>NW_027362763.1:450653030-456027247 GCF_046119375.1 Phyllobates terribilis | reverse complement strand
TTGAGTTTCTCGCTGACTGTTCAGACACAAATATATCTGTTAAAAAAAGTCTGGTGTAGGCCAGATAGCTAGAACTGTGGTTTTCCAGTTCCACGGTTTAAATCTCTGTATTATCCACTTTTTTGCATAAAAAAAAACATTTTCAGTGTCTCGCTGACTCTTCAGACACAAATATATCTGTTTAAAAGATTCTGGTGTAGGCCAGATAACTAGAACTGTGGTTTTCCTCTCCCACGGTTCAAATCTGGATGTAATCCACTTTTTTGGCTTTTTTGCATAAAAAACACATTTTGAGTGTCTCGCTGACTGTTCATACATAAATATATCTGTTTAAAAGAGTCTGGTGTAGGCCACATAACTAGAGCTGTGCTTTTGCAGTTCCATGGTTCAAATCTCTGTATTATCCCCTTTTTTGCCTTTTTTGCATAAAAAAAAGCATTTTGAGTGTCTCGCTGACTGTTCAGACACAAATATTTCTGTTTAAAAGATTCTGGTGTAGGCCAGATAACTAGAACTGTGGTTTTTCAGTTCCATTGTTCAAATCTCTGTATTATCCACTTTTTTACATAAAAAAAACATTTTGAGCATCTCGGAGACTGTTCATACATAAATATATCGGTTTAAAAGAGTCTGGTGTTGGCCAGAAAACTAGAACTGTGGTATTGCAGTTCCACGGTTTAAATCTCTGTATTATCCACTTTTTTGCCTTTTTTGCATATAAAAAAACATTTTGAGTGTTTCGCTGACTGTTCAGACACAAATACATCTGTTTAAAAGAGTCTGGTGTAGGCCAGAAAACTAGAACTGTCGTTTTCCTTTCCCTCGGTTCAAATCTGGGTGTAATCCACCTATTTGCATGAAAAAAAAACATTTTGAGTTTCTCGCTGACTGTTCAGACACAAATATATCTGTTTAAAAGATTCTGGTGTAGGCCAGATAACTAGAACTGTGCTTTTCCTCTCCCATGGTTCAAGTCTGGATGTAATCCACTTTTTTGCATTTTTTGCATAAAAAAAAAGCATTTTGAGTGTCTCGCTGACTGTTCAGACACAAATATATCTGTTTAAAAGATTCTGGTGTAGGCCAGATAATTAGAACTGTGGTTTTCCTCTCCCACGGTTCAAATCTGGATGTAATCCACCTTTTTACATAAAAAAAAAACATTTTGAGTGTCTCCCTGACTGTTCAGACAAAAATATATCTGTTTTAAAAGATTCTGGTGTAGGCCAGAAAACTAGAACTGTGGTTTTGCAGTTCCATGGTTCAAATCTCTGTACTATCCACTTTTTTGCCTTTTTTGCATAAAAAAACATTTTGAGTGTCTCGGAGACTGTTCATACATAAATATATCTGTTTAAAAGAGTCTGGTGTAAGCCACATAACTAGAACTGTGGTTTTGCAGTTCCACGGATCAAATCTCTGTATTATCCACTTTTTTGCATAAAAAAAATATTTTGAGTGTCTCGCTGACTGTTCAGACACAAATATACCTGATTAAAAGATTCTGGTGTAGGCCAGATAACTAGAACTGTGGTTTTCCTCTCCCACGGTTTAAATCTGGATGTAATCCACTTTTTTGGCTTTTTTGCATAAAAAAAACATTTTGAGTGTCTCGCTGACTGTTCTTACATAAATATATCTGTTTAAAAGAGTCTGGTGTAGGCCACATAGCTAGAACTGTGGTTTTGTCGTTCCATGGTTCAAATCTCTGTATTATCCACTTTTTTGCATATAAAAAAACATTTTGAGTGTCTCGCTGACTGTTCAGACACAAATACATCTGTTTAAAAGAGTCTGGTGTAGGCCAGAAAACTAGAACTGTGGTTTTCCTCTACCTTGGTTCAAATCTGGGTGTAATCCACCTATTTGCATGAAAAAAAAACATTTTGAGTTTCTCGCTGACTGTTCAGACACAAATATATATGTTTAAAAGAGTCTGGTGTAGGCAACATAACTAGAACTGTGGTTTTGCAGTTCCACAGTTCAAATCTCTGTATTATCCACTTTTTTGCCTTTTTTGCGTAAAAAAAAACATTTTGAGTGTCTCGCTGACGGTTCAGACACAAATATATCTGTTTAAAAAAGTCTGGTGTAGTCCATATAACTAGAACTGTGGTTTTGCAGTTCCACGGTTCAAATCCGGGTGTCATTCACCTTTTTGCATAAAAAAAAACATTTTTAGTGTCTCGCTGACTGTTCAGACACAAATATATCTGTATAAAAGAGTCTGGTGTAGGCCAGATAACTAGAACTGTGGTTTTGCAGTTCCACGGTTCAAATCTCTGTATTATCCACTTTTTTGCCTTTTGTGCATAATAAAAAAAATTTGAGTGTCTCGCTGACTGTTCAGACACAAATATATCTGTTTAAAAGATTCTGGTGAAGGCCAGATAACTAGAGCTCTGGTTTTCCTCTCCCACGGTTCAATTCTGTGTGTAATCCACCTTTTTGCATAAAAAAAAAACATGTTGAGTTTCTCGCTGACTGTTCAGACACGAATATATATGTTTAAAAGAGTCTGGTGTAAGCCACATAACTAGAACTGTGGTTTTGCAGTTCCACAGTTCAAATCTCTGTATTATCCACTCTTTTGCATAAAAAAAAATATTTTGAGTGTCTCGCAGACTGTTCAGACACAAATATATCTGTTTAAAAGATTCTGGTGTAGGCCAGATAACTAGAACTGTGGTTTTGCAGTTCCATGGTTCAAATCTGGGTGTAATCCACCTATTTGCATGAAAAAAAAACATTTTGAGTTTCTCGCTGACTGTTCAGACACAAATATATCTGTTTTAAAAAGCGTGGTGTAGGCCAGATAACTAGAACTGTGGTTTTGCAGTTCCATGGTTCAAATCACTGTATTATCCACTTTTTTGCCTTTTGTGCAAAATAAAAACATTTTGAGTTTCTCGGTGACTGTTCAGACACAAATATATCTGCTTAAAAGATTCTGGTGTAGGCCAGATAACTAGAACTGTGGTTTAGCAGTTCCACTGTTCAAATCTCTGTATTATCAACATTTTTGCCTTTTTTGCATAAAAAAAACATTTTGAGTTACTCGCTGACTGTTCAGACACAAATATATCTGTTTAAAAGAGTCTGGTGTAGGCCAGATAACTAGAACTGTGGTTTTGCAGTTCCATGGTTCAAATCTCTGTATTATCCACTTTTTTGCATATAAAAAAACATTTTGAGTGTCTCGCTGACTGTTCAGACACAAATACATCTGTTTAAAAGATTCTGGTGTAGGCCAGAAAACTAGAACTGTGGTTTTCCTCTCCCTTGGTTCAAATCTGGGTGTAATCCACCTATTTGCATGAAAAAAAAACATTTTGAGTTTCTCGCTGACTGTTCAGACACAAATATATATGTTTAAAAGAGTCTGGTGTAGGCCACATAACTAGAACTGTGGTTTTGCAGTTCCACAGTTCAAATCTCTGTATTATCCACTTTTTTGCCTTTTTTGCGTAAAAAAAAACATTTTGAGTGTCTCGCTGACTGTTCAGACACAAATATATCTGTTTAAAAAAGTCTGGTGTAGGCCATATAACTAAAACTGTGGTTTTGCAGTTCCACGGTTCAAATCCGGGTGTCATTCACCTTTTTGCATAAAAAAAAACATTTTTAGTGTCTCGCTGACTGTTCAGACACAAATATATCTGTATAAAAGAGTCTGGTGTAGGCCAGATAACTAGAACTGTGGTTTTGCAGTTCCACAGTTCAAATCTCTGTATTATCCACTTTTTTGCCTTTTGTGCATAAAAAAAAAAAATTTGAGTGTCTCGCTGACTGTTCAGACACAAATATATCTGTTTAAAAGATTCTGGTGAAGGCCAGATAACTAGAACTCTGGTTTTCCTCTCCCACGGTTCAATTCTGGGTGTAATCCACCTTTTTGCATAAAAAAAAAAACATTTTAAGTGTCTCGCTGACTGTTCATACATAAATATATCTGTTTAAAAAGTCTGGTGTAGGCCACATAAGTAGAGCTGTGGTTTTGCATTTCCACGCTTTAAATCTCTGTGTTATCCACTTTTTTGCATAAAAAAAAATATTTTGAGTGTGTCGCTGACTGTTCAGACTCAAATATATTTGTTTAAAAGAGTCTGGTGTAGGCCAGATAACTAGAACTGTGGTTTTGTAGTTCCACGGTTCAAATCTCTGTGTTATCCACTTTTTTGCCTTTTGTACAAAAAAAAAACATTTTGAGTTTCTCGCTGACTGTTCATACACCAATATATCTGTTTAAAAGATTCTGGTGTAGGCCAGATAATTAGAACTGTGGTTTTCCTCTCCCACTGTTCAAATCTGAATGTAATCCACCTTTTTGCATTAAAAAGAAAACATTTTGAGTGTCTCGCTGACTGTTCAGACAAAAATACATCTGTTTAAAAGATTCTGGTGTAGGCCAGATAACTAAAACTGTGGTTTTGCAGTTCCATGGTTCAAATCTCTGTACTATCCACTTTTTTGCATAAAAAAAACATTTTGAGTGTATGGGAGACTGTCCATACATAAATATATCTGTTTAAAAGAGTCTGGTGTTGGCCAGATAACTAGAACTGTGGTTTTGCAGTTTCACTGTTCAAATCTCTGTATTATCCACTTTTTTGCATAAAAAAAATTATTTTGAGTGTCTTGCTGACTGTTCAGACACAAATATATTTGTTTAAAAGAGTCTGGTGTAGGACAGATAACTAGAACTGTGGTTTTGCAGTTCCATGGTTCAAATCTCTGTATTATCCACTTTTTTGCCTTTTTTGCAAAAAAAAAAAAAAACATTTTGAGTGTCTCGCTGACTGTTCAGACACAAATATATCTGTTTAAAATAGTCTGGTGTAGGCCGTATAACTAGAACTGTGCTTTTGCAGTTCCACGTTTCAAATCTGGGTGTAATCCACCTTTTTGCACAAAAAAAAACATTTTAAGCGTCTCGCTGACTGTTCAGACACAAATATATCTGTTTAAAAGAGTTTGGTGTAGGCCAGATAACTAGAACTGTGGTTTTGCAGTTCCACAGTTCAAATCTCTGTATTATCCACTTTTTTGCCTTTTTTGCCTAAAAAAAAATATTTTGAGTTTCTCGCTGACTGTTCAGACACAAATATATCTGTTTAAAAGATTCTGGTGTAGGCCAGATGACTATAACTGTGGTTTTCCTCTCCCTTTGTTCAAATCTCGGTGTAATCCACCTATTTGCATAAGAAAAAACATGTTGCGTGTCTCGCTGACTGTTCAGACACAAATATATCTGTTTAAAAGAGTCTGGTGTAGGCCAGATAACTAGAACTGTGGTTTTGCAGTTCCACGGTTCAAATCTCTGTATTATCCACTTTTTTGCCTTTTGTGCAAAAAAAAACCATTTTGAGTTTCTCGCTGACTGTCCAGACACAAATATATCTTTTTAAAAGATTCTGGTGTAGGCCAGATAACTAGATCTCTGGTTTTCCTCTCCCACAGTTCAATTCTGGGTGTAATCCACCTTTTTGCATAAAAAAAACTTTTTCAGTGTCTCGCTGACTGTTCAGACACAAATATATCTGTTTAAAAAAGTCTGGTGTGGGCCAGATAACTAGAACTGTGGTTTTGCAGTTCCACGGTTTAAATCTCTGTATTATCCACTTTTTTGCATAAAATAAAAAAACATTCTGAGTGTCTCGCTGACTGTTCAGACACAAATACATCTTTTTAAAAGAGTCTGGTGTAGGCCCGATAACCAGATGTGTGGTTTTGCAGTTCCACGGTTCAAGTCTCTGCATTATCCACTTTTTTGCCTTTTTTGCATACAAAAAAAAATTTTGAGTGTCTCGCTGACTGTTGAGTCACAAATATATCTGTTTAAAAGAGTCTCATGTAGGCCAGATAACTAGAACTGTGGTTTTCCTCTCCCATGGTTCAAATCTGGATGTAATCCACCTTTTTACGTAAAAAAAAACATTTTGATTGTCTCGCTGACTGTTCAGACACAAATATATCTGTTTAATTTAGTCCGGTGTAGGCCAGATAACTAGAACTGTGGTTTTGCATTTCCATGGTTCAAATCTCTGTATTATCCACTTTTTTGCCTTTTTTGCATAAAAAAAAACATTTTGAGTGTCTCGCTGACTGTTCAGACACAAATAGATCTGTTTAAAAGAGACTGGTGTAGGCACGATAACTAGAACTGTGGTTTTGCAGTTCCACGGTTCAAATCTCTGTATTATCCCCTTTATTGCGTTTTTTTGCATAAAATAAAAAAATTGAGTGTCTCGCTAACTGTTCAGACACAAATATATCTGTTTAAAAGAGTCTGGTGTAGGCCAGATAACTAGAACTGTGGTTTTGCAGTTCAACTGTTCAGATCTCTGTATTATCCACTTTTTTGCATACCAAAAACCTTTTGAGTGTCTCGCTGACTGTTCAGACACAATTATATATCTGTTTAAAGTACTGGTGTAGGCCCGATCATTAGAACTGTGGTTTTCCTCTCCCACGGTTCAAATCTGGGAGTAATCCACCTTTTCGCATAAAAAAAAACATTTTAAGTGTCTCGCTGACTGTTCAGACACAAATATATCTGTTTAAAGAGCCTAGTGTAGGCCAGATAACTAGAACTGTGGTTTTGCAGTTCCACGGTTCAATTCTCTGTATTATCCACATTTTTGCCTTTTTGCATAAAAAAAAAACATTTTGAGTGTCTCGCTGACTGTTCAGACACAAATATATCTGTTTAAAAGATTCTGGAGTAGGCCAGATAACTAGAAGTGTGGTTTTCCTCTCCCTTTGTTCAAACCTTGGTGTAATTCACCTTTTTTGAAAACAAAAAAAACATTTTGAGTGTCTCGCTGACTGTTCAGACACAAACATATCTGTTTAAAAGAGTCTGGTGTAGGCTAGATAACTAGAACTGTGGTTTTGCAGTTCCATGGTTCACATCTCTGTATTATCCACTTTTTCACCTTTTTTGCAAAAAAAAACAAATATTTTGAGTGTCTTGCTGACTGTTCAGACACAAATATATCAGTTTAAAAGAGACTGGTGTAGGCCAGATAACTAGAACTGTGGTTTTGCAGTTCCACAGTTCAAATCTTTGTATTATCCACTTTTTTGCATAAAAAAAAATATTTTGAGTGTCTCGCTGACTGTTCAGGCACAAATATATCTGTTTAACAGATTCTGGTGTAGGCCAGATAACTAGATCTGTGGTTTTGCAAATCCATGGTTTAAATCTCTGTATTATCCACTTTTTTGCCTTTTTTGCATAGAAAAAAACATTTTAAGTATCTCGCTGATTGTTCAGACACAAATATATCTGTTTAAAATAGTCTGAACTATTGTTTTGCAGTTCCTCGTTTCAAATCTCTGTTTTATCCACTTTTTTGTTTTTTTTTGCATAAAAAAAACATTTTGAGTGTCTCGCTGACTGTTCAGACACAAATATATCTGTTTAAAAGATTCTGGTGTAGGCCAGATAGCTAGAACTGTGGTTTTCCTCTCCCACGGTTCAAATCTGGGTGTAATCCACCTTTTTACATAAAAAAAAATTTTGAGTGTCTCGCTGACTTTTCAGACACAAATGTATCTGTTTAAAAGAGTCTGGGGTAGGCCAGATAACTAGAACTGTGCTTTTCCTCTTCCACGGTTCAAATCTCCTTTTTATTACCCTTTTTCCATTGATAGTGCGAATGTTAGCTATTTTACTTAATTTACCATGGGCAAGGTGCGTGGGAAGTGACGAGGAACTGGACGTTCTTGTGATGGTGCGTGCAGAGGACGGGGCCGAGGCCAAGGTGAAAATGTGCCACAACTAACAGCCACATCTTCTCGCTCCCAGTTCTTGACCGAATTACTAGGGAAGAACACAACAGCACCACTATTGTGAACTGATAAGTGTGAGCAGGTTATTAATTGGATAGCAGATAATACTTCCTGTCACCTGAGCACCACCACCTCTGGTCTGTCTTCCACACGGTCAATTTTTTGTTGCCGTGAGTCTCAACTGCATACTCCTCCTCACCCTGGTGCTCCTTCCTCCCACCATGCCGAGTGTCGTCAGACAGCAACTGATCCCACAATTGGACGCTCTGAAGAGCTGTACACTGGTCCATTTCCATATTTGGGCCCCTCGCCTCCTCCACTTGAAGTGGTGAAAGAGGAGATCTCATGTAGCGATGGCCAAATATTTGAATAGCCACGGCCACAGGAAGGCGACACTGGCAATTTGTCACAAGAGGTGGACAATGACGAGACACAATTGCCACGAAGTGACGAGGAGGACCATGGTGAGGAAGTAGATGAGGAGGAGGTGGTGGATGATCTTGTAACTGACCCAACGTGGCAGAAGCACATGCAGAGCGAGGCCAGCTGCACACAGGAGGAGGGAGGCAGAGTACCCCAACAGGCAGGAAGAAGCAGTGTGGTGACCGCAGACAGAAGGCGGGAAACCGTTCCCCGTAACACCAACACATGGGACATTGCCAGTACAACCGGTAGGTCTTCCAGAGTCTGGAATTTTTTTAAAGACTCTGCTGATAACCCCAAAAAGGCCATTTGTACCAACTGCCAGGCCAGCATCAGCAGGGGTGACAAAACTACCAGCCTGACCACCACCAGCATGATCAGGCACATGTCAGCAAAGCACCCGACTTTGTGGGGCGAACCCCAGGGTCCACGACCAGTGTCAGTGGGTGTCACCACTGCTTATTTCGCTGTGGTGCTTGTAAGAGAACGCCCTGTTGTGCGTGCAAGGCAGTCCCCTGTCCATACTGCATGCAAAGAAGCCCCCTCCTCTCAGTCTTCACTTGTTATGGCAGTTCCTCAAGAAACAGCATCAACATCCACGTCCACGTCCCACCGCAGTGTTCAATTGTCCATATCCTAGACCTTTGAACGAAAGTGCAAATTCGCAGCCAACGCCCCACAGGCCACAGTCTAAAAATTCGTACATTTCACGACTGCTTGCGTTGGAAATGCTGCCTTTTAGGCTGGTGGAGACGGAATCCTTCCGAAACCTTATGTCGGTGGCCATCCCTCGGTACTCGGTCCCCAGCCGACACTATTTTGCCCGGTGTGCCATCCGCACACTACACAACCACATGTCCCAAAACATCTGCCGTGCCCTCAACAACGCAGTTACTGGGAGTGTCCACATGACAACGGACACGTGGACAAGTGCTTGCGGCCAGGGACGGTACATCTCCCTGACGGCACACTGGGTAAACATAGTGGAAGCCGGGATCCAGTCGGACCTTGGGACGGAACACATCCTTCCCACACCGAGGAATGCGGGCCCTAGGTTAGTCAGAGTTGCCCCCACAGTGTACAGCTCTTGCGCATCATCCTCCTGCTCCTCCTCATGTTCAGCTTCCATCTCAGATATCACCACATCAGTTACAAGCTGAAAGCACTGCAGTACTGCCTCCACCAAGCGGCAACAGGCTGTGCTGAAACTTATAAGCTTAGGTGATAAACCTCACACTGCTTGTGAGTTGTGGACAGCTGTGAAAGAGCAATCAATCTGTGGCTGAGACCGCTGAATCTACATCCAGGCATGGTCGTGTGTGACAATGGCCGTAACCTGGTGGTGGATCTGAGGCGAGGCGAGATCACACACGTACCATGCCTGGCTCATTTGCTTAACCTTGTGGTACAGTGGTTTCTTAAATCGTACCACGAGTTGCCAGATCTGCTCGTCAAAGTACGCCGCCTGTCAGCTTATTTTCGCAAGTCGGCTACAGCTTCCATCACCCTTGCTGTGTTGCAGCAGCGTTTGCAGCTTCAGTCACACCGACTGGTGTGTGATGTCCCCACACGTTGGAACTCTGCCCTCCACATGTTGCAAAGGATTTGTGAGCAGAAGAGAGCAGCTGTGGAGTACCAGCTGCAACAAGGCCGTCGATATTCAGGTCAGACTCCACACATAAGACCTCAGGAGTGGACCTGGATGTCTGATATATGTACCATCCTGACAAACTTTGAGGAGTCCTCCAAGATGGTGAGTGGCGATGACGCCATCAATAGCATCAGCATCCCACTTGTATGTCTTTTGCAACACTCTCTACAGAGAATTAAAGAGGAGGCATTGCAGCCCGAGTATGATGAGATGGATCAAGAAGCCGTAGCGGGCGATTACACACAGCCCAGCCTCATCTCATCCCAACGTGCATTGGGGGACAATGAGGGAGAGGAGGAGGAGGAGGAGGAAGTACAGGAGCTGGTATCATGCGGTGTAGACGGTAGTACCTGTACAACTGTCATTCCGTCGGTTCAGCGTGGGTGGCCTGAGGACAGGGGGGAGGAGGAGGAGGAGGAGGAGAGCATGGTCAGTCGTCATCTTGGTGAGGACACGAAAGTCTTGCCCGTTACCAGTCTGGCACGCATGGCTGACTTTATGTTACACTGCCTTAACCGTGACCCTCGCGTTGTCAAAATGTTGGTTGACAGTCATTACTGGTTGGTGACACTTTTAGACTCGCGCTACAAGGAGAACTTTCACTCTCTTTTTCCTGAGGTGGAGAGGTCTACAAAAATGGGGCAGTACCAGAAGGCCCTTGTTGCAGAACTGTTACAAAAATTCCCATCTGAACACGCTAGCGGCAGAGATCACAGTTTGTTGACCAACCAAGGCGTACAGGCGAGACAGGCCCAACTCCAATCCAGCAGAGGCAGGGGAACACTGTCAACGTTCTGGGACAATTTTCTGAGACCCACCCAGCTTACAGGCCCTGAGGCGCGGGGTACTCTCACAAGGAGTGAAAAGTTTCAAAAGATGGTGAGGGAGTACCTTGCCGACTGTACCAGCGTCCCCCGTGATTCCTCTGTGCCTTTTAATTATTGGGTATCCAAGCTGGACACTTGGAATGAACTTGCTCTGTATGCCTTGGAGGTCCTGGCCTGCCCTGCAGCTAGTGTGTTATCGGAGCGTGTTTTTAGTGCCGCTGGGGGAATTATAAATGATAAGCGCACTCGCCTGTCAACTAACAATGCTGACAAGCTGACCCTTATCAAAATGAACAAGGGCTGTATTGGGCCACATTTCTCATCACCACCAAATGACAGCAGAGTAACATAAAGTCAAATCCACTTTGTTATTTCGGGAGGTGTATTCCCATGCACCTCTTCACACCCACACATGGGTATACGCTTCCTCATTTCGGCTGTTTTTTGCTTTTCTCCTTATCCTCAGCCTCCACCACCACTATACCACAAGGTTGACCGTGGTCCGTGTCCGTGTTGCCAGTATTGCAAGTTAAAACCATCTTGTTAAACCACTCTGAACTCAACGTCTCTTCCATGGGGCATTAAAGCCGTCTTGTTAAGCTACTGTGACCTCCACATCTTTTCCAAGTGGCATTAAAACCATCTTGTTTAGCTACTGTGACCTACACATCTCTTCTAAGGGGCACTAAAACTGTCTTGTTAAGCTACTGTGACATCCATGTCTCTTCCAAGGGGCATTAAAACCTTCTTGTTAAGTTACTGTGACATCCATGTCTCTTCCAAGGGGCATTAAAACCGTCTTGATAAACCACTCTGACATCCACGTCGCTTCCAAGGGGCATTAAAACAGCCTTGATTAACCACTCTGACCTCCACGTCTCTTCCAAGGGGCATTAAAACCATCTTGTCAAGCTACTGTGACCTCCACGTCTCTTTCAAGGAGGCATTAAAACCGTCTTGTTAAGCTACCGTGACCTCCACTTCTCTTCCAAGGGGCATTAAAACAATCTTGTTAAACCACTCTGACCTCCATGTCTCTTCCAAATGGCATTAAAACCGTCTTGTTAAGCTACTGTGACCTCCACGTCTCTTTCAAGTGGCATTAAAACCGTCTTGTTAAGCTACTGTGACCTCCATGTCTCTTCCAAGGGGCATTAAAACTGTCTTGTTAAGCTACTGTGACCTCCACATCTCTTCCAAGGGGCATTAAAACCGTCCTTTTAAGTTACTGTGACCGCCAAGTCTCTTCCAAGGGGCATTAAAACCGTCTTGTTAAACCACTCTGACCTCCACGTCTCTTCCAAGGGGCATTAAAACCATCTTGTTTAGCTACTGTGACCTCCACGTCTCTTCCAAGGGGCATTACAACAGTCTTGTTAAACCACTCTGACCTACACATCTCTTCCAAGTGGCATTAAAATCATCTTGTCAAGCTACTGTGATCTCCACGTCTCTTTCAAGGGGCATTAAAACCATCTTGTTAAGCTAATGTGACCTCCACGTCTCTTCCAAGGGGCATTAAAACAATCTTGTTAAACCACTCTGACCTCCACTTCTCTTCCAAGGGGAACTAAAACCTTCTTGTTAAGCTACTGTGACCTCCACGTCTCTTCCAAGGGGCATTAAAACCATCTTGTTAAACCACTCTGAACTTCACGTCTCTCCCAAGGGGCATTAAAACCGTTTTGTTAAGCTACTGTGACCTCCACGTCTCTTCCAAGTGGCATTAAAACCGTCTTCTTAAGCTACTGTGACCTCCATGTCTTTTCCAAGGGGCATTAAAACCGTCTTGTTAACCTACTGTGACCTCCACGTCTCATCCAAGGGGCATTGAAACCATCTTGTTAAACCACTCTGACCTCCACGTCTCTTCCAAGTGGTATTAAAACCGTCTTGTTAAGCTACTGTGACTTCAAAGTCTCTTTAAAGGGGCATTAAAACCGTCTTATTAAACCACTCTGAACTACACGTCTCCTCCAAGGGGCATTAAAACCGTCTTCTTAATCTACTGTGACCTCCACATCTCTTCCAAGGGGCGTTAAAACCATCTTGTTAAGCTACTGTGACCGCCACGTCTCTTCCAAGGGGCATTAAAACTGTCTTGTTAAACCACTCTGAACTCCACAGCTCTTCCAAGGGGCATTGAAATGCTGTTTTTAATTAACTCTAACCTCCACCCCTCTTCCAACGGGTATTGCATTTTCTCCTAATTTTATTCAGCTTTTGCTTTTCAATGCATAGGTGAACACCAATGGAGACCCACTCCCCAATAATGGGTAGAAGGTTTTTAGCATGCTATTATTCACATGTGTTTCATGGTCATTGCAGTTCCTCCTAATTTTTGGAAAGCCTTCCATTCACTGCTTATGCCAACAGTGTACAGGAGACCCAGTTGCTATAAATGGAAAAAACGGTTTAGTTAAGGCCCTCTGACCTCCATGTCACTTACAAGAGTGCCTCGAAATTTTTGGTAGGCATTGCACTCACTGTATGCCCTATAACTGTGTAGC
This sequence comes from Phyllobates terribilis, assembly GCF_046119375.1. Taxonomy (NCBI): domain Eukaryota; kingdom Metazoa; phylum Chordata; class Amphibia; order Anura; family Dendrobatidae; genus Phyllobates; species Phyllobates terribilis. The sequence goes on along the minus strand of NW_027362763.1, from coordinate 456,014,039 downwards.
CGAACCACTTCTTTTGGAACAGAAACATATCCTACAAGACATGTGTGGGTGACTGGCCTGATATTGATGTGAATGGTCCCTGTTCCTCCTGCTCTTTCTCCTTTGCCACCACCTCATTCATCATTCATCACCTGAAGCTTTGTTTTAATGGGAGTCATAGAACTGGGATAGTAGCAGGAAAACATCCAGCAATCCTCGGAGGAGGTAGGATATGCACCAAAACGCTGACCACCTCAGGCCTAGCCACTACTACATACATGCTCTTGCATTCCAAGGAGCAGAAAGCTAAGGAGATGGATGGCCTCATAATCATGAATAATTTACTCTTTGTGTAGGAGGCCGACCACTGCTGCTGTCTACCTTCTGAACTTTGTGTTGAAGCCTGATTGTCCCTGGACCCGCAATCCTCTATGTCTGGAGGATGTGTTGCATCCCAGTGTCAAACTGTGTCCCGGCTTCCACAATATTAACCCAGTGTGAAGGCGTCAGTGAGTTGGACCATCCCTGGCCACATTCACTTGTCCACATGTTTGTGGTTAGGCTGTCCTTCCCACTAAATGCACTGGGGAGGGCACAAGTAATGTTTTGTTATGCGCGCTTGTGTATAAGGCCCACCGGGACAAATAGGGGTGGCTGGGGACCTTTTATGGACAGCCGGCCGCCCCCAGGTGGCTGGGGACAGTGTGTGGGCACCCGGCTGAGGGGCGGCTAGGGACCGAGTATGGATACCATGCCGCCGATGTAGCCATGACGTGGTGGCCAGATTCCGCCTCCACATGCCTAAAAGGCCCAATTTCAAGTGCAAGCAAGCAAGCAGTATGGTATTGCAGCCTGGGGGTGGGTGGGTGGCAGGCTGCATACTTGCGCTTGCATTGCAAGGAATGGGGGAGGTACAATTGAACACTGCCCTGGGACAAGGACTTGCACGGGGATAGTTGCAAGTCTGCACCTTCTGATGCTGCAAGGATCACTTCTGATGGGCACACTTTTAGGCAGTGACCTGGGTGTCAGAGATGCTTCCAGGGGTCTTCCCCATGCTGTTCTCATGTCTTTTCAGCACTGTATGCATGTGTCACACAGCACATGGCCAGATAAGGTTGTAAAATGCTAAAATGACATTTCCCGGTGAATGCATTTGTCACGGTTGAAAGCAATGCAAAAGTGCAAAAACGCATAAAACATTGTGAACATAGCCCAAGGTGTGGAGGAGTATTTTTATTTTTGGTTATTTATTTTACCTTATATACAAGTATTTTCCCTGGAAAGGATGTTCCTTAACATATTTCACAGGAAAGCAGTTTCAGTTTCGTTTTTGAACGTTTTATTGTGAGCCCGTAAAAGTTGCTTAATACCTCTGACCACGTTGTTGACAGCAGTGACCTGGAGTACAGAAATGCTTCCTGGGGCGATCCCCATGCTGTCCCCATGTCATTTGAGCACTGTCACTATCGTTTTGGGCACTTTTTAGGCTTTTTACAGACTGCCGGGGGTGCCGCCGCAAAAATGATTGGGTCTCCCATAGACTAACATTGAGCTCGTTGCTCGGGTCGAGCACCTGAGTATCACAGTGAGCTCGGCCCGAGCCTCGAGCACCCGAGTATTTTAGTGCTCGCTCAACACTACATATGAACACTTAGAAATATGACTTGGTAGTCTTAGTCTCTGTGCTCTCATCCTGAAAAATCTCTGATCTGCTGCACACCTTTCTTCGTGCTTACTCCTTGTTATTTGTTGTTTGTCATTTTCTGAATTATCCTCCATCCACATGAGCTCACTGACTATATTGGACTTTGCTCATACTATTCATTCAGCCATGCTGTACATCTGTTGTCTCCTTTTGCCTATTTCCAAATGCTGTTCTGGAATATCTGTCACCTCTCTACATCTGTGCCCATCTGGACCTGAGGCTTTGTGGATTTATCTCACTATGTAAGCCAAACGAATTCACGGGTGCAGTGGTTGCAACATCATTGTCGTGGGATATGGACAATTTGACTGGACTGGCTGCTCAACTTGCTCTCAGCCAACGGAACTTGTCCAGGTATTGCAAAGTCTCTCAGCCCATATGGACACACTGAGTCAGACTTCTATATTTTCTCCATAAGCTCCTCAATACTTGTCACAGACTAATGTTCACGAGGTATATTGAACTTAGGAAACATCTCCACATTTGCCCACTCCAGAATGCTTTAATGGCTTAATGCTTTTCAAGATGTTGTGAACCAATGCACTGTACACTTTGAGTTGTATCCTCAGAAATCTTCTTCTGATTGTTTCAAAGTGGCATGTTTTTTCTCTACTGTCTGGAGATGCCTTGGCATGGACAGTACAACTGTGGGAATAAGATGACCATATGATGCATTCTCTGCCATCCTTTCTGACAAGCTCTCTTAAAGTGTTTGACGAACTTGGTTGCATTCACTTAGCTGCTTGTTCCATATTGCGGCTAAAACAAAGGACTACTCTGATGGACATTATGTCATCCAGTTCTGTATCCTGTCTCCTGAATTGGCCTGGAACAACGAGGTTCTCCTGGCTCTCTTTTACTCTGACTTTTCAAATTTCGCTCGCTACTCATGTGGACTTACATTTTAAAGAATGATCTAGGGAAAGAAAAATTAGATTCCCATGTCTCATTTCCCAGAGCATCTTCAAAATATCTTTCCAGAGCAGTCACATTAGAACCTATGCAAATTGGTTGAATGAGATTGTCATTGACCAATAGATTCCATTGACTTACAGAAGGACTCTATGGTGTGATGAACGGGATCATTCACACGTAAGCTACTGCAAACTGGAAGCCAAACAGGTAATTTACAGATCCTAGTCAAAGAAAAGGGATTGCCCTGAGATTAACGCTATCCTCTACTTAAGATAAATTACTCATGCCTACAGTGGGGAAAATAAGTATTTGATACACTGCCAATCAATTGCACTCCAACCTTTCCATCATGTTCATGGCGAAAGAGCTGTATAAGAACACCAGGGACAAAATTGTAGACCTGCACAAGGATGGGATGGGTTACAGGATAATAGGCAAGCAGCCTGGTGAGAAGGCAACAACTGTTGGCACAATTATTAGAAAATAGAAGAAATACAAGACGATTGTCAATCTTCCTCGGTCTGGGGCTCCATGCAAGATCTCACCTTATGGGGTAAGGATGATTCTGAGAAAGGTCAGGAATCAGTCAAGAACTACATGGGAGGACCTGGTTAATGACCTGAAGAGAGCTGGGATCACAGTCTCAAACATTGCCATTAGAAACACAACACCGTCATGGATTAAAATCCTGCAGGTCACGCAAGGTCCCTCTACTCACACCAGCAAGCGTTTGAAGTTTGCCAATGACCATATGGATAATCTAGAGGAGGCATGGGAGAAGGTCATGTGGTCAGATGAGACCAAAATAGAACTTTTTGATATCAACTCCACTTGCCGTGTTCGGAGGAAGAAGAAGGATGAGTACAACCGTGAAGCATGGTGAGGGAAACATCATACTTTGGGGGTGCTTTTCTGCAAATGGGACAGGACGACTGCACCATATTGAAGGGAGGGTGGATGGGGTCATGTATCATGAGATTTTGGCCAACAACTTCCTTCCTTCAGTAAAAAGCATTGAAGATGGGTCGAGGCTTGGTCTTCCAGCATGACAATTACCCAAAACACACAGCCAGGGCAACTAAGGAGTGGCTCTGTAAGAAGCATTTCAAGGTCATGGAATGGCCTAGCCTGTCTCCAGAACTTAACCCAATAAAAAATCTTTGAAGGGAGCTAAAACTCAATGCTGCCCAGCAACAGCCCCGAAACCTGAAAGATCTGGAGAAGATCTGTATGGAGGAGTGGGCCAAAATCCCTGCAGTAATTGCAAACAAAGGTTTCTGTACCAAATATTAAGCTCTGTTTTTCTATTGAATAAAAATACTTATTTCATGCAATAAAATGCTAATTAATTATGTAAAAATCAAACAATGTGATTTTCTGGATTTTTTTTAGAGTCTGTCTCTCACAGTTGAAGTGTACCTATGATATAAATGACAGACCTTTCTATTCTTTGCAGGTGGGAAAAGTTGCTTATTTTACCCACTGTATGTCTGTTTCTTTCAGTTCCTTTGTGTTTAGAGGGCAACCATTCATTGAATCTGGAGAAGCAGAGAATTTTATGGACTTGTCTATGGCCAAAAGGCTGAAGAATTCCTTTTGTTTCCTTGCGGACACACCTGCAGCGAATTTCCATGAATGGATTGATAATTATTCGTGGTTGAATCCAATTTTGTACAGAGAAGGCAACTCTTTGAGTTGGTGCACTACATGTTGAGGACATTTCTTTTTTAACTTTGCCACTTTCTTATGCATAAATGCTGTGAGGACTTCTGTGGCTACAGCTACATTCTCTGGTCATTAACTGATCAGATAACCCAGTGGAAATCATCTTATTTTTGTGATTGTCTAAAGCTCTACTTAAGCTCCTTCCTCTGAAACTCTGTGCTGCTATCCATTGCTTACAATTTGACTGTACTTTGCAGATGTCATCTCCCAGCAGAGGACCAAAACACTACCTCTTCCTCGGACACATGACTGTGTCATTCCTTTTCTTCAATGTACAAAACCATCCAGAGGGAGAGTTTATCCTCTGTCTCTTGCAGAAACTGAGGCAGTGTCCACCTACATTATAGAGAACCTTGAGCAGTGATTCATACAAAAATCTTCATTCCCACAAGGCAGGCTTCTTCTTTATTAAAAAAGAAGGATGGGCCTCTGAGACTGTGCATAGACTATCTGTGTCCTAATAAAATTACTCTGAAAGACCATTATCCATTGCTTGCCCCTCATCTTTTATTTTTTTAACAGTATTAATTGGGCAACTGTCTTCACCAAATTAGACCAGTATGGAGCTTATAACTAGTGATGAGCAAGTACGCTCGGTTAACCCTTTCGCCGAGTATACTCGGCTGAGCACCGAGTATTTATAGAATGCTCGGGCTTTAACTTTTCGTCACTCCGTGAACATGATTTGCGACTGTTTGACAGATTTAATACATGTGAGGAATGCCTGTTTTTCCAACATTCCTCACATGTATTAAATCTGTCAAACAGTTGCAAATCATGTTCACAGAGCCACGAAAACTTAAAGACCGAGCACGCTATAAATACTCGGTGCTCGGCCGAGTATACTCGGCGAAAGGGTTAACCGAACATACTCGCTCATCACTACTTATAACCTAATTCACATCAAAGAGAGCAATGAAAACCATTCAACATCAGTGATGGTCACCATAAATCTCTAGTATTGCCTTTTGGATTATGTAATGCATCGACTGTGTTCCAGCACCTTGTGAATGAGATCTTTGTAACATTCTGTATCAGTATTTCCTAATATATATGGACGACATCCTAATATTCTGCAGAGACTTAGACACTAATTGCCATCATGTCCGCTCCATTCTGAAGAGACTGTGACAAAACCACCTCTGTGCCACATTACTTGGACCAACACACCTACCATTTGACCCAGGATGTTTTAAATTAGCAAGAGACTGCAGGATGGGTTCCACCTATTTTTGCTCTCAGTTCAGTCTTGGAGCTGTGGAAGGAGAGTTTTTACATCTATTTACCTGGTGTTGGTGCTGTGTTGCAGCCAATGTTGCTGTGGTGGTGTGCCTGTAGGGTGTTGTGGCTTGGAGTCATGGGGACTCAGCTTGCAGCATGGGTGCTGTGAGGCAACGGGTCACTCCCCTTGCTAGTGCACTGTGCCGTGAAGGTGGATTGAGCACAGCACCTCACCTTTTAGGTTAGTGATCCACTAAGAGGTTCACTATGAAGTGACAGTGGACTTCATACAATCTGATCAGAATGTTAAACTAAGAACCTCATGTTCAGTTTGGTAAATTTTTGCCTAGCTTCATTAAATCATTGCATGATTTTTGGATGTGCAGCCCATGTTTTTTTTGTACAGTTATGGCATTATAACCTAATTTACATCAAAGAGAGCGATGAATGGAAGACAGCATTCAACACCCTTGATGGTCATCCTGGATATCTAATAATGCCTTTTCGATTATGCGATGCACCAGCTGTATTCCAGCACTTTGTGAATGAGATCTTTAGTGACATACTGTAACTGCATGTCCTGGTATATATAGATGATATCATAATATTCTGCAGAAACTTAGACTCTAATTGCCTTCGTGTCCGCTCCATTCTGAAGAGACTGTGATAAAATCACCTCTATGCCACATAATAATAAAATTAATAATTTTTATTTCCATAGCGTCAACATATTCCACAGCATTTTACATTTTAGAGGGGATTTGTACAGACAATAAAGACATTACAGAATAGCACATAACTCAGACATCAAAAGGAGTTAGGGCCCCGCTTAAAGGCTTACAATCTATGAAGGAATAGGGGGGACGCAAAAGGTAAATGGTAAAAAGTACTTGTATTGTATGGTCCAGCCATCAATATAATAAATAGGATAGTCACTAGTGTTGAGCCACCCCCGTAGTGTTCGAGTTCGGTTCGGTTCGTCGAACACCCGTGTGTTCGCCGAACTGTTCGTCGAACTGTTCGTCGAACACCTTCGAACACCGTTAAAACCAATGGCAGGCAAACAAAAACACATAGAAACACATAGAAAACACCTTCAAAGGTGTCCAAAAGCTGACAAACTGCTCAGAAGACACAACTAACACATGGAAAAGTGACAAGTACATATAGTCATGCGAAAAGAAAAGAGGTGGAGGAGTAAAAGGAGGGGGAGACACAGATATAGGCATGTCATGCCCTTCTAAAATCCAAAAAGTGAGAAGCCGACACGTTCAGTCCGCTCCTGCCCGTGCCACCTCTGTGTCGCCGGGTTTGTGCCAGAGCCGCGGTGAACCCTGACGGCCAGCCCCCCTCTCCCAATACTGGTGCCTGTCCGCTGGTGGGTCGAGCGAGCCCCCCTGTGGTGGAGGCAGCTCTAAGCTTTTTAATTTAAATTGTCTCTCTAATTTGAATAAATACACTTTAAATCCATTTACAAGGATCTATTGGAGGGCAAGTCTCATGCCAGCAGCCGCGTAATTCCAGCTCCAGTAGCGTCCACTAAAGCTGCTGCAGTTAAAAAGCTTTTATAAGGATCGAGCTCGGCTGTCCACCGCAAGGCATCCTACTGCCAGTCCGAGCCCCTATGCCTTGGGGTGCATCCTGATGCTCTTCACTGAGTATCCCGTGGTTCCGAAGCATTTCCTTTGAAAAAATGAAGTGTCCAAACTACAGGTGGTGTAGCTTGCTTAACAGCCGGGATAATCCGCTGACTAGCAAACCCTGCTACTAGGCACAAAGTATTTCCTGGGCTAGATGCAGTTAAAAATTTGTAATTAGATACTCTCGTTGGATGCTGAGAAAGCATTCCATAGAGTCTCCTGGCACGCCATATATGATTCTCTTAAAAAGCTTGGGGTAGGGGTCTAGGGGACCCTTTTATAGCCAAAATCACGGCCTTGTATCGCAATACGTCACCTAGGCTGAAGATAAATGGAACTGTAGCACCCTGAGGGCTCGGTTGCTACAGAGGTATTGCACCTCACCCAGAGGTGTGATATCTCACTCTCAGGTAAGGATGTAGTGTGGATCAGGACCCGACACCTGCATGCATTACACCACATTGCCGTGGGGCAGGGCGACCAATATGCCCCTGAGATGGGCACGACAGTCCCTGTCCCTGGCTGGAGTGGGGGGAGGGAACACTGAGGAAGGGGAACCCTGTAGTGCAGGAGCAGGGAGGAAGCAGTTCCTGGGTGCATTGAGAAGGGAGTATAAAAGGTGGGCACCATCTTAGTTCAGTGCAGAGAAGTCTGAGCAGAAGTGGCAGGGAGCAGGGGCTCTGCATGAGCTCTGCTCCGGAGGCGGGCCTAGTAACAGAGGCCCAGGCCTGGAAGAGGGAGAAGGAAGGAAGAGGAGCGGAGAAGGCTCCAGGAACGAGGAACGAAGGGATCTCAGGGGTGCGGACGGGCGAGTCGCCACCGCACGCCCGAATCCACCTGCGTGGAGGGGTCAGGCCAAAGGGGGAGACCGGTCCCCGAAACTAGTGGAGGCAGGAAACGACCCTAAGCTATAAACAGGAGGCTGTGACATTTTATGTGGCGCAGCCCCTCGCTACACCCGCTAGGAAGGCACCACATATGGTCAGGGAAACTGGCGCCAAGTTTACCAAGAGGAGGCCCGAGGCAGCCGGACAGAAGGGTTGGTAAGAAAGGCCAGACAAAGGACACACAAAGGGGGTCCTGTGAAGCCCTCCAAAGTTATCTGGGAGTTGTCTGAGCCCCTCACCTGGTGAGCACAGTACGACGTGGGCAGCCGTTACCTGCAGACGTGGTCTGGATAATAAGAACTGTGAGTAAAGGCCCTGGACTGCATCACTGACTCCGTGTCATTACTGCTGCTGCCCTGCACCATCACTCCCATCCTCCGCATACACTGCCCTGAGGCTATACTCCTCCCTACGCTCTGCTGCACCCACAACACCAGCCTCAGCGGTCTGCCCTGTAGCGGCGGTTCACTCTGACCGCAATCCACGGGTGGCGTAGTCGGACATTTAAACATCAAAACCACATAAATAGTTCCGCCACTGGTTTGACCGCCCTGAGCCACGGAACCGGGTTGCCGCCACGGAGACTACAACCACCAGCATCCACCAAAAAGGGTCCGGCTCCGGGTGTCCCAAGGCCCAGGGGGCGCGTCAGAACATTTTCATCACATTTCACAATCACCAATGGGACAAGGCAGGGATGTTCTCTGTCCCCTCTCTTATACATCCTAGTGACGGAGCACCTGCTCTCATCAATTCGCCATAACGCCAATATTAGGTGGATTGAGGTGGGAGGCACCGAGTACAAGTACTCTCTATTTGCTGATGATGTCCTAGTATATATCACTCAATCATATATATCCATCCATGCTGTTATGGCTGAAATAGATCACTTTGTTACATGGTCAAATTTTAAAATCAATGCAGCGAAGTCTGAGGCCCTCGATGTCTCCCTCCCCAAATCCATATAGGATTCCATCCAGTCCAACTTTCCCTTTGCCTGGCCCTCACAGGGTATCAAATACTAAGGAATTCCTATTCATAGAGACCTCTCCCATCTATGTTATCTTAATTTTGGGCCCTTTATTGAACAACTCCATACAGACCACGGTTGGCAAATTAGAACTGTAAGATTCACTACGTGAACCACTGGTGTTTTGTGGAAAAGCACATGTACACTGTGTTCCAAATTATTATGCAAAAAGTGTTTAGGAGTGATAAGGGAAGAATTTGTTTGTTTGTCAGTTAAACTCATTGATGGTGATGTGTGTCAGGGCTCTTTATATCACTGTAAGCAATTGCAGACACCTGTGCTAATTAGTTTGGCAGGTGTGTCCAATGAAAGGCAAGACTACTTAAGAAGGCTGTCTCACATTATTAAGCAGCCTACATTTTCTGCCAAAATGGGAAAGAAAAAGGATGTGTCGGCTGCTGAGAAGCAACAAATTGTGGAGTGTTTAGGTCAAGGCATGACTACAATCAACATTTTGCGATGATCAGGATGAAGTGTCTTGGCAATCAAGAAGTATGTAGCTGATTCACAGTACACACGTGTGCGTGCTGATAAGGGCAAATTGAGGACTCTTTCCTACAGGCAATTACGTCAGGTTGAAAGAGCAGCGGCAAAAAAGCCTTGTCATAGCAGCAGACAAGTTTTTGAAGCTGCTTGTGCCTCCAACGTCCCCCGAACAACAAGATGCAGGGTCCTTCAGAGGTTTGCAGCTGTGCATACGCCATCCTGTCGACCTCCTCTATCCACTTCACACAAGCAGAAACGGCTCCAGTGGGCCAAACATTACATGAAGACTGATTTCAAAACTGTTTTGTTCACGGATGAGTGCCGTGCAGCGCTCGATGGTCCAGATGGATGGAGTGGAGGATGGCTGGTTGATGGACACACTACGCAAACACGGCTAAATCGCCAACAAGGAGGAGGTGGAGTAATGTTTTGGGCTGGAATCATGGGGAGAGAGATTGTCGGCCCCTTTAGGATCCCTGAAGGCGCTAAAGATGAACTCCATAATGTATGTGGATTTTCTCAAACAGCACTTCCTGCCATGGTTCAAGAAGAAGAACCGTGTATTTCACAGCAAGATCATTTTTCTGCATGATAATGCACCATCTCATGCTGCACATAAAACATCTGAATCTCTGGCTGATATGGGCAGAAAAGGGGACAAACTTATGGTGTGACCCCCATGCTCCCCTGACCTCTACCCCATTCAGAACCTTTGGAGCATCATTAAAAGGAGTGTCTATGATGGCGGGAGGCAGTTCACATCTAAGCAACAGCTCTGGGAGGGTATTCTGTCCTCATGCAAAACAATTGAAGCAGAAACCATCCAAAACCTGACAAATTCAATGGATGAGAGAGTTCAGAAGCTCCTTTCGAACAAGGGGTCCTATGTGAAAATGTAACATCACCTAGAATAAAGTTTTGAGTTGAAAACTGTTTGATTTCAGTTTCTAACAACCTGCTAATGCTTATAATTTCAAAAATGACCATTTTTTTGGTCTTTATTAAAATGAAAAGGTTGATCGAAAAGTTTGGGGGATCTAAGAGTGTGGCAATCCAGTAGTCATGATTACTTCGAATTCTGACAATATGAGGGTCATGCTGCAGGTAGTGCAGCAAGAAGGCACTTATGTGTCTTGCGCATCTCGGAGCCCCAAAATTATTTTCCGGGCTAGATGCAGCTAAAAATTATTATTAATTTTAAATCTGGTGAAGCTTTAGTATAGATGGCCTAATAGGATCAGTGCTGCACACTGCTACAAAGCCCAAATTATTTTCCAGTCAAGATACAGATAAACATGATTAGTAATTTTAAATCTGGTGGAGCTTATTATAGATGGCCTAATAGAATCAGTGCTGCACACTGCTACAAAGCCCAAATTATTTTCCAGCCAAGATACAGATAAACATGATTAGTAATTTGAAAGCTTAAAACGGTTGGTAGGGTGATTTTAACCAATCATCAAGCTTTTACTCTCCCCAGGATGACACAGGGGTAGAAAAGTCGTTTCGGATCCATGATTTGTTCATCTTTATGAACGTGAGTCTGTCTACATTATCAGTGGAGAGCCGCGTGCGCTTATCTGTCAGCACACCACCAGCAGCGCTGAACACACGTTCAGACAGAACGCTGGCTGCGGGGCATGACAAGATCTCCAATGGCTAGCTCCGGCCATTTATCCAGATTGGAAGCCCAAAAAGAGCAAGGGTCCAGTGACACAGTTGTGGCTTCAATGTTTACTTGGAGATACTCCTGTACCATCGTCTCTAGGCGTTGACTATGTGTCAGACTGCTTGTCTCCTGTGGCCTTGCAAAGGATGGGCTAAAAAAAGTGGTGAAATGATTCCGCAAAATTGATGTTACCAGCATATACTGTGGTTCTGTTACGGTTTGAGTGCTGAACACTTGACGGTCCCACGGTTGGCAAGTTGGAACTGTGAGATTCACTACGTGCACCACTGGTATTTTGTGGAAAAGCACATGTAAGATTCTGCAACAGTCTCTGCTGATTAGAGATGAGCGTTGTTCTACTCGAACTGTTCGCCAATCTCAAATTCGAGCTGTTTTGGGCGGTGTTCGAGCCGTTCGGCAAACACGAACAATTTGAGAAAAATTCGGCTGTTCGAGGTTATGTTCGATAACTGTTCGTGCACGAAAATCATAACTGGATTTTTTCTCAGTAATGATGAAAATTAATGTTAATACGCAGTTTGAGTGTACAGCGGGGTGGGGGGAGGGGCAGGGGATTTATCTCTGCATGAACAATGAAGATCTCCATTTTTTTTTCTCTTTCCCGCATTTGCAGTGGGGAGGTGCAATCTGTCAGCCTATCAGCAGCGCACACACGGAGCGAAGTGCTTTTTTTCACACAAGCAAGGGCATGTGTCATTGGCAGTGTATGTCACATGTCCTTGCCCTATAAGACCAAGCCATTTTCCCCGTCGCCACCATTTTCTCACTGCTGCAGCTGCGTGTTAGACGGCACCGCTGTTGCTGTGTGCGCTATACCTTGTTAATTTCAAGCCAATTTTCGCACAAATATACAGATAGCTTGGGAGTAGGGAATAGTTGTGATTGCAGTCCTTTTAAGGACTAGGTTACAGCATTTCCTACGACTTTTATCAGGGAGGTCTGTGCTCTTAAATAGATAGGTTGTGGGAGTAAAGACTAATTGTAATTGGAGTCCTTTTCAGGACTAGGTTACATGAGTTCCTATCAGTTTTTGCCAGGCAGGTCTGTGCCAGTGCTGTGCAAGTTTTTTTCACAGCATTTGGCTGAATCTAGCAAAGCTAATCCTTTTTGGCCTATTGCAGAGTGTGTTAGTCAGTGGAGTAGCCTATCTGTGTTGCAAGATATAACACCTGTGTATAGAATACCAATTTTTTTACTGCACCTAGTGAAGTAAAATCTTTTGGGCATAGCATCATTCTATTAGTCCATCTATACTGACCTCCATCAGGTTGCAAACTGAATATAATTTTTTTCTGCATCTAGCTCTGAAAAAATATTTGGGCTTCTAGCAGTGTGTGGGACTTGGTCTATTAGTCCATCTATACTGACCTCCATCAGGTTGCAAATTAAAAATAATTTTTTTCTTCATTTAGCTCTGAAAAAATATTTGGGCTTCTAGCAGTGTGTGGGACTTGTTCTATTAGTCCTTCTATACTGACCTCCAGCAGGTTGCAAATTGAATATAATTTTTTTCTGCATCTAGCTCTGAAAAAATAGTTGGGCTTCTAGCGGTGTGTGGGACTTGGTCTATTAGTCCATCTATACTGACCTCCATCAGGTTGCAAATTAAAAATAATTTTTTTCTGCATCTAGCTCTGAAAAAATATTTGGGCTTCTAGCAGTGTGTGGGACTTGGTCTATTAGTCCATCTATACTGACCTCCATCAGGTTGCAAATTAAAAATAATTTTTTTCTGCATCTAGCTCTGAAAAAATATTTGGGCTTCTAGCAGTGTGTGGGACTTGGTCTATTAGTCCATCTATACTGACCTCCATCAGGTTTCAAATTAAAAATAATTTTTTTCTGCATCTAGCTCTGAAAAAATATTTGGGCTTCTAGCAGTGTGTGGGACTTGGTCTATTAGTCCATCTATACTGACCTCCATCAGGTTGCAAATTAAAAATAATTTTTTTCTTCATTTAGCTCTGAAAAAATATTTGGGCTTCTAGCAGTGTGTGGGACTTGTTCTATTAGTCCTTCTATACTGACCTCCAGCAGGTTGTAAATTGAATATAATTTTTTTCTGCATCTAGCTCTGAAAAAATAGTTGGGCTTCTAGCGGTGTGTGGGACTTGGTCTATTAGTCCATCTATACTGACCTCCATCAGGTTGCAAATTAAAAATAATTTTTTTCTGCATCTAGCTCTGAAAAAATATTTGGGCTTCTAGCGGTGTGTGGGACTTGGTCTATTAGTCCATCTATACTGACCTCCATCAGGTTGCAAATTAAAAATATTTTTTTTCTGCATCTAGCTCTGAAAAAATATTTGGGCTTCTAGCGGTGTGTGGGACTTGGTCTATTAGTCCATCTATACTGACCTCCATCAGGTTGCAAATTAAAAATAATTTTTTTCTGCATCTAGCTCTGAAAAAATATTTGGGCTTCTAGCAGTGTGTGGGACTTGGTCTATTAGTCCATCTATACTGACCTCCATCAGGTTGCAAATTAAAAATAATTTTTTTCTGCATCTAGCTCTGAAAAAATATTTGGGCTTCTAGCGGTGTGTGGGACTTGGTCTATTAGTCCATCTATACTGACCTCCATCAGGTTGCAAATTAAAAATAATTTTTTTCTGCATCTAGCTCTGAAAAAATATTTGAGCTTCTAGCAGTGTGTGGGACTTGGTCTATTAGTCCATCTATACTGACCTCCATCAGGTTGCAAATTAAAAATAATTTTTTTCTTCATTTAGCTCTGAAAAAATATTTGGGCTTCTAGCAGTGTGTGGGACTTGTTCTATTAGTCCTTCTATACTGACCTCCAGCAGGTTGTAAATTGAATATAATTTTTTTCTGCATCTAGCTCTGAAAAAATAGTTGGGCTTCTAGCGGTGTGTGGGACTTGGTCTATTAGTCCATCTATACTGACCTCCATCAGGTTGCAAATTAAAAATAATTTTTATCTGCATCTACAGTACCTCTGAAAAAATATTTGGGCTTCTAGCAGTGTGTGGGACTATTTGTATTAGTCCATCTATACTGACCTCCATCAGGTTGCAAATTCAAAATAATTTTTTTCTGCATCTAACCCAGCCAATAGTTTTGGCCTAATACCACAGTTTGGCCACTCAGCTCTGCTCGGTTACCATCCATTGTTTTTTTGTGCAAACAACTCCAGAGTTGTGAATTAGTTAACCACCAAAATGAGTGGAAAAAGGCCTGCTGCTGGTGGAAAGGGGAATAGGCGTGTTGGGAAGGGGAAAAAAGGTTGTGTCCGTGGGGTAGGTGTTAAAGCAACATTAACATCTGCAGAAGAAAGACCATCTTCCAGCCAAACTAAAATGTCTACTTCTTTTAGCGGACAATGTGATAAGATCCCTTTCTTACGGCCACGCCAATCGCTACAAATTCCAGATGAGGCACAAAAACAGCAGGTGCTTCAACGGATATCAAGTGCTCCTTTAAGTGGGCTCTCCTCCACATCAACTTCAACATCACAAATACTCCAGTCCTCAAAGGTGTCACCCAAATCGCACTTGCTTCCTCACAGCTCCCAAATCTCCAGCTGCCCGTCTGAGTATGAGGTAGAACAGATGGTTGAGTCTGCAGAGCTGTTTACTCATACTATAGCCTGGGAATCAGAGGTCGACTCCAGCGCTTCTGTGAATCCAGACGAGGAAATGATCTGCACTGATGCCCAGAATCTTTATGAGTCGGATCCAGGACCAGACGCAGAAGGTTCTGACCATAATGTAGACCCTCATTCCCAAACTGTAACTCCTGTTGGTGGAGACAATGAGGAAGACGATGATAAGACTCAAATACCTGATTGGAGCGACAACTTTAGTTTTTTGTCAGGGCAGGAACAGGTTGGCTCTGAGGACGACGGGTGTGATAATGCACAGGGTGATGATGATGAGGTCGGAGATCCCACTTACTGTCAACCCACAGTCAGCCAAGAGATGAGGTCAGCAGAGGAGGTGGAGGAAGATGCTAGTGACGACGAGGTCAGGTTGCGCCTTCCTGGACAGAGACGTAGTACTGGAAGCACGTCAACAACTGCATCCACAAACACAACTCTGCCTCTCACCACAAGTCGTGGTGGCTCTTCAGGTCGCATGGGTGCTAAGCCTTGCATAGCCTGGGCATTTTTTCAGATCGATAAAGATGACCCAACTCGTGTTATCTGTAACATTTGTCAGCAAAAGCTAAGTAGAGGCCAAAAAATACATAGTTTGAGTACTTCATGCATGAACCGGCACATGGAGATGAAGCATAAGTTGCAGTGGGAAGCTCAGTGTGCTACAATGCGGCCTAGCCGGCCGGGCCAATCACCATCTGCCATATCTTGTGCATCCGCGGCCTCTTCATCCTCTGTGACTGGGGGGACAGCAGTCACACCTGTTTTGGGGCGCAGACCTGCCACCTCTTTACCCGCAACAGCCAGCGTGATTGGCAGGTCATCATTTTCTTTGGAGGTGGTAACACCAGCTGGTGTTGAGCGCTGTCCGACATCGATAGCACCACCTTTGGATCAAGGCAACCTAACATGTCCGCCTGCATCTTCCTCACAGACCGGCAGTTTGCCAGGGACACCCTTATCAACCCCGTCTAAGCACAATAGCCAGCCCTCGGTCCCTCAGATGTGGACAAGTAAAAGACCAATTCCTCCTAGCCATGAGAAAGCTAAGAGGTTGAATTTCACCATCTGCAAGCTCTTGGCTACAGAAATGCTGCCTTTCCGCCTGGTGGACACAGAGGATTTTCGAGACCTTATGTCCGTCGCAGTGCCCCAGTACCAGATGCCCAGTCGGCACTACTTCTCAAAGAAAGGTGTGCCTGCGCTCCACCAGCATGTCGCACACAACATCACCGCTTCTTTGAGAAACTCTGTGTGTGACAGGGTGCATTTCACCACAGACACTTGGACGAGTAGGCATGGACAGGGGCGTTACATGTCGCTGACTGGGCACTGGGTAACTATGGTGACAGCAGGACAAGGGGCTGCTGTCCAAGTCTTGCCGTCCCCACGAGTTGTGCGTCAAGCCTCTTTATGTCAAAGTTCCTCCACTGCTTCTGCCTCCTCAACCTCCTCTCGGTCTTCCACCTGCACCCAAAGCCTGTCTGGTCATGCCACAAGCTTTCTAACTGCGCAGAAGGGATCCTGCACACCTCCTTACTATGCTGGCAGTAGGGCTCAACGTCATCAGGCGGTTTTTACATTGAAATGTCTGGGAAATGTGAGTCACACAGCTGAGGAGTTGTGGTCAGCTCTGGAGAACCAATTTCATGAATGGTTGTCTCCACTGGACCTGAAACCAGGGAAGGCCGTGTGCGACAATGCTGCAAACCTGGGTGCGGCCCTTCGCCGGGGCAAAGTCACACACGTGCCTTGTATGGCTCACGTGTTGAACCTGGTTGTCCAGCAATTTTTAGCCCACTATCCCAGACTAGATGGCCTTCTGCAGAGGGCACGGTCGCTGTGTGCTCACTTCCGCCGTTCGCATCCCGCAGCTCAGCGACTTACATCTCTACAGAAGTCGTTGGGCCTGCCACTTCACCGGCTAAAATGCGATGTGCCTACCCGGTGGAATTCAACTCTGCACATGTTGCAGCGACTGTGGCAGCACCGACAAGCCCTGGTGCAATACGTTCTGACGTATAGCCTGGGCCAACGAGATTCAGAGGTGGGGCAAATCACGCTGGAGGAGTGGTCTCAGATCAGGGACCTATGCACCCTTCTGCACAGTTTTGAAATGGCGACGAAGATGTTTAGTGCTGACGATGCCATTATCAGCATGACTATTACGGTAATTTACATGCTGGAGCACATGTTAAACAGAATTCGGAGTCAGGTGGTGGCACAAGAGGAGGTGGAGGAAGTAGAGGAGGAGGAGTTGTATGCGGAAGGGCTAACATCTGCAAGGTCCAGACGGTCGGCAGCACCAAGGCGGCAGGCATGTGAGGGTGGGGGAGATGGTTTTACCAGGGCGCATGGTAGCAGCCAAACTAGTGAGGAAGGTGCAGGAGCCCAGGAAGAAATGGAGGACGAACTGATGGAAGACTCATCAGATGAGGGAGACCTTGATCACATTTCTGTTGTGCGAGGTTGTGGGGAGAGGACAGAGGAAGGAAGCATGATTGTTACCTCGCCACCAACACAACAGGGACTTGGTGCTCCTGGATGCGCAACACACATGAGTGCCTTCTTGCTGCACTACCTGCAACATGACCCTCGAATTGTGAGAATTAGAAATAATCCTGACTACTGGGTTGCCACACTGTTAGATCCCCGGTACAAAAGTAAATTTGCAGAAATTATTCCTGCCATAGAAAGGGATGCACGCATGCAGGAGTATCAGCAGAGACTGTTGCAGAATCTTACATGTGCTTTTCCACAAAATACCAGTGGTGCACGTAGTGAATCTCACAGTTCCAACTTGCCAACCGTGGGACCGTCAAGTGTTCAGCACTCAAACCGTAACAGAACCACAGTATCTGCTGGTAACATCAATTTTGCGGAATCATTTCACCACTTTTTTAGCCCATCCTTTGCAAGGCCACAGGAGACAAGAAGTCTGACACATAGTCAACGCCTAGAGACGATGGTACAGGAGTATCTCCAAGTAAACATTGAAGCCACAACTGTGTCACTGGACCCTTGCTCTTTTTGGGCTTCCAATCTGGATAAATGGCCGGAGCTAGCCACTTACGCCTTGGAGATCTTGTCATGCCCCGCAGCCAGCGTTCTGTCTGAACGTGTGTTCAGCGCTGCTGGTGGTGTGCTGACAGATAAGCACACTCGGCTCTCCACTGATAATGTAGACAGACTCACGTTCATAAAGATGAACAAATCATGGATCCGAAACAACTTTTCTACCCCTGTGTCATCCTGGGGAGAGTAAAAGCTTGATGATTGGTTAAAATCACCCTACCAACCGTTTTAAGCTTTCAAATTACTAATCATGTTTATCTGTATCTTGACTGGAAAATAATTTGGGCTTTGTAGCAGTGTGCAGCACTGATCTTATTAGGCCATCTATACTAAAGCTTCACCAGATTTAAAATTAAAAATAATTTTTAGCTGCATCTAGCCCGGAAAATAATTTTGGGGCTCCGAGATGCGCAAGGCACATAAGTGCCTTCTTGCTGCACTACCTGCAGCATGACCCTCATATTGTCAGAATTCGAAGTAATCATGACTACTGGGTTGCCACACTCTTAGATCCCCCAAACTTTTCGATCAACCTTTTCATTTTAATAAAGACCAAAAAAATGGTCATTTTTGAAATTATAAGCATTAGCAGGTTGTTAGAAACTGAAATCAAACAGTTTTCAACTCAAAACTTTATTCTAGGTGATGTTACATTTTCACATAGGACCCCTTGTTCGAAAGGAGCTTCTGAACTCTCTCGTCCATTGAATTTGTCAGGTTTTGGATGGTTTCTGCTTCAATTGTTTTGCATGAGGACAGAATACCCTCCCAGAGCTGTTGCTTAGATGTGAACTGCCTCCCGCCATCATAGACACTCCTTTTAATGATGCTCCAAAGGTTCTGAATGGGGTAGAGGTCAGGGGAGCATGGGGGTCACACCATAAGTTTGTCCCCTTTTATGCCCATATCAGCCAGAGATGCAGATGTTTTATGTGCAGCATGAGATGGTGCATTATCATGCAGAAAAATGATCTTGTTGTGAAATACACGGTTCTTCTTCTTGAACCATGGCAGGAAGTGCTGTTTGAGAAAATCCACATACATTATGGAGTTCATCTTTAGCGCCTTCAGGGATCCTAAAGGGGCCGACAATCTCTCTCCCCATGATTCCAGCCCAAAACATTACTCCACCTCCTCCTTGTTGGCGCTGTAGCCGTGTTTGCGTGGGGTGTCCATCAACCAGCCATCCTCCACTCCATCCATCTGGACCATCGAGCGCTGCACGGCACTCATCCGTGAACAAAACAGTTTTGAAATCAGTCTTCATGTAATGTTTGGCCCACTGGAGCCGTTTCTGCTTGTGTGAAGTGGATAGAGGAGGTCGACAGGATGGCGCATGCACAGCTGCAAACCTCTGAAGGACCCTGCATCTTGTTGTTTGGGGGACGTTGGAGGCACAAGCAGCTTCAAAAACTTGTCTGCTGCTATGACAAGGCTTTTTTGCCGCTGCTCTTTCAACCTGACGTAATTGCCTGTAGGAAAGAGTCCTCAATTTGCCCTTATCAGCGCGCACACGTGTGTACTGTGAATCAGCTACATACTTCTTGATTACCAAGACACTTCATCCTGATCATCGCACAATGTTGATTGTAGTCATGCCTTGACCTAAACACTCCACAATTTGTTGCTTCTCAGCAGCCGACACATCCTTTTTCTTTCCCATTTTGGCAGAAAATGTAGGCTGCTTAATAATGTGAGAGAGCCTTCTTAAGTAGTCTTGCCTTTCATTGGACACACCTGCCAAACTAATTAGCACAGGTGTCTGCAATTGCTTACAGTGATATAAAGAGCCCTGACACACATCACCATCAATGAGTTTAACTGACAAACAAACAAATTCTTCCCTTATCACTCCTAAACACTTTTTGTATAATAATTTGGAACGCAGTGTACATGTGCTTTTCCACAAAACACCAGTGGTTCACGTATTGAATCTTACAGTTCTAACTTGCCAACCGTGGTCTGTATGGAGTTGTTCAATAAAGGGCCCAAAATTAAGATAACATAGATGGGAGAGGTCTCTATGAATAGGAATTCCTAAGTATTTGATACCCTGTGAGGGCCAGGCAAAGGGAAAGTTGGACTGGATGGAATCCTATATGGATTTGGGGAGGGAGACATCGAGGGCCTCAGACTTCGCTGCATTGATTTTAAAATTTTACCATGTAACAAAGTGATCTATTTCAGCCATAACAGCATGGATGGATAAATGTGATTGAATGATATATACTAGGACATCATCAGCAAATAGAGAGCACTTGTACTCGGTGCCTCCCACCTCAATCCACCTAATATTGGGGTTATGGCGAATTGATGAGAGCAGGTGCTCCGTCACTAGGATGTATAAGAGAGGGGACAGAGGACATCCCTGCCTTGTCCCATTGGTGATTGTGAAAGGTGATGAAAATGTTCTGACGCACCCCCTGGGCCTTGGGACACCCGGAGCCGGACCCTTTTTGGTGGATGCTGGTGGTTGTAGTCTTCGTGGCGGCGACCCAGTTCCGTGGCTCAGGGCGGTCAAACCTGTGGCGGAACTATTTATGTGGTTTTCATGTTTAAATGTCCGACTACGCCACCCGTGGATTGCGGTCAGAGTGAACCGCCGCTACAGGGCAGACCACTGAGGCTGGTGTTGTGGGTGCAGCAGAGCGTAGCATAACTCCCCACGGGAGGAGTATAGCCTCAGGGCAGTGTATGCGGAGGATGGGGGTGATGGTGCAGGGCAGCAGCAGTAACGACACGGAGTCAGTGATGCAGTTCAGGGCCTTTACTCACAGTTCTTATTATTCAGACCACGTCTGCAGGTAACGGCTGCCCACGTCGTACTGTGCTCACCAGGTGAGGGGCTCAGGCAACTCCCAGATAACTTTGGAGCACTTCACAGGACCCCCTTTGTGTGTCCTTTGTCTGGCCTTTCTTACCAACACTTCTGTCCGGCTGCCTCGGGCCTCCTCTTGGTAAACTTGGCGCCAGTTTCCCTGACCATATGTGGTGCCTTCCTAGCGGGTGTAGCGAGGGGCTACGCCACATAAAATGTCACAGCCTCCGGTTTCTAGCTGAGGGTCGTTTCCTGCCTCCACTAGTTC
Organism: Phyllobates terribilis; assembly: GCF_046119375.1. NCBI lineage: Eukaryota > Metazoa > Chordata > Amphibia > Anura > Dendrobatidae > Phyllobates > Phyllobates terribilis. The sequence continues at coordinate 455,992,978 of NW_027362763.1, read as the reverse complement.
GGGGACCGGTCTCCCCCTTTGGCCTGACCCCTCCACGCAGGTGGATTCGGGCGTGCGGTGGCGACTCGCCCGTCCGCACCCCTGGGATCCCTTCATTCCTCGTTCCTGGAGCCTTCTCCGCTCCTCTTCCTTCCTTCTCCCTCTTCCAGGCCTGGGCCTCTGTTACTAGGCCCGCCTCCGGAGCAGAGCTCATGCAGAGCCCCTGCTCCCTGCCACTTCTGCTCAGACTTCTCTGCACTGAACTAAGATGGTGCCCACCTTTTATACTCCCTTCTCAATGCACCCAGGAACTGCTTCCTCCCTGCTCCTGCACTACAGGGTTCCCCTTCCTCAGTGTTCCCTCCCCCCACTCCAGCCAGGGACAGGGACTGTCGTGCCCATCTCAGGGGCATATTGGTCGCCCTGCCCCACGGCAATGTGGTGTAATGCATGCAGGTGTCGGGTCCTGATCCACACTCCATCCTTACCTGAGAGTGAGATATCACACCTCTGGGTGAGGTGCAATACGTCTGTAGCAACCGAGCCCTCAGGGTGCTACAGTTCCATTTATCTTCAGCTTAGGTGACGTATTGCGATACAGGGCCGTGATTTTGGCTATAAAAGGGTCCCCTAGACCCCTACCCCAAGCTTTTTAAGAGAATCATATATGGCATGCCAGGAGACTCTATGGAATGCTTTCTCAGCATCCAACGAGAGTATCTAATTACAAATTTTTAACTGCATCTAGCCCAGGAAATACTTTGTGCCTAGTAGCAGTGTCTGCTAGTGAGCGGATTATCCCGGCTGTTAAGCAAGCTGCACCACCTGTAGTTTAGACACTTAATTTTTTCAAAGGAAATGCTTCGGGACCATGGGATACTTAGTGAAGAGCATCAGGAGGCACCCCAAGGCATAGGGGCTGGGACTGGCAGTAGGATGCCATGCGGTGGACAGCCGAGCTCGATCCTTATAAAAGCTTTTTAACTGCAGCAGCTTTAGTGGACGCTACTGGAGCTGGAATTACCGCGGCTGCTGGCATGAGACTTGCCCTCCAGTAGATCCTTGTAAATGGATTTAAAGTGTATTCATTCAAATTAGAGAGACAATTTAAATTAAAAAGCTTAGAGCTGCCTCCACCACAGGGGGGCTCGCTCGACCCACCAGCGGACAGGCACCAGTATTGGGAGAGGGGGGCTGGCCGTCAGGGTTCACCGCGGCTCTGGCACAAACCCGGCGACACGGAGGTGGCACGGGCAGGAGCGGACTGGCCGTGTCGGCTTCTCACTTTTTGGATTTTTGAAGGGCATGACATGCCTATATCTGTGTCTCCCCCTCCTTTTACTCCTCCACCTCTTTTATTTTCGCATGACTATATGTACTTGTCACTTTTCCATGTGTTAGTTATGTCTTCTGAGCAGTTTGTCAGCTTTTGGACACCTTTGAAGGTGTTTTCTATGTGTTTCTATGTGTTTTTGTTTGCCTGCCATTGGTTTTAACGGTGTTCGAAGGTGTTCGACGAACAGTTCGACGAACAGTTCGGCGAACACACGGGTGTTCGACGAACCGAACCGAACTCGAACACTACGGGGGTGGCTCAACACTACTGCTGATACTCCTGCATGCGTGCATCCCTTTCTATGGCAGGAATAATTTCTGCAAATTTACTTTTGTACCGGGGATCTAACAGTGTGGCAACCCAGTAGTCAGGATTATTTCTAATTCTCACAATTCGAGGGTCATGTTGCAGGTAGTGCAGCAAGAAGGCACTCATGTGTGTTGCGCATCCAGGAGCACCAAGTCCCTGTTGTGTTGGTGGCGAGGTAACAATCATGCTTCCTTCCTCTGTCCTCTCCCCCCAACCTCGCACAACAGAAATGTGATCAAGGTCTCCCTCATCTGATGAGTCTTCCATCAGTTCGTCCTCCACTTCTTCCTGGGCTCCTGCACCTTCCTCACTAGTTTGGCTGCTACCATGTGCCCTGGTAAAACCATCTCCCCCACCCTCACATGCCTGCTGCCTTGGTGCTGCCGACCGTCTGGACCTTGCAGATGTTAGCCCTTCCGCATACAACTCCTCCTCCTCTACTTCCTCCACCTCCTCTTGTGCCACCACCTGACTCCGAATTCTGTTTAACATGTGCTCCAGCATGTAAATCACCGTAATAGTCATGCTGATAATGGCATCGTCAGCACTAAACATCTTCGTCGCCATTTCAAAACTGTGCAGAAGGGTGCATAGGTCCCTGATCTGAGACCACTCCTCCAGCGTGATTTGCCCCACCTCTGGATCTCGTTGACCCAGGCTATACGTCAGAACGTATTGCACCAGGGCTTGTCGGTGCTGCCACAGTCGCTGCAACATGTGCAGAGTTGAATTCCACCGGGTAGGCACATCGCATTTTAGCCGGTGAAGTGGCAGGCCCAACGACTTCTGTAGAGATGTAAGTCGCTGAGCTGCGGGATGCGAACGGCGAAAGTGAGCACACAGCGACCGTGCCCTCTGCAGAAGGCCATCTAGTCTGGGATAGTGGGCTAAAAATTGCTGGACAACCAGGTTCAACACGTGAGCCATACAAGGCACGTGTGTGACATTGCCCCGGCGAAGGGCCGCACCCAGGTTTGCAGCATTGTCGCACACGGCCTTTCCTGGTTTCAGGTCCAGTGGAGACAACCATTCATGAAATTGGTTCTCCAGAGCTGACCACAACTCCTCAGCTGTGTGACTCACATTTCCCAGACATTTCAATGTAAAAACCGCCTGATGACGTTGAGCCCTACTGCCAGCATAGTAAGGAGGTGTGCAGGATCCCTTCTGCGCAGTTAGAAAGCTTGTGGCATGACCAGACAGGCTTTGGGTGCAGGTGGAAGACCGAGAGGAGGTTGAGGAGGCAGAAGCAGTGGAGGAACTTTGACATAAAGAGGATTGATGCACAACTCGTGGGGACGGCAAGACTTGGACAGCAGCCCCTTGTCCTGCTGTCACCATAGTTACCCAGTGCCCAGTCAGCGACATGTAACGCCCCTGTCCATGCCTACTCGTCCAAGTGTCTGTGGTGAAATGCACCCTGTCACACACAGAGTTTCTCAAAGAAGCGGTGATGTTGTGTGCGACATGCTGGTGGAGCGCAGGCACACCTTTCTTTGAGAAGTAGTGCCGACTGGGCATCTGGTACTGGGGCACTGCGATGGACATAAGGTCTCGAAAATCCTCTGTGTCCACCAGGCGGAAAGGCAGCATTTCTGTAGCCAAGAACTTGCAGATGGTGAAATTCAACCTCTTAGCTTTCTCATATCTAGGAGGAAATGGTCTTTTACTTGTCCACATCTGAGGGACCGAGGGCTGGCTATTGTGCTTAGACGGGGTTGATAAGGGTGTCCCCGGCAAACTGCCGGTCTGTGAGGAAGATGCAGGCGGACATGTTAGGTTGCCTTGATCCAAACGTGGTGCTATCGATGTCGGACAGCGCTCAACACCAGCTGGTGTTACCACCTCCAAAGAAAATGATGACCTGCCAATCACGCTGGCTGTTGCGGGTAAAGAGGTGGCAGGTCTGCGCCCCAAAACAGGTGTGACTGCTGTCCCCCCAGTCACAGAGGATGAAGAGGCCGCGGATGCACAAGATATGGCAGACGGTGGTTGGCCCGGCCGGCTAGGCCGCATTGTAGCACACTGAGCTTCCCACTGCAACTTATGCTTCATGTCCATGTGCCGGTTCATGCATGAAGTACTCAAACTATGTATTTTTTGGCCTCTACTTAGCTTTTGCTGACAAATGTTACAGATAACACGAGTTGGGTCATCTTTATCGATCTGAAAAAATGCCCAGGCTATGCAAGGCTTAGCACCCATGCGACCTGAAGAGCCACCACGACTTGTGGTGAGAGGCAGAGTTGTGTTTGAGGATGCAGTTGTTGACGTGCTTCCAGTACTACGTCTCTGTCCAGGAAGGCGCAACCTGACCTCGTCGTCACTAGCATCCTCCTCCACCTCCTCTGCTGACCTCATCTCTTGGCTGACTGTGGGTTGACAGTAAGTGGGATCTCCAACCTCATCATCATCACCCTGTGCGTTATCACACCCGTCGTCCTCAGAGCCAACCTGTTCCTGCCCTGACAAAAAACTAAAGTTGTCGCTCCAATCAGGTATTTGAGTCTTATCATCGTCTTCCTCATTGTCTCCACCAACAGGAGTTACAGTTTGGGAATGATGGTCTACATTATGGTCAGAACCTTCTGCGTCTGGTCCTGGATCCGACTCATAAAGATTCTGGGCATCAGTGCAGATCATTTCCTCGTCTGGATTCACAGAAGCGCTGGAGTCGACCTCTGATTCCCAGGCTATAGTATGAGTAAACAGCTCTGCAGACTCAACCATCTGTTCTACCTCATACTCAGACGGGCAGCTGGAGATTTGGGAGCTGTGAGGAAGCAAGTGCGATTGGGGTGACACCTTTGAGGACTGGAGTATTTGTGATGTTGAAGTTGATGTGGAGGAGAGCCCACTTAAAGGAGCACTTGATATCCGTTGAAGCACCTGCTGTTTTTGTGCCTCATCTGGAATTTGTAGCGATTGGCGTGGCCGTAAGAAAGGGATCTTATCACATTGTCCGCTAAAAGAAGTAGACATTTTAGTTTGGCTGGAAGATGGTCTTTCTTCTGCAGATGTTACTGTTGCTTTAACACCTACCCCACGGACACAACCTTTTTTCCCCTTCCCAACACGCCTATTCCCCTTTCCACCAGCAGCAGGCCTTTTTCCACTCATTTTGGTGGTTAACTAATTAACAACTCTGGAGTTGTTTGCACAAAAAAACAATGGATGGGAACCGAGCAGAGCTGAGTGGCCAAACTGTGGTATTAGGCCAAAACTATTGGCTGGGTTAGATGCAGAAAAAAATTATATTCAATTTGCAACCTGATGGAGGTCAGTATAGATGGACTAATAGAGAAAGTCCCACACACTGCTAGAAGGCCAAATATTTTTTCAGAGCTAGATGCAGATAAAAATTATTTTTAATTTGCAACCTGATGGAGGTCAGTATAGATGGACTAATAGAGAAAGTCCCACACACTGCTAGAAGGCCAAATATTTTTTCAGAGCTAGATGCAGATAAAAATTATTTTTAATTTGCAACCTGATGGAGGTCAGTATAGATGGACTAATAGAGAAAGTCCCACACACTGCTAGAAGGCCAAATATTTTTTCAGAGGTAGATGCAGAAAAAAATATATTCAGTTTGCAACCTGATGGAGGTCTGTATAGATGGATTAATAGAACAAGTCCCACACACAGCTAGAAGCCCAATATTTTTTCAGAGGTAGATGCAGAAAAAAATATATTCAGTTTGCAACCTGATGGAGGACAGTATAGATGGACTAATACAACAAGTCCCACAGACAGCTAGAAGCCCAATATTTTTTCAGAGGTAGATGCAGAAAAAAATATATTCAGTTTGCAACCTGATGGAGGTCTGTATAGATGGATTAATAGAACAAGTCCCACACACAGCTAGAAGCCCAATATTTTTTCAGAGGTAGATGCAGAAAAAAATATATTCAGTTTGCAACCTGATGGAGGTCTGTATAGATGGATTAATAGAACAAGTCCCACACACAGCTAGAAGCCCAATATTTTTTCAGAGGAGGATGCAGAAAAAAATATATTCAGTTTGCAACCTGATGGAGGTCAGTATAGATGGACTAATACAACAAGTCCCACACACAGCTAGAAGCCCAATATTTTTTCAGAGGTAGATGCAGAAAAAAATATATTCAGTTTGCAACCTGATGGAGGTCTGTAGAGATGGACTAATACAACAAGTCGCACACACAGCTAGAAGCCCAATATTTTTTCAGAGGTAGATGCAGAAAAAAATATATTCAGTTTGCAACCTGATGGAGGTCAGTATAGATGGACTAATACAACAAGTCCCACACACAGCTAGAAGCCCAATATTTTTTCAGAGGTAGATGCAGAAAAAAATATATTCAGTTTGCAACCTGATGGAGGTCTGTATAGATGGATTAATAGAATAAGTCCCACACACAGCTAGAAGCCCAATATTTTTTCAGAGGTAGATGCAGAAAAAAATATATTCAGTTTGCAACCTGATGGAGGTCAGTATAGATGGACTAATACAACAAGTCCCACACACAGCTAGAAGCCCAATATTTTTTCAGAGGTAGATGCAGAAAAAAATATATTCAGTTTGCAACCTGATGGAGGTCTGTATAGATGGATTAATAGAACAAGTCCCACACACAGCTAGAAGCCCAATATTTTTTCAGAGGTAGATGAAGAAAAAAATATATGCAGTTTGCAACCTGATGGAGGTCAGTATAGATGGACTAATACAACAAGTCCCACACACAGCTAGAAGCCCAATATTTTTTCAGTATAGATGGACTAATAGAATGATGCTATGCCCAAAAGATTTTACTTCACTAGGTGCAGTAAAAAAATTGGTATTCTATACACAGGTGGTATATCTTGCAACACAGATTGGCTACTCCACTGACTAACACACTCTGCAATAGGCCAAAAAGGATTAGCTTTGCTAGATTCAGCCAAATGCTGTGAAAAAAACTTGCACAGCACTGGCACAGACCTGCCTGGCAAAAACTGATAGGAACTGATGTAACCTAGTCCTGAAAAGGACTCTAATTACAATTAGTCTTTACTCCCACAATCTATCTATTTAAGAGCACAGACCTGCCTGATAAAAGTCATAGGAAATGCTGTAACCTAGTCCTTAAAAGGACTGCAATCACAACTATTCCCTACTCCCAAGCTATCTGTAGATTTGTGCGAAAATTGGCTTGAAATTAACAAGGTATAGCGCACACAGCAACAGCGGTGCCGTCTAACACGCAGCTGCAGCAGTGAGAAAATGGTGGCGACGGGGAAAATGGCTTGGTCTTATAGGGCAAGGACATGTGACATACATGTGACATACACTGCCAATGACACATGCCCTTGCTCGTGTGAAAAAAAGCACTTCGCTCCGTGTGTGCGCTGCTGATAGGCTGACAGATTGCACCTCCCCACTGTAAATGCGGGAAAGAGAAAAAAAAAATGGAGATCTTCATTGTTCCTGCAGAGATCCATCCCCTGCCCCTCCCCCCACCCCGCTGTACACTCAAACTGCGTATTAACATTAATTTTCATCATTACTGAGAAAAAATCCAGTTATGATTTTGGTGCACGAACAGTTATCGAACATAACCTCGAACAGCCGAATTTTTCTCAAATTGTTCGTGTTCGCCGAACGGCTCGAACACCGCCCAAAACAGCTCGAATTTGAGATTGGCGAACAGTTCGAGTAGAACAACGCTCATCTCTAATAGTCACATAAAGCTGCATGAACCGGTAACCAGTGTACCGATGTACAAGTACAGACACAGAGGAGTATTAAGTGCATGGAGGGTGTGTAAACAGAATTTTAAGAAAATTTTGTATGGGCAAAATGGGGATAGTTAGATAAGTGAGGTGAGGCAGTAGGCCAGTTTAAAGAAATGCTTTTTTAGGCCACGCTTAAAACTGTGAGCATTGGGAATTAATAGAATCATCCTGGGTAGTGCATTCCAAAGAACTGGCGAGAAGTCTTGGAGACGAGAGTGAGAGGTTCGAATTATTGAGGATGTTGCTTTTAGGTCATTAGGATAAAGAAATGTTTCTGTGAATGACAAGAATTGCCCTTTCTTGGTTACATCATCTCTTCTGGAGGTCTATGCATGGATCCAGGAACGGCTTCCACCATTTTAGAATGGCCAAAGCCAGTTGGTCTCAAAGTCCTTCAAAGATTCCTTGGCTTTTGTAATTATTATGACCAGTTTATTAAACACACCCCTTCAGAGGAAGATCGGCCAAAAACGCGCATCACGGGGTGACTCTGTTGCGCTCTGTGTTCTGGGTAACTATACTTTTTGCCATGTATTAACTATATGATTATAGGCTTAGCTCTGGATGGCTGTGATTATAATTTGAATTAGGGACAACCACTATGCTTCTGTGTATAATATTTGATGTGCATCTTTTGCTTGGTTCAATTTAAACATATCTCTGGTCGGTCTGCAGAGAAGAGCCATTATTATCCAGATAATAGATATTAAAATTTTCAGAATTAATGTACAAAATATATTTGGCTTTGTTCTTCCTGCAGTACACACCTAAGGGATATCTCAACAACTTCCAGCATTTATCCTTGGTTATGCCCAGTGGTCCACTTCTCTATTGCCCATTGTACCTTTAAATCAAGCAAGCCTTATGAATCCACCTCATGACTGTGATTTATGCACTTTATATGTATTATTTACCTCATTCCAAGTGACTATAGCAACTTATTTTATTGTGGTGGATAATTTACATCATCAGATAGTTGTTTATCTATACCTGTGAGAGGTGCAGTATCCATCATGGTATGCACTTTATATGTATGTTCTACCTTATTGTAAATTACTATAATAACTCATTTATTGTGACGGACAGTTCATATTGCCAGCTAGCTGTTTATTTACATCTATGAGAGGTTCAGACATTTAGTATGGTTGATGGTGCATATACAATGGGTACGGAAAATATTCAGACCCCTTTAAATTTTTCACTCTTTGTTTCATTGCAGCCATTTGGTAAATTCTAAAAAAGTTCATTTTTTTCTTATTAAAGTACACTCTGCACCCCATCTTGACTTTAAAAAAAACTGAAATGTAGAAATTTTTATAAATTTATTAAAAAATAAAAACTTAAATATCACATGGTCATAAGTATTCAGACCCTTTCCTCAGTATTGAGTAGAAGCACCCTTTTGAGCTAGTACAGCCATGAGTTTTCTTGGGAATGATGCAACAAGTTTTTCACACCTGGATTTGGGGATCCTCTGCCATACTTCCTTTCAGATCCTCTCCAGTTCAATCAGGCTGGATGGTGATCATTGGTGGACAGCCATTTTCAGGTCTCTCCAGAGATGCTCAATTGGGTTTAGGTCAGGGCTCTGGCTGGGCCCGTCAGGAATGGTCACAGAGTTGTTCTGAAGCCACTCCTTTGTTATTTTAGCTGTGTGCTTAGGGTCATTGTCTAGTTGGAAGGTGAACCTTCGGCCCAGTCTGAGGTCCAGAGCACTCTGATAGAGGTTCTCATCCAGGATATCTCTGAACTTGGCCGCATTCATGTTTCCTTCTATTGCGACCAGTCGTCCTGTTCCTGCAGCTGAAAAACACACCCATAGCAGGATGCTGCCACCACCATGTTTCACTGTTGGGATTATATTGGGCAGGTGATGAGCAGTGCCTGGTTTTCTCCAGACATACCGCTTAGAATTATCACCAAAAAGTTCTATCTTCATCTCATCAGACCAGAGAATCTTATTTCTCATAGTCTGGGAGTCCTTTATGTGTTTTTGAGCAAACTCTATGTGGGCTTTCATATGTCTTGCACTGAGGAGATGCTTCCATCGGGCCACTCTGCCATAAAGGCCCGACTGGTGGAGGGCTGCAGTGATAGTTGACTTTGTGGAACTTTCTCCCATCTCCCTACTGCATCTCTGGAGCTCAGCCAAAGTTATCTTGGGGTTTTTATTTACCTCTCTCGCCAAGGCTCTTCTCCCATGATTGCTCAGTATGGCTGGATGGCCTGGTCTAGGAAGACTTCTGGTGGTCCCAAACTTCTTCCATTTAAGGATTATGGAGGCCACTGTGCTCTTAGAAACCTTGAGTAATGCAGAAATTCTTTTATAACCTTGGCCAGATCTGTGTCTTGACACAATTCTATCTCTGAGCTCCTTGGGCAGTTCTTTTGAGCTCATGATTGTCATTTAGTCTGACATGCACTATGAGCTGTGAGGTCTTATATAGACAGGTGTGTGCCTTTCCAAATCAAGGCCTATCAGTTTAATTTAACACAGCTGGACTCCAATGAAGGAGTAGAACCATCTCAAGGAGGATCACAAGGAAATTGACAGCATGTGACTTAAATATGAGTGTCTGAGCAAAGGGTCTGAATACAAGTTATGACCATGTGATATTTCAGTTTTTATTTTTTTCTAAAAATAAATTTGCAAAAATTTCAACATTTCTGTTTTTTTCAGTCAAGATGGGGTGCAGAGTGTACTTTAAGGAGAAAAAAATGAACTTTTTAGAATTTACCAAATGGCTGCAATGAAACAAAGAGTGAAAAATTTAAAGGGTTTTGAATACTTTCCGTACCCCCTGTATATCTGTGCATTTTCATTGAATGATAGTTTTCATCATAGATATTTCCTCACATCAAGTGGTGCAAAATATTGGCCATACTGACCCATTCCCGGACACATTGCTGCTCAGTGTTTTTTCATTCTCTGTCTGTTGTTTTTGGCATCTCTGTATTTTATTTGTTTTTTTCTCTATTTTTTGTCAATAAAATGTATTCATTTAATCTTTAATAGTAGTTGGAGGACATATTCTTTATAGGCAGTTTATTGATAGCTACTCTCAAGTGGTTGCCTCGCTTACAGGCCTAACTTGTAAGGGTGTTTATTCCCGGAACAGGTCAGAGAAAGCTTTTCAAGCCTTTTAAGAACTTAAAGCTCGATTTTCTATTACTCTTGTCTAGCATCATACTGATGTACACAGACCTTTCTTCCGTTAAATGGATGACTGTGCTATTAGTAGTAGTTCTCTGATAAAAGTCATCTGAAGCAAGAAATAATCCCTGTGGATTCTTTTGTAAGAAATTTTATTCAGCAGAGTGGAATTATTCCATTGGTGACCATGAGCTCATATCCATAAAATTGGGCCTTGAAGAACTGTGACTTCTTTTTCAAGGATCTACGTTCCCAGTGACCAACTATGCTGATCACAATAACCTGAAGTACCTTTAGTCGGCTCATAGGCAGAATCCCCTCCTATCTCAATGATCACTCTTCTACATATAGGATTTCATCCTCACCTATCATCCTGCTAAGAAAAACTGCAGGACTGACTTCCTATCCAGATTCTTTAATCCTTTATGTCTTACCATTGGCCCATTCTTCCTTCCTCTCCAGTCATCCGGGAGTTAAACGCATTGATAAACTTCTTTCCTGTTTCTACTGTTAGACAAAATGGAGTCAATTTGTGCAGTTCAAATCCTCTTGTCAAGCACTTTTCGGTACCCTCCAGCCTCTACCTACTCCACAATAGCCTTGAGCTAAGAGCTCCATGGACTTTGTTACTGATCTTCCTCAGACACAGGGGTTCACTACTATCTGTGTCATAATGGGCCAGTTTTCTTAAATTGGGTAGTAATAATTGCCACAGAGCAACAGATTCTATTTTTAATATCATATGAGTGTTATATTTACTTCATTGGTGCGAAGCCTAAAGATATGCGCAGTATAAATGAATATGATGGAGACAAAGTCCAAAGATATATACCTACACACAGTAGTGTTGAGCCACCCCCGTAGTGCATGAGTTCGGTTCGGTTCGTCGAACACCCGTATGTTCGCCGAACTGTTCGTCGAACTGTTCGACGAACACCTTCGAACACCATTAAAACCAATGGCAGGCAACCAAAAACACATAGAAACACATAGAAAACACCTTGAAAGGTATCCAAAAGCTGACAAACTGCTCAGAAGACACAACTAACTAGTGTTGAGCCACCCCCGTAGTGTTCGGGTTCGGTTCGGTTCGTCGAACACCGGGATGTTCGAGGAACTGTTCGTCGAACTGTTCGTCGAACACCTTAGAACACCGTCGAACACCGTTAAAACCAATGGCAGGCAAACAAAAACACATAGAAACACATAGAAAACACCTGCAAAGGTGTCCAAAAGCTGACAAACTGCTCAGAAGACACTCTCTTTAAAAAAGCCGGCCGGCAAATTCAGCAGCGGCATACACCGGTACCCGACAATTTAGACAAGAAGGAATAGAGCATCACACATAGATTAGATAGATAGAAACATGTCAGTCACACATATAAGAAGCACAGTGACAGTGTTGGTTACTGCACTTGTCATTTAGTGTAAAGGATTTATTAAAAAAAATATTAGTGTTTTCATGCACCGTCTCTTTAAAAAAGCCGGCCGGCAATTCAGCATCTGTACCCGACAATTTAGAACAGAAAGAATAGAGCTTCACACATAGATTAGATAGATAGAAACATGTCAGTCACATATATAATAAGTACAGTGATAGTGTTGCTTACTATACTTGTCATTTAGTGTAAAGGATTTATTTAAAAAAATAATAGTGTTTTCATGCACTGTCTCTTTAAAAAGGCCGGCCGGCAATTCAGCAGCGGTACCCGACAATTTAGAACAGAAAGATAGAGCATCACACATAGATTAGATAGATAGAAACATGTCAGTCACATATATATGAAGTACAGTGATAGTGTTGGTTACTGTACTTGTCATTTAGTATTAAAATAAAGGATTTATTATTAAAAAAATTGGCGTGGGGTTCCCCTTAATTTTAGGCTCTAGCGGAGGTTAAGTAGACGGCTGGGGCAGATGTTTGAAGCCTGGGAAGGGGGTAATACCCACGGAGCTTCCCAGGCTACTAATATCAGCCCCCAGCTGAATACATAGCCTTTACTAGCTATTAAAATGGGGGACCCCCCCCAAAAAATGACGTGGGGTCCCCCCTAATTTAATAGCTAGCAAAGGCTAGGCAGACAGCTGGGGGCTGATATTAATAGCCCAGGAAGGGAGCCATGAATATTGGCCCCCTCCCAGGCTAGAAACACCAGCCGTCAGCCGCCCCAGAAATGGCGCATTCATAGGATGCGCCAATTCTGGCACTTAGCCTCGCTCTTCCACGCTGCCCTGGTGCGGTGGCAGGGGGTAATAGGGTTGGGGTTGATGTCAGCTTATAATGCCAGCTGACATCAAGCCCAGGTTAGTAATGGAGAGGCGTCTATAAGACACCCCCCCATTACTAACCCCATAGTCAAAGTTAAAAAAAACACAAACACGCAGAATAAAGTCCTTTAATTGAAATAAAGACACAATCCTTTATTGTTCTAAATTAAACCATACTTACCATCACGCCCATTCCAGCTGAAGCCAACGATCTCCTGCAATAAAAGAAAAATAATAAAGCAACCTCATCCTTACCTTTCCATGGTTCCCACGACAGCTTCAGCTCTGCTACATCGAGATGACAGGCTGGACCGCAGCAGAACGCTGCCATCCAGCCTGTCATCCCGCAGACACTGAGAAGCGCAGGCTTGCTTGCGCTGCTCAGCGTCTCTCTGTGACGACATCCAGATGAGCCGAGTTCATGTCCAATGAACTCGGCTCACCTCATGCACGTCACTGACAGCGTGGGAAAATTCTCACGCTGAAGCGCTGATTGCAGGAGAATTTTCCCACGCTGTCAGTGACGTGCAGGAGGTGAGCTGAGTTCATTGGACATGAGCTCACCTCATGCACATCACTGACAGCGTGGGAGAATTCTCCTGCACTCAGCACTTCAGCGTGAGAATTTTCCCACGCTGTCAGTGACGTGCATGAGGTGAGCCGAGTTCATTGGACATGACCTCGGCTCATCTGGATGCCGTCACAGCGAGACAGTGAGGAGCGCAAGCATGCCTGCGCTTCTCAGTGTCTGCGGGATGAGAGGCTGGATGGCAGCATTCTGCTGCGGTCCAGCCTGTCATCTCGATGTAGCAGAGCTGAAGCTGTCGTGGGAACCATGGAAAGGTAAGGATGAGGTTGGTTTATTATTTTTCTTTTATTGCAGGAGATCGTTGGCTTCAGCTGGAATGGGTGTGATGGTAAGTATGGTTTAATTTAGAACAATAAAGAATTGTGTCTTTATTTCAATTAAAGGACTTTATTCTGGGTGTTGTGTTTTTTTTAAATACTTTACTAGAAATTCATGGCGGTCATGTCTAATACTGGCGTGACCCCATGAATTTTGGTCTTGGGGCCAGCTGATAATACCAAGCTGGCCCTAACCCCTTTATTACCCAGTGAGCCACCGCACCAGGGCCCTGGATGAGTTGGGTACAGCGCCAGAAGATGGCGCTTCTATGAACGCGCCATTTTCCGGGGTGGCTGCGGACTGCAATTTGTAGCGGGGGGGGGCCCAGAAAGCTTGGGCCTCCCTGCGCTGCAGATTCCAGCCCCCAGCTGCCTAGTTGTACCTGGCTGGACACAAAAATAGGGCGAAGCCCCACGTACTTTTTTTTTAATTATTTCATGAAATTCATGAAATAATTAAGAAAAAAAGGCCTTCCCTATTTTGTTGTGTCCGGCCAGGTACAAATAGGCAGCTGGTGGTTGGGGGCAGCCCCCAGCTGCCTGCTGTACCTGGCTGGACACAAATATAGTGCGAAGCCCCACTTCAATTTTTTTTAATTATTTCATGAAATTCATGAAATAATTAAGAAAAAAAGGGCTTCCCTATATTGTTGTGTCCGGCCAGGTACAAATAGGCAGCTGGTGGATGGGGGCAGCCCGTTCCTGCCTGCTGTACCTGGCTGGACACAAATATAGTGCGAAGCCCCACTTCAATTTTTTTAAATTATTTCATGAAATTCATGAAATAATTAAGAAAAAAAGGGCTTCCCTATATTGTTGTGTCCGGCCAGGTACAAATAGGCAGCTGGTGGATGGGGGCAGCCCGTTCCTGCCTGCTGTACCTGGCTGGACACAAATATAGTGCGAAGCCCCACTTCAATTTTTTAAAATTATTTCTGGAAATTCATGAAATAATTTAAAAAAAATTGACATGGGGCTTCGCACTATATTTGTGTCCAGCCAGGTACAGCAGGCAGGAACGGGCTGCCCCCAACCACCAGCTGCCTATTTGTACCTGGCCGGACACAACAATATAGGGAAGCCCTTTTTTTCTTAATTATTTCATGAAATAATTTAAAGAAAATTGACGTGGGGCTTCGCCCTGTTTTTGTGTCCAGCCAGGTACAACTAGGCAGCTGGGGGCTGAAATCCGCAGCGCAGGGAGGCCCAAGCTTTCTGGGCCACCCCCGCTGCAAATTGCAGTCCGCAGCCACCCCGGAAAATGGCGCGTTCATAGAAGCGCCATCTTCTGGCGCTGTACCCAACTCATCCAGGGCCCTGATGCGGTGGCTCACTGGGTAATAAAGGGGTTAGTGCCAGCTTGGCATTATCAGCTGGCCCTAAGCCCGAAATTCATGGGGTCACGCCAATATTAGACATGACCACCATGAATTTCTAGTAAAGTATTTAAAAAAAACACAACACCCAGAAAAAAGTCCTTTAATTGAAATAAACACACAATTCTTTATTGTTCTAAATTAAACCATACTTACCATCACGCCCATTCCAGCTGAAGCCAACGATCTCCTGAAATAAAAGAAAAATAATAAAGCAACATCATCCTTACCTTTCCATGGTTCCCATGACAGCTTCAGCTCTGCTACATCGAGATGACAGGCTGGACCGCAGCAGAACGCTGCCATCCAGCCTGTCATCCCGCAGACACTGAGAAGCGCAGGCTTGCTTGCGCTCCACAGTGTCTCTCTGTGAGGGCATCCAGATGAGCCGAGTTAATGTCCAATGAACTCGGCTCACCTCATGCACGTCACTGACAGCGTGGGAAAATTCTCCTGCACTCAGCGCTTCAGCGTGGGAGAATTCTCACGCTGAAGCGCTGAGTGCAGGAGAATTCTCCCACGCTGTCAGTGACGTGCAGGAGGTGAGCTGAGTTCATTGGACATGAGCTCACCTTATGCAAGTCACTGACAGCGTGGGAGAATTCTCCTGCACTCACCGCTTCAGCGTGAGAATTTTCCCACGCTGTCAGTGACGTGCATGAGGTGAGCCGAGTTCATTGGACATGAACTCGGCTCATCTGGATGTCGTCACAGAGAGACGCTGAGCAGCGCAAGCAAGCCTGCGCTTCTCAGTGTCTGCGGGATGAGAGGCTGGATGGCAGCGTTCTGCTGCGGTCCAGCCTGTCATCTCGATGTAGCAGAGCTGAAGCTGTCGTGGGAACCATGGAAAGGTAAGGATGAGGTTGCTTTATTATTTTTCTTTTATTGCAGGAGATCGTTGGCTTCAGCTGGAATGGGCGTGACGGTAAGTATGGTTTAATTTAGAACAATAAAGGATTGTGTCTTTATTTCAATTAAAGGACTTTATTCTGGGTGTTTGTGTTTTTTTTAACTTTGACTATGGGGTTAGTAATGGGGGTGTCTTATAGACGCCTCTCCATTACTAACCTGGGCTTGATGTCAGCTGGCATTATAAGCTGACATCAACCCCAACCCTATTACCCCCTGCCACCGCACCAGGGCAGCGTGGAAGAGCGAGGCTAAGTGCCAGAATTGGCGCATCCTATGAATGCGCCATTTCTGGGGTGGCTGACGGCTGGTGTTTCTAGCCTGGGAGGGGGCCAATATTCATGGCTCCCTTCCTGGGCTATTAATATCAGCCCCCAGCTGTCTGCCTAGCCTTTGCTAGCTATTAAATTAGGGGGGACCCCACATCATTTTTTTTGGGGGTCCCCATTTTAATAGCTAGTAAAGGCTATGTATTCAGCTGGGGGCTGATATTAGTAGCCTGGGAAGCTCCGTGGGTATTACCCCCTTCCCAGGCTTCAAACATCTGCCCCAGCCGTCTGCTTAACCTCCGCTAGAGCCTAAAATTAAGGGGAACCCCACGCCAATTTTTTTAATAATAAATCCTTTATTTTAATACTAAATGACAAGTACAGTAACCAACACTATCACTGTACTTCATATATATGTGACTGACATGTTTCTATCTATCTAATCTATGTGTGAAGCTCTATTCTGTCTGTTATAAATTGTCGGGTACAGATGCTGAATTGCCGGCCGGCTTTTTTAAAGAGACGGTGCATGAAAACACTATTATTTTTTTTGATAAATCCTTTACGCTAAATGACAAGTACAGTAAGCAACACTGTCACTGTACTTCGTATATATGTGGCTGACATGTTTCTATCTATCTAATCTATGTGTGAAGCTCTATTTTGTCTGTTATAAATTGTCGGGTACCGCTGCTGAATTGCCGGCCGGCTTTTTTAAAGAAACGGTGCATGAAAACACTATTATTTTTTTTGATAAATCCTTTACGCTAACTGACAAGTACAGTAAGCAGCACTTTCACTGTACTTATTATATATGTGGCTGACATGTTTATATCTATCTAATCTATGTGTGAAGCTCTATTCTTTCGGTTCTAAATTGTCGGGTACAGGTGTATGCCGCTGCTGAATTGCCGGCTTTCCATATTTCACTGTGAGCACTGTTCCCATCGATTTGGGCAATCACTGTAATGCCACAACCACCATGGCTGTGGCATTACAGTGAGTGGCAGACAATCCCTGCATGATTGGTGCTCTAAATAGCGCCAGACATGCAGGACACGCTTTTGGTGCACGAACAGTTATCGAGCATAACCTCGAACAGCCGAATTTTTTGCAAATCGTTCGGGTTCGTCGAACAACTCGAACACCGCCCAAAACAGCTCGAATTTGAGATTGGCGAACAGTTCTAGTCGAACACCGCTCATCTCTACAACTAACACATGGAAAAGTGACAAGTACATATAGTCATGCGAAAAGAAAAGAGGTGGAGGAGTAAAAGGAGGGGGAGACACAGATATAGGCATGTTATGCCCTTCAAAAACAAAAAAAGTGCGAAGCCGACACAGCCAGTCCGTTCCTGCCAGTGCAACCTCCATGTCGCTGGGTTTGTGCCAGAGCTGCGGTGGACCCTGACGGCCAGCCCCCCTCTCCCAATACTGGTGCCTGTCCACTGGTGGGTCGAGCGAGCCCCCCTGCGGTGGAGGCAGGTCTAAGCTTTTTAATTTGAATTGTCTCTCTAATTTGAATGAGTACACTTTAAATCCTTTTACAAGAATCTATTGGAGGGCAAGTCTGATGCCAGCAGCTGTGGGAATTCCAGCTCCAGTAGCGTCCACTAAAGCTGCTGCAGTTAAAAAGCTTTTATAAGGATTGGGCTTGGCGGTCCACCGCAAGGCTTCCTACCGCCAGTCCCAGCCCCTGTGCCTTGGGGTGACTCCCGATGCTCTTCACTGAGTGTCCTGGGGGCCCGAAGCATTTCCTTTGAAAAAATTAAGTGTCCAAACTACAGGTGGTGTAGCTTGCTTAACAGCTGGAATAATCCGCTGACTAGCAGACACTGCTACTAGGCACAAAGTATTTCCTGGGCTAGATGCAGTTAAAAATTTGTAATTAGATTCTCTCGTTGGATGCTGAGAAAGCATTCCATAGAGTCTCCTGGCACGCCATATATTATTCTCTTAAAAAGCTTGGGGTACGGGTCTAGGGGACCCTTTTATAGCCAAAATCACGGCCTTGTATCGCAAAACGTCACCTAGGCTGCAGATAAATGGAACATTTTCATCACCCTTCATAATCACTAATGGGACAAGGCAGGGATGTCCTCTGTCTCCTCTCTTATACATCCTAGTGACGGAGCACCTGCTCTCATCAATTCTCCATAACCCCAATATTAGGAGGATTGAGGTGGGAGGCACCGAGTACAAGTGCTCTGCATTTGCTGATGATGTCCTAGCATATATCACTCAATCACATATATCCATCCCTGCTGTTATGGCTGAAATAGATCACTTTGTTACATGGTCAAATTTTAAAATAATTGCAGCGAGGTCTGAGGCCCTCGATTTCTCCCTCCCCAAATCCATACAGGATTCCATCCAGTCCAACTTTCCCTTTGCCTGGCCCTCACAGGGTATCAAATACTTAGGAATTCATATTCATAGAGATCTCTCCCATCTATGTTATCTTAATTTTGGCCCTTTATTGAACAACTCCATACAGATCACGGTTGGCAAGTTAGAACTGTAAGATTCACTACGTGAACCACTGGTGTTTTGTGGAAAAGCACATGTACACTGTGTTCCAAATTATTAAGCAAAAAGTGTTTAGGAGTGATAAGGGAAGAATTTGTTTGTTTGTCAGTTAAACTCATTGATGGTGATGTGTGTCAGGGCTCTTTATATCACTGTAAGCAATTGCAGACACCTGTGCTAATTAGTTTGGCAGGTGTGTCCAATGAAAGGCAAGACTACTTAAGAAGGCTGTCCCACATTATTAAGCAGCCTACATTTTCTGCCAAAATGGGAAAGAAAAAGGATGTTGTGGCTGCTGAGAAGCAACAAATTGTGGAGTGTTTAGGTCAAGGCATGACTACAATCAACATTGCCAAGACACTTCATCCTGATCATCGCACAATCAAGACGTATGTAGCTGATTCACAGTACACACGTGTGCGTGCTGATAAGGGAAAATTGATGACTCTTTCCTACAGGCAATTACGTCAGGTTAAAAGAGCAGCGGCAAAAAAGCCCTGTCATAGCGGCAGACAAGTTTTTGAAGCTGCTGGTGCCTCCAACGTCCCCCGAACAACAAGATGCAGGGTCCTTCAGAGGTTTGCAGCTCTCCGTAAGCCATCCTGTCAACCTCCTCTATCCACTGTACACAAGCAGAAACGGCTCCAGTGGGCCAAACAATACATGAAGACTGACTTCAAAACTGTTTTGTTCAGCGATGAGTGCCGTGCAACGCTCGATGGTCCAGATGGATGGAGTGGAGGATGGCTGGTTGATGGACACCCCACGCAAACACGGCTATGGTGCCAACAAGGAGGAGGTGGAGTAATGTTTTGGGCTGGAATCATGAGAAGAGAGATTGTCGGCCTCTTTAGAATCCCTGAAGGGGTAAAGATGAACTCCATAATGTATGTGGAGTTTCTCAAACAGCAATTCCTGCCATGGTTCAAGAAGAAGAACCGTGTATTCCGCAGTAAGATCATTTTTCTGCATGATAATGCACCGTCTCATGCTGCACATAACACATCTGCATCTCTGGCTGATATGGGCATAAAACGGGACAAACTTATGGTGTGACCCCCATGCTCCCCTGACCTCAACCCAATTCAGAACCTCTGGAGAATCATCAAAAGGAGTGTCTATGATGGCGGGAGGCAGTTCACATCTAAGCAACAACTCTGGAAGGGTATTCTGTCCTCATGCAAAACAATTGAAGCAGAAACCATCCAAAACCTGACAAATTCAATGGACGAGAGAGTTCAGAAGCTCCTTTCGAACAAGGGGTCCTATGTGCAAATGTAACATCACCTAGAATAAAGTTTTGAGTTGAAAACTGTTTGATTTCAGTTTGTAATAACCTGCTAATGCTTATCATTTCAAAAATGACCATTTTTTTGTTCTTTATTAAAATGAAAAGGTTGATAAAAGAGTGTGGGGGATCTAAGAGTGTGGCAACCCAGTAGTCATGATTATTTCGAATTCTGACAATCTGAGGGTCATGTTGCAGGTAGTGCAGCAAGAAGGCACTCATGTGTCTTGCGCATCTAGGAGCCCCAAAATTATTTTCCGGGCTAGATGCAGATAAAAATTATTATTAATTTGAAAGCTGGTGGAGCTTAGTATATATGGCCTAATAGAATCAGTACTGCAAACTGATAGAAAGCCCAAATTATTTTCCAGCCAAGATAAAGATAAACATGATTAGTAATTTTAAATCTGGTGGAGTTTAGTATTGATGGCCTATTAGAATCAGTACTGCACACTGCTACAGGGCCCAAATTATTTTCCAGCCAAGATACAGATAAACATGATTAGTAATTTTAAATCTGGTGGAGTTTAGTATAGATGGCCTAATAGAATCAGTTCTGCACACTGCTACAAGGTCCAAATTATTTTCCAGCCAAGATACAGATAAACATGATTAGTAATTTTAAATCTGGTGGAGTTTAGTATAGATGGCCTAATATGATCAGTACTGCACACTGCTACAAGGCCCAAATTTTTTTCCAGCCAAGAAGATACAGATAAACATGATTAGTAATTTGAAAGCTTAAAACGGTTGGTGAGGTGATTTTAACAAATCATCAAGCTTTTACTCTCCCCAGGATGACACAGGGGTAGAAAAGTCATTTCGGATCCATGATTTGCTCATCTTTATGAATGTGAGTCTGTCTACATTATCAGTGGAGAGCCGCGTGCGCTTATCTGTCAGCACACCACCAGCAGCGCTGAACACAAGTTCAGACAGAACGCTGGCTGCGGGGCATGACAAGATCTCCAAGGCGTTAGTGGCGAGCTCCGGCCATTTATCCAGATTGGAAGCCCAAAAAGAGCAAGGGTCCAGTGACACAGTCTTGGCTTCAATGTTTACTTGGAGATACTCCTGTACCATCGTCTCTAGGCGTTGACTATGTGTCAGACTTCTTGTCTCCTGTGGCCTTGCAAACGATGGGCTAAAAAAGTGGTGAAATGATTCCGCAAAATTGATGTTACCAGCAGATACTGTGTTTCTGTTATGTTTTGAGTGCTGAACACTCGACGGTCCCACGGTTGGCAAGTTGGAACTGTGAGATTCACTACGTGCACCACTAGTGTTTTTTTGAAAAGTACACGTAAGATTCTGCAACAGTCTCTGCTGATACTCCTGCATGCATGCATCTCTTTCTATGGCAGGAATAATTTCTGCAAATTTACTTTTGTACTGGGGATCTGACAGTGTGGCAACTCAGTAGTCAGGATTATTTCTAATTCTCACAGTTCGAGGGTCATGTTGCAGGTAGTGCAGCAAGAAGGCACTCATGTGTCTTGCGCATTAGGAGCATCAAGTCCCTGTTGTGTTGGTGGCGAGGTAACAATCATGCTTCCTTCCTCTGCCCTCTCCCCCCAACCTCGCACAACAGAAATGTGATCAAGGTCTCCCTCATCTGATGAGACTTCCATCAGTTCGTCCTCCACCTCTTCCTGGGCTCCTGCACCTTCCTCACTAGTTTGGCTGCTACCATGAGCCCTGGTAAAACCGTCTCCCCCACCCTCACATGCCTGCCGCCTTGGTGCTGCCGACCGTCTGGACCTTGCAGATGTTAGCCCTTCCGCATACAACTCCTCCTCCTCTTCTTCCTCCACCTCCTCTTGTGCCACCACCTGACTCCGAATTCTGTGCTCCAGCATGTAAACATGTGCTCCAGCATGTAAATCACTGGAATAGTCATGCTGATAATGGCATCGTCAGAATTTAACAAATTCATCGCCATTTCAAAACTGTGCAGAAGGGTGCATAGGTCCCTGATCTGAGACCACTCCTCCAGCGTGATTTGCCCCACCTCTGGTTCTCGTTGGCCCAGGCTATACGTCAGAACGTATTGCACCAGGGCTTGTCGGTGCTGCCACAGTCGCTGCAACATGTGCAGAGTTGAATTCCACCGGGTAGGCACATCGCATTTTAGCCGGTGAAGTGGCAGGCCCAACGACTTCTGTAGAGATGTAAGTCGCTGAGCTGCGGGATGCGAACGGCGGAAGTGAGCACACAGCGACTGTGCCCTCTGCAGAAGGCCATCTAGTCCGGGATAGTGGGCTAAAAATTGCTGGACAACCACGTTCAACTCGTGAGCCATACAAGGCACGTGTGTGACATTGCCCCGGCGAAGGACGGCACCCAGGTTTGCAGCATTGTCGCACACGGCCTTCCCTGGTTTCAGGTCCAGTGGAGACAACCATTCATGAAATTGGTTCTCCAGAGCTGACCACAACTCCTCAGCTGTGTGACTCACATTTCCCAGACATTTCAAAGTAAAAACCGCCTGATGACGTTGAGCCCTACTGCCAGAATAGTAAGGAGGTGAGCAGGATCCCTTCTGCGCAGTTAGAAAGCTTGTGGCATGACCAGACAGGCTTTGGGTGCAGGTGGAGGACCGAGATTAGGTTGAGGAGGCAGAAGCAGTGGAGGAACTTTGAGATAAAGAGGATTGACGCACAACTCGTGGGGACGGCAAGACTTGGACAGCAGCCCCTTGTCCTGCTGTCACCATAGTTACCCAGTGCCCTGTCAGCGACATGTAACGCCCCTGTCCATGCCTACTCGTCCAAGTGTCTGTGGTGAAATGCACCCTGTCACACGCAGAGTTTCTCAAAGAAGCGGTGATGTTGTGTGCGACATGCTGGTGGAGCGCAGGCACACCTTTCTTTGAGAAGTAGTGCCGACTGGGCATCTGGTACTGGGGCACTGCGACGGAGATAAGGTCTCGAAAATCATCTGTGTCCACCAGGCGGAAATGCAGCATTTCTGTAGCAAAGAGCTTTCTGATGGTGAAATTCAACCTCTTAGCTTTCTCATTGCTAGGAGGAAATGGTCTTTTACTTGTCCACATCAGAGGGACCGAGGGCTGGCTGCTGTGCTTAGACGGGGTTGAGAAGGGTGTCCCCGGCAAACTGCTGGTCTGTGAGGAAGATGCAGGCGGACATGTTAGGTTGCCTTGATCCAAAGGTGGTGCTATCGATGTCGGACAGCGCTGAACACCAGCTGGTGTTTCCACCTCCAAAGAAAATGATGACCTGCCAATCACGCTGGCTGTTGCGGGTAAAAAGGTGGCAGGTCTGCGTCCCAAAACAGGTGTGACTGCTGTCCCCCCAGTCACAGAGGATGAAGAGGCCGCGGATGCACAAGATGTGGCGGACCGTGGTTGGCCCGGCCGGCAAGGCCGCATTGTAGCACAGTGAGCTTCCCACTGCAACTTATGCTTCATATCCATGTGCCGGTTCATGCATGAAGTACTCAAACTATGTATTTTTTGGCCTCTACTTTGCTTTTCCTGACAAATGTTACAGATAACACGAGTTGGGTCATCTTTATTGATTTGAAAAAATGCCCAGGCTATGCAAGGCTTAGCACCCATGCGACCTGAAGAGCCACCATGACTTGTTGTCAGAGTCAGAGTTGTGTTTGAGGATGCAGTTGTTGACGTGCTTCCAGTACTATGTCTCTGTCCAGGAAGGCGCAACCTGACCTCGCCGTCACTAGCATACTCCTCCACCTCCTCTGCTGACCTCATCTCTTGGCTGACTGTGGGTGGACAGTAAGTGGGATCTCCAACCTCGTCATCATCAACCTGTGTGTTATCACACCCGTCATCCTCAGAGCCAACCTCTTCCTGCCCTGACAAAAACCTAAAGTTGTCGCTCCAATCAGGTATTTGAGTCTCATCATCGTCTTCCTCATTGTCTCCACCAACAGGAGTTACAGTTTGGGAAAGAGAGTCTACATTATGGTCAGAACGTTCTGCGTCTGGTCCTGGATCCGACTCATAAAGATTCTGGGCATCAGTGGAGATCATTTCCTCGTCTGGATTCACATAAGCTCTGGAGCCGACCTCTGATTCCCAGGCTATAGTATGAGTAAACAGCTCTGCAGACTCAACCATCTGTTCTACCCCATACTCAGACAGGCAGCTGGAGACTTGGGAGCTGTGAAGAAGCAAGTGCGATTCGGGTGACACCTCTGAGGACTGGAGTATTTGTGATGTTGAAGTTGAGGTGGAGGAGAGCCCACTTAAAGGAGCACTTGATATCCATTGA
This sequence comes from Phyllobates terribilis, assembly GCF_046119375.1. Classification (NCBI taxonomy): domain Eukaryota; kingdom Metazoa; phylum Chordata; class Amphibia; order Anura; family Dendrobatidae; genus Phyllobates; species Phyllobates terribilis. Next base: position 455,968,637 of record NW_027362763.1, on the reverse strand, counting down.
AGCACCTGCTGTTTTTGTGCCTCATCTGGAATTTGTAGCGATTGGCATGGCTGTAAGAAAGGGATCTTATCACATTGTCCGCTAAAAGAAGTAGACATCTTAGTTTGGCTGGAAGATGGTCTTTCTTCTGCAGATGTTACTGTTTCTTTAACACCTACCCCACGGACACAACCTTTTTTTCCCTTTCCAAAACGCCTATTCCCCTTTCCACCAGCAGCAGGCCTTTTTACACTCATTTGGTGGTTAACTAATTCACAACTCTGGAGTTGTTTGCACAAAAAACAATGGATGGGAACCGAGCAGAGCTGAGTGGCCAAACTGTGGTATTAGCCCAAGTATTGAGTGGGTTAGATGCAGATAAAAATTATATTAAATTTGCAACCTGGTGGAGGTTAGTATAGATGGACTAATAGAACAAGTCCCACACACTGCTACGAGCCGAAATATTTTTTCAGAGCTAGATGCAGAAAAAAATTATATTGAATTTGCAACCTGGTGGAGGTTAGTATAGATGGACTAATAGAATGATGCTATGCCCAAATGGTTTTACTTCACTAGGTGCAGTAAAAAAAATTGTATTCTGTACACAGGTGGTGTAGCTTGCAACACAGATAGGCTTCTCCACTGACTAATACACACTGCAAGAGGACAAAAAGGATTTGCTTTGCTAGATTTAGCCAAATGCTGTGATAAAAACTTGCACAGCACTGGCACAGACCTGCCTGGCAAAAAGTGATAGGAACTGATGTAACCTAGCCCTCAAAGGACTGCAATTACAATTAGTCTTTACTCCCAACCTATCTATTTAAGAGCACAGACCTGCCTGATAAAAGTGATAGGAACTGATGTAACCTAGCCCTGAAAAGGACTGCAATTACAATTACTCTTTACTCCCAACCTATCTATTTAAGAGCACAGACCTGCCAGATAAAAGTCATAGGAAATGATGTAACCAAGTCCTTAAAAGGACTGCAATCACAACTATTTCCTACTCCTAAGCTATCTGTAGAATTGTGCGAAAATTGGCTTGAAATTAACAAAGTATAGCGCACACAGCAACAGGGGTGCCGTCTAACACGCAGCTGCAGCAGTGAGAAAATGGTTGCGACGGGGAAAATGGCTGGGTCTTATAGGGCAAGGACATGTGACATACACTGCCAATAACACATGCCCTTGCTTGTGTGAAAAAAGCAGTTAGCTCCGTGTGTGCGCTGCTGATAGGCTGACAGATTGCACCTCCCCACTGTAAATGCGGGAAAGAGAAAAAAAAATGGAGATCTTCATTATTTCTGCAGAGATCCATCCCCTGCCCCTCCCCCCGCCCCGCTGTACACTCAAACTGCGTATTAACATTAATTTTCAGCATTACTGAGAAAAAATCCAGTTATGATTTTGGTGCACGAACAGTTATCGAACATAACTTCGAACAGCCGAATTTTTTTCAAATTGTTCGTTTTCGCCGAGCGGCTCGAACACCGCCCAAAACAGCTCGAATTTGAGATTGGCGAACAGTTCGAGTCGAACACCGCTCATCTCTAATACACAGTAGCACACTTTATTGCCATTACCACAGAAGTGTTATACTCACCTCACTGACAATAAGTCTATAGACATGCACAGCCTTAATCATTGGGTCGGAGACTACGTTTAAATACATACACATATTAGCAGACTTTGTTTGCAACATCATTTAAGTGGCATACTCACCTCTCTGGTTCTAAGTGTGAAGACATGGCCAGTAAAATTGAAATAATTGAGACAAAGTCCAAAAACATACACACAGTTGCAGACTTTATTGTTAACATAAACAGTTATATTCATCTGACTGACAATAAGTCTAAAGATATGCGCAGTCTTAATTACTGAGATGGAAACTAAGTCCAAAGATATGTACACAATTGCAGACTGTATTGTCAATATTACATAAATGTTAAATTCACCTCACTGGTGTGAAGTATAAAAACATGCACCGTATAAATGAATGAGATGGAGACATATACGAATTAGTAGATTTTATTGTCAATATTATATAAGTTTTATTTTCACCTCACTGGTGCTAAGTCTAATACATGCTCAAACCACTATAAATGAGTCTAAGCCCAAAGACATGTTCAGTACAAACTACTGTGATTGCGACTGAGTGCAAAGACATGTGTGTAATGTAAGACACCAACACATTAGAGGAACAGTCTGATGAAGTGGTGACTGGCCAACAAGGTCATTAGGCAAGCCTCTTCTCTAGTTAAAACATAATTGGCTCTGTTATATGCCAATCTTTCTTGACATTTGTTTTTTTACCTTAAGAAAGATGCCGAAATGTGTTGGCGTGAATAAAAAATCTTGCTTATACTCTCCAGATCTCATCCTTTTCATAAGCTTAGCCTGGACATTATGGTAATCTCCGCTTTGCCAAGCAGCCACTTGGATGACACTTCCTTTGAGCCATGGGGCTGAAGCTATGGCACATGAGATTTCTACAGGTGTTGTGTCCATACACAACCTTTACAGGTGAATGCTACCATCACCTTCACCGCCATTTTGTTCTTTACAGTACTGCTCTATCTGTGTGCTTTATTCCCATCCAAATATTCCCAATCTTTCCTGGGAGATGCACTAGCACCTACAGCTAGCACTATTGGTGCATGACAACATGGGAGGACCCTCATAGGTTGTAAAAGTCTCTTCAAACTGGTGGTCAACACCATTGCTATATAATACCTCGATAACACCACTGGTGTCGTGAAACACGTCGGACGGACTGAGATCTTTGTTTAATTTTCAGTCAAATGGACATTATTTGTCAGTAGCACTGCAGGTATGTTGCTAACTATCTACTATTCACAATCTAACGCTGATTACTTCAGAGAGCACATTACATGTATACATCAGCCGGTAGGCTAATATAAATTGTTTATAACCACTTTAATGTGGCAGCATTTCCCATACACTGACTTTCTTTAGCAATATATCTTCTATTATTTTGACTTCTAATTTTAAATAGTAGAAACATTGATGTTTTAATTGATATAATAAAATTTACCTTTTATATATTTATCAGTGGGGTGGAAGCAAGATATTATTTGTTCAATAGGAGAATTTGTAAATGGTGTGATTTTTTTAAGATGTCTAATTTTGTCCCTTTACCAGAACTTCCATCTGCTCCATAGTTGGCGCAAGTGTTTTTTAAAGAAATGTTTCAATTCCATTGTCTTCTTGCTCATTTGCTCTCTGGCCGTGGTGTGCAATTTGTTTCTCGGCTCTGGAGGGCACTCTGCAAGAATTTTAAAATTTAGCTGGACTTCTCAACTTCTCACCTTCAAAGTAATGAGCAGACTGAAAGAATTAATCAATCCATGGAGCAATATTATGGATATTCTCCAACTCCCACCAAGATAATTGGCTAGATCTGCTTCTTGTGCCATATCTGACCGAAGCAATTCTATCTCAGAGTCATCTGGGAAATCTCCATTTTCTACAGTGTTCTGTTGAGAAACTCATCTTTCTCTGCCTGTTCCATCTAAATGCTTTCTTGCTATGAGCAACATCTATCAGGACATCCATAACATCTGGACTGAGGTGCAAGCCAATTTTGCTGCAGTTGCAGCAAGAGCTAAGAAGAGTGCTGATAGACACCACCGACCTGTATCAAACGTCCCTCCCAGAGATACCATAAATAATCTGATCACTGTGTTGTGTGGGTTGTTATGATTACAGGGACACCAAATATGTTCATGTTATTTGCTGACTTGTGATGTTTAGCTCTGACCTGGACAGTGGGACTGACCCTTTAAATCGGTACAGTGCTGGTGAATCCAGAATGGTTGGGAGCTTTGCATAAATAATTATGACAAAATAATTATGATCAAACATTCTGTTATTATCAGAATCTTACAATGTGGCAGCAGTAACATTTTATAAGAGTTTTCCAGGCTTTGGACTTGACTATAATCTCTTGGCAGTTTAAAGTTATCTCCAATTACCTCTCAATAACACACTTCAGCTAATGTTATTTATAAAATATTAAAATAAAAAATACCTTAACAATTCTCTGCTGAGCTCCTTAACCGGTTCCCGACCGCCCACTGTAGATAAACGTCGGCGCTTGCCGGGCTCTCTGCAGCGCCGACGTTTAAAAACGGTGGGTGGTCTCGCAGTGCTCAGGACCCCCAGGGTCCTGCAAGCACTGCGATTCCGGTGCAGAGCGTTAGCTCTGACAGGGTACATCATCGGGACCTGATTAGATCAGATCCCAGTGATGGTAACCCTTTGCTGTCTTCTATATGCTGCGATCTATAGTGATCGCGGCATATAGGAGACAGCAGGAAGAGAGGGGGTCGTCTTACTTACCTCCGAAGACCTCCGTTTCCTTCCAGGACCTGGGGTTGCTATGGCAGCTGGAGGTCACATGACCGCCTCCAGCTCTGCCATATATGGTGTCCTTCCTGTCTGGCTTCAGCCTGTATGTAGCTGATGCCAGACAGGAGACTCTGACTGAAACAGTCAGTGAAGATCTCATATAATGTAATATATGTCTATTACATTACATGAGATCAGTGATCAGAAAAATAAAAATTAATGTCCCATACAGGGACTAAGTAAAAATGTAAAAAAAAGTAAAAAAAAAAGTTTTTAAACTATTAAAAAAAAAAAATCACAAAATAAATAAAAATAAATAAATAAAATATTAAACCAATAAATCCGTATATTATTACAAAACCAAAAAAAGTACACATATTTGGTATCGCCGCGTCCGAAATAACCCGAGCTATAAAACTGTCACACTAATTAACTCCTTCTGTGCACACCGTAATAAAAATAAATAAAAAACGGAGCAAAAAAATATGCTTTTTCATCATATCGCCAAACAAAAAGTGGAAAAAAATGCGATAAAAAAGCAGAATAGAAATAAAAATGGTACCACTGAAAACTTCATCTTGTTCCGCAAAAAAAGCCGCCATACAGCTCCATCAGCCGAAAAATAAAAAAGTTATAGCGCTCAGAATAAAGCAATGCAAAAAAAATATTTTTTTTTCTATAAAATTGTTTTACTGTGTAAAAGCGCCAAAACATAAAAAAAAATACAGTAAGTGTAGTATCACTGTAAACGTACTGACCCGAAGAATAACGCTGCCTGATCACTTTTACCACACGCAGAACGGCATAAAAAAAAACTCAAAAAACAATTCCTGAAGTGTTTGTTTTTGTTAACTTTACCTCCCAAAAAACGGAATAGAAAGCGATCAAAAAATGTCACGTACCCAAAAATGGTTCCAATACAAATGTCAACTCGTCCCGCAAAAAACAAGCTTTCACATGACTCTATCGGCCGAAATATGGAAAAATTATAGCTCTCAAAATATGGTGATGCAAAAACTAGATTTAGCAAAAAAAGCGTATTTTAGTGTGTGACAGCTGTCAGTCATAAAAACCCGATATAAATCTGGTATCTCTGTAATCGCACCGACCCGAAGAATAAAGTAATCTAATCAGTTATATCACACTAGGAACGGCATAAAAAATAAATAAAACAAATATTATTCACCTGCTACTGATTTGTTTATTATGTCTCCCAAAGATCCCAGTAAGGCTCTGCTCACATTTATCCTGTGCTCTGCGCTGAGCACTTACACCAGAGTTTCCGTGTAAATCTCTGAAATACGTGATTCAGCCACAACCCATGACGGAAGATTCACTGTAATGAGGCAGATATAGGCCACTGTGGACGCCGTCTAGCCTGGGATCCCACGGTGTCATTTGTTTTAGGCGTGCATAAAAGTGCGGTTGGCCACAATTTTGTGCACTTCTGAAAAAAAGGACACCACTAAACAGAGGCCAGACGGAGTCCAGAGTAACTCTGCTGCCTCATTACAGCGAATGGATCCCGCAGGGGTTTCATCTGAATTGCATCACTTGGAAATTTAGATGGAAACCCCGATGTAAGTGCTCAGCCTAGAGCGCCGGATAAATGTTACGTAAAATGTTCCCAATAAAAGCTTCAAGTCAGTCCTCAAAAAAAGCTAGTCCCCACTCAGGTCCATTGGACTTCCAAGTTACTGGTAGCAGAAAGGCTCTGGAAAAGAAAAATGGTCCTTGCCCCCCAAAAGAAATTCAGAAAATTTTGTGCTCCCAAATCCAAATGCCTATTCTACAATAATTTGTTCTCCAATTGTCAAATAGCACTCCTTCCCCCTCAAATCTCACCGTATGGCTAAGTGGTACGATACAGCCACATATGGGATATTGACACTTTTAGAAGAAATTGTGTGACACATTTCGGCACCATTTTTACCCATTGCCCTGTGTGAAAATGTAAAATCTGAGGGTAAAACATTTTTTTGTGGTAAAAATATAATTATGCTTTTTTCACTGCCCAATGGTATAGATTTAAAAATTAAAAAATGCTCACTACTTCCCTAGATGAATTCCTTGAGAGGTGTAGTTTACAAAATGGGGTCACTTGTGGGGGTTTCTGCTGTTTTGGCATGTCAGCGACTCTTCAAATGTGACATGGTGTCTGCTGCCTATCCCAGCCAACATAGCGCTTCTTTCTCTTCCGAACCCTGCCGTACACCAAAGCAGTGGTTTTCCCCCACATATGGGTATCGGCGTACTCAGGAGAAATTGTACAACAAATTTCATGGTGCAATTTATCCTGTTACCCTTATGATAATGCAAAATTAGGGAATGAAAAACATTTTTTATGGGAAAAATGTGAAAATTTTATTTTTACGGCTCAATATTATAAACTTCTGTGGAGCAGCTGGGGGTGCAAGGTGCTCACCACACATCTAGATAAGTTCCCTAAGGGGTATAGTTTCCAAAATGGTTGCACTTGTGGGGGGTTACCACTGTTTAGGCACATTAGGGGCTCCCCAAATGTGACATGGCGTCCGCTAATTATTCAAACAAATTTTACATTCAAAAAGTCAAATGGCGCTCCTTCCCTTTCAAACCCTGCCATGTGCCCAAACAGTAATTTGCCTCCACATATGGGGTATCGGCGTGTTCAGGAGAAATTGAACAACAAATTTCATGGTGCAATTTATCCTGTTACCCTTATGATAATACAAAATTAGGGAATGAAAAACATTTTTTGACTGAAAAATGTGAAAATTTTATTTTTACGGCTCAATATTATAAACTTCTGTGAAGCAGCTGGGGGTGCAAGGTGCTCACCACACATCTAGATAAGTTCCCTAAGGGGTCTAGTTTCCAAAATGGTGGCACTTGTGGGGGGTTTCCACTGTTTAGGCACATTAGGGGCTCCCCAAATGTGACATGGCGTCCGCTAATTATTCAAACAAATTTTACATTCAAAAAGTCAAATGGCGCTCCTTCCCTTTCAAACCCTGCCATGTGCCCAAACAGTAATTTGCCTCCACATATGGGGCATCGGCGTGTTCAGGAGAAATTGAACAACAAACTTCATGGTGCAATTTATCCTATTACCCTTATGATAATGCAAAATTAAGGGATGAAAAACGGTTTTGTGGGAAAAATGTGAAAATTTTATTTTTACAGCTCAATATTATAAACTTCTGTGAAGCACCTTGGGGTTCAAGGTGCTCACCACACATCTAGAAAAGTTCTTTAAGGGGCCTAGTTTCCAAAATGGTGTCACTTGTGGGGGTTTCCACTGTTTAGGCACATCAGGAGCTCTCCAAACGCAACATAACGTCTGCTAATTATTCAGACAAATTTTACATTCAAAAAGTCTAATGGCGCTCCTTCCCTTCCGAACCCTGCCGTGCGCCCAAACAATGGTTTTCCCTCACATATGGGGTATCAGCACACTCAAGAGAAATTGCACAAAAAAATTTGGGGTCCATTTTTTCATGTTACCCCTGTGAAAATAAAAAAAATTGGGTCTAAAGTAACATTTTTGTGAAAAAAGTTAAATGTTAATTTTTTTCTTCCACATTCCAAAAATTCCTGTGAAGCACCTGAAGGGTTAATAAAGTTCTTGAATGTGGTTTTGAGCACCTTGAGGGGTGCAGTTTTTAGAATGGTGTCACTTTTGGGTATTTTCTGTCATAAAGACCCCTCAAAGTGACTTCAAATATGATGTGGTCCCTAAAAAAATGTTTTTGTAAATTTTGTTGGAAAAATGAGAAATCGCTGGTCAACTTTTAACCCTTATAGCTCCCTAACAAAAAAAAATTTTGGTTCCAAAATTGTGCTGATGTAAAGTAGACATGTGGGAAATGTTATTTATTAACTATTTTGTGTGACATATCTCTCTGATTTAAGGGCATGAAAATTCAAAGTTTGAAAATTGCAAAATTTTCAAAATTTTCGCCAAATTTCCGATTTTTTCACAAATAAACACAAGTTATATCGAAGAAATTTTACCACTATCATGAAGTACAATATGTCACGAAAAAACATTCTCAGAATCAGGGGAATACGTTGAAGCGTTCCAGAGTAATTACTTCATAAACTGGCAGTGGTCAGAATTGAAAAAATTGGCCCGGTCACGAAGGCAAAAACAGGCTCTGGCGCGAAGTGGTTAAAGTGTTGCTAGGTTCCCTCATCATTCTCCCTATCTTTTGTTTGGTCCAGATTGGCTTGTGACCATTGCAATCAATTGCTGCCTGTGAAGGTGATGTGTTAGGTGATGTGTTAGTCATTGATACCAAAGGTGAATCTAGGTTTTCCTGTAACCAGAGAAAAAATTCAGTTTGACACCACCTACTATGCAAAACATAAGTGTTTTGAGTAGTCATTATGTAACTCCTCATATTCAATTTGCATAATTACAGAGTGGTCATGTGATGACCGCTGGAACTGAAAAGCAGAACTGAATCCTGACAGTGAGTATATTGTATGCTGTTAGGACGTGACATGGTACAGTGCTTAATGTAATAATAAATCCTCCTAACATAAATATAGCTGTAGTAATTCTTAAGTTGTCAGAATGCCCAATACTTTATTAACAAAGACAAGTAACATGTTATCTGACAAGTTATTGTTTTCTGCATGTGTACAGCTTTAGAACCATCAGTATATAAATGCATCACTAGTAACCCCATTAATACAGGAAAATATCACCAGAGCCACCATCAGTTTAGGAATTCATCACAATAACCAACATCAGTACTTGAATGCATCATCAGAACCAATAAGAGTACAGAAATGCATTACCAGAAACAGCTGTACAGATACATAGCATCAAGCCCACCATCAGTACAGGAATATATAACCAGCACCACCATCAGAATATAAATAAAGCAACAGTACAACCATCAATCAGTACATGAATACAGCACCAGAAACACTATCAATACATGCAGACATCACCAAGCTTAGGGTAATTTGCAATGTCGGGTAAGTCCCATAAATAATTGCATTGCATGAACCTACAGTTCCCAGTATGTCCTTAACAATGGTAAGAGATACTATGAGTGGTTGTTAACTGCAATCATCAGACTGCAGAACCCAACAAGAACCATAGTATTGATTAGATGCAGGTAGTATCACAAATTAACATTTACATTTAGGTACCTTATAGGTGATGTCTTCTCTGATTGGAATCATTCTCTTTCTTTTCTTCTTCATCTTGTCCAGATGCCATAATGACTTTTTATGTCCAAAGCTCATTTGGCAAATTTCCCTCTTTCCCAGTCTTCAGCAGCACATACCGACACAATGTCCTTAAAAATAAGTGTCATTATAATGTCCCTGAATAAAAATATCTGCGCTATTATGTGCCCCAAAATAATTGTTTCTAACTGTGCTCCCCGCACAAAATATGACCACCACACTATCTCTTTTATGATGCATAGCCCTTGAAAGCTGAGTGCTGCTGTTTTACACCTGGCTTGGAGAACAGCTGAATCTCACTCCAAAATGCCGCCACTTAGGATACACCTGAAACAGCCACATTGGCTGCCCAATGGTGGCCCCTGCTGGCTGCTTCCTGGGCAAGTAGCCTGCCTGTTCTCCGCTAGATACACTGCTGATTAATATTACCTGTGATTCTCTGTATCAACCCATATAAGGCCCAACCTTATTTTGCATGCATAGTACTTCGCAAACAATGAACATAATCTATCAACCATGGAGACTGAGCAAAAATATCAAATAGAAAATTCACTTTATTAATTCATACTTATACACATCATTATAAAAATATATGCTTTAAAAATGCATAATATGGCTAAAGATCAACCTGAGAGAAACGCCTGTTATCCTAACCATAAATAATATATAGAATCTAAAACTTTTAACCATAAAAATATAGACGAAAAATAATACAAGAATATACATCGATCCCATCAATGCAAATATGTAAAATACTAAAAATCAAAGATACTTCATAGCTTGGCCCTCTGGTTAATTATTTTTATATTTTGATAGATTTTTACAAATATTGCAATACAAAATATGTTTTTTTTTATTTCTTTAGTTTCAAAAAGATAACAGAGGAATGATTTGCACTTTTGTTTTTTAATTTTTTGTATAGTTTCAAACACTTTTTTAAAATTTTTTATGTTATTTTTTGTCCCCTTAGGGGAGTTGAGTTGAACCTGCGGTCAATACTATGTAGTGCAATATAACAGCATTGCTGTATATAGTGTAAAGAGTGGTCTCCTTTGAAGCTCAGCATATAGCTGAGCTTCAGACAAGTATCAGAATGGTGGTGATGGGGGCCATCTACCATAATACCCTTTGGCACCCCATTATTTCATCACACAGTGCAAATGGTAAGTGCCAGCAGCGGCTCGCGTTCCATTTAAATGCGTCTGTTAGAGATTGACAGTGACATTTAAATAGTTAACTGCCATGGCCGGAGCTTATCTCTGACTGCAGCTGTTAGAGACAGATGTCGGCTATATGTACGTTCTGCGCACATGATCACCCCCTCAATCACATACTGTACATGTACATGATATTGCATTAGGGGTTAAAGTGACTCCAAACTTGTGTCACTCATAGCCTTTATAAGAGGGATGGAGTCCTATGGACAGAGCAGTAACATGAAAATATAATAAAAAAATATTAAAATTTGAGAGTGCTCAGTCGTTGATACCTTTTAATGGTCAACTGAAAAGATGGTAACAAATAGCAGCTTTCGAGACTACTCATGTCTCTTCATCAGGCAAAGTATAACACAAAATCTGAAGAGTCACATATTTATACACAACATGACACAGGAATAGTGCAGTGAAAAGTGTTGTGAAGCAGAACTATCAGTGTGGGATGGGGAGAAAACATTTCTGGCATTAAATATTGGAGGAGTTCACAGATAAGGAGTGTGAAAGTTTTATTGTCCTCGGATTGAAAATCGCAACCCTTTCCCATTTTCAATAAAACTGCAGGTTTTTAATAAATAGGATTAAATAATATAAATTTCTGAGAAAAAAAATATATATATTATAGTTAAGTGCTTTATTTTATTTAGTTTAATAAATTAATAAATCATTTATTTTGGAACCATTTTTTAATTTCATGTATTTACATATTGACATTTAGTTGCATTACATTTTTGTGTTAAGTCATATTTGTTAATCAGTAATATATTGATGAGGTATTGATAAATAGTTGGCCTAGAATATTTCTAGGAGACAAAAATAAATCCTGCTGCTAGAGAAACAAGTATTAACTTTGACAAGTGCACGTGCTAAGTTTTGGCAGAAAAGGTTATGTCATTTTGAAATTGTGATTAAGAAAAGTTAACCATGTCAGCTAAAGATTGGAACTTCGGCAAATACTTTCCAATCTTGCAAAGGCGTCTTGTATTTGTAAGATAATGCAAATATGTTGAATAAACTATTATTACGTTGAAAACACAGCTTCTTCTAGGCTAGGTCAACTATATAGCAATACCCCTCATATAGTAGATTTTGAATACTTTTACAGTTTCATGTGAAATATTAATACATTTGTTCATCACATTTATGGATACATGCATACTTGCTAAAACAGGTTTCAATTCTGGTGAGATAGAGTGATGTTTGAATGTTGGGGTCTTCCCATATTCCAAGAAAGCTTCCCCTTTTTTTAGTTTTTCCTGCACATTGAATTTTTACCTTTATTTCATTGTCTCAGTAATTTGATTTCCTGTCACTCTCTAGTTTACTTCTGACAACTACAGTAACTGTTTATTTAGTCAGCTGCCAAGCAACTAATTTCAGTCATAACTCATTGCTCATTCTATGGCACTGTCCCTCCTACTCATCTAGAGTCACACAAATACAAATGAGCTCCATCGCCAACTGCTGTAAATATTTTTCAGGAACAATTAAAAATGTAGAGGATCATTTCACTTACAGACATATTCATTTATAATATAATGAAAAACAGATTTGGCATTTGTTAAATTAGTATTTAGAATATTTAATAAAAAATAAAAATAGAAAGATTGATAGATTGATAGATAGATAGATAGATAGATAGATAGATAGATAGATAGATAGATAGATAGATAGATAGAGTGTTCAGCATAAATAAATACACCCCCTTTGAAAAGTAAAATTTGAATTAATATTTCAAAATTTTTACAAGACTAAGTTTCATAGAATATTGTTTTCAATCCATGATATGAAAGTAAGGTTAATAATATAACTTTCAATACAAAATCTTCAGTTTTACTAAAATTAGTTGATACAAAAATGAATACACCCCATATAAAAAATAACTACATCTAGTATTTTCTATGAAGTCCATTATTTTTAAGGACAACAATTCTTTTAGGCATGGAATGAATAAATTGATAATATGTATTTTTCCATTCTTTAAGTACAACTTCTTTTAGAACCTGGACACTGGATGGAGAGTGATGCTCAACTTGTCTCTTCAAAACTCCCCATAGGTGTTTTGGTTGGGTTCAGATCAGGAGACATACTTGACCACTGAATAACTTTCACCTTGTTCTTCAGAAATGCAGCAGATGTGTGTTTTGGATCATTGTCATGTTTGAAAAGTGAACATTTACCAAGAGCACAGAGTGATGATAGCATCTTCTCCTTCAATGTAAAACAGTACATCTGTGAATTCATGATGCCATCAATGAAATGTAGCTCCTCAACACCAGAAGCACTCATACAGCCCAACATAAGGACATTACCACCACCATATTTCACTGTAAGCACTATGCATTTCGAAAAATAAATTTAGAAAAATACATGGTGCGTACAATTAAACATGGTGAGGGCAATGTCCTTTTATGGGGCTGCATGAGTGCTGCTGGTGTCAAGGGCCTACATTTCATGGTATAATAAATTAACAGATGCACTGGTCTATATTGAAAGAGAAGGTGCTACCATCTTTCCAAGCCATGGTAGATGTGCACTTTTCTAACATTGTTATCCAAAACACATATCTGTTAAATTTCTGAAGAAAAACAGAGTGAACAGTGGTCAAGTATGTCTCCTGATTTAACCCAACTGAAACAGCAATGGGAAATTCTGAAGAGACAAGTTGAATAATACTCTTCAACTAACATCCAGGTTCTAAAAGAGGTCATTCTTAAAGAATGGAAAAAGACAGATGTTGCAATAAGTTGCCAACTTGTTCATTCCATGCTTAGAAGACTTGGTGCTGTCCTTAAAAATCTTAGAGGTTATACAAAATACTAGATGTAGTAGTTTTTGAAGTGGGGTGTATTCATTTTTGCATCAACTAATTTAAGTAAAACTGAAGATTTTGTAATGAAAATTACATTATTTACTTTACTTTTATTTTATGAGTTAAAAGCAATGTTCAATAAAATACAGTCTTGTCAAAATTTTGGACATTGCTCTTTGTTCAGTGAGATATTGTCTAGAATCTAACTTTAAGGAAAGAATAAGGCTGGTTTCACTTGGACTGTACGTGGATGGAAAAACTAGGCCTGATCCCGACATCTCTCATCCTGAGCTAACTGTTTCATAGCCATATACTAAGCAGTTTGACTGGGTCTTCCAGTACAGGTATGATCAGTACTTCATGGACTTTTGAAACTGGCTTGATTCTTATCTTTTTTTGGATCTACTCCTATGGTTGGAAAAAGAGTTCTGGAAGACTGCGTGGCACACCGGGGCCCAGGCTAATTACTTTAATTTGCGCTATTAAGCTTTGGGGCCCCAGTCACTCACAGCCACAGCTACTTGCATTGTATGGCCACAGCAGAGGGGGCCGACCGCATCTGACATCAGTAACATCAGATGCTGCCAGCCAGCCCTCTGTTCCTAAACTGCCGACACGCCATGGGCCCCTGTGACACATTATATACTGGAGTTGAGGACCCTAAAATAGTGGGGTGCATACTTACTCATCTACTCATCTGACCTCCCATTCCCTCATCTCACCTCCCATTTGCGCACTTGCTGGGTCACCCTCCCGCTATTCTTCTTGTGCCTCCCTCCCTGCTCAAGCAGTGTGAAGTTGGAGGTCGTGTCTGTCTGCTTCCTGCCTGCAAACAACTAAGCACTAAGTTCAACTCTGCTGACTGCTGCCTGTGTGCCTGCCTGCAATAAGGGACAGTTGCCTGTCTTAAAGGGGATATTCGAGTCTCCAAATACTTATCCCATATACAGTGCATTGTGAAAGTATTTGGCCCCCTTGAACTTTTCTACCTTTTGCCACATTTCTGGCCTCTAACATAAAGATATAAAATTCAACAAGTGGGACACAATCGTGAAGTGGAACAAAATTTATTGGATATTTTAAACTTTTTTAAAAATATTAAAAACTGAAAAGTTGGGCGTGCAATATTATTCGCCCCCCTTGAGTTAATACTTTGCAGCGCCACCTTTTGCTGCAATTACAGCTGCAAGTCGCTTGGGGTATGTCTCTATCAGTTTTGCACATCGAGAGGCTGAAATTCTTGCCCATTCTTCCTTGAAAAACAGCTCGAGCTCATTGAGGTTGGATGGAGGGCATTTGTGAAAAGCAGTTTTCAGCTCTTTCCACAGATTCTCGATTGGATTCTGGTCTGGACGTTGATATGGTCATTCTAACACCTGGATACGTTTATTTTTGAAACATTCCATTGTAGATTTTGCTTTATATTTGGGATCATTGTCTTGCTGGAAGATAAATCTCCGTCCCAGTCTCAGGTCTTTTGCAGACTCCAACAGTTTTTCTTTCAGAATGGTCCTGTATTTGGTTCCATCCATCTTCCCATCAATTTTAACAATCTTCCCTGTCCCTGCTGAAGAAAAGCAGGCCCAAACCATGATGCTGCCACCACCATGTTTGACAGTGGGGATGGTGTTTTGAGGGTTATGAGCTGTGTTGCTTTTACGCCAAACATATCGTTTTGAATTGTGGCCAAAAAGTTTGATTTTGGTTTCATCTGACCAGAGCACCTTATTCCACATGTTGGTGTGTCTCCCAGGTTGCTTGTGGCAAACTTCAAATGAGACTTTTTATGGATATCTTTGATAAATGGCTTTCTTCTTGCCACTCTTCCATAAAGGCCAGATTTGCGCAGTGTACGACTGATTGTTGTCCTATGGACAGACTCTTCCTCATCAGTTGTAGATCTCTGCAGTTCATCCAGAGTGATGATGGGCCTTTTGGCTGCATCTTTGATCAGTTTTCTCCTTGTTGGAGATGAAAGTTTAGAGGGACGGCCGGGTCTTGGTAGATTTGCAATGGTCTAATACTCCTTCCATTTCAATATGATCGCTTGCACAGTGCTCCTTAAGATGTTTAAAACTTGGGAAATCTTTTTGTATCCAAATCCGGCTTTAAACTTCGCCACAACAGTATCTCGGACCTGCCTGGTGTGTTCCTTGGTCTTCATGATGCTCTCTGCACTTGAAACAGAACCCTGAGACTGTCACAGAGCAGGTGCATTTATACAGAGACTTGATTACACACAGGTGGATTCTATTTATCATTACCAGTCATTTAGGACAACATTGGATCATTCAGAGATCCTCACTGAACTTCTGGAGTGAGTTTGCTGCACTGAAAGTAACGGGGCCGAATAATATTGCACGCCCCACTTTTCTTCTTCTTTTTTTTTTTTTTTTAAAGTTTAAAATATCCAATAAATTTCGTTCTACTTCACGATTGTGTCCCACTTGTTGATTCTTCCCCAAAAAATTATAATTTTATATCTTTATGTTTGAAGCCAGAAATGTGGCAAAAGGTAGAAAAGTTCAATGGGGCCAAATACTTTTACAATGCACTGTACATACCATATGGGATAATTATTAGGGCCAGTTCACATGGCGGATCTTCAAGCAGAAGTTTGACTCTGACAGCCATGCTGACATTCTGCTGAATATCCACAGCAGCCCCTTCCTTTATGCCTCCTATTCCTTTAAAGAAAAATAAATGAAAATATACCTAGCAGAAAATTTGGATATTATACCAAATTTTTAAAGTTTAGAGTAGAGTAGAGCCCTAGAAGAAAAAAGCAATAGATACACTTTGATATCAAAAAGAGCCTCAGGCCCAATAGAATGCTAATCAAAATGGTATTGCTGCATGTATAGCAGACTTAAAATATAACTTTTAATATATCCTTTAAAAAACAATTAATATAAAGACAAACACAAACACTTATGTTAGAATAGCCCTAACCCGAAAGGGGTAAAATAATAACAATGGTTATACAGTTCAGGGGCAATAAATATTTACCAATTTACTTCACCTAGCCCCCACAACACTCCTGTCAAGAGATAATATTGTGTACTCATAAGGCAAAAAGAGTGAAGAAAAAGGAACAGTCTCACCAGTCCCGTAGTATGGGTCATTCCATCCAAGGATGCCAGACTCGCCTGGCTGGTCCTCAGTATCTGACCCTATCAGACCCTGTATCACAGGCTGACCCTAGGACCCCAAAACTCCCGCCCTGACAAGGGCAATCCACAGCTGACCCTTGATTTCTAGTCAGCCCTAAAATAACCCTAAAGCGTGCCTCCTGACGCATTTCCTCAACATCGGGTGATTCATCAGGGAATTGGCACAGATAGTTTCAGAGATGTTGGGTATGATGTCCCTCCATCAGGGTGTAAAAGAAGGCAATGGCATCAGACCCTAGGTTAACGACCTTATATATGTTCAGGTATAATCAGTCTAAACACCTGTCATGTGTGTGATCCCAAGTCTCTGTGACCCCATTGGCCGGGGCCACAGGTAGGAGTAAACACTCGCCAGTTAATATATAGATCCTATAGTTTCCAAAGATAACGTTACCCCATGGACATTGATACTGGCACATATTAGACGCCCCATTGCCATATTTAGATCAATGGTGTGTGATTTACCATTTTTTAGGGTGCGTGCTCGTCCCATGCCTGTCCACCCTGGTGGTTACACCCCCCACAGAACGCCATCCCCATGGTTACAGGACGCGCGCTCCACAGAAAGTCATATTCTGTGCATTCCCCCATCGTTTATGACTTCCCCATAGCTCTGGAACGCCCCCATGATTGTGGAACGCATAGTGCGCTCCACTGATGTCAATTCCGGTCTCCCGTCCCAAGACCGGCAGTCATCATTTCCATTCCCGTGGAGTGCAAGTATGTGTTCCAATCGATTTTGCATACTTCATGCCATCCCAATCCTGTATATCCCAGGTAGAGGATTTAGGGGTAAAGAAGCATCATTTACAACCCCCACTCTGATCCCCCACAGAAAGCAATCAGTCCAAAGGGACCACTACTCACACATCAACAAAAATAAATGATTATATAAACACGGGGCACGTTAGGATCCATAGCCACCGCTGCCACATAAATGTTAAGTTCCCATAGGGGGTAACCAGTCCAGGGGGACCTTGCTCCATTATTTCATGGGGATCATTAGTGCCCCAGAGGGGGCAATCAGTCCAGTGGGACCTTGCTCCATTATTCTGTGGGGATCATTAGTATTGGTGCTTAAGGACGCGGCGCAATGTTGTAGTCCAATATTATTAGCCCAAAGTGCGTCCTAAGATTCACACCCTACTTGATTACGGAGGAAATATATTTAATAGCAAAACAGTAATGGGGGGGGGGGAATAATTCCTTGGTGTGGGTGGGGCAGGAGAAGGGGAAGAGCGAGGGGGGGCAAAAGTGGGTGGGGAAATAGAGGGGCTTTATATAGATAGGTATATCTCAAAGGGGTACTTTTAGACACATGTTCACTTAGCTAGTATGTGAGGTCGGCGTATAATTTAGGTGGTATCTAGGCAAGCTGTCAATAGGAATAGGAGGGGGCATAAGAGCCCATATCTTTAACAGAGTACACATGGAAAGATTTTCTTGTAAGGTATATGTTCTTAGATAAAACATCCAAATGTTAGTTGTTCATTTAGGCCGTGGGGGGCCATCCTTTTAAGCCAAAAGATCCACCTTGCTTCTTTTAGTATGATTAGGCGATCCCAGTCACCCCCTCTCTGAGGTCTGGGAACCTTCTCAATACCCATAAATTTAATCGCTTTTTTATCACCCCCATGAGCTTGCAATTGGGGTCTCTCTTTTATGTTCAATGTCGCCGAGATGCTCACCTATCCTCCGTCTGAGCTCAAGTTTGGTCTTACCAATATATTCCAGACCACACTGGCAGGTGCCCTTATAGATCACCCTCTGTGTACGACAATTAATAAAATCCAAGACAAGGAATTCTCTATCAACATTGGTGCCCCTAAAGGTTTTGCCGCACTGTATAGACGAGCATGCAACACACCAGCAACACCTGTAACATCCCTTGGTTTGTGACCCGAGCCAAGATTCCTGTATCGGGGCAGAAAAATGGCTATGTACCAATCTGTCCTGAAGAGAGCGACCCTTCTTATAGGTCACATGTGGGTAACCCCCCAGAAATGAAGAGATATCGCTATCCATTTAAAGAATTGCCCAATATTTGCGGAGAATATCCTTAGTAGAGATGAGCGTTGTTCTACTCGAACTGTTCGCCAATCTCAAATTCGAGCTGTTTTGGGCGGTGTTCGAGCCGGTCGGCGAACACGAACAATTTGAGAAAAATTCGGCTGTTCGAGGTTATGTTCGATAACTGTTCGTGCACCAAAATCATAACTGGATTTTTTCTCAGTAATGATGAAAATTAATGTTAATACGCAGTTTGAGTGTACAGCGGGGCGGGGGGAGGGGCAGGGGATGGATCTCTGCAGGAACAATGAAGATCTCCATTTTTTTTTCTCTTTCCCGCATTTGCAGTGGGGAGGTGCAATCTGTCAGCCTATCAGCAGCGCACACACGGAGCGAAGTGCTTTTTTTCACACAAGCAAGGGCATGTGTGATTGGCAGTGTATGTCACATGTCCTTGCCCTATAAGACCAAGCCATTTTCCCCGTCGCCACCATTTTCTCACTGCTGCAGCTGCGTGTTAGACGGCACCGCTGTTGCTGTGTGCGCTATACCTTGTTAATTTCAAGCCAATTTTTGCACAAATATACAGATAGCTTGGGAGTAGGGAATAGTTGTGATTGCAGTCCTTTTAAGGACTAGGTTACAGCATTTCCTACGACTTTTATCAGGCAGGTCTGTGCTCTTAAATAGATAGATTGTGGGAGTAAAGACTAATTGTAATTGGAGTCCTTTTCAGGACTAGGTTACATCAGTTCCTATCAGTTTTTGCCAGGCAGGTCTGTGCCAGTGCTGTGCAAGTTTTTTTCACAGCATTTGGCTGAATCTAGCAAAGCTAATCGTTTTTGGTCTATTGCAGAGTGTGTTAGTCAGTGGAGTAGCCTATCTGTGTTGCAAGATATACCACCTGTGTATAGAATACCAATTTTTTTACTGCACCTAGTGAAGTAAAATCTTTTGGGCATAGCATCATTCTATTAGTCCATCTATACTGACCTCCATCAGGTTGCAAACTGAATATAATTTTTTTCTGCATCTAGCTCTGAAAAAATATTTGGTCTTCTAGCGGTGTGTGGGACTTGGTCTATTAGTCCATCTATACTGACCTCCATCAGGTTGCAAATTAAAAATAATTTTTTTCTGCATCTAGCTCTGAAAAAATATTTGGGCTTCTAGCAGTGTGTGGGACTTGGTCTATTAGTCCATCTATACTGACCTCCATCAGGTTGCAAATGAAAAATAATTTTTTTCTGCATCTAGCTCTGAAAAACTATTTGGGCTTCTAGCAGTGTGTGGGACTTGGTCTATTAGTCCATCTATACTGACCTCCATCAGGTTGCAAATTAAAAATAATTTTTTTCTTCATTTATCTCTGAAAAAATATTTGGGCTTCTAGCAGCGTGTGGGACTTGTTCTATTAGTCCATCTATACTGACCTCCATCAGGTTGCAAATTAAAAATAATTTTTTTCTGCATCTAGCCCAGCCAATAGTTTTGGCCTAATACCACAGTTTGGCCACTCAGCTCTGCTCGGTTACCATCCATTGTTTTTTTGTGCAAACAACTCCAGAGTTGTGAATTAGTTAACCACCAAAATGAGTGGAAAAAGGCCTGCTGCTGGTGGAAAGGGGAATAGGCGTGTTGGGAAGGGGAAAAAAGGTTGTGTCCGTGGGGTAGGTGCAGAAGAAAGACCATCTTCCAGCCAAACTAAAATGTCTACTTCTTTTAGCGGACAATGTGATAAGATCCCTTTCTTACGGCCACGCCAATCGCTACAAATTCCAGATGAGGCACAAAAACAGCAGGTGCTTCAACGGATATCAAGTGCTCCTTTAAGTGGGCTCTCCTCCACATCAACTTCAACATCACAAATACTCCAGTCCTCAAAGGTGTCACCCAAATCGCACTTGCTTCCTCACAGCTCCCAAATCTCCAGCTGCCCGTCTGAGTATGAGGTAGAACAGATGGTTGAGTCTGCAGAGCTGTTTACTCATACTATAGCCTGGGAATCAGAGGTCGACTCCAGCGCTTCTGTGAATCCAGACGAGGAAATGATCTGCACTGATGCCCAGAATCTTTATGAGTCGGATCCAGGACCAGACGCAGAAGGTTCTGACCATAATGTAGACCCTCATTCCCAAACTGTAACTCCTGTTGGTGGAGACAATGAGGAAGACGATGATAAGACTCAAATACCTGATTGGAGCGACAACTTTAGTTTTTTGTCAGGGCAGGAACAGGTTGGCTCTGAGGACGACGGGTGTAATAACGCACAGGGTGATGATGATGAGGTCGGAGATCCCACTTACTGTCAACCCACAGTCAGCCAAGAGATGAGATCAGCAGAGGAGGTGGAGGAAGATGCTAGTGACGACGAGGTCAGGTTGCGCCTTCCTGGACAGAGACATAGTACTGGAAGCACGTCAACAACTGCATCCTCAAACACAACTCTGCCTCTCACCACAAGTCGTGGTGGCTCTTCAGGTCGCATGGGTGCTAAGCCTTGCATAGCCTGGGCATTTTTTCAGATCGATAAAGATGACCCAACTCGTGTTATCTGTAACATTTGTCAGCAAAAGCTAAGTAGAGGCCAAAAAATACATAGTTTGAGTACTTCATGCATGAACCGGCACATGGACATGAAGCATAAGTTGCAGTGGGAAGCTCAGTGTGCTACAATGCGGCCTAGCCGGCCGGGCCAATCACCGTCTGCCATATCTTGTGCATCCGCGGCCTCTTCATCCTCTGTGACTGGGGGGACAGCAGTCACACCTGTTTTGGGGCGCAGACCTGCCACCTCTTTACCCGCAACAGCCAGCGTGATTGGCAGGTCATCATATTCTTTGGAGGTGGTAACACCAGCTGGTGTTGAGCGCTGTCCGACATCGATAGCACCACCTTTGGATCAAGGCAACCTAACATGTCCGCCTGCATCTTCCTCACAGACCGGCAGTTTGCCGGGGACACCCTTATCAACCCCGTCTAAGCACAATAGCCAGCCCTCGGTCCCTCAGATGTGGACAAGTAAAAGACCATTTCCTCCTAGCCATGAGAAAGCTAAGAGGTTGAATTTCACCATCTGCAAGCTCTTGGCTACAGAAATGCTGCCTTTCCGCCTAGTGGACACAGAGGATTTTCGAGACCTTATGTCCGTCGCAGTGCCCCAGTACCAGATGCCCAGTCGGCACTACTTCTCAAAGAAAGGTGTGCCTGCGCTCCACCAGCATGTCGCACACAACATCACCGCTTCTTTGAGAAACTCTGTGTGTGACAGGGTGCATTTCACCACAGACACTTGGACGAGTAGGCATGGACAGGGGCGTTACATGTCGCTGACTTGGCACTGGGTAACTATGGTGACAGCAGGACAAGGTGCTGCTGTCCAAGTCTTGCCGTCCCCACGAGTTGTGCGTCAATCCTCTTTATGTCAAAGTTCCTCCACTGCTTCTGCCTCCTCAACCTCCTCTCGGTCTTCCACCTGCACCCAAAGCCTGTCTGGTCATGCCACAAGCTTTCTAACTGCGCAGAAGGGATCCTGCACACCTCCTTACTATGCTGGCAGTAGGGCTCAACGTCATCAGGCGGTTTTTACATTGAAATGTCTGGGAAATGTGAGTCACACAGCTGAGGAGTTGTGGTCAGCTCTGGAGAACCAATTTCATGAATGGTTGTCTCCACTGGACCTGAAACCAGGGAAGGCCGTGTGCGACAATGCTGCAAACCTGGGTGCGGCCCTTCGCCGGGGCAATGTCACACACGTGCCTTGTATGGCTCACGTGTTGAACCTGGTTGTCCAGCAATTTTTAGCCCACTATCCCAGACTAGATGGCCTTCTGCAGAGGGCACGGTCGCTGTGTGCTCACTTCCGCCGTTCGCATCCCGCAGCTCAGCGACTTACATCTCTACAGAAGTCGTTGGGCCTGCCACTTCACCGGCTAAAATGCGATGTGCCTACCCGGTGGAATTCAACTCTGCACATGTTGCAGCGACTGTGGCAGCACCGACAAGCCCTGGTGCAATACGTTCTGACGTATAGCCTGGGCCAACGAGATTCAGAGGTGGGGCAAATCACGCTGGAGGAGTGGTCTCAGATCAGGAACCTATGCACCCTTCTGCACAGTTTTGAAATGGCGACGAAGATGTTTAGTGCTGACGATGCCATTATCAGCATGACTATTCCGGTGATTTACATGCTGGAGCACATGTTAAACAGAATTCGGAGTCAGGTGGTGGCACAAGAGGAGGTGGAGGAAGTAGAGGAGGAGGAGTTGTATGCGGAAGGGCTAACATCTGCAAGGTCCAGACGGTCGGCAGCACCAAGGCGGCAGGCATGTGAGGGTGGGGGAGATGGTTTTACCAGGGCGCATGGTAGCAGCCAAACTAGTGAGGAAGGTGCAGGAGCCCAGGAAGAAGTGGAGGACGAACTGATGGAAGACTCATCAGATGAGGGAGACGTTGATCACATTTCTGTTGTGCGAGGTTGGGGGGAGAGGACAGAGGAAGGAAGCATGATTGTTACCTTGCCACCAACACAACAGGGACTTGGTGCTCCTGGATGCGCAACACACATGAGTGCCTTCTTGCTGCACTACCTGCAACATGACCCTCGAATTGTGAGAATTAGAAATAATCCTGACTACTGGGTTGCCACACTGTTAGATCCCCGGTACAAAAGTAAATTTGCAGAAATTATTCCTGCCATAGAAAGGGATGCACGCATGCAGGAGTATCAGCAGAGACTGTTGCAGAATCTTACATGTGCTTTTCCACAAAATACCAGTGGTGCACGTAGTGAATCTCACAGTTCCAACTTGCCAACCGTGGGACCGTCAAGTGTTCAGCACTCAAACCGTAACAGAACCACAGTATCTGCTGGTAACATCAATTTTGCGGAATCATTTCACCACTTTTTTAGCCCATCCTTTGCAAGGCCACAGGAGACAAGAAGTCTGACACATAGTCAACGCCTAGAGACGATGGTACAGGAGTATCTCCAAGTAAACATTGAAGCCACGACTGTGTCACTGGACCCTTGCTCTTTTTGGGCTTCCAATCTGGATAAATGGCCGGAGCTAGCCACTTACGCCTTGGAGATCTTGTCATGCCCCGCAGCCAGCGTTCTGTCTGAACGTGTGTTCAGCGCTGCTGGTGGTGTGCTGACAGATAAGCGCACGCGGCTCTCCACTGATAATGTAGACAGACTCACGTTCACAAAGATGAATAAATCATGGATCCGAAACGACTTTTCTACCCCTGTGTCATCCTGGGGAGAGTAAAAGCTTGATGATTGGTTAAAATCACCCTACCAACCGTTTTAAGCTTTCAAATTACTAATCATGTTTATCTGTATCTTGACTGGAAAATAATTTGGGCTTTGTAGCAGTGTGCAGCACTGATCCTATTAGGCCATCTATAATAAGCTTCACCAGATTTAAAATTAAAAATACTTTTTAGCTGCATCTAGCCCGGAAAATAATTTTGGGGCTCCGAGATGCGCAAGACACATAAGTGCCTTCTTGCTGCACTACCTGCAGCATGACCCTCATATTGTCAGAATTCGAAGTAATCATGACTACTGGGTTGCCACACTCTTAGATCCCCCAAACTTTTCGATCAACCTTTTCATTTTAATAAAGACCAAAAAAATGGTCATTTTTGAAATTATAAGCATTAGCAGGTTGTTAGAAACTGAAATCAAACAGTTTTCAACTCAAAACTTTATTCTAGGTGATGTTACATTTTCACATAGGACCCCTTGTTCGAAAGGAGCTTCTGAACTCTCTCGTCCATTGAATTTGTCAGGTTTTGGATGGTTTCTGCTTCAATTGTTTTGCATGAGGACAGAATACCCTCCCAGAGCTGTTGCTTAGATGTGAACTGCCTCCCGCCATCATAGACACTCCTTTTAATGATGCTCCAAAGGTTCTGAATGGGGTAGAGGTCAGGGGAGCATGGGGGTCACACCATAAGTTTGTCCCCTTTTATGCCCATATCAGCCAGAGATGCAGATGTTTTATGTGCAGCATGAGATGGTGCATTATCATGCAGAAAAATGATCTTGCTGTGAAATACACGGTTCTTCTTCTTGAACCATGGCAGGAAGTGCTGTTTGAGAAAATCCACATACATTATGGAGTTCATCTTTAGCGCCTTCAGGGATCCTAAAGGGGCCGACAATCTATCTCCCCATGATTCCAGCCCAAAACATTACTCCACCTCCTCCTTGTTGGCGCTGTAGCCGTGTTTGCGTGGGGTGTCCATCAACCAGCCATCCTCCACTCCATTCATCTGGACCATCGAGCGCTGCACGGCACTCATCCGTGAACAAAACAGTTTTGAAATCAGTCTTCATGTAATGTTTGGCCCACTGGAGCCGTTTCTGCTTGTGTGAAGTGGATAGAGGAGGTCGACAGGATGGCATATGCACAGCTGCAAACCTCTGAAGGACCCTGCATCTTGTTGTTCGGGGGACGTTGGAGGCACAAGCAGCTTCAAAAACTTGTCTGCTGCTATGACAAGGCTTTTTTGCCGCTGCTGTTTCAACCTGACGTAATTGCCTGTAGGAAAGAGTCCTCAATTTGCCCTTATCAGCACGCACACGTGTGTACTGTGAATCAGCTACATACTTCTTGATTGCCAAGACACTTCATCCTGATCATCGCACAATGTTGATTGTAGTCATGCCTTGACCTAAACACTCCACAATTTGTTGCTTCTCAGCAGCCGACACATCCTTTTTCTTTCCCATTTTGGCAGAAAATGTAGGCTGCTTAATAATGTGAGAGAGCCTTCTTAAGTAGTCTTGCCTTTCATTGGACACACCTGCCAAACTAATTAGCACAGGTGTCTGCAATTGCTTACAGTGATATAAAGAGCCCTGACACACATCACCATCAATGAGTTTAACTGACAAACAAACAAATTCTTCCCTTATCACTCCTAAACACTTTTTGCATAATAATTTGGAACGCGGTGTACATGTGCTTTTCCACAAAACACCAGTGGTTCACGTAGTGAATCTTACAGTTCTAACTTGCCAACCGTGGTCTGTATGGAATTGTTCAATAAAGGGCCCAAAATTAAGATAACATAGATGGGAGAGGTCTCTATGAATAGGAATTCCTAAGTATTTGATACCCTGTGAGGGCCAGGCAAAGGGAAAGTTGGACTGGATGGAATCCTATATGGATTTAGGGAGGGAGACATCGAGGGCCTCAGACTTCGCTGCATTGATTTTAAAATTTTACCATGTAACAAAGTGATCTATTTCAGCCATAACAGCAGGGATGGATATATGTGATTGAGTGATATATACTAGGACATCATCAGCAAATAGAGAGCACTTGTACTCGGTGCCTCCCACCTCAATCCACCTAATATTGGGGTTATGGCGAATTGATGAGAGCAGGTGCTCCGTCACTAGGATGTATAAGAGAGGGGACAGAGGACATCCCTGCCTTGTCCCATTGGTGATTGTGAAAGGTGATGAAAATGTTCTGACGCACCCCCTGGGCCTTGGGACACCCGGAGCCGGACACTTTTTGGTGGATGCTGGTGGTTGTAGTCTTCGTGGTGGCGATCCGGTTCCGTGGCTCAGGGCGGTCAAACCAGTGGCGGAACTATTTATGTGGTTTTGATGTTTAAATGTCCGACTACGCCACCCGTGGATTGCGGTCAGAGTGAACCGCCGCTACAGGGCAGACCGCTAAGGCTGGTGTTGTGGGTGCAGCAGAGCGTAGCATAACTCCCCACGGAAGGAGTATAGCCTCAGGGCAGTGTATGCGGAGGATGGGGGTGATGGTGCAGGGCAGCAGCAGTAACGACACGGAGTCAGTGATGCAGTTCAGGGCCTTTACTCACAGTTCTTATTATCCAGACCACGTCTGCAGGTAACGGCTGCCCACGTCGTACTGTGCTCACCAGGTGAGGGGCTCAGACAACTCCCAGATAACTTTGGAGCGCTTCACAGGACCCCCTTTGTGTGTCCTTTGTCTGGCCTTTCTTACCAACACTTCTGTCCGGCTGCCTCGGGCCTCCTCTTGGTAAACTTGGCGCCAGTTTCCCTGACCCTATGTGGTGCCTTCCTAGCGGGTGGAGCAAGGGGCTGCGCCACATAAAATGTCAGAGCCTCCGGTTTCTAGCTGAGGGTCGTTTCCTGCCTCCACTAGTTCGGGGACCGGTCTCCCCCTTTGGCCTGACCCCTCCACGCAGGTGGATTCGGGCGTGCGGTGGCGACTCGCCCGTCCGCACCCCTGGGATCCCTTCATTCCTCGTTCCTGGAGCCTTCTCCGCTCCTCTTCCTTCCTTCTCCCTCTTGCAGGCCTGGGCCTCTGTTACTAGGCCCGCCTCCGGAGCAGAGCTCATGCAGAGCCCCTGCTCCCTGCCACTTCTGCTCAGACTTCTCTGCACTGAACTAAGATGGTGCCCACCTTTTATACTCCCTTCTCAATGCACCCAGGAACTGCTTCCTCCCTGCTCCTGCACTGCAGGGTTCCCCTTCCTCAGTGTTCCCTCCCCCCACTCCAGCCAGGGACAGGGACTGTCGTGCCCAGCTCAGGGGCATATTGGTCGCCCTGCCCCACGGCAATGTGGTGTAATGCATGCAGGTGTCGGGTCCTGATCCACACTCCATCCTTATCTGAGAGTGAGATATCACACCTCTGGGTGAGGTGCAATACGTCTGTAGCAACCGAGCCCTCGGTGCTACAGTTCCATTTATCTTCAGCCTAGGTGACGTATTGTGATACAGGGCCGTGATTTTGGCTATAAAAGGGTCCCCTAGACCCCTACCCCAAGCTTTTTAAGAGAATCATATATGGCGTGCCAGGAGACTCTATGGAATGCTTTCTCAGCATCCAACGAGAGTATCTACTTACAAATTTTTAACTGCATCTAGCCCAGGAAATACATTGTGCCTAGTAGCAGTGTCTGCTAGTCAGCGGATTATCCCGGCTGTTAAGCAAGCTACACCACCTGTAGTTTGGACACTTAATTTTTTCAAAGGAAATGCTTCGGGACCACGGGATACTTAGTGAAGAGCATCAGGAGGCACCCCAAGGCATAGGGGCTGGGACTGGCACTAGGATGCCTTGCGGTGGACAGCCGAGCTCGATCCTTATAAAAGCTTTTTAACTGCAGCAGCTTTAGTGGACGCTACTGGAGCTGGAATTACGCGGCTGCTGGCATGAGACTTGCCCTCCAATAGATCCTTGTAAATGGATTTAAAGTGTATTCATTCAAATTAGAGGGACAATTTAAATTAAAAAGCTTAGAGCTGCCTCCACCACAGGGGGGCTCTCTCGACCCATCAGCGGACAGGCACCAGTATTGGGAGAGGGGGGCTGGCCGTCAGGGTTCACCGCGGCTCTGGCACAAACCCGGCGACACGGAGGTGGCACGGGCAGGAGCGGACTGGCCGTCTCGGCTTCTCACTTTTTGGATTTTAGAAGGGCATGACATGCCTATATCTGTGTCTCCCCCTCCTTTTACTCCTCCACCTCTTTTCTTTTCACATGATTATATGTACTTGTCACTTTTCCATGTGTTAGTTGTGTCTTCTGAGCAGTTTGTCAGCTTTTGGACACCTTTGAAGGTGTTTTCTATGTGTTTCTATGTGTTTTTGTTTGCCTGCCATTGGTTTTAACGGTGTTCGAAGGTGTTCGACGAACAGTTCGACAAACAGTTCGGCGAGCACACAGGTGTTCGACGAACCGAACCGAACTCGAACACTACGGGGGTGGCTCAACACTAATCCTTAGCCTCTTTAGCTCCATTCCGAAAGGTCGTAATGAATCTCACCACCTCTCCATCATTATTCTTAACACCAGGAACCAACAGACTAGATCTTGTTCTGGTTTTGCTTTTTTTATAGGCCTGATGTACCACCTTATTGGGATACCCCCTTTCGCGAAATCTATTTTTGAGGTCCACAGCTTGTTCCTCAAAGGCCTGGTTGGTGGAATAATTTCTGCGAACCCGCAAATATTGACTCGTGGGGATGCCTCTCTTTAGGGGACGTGGGTGGCTACTTTCCCAATGAAGTAGCGACTTGGTTGCTGTGGGTTTTCGGTAGGTGCCCGTCTCCACAAGGCCACTCTCACCTTTACCAATCGAAACATCAAGAAAGGGTAGGCGTGTGGGATTCACCTCACATGTCAATCTGAGGCCAATGGGATTATCATTAAGCCCTGTTACAAATGTTCGGAATTCCTCAACAGTGCCCCTCCAGATGACAAACACATCATCTATAGAGCGGGCCCACATCTCTATCTTCTCGACACCTGGGCAAGCCCCCTCACCAAAGACTATTGTTTCCTCCCACCATCCCAGGAGCATACTAGCGTAAGTGGGCGCACAAGGGCAGCCCATCGCTGTGCCCCTGAGCTGGTGGAAGTACTTATGGTCAAAGGTGAAGAAATTCCTTGTTAGACAAAATTCAAGCGCTCTTAGGAGAAATTCACTATGGGCCCGATATTGTATACTCCTCGTGGACAGGTAGTATCCAACCACCTCAAGGCCCATATCGTGCGGGATGGAGGAGTATAGGGCCTCCACATCCACACAAGCCAGGATGGTATCTGGCCCCATCACTATTCCGTCCAGTTTTCGGAGTAAGTCGGCTGTATCCCTGGTATTGAATTGTAAGGACAGAACAAATGGGTGAAGAACTTGATTCAAATAAATGCCCAGGTTCTGACATAAACTGTCAATTTCTGAGACTATCGGTCTCCTTCTGAGAAGGCTAGTACCCTTGTGTACTTTTGGTAAACAGTAGAATGTTGCCATCACTGGATTTTTTGGTAACATAAACTCAAATTAATTTTTATCAATTAGTTTGTTGTCAAGACCTTCTTCACATAGGGTTGTCAATTCACACAGAAAAACAGACATATGGTTATTAGGTAGGACTGCATAGCCCTGTCTATCCTGTAGGAGGTCAGTACACATAGTGCAGTACTGATCGGCATCCAGGACCACCACATTGCCCCCTTTATCTGAGGGTTTTATGACAATGTGGTGGTCCTGTTCTAGACTCCTAATTGCTGTCATTTCCTCCTTACTGCAGTTATACCTACAGAATATCCTTGTTTCTTCAGGTGCCAACACATCTCTAGTTACCATATTCACAAAAACGTCAATGGACGACACATCACCCTGAGTGGGTGGCATTTTTGTGCTTTTCTTTTTGATGTATCAACTGATGTTGAGGAAACGCGTCGGGAGGCACACTTTAGGGTTATTTTAAGGCTGACTAGAAATCAAGGGTCAGCTGTGGACTGCCCTTGTCAGGGCGGGAGTTTTGGGGTCCTAGGGTCAGCCTGTGATACAGGGTCTGATAGGGTCAGATACTGAGGACCAGCCAGGCGAGTCTGGCATCCTTGGATGGAACGACCCATACTACGGGACTGGTGAGACTGTTCCTCTTTCTTCACTCTTTTTTGCCTTATAAGTACACAATATTATCTCTTGACAGGAGTGTTGTGGGGGCTAGGTGAAGTAAATTTGTAAATATTTATTGCCCCTGAGCTGTATAACCATTGTTATCATTTTACCCCTATCGGGTTATGGCTATTCTAACATAAGTGTTTGTGTGTGTCTTTATATTAATTGTTTTTTAAAGGATATAGTAAAAGTTATATTTTAAGTCTGCTATACATGCTGCAATACCACCTAGAGTAGAGCCCTGCCAAAAGAGTCTACCTTGTCGTCGTGGCAGGCTTAAAAAATTTTTTGGCCAAAACGAAAGCTGATGGCTATGTATGTGATATGGTGTTTGATGGGAACTGTTAATGTGTGAATGATGAGGATGTGGTGCAGAAGTGGAATTTTTCTAAGACTGGACAGTGGGACTGTGGAAGGTTCGAGGGGTGGAGACGGAGTTAGGGTGGAGCCTGCATGGAGTCTCAAGGGGGCCTGAAAATGTTGCCAGTATGGGGCCCTGGAAGTGCTGGTGACATAGGGCAATACCGTCTGGAAAGGGATAGGTGTAATCGATGGTAGAACTCACTTACAAGTGTTGTGTGCAGACACAACACCTAGGAAAGAGTGAAAAACCACTGCTGCTGCCCTGTGGCTGGAGGTAAAAGCTCTTGGCAAAAATGTGGAAGCTGGCACGTTTAGGCGGACTGCGCTGCGGGAATGAAGAGCCTTGGGATTGCAAAATGGTTTTTAATAACACCAACGCATTTCTTTACCAGACCGGTGCCTTTCTCAAGATATAAAAGTCAAGTGAGAAGGGTACAACAACTGAAGGCTTTAAATGGGAGAAAATAGCTCCAAAAAGCATTAGAAATGCCTCTAAATGGAAGGGGGAGGAAGTAATGAAAATAAAAAGGTGTTGATTGTGATGTTCCTGAACTAATAAAGTTACCAAAAGGTGGATGTCTAGTGCCCTGGTTACTGGATTGTTTTGTATTGCTGCAACTTTGTGGAGGGTTGCACCAAGTGTGCACGGACAACAGAGTGGTGCATGGGACTCATCTATTACAAGTATCACTTGGTACTTTGTCATCCTATGAAGAGTTGTAGTGTCCTTTATTAATAGCACTTCTAGGGAGGCATTTTAAGATACACTGTGGTATGTGGTGCTATTGAGTATGTTGTGTTGCACTATGCTGTTTGGCACAGCTGAGAAGGTATGTTGTGCTGCTGAGAGGTATTATCTCTGTTTCATGGTGGTATTTGCTTGGCTATGCTTGGATTAATGCACAGTTGGGGTTATATGGTGTTATTTGTCAATTTGTTCATTGTTGAAGCCATTGCTTCACCATAGATTGACTGATGAGACCTGAGTAGAAAAAGTTAAAAAAGACCTAAAATAGAAATTTAAATAAGTGATACCCGATTGCTTGTTGCCTCGATGGTGATGCTGTTGCTCCTTTTGATAATGGAACAACATGAGACGATTATAAGCAATTGTTATACTTTTCAGTTCCTTAAACAGCTGTTTCAATATAATACTGAAATACAGTGTATTGTTCCCTACAGATAGAATGGGATAATCATTCAATTTTGCTAACCTCTGTATAGCATTATTCTGTTTTACAGGTTTGTATTTTAGGGTTTGTCCTAATTGATTGACAGTAACAATGTCCTAAGTTTTGTAGATTATTTTTTTATACAGTGTTGACCAAAAGTTTTGCATTTTTTTTAAAAGTGTGATTACTTCTGTCTAGTTGTTGTGATGACATTTTCCTGATGATTTTAGTAAACCAGAAGCAAATAGTTGTCAGCTATAAGGACGAAAATTGTGTTTGACATTGTTTTATCCCTCTATGTGTTAGTTTTCAGCATTTGCTAGACCAAATGTTTTGCATATTATGTCTGAGTAGTCAAATTTTGCCTATTTTTTTTTTTATGTATGTATTTTTAGGTTAAAACATGGCAATGACAAGCCAAATTTGTCACCATAGAAATGGCATGACAACAACCAGACAGAAGTAATAACACTTTAAAAAGAATGCAAAACTTTTGGTCGACACTGTATATATGAAGATGCAGTGCATATAAAGTGAATAGGTGCAAAAGTTAAAATATCTAGGTATCAGAAAGGTACTCTCTCCCTAGATAATACCTAATGGACACCTTGCCGACTGTGGGGGTTGTGATCATAGACGTTCCATGTTCATATATGTAGGTAGCCATCCTTCAAACCAATCTGACTGCTTCCTGTTTCATAATGACTAGAACTAAAAGATGCAGAAAACAGTCAGATTGGTTTGAAGAATGGGTACTTACAAACTGTATATGGGGACATTGTGTGAGGTAAGATACAAAATCATCGGCAGGGTATCAGTCGAAAACTTGATTTCATCTGCTGATGAACCGTTACCAAGTGGGGAAACGCATCGAGATGAGAGGCCCACGGAGAGCACAAGCATCTAATGATGAGTAACATGGTTATGCTTTTTTAAATATTTTGACACCAACTTATCATCAGCGCTGTAGTCTGATAACTACTCATTATAAGCATTTGAATATAAGGTATTAACTAGTGATGAGCGATCACTAAAATGCTTGGGTACTTTTTGCTTCGGTCGATCAAATTGGAATACTCGGGTACTCGACCCGAGTAACGAGCCCAATGTAAGTCTATGGGAAACTCGAGTATTTTTCTGGCGGCTCACCCCGGCGTCTGCAGAGGCCCTAAAAATTGCCCAATCGATGGGAACAGTGCTTGAATGACATGGGAACATCATGGGGAAGACCCCTGGAAGCATTTCTGACTCCCAGGTCACTACTGTCAACAACGTTGTCAGAGTATTGCGCCACTTTTATGGACTTACAATAAAACATAAAAAAGTGAAACCAAAATGGATTTTACTGGGAAATATGTTAAGGAACATCCTTTCCAGGGTAATGACTTGTGTATAAGGCAAAATAAATAACCAAATACTCCTCCACACCTTGGGCTATGTTCACACGTAGCGTTTTTGATGCATTTTTGCACTTTTGCATTGCTTTCAACCAAGACAAATGCATTCACTGGGAAATGTCATTTAAAAATTTTACCACCTTATCTGGCCATGTGGTGTGTGAGATATCATCAGACACATGCATACAGTGCTCAAAAGACATGGGAACAGCATGGGGAAGACCTCTGGAAGCATTTCTGACTCACAGGTCACTGCCTAAAAGTGTGCCCATCATAAGTGATCCTTGGCGTATGCGAAGATTCCTTCCGCCATGCACCTGTCGTTGCAGACAATCACCGTCCACGTCCTTGTCCCAGTGCACCGTTCAGTAGTCCCTACCCCATTCCTTGGAATGCAAGCGCAAGTATGCTGCCAGCCACCCACCCTCCCACAGGCTGCAATACTATATTGGCAAATTTTTGACAGCTGCCTGCACTTGAAATATGGCCTTTTAGGCTCGTGGAGGCAGAAGTTGTCCACAATCTTATGGCGCTGTGACCGGGTATCCATACTCGGTCCCCAGCAGTAACTATTTTTCCCCGTATCGTCTCCGCCTTCCACAAGCACGGGTCCCACAACATTACCCATGCCCTCCCCAGTGCACTCACTGAGAAGGACCGCCTAACCACAAACACGTGGACAGGTGAATGTGGCCAGGGACGGTAAAGAGCCAGTCCATAGCTTTTTTTTGCTGAATGGAAGTAGGCTCGATGAAAGGACTAGCATTGAGGGAAACCGTTGGGCA
This sequence comes from Phyllobates terribilis, assembly GCF_046119375.1. Lineage (NCBI taxonomy): Eukaryota > Metazoa > Chordata > Amphibia > Anura > Dendrobatidae > Phyllobates > Phyllobates terribilis. The sequence goes on along the minus strand of NW_027362763.1, from coordinate 455,934,729 downwards.
ATGGCCTCATCTGCAATGCGGTTTGAGAAATAAGATGCATAAGCACATCCAATCCACATTAAAAAAGCAGCCATAGAGTGTCCGGGAACCTTCCCCCACACTTTTCTTAGCCAGGGCTGCTTCTCGACGGGGATGGACGGACCCACCAGAAAACCGGAGACTCCTCCGGTGGGCCCTGGCTTCTCCTTCAGGAGAGTTCATAGTGCCGAGGTGAGGCCATGTTGATGATAGAGACCACAATCTGCTTAATTTTCTGTTACTTGTAATGCAAGCGCAAGTATGCAGGCAGCCACCCACTCGCCCACCCACAGGCCACAATTCTAAACTGCCAGATTTCTGGGCAGCTGCTTGCACTTGAAATGTGGCCTTTTAGGCTCATGGAGGCGGAAGCTGTACACAATCTTATGGTGGCGGCGACCAGGTATTCATACTCGGTCCCCAGCCGCCACTATTTTTCCCGGTATCGTCTCCGCCTTCCACAAGCACGGGTCCCACAACATTGCCCGTGCCCTCTCCAGTGCACTTACTGGGAAGGACCGCGTAACCACAAACACGTGGACAGGTGAATGTGGCCAGGGATGGTACAGAGCCAGTCCACAGCTTTATTTGCTGAGTTGTATTTCACCACAGCCATATTCTTTAGCTTGGTGAAAGGACTGGGGAAACCATATCTACCCAGCTGTCATTTCTCCCAGGAAGTCCTCTAAAGCTGATCGCACTTGAAATGTGGCCTTTTAGGTTCGTGGAGGCGGAAGCTTTTCATAACCTCATGCCGGCGGCAGCCGGGTGTCCAAACTCAGTCCCCAGCCACCACTATTTCTCCCTGTATCATCTCCGCCTTCCACAAGCATGGGTCCCACAACATTACCCGTGCCCTCCCCAGTGTACATACTGGAAAGGACCGTCTAACCACAAACACGTGGACAGGTGAATGCGGCCAGGGACGGTACGGAGCCAGTCCACAGCTTTTTTTGCTGAGTTGTATTTAGTTCGGTGAAAGGACTGGCATAGAGGGTAACCGTATCTACTCTGGGTGTCATTTCTCCCAGGAAGTCCTCTAATGCAGCTTGTTGCAGAAGCAATGGCAGCACGTCCAACATCAACTCGCACTTGTCGGTGGTGCTTTGACATACAAGCATCTTTCTTTGCGCATTTAATTTCATGACTACAGAGTTGGGCAATGGCCTCATCTGCAAAGCGGTTTGAGAAATAGCATGCTTAAGCACGTCCAATCCAAATTAAAAAAGCAGCCATAGAGAGTCCGGGAAACTTCCCCCACACTTTTCTTAGCCAGGGCTGCTTCTCGGCAGGGTTGGACGGTCCCACCAGAGAATCCTCTGGTGGGCCCTGGCTTCTACCTCAGGAGAGTTTATGATAGCGCCAACTTTGCAGCTTCTATGGGGCTCTTGAGTGGGGGAGAAAGGTGAGCCCTCAGAATCAAATCCTCTGGTGGGCACAATGTTTTTCAATCTGAAACAGCTTCTCAGTGGGAGTTGTATTTCACCACAGCCATATTCTTTAGCTCGGTGGCATAGAGGGAAGCCGTATCTACTCCAGCTGTCATTTCTCCGTCACCAGGTTCCGCCCATTGTCACACACGACCATGCCTGGCTGTATGTTCAGCGGTGAGAGCCACAGATCAGGCTGCTGTGTTAAAGCTTTCAACAACTCTGCAGCGCTGTGCGGTTTGTCACGTAAGCATTAAGCATGTTATCTTCAGCACAGCCTGTTGCCATGTAGCCAAGGCAGTGCTGCAGTGCTGTCAGCTTGTGACTGATGTGATCATTTCGGAGATGGAGGAGGAGGTGCAGGAGCTGAACAATGTGATTACATTGAGGTTAAATTGGTGACGCTGTTTTTTATACTAAAGAAAGACCCTATTGTTTTGTTTTTTTTTATGTTATTTTTTAAGACAAATGCATTCACCGGGAAATGTAATTTTAACATTTTACAACCACAATGTGGTGTGTGACACATCATCAGACACTTCCTGTTTTATTTATGATGGAGGGACTCTGAAAGTCATAAAACCTATCTTTATAGGGCCATCAGAGGGCCCTTACTATTCTTAAAAGGCCAGCCCCCGCTATTCAGGGACTGCAAGGGCTGCCAAAAATTTGGACGCAACAATATACCCCTTTGAAGAGACATAGAGGAGGGTCTCAGTAAAAAAAATGTTCCCATTATAAAGGAGTGGGTCTCCTATAGTGGTAATGCCCATGCTGTAACTGAAAATGCTGCCAAAATTTGGGGAAACCCCCACTAAGAATTTAAAGACACATAGAGCAGGCCACAGTAACAAGTGCGACATGTTCCCATTAGAAAGGAGAGGGTCTGCTACACAGTAATAGGGTATGCAGTGAGTCCAACGGCTGAACAGTTTTAGGAAAAACCCCACTAAGAATTTAAAGACACATAGAGCAGGGCCAAAGTAACGACAAATTCCCATTAGAAAGGAGAATGTCTGCTATACAGTTATAGGTACTGTAAAAAAAAATAATGTAAAGCAAATATATATTTCAGCTCACCTGGGTCAGCCTGCTCGGTCCACTTACTCATGAGGCACGGTGCTCGGATTGTAAAGATCCCTGTCTGGGAGACATTAGGCAGTGATGAAAGGGTAGTTATCCAGCAACTTCACGAGTTGCTGGATATACAGTTATAGGGTATACAGTGAGTCCAACGGCTGACCAATTTTAGGAAAAACCCCACTAAGAATTTAAAGACACATAGAGCAGGGCCACAATAACAAGGTATGACATGTTCCCATTAGAAAGGAGAGGGTCTGCTATACAGTTATAGGGTATGCAGTCAGTCCAACGGCAGACCAAATTTAGGAAAAACCCCACTAAGAAATTAAAGACACATAGAACAGGACAACAGTAACGACAAATTCCCATTAGAAAGGAGAGAGTCTGCTATACAGTTATAGGGTATGCAGTCAGTCCAACGGATGACCAAATTTAGGAAAAACCCCACTAAGGATTTAAAGACACATAAAACAGGGTCACAGTAACAAGTACGACATGTTCCCATGAGAAAGGAGAGGGTCTGCTATACAGTTATAGGGTATGCAGTGAGTCCAACTGCTGACCAATTTTAGGAAAAATCCCACTAAGAATTTAAAGACACATAGAGCATGGCCACAGTAACGACAAATTCTCATTAGAATGGAGAGGGTCTCCCATAGTGTTGGCCTATGCAGTGAATGCAAGGGCTGCCAAAAATTGGGAGGCACTCCAATGTCCCTTGGAAGAGACTTAGAGGGCCTCATAAAAAAATGTTCTCATAAGAAAGGAGCGGGTCTCCTATACTTGTAATGCCCATGCACTAAGTGTATGGGCTGACCAACATTTACCCCAGTGGGGTATACATGAACATACTGTAGAATTTTTTTTTTACGGGCATCATAAACACCCTTTAAAAAAATTATGTGGGTGTTGCATCACGGACCACGGTCACCCAGGTGATATGGTTGTGGAGGATGAGGATGAGGAGAAGGAGGAGGACAAGAGCAAATAGCCAAAATCAGGAAGCATATACCCATGTGTTGGTATGAAGAGGTGAATGGGAATACACCTCCCCAAAAAAGACACTGGGTTTGAGTTTATGCTACGCTGCTATCATTCCGTGGTGTTGAGAAGTCGGGCCCAATACAGCCCTTGTTCATTTTTATAAGAGTCAGCCTGTCAGCATTTTCAGTTGACAGGCGGATGTGCTTAACAGTTATAATTTCACCATTGGCACTAAAAACCAGCTCTGATAAAACGCTGGCGGCAGGGCAGCCTAGGACCTCGAAGGCATAGAGAGCAAGTTCATTACACATATCCAGCTTGGATACCCATTAATTAAAAGGAACAGAGCAATCACAGAGGACGTTGGTACGTTCGGCAAGGTACTCTCTCAGCTTCTTCTCAAACTTTGCACTCCTTGTGAGAGTACCCCGCGCCTCAGGGCCTGTGCTATGGGAGGGTCTGAGAAAACTGTCCCAGAACTTTGACAGTGTTCCCCTGCATCTGCTGGATAGCATTTGTGTCTCTCTCGCATGTACTCCTTAATTATCCAATGAACTGTGACCTCTGCCGCCAGCATTTTCAGATGGGAATTTTTTTAATAGTTCCGCAACAAGGGCCTTCTGGTACTGCCCCATTTTTGTACACCTATCCGCCTCAGGAATAAGAGATATAAAGTTCTCCTTGTAGCGTGGGTCTAGAAGTGTCACCAACCAGTAATGAACGCGAGAGTCATGGGAAACGCAGCTTAGCATAAACTCAGCCATGAATGCCAGACTGCTAAAAGGCAAGACTTCCGTGTCCTCACCAAGAGGATGACTGACCATGCTCTCCTCCTCCTTCTCTCTGTCCTCTGGCCATCCACGCTGAACAGACAGTATGACAGTTGTGCAGGTAGTACCGTCTATAGCGCATGAAACTAGCTACTGTTCTTCCTCCTCCTCTTCTTCCTCATTGTCACCCAATCGACGTTAGGATGAGATGAGGCTGAGCTGTGTGTAATCAACCTGCATGGTTCCTTGCTCCATCTCATCGTGCTACGGCTGCAATGCATCCTCTTTGATTGTGAGCAGAGAGCATTTTAGAAGACAGAGAAGCGGGATGGTGACGCTAATTATGGCGTCATCGCCGCTCAACATCTTGGTGGAGTCTTCAAAGTTTTGGAGGATGCTACATATGTCTGACATCCATGTCCACTCCTGAGGGCTTATGTGTGGAGTCTGAATTGAATACCGACGGCCTTGTTGATGCTGATACTCAACAACTGACCTCTTCTGCTCACAAATCCTTCCCAACATTTGCAGTGTAGAATTGCAACGCGTGGGGACATCACATACCAGTCTGTGAGCCGGAAGCTGCAAACGCTGCTGAAACATGGCAATGGCGGCGGAAGCTGTGGGTGACTTTCTAAATTGGGCACACAGGCGGCGTACTTTAACAAGCAGATCTGGCAGCTCCGGGTAGGATATTAGTAACCGCTGAACCACAAGGTTAAGCACATGGACCAGGCATGGTACGTGTGTGAGCTTGCCTCGCCTCAGAGCCATCACCAGGTTCCGGCCATTGTCACACACGACCATGCCTGGCTGTAGGTTCAGAGGTGTGAGCCACTGATCTGCCTGCTCTTTCAGAGCTGTCCACAACTCTTCAGCATTGTGCGGTTTGTCACCTAAGCATATTAGCTTCAGCACAGCCTGTTGCCACTTGGCCGAGGCAGTGCTGCAGTACTTCCAGCTTGTGATTGATGTGGTCTTTTCGTAGATGGAGGCTGAAGAGGAGGAGGAGGCTGAGGAGGATGAGGTGCAGGAGCTGCAGACTGTAGGGGCAACCCTGATTGACCTAGGGCCCGAAATCCTCGTCGTCGAGAGGACGTTTTCCGTCCCAAGGTCCGACTGGTCCCAGCTTCCACTATGTTAGCCCAGTGTGCCAGCAGTGAGATGTGTCTACAAGAACTTGTCCATGACTCTGTGGTTAGGTGGAATTTCCCGGTAACTGCGTTGTTGAGCGCACGGCTAGTGTTTTGGGACACGTGCTTGTGTAATGCGGGGATGGCACACCGAGAGAAATAGTGGCGGCTGGGGACCGAGTACCAAGGGACGGCCGCCACCATCAGGTTGCAGAATTTTTCCGTCTCCACGAGCCTAACAGGCAACATTTCCAGCGCAAGCAGTCGTGAAATGTGAGAATTTAGTAGTGTGGCCTGGGACGCGTTGGCTAAGTATTTGCGCTTGCGTTCCAAGGACTGGGGTATGGACACCTGAACGCTGCGCTGGGACAAGGACTTGGACGTGCTTCCTGATGCTGCTACTTGAGAGTGTGCAACGACAGGTGCAGGGCAGGAGGCATCTTTGCATGCGCCATGGACAGGGGATTGGCTTGCATGCACAACAGCGGAAGAAGCAATGGTGCCACCCACAGACACTGTTCCTGGACCCTGGGGTTTGGCCCACAAAGTCGGGTGCTTTGCTGCCATGTGCCTCATCATGCTGGTGGTGGTCAGGCTGGTCGTTTTGCCACCCCTGCTGATGCTGGCCTGGCAGGTGGTGCAAATGGCCTTTTTGGGGTTATCGTCAGAGTCTTTAGAAAACAACCAGACTCAGGAAGACCTAACAGTTGTACTGGCAACTTCCTTCGTGTTGGTGTTACGGGGAACGGTTGCCTGCCTTCTTTCTGCGGCCACCATACTGCTACTTCCTGCCTGTTGGGGTGCTCTGCCTTCCTCCCCCTGTGTGTTGCTGTCCTCACTCTGCATGTCCTCCTGCCAGGTTGGGTCAGTTACTAGATCATCCATCACCTCGTCTTCCACTTCCACACTCTGGTCCTCCTCCTGACTTTCCGGCAATTGTGTCTCATCATCGTCCACCTCTTGTGACACTTTCCCACCATTGCCTTCATGTGACCGTGGCTGCTCAAATATTTGGGCATTGCTACATGCGATCTCCTCTTGCCCCGCTTCAAGTGGACCGGACGTGAGGCCCGAATCTATAAATGGGAAAGTGAAAAGCTCTTCAGAGTGTCCAAGTGTGGGATCAGTTGTCTCTGTGCACTCGGCATGGTGAAAGGAAGGAGGTTCAGGGTGAGGAATATGCGGTCCAGACTCACAGCTACTGAGAATTGACCATGTGGAAGACAAGGTGGTGGTGGTAGCTAAGTGACTGGAAGCATTATCTGCTATCCAACCAATAACCTTTCTACACTACTCTGTGTTCAATAGTGGTGTTCTGCAGTCCCCTATTAATTGGGACAGGAAGGTTGAGCGAGAAGATGTGGGTGTTTGTTGGGGCACAATTTCAGCTTGCCCATGGCCTCGGCCTCTGCATGCCCCATCATCACCATCACGTCCAATTCCCCGTCCCTTGCCACGTACCTTGCCCATTTTAAATGGAGGACAATATCTTCCACGCTCACAACAAATGACTGAATTTGGAGCGAACCGATATGTGATCCGTGTGACGGACAAACCACAGTTTTAAATACCTGGCTTGTAGGTAACTATTTTCAACAGCAATCTGGTGTCAATTGCTTCACTGACACACCGAAACAAATTTTTAATGGAGGCCAGAAATGGCAGCATTTTCTGAAAACGTATATGTGACCCGTGTGACAGAGAAAACACAGTATTAGATTACATAGACTACTGATTAGAATAATGGACAAAATTCACACTAGTGGTCACCACTGATTCAAATAGCTAATGTAAACTGGAAAGGGTATAAGGAAAGGAAAGATGTGTGAATAAAATTTAGCTTTTATTAATATAATTAAAAACTCTTGTTTTATAAAAATTGTTTATAAATGAATTATCATACATCTAAGGATGTATATAGGGCTACTGCTATATAATTTTGAGCAGTTTTAACCCAAAAGTTCCTATTTTAAATGTGAGGACACAGAGATAAATTATCCACAGCCAATGTCCCTATAATTGTTGGCTGGGTATTATAAGTTATATATCCCAAGTATCCCAACCCTCTCTGTCAGATAATTTTATTATTATTGATTCCATATATGGGATACCGTTAGAATGTGAGGGATGATCATTTGTTCTCCACTAGTGAGCCTCTTGTGGCTTCTTATATTCTCTAAGCTGTTAGTGAATTAGTAGTAGTATTACATAGGGAGATATAAATGTTATGCTTGTGCCATCTCACTGCTGCAGATGACATTAAAGCAACAGCTATTATGGCTGAGCTTACATCTAAGAGCCAAGCATTAATCTCATATGGGTAATGTATGCGGTTAATACCGCTGGTCTACTAAATCATGCCCCTAGAGATAAAAGTGCTCTGTCTCTCCCACAGCATGTACGTTCTGACTGTGTGCGGATGGTCTGCTTGCAATCACTGTTGTTAGTTACAGAGATTAAGCGTGCGGTTAACCGCCAGTTTGTATCATTGGCTTAAGCACATGGAGGTCAGAGCACCCTATATCCCCCACAGCGTTCTCACTCAGGTCGCGTTCAGGTTATCTGCACGCGATCAATGCCGCTTTATATATTAAGCCGGCAGAGTGGAAATTGGAGTGAGATAGCGATGGCACACAGCATGACAGAGAGTGATATATGGATATTGGAATATGTCACCACATTAAGAATATTAGGATAAACGTCCCTGACGCGCGTTTCGCCAGAGTTACCGGCTTTTTCTAACTATTTTGAACAGCAATCTGGTGTCCATTGCTTCACTGACACCCTGAAAATTTTTTTAATGGAGACCAGACATGGCAGTATTTTTTGAAAACGTATATATGATCCGTGTGACGGAGAAAACACAGTTTTAAATAGCTGGATTTTTAGCACTGTAGTATGGAAAAGACCTGGCTGTATTCTGCAGTGCCAACAAGCAAATGGCGCAGAAAAACTGTGCTCTCTGGATTGCTTTTTAAGCAAATAATGAAGATTAAGATCCAAAAAAAAATTATTCTTGGCCCCTGAGACCTGGGCCTATTTCTAGAAATATAACAGCACCAGCAGACAGAAATAGAATGGAGCCTCTTGTGCTATATGCACTGCAGTCTGCTATATACCCTGCCTGCCTGCCTATGTACACTGCCTGCCTGATATCTCTGCAGATGGATTAGTCGTCGGAATTACCGCTTGTTGAGATGGATATGTGTCTCTAATATACACTGCTCAAAAAAATAAAGGGAACACTCAAATAACTCATCCTAGATCTGAATGAATGAAATATTCTAATTGAATACTTTGTTCTGTACAAAGTTGAATGTGCTGACAACAAAATCACACAAATGGAAATCAAGCTTATTAACCAATGGATGCCTGGATTTGGAGTCACCCCCAAAATTAAAGTGGAAAATCACACTACAGGCTGATCCAACTTTGATGTAATGTTCTTAAAACAAGTCAAAATGAGGCTCAGTGTAGTTTGTGGCCTCTATGTGCCTGTACGACCTCCCTACAAAGTCTGGGCATGCTCCTGATGAGGTTGCGGATGGTGGGCTGTGCGGCCCTCCAAAGAAATGCCACCCCACACCATTACTGACCCACTGCCAAACCGGTCATGCTGAAGGATGTTACAGGCAGCAGATCGCTCTCCATGGCGTTTCCAGACTCTGTCATGTCTGTCACATGTGCTCAGTGTGAACCTGCTTTCATCTGTGAAGAGCACAGGGCGCCAGTGGCTACTTTGCAAGTCCTGGTGTTCTGTGGCAAATGCCAAGCGCCCTGCACGGTGTTGGGCTGTAAGCACAACCCCCATCTGTGGACGTCGGGCCCTCATACCACCATCATGGAGTCTGTTTCCAGCTGTTTGTGCAGACACATGCACATTTGTGGCCTGCTGGAGGTCATTTTGCAGGGCTCTGGCAGTGCTCCTCCTGTTCCTCCTTGCACAAAGATGGAGTTAGCGGTCCTGCTGCTGGGTTGTGGCCCTCCTACGGCCCCCTCCACATCTCCTGGTGTACTGGCCTGTCTCCTGGCAGCGCCTCCAGCCTCTGAACACTACGCTGACAGACACAACAAACCTTCTTGCCACAGCTTGCATTGATGTGCCATCCTGGATGAGCTGCACTACCTGAGCCACTTCTTTGGGCTGTAGAGTCCGTCTCATGCTGCCATGAGTGTGAAAGCACAACCAACATTCAAAAGTGACCAAAACATCAGCCAGAAAGCATTGGTACTGAGATGTGGTCTGTGGTCCCCACCTGCAGAAACACTCCTTTATTGAGTATTTCTTGATAATTGCCAATAATTTCCATCTATTATCTATTCCATTTGCACAACAGCATGTGAAATTGATTGTCAATCAGTGTTGCTTCCTAAGTGGACAGCTTGATTTCACAGAAGTTTGATATACTTGGAGTTATATTCTGTTTTTTAAGTGTTCCCTTTATTTTTTGAGCAGTGTAGTTTGGTACACCTACACTAACTAGAAACAAGCGAATCTCTCCCTAGCTCAGCAGCAGCTCTACCTACACTCTCTGATTTCGGAGTGACTGTGTTGAGCATGGCGGCGCCAGGTCTGATATAGACCTGATGATGCTGTGCAGCCAGCCAATCACTGTAATGCCACAACCAACATGGCTACGGCATTACAGTGAGTGGCAGGTAATTCCTGCATATTCATTGGCTCTAAAGAGCGCCAAACATGCAGGGAGGAGACCCGAGCTCCCGCCGAGCAACCCCGGAAATACTCGGCGAGCGCCGAGCATGTCGAGCAGTAAGATGCTCGAGCGAGCACCGAGCAGTAGCGAACATGCTCGCTCATCACTAGTATTAACCATTAATAATCTTGCTCATATTTCTTCACTGGTGGCATTATATTTTCATCAATTGTGAGTGCCCAATGTGGCACATATCTATAGTTTTTTAGCCTGCAGTTGAACATGAACTTCTGTGATTCAGTATGATAAATATGAAGGACTGACTTTTGGTCCCTAACTACATATGGGTTTGAATATTAGGTATCCTTAAGGAAAACTGCATCAAGTGGGAATACTTATGCATCTATGTATTAATGGCACCCTACCTGGTAATACATTACCATTTATCTTTGTTTTTATCTGCTGGTTCATGTTTACTTTATATGCTCTGCAGTGTTTTCAGTATTGTATTATAATAGGGATTTTCCGTTTCTCCATTTTTGTTTTTTTGCTCCCCTTGTTCCCAGAGCCATAGGGATTTTATTTTTTAGTCAATATGGTTATGTGAGGGCTTATTTTTTGTGGAATGAGTTGTACTTTTAAACACCATTACTGATTTTACCATATCGTGTACCGGAAAATGGAAAAAAAATTCCAAGTGCGGTGAAATTGCAAAAAAATGCAATTCCATAGTTGTTTTTTGATTTTTTTCTTTCCACGTTCACTGGATGCTAAAAATGACCTGCCATTATCATTCTCCATGTCATTACGAGTTCGTAGACACCAAACATGTATAGGTTCTTTTTTATTTAAGTGGTGAAAAAAAATCCAAAATTTGCCATTTTCCGAGACCCGTAGCCTCTCTATTTTTCGGGATCTGGGACCGGATGAGGGCTTATTTTTTGCATGCCGAGCTCACGTTTTTATTAATACCATTTTGGGGTAGAAACAATGTTTTGATCGCCCGTTATTGCATTTTATTGTATTTTTTTATTGCGTAATTTTATTTACCCCGTTTACCGATTGGATTAATTCTTCTTTTATTTTGAGAGATCAGGCGATTCTGAACGCGACAATACCAAATATGTGTATATGGGGTTTATTTTTTATTATTTTATTTTGAATGGGGCAAAAGGGGGTGATTTAAACTTTTATATTTTTTTAATATTTTTAAAAACATTTTTTTTAAACTTTTTGCATGCTTCAATAGTCTCCATAGGAGACTAGAAGCAGCAATTACCTGATCGCCTCTGCTACATAGAGGTGATGAGCAGATCACCTCTTTGTAGCAGAAATGCTCTTGTATTATGAGCGCTGACCACTAGGTGGCGCTCATAGTAATCTTTACATTACAACCACTAGAGTCTGCTGCAGACCCAGGCTTGTCATGACCACCCATCGGTAACCCACGATCACGTGACTGGGTCACCGATGGTCGGGGCTAATGCCGCGTTTCTTGCGAGGTGATGTTAAATGCCGCTGTCAGAGATTGACAGTGGCATTTAACATGTTAACAGCCGCGAGTGGATCGCGATTCCACCCGCGGCTGTTGCGCGCACATGTCAGCTGTAATAATCAGCTGACATGTGCCCGGTTCAGTGCGGGCTCAGTGCCGGAGCCCTCACTGAACCGGGGGTGATGGCCTTGGGTGTACTAATACGCCCTGGGCCAGTAAGGGGTTAAAGGGGTTGTCCAGTACTTTCTTTTTAAGTTGCCCAATGTATGCAGCATGTGGGCATAAGTATCTCTGTAAATACCTTGTGTTGCAGATAATGCCTGTGAGTGGCGCTATCAATGGCCGCTCACAGGCATCACGTGACCCCCGGCTGCAGCCGGCACTGACATCCGCTGACGTCACTACAAGCCCAGGCTGCAGCCGAGGGTCCCTTTTCTGCGTTCCACCGGTGGCTGCTGGGTTGTGGGTGGAGTTATTCCCCTGCGTCACACCCGGCATCCACCGTGCACTCTCCCTCTCCCCATTAATTGGGAAAGCGCACGGTGGATGCTGGGTGTGACATGGGGAATAACCCCGTTCACAACCCAGCAGCCACCGCTGGGTTCCCAGCAACGAGTCACACCTCACTTGTTGTGACATCAGCACGGGGTCACGTTATGCCTGTGAGCGGCCACCGATAGCGCCATTCACAGGCATTATCAGCAACACAAGGTATTTACAAATATGCTTATGCCCACATGATGAATACATTGGGCAATTTAAAAAAAGTACCAGACAACTTCTTTAATATAGGGCTATACAGCTGAGCCGAGGTAGAGACGACGTACGAGCGGGGCTGCCACTTCTCGCAATTTACAGGTGCTTCTCACAAAATTAGAATATCATCAAAAAGTTAATTTATTTCAGTTCTTCAATACATAAAGTGAAACTCATATATTATATAGAGTCATTACAAACAGAGTGAACTATTTCAAGTGTTTATTTCTGTTAATGTTGATGATTATGGCTTACATCCAATGAAAACACAAAAGTCATTATCTCAGTAAATTAGAATACTTTATAACACCAGCTTGAAAAATGTTTTTAAAATCCGAAATGTTGGCCTACTGAAGTGTATGTTCAGTAAATGCACTAAATACTTGGTCAGAGCTCCTTTTGCATCAATTACTGCATCAATGCGGCGTGGCATGGAGCCGATCAGCCTGTGGCACTGCTGAGGTGTTATGGAAGCCCAGGTTGCTTTGATAACAGCCTTCAGCTCGTGTGCATTGTTGGGTCTGGTGTCTCTCATTTTCCTCTTGACAATACCTCATAGATTCTCTATGGGATTAATATCATGCGAGTTTGCTGGCCAATCAAGCACATTGATACTGTTGTTTTTAAACCAGGTATTGGTACTTTTGGCAGTGTGGACAGGTACCAAGTCCTGCTGAAGAATGATATTTCCATCTCCAAAAAGCTTGTTGGCAGAGGGAAGCATGAAGTGCTTTAAACTTTCCTTTTTCTTAGTAGATGGCTGTGCTGACTTTGGTCTTGATAAAACAGAGTGGACCTATACCAGCAGATGACATGGCTCCCTAAACCATCACTGATTGTGGAAACTTCACACTAGACCTCAAGAAGCTTGGACTGTGTGGCTCTCCACTCTTCCTCCAGACTCTGGGACCTTGATTTTCAGATGAAATGCAAAATTTACTTTCATCTGAAAACAACACCTTGGAACACTGAGCAACAGTCCAGGTATTTTTCTCCTTGGCCCAGGTAAGACACTTCTGGCATTGTCTATTGGTCATGAGTGGCTTGAAACAAGGAATGCGTCACTTGTAGCCCATGTCCTTGATACTCCTGTGTGTGGTGGCTCTTGAAGCAATGACTCCAGCAGCAGTCCACTCCTTGTGAATCTCCCCCAAATTATTGAATGGCCTTTTCTTAACAATCCTTTCAAGGCTGCAGTTATCCCGGTTGCGTGTGCACCTTTTTCTACCGCATTTTTTCTTTCCACTCAACTTTCCATTAATATGCTTGGATACAGCACTCTGTGAACAGCCAGCTTCTTTATCAATGACTTTTTGTGGTTTACCCTCCTTGTGGAGTGTGTCAATGACTGCCTTCTGGACATCTGTCAAGTGAGCAGTCTTCCCCATGATTGTGGAGACTATTAAAACAGACTAAGGGGCCTTTTTAAAGGGAATCTGTCACCTCCTGGGACTTTTCAAACATCTAATATGGGTATACAGGTGATAGAGATGTAAATATATACAAACCTGTATGGCCCATAATAGAGGTCAGCTTGCTTTAATATATCTTTTAATAAGAAATGCCCATCTACCTACTTAATTTAAATATCCCCCCCTTTCCTGCACATCACAGGGTCCTGTGCCATGCAGTCTAGATCTGCACTAGTGTTGAGCCACCCCCGTAGTGTTCGAGTTCGGTTCGGTTCGTCGAACACCCGTGTGTTCGCCGAACTGTTCGTCGAACTGTTCGTCGAACACCTTCGAACACCGTTAAAACCAATGGCAGGCAAACAAAAACACATAGAAACACATAGAAAACACCTTCAAAGGTGTCCAAAAGCTGACAAACTGCTCAGAAGACACAACTAACACATGGAAAAGTGACAAGTACATATAGTCATGCGAAAAGAAAAGAGGTGGAGGAGTAAAAGGAGGGGGAGACACAGATATAGGCATGTCATGCCCTTCTAAAATCCAAAAAGTGAGAAGCCGACACGTTCAGTCCGCTCCTGCCCGTGCCACCTCCGTGTCGCCGGGTTTGTGCCAGAGCCGCGGTGAACCCTGACGGCCAGCCCCCCTCTCCCAATACTGGTGCCTGTCCGCTGGTGGGTCGTGCGAGCCCCCCTGTGGTGGAGGCAGCTCTAAGCTTTTTAATTTAAATTGTCTCTCTAATTTGAATAAATACACTTTAAATCCATTTACAAGGATCTATTGGAGGGCAAGTCTCATGCCAGCAGCCGCGTAATTCCAGCTCCAGTAGCGTCCACTAAAGCTGCTGCAGTTTAAAAGCTTTTATAAGGATCGAGCTCGGCTGTCCACCGCAAGGCATCCTACTGCCAGTCCGAGCCCCTATGCCTTGGGGTGCCTCCTGATGCTCTTCACTGAGTATCCCGTGTTCCCGAAGCATTTCCTTTGAAAAAATGAAGTGTCCAAACTACAGGTGGTGTAGCTTGCTTAACAGCCGGGATAATCCGCTGACTAGCAGACACTGCTACTAGGCACAAAGTATTTCCTGGGCTAGATGCAGTTAAAAATTTGTAATTAGATACTCTCGATGGATGCTGAGAAAGCATTCCATAGAGTCTCCTGGCACGCCATATATGATTCTCTTAAAAAGCTTGGGGTAGGGGTCTAGGGGACCCTTTTATAGCCAAAATCACGGCCCTGTATCGCAATACGTCACCTAGGCTGAAGATAAATGGAACTTTAGCACCCTGAGGGCTCGGTTGCTACAGAGGTATTGCACCTCACCCAGAGGTGTGATATCTCACTCTCAGGTAAGGATGTAGTGTGGATCAGGACCCGACACCTGCATGCATTACACCACATTGCCGTGGGGCAGGGCGACCAATATGCCCCTGAGATGGGCACGACAGTCCCTGTCCCTGGCTGGAGTGGGGGGAGGGAACACTGAGGAAGGGGAACCCTGTAGTGCAGGAGCAGGGAGGAAGCAGTTCCTGGGTGCATTGAGAAGGGAGTATAAAAGGTGGGCACCATCTTAGTTCAGTGCAGAGAAGTCTGAGCAGAAGTGGCAGGGAGCAGGGGCTCTGCATGAGCTCTGCTCCGGAGGCGGGCCTAGTAACAGAGGCCCAGGCCTGGAAGAGGGAGAAGGAAGGAAGAGGAGCGGAGAAGGCTCCAGGAACGAGGAACGAAGGGATCTCAGGGGTGCGGACGGGCGAGTCGCCACCGCACGCCCGAATCCACCTGCGTGGAGGGGTCAGGCCAAAGGGGGAGACCGGTCCCCGAAACTAGTGGAGGCAGGAAACGACCCTCAGCTAGAAACAGGAGGCTGTGACATTTTATGTGGCGCAGCCCCTCGCTACACCCGCTAGGAAGGCACCACATAGGGTCAGGGAAACTGGCACCAAGTTTACCAAGAGGAGGCCCGAGGCAGCCGGACAGAAGGGTTGGTAAGAAAGGCCAGACAAAGGACACACAAAGGGGGTCCTGTGAAGCACTCCAAAGTTATCTGGGAGTTGTCTGAGCCCCTCACCTGGTGAGCACAGTACGACGTGGGCAGCCGTTACCTGCAGACGTGGTCTGGATAATAAGAACTGTGAGTAAAGGCCCTGGACTGCATCACTGACTCCGTGTCATTACTGCTGCTGCCCTGCACCATCACCCCCATCCTCCGCATACACTGCCCTGAGGCTATACTCCTCCCGTGGGGAGTTATGCTACGCTCTGCTGCACCCACAACACCAGCCTCAGCAGTCTGCCCTGGAGCGGCGGTTCACTCTGACCGCAATCCACGGGTGGCGTAGTCGGACATTTAAACATCAAAACCACATAAATAGTTCCGCCACTGGTTTGACCGCCCTGAGCTACGGAACCGGGTCGCTGCCACGGAGACTACAACCACCAGCATCCACCAAAAAGGGTCCGGCTCCGGGTGTCCCAAGGCCCAGGGGGCGCGTCAGAACATTTTCATCACCTTTCACAATCACCAATGGGACAAGGCAGGCATGTTCTCTGTCCCCTCTCTTATACATCCTAGTGACGGAGCACCTGCTCTCATCAATTCGCCATAACCCCAATATTAGGTGGATTGAGGTGGGAGGCACCGAGTACAAGTGCTCTCTATTTGCTGATGATGTCCTAGTATATATCACTCAATCACATATATCCATCCATGCTGTTATGGCTGAAATAGATCACTTTGTTACATGGTCAAATTTTAAAATCAATGCAGCGAAGTCTGAGGCTCTCGATGTCTCCCTCCCCAAATCCATATAGGATTCCATCCAGTCCAACTTTCCCTTTGCCTGGCCCTCACAGGGTATCAAATACTTAGGAATTCCTATTCATAGATACCTCTCCCATCTATGTTATCTTAATTTTGGGCCCTTTATTGAACAACTCCATACAGACCACGGTTGGCAAGTTAGAACTGTAAGATTCACTACATGAACCACTGGTGTTTTGTGGAAAAGCACATGTACACTGTGTTCCAAATTATTATGCAAAAAGTGTTTAGGAGTGATAAGGGAAGAATTTGTTTGTTTGTCAGTTAAACTCATTGATGGTGATGTGTGTCAGGGCTCTTTATATCACTGTAAGCAATTGCAGACACCTGTGCTAATTAGTTTGGCAGGTGTGTCCAATGAAAGGCAAGACTACTTAAAAAGGCTGTCTCACATTATTAAGCAGCCTACATTTTCTGCCAAAATGGGAAAGAAAAAGGATGTGTCGGCTGCTGAGAAGCAACAAATTGTGGAGTGTTTAGGTCAAGGCATGACTAGAATCAACATTGTGCGATGATCAGGATGAAGTGTCTTGGCAATCAAGAAGTATGTAGCTGATTCACAGTACACACGTGTGCGTGCTGATAAGGGCAAATTGAGGACTCTTTCCTACAGGCAATTACGTCAGGTTGAAAGAGCAGCAGCAAAAAAGCCTTGTCATAGCAGCAGACAAGTTTTTGAAGCTGCTTGTGCCTCCAACGTCCCCCGAATAACAAGATGCAGTGTCCTTCAGAGGTTTGCAGCTGTGCATACGCCATCCTGTCGACCTCCTCTATCCACTTCACACAAGCAGAAACGGCTCCAGTGGGCCAAACATTACATGAAGACTGACTTCAAAACTGTTTTGTTCACGGATGAGTGCCGTGCAGCGCTCGATGGTCCAGATGGATGGATTGGAGGATGGCTGGTTGATGGACACCCCACGCAAACACGGCTACAGCTCCAACAAGGAGGAGGTGGAGTAATGTTTTGGGCTGGAATCATGGGGAGAGAGATTGTCGGCCCCTTTAGGATCCCTGAAGGCGCTAAAGATGAACTCCATAATGTATGTGGATTTTCTCAAACAGCACTTCCTGCCATGGTTCAAGAAGAAGAACCGTGTATTTCACGGCAAGATCATTTTTCTGCATGATAATGCACCATCTCATGCTGCACATAAAACATCTGCATCTCTGGCTGATATGGGCATAAAAGGGGACAAACTTATGGTGTGACCCCCATGCTCCCCTGACCTCTACCCCATTCAGAACCTTTGGAGCATCATTAAAAGGAGTGTCTATGATGGCGGGAGGCAGTTCACATCTAAGCAACAGCTCTGGGAGAGTATTCTGTCCTCATGCAAAACAATTGAAGCAGAAACCATCCAAAACCTGACAAATTCAATGGACGAGAGAGTTCAGAAGCTCCTTTCGAACAAGGGGTCCTATGTGAAAATGTAACATCACCTAGAATAAAGTTTTGAGTTGAAAACTGTTTGATTTCAGTTTCTAACAACCTGCTAATGCTTATAATTTCAAAAATGACCATTTTTTTGGTCTTTATTAAAATGAAAAGGTTGATCGAAAAGTTTGGGGGATCTAAGAGTGTGGCAACCCAGTAGTCATGATTACTTCGAATTCTGACAATATGAGGGTCATGCTGCAGGTAGTGCAGCAAGAAGGCACTTATGTGTCTTGCGCATCTCGGAGCCCCAAAATTATTTTCCGGGCTAGATGCAGCTAAAAATTATTATTAATTTTAAATCTGGTGAAGCTTTAGTATAGATGGCCTAATAGGATCAGTGCTGCACACTGCTACAAAGCCCAAATTATTTTCCAGTCAAGATACAGATAAACATGATTAGTAATTTTAAATCTGGTGGAGCTTATTATAGATGGCCTAATAGAATCAGTGCTGCACACTGCTACAAAACCCAAATTATTTTCCAGCCAAGATACAGATAAACATGATTAGTAATTTGAAAGCTTAAAACGGTTGGTAGGGTGATTTTAACCAATCATCAAGCTTTTACTCTCCCCAGGATGACACAGGGGTAGAAAAGTCGTTTCGGATCCATGATTTGTTCATCTTTATGAACGTGAGTCTGTCTACATTATCAGTGGAGAGCCGCGTGCGCTTATCTGTCAGCACACCACCAGCAGCGCTGAACACACGTTCAGACAGAACGCTAGCTGCGGGGCATGACAAGATCTCCAAGGCGTACGTGGCTAGCTCCGGCCATTTATCCAGATTGGAAGCCCAAAAAGAGCAAGGGTCCAGTGACACAGTCATGGCTTCAATGTTTACTTGGAGATACTCCTGTACCATCGTCTCTAGGCGTTGACTATGTGTCAGACTTCTTGTCTCCTGTGGCCTTGCAAAGGATGGGCTAAAAAAGTGGTGAAATGATTCCGCAAAATTGATGTTACCTGCAGATACTGTGGTTCTGTTACGGTTTGAGTGCTGAACACTTGACGGTCCCATGGTTGGCAAGTTGGAACTGTGAGATTCACTACGTGCACCACTGGTATTTTGTGGAAAAGCACATGTAAGATTCTGCAGCAGTCTCTGCTGATACTCCTGCATGCGTGCATCCCTTTCTATGGCAGGAATAATTTCTCCAAATTTACTTTTGTACCGGGGATCTAACAGTGTGGCAACCCAGTAGTCAGGATTATTTCTAATTCTCACAATTTGAGGGTCATGTTGCAGGTAGTGCAGCAAGAAGGCACTCATGTGTGTTGCGCATCCAGGAGCACCAAGTCCCTGTTGTGTTGGTGGCGAGGTAACAATCATGCTTCCTTCCTCTGTCCTCTCCCCCCAACCTCGCACAACAGAAATGTGATCAAGGTCTCCCTCATCTGATGAGTCTTCCATCAGTTCGTCCTCCACTTCTTCCTGGGCTCCTGCACCTTCCTCACTAGTTTGGCTGCTACCATGCGCCCTGGTAAAACCATCTCCCCCACCCTCACATGCCTGCCTTCTTGGTGCTGCCGACCGTCTGGACCTTGCAGATGTTAGCCCTTCCGCATACAACTCCTCCTCCTCTACTTCCTCCACCTCCTCTTGTGCCACCACCTGACTCCGAATTCTGTTTAACATGTGCTCCAGCATGTAAATCACCGGAATAGTCATGCTGATAATGGCATCGTCAGCACTAAACATCTTCGTCGCCATTTCAAAACTGTGCAGAAGGGTGCATAGGTCCCTGATCTGAGACCACTCCTCCAGCGTGATTTGCCCCACCTCTGGATCTCGTTGGCCCAGGCTATACGTCAGAACGTATTGCACCAGGGCTTGTCGGTGCTGCCACAGTCGCTGCAACATGTGCAGAGTTGAATTCCACCGGGTAGGCACATCGCATTTTAGTCGGTGAAGTGGCAGGCCCAACAACTTCTGTAGAGATGTAAGTCGCTGAGCTGCGGGATGTGAATTGCGAAAGTGAGCACACAGCGACCGTGCCCTCTGCAGAAGGCCATCTAGTCTGGGATAGTGGGCTAAAAATTGCTGGACAACCAGGTTCAACACATGAGCCATACAAGGCACTTGTGTGACATTGCCCCGGCGAAGGGCCGCACCCAGGTTTGCAGCATTGTCGCACACGGCCTTCCCTGGTTTCAGGTCCAGTGGAGACAACCATTCATGAAATTGGTTCTCCAGAGCTGACCACAACTCCTCAGCTGTGTGACTCACATTTCCCAGACATTTCAATGTAAAAACCACCTGATGACGTTGAGCCACACTGCCAGCATAGTAAGGAGGTGTGCAGGATCCCTTCTGCGCAGTTAGAAAGCTTGTGGCATGACCAGACAGTCTTTGGGTGCAGGTGGAAGACCGAGAGGAGGTTGAGGAGGCAGAAGCAGTGGAGGAACTTTGACATAAAGAGGATTGACGCACAACTCGTGGGGACGGCAAGACTTGGACAGCAGCCTCTTGTCCTGCTGTCACCATAGTTACCCAGTGCCCAGTCAGCGACATGTAACGCCCCTGTCCATGCCTACTCGTCCAAGTGTCTGTGGTGAAATGCACCCTGTCACACAAAGAGTTTCTCAAAGAAGCGGTGATGTTGTGTGCGACATGCTGGTGGAGCGCAGGCACACCTTTCTTTGAGAAGTAGTGCCGACTGGGCATCTGGTACTGGGGCACTGCGACGGACATAAGGTCTCGAAAATCCTCTGTGTCCACCAGGCGGAAAGGCAGCATTTCTGTAGCCAAGAACTTGCAGATGGTGAAATTCAACCTCTTAGCTTTCTCATGGCTAGGAGGAAATGGTCTTTTACTTGTCCACATCTGAGGGACCGAGGGCTGGCTATTGTGCTTAGACGGGGTTGATAAGGGTGTCCCCGGCAAACTGCCGGTCTGTGAGGAAGATGCAGGCGGACATGTTAGGTTGCCTTGATCCAAAGGTGGTGCTATCGATGTCGGACAGCGCTCAACACCAGCTGGTGTTACCACCTCCAAAGAAAATGATGACCTGCCAATCACGCTGGCTGTTGCTTGTAAAGAGGTGGCAGGTCTGCGCCCCAAAACAGGTGTGACTGCTGTCCCCCCAGTCACAGAGGATGAAGAGGCCGCGGATGCACAAGATATGGCAGACGGTGGTTGGCCCGGCCGGCTAGGCCGCATTGTAGCACACTGAGCTTCCCACTGCAACTTATGCTTCATGTCCATGTGCCGGTTCATGCATGGAGTACTCAAACTATGTATTTTTTGGCCTCTACTTAGCTTTTGCTGACAAATGTTACAGATAACACGAGTTGGGTCATCTTTATCGATCTGAAAAAATGCCCAGGCTATGCAAGGCTTAGCACCCATGCGACCTGAAGAGCCACCACGACTTGTGGTGAGAGGCAGAGTTGTGTTTGAGGATGCAGTTGTTGACGTGCTTCCAGTACTACGTCTCTGTCCAGGAAGGCGCAACCTGACCTCGTCGTCACTAGCATCTTCCTCCACCTCCTCTGCTGACCTCATCCCTTGGCTGACTGTGGGTTGACAGTAAGTGGGATCTCCAACCTCATCATCATCACCCTGTGCGTTATCACACCCGTCGTCCTCAGAGCCAACCTGTTCCTGCCCTGACAAAAAACTAAAGTTGTCGCTCCAATCAGGTATTTGAGTCTTATCATCGTCTTCCTCATTGTCTCCACCAACAGGAGTTACAGTTTGGGAATGAGGGTCTACATTATGGTCAGAACCTTCTGCGTCTGGTCCTGGATCCGACTCATAAAGATTCTGGGCATCAGTGCAGATCATTTCCTCGTCTGGATTCACAGAAGCGCTGGAGTCGACCTCTGATTCCCAGGCTATAGTATGAGTAAACAGCTCTGCAGACTCAACCATCTGTTCTACCTCATACTCAGACGGGCAGCTGGAGATTTGGGAGCTGTGAGGAAGCAAGTGCGATTGGGGTGACACCTTTGAGGACTGGAGTATTTGTGATGTTGAAGTTGATGTGGAGGAGAGCCCACTTAAAGGAGCACTTGATATCCGTTGAAGCACCTGCTGTTTTTGTGCCTCATCTGGAATTTGTAGCGATTGGCGTGGCCGTAAGAAAGGGATCTTATCACATTGTCCGCTAAAAGAAGTAGACATTTTAGTTTGGCTGGAAGATGGTCTTTCTTCTGCAGATGTTACTGTTGCTTTAACACCTACCCCACGGACACAACCTTTTTTCCCCTTCCCAACACGCCTATTCCCCTTTCCACCAGCAGCAGGCCTTTTTCCACTCATTTTGGTGGTTAACTAATTAACAACTCTGGAGTTGTTTGCACAAAAAAACAATGGATGGGAACCGAGCAGAGCTGAGTGGCCAAACTGTGGTATTAGGCCAAAACTATTGGCTGGGTTAAATGCAGAAAAAAATTATATTCAATTTGCAACCTGATGGAGGTCAGTATAGATGGACTAATAGAGAAAGTCCCACACACTGCTAGAAGGCCAAATATTTTTTCAGAGCTAGATGCAGAAAAAAATATTTTCAGTTTGCAACCTGATGGAGGTCTGTATAGATGGATTAATAGAACAAGTCCCACACACAGCTAGAAGCCCAATATTTTATCAGAGGTAGATGCAGAAAAAAATATATTCAGTTTGCAACCTGATGGAGGTCAGTATAGATGGACTAATGCAACAAGTCCCACACAGAGCTAGAAGCCCAATATTTTTTCAGAGGTAGATGCAGAAAAAAATATATTCAGTTTGCAACCTGATGGAGGTCTGTATAGATGGACTAATACAACAAGTCCCACACACAGCTAGAAGCCCAATATTTTTTCAGAGGTAGATGCAGAAAAAAATATATTCAGTTTGCAACCTGATGGAGGTCTGTATAGATGGATTAATAGAACAAGTCCCACACACAGCTAGAAGCCCAATATTTTTTCAGAGGTAGATGCACAAAAAAATATATTCAATTTGCAACCTGATGGAGGTCTGTATAGATGGATTAATAGAACAAGTCCCACACACAGCTAGAAGCCCAATATTTTTTCAGAGGTAGATGCAGAAAAAAATATATTCAGTTTGCAACCTGATGGAGGTCAGTATAGATGGACTAATACAACAAGTCCCACACACAGTTAGAAGCCCAATATTTTTTCAGAGGTAGATGCAGAAAAAAATATATTCAGTTTGCAACCTGATGGAGGTCTGTATAGATGGATTAATAGAACAAGTCCCACACACAGCTAGAAGCCCAATATTTTTTCAGAGGTAGATGCAGAAAAAAATATATTCAGTTTGCAACCTGATGGAGGTCTGTATTAATGGATTAATAGAACAGGTCCCACACACAGCTAGAAGCCCAATATTTTTTCAGAGGTAGATGCAGAGAAAAATATATTCAGTTTGCAACCTGATGGAGGTCTGTATAGATGGATTAATAGAACATGTCCCACACACAGCTAGAAGCCCAATATTTTTTCAGAGGTAGATGCAGAAAAAAATATATTCAGTTTGCAACCTGATGGAGGTCAGTATAGATGGACTAATACAACAAGTCCCACACACAGCTAGAAGCCCAATATTTTTTCAGAGGTAGATGCAGAAAAAAATATATTCAGTTTGCAACCTGATGGAGGTCTGTATAGATGGATTAATAGAACAAGTCCCACACACAGCTAGAAGCCCAATATTTTTTCAGAGGTAGATGCAGAAAAAAATATATTCAGTTTGCAACGTGATGGAGGTCTGTATAGATGGATTAATAGAACAAGTCCCACACACAGCTAGAAGCCCAATATTGTTTCAGAGCTAGATGCAGAAAAAAATTATATTCAATTTGCAACCTGATGGAGGTCAGTATAGATGGACTAATAGAATGATGCTATGCCCAAAAGATTTTACTTCACTAGGTGCAGTAAAAAAATTGGTATTCTATACACAGGTGGTATATCTTGCAACACAGATAGGCTACTCCACTGACTAACACACTCTGCAATAGGCCAAAAAGGATTAGCTTTGCTAGATTCAGCCAAATGCTGTGAAAAAAACTTGCACAGCACTGGCACAGACCTGCCTGGCAAAAACTGATAGGAACTGATGTAACCTAGTCCTGAAAAGGACTCCAATTACAATTAGTCTTTACTCCCACAATCTATCTATTTAAGAGCACAGACCTGCCTGATAAAAGTCGTAGGAAATGCTGTAACCTAGTCCTTAAAAGGACTGCAATCACAACTATTCCCTACTCCCAAGATATCTGTAGATTTGTGCGAAAATTGGCTTGAAATTAACAAGGTATAGCGCACACAGCAACAGCGGTGCCGTCTAACACGCAGCTGCAGCAGTGAGAAAATGGTGGCGACGGGGAAAATGGCTTGGTCTTATAGGGCAAGGACATGTGACATACACTGCCAATAACACATGCCCTTGCTTGTGTGAAAAAAAGCACTTCGCTCCGTGTGTGCGCTGCTGATAGGCTGACAGATTGCACCTCCCCACTGTAAATGCGGGAAAGAGGAAAAAAAATGGAGATCTTCATTGTTCCTGCAGAGATCCATCCCCTGCCCCTCCCCCCACCCCGCTGTACACTCAAACTGCGTATTAACATTAATTTTCATCATTACTGAGAAAAAATCCAGTTATGATTTTGGTGCACGAACAGTTATCCAACATAACCTCGAACAGCCAAATTTTTCTCAAATTGTTTGTGTTCGCCGAACGGCTCGAACACCGCCCAAAACAGCTCGAATTTGAGATTGGCGAACAGTTCGAGTAGAACAACGCTCTTCTCTAATCTGCACATCCCGAGCATGTGCTCTGCACCTATAACTTAAGACTCGTTTTTTTTTCCCTGCCCTATTTTACTGCTGTGCTCTAGTGGGCAGGCACCATGGAGTCACAGTGACTTCCACTCCAGTGACCTCCGTCGTGCGCAACAATAAGGTTTGGTCCCCACATCCTGATAGTTAGCAACTATCCGGGAGGAAGTGGGGACCAAACCTTATTGTTGCGCATACCGGAGGTCACTAGAACGGAAATCACAGTGACTCCCCGGCGCCTGCACACTAGAGCACAGCAGTAAAATAGGGCAGGGAGAAAAAAAACACGCCTTAAGTTATAGGTGCATTACGCATGCTCAGGATGTGCAGATCTATTTAAATTAAGTAGGTAGGTGGGCATTTCTTGGCGTCCCCCAGTCACCAAGCTCTTAGGAAATCTGATTTTATAAAAAGATATATCAAAGCAAGCAGACCACTAATATGGGCCATACAGGTATGTATAGATTTACATTTCTATCACTTGTATGTCCATACTATAGGTCTGAAAAGTCACAGGGGGTGACAGATTCCCTATAAACGCATAGGAAGCCTTTGCAGGTGTTTTTTGTTAATTATTCTAATTTACTGAGATATTGACTTTCGTGTTTTCATTGGCTGTAAGCCATAATTATCAACATTAACAGAAATAAGCACTGGAAATAGATCACTCTGTTTGTAATGACTCTATATAATATATGAGTTTCACTTTTTGCATTGAAGAACTGAAATAAATTTACTTTTTGATGAAATTCTAATTTTGTGAGAAGCACCTGTATATAAGTAGCTAACCCCTGCAGTCAGGAAGGTGCCCTAGGGAGAGAGCACTTTTCTTACGCCTAGATTTTTTAGGTTTTGCACACTTATTCACTTTATATCCACTATTTCTTCATATATATATATATATATATATATATATATATATATATATATATATATGTATATACATATATATTAAGGCCTATGTTAAAATTATTTTAATATACAGTACAGACCAAAAGTTTGGACACACCTTCTCATTTAAAGATTTTTCTGTATTTTCATGACTGTGAAAATTGTACATTCACACTGAAGGCATCAAAACTATGAATTAACACATGTGGAATTATATACTTAACAAAAAAGTGTGAAACAACTGAAAATATGTCTTATTTTCTAGGTTCTTCAAAGTAGCCAACTTTTGCTTTGATGACTGCATTGCATACTCTTGGCATTCACTTGATGAGCTTCAAGACGTAGTCACCGGAAATGGTCTTCCAACAATCTTGAAGGAGTTCCCAGAGATTCTTAGCACTTGTTGGCCCTTTTGTCTTCACTCTGCGGTCCAGCTCAGCCCAAACCATCTCGATTGGGTTCAGGTCTGGTGACTGTGGAGGCCAGGTCATCTGGCGTAGCACCCCATCACTCTCGTTCTTGGTCAAATAGCCCTTACACAGCCTGGAGGTGTGTTTGGGGTCATTGTCCTGTTGAAAAATAAATGATGGTCCAACTAAACGCAAACCGGATAGAATAGCATGCCGCTGCAAGATGCTGTGGTAGCCATGCTGGTTCAGTATGCCTTCAATTTTGAATACATCCCCAACAGTGTCACCAGCAAAGCACCCCCACACCATCACACCTTCTCCTACATGCTTCACGGTGGGAACCAGGCATGTAGAGTCCATCCGTTCACCTTTTATGCGTCGCACAAAGACACGGTGGTTAGAACCAAAGATCTCAAATTTGATCTCATCAGACCAAAGCACAGATTTCCACTGGTCTAATGTCTATTCCTTGTGTTATTTAGCCCAAACAAGTCTCTTCTGCTTGTTGCCTGTCCTTAGCAGTGGTTTCCTAGCAGCTATTTTACCATGAAGGCCTGCTGCACAAAGTCTCCTCTTAACAGTTGTTGAAGAGATGTGTCTGCTGCTAGAACTCTGTGTGGAATTGACCTGGTCTCTAATCTGAGCTGCTGTTAACCTGCGATTTCTGAGGCAGGTGACTCGGATAAACTTATCCTCAGAAGCAGAGGTGACTCTTGGTCTTCCTTTCCTGGGGCGGTCCTCATGTGAGCCAGTTTCTTGGTAGCGCTTGATGGTTTTTGCAACTGCACTTGGGGACATTTTCAAAGTTTTCCCAATTTTTGGCACTGACTGACCTTCATTTCTTAAAGTAATGATGGCCACTCATTTTTTTTTACTTAGCTGCTTTTTTCTTGTCATAATACAAATTCTAACAGTCTATTCAGTAGGACTATCAGATGTGTATCCACCAGACTTCTGCACAACACAACTGATGGTCCCAACCCCATTTATAAGGCAAGAAATCCCACTTATTAAACCTGACAGGGCACACCTGTGAAGTGAAAACCATTTCCAAACCAAAGCTCATCAAGAGAATGCCAAGAGTGTGCAAAGCAGCCATCAAAGCAAAAGTTGGCTACTTTGAAGAACCTAGAATATAAGACATATTTCAGTTGTTTCACACTTTTTTGTTAAGTATATAATTCCACATGTGTTAATTCATAGTTTTGATGCCTTCAGTGTGAATGTACAATTTTGATAGTCATGAAAATATAGAAAAATCTTTAAATGAGAAGGTGTGTCCAAACTTTTTGTCTGTACTGTATATCTAATAAAGGTTTCAATTTAAAAGTTTTTTTTTTAATACCTAACTAAATGCTATTCCTTACCGCAAGGAAAAAGTATTCTGGATTTTTGTTCCAAGTTTATGAATTCATAATCCTCTGGTTGTCAGTGAATAGTCATAATGTATATAATAGTTATTTGGTGTAGTTTGACCAAACAATGCATGTTCAGTGAAAGTCAACCTACAATAAATGTGCTTATCAAAAAACATGGGAATTTTATATTTGGGTTCTAAAACAGGTTTTAAAATCTGAAGTAAAGGTAAAATAAACGTTGTTGTAGTGGTCAAACTAGTCAGAGCCTCAGGCCACGGCCCCACTATCAGTATTTGGTCAGAATTCGGTAAGTATTTTTTCTCAGGAGTGGGAGCCAAAACCAGATCAAGAACGATCAGAGAAAAGGTAGAATAGAAACAAGTCACCAATTCTGCATTTATCACCCACTCCTGGTTGTGGCTCACACTCCTGAGAAAAAATACTGACTCAATACTGACCAAATACTGATAGTGGAGCCGTGGCCTTAATATTGTGTCTGCACTTGCTTTCTTGCACATGCACCAATGAAGTTGAGAGTTCAGAATATGTTATACATGCAGCATATATTAATATATGTATGTAAAAAATCTACATATACTCTGTATGCATTTGATATGCATGCAGAAGCACAGACAAATGAAGTACCGATTAGATCAAAATAATGAACATCCAGAACCCAATTCAATTTATTGTGACAGTCTCATAACACATGTGAATGGAGATTAGTCTTAAATCCCAGCTTAGTGAAAACAGAAAATATTCAGTTATTCATAAGTGTCATCTTTAATATGGATTCACTTTTTGAATGTAGGATTTCTATATACAAACTAAATTAGGCTTTGCAAAAATGGAAGCATGATATTCATGACTTAAATGAAAAAATAAGTTGGTATGAACTACAGATGGTCCCTGCAGTGTAAATGTAGAAAAAAAATTACCTCGAACTTGGCAGCATGATTTAGTGATCTACTGTTCTAGATGCTCTTTTTTATATTGGTAATTAGAAAACTTTTAGTTATTAACAAAAAAGGGAGTATTTAAGCCACCTCTACTAAAACTATAAACTTTTTAATATACTTTACTTTAGAATGTTTCACCATTCCCTTATGTCTCCTATTTAGGTTCTATGGTCCAACTGTGTTTCAATGACCCTTTAATAACATGTTATTCATAGGGACTAAACGAACGTGTTCGGATAGGTGTTAATCGAGTATCTCCTGTGTGCAATGTTTGGGTTGCCACAGCTGCATGTCTCTCGGCTGTTAGACAGCCGCAACACATACAGGGACTGCCTAGTAAACATCCCTGCATGCATTGCAGCCATATAACTGCCGCGAGACATGCAGTCGCGGCAACACAAATGTATTTGACAAGCACGCTGAAGATACTCAGTTAAGACTTGAGCGTACTCGGATAACACCTTATCCGAGCATGTTCGTGCTTCACTAATATGAACAAAAAAATGGAACACGAGCATGTTAGTATGATGTGGGCAGGGATGCCAGCCTCATTTTTAATTTTTTCTGCACAACTTATCAAAAAATCACAGACAATCAACATTTGTATTAACACATTGCAAAAACCATAATAAATCCTCAAAGGGGTTTTCCAAGATAAACTTTAAACCCTTGAAGCACCTCTTCAGCATTTTTTATTGCACCATTTGAATGGTGCTTTAAATGTAATTCCCATGCCCCATCTCATACTCAACTGCTGCCTTCATCGTTTTAAAGCGTCGCTCCCGTGGGTCGCCAGTGAAAAGTGACTTGCCGGCAGCTTCAGTGTTTCATGGAATGGCACAGAGGTCACTTTTCAATACAAGTTAATGAGAGCCCCGTTCTGGCTCTCATTGACTTGCATTGACAGCTTGTGAATTAGCTTTTGACTTCCGGCCAGTCATAAGCTACTGTAACAAGATGGCGCCATGGGAGTGGAGCAGTGCAGAATAACGGTGAAGACCCCAGAGGGTGAGTATATGACCGGGGGCAGGGTTAAAGCACCACTACAGCCCTGAAAAAAAATGAAATGCTGGAGTGGTGCTTTAACAATCTGCCCCATATATCAACAAAGGATGAATAGAGAGGGCTAAGGATCTGAGCTTAGCCCATTCCCGGCAGATGATGGCTGTGTCATTCAGTTATAATCTGCATTTAATGGCCGCAAGTGGAGCAGAGCTCCGCCCAGAGCTGTTAAATGATGCTGTCATTGTCTGACAGTGGCATTTCCAGCGCACATCCCTTGGGGTGCACTGTTCTAACTGTTCATTGGTGGCCCAGAGATGTGATTGCTGGGGGGATGTGATGTGCTGCCATGACCGCCGAGGGGGTCTGCTGAAGATCCATGTGCATGTCATGACGATACTCGTGTGAATGTCAGCTTCTGGTTAGTGTTCATAGGGAGTCGTGATTTGTGATATATACAGCAATATTATAATATTGCTGTATATAGCAGAAGCAATCAGAGGATCGCAGGCTCAATTAAACAAAGGCGACTAAAAAATACAGTGGAACGTGGGGAAAAAAGTTCAAAAAATTAAAAGGTTTTCAAAATATAAAAAGCATCCAAATTTGAATCACATCCATTTTTTTTAATTTAAAATAAAGATGTTAAAAAAGGAAAAGAAAAATACAAGTATTATCATTGTGTCTATAAAAATCTATCAAAATATATAATAAATTAACCCGATTGGTAAACACTGTGAAGAGGAATGTAATGAATTGCTTTTTTTTGGTCACCACAACTCTTCAAAAAAATGCAATAAGAAACAAAGCATGATATTAATCACAATAAAGTATCAATAAAAACATCAGGTTGCACAGCTAAATAAAGCCCTCACACATCCCTATCAACTGCAAAAAAAAACGTTATGGGTCTCGGAAAATGTCAATATAAAAAAAAAAATTATTACGAATTTCAGATTTTTTTTTGTTCACAAATCAACGAGTCTTACACTTACCTGCCATCATCTTCACATTCTATCGCCGCCGCTACCATCGGTCTCCAACAGTTTGTGACCTGCAGGATCACTCCAGTGTTTGCTGGAGGTTACTTTTTAATGCAAGTCTATGACAGCCTCATTCTGTTTCTCATAGACTTGTATTAACAGCTTGTCATTTCTGACTTCTGGCCGGTGAGAAGTTGCAGTCACAAGATAGCACCACGGGACCTGAAGCATCACCAATAAAAGGTGAAGACTTTGCCGAGAAAGTATAA
Organism: Phyllobates terribilis; assembly: GCF_046119375.1. Classification (NCBI taxonomy): domain Eukaryota; kingdom Metazoa; phylum Chordata; class Amphibia; order Anura; family Dendrobatidae; genus Phyllobates; species Phyllobates terribilis. Next base: position 455,904,068 of record NW_027362763.1, on the reverse strand, counting down.
GACTACGATCAGGGACTTTAGTATAGAAGCACCACTCCTATGCTGAAAAAAACACTGGAGTAGTGCTTGATGTGTTTTCTATACTGCCTGAGTTTAAAAGGCAGTGTGTGCACATACCCTTTATTGTATTCACACTTTTAAGAACCTTTCATGCTGGCAGACAAAATCAGATCACCTATAAGATTACTAAAAAAAAATGAAGGACATCGGAAAGGAAACATGGCAGCAGAAAGGAAATATTATAAGCATTTTATTAAATAAAATGTGAAATGTACACTACCATAGTGAATCTGAAGAACTATATTGACTGACAACTTGGCAAAAGTAAATGTAAATCCCAGTACCAAAGTGTGTAGCGCTAAAACAATATGTAAGCTACCATTCAATATTTCTTATGTAATATGGAAATAAAATTATGTTATCAATCACTCAACCCAAAATAGAGATTAATACAGTGTTGCCAGATATACAGGATGGATTTTACAAAAGTGTTATCAGAATAGGAAAACTAAACCCATGAAGAAAACAACATTCTTAAAAACCTTAACAACATAGTAAAATATTCAACAGAAAATAATCCAATTCTATAGTGGCTGCGCTCCCCGTGGTAATGATTTTAAAAACTTCTTGTCCACAAATAAAATTTATCGCTCAAGCATACGAATGTAAAAAAACGGATACAACGAATTTCGGCAGAAACAGCCGCCTTCCTCAGGTATCTGAATAAAAATACATATGACTCTTTGCTTTATAGGAAAAAATAATTACACCTTACTAGGTATTCAAATAAGGGTTTGGAAATCACCACACCTGTCTAATCAGTCTCACTATCCGCTTCATCTACAGTGCTTCATTAAATGGTGAAAACAAACATCTCTATACCCACAAAAAATTCACTTGATTTACAAGAAAAGTGAAAAAGTTTAGAAAAATAGTCTTCATGGAATAATCACAATAATAATGCTTCGAAAAATATAGGGTGCACTTTTCACACTATATTTGTCAGAAGGATCTTTGCTTTTATTTAAGCAAATTTAAGTAAATTCACATATTTACTGGGTGTAATATAGTGGCATTTTCGCTTTTATCATACATTAGAGGAGTTACTATTCTGAAGGACCAGGCTCATCGGTATATTACATGTTCAGCCCATTTATTTCCATAAGTCTCATTTAATGCTTAATGCACAGAAAATGAAAACTCACCGGCAGCTTTCCCCAATGATAACAACTGCCCTGGCCCCCATGATTAACTCACTGTCAGTGAAACTGTTTTCTGGAAAGAGATAAACTAGAAAACCCTTTTAAAGCCATTCCATGATTTTGCATGCTTGTCTATTAGTGGAACATATACTGTATACAAAACTATAACGGTATTATAACATCATAAATCTAAGTGAAATACTCAACAAAGAGTGAATAAATAGCTCACTGTGCAGAAAATGACTAAATATGTCCTTTGTATGTCATGGGTGCCATTCCAAATGCTGCTGACCGTCAGGAAATGAGTTAAAGATAAAGACGTCCCAGAAACGCATCAGGGTGTTATTTCAACTTTACTTTTTCTTGGACATTAATCTAAGTGTTTTTCTTATTGTTTTCTTACTTTGCTCAATAATAGCTGACGGGTTTTAAGATCTTATTACTGATATGTAGTGTTGAGCGAACATGCTCGACACTGCTCGGTACTCGCCTGAGCATCACGCTACTCGGGATGTTCGGCGAGCACCGAGCATTTCCGGGTTACTCGGGCGGGAGCTCGGGTCTCCGCCCTGAATGTTTGGCGCTCTTTACAGAGCCAATGAACATGCAGGGATTGTCAGCCAGTCACTGTAATGCCGCAGCCATGTTGTTTGTGGGCATTACAGTGATTGGCTGGCCGCACAGCGTCACCTCGAGTATTTAAAACCGGGCGCCGCCATCTTGGACACAGTCGCTCCGGATCAGACAGTGTAGGGACAGCGCTGCTGATTTAGGGAGAGATATATCCTGCAAAATGGTTAGTGTAGGGTCTGTAAAGGCTGCCAGATCAAACAAACAGTCCTTCTCAGGACTAATATCCATCCCAGGTATATCAGGCAGGCAGGCAGGCAGGCTGTATAGGAGACGCAGTGGCTATATCAGCAAACGCTGCATTACAGTCCTGTATGCTGCTCCTGTTGCTGAAATTGCTGGACTTAGCTCCAGGTCCCGGGGGCCAGGAAAAATCCTTTTTTTTTATCTAAATCCTCTTTTTTTTCCCCTCCTTCACAATGTACAAATACCCATCTTATTAACCTTTTGGTGCCCCCCCCCCAAAAAAAAAAGTGTGCCTCAGATTTTTCAGACACAAATATATCTGTTGAAAATAGTCTGGTGTAGGCCAGAGAAATAGAAGTGTGGTTTTGCAGTTCTATGGGCCATTTGTATCTAAAAAAAGCAGTTTGAGTGTGTCGCTCACTGTTCAGCCGCAAATATATATATATTCAAAAAAGTCTGGTAAACACCAGTAAATTATAACTGTGGTTTTGCTGTTCCATGGTAAAACATCTCTATTATCCTACTTTTGGCATTTTTTGCCGTAAAAAATAAATAGTGTCTCTTGATTGTTCAGACACAAATATATCTGTTGAAAATAGTCTTGTGTAGGCCCGAGAAATACAAGTGTGGCTTTGCAGTTTCACGGTTCAAACCTCTGTATTATCCACTTTTGGGCCATTTGTATCTAAAAAAAACAGTTTGAGTGTGTCGCTCACTGTTCAGCCGCAAATATCTCTATTTAAAAAAGTGTGGTATACCCCAGTAAACAATAACTGTGGTTTTGCCATCCCACGGTAAAAAATCTCTATTATTCTGGTTTTGGTAGTTTTTTCCGTAAAGAAAAACAGTAGTGTCTCCTGACTGTTGAGACACAAAAATATATCTGTTGAAAATAGTCTTGTGTAGGCCCGACATCCCAGTTTGGTTTCGCAGTTCCACGGGTCAAATCGCTGTACTATCCAGTTTTGGGCCTTTGGTATCTAAAAAAAAAGCAGTTTGAGTGTGTCGCTCACTGTTCAGCCACAAATATCTCTATTTAAAAAAGTGTGGTATACCCCAGTAAACAATAACTGTGGTTTTCCTCTTCCACGGTTCTAATCTACTCTTTATTACCCTTTTTCCATTGATAGTGCAAGCGTAAGCTATTTTACTTCATTTACAATAGGCAAGGCGCGTGGCAAGGGACGTGGAAGTGGACGTTCTGGTGATGGTTCGTGCAGAGGACGGGGCCGTGGCCAAGGTGAAAATGTGCCACAACCAACAGCCACATCTTCTCGCTCCCACTTCTTGACCGAATTACTAGGGAAGCACAGAACAACACCAGTATTGAGAAGTGATCAGTGCGAACAGGTTATTAATTGGATAGCAGACAATACTTCCAGTTACCTGGGCACCACCACCTCCGGTCTGTCTTCCACACGGTCAACTCTTAGTAGCCGTGAGTCTCGACCGCATACTCCTCCTCACCCTGATGCTCCTTCCTCCCACCATGCCGAGTGTCGTCAGACAGCAAGTGATCCCACACTTGGACACTCTGAAGAGCTGTTCACTGGTCCATTTCCATATTTGGGCCCCTCGCCTGATACGCTTGAAGTGGTGGAAGAGGAGATCCCATGTTGCGATGCCCAAATATTTGAACAGCCACGGCCACAGGAAGTCGACGTTGGCAATCTGTCACAAGAGGTGGACGATGACGAGACACAATTGCCAGGAAGTGAGGAGGAGGATCGTGGTGCGCAAGTGGAAGAGGAGGAGGTGGTGGATGATCTAGTAACTGACCCAACGTGGAAGGAGGACATGCAGAGTGAGGCCAGCAGCACACAGGGGGAGGGATGCAGAGTACTCCAACAGGCAGGAAGAAGCAGTGTGGTGGCCGCAGACAGAAGGCAGGCAACCGTTCCCCGTAACACCAACACGAGGGACGTTGCCAGTACAAGCGGTAGGTCTTCCAGAGTCTGGAATTTTTTTAAAGACTCTGCTGATAACCCCAAAAAGGCCATATGTTCCACCTGCCATGCCAGCATCAGCAGGGGTGACAAACTACCAGCCTGACCACCACCAGCATGATCAGGCACATGGCAGCAAAGCACCCGACTTTGTGGGGCCAAACCCAGGGTCCACGACCAGTGTCAGCGGGTGTCACCACTGCTTCTTCCACTGTTGTGCGTGCAATAGAACCCCCTGTTGTGTGTGCAATAGAACCCCCCTGTCCATACTGCATGTAAAGATCCCCCCTTCTCTCAGTCTTCACTTGTTATGGCAGTTTCTCAAGAAACAGCATCAACGTCCACGTCAACGTCCCACCGCAGCGTTCAATTGTCCATATCCCAGACCTTTGAACGAAAGCGGAAATTCGCAGCTAACGCCCCACAGGCCACAGTCCTAAATTCGCACATTTCACGACTGCTTGCATTGGAAATGCTGCCTTTTAGGCTGGTGGAGACGGAATCCTTCCGCAATCTTATGGCGGTGGCCGTCCCTCGGTACTCGGTCCCCAGCCGACACTATTTTGCCCGGTGTGCCATCCCCACACTACACAAGCACGTGTCCCAAAGCATCTGCCGTGCCCTCAACAACGCAGTTACTGGGAGAGTCCACCTGACAACGGACACGTGGACAAGTGCCTGTGGCCAGGGATGGTACATCTCTCTGACGGAACACTGGGTAAACATAGTGGAAGCGGGGACCCAGTCGGACCTTTGGACGGAACACATCCTCACACACCGAGGATTGCGGGCCCTATGTCAGTCAGAGTTGCCCCCACAGTGTACAGCTCCTGCGCATCCTCCTCCTCCTCCTCCTCCTCATGTTCAGCCTCCATCTCAAATATCACCACATCAGTTACAACCTGGAAGCATTGCAGTACTGCCTCCGCCATGCGACAACAGGCTGTGCTGAAACTCATAAGCTTAGGTGATAAACCTCACACTGCTTGTGAGTTGTGGACAGCTGTGAAAGAGCAGGCAGATCTGTGGCTGAGACCGCTGAACCTACATCCCGGGATGGTCGTGTGTGACAATGGCCGTAACCTGGTGGCGGCTCTGAGGCGAGGTGAGATCACACACGTAACATGCCTGGCTCATGTGCTTAACCTCGTGGTTCAGCGGTTTCTTAAATCGTACCCCGAGTTGCCAGATCTGCTCGTGAAAGTTCGCCGCCTGTCAGCTCATTTTCGCAAGTCGGCTACAGCTTCCGCCGCCCTTGCTGTGTTGCAGCAGCGTTTGCAGCTTCCGGCACACCGACTGGTGTGTGATGTCCCCACACGTTGGAACTCTACCCTCCACATGTTGCAAAGGATTTGTGAGCAGAAGAGAGCAGTTGTGGATTACCAGCTGCAACAAGGCCGTCGATATTCAGGTCAGACTCCACACATAAGACCTCAGGAGTGGACCTGGATTTCTGACATATGTACCATCCTGACAAACTTTGAGGAGGCCACCAAGATGGTGAGTGGCGATGACGCCATCATTAGTGTCAGCATCCCACTTGTCTGTCTTTTGCAACACTCTCTGCAGAGAATTAATGAGGAGGCATTGTAGCCAGAGTATGATGAGATGGATCAAGAAGCCGTAGCGGGCGATTACACTCAGCCAAGCCTCATCTCATCCCAACGTGCATTGGGGGACAATGAGGGAGAGGAGGAGGAGGAGGAAGAACAGGAGCTGCTATCATGCGTTGTAGACGGTAGTACCTGTACAAGTGTCATACCGTCGGTTCAGCGTGGGTGGCCTGAGGACAGGGGGGAGGAGGAAGAGGAGGAGGAGGAGGAGAGCATGGTCTGTCGTCATCTTGGTGAGGACACGGAAATCTTGCCCGTTACCAGTCTGGCTCGCATGGCTGACTTTATGTTACGCTGCCTTAACCGTGACCCTCGCGTTGTCAAAATGTTGGGTGACAGTCATTACTGGTTGGTGACACTTGTAGACCCCCGCTACAAGGAGAACTTTCACTCTCTTATTCCTGAGGTGGAGAGGTCTACAATAATGGGGCAATACCAGAAGGCCCTTGCTGCAGAACTCTTAAAAAAATTCCCATCTGAACACACTAGTGGCAGAGGTCACATTTCGTTGCCCAACCAAGGTGTACAGGCGAGAGAGATGCAACTCCAATCCAGCAGAGGCAGGGGAACACTGTCAACGTTCTGGGACAGTTTTCTGACCCCCGGCCAGCTTACAGGCCCTGAGGCGTGGGGTACTCTCACAAGGAGTGGAAAGTTTCAAAAGATGGTGAGGGAGTACCTTGCCGATCGTACCAGCGTCCTCCCTGATTCCTCTGTGCCTTTTAATTATTGGGTATCCAAGCTGGACACTTGGAATGAACTCGCTCTGTACGCCTTGGAGGTCCTGGCCTGCCCTGCCGCTAGCGTGTTATCGGAGCGTGTTTTTAGTGCCGCTGGGGGAATTATAACTGATAAGCGCACTCGCCTGTCAACTGACAATGCTGACAAGCTGACCCTTTTCAAAATGAACAAGGGCTGGATTGGGCCAGACTTCTCATCATCACCAAATGACAGCAGAGTAACATAAAGTCAAATCCACTGTGTTATTTCGGGAGGTGTATTCACATGCACCGCTTCACACCCACACATGGGTATACGCTTACTCGTTTCGGCTGTTTAATCTTCTTCTCCTTATCCTCAGCCTCCACCACCACTATACCACCTGGGTGCCAGCATTGCAAGTTCCTACTTCCTAATTTTTGGCAGCTTTTGCTGGGAAAGCATAAGCAAATACCATGGGACACCCACTCCCCAATAATGGGACTTATGTTTGTAATATGCTGTACTGCATGGCTCTTGTAAGGGGCATTGCAAGTTGCTCCGTCCTAATTGTTGGCAGCTTTTGCTGGGAAAGCATAAGCAAATACTATGGGAGACCCACTCCCCAATAATGGGACTTATGTTTGTAATATGCTGTACTGCATGGCTCTTGTAAGCGGCATTGCAAGTTGCTCCGTCCTAATATTTGGCAGCTTTTGCTGGGAAAGCATAAGCAAATACTATGGGAGACCCACTCCCCAATAATGGGACTTATGTTTGTAATATGCTGTACTGCATGGCTCTTGTAAGGGGCATTGCAAGTTGCTCCATCCGAATTTTTGGCAGCTTTTGCTGGGAAAGCATAAGCAAATACTATGGGAGACCCACTCCCCAATAATGGGACTTATGTTTGTAATATGCTGTACTGCATGGCTCTTGTAAGGGGCATTGCAAGTTGCTCCGTCCTAATTTTTGGCAGCTTTTGCTTGCAAGGCATAAGCAAATACTATGGGCCACCCACTCCTCAATAATGGGACTTATGTTTGTAATATGCTGTACTGCATGTGACGCGCTCCCTGGGCCGTGTGTACATGTGTGTGGGATACCCGGTGCCGGGTCTCTGGGGTCTGTAGTCTCCGTGGCGGTGACCCGGTCCCGTGGCTCAGGCTGGTCAAACCAGTGGCAGTCTTTCTTAGGTTACATAGTAACATAGTTTGTAAAGCCGAATAAAGACTTGCGTCCATCAAGTTCGACCTGTTAGTTCTGTAATTGCTAAGGTTGATCCAGAGGAGGGCAAAAACCCCAAATGATTTGGCCAATCTTCACCTGAGGAAAAATTCCCTCCCGACTCTGAAACCAGCAGTCAGAATAAATCCCTGTATCAACCTACTATTTTATTTTATTTTTAAGTATATGCTGAAATCTGCCTGGTATCTAGAAATGCATCCAGTCCCCGCTTGAACTGGTGTAGTGAATCCGACATTACCGTCTCCTCACTCAGTGAATTCCATATTCTCACTGCTCTTACCGTAAAGAACCCCTTCCTATGCTGGTGCTGAAACCTTTTCTCTTCCAGTCTTAGTGAATGCCCTCTTGTTACCGTAATATCCCTCCTTTTGAACAAATCCTGGGCAAGATCTCTATACTGTCCCCTAACATATTTGTACACATTTATTATGTCCCCCCTCAACCTTCTCTTTTCCAGGCTGAATAGTCCTAGTTTTGACAACCTCTCTGGGTATTGCAGTCCCTCCATTCCCTTTATTAATTTTGTTGCCCTCCTTTGTACCTTTTCAAGCTCATTTATATCCTTTCTATATATTGGGGCCCATAACTGAGCACAGTATTCCAAGTGTGGTCTGACCAGTGCTTTGTACAGTGGAAGAACAATGTTCTCATCCTTTGCAGCTATACCTCTTCTGATACATCCCATTACCCTGTTTGCCCTTACAGCAGCGGCCTGACTTTGGGCACTCCAATTTAGTTTGCTATCAATCAAGATGCCCAAGTCCTTCTCCATCTCTGAATTCCCCAATGATTTCCCATTCAGTGAGTACTGGTGACTTCCATTTTTTCTTCCCATATGTATGACCTTACATTTCTCCTCGTTAAACCTCATTTGCCATTTAATGCTCCACCTACCCAGCTTATCCAAATCCCTCTGTAGGTCTGCACTGTCCTCTTTTGTATTAATTGTTTTACATAACTTTGTGTCATCTGCAAATATTGATATTTTACTATTTATCCCGTTGACTATGTCGTTAATAAAGATATTAAATAACATTGGGCCTAGTACAGACCCCTGTGGTACCCCACTAGTGACGCTTACCCAATCTGAGTATATTCCATTTATAACCACCCTCTGCCTTCTATCCTTTAGCCAGTTAGCTACCCACTTGCAGACATTTTCCCCCAGCCCCATCATTCTCATTTTGTATACCAACCTATTATGTGGCACGCTATCGAACGCTTTTGAGAAGTCGAGATACACGACATCCACTGGTTCCCCCTGATCTACTCGAGAGCTAACCTCCTCCTAGAAGTCAATCAGGTTTGTTTGGCAGGAGCGATTCCTCATGAATCCATGTTGGTTCAGGATTAAAAGATTATTAGCATCAAGATGCTCCGTAATTGCCTCTTTAATGAAGCTTTCAAAAATTTTGCCCACAACGGACGTCAGACTCACCGGCCGATAGTTTCCGGCGTCACTTTTCGCTCCCTTTTTGAATATTGGCACTACATTCGCCTGTCGCCAATCAAGTGGCACAGACCCAGTCTCAACAGAGTCCTTAAATATAAGATATAACGGTCTGTCTATCACATTACTTAGTTCCCTTAGTACCCGTGGGTGTATGCCATCAGGTCCTGGAGATTTGTTTATTTTAATGTTACTGAGGCGTTTCTGTACCCCAGCTTGGGTTAGATTTGTCATACTTAGTGGAGGATTAAGCTTGTCACTTCTCATTTCTCCTGTTAGTTCTATTTCCTTTGTGAAAGTTGTCGAAAAAAAATTATTTAATAGATTAGCTTTATCCTCATCTTTCTCTATGATTTTGCCTTCCTCACTTTTTATCGGTCCAATATTATCCGATTTAATCCTTTTACTATTTATATACGTAAAGAACAGTTTGGGATTTGATCTACTTTCCCTAGCAATACGTCTCTCTGTTTCCTCCTTCGCTATTTTTATTTGTTTTTTACAGGTTCTCGTTTTTTCCTTGTAACACATTAGTGCCTCCTTACTGTTTTCCTGTTTTAATCTCTTGAATGCCTCTTTTTTGCTATTTAACGCCCCTTTTACGTTCTTGTTCAACCATATTGGTTTCCTCTTATTTCTGGCCCTTTTATTCCCATACGGTATATATCTCTCGCACTGAGTATTCAGAATTCTTTTGAAGGTTTCCCATTTACTATTCGTATTCCTTTGATTAAGAACTTTGTCCCAGTCAATAAGTTGAAGGCTTTCTTTCAGCTGATCAAACTTCGCCCTCCTAAAGTTTAATGTTTTTGTTGTTCCCTTATTGATAACCCTACTGAAGGGCATTTTGAAGTCGATAATATTATGGTCGCTATTACCTAGGTGCCCCCCTATCTGTACCTCAGTTATTCTATCAGGCCTATTAGTCAATATTAAGTCCAACACGGCCTTCCCTCTCGTTGGTTCCTGCACTAGTTGGGAGAGATAATTATCCTTAATATTTGTCAAGAACCTTTTTCCTTTCTGAGATCTACAGGTTTCTGTTTCCCAGTCAATATCCGGGTAGTTGAAATCCCCCATTACAATCACTTCATTATGTTTTGCTACTTTGTCTATTTGTCCTAATAGCAGATTCTCATTCTCCTCTGTTATATTTGGTGGCTTATAGCAGACCCCCAGTAATATTTTATTATTATTTTTAGTTCCCTCTATCTCTACCCACATGGACTCGACCCCCTCTTCTCCCTCTCCTATATCTTCCCTTAGTCTGGGTTTTAGACATGACTTTACATATAAGCAGACTCCTCCGCCTTTCCCCTGTTTCCGGTCCCTTCTAAATAAACTATAATCTAATAAATTTACCGCCCAGTCGTAGCTATCGTCTAGCCAAGTCTCTGCTATACCTACGATGTCATACCTCTCCTCCGATATAAGCGCCTGCAGCTCATCCGCCTTATTGGTCAGGCTTCTTGCGTTGGTCAGCATGCAAGATAAAACTTTGGGGTTATTTAGCATCCTATTCTTCTCTAACGATCTAACTGTACTATCCCCACCCCCCTCTCCACCCTCATTATATTCACTTCTCCCCTTCCCCCTTGCTTGCCTCACATCCCACCTATTTCCTTGGTTTCCCCCCCCCCGTCTCTAGTTTAAAAACTCCTCCACCCTATTAGCCATCTTCTTCCCCAGCACCGCTGCACCCTCCCCATTGAGGTGCAGCCTGTCCCTACGGTAGAGTCTGTAGCCGACCGAGAAGTCGGCCCAGTTCTCCATGAACCCAAAAGGTTTTGAGGTCAATTGTCCGACTGCGCCACCAGTGGATTGCGGTCAGGGAGTACCACCGCTGCGAGGCAGACCGCTGAGGCTGGTGTTGTGTGCGCAGCATAGAATGGGATAACTCCCCTCGGGAGGAGTATAGCCTCAGGGCAGTGAGTGTGGATGATGGAGGTGATGGTGCACGAGCGCAGCAGGAACGACTCAGAGTCTTTGCAGTGCAGTTCAGGGTCTTTACTGATGATTATAATGTAGACCCTCCCGGGAGTACTGGCTAGCATAAGAGGCCTGGTCAGTCTGTGAGCAAGCAGGAGTTCCCCTGGCCAGGTGGAGTTGTAGGCCTCCCCGTCTGTCTGCACTCTTCCTGGCTACCTTGCTGTAAGCGGGTAGAAGTAGCCCACGTCCCTGAGTGTACCGTGTAGTGCTCACCCGTATGGCTGGTGACTTGGGGCCTTCTGTTAGCCTCCGCTCCACGATGGCGGTGCTGGTCCCTTGCTTGTGACTGAGCATCTGGGCTTCTATGGCCAGAGGACCTGAAATCCCCTGCTGGCTGGTTTCTGCTGCTGGATATATAAGTCCTCACAGCTTCGGACTCCTGTGTCCGGTTCCTATTGTCTTCTGCCAGGGCGAGCTCTGCTCAGCTTCCAGCCCCTGGTCTTTAGCTCCTAGCTCCTACAGAGCTCCTTGCTGTTACTTTCCCTTGCTCTCACTCTGACTGTTCTCTGTTCTCTGACTCACTCAACCCCGCCCCAGATCCAGTTTATAAGGGTAGAATTCTCCCCTCCCAGGACATGGGCAGGAGGATGTTGCATGTTTAAGGGATCCTGACCAGGAAACCTCCCACTTGCTCTCCGACGTAATATCTCTATTACTGTGGTGACCAGACCCCTGGGGTGCCACACATGGCTCTTGTAAGGGGCATTTCAGTTCCTCATAATTATTGGAAAGCTTTCCATTCACTGCTTAGGCCAACAGTGCACGGGAGACCCAGTTGCTATAAATCGAAAAAAAGGTTTAGTTAACGCCCTCTGACCTCCATGTCATTTCCAAGGGGCATTGGAGTGGCTCGAAATTTTTGGTAGGCATTGCACTTACTGTATGCCCTATAACTGTGTAGCCGAACCGCTCCTTTTGTTACAGAAACATATCCTACAAGACATATCTGGTTGACTGGCCTGATATTGATGTGAATGGTCCCTGTTCCTCCTGCTCTTTCTCCTTTGCCACCACCTCATCCATCATTTATCACCTGAAGCTTTGTTTTAACGGGAGTCATAGAACTGGGATAGTAGCAGGAAAACATCCAGCAATCCTCGGAGGAGGTAGGATATGCGCCAAAACGCGGACCACCTCAGGCCTAGCCGTTACTACATACATGCGCTTGCATTCCAAGAAAACAAAGCAGATGCTAACTTCTATCATCATCATCATGCTCCTCACCTAGGCACTCTCAACTCCCCTGATGGAGAAGCCAGGGTCCACCGGAGGAGTATGGTTCTCTGGTGGGCTCGTCCAATGCTGCCCTAAAGCAGGCCAGGCTAAGAAAAGTGTGCGGAAGGTGACAGGAGAAATCAGGGCGGCTGGGGACCGAGTATGGACACCTGGCCACAACCTGGCGGCTGGGGACCGAGCGTGGACACCCGTCCGCCGGGCAGCTGGGGACAGAGTATGGATACCTCGCTGCCGAAGCGGCCATGTGGTAGTGGCCAGGTTCGGCCTCCTCCAAACTAAAAGACCCCATTTCAAGTGAAAGCTAGCAGTATGGTATTGCAGCCTGCGGGTGGGTGGTTGGCTGCATATTTTCGCTTGCATTGCAAGGAATGGGGGAGGTACAATTGAACACTGCCCTGGGACAAGGACTTGCACGGGGATAGTTGCAAGTCTGCATCTTCTGATGCGGCAAGGATCACTTCTGATGGGCACACTTTTAGACAGTGACCTGGGGGTCAGAGATGCTTCCAGGGGTCTTCCCCATGCTGATCCCTTGTCTTTTCAGCACTGTATGCATGTGTCACACAGCACATGGCCAGATAAGGTTGTAAAATGTTAAAATGACATTTCCCGGTGAACGCATTTGTCACGGTTGAAAGCAATTCAAAAGTGCAAAAACGCATGAAAAATGCTATTTGTGAACATAGCCCAAGGTGTGGAGGAGTATTTTTGTTTTTGGTTGTTTATTTTACCTTATACACAAGTTTTTACCCTGGAAAGGAAATTCCTTAACATATGTCACAGGAAAACCGTTTCAGTTTCGTTTTTGAACGTTTTATTGTGAGCCCGCAAAAGTGGCTTAATACCTCTGACCACGTTGTTGACAGCAGTGACCTGGGGGTCAGAAATGCTTCCAGGGGCAATTCCCATGCTGCCCCCATGTCTTTTGAGCACTGTAACTATCGTTTTGGGCACTTTTTAGGCTTTCTACAGACTGCCGGGGGAGCCGCCGCAAAAATGTTCGGGTCTCCCATAGACTAACATTGGGCTCGTTGCTCGGGTCGAGCACCCGAGTATCACAGTGAGCTCGGCCCGAGCTTCGAGCACCCGAGCATTTTAGTGCTCGCTCAACACTACTGATATGTCAAAATAAGCAGAAATCTATGTTTTTTCATTGACACAGGATATATACATCATTGACAGTAAAAGACAAATTATAATTAAAAACCTAAAAATCTGGAGATAGCAATTCTCATATTGCAATGTTATGGCATATTGCTAGGATGTACCATTACGTTATGATCATAGGGTCTGCCCTCTGGGACCTTTGGGGATCCTGAAAAATAAAAGAACAAAGTATTTATTTCATCTTTTACTTTTGAACCCCTGATTACTTTTTTTTGCAGGGAATTGTGCTAGTGGTTTTGATGTTCAAAAAAAAGCAACTGTAAACCGCTATTGTTGCCCCTTCTTCGGCAGGAACACAGGTTTCTGTTTAGTCCAACAGATGTGCCATAAGTTATTTTTCTGAATAATCTCTTTGTTTGTTTATATCTAGAATAAGTACTTTCTAGAGATGAACGAATCTTTTGAAAGTTAAATTCTCCAGCTACATTCAATTTTTCCCTACAAAAATGGATTAGCTGCAAATTAATTTGCCACAATTTGCAAATTGCCCGTTTGCCCTGAAAAGAAGTATATAACCCTCTGAGACTGTATCCAGCCTATTTCAAGCTGTTACATGCAAACACAGCATAGGCAATGTCAAAGTGACCTCTACATATATGGCTGTGAGTAAACAGATGGTATCCGCACTTCGTTGCTGAGCTGTCACAACAAACACTAACTGAAGAATTTGTTCACTGTTTATGCCTTTTTCTCCCTATCTCCATTTCTAAACTGTGACCTTTCACTGTCCAGATTCACTTTAAAATGGCTGCTGCATTCCCTTTATTTGCTTTTATATAAGCCGAGGTAATGTGGGCCTTTTATTTATTTTACACACTTATATAACACCATTAATCTTCATCATTGCCCCCACTGGAGCTTACATTTTAAATTCCCTATCACTATGTCTTTGGAGTAGGGGAGGAAACTGAAGTTCCCCAAGGGAAACCCAAACAAACATGGGGAGAACATACAGGTGCATCTCACTAAATTAGAATATCATCAAAAAATTTAATTTATTTCAGTTTTTCAATACAAAAATTAAAACTCATATATTTTATAGAGTCATTACAAACAGAGTGATCTATTTCAAGTGTTTATTTCTGTTAATGTTGATGATCATGGCTTACAGCCAATAAAAACACAAAAATCATTATCTCAGTAAATTAGAATAGTTAACAAAAAACACCTGCAAAAGCTTCCCACGTGTTTAAAAAGGTCTGTTAGTCTGTTTCAGTAGGTTCCACAAACATGGGGAAGACTGCTGACTTGACAGATGTCCAGAAGGCAGTCATTGACACACTAAGTAAATGGAAAGTAAATTTTGCATTTCATTTGGAAATCAAGGTCCCAGAGTCTGGAGGAAGAGTGGAGAGGCACACAATCCAAGCTTCTTGAGGTCTAGTGTGAAGTTTCCACAATCAGTGATGGTTTAGGGAGCCATGTCATCTGCTGGTGTAGGTCCACTCTGTTTTATCAAGACCAAAGTAAGTGCAGCCGTCTACTAAGAAATTTTAGAGCACTTCATTCTTCCCTCTGCCGACAAGCTTTTAGGAGATGGAAATTTCATTCTTCAGCAGGACTTGGCAACTGTTCACACTGTCAAAAGTACCAATACCTGGTTTAAAAACAACAGTATCACTGTGCTTGATTGGCCAGCAAACTCGCCTGACTTTAACCCCATAGAGAATCTATGGGGTATTGTCAAGAGGAAGATGAGAGACACCAGACCAAACAATGCAGACGAGCTGAAGGCTGCTATCAAAGCAACCTGGGCTTCCATAACACCTCAGCAGTGCCACAGGCTGATCGCCTCCATGCCACGCCGCATTGATGCAAAAAGAGCCCCAGTCAAGTACTGAGTGCATTTACTGAACATACATTTCGGATTTTAAAAACATTGTTGCTATAAAGTATTCTAATTTACTGAGATAATGACTTTTGTGTTTTCATTGGCTGTAAGCCATAACCATCAACATTAACAGAAATAAACCACTCTGTTTGTAATAACTCTATATAATATGCGTTTCACTTTTTGTATTGAAGAACTGAAATAAATTAACTTTTTGATGATATTCTAATTTAGTGAGATGCACCTATATAAACACACAGCATATGGCATGCATACTGTCCTCTTTCTTTTTTTATTTTGCTTCGTACCAGCTTGCTCCCATTTGGCCAAAGTATTTTTAAATTTGCAAGTAGGATGAAATTGTGCCAATGTTTTATATTTACATGCAGTTTTGCAGTATGTAGTTAAATTGACGTGATTGCACGATATAAATGCCACTGTCAGCAATTGATAGCAGCATTTTAATGGTTAAACAGCAGAAATCAGAGAGAACTATGATCAGCAATGATCAGAGCTAGCTAGGTGTTAGTTGCTGCTGTTACTGGGAGAGGCTGGCTGTGTAATACAGTCAGCCTCTGCTTGGTATCTTGCCGACTCAGCTCCTGTTAAATCACGGGTGAATGAAGAGGTTTAGGTTCCTCAAGTTATTAGTAAGTAACAATTTCTTGTATCTCACATTAATTACTACAATGTGCTTCATATAAACGTTACAAATATGAGGCAAATGGAGGTACTAATTAAAAGCCTTCATGCCTCTCAAACAAGTATTCTTGTTGTCTTTATTTAAAGGGGTTTTCCCATGAACAAAAGTTGATTTTAATCAATAGATCTTGGAATAATAATAAGGTCCACAATTGGATGTGTATAAATAAAATGTTTCTGTGCTGAGATAATCTTATGAATGATCCCCTGTGCAATGGTTGTGTCTGACCATGTACGGAACATGGTCTGAGCATACTACAGCTCCTGGGCAGTGGAGAAAGCAAAAGAGTATACAGATATTACAGCAGAGGATCACAGCTGATTCTTTTTGTGAGGTAAAACTTTTCACTGCCTGTTTTTAACCTCATCATGACATGCGCTGTACATGTAGTGCACATGTCGTGTCTCCCATGTCTCCCGGCTGTTAGGGGCACATGACAGCTGTACAGATCAGCTGTACAGATCAGCTGTCATGTGCCCAGAAAGGTGCGGGCTCAGCGCTGGAGCCCGCACATTTCCGGGCACATGACAGCTGATCTGGACAGCTGTTATGTGCCCCTAACAGCTGCGGGTGGAATCGCGATCCACACGCGGCTGTTAATACACTGCTCAAAAAAATAAAGGGAACACTTAAACAACAGAATATAACTCCAAGTAAATCAAACTTCTGTGAAATCAAACTGACACTTAGGAAGCAACACTGATTGACAATCAATTTCACCTGCTGTTGTGCAAATAGAATACACAATAGATGGAAATTATTGCAATTATCAAGACACACTCAATAAAGGTTTGGCTCTGCAGGAGGGGACCACAGACTACATCTCAGTACCAATGCTTTCTGGCTGATGTTTTGGTCATTTTTGAATGTTTGGTTGTGCTTTCACACTCGTAGTAGCATGAGACGGACTCAACAACCCACAGAAGTTGCTCAGGTAGAGCAGCTCATCCAGGATGGCACATCAATGCAAGCTGTGGCAAGAAAGTTTGTTGTGTCTGTCAGCGTAGTGTCCAGAGGCTGGAGGTGCTACCAGGAGACAGGCCAGTACACCAAGAGACATGGAGGGGGCTGTAGGAGGACAACAAACCAGCAGCAGGACTGCTACCTCCATCTTTGTGCAAGGAGGAACAGGAGGAGCACTGCTAGAGCACTGCAATATGACCTCCAACAGGCCACAAATGTGCATGTGTCTGCACAAACAGTTAGATATCGACTCCATGAGGGTGGTGTGAGGGCCCGACGTCCACAGATGGGGGTTGTGCTGACAGCCCAACACCGTGCAGGACACTTGGCATTTGCCACAGAATACCAGGATTGGCAAAGTCGCCACTGTCGCCCTGTGCTCTTCACAGATGAAAGCAGGTTCACACTGAGCACATGTGACAGACGTAACAGAGTCTGGAGACACCATGGAGAGCTGCCTGCAACATCCTTCAGCATGACCAGTTTGGCAGTGGGTCAGTAATGGTGTGGGGTGGCATTTCTTTGGAGGGCCGCACAGCCCTCCATGTGCTCGCCAGACTAGCTTGACTTCCATTAGGTACCGAGATGACATCCTTAGACCCCTTGTGAGACCATATGCTGGTGCGGTTGGCCCTGGGTTCCTCCTAATGCAGGACAATGCCAGACCTCATGTGGCTGGAGTGTGTCAGCAGTTCCTGCAAGATGAAGGCATTGAAGCTATGGACTGGCCCGCCCATTCCCCAGACCTGAATCCGATTGAGCACATCTGGGACATCATGTCTCGCTCCATCCACCAACGTCACGTTGCAACACAGACTGTCTTGGAGTTGGCGGATGCTTTAGTCCAGGTCTGGGAGGATATCCCACAGGAGACCATCCGCAACCTCATGAGGAGCATGCCCAGGCATTGTAGGGAGGTCATACAGGCACGTGGAGGCCACACACAATACTGAGCCTCATTTTGACTTGTTTTAAGGACATTACATCAAAGTTGGATCAGCCTGCAGTGTATTTTTCCACTTTAATTTTGGGGGTGACTCCAAATCCAGGCCTCCATTGGTTAATAAATTTGATTTCCATTAATGATTTTTGCGTGATTTTGTTGTCAGCACATTCAACTTTGTACAGAACAAAGTATGCAATGAGAATATGTCATTCATTCAGATCTAGGATGTGTTATTTGAGTGTTCCCTTTATTATTTTGAGCAGTGTATGTTAAATGCTGCAGTCAGTCTTTGACAGCGGCATTGAATATGATCGCCCCATAGGCGCATCACTGGCTTTGCCCATCGGCGACTTTGTCACATGATTGCGGGTCACCGATGGGTTGGCATGACAACCCGGGGTCTGCAGGAGACCCCTGTGGTTGTCATAGCCGATTTGCTATGAGCGCCACCCAGAAGTCTGTGTTCATCGCAGATGAGCTCTTTTGTTACACATAGCAGGGCTGAAGCCCTGTATATGTAACACAGGCGATTCGAAGATCATAGCTTCTAGTCTTCCATGGAGACTATTGAAGCCAGTAAAAAGTAGAAAAAAATGTTTTTCCAAATCTTAAAAAATATTTAAAAAATATAAACTTTGAATCACCCTCCTTTTGCCCCATTCAAAATCAAACAATAAAAAAGTCAAATATACACATATTTGGTTTTGTCGCGTTCAAAATCGCCCAATCTATCAATATAAAAAAAAGAATTAATCAGATCGGTAAATGGCGTAATGAAAAAAATCTAAACGCCAGAATTATGTTTTTCTGGTTGCTCAATAACAGGTGATCAAAAGATTGTATCTGCCCCAAAGTGGTATCAATAAAATGTCTGTATGGCACAAAAAAAATAAGCCCACATCTTGCCCCAGATCCCAAAAAATGGAGACGCTAAGAGTCTTGGAAAATTATAGTGAGGTCAGCAACAAGCTGATCGGTCACTCGACTGGTCAGCTGATGCTTATGTCAGTTAAGGTACTGCACTGAGAGGACCTGCAGTGTCACGCAACCGATCAGCTGATGCTTACATCACCGCAGGCGTCTTATAGATGTCCTCCATTACTAACCTAGATTTCATGTCACAAGCTAATATAACTTTGACGTGAACTCCAACCGCATTACCCTACTGCCACCGCTACAGGGCAGTGGGAAGAGCGAGGCTAAGCGACAGATTTGGCGCATCTTATGGATGCGCCATTTGTGGGACTGCTGAGGGGTGATATTAATAGCCGTGGAGGGGGCTAGTATCCGTGGCCCCTTCCATTGCTATTAATGTCAGCCTACAGCTGTCTAGTGTACCCTTTACTGGTTACATTTTATAGGGGGACCCCAAGTCAATTTTTTTCTGGGGTAATCTAGCCAGTAAAGGCTAAATAAACAGCTGTGGGCTGATATTAATAGCCAGAGAACATTGTTGGCTAATGGCCCCATCCTCGGCTACTAATATCAGCCCTCAGCAGTCGGCTTTACCTCTACTCGTTATAAAAATGACGTGGGAGCCCATTGGACGTAGCAGTGCTTTGGATGCAAATTCTTGTTGCGTCCAAAATGTTGCATTCTATTGAGTGCAGGTAAATCCACGTGTTCACTGAACCATGCGGATTTACCACATTCAATACTTTCTATTGGTCAAATTTCTGTTGCGCAGACTAGCGACCCTGCAAGAGAATTTGACATGCTGAAAGACATGCTGCATGTCAGTGTCCACGGGTGATCCACAGCCTCAGATGCACACATAGTGGACATGGGATTTCTAGAGATCCAATTCATTATGCTGTACCGTCTGGACGCTGTGGCTTTAACGTTGCATAAACACGCAGCGTCAAACCTGCAGCGGTTCCTGACTGTGGCCACATACCCAAACTCTATCGCAGTATGTCATTTTCTGTAGCGGACACACTAGTCTCCACTGCAGATTTTGACCGATTGAAGTGTCATTATATGGGGTGGATTCACATGTACCAACAACAAAAGTGCGGCATTAGAACACTGCGTTTTGGACGCAACATAAATATGTTGTGTCCAAATCGCTGCTGAGTGCTGATCAGGGAGACATAGCAGCTAAGGAACCAGCTGTGAGATGTTAATTATGGCCAGGGAAAATGTTTGCCCAATGGCACCTTCCCAGTCTAAAATTAGCAGCTCACAGCATTCGCATAAATTACATGAATAGAAATGCTAATGAAGATTGGGCGAATGGGATTAGCTGACACCCAGCTCTTTTGTTTGGTGATGACAAGGTGTCAATCAGACCTTTTCACGACTAAACTTAATTAAAGTTAAGTAAACATTTATATAAACACACAGACATAGCACAAACACTTTATTTGAAATAAAACAGACCCATTCTTTAATCATTTAAATGAACCAATATTCTCACCCCAGTTCTTAATCCAAGGGTTTAAGCAATGTCCCACCAAATATCTTTATTTAAATCCAAAAAGCATTCATTGATGTACAAAAACGCTTCAAAAACGGCATGTAGAAATGCATCAAAAACGCATGTAAATCCGCATGTGTTTTTTCTGCCAGGGAGAGGCAAAAATGCTCTGGAAATTTCTGCTTCAAATCCGCATCGTGCGCACATAGCCTAAGATCTGTCAACATTGTGACTTCGGAAGTTGTTGCAGCTTTACACAGAACTAATACCAGTGATAGAAAAGTGACCTACCTGCTTACTGCTGCTTCTCAGTCTCTTGGCCATGATCCAGACAGTCTCACTTGAATAATGAATCTATCGACAGGCTCATCGTCGGCATCTAGAGATTGCAGAAAATGCTATCAAACTTCCTTTGATAGCAGTGGTCCACTAACTGCACACTGGGATGGGAAAAGGTTTGCAAGCCAGACCCGCAATGAAACTGCTGAGCGACTGGCAGTACTAGTGTCAGGAGGAGGAACTGAGAAGTTATTGTCAGTCCCAGAGATACCTAACAGCACAGGAGCAACACAAGCTAAGGATGTATTCGAGCTTCTGCAGGATTGGATAAAGTGATAATTATGTCTTTAGACATGACCAGTAGTAGAAATGGTACAAAGGCAGGTGCGTACGTCCTCTTTCAACAGATTCTGCAGAAAGAACTACTGAGTTTTCCATGTAGGCATAACATTCACGAGCTAATTATTGCAAGCATGTTTGATAAATTGTGGCCAGCGTCAACAGATTCAAATATAACATTTTTGAGAGATTTTCGGCTACCTGGCATCAACTGGATAAAACAAAGTTTTTGGCTGGAATGGAAGATCACATAGTTTCAACTGAGCTAGGTCCACTTATGGAGTGTCTAGTTGAATTTTGCACCAACTGATGTACACATCAACACTCCAGGCACCTACCATCCGGCCCAATGGATGGCCAAAGTGATATACGCTCTGAAGATCTTCATGTTTCGTCACCAATTTCGTTTAACTTTGACAGAGTTAAAAAATCTCCTTCAATTTTGCACTTTTACTGTCCAGTTACACTTGAAGGCTTGGTACCTCTGTCAGATCCCAGCCACATCGCAGCAAAATGAGTTGACATTATTGCATGAACTCGTAGCACACAAAGAAATCAACTCACCTGTTGCTGAGGCAGCAATAAAACTTTCAACAGACACATGTTGTACCTCAATGAGATTATGGTGGGTCTGGGTTTTTTTTTATAGTGATGTTCCAACCACAGAAAAGGTTGAGATGATACTGGCTGTGCAGAAGGAAGGCAACAATGTATTTTCATCTAGAGTGCAGCTTGCTGAAGACCTTGTGTCACATAAGAAGCTTCATTACTTCATGTTGTCCAACACAAAAAAAACTGTTTGTTACACTGGAAATAAACCAAGATTTTCTTCATCAAGATCCTTGTCTGTGGCACACCAATGCAAGTTACATCGATGCATCCTCAAAAGTTTCCGTATTAAAAAACATGAATGATGCCGCCGGATGCTCCATTGCACTCATGACTACATTCAATTTGTCACTGAACACTCAAGAAGACCAGAAACAGTTTATTCTCCAGTGTGTGGAGAAGCATCGCTATTAGTGATGAGCGAGCATGCTCTTTAGTCGAGATTTATGAGCTTCCTCTGGTGTTTTCTGAGCATCTTCGGCATGCTTGAATGTTATGTTTGAGTCACTCCGTGTGCATGATTTGCGACTGTTTGACAGCTTTAACATGTGTGAGGAATGCCGGTTTGTTAAGCATTCTTCACATGTATTCTTCGTAACCTTGGGTTTTGTCTTTTTTGCATTTTCGTTTTTTGCTCCCCTTGTTCCCAGAGCCATAGCGTTTTTATTTTTTGTTCAATATGGCCATGTGGGGGCTTATTTTTTGAGGGACGAGTTGTCCTTTTCAACGCCATAACTAGTTTTACCATATCGTGTACGGGAAAATGGGAAAAAAATTCCAAGTGCAGTGAAATTGCAAAAAAAGTGCAATACCACAGTTGCTTTTTATTTATTTATTTTACCACGTACACTGAATGCTAAAACTGACCAGCCATTCTGATTCTCCAGGTCATTACGAGTTCGTAGACACCAAACATGTATAGGTTATTTTTTATTTAAGTGGCGAAAAAAAAATCCAAAATTTAGTTAAAAAAAAAAAAAATAGCGCCATATTCTAAGACCTGTAGCGTCTCCATTTTTCATTATCTGGGGCTGGGTGAGGGCTTATTTTTTGGATGCCGGGCTGACGTTTTTTTATTGATAACATTTTGGGGTAGATCTGATGTTTTGATTGCCTGTTATTGCATTTTATTGCAATTTTGTGGCGACCAAAAAACGAAATTCTGGCGTTTAGAATTTTTTTCTCGTTACGCCGTTTACCGTTTGGATAAATTCTATTTCTATATTAATAGATCGGGCGATTATGAATGCGGCGATACCAAATATGTGTATGTAGGTTTTTTTTTTTATATTTTATTTTGAATGGAGCGAAAGGGGGGTGATTTAAACTTTTATATTTTATTTATTTTTTTTATATTTTTTTAAAAAAAATGTTTTCACTTTTTGCATGCTTCTATAGTCTGCATAGGAGACTAGAAGCAGAAACTGTCTGATCGCCTCTGCTACATACAGGGGATCAGCAGATCCCCTGTATGCAGCAGAAATGGTCCTGTGCTATGAGCACCGACCACTAGGTGACGCTCATAGCGACCAGCTCATGACAACCGCAGGCGTCGGCTGCAGACCACCTGGGTTGTCATGCCTGCCCATCAGTGACCCGCAATCACACGTGACGGGGGTCGCCGATGGGCGGGGCTTAGGACGCGCATCCCGGAAGCGCGCGTTAAATGCCGCTGTCAGAGATTGACAGCGGCATTTAACATGTTAACAGCCGCGGGTGGATCGCGATTCCACCCGCAGCTGTTGCAGGCACATGACAGCTGTAATAATCAGCTGACATGTGCTCAGTTCAGTGCGGGCTCACCGCCGGAGCCCTCACTGAACTGGGGGAGGTAGCCTGTGACGTACTAAGACGTCACAGGTTGTAAAGGGGTTGTCAAACAGTCGCAAATCATGCACACGGAGTGACTCAAACATAACATTCGAGCACGCCACAAATACTCGGCGAGCACTCGAGCATGCTCGTCGAAAGGGTTAACAGAACACGCTTGCTCAACACAAATCGCTATCCTGAACCAAATAAAGCGTGTTTTGCTAAAAAAAAGTGAAACCGTGTAAAATTATACATTTACTTTGCTGCAAGACATTTATTACAAATAATTGATAGTTTTGTGATGATTGAGCCACCAGAATACATTGTTTCAGTGTTATGAAATTGTGTGTATGTTACAGTCACATCAAAGGGAATTATTCTCAGGGGTGAGACCTAAAAATTTGCACACAAAATTTTTGACTGTCACCCTAATATATATATATGAAACATTTACATGCCTTGCCTATGCATTTGCTTATTATGAGTACATATACAAACCACACACACTCATACTGGATATACACACATAGTGGTATATTTGTATATATATAAATACATATATATATATATATATATATATATACATATATATAATCATATATAATGTATAATGAATATCTATCTTACAGTATATCTATCTATCCAGTTTATATGTACAGTAGTGTTCAAAATAATAGCAGTGTGTTGAAACACGAGTTAAGCACATAATCTTTACACTAGTTTTTATTTCCGTGCATTGGCAACATTGCACACTGTTTTCTAATTCAAAACATGAAGAGAAATGTTTATAATTTTTAACTACTTTACAGAAAATAACAAAAAACGAACATTTTGGTCTGTTCTAAAAAATAGCTGTTTCTGCATTTGTCTTTACAAACTCACAATATGTACTGTTTTTTGAGGATTTAGAACTCCGATGGATCAGTAACCTAATATTTAGTTGTATACCCACAGTTTTTTAGAACTCCTTCACATCTACAGTGGGGAAAAAAGTATTTAGTCAGGCACCAATTGTGCAAGTTCTCCCACTTAAAAAGATGAGAGAGGCCTGTAATTGGCTTCATAGGTAGACCTCAACTATGAGAGACAAAATGAGAAAACAAATCCTGAAAATCACATTGTCTGATTTGGAAAGAAATTTTTTTCACATTTTGGAGGAAAATAAGTATTTGGTCACCTACAAACAAGCAAGATTTCTGGCTCTTACAGACCTGTAACTTCTTCTTTAAGAGGCTCCTCTGTCCTCCACTCATTACCTGTAGTACTGGCACCTGTTTGAACTTGTTATTGGTATAAAAGACACCTATCTGCAACCTCAAACAGTCACACTCCAAACTCCACTATGGTAAAGACCAAAGAGCTGTCGAAGGACACCAGAAACAAAACTGTAGCCCTGCACCAGGCTGCGAAGACTGAATCTGCAGTAGGCAAGCAGCTTGGTGTGAAGAAATCAACTGTGGGAGCAATAATTAGAAAATAGAAGACATACAAGACCACTGATAATCTCCCTCGATCTGAGGCTCCACACAGGATCTCACACCGTGGGGTCAAAATAATCTCAAGAACGGTGAGCAAAAATCCCAGAACCACATGGGGGTACCTAGTGACCTGCAGAGAGCTGGGCCCAACGTTACACAGGCTACCATCAGTAACACACCACGCCTCCAGGGACTCAGATCCTGCAGTACCAGTCGTGTCCCCCTGCTTAAGCCATTATATGTCCAGGTCCATCTGAAGTTTGCTAGAGAGCATTTGGATGATCCAGAAGAGTATTGAGAGAATGTCATATGCTCAGATGAAACCAAAGTATAACTGTTTGGTAGAAACACAACTCGTCATTTTTGGAGGAGAAAGATTGCTGAGTTGCATCCAAAGAACACCATATCTACTGTGAGGCATGGGGGTGGCAACATCATGCTTTGGGGCTGTTTCTCTGCCAAGGGACCAGGATGACTGATCTGTGTACATTAAAAAATGAATGGGGCCATGTATCGTGAGATTTTGAGTGCAAACCTCCTTCCATCGGCAAGGGCATTGAAGATGAAATGTGGCTGGGTCTTTCAGCATGACAATGATAGCAATGCTGACAATGATCCCAAGCACACTGCCAAGACAACGAAGGAGTGGCTTCGTAAGAAGCATTTCAAGGTCCTGGACTGCCTAGCCAGTCTCCAGATCTAAACCGTATAGAAAAGCTTTTGGAGGGAGTTGAAAGTCTGTGTTGCCCAGCGACAGCCCTAAAGCATCACTGCTTTAGACGAGATCTGCATGGAGGAATGGGCCAACATACCAGCAACAGTGTGTGCCAACCTTGTGAAGACTTACAGAAAACGTTTAACCTCTGTCATTGCCAACAAAGGATATATAACAAAGTATTGAGATGAACTTTTGTAATTGACCAAATACTTCTTTTCCACCAAAATGTAAAAAAAAATTCTTTCCAAATCAAACAATGTGATTTTCAAGATTTGTTTTCTCATTTTGTCTCTCATAGTTGAGGTCTACTTATGATTAGTGTTGAGCCACCCACATAGTGTTCGAGTTCGGGTCAGTTCGTCAAACACCCATATGTTCGCCGAACTGTTCGTCGAACTGTTCGTCGAACACCTTCGAACACCGTTAAAACCAATGGCAGGCAAACAAAAACACATAGAAATACATAGAAACCACCTTCAAAGGTGTCCAAAAGCTGACAAACTGCTCAGAAGACACAACTAACACATGGAAAAGTGACAAGTACATATAGTCATGCGAAAAGAAAAGAGGTGGAGGAGTAAAAGGAGGGGGAGACACAGATAAAGGCATGTCATGCCCTTCTAAAACCAAAAAAGTGCGAAGCCGACACGGCCAGTCCGTTCCTGCCCGTGCGACCTCCGTGTCACCGGGTTTGTGCCAGAGCTGCGGTGGACACAGATGGCCAGCCCCCCTCTCCCAATACTGGTGCCTGTCTGCTGGTGGGTCGAGCGAGCCCCCCTGTGGTGGAGGCAGGTCTAAGCTTTTTAATTTAAATTGTCTCTCTAATTTGAATGAATACACTTTAAATCCTTTTACAAGGATCTATTGGAGGGCAAGTCTCATGCCAGCAGCCGCGTAATTCCAGCTCCAGTAGCGTCCGCTAAAGCTGCTGCAGTTAAAAAGCTTTTATAAGGATCGATCTTGGCGGTCCACCGCAAGGCGTCCAACCGCCAGTTCCAGCCCCTATGCCTTGGGGTGTCTCCCCGATGCTCTTCACTGAGAGTCACGGGGGCCCAAACCATTTCCTTTGAAAAAATGAAGTGTCCAGACTACAGGTGGTGTAGCTTGCTTAACAGCTGGGATAATCCGCTGACTAGCAGACACTGCTACTAGACACAAAGTATTTCCTGGGCTAGATGCAGTTAAAAATTTGTAATTAGATACTCTCGTTGGATGCTGAGAAAGCACTCCATGGAGTCTCCTGACATGCCGTATATTATTCCCTTAAAAAGCTTGGGTAGGGGTCTAGGGGATCCTTTTATAGGCAAAATCACGGCCCTGTATCGCAATACGTCACCTAGGCTAAAGATAAATGGAACATTTTCATCACCTTTCATAATCACCAATGGGACAAGGCAGGGATGTCCTCTGTCCCCTCTCTTATACATCCTAGTGACGGAGCACCTGCTCTCATCAATTTGCCATAACCCCAATATTAGGTGGATTGAGGTGGGAGGCACAGAGTACAAGTGCTCTGCATTTGCTGATGATGTCCTAGTATATATCACTCAATCACATATATCCATCCCTGCTGTTATGGCTGAAATAGATCACTTTGTTACATGGTCAAATATTAAAATCAATGAAGCGAAGTCTGAGGCCCTCGATGTCTCCCTCCCCAAATCCATGCAGGATTACATCCAGTCCAACTTTCCCTTTGCCTGGCCCTCACAGGGTATCAAATACTTAGGAATTCATATTCATGGAGACCTCTCCCGTCTATGTTATCTTAATTTTGGGCTCTTTATTGAACAACTCCATACAGACCACGGTTGGCAAGTTAGAACTGTAAGATTCACTACGTGAACCACTGGTGTTTTGTGGAAAAGCACATGTACACTGTGTTCCAAATTATTATGCAAAAAGTGTTTAGGAGTGATAAGGTAAGAATTTTTTTGTTTGTCAGTTAAACTCATTGATGGTGATGTGCGTCAGGGCTCTTTATATCACTGTAAGCAATTGCAGACACCTGTGCTAATTAGTTTGGCAGGTGTGTCCAATGAAAGGCAAGACTACTTAAGAAGGCTGTCCAACACTATTAAGCAGCCTACATTTTCTGCCAAAATGGGAAAGAAAAAGGATGTGTCGGCTGCTGAGAAGCAACAAATTGTGGAGTGTTTAGGTCAAGGCATGACTACAATCAACATTGCCAAAACACTTCATCCTGATCATCGCACAATCAAGAAGTATGTAGCTGATTCACAGTACACACGTGAGCGTGCTGATAAGGGAAAATTGAGGACTCTTTCCTACAGGTAATTACGTCAGGTTAAAAGAGCAGCGGCAAAAGAGCCTAGTCGTAGCAGCACACAAGTTTTTGAAGCTGCTGGTGCCTCCAACGTCCCCCGAACAACAAGATGCAGAGTCCTTCAGAGGTTTGCAGCTGTGCGTAAGCCATTCTGTCGACCTCCTCTATCCACTGCACACAAGCAGAAACGGCTCCAGTGGGGCAAACAATACATGAAGACTGACTTCAAAACTGTTTTTTTCACCGATGAGTGCCGTGCAACGCTCAATGGTCCAGATGGATGGAGTGGAGGATAGCTGGTTGATGGACACCCCACGCAAACACGGCTACAGCGCCAACAAGGAGGAGGTGGAGTAATGTTTTGGGCTGTAATCATGGGGAGAGAGATTGTCGGCCCCTTTAAGATCCCTGAAGGGGCAAAGATTAACTCCATAATGTATGTGGAGTTTCTCAAACAGCACTTCCTGCCATGGTTCAAGAAGAAGATCCGTGTATTCGGCAGCAAGATCATTTTCATGCATGATGATGCACCATCTCATGCTGCACATAACACATCTGCATCTCTGGCTGATATGGGCATAAAAGGGGACAAACTTATGGTGTGACCCCCATGCTCTCCTGACCTCAACCCCATACAGTACCTCTGAAGCATCATCAAAAGGAGTGTCTATGATGGCGGGAGGCAGTTCACATCTAAGCAACAGCTCTAGGAGGGTATTCTGTCCTCATGCAAAACAATTGAAGCAGAAACCATCCAAAACCTGACAAATTCAATGAACGAGAGAGTTCAGAAGCTCCTTTCGAACAAGGGGTCCTAAGTGCAAATGTATCATCACCTAGAATAAAGTTTTGAGTTGAAAACTGTTTGATTTCAGTTTCTAATAACCTGCTAATGATTATAATTTCAAAAATTACCATTTTTTTGTTCTTTATTAAAATGAAAAGGTTGATCGAAGAGTGTTGGGGATCTAAGAGTGTGGCAACCCAGTAGTCAGGATTACTTCGAATTCTGACAATCTGAGGGTAATGTTGCAGGTAGTGCAGCAAGAAGGCACTCATGTGTCTTGCGCATCTAGGAGACCCAAAATTATTTTCTGGGCTAGATGCAGCTAAAAATTATTATTAATTTGAAAGCTGGTGGAGCTTAGTATAGATGGCCTAATAGAATCAGTACTTCAAACTGCTACAAGGCCCAAATTATTTTCCAGCCAAGATACAGATAAATATGATTAGTAATTTTAAATCTGGTGGAGCTTAGTATAGATGGCCTAATAGAATCAGTACTGCAAACTGCTACAAAGCCCAAATTACTTTCCAGCCAACATACAGATAAACATGATTAGTAATTTTAAATCTGGTGGAGCTTAGTATAGATGGCCTAATAGAATCAGTACTGCAAACTGCTACAAAGCCCAAATTATTTTCCAGCCAAGATACAGATAAACATTATTAGTAATTTTAAATCTGGTGGAGTTTAGTATAGATGGCCTAATAGAATCAGTACTGCACAATGCTACAAGGCCCAAATTATTTTACAGCCAAGATACAGATAAACATGATTAGTAATTTTAAAGCTTAAAACGGTTGGTGAGGTGATTTTAACAAATCATCAAGCTTTTACTCTCCCCAGGATGACACAGGGGTAGAAAAGTCGTTTCGGATCCATGATTTGTTCATCTTTATGAACGTGAGTCTGTCTACATTATCAGTGGAGAGCCGCGTGCGCTTATCTGTCAGCACACCACCAGCAGCGCTGAACACACGTTCAGACAGAACGCTGGCTGCAGGGCATGACAAGATCTCCAAGGCGTAAGTGGCGAGCTCCGGCCATTTATCCTGATTGGAAGCCCAAAAAGAGCAAGGGTCCAGTGACACAGTCATGGCTTCAATGTTAACTTGGAGATACTCCTGTACCATCGTCTCTAGGCGTTGACTATGTGTCAGACTTCTTGTCTCCTGTAGCCTTGCAAAGGATGGGCTAAAAAAGTGGTGAAATGATTCCGCAAAATTGATGTTACCAGCAGATACTGTGTTTCTGTTACGGTTTGAGTGCTGAAAACTCAATGGTCCCACGGTTGGCAAGTTGGAACTGAGAGATTCACTACGTGCACCATTGGTGTTTTGTGGAAAAGCACATGTAAGATTCTGCAACAGTCTCTGCTGATACTCCTGCATGCGTGCATCCCTTTCTATGGCAGGAATAATTTCTGCAAATTTACTTTTGTACCGGGGATCTAACAGTGTGGCAACCCAGTAGTCGGGATTATTTCTAATTCTCACAATTCGAGAGTCATGTTGCAGGTAGTGCAGCAAGAAAGCACTCATGTGTCTTGCGCATACAGGAGCACCCAGTCCCTGTTGTGTTGGTGGCGAGGTAACAATCATGCTTCCTTCCTCTGTCCTCTCCCCCCAACCTCGCACAACAGAAATGTGCTCAAGGTCTCACTCATCTGATGAGTCTTCCATCAGTTCGTCCTCCACTTCTTCCTGGGCTCCTGCACCTTCCTCACTAGTTTGGCTGCTACCATGCGCCCTGGTAAAACCATCTCTCCCACCCACACATGCCTGCCGCCTTGGTGCTGCCGACCGTCTGGAGCTTGCAGAAGTTAGCCCTTCCGCACACAACTCCTCCTCCTCTACTTCCTCCACCTCCTCTTGTTCCACCACTTGACTCCGAATTCTGTTTAACATGTGCTCCAGCAAGTAAATCACCGGAATAGTCATGCTGATAATGGCATCGTCAGCACTAAACATCTTCGTCGCCATTTCAGAACTGTGCAGAAGGGTGCATAGGTCCCTGATCTGAGACCTCTCTTCCAGCGTGATTTGCCCCACCTCTGGATCTCGTTGGCCCAGGCTATACGTCAGAACGTATTGCACCAGGGCTTGACGGTGCTGCCACAGTCGCTGCAACATGTGCAGAGTTGAATTCCACCGGGTAGGCACTTCGCATTTTAGCCGGTGAAGTGGCAGGCCCAACGACTTCTGTAGAGATGTAAGTCGCTGAGCTGCGGGATGCGAACGGCGGAAGTGAGCACACAGCGACCGTGCCCTCTGCAGAAGGCCATCTAGTCCGGAATAGTGGGCTAAAAATTGCTGAACAACCAGGTTCAACACGTGAGCCATACAAGGCACGTGTGTGACATTGCCCCGGCGAAGGGCCGCACCTAGGTTTGCAGGATTGTCGCACACGGCCTTCCCTGGTTTCAGGTCCAGTGGAGACTAGAGATGAGCGTTGTTCTACTCGAACTGTTCGCCAATCTCAAATTCGAGCTGTTTTGGGCGGTGTTCGAGCCGGTCGGCGAACACGAACAATTTGAGAAAAATTCGGCTGTTCGAGGTTATGTTCGATAACTGTTCGTGCACCAAAATCATAACTGGATTTTTTCTCAGTAATGATGAAAATTAATGTTAATACGCAGTTTGAGTGTACAGCGGGGCGGGGGGAGGGGCAGGGGATGGATCTCTGCAGGAACAATGAAGATCTCCATTTTTTTTTCTCTTTCCCGCATTTGCAGTGGGGAGGTGCAATCTGTCAGCCTATCAGCAGCGCACACACGGAGCGAAGTGCTTTTTTTCACACAAGCAAGGGCATGTGTGATTGGCAATGTATGTCACATGTCCTTGCCCTATAAGACCAAGCCATTTTCCCCGTCGCCACCATTTTCTCACTGCTGCAGCTGCGTGTTAGACGGCACCGCTGTTGCTGTGTGCGCTATACCTTGTTAATTTCAAGCCAATTTTCGCACAAATATACAGATAGCTTGGGAGTAGGGAATAGTTGTGATTGCAGTCCTTTTAAGGACTAGGTTACAGCATTTCCTACGACTTTTATCAGGCAGGTCTGTGCTCTTAAATAGATAGATTGTGGGAGTAAAGACTAATTGTAATTGGAGTCCTTTTCAGGACTAGGTTACATCAGTTCCTATCAGTTTTTGCCAGGCAGGTCTGTGCCAGTGCTGTGCAAGTTTTTTTCACAGCATTTGGCTGAATCTAGCAAAGCTAATCCTTTTTGGCCTATTGCAGAGTGTGTTAGTCAGTGGAGTAGCCTATCTGTGTTGCAAGATATACCACCTGTGTATAGAATACCAATTTTTTTACTGCACCTAGTGAAGTAAAATCTTTTGGGCATAGCATCATTCTATTAGTCCATCTATACTGACCTCCATCAGGTTGCAAACTGAATATAATTTTTTTCTGCATCTAGCTCTGAAAAAATATTTGGGCTTCTAGCGGTGTGTGGGACTTGGTCTATTAGTCCATCTATACTGACCTCCATCAGGTTGCAAATTAAAAATAATTTTTTTCTGCATCTAGCTCTGAAAAAATATTTGGGCTTCTAGCAGTGTGTGGGACTTGGTCTATTAGTCCATCTATACTGACCTCCATCAGGTTGCAAATTAAAAATAATTTTTTTCTTCATTTATCTCTGAAAAAATATTTGGGCTTCTAGCAGCGTGTGGGACTTGTTCTATTAGTCCATCTATACTGACCTCCATCAGGTTGCAAATTAAAAATAATTTTTTTCTGCATCTAGCTCTGAAAAAATATTTGGGCTTCTAGCAGTGTGTGGGACTTGGTCTATTAGTCCATCTATACTGACCTCCATCAGGTTGCAAATTAAAAATAATTTTTTTCTGCATCTAGCTTTGAAAAAATATTTGGGCTTCTAGCAGTGTGTGGGACTTGGTCTATTAGTCCATCTATACTGACCTCCATCAGGTTGCAAATTAAAAATAATTTTTTTCTTCATTTATCTCTGAAAAAATATTTGGGCTTCTAGCAGCGTGTGGGACTTGTTCTATTAGTCCATCTATACTGACCTCCATCAGGTTGCAAATTAAAAATAATTTTTTTCTGCATCTAGCTCTGAAAAAATATTTGGGCTTCTAGCAGTGTGTGGGACTTGGTCTATTAGTCCATCTATACTGACCTCCATCAGGTTGCAAATTAAAAATAATTTTTTTCTGCATCTAGCTCTGAAAAAATATTTGGGCTTCTAGCAGTGTGTGGGACTTGGTCTATTAGTCCATCTATACTGACCTCCATCAGGTTGCAAATTGAATAAAAAAAATTTCTGCATCTAGCTCTGAAAAAATATTTGGGCTTCTAGCAGTGTGTGAGACTTGGTCTATTAGTCCATCTATACTGACCTCCATCAGGTTGCAAATTGAATAAAAAAATTTTCTGCATCTAGCTCTGAAAAAATATTTGGGCTTCTAGCGGTGTGTGGGACTTGGTCTATTAGTCCATCTATACTGACCTCCATCAGGTTGCAAATTAAAAATAATTTTTTTCTGCATCTAGCTCTGAAAAAATATTTGGGCTTCTAGCAGTGTGTGGGACTTGGTCTATTAGTCCATCTATACTGACCTCCATCAGGTTGCAAATTAAAAATAATTTTTTTCTGCATCTAGCTCTGAAAAAATATTTGGGCTTCCAGCAGTGTGTGGGACTTGGTCTATTAGTCCATCTATACTGACCTCCATCAGGTTGCAAATTGAATAAAAAAAATTTCTGCATCTAGCTCTGAAAAAATATTTGGGCTTCTAGCAGTGTGTGGGACTTTGTCTATTATTCCATCTATACTGACCTCCATCAGGTTGCAAATTGAATAAAAAAATTTTCTGCATCTAGCTCTGAAAAAATATTTGGGCTTCTAGCGGTGTGTGGGACTTGGTCTATTAGTCCATCTATACTGACCTCCATCAGGTTGCAAATTAAAAATAATTTTTTTCTGCATCTAGCTCTGAAAAAATATTTGGGCTTCTAGCAGTGTGTGGGACTTGGTCTATTAGTCCATCTATACTGACCTCCATCAGGTTGCAAATTAAAAATAATTTTTTTCTGCATCTAGCTCTGAAAAAATATTTGGGCTTCTAGCAGTGTGTGGGACTTGGTCTATTAGTCCATCTATACTGACCTCCATCAGGTTGCAAATTAAAAATAATTTTTTTCTTCATTTATCTCTGAAAAAATATTTGGGCTTCTAGCAGCGTGTGGGACTTGTTCTATTAGTCCATCTATACTGACCTCCATCAGGTTGCAAATTAAAAATAATTTTTTTCTGCATCTAGCTCTGAAAAAATATTTGGGCTTCTAGCAGTGTGTGGGACTTGGTCTATTAGTCCATCTATACTGACCTCCATCAGGTTGCAAATTAAAAATAATTTTTTTCTGCATCTAGCTCTGAAAAAATATTTGGGCTTCTAGCAGTGTGTGGGACTTGGTCTATTAGTCCATCTATACTGACCTCCATCAGGTTGGAAATTAAAAATAATTTTTTTCTTCATTTATCTCTGAAAAAATATTTGGGCTTCTAGCAGCGTGTGGGACTTGTTCTTTTAGTCCATCTATACTGACCTCCATCAGGTTGCAAATTAAAAATAATTTTTTTCTGCATCTAGCTCTGAAAAAATATTTGGACTTCTAGCAGTGTGTGGGACTTGGTCTATTAGTCCATCTATACTGACCTCCATCAGGTTGCAAATTAAAAATAATTTTTTTCTGCATCTAGCTCTGAAAAAATATTTGGGCTTCTAGCAGTGTGTGGGACTTGGTCTATTAGTCCATCTATACTGACCTCCATCAGGTTGCAAATTAAAAATAATTTTTTTCTGCATCTAGCCCAGCCAATAGTTTTGGCCTAATACCACAGTTTGGCCACTCAGCTCTGCTCGGTTACCATCCATTGTTTTTTTGTGCAAACAACTCCAGAGTTGTGAATTAGTTAACCACCAAAATGAGTGGAAAAAGGCCTGCTGCTGGTGGAAAGGGGAATAGGCGTGTTGGGAAGGGGAAAAAAGGTTGTGTCCGTGGGGTAGGTGCAGAAGAAAGACCATCTTCCAGCCAAACTAAAATGTCTACTTCTTTTAGCGGACAATGTGATAAGATCCCTTTCTTACGGCCACGCCAATCGCTACAAATTCCAGATGAGGCACAAAAACAGCAGGTGCTTCATCGGATATCAAGTGCTCCTTTAAGTGGGCTCTCCTCCACATCAACTTCAACATCACAAATACTCCAGTCCTCAAAGGTGTCACCCAAATCGCACTTGCTTCCTCACAGCTCCCAAATCTCCAGCTGCCCGTCTGAGTATGAGGTAGAACAGATGGTTGAGTCTGCAGAGCTGTTTACTCATACTATAGCCTGGGAATCAGAGGTCGACTCCAGCGCTTCTGTGAATCCAGACGAGGAAATGATCTGCACTGATGCCCAGAATCTTTATGAGTCGGATCCAGGACCAGACGCAGAAGGTTCTGACCATAATGTAGACCCTCATTCCCAAACTGTAACTCCTGTTGGTGGAGACAATGAGGAAAACGATGATAAGACTCAAATACCTGATTGGAGCGACAACTTTAGTTTTTTGTCAGGGCAGGAACAGGTTGGCTCTGAGGACGACGGGTGTGATAACGCACAGGGTGATGATGATGAGGTCGGAGATCCCACTTACTGTCAACCCACAGTCAGCCAAGAGATGAGGTCAGCAGAGGAGGTGGAGGAAGATGCTAGTGACGACGAGGTCAGGTTGCGCCTTCCTGGACAGAGACGTCGTACTGGAAGCACGTCAACAACTGCATCCTCAAACACAACTCTGCCTCTCACCACAAGTCGTGGTGGCTCTTCAGGTCGCATGGGTGCTAAGCCTTGCATAGCCTGGGCATTTTTTCAGATCGATAAAGATGACCCAACTCGTGTTATCTGTAACATTTGTCAGCAAAAGCTAAGTAGAGGCCAAAAAATACATAGTTTGAGTACTTCATGCATGAACCGGCACATGGACATGAAGCATAAGTTGCAGTGGGAAGCTCAGTGTGCTACAATGCGGCCTAGCCGGCCGGGCCAATCACCGTCTGCCATATCTTGTGCATCCGCGGCCTCTTCATCCTCTGTGACTGGGGGGACAGCAGTCACACCTGTTTTGGGGCGCAGACCTGCCACCTCTTTACCCGCAACAGCCAGCGTGACTGGCAGGTCATCATTTTCTTTGGAGGTGGTAACACCAGCTGGTGTTGAGCGCTGTCCGACATCGATAGCACCACCTTTGGATCAAGGCAACCTAACATGTCCGCCTGCATCTTCCTCACAGACCGGCAGTTTGCCGGGGACACCCTTATCAACCCCGTCTAAGCACAATAGCCAGCCCTCGGTCCCTCAGATGTGGACAAGTAAAAGACCATTTCCTCCTAGCCATGAGAAAGCTAAGAGGTTGAATTTCACCATCTGCAAGCTCTTGGCTACAGAAATGCTGCCTTTCCGCCTGGTGGACACAGAGGATTTTCGAAACCTTATGTCCGTCGCAGTGCCCCAGTACCAGATGCCCAGTCGGCACTACTTCTCAAAGAAAGGTGTGCCTGCGCTCCACCAGCATGTCGCACACAACATCACCGCTTCTTTGAGAAACTCTGTGTGTGACAGGGTGCATTTCACCACAGACACTTGGACGAGTAGGCATGGACAGGGGCGTTACATGTCGCTGACTGGGCACTGGGTAACTATGGTGACAGCAGGACAAGGGGCTGCTGTCCAAGTCTTGCCGTCCCCACGAGTTGTGCGTCAATCCTCTTTATGTCAAAGTTCCTCCACTGCTTCTGCCTCCTCAACCTCCTCTCGGTCTTCCACCTGCACCCAAAGCCTGTCTGGTCATGCCACAAGCTTTCTAACTGCGCAGAAGGGATCCTGCACACCTCCTTACTATGCTGGCAGTAGGGCTCAACGTCATCAGGCGGTGTTTACATTGAAATGTCTGGGAAATGTGAGTCACACAGCTGAGGAGTTGTGGTCAGCTCTGGAGAACCAATTTCATGAATGGTTGTCTCCACTGGACCTGAAACCAGGGAAGGCCGTGTGCGACAATGCTGCAAACCTGGGTGCGGCCCTTCGCCGCGGCAATGTCACACACGTGCCTTGTATGGCTCACGTGTTGAACCTGGTTGTCCAGCAATTTTTAGCCCACTATCCCAGACTAGATGGCCTTCTGCAGAGGGCACGGTCGCTGTGTGCTCACTTCCGCCGTTCGCATCCCGTAGCTCAGCGACTTACATCTCTACAGAAGTCGTTGGGCCTGCCACTTCACCGGCTAAAATGCGATGTGCCTACCCGGTGGAATTCAACTCTGCACATGTTGCAGCGACTGTGGCAGCACCGACAAGCCCTGGTGCAATACGTTCTGACGTATAGCCTGGGCCAACGAGATTCAGAGGTGGGGCAAATCACGCTGGAGGAGTGGTCTCAGATCAGGAACCTATGCACCCTTCTGCACAGTTTTGAAATGGCGACGAAGATGTTTAGTGCTGACGATGCCATTATCAGCATGACTATTCCGGTGATTTACATGCTGGAGCACATGTTAAACAGAATTCGGAGTCAGGTGGTGGCACAAGAGGAGGTGGAGGAAGTAGAGGAGGAGGAGTTGTATGCGGAAGGGCTAACATCTGCAAGGTCCAGACGGTCGGCAGCACCAAGGCGGCAGGCATGTGAGGGTGGGGGAGATGATTTTACCAGGGCGCATGGTAGCAGCCAAACTAGTGAGGAAGGTGCAGGAGCCCAGGAAGAAGTGGAAGACGAACTGATGGAAGACTCATCAGATGAGGGAGACCTTGATCACATTTCTGTTGTGCGAGGTTGGGGGGAGAGGACAGAGGAAGGAAGCATGATTGTTACCTCGCCACCAACACAACAGGGACTTGGTGCTCCTGGATGCGCAACACACATGAGTGCCTTCTTGCTGCACTACCTGCAACATGACCCTCGAATTGTGAGAATTAGAAATAATCCTGACTACTGGGTTGCCACACTGTTAGATCCCCGGTACAAAAGTAAATTTGCAGAAATTATTCCTGCCATAGAAAGGGATGCACGCATGCAGGAGTATCAGCAGAGACTGTTGCAGAATCTTACATGTGCTTTTCCACAAAATACCAGTGGTGCACGTAGTGAATCTCACAGTTCCAACTTGCCAACCGTGGGACCGTCAAGTGTTCAGCACTCAAACCGTAACAGAACCACAGTATCTGCTGGTAACATCAATTTTGCGGAATCATTTCACCACTTTTTTAGCCCATCCTTTGCAAGGCCACAGGAGACAAGAAGTCTGACACATAGTCAACGCCTAGAGACGATGGTACAGGAGTATCTCCAAGTAAACATTGAAGCCACGACTGTGTCACTGGACCCTTGCTCTTTTTGGGCTTCCAATCTGGATAAATGGCCGGAGCTAGCCACTTACGCCTTGGAGATCTTGTCATGCCCCGCAGCCAGCGTTCTGTCTGAACGTGTGTTCAGCGCTGCTGGTGGTGTGCTGACAGATAAGCGCACGCGGCTCTCCACTGATAATGTAGACAGACTCACGTTCATAAAGATGAACAAATCATGGATCCGAAACGACTTTTCTACCCCTGTGTCATCCTGGGGAGAGTAAAAGCTTGATGATTGGTTAAAATCACCCTACCAACCGTTTTAAGCTTTCAAATTACTAATCATGTTTATCTGTATCTTGACTGGAAAATAATTTGGGCTTTGTAGCAGTGTGCAGCACTGATCCTATTAGGCCATCTATAATAAGCTTCACCAGATTTAAAATTAAAAATAATTTTTAGCTGCATCTAGCCCGGAAAATAATTTTGGGGCTCCGAGATGCGCAAGACACATAAGTGCCTTCTTGCTGCACTACCTGCAGCATGACCCTCATATTGTCAGAATTCGAAGTAATCATGACTACTGGGTTGCCACACTCTTAGATCCCCCAAACTTTTCGATCAACCTTTTCATTTTAATAAAGACCAAAAAAATGGTCATTTTTGAAATTATAAGCATTAGCAGGTTGTTAGAAACTGAAATCAAACAGTTTTCAACTCAAAACTTTATTCTAGGTGATGTTACATTTTCACATAGGACCCCTTGTTCGAAAGGAGCTTCTGAACTCTCTCGTCCATTGAATTTGTCAGGTTTTGGATGGTTTCTGCTTCAATTGTTTTGCATGAGGACAGAATACCCTCCCAGAGCTGTTGCTTAGATGTGAACTGCCTCCCGCCATCATAGACACTCCTTTTAATGATGCTCCAAAGGTTCTGAATGGGGTAGAGGTCAGGGGAGCATGGGGGTCACACCATAAGTTTGTCCCCTTTTATGCCCATATCAGCCAGAGATGCAGATGTTTTATGTGCAGCATGAGATGGTGCATTATCATGCAGAAAAATGATCTTGCTGTGAAATACACGGTTCTTCTTCTTGAACCATGGCAGGAAGTGCTGTTTGAGAAAATCCACATACATTATGGAGTTCATCTTTAGCGCCTTCAGGGATCCTAAAGTGGCCGACAATCTCTCTCCCCATGATTCCAGCCCAAAACATTACTCCACCTCCTCCTTGTTGGCGCTGTACCGTGTTTGCGTGGGGTGTCCATCAACCAGCCATCCTCCACTCCATTCATCTGGACCATCGAGCGCTGCACGGCACTCATCCGTGAACAAAACAGTTTTGAAATCAGTCTTCATGTAATGTTTGGCCCACTGGAGCCGTTTCTGCTTGTGTGAAGTGGATAGAGGAGGTCGACAGGATGGCATATGCACAGCTGCAAACCTCTGAAGGACCCTGCATCTTGTTGTTCGGGGGACGTTGGAGGCACAAGCAGCTTCAAAAACTTGTCTGCTGCTATGACAAGGCTTTTTTGCCGCTGCTGTTTCAACCTGACGTAATTGCCTGTAGGAAAGAGTCCTCAATTTGCCCTTATCAGCACGCACACGTGTGTACTGTGAATCAGCTACATACTTCTTGATTGCCAAGACACTTCATCCTGATCATCGCACAATGTTGATTGTAGTCATGCCTTGACCTAAACACTCCACAATTTGTTGCTTCTCAGCAGCCGACACATCCTTTTTCTTTCCCATTTTGGCAGAAAATGTAGGCTGCTTAATAATGTGAGAGAGCCTTCTTAAGTAGTCTTGCCTTTCATTGGACACACCTGCCAAACTAATTAGCACAGGTGTCTGCAATTGCTTACAGTGATATAAAGAGCCCTGACACACATCACCATCAATGAGTTTAACTGACAAACAAACAAATTCTTCCCTTATCACTCCTAAACACTTTTTGCATAATAATTTGGAACGCGGTGTACATGTGCTTTTCCACAAAACACCAGTGGTTCACGTAGTGAATCTTACAGTTCTAACTTGCCAACCGTGGTCTGTATGGAATTGTTCAATAAAGGGCCCAAAATTAAGATAACATAGATGGGAGAGGTCTCTATGAATAGGAATTCCTAAGTATTTGATACCCTGTGAGGGCCAGGCAAAGGGAAAGTTGGACTGGATGGAATCCTATATGGATTTAGGGAGGGAGACATCGAGGGTCTCAGACTTCGCTGCATTGATTTTAAAATTTTACCATGTAACAAAGTGATCTATTTCAGCCATAACAGCAGGGATGGATATATGTGATTGAGTGATATATACTAGGACATCATCAGCAAATAGAGAGCACTTGTACTCGGTGCCTCCCACCTCAATCCACCTAATATTGGGGTTATGGCGAATTGATGAGAGCAGGTGCTCCGTCACTAGGATGTATAAGAGAGGGGACAGAGGACATCCCTGCCTTGTCCCATTGGTGATTGTGAAAGGTGATGAAAATGTTCTGACGCACCCCCTGGGCCTTGGGACACCCGGAGCCGGACACTTTTTGGTGGATGCTGGTGGTTGTAGTCTTCGTGGCGGCGATCCGGTTCCGTGGCTCAGGGCGGTCAAACCAGTGGCGGAACTATTTATGTGGTTTTGATGTTTAAATGTCCGACTACGCCACCCATGGATTGCGGTCAGAGTGAACCGCCGCTACAGGGCAGACCGCTAAGGCTGGTGTTGTGGGTGCAGCAGAGCGTAGCATAACTCCCCACGGGAGGAGTATAGCCTCAGGGCAGTGTATGCGGAGGATGGGGGTGATGGTGCAGGGCAGCAGCAGTAATGACACGGAGTCAGTGATGCAGTTCAGGGCCTTTACTCACAGTTCTTATTATCCAGACCACGTCTGCAGGTAACGGCTGCCCACGTCGTACTGTGCTCACCAGGTGAGGGGCTCAGACAACTCCCAGATAACTTTGGAGCGCTTCACAGGACCCCCTTTGTGTGTCCTTTGTCTGGCCTTTCTTACCAACACTTCTGTCCGGCTGCCTCGGGCCTCCTCTTGGTAAACTTGGCGCCAGTTTCCCTGACCCTATGTGGTGCCTTCCTAGCGGGTGGAGCAAGGGGCTGCGCCACATAAAATGTCAGAGCCTCCGGTTTCTAGCTGAGGGTCGTTTCCTGCCTCCACTAGTTCGGGGACCGGTCTCCCCCTTTGGCCTGACCCCTCCACGCAGGTGGATTCGGGCGTGCGGTGGCGACTCGCCCGTCCGCACCCCTGGGATCCCTTCATTCCTCGTTCCTGGAGCCTTCTCCGCTCCTCTTCCTTCCTTCTCCCTCTTGCAGGCCTGGGCCTCTGTTACTAGGCCCGCCTCCGGAGCAGAGCTCATGCAGAGCCCCTGCTCCCTGCCACTTCTGCTCAGACTTCTCTGCACTGAACTAAGATGGTGCCCACCTTTTATACTCCCTTCTCAATGCACCCAGGAACTGCTTCCTCCCTGCTCCTGCACTGCAGGGTTCCCCTTCCTCAGTGTTCCCTCCCCCCACTCCAGCCAGGGACAGGGACTGTCGTGCCCATCTCAGGGGCATATTGGTCGCCCTGCCCCACGGCAATGTGGTGTAATGCATGCAGGTGTCGGGTCCTGATCCACACTCCATCCTTATCTGAGAGTGAGATATCACACCTCTGGGTGAGGTGCAATACGTCTGTAGCAACCGAGCCCTCGGTGCTACAGTTCCATTTATCTTCAGCCTAGGTGACGTATTGTGATACAGGGCCGTGATTTTGGCTATAAAAGGGTCCCCTAGACCCCTACCCCAAGCTTTTTAAGAGAATCATATATGGCGTGCCAGGAGACTCTATGGAATGCTTTCTCAGCATCCAACGAGAGTATCTACTTACAAATTTTTAACTGCATCTAGCCCAGGAAATACTTTGTGCCTAGTAGCAGTGTCTGCTAGTCAGCGGATTATCCCGGCTGTTAAGCAAGCTACATCACCTGTAGTTTGGACACTTAATTTTTTCAAAGGAAATGCTTCGGGACCACGGGATACTTAGTGAAGAGCATCAGGAGGCACCCCAAGGCATAGGGGCTGGGACTGGCACTAGGATGCCTTGCGGTGGACAGCCGAGCTCGATCCTTATAAAAGCTTTTTAACTGCAGCAGCTTTAGTGGACGCTACTGGAGCTGGAATTACGCGGCTGCTGGCATGAGACTTGCCCTCCAATAGATCCTTGTAAATGGATTTAAAATGTATTCATTCAAATTAGAGGGACAATTTAAATTAAAAAGCTTAGAGCTGCCTCCACCACAGGGGGGCTCTCTCGACCCACCAGCGGACAGGCACCAGTATTGGGAGAGGGGGGCTGGCCGTCAGGGTTCACCGCGGCTCTGGCACAAACCCGGCGACACGGAGGTGGCACGGGCAGGAGCGGACTGGCCGTCTCGGCTTCTCACTTTTTGGATTTTAGAAGGGCATGACATGCCTATATCTGTGTCTCCCCCTCCTTTTACTCCTCCACCTCTTTTCTTTTCGCATGACTATATGTACTTGTCACTTTTCCATGTGTTAGTTGTGTCTTCTGAGCAGTTTGTCAGCTTTTGGACACCTTTGAAGGTGTTTTCTATGTGTTTCTATGTGTTTTTGTTTGCCTGCCATTGGTTTTAACGGTGTTCGAAGGTGTTCGACGAACAGTTCGACGAACAGTTCGGCGAACACACGGGTGTTCGACGAACCGAACCGAACTCGAACACTACGGGGGTGGCTCAACACTACTGGAGACAACCATTCATGAATCTGGTTCTCCAGAGCGGACCACAACCCATCAGCTGTGTGACTCACATTTCCCAGACATTTCAAAGTAAAAACCGCCTGATAACGTTGAGCACTGCAGCCAGAATAGTAAGGAGGTGTGCAGGATCCCTTCTGCGCAGTTAGAAAGCATGTGGCATGACCAGACAGGCTTGGGTGCAGGTGGAGGACCGAAAGGAGGTTGAGGAGGCAGAAGCAGTGGAGGAACTTTGAGATAAAGAGGATTGACGCACAACTCGTGGAGACGGCAAGACTTGGACAGCAGCCCCTTGACCTGCTGTCACCATAGTTACCCAGTGCCCAGTCAGCGACATGTAGCGCCCCTGTCCATGCCTATTTGTCCAAGTGTCTGTGATGAAATGCACCCTGTCACACACAGAGTTTCTCAAAGAAGTGGTGATGTTGTGTGTGACATGCAGGTGGAGCGCAAGCAGACCTTTCTTTGAGAAGTATTGCCGACTGGGCATCTGGTGCTGGGGCACTGTGACGGACATAAGTCTCAAAAATCCTCTGTGTCCACCAGGCGGAAAGGAAGTATTTCTGTAGCCAAGAGCATGCAGATGGTGAAATTCAACCTCTTAGCTTTCTCATGGCTAGGAGGAAATGGTCTTTTACTTGTCCACATCTGAGGGACCGAGGGCTGGCTGTTTTGCTTAGACTGGGTTGAGAAGGGTGTAACCGGCAAACTGCCGGTCTGTGAGGAAGATGCAGGCAGACATGTTAGGTTGCCTTGATCCAAAGGTGGTGCTATTGATGTCGGACAGCGCTGAACACCAGCTGGCGTTTCCACCTCCAAAGAAAATGATGACCTGCCAATCACGCTGGCTGTTGCGGGTAAAGAGGTGGCCAGTCTGCGTCCCAAAACAGGTGTGACTGCTGTCCCCCCAGTCACAGAGGATGGAGAGGCCGCGGATGCACAAGATGTGGCAGACGGTGTTTGGCCCGGCCGGCTAGGCCGCATTGAAGCACAGTGAGCTTCCCTCTGCAACTTATGCTTCATGTCCATGTGCCGGTTCATGCATGAAGTACTCAAACTATGTATTTTTGGGCCTCTACTTAGCTTTTGCTGACAAATGTTACAGACAACACGAGTTGGGTCATCTTTATCAATCTGAAAAAATGCCCAGGCTATGCAAGGCTTAGCACCCATGCGACCTGAAGAGCCACCATGACTTGTGGTCAGAGGCTGAGTTGTGTTTGAGGATGCAGTTGTTGACGTGCTTCCAGTATTATGTCTCTGTCCAGGAAGACGCTGTTATGATCTGCTACAAGCAATAAGGAAAGAAAGGAGATCTGTCCCTACAATA
This sequence comes from Phyllobates terribilis, assembly GCF_046119375.1. Lineage (NCBI taxonomy): Eukaryota > Metazoa > Chordata > Amphibia > Anura > Dendrobatidae > Phyllobates > Phyllobates terribilis. The sequence continues at coordinate 455,860,078 of NW_027362763.1, read as the reverse complement.
GAACTAAGCTAGATCCCTACGATGTAACGGGGAACCTGATCCTGCGATCAGACACGCTAAAGTCCTCGGCTAGTCTGTACGAAGACCTATAGATGCAAGGGAGGGATCCCTACAAGAACTAGGGACTGGGATAAAGTTGGACACCTCCTAGCAGAAATTGTAGCAGTAAAAGACAAACACACATCACAGAACATAAAGGTCCGAAGACCTGGCTAAACTCACTGAGAAAGGAAACTAAGCACCAGGCTAGCTTAAGAGTAGAAATTACAATGAAGTCCAGCAAGGCCAGGAGGGCGGAGCAGGATTAAATAGGCTAAAAAGGTCATGTGATCAGCAAGATAGAAAAAACCTAACAGGAGAGTTCTTACAATACCCCCTCTTCTATGAGGATCCTCCGGATCCCCTAGGCCCAGGATTTTCAGGAAACCTCTTGTGAAATGCTCTGACATGTCTGGAAGCAGAAACATCATCCGCCCTCACCCATGAGTTATTCTCGGGTCCGAAACCCTTCCAAGCGACGAGATACTGCAAACTCCCTCTCTACCGTCTAGAATTTAGGATGCGGGAAATTTTGTATTCCCCGTCCTCCACCACCGGAGTAACAGTGGCAGAGGCGTCTCCATCCGACACATAAGCTCTTTTCAACAGAGAAACATGAAACACCGGATTAATCTTCCAGGAGGTAGGAACCTCCAACCTAACAGCAGATTGGTTAACTACCTGAAGCACCTTAAAGGGCCCTACAAACTTGGGAACCCTTTTTTTTAGAAGGAATCCTCAACCGCAGATTCTTAGAGGACAACCAAACCATGTCACCAATAGCAAACAAAACCTCTTGCCGTTTCCTATCAAAGTACCTCTTAGATTTTTTGTTAGCCTCCTGAAGATTACCACGCACATCCGTCCAAACTCTCTCCAAATCACCGGAAAACCTCTCCTCCTCAGGCACAGCTGTTACCAATTTGGAGAATGACCCAAAAGACAGATGTCTCCCAAAACAACAAAAAAAAGGCGAATGACCAGCAGAAGAGGATGTATGGTTGTTAAGAGCAAACTCAGCAAGTGGCAGAAACTCAGTCCACCCCTTCTGATTGTCTGCCACAAAACAACGCAAGAACTGCTCAAGATCCTGATTCTTCCGTTCTGTCTGGCCATTAGACTCAGGATGATATCCGGATGAAAACGACAAATGAACTCCCAACCTGTCACTAAAAGCATGCCAAAAACGAGCCACGAACTGAGGTCCCCTATCCGAAACAATGTCAGTAGGAACGCCATGTAATCTGACAATTTCCTTGACAAAGGCCTTAGTGAGTGTCTTAGCGCAGGGCAGTTTGATGAAAGCAACCAAGTGACACATCTTGCTAAAATGGTCCACGACCACCGAGATGAATGTGAAACCCTCAGAGGGGGGAAGGTCAGTAATAAAGTCCATAGCCAGATATGTCCAAGGTGCACTAGGAACCTCCAGAGGGCAAAGCAACCCCGCTGCAGAAGTATGTGAAGACTTAGATCTAGCACACACCGTACATTGACGCACCCACTTAATGACTTCCTTTTGCCATCCAGGCCACCAAAAACTGCGACCCACAAGTCTCTTGGTCTCAGAAATTCCTGGATGACCTGCCAACCGAGACTCAAGACACTCAACAAACAAATCTCTCCTAAAGGTCCTAGGCACAAACAACCTCCCATGGGGAGTGTTAGATGGGGCATTCTCCTGTGCTTTAAGAATCTCATCTTCCAAAACGGAGTCCAATGCAGCAATCACAACACCTTCTTGTAAAATGCTCCCCTCCTCCTCAGCACTGACCATGGGAGAAAAGCTGCGAGACAAAGCATCAGCTTTAACATTCTTGGTACCCGGTATGTAAGTAACGGAAAAATTAAACCGCGAGAAAAAAAGTGCCCACCTAGCCTCACGGGCATTCAAGCGCTTGGCAGCATCAAGATAGATCAGATTTTTATGATCAGTGAAAACCTGAATGGGAAATTCAGCATCTTCCAAGAGATGACACCAGTGTTCAAATGCGAGTTTAATAGCCAGCAATTCCCAATTACCAATATCGTAATTAAGTTCAGTCTCAGAAAAATTTTTTGAAAAAAAAGCACAGGGATGTACTCCATCCTTGTTTTTCTGAGACAACACCGCACCGACCCCCACCGAAGAAGCATCAACCTCAACCAAAAATGGCTTAGTCACATCAGGCTGCATAAGGATGGGAGCAGACCTGAACCTCTCCTTTAGAAACACAAAAGCTTCAATGGCCTCAGTAGTCCACTGAACCGCATTAGCACCTTTCCTGGTGAGATCGGTCAGTGGTTTGACAATAACAGAAAATTTTTTAATGAATTTTCTGTAATAATTGGCGAAACCCAAAAACCTCTGTATAGATTTCAAACCAATAGGCCTAGGCCATTCCTGCACAGCTTGAACTTTCACCGGGTCCATCTCAAAGCCCTCGCTGCAGATAATGTAGCCCAAAAAACTAATTCTCTGTACAGCGAACTCACATTTCTCCAGCTTAGCAAAAAGCGAATTGTCAATTAATAACTGTAATACCTCACGTACGCTCCGCCAATGAGACTCCAGATCCGGTGAATAAATCAAAATGTCATCCAAATACACAACCACATTTTTGACGATCAAAGGTCTAAGGATGTCATTAATAAGATTCTGAAAAAATGCTGGAGCATTGGAAGACCAAAAGGCATAACCAGATTCTCAAAATGACCCACAGGAGTGTTAAAAGCAGTCTTCCATTCATCACCCTCCTTCATGCGCAACAAATTGTATGCCCCCCGGAGATCAATTTTAGAGAACCACTTGGCCCCCACTAACTGGTTAAACAAATCAGGAATTAATGGCAGTGGGTAAGGATTGCGTACAGTAATTTTATTAATCTCACGAAAATCCAGAGAAGGGCATAAACCGCCGTCCTTTTTTTTAACAAAAAAAAATCCAACAGCCACAGGAGACTAGGAAGGCCTAATGTGACCGGCGGCCAAGCTTGCCTGTATGTATTCCTCCAAAGCCTTTCTCTCAGGAATAGTAAGATTAAATAAACGACTTTTAGGAAGAGTCGCTCCAGGGACAAATTCAATGGTACAATCATAGTCTCTATGGGGAGGAAAAATTTGTGACTCCTCCTCAGAAAAAACTCTCCAAAAATCCTGAATAGGTACAGGTAATTCCCCTTTTTCCACCACAGCAATACGTCCGTTACAACACTTGTCATAACACTTAGGGCTCCAGGACTTAATTTCATTGGTAGACCAATCCAGTACAGGATTGTGCAATTTTAACCAGGGTAACCCCAAAACTACTGGAGAAGGCAAATTATTTAATACTACCAAATCCAAATTTTCTTGGTGAATACCATTAATAGAGAGGGGAAATTCACAGACCTTGTGAGTAACACTCTTCAAGGGGGAGCCATCGACAGAAACCACAGCAATAGGGGATGACAAAGGTTTGGTTTTTAATTTAAGTTTTTCCAAGAATCCCCCATCAATCACATTCAGAGTAGAACCACAGTCCACAAATACCCGAAATTCAATTAATTCTTCCTGAGCAGCAGTAGTAGCAGAAAGAAATACCCCCTTAGTATTTAAACAGGCTATACGGGCGTAACGGACCTTTTTTTTTTCTTTCTTCATACGAAGCGCACAGTTCTTAATAAAATGGTCAGATTTCCCGCAATAAAAGCACAAACATTCAGAAGACTTGCGGTCTTTTTCCTAAGAGCGGGGTGCCATCGCCCCAATCTCCATCGGCTCTCCAATGTCAGTACAGACCCTCTCAAGACTCGGAGCTGACATGGCAGAGAATTTACTCTCATTAACCCTTGCACGCAGTCTCCTGTCCACCCGTATAGCTAATTGCATTGCCTCCTGCAAGTTTCCAGGTGTGGGATAAGCAATCAGCAAATCCTTAACCCTTTCAACTAGCCCCGCAAGAAACAAACTTTTCAACGCTGAATCGTTCCACCCCACCTGGGCAGACCACCGACGGAAGTGAGAACAATATTTTTCCACATTACCTGATCCCTGCATCAAACGTCTCAATTCAGTCTCAGCTGATGAGACACGATCAGGATCATCATACAACAAACCCAAAGCAGAAAAAAAACTATCCACTGATCTAAAGCATGGATCACTAGGTTGGAGAGAAAAGGCCCATCCCTGAGGTTCTTTGCGCAAAAGTGACATTATGAACCCTATGCGCTGTGATTCATCACCAGAGGATCTGGGTCTCAAACGAAAATACAACAAACAAGCATTTTTAAAGGAAAAAAATTCTTGTTGTCACCAAAAAATGAATTAGGCAAACGTACCTTTGGCTCCACAAAATGTGCTCCAGAACAGCTACTCACGTGTTGTTGGAGCTCTGCCACCTCCAGAGAGAGTCCCTGCAGTTGTTGAGCCAAATCCTGAACCAACACCATGATGGAAACTGGAGGTCTTTCCTTAGAGATATTTTTGGGCTGGACTTACTGTTATGATCTGCTACAAGCACTAAGGAAAGAGAGGAGATCTGTCCCTACAATAGAACTAAGCTAGATCCCTACGATGTAACAGGGAACCTGATCCTGCAATCAGACCCGCTAAAGTCCTAGGCTAGTCTGTACGAAGACCTATAGATGCAAGGGAGGGATCCCTACAAGAACTAGGGACTGGGATAAAGTTGGACACCTCCTAGCAGAAATTGTAGCAGTAAAAGACAAACACACAACATAGAACATAAAGGTCCGAAGACCTGGCTAAACTCACTGAGAAAGGAAACTAAGCACCAGGCTAGCTTAAGAGTAGAAATTACAATGAAGTCCAGCAAGGCCAGGAGGGCGGAGCAGGATTAAATAGGCAAAAAAGGTCATGTGATCAGCAAGATAGAAAAAACCTAACAGGAGAGTTCTAACAGGCGCAACCTGACCTCGTCGTCACTAGCATCCTCCTCCACCTCCTCTGCTGACCTCATCTCTTGGCTGACTGTGGGTTGACAGTAAGTGGGATCTCCAACCTCATCATCATCACCCTGCGTGTTATCACTCCCGTCGTCTTCAGAGCCAACCTGTTCCTGCCCTGACAAAAAACTAAAGTTGTCGCCCCAATCAGGTATTTGAGTCTTATCATCGTCTTCCTCATTGTCTCCACCAACAGGAGTTACAGTTTGAGAACGAGGGTCTACATTATGGTCAGAACCTTCTGCGTCTGGTCCTGGATCCGACTCATAAAGATTCTGGGTATCAGTGCAGATAATTACCTCGTCTGGATTCACATAAGCTCTGGAGCCGACCTCTGATTCCGAGGCTATAGTATGAGTAAACAGCTCTGCAGACTCAACCATCTGTTCTACCCCATACTCAGCTGGAGACTTGGGAGCTGTGAGGAAGCAAGTGCGATTGGGGTGACACCTCTGAGGACTGGAGTATTTGTGATGTTGACGTTGAGGTGGAGGAGAGCCCACTTAAAGGAGCACTTGATATCCGTTGAAGCACCTGCTGTTTTTGTGCCTCATCTGGAATTTGTAGCTATTGGCGTGGCCGAAAGAAAGGGATCTTATCACATTGTCCGCTAAAAGAAGTAGACATTTTAGTTTGGCTGGAAGATGGTCTTTCTTCTGCAGATGTTACTGTTGCTTTAACACCTACCCCACGGACACAACCTTTTTTTCCCTTCCCAACACGCCTATTCCCCTTTCCACAAGCAGCAGGCCTTTTTCCACTCATTTTGGTGGTTAAGTAATTCACAACTCTGGAGTTGTTTGCACAAAAAACATTGGATGGGAACCGAGCAGAGCTGAGTGGCCAAACTGTGGTATTAGCCCAAAAGTATTGGCTGGGTTAGATGCAGAAAAAAATTATATTGAATTTGCAACCTGGTGGAGGTTAGTATAGATGGACTAATAGAACACGTCCCACACACTGCTAGAAGCTGAAATATTTTTTCAGAGCTAGATGCAAAAAAAAATTATATTGAATTTGCAACCTGATGGAGGTCAGTATAGATGGACTAATAGAACAAGTCGCACACACTGCTAGAAGCCTTAATATTTTTTCAGAGCTAGATGCAGAAAAAAATTATATTGAATTTGCAACCTGATGGAGGTCAGTATAGATGGACTAATAGAACAAGTCCCACACACTGCTAGAAGCCCAAATATTTTTTCAGAGCTAGATGCAGAAAAAAATTATATTGAATTTGCAACCTGATGGAGGTCAGTATAGATGGACTAATAGAACAAGTCCCACACACTGCTAGAAGCCTACATATTTTTTCAGAGCTAGATGCAGAAAAAAATTATATTGAATTTGCAACCTGATGGAGGTTAGTATAAATGGACTAATAGAACAAGTCACATACACTGCTAGAAGCCTAAATATGTTTTCAGAGCTCGATGCAGAAAAAAATTATTTTGAATTTGAAACCTGGTGGAGGTTCGTATAGATGGACTAATAGAATGATGCTATGTCCAAATGGCTTTACTTCACTAGGTGCAGTAAAAAAATTTGTATTCTATACACAGGTGGTGTAGCTTGCAACACAGATAGGCTTCTCCGCTGACTAACACACTCTGCAATAGGCCAAAAAGGATTTGCTTTGCTAGATTTAGCCAAATGCTGTGAAAAAAACTTGCACAGCACTGGCACAGACCTGCCTGGCAAAAAGTGATAGGAACTGATGTAACCTAGCCCTGAAAAGGACTGCAATTACAATTAGTCTTTACTCCCAACCTATCTATATAAGAGCACAGACCTGCCTGATAAAAGTCGTAGGAAATGATGTAACCTAGTCCTTGAAAGGACTCCAATCACAACTATTCCCTACTCCCAAGCTATCTGTAGATTTGTGCGAAAATTGGCTTGAAATTAACAAAGTATAGCGGACACAGCAACACCGGTGCTGTCTAACACGCAGCTGCAGCAGTGAGAAAATGGTGGCGACAGGGAAAATGGCTGGGTCTTATAGGGCAAGGACATGTGACATACACTGCCAATGACACATGCCCTTGCTTGTGTGAAAAAAAGCAGTTCGCTCCGTGTGTGCGCTGCTGATAGACTGTACACTCAAACTGCGTATTAACATTAATTTTCAGCATTACTGAGAAAAAATCCAGTTATGATTTTGGTGCACGAACAGTTATCGAACATAACCTCAAACAGCCGAATTTTTTTTCAAATCGTTCGTGTTCGCCGAACGGCTCGAACACCTCCCAAAACAGCTCGAATTTGAGATTGGCGAACAGTTCGAGTTGAACAGCGCTCATCTCTACTTATGATATCAATTTCAAGCCATCTTTTTAAGTGGGAGAACTTGCATAATTGGTGGCTGACTAAATATTTTTTTTCCCCACTGTATGTTGCATGAAGTCAACCAATTCTGGTACCTATCCACTGTTATTCCAGCCCAGGATGCTTTGACTACAACCCACAAATCTTTGGCATTTGTTGGCTTTGCCTCAGAAACGACATTTTTGATGTCCCTCCACAAGTGTTCTATTGGATTAGGGTCTGGGGATTGGGCTGGCCATTACATAACCTCAATTTTGTTGGGCTGGAACCAAGATTTTGCTTATTTCCTGGTGTGTTTAGGGTCGTTGTCTTTTTGAAACACGCATTTCAAGGGCATATCCCCATCAGTGTAAGGCAACATGACCTCTTCAAGTATTTTAATATATGCAAACTTGTCCATGATCCCTGGTATGCTGCAAATAGGTCCAACACCATAGTAAGAGAAACATGGCCATGTTATGATCCTTGCACTACCATGCTTCACTGTCTTCAGAGTGTACTGTGACTTGAATGCAGAGTTTGGGGGTTGTCTGACAAACTGTCTGCAGCCTTTGGACCTAAAAAGAACAATTTTACTTTCATCAGTCAACAAAATGTTTCTCTATTTCTCTTTAGGCCAGTTGATGTGTTCTTTGACAAATTGTATCCGCTTCAGTACATGTGTTTTTTTAACAGTGGGACTTTGCGGGAACTTCTTGCTAAGAGATTAGCTTCACACAGGTGTCTTCTAACTGTCACAGTACTCACAGTTAACTTGAGACTGTCTTTGACCATCCTGGAGCCGATCATTGGCTGAGCTTTTGCCATTCTGGTTATTCTTCGCTCCATTCAAATGGTAGTCTTCCATTTTCTTCCACGTCTTTCTGGTTTTGCTTACCCTTTTAAATCATTGGAAAACAGCCTATCATTGTCTGGACTTCTTTAAAAGCTTTACCCTATCCAAACAACTTTTTAACAAAGTACGCTGTTCTTCTGAACAATGTCTCGAATGACCCATATGTATCAGGCTTTCAAGGAGAAATGCATGTACAACATGTGCTGGCTTCACCCCTAAATAAGGGCCACTTGATTCACACCTGTTTCTTCACAGAATGATTGACCTCACTAATTAATTGAATTCCACACTGCTATTTGGAACACACCCCTTTCAATTAATTATTCAAATAAACAGACTCAAAAACATGCAGATCATGAATGCTGAGTTTGTTGGTTTTCTTAGAATGTACTGCACCACTGGTAAATTGTTTGACATATGGTAATATAATTTATACAAAAAACAGTGATTAATCTAGTTATTTATACAGGACTGCTATTATTTTGAACACTACTGTATATAGGGCCGGCTCCAGGATTTTGTGGGCCTTGAGCGAAAGAGCCTCAGTGGGCCCCTTTAACACATACCACGATTCATGATGCACAGATACCGCAGAGAAATAAATATATAGTACAATGCCGAAGATTTCACTTCTTACATTACATGACCGATATCTATTGTAAATTCCACAATAGCTCAGAAACCGGCGAATTGGCCCCCATATAACACTCCATACAGGATACTGGCCTCCATATAACGCTCCATGCAGGCTGTGCCCCCACATAATTCTCCATGCAGGCTGTTCCCCCCACATAATGCCTAATGCAAGCTGTTCCCCCCTTATAATGCCCCATACAGGCTGTTCACCCCATATAATGCCCCATGCAGGATGTCACCCCCCTTATAATGCCCCATGCAGGATGTCACCCCCCTTATAATGCCCCATGCATTATGTCACCCCCCTTGTAATGCCCCATGCAGGATGTCACCCCCATTATAATGCCCTATGCACTATGTCACCCCCTTATAATGCCCCATGCATTATGTCACCCGCTTATAATGCCCCATGCAGGATGTCATCCCACTTATAATGCCCCATGCAGAATGTCACACACACCCCTCCCTTATAATGCCCCATGCAGGATGTCACCCCCCTTATAATGCCCCATGCAGGATGTCACACACACACATCCCTTATAATGCCCGATGCAGGATGTCACCCCCACCCTACCTTATAATGCCCCATGCAGGATGTCATTTCCCCCCATATAATGCCCCATGCAGGATGTCACGTCCTCCCCTTATAATGTCCCATGCAGGATGTCACCCCCCTCCCTTATATTGCCCCATGCAGTATGTTACTCCCCACTCCCCTTTTAATGCCACATGTAGGTTGTCACCCCCCTTATAATGCCCCATGCAGGGTGTCACCCCCTTATAATGCCCCATGCATTATGTCACCCCCCTTAAAATGCCCCAAGCAGGATGTCACCCCCCTTATAATGACCCATGCAGGATTTCACACTCACCCCTCCCTTATAATGCCACATGCAGGATGTCACTTCCCCCCTTTTAATGACCCATGCAGGATGTCAAACCCCCCCTCCCTTATAATGCCCCATGCACGATGTCACTCCCCCCTCTTTTAATGCCCCATGCAGGATGTCACACCCCCCCTCCCTTATAATGCCCTATGCACGATGTCACTCCCCCCTCTTTTAATGCCCAATGCAAGATGTCACACACCCCCCTTATAATGCCCCATGCAGGATGTAACACCACCCCCCCTTTAATGCCCCATGCCGGATGTCACTCCACCCCCTTTTAATGCCCCATGCAGGATGTCACACCCTGCCGCTGCTCAGCCCTGGACTCCAGTGTCGCTGGCGTCTTCCCTCTCTGCGCTGTGACGGCTCAGGAGAGAGAGCAGTGCAAAGACATCACCGCGCCCTCTGACCTGAGACATCACAGTAAGAGAACGTGGAAGAGACCGGAGCTGCTGCGGAGGCACTGGGAGAGGTAAGTTTTGTGCCGGGGCCCTGAGCAAGCAGGGGGGAAGCGGGCGCTGACACCACTCTCCTCTACTCACGGGTCCCATAGCGCGGCCTGCTCAGGGCCCCGGCACTTGCCCCGGTGCGCCGGGTGCTGACGCTGGCCCTGGCTGTATATATACACATTTGTAAAGAGGAAAACTATACATTTTTTAAGGCTGAGAACATTTTCTCACACATAATAGTGTGGCCGGTGGCTTGTATCTGTCTGTTTCCCATGCCATAGGTCCTGAGGTTGTATTCCTTGCACTAAAAAGTTTCAAAAGTAAAATGAGTTTGTGAATGCAGAAGTCTCTCTTCTGTTTCAGCAGCTCAGCAGTTGTGGTGCCCCTATTCCCCTTTTACTGTTGCAAGTGCAGTTGCAGGTGCTGGGCAGTAAATTCAATAGATTTAGAGTTAAGGTTGTGTCTGACCGTGCAGGTACATGGCCGGCACATACCACAGCTTCTGGGCAGGGGAGGAAGCAATAGAGTATACAGACATTATAGCACAAGATCACAGCTGATTTTTTTTGTAAGGTTAAAAGAAAAAAAGGGTTTGGTTCCATGTTAGTAAGTTGAAAAAAGATAGCTCTCAGTGGGAAAAACAAGATAATCTAGAAGTTATGATACCTTTTAATGGATAACAAAAATAAATATAAAATTGTATTTTTGATAGCCGTTGAAAGTTATCATAACTACAAGATTATTTTGTTTTTCCCACTGAGAGCTATCTTTTTTGTAAGGTAAACTTTTCCCTGCATGATTTAAAGAAATGTTTTACTTCACAGAAAGCAGCAGCTACAATCCCATGCTGTCCTGTCTGTATACTCTTTTGCTTTCTCCTCTATTCTATTGCTGTAGTATAATCAGACCATGTTCCTGCACGGTCAGAAACAACCATTACACAGTACACAGCAGGGGCACATTGATAAGATTATCTCAGCACAAGAACATACTTTTTAACACATCCAATTCAAGAACTTATTATTATTCCAAGATTTATTAATTAATATGTACTTTGTTCATGGGAAAACCATTTTAGCATTTCTAAAAAAATAAAAAAAACAGTAACTGAGTTAGGGTAGTGGACAGCCTCTATAAGCCATATGGAAACTTTACTATGGCATGAATAGATCTTAAAATTCCAAAATTGGACAGATTGAAGATGTGGCCCAAACTTGACAAGTTGTCCATACAACAACCTGGTAAACTGATACATTTTTTGAATATTTTATCTATCTGTCTATTAATAATACAGAGGGTCTAGCTATTTTAAATAACTTTGTAATACAATGTGTTGCCTGATTCTGCCTGTTCCATGCCTTATGCTGCTCGTTAATTGAAGCTATCATCTCTTTTTTATAGTAAAGTCCAGCTCACTCACCACCAGGTTCACAGATCATACAGTGTGTGTTTATGAGAGGAAAACAGAGAAACATCCAGCTCCTACGATCCAAATAAAATAATCGATGGCTTTATTGAATAATTCACAAAAAATATGCACAAGACACAACGTAGATATGCTACGCGTTTCAAATCAATTATGTTCCTTTTTCATGGAATTTTCCCTGGATTATTCAATAAAGACATTTTTTACTTTATTTAGATCGTGGGGCTGAATGCTTCTTCATTTTCGTCTTTTTTTCACTCCAGTAGATGTGTAGCTATGTTCGGCCATTTATCCAGATTGGAAGCCCAAAAAGAGCAGGGGTCCAGTGACACAGTCATGGCTTCAATGTTAACTTGGAGATACTCCTGTACCATCGTCTCTAGGCGTTGACTATGTGTCAGACTTCTTGTCTCCTGTGGCCTTACAAAGGATGGGCTAAAAAAGTGGTGAAATGATTCCACAAAATTGATGTTACCAGCAGATACTGTGTTTCTGTTACGGTTTGAGTGCTGAAAACTCGACCGTTCCACGGTTGGCAAGTTGGAACTGTGAGATTCACTACGTGCACCACTGGTGTTCTGTGGAAAAGCACATGTAAGATTCTGCAACAGTCTCTGCTGATACTCCTGCATGCGTGCATCCCTTTCTATGGCAGGAATAATTTCTGCAAATTTACTTTTGTACTGGGGATCTAACAGTGTGGCAACCCAGTAGTCAGGATTATTTCTAATTCTCACAATTCGAGGGTCATGTTGCAGGTAGTGCAGCAAGAAGGCACTCATGTGTCTTGCGCATACAGGAGCACCAAGTCCCTGTTGTGTTGGTGGTGAGGTAACAATCATGCTTCCTTCCTCTGTCCTCTCCCCCCAACCTCGCACAACAGAAATGTGATCAAGGTCTCCCTCATCTGATGAGTCTTCCATCAGTTCGTCCTCCACTTCTTCCTGGGCTACTGCACCTTCCTCACTAGTTTGGCTGCTTCCATTCACCCTGGTAAAACCATCTCCCCAACCCTCACATGCCTGCCGCCTTGGTGCTGCCGACCGTCTGGACCTTGCAGATGTTAGCCCTTCAGCACACATCTCCTCCTCCTCTACTTCCTCCACCTCCTCTTGTGCCACCACTTGACTCCAAATTCTGCTTAACATGTGCTGCAGCATGTAAATCACCGGAATAGTCATGCTGATAATGGCATCGTCAGCACTAAACATCTTCATCGCCATTTCAAAACTGTGCAGAAGGGTGCATAGGTCCCTGATCTGAGACCACTCCTCCAGCGTGATTTGCCCCACCTCTGGATCTCGTTGGCCCAGGCTATACGTCAGAACGTATTGCACCAGGGCTTGTCGGTGCTGCCACAGTCGCTGCAACATGTGCAGAGTTGAATTCCACCGGGTAGGCACATCGCATTTTAGCCCGTGAAGTGGCAGGCCCAACGAATTCTGTAGAGATGTAAGTCGCTGAGCTGCGGGAGGCGAACGGCGGAAGTGAGCACACAGCGACCGTGCCCTCTGCAGAAGGCCATCTAGTCCAGGATAGTGGGCTAAAAATTGCTGGACAACCAGGTTCAACACGTGAGCCATACAAGGCACGTGTGTGACATTGCCCCGGCGAAGGGCCGCACCTAGGTTTGCAGCATTGTCGCACACGGCCTTCCCTGGTTTCAGGTCCAGTGGAGACAACCATTCATGAAACTGGTTCTCCAGAGCTGACCTTAACTCCTCAGCTGTGTGACTCACATTTCCCAGACATTTCAAAGTAAAAACCGCCTGATGACGTTGAGCCCTGCTGCCAGCATAGTAAGGAGGTGTGCAGGATCCCTTCTGCGCAGTTAGAAAGCTTGTGGCAAGACCAGACAGGCTTTGGGTGCAGGTGGAGGACCGAGAGGAGGTTGAGGAGGCAGAAGCAGTGGAGGAACTTTGAGATAAAGAGGATTGACGCACAACTCGTGGGGACGGCAAGACTTGGACAGCAGCCCCTTGTCCTGCTGTCACCATAGTTACCCAGTGCCCAGTCAGCGACATGTAGCGCCCCTGTCCATGCCTAATCGTCCAAGTGTCTGTGGTGAAATGCACCCTGTCACACACAGAGTTTCTCAAAGAAGCGATGATGTTGTGTGTGACATGCTGGTGGAGCGCAGGCACACCTTTCTTTGAGAAGTAGTGCCGACTGGGCATCTGGTAGTGGGGAACTGCGACGGACATAAGGTCTCGAAAATCCTCTGTGTCCACCAGGCGGAAAGGAAGCATTTGTGTAACCAAGAGCTTGCAGATGGTGAATTTCAATCTCTTAGCTTTCTCATGGCTAGGAGTAAATGGTCTTTTACTTGTCTACATCTGAGGGACCGAGGGCTGGCTGTTGTGGTTAGACGGGGGTGAGAAGGGTGTAACCGGCAAACTGCTGGTCTGTGAGGAAGATGCAGGCGGACATGTTAGGTTGCCTTGATCCAAAGGTGGTGCTATCGATGTCGGACAGCGCTGAACACCAGCTGGTGCTTCCACCTCCAAAGAAAATGATGACCAGCCAATCACACTGGTTGTTGCGGGTAAAAAGGTGGCCGGTCTGCGTCCCAAAACAGGTGTGACTGCTGTCCGCACTGTCACAGAGGATGGAGAGGCCGCGGATGCACAAGATGTGGCAGACGGTGTTTGGCCCGGCCGGCTAGGCCGCATTGTAGCACAGTGAGCTTCCCACTGCAACTTATGATTCATGTCCATGTGCCGGTTCATGCATGAAGTACTCAAACTATGTATTTTTTGGCCTCTACGTAGTTTTTGCTGACAAATGTTACAGATAACACGAGTTGGGTCATCTTTATCAATCTGAAAAAATGCCCAGGCTATGCAAGGCTTAGCACCCATGCGACCTGAAGAGCCACAACGACTTGTGGTCAGAGGCAGAGTTGATTTGAGGATGCAGTTGTTGACGTGCTTCCAGTACTACGTCTCTGTCCAGGAAGGCACAACCTGACCTTGTCGTCACTAGCATCCTCCTCCACCTCCTCTGCTGACCTCATCTCTTGGCTGACTGTAAGCTGACAGTAAGTGGTATCTCCACCCTCATCATCATCACCCTGTGTGTTATCTCACCCGTTGTCCTCAGAGCCAACCTGTTCCTGCCCTGACAAAAAACTAAAGTTGTCGCTCCAATCAGGTATTTGAGTCTCATCATCGTCTTCCTCATTGTCTCCACCAACAGGAGTTACAGTTTGGGAACGAGGGTCTACATTATGGTCAGAACCTTCTGCATCTGGTCCTGGATCCGACTCATAAAGATTCTGGGTATCAGTGCATATAATTTCCTCGTCTGGAATCACATACGCTCTGGAGCCTACCTCTGATTCCCAGGCTATAGTATGAGTAAACAGCTCTGCAGACTCAACCATCTGTTCTACCCCATACTCAGATGGGCAGCTGGAGACTTTGGAGCTGTGAGGAAGCAAGTGCGATTGGGGTGACCCCTCTGAGGACTGGAGTATTTGTGATGTTGAAGTTGAGGTCTAGGAGTGTCCACTTAAAGGAGCACTTGATATCCGTTGAAGCACCTGCTGTTTTTGTGCCTCATCTGGAATTTGTAGCGATTGGTGTGGCCGAAAGAAAGGGATCTTATCACATTGTCCGCTAAAAGAAGTAGACATCTTAGTTTGGCTGGAACATGGTCTTTCTTCTGCAGATGTTACTGTTGCTTTAACACCTACCCCACGGACACAACCTTTTTTCCCCTTCCCAACACGCCTATTCCCCTTTCCACCAGCAGCAGGCCTTTTTCCACTCATTTTGGTGGTTAAGTAATTCACAACTCTGGAGTTGTTTGCACAAAAACCAATGGATGGGAACCGAGCAGAGCTGAGAGGCCAAACTGTGGTATTAGCCCAAAAGAATTGGCTGGGTTTGATGCAGAAAAAAATTATATTGAATTTGCAACCTGGTGGAGGTTAGTATAGATGGACTAATAGAACAAGTCACACACACTGCTACAAGCTGAAATATTTTTTCAGAGCTAGGTGAAAAAAAAATTATATTGAATTTGCAACCTGATGGAGGTCAGTATAGATGGACTAATAGAACAATTCGCACACACTGCTAGAAGCCTAAATAAATTTTCAGAGCTCGATGCAGAAAAATATTATCTTGAATTTGCAACCTGATGGAGGTTAGTATAGATGGACTAATAGAACAAGTCCCACACACTGCTAGAAGCCGAAATATTTTTTCAGAGCTAGATGCAGAAAAAATTTATATTAAATTTTCAACCTGATGGAGGTCAGTATAGATGGACTAATAGAACAAGTCCCACACACTGCTAGAAGCCTAAATATTTTTTCAGAGCTAGATGCAGAAAAAAATAATTTTGAATTTTCAACCTGATGGAGGTCAGTATAGATGGACTAATAGAACAAGTCGCACACACTGCTAGAAGCCTAAATATTTTTTCAGAGCTAGATGCAGAAAAAAACTATATTGAATTTGCAACCTGATGGATGTCAGTATAGATGGACTAATAGAACAAGTCCCACACACTGCTAGAATCTGAAATATTTTTTCAGAGCTAGATGCAGAATAAAATTATATTGAATTTGCAACCTGATGGAGGTCAGTTTAGATGGACTAATAGAACACACACTGCTAGAAGCCGAAATATTTTTTCAGAGTTGGATGCAGATAAGAATTATATTGAATTTGCAACCTGATGGAGGTCAGTATAGATGGACTAATAAAACAAGTCCCACACACTGCTACAAGCTGAAATATTTTTTCAGAGCTAGATGCAGAAAAAAATTATATTGAATTTGCAACCTGATGGAGGTCAGTTTAGATGGACTAATAGAAAAAGTCCCACACACTGCTCGAAGCCTAAATATTTTTTCAGAGCTAGATGCAGAAAAAAATTATATTGAATTTGCAACCTGATGGAGGTCAGTATAGATGGACTAATAGAACAGGTCGCACACACTGCTAGAAGCCTAAATATTTTTTCAGAGCTCGATGCAGAAAAAAATTATATTGAATTTGCAACCTGATGGAGGTCAGTATAGATGGACTAATAGAACAAGTCCCACACACTGCTAGAAGCCTAAATATTTTTTCAGAGCTAGAAGCAGAAAAAAATTATATTGAATTTGCAACCTAATGGAGGTTAGTATAGATGGACTAATAGAACAAGTCCCACACACTGCTAGATGCCTAAATATTTTTTCAGAGCTCGATGCAGAAAAAAATTATTTTGAATTTGAAACCAGGTGGAGGTTAGTATAGATGGACTAATAGAATGATGCTATTCCCAAAAGGTTTTACTTCACTAGGTGCAGTAAAAAAATTTGTATTCTATACACAGGTGGTGTAGCTTGCAACACAGATAGGCTTCTCCACTGACTAACACACTCTGCAATAGGCCAAAAATAATTTGCTTTGCTAGATTTAGCCAAATGCTGTGAAAAAAAACTTGCACAGCACTGGCACAGACCTGCCTGGCAAAAAGTGATAGGATCTGATGTAACCTAGCCCTGAAAAGGACTGCAATTACAATTAGTCTTTACTCCCAAACTATCTATTTAAGAGCACAGACCTGCCTGATAAAAGTCGTACGAATTGATGTAACCTAGTCCTTGAAAGGACTGCAATCACAACTCTTCCCTACTCCCAAGCTATCTGTAGATTTGTGCGAAAATTGGCTTGAAATTAACAAAGTATAGCGCACACAGCAACAGCGGTGCCGTCTAACACGCAGCTGAAGCAGTGAGAAAATGGTGGCGACGGGGAAAATGGCTGGGTCTTATAGGGCAAGGACATGTGATATACACTGCCAATGACACATGCTCTTGCTTGTGTGAAAAAAGCAGTTCGCTCCGTGTGTGCGCTGCTGATAGGCTGACAGACTGCATCGCCCCACTGTAAATGCGGGGAAGAGAAAAAAAAATGGAGATCTTCATTATTTCTGCAGAGATCCATCCTCTGCCCCTCCCCCCGCCCCGCTGTACACTCAAACTGCGTATTAACATTAATTTGCAGCATTACTGAGAAAAAATCCAGTTATGATTTTGGTGCACGAACAGTTATCGAACATAACCTCGAACAGCCGAATTTTTTTCAAATCGTTCATGTTCGCCGAACGGCTCGAACACCACCCAAAAACAGCTCGAATTTGAGATTGGCGAACAGTTCGAGTCGAACACCGCTCATCTCTACTTATGATATCAATTACAAGCCATCTTTTTAAGTGGGAGAACTTGTATAATTGGTGGCTGACTAAGTACTTTTTTTCCCCACTGTATGTTGCATGAAGTCAACCAATTCTGGCACCTATCCACTGTTATTCCAGCCCAGGATGCTTTGACTACAACCCACAAATCTTTGGCATTTTTGATGTCACTCCACAAGTGTTCTATTGGATTCGGGTCTGGGGATTGGGCTGGCCATTACATAACCTCAATTTTGTTGGGCTGGAACCAAGATTTTGCTTATTTTCTGGTGTGTTTAGGGTCGTTGTCTTTTTGAAACACGCATTTCAAGGGCATATCCCCTTCAGTGTAAGGCAACATGACCTCTTCAAGTATTTTAATATATGCAAACTGGTCCATGATCCCTGGTATGCTGTAAATAGGTCCAACACCATAGTAAGAGAAACATGGCCATGTTATGATCCTTGCACTACCATGCTTCACTGTCTTCAGAGTGTACTGTGACTTGAATGCAGAGTTTGGGGGTCGTCTGACAAACTGTCTGCAGCCTTTGGACCTAAAAAGAACAATTTTACTTTCATCAGTCAACAAAATGTTTCTCTATTTCTCTTTAGGCCAGTTGATGTGTTCTTTGACAAATTGTATCCGCTTCAGTACATGTCTTTTTTTTAACAGTGGGACTTTGCGGGAACTTCTTGCTAAGAGTTTAGCTTCACACAGGTGCCTTCTAACTGTCACAGTACTCACAGGTAACTTGAGACTGTCTTTGATCATCCTGGAGCCGATCATTGGCTGAGCTTTTGCCATTCTGGTTATTCTTTGATCCATTCAAATGGTAGTCTTCCATTTTCTTCCATGTCTTTCTGGTTTTTCTTACCCTTTTAAAGCATTGGAGAACAGCCTATCATTGTCTGGACTTCTTTAAAAGTTTTACCCTATCCAAGCAACTTTTTAACAAAGTACGCTGTTCTTCTGAACAATGTCTCGAATGACCCATATGTATCAGGCTTTCAAGGAGAAATGCATGTACAACATGTGCTGGCTTCACCCCTAAATAAGGGCCACTTGATTCACACCTGTTTCTTCACAGAATGATTGACCTCACTAATTAATTGAATTCCACACTGCTATTTGGAACACACCCCTTTCAATTAATTATTCAAATAAACAGACTCAAAAACATGCAGATCATGAATGCTGAGTTTGTTGGTGTTCTTAGAATGTACTGCACCACTGGTAAATTGTTTGACATATGGTAATATAATTTATACAAAAAACAGTGATTAATCTAGTTATTCATACTGGACTGCTATTATTTTAAACACTACTGTATATAGGGCCGGCTCCAGGATTTTGTGGGCCCTGAGCGAAACAGCCTCAGTGGGCCCCTTTAACACATACCACGATTCATAATGCACAGATACCGCAGAGAAATAAATATATAGTACAATGCCGAAGATTTCACTTCTTACATTACATGACCGATATCTATTGTAAATTCCACAATAGCTCAGAAACCGGCGAATTGGCCCCCATATAACGCTCCATACAGGATACTGGCCTCCATATAATGCTCCATGCAGGCTGTTCCCCCACTTAATGCTCCATGCTGGCTGTTCCACCCACATAATGCCTAATGCAAGCTGTTCCCCCCTTATAATGCCCCATACAGGCTGTTCACCCCATATAATGCCCCATTCAGGATGTCACCTACCTTATAACGCCCCATGCAGGATGTCACCCCCCTTATAATGCCCCATGCATTATGTCACACCCCTTATAATGCCCCATGCAGGATGTCACCCCCATTATAATGCCCTATGCACTATGTCACCCCCTTATAATGCCCCATGCATTATGTCACCCCCTTATAATGCCCCATGCAGGATGTAATCCCCCTTATAAGGCCCCATGCAGAATGTCACACACACCCCTGCCTTATAATGCCCCATGCAGGATGTCACCCCCCTTATAATGCCCCATGCAGGATGTCACACACACACCTCCCTTTAATGCCCCATGCAGGATGTCACCCCCCCTTCCTTATAATGCCCCATGCAGGATGTCATTTACCCCCATTATAATGCCCCATGCAGGATGTCACGTCCTCCCCTTATAATGCCCCATGCAGGATGTCACCCCCCCTCCCTTATATTGCCCCATGCAGTATGTTACTCCCCACTCCCCTTTTAATGCCACATGCAGGATGTCACCCCCCTTATAATGCCCCATGCAGGGTGTCACCCCCTTATAATGCCCCATGCATTATGTCACCCCCCTTAAATTCCCCATGCAGAATGTCACCCCCCTTATAATGACCCATGCAGGATTTCACACTCACCCCTTCCTTATAATGCCACATGCAGGATGTCACTTCCCCCCCCTTTAATGACCCATGCAGGATGTCAAACCCCCCCTCCCTTATAATGCCCCATGCACGATGTCACTCCCCCCTCTTTTAATGCCCCATGCAGGATGTCATACCCCCCCTCCCTTATAATGCCCCATGCACGATGTCACTCCCCCCCTCTTTTAATGCCCCATGCAATATGTCACACCCCCCCTTATAATGCCCCATGCAGGATGTCACACCACCCCCCCTTTAATGCCCCATGCAGGATGTCACTCCACCCCCTTTTAATGCCCCATGCAGGATGTCACACCCCCCTCCCTTATAATGCCCCATGCCTCCATACATTAACTCTCCTCCATTCACGGGTCCCATAGCGCGGCCTGCTCAGGGCCCCGGCACTTGCCCCGGTGCGCCGGGTGCTGACGCCGGCCCTGACTGTATATATACACATTTGTAAAGAGGAAAACTATACATTTTTTAAGGCTGAGAACATTTTCTCACACATAATAGTGTGGCCGGTGGCTTGTATCTGTCTGTTTCCCATGCCATAGGTCCTGAGGTTGTATTCCTTGCACTAAAAAGTTTCAAAAGTAAAATGAGTTTGTGAATGCAGAAGTCTCTCTTCTGTTTCAGCAGCTCAGCAGTTGTGGCGCCCCTCTTCCCCTTTTACTGTTGCAAGTGCAGTTGCAGGTGCCGGGCTGTAAATTCAATAGATTTAGAGTTAAGGTTGTGTCTGACCGTGCAGGTACATGGCCGGCACATACCACAGCTTCTGGGCAGGGGAGGAAGCAATAGAGTATACAGACATTATAGCACAAGATCACAGCTGATTTTTTTTGTAAGGTTAAAAGAAAAAAAGGGTTTGGTTCCATGTTAGTAATTTGAAAAAGATAGCTCTCAGTGGGAAAAATAAGATAATCTTGAAGTTATGATACCTTTTAATGGATAACAAAAATAAATATAAAATTGTATTTTTGATAGCCATTGAAAGGTATCATAACTACAAGATTATTTTGTTTTTCCCACTGAGAGCTATCTTTTTTGTAAGGTAAAACTTTTCCCTGCATGATTTAAAGCAATGTTTTACTTCACAGAAAGCAGCAGCTACAATCCCATGCTGTCCTGTCTTTATACTCTTTTGCTTTCTCCTCTATTCTATTGCTGTAGTATAATCAGACCATGTTCCTGCACGGTCAGAAACAACCATTACACAGTACACAGCAGGGGCACATTGATAAGATTATCTCAGCACAAGAACATACTTTTTAATACATCCAATTCTAGAACTTATTATTGTTCCAAGATTTATTAATTAATATGTACTTTGTTCATGGGAAAACCATTTAAGCATTTATAAAAAAAAAAAAAAAAACAGTAACTGAGTTAGGGTAGTGGACAGCCTCTATAAGCCATATGGAAACTTTACTATGGCACGAATAGATCTTAAAATACCAAAATTGGACAGATTGAAGATGTGGCCCAAACTTGACAAGTTGTCCATACAACAACCTGGTAGACTGATATATTTTTGGAATATTTTATCTATCTGTCTATTAATAATACAGAGGGTCTAGCTATTTTAAACAACTTTGTAATACAATGTGTTGCCTGATTCTGCCTGTTCCATGCCTTATGCTGCTCCTTAATTGAAGCTATCGTCTCTTTTTTATAGTAAAGTCCAGCTCACTCACCACCAGGTGCACAGATCATACAGTGTGTGTTTATGAGAGGAAAACAGAGAAACATTCAGCTCCTACGATCCAAATAAAATAATCGATGGCTTTATTGAATAATTCACAAAAAATATTCACAAGACACAACGTAGATATGCTACGCGTTTCAAATCAATTATGTTCCTTTTTCATGGCATTTTTCCTGGATTATTCAATAAAGCCATATTTTACTTTATTTAGATCATTTATTTGAATGCTTCTTCATTTTCGTCTTTTTTTCACTCCAGTAGATGTGTAGCTATGTTCTATCTGCACTCACCTCAGTCCAGGATGAGTGCAAAAACAGTGGCTTGTGAAAGTATTCACCCCCCTTGGCAGTTTTCATGTTTTGCTACCTCACAACCAGGAATTTGACTATTTTTATGGTTTGCATCAGTTCATGTAAAGAACATGCCTACAACTGTGACCATTTGGTTTTATTTTTATAGTGAAGAAAATAATAAATAGAGCAAAATAACTGAAAACTTCAGTGCGCATAACTATTCACCCTCCTAAAGTCAGTACTTTGTAAAGCCTTTTGCGGCAATTACAGCTGCAGGTCACTTTGGATAAGTCTCTATGAGATTTCCACATCTTGCCACTGGGATTTTTGCCCATTCCTTAGGACAAAACTGCTCCAGCTCCTTCAAGTTCAATGATTTCCTCTGGTGAACAGCAACCTTCAAGTCTGACCACATATTCTCAATTGGATTAAGGTCTTCATGTTGTTGTTTGGTTAGTGGTGCCTCTTGCTTAATAGTGTTGCAGCCTCTGTGGCCTTCCAGAAAAGGTGTGTATATACCGACAGACCATGTGATACTTAGATTGCACACAGGTGGACTTTCTTTTACTAAGCATGTGCCTTATGAAGGTAATTTCTTGCACCAGAAATTTTTAGAGGCTTCATAGCAAAAGGCATGAATACATATGCACATGTCAATTTTTATTTATTTGATCCCATAAAGTTAATTGATGCCTATATTTTTCTCACTTCACTTCACCAACTTAGACTATTTAGTGCTGATCAATTACACACGGATAACAAAAATATTAAAAGACAGGTAACATTTAATAAAATAGGTAAAAAGCCAACGGGGTGAATATTTTCGTAAACCACTGTATATGACTGGGGAAATCCCCTCTGCAATGTACCTGCTCCATACAGGTAAGACAAGCACTGTGTCTCAGTGAGCAGCACTGCAGCATGAGGACAGAGGGCAGTGCTGGAAAATCATACAGTAGAGAGGTCCATCCCCATCTTCATTCCATAGTGGTTCAAGTAGTGACGAGCAGTTCGACTATTTTTGGTGACCTGGATTACTTGTCTCTGCTCAAGAAAAAGAGTCAGCTCTTTTGAAACCTAAGTAGATCCCGATTAAATATGTGTGCACCCGTGGCCAACACTCAGACTACTTGCAGCCAGTAAATGAAATCAATTTTGGATTAGATGGGCAGGGCACCATCATTTTACACCCAGTGTCCAGCAGGGAGCCAGCTCTTTGTCTTGGATCCGTCGTGAACGACCCATCACCAATTATTAAGAAGGAGGCAATTTACTTCTATATTTCACAGAACAAAAATGTTCAGATTACTTGGCTCAATAATAATCATATGAAGAGTGTTGTGCTTTTTGTATTTCTTTGTGAAATTACAGTTACACTTTCGGTACAGAAAGTAATTTTGTTTATAAGTCAAATTTATATCAACTCAGATAAGCATGTAGGAAATTTCAGAAATCTGGGATTATGGTACATGATGCACTGATTAGGACTTCAGAAAAGAGCATAATACACGAATGAACATTTATTCCAGAAAAACATAAAAAATCTGGCAGGAGAATGACTAAACAGTCCTTTATACCCCGGGAATGTCATAAACAATGTATCCATACTTGTAACCAAGGTATACCAGTAAGTAGACTTTTCAACATGTGAGGCTTTATTTATAAATTCTTAATTGTATGATTCTACTGTAAACGATAAGACCCCAAAGTGTATATGCATTTCTTCAGTGACTGTAAACCATATTTGATATAGGTACCTTAAGGATATCAAGGTCTG
This sequence comes from Phyllobates terribilis, assembly GCF_046119375.1. NCBI lineage: Eukaryota > Metazoa > Chordata > Amphibia > Anura > Dendrobatidae > Phyllobates > Phyllobates terribilis. Next base: position 455,836,247 of record NW_027362763.1, on the reverse strand, counting down.
TTTTTTATATTGCTCTATTAATATAAATGTTTCAGGAAGAGCTGGTGAAGGTTTTTGTCTTTTTATAGTTTAATACCTGATGCTTATGCAAGTAGAAATTGTATTCTCTCGGGTGTCAGAATAATTCATTCTTCTGTTGCCGAAGAAGCATCTGCATGAGATAAGCCAGGTTTCTTGCCCTATTAAAATAACTAGAGTACAGTCTATTTTGTCACTGTATATATTTTTCCGTGCTACAGGAATTTTCTTTTGCCCAGCATAACTGAAGACCATAAAAACACCAATGGCAGAACATTAGAAGGTAAAGCAATAGGAAAAGACACATAAAAAATAAAGTACCCAGTACATGTAAAATAGGATAACAAATTGAGACAAGAACATTGAGATCTGACATCTATTTGCTGCAAAATTTGAAGTAAAAAAATTGGTTTCTGTTACAGACTTACAGTTTAAACTGCTGTGGCGATTAACCTTTTGCAATAAGGCTTTTTTGCATAGTGCTACATACTGTGATTTTTAGTCACTGTTTACGCAGATTTTGGAAACTAATTAAGGAAAAAACATAGGCATATAAACAGGCATATAAATAGTCATAACTAGAAATTAGTTAATCATTTGAAATCCACATTTGTCGGCTTTGCCAAATTTTCCAAAGTAAATTTGATTTATATTCAATAAATTAGTCCAAATCGCAATACTATAAAGCCTCTAATTGCCTGGAAAATGCATGTATAACACTCAGAGGTCTCTTAGGTGTATTTGTATTTGTTTTGAGTATTGTAATGCCAACACAGATTTATTAATGTCAAAGTAACCTCAACCTATCTTGCTAAGTGTAAATGGATATTCAGTAGTAGTGGCGGCGATGGTGGATATTTCTCCTGAATGTTAAAAAAATGTATGTCTTGCCCATTTAAAATGCAGGAAGAACACAGATAAGCCTTGGATTCAGGATTTTGTTTTTAAGACTGATCCTCCCAAATCAAATTTCAGAGTGTTCAAATTCACAGGGACCTGTGAATTTCAGGCAATTTGACTCAAAGGTGTGTCTCTATAAATCCATCCACTTAACTATAGTCATGAGGTTTTTGAATAGAAAAAAATGGGATTGGTTTTGTAGGCATTTCTCGCTTAAATTTTACATTTGTAAATGTTCATATGAATATCAGTCTAGTTTTTTCAAAACTAATAAGTCAAATTTTTAAAAAAAATTACAATTCTAACATTAAAACACATAAATGTATACCTCAATTATCAAGCTATAATTATTATATTGCAATGCTTTTTTTATTTTTTGGATCTTTTCTTTATGAATGTACTAAAATTATTCTGCCTTGGAAAAAACAGTCTGCCTCATAATTAATTCATAGTAAACCAAGTAAAAATAATATAAAACTATGATAAATTCTATTCATCAAGCAGATTCAGTAACTTCAAACATATTTCAAATTATAGCAAAATATAAAATGCTCTTTTAACATAACATACTGTACTTTCATAATGAGTAGATTTTTCTAGATTGGTCTTAAAACATTAGTATTTTTACTATGTGTCATTCTTACATAACACTATTATTTTATAAACTTAGAAATCCAATTATTGCAAAAATGCCTTTCAATGTCCCACATGCCACATGTTCTATTTGAGCCATACACATGACCTTGTCAGTCCTAGAAAATGAAGAAATGGGCTGGTGGTCTAGCAATACTTTCTTTAAATGCCATTAATCTATACATTTGACACTCTGACACCACAATTCTTTTAAACGGTTTCTAAGTTACATTTTAACTGTAGGTGCCTGAACCACCATACTATTTCAATTTAGGTTTCAGTACCCCTTTAATGTATCATGCTTATGAAAAATTTTCCTCTTATGACTTTGGAATATCGAAGCAATGATTTTGCACCTGCTCAGTAGCAACAGAAAGCTGATTGATTTTCTTGCAAGCTGATTGAGGTTACATGTGACTAACTCCCAATACATTCTTGGAAAGTTTATGATCTTTCTGTTACTCAGCTGATTTTGGGCACAAGCATAGAGACATATGACTACATTCTCACCTTCCAACTAAACCCCCCCCCCCCCAAAAAAAAGAGACAAAACAAAATATTCCACATGGTATAATTATAATGAGTACACAGTTCCTGGATATTACTTTATAATGAAAATAATCATTTTAGGGTTTGATATCTGTATCCATAAATGCATCATTCTGGCCCCAAATATTTTGTCCCTTCATGAACAATAATGAATATTTGCTAATTTAAAGTCATATGTTTATTATGTAATACTACTTTAACAGGGTCAAATGATGCCTTTACCCCGAGACAATATATAACTTTGGCTCAATAATACCACCATACGTTGACCATATACTGATTATGTTCCACTACTATTCTGGTGCTCTGAAGGATATATTACAGCGAATACATGTCAATTAAATCCAGAGGCTCACAGGTGATGTTTTCTGTGATCATAGTTTTTTTTTCCAATTTGATCATTTTTCCAGCCATGACTAATTTTTGCAGTTTTTTGCTAAAACATCTTAGATACATTGCTTTTCCAGCACATCTTCATCCTGTACCAAAACTTCTCATCCTGTACCTGCCTTTAATGGCGAATTCAAATGTTTGTATGAATTGGTCTGAATTGGGATCACAATGCATGGACTGGCCGGCGGGTCTCCAGACACTAGCTTGACAGCTTCATATATTTCCATGAAGCTGTCATGCTCAGGTTCGGAGACATGCCAGTCAATCCATGCATTCGGGTTCCATTTCAAACTGATTTATAAGGATGTCAGAATGCACCCTAACAGTGGCCTATTATTGTAAAAATAGTGTCATATAGATAGCCCTGCAAATATAATACTATAGTAGCAAACAATTCCTCGCACAGTAATATTGTCCGCCTATTTGTAATACTTCTCCTACATAGTAGTGTCCATAGTAATAGTACACAGACTGAGCAATTCTACCCCTTTGAGTGGAAAATAAAGGCACCCTTTTAAGGCACCACTTCCAGTAATAGTGCCTCAATTTGTGCCACATACATTAAAAGTAGTCCTTAGTTCATCTATATGATAAAAATGTCTACGTTTGACCTTAATAAAAAAAAAACATTTTATGGCATATACCGCTATAGTGCCTTAGTGGTAATTGCTAGTGATGAGCAAGCATGCTCGCTACTGCTCGGTGCTCGTCCGAGCATCTCACTGCTCGAGATGCTCGGCGCTCTCCGAGCATTTCCGGGTTGCTCGGGCGGGAACTCAGGTCCCCTCCCTGCATGTTTAGCGCTCTTTAGAGAGCCAATAAACATGCAGGGATTGCCTGCCATGCACTGAAATGCCATAGTCATGTTGGTTGTGGGCATTACAGTGATTGGCTAGCCGCACAGCGTCATCAGGTCTATATCAGACCTGGCGCCGCCATGCTCGTCACAGTCACACCGGATCAGATAGTGTAGGGAGAGCTGCTGCGTTAGGGAGAGATTTAATTGTGTATTAGGTAGTGTAGGGAGAAAAACCATACATAACACAAATCCATCTTAACAAACAGTCGTTCTGAGGACTAATCCATCTGCAGAGATATCAGGCAGGCAGGGTGTATAGGCAGGCAGTGTATATAGTAGACTGCAGTGCATATACCACAAGAGGCTCTATTCCAATTCTGCCTTCTGCTGCTGTTAGATATTTCTATACAAAGGCCCAGGTCTCAGGGGCCAGGAATAATTTTCTTTGGAAGTTAATCCTCATTATTTGCTTAAAAAGCAATCCAGAAAACACCGTTTTTCTGCGCCATTTGCTTGTGTAGGGAGAGGTGCTGCTGCGTCAGGGATAAAGATGAGAGTTGTTCGACTCGAACTGTTCGCCAATCTCAAATTCGAGCTGTTTTGGGCGGTGTTTGAGCCGTTCGGCGAACACGAACAATTTGAGAAAAATTCGGCTGTTCGAGGTTATGTACGATAACTGTTCATGCACCAAAATCATAACTGGATTTTTTCTCAGTAATGATGAAAATTAATGTTAATACGCAGTTTGAGTGTACAGCGGGGCGGGGGGAGGGGCAGGGGATGGATCTCTGCAGGAATAATGAAGATCTCCATTTTTTTTTCGCTTTCCCGCACTTACAGTGGGGAGGTGCAATCTGTCAGCCTATCAGCAGCGCACACACGGAGCGAAGTGCTTTTTTTCACACAAGCAAGGACATGTGTCATTGGCAGTGTATGTCACATGTCCTTGCCCTATAAGACCAAGCCATTTTCCCCGTCGCCACCATTTTCTCACTGCTGCAGCTGCGTGTTAGACGGCACCGCTGTTGCTGTGTGCGCTATACCTTGTTAATTTCAAGCCAATTTTCGCACAAATCTACAGATAGCTTGGGAGTTGGGAATAGTTGTGATTGCAGTCCTTTTAAGGACTAGGTTACAGCATTTCCTACGACTTTTATCAGGCAGGTCTGTGCTCTTAAATAGATAGGTTGTGGGAGTAAAGACTAATTGTAATTGCAGTCCTTTTCAGGACTAGGTTACATCAGTTCCTATCAGTTTTTGCCAGGCAGGTCTGTGCCAGTGCTGTGCAAGTTTTTTTCACAGCATTTGGCTGAATCTAGCAAAGCTAATCCTTTTTGGCCTATTACAGAGTGTGTTAGTCAGTGGAGTAGCCTATCTGTGTTGCAATATATACCACCTGTGTATAGAATACCAATTTTTTTACTGCACCTAGTGAAGTAAAATCTTTTGGGCATAGCATCATTCTATTAGTCCATCTATACTGACCTCCATCAGGTTGCAAACTGAATATAATTTTTTTCTGCATCTAGCTCTAAAAAATATTTGGCCTTCTAGCAGTGTGTGGGACTTGTTCTATTAGTCCATCTATACTGACCTCCATCACGTTGCAAATTCAAAATAATTTTTTGTCTGCATCTAGCTCTGAAAAAATATTTGGCCTTCTAGCAGTGTGTGGGACATTCTCTATTAGTCCATCTATACTGACCTCCATCAGGTTGCAAATTAAAAATAATTTTTTGTCTGCATCTAGCTCTGAAAAAATATTTGGCCTTCTAGCAGTGTGTGGGACTTTCTCTATTAGTCCATCTATACTGACCTCCATCAGGTTGCAAATTGAATATATTTTTTTTCTGCATCTACCTCTGAAAAAATATTTGGGCTTCTAGCTGTGTGTGGGACTTGTTCTATTAGTCCATCTATACTGACCTCCATCAGGTTGGAAACTCAATATAATTTTTTTCTGCATCTACCTCTGAAAAAATATTTGGGCTTCTAGCTGTGTGTGGGACTTGTTCTATTAGTCCATCTATACTGACCTCCATCAGGTTGCAAACTGAATATAATTTTTTTCTGCATCTAGCTCTGAAAAAATATTTGGCCTTCTAGCAGTGTGTGGGACTTGTTTTATTAGTCCACCTATACTGACCTCCATCAGGTTGCAAATTCAAAATAATTTTTTGTCTGCATCTAGCTCCGAAAAAATATTTGGCCTTCTAGCAGTGTGTGGGACTTTCTCTATTAGTCCATCTATACTGACCTCCATCAGGTTGCAAATTAAAAATAATTTTTATCTGCATCTACCTCTGAAAAAATATTTGGTCTTCTAGCTGTGTGTGGGACTTGTTCTATTAGTCCATCTATACTGACCTCCATCAGGTTGCAAACTGAATATAATTTTTTTCTGCATCTAGCTCTGAAAAAATATTTGGCCTCCTAGCAGTGTGTGGGACTTTCTCTATTCGTCCATCTATACTGACCGCCATCAGGTTGCAAATTAAAAATAATTTTTATCTGCATCTAGCTATGAAAAAATATTTGGCCTTCTAGCAGTGTGTGGGACTTTCTCTATTAGTCCATCTATACTGACCTCCATCAGGTTGCAAATTAAAAATAATTTTTATCTGCATCTAGCTCTGAAAAAATATTTGGCCTTCTAGCAGTGTGTGGGACTTTCTCTATTAGTCCATCTATACTGACCTCCATCAGGTTGCAAATTAAAAATAAATTTTATCTGCATCTAGCTCTGAAAAAATATTTGGCCTTCTAGCAGTGTGTGGGACTTTCTCTATTAGTCCATCTATACTGACCTCCATCAGGTTGCAAATTAAAAATAATTTTTTGTCTGCATCTAGCTCTGAAAAAATATTTGGCCTTCTAGCAGTGTGTGGGACTTTCTCTATTAGTCCATCTATACTGACCTCCATCAGGTTGCAAACTGAATATATTTTTTTTCTGCATCTACCTCTGAAAAAATATTTGGGCTTCTAGCTTTGTGTGGGACTTGTTCTATTAGTCCATCTATACTGACCTCCATCAGGTTGCAAATTCAATATAATTTTTTTCTGCATCTAACCCAGCCAATAGTTTTGGCCTAATACCACAGTTTGGCCACTCAGCTCTGCTCGGTTCCCATCCATTGTTTTTTTGCGCAAACAACTCCAGAGTTGTGAATTAGTTAACCACCAAAATGAGTGGAAAAAGGCCTGCTGCTGGTGGAAAGGGGAATAGGCGTGTTGGGAATGGGAAAAAAGGTTGTGTCCGTGGGGTAGGTGTTAAAGCAACAGTAACATCTGCAGAAGAAAGACCATCTTCCAGCCAAACTAAAATGTCTACTTCTTTTAGCGGACAATGTGATAAGATCCCTTTCTTACAGCCACGTCAATCGCTACAAATTCCAGATGAGGCACAAAAACAGCAGGTGCTTCAATGGATATCAAGTGTTCCTTTAAGTGGGCTCTCCTCCACATCAACTTCAACATCACAAATACTCCAGTCCTCAAAGGTGTCACCCCAATCGCACTTGCTTCCTCACAGCTCCCAAATCTCCAGCTGCCCGTCTGAGTATGAGGTAGAACAGATGGTTGAGTCTGCAGAGCTGTTTACTCATACTATAGCATGGGAATCAGAGGTCGACTCCAGCGCTTCTGTGAATTCAGACGAGGAAATGATCTGCACTGATGCCCAGAATCTTTATGAGTCAGATCCAGGACCAGACGCAGAAGGTTCTGACCATAATGTAGACCCTCATTCCCAAACTGTAACTCCTGTTGGTGGAGACAATGAGGAAGACGATGATGAGACTCAAATACCTGATTGGAGCGACAACTTTCGCTTTTTGTCAGGGCAGGAACAGGTTGGCTCTGAGGACGACGGGTGTGATAACGCACAGGGTCATGATGATGAGGTTGGAGTTCCCACTTACTGTCAACCCACAGTCAGCCAAGAGATGAGGTCAGCAGAGGAGGTGGAGGAGGATGCTAGTGACGACGAGGTCAGGTTGCGCCTTCCTGGACAGAGACGTAGTACTGGAAGCACGTCAACAACTGCATCCTCAAACACAACTCTGCTTCTCACCACAAGTCGTGGTGGCTCTTCAGGTCAAATATGTGCTAAGCCTTGCATAGCCTGGGCATTTTTTCAGATCGATAAAGATGACCCAACTCGTGTTATCTGTAACATTTGTCAGCAAAAGCTAAGTAGAGGCCAAAAAATGCATAGTTTGAGTACTTCATGCATGAACCGGCACATGGACATGAAGCATAAGTTGCAGTGGGAAGCTCACTGTGCTACAATGCGGCCTAGCCGGCCGGGCCAACCGCCGTCTGCCATATCTAGTGCATCTGCGGCCTCTTCATCCTCTGTGACTGGGGGGACAGCAGTCACACCTGTTTTGGGGCGCAGACCTGCCACCTCTTTACCCCCATCAGCCAGCGTGATTGGCAGGTCATCATTTTCTTTGAAGGTGGTAACACCAGCTGGTGTTGAGCGCTGTCCGACATCGATAGCACCACCTTTGGATCAAGGCAACCTAACTAGTGTTAAGCCACCCCCGTAGTGTTCGGGTTCGGTTCGGTTCGTCGAACACCGGGATGTTCGAGGAAGTGTTCGTCGAACTGTTCGTCGAACACCTTAGAACACCATCGAACACCGTTAAAACCAATGGCATGCAAACAAAAACACATAGGAACACATAGAAAACACCTTCAAAGGTGTCCAAAAGCTGACAAACTGCTCAGAAGACGCTTTCTTTAAAAAAGCCGGCCGGCAATTCAGCAGCGGCATACACCGGTACCCGACAATTTAGACAAGAAGGAATAGAGCATCACACATAGATTAGATAGATAGAAACATGTCAGTCACATATATATGGAGTACAGTGACAGTGTTGCTTACTGTACTTGTCATTTAGTGTAAAGGATTTATTAAAAAATATAAAAGTGCTTTCGTGCACCGTCTCTTTAAAAAAGCCGGCCGGCAATTCAGCAGCGGTACCCGACAATTTATAACAGACAGAATAGAGGTTCACACATAGATTAGATAGATAGAAACATGTCAGTCACATATATATGAAGTACTGTGACAGTGTTGCTTACTGTACTTGTCATTTACTGCAAAGGATTTATTAAAAAAAATAATAGTGTTTTCATGCACCGTCTCTTTAAAAAAGCCGGCCGGCAATTCAGCATCTGTACCCGACAATCTAGAATAGAAGGAATAGAGAATCATACATAGATTAGATAGATAGAAACATGTCAGCCACATATATACGAAGTACAGTGACAGTGTTGCTTACTGTACTTGTCATTTAGTGTAAAGGATTTATTAAAAAATATAATAGTGTTTTCGTGCACCGTCTCTTTAAAAAAGCCGGCCGGCAATTCAGCAGCGGTACCCGACAATTTATAACACACAGAATAGAGCTTCACACATAGATTAGATAGATAGAAACATGTCAGTCACATATATAATAAATACAGTGACAGTGTTGGTTACTGTACTTGTCATTTAGTATTAAAATAAAGGATTTATTATTAAAAAAAATTGGCGTGGGGTTCCCCGTAATTTTAGTCTCTAGCGGAGGTTAAGCAGACAGCTGGGGCAGATGTTTGAAGCCTGGGAAGGGGGTAATACCCACGGAGCTTCCCAGGCTACTAATATCAGCCCCCAGCTGAATACCTAGCCTTTACTAGCTATTAAAATGGAGGACCCCCCCAAAAAAATGACGTGTGGTCCCCCCTAATTTAATAGCTAGCAAAGGCTAGGCAGACAGCTGGGGGCTGATATTAATAGCCCAGGAAGGGAGCCATGAATATTGGCCCCCTCCCAGGCTAGAAACACCAGCCGTCAGCCGCCCCAGAAATGGCGCATCCATAGTATGCGCCAATTCTGGCACTTAGCCTCGCTCTTCCACGCTGCCCTGGTACGGTGGCAGGGGGTAATAGGGTTGGGGTTGATGTCAGCTTATAATGCCAGCTGACATCAAGCCCAGGGTAGTAATGGAGAGGCGTCTATAAGACACCCCCATTACTAACCCCATAGTCAAAGTTAAAAAAAAAACACAATCACCCAGAATAAAGTCCTTTAATTGAAATAAAGACACAATTCTTTATTGTTCTAAATTAAACCATACTTACCATCACGCCCATTCCAGCTGAAGCCAACGATCTCCTGCAATAAAAGAAAAATAATAAAGCAACCTCATCCTTACCTTTCCATGGTTCCCAGGACAGCTTCAGCTCTGCTACATCGAGATGACAGGCTGGACCGCAGCAGAACGCTGCCATCCAGCCTGTCATCCCGCAGACACTGAGAAGCGCAGGCATGCTTGCGCTCCTCAGTGTCTGACTGTGACGGCATCCAGATGAGCCGACAATGAACTCGGCTCACCTCATGTACGTCACTGACAGCGTGAGAAAATTCTCCTGCACTCAGCGCTTCAGCGTGAGAATTTTCCCACGCTGTCAGTGACGTGCATGAGGTGAGCCGAGTTCATTGGACATGACCTCGGCTCATCTGGATGCCGTCACAGTCAGACACTGAGTAGCGCAAGCAAGCCTGCTCTTCTCAGTGTCTGCGGGATGACAGGCTGGATGGCAGCTTTCTGCTGCGGTCCAACCTGTCATCTCGATGTAGCAGAGCTGAAGCTGTCGTGGGAGCCATGGAAAGGTAAGGATGATGTTGCTTTATTATTTTACTTTTATTGCAGGAGATCATTGGCTTCAGCTGGAATGGGCGTGGCGGTAAGTATGGTTTAATTTAGAACAATAAAGAATTGTGTGTTTATTTCAATTAAAGGACTTTTTTCTGGGTGTTTGTGTTTTTTTTAAATACTTTACTAGAAATTCATGGTGGTCATGTCTAATATTGGCGTGACCCCATGAATTTCGGGCTTAGGGCCAGCTGATAATGCCAAGCTGGCCTTAACCCCTTTATTACCCAGTGAGCCACCGCACCAGGGCCCTGGATGAGTTGGGTACAGCGCCAGAAGATGGCGCTTCTATGAACGCGCCATTTTCCGGGGCGGCTGCGGACTGCAATTTGCAGCGGGTGGGGCCCAGAAAGCTTGGGCCTCCCTGCGCTGCAGATTCCAGCCCCCAGCTGCCTAGCTGTACCTGGCTGGACACAAAAATAGGGCGAAGCTCCACGTATTTTTTTTTTAAATTCATGAAATTCATGGAATAATTAAGAAAAAAAGGGCTTCCCTATATTGTTGTGTCCGGCTAGGTACAAATAGGCAGCTGGTGGTTGGGAGCAGCCCGTTCCTGCCTGCTGTACCTGACTGGACACAAATATAGGGCGAAGCCCCACATCAATTTTTTTTTCATTATTTCATGAATTTCCTGAAATAATTTAAAAAAAATTGACGTGGGGCTTCGTCCTATAATTGTGTCCAGTCAGGTACAGCAGGCAGGAACGGGCTGCCCCCAACCACCAGCTGCCTATTTGTACCTGGCCAGACACAACAATATAGGGAAGCCCTTTTTTAAAAAAATTATTTCATGAAATAATTAAAAAAAAATTGACGTGGGGCTTCGCACTATATTTGTGTCCAGCCAGGTACAGCAGGCAGGGACGGGCTGCCCCCAACCACCAGCTGCCTATTTGTACCTGGTTGGACACAACAATATAGGGAAGCCCTTTTTTTCTTAATTATTTCATGAATTTCATGAAATAATTAAAAAAAAAAATGCGTGGGGCTTCGCCCTATTTTTGTGCCCAGCCAGGTACAACTAGGCAGCTGGGAGATGGAATCCGCAGTGCAGGGAGGCCCAAGCTTTCTGGGCCCCACCCGCTGCAAATTGCAGTCCGCAGCCGCCCCAGAAAATGGCGCGTTCATAGAAGCGCCATCTTCTGGCGCTGCACCCAACTCATCCAGGGCCCTGGTGCGGTGGCTCACTGGGTAATAAAGGGGTTAAGGCCAGCTTGGCATTATCAGCTGGCCCTAAGCCCGAAATTCATGGGGTCACGCCAATATTAGACATGATCACCATGAATTTCTAGTAAAGTATTTAAAAAAACACAACACCCAGAATAAAGTCCTTTAATTGAAATAAACACACAATTCTTTATTGTTCTAAATTAAACCATACTTACCGTCACGCCCATTCCAGCTGAAGCCAATGTCTTCTGCAATAAAAGTAAAATAATTAAGCAACCTCATCTTTACCTTCCCATGGTTCCCACGACAGCTTCAGCTCTGCTACATCGAGATGACAGGCTGGACCGCAGCAGAACGCTGCCATCCAGCCTGTCATCCCGCGGACACTCAGAAGCGCAGGCATGCTTGCGCTCCTCAGTGTCTCGCTGTCATGGCATAAAGATGAGACAAGCTCATGTCCAATGAACTCGGCGCACCTCATGCACGTCACTGACAGCGTGGGAAAATTCTCCTGCACTCAGCACTTCAGCGTGAAAATTCTCCCACGCTGTTAGTGACGTACATGAGGTCAGCTTAGTTCATTGGACATGAATGAGCTCACCTCATGCACATCACTGACAGCGTGGGAAAATTCTCACGCTGAAGCGCTGAGTGCAGGAGAATTTTCCCACGCTGTCAGTGACGTGCATGAGGTGAGCTCATTCATGTCCAATGATCTCAGCTCACCTCATGCACGTCACTGACAGCGTGGGAAAATTCTCCTGCACTCAGCGCTACAGCGTGAGAATTCTCCCACGCTGTCAGTGACGTGCATGAGGTGAGCTCATTCATGTCCAATGAACTCAGCTGACCTCATGCACGTCACTGACAGCGTGGGAGAATTCTCACGCTGAAGTGCTGAGTGCAGGAGAATTCTCCCACGCTATCAGTGACGTGCATGAGATGCGCCGAGTACATTGGACATGAACTCGTCTCATCTTTATGCCGTCACAGCCAGACACTGCAAAGCGCAAGCATGCCTGCGCTTCTCAGTGTCTGCGGGATGACAGGCTGGATGGCAGCGTTCTGCTGCGGTCCAGCCTGTTATCTCGATGTAGCAGAGCTGAAGCTGTCGTGGGAACCATGGAAAGGTAAGGATGAGGTTGCTTTATTATTTTTCTTTTATTGCAGGAGATCGTTGGCTTCAGCTGGAATGGGCGTGACGGTAAGTATGGTTTAATTTAGAACAATAAAGCAATGTGTCTTTATTTCAATTAAAGGACTTTATTCTGGGTGTTTGTGTTTTCTTTTAACTTTGACTATGGGGTTAGTAATGGGGGTGTCTTATAGACGCCTCTCCATTACTAACCTGGGCTTGATGTCAGCTGGCATTATAAGCTGACATCAACCCCAACCCTATTACCCCACTGCCACCGCACCAGGGCAGCGTGGAAGAGCGAGGCTAAGTGCCAGAATTGGCGCATCCTATGGATGCGCCATTTCTGGGGCGGCTGACGGCTGGTGTTTCTAGCCTGGGAGGGGGCCAATATTCATGGCTCCCTTCCTGGGCTATTAATATCAGCCCCCAGCTGTCTGCCTAGCCTTTGCTAGCTATTAAATTAGGGGACCCCACGTCAATTTTTTGGGGGGGGTCCTCCATTTTAATAGCTAGTAAAGGCTAGGTATTCAGCTGGGGGCTGATATTAGTAGCCTGGGAAGCTCCGTGGGTATTACCCCCTTCCCAGGCTTCAAACATCTGCCCCAGCTGTCTGCTTAACCTCCGCTAGAGACTAAAATTACGGGGAACCCCACGCCAATTTTTTTTAATAATAAATCCTTTATTTTAATACTAAATGACAAGTACAGTAACCAACACTGTCACTGTACTTATTATATATGTGACTGACATGTTTCTATTTATCTCATCTATGTGTGAAGCTCTATTCTGTCTGTTATAAATTGTCGGGTACAGATGCTGAATTGCCGGCCGGCTTTTTTAAAGAGACGGTGCATGAAAACACTATTATTTTTTTTAATAAATCCTTTGCAGTAAATGACAAGTACAGTAAGCAACACTGTCACAGTACTTCATATATATGTGACTGACATGTTTCTATCTATCTAATCTATGTGTGAAGCTCTATTCTGTCTGTTATAAATTGTGGGGTACCGCTGCTGAATTGCCGGCCGACTTTTTTAAAGAGACGGTGCACGAAAACACTATTATATTTTTTAATAAATCCTTTACACTAAATGACAAGTACAGTAAGCATCACTGTCACTGTACTTCATATATATGTGGCTGACATGTTTCTATCTATCTAATCTATGTGTGATTCTCTATTCCTTCTATTCTAAATTGTCGGGTACAGATGCTGAATTGCCAGCCGGCTTTTTTAAAGAGACGGTGCATGAAAACACTATTATTTTTTTTGATAAATCCTTTACACTAAATGACAAGTACAGTAAGCAACACTGTCACTGTGCTTCTTATATGTGTGACTGACATGTTTCTCTCTATCTAATCTATGTGGGATACTCTATTCTTTCGATTCTAAATTGTCGGGTACCGGTGTATGCCGCTGCTGAATTGCTGGCTTTTCATGTTTCACTGTGAGCACTGTTCCCATCGATTTGGGCAATCACTGTAATGCCACAACCACCATGGCTGCGGCATTACAGTGAGTGGCAGACAATCCCTGCATGATTGGTGCTCTAAATAGCGCCAGACATGCAGGACACGCTTTTGGTGCAGGAACAGTTATCGAACATAACCTCGAACAGCCGAATTTTTTGCAAATCGTTCGGGTTCGTCGAACAACTCGAACACCACCCAAAACAGCTCGAATTTGAGATTGGCGAACAGTTCTAGTCGAACACCGCTCATCTCTAAACCTAACATGTCCGCCTGCATCTTCCTCACAGACCGGCAGTTTGCCGGGGACACCCTTATCAACCCCTTCTAAGCACAATAGCCAGCCCTCGGTCCCTCAGATGTGGACAAGTAAAAGACCATTTCCTCCTTGCCATGACAAAGTTAAGAGGTAGAATTTCACCATCTGCAAGCTCTTGGCTACAAAAATGCTGCCTTTCCGCCAGGTGGACACAGAGGATTTTCGAGACCTTATGTCCGTCGCAGTGCCCCAGTACCAGATGCCCAGTCGGCACTACATCTCAAAGAAAGGTGTGCCTGCGCTCCACCAGCATGTCGCACACAACATCACCGCTTCTTTGAGAAACTCTGTGTGTGACAGGGTGCATTTCAACACAGACACTTGGACGAGTAGGCATGGACAGGGGCGTCACATGTCACTGACTGGGCACTGGGTAACTATGGTTACAGCAGGACAAGGGGCTGCTGTCCAAGTCTTGCCGTCCCCACGAGTTGTGCGTCAATCCTCTTTATCTCAAAGTTCCTCCACTGCTTCTGCCTCCTCAACCTCCTCTCGGTCCTCCACCTGCACCCAAAGCCTGTCTGGTCATGCCACAATCTTTCTAACTGCGCAGAAGGGATCCTGCACACCTCCTTACTATGCTGGCAGTAGGGCTCAACGTCATCAGGCGGTTTTTACTTTGAAATGTCTGGGAAATGTGAGTCACACAGCTGAGGAGTTGTGGTCAGCTCTGGAGAACCAATTTCATGAATGGTTGTCTCCACTGGACCTGAAACCAGGGAAGGCCGTGTGCGACAATGCTGCAAACCTGGATGCGGCCCTTCGCCGGGGCAATGTCACACACGTGCCTTGTATGGCTCACGTGTTGAACCTGGTTGTCCAGCAATTTTTAGCCCACTATCCCCGACTAGATGGCCTTCTGCAGAGGGCACGGTCGCTGTGTGCTCACTTCCGCCATTCGCATCCCGCAGCTCAGCGACTTACATCTCTACAGAAGTCGTTGAGCCTGCCACTTCACCGGCTAAAATGCGATGTGCCTACCCGGTGGAATTCAACTCTGCACATGTTGCAGCGACTGTGGCAGCACCGACAAGACCTGTTGCAATACGTTCTGACGTATAGCCTGGGCCAACGAGATCCAGAGGTGGGACAAATCACGCTGGAGGAGTGGTCTCAGATCAGGGACCTATGCACCCTTCTGTACAGTTTTGAAATGGCGACGAAGATGTTTAGTGCTGACGATGCCATTATCAGCATGACTATTCCGGTGATTTACATGCTGGAGCACATGTTAAACAGAATTCGGAGTCAGGTGGTGGCACAAGAGGAGGTGGAGGTAGTAGAGGAAGAGGAGTTGTGTGCGGAAGGGCTAACATCAGCAAGTTCCAGACGGTCGGCAGCACCAAGGCGGCAGGGATGTGAGGGTGGGGGCGATGGTTTTACCAGAGCGCATGGTAGCAGCCAAACTAGTGAGGAAGGTGCAGGAGCCCAGGAAGAAGTGGAGGACGATCTGATGGAAGACTCATCAGATGAGGGAGACCTTGATCACATTTCTGTTGTGCGAGGTTGGGGGGAGAGGACAGAGGAAGGAAGCATGATTGTTACCTCGCCACCAACACAACAGGGACTTGGTGCTCCTGGATGCGCAACACACATGAGTGCCTTCTTGCTGCACTACCTGCAACATGACCCTCGAATTGTGAGAATTAGAAATAATCCTGAATACTGGGTTGCCACACTGTTAGATCCCCGGTACAAAAGTAAATTTGCAGAAATTATTCCTGCCATAGAAAGGGATGCACGTATGCAGGAGTATCAGCAGAGACTGTTGCAGAATCTTACATGTGCTTTTCCACAAAACACCAGTGGTGCACGTAGTGAATCTCACAGTTCCAACTTGCCAACCGTGGAACCGTCGAGTGTTCAGCACTCAAACCGTAACAGAACCACAGTATCTGCTGGTAACATCAATTTTGCGAAATCATTTCACCACTTTTTTAGCCCATCCTTTGCAAGGCCAAAGGAGACAAGAAGTCTGATACATAGTCAACGCCTAGAGACGATGGTACTGGAGTATCTCCAAGTAAACATTGAAGCCATGACTGTGTCACTGGACCCTTGCTCTTTTTGGGCTTCCAATCTGGATAAATGGCCGGAGCTAGCCACTTACGCCTTGGAGATCTTGTCATGCCCCGCAGCCAGCGTTCTATCTGAACGTGTGTTCAGCGCTGCTGGTGGTGTGCTGACAGATAAGCGCACGCGGCTCTCCACTGATAATGTAGACAGACTCACGTTCATAAAGATGAACAAATCATGGATCCGAAATGACTTTTCTACCCCTGTGTCATCCTGGGGAGAGTAAAAGCTTGATGATTGTTTAAAATCACCTCACCAACCGTTTTAAGCTTTCAAATTACTAATCATGTTTATCTGTATCTTGGCTGAAAAATAATTTGGGCTTTGTAGCAGTGTGCAGCACTGATTCTATTAGGCCATCTATAATAAGCTCCACCAGATTTAAAATTACTAATCATGTTTATCTGTACCTTGGCTGGAAAATAATTTGGGCTTTGTAGCAATGTGCAGTACTGATTCTATTAGGCCATCTATACTAAGCTCCACCAGATTTAAAATTAGTAATCATGTTTATCTGTACCTTGGCTGGAAAATAATTTGGGCTTTGTAGCAGTGTGCAGCACTGATTCTATTAGGCCATCTATACTAAGCTCCACCAGATTTAAAATTAATAATAATTTTTAGCTGCATTTAGCACGGAAAATAATTTTGGGGCTCCGAGATGCGCAAGACACATAAGTGCCTTCTTGCTGCACTACCTGCAACATGACCCTCATATTGTCAGAATTCGAAGTAATCCTGACTACTGGGTTGCCACACTCTTAGATCCCCAAAAACTTTTCGATCAACCTTTTCATTTTAATAAAGACCAAAAAAATGGTCATTTTTTAAATTATAAGCATTAGCAGGTTATTAGAAACTGAAATCAAACAGTTTTCAACTCAAAACTTTATTCTAGTTGATGTTACATTTTCACATAGGACCCCTTGTTCGAAAGGAGCTTCTGAACTCTCTCGTCCATTGAATTTGTCAGGTTTTGGATGGTTTCTGCTTCAATTGTTTTGCATGAGGACAGAATACCCTCCTAGAGCTGTTGCTTAGATGTGAACTGCCTCCCGCCATCATAGACACTTCTTTTGATGATGCTCCAGAGGTTCTGAATGGGTAGAGGTCAGGGGAGCATGGGGGTCACACCATAAGTTTGTCCCCTTTTATGCCCATATCAGCCAGAGATGCAGATGTTTTATGTGCAGCATGAGATGGTGCATTATCATGCATAAAAATGATCTTGCTGTGGAATACACGGTTCTTCTTCTTGAACCATGGCAGGAAGTGCTGTTTGAGAAACTCCACATACATTATGGAGTTCATCTTTACCCCTTCAGGGATCCTAAAGCGGCCGACAATCTCTCTCCCCATGATTCCAGCCCAAAACATTACTCCACCTCCTCCTTGTTGGCTCTGTAGCCGTGTTTGCGTGGGGTGTCCATCAACCAGCCATCCTCCACTCCATCCATCTGGACCATTGAGCGTTCCACGGCACTCATCCGTGAACAAAACAGTTTTGAAATCAGTCTTCATGTAATGTTTGGCCCACTGGAGCCGTTTCTGCTTGTGTGAGGTGGATAGAGGAGGTCGACAGGATGGCGTATGCACAGCTGCAAACCTCTGAAGGACCCTGCATCTTGTTGTTCGGGGGACGCTGGAGGCACCAACAGCTTCAACAACTTGTCTGCTGCTATGATTAGAGATGAGCGGTGTTCGACTAGAACTGTTCGCCAATCTCAAATTCGAGCTGTTTTGGGCGGTGTTCGAGTTGTTCGACGAACCCGAACGATTTGCAAAAAATTCGGCTGTTCGAGGTTATGTTCGATAACTGTTCGTGCACCAAAAGCGTGTCCTGCATGTCTGGCGCTATTTAGAGCACCAATCATGCAGGGATTGTCTGCCACTCACTGTAATGCCACAGCCATGGTGGTTGTGGCATTAGAGTGATTGCCCAAATCGATGGGAACTGTGCTCACAGTGAAACATGAAAAGCCGGCAATTCAGCAGCGGCATACACCGGTACCCGACAATTTAGAACCGAAAGAATAGAGCTTCACACATAGATTAGATAGATAGAAACATGTCAGTCACATATATAGGAAGTACAGTGACAGTGTTGATTACTGTACTTGTCATTTAGTGTAAAGGATTTATAAAAAAAAATATTAGTGTTTTCATGCACCGTCTCTTTAAAAAAGCCGGCCCGCAATTCAGCAGTGGTACCCGACAATTTAGAATAGAAGGAATAGAGAATCACACATAAATTAGATAGATAGAAACATGTCAGTCACATATATAAGAAGTACAGTGACAGTGTTGATTACTGTACTTGCCATTTAGTGTAAAGCATTTATTAAAAAAAATATTAGTGTTTTCATGCACCGTCTCTTTAAAAAAGCCGGCCGGCAATTCAGCAGCGGTACCCGACAATTTAAAATGGAAGGAATAGAGCATCACACATAGATTAGATAGAAACATGTCAGTCACATATATATGAAGTACAGTGACAGTGTTGATTACTGTATTTGTCATTTAGTGTTAAAATAAAGGATTTATTTAAAAAAAAATTAGCGTGGGGTTCCCCTTAATTTTAGGCTCTAGCGGAGGTTAAGCAGACGGCTGGGGCAGATGTTTGAAGCCTGGGAAGGGGGTAATACCCATGGAGCTTCCCAGGCTACTAATATCAGCCCCCAGCTGAATGCCTAGCCTTTACTAGCTATTAAAATGGGGGACCCCTCAAAAAATTTACGTGGTGTCCCCCCTATTTTAATAGCTAGCAAAGGCTAGGCAGACAGCTGGGGGCTGATATTAATAGCCCAGGAAGGGTGCCATGAATATTGGCCCCCTCCCAGGCTAGAAACACCAGCCGTCAGCCGCCCCAGAAATGGCACATCCATAGGATGCGCCAATTCTGGCACTTAGCCTCGCTCTTCCCACTGCCCTGTAGCGGTGGCAGTGGGGTAATATGGCTGGGGTTGATGTCAGCTTATAAGGCCAGCTGACATCAAGCCCAGGTTAGTAATGGAGAGGCGTCTATAAGACACCCCCATTACTAACCCCATAGTCAAAGTTAAAAAAAAACACAACACCCAGAAAAAAGTCCTTTAATTGAAATAAACACACAATTCTTTATTGTTCTAAATTAAACCATACTTACCGTCACGCCCATTCCAGCTGAAGCCAACGATCTCCTGAAATAAAAGAAAAATAATAAAGCAACATCATCCTTACCTTTCCATGGTTCCCAGGACGGCTCCAGCTCTGCTACATCGAGATGACAGGCTGGACCTGCAGAACGCTGCCATCCAGCCTGTCATCCCGCAGACACTGAGAAGCGCAGGCATGCTTGCGCTCCACAGTGTCTCTCTGTGAGGGCATCCAGATGAGCCGAGTTAATGTCCAATGAACTCGGCTCACCTCATGCACGTCACTGACAGCGTGGGAAAATTCTCACGCTGAAGCGCTGAGTGCAGGAGAATTCTCCCACGCTGTCAGTGACGTGCATAAGGTGAGCTCATGTCCAATGAACTCAGCTCACCTCATGCACGTCACTGACAGCGTGGGAAAATTCTCCTGCACTCAGCGCTTCAGCATGAGAATTCTCCCACGCTGAAGCGCTGAGTGCAGGAGAATTTTCCCACGCTGTCAGTGACGTGCATGAGGTGAGCCGAGTTCATTGGACATTAACTCGGCTCATCTGGATGCCCTCACAGAGAGACACTGTGGAGCGCAAGCATGCCTGCGCTTCTCAGTGTCTGCGGGATGACAGGCTGGATGGCAGCGTTCTGCAGGTCCAGCCTGTCATCTCGATGTAGCAGAGCTGGAGCCGTCCTGGGAACCATGGAAAGGTAAGGATGATGTTGCTTTATTATTTTTCTTTTATTTCAGGAGATCGTTGGCTTCAGCTGGAATGGGCGTGACGGTAAGTATGGTTTAATTTAGAACAATAAAGAATTGTGTGTTTATTTCAATTAAAGGACATTTTTCTGGGTGTTGTGTTTTTTTTAAATACTTTACTAGAAATTCATGGTGGTCATGTCTAATATTGGCGTGACCCCATGAATTTCGGGCTTAGGGCCAGCTGATAATGCCAAGCTGGCCCTAACCCCTTTATTACCCAGTGAGCCAACGCATCAGGGCCCTGGATGAGTTGGGTACAGCGCCAGAAGATGGCGCTTCTATGAACGCGCCATTTTCCGGGGTGGCTGCGGACTGAAATTTGCAGCGGGGGGTGGCCCAGAAAGCTTGGGCCTCCCTGCGCTGCGGATTCCAGCCCCCAGCTGCCTAGTTGTACCTGGCTGGACTCAAAAACAGGGCGAAGCCCCACGTCAATTTTCTTTAAATTATTTCATGAAATAATTAAGAAAAAAAGGGCTTCCCTATATTGTTGTGTCCAGCCAGGTGCAAATAGGCAGCTGGTGGTTGGGGGCAGCCCGTTCCTGCCTGCTGCACCTGACTGGACACAAATATAGTGCGAAGCCCCACGTCAATTTTTTTTTAATTATTTCATGAATTTCCTGAAATAATTTAAAAAAATTGAAGTGGGGCTTCGCACTATATTTGTGTCCAGCCAGGTACAGCAGGCAGGAACGGGCTGCCCCCAACCACCAGCTGCCTATTTGTACCTGGCCGGACACAACAATATAGGGAAGGCCTTTTTTTCTTAATTATTTCATGAATTTCATGAAATAATAAAAAAAAATTGAAGTGGGGCTTCGCACTATATTTGTGTCCAGCCAGGTACAGCAGGCAGGAACGGGCTGCCCCCAACCACCAGCTGCCTATTTGTACCTGGCCGGACACAACAATATAGGGAAGGCCTTTTTTTCTTAATTATTTCATGAATTTCATGAAATAATAAAAAAAAATTGAAGTGGGGCTTCGCACTATATTTGTGTCCAGCCAGGTACAGCAGGCAGGAACGGGCTGCCCCCAACCACCAGCTGCCTATTTGTACCTGGCCGGACACAACAATATAGGGAAGGCCTTTTTTTCTTAATTATTTCATGAATTTCATGAAATAATTAAAAAAAAAATACGTGGGGTTTCGCCCTATTTTTGTGTCCAGCCAGGTACAGCAGGCAGGAACGGGCTGCCCCCAACCACCAGCTGCCTATTTGTACCTGGCCGGACACAACAATATAGGGAAGGCCTTTTTTTCTTAATTATTTCATGAATTTCATGAAATAATAAAAAAAAATTGAAGTGGGGCTTCGCACTATATTTGTGTCCAGCCAGGTACAGCAGGCAGGAACGGGCTGCCCCCAACCACCAGCTGCCTATTTGTACCTGGCCGGACACAACAATATAGGGAAGGCCTTTTTTTCTTAATTATTTCATGAATTTCATGAAATAATAAAAAAAAATTGAAGTGGGGCTTCGCACTATATTTGTGTCCAGCCAGGTACAGCAGGCAGGAACGGGCTGCCCCCAACCACCAGCTGCCTATTTGTACCTGGCCGGACACAACAATATAGGGAAGGCCTTTTTTTCTTAATTATTTCATGAATTTCATGAAATAATTAAAAAAAAAATACGTGGGGTTTCGCCCTATTTTTGTGTCCAGCCAGGTACAACTAGGCAGCTGGGGGCTGGAATCTGCAGCGCAGGGAGGCCTAAGCTTTCTGGCCCCCCCCCGCTGCAAATTGCAGTCCGCAGCCACCCCGGAAAATGGCGCGTTCATAGAAGCGCCATCTTCTGGCGCTGTACCCAACTC
Source organism: Phyllobates terribilis (assembly GCF_046119375.1). Classification (NCBI taxonomy): domain Eukaryota; kingdom Metazoa; phylum Chordata; class Amphibia; order Anura; family Dendrobatidae; genus Phyllobates; species Phyllobates terribilis. The sequence continues at coordinate 455,814,363 of NW_027362763.1, read as the reverse complement.
ATCCAGGGCCCTGGTGCGGTGGCTCACTGGGTAATAAAGGGGTTAGGGACAGCTTGGTATTATCAGCTGGCCCTAAGCCCAAAATTCATGGGGTCACGCCAGTATTAGACATGACCGCCATGAATTTCTAATAAAGTATTTAAAAAAAACACAACACCCAGAATAAAGTCCTTTAATTGAAATAAACACACAATTCTTTATTGTTCTAAATTAAACCATACTTACCATCACGCCCATTCCAGCTGAAGCCAACGATCTCCTGCAATAAAAGAAAAATAATAAACCAACATCATCCTTACCTTTCCATGGTTCCCAGGACGGCTCCAGCTCTGCTACATCGAGATGACAGGCTGGACCGCAGCAGAACACTGCCATCCAGCCTGTCATCCCGCAGACACTGAGAAGCGCAGGCATGCTTGCGCTCCTCAGTGTCTCGCTGTGACGGCATAAAGATGAGCCGAGGTCATGTCCAATGAACTCAGCTCACCTCATGCACGTCACTGACAGCGTGGGAAAATTCTCACGCTGAAATGCTGAGTGCAGGAGAATTCTCCCACGCTGTAAGTGACGTGCATGAGGTGAGCAGAGATCATTGGACATGAACTCACCTCATGCACGTCACTGACAGCGCTTCAGCGTGAGAATTTTCCCACGCTGTCAGTGACGTGCATGAGGTGAGTTCATGTCCAATGATCTCTGCTCACCTCATGCACGTCACTGACAGCGTGGGAGAATTCTCCTGCACTCAGCGCTTCAGCGTGAGAATTCTCCCACGCTGAAGCGCTGAGTGCAGGAGAATTTTCCCACGCTGTCAGTGACGTGCATGAGGTGCGCCGAGTTCATTGGACATGACCTCGGCTCCTCTGGATGCCGTCACAGCGAGACACTGAGGAGAGCAAGCATGCCTGCACTTCTCAGTGTCCGCGGGATGACAGGCTGGATGGCAGCTTTCTCCTGCGGTCCAGCCTGTCATCTCGATGTAGCAGAGCTGGAGCTGTCCTGGGAACCATCGAAAGGTAAGGATGATGTTGGTTTATTATTTTATTTTTATTACAGGAGATCGTTGGCTTCAGCTCGAATGGGCGTGATGGTAAGTATGGTTTAATTTAGAACAATAAAGAATTGTGTGTTTATTTCAATTAAAGGACTTTATTCTGGGTGTTTGTGTTTTTTTTAACTTTTACTATGGGGTTAGTAATGGGGGTGTCTTATAGACGCCTCTCCATTACTAACCTGGGCTTGATGTCAGCAGGCGTTATAAGCTGACATCAACCCCAACCCTATTACCCCACTGCCACCGCTACAGGGCAGTGGGAAGAGCGAGGCTAAGTGCCAGAATTGGCTCATCCTATGGATGCGCCATTTCTGGGGCGGCTGACGGCTGGTGTTTCTAGCCTGGGAGGGGGCCAATATTCATGGCACCCTTCCTGAGCTATTAATATCAGCCCCCAGCTGTCTGCCTAGCCTTTGCTAGCTATTAACATAGGGGGGACTCCACGTCATTTTTTTTGGGGGGGGTACCCCATTTTAATAGCTAGTAAAGGCTAGGTATTCAGCTGGGGGCTGATATTAGTAGCCTGGGAAGCTTCGTGGGTATTACCCCCTTCCCAGGCTTAAAACATCTGCCCCAGCCGTCTGCTTAACCTCCGCTAGAGCCTAAAATTACGGGGAACCCCACGCCAATTTTTATTTTAATAAATCCTTTATTTTAACACTAAATGACAAGTACAGTAACCAACACTGTCGCTGTACTTATTATAAATGTGACTGACATGTTTCTATCTATCTAATCTATGTGTGATGCTCTATTCTTTCTGTTCTAAATTGTCGGGTACCGCTGCTGAATTGCCGGCTGGCTTTTTTAAAGAGACGGTGCATGAAAACACTAATATTTTTTTTACTAAATCCTTTACACTAAATGACAAGTGCAGTAACCAACACTATCACTGTACTTCTTATATATGTGACTGACATGTTTCTATCTATCTAATCTATGTGTGAAGCTCTATTCTTTCTGTTCTAAATTGTCGGGTACCGCTGCTGAATTGCCGGCCGGCTTTTTTAAAGAGACGGTGCATGAAAACACTAATACTTTTTTTACTAAATCCTTTACACTAAATGACAAGTGCAGTAACCAACACTGTCACTGTACTTCTTATATATGTGACTGACATGTTTCTATCTATCTAATCTATGTGTGATGCTCTATTCCTTCTTGTCTAAATTGTCGGGTACCGGTGTATGCCGCTGCTGAATTTGCCGGCCGGCTTTTCTAAAGAGAGTGTCTTCTGAGCAGTTTGTCAGCTTTTGAACACCTTTGCAGGTGTTTTCTATGTGTTTCTATGAGTTTTTGTTTGCCTGCCATTGGTTTTAACGGTGTTCGACGGTGTTCTAAGGTGTTCAAAGAACAGTTCGACAAACAGTTCCTCGAACATCCCGGTGTTCGACGAACCGAACCGAACCCGAACACTATGGGGGTGGCTCAACACTAGCTAAGATAAGGCTTTTTTGCCGCTGCTCTTTTAACCTGACGTAATTGCCTGTAGGAAAGAGTCCTCAATTTGCCCTGATCAGCACGCACACGTGTGTACTGTGAATCAGCTACATACTTCTTGATTGCCAAGACATTTCATCCTGATCATCGCACAATGTTGATTGTAGTCATGCCTTGACCTAAACGCTCCACAATTTGTTGCTTCTCAGCAGCCGACACATCCTTTTTCTTTCCCATTTTGGCAGAAAATGTAGGCTGCTTAATAATGTGGGACAGCCTTCTTAAGTAGTCTTGCCTTTCATTGGACACACCTGCCAAACTAATTAGCACAGGTGTCTGCAATTGCTTACAGTGATATAAATTGCCCTGACACACATCACCATCAATGAGTTTAACTGACAAACAAACAAATTCTTCCCTTTTCACTCCTAAACACTTTTTGCATAATAATTTGGAACACAGTGTACATGTGCTTTTCCACAAAACACCAGTGGTTCACGTAGTGAATCTTACAGTTCTAACTTGCCAACCGTGGTCTGTATGGAGTTGTTCAATAAAGGGCCCAAAATTAAGATAACATAGATGGGAGAGGTCTCTATGAATAGGAATTCCTAAGTATTTGATACCCTGTGTGGGCCAGGCAAAGGGAATGTTGGACTGGATGGAATCCTGTATGGATTTGGGGAGGGAGACATCAAGGGCCTCAGACTTCGCTGCATTGATTTTAATATTTGACCATGTAACAAAGTGATCTATTTCAGCCATAACAGCATGGATGGATATATGTGATTGAGTGATATATACTAGGAATAGAGATGAGCGTTGTTCTACTCGAACTGTCAATCTCAAATTCGAGCTGTTTTGGGCGGTGTTCGAGCCGTTCGGCGAACACGAACAATTTGAGAAAAATTCGGCTGTTCGAGGTTATGTTCGATAACTGTTCGTGCACCAAAATCATAACTGGATTTTTTCTCAGTAATGATGAAAATTAATGTTAATACGCAGTTTGAGTGTACAGCGGGGTGGGGGGAGGGGCAGGGGATGGATCTCTGCAGGAACAATGAAGATCTCCATTTTTTTTTTCTCTTTCCCGCATTTACAGTGGGGAGGTGCAATCTGTCAGCCTATCAGCAGCGCACACACGGAGCGAAGTGCTTTTTTTCACACAAGCAAGGGCATGTGTCATTGGCAGTGTATGTCACATGTCCTTGCCCTATAAGACCAAGCCATTTTCCCCGTCGCCACCATTTTCTCACTGCTGCAGCTGCGTGTTAGACGGCACCGCTGTTGCTGTGTGCGCTATACCTTGTTAATTTCAAGCCAATTTTCACACAAATCTACAGATAGCTTGGGAGTAGGGAATAGTTGTGATTGCAGTCCTTTTAAGGACTAGGTCACAGCATTTCCTACAACTTTTATCAGGCAGGTCTGTGCTCTTAAATAGATAGATTGTGGGTGTAAAGACTAATTGTAATTGGAGTCCTTTTCAGGACTAGGTTACATCAGTTCCTATCAGTTTTTGCCAGGCAGGTCTGTGCCAGTGCTGTGCAAGTTTTTTTCACAGCATTTGGCTGAATCTAGCAAAGGTAATCCTTTTTGGCCTATTGCAGAGTGTGTTAGTCAGTGGAGTAGCCTATCTGTGTTGCAAGATATACCACCTATGTATAGAATACCAATTTTTTTACTGCACCTAGTGAAGTAAAATCTTTTGGGCATAGCATCATTCTATTAGTCCATCTATACTGACCTCCATCAGGTTGCAAATTGAATATAATTTTTTTCTGCATCTAGCTCTGAAAAAATATGGGCTTCTAGCTGTGTGTGGGACTTGTTGTATTAGACAATCTATACTGACCTCCATCAGGTTGCAAACTGCATATATTTTTTTCTGCATCTACCTCTGAAAAAATATTGGGCTTCTAGCTGTGTGTGGGACTTGTTGTATTAGTCCATCTATACAGACCTCCATCAGGTTGCAAACTGAATATATTTTTTTCTGCATCTACCTCTGAAAAAATATTGGGCTTCTAGCTGTGTGTGGGACTTGTTGTATTAGTCCATCTATACTGACCTCCATCAGGTTGCAAACTGAATATATTTTTTTCTGCATCTACCTCTGAAAAAATATTGGGCTTCTAGCTGTGTGTGGGACTTGTTCTATTAATCCATCTATACAGACCTCCATCAGGTTGCAAACTGAATATATTTTTTTCTGCATCTACCTCTGAAAAAATATTGTACTTCTAGCTGTGTGTGGGACTTGTTGTATTAGTCCATCTATACTGACCTCCATCAGGTTGCAAACTGAATATATTTTTTTCTGCATCTACCTCTGAAAAAATATTGGGCTTCTAGCTGTGTGTGGGACTTGTTCTATTAATCCATCTATACAGACCTCCATCAGGTTGCAAACTGAATATATTTTTTTCTGCATCTACCTCTGAAAAAATATTGGGCTTCTAGCTGTGTGTGGGACTTGTTGTATAAGTCCATCTATACTGACCTCCATCAGGTTGCAAACTGAATATATTTTTTTCTGCATCTACCTCTGAAAAAATATTGGGCTTCTAGCTGTGTGTGGGACTTGTTCTATTAATCCATCTATACAGACCTCCATCAGGTTGCAAACTGAATATATTTTTTTCTGCATCTACCTCTGAAAAAATATTTGGCCTTCTAGCAGTGTGTGGGACTTTCTCTATTAGTCCATCTATACTGACCTCCATCAGGTTGCAAATTAAAAATAATTTTTATCTGCATCTAGCTCTGAAAAAATATTTGGCCTTCTAGCAGTGTGTGGGACTTTCTCTATTAGTCCATCTATACTGACCTCCATCAGGTTGCAAATTGAATATAATTTTTTTCTGCATCTAACCCAGCCAATAGTTTTGGCCTAGTACCACAGTTTGGCCACTCAGCTCTGCTCGGTTCCCATCCATTGTTTTTTTGTGCAAACAACTCCAGAGTTGTTAATTAGTTAACCACCAAAATGAGTGGAAAAAGGCCTGCTGCTGGTGGAAAGGGGAATAGGCTTGTTGGGAAGGGGAAAAAAGGTTGTGTCCGTGGGGTAGGTGTTAAAGCAACAGTAACATCTGCAGAAGAAAGACCATCTTCCAGCCAAACTAAAATGTCTACTTCTTTTAGCGGACAATGTGATAAGATCCCTTTCTTACGGCCACGCCAATCGCTACAAATTCCAGATGAGGCACAAAAACAGCAGGTGTTTCAACGGATATCAAGTGCTCCTTTAAGTGGGCTCTCCTCCACATCAACTTCAACATCACAAATACTCCAGTCCTCAAAGGTGTCACCCCAATCGCACTTGCTTCCTCACAGCTCCCAAATCTCCAGCTGTCCGTCTGAGTATGAGGTAGAACAGATGGTTGAGTCTGCAGAGCTGTTTACTCATACTATAGCCTGGGAATCAGAGGTCGACTCCAGCGCTTCTGTAAATCCAGACGAGGAAATGATCTGCACTGATGCCCAGAATCTTTATGAGTCAGATCCAGGACCAGACGCAGAAGGTTCTGACCATAATGTAGACCCTCATTCCCAAACTGTAACTCCTGTTGGTGGAGACAATGAGGAAGACGATGATAAGACTCAAATACCAGATTGGAGCGACAACTTTAGTTTTTTGTCAGGGCAGGAACAGGTTGGCTCTGAGGACGACGGGTGTGATAACGCACAGGGTGATGATGATGAGGTTGGAGATCCCACTTACTGTCAACCCACAGTCAGCCAAGAGATGAGGTCAGCAGAGGAGGTGGAGGAAGATGCTAGTGACGACGAGGTCTGGTTGCGCCTTCCTGGACAGAGACGTAGTACTGGAAGCACGTCAACAACTGCATCCTCAAACACAACTCTGCCTCTCACCACAAGTCGTGGTGGCTCTTCAGGTCGCATGGGTGCTAAGCCTTGCATAGCCTGGGCATTTTTTCAGATCGATAAAGATGACCCAACTCGTGTTATCTGTAACATTTGTCAGCAAAAGCTAAGTAGAGGCCAAAAAATACATAGTTTGAGTACTTCATGCATGAACCGGCACATGGACATGAAGCATAAGTTGCAGTGGGAAGCTCAGTGTGCTACAATGCGGCCTAGCCGGCCGGGCCAACCACCATCTGCCATATCTTGTGCATCCGCGGCCTCTTCATCCTCTGTGACTGGGGGGACAGCAGTCACACCTGTTTTGGGGCGCAGACCTGCCACCTCTTTACCCGCAACAGCCAGCGTGATTGGCAGGTCATCATTTTCTTTGGAGGTGGTAACACCAGCTGGTGTTGAGCGCTGTCCGACATCGATAGCACCACCTTTGGATCAAGGCAACCTAACATGTCCACCTGCATCTTCCTCACAGACCGGCAGTTTGCCGGGGACACCCTTATCAACCCCGTCTAAGCACAATAGCCAGCCCTCGGTCCCTGAGATGTGGACAAGTAAAAGACCATTTCCTCCTAGCCATGAGAAAGCTAAGAGGTTGAATTTCACCATCTGCAAGTTCTTGGCTACAGAAATGCTGCCTTTCCGCCTGGTGGACACAGAGGATTTTCGAGACCTTATGTCCGTCGCAGTGCCCCAGTACCAGATGCCCAGTCGGCACTACTTCTCAAAGAAAGGTGTGCCTGCGCTCCACCAGCATGTCGCACACAACATCACCGCTTCTTTGAGAAACTCTGTGTGTGACAGGGTGCATTTCACCACAGACACTTGGACGAGTAGGCATGGACAGGGGCGTTACATGTCGCTGACTGGGCACTGGGTAACTATGGTGACAGCAGGACAAGGGGCTGCTGTCCAAGTCTTGCCGTCCCCACGAGTTGTGCGTCAATCCTCTTTATGTCAAAGTTCCTCCACTGCTTCTGCCTCCTCAACCTCCTCTCGGTCTTCCACCTGCACCCAAAGCCTGTCTGGTCATGCCACAAGCTTTCTAACTGCACAGAAGGGATCCTGCACACCTCCTTACTATGCTGGCAGTAGGGCTCAACGTCATCAGGCGGTTTTTACATTGAAATGTCTGGGAAATGTGAGTCACACAGCTGAGGAGTTGTGGTCAGCTCTGGAGAACCAATTTCAGGAATGGTTGTCTCCACTGGACCTGAAACCAGGGAAGGCCGTGTGCGACAATGCTGCAAACCTGGGTGCAGCCCTTCGCCGGGGCAATGTCACACACGTGCCTTGTATGGCTCACGTGTTGAACCTGGTTGTCCAGCAATTTTTAGCCCACTATCCCCGACTAGATGGCCTTCTGCAGAGGGCACGGTCGCTGTGTGCTCACTTTCGCCGTTCGCATCCCGCAGCTCAGCGACTTACATCTCTACAGAAGTCGTTGGGCCTGCCACTTCACCGGCTAAAATGCGATGTGCCTACCCGGTGGAATTCAACTCTGCACATGTTGCAGCGACTGTGGCAGCACCGACAAGCCCTGGTGCAATACGTTCTGACGTATAGCCTGGGCCAACGAGATCCAGAGGTGGGGCAAATCACGCTGGAGGAGTGGTCTCAGATCAGGGACCTATGCACCCTTCTGCACAGTTTTGAAATGGCGACGAAGATGTTTAGTGCTGACGATGCCATTATCAGCATGACTATTCCGGTGATTTACATGCTGGAGCACATGTTAAACAGAATTCGGAGTCAGGTGGTGGCACAAGAGGAGGTGGAGGTAGTAGAGGAGGAGGAGTTGTATGCGGAAGGGCTAACATCTGCAAGGTCCAGACGGTCGGCAGCACCAAGGCGGCAGGCATGTGAGGGTGGGGGAGATGGTTTTACCAGGGCGTATGGTAGCAGCCAAACTAGTGAGGAAGGTGCAGGAGCCCAGGAAGAAGTGGAGGACGAACTGATGGAAGACTCATCAGATGAGGGAGACCTTGATCACATTTCTGTTGTGCGAGGTTGGGGGGAGAGGACAGAGGAAGGAAGCATGATTGTTACCTCGCCACCAACACAACAGGGACTTGGTGCTCCTGGATGCGCAACACACATGAGTGCCTTCTTGCTGCACTACCTGCAACATGACCCTCGAATTGTGAGAATTAGAAATAATCCTGACTACTGGGTTGCCACACTGTTAGATCCCCGGTACAAAAGTAAATTTGCAGAAATTATTCCTGCCATAGAAAGGGATGCACGCATGCAGGAGTATCAGCAGAGACTGTTGCAGAATCTTACATGTGCTTTTCCACAAAATACCAGTGGTGCACGTAGTGAATCTCACAGTTCCAACTTGCCAACCATGGGACCGTCAAGTGTTCAGCACTCAAACCGTAACAGAACCACAGTATCTGCTGGTAACATCAATTTTGCGGAATCATTTCACCACTTTTTTAGCCCATCCTTTGCAAGGCCACAGGAGACAAGAAGTCTGACACATAGTCAACGCCTAGAGACGATGGTACAGGAGTATCTCCAAGTAAACATTGAAGCCACGACTGTGTCACTGGACCCTTGCTCTTTTTGGGCTTCCAATCTGGATAAATGGCCGGAGCTAGCCACTTACGCCTTGGAGATCTTGTCATGCCCCGCAGCCAGCGTTCTGTCTGAACGTGTGTTCAGCGCTGCTGGTGGTGTGCTGACAGATAAGCGCACGCGGCTCTCCACTGATAATGTAGACAGACTCACGTTCATAAAGATGAACAAATCATGGATCCGAAACGACTTTTCTACCCCTGTGTCATCCTGGGGAGAGTAAAAGCTTGATGATTGGTTAAAATCACCCTACCAACCGTTTTAAGCTTTCAAATTACTAATCATGTTTATCTGTATCTTGGCTGGAAAATAATTTGGGCTTTGTAGCAGTGTGCAGCACTGATTCTATTAGGCCATCTATAATAAGCTCCAACAGATTTAAAATTACTAATCATGTTTATCTGTATCTTGACTGGAAAATAATTTGGGCTTTGTAGCAGTGTGCAGCACTGATCCTATTAGGCCATCTATACTAAAGCTTCACCAGATTTAAAATTAATAATAATTTTTAGCTGCATCTAGCCCGGAAAATAATTTTGGGGCTCCGAGATGCGCAAGACACATAAGTGCCTTCTTCCTGCACTACCTGCAGCATGACCATCATATTGTCAGAATTCGAAGTAATCATGACTACTGGGTTGCCACACTCTTAGAGCCCCCAAACTTTTCGATCAACCTTTTCATTTTAATAAAGACCAAAAAATGGTCATTTTTGAAATTATAAGCATTAGCAAGTTGTTAGAAACTGAAATCAAACAGTTTTCAACTCAAAACTTTATTCTAGGTGATGTTACATTTTCACATAGGACCCCTTGTTCGAAAGGAGCTTCTGAACTCTCTCGTCCATTGAATTTGTCAGGTTTTGGATGGTTTCTGCTTCAATTGTTTTGCATGAGGACAGAATACCCTCCCAGAGCTGTTGCTTAGATGTGAACTGCCTCCCGCCATCATAGACACTCCTTTTAATGATGCTCCAAAGGTTCTGAATGGGGTAGAGGTCAGGGGAGCATGGGGGTCACACCATAAGTTTGTCCCCTTTTATGCCCATATCAGCCAGAGATGCAGATGTTTTATGTGCAGCATGAGATGGTGCATTATCATGCAGAAAAATGATCTTGCTGTGAAATACACGGTTCTTCTTCTTGAACCATGGCAGGAAGTGCTGTTTGAGAAAATCCACATACATTATGGAGTTCATCTTTAGCGCCTTCAGGGATCCTAAAGGGGCCGACAATCTCTCTCCCCATGATTCCAGCCCAAAACATTACTCCACCTCCTCCTTGTTGGCACTGTAGCCGTGTTTGCGTGGGGTGTCCATCAACCAGCCATCCTGCACTCCATCCATCTGGACCATCGAGCGCTGCACGGCACTCATCCGTGAACAAAACAGTTTTGAAATCAGTCTTCATGTAATGTTTGGCCCACTGGAGCCGTTTCTGCTTGTGTGAAGTGGATAGAGGAGGTCGACAGGATGGCGTATGCACAGCTGCAAACCTCTGAAGGACCCTGCATCTTGTTGTTCGGGGGACGTTGGAGGCACAAGCAGCTTCAAAAACTTGTCTGCTGCTATGACAAGGCTTTTTTGCCGCTGCTCTTTCAACCTGACGTAATTGCCTGTAGGAAAGAGTCCTCAATTTGCCCTTATCAGCACGCACACGTGTGTACTGTGAATCAGCTACATACTTCTTGATTGCCAAGACACTTCATCCTGATCATCGCACAATGTTGATTGTAGTCATGCCTTGACCTAAACACTCCACAATTTGTTGCTTCTCAGCAGCCGACACATCCTTTTTCTTTCCCATTTTGGCAGAAAATGTAGGCTGCTTAATAATGTGAGAGAGCCTTCTTAAGTAGTCTTGCCTTTCATTGGACACACCTGCCAAACTAATTAGCACAGGTGTCTGCAATTGCTTACAGTGATATAAAGAGCCCTGACACACATCACCATCAATGAGTTTAACTGACAAACAAATTCTTCCCTTATCACTCCTAAACACTTTTTGCATAATAATTTGGAACACAGTGTACATGTGCTTTTCCACAAAACACCAGTGGTTCATGTAGTGGATCTTACAGTTCTAACTTGCCAACCGTGGTCTGTATGGAGTTGTTCAATAAAGGGCCCAAAATTAAGATAACATAGATGGGAGAGGTCTCTATGAATAGGAATTCCTAAGTATTTGATACCCTGTGAGGGCCAGGCAAAGGGAAAGTTGGACTGGATGGAATCCTATATGGATTTGGGGAGGGAGACATCGAGGGCCTCAGACTTCGCTGCATTGATTTTAAAATTTGACCATGTAACAAAGTGATCTATTTCAGCCATAACAGCATGGATGGATATATGTGATTGAGTAATATATACTAGGACATCATCAGCAAATAGAGAGCACTTGTACTCGGTGCCTCCCACCTCAATCCACCTAATATTGGGGTTATGGCGAATTGATGAGAGCAGGTGCTCCGTCACTAGGATGTATAAGAGAGGGGACAGAGAACATCCCTGCCTTGTCCCATTGGTGATTGTGAAAGGTGATGAAAATGTTCTGACGCGCCCCTTGGGCCTTGGGACACCCGGAGCCGGACCCTTTTTGGTGGATGCTGGTGGTTGTAGTCTCCGTGGCGGCAACCCGGTTCCATGGCTCAGGGCGGTCAAACCAGTGGCGGAACTATTTGTGTGGTTTTGATGTTTAAATGTCCGACTACGCCATCCGTGGATTGCGGTCAGAGTGAACCGCCGCTCCAGGGCAGACCGCTGAGGCTGGTGTTGTGGGTGCAGCAGAGCGTAGCATAACTCCCCACGGGAGGAGTATAGCCTCAGGGCAGTGTATGCGGAGGATGGGGGTGATGGTGCAGGGCAGCAGCAATAATGACACGGAGTCAGTGATGCAGTCCAGGGCCTTTACTCACAGTTCTTATTATCCAGACCACGTCTGCATGTAACGGCTGCCCACGTCGTACTGTGCTCACCAGGTGAGGGGCTCAGACAACTCCCAGATAACTTTGGAGTGCTTCACAGGACCCCCTTTGTGTGTCCTTTGTCTGGCCTTTCTTACCAACCCTTCTGTCCGGCTGCCTCGGGCCTCCTCTTGGTAAACTTGGCGCCAGTTTCCCTGACCCTATGTGGTGCCTTCCTAGCGGGTGTAGCGAGGGGCTGCGCCACATAAAATGTCACAGCCTCCTGTTTCTAGCTGAGGGTCGTTTCCTGCCTCCACTAGTTTCGGGGACCGGTCTCCCCCTTTGGCCTGACCCCTCCACGCAGGTGGATTCGGGTGTGCGGTGGCGACTCGCCCCTCCGCACCCCTGAGATCCCTTCGTTCCTCGTTCCTGGAGCCTTCTCCGCTCCTCTTCCTTCCTTCTCCCTCTTCCAGGCCTGGGCCTCTGTTACTAGGCCCGCCTCCGGAGCAGAGCTCATGCAGAGCCCCTGCTCCCTGCCACTTCTGCTCAGACTTCTCTGCACTGAACTAAGATGGTGCCCACCTTTTATACTCCCTTCTCAATGCACCCAGGAACTGCTTCCTCCCTGCTCCTGCACTACAGGGTTCCCCTTCCTCAGTGTTCCCTCCCCCCACTCCAGCCAGGGACAGGGACTGTCGTGCCCATCTCAGGGGCATATTGGTCGCCCTGCCCCACGGCAATGTGGTGTAATGCATGCAGGTGTCGGGTCCTGATCCACACTACATCCTTACCTGAGAGTGAGATATCACACCTCTGGGTGAGGTGCAATACCTCTGTAGCAACCGAGCCCTCAGGGTGCTACAGTTCCATTTATCTTCAGCCTAGGTGACGTATTGCGATACAGGGCCGTGATTTTGGCTATAAAAGGGTCCCCTAGACCCCTACCCCAAGCTTTTTAAGAGAATCATATATGGCGTGCCAGGAGACTCTATGGAATGCTTTCTCAGCATCCAACGAGAGGATCTAATTACAAATTTTTAACTGCATCTAGCCCAGGAAATACTTTGTGCCTAGTAGCAGTGTCTGCTAGTCAGCGGATTATCCCGGCTGTTAAGCAAGCTGCACCACCTGTAGTTTGGACACTTAATTTTTTCAAAGGAAATGCTTCGGGACCAAGGGATACTCAGTGAAGAGCATCAGGAGGCACCCCAAGGCATAGGGGCTGGGACTGGCAGTAGGATGCCTTGTGGTGGACAGCCGAGCTCGATCCTTATAAAAGTTTTTTAACTGCAGCAGCTTTAGTGGATGCTACTGGAGCTGGAATTTTGCGGCTGCTGGCATGAGACTTGCCCTCCAATAGATCCTTGTAAATGGATTTAAAGTGTATTCATTCAAATTAGAGAGACAATTTAAATTAAAAAGCTTAGAGCTGCCTCCACCACAGGGGGGCTCGCTCGACCCACCAGCAGACAGGCACCAGTATTGGGAGAGGGGGGCTGGCCGTCAGGGTTCACCGCAGCTCTGGCACAAACCCGGCGACACGGAGGTGGCACGGGCAGGAGCGGACTGGCCGTGTCGGCTTCTCACTTTTTGGATTTTAGAAGGGCATGACATGCCTATATCTGTGTCTCCCCCTCCTTTTACTCCTCCACCTCTTTTCTTTTCGCATGACTATATGTACTTGTCACTTTTCCATGTGTTAGTTGTGTCTTCTGAGCAGTTTGTCAGCTTTTGGACAACTTTGAAGGTGTTTTCTATGTGTTTCTATGTGTTTTTGTTTGCCTGCCATTGGTTTTAACGGTGTTCGAAGGTGTTCGACGAACAGTTCGACGAACAGTTCGGCGAACACACGGGTGTTCGACAAACGGAACCGAACTCGAACACTACGGGGGTGGCTCAACACTAGTCAGGGACAGATTTGCTTGAGTATTAGGTAGTGTAGGGAGAAAAACCGTACATTACACATATTCATCTTAACAAACAGTCCTTCTGAGGACTAATCCATCTGCAGAGATATCAGGCAGGCAGGGTGTATAGGCAGGCAGTGTACAGTGCCTACAAGTAGTATTCAACCCCCTGCAGATTTAGCTGGTTGACACATGTGGAATTAACTTGGCATTGTGACATTTGTACTGTAGATCAGCCTGGAAGTGGGAAATGCACTGCAGCAAATTTTTTTTTTTTTTTTTTTAAACGTAAAAAGTTAATTCAGAGTGTCATTTATTATTCAACCCCTCAAACCACAAGAATTCTGTTTGGTCCCCCTAAAGTATTAAGAAGTAGTTCAGGCACCAAGAATAATGAACTTCACATGTGTGGATTAACGATCTCTTTTGCCAGCCTTTTCTGACTATTTAAGACCCTCCCCAAACTTGTGAACAGCACTCAGACAAGGTCAACATGGGAAAGACAAAGGAGCATTCCAAAGCCATCAGAGACAAGATCGTGGAGGGTCACAAGGTTGGCAAGGGGTACAAAACCCTTTCCAAGGAGTTGGGCCTACCTGTCTCCACTATTGGGAGCATCATCCATAAGTGGAAGGTTTATGGAACTACTGTTAGCCTTCCACGGCCAGGACAGCCTTTGAAAGTGTCCTCCCGTGCCGAGGCCAGGCTTGTCCGAAGAGTCAAGGCTAACCCAAGGACAACAAGGAAGGAGCTCCGGGAAGATCTCATGGCAGTGGGGACTTTGATTTCAGTCAATACCATAAGTAACGTACTCCACCGCAATGGTCTCCGTTGCAGACGAGCCCGTAAGGTACCTTTACTTTCAAAGCGTCATGTCAAGGTTCGTCTACAGTTTGCTCATGATCACTTGGAGGACTCTGAGACAGACTGGTTCAAGGTTCTATGGTCTGATGAGACCAAGATCGAGATCTTTGGTGCCAACCACACACGTGACGTTTGGAGACTGGATGGCACTGCATACGACCCCAAGAATACCATCCCTACAGTCAAGCATGGTGGTGGCAGCATCATGCTGTGGGGCTGTTTCTCTGCCAAGGGGCCTGGCCATCTGGTCCGCATCCATGGTAAGATGGATAGCACGTCCTACCTGGAGATTTTGGCCAAGAACCTCCGCTCCTCCATCAAGGATCTTAAGATGGGTCGTAATTTCATCTTCCAACAAGAGAACGACCCAAAGCACACAGCCAAGAAAACCAAGGCCTGGTTCAATAGGGAAAAAGTCAAGGTGTTGGAGTGGCCTAGTCAGTCTCCTGACCTTAACCCAATTGAAAACTTGTGGAAGGAGCTCAAGAATAAAGTCCACATGAGACACCCAAAGAACCAAGATAACTTGGAGAAGATCTGCATGGAGGAGTGGGCCAAGATAACTCCACAGACCTGTGCCGGCCTGATCAGGTCTTATAAAAGATGATTATTAGCTGTAATTGCAAACAAGGGTTATTCCACAAAATATTAAACATAGGGGTTGTATAATAATTGACCCACACTTTTATGTTTAAAATTTAATAAAATTCAACTGAGCAACATAACTTTTTGGTTTGTAAGATTTATGCTTCTGTTCATAAAACCTACTCTCGTTTGCAGTTTGAAGGCTCTAACTTATTTGCATCTTATCAAACCAGCTAAATCTGCAGGGGGTTGAATACTACTTGTAGGCACTGTATATAGCAGACTGCAGTGCAAATAGCAAAAGAGGCTCCATTCCAATTCTGCCTACTGCTGCTGTTAGATATTTCTATACAAAGGCCCAGGATTCAGGGGCCAGGAATACTTTTCTTTGGATATCAATCCTCATTATTTGCTTAAAAATCAATTCAGAGAACACAGTTTTTCTGCGCCATTTGCTTATTGGCACTGCAGAATACAGCCAGGTCCTTTCCATATTAGAGCACTAGAAATCCAGCTAATTAAAACTGTTTTCTCCGTCAAATGGATCACATATACGTTGTCAGAAAATACTGCCATTTCTGGCCTCCATTAAAAATTTCCTTTAGTGTGTCAGTCAAGCAATTCACCGCAGTTTGCTGTTCAAACTACTTACCTATGGGCCAGGTATTCAAAACTCTGTTTTCTCCGTCACACGGATCACATATACGTTGTCAGAAAATACTGCCATTTCCGGCCTCCATTAAAAATTTCCTTTAGTTTGTCAGTGAAGCAATTCACCGCTGTTTGCTGTTCTGACGCGCCCCTGGGCCTGCTGTGTCGCGCAGCGTCTCGCGTACGGGGGCTTACCCGGAACCGGATCAGATGAGGGTTGTAGTCTCCGAGTGGCGGGGACCCGGTCCGTGCCCAGGGAGTCAACTCAGTGTGTGGCAGTCTTGATAGATGTTATTTGAGTGTCGACTACGCCACCCGTTGATTTGCAGCTATGGAGCTGCCGCTGCAGGGCAGACCGCTGAGGCCGGTGTAGAATTGTGCAGCGTGATAGTATAACCCCCAACGGGAGGGGTATGGCCTCAGGGCAGCCGACGTGGAAGATGAGGGTAGCAGGAACCACTCAGAGACGGTGTGGTGTAATTCAGGGTCTTTACTGGTAACAACGATAGACCCTCCCGGAGTACTTGCTAGCGAACGGGGCCTGGTCAGTCCTTGAGCAGATGGGATCTCCCCTGGCCAGGCGGAGTTGTAGGCCACCCAAACTGACTGTACTCTTCTGGCTACCTTGCTAGAAGCGGATATAAGTAGCCCACGTCCCTGAGTGTACCGTGTGGTGCTCACCCGTATGGCCGGTGACTCGGGGCCTTCTAATGGCTTCCGCTCCACGATGGCGGCGCTGGTCCCACGCGTGTGACCGTGCCTTCAGGTTTCTGGGCCTGAGGACCTGAAATCCCCTGCCGGTCGGCTTCTGCTGCTGGGTAAGAGTTAGTCCCCACAGCCTCGGACGCCGGGTCCGGTAAGAAAGCTTCTCAGTCAGGGCGAGCTCTGCAGCTGCCAGCCCCTGACTTGTAGTAGTATTGCTCCCACTGAGCTTCTGCTGTTTCTTCCTGTGACTGTTTCTTGTCTCTACTCTCCTTGACTGACTAACCCTGCTTCAGCCCCGGGTTTATCTAGGGGAAGGTCTTCCCCTCCCAAGACTGGGCAGGAGGTGTGGCATGCACAGGATCCCTGACCAAAGGACCTCCCACCTGCTCTCAGACATAACATTACATTACTGTGGGAAACCAGACCCCTGGGGTGCCACATTCCCCCCTAGTGAAATTTAGTACTCCGGGACTAAACATATTTTAGAAAAACATAACAAGATATAACAACAATAATAGTACAATAAGAAGAAACACATAAAGGTGGTCACGGCATGTCCGTAACCGGGTGTAGTCTTTGAAGAAAAGCAAGGTGTCCATTTCACCAAAACAGGGAGACGTAACCAGGTAGGGGTTTGTCCTGCCCCGAGTCCTTAACAGTCTTTAGTCCGTCCTGGGTTACGCTCCAACTATGTACAAAGGATTCCCGGTAAATCCACCAAGGACTCCTACAAATAACTAGAAACACAAAATTATACACAAGCAACAATACACAGGTAAACATAAATAAAACAATTTATACACTTCAAATCCTCCAACTGGCCTCTAGTGGCCCTAGTGGACCTACGGAGCTGACTGTCTAGCCCTGAACTACAGGGTGTAGGAGCTGTCAAGGGTAAACTGGGCAGCTGTCTACCGGCTCTTTGGCTCACTAGGGATATGGCAGGCTCACTGCAAGCAGAGGGTTGATCCTCCTGGTCTGCGGGTGTGGGGTCTTCTGCCTCCTGGACCGGCTGTTCTTCCAGCTCTACCTGTTGCTCCGTAGGTGCTTGGGATGCTGGTTGGAGGAAGGTGAGTACGGGTACCACAACTGCACCATTGACTTGAGTCCAAGACCGAGGGAAGTCCCCGAGCACAGTACTAACCATATCTTCCCTTTCCTCTACGGGTCGATGGTCTTCTTGTTCCTCTTCAGGGTTCCTCAGTTGTTCGGGACACTTCTTCAGGTGGTCCCGGGATACAATGGCTGTAGTTTCCCCTCCGTCTTTACTGATGGTACAAACCTTCGGGTTCTCGTGGCTTGAGGGCAGTACGGTGCACGGGTCCTTCTCCCACTGGTCGTCCAACTTGTGGAGCCGTCTCTTCCTCTTCAAGACCTGCTCTCCGGGTACCAGGGGAACAGCGGGAGCATACTGGTTGTAAGTTTTCTCTTGTCTTTCCCTAGCCTGACAGAGACTTCGCTCCACGCTCTCCTGTACTCTCCGGTACTGCTGCTGCCTCTCTGTGTCCCAGTCTGCTTCTGGTGAAGTGTCCTCGGGTGTCAGGACTCCCATTTCCAGGTCAACAGGTAACTTACCAGGTCTTGCCCTCATTAGGTAAGCCGAGGTACAGTTGGTGGAACCTACCGGGATGTGGTTGTATAGGTCCACCAGATCGGGCAGCTTCTCAGGCCACAGACTGCGTTCTTCCAGGGGCAACGTTTTCAGAAGATCCATTACCACCTGGTTCATTTTCTCACAAAGTCCATTAGTTTGCGGATGATAGGGTGTCGTCCTTATCTTCCGGCAGCCATACAGAGTGCAGAATTCTTGGAAGACCTCCGCTTCAAAGGCAGGTCCCTGGTCTGTCAACACTTGGTCCGGGTTACCCGTGTGGACGGCAGAAATGCTGCTGGAAGGCTCTCGCTGCTGTTCGAGCTGTTAAGTCCTTGACGGGGACGACAACCAAGAACCGGGAGTAGTGATCCACGATGGTTAGTGCGTAGACGTAGCCACTTCTGCTTGGGGTCAGTTTTACATGATCCAAGGCTGCCAGTTCCAACGGCTGCCGGGTGACGATGGACTGCAGGGGAGTCTTCTGGCTGGCACGATCCTTCCTTCTTAGGTTGCACGGGCCACAGTCTCTGCACCACTTCTCAATGGTTCCCCTCATGCCTACCCAGTGGAATCGCTCGCGCAGCAGGAACTCCAGCTTCTTCCACCCGAAGTGTCCAGCTCCGTCGTGGTATGCCTCCATCACCATGGCTGCGTCTCTTCATGGCACCACTACTTGCCAGAGTAGTTCATGCGTCCGGGAGTTAACCATTCTGCGGCACAACTTCCCCTTGTAAAGGAACAGTCGACTCCTCTCCGCCCATAGTTGTTTGGCTTCCTCCGGAGCGTCTGGTTCAAGGCAAGCCTCCGGGCGAGTCAGCATCTCCTTCACCAGTCGGACGGCAGGGTCGCTGTCTTGCGTTTCCGCCCAGTTGTAGTGAGGTAAGGGGTTCAACGTAGCAGCCTGCTTACTCCTTACCCGGTGGGAGTACTGGATAGTCCCATGACGGTGGAACACAGGGAGTTCAACTTCTTCCAGTCCCTCCGGATCTTCTCCTTCGTCCGGCAGGTTGGGCATCCTGGACAGGGCGTCCGCGTTGGTATTGGAGCGTCCGGCCCGGTATTTGATTGTGAACTCGTAGTTGGACAGACGGGCCATCCACCTCTGCTCCAGGGCACCGAGTCTTGCCGTGTCCAGGTGTGTCAACGGGTTGTTATCCGTGTACACGGTGAACCGGGAAGAAGCGAGGTAATGCTTAAAGCGCTCGGTGACTGCCCATACTACGGCCAGGAACTCTAGCTTAAATGAGCTGTAATTCTCGGGATTCCTTTCGGTGGGTCCCAGCTTTCGGCTGGCGTAGGCGATTACTCGTTCCTTCCCCTGCTGGATCTGGGACAGTACGGCTCCTAGCCCGATGTTACTGGCGTCGGTGTAGAGGATAAAGGGCTGGCTATAATCCGGGTACGCCAGGATTTCGTCCCCCGTGAGGGCCATCTTCAGCTGGCGGAAGGACTCTTCTTCCAGCTCCTCCCATTTGAAGGGCGGCTTCTGGTTCTTGGCCTTCCGGGACTGGCCTATCAGGAGGTCCTGCATAGGTGCTGCCTTTTTGGTGAAACCGGGAATAAACCTTCGGTAGTAGCCTACCAACCCGAGGAACTGCCGCACTTCTTTTACGCTGGATGGGCTTGGCCATTCCTTAATTGCGGTGATCTTATCAGGGTTCGGAGCCACTCCGTCAGCGCTCACCACGTGTCCCAGGTACTGCACCTTTGGTTTCAGGAGGTGACACTTGGAGGGTTTCACCTTTAGGCCGTAACTCACCAGAGCTTCGAACACTTCCGCCAGGTGTTTCAGGTGGTCCTCATACGTCTTGGAATATACGATGACATCATCCAGGTACAACAGGACCGTCTCGAAGTTTCTGTGGCCCAGACAACACTCCATTAGTCGTTGGAAGGTTCCTGGTGCGTTGCAGAGTCCGAACGGCATGCAGGTGAACTCGCTAAGTCCCATCGGGGTGGTGAATGCGGTCTTCTCCCGGTCCGCCTCTGCTACAGGAACCTGCCAGTACCCGCTAGTGAGATCCAAGGTAGAGAAGAAGTTAGCAGATCTTAAAGCAGCCAATGACTCCTCTATCCTTGGTAAGGGGTACGCATCCTTGTGTGTGATACGGTTGATTTTCCGGTAATCTACACACATCCTCATGGTGTTGTCTTTTTTTCTGACTAAGACTAGTGGAGCTGCCCAGGGGCTACAGCTATCCCTGATCACCCCAGCCTCCTTCATGTCTCTAAGCATCCCCTTGGCATGTTGGTAGTGTGCAGGGGGTACGGGTCGATACCTCTCTTTTATGGGAGGATGGTCTCCCGTGGGGATGTGGTGTTCTACCCCCTTGACTCGCCCGAAGTCTAACGGGTGTTTACTAAACACTCTCTCGTACTCTTGAACCACCCGATAGACTCCCTGTTTCTGATGTGAGGGAGTGGAGTCAGTACCCAAATGTAGTTGCTGACACCAGTCCTCCTTTGTTTTCTTAGAGCCGTTACCTTCCTCCGGGTGAGATGGAGGCAAGGGTTCCACAGATTGTATAGCATTTTGGTTAATGGTATATAATTTGGCTAGCGTGGCATACCGGGGCAGGTACACTTCCCTCTTCCCGATATTGATTATGCGAACGGGCACCCTCCCATGGCGTACATTAACCACCCCCCGTGCTGTCAAGATGGTGGGCCTACTGTCTGAGTAAACTGGTTCTACCATTGCCTGGTAATCTCTACCTCTCAGACCAATAGCTGCCCGGCACCAAATCATCATTTCACTTTTTGGGGGCATGGCAATAGGAAAAGGGTCACACATTCTTACGCTACCAATCTCACCGCCGGAGAGTTCCACCTGTTGCCGTCGCATCAGTGCCCGGATCTCTTTCTGGAGCACCCGCTGCTCGCCGGAGCTGGCGTTCTTGGCAACCTGCTGTAAAAGGAAAATCACCTCTGCAAGACAATTTTCAATTACATTAGTTCCTAGAGTTATTTTTGGGTGACTCTCATGTTTGTCAATATCTACAATGATCAGTCCCTGTGCTGCCAGTTCGACTCTACCGATTTTGATGGTCACCTCTTTAAATCCGATCTGTGGCACGGGCTGGCCATTGCTGGCGATGATACTCAAGTCGTCGTCAGGGTAGCGGGTAATATCCGAGTCATTCCAGTACTGCTTAAAGAGCACGTACGGGATGGTGGTGACCTGTGACCCGGTGTCCAGTAGGGCACTCATGGGAATGCCATCCAGTACCACAGGCAAGACTGGACGTCCTCCCACATATCTGTCGCGCCAGTTCGATGGGCCTGGTGATCTTTTTCCTGGGGGTTGGCCCTCTACCCCAGGTTGTGCCCGTTTAAAGAACAGTACCTTGCCATATGTCCGGGTTGATTGCAGCGGCGGCAGATGGGTCGTCCGTCTTCGCTGTATCGGTCACTGGGTCTTCCTCTGGCCGGTGGGGTCCTCCTTGGTCGACGCCACGGGATGTCCTCCGGTCCGGATGCCAGCTGGATCTTCCCTGGGGTGGAAACCTGTAAAGACTGCACAGTTCGGGTTAGCGCAGCAACGCTCTTAGCTAGCTCTTGGACCTGATGGTGTAGGTCTGGAGCCGGGTCATTGTCCAAAGCCTGCGCATCAGCTCCCACAGGCCCTGCCGACAAGGGCGCCGCCTCCTGGTGGTAAGTGATAGCTGGGCGCCTGTGGGTCACAACGCCACCCGGTGCCGGTTCTCGGAGCACCCGGATGGCTCTGTCCTTGAACTGTGCAAAGCCCAGATGGGGATCCTGTAAGGCCATCGCCCGCAACTGGGTTCGGTGGGCATTACAATATAGTCCCTCTATAAATTGTTCGGTCAACAGCCTGTCCTCGTTTCCCACTCCATCAGGGTCGGTCTGCTTAATGGCCCTCAGGGCCTCTTGTAGGTTTAGTGCATAGTCCCTTATACTCTCATGCGCTCGCTGCTTGCACCCGTAGAATCTAAGCTTAATCTCGGCTGAGGTGCGGGTATCAAAGGTGTCCTTCAGCCGGGTTAGTATCCCTGCGACAGTCTTCCTCCCAGGTGGCAAGGATTTTACTTCCCTTTTGGCTGCCCCAGTTAGTTGGGCCACCAGGATGCTCACTTTTTGCTCTTCTGTGAGGGGGTACACCTGGAAGAGGCTATCCAGCTTTTCTCTAAAGTCATGCAGGGTATGTGACTCCCCTGAGTACTGGGGTAGCCAAGCTGCTCCCGGGATATAGGGCATGGTGAAGGGCATAACTGCAGCAGCGGTGGCGCTGGCGGGGGTTGAGGCAATGAAGCTCTCCTCCGCATCCGACATCTTCCTCCCCCCTAGTGGACCGTGGCCTACCTTGCGATGATCCTGTTCCGTAGGCCGCGGCTCCGCAGTAGATCATCAGGGTTGAGGACCTTCCGTCGCGCTCCGGTGACGTCGGCGTCTGCTGGGCTCCTTCCAGGACCTTACGCAACGTCCGGACGTGAGGCGGGGCTTCAGTTCTCGCGCGCTTTCGGAGTCCACGCCCCTCTTCTTCCCGCGCGGCGTCCTCAAGATGGCGTCCAACGGCGGGAAAACTCCACGGATGGCGGGAAGAAGGCTGAAGATGGCGCCGGATGGCGGGAATCTTCACAGATGGCGGGAAGAAGGCTGAAAATGGCGCCGGATGGCGGGAATCTTCACCGATGGCGGGAAAACTTCACGGATGGTAAGTTTTAAAAGTCTCTTTTTCAGGCACGCAGTACCCGGTGGTTGCGGGCACGAAATCCTGCCGACTACGCCAAAGTTGACGCGCCCCTGGGCCTGCTGTGTCGCGCAGCGTCTCGCGCACGGGGGCTTACCCGGAACCGGATCAGATGAGGGTTGTAGTCTCCGAGTGGCGGGGACCCGGTCCGTGCCCAGGGAGTCAACTCAGTGTGTGGCAGTCTTGATAGATGTTATTTGAGTGTCGACTACGCCACCCGTTGATTTGCAGCTATGGAGCTGCCGCTGCAGGGCAGACCGCTGAGGCCGGTGTAGAATTGTGCAGCGTGATAGTATAACCCCCAACGGGAGGGGTATGGCCTCAGGGCAGCCGACGTGGAAGATGAGGGTAGCAGGAACCACTCAGAGACGGTGCGGTGTAATTCAGGGTCTTTACTGGTAACAACGATAGACCCTCCCGGAGTACTTGCTAGCGAACGGGGCCTGGTCAGTCCTTGAGCAGATGGGATCTCCCCTGGCCAGGCGGAGTTGTAGGCCTCCGAAACTGACTGTACTCTTCTGGCTACCTTGCTAGAAGCGGATATAAGTAGCCCACGTCCCTGAGTGTACCGTGTGGTGCTCACCCGTATGGCCGGTGACTCGGGGCCTTCTAATGGCTTCCGCTCCACGATGGTGGCGCTGGTCCCACGCGTGTGACCGTGCCTTCGGGTTTCTGGGCCTGAGGACCTGAAATCCCCTGCCGGTCGGCTTCTGCTGCTGGGTAAGAGTTAGTCCCCACAGCCTCGGACGCCGGGTCCGGTAAGAAAGCTTCTCAGTCAGGGCGAGCTCTGCAGCTGCCAGCCCCTGACTTGTAGTAGTATTGCTCCCACTGAGCTTCTGCTGTTTCTTCCTGTGACTGTTTCTTGTCTCTACTCTCCTTGACTGACTAACCCTGCTTCAGCCCCGGGTTTATCTAGGGGAAGGTCTTCCCCTCCCAAGACTGGGCAGGAGGTGTGGCATGCACAGGATCCCTGACCAAAGGACCTCCCACCTGCTCTCAGACATAACATTACATTACTGTGGGAAACCAGACCCCTGGGGTGCCACAGTTCAAACTGCTTACCTACGGACCAAGTATTCAATACTCTGTTTTCTCCATCACACGGATAACATATACGTTGTCAGAAAATACTGCCATTTCTGGCTTCCATTAAAAATTTCCTTTAGTGTGTCAGTGAAGCAATTCACCGCAGTTTGCTGTTCAAACTACTTACCTAATGGCCAGGTATTTAAAACACTGTTTTCTCCATCACACGGATCACATATACGTTGTCAGGAAATACTACCATTTCTGGCCTCCATTAAAACTTTCCTTTAGTGTGTCAGTGAAGCAATTCACCGCAGTTTGCTGTTCAAACTACTTACCTAGGGGCCAGGTATTTAAAACCCTGTTTTCTTTGTCACAAGGATCACATAAACGTTGTCAGAAAAAACTGCCATTTCTGGTCTCCATTAAATATTTCCTTTAGTGTGTCAGTCAAGCAATTCACCGCAGTTTGCTGTTCAAACTACTTACCTACGGGCCAGGTATTCAAAACACTGTTTTCACCGTCACACGGAACACATATACGTTGTCAGAAAATACTGCCATTTCTGGCCTCCATTAAAAATTTCCTTTAGTGTGTCAGTGAAGCAATTCACCGCAGTTTGCTGTTCAAACTACTTACCTACAGGCCAGGTATTTAAAACTCTGTTTTCTCCGTCACACGGAACACATATACGTTGTCAGAAAATACTGCCATTTCTGGCCTCCATTTAAAATTTAATATAGTGTGTCAATGAAGCAATTCACTGCAGTTTGCTGTTCAAACTACTTACCTACAGGCAAGTTATTTAAAACTCTGTTTTCTCCATCACACGGATAACAGTCATTTGTAGTGAGCATGGAAGATACTGTCCTCCATTTAAAATGGGCAAGGCACGTGGTAAGGGAGGGGGAGCTGGACGTGATGGTATTGGTGCATGCAGAGGCTGAGGACAAGGCCGTGGGCAAGCCGAAATTG
This sequence comes from Phyllobates terribilis, assembly GCF_046119375.1. NCBI lineage: Eukaryota > Metazoa > Chordata > Amphibia > Anura > Dendrobatidae > Phyllobates > Phyllobates terribilis. The sequence goes on along the minus strand of NW_027362763.1, from coordinate 455,789,481 downwards.
TGCCACAACAAACACCCACATCTTCCAGCCTGACCTTCCTGTCCCAATTTCTAGGGGACCGCAACACACCACTATTGAACCCAGAGCAGTGTCAAAGGGTTGTTGGTTGGATAGCGGATAATGCTTCCAGTCACTTAGCCACCACCACCACCACCCTGTTTTCCACACGGTCAAGTCTCAGTAGCCGTGAGTCTGGACCGCATATTCCTCACCCTGATCCTCCTTCCTCCCACCATGCAGAGTACCCAGAGACAACTAATCCCACACTTGGACACTCTGAAGAGCTGTTCACTTTTCCATTTATAGATTCGGGCCTCTCGCCCCGTCCACTTGAAGTGGGGCAAAAGGAGATCACGTGTAGCGATGCCCAAATATTTGAGCAGCCACGGTCACACGAAGGCAATGGTGGGAAAGTGTCACAAGAGGTGGACGATGATGAGACACAATTGCCAGAAAGTCAGGAGGAGGACCAGGGTGCGGCAGTGGACGATGAGGTGGTGTATGATATAGTAACTGACCCAACCTGGCAGGAGGACATGCAGAGCGAGGACAGCAGCACACAGGGGGAGGAAGGCAGAGCACCCCAACAGTCAGGAAGAAGCAGTGTGGTGGCCACAGACAGAAGGCAAGCAACCATTCCTCGTAACACCAACACGAAGGAAGTTGCCAGTACAACTGTTATGTCTTCCCTAGTCTGTTTTTTTTTAAAGACTCTGCCGATAACCCTAAAAAGGCCATTTGCACCACCTGCCAGGCCAGCATCAGCATGGGTGGCAAAATGACCAGCCTGACCACCACCAGCATGATCAGGCACATGGCAGCAAAGCACCCAACTTTGTGGGCTGAACCCCAGGGTGGAGGAACAGTGTCTGCAGGTGGCACCATTGCTTCTTCCCCTGTTGTGCATGCAAGCCAGTCCCTTGTCCATGGTGCATGCGAAGATGCCTCCTGCCCTGCACCTGTCATTGCACACTCTCAAGTAGCAGCATCAGGAAGCACGTCCATATCTTTGTCCCAGCGCAGCGTTCAGTTGTCCATACCCCAGTCCTTGGAACGCAAGCGCAAATATGCAGCCAACGCCCACAGACCACACTACTAAATTCTCACATTTCACGACTGCTTGAGCTCGAAATGTTGCCTGTTAGGCTCGTGGAGACGGAAGCATTCCGCAACCTGATGGCGGTGGCCATCCCTCGGTACTCGGTCCCCAGCCGCCACTATTTATCCCTGTGTGCCATTCCTGCATTACACAAGCACGTGTCCCAAAACATTAACCGTGCTCTCAACAACGCAGTTACCGGTAAAGTCCACCTAACCACGGACACGTGAACAAGTGCTTGTGGGCAGGGATGGTACATCTCGCTGACGGCACACTGGGTTAACATAGTGGAAGCCGAGACCCAGTCTGACCTTGGGCCGGAACCTGTCCTCCCGATGCCAAGGATTGTGGGCCCTAGGTCAATCAGGGTTGCCTGCACGGTCTACAGCTCCTGCACCTCATCCTCCTCAGCCTCCTCCTCCTCTTCAGCCTCCATCTACGAAATGACCACATCAGTCACAAGCTGGAAGCACTGCAGCACTGCCTTGGCCAAGCGGCAACAGGCTGTGCTGATGCTTATATGCTTATGTGAAAAAACTTACAATGCTGAAGAGTTGTGGACAGCTCTGAAAGAGCAGGCAGATCTGTGGCTCACACCGCTGAACCTACAGCCAGGCATGGTCGTGTGTGACAATGGTCGGAACCTGGTGGCGGCTCTGAGGCGAGCTCACAGACGTACCATGCCTGACCCATGTGCTTAACCTCGTGGTTCAGTGGTTTCTCAAATCCTACCTGGAGCTGCCGGATCTGCTTGTTGAAGTACGTCACCTGGGTACCCATTTTAGAAAGTCAGCTATAGCTTCCGCCGCCCTTGCAGTGTTTCAGCATCATTTGCAGCTTCCGGCTCACTGACTGGTGTGTGATGTCCCCACGCATTGGAACTCTACACAGCAGATGTTGGGAAGGATTTGTGAGTAGAAGAGGGCAATCGTTGAGTACCAGCATCAACAAGGCCATTGGTATTCAGTTCAGACTCCACACATAAGAGCTCAGGAGTGGACATGGATGTCAGGCATATGTACCATCCTCCAAAACTTTGAGGACTCCAACAAGATGGTGAGCGGCGATGACGCCATAATTAGCATCACCATCCCGCTTATCTGTCTTCTGAAACACTCTCTGCTCACAATTAAAGAGGATGCATTGCAGGCGGAGCACGATGAGATAGAGCAAGGAACAATACAGGGTGATTACACACAGCCAAGCCTCATCTCATCCCAATGTGGATTGGGTGACAATGAGGAAGAGGAGGAGGAGGAGGAAGGACAGGAGCTAGTTTCATGCACTATAGACGGTACTACCTGCACAGCTGTCATACCGTCTGTTCAGCGTGGATAGCCAGAGGACAGAGAGGAGGAGAAGGAGAGCATGGTCAGTTATCCTTTTGATGAGGACACGGAAGTATTGCCTGTTAGTAGTCTGGCACGCATGGCTGAGTTTATTTTACTCTGCCTTTCCCATGACCCTCGCTTTCTCAAAATTTTGGGTGACAGTCATTACTGGTTGGTGACACTTCTAGACTCACGCTACAAGGAGAACTTTTTATCTCTTATTCCTGAGGTGGACAGGTGGACAAAAATGGGGCAGTACCAGAAGGCCCTTGTTGCAGAACTATTAAAAAAATTCCCATCTGAAAACGCTGGTGGCAGAGGGCACACTTCGTTGGACAACCAAAGAATACAGGAAAGAGAGACACAACTTCAATCTAGCAGAGGCAGGGGAACACTGTCAAAGTTCTGGGAGAGTTTTCTCAGCCCCTCCTATCGCTCAGGCACTGAGGCGCGGAGTACTCTCACAACGAGTGCAAAGTTTGGGAAGATGCTGAGGGAAAACCTTGCCGACAGTACTAACGTCCTCTGTGATTCCTCTGTGCCATATAATTATTGGGTATCCAAGCTGGATACGTGGAATGAACTGGCTCTCTATGCCTTGGAGGTCCTGGCCTGCCCTGCCGCCAGCGTTTTATTAGAGTTGGTTTTTAGTGCCGCTGGTGGAATTATAACTGATAAGAGCATCTGCCTGTCAACTGAAAATGCTGACTGGCTGACTCTTATAAAAATGAACAAGGGCTGGATTGGGCGAGACTTCTCAACATCACCGAATGATAGCAGCGTAACATAAACTCAAATCCAGTGTCTTTTCTTGGGATTTGTATTCCAGTGCACCTTTTCACACCCACACATGGGTATGCGCTTCCTGATTTTGGCTATTTGCTCTTGTCCTCCTCCTTCTCCTCATCCTCCACCACCATATCACCAGGGTCACCGTGGTCCGTGATGCAACACCCACATCATTTTTTTAAAGGGTGTTTTTATGATGCCCATAAAAAAAATTTTTTATACAGAATGTTCATGTATACCCCCAGGGGTAAATGTTTGTCAGCCCATACACTTAGTGCATGGGCATTACAAGTATGGGAGGCCCGCTCCTTTCTAATGGGAACATTTTTCAATGAGGCCCTCCTCCACGTCTCTTCCAAGGGTCATTGAAGTGCCTCCAAATTTTTGGCAGCCCTTGCATTCACTGCATAGGCCAACACTATGGGAGACTCTCTCCTTTCTAATGGTAATTTGTCATTACTGTGGCCCTGCTCTATGTGTCTTTAAATTCTTCGTGGGGTTTTTCCTAAAATTGGTCAGCCGTTGGACTGACTGCGTACTTTATAACTGTATAGCAGACCCTCTCCTTTTTAATGGGAACATGTTGCACTTGTTACTGTGGCCCTGCTCTATGTGTCTTTAAATTCTTAGTGGGGTTTTTCCTAAAATTGGTCAGTCGTTGGACTCACTGCATACTTTATAACTGTATAGCAGATCCTCTCCTTTCTAATGGGAACATGTCGTACTTGATACTGTGGCCCTGCTCTATTTTTCTTTAAATTCTTAGTGGGGTTTTTCCTAAAATTGGTCAGCCGTTGGACTCACTGCATGCCCTATAACTGTATAGCAGACTCTCTACTTTCCAATGGGAATTTGTCATTACTGTGGCCCTGCTCTATGTGTCTTTAAATTCTTAGTGGGTTTTCTCCCAAATTTTGGCAGCCCTTGCAGTCACAGCATGGGCATTACCACAATAGGAGACCCACTCCTTTATAATGGGAACCTTTTTTTAACTGAGACCCTCCTCTATGTCTCTTCAAAGGGGTATTGGCTTGCGTCCAAATTTTGGGCAGCACTTGCAGTCACTGGATACGCAATAACAGTATAGGAGACCCACTTGTTAATAATGGAAACAACAAAGCATTGCCGGCTGATGGCTCTCTAACAATAGCGATGGCCGACTTCTGGCTTTTTAAGAATAGTAAGCGCCGTCTGATGGCCCTATAAAAATAGGCTTTATGACTTTCAGAGTCCTTCCATCATAAATAAAACAGAATATGTCTGATCATGTGTCCCACACCACATTGCCAGATAACGTTGTTAAATATTAAAATGACATTTCCCGGTGAATGCATTTGTCTTAAAAAATAACGTAAAAAAATCAATACAATAGGTTCTTTCTTTAGTATAAAAAACAGCGTCACCAATTTAACGTCAATGTAATCACATTGTTTAGCTCCTGCACCTCCTCCTCCATCTCCGAAATGACCACATCAGTCACAAGCTGACAGCACTGCCTTGGCCAAGCGGCAACAGGCTGTGCTGAAGATAACATGCTTAATGCTTAGGTGACAAACCGCCTAGCGTTGCAGAGTTGTTGAAAGCTGTAACACAACAGCCTGATCTGTGGCTCTCACCGCTGAACATACAGCCAGGCATGGTCGTGTGTGACAGTGGGCAGTACCTGGTGACAGAGAAATGACAGCCAGAGTAGATACGGTTTCCCTCTATGCCAGTCCTTTCACCGAGCTAAAGAATATGGCTGTGGTGAAATACAACTCTCACCGAGAAGTGAGAAGCAGTGTCAGAGTGGAGAACTTTGGGCCCACCAGAGGATTTGATTCTAAGGACCACCTTTCTCCATTACTAAAGAGCCCCATAGCAGATGCAAAGTTTGCACTATGAACTCTCCTGAAGGAGAAGCCAGGGCCCACTGGATGAGTCTCTGGTTCTCTGGTGGGTCCGCCCAACCCTGCTGAAAAGCAGTCCTGGCTAAGAAAAGTCTCTGGGAAGGTTCTCGGACACTTTATGTCTGCTTTTTTACTGTGGCCTGGCTTCAGTGAGATGTACAGTCCTTGGTCACATTCACCTGTCCACGTGTTTGTGGTTAGGCAGTCCTTCCCTCTAAGTGCACTGGGAAGGGCACAGGTAATGTTCAGGAACCCATGATTGTGGAAGGCGGGGACGACACCGGGAGAAATAGTGGAGGGTGGGGACCGAGTATGGAAACCTGGCTGCCGCCATGAGGTTGTGAAAAGCTTCCGCCTGCACGAGCTTAAAAGGCAACATTTCAAGTGCAAACAGCTGTCCAGAAATGTGACAGTTTAGTATTGCGGCCTGTGGGTGGGTATGTGGCTGACTGCATACTTGCGCTTGCAATTAAAGTAACAGAAAACTAAGGAGATGGGTAGCCTCATCATCATCACAACTTGCAAGGTTTGCACTATGAACACTTCTGATGGAGAAGCCAAGGCCCACCGGAGGAGTCTCCGGCTTTCTGATGGGCCCGTCCAACCCTGCCTAGAAGCATCCCTGGCTAAGAAAAGTCTGTGTGAAGGTTGCAGGACACTCTATGGATGCTTCTTTGCTGTGGACTGGCTCCAGCAATCCATAAGTTTGCAATCTATAAGATCCCTTCACTGGCTCCCAATTGCCCAGCATATCCAGTTCAAACTACTTACACTGACATACAAAGCCATCCATAACCTTTCTTCTTCGTACATCTCTGAACTAATATCCCGATATATTCCCTTACATAATCTCCGGTACTCCCAAGACCTCACCAATCGCCTCCAATGCTTTTACCAAATATCCCCAATCCTCTGGAATTCTGTGCCTCAACAAGTCCGATTAGCCACCATATTCGGATCCTTCAGACACAACCTGAAAACTCATCTCTTCAAGACAGCCTACAGCCGGCCATTGCCTCGCTGCCACCTCAACACCACCGGAGCTAATGTAACTCCACAACCTACTGTCTCCTTCCCCACCATCCTATAGATTGTAAGGACACAAGAGCAGTGTCTATAAGACTTAAGATGCAATATGGCACCTTGGTAAAGGCCAGTTATGTTCTCCCTCTGATATCTAACAATAACAAACAAGTCATGCTGGAGAAACTTGTACCTACTACCACTCAGTATCTTCAGCTTCATTGTGAAAAACTAATGTTTGCTCAGCCAGTCTACCAAATAAAATTCATGAGGTACGGAAATTGTGGATGGCTTTGCTTCTGGTACTGGGTGCTAATACCAAACCGTGGCGTTCCATTCAATGGATATTCCTGGCTGGTTGGAAACAAGCTCATTCCCAGAGAAAAGTACAAGCAAGTTAAGGAGATGGTGGCCTCTTTATCATGAAGGAGTTTGCTCATTGTCTAGTAGTCTGGATTTTATACTAAAGATCCTGCTAATTTTTATAGTTTTAAGGGAGCACGCAGAGACCGTGGTTTCTGCAGCAGAGCTTCCAGGCCGAGATAGTGGCGAAGATATTGCTGTACCTTCAGGTTGAGGATGCGAGCCATGCAAGGCACGTGTTTGAGGTTGCCCCGGCATAGGCCCGCCACCAGGTTTGCACCATTATCGCACAGGGCCTTCCCTTGCTCCAGTTTTAGTGGAGACAGCCATTGCTCAAACTTGTTCTGGAGAGCTGTCCATAACTCTTCAGCTGTATGACTGCGATCACCAAGACATATTAATTTTAATATTGCCTGATTGTGGTGAGCCCTGGCTGCGCAGTACAGAGGTGGGGGGGATTCTCTCTGCACTGTTGGAACGTGTGTCTCATTAAGGCAGAGGTTGAGGTCACAGGTGGAGGCCCTAGAGGAGGTGGAGGGTGCAGAAGCACTGGAGGAAGTGTTGGATACAGAGGTTTGTCCCGCAAGCCTTGGGGATTCCAACACTTGCTGTCTAGTGACACCTTGGTGTCTAGTGGTTTAGTTCTCCATCCCCTGGCATGTAGTGGTTTAGTTCTCCAACCCTAGCTTTTTAGTAGGTTAATTTTCCGACCCCTGATGTCTTATTAGTTTAGTTCTCAAACCCCTCTTTTCTATTAGTTTATTTCTCCATGTTCTTGTGTGTATTTGGTTCATTGTCAAACCTTTGCTTTTAGTAGTTTAGTTCTCCAACCCCTGTTGTCTTATTAGTTTAGTTCTCCACCCCCTGATTTCTATTAGTTTAGTTCTCCATGTTCTGGTGTCTATTTATTTATTTCTCCAACCTTAGCTGTTTAATAGTTTAGTTTTCCAACCCCTGTTGTATATTAGTTTAGTTCTCCATGTTCTGATGTGTATTTATTTCTTTCTCCAACCCATCCATGCCCACCCCCAGGGGTTAACGTCTGGTGACGAGGCTTTGGATTCTTCTCAGACCCTACTTTGTCCGGGCCCGGATCAACTGAAAAAAATTTTGGGCATCACTACACATGCCTTCCCCCTCTTGAGTCTGTGAAGCTTTGGATCAGACCTCTGATGCCTCAGAATAGAATGTGTGAACAGCTCTGCAGACTCGCCCATCTGTGCTTCCCCATAATCAGTTGGCTGGTTGGAGAGTTGTGATGTGGGTGAAAACAAAGATAATTGGGGTGCCACCTCTGAGGACTGTACTGTGTGTAATGTTAAGGTGGAGGAAGAAGAGCAGAGGCCACTTGATGCAGCACTTGTCATCTACTGGAGCACATGTTCTTCCTGCCCATCATCTACAAGGCATACCGCTGTGCGACTGCCAAAGAAAGGGAGTGGTTTCCAGTACCAGAAGTTTAAAAAATGCTGCACAATTACTCACTGCAGCAAAACAAACCTACTTCTTATCTCTCATATCATACGTGTCTCACAACCCTAAACAGCTATTCAGTACTTTCAAGTCACTCCTCTCCCCCTCCACCAGCTCCCCCTCCCTCTCTTCTCATCTCAGCTGAAGACTTAACCTCATTCTTCAAGCAGAAGATTGAGAACATAGGGTAAAATTTTTGCTTAAAGTCCCAACAGCCCCTTCTCATAACGACTCAACTCTCCTCCTCCAAAACCAGCTTCTCTGCCTTAACTGAAGATCATCTTTACTATCCAAGTCACATCCCACCACCTGTGAACTTGACCCAATACCATCCCACCTCATTCCAAACCGTATCACAGTCTTCATCCCAAGCCTAACCCTCCTCTTCAACCTGTCACTAATAACTGCCATCTTCCCCCTCATGATTCAAACATACCTCAATCACACCCATTCTTCAAAAGCCCTCCTTTGACTCATCCTATGTTTAGCTATCGCCCCATCTCACTTATCCCCTTTGCCTCCAAACTACTGAATCAACACATCTATTTTGAGCTGTCCTCCCACCTTTCTTCCTGCTCCCTCTTTGACCACTTGCAATCTGGCTTCTGACCTCACCATTCCACTGAAACTTCCCTGACTAAAGTCACCAACGACCTACTAACTGCCAAATCCAACCAAGGCTGCTCTGTCCTCCTCGACCTGTCATCTGCCTTCGACACAGTAGACCATACACTCTTACTACAGACTCTCATCTCTCTGCATCACAGACTTGGCCCTGTCTTGGATCTTTTCATACCTAACTGACAGGACATTCAGTGTCACACACCACCTCCTCATCTCACCCCCTATGTGTCGGTGTCCCACAAGGTTCAGTTCTAGCTGTCCCATGCTCTTCCCATGCTCTTCTCCATCTACACTTTCGGCCTGGGACAGCTCATAGTCTCACAGCTTTCAGTATTACCTCTATGCTGAGGACACACAGATCTACCTCTCTGGACCTGATATCACCTCCTTACTAACAAGCGTCCCACAATGTGTGTCCTGTATTTCATCTTTCTTCTCTGCTAGATTTGTAAAACTTAACATGGATAAAATAGAATGCATCATCTTTCCACCATCTCATTCACTCCCCCCCAACTGACCTATCCATCAAAGTGAATGGCTGCCCACTCTCCCCAGTCCCGCAAGCTTGACTCTGATCTGTCCTTCAAATGTCAGATCCAAGCCCTTTCCACATGCTGCTGACTCCAACTCTAATGTATCTCGGGGATCCACACATTCCTCAACCATGAATGTAGAAAAACACCAGTGCATGCCCTCATCATCTCCCGCCTCGACTACTACAAGCTCCTGCTGTGTGGCCTCCTTTCTACCACTCTCGCACCCCTCCAATTTATCCTAACCTGTGCTGGCTGATTAATCCACCTATCAATCTGCTATTCCCAGGCTTCTCCCCTCTGTCAATCCCTGCACTGGCTCCCTGTTACCCAGCGACTCCAGTTGAAAAGCCTAACTTTGGCATACCAAGCCATCGAAAACCTGTCTCCTCCATACATGAGTGACCTAGTCTCCCTGTACTAGTTACCTGCACACAACATCCCATCCTTCCAAGATCTTCTCTACTTCCCTCTTATCTCTTCTTGCCACGATCGCATACAAGATTTGCCCCATGCATCTCCCCTGTTGTGTACCTCTGTACCCCAACACATCAGACTGTCGCCTAATGTGGAAACCTTAAAAAGGAAGCTGAAGACCCACTTCTTGTGACAAGCCTACAATCTGCGGTAAACCTCGCTCCAGCAAACCACTGCATGACTAGCTGTACCCTAACCTACTGTACCCTCACCCATCCCTTGTACATTGTGCACCCTCATGGGCAGGGTCCCCTCTTTTCTTGTACCAGACAGTAACCCCTTTTCACATGTAGCACGCCACAGAATAAATGTCGCTGTAATAGTAATAATAATTATAGTACTTGTACTCTGGGTCAATTGATGGCACTTTAATGCTGTCTACTAGAGTTGAGCCACCCCCGTAGTGTTCGACTTTGGTTCGGTTCGTCGAACACCCGTATGTTCGTCGAACTATTCGCCGAACTGTTCATCGAACACCTTCGAACACCATTAAAACCAATGGCAGGCAAACAAAAACACATAGAAACACATAGAAAACACATAGAAAACACTTCAAAGGTGTCCAAAAGCTGTCAAACTGCTCAGAAGACACAACTAACACATGGAAAAGTGACAAGTACATATAGTCATGCGAAAAGAAAAGAGGTGGAGGAGTAAAAGGAAGTGGAGACACAGATATAGGCATGTAATGCCCTTCTAAAACCAAAAAAGTGCGAAGCTGACACGGCCAGTCCGTTCCTGCCCGTGCAACCTCCGTGTCGCCGGGTTTGTGCCAGAGCTGCGGTGGACACTGATGGCCAGCCCCCCTCTCCCAATACTGGTGCCTGTCCGCTGGTGGGTCGAGCGAGCCCCCCTGCGGTGGCGGTAGGTCTAAGCTTTTTAATTTAAATTGTCTCTGTAATTTGAATGAGTACACTTTAAATCCTTTTACAAGGATCTATTGGAGGGCAAGTCTGATGCCAGCAGCCGCGGGAATTCCAGCTCCAGTAGCGTCCACTAAAGCTGCTGCTGTTAAAAAGCTTTTATAAGGATCGAGCTTGGCGGTCCACCACGAGGCATCCTACCGCCAGTCCCAGCCCCTGTGCCTTGGGGTGCCTCCCCAATGCTCTTGACTGAGTGTCCCGGGGGCCCGAAGCATTTCCTTTGAAAAAATTAAGTGTCCAAACTACAGGTGGTGTAGCTTGCTTAACAGCTGGGATAATCCGCTGACTAGCAGACACTGCTACTAGGTCCAAATTATTTCCTGGGCTAGATGCAGTTAAAAATTTGTAATTAGATCTACTGGCGGTGGCTACTCCGCTGACTAGCAGACACTGCTATTAGGCCCAAAGTATTGCCTGGGCTAGATGCAGTTTAAAATTTGTAATTAGATACTCTCGTTAGATGCTGAGAAAGCATTCCATAGAGTCTCCTGGCACGCCATATATTATTCTCTTAAAAATATTGGGGTAGGGGACCCTTTTATAGCCAAAATCATGGCCCTGTATCACAATCCGTCAGCTAGGCTGAAGATAAATGGAACATTTTCATCACCTTTCATAATCACCAATGGGACAAGGCAGGGATGTCCTCTGTCCCCTCTCTTATACATCCTAGTGATGGAACACCTGCTCTCATCAATTCGCGATAACCCCAATATTAGGTGGATTGAGGTGGGAGGCACCGAGTACAAGTGCTCTGCATTTGCTGATGATGTCCTAGTATATATCACTCAATCACATATATCCATCCCTACTGTTATGGCTGAAATAGATCACTTTGTTACATGGTCAAATTTTAAAATCAATGCAGCGAAGTCTGAGGCCCTCGATGTCTCCCTCCCCAAATTCATACAGGATTCCATCCAGTCCAACTTTCCCTTTGCCTGGCCTTCACAGGGTATCAAATACTTAGGAATTCGTATTCATAGAGACCTCTCCCGTCTATTTTATCTTAATTTTGGGCCCTTTATTGAACAACTCCATAAAGATATTACAGTTATATGAAAAAGTTTGGGCACCCCTATTAATCTTAAGCTAAATGTTTTATAAAAATTGGTGTTTTTGCAACAGCTATTTCAGTTTGATATATGTAGTAACTGTTGGACACAGTAATGTTTCTGCCTTGAAATGAGGTTTATTGTACGAACAGAAAATGTGCAATCTTCATTCAAACAAAATTTGACAGGTGCATAAGTATGGGCACCCTTATCATTTTCTTGATTTAAATACTCCTACCTACTTTTTACTGACTTACTAAAGCACTTTTTTTGGCTTTGTAACCTCATTGAGCTTTGAACTTCATAGCCAGGTGTATGCAATCATGAGAAAAGCTACTTAAAGTGGCCACTTGCAAGTTGTTCTCCTGTTTGAATCTCCTCTGAAGAGTGGCATCATGGGCTCCTCAAAACAACTGTCAAATGATCTGAAAACAAAGATTATTCAACATAGTTGTTCAGGGGAAGGATACAAAAAGCTGTCTCAGAGATTTCACCTGTCAGTTTCCACTGTGAGGAACATAGTAAGGAAATGGAAGAACACAGGGACAGTTCTTGTTAAGGCCAGAAGTGGCAGGCCAAGAAAAACATCAGAAAGGCAGAGAAGAAGAATGGTGAGATCAGTCAAGGGCAATCCTCAGACCACCTCTAGAGAGCTGCAGCATCAACTTGCTGCAGATGTTGTCACTGTGAATCAGTCAACTATACAACGCACTTTGCACAAGGAGAAGCTGTATGGGAGAGTGATGCGAAAGAAGCCGTTTCTGCAAGCACGCCACAGAGTCGGCTGAGGTATGTAAAAGCACATTTGGAGAAGCCAATATCTTTTTGGAAGAAGGTACTGTGGACTGATGAAACCAAGAATGAGTTGTTTGGTCATACAAAAAGGCGTTATGCATGGCGGCAAAAAAAACACAGCATTCCAAGAAAAACACTTGCTACCCACAGTAAAATTTGGTGGAGGTTCCATCATGCTTTGGGGCTGTGTGGCCAATGCCGGCACCGGGAATCATGTTAAAGTTGAGGGACGCATGGATTCCACTCAGTATCAGCAGATTCTTGACAATAATGTTCAAGGATCAGTGACAAAGTTGAAGTTACGCAGGGGATGGATCTTTCAGCAAGACAATGATCCAAAACACCGCTCCAAATCTACTCAGGCATTCATGCAGAGGAACAATTACAATATTCTGGAATGGCCATCCCAGTCCCCAGACCTGAATATCATTGAACATCTGTGGGATCATTTGAAGAGGGCTGTCCATGCTCGGCGACCATCAAACTTAACTGAACTGGAATTGTTTTGTAAAGAGCAATGGTCAAAAATACCTTCATCCAGGATCCAGGAACTCATTAAAAGCTACAGGAAGCGACTAGAGGCTGTTATTTTTGCAAAAGGAGGATCTACTAAATATTAATATCACTTTTCTGGTGAGGTGCCCATACTTATGCATCTGTTAAATTTTGCTTGAATGCAGATTGCACATTTTCTGTTAGTACAATAAACCTCATTTTAAGGCAGAAACATTACTATGTCCAACAGTTATTACATATATCAAACTGAAATAGCTGTTGCAAGAACACCAATTTTTATAAAACATTAAGCTTAAGATTAATAGGGGTGCCCAAACTTTTTCATATAACTGTACTTCTTGGATGGTGAAGGATTTTTCCTGGTTCAGCAGAATAAGTATACTAAAAATTAACGTCCTACCTAAACTCTTATACCTCTTCCAAACCATTCCCGTGGTAATTCCCTCAAATTTTTGGAAAAGACTACGCAGTAGCTTTTTGTCTCCCCAGGATGACTCAGGTGGGGCAGATGGTGGTTGTTCCAGCCCGCTAGGCCGCATTGTAGCACAGTAAGCTTTGCACTGCAACTTATGCTTCATATCCATGTGACGGTTCATGCATGAAGTGCTCAAACTATGGATTTTTTGGCCTCTACTTAGCTTTTGGTGACAAATGTTACAGATAACACGAGTTGGGTCATCCTTAGCGATCAGAAAAAATGCACAGGCTATGCAAGGTTTAGAGCCCATGCGACTCTGCTACTAGCAATACTATCAAATGATTGGCTGGGTTACATGCAGAGCTTCTGGGTTTGGTTGGGGGTCCCCACAGTCTGCCTAGGCTAGATGCAGTTAAAAATTCTCATTAGATACACAGGCGGTGCAGCTTGCTTCGCAGCTGGGCTAATACGCCCAAAGTATTGGTAGACTCTATACTAAATAAGGAAGGATTCACTGACTGTGGTGGCCCCTCCGTGGGCCGTGGCGATTGGTGGAGATTGGGTGGATGGTTATAGGAGAAAGCTCCTTAATAGAGAATGGTGGATTTATACTTTAAATACACGTGTACCAGCGAGTTTAAACATCAGACATGATTTGATGTATCATTATGAGTGATCATTTATAGATTATTATTATATATGTTCCTTTTTTCTTCTTTTCTTTTTCTTTTTGATTATTTACATTTATATGCAATGTTTCTATGCTATACGATTTTAACAAGGTATGATTAACTCAGCCTTGAACAGGTGCATAGCAGGACATGACATATAAATACCACTTCCTTGCTGTTTTTTTGCTATGCAATGATTAAGAACTCGTATATATATTGTGCAGAAAGAAGGGTGAAAGTCCGCCCAGGCGGGAGGAAATTGGAGTTTCATAGCACATATTTGAACTGGAGAGGTATTAGAGGCCTGCAATGGCCACAGGTACTAATGGAGGTAATTAAGGTAGGGAGAGAGGCAAGAGGTCTGGTCATCTTAGTTATACAGGCCAGGGGTAACGAAATAGCTTATCACAAGAGCGCATAACTAATGGCAATAATGAAACTAGACACTGAGCGCTTCAGAGAATTTTTCACAAAACTAACTATTGTATGGTCAGAAATTGTGCCGAGAGCGGTATGGCAAGGTGCGTGAAACATCACGGCCATCGAACGGACAAGGCAGGTAATAAATATTCGGATGGCAAAATTTATAAGAGACAGAGGCTGTGTAGTGATACTACACCGACAACAGGAAGGAGATAAAGCAGGCCTCATATGGCCCGACGGTGTTCACTTAATGGATATTGGACTGGACATATTCCTGTCAGGACTCCAGGACGGAGTGGAACAAGAGTTAAGAGTGATGGATGGGGGTCGGAGTCCTGCATATGAGTACTTCATATCCATGTGACCGGTTCATGCATGAAGTAATCAAACTATGGATTTTTTTGCCTCTACTTAGCTTTGGTGACAAATGTTACAGTTAACACGAGTTGGGTCATCCTTATCGATCTGAAAAAATGCCCAGGCTATGCAAGGCTTAGCACCCATGCGACCTGAAGAGCCACCACGACTTGTGGTCAGAGTCAGAGTTGTGTTTGAGGATGCAGTTGTTGACGTGCTTCCAATACTACGTCTCTGTCCAGGAAGGCGCAACCTGACCTCATTGCCACTAGTATCCTCCTCCACCTCCTCTGCTGAACTCATCGACTGGCTGACTGTGGGTTGACAGTAAGTGGGATCTCCAACCTCGTCATCATCACCCTGTGTGTTCTCACACCCGTCATCCTCAGAGCCAACCTCTTCCTGCCCTGACAAAAAACTCAAGTTGTCGCTCCAATCAGGTATTTAAGTCTCATCATCGTCTTACTCATTGTCTCCACCAACAGGAGTTACAGTTTGGGAATGAGGGTCTACATTATGGTCAGAACCTTCTGCGTCTGGTCCTGGATACGACTCATAAAGATTCTGGGCATCAGTGCAGATCCTTTTCTCGTCTGGATTCACAGAAGCTCTGGAGCCGACCTCTGATTCCCAGGCTACTGGAGTATTTGTGATGTTGAAGTTGAGGTGGAGGAGAGCCCACTTAAAGGAGCACTTGATATCCATTGAAGCACCTGCTGTTTTTGTGCCTCATCTGGAATTTGTAGCGATTGGCGTGGCTGTAAGAAAGGGATCGTATCACATTGTCTGCTAAAAAAAGTAGACATCTTAGTTTGGCTGGAAGATGGTCTTTCTTCTGCAGATGTTACCGTTGCTTTAACACCTACCCCACGGACACAACCTTTTTTTCCCTTCCCTAATTGACAACTCTGGAGTTGTTAGCGCAAAAAACGATGGATGGGAACCGAGCAGAGCTGAGTGGCCAAACTGTGATCTTAGCCCAAAAGGATTGGCTGGGTTATATGCAGTAAAACAATTTTATTACATACACTGGTGGTGGAGCTTAGTATAGATGGACTAAAAGAATAAGTCCCACACACTGCTACAAGCCCAAAATTATTTTCCGAGCTAGATGCAGATAAAAATTTTTTGTAATTTGCAAGCTGGAGGAGCTTTGTATAGATGGACAAAGAGTAAGTCCCACACACTGCTACAAGCCCAAAATTATTTTCCGATCAAGATGCAGATAAAAATTATTACTAATTTGCAAGCTGGTGGAGCTTAGTATAGATGGCCTAATAGAATGATGCTATGTCCAAAAGGTTTTACTTGGCTGGGAGCAGTAAAAAAAATTGTATTCTATACACAGGTGGTGTAGCTTGCAACACAGATACGCTACTCCACTGACTAACACACACTGCAAGAGGCCAAAAAGGATTTGCTTAGCTAGATTTAGCCAAATGCTGTGAAAAACACTTGCACAGCACTGGCACAGACCTGCCTGGCAAAAAGTCCTAGGAAATGCTGTAAAATAGTCCTCAAAAGGACTGCAATTACAATTAGTCCCTACTCCCAACCTATCTATTTCAGAGCACAGACCTGCCTGCTAAAAGTCGTAGGAAATGCTGTAACCTAGTCCTCAAAAGGACTGCAATCACAACTATTCCCTACTCCCAAGCTATCTGTATATTTCAGAGAAAATTTGCTTGAAATTAACACTGAAAGTATAGCGCACACAGCAACAGCGGTGCCGTCTAATACGCAGCTGCAGCAGTGAGAAAATGGTGGCGACGGGGAAAATGGCTGGGTCTTATAGGGCAAGGACATGTGACATACACAGCCAATGACACATGCCCTTGCTTGTGTGAAAAAAAGCAGATCGCTCCGTGTGTGCACTGCTGATAGGCTGACAGATTGCACCTCCCCACTTTAAATGTGGGAAAGAGAAAAAAAATGGAGATCTTCATTATTTCTACAGAGACCCATCCCCTGCCCCTCCCCCCGGCCCCCGCCCCGCTGTACACTCAAACTGCGTATTAACATTGATTATCAGCATTACTGTGAAAAAATCCAGTTATGATTTTGGTGCACGAACAGTTATCGAACATAACCTCGAACAGCCGGATTTTTTTCAAATCGTGCGTGTTCGCCGAACGGCTCGAACACCGCTCAAAACAGCTCGAATTTGAGATTGGCGAACAGTTCGAGTCGAACAACGCTCATCTCTAGTGTCTACCCCTAATTTGATGTGTTTTAGCAGCTTTTTTGACCGTTTGAAGGTGTTCTATATGCTTTTCTTTTGTTCCCCCATTGAATGCTTTGGCATTCGGTAATATTCGACTAACATTCAACGAATAAATTTGGCAAATGTCTAAATATTCGGCGAACATTTCCGAACAGAACATTGAAATGTTCGCTCATCTCTAGTAAAGATGTCGAAGATATAGGATTTATACATTTATTTTCTTCTTTACTTATAGAGTTTTAATAATATGTGAAAGCCCACATTGATTAAGTGTTATTAGGTGGAGAGAGAACAGGTAAAGCTTTGTCTCTGATGAATACCACAGGAAATAATAACTGATAGCAGGCTTTCTGGCTAGTTATTCTGTTTACCACTTACCCAGGTGTGTAGATATAGTCAGCAGGGCTCATATACAGTAAGTAGAAATCTGTTTCCTTAATTGGCAAAGGAGGGATTCCTGAGTCTCAAACAAACAATATCACTCAAGTTAAAATTTAATTTTTTTTTTTTTTAAATGTTATTATTTTATGCTGACTGTTAAATATAACACTTTTTCTGCACATCATTTTTAACTGGCATTATTGACGATTTCTACCTTCTCTTAAACACAAAAGAAAGTTTTAAAATAAATGCGGAATCCATGTGTGCCTTTAAAGCTGTCAATTCCAGTGCTGTACAATGGAAATAATGAAAGAAATTAAATTATCATTAGGTCCCATATTTTCCCGTGGCCTAATTCCAGTCTACTGCTCCTATACCTCAACCTGAGAAAGCAAACTATTTCATAGAAGTTTGCTAACAGGCCTGGCCACAGTTTCCGTGATGTGAGTCATATTGCTCTCTAGTGTATTCTTTATATTTAATATTTGAACATTTTAATTTAGTGGTTTAGTGCTCCTTAAAGGCATTTAATGTAATGTAATAGCCAATACATTTTCTAAACCATTTTCATATTTGTACAAGACTCACTTAACAAGCAGTCTTTATTGATGTTTGCAGTTAATCAATATTTAAGTTCCCAACAAGAGAATGAACAACAACAAGCAATATGTTTCAGATTGATCTTTAAAGAAAACCTCCAGGAGGGAGACAATGTCGTCCATGTTCCCCACTACAAAACTAGCACCTTAACAAAAAACAGTTATCTGACAATCCAAATTCACCTATGTAACGGAGGATGCGGAAACACTGACAGCGAATATTGATACTTACCAGCAGTCCTTCTGTTCTAAAGTTAATGTCACCAGTGGATCTCTACAGCGGCATGAGGACCTGAGAAGTCAATATCCATGCATTCACTGGAAATAAAGTTACAAAGTAAGTGCTGCTGTATGCACTATGAAGATAGGAGTTAACTACGCAAGGTTGCATTAATAACACCTCCGCAAGCTTCTAAAGGAAAAAGCATGCCCAAAATAACCAGGAATGATTTCTTAAGGATACAAGGCAGATCCAGTTATCAATTAGTACACATACTTCTAGGCATATATGAACAGGTATATATATACTGAATATATACAGTACATTCTCACACTAAGAAAGTTTTTCTGTCCACAGATATTTTCTACATGGGCTATTAGGTGCTTGTGGTATTGTGGTTTTCACAATAGCAAAAGACAGAACACCTAAAAATCTAAAGGAGGCATGCAAACTGTGCCAAAATGCATTGTTCTTCATCCATTAAAACATCATCATTTGCACTACTTGGACTCAAAAAAAAAATTCTTTGACAACTTCTGATGAATGAATGAGCACCGAAATTATGATTGGATAACAAATATAAAAATACAAATTTACATAGTTTTGTTTAGAAATTTGCCTACCATTTTGTATATCCCAGATGCATACCTACAGTATGTATCTCAATCTTACACACTACAAATGTAATTTTATTTTTATTCAATAAAAGTAACTGACAGAGAAAGCGTACATAGCCCATATGACAAGACGTGTCAAGTTAACGTATGCCTGTCTTCACTATCTGAGACCTCTATATATACTGCAGCTCTATTCTTAGTGTCTGCTCTATCTCTATTGGGAAAATACTCTTTCTTCTATCATCCTTACTAGACTCAGGCACTTGTTTGATTTCACTCTTCTATACTTGCTTCATCCTTTTATTCAGACGCTTGCTTTCTATCTCAGGCACTTATATTACTTTCCTCTGAGACACATTTCTCTCATCTCACACTCTTTATTTTTCTATAACACTTTAGTTTTTTCTCAAACACTTGATCTATAAGAATTTTGTTTATTTCTTTTTCCTTCCTGTCAGTTTTCTAATCTTCCCATTAAACCTTTTTACTTTTCAATCATCTGCCTTACCTTTGTATAAAGACTTTTTTTCTTTATCTGCCAGCTTTATATGCTTTTATGCATTTCTGTCTTTTAAATCCTTTCTTTTCCTCCAACCTCATTTTCTCTTTCTTTCTTCAAATTCGCTAACGTAGTTCCTCAGCAATCTCTGTCATTTTATTATCTTCTAGCTTTTTCTTAACACTTATACTGTCTATGTGAGGGAACAAATAAAATGTCTAGAACTTTTAGCAATAGATTCTTTATATTTCTCCAAGTAATCTTGTAATGTAATCATTCTGTAAACTAACGCTGTTTACTAGTATTTCTGATGCTCTGACATTTGTGACAATATCCTTCTGTATGTGTAAAGCATTGAGCTTTTGTGGATATAAGCAAAACAAGACACAAATGCATTTGACATCATAAACAATAATTAACAAGCAATTAAAATTAGAGATTTAATTTTTATTTTATTTGCATATTTTTAAATTTTTTACATTAAAGAATACAATGATATAAGACAAGTCCAAAATAACATGAAAAAGGTGAAAAAAATGCTTGCGAACAGTGAGACAAGTTGTCAAGCACACCCAATTAAATGCCAATGCCTTAGCTTCAAACACACTTTCTCTGCTTTGCTGCTGGGCTGAATTAGAAAATAACTGAGCACTGTGATCTGCTCATAAAATGTGCCCATATTGTCCCTGAATATTACACAACAGATGATGTCCTGCCTCTACAGATTCATAAGAGCAAATTAAACAGCATAAGATCTGCAAAAATGAGAACTTAATCTAATGAATACTTGTATTAACTTTCTAAAAACTTCTTAACCTCCACATTGAGCGTATGGGCAGCTCAGTGGTTAGCATTGTTGCTTTGCAGTGCTGGTGTTCTGGGTTCAAATCCCACCAAGGACAACATCTGCAATAAGTTTGTATGTTCTCCCTGTGTTTGTGTTTTTTTTGTTCTGGGTACTATGGTTTCCTCCCACACTCCAAAAACATAATGATAGGGAATCTACAGGGTGGGCCATTTATATGGGTTGGTGACATCAACTTCCTGTTTGTGGCACATTAGTATATGGGAGGGGGAAAACTTTTCCAGATGAGTGGTGACCATGGCGGCCATTTTAAAGTTGGCAATTTTGGATCCAACTTTATTTTTTTCAATGGGAAGAGGGTCATGTGACACATCAAACCTATTGAAAATTTCATAAGAAAAACAATGGTGTGCTTGGTTTTAATGTAACATTATTCTTTCATGAGTTATTTACAAGTTTCTCTTTGTTTACAGCCATTGACATGTCACAGAGGTTTACACGTGAGGAGCGGATAGAAATTGTGTTGATGTTTGGAGAACGCAGTACCGGGTCTTTGCAGCATGTTTCAATGCAAGACACCCTGCGAGACCACCCATCTCCCATGCTACAGTTAGCAAACTGCTTGCCAAATTTCGTGAAACAGGTTCAGTGTTGGATTTGCCAAAATGTGGATGCGAGAAAACTGTCACTAATGAAGAAACATCAGTGGCTGTCCTAGCTTCATTCAGCAAGAGCCCACAGTGTAGCACTCACCGCATATCACCGGAGAGTGGCATCGGTCGAACATCCCTTCGGCGGATATTAGCTACTCAAAAATGGCACCCTTACAAAATCCAGCTGCTGCAGCATCTCAACGAGGATGACCCAGATCGGCGCACTGAATTTGCAGAATGGGCAAAACAAAAATTGAAACAGGATCCTCAGTTTACACAGAAAATTGTGTTCAGTGATGAGGCAACTTTTTTTGTGAATAGTAAAGTTAACAAACAAAACCACCGCTATTGGTCTGACACTAACCCACAGTAGATAGATCCCTCCAAGACTGTTGGAACACAAAAATTGATGGTATGGTGTGGTATATGGGGTACAAAGATAGTGGGGCCATTCTTCATCAATGGAAACCTCAATGCCACTGGATATCTTAAATTGCTACATGATGATGTGTTGTCCTCTTTATGCACTGAAGATGGCACGTTTCCTGAGTTTTTCCAACAAGATGGTGTACCACCACATTATGGTTGTCAGGTTCGAGCATTCCTACATGAACAGTTTCCTGAAAAGTGGATTGGTCATCGTGGGCCAGTTGAATGGCCACCAAGGTCTCCTGATCTGACCTACTTAGACTTTTATCTTTGGGGTCATCTGAAGGCAATTGTCTATGCTGTGAAGATACGAGATGTGCAGCATCTGAAACAACGAATACTGGAAGCCTGTGTTAGCATTTCTTCTGCGGTGTTGCTATCAGTGTGTCAAGAGTGGGAGAAGAGGGTTGCATTGACAATCCAACACAATGGGCAGCACTTTGAACACATGTTATAAGTGGTCATAAACTTGTAAACAACTCATGAAAGAATAAAGTTACGTTAAAACCAAGCACACCATTGTTTTTCTTATGAAATTCTCAATAAGTTTGATGTGTCACATGACCCTCTTCCCATTGAAAAAAATAAAGTTGGATTCAAAATGGCTGACTTCAAAATGGCCACCATGGTCACCACCCATCTGGAAAAGTTTTCCCCCTCCCATATACTAATGTGCCACAAACAGGAAGTTGATGTCACCAACCATTCCCATTTTATTTAGGTGTACCCATATAAATAGCCCACCCTGTAGATTGTGAGCCCCGATGGGGACAGTGCCGATAATGTCTGTAAAGAGCTGTGGAATTAACGGTGATATATAAGGGAGTAAAAAAAATAAATAAGTGAGCAAAATTCAAAGTTAAATGTAATCAGCAAGATTCTTCCCTGTAAATTGCTTCCACCACCTTTTGTAATCTACTATAAAGCTGTGTGCCCACGATGTGGGTTTAATGCGTTTCCGCGGTGCCATTTCCACCGCGAAAATGCATTAAAAGCGCTTGTAAAGTTGTCTGCCTTGTTTCCCAATGATAATCCGCATGTGCTGCATGTGCTAATGATGCTGCATTTAAAGCAGCTTAAGTTGGCTACACAATATAAATCCATGCCAGTTGCATGGATTTATATTGTGTGATCAACTTGTCAAGCACTTTCCAAGTGTTGCTCAAAATCGCTTGGAAAAGCGCTTGAAAAAACGCATGTGGAAATGCATGCAACAACGCTTAAAAAACGCTTCTCCCTGGCAGAAAAAAACAGATGTAAAATCCGCATGCGTTTTTTCTGCCAAGGAGATGCTGAAACGCTCAGGAAATTTCAGCATCGTGTGCACATGGCCTAAAAGATGTTTTTAAAGTTATAGAAATTAGTCAAAGATAGCAGTGCATACTTTATAAACGCTAATCTGAAAAACTGACATCATATATAAATGAAGACCAAGCCACTGACTGATATATATAGACTGGTCTACTAATTGATGTGAATAATGCCTACAATATCATCCATATGCTGAACAAAATCTTGATAGACGTGAAGACAGAAACATGTACATGGACAGAAACTTTGCCCTTGTGTGAGCAGAGTAATCAATTTTGGACTTCACATTCGCTTGTCCTGAACTCACTTCTGGGCACTGTCAGACACGGAGTGAAAAGGTCCCCACTGCAAGAACAATATATGGGCCCTACACAGTCCAAGAGCTAATTATAATGCACAATTACGTCTGCTTTTGGAGCAGAAATGAGCCCCCTTAACTCTTGGATTCCTGTGCGACTGAACAGTTTGCTCCAATAGTGTATCCATCCCTGCTTCCAGGTGATTGCAGCCGGAGCAATACCATGCCTAATATGCTCTGTAAAAGTGAAACACTGCACATGTGCCAGTTTTCAACACTCCATTAATTTATATACCAGTACTGAACTTACAGAATATTGACTAAGGCAGAATATTGCTAAGACACAAGGATACACCTAGTGCAGGGGTCCCCAACCTTTAGCTCGGGAGCCTCATGTGGATTGCTGGCCCGGGATGTGTTACTCATGGTTGTCTGCCAGTTTGGTTCATTGGCACTAGGTCTAGCAAACAGATATGAAGGTCAAGGTTTGATAGTGACTTTTGCGAGTAGCCCCATACAGAAGAGCAGATTTGGATATGAATATGCTTGCCCTGGTATAGAATGACACAGCCAGTCAGAGGAGGTACTTGAAGCTATATACGATAGTGTGGTTGATGCAAGAATATCGAAAGTTGGTATGGTGGAATCCTTCTGGCTATATGTATAGTGCCTCAGTATGACTACTGTGGAAGAAGGGGGAAGCAGGTGCTTGATGTCACTACTCAAGGGGCACTGGATGTGTCTCGCAACCCTCAATCAGAGCTGAAATGTGGCTTTCAAAGTAAAATAAAGGTTATGGGCCACTGACCTAATGGATAGTCAAATTCATATCTGCATATAGCATTGGAGTTTTTTAAATACTTTTTAGAAAATAGATACTGCCACTTTTCAATTGACCAATGAATTTAAGTGTGTAAACATCTTTTTAGATCATAAATTGGTAATAGTTTAGGTAGGCAAATCCTGCTAACACATTACCTTTATAAGTAATTCTAAGTCAAGAAAGCATTTCTGTTCATCACGGTTCAGACATTCCTGGGGAAAATGTGGGAAAATGTCTTTCCTAAAAAATCATCTTCAATTGACACCAAATAATTATGTGTGGCAGAATCATGGTGTGCCAATTGGTCAAAAGAAGCAATAAGGACACAGCACATACTGATGGATTGTGGCACCTTTTACCGCTATTCTCTGAAAAATATTTCTGAAGCCTCTGAAAAATGTTCTACTTTAGAAATTGCATCATGTTCAAACAATCAAAGTAGTTATCCCCCCCAAACAATAAAGTAGTAGAGACCTATCTGATTTACAGTCATGATTTGATGTGTAATTATTACTGCCAACGATATAGCTAATATATGGAAAATATACATTTTTATTACGTTACGGTCAAAGGAACCAAGTATTGCAATTAATCTTCGAAAACATTTTTTGTTTAAAAAAACTGTATTATGCAGATGTCACTTCATCTATGAAAGAAGTAAATTCATAAAACAAGATAAAACTGTTAAATAACTAAATTGTGTAATTTCTCTTTAAAGAACTTCTTTAGCATTGGCACTGAAATTGGAAGCAATTGGTTATCATTAAATGCTACGTTGTCTTACTTAACCCAATGCATTTATGGGTAAATTGTTTTAGGAGAAAAAAATTTAAGTTCTCTAGAAGTAAAATTTGCCCTGGAGAAGTATAGATTTGTTGCAGTTTGTGATACTTTCATGAGGCAACATGAGAGTGTTTCATAGATGAAATTATAATGTTCTGAGCTTCTGAGACTTCACAGGAGTCTATATGATGTATCCCAATGCAAACACATGAAAGGAAGAGAAACCTGTGATGTTTAAAAAATATATAGATTTTTTTTTGCTAGCTGGATTAGGATGTATCACATTACAAGCAGCACAACATTTATTACACAGGTCCCTTGATATTTTATTTAGCTTTGTTCAAAGCAGTAATAAAATGTATTTTAATAGCATTTAATTTTATGTATGGATAAAAGATTGTGGTATGTTCGAAGCTTAATCTTCTTGATAGTTTATGCCTTACACTTTTTTATGTTTATAATAATAGTGTTTCATAGGACTTTCTGTCAAAAAAATTGCAGCAGTCTTTATTTTATTAACTTTAAATCACAACATAATTTAAATTATTGAAGTATAATTACATGGAAAGGGAAAGCTGCTGATCAGGGTGAAAATGTACAGATGCAGTATAATAATAATGTGATTACAAAATTGTAAATATGTAAATTTTTTTACAGAATTTTCAGTATTTATAAGAAATAATTAAGAATGGTCACCTAGTGGTTGAACGGTTTTATGCGTATTGCACATTTATATATAAATGTAAATATAGATTTCTGTTGGGAATACAGCACACATTGCTCTCACATATTGACATTTACAGGAACTTTACTGGCAAAACTGTGCTATGACTAGTGTGGAACAGGAACATATCGTGCATGGTACAGGTTAGCAAAGACACCAGAAACACATTAACATTTTTAGTCTTTGTGTCACATTTTCAGATTGATCCAACCGCATGGGCCTCAATAAAACATCATAAACATCACAACACAAATATATCTAATAGGTCCTGATTCCATTTTTAGGACTCCCAACTATCAGTAGGGTAGAGATCCTCTTATCTCCCAATCATAATCCCATTTTTCCACACTCGATTCTATGTTTTTGTGCATAATTGAGTCGCTAGGCCTCATTCCCATATCCAGGATATGAATTTTAGGCTGCAAACATTCCATAAAGACCACTTCTTGCCAGACTTCTTTAAACAGTAGATGAGTGTAGTGGATTGCTGCTAGTTTTATGGCACTGGTGGCCATCTGATTTTGAATGAATGCTTTATGTTTCCTTGGGTGACCATTGCATCTAAGGTCATCAATGATGCCTATTTCTTGGTGTTTTTTCAAAGGAGTTTAAACTGTATATCTTGAAACCCCAGTTAGCTTTAAAAACCTTTGCTTGAGAGATATCAACTGATACAGTATAATTTCCTTGTGTCTTGTTGCTGTGCTCTGTCTTGCTATGGTGTATGACCTGTGAAACTGAACTGCCTTCCAGAATCTCACCTTTGTAGCAGAGTTTGACTGTTCCTCGCCCAGTTGTAAACCTCCTACATGGCTGTTTCTCTTTCAGTCAAAGATTATGTTTCAACCTACATATTAAAATGATGACCATTATCACCTATTTGGGAAAGCTGGTTACTCATACACCTTATCATAATTCTACTGATTTTGTCCAAGTTTACCTAGAACAATTTATGCAATTTTTAAGTCAAAGGCTGTTTACACCAAATATTGATTTGATCTAGTTTTCTCTTTGGTTCGTTCCCTTGGTATTTTGTTATTTGATAAGAATAGACTATTAACAGTTTTATGTTCAAAGTATACTTATTTTGCAGCAAATTTTTCCTTACCTGCCTAAAGCTTTTGCACAATACTGTATGTATATAGGTCCTGCTGTCTCGCCAATAGCTGGAGCTGATGAGAAGACCGATGGCAGAACAAGTTTGATAGGCTATGAAGGTTGCTGGGCCCACTTATTATATCCAACGCCCTTCCTTTGCCAGTCATTCCATTTATGCTGCTCCTGGAGAGATGTATTTTAATTAACATCCTGACACCTGTTCTACTGTTTCATCCCTTATATTATTATTATTTGGACTTAACCAAGGACTATTTAACCCCTGTATTGCCTACTGATTCTGTAATTGCTGCTTTTCTGTGTATCTGCATCAAGTGTATCGGCAATAAGTGTATTATTACTAAAGGAATATACCAGGAATGGCAGAAATGTAATATACTATTCACTATTGCCTCCAATTCTAATCTGACAATCCATCTGTTTCATCCCACAGGTATGTCTCCTGCATCCAATATGTGCTGCTCTTTTTCATTGATCCCTTTTATATCAATCTATCTGTCCTGTCCTGGGTATGCCTCCTGCATCCAATATCTGCTGTTGTATTCATTGATCCCTGTTATATCAATCTATCTGTCCTGGTTTCTGTCTGTAAATTCTTGCAACATCGCTCATAATCATAGCACTGAATTCACACCTGTGTATCTGTGTCTCCCAATATATTTTCCTGGTTGTAATTTCCTGCAACCCTTTGATCCCCATTCACCCCTCACTATTGTTATGGCAATCTGCCAACAGCAGGGGGTGCCAGTGCGCCCAGGCATCGCGACGGGAGGGATTAAAGGAGACCACAATCTGGTGATGCTCAGCAAGAGTCCCTATCTGTGGGAGGGTCAAGCGTATATTTTTATTAGTTTTCCAAGGGGGTTTCCAGAATTGGGGCCCCTCAACAAACACACTCAATTGGCTAATTAATCCAGTAGTCTTACTTAATTGGTTACACCCAGTTATGCAACATTACATCTATTGCGTCTATTACTTATCTATTTCAACATAACACTCTTGGCAGGCAGCCATCGTCATCTTCAGTTCACTTTATGCAAAGTCATTCTTTGTTTTTCTTAAAGTTATATGAAGCTCTCAATCGCCATCTTGGATATCTGTATGTCGCAGCAGAAATTCTTCTTAGCACAAAGTCTTATATAATTCAAACACATCACACAAGAAATATAAGAATGGAATCTGTTCCTTCACATTCCCTCCTCTTGTTTGAATTTAGAAGAGCGCTATGGGTACTATCCCGCATCCTAGTGACACGAGGGAGATTGGTCTTCATTCAGCCTGATTCCATGTTATCAGACTGGAGCATTCTGCGGCACCTCCATCCCCCAATTTGGCTCCTGAAGGATGATTCCATCTGATTTGTATATAATGTATAACACACAAGATATTATGCTTTACTCAGTCGAGTGATACAACATCTTATTATTGTCCAAATTATTAAGAAGCCCAGAACTAATGCTATGATGGCCACCAAAGGTTTCATCAGGCTGGAGAATATATCATTCAGCCATATACCTATGGATCCCATCCATGAAAAAGGGTTCCATTCATCCTTTGTTAGTTCTCTAGCCTGTTTCTGTAGTTCTTTTACTTTCTGCATATGAGCCTCTATGGGGTCATGCGCATCTTCTATCCAACTGCAACATTCTTCTCCAATTATGGCACAGGTTCCACCTTTTACAGCTAGCAGATAGTCAAGGGCCATTCAATTTTTGTAATGCCACCTTTCTTATCTGTGCTGCCTCACTATTTAGTTCATGAATAGAACTAGTTGTTTCATTGATGATCCCGTCCATAATATTGGAGTATTCATTTATTTTGTTAGCTAGGGAAATTCCCCATCCTGTCCAGGCGGGAAACCACATCCAAGCTTTATCTGAGGTTGTGAATAATTCTCGTTTCTCTAAATATATGGTATTTTCAGATTTCTCCCTAACAATCTCCTCAGGCTTAATGGCATAACGTTCCCGGACAGCTGGTACAACCCTTCCTATGGTGCAATTACCCCATCCTCCCATAGGGACCCAGGAATAGGCTTTATTTCTGCATAGGTAATATATTCCTCGTATTAATGTTCTAGGAACTGTACCTCCATGGCTAACCAACCATTGTTGTAACCATCTCATGTTAGTGTGCATTTCAGTTTCGCATTCTGATTCAGAATCATCTGTATCATCCTGGGGCAAGCACAGTTTGGAGCACATCTGGCCTCCATTGTTGCACACCAACATCTTTGGTTACAATTCCCATTTACTTTATCTCATGATCCACGGTTATTCACCTCCTGCTCCATATTGAAGGAGATAGTAGCATTCTCACAGTCCCCCACTCCCAGGAGTACTGGGGTAAAGGGAGCGTAGGAATTGCCATGATCAGAGGGTTGAGTAAATATTAATCCTAAACATACAGAGGGTGTTGTTGAAACACCAGCTAACTCCAGAAAGGCTCCCTCAAGCTGAAATAGCATTTTGCTTGATATGTTCAGTGTCTAACTTCATGGTGTAACTATAATCAGTGAGGCGTAGGTCATCCATTGACAATGGGATCCCTATCAAAGGAATCCCTTTGTGATTTTTAGGGACATGTGAGCAAATCCAACAGTTGGTTATGTTTAATTGCCTGGCAGTTTGTTGGTGCAATAGCCAAATAGTGTTGTCCTGTTCCCCTATTTTTACCTGTTCCTTTACTCTTGAGCCACCAAAGACAAGGCAACACAACATACAAATTTTTACATTGCATGCTGCAACATAAACAAATATATTAAGGATCTCCCTCATGAGTGAGTTCAGGTGTGCAACTTTCCTTCTCATTTTGCTGTGTGTTCAGGACCTTCTTGCAATGGCTGGCATGAATCCACACTGGCTTTCCTTCCAGTTTCACAGCAGTAGGCGTGGTCAGCTGGACTTGATAGGGTCCGTCAAACCTGGGTTCAGGGGTATTCCTGGTGTGCTTTTTCAGGACCACCCAGTCTCCTGGTGTAAGGGAATGAGATCCTTCTAGAGAATTTGGGTCTGGTATTGAAGAGAAAACACGTGAATGCACTTTAGACAAATGTTCATGCAATTCCACAAGGTAAGAGGTCAGGGTGGAATATTCTGCCTGTAGTTGATGGGGGAAATACAACCCCATTCTTGGCACTGAGCCAAACAAAATCTCAAAAGGACTGAGCTTCTCTTGTCCTGTAGGAGTGGTACGGATAGCATATAGTATCACTGGCAGAGCTTCCACCCAATTTAGATTTCTGTCCATCTAAAAATTTCTGAAGCTTTAACTTAATGGTCCCATTAAGTCTTTCTACCTTGCCACTACTCTGTGGATGGTATGGAGCTTGTGTGACCCCTAGAGTCTTTAGTATGTGTCCTATTATTTCTCCCGTAAAATTGGTACCTCTGTCACTCTCTATTACCTCTGGGATCCCATATCTGCAAACCACTTCTGATAGTATCTTTTTAGGAGTGTTCTTTGCAGTAGCTGAGGTCACTGGCCAGGCTTCCGGCCAGTTTGAAAACACATCGATAGCTACAAGGACATACTCATATGTGCCTACCTTAGGTAGCTGTATGTAGTCCACCTGCAGTCTCTGAAATGGGTACAAAGGTTTAGGAGTAGAGATGAGCGTTGTTCGACTCAAACTGTTCGCCAATCTCAAATTCGAGCTGTTTTGGGCGGTGTTCGAGCCGTTCGGCGAACACGAACGATTTGAGAAACATTCGGCTGTTCGAGGTTATGTTCGATAACTGTTCGTGCACCAAAATCATAACTGGATTTTTTCTCAGTAATGATGAAAATTAATGTTAATACGCAGTTTGAGTGTACAGCGGGGCAGGGGGAGGGGCAGGGGATGGATCTCTGCAGGAATAATGAAGATCACCATTTTTTTTCTCTTTCCCGCATTTACAGTGGGGAGGTGCAATCTGTCAGCCTATCAGCAGCGCACACACGGAGCGAAGTGCTTTTTTTCACACAAGCAAGGGCATGTGTCATTGGCAGTGTATGTCACATGTCCTTGCCCTATAAGACCAAGCCATTTTCCCCGTCGCCACCATTTTCTCACTGCTGCAGCTGCGTGTTAGACGGCACCGCTGTTGCTGTGTGCGCTATACCTTGTTAATTTCAAGCCAATTTTCGCACAAATCTACAGATGGTTTGGGAGTAGGGAATAGTTGTGATTGCAGTCCTTTTAAGGACTAGGTTACAGCATTTCCTACGACTTTTATCAGGCAGGTCTGTGCCCTTAAATAGATAGGTTGTGGGAGTAAAGACTAATTGTAATTGCAGTCCTTTTCAGGACTAGGTTACATCAGTTCCTATCAGTTTTTGCCAGGCAGGTCTGTGCCAGTGCTGTGCAAGTTTTCTTCACAGCATTTGGCTGAATCTAGCAAAGCTAATCTTTTTTGGCCTATTACAGAGTGTGTTAGTCAGTGGAGTAGCCTATCTGTGTTAATATTAATAATAATAATAATCTTTATTTATATAGCGCCAACATATTCCGCAGCGCTTAACAATTCACAGGTTCATGTACAACAGTCATAAGTAACATAGCTAAAGATAATACAATAATTACAGCAAAAACAATGACGACCCTGCTCTTAAGAGCTTACAATCTACAATGAGGTGGGGGTGACACAAAGTACAATGGCTTATTTACAAGGATGGTCCAGCCATCTTGAGGGGATGAGGGATAGATAGAGGCTGCATGAGCTTATCACCAGCCAGTATCTAGTGCTTTTTGGTTGGGTGGAGACTTATGTTTGGAGAAATAAGGAATGGGCTATGAGAATATAAAAGGACTTTGATTAGGGAACGTGATAGGCCACCCTAAACAGATGTGTTTTTAGGGAGCGCCTAAAACTGTGTAAATTGTGGTTCATCCTAATTTCTTGGGGTAGAGCATTCCAAAGAATAGGTGCAGCTCGGGAGAAGTCTTGAAGCCGGGAGTGGGAGGTACGGATTAGTGCGGATGTTAGTCGAAAGTCGCTTGCAGAGCGTAGAAAACGGGTAGGCCGATAGACAGAGATGAGGGAAGAGATATAGGGGGGTGCCACACTGTGGAGAGCTTTGTGGGTGAGAACAAGCAATTTAAATCGGATCCTATAATTCATGGGCAGCCAGTGCAATGACTGGCACAGAGCGGAAGCGGCTGAGTAACGATTAGCCAGATAGATGACCCTGGCTGCAGCATTTACGGATGGACTGGAGGGGGGAAAGTCGAGTGAGGGGGAGGCCAATTAAGAGAGAGTTACATTAGTCAAGGCGGGAGTGGATCAGGGCAACAGTGAGGGTTTTTGTTGTTTCCAAGGTGAGAAAGGGGCGGATTCTAGAGATGTTCTTCAGGTGCAAGCGACAAGAGCGGGCAAGAGATTGTATGTGGAGGGTGAAGGAGAGATTGGTGTCAAACACAACGCCCAAGCAACGCGCCTGCTTGCTCGGCCTTATTGTGGTGCCACACACTGAGAGAGAGATGTCAGATTTAGAGAGGTGAGTGGACGGCGGGAACAGAAGAAGTTCAGTTTTTGAGAGGTTGAGTTTCAGACGATGATTTTAGAAACTGCGGCCAGACAGTCACTGGTGTTCTGTAGTACAGCGGGGGTAAGGTCAGGGGATGAGGTGTATAGTTGTGTGTCATCAGCATAAAGATGATACTGCAAACCAAATTTGCTGATTGTCTGTCCAATTGGGGCTGTGTAGAGAGAGAAGAGAAGAGGGCCAAGGACTGAACCCTGAGGAACCCCAATAGTGAGAGGAAGAGGGGAAGAAGTGGAGCCAGCAAACGATACACTGAAAGAGCGGTCAGATATGTAGGAGGAGAACCAGGAGAGAGCAGTGTCCTTTATGCCGATTGAGTGAAGCATAGAGAGTAGGAGGTGGTGGTCAACGGTGTCAAAGGCTGCAGAGAGGTCAAGAAGAATGAGCAAAGAGTGGTCACCATTGTGTTTTGCTGTCAGAAGGTCATTGGTTACTTTGATGAGTGCAGTTTCTGTAGAATGTAGAGGGCGGAAGCCGGACTGTGATGGGTCTAGAAGAGAGTGAGTGGAGAGGTAGCTGGTAAGGCGGGAGTAGACCAGGCGCTCCAAGAGTTTAGAGATGAAGGGAAGATTGGAGACTGGTCTGTAGTTGTTTGTGCAGGAAGGGTCAAGAGAGGGCTTTTTTAATAATGGAGTGATGATGGAGTGTTTGAAGGAGGAGGGGAAGATACCTGAAGAGAGGGAGAGGTTGAAGATTTTAGTTAGGTGAGTAGTGACGACTGAAGAAAGAGGCTGGAGTAGATGTGAGGGGATGGGGTCAGTGGTGCATGTGGTGGGATGAGAAGAAGAGAGGAGGGTGGAGACTTCGTCTTCTGTGACTGGGTCAAATGTGGAGAGGGATCCAGAGGGGATGTGCGGGGGGGTGGGAGTCACAGCACTTTGTGGCTGGGAGCTGATTTCCTGACGGATGGTGTCTATTTTCTCTGTGAAGTAGGAGGCCAGGTCTTCAGCACAAATGTCCATGGTGGGGGCCTGCGCTTTAGGACTGAGGAGGGAGTGAAAGGTATCGAAGAGTTTTTTGGGGTTGTTGGATAGTGAGGAGATCAGGGTGGTGAAGTAGGTCTGTTTGGCGAGGTGAAGGGCAGAGTTATATGTTTTTAACATAAATTTGTAGTGGATTTGTGAGCGTGAAGGAGAGAATGTTATGATCAGAGAGGGGAAGAGCGGAGTTATTTAGGTGGGGAATTGAACTAAGCCGGACAAAGACCAGATCAAGGGTGTTTCCATCTTTGTGTGTCTCAGAGGTTGAAAGCTGTGAGAGGCCGAGAGAAGTGGTTAAAGATAGAAGCTGGGATGCGGATGAGGAGGTGGGTCTGTTTATGGGGATGTTGAAGTCTCCCAGGATAAGGGTTGGTAAATCTGAGGACATGAAGTGTGGCAGCCAGGCAGAAAAATGGTCAAGGAACTGGGTGGGTGAGCCTGGGGGACGGTATACAACCGCTACTCTGAGGGAGAGGGGATGGAAGAGCCTGATGGTGTGTACCTCAAAAGAAGGGAATGAGAGTGATGGTACTGGCGGAATTACCTGGAAGGTGCATTGTGGGGACAGGAGTAAGCCGACTCCACCACCAAGTCTGTTCGCAGGTCTCGGGGAATGGGAAAAATGCAAGCTGCCATGAGAAATAGCAGCAGGGGAGACAGTGTCAGAGTCCTGGATCCAGGTTTCAGTGAGGGCCAGCAGATTGAGAGAGTTGGACAGAAAGTAATTGTGCAGGAAAGGAAGCTTGTTGCATACAGACCGTGGATTCCACAGTGCGCAGTTGAAGGAGGGAGATGAAGGAGTACAGCTGATGTTAATTAGGTTAGCAGGGTTTCGATGTGAGGTGGGGGAGAGGTTGAGGTTGGTGGAGGGTGGTCCGGGGTTAGGAGAGATGTCCCCTGAAATGAGTAGTAGCAGTAAAAAGAGAAAGAGCAGATAGTTTTTGGATTTGTGACATGGTTTCTTGTGCAGTACCTTTGGATGGGACAGAGTGAGATTTTTCAGGAAATTCAAAAGAGCATGGGAGCTGTACATGGGAGAGGGAAGGAGTGAGGGGCAGATATGGATGTGTGGTGCTGGAGGGGGGATCGGGCGTTGAGTGTGTATGAAAAAAGCACATAGAAATAAGGACACAGGAATAAAATACATAGATAGCAAAGAGTACAAAGTGTGGGTTACCTGACTCCTGCCCTGAATGACTGCCATTGAAATGACTGTCAGAGACACTTGTCGAATAGGACACTTGGCTGAATAAGGACACGTGCATGCACCCCACACCACGTGCACCCCTTACAATGCATCTAGATTTATAGGAAGGAATATAGCATCAGGTGAGAGGGATTGTGGGAGCTGCTTGTGACTAAATTGCCAGCTGTTCAGCTCACCAGGGGAGTGGAGGCCTGATCAAAGACACAGACCTAACACACTATGCCTGACACAGTATAACACCTTTCACCATCAGATAAAGTCTACAATGATGGAAGGACACAGTGACTATTGAATAAAATGCATCAAATAACAGAGCACAGATCCAGCAAGCAGAGATTGTATACCATAGAATAGTTTCAACATGAGGGTTCAGCAGATGACAGATCCAGCAAGCAGAGATTGTATACCATAGAATAGTTTCAACATGAGGGTTCAGCAGATGACAGAAACAGCAAGATGTTGCAAGATATACCACCTGTGTATAGAATACCAATTTTTTTACTGCACCTAGTGAAGTCAAATCTTTTGGGCATAGCATCATTCTATTAGTCCATCTATACTGACCTCCATCAGGTTGCAAATTGAATAGAATTTTTATCTGCATCTAGCTCTGAAAAAATATTTGGCCTTCTAGCAGTGTGTGGGACTTTCTCTATTAGTCCATCTATACTGACCTCCATCAGGTTGCAAATTAAAAATAATTTTTATCTGCATCTAGCTCTGAAAAAATATTTGGCCTTCTAGAAGTGTGTGGGACTTTCTCTATTAGTCCATCTATACTGACCTCCATCAGGTTGCAAATTAAAAATAATTTTTATCTGCATCTAGCTCTGAAAAAATATTTGGCCTTCTAGCAGTGTGTGGGACTTTCTCTATTAGTCCAGCTATACTGACCTCCATCAGGTTGCAAACTGAATATATTTTTTTTCTGCATCTACCTCTGAAAAAATATTTGGGATCTAGCTGTGTGTGGGACTTGTTCTATTAGTCCATCTATACTGACCTCCATCAGGTTGCAAATTGAATATAATTTTTTTCTGCATCTAACCCAGCCAATAGTTTTGGCCTAATACCACAGTTTGGCCACTCAGCTCTGCTCGGTTACCATCCATTGTTTTTTTGTGCAAACAACTCCAGAGTTGTGAATTAGTTAACCACCAAAATGAGTGGAAAAAGGCCTGCTGCTGGAGGAAAGGGGAATAGGCGTGTTGGGAAGGGGAAAAAAGGTTGTGTCCGTGGGGTAGGTGTTAAAGCAACAGTAACATCTGCAGAAGAAAGACCATCTTCCAGCCAAACTAAAATGTCTACTTCTTTTAGCGGACAATGTGATAAGATCATTTTCTTACGGCCACGCCAATCGCTACAAATTCCAGATGAGGCACAAAAACAGCAGGTGCTTCAACGGATATCAAGTGTTCCTCTAAGTGGGCTCTCATCCACATCAACTTCAACATCACAAATACTCCAGTCATCAAAGGTGTCACCCCAATCGCACTTGCTTCCTCACAGCTCCCAAATCTCCAGCTGTCCGTCTGAGTATGAGGTAGAACAGATGGTTGAGTCTGCAGAGCTGTTTACTCATACTATAGCCTGGGAATCAGAGGTCGACTCCAGCGCTTCTGTGAATCCAGACGAGGAAATGATCTGCACTGATGCCCAGAATCTTTATGAGTCGGATCCAGGACCAGACGCAGAAGGTTCTGACCATAATGTAGACCCTCATTCCCAAACTGTAACTCCTGTTGGTGGAGACAATGAGGTAGATGATGATGAGACTCAAATACCTGATTGGAGCGACAACTTTAGTTTTTTGTCAGGGCGGGAACAGGTTGGCTCTGAGGACGACGGGTGTGATAATGCACAGGGTGATGATGATGAGGTTGGAGATCCCACTTACTGTCAACCCACAGTCAGCCAAGAGATGAGGTCAGCAGAGGAGGTGGAGGAGGATGCTAGTGACGACGAGGTCAGGTTGCGCCTTCCTGGACAGAGACGTAGTACTGGAAGCACGTCAACAACTGCATCCTCAAACACAACTCTGCCTCTCACCACAAGTCGTGGTGGCTCTTCAGGTCGCATGGGTGCTAAGCCTTGCATAGCCTGGGCATTTTTTCAGATCGATAAAGATGACCCAACTCGTGTTATCTGTAACATTTGTCAGCAAAAGCTAAGTAGAGGCCAAAAAATACATAGTTTGAGTACTTCATGCATGAACCGGCACATGGACATGAAGCATAAGTTGCAGTGGGAAGCTCAGTGTGCTACAATGCGGCCTAGTCGGCCGGGCCAACCACCGTCTGCCATATCTTGTGCATCCGCGGCCTCTTCATCCTCTGTGACTGGGGGGACAGCAGTCACACCTGTTTTGGGGCGCAGACCTGCCACCTCTTTACCCGCAACAGCCAGCGTGATTGGCAGGTCATCATTTTCTTTGGAGGTGGTAACACCAGCTGGTGTTGAGCGCTGTCCGACATCGATAGCACCACCTTTGGATCAAGGCAACCTAACATGCGGACAGTACACTATTTCTGTCCGTTTGAACAGCAGCACTCCTCCCTATATTTCATAGTATTATATTGCTCTTATCATATTTGCGGACAGTACACTATTTCTGTCCATTTGAACAGCAGCACTCCTCCCTATATGTCATAGTATTATATTGCTCTTATCTCCAACTTTGGTTTTGGGTCCTTCTTATAGCTACTCCTAGGAGGTTTTTAATTGTGGTATGTATATACTTTTTAATATGTTCTGTGAGTCTTATTTTTATCTATTTCCTTATTTTTAGTAAGCATACCGTGGGGTATAAATGAATTCGATGTCAGATTCAGAAGCCTTAGGTACCCGGTGAAGGGGTCATTGTCTGCGGGAAGGGGAAGACTACCATATGACCCTGAACAGGAGAAATGTACCGATGGTCGACACAATTGAACTCACCATTTGATGAAAGAAAATAGCTGGACGGATTTATCATGGACTATGATCTCCTCTCTCCTTACCTTCTATATTGCCTGCTCCTCCCCCCCTTCCCCTCACCTTTCCTTTTTTCACTGTTTTATCACTTTTTATCCCTTTTTTTAGGTGTTATTTCACCTTTATACATTTTGTCACTCCAGCTACCCTATAGATTCCTCCTTTTTAACTTATTTCTCGGAGGTCCTAGGAAGTATTTTATTCATGCACCTGGCACTTTGGAAGTTTTTATATCCCCCTAATAAAAAGTACTTATTTGCACTTTTCCTGTGTATGTTTCCTTCCTAGTACTCACCGTAGTTATTTAATTATTTATTACTTCTCACGGTAGTTATGGTATATTATTACACTTTTAGGCCATTTGGTCCGTATTTAAATTCCATTCACCTTGGTCACTTTACTCCCTCCCTTTTTCTTTCCTTTTGAGATATTATTTAGTTTCCATTGTTCTTTTTTTGTTTTCTCTTTTTTTGATTTTCGGTCTATTATTTATTTATTATTTATTTTGACTATATCAGCCTTTTTATTACTATTTTGTTATTTAGCATTTCATTTATTCTCATTTTCATTTAGGTTTTCTTTGTTTTATTGTCCTTATTATTTAATTTAACAGCCCTTTTTGGTTATGTCTATTTGCGGACAGTACACTATTTCTGTCCGTTTGAACAGCAGCACTCCTCCCTATATTTCATAGTATTATATTGCTCTTATCTCCTCTCTTCGGCGGTCCCCTTCCTCCCTTCCTCCGTTCCACTCTGCCTAGCGTTAGTACGCATGCGCCTGATCTGCTCCCTCCCTGACTTCCGGAAGTGCTCGGTCACGTGACCTCGTGCGTTCCAACGTGCGGTTCACGGAGCGCGATTCCGGAAGTCCCTTTGGCTTGGAGGGGGGAACGGGTCACATGACGTCTTTGGTCACGCTGGGCATCGTGACTGTACTCCCACCCTCTGACATCACTCCTTAGGCCTGATTGTTGGGCCCTCCCTGGCTCCCCATTGGCTGAACGTTATATTTATACTCCCTCTTCCTCCCTGGATATGACACGCCCCTGGAAGAAGCAATTAAGCGAAACGGCGTCCGTCGGGTGTGGGGAGGACACCGTGGGCTTTCAGCACCTTTGTATTCATCTCTACACTAGGTAATTATGTTCTCCCTTTGGGTAGTGCGCTCCTCAGCATACTCTGCTTTAGGATTCGATTTATAGCTATTCCTGCTTTCTTGATTTTCCTATCTAATGTTTGAGCAGTATTTTGATGCCTATTTATATATAACTTTCTGATGCTTATATTTCCTTTGTCGCACTGGCGCTATATTCAGATTAGCATTCTTCTTGTTCGCATACCCTCATTTTGGAGACCTAGTATGTTGAGGTGAATCACTTTACCTACCAGCATTTACTTATTAATTTTTGTGCTGTGAATAGACCTCATTTGTGGTTTCCATTCCCCCTTTATTTTGGAGGTTTTTCCTTGTCTATTTTATGTATTATTTTAATTTATCTTGAATAAAGTTGTCTAATTTTAGATTATCCTTGTCAGTATATCTTTTGTCTGGCGGTCTACTGCCGTTACAGACCTTTTTGTGGTATTGTATTTTGAGAAGCTTTCTGACTTCATGAATTTGGACTTAGGTTGTACTAATGATGTTTTCTGTTTTATGTAAACAGACTGTACGACGTATTGGCATTATGGACTTTAAAGCCAGAGAAAATTCCTGGCGTTCTAAAGCCTCAGATTTATTTAGACAAGGGGCCTCCGGTGTCACTCCAGATGTAGCTACTAATCACAAGGACCTTATCAAACATTATAAGAAGACTCTATACAAAAAAACTCGGCTATGGTGGAACAGGTCATCTTTGGAAAATTATATGGCAGCTTTTTCCCTCTTTTGAGCTAAATGAAGAACCGCTACTCAAAAGATGGATTTCAGCAGCCACCATCTGTTCCCTAGAATTTATTCAAATCTTTATCGATAAAAATTCTATATCTTTAAAAGAACTTGATGAGGAGATTGAGGAGTTAGAAAAATCTCTTCTTAAAGATATCCCACTGGATAACTTTGACAAAATGATTGTAGAGATCAATAAAGAGGTAGATAAGTGGGAACAGGAAATAAGCCTTAACAAATTGAAAAAATATCAGAGAGACAGCAAGGACTATGACAGTGGTAATATTTTCCGCTGGCAAAATAAAAAAGAGAATAAAACCACCAATACGGATTCAAATATGAGAAGGACAAGAGGAACTTCCAAGAGCCTCTCGGAGAGCTCATACCCATCTGCAACAGATGTATCATCAAGAGAAAATGAGGGTACCAGTACAGTAGCAATAGGCAAACCAACTAAAAGCCTTCCCGATATCTTTACAAGATCTAAAGGGCAGGTGACCATTGATGATCGTCAGAAGGTAATTAATCTGTCTGAGTATATACTAACACTCTGCCAACTGGAATTGTTACAAAAAGGCCTAACTTTCTCTCCCACGTCTCATCTAGATCCGTTCACGATGGTAAAGGACTTACATTTATTCGCAAGAAAGTTAATTCTCAAAAAGCTGCATTTCAAACATGAACCTAGTAATGCTCTTTCTACTTTAGAAGAAAAAGAGGCACCTCTAATTTTAGAATCCCTGCTGGTGGAAAGTAATGATGATGAGGTGAGTGATTTTCCTTCATCATTGTTCACTACATCTAAAAAATTTCCTCCTTTGAGTACCTGCCCGGCTGTGGAAGTATTCACTAGATTAGTAACGGCGGACATTGAAGCCTTTAGTCACAAGCCGGGCTGGGCATCAAATCTTACTATGCAGGAAAGAAAAGCAATAAAAGAATTACAATCCCTACAGGATGTTGTCATCAAACCAGCGGATAAAGGGGGTAATCTGGTAGTATGGCCCATATCCCTATACGAAAAGCAAGCATATCATCTCCTTAGGGCGCCTTATTGCTATAAAAAACTAGATTACAACCCCACTATCAAATTTCAAACAGAATTAATATTGATTCTACAGAAAGCCTTTGATGATGGAATCATTCCCAGGAAAATGTTGGATTGTATTAGCAATTTACAACCTAAACTTCCAACTTTTTACCTGATTCCTAAGATACATAAGAACCCATGTGACCCTCCCGGTAGACCAATTGTAGCCGGGAATGGGGGCCTTTGTGAGATCATCTCACAATTTATTGACCATTATTTAAAACCATTGGTGCCCTCTCTGCCCTCATACATACAAGATACAACAGCAGCTTTACAGAGACTTGATAACCTCTATTTGGATACTGATATGATCATGGTTACAGCAGATGCTGAGGCTCTATACACATCCATCAGACATCAAGATGGATTAATAGCAGCAGCCTTTTATCTACAATCTAGCAATCTACGTCCAGCCCTGGTGGATCTGATCCTCACCCTCTTGGAATATGTCCTCAAACATAACATTTTTACATTTAATAACCACACATATCTCCAATTACAGGGTACTGCGATGGGGGCTTGTTGTGCCCCTTCGTATGCTAACCTGTTTTTAGGAGCGTGGGATAGGGACATTTTCCAAGGGGACCACTTTGTGGGGATTGATCTCATACAGGGCTGGATGCGATATATTGACGATATTTGGTTCGTATGGGAGGGATCGACTGCAGATTTAGATACACTTATGACGAGGCTAAACAACAACCAGCGGAACATCAAATTAACCTACAAATCCGGAAGGGAGTTGGATTTTCTAGATCTGAAGATTGTGGTGTCTGAAGATGGTAGGATCACTACAGATGTATATAGGAAACCAACATCTACCAATTCCTTTTTATATGCAACTTCATCTCATCCTCCATCTACTATTAGAGGAATACCCACGGGTCAATTCTTGAGAGCTAAAAGAATATGCTCTGAGGGTATTGATTTTGAAAACCAGGCGATTGATCTCAGAGATCGCTTTTTACACAGAGGATATAGTCGTCGTTCCATCAACAAGGGATATAAAAGAGCTAGATTCATTCCCAGGGATAAACTTATCTATGGTAAGTATGGAAACAAAAAACGGAGCAATCCAGATAATCAGATACGTTTTATTTCTACTTATAGCGATCGATGGGATGACTTAAGGGAAGTTTTGTCCAAACATTGGAACGTCCTCCATACAGATCCCATTCTTCATAAAATCATCCCTCCGGGCCCGTCCATGGTAGCCAAGAGGAGTCATAATTTAAAAGACCTTCTAGTGCACAGCCACTATGCACTGGCGAAGAACCCCAGTAAATATGATCTAAAGATGGGATTCTTTCCATGTGGCCTATGTAAAGCCTGCCTAAATCTACATAAATCATTTAATTTTGAAAACTTTGATGGAACCAAACATTTTCAGATTAGGAAACATCTGACATGCTCTTCTAAAGGGGTTATCTATTATGCGAGATGTCCATGTAATTTGATCTACATTGGTCTTACCACTCGAGAACTCAAAGTAAGAGTCAGGGAACACATCAGGGACATTGAAAAGGCTAAGAGCATAGAAGATTGGAAATTGTTGAAAACTATTCCACGTCACTTTAAAACATTTCACAACTGCAATCCAGCGGGTCTTAAGATCCAAGGTATTGATCAGGTTACGATGGGAATTAGAGGAGGAGATCTGGGAAAACTTTTAGCCCAGTATGAAAGCCGATGGATCTATCGTCTTGGTACCCTTACTCCCCAGGGTCTCAATGAAAACTTTGGTTTTGGGTCCTTCTTATAGCTACTCCTAGGAGGTTTTTAATTGTGGTATGAATATACTTTTTAATATGTTCTGTGAGTCTTATTTTTATCTATTTCCTTATTTTTAGTAAGCATACCGTGGGGTATAAATGAATTCGATGTCAGATTCGGAAGCCTTAGGTACCCGGTCAAGGGGTCATTGTCTGCGGGAAGGGGAAGACTACCATATGACCCTGAACAGGAGAAATGTACCGATGGTCGACATAATTGAACTCACCATTTGATGAAAGAAAATAGCTGGACGGATTTATCATGGACTATGATCTCCTCTCTCCTTACCTTCTATATTGCCTGCTCACCCCCCCCCCTTCCCCTCCCCTTTCCTTTTTTCACTGTTTTATCACTTTTTATCCCTTTTTTTAGGTGTTATTTCACCTTTATACATTTTGTCACTCCAGCTACCCTATAGATTCCTCCTTTTTAACTTATTTCTCGGAGGTCCTAGGAAGTATTTTATTCATGCACCTGGCACTTTGGAAGTTTTTATATCCCCCTAATAAAAAGTACTTATTTGCACTTTTCCTGTGTATGTTTCCTTCCTAGTACTCACCGTAGTTATTTAATTATTTATTACTTCTCACGGTAGTTATGGTATATTATTACACTTTTAGGCCATTTGGTCCGTATTTAAATTCCATTCACCTTGGTCACTTTACTCCCTCCCTTTTTCTTTCCTTTTGAGATATTATTTAGTTTCCATTGTTCTTTTTTTGTTTTCTCTTTTTTTGATTTTCGGTCTATTATTTATTTATTATTTATTTTGACTATATCAGCCTTTTTATTACTATTTTGTTATTTAGCATTTCATTTATTCTCATTTTCATTTAGGTTTTCTTTGTTTTATTGTCCTTATTATTTAATTTAACAGCCCTTTTTGGTTATGTCTATTTGCGGACAGTACACTATTTCTGTCCGTTTGAACAGCAGCACTCCTCCCTATATTTCATAGTATTATATTGCTCTTATCTCCTCTCTTCGGCGGTCCCCTTCCTCCCTTCCTCCGTTCCACTCTGCCTAGCGTTAGTACGCATGCGCCTGATCTGCTCCCTCCCTGACTTCCGGAAGTGCTCGGTCACGTGACCTCGTGCGTTCTAACGTGCGGTTCACGGAGCGCGATTCCGGAAGTCCCTTTGGCTTGGAGGGGGGAACGGGTCACATGACGTCTTTGGTGACGCTGGGCATCGTGACTGTACTCCCACCCTCTGACATCACTCCTTAGGCCTGATTGTTGGGTCCTCCCTGGCTCCCCATTGGCTGAACATTATATTTATACTCCCTCTTCCTCCCTGGATATGACACGCCCCTGGAAGAAGCAATTAAGCGAAACGGCGTCCGTCGGGTGTGGGGAGGACACCGTGGGCTTTCAGCACCTTTGTATTCATCTCTACACTAGGTAATTATGTTCTCCCTTTGGGTAGTGTGCTCCTCAGCATACTCTGCTTTAGGATTCGATTTATAGCTATTCCTGCTTTCTTGATTTTCCTATCTAATGTTTGAGCAGTATTTTGATGCCTATTTATATATAACTTTCTGATGCTTATATTTCCTTTGTCGCACTGGCGCTATATTCAGATTAGCATTCTTCTTGTTCGCATACCCTCTTTTTGGAGACCTAGTATGTTGAGGTGAATCACTTTACCTACCAGCATTTACTTATTAATTTTTGTGCTGTGAATAGACCTCATTTGTGGTTTCCATTCCCCCTTTATTTTGGAGGTTTTTCCTTGTCTATTTTATGTATTATTTTAATTTATCTTGAATAAAGTTGTCTAATTTTAGATTATCCTTGTCAGTATTTCTTTTGTCTGGCGGTCTACTGCCGTTACAGACCTTTTTGTGGTATTGTATTTTGAGAAGTTTTCTGACTTCATGAATTTGGACTTAGGTTGTGTTAACCTAACATGTCCGCCTGCATCTTCCTCACAGACCGGCAGTTTGCCGGGGACACCCTTGTCAACCCCGTCTAAGCACAATAGCCAGCCCTCGGTCCCTCAGATGTGGACAAGTAAAAGACCATTTCCTCCTAGCCATGAGAAAGCTAAGAGGTTGAATTTCACCATCTGCAAGCTCTTGGCTACAGAAATGCTGCCTTTCTGCCTGGTGGACACAGAGGATTTTCGAGAGCTTATGTCCGTCGCAGTGCCCCAGTACCAGATGCCCAGTCGGCACTACTTCTCAAAGAATGGTGTGCCTGCACTCCACCAGCATGTCGCACACAACATCACCGCTTCTTTGAGAAACTCTGTGTGTGACAGGGTGCATTTCACCACAGACACTTGGACGAGTAGGCATGGACAGGGGCGTTACATGTCGCTGACTGGGCACTGGGTAACTATGGTGACAGCAGGACAAGGGGCTGCTGTCCAAGTCTTGACGTCCCCACGAGTTGTGCGTCAATCCTCTTTATCTCAAAGTTCCTCCACTGCTTCTGCCTCCTCAACCTCCTCTCGGTCCTCCACCTGCACCCAAAGCCTGTCTGGTCATGCCACAAGCTTTCTAACTGCGCAGAAGGGATCCTGCACACCTCCTTACTATGCTGGCAGTAGGGCTCAACGTCATCAGGCGGTTTTTACTTTGAAATGTCTGGGAAATGTGAGTCACACAGCTGAGGAGTTGTGGTCAGCTCTGGAGAACCAATTGCATGAATGGTTGTCTCCACTGGACCTGAAACCAGGGAAGGCCGTGTGCGACAATGCTGCAAG
The DNA here is from genome assembly GCF_046119375.1 of Phyllobates terribilis. Classification (NCBI taxonomy): domain Eukaryota; kingdom Metazoa; phylum Chordata; class Amphibia; order Anura; family Dendrobatidae; genus Phyllobates; species Phyllobates terribilis. The sequence goes on along the minus strand of NW_027362763.1, from coordinate 455,745,093 downwards.
CCTGGGTGCGGCCCTTCGCCGGGGCTATGTCACACATGTGCCTTGTATGGCTCACGTGTTGAACCTGGTTGTCCAGCAATTTTTAGCCCACTATCCCGGACTAGATGGCCTTCTGCAGAGGGCACGGTCGCTGTGTGCTCACTTCCGCCGTTCGCATCCCGCAGCTCAGCGGCTTACATCTCTACAGAAGTCGTTGGGCTTGCCACTTCACCGGCTAAAATGCGATGTGCCTACCCGGTGGAATTCAACTCTGCACATGTTGCAGCGACTGTGGCAGCACCGACAAGCCCTGGTGCAATAAGTTCTGACGTATAGCCTAGGCCAACGAGATCCAGAGGTGGGGCAAATCACGCTGGAGGAGTGGTCTCAGATCAGGGAGCTATGCACCCTTCTGCACAGTTTTGAAATGGCGACGAAGATGTTTAGTGCTGACGATGCCATTATCAGCATGACTATTCCGGTGATTTACATGCTGGAGCACATGTTAAACAGAATTCGGAGTCAGGTGGTGGCACAAGAGGAGGTGGAGGAAGCAGAGGAGGAGGAGTTGTATGCGGAAGGGCTAACATCTGCAAGGTCCAGACGGTCGGCAACACCAAGGCGGCAGGCATGTGAGGGTGGGGGAGATGGTTTTACCAGGGCGCATGGTAGCAGCCAAACTAGTGAGGAAGGTGCAGGAGCCCAGGAAGAAGTGGAGGACGAACTGATGGAAGACTCATCAGATGAGGGAGACCTTGATCACATTTCTGTTGTGCGAGGTTGGGGGGAGAGGACAGAGGAAGGAAGCATGATTGTTACCTCGCCACCAACACAACAGGGACTTGGTGCTCCTGGATGCGCAACACACATGAGTGCCTTCTTGCTGCACTACCTGCAACATGACCCTCGAATTGTGAGAATTAGAAATAATCCTGACTACTGGGTTGCCACACTGTTAGATCCGTGGTACAAAAGTAAATTTGCAGAAATTATTCCTGCCATAGAAAGGGATGCATGCATGCTGGAGTATCAGTAGAGACTGTTGCAGAATCTTACATGTGCTTTTCCACAAAACACCAGTGGTGCACGTAGTGAATCTCACAGTTCCAACTTGCCAACCGTGGGACTGTCGAGTGTTCAGCACTCAAACCGTAACAGAACCACAGTATCTGCTGGTAACATCAATTTTGCGGAATCATTTCACCACTTTTTTAGCCCATCCTTTGCAAGGCCACAGGAGACAAGAAGTCTGACACATAGTCAACGCCTAGAGACGATGGTACAGGAGTATCTCCAAGTAAACATTGAAGCCATGACTGTGTCACTGGACCCTTGCTCTTTTTGGGCTTCCAATCTGGATAAATGGCCGGAGCTAGCCACTTACGCCTTGGAGATCTTGTCATGCCCTGCAGCCAGCGTTCTGTCTGAACGTGTGTTCAGCGCTGCTGGTGGTGTGCTGACAGATAAGCGCACGCGGCTCTCCACTGATAATGTAGACAGACTCACGTTCATAAAGATGAACAAATCATGGATCCGAAATGACTTTTCTACCCCTGTGTCATCCTGGGGAGAGTAAAAGCTTGATGATTGGTTAAAATCACCTCACCAACCGTTTTAAGCTTTCAAATTACTAATCATGTTTATCTGTATCTTGGCAGGAAACTAATTTGGGCTTTGTAGCAGTGTGCAGCACTGATTCTATTAGGCCATCTATAATAAGCTCCACCAGATTTAAAATTACTAATCATGTTTATCTGTATCTTGGCTGGAAAATAATTTGGGCTTTGTAGCAGTGTGCAGTACTGATTCTATTAGGCCATCTATACTAAGCTCCACCAGATTTAAAATTACCAATCATGTTTATCTGTACCTTGGCTGGAAAATAATTTGGGCTTTGTAGCAGTGTGCAGCACTGATTCTATTAGGCCATCTATACTAAGCTCCACCAGATTTAAAATTAATAATAATTTTTAGCTGCATCTAGCCCGGAAAATAATTTTGGGGCTCCGAGATGCGCAAGACACATAAGTGCCTTCTTGCTGCACTACCTGCAACATGACCCTCATATTGTCAGAATTCGAAGTAATCCTGACTACTGGGTTGCCACACTCTTAGATCCCCCAAACTTTTCGATCAACCTTTTTGTTTTAATAAAGACCAAAAAAATGGTCATTTTTTAAATTATAAGCATTAGCAGGTTATTAGAAACTGAAATCAAACAGTTTTCAACTCAAAACTTTATTCTAGGTGATGTTACATTTTCACATAGGACCCCTTGTTCGAAAGGAGCTTCTGAACTCTCTCGTCCATTGAATTTGTCAGGTTTTGGATGGTTTCTGCTTCAATTGTTTTGCATGAGGACAGAACACCCTCCCAGAGCTGTTGCTTAGATGTGAACTGCCTCCCGCCATCATAGAGACTCCTTTTGATGATGCTCCAGAGGTTCTGAATGGGGTAGAGGTCAGGGGAGCATGGGGTCACACCATAAGTTTGTCCCCTTTTATGCCCATATCAGCCAGAGATGCAGATGTTTTATGTGCAGCATGAGATGGTGCATTATCATGCATAAAAATGATCTTGCTGTGGAATACACGGTTCTTCTTCTTGAACCATGGCAGGAAGTGCTGTTTGAGAAACTCCACATACATTATGCAGTTCATCTTTACCCCTTCATGGATCCTAAAGGGGCCGAAAATCTCTCTCCCCATGATTTCAGCCCAAAACATTACTCCACCTCCTCCTTGTTGGCGCTGTAGCCGTGTTTGCGTGGGGTGTCCATCAACCAGCCATCCTCCACTCCATCCATCTGGACCATCGAGCGTTGCACGGCACTCATCCGTGAACAAAACAGTTTTGAAATCAGTCTTCATGTAATGTTTGGCCCACTGGAGCCGTTTCTGCTTGTGTGAAGTGGATAGAGGAGGTCGACAGGATGGCGTATGCACAGCTGCAAACCTCTGAAGGACCCTGCATCTTGTTGTTCGGGGGACGTTGGAGGCACCAGCAGCTTCAAAAACTTGTCTGCTGCTATGACAAGGCTTTTTTGCCGCTGCTCTTTTAACCTGACGTAATTGCCTGTAGGAAAGAGTCCTCAATTTGCCCTTATCAGCACGCACACGTGTGTACTGTGAATCAGCTACATACTTCTTGATTGCCAAGACACTTCATCCTGATCATCGCACAATGTTGATTGTAGTAATGCCTTGACCTAAACACTCCACAATTTGTTGCTTCTCAGCAGCCGACACATCCTTTTTCTTTCCCATTTTGGCAGAAAATGTAGGCTGCTTAATAATGTGAGAGAGCCTTCTTAAGTAGTCTTGCCTTTCATTGGACACACCTGCCAAACTAATTAGCACAGGTGTCTGCAATTGCTTACAGTGATATAAAGAGCCCTGACACACATCACCATCAATGAGTTTAACTGACAAACAAACAAATTCTTCCCTTATCACTCCTAAACACTTTTTGCATAATAATTTGGAACACAGTGTACATGTGCTTTTCCACAAAACACCAGTGGTTCACGTCGTGAATCTTACAGTTCTAACTTGCCAACCGTGGTCTGTATGGAGTTGTTCAATAAAGGGCCCAAAATTAAGATAACATAGATGGGAGAGGTCTCTATGAATATGAATTCCTAAGTATTTGATACCCTGTGAGGGCCAGGAAAAGGGAAAGTTGGACTGGATGGAATCCTGTATGGATTTGGGGAGGGAGACATCGAGGGCCTCAGACTTCGCTGCATTGATTTTAAAATTTGACCATGTAACAAAGTGATCTATTTCAGCCTTAACAGCATGGATGGATATATGTGATTGAGTGATATATACTAGGACATCATCAGCAAATAGAGAGCACTTGTACTCGGTGCCTCCCACCTCAATCCACCTAATATTGGGGTTATGGCAAATTGATGAGATCAGGTGCTCCGTCACTAGGATGTATAAGAGAGGGGACAGAGGACATCCCTGCCTTGTCCCATTGGTGATTGTGAAAGGTGATGAAAATGTTCTGATACACCCCCTGGGCCTTGGGACACCCGGAGCCGGACCCTTTTTGGTGGATGCTGGTGGCTGTAGTCTCCGTGGCGGCGACCCGGTTCCGTGGCTCTGGGCGGTCAAACCAGTGGCGGAACTATTTATGTGGTTTTGATGTTTAAATGTCCGACTACGCCACCCGTGGATTGCGGTCAGAGTAAACCGCCGCTGCAGGGCAGACCGCTGAGGCTGGTGTTGTGGGTGCAGCAGAGCGTAGCATAACTCCCCACAGGAGGAGTATAGCCTCAGGGCAGTGTATGCGGAGGATGGGGGTGATGGTGCAGGGCAGCAGCAGTAACGACACGGAGTCAGTGATGCAGTTCAGGGCCTTTAGTCACAGTTCTTATTATCCAGACCACGTCTGCAGGTAACGGCTGCCCACGTCGTACTGTGCTCACCAGGTGAGGGGCTCAGACAACTCCCAGATAACTTTGGAGCGCTTCACAGGACCCCCTTTGTGTGTCCTTTGTCTGGCCTTTCTTACCAACACTTCTGTCCGGCTGCCTCGGGCCTCCTCTTGGTAAACTTGGCGCCAGTTTCCCTGACCCTATGTGGTGCCTTCCTAGCGGGTGTAGCGAGGGGCTGCGCCACATAAAATGTCACAGCCTCCGGTTTCTAGCTGAGGGTCGTTTCCTGCCTCCAATTGTTTCGGGGACCGGTCTCCCCCTTTGGCCTGACCCCTCCACGCAGGTGGATTCGGGCGTGCGGTAGCGACTCGCCCGTCCGCACCCCTGGGATCCCTTCATTCCTCGTTCCTGGAGCCTTCTCCGCTCCTCTTCCTTCCTTCTCCCTCTTCCAGGCCTGGGCCTCTGTTACTAGGCCCGCCTCCGGAGCAGAGCTCATGCAGAGCCCCTGCTCCCTGTCACTTCTGCTCAGACTTCTCTGCACTGAACTAAGATGGTACCCACCTTTTATACTCCCTTCTCAATGCACCCAGGAACTGCTTCCTCCCTGCTCCTGCACTACAGGGTTCCCCTTCCTCAGTGTTCCCTCCCCCCACTCCTGCCAGGGACAGGGACTGTCATGCCCATCTCAGGGGCATATTGGTCGCCCTGCCCCACGGCAATGTGGTGTAATGCATGCAGGTGTCGGGTCCTGATCCACACTCCATCCTTACCTGAGAGTGAAATATCACACCTCTGGGTGAGGTGCAATACCTCTGTAGCAACCGAGCCCTCAGGGTGCTACAGTTCCATTTATCTTCAGCCTAGGTGACGTATTGCGATACAGGGCCGTGATTTGGGCTATAAAAGGGTCCCCTAGACCCCTACCCCAAGCTTTTTAAGAGAATCATATATGGCGTGCCAGGAGACTCTATGGAATGCTTTCTCAGCATCCAACGAGAGTATCTAATTACAAATTTTTAACTGCATCTAGCCCAGGAAATACTTTGTGCCTAGTAGCAGTGTCTGCTAGTCAGCGGATTATCCCGGCTGTTAAGCAAGCTACACCACCTGTAGTTTGGACACTTAATTTTTTCAAAGGAAATGCTTCGGGACCACGGGATACTCAGTGAAGAGCATCAGGAGGCACCCCAAGGCATAGGGGCTGGGACTGGCAGTAGGATGCCTTGCGGTGGACAGCCGAGCTCGATCCTTATAAAAGCTTTTTAACTGCAGCAGCTTTAGTGGACGCTACTGGAGCTGGAAATACGCGGCTGCTGGCATGAGACTTGCCCTCCAATAGATCCTTGTAAATGGATTTAAAGTGTATTCATTCAAATTAGAGAGACAATTTAAATTAAAAAGCTTAGAGCTGCCTCCACCACAGGGGGGCTCGCTCGACCCACCAGCGGACAGGCACCAGTATTGGGAGAGGGGGGCTGGCCGTCAGGGTTCACCGCGGCTCTGGCACAAACCCAGCGACACGGAGGTGGCACGGGCAGGAGCGGACTGGCCGTGTCGGCTTCTCACTTTTTGGATTTTAGAAGGGCATGACATGCCTATATCTGTGTCTCCCCCTCCTTTTACTCCTCCACCTCTTTTCTTTTCGCATGACTATATGTACTTGTCACTTTTCCATATGTTAGTTGTGTCTTCTGAGCAGTTTGTCAGCTTTTGGACACCTTTGAAGGTGTTTTCTATGTGTTTCTATGTGTTTTTGTTTGCCTGCCATTGGTTTTACGGTGTTTGAGGTGTTCGACGAACAGTTCGACGAACAGTTCGGCGAACACACGGGTGTTCGACGAACCGAACTCGAACACTACGGGGGTGGCTCAACACTATTTAGGAGTGTGTTTTTTAGGAGTTTTGACAACCCCGCCAGGTTTATGTCTTGCACATGTAAGACAACCCTGTACATATCTTGCAAAGAGGGTCTGAATTCCAGGGGCAAACCAATGTTTAAGGACTAAGAAGCTCATTGCTGCTTTCGCTGCATGAGTTGGGCCATGTGCCAACTTAGCCATCATTGGATAAAGACTTCTTGGCAGACAAGTCCTGCCCTCTACCTGCCAAAGCTCTCCTTCCAACTTGGCCCCCGCCTCCATCCATACCTTTTTGTCTTGAGGCATACTCTGGGCCTGTAATTCCTGTAAGAGAGCAAAATCTGGTGTTTTTGGTAGAGACAAAGTGAGTAGCGGTAAGCCTGCTGCTTGCTTAGCAGCTTGGTCTGCATGGGAATTCCCCATAGCCAGGGGGTTGCTGTCTTTTGCATGGGCTGGTACCTTCACAACCGCTACCTTCGCTGGTAATTCCAGATCTTCCAGCAACTTCTTTACAGCCTCTGATTTTTCTATTGGTTTACCAGAGGATGTCAGAAACCCTTTAGCCCTCCAGATAACACCAAAGTCATGTGCTATGCCGAAAGTGTACCTGGAATCTGTAAAAATGTTAATTCTCAATCCTTTACCCAGCATACATGCAACAGTGAGTGCCTTCAACTCCGCCTCCTGTACAGATTCGCAGGGTGGGAATGGTTTTGGAACAAGTACTTTACCATCCGCTTGGACCACGGCGTACCCAGTGACAAAGTGTCCTTGTGCTTCATTCCACCATCTGGAACCATCTACAAAATACTCAGCATCAGGATTAGTTAGCGGTGTTTCAGTAACATTTGACAATCCCTTTGTCTCTGCAGCCATCAATTCATGACAGTTATGCTCTAAACTTAGTAAGTCCACCCCTCCCTCCTCTTGGAAATCCACCGGCAACAAAGTGGCTGGATTTAAAACAGTACACAGCTGAATGGAGATGTGTGGACTCAACAAAGTAAGTTCATATTTAGTGACTCTGGCTTGGGATAGGTGTCTGAGTCTTGTGGTATGTAGTAATTCAGCAACGGCATGCGGAACTTGAACTGTAAGTGGGTGCTGAAGGACTAGATCTTCTGTTTTGACCACAAGTTAAGAGGCTGCCGCTACAGCCCTTAAACAGGTAGGTAGGGCTCTAGCAATGCTATCAAGGTTGACAGAGTAATATGCAATTGGGCGCATGTGACCACCATGTTTTTGTGTGAGAACCCCTGAGGCAAATCCCCCTTGCTCATGGCAAAACAATGTGAATGGCAGTGAGTGGTCAGGAATGCCTAGGGCAGGGGCTGTAGTCAATATCTGCTTTAGTGTGTGGAAAGCCTCCACAGCCTCTGGAGTCAAATGGAAGTTGTCAGCTTGCAGACAGTCATACAGGGGCAGCATAGTCTGAGAACAATTATTAATCCATGGTCTGCAATATCCAACCAAACCAACAAAGGTACGCAGGGCCTTTGCCGTGCTTGGCAGTGGACAGTTGCGAATAGCTGATATCCTCTCTGGAGTAAGATGTTTGCTCCCAGAAGAGATACAGTGGCCAAGGAAAGTCACAGTGGCCTTACACAATTGCAACTTGTTTTTGGAGGCCTTTCAGCCATTTTCTGCCAGAAAGGTAAGCAATGATAGTGACTTCTCCTTGCACTCAATTTCATCCCGGCAGCATATCAATAGGTCATCAATGTACTGCTATAGGACAGTACCAGTGTGACTAGGCCTCCATGATTGTAAAACAGAATGCAAGGCCATCGAAAAAACATCAGGGGAGTTTGTAGCCCCTTGTGGGAGAACAGCCCCGGTATACTGCTTGTTCCTACATGAAAATGCAAAATAAGATCGACAGTCCTCATGAAGAGGAACACTAATAAATGCATTTGCTAAATCAACTACGGTGAAGCATTTAGCATGTGAGGGTACCTGGTTGAGCATTGTGTGGGTTTGGGACCTGTGGCGCATTTATTTTTATTGCTCGTAAGTCATGAACCATGCGATAAGCTGATGGTTGCCCCTTGGGTGTCTTTTTCTTAACTGGATACAGGGGTGTGTTGAAAGGGCTCTTGGTTGGTACCACAGGTCCCTTGTCCAACAAGTCCCTGAGATCGGAAGCTATGGCTTCTTCTTGGGCGGTACTTAAAGGGTACTGCCGTAGACAAGGTGGTTTTGCATCTGGAGTTAATTGGATCCTAACTGGAGGGACTGGTAGTTTGCCAACATTAATTTTTGATGTGGCCCACAAATGTGGTGGGACTTCAATCAACCAGTCAGGATCCTGATCATTCAGAATTTGCTTCTGTGGGTGCATGGCCATGGAGATCAGCACACATAAGGTTTCCTCGGGCAATGGGGCAACAATTTTGGGGGTACCTTAGGAAAAATCCACAGACGCTTTCATAGCACTCAACACATCAGTCCCCAGTAGGTTGTAGGGGCTGTCCAAGCTCACCAATACCCGTGTGACTATAGATGTTGCATCGTGCATATTAAGTTTAACTGGTTTAGATAACGGGAGGTTAATGGATGTTCCCTCTACCCCTTGACAACAAATGTAATCGGAGGAAATGAGTTCCTCTGGTACATATTTTTCCTGTATTAATGTATGGGCTGCTCCTGTGTCAACCAGAAAATCAATAGAATCCCCTGTATTGTCACATGTTGTTGTCACAATTAGCTGTGGACCAGGGGGTGTGTCAAGGGAACGGTTAACATAGAGGGAAGTCACAGGATTGCCAATACTTCATTGGTATGGCTGGCCAGTAGCCAGTCCTCCTGTAGGGCACTTCTTTTTGTAGCATTGATTTTGATAGTGCCCTTTCTTCTAACAATTCCAACATTCCTTTTGAGATATATTGCGTGGGAAGTTATGCTTTCTGTCATGTCCCTCTTGCTGGAATCTCTTTTTAGATCTGTCACGCTGATTTACCAGTAAAGGCTTTTTCTTGCCCTGTAGGTCAAGTTCTGCTCCCTTTGCTATGGCCACTAGGTCAGGGAATAAACAGGTTTGCCAGTCTGGACGAGACCTCTTCACAGCCTCCTGTATAGGTAATCTTAGCCCAGATACAAATGTCTGTTTGAGTAGTCTTGCGTCTTTACTGTCCCCTGTCTCATACCCGTAGTCCAGCCAGAGTTGTTCAAGAGATGCAGCATAGTCAGCTACTGGCTGTTTTGCGTCCTGCGTCTGTGTCATGAAATTGTCAATGTGGCTATCTTGTTGTTCTTTCCCCCAGGGCCTGACTGCATCAATGAATTCTTCCCCTGAGTCTTTGGTAGCCTTATTACCTGGGACTGTACCTGTGGCTTTTGCCAGTATTTGGTGTTTTAGTACTTCCCCCCCTTTTGTCTCCAGTAGGCTCTCTAGGTCGGCCCAAGTAGCTTTATAAGTGGTTTGAATACCTTGTAGCTTACGTAGAAAAGTGGTGGGAACAAGTCGAGGGTCTGGCAGAGAGTTGCACATTGCCAACAGTTCACTAGGGGTCCATGGGTGATAATGATCATATTCTTTTATTTCAGTATCTCCACGGCCTGAAGCGAAGTGGACCTTAGTGACTAAGCAGAACATTCTGGCCAATGAATGTGGTCTGGGACCTCCACAGGCCAAACCTGTGTCCCTCCAGTTTGCATTCTGTTCTCCGCATCTGGGGCACGTCCATCCTTCTGGTCCATTGTGCAGGGATGGTGCTGTCGGGACTTTAGATGCAACACTGTTTGAAGTGGTGGGTGGTTCTCTGGATAACTCTATCCTATCCCAAATCACATATTCTGTTCCCTTCATAGTGTTTCTTTCTTTATGTCTGGTCATAGTCATTCCCTGGGCTACTTCATACCACATTGTGGCTTGGTCAAATTTGTCATTGTCTTTTAAGCATCCTTTAAAATTAGTCAGGAACTTTTCCCACACATGCTCATCCAACGTGCCATTCATTCCTACACCCAACTTTTTCAACATTGGCTTGCAATCTTTTGTGGCTTCAACACCGTGTGCACACTTTACAATATCTATAGCAGAAACCCATTTTTCTGCTTCCTTGTTGGAGGATCTCTTGCTCTGTGCAGTTCCCATATTCACAGGGCCCTGGGCAACTGCGACGTGCGTTACCGTCCAAGTGCTTTACTGCCGCTTTTGTGTTACCGCTCAAGGGTTTCACTCCCTTGAACTACCACTTCAGATAAACTAGACTTCCTCCCTGGGCATCCTCCTTGGGAACCCTTTGAAGCCTTCCACGTTTTTCCTATGGCACAGGAAATACGCAAACACTGCTACCAAGAATAGCACTATTGCAACTAGCCAATCAAGACCCATATCATACTCTGCAGGCATGCACACGTTACTTTCATTATCATTCAGGAGAGGAAAATCAAGACCACACTCAAGCATGCATACAAAAGTTCCACCAAGCAAAGTAATTCTTCCTCATACAATATCAACAGACATTCCACGCATTCGAAGTCGCACAAGCCCATGCACAAGGTTCAACACTAGTCCATCCGACACCACCAGGGAGTAGTGTTGAGCCACCCCCGTAGTGTTCGAGTTCGGTTCGGTTCGTCGAACACCCGTGTGTTCGCCGAACTGTTCGTCGAACTGTTCGTCGAACACCTTCGAACACCGTTAAAACCAATGGCAGGCAAACAAAAACACATAGAAACACATAGAAAACACCTTCAAAGGTGTCCAAAAGCTGACAAACTGCTCAGAAGACACAACTAACACATGGAAAAGTGACAAGTACATATAGTCATGCGAAAAGAAAAGAGGTGGAGGAGTAAAAGGAGGGGGAGACACAGATATAGGCATGTCATGCCCTTCTAAAATCCAAAAAGTGAGAAGCCGAGACGGCCAGTCCGCTCCTGCCCGTGCCACCTCCGTGTCGCCGGGTTTGTGCCAGAGCCGCGGTGAACCCTGACGGCCAGCCCCCCTCTCCCAATACTGGTGCCTGTCCGCTGGTGGGTCGAGAGAGCCCCCCTGTGGTGGAGGCAGCTCTAAGCTTTTTAATTTAAATTGTCCCTCTAATTTGAATGAATACACTTTAAATCCATTTACAAGGATCTATTGGAGGGCAAGTCTCATGCCAGCAGCCGCGTAATTCCAGCTCCAGTAGCGTCCACTAAAGCTGCTGCAGTTAAAAAGCTTTTATAAGGATCGAGCTCGGCTGTCCACCGCAAGGCATCCTAGTGCCAGTCCCAGCCCCTATGCCTTGGGGTGCCTCCTGATGCTCTTCACTAAGTATCCCGTGGTCCCGAAGCATTTCCTTTGAAAAAATTAAGTGTCCAAACTACAGGTGGTGTAGCTTGCTTAACAGCCGGGATAATCCGCTGACTAGCAGACACTGCTACTAGGCACAAAGTATTTCCTGGGCTAGATGCAGTTAAAAATTTGTAAGTAGATACTCTCGTTGGATGCTGAGAAAGCATTCCATAGAGTCTCCTGGCACGCCATATATGATTCTCCTAAAAAGCTTGGGGTAGGGGTCTAGGGGACCCTTTTATAGCCAAAATCACGGCCCTGTATCACAATACGTCACCTAGGCTGAAGATAAATGGAACTGTAGCACCGAGGGCTCGGTTGCTACAGACGTATTGCACCTCACCCAGAGGTGTGATATCTCACTCTCAGATAAGGATGGAGTGTGGATCAGGACCCGACACCTGCATGCATTACACCACATTGCCGTGGGGCAGGGCGACAAATATGCCCCTGAGATGGGCACGACAGTCCCTGTCCCTGGCTGGAGTGGGGGGAGGGAACACTGAGGAAGGGGAACCCTGCAGTGCAGGAGCAGGGAGGAAGCAGTTCCTGGGTGCATTGAGAAGGGAGTATAAAAGGTGGGCACCATCTTAGTTCAGTGCAGAGAAGTCTGAGCAGAAGTGGCAGGGAACAGGGGCTCTGCATGAGCTCTGCTCCGGAGGCGGGCCTAGTAACAAGGCCTGCAAGAGGGAGAAGGAAGGAAGAGGAGCGGAGAAGGCTCCAGGAACGAGGAATGAAGGGATCCCAGGGGTGCGGACGGGGGAGTCGCCACCGCACGCCCGAATCCACCTGCGTGGAGGGGTCAGGCCAAAGGGGGAGACCAGTCCCCGAACTAGTGGAGGCAGGAAACGACCCTCAGCTAGAAACCGGAGGCTCTGACATTTTATGTGGCGCAGCCCCTTGCTCCACCCGCTAGGAAGGCACCACAGAGGGTCAGGGAAACTGGCGCCAAGTTTACCAAGAGGAGGCCCGAGGCAGCCGGACAGAAGTGTTGGTAAGAAAGGCCAGACAAAGGACACACAAAGGGGGTCCTGTGAAGCGCTCCAAAGTTATCTGGGAGTTGTCTGAGCCCCTCACCTGGTGAGCACAGTACGACGTGGGCAGCCGTTACCTGCAGACGTGGTCTGGATAATAAGAACTGTGAGTAAAGGCCCTGAACTGCATCACTGACTCCGTGTCGTTACTGCTGCTGCCCTGCACCATCACCCCCATCCTCCGCATACACTGCCCTGAGGCTATACTCCTCCCGTGGGGAGTTATGCTACGCTCTGCTGCACCCACAACACCAGCCTTAGCGGTCTGCCCTGTAGCGGCGGTTCACTCTGACCGCAATCCACGGGTGGCGTAGTCGGACATTTAAACATCAAAACCACATAAATAGTTCCGCCACTGGTTTGACCGCCCTGAGCCACGGAACCGGATCGCCGCCACGAAGACTACAACCACCAGCATCCACCAAAAAGGGTCCGGCTCCGGGTGTCCCAAGGCCCAGCGGGTGCGTCAGAACATTTTCATCACCTTTCACAATCACCAATGGGACAAGGCAGGGATGTCCTCTGTCCCCTCTCTTATACATCCTAGTGACGGAGCACCTCCTCTCATCAATTCGCCATAACCCCAATATTAGGTGGATTGAGGTGGGAGGCACCGAGTACAAGTGCTCTCTATTTGCTGATGATGTCCTAGTATATATCACTCAATCACATATATCCATCCCTGCTGTTATGGCTGAAATAGATCACTTTGTTACATGGTAAAATTTTAAAATCAATGCAGCGAAGTCTGAGGCCCTCGATGTCTCCCTCCCTAAATCCATATAGGATTCCATCCAGTCCAACTTTCCCTTTGCCTGGCCCTCACAGGGTATCAAATACTTAGGAATTCCTATTCATAGAGACCTCTCCCATCTATGTTATCTTAATTTTGGGCCCTTTATTGAACAATTCCATACAGACCACGGTTGGCAAGTTAGAACTGTAAGATTCACTACGTGAACCACTGGTGTTTTGTGGAAAAGCACATGTACACCGCGTTCCAAATTATTATGCAAAAAGTGTTTAGGAGTGATAAGGGAAGAATTTGTTTGTTTGTCAGTTAAACTCATTGATGGTGATGTGTGTCAGGGCTCTTTATATCACTGTAAGCAATTGCAGACACCTGTGCTAATTAGTTTGAAAGCCAATGAAAGGCAAGACTACTTAAGAAGGCTCTCTCACATTATTAAGCAGCCTACATTTTCTGCCAAAATGGGAAAGAAAAAGGATGTGTCGGCTGCTGAGAAGCAACAAATTGTGGAGTGTTTAGGTCAAGGCATGACTACAATCAACATTGTGCGATGATCAGGATGAAGTGTTTTGGCAATCAAGAAGTATGTAGCTGATTCACAGTACACACGTGTGCGTGCTGATAAGGGCAAATTGAGGACTCTTTCCTACAGGCAATTACGTCAGGTTGAAAGAGCAGCGGCAAAAAAGCCTTGTCATAGCAGCAGACAAGTTTTTGAAGCTGCTTGTGCCTCCAACGTCCCCCGAACAACAAGATGCATGGTCCTTCAGAGGTTTGCAGCTGTGCATACGCCATCCTGTCGACCTCCTCTATCCACTTCACACAAGCAGAAACGGCTCCAGTGGGCCAAACATTACATGAAGACTGATTTCAAAACTGTTTTGTTCACGGATGAGTGCCGTGCAGCGCTCGATGGTCCAGATGAATGGAGTGGAGGATGGCTGGTTGATGGACACCCCACGCAAACACGGCTACAGCGCCAACAAGGAGGAGGTGGAGTAATGTTTTGGGCTGGAATCATGGGGAGAGAGATTGTCGGCCCCTTTAGGATCCCTGAAGGCGCTAAAGATGAACTCCATAATGTATGTGGATTTTCTCAAACAGCACTTCCTGCCATGGTTCAAGAAGAAGAACCGTGTATTTCACAGCAAGATCATTTTTCTGCATGATAATGCACCATCTCATGCTGCACATAAAACATCTGCATCTCTGGCTGATATGGGCATAAAAGGGGACAAACTTATGGTGTGACCCCCATGCTCCCCTGACCTCTACCCCATTCAGAACCTTTGGAGCATCATTAAAAGGAGTGTCTATGATGGCGGGAGGCAGTTCACATCTAAGCAACAGCTCTGGGAGGGTATTCTGTCCTCATGCAAAACAATTGAAGCAGAAACCATCCAAAACCTGACAAATTCAATGGACGAGAGAGTTCAGAAGCTCCTTTCGAACAAGGGGTCCTATGTGAAAATGTAACATCACCTAGAATAAAGTTTTGAGTTGAAAACTGTTTGATTTCAGTTTCTAACAACCTGCTAATGCTTATAATTTCAAAAATGACCATTTTTTTGGTCTTTATTAAAATGAAAAGGTTGATCGAAAAGTTTGGGGGATCTAAGAGTGTGGCAACCCAGTAGTCATGATTACTTCGAATTCTGACAATATGAGGGTCATGCTGCAGGTAGTGCAGCAAGAAGGCACTTATGTGTCTTGCGCATCTCGGAGCCCCAAAATTATTTTCCGGGCTAGATGCAGCTAAAAATTATTTTTAATTTTAAATCTGGTGAAGCTTATTATAGATGGCCTAATAGGATCAGTGCTGCACACTGCTACAAAGCCCAAATTATTTTCCAGTCAAGATACAGATAAACATGATTAGTAATTTGAAAGCTTAAAACGGTTGGTAGGGTGATTTTAACCAATCATCAAGCTTTTACTCTCCCCAGGATGACACAGGGGTAGAAAAGTCGTTTCGGATCCATGATTTGTTCATCTTTATGAACGTGAGTCTGTCTACATTATCAGTGGAGAGCCGCGTGCGCTTATCTGTCAGCACACCACCAGCAGCGCTGAACACACGTTCAGACAGAACGCTGGCTGCGGGGCATGACAAGATCTCCAAGGCGTAAGTGGCTAGCTCCGGCCATTTATCCAGATTGGAAGCCCAAAAAGAGCAAGGGTCCAGTGACACAGTCGTGGCTTCAATGTTTACTTGGAGATACTCCTGTACCATCGTCTCTAGGCGTTGACTATGTGTCAGACTTCTTGTCTCCTGTGGCCTTGCAAAGGATGGGCTAAAAAAGTGGTGAAATGATTCCGCAAAATTGATGTTACCAGCAGATACTGTGGTTCTGTTACGGTTTGAGTGCTGAACACTTGACGGTCCCACGGTTGGCAAGTTGGAACTGTGAGATTCACTACGTGCACCACTGGTATTTTGTGGAAAAGCACATGTAAGATTCTGTAACAGTCTCTGCTGATACTCCTGCATGCGTGCATCCCTTTCTATGGCAGGAATAATTTCTGCAAATTTACTTTTGTACCGGGGATCTAACAGTGTGGCAACCCAGTAGTCAGGATTATTTCTAATTCTCACAATTCGAGGGTCATGTTGCAGGTAGTGCAGCAAGAAGGCACTCATGTGTGTTGCGCATCCAGGAGCACCAAGTCCCTGTTGTGTTGGTGGCGAGGTAACAATCATGCTTCCTTCCTCTGTCCTCTCCCCCCAACCTCGCACAACAGAAATGTGATCAAGGTCTCCCTCATCTG
The DNA here is from genome assembly GCF_046119375.1 of Phyllobates terribilis. Classification (NCBI taxonomy): domain Eukaryota; kingdom Metazoa; phylum Chordata; class Amphibia; order Anura; family Dendrobatidae; genus Phyllobates; species Phyllobates terribilis. Next base: position 455,729,033 of record NW_027362763.1, on the reverse strand, counting down.
ATGAGTCTTCCATCAGTTCGTCCTCCACTTCTTCCTGGGCTCCTGCACCTTCCTCACTAGTTTGGCTGCTACCATGCGCCCTGGTTAAACCATCTCCCCCACCCTCACATGCCTGCCGCCTTGGTGCTGCCGACCGTCTGGACCTTGCAGATGTTAGCCCTTCCGCATACAACTCCTCCTCCTCTACTTCCTCCACCTCCTCTTGTGCCACCACCTGACTCCGAATTCTGTTTAACATGTGCTCCAGCATGTAAATCACCGGAATAGTCATGCTGATAATGGCATCGTCAGCACTAAACATCTTCGTCGCCATTTCAAAACTGTGCAGAAGGGTGCATAGGTCCCTGATCTGAGACCACTCCTCCAGCGTGATTTGCCCCACCTCTGAATCTCGTTGGCCCAGGCTATACGTCAGAACGTATTGCACCAGGGCTTGTCGGTGCTGCCACAGTCGCTGCAACATGTGCAGAGTTGAATTCCACCGGGTAGGCACATCGCATTTTAGCCGGTGAAGTGGCAGGCCCAACGACTTCTGTAGAGATGTAAGTCGCTGAGCTGCGGGATGCGAACGGCGGAAGTGAGCACACAGCGACCGTGCCCTCTGCAGAAGGCCATCTAGTCTGGGATAGTGGGCTAAAAATTGCTGGACAACCAGGTTCAACACGTGAGCCATACAAGGCACGTGTGTGACATTGCCCCGGCGAAGGGCCGCACCCAGGTTTGCAGCATTGTCGCACACGGCCTTCCCTGGTTTCAGGTCCAGTGGAGACAACCATTCATGAAATTGGTTCTCCAGAGCTGACCACAACTCCTCAGCTGTGTGACTCACATTTCCCAGACATTTCAATGTAAAAACTGCCTGATGACGTTGAGCCCTACTGCCAGCATAGTAAGGAGGTGTGCAGGATCCCTTCTGCGCAGTTAGAAAGCTTGTGGCATGACCAGACAGGCTTTGGGTGCAGGTGGAAGACCGAGAGGAGGTTGAGGAGGCAGAAGCAGTGGAGGAAAAATGACATAAAGAGGATTGACGCAAAACTCGTGGGGACGGCAAGACTTGGACAGCAGCCCCTTGTCCTGCTGTCACCATAGTTACCCAGTGCCCAGTCAGCGACATGTAACGCCCCTGTCCATGCCTACTCGTCCAAGTGTCTGTGGTGAAATACACCCTGTCACACACAGAGTTTCTCAAAGAAGCGGTGATGTTGTGTGCGACATGCTGGTGGAGCGCAGGCACACCTTTCTTTGAGAAGTAGTGCCGACTGGGCATCTGGTACTGGGGCACTGCGACGGACATAAGGTCTCGAAAATCCTCTGTGTCCACCAGGCGGAAAGGCAGCATTTCTGTAGCCAAGAGCTTGCAGATAGTGAAATTCAACCTCTTAGCTTTCTCATGGCTAGGAGGAAATGGTCTTTTACTTGTCCACATCTGAGGGACCGAGGGCTGGCTATTGTGCTTAGACGGGGTTGATAAGGGTGTCCCCGGCAAACTGCCGGTCTGTGAGGAAGATGCAGGCGGACATGTTAGGTTGCCTTGATCCAAAGGTGGTGTTATCGATGTCGGACAGCGCTCAAGACCAGCTGGTGTTACCACCTCCAAAGAAAATGATGACCTGCCAATCACGCTGGCTGTTGCGGGTAAAGAGGTGGCAGGTGTGCGCCCCAAAACAGGTGTGACTGCTGTCCCCCCAGTCACAGAGGATGAAGAGGCCGCGGATGCACAAGATATGGCAGACGGTGGTTGGCCCGGCCGGCTAGACCGCATTGTAGCACACTGAGCTTCCCACTGCAACTTATGCTTCATGTCCATGTGCCGGTTCATGCATGAAGTACTCAAACTATGTATTTTTTGGCCTCTACTTAGCTTTTGCTGACAAATGTTACAGATAACATGAGTTGGGTCATCTTTATCGATCTGAAAAAATGCCCAGGCTATGCAAGGCTTAGCACCCATGCGACCTGAAGAGCCACCACGACTTGTGGTGAGAGGCAGAGTTGTGTTTGAGGATGCAGTTGTTGACGTGCTTCCAGTACTACGTCTCTGTCCAGGAAGGCGCAACCTGACCTCGTCGTCACTAGCATCTTCCTCCACCTCCTCTGCTGACCTCATCTCTTGGCTGACTGTGGGTTGACAGTAAGTGGGATCTCCGACCTCATCATCATCACCCTGTGCGTTATCACACCCGTCGTCCTCAGAGCCAACCTGTTCCTGCCCTGACAAAAAACTAAAGTTGTCGCTCCAATCAGGTATTTGAGTCTTATCATCGTCTTCCTCATTGTCTCCACCAACAGGAGTTACAGTTTGGGAATGAGGGTCTACATTATGGTCAGAACCTTCTGCGTCTGGTCCTGGATCCGACTCATAAAGATTCTGGGCATCAGTGCAGATCATTTCCTCGTCTGGATTCACAGAAGCGCTGGAGTCGACCTCTGATTCCCAGGCTATAGTATGAGTAAACAGCTCTGCAGACTCAACCATCTGTTCTACCTCATACTCAGACGGGCAGTTGGAGATTTGGGAGCTGTGAGGAAGCAAATGCGATTTGGGTGACACCTTTGAGGACTGGAGTATTTGTGATGTTGAAGTTGATGTGGAGGAGAGCCCACTTAAAGGAGCACTTGATATCCGTTGAAGCACCTGCTGTTTTTGTGCCTCATCTGGAATTTGTAGCGATTGGCGTGGCCGTAAGAAAGAGATCTTATCACATTGTCCGCTAAAAGAAGTAGACATTTTAGTTTGGCTGGAAGATGGTCTTTCTTCTGCACCTACCCCACGGACACAACCTTTTTTCCCCTTCCCAACACGCCTATTCCCCTTTCCACCAGCAGCAGGCCTTTTTCCACTCATTTTGGTGGTTAACTAATTCACAACTCTGGAGTTGTTTGCACAAAAAAACAATGGATGGTAACCGAGCAGAGCTGAGTGGCCAAACTGTGGTATTAGGCCAAAACTATTGGCTGGGTTAGATGCAGGAAAAAATTATTTTTAATTTGCAACCTGATGGAGGTCAGTATAGATGGACTAATAGACCAAGTCCCACACACCGCTAGAAGCCCAAATATTTTTTCAGAGCTAGATGCAGAAAATTTTTTTATTCAATTTGCAACCTGATGGAGGTCAGTATAGATGGACTAATAGACCAAGTCCCACACACTGCTAGAAGCCCAAATATTTTTTCAGAGCTAGATGCAGAAAAAAATTATTTTTAATTTGCAACCTGATGGAGGTCAGTATAGATGGACTAATAGACCAAGTCCCACACACTGCTAGAAGCCCAAATATTTTTTCAGAGCTAGATGCAGAAAAAAATTATTTTTAATTTGCAACCTGATGGAGGTCAGTATAGATGGACTAATAGACCAAGTCCCACACACTGCTAGAAGCCCAAATATTTTTTCAGAGCTAGATGCAGAAAAAAATTATTTTTAATTTGCAACCTGATGGAGGTCAGTATAGATGGACTAATAGACCAAGTCCCACACACCGCTAGAAGCCCAAATATTTTTTCAGAGCTAGATGCAGAAAAAAATTATATTCAATTTGCAACCTGCTGGACGTCAGTATAGAAGGACTAATAGAACAAGTCCCACACACTGCTAGAAGCCCAAATATTTTTTCAGAGCTAAATGAAGAAAAAAATTATTTTTAATTTGCAACCTGATAGAGGTCAGTATAGATGGACTAATAGACCAAGTCCCACACACTGCTAGAAGCCCAAATATTTTTTCAGAGCTAGATGCAGGAAAAAATTATTTTTAATTTGCAACCTGATGGAGGTCAGTATAGATGGACTAATAGACCAAGTCCCACATACCGCTAGAAGCCCAAATATTTTTTCAGAGCTAGATGCAGAAAATTTTTTTATTCAATTTGCAACCTGATGGAGGTCAGTATAGATGGACTAATAGACCAAGTCCCACACACTGCTAGAAGCCCAAATATTTTTTCAGAGCTAGATGCAGAAAAAAATTATTTTTAATTTGCAACCTGATGGAGGTCAGTATAGATGGACTAATAGACCAAGTCCCACACACTGCTAGAAGCCCAAATATTTTTTCAGAGCTAGATGCAGAAAAAAATTATTTTTAATTTGCAACCTGATGGAGGTCAGTATAGATGGACTAATAGACCAAGTCCCACACACCGCTAGAAGCCCAAATATTTTTTCAGAGCTAGATGCAGAAAAAAATTATATTCAATTTGCAACCTGCTGGACGTCAGTATAGAAGGACTAATAGAACAAGTCCCACACACTGCTAGAAGCCCAAATATTTTTTCAGAGCTAAATGAAGAAAAAAATTATTTTTAATTTGCAACCTGATGGAGGTCAGTATAGATGGACTAATAGACCAAGTCCCACACACTGCTAGAAGCCCAAATATTTTTTCAGAGCTAGATGCAGAAAAAAATTATTTTTAATTTGCAACCTGATGGAGGTCAGTATAGATGGACTAATAGACCAAGTCCCACACACCGCTAGAAGCCCAAATATTTTTTCAGAGCTAGATGCAGAAAATTTTTTTATTCAATTTCCAACCTGATGGAGGTCAGTATAGATGGACTAATAGACCAAGTCCCACACACTGCTAGAAGCCCAAATATTTTTTCAGAGCTAGATGCAGAAAAAAATTATTTTTAATTTGCAACCTGATGGAGGTCAGTATAGATGGACTAATAGACCAAGTCCCACACACTGCTAGAAGCCCAAATATTTTTTCAGAGCTAGATGCAGAAAAAAATTATTTTTAATTTGCAACCTGATGGAGGTCAGTATAGATGGACTAATAGAACAAGTCCCACACGCTGCTAGAAGCCCAAATATTTTTTCAGAGATAAATGAAGAAAAAAATTATTTTTAATTTGCAACCTGATGGAGGTCAGTATAGATGGACTAATAGACCAAGTCCCACACACTGCTAGAAGCCCAAATATTTTTTCAGAGCTAGATGCAGAAAAAAATTATTTTTAATTTGCAACCTGATGGAGGTCAGTATAGATGGACTAATAGACCAAGTCCCACACACCGCTAGAAGCCCAAATATTTTTTCAGAGCTAGATGCAGAAAAAAATGATATTCAGTTTGCAACCTGATGGAGGTCAGTATAGATGGACTAATAGAATGATGCTATGCCCAAAAGATTTTACTTCACTAGGTGCAGTAAAAAAATTGGTATTCTATACACAGGTGGTATATCTTGCAACACAGATAGGCTACTCCACTGACTAACACACTCTGCAATAGGCCAAAAAGGATTAGCTTTGCTAGATTCAGCCAAATGCTGTGAAAAAAACTTGCACAGCACTGGCACAGACCTGCCTGGCAAAAACTGATAGGAACTGATGTAACCTAGTCCTGAAAAGGACTCCAATTACAATTAGTCTTTACTCCCACAATCTATCTATTTAAGAGCACAGACCTGCCTGATAAAAGTCGTAGGAAATGCTGTAATCTAGTCCTTAAAAGGACTGCAATCACAACTATTCCCTACTCCCAAGCTATCTGTATATTTGTGCGAAAATTGGCTTGAAATTAACAAGGTATAGCGCACACAGCAACAGCGGTGCCGTCTAACACGCAGCTGCAGCAGTGAGAAAATGGTGGCGACGGGGAAAATGGCTTGGTCTTATAGGGCAAGGACATGTGACATACACTGCCAATCACACATGCCCTTGCTTGTGTGAAAAAAAGCACTTCGCTCCGTGTGTGCGCTGCTGATAGGCTGACAGATTGCACCTCCCCACTGCAAATGCGGGAAAGAGAAAAAAAAATGGAGATCTTCATTGTTCCTGCAGAGATCCATCCCCTGCCCCTCCCCCCGCCCCGCTGTACACTCAAACTGCGTATTAACATTAATTTTCATCATTACTGAGAAAAAATCCAGTTATGATTTTGGTGCACGAACAGTTATCGAACATAACCTCGAACAGCCGAATTTTTCTCAAATTGTTCGTGTTCGCCGACCGGCTCGAACACCGCCCAAAACAGCTCGAATTTGAGATTGGCGAACAGTTCGAGTAGAACAACGCTCATCTCTACCAGGGAACACCGGCAGACAGTCTGAGCCCACAGCTCCACCACCCCAGGCTACTCCTATGTCGCCAACTTTACTCCCACTGAGGGAAGCGACCACCAGAGACTGTTAGCATTGCCGGAGGGGGTGCGCGGCACCAAACCACCAACCAGACCCACCACAGGATACCAGAGGAAAAAAATGGGAATCCCTCCCACATTATGGAGAGAGAGAGAAAGGTTCTGATTACACTTATGTATGTGGCTGAGATCTCTGCTCTTCAGGATATGCCCTTCCTATATTGACGTGTGTCTAGTTAATTGTACTTACCCCAGCTTTAGCTCAAGTTTTGCTGTCAACCCACCATCCGCATATCAGGGGTCGGTCCCAATTAACAAGGCAGGTCAAGCACGCAGCATGAGTTGGGACCAGTCTTTATATGCAGTCAATGGGGTCAGCCCTCCATAAGCTTTGGCTGCTACACACTTCAACCTTATGTCGGGTGTCCCTATCTGAGACGTGACATAAACACAGTCCCAGACTTGTGAGCGAAGTCACAAGAAATGCGTGGTCCCTAGCAATCACTGTGGGCGGCTTTATACACCGTCACTTCTCACAGCTCCCCTTGAAAGGAGCAACAAAGCATGCACACATTCATATGCCTGGAGACACAATTGCTGCAGGGATAATAACATCCCAGCAGCAACGTTAGCCCATGGAAAGCATTTGGCAGCATTCAATGGCACACTGCATCACGTCACACATCAAACCACGGAACAATCGAGCAGGGCGTAGGAGACAGGCAGTAACACAATGGGTTACTTACCGCGGTCTTCCTGCGTCCTTTGCTCAGTCCTCGAGGGTCCGTAGTCAGAGGTGATGTTGTGATGCCCGCATTCTCCACCAAAAACTGTTATGGCAATCTGCCAACAGCAGGGGATGCCAGTGTGCCCAGGCGTCGCGACGGGAGGGAATAAAGGAGACCACAACCTGGTGATGCTCAGCAAGAGTCCCCTCTGTGGGAGGGTCAAGCGTATATTTTTATAAGTTTTCCAAGGGGGTTTCCAGAATTGGGGCCCCTCAACAAACACACTCAATTGGCTAATTAATCCAGTAGTCTTACTTAATTGGTTTCACCCAGTTATGCAACATTACATCTATTGCGTCTATTACTTATCTATTTTAACATAACACTCTTGGCAGGCAGCCATCGTCATCTTCAGTTCACTTTATGCAAAGTCATTCTTTGTTTTTCTTAAAGTTATATGAAGCTCTCAATCGCCATCTTGGATATCTGTATGTCGCAGCAGAAATTCTTCTTAGCACAAAGTCTTATATAATTCAAACACATCACACAAGAAATATAAGAATGGAATCTGTTCCTTCACACTATCTATCCATTTTGGCCTGTCTGCAGTACTTGTTCTATAGCAAGTAATATTATTAGCCCCCATGTCTTAATTAATCCCTGCTGTGTTTCTCTGATCCCTGGCTCTTTCTCTCTGCTCACACCTGGTCTAATCATAGATGTAGAAATGTGCACAGATAGGTCTGATGAATGTGTATCTGCAGCAAGTGTATCGACAAAAGTGTATTATTACTAAAGGAATATACCAGCAATACACCAGAAGAGACTAGAAGGGAAAAGTAAGCACTGCTTATCACATTTTCCCAGCTATTCTTTGGACCTACTCCTATCCTTTCACTATGCTAACATATGCTCTTACAGTTTTTGTTACACTAATCCTCACTCTCCTTTGCTATCCCCAAACCCCAACTCCCTCTAACAAATGTTCATCTCTCCATCCCTCTTACTTCCACATCTGCCGACCTGCTCCTCAACCTCAGATCTATCCTACCAAAACACAAAACAAGCTGTCGACTCGCCTTCTCCCACCTGCTCTCCCTCTCTCTGCTTCTCCTGACTGCTGGCGACATATCCCCTAATCCTGGACCCCCACAGCTGCCACTTCCCACCTATTACCCATCTTATCACTTCAAACTAAAAATTAACTACCGCAACCACTGCTACCTAAAACCCATCCCCCTGACGCCCACGCCCCTGCTCCCTCTCTCTGGAGCACTCTGGAATGCACGCTCTGTCTGCAATAAGCTCCACGTGATTCATGACCTCTTTACCTTCTGCAATTTCTCCTTCATGGGCCTCTCTGAAACATGGCTGACACCCTCCGACACTGCCTCCCCTGCTGCGCTGTGTTACGGCGGCCTTCACTTTACCCACAGTCCTCACCCTGGCAACAGACATGGTGGAGGTGTGGGTCTTCTCCTTTCTAAAAACTGCACCTTTAACCCATTCCACCTCTACCCTCCCTTATTCTCCCTTCTTTTGAAGTCCACTCTGCCGCATCTACTCTCCCTTCCAACCTCAAAGTGCATGTCATGTACTGACCACCAGGCTCAGTCACTGCATTTATTGACCAATTCTCCACCTGGCTTCTTCACTTTCTATCTGCTCACATTCCCACCATCATCATGAGCGACTTCAACATCCCCATTGACACCCACCAGTCAGTAGCCTCCAAACTCCTGTCACTTACTTCATCTTTTGGACTTACTCAGTGGTCCTCGTCAGCCACCCACACAGGTGGACATACATTATACCTTACCTTCACCCGTCTCTGCTCCCTATCTTACTGCACAACCTGCCCTCTCCCCCTATCTGACCACCATCTACTCACTTTTTCATTCCTGTCCTCCTCTCCTGTCACCCATGTCCAGCAAGTAGCACACCCCTACAGAAACCTTGCACATCTAGACACACACACTCTCTGACGTTATTCTTCCACTGACATCCAGATCTTCACTCCATGACACAGACAGCGCCACTGCCTTCTTGTTATGATCTGCAACAAGTACTAAGGAAAGATAGGGGAAAACTGTCCCTACAGTAAGACTAAGCTGAATCCCTACGATGTAGCGGGCTGCCTGTTCCTAGTGAACAGACCCGCCTTAGTCCTCGGCTAGTCTGAACGAAGACCTATAGAATTAAGGGAGGGGTCCCTAAAAGAACTAAGGACTGGAATAAAAATGGGACACCTCCTAAACAGAAGTTGTTGCAGAACACAAAAAGACAAACTGACAAAAAGTACTAGAGGTCCCAGAGGACCAAGTGAACTGACAGAGATAGGCACCGAAGCACCATGCTGGCAAAACAGTCAAACAACACTGAAGTCCAGCACAGCCATAAGGCGGAGCAGGAATATAAAGGCAGATGGTCACATGACCGCAAAACACAAGATAGAAAAACTAACAGGAGGGTTCTAGCAGTACCTATCCGGAAACCTTCTGTGGAAAGCTTTAACAAGCCTAGGAGCAGAGACATCATCTGTCCTTACCCAGGAGTTGTCTTCGGGACCGAAACCCTTCCAGGAGACAAGATACTGTAATCTCCCTCCATGCCATCTAGAATTCAAGATACGTGAAATTTCAAATTCGCCATTTTCCACCACAGGAGGAACTGTGACAGTGGCGTCCCTATCAGATACGTCAGCCTTTTTCAACAAGGAAACATGAAACACAGGATTAATCTTCCAGGAAGTAGGAACATCCAACCTAACAGCAGATGGGTTAACAACCTGAAGCACTTTAAATGGACCCATAAACTTAGGACCCAGTTTTTTAGAGGGAATCCTCAACCGCAGGTTCTTCGAGGACAACCAAACCATGTCACCCACAGTAAACAAAATCTCTTTACGTTTCCTGTCAAAATACTTCTTGGACTTCTTGTTAGACTCTTGAAGGTTGCAACGTACATTAGTCCAAACTCTTTCCAAATCCCCGGAAAAATTCTCCTCCTCCGGCACCGCCAACCCCAATTTGGAGAACGAACCAAAAGACGGATGTCTCCCAGTACACCAAAAAAAAAGAGAACACCCAGCTGAGGAGGATGTATGATTGTTAAGAGCAAATTCTGCGAGAGGCAGAAACTCAGACCACACCTCTTGATTGTCCGCCACAAAACAACGCAAAAACTGTTCAACATCCTGGTTCTTTCTTTCAGTCTTTTCATACGACTCAGGATGATAACCAGACGAAAATGACAAATGGACTCCCAACCTGTCACACAAAGCATGCCAAAAGCGAGCCACAAACTGAGGTCCTCTATCAGAAACAATATCCGTGGGAATGCCATGGAGTTTGACATTCTTCTTAACAAACGCCTTAGCGAATGTCTTGGCGAAGGGCAACTTAATGAATAGAGCCAAATGACACATCTTACTAAAACGATCCATGACCACCCAGATGACAGTAAAACCCTCGGACACAGGAAGATCAGTGATAAAATCCATAGTGAGATGCGTCCAAGGTGCACTAGGAACCTCCAGAGGGCAAAGCAACCCCGCAGCAGGAGTATGTGAAGCCTTTGACCTAGCACACACAGTACACTGACGCACCCACTTGATGACTTCCTTCTGCCATCCAGGCCACCAAAAACTGCGACTGATAAGTCTCTTAGTGTTAGAACTCTCCTGTTAGGTTTTTTCTATCTTGCTGGTCACATGACCTTTTTTGCCTATTTAATCCTGCTCCGCCCTCCTGGTCTTGCTGGACTTCATTGTAATTTCTACTCTTAAGTTAGCCTGGTGCTTATTTACCTTTTTCAGTCAGTTTAGCTAGGTCTTCGGACCTTTATGTTCTATGTTCTGTGTTTGTCTTTTACTGCTACAATTTATGCTAGGAGGTGTCCAACTTTATCCCAGTCCCTAGTTCTTGTAGGGATCCCTCCCTTGCATCTATAGGTCTTCGTACAGACTAGCCGAGGACTTTAGCGGGTCTGATCGCAGAATCAGGTTCCCCATTACATCGTAGGGATCTAGCTTAGTTCTATTGTAGGGACAGGTCTCCTTTCTTTCCTTAGTGCTTGTAGCAGATCATAGCAGTAAGTCCAGCCCAAAAATATCTCTAAGGAAAGACTTCCAGTTTCCATCATGGTGTCGGTTCAGGATTTGGCTCAACGCCCGCAGGGACTCTCTCTGGAGGTGGCCGAACTCCAACAACACGTGAGTAGCTGTTCTGGAGCACATTTTGTGGAGCCAAAGGTACATTTGCCTGATTTATTTTTTGGTGATCAAGAAGAGTTTTTTTCCTTTAAAAATGCTTGTTTGTTGTATTTTCGTTTGAGACCCAGATCCTCTGGTGATGAATCACAGCGCATAGGGTTCATAATGTCACTTTTGCGCAAAGAACCTCAGGGATGGGCCTTTTCTCTCCAACCTAGTGATCCATGCTTTAGATCAGTGGATAGTTTTTTTTCTGCTTTGGGTTTGTTGTATGATGATCCTGATCGTGTCTCATCAGCTGAGACTGAAATGAGACATTTGAGGCAGGGATCAGGTAATGTGGAAAAATATTGTTCTCACTTCCGTCGGTGGTCTGCCCAGGTGGGGTGGAACGATTCAGCTTTGAAAAGTTTGTTTCTTGTGGGGCTAGGTGAAAGGGTTAAAGATTTGCTGATTGCTTATCCCACACCTGGAAACTTGCAGGAGGCAATGCAATTAGCTATACGGGTGGACAGGAGACTGCGTGCAAGGGTTAATGAGAGTAAATTCTCTGCCATGTCAGCTCCTAGTCTTGAGAGGGTCTGTAATGACATTGGAGAGCCGATGGAGATTGGGGCTATGGCACCCCGCTCTCAGGAAAAAGACCGCAGATCATCTGAAGGTTTGTGCTTTTATTGCGGGAAATCTGACCATTTTATTAAGAACTGTGTGCTTCGTATGAACAAAGAAAAAAAAAAGGTCAGTTACGCCCGTATTGCTTGTTTAAATACTAAGGGGGTATTTCTTTCTGCTACTACTGCTGCTCAGGAAGAATTAATTGAATTTCGGATATTTGTGGATTGTGGTTCTACTCTGAATGTGATTGATGGGGGATTCTTGGAAAAACTTAAATTAAAACCCAAACCTTTGTCATCCCCTATTGCTGTGGTTTCTGTCGATGGCTCCCCCTTGAAGAGTGTTACTCACAAGGTCTGTGAATTTCCCCTCACTATTAATGGTATTCACCAAGAAAATTTGGATTTGGTAGTATTAAATAATTTGCCTTCTCCAGTAATTTTGGGGTTACCCTGGTTAAAATTGCACAATCCTGTACTGGATTGGTCTCCAAATGAAATTAAGTCCTGGAGCCCTAAGTGTTATGACAAGTGTTGTAACGGACATATTGCTGCGGTGGAAAAAGGGGAATTACCTGTACCTATTCAGGATTTTTGGAGAGTTTTTTCTGAGGAGGAGTCACAAATTTTGCCTCCCCATAGAGACTACGATTGTACCATTGAATTTGTCCCTGGAGCGACTCTTCCTAAAAGTCAATAGAATATAAAATCAGGGGCGCTGGTAGGTAAGCTCAGTATATCTGCTGCAGATGGTATGTGTCACCATAGACCACTATAGAAAGTAAAACCTAAAATATATAAAACCACTGCGCTGATGTACTGAGAGGAGTAAGTGAGGATTACTGGGGGTAATAATGGAAGAATATACAAGTGTTAATGGAAGAATATACAAGTTTGGTTCACAATAAAAATAAAAATATTAATATTCATTAACACTTGTATATTCTTCCATTACTGCCCCCAGTAATCCTCACTTACTCCTCTCAGTACATCAGAGCAGTGGTTTTATATATTTTTTGGGTTTTTCTTCCTAAAAGTTGTTTATTTAATCTTACTATTCCTGAGAGAAAGGCTTTGGAGGAATACATACAGACAAGCTTGGCCGCCGGTCACATTAGGCCTTCCAAGTCTCCTCTGGCTGTTGGATTTTTTTTTGTTAAAAAAAAGGACGGCGGTTTACGTCCTTGTCTGGATTTTCGTGAGATTAATAAAATTACTGTACGCAATCCTTACCCACTGCCATTGATTCCTGATTTGTTTAACCAGTTAGTGGGGGCCAAGTGGTTCTCTAAAATTGATCTCCGGGGGGCATACAATTTCTTGCGCATGAAGGAGGGTGATGAATGGAAGACTGCTTTTAACACTCCTGTGGGTCATTTTGAGAATCTGGTTATGCCTTTTGGTCTTACCAATGCTCCAGCATTTTTTCAGAATCTTATCAACCCCTTAAGCCCCGGAGCATTTTTCGTTTTTGCATTTTCGTTTTTGCTCCCCTTGTTCCCAGAGCCATAGCGTTTTTATTTTTTGGTCAATATGGCCATGTGAGGGCTTATTTTTTGCGGGACGACTTGTACTTTTTAACGCCATTACTAGTTTTATCATATCCTGTACGGGAAAACGGGAAAAAAATTCCAAGTGCTGTAAAATTGCAAAAAAAGTGCAATACCACAGTTGTTTTTTATTTATTTTTTTTACCATGTTCACTGAATGCTAAAACTGACCTGCCCTTCTTATTCTACAGGTCATTACGAGTTCACAGACACCAAACATGTATAGGTTCTTTTATATTTAAGTGGTGAAAAAAAATTCCAAAATTTGGTAAAAAAAAAAATAAAAAAATAGCGCCATTTTCTAAGACCCGTAGCGTCTCCATTTTTCATGATCTGGGGCTGGTTGATGGCTTATTTTTTACATGCCAGGTTGACGTTTTTATTGATAACATTTGGGGTAGATCCGATGTTTTGATCGCCCGTTATTGCATTTTATTGCAATTTTGCGGCAACCAAAAAACGTAATTCTGGCGTTTAGAATTTTTTTCTCGCTACGCCGTTTACCGATCTGAATAATTCTTTTTTTATCTTGATAGATCGGGCGATTCTGAACGCGGCGATACCAAATATGTGTATGTGGGGGTTTTTTTTATATATTTTATTTTGAATGGGGCGAAAGGGGAGTGATTTAAACTTTTATATTTTTTTATTTTTTTTTTATATTTTTAAAAACTTTTTTTTTTTACTTTTTGCATGCTTCTATAGTCTCCATAGGAGACTAGAAGCAGCAACTATCCGATCGCCTCTGCTACATACAGGGGACGAGCAGGTCCCCTGCATGCAGCAGAAATGGTCCTGTGCTATGAGCGCCGACCACTAGGTGGCGCTCATAGCGACAAGATCATGACAACCACAGGCGTCTGCTGCAGACCCTGGGTTGTCATGCACGCCCATCGGCGACCCGCGATCACGTGACGGGGTCGCCGGTGGGCGGGGCTTATGACGCGCTACCCGGAAGCGCTCGTTAAATGCTGCTGTCGGAGATTGACAGCAGCATTTAACTGGTTAACAGCTGCGGGTGGATCGCGATTCCACCCGCGGCTGTTGCGGGCACATGTCAGCTGTAAGAATCAGCTGACATGTGCTCCGTTCAGTGAGGGCTCAGCGCAGCAGCCCTCACTGAACGGGGGGTACGCAAATATGCGTACTAATACGTCCCCGGTAAGTAAGGGGTTAATGACATCCTTAGACCTTTGATCGGCAAAAATGTGGTTGTGTATTTGGATGACATTTTGATTTATTCACCGGATCTGGAGTCTCATACGTGAGGTATTACAGTTATTAATTGACAATTCGCTTTTTGCTAAGCTGGAGAAATGTGAGTTCGCTGTACAGAGAATTAGTTTTTTGGGCTACATTATCTCCAGGAGGGCTTTGAGATGGACCCTGTGAAGGTTCAGGCGGTTCAGGAATGACCAAGGCCTATTGGTTTGAAATCGATACAGAGGTTTTTGGGTTTCGCCAATTATTACAGAAAATTCATTAAAAATGTTTCTATTATTGTCAAACCACTGACCGATCTCACCAGGAAAGGTGCTAATGCGGTTCAGTGGACTACTGAGGCCATTGAAGCTTTTGTGTTTCTAAAAGAGAGGTTCAGCTCTGCTCCCATCCTTATGCAGCCTGATGTGACTAAGCCATTTTTGGTTGAGGTTGATGCTTCTTCGGTGGGGGTCGGTGCGGTGTTGTCTCAGAAAAACAAGGATGGAGTAGATCCCTGTGATTTTTTTTCAAAAAAATTTTCTGTGACTGAACTTAATTACGATATTGGTAATCGGGAATTGCTGGCTATTAAACTCGCATTTGAACACTGGTGTCATCTCTTGGAAGGTGCTGAATTTCCCATTCAGGTTTTCACTGATCATAAAAATCTGATCTATCTTGATGCTGCCAAGCGCTTGAACGCCCGTCAGGCTAGGTGGGCACTTTTTTTCTCGCGGTTTAATTTTTCCGTTACTTACATCCCGGGTACCAAGAATGTTAAAGCTGATGCTTTGTCTCGCAGCTTTTCTCCCATGGTCGGTGCTGAGGAGGAGGGGAGCATTTTACAAGAAGGTGTTGTGATTGCTGCATTGGACTCCGTTTTGGAAGATGAGATTCTTAAAGCACAGG
Organism: Phyllobates terribilis; assembly: GCF_046119375.1. Lineage (NCBI taxonomy): Eukaryota > Metazoa > Chordata > Amphibia > Anura > Dendrobatidae > Phyllobates > Phyllobates terribilis. The sequence continues at coordinate 455,713,727 of NW_027362763.1, read as the reverse complement.
AGAATGCCCCATCTAACACTCCCCATGGGAGGTTGTTTGTGCCTAGGACCTTTAGGAGAGATTTGTTTGTTGAGTGTCTTGAGTCTCGGTTGGCAGGTCATCCAGGAATTTCTGAGACCAAGAGACTTGTGGGTCGCAGTTTTTGGTGGCCTGGATGGCAAAAGGAAGTCATTAAGTGGGTGCGTCAATGCACGGTGTGTGCTAGATCTAAGTCTTCACATACTTCTGCAGCGGGGTTGCTTTGCCCTCTGGAGGTTCCTAGTGCACCTTGGACACATCTGGCTATCGACTTTATTACTGACCTTCCCCCCTCTGAGGGTTTCACAGTCATCTCGGTGGTCGTGGACCATTTTAGCAAGATGTGTCACTTGGTTCCTTTCATCAAACTGCCCTGCGCTAAGACACTCGCTAAGGCCGTTGTCAAGGAAATTGTCAGACTACATGGCGTTCCTACTGACATTGTTTCGATAGGGGACCTCAGTTCGTGGCTCGTTTTTGGCGTGCTTTTTGTGACAGGTTGGGAGTTCATCGTTTTCATCCGGATATCATCATGAGTCTAATGGCCAGATAGAAAGGAAGAATCTGGATGTTGAGCAGTTCTTGCGTTGTTTTGTGGCAGACAATCAGGAGGGGTGGTCTGAGTTTCTGCCACTTGCTGAGTTTGCTCTTAACAACCATACATCCTCTTCTGCTGGTTGTTCGCCTTTTTTTTGTTGTTCTGGGAGACATCCGTCTTTTGGGTCATTCTCCAAATTGGTAACGGCTGTGCCTGAGAAGGAGAGGTTTTCCGGTGATTTGGAGAGAGTTTGGACGGATGTGCGTGTTAATCTTCAGGAGGCTAACAAAAAATCTAAGAGGTACTTTGATAGGAAACGGCAAGAGGTTTTGTTTGCTATTGGAGACATGGTTTGGTTGTCCTCTAAGAATCTGCGGTTGAGGATTCCTTCTAAAAAATTGGGTCCCAAGTTTGTAGGGCCCTTTAAGGTGCTTCAGGTAGTTAACCAATCTGCTGTTAGGTTGGAGGTTCCTACCTCCTGGAAGAATAATCCGGTGTTTCATGTTTCTCTGTTGAAAAGAGCTTATGTGTCGGATGGAGACGCCTCCGCCACTGTTCCTCTGGTGGTGGAGGACGGGGAATACGAAATTTCCCGCATCCTAAATTCTAGACGGTATAGAGGGAGTTTGCAGTATCTCGTCGCTTGGAAGGGTTTCGGACCTGAGGATAACTCATGGGTGAGGGCAGATGATGTTTCTGCTTCCAGACTTGTCAGAGCGTTTCACAAGAGGTTTCCTGAAAAGTCTGGGCCTAGGGGATCCGGAGGATCCTCATAGAAGAGGGGGTATTGTTAGAACTCTCCTGTTAGGTTTTTTCTATCTTGCTGGTCACATGACCTTTTTTGCCTATTTAATCCTGCTCCGCCCTCCTGGCCTTGCTGGACTTCATTGTAATTTCTGCTCTTAAGTTATCCTGGTGCTTAGTTACCTTTCTCAGTCAGTTTAGCTAGGTCTTCAGACCTTTATGTTCTATGTTGTGTGTTTGTCTTTTACTGCTACAATTTCTGCTAGGAGGTGTCCAACTTTATCCCAGTCCCTAGTTCTTGTAGGGATTCCTCCCTTGCATCTATAGGTCTTCGTACAGACTAGCCGAGGACTTTAGCGGGTCTGATCGCAGGATCAGGTTCCCCGTTACATCGTAGGGATCTAGCTTAGTTCTATTGTAGGGACAGATCTCCTTTCTTTCCTTAGTCGTTGTAGCAGATCATAACACTTAGTCTCCGAAACTCCTGGATGACCTGCCAACTAAGACTCATGACACTCCACAAACAAATCTCTCCTAAAGGCTCTAGGCACGAACAACCTCCCATGGGGAGTGTTAGATGGAGCATCATCTTGAGCATTCTGAATCCCATTCTCCAAAACGGAGTCCTAAGCCGCAATCACAACTCCTTTCTGTTAAATGCTCTCCTCCTCCTCGGCACCAACTGTAGAAGAGAAGCTGCAAGATAAAGCATTGGCTTTAACATTCTTAGTACCAAGAATATAGGTAACAGAAAATTGAAACCGAGAAAAAAAAAGTGCCCACCTAGCTTGACGGTCATTCAAGCGCTTGGCAGCATCCAGATAGATCAATTTTTTTATGATCTGTGAAAACCTGAATGGGAAATCTAGCGCCTTCCAAAAAATGACGGCAATGTTCAAATGCGAGTTTAATAGCCAGCAACTCCCGATTTCCAACATCATAATTCAGTTCGGTTTCCGAAATTTTTTTCGAAAAGAAGGCACAAGGATGTACTCCACCCTTGTTCTCCTGAGACAAAACTGCTCCGACCCCCACCGATGAAGCATCGACCTCAACCAAAAAAGGCTTGGTCTCATCAGGCTGCATAAGGATAGGGGCAGAACTGAACCTCTCTTTGAGATACTCAAACGCTTCAATGGCCTCATGAGTCCACTGGGCCGTATTCGCACCTTTCCTGGTAAGATCGGTTAGAGGTTTAACAATTACAGAAAAATTCTTAATGAATTTCCTGTAATAATTGGCAAAACCCAAAAATCTCTGTATAGATTTCAAACCAATGGGCCTAGACAATTCCTGCACTGCTTGAACCTTCACAGGGTCCATCTCAAAGCCCTCGCTGGAGACAATGTAGCCCAAAAAACTAATTTTCTGCACAGCGAACTCACATTTCTCCAGCTTAGCAAAGAGTGAATTATCACTCAATAACTGCAAAACTTCACGTATACTCTGCCAATGGGACTCTAGATCTGGTGAATAAATCAAAATGTCATCCAAATACACAACCACATTCTTACCAATCAAAGGTCTCAGGATGTCATTAATAAGGTTCTGAAAAAATGCAGGTGCATTTGTAAGACCAAAAGGCATCACCAGATTCTCAAAATGACCTACCAGCTTGTTAAAAGCAGTTTTCCATTCATCACCCTCCTTCACACTTAACAAATTGTATGCCCCCCGGAGATCAATTTTGGAGAACCACTTGGCCTCCACTAACTGGTTAAACAAGTCGGGAATTAACGGCAATGGGTAGGAATTGCGTACGGTAATCTTATTAATTTCACGAAAATCCAGACATGGACGTAAACTGCCGTCCTTTTTTTTAACAAAGAAGAATCCAACTGCCACAGGCGACTTAGAAGGTCTAATGTGACTTGCAGCCAGGCTAGTCTCTACGTACTCCTCCAAGGCCTTTCTTTCAGGGATAGTCTGATTAAACAAGCAACTTTTGGGAAGAGTAGCACCTGGAACAAACTCAATGGTGCAATCATAATCCCTATGAGGAGGTAAAACTTGCGACTCCTCCTCCGAAAAAACCCTCCAAAAATCTTGAATAGGTACCGGTAATTCCCCTTTTTCCACAGTCGCAAGGCGACCATTACAACATTTATCATAGCACTTCGGACTCCAAGACTTAATCACATTAGTAGACCAGTCCAATAAAGGATTGTGCAGTTTTAACTAAGGCAATCCTAGAACGACCGGAGAGTGTAAATTATCCAAAACAACCAAGTCCAAAATTTCTTGGTGAACTCCATTGATAGTGAGGGGAAATGCAGCAGTCTTGTGAGTAATACATTTCAAGGGAGTGTTATCAATTGCAATCACAGAAATAGGTGATGACAAAGGGTTGGATTTCAATTTAAGGTTTTCCAAAAACCATTTATCAATCACATTAAGTGTTGAACCACAATCCACAAATACCTGAAATTCAATCAAATCTCCCTGCAGAGTAGTACTCCCAGAAAGAAACACTCCTGCAGAGCGTAAACATGCTATACCGGCGTAACTGACCTTTTTTGTTTCTTTACTTAAACGACGCTCACAATACTTAATCAAATGGTCAGCTTTACCACAATAAAGACACAATCCCTCGGCGAATCTCCGATCTCTTTCTTGAGAGCAGAGTGACATCGCCCCAACCTCCATCGGTTCCCCGCCATCAGAGCAGATTTTCTGGGGACTAGGACCTGACATTACAGGAGTCTTTATCTCATTGAGCCTGCACCTCAGTCTCCTGTCTATACGAACAGCTAACTGCATAGCTTCCTGCAGAGTCTCAGGTGCAGGGAATGCAATTAGCAAATCCTTAACCCTTTCACTCAGACCAGCAAGAAATAAACATCTCAGCGCCGAATCATTCCACTTAACTTCTGAAACCCATCTCCTGAAGTGTGTGCAATAATTTTCAACATCATCTGACCCCTGATTCAAACGTCTAAGTTCTGATTCAGCAGATGAGATTCGATCAGGATCGTCATATAATAGCCCCATAGCAGAAAAAAATTCTTCTACAGACCTTAAACATGGATCATTAGGTTGGAGAGAAAAAGCCCACCCCTGTGGTTCATTTCGCAAAAGTGACATAATAAAACCAATGCGCTGTGATTCATTCCCAGAGGATCTTGGTCTCAGATGAAAATATAACAAACAAGCATTTTTAAAGGAAAAAAAATCTTGCTGTTTACCATAAAAAACATCAGGTAGGCCTACCTTGGGTTCGATAAAATGCGCTCCAGGACAGCTACTCACGTGTTGCTGAAGCTCGGTCACCTTCAGAGACAATCCCTGCAGGCGTTAAGCCAAATCCTGGATGGAAACCATACTGATCCCCGAATTTCTTTCCTTTTAGTTTTTTTGGGCTGGATTAACTGTTATGATCTGCAACAAGTATTAAGGAAGGATAGGGGAAAACTGTCCCTACAGTAAGACTAATCTGAATCCCTACGATGTAGCGGGCTGCCTGTTCCTAGTGAACGGACCCGCCTTAGTGCTCGGCTAGTCTGAACGAAGACCTATAGAATTAAGGGAGGGGTCCCTAAAAGAACTAAGGACTGGAATAAAAATGGGACACCTCCTAAACAGAAGTTGTTGCAGAACACAAAAAGACAAACTGACAAAAAGTACTAGAGGTCCCAGAGTACCAAGCGAACTGAGAGAGATAGGCACCAAAGCACTAGGCTAGCAAAACAGTCAAACAACACTGAAGTCCAGCACAGCCATAAGGGCGGAGCAGGAATATAAAGGCAGATGGTCACGTGACCGCAAAACACAAGATAGAAAAAACTAACAGGAGGGTTCTAACACTTCTACTATGCCACTCTCGCATCAGCTATTGATGCAGTCGCCTCTCTGGTGCATAGCAGACAAACCAATAGACAATCCTGGCACAATAACCTCTCTAAAAAGCTTTGGCAAGTGTCCAGGATTGCGGAGCTTCATTGGAAGAAAACACATTCACAAGATGACTTCACTGCATTCAAACAAGCAACATTCACTTTCAAATCAGCCCTCACCTTGGCTAAACAAGCCTACTTCACAACTCTTGTATCTTCCTTATCCTACAATCCCAAACAGTTATTAAACACTTTTAACTCCCTCCTCCGCCCTCCACTGCCCCCTCTGACCCTCCTCTTCTCTGCTGAGGACTTTGCCACACACTTCAAAAATTAGATCGACCAAACAAGGCAAGTTTTTATTGTTCAACCACCACAACCTCTTTGTATACAGACCAATGCCCTTCCCCTATAACCTCCCTCTCCAACATCACACCTCACCACTTGTGCACTCGACCCCATCCCATCACACCTCCTCCCCCACCTCGCTACCACACTTATCCTGTCCGTAACACACCTCTTCAACCTATAACTAACTTCTGGTACCTTCCCTTCTGCTTTCATACATGCCACAATCACGCCTATCCTCAAAAAGCCATCCCTCGACCCGACCGCTATGTCAAGCTATCGCTCCATATAGCTGCTCCCATTTGCTTCCAAACTCCTTGATCAACATGTTCACGCTAAACTTTCCTCCCATTTCTAATCTAACTCTCTCTTCAACAACCTACAATCTGGTTTCTGTCCCCATCAGTCCACCGAAACTGCCCTGACCAAAATTCCTAATGACCTACTTACAGCCAAAGCTAACAGACAATTTTCTATACTCCTCCTTCTATCCCTGTCTTCTGCCTTTGACATAGTAACATAGTAACAGTTTTTAAGGTTGAATGAAGACTAAGTCCATATAGTTCAACCCATAGCCTAACATGTTGATCCAGTGGAAGGCAAAAAAAAACATGTGGCAAACACTAAGCTCCACATTGGGGAAAAAAATTCTTTCCTGACTCCACATACGGCAATGAGACTAGTTCCCTGGATCAAGGCCCTATCAAGGAATCTAGTATATATAACCTGTAATATTATACTTTTCAAGAAAGGTATCCATGCCCTTCTTAAATTTTAGTAGTTAATCACTCATTACAACACCATGCGGCAGAGAGTTCCATAGTCTCACTGCTCTTACAGTAAAGAATCCGTGTCTGTGATTATGATTAAACCTTCTTTCTTCCAGACATAGAAGATGTCCCCTTGTCCCCTCTCAGGCCTCAGAGTAAAAAGATCAGTAGAAAGGTCTTTGTACTGTCCCCTCATATATTTGTAGATAGTAATAAGATCACCCCTAAGCCTTCCTTTTTTCCACACTAAATAACCCCAAGTATAATAACCTGTATTGGTATTGCAGACCCCCCAGTCCTCTAATAACCTTGGTCGCTCTTCTCTGCACCCGCTCTAGTTTAGCTATGTCTTTCTTATACACCGAAGACCAGAACTGTACACAGTATTCTAAGTGTGGTCGCACTAGTGACTTGTATAGAGGTAAAATTATGTTCTCCTCATGAGCATCTATGCCTCTTTTAATGTGTCCCATTATTTTATTTGCCTTTGCAGCAGCTGCCTGACACTGGTCACCAAAAGTGAGCTTTTTCAGTGACAGTTTTGCCCAGTCTTTTACAATTAAGCATATAATTATACATTTTATTTCCTCTGCCCAAGTGCATTACCTTACATTTCTCCCCATTAAAGCTCATTTGCCATTTATCAGCCCAAGCTTCTAGTTTACATAGATTCTCCTGTGATGTAAAATTATCCTCCTCTGTATTGATTACCCTGCAGAGTTTAGTGTCATCTACAAATATTGAAATACTACTCTGTATGCCCCTTACAAGGTCATTAATAAATATATTAAAAAGAAGCGGGCCCAATACTGACTCCTGTGGTACCCCACTGTTAACTGTGACCCAGTCTGAGTGTGTTCCATTAATAATCACCCCTAGTTTCCTATCACTGAGCCAGTTCTTAACCTACTTACATATATTTCCCCTATCCCCATTGTTCTCATTTTATGTATCAACCTTTTGTGTGGAACTGTATCAAAAGCTTTTGAAAAGTCCATATATACAACATCCACTGCATTTCCTTGGTCCAGTCCAGAACTTATCTCTTCATAAAAGCTGATCAGATTAGTTTGACAGGAACGGTCGCTCGTAAACCCATGTTGATATTGGGTCATGAGGTTATTCTTCTTCAGATACTCTAGTATAGCATCTCTTAGGAAACCCTCCAGGATTTTACCCACAGTAGAGGTTAAGCTTACTGGCCTATAATTTCAAAGTTCGGTTTTTGTCCCCTTTTTAAATATTGGCACCACATTTGCTATATGCCAGTCTTGTGGTACAGACCATGTTATTATGGAATCTTTAGAGATTAAAAATAATGGTCTATCTATAACTTTACTGAATTCCTGCAGTACTCGCAGGTGTATCCCATCCGGGCCCGGGGATTTGTCAACTTTAGTGATTTTTAGACGCCCCCGTACTTCCTGCTGGGTTAAGCACGTGAAATTTAATGGAGAATTTTTATTATCACTGATCATGTTTTCTGTCATGCGATTTTCTTGTTGAAAAAAAATCATTTAGCATATTGTTTTTTTTCTCATCCTCATCCACCATTTCACCCAGACTATTTTTAAGGGGGCCAACACTATCATTTTTTAGTTTCTCACTATTTATGTAGTTAAAGAATATTTTGGGATTATTTTTACCTTCTCTGGCAATAAGTCTCTCTGTCTCAATCTTTGCTGCCTTGATTTGGTTTTTACAGAATTTATTTAATTTTTTGTATTTATTTAATGCCTCATCACTACCTACTTGCTTTAGTTCTCTAAATGCTTTCTTTTTGTCACTTATTGCGCCCCTTACAGCTCTATTTAGCCATAGTGGTTTCCTCCTATTTCTACCATGTTTATTCCCATAGGGTATATATTGTGCACAGGTCCTATTCAGGATGCTAATAAATGTCTCCCATTTGCTTTGTGTAGTTTTATGTCTCAGGATATCGTCCCAGTTTATTGTGCTAAGATCATTTCTCAACCGTTGGAAATTTGCCTTCCTGAAGTTTAGTGTCCTTGTAACCCCTCTACTACATATCTTATTAAAGAATACATGAAAATTTATTATTTTGTGAGCACTATTACTCAAGTGACCCCCAACTCGTATATTTGATATGCGGTCTGGCCTGTTGGTTAATATTAGGTCTAGCAGTGCCCCCCTTCTTGTTGGGTCCAGAACAAGTTGTGAAAGGTAATTGTCTTTCATAGTTGTCAAAAACCTATTACCTTTGCTGGAACTACAGGTTTCTGTTCCCCAATGTATTTCAGGGTAGTTGAGGTCCCCCATAATAATGACTTTTCCTTGACTCACTGCTTCATCTATTTGCTTTATGAGGATATTTTCCGCCGCTTCCATTATTTTTATTACACAGTTGACCACTGCCTCCTACTACAGATCCTCTCTTCCATTGGCATCAAAAACCTTGCCCTATCCTGGATCTCCTCATACCTTTCCAAACGCACATTTAGTGTCTCCCACTTCCACACTACCACTTCATCCCGCCCTCTCTCTGTTGGAGTCCCTCAAGGCTCTGTCCTAGGACCCCTACTCTTCTCCATCTATACCCTTGGCCTGGGACAACTCATAAATTACCGTGGCTTCCAGTACCACCTATATGCTGATGACACTCAGATCTACCTCTCTGGCCAAAGGTCACCTCTCTGCTGTCCAGAGTCCCAGAGTGTCTATCAGCCATATCCTCCTTTTTCTCCTCTCGCTTCCTCAAGCTCAATGTGGACAAAACTGAACTCATCATCTTTCCTCCATCTCGCATATCTTCCCCACCTGATCTTTCTACCACAATAAATTACATCACACTTTCCCCTGTACCAGCAATCTGCTGCCTCAGAGTAACCCTTGACTCTGCCCTGTCCTTCAAACCCCACATTCAAACTCGCCCCACCTCCTGTCGCCTCCAGCTCAAAAATATTTCCAGAATCTGTCCTTTCCTCAACCCTCAATCTACTAAACGGCTTGTGCATGCCCTCATCATCTCCCGCCTCCAAGACTTCTCCCAAATATTCCCTATTCTCTGGAATTCTGTGCCCCAACATGTCCGACTTTCCACCACGCACAGATCCTTCAGATGGAACATGAAAACCCATCCCTTCAAGAAAGCCTACAGCTTGCCATGACCTCGCTGCCTCCTCAACATCACTGGAGCTGCTGCCTTACCAACAACGGACCTGCGCCTCACCAACACCGGAGCTACTGTAACCCCCCACCTACTGTCTCCTTCCTCATTATCCAGTACAATGTAAGCCACCTAGGACAGGGTCCTCTTCCCTCTGTACCAGTCTATCATTGTTTATTTGTTACTGTAAGTCATATACCTTTATTTTGTAAGTAACCCCTTCTCATGTACAGCACCATGGAATCAATGGCGCTATATAAATAATAATAATAAAATTAAAATTAAAATTAAAAATAAAATTGCTTCTATTCCTATAGTTTTCATCATGGCTACTATCCTAACTCTGTCACAATCTACTGATTCTGTAATTTGTTCTGCCACCCCCTCCCTTGGTTTTGAACTTGTTAACCACTGAAAAACAAACTGGCTGTATGAGCCATTAGCTACCCAAAGGATGCAACCAAGATAAGGTGAGATCTTTGCACAGGGTAGATAAAGTATTTATTCCCCAGAGCCCATGAAATCTTTTAACCAGTACTGTTTCCTGTCAAGTTTGACAAATATCATTAATGATTGAAATGTGCCATGTTTTCTGGTTAATAAGCACCTTCTATTTAGAATGGATTTAATTATTTTCCTTGTAGAGGCCCCTGGATGCCATGCCAATCCATAAGCAAGAATTGAAAATGAATGCATCTTCTTTTGCCATGATTTTTTTTTTCTGGTATCTCGTTTAATTCACCAATTACCATTTTCCTTGTTTTATTCATTCATTTATTTTTATTTATTTATTTTATTTATTATTTTCTTTTAGAAAAGAACCAGGTACACTGGCATCTAATTAGCAAATGAGGTCTCAGATGCTAGAAGCTGGTGAACTCCTGTAGTGAATGCAGTAAAAAAAATCCAAAATTTAACATATTCTCATTCAAAAATCCATAAATTTACTAAACTTTCCTGTACAAGAGCAGCTCAAAAATATGTTTATAGTGAGGCAATAACTTTGTAAAGAGAATCAACAAAATCTAGATAATAGAAGAGTGAGCAAACCAGGGCTCCTCAATTTCCCTGACTTCCGACTCCAACTCCGACTCCACAGCATGGCCTCACTACTGAGCATGTACATAAAGTGCAGCACAGATATATCTCAACTAAAAGCCTAGATCCTTAGATTAGGAATAGAACAAACATTTATAGGACGTTCCAAATTCTTATGAAAACATTTACAGCACATCCTGCATTAAACTACTGTACTCAATTTATTATATATTTTAGGAGTCAGATTCGGTCCATTTTATACCAACTCAAACTCGGACTCCACTAAAATTAACACCAACTCTGACTCCACGACTCTTACTCCAACTCCACAGCCCTGGAGCAAAGCTAGTGACACTTGTGGCAAAAGAACTTAAAAATGTGGGAATTATGTGTTCTGTTAGCTCTTCTAAATGTAGTGATGAAAGTGAGTAATATCTTTGTTTTAGAGGACCTGTCCCTGGACATTTTAATTTAAACCGGCTACCTCGAATATGCGGCTATTTTAGTGATTATGCAACAGTTTTCCTCTTTGTTCTGTGCCCTTCTATTCTAAAGTTTTGCCACTTTAAAGATCTGGCCAGGAGCTAAGGAACTATAGCTGGATATGAGACTAGTACAGTTTCGTTCCCTACGGCTTCACACAGCTCTGCTACAGGTGGTAAACAGGTCTTTATATAGATAACAGGTCTGTGGTTGGGGCAGACTATATCAGGTGACAGGTTCCCATTCACTTATAATTTGAAGCGTAGCCAAAAGTATAAAGGAGCTGATAACCACCAACTGAACACCCAAAGTGAAAATCAAATTGATGCAGAGTACATGTAAATTGTGCATGCAAAAAACTATTATTGATGTTTGCGAAGCGTGAGTAATACAAAGAAAAATAGTAGTTACTTAAAAGTCCAACATGTCACACAAATATAGTTTTCTCACTTGTGGTTATTTTTGCTCTTGCGCTCCTGATCATACAGACAACCCCATAACTGTGTATTTCAACATGACATTAATTATAGGATGGATTAAAGACTATGCGCCCATCTTATCATTTGCTGTCCATGTGTCACGTTAAAAATGTATTCACACATCTGTCTTAACAAAGCTGGATTGTTTTATACTACAAATAGTTGCAATTCTAGATGCAAAGAACCATATATTTACCAGTAAGTACCGTAGTCGACAAAGGAACTTCATGTGTTTTCTTTTTTTTCCACACATAAATGTAGTTATAGGGAAAACTAAACATAGTCACATTTTACATCAATAACTCATCTTCTCTTAAAAGGCTTCCAGACTGAATGTATGTTAAGAAAAATGTAAGGGACAGATGCAGGCAACTATAATTGAATAAAATTACACATGGGTTTAGGGATTGCTTTTTAGTTTGCATCCTGGAAAAAACTTATCTCGCCCACATACTTACACTATTTGCCGAGTGGGGTCCATAGGACCCCAATTTTCATATAGAGAAATAAACAACCTTTATTAAAGAAGAATTTTTACTTTATTTTTTAGTTTATTTAGGAACTTAAGGTACAACATCGTAACTAGACGATAAAATCAAATATATAGTTATGAACAGAATGCTACTTACATACTTTGAAAAACAAGTAATTATTTTACAAAAGAAGCTCATATCTTATACAGTCTTGGCCGAATGTGTTGGCACCCTTGAAATTGCTCCAGAAGATGAAGCATTTCTCCCAGAAAATTATTGCAATTACAGATGTTTTGTTAAACACATGTTTATTTCATTTGTGTGTATTGGGATGACACAAATAAACTGAGATAAAAAAGGGTAAATAGGACAAAATTTCACACAAAACCCCAAAAATGGGCAGGACAAAATTGTTGACACCATCAACTTAATATTTGGCTGCACCCCCTTTGGAATAAATAACTGCAATCAAGTGCTTCCTATAACCATCAACAAGCTTCTTATACCTCTCAACTGGAATTTTGGAGCACTCTTATTTTGAAAACTGCTGCTCACTTCCCCTTGATTACTTATACGTTCAAAGGTGGGGACAGTGAATTCAGCACTGATTGGGCACAGGGCTTGCATTACCTAACAACCTCATACAAGCCCTGGGAGAGCGAATGCCATCACCGCTGAAACGACACCAGCAACGGAGGTGAGTATAAGTGGTTTTTTTTTAACAGGGGAAAACACTCAAATTGAAAAGGGGTTCTCCTAGTAGTGGACAACTCCTTTAAATACATTTTCCATTCACCAGACTACCATTTCAAAGTAACAAATAATTTGGATTATTTGATCTCTAGGTCTGAAGGGAATCATATCTATTATATTCTTTTATGTTATCAGAGCTAAATCTGCTAATTACCCCTCTTGTGTAGTTCAAGACAAATGGAAACAGCTGTTCCCTTTCCTCACACAGGAGCACACTGAAGACCCAATGGAATCTAATTTTTCTGTATATCATGCACCAATAACATATTTATTCAATTATATTTTGTCCACCAAAGCTACCACATGCCTGTAGGCTACATAAAATATGCAGCATCTCAATCCCAAGTTGTCCTAAATGTAATACATTATAGTTACCAGCTAATTTCAGTGTTATGGTTTGGAATTGGCCCATTATAATTGGATTTTGGTCTGAGGAAGACCAAGTTGGGTTTTGGTCTTTGGCAGATTTTTTAAGTACAATAATTGAACATCCGCTTCCTAAAGATCTGTGAGTTTGTTTATTTGGGGATACTCTGGGTGAAGAGGAGGGATTGTTCCACATCCCCTGTCTTTTCCTTATGGAAACATTATTTCTAGCTTGCAAAACAATACATTTAAAATGCACGAATAGGTGGTCACCTAGACACCTGGATAAGACTTAAAAACACTGTTAGTTCTTATTACAGATTGGTTTATATCCACAGGAAGTGTCCTAAGAAATCTCAACTCTTTGGAGTCAATGGTGTAGATCAGTTATTACTATGCCCTCATCTCATAAATTGGCTGGATTCATTCATGAGATGTTGGGATAGTCTTATACGTCTTAATATTTAATGACTTTCTTATTCTTTTATTTTGGCCTCTTACATTTTCTGGTCTAATTAACATTGTAATATGTATATATTGTTAAAGGTACTTATTATGGAACTTGAGTGAAACCTTTATTTATTTGATCTAGCCTTGGATATCTTTGTCATAACAAATAATATATTACCAATTTGTTTATTATATATGCTGTATTATGCATCTCTGATGGCTTTGGTTCTTGTTGAACATTTGTTTCATTATTTGAATGATTGTATGTTCCTTTTTTTCTCCTTCAATAAAATGAGTGAAAAAAATGAGTCTATACAAAAGTCTATCAACACTCCAAACAAAGCCAGAGTTGTGAAACTCAAGTCGAGCGTGAGGCAATTTCATGGATTTATCTATCATTGACTGTATGCTGATTTTTATCACCTGTTTTGTGAGTGAAATAAAAACTGTGCACAGATTAATCCTTGTGTTGCCCTGCGTCTCAATGGTATGACATTTCTTTTCATTCTCTCATCTTCTCAGAGAGAAAGAGACAGAAAAGTACTTTGCCCATTTGAGATAATGATCCTGGGAGTAATCAGTTTTGGTTATAAATAACCAAAGTGTGGAATCATTGGTGGGACTGTTCTGATGAGTGTAAAGCCTAACCAGCGCAAAACCGGAATATGTAATTGATCAACTACAAGTTTGCCAATTGGCAGTGTGAAGCCGTGAGGGGAATTATATGCGAGGAACAGTATGTATCCCACAGAATGTGCATAGAAGTACTGTATATTGAATCTGCTGGAGTGCATTGCAATCACAGACATAGCTGTGGTTGCAGTGCAGAATAAAAGTAAGTTTGAACTTGGGCAAGCTATTTGACCAAGGCAGATTTAGTAAAACCCGGCATGGGCTTTTATTCTTGGAGTGAACTACAGGATGGCAGTGGGACGGTCCACTCCCTCCAGCCCGGGTCTTGCATGTGGCTCATGTCCACGGTTTTCATTTAAAAACCTGCAGCAAATGTTTGGGTGTGTCAGTTTTGTGCTTGCAAACTGCAGCGCAGGAGGCCCTGCAATACTGGCCTGTGTGACCTCAACACAGAGCCCAAGAAGGCAAAGCTTCTGACGCACCTCAGAGGGACATGGCGGCGTAGTCGCCCACGGCAACGGGTTTGGAAACTGACTGTTCTTTGACGACCCAGCTGCGAACCGGAGGATACCGTTTGCCTTTAATTTGTGAGTTTTGGAAAAATAAAGACGTTTAAGTTGAACTGTACTTGGGTCACTGCCTCATTACCGCACAGTGTGAACACTGCCGCACTACAATATGGTGGAGAATGCGGGCAGTGTGAACTGAGGCATACCCCGAAAACTGCTTGTCCATGATTAAGCCAGCAAAGCTACAGCTCAGGCCTGCAGATAAAATGTAGGAACTGCTAACGCAATTGGTCCTCACTCAGATGCAGCAGCAGGAGCAGTTCAAGTAGCAGCAGCGCACTAATGACTTGATCATGCAGTATTCTGCGGACATGTGTGAGGCACCCCCAATACCGACCCCAGAATGTCGTGAAGCCCAGGACAAGGTCTATTCAGCATTGAGGAAGCTGAGTCCGGAGGATGACGTGGAAGCCTTCCTCACCATCTACGAGTGCACCGCGGAGCGGGAGAGCCTGCCAACTTCCAATGGACTGAAGTGGCGGCTCAGTTCCTGATGGGCGACACACAAAAGGCCTACTTTGACCTCAGTCGGGAGGATGCCCAGGACTATGGGAAGCTGAAAGATGAGATCCCCTGACTGGGAGTTAATACCTATGTGAGAGCCCAACGGGTGTTTTCATGGACCTTTGTGGAGGCCCGACCCGCCAGGTCTCAGGCATATGACTTGCTGCAGCTAGATAAAAGGTGGCTCCAGATTGAGACCTTGACTCCGTCCCAGATGGTAGAGAGGGTGGTGGTCGACCAGCTTGTAAGAACGCTGCCAGCTGCTATACAGCATTGGATGGGGCAAGGGGACCCGGGCACTCTGGACCAGGTGGTTAGCCTGATTGAGAGGTATACGGCCACCCAGGACTTCATATGGGACTCTGCCCACTGCCGCTATCACGCCAGACCCTGCAAGCCCAGGAGCCTGGGAAAGGCCAGAACTGAGCCCATACTGAGAGGGTACCCCGGAGTGATGGTGGACGGAGACCAGCTACCCTTAAATTGGTCAGTCTCATGGACTAACAGTGCCACCACTATCAGGTGCTTGTGGTGCCAAGGGCCAGGACATGTGGCTGCCAACTGCCCCCTGACTGTTGAACCCATGGACTACGGGTCTACTTGCCAGGTGTCCATGTATGTCCAAATAGTCTGCACCGCGAATGTAGACACTACGTGGAGTGAACCCCAACTGTGCCAGGCACTCATCAACGGGTAATCGACGGAGGCCATCTTGGATTCAAGGAGCCTCGTGACACTTGTCAATGCTTATTTGGTTGCCAAGGACAACCCCAATCCCAGTCTGAAAGTGGGGGTTGTTTTTATCCATGGGGACCTCTGAAAGTACCCGACAGTGGAGGTTATTTTTTCCACCCCGTGTGGGGAGATAAAACATGTGGTGGGAGTGGTAAAGACCCTTCCTTATGGGACTGTTTTAGGAAGAGACTTGCCCCTATTCTGGTCCCTGTGGGAAAATAAAATTAACCCTCCCATGGTAAATGTCTTTCCGGGCGCGAAACTCGAAGATCCCGAGTCAGGGATACCTGCCGTAGGGGTCGCCAACCTAGGGACAGAGTGTAAACCCAATAGGTTTCCCCTAGAGGTAATGGCAGGAGAGGTTGAGGAGACCCCATCAATCCCAGAGCTGGAAGTATCCCCTGGTACATTTGGGACAGCCCAGCTGCATGATCCTACCCTGTCCCGGGCAAGGGAAAGGATAATAGAGGTAAATGGGGTGGCTCAACACCCGGGTGCAGAGACAGTTTTTCTGCGCATGATGGTCAACCAAGATTTAATCTATAGGGTTGAGAAGATCCAGGATGAGGTCATGGAGCAGCTAGTAGTGCCTCAGTCATACCGTCGGGCGGTACTCGAGATGGCCCACACACACCTGTTGGGTTCGTATCTATGGGTTAAAAAGATGCAAGAGCGCATCTTGCAGTGGTTCTTTTGATCTGTAATTTATGCTGAGGTACAAAGGTCTTTGGAATCTTGCCCGGAATGTCAGCTGACCACACCCACAGCATGCTTCCCAAGCCCATTGGTACCTCTGCCGGTTATAAAAGTACCTTTTGAACAGATTGCGATGGATTTGGTGGGGCCCATTGTAAAGTCAGCTAGTGGCCAGCAACACATACTTGTGGTCATCAATTATGCCACCCGTTACCCAGAGGACAATCCGCTACGCCACACGTCGGCTAAACTTATTGCCCGGAAGTTGTTTGTCATGTTCTGTCACCTTAGGCTGCTTAAGGAGATCCTTATGGATAGGGGACTCCTTTTATGTCCAAGGTGGCAAAGGAACTGTGCAAGATGCTAAAATTAAAACAGTTGTGCACGTCGGTATACCATCCACAGACCGACAGTTTAGTCAAACGGTTCAATAAAACCCTCAAGTCCATGCTAAAAAAAGGGTGGTTTCCAATGATGGGAGGGATTGCGACTAGAGATGAGCGTTGTTCTACTCGAACTGTTCGCCAATCTCAAATTCGAGCTGTTTTGGGCGGTGTTCGAGCCGTTCGGCGAACACGAACAATTTGAGAAAAATTCGGCTGTTCGAGGTTATGTTCGATAACTGTTCGTGCACCAAAATCATAAATGGATTTTTTCTCAGTAATGATGAAAATTAATGTTAATACGCAGTTTGAGTGTACAGCGGGGTGGGGGGAGGGGCAGGGGATGGATCTCTGCAGGAACAATGAAGATCTCCATTTTTTTTTCTCTTTCCCGCATTTACAGTGGGGAGGTGCAATCTGTCAGCCTATCAGCAGCGCACACACGGAGCGAAGTGCTTTTTTTCACACAAGCAAGGGCATGTGTCATTGGCAGTGTATGTCACATGTCCTTGCCCTATAAGACCAAGCCATTTTCCCCGTCGCCACCATTTTCTCACTGCTGCAGCTGCGTGTTAGACGGCACCGCTGTTGCTGTGTGCGCTATACCTTGTTAATTTCAAGCCAATTTTCGCACAAATATACAGATAGCTTGGGAGTAGGGAATAGTTGTGATTGCAGTCCTTTTAAGGACTAGGTTACAGCATTTCCTACGACTTTTATCAGGGAGATCTGTGCTCTTAAATAGATCGGTTGTGGGAGTAAAGACTAATTGTAATTGCAGTCCTTTTCAGGACTAGGTTACATGAGTTCCTATCAGTTTTTGCCAGGCAGGTCTGTGCCAGTGCTGTGCAAGTTTTTTTCACAGCATTTGGCTGAATCTAGCAAAGCTAATCCTTTTTGGCCTATTGCAGAGTGTGTTAGTCAGTGGAGTAGCCTATCTGTGTTGCAAGATATACCACCTGTGTATAGAATACCAATTTTTTTACTGCACCTAGTGAAGTAAAATCTTTTGGGCATAGCATCATTCTATTAGTCCATCTATACTGACCTCCATCAGGTTGCAAATTAAAACTAATTTTATCTGCATCTACAGTACCTCTGAAAAAATATTTGGGCTTCTAGCAGTGTGTGGGACTTGTTCTATTAGTACATCTATACTGACCTCCATCAGGTTGCAAACTGAATATATTTTTTTCTGCATCTACCTCTGAAAAAATATTGGGCTTCTAGCTGTGTGTGGGTCTTGTTCTATTAATCCATCTATACTGACCTCCATCAGGTTGCAAACTGAATATATTTTTTTCTGCATCTACCTCTGAAAAAATATTTGGCCTTCTAGTAGTGTGTCGGACTTTCTCTATTAGTCCATCTATACTGACCTCCATCAGGTTGCAAATTAAAACTAATTTTTATCTGCATCTACAGTACCTCTGAAAAAATATTTGGGCTTCTAGCAGTGTGTGGGACTTGTTCTATTAGTCCATCTATACTGACCTCCATCAGGTTGCAAACTGAATATATTTTTTTCTGCATCTACCTCTGAAAAAATATTGGGCTTCTAGCTGTGTGTGGGTCTTGTTCTATTAATCCATCTATACTGACCTCCATCAGGTTGCAAACTGAATATATTTTTTTCTGCATCTACCTCTGAAAAAATATTTGGCCTTCTAGTAGTGTGTCGGACTTTCTCTATTAGTCCATCTATACTGACCTCCATCAGGTTGCAAATTAAAACTAATTTTTATCTGCATCTACAGTACCTCTGAAAAAATATTTGGGCTTCTAGCAGTGTGTGGGACTTGTTCTATTAGTCCATCTATACTGACCTCCATCAGGTTGCAAACTGAATATAGTTTTTTCTGCATCTACCTCTGAAAAAATATTGGGCTTCTAGCTGTGTGTGGGTCTTGTTCTATTAATCCATCTATACTGACCTCCATCAGGTTGCAAACTGAATATATCTTTTTCTGCATCTACCTCTGAAAAAATATTTGGCCTTCTAGTAGTGTGTCGGACTTTCTCTATTAGTCCATCTATACTGACCTCCATCAGGTTGCAAATTAAAACTAATTTTTATCTGCATCTACAGTACCTCTGAAAAAATATTTGGGCTTCTAGCAGTGTGTGGGACTTGTTCTATTAGTCCATCTATACTGACCTCCATCAGGTTGCAAACTGAATATATTTTTTTCTGCATCTACCTCTGAAAAAATATTGGGCTTCTAGCTGTGTGTGGGTCTTGTTCTATTAATCCATCTATACTGACCTCCATCAGGTTGCAAACTGAATATATTTTTTTCTGCATCTACCTCTGAAAAAATATTTGGCCTTCTAGTAGTGTGTCGGACTTTCTCTATTAGTCCATCTATACTGACCTCCATCAGGTTGCAAATTAAAACTAATTTTTATCTGCATCTACAGTACCTCTGAAAAAATATTTGGGCTTCTAGCAGTGTGTGGGACTTGTTCTATTAGTCCATCTATACTGACCTCCATCAGGTTGCAAACTGAATATAGTTTTTTCTGCATCTACCTCTGAAAAAATATTGGGCTTCTAGCTGTGTGTGGGTCTTGTTCTATTAATCCATCTATACTGACCTCCATCAGGTTGCAAACTGAATATATTTTTTTCTGCATCTACCTCTGAAAAAATATTTGGCCTTCTAGTAGTGTGTCGGACTTTCTCTATTAGTCCATCTATACTGACCTCCATCAGGTTGCAAACTGAATATAGTTTTTTCTGCATCTACCTCTGAAAAAATATTGGGCTTCTAGCTGTGTGTGGGTCTTGTTCTATTAATCCATCTATACTGACCTCCATCAGGTTGCAAACTGAATATATTTTTTTCTGCATCTACCTCTGAAAAAATATTTGGCCTTCTAGTAGTGTGTCGGACTTTCTCTATTAGTCCATCTATACTGACCTCCATCAGGTTGCAAATTAAAACTAATTTTTATCTGCATCTACAGTACCTCTGAAAAAATATTTGGGCTTCTAGCAGTGTGTGGGACTTGTTCTATTAGTCCATCTATACTGACCTCCATCAGGTTGCAAACTGAATATATTTTTTTCTGCATCTACCTCTGAAAAAATATTGGGCTTCTAGCTGTGTGTGGGTCTTGTTCTGTTAATCCATCTATACTGACCTCCATCAGGTTGCAAACTGAATATATTTTTTTCTGCATCTACCTCTGAAAAAATATTTGGCCTTCTAGTAGTGTGTCGGACTTTCTCTATTAGTCCATCTATACTGACCTCCATCAGGTTGCAAATTCAAAATAATTTTTTTCTGCATCTAACCCAGCCAATAGTTTTGGCCTAATATCACAGTTTGGCCACTCAGCTCTGCTCGGTTACCATCCATTGTTTTTTTGTGCAAACAACTCCAGAGTTGTGAATTAGTTAACCACCAAAATGAGTGGAAAAAGGCCTGCTGCTGGTGGAAAGGGGAATAGGCATGTTGGGAAGGGGAAAAAAGGTTGTGTCCGTGGGGTAGGTGTTAAAGCAACAGTAACATCTGCAGAAGAAAGAGCATCTTCCAGCCAAACTAAAATGTCTACTTCTTTTAGCAGACAATGTGATAAGATCCCTTTCTTACGGCCACGCCAATCGCTACAAATTCCAGATGAGGCACAAAAACAGCAGGTGCTTCAACGGATATCAAGTGCTCCTTTAAGTGGGCTCTCCTCCACATCAACTTCAACATCACAAATACTCCAGTCCTCAAAGGTGTCACCCAAATCGCACTTGCTTCCTCACTGCTCCCAAATCTCCAGCTGCCCGTCTGAGTATGAGGTAGAACAGATGGTTGAGTCTGCAGAGATGTTTACTCATACTATAGCCTGGGAATCAGAGGTCGACTCCAGCGCTTCTGTGAATCCAGATGAGGAAATGATCTGCACTGATGCCCAGAATCTTTATGAGTCGGATCCAGGACCAGACGCAGAAGGTTCTGACCATAATGTAGACCCTCATTCCCAAACTGTAACTCCTGTTGGTGGAGACAATGAGGAAGACGATGATAAGACTCAAATACCTGATTGGAGCGACAACTTTAGTTTTTTGTCAGGGCAGGAACAGGTTGGCTCTGAAGATGACGGGTGTGATAACGCACAGGGTGATGATGATGAGGTCGGAGATCCCACTTACTGTCAACCCACAGTCAGCCAAGACATGAGGTCAGCAGAGGAGGTGGAGGAAGATGCTAGTGACGACGAGGTCAGGTTGCGCCTTCCTGGACAGAGACGTAGTACTGGAAGCACGTCAACAACTGCATCCTCAAACACAACTCTGCCTCTCACCACAAGTCGTGGTGGCTCTTCAGGTCGCATGGGTGCTAAGCCTTGCATAGCCTGGGCATTTTTTCAGATCGATAAAGATGACCCAACTCGTGTTATCTGTAACATTTGTCAGCAAAAGCTAAGTAGAGGCCAAAAAATACATAGTTTGAGTACTTCATGCATGAACCGGCACATGGACATGAAGCATAAGTTGCAGTGGGAAGCTCAGTGTGCTACAATGCGGCCTAGCCGGCCGGGCCAACCACCGTCTGCCATATCTTGTGCATCCGCGGCCTCTTCATCCTCTGTGACTGGGGGGACAGCAGTCACACCTGTTTTGGGGCGCAGACCTGCCACCTCTTTACCCGCAACAGCCAGCGTGATTGGCAGGTCATCATTTTCTTTGGAGGTGGTAACATCAGCTGGTGTTGAGCGCTGTCCGACATCGATAGCACCACCTTTGGATCAAGGCAACCTAACATGTCCGCCTGCATCTTCCTCACAGACCAGCAGTTTGCCGGGGACACCCTTATCAACCCCGTCTAAGCACAATAGCCAGCCCTCGGTCCCTCAGATGTGGACAAGTAAAAGACCATTTCCTCCTAGCCATGAGAAAGCTAAGAGGTTGAATTTCACCATCTGCAAGCTCTTGGCTACAGAAATGCTGCCTTTCCGCCTGGTGGACACAGAGAATTTTCGAGACCTTATGTCCGTCGCAGTGTCCCAGTACCAGATGCCCAGTCGGCACTACTTCTCAAAGAAAGGTGTGCCTGCGCTCCACCAGCATGTCACACACAACATCACCGCTTCTTTGAGAAACTCTGTGTGTGACAGGGTGCATTTCACCACAGACACTTGGACGAGTAGGCATGGACAGCGGCGTTATATGTCGCTGACTGAGCACTGGGTAACTATGGTGACAGCAGGACAAGGGGCTGCTGTCCAAGTCTTGCCGTCCCCACGAGTTGTGCGTCAATCCTCTTTATGTCAAAGTTCCTCCACTGCTTCTGCCTCCTCAACCTCCTCTCGGTCTTCCACCTGCACACAAAGCCTGTCTGGTCATGCCACAAGCTTTCTAACTGCGCAGAAGGGATCCTGCACACCTCCTTACTATGCTGGCAGTAGGGCTCAACGTCATTAGGCGGTTTTTACATTGAAATGTCTGGGAAATGTGAGTCACACAGCTGAGGAGTTGTGGTCAGCTCTGGAGAACCAATTTCATGAATGGTTGTCTCCACTGGACCTGAAACCAGGGAAGGCCGTGTGCGACAATGCTGCAAACCTGGGTGCGGCCCTTCGCCGGGGCAATGTCACACACGTGCCTTGTATGGCTCACGTGTTGAACCTGGTTGTCCAGCAATTTTTAGCCCACTATCCCAGACTAGATGGCCTTCTGCAGAGGGCACGGTCGCTGTGTGCTCACTTCCGCCGTTCGCATCCCGCAGCTCAGCGACTTACATCTCTACCGAAGTCGTTGGGCCTGCCACTTCACCGGCTAAAATGCGATGTGCCTACCCGGTGGAATTCAACTCTGCACATGTTGCAGCGACTGTGGCAGCACCGACAAGCCCTGGTGCAATACGTTCTGACGTATAGCCTGGGCCAACGAGATTCAGAGGTGGGGCAAATCACGCTGGAGGAGTGGTCTCAGATCAGGGACCTATGCACCCTTCTGCACAGTTTTGAAATGGCGACGAAGATGTTTAGTGCTGACGATGCCATTATCAGCATGACTATTCCGGTGATTTACATGCTGGAGCACATGTTAAACAGAATTCGGAGTCAGGTGGTGGCACAAGAGGAGGTGGAGGAAGTAGAGGAGGAGGAGTTGTATGCGGAAGGGCTAACATCTGCAAGGTCCATAAGGTCGGCAGCACCAAGGCGGCAGGCATGTGAGGGTGGGGGAGATGGTTTTACCAGGGCGCATGGTAGCAGCCAAACTAGTGAGGAAGGTGCAGGAGCCCAGGAAGAAGTGGAGGACGAACTGATGGAAGACTCATCAGATGAGGGAGACCTTGATCACATTTCTGTTGTGCGAGGTTGGGGGGACAGGACAGAGGAAGGAAGCATGATTGTTACCTCGCCACCAACACAACAGGGACTTGGTGCTCCTGGATGCGCAACACACATGAGTGCCTTCTTGCTGCACTACCTGCAACATGACCCTCGAATTGTGAGAATTAGAAATAATCCTGACTACTGGGTTGCCACACTGTTAGATCCCCGGTACAAAAGTAAATTTGCAGAAATTATTCCTGCCATAGAAAGGGATGCACGCATGCAGGAGTATCAGCAGAGACTGTTGCAGAATCTTACATGTGCTTTTCCACAAAATACCAGTGGTGCACGTAGTGAATCTCACAGTTCCAACTTGCCAACCGTGGGACCGTCAAGTGTTCAGCACTCAAACCGTAACAGAACCACAGTATCTGCTGGTAACATCAATTTTGCGGAATCATTTCACCACTTTTTTAGCCCATCCTTTGCAAGGCCACAGGAGACAAGAAGTCTGACACATAGTCAACGCCTAGAGACGATGGTACAGGAGTATCTCCAAGTAAACATTGAAGCCACGACTGTGTCACTGGACCCTTGCTCTTTTTGGGCTTCCAATCTGGATAAATGGCCGGAGCTAGCCACTTACGCCTTGGAGATCTTGTCATGCCCAGCAGCCAGCGTTCTGTCTGAATGTGTGTTCAGCGCTGCTGGTGGTGTGCTGACAGATAAGCGCACGCGGCTCTCCACTGATAATGTAGACAGACTCACGTTCATAAAGATGAACAAATCATGGATCCGAAACGACTTTTCTACCCCTGTGTCATCCTGGGGAGAGTAAAAGCTTGATGATTGGTTAAAATCACCCTACCAAACGTTTTAAGCTTTCAAATTACTAATCATGTTTATCTGTATCTTGACTGGAAAATAATTTGGGCTTTGTAGCAGTGTGCAGCACTGATCCTATTAGGCCATCTATAATAAGCTCCACCAGATTTAAAATTAAAAATAATTTTTAGCTGCATCTAGCCCGGAAAATAATTTTGGGGCTCCGAGATGCGCAAGACACATAAGTGCCTTCTTGCTGCACTACCTGCAGCATGACCCTCATATTGTCAGAATTCGAAGTAATCATGACTACTGAGTTGCCACACTCTTACATCCCCCAAACTTTTCGATCAACCTTTTCATTTTAATAAAGACCAAAAAAATGGTCATTTTTGAAATTATAAGCATTAGCAGGTTGTTAGAAACTGAAATCAAACAGTTTTCAACTCAAAACTTTATTCTAGGTGATGTTACATTTTCACATAGGACCCCTTGTTCGAAAGGAGCTTCTGAACTCTCTCGTCCATTGAATTTGTCAGGTTTTGGATGGTTTCTGCTTCAATTGTTTTGCATGAGGACAGAATACCCTCCCAGAGCTGTTGCTTAGATGTGAACTGCCTCCCGCCATCATAGACACTCCTTTTAATGATGCTCCAAAGGTTCTGAATGGGGTAGAGGTCAGGGGAGCATGGGGGTCACACCATAAGTTTGTCCCCTTTTATGCCCATATCAGCCAGAGATGCAGATGTTTTATGTGCAGCATGAGATGGTGCATTATCATGCAGAAAAATGATCTTGCTGTGAAATACACGGTTCTTCTTCTTGAACCATGGCAGGAAGTGCTGTTTGAGAAAATCCACATACATTATGGAGTTCATCTTTAGCGCCTTCAGGGATCCTAAAGGGGCCGACAATCTCTCTCCCCATGATTCCAGCCCAAAACATTACTCCACCTCCTCCTTGTTGGCGCTGTAGCCGTGTTTGCGTGGGGTGTCCATCAACCAGCCATCCTCCACTCCATCCATCTGGACCATCGAGCGCTGCACGGCACTCATCCGTGAACAAAACAGTTTTGAAATCAGTCTTCATGTAATGTTTGGCCCACTGGAGCCGTTTCTGCTTGTGTGAAGTGGATAGAGGAGGTCGACAGGATGGCGTAAGCACAGCTGCAAACCTCTGAAGGACCCTGCATCTTGTTGTTCGGGGGACGTTGGAGGCACAAGCAGCTTCAAAAACTTGTCTGCTGCTATGACAAGGCTTTTTTGCCGCTGCTCTTTCAACCTGACATAATTGCCTGTAGGAAAGAGTCCTCGATTTGCCCTTATCAGCACGCACACGTGTGTACTGTGAATCAGCTACATACTTCTTGATTGCCAAGACACTTCATCCTGATCATCGCACAATGTTGATTGTAGTCATGCCTTGACCTAAACACTCCACAATTTGTTGCTTCTCAGCAGCCGACACATCCTTTTTCTTTCCCATTTTGGCAGAAAATGTAGGCTGCTTAATAATGTGAGAGAGCCTTCTTAAGTAGTCTTGCCTTTCATTGGACACACCTGCCAAACTAATTAGCACAGGTGTCTGCAATTGCTTACAGTGATATAAAGAGCCCTGACACACATCACCATCAATGAGTTTAACTGACAAACAAACAAATTCTTCCCTTATCACTCCTAAACACTTTTTGCATAATAATTTGGAACGCGGTGTACATGTGCTTTTCCACAAAACACCAGCGGTTCACGTAGTGAATCTTACAGTTCTAACTTGCCAACCGTGGTCTGTATGGAATTGTTCAATAAAGGGCCCAAAATTAAGATAACATAGATGGGAGAGGTCTCTATGAATAGGAATTCCTAAGTATTTGATACCCTGTGAGGGCCAGGCAAAGGGAAAGTTGGACTGGATGGAATCCTATATGGATTTGGGGAGGGAGACATCGAGGGCCTCAGACTTCGCTGCATTGATTTTAAAATTTGACCATGTAACAAAGTGATCTATTTCAGCCATAACAGCATGGATGGATATATGTGATTGAGTGATATATACTAGGACATCATCAGCAAATAGAGAGCACTTGTACTCGGTGCCTCCCACCTCAATCCACCTAATATTGGGGTTATGGCGAATTGATGAGAGCAGGTGCTCCGTCACTAGGATGTATAAGAGAGGGGACAGAGGACATCCCTGCCTTGTCCCATTGGTGATTGTGAAAGGTGATGAAAATGTTCTGACGCACCCCCTGGGCCTTGGGACACCCGGAGCCGGACCCTTTTTGGTGGATGCTGGTGGTTGTAGTCTTCGTGGCGGCGACCTGGTTCCGTGGCTCAGGGCGGTCAAACCAGTGGCGGAACTATTTATGTGGTTTTGATGTTTAAATGTCCGACTACGCCACCCGTGGATTGCGGTCAGAGTGAACCGCCGCTAAAGGGCAGACCGCTGAGGCTGGTGTTGTGGGTGCAGCAGAGCGTAGCATAACTCCCCACGGGAGGAGTATAGCCTCAGGGCAGTGTATGCGGAGGATGGGGGTGATGGTGCAGGGCAGCAGCAGTAACGACACGGAGTCAGTGATGCAGTCCAGGGCCTTTACTCACAGTTCTTATTATCCAGACCACGTCTGCAGGTAACGGCTGCCCACGTCGTACTGTGCTCACCAGGTGAGGGGCTCAGACAACTCCCAGATAACTTTGGAGCACTTCACAGGACCCCCTTTGTGTGTCCTTTGTCTGGCCTTTCTTACCAACACTTCTGTCCGGCTGCCTCGGGCCTCCTCTTGGTAAACTTGGCGCCAGTTTCCCTGACCCTATGTGGTGCCTTCCTAGCGGGTGTAGCGAGGGGCTGCGCCACATAAAATGTCAGAGCCTCCGGTTTCTAGCTGAGGGTCGTTTCCTGCCTCCACTAGTTCGGGGACCGGTCTCCCCCTTTGGCCTGACCCCTCCACGCAGGTGGATTCGGGCGTGCGGTGGCGACTCGCCCGTCCGCACCCCTGGGATCCCTTCATTTCTCGTTCCTGGAGCCTTCTCCGCTCCTCTTCCTTCCTTCTCCCTCTTCCAGGCCTGGGCCTCTGTTACTAGGCCCGCCTCCGGAGCAGAGCTCATGCAGAGCCCCTGCTCCCTGCCACTTCTGCTCAGACTTCTCTGCACTGAACTAAGATGGTGCCCACCTTTTATACTCCCTTCTCAATGCACCCAGGAACTGCTTCCTCCATGCTCCTGCACTACAGGGTTCCCCTTCCTCAGTGTTCCCTCCCCCCACTCCAGCCAGGGACAGGGACTGTCGTGCCCATCTCAGGAGCATATTGGTCGCCCTGCCCCACGGCAATGTGGTGTAATGCATGCAGGTGTCGGGTCCTGATCCACACTCCATCCTTACCTGAGAGTGAGATATCACACCTCTGGGTGAGGTGCAATACGTCTGTAGCAACCGAGCCCTCAGGGTGCTACAGTTCCATTTATCTTCAGCCTAGGTGACGTATTGCGATACAGGGCCGTGATTTTGGCTATAAAAGGGTCCCCTAGACCCCTACCCCAAGCTTTTTAAGAGAATCATATATGGCGTGCCAGGAGACTCTATGGAATGCTTTCTCAGCATCCAACGAGAGTATCTAATTACAAATTTTTAACTGCATCTAGCCCAGGAAATACTTTGTGCCTAGTAGCAGTGTCTGCTAGTCAGCGGATTATCCCGGCTGTTAAGCAAGCTACACCACCTGTAGTTTAGACACTTAATTTTTTCAAAGGAAATGCTTCGGGACCATGGGATACTCAGTGAAGAGCATCAGGAGGCACCCCAAGGCATAGGGGCTGGGACTGGCAGTAGGATGCCTTGGGGTGGACAGCCGAGCTCGATCCTTATAAAAGCTTTTTAACTGCAGCAGCTTTAGTGGACGCTACTGGAGCTGGAATTACGCGGCTGCTGGCATGAGACTTGCCCTCCAATAGATCCTTGTAAATGGATTTAAAGTGTATTCATTCAAATTAGAGAGACAATTTAAATTAAAAAGCTTAGAGCTGCCTCCACCACAGGGGGGCTCGCTCGACCCACCAGCGGACAGGCACCAGTATTGGGAGAGGGGGGCTGGCCATCAGGGTTCACCGCGGCTCTGGCACAAACCCGGCGACACGGAGGTGGCACGGGCAGGAGCGGACTGGCCGTGTCGGCTTCTCACTTTTTGGATTTTAGAAGGGCATGACATGCCTATATCTGTGTCTCCCCCTCCTTTTACTCCTCCACCTCTTTTATTTTCGCATGACTATATGTACTTGTCACTTTTCCATGTGTTAGTTGTGTCTTCTGAGCAGTTTGTCAGCTTTTGGACACCTTTGAAGGTGTTTTCTATGTGTTTCTATGTGTTTTTGTTTGCCTGCCATTGGTTTTAACGGTGTTCGAAGGTGTTCGACGAACAGTTCGACGAACAGTTCGACGAACAGTTCGGCGAACACACGGGTGTTCGATGAACCGAACCGAACTCGAACACTACGGGGGTGGCTCAACACTAATTGCGACATGTTACTGCCCTATTTAATATTTGCCAACCACGAGGTACCACAGACTTCCACAAGGTTCTCATCCATTGAGCTATTGTACTGCAGCCATCCAAGGGGTCTGCTGAGCGTAGCCAAAGAGAGAAACAGGAGCCTACCCCACATAGGAGTATAATATAACATGTGGCAAGTATGCAGGACCAGATTGCGGCGGTCATGCCTATAGTAAAGGAACACCTCCTGGATGCTCAAGCAGCAAAGAGCCAAGCATATAATAGAAAGGCCACGGTTAGGTCCTTTAAAGAAGGGGATCAGGTATTGGTATTAGTGCCCACTGCAGAAAGTAAGCTCTTGGCCAAGTAGCAAGGGCCATATGAAGTCTGGGAAAAGGTCGCGGAGGTGAATTACAGAGTGTACTAACCCGGGAAGAGGAAATCTGTACAGTTGTATCACGTAAATATTATTGTTAAGCGAGCATGCTCACGCTGCTGCTAGGTGCTCGCCTGAGCATCTCACCGCTCGAGATGCTCGGAGGGAGCTTGGGTCCCCTCCCTACATGTTTGGCATTCTTTAGAGCGCCAATCAACATGCAGGGATTGCCTGCCACTCATTGTAATTCCGCAGCCATGATAGTTGTGGCATTACAGTGATTGGATGGCCACACAGCGTCATCAGGTCTATATCAGACCTGGCGCTACTGTGCTTGTCACAGTCACTCCAGAATCAGGCAGAGTAGGGAGAGGTGCTGCTGCGTCAGGGAGAGATTTGCTTGTGTATTAGGTAGCATAGGGAAAAAAACGTACATTACACATACCCATCTTAACAAACAGTCGTTTTGAGGACTAACTAATCCATTTGCAGAGAAATCAGGCAGGCAGGGTATATAGGCAGGTAGTGTATATAGCAGAATGCAATGCATATAGCACAAGAGGCTCCATTCCAATTCTGCCTTCTGCTGCTGTTAGATATTTCTATACAAAGGCCCAGGTCTCAGGGGCCAGGAATACTTTTTTTTGGATCTTAATCCTCATTATTTGCTTAAAAAGCAATCCAGAGAACACCGTTTTTCTGCGCCATTTGCTTGTTGGCACTTCAGAATACAGCCAAGTCCTTTCCATATTACAGCGCTAGAAATCCAGCTATTTAAAACTGTGTTTTCTCCGTCACACGGATCACATATAGGTTTTCAGAAAATACTGCCATTTTTGGCCTCCATTCCAATTTTTTTTCACTGTGTCAGCGAAGTTTTTGACACCGGTTTGCTGTTCAAACTAGTTAACTACAGGCCAGGTATTTAAAACTGTGTTTTCTCCGTCACACGGATCACATAAACGTTGTCAGAAAATACTTCCATTTCTGGCCTCCATTAAAAATCTCTTTCAGTGTGTCAGTGAAGCAATTCACACCAGTTTGCTGTTCAAACTACTTACCTACAGGCCAGGTATTAACCTTGGTCCAGCTGAGTAGGCACAATTGTAACTCTTCCGTTTTAAAATTGCAATAACTTTTTTTTCGAAAAGCCGTAGAGGGCTGAAATTTCGTGACATCTCTGCAGTTTTGGTCCAGAATATATTGGCCAAATTCCAATAACATATCTCCACCCCCTTCCGAGATAAGGGGTCGAGATATTTTTGCATCCATAACAAGCTGCATAGGTACAAATGTACCCTCATATATTTTGAATGAAGATAATGCAAGGAAAAAAGAATAATATTTTTTTTAATGATAATGCTATTTTATTATTATAAAAAAGTAAAAAAACTGTCCATTTACATTATAAAAGAAAATGAAAGAAACTTTTTTTATTGATTTTCTTCGCAAGTAATGCATGTTGTCTTTGCTACCGAGTGTTCATCGCAAATGGGTTTCACACAAACCACACAAGACTTTCTAGTCTTACGTTGTTTTCGCCTCAGGTCTCGGCAGACATAGCAACTACCAACAACAGGGGAGGGTCCATGACTACCATGAGGTATTTCAGGGCCAGCTGCTGCTTGCGATGCTACCAGAATGCATCGTCCAAGCACCATTTCTACTGCACCTCAAAGAAAATGGTTTCTCATCATCATTCGGTTTGAACTACGATCTTCAATTGCAGGCATACACTAGAGATGAGCGTTGTTCGACTCGAACTGTTCGCCAATCTCAAATTCGAGCTGTTTTGGGCGGTGTTCGAGCCGTTCGGCGAACACGAACGATTTGAGAAAAATTCGGCTGTTCGAGGTTATGTTCGATAACTGTTCGTGCACCAAAATCATAACTGGATTTTTTCTCAGTAATGATGAAAATTAATGTTAATAAGCAAATGGAGTGTACAGCGGGGTGGGGGGAGGGGCAGGGGATGGATCTCTGCAGGAATAATGAAGATCTCCATTTTTTTTTCTCTTTCCCGCATTTACAGTGGGGAGGTGCAATCTGTCAGCCTATCAGCAGCGCACACGGAGCGAAGTGCTTTTTTTCACACAATCAAGGGCATGTGTCATTGGCAGTGTATGTCACATGTCCTTGCCCAATAAGACCAAGCCATTTTCCCCGTCGCCACCATTTTCTCACTGCTGCAGCTGCGTGTTAGACGGCACCGCTGTTGCTGTGTGCACTATACCTTGTTAATTTCAAGCCAATTTTCGCACAAATCTACAGATAGCTTGGGAGTAGGGAATAGTTGTGATTGCAGTCCTTTTAAGGACTAGGTTACAGCATTTCCTACGACTTTTATCAGGCAGGTCTGTGCTCTTAAATAGATAGATTGTGGGAGTAAAGACTAATTGTGATTGCAGTCCTTTTCAGGACTAGGTTACATCAGTTCCTATCAGTTTTTGCCAGGCAGGTCTGTGCCAGTGCTGTGCAAGTTTTTTTCACAGCATTTGGCTGAATCTAGCAAAGCTAATCCTTTTTGGCCTATTGCAGAGTGTGTTAGTCAGTGGAGTAGCCTATCTGTGTTGCAAGATATACCACCTGTGTATAGAATACCAATTTTTTTACTGCACCTAGTGAAGTAAAATCTTTTGGGCATAGCATCATTCTATTAGTCCATCTATACTGACCTCCATCAGGTTGCAAATTGATTATAATTTTTTTCTGCATCTAGCTCTGAAAAAATATTTGGGCTTCTAGCAGTGTGTGGGACTTGTTCTATTAGTCCATCTATACTGACCTCCATCAGGTTGCAAACTGAATATAATTTTTTTCTGCATCTAGCTCTGAAAAAATATTTGGCCTTCTAGCAGTGTGTGGGACTTGTTCTATTAGCCCATCTATACTGACCTCCATCACGCTGCAAATTCAAAATAATTTTTTGTCTGCATCTAGCTCTGAAAAAATATTTGGCCTTCTATCGGTGTGTGGGACTTTCTCTATTAGTCCATCTATACTGACCTCCATCAGGTTGCAAATTAAAAATAATTTTTATCTGCATCTACCTCTGAAAAAATATTTGGGCTTCTAGCTGTGTGTGGGACTTGTTCTATTAGTCCATCTATACTGACCTCCATCAGGTTGCAAACTGAATATAATTTTTTTCTGCATCTAGCTCTGAAAAAATATTTGGCCTTCTAGCAGTGTGTGGGACTTTCTCTATTAGTCCATCTATACTGACCTCCATCAGGTTGCAAATTAAAAATAATTTTTATCTGCATCTAGCTCTGAAAAAATATTTGGTCTTCTAGCAGTGTGTGGGACTTTCTCTATTAGTCCATCTATACTGACCTCCATCAGGATGCAAATTAAAAATAATTTTTTGTCTGCATCTAGCTCTCAAAAAATATTTGGCCTTCTAGCAGTGTGTGGGACATTCTCTATTAGTCCATCTATACTGACCTCCATCAGGTTGCAAATTCAAAATAATTTTTTGTCTGCATCTAGCTCTGAAAAAATATTTGGCCTTCTAGCAGTGTGTGGGACTTTCTCGATTAGTCCATCTATACTGACCTCCATCAGGCTGCAAATTAAAAATAATTTTTATCTGCATCTACCTCTGAAAAAATATTTGGCCTTCTAGCTGTGTGTGGGACTTGTTCTATTAGTCCATCTATACTGACCTCCATCAGGTTGCAAACTGAATATAATTTTTTTCTGCATCTAGCTCTGATAAAATATTTGGCCTTCTAGCAGTGTGTGGGACTTTCTCTATTAGGCCATCTATACTGACCTCCATCAGGTTGCAAATTAAAAATAATTTATATCTGCATCTAGCTCTGAAAAAATATTTGGCCTTCTAGCAGTGTGTGGAACTTTCTCTATTAGTCCATCTATACTGACCTCCATCAGGTTGCAAATTAAAAATAATTTTTATCTGCATCTACCTCTGAAAAAATATTTGGGCTTCTAGCTGTGTGTGGGACTTGTTCTATTAGTCCATCTATACTGACCTCCATCAGGTTGCAAACTGAATACAATTTTTTTCTGCATCTAGCTCTGAAAAAATATTTGGCCTTCTAGCAGTGTGTGGGACTTGTTCTATTAGTCCATCTATACTGACCTCCATCACGCTGCAAATTCAAAATAATTTTTTGTCTGCATCTAGCTCTGAAAAAATATTTGGCCTTCTAGCAGTGTGTGGGACTTTCTCTATTAGTCCATCTATACTGACCTCCATCAGGTTGCAAATTAAAAATAATTTTTATCTGCATCTACCTCTGAAAAAATATTTGGGCTTCTAGCTGTGTGTGAGACTTGTTCTATTAGTCCATCTATACTGACCTCCATCAGGTTGCAAACTGAATATAATTTTTTTCTGCATCTAACTCTGAAAAAATATTTGGCCTTCTAGCAGTGTGTGGGACTTTCTCTATTAGTCCATCTATATTGACCTCCATCAGGTTGCAAATTAAAAATAATTTTTATCTGCCTCTAGCTCTGAAAAAATATTTGGTCTTCTAGCAGTGTGTGGGACTTTCTCTTTTAGTCCATCTATACTGACCTCCATCAGGCTGCAAATTAAAAATAATTTTTTGTCTGCATCTAGCTCTGAAAAAGTATTTGGCCTTCTAGCAGTGTGTGGGACTTTCTCTATTAGTCCATCTATACTGACCTCCATCAGGTTGCAAATTCAAAATAATTTTTTGTCTGCATCTAGCTCTGAAAAAATATTTGGCCTTCTAGCAGTGTGTGGGACTTTCTCTATTAGTCCATCTATACTGACCTCCATCAGGCTGCAAATTAAAAATAATTTTTATCTGCATCTACCTCTGAAAAAATATTTGGCCTTCTAGCTGTGTGTGGGACTTGTTCTATTAGTCCATCTATACTGACCTCCATCAGGTTGCAAGCTGAATATAATTTTTTTCTGCATCTAGCTCTGAAAAAATATTTGGCCTTCTAGCAGTGTGTGGGACTTTCTCTATTAGGCCATCTATACTGGCCTCCATCAGGTTGCAAATTAAAAATAATTTATATCTGCATCTAGCTCTGAAAAAATATTTGGCCTTCTAGCAGTGTGTGGGACTTTCTCTATTAGTCCATCTATACTGACCTCCATCAGGTTGCAAATTAAAAATAATTTTTATCTGCATCTACCTCTGAAAAAATATTTGGGCTTCTAGCAGTGTGTGGGACTTGTTCTATTAGTCCATCTATACTGACCTCCATCAGGTTGCAAACTGAATATAATTTTTTGTCTGCATCTAGCTCTGAAAAAATATTTGGCCTTCTAGCAGTGTGTGGGACTTTCTCTATTAGTCCATCTATACTGACCTCCATCAGGTTGCAAATTAAAAATAATTTTTATCTGCATCTAGCTCTGAAAAAATATTTGGCCTTCTAGCAGTGTGTGGGACTTTCTCTATTAGTCCATCTATACTGACCTCCATCAGGTTGCAAACTGAATTTATTTTTTTTCTGCATCTACCTCTGAAAAAAAAATTTGGGCTTCTAGCTGTGTGTAGGACTTGTTCTATTAGTCCATCTATACTGACCTCCATCAGGTTGCAAACTGAATACAATTTTTTTCTGCATCTACCTCTGAAAAAATATTTGGGCTTCTAGCTGTGTCTGGGACTTGTTCTATTAGTCCATCTATACTGACCTCCATCAGGTTGCAAATTGAATATAATTTTTTTCTGCATCTAACCCAGCCAATAATTTTGGCCTAATACCACAGTTTGGCCACTCAGCTCTGCTCGGTTCCCATCCATTGTTTTTTTGTGCAAACAACTCCAGAGTTGTGAATTAGTTAACCACCAAAATGAGTGGAAAAAGGCCTGCTTCTGGTGGAAAGGGGAATAGGCGTGTTGGGAAGGGGAAAAAAGGTTGTGTCCGTGGGGTAGGTGTTAAAGCAACAGTAACATCTGCAGAAGAAAGACCATCTTCCAGCCAAACTAAAATGTCTACTTCTTTTAGCGGACAATGTGATAAGATCCCTTTCTTACGGCCACGCCAATCGCTACAAATTCCAGATGAGGCACAAAAACAGCAGGTGCTTCAACGGATATCAAGTGCTCCTTTAAGTGGGCTCTCCTCCACATCAACTTCAACATCACAAATACTCCAGTCCTCAAAGGTGTCACCCCAATCGCACTTGCTTCCTCACAGCTCCCAAATCTCCAGCTGCCCGTCTGAGTATGAGGTAGAACAGATGGTTGAGTCTGCAGAGCTGTTTACTCATACTATAGCCTGGGAATCAGAGGTCGACTCCAGCGCTTCTGTGAATCCAGACGAGGAAATGATCTGCACTGATGCCCAGAATCTTTATGAGTCGGATCCAGGACAAGACGCAGAAGGTTCTGACCATAATGTAGACCCTCATTCCCAAACTGTAACTCCTGTTGGTGGAGACAATGAGGAAGACGATGATGAGACTCAAATACCTGATTGGAGCGACAACTTTAGTTTTTTGTCAGGGCAGGAACAGGTTGACTCTGAGGACGATGGGTGTGATGACGCACAGGGTGATGATGATGAGGTTGGAGATCCCACTTACTGTCAACCCACAGTCAGCCAAGAGATGAGGTCAGCAGAGGAGGTGGAGGAAGATGCTAGTGACGACGAGGTCAGGTTGCGCCTTCCTGGACAGAGATGTAGTACTGGAAGCACGTCAACAACTGCATCCTCAAACACAACTCTGCCTCTCACCACAAGTCGTGGTGGCTCTTCAGGTCGCATGGGTGCTAAGCCTTGCATAGCCTGGGCATTTTTTCAGATCGATAAAGATGACCCAACTCGTGTTATCTGTAACATTTGTCAGCAAAAGCTAAGTAGAGGCCAAAAAATACATAGTTTGAGTACTTCATGCATGAACCGGCACATGGACATGAAGCATAAGTTGCAGTGGGAAGCTCAGTGTGCTACAATGCGGCCTAGCCGGCCGGGCCAACCACCGTCTGCCATATCTTGTGCATCCGCGGCCTCTTCATCCTCTGTGACTGGTGGGACAGCAGTCACACCTGTTTTGGGGCGCAGACCTGCCACCTCTTTACCCGCAAAAGCCAGCGTGATTGGCAGGTCATCATTTTCTTTGGAGGTGGTAACACCAGCTGGTGTTGAGCGCTGTCCGACATCGATAGCACCACCTTTGGATCAAGGCAACCTAACATGTCCACCTGCATCTTCCTCACAGACCGGCAGTTTGCCGGGGACACCCTTATCAACCCCGTCTAAGCACAATAGCCAGCCCTCGGTCCCTCAGATGTGGACAAGTAAAAGACCATTTCCTCCTAGCCATGAGAAAGCTAAGAGGTTGAATTTCACCATCTGCAAGCTCTTGGCTACAGAAATGCTGCCTTTCCGCCTGGTGGACACAGAGGATTTTCGAGACCTTATGTCCGTCGCAGTGCCCCAGTACCAGATGCCCAGTCGGCACTACTTCTCAAAGAAAGGTGTCCTGCGCTCCACCAGCATGTCGCACACAACATCACCGCTTCTTTGAGAAACTCTGTGTGTGACAGGGTGCATTTCACCACAGACACTTGGACAAGTAGGTATGGACAGGGGCGTTACATGTCGCTGACTGGGCACTGGGTAACTATGGTGACAGCAGGACAAGGGGCTGCTGTCCAAGTCTTGCCGTCCCCACGAGTTGTGCGTCAATCCTCTTTATGTCAAAGTTCCTCCACTGCTTCTGCCTCCTCAACCTCCTCTCGGTCTTCCACCTGCACCCAAAGCCTGTCTGGTCATGCCACAAGCTTTCTAACTGCGCAGAAAGGATCCTGCACACCTCCTTACTATGCTGGCAGTAGGACTCAACGTCATCAGGCGGTTTTTACTTTGAAATGTCTGGGAAATGTGAGTCACACAGCTGAGGAGTTGTGGTCAGCTCTGGAGAACCAATTTCATGAATGGTTGTCTCCACTGGACCTGAAACCAGGGAAGGCCGTGTGCGACAATGCTGCAAACCTGGGTGCGGCCCTTCGCCGGGGCAATGTCACACACGTGCCTTGTATGGCTCACGTGTTGAACTTGTTTGTCCAGCAATTTTTAGCCCACTATCCCAGACTAGATGGCCTTCTGCAGAGGGCACGGTCGCTGTGTGCTCACTTCCGCCGTTCGCATCCCGCAGCTCAGCGACTTACATCTCTACAGAAGTCGTTGGGCCTGCCACTTCATCGGCTAAAATGCGATGTGCCTACCTGGTGGAATTCAACTCTGCACATGTTGCAGCGACTGTGGCAGCACCGACAAGCCCTGGTGCAATACGTTCTGACGTATAGCCTGGGCCAACGAGATCCAGAGGTGGGGCAAATCACGCTGGAGGAGTGGTCTCAGATCAGGGACCTATGCACCCTTCTGCACAGTTTTGAAATGGCGATGAAGATGTTTAGTGCTGACGATGCCATTATCAGCATGACTATTCCGGTGATTTACATGCAGGAGCACATGTTAAACAGAATTCGGAGTCAGGTGGTGGCACAAGAGGAGGTGGAGGAAGTAGAGGAGGAGGAGTTGTATGCGGAAGGGTTAACATCTGCAAGGTCCAGACGGTCGGCAGCACCAAGGCGGCAGGCATGTGAGGGTGGGGGAGATGGTTTTACCAGGGCGCATGGTAGCAGCCAAACTAGTGAGGAAGGTGCAGGAGCCCAGGAAGAAGTGGAGGACGAACTGATGGAAGACTCATCAGATGAGGGAGACCTTGATCACATTTCTGTTGTGCGAGGTTGGGGGGAGAGGACAGAGGAAGGAAGCATGATTGTTACCTCGCCACCAACACAACAGGGACTTGGTGCTCCTGGATGCGCAACACACATGAGTGCCTTCTTGCTGCACTACCTGCAACATAACCCTCGAATTGTGAGAATTAGAAATAATCCTACTGGGTTGCCACACTGTTAGATCCCCGGTACAAAAGTAAATTTGCAGAAATTATTCCTGCCATAGAAAGGGATGCACGCATGCAGGAGTATCAGCAGAGACTGTTGCAGAATCTTACATGTGCTTTTACACAAAACACCAGTGGTGCACGTAGTGAATCTCAAAGTTCCAACTTGCCAACCGTGGGACCGTCAAGTGTTCAGCACTCAAACCGTAACAGAACCACAGTATCTGCTGGTAACATCAATTTTGCGGAATCATTTCCCCACTTTTTTAGCCCATCCTTTGCAAGGCCACAGGAGACAAGAAGTCTGACACATAGTCAACGCCTAGAGACGATGGTACAGGAGTATCTCCAAGTAAACATTGAAGCCATGACTGTGTCACTGGACCCTTGCTCTTTTTGGGCTTCCAATCTGGATAAATGGCCGGAGCTAGCCACTTACGCCTTGGAGATCTTGTCATGCCCCGCAGCCAGCGTTCTGTCTGAACGTGTGTTCAGCGCTGCTGCTGGTGTGCTGACAGATAAGCGCACGCGGCTCTCCACTGATAATATAGACAGACTCACGTTCATAAAGATGAACAAATCATGGATCAGAAACGACTTTTCTACCCCTGTGTCATCCTGGGGAGAGTAAAAGCTTGATGATTGGTTAAAATCACCCTACCAACCGTTTTAAGCTTTCAAATTACTAATGATGTTTATCTGTATCTTGGCTGGAAAATAATTTGGGCTTTGTAGCAGTGTGCAGCACTGATTCTATTAGGCCATCTATAATAAGCTCCACCAGATTTAAAATTACTAATCATGTTTATCTGTATCTTGACTGGAAAATAATTTGGGCTTTGTAGTAGTGTGCAGCACTGATCCTATTAGGCCATCTATAATAAGCTCCACCAGATTTAAAATTAATAATAATTTTTAGCTGCATCTAGCCCGGAAAATAATTTTGGGGCTCCGAGATGCGCAAGACACATAAGTGCCTTCTTGCTGCACTACCTGCAACATGACCCTCATATTGTCAGAATTCGAAGTAATCATGACTACTGGGTTGCCACACTCTTAGATCCCCCAAACTTTTCGATCAACATTTTCATTTTAATAAAGACCAAAAAAATGGTCATTTTTGAAATTATAAGCATTAGCAGGTTATTAGAAACTGAAATCAAACAGTTTTCAACTCAAAACTTTATTCTAGGTGATGTTACATTTTCACATAGGACCCCTTGTTCGAAAGGAGCTTCTGAACTCTCTCGTCCATTGAATTTGTCAGGTTTTGGATGGTTTCTGCTTCAATTGTTTTGCATGAGGACAGAATACCCTCCCAGAGCTGTTGCTTAGATGTGAACTGCCTCCCACCATCATAGACACTCCTTTTGATGATGCTCCAGAGGTTCTGAATGGGGTAGAGGTCAGGGGAGCATGGGGGTCACACCATAAGTTTGTCCCCTTTTATGCCCATATCAGCCAGAGATGCAGATGTTTTATGTGCAGCATGAGATCTTGCTGTGAAATACACGGTTCTTCTTCTTGAACCATGGCAGGAAGTGCTGTTTGAGAAAATCCACATACATTATGGAGTTCATCTTTAGCGCCTTCAGGGATCCTAAAGGGGCCGACAATCTCTCTCCCCATGATTCCAGCCCAAAACATTACTCCACCTCCTCCTTGTTGGGGCTGTAGCCGTGTTTGCGTGGGGTGTCCATCAACCAGCCATCCTCCACTCCATCCATCTGGACCATCGAGCGCTGCACGGCACTCATCCGTGAACAAAACAGTTTTGAAATCAGTCTTCATGTAATGTTTGGCCCACTGGAGCCGTTTCTGCTTGTGTGAAGTGGATAGAGGAGGTCGACAGGATGGCGTATGCACAGCTGCAAACCTCTGAAGGACCCTGCATCTTGTTGTTCGGGGGACGTTGGAGGCACCAGCAGCTTCAAAAACTTGTCTGCTGCTATGACAAGGCTTTTTTGCCGCTGCTCTTTTAACCTGACGTAATTGCCTGTAGGAAAGAGTCCTCAATTTGCCCTTATCAGCACGCACACGTGTGTACTGTGAATCAGCTACATACTTCTTGATTGCCAAGACACTTCATCCTGATCATCGCACAATGTTGATTGTAGTCATGCCTTGACCTAAACACTCCACAATTTGTTGCTTCTCAGCAGCCGACACATCCTTTTTCTTTCCCATTTTGGCAGAAAATGTAGGCTGCTTAATAATGTGAGAGAGCCTTCTTAAGTAGTCTTGCCTTTCATTGGACACACCTGCCAAACTAATTAGCACAGGTGTCTGCAATTGCTTACAGTGATATAAAGAGCCCTGACACACATCACCATCAATGAGTTTAACTGACAAACAAACAAATTCTTCCCTTATCACTCCTAAACACTTTTTGCATAATAATTTGGAACACAGTGTACATGTGCTTTTCCACAAAACACCAGTGGTTCACGTAGTGAATCTTACAGTTCTAACTTGCCAACCGTGGTCTGTATGGTGTTGTTCAATAAAGGGCCCAAAATTAAGATTACATAGATGGGAGAGGTCTCTATGAATAGGAATTCCTAAGTATTTGATACCCTGTGAGGGCCAGGCAAAGGGAAAGTTGGACTGGATGGAATCCTATATGGATTTGGGGAGGGAGACATCGAGGGCCTCAGACTTCGCTGCATTGATTTTAAAATTTGACCATGTAACAAAGTGATCTATTTCTGCCATAACAGCATGGATGGATATATGTGATTGAGTGATATATACTAGGACATCATCAGCAAATAGAGAGCACTTGTACTCGGTGCCTCCCACCTCAATCCACCTAATATTGGGGTTATGGCAAATTGATGAGAGCAGGTGCTCCGTCACTAGGATGTATAAGAGAGGGGACAGAGGACATCCCTGCCTTGTCCCATTGGTGATTGTGAAAGGTGATGAAAATGTTCTGATGCACCCCCTGGGCCTTGGGACACCCGGAGCCGGACCCTTTTTGGTGGATGCTGGTGGTTGTAGTCTTCGTGGCGGTGACCCGGTTCCGTGGCTCAGGGTGGTCAAACCAGTGGCGGAACTATTTATGTGGTTTTGATGTTTAAATGTCCGACTACGCCACCCGTGGATTGCGGTCAGAGTAAACCGCCGCTGCAGGGCAGACCGCTGAGGCTGGTGTTGTGGGTGCAGCAGAGCGTAGCATAACTCCCCACGGGAGGAGTATAGCCTCAGGGCAGTGTATGCGGAGGATGGGGGTGATGGTGCAGGGCAGCAGCAGTAACGACACGGAGTCAGTGATGCAGTCCAGGGCCTTTACTCACAGTTCTTATTATCCAAACCACGTCTGCAGGTAACTGCTGCCCACGTCGTACTGTGCTCACCAGGTGAGGGGCTCAGACAACTCCCAGATAACTTTGGAGCGCTTCACAGGACCCCCTTTGTGTGTCCTTTGTCTGGCCTTTCTTACCAACCCTTCTGTCCGCTGCCTCGGGCCTCCTCTTGGTAAACTTGGCGCCAGTCTCCCTGACCCTATGTGGTGCCTTCCTAGCGGGTGTAGCGAGGGGCTGCGCCACATAAAATGTCACAGCCTCCGGTTTCTAGCTGATGGTCGTTTCCTGCCTCCACTAGTTTCGGGGACCGGTCTCCCCCTTTGGCCTGACCCCTCCACGCAGGTGGATTCGGGCGTGCGGTGGCGACTCGCCCGTCCGCACCCCTGGGATCCCTTCATTCCTCGTTCCTGGAGCCTTCTCCGCTCCTCTTCCTTCCTTCTCCCTCTTCCAGGCCTGGGCCTCTGTTACTAGGCCCGCCTCCGGAGCAGAGCTCATGCAGAGCCCCTGCTCCCTGCCACTTCTGCTCAGACTTCTCTGCACTGAACTAAGATGGTACCCACCTTTTATACTCCCTTCTCAATGCACCCAGGAACTGCTTCCTCCCTGCTCCTGCACTACAGTGTTCCCCTTCCTCAGTGTTCCCTCCCCCCACTCCAGCCAGGGACAGGGACTGTCGTGCCCATCTCAGAGGCATATTGGTCGCCCTGCCCCACGGCAATGTGGTGTAATGCATGCAGGTGTCGGGTCCTGATCCACACTCCATCCTTACCTGAGAGTGAGATATCACACCTCTGGGTGAGGTGCAATACGTCTGTAGCAACCGAGCCCTCAGGGTGCTACAGTTCCATTTATCTTCAGCCTAGGTGACGTATTGTGATACAGGGCCGTGATTTTGGCTATAAAAGGGTCCCCTAGACCCCTACCCCAAGCTTTTTAAGAGAATCATATATGGCGTGCCAGGAGACTCTATGGAATGCTTTCTCAGCATCCAACGAGAGTATCTAATTACAAATTTTTAACTGCATCTAGCCCAGGAAATACTTTGTGCCTAGTAGCAGTGTCTGCTAGTCAGCGGATTATCCTGGCTGTTAAGCAAGCTACACCACCTGTAGTTTGGACACTTAATTTTTTCAAAGGAAATGCTTCGGGACCACGGGATACTCAGTGAAGAGCATCAGGAGGCACCCCAAGGCATAGGGGCTGGGACTGGCAGTAGGATGCCTTGCGGTGGACAGCCGAGCTCGATCCTTATAAAAGCTTTTTAACTGCAGCAGCTTTAGTGGACGCTACTGGAGCTGGAATTACGCGGCTGCTGGCATGAGACTTGCCCTCCAATAGATCCTTGTAAATGGATTTAAAGTGTATTCATTCAAATTAGAGAGACAATTTAAATTAAAAAGCTTAGAGCTGCCTCCACCACAGGGGGGCTCGCTCGACCCACCAGCGGACAGGCACCAGTATTGGGAGAGGGGGGCTGGCCGTCAGGGTTCACCGCGGCTCTGGCACAAACCCGGCGACACGGAGGTGGCATGGGCAGGAGCGGACTGAACGTGTCGGCTTCTCACTTTTTGGATTTTAGAAGGGCATGACATGCCTATATCTGTGTCTCCCCCTCCTTTTACTCCTCCACCTCTTTTCTTTTCGCATGACTATATGTACTTGTCACTTTTCCATGTGTTAGTTGTGTCTTCTGAGCAGTTTGTCAGCTTTTGGACACCTTTGAAGGTGTTTTCTATGTGTTTCTATGTGTTTTTGTTTGTCTGCCATTGGTTTTAACGGTGTTCGAAGGTGTTCGACGAACAGTTCGACGAACAGTTCGGCGAACACACGGGTGTTCGACGAACCGAACCGAACTCGAACACTACGGGGGTGGCTCAACACTAGCATACACAGCAGATTTGCGAGATCTTTCAGGAACTTTCTTCATTGATCCTTTGCCCTGAATCTTGGATTGTGTTCTCTGTAGATGATGTAGGATGCTAACCCAGTGACGTCAGTCATATTGTAGAAAAATGCCAGAGGCCAACGTTATGTTCGTCGTTTCACAGTGTACTCTCCCAACATTTTATCCATAACATCAACTCCGCCTTTTGTTTTGTTGTAGTATTTTATTATCTCTGGCTTGGCTGCTAGTGTCTCTTCAACTTCTCCCATCATGTGCATAGATAATAGAAGCATGACTGATTTGTTCTTCTTTGGTACATATGAACAGACTGTTGCATCATGATTGTAGGCAAAATTTGTTGAGTTTACAGGTCTTTCTTTGGCAGGCTGCATGTTGCTAGGTAGGAACCTTTTGTTTCTTCTCACTGTACCAACTAGTGTCATGTTCCAGGAGTTCAATACCTTAACTAGTTCCATGGTTGTAAAGAAGTTATCGGTGGTGACATTTCTTCCAGAGCCTTTATACGAGCTCACTAGGTCCAATACTGTTCGTTCACCAATGTTTACTTGTCGAGGACCATCAGTTGGATTTCCAGTGTAGAGCTGACCTTGTAATGGGTAGGCGTTTGACGAGTCACAAGCCCAGAAAATATTTATGCCATATTTAGCTGGTTTTGAAGGTATATACTGGGTATATTTAGTATGGCCTCTAAATGGAAATAATTGCTCGTCGACGGTGATACAATTATATGGCTTGTAGGCACTCTCCAGAATTCTATTCAGCATTGTGCAGATGTCCCGTATTGGTGCAGCTTTATCTGTTTGCACACGTTCTGCACGTGTATTTTCGTTGTCAAATCTGATAAATCTGAGTATCATCTAGAAGCGGTCACGAGACATAGCTGCACGTATAAGAGGCAGAGCAGCAACATTCCACATTTCCTCCAGATTCTCTTTGTTGTCTCTGTGCACACCAGCAGCAATCAGTATGCCCAAAAATGCATGGAGTTCAGTTTCAGTAAATTGCTTGAATGTTTTTTGTGGTGGCCATTCAGAAGAATCAGGAAAACGTTGTACCAGTTCGTTGTTGTAAGCATCACAAACTCTCTTGGCCTTTCGATTCGTTTCTCGTAATATGATGTCACACATCTCGGGAGTCATGATTGACTTGAATAGCTCTTTTGCTGTATACAGGTTGCTGATTGCTGCAGGGCCACCTCTTTGTCGTAGGACATTACGAGATTTTGTTTGTGCATTTGGCAGTGGATCACTACACCATTGAGTTTTATCCTTAGCAGTCCAAATGTCGCCAGCACTTTGAGGCACAGACTCATCCTCAACACTTTCGTCTGAGTCGTATTCTTTTTCCTGCTCTATGACCATTTCTTGTTCAATGTCTGAATCTTCTTCAGTAACATCAACTTGTGGTACATAGTTTTCATCATCAGATGCAACATATGGTTCTTCCTCATGCTCAGAATCAGATTCTTCTAGCATTCGCATTATTTTCTCAGACGTAAATCTGTAAATATGAAAAAATGAAAAATAAATAATTTTACGAAATACTACACAATACTACATTATTGGCTTTTCACAAAATGATACTAACCTGCAAACACGTTTTCTTGGATTATGGTGGAAACTAGATCCAGCATCAC
Source organism: Phyllobates terribilis (assembly GCF_046119375.1). NCBI lineage: Eukaryota > Metazoa > Chordata > Amphibia > Anura > Dendrobatidae > Phyllobates > Phyllobates terribilis. Next base: position 455,669,099 of record NW_027362763.1, on the reverse strand, counting down.
TATCACTCATGATGACTTGGTAGATGAATTTTGGCTTCGTAATTTAGTTCAGTAACACGTGGCAAGTAGAATGAAACTCAATTCTAAAGTGCAGATAAAAAAGTAAATTATTTCTAGTGATAATTATTTAAAAATGTCATTTATATATTATGTAAACCGTATACGGTTTCAGAATTTTCATTCCATCTTCGACTGTTTTTTCGACCAATAGGAAATTTGTAACAGAGCCACCATCTTTATTTTGTGCTGAATATAAGTAAAACATCATAAAACAATATGTAGATACTAATTATTATCCATTTTTCGTATAAAAATCATACCTATAGTGATAAGTTTCATACAAAATATATGTAAGCCAAGTCCAGGCTCAAAGACAATTTCTGACTGTTCTGTCCCCACATAAGGCGAATGAAGGTATAACTGGCTGTTAGATGCTGTGAGACTTTCCTGCCTTCGTATCCAAGAAATTGAAGACTTCACAAGCCTAGAAATGTGTGTGCTCACAGCAATGAGATGAACAGCAAAATGGCTACTGAGAGGAGGGAGGCAGGAAGAGAAGTAGAAGCCACTCCCAGTTTGAATCAACATAATTGACAGCAACGTAAGTGAGCAGTAGCAACACTGGCCAATAGATATCAGCATAACATTTGTAGCTGAATGAACTTTAGTTTCTGAAACCAAGTAAAGGAGAAAGTCTTCCCACAGTGGAGGTATATATGAAGGTACAATTGTACCTCTGCAGCCTGTTAACGTTGTAAAATTATGCAGCCTGACGAAGGCTAAAAACTCTGTTTTCTCCATCACACGGATCACATATATCTTGTCAGAAAATACTGCCATTTCTGGACTCCATTAAAAATTTCTTTCAGTGTATCAGTGAAGCAATTCACACCAGTTTGCTGTTCAAACTACTTACCTACAGGCCAGGTATTAAAAACTCTGTTTTCTCCATCACACGGATCACATATACGTTGTCAGAAAATGCTGCCATTTCTGGCCTCCATTAAAAATTTCCTTTCATGTGTCAGGGAAGCAATTCACACCAGTTTGCTGTTCAAACTACTTACCTACAGGCCAGGTATTTAAAACTCTGTTTTCTCCGTCACACGGATCACATATACTTTGTCAGAAAATACTGCCATTTCAGACCTCCATTAAAAATTTAATTCAGTATGTCAGTGAAGCAATTCACACCAGTTTTCTGTTCAAACTAATTAACTACAGGCCAGGTATTTAAAACTCTGTTTTCTCCATCACACGGATCAAATATACTTTGTCAGAAAATACTGCCATTTCTGGCCTCCATTAAAAATTTCATTCAGTGTGTCAGTGAAGCAATTCACACCAGTTTGCTGTTAAAAGTAGTTACCTACAGGCCAGGTATTTAAAACTCTATTTTCTCCATCACACGGATCACATATACATTGTCAGAAAATACTGCCATTTCTGGCCTCCATTAAAAATTTCCTTCAGTGTGTCAGTGAAGCAATTCACATCAGTTTGCTGTTCAAACTAATTAACTACAGGTCAGGTATTTAAAACTCTGTTTTCTCCGTCACACGGATCAAATATACTTTGTCAGAAAATACTGCCATTTCTGGCCTCCATTAAAAATTTCCTTCAGTGTGTCAGTGAAGCAATTCACACCAGTTTGCTGTTCAAACTAGTTACCTAGAGGCCAGGTATTTAAAACTCTGTTTTTTCTGTCACACGGAACACATATAAGTTCGCTACAAACTCAGTCATTTAACCAAGCAATGTGAACTGAGGTCTAAGATGGTACACATGCAATAAATAAGAGCATGTTCACACTAGCAAAAAGATACAAAACCTACAAAAGGCAAAAAATATATCACATACCCTACCATCATTATATATAAATGTAAAGCAAAGTTGCATATGAAATATAGGGTACTTCGTGAACTATTTTTGATCAAAAAAAGTATACAAGCCATCCCACCAGCGACAAGGTGACCCTAATTGGGACGGTCCTACACTGTCTATATTAAAAACCTTACTGAATATCAGAGTTGAAGTAATGCATATAAAAGGGTAGACAAATAGAACCGGGTCCCAATATCAGACCACCTAAACCCGAGGTAAGCTACATATATACTGACCAGCTCAACAAGGGGGATGCCACACCCCTAAACTAAGTCATTTGTAGTGAGCGTGGAAGATACTGCACTCTATTTAGAATGGGCAAGGCACGTGGCAAGGGATGGGGAACTGGACGTGACGGTGATGGCGCATGCAGAGGCCGAGGACAAGGCCGTGGGCAAGCTGAAATTGTGCCACAATAGGCACCCACATCTTCTCGCCCGGCCTTCTTGTCCCAATTCCTAGGGGACTGCAGCACACCACTATTGAACCCAGAGCAGTGTCAAAAGGTTGAAGGTTGGATAGCGGATAATGCTTCCAGTCACTTAGCCACCACCACCACCACCCTGTCTTCCACACGGTCAAGTCTTAGTAGCCGTGAGTCTGGACCGCATATTCCTCACCCTGATCCTTCTTCCTCCCACCATGCCGATTGCCCAGAGACAACTGATCCCACACTTGGGCACTCTGAAGAGCTGCTCACTTTTCCATTTATAGATTCGGGCCTCTCGCCCCGTCTACTTGAAGTGGGGCAAGAGGAGATCGCGTGTAGCGATGCCCAAATATTTGCGCAGCCACGGTCACACGAAGGTGATGGTGGGAAAGTGTCACAAGAGGTGGACAATGATGAGACACAATTGCCAGAAAGTCAGTGTGCGGAAGTGGAAGACGAGGTGGTGGATGATATAGTAACTGAACCAACCTTGCAGGAGGACATGCAGAGTGAGGACAGCAGCACAGAGGGGGAGGGAGGCAGAGCACCCCAACAGGCAGGAAGAAGCAGTGTGGTGGCCACAGATAGAAGGCAAGCAACCTTTCCCCGTAACACTAACATGAAGGAAGTTGCAGTACAACTGTTAGGTCTTCCCGAGTCTGGTTGTTTTTTAAAGACTCTGCTAATAACCCTAAAAAGGACATTTGTACCACCTGCCAGGCCAGCATCAGGAGGGGTGGCAAAACGACCAGCCTGACCACCACCAGCATGTTCAGGCACATGGCAGAAAAGCACCCGAATTGTGGGCCGAGTCCCAGGGTCCAGGTACAGTGTCTGCGGTTTGCACCATTACTTCTTCCGCTGTTGTGCATGCAAGCCAAAACCATGTCCATGGTGCATGCAAGATGCCTCCTGCCCTGCACCTGTCATTGCACACTCTCAAGTAGCAGCATCAGGAAGCACGTTCATGTCCTTGTCTCAGTGCAGTGTTCAGTTGTCCATTCCCCAGTCCTTGGAACGCAAGCGCAAATATGCAGCCAATTCCCCACAGGCCACACTACTAAATTCTCACATTTCACTACTGCTTTCGCTCGAAATGTTGTCTTACAGGCTCATGGAAACAGAAGAATTCCGCAACCTGATGGCGGCGGCCGTCCCTCAGTACTCGGTCCCCAGCTGCCACTATTTTTCCCGGTTTGCCATCCCCACATTACACAAGCACATGTCCAAAAACATTAGCCGTGCCCTCAACAAAACAGTTTCCGGGAAAGTCCACCTAACCACGGACATGTGGACAAGTGCTTGTGGGCAGGGACGGTACATCTCGCTGATGGCACACTGGGTTATCATAGTGGAAGCCGGGACCGAGTCGGACCTTGGGACGGAACACATCCTCCCAACGCCAAGGATTGATGGCCCTAGGTCAAATAGGGTTGCACCCACGGTCTACAGCTCCTGCACCTCATCCTCCTCAGCCTCCTCCTCCTCCTCAGCCTCCATCTACAAAATGACCACATCAGTCACAAGCTGGAAGCACTGCAGCACTGCCTCGGCCAAGCGGCAACAGGCTGTGCTGAAGCTAATATGCTTAGGTGACAAACCGCACAATGCTTAAGAGTTATGGACAGCTCTGAAAGAGCAGGCAGATCTGTGGCTCACACCGCTGAACCTACAGCCAGGCATGGTCATGTGTGACAATGGCATGAACCTGGTCTCTGAGGCGAGCTCACACACATACCATGCCTGGCCCATGTACTTAACCTCGTGGTTCAGCGGTTTCTCAAATCCTACCTGGAGCTGCCGTGTCTGCTTGTTAAAGTACGCCGCCTGTGTGTCCATTTTAGAAATTCGGCTACAGCTTCCGCTGCCGTTGCAGTGTTTCAGCAGCGTTTGCAGCTTCCGGCTCACAGACTGGTATGTGATGTCCCAACGCGTTGGAACTCTACACTGCAGATGTTGGGAAGGATTTGTGAGAAGAAGATGGCAGTTGTTGAGTACCAGCATCAACAAGGCCGTCGGTATTCAGTTCAGACTCCACATATAAGACCTCAGGAGTGGACATGGATGTCAGACATATATACCATCCTCCAAAACTTTGAGGACTCCACCAAGATGGTGAGCGGCAATGACGCCATAATTAGCGTCACCATCCCGCTTCTCTGTCTTCTGAAACGCTCTCTGCTCACAATCAAAGTGGTTGCATTGCAGGCGGAGCATGATGAGATGCAGCAAGGAACCATACAGGGTGATTACACACAGCCCAGCCTCATCTCATCCCAATGTGGATTGGGTGACAATGAGGAAGAGGAGGATGAGGAAGATCAGGAGCTAGTTTCATGCGCTATATGTTATGATCTGCTACAAGAACTAAGGAAAGAAAGGGAATCTGTCCCTGCAATACAACTAAGCTGATTCCCTACATTGCAGCGGGCGACCTGTTCCTTGTGAACAGACCCACCTTCGTCCTCAGCTAGTCTGAATGCAGACCAATAGAGTAAAGGGAGGGGTCCCTAAATGAACTAAGGACTGGGACAAAATTGGACACCTCCTAGCAGATGTTGTAGCGGAGCAAAAAGACAAACAGACAAAAAGTACTTAGAGGTCCCAAGGACCAAACGAACTAGAGAGATAGGTACCAAAGCACCTGGCTAGATAGAGAGTCAAATAACACTGAAGTCCAGCAAAGCCAGAAGGGCGGAGCTGGAATAAATAAGCAGCAGGTCACGTGACCAAAATAGAAAAAAACTAACAGGAGAGTTCTAACAGCACCCCCTCTTCTATGAGGATCCTCCAGATCCTCCAGGCCCAGGCCTATCAGGAAACCTCCTGTGGAACGCTCTGACAAGTCTAGGGGCAGAGACATCATCCGCCCCTACCCAGGAGTTATCCTCGGGACCGAAACGTTTCCAAGCGACGATATACTTCAATCTCCCTCTATGTCTTCTGGAATTCAGGATACGAGAAATTTCATATTGGCCGTCTTCCAACACTGGAGGGACTGTGACAGTAGCATCCCTATCCGATACATCAGACTTTTTCAACAAGGAAACATGAAACACAGGATTAATCTTCCAGGAGGTCGGGACCTCCAACCTAACAGCAGACTGATTAACCACCTGAAGCACCTTAAATGGCCCCACAAACTTCGGACCCAATTTTTTAGAGGGAATCCTCAACCGCTGATTCTTTGAAGACAACCAAACCATGTCACCCACCGTAAACAAAACGTCTTTACGTTTCCTGTTAAAATACATCTTGGACTTTTTGTTAGCCTCTTAAAGGATACAACGTATGTCAGTCCAAACTCTCTCCAAATCACCGGAAAAATTCTCCTCCGGCACAGCCGACACCAATTTGGAGAACGAACCAAACGACGGATGTCTCCCAGTACAACAAATAAAGGAGAACACCCAGCAGAAGAGGATGTATGGTTGTTAAGAGCAAATTCAGCGAGTGGCAGAAACTCAGACCACCCCTCTTGATTGTCTGCCACAAAACAACGCAAAAACTGTTCAACATCCTGGTTCTTTCTTTCTGTCTGTCCTTTAGACTCAGGATGATACCCAGATGAAAATGACAAATGGACTCCCAACCTGTCACAAAAAGCACGCCAAAAGCGAGCCACAAACTGAGGTCCCCTATCAGAAACAATGTCGGTGGGAACGCCATGGAGTCTGACAATTTCCTTAACAAATGACTTAGCGAGTGTCTTAGCGCAGGGTAGTTTAATGAAAGGAACCAAATGACACATCTTGCTAAAACGGTCCACGACCACCCAGATGACAGTTAAACTGTAACATTCCTGGCGGCGTCCTTGCATAGTGGTCCATCTCCCACTGTGCAAGAGCACGCACTTGATCTTCTGTCCAGAATGTCTCTCTGGCTTCCCTCCATGCTGTCTGTTTGTGTCTGTTTCTGCTGCTAAAGGGCGGCGCCCGATCACTTCCTGCTTTTTGTACCTGCTGTGGGTCACACCCCTTGTGCGTCCTCAGCCTATTGCTGTCTGTCACCTGGTATTTAACCCAGCTGCCCCAATCAATCCCTGCCTGAGCATTGTGTTTCATTCAGTGTGTACTTTCACTCTGAAGGTGCCAGGTCCCGTTCTGTGTTCTCTTGTCTGCCTTTCCTGGAGGCTGTATTTCCAGGCCTGTCTGAACACGCTCCTAGCCTGTTCCTCCCGCCTTCTAGGGGCCGATTACCTAGACCCGCTCCTGTATCTTGTCTGTCCTGTCTGAACATGCTCCTTGCCTGTTCTGGAGGCCGTATTCCCAGACCCGCTCCTGTATTCCGCTGCAGTGTCGGTCTCCTCCGTACACTCAGTTCCAGTCTGAACTCTCTCCTATCTTTTACCTGTTTTTTCTCTATGTCCGTTCCTTTCCTTTTTCTGCAGAGTCTGAACTCGTACCTAACTCCTGCTTGTTGTCTCTGTACTCCCGTTTGTGAGTTTGTGGTCCACTCGCTACTTCTCTGCAAGTACCCTGTGGGTATCTGGCTCTGCCTTTCCCTTCCTGTCTGTTCCGTGTGAACAGTGCCCTGTCCCCCCTGCTCTGCCTTGCTCACCGCTCCAGGCGGTCTCGTCCTGCTCTGCTCTTGCTCACTGCTCCAGGCGGTCTCGTCCTGCTCTGCTCTTGCTCACCGCTCCAGGCGGTCTCGTCCTGCTCTGCTCTTGCTCACCGCTCCAGGCGGTCTCGTCCTGCTCTGCTCTTGCTCACCGCTCCAGGCGGTCTCGTCCTGCTCTGCTCTTGCTCACCGCTCCAGGCGGTCTCGTGCTGCTCTGCTCTTGCTCACCGCTCCAGGCGGTCTCGTCCTGCTCTGCTCTTGCTCACCGCTCCAGGCGTTCTCTTCCTGCTCTGCTCTTGCTCACCGCTCCAGGCGGTCTCGTCCTGCTCTGCTCTTGCTCACCGCTCCAGGCGGTCTCGTCCTGCTCTGCTCTTGCTCACCGCTCCAGGCGGTCTCGTCCTGCTCTGCTCTTGCTCACCGCTCCAGGCGGTCTCGTCCTGCTCTGCTCTTGCTCATCGCTCCAGGCGGTCTCGTCCTGCTCTGCTCTTGCTCACCACTCCGGGCGGTCTCATCCTGCTCTGCTCTTGCTCACCGCTCCGGGCGGTCTCGTCCTGCTCTGCTCTTGCTCACCACTCCGGGCGGTCTCGTCCTGCCCTGCTCTTGCTCACCGCTCCGGGCGGTCTCGTCCTGCCCTGCTCTCGCTCACCTCTCTGGGCGGCCTCACTCTGCTGTGTTTGTCCACCACATCTGTGGTTCTGTTCCAGAGTCCCAGTGTGTACTGGGTCCTATCCCGCCTGTGTTCCTACCTGCTAGTGCCTTCCTGTCTGCACTCTAGCCGTGCTTGCCTGTACCCCCCTGCCTGCATACCCGCCTGCCTGCATACCAGTTGTGCCAGCCTAATCAGTCTGTTCCTGTATTCCCCTGTGTGGGTCAACAGCCGTGTCCGGGGTCTGTCCTGGAGTAGCACCTGGTCCCTCTGCTCGGTTCCTCCTTGGTGCACTGGCGTCATATGCCGTCGTGCGACCCTGGTCGGATCGGGTGAATACCTAGTTACGCCCCTCCAGGCATTCACTCTCCGGCACGGTCCAGTGGAATCACACGCACACGGCGCTCAGCCCGGGCGTGTGCATTACAAAAACCCTCGGACACAGGAAGGTCAGTAATAAAATCCATTGCCAGATGCGCCCAAGGAGCACTAGGAACCTCCAGAGGGTAAAGCAGCCCCATAGCAGAGAAAAAATCCTTCACTGATCTAAAACACGGATCATTAGTGTAGCATCAGCGTCTCTGCCCCCTGCTAGGCAGAGACGCCGTTCCCCTCACCTCTCTGCTCCGTGCTCGGCGTCCTCCTCCCGCACTGCTGGCAGCGCGCGCTGTTTCGCAGGCACCGTGCTTAGGGCGCGCTCCCTCTCTCTTAAAGGGGCCATGCGCGCTGTCCTAAGGAGGCCCCGCCCAATTGCCGGAGGATCTCTTATATATAAGGCACCTCCTCCAAAATGTAGGTGCCCGAGCAAAGTTGTTTGCACTGTGTCTTCCTGTGCTTCAGCCCTCAGGTCCCTCTGCTAGCCTGACTTCTCGTTGTTTACCATCAAAAATATCAGGCAGTCCTACCTTTGATTCCACAAAATGCGCTCCAGGACTGCTACTCACGTGTTGCTGGAGATCGGCCACCTCTAGAGACAATCCCTGCAGGTGTTGAGCCAACTCTTGAACAGACACCATACTGATCCCAGGATTTCTTTCCAAGTTTAGTTTGGGCTGGACTTACTGTTATGATATGTTACAAGAACTAAGGAAAGAAAGGGAATCTGTCCCTACAATAAGACTAAGCTGATTCCCTACATTGCAGTGGGCGATCTGTTCCTTGTGAACAGACCCACCTTCGTTCACAGCTAGTCTGAACGCTGACCTCTAGAATAAAGGGAGGGGTCCCTAAAAGAACTAAGGACAGGGACAAATTGGACACCTCCTAGCAGATGTTGTAGCGGAGAAAAAAGACAAACAGACAAAAAGTACTTAGAGGTCCCAAGGACCAAACGAACTAGAGAGATAGGTACCTAAGCACCTGGCTAGATAGAGAGTCAAATAACACTGAAGTCCAGCAAAGCCAGTAGGGCGGAGCTGGAATAAATAGGCAGCAGGTCACGCGACCAAAATAGAAAAAAACTAACAGGAGAGTTCTAACACTATAGACGGTACTACCTGCACAGCTTTCATACCGTCTGTTCAGCATGGATCGCCAGAGGACAGAGAGGAGAAGGAAGAAGAGGAGGAGGAGGAGAGCAGGGTCAGTCATCCTCTTGGTGAGGACTCGGAAGTCTTGCCTGTTAGTAATCTGGCACGCATGGCTGAGTTTATGTTACGCTGCCTTTCCCATGACCCTCGCGTTCTCAAAATTTTGGGTGACAGTCATTACTGGTTGGTGACACTTCTAGACCCACGCAACAAGGAGAACTTTATATCTCTTAATCCTGAGGCGGACAGGTCTACAAAAATGGGGCTGTACCAGAAGGCCCTTGTTAAAAATTAAAAAAATTCCCATCTGAAAACACTGGCGGCAGAGGGCACATTTCGTTGGAAAACCAAGGAGTACAGGCAAGAAAGACACAACTTCAATCCAGCAGAGGCAGGGGAACCCTGTCAAAGTTCTGGTAGAGTTTTCTTAGCCCCTCCCATCGCACAGGCCCTAAGGCGCGGGGTACTCTCACAAGAGTGCAAAGTTTGGGAAGATGCTGAGGGAGTACCTTGCCGACCGTACCAACGTCCTCCGTGATTCCTCTGTGCCTTATAATTATTGGGTATCCAAGCTGGATACGTGGAATGAACTGGCTCTCTATGCCTTGGAGGTCCTGGCCTGCCCTGCCACCAGCTTTTTATCAGAGCGGGTTTTTAGTGCCGCTGGTGGAATTATAACTGATAAGCGCATCCGCCTGTCAACTGAAAATGCTGACAGGCTGACTCTTATAAAAATGAAGAAGGGCTGGATTGGGTCAGACTTCTCAACACCACCGAATGATAGCAGCATAACATAAACTCAAATGCAGTGTCTTTTCTTTGGAGGTGTATTCCCATGCACCTTTTTACCCCCAGACATGGGTATACGCTTCTTGATTTTTGCTATTTGCTCTTGTCCTCCTCCTTCTCCTCATCCTCCACCACCATATCACCAGGGTGACCGTGGTCCGTGATGCAACACCCACATAATTTTTTCAAAGGGTGTTTATGATGCCCGTAAAAAAAAAAAAATTTAGACAGTATGTTCATGTATACCCCCCAGGGGTAAATGTTTGTCAGCCCATACACTTATTGCATAGGCATTACAAGTATAGGAGGTCCACTCCTTTCTAATGGAAAACATTTTTTATGAGTCCCTCCTCCACGTCTCTTCCAAAGGGCATTGGAGTGCCTCCAAATATTTGGCAACCCTTGCATTCACTGCATAGACCAACACTATGGGAGAACCACTTCCTAATAATAGGAACATTGTTTTGAGGAGGCCCTCTGACCTCCATGTCTCTTCCAAGAGGCATTGAAGTGCCTCCAAATTTTTGGCAGCCGTTGCATTCAATGCATAGGCCAAAACTCTGGGAGACTCTTTCCTTTCTAATGGGAATTTGTCGTTACTGTGGCCCTGCTCTATGTCTCTTTAAATTGTTAGTGGGGTTTTTCCTAAATTTGGTCAGCCGTTGGACTCACTGCATACCCTATAACTGTATAGCAGACCCTCTCCTTTCTAATGGGAACATGTCATACTTGTTACTGTGGCCCTGCTCTATGTGTCTTTAAATTCCCAGTGGGGTTTTTCCTAAATTTTGTCAGCCGTTGGACTCACTTCAAACCCTATATCTGTATAGCAGACTCTTTCCTTTCTAATGGGAACATGTCGTACTCGTTACTGTGGCCCTGCTCTATGTGTCTTTCAGAGTCCCTCCATCATCAATGAAACAGGATGTGTCTGATGATGTGTCACACACCACATTGCCAGATAAGGTTGCAAACTGTTAAAATGATATTTTCCCGTGAATACATTAGCCTTAAAAAATAACGTAAAAAAAAAAAACAGTAGGATCTTTCTTTAGTATAAAAACAGAGTCGCCAATGTAACCTCAATGTAATCACATTGTTCAACTCCTGCACCTCCTCCTCCATCTCTGAAATGACCACATCAGTCACAAGCTGAAAGCACTGCAGCACTGCCTTTTCCAAGCGGCAACAGGCTGTGCTGAAGATAACATGCTTAATGCTTAATTGACAAACCGCCCAGCGCTGCAGATTTGTTGAAAGCTGTAACACAGCAGCTTGATCTGTGGCTCTCACCGCTGAACATACAGCCAGGCATGGTCGTGTGTGACAATGGGCAGAACCTGGTGACAGAGAAATGACAGCCGTAGTAGATACGGATTCCCTCTCTGCCAGTCCTTTCACTGAGCTAAAGAATATGGCTGTGGTGAAATACAACTCCCACTGAGAAGCTGTTTCAGATTGAAAAACATTATGCCCACCAGACGATTTTTTTCTGAGGGCTCAACTTTCTCCCCCGCTCAAGAGCCCCATAGCAGCTGCAAAGTGAGCACTATCATGAACTCTCCTGATGTAGAAGCCTGGGCACACCAGAGGATTCTCTGGTGGGACAGTCCAACCCTGCCGAGACACAGTCCTGGCTAAGAAAAGTGTGTGGGAAGGTTCCCGGACACTCTATGGCTGCTTTTTTACTCAGGTGGAAACCCACGCAAACATGGGGAGAACATACAAAGTCCTTGCAGATGTTGCCCTTGCTGGGATTTGAACCCAGGATCCCAGCGCTGTAAGGCTTCAGTGCTAACCACTGATCCAATGTGCTGCTGTTCACCCTCTAATATCTAACAGGCTGAAGAAACTTGCACCTACTGCCACTCTGTCTTCAGCTCCTTTGTGAGAAACTAATGTATTTGGGCATTCACTCAGTCTACCAAATAAAATTCCTGAGAGGGAAATTGGGGATGGCTTCGCTGCTGCTACTGGTTGCAGTGCTAATACCATGGCGTCGTACAATAGTTTACTGGAAATATTCCAGGCTGGTAGAAGGCAAGCAAATTCCCACAGAAAAATACCAGCAGTAATGTTCAGGGACCCGCGCTTGTAGAAGGCGGAGACAACACCGGGTGAAATAGTGACGGCTGGGGACCAAGTATGGACACGAGGCATGATGCATGAGGTTGTGAAAAGCTTCCACCTCCACGAGCCTAAAAGGCCATATTTCAAGTGCATGCAGCTGCCCAGAAATCTGGCAGCTTAGTATTGCAGCCTGTGGGTGGTTGGCTGGCTGCATACTTGCGCTTGCATTCCAAGTAACAGAAAACTAAGCAGATGGTGGCCTCTATCATGATCATGGCCTCACCTTGGCACTATGAACTCCCCTGTAGGAGAAGCCAGGGCCCACCGGAGGAGTCTCCAGTTTTCTGGTGAGTCCGTCCAACCTTGCCGAGAAGCAGCACTGGCTAAGAAAAGTGTGAGGGAAGGTTCCCGGACACTCTGTGGCTGTTTTCTTAATGTGGATCGGACGTGCTTATGCATGTTATTTCTCAAACCGGATTGCAGATCAGGCCATTGCCCAACTCTGCAGTCATGAAATTAAATACGCAAAGAAAGATTTTTGTGCGTCAAAGCAACACCGAGAATTGCGAATTGATGTTGGATGGGCTGCCATTGCTTCTGCAACAAGCTGATTTAGAGGACTTCCTGGGAGAAATGACACCCATAGTAGATACGGTTTCCCTCTATGCCAGTCCTTTCACCGAGCTAAAGAATATGGCTGTGGTGAAATACAACTCTCAGAAAAAAAAGCTGTGGACTGGCTTCGTACCGTCCCTGGCCACATTCACCTGTCCACGTGTTTGTGGTTAGGTGGTCCTTCCCAGTAAGTGCACTGGGGAGGGCATGGGTAATGTTGTGGGACCCGTGCTTGTGGAAGGCAGAGACGATACCGGGAGAAACAGTGGCGATTGTGGACCGAGTATGGACACCTGGCCGCCGCCGGCATGAGGTTATGAAAATCTTCCGCCTCCACGAGCCTAAAAGGCCACATTTCAAGTGCAAGCAGCTGTCAAAAATTTGGCAGTATAGTATTGCAGCCTGTGGGTTGGTGGGTGGCTGGCTGCATACTTGCGCTTGCATTCCAAGGAATGGGGTAGGGACAACTGAACGTTGCACTGGGACAAGGACATGGACGGTGATTGTTGCAAGTATGCAACGACAGGTGCATGGCGGGAGGCATCTTTGCATGCGCCAAGGATCACTTATGATGGGCAAACTTTTAGGCAGTGACCTGGGAGTCAGAGATGCTTCCAGAGGTCTTCCCCATGCTGTTCCCATGTCTGTTCAGCACTGTATGCATGTATCTGATGATGTGTTACACACCACATGGCCAGATAAGGTTTTAAAATGTTAAAATTACATTTCCTGTTGAATGCATTTTGAAAGCAATGCAAAAGTGCAAAAACGCATCAAAAACGTGAAGTGTGAACATAGCCAAAGGTGTGGAGGAGTATTTTTGTTTTTCGTTATTTATTTTGCCTTATATGCAAGTCATTACCCTGGAAAGGATGTTCTTTAAAATATTTCCCAGTAAAATCCATTTTGGTTTCGTTTTTGTATGTTTTATTGTGAGTCCTTAAAAGTGGCGTAATACTCTGACAACGTTGTTGACAGCAGTGATCTGGGTGTCAGAGATGCTTCCAGGGGTCTTCCCCATGCTGTTTCCATGTCATTTGAGCACTGTTCCCATCGATTTGGGAAATTTTTAGGCCCTCTTCAGACCGCTGGGAGGAGCCGCCTGAAAAATGCTCAAGTTTCCCATAGACTTACATTGGGCTGGTTGCTCGGGTCGAGCACCCGAGTATTCCAATGTGCTCGACCCGAGCAATGAGTACCCGAGCATTTTAATGCTCGCTCATCACTAGTAAATATGCTTAAGGCCTGGAAAGACTGGGAGTGTATGATTACAGATGCGACTCCGGTCGTCTCGTCTGTGGACCCTCCAACGTCAGCCCAGGAGGAGGCCGCAGGAGAGGTAAAGATAAGTGACGCTCTCACTAAACAGCAGTTGCGGGAGGCTCGGAGATTAGTGCAGCAGAATACAGATGTATTCTCCGAACTACCCGGCCGCACCTCTGTCATCCAACATGACATTGTCACCGAGCCTCAGGTGAGGGTGAGGATGAAACCGTACTGTGAGCCAGAGGCCCGGGGGCAAGCTATCGCGGCTGAAGTGAAAAAATGCTCCAGTTAGGAGTCATTGAGGAATCCAGGAGTAGGTGGGCTAGCCCCATTGTGCTGATTCTGAAGCAAGACAGATCATTACGATTTTGTAGTGACTTCCGTAAATTGAATGAGGTGTCAAAGTTTGACCTTTATCCAATGCCTCGGGCAGACGAGCTGACCGAGAGACTGGGGCAGGCCCAGTACTTCACCACACTTGATCTGACCAAGGGTTACTGGCAGGTGCCACTGACAGATTCGGCAAAAGAAAAGACCATCTTTGTAACACCATAGGGCCTCTGTCACTATGTCGTGTTGCCTTTTGGATTACATGTGGCCCCGGCAACTTCCAGAGGTTGCTGGACATAGTTTTAGAGCCTCACCAGAAGTACGCATCGGTATATTTAGATGATATAATCATCTTTAGTACCGACTGGCATGCCCACCTGTCCCAAGTACAAGCGGTGCTGGATTCACTCAGAGTCGCTGGATTAACAGTGAACACCAAAAAATGCGCAATAGGTCTCTAGGAAGCGCGATACTTAGGGTACGTAATTGGCTGTGGGGTTATCAAAACCCAAGTAAACAAGATTGAGGCCTTTCAAAACTGGTGCAGGCATTTGACTACCAAACAGGTGAGAGCATTCCTCTGCATCATTGGGTACTACCGTTGGTTTATACCTAATTTTGCTGGGAGATCGGCACCCCTGACCAATCTCCTAAAGGAGAAGAAGTCGGACATAGTTCGGTGGAGATCTCAGGCGGAGGAAGTGTTCCAGTCCATGAAGTTGGCATTGTGTGGACAGCCGGTCCTCACCAGCCCCAACTTCAAGATAGGCTTCATCGTGCAAACGGATGCCTCTGAGCTAGGCTCGGTACTGTTGCAAGAGGTGAACGGAGGCGAACATCCGGTCACCTACTTCAGTAGGAAACTTACCCCGGCAGAGAAAAATTATAGTGTAGTGGAGAAGGAGTGCTAGGCTATTAAATGGGCTTTGGAGTCCCTGCTCTATTATTTGCTCAGGCGACAGTTTCGCTTGGTGACGAACCATTCACTCTTGGTATGGATGAGAAATGCCAAGGAGAGGAATGCTTGAGTCACCAGATGGTTCCTGTCATTGCAAAATTTTAGTTTCCTAGTGGAACATCGACCAGGGAAGTCAAAGAGAAATGCGGATGACCTGTCATGGGCACCCTGTATGGTTACAAGTGTTCAACCCCACAAGTTTGAACGGGGGGGATATGTAAGGCAGTGAGGGGAATTATATGTGAGGGATGGTATGTATCCCCCAGAATGTGCATAGAAGCATATTGAACCTGCTGGGGTGCATTGCAATCACAAACATAGCTGTGGTTGCAGTGCAGAATAAAAGTAAGTTTTAACTTGGGCAAGCTATTTTACCAAGTAAGATTTAGTAAAATTCGGCATGGGCTTTTATTCTTGGAGTGGACTACAGGATGGCAGTGGGACGGTCCACTCCCTCCAGCTCGGGTCTTGCATGTAGCTCATGTCCACAGTTTTCATTTAAAAACCTGCAGCAAAGGTTTGAGTGTATCAGTTTTGTGCTTGCAAACTGCAGCGCAGGAGGCCCTGCAATACTGGCCTGTGTGACCTGAACACAGAGCCTAAGAAGGCAAAGCTTCTGATGCACCTCCGAGTGACCGGGCGGTGTAGTCGCCTACGGCAACGGGTTTGGAAACGGACTGTTTTTTGATGACCCCGCTGCGAACCAGAGAATACCGTTTGCCTTTAATTTGTGAGTTTTGGAAAAATAAAGAAGTTTAAGTTGAACTGTACTTGGGTCGTTGCCTCATTACCGCACAATGTGAACACTGCAGCACTACAACAGACATTTAGACAAACCACGCTTACAATAATTTGAAATATACTGCTTTATGTGCAATGGCTTTCAATAAATGATGATTTTTTTTAAAGTCAGACAAAATATCCTTTCACTCGAATAAGAGTGTTGCTCATTTGTCAGACCTCCAGCCATTGGATAGTTATACCCTATCTCATAACTTTCATACTTGAGAAAACCCTTTACAATCAAAGTTCAGATTAAGCTGATCCACAAACTCAATGTAGTTTTTCAATCTTAAACACAGACCAATAACTTTTAGGAATCAGCCTCTCTAAAATCACTTCCAGACACGTGACGTATATGTACATCACATGTTGAGTGCCAATGTATGGGATAGGCTCAGAAGCTGAGCCCCCATCATTCCAGATACCAGCATCTGCCTGTTACAGCAGTAACCAGAGCTAACTCCGATCACTATTGTTTGACCATTTTTGGAAGTCATTTAAATGGCACGATGCTGATGTATTGTCATGGCAGTGGGTGGCCTGCTGTAGGTAGTATGGCAGCCATCATTCATGAGAAATGTAATTTTGACTATATTCTACATTATAGTAGTATTGTAATATATAGAACAAGCAGTCAAGCAAATGTAGGTTCAAGTCTAATGGAAGTATGATATAAAGTAAAAAAATAAAAAATAACAGAAAAATAAAAAAGTTATGGGTTTCATAAAATGGAGACACAATTCAATTTTATTCACAAATTTACATTTTTTTTTTCGTTATTTAATTAAAAAAAAGAATATACAGATTTGGTAATGGCATAATCGTACTGATCTGGAAATGTATGTTATTTTTATCATACCATACATGATACTTGGAATTTTTAATCTGTGCTGTAGTATATTGTATGGAAATGAGGAGACCTTGGGCATTGCTTAGCACTGCATGGAGGAGCTGAGGATTAAATGTCATGTTATTTTAGATGAGGGGGCCAGGGGAGGAAAGGGTTGTCTTACTACAAGGGCACATAATATGGCAATTTGGTACATTATGGGTCAATTTGGGACATTGTGGGGGACATTATGGGGAAATTTGGGACACTATAGAGCAATTTTCGACATTAAGGGGCAATTAGGGGGATTTTGAGAGTGGACATAGTGTAGTAAGGGGCTGTGGGGTGGAGGGAACTTGGAAAGGGAGTTTAGAGGAGAAATGGAAAGGGGCAGTATCTGGGGGGCATAATGGAGAAGGGTTTTGTGGGTGACATTATGTGGGGGGAGATGTTATATAGAGAGGCAGTGTGGGGGGATATGTTGAAGAGGGGCAGTGTGGAGGGGATATTATACAGAGGGGCAGGGTTGAGGGATATTTTGGAGAGGGGCAATGTGGGGGGATTTTATGTAGATGGGTGATGTGTGGGGATATTTTGGAGAAGGACAGTGTGTGAGGGAATATTTTATAGAGGTGCAGAGTGTGGGGCTATTTTGGAGAGGGACAGTGGGGGGTATTGTAGAGAGGGACAGTGTGGGTGGGATATTTCAGAGAAGGGCAATGTGTATAGGGGGCATTTTGTGCAAGAGGCACAGTGAAGAGCAACTATTTATTTTTAGGTTATATAATTCGCGCTAAGGTAGTGAGGCGGACTCAGACTCAGTTGATAAAAGGGTCAATTTTTATTAAGTTAAAATGTAATTCTAAAATGTTGGATAAAATGTTATCATAAGCATTATCGTAATGGTTCTGTTTAAAAGTAATAGTCTTTATGCAGAGTAAAAGATCAACGTAAGAGATCATATGCTGAATTGTTCACAATGGTGGTCACTTGGGACTGTGGGACTGTATGGGTTGACACTGTTGGTTAGGTTCAACCGGTGGAGAACCTGTAGGGAGAGAGGTTGTGTTACTTACGTTTAGAGGGGTAGTTGACTACGATGATGGTCAATGGGAGAGGTAATATTTACCTGGTTAGTCACTTGGTAGGCGGTTGGTTGATGCTGTGGTGAGTGGTCCAGGGTCACTGTAATGTAAATACAACATTTCTGTTGTAACATGTTCTGTTAGTACATCTATACTAACCTCCACCAGGTTGCAAATTCAAAATAATTTTTATCTGCATCTAGCTCTGAAAAAATATTTGGGCTTCGGCTTGTAGCAGTGTGTGGGACTTGTTGTACATAGTACATAGTACATAGTTAGTAAAGCCGAATAAAGACTTGCGTCCATCAAGTTCGACCTGTTAGTTCTGTAATTGCTAAGATTGATCCAGAGGAGGGCAAAAACCCCAAATGATTTGGCCAATCTTCACCTGAGGAAAAATTCCCTCCCGACTCTGAAACCAGCAGTCAGAATAAATCCCTGTATCAACCTACTATTTTATTTTATTTTTAAGTATATGCTGAAATCTGCCTGGTATCTAGAAATGCATCCAGTCCCCGCTTGAACTGGTGTAGTGAATCCGACATTACCGTCTCCTCACTCAGTGAATTCCATATTCTCACTGCTCTTACCGTAAAGAACCCCTTCCTATGCTGGTGCTGAAACCTTTTCTCTTCCAGTCTTAGTGAATGCCCTCTTGTTACCGTAATATCCCTCCTTTTGAACAAATCCCGGCCAAGGTCTCTATACTGTCCCCTAACATATTTGTACACATTTATTATGTCCCCCCTCAACCTTTTCTTTTCCAGGCTGAATAGTCCTAGTTTTGCCAACCTCTCTGGGTATTGCAGTCCCTCCATTCCCTTTATTAATTTTGTTGCCCTCCTTTGTACCTTTTCAAGCTCATTTATATCCTTTCTATATATTGGGGCCCATAACTGAGCACAGTATTCCAAGTGTGGTCTGACCAGTGCTTTGTACAGTGGAAGAACAATGTTCTCCTCCTTTGCAGCTATACCTCTTCTGATACATCCCATTACCCTGTTTGCCCTTACAGCAGCGGCCTGACTTTGGGCACTCCAATTTAGTTTGCTATCAATCAAGATGCCCAAGTCCTTCTCCATCTCTGAATTCCCCAATGATTTCCCATTCAGTGAGTACTGGTGACTTCCATTTTTCCTTCCCATATGTATGACCTTACATTTCTCCTCGTTAAACCTCATTTGCCATTTAATGCTCCACCTACCCAGCTTATCCAAATCCCTCTGTAGGTCTGCACTGTCCTCTTTTGTATTAATTGTTTTACATAACTTTGTGTCATCTGCAAATATTGATATTTTACTATTTATCCCGTTGACTATGTCGTTAATAAAGATATTAAATAACATTGGGCCTAGTACAGACCCCTGTGGTACCCCACTAGTGACGCTTACCAAATCTGAGTATATTCCATTTATAACCACCCTCTGCCTTCTATCCTTTAGCCAGTTAGCTACCCACTTGCAGACATTTTCCCCCAGCCCCATCATTCTCATTTTGTATACCAACCTATTATGTGGCACGCTATCGAACGCTTTTGAGAAGTCGAGATACACGACATCCACTGGTTCCCCCTGATCTACTCGAGAGCTAACCTCCTCGTAGAAGTCAATCAGGTTTGTTTGGCAGGAGCGATTCCTCATGAATCCATGTTGGTTCGGGGTTAATAGATTATTAGCATCAAGATGCTCCATGATTGCCTCATTAATAAAGCCTTCAAAAATTTTGCCCACAACGGACGTCAGACTCACCGGCTGATAGTTTCCGGCGTCACTTTTCGCTCCCTTTTTGAATATTGGCACTACATTCGCCTGTCGCCAATCAAGTGGCACAGACCCAGTCTCAACAGAGTCCTTAAATATAAGATATAACGGTCTGTCTATCACATTACTTAGTTCCCTTAGTACCCGTGGGTGTATGCCATCTGGTCCTGGTGATTTGTTTATTTTAATGTTACTGAGGAGTTTCTGTACCCCAGCTTGGGTTAGATTTGTCATACTTAGTGGAGGATTAAGTTTGTCACTTCTCATTTCGCCTGTTAGTTCTTTTTCCTTTGTGAAAGTTGACGAAAAAAATTTATTTAATAGATTAGCTTTATCCTCATCTTTCTCTATGATTTTGCCTTCATCACTTTTTATCGGTCCAATATTATCCGATTTAATCCTTTTACTATTTATATACGTAAAGAACAGTTTGGGATTTGATCTACTTTCCCTAGCAATACGTCTCTCTGTTTCCTCCTTCGCTATTTTTATTTGTTTTTTACAGGTTCTCGTTTTTTCCTTGTAACACATTAGTGCCTCCTTGCTGTTTTCCTGTTTTAATCTCTTGAATGCCTCTTTTTTGCTATTTAACGCCCCTTTTACGTTCTTATTCAACAATATTGGTTTCCTCTTATTTCTGGCCCTTTTATTCCCATACGGTATATACCTCTCGCACTGAGTATTCAGAATTCTTTTGAAGGTTTCCCATTTACTATTCGTATTCCTTTGATTAAGAACTTTGTCCCAGTCTATAAGTTGAAGGTATTCTTTCAGCTGATCAAACTTCGCCCTCCTAAAGTTTAATGTTTTAGTTGTTCCCTTATTGATAACCCTACTGAAGGGCATTTTGAAATTGATAATATTATGATCGCTATTACCTAGGTGCCCCCCTATCTGTACCTCAGTTATTCTATCAGGCCTATTAGTCAATATTAAGTCCAACACGGCCTTCCCTCTCGTTGGTTCCTGCACTAGTTGGGAGAGATAATTATCCTTGATATTTGTCAAGAACCTTTTTCCTTTCTGCGATCTACAGGTTTCTGTTTCCCAGTCAATATCCGGGTAGTTGAAGTCCCCCATTACAATCACCTCATTATGTTTTGCTACTTTGTCTATTTGTCCTAATAGCAGTTTCTCATTCTCCTCTGTTATATTGGGTGGCTTATAGCAGACCCCCAGTAATATTTTATTATTATTTTTTGCCCCCTCTATCTCTACCCACATGGACTCGACCCCCTCTTCTCCCTCTCCTATATCTTCCCTTAGTCTGGGCTTTAGACGTGACCTTACATATAAGCAGACTCCTCTGACCTTCCCCTGTTTCCGGTCCCTTCTAAATAAACTATAATCTAATAAATTTACCGCCCAGTCGTAGCTATCGTCTAGCCAAGTCTCTGTTACACCTACGATGTCATACCTCTCCTCCGATATAAGCGCCTGCAGCTCATCCGCCTTATTGGTCAGGCTTCTTGCGTTGGTCAGCATGCAAGATAAAACTTTGGGGTTATTTAGCATTCTATTCTTCTCTAACGATCTAACTGTACTATCCCCACCCCCCTCTCCACCCTCATTATATTCACTTCTCCCCTTCCCCCTTGCTTGCCTCACATCCCACCTATTTCCTTGGTTTCCCCCCCCCGTCTCTAGTTTAAAAACTCCTCCAACCTATTAGCCATCTTCTTCCCCAGCACCGCTGCACCCTCCCCATTGAGGTGCAGCCCGTCCCTACGGTAGAGCCTGTAGCCGACAGCGAAGTCGGCCCAGTTCTCCATGAACCCAAACCCTTCTGCCTTGCACCAACTCTTTAGCCACTTATTCACCTCCCTAACCTCCCGTTGGCGCTCCTGTGTGGCTCGCGGGATTGGTAGTATTTCTGAGAAAACTACCTTGGAGGTCCTTGCCCTAAGCTTCCTACCTAGATACCTGAAATCATTTTTAAGGACCCTCCATCTACCACTCACTTTGTCATTGGTGCCAATGTGGACCATGACCGCTGGGTCTTCGCCAGCCCCGCCCAGTAACCTGTCAACCCGATCCGCGATCTCACTTTGTTCTATTAGTCCATCTATACTAACCTCCACCAGGTTGCAAATTCAAAATAATTTTTATGTGCATCTAGCTCTGAAAAAATATTTTGGCTTGTAGCAGTGTGTGGGACTTGTTCTATTAGTCCAACTATACTAACCTCCACCAGGTTGCAAATTCAATATAATTTTTATCTGCATCTAGCTCTGAAAAAATATTTCGGCTTGTAGCAGTGTGTGGGACTTGTTCTATTAGTCCGTCTATACTAACCTCCACCAGGTTGCAAATTCAAAGTAATTTTTATCTGCATCTAGCTCTGAAAAAATATTTCGGCTTGTAGCAGTGTGTGGGACTTGTTCTATTAGTCCATCTATACTAACCTCCACCAGATTGCAAATTCAATATAATTTTTATCTGCATCTAGCTCTGAAAAAATATTTCGGCTTGTAGCAGTGTGTGGGACTTGTTCTATTAGTCCATCTATACTAACCTCCACCAGATTGCAAATTCAATATAATTTTTATCTTCATCTAGCTCTGAAAAAATATTTCGGCTTGTAGCAGTGTGTGGGACTTGTTCTATTAGTCCATCTATACTAACCTCCACCGGGTTGCAAATTCAAAATAATTTTTATCTGCATCTAACCCAGCCAATACTTTTGGGCTAATACCACAGTTTGGCCACTCAGCTCTGCTCGGTTCCCATCCATTGTTTTTTGTGCTAACAACTAGAGATGAGCGTTGTTCTACTCGAACTGTTCGCCAATCTCAAATTCGAGCTGTTTTGGGCGGTGTTCGAGCCGTTCGGCGAACACGAACAATTTGAGAAAAATTCGGCTGTTCGAGGTTATGTTCGATAACTGTTCGTGCACCAAAATCATAACTGGATTTTTTCTCAGTAATGATGAAAATTAATGTTAATACGCAGTTTGAGTGTACAGCAGGGTGGGGGGAGGGGCAGGGGATGGATCTCTGCAGGAACAATGAAGATCTCCATTTTTTTTTCTCTTTCCCGCATTTGCAGTGGGGAGGTGCAATCTGTCAGCCTATCAGCAGCGCACACACGGAGCGAAGTGCTTTTTTTCACACAAGCAAGGGCATGTGTCATTGGCAGTGTATGTCACATGTCCTTGCCCTATAAGACCAAGCCATTTTCCCTGTCGCCACCATTTTCTCACTGCTGCAGCTGCGTGTTAGACGGCACCGCTGTTGCTGTGTGCGCTATACCTTGTTAATTTCAAGCCAATTTTCGCACAAATCTACAGATAGCTTGGGAGTAGGGAATAGTTGTGATTGCAGTCCTTTTAAGGACTAGGTTACAGCATTTCCTACGACTTTTATCAGGCAGGTCTGTGCTCTTAAATAGATAGATTGTGGGAGTAAAGACTAATTGTAATTGGAGTCCTTTTCAGGACTAGGTTACATCAGTTCCTATCAGTTTTTGCCAGGCAGGTCTGTGCCAGTGCTGTGCAAGTTTTTTTCACAGCATTTGGCTGAATCTAGCAAAGCTAATCCTTTTTGGCCTATTGCAGAGTGTGTTAGTCAGTGGAGTAGCCTATCTGTGTTGCAAGATATACCACCTGTGTATAGAATACCAATTTTTTTACTGCACCTAGTGAAGTAAAATCTTTTGGGCATAGCATCATTCTATTAGTCCATCTATACTGACCTCCATCAGGTTGCAAATTGAATATAATTTTTTTCTGCATCTAGCTCTGAAAAAATATTGGGCTTCTAGCTGTGTGTGGGACTTGTTGTATTAGTCCATCTATACTGACCTCCATCAGGTTGCAAACTGAATATATTTTTTTCTTCATCTACCTCTGAAAAAATATTGGGCTTCTAGCTGTGTGTGGGACTTGTTCTATTAATCCATCTATACAGACCTCCATCAGGTTGCAAACTGAATATATTTTTTTCTGCATCTACCTCTGAAAAAATATTGGGCTTCTAGCTGTGTGTGGGACTTGTTCTATTAATCCATCTATGCTGACCTCCATCAGGTTGCAAACTGAATATATTTTTTTCTGCATCTACCTCTGAAAAAATATTGGGCTTCTAGCTGTGTGTGGGACTTGTTCTATTAATCCATCTATACAGACCTCCATCAGGTTGCAAATTGAATATGATTTTTTTCTGCATCTAACACAGCCAATAGTTTTGGCCTAATACCACAGTTTGGCCACTCAGCTCTGCTCGGTTCCCATCCATTGTTTTTTTGTGCAAACAACTCCAGAGTTGTGAATTAGTTAACCACCAAAATGAGTGGAAAAAGGCATGCTGCTGGTGGAAAGAGGAATAGGCGTGTTGGGAAGGGGAAAAAAGGTTGTGTCCGTGGGGTAGGTGTTAAAGCAACAGTAACATCTGCAGAAGAAAGACCATCTTCCAGCCAAACTAAAATGTCTACTTCTTTTAGCGGACAATGTGATAAGATCCCTTTCTTACGGCCACGCCAATCGCTACAAATTCCAGATGAGGCACAAAAACAGCAGGTGCTTCAACGGATATCAAGTGCTCCTTTAAGTGGGCTCTCCTCCACATCAACTTCAACATCACAAATACTCCAGTCCTCAAAGGTGTCACCCCAATCGCACTTGCTTCCTCACAGCTCCCAAATCTCCAGCTGCCCGTCTGAGTATGAGGTAGAACAGATGGTTGAGTCTGCAGAGCTGTTTACTCATACTATAGCCTGGGAATCAGAGGTCGACTCCAGCGCTTCTGTGAATCCAGACGAGGAAATGATCTGCACTGATGCCCAGAATCTTTATGAGTCGGATCCAGGACCAGACGCAGAAGGTTCTGACCATAATGTAGACCCTCATTCCCAAACTGTAACTCCTGTTGGTGGAGACAATGAGGAAGACGATGATAAGACTCAAATACTTGATTGGAGCGACAACTTTAGTTTTTTGTCAGGGCAGGAACAGGTTGGCTCTGAGGACGACGGGTGTGATAACGCACAGGGTGATGATGATGAGGTTGGAGACCCCACTTACTGTCAACCCACAGTCAGCCAAGAGATGAGGTCAGCAGAGGAGGTGGAGGAAGATGCTAGTGACGACGAGGTCAGGTTGCGCCTTCCTGGACAGAGACGTAGTACTGGAAGCACGTCAACAACTGCATCCTCAAACACAACTCTGCCTCTCACCACAAGTCGTGGTGGCTCTTCAGGTCACATGGGTGCTAAGCCTTGCATAGCCTGGGCATTTTTTCAGATCGATAAAGATGACCCAACTCGTGTTATCTGTAACATTTGTCAGCAAAAGCTAAGTAGAGGCCAAAAAATACATAGTTTGAGTACTTCATGCATGAACCGGCACATGGACATGAAGCATAAGTTGCAGTGGGAAGCTCAGTGTGCTAGAATGCGGCCTAGCCGGCCGGGCCAACCACCGTCTGCCATATCTTGTGCATCCGCGGCCTCTTCATCCTCTGTGACTGGGGGGACAGCAGTGACACCTGTTTTGGGGCGCAGACCTGCCACCTCTTTACCCGCAACAGCCAGCGTGATTGGCAGGTCATCATTTTTTTGGAGGTGGTAACACCAGCTGGTGTTGAGCGCTGTCCGACATCGATAGCACCACCTTTGGATCAAGGCAACCTAACATGTCTGCCTGCATCTTCCTCACAGACCGGCAGTTTGCCGGGGACACCCTTATCAACCCCGTCTAAGCACAATAGCCAGCCCTCGGTCCCTCAGATGTGGACAAGTAAAAGACCATTTCCTCCTAGCCATGAGAAAGCTAAGAGGTTGAATTTCACCATCTGCAAGCTCTTGGCTACAGAAATGCTGCCTTTCCGCCTGGTGGACACAGAGGATTTTCGAGACCTTATGTCCGTCGCAGTGCCCCAGTACCAGATGCCCAGTCGGCACTACTTCTCAAAGAAAGGTGTGCCTGCGCTCCACCAGCATGTCGCACACAACATCACCGCTTCTTTGAGAAACTCTGTGTGTGACAGGGTGCATTTCACCACAGACACTTGGACGAGTAGGCATGGACAGGGGCGTTATATGTCGCTGACTGGGCACTGGGTAACTATGGTGACAGCAGGACAAGGGGCTGCTGTCCAAGTCTTGCCGTCCCCACGAGTTGTGCGTCAATCCTCTTTATGTCAAAGTTCCTCCACTGCTTCTGCCTCCTCAACCTCTTCTCGGTCTTCCACCTGCACCCAAAGCCTGTCTGGTCATGCCACAAGCTTTCTAACTGCGCAGAAGGGATCCTGCACACCTCCTTACTATGCTGGCATTAGGGCTCAACGTCATCAGGCGGTTTTTACATTGAAATGTCTGGGAAATGTGAGTCACACAGCTGAGGAGTTGTGGTCAGCTCTGGAGAACCAATTTCATGAATGTTTGTCTCCACTGGACCTGAAACCAGGGAAGGCCGTGTGCGACAATGCTGCAAACCTGGGTGCGGCCCTTCGCCGGGGCAATGTCACACACGTGCCTTGTATGGCTCACGTGTTGAACCTGGTTGTCCAGCAATTTTTAGCCCACTATCCCAGACTAGATGGCCTTCTGCAGAGGGCACGGTCGCTGTGTGCTCACTTCCGCCGTTCGCATCCCGCAGCTCAGCGACTTACATCTCTACAGAAGTCGTTGGGCCTGCCACTTCACCGGCTAAAATGCGATGTGCCTACCCGGTGGAATTCAACTCTGCACATGTTGCAGCGACTGTGGCAGCACCGACAAGCCCTGGTGCAATACGTTCTGACGTATAGCCTGGGCCAACGAGATTCAGAGGTGGGGCAAATCACGCTGGAGGAGTGGTCTCAGATCAGGGACCTATGCACCCTTCTGCACAGTTTTGAAATGGCGACGAAGATGTTTAGTGCTGACGATGCCATTATCAGCATGACTATTCCGGTGATTTACATGCTGGAGCACATGTTAAACAGAATTCGGAGTCAGGTGGTGGCACAAAAGGAGGTGGAGGAAGTAGAGGAGGAGGAGTTGTATGCGGAAGGGCTAACATCTGCAAGGTCCAGACGGTCGGCAGCACCAAGGCGGCAGGCATGTGAGGGTGGGGGAGATGGTTTTACCAGGGCGCATGGTAGCAGCCAAACTAGTGAGGAAGGTGCAGGAGCCCAGGAAGAAGTGGAGGACGAACTGATGGAAGACTCATCA
Organism: Phyllobates terribilis; assembly: GCF_046119375.1. Classification (NCBI taxonomy): domain Eukaryota; kingdom Metazoa; phylum Chordata; class Amphibia; order Anura; family Dendrobatidae; genus Phyllobates; species Phyllobates terribilis. The sequence goes on along the minus strand of NW_027362763.1, from coordinate 455,642,413 downwards.
GATGAGGGAGACCTTGATCACATTTCTGTTGTGCGAGGTTGGGGGGAGAGGACAGAGGAAGGAAGCATGATTGTTACCTCGCCACCAACACAACAGGGACTTGGTGCTCCTGGATGCGCAACACACATGAGTGCCTTCTTGCTGCACTACCTGCAACATGACCCTCGAATTGTGAGAATTAGAAATAATCCTGACTACTGGGTTGCCACACTGTTAGATCCACGGTACAAAAGTAAATTTGCAGAAATTATTCCTGCCATAGAAAGGGATGCATGCATGCAGGAGTATCAGCAGAGACTGTTGCAGAATCTTACATGTGCTTTTCCACAAAATACCAGTGGTGCACGTAGTGAATCTCACAGTTCCAACTTGCCAACCGTGGGACCGTCAAGTGTTCAGCACTCAAACCGTAACAGAACCACAGTATCTGCTGGTAACATCAATTTTGCGGAATCATTTCACCACTTTTTTAGCCCATCCTTTGCAAGGCCACAGGAGACAAGAAGTCTGACACATAGTCAACGCCTAGAGATGATGGTACAGGAGTATCTCCAAGTAAACATTGAAGCCACGACTGTGTCACTGGACCCTTGCTCTTTTTGGGCTTCCAATCTGGATAAATGGCCGGAGCTAGCCACTTACGCCTTGGAGATCTTGTCATGCCCCGCAGCCAGCGTTCTGTCTGAACGTGTGTTCAGCGCTGCTGGTGGTGTGCTGACAGATAAGCGCACGCGGCTCTCCACTGATAATGTAGACAGACTCACGTTCATAAAGATGAACAAATCATGGATCCGAAACGACTTTTCTACCCCTGTGTCATCCTGGGGAGAGTAAAAGCTTGATGATTGGTTAAAATCACCCTACCAACCGTTTTAAGCTTTCAAATTACTAATCATGTTTATCTGTATCTTGGCTGGAAAATAATTTGGGCTTTGTAGCAGTGTGCAGCACTGATTCTATTAGGCCATCTATAATAAGCTCCACCATATTTAAAATTACTAATCATGTTTATCTGTATCTTGACTGGAAAATAATTTGGGCTTTGTAGCAGTGTGCAGCACTGATCCTATTAGGCCATCTATACTAAAGCTTCACCAGATTTAAAATTAATAATTTTTAGCTGCATCTAGCCCGGAAAATAATTTTGGGGCTCCGAGATGCGCAAGACACATAAGTGCCTTCTTGCTGCACTACCTGCAGCATGACCCTCATATTGTCAGAATTCGAAGTAATCATGACTACTGGGTTGCCACACTCTTAGATCCCCCAAACTTTTCGATCAACCTTTTCATTTTAATAAAGACTTAAAAAATGGTCATTTTTGAAATTATAAGCATTAGCAGGTTGTTAGAAACTGAAATCAAACAGTTTTCAACTCAAAACTTTATTCTAGGTGATGTTACAATTTCACAAAGGACCCCTTGTTCGAAAGGAGCTTCTGAACTCTCTCGTCCATTGAATTTGTCAGGTTTTGGATGGTTTCTGCTTCAATTGTTTTGCATGAGGACAGAATACCCTCCCAGAGCTGTTGCTTAGATGTGAACTGCCTCCCGCCATCATAGACACTCCTTTTAATGATGCTCCAAAGGTTCTGAATGGGGTACAGGTCAGGGGAGCATGGGGGTCACACCATAAGTTTGTCCCCTTTTATGGCCATATCAGCCAGAGATGCAGATGTTTTATGTGCAGCATGAGATGGTGCATTATCATGCAGAAAAATGATCTTGCTGTGAAATACACGGTTCTTCTTCTTGAACCATGGCAGGAAGTGCTGTTTGAGAAAATCCACATACATTATGGAGTTCATCTTTAGCGCCTTCAGGGATCCTACAGAGGCCGACAATCTCTCTCCCCATGATTCCAGCCCAAAACATTACTCCACCTCCTCCTTGTTGGCGCTGTAGCCGTGTTTGCGTGGGGTGTCCATCAACCAGCCATCCTCCACTCCATCCATCTGGACCATCGAGCGCTGAACGGCACTCATCCGTGAACAAAACAGTTTTGAAATCAGTCTTCATGTAATGTTTGGCCCACTGGAGCCGTTTCTGCTTGTGTGAAGTGGATAGAGGAGGTCGACAGGATGGCGTATGCACAGCTGCAAATCTCTGTAGGACCCTGCATCTTGTTGGTCGGGGGACGTTGGAGGCACAAGCAGCTTCAAAAACTTGTCTGCTGCTATGACAAGGCTTTTTTCCGCTCCTCTTTCAATCTGATGTAATTGCCTGTAGGAAAGAGTCCTCAATTTGCCCTTATCAGCACGCACACGTGTGTACTGTGAATCAGCTACATACTTCTTGATTGCCAAGACACTTCATCCTGATCATCGCACAATGTTGATTGTAGTCATGCCTTGACCTAAACACTCCACAATTTGTTGCTTCTCAGCAGCCGACACATCCTTTTTCTTTCCCATTTTGGCAGAAAATGTAGGCTGCTTAATAATGTGAGACAGCCTTCTTAAGTAGTCTTGCCTTTCATTGGACACACCTGCCAAACTAATTAGCACAGGTGTCTGCAATTGCTTACAGTGATATAAAGAGCCCTGACACACATCACCATCAATGAGTTTAACTGACAAACAAACAAATTCTTCCCTTATCACTCCTAAACACTTTTTGTATAATAATTTGGAACGCAGTGGTCTGTATGGAGTTTTTCAATAAAGGGCCCAAAATTAAGATAACATAGATGGGAGAGGTCTCTATGAATAGGAATTCCTAAGTATTTGATACCCTGTGAGGGCCAGGCAAAGGGAAAGTTGGACTGGATGGAATCCTATATGGATTTGGGGAGGGAGACATCGAGGGCCTCAGACTTCGCTGCATTGATTTTAAAATTTGACCATGTAACAAAGTGATCTATTTCAGCCATAACAGCATGGATGGATATATGTGATTGAGTGATATATATTAGGACATCATCAGCAAATAGAGAGCACTTGTACTCGGTGCCTCCCACCTCAATCCACCTAATATTGGGGTTATGGCGAATTGATGAGAGCAGGTGCTCCGTCACTAGGATGTATAAGAGAGGGGACAGAGGACATCCCTGCCTTGTCCCATTGGTGATTGTGAAAGGTGATGAAAATGTTCTCATGCACCCCCTGGGCCTTGGGACACCCGGAGCCGGACCCTTTTCGGTGGATGCTGATGGTTGTAGTCTTCGTGGCGGCGACCCGGTTCCGTGGCTCAGGGTGGTCAAACCAGTGGCGGAACTATTTATGTGGTTTTGATGTTTAAATGTCCGACTACGCCACCCGTGGATTGCGGTCAGAGTGAACCGCCGCTGCAGGGCAGACAGCTGAGGCTGGTGTTGTGGGTGCAGCAGAGCGTAGCATAACTCCCCACGGAAGGAGTATAGCCTCAGGGCAGTGTATGCGGAGGATGGGGGTGATGGTGCAGGGCAGCAGCAGTAACGACACGGAGTCAGTGATGCAGTCCAGGGCCTTTACTCACAGTTCTTATTATCCAGACCACGTCTGCAGGTAACGGCTGCCCACGTCGTACTGTGCTCACCAGGTGAGGGGCTCAGACAACTCCCAGATAACTTTGGAGCGCTTCACAGGACCCCCTTTGTGTGTCCTTTGTCTGGCCTTTCTTACCAACCCTTCTGTCCGGCTGCCTCGGGCCTCCTCTTGGTAAACTTGGCGCCAGTTTCCCTGACCCTATGTGGTGCCTTCCTAGCGGGTGTAGCGAGGGGCTGCGCCACATAAAATGTCACAGCCTCCGGTTTCTAGCTGAGGGTCGTTTCCTGCCTCCACTAGTTTTGGAGACCGGTCTCCCCCTTTGGCCTGACCCCTCCACGCAGGTGGATTCGGGCGTGCGGTGGCGACTCGCCCGTCCGCACCCCTGGGTTCCCTTCATTCCTCGTTCCTGGAGCCTTCTCCGCTCCTCTTCCTTCCTTCTCCCTCTTCCAGGCCTGGGCCTCTGTTACTAGGCCCGCCTCCGGAGCAGAGCTCATGCAGAGCCCCTGCTCCCTGCCACTTCTGCTCAGACTTCTCTGCACTGAACTAAGATGGTGCCCACCTTTTATACTCCCTTCTCAATGCACCCAGGAACTGCTTCCTCCCTGCTCCTGCACTACAGGGTTCCCCATCCTCAGTGTCGGGTCCTGATCCACACTCCATCCTTACCTGAGAGTGAGATATCACACCTCTGGGTGAGGTGCAATACCTCTGTAGCAACCGAGCCCTCAGGGTGCTACAGTTCCATTTATCTTCAGCCTAGGTGACGTATTGTGATACAGGGCCGTGATTTTGGCTATAAAAGGGTCCCCTAGACCCCTACCCCAAGCTTTTTAAGAGAATCATATATGGCGTGCCAGGAGACTCTATGAAATGCTTTCTCAGCATCCAACGAGAGTATCTAATTACAAATTTTTAACTGCATCTAGCCCAGGAAATACTTTGTGCCTAGTAGCAGTGTCTGCTAGTCAGCGGATTATCCCGGCTGTTAAGCAAGCTACACCACCTGTAGTTTAGACACTTAATTTTTTCAAAGGAAATGCTTCGGGACCATGGGATACTCAGTGAAGAGCATCAGGAGGCACCCCAAGGCATAGGGGCTGGGACTGGCAGTAGGATGCCTTGCGGTGGACAGCCGAGCTCGATCCTTATAAAAGCTTTTTAACTGCAGCAGCTTTAGTGGACGCTACTGGAGCTGGAATTACGCGGCTGCTGGCATGAGACTTGCCCTCCAATAAATCCTTGTAAAAGGATTTAAAGTGTGCTCATTCAAATTAGAGAGACAATTTAAATCAAAAAGATTAGACCTGTCTCCACCGCAGGGGCGCTCGCTCGACCCACCAGCGGACAGGCACCAGTATTAGGAGAGGGGGGCTTGCCGTCAGGGTCCACTGTGGCTCTGGCACAAACCCGGCGACACGGAGGTCGCACGGGCAGGAATGGACTGGCCGTGTCTGCTTCACACTTTTTTGGTTTTAGAAGGGCATGACATGCCTATATCTGTGTCTCCACCTCCTTTTACTCCTCCACCTCTTATCGCATGACTATATGTACTTGTCACTTTTCCATGTGTTAGTTGTGTCTTCTGAGCAGTTTGTCAGCTTTTGGACACCTTTGAAGGTGTTTTCTATGTGTTTCTATGTGTTTTTGTTTGCCTGCCATTGGTTTTAACGGTGTTCGAAGGTGTTTGATGAACAGTTCGACGAACAGTTCGGAGAACATACGGGTGTTCGATGAACCAAACCGAACTCGAACACTACAGGGTGGCTCACCACTACTAGGGACTCTTTCCCTCTCCCCAATAGGTCCACGTGAGAGTCTTCAGGAAAAAACCCTGGACACTCCTGGTATCCTGAAATACATGACTCAATTGATATACCAAGCTACTTGGCAACAGCAATAGGTAATTATATCCCACCAAATCCTAGGTTTCTTCAGCACCAATAGGGACAGTCTACCTAACACTTAAACTCTCCTTATTCCCGAAGGAAAGCTACATTCTAAACCAATGTTCCTGGACCGAGTACCTGACTAGAAGTAAACCTTAGGTTCGCCAACCAACAAACCAAACCTCCACCATTGGCTTTCATTGAGCACTGCAAGACTACTCTTTGAAGGTACCTACCACACTACCAATCGCACCCCTAACAGAGTGCCATACCAGACACACTGACTGTTGTATTTACATTACAGTGACCGTGGACCACTCACCACAGAATCAACCAACCACCTACCAAGTGACTAACCAGGTAAATATTACCTCTCCCATTGACCATCATCGTAGTCAACTACCCCTCTAAACGTAAGTAACGCAACCTCTCTCCCTACAGGTTCTCCACTGGTTGGACCCAACCAACAGTCTCAACCCATACAGTCCCACAGTCCCAAGTGACCACCATTGTGAGCAATTCAGCATATGCTCTCTTACGTTGATCTTTTACTCTGTATAAAGACTATTACTTTTAAACAGAACTGTTACGATAATGCTTATGATAACGTTTCATCCAACATTTTAGAATTACATTTTAACTTAATAAAAATTGACCCTTTTATCAACTGAGTCTGAGTCCGCCTCACTACCTTAGCACGAATTATATAACCTAAACTCTTGTTACACCTACCCACTGACACGCAGTGGTTCTGTGTCTACTAATTCGCTACTGCTGTTAGTGATCAGCCTACCAGCGCCTCCTTTATCTAATATCATAAACTATTTATTTTTATTTATAGGGCATTTTGAAGCATTTAGCTTCTTCTTCAGGACGCCCACGATCGTGGTTGTCCTGATGAAGAAGATATATGCTTCGAAACACATTGACAAATAAACCACTTACTATTAGATTGGCATCTGTCATTCTTCTTCCTATGGCAGCGCAGAATCAACCCATTTGTTTTCCATTACCTATGCTTTTATCTGTTTGCGGGTCTGCAGCAGCAGCAAGCTTTTTCAGTCATTGTGTGTACTCAACCCAAACCAGGTGAACACAATTGTGCTGTCTCTTCTGTATCTGTTTTCCCAGATAAGTCCCTATTTGCGCTTTGTCTCCTTCCAGTATTTCTCTCTGATAACTAGAGATGTGCACATCTGACAAAATCGAATTCTTTGAATTGCAAACATTTTCCTGGGAAATTTGATTAACATCAAAGTTATTCTCCATGAATTCAATGTGCCTTATTATGCCCTTGTCTCTTTAAGAACATAATAAACATAAGATGAAAAAAAAGAGTCGTGGTTCAGTCTTGTAGAAAATAAGCATAGAGTTTTACTTCTGACCCTGGCCATCTCCAGCACTAGCTCTCTGCGATTGTTTACAGGATACACCACTGTCATTATGACTGCATTACAAGTAGCAGCTTCAGCCAATAACATCTTACAATAAATTACACTGGTATACAGGGATTTAGATGCCAACGATGTCTGAACAGTTTTATATTAAGTTTATGGTGCTGATTAAGAATATGACTTCGGTTTTGCCAAATTGGCTCAGGTTTCTGAGATATTTAATAGTTAACTAATTAATTAGAGTAGAATTCTGAAAGACGCAAATATATTTGAATATGGGGGAAAGAACAGACGCATCTTGGACAGCTCCGCTGGCCACACAACATTCTTTGGTCAGCCGCAAGAGGTCCATATGTTATGCAAGCCTGCTCTAGGGTCTGGGGTCTGGAGAGCTGCATAAATATCTCTGTAATATCCGTGTGGTTTGCCTAATTCTAATCTTTGCAGATTCAATAATTTCTAGTGTTGACCCCTTAACTGCCAGCATCAGTAATCCAAATGAGTACATTCTGATATCAATGCATCTGAAGGTTGACAAATAGACTGGGGAAAAGTAGGGATGTGGAAGCCACTTACTTGCAAATTCTTACTCAAATGAAGACAAATCCCCTAATAAAGTAAATTTGCAAAGTTCATAACTTTCCATGCTGGGCAAAATTATTAAAAAAATAAAGTTTATTCACTCTTGAAATATTCATGGTGCCATTATTTAGGCACAGTATGTCAGGATTTCAATATGATTTGATATCATTAAACTTTGTATTATTTTGGTTTTATATCTGAATATTATTTGACAAATATAAGGAAGGATTATTTGTGTTCTACATGGGCTCATCTGAAAATAATTGATTGCAGATATAAGTCAAATACTGTTCAAGCCATCATTGTGGGTCTCTACTTCGAGCCATAGATATCAACTGGAGATTCATAATATGCTTAACGGCAACATTTTTTGTGTTCCATATTTGAAGACACCTCAGAGTTTTTCAGTCTGGTTTTCTTTCATGAGTTCTATAGCCTATCCAATGTGTTCCTTATTTTATATTTATCCACTAGCACTATGGACATTTGTGTGACATTTTAAAATAGCTAAAACTAATCATAGTACAGAATCCATAACAAATAAAACAAGGTGTAACATTCATCCTTGTCTATATTTTATATGCTTGGGCATTTCATGATAGAAAAAGACTTAAAAATGTTCCTATTCTTGGCTTGGTATGAAACTAGAGGAGACAATTATTTTCTTTTTTGTAGTGTAAAGGCAAGATGAAAAACAGATAGGTCATGGGTGCAATGTCTCTTGCACACATTGTTAGAGTCCTAATTTGGCAGATCTTTCAAAAGGCTGAGTTTCAGCATCAAACTATAGTATTATGATGGAGTGCTGTTTGAAAAATCCATCACAGACCAAGTCAAGGTGAAACACAATACTGAAATAAAATCCTATTCCCCATTCTTTTTCTCTGAAATTGGCACCCTGTTAAGTCCAGTCAATGTAAGAAAACAGTAGAAACATAGTTTGAAACTCAAAACAAGATAGCAATTTTGTTTGTTTCTGAAACAACTGTGAAGACTTAATATTTCAGGGGTTTGATAGTTGTTTTGTCACCTACTAATCAGCTGGTAAATTGTATTTTTAGCATATGTTTTAAGCATATAGGCTTATGCATATATTATACAACTGATCTTTTATGATTTTTTACCTTATAATAGTTTATATTTTTGTAATTTCACTTTTATATTAAGCTAAGAGAGAATAACAGCAAATAACAGAGCTACTGTATAGCAGCATTAAACAGTTTGTTGCTTTTCATGAACGCACCACTTCCCAGCCTTCCACATTTCTTCTTCCAGGGAGACAGGTGATCCTGGTTCATGGACAGTTCAAACCAGCTCAGCTGACCCAAAATATGCCCTGTCGGATGCAACTATATGTTGAAGCTTTGTTTCTGAAGCATTGGAGCGCAGTAGCACTGAACCTGAATGGAATCATGAGCTAACCAAAAGCTCCAGAAGTCCTGACCATCCACAGAGTAGTGCTCACAGACGCAATAGAAAAGAGCTTGTAAGCACTGCAAATGTATGGCCACAGCTATTCGATAGCAGCAGCGGCCAGTAATCTAGGCAACAAGCAATTAATAGAAAAAATAACATTTTAATTATCAGAGGGGTGGATTAGAATAAACGTTATATTTGAAAGCTGCAATTATTTCCATCTTTGAAGATGAGAATAATCCTTTAAGCAGCTGGATATTTTTAAAAAGTCTGCTTTGATGCTGTGATAACTAGTGTTGAGCGAGCACTAAAATGCTCGGGTGCTCGAAGCTCGGGCCGAGCTCGCCGTGAAACTCGGGTGCTCGACCCGAGCAACGAGCCCAATGTTAGTCTATGGGAGACCAGAGAATTTTTGCGGCGGCACCCCCGGCAGTCTTTTAAAAGCCTAACAAGTGCCCAAAACGATAGTGACAGTGCTCAAATGACATGGGGACAGCATGGGGATCGCCCCAGGAAGCATTTCTGACCCCCAGGTCACTGCTGTCAACAATGTGGTCAGAGGTATTAAGCCACTTTTAAGGGCTCACAACAAAACGTTCAAAAACGAAACTGAAACTGCTTTCCTGTGAAATATGTTAAGGAAGTTCCTTTCCAGGGTAAAGACTTGTGTATAAGGTAAAATAAATAACAAAAAAAAATACTCCTCCACACCTTGGGCTATGTTCACAAGTAGCATTTTTGATGCGTTTTTGCTCTTTTGTATTGCTTTCAACCGTGACAAATGCATTCACTGGGAAATGTCATTTTAACATTTTACAACCTTATCTGGCCATGTGCTGTGTGACACATGCATACAGTGCTGAAAAGACATGGGAACAGCATAGGGAAGACCCCTGGAAGCATCTCTGACACCCAGGTCACTGCCTAAAAGTGTGCCCATCAGAAGTCATCCTTGCCGCATCAGAAAATGCAGACTTGCAACTATCCCCGTGCAAGTCCTTCTCCTAGGGCAGCATTGGACGAGCCCACGAGAGAATCAGACTCCTCCGGTAGGCCCTGGCTTCTCCATCAGGGGAGTTGAGAGTGCCAAGGTGAGGAGCATGATGATGATGTTAGAAGTTAGCATCTGCTTTGTTTTCTTGGAATGCAAGCGTAAGTGTGCAGCCTGCCACCCACCCATCCCCAGGCTGCAATACCATACTGCTAGCTTGCACTTGAAATGGTGCCTTTTACTTTGGAGGAGGCCGAAGCTGGCCACTACATCATGGCTGCTTCGGCAGCGAGGTATCCATACTCAGTCCACACCTGCCCGGCGGCCGGGTGTCTAAGGTCGGTTCCCAGCCGCCATGGGGCGGCCGGGTGTCCATACTCGGTCCCCAGCTGCCCCGTGGCCGGGTGTCCACACACGGTCCCCAGCCACCTGGGGGCAGCCGGGTGTCCATAAACGGTCCCCAGCCACCCCTATTTCTCCTGTCAACTCCCCCCCCACACACTTTTCTTAACCCGGCGTGCTTTAGGGCAGCATTGGATGAGCCCACCAGAGAACCAGACTCCTCCGGTGGGCCCTGGCTTCTCCATCAAGGGAGTTGAGAGTGCCAAGGTGAGGAGCATGATGATGATGATAGAAGTTAGCATCTGCTTTGTTTTCTTGGAATGCAAGCGTAAGTGTGCAGCCTGTCACCCACCCACCCCCAGGCTGCAATACCATACTGCTAGCTTGCACTTGAAATGGTGCCTTTTAGTTTGGAGGAGGCCGAAGCTGGCCACTACCTCATGGCTGCTTCGGCAGCGAGGTATCCATACTCAGTCCCCAGACGCCCCTATTTGTCCCGGTGTGCCTTATACATAAAATTAAGCGCGCATACCAAAACATTACCTGTGCCCTCCCCAGTGCATTTAGTGGGAAGGACAGCCTATTCCGCTGTAGTGTGTGCATGCCAAACCCCTGTTCATGGTACATGTGAAGATGCCACCCACCCTGCACCTGTCGTTGCAGACTTACAACTATCCCCGTTCAAGTCCTTGTCCCAGGGCAGTGTTCAATTGTACCTCTCCTATTCCTTGCAATGCAAGCGCAAGTATGCAGCCTGCCACCCACCCACCCCCAGGCTGCAATACCATACTGCTTGCTTGCACTTGAAATTGGGCCTTTTAGGCTTGTGGAGGCAGAATCTGGCCATCACGTCATGGCTGCGTTGGCGGCCTGGTATCCATACTCAGTCCCCAGCCGCCCGGCGGCCGGGTGTCCACACTTGGTCCTCAGCTGCCTGGGGGCAGCCAGGTGTCCATAAACGGTCCCCAGCCGCCCCTATTTCTCCTGTCGACTTCCCCCCACACACTTTTCTTAGCCCGGCCTGCTTTAAGTCAGCATTGGACGAGCCCACCAGAGAACTAGACTCCTCCGGTGGGCCCTGGCTTCTCCATCAGGGGAGTTGAGAGTGCCAAGGTGAGAAGCATGATGATGATGATAGAAGTTAGCATCTGCTTTGCTTTCTTGGAATGCAAGCGTAAGTGTGCACCCTGCCACCCACCCACCCCCAGGCTGCAATACCATACTGCTAGCTTGCACTTGAAACGGGGCCTTTTAGTTTGGAGGAGGCCGAAGCTGGCCACTACCGCATGGCTGCTTCGGCAGCGAGGTATCCATACTCAGTCCCCAGCCGCCCGGCGGCCGGGTGTCCACACTCGGCCACCAGGGGGCGACCGGGTGTCCATACTCGGTCCCCAGCCCCCCCGCGGCCGGGTGTCCACACACGGTCCCCAGCCACCTGAGAGCAGCCGGGTGTCCATAAACGTTCCCCAGCCGCCCCTATTTCTCCTGTCAACTTCCCCCCACACACTTTTATTAGCCTGGCCTGCTTTAGGGCAGCATTGGACGAGCCCACCAAAGCACCAGACTCCTCCGGTGGGACCTGGCTTCTCCCTCAGGGGAGTTGAGAGTGCCAAGGTGAGGAGCATGATGATGATGATAGATGTTAGCATCTGCTTTGTTTTCTTGGAATGCAAGCGCATGTATGTAGTAGCGGCTAGGCCTGAGATGGTCAGCGTTTTGGCGCATATCCTACCTCCTCCGAGTATTGCTGAATGTTTTCCTGCTACTATCCCAGTTCTATGACTCCCGTTAAAACAAAGCTTCAGGTGATAAATGATGGATGAGGTGGTGGCAAAGGAGAAAGAGCAGGAGGAACAGGGACCATTCACATCAATATCAGGCCAGTCAACCACATATGTCTTGTAGGATATGTTTCTGTAACAAAAGGAGCAGTTCGGCTACACAGTTATAGGGCATACAGTGAGTGCAATGCCTACCAAAAATTTTGAGGCACTCCAATGCCCCTTGGAAATGACATGGAGGTCAGAGGGCCGTAACTAAACCGTTTTTTCCATTTATAGCAACTGGGTCTCCTGTACACTGTTGGCCTAAGCAGTGAATGGAAGGCTTTCCAAAAATTATGAAGAACTGCAATGCCCCTTGAAACAGACGTGGATTACAGCGTACTAAAATCCTTCTACCCATTATTGGGGAGTGGGTCTCCCTTAGTTTTCGCCTTTGCATTGAAAAGCAAAAGCTGACTAAAATTAGGAGGAAATGCAATGCCCGTTGGAAGAGTCATGGAGGTTAGAGGTAATTAAAAACAACATTTCAATGCCCCTTGGAAGAGCTGTGGAGTTAAGAGTGGCTTAAGAAGACGCTTTTAATGCCCCTTTGAAGAGACGTGGAGGTCACAGAAGCTTAACAAGATGGTTTTAATGCCCCTCGGAAGAGACGTGGAGGTCTCAGTAGCTTAACAAGATGGTTTTAATGCCCCTTGGAAAAGTGGTGGAGGTCACAGTAGCTTAACAAGACGGTTTGAATGCCCCTTGGAAAAGTGGTGGAGGTCGCAGTAGCATAACAAGACGGTTTGAATGCCTCTTGGAAGAGACGTGGAGGTCCCAGTAGCTTAACAAGACGGTTTTAATGCCCCTTGGAAAAGTGGTGGAGGTCGCAGTAGCTTAACAAGACGCTTTTAATACCCTTCAGAAGAGAATTGGAGGTCCCAGTAGCTTAACAAGACGGTTTTAATGCCCCTTGGAAAAGTGGTGGAGGTCACAGTAGCTTAACAAGACGGTTTTAATGCCCCTTACAAGAGCCATACAGTACAGCATCTTAAAAATATTATTCCCATTATTGGGGAGTGGGTCTCCCATAGTCGTTGCTTATGCCTTCCAAGCAAAAGCTGCCAAAAATTAGGATGGAGGAACTTGCAATGCCCCTTACAAGAGCCATGCAGTACAGCATATTACAAACATTATTCCCATTATTGGGGAGTGGGTCTCCCATAGTCTTTGCTTATGCCTTCCAAGCAAAAGCTGCCAAAAATTAGGAGGAAATGCAATGCCCGTTTGAAGAGTCGTGGAGGTTAGAGTTAATTAAAAACAACATTTCAATGCCCCTTGGAAGAGCTGTGCAGTTCAGGCTGGTTTAACAAGACGCTTTTAATGCCCCTCAGAAGAGACGTGGAGGTCCCAGGAGCTTAACAAGATGGTTTTAATGCCCCTTGGAAAAGTGGTGGAGGTCACAGTAGCTTAACAAGACACTTTTAATGCCCCTCACAAGAGACGTGGTGGTCCCAGTAGCTTAACAAGACGGTTTTAATGCCCCTTGCAAAAGTGGTGGAGGTCACAGTAGCTTGACAAAACGCTTTTAATGCCCCTCAGAAGAGACGTGGAGGTCCCAGTAGCATAACAGGATAGTTTTAATGCCCCTTGGAAAAGTGGTGTAGGTCACAGTAGCATAACAAGATGGTTTGAATGCCCCTTGGAAAAGTGGTGGAGGTCGCAGTGGCTTAACAAGACGGTTTGAATGCCCCTTGGAAGAGACGTGGAGGTCCCAGTAGCTTAACAAGATGGTTTAATGCCCCTTGGAAAAGTGGTGGAGGTCGCAGTAGCTTAACAAGATGGTTTTAATGCCCCTTACAAGAGCCATACAGTACAGCATCTTAAAAATATTATTCCCATTATTGGGGAGTGGGTCTCCCACAGTCTTTGCTTATGCCTTCCAAGCAAAAGCTGCCAAAAATAAGGACGGAGGAACTTGCAATAATGACAACATGGACCACGGTCACCCAGGAGGTATAGTGGTGGTGGAGGCTGAGGATAAGGAGAAGAATATAAAACAGCCGAAATGAGGAAGCGTATACCCATGTGTGTGTGTGAAGCGGTGCATGTGAATACACCTCCCGAAATAACGCAGTGGATTTGACATTTATGTTACTCTGCTGTCATTTGGTGGTGATGAGAAGTCTGGCACAATCCAACCCTTGTTCATATTGATAAGGGTCAGCTTGTCAGCATTGTCAGTTGACAGGCGAGTGCGCTTATCAGTTATAATTCCCCCAGCGGTACTAAAAACACGCTCCGATAACACGCTAGCGGCAGGGCAGGCCGGACCTCCAAGGCGTACAGACCGAGTTCATTCCAAGTGTCCAGCTTGGATACCCAATAATTAAAAGGCACAGAGGAATCACGGAGGACGCTGGTACGGTCGGCAAGGTACTTCCTCACCATCTTTTGAAACTTTCCACTCCTTGTGTAAGTACCCCGCGCCTCAGGGTCTGTCCGAAGGTAGGGTCTGAGAAAACTGTCCCAGAACGTTGACAGTGTTCCCCTGCCTCTGCTGGATTGGAGTTGCATCTCTCTCGCATGTACACCTTGGTTGGGCAACGAACTGTGACCTCTGCCGCTAGCGTGTTCAGATGAGAATTTTTTTAACAGTTCTGCAGCAAGGGCCTTCTGGTACTGCCCCATTTTTGTAGACCTCTCCAACTCAGGAATAAGAGAGTGAAAGTTCTCCTTGTACCCGGGGTCTAAAAGTGTCATCAACCAGTAATGACTGTCACCCAACATTTTGAAAACGCGAGGGTCACGGTTAAGGCAGAGTAACATAAAGTCAGCCATGCGTGCCAGACTGGTAACGGGCAAGACTTCCGTGTCCTCACCAAGATGACGACTGACCATGCTCTCCTCCTCCTCCTCCTCCCCCTGTCTTCAGGCAACCCACGCTGAACCAACAGTATGACAGTGGTACAAGTAATACCGTCTACATCGCCTGATTCAAGCTCCTGTTCTTCCTCCTCCTCCTCCTCCTCTCCCTCATTGTCCCCCAATGCACGTTGGGATGAGATGAGGCTAGGCTGTGTGTAATTGACCGCTATGGCTTCTTGATCCATCTCACCATACTCTGGCTGCAATGCCTCCTCTTTAATTCTCTGCAGAGAGTGTTGAAAAAGACAGACAAGTGGAATGCTGACGCTAATGATGGTGTCATCGCCACTCACCATCTTGGTGGACTCCTCAAAGTTTTTCAAGATGGTACATGTGTCAGACATCCAGGTCCACTCCTGAGGTCTTATGTGTGGAGTCTGACCTGAATATTCACGGCCTTTTTGCAGCTGTTACTCCACAACTGCTCTCTTCTGCTCACAAATCCTTTGCAATATGTGGAGGGTAGAGTTCCAATTTGTGGGGACATTACACACCAGTCGGTGTGCCGGAAGCTGCAAACGCTGCAGCAACACAGCAAGGACGGCGGAATCTGTAGCCGACTTGCAAAAATGAGCTGACAGGCGGCGTACTTTGACGAGCAGATCTGGCAACTCGGGGTACAATTTAAGAAACCGCTGAACCACGAGTTTAAGCACATGAGCCAGGCATGGTACGTGTGTGATCTCGCCTTGCCTCAGAGCCGCCACCAGGTTACGGCCATTGTCATACATGACCATGCCTGGATGTAGGTTCAGCGGTCTCAGCCACAGATCTGCCTGCTCTTTCACAGCTGTCCACAACTCACAAGCAGTGTGAGGTTTCTCACCTAAGCTTATGAGTTTCAGCACAGCCTGTTGCCGCTTGGCGGAGGCAGTACTGCAGTGCTTCCAGCTTGTAACTGATGTGGTGATATCTGAGATGGAGGCTGAACATGAGGAGGAGGAGGAGGATGCGTAGGAGCTGTACACTGAGGGGGCAACTCTGACTGACATAGGGCCTGCAATCCTCGGTGTGGGGAGGATGTGTTCCGTTCCAAGGTCCGACTTGGTCCCGGCTTCCACTATGTTTACCCAGTGTGCCGTCAGGGAGATGTACCATCCCTGACCACAAGCACTTGTCCACGTATCCGTTGTCAGGTGGACTCTCCCAGTAACTGAGTTGTTGAGGGCACGGCAGATGTTTGGGACACGTGCTTGTGTAGTGCGGGGATGTCACACCGGGCAAAATAGTGTCGGCTGGGGACCGAGTACCGAGGGACGGCCACCGCCATAAGGTTGCTGAAGGATTCCGTCTCCACCACCCTAAACGGCAGCATTTCCAACGCAAGCAGTCGTGAAATGTGCGAATTTAGGACTGTGGCCTGTGGGGCGTTGGCTGCGAATTTCCGCTTTCATTCAAAGGTCTGGGATATGGACAATTGAACGCTGCGGTGGGACGTGGACGTGGATGCTGTTTCTTGAGAAACTGCCAGAACAAGTGAAGACTGAGAGGAGGGGGCATCTTTGCATGCAGTGTGGACAGGGGATTGCCTTGAACACACAACAGGGGGTTCTATTGCATGCACAACAGCGGAAGAAGCAGTGGTGACACCCGCTGACACTGGTCGTGGACCCTGGGGTTCGCCCCACAAAGTCGGGTGCTTTGCTGCCATGTTCCCGATCATGATGGTGGTGGTCAGGCTGGTAGTTTTGTCACCCCTGCTGATGCTGGCATGGCAGGTGGTAGAAATGGCCTTTTTGGGGTTATCAGCAGAGTCTTTAAAAAAATTCCAGACTCTGGAAGACCTACCGCTTGTACTGGCAACATCCCTCTTGTTGGTGTTACGGGGAACAGTTGCCCGCCTTCTGTCTGCTGCCACCACACTGCTTCTTAATGCCTGTTGGGGTACTCTGCCTCCCTCCCCCTGTGTGCTGCTGGCCTCTCTCTGCATGTCCTCCAGCCACGGTGGGTCAGTTACTAGATCATCCACCACCTCCTCCTCTTTCACTTGCGCACCACAATCCTCCTCCTCACTTCTTGGCAATTGTGTTTCGTCATCGTCCACCTCTTGTGACAAATTGCCAGCGTCGACTTCCCATGGCCGTGGCTGTTCAAATATTTGGGCATCGCTACATGGGATCTCCTCTTCCACCACTTCAAGCGGAGCAGGCGAGGGGCACAAATCTGGAAATGGACCAGTGAACAGCTCTTCAGAGTGTCCAAGTGTGGGATCAGTTGCTGTCTGACGACACTCGGCATGGTGGGAGGAAGGAGCATTAGGGTGAGGAGGAGTATGCGGTCGAGACTCATGGCTGCTAAGTGTCGACCGTGTGGAAGACAGGCCGGAGGTGGTGGTGCCGAGGTAACTGGAAGTATTATCTGCTATCCAATTAATAACCTGTTCACACTGATCAGTTCGCAATACTGGTGTTGTTCTGTGCTTCCCTAGTAATTCCGTCAAGAAGTGGGAGCGAGAAGATGTGGCTGTTGGTTGTGGCACATTTTCACCTTGGCCACGGCCCCGTCCTCTGCACGCACCATCAACAGAACGTCCACTTCCACGTCCCTTGCCACGCGCCTTGCCCATTGTAAAGGAAGTAAAATAGCTTACACTCGCACTATCAATGGAAAAAGGGTAATAAAAAGTAGATTAGAACCGTGGAAGAAGAAAACCACAGTTCTATTTCTCTGGCCTACACCCGACTCTTTTAAACAATCTGAACAATCAGGGAGAAAATATTACTGTTTTTCTTTACGGAAAAAATGCCAAAAGCTGAATAATAGAGATTTTTTACCGTGGAACAGCAAAACCACAGTTATAATTTCCTGGTGTATATGTGTCACCCTGGCGTGGATGCCACAAGTGTAATTAAAGCTGTGTCTGAGAGCAGGGGGGAGGTTCTCTAGTCAGGGGAACATTAGCATGCAATGCCTCCTGTCTCAGGCCAGTAGGGGGAGCTGGCTGCCCCTATAAAAGCTGGTACTGGGGGCAGGGTTAGAGAGAACTGGATGGCCTGTCTCAGCACTGAGACGTGTCCCAGAGTGGAGCAGGGACAGAAAGTTGATTGCACCTAAGAGGAAGTGTGGCAGTAGGAGAGCCACCAGCCAGAGACGAGAGGCGAAGAGAGCCTGTCTTGGCAAATCAGAAACTGACCTTACCAGACTTTGGTGTCTGAGGCTGGAAGGATTCCACATCCCCCAGCAGAGAACCAGTCTGCAAGGGACTGTATATTCCTTGGCCTAAGAAGCCTGGAGGCCCTGCCACAACCGAAGGGACCAGTAAAGCCGTACAAGGCTGGGAGCAGAAAGGAACCCACATCGCAGGCCATACAGGCGAGAATACACGGAAAGCTCGGAAACGTGGGCTGTTACCCTATCAGGAGGAGATAGCCAGAAGGAGCGCAGAAAGCACGGTAGGGCTACACCCTCACCCTGACCAGGGCCAATTTCCCCGTTGCTCTCAGACATCCAGGTCCCCCTCCTGTTTATGGGTCAATTTACCTGTTCTAGTAAAGACCCTGGACTGCAACCTGTTGTCTGTGTGCTCCTTGCTTCTCCAGCACTATCAGCACTGGGACCCTCACTACCATCACTCCCACCATCCACTATACTGCCCTGGGGCAGCACTCTTCCCGTGGGGAGTCACACCATCCCAGCTGCACATATCATCAGCCCCAGCGGTCTGCCTTGCAGCGGCAGTTCCTAATGACCGCAAATCCACGGGTGGCGTAGTCGGACATAATCAACAACACGTAACGGACTACCACTGGCCTGACCACCCTGAGCCACGGAACCGGGTTGCCACTACTACTCCCATCGTTCCCCCTATTGCCCGGATCCGAGTGCCCCACGGCCCAGGGGGCGAGTCAGCTTTGGCGTAGTCGGCAGGATTTCGTGCCCGCAACCACCGGGTACTGCGTGCTTAAAAAGACTTTTGTAACTTACCTGTGGCAAAGTTTCCCGCCGTCCGGAGTCGTTTCCCACCGTCCGGAGCCGATTTCCGCCATCAGACGCCATCTTGGACCGTTTCCCGCCGTCTTCTGCCTTTTTCCCGCCATCCGCAGCTGCTTCCCGCCATCGGACTCCATCTTCAGGACGCCGAAAGGGAAGAAGAGGGGCGTGGACGTCAAAACCGCGCGAGATCCGAAGCTCCGCCCTACGCACCGACGCTGCGCAAGGTCCTGGAAGGGAGAGAGAGCGACGCTGACGTCATCAGGACGCGACGCCAGGTCCTCGTCCATAGGAGCAGCAGCGGAGCCGCGGCCTACAGAAGAGGATCATCGGAAGGTAGGCCACGCTTAACGGGGGGGGAGGAAGATGTCGGACACAGAGGCGCCCACTACCACCAACGCAGCTGCAGCAGCGGTGATGCCCTTTTCCCTGCCCTATATCCCTGGAGCGGCCTGGCTGCCCAAATACTCAGGGGAGCCCCATGCCCTAATTGACTTCAAGGAAAGGCTATACAGTTTGTTCCACGTTTACCCCCTGACAGAGGAACAGAAGGTCAGCATATTAACAGGGCAGTTAACTGGCGTAGCCCAGAGGGAGGTAAAATCATGGCCCACTGAGGAGAAAAGAACTGTGAAGGGTATTCTGGCCCGGCTGCGGGGTACCTTTGACACACGTACCTCCGCTGAGATTAAAATAAGGTTCTATGGATGTAAGCAGCGGGCGCAGGACAGCATCAGAGACTATGCCCTAAATCTGCAGGAAGCCTTGAGGGCTATTCAACAAACTGACCCTGGCAGTGTGCAGGAAACGGATAAGCTGCTAACAGAACAATTCATAGAAGGTCTGCTGTCTAGCGCCCACAGGGCCCAACTGCGCCTCATGTTCTTTCAGAACCCCGACCTGACCTTTGCCCAATTTAAGGATAGGGCCATAAGGGTGCTCCGTAAATCTGCAACCAGTGGCGCTATAAACCCCCGGCGCCCTGCTCTCACCTACCACCAGGAGGCGGCGCCCTCCTCTATGGACCCCGTGGGGGCTGATGCACAGGCCCTGAACCAAGCCCCGTCGAAAGACCTGCACCACCAGGTCCAGGAGCTGACTAGGATTGACCAGGACCGTCCAGGCGTTGCAAGTGGACCCGTCAAGACCCATCGAGCTGGCTTCAAGTCCGGAGGATGTCCCGTGGCGTCGACAGAGGAGGATCCCGTCATTCTGAGGGAGGCCCACAGACCGCTACGCAGAGGATGGACAGCCCATTTGCCGTCGATGCAACCAGCCCGGACACATTTCCAGGTACTGTAATTTAAATGGGTCCAACCTGGGGCAGAGGGCCAACCCCCAGGCATAAGATCACCAGGCCCTTACAATTGGCGTAATAAGTACGTTGGGGGGCGCCCGGTTTTACCCGTGGTGCTGGACGGTATCCCCATGAGCGCCTTGCTGGATACTGGGTCACAAGTAACCACTATCCCTTATGTACTTTTTAAGCAGTATTGGACTGATGCTGATATCACACGGTATCCAGACAGTAACTTGAGCATCATCGCCAGTAATGGCTTACTCGTGCCGCAGATGGGGTTCAAGGAGATGACCATTAAAATTGGTAAAGTTGAACTGCCGGCACAGGGAGTGATTATTGTGGACATTGACCGTCGTGAAAGTCATCCTAAAATAACTGTGGGTACTAACGTAATTGAAAATTGTCTTTCAGAGGTAATCGTAATTCTACAACAGGTGGCGGTGAATGCTAGTTCCAGCCAACAGAGAGTTCTCAACAAGGAGATAAAAGCCCTGATGAGACGGCAGCAGGTAGAACTGTCTGGTGGTGAGATCGGTAGCGTAAGACTGAGTGACCAATTCCCCATTTCCATGCCTCCCAAAAGTGAAATGATGATCTGGTGTCGGACTGCAATCGGGTTGAGAGGTAGAGACTACCAAGCCATGGTAGAACCCGTGTACTCAGACAGCAGGCCCACCATTTTGACAGCCCGGGGGGTGGTTGATGTCCGTCATGGGAGGGTGCCCGTCTGCATCCTCAACATTGGGGAGAGGGAGGTACACTTACCCAGGTACGCTACACTCGCCAAACTGTTTGTTGTCAAACACAAAGCTATCAGGGCCGTGGAACCCTTGCCTCCATCTCCACAGGCGGAGGGTAATGGCTCCCAGAAACAAAAGGAGGACTGGTGCCAGAAACTCCACGTGGGTGCTGACTCCACTCCCCTGCACCAAAAACAAGGAGTCTACCGGGTGGTACAGGAGTACGAGAGAGTCTTTAGTAAGCACCCGCTAGACTTCGGCAGAGTAAAGGGGATAGAACACCACATCCCCACAGGGAGCCACCCACCAATAAAAGAAAGACACAGACCTGTACCCCTTGCACACTACCAGAATGCAAAGGGCATGCTAAGAGAGATAAAAGAAGCTGGGGTGATTAGAGACAGCTGTAGCCCCTGGGCAGCCCCCTTGGTTCTGGTCAAAAAGAAAGACGGCACCATGAGAATGTGCGTGGACTATAGACAAATCAACCGTATCACCCACAAAGACGCATACCCGCTACCTAGAATAGAGGAGTCTTTAGCCGCACTAAAATCAGCTAACTTCTTTTCTACTTTGGACCTTACTAGCGGGTACTGGCAGGTTCCTGTGGCAGAGGTTGACAAGGAGAAGACCGCCTTCACCACCCCGATGGGACTGAGCGAATTCAACTGTATGCCTTTCGGGCTCTGCAACGCACCAGGGACCTTCCAGCGGCTGATGGAATGCTGTCTAGGGCACCGAAACTTCGAGACGGCCCTCCTTTACCTGGACGACGTGATCGTCTATTCAAAGACCTACGAGGACCATCTAAAGCAACTGGCCGAGGTGTTTGAAGCCCTGGCAGGCTATGGCCTGAAGGTGAAACCATCGAAGTGTCACCTGCTGAAACCAAAGGTCCAGTACCTAGGGCACGTGGTAAGCGCGGAAGGAGTGGCCCCCGACCCTGACAAGGTCATGGCAATCAAGAGCTGGCCAAGCCCCTCGAACATCAAAGAGGTGAGACAGTTTCTCAGGTTGGTAGGCTACTACCGAAGGTTCATCCCCGGGTTCACCAAGATGGCAGCTCCTATGCAGGACCTCCTGATCGGACAGTCTAAGTCCAGAAGTCAAAAGCCACCCTTCAAGTTGGATAAACCGGAAGAGGAGTCCTTCCACCAGCTAAAGATGGCCCTCACAGGGGATGAGATCCTGGCCTACCCTGATTATGACCAGCCTTTCATTCTCCACACAGATGCCAGTAATGTGGGACTGGGAGCCGTACTGTCCCAAAACCAACAGGGCAGAGAAAGGGTGATCGCGTACGCCAGCCGGAAGCTGAGGCCCACTGAGAGGAACCCGGAGAATTACAGCTCCTTCAAGCTAGAATTCTTGGCGGTGGTGTGGGCCGTGACGGAACGCTTCAAGCATTACCTGGCCTCCGCAAAGTTCACCGTGTACATGGACAACAACCCGTTGACACACCTGGACAATGCAAGACTGGGTGCCCTGGAACAGCGGTGGATGGCCCGTCTCTCCAACTATGACTTCGTGATCAAGTACCGGGCAGGCAAAACCAATGCCAACGCTGACGCCCTATCAAGGATGCCTCACTTACCTGAAGGTGACAAAGACCCAGAAGAGCTGGAGGAGGTAGAACTCCCCGCGTTTCACCGGTATGGAGCCGCTCAATACTCCCACCGCGTGAAGGAGGAGGATCTTACAACCGTGATGATAAATCCCCTACCTCACCACAGCTGGGCCGAGACCCAAGATAGTGACCCTGCAGTCCGCCTGGTGAAAGATCTGCTGACCCAGGAAGATGCCCGCATAGATCCGGATGCTCCAGAGGAAGCCAAGCAGCTATGGAAAGAGAAGAGCAAGCTGTTCCTCTACGAAGGCAAGTTGTGCAGAAGGATTGTTAACCACCGGATGCACGAGCTGACCTGGCAAGTCGTTGTCCCAAGGCTGGATGCAGCTATAGTCCTGGGGGCTTACCATGACAGAGCGGGACACTTCGGTTGGAAGAAACTGGAGTTCCTGCTAAGAGGAAGGTTCTTTTGGGTCGGCATGAGAGGAGCTGTAGAAAAATGGTGCAGAGACTGTGGCCCTTGTCACCTAAGGAGGAAGAACCGTGCCAGCCAGAAGACACCCTTGAGGCCCATCGTCACCACGCAGCCTCTTGAGCTGGTAGCTCTGGACCATGTCAAATTGGCTCCCAGCCGGTCAGGATACATCTATGCCCTGACAATCGTGGACCACTACTCCCGTTTTCTAGTGGTGGTCCCGGTAAAGGACTTGACAGCCCAAACAGCGGCCAGAGCCTTCCAGCAATACTTCTGCCGTCCACACGGGTATCCGGAACAGGTCCTGACAGACCAGGGTCCAGCATTCGAGGCTGAAATCTTCCAGGAGTTCTGCAACCTCTATGGCTGTAAGAAGATTCGTACAACGCCTTACCACCCCCAAACCAACGGGATGTGTGAGAAGATGAACAATATAGTCATTGATCTCCTAAAGACGTTGCCCCTGGAGGAACGCAGCCTGTGGCCAGAAAAACTGCCGGATCTGATAGACTTATACAATCATATCCCGTGAATGCTACAAACTGCACCCCGGCTTACCTGATGCGAGCCAGACCAGGTAAGCTGCCCGTAGACCTGGAGATGGGAGTCCTAATACCTGAGGACACCTCCCCAGATGCGGACTGGGATACGGAAAGGCAACTGCAGTACAAGAAGGTACAGGAGAGTGTGGAGAAGAGCCTGGCCCAGGTGAGAGAGAGGCAAGAAAAACTCTTCAATCAACACGCCCCTGCTGGTCCCCAAGAACCTGGTGAGCAAGTCCTAAAGCGAAAAAGAAGGCTACATAAGTTGGACGACCAGTGGGAAAGGGAACCCTACACCGTACTGCAGTCTGACCACGGCAACCCAAAGGTGTGCGTAATCACCAAGGACGGAGGAGAAACCACTAGTGTCGTCTCCAGAGACCACCTCAAAAGATGCCCCGAGCAACTCCGTAGTGCAGAAGAGGATCAGAGTGACCTTGAACCCGCAGAGGACAAGGAAGAAATGATTAGCACTGTTCTCGGAGAGTTCCCTCAGTCCTGGACTCGCATAAATGATGCCATAGTGGTACCTGTCCTGCATTTCCTGCAACCGGCACAGCAACAACCAACACCAGAGCCGGAAGGTGAAGAGGAGCAAGCGGTTCCAGAGGCAGAAGAGCCTGTACCAGCAGCCCAGGAGAGTCAACCCTCTGCTGACAGTGAGCCTGCCATGCCTGCGGTAAGCCAAAGGACCCGCAGACAGCTGCCTGCCCTACCTGTACACCCAGCTGGTAGCTGTACCCCTAACGCTAGTGGGGAAAGCCAGGTTGGTCCACCACCAGACAGTGGGCTACGTAGGTCAACCAGGAGCACAAAGGGGCAGATACCCGCTCGCTGGAGAATATAGGATGTACTAAAAGTGTAACTAACCCTGTTGCCAAATGTTGAATTGTTTGCCAAGTTACATGCATGTTTGGTAATTCTGTGTTTCAGTTTCTTGCAGCTACCGTAAGGACTCAAAGGTTATGGACTTTTTATAACCGGGACCTTTTATGGACTGCGTTCGGAGCTTAACCAAGGAAGGAACTAAGACTGTAAAGGACTTGGGGTAGGACAGACCCCCACCTGGTTAATCCTCCCCGTTGTGTTGGTGATATGGACACCCGGTCACAGGCCACACTGTGACCTTAAGAACTCAATTTGTGCGTCGTCTGTCTATTAATGTTTTATGGTTATGCATATTGTCTTTGTTTACTGTTTAGTCCCGGAGTACTAAATTTCACTAGGGGGGAATGTGTCACCCTGGCCTGGATGCCACAAGTGTAATTAAAGCTGTGTCTGAGAGCAGGGGGGAGGTTCTCTAGTCAGGGGAACATTAGCATGCAATGCCTCCTGTCTCAGGCCAGTAGGGGGAGCTGGCTTCCCCTATAAAAGCTGGTACTGGGGGCAGGGTTAGAGAGAACTGGATGGCCTGTCTCAGCACTGAGACATGTCCCAGAGTGGAGCAGGGACAGAAAGTTGATTGCACCTAAGAGGAAGTGTGGCAGTAGGAGAGCCACCAGCCAGAGACGAGAGGCAAAGAGAGCCTGTCTTGGCAAATCAGAAACTGACCTTACCAGACTTTGGTGTCTGAGGCTGGAAGGATTCCACATCCCCCAGCAGAGAACCAGTCCGCAAGAGACTGTATATTCCTTGTCCTAAGAAGCCTGGAGGCCCTGCCACAACCGAAGGGACCAGTAAAGCCGTACAAGGCTGGGAGCAGAAAGGAACCCACGTCGCAGGCCATACAGGCGAGAATACACGGAAAGCTCGGAAACGTGGGCTGTTACCCTATCATGAGGAGATAGCCAGAAGGAGCGCAGAAAGCACGGTAGGCCTACACTCTCACCCTGACCAGGGCCAATTTCCCCGTTGCTCTCAGACATCCAGGTCCCCCTCCTAGCCGGGACTGTTTATGGGTCAATTTACCTGTTCTAGTAAAGACCCTGGACTGCAACCTGTTGTCTGTGTGCTCCTTGCTTCTCCAGCACTATCAGCACTGGGACCCTCACTACCATCACTCCCACCATCCACTATATTGCCCTGGGGCCGCACTCTTCCCGTGGGGAGTCACACCATCCCAGCTGCACATATCATCAGCCCCAGCGGTCTGCCTTGCAGCGGCGGTTCCTAATGACCGCAAATCCACGGGTGGCGTAGTCGGACATAATCAACAACACGTAACGGACTACCACTGGCCTGACCACCCTGAGCCACGGAACCGGGTTGCCACTACTACTCCCATCGTTCCCCCTATTGCCCGGATCCGAGTGCCCCACGGCCCAGGGGGCGAGTCATATGTATACCAGACTTTTTTAAATATATATATATTTGCGGCTGAACAGTGAGCGACACACTCAAACTGTTTTTTTTTTAGATACAAATGTCCCAAAAGTGGATAATACAGAGGTTTGAACCGTGTAACTGCAAAACCACACTTGGATTTCTCGGGCCTACACCAGACTATTTTCAACAGATATATTTGTGTCTGAACATTCAGGAGACACTATTAGTTATTTTTTACTGCCAAAAATTGTGAAAAGCAGGATAATACAGATATTTGACCCATGGAACTGCAAAACCACACTTGTATTTCTCGGGCCTACACCAGACTATTTTCAACAGATATATTTGTGTCTGAACAATCAGGAGACACTATTATTTATTTTTTACGGCAAAAAATTCCAAAAGCAGGATAATAGAGATTTTTTACCGTGGAACAGCAAAACCACAGTTATAATTTACTGGTTTATACCAGACTTTTTAAATATATATATATTTGCGGCTGAACAGTGAGCGACACACTCAAACTGTTTTTTTTTAGATACAAAAGGCACAAAACTGGGTAATACAGAGATTTCACCCGTGGAACTGCAAAACGACACTTCTGTTTCTGTGGCCTATACCAGACTCTTTTCAACAGATATATTTGTGTCTGAAAAATCAGAGACACCCTTTTTTTTTGAGGGGGGGTGACACCAAAAGGTTAATAAAACAGGTATTTGTACAGTGAGAAGGAGGAAGAAAAAAAGAGGATTTAGATGAAAAAAATGATTTTTCCTGG
Organism: Phyllobates terribilis; assembly: GCF_046119375.1. NCBI lineage: Eukaryota > Metazoa > Chordata > Amphibia > Anura > Dendrobatidae > Phyllobates > Phyllobates terribilis. The sequence goes on along the minus strand of NW_027362763.1, from coordinate 455,616,048 downwards.
CCCCCGAGACCTGGAGCTAAGTTCAGCAATTTCAGAAACAGGAGCACACAGGACTGTAATTCAGCGTTTGCTGGTATAACCCCACTGCTTCTCCTATACAGCCAGCCTGTCTGCCTGATATCTGGGATGGATATTAGTCCTGAGAAGGACTGTTTGTTTGATCTGACAGCCTTTACAGACCCTACACTAACTATTTCGCAGGATAAATCTCTCCCTAGCTCAGCAGCGCTGTCCCTACATTGTCTAATGCAGAGCGACTGTGTCCAAGATGGCGGCGCCCGGTTTTAAATACTCGAGGTGACGCTGTGCGGCCAGCCAATCACTGTAATGCCCACAAACAACATGGCTGCGGCATTACAGTGACTGGCTGGCAATCCCTGCACGTTCATTGGCTCTGTAAAGAGCGCCAAACATGCAGGGCGGAGACCCGAGTTCCCGCCCGAGTAACCCAGAAATGCTCGGTGCTCGCCAAACATCCCGAGTAGTGTGATGCTCGGGCGAGTACCGAGCAGTGTCGAGCATGCTCGCTCAACACTAATGATGAGGTTTGCGCACATGTTAGGAGGAATTTTGGTCCACTCCTCTTTAGAGAACATGTCTAAATCATTAAGATTTTGAGGCTGTCGATGACAACTCGGAGCTTCAACTCCCTCCATAAGTTTTCTATGGGATTAAGGTCTGAAGACTGGCTAGGCCACTCCATGACCTTACTGTGCTTCTTTTTGAGCCACTCCTTTGTTGCCTTGGCTGTATGTTTTGGGTCATTGTCTTGCTGGAAGACCCAGCCACGACCCATCTTCAATGCTCTTACTGAGGAAAGAAGGTTGTTAGCCAAAATCTCGCGATACATAACCCTATCCATCTTCCCTTTAGTAAGGTGCAGTCGTCATGTCCCCTTTGCAGAAAAGCACCCCTAAAGTATAACGTTTCCCCTACCATGCTTCCCGGTTGGGGCGATGTTCTTAGGGTTGTACTAATCCTTCTTCTTCATCCACACACGGTGAGTTGAATAATGCCAAAGAGCTCAATTTTTTGTCTCATCTGACCATAGCACCTTCTCCCAATAACTCACAGAATCATCCAGGTGTTTAATGGCAAACTTCAGACGGACCTGCGCATGTGCTTTCTTGAGCAGGAGGACCTTGCGAGCACTGCAGGATTTTATACCTTTAAGGCGTAATGTGTTACCAATGGTTTTGATGGTGACTGTGGTCCCAGCTGCCTTGAGATCATTAACAAGTTCCCACCGTGTAGTTTTAGGCTGATCTCTCACCTTCCTCATGATCAAGGATACCCAATGAGGTGAGATTTTGCATGGTGCCCCAGATCGAAGTCGATTGACTGGTCTGTAGGAGCAAGAACTCATAATGGTTTGTAGGGGATCAAATACTTATCTTTAAATGCAAAATGCAAAAAAAATATCTAATTTATACAATGTGATTTTCTTGATTTTTTGGGGGATATTCTATCTCTCAATGTTAAAATTTACCTACCCTTAAAATTATAGACTGTTCATGTCTTTGTCAGTGGGCAAACTTACAAAAACAGCAAGGGATCAAATAATTATTTCCCCCACTGTATACCTATACATATATATATGTATATGTGTGTATATATATATATATATATATATATATATATATATATATATATATATATATATATATATATATATATATATATATATATATATACACTGCTCAAAAAAATAAAGGGAACACTTAAACAACAGAATATAACTCCAAGTAAATCAAACTTCTGTGAAATCAAACTGTCCACGTAGGAAGCAACACTGATTGACAATCAATTTCACATGCTGTTGTGCAAATGGAATAGACAATAGATGGAAATTATTGCCAATTATCAAGACACACTCAATAAAGGAGTGTTTCTGCAGGTGGGGACCACAGACCACATCTCCGTACCAATGCTTTCTGGCTGATGTTTTGGTCACTTTTGAATGTTGGTGGTGCTTTCACACTCATAGTAGCATGAGAAGGACTCTACAACTCACAGAAGTTGCTCAGGTAGTGCAGCTCATCCAGGATGGCACATCAATGCGAGCTGTGGCAAGAAGGTTTACTGTGTCTGTCAGCGTAGTGTCCAGAGGCTGGAGGCGCTACCAGGAGACAGGCCAGTACACCAGGAGACGTGGAGGGGGCCTTAGGAGGGCAACAACCCAGCAGCAGGACCGCTACCTCCGCCTTTGTGCAAGGAGGAACAGGAGGAGCACTGCCAGAGCCCTGCAAAATGACCTCAAGCAGGCCACAAATGTGCATGTGTCTGCACAAATGGTTAGAAACCGACTCCATGAGGGTGGTATGAGGGCCGACGTCCACAGACGGGGGTTGTGCTCACAGCCCAACAACGTGCAGGACGCTTGGCATTTGTCACAGAACACCGGGATTGGCAAAGTCGCCACTGGCGCCCTGTGCTCTTCACAGATGAAAGCACATTCACACTGAGCACATGTGACAGACGTGACAGAGTCTGGAGACACCGTGGAGAGCGATCTGCTGCCTGCAATATCCTTCAGAATGACCAGTTTGGCAGTGGGTCAGTAATTGTGTGGGGTGGCATTTCTTTGGAGGGCTGCACAGGGTTCCATGTGCTCGCCAGAGGTAGCCTGACTGCCATTAGGTACCGAGATTAGATCCTCAGACCCCTTGTGAGACCATATGCTGGTGCGGTTGGCCCTGGGTTCCTCCTAATGCAGGACAATGCCAGACCTCATGTAGCTGGAGTGTGTCAGCAGTTCCTGCAAGATGAAGGCATTGAAGCTATGGACTGGCCCACCCATTCCCCAGACCTGAATCCGATTGAGCACATCTGGGACATCATGTCTCGCTCCATCCACCAACGTTACATTGCACCACAGACTGTCCAGGAGTTGGCGGATGCTTTAGTCCAGGTCTAGGAGGAGATCCCACAGGAGACCATCCGCAACCTCATCAGGCATTGTAGGGAGGTCATACAGGCACGTTGAGGCCACACGCAATGCTGAGCCTCATTTTGACTTATTTTAAGGACATTACATCAAAGTTGGATCAGCCTGTAGTGTGTTTTTCCACTTTAATTTTGGGGGTGACTCCAAATCCAGGCCTCCATTGGTTAATAAATTTGATTTTCATTGATGATTTTTGTGTGATTTTGTTGTCAGCACATTCAACTTTGGCAGAACAAAGTATTCAATGAGAATATTTCATTCATTCAGATCTAGGATGTGTTATTTGAGTGTTCTCTTTATTTTTATGAGCAGCGCATATATACATATATATATATATATATATATATATATATATATATACATATATATATACATATATATATATACAGTGCTGGCCAAAAGTATTGGCACCCCTGCAATTCTGTTCATTTATTTTGTCTTCAATGAAAAAAACACAAAAAGAATTGTCCTAAAGCCAAATTGGATATAATTCCACACCAAACCTAAAAAAGGGGGTGGACAAAAGTATTGGCACTGTTTGAAAAATCATGTGATGCTTCTCTAATTTGTGTAATTAACAGCACCTGTAACTTACCTGTGGCACCTAACAGGTGTTGGCAATAACTAAATCACACTTGCAGCCAGTTAACATGGATTAAAGTTGACTCAACCTCGGTCCTGTGTCCTTGTGTGTACCACATTGAGCGTGGAGAAAAGAAAGAAGACCAAAGAACTGTCTGAGGACTTGAGAAACCAAATTGTAAGGAAGCATGAGCAATCTCAAGGCTACAAGTCCATCTCCAAAGGCCTGAATGTTCCTGCGTCTTCCGTGCGCAGTGTCATCAAGAAGTTTAAAGCCCATGGCACTGTGGCTAACTTCCCTAGATGTGGACGGAAAAGAAAAATTGACGAGAGATTTCAACGTAAGATTGTGCGGATGGTGGATAAAGAACCTTGACTAACATCCAAACAAGTTCAAGCTGCCCTGCTGTCCGAGGGTACAACAGTGTCAACCAGTACTATCCATCAGCGTCTGAATGAAAAGGGACTGTATGGTAGGATACCATTTTATGTCTTACCCCGAGACATAAAAAAGCCAGGCTGGAGTTTGCCAAAACTTACCTGAGAAAGCCTAAAACGTTTTGGAAGAATGTTCTCTGGTCAGATGAGACAAAAGTAGAGCTTTTTGGGAAAAAGCATCAACATAGAGTGTACAGGAAAAAAAAGAGGCATTCAAAGAAAAGAACACGGTCCCTACAGTCAAACATGGCGGAGCTTCCCTGATGTTTTTGGGGTTGCTTTGCTGACTCTGGCACTGGACTGCTTGACCGTGTGCATGGCATTATGAAGTCTGAAGACTACCAACAAATTTTGAAGCATAATGTAGGGCCCAGTGTGAGAAAGCTGGGTCTCTCTCAGAGGTCATGGGTCTTCCAGCAGGACAATGACCCAAAACACACTTCCAAAAACACTATAAAATGGTTTTAGAGAAAGCACTGGAGACTTCTAAGGTGGCCAGCAATGAGTCCAGACCTGAATCCCATAGAACACCTGTGGAGAGATCTCAAAATGGCAGTTTGGAGAAGGCACCCTTCAAATATCAGGGACCTGGAGCAGTTTGCCAAAGAAGAATGGTCTACAATTCCAGCAGAGCATTGTAAGAAACTCATTGATTGTTACCGGAAGCGGTTGTTGGCAGTTATTTTGGCTAAAGGTTGTGCAACCAAGTATTAGGCTGAGGGTGCCAATACTTTTGTCCGGCCCTTTTTTGGAGTTTTGTGTGAAATGATCAATGATTTGATTTTTGCTTCATTCTCTTTTGTGCTTTTTCCTTGCAAGCAAATTAAATGAAGAGAATAATACCAAAGAATTTGTGATTGCAATCATTTTCAGGAAGAAACTGAGTATTATCTGACAGACTTGCAGGGGTGCCAATACTTTTGGCCTGCACTCTATATATAAATAAATATATATATATATATATATATATATATATATATATATATATATATATATATATATATATATACAGTTGTGCTCAAAAGTTTACATACCCCGGCACAATTTTTCCTTTCTTGGCTTTGCTTCAGAGAATATGAATGATAACAAAAAAACTTTTTCTCCACTCATGGTTATTGGTTGGGTGAAGCCATTTATTGTCAAACTACTGTGTTTTCTCTTTTTAAATTTTAATGACAATCAAAAACATCCAAATCACCACGATTAAAAGTTTATATACCCTGGTGATTTTGGCCTGATAACATGCACAGAATTTGACACAAATGGGTTTGAATGGCTACTAAAAGTAACATCCTCACCTGTGACCTGTTTGCTTGTATTCAATGTGTATACATAAAAGCTGAATGAGTTTATGGGATCCAGACAGACTCTTGCATCTTTCATCCAGCCACTGACGTTTCTGGATTGTGAGTCATGGGGAAAGCAAAAGAATTGTCAATGAATCTATGGGAAAAGGTAGTAGAACTGTATAAAACAGGAAAAAAATATCCAAGGAATTGATAATGCCAGTCAGCAGCGTTCAAACTGTGATTAACAAATGGAAAATCAGGGGGTCTGTAAAAATCAGGGGCTCTGTAAAAATCAAACCACGGTCAGGTAGACCAACAAAAATTTCGGCCACAACTGCCAGGAAAATTGTTTGGGATGCAAAGAAAATCCCACAAATAACATCAGCTGAAATTCAGGACTCTCTGAAAAAAAGCGGTGTGACTGTTTCAAGATGAACAATAAGGAGGCACTTGAAAAATGGGCTGCATGGTCAAGTCGCCAGAAGAAAGCCATTACTGCGCAAATGCCACAAAGTATCTTCCCTACAATACGCCAAACAGCACAGAGACAAGCCTCAAAACTTCTGGTACAAGGTAATTTGGAGTGATGAGACCAAAATTTAACTTTTTGCCCACAACCATAAACATTACATTTGGAGAGAGGTCAACAAGGCCTTTGATGATTCTTACTGTAAAGCACGGAGGTGGATCGCTGATGTTTTGGGGATGTGTGAGCTACAAATGCACAGGAAACTTGGTAAAAGTTGAAGGTAACATGAATGCAGCACATTATCAGCAAATACTGGAGGCAAATATGCACTCATCAGCCCGGAAGCTGCGCATGGGACATACTTGGATGTTCCAACATGACAATGATCCAAAACACAAGGCCAAGTCGACCTGTCATTGGCTACAGCAGAACAAAGTGAAGGTTCTGGAGTGGCCATCTCAGTCTCCTGACCTCAATATCATTGAGCCACTCTGGGGAGATCTCAAGCGCGCAGTTCATGCTAGACAGCCCAGGAATTTACAGGAACTGGAGGATTTTTGCCAAGAAGAATGGGCAGCTTTACCATCTGAGAAATTAAAGAACCTCATCCACAACTACCACAAAAGACTTCAAGCTGTCAAAGATGTTTGAGGGGGCAATACACGGTATTAATAACTGGGGTATGTGAACTTTTGATCAGGGTCATTTAGATGTTTTTGGTTGTCATTAAGATTTAAAAAGAGAAAACACAGTAGTTTGACAATAAATGGCTTCACCCAACCAATAACCATGAGTGGAGAAAAGTTTTTTGTTATCATTCATATTCTCTGAAACAAGGCCAAGAAATGAAAAATTCTGCCAGGGTATGTAAACTTTTGAGCACAACTGTACGTCATCAGTATCAGATAGGTGGGGCTCCACCGCTCGTCATCACGGCCCATCGAGTGAGTACAAGCAATTCTAAGGATAGGCTATCAATATTAAAGTGGTATACAACCTCTTTAATTTAATTCAAAAATGTGTATTTTCTATGTTGGACATATAAAAAGAAAACTGATGGGGCATTATAGTTTAAAACGTGAGAAGATAGAACATGACACTGGAAGGAAGGTTTGAATGCTTGAGCAGGGTCCCATTCTCTTCCAATAAAACAGAAATAATTTGTACTTAGTTGAGTCAGTTGTTATACAATCCAAGGCTACAACATGTAACTTTTTCGTCATTTTAACTGATCTTCATCAAACATAGGATTGCAGATGAATTGGTGGTATGTTAGTCTTCGCACGTTTTGGATATCAGGAATTCAGCGCTGACACAGAGCCCTGCGAACCTTTTCCTAGATGCTGGCAGTTAAGGAACAGGTTTACTTCAAGCAACCGTTTAGTTAGTTTAGGTAAACCAGATGTTAATCAGGAAAATGTATTGAGTTTCTCAGTCAGATTATACTTTTTGAAAGTTTAGTAACTGTGGAACAATAATTCATTACATCTTTTGTGAATATTTTAGTTGTGAAACTGTTTAGTTTCTTCTAATTTTGTGCTTCTTCTGAAGCAATAACTTCAATCATGACTTGATATGTACAAGTAACTTACTGGGAATAAGAGGTTTCAAATGAGTAATTAGCTAAATTGTAGGTATTTCTGTTGATTTTTCCTGGTTCAGGTCTGGTGTATTTTTTATTGCTGTTTATTTTATTGTTTGTGTAGCAGTATGATAAAAAAATCAACATATTTAGCAGCAGTATGCTTTTATTTATTTTTTATGATGTTTATTGTACTGGTTAAATCATGGGGCACTGGCAGTGATAGAAGCATTCTGAATCAGGGAAAACCTAGAAGTGTAAATTAAGTGTGAGGGTAGAGTGATAAGGAACTTAGAACATTCATGTCAGCTGAGACAGGGAAGATGATGACAATGATGAGATTGTGTGGTGGGCAAGACCTGACCTGAGAACTGGATAGCGAGACTGAGGAGGTTATTTCATCAGAGTTGGATGATGGTGGCATCGGCCATAAAGACCTGAGCCGATGTTGAGGAAAAAGATGTTTTGGGGGCAGTTCTGGTCTTTCTCTGGTCTGCTCAAGAGTAGCTGCTGCTACAACTGTTGTACATAGAGATAAGGTGTGATCATAAGCTTAAGAGCTTGCTTTCCAGGATTACAAATGAATTACATAACATACAGTATATTACAAAAGTGAGTACATCTCTCACATTTTTGTAAATCTTTTATCATATCTTTTCATGGGACAACACTGAAGATATGAAACTTTGATACAATGTAAAGTAATGAGTGTACAGCTTTAATAACAGTGTAAATTTGAAGTTTCCTCTAAATAACTCAAGACACAGCCAAGGATGTCTAAACCGCTGGCAACAAAAGTGAGTACACCCCTAAGTGAAAATTATTTACAAAAATATGAGGTGTGTATTCACTTTTGTGATATAGTATAATAATAATACTATATAAATCCCAACTTTATGTCCTGTAGTGCAATATTGATGTTGGTTGCTATGTGTTACTGTTGATCTTTTTTTGGAGGAAATACCACCTGGTTACTTAAAGGGGTTGTCCAGTACAAATGATAATACCCCAATGTATTTTTATGTTGAAAAGAAGTTTATTTGTAATTACCTTGTGCTGCTGTTCTTGCCTGTGAGCGGCGCTATCGCTGGCTGTTGGCGGGGTTACCCTGCACGTCACACCCAGCATCCACCGCGCACTTTCCCAATGAATGAGGAGAGGGAAAGCGCGCGGTGGATGCTGGGTGTGGTGCGCGGGGTAACCCCACCCACAGCCCATCACTCACCGGGGAGCGCGTCACGCGTCACTGGGTCACGCTTGGCTGCAGCCGGAACTTGACGTGACATCAGCGGATGTCAGAGCCGGCTGTAGCCGGGGTCATGTGATACGTGTGAGCGGCCAGCGATAGCACCGCTCACAGGCAATAACAGCAGCACAAGCTAATTACAAATAAACTTCTTTTCAACATAACAATACATTGGGGCATTGTCAATAGAACTGGACAACCCCTTTAAGCTATCTTCTTTCTTTGACAATATCATTATAAAACTACAGTAGGGCACATAATGTTTGCATGCAATATGTGCAATGTACGGCCTGCAAAGTAATGCTGCAATGTAGTATTATGATCTTATAGTTAGGTATGTTGCAGCAAAGCAGAAATTAGACAATGGCTGAAGAATACACTTGCATTATACATTGAAAACACCAGCAGTATTAGGGCAGGTGCAGACGACCATGAGTTCTCCATCCGAGAAAAACTGTCTGATTATGGTGAGCAGAGTCTGATCAGAGTTTGATCAGAGTGTGATCCAATTTTCTCGGATGTGAAGAATTTAGAAAAACAGTTTCTCTATCTTCTCTATTCTGTCAATCTGTGAAAATCGGATATTATTTGAGTATGTTCCAATCTTTTCCATGGACCCATAGACATGAATGGACAAGTGTTATCCTATTATCCTAGGCAAATCATGCATGGTGCAATTTTTTTTCTCAGTGTTCAAAACCAAATTTTTGAAAGGTAATACCTTCAAGTCAGGGATATAAGTGCACACATGGATTCTTCCTATTCATATAATGTAACAAGTTGAAAAAAATGCACTCCAAACTGCATTGATATGCTATAAAAAAATTCTGTATGCAATTTCTTTTTGTTACAATTTCAATCGCAATTTCAAATTTCGCATATTACCATATACAGATGAAATATCATTAATCCTTGTTTGGCAATTGTAAACATTTTCTTTTGGCACAAATGTCTCTGATATACAATCCAGATTCCAAGACATGCAGCAAGCACAGAAGCAGCTAGTTCCAAATGCACTGACAGGCTACGTTTCGGGGAAATGCCCCCTTTTTCAAGCATGGCCGGTGAGTGACACAGAGACAAATGCAGAGTGACAAACTTGTTGTTGAGGGGATTGACAACAGATTGTCACTATAGAGTCTGTTGTAGAGTTACAGAGGTAATGCTAGCTCTACCATTCTACCACAACTAATTTCTATCCTATAACTCTTTATGTGAAGGGGTTTTGTCATATTCATAACATCAGCCAAACCAAAGCAACTAGCCCCGTTGCAAAAGCAATAATCGATATTGTACACTGAATGTATTTGTTCAAATAATGTTACATTTAGAAATTATTGTAAAATCCCAAAATGGTACAGAATGGTGCAATCAGATGCAATAGGAAAGTCCCTAATCCTGTTGCAACCAGTGTCTACATTCAGCAGCATTGGTCTACCCTTTTTGAGAGTATATTGAACATAGCAATCTATGTGTTGAGTATCTTTAACATATTTACAAAATATGCCATTAAAGTCTAATTGATTTGAATCATATTTGATGATCCATACCTATGCCAAAAATGTTGGTCTTCCACCACTGTCCCACCTGCTCAAGTGGTTGTCGGTAAGCAGAGACTGACTGGAGAGGTGGCTGTGCATGGGCACAGCTTTCAGTATTCATTATCATGGGAATTACTTAAATAGCCAAGAATGGTAATCTTGTTGTTTACATGAATGCAGGTCCCAAAGTTGGGATCCACATATATTAAATGTGGATATGTCACACATGTCTGTGATGGGAATAGTCCATCCATGGTAATATTTCTCAGCTTATTTTCCACCACTGCATGGAAAGAAAGCATATAAAGACAACAACCCCTATTGCTACACTGAATGCATGTGTAGAAATGATTATAATTTTTTCAATACAGACAATAAAGGAAAACTTATAGAATTAAAAAATAACAATCTTCTGTCATTTCTCAATAAGCAACGTTGATCACTAGACCCTGATACACTATTGACTGAACAATCATTATCTCTGTCATTTGACCTAATAGCTCAAAGCAGCTATCATAGCGCTGGTTAATGTAATAAAAATTGATGTTTCACATAAGTGGAATGGTGGTGTTCCTATAAACTGCTGATATACCAATACAGGTCTGGAAAAACATGTCTCTCCACTAATTGTATGCTACATGTGTTCACTGTAATGAAATCTTTGAAATAAATGCACACAGTTTAATCAAATGAAATAATTCTGTATTAACAGACACATATATCACCTGCAGGGTATAACACTAAAACAGATGTGAGTGCCTCATGCCAAATGTGTTTCCTTCCCAGTAACATGTTAATACCTTTTGCATATAATACTGTCTGGTGGCAATTTGATACATATCTACTCATGGCAGGATCTCCTGTTCCTAATTTACCGGTAATAATCTTATTTTCCTTTTATTCTTATTCTTTTTTCTTTTATTCAAATGTTTGTTTTTTTTAATGATTTCTTCTTTGTCTGTCTACAAGTGTCATATATCAATTCAATCAGACTGTTATTGATAAATCTTTCTTTTTGAGATCTAAAAACATTCCCCAACATGTATAATTGCAGTATGCTAGTTTTATGAAAAACCCTTTCAAGTCCTCCTTCCACTTAAATTGTAATTTCAATTATTCCTTCATTATTAAAATGTCAATGTAGACACTATCACAAGTGTAAAAGACTTTTATTTTTAAAAATGTTTTAGGATTGAAAAATTATTGTAATCTGTCTTCTAAGGAATTTGCTGTCCACTGCTTGTTATTAAGGCTGATCTGTCAAAATTTCCAGACAAGCAGGATGGGTTACAGAAGTGGGGCATGTCCGTCCATCCTGATGCTACACCGAGCACTTACATAGACTAAGTGATAGTGCACATCCTACTGCACACAGCCTCAGCTTAGTGCATAGTAGGAATGATTGACTTTTATCAAGCCTATGTTCTATTAATCATTTGTTATTGAATGAAATAGAGAAAATAGTGGCACTCATCGGACCTTTTAAAATCCAAAGTCTGTATTTAACGACACATTAAAATCGACTGCAGGGATGGATAGAGCATGTCTGGAGGACGACGGCCGTTTAGCTCTAGACTGTGCTTCAACGGGTCCTGGTAAGTGGGTGTAGGGAGAAGCAACCTTCCAAAATACACAGTTACCTCCCAAACACACCTGTGTAATCACATTTCAAAAACCAAATACCAAAAAGAGACCACCAAAAAAAAAAAAATTTAAAAAATTGTAACATTATAAAAACACTGACATGTCAAACTTGTCATTGAATCCTCTAGGACCTTGTGCATGGGTGCGCATAATCCATTTTGATTCCTGTCTGAGAAGTATGTTATGATGATTTCCTCCTTTTGGAGGATAATGCACTTTCTCTATCCCTGCAAAGCGCAATACATTTGGATTTGCATTATGCCTGTCCCGAATATGCTGGATTAATCTACTGGATCCCTTACCTGAAGTGATTGAATTGTAATGTTCTCTAAAACGTATGTATAGGGGTCTAATGGTTTTTCCAATATAGAGGAAGCCACATGGGCAAAAAATAATATAAACCGCAAAATAAGTTTTACATTATATAAAACTACAGACTTGGAGTGTAATATATCCTATTTTTATAAATTTAGAAATTAAATGGAACTTACAAAATGCACATCCAAAGCATTTAAAATTGCCTTTTTGTTGTGGGTCTTGCAACCAATTACTAAAATTGGACTGTAAGCACTAGAATGTCTTTTATACTTGTGCATTGTCTATATTCAGGGCCTGCGTCAGCACCCGGCGCACCCGGGCAAGTGCCGGGGCCCTGAGCAGGCCGCGGTATGGGACCCATGAGCTGAGGAGAGCGGTGTCAGCGCCCGCTCCCCCCCACCTGCTCAGGGCCCCAGCAGCCGGCGGCACAATACTTACCTCTCCCCGTGCCTCCCCAGCAGCTCCGGTCTCTTCCGAGTCCTCTGACTGTGATGTCTCAGGTCAGAGGGCCGGTGACGTCTTCACACCGCACTCTCTCCTGAGCCATCACAACGCAGAGTGGGAAGACGCCGGCAGTGCTGGAGTCCAGAGAAGAGCAGCGGCAGCATGTGAGAAGTGAGGTGAGTATTTTTTTTTTCTTTTAATGTATGGAGGCATGGGGCCTTATAAGGGAGGGGTGTGTGACATCCTGCATGGGGCATTAAAAATTAAAAGAGGGGGAAGTGATATCCTGCATGGGGCATTAAAAGGGGAGGTGACATACTGCATGGGGCATGGAGGGAGGGGGGGTGACATCCTGCATGGGGCATTATTTGGGGGGGGAGTGACATCCTGCATGGGGCATTAAAAGGGGAGGAAGAGACATACTGCATGGGGCATTATAAAGGATGGGGGTGTGACATCCTGCTTGGGGCATCAAAAGGGGGGGAAGTGACATCCTGCATATGGCATTATATGGGGGGGGTGACATCCTGCATGGGGCATTATAAGAGAGGAGGTGTGACATCCTGCATGGGGCATTATAAGAGGGGGTGACATAATGCATGGGGCATTATAAGGGGGTGACATCCTGCATGGGACATTATATGGGGGGGAGTGACATCCTGCATGGGGCATTATATGGGGGGAAGTAACATCCTGCATGGGGCATTAAAATGGGGGGAAGTGACATACTGCATTGAGCATTATAAGGGAGGGGGTGTGTGACATCCTGCATGTGGCATTAAAAGGGGGGAAGTGACATCCTGCATGGGGCATCAAAAGGGGGAGAGTGACATACTTCATGGGGCATTATAAGGGGGTGTGTGACATCCTGCATGGGGCATTATATGGGGGGAGTGACATCCTGCATGGGGCATTATAAGAGGGGGTGACATAATGCATGAGGCATTATAAGGGGGTGACATCCTGCATGGGGCATTATATGGGGTGGAAGTGACATCCTGCATGGGGCTATATATGGGGCAAAGTGACATCCTGCATGGGGCATTAAAAGGGGGGAAGTGACATCCTGCATGGGGCATCAAAAGGGGGAGAGTGACATACTTCATGGGGCATTATAAGGGGGCTGTGACATCCTGCATGGAGCATTATATGGGGGGAGTGACATCCTGCATGGGCATTATAAGAGGGGGTGACATAATGCATGGGACATTATAAGGGGGTGACATCCTGCATGGGGCATTATATGAGGGTGAAGTGACATCCTGCATGGGGCATTAAAATGGGAGGAAGTGACATACTGCATGGGGCATTATAATGGAGGGGGTGTGTGACATCCTGCATGGGGCATTAAAAGGGGGGAAGTGACATCCTGCATGGGGCATTATAAGGGAGGAGGTGTGACATCCTGCATGGGGCATTATAAGAGGGGGTGATATAATGCATGGAGCATTATAAGGGGGGTGACATCCTGCATGGGGCATTATAAGAGGTGTGACATCCTGCATGGGACATTATATGGGGGGAACAGCCTGTATGGGGCATTATAATGGGGAAACAGCCTGCATGAGGCATTAGGTGGGGGGAACAGCCTGCATGGAGCATTATGTGGGGGCACAGCCTGCATAGAGCGTTATATGGGGGCCAGTATTCTGTATGGAGCATTATATGGGGGCCAGTATCCTGTATGGAGTGTTATACGGGGGCCAGTATCCTGTATGGTGCGCTATATGGGGGCCAGTATCCTGTATGAAGCATTTTATGGGGGCCAGTATTCTTTATGGAGTGATTCGCCGGTTTCTGAGCTATTGTGGAATTTACAATAGATATCGCTCATGTAATGTAAGAAGTGAAATCTTTTGCATTATACTATATATATATATTTCTCTGCTGTATCTGTGCATCATGAATCGTGGTATGTGTTAAAGGGGCCCATTGAGACTCTTTCACCCGGGGCCCACAAAAACCTGGAGCCGGTCCTGATCCAGCCAGATGGACATCATGTTCTAGCAGATCCCAGTGCTTATGGATGGCAGCACGAATCTTCCTAACCATGGGACCATATAAAAAATTAAAGATAAATCTTTTATTTTGTTTTTTTATTATTCTTATTCGTTAATAAATCGCTCTGAGAGAATGCATTGGTATTTTCAAATGCTGCTCTCAACAAGCTCTCAGGGTAATCTTGCTGAAGAAACCTGTTTTTCAATTCTCCCGCATCTGTTTTAAACCGTTCATCATCACTATTGATTTTTTTTCAGTCTAAGAATTTTTTTTATTGGTAGTTTAGTTTTGGTATTTGGTTTTTGAAATGTGATTACACAGGTGTGTTTGGGAGGTAATTGTGTATATTAGAAGGTTGCTTCTCCCTACCCCCACTTACTAGGATCCATTGAAGCACAGTCTAGCCGAAATTGCCATAGTCCTCCAGACATGCTCTCTCCCTCCCTCAAGCCGATTTTAATGTGTCATTAAGTAAAGACTTTGGATTTTAAAAGGTCCGGTGAGTGCCTATATTTTCTCTATTTCATTCAATTCATGAATCTATTTTTGTGAGCACCTGGTACTACCAGGCTGAATTGCTCAAGTCCAGGATTGAAATGGTTTAATGCATATTGGTATTTGGTGTCAGCTAGTTTCTCTATTCCAGAAGCATTAATCATTTGTTAGATGGCCTACTTTTTATAGCAGATAGTTATGCATTTCTAAGTTCTTCTCCTCCCCCAGTTTTGTTCCCAAATTCTTCTGATTCTCTTCTCATACATATTTATTTAACCTGCTTCCTTTATTCTAATGACAAACCAGAAGTGCAATACTCTCACGATTTTTGTGTTTTCTGTATTGGGAATGTGAGATTTCTGCTGATTTTCACTCTTGAAGTGCCACTTTAACTCAACTAGTTATCATGTCATTCATTGGGAACTCATCTGTTGCTGCTTCAAAGCTGGGGGAAAACTCATTAACAGTGGGGTTTTTTAGAGCGAGCACAACTTTAACCCAGATTTCTAATTGCTCTGCATTCTAGCTATCATTTTATTTAATGCTCAATAATAGGTTGCTCCTGCAGAGCTGTGGGAAAGCTAGGTTTCATATGTGTTCACTCTTAATCAACCACTGTATATAGAGATTGAATGCAGTGATATAATGCAATGCATTATGGTTAGTAAAGGAAAGGAGGTCACTACAGCTGGCAACTCAACCACTTTACCTGCTCTTCAGAGATATTAAATTATTGAATCCAGTGTATAGGCCAGCTTGGGTTGTCATAAAAACAGCCAGGAGGATTAAAAACTGGAAGAATAGCAGACATCATGTGCTAAATATGATTGTTGGATTTTCATACAGAAGAACAGTACATTTTAGTTTTTGCATCTGAGCCCGCATCATAAGAAGTTAAATGCGAAGGCAAAAAGTTTTTTTGTATTTTTTTAAATAAATAAGTTTTATTAGGCAACAGTAGGTTAATATAAAAATATAAATGCTGGTATTTTCACCTAATTTAGATAGCGAGCATGTCATTCATACTTCACAGAGGATGTCATAAAAAAGCAATTCCAGAATTGCTGGTTTAATTTTTGCTTTACCCCTTAAAAAATGAATTATACTATTTTTCAATGTATTATGTTCCATAAATGTTGCTATTAAACAAATACAACTCGACACTTTAAAAACAAGTCCTCATTAGGCTATAAAGATGGAAAAATAAAAAAAGCTGTGGGTCTCAAAAGGCAAGCAAGTAATAAAATATTCAGATGTGAAGAATATTTTAGGCAGTCTTTAATTTGTGCAAAAAATTAGGGAGATGTAACAATTTTTTTTTACAATATACATAAAGCTATATGTCACCAGAATCACTTTGTGACGAACAAGTGATTTCAGAAATGATATGAAGAGAGGACAAAATTACAGATTTAGAAATTCCAAAGTTTTGGTTAAAATTTCAATTAGAAGGGACAGAGTTAAACTAGTTTATGTTTTAAATGTAGACTTGGCATTTTTTTTCAATCTTATTGACTTTGTAAGAACTGCAGAATACAAAGCAAGTAAGCACAATTTTTTCTTTCACAGAGAAAATTGAATTGGAAAGAAAAAAATATAATATTTGATGTACACAAACATCATGCTTCTCAGTCTAATATTTTTTCAGTCAATACAAAAACTGCTTAACATATACTAATCTGAGACTCATGGAAAAATAGTGACTGGCTTAATCTCATCTGCAAAACTGCAACTTTTTTTCACCAGGGTCATTATGCATTTCACCAAACCCTTAAGTGATTGTTATAATTTTAGGAGACTTGCTATCTCATGGCATTATAGTCGATTACTTAACCTTAAGTGGGTAGGCTTGGCTGCATTTACTTCACAATTTTATAGTCCTCATACATAGGAACGATCACTCTGCTGAGCATTGATATGTAATATATGAGAAAACCACTGCCAGAAATCTCAGGTGGCAGCTTACCACTTAGATAACAAATGGTTTGGCGGTTCAAAAGCAGACATGATGCATCCTTATCTTCCCTAACATCATCTGTCAGACAAGTGTCCAGGGACTCTAGATATAATAGACTGTTGGCCATATCCATTGATATTGACAGGTTCAGCTGATGTTAGTCCAATGTGTATGGGGATCTTAACTCCCTATTAACTTCCCACATGTCCTAATCCTATGAAGTCTCGCAACCTTGAGAGTGCACGTCCATGTGTGCAACAGACAGCACACTGACCCTATAATGATCTAGAAAGAAGTCTAATAAAATAAAGATTAATATATTTGCTTTAATCCAGTATCGGAACCACCTTTACAACATCCATACATCACCAGAACCATCATCAGTACATGAATACAGCACCAGACCCACCATCGGTACATGAATACAGCACCAAAACTACTATTAGTATATGAATACATTACCAGAAACCCCATCAGCTTTAAGACCACTTCTCCTTTCACATAACGCTCAGGTTGCAGAGACATGCTTTCTGAATCACATACTGAGAGGAAAAAGTTCTCATGAAATGCTGAGCCTTAAAAGCTTACAACGGCTTAGCTCAATGAGTTCAGGATAGAATTTGGAGTGGTCTTGATATCACAATAACTCAACAAACACTAATTTTATATGTCAATATAAGGAAGCCAGCAAAATTGTATTGGAAAGCACAGACAATCAATAATAGGTCCCCAATAAACCCAGCAGCTTAGCCTGGAGGGTAATGTAGTTTAGTGATGAAATCACCAAATTAAGTTACTCCATGTTAGTGGCGTTTGCAGCTTGTATGCAGATAATTGGATAGAGGGATAAAACAGGATTACAACTAAAGCAGTTTTTTTAACACCATTGACATGCATAAAAGGAGAAAACAGGATTAAATTGCAGCAATTTTAAGAGACCTTATAACTAGAGATGAGCGTTGTTCTACTCGAACTGTTCGCCAATCTCAAATTCGAGCTGTTTTGGGCGGTGTTCGAGCCGTTCGGCGAACACGAACAATTTGAGAAAAATTCGGCTGTTCGAGGTTATGTTCGATAACTGTTCGTGCACCAAAATCATAACTGGATTTTTTCTCAGTAATGATGAAAATTAATGTTAATACGCAGTTTGAGTGTACAGCGGGGTGGGGGGAGGGGCAGGGGATGGATCTCTGCAGGAACAATGAAGATCTCCATTTTTTTTTCTCTTTCCCGCATTTACAGTGGGGAGGTGCAATCTGTCAGCCTATCAGCAGCGCACACACGGAGCGAAGTGCTTTTTTTCACACAAGCAAGGGCATGTGTCATTGGCAGTGTATGTCACATGTCCTTGCCCTATAAGACCAAGCCATTTTCCCCGTCGCCACCATATTCTCACTGCTGCAGCTGCGTGTTAGACGGCACCGCTGTTGCTGTGTGCGCTATACCTTGTTAATTTCAAGCCAATTTTCGCACAAATATACAGATAGCTTGGGAGTAGGGAATAGTTGTGATTGCAGTCCTTTTAAGGACTAGGTTACAGCATTTCCTACGACTTTTATCAGGCAGGTCTGTGCTCTTAAATAGATAGGTTGTGGGAGTAAAGACTAATTGTAATTGGAGTTCTTTTCAGGACTAGGTTACATCAGTTCCTATTAGTTTTTGCCAGGCAGGTCTGTGCCAGTGCTGTGCAAGTTTTTTTCACAGCATTTGGCTGAATCTAGCAAAGCTAATCCTTTTTGGCCTATTGCAGAGTGTGTTAGTCAGTGGAGTAGCCTATCTGTGTTGCAAGATATACCACCTGTGTATAGAATACAAATTTTTTTACTGCACCTAGTGAAGTAAAATCTTTTGGGCATAGCATCATTCTATTAGTCCATCTATACTGACCTCCATCAGGTTGCAAACTGAATCTAATTTTTTTCTGCATCTAGCTCTGAAAAAATATTTGGCCTTCTAGCAGTGTGTCGGACTTTCTCTATTAGTCCATCTATACTGACCTCCATCAGGTTGCAAATTCAAAATAATTTTTATCTGCATCTACAGTACCTCTGAAAAAATATTTGGGCTTCTAGCTGTGTGTGGGACTTGTTGTATTAGTCCATCTATACTGACCTCCATCAGGTTGCAAACTGAATATATTTTTTTCTGCATCTACCTGTGAAAAAATATTGGGCTTCTAGCTGTGTGTGGGACTTGTTGTATTAGTCCATCTATACTGACCTCCATCAGGTTGCAAACTGAATATATTTTTTTCTGCATCTACCTCTGAAAAAATATTGGGATTCTAGCTGTGTGTGGGACTTGTTGTATTAGTCCATCTATACTGACCTCCATCAGGTTGCAAACTGAATATAATTTTTTTCTGCATCTAGCTCTGAAAAAATATTTGGCCTTCTAGTAGTGTGTCAGACTTTCTCTATTAGTCCATCTATACTGACCTCCATCAGGTTGCAAATTAAAAATAATTTTTATCTGCATCTACAGTACCTCTGAAAAAATATTTGGCCTTCTAGCAGTGTGTCGGACTTTCTCTATTAGTCCATCTATACTGACCTCCATCAGGTTGCAAATTCAAAATAATTTTTATCTGCATCTACAGTACCTCTGAAAAAATATTTGGGCTTCTAGCTGTGTGTGGGACTTGTTGTATTAGTCCATCTATACTGACCTCCATCAGGTTGCAAACTGAATATATTTTTTTTTTGTATCTACCTCTGAAAAAATATTGGGCTTCTAGCTGTGTGTGCGTCTTGTTCTATTAATCCATCTATACAGACCTCCATCAGGTTGCAAACTGAATATAATTTTTTTCTGCATCTAGCTCTGAAAAAATATTTGGCCTTCTAGCAGTGTGTCGGACTTTCTCTATTAGTCCATCTATACTGACCTCCATCAGGTTGCAAATTCAAAATAATTTTTATCTGCATCTACAGTACCTCTGAAAAAATATTTGGGCTTCTAGCTGTGTGTGGGACTTGTTGTATTAGTCCATCTATACTGACCTCCATCAGGTTGCAAACTGAATATATTTTTTTCTGCATCTACCTCTGAAAAAATATTGGGCTTCTAGCTGTGTGTGGGACTTGTTGTATTAGTCCATCTATACTGACCTCCATCAGGTTCCAAACTGAATATATTTTTTTCTGCATCTACCTCTGAAAAAATATTGGGCTTCTAGCTGTGTGTGGGACTTGTTGTATTAGTCCATCTATACTGACCTCCATCAGGTTGCAAACTGAATATAATTTTTTTCTGCATCTAGCTCTGAAAAAATATTTGGCCTTCTAGTAGTGTGTCGGACTTTCTCTATTAGTCCATCTATACTGACCTCCATCAGGTTGCAAATTAAAAATAATTTTTATCTGCATCTACAGTACCTCTGAAAAAATATTTGGCCTTCTAGCAGTGTGTCGGACTTTCTCTATTAGTCCATCTATACTGACCTCCATCAGGTTGCAAATTCAAAATAATTTTTATCTGCATCTACAGTACCTCTGAAAAAATATTTGGGCTTCTAGCTGTGTGTGGGACTTGTTGTATTAGTCCATCTATACTGACCTCCATCAGGTTGCAAACTGAATATATTTTTTTCTGCATCTACCTCTGAAAAAATATTGGACTTCTAGCTGTGTGTGGGACTTGTTGTATTAGTCCATCTATACTGACCTCCATCAGGATGCAAACTGAATATATTTTTTTCTGCATCTACCTCTGAAAAAATATTGGGCTTCTAGCTGTGTGTGGGACTTGTTGTATTAGTCCATCTATACTGACCTCCATCAGGTTGCAAACTGAATATATTTTTTTCTGCATCTACCTCTGAAAAAATATTGGGCTTCTAGCTGTGTGTGGGTCTTGTTCTATTAATCCATCTATACAGACCTCCATCAGGTTGCAAACTGAATCTAATTTTTTTCTGCATCTAGCTCTGAAAAAATATTTGGCCTCCTAGCAGTGTGTCGGACTTTCTCTATTAGTCCATCTATACTGACCTCCATCAGGTTGCAAATTCAAAATAATTTTTATCTGCATCTAGAGTACCTCTGAAAAAATATTTGGGCTTCTAGCTGTGTGTGGGACTTGTATTAGTCCATCTATACTGACCTCCATCAGGTTGCAAACTGAATATATTTTTTTCTGCATCTACCTCTGAAAAAATATTGGGCTTCTAGCTGTGTGTGGGACTTGTTGTATTAGTCCATCTATACTGACCTCCATCAGGTTGCAAACTGAATATATTTTTTTCTGCATCTACCTCTGAAAAAATATTGGGCTTCTAGCTGTGTGTGGGACTTGTTGTATTAGTCCATCTATACTGACCTCCATCAGGTTGCAAACTGAATATAATTTTTTTCTGCATCTAGCTCTGAAAAAATATTTGGCCTTCTAGTAGTGTGTCGGACTTTCTCTATTAGTCCATCTATACTGACCTCCATCAGGTTGCAAATTAAAAATAATTTTTATCTGCATCTACAGTACCTCTGAAAAAATATTTGGCCTTCTAGCAGTGTGTCGGACTTTCTCTATTAGTCCATCTATACTGACCTCCATCAGGTTGCAAATTCAAAATAATTTTTATCTGCATCTACAGTACCTCTGAAAAAATATTTGGGCTTCTAGCTGTGTGTGGGACTTGTTGTATTAGTCCATCTATACTGACCTCCATCAGGTTGCAAACTGAATATATTTTTTTCTGCATCTACCTCTGAAAAAATATTGGACTTCTAGCTGTGTGTGGGACTTGTTGTATTAGTCCATCTATACTGACCTCCATCAGGATGCAAACTGAATATATTTTTTTCTGCATCTACCTCTGAAAAAATATTGGGCTTCTAGCTGTGTGTGGGACTTGTTGTATTAGTCCATCTATACTGACCTCCATCAGGTTGCAAACTGAATATATTTTTTTCTGCATCTACCTCTGAAAAAATATTGGGCTTCTAGCTGTGTGTGGGTCTTGTTCTATTAATCCATCTATACAGACCTCCATCAGGTTGCAAACTGAATCTAATTTTTTTCTGCATCTAGCTCTGAAAAAATATTTGGCCTCCTAGCAGTGTGTCGGACTTTCTCTATTAGTCCATCTATACTGACCTCCATCAGGTTGCAAATTCAAAATAATTTTTATCTGCATCTAGAGTACCTCTGAAAAAATATTTGGGCTTCTAGCTGTGTGTGGGACTTGTATTAGTCCATCTATACTGACCTCCATCAGGTTGCAAACTGAATATATTTTTTTCTGCATCTACCTCTGAAAAAATATTGGGCTTCTAGCTGTGTGTGGGACTTGTTGTATTAGTCCATCTATACTGACCTCCATCAGGTTGCAAACTGAATATATTTTTTTCTGCATCTACCTCTGAAAAAATATTGGGCTTCTAGCTGTGTGTGGGACTTGTTGTATTAGTCCATCTATACTGACCTCCATCAGGTTGCAAACTGAATATAATTTTTTTCTGCATCTAGCTCTGAAAAAATATTTGGCCTTCTAGTAGTGTGTCGGACTTTCTCTATTAGTCCATCTATACTGACCTCCATCAGGTTGCAAATTAAAAATAATTTTTATCTGCATCTACAGTACCTCTGAAAAAATATTTGGCCTTCTAGCAGTGTGTCGGACTTTCTCTATTAGTCCATCTATACTGACCTCCATCAGGTTGCAAATTCAAAATAATTTTTATCTGCATCTACAGTACCTCTGAAAAAATATTTGGGCTTCTAGCTGTGTGTGGGACTTGTTGTATTAGTCCATCTATACTGACCTCCATCAGGTTGCAAACTGAATATATTTTTTTCTGCATCTACCTCTGAAAAAATATTGGACTTCTAGCTGTGTGTGGGACTTGTTGTATTAGTCCATCTATACTGACCTCCATCAGGATGCAAACTGAATATATTTTTTTCTGCATCTACCTCTGAAAAAATATTGGGCTTCTAGCTGTGTGTGGGACTTGTTGTATTAGTCCATCTATACTGACCTCCATCAGGTTGCAAACTGAATATATTTTTTTCTGCATCTACCTCTGAAAAATATTGGGCTTCTAGCTGTGTGTGGGTCTTGTTCTATTAATCCATCTATACAGACCTCCATCAGGTTGCAAACTGAATCTAATTTTTTTCTGCATCTAGCTCTGAAAAAATATTTGGCCTCCTAGCAGTGTGTCGGACTTTCTCTATTAGTCCATCTATACTGACCTCCATCAGGTTGCAAATTCAAAATAATTTTTATCTGCATCTAGAGTACCTCTGAAAAAATATTTGGGCTTCTAGCTGTGTGTGGGACTTGTATTAGTCCATCTATACTGACCTCCATCAGGTTGCAAACTGAATATATTTTTTTCTGCATCTACCTCTGAAAAAATATTGGGCTTCTAGCTGTGTGTGGGACTTGTTGTATTAGTCCATCTATACTGACCTCCATCAGGCTGCAAACTGAATATATTTTTTTCTGCATCTACCTCTGAAAAAATATTGGGCTTCTAGCTGTGTGTGGGACTTGTTGTATTAGTCCATCTATACTGACCTCCATCAGGTTGCAAACTGAATATAATTTTTTTCTGCATCTAGCTCTGAAAAAATATTTGGCCTTCTAGTAGTGTGTCGGACTTTCTCTATTAGTCCATCTATACTGACCTCCATCAGGTTGCAAATTAAAAATAATTTTTATCTGCATCTACAGTACCTCTGAAAAAATATTTGGCCTTCTAGCAGTGTGTCGGACTTTCTCTATTAGTCCATCTATACTGACCTCCATCAGGTTGCAAATTCAAAATAATTTTTATCTGCATCTACAGTACCTCTGAAAAAATATTTGGGCTTCTAGCTGTGTGTGGGACTTGTTGTATTAGTCCATCGATACTGACATCCATCAGGTTGAAAACTGAATATATTTTTTTTTTGTATCTACCTCTGAAAAAATATTGGGCTTCTAGTTGTGTGTGGGTCTTGTTCTATTAATCCATCTATACAGACCTCCATCAGGTTGCAAACTGAATATAATTTTTTTCTGCATCTAGCTCTGAAAAAATATTTGGCCTTCTAGCAGTGTGTCGGACTTTCTCTATTAGTCCATTTATACTGACCTCCATCAGGTTGCAAATTCAAAATAATTTTTATCTGCATCTACAGTACCTCTGAAAAAATATTTGGGCTTCTAGCTGTGTGTGGGACTTGTTGTATTAGTCCATCTATACTGACCTCCATCAGGTTGCAAACTGAATATATTTTTTTCTGCATCTACCTCTGAAAAAATATTGGGCTTCAAGCTGTGTGTGGGACTTGTTGTATTAGTCCATCTATACTGACCTCCATCAGGTTGCAAACTGAATATATTTTTTTCTGCATCTACCTCTGAAAAAATATTGGGCTTCTAGCTGTGTGTGGGACTTGTTGTATTAGTCCATCTATACTGACCTCCATCAGGTTGCAAACTGAATATAATTTTTTTCTGCATCTAGCTCTGAAAAAATATTTGGCCTTCTAGTAGTGTGTCGGACTTTCTCTATTAGTCCATCTATACTGACCTTCCTCAGGTTGCAAATTAAAAATAATTTTTATCTGCATCTACAGTACCTCTGAAAAAATATTTGGCCTTCTAGCAGTGTGTCGGACTTTCTCTATTAGTCCATCTATACTGACCTCCATCAGGTTGCAAATTCAAAATAATTTTTATCTGCATCTACAGTACCTCTGAAAAAATATTTGGGCTTCTAGCTGTGTGTGGGACTTGTTGTATTAGTCCATCTATACTGACCTCCATCAGGTTGCAAACTGAATATATTTTTTTCTGCATCTACCTCTGAAAAAATATTGGGCTTCTAGCTGTGTGTGGGTCTTGTTCTATTAATCCATCTATACAGACCTCCATCAGGTTGCAAACTGAATATAATTTTTTTCTGCATCTAGCTCTGAAAAAATATTTGGCCTTCTAGCAGTGTGTCGGACTTTCTCTATTAGTCCATCTATACTGACCTCCATCAGGTTGCAAATTCAAAATAATTTTTATCTGCATCTACAGTACCTCTGAAAAAATATTTGGGCTTCTAGCTGTGTGTGGGACTTGTTGTATTAGTCCATCTATACTGACCTCCATCAGGTTGCAAACTGAATATATTTTTTTCTGCATCTACCTCTGAAAAAATATTGGGCTTCTAGCTGTGTGTGGGACTTGTTGTATTAGTCCATCTATGCTGACCTCCATCAGGTTGCAAAATGAATATATTTTTTTCTGCATCTACCTCTGAAAAAATATTGGGCTTCTAGCTGTGTGTGGGACTTGTTGTATTAGTCCATCTATACTGACCTCCATCAGGTTGCAAACTGAATATATTATTTTCTGCATCTACCTCTGAAAAAATATTGGGCTTCTAGCTGTGTGTGGGTCTTGTTCTATTAATCCATCTATACAGACCTCCATCAGGTTGCAAACTGAATCTAATTTTTTTCTGCATCTAGCTCTGAAAAAATATTTGGCCTTCTAGCATTGTGTCGGACTTTCTCTATTAGTCCATCTATACTGACCTCCATCAGGTTGCAAATTCAAAATAATTTTTATCTGCATCTAGAGTACCTCTAAAAAAATATTTGGGCTTCTAGCTGTGTGTGGGACTTGTTGTATTAGTCCATCTATACTGACCTCCATCAGGTTGCAAACTGAATATATTTTTTTCTGCATCTACCTCTGAAAAAATATTGGGCTTCTAGCTGTGTGTGGGACTTGTTGTATTAGTCCATCTATACTGACCTCCATCAGGTTGCAAACTGAATATATTTTTTTCTGCATCTACCTCTGAAAAAATATTGGGCTTCTAGCTGTGTGTGGGACTTGTTGTATTAGTCCATCTATACTGACCTCCATCAGGTTGCAAACTGAATATAATTTTTTTCTGCATCTAGCTCTGAAAAAATATTTGGCCTTCTAGTAGTGTGTCGGACTTTCTCTATTAGTCCATCTATACTGACCTCCATCAGGTTGCAAATTAAAAATAATTTTTATCTGCATCTACAGTACCTCTGAAAAAATATTTGGCCTTCTAGCAGTGTGTCGGACTTTCTCTATTAGTCCATCTATACTGACCTCCATCAGGTTGCAAATTCAAAATAATTTTTATCTGCATCTACAGTACCTCTGAAAAAATATTTGGGCTTCTAGCTGTGTGTGGGACTTGTTGTATTAGTCCATCTATACTGACCTCCATCAGGTTGCAAACTGAATATATTTTTTTTTTGTATCTACCTCTGAAAAAATATGGGCTTCTAGTTGTGTGTGGGTCTTGTTCTATTAATCCATCTATACAGACCTCCATCAGGTTGCAAACTGAATATAATTTTTTTCTGCATCTAGCTCTGAAAAAATATTTGGCCTTCTAGCAGTGTGTCGGACTTTCTCTATTAGTCCATCTATACTGACCTCCATCAGGTTGCAAATTCAAAATAATTTTTATCTGCATCTACAGTACCTCTGAAAAAATATTTGGGCTTCTAGCTGTGTGTGGGACTTGTTGTATTAGTCCATCTATACTGACCTCCATCAGGTTGCAAACTGAATATATTTTTTTCTGCATCTACCTCTGAAAAAATATTGGGCTTCAAGCTGTGTGTGGGACTTGTTGTATTAGTCCATCTATACTGACCTCCATCAGGTTGCAAACTGAATATATTTTTTTCTGCATCAACCTCTGAAAAAATATTGGGCTTCTAGCTGTGTGTGGGACTTGTTGTATTAGTCCATCTATACTGACCTCCATCAGGTTGCAAATTGAATATAATTTTTTTCTGCATCTAACCCAGCCAATAGTTTTGGCCTAATACCACAGTTTGGCCACTCAGCTCTGCTCGGTTACCATCCATTGTTTTTTTGTGCAAACAACTCCAGAGTTGTGAATTAGTTAACCACCAGAATGAGTGGAAAAAGGCCTGCTGCTGGTGGAAAGGGGAATAGGCGTGTTGGGAAGGGGAAAAAAGGTTGTGTCCGTGGGGTAGGTGTTAAAGCAACAGTAACATCTGCAGAAGAAAGACCATCTTCCAGCCAAACTAAAATGTCTACTTCTTTTAGCGGACAATGTGATAAGATCCCTTTCTTACGGCCACGCCAATCGCTACAAATTCCAGATGAGGCACAAAAACAGCAGGTGCTTCAACGGATATCAAGTGCTCCTTTAAGTGGGCTCTCCTCCACATCAACTTCAACATCACAAATACTCCAGTCCTCAAAGGTGTCACCCAAATCGCACTTGCTTCCTCACAGCTCCCAAATCTCCAGCTGCCCGTCTGAGTATGAGGTAGAACAGATGGTTGAGTCTGCAGAGCTGTTTACTCATACTATAGCCTGGGAGTCGGATCCAGGACCAGACGCAGAAGGTTCTGACCATAATGTAGACCCTCATTCCCAAACTGTAACTCCTGTTGGTGGAGACAATGAGGAAGACGATGAAAAGACTCAAATACCTGATTGGAGCGACAACTTTAGTTTTTTGTCAGGGCAGGAACAGGTTGGCTCTGAGGACGACGGGTGTGAGAACACACAGGGTGATGATGATGAGGTTGGAGATCCCACTTACTGTCAACCCACAGTCAGCCAAGAGATGAGGTCAGCAGAGGAGGTGGAGGAAGATGCTAGTGACGACGAGGTCAGGTTGCGCCTTCCTGGACAGAGACGTAGTACTGGAAGCACGTCAACAACTGCATCCTCAAACACAACTCTGCCTCTCACCACAAGTCGTGGTGGCTCTTCAGGTCGCATGGGTGCTAAGCCTTGCATAGCCTGGGCATTTTTTCAGATCGATAAAGATGACCCAACTCATGTTATCTGTAACATTTGTCAGCAAAAGCTAAGTAGAGGCCAAAAAATACATAGCTTGAGTACTTCATGCATGAACCGGCACATGGACATGAAGCATAAGTTGCAGTGGGAAGCTCAGTGTGCTACAATGCGGCCTAGCCGGCCGGGCCAACCACCGTCTGCCATATCTTGTGCATCCGCGGCCTCTTCATCCTCTGTGACTGGGGGGACAGCAGTCACACCTGTTTTGGGGCGCAGACCTGCCACCTCTTTACCCGCAACAGCCAGCGTGATTGGCAGGTCATCATTTTCTTTGGAGGTGGTAACACCAGCTGGTGTTGAGCGCTGTCCGACATCGATAGCACCACCTTTGGATCAAGGCAACCTAACATGTCCGCCTGCATCTTCCTCACAGACCGGCAGTTTGCCGGGGACACCCTTATCAACCCCGTCTAAGCACAATAGCCAGCCCTCGGTCCCTCAGATGTGGACAAGTAAAAGACCATTTCCTCCTAGCCATGAGAAAGCTAAGAGGTTGAATTTCACCATCTGCAAGCTCTTGGCTACAGAAATGCTACCTTTCCGCCTGGTGGACACAGAGGATTTTCGAGACCTTATGTCCGTCGCAGTGCCCCAGTACCAGATGCCCAGTCGGCACTACTTCTCAAAGAAAGGTGTGCCTGCGCTCCACCAGCATGTCGCACACAACATCACCGCTTCTTTGAGAAACTCTGTGTGTGACAGGGTGCATTTCACCACAGACACTTGGACGAGTAGGCATGGACAGGGGCGTTACATGTCGCTGACTGGGCACTGGGTAACTATGGTGACAGCAGGACAAGGGGCTGCTGTCCAAGTCTTGCCGTCCCCACGAGTTGTGCGTCAATCCTCTTTATGTCAAAGTTCCTCCACTGCTTCTGCCTCCTCAACCTCCTCTCGGTCTTCCACCTGCACCCAAAGCCTGTCTGGTCATGCCACAAGCTTTCTAACTGCGCAGAAGGGATCCTGCACACCTCCTTACTATGCTGGCAGTAGGGCTCAACGTCATCAGGCGGTTTTTACTTTGAAATGTCTGGGAAATGTGAGTCACACAGCTGAGGAGTTGTGGTCAGCTCTGGAGAACCAATTTCATGAATGGTTGTCTCCACTGGACCTGAAACCAGGGAAGGCCGTGTGCGACAATGCTGCAAACCTGGGTGCGGCCCTTCGCCGGGGCAATGTCACACACGTGCCTTGTATGGCTCACGTGTTGAACCTGGTTGTCCAGCAATTTTTAGCCCACTATCCCAGACTAGATGGCCTTCTGCAGAGGGCACGGTCGCTGTGTGCTCATTTCCGCCGTTCGCATCCCGCAGCTCAGCGACTTACATCTCTACAGAAGTCGTTGGGCCTGCCACTTCACCGGCTAAAATGCGATGTGCCTACCCGGTGGAATTCAACTCTGCACATGTTGCAGCGACTGTGGCAGCACCGACATGCCCTGGTGCAATACGTTCTGACATATAGCCTGGGCCAACGAGATTCAGAGGTGGGGCAAATCACGCTGGAGGAGTGGTCTCAGATCAGGGACCTATGCACCCTTCTGCACAGTTTTGAAATGGCGACGAAGATGTTTAGTGCTGACGATGCCATTATCAGCATGACTATTCCGGTGATTTACATGCTGGAGCACATGTTAAACAGAATTCGGAGTCAGGTGGTGGCACAAGAGGAGGTGGAGGAAGTAGAGGAGGAGGAGTTGTATGGGGAAGGGCTAACATCTGCAAGGTCCAGACGGTCGGCAGCACCAAGGCGGCAGGCATGTGAGGGTGGGGGAGATGGTTTTACCAGGGCGCATGGTAGCAGCCAAACTAGTGAGGAAGGTGCAGGAGCCCAGGAAGAAGTGGAGGACGAACTGATGGAAGACTCATCAGATGAGGGAGACCTTGATCACATTTCTGTTGTGCGAGGTTGGGGGGAGAGGACAGAGGAAGGAAGCATGATTGTTACCTCGCCACCAACACAACAGGGACTTGGTGCTCCTGAATGCGCAACACACATGAGTGCCTTCTTGCTGCACTACCTGCAACATGACCCTCGAATTGTGAGAATTAGAAATAATCCTGACTACTGGGTTGCCACACTGTTAGATCCCCGGTACAAAAGTAAATTTGCAGAAATTATTCCTGCCATAGAAAGGGATGCACGCATGCAGGAGCATCAGCAGAGACTGTTGCAGAATCTTACATGTGCTTTTCCACAAAATACCAGTGGTGCACGTAGTGAATCTCACAGTTCCAACTTGCCAACCGTGGGACCGTCAAGTGTTCAGCACTCAAACCGTAACAGAACCACAGTATCTGCTGGTAACATCAATTTTGCGGAATCATTTCACCACTTTTTTAGCCCATCCTTTGCAAGGCCACAGGAGACAAGAAGTCTGACACATAGTCAACGCCTAGAGACGATGGTACAGGAGTATCTCCAAGTAAACATTGAAGCCACGACTGTGTCACTGGACCCTTGCTCTTTTTGGGCTTCCAATCTGGATAAATGGCCGGAGCTAGCCACTTACGCCTTGGAGATCTTGTCATGCCCCGCAGCCAGCGTTCTGTCTGAACGTGTGTTCAGCGCTGCTGGTGGTGTGCTGACAGATAAGCGCACGCGGCTCTCCACTGATAATGTAGACAGACTCACGTTCATAAAGATGAACAAATCATGGATCCGAAACGACTTTTCTACCCCTGTGTCATCCTGGGGAGAGTAAAAGCTTGATGATTGGTTAAAATCACCCTACCAACCGTTTTAAGCTTTCAAATTACTAATCATGTTTATCTGTATCTTGACTGGAAAATAATTTGGGCTTTGTAGCAGTGTGCAGCACTGATCCTATTAGGCCATCTATAATAAACTCCACCAGATTTAAAATTAAAAATAATTTTTAGCTGCATCTAGCCCGGAAAATAATTTTGGGGCTCCGAGATGCGCAAGACACATAAGTGCCATCTTGCTGCACTACCTGCAGCATGACCCTCATATTGTCAGAATTCGAAGTAATCATGACTACTGGGTTGCCACACTCTTAGATCCCCCAAACTTTTCGATCAACCTTTTCATTTTAATAAAGACCAAAAAAATGGTCATTTTTGAAATTATAAGCATTAGCAGGTTGTTAGAAACTGAAATCAAACAGTTTTCAACTCAAAACTTTATTGTAGGTGATGTTACATTTTCACATAGGACCCCTTGTTCGAAAGGAGCTTCTGAACTCTCTCGTCCATTGAATTTGTCAGGTTTTGGATGGTTTCTGCTTCAATTGTTTTGCATGAGGACAGAATACCCTCCCACAGCTGTTGCTTAGATGTGAACTGCCTCCCGCCATCATAGACACTCCTTTTAATGATGCTCCAAAGGTTCTGAATGGGGTAGAGGTCAGGGGAGCATGGGGGTCACACCATAAGTTTGTCCCCTTTTATGCCCATATCAGCCAGAGATGCAGATGTTTTATGTGCAGCATGAGATGGTGCATTATCATGCAGAAAAATGATCTTGCTGTGAAATACACGGTTCTTCTTCTTGAACCATGGCAGGAAGTGCTGTTTGAGAAAATCCACATACATTATGGAGTTCATCTTTAGCGCCTTCAGGGATCCTAAAGGGGCCGACAATCTCTCTCCCCATGATTCCAGCCCAAAACATTACTCCACCTCCTCCTTGTTGGCGCTGTAGCCGTGTTTGCGTGGGGTGTCCATCAACCAGCCATCCTCCACTCCATCCATCTGGACCATCGAGCGCTGCACGGCACTCATCCGTGAACAAAACAGTTTTGAAATCAGTCTTCATGTAATGTTTGGCCCACTGGAGCCGTTTCTGCTTGTGTGAAGTGGATAGAGGAGGTCGACAGGATGGCGTATGCACAGCTGCAAACCTCTGAAGGACCCTGCATCTTGTTGTTCGGGGGACGTTGGAGGCACCAGCAGCTTCAAAAACTTGTCTGCTGCTATGACAAGGCTTTCTTGCCGCTGCTCTTTTAACCTGACGTAATTGCCTGTAGGAAAGAGTCCTCAATTTGCCCTTATCAGCACGCACACGTGTGTACTGTGAACCAGCTACCTACTTCTTGATTGCCAAGACACTTCATCCTGATCATCGTACAATGTTGATTGTAGTCATGCCTTGACCTAAACACTCCACAATTTGTTGCTTCTCAGCAGCCGACACATCCTTTTTCTTTCCCATTTTGGCAGAAAATGTAGGCTGCTTAATAATGTGAGAGAGCCTTCTTAAGTAGTCTTGCCTTTCATTGGACACACCTGCCAAACTAATTAGCACAGGTGTCTGCAATTGCTTACAGTGATATAAAGAGCCCTGACACACATCACCATCAATGAGTTTAACTGACAAACAAACAAATTCTTCCCTTATCACTCCTAAACACTTTTTGCATAATAATTTGGAACGCAGTGTACATGTGCTTTTTCACAAAACACCAGTGGTTCACGTAGTGAATCTTACAGTTCTAACTTGCCAACCGTGGTCTGTATGGAATTGTTCAATAAAGGGCCCAAAATTAAGATAACATAGATGGGAGAGGTCTCTATGAATAGGAATTCCTAAGTATTTGATACCCTGTGAGGGCCAGGCAAAGGGAAAGTTGGACTGGATGGAATCCTATATGGATTTGGGGAGGGAGACATCGAGGGCCTCAGACTTCGCTGCATTGATTTTAAAATTTTACCATGTAACAAAGTGATCTATTTCAGCCATAACAGCAGGGATGGATATATGTGATTGAGTGATATATACTAGGACATCATCAGCAAATAGAGAGCACTTGTACTCGGTGCCTCCCACCTCAATCCACCTAATATTGGGGTTGTGGCGAATTGATGAGAGCAGGTGCTCCGTCACTAGGATGTATAAGAGAGGGGACAGAGGACATCCCTGCCTTGTCCCATTGGTGATTGTGAAAGGTGATGAAAATATTCTGACGCACCCCCTGGGCCTTGGGGCACCCGGAGCCGAACCCTTTTTGGTGGATGCTGGTGGTTGTTGTCTTCGTGGCGGCGACCCGGTTCCGTGGCTCAGGGCGGTCAAACCAGTGGCGGAACTATTTATGTGGTTTTGATGTTTAAATGTCCGACTACGCCACCCGTGGATTGCGGTCAGAGTGAACCGCCGCTACAGGGCAGACCGCTGAGGCTGGTGTTGTGGGTGCAGCAGAGCGTAGCATAACTCCCCACGGGAGGAGTATAGCCTCAGGGCAGTGTATGCGGAGGATGGGGGTGATGGTGCAGGGCTGCAGCAGTAACGACACGGAGTCAGTGATGCAGTCCAGGGCCTTTACTCACAGTTCTTATTATCCAGACCACGTCTGCAGGTAACGGCTGCCCATGTCGTACTGTGCTCACCAGGTGAGGGGCTCAGACAACTCCCAGATAACTTTGGAGCACTTCACAGGACCCCCTTTGTGTGTCCTTTGTCTGGCCTTTCTTACCAACACTTCTGTCCGGCTGCCTCGGGCCTCCTCTTGGTAAACTTGGTGCCAGTTTCCCTGACCCTATGTGTTGCCTTCCTAGCGGGTGTAGCGAGGGGCTGCGCCACATAAAATGTCAGAGCCTCCGGTTTCTAGCTGAGGGTCGTTTCCTGCCTCCACTAGTTCGGGGACCGGTCTCCCCCTTTGGCCTGACCCCTCCACGCAGGTGGATTCGGGCGTGCGGTGGCGACTCGCCCGTCCGCACCCCTGGGATCCCTTCATTCCTCGTTCCTGGAGCCTTCTCCGCTCCTCTTCCTTCCTTTTCCCTCTTCCAGGCCTGGGCCTCTGTTACTAGGCCCGCCTCCGGAGCAGAGCTCATGCAGAGCCCCTGCTCCCTGCCACTTCTGCTCAGACTTCTCTGCACTGAACTAAGATGGTGCCCACCTTTTATACTCCCTTCTCAATGCACCCAGGAACTGCTTCCTCCCTGCTCCTGCACTACAGGGTTCCCCTTCCTCAGTGTTCCCTCCCCCCACTCCAGCCAGGGACAGGGACTGCCGTGCCCATCTCAGGGGCATATTGGTCGCCCTGCCCCAGGGCAATGTGGTGTAATGCATGCAGGTGTCGGGTCCTGATCCACCCTCCATCCTTACCTGAGAGTGAGATATCACACCTCTGGGTGAGGTGCAATACGTCTGTAGCAACCGAGCCCTCAGGGTGCTACAGTTCCATTTATCTTCAGCCTAGGTGATGTATTGCGATACAGGGCCGTGATTTTGGCTATAAAAGGGTCCCCTAGACCCCTACCCCAAGCTTTTTAAGAGAATCATATATGGCGTGCCAGGAGACTCTATGGAATGCTTTCTCAGCATCCAACGAGAGTATCTAATTACAAATTTTTAACTGCATCTAGCCCAGGAAATACTTTGTGCCTAGTAGCAGTGTCTGCTAGTCAGCGGATTATCCCGGCTGTTAAGCAAGCTACACCACCTGTAGTTTAGACACTTAATTTTTTCAAAGGAAATGCTTCGGGACCATGGGATACTTAGTGAAGAGCATCAGGAGGCACCCCAAGGCATAGGGGCTGGGACTGACAGTAGGATGCCTTGCGGTGGACAGCCGAGCTCGATCCTTATAAAAGCTTTTTAACTGCAGCAGCTTTAGTGGACGCTACTGGAGCTGGAATTACCGCGGCTGCTGGCATGAGACTTGCCCTCCAATAGATCCTTGTAAATGGATTTAAAGTGTATTCATTCAAATTAGAGAGACAATTTAAATTAAAAAGCTTAGAGCTGCCTCCACCACAGGGGGGCTCGCTCGACCCACCAGCGGACAGGCACCAGTATTGGGAGAGGGGGGCTGGCCGTCAGGGTTCACCGCGGCTCTGGCACAAACCCGGCGACACGGAGGTGGCACGGGCAGGAGCGGACTGGCCGTGTCGGCTTCTCACTTTTTGGATTTTAGAAGGGCATGACATGCCTATATCTGTGTCTCCCCCTCCTTTTACTCCTCCACCTCTTTTATTTTCGCATGACTATATGTACTTGTCACTTTTCCATGTGTTAGTTATGTCTTCTGAGCAGTTTGTCAGCTTTTGGACACCTTTGAAGGTGTTTTCTATGTGTTTCTATGTGTTTTTGTTTGCCTGCCATTGGTTTTAACGGTGTTCGAAGGTGTTCGACGAACAGTTCGACGAACAGTTCGGCGAACACACGGGTGTTCGACGAACCGAACTCGAACACTACGGGGGTGGCTCAACACTATTTATAACATGGAACACTTTTTTATTGTGTAGATTTAACAAATAAAACAGCACTAATGCAGACCCTAACAAGAGATTAGCTAAAATCAAACAGTTATTGCATTTGTATAACAAGGGCACTTGTTATACAAATTAATCACTATGTGTCCTCTGTTCCAACAGGGTAACTAGTCTTTCCCATGAATGAACACTGCAGTCACTATACCATCAATTTGGAATAAAAAACAGACATTTCTGAACTATTAAGCATCGTTTTTACCTACTGTATACTTTAAAGCACTAAAACTAATTTGACACCTTGCCTGTCAAGATTAGAGACCTTCTTTGAGATTGCTCTCACATGGTTTTAGTGTGCAGATGATTTTTATATTTTCTTTTCATCTTCACACACATCTATATCTAAAACATTATGCTGTAGTATGAAAGCCTATAGTTCCAATGTCCTAGAGAATCAAATCAAATGCTTTAAAATTGAACCTAATTCTACCTTCCTCTGTGAAAATTGGACATACAGTAATTGCAATTGTCTGTGCCAGGGAAACAACACTTTCTCTTGTTCTATGCCGTAAGAGGTCACGAGTGAATAAAAAAAGGAGAGCTATCTGAAGTTAATGTATTCCTATATATTATTGATAAATAATTACTTTGTTTATTTCACTCTGCTCATGTATGTTTACAGAGCATATTCAGTTTTTCATAATATACTGGGTTGTCCAAAAGTAGGTGGACAGAAAGTGTAATAAGGTTATGAAGGGGGATATTTATCATAGTGTAAAGTGAAACTTGCTCAGTTGCCCTTAGAAACCAATCAGATTCCACTTTTCATTCCTCACAAACTCTTTGGGAAATGAAAGGTGGAATCTGATTGGTTGCTCAGAGCAACTGACCCAGTTTCACAGATCTAATTTTCACAGATAGATCTCCCCCAAATCTGTTTTCTTTTCAGATAATTCAGATAACACATAATGGCAAATAATTTAAATACAGATCAAAGAAAATGGATTTTAACAGAGTATTGGAAATCTCAAAATGCTGAAACCGTTAGAGCAAATTGGGTTGAAACATTTGGTACTCAAGCCCCAAAGAGACAAACCATTTACCGCATTCGTGACAAATTCAATGCCACTGGCTCCATCCTTAATGCTCCAAAAACTGGTCGACCCAAAACTGTCTGTACAGAAGATAATAAACAATTTGCTGCTGAAACATTTGTTTAGAGTCCAAAAAAGTCCAACAGAAGAGCCTATTTGGAATTGGGAATTTCACGAGCTTCTATCATGCGAATCCTGAAATCTATTGGGTGGAAAGCTTATCGTCCACGTCTAATTCATGGTTCATTGGAGGATGATCCAGACAGGCGGCTGCAATTTAGTGTTTGATAAATCTCCCTCTTCATAACCTTATTACACTTTCTGTCCACCTACTTTTGGAAAACCCTGTATATTGGTAGTACTTTACGGGAATATTAAGTCACTGACAATTAATTTTAAAAGCAAACATTTGAATACAAATAGTTTATGAAATGATGCAGTAAATTCTAATAACGATGTTTGACAGGTCACAGAATCTTCTGATCCCTGCAACATGATGTCAGGGTATAGCTACTTTCACAAGTATGCTACACTGCAATTTTGCAGCTTGGGCCAGAGAAGATCTTTGCAGACCTTTAAATGAAGGTCTTTATTAGTAAGGAAAAAAGAAATCTAAACCTACAGGGTGCTGTGTGAAACAGTGATTGCCCCCTAAACTTAATAACTGGTTGGGCCACCCTTAGCTGCAACAACACCTATCAAGCATTTGCAATAACTGATGAATCTTTTACAATGCTCTGGAGTAATTTTGGCCCACTCTTCTTTGCAAAATTGTTGTAATTCAGACACATTGAAGGGTTTCCAAGCATGAACCGCCTTTTTAAGGTCATACCACAACATCTCAATCAGATTACGTTCAGGACTTTGACTAGGACTTATTTTTCCCTTAATAATAAAGACTAGTGATGAGTGAATATGTTCGACATCCGATCTCCAAACTTAAGTTCAACACAAATGTGGCACAATCGGATTCGTGATTGGAAAGGCAATCAAAATTTGTTAAATTTGGGAAAATTGGTAACCTTCGGCGATCTTCTGTGGTTATGTCAGGAAATGGTGTCTAGTCAATCAGAGCTCAGGAAGCATCCACAGTGTCCCAGACACAAGGGCTTCTGCAATTGGCTGCTGAAATCACATGTCCTCTCCATATAAAAACTGGCCATATTCCCTCAGCGCTATTTTATGTATGTCACTGAAGGAGATAGATGCTGCTGAGTGTACTCTGTCCAGTGTAATGAGGGATATTAGCTAGATAGATGGGCACTTGTGTGCAAGTCAGATAGTGTAGATAAGTCCTGTGCTGTGTATCTGTTCAATCGACCTTGCAGCTCTTTTTTTTTGCGCAATTGCTGAGATTCTGACACAAAGAGCAGGACCTATGGCATAGAATAGTGTTGTGTACCGGTTGTACTGTCTGTGCTCCATGCAGACCTTCAATCTATTTTTGCAACTTGCTAATGTGATAAAGCAAGCCCTTGTAGGCCACTTTCTGTTTTTGTGGGGTTGAAATTCAGATATCTGCAGAGCTTGTCAGTGCAGAGCTTCTGAGTGCAGAGCACAGAAAACTTTTTCTTTCATTTGCTAATGTGATAATGCAAGCTATGCTAGCCCAGTTTGTCATTTTTTTTTGGTGGGTGAACTTCAACTGTTTTCAGGGAAAAAAAAAAGTTTTTTTCTGTTGCTAGCCATAGTCCACAAAATATTTTTTTGTGTCGCAGATGTGTTACACTTTGCTATAAGCAACCTAGTGCTTTTAGTGGCGGTGAAATTCATCTGTTTTCAGAGTAAAAAAAATAGATTTTTTCTGTTGCTAGCCAGTGCCACAGTCCACCAAAGATTTTTTTTGTGTGGCAAACGTCATACACTCTGCTATACCTCAGCTATTACGTTAGTGGCAGTAATCTTCAGCTGTTTTCAAAGTAAAAAAATAAATTTTTTCTGTTGCTAGACAGAGTCCAAAAAAATATTTTTTTCTGCCGCAAACGTGTTACACTCTGCTATAAGCCATCTAGTCCTATTAGTGGCGGTGAAATTCAGCTGTATTCAGAGCTAGTTCAGAGTCAAAAAATCTATTTTTTGCTATTGCTAACATAATACAGCAGGTTAGATCTGAGTTTGAAATAGCTTGGAGAATATCTCCTATGTTATACAGGCATCATCCACAGTTAAAAAATACTTTGTTTGGTTCCTAACGTTGTAAAGGACATATTGATATCCATGGCATAGTTACTCCATTTTTGTTGTTTGCTTCTAAAATTATGTTATTATACTCCTTGCATAGCATACATTCTATTCACAGAACACTCTGTGGCTACACTCTGTTCCTGTTCTGACTAGTTTGGACCGGGATGTGTAACTTTCCATCACGCGCCAGACTCACGATAATATGACCATATGTGTGTTTCCGTAATAATTGTACTAACATTGGCTTAAGCCTGTAGCGTGACTGTAGGTGATTGGCTATTGATATATTCAAAACAATATATAATACTAAGTAGAATAAATGGGGTTAGAGATTCTCCGAATCCTCCCATACAGAGCTCTGTCTCCATCTGGTTTCCAGTTGAATTGCGCAATCAACATTGTAACATAGAAATTTGACACTCACTTGGTCAACCTTGAAGGGTCGTTGTTGCCCTCCCTTCCACAGCTGGCGCCCGAACAGGGACCCCTAACCAGGGACGGTAAGTGCACGAGTTCTTTACTAGTGATACTGACCGTTTGGCGTGGTTTTCACGTGGTGCGTGGTTGCTTGCAGTATCTCCGGATGTCTTGGTTGGATATAGTCAAAGGTGAGACTATAGGGGTGTAGTCCCATTAGGGATCTGATATTGATCACTTTTAAAACAATAGCACCTCAGTTTGCCAAGTGAATATTGTACGAGTCTCCCTTAACTTCTGAAAAAAGATTCTTAGGAGACTGAACACTATTAGTATCAGTCGCGGCAGGTGATCGAAGATTGGGTAGGACACGTACATAGATATACGTATATCAAGTGTCCGGAGGGTTGCAGACGCGGGCTCTCCTCCTTTCACCTAGTACCGTAAGTGACTTCTCTGAAGGGGGGATGAGTCAGTGGAACAGTTGAGGCCGGCCGGACTCATACTGTGCACGAATCAAGGATCTTTGTCAGTCGGAAGGCAGTAGTGATTAACCAATGTTTCCGTGGAGCAGAAAGAAAGTGTCTCCCCCTCAGGAGGGAGAGAATGTGATGACCACCATGGTCAGTCGAGAAGAGAAAAGATCATTTAAGAATGCACCGAAAGTGTTTAAGTTGTTAAGTTTTCCCTTGGAAGGGAGACTTCAACCTACATTGTGGGATGAAGGAATCCGGCAGAAAAGGGGAAGACTAGTTGACTGTGGATTGTTGGATGATGCCGAAAAGTTTAGGAAAGTTGCACATGAGATTTGTGGTGAAGGATATGTTGAAATAGAGGAGATGAAGCCTGGTTATTTTAATTATTTTTATGTCAAGAAGGGAAAATTATCTAGCACTGTAACAAAGACTGGCTGTTTTGTGCTACAAAATGAAGCTGATGGGGAAAAGGTGAAGGAGGAAGCAGATTCCTCTTTCCAACTTATGTGTCCACAAACCGAATCTGAAGCCCCTAGAGAAGCATCCCCTACCCCCACGAATGTACCCATACCCCAGCCTTTGAACCCGGAAACTGAGAAATTTATACCTAAGGAGATTAGTTACCCTACACTTCCCACTGGTGGCCAGCCACCACCATATAACCCAGATGGCTGGCTTTGTAATGTGTGCTGGTCACTAATCCGGGATGGCGCGAGACGTGTTATAATTGTGGAGCACGCAGACCGGGAGTTGTAGCACCAACCTTCCCATTACTTAACACTGACAGTGGGTATTATATATAAACCATTGCCCCCACCTGCTCCCGCATGATTTATACTCCATTTGAAGAGACCCAAGTTCCTCCGAATTCTACCCTATTCACCCTCTCCCGAACTGGGGAAATAGAACATGGACACGAGTACCAGGAAGTGGCATCTGTTTTACTGAATGGTCACTCGGAATGTTCCACTATACTGAGGATAGGCATGGGGAGTATACCGCAACAGCAAGTTGGGATTATTGTAAATGCAGCAAATGCAAAACTACAGCATGGGGGGGGGCTAGCTGCAGAAATATGTCGTATTGGGGGACCTACAATACAAACTGCATCCAACGATTACATCCGTGACCAGGGTCTGTTAAGGGAAGGAGAGGTGATGGCTATGAGAGCGGAACAGCTATCATGTCAGTATGTTATACATGCGGTGGGACCAAAATATGACCCCCTGGATGTACCCAGGTCACAACACCTGCTTACAGAAACAATTCAAAACACCATAGCATACGCATCACAGCTTCATGCGGTCCAAACTCTAGCCCTGCCATTTATTTCCACTGGTATCTTTGGATATCCGAAACAGGACGTGGCCAAAATAATAGTCGGGACTATAAAGCAATACATCGCCATGCATCCAACTAGATTAAAAGAGATAAGACTGTTAGCCATTGGCAGGGATCTCGTCGATTATGCCATTCAACTAATCAAACCCAATATCTGGTCCCCCCCAGTGTTCTCCTACCTCCAAGATCTCCGAACAATCAGTACTCATGCTGATTTCCCTCCACCCCCACCTCCACCTCCTCTCCCAGAGATGGAAGAAGCGGATCAGAATACCGGCCCACCAAAATATACCCCGTTTTCCCCAGCACAGACGGATACTCTGTGTAACCGTCTCCCGAATCCCGAACATTCCCCCATGGCTTTTTACAGGGGCATGGCTGCAAAGAGAGAGAAAAATTCGACAACAAGGCAAGATCTTCTACACCTGCTCCGTGTAAAAGTGGGTGAAGGATATTATCCGATAGTAGAGGCTGCTATCCCATATAACAGAGCATTAGACGCCAATACGTATGAGAGTGGGGTTGACTTCTGTCAAGCCCTTAAAATATGGGCTCAGGATAAGTTGGCTGACCAATCCACTACCCTCACAGACGTCACTCAAGAGAAGGGGGAGTCGGCTGAAAAGTTTTATGGGTGCCTTATGCAGGTCTATAAGGACCTTGGGTTCTCCTTACATACTAAAACTCATTGCCAGCTGTTGACAGGAGGGCATGCAGCCGGGGTACTCACGCAGAGACACTGTACAAAGCAGTGCCCGGTTGGTTTTTACTCAACACGTCTGGACCCGGTAGCTAGGGCCTCCCCCAGCTGTCTACGAGCGATTCACGCCACACAACAGTTACTTGAAAAAACGGCGGATATCATCCTTGGACATGAGACTCGCATTTATGCTCCACACGATATTGCAGCTGTTTTAGCTTTACAGCAACCTAAACATCTATCCACACAGAGACACCTGCGGCTGCAGTGTTCGTTGATTTTGCCAGAAAATGTGAAATTACACCAATGTACCACCATCAACCCAGCCACCCTGCTACCAGCACCTGAAGGAGAGGGGAAAGAGACCCCACCACATGATTGTCTGGAACAAATTACTGCGGAGTCAACTCCACTTGTTTTAGTGGGGGAAGTACCCTTGGATGACCCAGAACTTACGTTATATACGGATGGATCCAGATATGCCGATACCTCTGGCAGGTTTCATACTGGATATGCTGTCACAACTGAAGATACACTGGTAGAGGCTGGAGCCTTACCTCCCAGTATGTCAGCAGAGGAAGCAGAGCTCAAAGCTCTGATTGCTGCTTGTCAACAGGCCGAAGGAAAACGTGTGAATATATTTACTGACTCATGATACGCCTTCGGGATTGCACATGACTTTGGGGAGATCTGGGTAAGGAGAGGCTTTGTCACGACTGCAGGTTCTCCTGTAAAAAATGTTGAAAGCGTCAGACAATTGATGGAAGCGGTACAACTACCAAGACAGTTGGCTGTTGTAAAGTTAAAAGCTCATACCCGACAAGACGCCCCTGAAGCAAGAGGTAATGCAATTGCTGATCTCCATGCTAAACAAGCAGTTCTTCTCCAGTCATCCATGTTCATGGCTGTTATGTGACAGCAGACCAAACAGCTAAATTCCATGCCAACTCAGGATCAACCTTCAGAAAATCATCAACCGGTCCTTCCAATCACAAAACTACGCTCCACACAGCAGAATGACTCTAAAGAGGAATGCCAGTCATGGAAGGAGGCGGGTGCTAAATTGATAGATGGGCTATTGAAAAAGTAACAACTATATTGTTTGCCTCGACTCCTATATCCGGCCGCTGCAGCCTGGGCCCATGGACCGGTGCATCGAGGGAAGAATCATGCTTTGCTACTGGTACAGAAACTTTATTGGGCCCCAGGAATTTCCACTGTGTTGAGCGCACAGAACAAAGGTTGCACAATATGCCAAACCTGCAACCCAGGTAGATTACAGAATGTACCGACAAAACACCTTGCTAAACCAGAGTATCCGTTCCAACAATTACAAGTTACATCATATCACTCTCCCTAAAGCAGGACAATATGAATATTGCTTAGTGGTAGTGGATAAGTTTTCCAGCTGGCCAGAACCATTTGCCGTTCAAAACATGACTGCCAAGACCACCGCCAAGAAGCTGGTCTCTGAAGTTGTTTGCCTGTATGGAGTCCCAGAATTTATCGAAAGTGATCAGGGACCAGCCTTTTCCTCATGTGTATATCAAGAAATACTTACCATGATTGGATCAACATTGGCATTACATACTCCTTACCATCCACAGTCAAGCAGCAAGGTGGAGAGATTGAATGGCACACTGAAAAGGCAATTGACCAAAATGATGCAGTAGACTACGGCCCAGTGGCCTGAGCTCCTTCCCATTGCACTATATCACATACGCACCACCCCCATAGGGAAACATAAACTGTCACCCTATGAGCTACTATTTGGGTCACAACCAGCTATAGCTCGATTTACCCCACAACAATTATCAGAAGAAAAGGATTATGTTGTACTGTATGTGATTCAGCTTGCCAAAGCACTAATTAACACCCATGCATTAGTATCATCTTCTATTCCAGATCCAGCTGATGCAGAAGGTTGTCATACCCTCAAGCCTGGAAATTATGTGTTTGTGAAGAGGCATGTTCGGAAACACGGACTAGAACCATTGTATGATGGACCATACCAAGTGCTCCTGACAACCCCAACAGCAGTAAAACTTGAAGGGAAGTCAACATGAATCCATGCTTCACACTGCAAACGCCAACCATCCTGAGATGTTTTATGATAATATGTATGGTTAAATTAGTCAATACCTGGAATAGCCTACAACAGAATACTGACCCTTTTAATAACAAGTTCATTACTCACCACCAGATTTTGGTGCAAGAATTGAGTCAATCAGAGAACAACCCGATCAGTGACTGTTGGATATGTACTCACTCACCAGTTTCAGCCACTAGCATGCCTTTTCTGGTGGTCCCAGTCACTCTGGAAGAAATACTAAACTGGCCCAATTGTATCGACACCCTTGCTAATAACGCTACTAAGTTTAGTACTGTAGGTATACCAGCAGTTGGGTGGGTGGATCTCCCCTGGTGGCAAGGAAATTTTACTCCCACCAGTAAACACTTACAATATCTTGCCCTTAAAGGAAACACATGGGTGCCCAGGAACAAGTCTTCCTTGACCAATTTAGGCTTCATGCCAACTGAGGGTCTACAAATCAGTTTTAATGCTACCTCTATTACGGCAGATGCTATTAAGCCGTCATTATTGGAAAGATACATTCATAATCACTCATGGGTACATGCAAATCTGTTTATCAATGGTACCAATGACACATGCTATGAAATATCTGGTAACGTCCCTTGCAATGAATCTTCTGAATATAAGCCTAGTGATCCAACATGTGGCAATCCGGATGTTGGATATTGTAGCCCCCTGGGACAAATGCCTTCATGGTGTATGTTGTCCAATATCACCGTTCTTATTGATTTGGTACATAAATTAGTATTACAGCACTCTGTGGGAATAATGCGCATAAATGGCTCCCAGTCGGAGTGGGGGGGACTTGTACGTTGGCTCGGCTAACTCCAGCCAATTATCTTATTCCCCATAGTAAAGTAGATATGAGAGCCATCCATCTTCATACCATCTACAAACATGCCAAGGACAATACCCCACGCCCATCAGGGAAATCTCATTTAGTACAAATGAGTATCTCCAATAAGGTTGTCAGTACTGTCTTCCTCTACCCTATGGTAACACAAATGTGGGACAAATTAGTGGAAGTCACGGACTACTTAGATGAGCAGATTTGGAGTATATTGGAAGCAATTAATACTACTGTTGCTGTGCAGAATCAGCTTATTATAGTGACCAATCAACATACCTTAGTGCTGGACTATTTGATAGCATCTCAAGGAGGAGTGTGTCAGGTTATAGGACCAGCCTGTTGTCACTATATTGACCCCGACTCTACCATATGGTTAAGGACTAAAATGGAAGACATTAGGAAACTCAGGGAAGAATATAACAAACACAACGAATTGACCAAAGACAGTTGGTGGTCTGATACATTCTCCTTTTTAAATCCTGCTAATTGGT
The DNA here is from genome assembly GCF_046119375.1 of Phyllobates terribilis. Lineage (NCBI taxonomy): Eukaryota > Metazoa > Chordata > Amphibia > Anura > Dendrobatidae > Phyllobates > Phyllobates terribilis. The sequence continues at coordinate 455,571,453 of NW_027362763.1, read as the reverse complement.
TTAAAGGGATTGATGGATGGATTGTTGGAATATTACAAGTAGTGTTGAGCCACCCCCGTAGTGTTCGAGTTCGGTTCGGTTCGTCGAACACCCGTGTGTTCGCCGAACTGCTCGTTGAACTGTTCGTCGAACACCTTCGAACACCGTTAAAACCAATGGCAGGCAAACAAAAACACATAGAAACACATAGAAAACACCTTCAAAGGTGTCCAAAAGCTGACAAACTGCTCTGAAGACACAAATAACACATGGAAAAGTGACAAGTACATATAGTCATGCGAAAAGAAAAGAGGTGGAGGAGTAAAAGGAGGGGGAGACACAGATATAGGCATGTCATGCCCTTCTAAAATCCAAAAAGTGAGAAGCCGACACGTTCAGTCAGCTCCTGCCCGTGCCACCTCCGTGTCGCCGGGTTTGTGCCAGAGCCGCGGTGAACCCTGACGGCCAGCCCCCCTCTCCCAATACTGGTGCCTGTCCGCTGGTGGGTCGAGCGAGCCCCCCTGTGGTGGAGGCAGCTCTAAGCTTTTTAATTTAAATTGTCTCTCTAATTTGAATGAATACACTTTAAATCCATTTACAAGGATCTATTGGAGGGCAAGTCTCATGCCAGCAGCCGCGTAATTCCAGCTACAGTAGCGTCCACTAAAGCTGCTGCAGTTAAAAAGCTTTTATAAGGATCGAGCTCGGCTGTCCACCGCAAGGCATCCTACTGCCAGTCCCAGCCCCTATGCCTTGGGGTGCCTCCTGATGCTCTTCACTGAGTATCCCGTGGTCCCGAAGCATTTCCTTTGAAAAAATTAAGTGTCAAAACTACAGGTGGTGTAGCTTGCTGAACAGCCGGGATAATCCGCTGACTAGCAGACACTGCTACTAGGCACAAAGTATTTCCTGGGATAGATGCAGTTTAAAATTTGCAATTAGATACTCTCGTTGGATGCTTCGAAAGCATTCCATAGAGTCTCCTGGCACGCCATATATGATTCTCTTAAAAAGCTTGGGGTAGGGGTCTAGGGGACCCTTTTATAGCCAAAATCACGGCCCTGTATTGCAATACGTGACCTAGGCTGAAGATTAATGGAACTGTATTACCCTGAGGGCTCGGTTGCTACAGAGGTATTGCACCTCACCCAGAGGTGTGATATCTCACTCTCAGGTAAGGATGGAGTGTGGATCAGGACCCGACACCTGCATGCATTACACCACATTGCCGTGGGGCAGGGCGACCAATATGCCCCTGAGATGGGCACGACAGTCCCTGTCCCTGGCTGGAGTGGGGGGAGGGAACACTGAGGAAGAGGAACCCTGTAGTGCAGGAGCAGGGAGGAAGCAGTTCCTGGGTGCATTGAGAAGGGAGTATAAAAGGTGGGCACCATCTTAGTTCAGTGCAGAGAAGTCTGAGCAGAAGTGGCAGGGAGCAGGGGCTCTGCATGAGCTCTGCTCCGGAGGCGGGCCTAGTAACAGAGGCCCAGGCCTGGAAGAGGGAGAAGGAAGGAAGAGGAGCGGAGAAGGCTCCAGGAACGAGGAACGGAGGGATCCCAGGGGTGCGGACGGGCGAGTCGCCACCGCACGCCCGAATCCACCTGCGTGGAGGGGTCAGGCCAAAGGGGGAGACCGGTCCCCGAAACTAGTGGAGGCAGGAAACGACCCTCAGCTAGAAACAGGAGGCTGTGACATTTTATGTGGCGCAGCCCCTCGCTACACCCGCTAGGAAGGCACCACATAGGTTCAGGGAAACTGGCGCCAAGTTTACCAAGAGGAGGCCCGAGGCAGCCGGACAGAAGGGTTGGTAAGAAAGGCCAGACAAAGGACACACAAAGGGGGTCCTGTGAAGTGCTCCAAAGTTATCTGGGAGTTGTCTGAGCCCCTCACCTGGTGAGCACAGTACGACGTGGGCAGCCGTTACCTGCAGACGTGGTCTGGATAATAAGAACTGTGAGTAAAGGCCCTGGACTGCATCACTGACTCCGTGTCGTTTCTGCTGCTGCCCTGCACCATCACCCCCATCCTCCGCATACACTGCCCTGAGGCTATACTCCTCCAGTGGGGAGTTATGCTATGCTCTGCTGCACCCACAACACCAGCCTCAGCGGTCTGCCCTGGAGCGGCGGTTCACTCTGACCACAATCCACGGGTGGCGTAGTCGGACATTTAAACATCAAAACCACATAAATAGTTCCGCCACTGGTTTGACCGCCCTGAGCCACGGAACCGGGTCGCCGCCACGGGGACTACAACCACCAGCATCCACCAAAAATGGTCCGACTCCGGGTGTCCCAAGGCCCAGGGGGCGCGTCAGAACATTTTCATCACCTTTCACAATCACCAATGGGACAAGGCAGGGATGTTCTCTGTCCCCTCTCTTATAAATCCTAGTGACGGAGCAGCTGCTCTCATCAATTCGCCATAACCCCAATATTAGGTGGATTGAGGTGGGAGGCACCGAGTACAAGTGCTCTCTATTTGCTGATGATGTCCTAGTATATATCACTCAATCACATATATCCATCCATGCTGTTATGGCTGAAATAGATCACTTTGTTTCATGGTCAAATTTTAAAATCAATGCAGCGAAGTCTGAGGCCCTCGATGTCTCCCTCCCCAAATCCATATAGGATTCCATCCAGTCCAACTTTCCTTTTGCCTGGCCCTCACAATGTATCAAATACTTAGGAATTCCTATTCATAGAGACCTCTCCCATCTATGTTATCTTAATTTTGGGCCCTTTATTGAACAACTCCATACAGACCACGGTTGGCAAGTTAGAACTGTAAGATTCACTACGTGAACCACTGGTGTTTTGTGGAAAAGCACATGTACACTGTGTTCCAAATTATTATGCAAAAAGTGTTTAGGAGTGATAAGGGAAGAATTTGTTTGTTTGTCAGTTAAACTCATTGATGGTGATGTGTGTCAGGGCTCTTTATATCACTGTAAGCAATTGCAGACACCTGTGCTAATTAGTTTGGCAGGTGTGTCCAATGAAAGGCAAGACTACTTAAGAAGGCTGTCTCACATTATTAAGCAGCCTACATTTTCTGCCCAAATGGGAAAGAAAAAGGATGTGTCGGCTGCTGAGAAGCAACAAATTGTGGAGTGTTTAGGTCAAGGCATGACTACAATCAACATTGTGCGATGATCAGGATGAAGTGTCTTGGCAATCAAGAAGTATGCAGCTGATTCACAGTACACACGTGTGCGTGCTGATAAGGGCAAATTGAGGACTCTTTCCTACAGGCAATTACGTCAGGTTAAAAGAGCAGCGGCAAAAAAGCCTTGTCATAGCAGCAGACAAGTTTTTGAAGCTGCTGGTGCCTCCAACGTCCCCCGAACAACAAGATGCAGGGTCCTTCAGAGGTTTGCAGCTGTGCATACGCCATCCTGTCGACCTCCTCTATCCACTTCACACAAGCAGAAACGGCTCCAGTGGGCCAAACATTACATGAAGACTGATTTCAAAACTGTTTTGTTCACGGATGAGTGCCGTGCAGCGCTCGATGGTCCAGATGGATGGAGTGGAGGATGGCTGGCTGATGGACACCCCACGCAAACACGGCTACAGCGCCAACAAGGAGGAGGTGGAGTAATGTTTTGGGCTGGAATCATGGGGAGAGAAATTGTCGGCCCCTTTAGGATCCCTGAAGGCGCTAAAGATGAACTCCATAATGTATGTGGATTTTCTCAAACAGCACTTCCTGCCATGGTTCAAGAAGAAGAACCGTGTATTTCACAGCAAGATCATTTTTTTGCATGATAATGCACCATCTCATGCTGCACATAAAACATCTGCATATCTGGCTGATATGGGCATAAAAGGGGACAAACTTATGGTGTGACCCCCATGCTCCCCTGACCTCTACCCCATTCAGAACCTCTGGAGCATCATCAAAAGGAGTGACTATGATGGCGGGAGGCAGTTCACATCTAAGCAACAGCTCTGGGAGGGTATTCTGTCCTCATGCAAAACAATTGAAGCAGAAACCATCCAAAACCTGACAAATTCAATGGACGAGAGAGTTCAGAAGCTCCTTTCGAACAAGGGGTCCTATGTGAAAATGTAACATCATCTAGAATAAAGTTTTGAGTTGAAAACTGTTTGATTTCAGTTTCTAATAACCTGCTAATGCTTATAATTTCAAAAATGACCATTTTTTTGGTCTTTATTAAAATGAAAAGGTTGATCGAAAAGTTTGGGGGATCTAAGAGTGTGGCAACCCAGTAGTCATGATTACTTCGAATTCTGACAATATGAGGGTCATGTTGCAGGTAGTGCAGCAAGAAGGCACTTATGTGTCTTGCGCATCTCGGAGCCCCAAAATTATTTTCCGGGCTAGATGCAGCTAAAAATTATTATTAATTTTAAATCTGGTGGAGCTTAGTATAGATGGCCTAATAGGATCAGTGCTGCACACTGCTACAAAGCCCAAATTATTTTCCAGCCAAGATACAGATAAACATGATTAGTAATTTTAAATCTGGTGGAGCTTGTTATAGATGGCCTAATAGAATCAGTGCTGCACACTGCTTCAAAGCCCAAATTATTTTTCAGTCAAGATACAGATAAACATGATTAGTAATTTGAAAGCTTAACACGGTTGGTAGGGTGATTTTAACCAATCATCCATCTTTTACTCTCCCCAGGATGACACAGGGGTAGAAAAGTCGTTTCGGATCCATGATTTGTTCATCTTTATGAACGTGAGTCTGTCTACATTATCAGTGGAGAGCCGCGTGCGCTTATCTGTCAGCACACCACCAGCAGCGCTGAACACACGTTCAGACAGAACGCTGGCTGCGGGTCATGACAAGATCTCCAAGGCGTAAGTGGCTAGCTCCGGCCATTTATCCAGATTGGAAGCCCAAAAAGAGCAAGGGTCCAGGGACACAGTCATGGCTTCAATGTTTACTTGGAGATACTCCTGTACCATCGTCTCTAGGCGTTGACTATGTGTCAGACTTCTTGTCTCCTGTGGCCTTGCAAAGGATGGGCTAAAAAAGTGGTGAAATGATTGCGCAAACTTGATGTTACCAGCAGATACTGTGGTTCTGTTATGGTTTGAGTGCTGAACACTTGACGGTCCCACGGTTGGCAAGTTGGAACTGTGAGATTCACTACGTGCACCACTGGTGTTTTGTGGAAAAGCACATGTAAGATTCTGCAACAGTCTCTGCTGATACTCCTGCATGCGTGCATCCCTTTCTATGGCAGGAATAATTTCTGCAAATTTACTTTTGTACCGGGGATCTAACAGTGTGGCAACCCAGTAGTCAGGATTATTTCTAATTCTCACAATTCGAGGGTCATGTTGCAGGTAGTGCAGCAAGAAGGCACTCATGTGTGTTGCGCATCCAGGAGCACCAAGTCCCTGTTGTGTTGGTGGCGAGGTAACAATCATGCTTCCTTCCTCTGTCCTCTCCCCCCAACCTCGCACAACAGAAATGTGATCAAGGTCTCCCTCATCTGATGAGTCTTCCATCAGTTCGTCCTCCACTTCTTCCTGGGCTCCTGCACCTTCCTCACTAGTTTGGCTGCTACCATGTGCCCTGGGAAAACCATCTCCCCCACCCTCACATGCCTGCTGCCTTGGTGCTGCCGACCGTCTGGACCTTGCAGATGTTAGCCCTTCCGCATACAACTCCTCCTCCTCTACTTCCTCCACCTCCTCTTGTGCCACCACCTGACTCCAAATTCTGTTTAACATGTGATCCAGCATGTAAATCACCGGAATAGTCATGCTGATAATGGCATCATCAGCACTAAACATCTTCGTCGCCATTTCAAAACTGTGCAGAAGGGTGCATAGGTCCCTGATCTGAGACCACTCCTCCAGCGTGATTTGCCCCACGTCTGGATCTCGTTGGCCCAGGCTATACGTCAGAACGTATTGCACCAGGGCTTGTCGGTGCTGCCACAGTCGCTGCAACATGTGCAGAGTTGAATTCCACCGGGTAGGCACATCGCATTTTAGCCGGTGAAGTGGCAGGCCCAACGACTTCTGTAGAGATGTAAGTCGCTGAGCTGCGGGATGCGAACGGCGGAAGTGAGCACACAGCGACCGTGCCCTCTGCAGAAGGCCATCTAGTCAGGGATAGTGGGCTAAAAATTGCTGGACAACCAGGTTCAACACATGAGCCATACAAGGCACGTGTGTGACATTGCCCCGGCGAAGGGCCGCACCCAGGTTTGCAGCATTGTCGCACACGGCCTTCCCTGGTTTCAGGTCCAGTGGAGACAACCATTCATGAAATTGGTTCTCCAGAGCTGACCACAACTCCTCAGCTGTGTGACTCACATTTCCCAGACATTTCAAAGTAAAAACCGCCTGATGACGTTGAGCCCTACTGCCAGCATAGTAAGGAGGTGTGCAGGATCCCTTCTGCGCAGTTAGAAAGCTTGTGGCATGACCAGACAGGCTTTGGGTGCAGGTGGAAGACCGAGAGGAGGTTGAGGAGGCATAAGCAGTGGAGGAACTTTGACATAAAGAGGATTGACGCACAACTCGTGGGGACGGCAAGACTTGGACAGCAGCCCCTTGTCCTGCCGTCACCATAGTTACCCAGTGCCCAGTCAGCGACATGTAATGCCCCTGTCCATGCTTACTCGTCCAAGTGTCTGTGGTGAAATGCACCCTGTCACACACAGAGTTTCTCAAAGAAGCGGTGATGTTGTGTGCGACATGCTGGTGGAGCGCAGGCACACCTTTCTTTGAGAAGTAGTGCCGACTGGGCATCTGGTACTAGGGCACTGCGACGGACATAAGGTCTCGAAAATCCTCTGTGTCCACCAGGCGGAAAGGCAGCATTTCTGTAGCCAAAAGCTTGCAGATGGTGAAATTCAACCTCTTAGCTTTCTCATGGCTAGGAGGAAATGGTCTTTTACTTGTCCACATCTGAGGGACCGAGGACTGGCTATTGTGCTTAGACGGGGTTGATAAGGGTGTCCCCGGCAAACTGCCGGTCTGTGAGGAAGATGCAGGCGGACATGTTAGGTTGCCTTGATCCAAAGGTGGTGCTATCGATGTCGGACACCGCTCAACACCAGCTGGTGTTACCACCTCCAAAGAAAATGATGACCTGCCAATCACGCTGGCTGTTGCGGGTAAAGAGGTGGCAGGTCTGCACCCCAAAACAGGTGTGACTGCTGTCCCCCCAGTCACAGAGAATGAAGAGGCCGCGGATGCACAAGATATGGCAGACGGTGGTTGGCCCGGCCGGCTAGGCCGCATTGTAGCACAATGAGCTTCCCACTGCAACTTATGCTTCATGTCCATGTGCTGGTTCATGCATGAAGTACTCAAACTATGTATTTTTTGGCCTCTACTTAGCTTTTGCTGACAAATGCTACAGATAACACGAGTTGGGTAATCTTTATCGATCTGAGAAAATGCCCAGGCTATGCAAGGCTTAGCACCCATGCGACCTGAAGAGCCACCACGACTTGTGGTGAGAGGCAGAGTTGTGTTTGAGGATGCAGTTGTTGACGTGCTTCCAGTACTACGTCTCTGTCCAGGAAGGCGCAACCTGACCTCGTCGTCACTAGCATGTTCCTCCACCTCCTCTGCTGACCTCATCTCTTGGCTGACTGTGGGTTGACAGTAAGTGGGATCTCCAACCTCATCATCATCACCCTGTGCGTTATCACACCCATCGTCCTCAGAGCCATACTGTACCTGCCCTGACAAAAAACTAAAGTTGTCGCTCCAATCAGGTATTTAAGTCTCATCATCGTCTTCCTCATTGTCTCCACCAGCAGGAGTTACAGTTTGGGAATGAGGGTCTACATTATGGTCAGAACCTTCTGCGTCTGGTCCTGGATCCGACTTATAAAGATTCTGGGCATCAGTGGAGATCATTTCCTCGTCTGGATTCACAGAAGCACTGGAATCGACCTCTGATTCCCAGGCTATAGTATGAGTAAACAGCTCTGCAGACTCAACCATCTGTTCTACCTCATACTCAGACGGGCAGCTGGAGATTTGGGAGCTGTGAGGAAGCAAGTGCGATTGGGGTGACACCTTTGAGGACTGGAGTATTTGTGATGTTGAAGTTGATGTGGAGGAGAGCCCACTTAAAGGAGCACTTGATATCCGTTGAAGCACCTGCTGTTTTTGTGCCTCATCTGGAATTTGTAGCGATTGGCGTGGCCGTAAGAAAGGGATCTTATCACATTGTCCGCTAAAAGAAGTAGACATTTTAGTTTGGCTGGAAGATGGTCTTTCTTCTGCAGATGTTACTGTTGCTTTAACACCTACCCCACGGACACAACCTTTTTTCCCCTTCCCAACACGCCTATTCCCCTTTCCACCAGCAGCAGGCCTTTTTCCACTCATTTTGGTGGTTAACTAATTCACAACTCTGGAGTTGTTTGCACAAAAAAACAATGGATGGGAACCGAGCAGAGCTGAGTGGCCAAACTGTGGTATTAGGCCAAAACTATTGGCTGGGTTAGATGCAGAAAAAAATTATATTCAATTTGCAACCTGATGGAGGTCAGTATAGAGGGACTAATAGAACAAGTCCCACACACAGCTAGAAGCCCAAATATTTTTTCAGAGGTAGATGCAGATAAAAATTATTTTTAATTTGCAACTTGATGGAGGTCAGTATAGATGGACTAATAGAGAAAGTCCCACACACTGCTAGAAGGCCAAATATTTTTTCAGAGCTAGATGCAGAAAAAAATTATATTCAGTTTGCAACCTGATGGAGGTCTGTATAGATGGATTAATAGAACAAGTCCCACACACAGCTAGAAGCCCAATATTTTTTCAGAGGTAGATGCAGAAAAAAATATATTCAGTTTGCAACCTGATGGAGGTCAGTATAGATGGACTAATACAACAAGTCCCACACACAGCTAGAAGCCCAATATTTTTTCAGAGCTAGATGCAGAAAAAAATTATATTCAATTTGCAACCTGATGGAGGTCAGTATAGATGGAGTAATAGAACAAGTCCCACACACAGCTAGAAGCCCAAATATTTTTTCAGAGCTAGATGCAGATAAAAATTATTTTTAATTTGCAACCTGATGGAGGTCAGTATAGATGGACTAATAGAACAAGTCCCACACACAGCTACAAGCTCAATATTTTTTCAGAGGTAGATGCAGAAAAAAATATATTCAGTTTGCAACCTGATGGAGGTCAGTATAGATGGACTAATACAACAAGTCCCACACACAGCTACAAGCCCAATATTTTTTCAGAGCTAGATGCAGAAAAAAATTATATTCAATTTGCAACCTGATGGAGGTCAGTATAGATAGAGTAATAGAATAAGTCCCACACACAGCTAGAAGCCCAAATATTTTTTCAGAGCTAGATGCAGATGAAAATTATTTTTAATTTGCAACCTGATGGAGGTCAGTATAGATGGACTAATAGAGAAAGTCCCACACACTGCTAGAAGGCCAAATATTTTTTCAGAGCTAGATGCAGACAAAAAATTATTTTGAATTTGCAGCGTGATGGAGGTCAGTACAGATGGACTAATAGAACAAGTCCCACACACAGCTAGAAGCCCAAATATTTTTTCAGAGGTAGATGCAGATAAAAATTATTTTTAATTTGCAACCTGATGGAGGTCAGTATAGATGGACTAATAGAGAAAGTCCCACACACTGCTAGAAGGCCAAATATTTTTTCAGAGCTAGATGCAGAAAAAAATTATATTCAGTTTGCAACCTGATGGAGGTCTGTATAGATGGATTAATAGAACAAGTCCCACACACAGCTGGAAGCCCAATATTTTTTCAGAGGTAGATGCAGAAAAAAATATATTCAGTTTGCAACCTGATGGAGGTCAGTATAGATGGACTAATACAACAAGTCCCACACACAGCTAGAAGCCCAATATTTTTTCAGAGCTAGATGCAGAAAAAAATTATATTCAATTTGCAACCTGATGGAGGTCAGTATAGATGGACTAATAGAATGATGCTATGCCCAAAAGAGTTTACTTCACTAGGTGCAGTAAAAAAATTGGTATTCTATACACAGGTGGTATGTCTTGCAACACAGATAGGCTACTCCACTGACTAACACACTCTGCAATAGGCCAAAAAGGATTAGCTTTGCTAGATTCAGCCAAATGCTGTGAAAAAAACTTGCACAGCACTGGCACAGACCTGCCTGGCAAAAACTGATAGGAACTGATGTAACCTAGTCCTGAAAAGGACTCCAATTACAATTAGTCTTTACTCCCACAACCTATCTATTTAAGAGCACAGACCTGCCTGATAAAAGTCGTAGGAAATGCTGTAACCTAGTCCTTAAAAGGACTGCAATCACAACTATTCCCTACTCCCAAGCTATCTGTAGATTTGTGCGAAAATTGGCTTGAAATTAACAAGGTATAGCGCACACAGCAACAGTGGTGCCGTCTAACACGCAGCTGCAGCAGTGAGAAAATGGTGACGACGGGGAAAATGGCTTGGTCTTATAGGGCAAGGACATGTGACATACACTGCCAATGACATATGCCCTTGCTTGTGTGAAAAAAAGCACTTCGCTCCGTGTGTGCGCTGCTGATAGGCTGACAGATTGCACCTCCCCACTGTAAATGCGGGAAAGAGAAAAAAAAATGGAGATCTTCATTATTCCTGCAGAGATCCATCCCCTGCCCCTCCCCCCACCCCGCTGTACACTCAAACTGCGTATTAACATTAATTTTCATCATTACTGAGAAAAAATCCAGTTATGATTTTGGTGCACGAACAGTTATCGAACATAACCTCGAAAGCCGAATTTTTCTCAAATCGTTCGTGTTCGCCGAACGGCTCGAACACCGCCCAAAACAGCTCGAATTTGAGATTGGCGAACAGTTCGAGTAGAACAACGCTCATCTCTAATTACAAGGAGTGTTGCATATTGCTGTTTACATTTTGTTAATATATGTCTTACTAAAACTAGTCTTTTATTGTATCCCAATTTGCATGAGGAAAACCTGCCAGTCGTCAGAGAGCAAGGAGAACACTGTTAACCGACATCCAGTGCTACTATACAGGGATCTCCCAGATTTAACCAGCATTGAAGGCCTAGACGGCAAGGGAATGATGACCTTCACCCGCTCGTCCCGACCATCTTCACGTCTGAAGATCAGAGCTCTATAATTATATCAACAAACAAGGGGGGGTGGACATGCCGCAACGGCCTCGATTGGTATCAAGGGCACTAATTGAGTGAAGACCAATGTTCCTCAGGCTCCACGTGACCCTGGGAAAGCACCTCTATTGTTGACAATAACATACAATACATTTTATGGGGGAAATGTTATAGTTACTCCATTTTTGTTGCTTGCTTCTAAAATCATGTCATTATACTCCTTGCATAGCATACATTCTTTTCACAGAACATTCTGTGGCTACACTCTGCTCCTGTTCTGACTAGTTTGGACCGGGATATGTAACTTTCCATCACGCGCCAGACTCACGATAATATGACCATATGTATGTTTCCGTAATAATTGTACTAACATTGGCTTAAGCCAGTAGCGTGGCTGTAGGTGATTGGCTATTGATATAATCAAAACAATATATAATACTAAGTAGAATAAATGGGGTTAGAGATTCTCCGAATCCTCACATACAGAGCTCTGAATCCGTCTGGTTTCCGGTTGAATTGTGCAATCAACCTTGTAACATAGAAATTTGACACTCACTTGGTCAACCGTGAGGGGTCGTTGTTGCCCTCCCCTCAACAACGTTATACAGCAGGGACATCTCAGTTTGAAATAGTTTGGAGAATATCTCCTATGTTATACAGGCGTCATCCCCAGTATAAAAAATAGTTTGTTCGGTTCCTAACACTATACAGCAGGAACATCTCAGTTTGAAATAGTTTGGAGAATATCTCGTATATTATACAGAGTTAACCATAGTAAAAAAAAATACCTTGTTCGGTTCCTAACGATATACAGCAGGAATATCTCAGTTTGAAATAGATTGGAGAAAATCTTCTATGTTATAAAGGCATCATCCACAGTAAGAAAAATACTTTGTTCGGTTAGTAACGTTATATAGCAAGCCATATCTTCCCTTGTCATTTAGTGCCGCTGAAATTCAGGTGTGTACAGAGCTGTTGCAGAGGAAAAAAATCTAATTTTGTTTTGCTAATAGCATGCTCTTACTACAGTATCTGAGCAACATGAGTGGGAAAAAGAGAGGCCGTGGTGGAACGGGGAATAGGCTTGGTGTTCAAGGTATACGTGGGGTAGGTGGTAATGTTAGTGAAAGCACTAGTGAACCAACACCGTCATGTCTTATCCAAAGACAACTGACAACTTCTGTTACTAGATGAGCTACTCCACTCCCTTTCTTTGGCAGCCACACAGCAATACGCCTTGTTGATAAGGGCCAGAAAGAGCATGTGCTCCAGTGTATGGCATGCGCTGCTTCAAGTGGCCTCTCCTCTTCTTCCTCAATATCACACACAGTACAGTCCACAGAGGTGGCACCCCAATTACCCTTGCTTCCCTCTGTGTCACAGATATCCAAGTGCCCAACTGACTGTAATGAACCACAGATGGGTGAGTCTGTAGAACTGTTCACCCATTCTATACCATGGGCATCAAAAGTGTACTCCAAACATTCACAGACTCAAGAAGAAGAGGAAAGCATCTGCACCGATGCCCAAATTTTTTTTACGTTGGATTCGGGGCAGGACGGAGTAGGATCTCAGCAGGCTCCTGACCCTCGCCAATAGACGTTAACCACTGGAGAGGGAGGTGATCCTGATGAGACTCAGATGCCGGAGGCTCATGTGGACTGTACTGTGCTGTCAGGGCAACAAGAGGAGAAGGGTTACTCTGAGGGCGAGGAATGGGATAACATATTGGTTGATGACGAGGTTGAAGATCCTACTTAGTGCAAACCCAGAGTCATGCAGCCGGGTAGCTCATCTGAGGAGGTGGAGGAGGAAGACGAGGAGGTTACCTTCCACCCTATGGCGCAGACACAGAGTGATGCAAGCAAGAGGAGTGCTGCATCCTTAACCTGGGCCTTTTTTGAGACTGCAAAGGATGAGCCAACTCACGCTATCTGCACACTTTGCAAGAAAAAACTTAGTAGAGGGAAATAGTGCAATAATTTGACTAATACAAGCATGAACCTTCATATGCGCTCACAACATGTGTTACGCTGGGAATCTCACTGCGCTAAAAATGCAGATCAGCGGACCTCAACAACCATTAACTGCCCCATCAACCGCATCCGCTGCTTCTTCCTCCTCCTCTGTTACTGTGCCAAATATTGCCAAGCAGGTCTCCCACTGCAAAACTTCTAGCTCTCTACCCACTCCAGTCAGGCTGAGTGAGAGCCCGTCAGCTGTACCGGAAGCAGACACGCATGCTGTGTTTGTTTCACCGAGCACAAAACATGTTTCTCAATCCACCGTAACATGTCCCCCTTCACCTTACTCACGGTATAGCAGTTTGTCCGTTTCACAGTGCACCTCACTCATGGTCCAGCAGTTTGTCCATTTCACCGTACTCCGCCCTCTTTCAGCACTGCAGCCAGCTCTCGGTCACGTAAAAGATTGTTTCATCCTACACATGACAAAGCTAAGAGGTTGAACTCCACCATCTCCAATTTGTTGGCCATGGAAATGCTGCCTTCCCCTTCTGTTAGATACAGACGGTTTCCGAAAGCTAATGGCCATCGCAGTCCCCCAGTACCAGTTGCCAAGTCACCATTACTTCACCAAGAAAGCCGTGCCTGCGCTACACCAGCATGTCGCAGACAACATCACCCATTCCTTGACTAAATCTATATCTGCAAGGAAGCATTTCACCACAGACAACTGGATGAGTAAGCATGGCCAAGGGTGTTACATCTCGCTGACTGGGCACTGGGTGACTCTGGTGGCTATAGGGACAGGCAGGGAAGGGGCTGCTTCACAAATCTTGGAATCTCCAAGGCTTGCAGAAGAAACCTCAGTGTGCATCGCAGATATAGTCTTTCAACCTCCAGCACATCAGTTTGTCAATGCCAAAACATTAGCAGCAGCAGCTGAGTAAGTGGGAGAAGCATTTTCTGTGAGTCCTTTCACACATTTTTTAGACCAGCTCGTGCACCAGCACAACAGAGTACAAGTCTGACAATGTGGAGAGCAACTGGAGAGGATGGTGGATTTTGACCCTTTTACATTTTGGCCTTTAAAAATGAATGAATGGCCTGAGCTCGCCTATCACGCTTTGGAGGTTTTATCACGCCCAGAAGCCAGCATTCTCTCAGAATGCGTGTTTAGCGCTACTGGTGGTGTCCTGACGGATAAGCGCACCCGGCTGTCCCATGAAAGTGTTGACCGCCTAACTTTCATCAAGATGAAATGCTTGTCTTATGAGGAGGACAATGCTTGTCTTATGAGTAGAAAACCACAAATTCCGTATGCACAATATACTGTGAATTTTGCCTGTATAAGAGACGGTACCCTGTTACCTCATTCAGTAAAATTGTTATGTTTACAAGTTCACCTGCATGTCTGGCTGCTTGAGATTGCATAAACATCATGGGCACTCCAAAACCTGCACCCAGACACCACCACTACAGGAGTGCCCCCGGGGGGTCCTATACCATCGCAAGTGCCACCTCCTGCTTTTGAAATTGTTGTGGACACGAGAGAAGAGCTGCCAATGAGGCTACACACCCCAGCTGGCCCTTCTGCATCATCTGGCGCCTCCACAGTGGCCCACGAGACTGTGACACTGTTGTTTTTAAACCAGGTATTTGTACTTTTGTCAGTGTGGACAGGTGCCAAGTCCTGCTGGAGAATGAAATTTCCATCTCCAAAAAGCTTGTCGGCAGAGGGAAGCATGAACTGCTCTAAAATTTCCTGGTAGACGGCTGCACTGACTTTGGTCTTGATAAAACACAGTGGACCTACACCAGCAGATGACTTGGCTCCCCAAACCATTACTGATTGTGGAAACTTCACACTAGACCTCAAGCAGCTTGGATTGTGTGCCTCTCCACTCTTCCTCCAGACTCTGGGACCTTGTGGAGTGTGTCAATGACTGCCTTCTGGCCATCTGTCAAGTCAGTAGTCTTCCCCATGATTGTGGAGCCTACTGAAACAGACTAAGGGACCTTTTTAAATGTGTAGTAAGCCTTTGCAGGTGTTTTTTGCTAATCATTTTAATTTACTGAGATAAAGACTTTTGTGTTTTCATTGGCTGTAAGCCATAATCATCAATATTAACAGAAATAAACTCTTGAAATAGATCACTCTGTTTGTAATGACTCTATATAATATATGAGTTTCACTTTTTTGTACTGAAGAACTGAAATAAATTTATTTTTTGATGATCTAATTTAGTGAGATGCACCTGTATGTTTTCAACATGGAAGATTTTAGCCGTGATAAATGCTGCTTAGATTATGAGAGCAAAGTGTTAGCGTTACATGGCTTAAATTGTTAAAGTCCTTGTTTATTTAAAATAAGCTCTAGAGACAGCTTCACAGGAAGATTAGTGTCTGGGCCATATATCTTAATAGTTCATTTACATATTAACCCCTCAACAACCGCCAATACATATTAAAATGGCTGTCATTAAGGGACCTTATTCCTGAATGCTGTTTTAACAGTCAGGAATAAGAGAATAGCGCCCTTCCATGGCCAAAATTCTCGCAGCTGAAAACAATGCATGACAGCTGACACCCTGCGGTATCGGCCCCGGCTGGTTTTGGTACCTTTCAGGGCTGACTAAACTTTTTAATACTGCTGTTAGTATCTAAGTAGCTAAAAGAACTGCTATGGCAGGATTGACCTCCCATGATCATAATCACGGGTGATGATCAATCCCATGGTACCCTAAGGTCATCTGATGACCATGGGGTACAGTGGCCTGTTAGACTCAGCTATAAGCAAAGGATTCATTTTGTGAGATAAAATATTTTTGAAAACAGGCAGGGAAATAATTTACCTCAGAAAATGAATCCTCTTTGATCCCCTGCTGTAATGTCTGTACTGTCTTTTTCTTCTCCCCTGCCCAGGAGATGTGGTATGTTCCATACCCAGTCAGACACAGACAATTTTTTAAATTAACTTTTGTTTGTGAGAAAACCCCTTTAAGTGCTCAGTGTAGAAAACAAGAATGTGATCCCAGCCTTATGCTGGGAGCGATCAAAACTTATTAAGTACCCCAAAATGTTACCAATAAAGCCCCTAACTTATCTCGCACCAAACCAGCCCCAACTCAGGTCTATCATCTGTCACTGGAAATAGAGGGGGTTCCCATGTTACTGGTAGAACAAAGAAAAGCAACACAGCTCCCCCCCCCCCATAGAATCCAGTGAAATCTGTGCTCCCAAATCCAAATGCCCCCTTCTTCTGAGCCCCACTGTGCCTAAACCACAGGAAGCAGCCACATGTTTGACATTATTGTAGCAGGGAGAGCACAATTAACAATTTACGGTGTATGTGTCTACAGAAGCACAAGCTGAGCACAATGTATTGGGGTGCTATAATATATAGTGGCACTACACTGTATGGTGGCACAATATATGAGCACTTTAACTGGCATATTTGCAATTATTCAGAAAAAAAGTCTGCCATGGATGTTACAAAATAGTTGCTGCAGTCGTAGATTAACCCCTTTGCAACCCTGGGATTTTCCGTTTTTGCATTTTCGTTTTTTGCTCTCCTTGTTCCCAGAGCATAGCGTTTTTATTTTTTTGTCAATATGGCCGTGTGAGGGCTTATTTTTTGCGGGATGAGTTGTACTTTTGAACGACATTACTGGTTTTACCATATCATGTACGGGAAAATGGGAAAAAAATTCCAAGTGCGTTGAAATTGCAAAAAAAGTGCAATACCACAGATATTTATTTATATTTTTTATTCACTGAATGCTAAAACTGACCTGCCATTATTACTCTCCAGGTCATTATGAGTTTGTAGATGTGGCACCCAAGGTCTGGTCACCACAGTAGCAGCAATGTCATGTCTGAGAGCAAGTGGGAGGTTCCCTGGTTGGGGACCATTAGCATGCAGCACCTCCTGCCTCAGTCCAGGGAGGGGAGAAACCTGTCCTTTATAAACTGGATCTGGGGCGGGGTTAAAGAGACCAATGAGAGACAAGTTCCAGTGAAGTCGCAGATAGGGACAGGTCAGCAGCAGGCTGAGGAGTCCCTGTAGGCAGAGGAGGAACATGAGGCAAGGAGGGGAGCTAGCAGAGTTCGTCCTGGCCAGAGACTTGAAAAGCCGGACACTGGAGTCCGAGGCTGAGAGGGTTATAAGCCCAGCAGCAGAAAACCACCATGCAGGGGACTTCAAGTCCTCTGGCCCAAGGAAGCCCGGAGGCTCAGCCACACGAGAGGGACCACTACTGCCCTGGAGGGGTGAGAAGTACGGAAGGCCCGAGTCACCAGTCATATGGCTGAGAACAACACAGTACACTCAGAGACGTGGGCTACCATTACACTACAGCGGGATAGCCAAGAAAGAGTGAAGTCAGCACGGTAGGCCTAAAAACGCCCCCTGACCAGCGGGATTTCCCAGTTGCTCTCAGACTGACCAGGCCTCCATTGTTAACCTGAATTCCGGACGGGTCCCTTAATACCACCAACAGTAAAGACCCTGAATTGCATGACAGACTTCGTGTGGTTACTGCCGCTCCCACGCACCATCACCACCAACATCCCTATTTACTGCCCTGAGGCTATACTCCTCCGGTGGGGAGTTATACTTCCCTCTGCTGCACCCCCAACACCAGCCTCATCGGTCTGCCCTGCAGCGGCGGTTCACTCTGACCGCAATCCACGGGTGGCGTAGTCGGACATTTAATATCACAAAACCCTATAAATAGACTGCCATTTGGGTTGACCACCCTGAGCCAAGGGACCGGGTCCCCGCTTCGCAAGGACTACAACCCCCAGCATCCACAACGGGTCTGGTTCCAGGTATTCCCACACACACATGGCCCAGGGGGCGCGTCAACTTTTGGCGTAGTCGGCAGGATTTCGTGCCCACCACCAACGGGTACTGCGTGCCTGAAGATAGACTGTAAAACTTACCTTGGTGAAGTTTCCCGCCATCCGCAGCCGTTTCCCGCCATCCGCACCATTTTGCCGCCATCAGGCGCCATCTTTAGGATGCCACGCGGGAAGAAGATGGGCGTGGACGACTAAAGCGCGCGAGAACTGGAGCCCCACCTTACGCACGGACGCTGCGCAAGGTCCTGAAAGGAGCCGAGTGGACGCTGACGTCACCAGGACGCGATGCAAGGTCCTCCACTCCGACGGTCGCCTGCGGAGCCGCGGCCTATAGAAGAAAAACAACGGAAGGTAGGCCACGGTTGACTAGGGGGTAAGAAGATGTTGGAAGCGGAGGGAGCTCCCACCGCCAGCGCGGCCGCTGCCGCAGTAATGCCGTTCATGATGTCTTACATCCCCGGAGCGGCCTGGTTGCCTCAGTACTCAGGGGAGTCACATACCCTGAGCGACTTTAAAGAGAGACTATATAGCCTATTCAAAGTGTACCCCCTGGCGGAGGAACAAAAAGTAACCATACTGATAGACCAGTTAACCGGCGCGGCCGAAAGAGAAGTAAAGTCCTGGTCAGTCAGGGACAAGGGGACCGTGAAGGAGATTTTGGCCCATCTTAAGAACACTTTTGATACCCGCACCTCAGCAGAGATCAAAATGAGATTTTATGGGTGCAAGCAGCGGGCCCAAGACAGTATAAGAGACTATGCTTTGAATTTGCAAGAGGCCCTGAGAGCCATTAGGCAGGCAGACCCTGACAGTGTGAGGAATGCAGATAAACTGCTGACTGAGCAATTCATTGAGGGTCTGCTGTCCAGCGCCCACCGAACCCAGTTACGCCTGATGGTCCTGCAGAATCCTGAGTTAGACTTTGCGCAGTTTAAGGACAGAGCCATCCGGGTACTCCGAGAACCCGCACCCGGTGGCGTTGCAGCCCCCAGGCGCCCTGCTATCACTTATCATCAGGAGGCGGCGCCCCAGTCTACAGAATCTGCAGGAGCCAATGCACAGACTATGAATAGTACCCCGTCTACAGACCTGCACCATCAGGTCCAAGAACTGACCAAAAGCGTTGCCTCACTAACCAGGACTGTGCAATCGTTACAGGTATCCTCTCCAGGAAAGATCCAGCTGGCTACCAGTCCGGAGGACGTCCTGTGGCGCCGACAGAAGTGGATCCCACTGTCCAGAGGGAAGCCAACGGACCGCTACGACCAGGATGGACAACCCATCGGCCGCCGCTGCAGCCAGCCAGGACATATTGTGAGGTACTCTAATTTAAAATGAGCCCAACCTGGGATAGAGGGCCAACCCCCAGGTGTAAGATCATCAGGCCCGTCAAACTGGCGTGACAAGTATGTGGGGGGACGACCTGTCTTGCCTGTGGTACTGGATGGCATTCCCATGAGTGCACCGTTGGACACCGGGTCACAGGTAACCACCATCACCTATGTACTTTTCAAGTGGTACTGGGATGACACGGATATTACCCGCTACCCAGATAATGACTTGAGTATCATCGCCAGTAATGGTCAGCCCATGCCGCAGGTGGGGTTCAAGGAGGTGACCATCAAAATTGGTAAAGTTGAACTGCCGGCGCAAGGACTGATTATTGTGGACATTGACCATCGTGAAAGTCACCCTAAAATAACCTTGGGTACTAACGTTATTGAAAATTGTCTTTCAGAGATAATTGTTATATTACAGCAGGTTGCAATGAATGCCAGCTCCAGCCAGTGTCTTACAAAAGGAGATCAGAGCCCTGATGAAGCGGCAACAGGTCGAACTGTCAGGGGGTGAGATTGGTAGCGTTAGGATGAGTGACCCATTCCCTATCGCCATTCCCCCAAAAAGCGAAAAGATGATCTGGTGCCGGACTGCAATCGGGTTAAGAGGTAGAGACTACCAAGCTATGGTAGAACCCGTTTACTCAGACAGTAGGCCCACCGTTTTGACAGCATGGGGGGTGGTTGATGTCCGCCATGGGCGGGTGCCGGTCCGCATCCTAAATATTGGGGAAAGAGAGGTACACTTGCCCTGGTATGCCACTCTGGCCAAATTGTTCACCGTTAACCTGAACTCTGTAAAGGCCGTGGAGCCCTTGCCTCCATCTCAACCAGAGGAGGGTAACGGTTCCAAGAAACAAATGGAGGACTGGTGTCAGAAACTGCATGTGGGCACCGACTCCACTCCCTCACACCAAAAACAGGGAGTCTACCGGGTGGTTCAGGAGTATGAAAGAGTCTTTAGCAAACACCCGCTAGACTTTGGGCAAGTAAAGGGGGTAGAACACCAAATCCCCACAGGAGACCATCCACCCATAAAAGAGAGATAGCTGGCTGTACCCCCTGCACAATATCAGAATGCCAAGGGTATGTTGCGAGAAATGAAGGAGGCTGGGGTGATCAGGGATAGCTGTAGCCCCTGGGCAGCTCCTCTAGTTCTTGTAAAAAAGAAAGATGGCACGATGAGGATGTGTGTAGATTATAGAAAGGTCAACAGAATAACACACAAAGATGAGTACCCGTTACCTAGGATAGAGGAGTCTTTGGCTGCATTAAAATCTGCTAACTTCTTCTCTACTTTGGATCTAACTAGCGGGTACTGGCAGGTTCCTGTAGCAGAGTCAGACAAGGAGAAGACCGCCTTCACCACCCCGATGGGTCTCAGTGAATTCAACTGTATGCCGTTCTGACTCTGCAACGCACCAGGGACCTTCCAGAGGCTGATTGAGTGCTGTCTGGGGCACAGAAATTTCGAGACGGTCCTACTCTACCTGGACGATGTCATCATGTATTCCAAGACCTATGAGGACCATCTAAAGCACCTGGCAGAGGTGTTCGATGCCCTGGCAGGCTTCGGCCTAAAGGTGAAACCCTCCAAGTGTCATCTACTGAAGCCAAAAGAACAGTACCTGGGACACGTGGTGAGTGCTGACGGAGTAGCCCCAGACCCTGACAAGATCACGGTGATTAAGGACTGGCCAAGACCCTCCAGCATAAAGGAAGTGCGGCAGTTCCTCGGGTTGGTAGGCTACTACCGAAGATTCATCTCCGGGTTCACCAAAATGGCAGCCCCTATGCAGGACCTCCTGTTAGGTCAGTCAAAGACTAAAAGTCAGAAGCCGCCCTTTAAGTGGGACAAGCGGGAGGAGGAGTCTTTCCACCAGCTGAAGATGGCCCTCACGGGGGATGAGATCCTGACCTACCCTGATTATGGCCAGCCTTTTATCCTCCACACCGACGCCAGTAATGTGGGGCTAGGAGCCGTACTGTCCCAGATCCAGCAGGGCAGAGAACGGGTAATTGCTTATGCTAGCAGAAAGCTGAGACCCACTGAGAGAAGCCCTGAGAATTATAGCTCCTTCAAGCTAGAGTTCCTGGCAGTGGTGTGGGCAGTCACCGAACGCTTCAAGCATTACCTGGCTTCTTCTAAGTTCACCGTGTACACGGACAACAACCCGTTGACACACCTGGACACTGCAAGACTTGGTGCCCTAGAGCAGAGATGGATGGCCCGGCTGTCCAATTATGAATTTACTATCAAATACCGGACAGGGCGCACAAATGCCAACGCAGATGCATTGTCCAGAATGCCTCACTTGCAGGACGGGGGAGAGGATCCAGAAGAACTGGAAGAAATTGAACTCCCTGCATTCCACCGTCATGGGGTCACCCAGTGTTCCCACTGCATAAAGGAGAGGTGCTCTGCCACCGCTACGTTCAATCCCTTACCCCACCACGGCTGGGCAGAGACACAAGATAGTGACCCCACAGTCCGCCTGGTAAAAGAGATGCTGACTCAGGCTGATGCCCACCTTGATCCGGATGCTCCAGAAGAGGCCAAGCAGCAGTGGAAGGAGAGGAGCAAGCTGTTTCTCTACGAGGGGAGGCTGTGCCGCAGAACCATCAACTCTCTAACACATGAGCTGACCTGGCAGGTAGTGGTCCCAAGGCGGGATGCGGCTATGGTCCTAGAAGCATACCATGACGGAGCAGGGCACTTTGGATGGAAGAAGCTGGAGTTCATCTTGCGTGAACGGTTCTTCTGGGTAGGCATGAGAGGGGCAATAGAGAGATGGTGCAGAGACTGTGGCCCGTGCAACCTAAGGAGGAAGGATCGCGTCAGTCAGAAAACTCCCCTGCGGCCAATCATCACAAAGCAGCCCCTTGAGCTGGTGGCCCTGGACCACGTAAAGCTGGCTCCGAGCAGATCGGGATACGTCTACGCCCTCACAATCGTAGATCACTACTCCCGGTTCCTAGTGGTGGTCCCTGTCAAAGACTTAACAGCTCACACGGCCGCCAGAGCCTTTCAGCAGCATTTCCGCCCCCCACACGGGTATCCAGAGCAAGTATTGACTGATCAAGGTCCAGCGTTCGAGGCTGAAGTCTTCCAGGAGTTCTGCAATCTGTATGGCTGCAAGAAGATAAGGACAACGCCTTACCACCCCCAAGCCAACGGAATGTGTGAGAAAACGAACCAGGTAGTACTAGACCTGCTCAAGACGTTGCCCCTGGAGGAATGCAGCCTGTGGCCTGAGAAACTGCCGGATCTGGTGGACTTGTATAACCATATCCCAGTAGGTTCTACCAACTGCACCCCAGCTTACCTAATGAGAGCAAGACCTGGTAAGCTGCCAATTGACCTGGAGATGGGAGTCCTGACACCCAAGGACACCTCACCAGAAGCAGACTGGGACACAGAACGACAGCAGCAGTACCGGAAAGTACAGGAGAGTGTGGAGCGAAGTCTGTCTCCAGCAAGAGAGAGGCAAGAGAGGAATTATAATCAGTATGTTCCTGCTGCTCCCCTGGCACCTGGAGAGCAGGTCTTGAAGAGGAAGAGATGGCTCCACAAGTTGGATGACCAGTGGGAGAAAAACCCGTACACCGTACTGCCATCAAGCCATGAAAACCCAAAGGTGTGTGTTATCAATAAGGATGGAAGAGTGACCACAGCCACTGTCTCCAGAGACCACCTGAAAAAGTGTCCCGAGCAGCTGCAAAGCACTGACGAAGACCAAGATAGCCCTCAACCCGCAGAGGAAAGGGAAGAAATGGTCAGTACAGTGCTCGGATAATTTCCCCAGTCCTGGACACAAATCAACAACGCTATAGTGGTACCCGTCCTTACCTTCCTCCAGCCAGCCCCTCAAGGGCCTGCAGAAGAGCAAGTAGTGTTGGAAAAGCAAGTGGCCCTGGAGGCAGAAGAGTACGTACCAGCAGCTCAGGAGAATCAACCCTCTGCTAGTAGTGAACCTGCCATGCCCGTGATGAGCCAAAGAATATGCAGAAAGCTGCCCAACCTACCCGTAACATCTGCAAACACCTCTAGTGCAGACATGAGCACACCCAGTACACAGGGGGTGGAAACAGGGGACACGCATAGAGTACCACCAGAGAGTGGGCTACGTAAGTCCACCAGGAGCACTGGGGGTCAAATACCAGCTCGCTGGAAAATCTAAATGCCAAGTATATATCTACCTGTATATTGCAAATGTTTAATGTTTGTTGCCTGGATACTAATTATGTTTTTCTAGTTACCCGACAGGGTTCATAGACTAACAGGTTATGGACAATGAATAACCGGAACTGTACCTTGTACATAGTTGCACCTGGTAAGGTGCCCTATTTTGAAGATAACCACAGAACACAAAACCCGTGGAGGTGGCGGAAGACGTGGTCCAACTCCGGATCATCAAAGCCCTGTAGCCACCTCAGGGCCTTCGTGGAGGGTTTGGGACGGGTCCCTCAAAATACTTCTTGGGTGACACCTGGTTACGGGAGCGCCGTGACCTAAAAAGACTAAACTTCTTGTATATATGTTACTGTATTGTTGCTACCTGTTGTGTTTTTGCAAAATGTGTTTAGTCCCGGAGTACTAAATTTCACTAGGGGGGAATGTGGCACCCCAGGTCTGGTCGCCAGAGTGGCAGCAATGTCATGTCTGAGAGCAGGTGGGAGGTTCCCTGGTTTGGGACAATTAGCATGCAGCACCTCCTGCCTCAGTCCATGGAGGGGAGAAACCTGCCCTTTATAAACTGGATCTGGGGCGGGGTTAGAGAGACCAGTGAGAGACTAGTTCCAGTGAAGTCGCAGATAGGGACAGGTCAGCAGAAGGCTGAGGAGTCCCTATAGGCAGAGGAGGAACACGAGGCCAGGAGGGGAGCTAGCAGAGTTCGTCCTGGCCAGAGACTTGAAAAGCCGGACACTGGAGTCCGAGGCTGAGAGGGTTATAAGTCCAGCAGCAGAAAACCACCACGCAGGGGACTTCAATTCCTCTGGCCCAAGGAAGCACGGAGGCTCAGCCACACGAGAGGGAGAGGGACAGGGACCACTACTGCCCTGGAGGGGTAAGAAGTACGGAAGGCCCGAGTCGCCAGTCATACGGCTGAGAACAACACAGTACACTCAGAGACGTGGGCTACCACTACACTACAGCGGGATAGCCAAGAAAGAGTGAAGTCAGCACGGTAGGCCTACAAACTCCAACTGACCAGCGGGATTTCCCAGTTGCTCTCAAACTGACCAGGCCTCCATTGTTAACCTGTATTCTGGACGGGTCCCTTAATACCACCAACAGTAAAGACCCTGAATTGCATGACAGGCTTTGTGTGGTTGCTGCCGCTCCCGCGCACCATCACCACCAACATCCCTATTTACTGCCCTGAGGCTATACTCCTCCGGTGGGGAGTTATACTTCCCTCTGCTGCACCCCCAACACCAGCCTCAGTGGTCTACCCTGCAGCGGCGGTTCACTCTGACCGCAATCCACGGGTGGCGTAGTCGGACATTTAATATCACAAAACCCTATAAATAGACTGCCATTTGGGTTGACCACCCTGAGCCAAGGGACCGGGTCCCCGTCACGCAAGGACTGCAACCCCCAGCATCCACAACGGGTCCGGTTCCGGGTATCCCCACACACACATGGCCCAGGGGGCGCGTCATAGACACCAAACATGTATAGGTTCTTTTTTATTTAAGTGGTGAAAAAAAATTCCAAAGTTTGCTTAAAAAAAAAAAATAAGGCGCCATTTTCCAAGACCCGTAGCGTCTCTATTTTTTGGGATCTTGGGCCAGGTGAGGGCTTATTTTTTGCACGCTGCACTGACGTTTTTATTGACACCATTTTGGGGTAGATCTGATGTTTTGATCGCCCGTTATTGCATTTTATTTCAATGTTGTGGTGACCAGAAAACGGAATTCTGGCGTTTAGAATTTTTTTCTTGTTACGCCATTTACCTATCGGATTAATTATTTTATTATATTGATAGATCGGGCGATTCTGAATGCAGCGATACCAAATATGTGTATGTGGGTTTTTTTTTTAATATTTTATTTTGAATGGGGCGAAAGGGGGGGTGATTTAAACTTTTATATATTTTTTATTTTTTTAATATTTTTAAAAACATTTTTTTTCACTTTTTGCTTGCTTCTATAGTCTCCATAGGAGACTAGAAGCAGCACTTGTCTGATCGCCTCTGCTACTTAGAGGTTATCAGCAGATCACCCGTATGTAGCAGAAATGGTCCTGTGCTATGATCACCGACCACTAGATGGCGCTCATAGCGATCAGCTCATGACAACCACTGGAGTCTGCTGCAGACCCAGGGTTGTCATTCCCACACATCGGTGACCCGCGATCACGTGACGGGGTCACCGATGGGCGGGGTAAGTGACGCGCTTCCGGCGCGGCAATGTTAAATGCCGCTGTCAGAGATTGACAGCGGCATTTAACATGTTAACAGCCGTGGGTGGATCATTGTGCTGATTCATGACCTTTCTCAGAATGATTATCATTAGAGATCTTGTATGGAGCACCAGACCGAGGAAGATTAACAGTCATCTAGTGTTTCTTCCGTTTTCTAATAATTGTGCCAACAGTGGTTGCCTTCTCACCAAGCTGCTTGCCTATTGTCCTGTAGCCCATCCCAGTCTTGTGCAGGGCTACAATTTTTTCCCTGGTGTTCTTAGACAGCTTTTTGGTCTTAGCCATGGTGGAGAGGTTGGAGTGTGATTGATTGAATGTGTGTACACTACAGGTTTATTTTATACAGCAACGAGTTCAAACAAGTGCAATCAATACAGGCAATGAGCGCAGACTAGGAGCACTTCTTAAAGAAAAACTAACAGGTCTGTGAGAGCCAGAATTCTTGCTGGTTGGTAGGTGATCAAATACTTATTTGATGCAATAAAATGCAATTGAATTATTTAAAAATCATACAAAGTTATTTTCTGTTTTTTGAATTTTAGATTCTGTCTCTCACAGGTGAAGTATACCTACGATAAAAATTACAGACCTCTCCATTCTTTGTAGGTAGGAAAACTTGCAAAATCGGCAGTATATCAAATACTTATTTTCCCCACTGTAATAAATGTAAATTTACACAGAGTAATACAACTCTGGGGTATTACATGTGCATGTGTTATTTCCTGAAATAGTGTGAAAGTGGCAAGCTTTCTTTTTTTTTTAATACCGATTGTGACATGTAGTTAATACATCTAACATCAAAACAGATTTAAACAATAGGTCATTTTCTAATGACACATTCCCTTTAAGTTTCCTCTTGTGATAGATTACATGAGTGGAAGCCAACATTTTGGTTTTAAAAATTGAATGTCTTAGAATACTTTCAGTATTTTTTGCTGATAAATGTGTCTTTGTAATGAATAAAATCAATAAAGCATGATACATGTGTTGTCATGAGCTCATTCCCACCTAAGTGTAAATGTAAAAAAAATCTTCTTGTTAGTATAAAAAAATGTACTATTTTGAAAAAAATTGTATACACAGTATATCCATAAAGAGTGTTACTATATGTTGCCTTGATAAGAAACCATATTATGGCATTCTGATAAAAATGGGACAAATATTCATCTTGCTACTCTACAATATCGAAGGCATACATATTTAAAGTGCATCTGTCAGTAGGATCAACCCTCCCAAGCTGTCTACATGGGCATGCAGGTCATAGGAAGCTGACACCTGCAATTTTATTTCAGAAAAATTCACCTTTTTCTTAACCCCTTTGTGACTTAGCCAATTTTAAGGTTAATGACAGGCCAAATTTTTTTAAATCTGACCAGTGTGACTTTATGTGGTACATTTCAATGTATCCCAGTGATTCTGAGATTATTTTTTCTTGACACACTGTACTTTATGTTAGTGGCAAATTTAGATCGATATGTTTTGCGTTTATTTGTGAAAATATCAGAATTTTGTAGAAAACTTTCAATCTTTATATCCTTAAACCAGTTAGTCATGCTATACAAAACAATTAATAAATAACATTTCCCATATGTATTCTTTGTATCTGCATCATTTTTCAAATGTCATTTTATTTTCTTATGATTAGTGTTGAGCGAACATGCTCGACACTGCTCGGTACTCGCCCGAGCATCACGCTACTCGGGATGTTCGGCGAGCACCGAGCATTTCCGGGTTACTCGGGCGGGAGCGCGGGTCTCCGCCCTGCATGTTTGGTGCTCTTTACAGAGCTAATGAACATGCAGGGATTGCCAGCCAGTCACTGTAATGCTGCAGCCATGTTGGTTGTGGGCATTACAGTGATTGGCTGGCCGCACAGCGTCACCTCGAGTATTTAAAAAGGGGAGCCGCCATCTTGGACACAGTCGCTCCGGATTAGACAGTGTAGGGACAGCGCTGCTGATTTACGGAGAGATATAAACTGTGAAATAGTTAGTGTAGGGTCTGTAAAGGCTGCAAGAACAAACAAACAGTCCTTTTCAGGACTAATATCCATCCCGGATACCAGGCAGGCAGGCTGTATATGAGACACAGTGGTTATACCAGCAAACGCTGCATTACAGTCCTGTGTGCTCCTGTTGCTGAAATTGCTGGACTTAGCACCAGGTGTCAGGGCCAGGAAAAATCCTTTTGTTTTCATCTAAATCCTCCTTTTTTTTTCCTCCTTCACACTGTACAAATACCCGTCTTATTAACCTTTTGGTGTGTCCCCCCCCCCCCCAAAAAAAAAGCGTGTCTCTGATTTTTCAGACACAAATATAACTGTTGAAAATAGTCTGGTGTAGGCTAGAGAAACTGAAGTGTTGTTTTGCACTTACACGGTTCAAACCTCTGTATTATCCATTTTGGGCCATTTGTATGTAAAAAAAAAACAGTTTGAGTGTGTCGCTCACTGTTCAGCCGCAAATATCTCTATTTAAAAAAGTGTGGTATACCCCAGTAAACAATAACTGTGGTTTTGCCATCCCACAGTAAAAAATCTCTATTATTCAGGTTTTGGTAGTTTTTTCCATAAAGAAAAACAGTAGTGTCTCCTGACTGTTGTGACACAAAAATATATCTGTTGAATATAGTCTTGTGTAGGCCCGACATCCCAGTGTGGTTTCGCAGTTCCACAGGTCAAATCGCTGTACTATCCAGTTTTGGGCCTTTGGTATCTAAAAAAAAAGCAGTTTGAATGTGTCGCTCACTGTTCAGCCACAAATATCTCTATTTAAAAAAGTGTGGTATACCCCAGTAAACAATAACTGTGGTTTTCCTCTTCCACGGTTCTAATCTACTCTTTATTACCCTTGTTCCATTGATAGTGCAAGTGTAAGCTATTTTACTTCATTTACAATGGGCAAGGCGCGTGGCAAGGGACGTGGAAGTGGACGTTCTGGTGATGGTTCGTGCAGAGGACGGGGCCGTGGCCAAAGTGAAAATGTGCCACAACCAACAGCCACATCTTCTCGCTCCCACTTCTTGACCGAATTACTAGGGAAGCACAGAACAACACCAGTATTGAGAACTGATCAGTGTGAACAGGTTATTAATTGGATAGCAGATAATACTTCCAGTTACCTGGGCACCACCACCTCCGGTCTGTCTTCCACATGGTCAACTCTTAGTAGCCGTGAGTCTCGACCGCATACTCCTCCTCAACCTGATGCTCCTTCCTCCCACCATGCCGAGTGTCGTCAGACAGCAAGTGATCCCACACTTGGACACTCTGAAGAGCTGTTCACTGGTCCATTTCCATATTTAGGCCCCTCGCCTGATACGCTTGAAGTGGTGGAAGAGGAGATCGCATGTTGCGATGCCCAAATATTTGAACAGCCACGGCCACAGGAAGACGACGTTGGCAATCTGTCACAAGAGGTGGACGATGACGAGACACAATTGCCAGGAAGTGAGGAGGAGGATCGTGGTGCGCAAGTGGAAGAGGAGGAGGTGGTGGATGATCTAGTAACTGACCCAACGTGGAAGGAGGACATGCAGAGTGAGGCCAGCAGCACACAGGGGGAGGGAGGGAGAGTACCCCAACAGGCAGGAAGAAGCAGTGTGGTGGCCGCAGACAGAAGGCAGGCAACCGTTCCCCGTAACACCAACACGAGGGACGTTGCCATTACAAGCGGTAGGTCTTCCAGAGTCTGGAATTTTTTTAAAGACTCTGCTGATAACCCCAAAAAGGCCATATGTTCCACCTGCCATGCCAGCATCAGCAGGGGTGACAAAACTACCAGCCTGACCACCACCAGCATGATCAGGCATATGGCAGCAAAGCACCAGACTTTGTGGGGCGAAACCCAGGGTCCACGACCAGTGTCAACGGGTGTCACCACTGCTTCTTCCACTGTTGTGCGTGCAATAGAACCCCCTGTTGTGTGTGCAAGGCAATCCCCTGTCCATACTGCATGTAAAGATGCCCCCTCCTCTCAGTCTTCACTTGTTATGGCAGTTTCTCAAGAAATAGCATCAACGTCCATGTCCACGTCCCACCGCAGCGTTCAATTGTCCATATCCCAGACCTTTGAACGAAAGCGGAAATTCGCAGCTAACGCCTCACAGGCCACAGTCCTAAATTCGCACATTTCACAACTGCTTGCATTGGAAATGCTGCCTTTTAGGCTGGTGGAGACGGAATCCTTCCGCAATCATATGGCGGTGGCCGTCCCTCGGTACTCGGTCCCCAGCCGACACTATTTTGCCTGGTGTGCCATCCCCGCACTACACAAGCACGTGTCCCAAAGCATCTGCCGTGCCCTCAACAATGCAGTTACTGGGAGAGTCCACCTGACAACGGACACGTGGACAAGTGCTTGTGGCCAGGGACGGTACATCTCTCTGACGGCACACTGGGTAAACATAGTGGAAGCAGGGACCCAGTCGGACCTTGGGACGGAACACATCCTCCCCACACCGAGGATTGCGGGCCCTATGTCAGTCAGAGTTGCCCCCACAGTGTACAGCTCCTGCGCATCCTCCTCCTCCTCATGTTCAGCCTCCATCTCAGATATCACCACATCAGTTACAAGCTGGAAGCATTGCAGTACTGCCTCTGCCAAGCGGCAACAGGCTGTGCTGAAACTCATAAGCTTAGGTGATAAACCTCACATTGCTTGTGAGTTGTGGACAGCTGTGAAAGAGCAGGGAGATCTGTGGCTGAGACTGCTGAACCTACATCCCGGCATGGTCGTGTGTGACAATGGCCGTAACCTGGAGGTGAGGTGAGATCACACACGTACCATGCCTGGCTCATGTGCTTAACCTCGTGGTTCAGCGGTTTCTTAAATCGTACCCCGAGTTGCCAGATCTGCTCTTGAAAGTACGCCGCCTGTCAGCTCATTTTCGCAAGTCGGCTACAGCTTCCGCCGCCCTTGCTGTGTTGCAGCAGCGTTTGCAGCTTCCGGCGCACCGACTGGTGTGTGATGTCCCCACATGTTGCAACTCTACCCTCCACATGTTGCAAAGGATTTGTGAGCAGAAGAGAGCAGTTGTGGAGTACCAGCTGCAACAAGGCCGTCGATATTCAGGTCAGACTCCACACATAAGACCTCAGGAGTGGACCTGGATGTCTGACATATGTACCATCCTGACAAACTTTGAGGAGGCCACCAAGATGGTGAGTGGCGATGATGCCATCATTAGTGTCAGCATACCACATGTCTGTCTTTTGCAACGCTCTCTGCAGAGAATTAAAGAGGAGGCATTGCAGCCAGAGTATGATGAGATGGATCAATAAGCCGTAGCGGGCGATTACACACAGCCCAGCCTCATCTCATCCCAACGTGCTTTGGGGGACGATGAGGGAGAGGAGGAGGAGGAGGAAGAAGAACAGGAGCTGGTATCATGCGTTGTAGACGGTAGTACCTGTACAAGTGTCATACCGTCAGTTCAGCGTGGGTGGCCTGAGGACAGGGGGGAGGAGGAAGAGGAGGAGGAGGAGGAGAGCATGGTCAGTCGTCATCTTGGTGAGGACACGGAAATCTTGCCCGTTACCAGTCTGGCACGCATGGCTGACTTTATGTTACGCTGCCTTAACCGTGACCCTCGCGTTGTCAAAATGTTGGGTGACAGTCATTACTGGTTGGTGACACTTGTAGACCCCCGCTACAAGGAGAACTTTCACTCTCTTATTCCTGAGGTGGAGAGGTCTACAAAAATGGGGCAATACCAGAAGGCCCTTGCTGCAGAACTCTTAAAAAAAATCCCATCTGAACACGCTAGCGGCAGAGTTCACAGTTCGTTGCTCAACCAAGGCGTACAGGCGAGAGAGATGCAACTCCAATCCAGCAGAGGCAGGGGAACGCTGTCAATGTTCTGGGACAGTTTTCTGACACCCGCCCCGCTTACAGGCCCTGAGGCGCAGGGTACTCTCACAAGGAGTGGAAAGTTTCAAAAGATGGTGAGGGAGTACCTTGCCGATCGTACCAGCGTCCTCCGTGATTCCTCTGTGCCTTTTAATTATTGGGTATCCAAGCTGAACACTTGGAATGAACTCGCTCTGTACGCCTTGGAGGTCCTGGCCTGCCCTGCCGCTAGCGTGTTATCGGAGCCTGTTTTTAGTGCCGCTGGGGGAATTATAACTGATAAGCGCACTCGCCTGTCAACTGACAATGCTGACAAGCTGACCCTTATCAAAATGAACAAGGGCTGGATTGGGCCAGACTTCTCATCACCACCAAATGACAGCAGAGTAACGTAAAGTCAAATCCACTGTGTTATTTCGGGAGGTGTATTCACATGCACCGCTTCACACCCACACATGGGTATACGCTTCCTCGTTTCGGCTGTTTAATCTTCTACTCCTTATCCTCAGCCTCCACCACCACTATACCACCAGGGTGCCAGCATTGCAAGTTACTCCGTCCTTATTTTTGGCAGCTTTTGCTTGCAAGGCATAAGCAAATACCATGGGACACCCACTCCCCAATAATGGGACTTATGTTTGTAATATGCTGTACTGCATGGCTCTTGTAAGGGGCATTGCAAGTTGCTCCGTCCTAATTTTTGGCAGCTTTTGCTGGGAAAGCATAAGCAAATACTATGGGACACCCACTCCCCAATAATGGGACTTATGTTTGTAATATGCTGTACTGCATGGCTCTGGTAAGGGGCATTGCAAGTTGCTCCGTCCTAATTATTGGCAGCTTTTGCTGGGAAAGCATAAGCAAATACTATGGGACACCCACTCCCCAATAATGGGACTTATGTTTGTAATATGCTGTACTGCATGGCTCTTGTAAGGGGCATTGCAAGTTGCTCCGTCCTAATTTTTGGCAGCTTTTGCTGGGAAAGCATAAGCAAATACTATGGGACATCCACTCCCCAATAATGGGACTTATGTTTGTAATATGCTGTACTGCATGGCTCTTGTAAGGGGCATTGCAAGTTGCTCCGTCCTAATTTTTGGCAGCTTTTGCTGGGAAAGCATAAGCAAATACTATGGGACACCCACTCCCCAATAATGGGACTTAGGTTTGTAATATGCTGTTCTGCATGGCTCTTGTAAGGGGCATTGCAAGTTGCTCCGTCCTAATTTTTGGCAGCTTTTGCTGGGAAAGCATAAGCAAATACTATGGGACACCCACTCCCCAATAATGGGACTTATGTTTGTAATATGCTGTACTGCATGGTTCTTGTAAGGGGCATTGCAAGTTGCTCCGTTCTAATTTTTGGCAGCTTTTGCTGGGAAAGCATAAGCAAATACTATGGGACACCCACTCCCCAATAATGGGACTTATGTTTGTAATATGCTGTACTGCATTGCTCTTGTAAGGGGCATTGCAAATTGCTCCGTCCTAATTTTTGGCAGCTTTTGCTGGGAAAGCATAAGCAAATACTATGGGACACCCACTGCCCAATAATGGGACTTATGTTTGTAATATGCTGTACTGCATGGCTCTTGTAAGGATCATTGCAAATTGTTCCATCCTAATTTTTGGCAGCTTTTGCTGGGAAAGCATAAGCAAATACTATGGGACACCCACTCTCCAATAATGGGACTTATGTTTGTAATATGCTGTACTGCATGGCTCTTGTAAGGGGCATTGCAAGTTGCTCCGTCATAATTTTTGGCAGCTTTTGCTTGGAAAGCATAAGCAAATACCATGGGACACCCACTCCCCAATAATGGGACTTATGTTTGTAATATGCTGTACTGCATGTGACGCGCCCCCTGGGCCGTGTGTACACGTGTGTGGGATACCCGGTGCCGGGTCTCTGGGGTCTGTAGTCTCCGTGGCTGTGACCTGGTCCCGTGGCTCAGGCTGGTCAAACCAGTGGCTGTCTTTCTTAGGTTTTGAGGTTAATTGTCCGACTGCGCCACCCGTGGATTGCGGTCAGGGAGTACCACCGCTGCGAGGCAGACCGCTGAGGCTGGTGTTGTGTGCGCAGCATAGAATGGGATAACTCCCCTCGGGAGGAGTATAGCCTAAGGGCAGTGAGTGTGGATGATGGGGGTGATAGTGCACGAGCGCAGCAGGAATGACTCAGAGTATTTGCAGTGCAGTTCAGGGTCTTTACTGATGATTATAAGGTAGACCCTCCCGGGAGTACTGGCTAGCATAAGAGGCCTGGTCAGTCTGTGAGCAAGCAGCAGTTCCCCTGGCCAGGTGGAGTTGTAGGCCTCCCCGTCTGTCTGCACTCTTCCTGGCTACCTTGTTGTAAGCGGGTAGAAGTAGCCAACGTCCCTGAGTGTACCGTGTAATGCTCACCCGTAAGGCTGGTGACTTGGGGCCTTCTGTTAGCCTCCGCTTCACGACGGCGGTGCTGGTCCCTTGCTTGTGACTGGGCTTCTATGGCCAGAGGACCTGAAATCCCCTGCCGGCTGGTTTCTGCTGCTGGATATATAAGTCCTCACAGCTTCGGACTCCTGTGTCCGGCTCCTATTGTCTTCTGCCAGGGCGAGCTCTGCTCAGCTTCCAGCCCCTGGTCTTTAGCTCCTAGCTCCTACAGAGCTCCTTGCTGTTACTTTCCCTTGCTCTCACTCTAACTCTGACTGTTCTCTGACTCACCCAACCCCGCCCCAGATCCAGTTTATAAGGGCAGAATTCTCCCCTCCCAGGATTGGGCAGGAGGATGTTGCATGTTTAAGGGATCCTGACCAGGAAACCTCCCACTTGCTCTCCGACATAATATCTCTATTACTGTGGTGACCCGACCCCTGGGGTGCCACACATGGCTCTTGTAAGGGGCATTGCAGTTCCTCATAATTTTTAGAAAGCCTTCCATTCACTGCTTAGGCCAACAGTGCACGGGAGACCCAGTTGCTAAAATGGAAAAAAAGGTTTAGTTAATGCCCTCTGACTTCTATGTCATTTCCAAGGGGCATTGGAGTGGCTCGAAATTTTTGGTAGGCATTGCACTCACTGTATGCCCTATAACTGTATAGCTGAACCGCTCCTTTTGTTACAGAAGCATATCCTACAAGACATATCTGGTTGACTGGCCTGATATTGATGTGAATGGTCCCTGTTCCTCCTGCTCTTTCTCCTTTGCCACTACCTCATCCATCATTTATCACCTGAAGCTTTGTTTTAACGGGAGTCATAGAACTTGGATAGTAGCAGGAAAGCATCCAGCAATCCTCGGAGGAGGTAGGATTTGCGCCAAAACGCTGACCACCTCAGGCCTAGCCGCTACTACATACATGCGCTTGCATTCCAAGAAATCAAAGCAGATGCTAACTTCTATCATCCTCATCATGCTCCTCACCTTGGCACTCTCAACTCCCCTGATGGAGAAGCCAGGGCCCACCGGAGGAGTCTGATAGTCCTGTGGGCTCTGCCAATGCTGCCCTAAAGCAGGCCAGGCTAAGAAAAGTGTGGGAAAGGTTACCGGGACAAATAGGGGTTGCTGGGGACCGAGTATGGACACCCGGCCACCCCCTGGAGGCTGGGGAGCAAGCGGGGACACCCAGCCACCAGGCGGCTGGGGACTGAGTATGGATACCAGGCCACCGACACAGCCATGGCGTGGTGGCCAGATTCCGCCTCCACATGCCTAAAAGGCCCAATTTAAAGTGCAAGCAAGCAAGCAGTATGGTATTGCAGCCTGGGGGTGGGTGGGTGGCAGGCTGCATACTTGCGCTTGCATTGCAAGGAATGGGAGAGGTACAATTGAACACTGCCCTGGGACAAGGACTTGAATGGGGATAGTTGCAAGTCTGCAACGACAGGTGCAAGGTGTGAGGCATCTTCGCATGTACCATGAACAGGGGTTTGGCATGCACACACTACAGTGGAATAGGCTCTCCTTCCCACTAAATGCACTGGGGAGGGCACAGGTAATGTTTTGGTATACGCGCTTAATCTTATGTATAAGGCACACCAGGACAAATATGGGCGGCTGGGGACTGAGTATGGATACCTCGCTGCCGAAGCAGCCATGAGGTAGTGGCCAGCTTCAGCCTCCTCCAAACTAAAAGGCCCCATTTCAAGTGCAAGCTAGCAGTATGGAATTGCAGTCTGGGGGTGGGTGGGTGGCAGGCTGCACACTTACACTTGCATTAAAAGAAAACATAGCAGATGCTAACTTCTGTCATCATCATCATGCTCCTCACCTTGGCACTCTCAACTCCACCGATGGAGAAGTCAGGGCCCACCGGAGGAGTCTGGTTCTCTGGTGGGCTCGTCCAATGCTGCCTAAAGCAGGCCGGGCTAAGAAAAGTGTGGGGGGGGATGTTCCAAGGAGAAATAGGGGCGGCTGGAGACCGTTTATGGACACCCGGCTGCCCCCAGGCGGCTGGGGACCGTGTGTGGACACCCGGCCGCGGGGAGGCTGGGGACCAAGTATGGACACCCGGCCGCCGTGCGGCTGGGGACTGAGTATGGATTCCAGGCCGCCAACACAGCCATGACGTGGTGGCCAGATTCCGCCTCCACATGCCTTAAAGGCCTAATTTCAAGTTCAAGCAAGCAAGCAGTATGGTATTTCAGCCTGGGGGTGGGTGGGTGGCAGGCTGCATAATTGAGCTTGTATTGCAAGGAATGGGGGAGGTACAATTGAACACTGCCCTGGGACTAGAACTTGCATGGGGATAGTTGCAAGTCTGCATCTTCTGATGCGGTAAGGATCACTTATGATGGGCACACTTTTAGACAGTGACCTGGGAGTCAGAGATGCTTCCAGGGGTCTTCCTCATGCTGTTCCCTTGTCTTTTCAGCACTTTATGCATGTGTCACACAGCACATGGCCAGATAAGGTTGTAAAATGTTAAAATGACATTTCACGGTGAATGCATTTGTCATAGTTGAAAGCAAAACAAAAGTGCAAAAACACATAAAAAATGCTACTTGTGAACATAGCCGAAGGTGTGGAGGAGTATTTTTGTTTTTGGTCATTTATTTTAACTTATACACAAGTCTTTACCCTGGAAAGGATGTTCCTTAACATATTTCACAGGAAAAAAGTTTCACTTTCGTTTTTGAACGTTTTATTTGAAGCCTGTAAAAGTGGCTTAATACCTCTGACCACGTTGTTGACAGCAGTGACCTGGGGGTCAGAAATGCTTCCTGGGGCGATCCCCATGCTGTCCCCATGTCATTTGAGCACTGTCACTATCGTTTTGGGCACTTGTTAGGCTTTTAAAAGACTGCCGGGGGTGCCACCGCAAAAATGCTCGAGCCTCCCATAGACTAACATTGGGCTCGTTGCTTGGGTCTAGCACCCGAGTATCACGGCGAGCTCGGCCCGAGCTTGGAGCACCCGAGCATTTTAGTGCTCGCTCAACACTAGTTATGATGTTAAAAGGATTAAAATTATAGTAGGAATTTCTAATTTTTTCAAGAAATTTTACAAAACTTGTTTCTTTGGGGACCTATTCATATTTAAATAGACTTTGAAGGGCCTATATATTAAAAACTCCCCAAAAGTGATACCATTTTAAAAACCACACCTCTCCAATACTTCAAAACTGCTGTCAGAAACATTTTGAATTCTTCAGGTACTGCACAGGAAATAATGCAAAGTTGAATGAAAAAAATAAATTGTCATTTTTACTCTGAAAAATATTTAGATTTGATAGTCCTCAGTGCTTGATACCTTTTAATGGCTAACTGAAATGATGGTATCAAATTGCAAGCTTTTGAGACTACTCAGTAGAGATGAGCGTTGTTATACTCGAACTGTTCGCCAATCTCAAATTCGAGCTGTTTTGGGCGGTGTTCGAGCCGTTCGGCGAACACGAACGATTTGAGAAAAATTCGGCTGTTCGAGGTTATGTTCGATAACTGTTCGTGCACCAAAATCATAACTGGATTTTTTCTCAGTAATGATGAAAATTAATGTTAATACGCAGTTTGAGTGTACAGCGGGGTGGGGGGAGGGGCAGGGGATGGATCTCTGCAGGAATAATGAAGATCTCCATTTTTTTTTCTCTTTCCCGCATTTGCAGTGGGGAGGTGCAGTCTGTCAGCCTATCAGCAGCGCACACACGGATCGAACTGCTGTTTTTCACACAAGCAAGGGCATGTGTCATTGGCAGTGTATGTCACATGTCCTTGCCCTATAAGACCAAGCCATTTTCCCCGTCGCCACCATTTTCTCACTGCTGCAGCTGCGTGTTAGACGGCACCGCTGTTGCTGTGTGTGCTATACCTTGTTAATTTCAAGCCAATTTTCGCACAAATCTACAGATAGCTTGGGAGTAGGGAATAGTTGTGATTGCAGTCCTTTTAAGGACTAGGTTACAGCATTTCCTACGACTTTTATCAGGCAGGTCTGTGCTCTTAAATAGATAGATTGTGGGAGTAAAGACTAATTGTAATTGCAGTCCTTTTCAGGACTAGGTTACATCAGTTCCTATCAGTTTTTGCCAGGCAGGTCTGTGCCAGTGCTGTGCAAGTTTTTTTCACAGCATTTGGCTGAATCTAGCAAAGCTAATCCTTTTTGGCCTATTGCAGAGTGTGTTAGTCAGTGGAGTAGCCTATCTGTGTTGCAAGATATACCACCTGTGTATAGAATAGCTATTTTTTACTGCACCTAGTGAAGTAAAATCTTTTGGGCATAGCATCATTCTATTAGTCCATCTATACTGACCTCTATCAGGTTGCAAATTGAATATAATTTTTTTCTGCATCTAGCTCTGAAAAAATATTTGGCCTTCTAGCAGTGTGTTGGACTTGATCTATTAGTCCATCTATACTGACCTCCATCAGGTTGCAAACTGAATATAATTTTTTTCTGCATCTAGCTCTGAAAAAATATTTGGCCTTCTAGCAGTGTGTGGGACTTTCTCTATTAGTCCATCTATACTGACCTCCATCAGGTTGCAAATTAAAAATAATTTTTATCTGCATCTACCTCTGAAAAAATATTTGGGCTTCTAGCTGTGTGTGGGACTTGTTCTATTAGTCCATCTATACTGACCTCCATCAGGTTGCAAACTGAATATAATTTTTTTCTGCATCTAGCTCTGAAAAAATATTTGGCCTTCTAGCAGTGTGTGGGACTTTCTCTATTAGTCCATCTATACTGACCTCCATCAGGTTGCAAATTAAAAATTATTTTTATCTGCATCTAGCTCTGAAAAAATATTTGGCCTTCTAGCAGTGTGTGGGACTTTCTCTATTAGTCCATCTATACTGACCTCCATCAGGTTGCAAATTAAAAATAATTTTTATCTGCATCTACCTCTGAAAAAATATTTGGGCTTCTAGCTGTGTGTGGGACTTGTTCTATTAGTCCATCTATACTGACCTCCATTAGGTTGCAAACTGAATATAATTTTTTTCTGCATCTAGCTCTGAAAAAATATTTGGCCTTCTAGCAGTGTGTGGGACTTTCTCTATTAGTCCATCTATACTGACCTCCATCAGGTTGCAAATTAAAAATAATTTTTAACTGCATCTACCTCTGAAAAATATTTCGGCTTCTAGCTGTGTGTGGGACTTGTTCTATTAGTCCATCTATAATGACCTCCATCAGGTTGCAAACTGAATATAATTTTTTTCTGCATCTAGCTCTGAAAAAATATTTGGCCTTCTAGCAGTGTGTGGGACATTCTCTATTAGTCCATGTATACTGACCTCCATCAGGTTGCAAACTGAATATATTTTTTTTCTGCATCTACCTCTGAAAAAATATTGGGCTTCTAGCTGTGTGTGGGACTTGTTCTATTAATCCATCTATACAGACCTCCATCAGGTTGCAAACTGAATATATTTTTTTTCTGCATCTACCTCTGAAAAAATATTGGGCTTCTAGCTGTGTGTGGGACTTGTTCTATTAGTCCATCTATAATGACCTCCATCAGGTTGCAAACTGAATATAATTTTTTTCTGCATCTAGCTCTGAAAAAATATTTGGCCTTCTAGCAGTGTGTGGGACTTTCTCTATTAGTCCATCTATACTGACCTCCATCAGGTTGCAAACTGAATATATTTTTTTTCTACATCTACCTCTGAAAAAATATTTGGGCTTCTAGCTGTGTGTGGGACTTGTTCTATTATTCCATCTATACTGACCTCCATCAGGTTGCAAATCGAATATAATTTTTTTCTGCATCTAACCCAGCCAATAGTTTTGGCCTAATACCACAGTTTGGCCACTCAGCTCTGCTCGGTTCCCATCCATTGTTTTTTTGTGCAAACAACTCCAGAGTTGTGAATTAGTTAACCACCAAAATGAGTGGAAAAAGGCCTGCTGCTGGTGGAAAGGGAAATAGGCGTGTTGGGAAGGGGAAAAAAGGTTGTGTCCGTGGGGTAGGTGTTAAAGCAACAGTCACATCTGCAGAAGAAAGATCATCTTCCAGCCAAACTAAAATGTCTACTTCTTTTAGCGGACAATGTGATAAGATCCCTTTCTTACGGCCACGCCAATCGCTACAAATTCCAGATGAGGCACAAAAACAGCAGGTGCTTCAACGGATATCAAGTGCTCCATTAAGTGGGCTCTCCTCCACATCAACTTCAACATCACAAATACTCCAGTCCTCAAAGGTGTCACCCCAATCGCACTTGCTTCCTCACAGCTCACAAATCTCCAGCTGCCCGTCTGAGTATGAGGTAGAACAGATGGTTGAGTCTGCAGAGCTGTTTACTCATACTATAGCCTGGGAATCAGAGGTCGACTCCAGCGATTCTGTGAATCCAGACGAGGAAATGATCTGCACTGATGATGATGAGGTTGGAGATCCCACTTACTGTCAACCCACAGTCAGCCAAGAGATGAGGTCAGCAGAGGAGGTGGAGGAAGATGCTAGTGACGACGAGGTCAGGTTGCGCCTTCCTGGACAGAGACGTAGTACTGGAAGCACGTCAACAACTGCATCCTCAAACACAACTCTGCCTCTCACCACAAGTCGTGGTAGCTCTTCAGGTCGCATGGGTGCTAAGCCTTGCATAGCCTGGGCATTTTTTCAGATCGATAAAGATGACCCAACTCGTGTTATCTGTAACATTTGTCAGCAAAAGCTAAGTAGAGGCCAAAAAATACATAGCTTGAGTACTTCATGCATGAACCGGCACATGGACATGAAGCATAAGTTGCAGTGGGAAGCTCAGTGTGCTACAATGCGGCCTAGCCGGCCGGGCCAACCACCGTCTGCCATATCTTGTGCATCCGCGGTCTCTTCATCCTCTGTGACTGGGGGGACAGCAATCACACCTGTTTTGGGGCGCAGACCTGGGACCTCTTTACCCGCAACAGCCAGCGTGATTGGCAGGTCATCATTTTCTTTTGAGGTGGTAACACCAGCTGGTGTTGAGCGCTTTCCGACATCGATAGCACCACCGTTGGATCAAGGCAACCTAACATGTCCGCCTGCATCTTCCTCACAGACCGGCAGTTTGCCGGGGACACCCTTATCAACCCCGTCTAAGCACAATAGCCAGCCCTCGGTCCCTCAGATGTGGACAAGTAAAAGACCATTTCCTCCTAGCCATGAGAAAGCTAAGAGGTTGAATTTCACCATCTGCAAGCTCTTGGCTACAGAAATGCTGCCTTTCCGCCTGGTGGACACAGAGGATTTTCGAGACCTTATGTCCGTCGCAGTGCCCCAGTACCAGATGCCCAGTCGGCACTACTTCTCAAAGAAAGGTGTGCCTGCGCTCCACCAGCATGTCGCACACAACATCACCGCTTCTTTGAGAAACTCTGTGTGTGACAGGGTGCATTTCACCACAGACACTTGAGTAGGCATGGACAGGGGCGTTACATGTCGCTGACTGGGCACTGGGTAACTATGGTGACAGCAGGACAAGGGGCTGCTGTTCAAGTCTTGCCGTCCCCACGAGTTGTGCGTCAATCCTCTTTATGTCAAAGTTCCTCCACTGCTTCTGCCTCCTCAACCTCCTCTCGGTCTTCCACCTGCACCCAAAGCCTGTCTGGTCATGCCACAAGCTTTCTAACTGCGCAGAAGGGATCCTGCACACCTCCTTACTATGCTGGCAGTAGGGTTCAACGTCATCAGGTGGGTTTTACTTTGAAATGTCTGGGAAATGTGAGTCACACAGCTGAGGAGCTGTGGTCAGCTCTGGAGAACCAATTTCATGAATGGTTGTCTCCACTGGACCTGAAACCAGGGAAGGCCGTGTGCGACAATGCTGCAAACCTGGGTGCGGCCCTTTGCCGGGGCAATGTCACACACGTGCCTTGTATGGCTCACGTGTTGAACCTGGTTGTCCAGCAATTTTTAGCCCACTGTCCCAGACTAGATGGCCTTCTGCAGAGGGCACGGTCGCTGTGTGCTCACTTCCGCCGTTCGCATCCCGCAGCTCAGCGACTTACATCTCTACAGAAGTCGTTGGGCCTGCCACTTCACCTGCTAAAATGCGATGTGCCTACCCGGTGGAATTCAACTCTGCACATGTTGCAGCGACTGTGGCAGCACCGACAAGCCCTGGTGCAATACGTTCTGACATATAGCCTGGGCCAACGAGATCCAGAGGTGGGGCAAATCACGCTGGAGGAGTGGTCTCAGATCAGGGACCTATGCACCCTTCTGCACAGTTTTGAAACGGCGACAAAGATGTTTAGTGCTGACGAAGCCATTATCAGCATGACTATTCCGGTGATTTACATGCTGGAGCACATGTTAAACAGAATTCGGAGTCAGGTGGTGGCACAAGAGGAGGTGGAGGAAGTAGAGGAGGAGGAGTTGTATGCGGAAGGGCTAACATCTGCAAGGTCCAGACGGTCGGCAGCACCAAGGCGGCAGGCATGTGAGGGTGGGGGAGATGGTTTTACCAGGGCGCATGGTAGCAGCCAAACTAGTGAGGAAGGTGCAGGAGCCCAGGAAGAAGTGGAGGACGAACTGATGGAAGACTCATCAGATGAGGGAGACCTTGATCACATTTCTGTTGTGCGAGGTTGGTTGGAGAGGACAGAGGAAGGAAGCATGATTGTTACCTCGCCACCAACACAACAGGGACTTGGTGCTCCTGGATGCGCAAGACACATGAGTGCCTTCTTGCTGCACTACCTGCAACATGACCCTCGAATTGTGAGAATTAGAAATAATCCTGACTACTGGGTTGCCACACTGTTAGATCCCCGGTACAAAAGTAAATTTGCCGAAATTATTCCTGCCATAGAAAGGGATGCACGCATGCAGGAGTATCAGCAGAGACTGTTGCAGAATCTTACATGTGCTTTTCCACAAAACACCAGTGGTGCACGTAGTGAATCTCACAGTTCCAACTTGCCAACCGTGGGACCGTCAAGTGTTCAGCACTCAAACCGTAACAGAACCACAGTATCTGCTGGTAACATCAATTTTGCGGAATCATTTCACCACTTTTTTAGCCCATCCTTTGCAAGGCCACAGGAGACAAGAAGTCTGACACATAGTCAACGCCTAGAGACGATGGTACAGGAGTATCTCCAAGTAAACATTGAAGCCATGACTGTGTCACTGGACCCTTGCTCTTTTTGGGCTTCCAATCTGGATAAATGGCCGGAGCTAGCCACTTACGCCTTGGAGATCTTGTCATGCCCGGAAGCCAGCGTTCTGTCTGAACGTGTGTTCAGCGCTGCTGGTGGTGTGCTGACAGATAAGCGCACGCGGCTCTCCACTGATAATGTAGACAGACTCACGTTCATAAAGATGAACAAATCATGGATCCGAAATTACTTTTCTACCCCTGTGTCATCCTGGGGAGAGTAAAAGCTTGATGATTGGTTAAAATCACCCTACCAACCGTTTTAAGCTTTCAAATTACTAATCATGTTTATCTGTATCTTGGCTGGAAAATAATTTGGGCTTTGTAGCAGTGTGCAGCACTGATTCTATTAGGCCATCTATAATAAGCTCCACCAGATTTAAAATTACTAATCATGTTTATCTGTATCTTGGCTGGAAAATAATTTGGGCTTTGTAGCAGTGTGCAGCACTGATCCTATTAGGCCATCTATACTAAGCTCCACCAGATTTAAAATTAATAATAATTTTTAGCTGCATCTAGCCCGGAAAATAATTTTGGGGCTCCGAGATGCGCAAGACACATAAGTGCCTTCTTGCTGCACTACCTGCAACATGACCCTCATATTGTCAGAATTCGAAGTAATCATGACTACTGGGTTGCCACACTCTTAGAACCCCCAAACTTTTCGATCAACCTTTTCATTTTAATAAAGACCAAAAAAATTGTCATTTTTGAAATTATAAGCATTAGCAGGTTATTAGAAACTGAAATCAAACAGTTTTCAACTCAAAACTTTATTCTAGGTGATGTTACATTTTCACATAGGACCCCTTGTTTGAAAGGAGCTTCTGAACTCTCTCGTCCATTGAATTTGTCAGGTTTTGGATGGTTTCTGCTTCAATTGTTTTGCATGAGGACAGAATACCCTCCCAGAGCTGTTGCTTAGATGTGAACTGCCTCCCGCCATCATAGACACTCCTTTTGATGATGCTCCAGAGGTTCTGAATGGGGTAGAGGTCAGGGGAGCATGGGGGTCACACCATAAGTTTGTCCCCTTTTATGCCCATATCAGCCAGAGATGCAGATGTTTTATGTGCAGCATGAGATGGTGCATTATCATGCAAAATAATGATCTTGCTGTGAAATACACGGTTCTTCTTCTTGAACCATGGCAGGAAGTGCTGTTTGAGAAAATCCACATACATTATGGAGTTCATCTTTAGCGCCTTCAGGGATCCTAAAGGGGCCGACAATCTCTCTCCCCATGATTCCAGCCCAAAACATTACTCCACCTCCTCCTTGTTGGCGCTGTAGCCATGTTTGCGTGGGGTGTCCATCAACCAGCCATCCTCCACTCCATCCATCTGGACCATCGAGCGCTGCACGGCACTCATCCGTGAACAAAACAGTTTTGAAATCAGTCTTCATGTAATGTTTAGCCCACTGGAGCCGTTTCTGCTTGTGTGAAGTGGATAGAGGAGGTCGACAGGATGGCGTATGCACAGCTGCAAACCTCTGAAGGACCCTGCATCTTGTTGTTCGGGGGACGTTGGAGGCACCAGCAGCTTCAAAAACTTGTCTGCTGCTATGACAAGGCTTTTTTGCCGCTGCTCTTTTAACCTGACGTAATTGCCTGTAGGAAAGAGTCCTCAATTTGCCCTTATCAGCACACA
Source organism: Phyllobates terribilis (assembly GCF_046119375.1). NCBI lineage: Eukaryota > Metazoa > Chordata > Amphibia > Anura > Dendrobatidae > Phyllobates > Phyllobates terribilis. The sequence goes on along the minus strand of NW_027362763.1, from coordinate 455,526,679 downwards.
CACGTGTGTACTGTGAATCAGCTACATACTTCTTGATTGCCAAGACACTTCATCCTGATCATCGCACAATGTTGATTGTATTCATGCCTTGACCTAAACACTCCACAATTTGTTGCTTCTCAGCAGCCGACACATCCTTTTTCTTTCCCATTTTGGCAGAAAATGTAGCCTGCTTAATAATGTGAGACAGCCTTCTTAAGTAGTCTTGCCTTTCATTGGACACACCTGCCAAACTAATTAGCACAGGTGTCTGCAATTGCTTACAGTGATATAAAGAGCCCTGACACACATCACCATCAATGAGTTTAACTGACAAACAAACAAATTCTTCCCTTATCACTCCTAAACACTTTTTGCATAATAATTTGGAACACAGTGTACATGTGCTTTTCCACAAAACACCAGTGGTTCACGTAGTGAATCTTATAGTTTTAACTTGCCAACCGTGGTCTGTATGGAGTTGTTCAATAAAGGGCCCAAAATTAAGATAACATAGATGGGAGAGGTCTCTATGAATAGGAATTCCTAAGTATTTGATACCCTGTGAGGGCCAGTTAAAGGGAAAGTTGGACTGGATGGAATCCTATATGGATTTGGGGAGGGAGCCATCGAGGGCCTCAGACTTCGCTGCATTGATTTTAAAATTTGACCATGTAACAAAGTGATCTATTTCAGCCATAACAGCATGGATGGATATATGTGATTGAGTGATATATACTAGGACATCATCAGCAAATAGAGAGCACTTGTACTCGGTGCCTCCCACCTCAATCCACCTAATATTGGGGTTATGGCGAATTGATAAGAGCAGGTGGTCCGTCACTAGGATGTATAAGAGAGGGGACAGAGGACATCCCTGCCTTGTCCCATTGGTGATTGTGAAAGGTGATGAAAATGTTCTGATGCACCCCCTGGGCCTTGGGACACCCGGAGCCGGACCCATTTTGGTGGATGCTGGTGGTTGAAGTCTTCGTGGCGGCGACCCGGTTCCGTGGCTCAGGGTGGTCAAACCAGTGGCGGAACTATTTATGTGGTTTTGATGTTTAAATGTCCGACTACGCCACCCGCGGATTGCGGTCAGAGTGAACCGCCGCTGCAGGGCAGACCGCTGAGGCTGGTGTTGTGGGTGCAGCAGAGTGTAGCATAACTCCCCACGGGAGGAGTATAGCCTCAGGGCAGTGTATGCGGAGGATGGGGGTGATGGTGCAGGGCAGCAGCAGTAACGACACGGAGTCAGTGATGCAGTCCAGGGCCTTTACTCACAGTTCTTAATATCCAGACCACGTCTGCAGGTAACGGCTGCCCACGTCGTACTGTGCTCACCAGGTGAGGGGCTCAGACAACTCCCAGATAACTTGGAGCGCCTCACAGGATCCCCTTTGTGTGTCGTTTGTCTGGCCTTTCTTACCAACCCTTCTGTCCGACTGCCTCGGGCCTCCTCTTGGTAAACTTGGTGCCAGTTTCCCTGACCCTATGTGGTGCCTTCCTAGCGGGTGTAGCGAGGGGCTGCGCCACATAAAATATCACAGCCTTCGGTTTCTAGCTGAGGGTCGTTTCCTGCCTCCACTAGTTTCGGGGACCGATCTCCCCCTTTGGCCTGACCCCTCCACGCAGGTGGATTCGGGTGTGCGGTGGCGACTCGCCCGTCCGCACCCCTGGGATCCCTTCATTCCTCGTTCCTGGAGCCTTCTCCGCTCCTCTTCCTTCCTTCTCCCTCTTCCAGGCCTGGGCCTCTGTTACTAGGCCCGCCTCTGGAGCAGAGCTCATGCAGAGCCCCTGCTCCCTGCCACTTCTGCTCAGACTTCTCAGCACTGAACTAAGATGGTGCCCACCTTTTATACTCCCTTCTCAATGCACCCAGGAACTGCTTCCTCCCTGCTCCTGCACTACAGGGTTCCCCTTCCTCAGTGTTCCCTCCCCCCACTCCAGCCAGGGACAGGGACTGTCGTGCCCATCTCAGAGGCATATTGGTCGCCCTGCCCCACGGCAATGTGGTGTAATGCATGCAGGTGTCGGGTCCTGATCCCCACTCCATCCTTACCTGAGAGTGAGATATCACACCTCTGGGTGAGGTGCACTACCTCTGTAGCAACCGAGCCCTCAGGGTGCTACAGTTCCATTTATCTTCAGCCTAGGTGACGTATTGTGATACAGGGCCGTGATTTTGGCTATAAAAGGGTCCCCTAGACCCCTACCCCAAGCTTTTTAAGAGAATCATATATGGCGTGCCAGGAGACTCTATGGAATGCTTTCTCAGCATCCAACGAGAGTATCTAATTACAAATTTTTAACTGCATCTAGCCCAGGAAATACTTTGTGCCTAGTAGCAGTGTCTGCTAGTCAGCGGATTATCCCGGCTGTTAAGCAAGCTACACCACCTGTAGTTTGGACACTTAATTTTTTCAAAGGAAATGCTTCAGGACCACGGGATACTCAGTGAAGAGCATCAGGAGGCATCCCAAGGCATAGGGGCTGGGACTGGCAGTAGGATGCCTTGTGGTGGACAGCCGAGCTCGATCCTTATAAAAGCTTTTTAACTGCAGCAGCTTTAGTGGACGCTACTGGAGCTGGAATTACGCGGCTGCTGGCATGAGACTTGCCCTCCAATAGATCCTTGTAAATGGATTTAAAGTGTATTCATTCAAATTAGAGAGACAATTTAAATAAAAAAGCTTAGAGCTGCCTCCACCACAGGGGGGCTCGCTCGACCCACCAGCGGACAGGCACCAGTATTGGGAGAGGGGGGCTGGCCGTCAGGGTTCACCGCGGCTCTGGCACAAACCCGGCGACACGGAGGTGGCACGGGCAGGAGCGGACTGAAAGTGTTGGCTTCTCACTTTTTGGATTTTAGAAGGGCATGACATGCCTATATCTGTGTCTCCCCCTCCTTTTACTCCTCCACCTCTTTTCTTTTCGCATGACTATATGTACTTGTCACTTTTCCATGTGTTAGTTGTGTCTTCTGAGCAGTTTGTCAGCTTTTGGACACCTTTGAAGGTGTTTTCTATGTGTTTCTATGTGTTTTTGTTTGCCTGCCATTGGTTTTAACGGTGTTCGAAGGTGTTTGACGAACAGTTCGACGAACAGTTCGGCGAACACACGGGTGTTCGACCAACCGAACCGAACTCGAACACTACGGGGGTGGCTCAACACTACTACTCAGGTCTCTTCATCAGGCATAGTATATTGCAAAATCTGAAGAGTCACATATTTATATACAATAATACACACAAAAATGCAATAGGTAAGACAGGTGATGAAAAGCAGAGTTATTATGGAAGAGATAAATAGTTCTGGCTATAAATATTTTAGCAGTTAATAGATAAGGAGTGTGAAGGTTTTATTGTCCTGTGACTAGGTCCAGTGTTGTGATGGCCTCTAAAGTCTGAGGAGCACATTCCTTAGTTGATGTAGAATGACATAAATCCATGCGACACATTCATTCCTGCTCTGAAAGAGTTAAAGGTCACCATCAGTTTATATTCTGAGATTCTTCTTTCTCTTTAAGATTTGAAGTTACCTTTTAATACTAGTAATTTCATGTCTTTTATGCTGTGATCAGGGGAGCAAAAATGCTTGGCTACAGGTAGATCTATTCTTTTTTCTTTTATTGTGTGGCGATGATGATTCATCCTTGTTCTAAGTTTTTGCCCTGTCTCTCCTACATATTGACCCCCATTTGGTACATATAATTAAGTACACTACATTAGATGTGATACAGCTGAATGTACCTGGCTTCTTATAGTCCTGATGTGAATTGGGAATCTTTATCTTGTCTGTGGTCCTTATAAACGGACAGGTTTTACATTTTTTCTGGGCGCAAGGAAAGGTACCAGATTACAATCAATATTTCCAGACCCCCCCCTTCTGTGTTTCAGGCAGCCCCCAAATTTAAGAAGCATCATTGTCAGAAGCTCCCTGTCATCTCTACCAGCTACAGGTACCTTTCCTTGTGGTTAGCAAGGCAGAGCAGGAAGGAACCGCCGGAGCGGTTAGCAAGGCAGAGCAGGAAGGAACCGCCGGAGCGGTTAGCAAGGCAGAGCAGGAAGGTACCGCCGGAGCGGTGAGCAAGGCAGAGCAGGAAGGAACCGCCGGAGCGGTGAGCAAGGCAGAGCAGGAAGGAACCGCCGGAGCGGTGAGCAAGGCAGAGCAAGAAGGAACCACCGGAGCGGTGAGCAAGGCAGAGCAGAGAGGAACCGCCGGAGCGGTGAACAAGGCAAAGCAGAGAGGACAGGGCTCTGTTCACACTGAACAGACTGGAAGGAAAAAGCAGAACCAGATACACACAAGGTACTTGCAATGAAGTAGAGAGTGGACTCCAAACTCACAACAGAAGTACAGAGACTACGAGTAGGAGAAGGTGCAGGTTCAGAGACTGCAGGAAAAGGGAAGGTACGGACACAGAGACAAACAGGCTAGGAGAGTGTACAGACAGGAACTAACTCTGCAACAAGATACAGGAGCGAGTCTGGGTATACGGCCCCCAGAGAGGCGGACAAACAGGCTAGGAGAGTGTTAAGACAGGAACTGACACTGCAACAAGATACAGGATCGAGTCTGGGTATACGGCCCCCAGAGAGGCGGAAAAACAGGCTAAGAGATAATTCAGACAGGCCTGGGAATACAGCCCCCAGGTTGGCGGACAGGCAAGAACAGAGTGGGACCTGGCACATCAGAGGCAGGGAGCCCTCTGAAGGTAAGAGTTGCTCAGGCACCAGCTTCAGGGTGGAGCTGGTTTAAATATCCAGTGACAGACAGCAATAGGCTGGAGACGCATTAGGGGTGTGCCCACAGCAGCTACAAGAAACAGGAAGTAACCGGGCCGCCGCCCTAAGCAGTCAGGACAGGGACAAGCAGACAGCAAGAACAGAAACCAGGCTGGCAGACTGGACTGAAGATTAAGTTTGTGATCTTGCATAGTGGAAGATGGTGCACTATGCAAGTACGCCGCCAGGTATGTTACAAACTGCCAGACATGATAAAACCTCGAAAGCGTGAAAGGTGGTCTACATTGTTGAAGACCAAAATGTAAAAGGGTCCAAACCCTCCCTGATGGTATTGATATTGAGCTCTAGATATTCCTGCATCATCCTCTCCAGTTGTTCATCACATGTCAGACTTGTACTCTGTTGTGCACGAGCTGGTCTCAAAAATGTGTGAAAGGACTCACAGAAATTGCTTCTGCCACTTACTGTGCTGCTGCTAATGTTTTGGCATTGATGAATTGATGTGCTGGAAGTTGAAAGTCTACAGCTGCGATGCACACTGTGTGCCTCACTGGTGTCTTGGGGAAAACCTCTCTTAAGGTTGGGTAAAAGCTTTTTTCGATAGTCCAGCATTCACGGGTCCCTTTCCATGGCGGGAAGCATCTGGAAAATGCACTATTACAATGTGGATATAACAGAGTGGCAACCCCGTAGTCAGCATCAAACAATATTTACCAAACAAGGCAAGTCTTTACTGTCCAATCATCACAGCCCCTTTCTTTTCCAGACCATTCCCTTCCCCATAAACTCCCTTCCCAACATCACGGAAAGAGACCTTACTCGTCTCCTCTCCAAATCACACCTCACCACTTGTGCACTTGATCCCATCCCATCCCACCTCCTCCCCAACCTCACCCCCCACACTCATCCTATCCCCAACCCATCTCTTCAACCTATCACTAACTTCGGGTACCTTCCCCGCTGCCTTCAAACATGCCACAATCATGCCCATCCTCAAAAAGCCATCCCTCGACCCAACCGCCTTGTCCAGCTACCCCCCCCATATCACTGCTCCCATTTGCCTCCAAACTCCTTGAGCAACACATTCACGCTGAACTTTCCTCTCACTTCTCATCTAACTCTTCGACAACTGACAATCCGGCTTCCGCTGCCACCATTCCACCGAAACTGCCCTTACTAAAATCATCAATGATTTATTTACAGCCAAAGCTAACAGAAAAATCTCTGTACTCCTTCTTCTTGACCTGTCCTCTGCTATGGACAGAGTTGACCACTGCCTCCTACTACAGATCCTCTCTTCCTTTGGCATCAAAAACCTAGCTCTATCTTGGATCTCCTCATACTTTTCTAAATGCATATTTAGCGTCTCCCACTCCCACACTATCTCCTCACCTTGCTCCCTCTCTGTTGGAGTCCCTCAAGGCTCTGTCCTAGGACCCCTACTCTTCTCAATCTATACCCTTGGCCTGGGACAGCTCATAAAATCCCATGGCTTCCAGTCCCATCATATGCTGATGACACCCAGATCCACCTCTCTGGCACAGACGTCAACTCTCTGCTGTACAGAATCCCAGCATGTATAGCAGTCATATCCTCCTTCTTCTCCTGACGCTTCCTCAAGCCTAATGTGGACAAAACTGAACTTATCATCTTTTCCCCATCTCGCATATCTTCCCCACCTGATATTTCTATCACAATAAATAACATCACACTTTCCCCTGTACAGGCAATCCGCAGCCTCGGAGTAACCCTTGACTGTGCCCTGTCCTTCAAACCCCACATTCAAGCTATCGCCACCTCCTGTCGCCTCCAGCTCAAAAACATTTCCAGAATCTGTCCTTTCCTCAACCCTCACTCTACTAAACTGCTTGTGCATGCCCTCATCATCTCCCGCCTCGACTACTGCAACATCCTCCTCTATGGCCTACCTGCTAACACTTTCACAGCCCTCCAGTCCATCCTTAACTCTGCTGCGCGACTGGTCCATCTCTCGCCTCGCTACTCCTCTGCTATCCCCCTTTGCAAATCCCTTCACTGGCTCCCAATTGCCCAGCGTATCAAACTACTAACACTGACTTACAAAACCATCTATAACCTCTCTCCTCTGTACATCTCTGAACTAATCTTTTGATGCATTCCCTTACGTAATCTCCAGTCCTCACAAGACCTCCATCTCTCCTCCACAATTATTCATCCCACACCCAATCACCTCCAAGATTTCTCCTAAATATCGCCCATCGTATGGAAATATGTGCCTCAACACGCCGATTATCTACCACATTTGGATCCTTCAGACGGAACCGGAAAACCCTTGCTTGCTGCCACCTCAAAAACCCCGGAAGCTACTGCAATCTCCTCAACCTACTGTCTCCTTCCCCATTCCTGTAGAATGTAAGCCTCTTCCATCTGTACCAGTCTATCTTTGTTAGTTTGTTTACTGTAAGTGATATCTGTATTTGGTATGTAACCCCTTCTTATGTACAACACCATGGAATCAATGGCGCTACTTAAATAAATAATAATAATAATTATTTTGAATCATAACTATACGGGGATCATGTTGCAGATAGTGCAGCAAGAAGGCACTCATATGTCGGGCTCTTCCATGATGTCCAAGGCCATGTTGTGTTGCTGGCTGGGTAACACTTAGGGCCGGCGTCAGCACCCGGCGTACCCGGGCAAGTGCCGGGGCCCTGGAAAATCAGAGGGGCCCACCGCCCACTCACTGTCGGGGCCCACCGCCCACTCACTGTCGGGGCCCTGGCTGCTTCCTCGGCATCTGTTCAGTGACGCAGGCGCTGCACTCCCCCAGACATGGCCGCGCGCTGTGCGACTGTGTCTGTTAGTAATGACACGGCAGGATCGACGGCACCTTTAATTGTGCTTGTGTGTCACCCCCTGCCGTGTCATTACTAGCAGACACAGCCGCACTGCGCGTGGCCATGTCTGGGGGGAGTGCCAGCAATCAAACACCGTCGGAGGTCCTGCACAGATGGGGGGGAGCGGCCCGGACCCGACAGCAAGTGGGCCCCTCTGATGGTCCAGGGCCATGATGTCTGTGACACGCCGGGGGCCCTGCACTGCCCCATACCTGTGGAGCTGCTGGACAGTAGAGATGAGCGGTGTTCGACTCGAACTGTTCGCCAATCTCAAATTCGAGCTGTTTTGGGCGGTGTTCGAGCCGTTCGGCGAACACGAACGATTTGAAAAAAATTCGGCTGTTCGAGGTTATCTTCGATAACTGTTCGTGCACCAAAATCATAACTGGATTTTTTCTCAGCAATGCTGAAAATTAATGTTAATACGCAGTTTGAGTGTACAGCGGGGCGGGGGGAGGGGCAGGGGATGGATCTTTGCAGGAATAATGAAGATCTCCATTTTTTTTTCTCTTTCCCGCATTTACAGTGGGGAGGTGCAATCTGTCAGCCTATCAGCAGCGCACACATGGAGCGAAGTGCTTTTTTTCACACAAGCAAGGGCATGTGTCATTGGCAGTGTATGTCACATGTCCTTGCCCTATAAGACCCAGCCATTTTCCCTGTCGCCACCATTTTCTCACTGCTGCAGCTGCATGTTAGACGGCACCGCAGTTGCTGTGTGCGCTATACCTTGTTAATTTCAAGCCAATTTTCGCTCAAATCTACAGATAGCTTGGGAGTAGCAAAGGGTTGTGATTGCAGTCCTTTTAAGGACTAGGTTACAGCATTTCCTACGACTTTTATCAGGCAGGTCTGTGCTCTTAAATAGATAGGTTGGGAGTAAAGACTAGAGATGAGCGTTGTTCTACTCGAACTGTTCGCCAATCTCAAATTCGAGCTGTTTTGGGCGGTGTTCGAGCCGTTCGGCGAACACGAACAATTTGAGAAAAATTCGGCTGTTCGAGGTTATGTTCGATAACTGTTCGTGCAGCAAAATCATAACTGGATTTTTTCTCAGTAATGATGAAAATTAATGTTAATACGCAGTTTGAGTGTACAGCGGGGTGGGGGGAGGGGCAGGGGATGGATCTCTGCAGGAACAATGAAGATCTCCATTTTTTTTTCTCTTTCCCACATTTACAGTGGGGAGGTGCAATCTGTCAGCCTATCAGCAGCGCACACACGGAGCGAAGTGCTTTTTTTCACACAAGCAAGGGCATGTGTCATTGGCAGTGTATGTCACATGTCCTTGCCCTATAAGACCAAGCCATTTTCCCCGTCGCCACCATTTTCTCACTGCTGCAGCTGCGTGTTAGACGGCACCGCAGTTGCTGTGTGCGCTATACCTTGTTAATTTCAAGCCAATTTTCCCACAAATATACAGATAGCTTGGGAGTATGGAATAGTTGTGATTGCAGTCCTTTTAAGGACTAGGTTACAGCATTTCCTACGACTTTTATCAGGGAGGTCTGTGCTCTTAAATAGATCGGTTGTGGGAGTAAAGACTAATTGTAATTGCAGTCCTTTTCAGGACTAGGTTACATGAGTTCCTATCAGTTTTTGCCAGGCAGGTCTGTGCCAGTGCTGTGCAAGTTTTTTTCACAGCATTTGGCTGAATCGAGCAAAGCTAATCCTTTTTGGCCTATTGCAGAGTGTGTTAGTCAGTGGACTAGCCTATCTGTGTTGCAAGATATACCACCTGTGTATAGAATACCAATTTTTTTACTGCACCTAGTGAAGTAAAATCTTTTGGGCATAGCATCATTCTATTAGTCCATCTATACTGACCTCCATCAGGTTGCAAATTAAAACTAATTTTTATCTGCATCTACAGTACCTCTGAAAAAATATTTGGGCTTCTAGCAGTGTGTGGGACTTGTTCTATTAGTCCATCTATACTGACCTCCATCAGGTTGCAAACTGAATATATTTTTTTCTGCATCTACCTCTGAAAAAATATTGGGCTTCTAGCTGTGTGTGGGTCTTGTTCTATTAATCCATCTATACTGACCTCCATCAGGTTGCAAACTGAATATATTTTTTTCTGCATCTACCTCTGAAAAAATATTTGGCCTTCTAGTAGTGTGTCGGACTTTCTCTATTAGTCCATCTATACTGACCTCCATCAGGTTGCAAATTAAAACTAATTTTTATCTGCATCTACAGTACCTCTGAAAATATATTTGGGCTTCTAGCAGTGTGTGGGACTTGTTCTATTAGTCCATCTATACTGACCTCCATCAGGTTGCAAACTGAATATATTTTTTTCTGCATCTACCTCTGAAAAAATATTGGGCTTCTAGCTGTGTGTGGGTCTTGTTCTATTAATCCATCTATACTGACCTCCATCAGGTTGCAAACTGAATATATTTTTTTCTGCATCTACCTCTGAAAAAATATTTGGCCTTCTAGTAGTGTGTCGGACTTTCTCTATTAGTCCATCTATACTGACCTCCATCAGGTTGCAAATTAAAACTAATTTTTATCTGCATCTACAGTACCTCTGAAAAAATATTTGGGCTTCTAGCAGTGTGTGGGACTTGTTCTATTAGTCCATCTATACTGACCTCCATCAGGTTGCAAACTGAATATAGTTTTTTCTGCATCTACCTCTGAAAAAATATTGGGCTTCTAGCTGTGTGTGGGTCTTGTTCTATTAATCCATCTATACTGACCTCCATCAGGTTGCAAACTGAATATATTTTTTTCTGCATCTACATCTGAAAAAATATTTGGCCTTCTAGTAGTGTGTCGGACTTTCTCTATTAGTCCATCTATACTGACCTCCATCAGGTTGCAAATTAAAACTAATTTTTATCTGCATTTACAGTACCTCGGAAAAAATATTTGGGCTTCTAGCAGTGTGTGGGACTTGTTCTATTAGTCCATCTATACTGACCTCCATCAGGTTGCAAACTGAATATAGTTTTTTCTGCATCTACCTCTGAAAAAATATTGGGCTTCTAGCTGTGTGTGGGTCTTGTTCTATTAATCCATCTATACTGACCTCCATCAGGTTGCAAACTGAATATATTTTTTTCTGCATCTACCTCTGAAAAAATATTTGGCCTTCTAGTAGTGTGTCGGACTTTCTCTATTAGTCCATCTATACTGACCTCCATCAGGTTGCAAACTGAATATAATTTTTTTCTGCATCTAGCTCTGAAAAAATATTTGGCCTTCTAGTAGTGTGTCGGACTTTCTCTATTAGTCCATCTATACTGACCTCCATCAGGTTGCAAATTAAAACTAATTTTTATCTGCATCTACAGTACCTCTGAAAAAATATTTGGGCTTCTAGCAGTGTGTGGGACTTGTTCTATTAGTCCATCTATACTGACCTCCATCAGGTTGCAAACTGAATATAGTTTGTTCTGCATCTACCTCTGAAAAAATATTGGGCTTCTAGCTGTGTGTGGGTCTTGTTCTATTAATCCATCTATACTGACCTCCATCAGGTTGCAAACTGAATATATTTTTTTCTGCATCTACCTCTGAAAAAATATTTGGCCTTCTAGTAGTGTGTCGGACTTTCTCTATTAGTCCATCTATACTGACCTCCATCAGGTTGCAAACTGAATATAATTTTTTTCTGCATCTAGTTCTGAAAAAATATTTGGCCTTCTAGTAGTGTGTCGGACTTTCTCTATTAGTCCATCTATACTGACCTCCATCAGGTTGCAAATTAAAACTAATTTTTATCTGCATCTACAGTACCTCTGAAAAAATATTTGGGCTTCTAGCAGTGTGTGGGACTTGTTCTATTAGTCCATCTATACTGACCTCCATCAGGTTGCAAACTGAATATAGTTTTTTCTGCATCTACCTCTGAAAAAATATTGGGCTTCTAGCTGTGTGTGGGTCTTGTTCTATTAATCCATCTATACTGACCTCCATCAGGTTGCAAACTGAATATATTTTTTTCTGCATCTACCTCTGAAAAAATATTTGGCCTTCTAGTAGTGTGTCGGACTTTCTCTATTAGTCCATCTATACTGACCTCCATCAGGTTGCAAATTAAAACTAATTTTTATCTGCATCTACAGTACCTCTGAAAAAATATTTGGGCTTCTAGCAGTGTGTGGGACTTGTTTTATTAGTCCATCTATACTGACCTCCATCAGGTTGCAAACTGAATATAGTTTTTTCTGCATCTACCTCTGAAAAAATATTGGGCTTCTAGCTGTGTGTGGGTCTTGTTCTGTTAATCCATCTATACTGACCTCCATCAGGTTGCAAACTGAATATATTTTTTTCTGCATCTACCTCTGAAAAAATATTTGGCCTTCTAGTAATGTGTCGAACTTTCTCTATTAGTCCAGCTATACTGACCTCCATCAGGTTGCAAATTAAAACTAATTTTTATCTGCATCTACAGTACCTCTGAAAAAATATTTGGACTTCTAGCAGTGTGTGGGACTTGTTCTATTAGTCCATCTATACTGACCTCCATCAGGTTGCAAACTGAATATATTTTTTTCTGCATCTACCTCTGAAAAAATATTGGGCTTCTAGCTGTGTGTGGGTCTTGTTCTATTAATCCATCTATACTGACCTCCATCAGGTTGCAAACTGAATATATTTTTTTCTGCATCTACCTCTGAAATAATATTTGGCCTTCTAGTAGTGTGTCGGACTTTCTCTATTAGTCCATCTATACTGACCTCCATCAGGTTGCAAATTAAAACTAATTTTTATCTGCATCTACAGTACCTCTGAAAAAATATTTGGGCTTCTAGCAGTGTGTGGGACTTGTCCTATTAGTCCATCTATACTGACCTCCATCAGGTTGCAAACTGAATATAGTTTTTTCTGCATCTACCTCTGAAAAAATATTGGGCTTCTAGCTGTGTGTGGGTCTTGTTCTATTAATCCATCTATACTGACCTCCATCAGGTTGCAAACTGAATATATTTTTTTCTGCATCTACCTCTGAAAAAATATTTGGCCTTCTAGTAGTGTGTCGGACTTTCTCTATTAGTCCATCTATACTGACCTCCATCAGGTTGCAAATTAAAACTAATTTTTATCTGCATCTACAGTACCTCTGAAAATATATTTGGGCTTCTAGCAGTGTGTGGGACTTGTTCTATTAGTCCATCTATACTGACCTCCATCAGGTTGCAAACTGAATATATTTTTTTCTGCATTTACCTCTGAAAAAATATTGGGCTTCTAGCTGTGTGTGGGTCTTGTTCTATTAATCCATCTATACTGACCTCCATCAGGTTGCAAACTGAATATATTTTTTTCTGCATCTACCTCTGAAAAAATATTTGGCCTTCTAGTAGTGTGTCGGACTTTCTCTATTAGTCCATCTATACTGACCTCCATCAGGTTGCAAATTAAAACTAATTTTTATCTGCATCTACAGTACCTCTGAAAAAATATTTGGGCTTCTAGCAGTGTGTGGGACTTGTTCTATTAGTCCATCTATACTGACCTCCATCAGGTTGCAAACTGAATATAGTTTTTTCTGCATCTACCTCTGAAAAAATATTGGGCTTCTAGCTGTGTGTGGGTCTTGTTCTATTAATCCATCTATACTGACCTCCATCAGGTTGCAAACTGAATATATTTTTTTCTGCATCTACATCTGAAAAAATATTTGGCCTTCTAGTAGTGTGTCGGACTTTCTCTATTAGTCCATCTATACTGACCTCCATCAGGTTGCAAATTAAAACTAATTTTTATCTGCATTTACAGTACCTCGGAAAAAATATTTGGGCTTCTAGCAGTGTGTGGGACTTGTTCTATTAGTCCATCTATACTGACCTCCATCAGGTTGCAAACTGAATATAGTTTTTTCTGCATCTACCTCTGAAAAAATATTGGGCTTCTAGCTGTGTGTGGGTCTTGTTCTATTAATGCATCTATACTGACCTCCATCAGGTTGCAAACTGAATATATTTTTTTCTGCATCTACCTCTGAAAAAATATTTGGCCTTCTAGTAGTGTGTCGGACTTTCTCTATTAGTCCATCTATACTGACCTCCATCAGGTTGCAAACTGAATATAATTTTTTTCTGCATCTAGCTCTGAAAAAATATTTGGCCTTCTAGTAGTGTGTCGGACTTTCTCTATTAGTCCATCTATACTGACCTCCATCAGGTTGCAAATTAAAACTAATTTTTATCTGCATCTACAGTACCTCTGAAAAAATATTTGGGCTTCTAGCAGTGTGTGGGACTTGTTCTATTAGTCCATCTATACTGACCTCCATCAGGTTGCAAACTGAATATAGTTTGTTCTGCATCTACCTCTGAAAAAATATTGGGCTTCTAGCTGTGTGTGGGTCTTGTTCTATTAATCCATCTATACTGACCTCCATCAGGTTGCAAACTGAATATATTTTTTTCTGCATCTACCTCTGAAAAAATATTTGGCCTTCTAGTAGTGTGTCGGACTTTCTCTATTAGTCCATCTATACTGACCTCCATCAGGTTGCAAACTGAATATAATTTTTTTCTGCATCTAGTTCTGAAAAAATATTTGGCCTTCTAGTAGTGTGTCGGACTTTCTCTATTAGTCCATCTATACTGACCTCCATCAGGTTGCAAATTAAAACTAATTTTTATCTGCATCTACAGTACCTCTGAAAAAATATTTGGGCTTCTAGCAGTGTGTGGGACTTGTTCTATTAGTCCATCTATACTGACCTCCATCAGGTTGCAAACTGAATATAGTTTTTTCTGCATCTACCTCTGAAAAAATATTGGGCTTCTAGCTGTGTGTGGGTCTTGTTCTATTAATCCATCTATACTGACCTCCATCAGGTTGCAAACTGAATATATTTTTTTCTGCATCTACCTCTGAAAAAATATTTGGCCTTCTAGTAGTGTGTCGGACTTTCTCTATTAGTCCATCTATACTGACCTCCATCAGGTTGCAAATTAAAACTAATTTTTATCTGCATCTACAGTACCTCTGAAAAAATATTTGGGCTTCTAGCAGTGTGTGGGACTTGTTCTATTAGTCCATCTATACTGACCTCCATCAGGTTGCAAACTGAATATAGTTTTTTCTGCATCTACCTCTGAAAAAATATTGGGCTTCTAGCTGTGTGTGGGTCTTGTTCTGTTAATCCATCTATACTGACCTCCATCAGGTTGCAAACTGAATATATTTTTTTCTGCATCTACCTCTGAAAAAATATTTGGCCTTCTAGTAATGTGTCGAACTTTCTCTATTAGTCCAGCTATACTGACCTCCATCAGGTTGCAAATTAAAACTAATTTTTATCTGCATCTACAGTACCTCTGAAAAAATATTTGGACTTCTAGCAGTGTGTGGGACTTGTTCTATTAGTCCATCTATACTGACCTCCATCAGGTTGCAAACTGAATATATTTTTTTCTGCATCTACCTCTGAAAAAATATTGGGCTTCTAGCTGTGTGTGGGTCTTGTTCTATTAATCCATCTATACTGACCTCCATCAGGTTGCAAACTGAATATATTTTTTTCTGCATCTACCTCTGAAATAATATTTGGCCTTCTAGTAGTGTGTCGGACTGTCTCTATTAGTCCATCTATACTGACCTCCATCAGGTTGCAAATTAAAACTAATTTTTATCTGCATCTACAGTACCTCTGAAAAAATATTTGGACTTCTAGCAGTGTGTGGGACTTGTTCTATTAGTCCATCTATACTGACCTCCATCAGGTTGCAAACTGAATATATTTTTTTCTGCATCTACCTCTGAAAAAATATTGGGCTTCTAGCTGTGTGTGGGTCTTGTTCTATTAATCCATCTATACTGACCTCCATCAGGTTGCAAACTGAATATATTTTTTTCTGCATCTACCTCTGAAATAATATTTGGCCTTCTAGTAGTGTGTCGGACTTTCTCTATTAGTCCATCTATACTGACCTCCATCAGGTTGCAAATTAAAACTAATTTTTATCTGCATCTACAGTACCTCTGAAAAAATATTTGGGCTTCTAGCAGTGTGTGGGACTTGTTCTATTAGTCCATCTATACTGACCTCCATCAGGTTGCAAACTGAATATAGTTTTTTCTGCATCTACCTCTGAAAAAATATTGGGCTTCTAGCTGTGTGTGGGTCTTGTTCTATTAATCCATCTATACTGACCTCCATCAGGTTGCAAACTGAATATATTTTTTTCTGCATTTACCTCTGAAAAAATATTGGGCTTCTAGCTGTGTGTGGGTCTTGTTCTATTAATCCATCTATACTGACCTCCATCAGGTTGCAAACTGAATATATTTTTTTCTGCATCTACCTCTGAAAAAATATTTGGCCTTCTAGTAGTGTGTCGGACTTTCTCTATTAGTCCATCTATACTGACCTCCATCAGGTTGCAAATTAAAACTAATTTTTATCTGCATCTACAGTACCTCTGAAAAAATATTTGGGCTTCTAGCAGTGTGTGGGACTTGTTCTATTAGTCCATCTATACTGACCTCCATCAGGTTGCAAACTGAATATAGTTTTTTCTGCATCTACCTCTGAAAAAATATTGGGCTTCTAGCTGTGTGTGGGTCTTGTTCTATTAATCCATCTATACTGACCTCCATCAGGTTGCAAACTGAATATATTTTTTTCTGCATCTACATCTGAAAAAATATTTGGCCTTCTAGTAGTGTGTCGGACTTTCTCTATTAGTCCATCTATACTGACCTCCATCAGGTTGCAAATTAAAACTAATTTTTATCTGCATTTACAGTACCTCGGAAAAAATATTTGGGCTTCTAGCAGTGTGTGGGACTTGTTCTATTAGTCCATCTATACTGACCTCCATCAGGTTGCAAACTGAATATAGTTTTTTCTGCATCTACCTCTGAAAAAATATTGGGCTTCTAGCTGTGTGTGGGTCTTGTTCTATTAATCCATCTATACTGACCTCCATCAGGTTGCAAACTGAATATATTTTTTTCTGCATCTACCTCTGAAAAAATATTTGGCCTTCTAGTAGTGTGTCGGACTTTCTCTATTAGTCCATCTATACTGACCTCCATCAGGTTGCAAACTGAATATAATTTTTTTCTGCATCTAGCTCTGAAAAAATATTTGGCCTTCTAGTAGTGTGTCGGACTTTCTCTATTAGTCCATCTATACTGACCTCCATCAGGTTGCAAATTAAAACTAATTTTTATCTGCATCTACAGTACCTCTGAAAAAATATTTGGGCTTCTAGCAGTGTGTGGGACTTGTTCTATTAGTCCATCTATACTGACCTCCATCAGGTTGCAAACTGAATATAGTTTGTTCTGCATCTACCTCTGAAAAAATATTGGGCTTCTAGCTGTGTGTGGGTCTTGTTCTATTAATCCATCTATACTGACCTCCATCAGGTTGCAAACTGAATATATTTTTTTCTGCATCTACCTCTGAAAAAATATTTGGCCTTCTAGTAGTGTGTCGGACTTTCTCTATTAGTCCATCTATACTGACCTCCATCAGGTTGCAAACTGAATATAATTTTTTTCTGCATCTAGTTCTGAAAAAATATTTGGCCTTCTAGTAGTGTGTCGGACTTTCTCTATTAGTCCATCTATACTGACCTCCATCAGGTTGCAAATTAAAACTAATTTTTATCTGCATCTACAGTACCTCTGAAAAAATATTTGGGCTTCTAGCAGTGTGTGGGACTTGTTCTATTAGTCCATCTATACTGACCTCCATCAGGTTGCAAACTGAATATAGTTTTTTCTGCATCTACCTCTGAAAAAATATTGGGCTTCTAGCTGTGTGTGGGTCTTGTTCTATTAATCCATCTATACTGACCTCCATCAGGTTGCAAACTGAATATATTTTTTTCTGCATCTACCTCTGAAAAAATATTTGGCCTTCTAGTAGTGTGTCGGACTTTCTCTATTAGTCCATCTATACTGACCTCCATCAGGTTGCAAATTAAAACTAATTTTTATCTGCATCTACAGTACCTCTGAAAAAATATTTGGGCTTCTAGCAGTGTGTGGGACTTGTTCTATTAGTCCATCTATACTGACCTCCATCAGGTTGCAAACTGAATATAGTTTTTTCTGCATCTACCTCTGAAAAAATATTGGGCTTCTAGCTGTGTGTGGGTCTTGTTCTGTTAATCCATCTATACTGACCTCCATCAGGTTGCAAACTGAATATATTTTTTTCTGCATCTACCTCTGAAAAAATATTTGGCCTTCTAGTAATGTGTCGAACTTTCTCTATTAGTCCAGCTATACTGACCTCCATCAGGTTGCAAATTAAAACTAATTTTTATCTGCATCTACAGTACCTCTGAAAAAATATTTGGACTTCTAGCAGTGTGTGGGACTTGTTCTATTAGTCCATCTATACTGACCTCCATCAGGTTGCAAACTGAATATATTTTTTTCTGCATCTACCTCTGAAAAAATATTGGGCTTCTAGCTGTGTGTGGGTCTTGTTCTATTAATCCATCTATACTGACCTCCATCAGGTTGCAAACTGAATATATTTTTTTCTGCATCTACCTCTGAAATAATATTTGGCCTTCTAGTAGTGTGTCGGACTGTCTCTATTAGTCCATCTATACTGACCTCCATCAGGTTGCAAATTAAAACTAATTTTTATCTGCATCTACAGTACCTCTGAAAAAATATTTGGACTTCTAGCAGTGTGTGGGACTTGTTCTATTAGTCCATCTATACTGACCTCCATCAGGTTGCAAACTGAATATATTTTTTTCTGCATCTACCTCTGAAAAAATATTGGGCTTCTAGCTGTGTGTGGGTCTTGTTCTATTAATCCATCTATACTGACCTCCATCAGGTTGCAAACTGAATATATTTTTTTCTGCATCTACCTCTGAAATAATATTTGGCCTTCTAGTAGTGTGTCGGACTTTCTCTATTAGTCCATCTATACTGACCTCCATCAGGTTGCAAATTAAAACTAATTTTTATCTGCATCTACAGTACCTCTGAAAAAATATTTGGGCTTCTAGCAGTGTGTGGGACTTGTTCTATTAGTCCATCTATACTGACCTCCATCAGGTTGCAAACTGAATATAGTTTTTTCTGCATCTACCTCTGAAAAAATATTGGGCTTCTAGCTGTGTGTGGGTCTTGTTCTATTAATCCATCTATACTGACCTCCATCAGGTTGCAAACTGAATATATTTTTTTCTGCATCTACCTCTGAAAAAATATTTGGCCTTCTAGTAGTGTGTCGGACTTTCTCTATTAGTCCATCTATACTGACCTCCATCAGGTTGCAAATTAAAACTAATTTTTATCTGCATCTACAGTACCTCTGAAAATATATTTGGGCTTCTAGCAGTGTGTGGGACTTGTTCTATTAGTCCATCTATACTGACCTCCATCAGGTTGCAAACTGAATATATTTTTTTCTGCATTTACCTCTGAAAAAATATTGGGCTTCTAGCTGTGTGTGGGTCTTGTTCTATTAATCCATCTATACTGACCTCCATCAGGTTGCAAACTGAATATATTTTTTTCTGCATCTACCTCTGAAAAAATATTTGGCCTTCTAGTAGTGTGTCGGACTTTCTCTATTAGTCCATCTATACTGACCTCCATCAGGTTGCAAATTAAAACTAATTTTTATCTGCATCTACAGTACCTCTGAAAAAATATTTGGGCTTCTAGCAGTGTGTGGGACTTGTTCTATTAGTCCATCTATACTGACCTCCATCAGGTTGCAAACTGAATATAGTTTTTTCTGCATCTACCTCTGAAAAAATATTGGGCTTCTAGCTGTGTGTGGGTCTTGTTCTATTAATCCATCTATACTGACCTCCATCAGGTTGCAAACTGAATATATTTTTTTCTGCATCTACATCTGAAAAAATATTTGGCCTTCTAGTAGTGTGTCGGACTTTCTCTATTAGTCCATCTATACTGACCTCCATCAGGTTGCAAATTAAAACTAATTTTTATCTGCATTTACAGTACCTCGGAAAAAATATTTGGGCTTCTAGCAGTGTGTGGGACTTGTTCTATTAGTCCATCTATACTGACCTCCATCAGGTTGCAAACTGAATATAGTTTTTTCTGCATCTACCTCTGAAAAAATATTGGGCTTCTAGCTGTGTGTGGGTCTTGTTCTATTAATCCATCTATACTGACCTCCATCAGGTTGCAAACTGAATATATTTTTTTCTGCATCTACCTCTGAAAAAATATTTGGCCTTCTAGTAGTGTGTCGGACTTTCTCTATTAGTCCATCTATACTGACCTCCATCAGGTTGCAAACTGAATATAATTTTTTTCTGCATCTAGCTCTGAAAAAATATTTGGCCTTCTAGTAGTGTGTCGGACTTTCTCTATTAGTCCATCTATACTGACCTCCATCAGGTTGCAAATTAAAACTAATTTTTATCTGCATCTACAGTACCTCTGAAAAAATATTTGGGCTTCTAGCAGTTTGTGGGACTTGTTCTATTAGTCCATCTATACTGACCTCCATCAGGTTGCAAACTGAATATAGTTTGTTCTGCATCTACCTCTGAAAAAATATTGGGCTTCTAGCTGTGTGTGGGTCTTGTTCTATTAATCCATCTATACTGACCTCCATCAGGTTGCAAACTGAATATATTTTTTTCTGCATCTACCTCTGAAAAAATATTTGGCCTTCTAGTAGTGTGTCGGACTTTCTCTATTAGTCCATCTATACTGACCTCCATCAGGTTGCAAACTGAATATAATTTTTTTCTGCATCTAGTTCTGAAAAAATATTTGGCCTTCTAGTAGTGTGTCGGACTTTCTCTATTAGTCCATCTATACTGACCTCCATCAGGTTGCAAATTAAAACTAATTTTTATCTGCATCTACAGTACCTCTGAAAAAATATTTGGGCTTCTAGCAGTGTGTGGGACTTGTTCTATTAGTCCATCTATACTGACCTCCATCAGGTTGCAAACTGAATATAGTTTTTTCTGCATCTACCTCTGAAAAAATATTGGGCTTCTAGCTGTGTGTGGGTCTTGTTCTATTAATCCATCTATACTGACCTCCATCAGGTTGCAAACTGAATATATTTTTTTCTGCATCTACCTCTGAAAAAATATTTGGCCTTCTAGTAGTGTGTCGGACTTTCTCTATTAGTCCATCTATACTGACCTCCATCAGGTTGCAAATTAAAACTAATTTTTATCTGCATCTACAGTACCTCTGAAAAAATATTTGGGCTTCTAGCAGTGTGTGGGACTTGTTCTATTAGTCCATCTATACTGACCTCCATCAGGTTGCAAACTGAATATAGTTTTTTCTGCATCTACCTCTGAAAAAATATTGGGCTTCTAGCTGTGTGTGGGTCTTGTTCTGTTAATCCATCTATACTGACCTCCATCAGGTTGCAAACTGAATATATTTTTTTCTGCATCTACCTCTGAAAAAATATTTGGCCTTCTAGTAATGTGTCGAACTTTCTCTATTAGTCCAGCTATACTGACCTCCATCAGGTTGCAAATTAAAACTAATTTTTATCTGCATCTACAGTACCTCTGAAAAAATATTTGGACTTCTAGCAGTGTGTGGGACTTGTTCTATTAGTCCATCTATACTGACCTCCATCAGGTTGCAAACTGAATATATTTTTTTCTGCATCTACCTCTGAAAAAATATTGGGCTTCTAGCTGTGTGTGGGTCTTGTTCTATTAATCCATCTATACTGACCTCCATCAGGTTGCAAACTGAATATATTTTTTTCTGCATCTACCTCTGAAATAATATTTGGCCTTCTAGTAGTGTGTCGGACTTTCTCTATTAGTCCATCTATACTGACCTCCATCAGGTTGCAAATTAAAACTAATTTTTATCTGCATCTACAGTACCTCTGAAAAAATATTTGGGCTTCTAGCAGTGTGTGGGACTTGTTCTATTAGTCCATCTATACTGACCTCCATCAGGTTGCAAACTGAATATAGTTTTTTCTGCATCTACCTCAAAAAATATTGGGCTTCTAGCTGTGTGTGGGTCTTGTTCTATTAATCCATCTATACTGACCTCCATCAGGTTGCAAACTGAATATATTTTTTTCTGCATCTACCTCTGAAAAAATATTTGGCCTTCTAGTAGTGTGTTGGACTTTCTCTATTAGTCCATCTATACTGACCTCCATCAGGTTGCAAATTAAAACTAATTTTTATCTGCATCTACAGTACCTCTGAAAAATTATTTGGGCTTCTAGCATTGTGTGGGACTTGTTCTATTAGTCCATCTATACTGACCTCCATCAGGTTGCAAACTGAATATAGTTTTTTCTGCATCTACCTCTGAAAAAATATTGGGCTTCTAGCTGTGTGTGGGTCTTGTTCTATTAATCCATCTATACTGACCTCCATCAGGTTGCAAACTGAATATATTTTTTTCTGCATCTACCTCTGAAAAAATATTTGGCCTTCTAGTAGTGTGTCGGACTTTCTCTATTAGTCCATCTATACTGACCTCCATCAGGTTGCAAACTGAATATAATTTTTTTCTGCATCTAGCTCTGAAAAAATATTTGGCCTTCTAGTAGTGTGTCGGACTTTCTCTGTTAGTCCATCTATACTGACCTCCATCAGGTTGCAAATTAAAACTAATTTTTATCTGCATCTACAGTACCTCTGAAAAAATATTTGGGCTTCTAGCAGTGTGTGGGACTTGTTCTATTAGTCCATCTATACTGACCTCCATCAGGTTGCAAACTGAATATAGTTTTTTCTGCATCTACCTCTGAAAAAATATTGGGCTTCTAGCTGTGTGTGGGTCTTGTTCTATTAATCCATCTATACTGACCTCCATCAGGTTGCAAACTGAATATATTTTTTTCTGCATCTACCTCTGAAAAAATATTTGGCCTTCTAGTAGTGTGTCGGACTTTCTCTATTAGTCCATCTATACTGACCTCCATCAGGTTGCAAATTAAAACTAATTTTTATCTGCATCTACAGTACCTCTGAAAAAATATTTGGACTTCTAGCAGTGTGTGGGACTTGTTCTATTAGTCCATCTATACTGACCTCCATCAGGTTGCAAACTGAATATAGTTTTTTCTGCATCTACCTCTGAAAAAATATTGGGCTTCTAGCTGTGTGTGGGTCTTGTTCTATTAATCCATCTATACTGACCTCCATCAGGTTGCAAACTGAATATATTTTTTTCTGCATCTACCTCTGAAAAAATATTTGGCCTTCTAGTAGTGTGTTGGACTTTCTCTATTAGTCCATCTATACTGACCTCCATCAGGTTGCAAACTGAATATAATTTTTTTCTGCATCTAGCTCTGAAAAAATATTTGGCCTTCTAGTAGTGTGTCGGACTTTCTCTATTAGTCCATCTATACTGACCTCCATCAGGTTGCAAACTGAATATATTTTTTTCTGCATCTACCTCTGAAAAAATATTGGGCTTCTAGCTGTGTGTGGGTCTTGTTCTATTAATCCATCTATACTGACCTCCATCAGGTTGCAAACTGAATATATTTTTTTCTGCATCTACCTCTGAAAAAATATTTGGCCTTTTAGTAGTGTGTCGGACTTTCTCTATTAGTCCATCTATACTGACCTCCATCAGGTTGCAAACTGAATATAATTTTTTTCTGCATCTAGCTCTGAAAAAATATTTGGCCTTCTAGTAGTGTGTCGGACTTTCTCTATTAGTCCATCTATACTGACCTCTATCAGGTTGCAAATTAAAACTAATTTTTATCTGCATCTACAGTACCTCTGAAAAAATATTTGGGCTTCTAGCAGTGTGTGGGACTTGTTCTATTAGTCCATCTATACTGACCTCCATCAGGTTGCAAACTGAATATAGTTTTTTCTGCATCTACCTCTGAAAAAATATTGGGCTTCTAGCTGTGTGTGGATCTTGTTCTATTAATCCATCTATACTGACCTCCATCAGGTTGCAAACTGAATATATTTTTTTCTGCATCTACCTCTGAAAAAATATTTGGCCTTCTAGTAGTGTGTCGGACTTTCTCTATTAGTCCATCTATACTGACCTCCATCAGGTTGCAAACTGAATACAATTTTTTTCTGCATCTAGCTCTGAAAAAATATTTGGCCTTCTAGTAGTGTGTCGGACTTTCTCTATTAGTCCATCTATACTGACCTCCATCAGGTTGCAAATTAAAACTAATTTTTATCTGCATCTACAGTACCTCTGAAAAAATATTTGGGCTTCTAGCTGTGTGTGGGACTTGTTGTATTAGTCCATCTATACTGACCTCCATCAGGTTGCAAACTGAATATATTTTTTTCTGCATCTACCTCTGAAAAAATATTTGGCCTTCTAGTAGTGTGTCGGACTTTCTCTATTAGTCCATCTATACTGACCTCCATCAGGTTGCAAATTAAAAATAATTTTTATCTGCATCTACAGTACCTCTGAAAAAATATTTGGGCTTCTAGCTGTGTGCGGGACTTGTTGTATTAGTCCATCTATACTGACCTCCATCAGGTTGCAAACTGAATATATTTTTTTCTGCATCTACCTCTGAAAAAATATTTGGCCTTCTAGTAGTGTGTCGGACTTTCTCTATTAGTCCATCTATACTGACCTCCATCAGGTTGCAAACTGAATATAATTTTTTTCTGCATCTAGCTCTGAAAAAATATTTGGCCTTCTAGTAGTGTGTCGGACTTTCTCTATTAGTCCATCTATACTGACCTCCATCAGGTTGCAAATTAAAACTAATTTTTATCTGCATCTACAGTACCTGTGAAAAAATATTTGGGCTTCTAGCAGTGTGTGGGACTTGTTCTATTAGTCCATCTATACTGACCTCCATCAGGTTGCAAACTGAATATAGTTTTTTCTGCATCTACCTCTGAAAAAATATTGGGCCTCTAGTTGTGTGTGGGTCTTGTTCTATTAATCCATCTATACTGACCTCCATCAGGTTGCAAACTGAATATATTTTTTTCTGCATCTACCTCTGAAAAAATATTTGGCCTTCTAGTAGTGTGTCGGACTTTCTCTATTAGTCCATCTATACTGACCTCCATCAGGTTGCAAATTAAAACTAATTTTTATCTGCATCTACAGTACCTCTGAAAAAATATTTGGGCTTCTAGCAGTGTGTGGGACTTGTTCTATTAGTCCATCTATACTGACCTCCATCAGCTTGCAAACTGAATATAGTTTTTTCTGCATCTACCTCTGAAAAAATATTGGGCTTCTAGCTGTGTGTGGGTCTTGTTCTATTAATCCATCTATACTGACCTCCATCAGGTTGCAAACTGAATATATTTTTTTCTGCATCTACCTCTGAAAAAATATTTGGCCTTCTAGTAGTGTGTCGGACTTTCTCTATTAGTCCATCTATACTGACCTCCATCAGGTTGCAAATTAAAACTAATTTTTATCTGCATCTACAGTACCTCTGAAAAAATATTTGGGCTTCTAGCAGTGTGTGGGACTTGTTCTATTAGGCCATCTATACTGACCTCCATCAGTTTGCAAACTGAATATAGTTTTTTCTGCATCTACCTCTGAAAAAATATTGGGCTTCTAGCTGTGTGTGGGTCTTGTTCTATTAATCCATCTATACTGACCTCCATCAGGTTGCAAACTGAATATAGTTTTTTCTGCATCTACCTCTGAAAAAATATTTGGCCGTCTAGTAGTGTGTCGGACTTTCTCTATTAGTCCATCTATACTGACCTCCATCAGGTTGCAAACTGAATATAATTTTTTTCTGCATCTAGCTCTGAAAAAATATTTGGCCTTCTAGTAGTGTGTCGGACTTTCTCTATTAGTCCATCTATACTGACCTCCATCAGGTTGCAAATTAAAACTAATTTTTATCTGCATCTACAGTACCTCTGAAAAAATATTTGGGCTTCTAGCAGTGTGTGGGACTTGTTCTATTAGTCCATCTATACTGACCTCCATCAGGTTGCAAACTGAATATAGTTTTTTCTGCATCTACCTCTGAAAAAATATTGGGCTTCTAGCTTTGTGTGGGTCTTGTTCTATTAATCCATCTATACTGACCTCCATCAGGTTGCAAACTGAATATATTTTTTTCTGCATCTACCTCTGAAAAAATATTTGGCCTTCTAGTAGTGTGTCGGACTTTCTCTATTAGTCCATCTATACTGACCTCCATCAGGTTGCAAACTGAATATAATTTTTTTCTGCATCTAGCTCTGAAAAAATATTTGGCCTTCTAGTAGTGTGTCGGACTTTCTCTATTAGTCCATCTATACTGACCTCCATCAGGTTGCAAACTGAATATAATTTTTTTCTGCATCTAGCTCTGAAAAAATATTTGGCCTTCTAGTAGTGTGTCGGACTTTCTCTATTAGTCCATCTATACTGACCTCCATCAGGTTACAAATTAAAACTAATTTTTATCTGCATCTACAGTACCTCTGAAAAAATATTTGGGCTTCTAGCAGTGTGTGGGACTTGTTCTATTAGTCCATCTATACTGACCTCCATCAGGTTGCAAACTGAATATAGTTTTTTCTGCATCTACCTGTGAAAAAATATTGGGCTTCTAGCTGTGTGTGGGTCTTGTTCTATTAATCCATCTATACTGACCTCCATCAGGTTGCAAACTGAATATATTTTTTTCTGCATCTACCTCTGAAAAAATATTTGGCCTTCTAGTAGTGTGTCGGACTTTCTCTATTAGTCCATCTATACTGACCTCCATCAGGTTGCAAACTGAATATAATTTTTTTCTGCATCTAGCTCTGAAAAAATATTTGGCCTTCTAGTAGTGTGTCGGACTTTCTCTATTAGTCCATCTATACTGACCTCCATCAGGTTGCAAACTGAATATAATTTTTTTCTGCATCTAGCTCTGAAAAAATATTTGGCCTTCTAGTAGTGTGTCGGACTTTCTCTATTAGTCCATCTATACTGACCTCCATCAGGTTGCAAATTAAAACAAATTTTTATCTGCATCTACAGTA
This sequence comes from Phyllobates terribilis, assembly GCF_046119375.1. Lineage (NCBI taxonomy): Eukaryota > Metazoa > Chordata > Amphibia > Anura > Dendrobatidae > Phyllobates > Phyllobates terribilis. The sequence continues at coordinate 455,500,171 of NW_027362763.1, read as the reverse complement.
CCTCTGAAAAAATATTTGGGCTTCTAGCTGTGTGTGGGACTTGTTGTATTAGTCCATCTATACTGACCTCCATCAGGTTGCAAACTGAATATATTTTTTTCTGCATCTACCTCTGAAAAAATATTTGGCCTTCTAGTAGTGTGTCGGACTTTCTCTATTAGTCCATCTATACTGACCTCCATCAGGTTGCAAATTCAAAATAATTTTTTTCTGCATCTAACCCAGCCAATAGTTTTGGCCTAATACCACAGTTTGGCCACTCAGCTCTGCTCGGTTACCATCCATTGTTTTTTTGTGCAAACAACTCCAGAGTTGTGAATTAGTTAACCACCAAAATGAGTGGAAAAAGGCCTGCTGCTGGTGGAAAGGTGAATAGGCGTGTTGGGAAGGGGAAAAAAGGTTGTGTCCGTGGGGTAGGTGTTAAAGCAACAGTAACATCTGCAGAAGAAAGACCATCTTCCAGCCAAACTAAAATGTCTACTTCTTTTAGCGGACAATGTGATAAGATCCCTTTCTTACGGCCACGCCAATCGCTACAAATTCCAGATGAGGCACAAAAACAGCAGGTGCTTCAACGGATATCAAGTGCTCCTTTAAGTGGGCTCTCCTCCACATCAACTTCAACATCACAAATACTCCAGTCCTCAAAGGTGTCACCCAAATCGCACTTGCTTCCTCAAAGCTCCCAAATCTCCAGCTGCCCGTCTGAGTATGAGGTAGAACAGATGGTTGAGTCTGCAGAGCTGTTTACTCATACTATAGCCTGGGAATCAGAGGTCGACTCCAGCGCTTCTGTGAATCCAGACGAGGAAATGATCTGCACTGATGCCCAGAATCTTTATGAGTCGGATCCAGGACCAGACGCAGAAGGTTCTGACCATAATGTAGACCCTCATTCCCAAACTGTAACTCCTGTTGGTGGAGACAATGAGGAAGACGATGATAAGACTCAAATACCTGATTGGAGCGACAACTTTAGTTTTTTGTCAGGGCAGGAACAGGTTGGCTCTGAGGACGACGGGTGTGATAACGCACAGAGTGATGATGATGAGGTCGGAGATCCCACTTACTGTCAACCCACAGTCAGCCAAGAGATGAGGTCAGCAGAGGAGGTGGAGGAAGATGCTAGTGACGACGAGGTCAGGTTGCGCCTTCCTGGACAGAGACGTAGTACTGGAAGCACGTCAACAACTGCATCCTCAAACACAACTCTGCCTCTCACCACAAGTCGTGGTGGCTCTTCAGGTCGCATCGGTGCTAAGCCTTGCATAGCCTGGGCATTTTTTCAGATCGATAAAGATGACCCAACTCGTGTTATCTGTAACATTTGTCAGCAAAAGCTAAGTAGAGGCCAAAAAATACATAGTTTGAGTACTTCATGCATGAACCGGCACATGGACATGAAGCATAAGTTGCAGTGGGAAGCTCAGTGTGCTACAATGCGGCCTAGCCGGCCGGGCCAACCACCGTCTGCCATATCTTGTGCATCCGCGGCCTCTTCATCCTCTGTGACTGGGGGGACAGCAGTCACACCTGTTTTGGGGCGCAGACCTGCCACCTCTTTACCCGCAACAGCCAGCGTGATTGGCAGGTCATCATTTTCTTTGGAGGTGGTAACACCAGCTGGTGTTGAGCGCTGTCCGACATCGATAGCACCACCTTTGGATGAAGGCAACCTAACATGTCCGCCTGCATCTTCCTCACAGACCGGCAGTTTGCTGGGGACACCCTTATCAACCCCGTCTAAGCACAATAGCCAGCCCTCGGTCCCTCAGATGTGGACAAGTAAAAGACCATTTCCTCCTAGCCATGAGAAAGCTAAGAGGTTGAATTTCACCATCTGCAAGCTCTTGGCTACAGAAATGCTGCCTTTCCGCCTGGTGGACACAGAGGATTTTCGAGACCTTATGTCCGTCGCAGTGCCCCAGTACCAGATGCCCAGTCGGCACTACTTCTCAAAGAAAGGTGTGCCTGCGCTCCACCAGCATGTCGCACACAACATCACCGCTTCTTTGAGAAACTCTGTGTGTGACAGGGTGCATTTCACCACAGACACTTGGACGAGTAGGCATGGACAGGGGCGTTACATGTCGCTGACTGGGCACTGGGTAACTATGGTGACAGCAGGACAAGGGGCTGCTGTCCAAGTCTTGCCGTCCCCACGAGTTGTGCGTCAATCCTCTTTATGTCAAAGTTCCTCCACTGCTTCTGCCTCCTCAACCTCCTCTCGGTCTTCCACCTGCACCCAAAGCCTGTCTGGTCATGCCACAAGCTTTCTAACTGCGCAGAAGGGATCCTGCACACCTCCTTACTATGCTGGCAGTAGGGCTCAACATCATTAGGCGGTTTTTACATTGAAATGTCTGGGAAATGTGAGTCACACAGCTGAGGAGTTGTGGTCAGCTCTGGAGAACCAATTTCATGAATGGTTGTCTCCACTGGACCTGAAACCAGGGAAGGCCGTGTGCGACAATGCTGCAAACCTGGGTGCGGCCCTTCGCCGGGGCAATGTCACACACGTGCCTTGTATGGCTCACGTGTTGAACCTGGTTGTCCAGCAATTTTTAGCCCACTATCCCAGACTAGATGGCCTTCTGCAGAGGGCACGGTCGCTGTGTGCTCACTTCCGCCGTTCGCATCCCGCAGCTCAGCGACTTACATCTCTACAGAAGTCGTTGGGCCTGCCACTTCACCGGCTAAAATGCGATGTGCCTACCCGGTGGAATTCAACTCTGCACATGTTGCAGCGACTGTGGCAGCACCGACAAGCCCTGGTGCAATACGTTCTGACGTATAGCCTGGGCCAACGAGATTCAGAGGTGGGGCAAATCACGCTGGAGGAGTGGTCTCAGATCAGGGACCTATGCACCCTTCTGCACAGTTTTGAAATGGCGACGAAGATGTTTAGTGCTGACGATGCCATTATCAGCATGACTATTCCGGTGATTTACATGCTGGAGCACATGTTAAACAGAATTCGGAGTCAGGTGGTGGCACAAGAGGAGGTGGAGGAAGTAGAGGAGGAGGAGTTGTATGCGGAAGGGCTAACATCTGCAAGGTCCAGAAGGTCGGCAGCACCAAGGCAGCAGGCATGTGAGGGTGGGGGAGATGGTTTTACCAGGGCGCATGGTAGCAGCCAAACTAGTGAGGAAGGTGCAGGAGCCCAGGAAGAAGTGGAGGACGAACTGATGGAAGACTCATCAGATGAGGGAGACCTTGATGACATTTCTGTTGTGCGAGGTTGGTGGGAGAGGACAGAGGAAGGAAGCATGATTGTTACCTCGCCACCAACACAACAGGGACTTGGTGCTCCTGGATGCGCAACACACATGAGTGCCTTCTTGCTGCACTACCTGCAACATGACCCTCGAATTGTGAGAATTAGAAATAATCCTGACTACTGGGTTGCCACACTGTTAGATCCCCGGTACAAAAGTAAATTTGAAGAAATTATTCCTGCCATAGAAAGGGATGCACGCATGCAGGAGTATCAGCAGAGACTGTTGCAGAATCTTACATGTGCTTTTCCACAAAATACCAGTGGTGCACATAGTGAATCTCACAGTTCCAACTTGCCAACCGTGGGACCGTCAAGTGTTCAGCACTCAAACCGTAACAGAACCACAGTATCTGCTGGTAACATCAATTTTGCGGAATCATTTCACCACTTTTTTAGCCCATCCTTTGCAAGGCCACAGGAGACAAGAAGTCTGACACATAGTCAACGCCTAGAGACGATGGTACAGGAGTATCTCCAAGTAAACATTGAAGCCACGACTGTGTCACTGGACCCTTGCTCTTTTTGGGCTTCCAATCTGGATAAATGGCCGGAGCTAGCCACTTACGCCTTGGAGATCTTGTCATGCCCCGCAGCCAGCGTTCTGTCTGAACGTGTGTTCAGCGCTGCTGGTGGTGTGCTGACAGATAAGCGCACGCGGCTCTCCACTGATAATGTAGACAGACTCACGTTCATAAAGATGAACAAATCATGGATCCGAAACGACTTTTCTACCCCTGTGTCATCCTGGGGAGAGTAAAAGCTTGATGATTGGTTAAATCACCCTACCAAACGTTTTAAGCTTTCAAATTACTAATCATGTTTATCTGTATCTTGACTGGAAAATAATTTGGGCTTTGTAGCAGTGTGCAGCACTGATCCAATTAGGCCATCTATAATAAGCTCCACCAGGTTTAAAATTAAAAATAATTTTTAGCTGCATCTAGCCCGGAAAATAATTTTGGGGCTCCGAGATGCGCAAGACACATAAGTGCCTTCTTGCTGCACTACCTGCAGCATGACCCTCATATTGTCAGAATTCGAAGTAATCATGACTACTGGGTTGCCACACTCTTAGATCCCCCAAACTTTTCGATCAACCTTTTCATTTTAATAAAGACCAAATAAATGGTCATTTTTGAAATTATAAGCATTAGCAGGTTGTTAGAAACTGAAATCAAACAGTTTTCAACTCAAAACTTTATTCTAGGTGATGTTACATTTTCACATAGGACCCCTTGTTCGAAAGGAGCTTCTGAACTCTCTCGTCCATTGAATTTGTCAGGTTTTGGATGGTTTCTGCTTCAATTGTTTTGCATGAGGACAGAATACCCTCCCAGAGCTGTTGCTTAGATGTGAACTGCCTCCCGCCATCATAGACACTCCTTTTAATGATGCTCCAAAGGTTCTGAATGGGGTAGAGGTCAGGGGAGCATGGGAGTCACACCATAAGTTTGTCCCCTTTTATGCCCATATCAGCCAGAGATGCAGATGTTTTATGTGCAGCATGAGATGGTGCATTATCATGCAGAAAAATGATCTTGCTGTGAAATACACGGTTCTTCTTCTTGAACCATGGCAGGAAGTGCTGTTTGAGAAAATCCACATACATTATGGAGTTCATCTTTAGCGCCTTCAGGGATCCTAAAGGGGCCGACAATCTCTCTCCCCATGATTCCAGCCCAAAACATTACTCCACCTCCTCCTTGTTGGCGCTGTAGCCGTGTTTGCATGGGGTGTCCATCAACCAGCCATCCTCCACTCCATCCATCTGGACCATCGAGCGCTGCACGGCACTCATCCGTGAACAAAACAGTTTTGAAATCAGTCTTCATGTAATGTTTGGCCCACTGGAGCCGTTTCTGCTTGTGTGAAGTGGATAGAGGAGGTCGACAGGATGGCGTATGCACAGCTGCAAACCTCTGAAGGACCCTGCATCTTGTTGTTCGGGGGACGTTGGAGGCACAAGCAGCTTCAAAAACTTGTCTGCTGCTATGACAAGGCTTTTTTGCCGCTGCTCTTTCAACCTGACGTAATTGCCTGTAGGAAAGAGTCCTCAATTTGCCCTTATCAGCACGCACACGTGTGTACTGTGAACCAGCTACATACTTCTTGATTGCCAAGACACTTCATCCTGATCATCGCACAATGTTGATTGTAGTCATGCCTTGACCTAAACACTCCACAATTTCTTGCTTCTCAGCAGCCGACACATCCTTTTTCTTTCCCATTTTGGCAGAAAATGTAGGCTGCTTAATAATGTGAGAGAGCCTTCTTAAGTAGTCTTGCCTTTCATTGGACACACCTGCCAAACTAATTAGCACAGGTGTCTGCAATTGCTTACAGTGATATAAAGAGCCCTGACACACATCACCATCAATGAGTTTAACTGACAAACAAACAAATTCTTCCCTTATCACTCCTAAACACTTTTTGCATAATAATTTGGAACGCAGTGTACATGTGCTTTTCCACAAAACACCAGTGGTTCACGTAGTGAATCTTACAGTTCTAACTTGCCAACCGTGGTCTGTATGGAGTTGTTCAATAAAGGGCCCAAAATTAAGATAAAATAGATGGGAGAGGTCTCTATGAATAGGAATTCCTAAGTATTTGATACCCTGTGAGGGCCAGGCAAAGGGAAAGTTGGACTGGATGGAATCCTATATGGATTTGGGGAGGGAGACATCGAGGGCCTCAGACATCGCTGCATTGATTTTAAAATTTGGCCATATAACAAAGTGATCTATTTCAGCCATAACAGCATGGATGGATATATGTGATTGAGTGATATATACTAGGACATCATCAGCAAATAGAGAGCACTTGTACTCAGTGCCTCCCACCTCAATCCACCTTATATTGGGGTTATGGCGAATTGATGAGAGCAGGTGCTCCGTCACTAGGATGTATAAGAGAGGGGACAGAGGACATCCCTGCCTTGTCCCATTGGTGATTGTGAAAGGTGATGAAAATGTTCTGACGCACCCCCTGGGCCTTGGGACACCCGGAGCCGGACGCTTTTTGGTGGATGCTGGTGGTTGTAGTCTTCGTGGCGGCGACCCGGTTCCGTGGCTCAGGGTGGTCAAACCAGTGGCGGAACTATTTATGTGGTTTTGATGTTTAAATGTCCGACTACGCCACCCGCGGATTGCGGTCAGAGTGAACCGCCGCTACTGGGCAGACCACTAAGGCTGGTGTTGTGGGTGCAGCAGAGCGTAGCATAACTCCCCACGGGAGGAGTATAGCCTCAGGGCAGTGTATGCGGAGGATGGGGGTGATGGTGCAGGGCAGCAGCAGTATAGACACGGAGTCAGTGATGCAGTTCAGGGCCTTTACTCACAGTTCTTATTATCCAGACCACGTCTGCAGGTAACGGCTGCCCACGTCGTACTGTGCTCACCAGGTGAGGGGCTCAGACAACTCCCAGATGACTTTGGAGCGCTTCACAGGACCCCCTTTGTGTGTCCTTTGTCTGGCCTTTCTTACCAACACTTCTGTCCGGCTGCCTCGGGCCTCCTCTTGGTAAACTTGGCGCCAGTTTCCCTGACCCTATGTGGTGCCTTCCTAGCGGGTGTAGCGAGGGGCTGCGCCACATAAAATGTCAGAGCCTCCGGTTTCTAGCTGAGGGTCGTTTCCTGCCTCCACTAGTTCGGGGACCGGTTTCCCCCTTTGGCCTGACCCCTCCACGCAGGTGGATTCGGGCGTACGGTGGCGACTCGCCCGTCCGCACCCCTGGGATCCCTTCATTCCTCGTTCCTGGAGCCTTCTCCGCTCCTCTTCCTTCCTTCTCCCTCTTGCAGGCCTGGGCCTCTGTTACTAGGCCCGCCTCCGGAGCAGAGCTCATGCAGAGCCCCTGCTCCCTGCCACTTCTGCTCAGACTTCTCTGCACTGAACTAAGATGGTGCCCACCTTTTATACTCCCTTCTCAATGCACGCAGGAACTGCTTCCTCCCTGCTCCTGCACTACAGGGTTCCCCTTCCTCAGTGTTCCCTCCCCCCACTCCAGCCAGGGACAGGGACTGTCGTGCCCATCTCAGGGGCATATTGGTCGCCCTGCCCCACGGCAATGTGGTGTAATGCATGCAGGTGTCGGGTCCTGATCCACACTCCATCCTTACCTGAGAGTGAGATATCACACCTCTGGGTGAGGTGCAATATGTCTGTAGCAACCGAGCCCTCAGGGTGCTACAGTTCCATTTATCTTCAGCCTAGGTGACGTATTGTGATACAGGGCCTTGATTTTGGCTATAAAAGGGTCCCCTAGACCCCTACCCCAAGCTTTTTAAGAGAATCATATATGGCGTGCCAGGAGACTCTATGGAATGCTTTCTCAGCATCCAACGAGAGTATCTACTTACAAATTTTTAACTGCATCTAGCCCAGGAAATACTTTGTGCCTAGTAGCAGTGTCTGCTAGTCAGCGGATTATCCCGGCTTTTAAGCAAGCTACACCACCTGTAGTTTGGACACATAATTTTTTCAAAGGAAATGCTTCGGGACCACGGGATACTCAGTGAAGAGCATCAGGAGGCACCCCAAGGCATAGGGGCTGGGACTGGCAGTAGGATGCCTTGCGGTGGACAGCCGAGCTCGATCCTTATAAAAGCTTTTTAACTGCAGCCGCTTTAGTGGACGCTACTGGAGCTGGAATTACGCGGCTGCTGGCATGAGACTTGCCCTCCAATAGATCCTTGTAAATGGATTTAAAGTGTATTCATTCAAATTAGAGAGACAATTTAAATTAAAAAACTTAGAGCTGCCTCCACCACAGGGGGGCTCGCTCGACCCACCAGCGGACAGGCACCAGTATTGGGAGAGGGGGGCTGGCCGTAAGGGTTCACCGCGGCTCTGGCACAAACCCGGCGACACGGAGGTGGCACGGGCAGGAGCGGACTGAACGTGTCGGCTTCTCACTTTTTGGATTTTAGAAGGGCATGACATGCCTATATCTGTGTCTCCCCCTCCTTTTACTCCTCCACCTCTTTTCTTTTCTCATGACTATATGTACTTGTCACTTTTCCATGTGTTAGTTGTGTCTTCTGAGCAGTTTGTCAGCTTTTGGACACCTTTGAAGGTGTTTTCTATGTGTTTCTATGTGTTTTTGTTTGCCTGCCATTGGTTTTAACGGTGTTCGAAGGTGTTCGACGAACAGTTCGACGAACAGTTCGGCGAACACACGGGTGTTCGACGAACCGAACCGAACTCGAACACTACGGGGGTGGCTCAACACTAGTCCTGGCCTGCCCTGCCGCTAGCATGTTATCGGAGCGTGTTTTTAGTGCCGCTGGGGGAATTATAACTGATAAGCGCACTCGCCTGTCAACTGACAATGCTGACAAGCTGACCCTTAACAAAATGAACAAGGGCTGGATTGGGCCAGACTTCTCATCACCACCAAATGACAGCAGAGTAACATAAATTCAAATCCACTGTGTTATTTCGGGAGGTGTATTCACATGCACCGCTTCACACCCACCCATGGGTATACGCTTCCTCGTTTCGGCTGTTTAATCTTCTTCTCCTTATCCTCAGCCTCTACCACCACTATACCACCAGGGTGCCAGCATTGCAAGTTCCTCCGTCCTAATTTTTGGCAGCTTTTGCTGGGAAAGCATAAGCAAATACCATGGGACACCCACTCCCCAATAATGGGACTTATGTTTGTAATATGCTGTACTGCATGGCTCTTGTAAGGGGCATTGCAAGTTGCTCCGTCCTAATTTTTTGCAGCTTTTGCTCGGAAAGCATAAGCAAATACTATGGGATACCCACTCCCCAATAATGGGACTTATGTTTGTAATATGCTGTACTGCATGGCTCTTGTAAGGGGCATTGCAAGTTGCTCCGTCCTAATTTTTGGCAGCTTTTGCTGGGAAAGCATAAGCAAATACTATGGGTGACCCACTCCCCAATAATGGGACTTATGTTTGTAATATGCTGTACTGCATGGCTCTTGTAAGGGGCATTGCAAGTTGCTCCGTCCTAATTTTTGGCAGCTTTCGCTTGCAAGACATAAGCAAATACTATGGGACACCCACTCCCCAATAATGGGACTTATGTTTGTAATATGCTGTACTGCATGGCTCTTGTAAGGGGCATTGCAAGTTGCTCCGTCCTAATTTTTGGCAGCTTTTGCTGGTAAAGCATAAGCAAATACTATGGGAGACCCACTCCCCAATAATGGGACTTATGTTTGTAATATGCAGTACTGCATGGCTCTTGTAAGGGGCATTACAAGTTGCTCCGTCCTAATTTTTGGCAGCTTTTGCTGGAAAAGCATAAGCAAATACTATGTGAGACCCACTCCCCAATAATGGGATTTATGTTTGTAATATGCTGTACTGCATGGCTCTTGTAAGGGGCATTGCAAGTTGCTCTGTCCTAATTTTTGGCAGCTTTTGCTTGCAAGGCATAAGCAAATACTATGGGACACCCACTCCCCAATAATGGGACTTATGTTTGTAGTATGCTGTACTGCATGGCTCTTGTAAGGGGCATTGCAAGTTGCTCCATCCTAATTTTTGGCAGCTTTTGCTGGGAAAGCATAAGCAAATACTATGGGAGACCTACTCCCCAATAATGGGACTTATGTTTGTAATATGCTGTACTGCATGGCTCTTGTAAGGGGCATTGCAAGTTGCTCCGTCCTAATTTTTGGCAGCTTTTGCTGGGAAAGCATAAGCAAATACTATGGGAGACCCACTCCCCAATAATGGGACTTATGTTTGTAATATGCTGTACTGCATGGCTCTTGTAAGGGGCATTGCAAGTTGCTCCGTCCTAATTTTTGGTAGCTTTTGCTTGCAAGGCATAAGCAAATACTATGGGACACCCACTCCCCAATAATGGGACTTAAGTTTGTAATATGCTGTACTGCATGGCTCTTGTAAGGGGCATTGCAAGTTGCTCCGTCCTAATTTTTGGCAGCTTTTGCTTGCAAGGCATAAGCAAATACTATGGAACACCCACTCCCCAATAATGGGACTTATGTTTGTAATATGCTGTACTGCATGTGACGCGCCCCCTGGGCCGTGTGTACACGTGTGTGGGATACCCGATGCCGGGTCTCTGGGGTCTGTAGTCTCCGTGGTGGTGACCCGGTCCCGTGGCTCAGGCTGGTCAAACCAGTGGCAGTCTTTCTTAGGTTTTGAGGTTAATTGTCCGACTGCGCCACCCGTGGATTGCGGTCAGGGAGTACCACCGCTGCGAGGCAGACCGCTGAGGCTGGTGTTGTGTGCGCAGCATAGAATGGGATAACTCCCCTCGGGAGGAGTATAGCCTCAGGGCAGTGAGTGTGGATGATGGGAGTGATGGTGCACGAGTGCAGCAGGAACGACTCAGAGTCTTTGCAGTGCAGTTCAGGGTCTTTATTGATGATTATAAGGTAGACCCTCCCGGGAGTACTGGCTAGCATAAGAGGCCTGGTCAGTCTGTGAGCAAGCAGGAGTTCCCCTGGCCAGGTGGAGTTGTAGGCCTCCCCGTCTGTCTGCACTCTTCCTGGCTACCTTGCTGTAAGCGGGTAGAAGTAGCCCACGTCCCTGAGTGTACCGTGTAGTGCTCACCCGTATGGCTCGTGACTTGGGGCCTTCTGTTAGCCTCCGCTCCACGACGGCGGTGCTGGTCCCTTGCTTGTGACTGAGCCTCCGGGCTTCTATGGCCAGAGGACCTGAAATCCCTTGCCGGCTGGTTTCTGCTGCTGGATTTATAAGTCCTCACAGCTTCGGACTCCTGTGTCCGGTTCCTATTGTCTTCTGCCAGGGCGAGCTCTGCTCAGCTTCCAGCCCCTGGTCTTTAGCTCCTAGCTCCTACAGAGCTCCTTGCTGTTACTTTCCCTTGCTCTCACTCTGACTGTTCTCTGTTCTCTGACTCACTCAACCCCGCCCCAGATCCAGTTTATAAGGGCAGAATTCTCCCCTCCCAGGACTGGGGCAGGAGGATGCTGCATGTTTAAGGGATCCTGACCAGGAAACCTCCCACTTGCTCTCCGACGTAATATCTCTATTACTGTGGTGACCAGACCCCTGGGGTGCCACACATGGCTCTTGTAAGGGGCATTGCAGTTCCTCATAATTTTTGGAAAGCCTTCCATTCACTGCTTAGGCCAACAGTGCACGGGAGACCCAGTTGCTATAAATCGAAAATAAGGTTTAGTTAACGCCCTCTGACCTCCATGTCATTTCCAAGGGGCTTTGGAGTGGCTCGAAATTTTTGGTAGGCATTGCACTCACTGTATGCCCTATAACTGTGTAGCCGAACCGCTCCTTTTGTTACAGAAACATATCCTACAAGACATATATGGTTGACTGGCCTGATATTGATGTGAATGGTCCCTGTTCCTCCTGCTCTTTCTCCTTTGCCACCACCTCATCCATCATTTATCACCTGAAGCTTTGTTTTAGCGGGAGTCATAGAACTGGGATAATAGCAGGAAAACATCCAGCAATCCTCGGAGGAGGTAGGATATGCGCCAAAACGCGGACCACCTCAGGCCTAGCCGCTACTACATGCATGCGCTTGCATTCCAAGAAAACAAAGCAGATGCTAACTTCTATCATCATCATCATGCTCCTCACCTAGGCACTCTCAACTCCCCTGATGGAGAAGCCAGGGCCCACCGGAGAAGTCTGGTTCTCTGATGGGCTCGTCCAATGCTGCCCTAAAGCAGGCCAGGCTAAGAAAAGTGTGGGGGAAGGTGACAGGAGAAATCAGGGCGGCTGGGGACCGAGTATGGACACCTGGCCGCCACCTGGCGGCTGGGGACCGAGCACGGACACCCGGCCGCCGGGCGGCTGGGGACAGAGTATGGATACCTCGCTGCCGAAGCGGCCATGAGGTAGTGGCCAGCTTCGGCCTCCTCCAAACTAAAAGGCCCCATTTCAAGTGAAAGCTAGCAGTATGGTATTGCAGCCTGCGGGTGGGTGGGTGGTTGGCTGCATATTTTCGCTTGCATTGCAAGGAATGGGGGAGGTACAATTGAACACTGCCCTGGGACAAGGACTTGCATGGGGATAGTTGCAAATCTGCATCTTCTGATGCGGCAAGGATCAATTCTGATGGGCACACTTTTAGACAGTGACCTGGGGGTCAGAGATGCTTCCAGGGGTCTACCCCATGCTGATCCCTTGTCTTTTCAGCAATGTATGCATGTGTCACACAGCACATGGCCAGATAAGGTTGTAAAATGTTAAAATGACATTTCCCGGTGAACGCATTTGTCACGGTTGAAATCAATACAAAAGTGCAAAAACGCATGAAAATGCTACTTGTGAACATAGCCCAAGGTGTGGAGGAGTATTTTTGTTTTTGGTTATTTATTTTACCTTATACACAAGTTTTTACCCTGGAAAGGGAATTCCTTAACATATTTCACAGGAAAACCGTTTCAGTTTCGTTTTTGAACGTTTTATTGTGAGCCCGCAAAAGTGGCTTAATACTTCTGACCACATTGTTGACAGCACTGACCTGGGGGTCAGAAATGCTTCCAGGGGCGATCCCCATGCTGCCCCCATGTCTTTTGAGCACTGTCACTATCGTTTTGGGCACTTTTTAGGCTTTCTACAGACTGCCGGGGGTGCTGCCGCAAAAATGCTCGGGTCTCTCATAGACTAACATTGGGCTCGTTGCTCGGGTCGAGCACCCGAGTATCACGGTAAGCTCGGCCCGAGCTTCGAGCACCCAGGCATTTTAGTGATCGCTCAACACTATCAGTCGTCATCTTGGTGAGGACACGGAAGTCTTGCCCGTTACCAGTCTGGCACCCATGGCTGACTTTATGTTACGCTGCCTTAACCGTGACCCTCGCATTGTCAAAATGTTGGGTGACAGTCATTACTGGTTGATGACACTTTTAGACCCCTCTACAAAGATAACTTTCACTCTCTTATTCCTGAGTTGGAGAGGTCTACAAAAATGGGGCAGTACCAGAAGGCCCTTGCTGCAGAACTATTAAAAAAATTCCCATCTGAACACGGTAGCGGCAGAGGTCACAGTTCGCTGCCCAACTAAGGCATACAGGCGAGAGAGACGCAACTCCAATCCAGCAGAGGCAGGGGAACACTGTCAATGTTCTAGGGCAGTTTTCTGAGACCTGCCCAGCTTACAGGCCCTGAGGCGCAGGGTACTCTCACAAGGAGTGGAAAGTTTCAAAAGATGGTGAGGGAGTACCAGCGTCCTCCGTGATTCCTCTGTGTCTTTTAATTATTGGGTATCCAAGCTGGACACTTGGAATGAACTCACTCTGTATGCCTTGGAGGTCCTGGCCTGCCCTGCCGCTAGCGTGTTATCGGAGCGTGTTTTTAGTGCCTCTGGGGGAATTATAACTGATAAGCGCACTCGCCTGTCAACTGACAATGCTGACAAGCTGACCCTTATCAAAATGAACAAGGGCTGGATTGGGCCAGACTTCTCATCACCACCAAATGACAGCAGAGTAACATAAAGTCAAATCCACTGTGTTATTTCGGGAGGTGTATTCCCATGCATCGCTTCACACCCACACATGGGTATACGCTTCCTCATTTCGGCTGTTTTTTGCTCTTCTCCTTATCCTCAGCCTCCACGACCACCATACCACCAGGGTGACCGTGGTCCATGTTGCCAGCATTGCAAGTTCCTCTGTCCTAATTTTTGGCAGCTTTTGCTTGGAAGGCATAGGCAAAGACTATGGGAGACCCACTCCCCAATAATGGGAATAATGTTTTTAATATGCTGTACTACATGGCTCTTGTAAGGGACATTGTAAGTTCCCCCTTCCTAATTTTTGGCAGCTTTTGCTTGGAAGGCATAGGCAAAGACTATGGAAGACCCACTCCCCAATAATGGGAATAATGTTTTTAATATGCTGTACTGCATGGCTCTTGTAAGGGGCATTAAAATCGTCTTGTTAAGCTACTGTGACCTCCACGTCTCTTCCAAGGGTCGTTAATATTGTCTTTTTATTCCACTGCGACCTCCACCACTCTTCCAAGGGGCATTAAAAGCGTCTTGTTAAGCTACTGTGACCTCCACGTCTCTTCCACAGGGCGTTGATATTATCTTTTTATTCCACTGTAACCTCCACCACTCTTCCAAGGGGCATTGATATTGTCTTTTTATTCCACTGCGACCTCCACCACTCTTCCAAGGGGCATTAAAACCATCTTTGCTAAGCTACTGTGACCTCCAAGTCTCTTCCACGGGGCATTGATATTGTCTTTTTATTCACTGTAACCTCCACCACTCTTCCAAGGGGCATTAAAACTGTCTTGTTAAACCACTCTGAACTCCACGTCTCTTCCAAGGGGCATTAAAAACATCTTGTTAAGCTACTGTGACCTCCACATCTCTTCCAATGGGCATTAAAACTGTCTTGTTAAACCACTCTGAACTCCACGTCTCTTCTAAGGGGCATTAAAACCGTCTTGTTAAACCACTCTGAACTCCACAGCTCTTCCAAGGGGCATTGACATGTTGTTTTTAATTACCTCTAACCTCCACGACTCTTGCAACGGGCATTGCATTTCCTCCTAATTTTTGTCAGCTTTTGGTTTTCAATGCATAGGCGAACACTAAGTGAGACCCACTCCCCAGTAATGGGTAGATGGTTTTTAATACGCTGTAATCCACGTCTGTCTCAAGGGGCATTGCAGTGCCTAATAATTTTTGGAAAGCCTCCATTCACTACTTAGGCCAACAGTGTACAGGAGACCCAGTTGCTATAAATGGAAAAAACGGTTTAGTTAAGGCCCTCTGACCTCCATGTCACTTCCAAGGGGAATTGGAGTGCCTCGAAATTTTTGGTAGGCATTGCATTCACTGTATGCCTTATAACTGTGTAGCTGAACCGCTCCTTTTGGTACAGAAACATATCCTACAAGACATGTGTGGTTGGCTGGCCTGATATTGATGTGAATGGTCCCTGTTCCTCCTGCTCTTTCTCCTTTGCCACCACCTCATCCATCATTCATCACCTGAAGCTTTGTTTTAACGGGAGTCATAGAACTGGGATAGTAGCAGGAAAACATCCAGCAATCCTCTAAGGAGGTAGAATATGCGCCAGAACGCTGACCACCTCAGGCCTAGCTGCTACTACATACATGTGCTTGCATTCCAAGGAACAGAAAGCTAAGGAGGTGGATGGCCTCATGATCATGAATAATTTACTCGTTGTGTAGGAGGCCGACCACTGCTGCTGTCTACCTTCTGAACTTTGTGTTGAAGCCTGATTGACCCAGGACCCGCAATCCTCTATGTCTGGAGGACGTGTTGCATCCCACTGTCCAACTGTGTCCCGGCTTCCACAATATTAACCCAGTGTGAAGGCGTCAGTGAGATGGACCATTCCTGGCCACATTCACTTGTCCACGTGTTTGTGGTTAGGCTGTCCTTCCAACTAAATGCACTGGGGAGGGCACAGGTAATGTTTTGGTATGCGCGCTTGTGTATAAGGCGCACCGGGATAAATAGGGGCGGCTGGGGACCGTTTATGGACACCCGGCCACCCCCACGCGGCTGGGGCCTGTGTGTGGGCACCCGGCCGCGGGGTGGCTGGGGACTGAGTATGGACACCCGGCCGCCCCCTGGTGGCTGGGGACCAAGCGTGGACACCCGGCCGCCGGGCGGCTGGGGACTGAGTATGAATACCAGGCTACCGACGCAGCCATGACGTGGTGGCCAGATTCCACCTCCACATGCCTAAAAGGCCCAATTTCAAGTGCAAGCAAGCTAGCAGTATGGTATTGCAGCCTGGGGGTGGGTGGGTGGCAGGCTGCATACTTGCGCTTGTATTGCAAGTTATGGGGGAGGTACAATTGAACACTGCCCTGGGACAAGGACTTGCACGGGGATAGTTGCAAGTCTGCATCCTCTGATGCGGCAAGGATCACTTCTGATGGGCACACTTTTAGACAGTGACCTGGGTGTCAGAGATACTTCCAGGGGTCTTCCCCATGCTGTTCCCATGTCTTTTTAGCACTGTATGCATGTGTCACACAGCACATGGCCAGATAAGGTTGTAAAATGTTAAAATGACATTTCCCGGTGAATGCATTTGTCACGGTTGAAAGCAATACAAACGTGCAAAAACGCATAAAAAATGCTACTTGTGAACATAGCCCAAGGTGTGGAGGAGTATTTTTGTTTTTGGTTATTTATTTTACCTTATACACAAGTCTTTACCCTGGAAAGGATGTTCCTTAACCCCTTTCCGACCTGGTCAGTAATAGTACGCACCAGGTCGGGAAGGCCGGTTCAGCGGGGGCTCCGGCGGTGAGCCCACACTGAAGCGAGCACATGTCAGCTGATTATTGGAATCGCAATCCACCCGTGGCTGTTAACATGTTAAATCTATGACAGTGGCATTTAACTCGCGCTTCCGGGAGTCCTAAGCCCCGCCCATCAGTGACCCCGTCACATGATCGCGGGTCACCAATGGGTGGGCATGACAACTCAGGGTCTGCAGCAGACGGCTGTGGTTGTCATGTCTCAATTGCTATGAGCGCCACCTAGTGGTCAGAGCTCATAGCAAGTGAGCATTTCACCTGCATACAAGCGATCTGCTCATCGCTTGTATGCAGTAGAAGCAATCAGACAACTGCTGCTTCTAGTCTCCTCTGGAGACTATAGAAGGAAGCAGAAAGTGTAAAAAAAAAGTTTTTTGAAAAATAAAAAAAATAAAAAATATATAAAAGTTTAAGTCACCCCCCTTTCGCCCCATTCAAAATAAAATATATATATATATAAAAAAAAAAACACATACACATATTTGGTATCGCCGCGTTCAGAATCGCCCGATCTATCAATATAAAAGAAGAATTAATACAATCAGTAAACGGCGTAACGAGAAAAAAATTTTAAACGCCAGAATTAAGTTTTTTTGGTCGCTATAACTTTGCAATAAAATGCAATAACGGGCGATCAAAACATCGGATCTACCCCAAAATGGTATTAATAAACACGTCAGCCCGGCATGCAAAAAATAAGCCCTCACCTGGCCCCAGATCCCAAAAAATGGAGAAGCTAAGGGTCTTCTAAAATGGCATCATTTTTTTGTTTTTTTTAGCAAGCTTTGAATTTTTTTTTCACCACTTAAATAAAAAAGAACCTATACATGTTTGGTGTCTATGAACTCGTAACAACCTGTAAAATAATGATGGCAGGTCAGTTTTAGCAATCTGTGAACGTGGTAAAAAAAGGACCCAAAAAACAACTGTGGAATTGCATTTTTTTTGCAGTTTCACTGCACTTGGAATTTTTTTCCCATTTTCCAGCACACGATATGGTAAAACCAGTGATGGTGTTTAAAAGTAAAACTCGTCCCGCAAAAAATAAGCCCTCACATGGCCATATTGAACGAAAATGAAAAAAGTTCTGGCTCTGGGAAGAAGGGGAGCAAAAAAGGAAAACACAAAAACAGAAAGACCCATGGTCGTTAAGGGGTTAACATATTTCACAGGAAAGCACTTTCACTTTCGTTTTTGAATGTTTTATTGTGAGCCTGTAAAAGTGGCTTAATACCTCTGACCACGTTGTTGACAGCAGTGACCTGGGGGTCAGAAATGCTTCCTGGGGCGATCCCCATGCTGTCCCCATGTCATTTGAGCACTGTCACTATCGTTTTGGGCACTTTTTAGGCTTTCTACAGACTGCCGGGGGAGTCGCCGCAAAAATACTCGGGTCTCCTTATAGACTAACATTGGGCTCGTTGCTCGAGTCTCGCAGCCGAGTATCACAGTGAGCTCGGCCCGAGCTTCGAGCCCCCCAAACACTAATGTTTATCTGTATCTTGGCTGGAAAATAATTTGGGCTTTGTAGCAGTGTGCAGTACTGATTCTATTAGGCCATCTATACTAAGCTCCACCAGATTTAAAATTACTAATCATGTTTATCTGTATCTTGCCTGGAAAATAATTTGGGCTTTGTAGCAGTGTGCACGACTGATTCTATTAGGCCATCTATACTAAGCTCCACCAGATTTAAAATTCATAATAATTTTTAGTTGCATCTAGCCCGGAAAATAATTTTGGGGCTCCAAGATGCGCAAGACACATGAGTGCCTTCTTGCTGCACTACCTGCAACATGACCCTCATATTGTCAGAATTCGAAGTAATCATGACTACTGGGTTGCCACACTCTTAGATCCCCCAAACTTTTCGATCAACCTTTTCATTTTAATAAAGACCAAAAAAATTGTCATTTTTGAAATTATAAGCATTAGCAGGTTATTAGAAACTGAAATCAAACAGTTTTCAACTCAAAACTTTATTCTAGGTGATGTTACATTTTCACATAGGACCCCTTGTTCGAAAGGAGCTTCTGAACTCTCTCGTCCATTGAATTTGTCAGGTTTTGGATGGTTTCTGCTTCAATTGTTTTGCATGAGGACAGAATATTCTCCCAAAGCTGTTGCTTAGATGTGAACAACCTCCCGCCATAATAGACACTCCTTTTGATGATGCTCCAGAGGTTCTGAATGGGGTAGAGGTCAGGGGAGCATGGGGGTCACACCTTAAGTTTGTCCCCTTTTATGTCCATATCAGCCAGAGATGCAGATGTGTTATGTGCAGCATGAGACGGTGCATTATCATGCATGAAAATTATCTTGCTGTGGAATACACTCTTCTTCTTCTTGAACCATGGCAGGAAGTGCTGTTTGAGAAACTCCACATACATTATGGAGTTCATCTTTACCCCTTCAGGGATCCTAAAGGGGCCGACAATCTCTCTCCCCATGATTCCAGCCCAAAACATTACTCCACCTCCTCCTTGTTGGCGCTGTAGCCGTGTTTTCATGGGGTGTCCATCAACCAGCCATCCTCCACTCCATCCATCTGGACCATCGAGCGTTGCACGGCACTCATCCGTGAACAAAACAGTTTTGAAGTCAGCTTCATGTATTGTTTGGCCCACTGGAGCCGTTTCTGCTTGTGTGCAGTGGATAGAGGAGGTCAACAGGATGGCTTACGCACAGCTGCAAACCTCTGAAGGACCCTGCATCTTGTTGTTCGGGGGACATTGGAGGCACCAGCAGCTTCAAAAACTTGTCTGCTGCTTTGACAAGGCTTTTTTGCCGCTGCTCTTTTAACCTGACGTAATTGCCTGTAAGAAAGAGTCCTCAATTTGCCCTTATCAGCACGCACACATGTGTAATGTGAATCAGCTACATACTTCTTGATTGCTAAGACACTTCATCCTGATCATCGCAAAATGTTGATTGTAGTCATGCATTGACGTAAACACTCCACAATTTGTTGCTTCTCAGCAGCCGACACTTCCTTTTTCTTTCCCATTTTGGCAGAAAATGTAGGCTGCTTAATAATGTGGGACACCCTTCTTAAGTAGTCTTGCCTTTCATTGGACACACCTGCCAAACTAATTAGCACAGGTGTCTGCAATTGCTTACAGTGATATAAAGAGCCCTGACACACATCACCATCAATGAGTTTAGCTGACAAACAAAAAATTCTTACCTTATCACTCCTAAGCACTTTTTGCATAATAATTTGGAACACAGTGTACATGTGCTTTTCCACAAAACACCAGTGGTTCACGTAGTGAATCTTACAGTTCTAACTTGCCAACCGTGGTCTGTATGGAGTTGTTCAATAAAGGGCCAAAAATTAAGATAACATAGACGGGAGAGGTCTCTATGAATAGGAATTCCTAAGTATTTGATACCCTGTGAGGGCCAGGCAAAGGGAAAGTTGGACTCGATGGAATCCTGTATGGATTTGTGGAGGGAGACATCGAGGGCCTCAGACTTCGCTGCATTGATTTTAAAATTTGACCATGTAACAAAGTGATCTATTTCAGCCATAACAGCAGGGATGGATATATGTGATTGAGTGATATATACTAGGACATCATCAGCAAATAGAGAGCACTTGTACGCGGTGCTTCCCACCTCAATCCACCAAATATTGGGGTTATGGCGAATTGATGAGAGCAGGTGCTCCGTCACTAGGATGTATAAGAGAGGGGACAGTGGACATCCCTGCCTTGTCCCATTGGTGATTATGAAAGGTGATGAAAATGTTCTGACTCACCCCCTGGGCCTTGGGACACCCGGAGCCGGACCTTTTTTGGTGGATGCTGGTGGTTGTAGTCTCCGTGGCGGCGACCCAGTTCCGTAGCTCAGGGCGGTCAAACCAGTGGCGGAACTATTTATGTGGTTTTGATGTTTAAATGTCCGACTACGCCACCCGTGGATTGCGGTCAGAGTGAAACGCCGCTGCAGGGCTGACCGCTGAGGCTGGTGTTGTGGGTGCAGCAGAGCATAGTATAACTCCCCACGGAAGGAGTATAGCCTCAGGGCAGTGTATGCGGAGGATGGGGGTGATGGTGCAGGGCAGCAGCAGTAATGACACGGAGTCCAGGGCCTTTACTCACAGTTCTTATTATCCAGACCACGTCTGCAGGTAACGGCGGCCCACGTCGTGCTGTGCTCACCAGGTGAGGGGCTCAGACAACTCCCAGATAACTTTGGAGCACTTCACAGGACCCCCTTTGTGTGTCCTTTGTCTGGCCTTTCTTACCAACGCTTCTGTCCGGCTGCCTCGGGCCTCCTCTTGGTAAACTTGGCGCCAGTTTCCCTGACCTTATGTGGTGCCTTCCTAGCGGGTGTAGCGAGGGGCTGCGCCACATAAAATGTCACAGCCTCCGGTTTCTAGCTGATGGTCATTTCCCGCCTCCACTAGTTTCGGGGACCGGTCTCCCCCTTTGGCCTGACCCCTCCACGCAGGTGGATTCGGGCGTGCGGTGGCGACTCGCCCGTCCGCACCCCTGGGATCCCTTCGTTCCTCGTTCCTGGAGCCTTCTCCGCTCCTCTTCCTTCCTTCTCCCTCTTCCAGGCCTGGGCCTCTGTTACTAGGCCCGCCTCCGGAGCAGAGCTCATACAGAGCCCCTGCTCCCTGTCACTTCTGCTCAGACTTCTCTGCACAGAACTAAGATGGTGCCCACCTTTTATACTGCCTTCTCAATGCACCCAGGAACTGCTTCCTCCCTGCTCCTGCACTACAGGGTTCCCCTTCCTCAGTGTTCCCTCCCCCCACTCCAGTCAGGGACAGGGACTGTCGTGCCCATCTCAGGGGCATATTGGTCACCCTGCCCCACGGCAATGTGGTGTAATGGATGCAGGTGTCGGGGTCCTGATCCATACTCCATCCTTACCTGAGAGTGAGATATCACACCTCTGGGTGAGGTGCAATACCTCTGTAGCAACCGAGCCCTCGGGGTGCTACAGCTCCATTTATCTTCAGCCTAGGTGACGTATTGCGATACAGGACCGTGATTTTGGCTATAAAAGGGTCCCCTAGGCCCCTACCCCAAGCTTTTTAAGAGAATAATATATGGCGTGCCAGGAGACTCTATGGAATGCTTTCTCAGCATCCAACGAGAGTATCTAATTACAAATTTTTAACTGCATCTAGCCCAGGAAATACTTTGTGCCTAGTAGCAGTGTCTGCTAGTCAGCGGATTATCCCAGCTGTTAAGCAAGCTACACCACCTGTAGTTTGGACACTTAATTTTTTCAAAGGAAATGCTTTGGGACCCCGGGATACTCAGTGAAGAGCATCAGGAGGCACCCCAAGGCATAGGGGCTGGGACTGGCGGTAGGACGCCTTGCGGTGGACCGCCAAGCTCGATCCTTATAAAAGCTTTTTAACTGCAGCAGCTTTAGTGGACGCTACTGAAGCTGGAATTACGCGGCTGCTGGCATGAGACTTGCCCTCCAATAGATCCTTGTAAAAGGATTTAAAGGGTATTCATTCAAATTAGAGAGAGAATTTAAATTAAAAAGCTTAGAGCTGCCTCCACCACAGGGGGGCTCGCTCGACCCACCAGCGGACAGGCACCAGTTTTGGGAGAGGGGGGCTGGCCGTCAGGGTCCACCGCGGCTCTGGCACAAACCCGGCGACATGGAGGTGGCACGGGCAGGAACAGACTGGCCGTGTCGGCTTCTCACTTTTTGGATTTTAGAAGGGCATGACATGCCTATATCTGTGTCTCCCCCTCCTTTTACTCCTCCACCTCTTTTCTTTTCGCATGACTATATGTACTTGTCACTTTTCCATGTGTTAGTTATGTCTTCTGAGCAGTTTGTCAGCTTTTGGACACCTTTGAAGGTGTTTTCTATGTGTTTCTATGTGTTTTTGTTTGCCTGCCATTGGTTTTAACGGTGTTCGAAGGTGTTCGACGAACAGTTAGACGAACAGTTCGGCGAACACAAGGGTGTTCGACGAACCGAACCGAACTCGAACACTACGGGGGTGGCTCAACACTACTGGACAGTACACTGGACCGGGGACAGGTGAGTGAGGCTTCCCCAATCCCCATATTAAAAATATTTGTAATGGGTCTGTGTGTGTGCATGTATGTGAATGTCAGTGTGTATGAGTCTGTATATATATTTGTCTGTTTTATATATGTTTTTAAGAATTTGTGTAAAAATGTGTGTATGTCTGTATGTGTACATATCTGTGTACCGTGTGTGCGTGCGCATGTATTAGTGCCGTGTGCGTGCGCATGTCTGCGTACCGTGTGCGTGCGCATGTCTGTGTCCCGTGTGCGTGCGCGTGTCTGCGTATCGTGTGTGCATGCGCGTGTCTGTGTACCGTGTCTGCGTACCGTGTGTGCGTGCGCGTGTCTGCGTATCGTGTGTGCATGCGCGTGTCTGCGTACCGTGTGTGCGTGCGTGTGTCTGCGTACCGTGTGTGCGTGCATGTGTCTGCGTACCGTGTTTGTGCGCGCATGTCTGCATATGTGAAGGATGAGGTGGCAGGCTGGGTCAGGTGTACTATATATATATTTCTCCACCGTATCTGTGCATCATGAATCGTGTATGTGTTAAAAGGGCCCACTGAGACTCTTTCGCCCAGGGCCCAGAAAAACCTGGAGCCGGCCCTGGTAACACTGATGCTTGTTTCCTCTGTCCCCTCCCGCCAACCTTGAAAAAC
This sequence comes from Phyllobates terribilis, assembly GCF_046119375.1. Taxonomy (NCBI): domain Eukaryota; kingdom Metazoa; phylum Chordata; class Amphibia; order Anura; family Dendrobatidae; genus Phyllobates; species Phyllobates terribilis. Next base: position 455,476,959 of record NW_027362763.1, on the reverse strand, counting down.
AGAGAGGGGATGATTATCCTATTCATCTTCTGACTGTTGCTCACCCATCACCTCTTCCTCCTCCATTTGCTTCTTGTCTCTTGCACCTTCACTAACAGTTTGTCTGGTATGACCAGCCTCCATCGATCGCAGTAATCCACCCTCTTTTGGCATCCGCCTGTATGACTACAGTCTGGAACTTTGAGACATTGTTATCCCTTCCGCAACCTCCTCTTCTTCTGGGACCACCACCTCCTCTCACAGGCTATTCAAAGTCTGCTCCAGCATGAAGATGACCGGAATAGTGATACTGATAACGGCATTGTCAGCGCTATCCATCTTAATAGCCATTACAAAACCGTGCAGAAGGGTGCAGAGATCCTTAATCTGTGCCCACTCCATAAACTTGATATTCGTACTGCATTGGCCTAGGCTATATGACATGACATACTGCGTGAGGGCTCGTTGCTGCTGCCACAATCACTGCAACATGTGCAGCGTTGAATTCCACGGTGTCGGCACATCGCATATCAACCTGTCAGCTGGCATGAACAAAGACCTCTGTATCGATGCAAGTCGATGACCTGAGAGGTGCGAACAGCAGAAGTGAGCACACAGTTTCCATGCTTTCTGCAGCAGCTCATCCAAGCTGGGATAGTGGCGGAGAAATCACTTTACCACCAGGTTGAAGACTTGAGCCATGCAAGGCATGTGTGTGAGCTCACCAGGTTCGTACCGTTATCACATATTGCCTTCCCTGGTTCCTGATTCAGCGGAGACAGCCATTGCTCAAACTCAGGCTGGAGAGCTGTCCACAATTCTTCAGCTGTATGACTGAAATCTCCAAAGCATATTCATTTTAACACTGCCTGATTGTGTTGAGCACTGGCTGCGCAGTACGGAGGTGGTGTGAATTCGCTCTGCACTGTTGGAACGCATGTCTCTTTAAGGTAGAGGTTTAGTGCACAGGTGGAGGCCCTAGAGGAGGTGAAAGAGGCAGAAGCAGTGGAGGAGATGTGAAATACAGAGGTTTATTCTACAAACCTTGGGGATTCCATGACTTGTGGAGTAGCCCCATCACACGCCTGCCCCCACAGCCACCAGAGTCACCCAGTGCCCAGTCAGCAAGATGTAACACCCTTGGCCATGCTTACTCGTCCAGGTGTCTGTGGTGAAATGCACCCTGGCAGACATAGATTTAGTTAAGGAATGGGTGATGTTGTCTGCAGCATGTTGTTGCAGCTCAGGCACAGCTTTCTTAGATAAATAATGGTGACTTGGCAACTGGTACTGGTGGACTGTGACAGCCATCTGCTTTCAGAAACCGTCTGTATCTACCAGATGGAAAGGCAGCATTTCCAAGGCCAACAGATTGGAGATGGTGGAGTTCAACCTCTTAGTTTTGTCACGTGTAGGATGAAACAATCTTTTACGTGACCACAACTGTGGGACCAAGAGCTGGCTGCAGTGCTGAGAGAGGGCGGAGTATGGTGAACTGGACAAACTGCTGGATCATGAGTGAGGTGCAGGTGGAGATGTTATGGTGAATTGAGAAACATGTGGTGTGTTTGGTGAAACAAACACAGCAGGCATGTGTGCTTCCGGTACAGCTGACGGGCTCTCACTCAGCCAGTGAGATTGCCAGAGTAATGCATGTTGATTGCACATGTGAAGATTCATGCATGTTGTAGTCATTTTATTGCACTTTTTCCCTCTACTGAGTATTTTCAAGCAAAGTTTGCAGATAATGTGAGTTGGCTCATTCTTTGCTATGTCAAAAATAGCCCAGTTGAGGCAACCTTTGCCGCCCCTGCAAGCTGCGGACCCGCAACCGCTGCTTGCCACAGCCACAGTTGTGGCTAAGGATGCAGTGCTCTTCGTGTTTGCATCACCCCATGTCTGCGCCGTAGGCCGCAATGTAACCTCCTCATCTTCCTCCTCCACCTCCTCAGATGAGTTACTCAGCTGAGTGCCTTTGGGTTCACACCAAATGAGGTCTACAACCTCATCATCATCCAATGTGTTATCCCATTTCTCGCCCTGAGAGTCACCCTTCTCCTCTTTTTGCTGTGACAGCACAATACAGTCCGCGTGAGCCTCAGGTATCTGAATCTCATCAGGATCACCTTTCCCCCCGGGGGTTAACGTCTGGTGATAAGGGTCTGGAAGCTTCTCGGACCCTACTTTGTCCTGCCCCGAATCCAACCTAATAAAATTTTGGGCATCGGTGGAGATGCTTTCCTCCTCTTGACTCTGTGATTCTTTTGAGTACACTTCTGATGCCCATAGCATAAAATGTATAGAAAGCTCACCCATCTGTAGTTCCCTACAGTCAGTTGGGCGGTTGAACAGTTGTTACACAGGGGGGAAGCAAGGGTAATTGGGGTGCCACTTATGTGAACTGTACTGTGTGTGATGTTGAGGTGGAGGAAGAGGAGAGAGGCCTCTTGCAGCAGCACTTTCCATCCACTGGAGCACATGCTCTTTCTGACCCTCATCAACATGCCGTACCACTGTACAACTGCCAAAGAAAGGGAGTGGAGTAGCCCATCCAGTAACAGAAGTTGTCAGTTGTCTTTGGATAGGATGTGACGGTGTAGGTTCACTAGTGCTTTCAATAACATTACCAACTACACCACATATACCTTAAACACCAAGCCTATTCCCCCTTCCATCAAGACCTTGCTTTTTCCCACTCATGTTGCTCAGACAGTGTGAGAGGAGCACACTATTAGCAACCAAAAATCTGTTTTTTTTACTCTGTACCAGCTCTGCAAACACCTGAATTTCAGCCGCACTGAATGACAAGGTGAAATATGGCTTGCTGTATCACATTAGCAACTGAAAATAGATATATTTTTACTCTGCAACAGCACTGCCACAGCTGAGTTTCCGCTGCACTAATTGACTAAGTGAGATCTCTCCTACTGTATCACGGTTGCAGATGAAATTATTTTTTTATTGTAGATGAGGCCTGTATAACATAGGAGATATGCTCCAAACATTTTCAAACTGAGATGCCCCCTTCTGTATCACATTAGTAACAGAAGAAAATATTTTTTTAGTGTGGGTGAGGGCTGCATAACATAGGAGATACAGTTGAAACCATAAGTTTACATACACTACATATGCATGTTTTTCTCAATATCTGACATGAAATCAGAATAAACCTTTCCCATTTTAGGTCAATTAGGATTACCATAATTTTTTAATATTTGCCAAATTCCAGAATAATGAGAGAGAGAGAATGTTTTAAGAAATTTTTATTACTTACTGCAAAGTCAAAAGTTTACATACATTTCATTAGTATTTGGTACCATTGCCCTTAAATAGAATGACTTGGGTCATACGTTTGGGATATCCTTCCATAAGTTTCTCACAATAGTTGCTCAGAATTTGGGCTCTTTCCTCCTGACAAAACTGGTGTAACTGATCCAGGTTTCTAGGTCGCATTGCTCGCACCAGCCTTTTCAGCTTTGCCCATAAATTTTCAATAGGATTGAGATCAGGGCTCTGTGATGGCCACTCCAAAACATTGACTATGTTATACTTAAGTCACTTTGTTACCATTTTGGCAGTATGCTTCGGGTCATTTTCCATTTGGAAGACCCATTTCCCCCAAACTTTAACTTCCTGGCTGAAGTCTTGAGATGTTGCTTTAGTATTGCCACATAATCTTCTTTTCTCATAATGCCATCTATTTTGTGAAGTGCACCCGTCCCTCCTGCATAAAAACAACCCCACAACATGATGCTGCCACCCCGATGTTTCACGGTTGGGATGATGTTCTTAGGCTTCCAAGCTTCTCCCTTTTTCCTCCAAACATAATGATGGTCATTATGCCCAAATAGTTTTTTAGGTTCATCAGATCACAGGACATGTCTCCAAAAATGAACGTCTGTGTTCCTGTGTGCATTTGCAAACATTAATCTGGCTTTTTTATGTTTCTTCTGGAGTAATGGCTTCTTCCTGGCTGAGTGGCCTTTCAGTCCATGTTGATACAGTACTAGGTTTACTGTGGTTATTGACACAATCTCACCAGCTTCCGCCATCATCTTCACAAGGTTTTTTGCTTTTGTCATTGGGATGATATGCACATGTCGGACCGAAGCACGTTCATCTCTATACTGTAGTAGTAACAGAAGAAAATATATTTTTAGTGTGGATGAGGACTTTATAATATACAAGATACAGTGGGTACGGAGAGTATTCAGACCCCTTTTAAATTTTTCACTCTTTGTTTACAGCCATTTGGTAAATTCTAAAGAGTTAAAATTTTTTTCTCATTAAAGTACACTCTGCACCCCATCTTGACTGAAAAAACTACAGAAATGTAGAAATTTTAGCAAATTTATTAAAAAAGAAAAACTGAAATATCACATGGTCTTAAGTATTCAGACCCTTTGCTCAGACACTCATATTTAACCCTTTCGCAACCTTGGGTTTTGTCGTTTTTGCTTTTTCGTTTTTTGCTCCCCTTGTTCCCAGAGCCATAGCGTTTTTATTGTTTGGTCAATATGGCCATGAGAGGGCTTATTTCTTGCGGGACGAGTTGTACTTTTCAACGCCATTACTAGTTTTACCATAACATGTACGGGAAAACAGGAAAAAAATTCCAAGTGCGGTAAAATTGCAAAAAAAGTGCAATACCACAGTTGTTTTTTATTTATTTTTTTTACCACGTTACGTGAATGCTAAAACTGACCTGCCATTCTTATTCTACAGGTCATTATGAGTTCATAGACACCAAACATGTATAGGTTCTTTTATATTTAAGTGGTGAAAAAAAATTCCAAAATTTGGTAAAAAAAAAAAATAGCGCCATTTTCCGAGACCTGTAGCATCTCCATTTTTCGTGATCTGGGGCTGAGTGAGGGCTTATTTTTTGTGCGCCGGGCTGATGTTTTTACTGATAACATTTTGGGGTAGATCCGTTGTTTTTATCGCCTGTTATTGCATTTTATTGCAATTTTGCGGCCACCAAAAAACGTAATTCTGCCGTTTAGAATTTTTTCTCATTACGCCGTTTACCGATCGGATTAATTCTTTTTTTATACTGATAGATCGGGCGATTCTGAACGCGGCGATACCAAATATGTGTATGTGGGGTTTATTTTTTATTATTTTATTTTGAATGGGGCAAAAGGGGAGTGATTTAAACTTTTATATTTTTTTTTTTTTTTTTATTTTTTCTAAAACTTTTTTTTTTCACTTACTGCATGCTTCTATAGTCTCCATAGGAGACTAGAAGCAGCAGTTGTCTGATCGGCTCTGCTACATACAGGAGACCAGCAGATCCCCTGCATATAGCAGAATTGGTCATGTGTTATGAGCGCCGACCACTAGGTGGCGCTCATACCGACCAGATCATGACAGCCACAGGCGTCTGCTGCAGACCCTGGGTTGTCATGCACGCCCATCGGCGACCCGCGATCACGTGACGGGGTCGCCGGTGGGCGGGGCTTATGACGCGCAACCCGGAAGTGCGCGTTAAATGCGCTGTCGGAGATTGACAGCGTCATTTAACATGTTAACAGCCGCGGGTGGATCGCGATTCCACCCGTGGCTGTTGCGGGCACATGTCAGCTGTAAGAATCAGCTGACATGTGCTCGGTTCAGTGAGGGCTCAGCGCAGCAGCCCTCACTGAACGGGGGGGTACGCAAATATGCGTACTAAGACGTCATGGGCTCTAAAAGGGTTAAATCACATGCTGTCCATTTCCTTGTGATCCTCCTTGAGATGGTTCTATTCCTTCATTGGAGTCCTGCTGTTAGAACCCTCCTGTTAGTTTTTTCTATTTTGTGTTTTGCGGTCACGTGACCATCTGCCTATATATTCCAGCTCCGCCCTTCTGGCTTTGCTGGACTTCAGTGTTGTTTGACTGTCTTGCTAGCCTGGTGCTTTGATGCCTATCTCTGTCAGTTCGCTTGGTCCTCTGGGACCTCTAGTACGTTTTGTCAGTATGTCTTTTGTGTTCTACAACAACTTCTGTTTAGGAGGTGTCCCATTTTTGTCCCAGTCCTTAGTTCTTTTAGGGACCCCTCCCTTAATTCTATAGGTCTTCGTTCAGACTAGCCAAGGATGAAGGAGGGTCTGTTCACTAGGAACAGGCAGCCCGCTATATCGTAGGGATTCAGCTTAGTCTTACTGTAAGGACAGCTTTCCCCTTTCTTTCCGTAGTTCTTGTTGCAGATCATAACACCTGCTGTGTTTAATTAAACACAATAGTGCAGTAATAGTGATAGTGCATTAATAATAAAAATGGTAATAATACATTTGTGAGGCCTCGTCCCAGTAAGTAAGTAAGTTAGTGTAGTGTTAGTGTAGGGAGTACAAATAGGGCAGAAAGGTTGAACTTGATGGACCTAGGTCTTTATTCATCCTACGTTACTATGTTACTATGTTACTCTGCATGAGCAGTGCATAGAACTTAATTTCATTGAAACAAAATGACAAGGTGAGATATGGCTTGATGTATCACGTTAGCAACTGAAAAAAAAATATTTTTTACTCTACAACAGCTTTGCACACAGCTGAATTTCAGTGTCATTAAATAACAAGGTGAGATATGGCTTGGTGTATCATGTCACTCACAGAAAAAAATATTTTTTTTTACTCTGCATACTGCTGAATTTCAATGCCACAAAATGACAAGGTGACATATGGTGTGCTGTATCACGTTTCTCACAGAAAAAAATATATTTTTTACTTTTTTTAGCAACTAAAAAAATTTTTTTTTACTCAGTCTGCACACAGCTGAATTTCAATGCCACAAAATGACAAAGTGGCTTATGGCGTACTGCATCTCTGAAAAAAATCTTAGCTTGTCTTTTCCATTAATCTCTGAACTACAGACAGCAACCAAAATACATCAGTGCTTCATTTTTATTTTTTTTTCACGAACCATTTGCTTGCATTGGTGAGTTTGATCCGCAACATGGATTAAAGTAGGACATGTCTCAAATTGTGGGTTGAATTTTTTTTTTCTATGGGTCCAATGACAGGTTAAAAAAACACATTTATTATAATGGATTGGTAATCTATTCACAAAAGCAATGGATAGCACATGTACCAAAAAAACTGATGTGTAAAGGAGACCTAACAAGGTGAAAACCCAATTGATGAAAATGGCAGATTGCAGAGATAGAAAAGATTAGGACATAGCTTTTGTTGAACAGTAGTACACTCACCATATCTGGGTTGAGGATGGTTTGTTTCAATGTCGTTTTTAATTATTCATTTCGTTAGAAAAAATTATCTCCCGATGCATGGTATCATCTGGAGCAAGGTAGTTTTTTATTGTTATCTTACAGAAAATGGACAAGACATTGGTCATAATCTTTGTCAAACTTAATATACATCGCCAGACTTTTTGTACTCTTAGAATACAATAGAGTCACTCAGATATACTTGTCTGTTTCTTATTGGTTAATATCTATTTGCGGAATTAACTTCTTGAAATATTAGTTATCATACAAAAGATACTTGAAGCGATGATGCTGTCTTGAACTGTCTCCCCCGAATACGAGTGCTTATCTAACTCATAGGTGTTGATAACACAAGTCAGGTATAAATCCAAGATCACAATCTCATACTATGTCTATCCAGAAACAAGGCGTTTGATAAGTACAAATCTACAAACATTCTTTTGTCCCTTCTGTGAGAACATCTCTTGGAAATAGATTTTGCTATAACTCTTAACTATTGATTTTACTAACAATATAGATGTATAGAATTGTCTAAATGATAATCAAAACAAGGTATAAAATATTAAACATAACAATTTTTACATCCTAGAAAATATTTTAGGCAGTTAAAAAATACTTTTATCATTGTATTAGACATTGCATTATCATTTTTTTTCCTACTTGGTGAACTGATGTATTTGCTTTAATGATGTAGATACTATAGATTGACAAGGAGAATGTTCTTTGTGCCATGAATGTATTTATGTGTGGTGCTCAAAATATCAGCACTGACATATTACCCATGCTATGCTGCCACATTTCTGATGTTGTAAATGACTCACTTTCTGGAGTATTTTTATTTCCATATGCAACACACACTTTACTTTCCTATTGTGTAAAATGATTTACCAGCTCTAGGATTTAGACTGCTTCTTGAATCAGTAATAGCATCTAAATGGATTTATGTGAACAAAGCATTTTGGAATGCACCCCACTGTACAAAATAGCATAAAATCCTTAAGAAAATAATTAAAATGTTTTCCAGCAGCAAGAAAACAGGCTTGTCACATACTAAGACAAATATGAAAAGAAAGATCACACCATAAAATTATAGAAAAGGATTTACAGCAAAAAAGAGCCAGATGGAATCTAAAAAAATGTCCACTTATCACTGTATTTACAGTTAACAAACAATATGTAAAATGCAAGAAAAGCAAAACTTTCCATATAAAAAAGTGGACCGTAAAAGCCTAGTCTACTTTAACTTTTCTTCTCAAACTTAACTATTCTATGTATTGATAAAGGCGTCCATATGACCTCTCCTCCCCTTTGTAAAAAATGTACTTTGCAATTTTATTCCATATTGTTTAAAAACTATAATTCTGAAGTTCCACCGTTCCTTCAATGTAAGAGAACAAATGGTGTGCTTACAAACAAAGAAAAAAAGATTCTACTGAAAGTTTATAATTATGAAACTTGGGAGACAATTCATTAAGACTGACTTTTAACACGCCAGTGTTAATGAAGGGGCATGGTGGTGTAGCATGCAACTAAATTAAGAGGCACACGTCATTTAATGAATTATGCGAATCTATCAAGTGTGAGGGTCCACTTGTAGCAAAATTTACGCTACTGGAGTTGTGCAAATTTTAATGAATCAGACAGTCGTGCTTAGTCATGTCCTGTCTCGTACCACCTCTGTTCATTTTGTCTAATCACAAGGTTTTTGCCAAGATTTTCAAAAATTGCAATAAAATGATGTATTTTTTTGCCATGATTGCATCAAGAACAGCAATGGGGCTGCAACTTGTAAGCATAGCTTTAGGCTGTGCTACTCGATGTGCTCCTGATGCATTTTTTTCTGTGATTTTCAAAAAATTCTAAATTGCTGTGTTATTATCACATTTTAAAAAAAGCATGATAAAAAAGTACATCAAGTGTACAAGGCTTTTCAGTTTCTTCACTGTTTTTTGGCTTTCTCTCACTATCTTGCTAAACTGTGAGCCGTGATATCCTCTCACTATTCAGATTCACATCAAAATGGCTGCTACATTTTTAGCAATTCACACAGAACAAACTCTTCAGAATAACAATACCATTGTATACTCCTTCTGAGTATTTATGAGCTTATACTAATGGTCCAACCGTAGTTCCTAATGCACTAACTAAGCAAATAGGTCATACTTTTTCGAATAGCAATACAATTCTTTGCTTTTTTGCAAGTTTACATTGTTAAAACCTATAATTTTTGCTAATAAATCTAATATTATTATAATAATAATAATGTTTGTGATTCCAACATATTGACAGTGAGCTAATCCTTACCTTTCTTTGTCTCTTTTCTGTTTCTTTGTTTTCTCTGTGGTAGCAATAACTTCATCTAATTCATTTATAAATTCTACAATATGGAACGTGAGCAGCTCATTGGTACGTTATCTTTTGATGAAGTAATTGTTTTATTTAAAAGTGACATAAATATTTCAAATAAAGAAACAATTTCATACAACTTTTTAATTCTAACCTCAAAAAATACAGTAATAAAACACTATTGCTTAGATTTAACAAAATCCTGAGTATGGTGATTTTATGGCAATAAGTAAAGTTGTGACAAAACTGGAGCTCCATAAATAAATGTATAAGTTTATATGAAGCAGGCGCTATTTAGGTATGCATATGTCTTCAGAGATTAATCTATATTGTATTATTAAAAATAGATCTTATGCAGTAAACATGAATCATAGTTAACCAAAGAACTAGGACACGACAACTACCATTTCTAGGTACAAAATATAAATAGTTGTTCAGAAGATTTTACATAGTCATTAATCTTAAATGTTGTGTATCTCATTAATTATGTCAAAGGTATATTCTAACTTTTTTCCAAAACCTATTTTTATTCATTTTAAACTAACATTAAGTTAACACAGGAAAAGCCTCATTCGTACAGAACACAAGACCCAGGAAAGGTAAGTAAAACTAAGTTTGTTTATTTACACCTGAGTCTATGGGAAAGTTTGGTGAAATTGGGCAACAGCTAAAAGGTTGGTATTGCTGTCAAATGTGGCTATAGTAACTAACTTGAGATGACCCCTTAGATGTCTTGGACAGTGGCATCTGTGGCACTAAGTGTTTCGACCAGTGTTTTCCAAAACTTCAACCCTCACAGCCCCACACAGATCAAGTTTTCAGGATTTCCATACTATTGCATAAGTGAGAGAATTCCTGATCCCTTGATGATACTTCCATCACCTGTGCAATACTAAGAATCCTAAAAACATGACTTGTTGGGGGCCATGAGGAATGGAGTTTGGGAAACACTGGTTTAGACAAATCGATGGGTTATCATAGGGTACGCATGGGTTATCATAGCAGCCAGAGCTCAATAAAGGACTCTTGGTCTTCCATATTTAGGCTAAGTGCCCATGATGCAGAAATGCTACAGATTTTTTCTGCATCTCCCTGGCAGGAAAAATGCATGCGGATTTTACATATATTTTTCCTGCCAGGTAAAAGCGTTTGTCAAGCGTTTTTGCAAGCATGTCTGCATGTGGGTTATCAAGCGCTTTTCCAAGCTATTTTAGCATCACTTGGAGAAGTGCTTGACAACTTGGTCACACTATATAAATCCATGCATCCGTCATGGATTTATATAGTGTGACCAAGTAATAGTTAAAAAAAAGAATAAAAATGGTAAAAAATAAAGATTATACTTACCTTCCGATGGCCTCCGGTGTTTTCTCCGCTCCATCTGGTCTGTTGTATGGGTTGCGGTGGTGTAAAAGGACCTGCGATGACGTCACTGACGTCATGGCAGGTCCTTTCACACCACCGCGACCCATGCAACAGACCAGACGGAGTGGAGAAAACATCGGGGGCCATCAGAAGGTAAGTATAATCTTTATTTTTTATTTTCAATTCTTTTTTTAACACTTTCTATGGTACCCAAGCCTGGAGGAGAGTCTCCTTTTCTCCAGACCCGGGTACCATCCGCACATAGAATCGCATAATATCCGTATGTGCAAATGTGCTGACAGAGACAATATGCGTTTCAATGCAAGTCAATGGCGGCAATTACGCTGCGTGTCCACAAAATTAATGGACATGCTGTATATTTTTCCGCAATGATAATCTGCAGCGGAAATTTCCGCAGCATGTGCAAAGCACATGCGGATTATCATTGGGGACCATGGGGCACGTATTACCAAGCGTTTTTTAAGCGTTTTCGCTGCAGAAATTCCGCGGCAAAAACGCTTGAAAAATGCATAGTGGGCACGCAGCCTTATACTTCTTGCCCTGCATAGAACAAACCCAACACAACTCTGTGGACAGAAAAAGGTAAATTCCTCCGAATATGGAGACACAAGCCAAATTTTATTTCTAAAGTTTTGGTTTTAGCAAATCAAGGATGTAAGAACAAGAGCAAAAAAGTACTGTAGCAGTAAGAGTAATAATTATAAAAAAATATATTTTTGAAGAACTTTATTTTAATTTTTTTCAGATTTATCACAATTAAATCCACTGTTATTTAATGTTCTTACACATTCCAAAAAATGAATGAAAGTTTAAAAAAAAATGTATAGTAACTAAAATTGCTTACAAGATTAAGAAATATGGGGTTTAGGAAGTGAAATATTTTTCTGAACATAAGTCACATGCAAGAAATTCTTAGAAATGTTTTAAAACTCTCCCTCGATGTGTCCTTGCCCATTTTTAAGCTGTCTGATTATATATGGTAGGTGGTTAAACATAGACATTCTAACATAGTGGATGCCAAGTCAGAGATAAACCCTGCTATTATAGAGGCTGAAAGCACACCTATTGCTGATAATACCTTATTGTTATCTTAATCCCTTTTGTATTTTCTTCACAGGTAGATTTTTATGTGTGTTTCAACCCTTTCTTTCCGAGCACATCACTTTAGCAAAAATCAATGACCCGTGCACACATTTTATTCCTCTGACATCTGCATTTACATGTACTGCTCAAGACTTTTATATACGTAGGTGTCATTATATTGTTGTCCTTGTTCTTTTTTACGTGTAATAGACAATTGGAAAGTAGAAAAATACATAGAAAGACATGAATCAAGTTTAAGTTATTCTCAATCAATGTGCTCTAAGCTCCTTTTACTTATCTATAATTATTTCCACAGGATCTATAGGATTTATACTGGCTTCGAAGACAAAAGAAATCAGTCATAAACCAAAATGCTTGCTCAGCACACCGCCTTTCCACAATATTATAAAGACAATTAGATTTGTCAAGATAGGAATCTGCACTGTCTTTGTGCCGGCTGGTCTGCTTTTATCCATGATCTGTGATCTTTTAAATGACCATATGATGAACTGAAGCACACGCTTTTAATAGGCTTTTATAATTAGATCAGCACTTGGCAAGTTTATGGACATTTTGTTGAATGGTAAAGTGGTATTTCTAAGATTATTATTGATTAGCTGAGGAACAATGAATGTACATGAAATAAAAATAAAATCTTGACTTTATATAATAATGCAAAAATAAAAAGCTTATAAATGGGCAACAGTTTCAATTACTTTTAATAAATGCTATTAGGACTGCATTAATATTGTGTGTTTTATCTATTTTCAAGTCCATTTTCTGAAGTATATGCATGCAGATCAATTCTATAAAAAAGGTTTATTCATTGCCACAATTTTTCCCCTATTCATTCTTACTACTAAGGAGCAGAGAGAGACAGAAGAGGGACCCTGTGCAAGAACAATATATGGGCCTTTTGCAGTCAAATAGCTCATTATAAGGCAGAATTCCAGCCACTTTGGAGGTGAGAGTAGGTCTCCCTAGCTTTTGGGCCCCTTAGCGTTTGCACAGTTTTCACCAATGGTGTGTCTGCCCCTGCTACTACTGCTGCTACTGCCTCCTACACTCCTGCCATTTTATGTTTGTATGGGCTCGCTCATACGAGTATATAACATGGCTGAGTGCTATTCGATGTTTTATCGGATAGCACTTGAACTAATGTTATACTCTGGGGCAGTGCCGAGAAGCACTTTTTTCACATGCCAATTCAGCATAAGAAAAAAATCACAGCATGCTGCGAGTGTATCCAATAATCGGACCATGTCCATCTATACAAATCTATAGGTATGTGTAAACCATCGGAATACACTCGGATGTCATCTGAGTGCAGTCTGATTTATGCGGACACAGACCATGGAGAAATTAAGTTCTCTGTCTTTCTTCTCCATTACTGTGCTATGATTCTCTCATTCGAGAGAATCAGATCTCAGTAAACTGACACTTGGCTCAAAAATCTGAAAAATGATCAATGATAAGAGAAGTCATATTAAGATAGTAAAAAAACATTATTGAAAACACAAGTAGGTGTGCAGTGACAATGTAGGAGAAAGACACACACATGATAAAAAAACAAAATCAAACATAGAAAGTGACAAGTGCAAGAGTAATGTCACATTGTGACGGTCTGAAGTAAGGGAGAGGGGCCATAAACTCTCCCTGGAACTGGGAACCTAACTATCTCTGTCCCAGGGGTAATCTTGATGGTAGAGAGGCCTGGGTCCCTGACCTTACTATGCTCCTGTTGAACCCTAATCTGTCCCCTCCCCCATCCCTTAAGGCATGGGACAGAAATGTAAAGGAAAACCAGATACAAAGACAGACAGGGGATAACTGAAAACCATTATTACACAAAACACTCACCAAAAATAGGGCGGAAGGTAGGGAATGGGAGAAATAAGCAAACCAAATAGGAATGGGGACAAGCAGATAAATTCCCACTAACCTACTTCACACATAACTCTCCAATAACTACTATCAACTCTAACTACACAGCACAGCACTTTCCAGGAAGAATAATCTTTCACCGGCATCGAAGAAATGCCCAGAGCCAGTATATACAGGGAGATGAGAAGATATTTGTAGCTGGGAGCAACCACCTATTGTCCCCTGACAGCATGGAAAGAGTCCTTAACCCTTTCAGCACTGATGGAAAGGAAATCCATTTAAAATAGGACACGAATCACACCTTCTCAAAAGAGGACATGTGATTGATTACCCATTGTGACCTTCTAAATCCAGGTCTCGGAGGGGGACGAGACACCCTCGTAACAAGTAAGATGTGAGGTATAAATATGAAAATAAAATATATTTACTGGCCATATAATCATGTAGGAAAAGATATCTGTTATAGCATAATAGCAAGCAGAGTAAAGAAGGTGCTGAAAGCGCACATCAGAAAATGTATGTGTGTACATATATATTGTGGTAAAGCGACTTGCTCGGCCCTCCAGAAGCAGACACAGAACACATGGGTTGGGTAAACTTCCTGCAGGTTTATTGTGAAGCATAAACTCCAGCGGTGTCCCACAAAAATAAACAGTCCCTCTTGGGGTTAACTGGAAAACAAAAGATGAAATATAGCAGAGTCCTCTATCCAACAAGGCCTTTGCCGGCTGCAGATAGTCCTGTGAAGCTTCAGCAACACCAGTCCTCCGGTGTTGCTCTCTGGTGTCAGCCACACACAGCCTGGAGACTTCAATCTCCAGACCACACACTCCACCCAGGAAAGCAAACTGACTGACATTTAAACCCTGTTCAGTCACACCCTGAGGTGGAGGTATGGGGAATAACGTCCCTTCCATCTCTACATCATTCCCATAAAACCACACCCTTTAAAAGAGTTAACCATCAGCATATAACATGCTGACAAAAATTCAGTAGGTCTTAGTTCACACAGGAGAGCATCCTGAGTGACACATACCTCCCTTCACATATAATACCAGTGACTCTGTCACATATTCCCCCCCCCTCTGCCCAAAGCCGGGGATTTAGGCACCTTCAGACACCAAGCAGGGAATTCTGGAGAGGGCATCCACATTAGCGTGTAACTTCCCGGGTCTATGCTCTTTGTGAAAATTAAAGTCTTGGAGACCTAAGAACCACCTAGTTTCTCGGACATTCTTACCCTTCTTTGCCCTCAACCATATCAAAAGGGCATGGTCTGACACCAATTTAAACTTCCGGCCAAATAGATAATATCTTTGCATGTCTATGGCGCATTTTATGGCTAAGCATTCTTTCTCTACAATGGCATAATGCTTCTAGAAGGATGAGAGCTTCCGGCTCATACACAGGATGGGATGCTCTTCCCCATTTATCTCCTGCGACAGCACGGCTCCTAGGCCAACTTCTGAGGCATCTGTCTGGAACATAAACTCTTTATTAAAGTCTGGTGCAACCAGGACTGGCTGCTTACAGAGTGCCAGCTTTAGCTGTTGGAACACCATCTCAGTTTCAACCATCCATTTCGCCATCATTGTTTTTCTGCCTTTCAGGAGGTCCGTCAGTGGTGCGACAGCCATGGCAAAATTTGGGATAAACCGCCGGTAATATCCCAGAATTCCAAGAAATGCTTTTACCTGCTTCTTGGACAGCGGTTGCTGCCAGTTCTGAATTTGCCTCGATCTAATTGACTGGGGCTTAATTTTGCCTCTCCTGATGACGTAGCCTAAGTGCTTGGCCTCCTCCTTCCCAATGGCACATTTTCTCGGATTTATTAAAAATCCTGCCTCCCTTAGAGCATTCAGACTCGCCTGTACCTTGGGCAGATTACTTGCCCAGTCTGGGCTAAAGATGACAATTTCATCAAGGTAGGCTGTGGAATACTTCTTATGTGAGCCAAAGATCAGATCCATGGCCCTCTGGAAAGTACCTGGTGCCGCCTGCAGTGTGAAAGGCATTCGGGTGTACTGGAAACACCCATCAGGTGTTGAGAAAGCCATTTTCTACTTGGCTCTCTGGGACATGGGAATCTGCCAGCAGCCCTTAGTCAAGTCGAGGGTGGTAATATATCTCGCAGGTCCAAGCCTCTCGATGAGTTTATGGATGCGGGGCATTGCGTATACGACACACTTGGAAACCTCATTCAGCCTGCAGTAGTCGTTACGAAAACTCCACTCCCCATCGTGCTTTGGCGCAAGAATGATGAGACTCAACCATCCGCTCTTCGATACCTCTATTAAGCCGAGGTCCAGCATCCTCTTACTAGGTCCATAGCAATCCTCTCCAACGGGACCTCTATCAGTAGTAGTAGGTAGTTGAACTAATGGACTATGGAAGTGGGAAGAGGGAGTGGTTATTTGGCAGGTGGGGCAGGACCTACAATAGTTCTGAATTTCTCTGTAACACCCTGGCCAATAAAACCTTCTCAGTATCCTCTCCTGAGTCTTCTAGACCGCTAGGTGACCCCCAGAACATGTGAATGGGCAATATCTAGTACCCTCCATCTGTATGGCCCCAGCACTAACAGCTGTTCCACTATCTCACCGCCCCTTAGTTTGGCCACTCCCCCGGCACTGTAAAGTGGAGTAACTTGGTGTCGGCCCCCGGCTCTTGGGCATCCCCATTTCATGAAGTAACCTGGTCAAACGCCCCCTTTAAGGTCAGGTCTTGAACTTGAGCAGTCCCAAAGTTCTCTCTGGACATATCTAACTCAGGGAGTTCGAACTCCTCAGTCACCGTCTCACCCTCGTCGTCGGCAAGGACACACAGTGGGAACTCTGCCGCCTGAGACTTCATTAGGGGTTCTTCTCCAGGGACCTGACTTTTGCCCATGCTACTTAGTCCAGTTCCCTTCCCCCACAAGTCCCAAAACCAAGAAAAATCACAGCCCAGTATGATGGGATGTATCAGGTCCTTAACCACCCTGACTTCGCGGGACTGGGCACCACAGTCTGTTTCCACTGTCACTGTGGCCATGGGATAGGCATTGGCGTCCCCATGGATGCACCGAATGCCCACAGTTTTGAAAGGGATCAAATGGTGGGGAAGGGCAGCTCTGATTAAAGTCACCAGACTCCCAGAGTCCAACAGTCCAAGCACCTTTACCCCATTAACGGACACGGGACACGCTTGCGGCCCCTCGCCGGGTCGACAGTACACACTGCAGGCTGGATAAGCATAATATGAAACCCGTCTGCCTAGGCTGCACTCCAAGGGCTCGGGGGACATATGACACCTGGCGGCTACGTGTCCAGGGTTGTGGCACCGCCAACAGACTATATCTTTAGAAACAGTCCTTGTGGCACCTTCAGTGGAAGCGGCACGCCCCCAGTGATGGTTCTAGACCCCTTCCGTGGGGAACCCGTCCCCTTTTGGGAATTTCAGTATGTAGAAGTGACTATATCTGGTTTCCCAAGGGATTTCTAAACCACCTGGTACCTCTCTATCAGGCCGATGAAGTTATCTACATTCTGGGGATCGCCCTGGGCAACCCAAGTCTGTACTGGCTTGGGAAGGGAGTGCACGAACCTATCAATCACCACCCGCTCGACCATCTGGGCCAGAGTAGAGGACTCTGGCTGCAACCACTTCTGAACGAGATGCAGTAGGTCAAGCATCTGCGAGCGAGGGGGTTTGTCGCTGGCATACTCCCAGTGGTGGACTCGTTGGGCTCTCACCGCCATATTTACTCCCAGGCATGCTAAGATCTCTGTCTTTAGCTTGGTGTATTCCTTGGCATCCTGCAGTGCCAAGTCATAATATGCCTTTTGGGGTTCACCAGACAAATATGGCGCCAGAACCTCTGCCCACTGTTCTGGCGGAAGTCTCTCTCGATCAGCCACCCTCTCAAAGACAGTCAGAAATGGTTCTACATCATCCCCAGGGGTCATCTTCTGCATGGCTCGTCTTACCGCCTTCCTGATGTGGGAGTCATCAGTTGGCCCTGGGGGTGGGGCGGTTGGCCTTCCCTGGATGGCGTCCGCCAGAAGCTGTATCTGCTGTTGCTGCTCCTGCTGGTGCTGCTGCTGCACCTTTTGCTGCAACTGGATATGTTGAAGCAACAGTTTGGTCGTCTCCTGGTGCTGCTGCTGGCTTTGCAATGGCTGCTGGTGCATCTGTTGTTGGCTGTGCACCAGGTGCTTAATGAGGTCCTCCATGCTGCCAGACATCTCTGGCTGGCAGGCGGCCTTCACCCAGGACATCCACCGGTCTCTGTGGCAGGTACACATGTTCCTGGAATCTTGCATGCACTCTCACACAAACTGTGTTAAAGCGACTTGCTCGGCCCTCCGGAGGCAGACACAAGACACATGGGTTGGGTAAACTTCCTGCAGGTTTATTGTGCGGCATAAACTCCAGCGGTGTCCCATAAAAATAAACAGTCCCTCTCGGGGTTAACGTGAAAACAAAATATGAAATGTAACAGAGTCCTCTAGCCAGCAAGGCCTTTGCCGGCTGCAGATAGTCCTGTAAAGTTTCAGCAACACCAGCCCTCCGGTGTTGCTCTCTGATGTCAGCCACACACAGCCTGGAGACTTCAATCTGAAATGCGTTGTTTCAGATGCTGCACATCTCGTATCTTCACAGCATAGACAATTGCCTTCAGATGACCCCAAAGATAAAAGTCTAAGGGGGGCAGATCGGGAGACCTTGGTGGCCATTCAACTGGCCCACAATGACCAATCCACTTTCCAGGAAACTGTTCATGTAGGAATGCTCTGACATGACACCCATGATGTGGTGGTGAAGCTATTCCCACGTGGTTGCTGTGAATAATAAGAAATTACAATTCCACTATTTAAAAAGGGTAGGTGTCTGTCAGACGTATCATATATAACTGTGGTAGAAATCCAGCCATTTGTAGTGAACGTAGAAAATATTGTACTCCATTTACAGTTTGGCAGCAGTGTGTCAGTGAAGCTATTCACACGTGGTCACTGGCAATATTAGGAAACTACAAGGCCGCTATTTTAAACCGTGGGCGTCCATCATACGTATCACATATAACTGTGGTAGAAATCCAGCCATTTGTAGCAACTGTACAAAATATTATCCTCCATTTAAAATGGGCAAGGCACGTGGCAAGGGATGGGGAAGTGGACGTGATTGTGATGGTGCATGCAGAGGCCAAGGCAGAGGGAAAGCTGAAATTGTGCCACAACCAACACCTACATTTTGTCGCCCGACCTTCCTGTCCCAATTACTAGGGGACTGCAGCACACCACTATTGAACTCAGAGCTGTGTCAAAAGGTTGTTGATTGGATAGCAGATAATGCTTCCAGTCACTTTGCCACCACCACCACCACCCTGTCTTCCACATGGTCAAGTCTCAGTAGCCGTGAGTCTGGACCACATATTCCTCACTTTGATCCTCCTTCCTTCCACCATGCCGAGTGCCCGAGTGCCGAGTGTCGCATGAGGTGGATGATGATGAGACACAATTGCCAGAAAGCCAGGAGGAGGACCAGGGAGTGGTATTGGAAGACGAGGTGGTGGACGATGAAGTCACTGACCTAACCTGGCAAGGTGACATGCAGAGCGAGGACAGCAGCATACAGGGGGAGGGAGGCATAGCATCACAACAGGCATGAACAAGCAGCGTGGTGGCCACAGATACAAGACGGGCAACCATTCCCCAGAACACCAACATGACATAAGTTGCCAGTACAACTGTTAGGTCTTTCTGAGTATGGTTGTTTTTTAAAGACCAAAAAAGTCCATTTGCACCATCTGCCAGGCCAGCATCAGCAGGGGTAGCAAAACTAGCAGCTTGACCACCACCAGCATGCTCAGATACATGGCAGCAAAGCACCTGACTAGGTGGAATGAATGCCAGAGTCCAGAAACAGTGTCTGCGGGTGACACACCACTGCTTGTTCCGCTGTTGTGCGTGCACCCAATCCCCTGTCCATGGTGCATGCGAAGATGCCTCCTGCCCTGCACCTGTCATTGCACACTCGCAAATACCACCATCAGCATCCATGTCCCAGCGCAGCGTTCAGTTGTCCCTACCCCAGTCCTTGGAAGGTAAGCACAAATATTCAGCCAACCACCCAGCCACCAACAGGCCACACTACTAAATTCACACATTTTGCGAATTCTGGCACTCAAAATGTTGCCCTTTAGGCTCGTGGAGATGGTAGCTTTCCGTAACCTGATGGTACTTGGTCCCCAGCCACCATTATTTCTCCCAGTGTGCCCTCCCCGCATTACACAAGCACGTGTCCCAGAACATTAGCCGTGCCCTCTACAACACAGTTACTGGGAAGGTCAACCTAACCACAGACACGTGGACAAGTGCTTGTGGGCAGGGACAGTATATCTCGCTGACGGTACAATGAGTTAATCTAGTGGAAGCCTGGACCCAGTCAGACCTTGGGACGGAACATGTCCTCCTGACGCCGAGGATTGCGGGGCCCTGGGTCACTCAACTTTGCCCCACATTCTACAGCTCCTGCACCTCCTTCTCCTCTTCAGCCTCCATCTCTGAATTGACCACATCAGTCAGAAGCTAGAAGCACTGCAGCACTGCCTCAGCCAAGCGGCAACAGGCAGTGCTGAAGCTAATATTCTTAGGTGACAAATCGAACACCGCTTAAGAGTTGTGGACAGCTCTGAAAGAGCAGGCAGATCTATGGCTGTCACCGCTGAACCTACAGCCTGGATCTGCTTGTCAAAGTACGCCCATGTGTGCAAATTTTAGAAAGTCAGCTACAGCTTCCATCGCCCTTGCCGTGCTTCAGCAGAATTTGCAGCTTCCAGCTCGCTAAGTGGTGTGCGAGGTCCCCACGCATTGGAACTCAACATTGCATATGTAGGGTAGGATTTGTGGGCAGCACAGGGCAGTTGTTGAGTACCAGCTTTAAAACGCCCGTCGGTATTCAGGTCAGCCTCCACACATAAGAGCTCAGGAGTGGGTATGGATGCCATCGTCCAAACCTTAGAGGACTCCACTAAGATGATGAGTGGCAATGACGACATAATTAGAGTCACCATCCCGCTTCTCTGTCTTGTGAAACGATCGCTGCTCACAATTAAAGAGAAGGCATTGCAGGCAGAGCACGATGAGGTGCAGCAATTGGGTGACAATGAGGAAGAGGAGGAGGAAGAACAGGAGTTAGTTTCCTGTGCTGTAGACAGTACTACTAACACAACTGTCATACTGTCTGTTCAGCGTTGATGGCTTGAGGAGAGCGAGGAGGAGGATGAGGAGGAAAGCATGGTCAGTCGTCGTCTTGGTGAGGACTCTGAAGTCTTGCCTGTTAGCAGTCTGGCACACATGGCTGAGTTTATATTATGCTGCCTTTCCTGTGACCCTCGTGCTGTCCAAAATTTGGGTGACAGTCATTACTGGTTTGTGACACTTCTAGATCCATGTTACAAAGAGAACTTTCTATCTCTCATTCCCGTGGTGGACAGGTCAACTAAAATAGTGCAGTACCAGAAGGCCCTTGTTGTGGAATTATTAAAAAATTCCCATCATAAAACGCTGGCGGCAGAGATCACAGTTCTTTGGACAACCAAGGAGTACAGGCGAGAGAAACACATAAGATCCAGCAGAGGCAGGGGAACACTGTCAAAGGTCTGGGAGAGTTCCTGGCCTGCCCTTCCACTAGCTTTTTGTTAGAGCGGGTTTTTAGTGCTGCCGAGGGAATTATAACTGATAGGCGCATCTGCCTGTCAACTGAAAATGCTGGCAAGTTGACTCTTAGAAAAAAGAACAAGGTCTGGATTGGACCAGACTTCTCAACACCACCCATGCACCTCTTCACACCCTGCCATGGGTATATGCTTCCTGATTTTGTCTATTTTCTGTTGTCCTTCTCCTTCTCCTCATCCTCATCCTCATCCTCTACCACCATATCACCAGGGTGACCGTGATGCAACACCCACATAATTTTTTTAAAGGTGTTTATGATGCCCGTAGGAAATGTTTGTTCATGTATACCCCCCAGGGGTAAATGTTTTTCTATGGGCATTACAAGTATAGGAGACCCACTCCTTTATAATGGGAACATTTTTTAATGAGGCCCTCCTCTACTTTCTTTTCCAAGGGGAATTGGAGTGAGTCCAAATTTTTTGCAGCCCCTGCAGTCACTGCATACACAAGAACTGCATAGAAGACCCATTCCTTTATAATGGAAACATTTTTTTTACTGAGGCCCTCCTCTACGTCTCTTCAAAGGGGTATTGGGATGCATCAAAAATTTAGGCAGCCGTTGCAGTCACTGTGTTAAGGGGAACGGTTGCAAACAACTTTATTAAATAATGGAAATCAACTGAACCCGGGGTCCGCGATGCAGCCTGGTGGACTGCAGCTGAACACCTTCCGGGTGAGAAGGTAAAACAACCAACTTATATAACAATCCCCTCCGTGTAACTGCACACCGGAACGGGAATAGGGATTCGCATTATCTCCGTTAACTGCACGAGAGATGTGCGATAAATAATGTATCTGTAGTACTGTTACAGCACAGGGACTACACAGCAGGCGCTAGGATGCGTGTGTGATACACGCCGGCGTACAAGTGCTCCCAGTCGGCGTGCTACCGGACTAAGGAGTATCTCTCCACGTGGCTTACAAGCGGTGCTGGGAATACGGCGTCTGCATACTGCTCGGGGTGTATGGCGACCCCTTTGTCGGAGCCAGACTGTCAGCCCAAGCTACCTGCCTCCCTCCATCTAAGGCTGCCTATCCCCCGCTAAACCTGCCTGAATAAAGCTAAAGCACACGTGGAGCCCAAACGACCAAGCGTCCACACAACACCATCACTGCTCAATGATCAGAGCGCGCCGCCATGTTTGTGGGTGGGCTATTTAAAGATTAAGCTATGCCCACCGTTTAACTATTGGTGATGTCACTCGCGACCAATCAGGCGGTGCCAGGTCACCGGATCAGCTGACTCCCAAACCACCAATCACGGTCCACCATGTCACGGGCATGCTCAGTGCCGTGAATCCTGGACTTAGGCTTTAGCAGCCCTGTTTCCCTCCGCAACCTACGCTTCATGTTGCTAGGAACAAAGACCCAAGAGACAACTTGTACATCTCGTGCACCAGCTGGGCATTGGGACTGACAATGATGCTGAGCAGCATCAGCCCTGGCTGGACCAGAATGTGAAACCTGAACCCATTTCAAATCCAGCAAACGCCCAAAGCCTAACACACTGCATATGCAGTAACTGTATAGCAGAACCTTTCCT
Organism: Phyllobates terribilis; assembly: GCF_046119375.1. Classification (NCBI taxonomy): domain Eukaryota; kingdom Metazoa; phylum Chordata; class Amphibia; order Anura; family Dendrobatidae; genus Phyllobates; species Phyllobates terribilis. The sequence goes on along the minus strand of NW_027362763.1, from coordinate 455,453,811 downwards.
TTATAATGGGAACATTTTGTTACTGAGGCCCTCCTCTATGTCTCTTCAAAGAAGTATTGGGATGTGTCGAAAATTTAGGCAGCTGTTGCAGTCACTGCATACGCAATCACTGTTTAGCAGAACCTCTCTTTTTTAATGGGAACATGTTATTACCGAGGCCCTCCTCTGTGTGTCTTTAAATTGCTATTGGGGTTTTTCCTAAATTTAGGCAGCCGTTGCAGTCATGGCATATGCTATAACTGTAAAGCAGAACCGCTCCTTTATAATGGGAACATGTTGTTACCGAGGCCATCCTCTATGTGTCTTTAAATTGGTATTGAGTATTTTTCCTAAATATAGGCAGCTGTGGCAGTCACTGCATATGCAATAACTGTATAGCAGAACCGCTCCTTTATAATGGGAACATGTTGTTAAGGAGGCCGTCCTCTATGTGTCTTTAAATTGGTATTGGGGTTTTTCCTAAATTTAGGTAGCCGTTGCAGTCACTGCATACGCAATAACTGTATAGAAGAACCACTCCTTTATAAAAGGAACATGTTGTTAGGAGGTCCTCCTCTATGTGTCTTTAAATTGGTATTGGGGTTTTTCCTAAATGTAGGCAGATGTTGCAGTCACTGCATATGCAATAACTAATTAGCAGAACCGATCCTTTATAATGGGAACATGTTGTTACCGAGGCCCTCTTGTATGTGTCGTTTAATTGGTATTGGGCTTTTTTTGCTAAATTTATGCAGTCGTTGCAGTCACTGCATTCGCAATAACTGTATAGCAGAACCGCTCCATTATAATGGAAACATGTTGTTACCGAGGCCCTCCTCTATATGTCTTTAAATTGCTATTGAGGTTTTTCCTAAATTTAGGCAGCTGTTGCAGTCACTGCATATGCAATAACTGTATAGAAGAACTGCTCCTTTATAATGGGAACATGTTTCCGAGGCCCTCCTCTACCTGATAAGGTAGTAAAATGTTAAAATGACATTTACTGGTAAATGTATTTTTCACCGTTGAAAGCAATGCAAAATTGCATAAACGGATCAAAAACACTATGTGTGAACATAGCCCAAGGTGTGGAGGAGGATTTTTGCTTTTTGTTATTTATTTTGCCTTATATACAATTCATTACCCTGGAAAGGATGTTCCTTAACATTTTACCCAGGAAAATTGGTTTTGTTTTTGCATGTTTTATTGTGAGCTCGTTAAAGTGGCATAATACTCTGACAACATTGTATACAGCAGTGACCTGGGAGTCAGGGATGCTACCAGGGGTCTTCCCCATGCTGTTCCCATTTCATTTGTGCACTACTCCCATTGATTTGGGCAATTTTTAGGCCCCCTGCATACCTCCACTGGGCCTCCGGAAAAATGCTCGAGTTTCCCATAGACTTACTTTGGGCTCGTTGCTCGGGTCGAGCACTTAAGCATTCCAATATGCTCAACCCGAGCAATGAGCACCGGAGCATTTTCGTGCTCGCTCATCACTAGTAGTCATCTATAAGCTTCTTGCACTTCTCAGCAGGAATTAACTCCCACTCTTCCTTTGCTGTTTGTTCAAGCTCTTGAATGTTTGCAGGGTTCTTTTACCAATGGCAGATTTCACCTCACCTCAAAGATTTTCAATGGGATTGAGGTCTGGACTCATTGCTGGCCATTTCTGTGTACTTTTGGATGTGTACTTTGAGTCATTGTCTTGCTCAAGGGCCCATGATCTTCGGCTCAAACCAATTTTTCTTGCACTAGGTAGGACATATCACTCTAAAATCTCTTGAGAATACTCTGATTTCCTGCTTCCTGTGAAACAGTTAAGGCCTCCAGTACCAGATGCAGCAAAGTAACTCCACAGCATTATGGATCCTCCACCATGCTTAACTGTTGGTAAGGTGTTCTATTCCTTATAAGCTTCATTGCGCCGTCAGAATACAAACTTGCTTTGCATTGCTAAAAAGCTCTATTTTTGTTACATCTGTCCACAAAACATTTTCCCAGAAGGATTGTGGTTTGTCAAGGTACTCTTTGGCAAAAGATCAGTCATTCCTTTTTATGTCTTTTCTTCAGTAATGGTTTGTTCCTTAGCCTTTACCCATAAAGCACTGCTTGGTTTAGTGTGTGACTGTTCCAGGTTGGCTTTCAGGTCTTTGGATGTTTGACATGGTGTTTTTTCCACCATTCACACCAACTTTCAAAACCATTTCTTGTCAATTTTCTTTTTTCCCCCACTTCCAGGGAGGTTCTTGAAGAGTTCCACTCCAAACTTCTTAATAACATTGTAAACAGTTGAGACTGGGATACCCAGGTCTTTGGAGATGGCCTTATACCCTTTGGAAGTCTTCTGTTTGCTAATATTAGCAGTTCTGATGTCCTCAGACAGCTCCTTTGTCTTCATCATTGTGATAAAGGAACAGGGCCTACCATATGGATTTTTAAATTCAGACCTACAGATCACTACCCATTCCTGCTATTACATGTGGGGACAAATGACACCGCAAGAAAGGACCTGGAAACCATCTGCAGTGACTTTGAAAATTTTGGCAAGAAAGTGAAAGAATTGGGAGCGCAGGTAGTCTTCTCATCCATCCTCCCAGTGGATGGCCATGGAACAATGAGGTGGAATAAGATTCTACAGGTGAACAACTGGCTACGTCGATGGTGCCGTCAACAAGGATTTGGATTTCTGGATCACGGAATGAATTACCTATATGATGGACTACGTGCTAGAGATGGGGTGCACCTTACAAAGATTGGAAAATATGTATTTGGAAGTCGCCTTGCTACACTCATCAGGAGAGCTTTAAACTAGAACAATGTGGGAAGGGAAGCAAAAGGCCAGAAAAAGCTATACAGCTGACAAATACTAATGAGATCTCTGCTATTGGAAGTGGAAAGGAAGAACAAAGACAAAAAAATCTAAATAATAAAAATATTTGAGGAAGAGAAACCAATCACAAACTCAAATGTTTTTTTTACAAATGCACAAAGCATGGGCAACAAACAAGGAGAAATTGGAACTACTAAAGCAGGAAATGTGAAATATGATGTCATTGGAATCACTGAAACTTGGTGGGATGATACACATGATTGGAATACAAGGCTAAAAGGATACAACTTATTTGCAAGAAACAGACTTAATAAACGAGGAGGAGGTGTCGCATTGTATGTTAGAAAAGCGTATATCTGCACAGAGATTGAAGCTTCAGAGACTGGGAGTTCTGTGGAAACTGTTTGGTAAGAATACAAGGAGCAAAGGAAAGGACACCATTGTAGGCATTTACTACAGGCCACCTGGGCAAGCTGAAGATATGGATGAACTCTTTATGTATCAAATGACGAAGTTCTCCAAAAAATATGATGCAGTGGTCATGGGAGATTTCAACTCTCCAGACATTTGTTGGGAATCTCTCTCAAGTAAAACTAACAGGTCAAGCAAATTCTTATCCTCTCTTGCTGACAACTTTATCTTCCAAAAGGTAAGGGTGAAAACAAGGGGATCTGCTACTTTGGATCTAATCCTTATAAACAGGGAGGAAATGGTTAAGGAGGTAAAAGTGGCTGGGACCCTAGGAGGCAGTGATCATGCTATTATAGAATTTTGGATAACTAGAGGAGGAAGACATGCGAAGACTCAAACTTCAAGGTTAGATTTCAGAAAGGCAAATTTTAAGCGACTCAGAAAGAGAATAGGAGGGATCCAATGGCTGGATGTCCTTAAGGATATAAATGTCCAGGAAGGATGGGAAATTTTTACAAATGAGATTCTGAAAGCACAATCGTTAACAATCCTGAAAAGTAGGAAGAATGGGAAGCATTTAAGGAAACCAGGATGGATGAACACAAAACTTAAACACATGCTAAAAAGAAAGACAGAAATGTTTATCAAATGGAAAGAGGGAGACATATCTAAAGAAGATTATAATGCAGTCTGCATAACCTGCAGGGCACATATCAGGTTAGATAAAGCTGACAATGAATAAAGGCTTGCAAGAGATGTCAAAAGCAATAAAAAAGGATTCTGGGGGTATGTCAAAAGTAAAAGAAAAGTCAAAGATGCTATAGGATTTTTACTGGATGAAAATGGTGAAATTGTAAGAAAGGATGTAAAGAAGGCTGAACTTTGTAATTCCTATTTTGCATCTGTTTTCTCTCAGAAAGAAAATGTAACATCAACTGATCTTCACTGTCTTATTAAAGGAATAGAAGAATCCAGGTTATCTGTAAACAGAAAGATTGTGAAGGAATATTTAGCTAACATAAATGAGTTCAAGTCTCCAGGTCCAGATGAATTACACCCCAGAGTACTGAAGGAGATCGTAGAAGAAATTTTAGAACCACTCTCCATAAACTTTGAAAATTCTTGGAGAACAGGAGAAGTCCCAGAAGACTGGAGAAGAGCAAATGTTGTTCCTATCTTCAAAAAGGAGAAGAAGGTGGACCCAGGAAACTATAGGCTAGTGAGTCTGACTTCTATACCAGGAAAGATCTTTGAACAAATTATTAAACAACATGCATGTAAGTACCTGGATAAGAATGAAGTGATTAACCAGAGTGAGCATGGGTTTGTAACTAACAAGTCATATCAGACTAACTTAATTTCCTTCTATGACAGAATCACTGACTTGGGGGATCAGGAAAATGCTGTAGATATAGTATATCTTGACTTCAGAAAAGCATTTGACAAAGTATCTCACACCATCCTTATTGAAAAAATGACCAAGTATGGAATGGACAAGGCAACGGTTAGGTGGATTCATAAGTGGCTTAGTGATTGGACTCAAAGAGTGGTCATAAATGGCTTCACATCCAGTTGGATGAATGTCTCAAGTGGGGTACCACGGGGCTCTGTCCTGGGTTCTGTATTTTTCAACATATTTATCAATGATTTAGATGAAGGAATTGAGGGTAAACTGATTAAATTTGCTGATGACACAAAGCTAGGAAGGATAGCTAATACTAGAGAAGAGAGAGAGGATTCAAAAAGACCTAAATAAACTGGAGCAGTCGGCAGCAACTAACAGAATGGTTTTTAACAGGGAAAAATGTAAAGTACTACATCTGGGCAATAAAAATGAAAAAAACATATATAGAATGGGAGGAATAGAGCTAAGCAACAGTACATGTGAAAAAGACTTAGGTATACTAATAGATCATAAACTGAACATGAGTCAACAGTGTGATGCAGCAGCAAAAAATGCAAATACAATTCTGGGATGTATTAACAGAACCATACAGTCTAGATCATGTGAAGTCATTATCGCACTTTACTCCTTTTTGGTCAGACCTCATCTGGAATAGTGTGTCCCGTTTTGGGCACCACATTTTAAAAAAGACATCGACAAACTGGAGCAAGTTCAGAGAAGAGCGACCAGAATGGTGACCGGTCTGCAAACCAAGTCCTATGAGGAACGGTTGCAGGATTTGGGAATGTTTAGCTTGCAAAAAAGAAGACTGAGGGGAGACTTAATAGCTGTCTACAAATATCTCAAGGGCTGTCACATTGTAGAAGGATCATCTTTATTCTCACTTGCACAAGGAAAGACTAGAAGCAATGGGATGAAACTGAATGGGAGGAGACAAAGATTAGATATTAGAAAAAACTTTTTGACAGTTAGAGTGATCAATGAGTGGAACAGGCTGCCCCGAGAGGTGGTGAGTTCCCCTTCAATGGACGTCTTCAAACAGAGGCGGGACAGATAGGTATCTGTCTTGGATGATTTAGTGAATCCTGCTTTGAGCAGGGGGTTGGACCAGATGACCCAGGAGGTCCCTTCCAACTCTACCATTCTATGATTCTATGATTCAATGGCTTATTCATGTCTCGTGGGCATAGACAATTATTCACAGGTGAATCTGTTTTGTGATTTGCCACAGGCGAGTCAAAATGTGTTTCCATACTAAATTAATGTAAAGGGTGCCAATACCAGTGACACAGCAAGCTTTACGTTTTTTTTATTTTTTCCCTCCCCATTGTTTTTTGTTTTAAATTATTGTTTATCATTTGCTCTTTTGCATTTAACACAAGTGCTCTATGCAAAAAAATAGTTTCACGTGATTCGTTTTTTTTCAGGAGATATTCCACATTATGTTCTTAAACGTCATGGTTGTCAATAACAATAAGCAGGATTGTATATATATATATATATATGTATATATATATATATATATATATATATATATATATATATTTCAGTCACATGTGAACAAGATATCTATTAAAGCATAATATCTAAAAGAGTAACTAAGGTGTTAGAAGTGCACAGCACATTATATCACAAAGGCAGGAATTGTATAGAATGCAAATAATTAATATGGCAGTATACCTGTATAGGATCCCAAAGGTTAATGTGGTGCCCACCCCATTTGTCAGAAGAGAAAACATTCACCATGAAGATTTGTAGGTTTGAAGAATGTTAGTGGATTATGGGATTGAATTCTGAATCCAGCTTTATGTTTGAGTCAGACAAGAAATATTCGAAATAGCAGATATAAAGGGAACTTGTTATTTATAAACGCTACTTACCTGCAAATATAAGGGAGTTCCTCTGGTAAGTAGCATTTAAATTCTGTTTATTGTAGCATTTGCTACAGGGAGAAAATTAAGTTTTACTCTCCCTGCAGCCTCCCTTCTCCAGTCATCAGGTGCAAGGAGCTGTTACACTTACTGCTCAAGATACAGTGAATGTGCTGTAGTAATTTCCCAGCATTTTAATTGACAGCCTGAGTCTGTCTGAATGGCAGGCTTTTAATAAATGTGCCAGGGAGTGATTACAGTCATGATCACTGTGTAGTGAGCAATAACTATAATTGCTTTCAGCACCACACCGATGGCTGGAGCAACGGCAGGGAGAATAAAACTTTATTTTCTTCTTAAAGCTGCTGCTCCCGTAAGGAGTTTATTTAAATGCTATTTACCTGTAGATTACCCCTCTCTGCAGGTAAATATCCTTTCAGGATGTAATAGGTTAACTTTAAGGTAAATTGGAAAGGTGTAAGTCTTCATATTTACAAGTCACAAAAAAGGTGGTACTATAGTCTTTCCAGTGTATTAGATATGTATGTACTCACATTTTAATAGCCTTCTTTATGTGGGAATGATACAGGAAATGTTTTTGAGTTGAAGACGGGAAGAAGTGTGGAAAGTGAAGATGTGATGCTTAACACCTCACCTATATCCAACATACACGCGCAAATTTGGGGCTGTGCATGAACTGGGCTTAGACAACATCTGTCTCTTACAGTAGTGACTGGCACAAGCTCCAATCACTGCTATTATTTCCGTACATACCACCATCAATCTCTGACAGCAGCATTTAAGGCTTGTGATCTTGGTGTCACTTCATTCTGTGCACCCATGGACACTCTAAATGATTTAAAAATGATAAAAAATATATAAAAAGACTTGAATTATTCAATTTTCCCCACAATAATAAATAAATAAAATAAAGTAAACATTAGTGATAATCGAACGTGCTCGCCACTACTCGGTACTCGCCTGAGCATCACGATGCTCGACAAGCTTGGCAAGTATTTCTGAGTTGCTTGGGCGGGAGCTCAGGTCCCTGCCCTGCATGTTTAGCACTCTTTAGAAAGCCAATGAACATGCAGGGATTGCTTGCCATATATTCAGTGGTGATAGCAAGAGTTAGGCAGGCAGGCAGGGTTTGTGGCAGACTGCAGTGCATACAGCACAAAAGGGCCAATTGCACGTTCTGTCTGCTGCTGCTGTTGTTACAGATATTTGTAGACATAGCCCCAGATATCAGGGGCCATGGCTATTTTTTTTTATCTTAATCTTGGTTATTTTCTTAAAAAGCAAGGCAGGCAAGGTACATAGCAGACTGCAGTGTATACTGTACAAGAGGGTCCATTGCACGATCTGACTAATCCTGCTGTTTCAGATATTTGTAGACATAGCCCCAGATGTCAGGGGGCAAGGCTAATTTTTTTTATCTTAATCCTGATTATTTGCTTAAAAAATAAAAAGCAATCGAGAGTTCACCATTTTTTTGTTCTATTTGCTTGTTAGCACTGCAGAATACAGCCAAATCTTTTCCATATTACAGTAATAAAAATCCAGAAATTTGTAGTGAACTTGGAAAATATAGGCCTCCATTTACATTTTGTTGCAGTGTGTCAGTGAAGCTATTCACACGAGGTAGCTGTGAAGAAGAGTATTAGGAAACTACAGGCCCGCTATTTAAAATCGCGGTTGTCCGTCAGACGTATCACATATAACTGCGGTCCAAAATCAGCCATTTCTGGCCTCCATTTACATTTTGTTGCAGTGTGTCAGTGAAGCTATTCACACGAGGTAGCTGTGAAGAATAGTATTAGTAAACTACAGGCCCGCTATTTAAAATCATGGTTGTCCGTCAGATGTATTACATATAACTGCGGTTGAAATCCAGCCATTTGTAGTGAACGTGGAATATATTGTCCTCCACTTAAAATGGGCAAGGCGCGTGGCAAGGGACGGGGAAGTGGACGTGATGTTGATGGTGCATGTAGAGGCCGAGGCCATGGGCAAGCTGAAATTGTGCCACAACAAACACCCACATCTTGTCGCTTGACCTTCCTGTCCCAATTACTAGGGGATGGCAGAACACCACTATTGAACCCTGAGCTGTGTCAAAAGGTTGTTGGTAGAATAGCAGATAATGCTTCCAGTCACTTTGCCAATACCACCACCACCAATTGTGTAGGGATGCCCAAATATTTGAGCAAACACGATCACATGAAGGCAACGGTGGGAAAGTGCAATTACTGTTGCAAGAGGAGGTTGATGATGAGACACAATTGCAAGAAAGTCAGGAGGAGGATCAGGGTGCGGAAGTGGAAGACGAGGTGGTGGATGACATAGTAACTGACCCAATCCGGCAGGGGGACATGCAGAGCGAGGACAGCAGCACACAGGGGGAGGGAGGTGTAGCACTACAACAGGCAGGAACAAGCAGTGTGGTGGCTGCAGACAGAAGGCTGGAGAGCATTCCCCTAACACCAACACGACGGACGTTTCCAGTACAACTGTTAGGTCTTTCTTTTAAAAACTCTGAAGATAAACCCAAAAAGGTCATTTGCACCACCTGCCAGGCCAGCATCAGCAGAGGTAGCAAAACTAGCAGCCTGACTACCACCAGCATGTTCAGGCACATGGCAGCAAAGCACTTGACTAGGTGGGCCGAATCCCAGGGTCCAGAAACAGTGTCTGCATGTTACACCCCTGCTTCTTCTGCTGTTGTGTGTGCACACCAATCCCTTGTCCATGGCGCATGCTAAGATGCCTCCCGCCCTGCACATGTTGTTGCACACTCTCAACTAGCATGAGCAGCAAGCTTGTCCATGACCTAGTCCCAGCGCAACATTCAGTTGTCCCTACCACAGTCCTTGGAATGCAAGTGCAAATATGCAGCCAACGCCCCAGAGGCCACATTACTAAATTCACACATTTTGCGAATGCTTGCGCTCGAAATGTTGCCTTTTAGGCTCGTGGAGATAGAAGCTTTCTGCAACCTGATGGCAGCGGCCTTTCCTCTGTACTCAGTCCCCAGCCGACACTATTTCTCCCAGTGAGCCATCCCCGCATTACACAAACACGTGTCCAAGAGCATTAGGCATGCCTTCAATAATGCAGCTACTGGGAAAGTCCACCTAATCATGAACATGTGGACAAATGCTTGTGGGCAGGGATGGTACATCTCGGTGACGGCACACTGGGTTAATATAGTGAAAGCCGGGACCCAGTCAGACCTTGGCATGGAACACGTCCTCCAGACGCCGAGGATTGTGGGCCATGGGTCAATCAGGGTTGCCCCCTCATTCTACAGCTCCTGTACCTCCTCCTCCTCTTCAGCCTCCATCTCCAAAATTCCCACATCAGTCAGAAGCTGGAGCCACTCGGCCAAGCGACAACAGGCTGTGCTGAAGCTAATATGCTTAGGTGACAAACCGCACAATGCTGAAGAGTTGTGGACAGCTCTGAAAGAGCAGGCAGATCTGTGGCTGACACCGCTGACTCTACAGCCAGGCATGGTCGTGTGTGACAATGGCTGGAACCTGGTGGCCGCTCTGAAGTGAGGCGAGCCCACACACGTACCATGCCAGGCCCATGTGCTTAACCTCGTGGTTCAGTGGTTTCTCAAAACCTACCCAGATCTGCCGGATCTGCTTGTCAAAGTACACCTCGTGTGTGCCCATTTTACAATGTCAGCTACACCTACACCTTGCCTTGCTTCAGCAGCATTTGCAGCTTCCAGCTCACTGACTGTTGTGCGATGTCTTAACGCATTGGAACTCTACATTGCAGATGTTGGGAAGGATTTGTGAGTAGAAGAGGTCAGTTGTTGACTACCAGCATCAATACAACCATCGATATTCAGGTCAGACTCCACACATAAAACCTCAGGAGTGGACATGGATGTCAGACATCTGTACCATCATCCAAACTTTGTGGTCTCCACCAAGATGGTGAGCGGCGATGACGCCATAATTAGTGTCACCATCCTGCTTCTCTGTCTTCTGAAACGTTCTCTGCTCACAAACATGATGCATTAAAAACCTACAAGCTAGCCATATAATACATGGTCAATGATCCCTAGAAAACTAGAAAAACTGATTAATAGCCTATTTTGGAAAGGAGGAGGTTAAATGGAAGGGAAGAATTTCCCCTATAAGTTATATCTCAATCCACATGTTGGTAGACCCCAAATTGACATGAGAGGGATTTTAATCCAAAAGTATCAATTTTATTAGAAGATATAAAAATTACATAGCAATATGAATAAAAAAGAGGGAAGGAAAGGAGATGGTAGGACAGCTATGAGGGCAGGGTTAAGGAAATAAACCCTGCAAGGAGACTAACATCCCTGAACCAGAATAAAGGGTAAACTGGATGTAAGTATGAGCTGCCAATCAAAAGATAATAAAGTGAAGGCAAACATAAGTCATGTCAGTGTGTGTCTTCACTAGCAATAACATTCAAAGCAAAAAGTAGAGTATGGAATATAATACTCAAGGTAATGGTATTATAATGTAGACATATAACAGCATGACAAATCGTAGGGCATCAGAACATATAGTAATGATACATATATGTATAAGTAGGTAGATAGCACTATACAGATAACATTATGCAGATAACATTCAGGTGTATAACAATGATACATATAGCAGGTAGCATTACTGTCTGGTCAGGAGCAGCAGCTCTATAGGATATTGTTTACCTTGTGCCATATGAAAAACAGTTGAGACAGCGTGTCCTGAGATGCTGGGGGGATGTGTAGCAGCCTCGACGTGCGTTTCGCCCTGGGAGTGGCTTCGTCAGGAGGCGTGGCTGTCGTATGGTGAGGGAACACCCTTTATATAAAAGGTGGCCAATCAGAATCGCTCGCGTAATGAAAGCCCCGCCCCCAATGATGTCGCGGTCGGGCACGTACGCCGCACACAGCTGATGAGAGGGAATCCTCTCTGTTGCTGCGGCGACGCATCCTGCCCTGGACACCACCAGGGCAGAAGTTCACGCTAGAGCGATGAGTGATACTGAACAGAGGTGTGTAAAGGAAAAAGCTATATAGAGATCTTAGCTGCTACGCACAGTACAGCGCAGCATGGACACACGGAGTGGCCATCTCACTGTGCCATGAAGCGCTGCAGATACAGAAGCAGGGAATAATGTTAAACATGATTATAGTGAATGACAAGAAATGGAGGTCGTAATAAGAGTGTGGGGGAGAAAAATAGATAAATATGTGCAGTACAAGGGTATAGAAATATACATCTTACATGGACAGAATAATTGTATAAGTTATAAGCGTCTTACATCGAAAACACATATAGGTAAACCCAGATTCATATGTATATAAGTGTCCATAGTGAACAGGGTTATATAAAATATAAGCCCATCGGTTGGCATATGAAAAGAACTATGGAGATGTTAATTTTCGAAGGGTTTAGAAAAACATATGAGTAAACCCAGAGTCATATGTATATAAATGTCCATAGCAAACTAGACTATATGAGATATATGCCCATTATATAGCATGAATGATGGGCATATATTGTCCATCAAAAAAGGCATTAGATAGGTAATGCATCCATCAATGCATACAGAAAAAGCACAGATAGGTGGCTTGTAATAGGAAGGGGAATAGAGTGAGGGGAAAGGAGGAGGGAGAGAGGAGAAAGGAGGAGGGGGAAGGGGGAGAATAGAAGGAAGGGAAGGGGGAAGGGGGAAAAAAGAGGGGGGGGGGAGAGGGGGAGAGGGAGGGAGGGAGAGGAAGGGAGGAGGGGGAGGGAGAAGAGGAGAAAGAATGTGTATGGATAAAGAAGAAGAAAAATGAGTGTCAAAGAAAGGTATATAGAAAAACACGTGGCACAAAATTACTACACAGTAGCCTCACATGATAAGTTAAGCGAGTGTACAAAAACGAGATATATATTGAATTTTTACATGATAACACTTGCAAAAGACCAAAAAGAGGCGGACAAAAATACATGAAAGTTAGTTTTCCTTCACAGTGAGAAGTTCCAATCAAGCATCTCAAGATGCCAAACATCATCCACAGGACTAGACGAGTTCTTGGCTTTTTCTTAAAGAGTAGATAGGCCGTGTTAATTGTTCATTGTAATTTCTCCCCGAATCATGAATCCCGCTAGATAGACGTACAATGTATCTCCATGTGGTAACAGCAAAGCAGATCTGAATAGAATAAACAGTCAAAAAGAAAAAGTGAGATAAAAATATAAGGCTAAGGGATAAACAGTACCACGGGGATAATAAAAAGAGAGTAAGGGGTGTCCCGTATAAAACAGCGCAACATTTTTACAAAAAAGAGACTTGAAACTGACCATATCGTTCAGTCCTTTAGGGGAAATGGTGTCTAATGTTGCAATCCACCGAGTCTCTCTCTGAAGTAGTTTCTTTTTAACATTTCCTCCCCTAATGCCCATGTGTATGTGGTCAATGCCCCGAACAGTTAGGCCACGTGGGTTGCCTTTATGTTTTTCCAAAAAATGTTTAGGTATTGTTTTGAGGGATGCTGGATCGGTACATGCCGAGGCATTATTAATGTCTCTAATGTGTTCCTGAATCCATACTTTTAGGGCTCTAGTGGTCATGCCTATGTAAATTAATCCGCACGGGCAGGTAAGATAATAGACAACTGCTTCAGTATTACATGTAATATGATGGACAATGCGAAATGACATTTCTCCGCTAAAATTAAGAAAATGTGATACTTTCGGAACAAATTTACATGCCGAGCATCGGCCACATGAAGAGCTTCCCCATGGGGGACCTTTTTGTCCAGTCAGAAAGGTGTTTTTAGTTGGTATGTAGTGACTGTTAGTTAATAAATCACCTAGCGTATTTGACTTCCGCCAGGTCATGGCTGGGCGGATAGGAAGCTGACTTTTTAGATCTTTGTCGGTCAATAGCATTGGCCAATGTTTGGTAAGTATGTTCCTAATATTGATCCAGTTGCTGTTAAACGTGCTGATAAATCTAGGATACGTGTTCTCTAAAGACTTCCTTTCTTTGTTAGGATTTCAGGTCAGGAGGCTTTGTCTGTTCGAGTTTTTTGCTCTCATATATGCCTTATTAATGTCATTGATTTTGTAGCCTCTATTGAGAAATCTTTTGGAGAGGTCTTGTGCTTGAAAGTCGAAACAATCATCGCTCGAACAAATACGACGAGCTCTTAAGTATTGTCCAATAGGGATAGAGCTTTTAAGTTTTGGAGGGTGAGATGACGTAAAATGTAATAAGGAATTCGTAGAAGTTTCTTTTCGGAAAATGTCTGTACCTATTCTACCACTCTCTGTTCTAGTAATGGATAGGTCCAAGAAGTCTATATGGGACTGACTATATTTATAGGTTAGTTTGATATTAAGTTTATTGTCATTGAGATGGTGAAGAAATTTGTCAAGTTGCGATGTGGAGCCCTGCCAGATGAAAAGAACATCATCTATGTAACGTGACCAAGAGATGACTGATTTGTGACCGGGTGTTTCAAGGACCGTATCCCTTTCCCACAGCCCCAGGAAAAGATTATCGTATGAAGGTGCACAAGACGCCCCCATCGCTGTCCCCTGGAGCTGTAGGTAGGGGCGGTCTTTGAACACAAAAAAATTATGTGTTAAAATAAATTCTAAAAGTCCCAAAATAAATTCAGTAAGTGCTGGTTCAAGGTTGGTCATTTCCAGAAAAAAACTGGCAGCTGTAATGCCATCATAATGTTGTATAGAAGTATTCAGGGACTCCACGTCGCAAGTAACAAACCACATATCGGCATCTAAAGTAATCCCATCTAGCTTTCTAAGGACATCAGTTGTATCTTGTACAAATGATGGAATTGTCTCAACACATTGTTTGAGAAAAAAATCAACAAATTGACATATAGGTTCACAAAGATCCCCCATGCCGGAGACGATGGGTCTCCCCGGTGGGCAGAGGGCATCATTGTGAACCTTAGGGAGTAGGTAGAAAGTGGGAACCATTGGGAATTCGGGTGATAAAGCCCCCTTCATTTTCTCAGATATAGCGTTTGACTCAACTCCATCATCTAGTAAGTTAGCCAGCTCTCTCTGGAAGGCCAGGAGGGGAATGCTGTCCAATCTTTTATAGCAAGTTTTGTTGTTGAGTTGTTTAAAGGCCTCTTTTTCATATTCCTGTGAAGGCCAGATCACTACATTGCCTCCTTTGTCTGCTCTTTTGATGACCACGTGCTTAAGTTGGCGTAGTTCCCGTAATGCTTTTCTTTGTGAATAGGAAAGATTGTCTCGTGTTTTTTTCCCCTCTAAGTGTGAGAGGTCTTTTCTCACTAATTTGATGAATATCTCAACCTGTGGGCTGGTGGATAAAGGAGGGAATGCAGTTGATCGTGGATATAAATGTTTAGGCATTGTCGTAGACTGAGTAATTTCACTCTCCCGTGAAAGATCTTCCAGATCTTGCACGGCTTGTTTTTCAGTGGCTGTAAAGAGTTGTTCAGATGGGGGTTTGAAATATTTTTAAAAAATTAATTTGCGGGCAAACAATTCTAAATCTTTAATGGTGGTGAAGTGGTCATATTTATCAACAGGGGAAAAGGAGAGTCCTTTAGAACGGACCTCCTTTTGAGATTTAGACAGAATATGATGTGACAAATTAATTACCTTTAAATTTTCTTTAGTTTGGCCGTTTTCGTCCTGAAATTGTATGGGTAATGTTTTCTTTTTGTTGTTGGTGTTTGTACAAATTGGAATGGACCGGTTGATGTACCCTCTTTGGTCCCCATGGCTCGTTTGCCTAAAAAAGGCTCGCCACATTCTTCTTCAGAGGCGGTAGAGAGACTGGAGACTGACTGTGAGCGAGGTCTGTTTTTGTTGGTTTTAGTATGCCAATGGTATACTTTATTATTTTGGTAAGATGATGCATTGCAGGTGGAGCATGAAGAGATGGAGCAAGGAATCATACAGGGTGATTCCACACAGCCCAGCCTCATCTCATTCCAACATGGATTGGGTGAAAATAAGGAAGAGGAGGAGGAGGAAGAACAGGAGCTAGTTTCCTGTGCTATAGACGGTACTACCTGCACAACTGTCATACCGTCTGTTCAGCATGGTTGGCCTCAGGACAGGAAGGAGGAGAAGGAGGATGAGGAGGAGAGCATTGTCAGTCGTCCTGTTGATGAGGACACGGAAGTCTTGCTTGTTAGCAGTCTGGCACACATTGCTCTAGTTTATGTTACACTGCCTTTCCCGTGACCCTCACGTTCTCCAAATTTTGGATGACAGTCATTAATGGTTGGTGACACTTCTAGACCCACGCTACAAGGAGAACTTTCTATCTCTTATTCCAGTGGCAGACAGGCCTAATAAAATGGGGCAGTACAAGCAGGCCTTTGTTGCGGAATTATTAAAAAAATTCTCATGTGAAAACACTGGCGGCAGAGGTCACAGTTCATTGGACAACCAAGGAGTACAGGCGAGAGAGACACAAATCCAATCAAGCAGAGGCAGGGGAACTCTGTCAAAGTTCTGGGACAGTTTTCTTAGACCCTCCCATCACACAGGCCCTGATGCGCGGGGTACTCTCACAGGGAGGGAAAAATTTGCTAAAAGAGTACCTTGCCGACGGTACCAATGTCCTCCGTGATTCCTTATAATTATTGGGTATCCAAGCTGGAAATGTGGCATGAACTAGCTGTCTACACCTTGGAGGTCCTGGCCTGCCCTGCTGCTAGAGTTTTGTTATAGCGGGTTTTTAGTGCCGTTGGTGGAATTATAACCGATAGGCACCTCCGCCTGTCAACTGAAAATGCTGACAGACTGACTCTTATAAAAATGAACAAGGGTTGGATTGGGCCAGACTTCTCAACACCACCGAATGTTAGCAGCATTACATAAACTCAAATACAGTGTCTTTTTTTGGGAGATCTAACTCTATACCGATGCACCTCTGTCTTCAAACCCAGAAATGGGTATACGATTCCTGATTTTGTCTATTTGCTCTTGTCCTCCTCCTTCTCCTCATCCTCGTCCTCCACCGCCATATCTACCATATCACCATATCTACGTCTCTTGCAAGGTGCATTGGAGTGCCTCCAATTTTTTGGCAGCCATTGCTTCACTGCACAAGCAAACAGTATGGGAGACTCACTTCCTAATAATGGGAACATTTTTTTCAGGAGACCCTCCGACCTCTACGTCTCTTGCAAGGGGTATTGGAGTTCCTCCAAATTTTTGGCAGCCGTTGCGTTCACTGCATAGGCAAAGAGATGGGAGATCCACTTCCTAATAATAGGAACATTGGTTTCAGGAGGCCATCCGACCTCTACGTCTCTTGCAAGGGGCATTGGAGTTCCTCCAAATTTTTGGCAGCTGTTGCATTCATTGCATAGGCAAACAGTATGGGAGACCCACTTCGTAATAATGGGTACATTTTTTCAGGGGGCCCTCTGACCTCTATGTCTCTTGCAGGGGAAAGGGAGTGCCTCCAAATTTTTGGCAGCTGTTGCATTCACTGCATAAGCAAACAGGAGACCCACTTCCTAATAATGGGAACATTTTTTTAATAAGGCCCTCCTCTACGTCTCTTCCTAGGGGCATTGGAGTGCGTCCAGATTTTTGGCAGCCCTTGCAGTCACTGCATATGCAAGAGCAGTATAGGAGACCCGCTCCTTTATAATGGGAACATTTTTTTATTAAGGCTTTCCTCTTTTGCTCTTGCAAGGGGAATTGGAGTTCCTCCAAATTTTTGGCAGCCATTGCAGTCACTGCATATGCAAGAACAGTATGGGAGACCCGTTGCTTTCTAATGGGAACATGTTGTTACTAAGGCCTACCTCTATGTGTCTTTAAATTGTTATTGGGGTTTTCCTAAATTTTAGCAGCTGTTGTACTCACTGCATACCCTATAACTGTATAGCAGACCCGCTCCTTTCTAACGGGAATATGTCATTACTGAGGTCCACCTCTATGTGTTTTTAAATTTTTATTGTGTTTTTTCCTAAATTTTGGCATCCGTTGTACTCACTGTATACTCTATATCTGTATAGCAGACCCGCTCCTTTCTAATGGGAACATGTCGTAATCGTTACTGTGGCCCACCTCTATGTGTCTTTAAATTGTTATTGGGGTTTTTTCCAAATTTTGGCAGCCCTTGCAGTCATGTATGGGCATTATCAGAATAGGCGACCCACTCCTTTATAATGGAACCATTTTTTTTACTAAGGACCTCCTCTATGACTCTTCAAAGGGGTATTGGGGTGCGTCCAAATTTTTGGCAGCGTTTGCAGTCACTGCATACGCAATAACGGTATAGGAGACCCACTCATTAATAATGGGAACAACAAAGCATAGCTGGCTGATGGCTCTCTAACAATAGTGAGGACCGACTGATGGCCCTTTAAGAATAGTAAGAGTCACCGGATGGCCCTATTAAAATAGGCTTTCTGACTTTCAGAGTCCCTCCTTCATAAATGAAACAGGATGTGTCTGATCATGTCTCACACACCACATGGCCAGATAAGGTAGTAAAATGTTAAAATTACATTTACCGGTGAATGTAATTTTCACCGTTGAAAGCAATGCAAACGTGCAAAAATGCTACGTGTGAACATAGCCCAAAGTGTGGAGGAGCAATTTTGTTTTTGGTTATTTATTTTGCCTTACATACAAGTCATTACCCTGGAAAGGATGTTCCTTAACATTTTTCCCAGGAAAATCCATTTTGCTTTCGTTTTTGTATGTTTTATTGTGAGTCCGTAAAAGTGGGGTAATACTCTGACAACATTGCTGACAGCAGTGACCTAGGAGTCAGATATGCTTACAGGGCTCTTCTCCATGCTGTTTCAATGTCATTTGAGCACTGTTCCCATCAATTTGGGCAATTTTTAGGCCCTTTGCAGACCGCCGGAAGGGGGGCCGCATGAAAAATGCTCGAGTTTCCCATAGACTTACATTGGGCTAGTTGCTTGGACCGAGCACTCGAGCATTCCAATTTGCTCGACTCGAGCAACAAGTACCTGAGCATATTAGTGCTCGCTCATCACTAGTAAACATATTTTGTAACATAGTAACATAGGTTTAATAAAGACCTAGGTCCTTCACGTTCAACCTTCCTCCCCCAATTGTACTCCCTACACTAACACTACACTAACTTACTAACTAACTGGGACTAGGCCTCACAAATGTATTATTATTATTACCATTTTTATTATTGCTGCACTATTACAATTAAAAATTTACCTGTTTATAATTTAATTTTTTTAATTAGTTTTATATTTTGTATTATTCTTGTGATTCTAATAATAGTATTACTAAAATCCCTATGCCTAAATCTGTTGATCCAGAAGAAGCCAAAAATCGCAGGACACATTCAGCCAATTTGTGTCACAGGGGAAAAATTCTTTCTTGACCCTGATAAAAGGCGATCAGTCCTAGAACTCTGGATCAAACCTAATTATGTTATTAATAGTTATATATTTAATATTACACAACTTATTGTTCTACTGCAGTTATAATTTTAATTTGTTTTTATTTTTATAAATTTGTTTAATAGTAACATATCGTTACTATTGTTAACATCCTGCTATCTTATTACAGTATTATTCTAACTTTCCAACCACTGCCTACACTGTTGATCCAGACGAAGGCAAAAACCCCGGGACATCTTCAACTAATTTGTGTCACAGGGGAAAAATTCCTTTTTGACCCCGAGAAATGGCAGTCCTAGAACCCTGGATCAAACCTAATTGTGTTGCTAGTTATGTAATTACTATTACCATACTAAATGTACTACTATAGTTGTTGCTCAGCTTAATTGTACCTAGAATACCCATTATCACGTCCTTAAAAATGTTGATCTATCAAAAGGATTTAATCCATATGACAAACACTCTAAAATTGACATTTTTCAGTTGATGCCCCTTCCCCAAAAAAATAAGTAAAAGGCACTGCTTGTACCTTAAAATAGTCCAAATAAAAACATCAGATTGAAAAAGTAACCCCTCACACAGGCCTGATAGAATATGGTGATGCAAACCTTTTTTTTTTCAAATTTCTGAATTTTATTTTGCCAAATAACACTTTTACCCGCCAAGCCTATTTTCACCTTCCTGACAAGGCCAAATTTTACAATTCTGAACACTGCCACTTTGAGGTAATAACTCTGGAATGCTTCAATAGATCCCACTGATTCTGAGAATGTTTTTTCGTGACATATTGTACTTCACAATTGTGGTAAAATTTGTTCGATATGACTTGCGTTTATTTGTGAAAAAAACAGAAATTTGGCAAAAATTTTGAAAATTCAGCAATTTTCAAAATTTTAATTTTAATGCCCAGAAATCAGAGAGTTATGCCACAAAAAGTAGTTCATAAATAGTATTTCCCACATGTCTACTTTACATCATCACAATTTTTGAAACATAATTTTTTTGGGTAGGAAGATCTAAGGGTTAATATTTAACCAGTGATTTCTCATTTTTCCAACAAAATTGACAATACCTCCCACAAGTGATGCCATTCTGGAAACTAGACATTTCACGAAACTTTTCTAGATCTGTGGTGAGCACCTTGAACCCCCAGGTGCTTCACAGAAGTTTATAATGTTGAAAATCACATTTTTCCCCAAAAATCTTTTTAAGCCCCAAATTTTGCAATTTTGCAAGGGTATCAGGAGAAATTGCACCATACGATTTGTTGTGCAATTTCTTTTGAGTATGCTGATACTTCATATGTGGGGAAAAACTACTGTTTGGGTGCACGGAAAGACTCAAAAGGAAACGAGAGCCATTTGACTTTTTGAATGTAAAATTTGCCGGAATAATTAGTGGACGACATGTCGCATTTGAAGAACCCCTGATGTGCCCTAAACAGTGGAAACCCCCACAAGCGAGACCATTCTGGAAACTAGACCTCTCAGGGAACTTATCTTGATGTGTGGTGAGCACATTGAACCCCCAAGTGCTTCACAGAAGTTTATAAAATGTTGAGCCTTGAAAATAAAGAAATCACATTTTTCCACAAAATTATTTTTGGCCCTAAATTTTGAATTTTCTCTTGGGTAACAAGAGAAATTGCACTAAAAAAATCACATTTTTCCAACAAACATGATTTTAGCCCCACATTTTTTTTCACAAGGGTAACAGCAGAAAGTGGACCCCAAAATTGGTTGTGCAATTTCTCCTGAGTACGTAGATACCCCATATGTAGGGGAAAACACAGGAGAGAAGGAGTGTCATATTGAAGCTCAGATTTTACTGGTTTGAGGGTGACATGTCACATTGGCAGAACCCCTGACATGCCAGAACAGCAGAACCCCCCATAAGTGACCTCATTTTACAAACTACACCTCTTAATGAATTCATCTAGGGGTGCAGTGATCATATTGACACCACAGGTGGGTCACAGAATTTTAAACCATTGGGCAGTGCAGAATAAAATAATTAAATTTTTACCACCACAATTTAGTTTTAGCCCCAGATTTTACATTTTCACACTGGGAAATGGGTAAAAATGGCACAATTTTTTTTTCTCACAATTTCTGCTGAATGTAGAAATACCCCATATGTGGCTGTACAGTACTGCTTAGCCACACGGCGACTCATTAGGGATGGAGCGCTATTCGTCTGCTGGAGTGCAGATTTTCCTAGAATAGTATGTTGATTCCATATACAGAGCTACTACGTGCTAGAAGACCAGAATTCCCCCCTCAAGTGACCCAATTTTGGAAATTATACCCCTTTGGGAATTTATCTACAGGTGTAGTGACGATTTTGACTCCATGGGTGTTTTCCTAAAACAAGCAGCAGTGGATGTTGCTAAGTGAAAATTGAAAACTGCCATTGTAGTGACCAGTACGTTGTAGTGACCAGTAGGTTGTAATGACCAGTACATTATGCCCAGGTTGTGCTTCTGGAGACACGCACCCATAAATTAGGAGGGCTATCTTTGCTACAGAAATGCCAAACATATGGACGCTAACTGCGGTTTAAGCACACTGAGGATCAGAAGGGAGGGGTCATTAGGATTTGGGAGCACAGAATTTGCTGGAATTCTCTTGTGGGGCGAGGTGCCATTTCGCTTTTCCAGAGTGTTTGTGCTACCAGTAACGTGGAAGTCCCCTATATTTCCATTAACAGATGACGGACCTGAGTGGAGGCTTTTTTGGTGGATTGAGTTGAAGTTTTTGTTTGGAACATTTTACATAACATTTTGGATCACATATATCCTGCGCTCTACGCTGAGCACTTACATCGGGGTTTCCATCTTCTGGATGGAAGTTGATCTGGAAAAAAAATCCCTACAATAAGGGAAAGAGAAGCTCCTGCAAAGACAAAGTATAAATAAATGAATGAAATAAGCTCAAAAGAGCCACAAAGAGGTGTAGAATAACCTGGATCACGTGGAATAAAAAAAATGAGTAGACAGGGCACAGCGCCCAATGCGTGTTGCCACCATGTGGCTTCCTCAGGGAATTTTTCCTGATCAACTCTTTAGCACTTTCATGAACTTTATATTTATTTATTCTCTTTATATTAACTAACACGCTCTTATAGTGTGTTTGTATAGTATTTTGTTGTGCTGGTTATTTCTACTACTGATGTAGATCCGTGATATTTATTTATTTTTTAGGGAGTATATATTCTAATAAGCTTGTTTACATTTTGTGATTAGGTACTTTTCTCTATTACCTTTCTGGACCATTTTCATGTTGTTATTGAATATATTTACTTGACAGGGCCATTCTTTACCCTATTGTGGATTTTGTGCATTTCCAGTCTTGTATGACTGTTTTAATTGTTTTTAATTGTTCTTACAGTCTGTGTCAATAAAATTATATATTTTTGCATATTTATGTGGTAATCCATATTTAAAGCATGGCTTTCGTCTTTTTCTTGTTCTCTTAAGATTTGTATACCCTTGTTTGGGTGGGAAGGGGTGCATGGGAATACACCAGAAAAAATGAACATTTTATTTGACTTTATGTTCTGATGCTAGCACCTGATGAGGTTGAGAAGCCTGGGCCAATTCAGGCCTTGTTTATTTTGAGAACAGTCAGCCTGTCAGCATTTTCAGTTAACAGGCGGATGTGCCTATCAGTTATTATGCCCCCGGCGGCATTAAAAACTCGCTCTGATAAAATGCTAGCGGCAGGTCAGGCCAGCACCTCTTAGTATGTGCACAGTATCATCTGCGATTTAGTGGCCTTGGGCAATACACTGATCTATTCATTCTTCTTCTAACACTGACTGTTGATTACATTCTGGTCAGGTATGTATAGAGTTTAAGCCCAGTATCATCTGTTATTAGGAGGCTTTAGGGATATACTGGTTCATTCACTTACAACCTAGTATAAACTTTGCATAGCCCTATGATTTGTATTGTATGTGGTACTATTGTTCAATTGACCATAATATGTTATATATTCTTGACACTATCATGTTCACTTGATTTTTATTGAATGTACTGTCATGTTTTATTCCCCCTTTTTCTGAAGGATTTTTTGCCCTGTTTTACAGTATTTTCTGTTTTTATGTGATCAATAAAGTATATATTTTTTAATAAGTGGAGCTTGAATCAATTCCCTATTGGTAAAGGTATATATTTTTATTTCACTATGCCGATATATGGTGCTCTATAATTCTAGGAGTCAGTACACATATGCCGTCCCAGGGTCCAACTCGGTCCCGGCGGTCACCAGGCTCACCCAGTGTGCCATCAGGGAAATGTGGTGTCCCTAGCTAAAAGCACTTGTCCATGTGTCGATGGTTAAGTGGACTTTCCCAATAATTGCATTTGTCATGGCACGGGTGATGTTATGGGACACACGACGATGTGAGGCGGTGACAGCTTTCTGGGAAAAATAGTGGTGGCTGGGGACCGAGCACCGAGGGATGGCCGCCTCCATGAGGTTGCAGAGAGCCTAAGTGTTCACAAGCCTAAACGGCAACATTTCCAGGACAAGCATGATGAAAATGTGTCCTGTCCGTTTAGTGGTTGAACATGTGGTGGGTGGCTGTGTATTTCTGCTTGCATTCCAAGGCCTGGGGTAGGAACAGCTGAACGCTATGCTGGGACAAGGAAGTGGTTGCTGATGGTGATTGTGTAAGTGCAATGACAGGTTCAGGCCGGGAGGCATCCATGCCTGTATGATGGACAGGGGATTGGCAAGCACATAGCACAGGAAAAGAAGCAGTTGTGCTACCTGCAGACACTATTTATGGACCCTGGCATTTGGCTCATCTAGTTGGTTGCTTGGATGACATGTGGCCTGAGTATGCTAGTAGTGGTCAGGTTGGTAGTGGTCTGGCCCCTGCTGAGCTTGGTATGGCACAGGTTGTAAATGACCATTTTCTTGTCTTCTGCACTTTCCGTAAAAAAGTGCCAGACTGATGAACACCTAAACCTTGTTCTGGGATCTGTCCACCTGTGGGTGCTCTGGGGAACAGTTGACTGCCTTCTCCCTCTGGCCACCCCATTGACTCTATCTGCCTGTTTCAGTACTGCGGAACCCTCCCTCCCTGCTCTGCTGTGCTAGCTCTGCAAACCACCTTGCCACCTTTCCTTGTCAGTGATTTCATCATTCATCACCACATCTTCCTTTTCCTCACTCTGGTCCTCCTCCTGACTTGTTGACCTAACATAACTTGTTGGCAACTGTGTCTCATCATCATCCACCTCTTGAGATAGTAATTGCTGTTCCACATCGTCGGCTTCTTCTGACAGTGGCTACTCAAATATTTGGGCATCACCCCACATAATCTCCTCATATCCCTCTTGCAACGTGCATGGTGAGAGGTCAAAAGAAGCTATAAATGTAAATGTAAAGAGCTCTTCAGAGTGTCCAAGCATGGGGTCAATTGTCTCCTGGGACTCACCATGGTGGGAGGAAAGAGGATTATGTGGTCCAGAATTTTGGCTAGTGAGACTGGAACGTGTGGAAAACTGGGAGGTGCTGAAAGCATTATCTGCCATCCAACCCACAACCTGCTTGCACTGTTCTGGCTTTAACAGTGTCTCACTCCCCTCTGCAAAATGGGAAAGGAAGCTAGGTCTCGTGAATGAGCATGTCTGTTGTGCTCTCGCAGTAGGCACAATTTCACCTGGTCCACTTCCCTGTCCGTTACGGTACGCCTTGCACATTTTTAAATTATGTACGCAGCTAAGAGCGGTTTTATTAGAGAATATAGTCTATTTAAGTTGGCCATGAAATGACTTTTGGTTGTATATAACATCAAAAAAAACAGGAAAAATCGCACTCACCATCTCTTTAAGACTTCAGAACTTTAATGCAAAAGTTAAAACATCGGGTTGCAGGGGTGAGCGGAATGCAAGGAGGACAACACTCCAAACAGCGCTTCAACAGGTCCTTGTATACAGGTCAGTGGGAGTAACCTGATTTAGATACCCATGCCTAGCATGCAGTAGGTATAAAGACATAATGTGAACATATAATCAAAAACACGCAAAAATGTATCAAAAACATGAAATTAAAATACAATCAGCAACAAACAAATGATAAAAACACAATGACATATCCAATTTATCATTCAGCTCTGATATACCCTGTGAATGTGTGTGAAGTATCCACCTGGCTTCTATTCTCAGTAAATGTTTGTGTAGATCACCACCCTGGATGGAGTGCTTGACCCTTTCCAGACCTGCAAAGCGTAATGCATTGGGATTTGAATTGTGTTTATCTCGTATGTGCTCTATCAATCGACAGGAGCCTTTTCCCTTACTGATTAATCTATAATGCTCTCTGAAGCAAACGAATAGTGGTCTGATGGTCTTGCCTATGTAAAACAAATGGCAGGGACAAAAGGTAATATAAATCACATGAAATGAAATCTCTAACCGCATGTGAAACGTCCCAAATTCTGAGCCATTCAGATGTCAGATGTAAAGAACAAATAGAACAATCCCCACATTTAAAATTACCTGTTGGAACTAAATTATCCAACCAATATTTTGAAGGTGCTTTTAGCCGATTATGCATCAAAATGTCTTTTAAATTGGTTGAACATCTATAGCTATTCAAAGATTGCCTAGAGGCAATGTCAGCCAGGTCATAGTCGCATTCAAGGAGAGTTTTATGAATGGATGCATGTATGGGACCACCCACAGGGCCATAAGAGAAATTGAAAAGAAACCTTTTCTCATTAAGTCATTTGCATTTTTATTTATTCCCTCCCAATAGTTCCTTCTGAAAGAAGGAATTTGCCTTCTGAAATGCCACATCTAAAATGGAATCAGAGTACCCACGCTTTGAAACCTAAGTCTAAGCTCACTAGCCTGTTTTAAGAAATTACCATTATCACTGTTAGTCTTTCTCAAGCTCAAAAATTGTTTGTAAGGCAAGAATTCTTTTGTATGGAAAGGATGAGAGCTGTTAAAGTGCTAAAGTGCATTAGAAGCTCTGGGCTTTCTAAAAGTCTTTGTCACCAAACAACCATCGATGACCTGGACTCTTATATCCAAAAATTCCAGATTTAACTCCTCCAAAACAGAAGTAAATCACATGATTACGGTATTAACCAAATTTAGATAATGAACAAAATAATCAAACATATTATTGAACCCAGACCAAACAATAAAGATGTCTTCCACATATCTAAGGAAGACATTAATGTTTTATATAATTATTTAGGGAGAAGTCATGTTTGTCTTCAAAAGTAGCCAGAAAGAGGTTAGCAAAAGTACATGCCACCGAGGTGCCCATTGCCACCCCCTTACCCAGCCAGAACTATTTGTCTCCAAATATGAAAGCATTATGGGAAAAAATAAATTTCAATCCCCAACAAATAAAATCAATGACAGCCATGTTTTTCTCGGTGTTGAATAACACCGTCTGTACAGCCTCTATACCCTGATCCTTGGGGACACGGGTGTACAGGCTCTCTACATCTATTGAAGCTAGAGCAAAAGTCCTCTTGCAAACTGATTCCTGTCACAGAACTCAGAAAAACCCCAGTATCTTTTAAGTAGGACAGAATATCTCTCAAGATGTGTCTAAGGAGCCAGTCCACATATTGTGATAATGGCTCAGTGAGGGACACAATCCCTGAGACTATGGGGTGTCCTGGTGGGGCAGAGAGAGACTTGTGTAATTTAGGCATATGGTACCAATGAGGTTTTCTAGGATGGGAGGGAAGAAGTCTTTCAGCTATCTTGTTGTCATACCTGCTGTCATAGGAACATGCATAGCAAATTATGATATTTAAAAGTGGGGTCCTTACTTAAGGGTTTATAAGTAGTCCTGTCTCCCAATTGTCTTGGAGCTTCCTGGACAAAGTATTCTTTTTTTCAGTAGGACTATGTTGCCCCCTTTGTCTGCTTTGCGGACCACCACATCTGACCAACTACTGATTTTTTTAAGAGCTGCCAGCTACCCAGGTGAGAGATTGTTGGGAATCCCCAGATATAAAATCGCCTCAACATCTTGTATTACCTGGCCGTGAAAAATGTCAGTGACGTTACTAGGTGAGACAGGAGGCATGTGGGAGGGACCAACTCTGAAGCCCAAAGGATCAATGATGTTTCAACCTCGATTGGATTAACGGGAGGGTCGAGTACCGAGCGCCTCGAGCACCAGGATGCTCGATTGAGTACCGAGCAGTGCAGAGTATGCTCACCCATCCCTAATAATGAACATACACTGCTCAAAAAAATAAAGGGAACACTTAAACAACACAATATAACTCCAAGTCGATAACACTTCTGTGAAATCTACCTGTCCAGTTATGAAGCAACACTGATTGTGAATCAATTTTTCTGCTTTTTCATTTTGCCATTGCTCTCACCCCAAGAGGTAGAGTAGCATGAGGTGGTGTCTACAGTACAACCCACAGAAGGTGCTCAGGTGCTCCAGGATGGCACATCAGTGCAAGCTGTGGCAAGAAGGGTAGCTATGTCTGTCAGCACAGTGTCCAGAGCATGGAGCAGATACCAGAAGATGTGGAGGGAGCCATAGGTGGGCAACAACCCAGCAGCAGGACCGTTACCTCCTCCTTTGTGCAAGGAGGAACAGGAGGAGCATTGCCAGAGCCCTGCAAAATGACCTTGAGCAGGCCACAAATGTGCATGTGTCTGCACAAACGGTTAGAAACCGACTCCATGAGGGTGGTATGAGGGCCCGACGTCCACAGATGGGGGTTGTGCTCACAGCACAACACCGTGCAGGATGGTTGGCATTTTCCAGAGAACACCAGGATTGGCAAAGTTGCCAATGACGCCCTGTGCTCTTCACAGATGAAAGCAGGTTCACACTGAGCACATGTGACAGACGTGACAGAGTCTGGAGACGCCGTGGAGAGCGATCTGCTGACTGCAACATCCTTCAGCATGACCGGTTTGGCAGTGGGTCAGTAATGGTGTGGTGTGGCATTACTTTGGAGGGCCGCACAGCCCTCCATGTGCTCGCCAGAGGTAGCCTGACTGCCATTAGGTACCGAGATGAGATCCTCAGACCCCTTGTGATACCATATGCTGGTGCGGTTGGCCCTGGATTCCTCCTAATGCAGGACAATGCCAGACCTCATGTGGCTGGAGTGTGTCAGCAGTTCCTGAAAGATGAAGGCATTGACTGGCCCGCTCATTCCCCAGACCTGAATCCGATTGAGCACATCTGGGACATCATGTCTTGCTCCATCCACCAACGTCACGTTGCACCACAGAGTGTACGGGAGTTGGCGGATGCTTTAGTCCAGGTCTGGGAGGAGATCCCACAGGAGACCATACGCAACCTCATCAGGAGCATGCCCAGGCATTGTAGGCAGGTCATACAGGCACGTGGAGGCCACATACAATACTGAGCCTCATTTTGACTTGTTTTAAGGACATTACATCAAAGTTGGATCAGCCTGTAGTGTGTTTTTCCACTTTAATTTTGGGGGTGACTCCAAATCCAGGCCTCCATTGGTTAATAAATTTGATTTCCATTGATGATTTTTGTGTGATTTTGTTGTCAGCACATTCAACTTTGTACAGAACAAAGTATTCAATGAGAATATTTCATTCATTCACATCTAGGATGTGTTATTTGAGTGTTCCCTTTATTTTTTTGAGCAGTGTACTTTAGACTTCAGGTGTACTTTTCATTTCAACACAGTCTTTCTTTCATTCATCATGATGATATGATATTTTGTGTGACTGTGCTGGTTTCCCCATAATACCCTGCAGCTGAGATATCCAGCAGATTATCATTCTTTGTACATTGGTGGCCAGTCAGATATCAGCATTTCCACTTGAGCACAGGGCTGGCAATTTTTACAGCAAAGTATGTTTCCACCTCCAACCATATCCATAAACCAAAACTGTATATGCTTAAACTTATCAAATGTTTACAACAAAATGACTAATGTATTCCTCTCTATATTACTTCTGTTTATTAAAAAGTTCAGCAGTGATGCAGGCCAAGAATAATCTACAGATGAAATATATAGCTTTGGAAAGTTACCTCATGTGTCTCAAGATTAGAGATGAGCGGTGTTCGACTAGAACTGTTCGCCAATCTCAAATTCGAGCTGTTTTTGGCGGTGTTCGAGTCGTTCGACGAACGCGAACGATTTGCAAAAAATTCGGCTGTTCGAGGTTATGTACGATAACTGTTCGTGCACCAAAAGCGTGTCCTGCATGTCTGGTGCTATTTAGAGCACCGATCATGCAGGGATTGTCTGCCACTCACTGTAATGCCACAGCAATGGTGGTTGTGGCATTACAGTGGTTGCCCAAATCGATGGAAACAGTGCTCACAGTGAGACATGAAAAGCCGGCAATTCAGCAGCGGCATACACCGGTACCCCACAATTTAGAACAGAAAGAATAGAGTATCACACATAGATTAGATAGATAGAAACATGTCAGTCACATATATAAGAAGTACAGTGACAGTGTTGGTTACTGTACTTGTCATTTAGTGTTAAAGGATTTATTAAAAAAAATATTAGTGTTTTCATGCACCGTCTCTTTAAAAAAGCCGGCCGGCAATTCAGCATCGGTACCCGACAATTTATAACAGAAAGAATAGAGCATCACACGTAGATTAGATACATAGAAACATGTCTGTCACATATATAAGAAGTACAGTGATAGTGTTGATTACTGCACTTGTCATTTAGTGTTAAAATAAAGGATTTATTAAAAAAAAAATTGGCGTGGGGTTCCCTGTAATTTTAGTCTCTAGCGGAGGTTAAGCAGACGGCTGGGGCAGACGTTTGAAGCATGGGAAGGGGGTAATACCCACAGAGCTTCCCAGGCTACTAATATCAGCCCCAAGCTGAATACCTAGCCTTTACTAGCTATTAAAATGGGGGACCCCCAAAAAAATGACGTGGGGTCCCCCCTATTTTAATAGCTAGCAAAGGCTAGGCAGAAGGCTGGGGGCTGATATTAATAGCCCAGGAAGGGTGCCATGAATATTGGCCCCCTCCCAGGCTAGAAACACCAGCCGTCAGCCGCCCCAGAAATGGCACATCCATAGGATGCGCCAATTCTGGCACTTAGCCTCGCTTTTCCCACTGCCCTGTAGCAGTGGCAGTGGGGTAATAGGGCTGGGGTTGATGTCAGCTTATAATGCCAGCTGACATCAAGCCCAGAGTAGTAATGGAGAGGCGTCTATAAGACACCCCCATTACTAACCCCATAGTCAAAGTTAAAAAAAACACAAACACCCAGAATAAAGTCCTTTAATTGAAATAAACACACAATTCTTTATTGTTCTAAATTAAACCATACTTACCATCACGCCCATTCCAACTGAAGTCAATGTCTTCTGCAATAAAAGTAAAATAATAAAGCAACATTATCCTTACCTTTCCATGGTTCCCACAACAGCTTCAGCTCTGCTGCATTCACATGACAGGCTGGATCGCAGCTGAAAGCTGCCATCCAGCTTGCCATGTCGCAGACACTGAGAAGCGCAGGCATGCTTGTGCTCCTCAGTGTCTCGCTGTGACGGCATAAAGATGAGCCGAGGTCATGTCCAATGAACTCAGCTCACCTCATGCACGTCACTGACAGCGTGAGAGAATTTTCCTGTGCTCAGCTCTTGAGCAGGAAAATTCTCCCACGCTGGGATGGCATTCAGATGACAGGCTGGATCACAGCTGAGCTCTGCCATCCAGCTTGTCATCCTTCAGATACACTGCAGAGCGCAAGCATGCCTGTGCTCTGCAGTGTCTATGAAGGATGGCATGCTGGATGGCAGCGCTCAGCTGCCATCCAGCCTGTCATCTCAATGCCATCCCAGTGTGGGAGAATTCTCCTGCTCAAGCGCTGAGCGCAGGAGAATTTTTCCACGCTGTCAGTGACGTGCATGAGGTGAGCCGAGTTCATTGGACATGACCTCGGCTCATCTGGATGCCGTCACAGCCAGACACTGAGGAGTGCAAGCATGCCTGCGCTTCTCAGTGTCTGCGGCATGGCAAGCTGGATGGCAGCTTTCAGCTGCGATCCAGCCTGTCATGTCAATGTAGCAGAGCTGAAGCTGTCGTGGGAACCATGGAAATGTAAGGATGATGTTGCTTTATTATTTTACTTTTATTTCAGAAGACATTGGCTTCAGCTGGAATGGGCGTGATGGTAAGTATGGTTTAATTTAGAACATTAAAAAATTGAGTGTTTATTTCAATTAAAGGACTTTATTCTGGGTGTTTGTGGGTTTTTTTAACTTTGACTATGGGGTTAGTAATAGGGGTGTCTTATAGATGCCTCTCCATTACTAACCTGGGCTTGATGTCAGCTGGCATTATAAGCTCACATCAACCCTAGCCCTATTACCCCACTGCCACCGCTACAGGGCAGTGGGAAGAGAGAGGCTAAGTGCCAGAATTGGCGCATCCTATGGATGCGCCATTTCTGGGGCGGCTGACGGCTGGTGTTTCTAGCCTGGTAGGGGGCCAATATTCATGGCACCCTTCCTGGGCTATTAATATCAGCCCCCAGCTGTCTGCCTAGCCTTTGCTAGCTATTAAAATAGGGGGGACCCCACGTCATTTTTTGGGGGTCCACCATTTTAATAGCTAGTAAAGGCTAGGTATTCAGCTGGGGGCTGATATTAGTAGCCTGGGAACCTCTGTGGGTATTACCCCCTTCCCAGGCTTCAAACATCTGCCCCAGCCGTCTGCTTAACCTCCACTAGAGACTAAAATTACGGGGAACCCCAGGCCAATTTTTTTTTAATAAATCCTTTATTTTAACACTAAATGACAAGTACAGTAATCAACACTATCACTGTACTTCTTATATATATGACGTACATGTTTCTATGTATCCAATCTATGTGTGATGCTCTATTCTTTCTGTTATAAATTGTCGGGTACCGATGCTGAATTGCTGGCCGGCTTTTTTAAAGAGACGGTGCATGAAAACACTATTATTTTTTTAATAAATCCTTTAACACTAAATGACAAGTACAGTAACCAACATTGTCACTGTACTTCTTATATATGTGACTGACATGTTTCTATCTATCTAATCTATGTGTGATGCTTTATTCTTTCTGTTCTAAATTGTCGGGTACCGGAGTATGCCGCTGCTGAATTGCCGGCCGGCTTTTTTAAAGAGAGTGTCTTCTGAGCAGTTTGTCAGCTTTTGGACACCTTTGAAGGTGTTTTCTATGTGTTTCTATGTGTTTTTGTTTGCCTGCCATTGGTTTTAACAGTGTTCGACGGTGTTCTAAGGTGTTCCACGAACAGTTCCACGAACATCCCGGTGTTCGACGAACCGAACCGAACCCGAACACTACGGGGGTGGCTCAACACTACTCAAGATGCCTTAAACTGAAACAGAATATGTGACATGTTATTACCAAGTTGATGATACACACCAGTTCAAATAAGAAAAAAAATAATATTGTGCAGAACAGAGAAATTGTTATATTTACACAGCAATTGTTGCAGTGAAATTGGTATATTTAAATATGGTACATTTTTCCACATATGGTTTGACAAATGCTTTATTCAATACATGTTCTTTATTTAAGTTGTTGTCTTCCCATTTTTGAATCCTGTTGCCACTCGCTTTAGAATCAGCAACTTCCTTCGAGAACAATTAGCTCAATGCATCCAAATATATTTAGAAATGTACTTTTACAGTATGTCTATTTGAATACTTGATTCATAAGATGTCTTATTTAATATTAAATTTGCCACTCTCTGGAAAACCAAATACTAGATGATACCTGTTTACATACATGTGAGTGGTAGGTAGTGTTATGGGCTCAACTACTGAGGTGAATTGTCTAAATTGTCAGTCTGTGTGAGCAACCCGGAGTGAAAATGATGTTGGTTAGAGAGGATCAGAACAGAAGGATATGCTGGACAGTGGACAAACAAGAAGATCAGGTAACACAGATTCAGCAGAGCCAGGTTTGCAGATACAGGTGTGAACAGTAACTGCACAGGAAACTGGTATCTTTCAGCCAAGGCCGGTTTTAGACAAAGTGTGGCCCTGGGCAAAAAAATAAAAGTGGGGCCTCAAATTCTGCACTCACATTATGATATTGACAGTACGTCCACTAACCCATAGCCTAATAAGACACGTGAATGATACCTAGCGATCATACATACCACCAGGTATGTGTAGATGTGAGTCCAAAAAATAGAAGTAAGCTCTAGGCACCAAACACTAACATCAGTATGAAAATAAGATCTGCCAGGGCTTGGATTAAAATGTAGCAGTGGTGCTCAGTAAACAGATATAGACAAAGTATAATAATAAGAGAGAAGAAATTAAGCCACTCACCTGGCTGCATAAAAACGGGAGAGTTACATGATGTGGGACTGGGCATTTCTTATGCAGCCTGATGAGTGGCGTCATTTCTTCTCTTTTATTATTATGTGTAGATGTGATGCCATCAGCTCATGTCCCCTCCTGATGCAGCAATGAGCGGCGGTGGACAAGCACTTTAAGTTTAAGTCGTGTTTCCACAGGATAGCTTATTGATCAGCAGGGAAGTCAGGAGAACCCTGATCACCTCAGCCGATCCCAATACTTTAGAGGTGATCAGTGCTCTTCTGACTTCTGCTACTGCGATGAAGCTACAGATAAAACTGCACAGCGTGGCGCTCAGCAGGACAAGAGGTAGGGAGATAACAGATCTCTGCCCCTACTCTACTGCATGTTCCTGCCTTTGTGCTGCGTTACCCAGTTTTGTATGTAGCTCCATTGCAGTGGCGGAGTTCGAGAGCACACTGAGAACTTACATTTAACATCATCTGTCTACTCACTCACTGCCTGCAGTAACAATGCATGCATCACAGCACAAGTGGGATCCCAGCAATGGGCTCTCTGTGCATAGGGGGGCTAGGCAAATAACTAGTCTGCCTGCCCCTAATGCCGGCCCTGCTGCCAGTGGTTTATCCCATGAGTAACAGAGAAATAAATACAGTCTGGTATCTTCTGATTATGTGGCCTATCTCTGACACTAACCTTTCTGAAAAGAGCCTTGCCCCCTAACCTCGCCCGGTCCTATAATTATCTCCACAAGTAGTTTCCCACATCTAAGCAATACCACATGTCAAGATCATGTGAAGATTGTAATATCTAATAACATCAAATATATATTTCATAGTTTTTGTTTATCCTGACTATGGAACCACTGCTATTTTTCTCCAGTATGATATCTATAACCCATGTACTCTCAGCCCATGAACAAGTTATGGGTTCCGTTTTCTCTTATTATACTTAGTGAAAATTACAAATTTAAGGCTAAAACAATATTTTAGCAGAAAAAAAATAATTTTCATTTTCACATCCACATTTTAAAAAGTTCTGGGAAGCACCTATGGATTTAACAACCTCAACAAATCCCTAGATGAATTTTTGATGGGTCTAGTTTCCAAAATGGGGTCACTTATCGCTTTGGTACCTTAGGGGATCTGCAAATAAGACATGGTGTCTGCAATCTACTACAGCCAGATTTACATTACAAATACCAAATGTCGCTTCTTCGCTTCCAAGCCCTGCCATGTCTCCAAACAGAACTTTTTGATTACATGTGGGCAATCGCTGCACTCAGAAGAAAGAGGGTAACAAACTGTGGAGTCCATTTTTTCATGTTACCTCTTGAAAAAGTGAAAAAATTAGGGCTAAAGCAATATTTTGAAGAATTTTTTTTTTTTTTCAAAATTACGACCGTATGTAATCAAACTTTGTGTAATACCTGTTAAAAATGCTTGCTATACCCTAGTATATAATCTTTTCTGCTGTCTAGGCACATCAAGGGCTCTGCAAATTCGACATGGCACCCGCAATATCTTTCAACAAAATTGGTGTTCTAAAATTTAAATGATGCTCCTTCCCTTCTGAGCTCTGCCGTTTGTCCAAACAGAGGTTTATGACCACATGTGGAATATCAGTGTACTCAGAAGAAACTGGGTAACAAATTTTGTGATTCACTTTGTCCTGGTATCCTTTGTAAAAGTAAAAATATTGGGGTTAAAGCAACATTTTTAAAAAAAAAAATGAAAAATTTCAAACTGATGACTGCATGTTATCTAATTCTGTGTAATACCTGTGGGTTAAAAATGCTCTCTATACCCCAGTATACAGTGGGTACGGAAAGTATTCAGATTCCTTTACATTTTTCACTCTTTGTTTCATTGCAGCCATTTGGTAAATTCTAAAAAGTTCATTTTTCTCATTAAAGTACACTCTGCACCCCATCTTGACTGGAAAAAAACAGAAATGTAGAAATGTTTGCAAGTTTATTAAAAAAGAAAAACTGAAATATCACATGGTCATAAGTATTCAGACCCTTTGCTCAGACACTCATATTTAAGTCACATGCTGTCTATTTCCTTGTGATCCTAATTGAGATGGTTCTACTCCTTCATTGGAGTCCAGCTGTTTTTAATTAAACTGATAGGCCTTGATTTGGAAAGGCACACACCTGTCTATATAAGACCTCACAGCTCACAGTGCATGTCAGACCAAATGAGAATCATGAGCTCAAAGGAACTGCCCAAGGAGCTCAGAGACAGAATTGTGGCAAGACACAGATCTGGCCAAGGTTACAAAAGAATTTCTGCATTACTCAAGGTTCCTAAGAACACAGTGGCCTCCATAATCCTTAAATGGAAGACGTTTGGGACCACTAGAAGTCTTCCTAGACCTGGCCGTCCAGCCAAACTGAGCAATCGTGGGAGAAGTGCCTTGGTGAGAGATATAAAGAAGAACCCCAAGATCACTGTGGCTGAACTCCAGAGATGCAGTAGGGAGATGGGAGAAAGTTTCACAAAGTCAACTATCACTGCAGCCCTCCACCAGTCAGGCCTTTATGGCAGAGTGGCCCGACGGAAGCCTCTCCTCAGTGCAAGACAAATGAAAGCTTGCATAGAGTTTGCTCAAAAACAAATGAAGGACTCCCATACTATGAGAAATAAAATTCTCTGGTCTGATGAGACAAAGATAGAACTTTTTGGTGATAATTCTAAGCGGTTTGTGTGGAGAAAACCAGGCATTGCTCATCACCTGCCCAATACAATCCCAACAGTGAAACATGGTGGTGGCAGCATCATGCTATGGGGGTGTTTTTCAGCTGCAGGGACAGGGCAACTGGTTGCAATTGAAGGAAACATGAATACGGCCGAAGGTTCAACTTCCAACAAGACAATGACCCTAAGCACATAGCTAAAATAACAAAGGAGTTGCTTCAGAACAACACTGTGACCATTCTTGACTGGCCCAGCCAGAGCCCTGACCTAAACCCAATTGTGCATCTCTGGAGAGACCTGAAAATGGCTGTCCACCAAAGTTCACCATCCAACCTGACGGAACTGGAGAGGATCTGCAAGGATGAATGGCAGAGGATCCCCAAATCCATATGTGAAAAATGTGTTGCATCATTCCCAAGAAGACTCATGGATGTACTAGCTCAAAAGGGTGCTTCTACTCAATACTGAGCAAAGGGTCTGAATACTTATGACCATGTGATATTTCAATTTTTCTTTTGTAATAAATTTGCAAAAATTTCTACATTTCTGTTTTTTTTTCAGTATTTTTCAGTCAAGATGGGGTGCAGAGTGTACTTTAATGAGAAAAAAGTTAACTTTTTAGAATTTACCAAATGGCTGCAATGAAACAAAGAGTGAAAAATTGAAAGGGGTCTGAATACTTTCCGTACCCACTGTACAATGCTTGTGGGGTGTAGTTTCCAAAATGGTGTCACTTGTTGGGGGTTTCTGTTGTCTAGGCACATCAATGGCTCTGAAAATGCGGCATGGAGCCCGCAATATCTTTCAACAAAATTGGTGTCCCAATATTCAAATGATGCTCCTTCACTTCTGAGCCCTGCCGTTTGTCCAAACAGAGGTTTCTGACCACATGTGGGGTATCAGCGTGCTCAGAAGAAACAGGGTAACAAATTTTTATGGTCCATTGCATCCATTGTAGAAGTGAAAATATTGAGGCTAAAGCAACATTTTAGAGGTAAAATTTGAATTTTATTTTTTTTCATTACACTTTGGATTAATTCCTGTGTAGCATCTGAAGGGTTAAAAAATTTCCTGACATCAGTTTTGAAGTTTTTTAGGAGTGCAGTTTTTAAAATGGCATCACTTTTGGGAAGTTTCTAATATATAGGCCCCGCAAAGTCCATTCATATCTGAAAAGAGACCTAAAGAAATAGATTTCGTAAACTTTTGAAAAAATGGAAAATTGCTGATAAACATTTAACCCCCCTAATATCCTAACAAAATAAAATTAAGTTTGAAAAATGATGCATATGTAAAGTAGACATATTGTAAATGCTATTTATTATTTACAGCATGACTAACTGGTTTAAGAATATCAAAATTAAAAGTTTGAAAATTAAAAATTTTTCAAAATGTTTGCCAAAATTCTGATATTTTCACAAATAAACGCAAAACATATCTACCTAAATTTACCAAAAAGATAAAATACAATGTGTCTTGAAAAAACAATCTTAAAATCACTGGGATACTTTGAAGCAACCCAGAGGCATTAGCACATAAAGTGACAGTGGTCAGATTTCAAAAATTTGACCTGGTTATTACGGTCAAAATTGTATCGGCCACTAATGGGTTAAATCAATGCAAAAACTTGTTTCTATTTTGAAGAAGAGGTCAGTCCAATCCTGAAATGCATAGATGTCAAATATCCTATGTAAAATCCACTGGATTTTGTACATCTTTTGGTATATGTTTTTTTCTTCACCTGCAGCACATCCATATTTATAGTACTGATCTACGATGATTAATAGTTGCTGCTGTAAAAAAATCAGATTGCATATGGACTACACATGGATTGCACACGGATGACAAGTGAGAAATAAATTGTCCCACTTTTCTGGATACCGGACCGATTTTTTTACACAATTGCGTGAACCTAACCTAAGACATTGTTTTTAATTCATTTATGGCATTGTTTCTACTTATATTACTTATATGATGGATCTATATCCAATAGTGAGATGAAACGCAGCTGTTTGGCATTTTTTATATATATATATATATATATATATATATATATATATATATATATATATATATACTGCTCAAAAAAATACAGGGAATACTTAAACAACAGAATATAACTCCAAGTAAATCCAACTTCTGTGAAATCAAACTGTCCACTTAGGAAGCAACACTGGTTGACAATCAATTTCACATGCTGGAATGGAATAGACAATAGATGGAAATTATTGGCAATTATCAAGACACCCTCAATAAAGGAGTAGTCCTGCAAGTGGGGACCACAGACCACATCTCAGTACCAATGCTTTCTGACTGATGTTTTGGTCACTTTTGAATGTTGGTTGTGCTTTCACACTCGTGGTAGCATGAGACGGACTCTACAACCCACAGAAGTTGCTCAGATAGTGCAGCTTATCCAGGATGGCACATCAATGCGAGCTATGGCAAGAAGGTTTGCTGTGTCTGTCAGCATAGTGTCCAGAGGCTGGAGGCGCTACTAGGAGACAGGCCAGTACACCAGGTGACGGGCAGGGGGCCGTAGGAGGTCAACAACCCAGCAGCAGGACCGCTACCTCCGCCTTTGTGCAAGGAGGAACAGGAGGAGCACTGCCAGAGCCCTGCAAAATTACTTCCAGCACGCCACAAATGTGCATGTTTCTGCACAAACGGTTAGAAACCGACTCCATGAGGGTGGTATGAGGGTCCGACGTCAACAGATGGGAGTTGTGCTCACAGCCCAACACCGTGCAGGATGCTTGGCATTTGCCACAGAAAACCAGGATTGCAAAGTCGCCACTGGCGCCCTGTGCTCTTTACAGATGAAAGTAGTTTCACACTGAGCACATGTGACAGACGTGACAGAGTCTGGAGACGCCGTGGAGAGTGATCTGCTGACTGCAACATCCTTCAGCATGACCGGTGTGGCAGTGGGTCAGTAATGGTGTGGGGTGGCATTTCTTTGGAGGGCCGCACTGCCCTCCATGTGCTTGCCAGAGGTAGCCTGACTGCCATTAGGTACAGAGATGAGATCCTCAGACCCCTTGTGAGACCATATACTCGTGCGGTTAGCCCTGGGTTCCTCCTAATGAAGGACATCACATTGCACGACAGACTGTCCAGGAGTTGGCAGATACTTTAGTCCAGGTCTGGGAGATGATCCCACAGGAGACCATCCGCAACCTCATCAGAAGCATGCCCATGCGTTGTAGGGAGGTCATACAGGCACGTGGAGGCCACACACAATACTGAGACTCATTTTGACTTGTTTTAAGGACATTACATCAAAGTTGGATCAGCCTGTAGTGTGTTTTTTCACTTTAATTGTGGGGGTGACTCCAAATCCAGGCCTCCATTGGTTAATAAATTTGATTTCCATTGATGATTTTTGAGTGATTTTGTTGTCAGAACATTCAACTTTGTACTGAACAAAGTATTCAATGGGAATATTTCATTCATTCAGATCAAGGATGTGTTATTTAAGTGTTCCCTTTATTTTTT
Organism: Phyllobates terribilis; assembly: GCF_046119375.1. Taxonomy (NCBI): domain Eukaryota; kingdom Metazoa; phylum Chordata; class Amphibia; order Anura; family Dendrobatidae; genus Phyllobates; species Phyllobates terribilis. The sequence goes on along the minus strand of NW_027362763.1, from coordinate 455,414,404 downwards.
TGAGCAGTGTATATATACATATACACTACATATATACCCGGAGGTCTGGAGGGGTCAAAAAATTCCTCAAATCAATGGAAACAGTGCTGAAATGACATGGGGACAGCACGGAGAAGACCCCTGGAAGCATCTCTGACTCCCAGGCCACTGCTGGGAACAATGTTGTCAGAGAGTTATGCCACTTTTACGGACTAAAAATAAAACATACAAAAACGAAGATAAAATGGATTTTACTGGAAAAAAATGTTAAGAAACAATCTTTCCAGGATAATTATTTGCATATAAGGCAACATAAATAAGAGAAAAAAATGCTCCTCCACACTTTGGGCTATGCTCACATGTAGTGTTTTTGTTGTATTTTTGCACATTCACATTGCTTTCAATGGTGAAAACAAATTCACCAGTTAATGTAAATTTAACATTTTACTACCTTATCTGGCCATGTGTTGTGTGAGACGTGATCAGACAAATCCTGTTTCATTTATGAAGGAGGGACTCTGAAAGTCACAAAGCCTATTATTTCAGGGCCATCAGGCGACCCCCACTATTTTTAGAGGGCCATCAGGCATCTTGTGGCCTGATGAGACCAAGATAGACCTTTTTGTTAAAGCACATTATTCACCTGTTTACTGTAAATGGAATCAAGCCTACAAATAAAAGAACACAGTACTTACAGTCAAATATGGTGAAGATTCAAAGATATTTAGGTGTTGTTTTTCTGCCTCTGGCACAGGGTGTCTTGGCTGTGTGCAAGGCACCATGAAATGTGAAGACTCCCAAAGGATTTTGGGTTGCAATGTATTGCCCAGTGTCAGAAAGCTGGGTTTGCATCCTAGGTCATGGGTCTTACAGCAGGACAATGACCCCAAACATATTTCAAGAAGCACCTAGGAATGGATGGAAACAAAGCACTGGAATGTTCTGCCACCAATTCCTCTTACATACTGATGCTGCAGAGAAACTGCGCATTGACACATTAAATCATTTAATTTAGCCTGCTCTGATAAATTTCTGAGTACAGATCACTGTAAAAATCACAAATCTGTCAATAAGTGTTTTGAAAAAAGCAAACAAGTTATGGACAGTGGAAGAGATGTATGTTACCAGAATGAACATTCATTTCCAGCAGATGATACCTAGCACCTAACTCTGTACTAAATGCAGCTAACAGCGGTATTAATAAGGAAAAGAATAGATGTTTTTGTTTTTTTTTTTTGCTTGATTGCAGCTGCAAGGACTATAAGGCAATAATCCCTAATTAGATGCCTCTTAGGCGCTATCCCTACTGCGATAGCTCACCCTACATGAATTGCAGATAAGAGCGGCATTATTAGAGAATAGAATCTATTTGAATTAGCCTTGAAAAAGGTTATTAGTTTAACGTAGCAGCACCAAGGACTGTTATTTCATCAACCCTGCTGGGGAATATAGTGGAGCATTTCGCATCTACTCAGTCTGATATGGAGGAGGCCAGAATTTTCTGTACTTACTGTACAAAGTCTCCTGTCCCAGCTGTGAAATCCTTTATGGAGTGTGAGAACTCTCTATGTGACTTCCACCTGTCAGCCCACAACAAGGCACTGGAGCATATGCTAATAGAACACACCGGCTCTTTTGGTTTCCAAAAATGTTCCCTCAACTATAAGGTAGAGCCACTGAAAATCATTTTTTCCCATTACTAAGGAGTGGGTCTCCGTCTAGTTAAGCATATGCACTAAGTGCAAGGGACGCCAAAAATTAGAAGGGGGCACTTCAATACCCCTTTGAAGAGATGTAGTGGAGGGCCTCAGAAAACATTTTTTCCCACTATTAAAGAGTGGGTATCCTAGACTGGTAATGCGCATGCACGAAGTGCATGAGCTGAAAAACATTTACCCCTGGGGGGTATACATATATATAAAAGAATGTTAGAGGTAAGCCCCTAAAAATTATTAATCATAAACACCCTTAAAAAATTTATAGCAAGGGTAGCATGATCACCCTGTTGATATAGTGGTGGAGGAGGAGGAGAAAAAGGAGGACGACATAAAAAAGAAGATATTCTGAAGCGTATACCCATGTTTGTGTGGGAAGGGGTACATGGGAACACAGCAGAAAAAAACAAAAAAAACATTAAATTTGAGTTTATGTTCCGCTGCCATCCGGTGATGTTGAAAAGCCTGGGTCAATTCAGACCTTGTTCATTTTGATAAGATTCAGCCTGTCAGCATTTTTAGTTGACAGGTGCATGCGCCTATCAGTTATAAAACCCCCGGCGGCAATAAAAACCCGCTCTGACAAAACGCTAGTGGCAGGGCAGACCAGGAACTCCAAGGCATAGTGAGGCAGTTCTTGCCACGTGTCTAGCTTGGATACCCAATAGTTGTAAGGCACTGATGCATCACAAAGGATGCTGGTAAAGTCATCAAGGTACTCCTTCAGCATCTTCCAAAACTTTTCCCTCCTTGTCAGAGTACCCCACGCATCAGGGCCTGGGCACTGGGAGGGTCGAAGAAAACTGTCCCAGACCTTGATAGTGTTCCCCTGCCTCTGCTGCATCTGGTGTGTGTCTCCCTTGTTTCTTCTCCTTGGTTGTCCAAAGAACTGTGACCTCTGCCGCCTGCGTTTTCAGATGAGAATTTTTTTATTAAATCTTTAACAAGGGCCTTCTGGTACTGCAACATTTTAGTAGAACTCTCCACCACAGGAAGGAGAGATGGAAAGTTCTCCTTGTAGCGTGGGTCTAGAAGGGTGACCAACCACTAATTTCTGTTGCCCAAAATGCGTATAATGTGAGGGTCACTGTAAAGTCAGCGGAACATAAACTCAGCCATGTGTGCCAGACTGTCGAAAGCCAAGACTTCCCTGTCCCCACCAAGAGGATGACTGCCCATGTTCTCCTCCTCATCCTCCTCCTGGTCCTCCCTCTCCTCCTTGTCTTCAGTCCATCCACACTGAACAGACAAGTTGAAGGTGGTGTCGGTAGTACCATCTGTAGCACGGGCAACCAGTTCCTTTTACTCCTCCTCCTCATTATCACCCAATCCGTGTTGAGCAGATGAGATGAGGCTAGGCTGTGTAGCATCACCCCGTATAGTTTCTTGCTCCATCTCAACTTGCTTTGCCTGCAAAGCCCCTGTGATCAGTGAGCATTTCAGTAGACTGAGAAGCAGGATGCTTACTCTGATTATGGCGTCATTGCCGTTCACCATCTTGGTCGAGTCGTCAATGTTTTGGAGAACAGCACAGATGTCAGACATCTATGCCCACTTATTAGCTCTTATGTGTGGAGGCTGACCGGAAAACCGACTGGCATGTTGGAGCAACTACTGCCCTCTGCTGCTCGCCAAGCCTTGCCAACATATATAACATTGAGTTCCAACGCGTGGTGATATTGTACACCAGTCAGTGAGCTGGAAGTTGCCAATGCTGCTGCAGCACTGCCAGGTCGGCGGAAGCTGTAGCTGACTTGCAGAAATGGGCAAACATGTGGCATACTTTCACAAGTTGCTAAGGCAGATCTGGGTAGGTGTTGAGAAACTATTGAACCACTAAGTTGATCACATGTGCCAAGCATGGTACATGGGCGAGGTTACCAAGCTGTAGAGCCGCCACCAAGTTACAGCCATTGTCACACACGACCATGCCTAGCTGTAGGTTCAGGGGCAAGAGACACAGATCACTCTGGTCTGTTAGACCTTTCAACAACTCTTGCTGCTTGACTGAGGTAGTGCTGCAGTGCTTCCTGCTTGCGAGTGATATTGATGTTTCAGAGCTGGAGGATGAGGAGGAGAAGGTGCAGGAACTGCTATAGAAGGTGGGGGAAGCGCTGATTGACCCAGGGCCTGCAATCTTTGGTGTTGGTAGCATGTGTTCCATTCCAGGGTCCAACTAGGTCCCGGCTTCCACAATATTCTCCCAATGTGCCATCAGGGAAATGTAGCGTCCCTGGCCATAAGCACTTGTCCACATGTCCAAGGTTAAGTGGACCTTCCCAATAACAGTGTTGGTCAGAACACCGCTGATATCATGGGACACGTGCTTTCCAGTCTGGAAATGTGACCGTTTAGTATTGTGGCCTTTGGGTGGGTGGCTGCGTATTTACCCTTGCGTTCCAAGGACTGGGGCAGGGACAACTGAACCCTGCGCTGAGACAAGGACATGGATATTGTTGCTGATTGTGCTTGCAAGTGTGCAACAACTGGTGCAGGATGGGAGGCATCTTTGCCTGCATCATGGACAGGCAATTGGCATGCAAGTAGAACATGGGAAGAGGCAGTGGTGTCACCCACAGACACTGTTTCTGGACCCAGGCGTTTGGCCTAACTAGTCAGGTGCTGCCCCTGCTAATTCTAGCATGGAAGTTGTTGCAAAAAGCCTTTTTTGGGTTAACTGGACAGTCTTTAAAAAATTGCTAGACTCGGGAACACCTACCCTAGTTACCTGCCTTGTGTCTTTGGCCACCCCACTGCCTCTACATGCCTGTTGTGGTGCTATGGATGCCTCCCTCTCTGCGCTGCTGTCCTCACTCTGAATGTCACCTTCTCAGGTTGGGTCAGTGACTTCATCGTCCACCACCTCATCTTCCACTTCCGCAACCTTGTTCTCCTCCTGACTTGCTGACTTAACAACATCACTTGTTAGCAATTGTGTCTCATCATCATCCACATCTTGTGACAGTAATTTCAGTTTCCCATCGTCGACTTCTTGCGACTGTGGCTGCTCAAATATTTGAGCATCGCTACCTGCGATCTTTTCATGTCCCACTTGAAACGGGCAGGGCGAGAGGCCAGAATCTATAAATGGAAAAGTGAACAGCTCTTCGGAATATCCAAGTGTGGGGTCACTTGTCTCCAGGCACTTGGCTTGGTGGGAGAAAGGAGGGTCAGTGTGAGATTTATGTGGTCCAGAATCACAGCTACTGAGACTGGACCGTGTGGAAGACAGGTTGGTGCTGGTAAACTGACTGGAAGAATTATCTGCTGTCCAACCAACAACCTTTTCACACTGGTCTGGCTTCAAGAGTGGTGTTCCGTGCCCCCTTAAAAAGTGGGACAGGAAGCTAGGTCGACATGTTGTGTGTGTGTTTGTTGTGCTCCCACAGCAGAAACAGTTTCACCTTGCCCACTGCCTCGGCCTCTGAGCTCACCATCAGGATCACATCCAGTTGCCTGTCCCTTACATCGAGCCTTGCCCATTTTAAATTACTAATACAGAAAAAAGCCACATAATAGCTACAAAGAAGTGGGCGGATAGCTGGCCGAATGGCGAGCATCCGTCCAAACGCACGCTGAAAACATTATATCAAAAAGAGGAGGAAAGCTCAGCATATCATTGCAAAAAAGTATCTTTATTTAAACATGTATAGAGAAATACGTATTAAGACCAGACAAATTGTAGGTAAAAGATGACTGAGTAGGAACATGCTAATACTCAAATATATGCACTAATAGCACAAAGGTTTTAGCCCTTTGATAGAATTGCACACTAGCCCAAGGTAAAACATAAATCATAAATAGTGGAAGCCATAAATGTGCTATATATAATACAAGCATTCCACCTATGTCAGGTAAAAGAGTACTCTTAGTGTAACAGAGCAAAACATTGCCATATATCAAGGGGGCGCACCAACATCTACCTAATATCAGGGCAAAATATATAATGAGAAGTATGTTACCTGTAGAAAAATCTCACAGTCAGAGTGGAGAGGAGGGGGAGAGAATAGAGGGTGGTGGTAACACGGAGCCCGACGCGCGTTTCGCGGTAAAACCGCTTTCTCAAGGGTGGGTGATGGATGTATGGCGCCCCCAAGGCATATATATATGTCTATATCCCTTTGATAATAGCGAAAATAGATGCAGCTGTGATGTGGGACGCGCACCCGGAAGTGGCCAGTTAAACCGGGGGCGTGTCCCGCAAATCACATGACGTGAGATAAAGCTATAACGGCGCATGCGCGCGGGCGAGAGGGGCGTGCTGCGCGCGACCTGGCCGTCAAGCCGCTACTGCGCACGCGCGGACCAAAAAGGTTCGCGCAGGCGCAGAGAGGCATAAAGACGGCCGGGCAAGCACGCAACGCAATCCCCCCCACCACACACACACGCACGCATCACGTCAGTGAATGACACTGCCAATTGCAGATATAAGAAAGAAAGAAAAAGAAAAAAACGGGAACAACGACTAGGAGCGGCCACGAGAGAATATAACAATACAACAATACAGGGAGGTAACAGTAATAATACAAGATGCCATTACAAAGTAATATAGATCAGCCATATTCAGCAGCATCATCCCAGCAAAGATGTGTATTCTAATTCGTAGAGATCTCATCAGGACATATATCCCATAATGGATGTAATCATAGAATTCGCCAAATCGAATTAGGTTAGGGAAGCAGCCAAATCTATACACTCCTGAAACCAAAAACAAAACACAAATAGAAAGGCCACAATTATAAACAGTTAAAACCAAAATGAAAAAATAAAATAAAAAATAAATATTAAATAAATAACCACCCAATATATGCATGTGTAAGGAGATAATATAGCTCCAAATCAGAAATGCAGGGATTGTGGCTATAAAAATGGAGAGAAGCTCAGAGATTCATTCAAGCCATAAGGTGTCACCGTGTTTAATCGTACAATCCATTGAGACTCTTTCTGAGCCAATAGCTTTTTGCCATTACCACCCCGTATCCCCATGTGTATTGCATCAATACCACGTACCATTAAAGAGCGGGGATTACAGTTATGTTTCAATTTAAAGTGCCGTGGTATTGTTTTTAGCTGAGCTAGATCGCTCACCGAGGTGGCTGCTGCAATATCACGAATATGCTCACGTGTGCGGACCCGTAATTCCCTTGTGGTTAAACCAACATAGATCATGGGGCAGCTACACGTGGCATAGTAGATGATGTTGGATGTACCGCAGGAAATATGGTGTCTAATATCGAATGTTCTGTGGCCATCAGCTGAACAAAAGCTGGTGCACCGCAAAACATTCGGACAGGCCACACAGTGTCCACATTTGTAATTGCCTCTAATAGGGCCACCAGAGCCAAAGGGTCGCGTTACTGGTGTAACATAGTGACTCATTGTCAATATGTCACCAAGATTCCCGACATCTCCTTGGTGTCATTGATGGAAAAGACCCCAGGTGTCGCCTCAGGGAGGGCTCCACCATCAAGATACTCCAATGTTTTTGGAGGATGGCTCTCATGCTGTCTCATTCGGGGTTATAGGTGGAGATGAAATGTATGGTTTTGTCCCTCTCCGAAGATCGTATTCTCGGATGGAGGAGGACAGTACGAGGAGTCTTGCATGCTCTATCATACCCCCTCCTAATACATCTCCGACTATAACCACGTTGCAGGAAGCGTGTTTAAGGTCCTGTGCCTGACGCTGAAAGTTCTGTTCAGTGCAAGTGTGCAACAACTGGTGCAGGATGGGAGGCATCTTTGCCTGCATCATGGACAGGCAATTGGCGTGCAAGTAGAACATGGGAAGAGGCAGTGGTGTCACCCACAGACACTGTTTCTGGACCCAGGCGTTTGGCCTAACTAGTCAGGTGCTGCCCCTGCTAATTCTAGCATGGAAGTTGTTGCAAATGGCCTTTTTTGGGTTAACTGGACAGTCTTTAAAAAAGTGCTAGACTCGGGAACACCTACCCTAGTTACCTGCCTTGTGTCTTTGGCCACCCCACTGCCTCTACCTGCCTGTTGTGGTGCTATGGATGCCTCCCTCTCTGCGCTGCTGTCCTCACTCTGAATGTCACCTTCTCAGGTTGGGTCAGTGACTTCATCGTCCACCACCTCGTCTTCCACTTCCGCAACCTTGTTCTCCTCCTGACTTGCTGACTTAACAACATCACTTGTTAGCAATTGTGTCTCATCATCATCCACCTCTTGTGACAGTAATTTCAATTTCCCATCGTCGACTTCTTGCGACTGTGGCTGCTCAAATATTTGAGCATCGCTACCTGCGATCTTTTCATGTCCCGCTTTAAACGGGCAGGGCGAGAGGCCAGAATCTATAAATGGAAAAGTGAACAGCTCTTCGGAATATCCAAGTGTGGGGTCACTTGTCTCCAGGCACTTGGCATGGAGGGAGAAAGGAGGATCAGTGTGAGATTTATGTGGTCCAGAATCACAGCTACTGAGACTGGACCGTGTGGAAGACAGGTTGGTGCTGGTAAACTGACTGGAAGAATTATCTGCTGTCCAACCAACAACCTTTTCACACTGGTCTGGCTTCAAGAGTGGTGTTCCGTGCCCCCTTAAAAATTGGGACAGGAAGCTAGGTCGACATGTTGTGTGTGTGTTTGTTGTGCTCCCACAGCAGAAACAGTTTCACCTTGCCCACTGCCTCGGCCTCTGAGCTCACCATCAGGATCATATCCAGTTGCCCGTCCCTTACATCGAGCCTTGCCCATTTTAAATTACGTATGACAGTTCCCTGATGAAAAAACTTTGCATGATTAGTATCGCAGGAAAATGTGCCCACCTCAGATGGACTTTTTACACTGCAGTAGCATTATAGCAATGCTATTGCTAACTAGAGATGAGCGGTGTTCGACTAGAACTGTTCGCCAATCTCAAATTCGAGCTGTTTTGGGCGGTGTTCGAGTTGTTCGACGAACCCGAACGATTTGCAAAAAATTCGGCTGTTCGAGGTTATGTTCGATAACTGTTCGTGCACCAAAAGCGTGTCCTGCATGTCTGGTGCTATTTAGAGCACCAATCATGCAGGGATTGTCTGCCACTCACTGTAATGCCACAGCCATGGTGGTTGTGGCATTACAGTGATTGCCCAAATCGATGGGAACAGTGCCAACAGTGAAACATGAAAAGCCGGCAATTCAGCAGCGGCATACACCGGTACCCGACAATTTAGAACCGAAAGAATAGAGCTTCACACATAGATTAGATAGATATAAACATGTCAGCCACATATATACGAAGTACAGTGAAAGTGCTGCTTACTGTACTTGTCATTTAGCGTAAAGGATTTATCAAAAAAAATAATAGTGTTTTCATGCACCGTCTCTTTAAAAAAGCCGGCCGGCAATTCAGCAGCGGTACCCGACAATTTAGAATAGAAGGAATAGAGAATCACACATAGATTAGATAGATAGAAACATGTCAGTCACATATATATGAAGTACAGTGACAGTGTTGATTACTGTACTTGTCATTTAGTGTAAAGGATTTATCAAAAAAAATAATAGTGTTTTCATGCACCGTCTCTTTAAAAAAGCCGGCCGGCAATTCAGCATCTGTACCCAACAATTTAGAATAGAAGGAATAGAGAATCACACATAGATTAGATAGATAGAAACATGTCAGTCACATATATATAAAGTACAGTGACAGTGTTGCTTACTATACTTGTCATTTAGTGTAAAGGATTTATTAAAAAAAATAATAGTGTTTTCATGCACCGTCTCTTTAAGAAAGCCGGCCGGCAATTCAGCATCTGTACCCGACAATTTATAACAGACAGAATAGAGCATCACACATAGATTAGATAGATAGAAACATGTCAGTCACATATATATGAAGTACAGTGACAGTGTTGGTTACTGTACTTGTCATTTAGTATTAAAATAAAGGATTTATTATTAAAAAAATTGGCGTGGGGTTCCCCTTAATTTTAGGCTCTAGCGGAGGTTAAGCAGACAGCTGGGGCAGATGTTTGAAGCCTGGGAAGGGGGTAATACCCACGGAGCTTCCCAGGCTACTAATATCAGCCCCCAGCTGAATACATAGCCTTTACTAGCTATTAAAATGGGGGACCCCCCAAAAAAAATGACGTGGGGTCCCCCCTAATTTAATAGCTAGCAAAGGCTAGGCAGACAGCTGGGGGCTGATATTAATAGCCCAGGAAGGGAGCCATGAATATTGGCCCCCTCCCAGGCTAGAAACACCAGCCGTCAGCCGCCCCAGAAATGGCGCATTCATAGGATGCGCCAATTCTGGCACTTAGCCTCGCTCTTCCACGCTGCCCTGGTGCGGTGGCAGGGGGTAATAGGGCTGGGGTTGATGTTAGCTTATAATGCCAGCTGACATCAAGCCCAGGTTAGTAATGGAGAGGCGTCTATAAGACACCCCCATTACTAACCCCATAGTCAAAGTTAAAAAAAACACAAACACCCAGAATAAAGTCCTTTAATTGAAATAAAGACACAATTCTTTATTGTTCTAAATTAAACCATACTTACCATCACGCCCATTCCAGCTGAAGCCAACGATCTCCTGTAATAAAAATAAAATAATAAAGCAACCTCATCCTTACCTTTCCATGGTTCCCACGACAGCTTCAGCTCTGCTACATCGAGATGACAGGCTGGACCGCAGCAGAACGCCGCCATCCAGCCTGTCATCCCGCAGACACTGAGAAGCGCAGGCTTGCTTGCACTCTGCAGTGTCTGGCTGTGACGGCATAAAGATGAGACGAGTTCATGTCCAATGAACTCGGCGCACCTCATGCACGTCACTTACAGCGTGGGAGAATTCTCACGCTGAAGCGCTGAGTGCAGGAGAATTTTCCCACGCTGTCAGTGAGGTGCATGAGGTGAGCTGAGTTCATTGGACATGAGCTCACCTCATGCACGTCACTGACAGCGTGGGACAATTCTCCTGCACTCAGCACTTCAGCGTGAGAATTTTCCCACGCTGTCAGTGACGTGCATGAGGTGAGCTGAGTTCATTGGACATGAACTCGGCTCATCTGGATGCCGTCACAGCGAGACACTGAGGAGCGCAAGCATGCCTGCTCTTCTCAGTGTCTGCGGCATGACAGGCTGGATGGCAGCGTTCTGCTGCGGTCCAGCCTGTCATCTCGATGTAGCAGAGCTGAAGCTGTCGTGGGAACCATGGAAAGGTAAGGATGAGGTTGGTTTATTATTTTTCTTTTATTGCAGGAGATCGTTGGCTTCAGCTGGAATGGGCGTGATGGTAAGTATAGTTTAATTTAGAACAATAAAGAATTGTGTGTTTATTTCAATTAAAGGACTTTATTCTGGGTGTTGTGTTTTTTTTAAATACTTTACTAGAAATTCATGGCGGTCATGTCTAATACTGGCGTGACCCCATGAATTTTGGGCTTGGGGCCAGCTGATAATACCAAGCTGGCCCTAACCCCTTTATTACCCAGTGAGCCACCGCACCAGGGCCCTGGATGAGTTGGGTACAGCGCCAGAAGATGGCGCTTCTATGAACGCGCCATTTTCCGGGGTGGCTGCGGACTGCAATTTGCAGCGGGGGGGGCCCAGAAAGCTTGGGCCTCCCTGCGCTGCAGATTCCAGCCCCCAGCTGCCTAGTTGTACCTGGCTGGACACAAAAATAGGGCGAAGCCCCACGTATTTTTTTTTTAATTATTTCATGAAATTCATGAAATAATTAAGAAAAAAAGGCCTTCCCTATATTGTTGTGTACGGCCAGGTACAAATAGTCAGCTGGTGGTTGGGGGCAGCCCGTTCCTGCCTGCTGTACCTGGCTGGACACAAATATAGTGCGAAGCCCCACTTCAATTTTTTTTAATTATTTCATGAAATTCATGAAATAATTAAGAAAAAAAGGCCTTCCCTATATTGTTGTGTCCGGCCAGGTACAAATAGGCAGCTGGTGGTTGGGGGCAGCCCATTCCTGCCTGCTGTACCTGGCTGGACACAAATATAGTGCGAAGCCCCACTTCAATTTTTTTAAACTATTTCAGGAAATTCATGAAATAATTAAAAAAAAATTGACGTGGGGCTTCGCACTATATTTGTGTCCAGTCAGGTGCAGCAGGCAGGAACGGGCTGCCCCCAACCACCAGCTGCCTATTTGTACCTGGCCGGACACAACAATATAGGGAAGCCCTTTTTTTCTTAATTATTTCATGAAATAATTTAAAGAAAATTGACGTGGGGCTTCGCCCTGTTTTTGTGTCCAGCCAGGTACAACTATGCAGCTGGGGGCTGGAATCCGCAGCGCAGGGAGGCCCAAGCTTTCTGGGCCACCCCCGCTGCAAATTGCAGTCCGCAGCCACCCCGGAAAATGGCGCGTTCATAGAAGCGCCATCTTCTGGCGCTGTACCCAACTCATCCAGGGCCCTGATGCGGTGGCTCACTGGGTAATAAAGGGGTTAGGGCCAGCTTGGCATTATCAGCTGGCCCTAAGCCCAAAATTCATGGGGTCACGCCAATATTAGACATGACCACCATGAATTTCTAGTAAAGTATTTAAAAAAAACACAACACCCAGAAAAAAGTCCTTTAATTGAAATAAACACACAATTCTTTATTGTTCTAAATTAAGCCATACTTACCATCACACCCATTCCAGCTGAAGCCAACGATCTCCTGAAATAAAAGAAAAATAATAAAGCAACATCATCCTTACCTTTCCGTGGTTCCCATGACAGCTTCAGCTCTGCTACATCGAGATGACAGGCTGGACCGCAGCAGAACGCTGCCATCCAGCCTGTCATCCCGCAGACACTGAGAAGCGCAGGCTTGCTTGCGCTCCACAGTGTCTCTCTGTGAGGGCATCCAGATGAGCCGAGTTAATGTCCAATGAACTCGGCTCACCTCATGCACGTCACTGACAGCGTGGGAAAATTCTCCTGCACTCAGCGCTTCAGCGTGGGAGAATTCTCACGCTGAAGCGCTGAGTGCAGGAGAATTCTCCCACGCTGTCAGTGACGTGCAGGAGGTGAGCTGAGTTCATTGGACATGAGCTCACCTTATGCACGTCACTGACAGCGTGGGAAAATTCTCCTGCACTCAGCGCTTCAGCGTGGGAGAATTCTCACGCTGAAGCGCTGAGTGCAGGAGAAGTCTCCCACGCTGTCAGTGACGTGCAGGAGGTGAGCTGAGTTCATTGGACATGAGCTCACCTTATGCACGTCACTGACAGTGTGGGAGAATTCTCCTGCACTCAGCGCTTCAGCGTGAGAATTTTCCCACGCTGTCAGTGACGTGCATGAGGTGCGCCGAGTTCATTGGACATGAACTCGTCTCATCTTTATGCCGTCACAGCCAGACACTGCAGAGCGCAAGCAAGCCTGCGCTTCTCAGTGTCTGCGGGATGACAGGCTGGATGGCGGCGTTCTGCTGCGGTCCAGCCTGTCATCTCGATGTAGCAGAGCTGAAGCTGTCGTGGGAACCATGGAAAGGTAAGGATGATGTTGCTTTATTATTTTTCTTTTATTGCAGGAGATCGTTGGCTTCAGCTGGAATGGGCGTGATGATAAGTATGGTTTAATTTAGAACAATAAAGGATTGTGTCTTTATTTCAATTAAAGGACTTTATTCTGGGTGTTTGTGTTTTCTTTTAACTTTGACTATGGGGTTAGTAATGGGGGTGTCTTATAGACGCCTCTCCATTACTAACCTGGGCTTGATGTCAGCTGGCATTATAAGCTGACATCAACCCCAGCCCTATTACCCCCTGCCACCGCACCAGGGCAGCGTGGAAGAGCGAGGCTAAGTGCCAGAATTGGCGCATCCTATGAATGCGCCATTTCTGGGGCGGCTGACGGCTGGTGTTTCTAGCCTGGGAGGGGGCCAATATTCATGGCACCCTTCCTGGGCTATTAATATCAGCCCCCAGCTGTCTGCCTAGCCTTTGCTAGCTATTAAATTAGGGGGGACCCCACGTCATTTTTTTGGGGGGGTCCCCCATTTTAATAGCTAGTAAAGGCTATGTATTCAGCTGGGGGCTCATATTAGTAGCCTGGGAAGCTCCATGGGTATTACCCCCTTCCCAGGCTTCAAACATCTGCCCCAGCTGTCTGCTTAACCTCCGCTAGAGACTAAAATTAAGGGGAACCCCACGCCAATTTTTTTTAATAATAAATCCTTTATTTTAATACTAAATGACAAGTACAGTAACCAACACTATCACTGTACTTCATATATATGTGACTGACATGTTTCTATCTATCTAATCTATGTGTGAAGCTCTATTCTGTCTGTTATAAATTGTCGGGTACAGATGCTGAATTGCCGGCCGGCTTTTTTAAAGAGACGGTGCATGAAAACACTATTACTTTTTTTAATAAATCCTTTACACTAAATGACAAGTACAGTAAGCAACATTGTCACTGTACTTCATATATATGTGACTGACATGTTTCTATCTATCTAATCTATGTGTGAAGCTCTATTCTGTCTGTTATAAATTGTCGGATACCGCTGCTGAATTGCCGGCCGGCTTTTTTAAAGAGACAGTGCATGAAAACACTATTATATTTTTTAATAAATCCTTTACACTAAATGACAAGTACAGTAAGCAACACTGTCACTGTACTTCATATATATGTGACTGACATGTTTCTATCTATCTAATCTATGTGTGAGGCTCTATTCCTTTTTGTCTAAATTGTCGGGTACCGGTGTGTGCCGCTGCTGAATTGCCGGCCGGCTTTTTTAAAGAAAGCGTCTTCTGAGCAGTTTGTCAGCTTTTGGACACCTTTGAAGGTGTTTTCTATGTGTTTCTATGTGTTTTTGTTTGCCTGCCATTGGTTTTAACGGTGTTCGACGGTGTTCTAAGGTGTTCGACGAACAGTTCGACGAACAGTTCCTCGAACATCCTGGTGTTCGACGAACCGAACCGAACCCGAACACTACGGGGGTGGCTCAACACTATTGCTAACCAACCAAGTCTGGCTGTATGTTTTTAATGCATAACTGGATCAGTTTAATTTATATATAATTTATATATAATATTTAGATGCTTAAAAACTTAGCAGGATTAGTTCCAGAGTAAAATTTGCCCACTTCAGATAGACTTGTTACACTTCAGTATAGCGATGCTATTGCCAACAAACTAAGTCTGGCTGTTGTTTTTAACAAACAACTGGAGCAGTTTGAATGGTGTATAATATTTCAATACTTAAAAAACTTTGCAAGATTATTATCGCGGGAAAATTTGCCGACTTCAGATGTACTTGTTACACTGCAGTAGCAATATATTGATGATATTGCTAACAAACCAAATCTGGCTGTATGTTTTTAACACACAACTGAAGCAGTTTAAATGGTGCATAATATTTCGATGCTTAAAAAACTTTCCAGGATTATTATCGCAGGAAAATTTTCCCACCTCAGATGGAATTGCAATAGCAATATAGCGATGTTATTGCTAATTAACCAAATCTGGCTGTATGCTTTTAACGCACAACTGGCACATATTAAATGTCATATAATATGTAGATGCTGAGAAAACTTTGCAGGATTATTATCGCAGGAAATTTAGCACAGCTCAGATGGGCTTTTTTCACTGCTTGCACAACATAGTGATGCTATTGCAACCAACCAAGTCTGGTTGTGTTCTTTTGACATACAACTGGCGCAGTTTAAATGGCGTATAATATTTAGATGCTAAGAAAACTTTGCATGATTATTATCACAGGAAAATCAGCACACAATAGATGTGTTTACATTAAAGAGCTGAAAATAGGTATACAGTGGGTATGGAAAGTATTCAGACCCCTTTAAATTTTTCACTCTTTGTTTCATTGCAGCCATTTGGTAAATTCTAAAAAGTTCATTTTTTTTCTCATTAAAGTACACTCTGCCCCCCATCTTGACTGGAAAAAAAACAGAAATGTAGAAATTTTTGCAAATTTATTAAAAAAGAAAAACTGAAATATCACATGGTCATAAGTATTCAGACCCTTTGCTGAGACACTCATATTTAAGCCACATGCAGTCCATTTCCTTGTGATCCTCCTTGAGATGGTTCTAGTCCTTCATTGGAGTCCAGCTGTGTTTAATTAAACTGATAGGACTTGATTTGGAAAGGCTCACACCTGTCTATATAAGACCTTACAGCTCACAGTGCATGTCAGACCAAATGAGAATCATGAGCTCAAAGGAACTGCCCAAGGAGCTCAGAGACAGAATTGTGGCAAGGCACAGATCTGGCCAAGGTTACAAAAGATAAAAAAGACAGCGCACATAGGGCTTTATCTGTATAAAAGTAAATACCAGGTCCCACAACCAGTCTGACTCACCTTCTGAGGTTGTGTGAGTCACAACCAACTGTGAAGCACCTGTCAGATGGCCGCTGCAGGAGACCCCGCTGATCAGTAAACAAATGAGAGGAGATAAGAAGCCGGGCTGATCCTCCACGCTGGTCCAGACACACACAAGGGTTAATGATGAACCAAAACTTTCTTTATAGAAAGTTTTGGTTCATCATTAACCCTTGTGTGTCTCTGGACCAGTGCGGAGGATCAGCCCAGCTTCTTATCTCCTCTCACAAGGTTACAAAAGAATTTCTGCATTACTCAAGGTTC
Organism: Phyllobates terribilis; assembly: GCF_046119375.1. NCBI lineage: Eukaryota > Metazoa > Chordata > Amphibia > Anura > Dendrobatidae > Phyllobates > Phyllobates terribilis. The sequence goes on along the minus strand of NW_027362763.1, from coordinate 455,398,139 downwards.
CTAAGAACACAGTGGCCTCCATAATCCTTAAATGGAAGAAGTTTGGGACCACTAGAAGTCTTCCTAGACCTGGCCGTCCAGCCAAGCTGAGCAATCATGGGAGAAGAGCCTGGAGGAGAGAGGTAAAGAAGAACCCCAAGATCACTGTGGCTGAGCTCCAGAGATGCAGTAGGGAGATGAGAGAAAGTTTCACAAAGTCAACTATCACTGCAGCTCTCCACCAGTTGGGCCTTTATGGGAGAGTGGCCCGACGGAAGCCTCTCCTCAGTGCAAGACAAATGAAAGCTCGCATAGAGTTTCCTCAAAAACATATGAAGGACTCCCATACTATGAGAAATAAAATTCTCTGGTCTGATGAGACGAAGATAGAACTTTTTGGTGACAATTCTAAGCGGTATGTGTGGAGAAAACCAGGCACTGCTCATCACCTGCCCAATACAATCCCAACAGTGAAACATTGTGGTGGCAGCATCATGCTATGGGGGTGTTTTTCAGCTGCAGGGACAGGACGACTGGTTGCAAAGCATGAATGCAGCCAAGTACAGATATATCCTGGAGGAAAACCTCTTCCAGAGTGCTCTGGACCTCAGACTTGGCCGAAGGTTCCAACAAGACAATGACCCTAAGCACACAGCTAAAATAACAAAGGAGTGGCTTCAGAAAAATTCTGTGACCATTCTTGACTGGTCCAGCCAGAGCCCTGACCTAAACCCAATTGAGCATCTCTGGAGAATCCTGAAAATGGCTGTCCACCAACGTTCACCATCCATCCTGATGGAACTGGAGAAGATCTGCAAGGATGAATGACAGAGTATCCCCAAATCCAGGTGTGAAAAACTTGTTGCATCATTCCTAAGAAGACTCATGGCTGTACTAGCTCAAAAGGGTGCTTCTACTCAATACTGAGCAAAGGGTACTTATGACCATGTGATATTTCAGTTTTTCTTTTTTAATAAATTTGCAAAAATTTCTACATTTCTGTTTTTTCAGTCAAGATGGGGTGCAGAGTGTAATTTAATGAGAAAAAAAATTAACTTTTCAAAATTTACCAAATGGCTGCAATGAAACAAAGAGTGAAACATTTAAAGGGGTCTGAATACTTTCCGTACCAACTGTAATACCCTCCTAAGAGAACATAAAGTGTTATTCGCATGTATTCCTGGGAATTAGAGGTTTTGCAGTATTGCAATTAATGGTGAATTTGTTAATTGCAAATCAAATTTGGGGGGAAAATTTGAGGAACCTGGCAAATTTGAATTTCAAATATCTGCTCATCTCTAATGTAATATATTAAATTCAAATTAAAGAATAAAATCAAGATGATCTTATAGTACTGGAGACTGAAATAAAGTTTTGGGAAACTGGAGCTCAATAGATATGTTTAAATATAAATTAAACAGTTTAGATTTACTCCCTTGCTGATTGTAGGAGTAATCTATTGTTTAAATGAAAATTAACTATGATACATTCATATTATCATTTACACCTAAAGAAAGAATTGTGAACACCCGGCAACATAATTTTTAGGTGCTATTTTATAATGTCTTCACAGACACAATTACTTTACACCTTAGGAATATAACTATGTTTATGAGCCAGTTAAGCAAGTAATTATTTTTCCCAACAATGTAGAATGATGTGTCTTCTGTTTCATGAAATCATGACACTTGATTCACAAATTCACAGTTTTTTTCATTGGTTTCATCATATATAAGAGCATTAAGAGTACAATTTCCAAAGCCTAATTGTTGTTACATTAATTAGATTGGAAATAAATGTCACATTTTCAAATTTGGGGGTTTAAACCTATATTATTTATGATTTAATACACAACAACCGAAACAGTCAAAATAAAATCCCTTTAAACCTACAAAACAATATACACAAGTATGTTAAATGTACTTTAAAGAAGAGTGAACAAAGAAGCATTATCGCAACTTCTTACAGAATAGGGGATCATATCCTTGAACTGTATTGTTGAGTTGGTCCAATGACAGATAATCACAAAGATGTTAACAAACTGTGGGAGCTTGTTCTTTCATTAAAGTAATATGGACAAAGATCTTTTAGGAGTCTGGGCACCTTGCACCAGCAAGCAAAACTTTATTTGAAATGGAATATATATACAAGTATACTACAGTGCTATGTGGGCACTGAGCTTGGATATTAGTGTGCAGTTTGTAGGTGGCCTCAACTGGCATCATAGAATATCTTTGCTGAGACTCTCACATATTGCCATAAATGGGTACTTCCATCCCTTATTTAAATACAGCAATAGTCGAGGATGCACACTCCTTTGAGTCAAAGAGAAAAAGGGCCTCACACACGTTTTGATCAGTTCACATCTATATGGAAATTTATAATCTTTTAATTGTAAGTGTCATATCTACCCATAGAAATACATGCAGTGCAATTAAAAAAGCAGGATAGTAGACTAATTAATATACAAACATATTAAATATCCTTAACAGTTATTGGCAGTTATTCATCTCTCTCTCTCATTATATCCAAATTTATATATATATATATATAGTGCTGGCCAAAAGTATTGTCACCGCTGCAGTTCTGTCAGATAATACTCAGTTTCTTCCTGAAAATTATTGCAATCACAAATTCTTTGGTATTATTATCTTCATTAGAGATGAGCGTTGTTCTACTCGAACTGTTCGCCAATCTCAAATTCGAGCTGTTTTGGGCGGTGTTCGAGCCGTTCGGCGAACACGAACAATTTGAGAAAAATTCGGCTGTTCGAGGTTATGTTCGATAACTGTTCGTGCACCAAAATCATAACTGGATTTTTTCTCAGTATGATGAAAATTAATGTTAATACGCAGTTTGAGTGTACAGCGGGGTGGGGGGAGGGGCAGGGGATGGATCTCTGCAGGAATAATGAAGATCTCCATTTTTTTTTCTCTTTCCCGCATTTGCAGTGGGGAGGTGCAATCTGTCAGCCTATCAGCAGCGCACACACGGAGCGAAGTGCTTTTTTTCACACAAGCAAGGGCATGTGTCATTGGCAGTGTATGTCACATGTCCTTGCCCTATAAGACCAAGCCATTTTCCCCGTCGCCACCATTTTCTCACTGCTGTAGCTGCGTGTTAGACGGCACCGCTGTTGCTGTGTGTGCTATACCTTGTTAATTTCAAGTCAATTTTCGCACAAATCTACAGATAGCTTGGGAGTAGGGAATAGTTGTGATTGCAGTCCTTTTAAGGACTAGGTTACAGCATTTCCTACGACTTTTATCAGGCAGGTCTGTGCTCTTAAATAGATAGAATGTGGGAGTAAAGACTAATTGTAATTGGAGTCCTTTTCAGGACTAGGTTACATCAGTTCCTATCAGTTTTTGCCAGGCAGGTCTGTGCCAGTGCTGTGCAAGTTTTTTTCACAGCATTTGGCTGAATCTAGCAAAGCTAATCCTTTTTGGCCTATTGCAGAGTGTGTTAGTCAGTGGAGTAGCCTATCTGTGTTGCATGATATACCACCTGTGTATAGAATACCAATTTTTTTAATGCACCTAGTGAAGTAAAATCTTTTGGGCACAGCATCATTCTATTAGTCCATCTATAATGACCTCCATCAGGTTGCAAATTGAATATAATTTTTTTCTGCATCTAGCTCTGAAAAAATATTGGGCTTCTAGCTGTGTGTGGGACTTGTTGTATTAGTCCATCTATACTGACCTCCATAAGGTTGCAAACTGAATATATTTTTTTCTGCATCTACCTCTGAAAAAATATTGGGCTTCTAGCTGTGTGTGGGACTTGTTCTATTAGTCCATCTATACTGACCTCCATAAGGTTGCAAACTGAATATAATTTTTTTCTGCATCTACCTCTGAAAAAATATTTGGGCTTCTAGCTGTGTGTGGGACTTGTTCTATTAGTCCATCTATACTGACCTCCATAAGGTTGCAAACTGAATATAATTTTTTTCTGCATCTACCTCTGAAAAAATATTTGGGCTTCTAGCTGTGTGTGGGACTTGTTCTATTAGTCCATCTATACTGACCTCCATAAGGTTGCAAACTGAATATAATTTTTTTCTGCATCTACCTCTGAAAAAATATTTGGCCTTCTAGCTGTGTGTGGGACTTGTTCTATAAGTCATCTATACTGACCTCCATCAGGTTGCAAATTCAAAATAATTTTTTGTCTGCATCTACCTCTGAAAAAATATTTGGCCTTCTAGCTGTGTGTGGAACTTGTTCTATTAGTCCATCTATACTGACCTCCATAAGGTTGCAAACTGAATATAATTTTTTTCTGCATCTACCTCTGAAAAAATATTTGGGCTTCTAGCTGTGTGTGGGACTTGTTCTATTAGTCCATCTATACTGACCTCCATAAGGTTGCAAATTCAAAATAATTTTTTGTCTGCATCTACCTCTGAAAAAATATTTGGGCTTCTAGCTGTGTGTGGGACTTGTTCTATTAGTCCATCTATACTGACCTCCATAAGGTTGCAAACTGAATATAATTTTTTTCTGCATCTACCTCTGAAAAAATATTTGGCCTTCTAGCTGTGTGTGGGACTTTTTCTATTAGTCCATCTATACTGACCTCCATAAGGTTGCAAACTGAATATAATTTTTTTCTGCATCTACCTCTGAAAAAATATTTGGCCTTCTAGCTGTGTGTGGGACTTGTTCTATTAGTCCATCTATACTGACCTCCATAAGGTTGCAAACTGAATATAATTTTTTTCTGCATCTACCTCTGAAAAAATATTTGGCCTTCTAGCTGTGTGTGGGACTTGTTCTATTAGTCCATCTATACTGACCTCCATAAGGTTGCAAACTGAATATAATTTTTTTCTGCATCTACCTCTGAAAAAATATTTGGGCTTCTAGCTGTGTGTGGGACTTGTTCTATTAGTCCATCTATACTGACCTCCATAAGGTTGCAAATTCAAAATAATTTTTTGTCTGCATCTACCTCTGAAAAAATATTTGGCCTTCTAGCTGTGTGTGGGACTTGTTCTATTAGTCCATCTATACTGACCTCCATAAGGTTGCAAACTGAATATAATTTTTTTCTGCATCTACCTCTGAAAAAATATTTGGCCTTCTAGCTGTGTGTGGGACTTGTTCTATTAGTCCATCTATACTGACCTCCATAAGGTTGCAAATTCAAAATAATTTTTTGTCTGCATCTACCTCTGAAAAAATATTTGGCCTTCTAGCTGTGTGTGGGACTTGTTCTATTAGTCCATCTATACTGACCTCCATAAGGTTGCAAACTGAATATAATTTTTTTCTGCATCTACCTCTGAAAAAATATTTGGCCTTCTAGCTGTGTGTGGGACTTGTTCTATTAGTCCATCTATACTGACCTCCATAAGGTTGCAAACTGAATATAATTTTTTTCTGCATCTACCTCTGAAAAAATATTTGGGCTTCTAGCTGTGTGTGGGACTTGTTCTATTAGTCCATCTATACTGACCTCCATAAGGTTGCAAACTGAATATAATTTTTTTCTGCATCTACCTCTGAAAAAATATTTGGCCTTCTAGCTGTGTGTGGGACTTGTTCTATTAGTCCATCTATACATTGACCTCCCTAAGGTTGCAAACTGAATATAATTTTTTTCTGCATCTACCTCTGAAAAAATATTTGGGCTTCTAGCTGTGTGTGGGACTTGTTCTATTAGTCCATCTATACTGACCTCCATAAGGTTGCAAATTCAAAATAATTTTTTGTCTGCATCTACCTCTGAAAAAATATTTGGCCTTCTAGCTGTGTGTGGGACTTGTTCTATTAGTCCATCTATACTGACCTCCATAAGGTTGCAAACTGAATATAATTTTTTTCTGCATCTACCTCTGAAAAAATATTTGGCCTTCTAGCTGTGTGTGGGACTTGTTCTATTCGTCCATCTATACTGACCTCCATAAGGTTGCAAACTGAATATAATTTTTTTCTGCATCTACCTCTGAAAAAATATTTGGCCTTCTAGCAGTGTGTGGGTCTCATTGTATTAGGCCATCTATACCAAGCTCCACCAGCTTTTCAATTAATAATAATTTTTCGCTGCATCTAGCCCTGAAAATAATTTTTCTTCCCAATAGTGGTAGCAATAGAAATATGGGGCGCGCTTCTGGCTTACAAAAATATACGCTTCATAACAAAAAACACCAGCTTAGCGCACTGCATTAATAAGATGGCATCATCGTCTCTCCCAGTGCTAGGCCTACTACCCAGGCTAGCATTCCTGTGCCTAAAACACAATGTATGGGTCCGCGCTAGCCACTATGCTGAGGGGTCTAAAGCTACTGCTAACGCTTTATAACAATTCAATTGGCAGATTTTCACAGAGCTCTTCCACAATGCCCACCCATCGGGACAACAGTTGCCCACCTTCCCTATGGGATCTAGTGGCGAATAGTTGATGCCATTAATCAGAGCGTCAGTTGCCCCATCGACGTGGCAAGCATACGGTAAGGCATGGGAAGAGTGGACACGACTAGTAGCAGGCAGACGGGTTGACCTATGTGAACAAGCCAGATCACAAGTCACCATAGAATTTCTCCACCAGCTAATGATGAGGGGCATATCAGGGGCGTCAGTGCAGCGGTGTCTGACCGGAGTAGCATTTCACTTCCAACTACTGAATTGGGGAGATGTGACAAAGATTCATCATCAGACAATCCATAAAAGGGTGGAAAAGGGGTCAGCCAAGTCAGGAGTGTAGACGTCCCATCCCGTGTCACTAAAACTGATTTCTCACATCATATCCCTAACACCATTAACATGACACTCACAATTTGAAGCAACACTACTGTCTGCTGCATTTGTGATCGCCTTCTTCGGGGCGCTATGCATAAGCGAATTAGTCCCTCAATCCAAAATTAGCACCAGTGGAGGCTTATTACACCAGGACGTAGTCATAGCCAATAATGCAATACGTCTACGCATACACAAATCGAAAATGGTTCCAGCGGGCAGGGGCACTTGGGTACTTCTACAACCCACAAACGGTACACTGAGTCGGGTAGCAATAGTAAAACCATATCTAACCATCAGATCACAAAGTAATTTGTTCCTATCACACATTGATGGGACGCCATTAGCAAGATACCAGTTCCAAGCTATATTTAATAAATGCATAACATCGGCAGGGAACCACCCCAAAGATTACGGGACACACTCATTCCGCATAGGCGCGGCCACAGAAGCAGCAAGAGCAGGACTGTCAGAAACGGAAGTTCAGAGGATAGAGAGATGGTGATCCACGTGTTTGGCAAGATACATAAGACCGGACTTGTTATCCTAACGTGGTTTGTTTCTTTTACAGGTGACGCTAAGCCAACAGTGTGGGTGATAGGCCACTCGTATATATATTGGGCAGATTAAAGGGCAAAAGTCCGCCCAGGCGGGAGGAAATTAGAGTTTCATAACACATATTTCAACTGGAGAGGTATTAGAGGCCTGCTATGGCCACAGGTACTAATGGAGGTAATCAAGGTAGGGAGAGAGGCAAGATGTCTGGTCATCTTAGTTATACAGGCCGGGGGAAACAACCTAGGTCATCACAAGAGCGCATAACTAATGGCAATAATGAAACTAGACACTGAGCGCTTCAGAGAATTTTTCACAAAACTAGCTATAGTATGGTCAGAGATTGTGCCGATAGCGGTATGGCAAGGTGCGCGAGACATCACGGCCATCGAACGGACAAGGCGGGTAATAAATATTCGGATGGCAAAATTTAGAAGAGACAGAGGCGGTGTAGTGGTACGACACCGACAACTGGAAGGAGATAAAGCAGGCCTCATACGGCCCGACGGTGTTCACTTAATGGATATTGGACTGGACATATTCCTGTCAGGACTCCAGGACGGAGTGGAACAAGCGTTAAGAGTGATGGGTAGGGGTCAGAGTCCTGCATACGAGTACGCAGGATCCTCCGTGGCCTGGAGATAGAAAGGACATGTTGGAGAGTTACACTTGTTGGCCAAGTTGCCGGAGTGGAGACCCAGGGCATGCTGCAACAAGCTGAATTATTTTAGAAATAAAATGTCTTTCTAATGGAATGAGTATAAAGAGTTAATAAAGCTGTGACCGATCCTCACCCATCCAGTTGTAAGAGTTACATTATTGTATTGTCAAGGAAAGGGGGGCGGTAGGGGGGCTGAGCGTCTGGGTTTGGTTGGGGGTCCCCACAGTCTGCCTAGGCTAGATGCATTTAAAAATTCTTATTAGATACACAGGCGGTGCAGCTTGCTTCGCAGCTGGGCTACTACGCCCAAAGTATTGCCTAGGCTAGATGCAGTTAAAAATTCTACGCTGACTAGCAGACACTGAAGATTTGGAGCAGACCTCTGAGTAAACAGATCTTCAGACTCAATCATCTGTGTTACCCCAAGCCATAGTGTATGTAGTTTCTTACAGTTAAAAGGGGGGGGGGAGCGACCCAACCGACCTGGAATTGACGATGCCAACGTCACGTAAGACACAGCAAGGGGACTCCAAAAAGAGTTTCCATTTTTTCCCAAAATTGTGGCACAGACACCACTTAACCCTAGAACGCATACCTGGGGCCTCGCAGTCCCGCCCTGTTAATTGTTTTCTATTTTCTGCAAGATTACTTTAGTTAGAATTTTGAAACTCTAGGTATTCTTCATGTATATAGCTGTTTGTCATTTGAGTTTGAGTTATTCAATGTTATTTGCACACGGGCCTAAAAGGCCCCAGGTATATGAAAGTGTAGATTTTTATGGTCATGCGTTCTAGGGTTAAGTGGCATCAATTGCCCCACAGTTGCTTAAAACGGTTGGTGAGGTGATATTACCAAATCCTCAAGCTTTTAGCCTCCCAAGGATAACACAGGATTATAAAAGTCCTTGCGAATCCATGATTTGTTCATCTTTATGAACGTGAGTCTGTCTACATTCTCAGTGGACAGCCGCGTGCGCTTATCTGTCAGCACACCATCAGCAGCGCTGAACACACGTTCAGAGAGAACACTGGCTGCAGGGCATGACAAGATCTCCAAGGCGTGAGTGGCGAGCTCCGGCCATTTTTCCAGATTGGAATACCAAAATGAGCAAGGGTCCAGTGACACAGTCATGGCTTCGATGTTCACTTGGAGATACTCCTGCACCATCCTCTCTAGGCATTGACTATGTGTCAGACTTCTTGTCTCCTGTGGCCTTGCAAAGGATGGTCTAAAAAACTGGTGAAACGATTTCACAAAATTGCTGTTACCAGCAGATACTGTGTTACTGTTACGGTTTGAGTGATGAAGACTCGACAGTCCCGCGGTTGGCAAGTTAGAACTGTGAGATTCACTTCGTGCACCTCTGGTGTTTTGTGGAAAAGCACATGTAAGATTCTGCAACAGCGTCTGCAGATACTCCTGCATGCGTCAATCCCTTTTTATGGCAGGAATTATTTCGGCAAATTTACTTTTGTACCGGGGATCTAAGAGTGTGGCAACCCAGTAGTCGAGATTACTTCGAATTCTGCAATCTGAGGGTCATGTTGCAGATAGTGCAGCAAGAAGGCACTCATGTGTCTTGCGCATCCAGGAGGACCAAGTCCTTGTTGTGTTGGTAGCGAGGTAAGAATCATGCTTCTTTCCTCTGCCCTCTCCCCCCAACCTCGCACAACAGAAATGTGATCAAGGTCTCCCTCATCTGATGAGTCTTCCATGCCCATCGCCAGTTCATCCTCCACTTCTTCCTAGGCTCCTGCACCTTCCTCAACAGTTTGGCTGCTACCATGCACCCTGTTTAATCCCTCTCCCCCACCCTCCCATGCCTGCCTCCTTGGTGCTGCCAACCGTCTGGACCTTGGAGATGTTATCCCTTCCGCATACGACTCCTCCTCTACTTCCTCCACCTCCTCTTGTCCGACCACCTGACTATGAATTCTGTTTAATGTGTGCTCCAGCATGTAAATCACCGGAATAGTTATGCTGATAATGGCATCGTCGTCAGCACTAAACATCTTCGTCGCCATTTCAAAACTGTGCAGAAAGGTGTGTGGCGCCCCTGAGGGTGCAGTCACCACAGAGTTACTGCATCTCACCCAGAGGTGTGGTATCTCACCCTCAGGTAAGGAAGGCGTATGGCTCGGGACCCTAACACCTTCATCCAACACATACCCGCAGTGGGGTTAGGGCGAGATTGCTCCTAAGGGAGAGCACAGTCCCAGGTCCCTAGCTGGTGGGAGGATCCTATGTAGTGGGTGCTTAGGGGAGCAGCTTAGGGGAGCACATGACAGGGAGAGAATAAATAGGAAGCCATCTTAGAAAGAGCAAGCCAGTCAGAGGAGGAAAAGTGACAGGAGCAGAGGCTCGGCATGAGCTCTGCTCCGGAGGCGGGCCTAGCCTGGGAGGCCCAGGACTGAAGGAGAGAAGAGAGGAGTGGGAGCAGGAAGGCTCCAGGAACCGAAGGGACCCTAGGGCTACGGGCCGTGCAGAAGGCCACCTGTACTCCCGCTGCTACCAGGAGGTAGAGGGGTCAGGCCAGATAAGGGGAACTGGTCCCTCAACTAGAGGAGAAACAGCAAGGCTCAACTAGAAACCGGAGGCTGCAGCATTTCATGTACTGCAGGCAAAAGTCCACACCAGTCTCACTAAGAAGGTAGCCACATAGGACCCAGGGGACGGAACACAAGTCGCCCGCCAAGGCCCGAGGATACCGGATAGAAGTGTCACTGGGTGTGAGGTGCAGGGAGAAGGCCAGAGAAAGGACACACAGAAGGGGGTCCTGCTAAGTACTCCGGAGCTATCTGGGGGTGGACTGAGCCCCTCACTGAGTATGCACAGCACGACGGGTGAGATAGCTCTGGTACCTGTAATCTGGACTGCAACAACTGTGAGTAAAGATCTTGGGACTGCATCACACGGACTCTGTGTTCATTACTGACTCCCTGCACTACAACCACCATCATCCACCCACACTGCCCTGAAGCTACACTCTTCCTGTGGTGAGTAATAATACCATTGCAGCAAAACCACCAGCTTCAGAGGACTGTTCCGCAGCGGCGGCCCCTTTGGCCGCACTCCACAGGTGGCATAGTCGGACATTATAAAATCCATATATACAAATTACCGTTGGATTGACCGCCCTGGGTCACAGACCGGGTCACCGCCACAGTGACTACAACCCCCAGCGTCTACCGGCCCGGCTCCGGGTACCCCACGGCCCAGGGGGCGCGTCAACTTCATAGGTCCCTGATCTGAGACCACTCCTGCTGTGTGATTTGCCCCACCTCTGGATCTCGTTGGCCCAGGCTATACGTCAGAAACTATTGCACCAGGGCTTGTCGGTGCTGCCACAGTCGCTGCAACATGTGCAGAGTTGAATTCCACCGTGTCGGCACATCGCATTTCAGCCGGTGAACTGGCAGGCCCAACGACTTCTGTAGAGATGTAAGTCATTGAGCTGCGGGATGCGAACGGCGGAAGTGAGCACACAGCGACCGTGCCCTCTGCAGAAGGCCATCTAGTCCGGGATAATGGGCTAAAAATTTATGGACAACCAGGTTCAACAAGTGAGCCATACAAGGCACGTGTGTAACATTGCCCCGGCGAAGGGCCACACCCAGGTTTGCAGCATTGTCGCACACGGCCTTCCCTGGTTGCAGGTCCAGTGGAGACAACCATTCATGAAACTGGGTCTCCAGAGCTGACCACAAGTCCTCAGCTGTGTGACTCACATTTCCCAGACATTTCAAAGTAAACACTGATGCCGTTGAGCCCTGCTGCCAGCATAGTAAGGAGGTGTGCAGTTAGAAAGCAGGTGGCATTACCAGACAGGCTTTGGGTGCACGTGGAGGACCGAGAGGAGGTTGAGGAGGCAGAAGCAGTGGAGGAACTTCTAGATAAAGAGGATTGACGTACAACTCGCGGGGACGGCAAGACTTGGACAGCAGCCCCTTGTCCTGCTGTCACCGTAGTTACCCAGTGCCCTGTCAGCGACATGTAACGCCCCTGTCCATGCCTACTCGTCCAAGTGTCTGTGGTGAAATGCACCCTGTCACACACAGAGTTTCTCAAAGAAGCGGTGATGTTGTGTGCGACATGCTGGTGGAGCGCAGGCACACCTTTCTTTGAGAAGTAGTGCCGACTGGGCATCTGGTACTGGGGCACTGCGACGGACATAAGGTCTCAAAAATCCACTGTGTCCTCCAGGCGGAAAAGCAGCATTTCTGTAGCCAACAGCTTGCAGATGGTGAAATTCAACCTCTTAGCTTTCTCATGGCTAGGAGGAAATGGTCTTTTACTTGTCCACATCTGAGGGACCGAGGGCTGGCTGTTGTGCTTTGACGGGGTTGAGTAGGGTGTCCCTGGCAAACTTCCGGTCTGTGAGGAAGATGCAGGCGGACATGTTAGGTTGCCTTGATCCAAAGGTGGTGCTCTCGATGTCAGAGAGCTCTCAACACCAGCAGGTGTTTCCACTTCCCAATGAACTGACGACCTGCCAATCACACTGGCTGTTGCAGGTAAAGAGGTGGCAGGTCTGCGTCCAAAAACATGTGTGACTGCTGTCCCCCCAGTCACAGAGGATGAAGAGGCCGCGGATGCACAAGATGGGGCAGACGGTGGTTGGCCCAGCCTGCTAGGCCGCATTGTAGCACAGTGAGCTTCCCACTGCAACTTATGCTTCATATCCATGTGACGGTACATGCATGAAGTACTCAAACTATGGATTTTTTGGCCTCTACTTAGCTTTTGGTGACAAATATTACAGATAACACGAGTTGGGTCATCCTTATCGATCTGAATAAATGCCCAGGCTATGCAAGGCTTAGAGCCCATGCGACCTGAAGAGCCACTACGACTTGTGGTCAGAGGCGGAGTTGTGGTTGAGGATGCAGTTGTTGACGTGCTTCCAGTACTCCGTCTCTGTCCAGGAAGGCGCAACCTAACCTCGTCGTCAATAGCATCTGTGACGCCCCACTGCGCTTTGTATCACAGATCCTAGAAGAGTGTATTGATGGAATCCTCCACAAGAGGCCCCCATAAACATTCACACATCTCCACCTTCCACCTCAGACCAGCAGAGGGTGCCCGTTAGGGATATAAATAGGGAAGGTGGAGCTAGGCAGTTCAGTTCCTCTGAAGAGTTCCTGCAGTAGAGAAGCCTAAGAGAGGTCAGTCTGCAGTGGAGCTCAGTCTAGTCTAGAGAACTCAGTTAATAGTTCAGCAGTGGAGCACGAGGCTCCTGCTAGCTAGATTCAGGGAGCCCAGATAGAGCTTAAGGTGTGCCGGCGTCATAAGATCGGTGAAGCGCGGCAAGCTGCCGTTAGTGTGTATAGCCTATTGAGGGCCCGAGTAGGCCGAAGGCGAGTGGCGAGTTAGTACATAAGGGGCAGAGGAGCTTAACCAGCTCACCCCGAAGCATTTACCGGACACCGGATCCGAGCTTACCGGGATCTCTATGACCCAGTAAGGCATAAGCGGAATCCCTGGAGAACTACAAGTCCCAGGATCGCTAAGGTGCTGATACGTAACAGAGCCAGGAGACGCTTAGGCCCCGCATACTGGGAGCGTGAACTTCAAGAGAAGGCCCTACCACAAGGTCAGCCAGCGCAGGACAGAGACAAAGTTAGGCCTAGCTCCAGGCAGGTCAGAAACTTACTGCGCAGAGGCAAGAAACAGGAGGCTCTACACCCGCTCATTGGGGAGGATCCTGATATGCACCCTTCACCCTACAGTGCTCCAGGATGTGCCTGAATTTCCTCCAGTAAAAGGTACTGAAGTGACTACCGTGTCCGTTTCCGTTCTTGCTCTGACCCAGCTGGGTCTCGCCTGTCCTGCATTCCCCCTGCATACGCTGCCCTGAGACCTAGCTCCACCTGTGGGGAGCTATACCATCGAGCTGCCTTATCACGGGCCTCAGTAGACTGCTGCAGCGCTGGTGCTTCTCACCAGATACCACAGGTGGTGTCACAAACTCTTATAAAATTAACAATTATCCACCCTTTTAAAGAGTGACCCCAGGGTACGGGCCAGGGAGCCGACCACCGCGACATCCCAAAGGCCAGGCAAAGGCCCGGGTGACCTCATCGACTGGCTGACTGTGGGTTGACAGTAAGTGGGATCTCCAACCTTGTCATCATCACCCTGTGTGTTATCACACCCGTCGTCCTCAAAGCCAACCTCTTCCTGCCCTGACCGAAAAGTCAAGTTGTCGCTCCAATCAGGCATTTGAGTTTCATCATCGTCTTCATCATTGTCTCCACCAACAGGAGTTACAGTTTGGGAACGAGGGTCTACATTATGCTCAGAACCTTCTTCATCTGGTCCTGGATCCGACTTATAAAGATTCTGGGCATCAGTGCAGATCATTTCCTCGTCTGGATTAACAGAAGCTCTGGAGCAGACCTCCATTTCCCAGGCTATAGTATGAGTAAACAGCTGTGCAGACTCAACCATCTGTGTTACCCCATACTCAGACGGGCAGCTGGAGACTTGGGAGCTGTGAGGAAGCAAGTGCGATTGGGGTGACACCTCTGAGGACTGGAGTATTTGTGATGTTGAAGTTGAGGTGGAGGAGAGCCCACTTGAAGGAGCACTTGATATCCGCTGAAGCACCTGCTGTTTTTGTGCCTCATCTGGAATTTGTAGCGATGGGCGTTTCCGTAACAAAGGGATCGTATCACATTGTCCACGAAAAGAAGTCGACATGTTAGTTTGGCTGGAAGATGGTCTTTCTTCTGCAGATGTTACTCCCCCCCCACCACGGGGGGCTCGACCCACCAGCGGACAGGCACCAGTATTAGGAGAGGGGGGCTGGCCGTCAGGGTCCACCGCGGCTCTGGCACAAACCCGGCGACACGGAGGTGGCACGGGCAGGAACGGACTGGCCGTGTCGGCTTCTCACTTTTTGGATTTTAGAAGGGCATGACATGCCTATATCTGTGTCTCCCCCTCCTTTTACTCCTCCACCTCTTTTCTTTTCGCATGACTATATGTACTTGTCACTTTTCCATGTGTTAGTTATGTCTTCTGAGCAGTTTGTCAGCTTTTGAACACCTTTGAAGGTGTTTTCTATGTGTTTCTATGTGTTTTTGTTTGCCTGCCATTGGTTTTAATGGTGTTCGAAGGTGTTCGACGAACAGTTCGATGAACAGTTCGGCGAACACACGGGTGTTCGACGAACCGAACCGAACTCGAACACTACGGGGGTGGCTCAACACTAATCTTCATTTAATTTGCTTGCAAGGAAAAAAACACAAAAGAGAATGAAGCAAAAATCAAATCATTAATCATTTCACACAAAACTCAAAAAATGGGCCGGACAAAAGTATTGGCACCCTCAGCCTAATACTTGGTTGCACAACCTTTAGCCAAATAACTGCGAACAACCGCTTCGGTAACCATCAATGAGTTTCTTACAATGCTCTGCTGGAATTGTAGACCATTCTTCTTTGGCAAACTGCTCCAGGTCCCTGATATTTGAAGGATGCCTTCTCCAAACTGCCATTTTGAGATCTCTCCACAGGTGTTCTATGGGATTTAGGTCTGGACTCATTGCTGGCCACCTTAGAAGTCTCCAGTGCTTTCTCTAAAACCATTTTATAGTGCTTTTGGAAGTGTGTTTTGGGTCATTGTCCTGCTGGAAGACCCATGACCTCTGAGGGAGACCCAGCTTTCTCACACTGGGCCCTACATTATGCTGCAAAATTTTTTGGTAGTCTTCAGACTTCATAATGCCATGCACACGGTCAAGCAGTCCAGTGCCAGAGGCAGCAAAGCAACCCCAAAACATCAGGGAACCTCCGCCATGTTTGACTGTAGGGACCGTGTTCTTTTCTTTGAATGCCTCTTTTTTTTCCTGTACACTCTATGTTGATGCTTTTTCCCAAAAAGTTCTACTTTTGTCTCATCTGACCAGAGAACATTCTTCCAAAACGTCTTAGGCTTTCTCAGGTAAGTTTTGGCAAACTCCAGCCTGGCTTTTTAATGTCTCAGGGTAAGAAGTGGGGTCTTCCTGGGTATCCTACCATACAGTCCCATTTCATTCAGACGTCGACGGATAGTGCGGGTTGACACTGTTGTACCCTCGGACTGCAGGGCAGCTTAAACTTGTTTGGATGTTAGTCGAGGTTCTTTATCCACCATCCACACAATCTTACGTTGAAGACTCTCGTCAATTTTTCTTTTCCGTCCACATCTAGGGAGGTTAGCCACAGTGCCATGGGCTTTAAACGTCTTGATGACACTGCGCACGGAAGACACAGGAACATTCAGGTCTGTGGAGATGGACTTGTAGCCTTGAGATTGCTCATGCTTCCTCACAATTTGGTTTCTCAAGTTCTCAGACAGTTCTTTGGTCTTCTTTCTTTTCTCCATGCTCAATGTGGTACACACAAGGACACAGGACAGATGTTGAGTCAACTTTAATCCATGTTAACTGGCTGCAAGTGTGATTTAGTTATTGCCAACACCTGTTAGGTGCCACAGGTAAGTTACAGGTGCTGTTAATTACACGAATTAGAGAAGCATCACTTGATTTTTCAAAGGGTGCCAATACTTTTGTCCACTCCCTTTTTTAGGTTTGGTGTAGAATTATATCCAATTTGGCTTTAGGACAATTCTTTTTGTGCTTTTTTCATTGAAGACAAATTAAATGAAGAGAATAATACCAAAGAATTTGTGATTGCAATAATTTTCAGGAAGAAACTGAGTATTATCTGACAGAATTGCAGGGGTGCCAATACTTTTGGCCAGCACTGTATATACTTTATATACTGTGAGACAGTGAGGGCAACCATATGCAAGGACCGTTATGTATTCCCCATAATGTGCTCAGATGCATACTGAACCGCTGGAGTGGATTGTAAATAAAAGTAAGAGTGGACTGGGTCAAGTTATTTGACCAAGTCAGTTTAGGAAAACCCGTCTTGGGTTTTTATTTTTGGAGAGATCTGTAGAATGGTCCAGGTCTTACAAGTGGCCCATGGCCATGGTTTTCATTTAGACCGTCAGTTAAGGTTTGGGTGGGTCAGTTTTGTGTTTGGATTTAACATATAGCAGAGCTGAAGGTGCTGTGGACGTATGACTGGCTGTGTGAAGCTAGCACAGACCAGAGCCAGCGACGTGGGCAACCACTATAGCACCTGAAAATCTTACGGGGGTGCAAGTGCAAGTGGCACTGGATTTTATTTCCGTATTCCCGTCTGCTATCCAGAGGTGAGCAATTTCCTGTGGGCAGTATTTGGACAATAAAGGACATTTTATTTAACTTGCCTGGGTCACTGTCTCACTAAATTCACTGGCAGAAACTCTGCTGGCATTCAATACATGTCTATATAAAAACATATATTTATACAAATTATATATATACATCTATAATATAGCTGGGGATGCATGGCTCTGTCTGAAGCCTTTATAAACTGTTCATGCGCGACACGCAGTCTGGCTCCAGACAGAATACCGCATCCAGCCGTTACAAGTAAGAGGAGTGTGTATGGCACCGGAGATCGCGGTATGCGTAGACACAGAATGCATATTGCGATCTCGGGCGCCGTACTTACATACTAACCTGACCGGGAGGAGCGTTGCCGCAGCACCTCTCTTCACCGAAGACCGTACCAGGAGTGAGGCGTCGGATCGGCGCATGCGCATAGCGCTATCCGGCGCCATTTTACTGAAGACACATTTGCTGTGTGTCTTCAGCAAAATGGCGCCAGACAGCGTGGTGCTCCTGTGCCGCACTCCTCCCCCGGTCTCCGGCAGAACAGAACGCAGCAGCGCTGGAGCACAGAGAAGAAAGGTGAGTATAACTGTTTATTTTTTTTTACACTGTGTACAGTGTGAAAGGAATAAGGGGGCCACACATACCAGGATTGGGGGGTGAGGGTGCCACATATACCAGGATGGCAGGGTGAGGGGACCATGCATACCAGGATTGTGGGGTGAGGGGATCATGCATACCAGGATTGGGGGGTGATGGGTACCACACATACCAGGATTGGGGGGTAAGGGGACCATGCATACCAGGATGAGGGGTACCACACATACCATTATTGGGGGATGAGGTGACCATGCATTCCAGGATTGTGGGGTTGAGGGGACCATGCATACCAGGATTGGGGGATGAGGGGACCATGCATACCAGGATTGGGGGGTGAGGGGTGCCATGCATACCAGAATAGGGATGAGGGGTACCATACATACCAGGATAGGAATGTGGGGTACCATACATACCAGGATGAAGGATGGGGTGCCATGCATATCAGGATGAGCGGTACTATGCATACCAGGATAAGGATGAGGGGTGCCATAAATACTAGGATGAGGGATTGGGTGCCTTGCATACCAGGTTTCTGGGATGAGTAGGTCATACATACCTGAATTTGGATGAGGGGTGCCATGCATACCAGGAAGATGGGTACCATACATACCAGAATAGTTATGAGGGGTGCCATGCATACCAGGATTTGGGATGAGGGGCCCATGCATACCAGGATAGGGATGAGGAGTGCCATGCATACCAGGATAAGGATGAGGAGTGCCATGCATACCAGGATGGGGGTGAGGGAGTCATGCATACCAGGATTGGGGATGACGGAGCCATGCATATCAGGATTGGGGATGAGGGAGCCATGCATACCAGGATTGGGGATGAGGGGTGCCATGCATACCAGGATAGGGGATGAGGGGTGCCATGCATATCAGGATTGGGGATGAGGGAGCCATGCAAGCCAGGATTGGGGATGAGGGGTGCCATGTACACCAGGATTGGGGATGAGGGGTACCATGTATACCAGGATTGGGGATGAGGTATACCATGTATACCAGGATTGGGGATGAGGGGTGCCATGTATATCAGGATTGGGGATGAGGGAGCCATGCATATCAGGACTGGGGATGAGGGAGCCATGCATACCAGGATTGGGGATGAGGGGTGCCATGCATACCAGGATTGGGGATGAGGGGTGCCATGCATACTAGTATTGAGGATGAGGGGTG
Source organism: Phyllobates terribilis (assembly GCF_046119375.1). Classification (NCBI taxonomy): domain Eukaryota; kingdom Metazoa; phylum Chordata; class Amphibia; order Anura; family Dendrobatidae; genus Phyllobates; species Phyllobates terribilis. Next base: position 455,379,206 of record NW_027362763.1, on the reverse strand, counting down.
CCATACATATTGGGATTGGGGATGAGGGGTGACATGCATACCAGGATGGGGGTGAGGGGTGCCATGCATACCAGGATGTGGGTGAGGGTCCCATGCATACCAGGATGAGGGATACCATACATACCAGGATAGGGATGAGGGATGGGGTACCATGCATACCAGGATAGGGATGAGGAGTACCACACATACCAGGATTGGGGATGAGGGGTGCCATGCATACCAGGATTGGGGGTGAGGGGTGCCATGCATACCAGGATAGGGATGAGGGGTACCATGCATACCAAGATGGGGGTGAGGGGTGCCATGCATGCCAGGATGGGGGTGAGGGGTGCCATGTCTACCAGGATAGGATGGTGGGGACAGGATGGGGGCAGCACAAATACCAGGAGGGGGATACCAGCACGGGAGACCATATACCAACAAAAATGCTTGCCACCCGGGCGTAGAACGGGTTCAATAGCTTGTATATACAGTACAGACCAAAAGTTTGGACACACCTTCTCATTTTAAGATTTTTCTGCATTTTCATGACTTTGAAAATTGTACATTCACACTGAAGGCATCAAAACTATGAATTAACACATGTGGAATTATATACTTAACAAAAAAGTGTGAAACAACGGAAAATATGTCTTATATTCTAGGTTCTTCAAAGTAGCCACTTTTTGCTTTGATGACTGCTTTGAACACTCTTGGCATTCTCTTGATGAGCTTCAAGAGGTAGTCACCGGAAATGGTCTTCCAACAATCTTGAAGAAGTTCCCAGAGATGGTTAGCACTTGCTGGCCCTTTTGCCTTCACTCTGCGGTCCAGCTCACCCCAAACCATCTTGATTGGGTTCAGGTCTGGTGACTGTGGAGGCCAGGTCATCTGGCGTAGTACCCCATCACTCTCCTCTTTGGTCAAATAGCCCTTACAGAGCCTGGAGGTGTGTTTGGGGTCATTGTCCAGTTGAAAAATAAATGATGGTCCAAATAAACGCAAACCGGATGGAATAGCATGTCGCTGCAAGATGCTGTGGTAGCCATGCTGGTTCAGTATGCCTTCAATTTTTGCATAAATCCCCAACAGTGTCACCAGCAAAGCACCCCCACACCATGGTGGCGCAGTGTTTAGCACTACAGCCTTGCAGCGCTGAGGTCCTGGGTTCAAATCCCACCAAGGACAACATCTGCAAGGAGTTTGTATGTTCTCCCCATGTTTGCGCCGGTTTCCTCCGGGTTCTCCAGTTTCCTCCCACACTCCAAAGACATACTGATATGGAATCTAGATTGTGAGCCCCAATGGGGACAGCGACGATAATGTATGTAAAGCACTGCGGAATATGTTAGTGCTATATAAAAATAAAGATTATTATTATCACACCTCCTCCTCCATGCTTCACAGTGGGAACCAGGCATGTAGAGTCCATCCGTGTACCTTTTCTGCGTCGCACAAAGACACGGTAGTTGGAACCAAAGATCTCAAATTTGGACTCATCAGACCAAAGCACAGATTTTCACTGGTCTAATGTCCATTCCTTGTGTTCTTTAGCCAAAACAAGTCTCTTCTGCTTGTTGCCTGTCCTTAGCAGTGGTTTCCTAGCAGCTATTTTACCATGAAGGCCTGCTGCACAAAGTATCGTCTTAACAGTTGTTGTAGAGATGTGTCTGCTGCTAGAACTCTGTGTGGCATTGACCTGGTCTCTAATCTGAGCTGCTGTTAACCTGCAATTTTTGAGGCTGGTGACTTTGATAAACTTATCCTTAGAAGCAGAGGTGACTCTTGGTCTTCCTTTCCTGGGGCGGTCCTCATGTCAACCAGTTTCTTTGTAGCGCTTGATGGTTTTTGCAACTGCACTTGGGGACACTTTGAAAGTTTGCTCAATTTTTCGGACTGACTGACCTTCATTTCTTAAAGTAATAATGGCCACTCGTTTTTCTTTACTTAGCTGCTTTTTTCTTACCATAATACAAATTCTAAAAGTCTATTCAGTAGGACTATCAGCTGTGTATCCATCAGACTTCTGCACAACACAACTGATGGTCCCAACCCCATTTATAAGGCAAGTAATCCCACTTATTAAACCTGACAGGGCACACCTGTGAAGTGAAAACCATTTCCCGTGACTACCTCTTGATACTCATCAAGAGAATGCCAAGAGTGTGCAAAGCAGTCATCAAAGCAAAAGGTGGCTACTTTGAAGAACCTAGAATATAAGACATATTTTCTGTTGTTTCACACGTTTTTGTTAAGTATATAATTTCACATGTGTTAATTCATAGTTTTGATGCCTTCAGCGTGAATGTACAATTTTCATAGTCATGAAAATACAGAAAAATCTTTAAATGAGAAGGTGTGTCCAAACTTTTGGTCTGTACTTAATATATATATATATATATATATATATATTTATGGAACCTTCCTGTGTGCATCTGAGAGAATTGAGCAGAATTTGTGTTGGGTTGATGGAACCCATGATAATTTACATTGGTACACTGTTACTTCTCCCATTTAGCCTGTTTTTTCACCCTGTTATGTGATAAATTTCTGGCTCTGCAACATCATGCTGTGTCTGTTTGGATTCCAAATTGTATGACTGTCACTTGGGGTACTTTGGCTAATTAATAAAGGCTTGTTTACATGTGTAATTGGCAAATATTTGATGTCTGTGAATCCGCGCAGACAATAAATTTCGATTTTTGATGTCCGAGATGCCTCATTTTCTATGTGACACTGTTATTTTTAATGCTGTAGGCAAAAACTTACATTATTATGAAGATAAAGTGTTCTATACACTATGTATAATTGTATAATATATAAACATATCTCTTTATGAGAGTTGAAATGTTTGTTCTCGGCAGTATTGCTTTGTTTGCACCAATCATGGGATTATTCATTTTAGAATCATGCAGCCTTAAATTGACATCACCAATCAAAAGTAATGAATTAAAATGAAAATATTGAAATTTGTGTTTTAATAAAATTAACTTACATCTCCCACTCCTGCTCATATGGGTCATTAAAATAATCTAATTGTCAATTCCAAAGATTTAAACCACTAAATACTTTCATGCTTTGAGAAGGAAAAACAAGGTACTAAGCAATTATTATTTTCCGCTGTCTCAAAAAACATTGGATGTTATTTCTCGAGCTATTGAGCTATCACCATTGGACTAATGGTAGGTGATCACCTAGACCTAGAAGGAGCAAGAACATTTAAAGAAGTTTATTCATATGAGGACTCTAAAGAAGAGCATTCCACACCTTTACTTATTGGAACTTTATGTGTATAACTTCTAGAAGATGAGTAGGACCAAAGTAAAAGCTAACCTTTTAAGTATTTAGGTGAAATCATGATTTACTGCTTTCCAATAATACTTTATTATCATAGAAGACATACATTTTTCACATCTCAAACTTATCAAGCCATGTAAACGAAGCTGATATTAAAATATATTATCTTTTATTATATTATTTTTCTATACTATTTAATGTTAGAAATGTATATCCAGTATCATTTTCATCCATCAAATGTCAATAACCTCAAGCAGGAGTGCACAACCGTTTTTGGTCTCAATGCCAAATTTTGTGATTATAACACTCCCAAGGGCTGCATAAAATTTGAAGGGGTATTCTGATTGGAGGTACACAGTGGCATGTAAAAGTTTGGGCATCCCTGATCAAAATTACTGTTATTGTGAACAGTTAAGCAAGTTGAAGATTAAATGATCTCTAAAAGGCCTAAAGTTAAAGATGACACATTTCCTTTGTATTTTAGGTGAAAAAGAAATATGGTCATTCTTTACATTTTAAAAATTACCAAAAGGAAAATGGGCTGGTGCAAACGTTTGGGCACCCTTGGAGATTTGTGTGCTCAGATAACTTTGACCAAGGTTTCAGACCTTAATTAGCCTGTTAGGGTTATGGCTTGTTCACTATCATCGATAGGAAAGGCCAGGTGATGCAAATTTCCCAGAAGAAAACCTCTCCTGCATCCTCACCATAAAATGTAGCATCAGAAGTATGAAAAAGAACATTTAAACAAGCCTGATGCAATTTGGAAACAAGTCCTGTGTACCGATGCGGTGAAAATAGAACTCTTTGGCCACAATCATCCAAGGTATGTGTGGAGAAGAAACAGCACAGAATTTCAGGAAAAGAACATCTCGCCACCAACCATTAAGCATGGGGTGGATCAATCATGCTTTGGGGTTGTGTTAAATACTAGAAACATGGAGTCAAAGGCCATAAAAAATACAAATAAGCTTTATTAGATATACAAAAGGCATACAAATATATAACTATATAGTAATGTATACATACAAAATCAGTTAGAACAAGGACATGGGTACTAGAACATGTGTACCACACATACTGTACATCTAGGGTTGGGAGAGTATATATCACAATTCATAGATTGCGGACTTTGAAAAGAGGATGGCTTCTACAAATGGATAATGATCCTAAACACACGTAAAAATCCACCATAGACTACCTCAAAAGGCACAAGCTGAAGGTTTTACAATGACCCTCACAGTCCCATGATCTAAACATTATTGAAAAGCTGTGGCTAGACCTCAAAATAGAAGTAAATGCAAGAGGACCCAGGAATCTCAAAGAACTTGAAGAGTTTTCAAAGGAATAATGCATGAAAATCCCTCAAATGGGAATTTAATCACTCTTGGCTGGCTACAAAAAGCTTTTACAAGCTGTGATACTTTCAAAATGGGGTGCTATTAGGTTCTAACCATGCAGGGTGTCCAAAATTTTGCATAAGCCCATTTTCCTTTTGGTAATTTTTAAAATCTAAAAGATGAAAACATATATTTTTTGTGGGCTTCCACCATGTTCATTTTCAGAGTACTAGGCAGCTGTTTAGAAGAACCCATGGCTGCTGTTTAGGGGAACAAGGTTAGAGGAGGCTGAGTTTTTCTAAAGCTGGAAAATGTATGTGGCACCCCAGGGGTCTGGTTTTCCACAGTAATGTAATGTTATGTCTGAGAGCAGGTGGGAGGTCCTTTGGTCAGGGATCCTGTGCATGCCACACCTCCTGCCCAGTCTTGGGAGGGGAAGAACTTCCCCTGTATAAACCCGGGGCTGAGGCAGGGTGAGTCAGACAAGGAGAGTGGAGACAAGAAGCAGCATAGGAAACAGCAGAGTTACAAGGAGTCAGGGGCTGGCAGCTGCAGAGCTCGCCCTGACTAAGAAGATTCTTTACCGGACCCGGAGTCCGAGGCTGTGGGGACTAACTCCTACCCAGCAGCAGAATCCGTCAGGCAGGGGATTTCAGGTCCTCTGGCCCAGAAGCCCGAAGGCACGGTCACACGCGTGGGACCAGCACCGCCATCGTGGAGCGGAAGCCATTAGAAGGCCCCGAGTCACCGGCCATACGGGTGAGCACCACACGGTACACTCAGGGATGTGGGCTACTTACATCAGCTTCTAGCAAGGTAGCCAGAAGAGTACAGTCAGTTTGGGAGGCCTACAACTACGCCTGGCCAGGGGAGATCCCATCTGCTCAAAGACTGACCAGGCCCCGTTTGCTAGCAAGTACTCCGGGAGGGTCTGTCGTTGTTACCAGTAAAGACCCTGAACTACACCGTACCGTCTCTGAGTGGTTCCTGCTACCCCCATCATCCACGTCGGCTGCCCTGAGGCCATACCCCTCCCGTTGGGGGTTATACTATCACGCTGCACAATCCTACCACCGGCCTCAGCGGTCTGCCCTGCAGCAGCAGCTTCCTGGCTGCACTTAACGGGTGGCGTAGTCATCAACTATTTACTACTAATAGACTGCCGTCTAGTTTGACTCCCTGGGCACGGACCGGGTCACCGCCACGAGACTACAACCCTCCACTGATCCGGCTCCGGGTAGGCTCCCGCGTGCGCAACGCAGCGCGACACAGGCCCAGGGGCGCGTCAACTTTGGCGTAGTCGGCAGGATTTCGTGCCCGCAACCACCGGGTACTGCGTGCCTGAAAAGCAAAGACTGTTCAAACTTACCAGTGGTGAAGGTTTCCCGCCATCCGGCGCCATCTTCGACCTTCTTCCCGCCATCCGTGGAGTTTTCCCGCCATTGGACGCCATCTTGAGGACGCCGCGCGGGAAGAAGAGGGGCGTGGACTCCGAAAGCGCGCGAGAACTGAAGCCCCGCCTCACGTCCGGACGTTGCGTAAGGTCCTGGAAGGAGCCCAGCAGACGCCGACGTCACAGGAGCGCGACGGAAGGTCCTCAACCCTGACGATCCACTGCGGAGCCGCGGCCTACGGAAGAGGATCATCGCAAGGTAGGCCACGGTCCACTAGGGGGGAGGAAGATGTCGGATACGGAGGAGAGCTTCACTGCCTCAACCCCCGCCAGCGCTACCGCTGCTGCAGTTATGCCCTTCACCATGCCCTATATCCCGGGAGCAGCTTGGCTACCCCAGTACTCAGGGGAGTCACATACCCTGCATGACTTTAGAGAAAAGCTGGATAGCCTCTTCCAGGTGTACCCCCTCACAGAAGAGCAAAAAGTGAGCATCCTGGTGGCCCAACTAACCGGGGCAGCCAAAAGGGAAGTAAAATCCTGGCCGCCTGGGAGGAAGACTGTCGCAGGGATACTAACCCGGCTGAAGGACACCTTTGATACCCGCACCTCAGCCGAGATTAAGCTTAGATTCTACGGGTGCAAGCAGCGAGCGCATGAGAGTATAAGGGACTATGCACTAAACCTACAAGAGGCCCTGAGGGCCATAAAGCAGACCGACCCTGATGGGGTGGGAAACGAGGACAGGCTATTGACTGAACAATTTATAGAGGGTTTATATTGCAATGCCCACCGAACCCAGTTGCGGGCAATGGCCTTACAGGATCCCCATCTGGACTTTGCACAGTTCAAGGATAGAGCTATCCGGGTGCTCCGAGAACCAGCACCGGGTGGCGTTGTTACCCACAGGCGCCCAGCTATCACTTACCACCAGGAGGCGGCGCCCTTGTCGGCAGGGCCTGTGGGAGCTGATGCGCAGGCATTGGACAATGACCCGGCTCCAGACCTACACCATCAGGTCCAAGAGCTAGCTAAGAGCGTTGCTGCGCTAACCCGAACTGTGCAGTCTTTACAGGTTTCCACCCCAGGGAAGATCCAGCTGGCATCCGGACCGGAGGACATCCCGTGGCGTCGACCAAGGAGGACCCCACCGGCCAGAGGAAGACCCAGTGACCGATACAGCGAGGACGGACGACCCATCTGCCGCCGCTGCAATCAACCCGGACATATGGAAAGGTACTGTTCTTTAAACGGGCACAACCTGGGGTAGAGGGCCAACCCCCAGGAAAAAGATCACCAGGCCCATCGAACTGGCGCGACAGATATGTGGGAGGACGTCCAGTCTTGCCTGTGGTACTGGATGGCATTCCCATGAGTGCCCTACTGGATACCGGGTCACAGGTCACCACCATCCCGTACGTGCTCTTCAAGCAGTACTGGAATGACTCGGATATTACCCGCTACCCTGACGAGTATCATCGCCAGCAATGGCCAGCCCGTGCCACAGATCGGATTTAAAGAGGTGACCCTCAAAATCGGTAGAGTCGAACTGGCCGCACAGGGACTGATCATTGTAGATATTGATAAACATGAGAGTCACCCAAAAATAACTCTAGGAACTAACGTAATTGAAAATTGTCTTGCAGAGGTGATTTTCCTTTTACAGCAGGTTGCCAAGAACGCCAGCTCCGGCGAGCAGCGGGTGCTCCAGAAAGAGATCCGGGCACTGATGCAACGGCAACAAGTGGAACTCTCCGGCGGTGAGATTGGTAGCGTAAGAATGTCTGACCCTTTTCCTATTGCCATGCCCCCAAAAAGTGAAATGATGATTTGGTGCCGGGCAGCTATTGGTCTGAGAGGTAGAGATTACCAGGCAATGGTAGAACCAGTTTACTCAGACAGTAGGCCCACCATTTTGACAGCACGGGGGGTGGTCAATGTACGCCATGGGAGGGTGCCCATTCGCATAATAAATATCGGGGAGAGGGAAGTGTACCTGCCCCGGTATGCCACGCTAGCCAAATTATATCCCACTAATCAAAATTCTATACAATCTGTGGAACCCTTGCCTCCATCTCACCCGGAGGAAGGTAACGGCTCTAAGAAAGACATGGAGGACTGGTGTCAGCAACTACATTTGGGTACTGATTCCACTCCCTCACATCAGAAACAAGGAGTCTATCGGGTGGTTCAAGAGTATGAGAGAGTGTTTAGTAAACACCCGTTAGACTTCGGGCGAGTCAAGGGGGTAGAACACCGCATCCCCACGGGAGATCATCCTCCCATAAAAGAGAGGTATCGACCCGTACCCCCTGCACATTACCAACACGCCAAGGGGATGCTTAGAGACATGAAGGAGGCTGGGGTAATCCGGGATAGCTGTAGCCCCTGGGCAGCCCCACTAGTTTTAGTCAAAAAGAAAGACAACACCATGAGGATGTGTGTAGATTACCGGAAAATCAACCGTATCACACACAAGGATGCGTACCCCTTACCAAGGATAGAGGAGTCATTGGCTGCTTTAAGATCTGCTAACTTCTTCTCTACCTTGGATCTCACTAGCGGGTACTGGCAGGTTCCTGTAGCAGAGGCGGACCGGGAGAAGACCGCATTCACCACCCCGATGGGACTTAGCGAGTTCACCTGCATGCCGTTCGGACTCTGCAACGCCCCAGGAACCTTCCAACGATTAATGGAGTGCTGTCTGGGCCACAGAAACTTCGAGACGGTCCTGTTGTACCTGGACGATGTCATCGTATACTCCAAAACTTATGAGGACCACCTGAAACACCTGGCGGAGGTGTTCGAAGCTCTGGCGAGTTACGGCCTAAAGGTGAAACCCTCCAAGTGTCACCTCCTGAAACCAAAGGTGCAATACCTGGGACACGTGGTGAGCGCTGACGGAGTGGCTCCCGACCCCGATAAGATCACCGCAATTAAGGGATGGCCAAGCCCCTCCAGCGTAAAAGAAGTGCGGCAGTTCCTAGGGTTGGTAGGCTACTACCGAAGGTTTATTCCCGGTTTCACCAAAAAGGCAGCGCCTATGCAGGACCTCCTGATAGGCCAGTCCCGAAAGGCCAAGAACCAGAAGCCGCCCTTCAAATGGGAAGAGCTAGAAGAAGAGTCCTTCCGCCAGCTGAAGATGGCCCTCACGGGGGATGAAATCTTGGCGTACCCGGACTATAGCCAGCCCTTCATCCTCTACACCGACGCCAGTAACATCGGGCTAGGAGCCGTACTGTCCCAGATTCAGCAGGGGAGAGAACGAGTAATCTCCTATGCCAGCCGAAAACTGCGACCCACCGAAAGGAACCCCGAGGATTACAGCTCATTTAAGCTAGAGTTCCTGGCCGTGGTATGGGCAGTCACCGAGCGCTTTAGGCATTACCTCGCTTCTTCCCGGTTCACCGTATACACGGATAACAACCCGTTGACACACCTGGACACGGCAAGACTCGGTGCCCTGGAGCAGAGGTGGATGGCCCGTCTGTCCAACTACGAGTTCACAATCAAATACCGGGCAGGACGCTCCAATACTAACGCGGATGCCCTGTCCAGGATGCCCAACCTGCCGGACGAAGGAGAAGATCCGGAGGGACTGGAAGAAGTTGAACTCCCTGCGTTCCACCGTCATGGGACTATCCAGTATTTCCACCGGGTAAGGGGTAAGCAGGCTGCTACGTTGAACCCCTTCCCCCACTACAACTGGGCGGAAACGCAAGACAGCGACCCTGCCGTCCGACTGGTGAAGGAGATGCTGACTCGGCCGGAGGCTCGCCTTGAACCAGACGCTCCGGAGGAAGCCAAACAACTATGGGCGGAGAAGAGTCGACTATTCCTTTACAAGGGGAAGTTGTGCCGCAGAATGGTCAACTCCCGGACGCATGAACTACTCTGGCAAGTAGTGGTGCCACGAAGAGACGCAGCCATGGTGATGGAGGCATACCACGACGGAGCTGGACACTTCGGGTGGAAAAAGCTGGAGTTCCTGCTGCGCGAGCGGTTCCACTGGGTAGGCATGAGGGGAACCATCGAGAAGTGGTGCAGAGACTGTGGCCCGTGCAATCTGAGAAGGAAAGACCGGGCCAGCCAGAAGACTCCCCTGCAGTCCATCGTCACCCGGCAACCGTTGGAACTGGTAGCCTTGGATCATGTAAAACTGACCCCAAGCAGAAGTGGCTACGTCTACGCATTAACCATCGTGGATCATTACTCCCGGTTCTTGGTTGTCGTCCCCGTCAAGGACTTAACGGCTCAAACAGCAGCTAGAGCCTTCCAGCAGCACTTCTGCCGTCCACACGGGTACCCGGACCAAGTGCTGACGGACCAGGGACCTGCCTTTGAAGCGGAGGTCTTCCAGGAATTCTGCAATCTGTATGGCTGCCGGAAGATAAGGACGACACCCTACCATCCGCAAACTAATGGACTTTGTGAAAAAATGAACCAGGTGGTAATGGATCTTCTAAAAACATTGCCCCTGGAAGAACGCAGTCTGTGGCCTGAGAAGTTGCCCGATCTGGTGGACCTATACAACCACATCCCGGTAGGTTCCACCAACTGTACCCCGGCTTACCTAATGAGGGCGAGACCTGGTAAGTTACCTGTTGACCTGGAAATGGGAGTCCTGACACCTGAGGACACTTCACCAGAAACAGACTGGGACACAGAGAGGCAGCAGCAGTACCGGAGAGTACAAGAGAGCGTGGAGCGAAGTCTCTGTCAGGCTAGGGAAAGACAAGAGAAGACTTACAACCAGTATGCTCCCGCTGTTCCCCTGGTACCCGGAGAGCAGGTCTTGAAGAGGAAAAGACGGCTCCACAAGTTGGATGACCAGTGGGAGAAGGACCCGTACACCGTACTGCCCTCAAGCCACGAGAACCCGAAGGTCTGTACCATCAGTAAAGACGTAGGGGAAACCACAGCCATTGTATCCCGGGACCACCTGAAGAAGTGTCCCGAACAACTGAGGAACCCTGAAGAGGAACAAGAAGACCATCGACCCGTGGGAGAAAGGTAAGATATGGTTAGTACCGTGCTCGGGGACTTCCCTCGGTCTTGGACTCAAGTCAATGGTGCAGTTGTGGTACCCGTACTCACCTTCCTCCAACCATCATCCCAAGAACCTACGGAGCAACGGGTAGAGCTGGAAGAACAGCCGGTCCAGGAGGCAGAAGACTCCACACGAGTAGAACAGGAGAATCAACCCTCTGCTTATAGTGAGCCTGCCGTACCCCTAGTGAGACAAAGAGCCGGTAGACAGCTGCCCAGTTTACCCTTGACAGCTCCTACACCCTGTAGTTCAGGGCCAGACAGTCAGCTCCGTAGGTCCACTAGGGCCACTAGAGGCCAGTTACCCGCACGCTGGAGAATTTGAAGTGTAAAAATAGTTTTATTTATGTTTATCTGTGTATTGTTGCTTGTGTATAATTTTGTGTTTCCAGTTGTTTTTAGGAAACCTTGGTGGATTTACCGGGAATCCTTGTATATAGTTGGAGCGTAACCCAGGATGGACTAGAGACTGTTAAGGACTCGGGGTAGGACAGACCCCTACCTGGTTACGTCTCCCTGTGTTGGTGAAATGGACACCTTTGCTTTTCTTCAAAGACTGCATCCGGTTGCGGACACGCCGTAACCATCTTATGTGTTTTTCTTATAGTATTGTTATTGTTATACTTTGTTATGTTTTTCTAAATGTGTTTAGTCCCGGAGTACTAAATTTCACTAGGGGGGAATGTGGCACCCCAGGGGTCTGGTTTTCCACAGTAATGTAATGTTATGTCTGAGAGCAGGTGGGAGGTCCTTTGGTCAGGGATCCTGTGCATGCCACACCTCCTGCCCAGTCTTGGGAGGGGAAGAACTTCCCCTGTATAAACCCGGGGCTGAGGCAGGGTGAGTCAGACAAGGAGAGTGGAGACAAGAAGCAGCATAGGAAACAGCAGAGTTACAAGGAGTCAGGGGCTGGCAGCTGCAGAGCTCGCCCTGACTAAGAAGATTCTTTACCGGACCCGGAGTCCGAGGCTGTGGGGACTAACTCCTACCCAGCAGCAGAATCCGTCAGGCAGGGGATTTCAGGTCCTCTGGCCCAGAAGCCCGAAGGCACGGTCACACGCGTGGGACCAGCACCGCCATCGTGGAGCGGAAGCCATTAGAATGCCCCGAGTCACCGGCCATACGGGTGAGCACCACACGGTACACTCAGGGACGTGGGCTACTTACATCAGCTTCTAGCAAGGTAGCCAGAAGAGTACAGTCAGTTTGGGAGGCCTACAACTACGCCTGGCCAGGGGAGATCCCATCTGCTCAAAGACTGACCAGGCCCCGTTTGCTAGCAAGTACTCCGGGAGGGTCTGTCGTTGTTACCAGTAAAGACCCTGAACTACACCGTACCGTCTCTGAGTGGTTCCTGCTACCCCCATCATCCACGTTGGCTGCCCTGAGGCCATACCCCTCCCGTTGGGGGTTATACTATCACGCTGCACAATCCTACCACCGGCCTCAGCGGTCTGCCCTGCAGCAGCAGCTTCCTGGCTGCACTCAACGGGTGGCGTAGTCATCAACTATTTACTACTAATAGACTGCCGTCTAGTTTGACTCCCTGGGCACGGACCGGGTCACCGCCACGAGACTACAACCCTCCACTGATCCGGCTCCGGGTAGGCTCCCGCGTGCGCAACGCAGCGCGACACAGGCCCAGGGGCGCGTCATGTACATCACCTGGCCTTTCCTAACGATGATAGTGAACAAGTCATAACCCTAACAGGCTAATTAAGGTCTGAAACCTTGGTCAAAGTTATCTGAGCACACAAATCTCGAAGTGTGCCCAAATATTTGCATCAGCCCATTTGCTTTTTTAGAATTTTTTAAATGTAAAAAATTACAATATATATATATATATACATATATATATATATATTGCCTAACATACAAAGGAAATGTGTCATCTTTAACTTAGGCCTTTTAGAGAGCATTTAATCTTCAACTTGCTTAACTGTTCACAATAATAGTAATTTTGGTAAGGGATGCCCAAACTTTTACATGTCACTGTATACTGTATATCGACAGTACTATATATGCCATAATCTAATTATTGGGGGTTCCATTTCTGGAGCTTCCATTATTGCAGATAATGAGTGTCCTCTGCTTCTCTATTTTGCACTCCAGAAAAAAGAGTCAGGGTGACCATACAATGAGCGCAGCTATCCCCATAGGTCATGAGAGCTACTGAACACATGGGAGTCAGAGATGGCTAGGGGCTGCAGAGAATGGCATTTTGGGTAGCATGTGGCCTTCAGGCAGCAGGTTGTACACCATCGATTTCAAGCATTTTTACCCATGGTTGTTCTTCTCTGAAATCATGGCGGTTTTCCTGAGATGTAAAATTGCAATGATTTTTAAACTGTTCACGTTAAACCTTCTCTGTAAAGGAACATACATTTACCTATTGGAAATTATCATCTTATAGGTTTTCTAGCTCATTCAGAAAAATCCATGTATTCATAGTATTACAGTTATATGAAAAAGTTTGGGCACCCCTATTAATCTTAAGCTTAATGTTTTATAAAAATTGGTGTTTTTGCAACAGCTATTTCAGTTTGATATATGTAATAACTGTTGGACACAGTAATGTTTATGCCTTGAAATGAGGTTTATTGTACTAACAGAAAATGTGCAATCTGCATTCAAACAAAATTTGACAGGTGCATAAGTATGGGCACCCTTATCATTTTCTTGTTTTAAATACTCCTACCTACTTTTTGCTGACTTACTAAAGCACTTTTTTTGGTTTTGTAACCTCATTGAGCTTTGAACTTCAGAGCCAGGTGTATGCAATCATGAGAAAAGCTACTTAAAGTGGCCACTTGCAAGTTGTTCTCCTGTTTGAATCTCCTCTGAAGAGTGGCATCATGGGCTCCTCAAAACAACTGTCAAATGATCTGAAAACAAAGATTATTCAACATAGTTGTTCAGGGGAAGGATACAAAAAGCTGTCTCAGAGATTTAACCTGTCAGTTTCCACTGTGAGGAACATAGTAAGGAAATGGAAGATCACAGGGACAGTTCTTGTTAAGGCCAGAAGTGGCAGGCCAAGAAAAACATCAGAAAGGCAGAAAAGAAGAATGGTGAGATCAGTCAAGGACAATCCTCAGACCACCTCCAGAGAGCTGCAGCATCAACTTGCTGCAGATGGTGTCACTGTGCATCGGTCAACTATACAACGCACTTTGCACAAGGAGAAGCTGTATGGGAGAGTGATGCGAAAGAAGCCGTTTCTGCAAGCACGCCACAAACAGAGTTGGCTGAGGTATGCAAAAGCACATTTGGAGAAGCCAATTTCTTTTTTGAAGAAGGTCCTGTGGACTGATGAAATCAAGATTGAGTTGTTTGGTCATACAAAAAGGCGTTATGCATGGTGGCAAAAAAACACAGCATTCCAAGAAAAACACTTGCTACCCACAGTGAAATTTGGTGGAGGTTCCATCATGCTTTGGGGCTGTGTGGCCAATGCCGGCACCGGGAATCTTGTTAAAGTTGAGGGACGCATGGATTCCACTCAGTATCAGCAGATTCTTGACAATAATGTTCAAGAATCAGTGTTAAAGTTGAAGATACGCAGGGGATGGATCTTTCAGCAAGACAATGATCCAAAACACCGCTCCAAATCTACTCAGGCATTCATGCAGAGGAACAATTACAATGTTCTGGAATGGCCATCCCAGTCCCCAGACCTGAATATCATTGAACATCTGTGGGATCATTTGAAGAGGGCTGTCCATGCTCGGCGACCATCAAACTTAACTGAACTGGAATTGTTTTGTAAAGAGGAATGGTCAAAAATACCTTCATCCAGGATCCAGGAACTCATTAAAAGCTACAGAAAGCGACGAGAGGCTGTTATTTTTGCAAAAGGAGGATCTACTAAATATTAATGTCACTTTTCAGGTGAGGTGCCCATACTTATGCACCTGTCAAATTTAGCTTGAATGCAGATTGCACATTTTCTGTTAGTACAATAAACCTCATTTCAAGGCAGAAACATTACTGTGTCCAACAGTTATTACATATATCAAACTGAAATAGCTGTTGCAAAAACACCAATTTTTATAAAACAATAAGCTTAAGATTAATAGGGGTGCCCAAACTTTTTCATATGACTGTATGTTCCGCACTGCTTCAAATATCTGCAATGTTAGATTTCTAACATTAGAGCATTTGAAATTAGATTCTTATTTCTTAATATTATTTACTGTTTAATTCTAATATAAATGTATTTTTTTATCCTGCATTCCCATTGTGAAATTTCCATTACGCTAAATGTTTTTCCATTGATATAATGATCTTCATGTTTTATCTTTGCTTAAGTTATACTACTGTTGTTAGACAAAATGTAGTTTTTGATAACAGAATTGACTATTTTCTATGGCAAAACAAATTCAATCCCATTCATTCTTTGAACTCGTGCTCTCTCACCCTTTTATATATTTGTTGTATTTATTGTCACACATAAAATCAGACAAGTACTTTAAATACTTATCTCATAGTGTAGATTTTAATCAGGTTTAACAGAAAAGTAATGCAGTTATGGAAAAAATGGGTCATAATAACGTGACTTCAATTATGTCTCTTAGGCAAAAACTAGTTCACACATTTTGTGATTATTTTCACCTCAAAAATGCAATAAAAACCTGATTTCAATGGAATTCCTGCATAATTTGTTAAACTTTTTAATCAAATAATTTCACAGCGAATAATGCAATTTTTTTTACCTCTTTACAGCAAAATGTGTGGTAAAATGTGTCTGTCTTCTATACCTCTATGTGTCTTCAATTATATTTGTAGGTAGATGCTATAAAGTATAACAGATATATTTTCCCTTAGAGGCCCTTATGGGTTTACCTGGTGAGGTGGATTCTTTAAGCTGCATGTTAGGGTGAGACGTACAGCTTAGAGAATCAACCTCATCAGGTGACCCCATAATAACCCCTAAGGGGAAATATATCTCTTATATGCTTCTATAGGATGAATATAGAATCAAGATAGCAGGTGGATGAGCAAAGTTGGAAGCACTGGATGCTTAAGAGTCAAATGAAAAGTTACAGCAGTGCTAAGTGACAGAACACAGTAGAGTTGTAGATGTGGCAGCATAAGGAAAGCTGGGATGAGTTTATTCATATTTATCATATATAGCATAATCATATTCCACAGCGCTTTACAGACATCATCATCACAGTCCCCACGGGCACTCACAATCTAAACTCCGTATCATTAAGTCTTTGGAGAAAAACATGCAATCATGGAGAGAACATACAAACTTTTTTCAGATGTTGTCCTTGGTGGGATTTGAATCAAGGACCCCAGCGCTGCAAGGCTGCAGTGCTAACCACTGAGCCACTGTGTTGTTAAGTAATAGGACAGAACAAAGATGTAGGTGACGTAGCATCAGAATAGCAGAAATCGGTTTGCTATCAGGTACTTTGTTGTAAGTGTGAACAACACCAATATTATCAGAGATGAGTTTACTGATAAGTAGTATTGAGTGAGTATGTCTCATTAACCCTCTCGGCGAGCACGCTCGGGTGCTCGCCGAGTATTTTGGCGTGCTCTTCGTTTCTTTTACTGTCACCGTGGCTGCAAGTGTCACAGCTGTTAGACAGCTGTGACACATGCAGGGATTGCCTGTCACACATTTCTGTGGAACACTGCATTGTAGGTGTCAACAGCACAAATATCAGCAGGACTGAGATTGATAGCTGACAATAAGACACCTGGCGGGAGAAGAGCCAAGTGGAAGCAATGGATTGAATTAGGACAGTGCAGGCAAAGAGATTTGTCCCAGTGCAGTATCAGCAACAGCAGCCCTGGCAGCATCAATACAGTCTAGCACCAAATTATACAATGGGCAGCAAAGAAATGTGTGGCTGGCATGGCTCTGCAGTGCCAGTGGTAGCGGTAGAAGCTGCAAAGAAGTGAATTAGGACTGGGCAGGCAAACAAATGTCTGGAAATGCATGGCCAGCAAGGTTAGCCCAGAGCAGTAGTAATACAGTATAGATGACATGATGGACAACTTGTAGATGCCTGGCTAAGCTTGGGCCATCGAGACTAGCAGCAGCAGGACTGCATAGAAAATAGACAATGACCAGTCAAACAGGCAGATGGTATGACAGATTTAATTGGCATCAGCCTTAGGTGAATGAATGTTGGCACTGATTCATGCCTGATTCATTTTGACAAATGTCAGTTTTTCCACTTTTGTGGCGAAAAAACTGGTCCACTTGGGTGTAACACAATCACCAGCTGAACAAACTCCTTGATATGACAATGGAGGCTGAACATGACAGTAAGCCTATAACTAACTTGGACATTTCTTGCCACTGGTCCAATCTGTTGACCCAGAAATCCATGGAATCAGATCTCATGGTAGCTAATGGAGAAAGAACACTGTGCAAGTAACATGGATCCTGGCTGTCAAGGTGGTGCCACTCTGTTTTTTGATATGCATCAGTTTGTTGCAGAGGCAGATAGACCATCTGGTCCATTATGTCATATATACTGCAATTGATGTTGTTTCTGCCTTGATTATTTGTAAAATAGTTAATTTTGTGAAAGAAAAATAAATGTAAGTAATACAAAGAATTTAGGTTTGATATTTTAAACAGTTTAGCTCTTTCAGACAATTTTTCTCCATTCTGACTTGCCCTACTCAGGGGTCGCACAAATGAGGAAGTGTTTACTCTGCAGGAAGCGCATAGTGTGCACAACTTGGTTATAAATGCAGTCAGCAACAGCTAAAAAAGTCTTAATTAATTTAGCTTAATAGCATTGCAGGCATGAAGGCCAAAGAATTTTGGTATGATAATTTTAAACAATTTTTCTCTTTTTAACCTTCCCTGTGAAGTAGCCACACATGCAGGGAAATGTTGACTCTACAGGGAGAGGAGTCACCAGGTCAAACATGCAGTCCACAACCATTTGCTGTTCAAAAGCCTCACCAATTAAGGAACACAGATTTTCCTGGGATAAAGCACCAAAAAAGTTCTTACAAAATTTGGAAAATATTGATATACCTATTAAAGAAAATTCTTTTAATTTTTAATAAAATTGATTGATTTAATAATTTTCAACAATTTTACCCTTTCTCACAATCCTGATCACTTTACTACTGGGAGAATTTATCCCAAATGCAATCCTAATAAAAGTAAATTTCACAGAAAAGAAGAAAAAGGTCAGTTTCTTTTATTGAAAATTTGATGCATGTAGCATGATAAAATTTATTGTTGAAAATTGTTTTCTTATTGTGTCCAAACTTGGTACTACTTGTAGATGTATACTGGTTACGAGAAAGAATATCACACAGAGAGGAAGAGGGACAGCTGAAGTCTTTGTCATCTTGCTGGTCAGTTCACTTTTCCCACATAAGCAGGTGATGCCTTTTTATTTGCAGATGGAGTGATGGTGTTCCTAGTCGATATGTGCCAGTATGCAGGGCAAGTGTTGGGGAGGGGGGTGGACTGGGCAATTGCTTAAGGCACCCAACCCTATAAATGCCCTCAGTATTTCAAGCATAATTTGCACTGATAATACAAGTTTTGCATTATTAGTGTAGTTTCTGAGGTTAAAACAGCAGCAGGATTTTTGGTGACATCACATTCGACTATGATCTTTAGAAAGGTCCTTTATCCTGCAGAGGAACTGAAGCGGAGGAGACAAGCTGGCAAGTACTGTATAGTGTTTGTAGGTGCTGTGTACAAGTGCTGTGTGTAAATACATGTGTATATGCTTTATGTATATACAGTGGGGATAATAAGTTTTTGATATACTGCCGATTTTTGCAAGTTTTCCCACCTACAAAGAATGGAGAGGTCTGTGATTTTTATCGTAGGTACACTTCAACTGTGAGAGACAGAATCTTAAAAATATAGCCAGCAAATCACATTGTATGATTTTTACATACAATATTTTTTGGACTAAAAGAATCACTTTTTTCTTACAAAATTTTGGAAGAAAGTGGAGGGTGCATCTTATAATCCGGATGTACCTTATAGTCCAGCTGTGGTTTGGGGAAGAAAGCAGCAGTGGCAGGTGAGCAGGTCACGGGAAGCAGCAGCCAGCTGCTGCTGCTAACATTTGTGCCAGCAGTTAAAAAAAATGAATATTCACTGCTTCCCACACTGTTAGTCACAGGCTCCTGCAGCGGCTGGGCGATCACATGTGCCGGCTTTTGAAGAGAATGAATATTCTCTGCTCACCATGTCCATAGCCCCGCCCACCTCTATGCAATGAAACCGGCGCCGAGAGGTGGGCGGGACTATAGGAGTGGAGAGCAGTGAATATTCATTCTCTGTAAGAGCGGGCACATGTTATCACCCAGCCGCTGCAAGAGCTGGTTGCTGCAGCTAACAATGTGCCCGCTATTAAAGTGCACCTGTCAGCAGGATTGTGCTTAATAAACCACAAACACTGTCAGGTGGATGCCTTTACACTGAGTAAAATGATACCTTTGTTGATGAAATCCATCCAGTGGTTCTTTTGTAACCTTTATTTTCATTTCTGACATAATGAGATGCTCGTGCTTTGGGGCGGGTCTTTTGGGAGGGGCTTTAACTGGTGCTCTGCTTATATATTCATATTTCTGCCTTCTGACAGGTCACTGTGCTTTTAGTGACCTGCCTACTATTTTAAATACTGCCTGTGCAATTTGTGTGCCACACATGAAATTTAAATGCACCAAAATAGCCCCTGCTGCCCGAGTATGTGCAGTAGCATCTCTTGGTTGTTGAGAGATGCTACAGCACACGAGCGAGTGCCATTTTGCTGGAGGAAAAAGAATTTTACTGCAGCAATATGGAGCCGTATGCTGCGCATGCGTAGTAGCATCTCTCGGCAACCGATAAATGCTACTGCACGAGCGCGAGCGGCGGGTGCCATATTGCTGCAGGCAAATCTCTTTTTCCTCCAGCAAAATGGCGACGCTTGCGCGGTGGTATCTATCGTCAATGCGCAGAGGGCGGGGGCCATTTGGTGAACTTCAAAAGGGCCTGGACATGTACTGGCATGAGCAGGGGGACCTTGCATGCCCTGCAGGATTTTAATCCATGATGGCATAGTGTGTTACTAATGGTAATGTTTGAGACTGTGGTCCCAGATCTCTTCACGTCATTGACAAGATCCTCTCATGTAGTTCTGGGCTGATTCCTCACATTTCTCAGAATCATCCTTACTAGTGTTGAGCGAGCATGCTTGACATTGCTCGGTACTTACCCGAGCATCTCGCTACTCGGGATGTTTGGCGAGCACCGAGCATTTCCAGGTTACTCGGGCGGAAGCTCGGGTCTCCGCTCTGCACGTTTGGCACTCTTTACAGAGCCAATGAACATGCAGGGATTACCAGCCAGTCACTGTAATGCCGCAGCCATGTTGCTTGTGGGCATTACAGTGATTGGCTGGCTGCACAGCGTCACCTCGAGTATTTAAAACCGGGTGCCGCCATCTTGGACACAGTCGCTCCGGATCAGACAGTGTAGGGTCAGTGCTGCAGAGCTAGGGAGAGATTTATGCTGCGAAATAATTAGTGTAGTGTCTCTAAAGCCTGCCAAATCAAACAAACAGTCCTTCTCAGGACTAATATCCATCCCAGATATCAGGCAGGCAGGCAGGCTGTATAAGAGACGCAGTGGTTATACCAACAAACAGTGCATTACAGTCCTGTGTGCTCCTGCTGGTTAAATTGCTAGATTTATCCCCCGTTCTCAGGGGCCAGGAAAAATCCTTTTTTTTTCATCTAAATCCTGTATTTTTTTTTTCCTCAGTCAGACTGTACAAATACGTGTCTTATTAACCTTTTGGTATTTCTTCCCCCCAAAAAATTGAGTGTGTCTGTGACTGTTCAGACACCAATATATCTGTTTAAAATATTCTGGTGTATGCCAGATAACTAGAAGTTTGGTTTTGCAGTTCCACGGTTCAAATCTCTGTATTATCCAGCTTTTGGCCTTTTTTCCATAAAAAAAACCAGTAATAGCGTCTTCCTCACTGTTCAGACACAAATATATCTGTTTAAAATATTCTGGTGTAGGCCAGATAACTAGAAGTTTGGTTTTGCAGTTCCTCGGTTCAAATCTCTGTATTATCCAGCTTTTGGCCTTTTTTCCATAAAAAAACAGTAATAGTGTCTCCCTGACTGTTCAGGCACAAATAAATCTGTTTAAAATATTCTGGTGTAGGCCAGATCACTAGAAGTTTGGTTTTGCAGTTCCACGGTTAAAATCTCTGGATTATCCAGCTTTTGGCCTTTTTTACATAAAAAAACAGTAATAGTGTCTCCCTGACTATTCAGACACAAATATATCTGTTTAAAATATTCTGGTGTAGGCCACATAATTAGAAGCTTGGTTTTGCAGTTCCATGGTTCAAACCTCTGTATTATCCAGCTTTTGGCCTTTTTTACATAAAAAAACAGTAATAGTGTCTCCCTGACTGTTCATACACAAATATATTTGTTTAAAATATTCTGGTGTAGGCCAGATAACTAGAAGTTTGGTTTTGCAGTTTCATGGTTCAAATCTCTGTATTATCCAGCTTTTGGCCTTTTTTACATAAAAAAAACGGTAATAGTGTCTCCCTGACTGTTCAGACACAAATATATCTGTTTAAAATATTCTGGTGTAGGCCAGATAACTAGAAGTTTGGTTTTGCAGTTCCACGGTTCAAATCTCTGTATTATCCAGCTTTTGGCCTTTTTCCGTAAAAAAAACAGTAATAGTGTCTCCCTGACTGTTCAGACACAAATATATCTGTTTAAAATATTCTGGTGTTGGCCAGATAACTAGAAGTTTGGTTTTGCAGTTCCATGGTTCAAATCTCTGTACTATCCAGCTTTTGGAATTTTTTCCGTAAAAAATAAACAGTAATAGTGTCTCCCTGACTGTTCAGACACAAATATATCTGTTTCAAATATTCTAGCGTAGGCCAGATAACTAGCAGTTTGGTTTTGCAGTTACACGGTTCAAATCTCTGTATTATCCAGCTTTTGGCCTTTTTTACATAAAAAAAACAGTAATAATGTCTCCCTGACTGTCCAGACACAAATATATCTGTTTAAAAAGATTCTCGTGTAGGCCAGAGAAATAGAACTGTGGTTTTCCTCTTCCATGGTTCTAATCTCCTTTTCATTACCCTTTTTCCATTGATAGTGCGAGTGTAAGCTATTTTACTTCATTTACATTGGGCAAGGCGCGTGGCAAGGGACGAGGAACTGGACTTTCTGCTGATGGTGCGTGTAGAGGATGGGGCCGTGGCCAAGGTGTAAATGTGCCACATCCAACAGTCACATCTTCTCGCTCCCACTACTTGAATTACTAGAGAAGCACACTACAACACCAGTATTGCGAACTGATCAGTGTGAACAGGTTATTAATTGGATAGCAGATAATACTTCCAGTTACCTGGGCACCACCACCTCCAGTTTGTCTTCCACACGGTCAAGTTTTAGTAGCCGTGAGTCTCAACCGCATACTCCTCCTCACCCTGATGCTCCTTCCTCCCACCATGCCGAGTGTCGTCAGACAGCAACTGATCCCACAGTTGGACACTCTGAAGAGCTGTTCACTGGTCCATCTCCATATTTGTGCCCCTCGCCTGCTCCGCTTGAAGTGGTGGAAGAGGAGATTCCATGTAGCGACGCCCAAATATTTGAACAGCCACGGCCACAGGAAGTTGACGCTGGCAATTTGTCACAAGAGGTGGACTTGACGAGACACAATTGCCACGAAGGGAGGAGGAGGATCGTGGTGCGCAAGTGGAAGAGGAGGAGGAGGTGGATGATCTAGTAACTGACCCAACGTGATAGGAGGACATGCAGAGTGAGGCCAGCAGTACACAGGAGGAGGGAGGCAGAGTACTCCAACAGGCAGGAAGAAGCAGTGTGGTGGCCGCACACAGAAAGCAGGCAACCGTTCCCCGTAACACCAACAAGAGGGACGTTGCCAGTACAACCGTTAGGTCTTCCAGAGTCTGGAATTTTATTAAAGACTGCTGATAACCCCAAAAAGGCCATTTGTACCACCTGTCATGCCAGCATCAGCAGGCGTGACAAAACTACCAGCCTGACCACCACCAGCATGATCAGGCACATGGCAGCAAAGCACCCGACTTTGTGGGGCGAACTCCAGGGTCCACGACCAGTGTCAGCAGGTGTCACCACTGCTTCTTCCACTGTTGTGCATGTAAGAGAACCCCCTGTTGTGCGTGCAAGGCAATCCCCTGTCGATACTGCATGCAAAGATGCCCCCTCCTCTCAGTCTTCACTTGTTATGGCAATTTCTCAAGAAACAGCATCAACGTCCACGTCCACGTCCCACCGCAGCGCTCAATTGTCCATATCCCAGAGCTTTGAACGAAAGTGCAAATTCGCAGCCAACGCCCCACATGCCACAGTCCTAAATTCGCACATTTCATGACTGCTTGCGTTGGAAATGCTGCCTTTTTGGCTGGTGGAGACGGAATCCTTCCGCAACCTTATGGCGGTGGCCGTCCCTCGGTACTCGGTCCCCAGCCCACACTATTTTGCCCGGTGTGTCATCCCCACACTACACAAGCACGTGTCCCAAAACATCTGCCGTGCCCTCAACAACGCAGTTACTGGGAGAGTCCACCTGACAACGGACACGTGGACAAGTGCTTGTGGCCAGGGACGGTACATCTCTCTGACGGCACACTGGGTAAACATTGTGGAAGACGGGACCCAGTCGGACCTTGGGACGGAACACATCCTCCCCACACCGTGGATTGCGGGCCCCATGTCAGTCAGAGTTGCCCCCACAGTGTACAGCTCCTGCGCATAATCCTCCTCCTCATGTTCAGCATCCATCTCAGATATCATCACATCAATTACAAGCTGGAAGCACTGCAGTACTGCCTCAGCCAAGCGGCAACAGGCTGTGCTGAAACTCATAAGCTTAGGTGATAAAGGTCACACTGCTTGTGGGTTGTGGACAGCAGTGAAGGAGCAGGCAGATCTGTGGCTGAGACCGCTGAACCTACATCCAGGCATAGTCGTTTGCGACAATGTCCGTAACCTGGTGGCGGCTCTGGGGCAAGGCGAGATCACACACATACCATGCCTGGCTCATGTGCTTAACCTCGTGGTTCAGCGCATTCTTAAATCATACCCCAAGTTGCTAGATCTGCTCGTCAAAGTACGTCGCCTGTCAGCTCATTTTCGGAAGTCGGCTGCAGCTTCCGCGGCCCTTGCTGTGTTGCAGCAGCGTTTGCAGCTTCCGGCACACCGACTCGTGTGTGATGTCCCCACATGTTGGAACTCTACCCTCCACATGTTGTAAAGGATTTGTGTGCAGAAGAGAGCAGTTGTGGATTACCAGCTGCAACAAGGCCATCGATATTCAGGTCAGACTCCACACATAAGACCTCAGGAGTGGACCTGGATGTCTGACATATGTACCATCCTGACAAACTTTGAGGAGTCCACCAAGATGGTGAGTGGCGATGACACTATCATTAGCGTCAGCATCCCACTTGTCTGTCTTTTGCAATGCTCTCTGCAGAGAATTAAAGAGGAGGCATTGCAGCCAGAGTATGATGAGATGGATCAAGAAGCCGTAACGGGCGATTACACACAGCCCAGCCTCATCTCATCCCAACATGCATTGGGGGCAATGAGGGGGAGGAGGAGGAGGATGAGGAAGAACAGCAGCTGGTATCATGCGCTGTAGATGGTAGTACCTGTACAACTGTCATACCGTCGGTTCAGCGTGGGTGGCCTGAGGACAAGGGGGAGGAGGAGGAGGAGGAGACCATGGTCAGTCATCATCTTGGTGAGGACACGGAAGTCTTACCCGTTACCAGTCTGGCACGCATAGCTGACTTTATGTTACGCTGCCTCGCATTGTCAAAATGTTGGGTGACAGTCATTACTGGTTGGTGACACTTTTAGACCCCCGCTACAAGGAGAACTTTCACTCTCTTATTCCTGAGGTGGAGAGGTCTACAAAAATGGGGCAGTACCAGAAGGCCCTTGCTGGAGAACTGTTAAAAAAATTCCCATCTGAACACTCTAGCAGCAGAGGTCACAGTTTGTTGCCCAACCAAGGCGTACAGGCGAGAGAGACGCAACTCCAATCCAGCAAAGGCAGTGGAAAACTGTCAAAGTTCTGGGACAATTTTCGGAGACCTGTCCAGCTTACAGGCCCTGAGGCGTGGGGTACTCTCACAAGGAGTGGAAAGTTTCAAAAGATGGTGAGGGAGTACCTTGCCGACCGTACCAGCATCCTCCGTGATTCCTCTGTGCCTTTTAACTATTGGGTATCCAAGCTGGACACTTGGAATGAACTCGCGCTATACACCTTGGAGTTCCTGGCCTGCCCTGCCGCTAGCGTGTTATCGGAGCGTGTTTTTAGTGCCGCTGGGGGAATTATAACTGATAAGCGCACTTGCCTGTCAACTGACAATGCTGAAAAGCTGACCCTTATCAAAATGAACAAGGGCTGGATTGGGCCAGACTTCTCATCACCACCAAATGACAGCAGAGTAACATAAAGTCAAATCCATTGTGTTATTTCGGCAGATGTATTCCCATGCACCACTTCACACCCACACATGGGTATACACTTCCTCATTCCAGCTGTATTTTGCTCTTCTCCTCATCCTCAGCCTCCACCACCACTTACCACCAGGGTGACCATGGTCCGTGTTGCCAGCATTGCAAGTTCCTCCGTCCTAATTTTTGGCAGCTTTTGCTTGGAAGGCATAGGAAAAGACTATGGGAGACCCACTCCCCAAAAATGGGAATAATGTTTTGAATATGCTGTACTGCATGGCTCTTGTTTGCCAGCAATGCAAGTTCCTCCATCCTAATTTTTGGCAGCTTTTGCTTGGAAGGCATAGACAAAGACTATGGGAGACCCACTCCCCAATAATTGTAATAATGTTTTTAATATGCTGTACTGCATGGCTCTTGTAAGGGGCATTGCAAGTTATTCCGTCCTAATTTTTGGCAGCTTTTGCTTGGAAGGCATAGGCAAACACTATAGGAGACCCACTCCCCAATAATGGGAATAATGTTTTTAATATGCTGTACTGCATGGCTCTTGTAAGGGGCATTAAAATCGTCTTGTTAAGCTACTGTGACCTCCACGTCTTTTCCAAGGGTCATTGATATTGTCTTTTTATTCCACTGCTACCTCCACGTCTCTTCCAAGGGGCATTGATATCGTCTTTTTATTCCAGTGGGACCTCCACGTCTCTTCCAAGGGGCATTAAAACCATCTTGTTAAACCACTCTGAACTCCACAGCTCTTCCAACGGGCAATGAAATGTTGTTTTTAATTAACTCTAACCTCCACGACTCTTCCAACAGGCATTGCATTTCCTCCTAATTTTAGTTAGCTTTTGCTTTTCAATGCGTAGGTGAACACTAAGGGAGACCCACTCCCCAATAATGGGTAGAAGGTTTTTCGTACGCTGTAATCCACATCTGTTTCAAGGGGCATTGCAGTTCCTCATAATTTTTGGAAAGCCTTCCATTCACTGCTTAGGCCAACAGTGTACAATAGACCCAGTTGCTATAAATGGAAAAAACGGTTTAGTTAAGGCCCTCTGACCTCCATGTCACTTCCAAGGTGCATTGGAGTGCCTCGAAATTTTTGGTAGGCATTGCACTCACTGTATGCTCTATTACTGTGTAGCCGAACCGCTCCTTTTGGTACAGAAACATATCCTACAAGACATGTGTGGTTGACTGGCCTGATATTGATGTGAATGGTCCCTGTTCCTCCTGCTCTTTCTCCTTTGCCACCACCTCATCCATCATTCATCACCTGAATCTTTGTTTTAACGGGAGTCATAGAACTGGGATAGTAGCAGGAAAACATCCAGCAATCCTCGGAAGAGGTAGGATATGCGCCAAAACGCTGACCACCTCAGGTCTAGCCGCTACTACATACATGTGCTTGCATTCCAAGGAACAGAAAGCTAAGAAGATGGATGGTCTCATGATCATGAATAATTTACTCGTTGTGTAGGAGGCCGACCACTGCTGCTGTCTACCTTCTGAACTTTGTGTTGAAGCCTGATTGACCCAGGACCCCCAATCCTCTATGTCTGGAGGATGTGTTGCATCCCAGTGTCCAACAGTGTCCCGGCTTCCACAATATTAACCCAGTGTGAAGGCGTCAGTGAGATGGACCATCCCTGGCCACATTCACTTGTCCACGTGTTTGTGGTTAGGCTGTCCTTCAAATAGGGGTGGCTGGGGACCGTTTATGGACAACCCGCAACCCCCTGGCAGCTGGGGACAAAGCGTGAGTTTGGATACTAGGCACACCATGACGTGGTGGCCAGATTCCGCCTCCACATGCCTAAAAGGCCCAATTTCAGATGCTAGAAAGATAGCAGTATGGTATTGCAGCCTGGGGGTGGGTGGGTGGCAGGCTGCACACTTATGCTTGCATTCCAAGAAAACAAAATAGATGCTAACTTCTATCATCATCATCATGCTCCTCACCTTGGCACTCTCAACTCCCCTGATGGCGAAGCCAGGGCCCACCGGAGGAGTCTGGTTGTCTGATGGGCTCGGCCAATGCTGCCCTAAAGCAGGACAGGCTAAGAAAAGTGTGGGGAAGATAAACGGGACAAATAGGGGCGGCTGGGGACTGAGTATGGACACCCGGCCGTCCACTGGCGGCTGGGAACCGAGTGTGGACACCCGGCCACCGGACGGATGGGGACTGAGTATGGATACCAGGCCGCCGATGCAGCCATGACATGGTGGCCGGCGTCAGCCTCCACATGCCTAAAAGGCCTCATTTCAAGTGCAAGCAAGCTAGCAGTATGGTATTGCAGCCTGGGGGTGGGTGGGTGGCAGGCTGCACACTTACGCTTGCATTCCAAGAAAACAAAGCAGATGCTAACTTCTATCATCATCATCATGCTCCTCACCTTGGCACTCTCAACTCCCCTGATGGAGAAGCCAGGGTTCCCCGGAGGAGTCTGGTTGTCTGGTAGGCTCAGCCAATGCTGCCCTAAAGCAGGCCAGGCTAAGAAAAGTGTGGGGAAGGTTACAGGGACAAATAGGGGCGGCTGGGGACCGAGTGTGGACACCAGGCAGCCGGGCAGCTGGGGACTGAGTATGGATACCAGGCCGCCGACGCAGCCATGACATGGTGGCCAGCGTCTGCCTCCACAAGCCTAAAAGGCTTCATTTCAAGTGCAAGCAAGCTAGCAGCATGGTATTGCAGCCTGGGGGTGGGTGGGTGGCAGGCTGCACACTTACGCTTGCATTCCAAGTAAACAAAGCAGATGCTAACTTCTATCATCATCATCATGCTCCTCATCTTTGCACTCTTAACTCCCCTGATGGAGAAGCCAGGGCCCACCGGAGGAGTCTGGTTGTCTGGTGGGCTCGGCCAATGCTGCCCTAAAGTAGGCCAGGCTAAGAAAAGTGTGGGGAAGGTTACCGGGACAAATAGGGGTGGCTGGGGACCGAGTATGGACACCCGGCCGTCCCCTGGTGGCAGGGGACCGAGTGTGGACACCAGGCCGCCGACGCAGCCATGACGTGGTGGCCAGATCCGCCTCCACATGCCTAAAAGGCCCAAATTCAAGTGCAAGCAAGCAAGCAGTATGGTATTGCAGCCTGGGGGTAGGTGGGTGGCAGGCTGCATACTTTAGCTTGCATTGCAAGGAATGGGGGAGGTACAATTGAACATTGCCCTGGGACAAAGACTTGCACGGGGATAGTTGCAAGTCTGCATCTTCTGATGTGACAAGGATCACTTCTGATGGGCATACTTTTGCGCAGTGACCTGGGTGTCAGAGATGCTTCCAGGGGTCTTCCCCATGCTGTTCCCATATCTTTTCAGCACTATATGCATGCGTCACACAGCACATGGCCAGAGAAGGTTGTAAAATGTTAAAATGACATTTCCCGGTGAATGCATTTGTCACGGTTGAAAGCAACACAAAAGTGCAAAAACGCATAAAAAATGCTACTTGTGAACATAGCCCAAGGTGTGGAGGAGTATTTTTGTTGTTGGTTATTTATTTTACCTTATACACAGGTCTTTACCCTGGAAAAGAAGTTCCTTAACTTACTTCACAGGAAAAGCGTTTCAGTTTAGTTTTTGAACATTTAATTGTGAGCCCGTAAAAGTGCCTTAATACCTCTTACCACGTTGTTGACAGCAGTGACCTGGGGGTCATAAATGCTTCCTGGGGCAATCCCCATGCTGTCCCCATGTCATTTGAGCACTGTCACTATTGCTTTGGGCACTTTTTAGGCTTTCTACAGACTGCCGGGGGTGCCGCCGCAAAAATGCTCAGGTCTCCCATAGACTAACATTGGGCTCGTTGCTCGGGTCGAGCACCCGAGTATCACGGTGAGCTCGGCCCGAGCTTCGAGCACCCGAGCATTTTAGTGCTCGCTCAACACTAATCCTTACCCCAAAAGGCGAGATCTTGCATGGAGCCCCAGACAGAGGAAGATTGACAGTCATCATGTGTTTCTTCCATTATCTAATAATTGTGCCAACAGTTGTCTTCTCACCAAGCTGCTTGCCTTTTGTCCTGTAGCCCATCCCATCCTTGTGCAGGTCTATAATTTTGTCCCTGGTGTCCTTAGGCAGCTCTTTGGTCTTGGCCATGGTGGAGAGGTTGGAGTGTGATTGATTGAGTGTGTGGACAGGTGTATTTTATACAGGTAACGAGTTCAAACAGGTGTAATTACTACAGGTCATGAGTGCAGAGTAGAGAGCTTCTTAAAGAAAAATTAACAGGTCTGTGAGAGTCAGAATTTTTGCTCGTTGGTAGGTTATCAAATACTTATTTCATGCAATATAATGCAATTTAATTATTTAAAAATCATACAATGTGATTTTATGATTTTTATTTTTAGATTCTGTCTCTCACAGTTGAAATGTACCGACGATAAAAATTACAGACCTCTCCATTCTTTGTAGGTGGCAAAACTTGCAAAATCGGCAGTATATCAAATATTAATTTTCCCCACTGTGTTGTTGGTGACGAGGTTGTATTCTGTCCAGCAACAAGTAGTTGATAGGGACAGCAAGAGTTCATGGTTTGAACTAGCCCAGAGTCGGAAGGGATAAGCTGAAGGGACAAGAGACAGTATGTGTTCAAACTTCAGTTACTGCATGGAGTGCATAGAGTACTTTAGGTCCAATGTGAGCAGTGCCACTTTCTTTGAAGAAGTGAGAGGAGACCAAAAGGAGGAGACAGCGATATCCAAAACAAAAGTGAATGAGAGACAGAGTGATTTTCTGGAGACGGGTCCTGGGAGAAGATGCCTAGAAGTAAAGCCCAGAGTTTATAACTCCCAGAAGTAAGGGTCCTAAACAGGACTGAGTTCGTGAGACGAATATAGTTCCACAGTGTCAGCATTAGAGAAGATAAGTGTAACAGTCCGGGGGGTGGAACCTCTGTGCTACGGTGCAAAGAGTGACCCAGAGGGGCGTAACTAAGTATCAACCTGGACCGACCCTGGTCGTACGGCGGCTAACGACTCCGTGACCAGGGAGGGACCGAGCCGAGGGACCAGGTGCTACTCTGGGGACAACCTTGCAAGGGAGCAGGTGACTCCCACGGTACAGATGGCAGGGACTGACCGGAATATCAGGTAGGCACAGCAGGCAGGCTGGTGAGCGGAAGCCTCCAGGTAGGCAATCAGGCAGACATGGCAAGCGATGGCAGGAGTCTCTAGGTGGAGTGCAGGTGGTCATGGCAAGTGATGGCAGGAGTCTCTAGGTGGTCTGCAGGTGGTCACAGCAAGTGATGGCAGGAGTCTCTAGGTGGTCACGGCAAGTGACGGCAGGAGTCTCTAGGTGGACAGCAGGTGGTCACGGCAAGTGACGCCAGGTAACAGGCAGGTCACAGGCAAGTGCTCCCAGGCAGGCACGGCAGGTAACAGGCTGGTAACAGGTGAGCAGGCTGACTGACACGGCAGATAACAGGCGGGTGCTCCCAGGTGAGTGGGCTGACAGACAAGGCAGGTAACAGGCAGGTAACAGGAGAGCGCTCCCAGGTGAGCGGGCAGACAGACACGGCAGGTAAAAGGCAGGTAACAGGTGCGCTCTCCAGGTGAGCGGGCAGGCAGACTCGGCAGGTAACGGGCAGATAACAGGCTGGCAGGCAGGATGAGGAGTCAGGCAAGCAGCGGAACCTGAGGGCTGAAGCAGAGATAAGTAACTGTGCAACAACTTTGCTAGGGCACCTCCATTTTGAAGGAGGTTCCCTATATATGGGAGGACCCTCGGCTATTGGCCGGGGACTCCTTAGGATGGCGCGCGCGGCCCCTTTAAGAGGGGAGGAGAGTGCGTGCGCCCTAAGCACAGTGCCAGGGGGACTGCGCGTGCCGACAGTAGGAAGAGAAGGAGAGCGGAGAGCGCGGGGAGAGAGGAGGTGAGAGGAACGGCGTCTCTGCCTGGCAGGAGGCAGAGACGCTGATGCCACAGTACCCCCCCCCTTTACGCCCCCTCTTTTTAGGCCAGAAAGGAATTTTTCAAGGAGAAGCGGGGCATGAATGTTCTCCCTGGGTTTCCAAGTTCTCTCCTCTGGGCCAAACCCCTTCCAATCCACAAGAAAAAGGGTCTTTCCTCTTACCCTTTTAGTGGCCAGAATGTTCTCTACCTCAAAAATGTCCTCAGCGGAAACCGGAGCAGGAGGAGTACCTGGATAGTTGGAAAAAGAGTTAAACACAACTGGTTTGAGGAGAGATACATTGAAGGAGTTGGGAATTCGTAAGGTGGCCGGGAGTTTTAACTTGTAGGCCACTGGATTGATCTGTTTGAGAATTTCGAATGGACCGATCAACTGAGGACCCAACTTATAGGAGGGTATATTGAGTCAGACATATTTGCAAGAGAGCCAGACTTTATCTCCCGGGCGGAATTGAGGCGGCTCCAGACATCTCTTGTCAACATGTTTCTTCATCCGCTCGGATGACTGAAGAAGTGCGGACCTGGTATTCTCCCAAATGGTGGAGAATTCGCTGACAAGAGCCTCCGCGGCAGGGTTGTCCACCGAGGCAGAGATGGGAAACGGAATCCGAGGAAGTTGACCGTAGACCACGAAGAACGAGGATTTTGAAGTGGATTCGCTCTTATGGTTGTTGTAGGAGAATTCGGCCCAAGGTAGGAGCTCCACCCAATCGGTATGGTGAGCGTTAACAAAGTGCCGGAGGTAGCTGGTAAGGATCTGGTTGATTCGCTCCACTTGGCCATTGGACTGTGGATGGTAGGCGGAGGAGAAATCCAGGGTGACATCCAGTAGCTTACAGGTAGCTCTCCAGAAACGTGAGGTGAACTGAACCCCTCGATCCGACACAATGTGGAGAGGTAGACCATGGAGATGGAAGATATAACGGAAGAAATCCTTGGCCAACTGAGATGCAGATGGGAGACCAGGCAGAGGGATGAAGTGGGCCATTTTAGAGAAGCGGTCGGCGACCATCCAAATGACTGTACAACCGGCAGAAGCTGGGAGATCAGTAACAAAGTCCATGGCAATGTGCTGCCACGGGGCAGCAGGTACAGGAAGAGGTAGGAGGCGACCAGCTGGAAGATGTCTGGGAACTTTGTTGCGGGCACAGGATGAACAGGCCAAGACGAAGTCTACCACATCCTTGTGGAGGGTAGGCCACCAGTATTGCCGGGTAATGAGCAGGAGAGTCTTCTTTTGGCCAGC
Organism: Phyllobates terribilis; assembly: GCF_046119375.1. Classification (NCBI taxonomy): domain Eukaryota; kingdom Metazoa; phylum Chordata; class Amphibia; order Anura; family Dendrobatidae; genus Phyllobates; species Phyllobates terribilis. The sequence goes on along the minus strand of NW_027362763.1, from coordinate 455,346,486 downwards.
ATGGCCGGCTAGTTTAGATGAATGACCCCAGTGAAGAACCTTCTCACGATATGGTACTGCTACAAACGTCTTACCGGGCGGAAGACGAGCAAGATCCAAGGGGGCCACATGCATCACTTTGGAGGGGTCGATGATGTGCATAGGCTCCTCCTCTTGATTGGAGGACAGGAAGAATCGAAACAAGGCGTCGGCTTTGACATTCTTGTCCGCCGGGCGGAAATGTAGAACGAAGTCGAAGTGGGCGAAGAACAAAATCCGCGTCAGGCCCGGTGGTCTGAGTCTTTGGGCATTTTGGAGATATGCCAGATTTTTGTGATCCGTATAGATGATCACCGGGTATAGAGCCCCTTCAAGCAGATAGCGCCACTCCTCCAGCGCCAATTTAACGGCTAACAGTTCTCAATCTCCAATGGAGTAGTTGCGCTCAGACGAGGAGAAGAGTTTGGAGAAGAAACCGCAGGTTACCATTCTCCCGGATGAAGACTTTTGGGTGAGCACCGCTCCGGCTCCAGAGGAGGAAGCATCAACCTCCAGGTAGAACTGTTTATTAGTGTTGAGCCACCCCCGTAGTGTTCGAGTTCGGTTCGGTTCGTCGAACACCTTTGAACACCGTTAAAACCAATGGCAGGCAAACAAAAACACATAGAAACACATAGAAAACACCTTCAAAGGTGTCCAAAAGCTGACAAACTGCTCAGAAGACATAACTAACACATGGAAAAGTGACAAGTACATACAGTCATGCGAAAAGAAAAGAGGTGGAGGAGTAAAAGGAGGGGGAGACACAGATATAGGCATGTCATGCCCTTCTAAAATCCAAAAAGTGAGAAGCCGACACGGCCAGTCCGTTCCTGCCCGTGCCACCTCCGTGTCGCCCGGTTTGTGCCAGAGCCGCGGTGGACCCTGACGGCCAGCCCCCCTCTCCTAATACTGGTGCCTGTCCGCTGGTGGGTCGAGCCCCCCGCGGTGGGGGGGGGAGTAACATCTGCAGAAGAAAGACCATCTTCCAGCCAAACTAACATGTCGACTTCTTTTCGTGGACAATGTGATACGATCACTTTGTTACGGACACGCCCATCGCTACAAATTCCAGATGAGGCACAAAAACAGCAGGTGCTTCAGCGGATATCAAGTGCTCCTTCAAGTGGGCTCTCCTCCACCTCAACTTCAACATCACAAATACTCCAGTCCTCAGAGGTGTCACCCCAATCGCACTTGCTTCCTCACAGCTCCCAAGTCTCCAGCTGCCCGTCTGAGTATGGGGTAACACAGATGGTTGAGTCTGCACAGCTGTTTACTCATACTATAGCCTGGGAAACGGAGGTCTGCTCCAGAGCTTCTGTTAATCCAGACGAGGAAATGATCTGCACTGATGCCCAGAATCTTTATAAGTCGGATCCAGGACCAGATGAAGAAGGTTCTGAGCATAATGTAGACCCTCGTTCCCAAACTGTAACTCCTGTTGGTGGAGACAATGATGAAGACGATGATGAGACTCAAATACCTGATTGGAGCGACAACTTGACTTTTCGGTCAGGGCAGGAAGAGGTTGGCTTTGAGGACGACGGGTGTGATAACACACAGGGTGATGATGACAAGGTTGGAGATCCCACTTACTGTCAACCCACAGTCAGCCAGTCGATGAGGTCACCCGGGCCTTTGCCTGGCCTTTGGGATGTCGCGGTGGTCGGCTCCCTGGCCCGTACCCTGGGGTCACTCTTTAAAAGGGTGGATAATTGTTAATTTTATAAGAGTTTGTGACACCACCTGTGGTATCTGGTGAGAAGCACCAGCGCTGCAGCAGTCCACTGAGGCCCGTGATAAGGCAGCTCGATGGTATTGCTCCCCACAGGTGGAGCTAGGTCTCAGGGCAGCGTATGCAGGGGGAATGCAGGACAGGCGAGACCCAGCTTGGTCAGAGCAAGAACGGAAACGGACACGGTAGTCACTTCAGTACCTTTAACTGGAGGAAATTCAGGCACATCCTGGAGCACTGTAGGGTGAAGGGTCCATATCAGGATCCTCCCCAATGAGCGGGTGTAGGGCCTCCTGTTTCTTGCCTCTGTGCAGTAAGTTTCTGACCTGCCTGGAGCTAGGCCTAACTTTGTCTCTGTCCTGCGCTGGCTGACCTTGTGGTAGGGCCTTCTCTTGAAGTTCACGCTCCCAGTATGCGGGGCCTAAGCGTCTCCTGGCTCTGTTACGTATCAGCACCTTAGCGATCCTGGGACTTGTAGTTCTCCAGGGATTCCGGTTATGCCTTTCTGGGTCATAGAGATCCCGGTAAGCTCGGATCCGGTGTCCGGTAAATGCTTCGGAGTGAGCTGGTTAAGCTCCTCTGCCCCTTATGTACTAACTCGCCACTCGCCTTCGGCCTACTCGGGCCCTCAATAGGCTATACACACTAACGGCAGCTTGCCGCGCTTCACCGATCTTATGACGCTGGCACACCTTAAGCTCTATCTGGGCTCCCTGAATCTAGCTAGCAGGAGCCTCGTGCTCTGCTGCTGAACTATTAACTGAGTTCTCTAGACTAGACTGAGCTCCACTGCAGACTGACCTCTCTTAGGCTTCTCTACTGCAGGAACTCTTCAGAGGAACTGAACTGCCTAGCTCCACCTTCCCTATTTATATCCCTAACGGGCTCCCTCTGCTGGTCTGAGGTGGAAGGTGGAGATGTGTGAATGTTTATGGGGGCCTCTTGTGGAGGATTCCATCAATACACTCTTCTAGGATCTGTGATACCAAGCGCAGCGGGGCGTCACAGATGCTATTGACGACGAGGTTAGGTTGCGCCTTCCTGGACAGAGACGGAGTACTGGAAGCACGTCAACAACTGCATCTTCAACCACAACTCCGCCTCTGACCACAAGTCGTAGTGGCTCTTCAGGTCGCATGGGCTCTAAGCCTTGCATAGCCTGGGCATTTATTCAGATCGATAAAGATGACCCAACTCGTGTTATCTGTAATATTTGTCACCAAAAGCTAAGTAGAGGCCAAAAAATCCATAGTTTGAGTACTTCATGCATGTACCGTCACATGGATATGAAGCATAAGTTGCAGTGGGAAGCTCACTGTGCTACAATGCGGCCTAGCAGGCTGGGCCAACCACCGTCTGCCCCATCTTGTGCATCCGCGGCCTCTTCATCCTCTGTGACTGGGGGAACAGCAGTCACACATGTTTTGGACGCAGACCTGCCACCTCTTTACCTGCAACAGCCAGTGTGATTGGCAGGTCGTCAGTTCATTGGGAAGTGGAAACACCTGCTGGTGTTGAGAGCTCTCTGACATCGAGAGCACCACCTTTGGATCAAGGCAACCTAACATGTCCACCTGCATCTTCCTCACAGACCGGCAGTTTGCCAGGGACACCCTACTCAACCCCGTCAAAGCACAACAGCCAGCCCTCGGTCCCTCAGATGTGGACAAGTAAAAGACCATTTCCTCCTAGCCATGAGAAAGCTAAGAGGTTGAATTTCACCATCTGCAAGCTGTTGGCTACAGAAATGCTGCCTTTCCGCCTGGAGGACACAGTGGATTTTTGAGACCTTATGTCCGTCGCAGTGCCCCAGTACCAGATGCCCAGTCGGCACTACTTCTCAAAGAAAGGTGTGCCTGCGCTCCACCAGCATGTCGCACACAACATCACCGCTTCTTTGAGAAACTCTGTGTGTGACAGGGTGCATTTCACCACAGACACTTGGACGAGTAGGCATGGACAGGGGCGTTACATGTCGCTGACAGGGCACTGGGTAACTATGGTGACAGCAGGACAAGGGGCTGCTGTCCAAGTCTTGCCGTCCCCGCGAGTTGTACGTCAATCCTCTTAATCTAGAAATTCCTCCACTGCTTCTGCCTCCTCAACCTCCTCTCGGTCCTCCACCTGCACCCAAAGCCTGTCTGGTAATGCCACCTGCTTTCTAACTGCGTACCTCCTTACTATGCTGGCAGCAGGGCTCAACGGCATCAGTGTTTACTTTGAAATGTCTGGGAAATGTGAGTCACACAGCTGAGGACTTGTGGTCAGCTCTGGATACCCAGTTTCATGAATGGTTGTCTCCACTGGACCTGCAACCAGGGAAGGCCGTGTGCGACAATGCTGCAAACCTGGGTGCGGCCCTTCGCCGGGGCAATGTTACACACGTGCCTTGTATGGCTCACGTGTTGAACCTGGTTGTCCATAAATTTTTAGCCCACTATCCCGGACTAGATGGCCTTCTGCAGAGGGCACGGTCGCTGTGTGCTCACTTCCGCCGTTCGCATCCCGCAGCTCAACGACTTACATCTCTACAGAAGTCGTTGGGCCTGCCAGTTCACCGGCTGAAATGCGATGTGCCGACACGGTGGAATTCGACTCTGCACATGTTGCAGCGACTGTGGCAGCACCGACAAGCCCTGGTGCAATAGTTTCTGACGTATAGCCTGGGCCAACGAGATCCAGAGGTGGGGCAAATCACACAGCAGGAGTGGTCTCAGATCAGGGACCTATGAAGTTGACGCGCCCCCTGGGCCGTGGGGTACCCGGAGCCGGGCCGGTAGACGCTGGGGGTTGTAGTCACTGTGGCGGTGACCCGGTCCGTGACCCAGGGCGGTCAATCCAACGGTAATTTGTATATATGGATTTTATAATGTCCGACTACGCCACCTGTGGAGTGCGGCCAAAGGTGCCGCCGCTGCGGAACAGTCCTCTGAAGCTGGTGGTTTTGCTGCAATGGTATTATTACTCACCACAGGAAGAGTGTAGCTTCAGGGCAGTGTGGGTGGATGATGGTGGTTGTAGTGCAGGGTGTCAGTAATGAACACAGAGTCCGTGTGATGCAGTCCCAAGATCTTTACTCACAGTTGTTGCAGTCCAGATTACAGGTACCAGAGCTATCTCACCCGTCGTGCTGTGCGTACTCAGTGAGGGGCTCAGTCCACCCCCAGATAGCTCCGGAGTACTTAGCAGGACCCCCTTCTGTGTGTCCTTTCTCTGGCCTTCTCCCTGCACCTCACACCCAGTGACACTTCTATCCGGTATCCTCGGGCCTTGGCGGGCGACTTGTGTTCCGTCCCCTGGGTCCTATGTGGCTACCTTCTTAGTGAGACTGGTGTGGACTTTTGCCTGCAGTACATGAAATGCTGCAGCCTCCGGTTTCTAGTTGAGCCTTGCTGTTTCTCCTCTAGTTGAGGGACCGGTTCCCCTTATCTGGCCTGACCCCTCTACCTCCTGGTAGCAGCAGGAGTACAGGTGGCCTTCTGCACGGCCCGTAGCCCTAGGGTCCCTTCGGTTCCTGGAGCCTTCCTGCTCCCACTCCTCTCTTCTCTCCTTCAGTCCTGGGCCTCCCAGGCTAGGCCCGCCTCCGGAGCAGAGCTCATGCCGAGCCTCTGCTCCTGTCACTTTTCCTCCTCTGACTGGCTTGCTCTTTCTAAGATGGCTTCCTATTTATACTCTCCCTGTCATGTGCTCCCCTAAGCTGCTCCCCTAAGCACCCACTACATAGGATCCTCCCACCAGCTAGGGACCTGGGACTGTGCTCTCCCTTAGGAGCAATCTCGCCCTAACCCCACTGCGGGTATGTGTTGGATGCAGGTGTTAGGGTCCCGAGCCATACGCCTTCCTTACCTGAGGGTGAGATACCACACCTCTGGGTGAGATGCAGTAACTCTGTGGTGACTGCACCCTCAGGGGCGCCACACACCTTTCTGCACAGTTTTGAAATGGTGACGAAGATGTTTAGTGCTGACGACGATGCCATTATCAGCATAACTATTCCGGTGATTTACATGCTGGAGCACACATTAAACAGAATTCAGAGTCAGGTGGTCGGACAAGAGGAGGTGGAGGAAGTAGAGGAGGAGTCGTATGCGGAAGGGATAACATCTCCAAGGTCCAGACGGTTGGCAGCACCAAGGAGGCAGGCATGGGAGGGTGGGGGAGAGGGATTAAACAGGGCGCATGGTAGCAGCCAAACTGTTGAGGAAGGTGCAGGAGCCGAGGAAGAAGTGGAGGATGAACTGGCGATGGGCATGGAAGACTCATCAGATGAGGGAGACCTTGATCACATTTCTGTTGTGCGAGGTTGGGGGGAGAGGGCAGAGGAAAGAAGCATGATTCTTACCTCGCTACCAACACAACAAGGACTTGGTCCTCCTGGATGCGCAAGACACATGAGTGCCTTCTTGCTGCACTACCTGCAACATGACCCTCAGATTGCAGAATTCGAAGTAATCTCGACTACTGGGTTGCCACACTCTTAGATCCCCGGTACAAAAGTAAATTTGCCGAAATAATTCCTGCCATAAAAAGGGATTGACGCATGCAGGAGTATCTGCAGACGCTGTTGCAGAATCTTACATGTGCTTTTCCACAAAACACCAGTGGTGCACGAAGTGAATCTCACAGTTCTATCTTGCCAACCGCGGGACTGTCGAGTCTTCATCACTCAAACCGTAACAGTAACACAGTATCTGCTGGTAACAGCAATTTTGTGAGATCGTTTCACCACTTTTTTAGACCATCCTTTGCAAGGCCACAGGAGACAAGAAGTCTGACACATAGTCAATGCCTAGAGAGGATGGTGCAGGAGTATCTCCAAGTGAACATCGAAGCCATGACTGTGTCACTGGACCCTTGCTCATTTTGGTATTCCAATCTGGAAAAATGACCGGAGCTCGCCACTCACGCCTTGGAGATCTTGTCATGCCCTGCAGCCAGTGTTCTCTCTGAACGTGTGTTCAGCGTTGCTGATGGTGTGCTGACAGATAAGCGCACGCGGCTGTCCACTGAGAATGTAGACAGACTCACGTTCATAAAGATGAACAAATCATGGATTCGCAAGGACTTTTATAATCCTGTGTTATCCTTGGGAGGCTAAAAGCTTGAGGATTTGGTAATATCACCTCACCAACCGTTTTAAGCAACTGTGGGGCAATTGATGCCACTTAACCCTAGAACGCATGACCATAAAAATCTACACTTTCATATACCTGGGACCTTTTAGGCCCGTGTGCAAATAACATTGAATAACTCAAACTCAAATGACAAACAACTATATACATGAAGAATACCTAGAGTTTCAAAATTCTAACTAAAGTAATCTTGCAGAAAATAGAAAACAATTAACAGGGCGGGACTGCGAGGCCCCAGGTATGCGTTCTAGGGTTAAGTGGTGTCTGTGCCACAATTTTGGGAAAAAATGGAAACTCTTTTTGGAGTCCCCTTGCTGTGTCTTACGTGACGTTGGCATCGTCAATTCCAGGTGGGTTGGGTCGCTCCCCCCCCCATTTTAACTGTAAGAAACTACATACACTATGGCTTGGGGTAACACAGATGATTGAGTCTGAAGAGCTGTTTACTCAGAGGTCTGCTCCAAATCTTCAGTGTCTGCTAGTCAGCGTAGAATTTTTAACTGCATCTAGCCTAGGCAATACTTTGGGCGTAGTAGCCCAGCTGCGAAGCAAGCTGCACCGCCTGTGTATCTAATAAGAATTTTTAAATGCATCTAGCCTAGGCAGACTGTGGGGACCCCCAACCAAACCCAGACGCTCAGCCCCCCTACCGCCCCCCTTTTCCTTGACAATACAATAATGTAACTCTTACAACTGGATGGGTGAGGATCGGTCACAGCTTTATTAACTCTTTATACTCATTCCATTAGAAAGACATTTTATTTCTAAAATAATTCAGCTTGTTGCAGCATGCCCTGGGTCTCCACTCCGGCAACTTGGCCAACAAGTGTAACTCTCCAACATGTCCTTTCTATTTCCAGGCCACGGAGGATCCTGCGTACTCGTATGCAGGACTCTGACCCCCACCCATCACTCTTAACGCTTGTTCCACTCCGTCCTGGAGTCCTGACAGGAATATGTCCAGTCCAATATCCATTAAGTGAACACCGTCGGGCCGTATGAGGCCTGCTTTATCTCCTTCCAGTTGTCGGTGTCGTAACACTACACCGCCTCTGTCTCTTCTAAATTTTGCCATCCGAATATTTATTACCCGCCTTGTCCGTTCGATGGCCGTGATGTCTCGCGCACCTTGCCATACCGCTATCGGCACAATCTCTGACCATACTATAGCTAGTTTTGTGAAAAATTCTTTGAAGCGCTCAGTGTCTAGTTTCATTATTGCCATTAGTTATGCGCTCTTGTGATGACCTAGGTTGTTTCCCCCGGCCTGTATAACTAAGATGACCAGACATCTTGCCTCTCTCCCTACCTTGATTACCTCCATTAGTACCTGTGGCCATAGCAGGCCTCTAATACCTCTCCAGTTGAAATATGTGTTATGAAACTCTAATTTCCTCCCGCCTGGGCGGACTTTCGCCCTTTAATCTGCCCAATATATATACGAGTGGCCTATCACCCACACTGTTGGCTTAGCGTCACCTGTAAAAGAAACAAACCACGTTAGGATAACAAGTCCGGTCTTATGTATCTTGCCAAACACGTGGATCACCATCTCTCTATCCTCTGAACTTCCGTTTCTGACAGTCCTGCTCTTGCTGCTTCTGTGGCCGCGCCTATGCGGAATGAGTGTGTCCCGTAATCTTTGGGGTGGTTCCCTGCCGATGTTATGCACTTATTAAATATAGCTTGGAACTGGTATCTTGCTAATGGCGTCCCATCAATGTGTGATAGGAACAAATTACTTTGTGATCTGATGGTTAGATATGGTTTTACTATTGTTACCCGACTCAGTGTACCGTTTGTGGGTTGTAGAAGTACCCAAGTGCCCCTGCCCGCTGGAACCATTTTCGATTTGTGTATGCGTAGACGTATTGCATTATTGGCTATGACTACGTCCTGGTGTAATAAGCCTCCACTGGTGCTAATTTTGGATTGAGGGACTAATTCGCTTATGCATAGCGCCCCGAAGAAGGCGATCACAAATGCAGTAGACAGTAGTGTTGCTTCAAATTGTGAGTGTCATGTTAATGGTGTTAGGGATATGATGTTAGAAATCAGTTTTAGTGACACGGGACGGGACGTCTACACTCCTGACTTGGCTGACCCCTTTTCCACCCTTTTATGGATTGTCTGATGATGAATCTTTGTCACATCTCCACAATTCAGTAGTTGGAAGTGAAATGCTACTCCGGTCAGACACCGCTGCGCTGACGCCCCTGATATGCCCCTCATCATTAGCTGGTGGAGAAATTCTATGGTGACTTGTGATCTGGCTTGTTCACATTGGTCAACCCGTCTGCCTGCTACTAGTCGTGTCCACTCTTCCCATGCCTTACCGTATGCTTGCCACGTCGACGGGGCAACTGACGCTCTGATTAATGGCATCAATTATTCGCCACTAGATCCCATAGGGAAGGTGGGCAACTGTTGTCCCGATGGGTGGGCATTGTGGAAGAGCTCTGTGAAAATCTGCCAATTGAATTGTTATAAAGCGTTAGCAGCAGCTTTAGACCCCTCAGCATAGTGTCTAGCGCGGACCCATACATTGTGTTTTAGGCACAGGAATGCTAGCCTGGGTAGTAGGCCTAGCACTGGGAGAGACGATGATGCCATCTTATTAATGCAGGGCGCTAAGCTGGTGTTTTTTGTTGTGAAGCATATATTTTTGTAAGCCAGGAGCGCGCCCCATATTTCTATTGCTACCACTATTGGGAAGAAAAATTATTTTCAGGGCTAGATGCAGCGAAAAATTATTATTAATTGAAAAGCTGGTGGAGCTTGGTATAGATGGCCTAATACAATGAGACCCACACACTGCTAGAAGGCCAAATATTTTTTCAGAGGTAGATGCAGAAAAAAATTATATTCAGTTTGCAACCTTATGGAGGTCAGTATAGATGGACTAATAGAACAAGTCCCACACACAGCTAGAAGCCCAAATATTTTTTCACAGGTAGATGCAGAAAAAAATTATATTCAGTTTGCAACCTTATGGAGATCAGTATAGATGGACTAATAGAACAAGTCCCACACACAGCTAGAAGCCCAAAAATTTTTTCAGAGGTAGATGCAGAAAAAAATTATATTCAGTTTGCAACCTTATGGAGGTCAGTATAGATGGACTAATAGAACAAGTCCCACACACAGCTAGAAGCCCAAATATTTTTTCAGAGGTAGATGCAGAAAAAAATTATATTCAGTTTGCAACCTTATGGAGGTCAGTATAGATGGACTAATAGAACAAGTCCCACACACAGCTAGAAGCCCAAATATTTTTTCAGAGGTAGATGCAGACAAAAAATTATTTTGAATTTGCAACCTTATGGAGGTCAGTATAGATGGACTAATAGAACAAGTCCCACACACAGCTAGAAGCCCAAATATTTTTTCAGAGGTAGATGCAGAAAAATTTATATTCAGTTTGCAACCTTATGGAGGTCAGTATAGATGGACTAATAGAACAAGTCCCACACACAGCTAGAAGGCCAAATATTTTTTCAGAGGTAGATGCAGACAAAAAATTATTTTGAATTTGCAACCTGATGGAGGTCAGTATAGATGACTAATAGAACAAGTCCCACACACAGCTAGAAGGCCAAATATTTTTTCAGAGGTAGATGCAGAAAAAAATTATATTCAGTTTGCAACCTTATGGAGGTCAGTATAGATGGACTAATAGAACAAGTCCCACACACAGCTAGAAGGCCAAATATTTTTTCAGAGGTAGATGCAGACAAAAAATTATTTTGAATTTGCAACCTGATGGAGGTCAGTATAGATGACTAATAGAACAAGTCCCACACACAGCTAGAAGGCCAAATATTTTTTCAGAGGTAGATGCAGAAAAAAATTATATTCAGTTTGCAACCTTATGGAGGTCAGTATAGATGGACTAATAGAACAAGTCCCACACACAGCTAGAAGCCCAAATATTTTTTCAGAGGTAGATGCAGAAAAAAATTATATTCAGTTTGCAACCTTATGGAGGTCAGTATAGATGGACTAATAGAACAAGTCCCACATACAGCTAGAAGCCCAATATTTTTTCAGAGGTAGATGCAGAAAAAAATATATTCAGTTTGCAACCTGATGGAGGTCTGTATAGATGGACTAATACAACAAGTCCCACACACAGCTAGAAGCCCAATATTTTTTCAGAGGTAGATGCAGAAAAAAATATATTCAGTTTGCAACCTGATGGAGGTCAGTATAGATGGACTAATACAACAAGTCCCACACACAGCTAGAAGCCCAATATTTTTTCAGAGCTAGATGCAGAAAAAAAGGAGGTCAGTATAGATGGACTAATAGAATGATGCTATGCCCAAAAGATTTTACTTCACTAGGTGCAGTAAAAAAATTGGTATTCTATACACAGGTGGTATATCTTGCAACACAGATAGGCTACTCCACTGACTAACACACTCTGCAATAGGCCAAAAAGGATTAGCTTTGCTAGATTCAGCCAAATGCTGTGAAAAAAACTTGCACAGCACTGGCACAGACCTGCCTGGCAAAAACTGATAGGAACTGATGTAACCTAGTCCTGAAAAGGACTCCAATTACAATTAGTCTTTACTCCCACAATCTATCTATTTAAGAGCACAGACCTGCCTGATAAAAGTCGTAGGAAATGCTGTAACCTAGTCCTTAAAAGGACTGCAATCACAACTATTCCCTACTCCCAAGCTATCTGTAGATTTGTGCGAAAATTGGCTTGAAATTAACAAGGTATAGCGCACACAGCAACAGCGGTGCCGTCTAACATGCAGCTGCAGCAGTGAGAAAATGGTGGCGACGGGGAAAATGGCTTGGTCTTATAGGGCAAGGACATGTGACATACACTGCCAATGACACATGCCCTTGCTTGTGTGAAAAAAAGCACTTCACTCCGCGTGTGCGCTGCTGATAGGCTGACAGATTGCACCTCCCCACTGCAAATGCGGGAAAGAGAAAAAAAAATGGAGATCTTCATTGTTCCTGCAGAGATCCATCCCCTGCCCCTCCCCCCACCCCGCTGTACACTCAAACTGCGTATTAACATTAATTTTCATCATCACTGAGAAAAAATCCAGTTATGATTTTGGTGCACGAACAGTTATCGAACATAACCTCGAACAGCCGAATTTTTCTCAAATTGTTCGTGTTCGCCGAACGGCTCGAACACCGCCCAAAACAGCTCGAATTTGAGATTGGCGAACAGTTCGAGTAGAACAACGCTCATCTCTACTGTTTATTGCTATCTGGATGGTGCAGCACTGGGGCAGAGGAGAAGGCTTACTTTAAGGAAAGGAAGGCCTCCTCAGCTTCGGGCGACCATTCCTTGGGATTTGCTCCCTTACGGGTGAGCGCAGATATGGGAGCAGTCCGGGAAGAGAAGTGCGGGATGAAGAGACGATAGTAGTTGGCGAAGCCCAGGAATCGCTGAATCGCCTTCAACCCCTCCGGACAGGGCCACTTAAGGACAGCAGAGAGCTTCTCGGGATCCATTCGTAGGCCTGTCTGGGAGATTACATAGCCCAGGAAAGGAAGAGAGGTCTGCTCGAAGAGGCACTTCTCGAACTTAGCATAGAGGTGATTCTGCCTGAGCCTAAGCAGGACCTGATGAACATACCTCCGGTGTGTGGGAAGATCCAGAGAGAAGACTAAGATATCGTCCAGGTACAGCACCACGCAAGAGAAAAGAAGATCACGGAAGATGTCGTTGACCAATTCTTGGAAGACGGCAGGAGCATTGAAGAGACCAAAGGGCATCACACGGTATTCATAGTGACCGTCCCGGGTATTGAATGCCGTCTTCCACTCGTCTCCTTGACGGATACGGACCAGGTTATACGCCCCACGTAGATCTAGCTTGGTAAAGATCCTAGCTCCCTTAAGACAGTCAAACAACTCGGAGATGAGCGGCAGGGGGTATTTGTTCTTTACCGTGATTTGGTTGAGTCCTCTATAGTCAATACAGGGGCATAATGAACAATCTTTCTTCTTAAAGAAGAAGAATCTGGCTCAAGCCGGGGAGGTAGATTTCCAGATGAATCCCCTGGCCAGATTCTCCTTGATGTACTCCGACATGGCCCGGGTTTCGGCCGACGACAACGGGTAAATAAGCCCATGGGGTGGAGTGGCGCCAGGTACCAGGTCGATCGGGCAATCATATGGCCTATGAGGTAGCAGTGTCTCTGCTTCCTTTTTACCAAAGACATCTGCAAAGGACCAGTAAGGTGCCGGTAGACCGGGTAAATTAGCCGGGGTAGGTGGAGGATGAGACGGGCGAACCAGAACCAGACAGGTCCTATGGCAGTCCTGCCCCCACCGGAGTACTTCACCGGATTGCCAGTTCAGCACGGGTTTATGTGTCTAGAGCCATGGTAGACCTAGCAATAGGGAGTAAGAGAGTCCGGATAGCACATGGAAGGAGATCTTCTCAGAGTGCAGCATTCCCACCTGCAGGGTTATGGGTTCAGTGACGAGCAAGATGGTCACCGGAAGGAGTTTTCCATCCACGGAGGCCACTGACAATGGTTCAGCCAGAGGTTTGGTGGGAATCCGGTATCTCTCTACCAGGGACTGGGAAATGAGGTTTTCAGCAGCTCCAGAATCCAGGTGACCAATTTCAAAGTGACGGTTCACTCCCCAGGAGATAGAGACAGACAAAGTCAGGGACGGAGAGGGCTTACTTTTGCCTAGGACAACCTCTCCGAGCGGTCCTAGACACTGGAGTTTCCAGGCTTCTCCGGGCAGGAACGGATAAAGTGCTCCTTACTGCCACAGTAGAAACAGCTCCCCTCGGCTCGGCATCACTCTTGGCGAGATTTGACCATCTTGGTCTGGTTGATCTGCATAGGTTCGGGCGAGTGCACCCGGGGAGTGACTGGTTGAGAGGCAGGTCTCTGGAAAGTAGGAGCAAGGCGAGGAAACTCTCTCTCCCAGGTAGTCTCTTTGGTACGTTCTTAGAAACGGATGTCAATCCGAGTAGCTAGTGACACCTCGTCATTCAGGGTGGTAGTAATGTCCCGACCGGCTAACTCCCAGAAGACGGACACCAGAGCCTCGTTGTCCCAGGCAAGCTCAGAAGCGAGGATACGGAACCGTATGGCATATTGGCCCACGGTGAGACTCTCTTGGCGGAGAAGTAGCAGAGAGGAGGGTGAAGAGGATTTTCGTCCTGGTTCATCGAAGACTTTCCGGAAAGCAGCGAGGAAAGACGATAGGTCGGACACCAGGGGATCTCCTCTCTCCAACAGGGGATTTAGCCATGCCAGTGCTTCCCCAGTGAGTTGGGACATGATGAATGCCACCTTGGCCCGGTTGGAGATGAACTGATGTGCCAAGAGTTCAAAATGCAGGGTGCACTGGTTTATGAAACCTCAAGCTAAGACGGGGTAGCCAGCAAAACGTGGAGGTGCCAAGAGTCGGGGTCCATAGCCGGACGCCATCATAGGACTAGGTTGTGGTGCCGCGGAAGCAGGCACTGCCTGACCAGAGATGGACACAGACGGATCGGACAATGCACCTAGGCGAGAGTTAACAGACCACAGGAAAGACAGGACCGACTCCTGTTGAGCCCTCTGACGTAAGACCTCCTGGTGCAGGTTGGAGATTGCGGGGGTCTGAGGGCCACCGGGTTCCATGGCCCGAGTAAACTGTAACAGGTCCGGGTGGTGGAACCTCTGTTCTACGGTGCAAGGAGGGACCCAGAGGGGCATAACTACGTATCAACCCGGACCGACCCTGGTCGTACGGCGACTATTGACTCCGTGACCAGGGAGGGACCGAGCCGAGGGACCAGGTGCTACTCTAGGGATGACCTTGTAAGGGAGCAGGTGACTCCCACGGTACAGATGGCAGGGACAGACCGGAATAGCAGGTAGGCACAGCAGGCAGGCTGGTGAGCGGAAGCCTCCAGGTAGGCAATCAGGTAGACATGGCAAGCGATGGCAGGAGTCTCTAGGTGGACTGCAGGTGGTCACGGCAAGTGACGGCAGGAGTCTCTAGGTGGTCACAGCAAGTGACGGCAGGAGTCTCTAGGTGGACTGCATGTGGTCACGGCAAGTGACGGCAGGTAACAGGCAGACCACAGGCAAGTGCTCCCAGGTGAGCGGGCTGGCAGGCATGGCAGGTAACAGGCTGGTAACAGGTGAGCAGGATGACTGACACGGCAGGTAACAGGCGGGTGCTCTCAGGTGAGCGGGCTGACAGACAAGGCAGGTAACAGGCAGGTAACAGGTGAGCGCTCCCAGGTGAGCGGACAGACAGACACGGCAGGTAACAGGCAGGTAACAGGCGAGCGCTCCCAGGTGAGCGGGCAGACAGACACGGCAGGTAACAGGCAGGTAACAGGTGAGCGCTCCAGGTGAGCGGGCTGGCAGACTCGGCAGGTAACGGGCAGATAACAGGCTGGCAGCAGGACGAGGAGTCAGGCAAGCAGCGGAACCTGAGGGCTGAAGCAGAGATAAGTAACTGTGCAACAACTTTGCTTGGGCACCTCCATTTTGGAGGAGGTGCCCTATATATGGGAGGACCCTCGGCTATTGGCCGGGGACTCCTTAGGACGGCGGGGAGCGCGGGGAGAGAGGAGGTGAGAGGGACGGCGTCTCTGCCTGGCAGGAGGCAGAGACACCGATGCTACATTACCCCCCCCCCCCTTTATGCACCTCTTCTTTAGGCTAGAAAGGAATTTTTCAAGGAGAAGCGGGGCATGAATGTTCTCCCTACTCCCAACTAAAACTGTTATAGCTCTGTCCTTAACTTTGCTGCCCAATCAACACTCCTCTGTCCTCGCTTTTCCTCCAACTCTGCCCTCTGCCAATCCTTTCATTGGTTTCCAATTCCCTAACAAATCCAGTATCAAATACTAACAATGACTTTCAAGATGTTCATAACCTGTCTCCTTCAAATATCTCCAAAGTAATCTCCCCATATCTTCCCACAGATAATCTCCGGTCTTCACAAGACCTCCTTCTGTCTCGTATGTTCCTTCCCCAATTGTCTCCAAGATTTTTCCCGAAAATCCCCCATCCTCTGAAATGCAGTGCTTGAATACTTCCAACTGTCTCCAACATTTGGTACCTTCACATGCAACCTGAAAACACATCTCTTCAGGAAAGCCTACAGCCAGCAATAATCCCGCTGTCAACTCACAACCACTGCTGCAACCCCCTAAACCTACTGTCTCTTTCTCCATTACCCTGTAGATTGTAAGCCCGTGAAGGCAGGATCCTTTCCCCCTCTGTACCAGTTTGTCACTGTTTGCTCGTTCATTGTAATTTATATATATATACAGTACAGACCAAAAGTTTGGACACACCTTCTCATTTAAAGATTTTTCTATATTTTCATGATTTTGAAAATTGTACATTCACACTGAATGCATCAAAACTATGAATTAACACATGTGGAATTATATACTTAACAAAAAAGTGTGAAACAACTGAAAAAATGTCTTATATTCTAGGTTCTTCAAAGTAGCCACCTTTTGCTTTGATGACTGCTTTGCACACTCTTGGCATTCTCGTGATGAGCTTCAAGAGGTAGTCACTGGAAATGGTTTTCACTTCACAGGTGTGCCCTGTCAGGTTTAATAAGTGGGATTTCTTGCCTTATAAATGGGGCTGGGACCATCAGTTGTGTTGTGCAGAAGTCTGGTGGATACACAGCTGATAGTCCTACTGAATAGACTGTTAGAATTTGTATTGTGTCAAGAAAAAAGCAGCTAAGTAAAGAAAAACGAGTGGCCATCATTACTTTAAGAAATGAAGGTCAGTCAGTCCAAAAAATTGGGCAAACTTTGAAAGAGTCCCCAAGTGCAGTTGCAAAAACCATCAAGCGCTACAAAGAAACTGGCTCACATGAGGACCGCCCCAGAAAAGGAAGACCAAGAGACACCTCTGCTTCTGCAGATATGTTTATCCGAGTCACCAGCCTCAGAAATCGCAGGTTAACAGCAGTTCAGATTAGAGACCAGGTCAATGCCACACAGAGTTCTAGCAGCAGACACATCTCTACAACAACTGTTAAGAGGATACTTTGTGGAGCAGGCCTTCATGGTAAAATAGCTGCTAGGAAACCACTGCTAAGGACAGGCAACAAGCAGATGAGACTTGTTTGGGCTAAAGAACACAAGGAATGGACATTAGACCAGTGGAAATCTGTGCTTTGGTCTGATGAGTCCAAATTTGAGATCTTTGGTTCCAACCACCGTGTCTTTCTGTGATGCAGAAAAGGTACACGGATGGACTCTACATGCCTGGTTCCCACCGTGAAGCATGGAGGAGGATGTGTGATGGTGTGGTGGTGCTTTGCTGGTGACACTGTTGGGGATTTATTCAAAATTGAAGGCATACTGAACCAGCATGGCTACCACAGAATCTTGCAGCGGCATGCTATTCCATCCGGTTTGTGTTTAGTTGGACCATCATTTATTTTTCCACAGGACAATGACCCCAAACACACCTCCAGGCTGTGTAAGGGCTATTTGACCAAGAAGGAGAGTGATGGGGTGCTACGCCAGATGACCTGGCCTACACAGTCACCATACCTGATCCCAATCGAGTTGGTTTGGGGTGAGCTGGACCGCAGAGTGAAGGCAAAAGGGCCAACAAGTGCTAAGCATCTATGGGAACTCCTTCAAGATTGTTGGAAGAGTGCCAAGAGTGTGCAAAGCAGTCATCAAAGCAAAAGTTGGCTACTTTGAAGAACCTAGAATATAAGACATATTTTCAGTTGTTTCACACTTTTTTTGTTAAGTATATAATTCCACATGTGTTAATTCATAGTTTTGATGCCTTCAGTGTGAATGTACAATTTTTATAGTCATGAAAATACAGAAAAATCTTTAAATGAGTAGGTGTGTCCAAACTTTTGGTCTGTACTGTATATATATATATATATATATATATATATATATATATATGTGCTATATGTAAACCATCTTCACATGTACAGCAATGGAGCTTTAAAAATAAATAATAATTAACTTCTCTACAAGGACACTAAATATACATTGCTCAAAAAAATTAAGGGAACACTCAAATAACACATCCAAGATCTGAATGAATGAAATATTCTCATTGAATACTCTGTTCTGTACAAAGTTGAATGTGCTGATAACAAAATCACACATAAATCATCAATGGAAATCAAATTTATTAACCAATGGAAGCCTGGCTTTGGAGTCACCCCCAAAATTAAAGTGGAAAAACACACTATAGGCTGATCCAACTTTGATGCAATGTCCTTAAAACAAGTCAAAATGAGGCTCAGTATTGTGTGTGGCCTCCACGTGCCTGTATGACCTCCCTACAATGCCTGGGCATGCTCCTGATGAGGTTTCGGATGGTCTCCTGTGGGATCTCCTCCCAAACCTGGACTAAAGCATCTGCCAACTCCTGGACAGTCTGTGGTGCAACGTGACGTTGGTGGATGGAGCAAGACATGATGTTCCAGATGTGCTCAATCGGATTCAGGTCTGGGAAACAGGCGGGCCAGTCCATAGCTTCAATGCCTTCATCTTGCAGGAACTGCTGACACACTCCAGCCACAAGAAGTCTGGCATTGTCCTGCATTAGGAGGAACCCAGGACCCACCGCACCAGCATATGGTCTTAGAAGGGGTCTGAGGATCTCATCTTGGTACCTAATGGCAGTCAGGCTACCTCTGGCGAGCACATTGAGTGCTGTGCGGCCCTCCAAAGAAATGCCACCCCACACCATTACTGACCCACTGGCAAACCGGTCATGCTGAAAGATGTTGCAGGCAGTAGATCGCTCTCCACGGCGTCTCCAGACTCTGTCACGTCTGTCACATATGCTCAGTGTGAACCTGCTTTCATCTGTGAAGAGCACAGGGCGCCAGTGATGACTTTGCCAATCGTGGTGTTCTGTGGCAAATGCCAAGCGTCCTGCACAGTGTTGGGCTGTGAGCACAACCCCCATCTGTGGACATCAGACCCTCATACCACCCTCATGGAGTCGGTTTCTAACTGTTTGTGCAGACACATGCACATTTGTGGCATGCTGGAAGTCATTTTGTAGGGCTCTGGCAGTGCTCCTCCTGTTCATCCTTGCACAAAGGCGGAGGTAGCGGTCAAGCTGCTGGGTTGTTGCCCTCCTACAGCCGCCTCCACGTCTCCTGGTGTACTGGCCTGTCTCCTGGTAGCACCTCCAGCCTCTGGACACTACGCTGACAGACACAGCAAACCTTCTTGCCACAGCTCGCAGTGATGTGCCATCCTGGATGAGCTGCACTACCTGAGCAACTTCTGTGGGTTGTAGAGTCCGTCTCATGCTACCATGAGTGTGAAAGCACAACCAACATTCAAAAGTGACCAAAACATCAGCCTGAAAGCATTGGTACTGAGATGTGGTCTGTGGTCCCCACTTGCAGAACCACTCCTTTATTGAGTGTGTCTTGATAATTGCCAATAATTTCCATCTATTGTCTATTCCATTTGCACAACAGCATGTGAAATTAATTATCAATCAGTGTTGCTTCCTAAGTGGACAGTTTGACTTCACAGAAGTTTGATTTACTTGGAGTTATATTCTGTTACGTGTTCCCTTTATTTTTTTGAGCAGTGTATTATTTTATTCCCTTAGAAGAATTAATGATTGTCTATGCATTTTACCATAGATACAATCATTCCACAATGATGTGATGCATGATGCAAATGTTGAAATTAATTACTTTCTTTAAGGCACTTTTCTGTGTTACCTAAATCTTTAAAGTTGATAAAACATTTCATTTTATTGAGCCTCATATTTTTAAATGGGGGAGAAAGATCTAGACTTTATGTAGTGCTTTCTTAAATGAGATTATTAATAGCAAGGACATTGAGTAAACATTCTATTTTTATTAGTTTATTTTCTGTTCACATTTTCTACAACATTGGGTTTGATGAACAACTGCAGCTTAGTTAAAACGATACATGCAGACTTTCTCTTTAATGAAGACAAACTAAGCTCTACAAAGGAAATTCATTATTTGGATGTTTGTGTGCTCAATGGAAGTTTTCTTCTAATCTAGGATGAAAAACTTATTGTAACCATCATCAATGCAGAATATGCTTTATTTATGCAATGAAGTGTTGACTTTGAAAAGCTCTTTTTTCTGCTGTCATAAGAGTAATATAACTTACAACTGGAGAGCACCAAAATTTTATGTCCCGATATTGGTGCTGGTCCAAGTACAGCATTATTTTCATAATAACTTCTTAATGACTTCCGTTACCCCTATTTTTATTGTGAGAATTCCTCAGTGCTACCTTTTTACGGAGCTGAGAAATAATGGGATAGATTATCTCAGAGAGATGAGTTCCGCCACAACAGCATCCTTACTGACAAGTCCCAATGTGCAGAAATTACCTGATAAAGGCCCTAACAAGCCAAAATGCTGATACATTTCTGCGATTGATACATTTCTGCAAAAATCAGAAATAAATAAACAGACTTCGCATTATTTGTTGTATGTGCTAAAGATTTTTCTAGGATCGATTTATATACTTTTCTTTTGGGTGCCCTTTAAATAACAGTCAGCTGGCATATTCAATTATTTTGTATTATTCAGTCATCATCTGCATGTAAAAATCATAGTTGGAGAAGAGCTCCACTCGCGACTGTTAACCTGTTAAATACCTCTGTAAGTCTCTGACATTGGCATTTAATGTGTGCCAGCAGGGGGGGCGTGTAATTTGACTCTTGAATTGGCACATCTATGGGATGACTGCGGGGCACCGATGGGTTGCCATAACAGCCCTGGGTCTGCTGAAGATCTCTGTGCTTGTCTTGAAGGTACTCCTATGAAAGCTATTCTGTAGCTAACGTTCATACAGTTAGGAAAAAAAGTTTTTGATACACTGCTGATTTAGCAAGTTTTTCCACCTACAAAGAATGGAGAGGACTGTAATTTTTATTGCAGGTACACTTCAACTGTGAGAGACAGAATCTGAAAATAAAAACAGAAAATGACATTGTATGATTTTTAAATAATTAAATTGCATTTTATTGCATAAAATAAGTATTTGATCACCTACCAACAAGCAAGAATTCTGGCTCTCACAGACCTGTTAGTTTTTCTTTAAGAAGCCCTCTACTCTGCACTTATTATCTGTATCAATTGCACCTGTTTGCACTCCTTACTTGTATAAAATACGCCTGTTCATATGCTCAATCAATCACACTCCAACCTCTCCAAAATGGCCAAGACCAAAGAGCTGTCTAAGGACACCAGGGACAAAATTGTAGACCTGCACAAAGCTGGGGTGGGCTATAGGACAATGGGCAAGCAGCTTGGTGAGAAGGCAACAACTGTTGGCACAATTATTAGATAATGGAAGAAACACAAGATGACTGTCAGGAAAGGTAAGGAATCAGCCCAGAACTACACAGTAGGACCTGGTCAATTACCAGAAGAGATCTGGGACTACAGACTCAAACATCACCATTAGTAATACACTACGCCGTCATGCATTAAAATCCTGCAGGGCATGCAAGGTCCCCCTGCTAATGCCAGCACATGTCCAGGTCCATTTGAAGTTTGCCAATGAGCATCTGGATGATCCAGATGAGACATGGGAAAAGGTCATGTGGTCAAATGAGACCAAAATAGAACTTTTTGGTTTCAATTCCACTCACCGTGTTTGGAGGAAGAAGAAGGATGAGTACAACCCCAAGAATACCATCCTAACTTTGAAGCATGGTGGTGCTAACATCATACTTTGGGGGTGCTTTTCTGCAAGGGGAAAGCATGACTTCACTGTATTGAAGGGAGGATGGATAGGGTCATATATGGTGTAGCGCCGGCGTCCCTGCCCTCTGCTAGGCAGGGACGCTGTTCCCCTCACCTCTCTGCTCCGTGCCCGGCGTCCTCCTCCCGCTCTGCTGGCAGCGCGCGCTCCTTCCCGGCCACTGTGCTTAGGGCGCGCGCGCGCGCTCTCCCTCCCTCTTAAAGGGGCCGCGCGCGCCGTCCTAAGGAGTCCCCGGCCAATGGCCGGAGGACTTCACCATATATAAGGCACCTCCTCCAAAATGGAGGTGCCCGAGCAATGTTGTTGCACTGTTCACTACTCTGCTTCAGCCCTCAGGTCCCGTTGCCAGTTACCTGCCAGATACCTGCCAGATTCCTGCCAGCTTGCTGTCTTATTCCTGCCTGATTATCTGCTACCTGCCTGCTAGTCTGAGGCCCGACGGTCTGCCTTACTACTCCTGTCAGTCTGTCTAAGGACCAGCCTGTCCGCTCACCTGGGAGCGCACTTCAGCCATCTGCCTGCTTGCCTGAGGTCCGACGGTCTGCCTTCCAACTCCTGTCAGTCTGTCTATGGACCAGCTTGCCTGCTCACCTGGGAGCACACATCTGCTACCTGCCTGCTAGCCTACCTGGAGGCTCCGCCGTCACATGCTGTGACCACCTGCCTGTCCAGTGACTCCTGCCCGCTCACCTGGGAGCGCTCATCTGCTGCCTGTCTGCTAGCCTACCTGGAGGCTCTGCCGTCACGTGCTGTGACCACCCGCCTGTCCAGAGACTTCTGCCCGCTCACCTGGGAGCGCTCATCTGCCGCCTGTCTGTTGGTCTTCCTGGAGGCTCCGCCGTCACATGCTGTGACCACCCGTTCATACAGAGACTCTCGCCTGCTCACCTGGGAGCTCACGTCTATCATCAGCCGCCACAGGTCGTACCAACCCTTTACCCAGAGACTGCCCCGGTCACTTGCCGTGACCATCTGCCCGTTCATCCAGAGACTGCCCCGGTCACTTGCCGTGACCATCTGCCCGTTCATTCAGAGACTGCCCCGGTCACTTGCCGTGACCATCTGCCCGTTCATCCAGAGACTGCCCCGGTCACTTGCCGTGACCTCCACCCGTTCACTCAGAGACTGTCCCGGTCACCTGCTGTGACTCCCTGCCCGTCTTCCCTGGTCGCCACCCGCTCCCTTACAAGGACAGCCCCCTTGTATAGTAGCTCAGAGGTTCCGCCTCCCAGACCCGTTACATATGGCAAGATTTTGGCCATAAACCTCCTTCCCTCAGTAAGCGCATTGAAGATGGGTCGTGGCTGGGTCTTCCAGCATGACAATGATCCAAAATACACAGCCAGGGCAACTAAGGAGTGGCTCCATAAGAAGTATTTCATGGTCGTGGAGTGGCCTATCCAGTCTCTCGGCCTGAACCCAATAGAAAATCTTTGAAGGGAGCTGAAACTAAATGTTGCCCAGTGACAGCCCCGAAACTTGAAAGATCTGAAGAAGATCTGTATAGAGGAGTGGGCCAAATCCTTGCTGCAGTGTGTGCAAACTTGGTAAAGAACTACAGGAATCATCTGACCTCAGTAATAGCAAACAAATGTTCCTGTACTAAATATTAAATTCTGTTTTTCTATTGTATCAAACACTTATTTCTGTTATGATACTGGTGTAGTACTTCTAGAAACCAGTGGCCAAAGGAGCACGAGCAAGGACAGCAAGTGGTAGTAGAGGTTCTTGGATTTAACAAAGGATTTGTAGGAAATAATCCGAAGATAGGTGAGAATAGTCTGGGTAAGAATGTTCAGGAGCTGGAGACTGGAACTAGGCTAACAGCTAAACACAATATTCAAGCAATGAGTGAGAGATCCATGCGGCTTTAAGTAGGCCCAAACAGGGAACAATAATGGATCCCACAGGTTCAGAATCTGCCATCTTAGTTAACGGTAAATGCAGAACACAACAGCAGCCTCCAGTGGTAAGGAGTGGGATTGCAGCACAATTATTAAGGTGAACAATAGCAGCCACTAGTGGTCAAACTGTAGAAGGACAACAGGAATTCTGACATTACTCCCCCCTTTCAACAGCGGCCTCGGGAAGATTCTTGGCTTAGTTTATGTAGGTATCTTTGGTGAAACTCTTTAAGCAGTCGAGGAGCATTGATATTTTCTACAGGTTCCCAGGATTTATTTTCAGGACCATACCCTTGCCACTTTCTTAAGTACTGCAACTTGTTTCTGAATATTCTGGAATCCAGGACATTTTCAACTGTGTAATGTTCTTTCTATCCACTTCAATAGGATCAGGGGGAGGTAGACTATGCCCTGGAAAAGGATTTGGAACAAATGGCTTTAGTAAGGAGACATGGAGCACTGGATGTATCTTCATTGTTCTGGGAAGTTGAAGGCGAAAAGCTACTGAGCCAACTTGTCCAATTATTTTAAAAGGACCATTACATTTTTGACCAAGTTTTGGTGAGGGTATATAGAGTAGCAAATTCTTGGTGGAAAACTATACTTCATCACCCACTTGGAAGATTGGAGAAGGTCTGTGAGATTTATTTGCTACTTCCTTATATTTCTCCTGGGCAATTCTTAAAGTGTCTTTTAGTATTTCCAGATTCTATTGCAGGTATTGTATTCTGTCAGTGACAGCAGGGATAGGCATTTCTCTTGGAAAATTAGGAAGGATACTTGGATGGTGCCCAGAATTTGCGAAGAATAGTGTTTGTTTGGTCGAAGCATTTTGAGAATTGTTGTATGAAAAGTCTGCCATAGGAAGCAAATCAACCCAGTCATCCTGGAGATGACAAATGTAGCATCTGAGATATTGCTCTAAGGTTTTATTTGTGCATTCTGTCTGACTATTAGATTGGGGATGAAATGTAGAAGATAAACTGATATCATTGTCCAATGCTGCACAAAAATTCTTCCAGAACCTCGATGTAAATTGTGTTCCACAATCAGAGACGACTTCATATGGAACCCCATGAAGACGAAACACATTTTGAATTACAAGATCAGCAATCTCTTTAGCAGAAGGTAAACCAGTGCAGGGGACAAAATGTGCTGCTTTGGTAAGTCGGTTTACCACTACTAGGATTGAACTCTTTCCCTTTGAAACTGATAGTTCCACAACAAAGTCCATTGATATAGAGCCCCAAGGACGAGATGGAATTTTTAGAGGCTGCAATAATCACATTGGTGATGTGTGGGGTGTTTTATACATGACACAGGTGCTACAGGAAGATACATAATGTTAAACATCGTTTTGGCAATTGGGCCACCAAAAGAAACGAGACTGAAATTCTTGTGTTCTTTTAAATCCTTTATGCAAATTGTCTCTTCAGAGAGGAAGAGGACTATAACTCTAGTGCCACCTAAAGGAAGTAGCAATCCTAAAAGTCAATAGTGACCCTTTAACGAGCCTTATCACATGACTTAGGGTAAAAGCCAATACCAGAAATTTAATTCCTTTGTGTCCTGCTTACTTGAAGTCATGGATTCATGTTAATACATTAAGTCTCACAGTTTATGGAACATAGATGCAATAATTATGAGTCCATACTTTTGAAAGGTAAGAGATATATCATCTGGTGGATGCAGAAGAATTGGGTCTGTCTCGTATGCTTCCTGTATATATTCCAGCAAGTCTTTGTTGTGGATCACCCCCAGAAAGTTGGATGCAGGCACAATAGTTGTTGGTGGTGCTGCTGTCGAATAATCTTTGGAGAAGATCCTAGATAAAGCATCAGCCTTACCTTTATAGGAGCCAGGTCAGTAAGAGATAACAAAGTTGAATCAGTAAGAAAGAGATTCCATCGAGCCTGATGGGGGGACAAACATTTGGCAAACCTGATAAATTCAAGGTTACAATGGTCAGTTAGAACAACAATTTGTTGAGCTGCTCCTTCTAGATCAGTGGTTCTCAACTCCAGTCCTCAGGACCCACCAACAGATCATGTTTTCAGGATTTCCTTAGTATTACACAGGTGATGGAATTATTGCCTGTGCAGGTGATGCAATTATCAGCTGTGCAATAGTAAGGAAATCCTGAAAACATGACCTGTTGGTGGGTCTTGAGGACTGGAGTTGAGAACCACTGTTCTAGATGATGTCTCCATTCCTTCAAAGCAGCAATGATAGCTAAGAGCTCTTTGTTCCCCACCAGTGATGAGCAAGTATGTTTTGTTGACCCTTTCGCCGAGTATGCTGAGACGAGCACCGAGTAGTTACAGCTGCTTGGTGTTATGTTTGAATCACTCCCGTGTGCATGATTTGAAACTGTTTGACAGCTTTAATACATGTGAGGAATGCATAACAAATAGACATTCCTCACATGTATTAAAGCTGTCAAACAGTCGCAAATCATGCACATGGGAGTGATTCAAACATATCATCGAGCAGCTGTAACTACTCGGTGCTCGCCCAAGCATGCTCGGCGAAAGAGTTAACAAAACATACTCGCTCATCACTATTCACCACATCATAATTCTTCTCTGACACGGTCAAACTTCTGGAGAAATAAGCGCAAGATGTAGCAAATAGTGATGAGCGAGCATACTCGCAAGTACTCGGTACTCGCCCGAGCATCTCAGTACTCGAGATGCTTGGAGCTCGCCGAGTACTTGCAAGATGCTCGGACGGATGCTCGGGTCCCCTCCCTGCATGTTTGGCGCTCTTTAGAGTGCCAATCAACATGCAGAGATTGCCTGCCACTCACTGTAATGCCGCAGCCATGTTGGTTGTGGCATTATAGTGATTGGCTGGCCGCACAGCGTCATCAGGTCTATATCAGTGCTCGTCAGTCTACTCCACAATCAGGCAGTGTAGGGAGTTGTACTTCTGAGCTAGGGAGAGATTTTGTTGTGTATTAGGTAGTGTAGGGAAAAAACAAGTACATTACACATATCCATCTCAACAAACAGTCCTTCTGAGGCCTAATCCATCTGCAGAGATATATCAGGCAGTCGGTGTATATAGGAAGGCAGGCAGTGTATATAGCAGACTGCTTTGCATATAGCACAAGAGGCTCCATTCCTGTTCTGCCTTCTGCTGCTGTTAGATATTTCAAGACAAAGGCCCAGGTCTAAGGGGCCAGGAATAATTTTTTTTTATCTTAATCCTCATTATTTGCTTAAAAAGCAATCCAAAGAACACCGCTTTTCTGCGTTTTTTGCTTGTTGGCACTGCAGAATACAGCCAGGTCCTTTCCATATTACAACGTTAGAAATCCAGCTATTTACAACTGTGGTTTGTCCGTCACACGGATCACATATAATTGCGCTGAACATACTGCCATTTTTGGCCTCCATTCAATTTTTTTTTCAGTGTGTCAGCAAAGTTTTGACACCGGTTTGCTGTTCAAAATAGTTACCTACAGGCCAGGTATTTAAAACTGTGGTTTCTCCTTCACATGGATTACATATAACTTCGCTCCAAATTCAGCCATTTGTAGTGAGCGTGGAAGATATTGTCCTCCATTTAAAATGGGCAAGGCGCATGGCAAGGGACGGGAAACTGGACGTGATGGTGCATGAAGAGGCCGAGGACATAGTCAAGCTGAAATTGTGCCACAACAAACACCAACATCTTCTCGCCCGACCTTCCTGTCCCAATTCCTAGGGGACCGCAGCACACTACTATTGAACCCAGAGCAGTGTCAAAAGGTTGTTGGTTGGATAGCCGATAATGCTTCCAGTCACTTATCCACCATCACCACCACCACCACCCTGTCTTCCACATGGTCAAGTCTCAGTAGCCATGAGTCTGGACCACATATTCCTCACCCTGATCCTTCTTCCTCCCACGATGCCGAGTGCTCAGAGACAACTTATCCCACACTTGGACAATCTGAAGAGCTGTTCACTTTTCCATTTATCAATTTGGGCCTCTCCCCTGGTCCACTTGAAGCGGGGCAAGAGGAGATCGCATGTAGCGATTCCCAAATATTTGAGCAGCCATGGTCACACGAAGGTGACGGTGGGAAAGTGTCACAGGAGGTGGACGATGATGAGACACAATTGCAAGAAAGTCAAGAGGAGGACCAGGGTGCGGAAGTGGAAAACGAGGTGGAGGTGGATTATATAGTAACTGACCCAACCTGGCAGGAGGACATTCAGAGCGAGGACAGCAGCACACAGGGGAAGGGAGGCAGAGTACCCCAACAGGCAGGAAGAAGCAGTGTGGTGGCCGCAGACAGAAGGCAGGCAACCGTTCCCCATAGCACCAACACGAAGGAAGTTGCCAGTACAACTGTTAGGTCTTCCCAAATCTGGTTGTTTTTTAAAGACTCTAATGATAACCCCAAAAAGGCCATTTGCACTACCTGCCAGGCCATCATCAGCAGGGGTGGGAAAACTAGCAGCCTGACCACCACCAGCATGATCAGGCACATGGCAGCAAAGCACCCGACTTTGTGGGCCGAACCCCAGGGTCCAGGAACAGTGTCTGCGAGTGGCTCCATTGCTTCTTCTGCTGTTGTGCATGCAAGCCAATCCCCTGTCCATGCGAAGATGCCTCCTGCCCTGCACCTGTCATTGCACACTTTCAAATAGCAGCATCAGGAAGCACCTCCACATCCTTGTCCCAGCGCAGCGTTCAGTTGTCCATACCCCAGTCCTTGGAACGCAAGCGCAAATACGCAGCCAATGCCCCACAGGCCACACTACTAAATTCCCACATTTCACGACTGCTTGCACTCTAAATGCTGCCTTTTAAGCTCGTGGAGACAAAAGAATTCCACAACCTGATGGCGGCGGCTGTCTTTCGGTACTCGTCCCCAGCCGCCACTATTTCTTCCGGTGTGCCGTCCCAGCATTACACAAGCACGTGTCCCAAAACATTAGCCGTGCCCTCAACAACGCAGTTACCAGGAAATTACCCATAACCACAGACACGTGGACAAGTGCTTGTGGGCAGGGACGGTACAGCCCGCTCACGGCACACTGGGTTAACATAGTGGAAGCCGGGACCCAGTCGGACCTTGGGATGGAACACGTCCTCCCGTTAACAAAGATTGCATGTCCTAGGTCAATCAGGGTTGCTCCCACAGTCTACAGTCTTGCACCTCATCCTCCTCAGCCTCCTCCTCCTCTTCAGCCTCCATCTCCAAAATGACCACATCAGTCACAAGCTGGAAGCAGTGCAACACTGCCTTGGCCAAGCGGCAACAGGCTGTGCTAAAGCTAATATGCTTACTGGGTGATTACACACAGCCCAGCCTCATGTCATCCCAACGTGGATTGGGTGACAATGAGGAAAAGGAGGAGGAGGAGGAAGAACAGGAGCTAGTTTCATGCGCTATAGATGGTACTACCTGCACAACTGTCATACCATCTGTTTAGCGTGAATGGCCAGAGGACAGAGAGGAGGAGGAGAGCATGGTCAGTCATCCTCTTGGTGAGGACTCGGAAGTCTTGCGTTTTAGCAGTCTGGCACGCATGGCTGAGTTTATGTTACTCTGCCTTTCCCATGACTCTCGCATTCTCAAAATTTTGGGTGACAGTCATTACTGGTTGGTGACACGTATAGACCCATGCTACAAGGAGAACTTTACATCTCTTACTCCTGAGGCGGACAGGTCTACAAAAATGGGGCTGTACCAGAAGAACCTTGTTGCGGAACTATTAAAAAAATTCCCATCTGATAATGCTGGCAGCAGAGGTCACAGTTCGTTGGACAACCAACCAGTACTGGCAAGAGAGACACAACTTCAATCCAGCAGAGGCAGGGGAACACTGTCAAAGTTCTGGGAGAATTTTCTTAGCCCCTCCCATCGCACAAGCCTTGAGGCGCGAGGTACTCTCACAAGGAGTGCAAAGTTTGGGAAGATGCTGAAGGAGTACCTTGCCGACCCTACCAACATCCTCCATGATTCCTCTGTGCCTTATAATTATTGGGTATCCAAGCTGGATACGTGGTATGAACTGGCTCTCTATGCCTTGGAGGTCTTGGCCTGCCCTGCCACCAGCATTTTATCAGAGCGGGTTTTTAGTGCCGCTGGTGGAATTATAACTGATAAGCGCATCCGCGTGTCAACTGAAAATGCTGACAGGCTGACTCTTATAAAAATGAACAAGGGTTGGATTGGGCCAGACTTCTTAACACCACCGAATGATAGCAGCATAACAAACTCAAATCCAGTGTCTTTTTTTGGGAGGTGTATTCCCATGCACCTCTTCACACCCACACATGGGTATACGCTTCCTGATTTTGGCTATTTGCTCTTGTCCTCCTCCTCCTAATCCTCATTTTCCACCACTATATCAGCAGGGTGACCGTGGTCTGTGATGCAACACCCACATAATTTTTTTAAAGGGTGTTTATGATGCCCGTAAAAAAAAAAATGTATACAGTATGTTCATGTATACACCCAGGGGCAAATGTTTGTCAGCCCATACACTTAGTTCATGGGCATTACAAGTATAGGAGACCGGCTCCTTTCTAATGGGAACATTTTTTTATGAGGCCCTCCTCCACGTCTCTTCCAAGGGGCATTGGAGTGCCTCCCAATTTTTGGCAGCCCTTGCATTCACTGCATAGGCAAACACAATGGGAGACCCACTTCCAAATAATGGGAACATTTTTTTTCAGGAGCCCCTCCTCTACGTCTCTTCCAAGGGGCATTGGAGTGCTTACAAATTTTTGGCAACCCTTGCATTCACTGCATAGGCAAACATAATGGGAGACCCACTTCCTAATAATGGGAACATTGTTTACAGGAGGCCCTCTGACCTCTACGTCTCTTCCAAGGGGCATTGGAGTGCCTCCAAATTTTTGGCAACCCTTGTATTCACTGCATAGGCAAACACAATGGGAGACCTACTTCCAAATAATGGGAACATTGTTTTCAGGGAGCCCTCCTCCAAGTCTCTTCAAAGGGGTATTGGGGTGCGTCGAAATTTTGGGCAGCCCTGCCACTCACTGCATAGGCAATAACAGTATAGGAGACCCACTCTTTAGTAATGGGAACAATAAAACATAGCCGGCTGATGGCTCTCCAAGAATAGTGACAGCCGACTCCTGGCCCTTTAAGAATAGTAGAGGCCGCCTGATGGCCCTATAAAAATAGGCTTTGTGACTTTCAGAGTCCCTCCTTCATAAATGAAACATGATGTGTCTGATGATATCTTATACACCACATGGCCAGATAAGGTTGTAAAATGTTAAAATGACATTTCCTGGTGAATAGTGTTGAGCCACCCCCGTAGTGTTCGAGTTCGGTTCGGTTCGTCGAACACCCGTGTGTTCGCCGAACTGTTCGTTGAACTGTTCGTCGAACACCTTCGAACACCGTTAAAACCAATGGCAGGCAAACAAAAACACATAGAAACACATAGAAAACACCTTCAAAGGTGTCCAAAAGCTGACAAACTGCTCAGAAGACACAACTAACACATGGAAAAGTGACAAGTACATATAGTCATGAGAAAAGAAAAGAGTGGAGGAGTAAAAGGAGGGGGAGACACAGATATAGGCATGTCATGCCCTTCTAAAATCCAAAAAGTGAGAAGCCGACACGTTCAGTCCGCTCCTGCCCGTGCCACCTCCGTGTCGCCGGGTTTGTGCCAGAGCCGCGGTGAACCCTGACGGCCAGCCCCCCTCTCCCAATACTGGTGCCTGTCCGCTGGTGGGTCGAGCGACCCCCCCTGTGGTGGAGACAGCTCTAAGCTTTTTAATTTAAATTGTCTCTCTAATTTGAATGAATACACTTTAAATCCATTTACAAGGATCTATTGGAGGGCAAGTCTCATGCCAGCAGCCGCGTAATTCCAGCTCCAGTAGCGTCCACTAAAGCTGCTGCAGTTAAAAAGCTTTTATAAGGATCGAGCTCGGCTGTCCACCGCAAGGCATCCTACTGCCAGTCCCAGCCCCTATGCCTTGGGGTGCCTCCTGATGCTCTTCACTGAGTATCCCGTGGTCCCGAAGCATTTCCTTTGAAAAAATTAAGTGTCCAAGCTACAGGTGGTGTAGCTTCCTTAACAGCCGGGATAATACGCTGACTAGCAGACACTGCTACTAGGCACAAAGTATTTCCTGGGCTAGATGCAGTTAAAAATTTGTAATTAGATACTCTCGTTGGATGCTGAGAAAGCATTCCATAGAGTCTCCTGGCACGCCATATATGATTCTCTTAAAAAGCTTGGGGTAGGGGTCTAGGGGACCCTTTTATAGCCAAAATCACGGCCCTGTATCGCAATACTTCACCTAGGCTGAAGATAAATGGAACTGTAGCACCCTGAGGGCTCGGTTGCTACAGAGGTATTGCACCTCACCCAGAGGTGTGATATCTCACTCTCAGGTAAGGATGGAGTGTGGATCAGGACCCGACACCTGCATGCATTACACCACATTGCCCTGGGGCAGGGCGACCAATATGCCCCTGAGATGGGCACGACAGTCCCTGTCCCTGGCTGGAGTGGGGGGAGGGAACACTGAGGAAGGGCAACCCTGTAGTGCAGGAGCAGGGAGGAAGCAGTTCCTGGGTGCATTGAGAAGGGAGTATAAAAGGTGGGCACCATCTTAGTTCAGTGCAGAGAAGTCTGAGCAGAAGTGGCAGGGAGCAGGGGCTCTGCATGAGCTCTGCTTCGGAGGCGGGCCTAGTAACAGAGGCCCAGGCCTGGAACAGGGAGAAGGAAGGAAGAGGAGCGGAGAAGGCTCCAGGAACGAGGAACGAAGGGATCCCAGGGGTGCGGACGGGCGAGTCGCCACCGCACGCCCGAATCCACCTGCATGGAGGGGTCAGGCCAAAGGGGGAGACCGGTCCCCGAAACTAGTGGAGGCAGGAAACGACCCTCAGCTAGAAACCGGAGGCTGTGACATTTTATGTGGTGCAGCCCCTCGCTACACCCGCTAGGAGGGCAGCACATAGGGTCAGGGAAACTGGCACCAAGTTTACCAAGAGGAGGCCCGAGGCAGCCGGACAGAAGGGTTGGCAAGAAAGGCCAGACAAAGGACACACAAAGGGGGTCCTGTGAAGCGCTCCAAAGTTATCTGGGAGTTGTCTGAGCCCCTCACCTGGTGAGCACAGTACGACGTGGGCAGCCGTTACCTGCAGACGTGGTCTGGATAATAAGAACTGTGAGTAAAGGCCCTGGACTGCATCACTGACTCCGTGTCGTTACTGCTGCTGCCCTGCACCATCACCCCCATCCTCCGCATACACTGCCCTGAGGCTATACTCCTCCCGTGGGGAGTTATGCTACGCTCTGCTGCACCCACAACACCAGCCTCAGCGGTCTGCCCTGCAGCGGCGGTTCACTCTGACCGCAATCCACGGGTGGTGTAGTCGGACATTTAAACATCAAAACCACATAAATAGTTCCGCCACTGGTTTGACCACCCTGAGCCACGGAACCGGGTCGCCGCCACGAAGACTACAACCACCAGCATCCAACAAAAAGGGTCCGGCTCCGGGTGTCCCAAGGCCCAGGGGGTGCATCAGAACATTTTCATCACCTTTCACAATCACCAATGGGACAAGGCAGGGATGTCCTCTGTCCCCTCTCTTATACATCCTAGTGACGGAGCACCTGCTCTCATCAATTCGCCATAACCCCAATATTAGGTGGATTGAGGTGGGAGGCACCGAGTACAAGTGCTCTCTATTTGCTGATGATGTACTAGTATATATCACTCAATCACATATATCCATCCATGCTGTTATGGCTGAAATAGATCACTTTGTTACATGGTCAAATTTTAAAATCAATGCAGCGAAGTCTGAGGCCCTCGATGTCTCCCTCCCCAAATCCATATAGGATTCCATCCAGTCCAACTTTCCCTTTGCCTGGCCCTCACAGGGTATCAAATACTTAGGAATTCCTATTCATAGAGCCCTCTCCCATCTATGTTATCTTAATTTTGGGCCCTTTATTGAACAACTCCATACAGACCACGGTTGGCAAGTTAGAACTGTAAGATTCACTACGTGAACCACTGGTGTTTTGTGGAAAAGCACATGTACACTGTGTTCCAAATTATTATGCAAAAAGTGTTTAGGAGTGATAAGGGAAGAATTTGTTTGTTTGTCAGTTAAACTCATTGATGGTGATGTGTGTCAGGGCTCTTTATATCACTGTAAGCAATTGCAGACACCTGTGCTAATTAGTTTGGCAGGTGTGTCCAATGAAAGGCAAGACTACTTAAGAAGGCTGTCTCACATTATTAAGCAGCCTACATTTTCTGCCAAAATGGGAAAGAAAAAGGATGTGTCGGCTGCTGAGAAGCAACAAATTGTGGAGTGTTTAGGTCAAGGCATGACTACAATCAACATTGTGCGATGATCAGGATGAAGTGTCTTGGCAATCAAGAAGTATGTAGCTGATTCACAGTACACACGTGTGCGTGCTAATAAGGGCAAATTGAGGACTCTTTCCTACAGGCAATTACGTCAGGTTAAAAGAGCAGCGGCAAAAAAGCCTTGTCATAGCAGCAGACAAGTTTTTGAAGCTGCTGGTGCCTCCAACGTCCCCCGAACAACAAGATGCAGGGTCCTTCAGAGGTTTGCAGCTGTGCATATGACATCCTGTCGTCCTCCTCTATCCACTTCACACAAGCAGAAACGGCTCCAGTGGGCCAAACATTACATGAAGACTGATTTCAAAACTGTTTTGTTCACGGATGAGTGCCGTGCAGCGCTCGATGGTCCAGATGGATGGAGTGGAGGGTGGCTGGTTGATGGACACCCCACGCAAACACGACTACAGCGCCAACAAGGAGGAGGTGGAGTAATGTTTTGGGCTGGAATCATGGGGGGAGAGATTGTCGGCCCCTTTAGGATCCCTGAAGGCGCTAAAGATGTACTCCATAATGTATGTGGATTTTCTCAAACAGCACTTCCTGCCATGGTTCAAGAAGAAGAACCATGTATTTCACAGCAAGATCATTTTTTTGCATGATAATGCACCATCTCATGCTGCACATAAAATATCTGCATCTCTGGCTGATATGGGCATAAAAGGGGACAAACTTATGGTGTGACCCCCATGCTCCCCTGACCTCTACCCCATTCAGAACCTCTGGAGCATCATCAAAAGGAGTGTCTATGATGGCGGGAGGCAGTTCACATCTAAGCAACAGCTCTGGGAGGGTATTCTGTCCTCATGCAAAACAATTGAAGCAGAAACCATCCAAAACCTGACAAATTCAATGGACGAGAGAGTTCAGAAGCTCCTTTCGAACAAGGGGTCCTATGTGAAAATGTAACATCACCTAGAATAAAGTTTTGAGTTGAAAACTGTTTGATTTCAGTTTCTAATAACCTGCTAATGCTTATAATTTCAAAAATGACCATTTTTTTGGTCTTTATTAAAATGAAAAGGTTGATCGAAAAGTTTGGGGGATCTAAGAGTGTGGCAACCCAGTAGTCATGATTACTTCGAATTCTGACAATATGAGGGTCATGTTGCAGGTAGTGCAGCAAGAAGGCACTTATGTGTCTTGCGCATCTCGGAGCCCCAAAATTATTTTCCGGGCTAGATGCAGCTAAAAATTATTATTAATTTTAAATCTGGTGGAGCTTAGTATAGATGGGCTAATAGGATCAGTGCTGCACACTGCTACAAAGCCCAAATTATTTTCCAGTCAAGATACAGATAAAAATGATTAGTAATTTGAAAGCTTAAAACGGTTGGTAGGGTGATTTTAACCAATCATCAAGCTTTTACTCTCCCCAGGATGACACAGGGGAAGAAAAGTCGTTTCGGATCCATGATTTGTTCATCTTTATGAACGTGAGTCTGTCTACATTATCAGTGGAGAGCCGCGTGCGCTTATCTGTCAGCACACCACCAGCAGCGCTGAACACACGTTCAGACAGAACGCTGGCTGCGGGGAATGACAAGATCTCCAAGGCGTAAGTGGCTAGCTCCGGCCATTTATCCAGATTGGAAGCCCAAAAAGAGCAAGGGTCCAGTGACACTGTCATGGCTTCAATGTTTACTTGGAGATACTCCTGTACCATCGTCTCTAGGCGTTGACTATGTGTCAGACTTCTTGTCTCCTGTGGCCTTGCAAAGGATGGGCTAAAAAAGTGGTGAAATGATTCCGCAAAATTGATGTTACCAGCAGATACTGTGGTTCTGTTACGTTTTGAGTGCTGAACACTTGACGGTCCCACGGTTGGCAAGTTGGAACTGTGAGATTCACTATGTGCACCACTGGTGTTTTGTGGAAAAGCACATGTAAGATTCTGCAACAGTCTCTGCTGATACTCCTGCATGCGTGCATCCCTTTCTATGGCAGGAATAATTTCTGCAAATTTACTTTTGTACCGGGGATCTAACAGTGTGGCAACCCAGTAGTCAGGATTATTTCTAATTCTCACAATTCGAGGGTCATGTTGCAGGTAGTGCAGCAAGAAGGCACTCATGTGTGTTGCGCATCCAGGAGCACCAAGTCCCTGTTGTGTTGGTGGCGAGGTAACAATCATTCTTCCTTCCTCTGTCCTTTCCCCCCAACCTCGCACAACAGAAATGTGATCAAGGTCTCCCTCATCTGATGAGTCTTCCATCAGTTCGTCCTCCACTTCTTCCTGGGCTCCTGCACCTTCCTCACTAGTTTGGCTGCTACCATGCGCCCTGGTAAAACCATCTCCCCCACCCTCACATGCCTGCCGCCTTGGTGCTGCCGACCGTCTGGACCTTGCAGATGTTAGCCCTTCCGCATACAACTCCTCCTCCTCTACTTCCTCCACCTCCTCTTGTGCCACCACCTGACTCTGAATTCTGTTTAACATGTGCTCCAGCATGTAAATCACCGGAATAGTCATGCTGATAATGGCATCGTCAGCACTAAACATCTTCGTCGCCATTTCAAAACTGTGCAGAAGGGTGCATAGGTCCCTGATCTGAGACCACTCCTCCATCGTGATTTGCCCCACCTCCGGATCTCATTGGCCCAGGCTATACGTCAGAACGTATTGCACCAGGGCTTGTCGGTGCTGCCACAGTCGCTGCAACATGTGCAGAGTTGAATTCCACCGGGTAGGCACATCGCATTTTAGCCGGTGAAGTGGCAGGCCCAACGACTTCTGTAGAGATGTAAGTCGCTGAGCTGCGGGATGCGAACGGCGGAAGTGAGCACACAGCGACCGTGCCCTCTGCAGAAGGCCATCTAGTCTGGGATAGTGGGCTAAAAATTGCTGGACAACCAGGTTCAACACGTGAGCCATACAAGGCACGTGTGTGACATTGCCCCGGCGAAGGGCCGCACCCAGGTTTGCAGCATTGTCGCACACGGCCTTCCCTGGTTTCAGGTCCAGTGGAGACAACCATTCATGAAATTGGTTCTCCAGAGCTGACCACAACTCCTCAGCTGTGTGACTCACATTTCCCAGACATTTCAAAGTAAAAACCGCCTGATGACGTTGAGCCCTACTGCCAGCATAGTAAGGAGGTGTGCAGGATCCCTTCTGCGCAGTTAGAAAGCTTGTGGCATGACCAGACAGGCTTTGGGTGCAGGTGGAAGACCGAGAGGAGGTTGAGGAGGCAGAAGCAGTGGAGGAACTTTGACATAAAGAGGATTGACGCACAACTCGTGGGGACGGCAAGACTTGGACAGCAGCCCCTTGTCCTGCTGTCACCATAGTTACCCAGTGCCCAGTCAGCGACATGTAACGCCCCTGTCCATGCCTACTCGTCCAAGTGTCTGTGGTGAAATGCACCCTGTTACACACAGAGTTTCTCAAAGAAGCGGTGATGTTGTGTGCGACATGCTGGTGGAGCGCAGGCACACCTTTCTTTGAGAAGTAGTGCCGACTGGGCATCTGGTACTGGGGCACTGCGACGGACATAAGGTCTCGAAAATCCTCTGTGTCCACCAGGCGGAAAGGCAGCATTTCTGTAGCTAAGAGCTTGCAGATGGTGAAATTCAACCTCTTAGCTTTCTCATGGCTAGGAGGAAATGGTCTTTTACTTGTCCACATCTGAGGGACCGAGGGCTGGCTATTGTGCTTAGACGGGGTTGATAAGGGTGTCCCCGGCAAACTGCCGGTCTGTGAGGAAGATGCAGGCGGACATGTTAGGTTGCCTTGATCCAAAGGTGGTGCTATCGATGTCGGACAGCGCTCAACACCAGCTGGTGTTACCACCTCCAAAGAAAATGATGACCTGCCAATCACGCTGGCTGTTGCGGGTAAAGAGGTGGCAGGTCTGCGCCCCAAAACAGGTGTGACTGCTGTCCCCCCAGTCACAGAGGATGAAGAGGCCGCGGATGCACAAGATATGGCAGACGGTGGTTGGCCCGGCCGGCTAGGCCGCATTGTAGCACACTGAGCTTCCCACTGCAACTTATGCTTCATGTCCATGTGCCGGTTCATGCATGAAGTACTCAAACTATGTATTTTTTGGCCTCTACTTAGCTTTTGCTGACAAATGTTACAGATAACACGAGTTGTGTCATCTTTATCGATCTGAAAAAATGCCCAGGCTATGCAAGGCTTAGCACCCATGCGACCTGAAGAGCCACCACGACTTGTGGTGAGAGGCAGAGTTGTGTTTGAGGATGCAGTTGTTGACATGCTTCCAGTACTACGTCTCTGTCCAGGAAGGTGCAACCTGACCTCGTCGTCACTAGCATCTTCCTCCACCTCCTCTGCTGACCTCATCTCTTGGCTGACTGTGGGTTGACAGTAAGTGGGATCTCCAACCTCATCATCATCACCCTGTGCGTTATCACACCCGTCGTCCTCAGAGCCAACCTGTTCCTGCCCTGACAAAAAACTAAAGTTGTCGCTCCAATCAGGTATTTGAGTCTCATCATCGTCATCCTCATTGTCTCCACCAACAGGAGTTACAGTTTGGGAATGAGGGTCTACATTATGGTCAGAACCTTCTGCGTCTGGTCCTGGATCCGACTCATAAAGATTCTGGGCATCAGTGCAGATCATTTCCTCGTCTGGATTCACAGAAGCGCTGGAGTCGACATCTGATTCCCAGGCTATAGTATGAGTAAACAGCTCTGCAGACTCAACCATCTGTTCTACCTCACACTCAGACGGGCAGCTGGAGATTTGGGAGCTGTGAGGAAGCAAGTGCGATTGGGGTGACACCTTTGAGGACTGGAGTATTTGTGATGTTGAAGTTGATGTGGAGGAGAGCCCACTTAAAGGAGCACTTGATATCCGTTGAAGCACCTGCTGTTTTTGTGCCTCATCTGGAATTTGTAGCGATTGGCGTGGCCGTAAGAAAGGGATCTTATCACATTGTCCGCTAAAAGAAGTAGACATTTTAGTTTGACTGGAAGATGGTCTTTCTTCTGCAGATGTTACTGTTGCTTTAACACCTACCCCACGGACACAACCTTTTTTCCCCTTCCCAACACGCCTATTCCCCTTTCCACCAGCAGCAGGCCTTTTTCAACTCATTTTGGTGGTTAACTAATTCACAACTCTGGAGTTGTTTGCACAAAAAAACAATGGATGGGAATCGAGCAGAGCTGAGTGGCCAAACTGTGGTATTAGACCAAAACTATTGGCTGGGTTAGATGCAGATAAAAAATATTTTTAATTTGCAACCTGATGGAGGTCAGTATAGATGGATTAATAGAGAAAGTCCCACACACTGCTAGAAAGCCAAATATTTTTTCAGAGCTGGATGCAGATAAAAATTATTTTTAATTTACAACCTGATGGAGGTCAGTATAGATGGACTAATAGAGAAAGTCCCACACACTGCTAGAAGGCCAAATATTTTTTCAGAGCTAGATGCAGACAAAAAATTATTTTCAGTTTGCAACCTGATGGAGGTCAGTATAGATGGACTAATAGAACAAGTCCCACACAGAGCTAGAAGCCCAAATATTTTTTCAGAGGTAGATGCAGAAAAAATTATATTCAGTTTGCAACCTGATGGAGGTCTGTATAGATGGATTAATAGAACAAGTCCCACACACAGCTAGAAGCCCAATATTTTTTCAGAGGTAGATGCAGAAAAAAAATATATTCAGTTTGCAACCTGATGGAGGTCAGTATAGATGGACTAATAGAGAAAGTCCCACACACTGCTAGAAGGCCAAATATTTTTTCAGAGCTAGATGCAGACAAAAAATTATTTTTAATTTGCAACCTGATGGAGGTCAGTATAGATGGACTAATAGAGAAAGTCCCACACACTGCTAGAAGCCAAATATTTTTTCAGAGCTGGATACAGATAAAAATTATTTTTAATTTGCAACCTGTTGGAGGTCAGTATAGATGGACTAATAGAGAAAGTCCCACACACTGCTAGAAGGCCAAATATTTTTTCAGAGCTAGATGCAGACAAAAAATTATTTTCAGTTTGCAACCTGATGGAGGTCAGTATAGATGGACTAATAGAACAAGTCCCACACACAGCTAGAAGCCCAAATATTTTTTCAGAGGTAGATGCAGAAAAAAATTATATTCAGTTTGCAACCTGATGGAGGTCTGTATAGATGGATTAATAGAACAAGTCCCACACACAGCTAGAAGCCCAATATTTTTTCAGAGGTAGATGCAGAAAAAAAATATATTCAGTTTGCAACCTGATGAAGGTCAGTATAGATGGACTAATAGAGAAAGTCCCACACACTGCTAGAAGGCCAAATATTTTTTCAGAGCTAGATGCAGACAAAAAATTATTTTTAATTTGCAACTTGATGGAGTTCAGTATAGATGGACTAATAGAGAATGTCCCACACACTGCTAGAAGGCCAAATATTTTTACAGAGCTAGAAGCAGACAAAAAATTATTTTCAGTTTGCAACCTGATGGAGGTCAGTATAGATGGACTAATAGAACAAGTCCCACACACAGCTAGAAGCCCAAATATTTTTTCAGAGGTAGATGCAGAAAAAAATTATATTCATTTTGAACCTGATGGAGGTCTGTATAGATGGATTAATAGAACAAGTCCCACACACAGCTAGAAGCCCAATATTTTTTCAGAGGTAGATGCAGAAAAAAAATATATTCAGCTTGCAACCTGATGGAGGTCAGTATAGATGGACTAATAGAGAAAGTCCCACACACTGCTAGAAGGCCAAATATTTTTTCAGAGCTAGATGCAGACAAAAAAATATTTTTAATTTGCAACCTGATGAAGGTCAGTATAGATGGACTAATAGAGAAAGTCCCACACACTGCTAGAAGGCCAAATATTTTTTCAGAGCTGGATGCAGATAAAAATTATATTCAGTTTGCAACCTGATGGAGGTCAGTATAGATGGACTAATAGAGAAAGTCCCACACATTGCTAGAAGGCCAAATATTTTTTCAGAGCTAGATGCAGAAGAAAAATATATTCAGTTTGCAACCTGATGGAGGTCAGTATAGATGGACTAATAGAACAAGTCCCACACACAGCTAGAAGCCGAAATATTTTTTCAGAGGTAGATGCAGATAAAAATTATTTTTAATTTGCATCCTGATGGAGGTCAGTATAGATGGACTAATAGAGAAAGTCCCACACACTGCTAGAAGGCCAAATATTTTTTCAGAGCTAGATGCAGACAAAAAATTATTTTCAGTTTGCAACCTGATGGAGGTCAGTATAGATGGACTAATAGAACAAGTCCCACACACAGCTAGAAGCCCAAATATTTTTTCAGAGGTAGATGCAGAAAAAAATTATATTCAGTTTGCAACCTGATGGAGGTCTGTATAGATGGATTAATAGAACAAGTCCCACACACAGCTAGAAGCCCAATATTTTTTCAGAGGTAGATGCAGATAAAAATTATTTTTAATTTGCAACCTGATGGAGGTCAGTATAGATGGACTAATAGAGAAAGTCCCACACACTGCTAGAAGGCCAAATATTTTTTCAGAGCTAGATGCAGACAAAAAATTATTTTCAGTTTGCAACCTGATGGAGGTCAGTATAGATGGACTAATAGAACAAGTCCCACACACTGCTAGAAGCCCAAATAATTTTTCAGAGGTAGATGCA
Organism: Phyllobates terribilis; assembly: GCF_046119375.1. Taxonomy (NCBI): domain Eukaryota; kingdom Metazoa; phylum Chordata; class Amphibia; order Anura; family Dendrobatidae; genus Phyllobates; species Phyllobates terribilis. Next base: position 455,304,952 of record NW_027362763.1, on the reverse strand, counting down.
GAAAAAAATTATATTCAGTTTGCAACCTGATGGAGGTCTGTATAGATGGATTAATAGAACAAGTCCCACACACAGCTAGAAGCCCAATATTTTTTCAGAGGTAGATGCAGAAAAAAAATATATTCAGTTTGCAACCTGATGGAGGTCAGTATAGATGGACTAATAGAACAAGTCCCACACACTGCTAGAAGCCCAAATATTTTTCCAGAGGTAGATGCAGAAAAAAATTATATTCAGTTTGCAACCTGATGGAGGTCTGTATAGATGGATTAATAGAACAAGTCCCACACACAGCTAGAAGCCCAATATTTTTTCAGAGGTAGATGCAGAAAAAATATATATTCAGTTTGCAACCTGATGGAGGTCAGTATAGATGGACTAATAGACAAAGTCCCACACACTGCTAGAAGGCCAAATATTTTTTCAGAGCTAGATGCAGAAAAAAATTATATTCAGTTTGCAACCTGATGGTGGTCAGTATAGATGGACTAATAGAACAAGTCCCACACACTGCTAGAAGCCCAAATATTTTTTCAGAGCTAGATGCAGAAAAAAATTATATTCAATTTGCAACCTGATGGAGGTCAGTATAGATGGACTAATAGAATGATGCTATGCCCAAAAGATTTTACTTCACTAGGTGCAGTAAAAAAATTGGTATTCTATACACAGGTGGTATATCTTGCAACACAGATAGGCTACTCCACTGACTAACACACTCTGCAATAGGCCAAAAAGGATTAGCTTTGCTAGATTCAGCCAAATGCTGTGAAAAAAACTTGCACAGCACTGGCACAGACCTGCCTGGCAAAAACTGATAGGAACTGATGTAACCTAGTCCTGAAAAGGACTGCAATTACAATTAGTCTTTACTCCCAAAATCTATCTATTTAAGAGCACAGACCTGCCTGATAAAAGTCATAGGAAATGCTGTAACCTAGTCCTTAAAAGGACTGCAATCACAACTATTCTCTACTCCCAAGCTATCTGTAGATTTGTGCGAAAATTGGCTTGAAATTAACAAGGTATAGCGCACACAGCAACAGCGGTGCCGTCTAACACGCAGCTGCAGCAGTGAGAAAATGGTGGCGACGGGGAAAATGGCTTGGTCTTATAGGGCAAGGACATGTGACATACACTGCCAATGACACATTCCCTTGCTTGTGTGAAAAAAGCACTTCGCTCCATGTGTGCGCTGCTGGTAGGCTGACAGATTGCACCTCCCCACTGTAAATGCGGGAAAGAGAAAAAAAAATGGAGATCTTCATTATTCCTGCAGAGATCCATCCCCTGCCCCTCCCCCCACCCCGCTGTACACTCAAACTGCGTATTAACATTAATTTTCATCATTGCTGAGAAAAAATCCAGTTATGATTTTGGTGCACGAACAGTTATCGAACATAACCTCGAACAGCCGAATTTTTCTCAAATCGTTCGTGTTCGCCGAACGGCTCGAACACCGCCCAAAACAGCTCGAATTTGAGATTGGCGAACAGTTCGAGTAGAACAACGCTCATCTCTACTGGTGAATACATTTGTTGCGGTTGAAAGCCATGCAAAAGTGAAAAAATGCATAAAAAACGCTAAGCGTGAACATAGCCCAAGGTGTGGAGGAGTATTATTGTTTTTAGTTATTTATTTTGCTTTATATACAAGTCATTACCCTGGAAAGAATGTTCCTTAACATATTTCCCAGGAAAATCCATTTTGGTTTCGTTTTTGTATGGTTTATTGTGAGTCAGTAAAAGTGACATAATAACTTTGACAACATTGTTGACAGAAGTGACCTGGGAGTCAGAAATGCTTTAAGGGGTCTTCCCCATGCTGTCCCCATGTCATTTGAGCACTGTTCCCATCGATTTGGGCAATTTTTAGCCCCTTTTCAGACTGCCGGGGGAGCGGCCTGAAAAATGCTCGAGTTTCCCATAGACTTACATTGGGTTCGTTGCTCGGGTCGAGCACCCAAGTATTCCAATGTGCTCGACCCGAGCATCGAGCACCCGAGCATTTTACTGCTCGCCCATCACTAGTAGCAAATCTTTTTTCCTGTTCTTTGTGATAGAATGGCCCCTACTGCACTGTTTGAAGAATCCACTCTACAGTAAAGGCATGTTCAGGATTGGGATGAATTAGTATAAGAGCTGTGGTGAACTTCGTCTTCAGGCAAGAAAAAGCATCTTGTGCTTGAGGAGACCAAACAAACGATATGCCTTTCTTTGTTAATTTGGTGACTGGTGCAATAATACCTGAGAAATTCTTAATGAAACGTCTGTAAAAATTGGCAAAGCCCACAAATCGTTGAAATTCTTTCACGTTTTTTGGCGTTGGCCAAACAGTGATAGCTTGAATCTTGTAGAGTCGATTTGCAATCCTTGAGTAGAGATTACATAGCCCAAGAACTGGATCTCTGTTTGATGGAACTCACATTTTACATTTTCCCAGCTTAATATAATTATGATAGGTTCTTAGATGCTCTAGCACAGCTTTCACATGATTCTGATGCTCTTCTGCAGAATTAGAAAAGATTAGTATATCTTCTAGATAAATGACTACAAATTGATCAAGCAAGTTTCTGAAAATGTCGTTAACAAAATGCTGAAAAGTTTCAGGAGCATTGCACAGACCAAACGACATGACAAAGTGCTCATAGTGTCCATAATATGATCTGAATTGCTGTTTTTCCATTCTTCACCTGGTCTAACACAGACCAAGTTGTATACCCCTCGAAGATCCAGTTTTGTGAACAACTTTGCATGACAAACTCTGTCCAGCAATTCAGGGATCAAGACATATTGTGCATATAACCCTTAAAAATACAATTTTATTATACGAAATTTAAAAAGATCCAAATAACAAACCTCTATGTTTAACACATAACAAATCTGAAATAAACAAAGATAGAATGGCCTGGTTCAGACCTAATACTTATACCTCAAGACCAGCATTGAACCAGGTCCCCCCCTTTTTGACATATGCAAATATATAATCACAGGATAAATATTGGCAGGGGCTAGTGTATCAGTCAAGTCATGACATAAATAACAGATAATAAAATACCAAGTTTAACCACACAGAAAAATTTAAATGGCCCTATAGTATTCACTAACTATTAACCTGACTGGGGTAGCACCATAGAAAACGCGGTTTTGGCGCTCTCAGTCCTCGATGGCTATCCCTCTGTTTTCTTATAAATTCCTAGATAGGAAGTAATTAAAAGAGAAACCTATGGCTAGAAATATAGCTACTATTCTGGGGAAGGGGGAGCATAAAACATAGGTCCAAAATAATTAAATAGGAGTAAGATACAGATAACTTATAATTTCTGATGTTTCTTAGCCAAGTAGGCCTCAACGCGTTTCCCCTTCATAAGTTCATCAGGAGGCCGAAGTTCATTTCCATGGGAGAAGTGGATACTCCATATAGTCATGAGCCCATTGTGGTCTACCTGGGCTAAGCCTGCTGTGCTTTTTAAACATGGCTCCACAATTAGGGTGCCACCCACTGTGGAGCCTGATAGGTTCCCTGCTAAAGCTGTAAGTAATCGTAGTCAAGCTGCATCTAGTTTGAGAGGGTGGGCCTGGTAGCCATGGAACCAGTCCAGTGTATTATAGGTGGCTTCCTTTCTTCCTTCCCCTTAACATGCTTACACCCAATGAATGTGGTTTTAACCTATACCATATACCTATACCATATAGTGATGCGTGTGGTCAGAGCCATATATGTATGCAGCTCAGGCTGGAACGTATCAGCGTGCACTGTGCATAAGACGTGACTGGAAGCATGAGGGCCATGCTTTCGCTTCGGACTGGAGCGCACAAACATATACCGCGCATGCACCTCTAGTGTCACCGGAAGTGACGTGTATATTGCGGACCAAACCAGCACATCAAGGATGGTGCGCATAAGACAATTCACGCATGCACATTTGACAAAGGTCAGAAATAGCTACCTGAACCGGGAATCGAAAGTGGCTGGCCGCAGACACAATGGGAGTGCACATACTGTATATATTGTGCCTGCATGCTAATATAGCTGGATGTATCTGACGCGCCCCTGGGCCTGTGTCGCGCTGCGTTGCGCACGCGGGAGCTTACCCGGAGCCGGATCTCTTGAGGGTTGTAGTCTCGTGGCGGTGACCCGGTCCGTGCCCAGGGAGTCAAACTGAGCGGCGATGTAACAGCGGTAGATGTAGGACGACTACGCCACCCGTTGAATGCAGCTATGGAGCTGCCGCTGCAGGACAGTCCGCTGAGGCCGGTGGATGGATGGTGCAGCGTAGATGGTATAACCCCCAACGGGAGGGGTATGGCCTCAGGGCAGCAGATGTGGATGATGGGGGTAGCAGGAACCACTCAGAGACGGTGCGGTGTAATTCAGGGTCTTTACTGGTAACAACGATAGACCCTCCCGGAGTACTTGCTAGTGAACGGGGCCTGGTCAGTCCTTGAGCAGATGGGATCTCCCCTGGCCAGGCGGAGTTGTAGGCCTCCCAAACTGACTGTACTCTTCTGGCTACCTTGCTAGAAGCGGATATAAGTAGCCCACGTCCCTGAGTGTACCGTGTGGTGCTCACCCGTATGGCCGGTGACTCGGGGCCTTCTAATGGCTTCCGCTCCACGATGGCGGTGCTGGTCCCACGCGTGTGACCGTGCCTTCGGGTTTCTGGGCCTGAGGACCTGAAATCCCCTGCCGGTCGGCTTCTGCTGCTGGGTAAGAGTTAGTCCCCACAGCCTCGGACGCCGGGTCCGGTAAGAAAGCTTCTCAGTCAGGGCGAGCTCTGCAGCTGCCAGCCCCTGACTCGTAGTAGTATTGCTTCTGCTGTTTCTTGTCTCTACTCTCCTTGACTGCTAACCCTGCTTCAGCCCCGGGTTTATATAGGGGAAGTTCTTCCCCTCCCAAGACTGGGCAGGAGGTGTGGCATGCACAGGATCCCTGACCAAAGGACCTCCCACCTGCTCTCAGACATAACATTACATTACTGTGGAAACCAGACCCCTGGGGTGCCACATTCACCCCTAGTAAAATTTAGTACTCCGGGACTAAACACATTTTAGAAAAACATAACAAGATATAACAATAACAATACAATAAGAAACACATAAAGGTGGTCACGGCATGTCCGTAACCGGGTGCAGTCTTTGAAGAAAGCAAGGTGTCCATTTCACCAAAACAGGGAGACGTAACCAGGTAGCGGTCTGTCCTACCCCGAGTCCTTAACAGTCTCTAGTCCATCCTGGGTTACGCTCCAACTATGTACAAGGATTCCCGGTAAATCCACCAAGGATTCCTAAAAATAACTGGAAACACAAAATTATACACAAGCAACAATACACAGATAAACATAAATAAAACAATTTATACACTTCAAATCCTCCAGCGTGCGGGTAACTGGCCTCTAGTGGCCCTAGTGGACCTACGGAGATGACTGTCTGGCCCTGAACTACAGGGTGTAGGAGCTGTCAAGGGTAAACTGGGCAGCTGTCTACCGGCTCTTTGTCTCACTAGGGGTACGGCAGGCTCACTATAAGCAGAGGGTTGATCCTCCTGTTCTTCTTGTGTGGAGTCTTCTGCCTCCTGGACCGGCTGCTCTTCCAGCTCTACCTGTTGCTCCGTAGGTGCTTGGGATGCTGGTTGGAGGAAGGTGAGTACGGGTACCACAACTGCACCATTGACTTGAGTCCAAGACCGAGGGAAGTCCCCGAGCACAGTACTAACCATATCTTCCCTTTCCTCTACGGGTCGATGGTCTTCTTGTTCCTCTTCAGGGTTCCTCAGTTGTTCGGGACACTTCTTCAGGTGGTCCCGGGATACAATGGCTGTGGTTTCCCCTCCGTCTTTACTGATGGTACAAACCTTCGGGTTCTCGTGGCTTGAGGGCAGTACGGTGTACGGGTCCTTCTCCCACTGGTCGTCCAACTTGTGTAGCCGACTCTTCCTCTTCAAGACCTGCTCTCCGGGTACCAGGGGAACAGCGGGAGCATACTGGTTGTAAGTTTTCTCTTGTCTTTCCCTAGCCTGACAGAGACTTCGCTCCACGCTCTCCTGTACTCTCCGGTACTGCTGCTGCCTCTCTGTGTCCCAGTCTGTTTCTGGTGAAGTGTCCTCGGGTGTCAGGACTCCCATTTCCAGGTCAACAGGTAACTTACCAGGTCTTGCCCTCATTAGGTAAGCCGGGGTACAGTTGGTGGTTGTATAGGTCCACCAGATCGGGCAACTTCTCAGGCCACAGACTGCGTTCTTCCAGGGGCAACGTTTTTAGAAGATCCATTACCACCTGGTTCATTTTCTCACAAAGTCCATTAGTTTGCGGATGGTAGGGTGTCGTCCTTATCTTCCGGCAGCCATACAGATTGCAGAATTCCTGGAAGACCTCCGCTTCAAAGGCAGGTCCCTGGTCCATCAGCACTTGGTCCGGGTACCCGTGTGGACGGCAAAAGTGCTGCTGGAAGGCTCTAGCTGCTGTTTGAGCCGTTAAGTCCTTGACGGGGACGACAACCAGAAACCGGGAGTAATGATCCACGATGGTTAACGCGTAGACGTAGCCTCTTCTGCTTGGGGTCAGTTTTACATGATCCAAGGCTACCAGTTCCAACGGTTGCCGGGTGACGATGGACTGCAGGGGAGTCTTCTGGCTGGCACGGTCCTTCCTTCTCAGGTTGCACGGGCCACAGTCTCTGCACCACTTCTCGATGGTTCCCCTCATGCCTACCCAGTGGAACCGCTCGCGCAGCAGGAACTCCAGCTTCTTCCACCCGAAGTGTCCAGCTCCGTCGTGGTATGCCTCCATCACCATGGCTGCGTCTCTTCGTGGCACCACTACTTGCCAGAGTAATTCATGCGTCCGGGAGTTAACCATTCTGCGGCACAACTTCCCTTTGTAAAGGAACAGTCGACTCTTCTCTGCCCATAGTTGTTTGGCTTCCTCCGGAGCGTCTGGTTCAAGGCGAGCCTCCGGCCGAGTCAGCATCTCCTTCACCAGTCGGACGGCAGGGTCGCTTTCTTGCGTTTCCGCCCAGTTGTAGTGGGGTAAGGGGTTCAACGTAGCAGCCTGCTTACTCCTTACCCGGTGGGAATACTGGATAGTCCCATGACGGTGGAACGCAGGGAGTTCAACTTCTTCCAGTCCCTCCGGATCTTCTCCTCCGTCCGGCAGGTTGGGCATCCTGGACAGGGCGTCCGCGTTGGTATTGGAGCGTCCTGCCCGGTATTTGATTGTGAACTCGTAGTTGGACAGACGGGCCATCCACCTCTGCTCCAGGGCACCGAGTCTTGCCGTGTCCAGGTGTGTCAACGGGTTGTTATCCGTGTACACGGTGAACCGGGAAGAAGCGAGGTAATGCTTAAAGCGCTCGATGACTGCCCATACTACGGCCAGGAACTCTAGCTTAAATGAGCTGTAATTCTCGGGGTTCCTTTCGGTGGGTCGCAGTTTTCGGCTGGCGTAGGCGATTATTCGTTCCTTCCCCTGCTGGATCTGGGACAGTACAGCTCCTAGCCCGATGTTACTGGCGTCGGTGTAGAGGATAAAGGGCTGGCTATAATCTGGGTACGCCAGGATTTCGTCCCCCGTGAGGGCCATCTTCAGCTGGCGGAAGGACTCTTCTTCCAGCTCCTCCCATTTGAAGGGCGGCTTCTGGTTCTTGGCCTTCCGGGACTGGCCTATCAGGAGGTCCTGCATAGGTGCTGCCTTTTTGGTGAAACCGGGAATAAACCTTCGGTAGTAGCCTACCAACCCGAGGAACTGCCGCACTTCTTTTACGCTGGAGGGGCTTGGCCATTCCTTAATTGCGGTGATCTTATCAGGGTCGGGAGCCACTCCGTCAGCGCTCACCACGTGTCCCAGGTACTGCACCTTTGGTTTCAGGAGGTGACACTTGGAGGGTTTCACCTTTAGGCCGTAACTTGCCAGAGCTTCGAACACTTCCGCCAGGTGTTTCAGGTGGTCCTCATACGTCTTGGAATATACGATGACATCGTCCAGGTACAACAGGACCGTCTCGAAGTTTCTGTGGCCCAGACAACACTCCATTAGTCGTTGGAAGGTTCCCGGTGCGTTGCAGAGTCCGAACGGCATGCAGGTGAACTCGCTAAGTCCCATCGGGGTGGTGAATGCGGTTTTCTCCCGGTCCGCCTCTGCTACAGGAACCTGCCAGTACCCGCTAGTGAGATCCAAGGTAGAGAAGAAGTTAGCAGATCTTAAAGCAGCCAATGACTCCTCTATCCTTGGTAAGGGGTACGCATCCTTGTGGGTGATACGATTGATTTTCCGGTAATCTATACACATCCTCATGGTGTTGTCTTTCTTTCGGACTAAGACTAGTGGAGCTGCCCAGGGGCTACAGCTATCCCTGATCACCCCAGCCTCCTTCATGTCTCTAAGCATCCCCTTGGCGTGTTGGTAGTGGGCAGGGGGTACGGGTCGATACCTCTCTTTTAGAGGAGGATGGTCTCCCGTGGGGATGTGGTGTTCTACCCCCTTGACTCGCCCGAAGTCTAACGGGTGTTTACTGAACACTCTCTCGTACTCCTGAACCACCCGATAGACTCCTTGTTTCTGGTGTGCGGGAGTGGAGTCAGTACCCAGATGTAGTTGCTGACACCAGTCCTCCATGTTTTTCTTAGAGCCGTTACCTTCTTCCGGGTGAGATGGAGGCAAGGGTTCCACAGATTGTATAGAATTTTGGTTAATGGTATATAATTTGGCTAGCGTGGCATACCGGGGCAGGTACACTTCCCTCTCCCCGATATTTATTATGCGAACGGGCACCCTCCCATGGCGTACATCAACCACCCCCCGTGCTGTCAAAATGGTGGGCCTACTGTCCGAGTAAACTGGTTCTACCATGGCCTGGTAATCTCTACCTCTCAGACCAATAGCTGCCCGGCACCAAATCATCATTTCACTTTTTGGGGGCATGGCAATAGGAAAAGGGTCACACATTCTTACGCTACCAATCTCACCACCGGAGAGTTCCACCTGTTGCCGTCGCATCAGTGCCCGGATCTCTTTCTGGAGCACCCGCTGCTCGCCGGAGCTGGCGTTCTTGGCAACCTGCTGTAAAAGGAAAATCACCTCTGCAAGACAATTTTCAATTACATTAGTTCCTAGAGTTATTTTTGGGTGACTCTCATGTTTGTCAATATCTACAATGATCAGTCCCTGTGCTGCCAGTTCGACTCTACCGATTTTGATGGTCACCTCTTTAAATCCGATCTGTGGCACGGGCTGGCCATTGCTGGCGATGATACTCAAGTCGTCATCAGGGTAGCGGGTAATATCCGAGTCATTCCAGTACTGCTTAAAGAGCACGTACGGGATGGTGGTGACCTGTGACCCGGTGTCCAGTAGGGCACTCATGGGAATGCCATCCAGTACCACAGGCAAGACTGGACGTCCTCCCACATATCTGTCGCGCCAGTTCGATGGGAATGGTGATCTTTTTCCTGGGGGTTGGCCCTCTACCTCAGGTTGTGCCCGTTTAAAGAACAGTACCTTGCCATATGTCCAGGTTGATTGCAGCGGCGGCAGATGGGTCGTCCGTCCTCGCTGTATCGGTCACTGGGTCTTCCTCTGGCCGGTGGGGTCCTCCTTGGTCGACGCCACGGGATGTCCTCCGGTCCGGATGCCAGCTGGATCTTCCCTGGGGTGGAAGCCTGTAAAGACTGCACAGTTCGGGTTAGCGCAGCAACGCTCTTAGCTAGCTCTTGGACCTGATGGTGTAGGTCTGGAGCCGGGTCATTGTCCAAAGCCTGCGCATCAGCTCCCACAGGCCCTGCCGACAAGGGCGCCGCCTCCTGGTGGTAAGTGATAGCAGGGCGCTTGTGGGTCACAACGCCATCCGGTGCCGGTTCTCGGAGCACCCGGATGGCTCTGTCCTTGAACTGTGCAAAGCCCAGATGGGGATCCTGTAAGGCCATTGCCCGCAACTGGGTTCGGTGGGTATTACAATACAGTCCCTCTATAAACTGTTCGGTCAACAGCCTGTCCTCGTTTCCCACTCCATCAGGGTCGGTCTGCTTAATGGCCCTCAGGGCCTCTTGTAGGTTTAGTGCATAGTCCCTTATACTCTCATGCGCTCGCTGCTTGCACCCGTAGAATCTAAGCTTAATCTCGGCTGAGGTGCGGGTATCAAAGGTGTCCTTCAGCCGGGTTAGTATCCCTGCGACAGTCTTCCTCCCAGGTGGCCAGGATTTTACTTCCCTTTTGGCTGCCCCGGTTAGTTGGGCCACCAGGATGCTCACTTTTTGCTCTTCTGTGAGGGGGTACACCTGGAAGAGGCTATCCAGCTTTTCTCTAAAGTCATGCAGGGTATGTGATTCCCCTGAGTACTGGGGTAGCCAAGCTGCTCCCGGGATATAGGGCATGGTGAAGGGCATAACTGCAGCAGCGGTAGCGCTGGCGGGGGTTGAGGCAGTGAAGCTCTCCTCCGTATCCGACATCTTCCTCCCCCCTAGTGGACCGTGGCCTACCTTGCGATGATCCTCTTCCGTAGGCCGCGGCTCCGCAGTGGATCGTCAGGGTTGAGGACCTTCCGTCGCGCTCCTGTGACGTCGGCGTCTGCTGGGCTCCTTCCAGGACCTTACGCAACGTCCGGACGTGAGGCGGGGCTTCAGTTCTCGCGCGCTTTCGGAGTCCATGCCCCTCTTCTTCCCGCGCGGCGTCCTCAAGATGGCGTCCAATGGCGGGAAAACTCCACGGATGGCGGGAAGAAGGCAGAAGATGGCGCCGGATGGCGGGAAACTTCACCGATGGCGGGAAGAAGGCTGAAGATGGCGCCGGATGGCGGGAATCTTCACCACAGGTAAGTTTGAAAAGTCTCTTTTTCAGGCACGCAGTACCCCGTGGTTGCGGGCTCGAAATCCTGCCGACTACGCCAAAGTTGACGCGCCCCTGGGCCTGTGTCGCGCTGCGTTGCGCACGCGGGAGCTTACCCGGAGCCGGATCTCTTGAGGGTTGTAGTCTCGTGGCGGTGACCCGGTCCGTGCCCAGGGAGTCAAACTGAGCGGCGATGTAACAGCGGTAGATGTAGGACGACTACGCCACCTGTTGAATGCAGCTATGGAGCTGCCGCTGCAGGACAGTCCGCTGAGGCCGGTGGATGGATGGTGCAGCGTAGATGGTATAACCCCCAACGGGAGGGGTATGGCCTCAGGGCAGCAGATGTGGATGATGGGGGTAGCAGGAACCACTCAGAGACGGTGCGGTGTAATTCAGGGTCTTTACTGGTAACAACGATAGACCCTCCCGGAGTACTTGCTAGTGAACGGGGCCTGGTCAGTCCTTGAGCAGATGGGATCTCCCCTGGCCAGGCGGAGTTGTAGGCCTCCCAAACTGACTGTACTCTTCTGGCTACCTTGCTAGAAGCGGATATAAGTAGCCCACGTCCCTGAGTGTACCGTGTGGTGCTCACCCGTATGGCCGGTGACTCGGGGCCTTCTAATGGCTTCCGCTCCACGATGGCGGTGCTGGTCCCACGCGTGTGACCGTGCCTTCGGGTTTCTGGGCCTGAGGACCTGAAATCCCCTGCCGGTCGGCTTCTGCTGCTGGGTAAGAGTTAGTCCCCACAGCCTCGGACGCCGGGTCCGGTAAGAAAGCTTCTCAGTCAGGGCGAGCTCTGCAGCTGCCAGCCCCTGACTCGTAGTAGTATTGCTTCTGCTGTTTCTTGTCTCTACTCTCCTTGACTGCTAACCCTGCTTCAGCCCCGGGTTTATATAGGGGAAGTTCTTCCCCTCCCAAGACTGGGCAGGAGGTGTGGCATGCACAGGATCCCTGACCAAAGGACCTCCCACCTGCTCTCAGACATAACATTACATTACTGTGGAAACCAGACCCCTGGGGTGCCACATATCTCCCTTAGTGTCATCCATCTATAGGTGACATCTGTCACCAGGTTACATCTAACAGATAATAATAATAGATTTTACAAAGATCATCCTCCACCAGTTTGAGGAACACATCAATCGTTGTAAAATCCTTGTTAGGAGGCATCCGAGTACTTCTTCTTTTTAGATCTGTAAATGGACCTTTACCAATTTCTTTCTTTCTGTAAAATCCCATGAAAAAATCTAAACCATGTTCCCAACCTGTCTGAGGAGTTGATGTCTGCACTCCAAATCTGGAGAAAAAAGGGGGGCAACCTCATTCTTTTAGATCATGAGAGATATTTGGCTATGTGTTACACCATCTTAAATGACTCTAGTATCTATGAAGTACTTCCATCTGACCCCGCATCTAGATTTTCTAATGATCTTATGGTGATTCTTCAGAAAGCAAGGGAGAGCTGTCTAACCTCAGACAATGAATATAAATTCTTGGTCCCTGATGCACCTACTATCCCCTCATTCTCTGCCTTGCCCAAGATACATTAGGGCTTGGAACTTGGAACCCTTTAAATGCTATCCAATAGTGTATGGTATTGGCTCAATTATGCAAAATATGGGGATATACGCTACCGTTCAAAAGTTTGGGGTCATTTAGAAATTTCATTATTTTTGAAAGAAAAGCACATTTTTTTTCATTGAAGCTAGCATTAAATGAATCAGAAATACACTCTATACATTGTTAATGTGGTAAATGACTATTCTAGCTGCAAACGTCTTGTTTTTATTGCAATATCTACATAGGTGTATAGAGGCCCATTTCCAACAACCACCACTCCAGTATTTTAATGGTACATTGTGTTTGCTAACTGTGTAAGAAGGCTAATGGATGTTTAGAAAACCCTAGAAAACCCTTGCCCAAGTATGTTAGCCCAGCTGAAAACGGTTTGGCTGATTTGAGAAACTATAAAATTGACCTTCCTTTGAGCTAGTTGAGAATCTGTAGCATTACATTTGTTTGTTCTATGAAATTTCTCAAAATGGCAAGAAAAAGAGAACTTTCATGTGAAACTCGACAGTCTATTCTTGTTCTTAGTAATGAAGGCTCCCCACTGTGATAGGGAGCCCTTATGCTCCCAACTATGCTAATCTGCTCCTGGGCTGGTGGGAGGAAACATTGGTCTTCGGGGACCAGGAGAGATGGTGGCATCAGCATATTGGGTTCTGGGCCAGATACATTGATGACATCCTTGTGCTCTGGTCTGGCCAAGAGGCCGACTTCTGCTCCTTTGTTGACCATCTAAATATTAATAATGTTGGTCTGAGAGTCACCTATGAATAAAATCAGAGAGAAATTGCCTTCCTTGACCACATCATAAGGAAAAGGAATGATGGCCACCTAAGTACATGGACATACTGAAAGCCCACTGCCACTAATAGTTTGTTAAAGTGGAATAGCCACCATCCAATGGCTTTGAAGACATTTGTGACTGTTCAATGGTATGGGTATTGTACAGTACATAAATGGCCTTCTCAGCTCTGTGACATTTTTTTTTTTTTGGATATCTAAACACTAGTGATTTCAATCTCAAGTTCATTGCTCATTGCACATTCATTTCTCATTTTGATCCTACAATCATTTATTTTGGAGACCTTAATTTATATACAAAGGTGAAGAGAATTATTTTGAAAACTTTTAAAAATCTACAGCAACCAACAACATTCTCCATGCTGACTTTTGATATCCATTAATTGAATGAAAATATCCCTAAGGAGGACATTATCAGTTTCAAGCAAAACTGTATGAAGAATGAACATTACTTTTTCTTGTTATAATCAGTCTTAAGATCTTAAAAACATCAGGGTGCTGGGCTTTTCTACTAATTAAAAGAGTTTACTTAAGTGACAATTTCTCCAGTATATCAAAAGTAAATGATTATCTCAACCCCTTACATAAATTCTAGTAGACACTAAAAAGATATACTAGATGTTGTCTGACTTTGAAATAGCTATAATATATTTAACTTAGTTTGGTTAGTATTTTATATGTGTACTGAGGATGATATTTTTAGATGGTAACTTGGATTGAAATTTTTCAATGACTGCAATGACCTATATCCCCCTTAACTGGAAGCTCAATGTTCACACTTACGGGAGAAAAAAATAATAGAATTCCACTGGGCTAATAATGGGATAGAAAGGGACATTACAGCCAGCAATTTCTTATAATGGCATGGCCAAAGTTCTTGTATAGTACCTGTGCCATCACTAACTCTAAAATATGAGTTAAAGTTCTGCTGACTACTTCACATGTAATGCAAGGTGATGAAAGGGTATACTATATACTGTATATGTGACTCTTATACCTGTTACTTTTTTAATTCCACACAAATACAGTACAAGCTGACAAACACTCAGCTCCAAATCACTTTTACCCTCATCTGATCTGGACATTTCTTAACCGCAATTTAAATGGAAAGTTAGATGCCACAATAAGTTGAAAATATCAACTTTTAAAAATACATTTTGGGACAAGCACTGGCTTTTTTATTGATCAGGTAATTTGAAATGTGCTGAATATACTGAATATGCTGCATAGTTATAAGTTGTTAACAGGAAACTTTTCAGATGAGTGTCAAGATGTAGAGGTGTCAGTCAATGAAGTAACATCAGTAAGATTTGCTCCTTTGTTGAGCTGACAATATTGAATCACAGATGGAATCACTTGTGGCTTCAAAAGAAATGTGCTGTAAGAAGGACTTGTGAAGGAAATATAGCCTAAAAGTTTTAGGAGAACAGGACAAAGTATATATGTCAAAGTGTTCAAAGTACACGTCGTAAGTGTCAAATTATCTGAGAAGAACAGCATTTTCTAGAAGTTTTATTCAGGGTAAGTACAAGAGGGCAGACAGAGGTGCTGAGTATAAAGCAAATATCAAACAGCATCTAATATATAACAATCTAATCCACAAATATAGTAAGGGTAGGACGGTGCTTGTGTATTCAACATTGCATGTTTGTAAAGGGATTTATAGACTTAAAGAACATAATAGTGTTGGTCAACAAAGAAATTTCATCATCCCATATTTAATACTACAACATTACATATTTCATCATATATTTCACGACTTACAATTGTATAAAAAAAGTGAATCAATGTGCCATGGCTTTCTTATGGTTGTCGCTCACTATATACTGAGCGTTGACTGTATCCATGCCGCAATGCCTCTATGACTGAAAGCCGTAGGCTGCTGGGAGAAATACGTTTCAGTAGCCATGCTTTCACTGCAGCAGCCGCAAATCTTTGGAATGCTATTAACTTGAAGATTAACCGCATGTCAGCAACTTAGTAGCATTTTGGGACAAGACAGGTTCTCTTTAAGTCTCCATTTTTAAAATTGATAATAAAGTGACGCAATTCAAAAATGGTGTTGTTAACCACATAGAGATCAAGAGCTGAAAATTTACAATGCCTGTTTTCGTGCTTTACCCCCACCTTATTCTAAATTTATGGTGCAGGGTTAAAGCTCTTGCTCCTGCAATCTAGCAGGAACAGGTGGAGCGTCCAGCTGTCAGACATAGGCATGGACCCTGAAGAGAAAATAGAGTTGATTTATTGCCTCTTCTGTCTTCTATTTCACGGGCTACAGAATGCTCAATGAGCACTATGTAGGGTACAGATGCATCAGCACTGCCAATGCATTTGTATGACACGACAATCACATGATCGATGGGTTTCTGTCGGTATAGCAGGGCTGCTGGTCCATAGCAGACCCACATTAGCTCTGATAGTGACTTATGTCACTGCAGTAAGCTTTTCCCTTGTATTTGGGTATCCTGCAGATGCCCCAGTTAGAGTGGGAAGAAAAAAGAAAATAAAAAAATGTTTCCCAGAGATCTTTGATGATCTCCTAAATGACAATCATGTAAACAAGAATGCATGCAAAATGTCTACAAAAAAATAATGTAAAAAAAAAGCTAATGACAAATTATCTGAGAAATTTCATTAGCCTTAAATATGCAATATACAGTATGTCAATTGACTTCAGATTGCTGACAACAGTTGTAAACACATTATAGGAAATACATATTCCTATATATATATTCTTAAGTGGACAAAATAAATTATTGGGTATAGTGAACTGCAGGATCCTTAAATGGGTATTCTCATCTGCAAAGTCCTATCCCAATATATAATAAGTGTAATAATAATAATAATAATAATAATATTATCAAATACCTCTAATTAGAAATGTAATATAGTTCTTCTGATAAGCTATGTCACTTACCCAATGTGCAGGGCATTACAGTAGCTTAGATATCCATGATTAAGACCACCAACAACTAACTGTCACTATATGAGTGGTCGTAACCTTGAATACCTATTCTACTGTAATGCTCTGCACATGGTGAAACAGAAGAACTATACTACATTTCTAATTAGAGGTATTTACTACTAATATTATTATTATTACACCTACCACATATTGGGATAGGATCTTGGAGATGGGAATACCCATTTAAAGCTACATTTTTTCCTTTTACGTCCATAAACATTTGCCACAGAAAATAATTACATACACAATAACATACACAAAAGCTGTGTTATATGTTTTTTAGGTAACGTAAAATGGAATATTGCAGATTTTGACATTTTGTCATTGTGCACAATTTTAGTGTATAGCAGGTTTAATAGAAATATGTTACTGGTCCTTTAATGAGAACTATTTCAATTTCCTTTGCATAATTCATGTTACAACATTTGAGTTCCTTTCAGTCAGTGAATGTATTCAATTCTGGAAGCAGAAGACTAAAATTGCCCTATTTTAATTAGTTTTTGATCATATTTAGTTTTGATTTATGAAATAGACATAACCACAATGAACTGTAGCGGTAGGAACTACAGTCTGCTCCACTACTTTCCCACAAGCATAAAGTATATTGGTACTTTGGGGTGATAAATTGCCATTAAAGTGACCATACAGTTATATTATCTTTCTTTCATTTAAAGTGGATTTCCATTTGTGCTTGCTTTCTATTTATTTTTGCTTGGCTGCCTTATAATTTGGCTCAATTAGATCCCATCAATAACTAAGTTGCCATTGTGAGGCTAGATTAGTCTTAAATATATTTCCTGTTTCATCAAAAGCTCAGGTCTCTGCAATTTTCCCTTTCACTCTAGTATTGTTCTCCATCTTCTGATTGGTTGCTGAATATAACCATATTTTCACCAGGAAATCAGATGATTGCTGGTTTATATGTAACTAGAGATGGAGTGACTAATAATACTAAAAGAAAAATAGAATTATATTGTCAAATTTTAATGAATAAAAACAGCCTCTAAAATAGAAAATCCAAAAGATCTTATTTCCCTGTCATATGGATTTTTCCCACTTAACCAACACCCGCACATACTTCTCTTTTACAACATTACAGACAAGCTTTTTACATAAAATTTCTGAACAGTAAGTAAAAGTTATTTGGCATACTGTTTGGAAGCACCGATAATTAATAATCTTTGTGGCTCACTATTAGTGTTGAGCGACCACTAAAATGCTCGGGTGCTCGAAGCCCGGGCCGAGCTCATCGTGATACTTGGGTGGACGTCCCGAGCAACAAGCCCAATGTTAGTCTATGGAAGACCCGAGCATTTTTGCAGCAGCACCCCTGGCAGTCTGTAGAAAGCCTAAAAAGTTCCCAAAACGATAGTGACAGTGCTCAAATGACATGGGACAGCATGGGGATCGCCCCAGGAAGCATTTCTGACCCCCAGGTCACTGCTGTCAACAACATGGTCAGAGGTATTAAGCCACTTTTACGGGCTCACAATAAAACGTTCAAAAACGAAACTGAAACTGTTTTCCTGTGAAATATGTTAAGGAACATCCTTTCCAGGGTAAAGACTTGTGTATAAGGTAAAATAAATAACCAAAAACAAAAATACTCCTCCTCACCTTGGGCTATGTTCACAAGTAGTATTTTTTATGCGTTTTTGCACTTTTGTATTACTTTCAACCATGACAAATGCATTCACCGGGAAATGTAATTTTAACATTTTACAACCTTATCTGGCCATGTGCTCTGTGACACATGCATACAGTGCTGAAAAGACATGGGAACAGCATGGGGAAGACCCCTGGAAGCATCTCTGACACCCTGGTCACTGCCTAAAAGTGTGCCCATCAGAAGTGATCCTTGCCGCATCAGAAGATGCAGACTTGCAACTATCCCCATGCAAGTCCTTGTCTATCTGGGATGGATATTAGTCCTCAGAAGGACTGTTTGTTTGATTTTGCAGGCTTTAGAGACCCTATACTACCTATTTTGCAGTATAAATCTCTCCCTAGCTCAGCAGCACTCTCCCTACACTGTCTGATCTGGAGCGACTGTGTCCAAGATGGCAGCGCCCGGTTTTAAATACTCGAGGTGATGCTGTGTGGCCAGCCAATCACTGTAATGCCAACAACCAACATGGCTGCGGCATTACAGTGACTGTCTGGCAATCCCTGCATGTTCATTGGCTCTGTAAAGAGCGCCAAACATGCAGGGTGGAGACCAAAGCTCCCGCCCGAGTAACCCGAAAATGCTCAGTGCTCGCCGAACATCCCGAGTAGTGAGATGCTCGAGCAAGTACCGAGCAGTGTCGAGCATGCTCGCTCAACACTACTCACTATTTAAAATAGACACAATGTATGAGATATAATCATGCAGATCTGACATAATTGACATGCCAAAAGTCACCTGAATAGGCCCTGAGCTTCCCAAAAATGTGCAGTAAAATCAGGTCTACTTGATTCAGCTTCATCTGTGCATGGCACAATCGCAATAAGACAGAGAATACACCTTTAGTTTCCTTTCCTTATATTAGTGGCTCATCTTATTTCCAATCTCCACAGCAATATCCCCTTCAACCATTTAAAATACACATGAAAAAAACGATATAAGGAAGTTAAGGTATTTGTTACTTTGATCTCTTTAACAATTAGATGGTATCAGTGACCCTTTAATGGTAAAAAGCATAGGCATAAAAGGTTAAATTTAAGAGTGGAATAGTGTTGAGCGAGCACTAAAATGCTCGGGTGCTCGAAGCTCGGGCCGAGCTCGCCGTGATAGTCGGGTGCTCGACCCGAGCAACGAGCCCAATGTTAGTCTATGGGAGACTCGAGCATTTTTGCGGTGGCACCCACGACAGTCGTTTAAAAGCCTAACAAGTGCCCAAAACGACAGTGACAGTGCTCAAATGACATGGGGACAGCATGGGGATTACCCCAGGAAGCATTTATGACCCCCAGGTCACTGCTGTCAACAACGTTGTCAGAGGTATTAAGCCACTTTTATGGGCTCACAATAAAACGTTCAAAAACGAAAGTGAAACTTTTTTCCTGTGAAATATGTTAAGGAACATCCTTTCCAGGGAAGAGACTTGTGTATAAGTTAAAATAAATGACCAAAAACAAAAATACTCCTCCACACCTTCGGCTATGTTCACAAGTAGCATTTTTTATGCGTTTTTGCACTTTTGTATTGCTTTCAACTATGACAAATGCATTCACCGGGAAATGTCATTTTAACATTTTACAACCTTATCTGGCCATGTGCTGTGTGACACATGCATAAAGTGCTGAAAAGACATGGGACCAGCATGGGGATGACCCCTGGAAGCATCTCTAACTCCCAGGTCACTGTCTAAAAGTGTGCCCATCATAAGTGATCCTTGCCGCATCAGAAGATGCAGACTTGCAACTATCCCCATGCAAGTTATAGTCCCAGGGCAGTGTTCAATTGTACCTCACCCATTCCTTGCAATACAAGCACAAGTATGCAGCCTGCCACCCACCCACCCCCAGGCTGCAATACCATACTAGTTGCTTGCTTGAACTTGAAATTGGGCCTTTTAGGCATGTGGAGGCGGAATCTGGCCACCACGTCATGGCTGTGTTGACGGCCTGGAATCCATACTCAGTCCCCAGCTGCCTGGCGGCCGGGTGTCCATACTCGGTCTCCAGCCGCCTGGGGGCAGCCGGGTGTCCATAAACGGTCCCCAGCCGCCCCTATTTCTCCTTGGAACATCCCCCCACACACTTTTCTTAGCCCGGCCTGCTTTAGGCAGCCCACCAGAGAACCAGACTCCTCCGGTGGACCCTGACTTCTCCATCGGTGGAGTTGAGAGTGCCAAGGTGAGGAGCATGATGATGATGACAGAAGTTAGCATCTGCTATGTTTTCTTTTAATGCAAGTGTAAGTGTGCAGCCTGCCACACACTCACCCCCAGACTGCAATTCCATACTCCTAGCTTGCACTTGAAATGAGGCCTTTTAGTTTGGAGGAGGCCGAAGCTGGCCATTACCTCATGGCTGCTTCGGCAGCGAGGTATCCATACTCAGTCCCCAGCCGCCCCTATTCGTCCTGGTGTGCCTTATACATAAGATTAAGCGCGTATACCAAAACATTACCTGTGCCCTCTCCAGTGCATTTAGTTGGAAGGAGAGCCTATTCCGCTGTAGTTTGTGCATGCCAAACCCCTGCTCATGGTACATGCGAAGATGCCTCCCACCTTGCACCTGTCGTTGCAGACTTGCAAATATCCCCATTCAAGTCCTTGTCCCAGGGCAGTGTTCAATTGTACCTCTCCCATTCCTTGCAATGCAAGTGCAAGTATGCAGCCTGCCACCCACCCACCCCCAGGCTGCAATACCATACTGCTTGCTTGCTTGCACTTTAAATTGGGCCTTTTAGGCATGTGGAGGCAGAATCTGGCCACCACGCCATGGCTGTGTCGGCGGCCTGGTATCCATACTCAGTCCCCAGCAGCCTGGTGGCTGGGTGTCCCCGCTTGCTCCCCAGCCTCCAGGGGGTGGCCGGGTGTCCATACTCGGTCCCCAGCCACCCCTATTTGTCCCGGTAACCTTTCCCACACTTTTCTTAGCCTGGCCTGCTTTAGGGCAGCATTGGCCGAGCCCACCCGACTATTAGACTCCTCCGGTGGGCCCTGGCTTCTCCATCATGGGAGTTGAGAGTGCCAAGGTGAGGAGCATGATGAGGATGATAGAAGTTAGCATCTGTTTTGTTTTGTTGGAATGCAAGCGCATGTATGTAGTAGCGGCTAGGCCTGAGGTGGTCAGCGTTTTGGCGCAGATCCTACCTCCTCCGAGGATTGCTGGATGTTTTCATGCTACTATCCAAGTTCTATGACTCCCATTAAAACAAAACTTCAGGTGATATATGATGGATGAGGTAGTGGCAAAGGAGAAAGAGCAGGAGGAACAGGGACCATTCACATCAATATCAGGCCAGTCAACCAGATATGTCTTGTAGGATATGTTTCTGTAACAAAAGGAGCGGTTCAGCTACACAGTTATAGGGCATACAGTGAGTGCAATGCCTACCAAAAATTTTGAGGCACTCCAATGCCCCTTGGAAATGACATGAAGGTCAGAGGGCGTTAACTAAACCTTTTTTTCCATTTATAGCAACTGGGTCTCCTGTGCACTGTTGGCCTAAGCAGTGAATGGAAGGCTTTCCAAAAATTATGAGGAACTGCAATGCCCCTTACAAGAGCCATGTGTGGCACCCCAGGGGTCTGGCACCACAGTAATAGAGATAGTACGTCAGAGAGAAAGTGGGAGGTTTCCTGGTCAGGATCCCTTAAACATGCAACATCTTCCTGCCCCAGTCCTGGGAGGGGAGAATTCTGCCCTTATAAACTGGATCTGGGGCGGGGTTGAGTGAGTCAGAGAACAGAGAACAGTCAGAGTCAGAGTGAGAGCAAGGGAAAGTAACAGCAAGGAGCTCTGTAGGAGCTAGGAGCTAAAGACCAGGGGCTGGAAGCTGAGCAGAGCTCGCCCTGGCAGAAGACAATAGGAACCGGACACAGGAGTCCGAGGCTGTGAGGACTTATATATCCAGCAGCAGAAACCAGCCGGCAGGGGATTTCAGGTCCTCTGGCCATAGAAGCCCGGAGGCTCAGTCACAAGCAAGGGACCAGCACTGCCGTCGTGGAGCGGAGGCTAACAGAAGGCCCCAAGTCACCAGCCATACAGGTGAGCACTACACGGTACACTCAGGGACGTGGGCTACTTCTACCCGCTTACAGCAAGGTAGCCAGGAAGAGTGCAGACAGACGGGGAGGCCTACAACTCCACCTGGCCAGGGGAACTCCTGCTTGCTCACAGACTGACCAGGCCTCTTATGCTAGCCAGTACTCCCGGGAGGGTCTACCTTATAATCATCAGTAAAGACCCTGAACTGCACTGCAAAGACTCTGAGTCGTTCCTGCTGTGCTCGTGCACCATCACCTCCATCATCCACACTCACTGCCCTGAGGCTATACTCCTCCCGTGGGGAGTTATCCCATTCTCGGCTACGCACACAACACCAGCCTCAGCGGTCTGCCTCGCAGCGGTGGTACTCCCTGACTGCAATCCACGGGTGGCGCAGTCGGACAATTAACCTCCAAACCTAAGAAAGACTGCCACTGGTTTGACCAGCCTGAGCCACGGGACCGGGTCACCGCCACGGAGACTACAGACCCCAGAGACCCGGCACCGGGTATCCCACACACGTGTACACACGGCCCAGGGGGCGCGTCACATGCAGTACAGCATATTACAAACATAAGTCCCATTATTGGGGAGTGGGTCTCCCATAGTATTTGCTTATGCCTTGCAAGCAAAAGCTGCCAAAAATTAGGACGGAGCAACTTGCAATGCCCCTTACAAGAGCCATGCAGTACAGCATATTACAAACATAAGTCCCATTATTGGGGAGTGGGTCTCCCATAGTATTTGCTTATACCTTGCAAGCAAAAGCTGCCAAAAATTCGGACGGAGCAACTTGCAATGCCCCTTACAAGAGCCATGCAGTACAGCATATTACAAACATAAGTCCCATTATTGGGGAGTGGGTCTCCCATAGTATTTGCTTATGCCTTGCAAGCAAAAGCTGCCAAAAATTAGGACGGAGCAACTTGCAATGCCCCTTACAAGAGCCATGCAGTACAGCATATTACAAACATAAGTCCCATTATTGGGGAGTGGGTGTCCCATAGTATTTGCTTATGCCTTGCAAGCAAAAGCTGCCAAAAATTAGGACGGAGCAACTTGCAATGCCCCTTACAAGAGCCATGCAGTACAGCATATTACAAACATAAGTCCCATTATTGGGGAGTGGGTCTCCCATAGTATTTGCTTATGCTTTCCAAGCAAAAGCTGCCAAAAATTAGGATGGAGCAACTTGCAATGCCCCTTACAAGAGCCATGCAGTACAGCATATTACAAACATAAGTCCCATTATTGGGGAGTGGGTGTCCCATAGTATTTGCTTATGCCTTGCAAGCAAAAGCTGCCAAAAATTAGGATGGAGCAACTTGCAATGCCCCTTACAAGAGCCATGCAGTACAGCATATTACAAACATAAGTCCCATTATTGGGGAGTGGGTGTCCCATAGTATTTGCTTATGCCTTGCAAGCAAAAGCTGCCAAAAATAAGGACGGAGGAACTTGCAATGCTGGCACCCTGGTGGTATAGTGGTGGTGGAGGCTGAGGATAAGAAGAAGAAGATAAAACAGCCGAAACGAGGAAGCGTATACCCATGTGTGGGTGTGAAGCGGTGCATGTGAATACACCTCCCGAAATAACACAGTGGATTTGACTTTATGTTACTCTGCTGTCATTTGGTGGTGATGAGAAGTCTGGCCCAATCCAGCCCTTGTTCATTTTGATAAGGGTCAGCTTGTCAGCATTGTCAGCTGACCAGTGAGTGCGCTTTTCAGTTATAATTCCCCCAGCGGCACTAAAAACACGCTCCGATAACACGCTAGCGGCAGGGCAGGCCAGGACCTCCAAGGCGTACAGAGCGAGTTCATTCCAAGTGTCCAGCTTGGATACCCAATAATTAAAAGGCACAGAGGAATCACGGAGGATGCTGGTACGGTCGGCAAGGTACTCCCTCACCATCTTTTGACACTTTCCACTCCTTGTGAGAGTACCCCGCGCCTCAGGGCCTGTAAGCTGGACGGGTGTCAGAAAACTGTCCCAGAACGTTGACAGTGTTCCCCTGCCTCTGCTGGATTGGAGTTGCATCTCTCTCGCCTGTACGCCTTGGTTGGGCAACGAACTGTGACCTCTGCCGCTAGCGTGTTCAAATGGGAATTTTTTTAAGAGTTCTGCAGCAAGGGCCTTCTCTTACTGCCCCATTTTTGTAGACCTCTCCACCTCAGGAATAAGAGAGTGAAAGTTCTCCTTGTAGCGGGGGTCTACAAGTGTCACCAACCAGTAATGACTGTCACCCAACATTTTGACAACGCGAGGGTCATGGTTAAGGCAGCGTGACATAAAGTCAGCCATGCGTACCAGACTGGTAACGGGCAAGATTTCCGCGTCCTCACCAAGATGACGACTGACCATGCTCTCCTCCTCCTCATCTTCCTCCTCCCCCCTGTCCTCAGGCCACCCACGCTGAACCGACGGTATGACACTTTTACAGGTACTACCGTCTACAACGCATGATAGCAGCTCCTGTTCTTCCTCCTCCTCCTCCTCCTCTCCCTCATTGTCCCCCAATGCACGTTGGGATGAGATGAGGCTGGGCTGTGTGTAATCGCCCGCTATGGCTTCTTGATCCATCTCATCATACTCTGGCTGCAATGCCTCCTCTTTAAGTCTCTGCAGAGAGCGTTGCAAAAGACAGACAAGTGGGATGCTGACACTAATGATGGCGTCATCGCCACTCACCATCTTGGTGGCCTCCTAAAAGTTTGTCAGGATGGTACATATGTCAGACATCCAGGTCCACTCCTGAGGTCTTATGTGTGGAGTCTGACCTGAATATCGACTGCCTTGTTGCAGCTGGTACTCCACAACTGCTCTCTTCTGCTCACAAATCCTTTGCAACATGTGGAGGTTAGAGTTCCAACATGTGGTGATATCACACACCAGTCGGTGTGCCGGAACATGCAAACGCTGCTGCAACACAGCAAGGGCGGCGGAAGCTATAGCCGACTTGCGAAAATGAGCTGACAGGCGGCGTACTTTCACGAGCAGATCTGGCAGCTCGGGGTATTATTTAAGAAACCGCTGAACCACGAGGCTAAGCACATGAGCCAGGCATGGTACGTGTGTGATCTCACCTCGCCTCAGAGCCGCCACCAGGTTATGGCCATTGTCACACACGACCATGCCGGGATGTAGGTTCAGCGGTCTCAGCCACAGATCTGCCTGCTCTTTCACAACTGTCCACAACTCACTAGCAGTGTGAGGTTAATCACCTAAGCTTATGAGTTTGAGCACAGCCTGTTGACGCTTGGCGGAGGCAATACTGCAATGCTTCCAGCTTGTAACTGATGTGGTGATATCTGAGATGGAGGCTGAACATGAGGAGGAGGAGGATGTGCAGGAGCTGTACACTGTGGGGGCAACTCTGACTGACATAGGGCCCGCAATCCTCGGTGTGGGGAGGATGTGTTTCGTCCCAAGGTCCGACTGGGTCCCGGCTTCCACTATGTTTACCCAGTGTGCCGTCAGAGAGATGTACCGTCCCCGGCCACAAGCACTTGTCCACGTGTCCGTTGTCAGGTGGACTCTCCCAGTAATTGCGTTGTTGAGGGCACGGCAGATGCTTTGGGACACGTGCTTGTGTAGTGCAGGGATGGCACACCGGGCAAAATAGTGTCGGCTGGGGACCGAGTACCGAGGGACGGCCACCGCCATAAGATTGCGGAAGGATTCCGTCTCCACCAGCCTAAAAGGCAGCATTTCCAACGCAAGCAGTCGTGAAATGTGCGAATTTAGGACTGTGGCCTGTGGGGCGTTAGCTGCGAATTTCCGCTTTTTTTCAAAGGTCTGGGATATGGACAAATGAACACTGCGGTGGGACGTGGACGTGGACGTTGATGCTGTTTCTTGAGAAACTGCCACAACAAGTGAAGACTGAGAGGAGGGGGCATCTTTACATGCAGTATGGACAGGGGATTGCCTTGCACACACAACAGGGGGTTCTATTGCACACACAACAGTGGAAGAAGCAGTGGTGACACCCGCTGACACTGGTTGTGGACCCTGGGCTTCGCCCCACAAAGTCGGGTGCTTTGCTGCCATGTGCCTGATCATGCTGGTGGTGGTCAGGCTGGTAGTTTTGTCACCCCTGCTGATGCTGGCATGGCAGGTGGAACAAATGGCCTTTTTGGGGTTATCAGCAGAGTCTTTAAAAAAATTCCAGACTCTGGAAGACCTACCGCTTGTACTGGCAACGTCCCTCGTGTTGGTGTTACGGGGAACGGTTGCCTGCCTTCTGTCTGCGGCCACCACACTGCTTCTTCCTGCCTGTTGGGGTACTCTGACTCCCTCCCCCTGTGTGCTGCTGGCCTCACTCTGCATGTCCTCCTTCCACGTTGGGTCAGTTACTAGATCATCCATCACCTCCTCCTCTTCCACTTGCGCACCACGATCCTCCTCCTCACTTCCTGGCAATTGTGTCTCATCATCGTCCACCTCTTGTGACAGATTGCCAACGTCGACTTCCTGTGGCTGTGGCTGTTCAAATATTTGGGCATCTCAACATGGGATCCCCTCTTCCATCACTTCAAGCGTATGAGACGAGGGGCCCAAATATGGAAATGGACCAGTGAACAGCTCTTCAGAGTGTCCAAGTGTGGGATCACTTGCTGTCTGACGACACTCGGCATGGTGGGAGGAAGGAGCATCAGGGTGAGGAGGAGTATGCGGTCGAGACTCACGGCTACTAAGAGTTGACCATGTGGAAGACAGACCGGAGATGGTGGTGCCCAGGTAAGTGGAAGTATTATCTGCTATCCAATTAATAACCTGTTCACACTGATCAGTTCTCAATACGGGTGTTGTTCTGTGCTTCCCTAGTAATTCGGTCAAGAAGTGGGAGCGAGAAGATGTGGCTGTTGGTTGTGGCACATTTTCACCTTGGCCACGGCCCCGTCCTCTGCACGAACCATCACCAGAACGTCCACTTCCACGTCCCTTGCCACGCGCCTTGCCCATTGAAAATGAAGTAAAATAGCTTATACTTGCACTATCAATGGAAAAAGGGTAATAAAGAGTAGCTTAGAACCGTGGAAGAGGAAAACCACAGCTATTGTTTACTGGGGTATACCACACTTTTTTAAATAGAGATATTTGCGGCTGAACAATGAGCGACACACTCAAACTGCTTTTTTTTTAGATACCAAAGGCCCAAAACTGGATAGTACAGCGATTTGACCTGTGGAACTGCGAAACCACACTGGTATGTCGTGCCTACACAAGACTATTTTCAACAGATATATTTTTGTGTCACAACAGTCAGGAGACACTACTGTTTTTCTTTACGGAAAATATACCAAAACCTGAATAATAGAGATTTTTTACCGTGGGATGGCAAAACCACAGTTATTGTTTACTGGGGTATACCACACTTTTTTAAATAGAGATATTTGCGGCTGAACAGTGAGCGACACACTCAAACTGCTTTTTTTTTAGATACCAAAGGCCCAAAACTGGATAGTACAGCGATTTGACCCGTGGAACTGCGAAACCACACTGGGATGTCGGGCCTGCACAAGACTATTTTCAACAGATATATTTTTGTGTCACAACAGTCAGGAGACACTACTGTTTTTCTTTACGGAGAAAACTACCAAAACCTGAATAATAGAGATTTTTTACCGTGGGATGGCTAAACCACAGTTATTGTTTACTGGGGTATACCACACTTTTTTAAATAGAAATATTTGCGGCTGAACAGTGAGCGACACACTCAAACTGCTTTTTTTTTAGATACCAAAGGCCCAAAACTGGATAGTACAGCGATTTGACCCATGGAACTGCGAAACCACACTGGGATGTCGGGCCTACACAAGACTATTTTCAACAGATATATTTTTGTGCCACAACAGTCAGGAGACGCTACTGTTTTTCTTTACGGAAAATATACCAAAACCTGAATAATAGAGATTTTTTACCGTGGGACGGCAAAAACCACAGTTATTGTTTACTGGGGTATACCAGACTTTTTTAAATATTTAGATTTGCGGCTGAACAGTGAGCGACACACTCAAACTGTTTTTTTTTTAAATCCAAATGGCCCAAAATGGATAATACTGAGGTATGAACCGTGGAAGTGCAAAACAACACTTCTGTTTCTCTAGCCTACACCAGACTATTTTCAACAGTTATATTTGTGTCTGAAAAATCAGAGACATGCTTTTTTTTTTGGGGGGGGGGGGACACACCAAAAGGTTAATAAGACGGGTATTTGTACAGTGTGAAGGAGGGAAAAAAAAGGAGGATTTAGATGAAAAAAAAAGGATTTTTCCTGGCCCCCGACACCTGGTGCTAAGTCCAGCTATTTCAGCAATAGGAGCACACAGGACTGTAATGCAGCGTTTGCTGGTATAACCACTGTGTCTCCTATACAGCCTGACTGCCTGGTATCTGGGATGGATATTAGTCCTGAAAAGGACTGTTTGTTTGTTCTGGCAGCCTTTACAGACCCTACACTAACTATTTTGCAGTTTATATCTCTCCCTAAATCAGCAGCGCTGTCCCTACACTGTCTAATCCGGAGCGACTGTGTCCAAGATGGCGGCGCCCGGTTTTAAATACTCGAGGTGACGCTGTGCGGCCAGCCAATCACTGTAATGCCCACAACCAACATGGCTGCAGCATTACAGTGACTGGCTGGCAATCCCTGCATGTTCATTGGCTCTGTAAAGAGCGCCAAACATGCAGGGCGGAGACCCGAGCTCCCGCCCGAGTAACCCGGAAATGCTCGGTGCTCGCCGAACATCCCGAGTAGCGTGATGCTCGGGCGAGTACCGAGCAGTGTCGAGCATGTTCGCTCAACACTAGAGTGGAAGTATAAGGCTTAAAGTTGAGCGAGCATGCTCGCCGAGTATTTGCGGCGTGCTCAGCATCTATGTTAGTGCCACCGTGTCTGCATGTGTCACGGCTATTAAACAGCTGAGACACATGCAGGGATTGCCTGTTTGTTCAACACTAATATTAAGGCTATATTCACAGTTGGCATTTTTGTGTAAATTTTGTGCTGTGTTTATTTTTCCGCAAAAAAGCTGTATTTCACAGTACTAGCAAAAGCTATGAGATTTCAGATATTTCATGCACATGTTTGTTTTTTTCCCTGATTGAATTTGAGCACTGCGGCATTTTTTAAATCTGCAACATGTCAATTCTTTCAGCATTTTTGTAGCTTTTTTTCATCTGTAGAAAGCAATGAGAGAATGTAAAAATGCTGCAAAAAAAACTAAGCAAACATGGTTTGGCTGCATTTTTGCAGTGTTTTTTTGCTGCGTTTTTGGTGACTATAACACACTTTACATGTAGAGTGCACAAATCAAACATGTAATCCACACCAAAATTGTCCCAAAAAAGCAACAAATCCTGCATTTTCATTGCAGCATTTTTACTGACAAGAGAGTAATTTTTGGCAGCAGAAAAAAATGCTGCAAAAACTCTGCATGTGAGCCTAGCCTAAAGAAGCTGAATGTACAGCAATGTGCACGAAAGCGAAGCATGGTCCACCAGGAGGATTGATGATAACTGGTGCTGACATTAGTATGTCATGGAACTTCCCATGTGGGTGTAGCTTGATTGACAGCAATTGTTTACATGGAGTAAGCAGTGCCTTATATGAATCCCTGGCACTGCACATCCACACTGATACTGCAGTAGCCATATAAGTGCAAATACACACTGTCAGTACGGGTATACTCTGATTCCTCTCTTCTTTCTGTAGCACCTGATGGCTGCACACATGATTGCACAGTGGTCACTTGCTGCAAACAGTATCACAAAGTAGCAGGTGACCACTGCAAACAGGAGAAAAGGATGAGAGCGTGCCCGCACTGATACTGTGTGTAAGGACCTCTTTAGTTCCTGTAGTGTCAGTTTGGACATGCCCGGCCAGGGACTCAATTCAGGCAGTGCTTGCTAGGCCAGTGAACACTGTTAAGCTAAGGGGCAGTGTGCAGCCAACTAATTGAGGGAGCGGAGAGGTACACTGAGCCATTGGTCATGCAAAGGGTGAATCAAGAAGCACTAATTTGCCTATGAAATTAAAAAAAAAAAATTCAGAACAAGTATTCTGCAGGTATGATTTCTACAGTGGATAAGTCCACTAAATAACCATATAAGACTGCAGTACCAAAAGACTGGAGTAAATCGACCATATGAAAAATATCACAATTTTTATTGAGGTAACAAAATCCATAGGCAAACACATATCCAATATATAATTAGTCATGATCAGTAGCAAGAGTCAGGTGTTAAAAAGCATGACACCCACTAACCATTGTAGCCTGGGATGGGTTAAGCATATAACTACATGTACTGAAATAAAGTGCTGGTGTTAAAAGTATTCAGTCACAATGACTGCTGTGTCTGCAATCTGCATAGTGCATCAAAATAGCTATATCACTGAGTGCTTGGTAACAATGATCACCTTAAACTACATGCAGACACAAAGACAACAGAAAAGAGGCTCTAACCCATAATTAACTCATGTGGGATGTCACAGCAGCAGCTGAATACTGACTAAATACTTTTAGCACCAGTCTTTTGTGACTTCTTGGATGAGTCGTCGCTGCGCTCTTGGGGTAATTTTGGTCTGCTGACCGCTGCTGGGGAGGTTCACCACTGTTCCATATTTTTGCCATTTGTGGATAATGATCCTCACTCTGGTTCGCTGGAGTCCCAAAGCTTTAGAAATGGCTTTATAACCTTTTCCAGACTGATAGATTACTTTGTTTCTCATTTGTTCCTGAATTTCTTTGCATCGCAGCATGATGTCTAGCTTTTGAGGATCTTTTGGTCTACTTCACTGTGTCAGGCACATCCTATTTAAGTGATTTCTTGATTGAAAACAGGTATGGCAGTAATCAGGCCTGTGTGTGCCTAGGGAAATTGAACTCAGCTTCCCAAAGATGTGATAAACCACAATTAATTTATGTTTTAAAAGAGGCGGACAATCACTTTTTCACACAGCGCCCTGTAGGTTTGGATTGTTTTCCCTTAATAATAAAAAACTTAATTTAAAAACTGCATTTTTTGTTTACTTGTGTTATCTTTATCTAATATTTACATTTGTTTTGTTTTCTGAAACATTTAAGTGTGACAAAGATGCAAAAGAATAAGAAATCAGCAAGGGGGCAAACACTTTTTCACACCACTGTATATGCTCATCCCACCCCAGGCTACAATGGATAGTGAGTGTCATGCTTTTAAACACCTGACTCTTGCTACTGATCATGTCTAATTATGTGTTTGTCTATGTATTTTGTTAGCTCAATAAAAATTGTGATATTCTTCATATGGACGATTTACTCCAGTTTTTTGGTATTGCAGTCTTAGTTTGGGAGTGTTCATAGTTGATATCATCATTGGCCCTGATACTGATAGGCATAGGGCCTTATTTACATGGTGAAATTACTATGTATTCTGTTCTATGGATATTGTTTCAAATAAATAACCATATAATCAGTTAACATTGAGTTTGGGGCCATAGACTCCCTTTAAGCTACCATAAGTGCGGTTTGGTCAAGTAGCTGATATGAAAACACAAATGTCAGGTTGGCAGCATTCATCTGCTGCCGTGACATCACAACTCTGTTTCAATCAAGTACCTGCTGTGATTTCACAACTTCACAGGTAAAATGTGCCTGATTAAAATCTGTCAGCTGCTGTGACGTAAAAAAAAAGGTGTAATTCAGGTAAGCTGCTGTGACTTCAGAAGGGGATTTTGGTCATAAAAGCTGCAAAGATATAATAATTGTATATCAGATAAGCTGCTGTGACATCACAAGGGGGTTTAGTAAGATAAGCTACTGTGACAATACAATTGTAAGCTGTTAGTGAGATAGCAACTGTGTCAGGACAGGTGCATCACTTCCATGATTTTGTGTAGAAAAGTTGTCGTGATCAGTCCAAAGATAGATTCATATGCACCATTGATAAACTTTTGCTGTACCCGGCTGGGCCTCCCACCAGGTCCAAAAGCAATATAAAAGTTCAGGAAATCCAAGGCACCAAAACAGCAGGTTCTTGATAAAAACTTGTTCTTTAGTCAATGTCAGTTAAAAACATCACTGGAAGACACATCAGGCAATGTTTTGGCCATAATTGGCCCGTTTTAAGCCCTCAAAGAGCTGTATGAAATTTTTGAGGGCTTGAAAAAGGCCAAATATGGCTGAAACATTGCCTGATGTGTCTTCCAGTGATGTTTTTAACTGACATGGAATAAAGAACAAGTTTTTATCAATAACCCTCGGCTTTCCTGAACTTTTGAATGTTGCTGTGATATCACAAATTGGTTTTATTCAGAAAAACATCTTTCCCCATTCGTGACATCACGAGTGAAAGTGATGCAAACTGAGCATGCAATGCTTGTACTGTAACTACAGTATTCAATGCTACCTGTTATCACTCGTGGATTATTATTAAAGCCTCCTCATTTTCAATGCTGAGAAGACATCTGATTAACTATTTATGCTGATAAGAAATGTGGAAAATCATAACTGGAAGAAGAACATGGCAGAAAATTGATTCAAGTAAATAATCTAGAGTGCCTAATAAATAATTACAGCTTTGATATGTTTTTGGATGGTATAACTTTTAACTAAGTGCTTGTAATGGGCGATGTCCAGAAAAGCCCTTAGTAAGAAAGAATATATATTTAGCACTTGGCTTTGCACAAATGTTCTTTATTGAGTGATAATTGTCAACTTAGATAAATGAAGGCACTCATGCTGCAATCAGTCATGGAAATGGACAAAAAATGCCTCAAGTGCCAACAAGAGCCCACTTGTCTTATGATTTTTTTTAAAACTTGTAAATGTAAATTTCAGTGTAAATTTGCCCTTGACAAAAATGTTCACCTTCACAAATTGTTGCCTCTTGTGTATTTCTTCACTTGTGTTACTTCCTGTTAAACAAAAGAGAAATATTTATGAACAAAAGATGCCAATAAACAAGAATCTCAGAGGAGTTTAGCTATTGGCTTTGACTTGTCCACTTAAAGATTTTTAGTCACTCCATTATTTATATTTGGGTTCATGGTCATTTTTCAAGACAAATGGCCTCACATTATCCTCAACTACAATAAATACATTAAAGAATTTAGAGTCTACTCTCCAAATGGTGACAACCAGGCCTTGATGCAGCAAAGTGGTCCCACCACGCTTTTCAGTTAGTATCATGTTCATCTGATGAAATTCCCCTTTTGCTTTCCCCAAATCAATATTCTCCAACTGTGACCAAGTAACTCTCTTTGCCTAGTCTGTCTAGACTACATAGTGCCAGAAGTCCTGATGTTTGCCTATGTGCCCAGTGGAACCATTTACTACTTTCTGTGAAGCAGGATTATCCTTTAAGGGCTTCCTCATACAAGTGTATACATCAGACGAGTGCTATCCGATATTTTATCGGATATCACTCGGACCAATGTTGTTCTATGGGGCAGTGATGATCAGTATTTTTTTCTCATACCGATTCGGCATGGAAAAAGTTGCTGAACAATTCCGATCATGTGTGCGTGACATGCATTTTTACTGAGTTTACTCTGCTTAAAGCACTAAAAGTCCATATCCATTTTTTACCTGATTTTCTACATTTTGTTCAAGTCTGTTGAAAACTGTTTAGCAAACAGAAGAATTGACTTGCCGTTGGCTCCAATAGATGCCCCCGTTAAAGTGGAAAAAATTAGCAATAAGAATAAATACTGTATGTGTTCCAGATATCTTTTATCTCCTGAGGAACAAATTATGTAAAAAAATGTTTAAATATAAATTAAAACTTAATATATATATATGCAACCCCAAATAGTGTTAAAATAATACAAATTATCCTGCATAAAACAAAGCCTCATATAGGCTTCTCAGAAAAAAAAATATGGCAAAAATGAAAAATATTGTCCGGTCATTCAGGCCTAATATTCTTCTTATTTTACTTTTTTATATAGCACCATTATTTTTCACAGCGCTTTACAGACATTTATCATTACTGTTTCCACTGAGGATTACAATCTAAATTCCCTATCAATATATTTTTGGATTGTGGGAGTACACAAAGGAAACCCACACAAACACAAGAAGAACATAAAAACTCCTTGGAGATGCTGTCATTGCTGGAATTTGGACACAAAATATTCCTATCTATTCACATGACTATTCTGTATTAGTGTGTCCCTACAAATTCTTACCATGTCCAATCAATGCCCACACACCCTATAGAAAAGAAAAATGGTAACACTTAAAGGAATTGTCCCATTTTGGAAAATTTTGATTCTCCAGGTGTAGATTGTAATGCAAAGTATAAACCATACATCACTGAGCCTCCATCTCTGCTCTAAGAAAAAATGCTGCAATACTGATGTTATGCAGTAGGTATTTCAGGATGGATGACATGCCCTTTTTAAATAAACAGTCTTTTTTTCTATTCTTTTCAATATTGTTTCTTACCTCTATATCCTCCATTATACTGTTACCTACGTTTGAATTTATCTTTAACTACAACAGGCCTATATGTGACAGTCATTCTTTCTTAGTAATGGTATCCATTTAATTATGACTTTTTAGTTTCGAACGACTTCAATTTTAACGATGCACTTTTACTAAGAGAATGAGATTCCTCTGTCATCAGTTACTGTTCGATAAGTCATTGTCCTCATTCTAAAGCTCCTCTTGGGGTTATTTTCGTGGTTTCTTAGCCGTAAATGATGTGCTGTAAAGTAGTAGTACTAAACTGAGTATCAGCTAAAACAGTGACACTTCCATTCCTGAATGAATATAATGGGTAACATTTTAATTTGCTCATAGATCAATAACTGTTAACTTTTACCTCTAATTTAAAGTAATGTGAAATGTGTTTTACAACTGTCAGGCATTTTTCATTGCCCTTGCTACCTGTTACACATACTCGGATCAATATGTTCCTTTGAACACATTGAATAGGAATCTAATTCCTATGGGAAGCTGTCCTTTTCCATTTCACACTTTCTGTCTCTTATGCTTTAGGAGTCTCTAAACAGAAATTAGAAATCAAAGAAGAATCCCTTCAGAATCAATTTCACTTAGAAATAATCTGCAAAGGATGTTTTCAAGTAACTCGGCATATGTCTTCATCCTTTGGTATTTGCACAGTGTAAGATATATTGTTTAATCTGGCACTTGACCTGACAATCCGTTTACAAAATGAACTATTTCTCTTGTTTTTACTAGCTATTCAAAAGCAGTGTCCCAATAGGCATTGGTAACATTTTGATGAACTAAACATGTAATATATTTATTCTTGAATGTTTTACATTGTCAGGATCACTATGAA
Organism: Phyllobates terribilis; assembly: GCF_046119375.1. Taxonomy (NCBI): domain Eukaryota; kingdom Metazoa; phylum Chordata; class Amphibia; order Anura; family Dendrobatidae; genus Phyllobates; species Phyllobates terribilis. The sequence goes on along the minus strand of NW_027362763.1, from coordinate 455,269,792 downwards.
ACACTATTCTTAACAGCTTAATGATCGCCAAAACGCATTTAGGTCTTACTCACATCTGCATATAAATCGGATGAGTTAAGTCAGATAAAAAAAAATCAGATTGCACTTATATATGGTATTCAATGAGTCAATGCTGATCTGCAATTTTTTTCTCAGGTGGAATCTGGATGAGAAAAAAAGTGCAGCATGCTGTGAGTGGCTGCATACATCAGATGAAACTCGCCAATGCAAATCAATGGGTGCGAGAAAAAAATGGACGGCACAGACCATATGTATGCAATCCGTTTTTTTCTCTAGCATTCATCTCAAAGAAACCAGGAATTTTCACCAGCCAAATACAGTAAATTCACAGTCAAAAACCTCGGAATAGATAGAATAGATAGATATCCTGTAGATATATAATTTCACAAGCCCCCTACATATAATAAAGTAGCACCCTTTAGTGCCTTCCATGTGGGACTAAAGGGTGTTTAGCTTTATTTAACCTATTAAATAAATAAATAATTTAACAAAAAAGAGCTGGCATCCAGCCCTCACACACACAGAAAAAAAAAACTTTATTTGAAAAAATGTTTCCCCACAATATCCCTTGTTTACCAATTTAATAAAAAAAAAAACATGCAGGTCCGCCGTAATCCAAAAAATCCAAAGTAGTCCAGAAAAGGATACCTAAAAACATAAAAAGACAGAAATATTAACAAGACACAGTCCCTTGTTCATCAATTTATTAAATAAAACTGTTGCCACGCAGGTCAAAAGCAGCCCATGGGGCTCCCCAAATCCAGCCCAGGTGATTGTAAATAGCAATAAGTTAAGTTACTGCTATTCACAGGTGTCGGGTACTGACGTCACCACTAATAAGAGTTCCTGGCTCCCATGCCGCTCCACTTGGTGGCTCTGAACAGTGGTGATGTCAGTAACTCCACTGCTCATCAGAGCTGCCGAGTCCTGCTGCCCTCTATGAGCAACGTTGTGTGCTCCAAAATGGTACCAAAACAATCCCCAACTCGTAGAGCAAAAAATAAGCCTTCATACAGCTCTTTAACATAAAGGATAAAAATAGATATAAATCTGGTATTGCTGGAATCGCACTGACCTGAAGAATAAAGCTATCTTTATCACTTATACCACATGATGAACCACGCAAAAATAAAAATAAGTACTGTTTTTGTACTGCTGTTATGTTCTTTCCACCTCCCAAAAATCAGAACAAGGCTGGTGTCAAATTTATCCTGCGCTCTCTGTTGAGCTCCTACGTTGGAGTTTAAATCCACAAAACCTAAATTCAGATGAAGCACCCGACGGAAACACTTACTTATAAGGCACAGGGAGTTCCTTTGGACTCTGTCTCATCTCGGTTCCGGCAATGTCTTATCATTTTAGGCGTCTTTTCAACATACAAGTGTGGACGACCACAGTTCTGTGAAAGGATACCACTGGAACAGATGTCTACCAGACTCCAAAGTGTCTCCATCTGCCTCATTATGGTGGATGGTTCAATTAGGGTACGAATCACTTTTTTGTGGGATTTGGATGGAAACGCCGATGTAAGTGATCAGCGTAGAACACAAGAATGTTATTCCAGCCTTATATTGGAAACGGTCAAAAAACTTTATGTACCACAAAATGTTACCAATAAACACGCTAATTTATAATGCACAAAACCAGCCCCCACTCAAGTCCATCATCTGTCACTGGAAATATAGGGGTTCCCTTGTTACTGGTAGAATAAAGACTCTTGAAACAGTTAACAATTTACGGGGTGCATGTCTCCAGAAGCACAAGCTGGGCACAATTTATGGGGGTGCTACAACATATGGGGGCTCTACATTGTATGGAGACACAATGTATGGGCACTTAACTGGCATATTTGCAATTCTCCAGAATAAAGCATGATGTGGATGTTACAAAATAGTCACTCCCGCTGTAGATGAATTCATTGAGAGGTGCAATTTCTACAATGGCGTCACATTTGGAGTTTTTTTAGAGTAATTTTTTTTTCTTCTTCGTTCTACTTTGTATTAATTCCTGTGTAGCACCTGAGGGGTTAAAAAATTTCCTGGCAGCAGTTTTAAAGTATTTGAGCAGTTCAGTTTTAAAATAGTATCACTTTTGGGGATTTTCCAATATGTAGGGCCCTCAAAGTCCATTTAAATCTGAATAGGTCCCTAAAGAAACAGGTTTTGTAAATTTCTTGAAAAAAATAGAAATTGCTGCTAAAAGTTTAATCCTTTTAACATCCTAATAAAATAAAATGACATTTGAAAAATGATACAGATATAAAGTAGACATATGGAAAATGTTATTTATGATTTTTTTGTACAGCAATGACTAACTGGTTTAAAGATATAGATTGAAAGTCTGAAAATTGCAAATTTTTCACAATGTTCACCAAAATTTTGATATTTTCACAAATAAGCTCAAAACATACAGACCTAAAATTATCACTAGCATAAAGTACAATGTGTCACAAAAAACAGTCTCAGAATCACTGGGATAGGTTGAAGCATTCCAGATTTATTACCACATGAAATAACACTGGTCAGATTTCAAACATTTGGCCTTGTCATTAAAGGGGTTGTACATTACTTGAACAACCCATTTTTTACCTTAAATTTTGGCCATGATAAAATAAAAAAATCTTATACTCACCTCCCGTGCTTGTTCCATTCCAGCGGTGTCAGCACTCGCGGTTCCAGGGCTCTCGTATGGTTGTTGTGACACATGACCCGGGTGCCCGATCAGCGCTGGCATCACTGTCCCTGCCTTTGTACAAATCCAACAGGAAGAAGTAGTCTGGGCTGCAGCTGCTCTCTGACATCCTCTTCATGTTAAATTCGACAGGAGGCGGGAACAGTGATGTCAGTGCTGATGGGGCGCCAGGGTCACGTGTCACAACAACAGCACGGGAGCCTTGGGGAGAGCGAGTGCCGACACCTTGAAAACGGTGCGAGCATGGGAGGTGAGTATAAGCTTTTCATTTTATTGAGGCCAATCGTGGGGTATGACAAGGAGTTGTCCAGGTAAGGGATGACTTCTTTAAAGTTAAAATTGGCTCAGTCACTAAGGGATTAAAGGAGCGGGCTTACAATGTTTGATCAAAATATTGAAGGAATAATAACAAGAATAATAGAATTTGAGTATATAAAATGTCTCTTTTAATATAAATATATTAAAAATATCCAAACATTTGGCTGTTTCCGGCAGTCCCACACAGAATGAATAGAGCGATGTTCAAGCATCTGACTTAAAGCTTCATTTTTAAAAAGGGATAAAAATGCCCAGTCTGGAATAAAAGTTTCTTGTTCTTCCGATCAGTGCAGGTTCCAATGATCAGACCTCCACCATCAATAAGCAAATATACCCGATAAACAGGTGATAAACAGGTGATAATTTCTTTTCACCTGTGAACCCATTTAATGCAAACTATTGGTACTTCACTGTTATTGTGTAGGCACAATACATGTGCAGGCACCATCTGTATTTCAGTCGACGCTCTGCTCTAACAGGAATAATGCCTAACATGTATTTGCATGTAGTTGTAATGCGGGCCCCTGGAGTCAATTCTATTTGTGGGCACCCCATTCTGGCACTGAACCCATGTATAGTATATTGTCATGGCATAATCAAGAGAGGAACAATTGAACAGTGAAGAATTCCTTTCCAAAGAGTTGAGTAATTAACGATCTAATCTGAATTTATAAAGCACATTACATCAGCATACTGGCATTAACTAGACTGATGTTTTAGTAAAACATAAGTACACAAACATTTGGAGACTTCTTGTGAAAATTACACAACTTCTTGAAAATTACACAAATTGTACTTTTTATAATTTAAGCCACAACAGAGCTGTATGTTATAGAGAAATGTACTCCAGTAAATATACTCCCAAAATGGCACACAATTTTTAATGAATTTGACTTATATTATTATAGTGGATTCAGGATCAAAGTTATGAAGTAAGAATGGAGATTGATGGAAAAAAATAGATATGTGGATTTTGTAGTGATTCTGTTTAAAACTGTATTAAAGGAAATACCCACCACAAACTTAGAAAAGAAGCTGACGTAGCTTCACAATCCAGACAAACCTGGAGACTCTTTGGTCAGAACATTATTAACTGACCACAAAAGTAAATGATGACTGCTTTTAACGAGATGTTAGCTGTAAATGTATTTAGTGTTTGTGGGATGTTCTTGAAACCAATTTGGCATATGGCTTCTCCCATCTGGTGAAAAAGGTAATTCCAATAGACAGCAATTGATTATTTAAAGTACTTGTGTTTTCTTGGGAAAACCCACTATGCCGGTGCATTTCAGGCAAGTGCAATAGGTCATTGGGGGTATGAAGTAATATGCAATTTAATATTGCAAAAGGCATTTTATGTTTCCTTTAAATTGTTGGTAAGCATATTATACAAGTTTTCATTTGTTTATATTACTTGTGATAAAATACGAAAGTTAATTTTATTTTCTATTAAAAGTGCAAGCTAAAAGTAAAGTATCTTCAGTATACTCGTATTAGAGATTTCATAATTTAAAATATATAACTATTTTTTAATAGTAATAATAATAATAGTAATAATAATAATAATAAAAACATACACACCATAGCATGGCACACTGGAAAGAATTAAACATATACTGAAATGTTCACAAAAGATTACAAATGTTAGTCATTGATTTATGTAGTATAAAATGTGTATGGATATGCCCAAGAAAAAGTAGTGCCGTATTTTGTATGCATTGTTACATTTCTTTAATCTAACAATAACAGGATTTAATTGGTGCTGGATTGCAGATGTTCTTAGTTTTGAGATGTTTATATAAAAATGCATGAACCTCATTTTAAATTATATAGAATCTTCAGGAAGAAATCCCAAAACAATGTATATTTGAAAAAAGATGATTATCCTTATTAGGTCTCTCACTGTCACTCTCTTGGGGCATCAAACGTTATAAATTAACAATAGTCATTTTTTTAGGAAGAACTGTCAAATGCGTCTAAAGAAATACTGAGCACAGCAAATGCACACAAAAAAAACTGAAATTCATCCTTTCACCTCCATTTTTTCTTCAATCCTAATTTGTCTAATAATACCATTAAATATGAGAAATATATAAAAAAATCTTCTATGTGTCTCAGGAGCTCAGATATGTCCTTCCTCGTCTTTGCCACAGTGTGCGTGTATCTGTAAGGCTACATTCACACTAAGTTTTTCAGAATTTTTTTGGGATGATATCAATGCTAAAATCCTCAAAAACCATTTAAGGGTATGTGCACACAGTTGTTTGAGAAATTTTTGAAGCAGAAACTGAGCGGAAATTCTTGAAATCCTCTTCCAAAGCTCAAAATGTCTCAAACACCTGAAGATTGCACTCGAAAAACTCAGCAAAAAGATTTTAGGCCTAATTAATCAAAGCTTTTTCGCTACTATACTGGCACAATAAGCTTTGAAAAGTCACATAATTTTTGCAGAACTGGACACTGTGTGAAAATTAGGCAACGCTATTTTCACCTAACTCCAGCTGAGTGAGGTGAGCTGGGGTGGGAAGGGGGCATGGCAACTGCCACTCATCAAATTAATGAAGCGACAGTCATTACACCACAGATATTAGTCCAGAAGGGACTGGAGTAATATTTGTGGCGAGGCGCACACACAGGTGTGCGCCACTCGTCCGATACTCCTGATTAAAGAAGAGGCCTATTCCTCTTCATAAATCAGGAAAGTCTGACTCCAGCCCATTAGTGATGAGCGAACGTGCTCGCCACTACTGGGTACTCACCCAAGCATTACGGTGCTCGACAACCTTGGCGCTCGGCGAGTATTTCCGGGTTGTTCGGGCTGGAGCTCGGGTCTCCTCCCTACATGTTTAGCGCTCTTTAGAGAGCCAATGAGCATGCAGGGATTGCTTGCCACGCACTGTAATGCCGTAGCCATGTTGGTTGTGGGCATTAGAGTGATTGGCTGGCCGCACAGCGTCATCAGGTCTATTTAAGACCCGGTGACGCTAGGCTCATCACAGTCTACCCCAGAAGCAGGCAGAGTAGGGAGAGCTGCTGCTGAGTCAAGGAGAGATTTGCTTGTTTATAGTTAGTAAAAGTAATCCACAGCATATCTATTGTGTTGATCGAGCACTAAAATGCTCGGGTGCTCGAAGCTCGGGACGAGCTTGCCGTGATACTCGACCCGAGCAACTAGCCCAATGTTAGTCTATGGGAGACCTGAGCATCTTTGGGGCGGCACCCTCAGCAGTCTTTTAAAAGCCTAACAAGTGCTCGAAACGATAGTGACAGTGCTCAAATGACATGGGGACAGCATGGGGATCACCCCAGGAAGCATTTCTGACCCCCAGGTCACTGCTGTCAACAACGTGGTCAGAGGTATTAAGCCACTTTTAAGGGCTCACAATAAAACGTTCAAAAACGAAACTGAAACTGTTTTCCTGTGAAATATGTTAAGGAACTTCCTTTCCAGGGTAAAGAAGACTTGTGTATAAGGTAAAATAAATAACACCCCCCCCCCAAAAAAAATACTCCTCCACACCTTGGGCTATGTTCACAAGTAGCATTTTTTATGCGTTTTTGCACTTTTGTATTGCTTTCAACCGGGACAAATGCATTCACCGGGAAATGTCATTTTAACATTTTACAACCTTATCTGGCCATGTGCTGTGTGACGCATGCATACAGTGCTGAAAAGACACGGGAACAGCATGGGGAAGACCCCTGGAAGCATCTCTGACACCCAGGTCACTGCCTAAAAGTGTGCCCATCAGAAGTCATCCTTGCCGCATCAGAAGATGCAGACTTGCATCTATCCCCGTGCAAGTTCTTGTTCCAGGGCAGAGTTCAATTGTACCTCCCCCATTCCTTGCAATGCAAGTGCAAATATGCAGTCAACCACCCACCCACCCCTAGGCTGCAATACCATACTGCTTACTTGCACTTGAAATTGGGCCTTTTAGGGATGTGGAGGCGGAATCCGGCCACCACGTCATGGCTGCGTTGGCGGACTGGAATCCATACTCAGTCCCCAGCCGCCCAGCGGCCGGGTGTCCACACTCGGTCCCCAGCCGCCAGGAGGTGGCCGGGTGTCCATACTTGGTCCCCAGCCACCTGGGGGCAGCCGAGTGTCCATAAACGGTCCCCAGCCGCCCCTATTTCTCCTTGGAACATTCCCCCACACACTTTTCTTAGCCCGGCCTGCTTTAGGGCAGCATTGGACGAGCCCACCAGAGAACCAGACTACACCGGTGGGCCCTGGCTTCTCCATCAGGGGAGTTGAGAGTGCCAAGGTGAGGACCATGATGATGATGATACAAGTTAGCATCTGCTTTATTTTCTTGGAATGCAAGCACATGAATGTAGTAGCGACTAGGCCTGATGTGGTCAGCGTTTTGGCGCATATCCTACCTCCTCCGAGGATTGCTGGATGTTTTCCTGCTACTATCCAGTTCTATGACTCCCGTTAAAACAAAGCTTCAGGTGATAAATGATGGATGAGGTAGTGGCAAAGGAGAAAGAGCAGGAGGAACAGGGACCTTTCACATCAATATCAGGCCAGTCAACCACATATGGCTTGTAGGATATGTTTCTGTAACAAAAGGAGCGATTCGGCTACACAGTTATAGGGCATACAGTGAGTGCAATGCCTACCATAAATTTTGAGGCACTCCAATGCCCCTTGGAAATGACATGTAGGTCAGAGGGCCTTAACTAAACCGTTTTTTCCATTTATAGCAACTGGGTCTCCTGTACACTGTTAGCCTAAGCAGTGAATGGAAGGCTTTCCAAAAATTATGAGGAACTGCAATGCTCCTTGAAACAGACGTGGATTACAGCGTGCTAAAAACCTTATACCCATTATTGGGGAGTGGGTCTCCCTTAATTTTAGCCTTTGCATTGAAAAGCAAAAGCTGACAAAAATTAGGAGGAAATGCAATGCCCGTTGGAAGAGTCGTGGAGGTTAGAGGTAATTAAAAACAACATTTCAATGCCCCTTGGAAGAGCTGTGGAGTTCAGAGTGGCTTAAGAAGACACTTTTAATGACCCTTTGAAGAGACGTGGAGGTCACAGTAGCTCAACAAGATGGTTTTAATGCCCCTCGGAAAAGACGTGGAGGTCCCAGTAGCTTAACAAGACGGTTTGAATGCACCTTGGAAGAGACGTGGAGGTCACAGTAGCTTAACAAGATGGTTTTAATGCCCCTTGGAAGAGACGTGGAGGTCACAGTAGCTTAACAAGACGGCTTTAATGCCCTTCGGAAAAGTGGTGGAGGTCGCAGTAGCTTAACAAGACGGTTTTAATGCCCCTCGGAAAAGTGGTGGAGGTCGCAGTAGCTTAACAAGACGGTTTGAATGCCCCTTGGAACAGACGTGGAGGTCACAGTAGCTTAACAAGACGCTTTTAATGCCCCTTACAAGAGCCATACAGTACAGCATCTTAAAAATATTATTCCCATTATTGGGGAGTGGGTCTCCCATAGTCTTTGCTTATGCCTTCCAAGCAAAAGCTTCCAAAATTTAGGACGGAGCAACTTGCAATGCCCCTTACAAGAGCCATGCAGTACAGCATATTACAAACATTATTCCCATTATTGGGGAGTGGGTCTCCCATAGTATTTGCTTATGCCTTTCAAGCAAAAGCTTCCAAAAATGAAGACGGAGCAACTTGCAATGCCCCTTACAAGAGCCATGCAGTACAGCATATTACAAACATTTTTCCCATTGTTGGGACTGGGTCTCCCATAGTATTTGCTTATGCCTTCCAAGCAAAAGCTTCCAAAAATTAGGATGGAGCAACTTCCAATGCCCCTTACAAGAGCCATACAGTACAGCATATTACAAACATTATTCCCATTATTGGGGAGTGGGTCTCCCATAGTATTTGCTTATGCCTTCCAAGCAAAAGCTTCCAAAAATTAGGACGGAGCAACTTGCAATGCCCCTTACAAGAGCCATGCAGTACAGCATATTACAAACATAAGTCCCATTATTGGGGAGTGGGTCTCCCATAGTATTTGCTTATGCCTTCCAAGCAAAAGCTTCCAAAAATTAAGACGGAGCAACTTGCAATGCCTCTTACAAGAGCCATAAAGTACAGCATATTACAAACATTATTCCCATTATTGGGGAGTGGGTCTCCCATAGTATTTGATTATGCCTTCCAAGCAAAAGCTTCCAAAAATTAGGACGGAGCAACTTGCAATGCCCTTTACAAGAGCCATGCAGTATAGCATATTACAAACATTATTCCCATTATTGGGGAGTGGGTCTCCCATAGTATTTGCTTATGCCTTCCAAGCAAAAGCTTCCATAAACTAAGATGGAGCAACTTGCAATGCCCCTTACAAGAGCCATGCAGTACAGCATATTACAAACATTATTCCCATTATTGGGGAGTGGGTCTCCCATAGTATTTGCTTATGCCTTCCAAGCAAAAGCTTCCAAATAATAGGACGGAGCAACTTGCAATGCCCCTTACAAGAGACATGCAGTACAGCATATTACAAATATAAGTCCCATTATTGGGGAATGGGTCTCCCATAGTATTTGCTCATGCCTTCCAAGCAAAAGCTTCCAAAAATTAGGAGGAAATGCAATGCCCGTTCGAAGACTCGTGGAGGTCCCAGTAGCTTAACAAGACGGTTTTAATACCCCTTACAAGAGACGTGGAGGTCAGAGTGGTAATAACAAGACACTTTTAATGCCCCTCAGAAGAGACGTGGAGGTCAGAGTGGTATAACAAGACGCTTTTAATGCCCCTTACAAGAGACGTGGAGGTCAGAGTGGTATAACAAGACGATTTTAATGCCCCTTACAAGAGACGTGGAGGTCAGAGTGGTATAGCAAGACGCTTTTAATGCCCATTACAAGAGATGTGGAGGTCAGAGTGGTATAACAAGACGCTTTTAATGCCCGTCAGAAGAGACGTGGAGGTCAGAGTGGTATAACAAGACGCTTTTAATGCCCTTTACAAGAGATGTGGAGGTCAGAGTGGTATAACAAGACGCTTTTAATGCCCGTCAGAAGAGTCGTGGAGGTCAGAGTGGTATAACAAGATGCTTTTAATGCCCCTTACAAGAGATGTGGAGGTCAGAGTGGTATAACAAGATGCTTTTAATGCCCCTCAGAAGAGACGTGGAGGTCAGAGTGGTATAGCAAGACGCTTTTAATGCCCCTTACAAGAGATGTGGAGGTCAGAGTGGTAAAACAAGACGCTTTTAATGCCCGTCAGAAGAGACGTGGAGGTAAGAGTGGTATAACGAGACGCTTTTAATGCCCCTTACAAGAGATGTGGAGGTCAGAGTGGTATAACAAGACGCTTTTAATGCCCGTCAGAAGAGACGTGGAAGTCAGAGTGGTATAACAAGACGCTTTTAATGCCCCTTACAAGAGACGTGTAGGTCAGAGTGGTTTAACAAGATGCTTTTAATGCTCCTTACAAGAGACGTGGAGGTCAGAGTGGTATAACAAGATGCTTTTAATGCCCCTCAGAAGAGACGTGGAGGTCAGAGTGGTATAACAAGATGCTTTTAATGCCCCTTACAAGAGACGTGGAGGTCAGAGTGGTATAACAAGACGCTTTTAATGCCCCTTACAAGAATTGTGGAGGTCAGGGTGGTATAACAAGACGCTTTTAATGCCCCTTACAAGAGATGTGGAGGTCAGAGTGGTATAACAAGATGCTTTTAATGACCCTCAGAAGAGACGTGGAGGTCAGAGTGGTATAACAATACGCTTTTAATGCCCCTTACAAGAGATGTGGAGGTCAGAGTGGTATAACAAGACGCTTTTAATGCCCGTCAGAAGAGACGTGGAAGTCAGAGTGGTATAACAAGACGCTTTTAATGCCCCTTACAAGAGACGTGTAGGTCAGAGTGGTTTAACAAGATGCTTTTAATGCCCCTTACAAGAGACGTGGAGGTCAGAGTGGTATAACAAGATGCTTTTAATGCCCCTTACAAGAGATGTGGAGGTCAGAGTGGTATAAAAAGATGCTTTTAATGCCCCTTACAAGAGACGTGGAGCTCAGAGTGGTATAGCAAGACGCTTTCAATGCCCCTTACAAGAGATGTGGAGGTCAGAGTGGTATAACAAGATGCTTTTAATGCCCCTCAGAAGAGACGTGGAGGTCAGAGTGGTATAACAAGACGCTTTTAATGCCCCTTACAAGAGATGTGGAGGTCAGAATGGTATAACAAGACGCTTTTAATGCCCGTCAGAAGAGACGTGGAAGTCAGAGTGGTATAACAAGACGCTTTTAATGCCCCTTACAAGAGACGTGGAGGTCAGAGTGGTTTAACAAGATGCTTTTAATGCCCCTTACAAGAGACGTGGAGGTCAGAGTGGTATAACAAGATGCTTTTAATGCCCCTTACAAGAGATGTGGAGGTCAGAGTGGTATAAAAAGATGCTTTTAATGCCCCTTACAAGAGATGTGGAGGTCAGAGTGGTATAACAAGACGCTTTTAATGCCCGTCAGAAGAGACGTGGAGGTCAGAGTGGTATAACAAGATGCTTTTAATGCCCTTTACAAGAGATGTGGAGGTCAGAGTGGTATAACAAGACTCTTTTAATGCCCGTCAGAAGAGACGTGGAGGTCAGAGTGGTATAGCAAGATGCTTTTAATGCCCCTTACAAGAGATGTGGAGGTCATAGTGGTATAACAAGATGCTTTTAATGCCTGTCAGAAGAGACGTGGAGGTCAGAGTGGTATAACAAGACGCTTTTAATGCCCCTTACAAGAGATGTGGAGGTCAGAGTGGTATAACAAGATGCTTTTAATGTCCCTCAGAAGAGACGTGGAGGTCATAGTGGTATAACAAGACGCTTTTAATGCCCCTTACAAGAGACGTGGAGGTCAGAGTGGTATAACAAGATGCTTTTAATGTCCCTTACAAGAGACGTGAAGGTCAGAGTGGTATAACAAGACGCTTTTAATGCCCCATACACGAGACGTGGAGGTCAGAGTGGTATAACAAGACGCTTTTAATGCCCCATACAAGAGACGTGGAGGTCAGAGTGGTATAACAAGACGCTTTTAATGCCCGTCAGAAGAGACGTGGAGGTCAGAGTGGTATAACAAGACGCTTTTAATGCCCCTTGTAAGAGATGTGGAGGTCAGAGTGGTATAACAAGACGCTTTTATTGCCCCTTACAAGAGATGTGGAGGTCAGAGTGGTATAACAAGACGCTTTTAATGCCAGTCAGAAGAGACGTGGAGGTCAGAGTGGTAAAACAAGATGCTTTTAATGCCCCTTACAAGAGATGTCGAGGTCAGATTGGTATAACAAGACGCTTTTAATGCCCGTCAGAAGAGATGTGGAGGTCAGAGTGGTATAACAAGATGCTTTTAATGACCCTTACAAGAGACGTGGAGGTCAGAGTGGTTTAACAAGATGCTTTTAATGCCCCTTACAAGAGATGTGGAGATCAGAGTGGTATAACAAGATGCTTTTAATGGCCCTTACAAGAGACGTGGAGGTCAGAGTGGTATAAAAAGATGCTTTTAATGCCCCTTACAAGAGATGTGGAGGTCAGAGTGGTATAACAAGATGCTTTTAATGCCCCTTACAAGAGACCTGGAGGTCAGAGTGGTATAACAAAACGCTTTTAATGCCCCTTACAAGAGAAGTGGAGGTCAGAGTGGTATAACAAGACGCTTTTAATGCCCCTTACAAGAGCCATACAGTACAGCATCTTAAAAATATTATTCCCATTATTGGGGAGTGCGTCTCCCACAGTCTTTGCTTATGCCTTCCAAGCAAAAGCTGACAAAAATAAGGACGGAGGAACTTTCAATAAGGGCAACATGGACCACAATCACCCTGGTGGCATAGTGTTGGTGGAGGCTGAGGATAAGGAGAAGAACATAAAACTGCCGAAATGAGGAAGCGTATACCCATGTGTGGGTGTGAAGCAGTGCATGTGAATACACCTCCCGAAATAACACAGTGGATTTGACTTTATGTTACTCTGCTGTCATTTGGTGGTGATGAGAAGTCTGGTCCAATCCAGCCCTTGTTCATTTTGATAAGTGTCAGCTTATCAGCATTGTCAGTTGACAGGCTTATCAGTTATAATTCCCACAGCGGCACTAAAAACTTGCTCCGATATCACGCTAGCGGCAGGGCAGGCCGGGATCTCCAAGTCGTACAGAGAGAGTTCATTCCAATTGTCCAGCTCGGATACCCAATAATTAAAAGGCACAGAGGAATCACGGAGGACGCTGGTATGGTCGGCAAGGTACTCCCTTACCATCTTTTGAAACTTTCCACTCCTTGTGAGAGTACCCCGCGCCTCACGGTCTGTCAGAAGGGAGGGTCTGAGAAAACTGTCCCAGAACGTTGACAGTGTTCCCCTGCCTCTGCTGGATTGGAGCTGCCTCTCTCTCGCTTGTACGCTTTGGTTGGTCAGCGAACTGTGACCTCTGCCACTAGCGTGTTCAGAAGGGAATTTTTTTAACAGTTCTGCAGCAAGGGCCTTCTGGTACTGGCCCATTTTTGTAGACCTCTCCACCTCAGGAATAAGAAAGTGAAAGTTCTCCTTGTAGCGGGGGTCTACAAGTGTCACCAACCAGTAATGACTGTCACCCAACATTTTGACAACGCGAGGGTCACGGTTAAGGCAGCGTAACATAAAGTCAGCCATGCGTGCCAGACTGGTAACGGGCAAGATTTCCGTGTCCTCACCAAGATGACGACTGACCATGCTCTCCTCCTCCTCCTCCTCCTCCTCCCCCCCTGTCCTCAGGCCACCCACGCTGAACCGACGGTATGACCCTTGTACAGGTACTACCGTCTACAGCGCATGATAACAGCTCCTGTTCTTCCTCCTCCTCCTCCTCCTCCTCTCCCTCATTGTCCCCCAATGCACGTTAGGATGAGATGAGGCTGGACTGTGTGTAATCGACCACTTTTTGATCCTTCTCATCATACTCTGGCTGCAATGCCTCCTCTTTAATTCTCTGCAGAGAGCGTTGCAAAAGACAGACAAGTGGGATGCTGACACTAATGATGGTGTCATCGCCACTCACCATCTTGGTGGCCTCCTGAAAGTTTGTCAGGATGGTACATATGTCAGACATCCAGGTCCACTCATGAGGTCATATGTGTGGAGTCTGACCTGAATATCGACGGCCTTGTTGCAGCTGGTAATCCACACCTGCTCTCTTCTGCTCACAAATCCTTTGCAACATGTGGAGGGTAGAGTTCCAACGTGTGGGGGCATCACACACCAGTCGGTGTGCCGGAAGATGCAAATGCTGCTGCAACACAGCAAGGGCGGCGGAAGCTGTAGCCGACTTGCGTACTTTGACAAGCAGATCTGCAACTCAGGGTACGATTTAAGAAAGAGCTGAACCACGAGGTTAAGCACATGAACCAGGCATGATACGTGTGTGATCTCGCCTCGCCTCAGAGCCGCCACCAGGTTACGGCCATTGTCACACACGACCATGCCTGGATGTAGGTTCAGCGGTCTCAGCCACAGATCTGCCTGCTCTTTCACAGCTGTCCACAACTCACAAGCAGTGTGAGGTTTATCACCTAAGCTTATGAGTTTCAGCACAGCCTGTTGCCGCTTGGCTGAGGCAGTACTGCAGTGCTTCCAGCTTGTAACTGATGTGGTGATATCTGAGATGGAGGCTGAACATGAGGAGGAGGAGGATGATGCGCAGGAGCTGTACACTGTGGGGGCAACTCTGACAGACATAAGGCCCGCAATCCTCGGTGTGGGGAGGATGTGTTCCGTCCCAAGGTCCGACTAGGTCCCGGCTTCCACTATGCTTACCCAGTGTGCCGTCAGGGAGATGTACCGTCCCTGGCCACAAGCACTTGTCCACATGTCCGTTGTCCAGTGGACTGTCCCAGTAACTGCATTGTTGAGGGCACGGCAGATGTTTTGGGACACGTGCTTGTGTATTGCGGGGATGGCACACCGGGCAAAATAGTGTCGGCTGGGGACCGAGTACCGAGGGATGGCCACCGCCATAAGGTTGCGGAAGGATTCCGTCTCCACCAGCCTAAAAGGCAGCATATCCAATGCAAGTAGTCGTAAAATGTGTGAATATAGGACTGTGGCCTGTTGGGCGTTAGCTGCGAATTTCTGCTTTCGTTCAAAGGTCTGGGATATGGACAATTGAACGCTGCGGTGGGATGTGGACGTTGATGCTGTTTCTTGAGAAACTGCCATAACAAGTGAAGACTGAGAGGAGGGGGCATCTTTACATGCAGTATGGACAGGGGATTGCCTTGCACACACAACAGGGGGTTCTTTTGCTCGCATAACAGCGGAAGAAGCAGTGGTGACACCCACTTACACTGGTCGTGGACCCTGGGTTTCGCCCCACAAAGTCGGGTGCTTTGCTGCCATGTGCCTGATCATGCTGGTCGTGGTCAGGCAGGTAGTTTTGTCACCCCTGCTGATGCTGGCATGGCAGGTGGTACAAATGGCCTTTTTGGGGTTACCAGCAGAGTCTTTAAAAATATTCCAGAATCTGGACGACCTAACAGTTGTACTGGCAACGTCCCTCGTGTTGGTGTTACGGAGAACGGTTGCCCGCCTTCTGTCTGCGGCCATCACACTGCTTCTTCCTGCCTGTTGGGGTACTCTGCCTCCTTCCCCCTGTGTGCTGCTGGCCTCACTCTGCATGTCCTCCTGCCACGTTGGGTCAGTTATTAGATCATCCACCACCTCCTCCTCTTCCACTTGCGCACCACGATGCTCCTCCTCACTTCCTGGCAACTGTGTCTCGTCATCGTCCACCTCTTGTGATAAATTGCCCACGTCGACTTCCTGTGGCCGTGGCTGTTCAAATATTTGGGCATCGCTACATGGGATCTCCTCTTCCACCACTTCAAGCGGAGCAGGCGAGGGGCACAAATATGGAAATGGACCAGTGAACAGTTCTTCAGAGTGTCCAAGTGTGGGATCAATTGCTGTCTGACGACACTCGGCATGGTGGGAGGAAGGAGCATCAGGGTGAGGAGGAGTATGCATTCGAGACTCATGGCTACTAAGAGTTGACCGTGTGGAAGACAGACCGGAGGTGGTGGTGCCCAGGTAACTGGAAGTATTATCTGCTATCCAATTAATAACCTGTTCACGCTGATCAGTTCGCAATACTGGTGTTGCTCTGTGCTTCCCTTGTAATTCAGTCAAGAAGTGGGAGCGAGAAGATGTGGCTGTTGGTTGTGGCACATTTTCACCTTGGCCACGGCCCCGTCCGCTGCACGCACCATCACCAGAACGTCCATTTCCACGTCCCTTGCCACGCGCCTTGCCCATTGTAAAGGAAGTAAAATAGCTTACACTCGCACTATCAATGGAAAAAGGGTAATAAAAAGTAGATTAGAACCATGGAAGAGGAAAACCACAGTTCTATTTCTCTGGCCTACACCCGACTCTTTTAAACAATAACAGCAATCAGGGAGAAACTATTACTGTTTTTCCTTACGGAAAAAATACCAAAACCTGAATAATAGAGATTTTTTACCGTTGAACAGCAAAACCACAGTTTTAATTTACTGGTGTATATACCAGACTTTTTTAAAAATATAGATTTGCGGCTGAACAGTGAGCGACACACTCAAACTGTTTTTTTTTTAGATACCAAAGGCCCAAAACTGGATACTACAGAGATTTTACCCGTAGAACTGCAAAACCACACTGGGATTTGTCAGGCGTACACCAGACTATTTTCAACAGATATATTTCTGTGTCAGAACACTCAGGAGACACTACTGTTTTTTTTACTGCAAAAAATGCGGAAAGCAGGATAATAGAGATTTTTTACCGTAGAACAGCAAAACCACAGTTTTAATTTACTGGTGTATATACCAGACTTTTTTAAAAGTATAGATTTGCGGCTGAACAGTGAGCGACACACTCAAACTGGGTTTTTTTTAGATACCAAAGGCCCAAAACTGGATGCTACAGAGATTTTACCTGTAGAACTGCAAAACCACACTGGGATTTGTCAGGCGTACACCAGACTATTTTCAACAGATATATTTCTGTGTCAGAACACTCAGGAGACACTACTGTTTTTTTTACTGCAAAAAATGCGAAAAGCAGGGTAATAGAGATTTTTTACCGTGGAACAGCAAAACCACAGTTTTAATTTACTGGTGTATATACCAAACTTTTTAAAAATATAGATTTGCGGCTGAACACACTCAAACTGTTTTTTTTTTTAGATACCAAAGGCCCAAAACTGGATACTACAGATATTTTACCCGTGGAACTGCAAAACCACACTTCTGTTTCTGTGGCCTATACCAGACTCTTTTCAACAGATATATTTGTGCCTGAAAAATCAGAGACACACTTTTTTTTTTGTTTTGGGGGGGGGGACACCAATAGCTTAATAAGATGGGTATTTGTACAGTGTGTAGGAGGAAAAAAAAAAGAGGATTTAGATGAAAAAAAAGGATTTTCACCGGCCCCCGAGACCTGCAGCTAAGTCCAGCAATTTCAGAAACAGGAGCACACAGGACTGTTATGCAGCGTTTGCTGGTATAACCACTGCGTCTCCTATACAGCCTGCCTGCCTGCCTGCCTGATATCTGGGATGGATATTAGTCCTGAGAAGGACTGTTTGTTTGTTCTGGCAGCCTTTACAGATCCTACACTAACTATTTCGCAGGAAAAATCTCTCCCTAGCTCAGCAGCGCTGTCCCTACACTGTCTGATCCAGAGCGTCTGTGTCCAAGATGGCGGCGCCCGGTTTTAAATACTCGAGGTGACGCTGTGCGGCCAGCCAATCACTGTAATGCCCACAAACAACATGGCTGCGGCATTACAGTGACTGGCTGGCAATCCCTGCATGTTCATTGGCTCTGTAAAGAGCGCCAAACATGCAGGGCAGAGACCCGAGCTCCCGCCCGAGTAACCCGGAAATGCTCGGTGCTCGCCGAACATCCCGAGTAGCGTGATGCTCGGGAGAGTACCGAGCAGTGTCAAGCATGCTCGCTCAACACTAATATCTATATATCTATCTGAACTAAAAGTTCTTCTGAGGACTCATCTAGTTGCATATATTCAGTGGTGATAGCAAGAGTTAGGCAGCAGTTAGGCTGTGAAGAATAGTATTAGTGAACTACAGGCCCGCTATTTAAAACTGTGGTTCTCCGTCAGACGTATCACATGTAACTGCATTCCAAATTCAGCCATTTCTGGCCTCCATTTACATTTTGTTGAAGTGTGTCAGCAAAGTTATTCACAGGAGGTTGCTGTGAAGAATAGTGTTAGTAAACTGCAGGCCCGCTATTTAAAACTGTGGTTCTCTGTCATACATATCACATATAACTGTGTTTCAAAATCAGCCATTTCTGGCCTCCTTTTCCATTTTGTTGCAGTGTGTCGGTGAAGCTATTCACACGAGGTCGCTGTGAAGAATAGTATTAGCAAACTACAGACCCACTTTTTAAAATCGTGGTTCGCTGTCAGATGTATCACATATAACTGCGGTTCAAATCCAGCCATTTGTAGTGAACGTGGTAAATATTGTCCTCCATTTAAAATGGGCAAGGTGTGTGGCAAGGGACGGGGAAGTGGAGGTGATGGTGCATGCAGAGGCCGAGGCTTTGGGCGTGTGCAAGCTGAAATTGTCAAGTCTCAGTAGCCGTGAGTCGGGACCACATATTCCTCACTCTGATCCTCCTTCCTCTCACCATGCCGAGTGCCCGGAGACAACTGATCACACACTTGGACACTCAGAAGAGCTGTTCACTTTTCCATTTATAGATTTACTTTTCTCCAGCTTCAAGGAGGTGATAAGGAGAATGCTTATAGCGATGCCCAAATATTTGATCAGCCATGGTCACACAAAGGCAATGGTGGGAAATTTCAATTGCTGTCGGAAGAGATGGATGATGATGAGACACAATTGCCAGAAAGTCAGGTGGAGGACCAGAGTGCGGAAGTGGAAGACGAAGTGGTGGATGATATAGTAACTGACCCAACCTGGCAGTGGGACATGCAGAGTGAGGACAACAGCACACAGGGGCAGGGAGGCATAGTACTACAACAGACAGGAAGAAGCAGTGTGTTGGCCACAGACAGAAGGCAGGCAACCGTTCCCCATAACACCAAGACGAAGGAAGTTGCCAGGTCAACTGTTAGGTCTTCCCAAGTCTGGTTGTTTTTTAAAGACTCTGCCGATAAACCCAAAAAGGCCATTTGAACCACCTGCCAGGCCAGCATCAGCAGGGGTAGCAAAACTAGCAGCCTGACCACCACCAGCATGATCAGGCACATGGCAGCAAAGCACCTGACTAAGTGGGATGAACCCCAGGGTCCAGAAGCAGTGTCTGCGGGTGACACCACGGCTTCTTCCACTGTTGTGCGTGCACGCCAATCCCCTGAACACTCTCAACTAGCACCATCAGCAAGCATGTCTACGTCCTTGTCCCAGTGCAGTGTTCTGTTGTCTCTACCCTTGCTTGGAATGCAAGCGCAAATATGCAGCCAATGCCCCACAGGCCACACTACTAAATTCACACATTTCGAGAAAGCTTATGCTCGAAATGTTGCCTTTTAGGCTCATGTAGACAGAAGCTTCTGTAACCTGATGGCAGCGGCCGTCCCTCGGTACTCGGTCCCTAGTCGCCACTATTTCTCCCGGTGTGCCGTCCCCGCATTACACGTGCATTTCTCCCACAACATTAGACGTGCCCTCAACAACGCAGTTACTGGGAAAGCGGACCTAACCAAGGACAAGTGCTTGTGGGCAGGGACGGTAAATCTCGCTGCCGACACACTGGGTTAATATAGTGGAAGCCGGGACCCAGTAAGACCTTAAGATGGAGCACGTTCTCCCAACGCCGAGGATTGCGGGCCCTGGGTCAAACAAGGCTGCCCCCCACATTCTACAGCTACTGCACTTCCTCCTTATCCTCCTCTTCAGCCTCCATCTCTGAAATTACCACATCAGTCACAAGTAGAGATGAGCGTTGTTCAACTCGAACTGTTCGCCAATCTCAAATTCGAGCTGTTTTGGGCGGTGTTCGAGCCGTTCGGCGAACACGAACGATTTGAGAAAAATTCGGCTGTTCGAGGTTATGTTCGATAACTGTTCGTGCACCAAAATCATAACTGGATTTTTTCTCAGTAATGATGAAAATTAATGTTAATACGCAGTTTGAGTGTACAGCGGGGCGGGGGGAGGGGCAGGGGATGGATCTCTGCAGGAATAATGAAGATCTCCATTTTTTTTTCTCTTTCCCGCATTTACAGTGGGGAGGTGCAATCTGTCAGCCTATCAGCAGCGCACACAGGGAGCGAAGTGCTTTTTTTCACACAAGCAAGGGCATGTGTCATTGGCAGTGTATGTCACATGTCCTTGCCCTATAAGTAGAGATGAGCGTTGTTCGACTCGAACTGTTCGCCAATCTCAAATTCGAGCTGTTTTGGGCGGTGTTCGAGCCGTTCGGCGAACACGAACGATTTGAGAAAAATTCGGCTGTTCGAGGTTATGTTCGATAACTGTTCGTGCACCAAAATCATAACTGGATTTTTTCTCAGTAATGATGAAAATTAATGTTAATACGCAGTTTGAGTGTACAGCGGGGTGGGGGGAGGGGCAGGGGATGGATCTCTGCAGGAATAATGAAGATCTCCATTTTTTTTTCTCTTTCCCGCATTTACAGTGGGGAGGTGCAATCTGTCAGCCTATCAGCAGCGCACACAGGGAGCGAAGTGCTTTTTTTCACACAAGCAAGGGCATGTGTCATTGGCAGTGTATGTCACATGTCCTTGCCCTATAAGACCAAGCCATTTTCCCCGTCGCCACCATTTTCTCACTGCTGCAGCTGCGTGTTAGACGGCACCGCTGTTGCTGTGTGCGCTATACCTTGTTAATTTCAAGCCAATTTTCGCACAAATCTACAGATAGCTTGGGAGTAGGGAATAGTTGTGATTGCAGTCCTTTTAAGGACTAGGTTACAGCATTTCCTATGACTTTTATCAGGCAGGTCTGTGCTCTTAAATAGATAGATTGTGGGAGTAAAGACTAATTGTAATTGCAGTCCTTTTCAGGACTAGGTTACATCAGTTCCTATCAGTTTTTGCCAGGCAGGTCTGTGCCAGTGCTCTGCAAGTTTTTTTCACAGCATTTGGCTGAATCTAGCAAAGCTAATCCTTTTTGGCCTATTTCAGAGTGTGTTAGTCAGTGGAGTAGCCTATCTGTGTTGCAAGATATACCACCTGTGTATAGAATACCAGTTTTTTTACTGCACCTAGTGAGGTAAAATCTTTTGGGCATAGCATCATTCTATTAGTCCATCTATACTGACCTCCATCAGGTTGCAAATTGAATATAATTTTTTTCTGCATCTAGCTCTGAAAAAATATTTGGGCTTATAGCAGTGTGTGGGACTTGTTCTATTAGTCCATCTATACAGACCTCCATCAGGTTGCAAACTGAATATAATTTTTTTCTGCATCTAGCTCTGAAAAAATATTTGGCCTTCTAACAGTGTGTGGGACTTTCTCTATTAGTCCATCTATACTGATCTCCATCAGGTTGCAAATTAAAAATAATTTATATCTGCATCTAGCTCTGAAAAAATATTTGGCCTTCTAGCAGTGTGTGGGACTTTCTCTATTAGTACATCTATACTGACCTCCATCAGGTTGCAAACTGAATATATTTTTTTTCTGCATCTACCTCTGAAAAAATATTGGGCTTCTAGCTGTGTGTGGGACTTGTTCTATTAATCCATCTATACAGACCTCCATCAGGTTGCAAACTGAATATAATTTTTTTCTGCATCTACCTCTGAAAAAATATTTGGGCTTCTAGCTGTGTGTGGGACTTGTTCTATTAATCCATATATACAGACCTCCATCAGGTTGCAAACTGAATATATTTTTTTTCTGCATCTACCTCTGAAAAAATATTTGGGCTTCTAGCTGTGTGTGGGACTTGTTCTATTACTCCATCTATACTGACCTCCATCAGGTTGCAAACTGAATATAATTTTTTTCTGCATCTAGCTCTGAAAAAATATTTGGCCTTCTAGCAGTGTGTGGGAGTTTCTCTATTAATCCATCTATACTGACCTCCATCAGGTTGCAAATTAAAAATAATTTTTATCTGCATCTAGCTCTGAAAAAATATTTGGCCTTCTAGCAGTGTGTGGGACTTTCTCTATTAGTCCATCTATACTGACCTCCATCAGGCTGCAAATTAAAAATAATTTTTATCTGCATCTACCTCTGAAAAAATATTTGGCCTTCTAGCTGTGTGTGGGACTTGTTCTATTAGTCCATCTATACTGACCTCCATCAGGTTGCAAACTGAATATAATTTTTATCTGCAGCTAGCTCTGAAAAAATATTTGGCCTTCTAGCAGTGTGTGGGACTTTCTCTATTAGTCCATCTATACTGACCTCCATCAGGCTGCAAATTAAAAATAATTTTTATCTGCATCTACCTCTGAAAAAATATTTGGCCTTCTAGCTGTGTGTGGGACTTGTTCTATTAGTCCATCTATACTGACCTCCATCAGGTTGCAAACTGAATATAATTTTTTTCTGCATCTAGCTCTGAAAAAATATTTGGCCTTCTAGCAGTGTGTGGGACTTTCTCTATTAGTCCATCTATACTGACCTCCATCAGGTTGCAAACTGAATATATTTTTTTTCTGCATCTACCTCTGAAAAAATATTTGGGCTTCTAGCTGTGTGTAGGACTTGTTCTATTAGTCCATCTATACTGACCTCCATCAGGTTGCAAACTGAATACAATTTTTTTCTGCATCTACCTCTGAAAAAATATTTGGGCTTCTAGCTGTGTGTGGGACTTGTTCTATTAGTCCATCTATACTGACCTCCATCAGGTTGCAAATTGAATATAATTTTTTTCTGCATCTAACCCAGCCAATAGTTTTGGCCTAATACCACAGTTTGGCCACTCAGCTCTGCTCGGTTCCCATCCATTGTTTTTTTGTGCAAACAACTCCAGAGTTGTGAATTAGTTAACCACCAAAATGAGTGGAAAAAGGCCTGCTGCTGGTGGAAAGGGGAATAGGCGTGTTGGGAAGGGGAAAAAAGGGTGTGTCCGTGGGGTAGGTGTTAAAGCAACAGTAACATATGCAGAAGAAAGACCATCTTCCAGCCAAACTAAAATGTCTACTTCTTTTAGCGGACAATGTGATAAGATCCCTTTCTTACGGCCACGCCAATCGCTACAAATTCCAGATGAGGCACAAAAACAGCAGGTGCTTCAACGGATATCAAGTGCTTCTTTAAGTGGGCTCTCCTCCACATCAACTTCAACATCACAAATACTCCAGTTCTCAAAGGTGTCACCCCAATCGCACTTGCTTCCTCACAGCTCCCAAATCTCCAGCTGCCCGTCTGAGTATGAGGTAGAACAGATGGTTGAGTCTGCAGAGATGTTTACTCATACTATAGCCTGGGAATCAGAGGTCGACTCCAGCGCTTCTGTGAATCCAGACGAGGAAATGATCTGCACTGATGCCCAGAATCTTTATGAGTCGGATCCAGGACCAGACGCAGAAGGTTCTGACCATAATGTAGACCCTCATTCCCAAACTGTAACTCCTGTTGGTGGAGACAATGAGGAAGACGATGATGAGACTCAAATACCTGATTGGAGCGACAACTTTAGTTTTTTGTCAGGGCAGGAACAGGTTGGCTCTGAGGACGACGGGTGTGATAACGCACAGGGTGATGATGATGAGGTTGGAGATCCCACTTACTGTCAACCCACAGTCAGCCAAGAGATGAGGTCCGCAGAGGAGGTGGAGGAAGATGCTAGTGACAACGAGGTGAGGTTGCGCCTTCCTGGACAGAGACGTAGTACTGGAAGCACGTCAACAACTGCATCCTCAAACACAACTCTGCCTCTCACCACAAGTCGTGGTGGCTCTTCAGGTCACATGGGTGCTAAGCCTTGCATAGCCTGGGCATTTTTTCAGATCGATAAAGATGACCCAACTCGTGTTATCTGTAACATTTGTCAGCAAAAGCTAAGTAGAGGCCAAAAAATACATAGTTTGAGTACTTCATGCATGAACCGGCACATGGACATGAAGCATAAGTTGCAGTGGGAAGCTCAGTGTGCTACAATGCGGCCTAGCCGGCCGGGCCAACCACCGTCTGCCATATCTTATGCATCCGCGGCCTCTTCATCCTCTGTGACTGGGGGGACAGCAGTCACACCTGTTTTGGGGCGCAGACCTGCCACCTCTTTACCCGCAACAGCCAGCGTCATTGGCAGGTCATCATTTTCTTTGGAGGTGGTAACACTAGCTGGTGTTGAGCACTGTCCGACATCGATAGCACCACCTTTGGATCAAGGCAACCTAACATGTCCGCCTGCATCTTCCTCACAGACCGGCAGTTTGTCGGGGACACCCTTATCAACCCCGTCTAAGCACAATAGCCAGCCGTCGGTCCCTCAGATGTGGACAAGTAAAAGACCATTTCCTCCTAGCCATGAGAAAGCTAAGAGGTTGAATTTCACCATCTGCAAGCTCTTGGCTACAGAAATGCTGCCTTTCCGCCTGGTGGACACAGAGGATTTTCGAGACCTTATGTCCGTTGCAGTGCCCCAGTACCAGATGCCCAGTCGGCACTACTTCTCAAAGAAAGGTGTGCCTGCGCTCCACCAGCATGTCGCACACAACATCACCGCTTCTTTGAGAAACTCTGTGTGTGACAGGGTGCATTTCACCACAGACACTTGGACGAGTAGGCATGGACAGGGGCGTTACATGTCGCTGACTGGGCACTGGGTAACTATGGTGACAGCAGGACAAGGGGCTGCTGTCCAAGTCTTGCCGTCCCCAAGAGTTGTGCGTCAATACTCTTTATGTCAAAGTTCCTCCACTGCTTCTGCCTCCTCAACCTCCTCTCGGTCTTCCACCTGCACCCAAAGCCTGTCTGGTCATGCCACAAGCTTTCTAACTGCGCAGAAGGGATCCTGCACACCTCCTTACTATGCTGGCAGTAGGGCTCAACGTCATCAGGCGGTTTTTACTTTGAAATGTCTGGGAAATGTGAGTCACACAGCTGAGGAGTTGTGGTCAGCTCTGGAGAACCAATTTCATGAATGGTTGTCTCCACTGGACCTGAAACCAGGGAAGGCCGTGTGCGACAATGCTGCAAACCTGGGTGCGGCCCTTCGCCGGGGCAATGTCACACACGTGCCTTGTATGGCTCACGTGTTGAACCTGGTTGTCCAGCAATTTTTAGCCCACTGTCCCAGACTAGATGGCCTTCTGCAGAGGGCACGGTCGCTGTGTGCTCACTTCCGCCGTTCGCATACCGCAGCTCAGCGACTTACATCTCTACAGAAGTCGTTGGGCCTGCCACTTCACCGGCTAAAATGCGATGTGCCTACCCGGTGGAATTCAACTCTGCACATGTTGCAGCGACTGTGGCAGCACCGACAAGCCCTGGTGCAATACGTTCTGACGTATAGCCTGGGCCAACGAGATCCAGAGGTGGGGCAAATCACGCTGGAGGAGTGGTCTCAGATCAGGGACCTATGCACCCTTCTGCACAGTTTTGAAATGGCGACGAAGATGTTTAGTGCTGACGATATCATTATCAGCATGACTATTCCGGTGATTTACATGCTGGAGCACATGTTAAACAGAATTCGGAGTCAGGTGGTGGCACAAGAGGAGGTGGAGGAAGTAGAGGAGGAGGAGTTGTATGCGGAAGGGCTAACATCTGCAAGGTCCAGACGGTCGGCAGCACCAAGGCGGGAGGCATGTGAGGGTGGGGGAGATGGTTTTACCAGGGCGCATGGTAGCAGCCAAACTAGTGAGGAAGGTGCAGGAGCCCAGGAAGAAGTGGAGGACGAACTGATGGAAGACTCATCAGATGAGGGAGACCTTGATCACATTTCTGTTGTGCGAGGTTGGGGGGAGAGGACAGAGGAAGGAAGCATGATTGTTACCTTGCCACCAACACAACAGGGACTTGGTGCTCCTGGATGCGCAACACACATGAGTGCCTTCTTGCTGCACTACCTGCAACATGACCCTCGAATTGTGAGAATTAGAAATAATCCTGACTAATGGGTTGCCACACTGTTAGATCCCCGGTACAAAAGTAAATTTGCAGAAATTATTCCTGCCATAGAAAGGGATGCACGCATGCAGGAGTATCAGCAGAGACTGTTGCAGAATCTTACATGAGCTTTTCCACAAAACACCAGTGGTGCACGTAGTGAAGCTCACAGTTCCAACTTGCCAACCGTGGGACCGTCAAGTGTTCAGCACTCAAACCATAACAGAACCACAGTATCTGCTGGTAACATCAATTTTGCGCAATCATTTCACCACTTTTTTAGCCCATCCTTTGCAAGGCCACAGGAGACAAGAAGTCTGACACATAGTCAACGCCTAGAGACGATGGTACAGGAGTATCTCCAAGTAAACATTGAAGCCATGACTGTGTCACTGGACCCTTGCTCTTTTTGGGCTTCCAATCTGGATAAATGGCCGGAGCTAGCCACTTACGCCTTGGAGATCTTGTCATGCCCCGCAGCCAGCGTTCTGTCTGAACGTGTGTTCAGCGCTGCTGGTGGTATGCTGACAGATAAGCGCACGCGGCTCTCCACTGATAATGTAGACAGACTCACGTTCATAAAGATGAACAAATCATGGATCCGAAACGACTTTTCTACCCCTGTGTCATCCTGGGGAGAGTAAAAGCTTGATGATTGGTTAAAATCACCCTACCAACCGATTTAAGCTTTCAAATTACTAATCATGTTTATCTGTATCTTGGCTGGAAAATAATTTGGGCTTTGTAGCAGTGTGCAGCACTGATTCTATTAGGCCATCTATAATAAGCTCCACCAGATTTAAAATTACTAATCATGTTTATCTGTATCTTGACAGGAAAATAATTTGGGCTTTGTAGTAGTGTGCAGCACTGATCCTATTAGGCCATCTATACTAAGCTCCACCAGATTTAAAATTAATAATAATTTTTAGCTGCATCTAGCCCGGAAAATAATTTTGGGGCTCCGAGATGCGCAAGACACATAAGTGCCTTCTTGCTGCACTACCTGCAACATGACCCTCATATTGTCAGAATTCGAAGTAATCATGACTACTGAGTTGCCACACTCTTAGATCCCCCAAACTTTTCGATCAACCTTTTCATTTTAATAAAGACCAAAAAAATGGTCATTTTTGAAATTATAAGCATTAGCAGGTTATTAGAAACTGAAATCAAACAGTTGTCAACTCAAAACTTTATTCTAGGTGATGTTACATTTTCACATAGGACCCCTTGTTCGAAAGGAGCTTCTGAACTCTCTCGTCCATTGAATTTGTCAGGTTTTGGATGGTTTCTGCTTCAATTGTTTTGCATGAGGACAGAATACCCTCCCAGAGCTGTTGCTTAGATGTGAACTGCCTCCCGCCATCATAGACACTCCTTTTGATGATGCTCCTGAGGTTCTGAATGGGGTAGAGGTCAGGGGAGCATGGGGGTCACACCATAAGTTTGTCCCCTTTTATGCCCATATCTGCCAGAGATGCAGATGTTTTATGTGCAGCATGAGATGGTGCATTATCATGCAAAAAAATGATCTTGCTGTGAAATACACGGTTCTTCTTCTTGAACCATGGCAGGAAGTGCTGTTTGAGAAAATCCACATACATTATGGAGTTCATCTTTAGCGCCTTCAGGGATCCTAAAGGGGCCGACAATCTCTCTCCCCATGATTCCAGCCCAAAACATTACTCCACCTCCTCCTTGTTGGCGCTGTAGCCGTGTTTGCGTGGGGTGCCCATCAACCAGCCATCCTCCACTCCATCCATCTGGACCATCGAGCGCTGCACGGCACTCATCCGTGAACAAAACAGTTTTGAAATCAGTCTTCATGTAATGTTTGGCCCACTGGAGCCGTTTCTGCTTGTGTGAAGGGGATAGAGGAGGTCGACAGGATGGCGTATGCACAGCTGCAAACCTCTGAAGGACCCTGCATCTTGTTGTTCGGGGGACGTTGGAGGCACCAGCAGCTTCAAAAACTTGTCTGCTGCTATGACAAGGCTTTTTTGCCGCTGCTCTTTTAACCTGACGTAATTGCCTGTAGGAAAGAGTCCTCAATTTGCCCTTATCAGCACGCACACGTGTGTACTGTGAATCAGCTACATACTTCTTGATTGCCAAGACACTTCATCCTGATCATCGCACAATGTTGATTGAAGTCATGCCTTGACCTAAACACTCCACAATTTGTTGCTTCTCAGCAGCCGACACATCCTTTTTCTTTCCCATTTTGGCAGAAAATGTAGGCTGCTTAATAATGTGGGAAAGCCTTCTTAAGTAGTCTTGCCTTTCATTGGACACACCTGCCAAACTAATTAGCACAGGTGTCTGCAATTGCTTACAGTGATATAAAGAACCCTGACACACATCACCATCAATGAGTTTAACTGACAAACAAACAAATTCTTCCCTTATCACTCCTAAACACATTTTGCATAATAATTTGGAACACAGTGTACATGTGCTTTTCCACAAAACACCAGTGGTTCACGTAGTGAATCTTACAGTTCTAACTTGCCAACCGTGGTCTGTATGGAGTTGTTCAATAAAGGGCGCAAAATTAAGATAACATAGATGGGAGAGGTCTCTATGAATAGGAATTCCTAAGTTTTGATACCCTGTGAGGGCCAGGCAAAGGGAAAGTTGGACTGGATGGAATCCTATATGGATTTGGGGAGGGAGACATCGAGGGCCTCAGACTTCGCTGCATTGATTTTAAAATTTGACCATGTAACAAAGTGATCTATTTCAGCCATAACAGCATGGATGGATATATGTGATTGAGTGATATATACTAGGACATCATCAGCAAATAGAGAGCACTTGTACTCGGTGCCTCCCACCTCAATCCACCTAATATTGGGGTTATGGCGAATTGATGAGAGCAGGTGCTCCATCACTAGGATGTATAAGAGAGGGGACAGAGGACATCCCTGCCTTGCCCCATTGGTGATTGTGAAAGGTGATGAAAATGTTCTGATGCACCCCCTGGGCTTTGGGACACCCGGAGCCGGACCCTTTTTGGTGGATTCTGGTGGTTGTAGTCTTCGTGGCGGTGACCCGGTTCCCTGGTTCAGGGTGGTCAAACCAGTGGCGTAACTATTTATGTGGTTTTGATGTTTAAATGTCCGACTATGCCACCCGTGGATTGCGGTCAGAGTGAACCGCCACTGCAGGGCAGACCGCTGAGGCTGGTGTTGTGGGTGCAGCAGAGCGTAGCATAACTCCCCACGGGAGGAGTATAGCCTCAGGGCAGTGTATGCGGAGGATGGGGGTGATGGTGCAGGGCAGCAGCAGTAACGACACGGAGTCAGTGATGCAGTCCAGGGCCTTTACTCACAGTTCTTATTATCCAGACCACGTCTGCAGGTAACGGCTGCCCACGTCGTACTGTGCTCACCAGGTGAGGGGCTCAGACAACTCCCAGATAACTTTGGAGCGCTTCACAGGACCCCCTTTGTGTGTCCTTTGTCTGGCCTTTCTTACCAACCCTTATGTCCGGCTGCCTCGGGCCTCCTCTTGGTAAACTTGGCTCCAGTTTCCCTGACCCTATGTGGTGCCTTCCTAGCGGGTGTAGTGAGGGGCTGCGCCACATAAAATGTCACAGCCTCCGGTTGCTAGCTGAGGGTCGTTTCCTGCCTCCACTAGTTTCGGGGACCGGTCTCCCCCTTTGGCCTGACCCCTCCACGCAGATGGATTCGGGCGTGCGGTGGCGACTCGCCCGTCCGCACCCCTGGGATCCCTACATTCCTCGTTCCTGGAGCCTTCTCCGCTCCTCTTCCTTCCTTCTCCCTCTTCCAGGCCTGGGCCTCTGTTATTTGGCCCGCCTCCAGAGAAGAGCTCATGCAGAGCCCCTGCTCCCTGCCACTTCTGCTCAGACTTCTCTGCACTGAACTAAGATGGTGCCCACCTTTTATACTCCCTTCTCAATGCACCCAGGAACTGCTTCCTCCCTGCTCCTGCACTACAGGGTTCCCCTTCCTCAGTGTTCCCTCCCCCCACTCCAGCCAGGGACAGGGACTGTCGTGCCCATCTCAGAGGCATATTGGTCGCCCTGCCCCACGGCAATGTGGTGTAATGCATGCAGGTGTCGGGTCCTGATCCACACTCCATCCTTACCTGAGAGTGAGATATCACACCTCTGGGTGAGGTGCAATACCTCTGTAGCAACCGAGCCCTCAGGGTGCTACAGTTCCATTTATCTTCAGCCTAGGTGACGTATTGTGATACAGGGCTGTGATTTTGGCTATAAAAGGAATCATATATGGCGTGCCAGGAGACTCTATGGAATGCTTTCTCAGCATCCAACGAGAGTATCTAATTACAAATTTTTAACTGCATCTAGCCCAGGAAATACTTTGTGCCTAGTAGCAGTGTCTGCTAGTCAGGGGATTATCCCGGCTGTTAAGCAAGCTACACCACCTGTAGTTTGGACACTTAATTTTTTCAAAGGAAATGCTTCGCGACCACGGGATACTCAGTGAAGAGCATCAGGAGGCACCCCAAGGCATAGGGGCTGGGACTGGCAGTAGGATGCCTTGCGGTGGACAGCCGAGCTCGATCCTTATAAAAGCTTTTTAACTGCAGCAGCTTTAGTGGACGCTACTGGAGCTGGAATTACGCGGCTGCTGGCATGAGACTTGCCCTCCAATAGATCCTTGTAAATGGATTTAAAGTGTATTCATTCAAATTAGAGAGACAATTTAAATTAAAAAGCTTAGAGCTGCCTCCACCACAGGGGGGCTCGCTCGACCCACCAGCGGACAGGCACCAGTATTGGGAGAGGGGGGCTGGCCGTCAGGGTTCACCGCGGCTCTGGCACAAACCCGGCGACACGGAGGTGGCACGGGCAGGAGCGGACTGAACGTGTCGGCTTCTCACTTTTTGGATTTTAGAAGGGCATGACATGCCTATATCTGTGTCTCACCCTCCTTTTACTACTCCACCTCTTTTCTTTTCGCATGACTATTGTAGTGCCGGCGTCCCTGCCCTCTGCTAGGCAGGGACGCTGCTCCCCTCACCGCTCTGCTCCGTGCCCGGCATCTTCCCCCCGCTCTGCTGTCAGCGCGCGCTCCGTCCCGGCGTCCTCCTCCTGCTCTGCTCTCAGCGCGCGCTCCTTCCCGGCCCCTGTGCTTAGGGCGCGCGCGCGCGCGCTCCCCTCCTCTTAAAGGGGCCGCGCGCGCCGCCCTAAAGAGTCCCCGGCCAATGGCCGGAGGACTTCATCATATATAAGGCACCTCCTCCAAAATGGAGGTGCCCGAGCAATGTTGTTTGCACCTGTGTCTCACCTGTGCTTCAGCCCTCAGGTCCCGTTGCCAGTTACCTGCCAGTTTCCTGCTAGTTACCTGCCAGTTACCTGCCTGATTCCTGCCTGAATACTTGTTACCTGTCTGCCAGTCTGAGGTCCGACGGTCTGCCTTACTACTCCTGTCAGTCTGTCTAAAGGACCAGCCTGCCCGCTCACCTGGGAGCGCATATCAGCTACCTGCCTGCTTGCCTGAGGTCCAACGGTCTGCCTTACTACTCCGGTCAGTCTGTCTATGGACCAGCTTGCCCGCTCACCTGGGAGCACTTCTCCGTTATCTGCCTGCTTGCCAGCCCGGAGGCTCCGTTGTCACGTGCTGTGACCACCAGCTATCTCAGAGACTCTTGCCCGCTCACCTGGGAGCGCATCTCCGTTACCTGCCTGCTTGCCAGCCCGGAGGTCCCGTTGTCACGTGCGGTGACCACCAGCTATTCCAGAGACTCTTGCCCGCTCCCCTGGGAGCGCTTCTCCGTTACCTACCTGCCTGCCAGCCCGGAGGTTCCGCCGTCACGTGCCGTGACCACCTGCTATTCCAGAGACTCTCGCTTGCTCACCTGGGAGCACACATCTACCATCTGCCTGCTAGCCTACCCGGAGGCTCTGCCATCACAGGTCGTACCTACCCCTTACCCAGAGACTGCCCTGATCACTTGCCGTAACTCCCTGTCCGTTCACCCAGAGACTGCCACCCGCTCCCTTACAAGGGCCGCCCCCTTGTATAGTAGCTCAGAGGTTCCGCCTCCCGGACCCGTTACAGTCCGCCTCCCGGACCCGTTACAGTCCGCCTCCCGGACCCGTTACAACTATATGTACTTGTCACTTTTCCATGTGTTAGTTGTGTCTTCTGAGCAGTTTGTCAGCTTTTGTACACCTTTGAAGGTGTTTTCTATGTGCTTCTATGTGTTTTTGTTTGCCTGCCATTGGTTTTAACGGTGTTCGAAGGTGTTCGACGAACAGTTCGATGAACAGTTCGGCGAACACACGGGTGTTCGACGAACCGAACCGAACTCGAACACTACGGGGGTGGCTCAACACTAGTCACAAGCTGGAAGCACTGCTGCACTGCCTTGGCCAAGCGGCAACAGGCACTGTTGAAGCTAATATGCTTAGGGGACAAACCGATCACCTCTGAATAAGTTGTTAACAGCTGTAACAGAGCAGGCAGATCTGTGGCTGACACCGCTGACCCTACAGCCAGGCTTGGTCATGTGTGACAATGGCCGGAACCTGGACCATGCCTGGCCCATGTGCTTAACCTCGAGGTTCAGCAGTTTCTCAAAACCTACCCAGATCTGCTGGATTTGCTTGTGAAACTACGCCATGTGGGTGCCCATTTTAGAAGGTTAGCTACAGCTTCCGCCGCCCTTGCCATCCTTAAGCAGCATTTTCAGCTTCCAGCTTACCGATTGGTGTGTGATGCCCCCACTCGGAGCTCTACATTGCAGATGTTGGGAAGGATTTGTGATCAGAAGAAGCAGTTGTTGACTACCAGCATCAACACGGCCGTCAGTATTCAGGTCAGACTCCACACATAAGACCTTAGGAGTGGACATGGATGTCAGACATCTGTACCATCCTCCAAAACTTTGAGGACTCCACCTAGATGGTGAGCAGCAATGATGCCATAATTAGTGTCACCATCCCACTTCTCTGTCTTCTGAAACACTCTTTGCTCACAATTAAAGAAGATCCATTGCAGGCGGAGCATGATGAGATGGAACAAGGAACCATACAGGGTGATTCCACACAGCCCAGCCTCATCTCATCCTAGCGTGCATTGGGTGACAATGAGGAAGAGGAGGAGTAGGAGGACCTGCACAATTGTCATACCGTCTGGTCAGCGTGGATGGCCTGAAAACAGGGAGAAGGAGGAGGAGAGCATGGTCAGTCGTCCTCTTGATGAGGACACGGAGGTGTTGCCTGTTAGCAGTCTGGCACACATGGTTGAGTTTATGTTTCACTGCCTTTCCCATTACCCTCATGTTGTCCAAATTTTGGATGACAGTCATTACTGGTTGGTGACACTTCTAGACTCATGCTACAAGGAGAACTTTCTGTCTTTTATTCCCATCCCCAACAGGCCTAATAAAATGGGGCAGTACCAGAAGGACCTTGTTGTATTAAAAAAATTCCCATCTGTAAATGCTGTTAGGAGAGGTCACAGTTCGTTGGACAACCAAGGAATACAGGCGAGAGAGACACAAATCCAATCCAGCAAAGGCAGGGGAACACTGTCAAAGTTCTGGAACAGTTTTCTCATCTCCTCCCATCGCACAGGCCCTGAGATACGGGGTACTCTCACAAGGAGGGAAAAGTTTGGGAAGATGCTGAGGGAGTACCTTGCTGACCGTACCAATCTCCTCCATGATTCCTATGTGCCTTATAATTGTTGGATATCCAAGCTGGACATGTGGCATGAACTGTCTCTCTACGCCTTGGAGATCATGGCCTGCCCTGCCACCAGCGTTTTGTCAGAACGGGTTTTTAGTGCTGCTGGTGGAATTATAACCGATAGGCACATCCGCCTGTCAACTGAAAATGCTGACAGGCTGACTCTTATAAAAATGAATAAGGGCTGGATTGGGCCAGACTTCTCAACACTGCTGAATGATAGTAGCGTTACATAAACTCAAATAACATTTTTATTTTTTTGGGGTGGTCTAACTCTATTCCCATGCACCTCTGTCTTCACACCCAGACATGGGTATGCGCTTCCTGATTTTGTCTATTTGCTCTTGTCCTCCTCCTTTTCCTCATCCTCCATCACCATATCACCACCATATCTACTATATCACCATACCTACGTCTCTTGCAAGGGGCATTGGAGTTCTTTCAAATTTTTGGCAGCCTTTGGATTCACTGCATAGGCAAACAGTATGGGAAACCCACTTCCTAATAGTCGGAACATTTTTTTCAGGAGGTCCTCCGATCTCTACGTCTCTTGCAAGGGGCATTGGAGTTCCTTCAAATGTTTCACAGCCGTTGCATTCACTGCATAGGCAAACAGTATGGGAAACCCACTTCTTAATAATGGGAACATTTTTTCAGGAGGCCCTCCAACCTCTACATCTCTTGCAAGGGGCATTGGAGTTTTTCCAAAATTTTGGCAGCCATTGCATTCATTGCATAGGCAAACAGTGTGGGAGACCCACTTCCTAATAATGGGAACATTGTTTTCACGAGGCCCTCCAACGTCTACGTCTCTAGCAAGTAGCAATGGAATTCCTCCCAATTTTCCTGCAGCCGTTGCATTCACTGCATAGGCAAACAGTATGGGAGACCCAATTCCTAATAATGGGAACATTGTTTTCAGGAGGCCCTCTGACCTCAACGTCTCTTGCAAGTGGCATTGGAGTTCCTCCAAATTTTTGGAAGCCATTGTACTCACTGCATACCCTATAACTGGGTAGCAGAACCGCTCCTTTCTAATGTGAACATGTCATTACTGTGGCCCACCTCTATGTGTCTTTAAATTGTTATTGAGATTTTTCCTAAATTTTGGCAGCCATTATACTCACTGCATATCCTATAACTGGATAGCAGAACCGCTCCTTTCTAGGAACATGTCGTTACTGAGGCTCACCTCTATGTGTCTTTAAATTGTTATTGGGGTTTTTGCTAAATTTTGGCAGCCGTTGTACTCACTGCAAACCCTATAACTGGATAGCAGACCCTCTCCTTTCTAATCGGAACATGTCCTTACTGTGGCCCAACTCTATGTGTCTTTAAATTGTTATTGGGGTTTTTCTTAAATGTTGGTAGCCCTTGTAATCACTGCATACTCTATAACTGGATAGCAGAACCGCTCCTTTCTAGGAACATGTAGTTACTGAGGCCCACCTCTATGTGTCTTTAAATTGTTATTGAGGTTTTTCCAAAATTTTGTCAACCCTTGCAGTCACTGCATGGGCATTACCACTATAGGAAACCCGCTCCTTTATAATGGGAACGTTTTTTTACTGAGGCCCTCCTCTATGGGATATTGTACTGCATCCAAATTTTTGACAGCCCTTGCAGTCACAGCATATGCAATAACAGTATAGGAGACACACTCTTTAATAATGGGAACAACAAAGCATAGCTGGCTGATATTGAGGGCCGAATGCTGGCCCTTTAATAATAGTAAGGGCCTCCTGATGGTCCTATAAAAATATTCTTTGTGACTTTCAGAGTCCCTCCTTCATAAATGAAACAGGATATGTCTGATGATGTCTCACACACCACATAGCCAGATAAGGATGTAAAATGTTAAAATGACATTAACCGGTGAATGTATTTTTCACCGTTGATAGCAAACGCATCAAAAATGCTGCATTTGAACATAGCCCAAGGTGTGGAGAAGCATTTTTATTTTGGTATTTTTATTTTGGCTTTTATACAAGACATTACTCTGGAAACGATGTTCCTTAACATATTTCCCTGGAAAATCCATTTTGGTTTCCTTTTTGTATGTTTTATTGTGAGTCCATAAAAGTGGCATAATACTCTGACATCATTGCTGACAGCAGGGACCTGGGACTCAGAGATGCTTCCAGGGGTCTTCCCCATGCAGTTCCCATGTCATTTGAGCACTGTTCCCATCAATTTGGGCAATTTTTAGGCCCTCTGCAGACCGTCGAGGGAGGGTGGGGGCTGCCGGAAATGTTAAAGTTTCCCATAGACTTACATTGGGCTCATTACTCGGACTGAGCACTCGAGCATTCCAATTTGCTCGACCCGAGCAGCAAGTACCCAAGTATTTTAGTGCTCGCTCATTACTACAGTCCATCTCTTCATCAACACCAGCGTGAACAACACCAGTCTACATGTATCGGGTCTATTGTATACACATTCAGTTAAATTACTTGGTAAACACTTTCCTATTCATCTGTATGGGAAATCCACTATGCTGTCAATGATAGGTCTTTTTAAGCTTTTTCCAAAAGAGGTTTTGAAAAGAAAGTGCATATCACTTATATGAAGCCTCTTCAAGCTAAGCACTGTTAAATCAAAAAGTTACAAAACAACATCTCAGGGGAAAAAAACTCTTCAAAAACGCTTCAAATCTCTTTAAACCCATTTTAGATAAAGAAAAACTTCTTGCAAGGGTATGTGCCCATGATGCAGATTTGAAGCAGAAATTTCCTGAGCATTTCTGTATCTTTTTGGCAGAAAAAACGCATGCGGACTTTACGTGCGTTTTTTCATCGTTTTTCAAGCGTTTTTACATGCGTTTATGCATACGTTTTTTTGAATACATGCCCCATCAGCTGACGTCAGTGATCAGCTGATGGTCGCGTGACCATTAGATGACTAAATGATGTCACCGCAGGTCCTGCCAGTACACTGCGGGCCGCCGAGGAGAGAGGATCACCGCCGGGAGGAGACCGGGGGCCGCAGGAGAGGTGAGTATGAATATTTATTTATTTTTTTAAACTTTATAATTCTTTTTTAACTTGCAGGTACAATGGTACCTGGGTCGGATGAGAGTCTCCTCTCAACCCGGGTACCATCCGTTCATTGAACCGCATAATATCCACATGTATACATGTATACATGCGGATGTTATGCGGTTCAATGCAAGTCAATGGGCGCGATTTTGCGTCAAAATCGCACCCAAATTGGTCGTGCTGAGGATTTTTCCACAATGATAATCCGCAGAGGAAATTTCCGCAGCATGTGCACAGCACATGCGGATTATCATTGGGAAACATGGCAGACAACTTAACAAGCGATATTAATGCGTTTCCGCGGTGGAAATGCCGCTGCGGAAAGGCATTAAATCTGCATTGTGGGCACACAGCCTAAAAAGGAAAGTTTCCTGAAGCAATTTTCACTTGATAAACTTGACAAATTTGTCCAGTTCAAAAGACCTCAGTGTGAACATAGCCTCGGACAACAGCCAGTAGCAGACATCTTGCTTCTGTGCCCGATATACAGAAGGACAAAAGATCACTAAGCCTTGTCTTCTTTGCTAAATGGTGGGGCTTCAGATTGCCAACAGCTTAAGGTTAAACCCATTTTAGATAAATAAGCATAGTTTAAACAGGTTGTTTTTTGAGTACATGCTCCATATTTAACCCCTTTACAGCGCATGACATATTAATACGCGTCAGTGCCCTGGGCTTTAAGAGCCTGACCCGTATTAGTACGTCATCGCGATCACGCGCACAAACAGGCTGTGCGGGCGTGATCGCCGCCGGGTGTCAGCTGATTGTCACAGCTGACACCCGGTACTATGTGCAGGGAGCGGTCCCGCACCGCTCCCGGCACATTAACCCCCGCAATGCTGCGATAGAAGTCGATCGCAGCATTGCGGTGGCAAGGGGAGGTGATCGGTATACTCACCTCCTCTTCCGGCCTCCAGCGCTGTCTGCCGCGGCTTCCCGGGTGTTGTCATGACGACCCGATGTTGTCATGACAACATCCGGGTCACCAGGCAGCAGGAACATTGTTTGGTCATGCGCAGTGCACGACCACACAATGTTCTAACTGTGCAGCGCTGACTGCCTGAATAGCACAGGGATGGTGCTCCATCCCTATGCTGTGCAGGCGATCAGAATAAAAAAAGTTAAAGTCCCAGAGTGGGACAAAGTAAAAAAGTAAAAAAACTCCCAGAAAGTGAAAAAAAAAATAAAAAAAATTTGTAAAAATATTAAAAAAAAAATAAAAAAAATAATATACTAAAAATAAAAATATAATGTACCCATCAATAAATATTATTATGAAAAAAAAGCAAACAAACAATAAAAGTACACATATTTGGTATGGCCGCATCCGGAACGACCTGACCTATAAAACTGTCCCACTAGTTAACCCCTTCAGTGAACACGGTAAAAAAAAGCAAAGCAAAAAACAATGCTTTATCATCATACCGCCAAACAAAAAATGGAATAACACGCGATCAAAAAGACAAATATAAATAAAAATGGTACCGCTGAAAACTTCATCTTGTCCTGCAAAAAACAAGCTGCCATACGGCTCCATCATCTGAAAAATCAAAGAGTTATAGCTCTCAGAATAAAGCAATGCAAAAAAATACATTTTTCTATAAAATAGCTTTTATTGTGTAAAAGCGCCAAAACAGAAAAAAACAATATAAATGTGGTACCGTTGTAAACATACTGACCCAAAGAATAGAGCTACCTTATCAATTTTACCACACGCGAAACAGAATAAAAAAAAAAAACAATTCCTGAATTGTTGGTTTTTGTTTATACTGCCTCCCAAAAATCGGAATAGAAAGCGATAAAAAAAGTCACGCGCCTGAAAATGGCACCAATAAAAACGTCAACTGATCCCGCAAAAAACAAGCCATCACATGACTCTGTCTGCCAAAATATGGAAAAATTATAGCTCTCAAAATATGGCGATGCAAAAACTAGATTTTACAAAAAATGCGTCTTTTAGTGTGTGACAGCTGTCAATCATAAAAACCCCATATGATTCTGGTATCGCTGTAGTCGCACCGACCCGAAGAATAAAGTCGTCTAATCACTTATACCGCATGAGGAATGGCGTTAAAAATAAACTCTCGGGTTAGGGTTGTGCTAGGGTTAGGGTTCTGCTAGGGTTAGGGTAGGGCTAGGGTTAGGGCTGGGGTTGGGGTTAGGGTTGGGGTTGGGATTTTTTTCAAAAGTAAGAAAAAATGATGATGATTTGGCGACTAGTGTTGAGCGCAAGTGCTCACTACTTGAGTTTGCATCGGGTGCTCTGGTATGCATTGAGTATCGTGGGCATTTGAGTGACATGCTCGAGTCTCCACCCCATATGCTTCGCGGCCAAAAAAACTTTGCGGGGATTGCCTGCCATGCACGAGCGATCCCTGCATGTTTTTTTTGGGTGTCTAATAACCAGGAAACATGCGGGGCAGGGACTCGAGCATGTCACTCGAGCACACGCAGTACATGGTGCATACCTGAGTACCCGATGCAAACTCAAGTAGCGAGCACTTGCGTTCAAGACTAATAACAACTTATTCAATATGATGACCTAATGTTATCAAATTCTCTGGGTTCAAAATGCTCACTATACGCCTTGATAAAATCCTTGAGGG
Source organism: Phyllobates terribilis (assembly GCF_046119375.1). Taxonomy (NCBI): domain Eukaryota; kingdom Metazoa; phylum Chordata; class Amphibia; order Anura; family Dendrobatidae; genus Phyllobates; species Phyllobates terribilis. Next base: position 455,230,395 of record NW_027362763.1, on the reverse strand, counting down.
GTCTAATTTCCAAAATGGGGTCACTTGTGGGGGGTTTCCACTGTTTAGGCACACAGGGGCTCTCCAAACGGGACATGGTGTCCGCTAAAAAATTGAATGGAAAATCGGCTCAAATTGTTAGCGGACACCATGTTGTGTTTGGAGAGCCCCTGTGTGCCTAAACATTGGAGCTCCCCCACAAGTGACCCCATTTTGGAAACTAGACCCCCCAAGGCACCTATCTAGATGCATAATGAGCACTTGGAACCCCCAAGTGCTTCACAAATTGATTCGTAAAAATGAAAAAGTGGAAAAAAAAATACTTTTTAATTTTTACGAATCAATTTGTGAAGCACCTAGGGGTTCCAAGTGCTCACTATGCATCTAGATAGGTGCCTTTGGGGGTCTAGTTTACAAAATGGGGTCACTTATGGGGGAGCTCCAATGTTTAGACACACAGGGGCTCTCCAAACGGGACATGGTTCCAATTTGTTAGCGAACACCATGTCACGTTTGGAGAGCCCCTGTGTGCCTAAACATTAGAGCTACCCCACAAGTGACCCCATTTTGGAAACTAGACCCCCCAAGGCACCTATCTAGATGCATAGTGAGCACTTGGAACCCCCAGGTGCTTCACAAATTGATTTGTAAAAATTAAAAAGTGGAAAAAAAAACACTTTTTTATTTTTACGGATTAATTTGTGAAGCACCTGGGGGTTCCAAGTGCTCACTGTGCATCTAGATAAGTGCCTTGGGGGGTCTAGTTTCCAAAATGGGGTCACTTGTGGGGGAGCTCCAATATTTAGGCACACAGGGGCTCTCCAAACGCAACATGGTGTCCGCTAACAATTTGAGCTGATTTTCCATTCAATTTGTTAGCAGACACCATGTCGCATTTGGAGAGCCCCTGTGTGCCTAAACATTGGAGCTCCCCCACAAGTGACCCCATTTTGGAAACTAGACCCCCCAAGGCACCTATCTAGATGCATAGTGAGCACTTGGAACCCCCAGGTGCTTCACAAATTGATTCGTAAAAATGAAAAACTGAAAAAAAAAATACTTTTTCATTTTTACGGATTCATTTGTAAAGCACCTGGGGGTTCAAAATGCTCACCACCCATCTAGATAAGTTCCAAGGGGGGTCTAGTTTCCAAAATAGGGTCACTTGTGGGGGGTTTCCACTGTTTAGGCACATCAGGGGCTCTCCAAATGCAACATGGCATCCGCTAATTATTCAAGCAAATTTTACCATCGAAAATTCAAATGGTGCTCCTGCCTTTACGAGCCCTGTCATGCGCCCAAACAGTGTTCTTTCCCCACATATGGGGTATCTGCGTGCCCAGGGGAAATTGCACAAGAAATTTTGGGGTCCATTTTTTCCTGTTACCCCTGCGAAAATAAAAAAAATTGGGTCTAAAGTAACATTTTTGTGAAAAAAGTTAAATGTTCATTTTTTTCTTCCACATTCCAAAAATTCCTGTGAAGCACCTGAAGGGTTAATAAAGTTCTTGAATGTGGTTTTGAGCACCTTGAGGGGTGCAGTTTTTAGAATGGTGTCACTTTTGGGTATTTTCTGTCATAAAGACCTCTCAAAGTGACTTCAAATATGATGTGGTCCCTAGAAAAATGGTTTTGAAAATTTTGTTGGAAAAATGAGAAATCGCTGGTCTTCTTTTAACCCTTATAGCTCCATAACAAAAAAAAATTTTGGTTCCAAAATTATGCTGATGTAAAGTAGACATGTGGGAAATGTTATTTATTAACTACTTTGTGTGACATATCTCTCTGATTTAAGGGCATAAAAATTCAAATTTTGAAAATTGCTAAATTTTCCAAATTTTTGACAAATTTCCATTTTTTTCACAAATAAACGCAAGTGATATCGAAGAAATTTTACCACAATCATGAAGTACAATATGTCATGAAAAAACATTCTCAGAATCAGGGGGATCCGTTGAAGCGTTCCAGAGTAATTACCTCATAAAGTGACAGTGGTCAGAATTGTAAAAATTGGCCTGGTCATTAACGTGCAAACCACCTTGGGCTGTAAAGGGGTTAATAGACCAATTTGATGCAAATGGATTATCTGTGGTAATTACCCTGAAAAACAACATCTTATTACAAAGTACACTGTCAAAGGACGTCTGTAGTCAACTGAGTTTTAGATTTTGTGAAAACTTCTCCATGTGGCCATAACCATAACCTCAAAATGGACCTGTATCCACTTTCTGACATGAGGCGTAATAACACGCCCCTGTGCCCTCGGCCTTATGGACTAGGTACGTATTATTACTAGTGATGAGTGAGCACTAAAATGCTGGGGTCGAGCAAATCGTAATGTTCGGGTGCTCAACCTGAGCAACGAGCCCAATGTAAGTCAATGGGAAACTCGAGCATTTTTCCGGCGACCCCCTCCAGAGGTCCGCAGGGGGCCTAAAAATTGCCCAGGTCGATGGAAACAGTGCTGAAATGACATGGGAACAGCATGAGAAAGACCCCTGGAAGCATCTCTGACTCTCAGGTCACTGCTGTGAACAATGTTGTCAGAGTATTACGCCACTTTTACAGGCTCACAATAAAACATACAAAAACTAAACCAAAATGGACTTTCCTGGAAAAAATGTTAAAGAACATTCTTCCTATGGTAATGACTTGCATATAAGGCAAAATAAATAACCCCCCAAAAAATTGCTCCTCCACACCTTGGGCTATGTTCACACATAGCGTTTTTGATGCGTTTTTGCACTTTTGCATCGCTTTCAACGGTGAAAAATACATTTACTGGTAAATGTCGTTTTAACATTTTACTACCGTATCAGCCCATGTGGTATGTGAAACATGAGCAGACACTTTATGTTTCATTTATGAAGAAGGGACTCTGAAAGTCACAAAGCCTATTTTTATAGGGCCATCAGGCGGCCCTTACTATTGTTAAAGGGCCAGCAGTCAGTCCTCACTATTGTTAGAGGGCCATCAGCTGGCTATGCTTTGTTGTTCCCATTATTAAGGAGCAGGTCTCCTATACTGTTATTGCATATGCAGTGACTGCAAGACCTGCCCAAAATTTGGAAAAACCCCAATACACCTTTGAAGAAACATAGATGAGGGCCTCAGTTTAAAAAATGTTCCCATTACAAAGGAGCAGGTCTCCTATATTATTATTGCATATGTAGTGACTGCAAGGCCTGCCCAAAATTTGGAAAAACCCCAATAGTCCTTTGAAGAGACATAGAGGAGGGCCTTAGTTTAAAAAATGTTCCCATTATTAAGGAGCGAGTCTCCTATACTGTCAATGAGTATGCAGTGACTGCAAGGGCTGCCAAAAATTTGAACGCACCCCAATACTCCTTTGAAGAGACGCAGAGGTGGGCCTCAGTAAAATAAAATTTCCCATTATAAAGGAGTGGGTCTCCTATTGTGGTAATGCCCATGCAGTGACTGCAAGGGCTGCCCAAAAAGTGGACGCACTCCAATACCCCTTTGAAGAGACGTTGAGGAGGTCCTAATTAAAAAAAATTGTTACCATTGTTAAGGAGTGGGTCTCCTATACTGGTAATGCCCATGCACTAAGTGCATGGGCAGAAAAACATTTACCCCGGGGGGTATACATGAACATACTGTGTAACATACAGAAAGTTAGAGGTAGCCCCTAAAAAATTTGCTAAGGTCATCATAAACACCCTTAAAAAAATATGTGGGTGTTGCATCACAGTCACCCTGGTGATATGGTGGTGGAGGATGAGGATGAGGAGAAGAGGAGGACAAGAGCAAATAGACAAAATCAGGATGCGTATACCCATTTCTGGGTGTGAAGATAGAGGTGCATGGGAATAGACCCCCCCTAAAAAAGACACTGGATTTGAGTTTATGTTCCGCTTCTATCATCCGGTGATATTGAGAAGTCTGGCCCAATCCAGCCCTTGTTCATTTTTATAAGAGTCAGCCTGTCAGCATTTTCAGTTGACAGGCGGATGTGTCTATCAGTTATAATTCCCCCGGTGGCACTAAAAACCCGCTCTTACAAAACACTAGTGGCAGGGCAGGCCAGGACCTCCAAGGCGTAGAGAGCCAGTTCTTGCCACGTGTCCAGCTTGGATACCCAATAATTATAAGGCACAGAGGAGTCCCGGAGGACGTTGATACGGTGGGCAATTTACTCCTTCAGGATCTTCCAAAACGTTTCCCTTCTTGTCAGAGTAACCCACGCAGGGCCTGGGCACTAGGAGGGTCTAAGAAAACTGATCCACACATTTGACAGTGTTCCCCTGCCTCTGCTGCTTTGTATTTGTGTCTCCCTCGCTTCTACTCCTTGGTTGTCCAAGGAACTGTGACCTCTGCCGCCAGCAGTTTCAGATGAGAATTTTTTAAATAATTCCACAACAAGGGCCTTCTGGCACTGAAACATTTTATTAGACCTCTCTGCCATGGGAAGGAGATATAGAAAGTTCTCCTTGCAGCGTGGGTCTAGAAGTGTGACCAACCAGTATTTACTGTCAGCCAAAAAGCGTACAATGTGAGGGTCACAGGAAAGGCAGAGGAACATATAGTCAGCCATTAGAGCCAGACTGGTAACAGCCAAATCTTCCCTGTCCTGACCAAGAGGCCTACTGTCTATGCTCTCCTCCTCATCCTTCTCCTCCTCGTTCTATCTTTCCTCAGGCCATCCACACTGAACAGACAGTATGACAGTTGTGTGGGTAGTACCGTCTGTAGTGCAGGAGAACAGCTCCTGTTCCTTTGCCTCCTCCTCTTACTCCTCTTCATTATCACCCAATCTACATTGGGATGAGATGAGGCTGGGCTGTGTGGCATCACCCTATATGGTTCCTTGTTCCATCTCATCGTGCTGCGCCTGCAATGCCTCCTCTTTAATTGTGAGCAGCAACCATTTCAGAAGACAGAGAAGCGGAATGGTGATGCTAATTATGGCGTCTTCGCTGCTCACCCTCTTGGTGGAGTCCTCAAAGTTTTTGAGGATGGCACAGATGTCTGACATCCATGCCCACTCATCAGTTCTTATGTGTGGAGGCTGACCTGAATTATGATGATATGGTTGCAGTTGGTTAACAACTCCCCTCTGCTTCCCAACATCCCAAATCTTTCCCAACATCTGCAACATTGAGTTCCAACACATGGTGACATCGCATACCAGTCGGTGAGCTGGAAGCTGCAAATGCTGCTGAAGCATGTCGAGGGCAGCGGAAGCTGTAGATGACTTTCAAAAATGGGCGAGCACACACTCGGTGTACTTCGACAAGCAGCTCAGGCAGATCCGGGCAGGTTTTGAGAAACCATTGAGCCAGTAGGTTGAGCACATGGGCAAGGCATGGTACGTGTGTGAGGTTGCCTAGATTCAGAGCCACCACCAGATTCTTCAGTTGTGTGCGGTTTGTCCCCCAAGTATATTAGCTTCAGCAGTGCCTGTTGCCGCTTGGTCGAGGCAGTGCTGCAGTGCTTCCAGCTTTTGACTGATGTGGTCATTTCAGAGATGAAGGCTGAGGAGGAGGAGGTGCAGGAGCTGTAGAATGTGGGAGAATCCCTGATTGACCTGGGGCCAGTAATCCTCAGCGTCGGCAGGACGTGTTCCGTCCCAAGGTCCGACTGGGTCCTGGCTTCCAATATATTAACCCAGTGTGCCGTCAGCAAGATGTATGGTCCCAGCCCACAAGCACTTGTCCATGTGTCCATGGTTAGGTGGACTTTCCCAGTATCTGCATTGTTGAGGGCACGGTTAATGTTCTGGGACACGTGCTTGTGTAATGGGGGAGAAATAGTGGATGGGGATGGCAGCCGCCATCAGGTTGCAGAGAGATTCAGTCTCCACATGCTTAAAAGGCAACATTTCAAGTGCAAGCATTAGAGAAATGTGTGAGTTTAGTAGCGTGGCCTGTGGGGCGTTGGCTGCATATTTGTGCTTGGGTTCAAAGAACTGGGGGAGGGACAACTGAATGCTGTACTGGGATAAAGACGCTGATGGTGATGGTTGCAAGTGAGCAATGACAGGTGCAGAGCGGGAGGCATCTTTGCCTGCGCCATGGACAGAGGATTGGCGTGCACGCACATCAGCTGAACAGACAGTGGTGTCACCCGCCGACACTGTTTCAGGACCCTGGCATTATGCCCAACCAGTCGGGTGCTTTGCTGTCATGTGCCTGAGCATACTGGTGGTGGTCAGGCTGGTAGTTTTGCTGCCCCTGCTGATGTTGGAGTAGCAGAGGATGCAAATTGCCTTTTTGGGGTTATCTGGACAGTCTTTAAAAAAGAGCCAGACTCTGGAAGACCTAACAGTTGGACTGGCAATTTCTCTCGTGCTGGTGTTCCGGGGAGCAGTTGCCTGCCTTGTGTCTGTGGCCAGTCCACTGCATGTTCTTGCCAGTTGTGGTGCTATGCCTCCCTCCCCCTGTGTGCTGCTGTCCTTGCTATGCATGTCACCTTGCCAGGTTGGGTCAGTGACTTCATCGTCCACCACCTAGTCTTCCAAGTACACACCCTAGGCATCCTTCTGACTTTCTGGCAATTGTGTATCATCATCATCATCCACCTCTTGCAACAGTTTCCCACTATCGCCTTTGTGTGACCGTGGCTGCTCAAATATTTGGGCATCGCTACATGCGATCTCCTCTTGCCCCGTTTGAAGCGGGTTGGGTGAGAGGCCCGAATCTATAAATGGAAAAGTGAACAGCTCTTCGGAGTGTTCAAGTGTGGGATCAGTTGTCTCCGGGCACTCGGCGTGGTGGGAGGAAGGAGGATCAGGGTGAGGAATATGTGGTCCAGACTCAGGGCTACAGAGACCTGACCATGTGGAAGACAAGGTAGTGGTGGTGGCAAACTGACTGGAAGCATTATCTGCTATCCAACCAACAACCTTTTCACACTGCTCTGGCTTCAAGAGTGGTGTTCCGTGGCCCCCTAATAATTGGGACAGGAAGGTAGTTTGTCATGATGTTGGTGTTTGTTGTGCTCCCCCAGCAGGCACAGTTTCATCTTGTCCACAGCCTCGGCCTCTGCGCGCATCATCGTAAAAGCACAAAACGAAGATGATATAAATGTAGTATTGCTGTAAACCTACTGACCATAAGAATAAAACTGCCTTATCAATTTTACCACACGTGGAACGGCATAAAAAAAAACAAAAAGCAATTTCTAAATTGTTGGTTTTTGTTTATTGTGCCTCACAAAAATCGAAATAGAAAGTGATTAAAAAATGTCACGTGTCCGAAAATGGTACCAATAAAAATGTCAACTTGTCCTGCAAAAAACAAGCCCTTATATGACTATATGACTTTTTGCCAAGAGGCATTAGATCAATGTTTGATTTTTTGGAGGTGTGGTCCATGCTCTCTTTTTTTTGCATTGCATATTCTTTCCACTTTCTTGGACCAGAACTCCTCCCATTTGGCACAGGTGATTTTAAATTAGCAGGAAGCTGCAAAGGTTGTCTAGCCTTTTTTGCTCTCACATGAAGCTTAAGGAAGGTGAGTGTTTTTTTGCTCCCTCCATTTGGTGTTGGTGCTGTGTGGTGGCCATTGATGCCGTGGCTTTGTACTGGTGGAGTGGTGTGGTCTGGAGTCATGGGGACTCAGTCTTGCAGCATGGGTGCTGTGAGGCACCAGACCACCCATCCTGCTGGTGCATTGATACTTCAGCAGTGGTTAGCTCACAACACGGCTCCTTTAAGGCAGTCAAATGTTAGGGACCCACTAAGAGGTTTGCCGTGATGTGGCAGTGGGCTTCATACAGTCTGATCCGAATTTTAAACTAAGAACCTCATGTTCAGTTACATATGTTTTTGCCAAGAGGCATTAGATCAATTCAGAATTTTTTTGGAGGTGCGGTCCATGCTCTCTTTTTTTGCCTTATATGACTATGTCAGCCGAAATATGGAAAAATTATAGCTCTCAAAATATGACGATACAAAAACTAGTCTGCAAAAAAAAACTTTTTTAGTGTGTGACAGCTGGCAAACAAAAAAACCCGATATAAATCTGGTATTGCTATACTTGCACCGACCCAAAGAATAAAGTCGTCTATTCACTTATACAGCATGAGGAATGGCGTAAAAAATAAATAAAACCAATTCTTCACCTGCTGCTGATTTGTTCATTCTGCCTCCCAAAGATCGCAGTAAGGATAGGCTCACATTTATCCTGCGCTCTGCGCTGAGCGCTTACACAGGGGTTTCCGTGTAAATCTCTGAAATATGTGATTTAGATAGAACCCCCAGCAGAAAATTCCCTGTAATGAGGCAGATGGAGGCACTGTGGACACCGTCTGGCCTTTAATCCCACAATGTCCATCTTTTTATTAGGCGTGCATAAAAGTGCCGTCGGCCACAGTTTTGTGAACCTCTGAAAAAAAGGACACCGCTAAACAGAGGCCAGACGGAGTCCAGAGTAAGGCTGGTTTCACACATCCTGATATTTCCAGTATCGGAAAAATCAGTACCGGAGATATCCATGACCATGTGCACCTGTGTGGCATATATGTGGCAAACGTTTGACAACCGTGTACTGCATCAGGAGCACATGTACCGGCGCTTGAGGATCAGCGGTAGAGTTAGCGCTGTTCCCAAGCGCCGGGTGCTGAACACTGCCATCATCATTGTCCCCTGCCGCTGATGCGATCAGCGTGATCAAGGGACAATGTTCAGAGTAGTATTCTGCTCCCAGTGTGTCCTGGTGTAAAAACAAGAGTGAAAATATCCTTATACTCACCACAAATGTCGTGGAGCCGGGGAGAATGACTCGCTGAAGCGAGCGGGTCCCGGAGCCACACTCAACGAGTGGTGTCCTGTCACTCACTGAGCTCAGCGCAGCTCTGGGGCTCACTCGCTGGAGCGAGTCATTCTCCCCGGCTCCTCTGCATGAGTGGTCAGGTGGATTACAGTGGGGGAAATCTTCGGACAGGTGAATATAAGGATTTTTTTATTTTATTCTTCTTTTTACACCAGGACACAGTGGGAGCAGAATACTACTCTCATCATTCTCCCTTGCTCGCTCTGATCGTAGCACAAAGCAGGGGACAATGATGAGGGCAGCGTTCAGCACCCTGCGCTTGGGATCAGTACACTGATTCCCAGGTGATGGTATATGTTACACTGATGACACATGTGACAGTGTGGGATGTTTTGCGGCCTCTGCAGCGCGAAAAAAATGAACATGTCAATGTGTTTTGCCCCCGGACACATGGTCTGTGGAAACACACTGACATGTGCACAGATCCATTCATTTGAATGGGTCTGCGTGTGTATATGTCTCTGGTACGTATGGAAATGGTCACCACATGTACCGGACACACTGATATGTGAAAGAGGCCTAACTCTGCTGCCTTATTATAGTGAATGGATCCCTCAGGGGTTTATCTGAATTATGTAGGAGCTGTGTATATGGAGTCTGCACACTATTCTAGGAAAATCTGCACTCCAGGAGGCAGATAGAACTCCGTCCCTCCCGAGTCTCACTGTGTGGCTAAGCAGTGCTGTACATCCACATATAGGGTATTTCTACATTCAGCAGAAATTGTGTGACACATTTTGGTGCCATTTTTGTCCCATTTCCCTTTGTGAAAATGTAAAATCTGGTGCGAAAACAAAAGTTTGGTGGAAAAATTTAATTATTCCTTCTTCACTGCCCAATGGTGTAAAATTCTGTGAGGCACATGTGGTGTCAACATTCTCACTGCACCTCCTAGATGAATTCATTGAGAGGTGTAGTTTGTAAAATGGGGTTTCTTATGGGGTTCTGCTGTTCTGGCACCTTAGGGGCTCTGCCAAAATTTGGGTCTAAAGTAACATTTTTGTGAAAAAAAGTTAAATGTTCATTGTTTTCTTCCACATTCCAAAAATTCTTGTGAAGCAACTGAAAGGTTAATAAACTTCTTGAATATGGTTTTGAGCACCTTGAGTGGTGCATTTTTTAGAATTGTGTCACTTTTGGGTATTTTCTATCATAAAGGTCACTTAAAGTCACTTCAAATGTGATGTGGTCCCTAAAAAAATGGTTTTATAAATTTTGCTGGAAAAATTAGAAATTGCTTCCTAACAAAAAAATGTTGGTTCCAAATTTGTGCTGATGTAAATTAGACATGTGGGAAATGTTATTTATTAACTATTTTGTGTGACATATCTCTCTGATTTAAGGGCATGAAAATTAAAATGTTGAAAATTGTGAAATTTTCAACATTTTAGTCAAATTTCCAATTTTTTCACAAATAAACGCCAGTCATATCAAATAAATTTTATGAAGTACAATATGTCGCATATAAATAATTTCAGAATCAGTGCGTTCCAGAGTTATTACCTCATAAAGCGAGACTGGTCAGAATTGTAAAAAATGGCCTGGTCATTAACGTGCAAACAGCCTTCGGGGATAAAGGGGTAAATTGTAAAGTGCTGCATAATATGCTGGTGCTATATAAATAAAAGTATTATTATTATTATTATTATTATTATTATTATTATTATTATATGGACCTGGCCAGGAGGAGATTAACCCCTTTGTTTTATGTAGCATTTCCACAAGACTGTTTCATGACCATAAAGAAAATCTTGAAGACTAGGAAAGAGTGAAGGAAACTATATTTTCTGTTTTCTTTCTAGCTTTAGGGACAACTGTTAAAACATAAAAAATAACAGTATGAATGCTTACAGTTCTTCTTGGAATTCTTAGTATTGCACATAAAATCAGCATCAGATTTAAGCACACAAATGACCTTGAATTATTCTTTCACAATCATATATTGGGTCCAACAATCTACAGTAATTCCTCAAAATACCATATTTAAACAACTAATTTGCTTTGTGGGTGCTCTATCCCGCTAAGTTCTTCCATTTACAATTACTATATATGTGTAACAAACTAATAATCAATAAAGAAGCCTAAAATTACAATTTATAGCTGTAATCCCCCTGACTCAATAGAAAAGTTAGAAACTGCACCACGTGTTCATTGTATCCTGCATGATCTGTATCTTCTTGTTTTAATACACTGGCAAAAAGAAAAAGTAGATAAAATGCTGACAGTAATGGATACCAAACGAACCAGACTTCCATATAGATTGGAGGCATCCAGAACATTGTCAAAGTCCAACATAATATAAAAAAATTCAGTGAAAGTGTTCAGAAACACCTAATCATCTTTAGCTGAATTGGTTTGACAGGTAGGAACACTGACAAAGTGTTAAAATAAAGATTTCAAACTCACCTAGTCGCCGAGCACAGCTAAATCAAAAAGAGAAAAAGCAGACACTGCAACTTTTTTGTAAGCATTCTGGACCAAATCTGTCGGAGCCGAACAGAATGAACATCAAATAACTGTGCTTTAATAAAAGAAAAAAAAAAGAAACAACTATCCTTAGTACAAATAGAAAGTGTAATTATCCCTTACAATAGCTCAAAAGACTCTGTTCTTGCCAGTATACCACAGTATATTCTTTAATATATTTCTAAGGAAAATGTATTTGAAAGCTAGGTTATACAAAGAGGTCAATAGCTTATTGAACCCTTGTTTTACAACATGAGCTGCAAACAGACAGCTCTATTTTTTGGTAATTGCATATTACAGCTGTAATCTTTGTACTTATTGTATGTTTTCTTGGTTGAGAAATACCATTAATTTGGGGTGCCTGGAAATATTTGCATAAACGGATTCTGGCCTATATGTTTAATGCACTGTGGTAATTATGCTAAAATTTTAAGTGTATGCAATATTGTTGTGCATTGAGAAAGTTGTTACCATGAAGAAGATAGGACAAGTTAAAGACGACATCTCAGCTCTTCTGACATTTCTGACTTAGTAAATTTCTGTATTCTTTATGAAATAGCAAATCTCAATCATCCTTTCATAATTCTCTATATTTTCTGTGCTGTGACTCTGTTAATCCAATTGGAAATGTATGAGTAAAATGACAACTGGGTGCCACTCTTAAATTTTACAACAGGGTATGAATGGACAATGTCAGTATGTCTAGGGACAATGAGGAATCATAACACCTAGTTGTCTATTTTCACACATTTCCAGAAGTACTGTTTCCACGAATATAAGACCTATCCAGGATTTTTGGAGTATGCTTGAAATATAAGCCCTACTTAAAAAATAAGCCCTAGTTACAGTCAGGGCCGACATTAGGGTGGGTGCGGAGAACTGGGCAATTGCCCAGCATTTCTATTGCAAGTTTAAGACAGCTTAAGGACTTTTGGTGGCATCATGACCATGTATGACCATATGACCATGATATCACCAGAGGTCCTTTAGCTATGGGAGTCTAGAAGAATGGAAGAGGAGACAGGCTGGTATGTACTATATGTACAGTATGTATTTGTGTATACATGTGTATGCATGTACATTGTGTTTGTGTATACATTTGTATGTGCAGTGTGAGTGTGTAATGACATGATTATATTTGAAGAAATGATTATTTTTTCGTTCAAGAAAAAATGTGAATTGTTGTTCATGGGAAAAAAATAAGACATCCCCTGAAAATAAGCCCTAACCCATCTTTTGGAGCAAAAGATAATATATGACCCTCTCTTAATTTTGAGGAAACACGGTAATATTAGATGAACAGCTGAGTGCAGAGTTTATGCTAGTATATGGTGAATACAAGTATTTAAAACAGAAAAGTCAGAAGAACTGACGGGACCTCTTTAAGTAAAATAGTGCAGTACCAGATAGAGTAAAAAGAAACACTGTCACTTAGACAGGTTGCCTCTAGTATCTGTGCGCACACTGCATTTCTCTAATGTTTTTTCTGCTTAGATTTGTCACAAAACTTGAAGGATTTCCAAGTCCCAGCAAAGTGGATGAGATTCGTAAAGTGTCATGCACAGGTTTCTTATTTTTTTCTTGCAGATTTAGATCTGCAGCATGTCAATTATTTTAGTGTTTTTGGTACAGATTTCACCCATTCTAATGGGTGGGGAAAAATCAAAAAACGCATGTAAAAAACACAACAAAAGAGGGACAAAACCACATGTATGTTATGCTGTATTTTTCCTGCCAATGGTGAAGAAATGGTGCAGAAATTTCTTCAGCAAATACTTAACATGCACATACCCTTATGATACTGAATAAAAGTGCCTTTTAGCATTTAACAAACACTTTCCTATTATCAGGCAGCTGGAAAATAGCTTATCATTAGAGATGAGCGTTGTTCTACTCGAACTGTTCGCCAATCTCAAATTCGAGCTGTTTTGGGCGGTGTTCGAGCCGTTCGGCGAACACGAACAATTTGAGAAAAATTCGGCTGTTCGAGGTTATGTTCGATAACTGTTCGTGCACCAAAATCATAACTGGATTTTTTCTCAGTAATGATGAAAATTAATGTTAATACGCAGTTTGAGTGTACAGCGGGGTGGGGGGAGGGGCAGGGGATGGATCTCTGCAGGAACAATGAAGATCTCCATTTTTTTTTCTCTTTCCCGCATTTACAGTGGGGAGGTGCAATCTGTCAGCCTATCAGCAGCGCACACACGGAGCGAAGTGCTTTTTTTCACACAAGCAAGGGCATGTGTCATTGGCAGTGTATGTCACATGTCCTTGCCCTATAAGACCAAGCCATTTTCCCCGTCGCCACCATTTTCTCACTGCTGCAGCTGCGTGTTAGACGGCACCGCTGTTGCTGTGTGCGCTATACCTTGTTAATTTCAAGCCAATTTTCGCACAAATCTACAGATAGCTTGGGAGTAGGGAATAGTTGTGATTGCAGTCCTTTTAAGGACTAGGTTACAGCATTTCCTATGACTTTCATCAGGCAGGTCTGTGCTCTTAAATAGATAGGTTGTGGGAGTAAAGACTAATTGTAATTGGAGTCCTTTTCAGGACTAGGTTACATCAGTTCCTATCAGTTTTTGCCAGGCAGGTCTGTGCCAGTGCTGTGCAAGTTTTTTTCACAGCATTTGGCTGAATCTAGGAAAGCTAATCCTTTTTGGCCTATTGCAGAGTGTGTTAGTCAGTGGAGTAGCCTATCTGTGTTGCAAGATATACCACCTGTGTATAGAATACCAATTTTTTTACTGCACCTAGTGAAGTAAAATCTTTTGGGCATAGCATCATTCTATTAGTCCATCTATATTGACCTCCATCAGGTTGCAAATTGAATATAATTTTTTTCTGCATCTAGCTCTGAAAAAATATTGGGCTTCTAGCTGTGTGTGGGACTTGTTGTATTAGTCCATCTATACTGACCTCCATCAGGTTGCAAACTGAATATATTTTTTTCTGCATCTACCTCTGAAAAAATATTGGGCTTCTAGCTGTGTGTGGGACTTGTTCTATTAGTCCATCTATACTGACCTCCATCAGGTTGCAAATTAAAAATAATTTTTATCTGCATCTACCTCTGAAAAAATATTTGGGCTTCTAGCTGTGTGTGGGACTTGTTCTATTAATCCATCTATACAGACCTCCATCAGGTTGCAAACTGAATATATTTTTTTCTGCATCTACCTCTGAAAAAATATTGGGCTTCTAGCTGTGTGTGGGACTTGTTGTATTAGTCCATCTATACTGACCTCCATCAGGTTGCAAACTGAATATATTTTTTTCTGCATCTACCTCTGAAAAAATATTGGGCTTCTAGCTGTGTGTGGGACTTGTTCTATTAATCTATCTATACAGACCTCCATCAGGTTGCAAACTGAATATATTTTTTTCTGCATCTACCTCTGAAAAAATATGTGGCCTTCTAGCAGTGTGTGGGACTTTCTCTATTAGTCCATCTATACTGACCTCCATCAGGTTGCAAACTGAATATAATTTTTTTCTGCATCTAGCTCTGAAAAAATATTTGGCCTTCTAGCAGTGTGTGGGACTTTCTCTATTAGTCCATCTATACTGACCTCCATCAGGTTGCAAATTCAAAATAATTTTTTTCTGCATCTAGCTCTGAAAAAATATTTGGCTTCTAGCTGTGTGTGGGACTTGTTGTATTAGTCCATCTATACTGACCTCCATCAGGTTGCAAATTAAAAATAATTTTATCTGCATCTACAGCACCTCTGAAAAAATATTTGGGCTTCTAGCTGTGTGTGGGACTTGTTCTAATAGTCCATCTATACTGACCTCCATCAGGTTGCAAATTGAATATAATTTTTATCTGCATCTAGCTCTGAAAAAATATTTCGCCTTCTAGCAGTGTGTGGGACTTTCTCTATTAGTCCATCTATACTGACCTCCATCAGGTTGCAAATTAAAAATAATTTTTATCTGCATCTACCTCTGAAAAAATATTTGGGCTTCTAGCTGTGTGTGGGACTTTCTCTATTAGTCCATCTATACTGACCTCCATCAGGTTGCAAATTCAAAATAATTTTTTGTCTGCATCTAGCTCTGAAAAAATATTTGGGCTTCTAGCTGTGTGTGGGACTTGTTCTATTAATCCATCTATACAGACCTCCATCAGGTTGCAAACTGAATATATTTTTTTCTGCATCTACCTCTGAAAAAATATTGGGCTTCTAGCTGTGTGTGGGACTTGTTGTATTAGTCCATCTATACTGACCTCCATCAGGTTGCAAACTGAATATATTTTTTTCTGCATCTACCTCTGAAAAAATATTGGGCTTCTAGCTGTGTGTGGGACTTGTTCTATTAATCCATCTATACAGACCTCCATCAGGTTGCAAACTGAATATATTTTTTTCTGCATCTACCTCTGAAAAAATATGTGGCCTTCTAGCAGTGTGTGGGACTTTCTCTATTAGTCCATCTATACTGACCTCCATCAGGTTGCAAATTCAAAATAATTTTTTGTCTGCATCTAGCTCTGAAAGAATATTGGGCTTCTAGCTGTGTGTGGGACTTGTTGTATTAGTCTATCTATACTGACCTCCATCAGGTTGCAAACTGAATATATTTTTTTCTGCATCTACCTCTGAAAAAATATTGGGCTTCTAGCTGTGTGTGGGACTTGTTCTATTAATCCATCTATACTGACCTCCATCAGGTTGCAAACTGAATATATTTTTTCTGCATCTACCTCTGAAAAAATATTGGGCTTCTAGCTGTGTGTGGGACTTGTTGTATTAGTCCATCTATACTGACCTCCATCAGGTTGCAAACTGAATATATTTTTTTCTGCATCTACCTCTGAAAAAATATTGGGCCTTCTAGCAGTGTGTGGGACTTTCTCTATTAGTCCATCTATACTGACCTCCATCAGGTTGCAAATTCAAAATTATTTTTTGTCTGCATCTAGCTCTGAAAAAATATTGGGCTACTAGCTGTGTGTGGGACTTGTTGTATTAGTCCATCTATACTGACCTCCATCAGGTTGCAAATTAAAAATAATTTTTATCTGCATCTACAGTACCTCTGAAAAAATATTTGGGCTTCTAGCTGTGTGTGGGACTTGTTCTATTAGTCCATCTATACTGACCTCCATCAGGTTGCAAATTGAATATAATTTTTATCTGCATCTAGCTCTGAAAAAATATTTGGCCTTCTAGCAGTGTGTGGGACTTTCTCTATTAGTCCATCTATACTGACCTCCATCAGGTTGCAAATTGAATATAATTTTTATCTGCATCTAGCTCTGAAAAAATATTTGGCCTTCTAGCAGTGTGTGGGACTTTCTCTATTAGTCCCTCTATACTGACCTCCATCAGGTTGCAAATTAAAAATAATTTTTATCTGCATCTACCTCTGAAAAAATATTTGGGCTTCTAGCAGTGTGTGGAACTCATTGTATTAGGCTATCTATACCAAGCTCCACCAGCTTTGAAATTAATAATAATTTTTAGCTGCATCTAGCCCTGAAAATAATTTTTCCCAATAGTGGTAGCAATAAAAATATGGGGCGCGCGCCTGGCTAACAAAAATATACGCTTCATAACACAAAACGCCAGCCTAGCGCACTGCATTAATAAGATGGCATCATCGTCTCTCCCAGTGCTAGGCCTACTACGCAGGCTAGTATTCCTGTGCCTAAAACACAATGTATGGGTCCGCGCTAGCCACTATGCTGAGGGGTATAAAGCTGCTGCTAACGCTTTATAACAATTCAATTGGCAGATTTTCACAGAGCTCTTCCACAACGCCCACCCATCGGGCAACAGTTGCCCACCCTCCCTATGGGATCTAGTGGCGAATAGTTGATGCCATTAATCAGAGCGTCAGTTGCCCCGTCAACGTGGCAAGCATACGGTAAGGCATGGGAAGAGTGGACACGACTAGTAGCAGGCAGACGGGTTGACCAATGTGAACAAGCCAGATCACAAGTCACCATAGAATTTCTCCACCAGCTAATGATGAGGGGCATATCAGGGGCGTCAGCGCAGCGGTGTCTGACCGGAGTAGAATTTCACTTCCAACTACTGAATTGGGGAGATGTGACAAAGATTCATCATCAGACAATCCATAAAAGGGTGGAAAAGGGGTCAGCCAAGTCAGGAATGTAGATGTCCCGTCCCGTGTCACTAAAACTGATTTCTCACATCTTATCCCTAACACCATTAACATGACACTCACAATTTGAAGCAACACTAATGTCTACTGCATTTGTGATCGCCTTCTTTGGGGAGCTATGTATAAGCGAATTAGTCCCTCAATCCAAAATTATCACCAGTGGACGCTTATTACACCAGGAAGTAGTCATAGCCAATAATGCAATACGTGTACGCATACACCAATCGAAAACGGTTCCAGCGGGCAGGGGTACTTGGGTACTTCTACAACCCACAAACGGTACACTGAGTCGGGTAACAATAGTAAAAACATATCTAACCATCAGATCACAAAGTAATTTCTTCGTATCACACATTGATGGAACGCCATTATCAAGATACCTGTTCCAAGCTATATTTAATAAATGCATAACATCGGCAGGGAACCACCCCAAAGATTACGGGACACACTCATTCTGCATAGGTGCGGCCACGGAAGCAGCAAGAGCAGGACTGTCAGAAACGGAAGTTCAGAGGATAGGGAGATGGCGATCCACGTGTTTGGCAAGATACATAAGACCGGACTTGTTATCCTAACGTGGTTTGTTTCTTTTACAGGTGACGCTAAGCCAACAGTGTGAGTGATAGGCCACTCGTATATATATTGGGCACAAAAAAGGGCGAAAGTCCGCCCAGGCGGGAGGAAATTAGAGTTTCATAACACATATTTCAACTGGAGAGGTATTAGAGGCCTGCTATGGCCACAGGTACTAATGGAGGTAATCAAGGTAGGGAGAGAGGCAAGAGGTCCGGTCATCTTAGTTATACAGGCCGGGGGAAACAACCTAGGTCATCACAAGAGCGCATAACTAATGGCAATAATGAAACTAGACACTGAGCGCTTCAGAGAATTTTTCACAAAATTAGCTATAGTATGGTCAGAGATTGTGCCGATAGCGGTATGGCAAGGTGCGCGAGACATCACGGCCATCGAATGGACAAGGCGGGTAATAAATATTCGGATGGCAAAATTTAGAAGAGACAGAGGCGGTGTAGTGATACGACACCGACAACTGGAAGGAGATAAAGCAGGCCTCATACGGCCCGACGGTGTTCACTTAATAGATATTGGACTGGACATATTCCTGTCAGGACTCCAGGACGGAGTGGAACAAGCGTTAAGAGTGATGGGTGGGGGTCATAGTCCTGCATACGAGTACGCTGGATCCTCCGTGGCCTGGAAATAGAAAGGACATGTTGGAGAGTTACACTTGTTGGCCAACTTGCCGGAGTGGGGACCCAGGGCATGCTGCAACAAGCTGAATTATTTTAGAAATAAAATGCCTTTCTAATGGAATGAGTATAAAGAGTTAATAAAGCTGTGACCGATCCTCACCCATCCAGTTGTAAGAGTTACATTATTGGGTTGTCCATGAAAGGGGGGCGGTAGGGGGGCTGAGCATCTGGGTTTGGTTGGGGGTCCCCACAGTCTGCTTAGGCTAGATTAATTTAAAAATTCTTATTAGATACACAGGCGGTGCAGCTTGCTTCGCAGCTGGGCTACTACGTCCAAAGTATTGCCAAGGCTAGATGCAGTTAAAAATTCTACGCTGACTAGCAGACACTGAAGATTTGGAGCGGACCTCTGAGTAAACAGCTCTTCAGACTCAACCATCTGTGTTACCCCAAGCCATAGTGTATGTAGTTTCTTACAGTTAAAAGGGGAGGGTGCGACCCAACCCACCTGGAATTGACGATGCCAACGTCACGTAAGACACAGCAAGGGGATTCCCAAAATTGTGGCACAGACACCACTTAACCCTAGAACGCATACGTGTGGCCTTGCAGGCCCGCCCAGTTAATTGTTTTCTATTTTCTGCAAGATTGCTTTAGTTAGAATTTTGAAACTCTAGGTATTCTTCATGTATATAGTTGTTTGTCATTTGAGTTTGAGTTATTCCATGTTATTTGCACAGGGGCCTAAAGGGCCCCAGGTATGTGAAAGTGTAGATTTTTATGGTCATGCGTTCTAGGGTTAAGTGGCATCAATTGCCCCACTGTTGCTTAAAACGGTTGGTGAGGTGATTTTACCAAATCCCCAAGCTTTTAGTCTCCCAAGGATGACACAGGTGTAGAAATGTCCTTGCGAATCCATGATTTGATCATCTTTATGAACGTGAGTCTGTCTACATTCTCAGTGGATAGCCGCGTGCGCTTATCTGTCAGCACACCACCAGCAGCGCTGAACACACGTTCAGAGAGAACGCTGGCTGCATGGCATGACAAGATCTCCAAGGCGTGAGTGGCGAGCTCCGGCGATTTTTCAAGATTGGAATACCAAAATGAGCAAGGGTCCAGTGACACAGTCATGGCTTCGATGTTCACTTGGAGATTCTCCTGTACCATCCTCTCTAGGCATTGACTATGTGTCAGACTTCTTGTCTCCTGTGGCCTTGCAAAGGATGGTCTAAAAAAGTGGTGAAACGATTCCACAAAATTGCTGTTACCAGCAGATACTGTGTTACTGTTACTGTTTGAGTGATGAAGACTCGACAGTCCCACCGTTGGCAAGTTAGAACTGTGAGATTCACTACGTGCACCACTGGTGTTTTGTGGAAAAGCACATGTAAGATTCTGCAACAGATACTCCTGCATTCGTCAATACCTTTTTATGGCAGGAATTATTTCGGCAAATATACTTTTGTACCGGGGATCAAACAGTGTGGCAACCCAGTAGTCGGGATTACTTCGAATTCTGACAATCCGGGGGTCATGTTGCAGGTAGTGCAGCAAGAAGGCACTCATGTGTCTTGCGTATCCAGTAGGACCAAGTCCTTGTTGTGTTGGTAGCGAGGTAAGAATCATGCTTCCTTCCTCTGCCCTCTCCCTCCAACCTCGCACAACAGAAATGTGATCAAGGTCTCCCTCATCTGATGAGTCTTCCATGCCCATTGCCAGTTCGTCCTCCACTTCTTCCTCGGCTCCTGCACCTTCCTCAACAGTTTGGCTGCTACCATGCGCCCTGGTTAATCCCTCTCCCCCACCCTCCCATGCCTGCCGCCTTGGTGCTGCCAACCGTCTGGACCTTGGAGATGTTATCCCTTCCGCATACGACTCCTCCTCTACTTCCTCCACCTCCTCTTGTCCCACCACCTGACTCCGAATTCTGTTTAACATGTGCTCCAGCATGTAAATCACCGTAATAGTCATGCTGATAATGGCATCTTCAGCACTAAACATCTTCGTCGCCATTTCAAGACTGTGCAGAAGGGTGCATAGGTCCCTGATCTGAGACCACTCCTCCAGTGTGATTTGCCCCACCTCTGGATCTCGTTGGCCCAGGCTATACGTCAGAACGTATTGCACCAGGGCTTGTCGGTGCTGCCACAGTCGCTGCAACATGTGCAGAGTTGAATTCCACCGTGTCGGCACATCGCATTTCAGGCGGTGAACTGGCAGGCCCAACGACTTCTGTAGAGATGTAAGTCGTTGAACTGCGGGATGCGAACGGCGGAAGTGAGCACACAGCGACCGTGCACTCTGCAGAAGGCCATCTAGTCCGGGATAGTGGGCTAAAAATTGCTGGACAACCAGGTTCAACACGTGAGCCATACAAGGCACGTGTGTGACATTGCCCTGGCGAAGTGCCGCACCCAGGTTTGCAGCATTGTCGCACATGGCCTTCCCTGGTTGCAGGTCCAGTGGAGACAACCTTTCATGAAACTGGGTCTCCAGAGCTGACCAAAACTCCTCAGCTGTGTGACTCACATTTCCCAGACATTTCAAAGTAAACACTGATGCGTTGAGCCCTGCTGCCAGCATAGTAAGGAGGTGTGCAGGATTCCTTCTGCGCAGTTAGAAAGCAGGTGGCATTACCAGACAGGCTTTGGGTGCAGGTGGAGGACCGAGAGGAGGTTGAGGAGGCAGAAGCAGTGGAGGAAGTTCGAGATAAAGAGGATTAACACACAACTCGTGGGGACGGTAAGACTTGGACAGCAGCCCCTTGTCCTGCTGTCACCATAGTTACCCAGTGCCCAGTCAGCGACATGTAACGCCCCTGTCCATGCCTTCTCGTCCAAGTGTCTGTGGTGAAGTGCACCCTGTCACACACAGAGTTTCTCAAAGAAGCGGTGATGTTGTGTGCGACATGCTAGTGGAGCGCAGGCACACCTTTCTTTGAGAAGTAGTGCCGACTGGGCATCTGGTACTGGGGCACTGTGACGGACATAAGGTCTTGAAAATCCTCTGTGTCCTCCAGGTGGAAAGGCAGCATTTCTGTAGCCAACAGCTTGCAGATGGTGAAATTCAACCTCTTAGCTTTCTCATGGCTAGGAGGAAATGGTCTTTTACTTTTCCACATCTGAGGGACCGAGGGCTGGCTGTTGTGCTTAGACGGTGTTGAGTAGGGTGTCCCCGGCAACTGCCGGTCTGTGAGGAAGATGCAGGCAGACATGTTAGGTTGCCTTGAACCAAAGGTGGTGCTCTCGATGTCGGAGAGCGCTCAACACTAGCAGGTGTTTCCACTTCCCAATGAACTGACGACCTGCCAATCACACTGGCTGTTGCGGGTAAAGAGGTGGCAGGTCTGCGTCCAAAAACATGTGTGACTGCTGTACCCCCAGTCACAGAGGATGAAGAGGCTGCGCATGCACAAGATGGGGCAGACGGTGGTTGGCCCAGCCGGCTAGGCCGCATTGTAGCACAGTGAGCTTCCCACTGCAACTTATGCTTCATATCCATGTGACGGTACATGCATGAAGTACTGAAACTATGTATTTTTTGGCCTCTACTTAGCTTTTGCTGACAAATATTACAGATAACACGAGTTGGGTCATCCTTATCGATCTGAATAAATGCCCAGGCTATGCAAGGCTTAGAGCCCATGTGACCTGAAGAGCCACTACGACTTGTGGTCAGAGGCAGAGTTGTGGTTGAGGATGCAGTTGTTGACGTGCTTCCAGTACTCCGTCTCTGTTCAGGAAGGCGCAACCTAACCTCGTCATCAATAGCATCTGTGATGCCCCGCTGCGCTTGGTATCACAGATCCTACAAGAGTGCATTGATGGAATCCTCCACAAGAGGCCCCCATAAACATTCACACATCTCCACCTTCCACCTCAGACCAGCAGAGGGAGCCCGTTAGGGATATAAATAGGGAAGGTGGAACTAGGCAGTTCAGTTCCTCTGAAGAGTTCCTGCAGTAGAGAAGCCTAAGAGAGGTCAGTCTGCAGTGGAGCTCAGTCTAGTCTAGAGAACGCAGTTAATAGTTCAGCAGTGGAGCACGAGGCTCCTGCTTGCTAGATTCAGGGAGCCCAGATAGAGCTTAAGGTGTGCCGGTGCCATAAGATCAGTGAAGCGCGGCAAGCTGCCGTTAGTGTATAGCCTAGTGAGGGCCCGAGTAGGCCGAAGGCGAGTGGCGAGTTAGTACATAAGGGGCAGAGGAGCTTAACCAGCTCACCCCGAAGCATTTACCGGACACAGGATCCGAGCTTACCGGTATCTCTATGACCCAGTAAGGCATAACCGGAATCCATGGAGAACTACAAGTCCCAGGATCGCTAAGGTGCTGATATGTAACAGAGCCAGGAGACACTTAGGCCCCGCATACTGGGAGCGTGAACTCCAAGAGAAGGCCCTACCACAAGGTCAGCCAGCGCAGGACAGAGACAAAGTTAGGCCTAGCTCCAGGCAGGTCAGAAACTTACTACGCAGAGGCAAGAAACAGGAGGCCCTACACACGCTCATTGGGGAGGATCCTGATATGCACCCTTCACCCTACAGTGCTCCGGGATGTGCCTGAATTTCCACCAGTAAAAGGTACTGAAGTGACTACCGTGTCCGTTCCCGTTCTTGCTCTGACCCAGCTGGGTCTCGCCTGTCCTGCATTCCCCCTGCATACGCTGCCCTGAGACCTAGCTCCACCTGTGGGGAGCTATACCATCGAGCTGCCTTATCACCGGCCTCAGTGGACTGCTGCAGCGCTGGTGCTTGTCACCAGATACCACAGGTGGCGTCATGAACTCTTATAAAATTAACAATTATCCACCCTTTTAAAGAGAGACCCCAGGGTACGGGCCAGGGAGCCGACCACCGCGACATCCCCAAGGCCAGGCAAATGCCCGGGTACCGAGTCATCCCCATCCCCAGGGCTAGTCACATCCTCCTCCACCTCCTCTGCTGACCTCATCGACTGTCTGACTGTGGACCCACCATCACTAGCTACAATGGGGGACCTCTGCTCTCAATTTTTTCCCATCTAAGAGAATAAAGTGGTGAGAACTTACATAAAGGGAACATTTCCAAAAAATAAAAATGTAATTGTCATGTCTTTCTTTATTTTGCTTGGATTATGCATTGAAAAGAAATTTGAGAAAAAGAAAGCTAAAAGAATAAGATTTTTCCCTACGGCAGTGAAATCAATATGTATTACACTTATTAGATTATAAGTTATTCTCACATGAAAATCCCACAACTAATAACACTTGGAAAGAAGTCTTTCACTTTTCTGTGGTCAAGGAATTCCTTTGTGGCATCTAATGACCTTATAATGTAAGTAACAACTACAACAAATAAAATCCAACTTGGAAATAATATATCATTTTCTAATGATATTCTATGAAATTGAATAATAGATTTTTAGTTTATTGAAGCAGCTGGCTTAATTCACATCTTGCCCAAAGTCCTATGGGATGGATTTTTACCGGCAGCTGGCATGCAGGTTGACAGTTTTCTTGTACTTATAATCCATAGTTATCCTTAAGAATAAAACAGTAATTCCTGATACATTAAATAGTACCTTCAGCAAGAAAATACTGTAAGTTATTGCAGTTACTAAAAAATTATTGGATAAAAAATCTTAACTGTATCATGATGGGGCTATCGAAATATTTATCCATTATGACAAAAAACTGCTTCCCTGGTTTGGGAAGTAAAACTCTGATAGACCTGCAAGGTAAAAAACATGAGAAAATTAATTAGGATAGCAGCAAGGTCATCTCTCAAAAAAATAAAATATAGTCATCATACCAGAGAATCTATAAAGAAAAAATGTAAGCCTAAGAGTTGCAGCCATTGGTTTGGATTCATTAAAGAGAACCTTTCACCAAATTTTACACGTTGAGCAGGATGAGTGGCTGCAGAGTATGATAAAACAGAGTGTTTGCACTGAGGCATGAACTTCTAGTATGAGATGCCACCTGATAATACTTACTTGGACTTTCCTAAAATTAACTCATTAAGTTCCAAATTTTTGGATTGCTAATATCTCCACAATGGAGAGGCGAAGTTAAAAAAAAAAAATCTGCTCTGCAGTCTCTATTTCATTGTGTGTCTAGTTCAACATGAAAAATGGTCCTCGTTATGAAAGATCTTCTTTAGGCTTCATTCCATACATTTTCCTTTGGCAGTAGGGACACTTGGCAGCCACAGCAATGATTGGCTGAAGTTGCACATAGTTCAAATTTGATGGGACCCTCGGATTTCTGGAAATTCAACTCATATTCTATTTTCGTAGAATCAATTGTATCTCTAAATGAAAGCCCTAAATATAGTTCATATACGGTCACTGAAGTGTTTATTATCCTTTCTAGTGGATTTGCATGCAATTTGGTTATAACCAGTTTTAGCCACTTTGTCATGGGTTCTTATGTACCTTCTAAGGCCACTTTATCCTATCAGTATTTGATCACTATTTGGTTAGTATTTTTTCTCAGGCGTGGGAGCCAAAACCAGGAGTGGATGATAAATGCACAATTGGTGACTTGTTTCTATTATACCTTTTCTCTGATAGTTCCTCATCTAGTTTTGGCTCCCACTCCTGAGAAAAAATACCGATCGAATACTGATAGTGGGGCCATGGCCTTAATGTGAGGCTATGAAATCTTACAAGACAGTAACCCAAGCCTGTGTCTACAGTGCATGCCTGCAGCAAATAATAACCTGAACCTCATGCCAACATGGCCAAAGTCATGTTATACTCAAGCTAAGCAAATGATGCAGCCTATGAATAGTAGGTGATTACCACATGATTATTCTGCAAGTCTACAATTATTTTAACTATATTATTATGATTATGAATACTATTTCAGTTGCTAGAACTATAAAGTAAACATCAGTAAAATGGAAATAAAAAGTTGACAAAATATAACAAGCAAAATAAGAAACAGTGTGAACTTTCCTAGTAGTGAATGCTGTTTGTTTTAATGTGTTTAAGTGGCCTCAGTAAATTGGAAGTGAGATGTAAGAGAGAGAGACAGAGAAAGAGAAGGGCACAGTTCTGATATAGGACCAGTGTGGTAGTCATGATGCTCCTTATGGATATGTGAACCCTGTGTCAGGCATTATGTAAAATGTTAGGGAAGGGCAAAGAAGAGTAAAGAAATGTGACTGTATAGATAAAATATAACTTTTAATTGTTCCATTGATAACAACAAATTATCAAATAGCACAATGTCCTTATTCCTGACCATTAGTAACCCGTGATTTAGAGAATGTTAGAGAATTAAGACTGGCTTCCCACCTTATTGTTATTTCCAGTCAATTGAGGTAACAAGAAGAAAGATGTTAGTGTGATTTGGGCTGAGTGATTAGCACTTTGAGCATTAAGAGAGTGTTAAGAGAGAAGGATAAAGAGCACAAGAGAGAGAATCTACTATAATGTGTTAAAGGAGATTCGTATTAATTGAATCAAGCTTTGTTTGAATCTGACGGGACCTGTGGATTTCAGGAAATTGGACTTGAATTCTATTTGCATCAAATTGATTTGGTGATCTCTAGTTGGAGGTACTTTAATCTTTTGGTTTAGACACTTTTTACAGAAGAAAGACTACTTGTGACATTGAGGGTATCTGTACTCATTTCACTAAACTGCCCTCATAATATTTTTCTTCTTCCTTAACGACTTAGCATGTTAGTCAACTTACAATAATCAAATTTATAGAACTAGACGGCATGCCAATGATGGAAGGAACATGGAAGGCTGCATCTCCCAGGAAAAATAGAGATAATTGATTCATGATACAGTGAGCACAGTACCGTACACGTTCATGTGGTTGACTGATGATGCTTGAACCACATACACATTTGATGGCATGAAATCAGTTATGTGTCATAAAGCAGCAATACAATTTCAATTGTATCCCATTGCACTTTCACTTATATTTGTACACAGATATATGGAATAATGGAACAAGTATAGCTCACACATGAATTCAAAACATACAATATATTGGTATACTCACAGCTTATAAGAATTGTTAAGTAATAAATAATATATATTTTTTTCTCCGTTGTTCCATTTTATTACTGTGCACGGCAGTAGGCTATTATTTTCAAATGCAGTTATTCCACTTATAAAAACTTTAGTTTTAATTAAAATGAAGTTTGTCCATGAATCAGAGTTGTCAGGTGAAGCACTGAGCATTGTCATTAGTTTTAGCTCAGTTGTGCCTGCAGCGTATAACATCAAAGGAGCTAAACATTCCTTCCATTTAAAAAGCAATTTTATAATCTTCAAATGCCACTGCTTTCTTGCAAATGTAGCGATAATTATTTTAAACTGCCTTATAATATCCCCAGACAAACCAGAAAGCAATTGTGTTACATCGAAGTTTATACTTCTAGAGCCCATCTGCCCTAGGGCTGTCCTTTTTATGAAAATATTGACGACAGATTTGATTTCTTATCTCAGCAAATACAGTTCTAATACATATGTGCATATGTTATGACAAACACACATTAGACAGCATTGACTTTTTTCATTTTAGATTTCATTTTCAGATGACCTCAAATACTGCTGATCCTAGCAGCAATGTTTACTGAAATAAGCAAAGTTTTGCTCAATTAATAAGTCATTACAAACTACAGCACAACCGGACTTGTAACTACTGCACAGTTGACCAGTCAGCACTGCATGATGTAATTTTGCATGGCACAACAACTTTTTAACATGTGATACTATTATACTTGTTGTCCTCAAAATGAATAACTTATGTACTCAGAAATACAATTATCTTAAAAAAATTGAGTTATTAAAAGATGAGTATTTTGTTAAAAATGGAGGAGCAGGTAGAAAATAAATGAAGTAATAATAAATTCTGTGAAAATGGGGAGCTGTTATATTTTGTAACCCCGTAGACTTTAACTCTGTTTCCAAAAGAACTCAGATATGCCATAATAATATTGTTATTATTTTGATTTGCTTATATAAGTCCATTAATTTCACAGTGTTTTACAGGCATAATCATTGTCCCCATTAGACCTCCAGAAAGTTACATATATATATATATATATATATATATATATATATATATATATATAAATGTATTTTTATATATATATATATATATATATATATATATGTACATATATATATTCAGATGTAAGATGGTACCGGTACGTCCTGAGACTGAAGTGGACGGTTCCTTGCTGGGCTGAGTCCCGAATAATCAGACACGCTGACTGGAATCTCATAAAAAATGCTGATTTCTCTAACACAGGGCTTCTCTGAGTCCTTAGAAATAAGGATTCATGTGGCCTATCCCAAGATGCTGTGTCCTTGGTTGTCCTCACCGATTCGGCTCATGTTAAGCCGAACAACGCATCACAGAGTCACCAAAAATAGATACAGAGTCGCACCGCTTTTTCCAACAATGCGTAGCTTCACTTTCCTTGAACTCCCCTAGCAACAGTCACCAACTGCCAAACCCCTGCACTGCAACTCTGGCCTTCTGCTGCCCTCTAGTGGCCAGATCATATATTACATCACAAATTTTCAACAATATAGTAAACTTTGATTAACCCTTAGATTGCACCCCACTAACATTTTGACATCTCGGCAAAAACATCACCAACTGAGATATGGCCCCAGTCAAAGTCGTTTTGGAGGTACTTTTGTGGGGGGGATGCCCGGTGTGGGACACTCCGACCTACACAAGAAAAAAGGGTCCAAGGACACTATAGGGCCCTCAGCTTCTCCCTTCCTCTGTAGTTGCGGTTCAAGTTCGAGGGTTAAACCTGTACTGTCTTTTAAGTTCGATGTGACCTGTACAGTCCACCATTCGTCATTGTCATAATCTTCCACTAGGGGTATGTTGTTTCTGCTGGATTCCATGGAATGACAGGGGCAAAACATGTTCCAATGTAGTCGGCATACCGGACCGGATCCATCTTCTTATTTCACTTCGTACACTGATCCATTCAGAATTACCTGCTTCAACACCTTGCAGGGTTCTGACTCCCAGTGAACATCTGACTTCCAATGGTAGTCTTTACTCAGACCAGCACTCTGTGTGGGACTCAGGTTTGAACAGTTCAGTTTGGACTGGACGATGGTCTCGGGGTAGCTGATTTTGTTGCTTGTCTCCTACCAACTGGTGAATAGTTTTCAGTCTGATTCAGTGCTCCTGCACCCATGAGTCTAGAGAGAGGTGTTTTCTTTGGTTGGAGTACTCAAGTTAAGTTAGGATACTTCTATTCCTGACTGTCTGAATAATAACATGTAGAGAGTGTACACAGTAGTACTACTGTGTACAGTCATGGCCAAAAGTATTGAGAATGAGACAAATAGTAATTTTTCCAAAGTTTACTGCTTCATTTTTGTAATGGCAATTTGCATATACTCCTGAATGTCAAAGAGTGATCAGTTTAACAGCAATTACTGTACTTGCAAAGTCAATATTTGCCAGAAAATGAACTCTAACCCCCAAAACACATTTCAACATCATTGCAGTCCTGCCTTAAAAGGAGCAGCTAACATCGTTTTAGTGATTGATCCATTAACACAGGTGTGCGTGTTGATGAGGACAGGGCTGGCGATCAATCAGTCATGATTAAGTAAGAATGACATCACTGGACACTTTAAAAGGAGGCTGGTTCTTGGTATCATTGTTTCTCTTCAGTTAACCATGGTTATCTCTAAAGAAACACATGTAGCCATCATTGCACTGCACAAAAATGGCCTAACAGGGAAGAGTATCGCAGCTACAAAGATTGCACCTCAGTCAACAATCTATCGCATCATCAAGAACTTCAAGGAGAGAGCTTCCATTGTTGTCAAAAAGGCTCCAGGGCGCTCAAGAAAGACCAGCAAGCGCCAGGACCGTATCTTAAAACTGTTTCAGCTGCGGGATCGGACTACCAGCAGTGTCGAGCTTGCTCAGGAATGGCAGCAGGCTGGTGTGAGTGCTTCTGCACGCACTGTGAGGTGGAGACTCTTTGAGCAAGGGCTGGTTTCAAGGAGGGCAGCAAAGAAGCCACTTCTCTCCAGAAAAAACATCAGGGACCGACTGATATTCTGCAAAAGGTACAGGGAGTGGACTGCTGAGGACTGGGGCAAAGTCATTTTCTCTGATGAATCCCCTTTTCGATTGTTTGGGACATCTGGAAAACAGCTTATTCGGAGAAGAAGAGGTGAGCGCTACCACCAGTCTTGTCTCATGCCAACTGTAAAGCATCCTGAAACCATTCATGTGTGGGGTTGCTTCTCAGCCAAGGGAATCGGCTCACTCACAGTCTTGCCTAAAAACACAGCCATGAATAAAGAATGGTACCAGAATGTCCTCCAAGAGCAACTTCTCCCAACCGTCCAAGAGCAGTTTGGCGCCCAACAATGCCTTTTCCAGCATGATGGAGCACCTTGCCATAAAGCAAAGGTGATAACAAAATGGCTCATGGAACAAAACATAGAAATTTTGGGTCCATGGCCTGGAAACTCCTCAGATCTTAATCCCATTGAGAACTTGTGGTCAATCATCAAGAGACGGGTGGACAAACAAAAACCAACAAATTCTGGCAAAATGCAAGCATTGATTATGCAAGAATGGACTGCTATCAGTCAGGATTTGGTCCAAAAGTTGATTGAGAGCATGCCAGGGAGAATTACAGAGGTCTTGAAGAAGAAGGGGCAACACTGCAAATATTGACTTGCTGCATTAAATCATTCTAGCTGTCAATATAACCTATTGGTACTCATAATATGATTGCAATTATATTTCTGTATGTGATATAAACATCAGACAAACACGAATAAAAACCAGAGGCCAGCAGATCATGTGAAAATATAATTTTGGTGTCATTCTCAAAACTTTTGGCCATGACTGTACTCGGTTATTGTAGGCCCAGAGCAGTTCAGGCAAATAAACCAGCCACCGCAATTTCTTGTCTCCCTTTAGGGTTTGAAACATCTGCAGCAGTGTTCGATTAAATCGCTTACAGGTGCCATTTCCCTCTGGGTGATACGGTGTTGTTCAGGACCTCCGAATCTCATAGATCTCTTAGACCTTTTCCATTACTTTTCCTTGAAAGCATGCTTCTTGGTCAGAGTGAATTGTCCTCGGACATCCGTATACCTGAATGAACTGTCTACACATGACCCTAGCCGCCGTCTCTGCAGATGGGTTGCGGATCGGTACGACCACCGCAAACTTTGAAAAGTGATCCGTCATTACTAAACAGTACTGTAGTCCTCCTGCGGGAGGCCCGACCAGTAGATAATCGATCATCAAGATCTTAAGAGGTGCAGTTGACAGATGACTTTAGTTGGCGCCTCTGCTCTGGGATCTTCGCCAACTCGCAAGTTCTGCATTGCTAGCAGACTTTTCTGACGATCTGCTCCAGCTGAGGTCAGTACACAAATCGTTGAATCCATTTGTAAGTTTTCTCTGGACCGAAATGGGCACTTTTCTCAAGGCCCTCCTTAGCCAAACTCCGAGCTAGGCTGCTAGGAATTACGACTTGACACTTTTCTCTCTCTGACTGCAATTGCATTGTCAAGTACATTACACCATCTTTAACACAGAGTCTTTCCCACTGATGCAGAATCTTCCAGCCATCAGAGGATAATTCGGACGGAGCCATTGCTGAAGGCCAGTTCCCTTCTAGTAGCCAGTCTTTGATGCTCTGGATTACAGGGTCGTCATCTTGGGTCTGGGCCCATTTTGCCGGTGTCCTGCTGAGCAACATCACCTTGCCTGCTGTTACTCCCTTAGTCTTGGCTACGAAGGCCACGGGTTTCACTCGACCCAAGTCCCATATCTCCTTCTCTTCTTCTTCTTTATCCACCTCTCTGAAGAAAAGGGGAAGGTTTGCTGCTATGGTACTTGATGGAGTAATTAAACTTTTCCTTTCGGGTGACCCACTTCTGTTTCTGGTCCTCCAATTTCGCACTTTGCATATGAACTAAGGGACTATTGTCAGTCTGAACCAAGACCTGTTTTCCATTGAGGTATTCGGTGAACTTCTTTGTCATGGTCCAGATGAGCGCCAACTGCTCCAGCTTAAAGAAACTGTAATTATCTGGATTTTGTTCGGAGTCTCTCAAGGACCGACTGCCATATGCTATTACTCTTTCCTGGCCCCCTTGCTTCTGGGCCAGCATCATTCTGAATCCTTGAAAACTTCCGTCCTTATATAGAATGAATGGACAATCAAATTAGGTGTATGCCAACACCGGGGCATTGGTCAAGGCTTCTTTCAGCTGATCCAAGGTTCATTGTTGTGAGGGTGCCCAGGCAATGGGCTGATTGCTTGGGCCTTTTGCAGTCTCCTTCAGGAACTTGCTAAGAGGCTTGGCTATCTTAGCAAAGTTTGAGATGAAACGTCAATAATATCCTGTTAGTCTCAGGAAGGCTCACAGCTCTCAAAGGGTCTGTGGTGGAGGCCAGTTCCTTACAGCTTCCACTTTGCTTCCAGCCAGGCGGAGTCCACCCAAAGACACCACATGAACTAGATATTCAATTTCTGTCTGAAACAAATGACACTTTCAACTGACAGGGTTTCAACTTCAGACCATGGGCTTGTAGACGGGTCAGCATTTGTCATAGTCTTCGTATATGTTGCTCAAATATGGGTGCATGAACGATGACGTCGTCCAGATAGATCAAGATAGATTCAAAATTCAGCTCACCTAAACAGTGTTCCATTAACCACTGAAATGTCCCAGGTGCATTGGTGATTTCGAAAGCCATTCTATTAAACTCATACAGGCCCATTGGTAAAATGAAAGTTGCCTTGGGCTTGTATCGTTCAGCCGCTTAGCCTCTTGCCAGATCTAACGTGGAGAAATTCTTGGCCTGTCAAAGCACTGTCAGGGACTGTTCCACTCTAGGCAAAGGGTAAGCATTTCATATGGTGACACTATTCAACTTGCAATACTCGACACAGAATCTCAGGCTTCCGTCCTTCTTTTGGACTTACACTATTGGTGCGGCCCATGGACTCTCACTCTCCCGCACTATTCCACTACTCAGCATCTGTGATAGATTGGCTTTTACTTCCTGGTATAGATTAGGGGGAATTTATTGATATATCGCTTACGGATTGGAGGTGTGTCTCCCGTCAGAATCTCGTGTTCAATGCGGGTTGTACATCCAAAATCATCTTCATTTCTGGAGAAAGCAGCTTAAAAGTCCCAAAACAGATCTTCTATCAGTTGAATTTGTTCGTCGGAGAACTGACTGGTGTCCCATTGTAATATTTTGAGGATCTTCCAGCCATTCCACTCCGGAGATGGCTCTGTCCTCGGATCTTCGGACTCAGACAAAGTCCATGATGCTGTTCCTCAGGAATCAGGGCCAATTGGACTTCGTGGACTGTCTTTCCTCCATACAAGTACAAATCTGCAACTTTTTCGTCTGCACGAAGCACAACAGGATAATCATGTACATTGGCACACTGGATGGCCACCTGTCCATCCACTACTGTCGCCATAGTACGTGCAGCCATCAGACCTTGTCCGGTTCCTGTTGGCTTCTGGGACTCAATCACCAAAGACTCAATGAGTCTTTGGTGGCTACCCACATACATCTGAACGATCTGCTCCTGACGAGGCGAGATAATATTTTTATGCCCTGGGGGGATGGTCGCAATACTCATCATTTCATCTCGGGAACACTGTAGCGAATTCAACATACCCGTCTCTGGAATGCCTTCTGTGTAGGTCGATATTAGGTGACTCTCTGCCAGTATCCCGGGCCATCTTTGTGGAACATAAACCGATCCAGATCACGAAGGATATTCATTCCTAATATAATTGAGGTTCCTGACCGTGAATCCTCATCCATCAGCACAATCCCTTTTTGACCCACACCCACATCTAGGTCTCCAATCTTCACGTACATTATTATTATTATTATTTATTATTATAGCTCCATTTATTCCATGGCACTTTACATGTGAAAAAGGGGTATAATACAAGAACAATTACAATAGTCTTGAACACAATGTGACAGCGACTAGTACAGGAGGAGCGAGGACCCTGCCCGCGAGGGCTCACAAACTACAAGGGATGGGTGAGGATACAGTAGGTGAGGGTAGAGCTGGTCGTGCAGTGGTATGGTGGAGTGGTGGTTACTGCAGGTTGTAGGCTTGTCGGAAGAGATGGGTCTTCAGGTTTCTTTTGAAGGTTTCCACGGTAGGCGAGAGTCTGATACGTTGGGGTAGAGAGTTCCAGAGTAGGGGGGAAGCACGGGAGAAATCTTGTATACGGTTGTGGGAGGAGGAGATAAGAGGGGAGTAGAGAAGAAGATCTTGTGAGGATCGGAGGTTGCGTGCGGGTAGGTAACGGGAGACTAGGTTAGAGATATATGGAGGAGATAGGTTGTGAATGGCTTTGTATGTCATGGTTAGGGTTTTGAACTGGAGTCTCAGAGCAATGGGGACCCGTGGAGAGATTGACAGAGAGGAGAGGCCGGGGAATAGTGGGGGGACAGGTGGCAGCAGAGTTTAGGATAGATTGGAGGGATGTGAGAGTGTTAGAGGGGAGGCCACAGAGCAGGAGGTTGCAGTAGTCAAGGCGGGAGATGATGAGGGCATGCACTAGTGAGATTCATGGTTGAGGAATGTGCGGATCCGGGAGATATTTTTGAGTTGGAGTCGGCAGGAAGTGGAAAGGGCTTGGATATGTGGTTTGAAGGAGAGTTCGGAGTCCAGGGCTCAGAGTACATACAGTACATGCTATCCCGTGGACTGGAATCTTCATTTGGTTAATGGCCGTCAGCTTAATCAGTTTTCATCGCTCGGCTTTGATAAAGTGACCGAAATGGGTTTCGAAGTACTCCAGTGGCATTGTGTAGACTTCAGCTCCTGTATCCACTAGGCAACGCACGGTTTTGTCTTTATTCAGTACGTCCATCACTGGACTTTGTGACACCAGGTTCTTAGGGCATTTCAGGCCTTGCCTACTTTGGTCATTCCCTCCAGTGTGCCCTACCATTTGAGTTGATCCTCGTTTAAATGTCCTGGCTTCCTCACTACCATGTCTAATCTGGGGGCAGTTCCTGGAGACTTGCCCTCTTTCTAGCCACCTCCAGCATATTGAGCCCCGGGGTAGAGAGTGTTAAAGTGTTCTCTGGTTTGGATGAGATTGTTCTTGGGGGTGGGTCAGTCCATGCTGGGATGGTACCAGGCTTTCCCAGGCTTCTCCCTCTATAGCATGACATGAGAGTGCAGCTAAACAACACAATGTAACTCCAAGTCAATAACACTTCTGTGAAATCTACCTGTCCAGTTATGAAGCAACACTGATTGAGAATCAATTTCTCCTGCTGTTGTGCAAATGGAACAGACAACTGGTAGAAATGATAGGCAATTAGCAAGATACCCCCTATAAAGGAGTGGTTCTGCAGGTGGTTACCACAGACCATTTCTCTGTTCTCATCCTTTTTGGCTCTTGTTTGGTCACTTTTTCATTTTGCCATTGCTCTCACCCCTAGAGGTACAGTAGCATGAGGCGGTGCCTACAGTACAACCCATAGAAGTTGCTCAGGTAGTGCAGTTCATCCAGGATGGCACATCAGTGCGAGCTGTGGCAAGAAGGGTAGCTATGTCTGTCAGCACAGTGTCCAGAGCATGGAGCAGATACCAGGAGATGTGGAGGGAGCCATAGGAGGGCAACAACCCAGAAGCAGGACCGTTACCTCCTCATTTGTGCAAGGAGGAACAGGAGGAGCACTGCAAGAGCCCTGCAAAATGACCTCCAACAGGCCACAAACTTCCACGTTTCTGCACAAACGGTTAGAAACCGTCTCCATGAGGGTGGTATGAGGGCCCAACGTCCACAGATGGGGGTTGTACTCACAGCCCAACACCATGCAGGACGCTTGGCATTTGCCACAGAACACCAGGATTGGCAAAGTCGCCACTGGCGCCCTGTGCTCTTCACAGATGAAAGCAGGTTCACACTGGGCTCATGTGACAGACGTGACAGAGTCTGGAGACGCCATGGAGAGCGATCTGCTGCCTGCAACATCCTTCAGCATGACCGGTTTGGCAGTGGGTCAGTAATGGTGTGGGGTGGCATTTGTTTGGAGGGCCGCACAGCCCTCCATGTGCTCGCCAGAGGTAGTCTGACTGCCATTAGGTACCGAGATGAGATCCTCAGACCCCTTGTGAGACTTTATGCTGGTGCGGTTGGCCCTGGGTTCCTCCTAATGCAGGACAATGCCAGACCTCATGTGGCTGGAGTGTATCAGCAGTTCCTGCAAGGCATTGAAGCTATGGACTGGCCCGCCCGTTCCCCAGACTTGAATCCGATTGAGCACATCTGGGACATCATGTCTCGCTTCATCCACCAACGTCACATTGCACCACAGACTGTCCAGGACTTGGCGGATGCTTTAGTCCAGGTCTGGGAGGGGATCCCACAGGAGACTATCCGCAACCACATCAGGAGCATTGTAGGGAGGTCATACAGGCACGTGGAGGCCACACATAATACTGAGCCTCATTTTAACTAGTTTTAAGGACATTACATCAAATTTGGATCAGCCTGTAGTGTGTTTTTCCACTTGAATTTTGGGGGTGACTCCAAATCCAGGCCTCCATTGGTTAATAAATTTGATTTCCATTGATGACTTTTGTGTGATTTTGTTGTCAGCACATTCAACTTTGTACAGAACAAAGTATTCAATGAGAATATTTCATTCATTAAGATCTAGGATGTGTTATTTGAGTGTTCCCTTTATTTTTTTGAGCAGTGTATTTCGTATTCAATCGGTCCATTCTTCGATTAACATGTTATTGCTGTCAAATTTTGCAAGTAGTCTCAGTATGGACCCTGCTGACAAGCCCAGGCTTGGAGCATTTAAAGTCAGCGGGAGAACAACAGGGACAGGTGATCCTGCAGACCATGCGGCCTGTATCGCACCGCCATCTCCGGTTGTGTTCTGCATTGTGATTCTGTACCCTGCTCACAGTGTCAAATGATGGTCACAGGATGATGGGTACAGCAACAATAAGCATACACGCACAAATATTAAATAATATAGTATAAATATTTACAAAACAGTTTATAAAAAAAAAAATAAAGGAAAGGATAATAGGTAAACAGTGAATAAATGACAAATACGTTGACAGCAATTCCTCTCAATAACACCAAATAAGAGTATACACAGGCACAGTTAACGGAAGTAACAGTTATATGCCAGCAAAAATACATGCGATTAACCCTTTCTATGCATAAAGCCATAAAATGACAGTGTTGTGCCAGTACTCTAGTAATCGCCTACTTGGAGCAGTTTTTGAAGTGTCTCTTACAGAAGAGGCCTTTTAACCTAACTAACTAGACCTCCATAAAATTATTTATATATGCAC
This sequence comes from Phyllobates terribilis, assembly GCF_046119375.1. Classification (NCBI taxonomy): domain Eukaryota; kingdom Metazoa; phylum Chordata; class Amphibia; order Anura; family Dendrobatidae; genus Phyllobates; species Phyllobates terribilis. The sequence goes on along the minus strand of NW_027362763.1, from coordinate 455,193,449 downwards.
ATATATATATTCAGATGTAAGATGGTACCGGTACGTCCTGAGACTAAAGTGGATGGTTCCTTGCTGGGCTGAGTCCCGAATAATCAGAAACACTGACTGGAATCTCTTAGAGAATGCTGATCTCTCTAATTCAGGGCTTTTCTAAGTCCTTCAAAATAAGGCTTCATGTGGCCTAGCCCAAGATGCTGTGTCCTTGGTTGTCCTCATCGATTTGGCTCATGTCAAGCTGAACAACGCAACCCAGAGTCACCAAAAACAGATACAGAGTCGCACCGCTATATCCAGACCTTTTTCCAGTGATGCGTAGCTTCACTGTCCTTGAACTCCCCTAGCAACAGTTGCCAACTGCCAAACCCCTGTGCTGCAACTCTGGCCTCTCCACTGTTCTCTACTGGCTAGATCATATATTACATCATAAATCTTCAACCATACAGTAAACTGGGATTAACCCTTACACTTGGACTGCTTACTTCAAATGCATTGACATGCCCCAGCGTATTTCCATCCTTATGTGCATATTGCTTCTATTCTAAAATTATATTTATTGGACAAGTGCATATACAGCCATACCATACTATAGCATACCATATATGTTAAAAAGTGCTCACAATTTACCTTTAAGGCTGTTTTAATATATGTCTCTAAGCCTCCAATAATTTCCATCTTAGCTGATTCTGGAAATGAAAAAAGGCGGAAAAAAATAACGCATCAGACAGAGCTACTCTGTGTATGAAGGTTGTGAACTACTGAACAGCTCAAATATAACCAGACATGCAGCAAATAATGCCATCCACTCTGCAAGGATGATGTACAGGTGGTGCTCAACCCGACAAAGAATAGTTCAGTAAAATTTCTTGAAAGAAAGAAAAAGATGCACTCACCATTAGTGTCTTGTAACTATATTTTTGAGAGTCAGAAAAAAACTTGCAGGATATTCTAAGTGCTACCAGTGGATGAACAATGTCTAAAGTCGGGTAGATGAAGAGTTTTTATGGTATTACGCATATTGGAGTTGATCCAACTCCTCCCTCAGATATCTGAGGAAACGCATAATACCATAAAAACTCTTTGTCTATCTGACTTTGGACATCCTTTATCCACTGGCAGCGCCTGGAATATCAGCAAGTTTTTTCTGACTCTCAAACTTGTTTATTCCAGTTCAAGCAGTATAAGCCTTGGACCAGTGGTTGGAGCTGCAGCCATCTCTAGTGGACTCATACACCTTCTCCAATGTTGTGCCTGCTATTCACAACCTCTCCAGGTGAGCAGTGCACAATCTGGTATTGAAACAAGATCCATAGATTTACCCAAGGAGTGCTTTCCCTATTTTTGCATTGTATCTTTATTTGGAATAAAAATGTAGCAGCTAGGTTATAGTGGGAGGAAGCTGGTGCATGTAAGCAATGGCAGAAGACTTATGGTGAGCGCCTCTTTTTTTTTTCTTTTAGTGCTATTCTTCCTGAAAAACTTATGAACACCATGATGGAAGCGTAACAGACTTGATTGCAGTAAAATGGGTTTGTATGGCACATTTATGTGCCTCATGTAACAGATGAAACATTTGTTATTTTAGTTTTTCAGTTCCTATGACAAACAGAAAAATGGAAATATTTGGACTACTTCATGAAAAGTAGATACCTTATGAACCTTGCCACCTCTTAGCAGGAAGAATACTTAATTACTTTTGTCAAAAATGGATTAGGATTAGGGCTGAGCGAGTATGTTCTGTCCGAGTATGCTCGGGCCGAGCTCCGAGTATTTACAGCTGCTCGGTGTTATGGTTGAATCGCTCCCGTGTGCATGATTTGCAACTGCTTGACAGCTTTATTACATGTGAGGAATGTGTAAGAAATAGACATTCCTCACATGTAATAAAGCTGTCAAACAGTTGCAAATCATGCACACGGGAGCGATTCAAACATATCACCGAGCAGCTGTAAATACTCGGAGCTCGGCCCGAGCATACTCGGCGAAAGGGTTAATAGAACATACTCGCTCAACACTAATTAGGATACATAATGGTATGGGGTTGCTTTGATGCTGGTTAGGTGAGAGATTTATACAGAGAACTAGAAAGGTTATGACTCTATTTCACAGCTTCATGCCACCCCCTGCCGTCAGTCATTGATTAGTGCTAGGAAAATGGAGCAAAACAATGTTCTAATGTATGCAATACCTCTAAGCAATGCAAAAACTGTATAGTGAAGGGAAGTTGGGCTCGAATTCTCTAGCCTGTAAACCCTGTTAAGTTCCTGTGGGATGACCATCAAAACAAAATACCACTTAAACATGTCATACCTCTGTGAATAGCTACAGAGACCATATGTAGACATTTATTCCAAACATTGCAATCCAACAGAATTTTAAAAAGTGTAATTGCTGCAAATAATGGATTTTTTAGTGTAAGTTGTGATGAATAGAACAGTTATATGAAATAAAAATAATGATGTCTTCAATGTACAGGATATAAATTCTGCACAATATAATATATATGTTATTGTATATAGAGTATATAGGATTTTGATATGACTGTCATATAACATTTTGATAACCTAATAATCACATCTGTTGTTTCTCAAAGATTTTGATCATGCTGCTTGATTTTTGCCATTATTTTTTTTACATTTGTCTCACTTTTACATTTTTATATGTATGAATGCTTGCAATAACACATTGAGAGTAAAAAGATATGCAGTTACTCTTAATAATGATATCCTATAGAGTTAAATATTAATGTTTTTGAGGTGTAGATGAATGTGGCATACGTGTTCCTTAAACTTTACTATCACTGCAGAGAATTGCTGGTTCCACATGAAGAGATATACACAATAATTATTCTCTTCAGTATGAAGATATAAAAACAGTGATTCAACGAAAGACACAGGCAGAAGCTGTGCAAATAGTGTTTAAACAGTCACACTGTCATTTTGCATATAATTTATCATTCATTATATGTGCCCACGCTTAGCCTGACTGCAGCCCACCTCGGTCCATTATTTTTTGCATCTTTTCAAACAATTAAACAAAATTTTTCTACACCTTTAAGAAATATTTAGTTTAGTTAAAGTGGATAGGTTTTAAAACAGCAAATCTGTTTTCAAACATTAGTAATAAAGCAAATTAAGCAACCAAAAACTGAAAAACATAATAAACCTACCCCTAATATTTATTTACCTTCTGTATGGAAAGGACAATATTGTCTTATAACCGGCAGTTAGCAAAGATTCCCAGTTCACCTCCGCTTGAAGAGTCAATTACCGCTGCCCATTGCAGACAAACAGAAATTCACAGCCAACTCGCTAACTCACACAAGTATAAATTACATAGGTAAAAACCAAGCTTGTGGTTTCATCAAATGTATGATACTGTGCGTTAAACCACTACTGCCTTTGTCACACATGTACAGCACAATGTGGGAAGGGGCTCATAGTGTTTATCCATCATTCCTGTGGGAATAAAAGGATTGGGTGTTGTAATACAACATTACCCCATTTACCTTAGATCTTTGACTAGCACTGCCAAAATTTATGGATTCAGCCAACATTAAAGGGGTTGTCCGGTCAAAATCAATAAGTCTGCAGTCACTCTGTGTGATTGCAGACATATGAATACCCCCAGCGAATGCACTTTTGGATTTGCCCGTTACAGACCCGGGACCGGAGAGTATGTATGAATTATACATACCCGCGGCCAGTGTGCGCGGCCTCACTCCATACACTTGTATTGAGCAAAGCCACTCCCCGTCTAGTGACGCGGATGGCCAGTGAGCGTGTCCAACTAGAGGGCGCAGTGTATGGAGAGCGAGGTCACACCCACTGGCCGGGGTATGTATAACCCATACATACCCTCCGGTCCAAGGTCTGAAACCAGTGAATCTCCGTAGTGCACAGTGTGTGTGCTGAGGGAATTCCTAAGTCTGCAGTCACACAGTTACTGCAGGCTTATCGGTTTTGACTGGACTACCCCTTTAAGTTTTTGTGTATGGAGACCTTATGACAACTTGGACCTGGATCATAATATTTGCACATTTCTATATTTTATGTCAATCAACAGCCAATATAATTTTAAAATGTTTCTTTTCTTAAGGTTAAACACTGTCCTTAGGTCATTTCATGACTCCAACTAAAGGCTTTTCCAGTCATTAGTGCAAATGTCAACTTCTTTTTATCATTTTTTTTATCACTACCCAGATCATTAAAAAGTATCCATTGTATAATGTAATAAATCAATAGTACTCATGAAATTAAGAAACTTTATGATATATCTTATCAGAGAAATCCACTTTTTTCTCTGCCAGAACTGATCTTTCATTTTCAAAATTCTCAATTCTCAATTCCCGTGTAATTTTTACATAACTGAGATAGGAGATGACAGTTCTACGTAGATGGGAAAGGGGAAGGAGGAGATAGTTGCAGAGCTACTCCCTCCTTCTACACAGAATGGTATCAATAAACATAAACCAGTCAAATATTAGACTGACTGTGAGACTCCGAGCCAATTGTGGTGCCATGTGTTAGAACCCTCCTGTTTGTTTTCTCCATCTTGTGTTTTGCGGTGGTGTGACCATCTGCCTTAATATTCCAGCTCCGCCCTTTTGGCTGTGCTGGACTTCAGTGTTTGACTGTTTCTCTAGCCAGGTGCTTCTGTGACTTTCTTTGTCAGTTCATTTTGTCCTTCTGGGACCTCTAGTACTTTTTTGTCTGTTTGTCTTTTTGTGTTCTGCAACAACTTCTCTGTTTAGGAGGTGTCCCATTTTTGACCCAGTCCTTAGTTCTTTTAGGGACCCCTCCCCTTATGCTATAGGTCTTCATTTACAGAAGGCGAGAACTTTGCTAGGAACAGGCAGCCTGCTACAGTACAGACCAAAAGTTTGGACACACCTTCTCAAGATTTTTCTGTATTTTGATGACTTTGAAAATTGTACAGTCACACTGAAGGCATCAAAACTATGAATTAACACATGTGGAATTATATAATTAACAAAAAAGTGTGAAACAGCTGAAAATATGTCTTATATTCTAGGTTCTTCAAAGTAGCCACCCTTTGCTTTGATGACTGCTTTGCACACTCTTGGCATTCTCTTGATGAGCTTCAAGAGGTAGTCACTGGAAATGGTCTTCCAACAGTCTTGAAGGAGTTCCCAGAGATGCTTTGCACTTGTTGGCCCTTTTGCCTTCACTCTGCGGTCCAGCTCACCCCAAACCATCTCGATTGCGTTCAGGTATGGTGACTGTGGAGGCCATGTCATCTGGCGTAGCACCCCATCACTCTCCTTCTTGGTCAAATAGCCCTTAAACAGCCTGAAGGTGTGTTTGGAGTCATTGTCCTGTTGAAAAATAAATGATGGTCCAACTAAGCGCAAACCGTATGAAATAGCATGCCGCTGCAAGATGCTGTGGTAGCCATGCTGGTTCAGTATGCCTTCAATTTTGAATAAATCCCCAACAGTGTCACCAGCAAAGCACCCCCACACCATCACACCTCCTCCTCCATGCTTCACGGTGGGAACCAGGCATGTAGAGTCCATCCGTTCACCTTTTCTGCATCACACAAAGACCCGGTGGTTGGAACCAAAGATCTCAAATTTGGACTCATCAGACCAAAGCACAGATTTCCACTGGTCTAATGTCCATTCCTTGTGTTCTTTGGCCCAAACAAGTCTCTTCTGCTTGTTGCCTGTCCTTAGCAGTGGTTTCCTAGCTGCTATTTTACCATGAAGGCCTGCTGCACAAAGTCTCCTCTTAACAGTTGTTGTTGAGATGCGTCTGCTGTTAGATCTCTGTGTGGCATTGACCTGGTCTCTAATCAGAGCTGCTGTTAACCTGCAATTTCTGAGGCTGGTGACTCGGATAAACTTATCCTCAGAAGCAGAGGTGACTCTTGGTCTTCCTTTCCTGGGGCGGTCCTCATGTGAGCCAGTTTCTTTGTAGCGCTTGATGGTTTTTGCAACTGCACTTGGGGACACTTTCAAAGTTTGCCCAATTTTTCGGACTGACTGACCTTCATTTCTTAAAGTAATGATGGCCACTCGTTTTTCTTTACTTAGCTGCTTTTTTCTTGCCATAATGCAAATTCTAACAGTCCATTCAGTAGGACTATCAGCTGTCTATCCACTTGACTTCTGCACAAGGAGAGTGATGGGGTGCTACGCCAGATGACATGGCCTCCACAGTCACCATACCTGAACGCAATCGAGATGGTTTGGGGTGAGCTGGACCGCAGAGTGAAGGCAAAAGGGCCAACAAGTGCAAAGCATCTCTGGGAACTCCTTCAAGACTGTTGGAAGACCATTTCCAGTGACTACCTCTTGAAGCTCATCAAGATAATGCCAAGAGTGTGCAAAACAGTCATCAAAGCAAAAGGTGACTACTTTGAAGAACCAAGAATATAAGAGATATTTTCAGTTGTTTCACACTTTTTTGTTAAGTATATAATTCCACATGTGTTAATTCATAGTTTTGATGCCTTCAGTGTGAATGTACAATTTTTAAAGTCATGAAGATACAGAAAAATCTTTAAATGAGAAAGTGTGTCCAAACTTTTGGTCTGTACTGTACATCATAGGGATTCAGCTTAGTTTTACTGTAGGGACAGTTTTCCCTTATCTTTCCTTAGTACATGTTGCAGATCATAACAGTAAGTCCAGCCCAAAGAAACTAAAAGGAATGAAATTCGGGGATCAGTATGGTTTCCGTCCAGGATTTGCCTCAACGCCTGCAGGGATTGTTTCTGGAGGTAGCCAAGTTCCAGCAACACGTGAGTAGCTGTTCTGAAGAGCATTTTGTGGAACCCAAGGTTGGACTGCCTGATGTTTTTTATGGTAAACAGCAAGATTTTTTTTCCTCTAAAAATGCTTGTTTGTTATATTTTCGTTTGAGACCAATGTCCTCTGGGAATGAATCACAGCGCATAGGTTTTATTATGTCACTTTTGCGCAAAGAACCACAGGGGTGGGCCTTTTCTCTCCAACCTAATGATCCATGTTTAAAGTCTGTAGAATAATTTTTTTAAGCTATGGGGCTATTATATGATGATCCTGATCGAATCTCATCTGCTGAGGCAGAACTCAGGCGTTTGAATCAGGGGTCAGGTGATGTTGAAAATTATTGCACACACTTCAGAAGATGGGCATCAGAAGTTAAATGGAATGATCCAGCTCTGAAATGTCTATTTCTTGCTGTCTGAGTGAAAGGGTTAAGGATTTGCTAATTGCATTCCCCACACCTGAGACTCTGCAGGAGGCCATGCAATTAGCTGTTCCTGTGAATAGGAGACTGAGATTTAGACAGAATGAGGTAAAGACTCCTGTAATGCCAGGTCCTAATCCCCAGAAAATCTGCTCTGATGGCAGAGAACCAATCAAGGTTGGAGCAAAGTCGCTCCCCTCTCAGGAAAGAGACCGGAGGTTCGCCGAGGGATTGTGTCTTTATTGTGGTAAAGCTGACCATTTGATTAAGTATTGTGAGCTTTGTTTAAGTAAAGAAAAAAAAAAGGTCAGTTACCCCTGTATAGCTTGTTTATGCTCTGCAAGAGTATTTCTTTCTGGGAGTACTACTTTGCAGGAAAATTTGATCGAATTTCAGGTATTTGTGGATTGTGGTTCAACACTTAATGTGATTGATAAAGGGTTTTTGGAAGACCTTAAATTGAAATCAAAACCTTTGTCATCATCTATTTCTGTGATTGCAATTGATAACACTCCCTTGAAATGTATTACTCACAAGGTTGCTCCATTTCCCCTCACTATCAATGGAGTCCACCAAGAAATTTTGGACTTGGTTGTATTAGATAATTTACCTTCTCCGGTCGTTCTAGGATTGCCTTGGTTAAAATTGCACAATCCTTTGCTGGACTGGTCTACTAATGTGATTAAGTCTTGGAGTCCAAAGTGCTATGATAAATGTTGTAATGGTCGCATTGCAGCTGTGGAAAAAGGGGAATTACCTGTACCTATTCAAGATTTTTGGAGGGTTTTTTCAGAGGAGGAGTCACAAGTTTTACCTCCTCATAGGGACTATGATTGCGCCATTGAGTTTGTTCCTGGAGCTACTCTTCCCAAGAGTCGCTTGTTTAATCTGACTATACCTGAAAGAAAGGCCTTGGAGGAGTACATACAGACTAGCCTGGCTGCTGGTCACATTAGACCTTCTAAGTCGCCTGTGACAGTTGGATTTTTCTTTGTTAAAATAAAGGACGGGGGTTTACGTCCATGTCAGGATTTTCGTGAAATTAATAAGATTACCGTACGCAATTCCTACCCATTGCCGTTAATTCCTGACTTGTTTAACCAGTTGGTGGGGGCCAAGTGGTTCTCTAAAATTGATCTCCGGGGGTCATACAATTTGTTACGAGTGAAGGAGGGTGATGAATGGAAAACTGCTTTTTACACTCTGGTAGGTCATTTTGAGAATCTGGTGATGCCTTTTGGTCTTACCAATGCACCTGCATTTTTTCAGAGCCTTATTAATGACATCCTGAGACCTTTGATTGGTAAGAATGTGGTTTGTGGTTATGTATTTGGATGACATTTTGATTTATTCGCCAGATCTAGAGTCCCATTGGCAGAGTGTACGTGAAGTTTTGCAGTTATTGAGTGATAATTCACTCTTTGCTAAGCTGGAGAAATGTGAGTTCGCTGTGCAGAAAATTAGTTTTTTGGGCTACATTGTCTCCAGCGAAGGCTTTGAGATGGACCCGGTGAAGGTTCAGGCTGTGCAGGAATGGCCTAGGCCTAGTGGTTTGAAATTTATACAGAGATTTTTGGGGTTTGCCAATTATTACAGGAAATTAATTAAGAATTTTTCTGTAATTGTTAAGCCTCTGACCGATCTCACCAGGAAAGGTGCGAATACAGTCCAGTGGACTACTGAGGCCATTGAAGCGTTTGAGTATCTCAAAGAGAGGTTCAGTTCTGCCCCTATCCTCATGCATCCTGATGAGACCAAGCCTTTTTTGGTCGAGGTCGATGCTTCATCGGTGGGTTTCGGAGCAGTTTTGTCTCAGGAGAACAAGGATGGAGTACATCCTTGTCCCTTCTTTTCGAAAAAATTTTCGGAAACCAAACTGAATTATGATGTTGGAAATCGGGAGTTGCTGGCTATAAAACTCGCGTTTGAACATTGGCGTCATTTTTTGGAAGGCGCTAGATTTCCTATTCAGGTTTTCACAGATCATAAGAATTTGATCTATCTGGATGCTGCCAAGCGCTTGAATGCCTGTCAAGCTAGGTGGGCACTTTTTTTTCTCGGTTTCATTTTTCTGTTACCTATATCCCTGGTACTAAGAATGTTAAAGCCAATTCTTTATCTCGCAGCTTCTCTCCTACGGTCGGTGCCGAGGAGGAGGAGAGCATTTTACAGAAAAGAGTTGTGGTGGCGGCATTGGACTCCGTTTTGGAGAATGGGATTCTGAAAGCTCAAGATGATGCTGCATCTAACACTCCCCATGGGAGGTTGTTCGTGCCTAAAACCTTTAGGAGAGATTTGTTTGTGTAGTGTCATGAGTCTCAGTTGGCAGGTCATCCAGGAATTTCAGAGACTAAGAGACTTATCAGTCTCAGTTTTTGTTGGCCTGGATGGAAGAAGGAAGTCATCAAGTGGGTGTTTCAATGTACTGTGTGTGCTAGGTCAAAGGCTTCACATACTCCTGCTGCGGGTTTGCTTTGCCCTCTGGAGGTTCCTAGTGCGCCTTGGACGCATCTCACAAAGGATTTTATTACTGATCTTCCTGTGTCCGAGGGTTTTACTGTCATCTGGGTGGTCGTGGACCGTTTTAGTAAGATGTGTCATTTGGTTCCATTCATTAAGTTGCCCTGCACCAAGACACTCGCTAAGGCGTTTGTTAAGGAGATTGTCAAGCTCCATGGCGTTCCCACGGATATTGTTTCTGATAGAGGACCTCAGTTTGTGGCTCGCTTTGGCGCGCTTTTTGTGACAGGTTGGGAGTCCATATGTCATTTTCGTCTGGGTATCATCCTGAGTCTAATGGACAGACTGAAAGAAAGAACCTGGATGTTGAACAGTTTTTGCGTTGTTTTGTGGCGGACAATCAAGAGGTGTTGTCTGAGTTTTTGCCTCTTGCAGAATTTGCTCTTAACAATCATACATCCTCCTCTGCTGGGTGTTCTCCTTTTTTTTGTTGTACTGGGAGACATCCGTCTTTTCTCCAAATTGGGGTCGGTGGTGCCGGAGGAGACTTTTTCCAGTGATTTGGAGAGAGTTTGGACTAATGTACGTTGCAACCTGCAAGAGGCTAACGAGAAGTCCAAGAAGTATTTTGACAGGAAACATAAGGAGGTTTTGTTTACTGTGGGTGACATGGTTTGGTTGTCCTCAAAGAACCTGCGGTTGAGGATTCCCTCTAAAAAACTGGGTCCTAAGTTTGTGGGTCCATTTAAAGTGCTTCAGGTTGATAACCCGTCTGCTGTTAGGTTGGATGTCCCTACTTCCTGGAAGATTAATCCTGTGTTTCATGTTTCCTTGTTGAAAAAGGCGGACGTATCAGATAGGGATGCCACTGTCTCAGTTCCTCCTGTGGTGGAAGACGGCGAATATGAAATTTCTCGTATCTTTAATTCTAGGTGACATAGAGGGAGATTACAGTATCTTGTCTCCTGGAAGGGTTTCGGTCCCGAAGACAACTCCTGGGTAAGGACGGATGATGTCTCTGCTCCTAGGCTTGTTAAAGTTTTCCACAAGAGGTTTCCGGGTAGGCCTGGGCCTGGAGGATCCGGAGGATCCTCATTAAAGAGGGGGTACTGTTAGAACCCTCCTGTTTGTTTTTTCCATCTTGTGTTTTGCGGTCACGTGACCATCTGCCTTAATATTCCAGCTCAGCCCTTTTGGCTGTGCTGGACTTCAGTGTTTAACTGTTTCTCTAGCCAGGTGCTTCTGTGCCTTTCTTTGTCAGTTCGTTTTGTCCTTCTGGGACCTCTAGTACTTTTTTTGTCTGTCTTTTTGTGTTCTGCAACAACTTCTCTGTTTAGGAGGTGTCCCATTTTTGTCCCAGTCCTTAGTTCTTTTAGGGACCCCTCCCCTTATGCTATAGGTCTTCGTTCAGACTAGCCGAGGACTAAGGCAGGTCTGTTTGCTAGGAACAAGCAGCCCGCTACATTGTAGGGATTCAGCTTAGTTTTACTGTAGGGACAGTTTTCCCTTATCTTTCCTTAGTACATGCTGCAGATCATAACACCATGGGTCACCTAAAGAAACCAACTCAGGGAAAATCATGTAACAAGCAGGAGGAAACAGAGTTTGCTGGTATAAAAATTAATAATATTTATTAATCATTAGTTAAAAATTGTTATATAAATATCAAATCAGATTAACGATGTGTAAGAAGTAGTACCTCCAAAACCACACTGTATTATGTAAGATGTACATGGCAAGTGCAGTTCAGGCAAGAAAAAAAAACAAATCAGGATAAACTGTAAACATTATTTTTAACAATTCAAAGACAGACTGAGAACTGATAATTATTAGTGAAATATAGCTTGGAGAGGTTAAGGTTACCAAGGTGGAACTGCAGGTACAGGATGACAGATGAGGTGGATGGCAGCAAACCCGACGTGCGTTTTACGTGTTTGATTACCGCTTTCTTAAGGGACTGTAAATCTTATCAGTTGCAAATATCATCTCTTATCTCAATAATGGGAAAGTCTGTTTGACTGAATACAGATTTTACCCGGGATTTGAGAATTTTGTGAATGACTGATCAGTACTGGCAGAAAAAGAAGCACATTTCTCTGATAACTTATATTATAAAGTTTCTTATATTCATGTGTACTATTGATTTATTAAATAAAAATGTAAATGAATAAGTTTATCTCTTGTTGCTTAGCCTCTCCATAATCAACCTTTTTTAAAAAAATTCTTATTAATTGGAAATGGTACTGCAGAGAGATAAAATTGCATCTGAATCTACATTCTATTTAAAACTATGGAGGTTAATACCCCCTTTTCCTGTTCTTATATGTAATTTCACTATTATTTTAATATTTCTCCCTTTGACCTCATGCCACAAAACTGCTGCTATTAAGTCCTCTCCTTACATCTAAGAACAATGCATCAGAGACTAGAAAAATGCATTTTGTCCTTCTGCTTATGCAAGTCAGACCCCTAACCAAGGTTTATTATGGTCTGTATTCGGGTTTGAGGTCCCCCTCAATCGCTTTCAGCATTGCCTTCCTGCACCTTCGCAGCTCTTATATATGTGAGTTATCATTTCCCTCTCCATTTCTGCAGCTTTCACTCCATACTTCTTGACAGGTCATATAAAAGTTGTGAAGGTGCAGCTGGCAGTGCAGAACAAGAGTGAGGGTGAGTTAAAAGAGCAAACATAAATACAGACTGAGATAATCCTTGGTCAGGGAGGTGGCTTACGTAATAAGCAGCAAGATACAAGCAACGCCCCCAGATCTCTGACATAATGTCCCAGAAGGAAGGGGAAGCACTTAGGAGTAGATGCACGGCTGCGGCGTGAGGTCATAGTGAGCAATAGTAAAATCATATTAAGTTACATATTACAACAGGCAGAAGGATCTTATAGTTTATTAGCGAATGTAAATTGAAATGTATTTTTTTCCTTTAATAATCCCTTTAAGTCTTATCTTCATAAAAGACTTGCTCTGGGCTCTCTGCTTTGCTACCCCTAGTATTAGTACATAACCCACTACATGTTGACCACTGAGCAGTTTTTCACTTTTGTTGACATAATTTGGTCAACATTTTGATGACTTTTTCTTCAGTTGTGTGTAATATTTTAATTACATTGCTATTGATTCCCAAGTCTTACTTTCAGCAAAAGATCGCAGGGCTAATTTGACTCCAGTTTTCAGAACCGAAAGATCTTCACTAGAGCTGATATAATTAAAAGTGTCTTGGTTATTGATGTTTCTTCAATGCCTCTCTTCCATCTTTTCTTGATCTTTGTTTCATCAGTTATGATTTGACATTGTTCAACTTGTACAACTTAGGCTTTTTATCTCAAAGATCTTTAGAAAATCATTTCTTGGTTTCATTGTTTTAGTTTGCAATAACTTTACAGATGCTTTAATAATATTGGCCATTATTTGTACTTGCAGCTTTCTAAAGTTTTGAATTCCGTTCCTTTAAAGCTTCATTATTCTTTTTTATTTTGCTTATCATATTTTTTCATTTGTTCACTTTTTTAATTTTTTTTCTATTTCATTGATGAATTGTTTACTATTAAAATCTAGCAATTGAAATAGTAAAATTATAATCATAGAAGTAAAAATAATTGTAAAGCTTGCAGAATAATCCTGGGATAATCATTTATTATTCATAGGCTTAGCTTGAGTTTTACATGGCTTTTGGCCATGTTGGTATGGGGTCTGGGTTATTATTTGTATCAGGCATGCACAGTATACAATGTTTACTGTTGTGTAAACTCTCATAGTCTAAGGTTTAGAAGGTTCAAAAGAGCCCACCACAATGTGGCTTAACCCTTTTACAACGTGGTACATAATACTATGCACCACGTCGTAACCCCGTGTTGAGCGCGGGCTCTGGCGCTCAGCCCGCACTAAACCGGGCACATGTCAGCTGATTTATACAGCTGACAAGTGCCCATAACAGCCGCAGGTAGAATCGTGATCCATTCGCGGATGTTAACTAGTTAAATACCACTGTCAATCTCTGAAAGCGGCATTTAACAGCGCCGCGCTGTAAGCACATCACTCACCCCACCCATCGGTGACCCCGTCCCATGATTGTGGGTCACGGATGGGTGGGTATGACAAATCGGGGTCGTTCATAGCAAGTGAGCAAATCTGCTACATAAAGATGATCTGCTCATCACCTGTATGTGGCAGAGCCGATCAGGCAAGTGCTGCTTCTCATCTTCCATGGAGACTATTGAAGAAAGCAGAAAGTAAAAAAAAATGTTTTTAAAAATATTAAAAAAATAAAAAAATATATAAAAGTTTAAATCACCCCCCTTTCGCCCCATTCAAAATAAAACAATAAAAAAAAACACACATACACATATTTGGTATCGCCATGTTCAGAATCGCATGATCTATCAATATAAAAAAAGAATTAATCCAATCAGTGTAAAGAGAAAAAAAATTCTAAATGCTAGAATTAAGGTTTTTTTGTTCCCCGCAGAATTGCAATAAAATGCAATAACGGGAGATCAAAACATCCGATCTACACCAAAATGGTATCAATAAAAATGTTAGCTCAGCACGCAAAAAAAAAGCCCTCACCCGGCCCCAGATCACGAAAAATGGAGACACTACGAGTCTCGGAAAATGGCGCCCTTAAGGTCTAAATAAGAAATGTAAAAAAGAAATCAAGGTAGCAAAATTATCTACAGAGAAACAAATCGCCAGTGACATTAAAATTAATCCAAAAATTTTTTATAAATACATCAATGCCAAAAAGAAAAAAACAGATGGTATCGGCCCTTAAAAGACGATAATAACAAGAAAATTATAGAGGACAAAAGAAAAGGCTGAGACACTTTTCATCCATGTTCACCAGCAAACTGTCTGTTTCAAGGGTCTTTCAATAGGGCAAAAATTAAAAGTTCACCACCTGAAATAACTAGTTTAACACAAAAAGAAGTAAGCCTGCGTCTCAGCAAATTAAACATTGACAAATCCCCCGGCCCAGATGGTATTCCTCCACAGATACTGAGGGAATTGAGCTCAGTAATTAACAAACCGCTGAATCTCATTTTCTTAGATTCCCTTCTAATAGGGTTAGTACCACAGGATTGAAGGATAGCTGATGTGGTACCAATATTTAATGGGAATCTGTCACCCCCCTGGGGCCTATCAGATTTAATTAAAAGCTATTACAAAGCAAGTAGACCTCTAATATGGGCCATACAGGTAAGTATAGATTCACATTTCTATCACCTGTTTGCCCATATTAGAGATCTGATAGGTCACAGGGGGGTGACAAATTCCCTTTAAGAAAGGTAAAAAGGTGGATCCAGGTAACTACTGTCCGGTAAGTTTGACATCAGTAGTGCGCAAAGTTTTTGAGGGCATCATAAGAGATGACCTGCAGAGTTATATTGCAGAAAATAATATAATAAATGATAATCAGCACGGATTTATGAAAAATAGGTCGTGTCTGACCAAAATTTTGGGGTTCTATGAGGAGGTAAGTGCAAATTTGGATGTTGGTAAAGTGGCTGATGTGAATTATCTGGACTTTGCAAAGGCATTTGATACTCTACCACATAGCAGCCTTATACTGAAGCTCCAGAAGCAAGGACTTGGGGGAACTATATGGAGATGGGTAAGGACTTGGCTAAATGACAGGAAACAAAATTGTCATAAATGGTGCGTTCTATAAATGGGATATAGTCAGCAGTGGGGTGCCGCAGGGTTCTGTGCTAGGACCGATTCTTTTTATTCTCTTTATTAATGACCTTGGGGATGGGATTGAGAGTAAAGTGTCAGTTTTTGCTGACGACTAGTGATGAGCGAGCATGCTCGCTACTGCTCGGTGCTCGCCCGAGCATCTCACTGAAAGGAAAAATCGTACATTACACATATCCATCTTAACAAACAGTCCTTTTGAGGACTAACTAATCCATCTGCAGAGATATCAGGCAGGCATTGAATATAGGCAGGCAGGGTATATAGCAGACTGCAGCGCTTATAGCACAAGAGACTCCATTCCAATTCTGCCTTCTGCTGCTGTTAGATATTTCTATACAAAGGCCCAGATCTCAGGGGCCAAGAATACTTTTCTTTGGATCTTAATCCTCATTATTTGCTTAAAAAGCAATCCAGAAAACACAGTTTTTCTTCGCCATTTGCTTGTTGGCACTGCAGAATACAGCCAGGTCCTTTCCATAACACAGCACTAGAAATCCAGCTATTTAAAACTGTGTTTTCTCCATCAAACGGATCACATATACGTTGTCAGAAAATACTGCCATTTCTGGCCTCCATTAAAAATTTCCTTTAGTGTGTCAGTGAAGCAATTCACACCAGTTTGCTATTCAAACTACTTACCTACAGGCCAGGTATTTAAAACTCTGTTGTCTCCATCACACGGATCACATATACGTTGTCAGAAAATACTGCCATTTCTGGCTTCCATTAAAAATTTATTTTAGTGTGTCAGTGAAGCAATTCACAGCAGTTTGCTGTTCAAACTACTTACCTACAGGCCAGGTATTTAAAACCCTGTTTTCTCTGTCACACAGATCACATATACGTTGTCAGAAAATACTGCCATTTCTGACTTCCATTAAAAATTTCCTTTAGTGTATCAGTGAAGCAATTCACAGCAGTTTGCTGTTCAAACTACTTACCTACAGGCCAGGTATTAAAAAAACTCTGTTTTCTCCATCACACGGATCACATATAAGTCCAAAATCAGTCATTTGTAGTGAGCGTGGAAGATACTGTCCTCCATTTAAAATGGGCAAGGTATGTGGCAAGGGACGGGGAACTGGACGTGATGGTAATGGTGCATGCAGAGGTCGAGGACAAGGCCGTTGGCAAGCTGAAATTGTGCCACACCAAACACCCACATCTTCTCGCCTTACCATCCTGTCCCAATTTCGAGAGGACCGCAGCACACCACTATTGAACCCAGAGCAGTGTCAAAGGGTTGTTGGTTGGATAGAGGATAATGCTTTCAGTCAATTAGCCACCACCACCACCCTGTCTTCCACACGGTCAAGTCTCAGTAGCCGTGAGTCTGGACCACATATTCCTCACCCTGATCCTCCTTCCTCCCACCATGCCGAGTGCCCAGAGACAACTGATCCCACACTTGGACACTCTGAAGAGCTGTTCACTTTTCCATTTATAGATTCAGGCCTTTCTCCTGGTCCACTTGAAGCGAGGCAAGAGGAGATTGCATGTAGCGATGCCCAAATATTTGAGCAGCTACGGTCACACGAAGGAGATGGTGGGAAAGTTTCACAAGAGGTGGACGATGATGAGACACAATTGCCAGAAAGGAGGAGGACCAGGGTGCAGAAGTGGAAGACGAGGTGGTGGATGATATAGTAACTGACCCAAACTGGCAGGAGGACATGCAGAGCGAAGACAGCAGCACACAGGGGGAGGGAGGAAGAGCACCGCAACAGGCAGGAAGAAGCAGTGTGGTGGCTGCAGACAGAAGGCAGGCAACCGTTCTCCGTAACACCAGCACAAAGGAAGTTGCCAGTACAACTGTTAGGTCTTCCCGAGTCTGGTTGTTTTTTAAAGACTCTGCTGATAACCCCAAAAAGGCCATTACCACACCTGCCAGGCCAGCATCAACAGGGGTGGCAAAAATGACCAGCCTGACCACCACCAGCATGATCAGGCACATGGCAGCAAAGCACCCGACTTTGTGGGCCGAACCCCAGGGTCCAGGAACAGTGTCTGCGGGTGCCACCATTGCTTCTTCCGCTGTTGTGCATGCAAGGCAATCCCCTGTCCATGGTGCATGCGAAGATGCCTCCTGCCCTGCACATGTTGTTGCACACTCTCAAGTAGCAGCATCAGGAAGCACGTCCATGTCCTTGTCCCAGCACAGCGTTCAGTTCTCCATACCCCAGTCCTTGGAACGCAAGCACAAATATGCAGCCAACGCCCCACAGGCCACACTACTAAATTCTCACATTTCACGACTGCTTGCGCTCGAAATGTTGCCTTTTAGGCTCGTGGAGACGGAAGCATTCCGCAACCTGATGGTGGTGGCCATCCCTTGGTCCTCGGTCCCCAGCCGCCACTATTTCTCCCGGTTTGCCGTCCCCGCATAGCATAAGCACGTGTCCCAAAACATTAGCAGTGCCCTCAACAATGCAGTTACCGGAAAAGTCCACCTTACCACGGACACGTGGACAAGTGCTTGTGGGCAGGGACGGTACATCTCCCTGATGGCGCACTGGGTTAGCATAGTGGAAGCCAGGGCCCAGTTGGACCTTGGGACGGAACATGTCCTCCCGATGCCAAGGATTGTGGGCCCTAGGTCAATCAGGGTTGCCCCTACGGTCTATAGCTCCTGCACCTCATCCTCCTCAGCATCCTGCTCCTCTCCAGCCTCCATCTCCAAAATGACCACATCAGTCACAAGCTGGAAGTACTGCAGCATTGCCTTGGCCAAGCGGCAACAGGCTGTGCTGAAGCTAATATGCTTAGGTGACAAACCTCACAATGCTGAAGAGTTGTGGACAGCTCTGAAAGAGCAGGCAGATCTGTGGCTCACACCACTGAACCTACAGCCAGGCATGGTCGTATGTGACAATGGCCGGAACCTGGTGGCGGCTCTGAAGAGAGGCGAGCTCAGACACGTACCATGCCTGGCCCATCTGCTTAACCTCGTTGTTCAGTGGTTTCTCAAATCCTACTCAGAGCTGCCGGATCTGCTTGTTAAAGTATGCCATCTGTGTGCCCATTTTAGAAAGTCAGCTACAGTATCCGCCGCCCTTGCCGTGTTTCAGCAGCATTTGTAGCTTCCGGCTCACAGACTGGTGTGTGATGTCCCCACGCATTGGAACTCTACACTGCAGATGTTGGGAAGGATTTGTGAGCAGAAGAGGGCAGTTGTTGAGTACCAGCATCAAAAAGGCCGTCTGTATTCAGTTCAGACTCCACACATAAGACCTCAGGAGTGGACATGGATGTCAGACATATGTAGCATCCTCCAAAACTTTGAGGACTCCACCAAGATGGTGAGTGGCGATGACGCCATTTTTAGCGTCACCATCCCGGTTACTCTGTCTTCTGAAACGGTCTCTGCTCACATTTAAAGAGGATGCATTGCAGGTGGAGCACGATGAGATGGAGCAAGGAACCATACAGGGTGATTACACACAGTCAAGCCTCATCTCATCCAATCATGGATTGGGTGACAATGAGGAAGAAGAGGAGGAGGAAGGACAGGAGCTAGTTTCTTGCACTATAAACGGTACTACCTGAACAGCTGTCATACCGTGTGTTCAGCGTGGATGGCCAGAGGACAGAGAGGAGGAGGAGGAGAGCATGGTCAGTCATCCTCTTGGTGAGTACACGGAAGTCTTGCCTGCTAGTAGTCTGGCACGCATGGCTGAGTTTATGTTACGCTGCCTTTCCCATGACCCTCGTGTTCTCAAAATTTTGGGTGACAGTCATTACTGGTTGGTGACACTTCTAGACCATTGCTACAAGCAGAACTTTATATATCTTATTACTGAGGCGGACAGGTCTACAAAAATGGGGCTGTACCAGAAGGCCCTTTTTGCGGAACTATTAAAAAAATTCCCTTCTGAAAACGCTGGTGGCAGAGGGCACACTTTGTTGGACAACCAAGGAGTACAGGCGAGAGAGACACAACTTCAATGCAGCAGAGGCAGAGGAACACTGTCAAAGTTCTGGGAGAGTTTCTCAGACCCTCTCATCGCACAGGCCCTGAGGCGTGGGGTACTCTCACAAGGAGTGCAATGTTTTGGAAGATGCTGAGGGAGTACCTTGCCAACCATACCAATGTCCTCTGTGATTCCTCTGTGCCTTATAATTATTGGGTATCCAAGCTGGATATGTGGAATGAGCTGGCTCTCTATGCCTTGGAGGTCCTGGCCTACCCTGCCGCCAGCGTTTTATCAGAGCGGGTTTTGGTGCCGCTGGTGGAATTATAACTGATAAGCGCATCCGCCTGTCAACTGAAAATGCTGACAAGGCTGACTCTTATAAAAATGAACAAGGGCTGGATTGGGCCAGACTTCTCAACACCACCAAATGATAGCAGCGTAACATAAACTCAAATCCAGAAACTTTCCTTGGAAGGTGTATTCCCATCCACCTTTTCACACCAACACATGGGTATACGATTCCTGATTTTGGCTATTTGCTCTTGTCCTCCTCCTTCTCCTCATCCTCCACCACCATATCACCAGGGTGACCGTGGTCTGTGATGCAACACCCACATAATTTTCTTAAAGGGTGTTTATGATGCCCGTAAAAATTTTTTTTTACACATTATGTTCATGTATACCCCCCAGGGGTAAATGTTTGTCAGCCCATACACTTAGTGCATGGGCATTACAAGTATAGGAGGCCCGCTCCTTTCTAATGGGAACATTTTTTTATGAGGCCCTCTTCCACGTCTCTTCCAAGGGACATTGAAGTGCCTCCAAATTTTTGGCAGCCGTTGCATTCACTGCATAGGCCAACACTATGGGAGACTCTCTCCTTTCTAATGGGAATTTGTCGTTACTGTGGCCCTGCTCTATGTGTCTTTAAATTCTTAGCAGGGTTTTTCCTAAAATTGGTCAGCCTTTGGACTCACTGCATACCATATAACTGTATAGCAGACCCTCTCCTTTCTAATGGGAACATGTCGTACTTGTTACTGTGGCACTGCTCTGTGTGTCTTTAAATTCTCAGTGGGGTTTTTTCCTAAAATTGGTCAGCCGTTGGACTCACTGCATACCCTATAACTGTATAGCAGACTCTCTCCTTTCTAAATGGAATTTGTAGTTACTATGGCCCTGCTCTATGTGTCTTTAAATTCTTAGTGGGGTTTTTCCTAAAAATGGTCAGCCGTTAGACTCACTGCATACCCTATAAATGTATAGCAGACCCTCTCCTTTCTAATGGGAACATGTCGTACCTTGTTACTGTGGCCCTGCTCTATGTGTTTTTAAATTCTTAGTGGGGTTTTTCCTAAAATTGGTCAGCCGTTGGACTCACTGCATACCCTAAAACTGTATAGCAGATTCTCTCCTTTCTAAATGGAATTTGTCGTTACTGTGGCCCTGCTCTATGTGTCTTTAAATTCTTAGTGTGGTTTCTCCCAAATGTTGGCATCCCTTTCAGTCACAGCATGGGCATTACCAATATAGGAGACCCGCTCCTTTATAATGGGAACATTTTTTTTACTGAGACCCTCCTCTATGTCTCTTCAAAGCGGTATTGGGTTGAGTCCAAATTTTTGGCAGCCCTAGCAGTCATTGGATACGCAATAACAGTATAGGAGATCCACTTGTTAATAATGGGAACAACAAAGCATAGCCGGCTGATGGATCTCTAACAATAGCGAGGGCTGACTGCTGGCCTTTTAAGAAAAATAAGGGTCGTCTGATGTCCCTATAAAAATAGGTTTTATGACTTTCAGAGTCCCTCCATCATAAATAAAACAGGATGTGTCTGATGATGTGTTACACACCACATTGCCAGATAAGCTTGTAAAATGTTAAAATGACATTTCCCGGTGAATGCATTTGCCTTAAAAAATAACGTAAAAAAAACAAAACAATAGTTTCTTTAGTATAAAAAACAGCGTCACCGTCACCAATTTAACCTCAATGTAATCACATTGCTCAGCTCCTGCACCTCCTCCTCCATCTCCGAAAATGACCCCATCAGTCACAAGCTGACAGCACTGCAGCACTGACTTGGCCAAGCGGCAACAGGCTGTGCTGAAGATAACATTCTTAAGGCTTAATTGACAAAACGCCCAGCGCTGCAGAGTTGTTGAAAGCTGTAACACAGCAGCCTGATCTGTGGCTCTCACCGCTGAACATACAGCCAGGCATGGTCGTGTGTGACAATGGGCGGAACCTGGTGACAGAGAAATGACAGCCGGAGTAGATACAGTTTCCCTCTATGCCAGTCCTTTCACCGAGCTAAATACATCTCTCAGCAAAAAAAGCTGTGGACTGGCTCCGTACCATCCCTGGCAACATTCACCTGTCCACGTGTTTGTGGGTAGGCAGTGCTTCCCAGTAAGTGCACTGGGGAGGGCACGGGTAATGTTGTGGGACCCGTGCTTGTGGAAGGCGGAGACGATACCGGGAAAAATAATTGTGGACAGCTTCCACCTCCACGAGCCTAACAGGCCATATTTCAAGTGCAAGCAGCTGCCCAGAAATATGGCAGTTTTGTGTTGCGGCCTGTGGGTGGGTGGGTGTCTGGTTGCATACTTGCGCTTGAATTCCAAGTAACAGAAAACTAAGTAGATGGTGGACTCTATCATCATCATCGCCTCACCTCGGCACCATGAACTCTCCTGAAGGAGAAGCCAGGGCCCACCGGAGGAGTCTCCGGTTCTCTGGTGGGCCCCTCCAACCCTGCCGAGAAACAGCCCTGGCTAAGAAAAGTGTGGGGGAAGGTTCCCGGACACTCTCTGGCTGCTTTTTTAATGTGGATCAGACATGCTTATGCAAGTTATTTCTTAAACCGCATTGCAGATCAGGCCATTGTCCAACTCTGTATTCATGAAATTAAATGCGCAAAGAAAGATGTTTGTGTGTCAAAGCACCACCGAGAAGTGCGAGTTGATGTTGGACGGGCTGCCATTGCTTCTGCAACAAGCTGCAATAGAGGACTTCCTGGGAGAAATGAGACCCAGTGTAGATACGGTTTCCCTCTATGCCAGTCCTTTCACCGAGCTAAATACAACTCTCAGCAAAAAAAGCTGTGGACTGGCGCTGTACCCTCCCTGGCCACATTCACCTGTCCACATGTTTTTGGTTAGGCGGTCCTTCCCAGTAAGTGCACTGGGGAGAGCACGGGTTATGTTGTGGGACCCGTGCTTTTGGAAGGCAGAGATGATACCGGGAGAAATAGTGGCAGCTGGGGACCAAGTATGGACACCTGGCCACCGTCAGCATGAGGTTATGAAAAGCTTCCGCCTCCACGAGCCTAAAAGGCCACATTTCAAGTGCAAGCAGCTGTCAAAAATTTTGCAGTATAGTGCAAAAACGCATCAAAAACGCTACATGTGAACATAGCCCAAGGTGTGGAGGAGTATTTTTGGTTTTGGTTATTTATTTTGCCTTATATACAAGTCATTACCCTGGAAAGGATGTTCATTAATATATTTCCCAGGAAATTCCATTTTGGTTTTGTTTTTGTATGTTTTATTGTGAATCTGTAAAAGTAGCGTAATACTCTGACAACGTTGTTGACAGCAGTGACCTGGGAGTCAGAAATGCTTCCAGGAGTCTTTCTCATGCTGTTCCCATGTAATTTCAGCACTGTTTCCATCGACCTGGGCAATTTTTAGGCCCCCTGCGGACCTCTGGAGGGGGTCGCCGGAAAAATGCTTGAGTTTCCCATTGACTTACAATGGGCTCGTTGCTCAGGTTGAGCACCCGAACATTACGATTTGCTCGACCCGAGCATTTTAGTGCTCGCTCATCACTAGTAATAATACGTACCTAGTCCATAAGGCCGAGGGCACAGGGGCGTGTTATTACGCCTCATGTCAGAAAGGGGATAAAGGTCCATTTTGAGGTTATGGTTATGGCCACATGGTGAATCTGTAAATGTAGCGTAATACTCTGACAACGTTGTTGACAGCAGTGACCTGGGAGTCAGAAATGCTTCCACGGGTCTTCCCCCTGCTGTTCCCATGTCATTTGAGCACTGTTCCCATCGATTTGGGCAATTTTTAGGCCCTCTGCAACCCACCGGGAGGGAGCCACCTGAAAAATGCCCGAGTTTCCTATAGCCCTTACATTGGGCTCGTTGCTCAGGTCGAGCACCCGAGTATTCCAATTTGCTCGACCCGAGCAACGAGTACCCGAGCATTTTAGTGCTCGCTCATCACTACTGACGACACCAAACTATGTAGGATATTAAAATCTGATCTTGACATACGATATTGCAGAACAATCTTCATAAGATGACTGAATGGGCAAACACTTGGCAGATGAAGTTTATTGTTGATAAATGTAGAGTAATCAACCTAGAACGGAGTAATCATATTGCTAAATGACATCATGGAAGGACCTTTCACACCACCGCGAGCTGTACAAGAGACCGGACGCAGCGGAGAAAAGACCGGGGAGCCATCAGAAGGTAAGTATAATTTTTTTTTTACCATTTTTAATCTCTTTTTTCAAATATTAACTTGGTCACACTATATAAATCCATGCCGGTTGCATGGATTTGTATAGTGTGACCAAGTTATCAAGCACTTTCCAAGTGATGCTAAAATCGCATGGAAATCGCTTGACAACCCGCATGTGGAAATGCATGTGAAGAACGCTTCACTTACGCTTGTCCCTGGCAGGAAAAACGCATGTAAAATGCGCATGCGTTTTTTCTGCCAGGGAGAAGCAGAAACGCTCAGGAAAAATCCGGAGAATTTCTGTATCGTGGCCACTTAGCTTCAGAGTCAGTTCAAAGGCGGGCAATTAGATTATTACTAGAGATGAGCGTTGTTCTACTCGAACTGTTCGCCAATCTCAAATTCGAGCTGTTTTGGGCGGTGTTCGAGCCGTTCGGCGAACACGAACAATTTGAGAAAAATTCGGCTGATCGAGGTTATGTTCGATAACTGTTCGTGCACCAAAATCATAACTGGATTTTTTCTCAGTAATGATGAAAATTAATGTTAATACGCAGTTTGAGTGTACAGCGGGGTGGGGGGAGGGGCAGGGGATGGATCTCTGCAGGAATAATGAAGATCTCCATTTTTTTTTCTCTTTCCCGCATTTACAGTGGGGAGGTGCAATCTGTCAGCCTATCAGCAGCGCACACACGGAGCGAAGTGCTGTTTTTCACACAAGCAAGGGCATGTGTCATTGGCAGTGTATGTCACATGTCCTTGCCCTATAAGACCAAGCCATTTTCCCCGTCGCCACCATTTTCTCACTGCTGCAGCTGCGTGTTAGACGGCACCGCTGTTGCTGTGTGCGCTATACCTTGTTAATTTCAAGCCAATTTTCGCACAAATCTACAGATAGCTTGGGAGTAGGGAATAGTTGTGATTGCAGTCCTTTTAAGGACTAGGTTACAGCATTTCTTACGACTTTTATCAGGCAGGTCTGTGCTCTTAAATAGATAGATTGTGGGAGTAAAGACTAATTGTAATTGGAGTCCTTTTCAGGACTAGGTTACATCAGTTCCTATCAGTTTTTGCCATGCAGGTCTTTGCCAGTGCTGTGCAAGTTTTTTTCACAGCATTTGGCTGAATCTAGCAAAGCTAATCCTTTTTGGCCTATTGCAGAGTGTGTTAGTCAGTGGAGTAGCCTATCTGTGTTGCAAGATATAACACCTGTGTATAGAATACCAATTTTTTTACTGCACCTAGTGAAGTAAAATCTTTTGGGCATAGCATCATTCTATTAGTCCATCTATACTGACCTCCATCAGGTTGCAAATTGAATATAAATTTTTTCTGCATCTAGCTCTGAAAAAATATTGGGCTTCTAGCTGTGTGTGGTACTTGTTCTATTAATCCATCTATACAGACCTCCATCAGGTTGCAAACTGAATATGTTTTTTTCTGCATCTACCTCTGAAAAAATATTGGGCTTCTAGCTGTGTGTGGGACTTGTTGTATTAGTCCATCTATACTGACCTCCATCAGGTTGCAAATTGAATATAATTTTTTTCTGCATCTAGCTCTGAAAAAATATTGGGCTTCTAGCTGTGTGTGGGACTTGTTGTATTAGTCCATCTATACTGACCTCCATCAGGTTGCAAACTGCATATATTTTTTTCTTCATCTACCTCTGAAAAAATATTGTGCTTCTAGCTGTGTGTGGGACTTGTCCTATTAATCCATCTATACAGACCTCCATCAGGTTGCAAACTGAATATATTTTTTTCTGCATCTACCTCTGAAAAAATATTGGGCTTCTAGCTGTGTGTGGGACTTGTTGTATTAGTCCATCTATACTGACCTCCATCAGGTTGCAAACTGAATATATTTTTTTCTGCATCTACCTCTGAAAAAATATTGGGCTTCTAGCTGTGTGTGGGACTTGTTCTATTAATCCATCTATACAGACCTCCATCAGGTTGCAAACTGAATATATTTTTTTCTGCATCTACCTCTGAAAAAATATTGGGCTTCTAGCTGTGTGTGGGACTTGTTGTATTAGTCCATCTATACTGACCTCCATCAGGTTGCAAACTGAATATATTTTTTTCTGCATCTGCCTCTGAAAAAATATTGGGCTTCTAGCTGTGTGTGGGACTTGTTCTATTAATCCATCTATACAGACCTCCATCAGGTTGCAAATTGAATATATTTTTTTCTGCATCTACCTCTGAAAAAATATTGGGCTACTAGCTGTGTGTGGGACTTGTTGTATTAGTCCATCTATACTGACCTCCATCAGGTTGCAAACTGAATATATTTTTTTCTGCATCTACCACTGAAAAAATATTGGGCTTCTAGCTGTGTGTGGGACTTGTTCTATTAATCCATCTATACAGACCTCCATCAGGTTGCAAACTGAATATATTTTTTTCTGCATCTACCTCTGAAAAAATATTGGGCTTCTAGCTGTGTGTGGGACTTGTTGTATTAGTTCATCTATACTGACCTCCATCAGGTTGCAAACTGAATATATTTTTTTCTGCATCTACCTCTGAAAAAATATTGGGCTTCTAGCTGTGTGTGGGACTTGTTCTATTAATCCATCTATACAGACCTCCATCAGGTTGCAAACTGAATATATTTTTTTCTGCATCTACCTCTGAAAAAATATTGGGCTTCTAGCTGTGTGTGGGACTTGTTGTATTAGTCCATCTAAACTGACCTCCATCAGGTTGCAAACTGAATATATTTTTTTCTGCATCTACCTCTGAAAAAATATTGGGCTTCTAGCGGTGTGTGGGACTTGTTCTATTAATCCATCTATACAGACCTCCATCAGGTTGCAAACTGAATATATTTTTTTCTGCATCTACCTCTGAAAAAATATTGGGCTTCTAGCTGTGTGTGGGACTTGTTGTATTAGTCCATCTATACTGACCTCCATCAGGTTGCAAACTGAATATATTTTTTTCTGCATCTACCTCTGAAAAAATATTGGGCTTCTAGCTGTGTGTGGGACTTGTTCTATTAATCCATCTATACAGACCTCCATCAGGTTGCAAACTGAATATATTTTTTTCTGCATCTACCTCTGAAAAAATATTTGGCCTTCTAGCAGTGTGTGGGACTTTCTCTATTAGTCCATCTATACTGACCTCCATCAGGTTGCAAATTAAAAATAATTTTTATCTGCATCTAGCTGTGAAAAAATATTTGGCCTTCTAGCAGTGTGTGGGACTTTCTCTATTAGTCCATCTATACTGACCTCCATCAGGTTGCAAATTGAATATAATTTTTTTCTGCATCTAACCCAGCCAATAGTTTTGGCCTAATACCACAGTTTGGCCACTCAGCTCTGCTCGGTTCCCATCCATTGTTTTTTTGTGCAAACAACTCCAGACTTGTTAATTAGTTAACCACCAAAATGAGTGGAAAAAGGCCTGCTGCTGGTGGAAAGGGGAATAGGCGTGTTGGGAAGGGGAAAAAAGGTTGTGTCCGTGGGGTAGGTGTTAAAGCAACAGTAACATCTGCAGAAGAAAGACCATCTTCCAGCCAAACTAAAATGTCTACTTCTTTTAGCGGACAATGTGATAAGATCACTTTCTTACGGCCACGCCAATCGCTACAAATTCCAGATGAGGCACAAAAACAGCAGGTGCTTCAACGGATATCAAGTGCTCCTTTAAGTGGGCTCTCCTCCACATCAACTTCAACATCACAAATACTCCAGTCCTCAAAGGTGTCACCCCAATCGCACTTGCTTCCTCACAGCTCCCAAATCTCCAGCTGCCCGTCTGAGTATGAGGTAGAACAGATGGTTGAGTCTGCAGAGCTGTTTACTCATACTATAGCCTGGGAATCAGAGGTCGACTCCAGCGCTTCTGTGAATCCAGACGAGGAAATGATCTGCACTGATGCCCAGAATCTTTATGAGTCGGATCCAGGACCAGACGCAGAAGGTTCTGACCATAATGTAGACCCTCATTCCCAAACTGTAACTCCTGTTGGTGGAGACAATGAGGAAGATGATGATAAGACTCAATTACCTGATTGAAGCGACAACTTTAGTTTTTTGTCAGGGCAGGAACAGGTTGGCTCTGAGGACGACGGGTGTGATAACGCACAGGGTGATGATGATGAGGTTGGAGATCCCACTTACTGTCAACCCACAGTCAGCCAAGAGATGAGGTCAGCAGAGGAGGTGGAGGAAGATGCTAGTGACGACGAGGTCAGGTTGCGCCTTCCTGGACAGAGACGTAGTACTGGAAGCACGTCAACAACTGCATCCTCAAACACAACTCTGCCTCTCACCACAAGTCGTGGTGGCTCTTCAGGTCGCATGGGTTCTAAGCCTTGCATAGCCTGGGCATTTTTTCAGATCGATAAAGATGACCCAACTCGTGTTATCTGTAACATTTGTCAGCAAAAGCTAAGTAGAGGCCAAAAAATACATAGTTTGAGTACTTCATGCATGAACCGGCACATGGACATGAAGCATAAGTTGCAGTGGGAAGCTCAGTGTGCTACAATGCGGCCTAGCCGGCTGGGCCAACCACCGTCTGCCATATCTTGTGCATCCACGGCCTCTTCATCCTCTGTGACTGGGGGGACAGCAGTCACACCTGTTTTGGGGCGCAGACCTGCCACCTCTTTACCCGCAACAGCCAGCGTGATTGGCAGGTCATCATTTTCTTTGGAGGTGGTAACACCAGCTGGTGTTGAGCGCTGTCCGACATCGATAGCACCACCTTTAGATCAAGGCAACCTAACATGTCCGCCTGCATCTTCCTCACAGACCGGCAGTTTTCCGGGGACACCCTTATCAACCCCGTCTAAGCACAATAGCCAGCCCTCGGTCCCTCAGATGTGGACAAGTAAAAGACCATTTCCTCCTAGCCATGAGAAAGCTAAGAGGTTGAATTTCACCATCTGCAAGTTCTTGGCTACAGAAATGCTGTCTTTCCGCCTGGTGGACACAGAGGATTTTCGAGACCTTATGTCCGTCGCAGTGCCCCAGTACCAGATGCCCAGTCGGCACTACTTCTCAAAGAAAGGTGTGCCTGCACTCCACCAGCATGTCGCACACAACATCACCGCTTCTTTGAGAAACTCTGTGTGTGACAGGGTGCATTTCACCACAGACACTTGGACGAGTAGGCATGGACAGGGGCGTTACATGTCGCTGACTGGGCACTGGGTAAATATGGTGACAGCAGGACAAGGGGCTGCTGTCCAAGTCTTGCCGTCCCCACGAGTTGTGCGTCAATCCTCTTTATGTCAAAATTCCTCCACTGCTTCTGCCTCCTCAACCTCCTCTCGGTCTTCCACCTGCACCCAAAGCCTGTCTGATCATGCCACAAGCTTTCTAACTGCGCAGAAGGGATCCTGCACACCTCCTTACTATGCTGGCAGTAGGGCTCAACGTCATCAGGCGGTTTTTACATTGAAATGTCTGGGAAATGTGAGTCACACAGCTGAGGAGTTGTGGTCAGCTCTGGAGAACCAATTTCATGAATGGTTGTCTCCACTGGACCTGAAACCAGGGAAGGCCGTGTGCGACAATGCTGCAAACCTGGGTGCGGCCCTTCGCCGGGGCAATGTCACACACGTGCCTTGTATGGCTCACGTGTTGAACCTGGTTGTCCAGCAATTTTTAGCCCACTATCCCAGACTAGATGGCCTTCTGCAGAGGGCACGGTCGCTGTGTGCTCACTTTTGCTGTTCGCATCCCGCAGCTCAGCGACTTACATCTCTACAGAAGTCGTTGGGTCTGCCACTTCACCGGCTAAAATGCGATGTGCCTACCCGGTGGAATTCAACTCTGCACATGTTGCAGCGACTGTGGCAGCACCGACAAGCCCTGGTGCAATACGTTCTGACGTATAGCCTGGGCCAACGAGATCCAGAGGTGGGGCAAATCACGCTGGAGGAGTGGTCTCAGATCAGGGACCTATGCACCCTTCTGCACAGTTTTGAAACGGCGACGAAGATGTTTAGTGCTGACGATGCCATTATCAGCATGACTATTCCGGTGATTTACATGCTGGAGCACATGTTAAACAGAATTCGGAGTCAGGTGGTGGCACAAGAGGAGGTGGAGGAAGTAGAGGAGGAGGAGTTGTATGCGGAAGGGCTAACATCTGCAAGGTCCAGACGGTCGGCAGCACCAAGGAGGCAGGCATGTGAGGGTGGGGGAGATGGTTTTACCAGGGTGCATGGTAGCAGCCAAACTAGTGAGGAAGGTGCAGGAGCCCAGGAAGAAGTGGAGGACGAACTGATGGAAGACTCATCAGATGAGGGAGACCTTGATCACATTTCTATTGTGCGAGGTTGGGG
Source organism: Phyllobates terribilis (assembly GCF_046119375.1). NCBI lineage: Eukaryota > Metazoa > Chordata > Amphibia > Anura > Dendrobatidae > Phyllobates > Phyllobates terribilis. The sequence continues at coordinate 455,163,372 of NW_027362763.1, read as the reverse complement.
GGAGAGGACAGAGGAAGGAAGCATGATTGTTACCTCGCCACCAACACAACAGGGACTTGGTGCTCCTGGATGCGCAACACACATGAGTGCCTTCTTGCTGCACTACCTGCAACATGACCCTCGAATTGTGAGAATTAGAAATAATCCTGACTACTGGGTTGCCACACTGTTAGATCCCTGGTACAAAAGTAAATTTGCAGAAATTATTCCTGCCATAGAAAGGGATGCACGCATGCAGGAGTATCAGCAGAGACTGTTGCAGAATCTTACATGTGCTTTTCCACAAAATACCAGTGGTGCACGTAGTGAATCTCACAGTTCCAACTTGCCAACCGTGGGACCGTCAAGTGTTCAGCACTCAAACCGTAACAGAACCACAGTATCTGCTGGTAACATCAATTTTGCGGAATCATTTCACCACTTTTTTAGCCCATCCTTTGCAAGGCCACAGGAGACAAGAAGTCTGACACATAGTCAACGCCTAGAGACGATGGTACAGGAGTATCTCCAAGTAAACATTGAAGCCACGACTGTGTCACTGGACCCTTGCTCTTTTTGGGCTTCCAATCTGGATAAATGGCCGGAGCTAGCCACTTACGCCTTGGAGATCTTGTTATGCCCCGAAGCCAGCGTTCTGTCTGAACGTGTGTTCAGCGCTGCTGGTGGTGTGCTGACAGATAAGCGCACGCGGCTCTCCACTGATAATGTAGACAGACTCACGTTCATAAAGATGAACAAATCATGGATCCGAAATGACTTTTCTACCCCTGTGTCATCCTGGGGAGAGTAAAAGCTTGATGATTGGTTAAAATCACCCTACCAACCGTTTTAAGCTTTCAAATTACTAATCATGTTTATCTGTATCTTGGCTGGAAAATAATTTGGGCTTTGTAGCAGTGTGCAGCACTGATTCTATTAGGCCATCTATAATAAGCTCCACCAGATTTAAAATTACTAATCATGTTTATCTGTATCTTGACTGGAAAATAATTTGGGCTTTGTAGCAGTGTGCAGCACTGATCCTATTAGGCCATCGATACTAAAGCTTCACCAGATTTAAAATTAATAATAATTTTTAGCTGCATCTAGCCCGGAAAATAATTTTGGGGCTCCGAGATGCGCAAGACACATAAGTGCCTTCTTGCTGCACTACCTGCAGCATGACCCTCATATTGTCAGAATTCGAAGTAATCATGACTACTGGGTTGCCACACTCTTAGATCCCCCAAACTTTTCGATCAACCTTTTCATTTTAATAAAGACCAAAAAAATGGTCATTTTTGAAATTATAAGCATTAGCAGGTTGTTAGAAACTGAAATCAAACAGTTTTCAACTCAAAACGTTATTCTAGGTGATGTTACATTTTCACATAGGACCCCTTGTTCGAAAGGAGCTTCTGAACTCTCTCGTCCATTGAATTTGTCAGGTTTTGGATGGTTTCTGCTTCAATTGTTTTGCATGAGGACAGAATACCCTCCCAGAGCTGTTGCTTAGATGTGAACTGCCTCCCGCCATCATAGACACTCCTTTTAATGATGCTCCAAAGGTTCTGAATGGGGTAGAGGTCAGGGGAGCATGGGGGTCACACCATAAGTTTGTCCCCTTTTATGCCCATATCAGCCAGAGATGCAGATGTTTTATGTGCAGCATGAGATGGTGCATTATCATGCAGAAAAATGATCTTGCTGTGAAATACACGGTTCTTCTTCTTGAACCATGGCAGGAAGTGCTGTTTGAGAAAATCCACATACATTATGGAGTTCATCTTTAGCGCCTTCAGGGAACCTAAAGGGGCCGACAATCTCTCTCCCCATGATTCCAGCCCAAAACATTACTCCACCTCCTCCTTGTTGGCGCTGTAGCCGTGTTTGCGTGGGGTGTCCATCAACCAGCCATCCTCCACTCCATCCATCTGGACCATCGAGCGCTGCACGGCACTCATCCGTGAACAAAACAGTTTTGAAATCAGTCTTCATGTAATGTTTGGCCCACTGGAGCCGTTTCTGCTTGTGTGAAGTGGATAGAGGAGGTCGACAGGATGGCGTATGCACAGCTGCAAACCTCTGAAAGACCCTGCATCTTGTTGTTCGGGGGACGTTGGAGGCACCAGCAGCTTCAAAAACTTGTCTGCTGCTATGACAAGGCTTTTTTGCCGCTGCTCTTTCAACCTGACGTAATTGCCTTTAGGAAAGAGTCCTCAATTTGCCCTTATCAGCACGCACACGTGTGTACTGTGAATCAGCTACATACTTCTTGATTGCCAAGACACTTCTTCCTGATCATCGCACAATGTTGATTGTAGTCATGCCTTGACCTAAACACTCCACAATTTGTTGCTTCTCAGCAGCCGACACATCCTTTTTCTTTCCCATTTTGGCAGAAAATGTAGGCTGCTTAATAATGTGAGACAGCATTCTTAAGTAGTCTTGCCTTTCATTGGACACACCTGCCAAACTAATTAGCACAGGTGTCTGCAATTGCTTACAGTGATATAAAGAGCCCTGACACACATCACCATCAATGAGTTTAACTGACAAACAAACAAATTCTTCCCTTATCACTCCTAAACACTTTTTGCATAATAATTTGGAACACAGTGTACATGTGCTTTTCCACAAAACACCAGTGGTTCACGTAGTGAATCTTACAGTTCTAACTTGCCAACCGTGGTCTGTATGGAGTTGTTCAATAAAGGGCCCAAAATTAAGATAACATAGATGGGAGAGGTCTCTATGAATAGGAATTCCTAAGTATTTGATACCCTGTGAGGGCCAGGCAAAGGGAAAGTTGGACTGGATGGAATCCTATATGGATTTGGGGAGGGAGACATCGAGGGCCTCAGACTTCGCTGCATTGATTTTAAAATTTGACCATGTAACAAAGTGATCTATTTCAGCCATAACAGCATGGATGGATATATGTGATTGAGTGATATATACTAGGACATCATCAGCAAATAGAGAGCACTTGTACTCGGTGCCTCCCACCTCAATCCACCTAATATTGGGGTTATGGCGAATTGATGAGAGCAGGTGCTCCGTCACTAGGATGTATAAGAGAGGGGACAGAGAACATCCCTGCCTTGTCCCATTGGTGATTGTGAAAGGTGATGAAAATGTTCTGACGCGCCCCCTGGGCCTTGGGACACCCGGAGCCGGACCCTTTTTGGTGGATGCTGGTGGTTGTAGTCTCCATGGCGGCAACCCGGTTCCGTGGCTCAGGGCGGTCAAACCAGTGGCGGAACTATTTATGTGGTTTTGATGTTTAAATGTCCGACTACGCCACCCGTGGATTGCGGTCAGAGTGAACCGCCGCTCCAGGGCAGACCGCTGAGGCTGGTGTTGTGGGTGCAGCAGAGCGTAGCATAACTCCCCACGGGAGGAGTATAGCCTCAGGGCAGTGTATGCGGAGGATGGGGGTGATGGTGCAGGGCAGCAGCAGTAATGACACGGAGTCAGTGATGCAGTCCAGGGCCTTTACTCACAGTTCTTATTATCCAGACCACGTCTGCAGGTAACGGCTGCCCACGTCGTACTGTGCTCACCAGGTGAGGGGCTCAGACAACTCCCAGATAACTTTGGAGCGCTTCACAGGACCCCCTTTGTGTGTCCTTTGTCTGGCCTTTCTTACCAACCCTTCTGTCCGGCTGCCTCGGGCCTCCTCTTGGTAAACTTGGCGCCAGTTTCCCTGACCCTATGTGGTGCCTTCCTAGCGGGTGTAGCGAGGGGCTGCGCCACATAAAATGTCACAGCCTCCTGTTTCTAGCTGAGGGTCGTTTCCTGCCTCCACTAGTTTCGGGGACCGGTCTCCCCCTTTGGCCTGACCCCTCCACGCAGGTGGATTCGGGCGTGCGGTGGCGACTCGCCCGTCCGCACCCCTGAGATCCCTTCATTCCTCGTTCCTGGAGCCTTCTCTGCTCCTCTTCCTTCCTTCTCCCTCTTCCAGGCCTGGGCCTCTGTTACTAGGCCCGCCTCCGGAGAAGAGCTCATGCAGAGCCCCTGCTCCCTGCCACTTCTGCTCAGACTTCTCTGCACTGAACTAAGATGGTGCCCACCTTTTATACTCCCTTCTCAATGCACCCAGGAACTGCTTCCTCCCTGCTCCTGCACTACAGGGTTCCCCTTCCTCAGTGTTCCCTCCTCCCACTCCAGCCAGGGACAGGGACTGTCGTGCCCATCTCAGGGGCATATTGGTCGCCCTGCCCCACGGCAATGTGGTGTAATGCATGCAGGTGTCGGGTCCTGATCCACACTACATCCTTACCTGAGAGTGAGATATCACACCTCTGGGTGAGGTGCAATACCTCTGTAGCAACCGAGCCCTCAGGGTGCTACAGTTCCATTTATCTTCAGCCTAGGTGACGTATTGCGATACAGGGCCGTGATTTTGGCTATAAAAGGGTCCCCTAGACCCCTACCCCAAGCTTTTTAAGAGAATCATATATGGCGTGCCAGGAGACTCTATGGAATGCTTTCTCAGCATCCAACGAGAGTATCTACTTACAAATTTTTAACTGCATCTAGCCCAGGAAATACTTTGTGCCTAGTAGCAGGGTCTGCTAGTCAGCGGATTATCCCGGCTGTTAAGCAAGCTACACCACCTGTAGTTTGGACACTTCATTTTTTCAAAGGAAATGCTTCGGGACCACGGGATACTCAGTGAAGAGCATCAGGAGGCACCCCAAGGCATAGGGGCTCGGACTGGCAGTAGGATGCCTTGCGGTGGACAGCCGAGCTCGATCCTTATAAAAGCTTTTTAACTGCAGCAGCTTTAGTGGACGCTACTGGAGCTGGAATTACGCGGCTGCTGGCATGAGACTTGCCCTCCAATAGATCCTTGTAAATGGATTTAAAGTGTATTTATTCAAATTAGAGAGACAATTTAAATTAAAAAGCTTAGAGCTGCCTCCACCACAGGGGGGCTCGCTCGACCCACCAGCGGACAGGCACCAGTATTGGGAGAGGGGGGCTGGCCGTCAGGGTTCACCGCGGCTCTGGCACAAACCCGGCGACACGGAGGTGGCACGGGCAGGAGCGGACTGAACGTGTCGGCTTCTCACTTTTTGGATTTTAGAAGGGCATGACATGCCTATATCTGTGTCTCCCCCTCCTTTTACTCCTCCACCTCTTTTCTTTTCGCATGACTATATGTACTTGTCACTTTTCCATGTGTTAGTTGTGTCTTCTGAGCAGTTTGTCAGCTTTTGGACACCTTTGAAGGTGTTTTCTATGTGTTTCTATGTGTTTTTGTTTGCCTGCCATTGGTTTTAACGGTGTTCGAAGGTGTTCGACGAACAGTTCGACGAACAGTTCGGCGAACACACGGGTGTTCGACGAACCGAACCGAACTCGAACACTACGGGGGTGGCTCAACACTAATTATTACAAGGGATGGAGGCCTCTTATATGATGAGAGGTTGAAAAAGTTGAAATTGTTTAGCTTTGGAAAACAACACCTCAGAGGGGATCTCATTTACATGTATAAATATATATGTGGTCAGTACAAAGGACTAGCACATGACTTATTCCTTCCAAAGACTATACTAAGTACCAGAGGCACTCATTGTGGGTGGAAAAAAAGGCGATTCCCGGCACCTAAACAGCAAAGGGTTCTTTACAGTCAGAGCACTAAGACTGTGGAATGCCCTACCAAAAGATGTAGTTATGGCTGACACTATAACAGTTTTCAAAAAAGGGCTGGATGATTTCCTCGATGCACATAACATTGTGGGTTACAGTTAAATTAGACAAAATGTTAGACCTATAGTAGTACATTTAATACTGTAATAGTAATTACATAACTAGTATTATAATTAGGTTTGATCCAGGGTTCTAGGACTGAACTCCTTTTTCTCAGGGTCAAAAAGGAATTTTTCCCCGTGACCCACATTGGCTGAATGTGTCCTGGGGTTTTTGCCTTCTTCTGGATCAACAGATTTAGGCATAGGGATTTTAGTAATACCATTATTAATATCACAAGAGTAATACAGAAGATAAAACTAACTAAAAAAATTATAACCGGGTACATTTTTAATTGTAATAATACAGCAATAATAAAAATCATAATGATACATTTATGAGGCCTAGTCCCAATAAGTTAATGAAGTGTTAGTGTAGGGAGTGCAATTGGGGGAGAAAGGTTGAACTTGATGGACCTAGGTCTTTATTCAACCTACATTACTATGTTACCATGTATGACACTCAGGCAACTGCTAAGGTTTAATTAAGGTTCATACTCAACCTTCTTAATGACAATTATTCCACCTCTCCCCTAACTATCAGGTTTACATATTTTCTTATGGTGGCGGATTATGTAGACTGCAAGCTTGTGGCTATTGCATTAACCTTGCCCCAATGTTGTCAGAGGTATTACGCCACTTTTACAGACTCACAATAAAACATGCAAAAACAAAACCAAAATGGATTTTCCAAGGTAATGACTTGTATATAAGGCAAAATAAATATAAAAAAACAAAAATGCTCCTCCACACCTTGGGCTATGGTCACACGTAACATTTTTGATGCGTTTTTGCTCTTTTGCATTGCTTTCAAGCATTCACTAGGAAATGTAATTTTAACATTTTACAACCTTATCTGGCCATGTGGTGTGTGACACATCATCAGACAAATGCATACAGTGCTGAAAAGACATGGGAACAGCATGGGGAAGACCCTTGAAAGCATCTCTGACTCCCAGGTCACTGCCTAATAGTGTGCCCATCATAATTGATCCTTAGCGCATGCGACGATGCCTCCCACCATGCACCTGTCATTGCAGACTTGCAACAATCACCGTCCACATCCTTGTCCCAGCGGCAGCATTCAGTTGACCCTACCCCATTCCTTGGAATGCAAGCGCAAGTATGCAGCCAGCCACCCACCCATAGGCTGAAATACTAAACTGTCAGATTTCTGGGCAGCTGCTTGCACTTGAAATGTTGCCTGTTAGGTTCGTGGAGGCAGAAGCTGTCCACAATATCATGGCGGCAGCCGGGTGTCCATACTTGGTCCCCAGCCCCCACTATTTCTCCAGGTATCGCCTCCGCCTTCCACAAGCGCGGGTCCCTGAACATTACTGCTGGTACTTTTCTGTGGGAATCTGCTTGACTCCAACCAGCCTGGAATATTTCCAGTAAACTAAGGTATGATGCCATGGTATTAGCACTGCCCCCAGTACCAGTAGCAAAGCCATCCCCAATTTTCTTCTCAGGAATTTTAATTGGTAGACTGAGTGGCTGCACAAATACATTAGTTTCTCACAAAGGAGCTGAAGATAGAGTGGCAGTAGGTACAAGTTTCTCCAGCCTGTTAGATACCAGAGGGTGAACGGCAGCACATTGGCTCAGTGGTTAGGACTGAAGCTTTGCAGTGCTGGGATCCTGGGTTCAAATCCCAGCAAGGACAACATCTGCAAGGATTTGTATGTTCTCCCCGTGTTTGCGTGCATTTCCACCTCAGTAAAAAAAGCAGCCATAGAGTGTCCGGGAACCTTCCCACACACTTCTCTTAGCCAGGACTGCATCTCAGCAGGGTAGGATGGTCCCACCAGAGAATACTCAGGTGGGCCCTGGCTTCTCCATCAGGAGAGTTCATGATAGCACAAACTTTGCCGCTGCTATGGAGCTCTTGAGCCGGGGAGAAAGGTGAGCCCTCAGAATCAAATCACTGGTGGGCCCAATGTTTTTCAGTCTGAAAATGCATCTCAGTGGGAGTTGGATTTCACCACAGTCATATTCTTTAGTTCGGTGAGAGGACATAGAGAGAAACCGTATCTACTTCGACTGTCATTTCTCCATCACCAGTTTCTGCCCATTGTCACACACAACCATGCCTGGCTGTATGTTCAGCGGTGAGAGCTACAGATCAAGCTGCTGTGTTACAGCTTTCAACAACTATTCAGCACAGCCTGTTGCCGCTTGGCCAAGGCAGTGCTGCAGTGCTTTCAGCTTGTGACTGATATGGTCATTTCGGAGATGGAGGCTGAACTGAAGGAGGAGGTACAGGAGCTGAACAATGTGATTACATTGAGGTTACATTGGCGAGTCTGGTTTTTATACTAAAGAAAGTTCCTACTGTGTTTTTATTTATTTATTTTTTATGTTATTTTTTAAGACAAATGCATTAACCGAGAAAAGTCATTTTAACATTTTACAACCTTATCTGGCCATGTGGTGTGTGACACATCATCAGACACATCCTGTTTCATTTATGATGGAGGGACTCTGAACGTCACAAAGCCTAATTTTATAGGGCCATCAGACAGCCCTTACTATTCTTAAAGGGCCAGCAGTCAGCCCTCGCTTTTGTTAGAGAGCCATCAGCCGGTTATGCTTTGTTGTTCCCATTATTAACGAGTGGGTCTCTTATACTGTTATTGCATATGCAGTGAATGCAAGAGCTGCCAAAAATTTGGACGCAACCCAATACCCCTTTAAAGAGACATAGAGGAGGGACTCAGTAAAAAAAATGTTCCCATTATGAAGGAGCGGATCTCCTATAGTGGTAATACTTATGCTGTGACTGCAATGGCTGCCAAAATTTGGAAAAAACCCCACTAACAATTGAAAGACACATAGAGCTGGGCCACAGTAACGAGTACGACATGTTCCCATTAGAAAGGAGAGGGTCTTCTATTCAGGTATAGAATATGCAGTGAGTGCAACGGCTGCCAAAATTTAGGAAAAACCCTACTAACAATTTAAAGACACATAGAGCTTGGCCACAGTAACGACATGTTCCCATTAGAAAGGAGAGGGTCTGCTATAAAGTTAAAGGGTATGCAGTGAATGCAACGGCTGCCAAAAATTTGGAGGAACTCCAATGCCCCTTGCAAGAGATGTAAAGGTCGGAGGACCTCCTGAAAACAATGTTCCAATTATTAGGAAGTGGGTCTCCCATACTGTTTGTCTATGCAGTGAGGCCAGAGTTGCCAAAAATTTGGAGGAACTCCAATGCCCCTTGCAAGAGACGTAGAGGTCGGAGGGCCTACTGAAAACAATGCTCCCATTATTAGGAAATGGGTCTCCCATACTTTTTACCTATTCAGTGAAGCAACGGCTGCCAAAAATTTGGAGTAACTCCAATGTACCTAGCAAGAGACGTAGATATGTTGATATGGTACATATGGTGGTGATATGGTGGTGGAGGATGAGGATGCGTTGAAGGAGGAAGACAAGAGCAAATAGGCAAAATCAGGAAGCGTATACCCATGTCTGGGTGTGAAGACAGAGGTGCATGGGAATAGAGTTAGACCTCCAAAAAAAAAGACACTGGCCCAATCCAGCCCTTGTTCATTTTTAGAAGAGTCAGTCGGCAAGGTACTCCCTCAGCATCTTACACAACTTTTCCCTTCTTGGGAGAGTACCCCGCGCATAAGGGCTTGTGTGATGAGAGCGTCTGAGAAAACTGTCCCAGAACTTTGACACTGTTCCTCTGCCTCTGCTGGATTGCATTTATTTCTCTCTCGCCTGTACTTCTTCGTTGTCGAACAAACTGTGACCTCTGCCGCAAACGTTTTCAGGAGAGAATTTTTTAATAATTCCACAACAAGGGCCTTCTCGTACTGCCCCATTTTATTAGGCCTACCCTGCGCAGGAATAAGAGACAGAAAGTTCTCCTTGTAGCGTGGGTCTACAAGTGTCACAAACCAATATTGACTGTCACCCAAAATTTGAACAACGCGAGGGTTATGGGAAAGGCAGTATAACATAAACTCAGCCATGTGTGCCAGACTGCAAAGAGGCAAGACTCCCGTGTCCTCACCAAGAGGATGACTGACCATGCTCTCCTCCTTATCCTCCTCCTCCTCTTCCTCCTCCTCCCTGTCCTCAGGCCATCCTGTCATCATGGGATGAGATGAGGCTGGGCTGTGTGGAATCACCCTGTATGGTTCCTTCCTCCATCTCATCATGCTCAGCTTGCAATGCATCCTCTTTAATTGCGAGCAGAGAGCATTTCAGAAGACAGAGAAGCGGGATGGTGACATTAATTATGGCATCATCGCCGCTCACCATCTTGGTGGAGTCCTCAAAGTTTTGGAGGATGGTACAAATGTCTGACATGTCCACTGCTGAGGTTTTATTTGTGGAGTCTGACCTGAATACCAATGCCCTTGTTGATGCTGGTAGTCAACAACTGCCCTCTTCTGCTCACAAATCCTTCCCAACATTTTCCTGGTGATTTTAGTAAACCAGAAGCAAATGGTTGTCAGCTACAAGGGCGAAAATTGTGTTTAACATTGTTTTATCAGCAATGTAGAGTTCCAATGTGTGGGGACATCGCAGATCAGTTTGTGAGCTGGAAGCTGCAAATGCTTCTGAAGCACGGCAAGGGCGGCGGAAGCTGTAGCTGACTTTCCAAAATGGGCACACAAGAGGCTTACTTTGACAAGCAGATCTGGCAGATCCGGGTAGGTTTTGAGAAACTGCTGAACCACTAGCGACAACATGTGGGTGTTTGTTGCAGAACAATTTCAGCTAGCCCACGGCCACGTCCTCGGCCTCGGCCTCTGCATGCACCATTACCATCATGTCCACTTCCCAGTCCCTTGCCACTCACCTTGCCCATTTTTAATGGAGGACAATATTTTCCACGTTCACGAGAAATGGGTGATTTTGCAACGCAGTTATATGTTACTTTTGACAGAGAACCACAATTTTAAATAGCAGGCCTGTAATTTCCTAACACTATTCTTCACAGACACCTAGTGTGAATAGCTTGACCTACACACTGCAACAAAATTAAAATGGAAGAAATGTCTGATTTTGGAACACTCTTATAGGTGATATGTCTGACAGAGACCCACATTTTAAATAGCAGGCCTGTAATTTACTAATACTATTCTTCACAGACAACTATTGTGAATAGCTTCACCGACACACTGCAACAGAATGAAAATGGAAGAAATGTATGATTTTTGAACAATCTTATAGGTGATATGACTGGCAGAGAACCATGGTTTTAAATAGTAGGGCTGTAATTTACTAATATTATTCTACACAGAGACCTAGTGTGAATAGCTTGACCGACACACTGCAACGGAATGAAAATGGAAGAAATGTATGATTTTTGAACAGTCTTATAGGTAATATGTCTGACAGAGAACCACGGTTTTAAATAGCAGGCTTCCAGTATCCATTGTTTCAGATGCTGCACATCTAGTATCTTGATGGTATGGTGTGGTATATGGGGTACAAAGATAGTGGGGCCATTCTTCATCAATGGAAACCTCAATGCCACTGGATATCTGAAATTGCTACATGATGATGTGTTGCCCTCTTTATGCACTGAAGATGGCACGTTCCCTGAGTTTTTCCAACAGGATGGTGCACCACCACATTATGGGTGTCAGGTCCGAGCATTCCTACATGAACAGTTTCCTGGAAAGTGGATTGGTCATCGTGGGCCAGTTGAATTGCCACCAAGGTCTCCCGATCTGACCCCCTTAGATTTTTATCTTTGGGGTCATCTGAAGGCAATTGTCTATGCTGTGAAGACACGAGATGTGCAGCATCTGAAACAACAGATACTGGAAGCCTGTGCTAGCATTTCTTATGCGATGTTGCTATCAGTGTGTCCAGAGTGGGAGAAGAGGGTTGCATTGATGACAATCCAACACAATGAGTAGCACTTTGAACACATTTTATAAGTGGTAATAAACTTGTAAAAAACTCATGAAAGAATAAAGTTACGTTAAAACCAAGAAAACCATTGTTTTTCTTATGAAATTCTCAATAAGTTTGATGCGTCATATGACCCTCTTCCCATTGAAAAACATAAATTTGGATCCAAAATGGCCAACTTCAAAATGGCTGCCATGGTCACCACCCATCTGGAAAAGTTTTCCCCCTCCCATATACTAATGTGCCACAAACAGGAAGTTAATATCACCAACCATTCCCATTTAATTTAGGTGTATCCATATAAATGGCCCACCCTGTAGATATATATTGTGGAATACCAATACTAACTATAACCAAGCAAAGCTCTCCCTGACGCAGCAGCAGCTCTCCCTACTCTGCCTGATTCTGGAATGACTGTGACGAGCATGGCGGCGCCAGGTCTCATATAGACCTGATGATGCTGTGCGGCCAGCCAATCACTGTAATTCCCACAACCAACATGGCTACGGCATTACAGTGCATGATAGGCAAACCCTGCGTATTCCTTGGCTCTCTAAAGAGGGCCAAATATGCAGGGAAGGTACCCGAGTTCCCGTTCGAGCAACCCGGAAATACTCGCCGAGCGCCTAGCTTGTCGAGCACAGTGATGCTCGGGTGAATACCGAACAGTGGCGAGCAGGTTCACTCATCACTAAAAAACAGCAATAATCACAAACTACTTGTTGTACACAGAATGGTGCCTTTTCACACCAGTTTCCTAGTACAGGTGCTTCTCACAAAATTAGAATGTCATCAAAAAGTTAATTTATTTCAGTTCTTCAATGCAAAAAGTGAAACTCATATATTATATAGAGTCATTACAAACAGAGTGATCTATTTCAAGTGTTTATTTCTATTAATGTTGATGATTATGGCTTACAGCCAATGAAAACACAAAAGTCATTATCTCAGTAAATTAAAATACTTTATAACACCAGCTTGAAAAATGATTTTAAAATCCGAAATGTTGGCCTACTGAAATGTATGTTCAGTAAATGCCCTCAATACTTGGTCGGGGCTCCTTTTGCATCAATTACTGCATCAATGCGGCGTGACATGGAGGCGATCAGCCTGTGGCATTGCTGAGGTGTTGTGGAAGCCCAGGTTGTTTTGATAGCAGGCTTCAGCTCATCTGCATTGTTGGGTCTGGTGTCTCTCATCTTCCTCTTGACAATACCCCATAGATTCTCTATGGGGTTAAGGTCAGGAAAGTTTTCTGGCCAATCAAGCACAGTGATTCTGTTGTTTCTAAACCAGGTATTGGTATTTTTGGCAGTGTGGTCAGGTGCCAAGTCCCGCTGGAGAATGAAATTTCCATCTCCAAAAAGCTTGTCAGCAGAGGGAAGCATGAAGTGCTCTAAAAGTTCCTGGTAGATGGCTGCGCTGACTTTGGTCTTGATAAAACACACTGGACCTACACCAGCAGATGACATGTCTCCCGAAACCATCACTGATTGTGGAAACTTAACACTAGACCTCAAGCAGGATGGATTATGTGCCTCTCCACTCTTCCTATAGACTCTGGATTTGATTTCCAAATGAAATGCAAAATTTACTTTCATCTGAACAACACCTTGGACCACTGAGCAACAGTCCAGGTCTTTTTCTCCTTGGCCCAGGTAAGACGCTTCTGGCTTTGTCTATTGGTCATGAGTGGCTTGACACAAGGAATGTAACACTTGTAGTCCATGTCCTGTATATGTCTGTGTGTGGTGGCTCTTGAAGCAATGACTCCAGCAGCAGTCCATTCCTTGTGAATCTCACCCAAATGTTTGAGTGGCCTTTTCTTAACAATCCTTTCAAGACTGCGGTTATCCTGGTTGCTTGTGCACCTTTTTCTACCACACTTTTTCCTTCCACTCAACTTTCCATTAATATGCTTGGATACAGCACTCTGTGAACAGCCAGCTTCTTTAGCAATGACCTTTAGTGACTTACCCTCCTTGTTGATTGTGTCAATGACTGCCTTCTGGACATCTGTTAAGTCAGCAGTCTTCCCCATGATTGTGGAGTTATTATGGTTGTGTTGCCATTTTCTGAGACCTGTAACGTTTTCATTTTTTGATCGATGGAGCTGTGTTATGGCATATTTTTTGCGGGGCAACATAGCATTTTTATTGATACCATTTTATGATAGATATGACATTTTATTTTTTTGTGTTATTGCAGTGACCAAAAAAACATCATTTTGGCATTATTTAATTTTTTGCGTTTATGATGTTTACCCATTGGGTTAATTATTTTTATATTTTGATAGATCAGATTTTTATGAATACGGCGATACCACATATGTGTATCTTTTCATTAGCTTTATTTTTAATGGGGGGAATGGATGGTGATTTAAATTTTTAGTTTTTTTTTTATTTTTTCATTTTTTTTTTTTAAACCATCCACGGTTAATAGAGGCAGGTCCTGCCATTATTTGCCAAATGTGGGGTGAGCTCACCCAGTGAGCCTGCTCCATACACCCGCTTACGACTTGCACTGTATATGTACAGCGGATGTCGGTAAGGAGTTAAATTTGAATTAAAATTGTTCCTCAATTCCTTTTCCACTTATTATATCCCTTTGGCATCCACAGAACTTGAAATCATCCCTTCTATTCTTTACTTGGCTTATTGACCATTGGTCTGCATTAAGAGCTTCTCCAATGAGGCTATATTCTTGTTTCAGAATATGAAGTGACAACAACGAAGAAATGCTTTCGGCGCACAGACTGAGGAGGGATTTTTTTTTGAATAAATGTAGTTTAATAGAGTACATATTTCTAATGAATAATATGACTAAACAAATAATATGTAGAATCATGTAGACCCCTTACACCAATGGAAATGATCTATTCAAGTATTGAAATGTTATGGCAAAAATTATTTTACCTAGTTATTTACATCAATGCTTTCTTCATTCCTTTGGAAAAATGTAGGTAGACCTTTTCTATTTCTGTTCTTTTTTTTTTATTTAATATAACTACACTTTTCTCCTGATAATAGCCCATTTCTGAGATGTATTATTTCTACAGTATATGTATGGGAAGATGTAGCTATATGTACTGGATATTTACACAGCAAAATGCACACAATTGATGTTTTTGTAAAAAATAAGTTAAAATGTCACATTTGTCATAGGTAAGTTATCAAATGAAGACTTTACTATATAGAAAAACACATGCTTTGATTAAAATGAAGCACCTCACTTGCTGAAACAGGAAACAGGGAATAATGAATGCTTTGCTTCAATTTGTGTCTTGTTAAGTATTCTGTGCTCACACTGTGGTTGCCATGCAGTGGGAAAATAAAACTATTTCCATCATATTGAAAAGCACTCTTTCCAGGTAAAAAAACAAGATCTCTAATCAATAAATAGACATTAGAGAAGTGCTGCACTATGTCTGGTTTATGTCTCATGTCTATGTAGACAGCAAACCTTAGGTGCAGGAACATATTTTATTCGTTGCCTGCTCTAAGAGTAAATGTTCCTGTTTGTTATGTGCAGGAAAAATATTCACACAAGAGAAATGTACAAAAAATGCTTTACATCTCAAAACTACATCGAGTAAAAGTGTTGATTAAATATGGAAAATAAATAGCAGTAGAATATATTACCGTAATTGTAACCTACTGCACTTTGAGCCGTAACGATGACATCTTCACCTTCCTGCAGTAAAGTCACACACAATTTGTTTTCAATTTTCAAGCTTAGAGCTCGAGAAACCGAGAACATTCATGGGAAATCAAAGTAGAAATACGAAAAAAAAAAATATATAATAATTAAATAATAATATCATAAAATGTGTACAATAATTGTGCATTCTTTTTAGGGAAAAAAAGCTATACTAATACATTTCAAAAAGAGCAGTTTCTACCAATCAACCATGTAAGGGGTTGTCCATGATCTCAGAATTGTTTCTATTTGGAAGAAATGGTAAAAAATGAAGTGATATTCACTTATTCTGCCAGACTCTGTTTACTTTGACTCCAGCGACTCACAGACAATTAACCCTTTTTCCTCCTTGGGTTTTTCGATTTTTGCATTTTTGTTTTTTTGCTCCCTGTCTTCCCAAAGACCTAACTTTTTTGGTTTTCTGTCAACGTGGCCATGTAAGGGCTTGTTTTTTGCGGGACAAGTTGTACTTTTGAACGACACCATTGCTTTTACCATATGTTGGACTGGAAAATGGGAAAACAATTGAAAGTGCAGTGAAATTGCAAAAACACTATGTTACTAGGTAGGTGTAAGCACAGAAAGTTATTTGCTGCAACAGACAGAAGTATTGCTGTGGCATGTGCAGTTGTTAAATTTGACTAATAATGCAGTTGTAAAACCAGAATCTTGTTGTTTTTTTGTTTTTTTAAATTTATCACCCTGCAAAAAAAATGCAACGTACGTAGCCCTTAAAATACTTAATGTTATTAGGTAGGTTAGGTACACGCACGGTAATATAATTTATGCCAACAAGAAGTTTTGTTCTGGCAAGTATGGTTGTTAAATTCAACCTTTAAAACATTTGTATGAACGTAACCTTTTTGTATGTATTTATTTCTCTTATTTTTCCTTTTATACCTTGAACAAAAATTCAACGGAACCAAAAATGCAATGTTGCAAAAAAAAACCATCCTTGGTAATTTCCCCAAAAAATAATGGGACAAGAAAAACTGGTTAATTTTGCCTCCAAAAAGCAAGCACATGAAAGAGATCACTTTATTTTGATGATGTACTCAAGTCTAATGTTTGACTTCTACTACAAAGAAGTATGCAAAAAAAATATACATATTTAACAGCATGCACACTTTGTGAGGTGGACAGTTGATTATAAAATTTTAAATTCTGTAGATTTGTGATTTTTTTAAAAAAAAATTATGGCTTCCTTGTTTGTGATACCCAAGCCTAGGTTTCAGTATTCTTCTTTAAATTTTCACGATGAGTTTTTTGTGAGCTTTTGACAATGCATATGTTCACTGAGCAAAAAATTGCAGCGTCTTACAGTCCCATCAAAATGAATTGGATTTATAGAAATCTCATTCCTGTGGGATTTTTTGTTAGGCAGTGTAAAGTGACCTGCATTTTTTAAATCTACTATATGTCAAGTCTCTTTTGCACGTATGCTAAGTTTTATGTGCAAATTTTTCCATAGAATTGCATTTGATGTGGAAAAAGACACATATGCATTTTTAATGCGTTCCACTGTGGAAATTTCACTAAAAATGCAAGTGAGCCACACATGACTGTATCAATAAAGTTTTGTCAAAGCCAAGTACCAGCAAGCATAAAAAACATAGCAGCTTAATTTACAATACAACATATTGAAAAGAGGCAAAAATCAAAGCGTCAAAAAGGCGATAATAATGCATGTTAAAAAATACACTCAAAACTGCAATGAAAAAATGCAAATAGCATAATTTACCTAACGATTGCAGAAATGCTGCCAATTGTCTGTAACATCAAAAACTCAACAAATATTCATTGTTGGAGCCTTTGGGCTCATTTAAACATTAGTTTTTCTTGTACAAATGCTATCTGTGTTTTTCATGAATAGCACTCCTACTTATGATATGGCTATAAGAATCTTTGGATTATTATTCACAGAATGACTACCACTCCCATTTTTAATGTGATTTGACAACACTTGTGCAGATTGTACAACACAATGCAGTTTTGGCCTTTTTCTGTCGCTATGTAAAATTGAGCTGTGCATTCTAACTGTCTATCCCTACATTGTAAAAGCATAGAATGGCACTGTGCTGATTGGTTGTTCTAGATCATGTGAAGTGAAAGCTGCAGTGAATTATGGCCCTGCAGTATGTGAAATGGTGGCAGACATTTCTTTTTTTTTGTCCGATCAGCACAAATTGAATTGCAAACTATTCGAGTTCGAGGAGGACCTGCCAACTTCAGAACGTTCAACTCAAAGTTGATTCTTCGTGGATTGATTCTATTGACATGTTCAATGGTGTGCTTATCATTAAGACCACAGTGCTAACACTATTATTACCAGCCGTGGAATTATACACTAGAGCCCTGAAGATAGTATATACTTTAGTGTATAATGTACTGTAATTGTATAGGTAAATCTAGTGACTTAACAATGGCATCTCAAATTAAAGTAATTTTTCTTCACTCTTCTTCATCCGATGCAGACCACTATGAGTTCTTCCAGCTATGACTTGTCTCTGCAGAATGAAACACACAGGCATCTGTAGCTGATCACTTCTAGAAAACCTTCCCCAGTTTTTTACTCACTTTTACACTAATGACTAGTGTTGAGCATTCCGATACTGAAATATCGGGTATAGGCCGATATTCGCGGTATCGGAATTCCGATACTTAATTCCGATACTTTTACAATATCGAATACCGGAATCGGAAGTTCCCATAATGCCTGCGCTCTGCAGTGTCTCTGAAGGATGACAAGCTGGATGGCAGCGCTCAGCTGAGATCCAGCCTGTCATCAGAATGCCATCCCAGCGTGGGAGAATTCTCCTGATCGTTTAAAAGCTGGCGGGCGGTAAAAAGCCGCCGGCTTTTAAACAATCACTCAGCCCCATACTGCTTCCCCGCAGCCTCCCACCCCGATCCTCCGCTCCCCTCGCCACCTCCCATCCCGATCGTAAGTTAGGACCGGGCGGGGAGCGCAGCACCAAGGAGCGGGGAGCGAAGGACCCGGGCGGGGAAGCTGGCAGTGAAAAGACTTCACTGCCGGCTTTCCCGCCGGTTATTTCAAATGAACAGCTGAGGTATCAGGTGATGCTGATAAGCTGTTCATTTGAAGTCGCCGTGGTGCCCTCAGAGGGTTCACGTGAGTTCATGCTTGACTGCATTGCATGAACTCACATGAACTTTCCCACGGCCGCACAGGTCAGCCTCACCTCCCAGACCATCAGACCTATCATGATTGATGTGTGTGGGTGTCTGTGCGCGGTGTCTGCGAGAGTGTGCGGGGTGTCTGTGCGTGTGTCTGCGAGTGTGTGCGGTGTCTGTGCGATGTCTGCGGGTGTGTGCGTGCAGGCAGACATAGGCCGATGTGACACTACTACTCCCATCGGCCTATGTCTGTCCCCCGTCCACTCGTGCCAGCAGGATCAGCTCGATGGGAGCAGTAGTTCCTATCAGCCTGATCCTGCTATTTAAATTGCCCTACTGTATCCCCAATAAATTTTAAATACATGTCATTGGTGGCCAGTGGTTACCTAAAATAAATTAGTTTATACATTACCTGTCCCCGCCGACCGCCACCTAAAATAAAGTAAAAAATAAAAAACTACACCTATACTCACCTAGACACCTAATTCCCCGAAGCCATCGATCTCCTGTAATAAAATATAAAACAATAAACCACAACCTTATCCTTACCCCTCCGTAGTAGTCCACGAGTGTCCCACGATGATCTCCAGTTTAGAGCAGCCACATAGAATGTGACCACTCTGAACCGCTGCCGCCGCTAGAATGACGGGGCCGTAAAGCAGCCCTGTCATTGCATAAGCGGGTTCGCCGGAGTTCAGGCAGCGCTGCTCCGGTTAACTCCTTTACGGCCCTGCTGTATCGTGAGAAATTCCCATGGTACAGCAGTGCCGTATAGGAGGTCTCCGGAGCTGCGCTGCCTGAATGCACTCCGGTGACCTCAGTCAGTGGCTCCTGCTGCCGGGAGCGGACGTGTTCCCGGCAGTGTGAGCTTACAGCAGCCATGCACAGCTGTCACCATCTCCAGATGTGACAGCTGTGCATGGGAGATCAGCGCAGGAACGTGGACAGGTAACTATTTTTTTTTAGTAAACTAAGAATTAAATAAAATTGTGTGTTTTATTTCAAATAAATTATTTTTTTCTGGGTGTAGTGTGTTTTTTCTTTTTAACACTTTGTAGGTTAGTAATGGGGGTGTCTTATAGACGCCCATCATTACTAACCAGGGCTTCATGGCAGCTGGCGCTGACATGAACCCCACCACTATTACCCCCTGCCACCGCACCAGGGCAGCATGGAAGAGCGAGGCTAAGTGCCAGAGTTGGCGCATCCTATGCCAGGTACAAATAGGCAGCTGGTGGTTGGGCGCAGCCCGTTCCTGCCTGCTGTACCTGGCTGGACACAAATATAGTGCGAAGCCCCACGTCAATTTTTTTTTAATTATTTCAGGAAATTCATGAAATAATTAAAAAAAAATTGATGTGGGGCTTCGCACTATATTTGTGTCCAGCCAGGTACAGCAGGCAGGAACGGGCTGCGCCCAACCACCAGCTGCCTATTTGTACCTGGCCGGACACAACAATATAGGGAAGCCCTTTTTTTAAAAAATTATTTCATGAAATAATTTTAAAAAAATTGACGTGGGGCTTCGCACTATATTTGTGTCCAGCCAGGTACAGCAGGCAGGAACGGGCTGCCCCCAACCACCAGCTGCCTATTTGTACCTGGTTGGACACAACAATATAGGGAAGCCCTTTTTTTCTTAATTATTTCATGAATTTTATGAAATAATTAAAAAAAAAATACGTGGGGCTTCGCCCTATTTTTGTGTCCAGCCAGGTACAACTAGACAGATGGGGGCTGGAATCCGCAGCGCAGGGAGGCCCAAGCTTTCTGGGCCCCACCCGCTGCAAATTGCAGTCCGCAGCCACCCCGGAAAATGGCGCGTTCATAGAAGCGCCATCTTCTGGCGCTGTACCCAACTCATCCAGGGCCCTGGTGCGGTGGCTCACTGGGTAATAAAGGGGTTAAGGCCAGCTTGGCATTATCAGCTGGCCCTAAGCCCAAAATTCATGGGGTCACGCCAATATTAGACATGACCACCATGAATTTCTAGTAAAGTATTTAAAAAAAACACAACACCCAGAAAAAAGTCCTTTAATTGAAATAAACACACAATTCTTTATTGTTCTAAATTAAACTCTACTTACCATCACGCCCATTCCAGCTGAAGCCAACAATCTCCTGCAATAAAAGTAAAATAATAAACCAACCTCATCCTTACCTTTCCATGGTTCCCACGACAGCTTCAGCTCTGCTACATCGAGATGACAGGCTGGACCGCAGCAGAACGCTGCCATCCAGCCTGTCATCCCGCAGACACTGAGAAGCGCAGGCATGCTTGCGCTCCTCAGTGTCTCTCTGTGACGGCATAAAGAGGAGTCGAGGTCATGTCCAATGAACTCGGCTCACCTCATGCACGTCACTGACAGCGTGGGAAAATTCTCCTGCACTCAGCGCTTCAGCGTGAGAATTTTCCCACGCTGTCAGTGACGTGAATGAGGTGAGGTCATGTCCAATGAACTCAGCTCACCTCATGCACGTCACTGACAGCGTGGGAAAATTCTCACTCTGAAGCGCTGAGTGCAGGAGAATTCTCCCACGCTGTCAGTGACGTGCATGAGGTGAGCTGAGTTCATTGGACATGAACTCGGCTCATCTGGATGCCGTCACAGAGAGACACTGAGGAGCGCAAGCATGCCTGCGCTTCTCAGTGTCTGCGGGATGACAGGCTGGATGGCAGCGTTCTGCTGCGGTCCAGCCTGTCATCTCGATGTAGCAGAGCTGAAGCTGTCCTGGGAACCATGGAAAGGTAAGGATGAGGTTGCTTTATTATTTTTCTTTTATTGCAGGAGATCGTTGGCTTCAGCTGGAATGGGCGTGATGGTAAGTAGAGTTTAATTTAGAACAATAAAGAATTGTGTGTTTATTTCAATTAAAGGACTTTATTCTAGGTGTTTGTGTTTTTTTTTTAACTTTGACTATGGGGTTAGTAATGGGGGTGTCTTATAGACGCCTCTCCATTACTAACCTGGGCTTGATGTCAGCTGGCATTATAAGCTGACATCAACCCCAGCCCTATTACCCCACTGCCATCGCTACAGGGCAGTGGGAAGAGCGAGGCTAAGTGCCAGAATTGGCGCATCCTATGGATGCGCCATTTCTGGGGCGGCTGACGACTGGTGTTTCTAGCCTGGGAGGGGGCCAATATTCATGGCACCCTTCCTGGGATATTAATGTCAGCCCCCAGCTGTCTGCCTAGCCTTTGCTAGCTATTAAATTAGGGGGGACCCCACGTCATTTTTTTGAGGGGGTCCCCCATTTTAATAGCTAGTAAAGGCTAGGTATTCAGCTGGGGGCTGATATTAGTAGCCTGGGAAGCTCCGTGGGTATTACCCCCTTCCCAGGCTTCAAACATCTGCCCCAGCCGTCTGCTTAACCTCCGCTAGAGACTAAAATTACGGGGAACCCCACGCCAATTTTTTTTTAAATAAATCCTTTTTTTAACACTAAATGACAAGTACAGTAAGCAACACTGTCACTGTACTTCATATATATGTGACTGACATGTTTCTATCTATCTAATCTATGTGTGAAGCTCTATTCTGTCTGTTATAAATTGTCGGGTACCGCTGCTGAATTGCCGGCCGGCTTTTTTAAAGAGACGGTGCATGAAAACACTATTATTTTTTTAAATAAATCCTTTACACTAAATGACAAGTACAGTAACCTACACTGTCACTGTACTTCATATATATGTGACTGACATGTTTCTATCTATCTAATCTATGTGTGAAGCTCTATTCTTTCTGTTGTAAATTGTCGGGTACCGGTGTATGCCGCTGATGAATTGCCGGCTTTTCATGTAATACATTCTACATTATTCTTAGTTGTTTTACTTCATGTAGAATTAACCTACAAGGAAAGAAAGGGTTTATTTTCATTCCGATATTTTTTTCCCATTGACCTGCATTGGTTTCCGGTATCTGAATCGGCGATATCCGATACTTTTTGGGTATCGGTTCGATCCAATCCGATACGATATTTCCTGATATTGGAAGACAAAAGACAAAAATATATCTCATACCCTACCATCATTATATATAAATGTAAAGCAAAGTTGCATAATAAATATAGGGTACTTAGTGAACTATTTTTGATCAAAAAAAGTATACAAGCCGTCCCACCAGCGGCAAGGTGACCCTAAATTGGGACGGTACCTATACTGCCTATATTAAAAACCTTACTGTATATCAAAGTTGAAGCAATGCATATAAAAGGGTAGACAAATAGGACCGGGTCCCAACTCCAGACCACCCAGGCCCGTGGTAAGCTACATATATACCAGTCAGCTCAACAAAAGGGAATGCCACACCCTTAAATTGCACAGAATGCAAACAAGATAAAAAACCAAGCAATGTGAACTGAGGTCTAAGATGGTAGACATGCAAGAATTAGGAGCATGTTCACACTAGCAAAAAGAAGCAAAACCTGCAAAAGACAAAAGACAAAAATATATCTCATACCCTACCATCATTATATATAAATGTAAAGCAAAGTTGCATAATAAATATAGGGTACTTAGTGAACTATTTTTGATCAAAAAAAGTATACAAGCCGTCCCACCAGCGGCAAGGTGACCCTAAATTGGGACGGTACCTATACTGCCTATATTAAAAACCTTACTGTATATCAAAGTTGAAGCAATGCATATAAAAGGGTAGACAAATAGGACCGGGTCCCAACTCCAGACCACCCAGGCCCGTGGTAAGCTACATATATACCAGTCAGCTCAACAAAAGGGAATGCCACACCCTTAAATTGCACAGAATGCAAACAAGATAAAAAACCAAGCAATGTGAACTGAGGTCTAAGATGGTAGACATGCAAGAATTAGGAGCATGTTCACACTAGCAAAAAGAAGCAAAACCTGCAAAAGACAAAAGACAAAAATATATCTCATACCCTACCATCATTATATATAAATGTAAAGCAAAGTTGCATAATAAATATAGGGTACTTAGTTAACTATTTTTGATCAAAAAAAGTATACAAGCCGTCCCACCAGCGGCAAGGTGACCCTAAATTGGGATGGTACCTATACTGCCTATATTAAAAACCTTACTGTATATCAAAGTTGAAGCAATGCATATAAAAGGGTAGACAAATAGGACCGGGTCCCAACTCCAGACCACCCAGGCCCGTGGTAAGCTACATATATACCAGTCAGCTCAACAAAAGGGAATGCCACACCCTTAAATTGCACAGAATGCAAACAAGATAAAAAACCAAGCAATGTGAACTGAGGTCTAAGATGGTAGACATGCAAGAATTAGGAGCATGTTCACACTAGCAAAAAGAAGCAAAACCTGCAAAAGACAAAAGACAAAAGACAAAAATATATCTCATACCCTACCATCATTATATATAAATGTAAAGCAAAGTTGCATAATAAATATAGGGTACTTAGTGAACTATTTTTGATCAAAAAAAGTATACAAGCCGTCCCACCAGCGGCAAGGTGACCCTAAATTGGGACGGTACCTATACTGCCTATATTAAAAACCTTACTGTATATCAAAGTTGAAGCAATGCATATAAAAGGGTAGACAAATAGGACCGGGTCCCAACTCCAGACCACCCAGGCCCGTGGTAAGCTACATATATACCAGTCAGCTCAACAAAAGGGAATGCCACACCCTTAAATTGCACAGAATGCAAACAAGATAAAAAACCAAGCAATGTGAACTGAGGTCTAAGATGGTAGACATGCAAGAATTAGGAGCATGTTCACACTAGCAAAAAGAAGCAAAACCTGCAAAAGACAAAAGACAAAAATATATCTCATACCCTACCATCATTATATATAAATGTAAAGCAAAGTTGCATAATAAATATAGGGTACTTAGTGAACTATTTTTGATCAAAAAAAGTATACAAGCCGTCCCACCAGCGGCAAGGTGACCCTAAATTGGGACGGTACCTATACTGCCTATATTAAAAACCTTACTGTATATCAAAGTTGAAGCAATGCATATAAAAGGGTAGACAAATAGGACCGGGTCCCAACTCCAGACCACCCAGGCCCGTGGTAAGCTACATATATACCAGTCAGCTCAACAAAAGGGAATGCCACACCCTTAAATTGCACAGAATGCAAACAAGATAAAAAACCAAGCAATGTGAACTGAGGTCTAAGATGGTAGACATGCAAGAATTAGGAGCATGTTCACACTAGCAAAAAGAAGCAAAACCTGCAAAAGACAAAAGACAAAAATATATCTCATACCCTACCATCATTATATATAAATGTAAAGCAAAGTTGCATAATAAATATAGGGTACTTAGTGAACTATTTTTGATCAAAAAAAGTATACAAGCCGTCCCACCAGCGGCAAGGTGACCCTAAATTGGGACGGTACCTATACTGCCTATATTAAAAACCTTACTGTATATCAAAGTTGAAGCAATGCATATAAAAGGGTAGACAAATAGGACCGGGTCCCAACTCCAGACCACCCAGGCCCGTGGTAAGCTACATATATACCAGTCAGCTCAACAAAAGGGAATGACACACCCTTAAATTGCACAGAATGCAAACAAGATAAAAAACCAAGCAATGTGAACTGAGGTCTAAGATGGTAGACATGCAAGAATTAGGAGCATGTTCACACTAGCAAAAAGAAGCAAAACCTGCAAAAGACAAAAGACAAAAATATATCTCATACCCTACCATCATTATATATAAATGTAAAGCAAAGTTGCATAATAAATATAGGGTACTTAGTGAACTATTTTTGATCAAAAAAAGTATACAAGCCGTCCCACCAGCGGCAAGGTGACCCTAAATTGGGACGGTACCTATACTGCCTATATTAAAAACCTTACTGTATATCAAAGTTGAAGCAATGCATATAAAAGGGTAGGCAAATAGGACCGGGTCCCAACTCCAGACCACCCAGGCCCGTGGTAAGCTACATATATACCAGTCAGCTCAACAAAAGGGAATGCCACACCCTTAAATTGCACAGAATGCAAACAAGATAAAAAACCAAGCAATGTGAACTGAGGTCTAAGATGGTAGACATGCAAGAATTAGGAGCATGTTCACACTAGCAAAAAGAAGCAAAACCTGCAAAAGTCAAAAGACAAAAGACAAAAATATATCTCATACCCTACCATCATTATATATAAATGTAAAGCAAAGTTGCATAATAAATATAGGGTACTTAGTGAACTATTTTTGATCAAAAAAAGTATACAAGCCGTCCCACCAGCGGCAAGGTGACCACGGGCCTGGGTGGTCTGGAGTTGGGACCCGGTCCTATTTGTCTACCCTTTTATATGCATTGCTTCAACTTTGATATACAGTAAGGTTTTTAATATAGGCAGTATAGGTACCGTCCCAATTTAGGGTCACCTTGCCGCTGGTGGGACGGCTTGTATACTTTTTTTGATCAAAAATAGTTCACTAAGTACCCTATATTTATTATGCAACTTTGCTTTACATTTATATATAATGATGGTAGGGTATGAGATATATTTTTGTCTTTTGTCTTTTGTCTTTTGCAGGTTTTGCTTCTTTTTGCTAGTGTGAACATGCTCCTAATTCTTGCATGTCTACCATCTTAGACCTCAGTTCACATTGCTTGGTTTTTTATCTTGTTTGCATTCTGTGCAATTTAAGGGTGTGGCATTCCCTTTTGTTGAGCTGACTGGTATATATGTAGCTTACCACGGGCCTGGGTGGTCTGGAGTTGGGACCCGGTCCTATTTGTCTACCCTTTTATATGTATTGCTTCAACTTTGATATACAGTAAGGTTTTTAATATAGGCAGTATAGGTACCGTCCCAATTTAGGGTCACCTTGCCGCTGGTGGGACGGCTTGTATACTTTTTTTGATCAAAAATAGTTCACTAAGTACCCTATATTTATTATGCAACTTTGCTTTACATTTATATATAATGATGGTAGGGTATGAGATATATTTTTGTCTTTTGTCTTTTGCAGGTTTTGCTTCTTTTTGCTAGTGTGAACATGCTCCTAATTCTTGCATGTCTACCATCTTAGACCTCAGTTCACATTGCTTGGTTTTTTATCTTGTTTGCATTCTGTGCAATTTAAGGGTGTGGCATTCCCTTTTGTTGAGCTGACTGGTATATATGTAGCTTACCACGGGCCTGGGTGGTCTGGAGTTGGGACCCGGTCCTATTTGTCTACCCTTTTATATGCATTGCTTCAACTTTGATATACAGTAAGGTTTTTAATAAAGGCAGTATAGGTACCGTCCCAATTTAGGGTCACCTTGCCGCTGGTGGGACGGCTTGTATACTTTTTTTGATCAAAAATAGTTCACTAAGTACCCTATATTTATTATGCAACTTTGCTTTACATTTATATATAATGATGGTAGGGTATGAGATATATTTTTGTCTTTTGTCTTTTGCAGGTTTTGCTTCTTTTTGCTAGTGTGAACATGCTCCTAATTCTTGCATGTCTACCATCTTAGACCTCAGTTCACATTGCTTGGTTTTTTATCTTGTTTGCATTCTGTGCAATTTAAGGGTGTGGCATTCCCTTTTGTTGAGCTGACTGGTATATATGTAGCTTACCACGGGCCTGGGTGGTCTGGAGTTGGGACCCGGTCCTATTTGTGTACCCTTTTATATGCATTGCTTCAACTTTGATATACAGTAAGGTTTTTAATATAGGCAGTATAGGTACCGTCCCAATTTAGGGTCACTTTGCCGCTGGTGGAACGGCTTGTATACTTTTTTTGATCAAAAATAGTTCACTAAGTACCCTATATTTATTATGCAACTTTGCTTTACATTTATATATAATGATGGTAGGGTATGAGATATATTTTTGTCTTTTGTCTTTTGCAGGTTTTGCTTCTTTTTGCTAGTGTGAACATGCTCCTAATTCTTGCATGTCTACCATCTTAGACCTCAGTTCACATTGCTTGGTTTTTTATCTTGTTTGCATTCTGTGCAATTTAAGGGTGTGGCATTCCCTTTTGTTGAGCTGACTGGTATATATGTAGCTTACCACGGGCCTGGGTGGTCTGGAGTTGGGACCCGGTCCTATTTGTCTACCCTTTTATATGCATTGCTTCAACTTTGATATACAGTAAGGTTTTTAATATAGGCAGTATAGGTACCGTCCCAATTTAGGGTCACCTTGCGGCTGGTGGGACGGCTTGTATACTTTTTTTGATCAAAAATAGTTCACTAAGTACCCTATATTTATTATGCAACTTTGCTTTACATTTATATATAATGATGGTAGGGTATGAGAGATATTTTTGTCTTTTGTCTTTTGCAGGTTTTGCTTCTTTTTGCTAGTGTGAACATGCTCCTAATTCTTGCATGTCTACCATCTTAGACCTCAGTTCACATTGCTTGGTTTTTTATCTTGTTTGCATTCTGTGCAATTTAAGGGTGTGGCATTCCCTTTTGTTGAGCTGACTGGTATATATGTAGCTTACCACGGGCCTGGGTGGTCTGGAGTTGGGACCCGGTCCTATTTGTCTACCCTTTTATATGCATTGCTTCAACTTTGATATACAGTAAGGTTTTTAATATAGGCAGTATAGGTACCGTCCCAATTTAGGGTCACCTTGCCGCTGGTGGGACGGCTTGTATACTTTTTTTGATCAAAAATAGTTCACTAAGTATCCTATATTTATTATGCAACTTTGCTTTACATTTATATATAATGATGGTAGGGTATGAGATATATTTTTGTCTTTTGTCTTTTGCAGGTTTTGCTTCATTTTGCTAGTGTGAACATGCTCCTAATTCTTGCATGTCTACCATCTTAGACCTCAGTTCACATTGCTTGGTCTGATATTGGAAGGTATCGCTCAACACTACTAATGACGAAAGAAAAGTGCCATAGATCCACCCTAATTGCCTGTACAGTAATGGTATCCCCAAAAGTAAAATACAGTGGCATCCATGAAGTAATAGCATCTACCTTTTATGCCTTGATACAGTTGGAACATTGAAAATTTTGGCTCCATAGAATAATAATGGGTAAGGCAACAAGGTGGGCTTTGTTAATATATGGGGCAACAATGAGATAATTACTGTATGGGGCTACAATGGGAGCATTTTTAACCCCTTCACGACCTTGCGATTTTCTGTGTTTTCATTTTTGGTTTTTTTCCCCCTTTCTTCCAAGACCCATAACGTTGTTATTTTTACATCCACATAGCCATACAAGGGCTTATCTTTTGCGCAATGAGTTGCACTTTTGAATGACACCATTGATTTTACCATATAGTGTACTGGAAAGTGGGACAAAAATTCCAAGTGCATTTAAATTGTAAACAAAATGCAATTTCAGAATGGATTTTATTTTTTTATTTGCCATGGTCACTATATAGTAAAAATTTGGAAATTTGTAAGAAAATAAAATTTTGCTTATGTCACCATTTTCCGCGACCTGCAACGTTTTAATATTTTGCGATATGGAGCTGTGTGAGAGCTTATTTTTTTGCGCCCTGAGCAGACTTTTTTACTGATACCATTTTGGTGTAGATACAATGTTTTGGTCGCATCTTATTGCATTTTATTGAAATGTTGCTGTTTCCAAAAAACATTATTCTGGCATTTTCCTTTCTTTTCTCATTACGTTCTTTACCAATCGGAATAAATTATTTTATAATTTGATAGAACAGACTTTTACGAATGCAGCAATATCAAATTTGTGTATTTTTTATTTTTTTTTAATTATTTTATTTTTATTGGGACAAAAAAGCGGTGATTTGAACTTTTGTGTTTTTTTTGTTTTGTTCATATTTTTTAAAAAAAATTTTCTCACTTTTCACTACATTTGTTAGTCTCCTTAGGGGATTTGAAGCTGCGATCATCCATTTGCTTGTGCGAATCACAATCTCACAAAATCACGATCTCCTATGAACGCCAGCTATGGGCTGGCATTCATCGCAAGATCACAATGACAGGCACATGGATCTTCACGGCAACCCATCAGTACCAGCGATGTTAACTCCCACTGTCATAAATTGATAGTGGGATTTAACAGGTTAACATCAGTGGGCGAAGCTCTACTACACTCCACCTGTTAAAGACACATGCTGGCTGATTAATTCAGCCATCTTGTGTGGGGAAAGATGTGGGCTTGGTGTGCGAGCCTCCATCAAAGTCAGGGACACGACTTTTGATGTACAAGTACTTCAAAGGTCGTGAAGGGGTTAATGTATGAGGCCATAATGGGGGCATTGTTAATGTAGGAGGCCATAATGGGGGCACTATTAATGTATAGGGCCACAATGAGTGCATTGTTAACATAAGTAATGTTTTCACTAATGTATATATCGGACGAATGCAATCCGATAAATAATCGGATTAAACTCAGACCAATGTTATTCAATGAGGCAGTGCATATCTGCGTATTTTTTTTTCAGCTGTGTTCGGTATGAGAAAAAAATTGCAGCATGTTGCAATTTCCTTCAGAAATCGGACAGTGAAGGAAAAAAATCGCATGCCATATGAACCATCAGTATAGCATTCGATTTTTATGGATACATTACAGTTCTGTAGTATAAGAAACTGTAAATGACCCTGTAAAAGATTAATAGCTGCTGTGTAGAAAAACGGATTGCACATGAACAGCATACGGATAACAAGTGAGAAAAAATCGTCCCACTCTCCTGAATGAGAATGGGACCGATTATTATATGCCAGTGTGAGCGTACCCAAACACTGCCCCCTGATGACAATTTGTTTCATGAAAAGAGACTGCGGTGTTACATGCTGTGACTGTGACAGCTGCGGAGGCAACTGAAGATGTGGTCACTTCTCAATCACTTCTCTTGTACCATGATGTCATCATGGGATGACAGTGATAGTAGCTGTGGTAAGTGACCACAGTGCCGCCCCCTGGCGATGTCCTGTTTCAGGAGGAGTGATAGACTTTGCAGAGAAGTGCGTGCAGCCCCAGCCTCCTCTCAGACAAAACATTACAGGAAATAGAGTAAAAAAACATTCAGGCCCTGTGCACACGGTGCGTTTTTGATGTGTTTTTTCCGCGTGGAATTGACCCCAAAAAACGCATTGGAATCCTTATCCCAGCATTGTCTATGAGAATTCTGAAAATCTGTGCACATGATCAGAAATTTTCCTGACAGGATTTCATTTGCGTTTAAATCTGCAGCATGTCAATTCTTTGTGCATTTTTGCCAGCGTTTTTCCTATTGAATGCATTGGTAAAAAGTAAAAACGCAAGCAAAAACACACAAAAAATGCACCAAAAACGCATGGAATGTTTTTGCTGCCAAGAAGTGCAGAAATGCTGCAGAAATTTCTGCACAAAATACTCATCGGGTG
Organism: Phyllobates terribilis; assembly: GCF_046119375.1. Taxonomy (NCBI): domain Eukaryota; kingdom Metazoa; phylum Chordata; class Amphibia; order Anura; family Dendrobatidae; genus Phyllobates; species Phyllobates terribilis. The sequence continues at coordinate 455,132,620 of NW_027362763.1, read as the reverse complement.
CACATACCCTTATAGGAATCAGACCACCACATTAACATTGCCTCATTTTCCCAGCATAACATAGCCTATGCTCACCTTATTTACCTAGCATCACATAGATTTGCATCCTATAATTCATCTGTAGCTCAGACTGAACTTAATACGAGAGAATGACATAGCCTTACTTTACCTCAATTCACAAGAATAAAATAACCTCAATTTGTCTTTCTCACTTTTTTCAGCAATTCTCTTCTGCCTGAACAAAGCTTTTGAAAAAGTATTTAGCACTTATATGCTGCTTTGGGGTTAATTAAAGGGGTTTCCAGTATTTTTGGTGATCTTTATATTATACCATATCCACTTTGTGGCCATTTTTAAAATATTAGGAAACCCTTTTCAATATTTGTACTTGAAAACATTTTACAGAAATAAACTAATAATGGTGGGTAACTGTCTCTTTTACTGTTGGCGCCTGGATCCAGAGACTAAAACTTGCTTGGTAGATTGACTGGATAACAGGAAGTAACACTTGTCAATTTTGTCACATTTATAACACTGTTGGTAAAAACATTAACACTGTTACCAAAGGTGCCCATACACATAAGGGCAAGATTGGCACAACCTGCCTATTCCAGCATAGCTATGACTTTATTATGCCAAACTGGCTATGGCTATGTATGCTGAACCTGTGCTGCCTGCCCTGACCTTGGACCATCTGACCATATCTTTGTCTTTTCCCTCATGCACCGCATACCAGTACCTCTAATCCTCTGGTCAGCTGCTGCAGTCCCGGTAACTGGCCTGGAGTGGCACCTGGTGTCTACCGGCAGCCCAGCCTATCCTCACAACCAGAGGCGCTAGTTAAGACCATGTAGGCAAGCAGTCACAACCCTCCAGGGTAAATCTGGCTCGTGGCGCAGTGGGCCCACATCCATCAGCGTTACATTCACCCTCCAGCGTAACAACTCAACTGAGCAGAGCACACATGCACATTCAACGAAGCACAGTGCGCTTTTGTTTTGAAATTGGGGGTGTCTGTCCACCAAACAAGCAATAAACAGACAGATATAGAAGATGTAAAGTCATCTTTGCAGTTCATACACATAACAAAGCTATCAGCACAAACACTGTAGAGCATTACAGATAATCCCCTGAAAGCCATATTAAAGACCCTTAGGCATTTCATGTGCTGACACATGTTGCTTCTGGATGGTACTGTACCGCCTGTGGGAACAATGCTAAGAGAGTGAAGGGAAATTCAATAAATCTAAACCCGTCATACATGCAACCATATACTGTATGTTAGTCCCTAATATCCATAGTCCACAGTCCATCTATATTGGGTAATCTACAGAGTGAAAAAATATCTGATCATGACTATGTGGTGGCACTGGCAGAAGGAGAATGATCTCTAATGCACCACGGTTTTGACCTTCCTTGCGACTCATGTTAAATTTAATTCTGCATATTCCTCTTTACAAATTTGAATGCCTTCTTTCCATTTTTTTCTGTTGAGGTAGATAAACCTAGCTATGAAAATGAAAAAAAGGCTGAACTTAAAATGTGAAAATACAAAGATACATCCATATTTATGGAACATGCTCTACTCATTGCTTCGAAAATCTACTGACTTTAAGTTGTGAATTATGTGGAGATATTGCTCTGCTCATGTTTGTGATATCATAAATATTATCGTGAAGCCATATTATTTTGGGTGGTGAAGGAGACGGTTCTTAGCATCAATGCATAACTGTGAGCTGGAAACTGGTCTGACGCCAACATGGTTAATTTTCGTCTTTTCTTTAAATATATGTCTCCTCTCTACTTGAAGGCATGTTTTCTCTAAAACACAGCCACAATCAGAAGAAGAACATCTGCATGAATTTTAAATGTACAACTGAAGACAAAACTAGGTTTACTAATTTATGGGAAAAATTAAAGCTAAACCAGGTGATGATTTTCAGGAGTGCATCATATTGATTTTTATTACTAACTACATTACTTGTATTTGCTTTGTATCAGTGTACAATTTACTGGCTGTCAGACATTCCTGTAAAATCTGAATAAATTCAGTTTACTGCTGAGAAAGCAAATGAATGTGACTCCCCCCCCCCCCCCCCCCTCCCCTAAACTGTGCCGAGATGTCATTTGCATACATAAATACATTTATTCCTTTTGCAGATCAAGCCTCTGCATTAAAAGTCAGAAGCAAACATCAGAAGACTCAGAACAGATCTCTATTCTATCCCTGGAGTTGTAGGAAAAGCATCTGTCCTTAACCCAATTTTTCGAACCCACCACCAGTCTTATTAAACGGAACACAATATTTCCTATCTAAGAGCACCTCATCATTTTCAGTGTCAGATGCTTTAGCTAGATGTGAAAACACTGCACCAGCTGTAAATCCTCTGTCTTTCGCAATGGCTATGTCATGTACCAGTTTTATTAGAGCTATTTCAGTGGAATGAGCTTTTCTAATGCCAAATTGGAAGAGTGTCGTGCTCCATAAACTTAGTCGTTGTTCATGCACATTTTTTTTCACCAGTTCAGCTATTACTGTTCGAACAGAAATTAGGTTAGTCAAATGTTTTAACTTCATTTTTTACCTTATTCAAAATAACACTGTAGAATTTCTAGTATGTAAATAATATTATTGACTAACTCTATCTCATTATGCAATATATATTTTTATATATCATTATTAAAATCTAGATATAGTATTGAAATTTACAATGTACACTGTATACAGATGAGAGAATCTTTTGAAATTCAAAGTCAATTAATTTTTCCCAAAAATGTAATTTGAAGAGAATAAATTTGCCATTAATTCAATACTACAAATCCTCTAACTGCTCAGAAAAGACATTAATTACACTCTAAGGTCTCCTAAGAAACTAGTAACCCCTTATTGACACCCGCAGTACATGTACCGCTCAAGTCAGGAGCGGGTACATGGAACAGGCTCACAGGCTGAGCCCATCCTATACCCGGCAGATAATGGCTGTGTATCAACATTAACATTGTGCTGGCATGTGGCGCATCATTCTGTGCACCCATTGGCTCCCAGTGACCCAAACACAGGGCGCTAACAGGTTGCTACGTCAGCCGAGGGTCTGTTAAAGACCTTTGTGCCTGCCATCATAAACCTCTGTTGAAACAGTCTGTGACTGGGCTTCAAAGGAGAGTGAGTGTGATTTTTACTATATGCAGCAATACTGTACTATTGCTGTGCCTAGTACAAGCGATCAGACAATCGCAGGTCCTAATCCCCTAAAGAGGCTAAAAGTTACAGTAAAAAGTAAAAAAAATGTTTTGAAAAAAAGCATAAAAGTTCTAATCACCCAAATAAAAAATAACTGTATTAAAAATAAATAATGAAAGAAACATATAAAGTGGGGAAAATAAGTATTTGATACACTGCCGATTTTGCAAGTTTTCCCACCTACAAAGAATGGAGAGGTCTGTAATTTTTATCATAGGTACACTCCAACTGTGAGAGACAGAATCTAAAAATAAAAAATAGAAAATCACATTTTATGATTTTTAAATGATTAAATTGCATTTCATTACATGAAATAAGTATTTTATCATCTACCAACTAGCATAATTCTGGCTCTCACAGACCTGTTTGTTTTTCTTTAAGAAGCCCTCCTTCTTTGCACTCATTACCTGTATTAATTGCACCTATTTGAACTCATTACATGTATAAAAGACACCTGTCCACACACTCAATTAATCACACTTCAATCTCTCCACCATGGCCAAGACCAAAGAGCTGTCTAAGGACATCAGGGACAAAATTGTACATGGCTGGAATGAGCTACAGAACAATAGGCAAGTAGCTTGGTGAGAAGGCAAAAATCTTCCTCGGTCTGGGGCTTCATGCAAGATCTCGCCTCGTGGGGTAAGGATGATTCTGAGAAAGTTCAGGAATAGTGATGGGTGAACCCATAGATGTTTAGATCTGGCGGGTTCGGACAAACATCTTAAAAAATGTTTGGTTCGGGCACCAGAACGGTACCCAAACTCGAACCCGGACCTGATTCAAATGAATGGGGAGACCGAGCATCCGGTGTTTCCCATGCTGTCACCTGTGTGACAGCGCGAGAAACACCGGCTCTGATCGGTGGTCATACAGATGACAGCGTGTGAGCCAGCAGCTGAGATCGCCGATAAAAAGGTTACCGCCGGTCACAGACATCAGCTGATGAGAGTACTACTAATCTCGCTGATAGTAGAATAATAAATTTAAACATTTTCATTTATTTAATAAATGTAAAAAAATTATGTGCAGTCCCCTCGATATTTGCTAAATAGCACAAGTAAAGATGCCAGCTGTGGGCTGCAGTCCCCAGCTGTCAGCTTTATATTGGCTTGTCATGAAAAATATAGGTGTCGCACTCTGTTTTTTTTAGTTATTTAATAAATAATTTGAAAGAACGGCGTGAGGTCCAACCAAGCTAAAGCAGACAGCTGGGGGCTGGTATTCTCATACTGGGAGGGGGCCAACCTAAAAATAGCAGCCCACAGCCGCCCAAGAAAAGGCACATCTAATGGCGCCTTAACCCGCTCTTCCCACTTGCTCTGATGCAGTGGCAAGTGGGGTAATATTTGTGGGGTTGATGTCAGCTTTGTAATGTCAGCTGACATCAAGTCCACAGGTTAGTAATGGAGAGGAGTCTATAAGATGTCCCCATTACTAAACCTAAAGTCAAAGGTAATAAAAACACAGCCAGAGTAAAGTCATTTAATTGAAATCAAAACAGACTCCTTTATTAGAAAGAAACACTCCCCACCCTCTTTCACCTATTTTTTAATGTAAAATTAAAAATAATAAAAGACCATATTCCTCTCCTGTCCGATAATAATCCATATGTCCCACAACGTAATCCAACTCTGCCACATCTGGATTTCATGGCTCAGTGGTGGCATGATGTGACCGCTTAGCCACGAATCAAGGAGACAGTGAACTGAGCGTGAGAGTATAGCTTCAGTGACCTGTAGTGAAGGAATTGAGGTTACCGCAGGTCACAAGCTGCGGTTCCCACGGGCAGCTCAGTGTTTCTCATGGTGCTGGTGATGATCTCATTAAGGTCACCGCAGTTCATAGGCCCACTCACACTGAGCTACCTGTGAGAACCACAGCCTGTGACCTGCAGTAACTTCAATGACGTCACCGCAGGTCACTGAAGCTGCGCTCTCAGTGTCTCATGGTTCACGGCTGAGCGGTTGCATCATGCACCACTCAGTCATGAAATCCAGATGAAGTAGAGATGGACTTATCGTTGGACAAATGGATTGTCGTCGAACAGGTGAGGAATATGGTGTTTATTATTTTAAATTTTACAGCAATAAATGGGAAAAAGAGGGTGGGGAGTGTTTCTTTCAAATAAAGGAGTCTGTTTTTATTTCAATTAAAGGACTTTATTTGTGTTTTATAACATTTGACTTTGGGGTTAGTAATGTGGGTGTCTTATAGACACCTCTCCATTACTAAAAAAAAATGGTTTGATGTCAACTGACATTACAAAGCTGACATCAACTCCACAAATATTACCCCACTTGCCACCACACCAGGGCAAGTGGAAAGAATGGAGCCTAAGCGCCAGAATTGGTATATCCTCTGGATGTGCCATTTCTGGGGCAGTTGAGACCTATTGTTCTTAGCCTGGGAGGGGATCAATATCCATGGTCCTTTCCTAGGCTATTAATATCAGCCCAAAGCAGTCTGTTTAGCCTTTGCTGGTCATTGAATATTAGGGGAACCCCACTTAAATTTTTGGGGAGGTCTCCCCTATAATAACCAGTAAAGTCTAAGCAAACAGCTGTGAGCTGATATTAATAGCCTGGGAATCTTTATGGCCATTAACTCTTTCTCAGAATATTAACATCAGCCCCCAGCCGTCGGCTTTCCCTCAACTGGTTAGGAAAATTATAGGGGACCCCATGCCTTTTTTTTATTTTTTTTTAATTTATTAACAAGTACATTAAAATACACACCCAAGTTAACTTTAGTTCACAGCCTCCAGTTGTTCCAGCAGTTAGAAACTCCAGTAACCTTAAAATGTCCCTCAAAGTTTCCCGTGAGGTTTCTGGGCCTTGCAGCTGCCAGGACACTCGGTGGCTGTGAACGTTGGTAAGGCTACCTGAGTTCACAGCCACTGGGTCTCACGGTAGCTCAAGTGTGGGATTGATGAATGTCGGAGTGCCGAGTGCCAGACTCATGGTCATTTATAAGTTTGGCATTGGCACTTGCAAAGCAAGAGAAACAGCTGCTATGAACTCAGGTGACCTTACTGTACTTGTTAATAAATAAAAAAAATAAATAAAAAATGGCGTATGGGTCCCCCGTAATTTTCAACACCAGATGAGGGAAAGCGGATGGCTGGGGGCTAATATTAATATTCTGGGAATGGGCCAATATCCATAAAGGTTCCCAGGCTATTAATATCTGCTCACAACTTTTGTCTTAGCCTTTACTGATTATTATAGGGGAGACCCCCTCCAAAAACAAATGATGTGGGGTCCCCTCTATACTTAATAACCACCAAAGGCTAAACAGACAGCTGCAGGCTGATATTAATAGCCTAGGAAAGGGCCATGAATATTGACCTCCTCCCTGACTAAGAACATCAGCTCTCAGCTGCCCCAAAAATGGTGCATCCATAAGATGCGCCAATTCTGGCGCTTAGCCTCCACTTTTCCCACTTGTCCTGGTGCGGTGGCAAATGGGGTAATAGGTTTGGGGTTGGCATCAACTGTTTTATGGCTGCTGACATGAAACACAGGGGTTAGTAATGGAGAGGCATCTATAAGATGCCCCCATTAATAACCCCATAGTCATACTGTCATAAAGACACAGCCAGAATAAAGTCCTTTATTTGAAATAAAACTCCCTACCCTCTTTTACCCATTTATTACTGTAAAATAAAAAATAATAAAACACCATATTCCTCACCTTTCTGCCGATAATCCATTAATGGCCTTGTCTCATGACAACCTGAATGGTTTGAAGAGCAATCACATCAGTGATGTGACCGCTCTCCACACCAACTCGAACACACTGTGCAGCTCCAAAACGCAGCTCTTTGACAAAACAGTCAGGAAAAATAACCAAGGTGTGTGCATGATATTTCTGAAATCTCATAGACTTTGCTGATACTGTAAAATGCAGCTGAAGATTTGCATAAAAAATGCATCAAAAAAACGTTGCAAAAACGCAAAGTTTGAACATAGCCTAACTTATCCACAGATTTTTGCGACCTCTGCAGTATCCACCCAAGATGCAGAAAAGGAACAAAAAGTAGAATGAAACCCAAGATTAAAGAGAAACTGAGAAGTTTTGATAGATTTTTGCTACATTTATTAATAGCAAATTCAGCTAGCAAAAGATGTTACACCCAGTCAGAATGATGATCTGAGACACAACACAAAAGATATTGCTTGAATGTCTGATAAAAATGTTTTGTCTGACCATTGCTCTCTGAATAGAAGGAAGAAGAAAAAGCAAACTCAATATTGATCTTATTACAGAATGCTGTATTATATTATAAAGTCCATGGAGAGATGGAGCCAGGGACTTCTAGGAACAGGTAAGGACTGAAGTTGTCCAGCAGAACGGGTTTGGGGTATTTTAGTGCGGAAATAGATTCCACATGTGAGCACATATTCCCTGCAGTCTCAACTATAGTTGCCCACCAAAAATAATTGGCTACCAATCAAAGAGTATTATTAATTACCTGTTGAACTGTAAGTACTGAATCAGGAACTTTCTTTAGGACTCACAGACAGAACTGAGATTGAACGAAAATTTTTAGATGCGAGTATTATCTGCATATTTATACACAACAGGACTTAGAAAAGTGCAGTAAATAAGACAAGGGACATGGAGCAGAACTGTCTATATGGGAAGGAAAGAAACAGCTGTGGCAGTAAATATATTGATGCAATTCATAGATCAGGAGAGTAAACGTTTTATTGTCCACTTTTTGAGGTCTGGTTCAGGGTTTTAATACCCCAAAGAGTTTGGGTAGCACATTCCTTAGTTGCAGTGAAAATACATAAATCCATGCAACACATTCATTCCTGCTCTGAGTGTGTCAAATGTTGTCATAAGTTTGTACTCCCAGACTCTTCTGTCTCTCTGAGATTTAAAGTTAACCTTCAATACTAGAAATTTAATATCCATAATGCTGTGATCAGGGCTAAAAAAGAATTCATCTTTGTTCTAATTTGTTGTGATGTCTCCTCTAACGACACTTATGAAGAAATGTGCACAATAAAACAGCAACATTTTTTCATATCCAAATGCAGAAAGGAGTGTCACAGTTTCCCACTCCTTATATATAAATTGCCCAAACAGTTTTTCCCTTCCCATATTGATAGTTCTGTTTTATGTCACTTGTCTTATTTTCTGCACTATTCTACGTCCTTTGGTGTATAAATAAGGGACTCTTCAGATTTTGTGTTAGGCTGAGTTCACACGATGCGTTTTTCATGCGTTTCCGCGGCGTTTTTGCAGTTGCGTAAACGCCGCGGAAACGCATGAAAAACGCATGGTAGAAGGGCAGCAATGTTCCCCAATGGAAATCCGCATGTGCTGTGCCCATGATGCGGATTTTTCCGCAGCGTAAACTCTGCGGTCAAAAATCCGGAGCATGTCAATTAATTTTGCGGAAACGCTGCTCTTTTGCCGCCATTGACTTGCATTAGACCGCATGGAATCCGCATCACTGTATATGTTGATGCGCTTTTCATGCGGTCTAATGTGCGGATGGTACCCGGGTGTGGATGAGAGGACTCTCATCCAGACCCAGGTACCATTAAAAAAAAAAGAATAAAATAAAAAATATATATATTCTCACCTTCTGACGGCCCGCGCTGCGTCCTGCCGGCTTCCCGGGCACTTCGCAGTTGAATGAAGAAGGACCTTCGCTGACGTCAGAGTCATGTGACGGGTCACGTGACGCTGACGTTGGAAGGTCCTAAAGTCTTCACTGCCGGCAGCCGGGACCGATGAAGCAGGACACCGGGGGCCATCAGAGGGTAACGTATAGATTTATTTTTTATTTTTTGACATTCACACACTATATAAATCCATGCCGGTTGCATGGATTTATATAGTCTGAAGTTGACAAGCACTTTCCAAGTGATGCTAAAATCGCTTGGGAAGTGCTTGTCAACCCGCATGCGGAAATGAAAGTGAAGACCGCTTCATTTCCGCATGTCCCTGGCAGGAAACCGCATGTACAATCCGCATGCGTTTTTTCCTGCCAGAGAGATGCAGAAACGCTCAGGAAAAAATCCTGAGCATTTCTGCATCGTGTGCACATACCCTTATACTATGCCCAATGAAGAGGGACCTGAGTAGTCTCAAATGCTGCTATCTGTTACCATTTTTTCAGTTAGCCATTAAAAGGTATCAACTGCTGAGGACTCTCAATTTTTTATATTTTTCTATCAACTGGCTAACACAGAATTTGATATATTTTTCCTGAAATGCAACCTAAAAACTCACCTCTTAAAGAAAGCCTAGAGACTTCAATACCCCTTCTGCCACCTAATTACCACTGGAATTGTTCCAACCCCTTAACATACTATCTTTTTCACCAATGTCTTATAGATTGTTAGCCCGTGAGGGTAGAGGCCTCCTCTCCCTTTACTAGTTTGTCACTATTAGTTTATAGTTACTGTACTTGCTTGTATTTTCTAGATGAATTATATGTACCATACATAATGTATCTACAGTATCCTGTAAATAATGGTTATTTAAAAAATAATAATAATAGTAAAATATGCAGTTGATTTGTCATAATAATTTATTAGTGAATAGAAAAGTTTAAACTTCATGAGACTTTCAATGCTTTCTGCTATCTTCACCCAGGTGTCATTACCTACCCCAGTGGTTTCCATAGCAATACATATTTAATCACATTTTTCTTAAAATCACTGAAATATATGGCAATTACATAATGTATATTGGCATAAATCATGTTATAAACTACTTTTTCAGCTGATTTTGAGCATGAAAAATGAAATGCCATTGGGAATATTTAAAACATAATGTGTACTGTGTTTATTTCTTAATGTTACCTAGCAACAAAGGTCTATTTCGTTAATGTAAGTAAAAATCAAGAGATTTTAAAGTTTAGCAAAGAAATGGAAAAAGTAAGTTTTATTTAATAATTTAACACTTACAATTACACCAAATCTTAAATCTTTATGAACTAGGGATGAGCAAACGTGGTTGGTGATACTTGGATATCACTTGAGTATTTCGGTGCTCGGATGTGCTCGGCATTCGATGAGCATTGGCTGGTGCTTGTATTTGAAGCTCGAATCCCTGCCTGCTTCTTTGTCGTCTGTTACACAGCTAATAAACATGCGGGGAGTGCCTGCCAGTCACTATTATGCTGCAGCCATCTTGGTAGTGGCATTACTGTGATTGGCTGGCCACATTACCTCATCAGAGGTTATAAAAGGACAGGCTTCGCCATGCTTGCCACACTAACACCATTGCACAGCTGAGGCACAGTTGTGATTGGAGGGAGACAGCAGTTGTCCAGGCCTGTGTATGTACAATTTAACTAATGAGAGTCCTCTAGTGGTGCAACTGGTGCTGATATTGAACCATCATACTAACAGTCCTTCTAAGGGCTAATCCTGTGCTTTGTTGATTGTATCACATACATTCTGCATTTAGCATAGGGACAGTTACAGGAGTAGGGAAAGTGACAGAATACAGCCACTAGGTAGGGCTTAGGGCTTTTCAGTCCGTTGCTAAATATATAGCTGCTGCATGTGACGACATTCTTTTTTTTGTTATCGAAAAAATTGACTATATTGTCATCTATACAGTTTAACTTCCTTAGTGTTACATCGTGGTGGTATATAAAACTCCAAAAAAATTCAAAAAATGTTTCTGGATTCTAGTCATCCATAGAATTTAACGTAGTTAGTGTTACATTACAATGGCATAAAAAATTCCCAAAAAACGTAAACATTTTTCTTCTGGATTAAATTAGTCATCCATACAGTTTAATGTGCTTAGTGTTACATTATGGTGGAGTATAAAACAAATAAAGGTTCAAAATTTGTTTCTGTAATCAATAGTCATTCATACAGTTTAACATGCTTAGTGCTACATTGTGGTGGTATATGAAAAACTCCAAAAAAACATTCAACATTTTTTTATGTATTTAATTAGTCATCCATACAATTTAATGTGCTTAGTGTTACATTGCGGTGGTATATGAAACTCCAAAAAAAGTTCAAAATATGTTTCTGAATTCAGATAGTCAAAAAAGAAGTTCAATTTTTTTTCGGGATTGAATTAGTCATCCATACAGTTTTACGTGCTTTGTGTTACATTAAGGTGATAAACTAAAAAAAAACACACAATGTGTTTGTTTTCACTCTCTCCTCTATAATCCTCCACTTTCTACTAACCCACCTAATCCCTACACCTAGTAATGAACTCTTCATCTCTCGCTCCATCCTCTCCATTCATCTCTCCTCCTCCTCAGAACTATTCCTCAATATTCACTCCTGTGTCTCCAAACACAGATAGCCACCTCACGGCCTCTCCTGCTCTCACCTGCTAACACTTTCCCTGCTCCTTCTGACTGCTGGCGATATCTCTCCAAATCCTGGCCCTCCTCAGCACATCCCCCCAGTCCTACTAACAGGAGCTCTATGGAACGCTCTCTCCGTGTGCAAGAAACTTTCCTGCATCCATGATCTTTTCATTACTACCAAACTCTCCTTCCTCTGCATCATCTAAATCTGTCTCAGCCCCTCTGACACGGCCTCCCCAGCTACACTTTCGTACGGTGGATTCCATCTTTCTCATACCCCCCGCTCCAATGGCAAGCATGGTGGAGGAGTAGGTTTTCTCCTGTCAGATAACTGTTCCTTCACCCATATCCCACTGCCACCCTCTATTACTGTCCCCTCTTTTGAGGTGCACTGTGTGCGCATCTGCTCCCCCTCCAACCTCCAACTGGCCGTCATTTACCGCCTCCAGGACCAGCCACCACCTTCTTTGACCACTTCACCACCTGGCTGCTTCATTTCCTTTCCGCTGACATCCTCACTATCATCATGGGTGACTTCAACTATCCCTCGCTTCCTCCTTCAGCCTTGCACAATGGTCTTCTGCCCCCACTCACAAAGATGGCCATACACCTATATAACCTCTCTATCTCACATCTTCCTCTTTCTTACCACAACCTACTCACATTCTCTTCCCTCTCCTCCCCAGGTCCACAGTCCCCACTCCACAAACTTGCATACCTTAGCAGAAATCTCCTTGACCTACACTCACTCTCTGAATCCCTTCTCCCTCTCACAGGCAAAAGTTCATTACACAATTAATGATGAGCGAGCACTAAAATGCTTGGGTACTCGATCGAGTAGAGCAAATTGGAATGCTCGAGTGCTCAGACCGAGTAACGAGCCCAATGTAAGTCTATGGGAAACTCGAGTATTTTTCCGGAGGCTCCACCAGGCGGTCTGCAGAGGGCCTAAAAATTGCCCAAATCAATGAGAACAGTGCTGAAATGACATGGGAACAGCATGGGGAAGACCCCTGGAAGCATTTCTGACTCCCTGGTCACCTTTGTCAACAATGTTGTCAGAGGTATTACGCCACTTTTACGGACTCACAATAAAACATACAAAAACAAAAACAAAATGGATTTTCCTGGGAAATATGTTAAGGAACATCCTTTCCAGGGTAATGACTTGTATATAAGGCAAAATAAATAACCAAAAACAAAAATGCTCCTCCACACCCTGGGCTATGTTCACACGTAGCGTTTTTGATACGTTTTTGCACTTTTGCAATGCATTCAACCAAGACTAATGCATTCACCGGGAAATGTCATTTTAACATTTTACAACCTTATCTGGCAATGTGGTGTGTGACACATCATCAGACACATGCATACAGTGACACATCCTGTTTCATTTATGATGGAGGGACTCTGAAAGACACAAAGACGATTTTTATAGGGCCATCAGGCGGCCCTTACTATTCTTAAAGGGCTAGCAGTCGGCTATGATTTGTTGTTAACATTATTAATGAGTGGGTCTCCTATACTGTTATTGCGTATGCAGTGACTGCAAGGGCTGCCAAAAATTTGGACGCAACCCAATACCCCTTTGAAGAGACATAGAAGAGGGTCTCAGTTAAAAAATTGTTCCCATTATAAAGGAGCGGGTCTCCTATACTGTTATTGCGTATGCAGTGACTGCAAGGGCTGCCAAAAATTTGGACGCAACCCAATACCCCTTTGAAGAGACATTGAGGAGGGTCTCAGTAAAAAAAATGTTCCCATTATAAAGGAGCGGGTCTCCTATAGTGGTAATGCGCATGCTGTGACTGCAAGGGCTGCCAAAGTTTGAGTAAAACCCCACTTACAATTTAAATACACATACAGCTGGGCCACAGTAACAACATGTTCCCATTAGAAAGGAGAGGGTCTGCTATTCAGTTATAGGGTATGCAGCGAGTGTAACGGCTGCCAAAATTTAGGAAAAACCCCACTAACAATTTAAAGACAGATACAGCTGGGCCACAGTAAAGAGTATGACATGTTCCCATTAGAAAGGAGAGGGTCTGCTACGCAGTTATAGGGTATGCAATGAGTCCAACGGCTGCCAAAATTTAGGAAAAACCCTGCTAACAATTTAAAGACACATAGAGCTGGGCCACAGTAATGACATGTTTCTATTAGAAAGGAGAGGGTCTGCTATTCAGCTATAGGGTATTCAGTGAGTCCAACGGCTGCCAAAATTTAGAAAAAAAAACACTAACAATTTAAAGACACATAGAGGTAGGTCTCAGTAACAACATATTCCCATTAGAAAGGAGAGTGTCTCCTGTATTGTTTGCCTATGCAGTGACTGCATAGGCAAAAATTTTGAGGCACTCCAATGCCCCTTGCAAGAGAAGTAGAGGTCGGAGGGCCTCCTGAAAACAATGTTCCCATTATTAGGAAGTGTGTCTCTCATACTGTTTGCCTATGCAGTGAAGCAACGGCTGCCAAAAATTTGGAGGAACTCCAATGCCCCTTGCAAGAGACATAGAGGTCGGAGGGTCTCCTACAAAAAATGCTCCCATTATTAGGAAGTGGGTCTCCCATAGTGTTTGCCTATGCAGTGAAGCAACGGCTGCCAAAAATTTGGAGGCACTCTAATGCTCCTTGCAAGAGACGTAGAGGTCAGAGGGCCTCCTGAAAACAATGTTCCCATTATTAGGAAGTGGGTCTCCCATATTGTTTGCCTATGCAGTGAAGCAATGGCTGCCAAAAATTTGAAGGAACTCCAATGCCCCTTACAAGAGAGGTAGATATGTTGATATGATACATATGGTGGTGATATGATGGTGGAGGATGAGGATGCGGAGAAGGAGTAGGATAAGAGCTAATAGACAAAATTAAGAAGTATATACCCATGTCTGGGTGTGAAGACAGAGGTGCATGGGAATAGAGTTAGACCTACCCAAAAAAAGACACTGTATTTGAGTTTATGTTACGCTGCTATCATTTGGTGGTGTTGAGAAGTCTGGCCCAATCCAGCCCTTGTTCATTTTTATAAGAGTCAGCCTGTCAGCATTTTCAGTTGACAGGCGGATGCGCCTATCGGTTATAATTCCACCAGCGGCACTAAAAACCCGCACTGACAAAACGCTACCGGCAGGGCAGGCCAGGGCCTCCAAGGCGTAGAGAGCCAGTTCATGACACGTGTCCAGCTTGGATACCCAATAATTATAAGGCACAGAGGAATCACGGAGAACGTTGGTACGGTCGGCAAGGTACTCCCTCACCATCTTCCGAAACTTTTCCTTTCTTGGGAGAATACCCCATGCCTCAGGGCCTGTGCGATGGGAGGGTCTGGAAAACTGTCCCAGAACTTTGACAGTGTTCCCCTGCCTCTGCTGGATTGCATTTGTTTCTCTCTTGCCTGTACTCCTTGGTTGTCCAACAAACTGTAACCAGTGCCGCCAGCGTTTTCAGATGGAAATTTTTTAAATAATTCCGCAACAAGGGCCTTCTCGTACTGCCCCATTTTATTAGGCCTCTCCTGCAAGGAAATAAAAGACAGAAAGTTCTCTTTGTAACGTGGGTCTAGAAGTGTCACCGACCAGTAATGACTGTCACCCAAAATTTGGAGAATGCGAGGGTCACGAGAAAGGTAGCGTAACATAAACTCAGCCATGTGTGCCAGACTGCAAAGAGGCAAGACTCTCTTGTCCTCAGCAAGAGGATGACTGACCATGCTCTCCTCCTCATCCTCTTCCTCCTCCTACCTGTCCTCAGGCCAGCCACGCTGAACAGACGGTATGACAGCTGTGTAGGTAGTACCGTCTATAGTGCAGGAAACTAGCTCCTTTTCTTCCTCCTCCTCCTCCTCTTCCTCATTGTCACCCAATGGGATGAGATGAGGCTGGGCTGCGTGTAATCACCCTATTAAGTTCCTTGTTCCATCTTATTGTGCTCCGCCTGCAATGCATCCTCTTTAATTGTGAGCAGAGAGCATTTCAGAAGACAGAGAAGCAGGATGGTGACGCTAATTATGGCGTCATTACTACTCACCATCTTGGTGGAGTCCTCAATGTTTTGGGGGATGGTACAAATGTCTGACATCCATGTCCACTCCTGAGGTTTTATGTGTGGAGTCTGACCTGAATACCGATGGCCTTGTTGATGCTGGTAGTCAACAACTGCCCTCTTCTGCTCACAAATCCTTCCCAACATCTGCAATGTAGAGTTCCAACCCGTGGGGACATCGTAGATCAGTTGGTGAGCTGGAAGCTGCAAACACTGGTGAAACACGGCAAGGGCGGTGGAAGCTGGAGTTGACTTTCTAAAATAGGCACACAGGAGGCGCACATTGACAAGCAGATCCGACAGATCCGGATAGTTTTTGAGAAACCACTGAACCATGAGGTTAAGCACATGGGCCAGGCATGATACTTGTGTGAGCTCGCCTCACCTCAGAACTACCACCAGGTTCTAGCCATTGTCATATACAACCACACCTGGGATATGCCACAGATCTACCTGCTCTTTCAGAGCTGTCCACAGCTCTTCAGCATTGTGCGGTTTGTCACCTAACCATATTAGCTTCAACACAGCCTGTTGCCGCTTGGCTGAAGCAGTGCTGCAGTGCTTCCAGCTTGTGACTGATGTGGTCATTTCGGAGATGGAGGCTGAAGAGGAGGTGGAGGTGCAGAAGCTGAAGAATGTAGGGGCAACCCTGATTGACCCAGGGCCCACAATCCTCGGCGTCAGGAGGACATGTTCCGTCCCAAGGTCCGACTGGGTCATGGCTTCCACTATATTAACCCAGTGTGTCATCCGCGAGATGTACTGTCCTTGCACACAAGCACTTGTCCACGTGTCCGTGGTTAGGAGGACTTTCCCAGTAACTGCGTTGCACGGCTAATGTTGTGGGACACATGTTCGTGTAATGCGGGGACGGCACACCGGGAGAAATAGTGACGGCTGGGGACTGAGTACCAAGGGACGGCCGCCGTTATCAGGTTGCGGAAAGCTTCCATATCCACGAGCGTAAAATGCCATGATTCGAGCACAAGCATTTTCGAAGTGTGTGAATTTAGTAGTGTGGCCTGTGGGGCGTTGGCTGCGTATTTGCGCTTGCGTTCCAAGGACTGGGGTAGGGACAACTGAATGCTGCACTGGGACAAAGATGTGGACGTGCTTGCTGATGGTGCTAGTTGAGAGTGTTCAACAACAGGTGCAGGGCATGCACAACAGTGGAATAAGACACTGTTGCTGGACCCTGGGGTTCAGTCCACTTAGTCGGGTGCTTTGTTGCCATGTGCCTGATCATGCTGGTGGTGGTCAGACTGCTAGTTTTGCTACCCCTGCTGATGCTGGCCTGGCAGGTGGTGCAAATTGCCCCTTTGGGGTTATCTGCAGAGTCTTTAAGAAATAACCAGACTCGGGAAGACCTAACAGTTGTACTGGCAACTTTCGTCATGTTGGCGTTACAAGGAACGCTTTCCCGCCTTGTGTCTGCGGCCACCACACTGCTTCTTCCTGCCTGTTGTAGTGCTATGCTTCTTTCCCCCGGTGTGCTGCTGTCCTCGCTTTCTATGTCCCCCTGCCAGGTTGAGTCAGTTACTATAACATCCACGATCTCGTCTTCCACTGCCGCACCCTGGTCCTACCCCTGACTTTCTGGCAATTGTGTCTCATCATCATCATCCAACTCTTGAGACAGTAATTGCACTTTCCCACCATCGCCTTCGTGTGACCAAGGCTGCTCCAATATTTGAGCATTGCTACACACGTCCTCCTCTTGACTTGCTTGAAGCTGGCCGGGTGAGAGGCCCGAATCTACAAATGGAAAAGTGAACAGCTCTTCGGAGTATCCAAGTGTGGGATTAGTTGTCTCAGGGCACTCGGCATTGTGAGAGGAAGGAGGATCAGAGTGAGGAATATGCGGTCCAGACTCACGGCTATGGAGAATTGACTGTGTGGAAGACAGGGTGGTGGTGGTGATGGATGAGTCACTGGAATCATTATCTGCTATCCAACCAACAACATTTTGACACTGCTCTGTGTTCAACAGTGGTGTTCTGCGGTCCCCTAGTAATTGGGACAGGAAGGTCGAGCGACAAGATGTGGATGTTTGTTGTGGCACAATTTCAGCTTGCCCACAGTCCACTTCCCCGTTCCTTGCCACGCACCTTGCACATTTTTAATGGAGGACAATATTTTCCACGTTCACGAGAAATGGCTGATTTTGTAAAGCAGTTATATGTGATACGTCTGACAGAGAAAAAACAAATAGCAGGCCTGTAATTTGCTAATACTATCCTTCACAGACACCTAGTGTGAATAGCTTGACCGACACACTGCAACGGAATGAAAATGGAAGAAATGTCTGATTTTGAAACACTCTTATAGGTGTTATATATGACAGCGATCCATGGTTTGAAATAGCAGGCCTGTAATTTGCTATTACTATCCTTCACAGACACCTTGTGTGAATAGCTTTACCAACCCACTGCAATGGAATGAATATGGAAGAAATGTCTGATTTTGGAACACTCTTATAGGTGTTATGTCTGACAGAGAACCACGGTTTTAAATAGCAGGCCTGTAATTTGGTAATACTATTCTTTACATACACCTAGTGTGAATAGCTTGATCGACACACTGCAATGGAATGAAAATGGAAGAAATGGCTGATTTTGGAACACTCTTAGGCTGTGTGCCCACGATGCATTTTTTAAGCGTTTCCGCAGTGGCAATTCCACCGCGGAAACGCTAAAAAAACGCTTGGTAGAAGGTCCGCAATGTTCCCCAATGATAATCTGCATGTGCTGTGCACGTGCTGCGGAAATTTCCGCTGCAGATTATCATTACAGAAAAATCTGCAGCATTACCATTTATTTTGCATAATCGCGGCTTTTTCGCCACCATTGACTTGCATTGAATCGCATAATATCTGCAACACTACATGTGCACATGCAGATATTAAGCGATTCAATGTGCGGATGGTACCCGGGTCTGGAGAAGAGGAGACTCTCCTCCAGACCTGGGTACCATAGTACCTGTAAAAAAAAAGAATTTAAAATAAAAAATAAACATTATACTCACCTTTCGATGGCCCCCGGTCTCCTTAGCGAAGCGTCCTGGCTCCCCGGCGGCTCTCGATGATTAAAAAGGACCTTCCATGACGTCATTTAGTCATGTGACAGGTCACGCGACCACTAACGTCTAAATGACATCATGGAAGTCCTTTTAGACCACCGCAAGCGGCCCAGCACACCGGACGCACCGGAAAAGGAGACCGGGGGCCATCAGAAGGTGAGCATAATGTTTATTTTTTACCATTCTTTTTAAATATTAACTTGCATGGATTTATATAGTGAGACCAAGTTGTCAAGCACTTTTCCAAATGATGCTAAAATTGCTTGGAAAAGTGCTTGACAACCCACATGTGAAATCGCATGTGAAAAACGCGGGACATACTCTTGTCCCTGGCAGAAAAACGCATGTAGAATCCGCATGCGTTTTTTCTGCCAGGGAGATGCAGAAACGCTCAGGAAAAAATCTGGAGTATTTCTGCATCGTGGGCACATAGCCGTATAGGTGTTATGTCTGACAGAGAACCACAGTTTTAAATAGCAGGCCGGTAATTTGCTAATATCCTTCACAGACACCTAGTGTGAATAGCTTGACCGACACACTGCAACGGAATGAAAATGGAAGAAATGTCTGATTTTGGAACAAACACTCTTATATGTGTTATGTCTGACAGAGAACCACAGTTTTAAATAGCAGGACTGTAATCTGCTAATACTATCCTTCACAGACACCTAGTGTGAATAGCTTGACCGAAACACTGCAACGCAATGAAAATGGAAGAAATGTCTGATTTTGGAACACTCTTATAGGTGTTATGTCTGACAGAGAACCACAGTTTTAAATAGCAGGCCTGTAATTTACTAATACTATTCTTCACAGACACCTAGTGTGAATAGCTTGACCGATACACTGCAACAGAATGGAAAAAGAGGCCACATTCTGTTTAAATTTCTGGATTTTTATCACTGAAATATGGAACAGATCTAACTTTATTCTGCAGTGAGAACACGCAAATGGAGCAGAAAAAAATGGTGTACTCTGGATTGCTTTTTAAGCAAATAACCAGGATTAAGATGAAATAAACATTTTCCCTGGCCCCTGATATCTGGGGTTATGTCTACAAATATCTGTAATTATTACAGCAGCAGCAGACAGGACGTTCAATGGACCCTCTTGTGCTGTATCATACACTGCAGTCTGCCACATACACTGCCTGCCTAGCACTGATTATATGCAGCTGGATTAGTCCTCAGAAGGACTGTTAGTTCATATGGATATATATACATATATATATATACAGTACAGACCAAAAGTTTGGACACACCTTCTCATTTAAAGATTTTTCTGTATTTTCATGACTATGAAAATTCTACATTCACACTGAATACATCAAAACTATGAATTAACACATGTGGAATTATATACTTAACAAAAAAGTGTGAAACAACTGAAAATATGTCTTATATTCTAGGTTCTTCAAAGTAGCCACCTTTTGCTTTGGTGACTGCTTTGCACACTCTTGGCATTCTCTTGATACGCTTCAAGAGATAGTCACCGGAAATGGTCTTCCAACATTCTTGGAGGAGTTCCCAGAGATGCTTAGCACTTGTTGGCCCTTTTGCCTTCACTCTGCAGTCCAGGGTTCAGGTCTGGTGACTGTGTAGGCCAGGTCATCTGGCATAGCACCCCATTACTCTCCTTCTTGGTCAAATAGCCATAATACAGACTGGAGGTGTGTTTGGGGTCATTGTCCTGTTGAAAAATAAATGATGGTCCAACTAAACGCAAACCGGATGGAATAGCATGCTGCTGCAAGATGCTGTGGTAGCCATGCTGGTTCAGTATGCCTTCAATTTTGAATAAATCCCCAACAGTGTCACCAGCAAAGCACCCCCACACCATCACACCTCCTCCTCCATGCTTCACGGTGGGAACCAGGCATGTAGATTCCATCTGTTCACCTTTTCTGCTTCGCAAAAAGACACGGTGGTTGGAACCAAAGATCTCAAATTTGGACTCATCAGACCAAAGCACAGATTTCCACTGGTCTAATGTCCATTCCTTGTGTTCTTTATCCCAAACAAGTCTCTTCTGCTTGTTGCCTGTCCTTAGCAGTGGTTTCCTAGCAGCTATTTTACCATGAAGGCCTGCTGCACAAAGTCTCCTCTTAACAGTTGTTGAAGAGATGTGTCTGCTGCTAGAACTCTGTGTGGCATTGACCTGGTCTCTAATCTGAGCTGCTGTTAACCTGCGATTTCTGAGACTGGTGACTTGGATAAACTTATCCTCAGAAGCAAAGGTGACTCTTGGTCTTCCTTTCCTGGGGTGGTCCTCATGTGAGCCAATTTCTTTGTAGCGCTTTATGGTTTTTGCAACTGCACTTGGGAACACTTTCAAAGTTTTCCCAATTTTTCGCACTGACTGACCCTCATTTCTTAAAGTAATGATGGTCACTCATTTTTCTTTACTTAGAATTTGTATTATGGAAAGAAAAAAGCAGCTAACAGTATATTCAGTAGGACTATCAGCTGTGTATCCACCAGACTTCTGCACAACACAACTGATGGTCCCAAACCCATTTATAAGGCAAGAAATCCCACTTATTAAACCTGACAGGGCACACCTGTGAAGTGAAAACGATTTTTCGGTGACACCTTCTCATTTAAAGATTTTTCTGTATTTTCATGACTTTAAAAATTGTACATTCACACTGAAGGCATCAAAACTATGAATTAACACATGTGGAATTATATACTTAACAAAAAAGTGTGAAACAACTGAAAATATGTCTTATATTCTAGGTTCTTCAAAGTAGCCACCTTTTGCTTTGATGACTGCTTTGCACACTCTTGGCATTCTCTTGATGAGCTTCAAGAGGTAGTCACCAGAAATGGTGGCAGATTTGCTCACGTGCTACTGGCCGGCGCTCAAAGCAATCTGAACATGGCAACAACACGGGTCTCCTGCAGACCCCGGGTTGTCATACCAACCCATCCGTGACCCACGATCATGTGACGGAGTCACTGATGGGCGGGGCCTATGATGCGCTTCCCAGAAGTGCAAGTTAAATGCCGCTGTCAGAGATTGACAGAGGCATTTAACTAGATAACAGCCACGGGTGGATCGCGATTCTACCCACAGCTGTTGCGGGCAAATGTCAGCTGTATAAATCAGCTGACATGTGCCCGGTTCAGTGCAGGCTCAGCGCCAGAGCCCGCCCTGAACCCTGGGTTACAACATGGAGTGAACTATTAAGTCCCACGTCGTAAAGGTGTTAAATAATCAAATTGCATTTTATTGCATGAAATAAGTATTTGATCACCTACTAACCAGCAACAATTCTGTCTCTCACAGACCAGTTAGTTTTTTTTTAAAAAAAGACCTCCTGCTCTGCACTCATTACCTTCATTAATTGAACCTGTTTGAACTCGATATTTGTATAAAAGCCACCTGTCCACACACTCAAGAAATCACACTCCAACCTCTCCACCATTGCCAAGACCAAAGAGCTGTCTAAAGACACCAGGGACAAAATTGTAGAACTGCACAAGGCTGGGATGGGCTACAGTACAATAGGCAAGCAGCTTGGTGAGACGGCAACAACTGTTGGCATAAATATTAGAAAATGGAAGAAACATAAGATGACTGTCAATCTTCCTCGGTCTGGGGCTCCATGCAGGATCTCGCTTCAAGGGGTAAGGATGATTCTGAGAAAGGTCAGGAATCAGCCCAGAACTACATGGGAGGACCTGGTCAATGACCTGAAGAGAGCTGGGACCTACAGGAAACATTACCGTTAGTAACACACTACGCCATCATGGATTAAAATCCTGCGGGGCATGCAAGGTCCCCATGCTCACACCAGCACATGTCCAGGCCTGTTTGAAGTTCACCAATGACCATCTGGATGATCCAGAGGAGTCATGTGAGAAGGTCATGTGATCAGATGAGACCAAACTAGAACTTTTCGGTATCAACTCCACTCGCCATGTTTGGAAGAAGATGAAGGATGAGTACAATCCCAAGAACACCATCCAATCTAGAAGCACGATGGAGGGAACATCATACTTTGGGGGTGCTTTTCTGCAAGGGGACAGGATGATTACACCATATTGAAAGGAGGATGGATGGGGTCATGTTTCGCGAGATTTTGGCCAACAACCTCCTTCCTTCAGTAAGAGCATTGAAGATGAGTCACGGCTGGGTCTTCCAGCATGTCAACGACCCGAAACACACATCCAGGGCAATTGAGGAGTGGCTCCGTAAGAAGCATGTCAAGGTCCTGGAGTGGCCTAGCCAGGCTCCAGACGTGAACCCAATAGAAAATCTTTGGAGGGAGCTGAAACTCAATGTTGCCCAGCGACAGTCCGCGAAATCTGTAAGATCTGGAGAAGATCTGTATGGAGGAGTGGGCCAAAATTCCTGCTGCAGTGTGTGCAAACCTGGTCAAGAACTACAGGAAACGTCTGACCTCTGTAATTACAAACAAAAGTTTCTGTACCAAATATTAAGTTCTGTTTTTCAATCGTATCAAATACTTATTTCATGCAATAAAATGCTAATTAATTATGTAAAAATCATACAATGTGATTTTCTGCATTGTTTTTAAGATTCTGTCTCTCACAGTTGAAGTGTACTTACGATAAAAATTACAGACCTCTCCATTCTTTGTAGGTGTGAAAACTTTCAAAATTGGCAGTGTATCAAATACTTATTTTCCCCATTATGTGTTGATAAAATTCCCAGCAGACAATGCTAGTGGCAGGGGGAAAGATTCCTTGCCCAACAAAGGAGGAGAGGTGAGGGAGACACACAGCAGAGGCAGGGGTACACTGTCAAAGGCCTGGGACAATTTCATGACACCCTCTCAGCGTCCATGCCCTGATGACCAGGTATTTTTAACAAGGAGGGAAAAGTTTTTAAAGATGGTCAAGCAATACCTTGCTGACAAAACCAGCGTACTCCCTAATTCCTCTGTGACCTTCAGCTATTGGGTCTCAAAGCTGGACACCTAGCATGAGCTGTCCTCCTATACCTTAGAAGTGTTGCGCTTCCCTGTCGCTAACTTCCTGTCTGAGCATATTTTTAGTGCCACCAGGGGGTCATAACAAACAGGTGCTTTCGCCTGTCAATAGAAAGTGCTGACAGCTTCATTCTGATAACCATGAACAAATACTGGATTAGACCCCACTTTTTAACACCACCAGATGACAGCTGCACATATAGTGTTTCAATGTTCAATATTTGAATGAGGCCTGACAGTTGTTGCCTTTTAGGGTCTGTGGATTACCCTGCTTATAATTTTTTCCTGGTTTTGCACGTTGCGCAAAGTCTTTATTAGTGTAGAAGTACCATGACTACACTTTCTTAATTTTTTTATGAGGCCCGGCAGTTGGTGCCTTCAAGGGTGTATGGATGACCCTGCTTGTAATTTTGGGCAGGATTTGCACTTAGTGCATAGCCTATATGAGTCTAGGAGTACCACTACATGACAATTTGAACAGAATGTGTATGAGGCCCTCCTTTTTGTCTAATACAATGTGTATCTGAGCCCCTAATTTTTGGCACTTCTTGCTTCCTTCATAAATTACACTGAAATTTCAAATATTTTAACCCCTTTACCCCAGAGGGTGGTTTGCACGTTAATGACCAGGCCAATTTTTACAATTCTGACCACTGTCACTTTATGAGGTAATAAACTCTGGAATGCTTCAACAGCTCCCACTGATTCCGAGATTGTTTTTTCGTGACATATTGTACTTCACGATGGTGGTAAAATTTCTTCGATATGACTTGAATTTATTTGTGAAAAAATCTGAAATTTGGTGAAAATTTAGAAAATTTTACAATTTTAAAGCTTTGAATTTTCATGCCCTTAAATTAGAGACATACAGTACAGACCAAAAGTTTGGATACACCTTCTCATTTAAAGATTTTTCTGTATTTTCATGACTATGAAAGTTGTACATTCACACTGAAGGCATCAAAACTATGAATTAACACATGTGGAATTATATACTTAACAAAAAAGTGTGAAACAACTGAAAAAATGTCTTATATTCTAGGTTCTTCAAAGTAGCCACCTTTTGCTTTGATAACTGCTTTGCACACTCTTGGCATTTTCTTGATGAGCTTCAAGAGGTAGTCACCGGAAATGATCTTCCAACAATCTTGAAGGAGTTCCCAGAGATGCTTAGCACTTGTTGGCCCTTTTGCCTTCACTCTGCGGTCCAGCTCACCCCAAACCATCTCGATTGGGTTCAGTTCTGGTGACTGTGGAGGCCAGGTCATCAGGTGTAGCACCCCATCACTCTCCTTCTTGGTCAAATAGCCCTTACACAGTCTGTAGGTGTGTTTGGGGTCATTGTCCTGTTGAAAAATAAATGATGGTCCAACTAAACGCAAACTGGATGGAATAGCATGCTGCTGCAAGATGCTGTGGTAGCCATGCTGGTTCAGTATGCCTTTAATTTTGAATAAATCTCCAACAGTGTCACCAGCAAAGCACCCCCACACCAACACACCTCCTCCTCCATGCTTCACGGTGGGAACCAAGCATGTAGAGTCCATCCGTTCACCTTTTCTGCGTCGCACAAAGACATGGTGGTTGAAACCAAAGATCTCAAATTTGGACTCATCAGACCAAAGCACAGATTTCCACTGGTCTAATGTCCATTCCTTGTGTTCTTTAGCCCAAACAAGTCTCTTCTGCTTGTTGCCTGTCCTTAGCAGTGGTTTCCTAGCAGCTATTTTACCATAAAGGCCAGCTGCACAAAGTCTCCTCTTAACAGTTGTTGAAGAGATGTGTCTGCTGCTAGAACTCTGTGTGGCATTGACCTGGTCTCTAATCTGAGCTGCTGTTAACCTGCGATTTCTGAGGCTGGTGACTCGGATAAACTTATCCTCAGAAGCAGAGGTGACTCTTGGTCTTCCTTTCCTGGGGCGGTCCTCATGTGAGCCAGTTTCTTTGTAGCGCTTGATGGTTTTTGCAACTACACTTGGGGACACTTTCAAAGTTTGCCCAATTTTTTGCACTGACTGACCTTCATTTCTTAAAGTAATGATGGCCACTCGTTTTTCTTTACTTAGATGCTTTTTTCTTGCCATAATACAAATTCTAACAGTCTATTCAGTAGGACTATCTTCTGTGTATCTACCAGACATCTGTACAACACAACTGATGGTCCCAACCCCATTTATAAGGCAAGAAATCCCACTTATTAAACCTGACAGGGCACACCTGTGAAGTGAAAACCATTTCCGGTGACTACCTATTGAAGCTCATAAAGAGAATGCCAAGAGTGTGCAAAGCAGTCATCAAAGCAAAAGGTGGCTACTTTGAAGAACCTAGAATATAAGACATATTTTCAGTTGTTTCACACTTTTTTGTTAAGTGTATAATTCCACATGTGTTAATTTATACTTTTGATGCCTTCAGTGTGAATGTACAATTTTCATAGTCATGAAAATACAGAAAAATCTTTAAATGAGAAGGTGTGTCCAAACTTTTGGTCTGTACTGTATGTCACACAAAACAGTTAATAAATAACATTTCCCACATGTCTACTTTACATCAGCACAATTTTGGAAACAAATATTTTTTGTTAGGAAGTTCTAAGGGTTAAAAGTTGACCAGCGATTTCTCATTTTTCCAAAAAAATTTACAAAACCATTTTTTTAGGGACCACATCACATTTGAAGTGACTTTGATGGGACTTTATGACAGAAAATACCCAAGAGTGACACCATACTAATAACAGCACCCCTTAAGGTGCTCAAAACTTTACTTTCAATTTTACTTTAGACCCGATTATTTTTTATTTTCGCAAGGGTAACAGGAAAAAATAGACCCCAAAATTTGTTGTGCAATTCCTTCTGAGCACACCGATACCCCATATGTGTGGGGGTGGGAACACTGTTTGGGCACACTGTAGGCTTCAGAAGGGAAGGAGCACCATTTGATTTTTTGAATGTAAATTTGCTTGAATAATTAGCAGACGCCATGTTGCATTTGGGGAGCCCCTGATGTGCCTAAACAGTGGAAACCCCCCATAAGTTACAACATTTTGGTAACTAGACCGTTAAGGGAACTTATCTAGG
Organism: Phyllobates terribilis; assembly: GCF_046119375.1. Taxonomy (NCBI): domain Eukaryota; kingdom Metazoa; phylum Chordata; class Amphibia; order Anura; family Dendrobatidae; genus Phyllobates; species Phyllobates terribilis. Next base: position 455,105,912 of record NW_027362763.1, on the reverse strand, counting down.
TGTGTGGTGAGCACCTTGAACCCCAGGTGCTTCACAGAAGTTTATAACATTGAGCCATAAAAATACAATTTTCACATTTTTCCACAAAAATGTTTTTCAGCCTCCAATTTTCCATTTTGATAAGGGTAACAGCACCATGAAATTTGTTGTACAATTTCTCCTGAGTAAGCCGATACCCCATATGTGGGAGAAAACCACTGTTTGGGTGCACGGCAGGGTTCGGAAGGGAAGGAGCGCCATTTGACTTTTTGAATGTAAAATTTGCTTGAATAATTAGCGGACGCCATGTTGCATTTGGAGAGCCCCTGATGTGCCTAAACAATGGAAAACCCCCACAACTGACACCATTTTGGAAACTAGACCCCTCAGGAAACGTATGTAGTTGTGTGGTGAGCACCTTCAACCACCAGGTGCTTCACAAAAGTTTATAACATTGAGCCGTAAAAATAAAAAAATCAAACTTTTTCCACAAAAATAATATTTTAGCCCCAAATGTTTTATTTTTACAAGGGTAAGAGGAAAAAATGGACCCCAAAAACTGTTATGCAATTTCTCCTGAGTATGCCGATACCTCATATGTGGGGAAAATATACTGTTTGAGCGCACGGCAGGGTTCAGAAGGGAAGGAGCACTGTGTGACTTTTTGAACCCAAAATTGTCTGTAATCGAGAGCGGATGCCATGTTGCGTTTGGAGAGCCCCTGATGCACCAAAATAGTGGAAACCCCCCACAAGTGACCCCATTTTGGAAACTACACCCCTCAAGAATTTTATCAAGGGGTATAGTGAACATTTTGAACCCAGAGGTACGACACAGAATTTGATAACATTAGGTCATCATATTGAAAGATTCTTGAGTTCAAGTGCTCGCTATTTGAGTTTGCATCGGGTACTCGGGTAGGCACCAAGTATCGCGGGTGCTCAAGTGACATGCTTGAGTCCCCGCCCCACATGTTTCACGGTTATTAGACCCAAAAAAAACATTCGGGGATCGTTCGTGCATGGCAGGCGATGCTTGGGAGGTTTTTTTGGCTGCAAATCATATAGGGTAGAGACTCGAGCATGTCACTTGAGCACCCGCGATACTCGGTGCATACCCAAGTACCCAATGCAAACTCAAGTAGCGAGCACTTGCACTCAACACTTCTCGCCATATCGTCATCATTTTTCTTTTTCTTTACTTTTGAAAAAATCCCAACACAACCCTAACCCTAGCAAGACCCTAACCGCAAGCCTAGCACAACCCTAACCCTAACCCTAGCACAACCCTAATCCTAACCCTAGCACAACCCTAACCCCAACCCTAGCACAATCGTAACCCTAACCCTAGCACAACCCTAACTCTAGCACAACACTAAACCTAACCCTAGCACAACCCTAACCCTAGACCAACCCTAACCCTAGCACAACCCTTACCCTAACGCTAGCACAACCCTAAATCTAGCACAACCCTAACCCTAGAACAACCCTAAACCTAGCACAACCTTAACCCTAGAACAACCCTAGCACAACTCTAACCCTAACACAACCCTAACCCTAGCACAACCCTAACCTTAGCACAACCCTAACCCTAACACAACCCTAACCCTAGAGTTTATTTTTAACGCCGTTCCTCGTGCAGTATAAGTGATTAGAAGACTTTATTCTTCGGGTCGGTGCGATTACAGCGATACCAGATTCACATTGGGTTTTTATGATTGACAGCTGTAACACACTAAAAGACGCTTTTTTGCAAAGACTAGTTTTTGCATTGCCATATTTTGAGAGCTATAATTTTTCCATATTTTAGCCGACAGAGTCATGTGATGGCTTGTTTTTTGTGGGACGAGTTGACGTTTTTATTGGGAACATTTTCGGGCGCGTGAAATTTTTTGATCGCTTTCTTTTCCGATTTTTGGGAGGCAGAATAAACCAAAACCAACAATTCAGCAATTGTTTTTTTTTTATGTTGTTCCGCGTGTGGTAAAATTGATACGGTAGCTTTATTCTTTGGGTCAGTACGTCTACAGCGGTACCAAATTTATATAGTTTTTTATGTTTTGGCGCTTTTACGCAGTAAAAACTATATTATAGAAAAAATATTTTTTGTATCGCTTTATTCTGAGAGCTATAGCTTTTTCATTTTTCGGCTTATGGAGCTGTATGGCACCTTGTTTTTTGCGGGACAAGATGACATTATCAGCTGTACCATTTTTAGTTACATTCGTCTTTTTGATCGTATTTTATTCCATTTTTTGTTTGGCGTTATAATTATAAAGCATCGTTTTTTGCTTCTTTTTTATTTTTTTACCATGTTCATTAAAGGGGTTAACTAGTGGGACAGTTTTATAGGTCAGGCTGTTCCGGACACAGCGATACCAAATATGTGTACTTTCATTGTTTGTTTGTTTTTTTTCATAATAGTATTTATTTATGGGTACAGTATATTTTTATTTTTTGGGGATTATTTTTTTTCATCTTTTTATATTTTTACAATTTTTTTATCACTTTCTGACACTTAATTAACTTTTGCACTTTGTCCCACTATGGGACTTTCACTTTGTGTAGTCTGATCACCTCTATAGCATAGAGATGCAGCAGAAGCATCTCTATGCTATTCAGGCTCTCAGCCTGCATGCAGAAGGTACTTTGATCATGCACTGCGCATGATCAAAGTAACTTCCTGTTGTTTAGTGACCCAGATGTCATCATGACGACATCGGGTACCAAGACAACCACGGGGACCCCGCACAGACAGCGTGGGATGCCGGTGAGCAGGTAAGTAAGCGTTTATCTTCTCTTGCTCCCAGAATGCTGCGATCAACTTCGATCGCAGCATTTCAGGGGTTAATGTGCTGGGAGCGGTGCAGGACTGCTCCTAGCACATAGTACCGGGTGTCAGCTAAACTCAAATTTCTCTTCGATTTTGAATGTTTTATTGTCAGTCTTTAAAGTCGAGTAAAAGTGTGACACCATTATTCTCCGAATCGGCATGAGAAAATAATCGCTGATCTGAGCTGGCCCATAAAATAACACTGGGCCGAGTGCTATGATATGTTTTATCGCATAGCACTAGGACGTGTTATACGGTAGTGTGACTCCGGCCTTACTGAGATTTCAGCGCATTCTAAAAGATGTTGCCACGACTCCAGAGCAATCTTCATAAGCAACAACTAACATTTGTTTGTCTGGCTTTGCAGGACAAATGGAGCCATGGATAAGCAGATAACATTTAAAGTCACAGTAGAGATATACCGTAAGTTTTGGGTAAAGTAATGCAATCTTTATTCTTCAGATATGGCTGCGTTACCCAATTATATTGTTTCCGCTGGTTGGAATCAGTTAAGCCCATGACACTACTCATAGGATATTGTGCCTGCTCTTTTGGACACAGACTTTGAACCAGGTGAAATGAGTGCACAATTATTTTGATATACTAATGGTAAAACATACTGCGTTTTGGCCACTATGTCCCAGGTTTTCTTTAGCTTTGATAAGGATTACGTGCTTTGCAGTCTGTTAATCTCAGCTTTCTTGGCGTAAAGGTTTTTTCCAGTTATGTAGGAAAAGGAAATAGTACAGGAACGTGCACCATAATAATTTCTCAAAAAACGTTGCACAGCATTCTGCCTCTGAATAGCAGCATAGATTAATCACTCTCAGTATTGTAGGCTACTCAAATCTAAGCACTAGGAGACCTAGGCTTCATTTTCCAGTATGGAAACCAATATTTGGAATGCAATAAAATTCTACAGTGTAAACACCAATACTAGATACAAGAAGCTAGGAGATAGAATGTTATGCTTTTGTTGACCTGGGACATACAGGGGCGTCTCACTAAATTAGAATATCATCAAAAAGTTAATTTATTTCAGTTCTTCAAAACAAAAAGTGAAACTCATATTCTATAGAGTCATTACAAACAGAGTGATCTATTTCAAGTGTTTATTTCTGATAATGTTGATGATTATTGCTTACAGCCAATGAAAACACAAAAGACATTATCTCAGTAAATTAGAATACTTTATAACAACCGCTTGAAAAATGTTTTAAAAATCCGAAATGTTGGCCTACTGAAATGTATGTTCAGTAAATGCACTCAATACTCGATCGGGGCTCCTTTTGCATCAATTGCTGCATCAATGTGGCGTGGAGGCGATCAGCCTGTGGCACTGCTGAGGTGTTATGGAAGCCCAGGTTGCTTTGATAGCAGCCTTCAGCTCGTCTGCATTGTTGGGTCTGGTGTCTCTCATCTTCCTCTTGACAATACCATTCTCTATGGGGTTAAGGTCAGGTGAGTTTGCTGGCCAATCAAGCACAGTGATACTGTTGTTTTTAAACCAGGTATTGGTACTTTTGGCAGTGCAGACAGGTGCCAAGTCCTGCTGGAGAATGAAATTTCTATCTCCAAAAAGCTTGTCGGCAGAGGAAAGCATGAAGTGCTCTAAAATTTCCTGGTAGACGGCTGCGCTGACTTTGGTCTTGATAAAACACAGTGGACCTACACCAGCAGATGACATGGCTCCCCAAACCATCACTAATTGTGGAAACTTCACACTAGACCTCAAGCATCTTGGATTGTGTGCCTCTCCACTCTTCCTCCAGACTCTGGGAACTTGATTTCCAAATGAAAATTGGAACTCTGGGACCTTGTTGAGTGTGTCAATGACTGCCTCCTGGACATCTGTCAAGTCAGCAGTCTTCCCTATGATTGTTGAGCCTACTGAAACAGACTAAGGGACCTTTTTAAACGCTTAGGAAGCCTTTGCAGGTGTTTTTTGAGTTTCAGTTTTTGTATTGAAGAACTGAAATAAATTAACTTTTTGATGATATTCTAATTTAGTGAGATGCACCTGTAGGTATGAGCAGCCCACAGCAATGGCAATGGCAGGTCTTTGCTACTAATAAGAGGAAGAATCTACTATACATTGTATTTATAAAAAAGGAATACTTGTCATACTCTTGCATTGTAGTAATTTTTCTATCTCATTAAAGGTACCCTTTAAGCTAATCAAGTCAAAGATATACATTCTACAGACTTGCATGGCTAATAATGTTTTACAAAGCTTATGAATATCTGGAATTTAGGAGCATGATCTGTATACACAAAATGCAAGATCAATATTAAAATACCAAATTCACCATTTATCTTCAGCGCCAGTTTTCTGTTATTTCCTACCAGTCTTTTTTTATATAGCTGCAGCAGTGAAGTATCAGTATCAACTGTAATCTCCTATTTCAGTACTGTACTAATTTGTCTTCACTGAATGCAGATTTCACTTGTGAATTGAGAATTTTAAAAATGAATGATCAGTCTTGGCAGAGAAAGATTTAGATTTCTCAGATAAGATGTATTACACAATTGCTTATTTTCACGTGTACTATTTATTTACGAGATAAAAATAAAACAGCAGTTACTCATTAACCCCTTCACCATCAAACCAGTTTTCACCTTCCTGACCAGGTCAATTTTTTAATTTCTGACAGATGTCATTTTATGAGGAAATAACTCTGGAATGCTTCGATATATTCCAGTGATTCCGAGACAGTTTTTACATGACACATTGTACTTTATGATAGTGCTACATTTTGATCACTATGATTTCTGTTTAATTGTGAAAATATCAAAAATTTGGCAAAAAAAAATACATTTTGTAATTTTCAAACTTGGATTTTTTTATGTCCCTAAACCACACTAAATAGTTAATAAATAATATTTAACATACATCTACTTTATAACCGCATCATTTTTTAAACAATTTTTTTTGTTAGGAAGTTAGAATGATTAAAATTTTATCAGCAATTTTTCATTATTCCAACAAAATTTACAAAATTATTTTTTTTAGGGACCACATCACATTTCAATTTACTTTGAGGGGCCTATGTGACAGAAAACACCCAAACGTGACCTTTTAAAAAACTACACACCTCAAAGTGCTGAAAACTACATTCAAAAAGTTTATTAACAGAAATCAAAGTAATATGGGAGGAAAAAATTAAAATTTTAATTTTTCCTACAAAAATATTGCTTTAGCCCCAAATTTTCAATTTCACAAGGATATCAGGAGAAAATGGACCATACTATTTGTTGTGAAATTTATCTTGTGTACACTGATGCCCCATATGTGATGGAAAACTACTTTTTGGGAGGACATCATGGCTTGGAAGGGAAGGAGCATTATACGACTTTTGGAGCACAAAACTGTCTGGAATAGATAGCGGAAGCCATGTCGTGTTTGCAGAGCCACTGAAGTGCCAAAACAGCGAAAACCCCCCACAAATGACCCTATTTTCGAAACTACACCCCTCAAGGAATTTATCCAGAGGTGTGGTGAGCACCTTGAACCCACAGGTGCTTCACAGAATTTTATAACGTTGAGCCGTGAAAATAATACAACACATTTTTCCCACAAAAATGATGCTTTAGCCCCAAATTTTTCCTTTTCACAAGAATAACAGGTGAAAATGGACCATACAATTTGTTGTGTGATTTCTCCTGAGTATAACAATATCCTACATGTGGTGTAAAACTTCTCTTTGAGTGCATGGAAAGGCTCGGAAAAGAAGAAGCACCATTTGACTTTTGTAGCGTATAGTTAGTTGGAATCAGTAGCGGCCATCATATAGCGTTTGGAGACTCCTTGATATGTCTAAACAGTGGAAACCACCCACAAGTGACCCCATTTTTTAAAATACATATCTTGAGGAATATAGGAGAGTAATGAGCATTTTTATCCCTCAGACGATTCACTGAATTGTTTAAAATTGAACTGAGCAAATTAAAAATTAAATTTTTTTCCACTAAAATGTTGCTTTAGCACCAAATTTTTTATTTTCAGAAGAGGCAAAAGGAAAAAAACACATGGTACAATTTCTTACACAATTTTTCCTGAGTACACCAACACCCTATATGTGATCGGAAACTACTTCTGAGGCTCAGTGCAAAACTCAGAAGAGAAGAAGCGTCAGATTTTGCTGGAATGGTTTGAAGGTGCCATGCCACATTGGAAGAGCTCCAGACAGAAAAAACAGATGCCCCCCCCCCCATAAAAGTAACCCCATTTTACAAACTACACCCCTTAATGAATTCATCTAGGGGTACAGTGAACATGTTTAAACCAAAAGTGCCTCCCAGAATTTTATACCATGACTAATAGAAAAAATGGACTGCACAGTTTGTTGTTCAATTTCTCCTGAGTACACCAATACCATACATAAAATCAGGAACTACTTTTCAAGCACAGTTGAAAGCTCAGAAGGGAAGGAGCACCATATTGTAGTGCAGATTTTGCTGTTATGGTTTGCGGGTGCCATGTCACATTGGTAGAGCACTTGAGGTGTCAGAACAGCAGAACTCCCCCATAAGTGACCCTACTTAACATGCTACCCCTCTTCATGAATTTATGTAAGGGTACCGTGATCATATTGACACCACAGGTGTGTCACAGAATTTTATACCATTGGGCAATGAAGAAAAAATTATTACATTTTTACAACAAAAATTTTGTTTTAGCCCCATATTTTACATTTTCACAAGGGCTTTTTGACTCTTGGAGAACAAATTTTCAAAAAATAGTTTACAGAATCTATAATAAGTCACTAAGGACAAGAAGAGCAAAATCCCCCATCAAGTGACCCCATTTTGGAAATTACACCTCTCTGGGAATTTATCTTCAAATGTAGTGACAATTTTGACTCCATGTGTGTTTTCCAAAAACAGGCAACAATGGATGTTGCTGAGTGAAAATTGCAAATCTGCCATTGTAGTGTCCATACATTAAGAATCATAGAATGGTAGAGTTGGAAGGGACCTCCTGGGTCATCTGGTCCAACCCCCTGCTCAAAGCAGGATTCACTAGATCATCTCAGACAGATGTCTGTCCAGCCTCTGTTTGAAGACGTCCATTGAAGGGGAACTCACCACCTCTCGTGGCAGCCTGTTCCACTCATTAATCACCCTAACTGTCAAAAAGTTTTTTCGAATATCTAATCTGTGTCTCCTCCCATTTAGTTTCATCCCATTGCTTCTAGTCTTTCCTTGTGCAAATGAGAATAAAGATGATCCTTCTACAATGTGACAGCCCTTGACATATTTGTAGACAGCTATTAAGTCTCCTCTCAGTCTTCTTTTTTGCAAGCTAAACATTCCCAAATCCTGCAACCGTTCCTCATAGGACATGGTTTGCAGACCAGTCACCATTCTGGTCGCTCTTCTCTGAACTTGCTCCAGTTTGTCTATGTCTTTTTTAAAATGTGGTGCCCAAAACTGTACACAGTATTCCAGATGAGGTCTGACCAAAGAGGAGTAAAGATCGATAATGACTTCACGTGATCTAGACTGTATGCTTCTGTTAATACATCCCAGAATTGTATTTGCCTTTTTTGCTGCTGCATCACACTGTTGACTCATGTTCAGTCTATGATCTATTAGTATACCTAAGTCTTTTTCACATGTACTGTTGCTTAGCTCTTTTCCTCCCATTCTGTATATGCTTTTTTCATTTTTATTGCCTAGATGTAGTACTTTGCATTTTTCCCTGTTAAAAACCATTCTGTTGTTGCTGCCCACTGCTCCAGTTTATTTAGGTCTTTTTGAATCCTCTCTCTCTCTTCTCTAGTATTAGCTATCCCTCCTAGCTTTGTGTCATCAGCAAATTTAATCAGTTTACCCTCAATTCCTTCATCTAAATCATTGATAAAGATGTTGAACAATACAGGTCCCAGGACGGAGCCCTGTGGTACCCCACTTGAGACATTCATCCAGCTGGATGTGAAGCCATTTACAACCACCCTTTGAGTCCGATCACTAAGCCAGTTATGAATCCACCTAACAGTTGCCTGGTCCATTGCATACTTGGTCATTTTTTCAATAAGGATGGTGTGAGATACTTTGTCAAATGCTTTGTTGAAGTCAAGATATACTATATCTACAGCATTTCCCTGATCCACCCAGTCAGTGATTCTGTCATAGAAGGAAATTAAGTTAGTCTGACATGACTTGTTAGTTACAAACCCATGCTGACTCTGGTTAATCACTTCATTCTTATCCATGTACTTACATACATGTTGTTTAATAATTTGTTCAAAGATCTTTCCTGGTATAGAAGTCAGACACACCGGCCTATAGTTCCCTGGGTCCACCTTCTTCCCCTTTTTGAAGATAGGAACAACATTTGCTCTTCTCCAGTCTTCTGGGACTTCTCCTGTTCTCCAAGAATTTTCAAAGATTATGGAGAGTGGTTCTAAAATTTCTTCTACGATCTCCTTCAGTACTCTGGGGTGTAATTCATCTGGACCTGGAGACTTGAACTCATTTATGTTAGCTAAATATTCCCTCACAATCTTTCTGTTTACAGATAACTTGGATTCCTCTATTCCTTTAAAAGGACAGTGAAGATCAGTTGATGTTACATTTTCTTTCTGAGAGAAAACAGATGCAAAATAGGAATTAAAAAGTTCGGCCTTCTCAACATCCTCTCTTACCATTTCTCCATTTTCATCCTGTAAAAATCCTATAGCATCTTTGACTTTTCTTTTACTTTTGACATACCCCCAAAATCCTTTTTTATTGCTTTTGACATCTCTTGCAAGCCTTAATTCATTGTCAGCTTTAGCTACCCTGATACGTGCCCTGCAGGAACTGCAGACTGCATTATAATCTTCTTTAGATATGCCTCCATCTTTCCATTTAATAAACATTTCTTTCTTTCTTTTTAGCATGTGTTTAAGTTCTGTGTTCATCCATCCTGGTTTCCTTAAATGCTTCCCATTCTTCCTACTTTTCGGGATTGTTAACGATTGTGCTTTGAGAATCTCATTTTTAAAAATTTCCCATCCTTCCTGGACATTTTTGTCCTTAAGGACATCCAGCCATTGGATCCCTCCTATTCTCTTTCTGAGTCTCTTAAAATATGCCTTTCTAAAATCTAACCTTGAAGTTTGAGTCTTCACATGTCTTCCTCCTCTAGTTATCCAAAATTCTATAATAGCATGATCGCTGCCTCCTAGGGTCCCAGCCACCTTTACCTCCTCAACCATTTCCTCCCTGTTTATAAGGATTAGATCCAAAGTAGCAGATCCCCTTGTTTTCTCCCCTACCTTTTGGAAGATAAAGTTGTCAGCAAGAGAGGATAAGAATTTGCTTGACCTGTTAGTTTTACTTGAGAGAGATTCCCAACAAATGTCTGGATAGTTGAAATCTCCCATGACCACTACGTCATATTTTTTGGAGAACTTGGTCATTTGATACATAAAGAGTTCATCCATATCTTCAGCTTGCCCAGGTGGCCTGTAGTAAATGCCTACAATGGTGTCCTTTCCGTTGTTCTCTCCTTGTATTCTTACCCAAACAGTTTCCACAGAACTCCCAGTCTCTGAAGCTTCAATCTCTGTGCAGATATACGCTTTTCTAACATACAATGCAACACCTCCTCCTCGTTTATCATTGTAGTGCCCAGCATAGTGTAGTGCCCATATATTGTGCCCAGTTTGTGTTACTGGAGACACGCACTCTGTAAATTAAGTGGGCTCTCATCTCATCAAGTACAGATTTTGCTGGATTTCTTTTTGTGGGGTGAGAAGCTATAGTGCATTTTCATAACCATTGTGCTACCAGTAATATGGAAGCCCCCTATATGTCCAATGACAGATGATGGGCCTGAGTGGAGACTTGGTTTTTTTTGTGTATTAAGTTGAATCACTTATTGGGAACATTTTACATAAAATGTTAGATTACATTTATCCTATGCTCTATGCTTAGCACTTACATTGGGGCTTTCATTGAAATATCCGAGTGACGTCATTCAAATTAAATCCCTGAGGTATCCGTTCACTATAATTAGAGATGAGTGAATGTTTCAATATTCAGTTCGGATTATGATCATCGAATCTGAAATATTCGCCGATTTATTCGTTGAATATTCGCAGAACATTACCGAACGCCATAGGATTCAATGGAGGGCAAAAACAAATGCATATACAACACATTCAAAGGGGCCCAAAAGCTGCCAAAACACATCAAATTAGGGGTAGACACCTGAAAAGTGCCATCAATTTACCCAGAGTGCAAGTACTATAATTATTATTATTATTACAGCGATATTTATTCCGAGGCGCTTTACACGTGAAAAGGGGTCACCGTTGGTGACTCACTGACTGGTACAACAGGAGAGAGGACCCTGCCTGTGAGGGCGCACAAACAATCTACAAGGGATGGGTGAGGAAACAGTAGGTCAGGGTACAGCTAGTTGTGCAGCAGTATGCTGGAGCGAGGGTTGCCACAGATTGCACGCTTGTCAGAAGAAGTGTGTATTCAGCTTTTTTTTCAAGATTTCCATGGTAGGCAACAGTCTGATGTGTTGGGGTACAGCACTACACAGTAGGTGAGATGCAAGGGACAAATCTGCTGAGAGCCTAAATCATAGTAAGCTTCCAGGAGCTCAAAACTGAGCAGATTAACCCCCTGCACCGATTAATATGAAGGCGAAAGGCTTCTAATGAGTGCAGGAGTGGGAGGAATCAGACACTGCAGTCATCTGGCAACTCTCTGTCACAGTAAATGCGTAACACCTTGCAAGCTTCAACACAATGTTCACAAGGTAGACAGCAGCGGTTGTCGGTCTCCTAGACAACGAGCTAACTCCTTTATGATGATAGAGGCCACCATCTTCTTAGCATGCTGCTGGTACTTTTCTGTGGGAATGAGCTATTCTCCAACCAGCCTGGAATATTTCCAGTGAATTAAGGCATGCCATGGTGTTAGCAGTGCACCCAGTACCAGAAGAGAAGCCATCCACAATTTCCTTCTCAGGAATTTTATTTGGTACACTGAGTGACTGCCCAAACATTAGTTTCTCACAAAGGAGCTGAAGACACTGAGGGTCAGTAAGTGCAAGTTTCTCCAGCATGTTAGATATCAGAGCTGGGAGAAAAGAGAGAGCAGCACGGTGGCTCAGTGGTTAGCACTGTAGCCTTACAGCACTGGAGTCCTGTGTTCAAATCCCACCAAGGAAAATATCTGCAAGTAGTCTGTATGTTCTCCCCGTGTTTTCAGGGGTTTCCCCCAGGTTCTCCGCTTTCTTCCTCAGTAGAAAAGCAGCCATACAGGAGTGTTCACAGTTGAAAAAATTAGGGCCTGACACCACCATGGCCAATAGATTGGAGATGGTGGAGTTCAACCTCTTAGCTTTTTCATGTGTAGGAGGAAACACTCTTTTATGTGACCACAACTACGGGACCGAGGGCTGGCTGCTGTGCTGAGAGAGGGCAGAGTACGGTGAACCGGACAAACTGCTGGACTGTGAGTGAGATGCAGGTGGAAATGTTACGATGGACTTATAAATAGAGATGAGCGTTGTTCTACTCGAACTGTTCGCCAATCTCAAATTCGAGCTGTTTTGGGCGGTGTTCGAGCCGTTCGGCGAACACGAACGATTTGAGAAAAATTCGGCTGTTCGAGGTTATGTTCGATAACTGTTCGTGCACCAAAATCATAACTGGATTTTTTCTCAGTAATGAAGAAAATTAATGTTAATACGCAGTTTGAGTGTACAGCGGGGTGGGGGGAGGGGCAGGGGATGGATCTCTGCAGGAATAATGAAAATCTCCATTTTTTTTCTCTTTCCCGCATTTGCAGTGGGGAGGTGCAGTCTGTCAGCCTATCAGCAGCTCACACACGGAGCGAACTGCTTTTTTTCACACAAGCAAGGGCATGTGTCATTGGCAGTGTATGTCACATGTCCTTGCCCTATAAGACCAAGCCATTTTCCCCGTCGCCACCATTTTCTCACTGCTGCAGCTGCGTGTTAAACGGCACCGCTGTTGCTGTGTGCGCTATACCTTGTTAATTTCAAGCCAATTTTCGCACAAATCTACAGATAGCTTGGGAGTAGGGAATAGTTGTGATTGCAGTCCTTTTAAGGACTAGGTTACAGCATTTCCTACGACTTTTCTCAGGCAGGTCTGTGCTCTTAAATAGATAGATTGTGGGAGTAAAGACTAATTGTAATTGCAGTCCTTTTCAGGACTAGGTTACATCAGTTCCTATCAGTTTTTGCCAGGCAGGTCTGTGCCAGTGCTGTGCAAGTTTTTTTCACAGCATTTGGCTGAATCTAGCAAAGCTAATCCTTTTTGGCCTATTGCAGAGTGTGTTAGTCAGTGGAGTAGCCTATCTGTGTTGCAAGATATACCACCTGTGTATAGAATACCAATTTTTTTACTGCACCTAGTGAAGTAAAATCTTTTGGGCATAGCATCATTCTATTAGTCCATCTATACTGACCTCCATCAGGTTGCAAATTGAATATAAATTTTTTCTGCATCTAGCTCTGAAAAAATATTTGGGCTTCTAGCAGTGTGTGGGACTTGTTCTATTAGTCCATCTATACTGACCTCCATCAGGTTGCAAACTGAATATAATTTTTTTCTGCATCTAGCTCTGAAAAAATATTTGGCCTTCTAGCAGTGTGTGGGACTTTCTCTATTAGTCCATCTATACTGACCTCCATCAGGTTGCAAATTAAAAATAATTTTTATCTGCATCTAGCTCTGAAAAAATATTTGGCCTTCTAGCAGTGTGTGGGACATTCTCTATTAGTCCATCTATACTGACCTCCATCAGGTTGCAAATTAAAAATAATTTTTATCTGCATCTACCTCTGAAAAAATATTTGGGCTTCTAGCTATGTGTGGGACTTGTTCTATTAGTCCATCTATACTGACCTCCATCAGGTTGAAAACTGAATATAATTTTTTTCTGCATCTAGCTCTGAAAAAATATTTGGCCTTCTAGCAGTGTGTGGGACTTTCTCTATTAGTCCATCTATACTAACCTCCATCAGGTTGCAAATTAAAAATAGTTTTTATCTGCATCTACCTCTGAAAAAATATTTGGGCTTCTAGCTGTGTGTGGGACTTGTTCTATTTGTCCATCTATACTGACCTCCATCAGGTTGCAAACTGAATATAATTTTTTTCTGCATCTAGCTCTGAAAAAATATTTGGCCTTCTAGCAGTGTGTGGGACTTTCTCTTTTAGTCCATCTATACTGACCTCCATCAGGTTGCAAATTAAAAATATTTTTTTTTCTGCATCTACCTCTGAAAAAATATTGGGATTCTAGCTGTGTGTGGGACTTGTTCTATTAATCCATCTATACAGACCTCCATCAGGTTGCAAACTGAATATAATTTTTTTCTGCATCTACCTCTGAAAAAATATTTGGGCTTCTAGCTGTGTGTGGGACTTGTTCTATTAGTCCATCTATACTGACCTCCATCAGGTTGCAAACTGAATATAATTTTTTTCTGCATCTAGCTCTGAAAAAATATTTGGCCTTCTAGCAGTGTGTGGGACTTTCTCTATTAGTCCATCTATACTGACCTCCATCAGGTTGCAAATTAAAAATAATTTTTATCTGCATCTAGCTCTGAAAAAATATTTGGCCTTCTAGCAGTGTGTGGGACTTTCTCTATTAGTCCATCTATACTGACCTCCATCAGGTTGCAAATTAAAAATAATTTTTATCTGCATCTACCTCTGAAAAAATATTTGGGCTTCTAGCTGTGTGTGGGACTTGTTCTATTAGTCCATCTATACTGACCTCCATCAGGTTGCAAACTGAATATAATTTTTTTCTGCATCTAGCTCTGAAAAAATATTTGGCCTTCTAGCAGTGTGTGGGACTTTCTCTATTAGTCCATCTATACTGACCTCCATCAGGTTGCAAATTAAAAATATTTTTTATCTACATCTACCTCTGAAAAAATATTGGGCTTCTAGCTGTGTGTGGGACTTGTTCTATTAATCCATCTATACAGACCTCCATCAGGTTGCAAACTGAATATAATTTTTTTCTGCATCTAGCTCTGAAAAAATATTTGGCCTTCTAGCAGTGTGTGGGACTTTCTCTATTAGTCCATCTATACTGACCTCCATCAGTTTGCAAATTAAAAATAATTTTTATCTGCATCTACCTCTGAAAAAATATTTGGGCTTCTAGCTGTGTGTGGGACTTGTTCTATTAGTCCATCTATGCTGACCTCCATCAGGTTGCAAACTGAATATAATTTTTTTCTGCATCTAGCTCTGAAAAGATATTTGGCCTTCTAGCAGTGTGTGGGACTTTCTCTATTAGTCCATCTATACTGACCTCCATCAGGTTGCAAATTAAAAATAATTTTTATCTGCATCTACCTCTGAAAAAATATTTGGGCTTCTAGCTGTGTGTGGGACTTGTTCTATTAGTCCATCTATACTAACCTCCATCAGGTTGCAAACTGAATATAATTTTTTTCTGCATCTAGCTCTGAAAAAATATTTGGCCTTCTAGCAGTGTGTGGGACTTGTTCTATTAGTCCACCTATACTGACCTCCATCAGGTTGCAAATTCAAAATAATTTTTTGTCTGCATCTAGCTCTGAAAAAATATTTTGCCTTCTAGCAGTGTGTGGGACTTCTCTATTAGTCCATCTATACTGACCTCCATCAGGTTGCAAATCGAATATAATTTTTTTCTGCATCTAACCCAGCCAATAGTTTTGGCCTAATACCACAGTTTGGCCACTCAGCTCTGCTCGGTTCCCATCCATTGTTTTTTGTGCAAACAACTCCAGAGTTGTGAATTAGTTAACCACCAAAATGAGTGGAAAAAGGCCTGCTGCTGGTGGAAAGGGGAATAGGCGTGTTGGGAAGGGGAAAAAAGGTTGTGTCCATGGGCTAGGTGTTAAAGCAACAGTAACATCTGCAGAAGAAAGACCATCTTCCAGCCAAACTAAAATGTCTACTTCTTTTAGCGGACAATGTGATAAGATCCCTTTCTTAGGGCCACGCCAATCGCTACAAATTCCAGATGAGGCACAAAAACAGCAGGTGCTTCAACGGATATCAAGTGCTCCTTTAAGTGGGCTCTCCTCCACATCAACTTCAACATCACAAATACTCCAGTCCTCAAAGGTGTCACCCCAATCGCACTTGCTTCCTCACAGCTCCCAAATCTCCAGCTGCCCGTCTGAGTATGAGGTAGAACAGATGGTTGAGTCTGCAGAGTTGTTTACTCATACTATAGCCTGGGAATCAGAGGTCGACTCCAGCGCTTCTGTGAATCCAGACGAGGAAATGATCTGCACTGATGGCCAGAATCTTTATGAGTCGGATCCAGGACCAGACGCAGAAGGTTCTGACCATAATGTAGACCCTCATTCCCAAACTGTAACTCCTGTTGGTGGAGACAATGAGGAAGACGATGATGAGACTCAAATACCTGATTGGAGCGACAACTTTAGTTTTTTGTCAGGGCAGGAACAGGTTGGCTCTGAGGACGACGGGTGTGATAACGCACAGGGTGATGATGATGAGGTTGGAGATCCCACTTACTGTCAACCCACAGTCAGCCAAGAGATGAGGTCAGCAGAGGAGGTGGAGGAAGATGCTAGTGACGACGAGGTCAGGTTGCGCCTTCCTGGACAGAGACGTAGTACTGAAAGCACGTCAACAACTGCATCCTCAAACACAACTCTCCCTCTCACCACAAGTCGTGGTGGCTCTTCAGGTCGCATGGGTGCTAAGCCTTGCATAGCCTGGGCATTTTTCAGATCGATAAAGATGACCCAACTTGTGTTATCTGTAACATTTATCAGCAAAAGCTAAGTAGAGGCCAAAAAATACATAGTTTGAGTACTTCATGCATGAACCGGCACATGGACATGAAGCATAAGTTGCAGTGGGAAGCTCAGTCTGCTACAATGCGGCCTAGCCGGCCGGGCCAACCACCGTCTGCCATATCTTGTGCATCCGCAGCCTCTTCATCCTCTGTGACTGGGGGGACAGCAGTCACACCTGTTTTGGGGCGCAGACCTGCCACCTCTTTACCCGCAACAGCCAGCGTGATTGGCAGGTCATCATTTTCTTTGGAGGTGGTATCACCAGCTGGTGTTGAGCGCTGTCCGACATCGATAGCACCACCTTTGGATCAAGGCAACCTAACATGTCCGCCTGCATCTTCCTCACAGACCGGCAGTTTGCCGGGGACACCCTTATCAACCCCGTCTAAGCACAATAGCCAGCCCTCGGTCCCTCAGATGTGGACAAGTAAAAGACCATTTCCTCCTAGCCATGAGAAAGCTAAGAGGTTGAATTTCACCATCTGCAAGCTCTTGGCTACAGAAATGCTGCCTTTCCGCCTGGTGGACACAGAGGATTTTCGAGACCTTATGTCCGTCGCAGTGCCCCAGTACCAGATGCCCAGTCGGCACTACTTCTCAAAGAAAGGTGTGCCTGCGCTCCACCAGCATGTCGCACACAACATCACCGCTTCTTTGAGAAACTCTGTGTGTGACAGGGTGCATTTCACCACAGACACTTGGACGAGTAGGTATGGACAGGGGCGTTACATGTCGCTGACTGGGCACTGGGTAACTATGGTGACAGCAGGACAAGGGGCTGCTGTCCAAGTCTTGCCGTCCCCACGAGTTGTGCGTCAATCCTCTTTATGTCAAAGTTCCTCCACTGCTTCTGCCTCTTCAACCTCCTCTCGGTCTTCCACCTGCACCCAAAGCCTGTCTGGTCATGCCACAAGCTTTCTAACTGCGCAGAAGGGATCCTGCACACCTCCTTACTATGCTGGCAGTAGGGCTCAACGTCATCAGGCGGTTTTTACTTTGAAATGTCTGGGAAATGTGAGTCACACAGCTGAGGGGTTGTGGTCAGCTCTGGAGAACCAATTTCATGAATGGTTGTCTCCACTGGACCTGAAACCAGGGAAGGCCGTGTGCGACAATGCTGCAAACCTGGGTGCGGCCCTTCGCCGGGGCCATGTCACACACGTGCCTTGTATGGCTCACGTGTTGAACCTGGTTGTCCAGCAATTTTTAGCCCACTATCCCAGACTAGATGGCCTTCTGCAGAGGGCACGGTCGCTGTGTGCTCACTTCCGCCGTTCGCATCCCGCAGCTCAGCGACTTACATCTCTACAGAAGTCGTTGGGCCTGCCACTTCACCGGCTAAAATGCGATGTGCCTACCCGGTGGAATTCAACTCTGCACATGTTGTAGCGACTGTGGCAGCACCAACAAGCCCTGGTGCAATACGTTCTGACGTATAGCCTGGGCCAACGAGATACAGAGGTGGGGCAAATCACGCTGGAGGAGTGGTCTCAGATCAGGGACCTATGCACCCTTCTGCACAGTTTTGAAATGGCGACGAAGAAGTTTAGTGCTGACGATGCCATTATCAGCATGACTATTCCAGTGATTTACATGCTGGAGCACATGTTAAACAGAATTCGGAGTCAGGTGGTGGCACAAGAGGAGGTGGAGGAAGTAGAGGAGGAGCAGTTGTATGCGGAAGGGCTAACATCTGCAAGGTCCAGACGGTCGGCAGCACCAAGGAGGCAGGCATGTGAGGGTGGGGGAGATGGTTTTACCAGGGCGCATGGTAGCAGCCAAACTAGTGAGGAAGGTGCAGGAGCCCAGGAAGAAGTGGAGGACGCACTGATGGAAGACTCATCAGATGAGGGAGACCTTGATCACATTTCTGTTGTGCGAGGTTGGGGGGAGAGGACAGAGGAAGGAAGCATGATTGTTACCTCGCCACCAACACAACAGGGACTTGGTGCTCCTGGATGCGCAACACACATGAGTGCCTTCTTGCTGCACTACCTGCAACATGACCCTCGAATTGTGAGAATTAGAAATAATCCTGACTACTGGGTTGCCACACTGTTAGGTCCCCGGTACAAAAGTAAATTTGCAGAAATTATTCCTGCCATAGAAAGGGATGCATGCATGCAGGAGTATCAGCAGAGACTGTTGCAGAATCTTACATGTGCTTTTCCACAAAACACCAGTGGTGCACGTACTGAATCTCACAGTTCCAACTTGCCAA
Organism: Phyllobates terribilis; assembly: GCF_046119375.1. Lineage (NCBI taxonomy): Eukaryota > Metazoa > Chordata > Amphibia > Anura > Dendrobatidae > Phyllobates > Phyllobates terribilis. The sequence continues at coordinate 455,087,055 of NW_027362763.1, read as the reverse complement.
CCGTGGGACCGTCAAGTGTTCAGCACTCAAACCGTAACAGAACCACAGTATCTGCTGGTAACATCAATTTTGCGGAATGATTTCACCACTTTTTTAGCCCATCCTTTGCAAGGCCACAGGAGACAATAAGTCTAACACATAGTCAACGCCTAGAGACGATGGTACAGGAGTATCTCCAAGTAAACATTGAAGCCATGACTGTGTCACTGGACCCTTGCTCTTTTTGGGCTTCCAATCTGGATAAATGGCCGGAGCTAGCCACTTACGCCTTGGAGATCTTGTCATGCCCCGCAGCCAGCGTTCTCTCTGAACGTGTGTTCAGCGCTGCTGGTGGTGTGCTGACAGATTATCGCACGTGGCTCTCCACTTATAATGTAGACAGACTCACGTTCATAAAGATGAACAAATCATGGATCCGAAACGACTTTTCTACCCCTGTGTCATCCTGGGGAGCGTAAAAGCTTGATGATTGGTTAAAATCACCCTACCAACCGTTTTAAGCTTTCAAATTACTAATCATGTTTATCTGTATCTTGGCTGGAAAATAATTTGGGCTTTGTAGCAGTGTGCAGCACTGATCCTATTAGGCCATCTATAATAAGCTTCACCAGATTTAAAATTAAAAATAATTTTTAGCTGCATCTAGCCTGGAAAATAATTTTGGGGCTCCGAGATGCGCAAGACACATAAGTGCCTTCTTGCTGCACTACCTGCAGCATGACCCTCATATTGTCAGAATTCGAAGTAATCATGACTACTGGGTTGCCACACTCTTAGATCCCCCAAACTTTTCGATCAACCTTTTCATTTTAATAAAGACCAAAAAAATGGTCATTTTTGAAATTATAAGCATTAGCAGGTTATTAGAAACTGAAATCAAACAGTTTTCAACTCAAAACTTTATTCTAGGTGATGTTACATTTTCACATAGGACCCCATGTTCGAAAGGAGCTTCTGAACTTTCTCGTCCATTGAATTTGTCAGGTTTTGGATGGTTTCTGCTTCAATTGTTTTGCATGAGGACAGAATACCCTCCCAGAGCTGTTGCTTAGATGTGAACTGCCTCCCGCCATCATAGACACTCCTTTTGATGATGCTCCAGAGGTTCTGAATGGGGTAGAGGTCAGGGGAGCATGGGGGTCACACCATAAGTTTGTCCCCTTTTATGCCCATATCAGCCAGAGATGCAGATGTTTTATGTGCAGCATGAGATGGTGCATTATCATGCAAAAAAATGATCTTGCTGTGAAATACACGGTTCTTCTTCTTGAACCATGGCAGGAAGTGCTGTTTGAGAAAATCCACATACATTATGGAGTTCATCTTTAGCGCCTTCAGGGATCCTAAAGGGGCCGACAATCTCTCTCCCCATGATTCCAGCCCAAAACATTACTCTACATCCTCCTTGTTGGCGCTGTAGCCGTGTTTGCGTGGGGTGTCCATCAACCAGCCATCCTCCACTCCATCCATCTGGACCATCGAGCGCTGCACGGCACTCATCCGTGAACAAAACAGTTTTGAAATCAGTCTTCATGTAATGTTTAGCCCACTGGAGCCGTTTCTGCTTGTGTGAAGTGGATAGAGGAGGTCGACAGGATGGCGTATGCACAGCTGCAAACCTCTGAAGAACCCTGCATCTTGTTGTTCGGGGGACGTTGGAGGCACCAGCAGCTTCAAAAACTTGTCTGCTGCTATGACAAGGTTTTTTTGCCGCTGCTCTTTTAACCTGACGTAATTGCCTGCAGGAAAGAGTCCTCAATTTGCCCTTATCAGCACGCACACGTGTGTACTGTGAATCAGCTACATACTTCTTGATTGCCAAGACACTTCATCCTGATCATCGCACAATGTTGATTGTAGTCATACCTTGACCTAAACACTCCACAATTTGTTGCTTCTCAGCAACCGACACATCCTTTTTCTTTCCCATTTTGGCAGAAAATGTAGGCTGCTTAATAATGTGAGACAGCCTTCTTAAGTAGTCTTGCCTTTCATTGGACACACCTGCCAAACTAATTAGCACAGGTGTCTGCAATTGCTTACAGTGATATAAAGAGCCCTGACACACATCACCATCAATGAGTTTAACTGACAAACAAACAAATTCTTCCCTTATCACTCCTAAACACTTTTGCATAATAATTTGGAACACAGTGTACATGTGCTTTTCCACAAAACACCAGTGGTTCACGTAGTGAATCTTACAGTTCTAACTTGCCAACCGTGGTCTGTATGGAGTTGTTCAATAAAGGGCCCAAAATTAAGATAACATAGATGGGAGAGGTCTCTATGAATAGGAATTCCTAAGTATTTGATACCCTGTGAGGGCCAGGCAAAGGGAAAGTTGGACTGGATGGAATCCTATATGGATTTGGGGAGGGAGACATCGAGGGCCTCAGACTTCGCTGCATTGATTTTAAAATTTGACCATGTAACAAAGTGATCTATTTCAGCCATAACAGCATGGATGGATATATGTGATTGAGTGATATATACTAGGACATCATCAGCAAATAGAGAGCACTTGTACTCGGTGCCTCCCACCTCAATCCACCTAATATTGGGGTTATGGCGAATTGATGAGAGCAGGTGCTCCGTCACTAGGATGTATAAGAGAGGGGACAGAGGACATCCCTGCCTTGTCCCATTGGTGATTGTGAAAGGTGATGAAAATGTTCTGATGCACCCCCTGGGCCTTGGGACACCCGGAGCCAGACCCTTTTTGGTGGATGCTGGTGGTTGTAGTCTTCGTGGCGGCGACCCGGTTCCGTGGCTCAGGGTGGTAAAAACAGTGGCAGAACTATTTATGTGGTTTTGATGTTTAAATGTCCGACTACGCCACCCGTGGATTGCGGTCAGAGTGAACCGCCGCTGCAGGGCAGACCGCTGAGGCTGGTGTTGTGGGTGCAGCAGAGCATAGCATAACTCCCCACGGGAGGAGTATAGCCTCAGGGCAGTATATGCGGAGGATGGAGGTGATGGTGCAGGGCAGCAGCAGTAACGACATGGAGTCAGTGATGCAGTCCAGGGCCTTTACTCACAGTTCTTATTATCCAGACCACGTCTGCAGGTAACGGCTGCCCACGTCGTACTGTGCTCACCAGGTGAGGGACTCAGACAACTCCCAGATAACTTTGGATCGCTTCACAAGACCCCCTTTGTGTGTCCTTTGGCTGGCCTTTCTTACCAACCCTTCTGTCCGGCTGCCTCGGGCCTCCTCTTGGTAAACTTGGCGCCAGTTTCCCTGACCCTATGTGGTGCCTTCCTAGCGGGTGTAGCGAGGGGCTGCACCACATAAAATGTCACAGCCTCCGGTTTCTAGCTGAGGGTCGTTTCCTGCCTCCACTAGTTTCGGGGACCGGTCTCCCCCTTTGGCCTGACCCCTCCACGCAGGTGGATTCGGGCGTGCGGTGGCGACTCGCCCGTCCGCACCCCTGGGATCCCTACATTCCTCGTTCCTGGAGCCTTCTCCGCTCCTCTTCCTTCCTTCTCCCTCTTCCAGGCCAGGGCCTCTGTTACTGGGCCCGCCTCCGGAGCAGAGCTCATGCAGAGCCCCTGCTCCCTGCCACTTCTGCTCAGACTTCTCTGCACTGAACTAAGATGGTGCCCACCTTTTATACTCCCTTCTCAATGCACCCAGGAACTGCTTCCTCCCTGCTCCTGCACTACAGGGTTCCCCTTCCTCAGTGTTCCCTCCCCCCACTCCAGCCAGGGACAGGGACTGTCGTGCCCATCTCAGAGGCATATTGGTCGCCCTGCCCCACGGCAATGTGGTGTAATGCATGCAGGTGTCGGGTCCTGATCCACACTCCATCCTTACCTGAGAGTGAGATATCACACCTCTGGGTGAGGTGCAATACCTCTGTAGCAACCGAGCCCTCAGGGTGCTACAGTTCCATTTATCTTCAGCCTAGGTGACGTATTGTGATACAGGGCTGTGATTTTGGCTATAAAAGGGTCCCCTAGACCCCTACCCCAAGCTTTTTAAGAGAATCATATATGGCGTGCCAGGAGACTCTATGGAATGCTTTCTCAGCATCCAACGAGAGTATCTAATTACAAATTTTTAACTGCATCTAGCCCAGGAAATACTTTGTGCCTAGTAGCAGTGTCTGCTAGTCAGCGGATTATCCCGGCTGTTAAGCAAGCTACACCACCTGTAGTTTGGACACTTAATTTTTTCAAAGGAAATGCTTCGGGACCACGGGATACTCATTGAAGAGCATCAGGAGGCACCCCAAGGCATAGGGGCTGGGACTGGCAGTAGGATGCCTTGCGGTGGACAGCCGAGCTCGATCCTTATAAAAGCTTTTTAACTGCAGCAGCTTTAGTGGACACTACTGGAGCTGGAATTACGCGGCTGCTGGCATGAGACTTGCCCTCCAATAGATCCTTGTAAATGGATTTAAAGTGTATTCATTCAAATTAGAGAGCCAATTTAAATTAAAAAGCTTAGAGCTGCCTCCACCACAGGGGGGCTCGCTCGACCCACCAGCGGACAGGCACCAGTATTGGGAGATGGGGGCTGGCCGTCAGGGTTCACCGCGGCTCTGGCACAAACCCGGCGACACGGAGGTGGCACGGGCAGGAGCGGACTGAACGTGTCGGCTTCTCACTTTTTGGATTTTAGAAGGGAATGACATGCCTATATCTGTGTCTCCCCCTCCTTTTACTCCTTCACCTCTTTTCTTTTCGCATGACTATATGTACTTGTCACTTTTCCATGTGTTAGTTGTGTGTTCTGAGCAGTTTGTCAGCTTTTGGACACCTTTGAAGGTGTTTTCTATGTGTTTTTGTTTGCCTGCCATTGGTTTTAACGGTGTTCGAAGGTGTTCGACGAACCGAACCGAACTCGAACACTACGGGGGTGGCTCAACACTACTTATAAAGTTGTGGTGTGCTCGTTTTCTGAGATGGGTCAAAAACAGCAGGCATGTCTGCTTCCGTTACAGCTGACGAGTTCTCATTCAGCCTGACTGGAGCAGGTAAAGAATGGGAGGTTTTGCGGTGGGAGACCTGCATGACAATACTTGGCACGGTAACAGAGGAGGAGGAAGAAGCAGTGGATGTGGTTGATGGGGCAGCTGTTGGTTGTCGAGGTCTGCATTTTATCGTAGTGAGATTGCCAGAGTAATGCATGTTGATTGCGCATGTGAAAGTTCATGCATATAGTAGTCAAATTATTGCCTTTTTTCCCTCTACTGAGTTTTTTCTTGCAAAATTGCCAGATAACATGAGTTGGCTCATCCTTTGCGGTGTCAAAAAAGGCCCAGGCTAGACAACCCTTGCCACCCCTGCGAGCTGCAGACCCGCGACCGGTGTGGGTCACTGCCACTGCCACTGGTTGTGGCTAAGGATGTAGTGTTCATCGCGGTTGTATTACCTCCTTGTCTTCCTTCCCCTCCACCTTCTCAGATGAGCTACTCAGCCACATGCCTCTGGGTTCACATCAAGTGGGATCTACAAACTCATAATCATCCAATGTGTTATCCCATTCCTCGTCCTGACAGTCACCTTCCTCCTCCTCCTCTTCTTGCTCTGACAGCACAGTACAGTGGAGGCTCAGGAAGCTGCTCGGACCCAACCTTTTTTTTCCCCTGTATAGAGAACAATATTTGCCCCCCAAAATTTTAAGCTGAGATGTAGTCTGCTTTATATACCAATTTTGAGTTTATCATGTCTGAGTACCCCTGTGTGGAGAACAATATCTGCCCCCAAAAATTTTAAGCTGAGATGTAGTCTGCTTTATATTCCACGGTAGAAAGAAAGCCAATTTCTATTTTATCATGTGTTCCCCTGTGAGAACAATATCTGTACCAAACAATTAATTTCAATAGAGTATAAGTATTATAATGGGGACCAACACCTCTTCCACTACAGCCAACCCAATAGATGGAGACTAGTGTGGAGCCACCCCCGTAGTGTTCGGGTTCGGTTCGGTTCGTCGAACACAGGGATGTTCATGGAACTGTTCGTTGAACATCTTAGAACACTGTCGAACACCGTTGAAACCAATGGCAGGCAAATAAAAATACATAGAAAACACCTTCAAAGGTGTCCAAAAGCTGACAAACTGCTCAGAAGACACTCTCTTTAAAAAAGCCGGCCGGCAATTCAGCATCGGTACCCGACAATTTAGAACAGAAAGAATAGAGCATCACACATAGATTAGATCGATAGAAACATGTCAGTCACATATATAATAAGTACAGTGATAGTGTTGATTACTATACTTGTCATTTAGTGTTAAAATAAAGGATTTATTAAAAAAAAAATTGGCGTGGGGTTCCCCGTAATTTTAGTCTCTAGCGGAGGTTAAGCAGACGGCTGGGGCAGATGTCAATTTTTTTTAAATTATTTCATGAATTTCATGAAATAATTTTAAAAAAATTGACCTGGGGCTTCGCCCTATTTTCGTGTCCAGCCAGGTACAGTTCACTGAACTCAGCTCACCTCATGCACGTCACTGACAGCGTGGGAAAGGAGAATTCTCCCACGCTGTCAGTGACGTGCATGAGGTGAGCTGAGGTCATTGGACATGAACTCGGCATATCTGGATGTCGTCACAGCCAGACACTGAGGAGCGAAAGCATGCCTGCGCTTCTCAGTGTCTGCGGCATGGCAAGCTGGATGGCAGCTTTCTGCTGCGCTCCAGCCTGTCATGTAAATGTAGCAGAGCTGGAGCCGTCCTGGGAACCAAGGAAAGGTAAGGATGATGTTGGTTTATTATTTTACTTTTATTGCAGGAGATCGTTGGCTTCAGCTGGAATGGGCATGATGGTAAGTATGGTTTAATTTAGAACAATAATGAATTGTGTGTTTATTTCAATTAAAGGACTTTATTCTGGGTGTTTGTGTTTTTTTTTAACTTTGACTATGGGGTTAGTAATGGGGGTGTCTTATAGATGCCTCTCCATTACTAACCTGGGCTTGATGTCAGCTGGCATTATAAGCTGACATCAACCCCAGCCCTATTACCCCACTGCCACCGCTACAGGGCAGTGGGAAGAGCGAGGCTAAGTGCCAGAATTGGCGCATCCTATGGATGCGCCATTTCTGGGGCGGCTGACGGCTGGTGTTTCTAGCCTGGGAGGGGGCCAATATTCATGGCACCCTTCCTGGGCTATTAATATCAGCCCCCTGCTATCTGCCTAGCCTTTGCTAGCTATTAAAATAGGGGGGACCCCATGTCATTTTTTTGGGGGGTCCCCCATTTTAATAGCTAGTAAAGGCTAGGCATTTAGCTGGGGGCTGATATTAGTAGCCTGGGAAGCTCCGTGGGTATTACCCCCTTCCCAGGCTTCAAACATCTGCCCCAGCCGTCTGCTTAACGTCTGCTAGAGACTAAAATTACGGGGAACCCAACGCCAAATTTTTATCTTAATAAATCCTTTATTTTAACACTAAATGACAAGTACAGTAACCAACACTGTCACTGTACTTCTTATATATGTGACTGACATGTTTCTATCTATCTAATCTATGTGTGATGCTCTATTCTTTCTGTTCTAAATTGTCGGGTACAAGTGTATGCCGCTGCTGAATTGCCGGCTTTTCATATTTCACGGTGAGCACTGTTCCCATCGATTTGGGCAACCACTGTAATGCCACAACCACCATGGCTGTGACATTACAGTGAGTGGCAGACAATCCCTGCATGATGTGAAAAAATCCAGTTACGCTTTTGGTGCACAAACAGTTATCAAACATAACCTCGAACAGCTGAATTTTTTGCAAATCGTTCGCGTTCGTCGAACGACTCGAACACCGCCCAAAACAGCTCGAATTTGAGATTGGCGAACAGTTCTAGTCGAACACCGCTCATCTCTAATGGAGACCCAATCAGGATTCTCCACATTTCCAAAAATTAGTGGCAGACACCAGAAAAGTCTTGGGCTGTAAGCCTGTATGAACAATATGTCTCTGCTTGGGCTTTTAACCTACAATGTATGGGCTGTTAGAGCTAGTTAAAACCACCTGTGACTGAATGGGAGGGACACATGGTCAGAAAAAAGGCTGTCAAACTTCCAGTACTGTGAACACGTACCTGCTGCAATGTTCCAGGAGCGGGATCCCATAAATGATTAATAGAAAAAAGAGAGGGGTCGCTCACTGGTCTATTCGGGTGCTCTGAAAAAAAAAAGTAATCTCAATTGCAAAAAGAACTTCGGCACTCCATACATGAATATATAAGAAATATTGTATCTAGACTAATGTCACTTTGAAAAATGAAGGTTTTTTGCGCATAATTTGGCCAATTTATGTGTGCCCATCAACCATGACAAGGTCACCTTCGTATGATGGGGAACTACACTACGCTACCACTGGATATGCCACTCTTGGGCTGTAAGCCTGTATGAACAATATATCTCTGCTTGGGCTTTTAACCTACAATGTATGGGCTGGTAGAGCTAGTTAAAACCACCTGTGATTGAATGGGAGGGACACATGGTCTGAAAAAAGGCTGTCAAACTTCTAGTAGTGTGAACACGTACCTGCTGCAGTGTTCCAAGAGCGGGATCCCAAAAATGATTAATAGAAAAATGAGAGGGGTCGCTCACTGGTCTATTCGGGTGCTCTGAAGAAAAAAGTAATCTCAATTGCAAAAAGAACTTCGGCACTCCATACATGAATATATAAGAAATATTGTATCTAGACTAATGTCACTTTAAAAAATAAAGTTTTTTGCGCATAATTTGGCCAATTTATGTGTGCCCATTAACCACGACAAGGTCACCTTCGTATGATGGGAAACTACGCTACGCTACCACTGGATATGCCACTCTTGGGCTGTAAGCCTGTATGAACAATATGTCTCTGCTTAGGCTTTTAACCTACAATGTATGGGCTGGTAGAGCTAGTTAAAACCACCTGTGACTGAATGGGAGGGACACATGGTCTGAAAAAAGACTGTCAAACTTCTAGTAGTGTGAACACGTACCTGCTGCAGTGTTCCAAGAGCGGGATCCCAAAAATTATTAATAGAAAAAAGAGAGGGGTCGCTCACTGGTCTATTCGGGTGCTCTGAAGAAAAAAGTAATCTCAATTGCAAAAAGAACTTCGGCACTCCATACATGAATATATAAGAAATATTGTATCTAGACTAATATCACTTTGAAAAATGAAGGCTTTTTGCACATAATTTAGCCAATTTATGTGTGCCCATCAACCACGACCAGGTCACCTTCCTATGATGGGAAACTACGCTACGCTACCACTGGATATGCCACTCTAGGGCAGTAAGCCTGTATGAACAATATGTCTCTGCTTGGGCTTTTAAGAAAAAACCTTCATTTTTCAAAGTGACATTAGTCTAGATACAATATTTCTTATATATTCATGTATGGAGTGCCGAAGTTCTTTTTGCAATTGAGACACCAGCAAAGTGGCATCAATTTCACTACAGTACAAATAGTGTAATTAGGACAGACACCTCTTCCACTATAACCAACCCAGGAGATGGAGGCCTAACCAGGAGTGTTCACATTTCCCTAATTTAGGGCCTAACACCAGAGAAGTGGCATCAATTTAACTAGAGTAGAAGTAGTATAATGGAGACCAAAACCTCTTCCACTATAGCCAACCCAATAGATGGAGGCCCAATCAGGATTCTCCACTCTTCCAAAAATTAGTGGCAGACACCAGCAAAGTGGCATCAATTTCACTGCAGTAGAAATTGTAGAATTAAGAACGACTCCTCTTCCACTACAGCCAACACAGCAGATAGAGACACAATCAGGAGTGTTCACATTTAAAAAAATGTGACCTATAACCTACAGCAGCAGCAAGAGCAGGAACAGAAGCCATATCACAGACTGCAATTCTGTGAGATCAATGCAGTACACTAAAAACTACAGCATCTCCTAGACTGTACAGTCTGCGATTGGAGTGCAAAAGTCCTTGGAGATCCATGACTTGTTCATCTTGATGAAAGTTAGGCGGTCTACACTTTCATGGGACAGTTGGCTGTGCTTATCTGTCAGGACACCACCAGCAGTGCTGAAGACACTTTCTGAGAGAACGCTGGCTGCTGGGCATGATAAAACCTCCAAGGCGTGGCAGGCGAGCTCAGGCCATTCATCCATTTTTGAAGACCAAAATGTAAAAGGGTCCAAATCCTCCCTGATGGTATTCATATTGAGCTCTAGATACTCCTGCACCATCCTCTCCAGTCGTTCACCACAGGTTAGACTTGTACTCTGTTGTGCTGGTGCATGAGCTGGTCTAAAAAATGTGTGAAAGGACGCACAGAAATTGCTTCTGCCACTTACTATGCTGCTGCTGCTGCTAATGTTTTGGAGTTGACAAACTGATGTACCGGAGGTTGAAAGACTACAGCTGAAATGCACACTGTGTGCCTCACTCCTATCTTGGGGAAAACCTCTCTTAAGGTTGCTTAAAAGCTTGTTTCAATACTCCAGCATTAGCGAGTCCCTTTCCAGGGCGGAAAACATCTGGCAAAATTTACTCTTATAACGTGGATCTAACAGAGTGGCAACCCAATAGTCAGCATTATTTTGAATCCTAACGATACGGGGATCATGTTGCAGATAGTGCATAAAGAAGGCATTCATATTTAGGGCTTTTCCAGGAGGTCCAAAGCCAGTCTATATTGATGGCTGCCTAATAGTGTTGAGCGAACATGCTCGACACTGCTCGGTTCTCGCCCGAGCATCATGCTACTCGGGATGTTCGGCGAGCACCGAGCATTTCCGGGTTACTCGGGCGGGAGCTCGGGTCTCCGCCCTACATGTTTGGCGCTCTTAACAGAGCCAATGAACATGCAGGGATTACCAGCCAGTCACTGTAATGCCGCAGCCATGTTGTTTGTGGGCATTACAGTGATTGGCTGGCCGCACAGCGTCACCTTGAGTATTTAAAACCGGGTGCCGCCATCTTGGACACAGTCGCTCCGGATCAGACAGTGTAGGGACAGCGCTGCTGATTTAGGGAGAGATATATCCTGCAAAATAGTTAGTGTAGGGTCTGTAAAGGCTGCCAGATCAAACAAACAGTCCTTCTCAGGACTAATATCCATCCCAGGTATATCAGGCAGGCAGTCAGGCTGTATAGGAGACGCAGTGGTTATACCAGCAAACGCTGCATTACAGTCCTGTGTGTTGCTCCTGTTGCTGAAATTGCTGGACTTAGCTCCAGGTCCCGGGGGCCAGGAAAAATCCTTTTTTTTTATCTAAATCCTCTTTTTTTTTTCCTCCTTCACAATGTACAAATACCCATCTTAATAACCTTTTGGTGCCCACCCCCCCCCCCCCCCCAAAAAAAGTGTGCCTCTAATTTTTCAGACACAAATATATCTGTTTAAAATAGTCTGGTGTAGGCCAGAGAAATAGAAGTGTGGTTTTGCAGTTCTATGGGCCATTTGTATCTAAAAAAAACAGTTTGAGTGTGTCGCTCACTGTTCAGCCGCAAATATATATATATTTTAAAAAGCCTGGTATACACCAGTAAATTATTACTGTGGTTTTGATGTTCCACGGTAAAACATCTCTATTATCCTGTTTTTGGCATTTTTTGCTGTATAAAAATAATAATAGTGTCTCCCTGATTTTTCAGACACAAATATATCTGTTGAAAATAGTCTGGTGTAGGCCAGAGAGACAGAAGTGTGCTTTTGCTGTTCCACGGTAAAAAATCTCTATTATCCTGCTTTTTGCATTTTTTGCTGTAAAAAAAAAAAAAATAGTGTCTCCCTGATTTTTCAGACACAAATATATCTGTTGAAAATAGTCTGGTGTAGGCCCGAGAAATACAAGTGTGGTTTTGCAGTTCCACGGTACAAACCTCTGTATTATCCACTTTTGGGCCATTTGTATCTAAAAAAAACAGTTTGAGTGTGTCGCTCACTGTTCAGCCGCAAATATATATATATTTTAAAAAGCCTGGTATATACCAGTAAATTATTACTGTGGTTTTGATGTTCCACGGTAAAACATCTCTATTATCCTGTTTTGGGCATTTTTTGCTGTATAAAAATAATAATAGTGTTTCCCTGATTTTTCAGACACAAATATATCTGTTGAAAATAGTCTGGTGTAGGCCAGAGAGACAGAAGTGTGCTTTTGCTGTTCCACGGTAAAAAATCTCTATTATTCTGCTTTTTGCATTTTTTGCTGTAAAAAAAATAAAAAATAGTGTCTCCCTGATTTTTCAGACACAAATATATCTGTTGAAAATAGTCTGGTGTAGGCCCGAGAAATACAAGTGTGGTTTTGCAGTTCCACGGTACAAACCTCTGTATTATCCACTTTTGGGCCATTTGTATCTAAAAAAACAGTTTGAGTGTGTCGCTCACTGTTCAGCCACAAATATATATATATTTTAAAAAGTCTGGTATACACCAGTAAATTATTACTGTGGTTTTGATGTTCCACGGTAAAACATCTCTATTATCCTGTTTTTGGCATTTTTTGCTGTATAAAAATAATAATAGTGTCTCCCTGATTTTTCAGACACAAATATATCTGTTGAAAATAGTCTGGTGTAGGCGAGAGAGACAGAAGTGTGCTTTTGCTGTTCCACGCTAAAAAATCTCTATTATCCTGTTTTTTGCATTTTTTGCTATAAAAAAAAAAAAAAATAGTGTCTCCCTGATTTTTCAGACACAAATATATCTGTTGAAAATAGTCTGGTGTAGGCCAGAGAGACAGAAGTGTGCTTTTGCTGTTCCACGGTATAAAATCTCTATTATCCTGCTTTTTGCATTTTTTGCTGTAAAAAAAATAAAAAATAGTGTCTCCCTGATTTTTCAGACACAAATATATCTGTTGAAAATAGTCTGGTGTAGGCCCAAGAAATACAAGTGTGGTTTTGCAGTTCCACGGTACAAACCTCTGCATTATCCACTTTTGGGCCATTTGTATCTAAAAAAAACAGTTTGAGTGTGTCGCTCACTGTTCAGCCGCAAATATCTCTATTTAAAAAAGTGTGGTATACCCCAGTAAACAATAACTGTGGTTTTGCCATCCCATGGTAAATAATCTCTATTATTCAGGTTTTGGTAGTTTTTTCCGTAAAGAAAAACAGTAGTGTCTCCTGACTGTTGTGACACAAAAATATATCTGTTGAAAACAGTATTGTGTAGGCCCGACATCCCAGTGTGGTTTCGCAGTTCCACGGGTCAAATCGCTGTACTATCCAGTTTTGGGCCTTTGGTATCTAAAATAAAAGCAGTTTGAGTGTGTCGCTCACTGTTCTGCAGCAAATATCTCTATTTAAAAAAGTGTGGTATACCCCAGTAAACAATAATTGTGGTTTTCCTCTTTCACGGTTCTAATCTACTCTTTATTACCCTTTTTCCATTGATAGTGCAAGTGTAAGCTATTTTACTTCATTTACAATGGGCAAGGCGCGTGGCAAGGGACGTGGAAGTGGACGTTCTGGTGATGGTTCGTGCAGAGGACGGGGCCGTGGCCAAGGTGAAAATGTGCCACAACCAACAGCCACATCTTCTCGCTCCCACTTCTTGACCGAATTACTAGGGAAGCACAGAACAACACCAGTATTGAGAACTGATCAGTGTGAACAGGTTATTAATTGGATAGCAGACAATACTTCCAGTTACCTCGGCACCACCACCTCCGGTCTGTCTTCCACACGGTCAACTCTCAGCAGCCGTGAGTCTCGACCGCATACTCCTCCTCACCCTGATGCTCCTTCCTCCAACCATGCCGAGTGTCGTCAGACAGCAAGTGATCCCACACTTGGACACTCTGAAGAGCTGTTCACTGGTCCATTTCCATATTTGGGCCCCTCGCCTGATACGCTTGAAGTGGTGGAAGAGGAGATCCCATGTTGCGATGCCCAAATATTTGAACAGCCACGGCCACAGGAAGTCGACGTGGCAATCTGTCACAAGAGGTGGACGATGACGAGACACAATTGACAGGAAGTGAGGAGGAGGATCGTGGTGCGCAAGTGGAAGAGGAGGAGGTAGTGGATGATCTAGTAACTGACCCAACGTGGAAGGAGGACATGCAGAGTGAGGCCAGCAGCACACAGGGGGAGGGAGGCAGAGTACCCCAACAGGCTGGAAGAAGCAGTGTGGTGGCCGCAGACAGAAGGCAGGCAACCGTTCCCCATAACACCAACACGAGGGACGTTGCCAGTACAAGCGGTAGGTCTTCCAGAGTCTGGAATTTTTTTAAAGACTCTGCTGATAACCCCAAAAAGGCCATATGTTCCACCTGCCATGCCAGCATCAGCAGGGGTGACAAAACTACCAGCCTGACCACCACCAGCATGATCAGGCACATGGCAGCAAAGCACCCGACTTTGTGGGGCGAAACCCAGGGTCCACGACCAGTGTCAACGGGTGTCACCACTGCTTCTTCCACGGTTGTGCGTGCAATAGAACCCCCTGTTGTGTGTGCAAGGCAATCCCCTGTCCATACTGCATGTGAAGATGCCCCCTCCTCTCAGTCTTCACTTGTTATGGCAGTTTCTCAAGAAACAGCATCAATGTCCACGTCCACGTCCCACCGCAGCGTTCAATTGTCCATATCCCAGACCTTTGAACGAAAGCGGAAATTCGCAGCTAACGCCCCACAGGCCACAGTCCTAAATTCGCACATTTCACGACTGCTTGCGTTGGAAATGCTGCCTTTTAGGCTGGTGGAGACGGAATCCTTCCGCAGTCTTATGGCGGTGGCCGTCCCTCGTACTCGGTCCCCAGCCGACACTATTTTGCCCGGTGTGCCATCCCCGCACTACACAAGCACGTGTCCCAAAGCTTCTGCCGTGCCCTCAACAACGCAGTTACTGGGAGAGTCCACCTGACAACGGACACGTGGACAAGTGCTTGTGGCCAGGGACGGTACATCTCTCTGACGGCCCACTGGGTAAACATAGTATAAGCCGGGACCCAGTCGGACCTTGGGACGGAACACATCCTCCCCACACCGAGGATTGCGGGCCCTATGTCAGTCAGAGTTGCCCCCACAGTGTACAGCTCCTGCGCATCCTCCTCCTCCTCCTCATGTTCAGCCTCCATCTCAGATATCACCACATCAGTTACAAGCTGGAAGCATTGCAGTACTGCCTCCGCCAAGCGGCAACAGGCTGTGCTAAAACTCATAAGCTTAGGTGATAAACCTCACACTGCTTGTGAGTTGTGGACAGCTGTGAAAGAGCAGGCAGATCTGTGGCTGAGACCGCTGAACCTACATCCCGGCATGGTCGTGTGTGACAATGGCCGTAACCTGGTGGCGGCTCTGAGGCGAGGTGAGATCACACACATACCATGCCTGGCTCATGTGCTTAACCTCGTGGTTCAGCGGTTTCTTAAATCGTACCCCGAGTTGCCAGATCTGCTCGTGAAAGTACGCCGCCTGTCAGCTCATTTTCGCAAGTCGGCTACAGCTTCCGCCGCCCTTGCTGTGTTGCAGCAGCGTTTGCAGCTTCCGGCACACCGACTGGTGTGTGATGTCCCCACACGTTGGAACTCTACCCTCCACATGTTGCAAAGGATTTGTGAGCAGAAGAGAGCAGTTGTGGAGTACCAGCTGCAACAAGGCCGTCGATATTCAGGTCTGACTCCACACATAAGACCTCAGGAGTGGACCTGGATGTTTGACATATGTACCATCCTGACAAACTTTGAGGAGGCCACCAAGATGGTGAGTGGCGATGACGCCATCATTAGTGTCAGCATCCCACTTGTCTGTCTTTTGTAACGCTCTCTGCAGAGAATTAAAGAGGAGGCATTGCAGCCAGAGTGTGATTAGATGGATCAAGAAGCCGTAGCAGGCGATCACACACAGCCCAGCCTCATCTCATTCCAACGTGCTTTGGGGGACAATGAGGGAGAGGAGGAGGAGGAGGAAGAACAGGAGCTGCTATCATGCGTTGTAGACGGTAGTACCTGTACAAGTGTCATACCGTCGGTTCAGCGTGGGTGTCCTGAGGACAGGGGGAAGAGGAAGAGGAGGAGGATGAGGAGAGCATGGTCAGTCGTCATCTTGGTGAGGACACGGAAATCTTGCCCATTACCAGTCTGGCACGCAAGGCTGACTTTATGTTACGCTGCCTTAACCGTGACCCTCGCGTTGTCAAAATGTTGGGTGACAGTCATTACTGGTTGGTGACACTTGTAGACCCCCGCTACAAGGAGAACTTTCACTCTCTTATTCCTGAGGTGGAGAGGTCTACAAAAATGGGGCAATACCAGAAGGCCCTTGCTGCAGAACTCTTAAAAAAATTCCCATCTGAACACGCTAGCGGCAGAGGTCACAGTTCGTTGCCCAACCAAGGCATACAGGCGAGAGAGATGCAACTCCAATCCAGCAGAGGTAGGGGAACACTGTCAACGTTCTGGGACAGTTTTCTGACACCCGCCCAGCTTACAGGCCCTGAGGAGCGGGGTACTCTCACAAGGAGTGGAAAGTTTCAAAAGATGGTGAGGGAGTACCTTGCCGATCGTACCAGCGTCCTCCGTGATTCATCTGTGCCTTTTAATTATTGGGTATCCAAGCTGGACACTTGGAATGAACTCGCTCTGTACGCCTTGGATGTCCTGGCCTGCCCTGCCGCTAGCGTGTTATCGGAGCGTGCTTTTAGTGCCGCTGGGGGAATTGTAACTGATAAGCGCACTCGCCTGTCAACTGACAATGCTGACAAGCTGACCCTTATCAAAATTAACAAGGGCTGGATTGGGCCAGACTTCTCATCACCACCAAATGACAGCAGAGTAATATAAAGTCAAATCCACTGTGTTATTTCGGGAGGTGTATTCACATGCACCGCTTCACACCCACACATGGGTATACGCTTTCTCGTTTCGGCTGTTTAATCTTCTTCTCCTTATCCTCAGCCTCCAGCACCACTATACCACCAGGGTGCCAGCATTGCAAGTTCCTCCGTCCTAATTTTTGGCAGCTTTTGCTGGGAAAGCATAAGCAAATACCATGGGACACCCACTCCCCAATAATGGGACTTATGTTTGTAATATGCTGTACTGCATGGCTCTTGTAAGGGGCATTGCAAGTTGCTCCGTCCTAATTTTTGGCAGCTTTTGCTGGGAAAGCATAAGCAAATACTATGGGAGACCCACTCCCCAATAATGGGACTTATGTTTGTAATATGCTGTACTGCATGGCTCTTGTAAGGGGCATTGCAAGTTGCTCCGTCCTAATTTTTGGCAGCTTTTGCTGGGAAAGCATAAGCAAATACTATGGGAGACCCACTCCCCAATAATGGGACTTATGTTTGTAATATGCTGTACTGCATGGCTCTTGTAAGGGGCATTGCAAGTTGCTCCATCCTAATTTTTGGCAGCTTTTGCTGGGAAAGCATAAGCAAATACTATGGGAGACCCACTCCCCAATAATGGGACTTATGTTTGTAATATGCTGTACTGCATAGCTCTTGTAAGGGGCATTGCAAGTTGCTCCGTCCTAATTTTTGGCAGCTTTTGCTGGGAAAGCATAAGCAAATACTATGGGAGACCCACTCCCCAATAATGGGACTTATGTTTGTAATATGCTGTACTGCATGGCTCTTGTAAGGGGCATTGCAAGTTGCTCCGTCCTAATTTTTGGCAGCTTTTGCTGGGAAAGCATAAGCAAATACTATGGGAGACCCACTCCCCAATAATGGGACTTATGTTTGTAATATGCTGTACTGCATGGCTCTTGTAAGGGGCATTGCAAGTTGCTCCGTCCTAATTTTTGGCAGCTTTTGCTTGCAAGGCATAAGCAAATACTATGGGACACCCACTCCCCAATAATGGGACTTATGTTTGTAATATGCTGTACTGCATGTGACGCTCCCCCTGGGCCGTGTGTACACGTGTGTGGGATACCCGGTGCCGGGTCTCTGGGGTCTGTAGTCTCCGTGGCGGTGACCCGGTCCCGTGACTCAGGCTGGTCAAACCAGTGGCAATTTTTCTTAGGTTTTGAGGTTAATTGTCCGACTGCTCCACCCGTGGATTGCGGTCAGGGAGTACCACTGCTGCGAGGCAGACTGCTGAGGCTGGTGTTGTGTGCGCAGCATAAAATGGGATAACTCCCCTCGGGAGGAGTATAGCCTCAGGGCAGTGAGTGTGGATGATGGGGGTGATGGTGCACGAGCGCAGCAGGAATGACTCAGAGTCTTTGCAGTGCAGTTCAGGGTCTTTACTGATGATTATAAGGTAGACCCTCCCGGGAGTACTGGCTAGCATAAGAGGCCTGGTCAGTCTGTGAGCAAGCAGGAGTTCCCCTGGCCAGGTGGAGTTGTAGGCCTCCCCGTCTGTCTGCACTCTTCCTGGCTACCTTGCTGTAAGTGGGTAGAAGTAGCCCACGTCCCTGAGTGCACCGTGTAGTGCTCACCCGTATGGCTGGTGACTTGGGGCCTTCTGTTAGCCTCAGCTCCACGACGGCGGTGCTGGTCCCTTGCTTGTGACTGAGCCTCCGGGCTTCTATGGCCAGAGGACCTGAAATCCCCTGCCGGCTGGTTTCTGTTGCTGGATATAGAAGTCCTCACAGCTTTGGACTCCTGTGTCCGGTTCCTATTGTCTTCTGCCAGGGCGAGCTCTGCTCAGCTTCCAGCCCCTCGTCTTTAGCTCCTAGCTCCTACAGAGCTCCTTGCTGTTACTTTCCCTTGCTCTCACTCTGACTATGACTGTTCTCTGTTCTCTGACTCACTCAACCCCACCCCAGATCCCGTTTATAAGGGCAGAATTCTCCCCTTTCAGGACTGGGGCAGGAGGATGTTGCATGTTTAAGGGATCCTGACCAGGAAACCTCCCACTTGCTCTCCAACGTAATCTCTATTACTGTGGTGACCAGACCCCTGGGGTGCCACACATGGCTCTTGTAAGGGGCATTGCAGTACCTCATAATTTTTGGAAAGCATTCCATTCACTGCTTAGGCCAACAGTGCACAGGAGACCCAGTTGCTATAAATGGAAAAAAAGGTTTAGTTAACGCCCTCTGACCTCCATGTCATTTCCAAGGGGCATTGGAGTGCCTCGAAATTTTTGGTAGGCATTGCACTCACTGTATGCCCTATAACTGTGTAGCCAAACCGCTCCTTTTGTTACAGAAACATATCCTACAAGACATATCTGGTTGACTGGCCTGATATTGATGTGAATGGTCCCTGTTCCTCCTGCTCTTTCTCCTTTGCCACTACCTCATCCATCATTTATCACCTGAAGCTTTGTTTTAAAGGGAGTCATAGAACTTGGATAGTAGCAGGAAAACATCCAGCAATCCTCGGAGGAGGTAGGATATGCGCCAAAACGCTGACCTCCTCAGGCCTAGCCGATACTACATACATGCGCTTGCATTACAACAAAACAAAGCAGATGCTAACTTCTATCATCCTCATCATGCTCCTCACCTTGGCACTCTCAACTCCCCTGATGTAGAAGCCAGGGCCCACCGGAGGAGTCTGATAGTCCGGTGGGCTCGGCCAATGCTGCTCTAAAGCAGGCCAGGCTAAGAAAAGTGTGGGAAAGGTTACCGGTACAAATAGGGGTGGCTGGGGACCGAGTATGGACACCCGGCCACCCCCTGGAGGCTGGGGAGCAAGCGGGGACACCCGGCCACCAGGCGGCTGGGGACTGAGTATGGATACCAGGCCGCCGACACAGCCATGGCGTGGTGGCCAGATTCCGCCTCCACATGCCTAAAAGGCCCAATTTAAAGTGCAAGCAAGCAGTATGGTATTGCAGCCTGGGGGTGGGTGGGTGGCAGGCTGCATACTTGCGCTTGCATTGCAAGGAATGGGAGAGGTACAATTGAACACTGCCCTGGGACAAGGACTTGAATGGGGATAGTTGCAAGTCTGCAATGACAGGTGCAAGGTGGGAGGCATCTTCGCATGTACCATGAACAGGGGTTTGGCATGCACACACTACAGCGGAATAGGCTCTCCTTCCCACTAAATGTACTGGGGAGGGCACAGGTAATGTTTTGGTATACGCGCTTAATCTTATGTATAAGGCACACCAGGACAAATAGGGGCGGCTGGGGACTGAGTATGGATACCTCGCTGCCGAAGCAGCCATGAGGTAGTGGCCAGCTTCGGCCTCCTCTAAACTAAAAGGCCCCATTTCAAGTGCAAGCTAGCAGTATGAATTGCAGTCTGGGGGTGGGTGGGTGGCAGGCTGCACACTTACACTTGCATTAAAAGAAAACATAGCAGATGCTAACTTCTGTCATAATCATCATGCTCCTCACCTTGGCACTTTCAACTCCACCGATGGAGAAGTCAGGGCCCACCGGAGGAGTCTGGTTCTCTGGTGGGCTCGTCCAATGCTGCCTAAAGCAGGCCGGGCTAAGAAAAGTGTGTGGGGGGATGTTCCAAGGAGAAATGGGGGCGGCTGGGGACCGTTTATGGACACCCGACTGCCCCCAGGCGGCTGGGGACCGTGTGGACACTCGGCCGCGGGGCGGCTGGGGACTGAGTAAGGATTCCAGGCCGCCAACACAGCCATGACGTGGTGGCCAGATTCCGCCTCCACATGCCTAAAAGGCCCAATTTCAAGTACAAGCAAGCAAGCAGTATGGTATTGCAGCCTGGGGGTGGGTGGGTGGCAGGCTGCATACTTGTGCTTATATTGCAAGGAATGGGGGAGGTACAATTGAACACTGCCCTGGGACTAGAACTTGCATGGGGATAGTTGCAACTCTGCATCTTCTGATGCGGCAAGGATCACTTATGATGGGCACACTTTTAGACAGTGACCTGTGAGTCAGAGATGCTTCCAGGGGTCTTCCCCATGCTGTTCCCATGTCTTTTCAGCACTTTATGCATGTGTCACACAGCACATGGCCAGATAAGGTTGTAAAATGTTAAAATGACATTTCCCGGTGAATGCATTTGTCATAGTTGAAAGCAATACAAAAGTGCAAAAACGCATAAAAAATGCTACTTGTGAACATAGCCGAAGGTGTGGAGGAGTGTTTTTGTTTTTGGTCATTTATTTTAACTTATACACAAGTCTTTTCCCTGGAAAGGATGTTCCTTAACATATTTCACAGGAAAGAAGTTTCACTTTCGTTTTATTGTGAGCCTGTAATAGTGGCTTAATACCTCTGACCACGTTGTTGACAGCAGTGACCTGGGGGTCAGAAATGCTTCCTGGGGCGATCCCCATGCTGTCCCCATGTCATTTGAGCACTGTCACTATCGTTTTGGGCACTTGTTAGGCTTTTAAAAGACTGCCGGGGGTGCCACGGCAAAAATGTTCGAGTCTCCCATAGACTAACATTGGGCTCGTTGCTCGGGTCGAGCACCCGAGTATCACGGCGGGCTCGGCCCGAGCTTCGAGCACCCGAGCATTTTAGTGCTCGCTCAACACTACTGCCTAACACTGATGTTTGTTTCCTCGTCCCCTCCTGCCAACCAAGTTCAATAGAGAGGGGATGATTATCCTCTTCATCTTTTGACTGTGGCTCGCCCATCACCTCTTCCTTCCTTCGGCTCTTGCATCTTCAATAACAGTTTGTGTGGTATCACCAACCCCCCTCGATCTCAGTAATCCTCCATCACTTGGCATCTGCCTGTGTGACGACAGTCTGGAACTTTGAGACATTCTTATCCCTTCCACATCCTCCTCTTCTTCTGGGACAACCACCTCCTGCCACAGGCTATTCAAAGTCTGCTCCAGCATGTACATGACCGGAGTAGCGATGCTGATGATGGCATCGTCAGCGCTAACCATTTTAGTAGCCATTTCAAAACTGTGCAGAAGGGTGCAGAGGTCCTTAATCTGTCCCCACTCCATAAAGGTTATATGCCCCACGTGGTACTGCATTGGCCCGGGCCATACGACATGACATACTGCGTCAGGGCTCATTGCTGCTGCCACAATCACTGCAACATGTGCAGAGTGGAATTCCACTGTGTCGGCACATTGCATATCAACCTGTTAACTGGCATGGACAAAGACCTCTGTATCAATGCAAGTCGATGACATGAGGGGTGCGAACGGCAGAAGTGAGTTTCCGTGCTTTCAGAAGCAGCTCATCCAGGCCAGGATAGTGGGGGAGAAATCGCTGTACTACCAAGTTGAGGACGTGAGCAATGCAAGGCACGTGTGTGAGCTTGCCTCAACCTAGGGCCACCACTAGGTTTGAACCATTATCGCACACGGCCTTCCCTCGCTCTAGGTTCAGCGGAGACAGCCATTGTTCAAACTGAGACTGGAGAGCTATCCACAACTCTTCACCTGTATGACTGCAATCTCCAAGGCATGTTCATTTTAAGACTGCCTGATTGCGGAGAGCCCTGACTGCGCAGTATGGCGGAGGTGGTGTGGATTCGCTCTGCACTGTTGGAATGGATGTCTCGTTAAGGCAGAGGTTGAGTGCATCTGTAGAGGAGGTGGAGGAGGCTGAAGCAGTGGAGGAAGTGTGAAATACAGAGGTTTGCTCTGCAAGTCATGGGGATTCCAAGATTTGTGGAGCAGCCCCTTCTCGCCTTCCCCCACACCCACTAGAGTCACCCAGTGCCCAGTCAGCGAGATGTAACGCTCTTTGCCATGCTTACTCGTCCAGGTGTCTGTGGTGAAATGCACCCTGGCAGACATAGATTTAGTCAAGGAACAGGTAATGTTACCTGCGACATGCTGGTGTAGCATAGGAACAGCTTTCTTAGAGAAGTAATGGCAACTGGGCAACTGGTACTGGGGGACTGCGGCCATCAGCTTTCGGAAACCGTCTGTATCTACCAGGCAGTAAGGCAGCATTTCCGTGGCCAACAGATTGGAGATTGTGGAGTTCAACCTCTCAGCTTTCTCATGTGTAGGATGAAACAATCTTTTATGTGACCACAACTTCGGTATTGAGGGCTGGCTGCAGTGCTGAGAGTGGCCTGAGTACGGTGAAATGGACAAATTGGTGGACCGTGAGTGAGGTGCAGGCACAGATGTTATGGTGGATTGAGAAACAAGTGGTGTGCTCAGTGAAACAAACACAGCAGGCATGTCCGTTTCTGTTACAGCTGACGGGCTCTCACTCAGCCTGACTGGTAAAGAACTGGAGGTTCTGCGGTGGGAGACCTGCGAGACAATACTTGGCACGGTAACAGAGGAGGAGGAAGAAGCAACGGATGTGGTTGATGGGGCAGCTGACGGTTGTTGAGGTCCACTGGTCCGCATTTCAGCGCAGTGAGACTGCCAGCGTAACACATGTTGTGTGCGCATGTGAAGGTTCATGCATGTAGTAGTCAAATTACTTCACTTTTTCCCTCTACTGAGTTTTTACTTGCAAAGTGTGCAGATTACATGAGCTGGCTCATCCTTTTCGTTCTCAAAAAAGGCCCAGGCTAGGCAACCCTTGCCGCCCCTACGAGCTGCAGACCTGCAACCGCTGCTGACCACAGCCACAGCTGCGTGATTGCATCACTCTGTGTCTGCGCCGTAGGGTGAAATGTAACCTCCTTGTCTTCCTCCTCCACCTCCTCAGATGAGCTACTCGGCTGTGTGACTCTGGGTTCACACCAAGTAGGATCTTGAACCTCGTCACCATCCAATGTGTTATCCCATTCCGCGCCCTCAGAGTGACCCTTCTCCTCTTGTTTCCCGGACAGCACAGTAAAGTCTGCATGAGGCTCAGGTATCTGAGTCTCATCAGGATCACCTCCCTCCCCAGTGGTTAACGTCAGGTGACGAGGGTCAGGAATTTGCTTGGATCCTACTTTGTCTTGCCCCGAATCCAACCTAAAAAAATGTTGTCATCTGTGCAGATGCTTTCCTCCTCTTCTTGACTCTGTGAATGTTTGGAGTACACTTCTGATGTCTATAGTATAGAATGGGTGAACAGTGCTACAGACTCGCCCATCTGTGGCTCACTACAGTCAGTTGGGCAATTGGACAGTTGTGACACGGGCGGCAGCAAAGGTAATTGGGGTGCCACTTCTGTGGACTGTATTGTGTGTGATGTTGAGGTGGAGGAAGAAGAGGAGAGGCCACTTGAAGCAGCGCTTTCCATCTACTGGAGCACCTGCTCTTTCTGGTCCTTATTAACAAGACATATCGCTGTGCGGCTGCCAAAGAAAGGGAGTGGAGTAGTCTGTCCAGTAACAGAAGTTGTCAGTTGTCTTTGGATAGGACATGATGGTGTTGGTTCACTAGTGCTTTCACTAACATTACCACCTACCCCACATAAACCTTGAACACCAAGCCTATTCCCCCTTCCACCGTGACTTCTCTTTTGCCCACTCATGTTGTTCAGATACTTTGGTAGTAGCACGCCATTAGCAAAACAAAATTACATTTTTTCCTCTGCAACAGCTCTGCACATACCTGAATTTCAGCAGCACTAAATGACAAGGTAAGATATGGCTTGCTGTATAACGTTACTAACAGAAGAAAGTATTTTTTTAGTGTGGATGAGGCCTTTATAACATACGAGATATTCTCCAAACTATTTCAAACTCACATGTTCCCTGCTGTATAACATTAAGAACTGAAAAAAGTATTTTTTTACTGAGTTTGAGGCCTGTGTAACATACGAGATATTCTTCAAACTATTTCAAACTGAGATGTCTACTGCTGTGTAATGTTCGGAACTGAACATAGTATTTTTTTTACTGTGGATGAGGCCTGTATAACATACAAGATATTCTCCAAACTATTTCAAACTGAGATGTCCCCTGCTGTATAACGTTAAGAATCGAAGAAGGTATTTTTTTATTGTGGATGAGGCCTGTATATCATCTTACTACATAAAGAGCTTAATATTGAGGTAAGTCCGAGAAAAACATCAGATGACGTTGTAGTGTATATACTCGAGTATAAGCCAACTTTTTCAGCACATTTTTTGTGCTGAAAAAGCCCCCTCGGCTCATACTCGGGTATATACTTGAGTATATACATTCCTGTCATGGACAGTGGTGGGGGGGTTGCGGCAGCGGAGGAGCGGTGCACAAGCAGTAGCCGCTGCTTTAGCTTCCACGTGTGCCTGCTGCTAAAGGTAATTGAATATTCACTCTTCTCCACACCCATGGGAGTGGAGGAGAGTGAATATGCATTTTCTTTAATAATGGGCACAGAGGAGCACTGAGCTGCGGTTGCGATTGATGTGCCCTCTTTTAAAGAAAATGCATATTCACTCCTCTCCATGAACATAGTCCCGACGTACAGAGGAGTGAATATCCCCGCAGCTCACTTCAGCATCTGAGGGCGCATGGCAGTGATGTCATTCACTGCTCAGATGCTGACATGAGATGCTGGCAGACAGGATGCAGCACTGGAGCAGAGGTAAGGAAGGTGAGTATAAGTGTTTTATTTTTTTCATGTGTACAGTGATGGGGGGCCATGTATACCAGGATTGGGGATGAGGGGGCCATACATACCAGGATTGGGGAAGAGGGGTGCCATACATACCAGGATTGGAGATGAGGGGCCATGCATGCCAGGATTGAGGATGAGGGGCCATGCATACAAGGATTGAGGATGAGGGGGCCATGCATACAAGGATGGGGGAAATTCTTACCTGGATGGGGAGAATGCATACCAGGATTGGGGATGAGGGGCCATGCATACCAGGATTGAGGATGAGGGCCCATGCATACAAGGATTGAGGATGAGGGGGCCATGCATACAAGGATGGGGACAATTCTTACCAGGATGGGGAGCATGAATACCAGGATTGGGGATTAGGGGGCCATGCATACCAGGATTGGGGAAGATGGGTCATGCATACAAGGATTGAGGATGAGGGGGCCATGCATACAAGGATGGGGGACATTCTTACCTGGATGGGGAGAATGCATACCAGGATTGGGGATGAGGGGGCCATGCATACCAGGATTGGGGATGAGGGGTCATGCATACAAGGATGGGGGCCATTCTTACCTGGATGGGGAGAATGCATACCAGGATTGAGGATGAGGGGGCCATGCATACAAGGATGGGGGGCATGCTTACCAGGATGGGGAGCATGAATACCAGGATTGGGGATGAGGGGGCCCTGCATACCAGGATTGGGGATTAGGGGTGCCATACATAACAGGGTTGAGGATGAGGGGGCCATGCATACAAGGATGGGGGAAATTCTTACCTGGATGGGGAGAATGCATACCAGGATTGGGGATGAGGGGCCATGCATACCAGGATTGAGGATGAGGGCCCATGCATAAAAGGATTGAGGATGAGGGGGCCATGCATTCAAGGATGGGGACAATTCTTACCAGGATGGGGAGCATGAATACCAGGATTGGGGATTAGGGGGCCATGCATACCAGGATTGGGGAAGATGGGTCATGCATACAAGGATTGAGGATGAGGGGGCCATGCATACAAGGATGGGGGACATTCTTACCTGGATGGGGAGAATGCATACCAGGATTGGGGATGAGGGGGCCATGCATACCAGGATTGGGGATGAGGGGTCATGCATACAAGGATGGGGGCCATTCTTACCTGGATGGGGAGAATGCATACAAGGATTGAGGATGAGGGGGCCATGCATACAAGGATGGGGGGCATGCTTACCAGGATGGGGAGCATGAATACCAGGATTGGGGATGAGGGGGCCCTGCATACCAGGATTGGGGATTAGGGGTGCCATACATAACAGGGTTGAGGATGAGGGGGCCATGCATACAAGGATGGAGGCCATTCTTACCTGAATGTGGATAATGAATACCAGGATTGGGGATGAGGGGGCCATGCATACCAGGATTGGGAATGAGGTGTGCCATACATACCAGGATGAGGGATGAGGGGGCCATGCATATGTCTACTTCAGTAGGCCTGAGAAGCAGCATGCAGAGAGATTTCCACACGATCTGCCATGGGCAATTCACTTTTTGAATTGACGAACGTCTCTGTAATCTTCTAAATTTTATTTTGGTTTTCCGTAATGCCATTTACTAATTTAAAAATTTTAAAGGCTGAAAGTGAATAGACATGGGCAATTTGAGTTAGTTTTTACTATGTACACTTTTCTAGCTTCCGAAACTTATTTGTTTCGGAACTCGGGCTGCTAGTACAATATATGCTCCAAGATATTTTAAACTCACATCTACTCTACTGTATCACGTTAGGGACAGCAAAAAATAGATTTTTTTACTTTGCATAAGCTCTGCATACAGCTGAATTTCACCTCCACTAAAGGAATAGATGGCTTATAGCAGAATGTAACACGTTTGCGAGAGAAAAAAATATGTATTGGACTCCGGTTAGCAACAGAAAAAATAAATTTTTTAATCTGAAAACAGCTGAAGTTCAACGCCACAAAAGCAGTAGGTGGCTTTTAGCAGAGTGTATCACATTTTCGACAGATAAAAATACCTTTTGTAGTCTGGCTAGCAACAGAGAAACATTTTTTTCACTCTGAAAACAGCTGAAGTTCTACTCCACTAAAGTAGTAGCTGGCTTATAGCAGAGTGCATCACGTTTGTCACAGAAAAAAATATTTTTTGGACTCTGCCTAGCAACAGAAAAAATATGTTTCTTTACTCTGAGAGCAGCTGAAGTTCAACACCACTAAAATAGTTGGTGGCTTATAGCAGAGTGTATCACGTTTGCGATACAAAAAAATCTTTTGTGGACTCCGCCTAGAAACAGAAAAAATATATTTTTTTACTGTGCATACAGCTGAATTTCACCCACCAAAAAATGACAAAGTGGGCTACTATAGCTTGCACTATCACATTAGTAAATGAAAAAAACATGTTTTTGTGCTCTGCACTGAGGAGCTCTGCAGTATCTGCATACAGCTGAATTTCAACCCCACAAAATCAAAAGGTGGGCTATAAGGTCTTAGTTGCTTTATCACATTAGAAAGGGAAAAAATAGATTGAAGGGATACTGGTGCATACAGCACAATACAAGCAGTGCACAACACAGTTTTATGCCATGGGCCCTGCTGTTTCTGTCTGAATCTCAGTAATTGCACAAGAAAAAAAAATGTGCTGCAAGGTTGATTTCACAGGTACACTGCAGAGGACTTATCTACACTATCTGACTTCCAAACAAGCGCTCATCTATCTAGCTAATATCTCTCATTACACAGGAACAGGGTCCAAGAGCAGCGTCTGTGACCAGTGACATGCATAAAGTGGCGCTCAGGGAACATGGCCACTCTTTATATAGAGAGGACATGTGATTTCACAAGCCAATGGCAGAAGCCCTTGTGTCTGGACAGTGTGGATGCTTCCTGCGCTCTGATTGGCTAGCCGCGCTTTCCTCACTTAAGGTTACAGGGAAAAAAAAAAAGATTACAAGCTTGCCACTGTTCTGACCTCTTCTGAGCTCTCCTCAGCCCTACCACTCATCTAACACGTCCCCCCGCTCATCATACGCAAGCACTATTCTAGCCAAACTGTTAAAAATGCCGTAGTTGCCCCGCAATCACATTCCCGCACTTATTCGCCAAGCGTTGCCGATTTTCCTGAATTGAAGTAAAAATGATAGCCTTTCCGATCACGAATCCGAATGTTCCACAATTTAACTTTGAGATCGGATTTCGAATACATTCGCTCATCACTAACTATAATGAGGCAGCAGAGTTACTCTGGACTCCATTTAGCCTCTGTTCAGCCATGGCCTTCTTTTCAGAAGTGCACAAAGCTGTTGTTGACTGTGTTTTTGTGCACTCCTAAAAAGACTTATGAAAAGACTTGTGCAAAGCAGTCATGAAAGCAAAAGGTGGCTACTTTGAAGAACCTAGAATATAAGACATATTTTCAGTTGTTTCACACTTTTTTGTTAAGTATATAATTCCACATGTGTTAATTCATAGTTTTGATGCCTTCAGTGTGAATGTACAATTTTCATAGTCACGAAAATACAGAAAAATCTTTAAATGAGAAGGTGTGTCCAAACTTTTGGTCTGTACTGTATATATAAATATGTTAGACAAGTGGTCCTACCTGTCTTCTCTTTCCTAGCCTTCCAAATGCTGCGATCACAATTGCTTGCAGCATTTAGTAGGTTAAACAGCCAGGGGCAGTGTTGGCACTGCCCCTTGCTGTGACAGCCAGAGATCAGCTATCACTTAATCAGAGCTCCCGGCGCACAATCGCCATGACGTAACTGTATGTCATTGGATGGGAACCCCTTCCAATATTGACGTATAGATACATCAAGGTTCGTGAAGGGGATAAAAAAAATGTTATATTTTTAATATCATTGTATATATTTCTATAATGAAAAAAATTAAATTCTATTTTTCTGGTGTATTTAAAAATCTTTTTGTAGGAAAAACTAAGGTCAACTATCAGTTCTTTTGTCATCTTGCAAAAAAATTCTGACCGATTTACAGGTAACTGGATCTACGAACAATATGCCAGTATAACCAAGAAATCGAACATAAAGGAAAATAAGAAGTGGATAAAAGCCTGCTTCCAATTGTTAAATATTTCAAATGCATAAAACATCAAGGTATCAAGGTACATCAAGGGGATTTAAATAAACAGATTTAAATAATTATAATGGTACACTTTGCTTCAACACATTCTGAATGATGTGTTTATAACCTCACTTGAATAAACTAAATGAATGCTAGAAGAATGTATTAAGGGTAAATTCTATAGGAATGTCAGTCATCACTGAGATTTTGCGTTATTTTATGCATTGCTTTTTCCTGAAAATTTCTCAGTTTTAATATACAAATCTATTCAATACTACTTTCACATTGGCATGCAATTTATAACTTATAACTTAGGACCATATTAACTTTGTCTTAAACATTTGTGATAATGAATGCTGAAAAGGATATAGCAAGCCACCTGTATAGCTGCTTTGCCCACCAGTGACAAGTCAGAAAACCACTCTCCTCCCCACAAAATGGTCCAACTAATTTAAGAATTATATTTCATGTACCTTGTTTTTCTATGCAAACTATACAAGGAGTAAGTAACATTTTTCAATGCATATCCATAAATGCCAAATGTAGCTATTTTCTGCTGCTTAAGAGAAGCTATGAAAATATGTCAAATGCACCGTCAGTTTTATTAAGATCCTGGGCAGGTAACTGGGAAGCAGAAGATGACAACTGGCATAGCTTATGCTGTGGGATTAACACAGAGTATGCCTTGTAAACATGACTGTGAACATCCTGGAATATGTTTTTGTATTTTTTCCAATACTGTAGTAATTCAGGTCAGATTGTACCTGTATAAAACCATTTATACATATAACACCCTGCTTCTACAAGTGCTTCCCTTGTCCTAACCTTTGACACTGAATCTCTGTATGCTAATGTACTTCTGACACTTGTATGGTAAGCCTACAAAACCTTGAGCATTGAAATCAATCCCATGAAAATATACCCATGATGAACCAGTAAACAACTACCGTACATGCATAAAAATGTATGTTTAATAAATATATTCATATATGCACGTACAGCTGGAACACAACAAATCCTGCTACATTTTATGTAAGGATTCAGATTATGGCAAAAACTCAATTACAGTACTTCTCAAATACTTATACAGAAAGTGTTCATTTGTAACATTTTTCCACTGTTCTATTCAAAGTAGAAAGATTCAGGAGCAACAACAATCCAAACAAAACACAAAAAATACTCAAAGAACAGAAACAATGTGATGAAGTGCATGATGGTTATAGCATACATGTCGTTTCAGATGATTGGTCAAAATGAGTTATTTGTGCAGATGACGAATAAAATCATTTATGGTTTTATATGCCTTATGCACTGCATTTAGATGTCTCTAAGCTAATGGATGGAGACTAGTTGCTATAATGTCCATACACTGAAAACACAGATTTGAGGGACTCCTGCTCTCTTATGTAGCACAAGTTCAGAAGCAGGAGCAGCATGGAGGAAATTATGCATCTGTACTGAGCAGTGCACCTGTGTATCCAACACTGTAGTGGGAAAAACACTTAACTGCAGCAGGAGTCTATGAGTCCCTGTACATATCTCTTCAGTTATGCTTTTCATTCTGCTCCTCCTTTCTCCTCAACCTCATACTCCATGTTTTCTTGGTTGATTTTTGAGTTATTAATCACTCTTCACTATAAATGAATAATCCATTTGAAATTCAAATTCATCAGCTTCACAACGTTTTCTCAAAGGATTTGATTCATGACGAATAAACTCACCGTGAATCTCAATCCCGCAAAGCATCTAAATTGTCCTCAAAAGAGATGTTTAACAGTGAGAGATCTAAGATATTACTGAACTTTTGAGCCCTTATATTCAAACATAGAGTCAAGGGGATACCGCAACAGAGAGAGGCCAGTAGATTGCAGCGTCTGGTTCACAAACTCTTGTACAGATTGGAACTGCTTCACCATCTTATTAAACAGTGTAGTTTTTTTCCTTGCTGGCAGTGCAAGGGTTAATAAGTTCAGTCTCCTGGCGCTCTCCATCCTGGATTGTCTCAGCTGTTTTGTGTTGGCCACTCGCCACTGCTGTATATGCTTGCCACTGGCACTTGGGAATTGCCAGTGATAGTTCTTACTGTTACGGATCCGGGTGGTGGAACCTCTGTGCTTCGGTGCAAGGAGGGACCAGAGGGGCGTGACTAAGTGCCTACTCGGCCTGACCCAGGTCACATGGCGGCTTTGTCGACTCCGTGAACCAGGGAGGGATCGGGCAGGTGAACCAGGTGCCACTCTGGGACCAACCTTGTGTGAGAGCAGGTGACTCCCACGGGTCAGATGACAGGAGCTGACCTGTACAGCGGATGAGCACGGCAGGAAGGCAGATGGGTGGTCAGGGTAGATCAGCAGGCAGGTACGGCAGATAGTCAGACAGGTGCTCCGGGTAGGCAAGCAGGCGGGTACGGAGGATAGCCAGATAGGTGCTCCGGGTAGGCAGGCTGGCGGGCATGGCAGGTTGCCGGCAGGTGCTCCAGTTAGGCAGGCTGGTGAGCACGGCAGGTAAGTGGCGGGTGCTCCAGGCAAGCAGGCAGGCGGGCACAGCTGGTAACTGGCGGGTGCTCCAGGTAGGCAGGCTGGCGGACACGGCAGGTAACTGGCAGGCTGGCAGGCAGGGCTGTTAGACAGACTGGTGGGCTGCACTGTAGACAGACTGGCAGGCAGGATGGACAGGCAGCGGGACCTGAGGGCTGAGGCAAGTGTTAGCACACTGAACAACAACCTTGCACAAGCACCTCCATTTTGGAGGAGGTGCCTTATATAGGAGAAGTCCTCTGGCCTTTTGCCGGGGACTCTTTAGGATGGTGCATGTGGCCCCTTTAAGAGGGAGGGAGCACACGCTCCCTAAGCACAGTGCCCGGGAACAGGGTGTCCATGCCACAGCAGCAGGGGAGCTGGAAGACGCCGGACCAGGACCGCGGCGGTGAGGGGAACGGCGTCTCTGCCCGGCAGGATGCAGAGACGCCGATGCTACACTTACTACCTGGTTAGGAGTTGGAGGTGAAGTTCAGTGTTTGGAGTTGGCGGTTGGAGAGTTGTTCTGGAGATTTCTGCATGGAGTTTGTTTGTGTGTGTTCATCCTCATCCTCTTCTATTTAGTTTCACCATGTTTTTCTACCCACAATAAAGTACATTTCTCATCAGCAGCACAGTCTACCACTATAAAACATAGTCAGCAGCCAGGAGATGTGCTGCTAGACAATGGCAGTGGAATGTTAAAGCATTAGGACAGACATGAAAGAAGATGACTGCAAATTGCAGGGCCAGCAAAAGCAGCAGCAGTGCAGTCTAAGGCCACGGCCCCACTATCAGTCTTTGATCAGTATTCGGTCAGTATTTTTTCTCAAGAGTGGGAGCTAAAACCACGAGTGGGTGATAAATACAGAATTGGTGCACTTGTTTCTATTATACCTTTTCTCTAATTGTTCTTCACCTGCTTTTAGCTCCCACTCCTGAGAAAAAATACTGACTCAATACTGACCAAATACTGATAGTGGGGCTATGGTCTAACACTATAAAACATAGTAGTCATGCAGTCAGGAGATGTGTGGCTGGCATGACTATGCAGTGACCGTAGTAAAAGCCACACAGTAGAGCATTAGGATGGGGAAGGTAAGCAGATATATTGCAGCTGGCTCAGTTGGGTCCACCAGAGACCTGGTAAATTCCCCAGTGGGCCCAAGGAGCCAGGAGCTGGTTACACCACTTCCAACAACTGGCGAACACAGACAGAAAAGGGCCCCTGTGCAAGAACAATTATTTGTTTCTATTATATATTTTCTCTAATTGTTCCTCACCTGGTTTTAGCTCCCACTCCTGAGAAAAAATGCTGAACCAATACTGACCAAATACTGATAGTGGGGCCATGGCCTAACACTATTAAACATAGTGGGCAGGCAGTCAAAAGATGTGTGGCTGGCGTGACTGTGCAGTGACAGTAGTAAAAGCCACACAGTAGAGCATTAGGATGGGGAAGGTAAGGAGATGTATTGCAGCTGGCTCAGATTGGTCACCAAAGAACTGGTAAATTCCCGTGTGGACCCAAGAAGCCAAGAGCAGGTTACACCACTTCTAACCACTGGCGGACACAGACAGAAAAGAGCCCCATGTGCATGAACAATATATTGGCCCTTTGCAGCCCAAGAGCTCCTAAAAAAATGCAAAATTGCTCTTGCTTTGGGGGTAGACATGGGCCCCCTGACCTCTTGGGCCTCTGTGAGGCTGCACAGTTTGCAACAATGATATGTCTGCCCCTGCTTCCAACACCTGCAGGAGCTGAGCACATTGGTTACAGCAGTGATTAGTTTAAATGGACTTACAGGATGCTGGTGATTACCAAGGGCTGAGGGCCCTATCGACAGTAAATCCAGACCCCTTCATTCCCTACTGGACAGAGCATGGTTCCAGTGCTGTGACCTGATGGCCGGATAAGAATTGCCAATCAGGAGAAAGAAGTGGCGTAACTTACTCAGTGAGATGGTGGGAAAAAGAATGTATGATCAGAAGTTCAGGGAACAGGTGAGGAAGGAAGAGAACACACATATAACAGAAAAAGTGCAACAGAGAGTGTCAATAAGGATCCACCAACATAAACTTCTCTCTCAATACAAGAACATAGCTATATATATACAAATAGCATATGTGTAAACTTTGGCCACACCCTTAGCCACACCCCAAACCACGTTCATTTACTATTTCATTGTACCCTGGTAATGAGGAGATGTCAACCAGAAATTTAATCAAGGATATGGCACCAATCAATTACACAAAAAAATAAGAAGAATGGACCCCTTAAAATATAACTTTTATTATAGCAGTTAAAACTAACAAGCTCGCAAACCCATATTAGTGAGTGTATGTCCAAAGGGAGGAAGCAAAAAAGCTATATAATAGGTAAGGGCTAAATAACCCTAGAATTCCCTAACAAATTCTAATGAATTTTGTGAATTCATTCAAAGTTGTGGCAGCCAGAAATTTCTCACTTTTATGTAAGTTTCACTATACAATATCTGGCATTTTTGTGTCTCTAAGGCCATGTTCACACATAGCGTAAATACTGTGTTTTTTGTTTTCTGCAGGTGTCTGCAGCAAACTGAACAATAACAATCTTCTCGACTATTGCATCTTTGCTGCATTTTTTATGCCTTTTCCGCTTTATTTGATGCGTTTTTGGTGCAGATGTGAAGCAGCATTTCTAGTGTGTTTTTTATAATACATAGAAGCCTTGATTCTGCACTTAAAAAAGTACTGTCTTTTTCGGACTATAAGATTCACCGGACCAAAAGATACACCTAGGTTTTAGAGGAGGAAAAAAACAATTGAAGTAAACAATGTGGTCATGATGCACTGTTATGGGGGAGGGGGTCTGCTGCTGACATTGTTATAAGGGTAATGTCCCCCAATTCTGTACTAATATCCCCCATCCTGGTATATATGGCCTCCCTTCCTATTATACGTGGCCCCCATCCTGGTATTCATGGCACCTGGTATTCATGTTATCAGGACAAAATCACCAGGGTATGTGAACTTTTGATCAGGGTCATTTGGATGTTTTTGGTTGTCATTAAGATTTAAAAAGAGAAAACGCAGTAGTTTGACAATAAATGGCTTCTCCAAACCAATAACCATGAGTGGAGAAAAAGTTTATTGTTATCATTCATATTCTCTGAAACAAGGCCAAGAAAGGAAAAATTCTGCCCGGGTATGTAAACTTTTGAGCACAACTGTAAGTGTAGTGTGTATGTATCACCAATTAGATAATTTAAGTAGGTGTGCCTGCACTGTTAAATGTCTCAATTTACTCTAATAATTTATATAAATTAGTGCATTAATTCCCCCAGTACAAAATGTGACATATAACAAATGCTAGGAGGTAAGAACACAACCTAAAAATGCTGCAACAGCCCACAGCACAGTTAATGGGTATAAGATTGCCAAAATCCCCTGGGAACAGACACCCTAGTTTACAATGCCCGCACTGATGGGCCTGGCTGCACCCTGCCATAAAAGTGTGCAAAAATACATATATATATAATATATGAGTTATTAGTTGATATTTTGGCCAAAATACGTAAGCTCGTAACCCGCGTCAAGGGTATTGTAAACTATTGTATTGTGGGCATTGTAAACTAGGGTGTCTGTTCCCAGGGGGTGCACTTGGATAGTACCGGGCAGCCCGCCTAGTCTAATAGTATGGGCGTAACTAATAGGCTGTAAGCCGGATACTCTGTACTACCCTAGTGTGAACAGCACCCTATACAAGCCTTTTTTTGTACAATTTAAATACTAAGCAGTCACCCCCTCCATGAAATGGTAGGTTGTGAGTGATTGTCTCATCAGTATTTTGCACCTGTGTAGCCGCCATCTTTATGTGGGTCTGCTGCATCCTTGTAGTGCATTTGGCTTTGAAGATCTGGGCGGGTAAACATTGCTGCCCTTTTTTGCAGTTTTTTCTTGAATTTTTGGAGGAATTTTAATTCTTCTTAGTGTGGCTTTTGCTGTTACTGTCCTGTAATTAACATCACTCATGTCTGCAAACTTATATTTAGACAGTCTGCCTATTTACAGGGTGGAAAGTAGTCCCAGTGCTGTTTGGTATCATGGTGTGTACAACACTGAACATAGACCAATGAAAACTTAGGAGAGAGTTGTATCAGGAGATTAGAAAGAAAATGAAAGACTAACATGTTAAAGGTAAAGGCTATAAAACCATCCCCAAACAGATTGATGTTCCTATTACTACTATTGCACATATTATTCAGAACTTTAAGATCTATGGGAATGTAGCCAATTTCCCAGGATGTAGCTGCAAGAAGAAAATTGATGACAATTTGAAGAGATGGATAAGACAAATGGTAAATAAAGAGCGCAGGGCATCTTTCACAGAGAGAGGTTAACTCCAAGGCCAAGGTACATCAGTGTCAGATTGCATCATCTGGTGCTGTCTTGACGAAACTGAACTTCATGGAAGACGAACAACGAGGAAACCACCGTTGAAAGCAAATCATAAAAAAAAGACAGGAATTTGCCAAAATGCATATTAACTAGAGATGAGCGTTGTTCGACTCGAACTGTTCGCCAATCTCAAATTCGAGCTGTTTTGGGCGGTGTTCGAGCCGTTCGGCGAAAACGAACGATTTGAGAAAAATTCGGCTGTTCGAGGTTATGTTCGATAACTGTTCGTGCACCAAAATCATAACTGGAATTTTTCTCAGTAATGATGAAAATTAATGTTAATACGCAGTTTGAGTGTACAGTGGGGCGGGGGGAGGGGCAGGGGATGGATCTCTGCAGGAATAATGAAGATCTCCATTTTTTTTTCTCTTTCCCGCATTTACAGTGGGGAGGTGCAATCTGTCAGCCTATCAGCAGCGCACACACGGAGCGAAGTGCTTTTTTTCACACAAGCAAGGGCATGTGTCATTGGCAGTGTATGTCACATGTCCTTGCCCTATAAGACCCAGCCATTTTCCCCATCGCCACCATTTTCTCACTGCTGCAGCTGCGTGTTAGACGGTACCGCTGTTGCTGTGTGCGCTATACCTTGTTAATTTCAAGCCAATTTTCGCTCAAATCTACAGATAGCTTGGGAGTAGGGAATAGTTGTGATTGCAGTCCTTTTAAGGACTAGGTTACAGCATTTCCTACGACTTTTATGAAGCTGGTCTGTGCTCTTAAATAGATAGGTTGTGGGAGTAAAGACTAATTGTAATTGCAGTCCTTTTCAGGACTAAGTTACATCAGTTCCTATCAGTTTTTGCCAGGCAGGTCTATGCCAGTGCTGTGCAAGTTTTTTTCACAGCATTTGGCTGAATCTAGCAAAGCTAATCCTTTTTGGCCTATTGCAGAGTGTGTTAGTCAGTGGGGTAGCCTATCTGTGTTTCAAGATACACCACCTGTGTATAGAATACCAATTTTTTTACTGCACCTAGTGAAGTAAAACCTTTTGGGCATAGCATCATTCTATTTGTGCATCTATACTGACCTCCGTAAGGTTGCAAATTGAATATAATTTTTTTCTGCATCTAGCTCTGAAAAAATATTTGTCCTTCTAGCAGTGTGTGGGACTTGTTCTACTAGTCCATCTATACTGACCTCCATCAGGTTGCAAATTCAAAATAATTTTTTGTCTGCATCTAGCTCTGAAAAAATATTTGGGCTTCTAGCAGTGTGTGGGACTTGTTCTATTAGTCCATCTATACTGACCTCCATCAGGTTGCAAATTAAAAATATTTTTTTGTCTGCATCTAGCTCTGAAAAAATATTTGGCCTTCTAGCAGTTTGTGGGACTTGGTCTATTAGTCCATCTATACTGACCTCCATCAGGTTGCAAATTAAAAATATTTTTTTGTCTGCATCTAGCTCTGAAAAAATATTTGGCCTTCTAGCAGTGTGTGGGACTTGTTCTATTAGTCCATCTATACTGACCTCCATCAGGTTGCAAATTAAAAATAATTTTTATCTGCATCTAGCTCTGAAAAAATATTTGGGCTTCTAGCAGTGTGTGGGACTTGTTCTATTAGTCCATCTATACTGACCTCCATCAGGTTGCAAATTAAAAATAATTTTTATCTGCATCTAGCTCTGAAAAAATATTTGGGCTTCTAGCAGTGTGTGGGACTTGTTCTATTAGTCCATCTATACTGACCTCCATCAGGTTGCAAATTAAAAATAATTTTTTGTCTGCATCTAGCTCTGAAAAAATATTTGGCCTTCTAGCAGTGTGTGGGACTTGTTCTATTAGTCCATCTATACTGACCTCCATCAGGTTGCAAATTGAATATAAATTTTTTCTGCATCTAGCTCTGAAAAAATATTTGTCCTTCTAGCAGTGTGTGGGACTTGTTCTATTAGTCCATCTATACTGACCTCCATCAGGTTGCAAATTGAATATAATTTTTTTCTGCATCTAGCTCTGAAAAAATATTTGGCCTTCTAGCA
Organism: Phyllobates terribilis; assembly: GCF_046119375.1. Lineage (NCBI taxonomy): Eukaryota > Metazoa > Chordata > Amphibia > Anura > Dendrobatidae > Phyllobates > Phyllobates terribilis. Next base: position 455,048,804 of record NW_027362763.1, on the reverse strand, counting down.
GTGTGTGGGACTTGATCTACTAGTCCATCTATACTGACCTCCATCAGGTTGCAAATTCAAAATAATTTTTTGTCTGCATCTAGCTCTGAAAAAATATTTGGCCTTCTAGCATTTTGTGGGACTTGTTCTATTAGTCCATCTATACTGAGCTCCATCAGGTTGCAAACTGAATATAATATTTTTCTGCATCTACCTCTGAAAAAATATTTGGGCTTCTAGCAGTGTGTGGGACTTGTTTTATTAGTCCATCTATACTGACCTCCATCAGGTTGCAAATTAAAAATAATTTTTATCTGCATCTAGCTCTGAAAAAATATTTGGCCTTCTAGCAGTGTGTGGGACTTGTTCTATTAGTCCATCTATACTGACCTCCATCAGGTTGCAAATTAAAAATAATTTTTTTTCTGCATCTAGCTCTGAAAAAATATTTGGCCTTCTAGCAGTGTGTGGGATTTGTTCTATTAGTCCATCTATACTGACCTCCATCAGGTTTCAAATTGAATATAATTTTTTTCTGCATCTAGTTCTGAAAAAATATTTGTCCTTCTAGCAGTGTGTGGGACTTGTTCTACTTGTCCATTCTATACTGACCTCCATCAGGTTGCAATTTCAAAATATTTTTTTTTTCTGCATCTAGCTCTGAAAAAATATTTGTCCTTCTAGCAGTGTGTGGGACTTGTTCTACCACTCCATTTATACTGACCTCCATCAGGTTGCAAATAAAAAATTATTTTTATCTGCATCTAGCTCTGAAAAAATATTTGTCCTTCTAGCAGTGTGTGGGACTTGTTCTACTAGTCCATCTATACTGACCTCCATCAGGTTGCAAACTGAATATAATTTTTTGTCTGCATCTAGCTCTGAAAAAATATTTGGCCTTCTAGCAGTGTGTGGGACTTGTTCTATTAGTCCATCTATACTGACCTCCATCAGGTTGCAAACTGAACATAATTTTTTTCTGCATCTACCTCTGAAAAAATATTTGGGCTTCTAGCTGTGAGTGGGACTTGTTCTATTAGTCCATCTATACTGACCTCCATCAGGTTGCAAATAATATAATTTTTTTCTGCATCTAGCTCTGAAAAAATATTTGGGCTTCTAGCAGTGTGTGGGACTTGGTCTATTAGTCCATCTATACTGACCTCCATCAGGTTGCAAATTGAATATAATATTTTTCTGCATCTAGCTCTGAAAAAATATTTGGCCTTCTAGCAGTGTGTGGGACTTGTTCTATTAGTCCATCTATACTGACCTCCATCAGGTTGCAAATTGAATATAATTTTTTTCTGCATCTAACCCAGCCAATAGTTTTGGCCTAATACCACAGTTTGGCCACTCAGCTCTACTCGGTTCCCATCCATTGTTTTTTTGTGCAAACAACTCCAGAGTTGTGAATTAGTTAACCACCAAAATGAGTGGAAAAAGGCCTGCTGCTGGTGGAAAGGGGAATAGGCATGTTGGGAAGGGAAAAAAAAGGTTGTGTCCGTGGGGTAGGTGTTAAAGCAACAGTAACATCTGCAGAAGAAAGACCATCTTCCAGCCAAACTAAAATGTCTACTTCTTTTAGCGGACAATGTGATAAGATCCCTTTCTTACGGCCACGCCAATCGCTACAAATTCCAGATGAGGCACAAAAACAGCAGGTGCTTCAATGGATATTAAGTGTTCCTTTAAGTGGGCTCTCCTCCACATCAACTTCAACATCACAAATACTCCAGTACTCAAAGGTGTCACCCCAATCGCACTTGCTTCCTCACAGCTCCCAAATCTCCAGCTGCCCGTCTGAGTATGAGGTAGAACAGATGGTTGAGTCTGCAGAGCTGTTTACTCATACTATAGCCTGGGAATCAGAGGTCGGCTCCAGCGCTTCTGTGAATCCAGACGAGGAAATGATCTGCACTGATGCCCATAATCTTTATGAGTCGGATCCAGGACCAGACGCTGAAGGTTCTGACCATAATGTAGACCCTCATTCCCAAACTGTAACTCCTGTTGGTGGAGACAATGAGGAAGACGATGATGAGACTCAAATACCTGATTGGAGTGACAACTTTAGTTTTTTGTCAGGGCAGGAACAGGTTGGCTCTGAGGACGACAGGGTGATGATGAGGTTGGAGTCCCACTTACTGTCAACCCACAGTCAGCCAAGAGATGAGGTCAGCAGAGGAGGTGGAGGGGAATGCTAGTGACGACAAGGTCAGACAGAGACGTAGTACTGGAAGCACGTCAACAACTGCATCCTCAAACACAACTCTGCCTCTCACCACAAGTCGTGGTGGCTCTTCAGGTCGCATGGGTGCTAAGCCTTGCATAGCCTGGGCATTTTTTCAGATCAATAAAGATGACCGAACTCGTTTTATCTGTAACATTTGTCAGCAAAAGCTAAGTAGAGGCCAAAAAATACATAGTTTGAGTATTTCATGCATGAACCGGCAAATGGACATGAAGCATAAGTTGCAGTGGGAAGCTCACTGTGCTACAATGCGGTCTAGCCGGCCGGGCCAACCACCGTCTGCCATATCTTGTGCATCCGCGGCCTCTTCATCCTCTGTGACTGGGGGGACAGCAGTCACACCTGTTTTGGGGCGCAGACCTGCCACCTCTTTACCCGCAACAGCCAGGCAGGTCATCATTTTCTTTGGAGGTGGTAACACCAGCTGGTGTTGAGCGCTGTCCGACATCGATAGCACCACCTTTGGATCAAGGCAACCTAACATGTCCGCCTGCATCTTCCTCACAGACCGGGCGTTCAGCGCTGCTGGTGGTGTGCTGACAGATAAGCGCACGAGGATCTCCACTGATAATGTAGACAGACTCACGTTTATAAAGATGAACAAATCATGGATCCGAAACGACTTTTCTACCCCTGTGTCATCCTGGGGAGAGTAAAAGCTTGATGATTGGTTAAAATCACCTCACCAACCATTTTAAGCTTTCAAATTACTAATCATGTTTATCTGTATCTTGGCTGGAAAATTATTTGGGCTTTGTAGCAGTGTGCATTTCTGATTCTATTAGGCCATCTATGCTAAGCTCCACCAGATTTAAAATTACTAATCATGTTTATCTGTATCTTGGCTGGAAAATAATTTGGGCTTTGTAGCAGTGTGCAGTACTGATTCTATTAGGCCATCTATACTAAGCTCCACCAGATTTAAAATTAATAATAATTTTTAGCTGCATCTAGCCCGGAAAATAATTTTGGGGCTCCGAGATGCGCAAGACACATAAGTGCCTTCTTGCTGCACTACCTGTAACATGACCCTCAGATTGTCAGAATTCGAAGTAATCCTGACTACTGGGTTGCCACACTCTTAGATCCCCCACACTCTTTGATCAACCTTTTCATTTTAATAAAGACCAAAAAAATGGTCATTTTTGAAATTATAAGAATTAGCAGGTTATTAGAAGCTGAAATCAAACAGTTTTCAACTCAAAACTATATTCTAGGTGATGTTACATTTGCACATAGGACCCCTTGTTCGAAAGGAGCTTCTGAACTCTCTCGTCCATTGAATTTGTCAGGTTTTGGATGGTTTCTGCTTCAATTGTTTTGCATGAGGACAGAATACCCTCCCTGAGCTGTTGCTTAGATGTGAACTGCCTCCCGCCATCATAGACACTCCTTTTGATGATGCTCCAGAGGTTCTGAATGGGGTAGAGGTCAGGGGAGCATGGGGGTCACACCATAAGTTTGTCCCCTTTTATGCCCATATCAGCCAGAGATGCAGATGTGTTATGTGCAGCATGAGACGGTGCATTATCATGCATAAAAATGATCTTGCTGTGGAATACACGGTTCTTCTTCTTGAACCATGGCAGGAAGTGCTGTTTGAGAAACTCCACATACATTATGGAGTTCATCTTTACCCCTTCAGGGATCCTAAAGGGGCCGACAATCTCTCTCCCCATGATTCCAGCCCAAAACATTACTCCACCTCCTCCTTGTTGGCGCTGTAGCCATGTTTGCGTGGGGTGTCCATCAACCAGCCATCCTCCACTCCATCCATCTGGACCATCGAGCGTTGCACGGCACTCATCCGTGAACAAAACAGTTTTGAAATCAGTCTTCATGTAATGTTTGGCCCACTGGAGCCGTTTCTGCTTGTGTGAAGTGGATAGAGGAGGTCGACAGGATGGCGTATGCACAGCTGCAAACCTCTGAAGGACCCTGCATCTTGTTGTTCGGGGGACGTTGGAGGCAACAGCAGCTTCAAAAACTTGTCTGCTGCTATGACAAGGCTTTTTTGCCGCTGCTCTTTTAACCTGATGTAATTGCCTGTAGGAAAGAGTCCTCAATTTGCCCTTTTCAGCATGCACACGTGTGTACTGTGAATCAGCTACATACTTCTTGATTGCCAAGACACTTCATCCTGATCATCGCACAATGTTGATTGTAGTCATGCCTTGACCTAAACACTCCACAATTTGTTGCTTCTCAGCAGCCAACACATCCTGTTTCTTTCCCATTTTGGCAGAAAATGTAGGCTGCTTAATAATGTGGGACAGCCTTCTTAAGTAGTCTGATCTATTTCAGCCATAACAGCAGGGATGGATATATGTGATTGAGTGATATATACTAGGACATCATCAGCAAATAGAGAGCACTTGTACTCGGTGCCTCCCACCTCAATCCACCTAATATTGGGGCGATGGCGAATTGATGAGAGCAGGTGCTCCGTCACTAGGATGTATAAGAGAGGGGACAGAGGACATCCCTGCCTTGTCCCATTGGTGATTATGAAAGGTGATGAAAATGTTCTGACGCACCCCCTGGGCCTTGGGACACCCGGAGCCGGACCCTTTTTGGTGGATGCTGGTGGTTGTAGTCTCCGTAGCGGCGACCCGGTTCCATGGCTGAGGGCGGTCAAACCAGTGGTGGAACTATTTATGTGGTTTTGATGTTTAAATGTCCGACTACGCCACCCGTGGATTGCGGTCAGAGTGAACCGCCGCTGCAGGGCAGACCGCTGAGGCTGGTGTTGTGGGTGCAGCAGAGCGTAGCATAACTCCCCAAGGGAGGAGTATAGCCTCAGGGCAGTGTATGCGGAGGATGGGGGTGATGGTGCAGGGCATCAGCAGTAACGACATGGAGTCAGTGATGCAGTCCAGGGCCTTTACTCACAGTTCTTATTATCCAGACCACGTCTGCAGGTAACGGCTGTCCACGTCGTACTGTGCTCACCAGGTGAGGGGCTCAGACAACTCCCAGATAACTTTGGAGCGCTTCACAGGACCCCCTTTGTGTGTCCTTTGTCTGGCCTTTCTTACCAACCCTTCTGTCCGGCTGCCTCGGGCCTCCTCTTGGTAAACTTGGCGCCAGTTTCCCTGACCCTATGTGGTGCCTTCCTAGCGGGTGTAGCGAGGGGCTGCGCCACATAAAGTGTCACAGCCTCCGGTTTCTAGCTGAGGGTCGTTTCCCGCCTCCACTAGTTTCGGGGACCGGTCTCCCCCTTTGGCCTGACCCCTCCACGCAGGTGGATTCGGGCGTGCGGTGGCGACTCGCCCGTCCGCACCCCTGGGATCCCTTCGTTCCTTGTTCCTGGAGCCTTCTCCGCTCCTCTTCCTTCCTTCTCCCTCTTCCAGGCCTGGGCCTCTGTTACTAGGCCCGCCTCCGGAGCAGAGCTCATGCAGCAACAGTAACATCTGCAGAAGAAAGACCATCTTCCAGCCAAACTAAAATGTCTACTTCTTTTAGCGGACAATGTGATAAGATCCCTTTCTTACGGCCATGCCAAACGCTACAAATTCCAGATGAGGCACAAAAACAGCAGGTGCTTCAACGGATATCAAGTGCTCCTTTAAGTGGACTCTCCTCCACATCAACTTCAACATCACAAATACTCCAGTCCTCAAAGGTGTCACCCCAATCGCACTTGCTTCCTCACAGCTCCCAAATCTCCAGCTGCCCGTTTGAGTATGAGGTAGAATAGATGGTTGAGTCTGCAGAGCTGTTTACTCATACTATAGCCTGGGAATCAGAGGTTGGCTCCAGCGCTTCTGTGAATCCAGACGAGGAAATGATTTGCACTGATGCCCAGAATCTTTATGAGTCGGGTCCAGGACCAGACGCTGAAGGTTCTGACCATAATGTAGACCCTCATTCCCAAACTGTAACTCATGTTGGTGGAGACAATGAGGAAGACGATGATGAGACTCAAATGCCTGATTGGAGCGACAACTTTAGTTTTTTGTCAGGGCAGGAACAGGTTGGCTCTGAGGATGACTGGTGTGATAACGCACAGGGTGATGATGATGAGGTTGGAGATCCCACTTACTGTCAACCCACAGTCAGCCAAGAGATGAGGTCAGCAGAGGAGGTGCAGGAGAATGCTAGTGACGACGAGGTCAGGTTGCGCCTTCCTGGACAGAGACGTAGTACTTGAAGCACGTCAACAACTGCATCCTCAAACACAACTCTGCCTCTCACCACAAGTCGTGGTGGCTCTTCAGGTCGCATGGGTGCTAAGCCTTGCATAGCCTGGGCATTTTTTCAGATCGATAAAGATGACCCAACTCGTGTTATCTGTAACATTTGTCAGAAAAAGCTAAGTAGAGGCCAAAAAATACATAGTTTGAGTATTTCATGCATGAACCGGCACATGGACATGAAGCATAAGTTGCAGTGGGAAGCTCACTGTGCTACAATGCGGCCTAGCCGGCCGGGCCAACCACCGTCTGCTATATCTTGTGCATCCGCGGCCTCTTCATCCTCTGTGACTGGGGGGACAGCAGTCACTCCTGTTTTGGGACACAGACCTGCCACCTCTTTACCCGCAACAGACAGCGTGATTGGCAGGTCATCATTTTCTTTGGAGGTGGTAACACCAGCTGGTGTTGAGCGCTGTCCGACATCGATAGCACCACCTTTGGATCAAGGCAACCTAACATGTCCGCCTGCATCTTCCTCACAGACCGGCAGATTGCCGGGGACACCCTTATCAACCCCGTCTAAGCACAATAGCCAGCCCTCGGTCCCTCAGATGTGGACAAGTAAAAGACCATTTCCTCCTAGCCATGAGAAAGCTAAGAGGTTGAATTTCACCATCTGCAAGCTCTTGGCTAGAGAAATGCTGCCTTTCCGCCTTGTGGACACATAGGATTTTCGAGATCTTATGTCCGCCACAGTGCCCCAGTACCAGATGCCCAGTCGGCAATACTTCTCAAAGAAAGGTGTGCCTGCGCTCCACCAGCATGTCGCACACAACATCACCGCTTCTTTGAGAAACTCTGTGTGTGACAGGGTGCATTTCACCACAGACACTTGGACGAGTAGGCATGGACAGGGGCATTATATGTCGCTGACTGGGCACTGGGTAACTATGGTGACAGCAGGACAAGGGGCTGCTGTTCAAGTCTTGCCGTCCCCATGAGTTGTGCGTCAGTCCTGTTTATCTCAAAGTTCCTCCACTGCTTCTGCCTCCTCAACCTCCTCTCGGTCCTCCACCTGCACCCAAAGCCTGTCTGGTCATGCCACAAGCTTTCTAACTGCGCAGAAGGGATCCTGCACACCTCCTTACTATGCTGGCAGTAGGGCTCAACGTCATCAGGCGGTTTTTACTTTGAAATGTCTGGGAAATGTGAGTCACACAGCTGAGGAGTTGTGGTCAGCTCTGGAGAACCAATTTCATGAATGGGTGTCTCCACTGGACCTGAAACCAGGGAAGGCCGTGTGTGACAATGCTGCAAACCTGGGTGCGGCCCTTCGCCGGGGCAATGTCACACACGTGCCTTGTATGGCTCACGTGTTGAACCTGGTTGTCCAGCAATTTTTAGCCCACTATCCCGGACTAGATGGCCTTCTGCAGAGGGCACGGTCGCTGTGTGCTCACTTCCGCCGTTCGCATCCTGCAGCTCAGCGACTTACATCTCTACAGAAGTCGTTGGGCCTGCCACTTCACCGGCTAAAATGCTATGTGCCTACCCGGTGGAATTCAACTCTGCACATGTTGCAGCAACTGTGGCAGCACCGACAAGCCCTGGTGCAATATGTTCTGACATATAGCCTGGGCCAACGAGATCCAGAGGTGGGGCAAATCACGCTGGAGGAGTGGTCTCAGATCAGGGACCTATGCACCCTTCGGCACAGTTTTGAAATGGCGACGAAGATGTTTAGTGCTGACGATGCCATTATCAGCATGACTATTCCGGTGATTTACATGCTGGAGCACATGTTAAACAGAATTCGGAGTCAGGTGGTGGCACAAGAGGAGGTGGAGGAAGTAGAGGAGGAGGAGTTGTATGCGGAAGGGCTAACATCTGCAAGGTCCAGACGGTCGGCAGCACCAAGGCGGCAGGCATGTGAGGGTGGGGGAGATGGTTTTACCAGGGCGCATGGTAGCAGCCAAACTGGTGAGGAAGGTGCAGGAGCCCAGGAAGAAGTGGAGGACGAACTGATGGAAGACTCATCAGATGAGGGAGACCTTGATCACATTTCTGTTGTGCGAGGTTGGGGGGAGAGGACAGAGGAAGGAAGCATGATTGTTACCTCGCCACCAACACAACAGGGACTTGGTGCTCCTGGATGCGCAACACACATGAGTGCCTTCTTGCTGCACTACCTGCAACATGACCCTCGAATTGTGAGAATTAGAAATAATCCTGACTACTGGGTTGCCACACTGTTAGATCCCCGGTACAAAAGTAAATTTGCAGAAATTATTCCTGCCATAGAAAGGGATGCACGCATGCAGGAGTATCAGCAGAGACTGTTGCAGAATCTTACATGTGCTTTTCCACAAAACACCAGTGGTGCACGTACTGAATCTCACAGTTCCAACTTGCCAACCGTGGGACCGTCGAGTGTTCAGCACTCAAACCGTACCAGAAACACAGTATCTGCTGGTAACATCAATTTTGCGGAATCATTTCACCACTTTTTTAGCCCATCCTTTGCAAGGCCACAGGAGACAAGAAGTCTGACACATAGTCAACGCCTAGAGACGATGGTACAGGAGTATCTCCAAGTAAACATTGAAGCCATGACTGTGTCACTGGACCCTTGCTCTTTTTGGGCTTCCAATCTGGATAAATGGCCGGAGCTAGCCACTTACGCCTTGGAGATCTTGTCATGCCCCGCAGCCAGCGTTCTGTCTGAACGTGTGGTGTGCTGACAGATAAGCGCACGCGGCTCTCCACTGATAATGTAGACAGACTCACGTTCATAAAGATGAACAAATCATGGATCCGAAACGACTTTTCTACCCCTGTGTCATCCTGGGGAGAGTAAAAGCTTGATAATTGGTTAGAATCACCTCACCAACCGTTTTAAGCTTTTAAATTACTAATCATGTTTATCTGTATCTTGGCTGGAAAATAATTTGGGCTTTGTAGCAGTGTGCAGCACTGATTCTAATAGGCCATCTATACTAAGCTCCACCAGATTTAAAATTACTAATCATGTTTATCTGTATCTTGGCTGGAAAATAATTTGGGCTTTGTAGCAGTGTGCAGTACTGATTCTATTAGGCCATCTATACTAAGCTCCACCAGATTTAAAATTAATAATAATTTTTAGCTGCATCTAGCCCGGAAAATAATTTTGGGGCTCCGAGATGCGCAAGACACATAAGTGCCTTCTTGCTGCACTACCTGCAACATGACCCTCAGATTGTCAGAATTCGAAGTAATCCTGACTACTGGGTTGCCACACTCTTAGATCCCCCACACTCTTCGATCAACCTTTTCATTTTAATAAAGACCAAAAAAATGGTCATTTTTGAAATTATAAGCATTAGCAGGTTATTAGAAACTGAAATCAAACAGTTTTCAACTCAAAACTTTATTCTAGGTGATTTTACATTTGCACATAGGACCCCTTGTTCGAAAGGAGCTTCTGAACTCTCTCGTCCATTGAATTTTTCAGGTTTTGGATGGTTTCTGCATCAATTGTTTTGCAAGAGGACAGAATACCCTCCCAGAGCTGTTGCTTAGCTGTGAACTGCCTCCCGCCATCATAGACACTCCTTTTGATGATGCTCCAGAGGTTCTGAATGGAGTAGAGGTCAGGGGAGCATGGGGGTCACACCATAAGTTTGTCTCCTTTTATGCCCATATCAGCCAGAGATGCAGATGTGTTATGTGCAGCATGAGACGGTGCATTATCATGCATAAAAATGATCTTGCTGTGGAATACACGGTTCTTCTTCTTGAACCATGCCAGGAAGTGCTGTTGAGAAACTCCACATACATTATGGAGTTCATCTTTATCCCTTCAGGGATCCTAAAGGGGCCGACAATCTCTCTCCCCATGATTCCAGCCCAAAACATTACTCCACCTCCTCCTTGTTGGCGCTGTAGCTGTGTTTGCGTGGGGTGTCCATCAACCAGCCATCCTCCACTCCATCCATCTGGACCATCGAGTGTTGCACGGCACTCATCCGTGAACAAAACAGTTTTGAAATCAGTCTTCATGTAATGTTTGGCCCACTGGAGCCATTTCTGCTTGTGTGAAGTGGATAGAGGAGGTCGACAGGATGGCGTACGTACAGCTGCAAACCTCTGAAGGACCCTGCATCTTGTTGTTCGGGGGACGTTGGAGGCAACAGCAGCTTCAAAAACTTGTCTGCTGCTATGACAAGGCTTTTTTGCCTCTGCTCTTTTAACCTGACGTAATTGCCTGTAGGAAAGAGTCCTCAATTTTCCCTTATCAGCACGCACACGTGTCTACTGTGAATCAGCTACATACTTCTTGATTGCCAAGACACTTCATCCTGATCATCGCACAATGTTGATTGTAGTCATGCCTTGACCTAAACACTCCACAATTTGTTGCTTCTCAGCAGCCGTCACATCCTTTTTCTTTCCCATTTTGGCAGAAAATGTAGGCTGCTTAATAATGTGGGACAGCCTTCTTAAGTAGTCTTGCCTTTCATTGGACACACCTGCCAAACTAATTAGCACAGGTGTCTGCAATTGCTTACAGTGATATAAAGAGCCCTGACACACATCACCATCAATGAGTTTAACTGACAAACAAACAAATTCTTCCCTTATCACTCCTAAACACTTTTTGCATAATAATTTGGAACATAGTGTACATGTGCTTTTCCACAAAACACCAGTGGCTCACGTAGTGAATCTTACAGTTCTAACTTGCCAACCGTGGTCTGTATGGAGTTGTTCAATAAAGGGCCCAAAATTAAGATAACATAGACGGGAGAGGTCTCTATGAATAGGAATTCCTAAGTATTTGATACCCTGTGAGGGCCAGGCAAAGGGAAAGTTGGACTGGATGGAATCCTGTATGGATTTTGGGAGGGAGACATCGAGGGCCTCAGACTTCACTGCATTGATTTTAAAATTTGACCATGTAACAAAGTGATCTATTTCAGCCATAACAGCAGGGATGGATATATGTGATTGAGTGATATATACTAGGACATCATCAGCAAATAGAGAGCACTTGTACTCGGTGCCTCCCACCTCAATCCACCTAATATTGGGGTGATGGCGAATTGATGAGAGCAGGTGCTCCATCACTAGGATGTATAAGAGAGGGGACAGAGGACATCCCTGCCTTGTCCCATTGGTGATTATGAAAGGTGATGAAAATGTTCTGACGCACCCCCTGGGCCTTGGGACACCCGGAGCCGGACCCTTTTTGGTGAATGCTGGTGGTTGTAGTCTCCGTGGCGGCGACCCGGTTCCATGGCTGAGGGCGGTCAAACCAGTGGCAGAACTATTTATGTGGTTTTGATGTTTAAATGTCCGACTACGCCACCCGTGGATTGCGGTCAGAGTGAACCGCCGCTGCAGGGCAGACCGCTGAGGCTGATGTTGTGGGTGCAGCAGAGCGTAGCATAACTCCCCACGGGAGGAGTATAGCCTCAGGGCAGTGTATGCGGAGGATGGGGGTGATGGTGCAGGGCAGCAGCAGTAACGACACGGAGTCAGTGATGCAGTCCAGGGCCTTTACTCACAGTTCTTATTATCCAGACCACTTCTGCAGGTAACGGCTGCCCGCGTCGTATTGTGCTTACCAGGTGAGGGGCTCAGACAACTCCTAGATAACTTTGGAGCGCTTCACAGGACCCCCTTTGTGTGTCCTTTGTCTGGCCTTTCTTACCAACGCTTCTGTCCGGCTGCCTCGGGCCTCCTCTTGGTAAACTTGGCGCCAGTTTCCCTGACCCTATGTGGTGCCTTCCTAGTGGGTGTAGCGAGGGGCTGCGCCACATAAAATGTCACAGCCTCCGGTTTCTAGCTGAGGGCCGTTTCCCGCCTCCACTAGTTTCGGGAACCGGTCTCCCCCTTTGGCCTGACCCCTCAACGCAGGTGAATTCGGGCGTGCGGTGGCGACTCGCCCGTCTGCACCCCTGGGATCCCTTCGTTCCTCGTTCCTGGAGCCTTCTCCGCTCCTCTTCCTTCCTTCTCCCTCTTCCAGGCCTGGGCATCTGTTACAAGGCCCGCCTCCGGAGCAGAGCTCATGCAGAGCCCCTGCTCCTTGTCACTTCTGCTCAGACTTTTCTGCACTGAACTAAGATGGTGCCCACCTTTTATACTCCCTTCTCAATGCACCCAGGAACTGCTTCCTCCCTGCTCCTGCACTACAGGGTTCCCCTTCCTCAGTGTTCCCTCCCCCCACTCCAGCCAGGGACAGGGACTGTCGTGCCCATCTCAGAGGCATATTGGTCGCCCTGCCCCACGGCAATGTGGTGTAATGCATGCATGTGTCGGGGTCCTGATCCACACTCCATCCTTACCTGAGAGTGAGATATCACACCTCTGGGTGAGGTGCAATACCTCAGTAGCAACCAAGCCCTCGGGGTGCTACAGTTCCATTTATCTTTAGCCTTGATGACGTATTGCGATACAGGGCCGTGATTTTGGCTATAAAAGGGTCCCCTAGACCCCTACCTCAAGCTTTTTAAGAGAATAATATATGGCGTGCCAGGAGACTCTATGGATTGCTTTCTCAGCATCCAGCGAGAGTATCTAATTACAAATTTTTAACTGCATCTAGCCCAGGAAATACTTTGTACCTAGTAGCAGTGTCTGCTAGTCAGCGGATTATCCCAGCTGTTAAGCAAGCTACACCAACTGTAGTTTGGACACTTAATTTTTTCAAAGGAAATGCTTCGGGACCACGGGATACTCAGTGAAGAGCATCAGGAGGCAATTCCGCTGCAGAAACGCTTAAAAAATGCTTGGTAGAAGGTCTGCCATGTTCCCCAATGATAATCCGCATGTGCTGTGCACATGCTGCAGAAATTTCCGCTGCGGATTATCATTCCGAAAAAATCCGCAGCACTATCAATTATTTTGCGGAATCGCTGCGTTTTTGCCGCCATTGACTTGCATTGGACCGCATGACATCCGCATCACTGCATCTGCAGATGCAGATACCATGCTTTCAATGTACGGATGGTACCCGGGTTTGGAGAAGAGGAGACTCTCCTCCAGACCCGGGTACCATAGTACCTGTAAAAAAAAGAATAAAATAAAAAATATACATTATACTTACCTTCTGACGGCCCCCGGTGTCCTTAGCGATGCGTCGTGGCTTGCCGACAGCTCGCGATGGTCTAAAAAGGACCTGCCATGACGTCATTTAGTCATGTGACGGGTAACGTGACCGCTGATGTCGGCAGTCGCGTGATCCGTCACATGACTAAATGACATCATGGCAGGTCCTTTTAGTCCACCACGAGCTGCCGGCAAGCCAAGACGCATCGGATAAGGACACCGGGATCCATCAGAAAGTAAGTGTAATATTTATTTTTCATTTTTTACCCTTCTTTTACGGTCACACTATATAAATCCATGCCGGTTGCATGGATTTATATAGTGTGACCAAGTTTTCAAGCACTTTCCAAGTGATGCTAAAATTGCTTGGAAAGCGCTTGACAACCCGCATGCAGAAATGCATGCAAAAAACGCCTCACTTCCGCTTGTCTCTTTCAGGAAAAACGCATGTAAAATCCCCATGCGTTTTTTCTGCCAGGGAGATGCAGAAGCGCTCAGGAAAAATCCAGAGCATTTCTGCATCGTGGGCACATAGCCTAAAAAAGACAAATTGGACATAATTTCATACAAAACCCCCATAATGGGCTGGACAAAATTTGTGACACCCTCAACTTAATATTTGGTTGCACACCCTTTGGAATAAATAACTGTAACTGTAATCAATCACTTCCTACATCCATCAACAAGCTTCTAACACCTCTTAACTGGAATTTTGGATCACTCTTTTGCAAACTGTTCCAGGTCCCAACAGCAATTTTAAGACCTCTCTACAGGTATTCAATGGGACTTAGATCCGAACTCATTGCTGGCCACTTCAGAACTCTCCAGTGCTTTATTTCCATCTATTTATTGGTGCTTCTTGATGTTTGGGGTCATTGTCCTGCTGGAAGACCCATGACCTAGGACACAAGCCCAGCTTTCTGACACTGGCCACTACATTGCAACCCAAAATCCTTTGGTAATCTTCAGATTTCATGATACCTTGCACACAGTCAAGGCACCCAGTGCAAAACAACTCCAAAACCTCTTTGAACTTTCACCATATTTAGCTGTAGATACTGTTTTCTTTTCTTTGTAGGCCTAACTCTATTTTCAGTAAACATTAGAATGATGTACTTTGCCAAAAAGCTCTATCTTGGTCTCATCTGTCCACAAAACACTTTCTCAGATGGAAATTGGCTTGCTCATGTACATTTTGGCAAACTGCAGTCTAGCTTTTTTATGTCTCTGTGTCAGCAGTGAGGTCCTCTTGGGTCTCTTGCCATAGTGTTTCATTTCATTCAAATGCAGACGGATAGTTCGCGCTGACATTGATGAACCCTGAGCATGCAGGACAGCTTGAATTTCTTTGGAACTTGACTGGAGCTGCTTATCCACTATCCTGCATTGCAACCTGTCATCAATTTTTCTCTGCCATCCACGTCCAGGGAGATTAGCTAAAATGCCATGGGTTGTAAACGTCTTTATTATCTTGCGCACTGTGGACGAAGGAACATCATGATCTCTGGAGATCTTGAGATAGATGATATTTTTCAACAATTTAGGTTCTAAAGCCCTCAGACAGTTCTCTTCTCCTCTTTCTGTTCTCCATGCTTCGTGTCGCACGCACAGACACACAATGCAAAGATTGGGTCAACTTCTCCCCTTTTTATCTGATTTCTGGTGTGATTTCATATTGCCCACACCTTTTGCCACAGGTGAGTTTGAAGGAGCATCACATGCTTCAAACAAAGTTGTTTACCCACAATTTTGGAAAGGTGACAACAATTATTTCTAGCAAATTGTTGGTGTTTACTGTGAGATTATGTCCAATTTGCCTTTTTTTTCTCACATAAAAGAAATAAACATGTGTATAACAAAAGATGTGTAATTGCAATAATTTTATGGGAGAAATATTTCATTCTCTGGAACAATTTCAAGGGTGCCAACACTTTCGGTCATGACTGTAACTGTACTGTACATGTACAGCACCTCCCTATTGCCCTTGAATGTTTGGTTATTATTCACAGACTGACTATCACTCCCTTTTCAATGTGTTTTACCACTAGTGCAGTAGAACACTACAATTCAATTTTGCCTTTTTCTGACCATGTAGAAGAAGCTGATTTTTCTGACCTCCTATCCTTATGCTGAAAAGTCATAAAATGGTGCTGTTTGACCAGCCATCATCTTTTATACTGACCGTAACAGTTCCCCCTGATTGGCTGCACTAGACCAAGTAATATGGGAAGCCATTCTGGCCGCACCTGACATCATTGGTCCACTTTGTGACTCTTCATCAGTGTATGAAATTGTGCCGACCATTTTTATTCATTTTATTTTTTTGCCAATCTGTGCAAATTAAGTAACAAACTGTTTAAATTCGTGAGGACCTGTGATTTTTTGGGGAAATTTGACTCAAAGTCCATTCTCCTCTGTTCAATTTGATCATCTCTTCACCAGTCTAATGGATACTAGGAGTAAATTGACTGCTTGTATCTATATGGCCCAAAGTGTTGAATGAGTTAATAACTGTGGGTATTTTCCTTGGTTTAAGCAGGATATCTTGATTAAACAAATATTTTTGTCTGAGGTGCTTTTGTAGAGGGGAGCACATGGGGCCACTACCATCACGCTGTGTGCCGGAACTATCTTTTCTTCGCCCAATGCCCCCTCTACTATTAAGGACTGAGACGGAGTGTGTGCTGCATTGGAGGATTTGCTGTACTCACTGTTACACTGTTCATGGAACCGACACCGACTTCAAGCAAGACGGGAGATTGTGGATCTGGGTTAACAGACTCACTTTTACTGTGCAATTCTTCCATACACAGCTGCAGTATACAGATCAAGACAAGTTCTTTGGTTAGTGAAGTACCCTTGATAATGTGGCTTTCCAATGTTTGCTCTCGTCCCTTCCTGAGACCCGACATCATCCATTTCTTCTGCAACCCAGCTGAGAATCTCCTTTCTTGGGATATAGAGGCCTCGCCTTGAGCACCTCTGACAGGCCATGAGCCTAGGACTGTGCCGGCATCCAGATTCCGTCTCAAATGTGTCCTCATTCTGTTCTGATAACTTGCATTAGTAAAACACTTCTTCACTGCTGTCACTGCTAATGGAGTCTGTTTTCCTGTATCCTCAGTCTTCCTCCACACTCTGTCTCTCTCTCTGTATATGGGACAGAACCTACACAGGTCCGGTGCAATCGGGTCTTGAACCCAGGACTGAGGTGACCTGACATAGGCCTCCCCTGACGGCAGGCGTACTCTCCCTAATGCTCCTCACTTCTCCCTCTCCTCTCCTAGACTGTCTGAACCAGGAAATGATTTTCAATAAAAGCTGCTCTAATGCTGCAACTCCTCCCAGCTGATGATGTAACCTCTGTCTTAACTCTCTAGTGTCTAAGCAGTGTAGTGCAGCTGAATCCCTATCTATTGTATAGTTACCCCTCTGGGCAGACCTCCCACATCCCAGGGACGGCCTTAGGCAGAGCGTATGGGAAAACAGGCATACAATAATCGGCCATAGGGATTTCACAGCAAACACTTTATCATAAGTCACATAAACATATAGCAAATACAAAACACTTAACAACCCCCGTCTTGACCCGACGTCTTCATCACCCAGCAGCCCCCTACACTTTCATGCAACTGAGCTTCAGAAGCCGTGAGATATTTTGCTATAAAATACAGAGATTGAAGATTTAGTGACTACTACTTTTCCCAAACCGGGAAGACACATGCCAGATTTATAAAAAGCTTGCTGTCTAAAATGTGACCACTAGAACCAATGCAGGCTACAAGGGTGGGTGAATCAGTGCTCACCCCTCCAAAACTCAGGAATATATCTTCAAGCCATAATGCTAAACCATACAGTGCCATTCTAGAAAAGTGGCCACAGGTACACGAAGGTCTCTTTCTATTTCAGCCTGACAAGGCCCCCTGAACAATTGTAGCATTTGATGTAGAAAGTCTTCCCAAAAGGAGTGGAGATTTTTTTAAAGCATGCGAATAAGACATCATTTTGCTCATGGTTTTGGAATGAAATTGTTAATAGTCACATGTAGTTCTGATATTTGAGACATATTAGTAGAAAACACGACAAGAGAGGAGACTCATTTTTTCCTTTTTTTTTTTTTAGAGAGAACCTATCATCTCATTCATGCTGACCCGTAGACACTGGCAATATTATTGCAACCATGCATGTTATACTCTGATACACTGCTGTGTTTATGAGTAAATATGCTTTGAAAAGCCACCCATGAACTACGGTATGTGTCTCAGATGGCTAGTCAGAGGCTGGTCCCCAGTGGCTTCTCCCCACCCCATGACTGACAAGTATTTTTCTATGAGTATGTATAGGAAGGGATCTGTCATTCGTGGGGACAGGGAGAAGCTGCTGGCTCCTTCTATGGTCTAGTCATCAGAGTCGCCTAATCTCCTGGCCAGCTTTTCAAAGTATGTTTTCCCCGAAAAAAAGCAGTGTTTCAAAGTAAAACATACATGGTTGTAATAATTCAGCCAGTTTCTGATTTACGCTACCTGTGGTTTGGGCAGCTTGAATCAGCTGACAAAGTTTAAAAAATCTAGCTATAACAACTTTTATATCTATATCATGAGCTGACGATGGATTGCCCACACAATACATTGATTTCTGGAAAGCATGCAATGTCAGCGAACATCTTAAACTTTAAAAAAAAAGGAATTTTCATTATCATTCAGTTGTTTACAAGGGCGAAAGTCTGTTTTCTTCCACTACACTGATTGAATACATGACTTAAGTGCCAGCCTTGACAGAATACTCATTGTATCAACTGTTATGTTGCATTGTATTTCTGCCAGCGAAATAAATCCTTCTGATACATAAATGCATTGCTAAATATACGTCACTGTAATAACCTGTCAAATTTGAACGATGCTAAAGAAAGTTCATGGTCCATGAATCATGAATTTTAGATGTATTAGCCTCCATGACATTCAGGCACCTGTAAGATGGGCTTGGTGATGATTTTGTATTATGTTATTCATACCGCTGTATCAAAGCATCCTCAGCTACTCAGACACTTTGCATGTGAAGACGCGGTATATTCCTTACTTATTATGCAAATAAATCAAATTTAGCAATAGTTGCATTAAGCAGACACGCTAAACATATCCAAACTGCCTGACACATTTACATTTAAAATGTTGTGCACAAATTCCATTTACCATCTCATAGTTTGTGGATGACAAACATATTGAACTGTATTATTAACTAAGGATAACTAAAATATATCTAAAATATATATACATATAACCAAAGAATACATAACAATTGCTGGCTAATGTAGCATTGCTATTATTATCCTAGGATTTCAGATTACATTTTCTAGTCCTATAAATATGATGTACAGTATATATACGCTATATATTCTTAGATTTATGTCTACACTAAAGAATGTATATGAATCATTATTTTGTACTGTTATTCTGCTGACATAAGATCTACGCTACGTAATGTTTTTCTATTATTATACTGTACTCATAGATGTACAAAAAAGAGACATTTATACAAATTTAAATTATTTATTATACAGATTCCTTTCATGGTACAAGCTTCAATCCATAGGATAGCCTAAATAGTGACATTCTTAATCTCATTCTATTCTCCCCAGTCCATAGTTAAAGGGAATCTATTGTTTCTTCAAAGTTGTTAATGTTTTCAAATCAGAAATATAAACAGTTTTTACCTTCTATGTATATTTTTTATTCTATTTTTTACATGGTTAGGGAAGTTGCTATCTTGCCTCCTGTCAGAGGCCTAGCTAGGGGTTTAACCATGGTTACAACCATTGTGGCATACCCTCATTATAATTGGTAAATGGAAAACTCAGATGACCACGCTGTTAATGAAAAAAAAATTCTATACAAAGACCAAGATAAATATTACCGCCATATGGTGAAAGTATAGTGGTAGATATCAGTTTTGCACAATATATTAAGAGTTTATCTTATAATTAGAAATAGTGTCTTGCAGCTCATGCTCTCTCTGGTGGAGTTGTTCACTTTTCCCGTCTTTTCCATCTGGCTCACACTAACATAACTTCTTCCAACTATGACTCGTCTGCAGAGTTTACAACTAAGACATATTTTACTTCTCACGTTTCCATCACTGTCCCCACCTACTCCCATCCTAAAGAAACTCCCCATCCTGCTGATACCCCAATACTGTGCCTTCTGCTGCTGTATTTGTCTGTAGCACTGTTACTGGACATGCTGTGTGGCATGGTAATGATACTCTTCTTAGTGCCCCACACAATAATGACCATCACCAGGCCCGGACTGCTAATCTGCCTTATCGGGTAGATGCTTGGTGGGCTGGTCTGAGCCTCGTCAAAGCACATGGTGAAACACGCTATGGATGAGCGGTGGCACATTAGGGTTAGTATCTACCTCTACCTTTATTTGTATGATCATTGGTGTATAGTGTCATTTCATTTTTGTGATTTTTATGAACTTGGTATCTCCTGCTACGTATTTACCTTATTTACCTGACCAAATATATGGTTTTGTGAGACCTTACTATTTTTGTCATGCACTTGCACTTTACCAGTGTTATATTGTATATTGGATGATACTGTGGCATAAATTTCCATGTCATCTGGCACATTATATTGGTGAAATAGATCAGCCTTTCTCTAATTGTACTCATTTTAATTAATAAAGTTGCTATATTTACACTTGGTTGTAACATGTCATCTAATCTATTTTTGGTAGTTACTAGCTACCTCTGTGTTATAACACTTTGGTCTTGAACCTTTTCATATTTAACTATGAGCCACATTCCTTTTTTCAACCCTTTGCAAAAATATTGTTTATTATGGTGGAACAACTTTTTTAAATAGGCCTCCATTTTCTCCACATCTACAATTGTTTTTATTCTACGCCCCCATTGAAGAAGCATATGGCGAAACGGCCTCATCGGGGCAGATTTCTTCAAACAACTCTACAGTTTTTATCTTGCTATCAATATTCCACATGTAAGTACTACTTTTCAGTTCATGCCTATGGCTAACATGATTTGATACATATATCTCTCCATTGATAACTTGACTAGGTGCTGTTTGTGTCTCTCACATACTGGGTAACTGTATCAATGCACTCATACTTACAAGTATAGTTAACTTTCTTAAATGCAGGAAAAAAGCTTCTCTTATGCACTTGCACTTTACGTTGGGATTAGAGTGGATTGGATCTAATTATTTACAGCACTTTATGGTCATAGGGGGAGTGCAATATAGGCACCATGGATTTGTAGGCATGTCTGTATTATGTACTGTGCCATGAAATTGTAGCCAGTATTGAGGTTGTATTGATGAAATCTGAAGGCACCTGTTTTTTAATCTTAAAGGAATGTTTTAAAAAAAAAATTTGAAATAAAAATAATTGATTTTAATGAACTTGTACTTAATCTTCCTTTAAGCCGGGCCTATGTAGCCCGAGCTTTGTGTGATAAATATCCTATTGGGAGGTGTAATTATTGACCTTTTTGATATATACTAATTGTTTTTATTCTGTGGTCCATCCCCAATCCTTTTGGCTGGTATTTAATAGAAATGATAGCATAATTCTGGATATAATGTAAAGCTTGTAGATTGTTTTATCCTCAACACACAGAGGTTTACTTCCTTAATTTGCTTCTTCAATGCCAAATGAGAGAACTTAAAATCTACCATGGGTAATTATTTTGCAAAATATAGAATCATAGAATCATAGAATCATAGAATGGTAGAGTTGGAAGGGACCTCCTGGGTCATCTGGTCCAACTCAAAGCAGGATTCACTAGATCATCTCAGACAGATGTCTGTCCAGCCTCTGTTTGAAGACGTCCATTGAAGGGGAACTCACCACCTCTCGTGGCAGCCTGTTCCACTCATTAATCACCCTAACTGTCAAAAAGTTTTTTCGAATATCTAATCTGTGTCTCCTCCCATTTAGTTTCATCCCATTGCTTCTAGTCTTTCCTTGTGCAAATGAGAATAAAGATGATCCTTCTACAATGTGACAGCCCTTGACATATTTGTAGACAGCTATTAAGTCTCCTCTCAGTCTTCTTTTTTGCAAGCTAAACATTCCCAAATCCTGCAACCGTTCCTCATAGGACATGGTTTGCAGACCAGTCACCATTCTGGTCGCTCTTCTCTGAACTTGCTCCAGTTTGTCTATGTCTTTTTTAAAATGTGGTGCCCAAAACTGTACACAGTATTCCAGATGAGGTCTGACCAAAGAGGAGTAAAGACCGATAATGACTTCACGTGATCTAGACTGTATGCTTCTGTTAATACATCCCAGAATTGTATTTGCCTTTTTTGCTGCTGCATCACACTGTTGACTCATGTTCAGTCTATGATCTATTAGTATACCTAAGTCTTTTTCACATGTACTGTTGCTTAGCTCTATTCCTCCCATTCTGTATATGCTTTTTTCATTTTTATTGCCCAGATGTAGTACTTTGCATTTTTCCCTGTTAAAAACCATTCTGTTGGTTGCTGCCCACTGCTCCAGTTTATTTAGGTCTTTTTGAATCCTCTCTCTCTCTTCTCTAGTATTAGCTATCCCTCCTAGCTTTGTGTCATCAGCAAATTTAATCAGTTTACCCTCAATTCCTTCATCTAAATCATTGATAAAGATGTTGAACAATACAGGTCCCAGGACGGAGCCCTGTGGTACCCCACTTGAGACATTCATCCAGCTGGATGTGAAGCCATTTACAACCACCCTTTGAATCCGATCACTAAGCCAGTTATGAATCCACCTAACAGTTGCCTGGTCCATTGCATACTTGGTCATTTTTTCAATAAGGATGATGTGAGATACTTTGTCAAATGCTTTGCTGAAGTCAAGATATACTATATCTACAGCATTTCCCTGATCCACCCAGTCAGTGATTCTGTCATAGAAGGAAATTAAGTTAGTCTGACATGACTTGTTAGTTACAAACCCATGCTGACTCTGGTTAATCACTTCATTCTTATCCATGTACTTACATACATGTTGTTTAATAATTTCTTCAAAGATCTTTCCTGGTATAGAAGTCAGACTCACCGGCCTATAGTTCCCTGGGTCCACCTTCTTCCCCTTTTTGAAGATAGGAACAACATTTGCTCTTCTCCAGTCTTCTGGGACTTCTCCTGTTCTCCAAGAATTTTCAAAGATTATGGAGAGTGGTTCTAAAATTTCTTCTACGATCTCCTTCAGTACTCTGGGGTGTAATTCATCTGGACCTGGATACTTGAACTCATTTATGTTAGCTAAATATTCCCTCACAATCTTTCTGTTTACTGATAACTTGGATTCCTCTATTCCTTTAAAAGGACAGTGAAGATCAGTTGATGTTACATTTTCTTTCTGAGAGAAAACAGATGCAAAATAGGAATTAAAAAGTTCGGCCTTCTCAACATCCTCTCTTACCATTTCTCCATTTTCATCCTGTAAAAATCCTATAGCATCTTTGACTTTTCTTTTACTTTTGACATACCCCCAAAATCCTTTTTTATTGCTTTTGACATCTCTTGCAAGCCTTAATTCATTGTCAGCTTTAGCTAACCTGATACGTGCCCTGCAGGATCTGCAGACTGCATTATAATCTTCTTTAGATATGCCTCCCTCTTTCCATTTAATAAACATTTCTTTCTTTCTTTTTTGCATGTGTTTAAGTTCTGTGTTCATCCATCCTGGTTTCCTTAAATGCTTCCCATTCTTCCAACTTTTCGGGATTGTTAACGATTGTGCTTTGAGAATCTCATTTTTAAAAATTTCCCATCCTTCCTGGACATTTTTGTCCTCAAGGACATCCAGCCATTGGATCCCTCCTATTCTCTTTCTGAGTCTCTTAAAATCTGCCTTTCTAAAATCTAACCTTGAAGTTTGAGTCTTCACATGTCTTCCTCCTCTAGTTATCCAAAATTCTATAATAGCATGATCGCTGCCTCCTAGGGTCCCAGCCACCTTTACCTCCTCAACCATTTCCTCCCTGTTTATAAGGATTAGATCCAAAGTAGCAGATCCCCTTGTTTTCTCCCCTACCTTTTGGAAGATAAAGTTGTCAGCAAGAGAGGATAAGAATTTGCTTGACCTGTTAGTTTTACTTGAGAGAGATTCCCAACAAATGTCTGGATAGTTGAAATCTCCCATGACCACTACGTTATATTTTTTGGAGAACTTGGTCATTTGATACATAAAGAGTTCATCCATATCTTCAGCTTGCCCAGGTGGCCTGTAGTAAGTGCCTACAATGGTGTCCTTTCCGTTGTTCTCTCCTTGTATTCTTACCCAAACAGTTTCCACAGAACTCCCAGTCTCTGAAGCTTCAATCTCTGTGCAGATATACGCTTTTCTAACATACAATGCAACACCTCCTCCTCGTTTATCAAGTCTGTTTCTTGCAAATAAGTTGTATCCTTTTAGCCTTTTATTCCAATCATGTGTATCGTCCCACCAAGTTTCAGTGATTCCAATGACATCATATTCCTTTTCCTGCATTAGTAGTTCCAATTCTCCTTGTTTGTTGCCCATGCTTTGTGCATTTGTATAAAAACATTTTAGTTTGTGATTGGTTTCTCTTCCTCCCATATTTTTATTATTTAGATTTTTTTGTCTTTGTTCTTCTTTTCCACTTCCAGTAGCAGAGATCTCAATAGTATTTGTCAGCTGTATGGCTTTTTCTCGCCTTTTGCTTCCCTTCCCACATTGTTCTAGTTTAAAGCTCTTCTGATGAGTGTAGCAAGGCGACTTCCAAATACATGTTTTCCAGTCTTCGTAAGGTGCACCCCATTTCTAGCAAGTAGTCCATCGTATAGGTAATTTATTCCGTGATCCAGAAATCCAAATCCTTGTTGACGGCACCATCGACGTAGCCAGTTGTTCACCTGTAGAATCTTATTCCACCTCATTGTTCCATGGCCATCCACTGGGAGGATGGATGAGAAGACCACCTGCGCTCCCAATTCTTTCACTTTCTTGCCTAAGTCTTCAAAGTCACTGCAGATGGTTTCCAGGTCCTTTCTTGCGGTGTCATTTGTCCCCACATGTATTAGCAGGAATGGGTAGTGATCTGTAGGTCTGAAGAGTCTTGATATCCTGTCAGACACATCTTTAATTTTTGCTCCTGGAAGACAGCACATTTCTCTTGAGGTTATGTCTGGTCTGCATTCCTCTTAACAGGGAATCCCCCATGACCACCACTCTCCGTTTTTTCTTCACAACATTCTTCTTTCTCCATCCAGGAGGATTCTGAGGGCTTACAAGGTTATTCATTGCTGGCATTGCTGGCATTATTAAATTAATTAATAATTTAATTAATTGAATGATTCTAGAGATAATAAGTATAGACAATTAAAATTAAATCCAACGTGGCTTAGAATTGTTGTTTCAAAATGTAATGAATGACATAAAGGGCATTTTAAAATTGTAAATCTGAGGGGTTAGCTATTGAAAACTACAAAGTGTGACATCTGTATTAGTGCCTGCCCTTTCAGTTTCTGCTTTTGTTGCCAGGCAGTGCCATGCTATGGTTGCGTGCGACACGGGGTGACAACTCTAGTTCTGTGTTCTCTGGGACTTCTATTTCTACCCAGACTGGTAACTCTGGAGTTAATTTCTGTCAGTGTGTGCTCCCTGCTGTGTGGCCTGGGTCAGGCTGAAAGCTATTTAAGCTCCCTAAATCCTGCTGTCCATTGACAGTTATAATATGACTAGCTTCAGTGAACTCCTATATGCCTTGCTCTTGTGTTTCCAGTGGATATTCTTGATTCTGGCCTCAGATAGTTTCCTGAATATTCTCTTGCCTGAAGAATTTGTCCCAACAAGTACCTCCTGGTTCTGCCACAGTTAACGAACCATTCTTTCCGCTTGCCTGAACCACCGACCAGCAGTAGCTCTGAGGGCTCAACCCAGAGCCCCTGTGCAAGTTCACATCCTTGTACAAGGGCTAAAGTTTAAAGGCTGAGTCTACAATGCAAAGCCTTTCTATGGTAGACCTTTTTAAAGCTGCCAGGCTAGTCACTGTGGATTAAGAAAAAACGAGTTTTTAATGTGTTCTTTAGTTCTTTGTTTACAAAAGGAGAGAGATTCACTCATGTACAGTGGATATCCCAAAATATCTCAGAGCATACGAAGGGACATTACATTTGAGAATAACTTCTCTGCAAATTAAATCGACCAGGCAAATTAGTATTTTGTCTGATCCGCTCATCTCTCATGTTATTTACAAGGCATTAGATATACCAGGAGCCAGGGGCGTACATAGGATTCATGGGGCTCCATAGCAGAAGTTCAAATTGGGCCCCCCCCCAAAAAAAAATGTAAATAATCGTCAGGGTCACAAAAGAGCAGATCACACAACCTTCCAACCTTTACATAGTAATTTTCCTCCTGCTGACGTCCTAGGCCCCTCTTTAATTGTCCCATAAAGTGTGATACCAACAAAAGTGTCCCCAAAACACAGTATGATACCCCCATGATGAATTACTCAACATGCGCAGTATAATGACGCTACTGTACCTCACCTCAACTCCCAGGGCAAAGTTTGCTGACCCCAGCACAGTATGATCTCCCAATTGTGAGCCCTAGAGCTAGAGAGGATGGTAGGTAATAAGGGAGGGTGTTATACATAATAAAAGATGAAACTATATAACTAAGGACGGCGCTATACATAATAAGCGAGTACACTATATACTAAGGGCGTATGCTATACATAATAAGTGAGTACACTATGTACTAAGGGACTGTGCTATACATAATGCAGCTACATTCCTGCATCTGTGTGCAGTGTCAGTGTGCTGCCCTGTTTTTTAAACGCATTGAGCATGTCCTATTCTAATCCTCAAAATCGGATCAAAACAGGACATTCTCTGACCCTCACAGATCTCATTCTCAGATCCGTGATTTTCATGGATGTGTGAATGGATCTATAAAACTCTACAAGTCCGTGGACCATCCGATAAAAAAATCTGACATTTCACACAAATGTGAGAATGCAGCCTAAGGGATTTTACATGTAACATTATCACTCCAAGTCATACAGCGCAGATACAGAATAATATTTACATCCAGGCACTTACCGTTGATGTCTCGTTTGATCAGAGTCGGTTTCTGCTGCTTCTTCTCCATCTGGTCAGACCTTCATGTCGACATCTCCCAGTCATGATTCGTCTTGTCATGATGATCTCCAGCCTAGATAATAACAAGGTCACATATATTGTATATATACATGTGTCTCCCCCACACTGCACCCCTGACTACAGATATGTACCCCCCCATTAATATACTATTAGCCACTTAGTAATCAAAATATAAAGTGACAAGCAGCACTGTGCCCCCCATTAACTATAATCTCCACCTGCCAATAATATAACTTATTCAGTCTCTGTGACTCTCCCAATTAACTGTAAGGCTATGTGCACACAGAAAATATACAAGCACCCCCATCATTGCTCTGTCCCAGCACCTCCATCATTGCTCTCTCCCAACACCCCCGTCATTGCTATATCCCAGCACCTCCCATCATTGCTCTCTACCAGCACCCCCAACATTGCTCTGTCCCAGCACCCCTGTCATTGCTCTCCCAGCACCCTCGTAATTGCTCTCTCCCTGCACCCCTGTCATTGTTGTCTCCCAGCACCCCGTCATTGTTGTCTCCCAGCACCCCCGTCATTGCGCTCTCCTAGCACCCCCATCATTTCTCTGTCCCAGCACCACTATCAATGTTCTCTCCCAGCACCCCCATCATTGCTGTCTCCCAGCACTCCCATCATTGCTCTCTCCCAGCACCTCCATCATTGCTCTCTCCCTGCACCCCTGTCATTGCTCTCTCCCTGCACCCCCATCATTGTTCTCTCCCAGCAACCCCCATCATTACTCTCCCAGCCCTCTATCATTGCTCTCTCCCAGCAACCCATCATTGCTCTCCCCATCCCCATCATTGCTCTCCCCGCCCCATCAACCCCATCACTGCTCTTCCCAGCCCCACCATTGCTCTCCCCAGACCCATCAGCGCTCTCCCCAGCCCCATCAGCCCCACCATTACTCTCCCCAGCCCCATCAGCCCCACGATTGCTCTCCCCAGCCCCATCAGCCCCACTATTGCTCTCTACAGCCCAATCAGCCCCATTATTGCTCTCCCCAGTGTTTCAGTAAAAATAAAAAAACACTTACCTCTCTGTCTGTTCCCCAACAAGCTGCAGCATCATTGCTCTTCCCAGCCCCACAATTACTCTCCCCAGACCCATCAGTGCTCTCCCCAGCCCCATCAGCCCCACCATTGCTCTCCCCAGCCCCATCAGCCCCACCATTGCTCTCCCCAGCCCCATCAGCCCTACCATTGCTCTCCCCAGCCCCATCAGCCCCACTATTGCTCTCTCCAGCCCAATCAGCCCCATTATTGCTCTCCCCAGCGTTTCAGTAAAAAAAAAAAAAAAACACTTAACTCTCTGCCCGTTCCCCCGCAAGCTGCAGCATCACTGCTCTTCCCAGCCCCACCATTGCTCTCCCCAGACCCATCAGCGCTCTCCCCAGCCCCACCAGCCCCACCATTGCTCTCCCCAGCCCCATCAGCCCCATTATTGCTCTCCCCAGCGTTACAGTAAAAATAAAAAATGAAAAAACACTTACCTCTCTGCCCGTTCCCCCGCAGGCCGCAGTATCCTTGTTGTCTGCAATTTCCTCCCGCACACAGGCCCGCACTGCATGATGACATCATCAAGCAGCGCGTGCCTGTGTGAGGGAGGAAGCGGCGGGCAGGAAGCAGAGGACGGATCTCTGCAGCTCCGCTGCCATTCTGTCCTGTCAGCAGCGGAGCAGGGAGACGCTGCACCGGCGGGCCCCCCGGCGCAGCTGCACTAGCAGCGGTATGTCCACCCCTTGACTTCTATGTACCCCCCCAGCTCACGGGCCCCATAGCAGTCGCGTGGTCTGCCGCCATTGGCGGTACGCCACTGCCAGGAGCACAGCAAAGGGATCGCAATGTTGAAAATTATCAGTCAGCAGAAGGGTACAAAAAGATTTCCAAGGAATTAAATATACCATGGAACACTGTGAAAATGATAATCAAAAAGTGGCTTAAATTTGACACAACAGTGACATTATTTAGAACAGGACATTCCTCAAAAACTGATCAAAAGACAAGAAGAAATTTGATACAGGAGGATTCTAAGAGGCCTTCAGAAACATTAAAGGAGCTGTAGGAATTTCTAGCAAGTACTATTGTATACTGCATGTGACAACAATCTCCTGTATTCTTCATATGTCTGGCCAGTGGGCTAGGGTTGCCAGACAGAAGCCTTTTATTACAAAGAAAAACATCAAAACCCAGCTATGTTTTGCCAAAACCTATTTCAAGTCATCCAAAAGCATGACGGAAAATTTTTTTTGATCTGATGAGACCGAGGTTGAACTTTTTGGCAATAATTCTAAAAGGTATGTTTTGTAATTGGATTGAAATATTTCTCACGGACAGCATCCAGAGAGATTGCGGTGAATGACTGCTACTCTGAGTAGTCTCTAGTTATAAGTGGTGTGCCCAAAAGCTCAGTGGTGGGTCCACTATTATTCAACTTATTTATTAATCATATACAAGATTATTAGTGTTGTTTCTATTTTTGCAGATGACACCAAGCTATGTAGTATAGTGCATAGGGCTTTCAAGTGGTGCAGTGTGGGAAAATTTTGCAACTAAGGACTAATGATATGTATTCATCATATGTTTCTGCGGGGCATAAAACAATTAGAATCACTTGTAGGAAAGGATCTGGGTGTACTTGTAGATCACAGATCATACCTCCCAACTTTTACAGAATAGAAAGAGGGACAAACCATGCATCGCGCTATGTGTTCTGCTGCAAAGTTTGTGCACGCCCCTAAGCACATCCCAAGTCACACCCATTTACCATTTCTTTCTACCCTGGCAGGAGGAGATGTCAGAAGGGGCAGTGATTATTGCATTTTTGCTGCATTTTTTATGCCTTTTCCCCTTATTTGATGCATTTTTGGCAAAGATATGAAGTATAGTATTTAATACTGCACTTAAAAACGTAACTGCATTTTTTACATGCGTTTTTTTAGGCTCCACAAAGAAGCCTCTAGAGAAAAAAAAAAACTCACAGTTCGGCAGCGTCCATAGACACACATAAAATCACATCCACTTTCCCTGGACAGTTAGGCTGTGTGCCCACGATGCGTTTTTAATGCGTTTCTGCAGCGTTTTTCCTGCTGCGGAAATGCATTAAAAACACATGGTAGAAGGGCAGCAATGTTCCCCAATGATAATCCGCATGTGTTGCGCACATGCTGCGGAAATTTCCGCTGCGGATTATCATTGCGGAAAAAAATGCAGCACTACCAATTATTTTGTGGAAGTGCTGCGTCTTCGCAGCCATTGACTTGCATTAGACCGCATGGATTACGCATCACTGTATATGTAGATGCTGTAAGGCAGCGCTAGTCATCATACTGGGGGTTACTCGCTACACCGGGTCAATTAAGGCACATAAGCAATGTCTTTGCGCTTTTCTCAAAATGCTGCAGTTTATTACATCATAAGCCACAGTTCACCGGGTCCAACTCCGTGGCACGCCGACACACATATCTACAATATTCATGAGACAAGTGGCACACAGGCCCACTTGCTCCAGGTTACAGCCTACGGCAAGGTAATAAATTATCAATGTCCATAACACAGTCCATGTAACAAAGTGTATTACCTTTGCCGGGTTTTAGCTGCTACAGTCCGTTTATTCCGCCACCACTGTGGCTTTGCGGCTTTCCCAGGTGGGGGTCTCTAGCCGTTGTCCCCTCGTAGGCTACTGGTATGTCTTCCACACTTGACATCCAGCCTGCGCCTTTCAGGGTTCTTCACCAAGCCGGCTCTCCCTCAAAGGCCACTGACATCCATGCACAGGATCCAGGCTCGGCCTTCCAGGCTGCCAGGCTTCACTCTCGGCCTCCCTAGGCCTCTCACAAACGGTGTCCCACACACACGGAGCACAGGCCTCACACCGAACACACCTGTCTCAAATTACCAGGGTTTATATATCCTGTGCACACACACACAAACTGACAGGACCTTGCTGATGTCACAGTCATGTGACCAGTCACCTGAGGGGAAAGGTATATGGTCAGGTAAAACACATCCTAGACCATTACCGTAATGCAAGCACGTCGCTGCATTACAATGCGTAATCCAAGCGTTCTAATGTGCGGATGGTACCCGGGTTTAGATGAGAGGAGAGTCTCATCCACACCCAGGTACCATTAAAAAATCTGTAAAAAAAGAATAAAATAAAAAATAAATGTATACTTACCTTCTGGCGGCCCGCGCTGCGCTCCTCCTTGCTTCCCGGCACTTTGCAGTGGATTGAAGGACCTGCGCTGACGTCAGAGTCATGTGACGGTCACGCGACGCTGACGTCGGCAGGTCTTTCAATCCACCGCTGTCGGCAAGGGAGAACGGAGTGTAAAGCAGGACACCGGGGGCCATCGGAGGGTAAGTATACATTTATTTTTTTATTTTTACCACTCTCTCGGGTCACACTATATAAATCCATGCCGTTTGCATGGATTTATATAGTGTGACCTAGTTGTCACAAGCACTTTCCAAGTGATGCTAATCGCTTGGAAAGCGCTTGTCAATCCGCATGCGGAAATGTCAGTGATGACGCTCCATTTCCGCATGTTCCTGGCCGGAAAACGCATGTACAATCCGCATGCGTTTTTTTCTGCCAGGGAGATGCAGAAACGCTCAGGAAAAAATCCGGAGCATTTCTGCATCGTGGGCACATAGCCTTATACTCAGCAGAATTTCTGTGCAAAAACAGTAGCAGAAAAATTGCAGCACATGTGAACACGACTTAAATGTCCAAGCAAAGTGGATGTGGTTTCATGAAAACTGTGCATCTGAATACACTGCTGAACTGTGTAGTTTTGCTGTATTTTTTCTCTATAGTCTTCTATGTAGGGCCTGAAATAACGCTTTTAAAAAAAATGCGAGTGTATTTTAAATGTAGAAACAAAGCTTTTCTGTACTAAAATGCACCCACAGCATATCAAATAAGCATAAAAGAAAAACAGCAGACATGCAATAATCAGAGAAGATTGTTATTGTGTTGTGTGGTGCGAACACCTGAAGAAAACATGCAGAAAAAAGCAGTAGAAAATATGCAGTATTCAAGCGACATGTGAATATGGCATCAGCGTTACATTTTTATATGGGTTAAAAGAAAAAAAATCAATGACGCCATTTTTTTACACCTTGACTTTTTCTTTACCTCTGGAATACAGTGTAAGAAATGAGGAGGTAAGGTCCTGGGTGGCAGATATGTGGTTGGCCTCGGTAATGTAAAGTCTGTGCCAGTAACACTAGGTTACTGAGAGAGTTTTAATTTGTCTGGATTTTGGGTCTGGGTTTTAGAAGCCACCAAAAGAGTCTGGGTGGGAATGGTCATTCCTATAATCTAGCCCAGGGCTTAAAGGCCTAATGACAGACAGCTGGCTTAGCTGAGCAGTATGGAGTTTTGCTGGAACTGGACAGAGGTGTTTGTCTGGTAAACATGTTTAATACTACTTGTGCTAATTCTGCCTGGAATACTGAGTGAGATTGGCGAGACTGCTACATTTACTTTGCTCATTGTACCTGAAGAAAGGACTATTTATGTTAAGCATTTGTACTGAAGGAAGGCTGTTTTTGTTTTGGAGCTATAAAGTGTATGATGGACAATAAACCTTTTGCTGTTTTGATATTGAAACCCTGTACATGTGCATATCAAAGTAGCTTCCAGAGAGCTGAAACCCTACTAATCAATGCAGGCTGTGGCTCATTGGTTTAGCTGCTATCTACAATGATACAGGTTGTGGGTTTGATTCCCGGGGAGACCAAATCACAAAGAAAGAAGAGAATTGTTTATTTAATTAATGTAAAAGTGTTCAGAGCAGAGATGCCGGACCTGCCGCCCCCCCCAGGAGGAGAAGCGATAACGATTCCAGAGAGAAGTGAGTGACTGGAAGTCGGGATGCAGTCCTGTCCAGCTGAGACAGTACTGCTGAATTCGGGACAGTTGGGAGCTATGTGCAGACTAAATAACAACCTGCAATGTCAATCAGCATTTATGCGGGGGCATTTATGCATATAGCATTTATGTATACTTTATCGAAGTGCCATAATTTATCAAAGTGCCGCGGCAGTTAGATATGGCATTGCTAATATTCATCTTTCTTCTCTTCTTACAGGTATATATTTCTCACTCCTATGTGTGATCTATTCTGAAAACTGCTTTGTACCTCCATGTAATGCTCTGCAGCCTATCACTGGTATATATTTCTCACTCCTATGTGTGATCTATTCTGAAAACTGCTTTGTACCTCCATGCAATGCTCTGCAGCCTATCACTGGTATATATTTCTCACTCCTATGTGTGATCTACTCTGAAAACTGCTTTGTACCTCCATGCAATGCTCTACAGCCTATCACTAGTATATATTTCTCACTCCTATGTGTGATCTACTCTGAAAACTGCTTTGTACCTCCATGCAATGCTCTGCAGCCTATCACTGGTATATATTTCTCACTCCTCTATGTTGTTTAATCCATGATACTTTAAGGTCATCACACTTACTTTAACAGTTTATGATCCATGTAGTGTTGCCAGTCTGTTTTTTTTTTTTCTGCAATTTTATGGTCTCCTGTTGTCTTAAGCTAGTTGATTGATTGCTAACGAGTTAAATCTGTGTAGATCTAAGCAGATACGTCCCTATATATTGAGACATAGTGAAGGGGCAGCATTTATGTGGGGGCATTTATGCATATAGCATTTATGCATACTTTATCGAAGTGCCATAAATTATCAAAGTGCCGCGGCAGTTAGAAGATGGCAGTTGGACAGGGCAGGAGACAGGTAAGACATGCATGGCAATTATACAAACTTTCTTCCAGGTCATCTTTTTGGCAAACAGTATTCACCATTTGTATCTGTGCCATTTATATTATGGCTGCTTCAATCATCCACATTCACTGTTCTCCCACAAATTCGGCACACTTCATCCATATTAACCCCTCACTCCTCTCTTCTCCTATGTACAGCTCTCATGCTCTCTTCACAATGTTATACCACACAGATCCATTCATTCCCACCATACAACACAGGAAACGCTCTCACAAATCACTCAACCATCTGCTCACTCTCTGTATCTTCCTTCTCTTAGTCGCAGGTGATATTTCTCCTAATCCAGGACCCTCCAGTAATAACACTAACTCTTTCCCTGTTACATTCAGAAACCCTGCTAATCTCATTAATATTCCTTGCATATTTTCTGTCTCATTCAACTATGCCCTTTGGAATGCGCGCTCAGCATGTAATAAACTCTCTTACATCCATGACTTTTTCCTCACTAATTCCCTCAACCTTCTGGCTCTCACTGAAACCTGGATCCAGCAGTCGGACACCACCGCCACTGCAGCTCTCTCCTATGGTGGCCTACACTTCTCTCATACTCCGAGACCTGACAACAGATCAGGTGGAGGTGTTGGTCTGCATCTTTCAACAAAATGTACTTTTCAGGTTATCCCCCCAGTACCCTCGCTTATCTTCCCTTCTTTTGAGGCCCACAGAGTCAGACTCTACCGGCCCTTCGCCCTGCGAGTGGCAGTTGTCTATCGCCCTCCAGGTCCCTCCCGTCAGTTCCTGGATCACTTTGCTGCCTGGCTTCCAAATTTTCTATCATGCGACATCCCCATGATAATCATGGGAGATTTTAACATCCCAATTGGCGATCCTCTTTCCCCATCTGCCGCTCACCTTTTATCACTAACCTCCTCCTTCGTCCTTTCACTGCTTGCTAATTCTCCTACACATGAGGACGGGAACACATTGGACTTGATCTTCTCCCGGCTTTGCTCAGTACATGACTTTACTAACTCTCCCCTTCCACTGTCTGACAATAATCTTCTTTCATTCTCGGTCAAGAACTGTGACTCTACTCAAGTCCTCCCCACTTTCCACACTTATAGAAATATATGCGCCATTAACACCCAGAAATTTATGAAAAAGTTGCAATCATCATTGGCCCCAATCTCCTCCCTCTCATGTCCCGACTCTGCATTGAAGCATTATAACGAAATAATGCTATGCGCCCTGGATGAAGCCGCACCTCCTACACCAAGAAGAATTCGGCAAAGACAGCGACAACCCTGGCACACGCCTCAACACCTCTTCTCCAGCGGTGTTCCAGGTGTGCTGAAAGGCTGTGGAGAAAATCTAATCTGCCCGAAGATTTCCTCCATTATAAATTTATGCTGAAAACATATAACTCTGCGCTTCACCTCTCCAAACAAACCTACTTTAACAACCTCATAATCTCACTTTTCAATAATCCTAAATGACTCTTTGACACGTTTCATTCTCTCCTCAGTCAAACAGCACAGGCCCCAATCACCGACCTCAGCGCAGACGATCTGGCCCATTATTTCAAAGAAAAAATTTACCATATCCATCAGGAAATTTTCTCCCAATCCCCAAACGTTTTGCATGCTCTCCCCCGCCACATTGTATCTTGCTCACTTTCTGGTTTCGAACCAGTCACGGAAGATGAAGTGATCAGACTCCATGCATCTTCTCGCCCTACCACCTGCACCAGTGACCCTATTCCCTCACATCTCCTTCAGTCCCTTGCTCCAGCTGTCATCACTCACCTAATTAAAATTTTCAACCTCTCCCTCTCATCTGGTATCTTTCCCTCTTCTTTTAAACACGACAGCATACATCCATTACTTAAAAAAACATCCCTTGACTAGAACTGCATGGCCAACTACAGACCTGTTTCCAATCTTCCCTTTATCTCTAAACTCTTGGAACGCCTGGTCCATTCCCGTCTAATCCGCTATCTCTCAGACAACTCTCTTCTTGACCCTTTACAATCTGGTTTCCGCTCTTTACATTCTACTGAAACTGCCCTCACTAAAGTCTCTAATGATCTACTAACAGCGAAATCTAATGGTCACTATTCCCTGCTGATTCTCCTGGATCTCTCTGCAGCATTCGACACTGTGGATCACCAGCTCCTTCTCTCTATGCTCCACACTGTCGGCCTCAAGGACACTGTTCTCTCCTGTTTCTCCTCCTATCTCTCTGACCGCTCCTTCTCTGTGTCTTTCTCCGGCTCCTCCTCCTCTTTCCTTCCCCTTACTGTAGGGGTTCCTCAAGGATCAGTCCTAGGCCTCCTTTTTTTCTCCTTATACACCGCTCCTATTGGACAAACAATCAGCAGATTCGGTTTTCAGTACCACTCTATGCTGATGACACCCAATTATACACCTCTGCTCCGGACATCACCCCTGCATTACTACAAAAGACCAGTGATTGTCTTTCTGCTGTGTCTAACATTATGTCCTCCCTCTGTCAAAAACTGAACTACTCGTATTTCCTCCCTCAACTAACCTACCTGTGCCCGATATTGCCATTTCCGTTTGTGGCTCAACCATTACTCCCGAGCAACAAGCCCGCTGTCTTGGGGTAATTTTTGACTAAGATCTTTCCTTCACTCCTCACATCAAATCACTCGCTCGTTCATGTCATCTACACCTTAAAAACATCTCAAGAATCAGGACTTTTCTCACCTTTGACTCGGCAAAAACTCTTACTGTCGCTCTTATTCATTCTCGTCTGGACTACTGCAACTCTCTACTTATCGGGCTCCCTCTTACTAAACTCTCACCTCTCCAATGCATCCTTAACGCAGTTGCCAGGATCATATTCCTCGCCAACCGCTACACCGATGCCTCTTCCCTGTACCAGTCATTGCATTGGTTACCCATCCAATATAGAGTTCAATTTAAACTTATCACGCTTACCCACAAAGCGCTCCATGCTTCAGTACCCCCCTACATCTCCTCCCTTGTCTCAGTCTACCACCCTACACGTGCCCTCTGTTCTGCCAGTGACTTAAAACTTAAATCCTCCATAATCCCAACTTCCCACTCCCGTCTCCAAGATTTCTCGCGTGCTGCGCCAATTCTTTGGAATGCATTACCCAGGACAGTTCGATTAATTCCCAATACCCACAGTTTCAAGCGGACTCTAAAAACCCATTTCTTTAGACTGGCGTATCGCCTCCACACACTGTCTGTCCATCCCAGTTGTCCATCCCAGTTTTCCCTCATATTAAAATCTTCTTCAATTTCAGGTTCATACCAGCCATGCACATAAGAGCCTCGGTCAGGACTGCACACATACTGGCAGGCTACCAGTCCATGTATTATTTATCCTATATAGTATATCAAGGCTGCATTATACAATATATGTACATTCTACCTTTTGTGTCTCCCCCATTTCCTCATAGACTGTAAGCTTGCGAGCAGGGCCCTCACTCCTTTCGATATGAGTTTTGTTTATTCTGTATTGTTTGTATAAGTCCCCCCTAAAATTTGTAAAGTGCTGCCGAATATGTTGGCGCTATAAAAATAAAAATAATTATTATTATTATTATTATTATTATTATTATTATTATGACAGCAAGACATTGTTATATATAAAAAGATGTATGAACTCCCAGGATGAGACATAATATTACCACTTTAGTGGAACCTCATCTGGAAGTTCCTAGAAAAGATGTTCTGGAGTTAGATAAGGTAGAAAAAGAAACCCACAAAACTGTTAAGAGGTATGGAGGATCTTAGTTATAAAGAAAGGTTAAAATAGTTACATTTATTTAGACATTTAGAGTGGAACATGACTAATTTGTAGAAAGTAAATTAATAGCCCATACAAAAATATGGCAACAAGTAGTTTCATTTAAAACCCTCTTCTTCATCTGGAGAAAAAATGATTCATTTTCAAGAGGTGACTAGGCTTTTTTTAGCATGAACACAATTTATCTCTGGAACAGCCTATCTTCAGGAGATGGTGTCAGTAGGAACAGTACATTGCTTCAAAAAGGCATGGATGATTCTTTAGAAACTATAACACAAATACTAATACTAATGTAAATGTAAAGAATTGTTCTTTGAAATATGAATCTAGTCTGATTGCCAGTAAGAAGTAGGAGGGAAAATGTTACATTCACAATGGATTATACCTTGGTAATGCTTTTTTTTTACCTTCCCCTGGATAACTAGTGGAAAACACATATCCCATAGGCTCCCATGTTAACACAAAAAGTATACATTTAATGTATATATTTTTTACTTGTTTGTATCAAATTGGTATCATTATAAATTGAATAACTTCATATAATTCAAGAAAAGTTAAGGGTGGACTCATCTATATCTATAATAGATGCTGTTGTTAGTGAGTGTGTATGAGTGTCTGAAAAAGACTGACATATCGATAAGGTATTCACTGTAAACTCCCTTTTATGTACTCAGAGCACATTACGAGATGTAGGCAGGTTTTTATTAAATGATTGTAATAGCTATTGAATGAGTCATTTTTAAATTGATTGGTTTGTTTACCATCACAAAAGTACACTTATAGGTAGATTGCTTATCCTGAGAGCTAGTTTTAATAATGATGCTGTGCGCCTTTTACCATTTACTTTTGACAAATTCAGTGTTACTAATCAGAAGCTTACATTTGCCAACATTCATTAATATCAAACATTAATTCAACATCAAACCTGGCTTTCTTGCTTAAGACCAACCGTTATATTCATCAAAGTGACTTATTTATCTCACGTTCGATAAATAAGACATCGTGCTAACATATTCAATGAGGCTTATTCATTAGTGTCTAAATCACTGTTTGATGAATAAGCCCCACAGAATAATATAGCAAGACATCTTATTTACCTTACAAGAGATAATTAACAACCTTTGATGAATAAACATCTAAGTACCATTCAGCCAGTAAAATAACTCATTACACCGCCCTGAATAGGCTTTCTGGCAGTAACAAAAAAATCAGTGATACAAGCAAAGAAAAAGCTATAGTCTGATATCTTCCAGTGTTTTCAAATCTTTCTCTACACAGATGACTGTTCAAGTCTTGAATGGTAGATGATTTTCAATCCCCTATCAAGAAAATGTCATCTTAGACAGTTTCATGATTTTAGTTTTTACATCAGTTTTTATGTTTGCATTTTTAATGATTTTTTTTTTATGGAATTTCTTATATTTGTATACATTGCTCTAGAGAGCATATGCTAGAAGTGGCAGCATTGCATAGATAACATATGGCACGGGTGGTAATAAGAATATGTCATAAACTGCAGAATATATCCCAAGAGTACTGAAGATGATTCTAATTGCATCTATATTATTATTGCAAGGGATCAGAAATAACACCTATTGTGGCATCCGGTAGTATATGGATAATAATAGACTCAAAGTAAAGTGGCAATGTACAAGAAAATTGAAATTACATGATACTGAGACCAAAGGGAAGATGTGGCTTGATACAGGGCTGCACTTCTTCTGTTAGGCTATGTGTCCACGATGCAGAAATGCTCCGGATTTTTCCTGAGCGTTTCTGCATCTCCCTGGCAGAAAAAACGCATGCGGATTGAACATGCGGATTGTACATGCGGATTGTACATGCGTTTTTCCTGCCAGGGACCTGCGGATGTGAAGCGTTCTTCACATGCATTTCCGCATGCGTGTTGTCAAGCGCTTTCCAAGCGATTTTAGCATCACTTGGAAAGTGCTTGACAATTTGGTCACACTATATAAATCCATGCAAACAACATGGATTTATATAGTGTGACCAAGTTATAGTAAAAGAATGGTAAAAAATAAAAAATAAACATTATACTCACCTTCTGATGGGCTTCGGTCTCCTCCGGTGCGTCCGGTGTGTTGGGCGACTCGCGGTGGTCTAAAAGGACCTTCCATAACGTCATTTAGTCATTTGACAGGTCACACGACCGCCGACATTAGAGGTCGCGTGATCTGTCACATGACTAAATGACGTCATGGAAGGTCCTTTTAGACCATCGCGAGCCTCCGGGAAGCCAGGCCAGGACGCATCGCTATGGAGACCGGAGGCCATCAGAAGGTGAGTATAATGTATTTTTTTATTTTAAATTCTTTTTTTTTACAGGTACTATGGTACCCCAGTCTGGAGGAGAGTCTCCTCTTCTCCAGACCCGGGTACCATCCACACAATGAATCGCTTAAAATCCGCATGTGCACATGTAGTCATGCGGATGTTAAGCGATTCAATGCAAGTCAATGGCGGCGAAAACGCCGCGATTACACAAAATAATTGGTAGTGCTGCGGATTTTTCCGCAATGATAATCCGCAGCAGAAAATTTCCGCCGCATGTGCACAGCACATGCGGATTATCATTGGGGACCGTGGCAGACCTTCTACCAAGCGTTTTTTAATCATTTCTGCAGCAGAATTGCCGCTGCGGGAATGCTTAAAAAATGCATAGTGGGCACACAGCCTTAGTGCACACCTCTATATACACTATTCTGAGACGAAAGGGCAAAGTGGTTCAAAGACATTGTCTGACAAGAGAGAATATTGTTATCCCTCATACAAGCAATGCTGTAGAGAACTGATTTTATGAAATGTTTGGTCTTTTTCCCCATGAGTCTTATAGGTCCATGAATCTGTAGCGTGTCTTACACATGTCATACTATCAAATGCTCATAAGGATACACTACCCTTCAGTAATGTCTTACTTATGTGACTGCTCAGATTCCTTGCTGAATTTTGTGGTGCAAAAAGAACAAGAAAAGGTCTCTAAAATCCTAGACAACCAGCCCAAACATTGGAAGATGTATGTAGACCCCACTTCCCCTCTTCTCAATTTTAAAAATTGTTGCACAATTTGTTAAGAGAGGGTATCAGTTTTGGGACAATTACAGAAAAACTGTTTGATTATTTAAAGAGAATGTATCATTAAAAAAATGTAAACAATTGAAAAAATCTACAGTATTAACCTCTTAAGGACCGAGCCACTTTGTACGTTAATGACCGAGCCCCATTTTCCAAATTTGACCAGTGTCATTTATGAGTTAATAACTCTGGAACATTTGAACATATCGCAGTGATTCTGAGATTGTTTTTTCATGACATATTGTACTTCATGTTAGTGGTAATTTTTTGTTGATTTGATTTGCGTTTATTTATGAAAATATTGAAAATGTATCAAAATTTTACAATTTTTAAACTTTACATTTATGTGCCCTTAAATCAGATAGTTACACCACACAAAATAGTTAATAAATAACATTTCCCTTATGTCTACTTTACATCTGCATCATTTTTTAAACATACTTTGTTTTGTTAGGAAGTTAAAAGTTTATCAGCAATTTCTCATTTTTCCAACAAAACTTACAAAACCATCTTTTTATTGACCACATCAGATTTGAAGTGACTTTGAGGGACCTACTTGACAGAAAATACTGAAAAAGTGACACCATTCTAAAAACTTCACCTTTCAAAGTGCTCTAAACCACATTCAAGAAGTTTATTAACCCTTCAGGTTCTTCACAGGAATTAAAGGAGTGTAGAAGGAAAATATGAACATTTTACTTTTTTTCACAAAAATGTTACTTTA
The DNA here is from genome assembly GCF_046119375.1 of Phyllobates terribilis. NCBI lineage: Eukaryota > Metazoa > Chordata > Amphibia > Anura > Dendrobatidae > Phyllobates > Phyllobates terribilis. The sequence continues at coordinate 455,007,831 of NW_027362763.1, read as the reverse complement.
GACCCAATTTTTTCAAAAATGTAACAGGAGAAAACGGACTTCAAAATTTGTTGTACAATTTCTCGTGAGTACATCTACACTCCATATGTGAGGGAAAACTAATGTTTGGCCGCATGGCATGGCTCGGAAAGGAAGAAGCACAGTTTGACTTATTGAACGCAAAATTGGCTGGAATCAAGAATGTAGCTTTTGGAGAGCCCCTGATGAGCCTAAACAGTAGAAATCCCCCACAAATGACCCTATTTTGGAAACTAGACTCCTTAAGGAATTTATCTAGATGTGTTGTGAGCACCTTGAGCCCCCAGATGCTTCACAATGTTTTACAATGTTGAGCCGTGAAAATAAAAGATCACAATTTTCCCACAAAAATGTTGTTTTAGCCCCAAATTTTGCATTGTAACAAGGGTAAAAGGAGAAAGCGGATGATAAAATTTGTTATGCAAATTTTCTTGAGTACGCTGATACCCCATATGTGGAGGAAAACTACTGTTTGGGCGCACAACAGGGCTCAGAATTAGAGGAGCGCCATTTGACTTATGGAGCGCAAAATTGGCTAGAAAGATAGCAGAAGCCATGTCACGTTGTCAGGGCCCCTAATGTGCCTAAACAGTGGAAACTCCACATAAGTGACCCCCATATTGAAAACTACACCCCTCAAGGAACTTATCTAGAGGTGAAGTCAATACCTTGAACCCACAGGTGCTTCACAGAACTTTATAACGTTGAGCCGTGAAAATGAAAATATACATTTTCCCTCAAAAATGTTGTTTCAGCCCCAAATTTTTCATTTTCACAAGGGTAACAGGAGAAAATGGTCCATACAATTTGTTGTGCAATTTGTCCTGAGTACGTCTATACCCTACATTTGGTGGAATACTACTATTTGGGTGCATGACTGGGCTCGGAAGTAGAGATGAGCGTTGTTCTACTCGAACTGTTCGCCAATCTCAAATTCGAGCTGTTTTGGGCGGTGTTCGAGCCGTTCGGCGAACACGAACAATTTGAGAAAAATTCGGCTGTTCGAGGTTATGTTCGATAACTGTTCGTGCACCAAAATCATAACTGGATTTTTTCTCAGTAATGATGAAAATTAATGTTAATACGCAGTTTGAGTGTACAGCGGGGTGGGGGGAGGGGCAGGGGATGGATCTCTGCAGGAACAATGAAGATCTCCATTTTTTTTTCTCTTTCCCGCATTTACAGTGGGGAGGTGCAATCTGTCAGCCTATCAGCAGCGCACACACGGAGCGAAGTGCTTTTTTTCACACAAGCAAGGGCATGTGTCATTGGCAGTGTATGTCACATGTCCTTGCCCTATAAGACCAAGCCATTTTCCCCGTCGCCACCATTTTCTCACTGCTGCAGCTGCGTGTTAGACGGCACCGCTGTTGCTGTGTGCGCTATACCTTGTTAATTTCAAGCCAATTTTCGCACAAATATACAGATAGCTTGGGAGTAGGGAATAGTTGTGATTGCAGTCCTTTTAAGGACTAGGTTACAGCATTTCCTACGACTTTTATCAGGCAGGTCTGTGCTCTTAATTAGAAAGGTTGTGGGAGTAAAGACTAATTGTAATTGGAGTCCTTTTCAGGACTCGGTTACATCAGTTCCTATCAGTTTTTGCCAGGCAGGTCTGTGCCAGTGCTGTGCAAGTTTTTTTCACAGCATTTGGCTGAATCTAGCAAAGCTAATCCTTTTTGGCCTATTGCAGAGTGTGTTAGTCAGTGGAGTAGCCTATCTGTGTTGCAAGATATACCACCTGTGTATAGAATAACAATTTTTTTACTGCACCTAGTGAAGTAAAATCTTTTGGGCATAGCATCATTCTATTAGTCCATCTATACTGACCTCCATCAGGTTGCAAACTGAATCTAATTTTTTTCTGCATCTAGCTCTGAAAAAATATTTGGCCTTCTAGCAGTGTGTGGGACTTGTTCTATTAGTCCACCTATACTGACCTCCATCAGGTTGCAAACTGAATATATTTTTTTCTGCATCTACCTCTGAAAAAATATTGGGCTTCTAGCTGTGTGTGAGACTTGTTGTATTAGTCCATCTATACTGACCTCCATCAGGTTGCAAACTGAATATATTTTTTTCTGCATCTACCTCTGAAAAAATATTGGGCTTCTAGCTGTGTGTGGGTCTTGTTCTATTAATCCATCTATACAGACCTCCATCAGGTTGCAAACTGAATATAATTTTTTTCTGCATCTAGCTCTGAAAAAATATTTGGCCTTCTAGTAGTGTGTGGGACTTTCTCTGTTAGTCCATCTATACTGACCTCCATCAGGTTGCAAACTGAATATATTTTTTTCTGCATCTACCTCTGAAAAAATATTGGGCTTCTAGCTGTGTGTGGGTCTTGTTCTATTAATCCATCTATACTGACCTCCATCAGGTTGCAAACTGATTATAATTTTTTTCTGCATCTAGCTCTGAAAAAATATTTGGCCTTCTAGTAGTGTGTCGGACTTTCTCTATTAGTCCATCTATACTGACCTCCATCAGGTTGCAAATTAAAAATAATTTTTATCTGCATCTACAGTACCTCTGAAAAAATATTTGGGCTTCTAGCTGTGTGTGGGACTTGTTGTATTAGTCCATCTATACTGACCTCCATCAGGTTGCAAACTGAATATATTTTTTTCTGCATCTACCTCTGAAAAAATATTGGGCTTCTAGCTGTGTGTGGGACTTGTTGTATTAGTCCATCTATACTGACCTCCATCAGGTTGCAAACTGAATATATTTTTTTCTGCATCTACCTCTGAAAAAATATTGGGCTTCTAGCTGTGTGTGGGTCTTGTTCTATTAATCCATCTATACAGACCTCCATCAGGTTGCAAACTGAATATAATTTTTTTCTGCATCTAGCTCTGAAAAAATATTTGGCCTTCTAGCAGTGTGTGGGACTTGTTCTATTAGTCCACCTATACTAACCTCCATCAGGTTGCAAATTCAAAATAATTTTTTGTATGCATCTAGCTCTGAAAAAATATTTGGCCTTCTAGCAGTGTGTGGGACTTTCTCTGTTAGTCCATCTATACTGACCTCCATCAGGTTGCAAATTAAAAATAATTTTTATCTGCATCTACAGTACCTCTGAAAAAATATTTGGGCTTCTAGCTGTGTGTGGGACTTGTTGTATTAGTCCATCTATACTGACCTCCATCAGGTTGCAAACTGAATATATTTTTTTCTGCATCTACCTCTGAAAAAATATTGGGCTTCTAGCTGTGTGTGGGACTTGTTGTATTAGTCCATCTATACTGACCTCCATCAGGTTGCAAACTGAATATATTTTTTTCTGCATCTACCTCTGAAAAAATATTGGGCTTCTAGCTGTGTGTGGGACTTGTTCTATTAATCCATCTATACAGACCTCCATCAGGTTGCAAACTGAATATATTTTTTTCTGCATCTACCTCTGAAAAAATATTGGGCTTCTAGCTGTGTGTGGGACTTGTTGTATTAGTCCATCTATACTGACCTCCATCAGGTTGCAAACTGAATATATTTTTTTCTGCATCTACCTCTGAAAAAATATTGGGCTTCTAGCTGTGTGTGGGTCTTGTTCTATTAATCCATCTATACAGACCTCCATCAGGTTGCAAACTGAATATAATTTTTTTCTGCATCTAGCTCTGAAAAAATATTTGGCCTTCTAGTAGTGTGTGGGACTTTCTCTGTTAGTCCATCTATACTGACCTCCATCAGGTTGCAAACTGAATATATTTTTTTCTGCATCTACCTCTGAAAAAATATTGGGCTTCTAGCTGTGTGTGGGTCTTGTTCTATTAATCCATCTATACTGACCTCCATCAGGTTGCAAACTGATTATAATTTTTTTCTGCATCTAGCTCTGAAAAAATATTTGGCCTTCTAGTAGTGTGTCGGACTTTCTCTATTAGTCCATCTATACTGACCTCCATCAGGTTGCAAATTAAAAATAATTTTTATCTGCATCTACAGTACCTCTGAAAAAATATTTGGGCTTCTAGCTGTGTGTGGGACTTGTTGTATTAGTCCATCTATACTGACCTCCATCAGGTTGCAAACTGAATATATTTTTTTCTGCATCTACCTCTGAAAAAATATTGGGCTTCTAGCTGTGTGTGGGACTTGTTGTATTAGTCCATCTATACTGACCTCTATCAGGTTGCAAACTGAATATATTTTTTTCTGCATCTACCTCTGAAAAAATATTGGGCTTCTAGCTGTGTGTGGGTCTTGTTCTATTAATCCATCTATACAGACCTCCATCAGGTTGCAAACTGAATATAATTTTTTTCTGCATCTAGCTCTGAAAAAATATTTGGCCTTCTAGCAGTGTGTGGGACTTGTTCTATTAGTCCACCTATACTGACCTCCATCAGGTTGCTAATTCAAAATAATTTTTTGTATGCATCTAGCTCTGAAAAAATATTTGGCCTTCTAGCAGTGTGTGGGACTTTCTCTGTTAGTCCATCTATACTGACCTCCATCAGGTTGCAAATTAAAAATAATTTTTATCTGCATCTACAGTACCTCTGAAAAAATATTTGGGCTTCTAGCTGTGTGTGGGACTTGTTGTATTAGTCCATCTATACTGACCTCCATCAGGTTGCAAACTGAATATATTTTTTTCTGCATCTACCTCTGAAAAAATATTGGGCTTCTAGCTGTGTGTGGGTCTTGTTCTATTAATCCATCTATACAGACCTCCATCAGGTTGCAAACTGAATATAATTTTTTTCTGCATCTACCTCTGAAAAAATATTGGGCTTCTAGCTGTGTGTGGGACTTGTTGTATTAGTCCATCTATACTGACCTCCATCAGGTTGCAAACTGAATATATTTTTTTCTGCATCTACCTCTGAAAAAATATTGGGCTTCTAGCTGTGTGTGGGACTTGTTCTATTAATCCATCTATACAGACCTCCATCAGGTTGCAAACTGAATATATTTTTTTCTGCATCTACCTCTGAAAAAATATTGGGCTTCTAGCTGTGTGTGGGACTTGTTGTATTAGTCCATCTATACTGACCTCCATCAGGTTGCAAACTGAATATATTTTTTTCTGCATCTACCTCTGAAAAAATATTGGACTTCTAGCTGTGTGTGGGTCTTGTTCTATTAATCCATCTATACAGACCTCCATCAGGTTGCAAACTGAATATAATTTTTTTCTGCATCTAGCTCTGAAAAAATATTTGGCCTTCTAGTAGTGTGTGGGACTTTCTCTGTTAGTCCATCTATACTGACCTCCATCAGGTTGCAAACTGAATATATTTTTTTCTGCATCTACCTCTGAAAAAATATTGGGCTTCTAGCTGTGTGTGGGACTTGTTGTATTAGTCCATCTATACTGACCTCCATCAGGTTGCAAATTGAATATAATTTTTTTCTGCATCTAACCCAGCCAATAGTTTTGGCCTAATACCACAGTTTGGCCACTCAGCTCTGCTCGGTTACCATCCATTGTTTTTTTGTGCAAACAACTCCAGAGTTGTGAATTAGTTAACCACCAAAATAAGTGGAAAAAGGCCTGCTGCTGGTGGAAAGGGGAATAGGCGTGTTGGGAAGGGGAAAAAAGGTTGTGTCTGTGGGGTAGGTGTTAAAGCAACAGTAACATCTGCAGAAGAAAGACCATCTTCCAGCCAAACTAAAATGTCTACTTCTTTTAGCGGACAATGTGATAAGATCCCTTTCTTACGGCCACGCCAATCGCTACAAATTCCAGATGAGGCACAAAAACAGCAGGTGCTTCAACGGATATCAAGTGCTCCTGTAAGTGGGCTCTCCTCCACATCAACTTCAACATCACAAATACTCCAGTCCTCAAAGGTGTCACCCAAATCACACTTGCTTCCTCACAGCTCCCAAATCTCCAGCTGCCCGTCTGAGTATGAGGTAGAACAGATGGTTGAGTCTGCAGAGCTGTTTACTCATACTATAGCCTGGGAATCAGAGGTCGACTCCAGCGCTTCTGTGAATCCAGACGAGGAAATGATCTGCACTGATGCCCAGAATCTTTATGAGTCGGATCCAGGACCAGACGCAGAAGGTTCTGACCATAATGTAGACCCTCATTCCCAAACTGTAACTCCTGTTGGTGGAGACAATGAGGAAGACGATGATAAGACTCAAATACCTGATTGGAGCGACAACTTTAGTTTTTTGTCAGGGCAGGAACAGGTTGGCTCTGAGGACGACGGGTGTGATAACACACAGGGTGATGATGATGAGGTTGGAGATCCCACTTACTGTCAACCCACAGTCAGCCAAGAGATGAGGTCAGCAGAGGAGGTGGAGGAAGATGCTAGTGATGACGAGGTCAGGTTGCGCCTTCCTGGACAGAGACGTAGTAATGGAAGCACGTCAACAACTGCATCCTCAAACACAACTCTGCCTTTCACCACAAGTCGTGGTGGCTCTTCAGGTCGCATGGGTGCTAAGCCTTACATAGCCTGGGCATTTTTTCAGATCGATAAAGATGACCCAACTCGTGTTATCTGTAACATTTGTCAGCAAAAGCTAAGTAGAGGCCAAAAAATACATAGTTTGAGTACTTCATGCATGAACCGGCACATGGACATGAAGCATAAGTTGCAGTGGGAAGCTCAGTGTGCTACAATGCGGCCTAGCCGGCCGGGCCAACCACCGTCTGCCATATCTTGTGCATCCGCGGCCTCTTCATCCTCTGTGACTGGGGGGACAGCAGTAACACCTGTTTTGGGGCGCAGACCTGCCACCTCTTTACCCGCAACAGCCAGCGTGATTGGCAGGTCATCATTTTCTTTGGAGGTGGTAACACCAGCTGGTGTTGAGCGCTGTCCGACATCGATAGCACCACCTTTGGATCAAGGCAACCTAACATGTCCGCCTGCATCTTCCTCACAGACCGGCAGTTTGCCGGGGACACCCTTATCAACCCCGTCTAAGCACAATAGCCAGCCCTCGGTCCCTCAGATGTGGACAAGTAAAAGACCATTTCCTCCTAGCCATGAGAAAGCTAAGAGGTTGAATTTCACCATCTGCAAGCTCTTGGCTACAGAAATGCTGCCTTTCCGCCTGGTGGACACAGAGGATTTTTGAGACCTTATGTTCGTCGCAGTGCCCCAGTACCAGATGCCCAGTCGGCACTACTTCTCAAAGAAAGGTGTGCCTGCGCTCCACCAGCATGTCGCACACAACATCACCGCTTCTTTGAGAAACTCTGTGTGTGACAGGGTGCATTTCACCACAGACACTTGGACGAGTAGGCATGGACAGGGGCGTTACATGTCGCTGACTGGGCACTGGGTAACTATGGTGACAGCAGGACAAGGGGCTGCTGTCCAAGTCTTGCCGTCCCCACGAGTTGTGCGTCAATCCTCTTTATGTCAAAGTTCCTCCACTGCTTCTGCCTCCTCAACCTCCTCTCGGTCTTCCACCTGCACCCAAAGCCTGTCTGGTCATGCCACAAGCTTTCTAACTGCGCAGAAGGGATCCTGCACACCTCCTTGCTATGCTGGCAGTAGGGCTCAACGTCATCAGGCGGTTTTTACTTTGAAATGTCTGGGAAATGTGAGTCACACAGCTGAGGAGTTGTGGTCAGCTCTGGAGAACCAATTTCATGAATGGCTGTCTCCACTGGACCTGAAACCAGGGAAGGCCGTGTGCGACAATGCTGCAAACCTGGGTGCGGCCCTTCGCCGGGGCAATGTCACACACGTGCCTTGTATGGCTCACGTGTTGAACCTGGTTGTCCAGCAATTTTTAGCCCACTATCCCAGACTAGATGGCCTTCTGCAGAGGGCACGGTCGCTGTGTGCTCACTTCCGCCGTTCGCATCCCGCAGCTCAGCGACTTACATCTCTACAGAAGTCGTTGGGCCTGCCACTTCACCGGCTAAAATGCGATGTGCCTACCCGGTGGAATTCAACTCTGCACATGTTGCAGCGACTGTGGCAGCACCGACAAGCCCTGGTGCAATACGTTCTGACGTATAGCCTGGGCCAACGAGATCCAGAGGTGGGGCAAATCACGCTGGAGGAGTGGTCTCAGATCAGGGACCTATGCACCCTTCTGCACAGTTTTGAAATGGCGACGAAGATGATTAGTGCTGATGATGCCATTATCAGCATGACTATTCCGGTGATTTACATGCTGGAGCACATGTTAAACAGAATTCGGAGTCAGGTGGTGGCACAAGAGGAGGTGGAGGAAGTAGAGGAGGAGGAGTTGTATGCGGAAGGGCTAACATCTGCAAGGTCCAGACGGTCGGCAGCACCAAGGCGGCAGGCATGTGAGGGTGGGGGAGATGGTTTTACCAGGGCGCATGGTAGCAGCCAAACTAGTGAGGAAGGTGCAGGAGCCCAGGAAGAAGTGGAGGACGAACTGATGGAAGACTCATCAGATGAGGGAGACCTTGATCACATTTCTGTTGTGCGAGGTTGGGGGGAGAGGACAGAGGAAGGAAGCATGATTGTTACCTCGCCACCAACACAACAGGGACTTGGTGCTCCTGGATGCGCAACACACATGAGTGCCTTCTTGCTGCACTACCTGCAACATGACCCTCGAATTGTGAGAATTAGAAATAATCCTGACTACTGGGTTGCCACACTGTTAGATCCCCGGTACAAAAGTAAATTTGCCGAAATTATTCCTGCCATAGAAAGGGATGCACGCATGCAGGAGTATCAGCAGAGACTGTTGCAGAATCTTACATGTGCTTTTCCACAAAACACCAGTGGTGCACGTAGTGAATCTCACAGTTCCAACTTGCCAACCGTGGGACCGTCAAGTGTTCAGCACTCAAACCGTAACAGAACCACAGTATCTGCTGGTAACATCTATTTTGCGGAATCATTTCACCACTTTTTTAGCCCATCCTTTGCAAGGCCACAGGAGACAAGAAGTCTGACACATAGTCAACGCCTAGAGACGATGGTACAGGAGTATCTCCAAGTAAACATTGAAGCCACGACTGTGTCACTGGACCCTTGCTCTTTTTGGGCTTCCAATCTGGATAAATGGCCGGAGCTAGCCACTTACGCCTTGGAGATCTTGTCATGCCCCGCAGCCAGCGTTCTGTCTGAACGTGTGTTCAGCGCTGCTGGTGGTGTGCTGACAGATAAGCGCACGCGGCTCTCCACTGATAATGTAGACAGACTCACGTTCATAAAGATGAACAAATCATGGATCCGAAACGACTTTTCTACCCCTGTGTCATCCTGGGGAGAGTAAAAGCTTGATGATTGGTTAAAATCACCCTACCAACCGTTTTAAGCTTTCAAATTACTAATCATGTTTATCTGTATCTTGACTGGAAAATAATTTGGGCTTTGTAGCAGTGTGCAGCACTGATCCTATTAGGCCATCTATAATAAGCTCCATCAGATTTAAAATTAAAAATAATTTTTAGCTGCATCTAGCCCGGAAAATAATTTTGGGGCTCCGAGATGCGCAAGACACATAAGTGCCTTCTTGCTGCACTACCTGCAGCATGACCCTCATATTGTCAGAATTCGAAGTAATCATGACTACTGGGTTGCCACACTCTTAGATCCCCCAAACTTTTCGATCAACCTTTTCATTTTAATAAAGACCAAAAAAATGGTCATTTTTGAAATTATAAGCATTAGCAGGTTGTTAGAAACTGAAATCAAACAGTTTTCAACTCAAAACTTTATTCTAGGTGATGTTACATTTTCACATAGGACCCCTTGTTCGAAAGGAGCTTCTGAACTCTCTCGTCCATTGAATTTGTCAGGTTTTGGATGGTTTCTGCTTCAATTGTTTTGCATGAGGACAGAATACCCTCCCAGAGCTGTTGCTTAGATGTGAACTGCCTCCCGCCATCATAGACACTCCTTTTAATGATGCTCCAAAGGTTCTGAATGGGGTAGAGGTCAGGGGAGCATGGGGGTCACACCATAAGTTTGTCCCCTTTTATGCCCATATCAGCCAGAGATGCAGATGTTTTATGTGCAGCATGAGATGGTGCATTATCATGCAGAAAAATGATCTTGCTGTGAAATACACGGTTCTTCTTCTTGAACCATGGCAGGAAGTGCTGTTTGAGAAAATCCACATACATTATGGAGTTCATCTTTAGCGCCTTCAGGGATCCTAAAGGGGCCGACAATCTCTCTCCCCATGATTCCAGCCCAAAACATTACTCCACCTCCTCCTTGTTGGCGCTGTAGCCGTGTTTGCGTGGGGTGTCCATCAACCAGCCATCCTCCACTCCATCCATCTGGACCATCGAGCGCTGCACGGCACTCATCCGTGAACAAAACAGTTTTGAAATCAGTCTTCATGTAATGTTTGGCCCACTGGAGCCATTTCTGCTTGTGTGAAGTGGATAGAGGAGGTCGACAGGATGGCGTATGCACAGCTGCAAACCTCTGAAGGACCCTGCATCTTGTTGTTCGGGGGACGTTGGAGGCACAAGCAGCTTCAAAAACTTGTCTGCTGCTATGACAAGGCTTTTTTGCCGCTGCTCTTTCAACCTGACGTAATTGCCTGTAGGAAAGAGTCCTCAATTTGCCCTTATCAGCACGCACACGTGTGTACTGTGAATCAGCTACATACTTCTTGATTGCCAAGACACTTCATCCTGATCATCGCACAATGTTGATTGTAGTCATGCCTTGACCTAAACACTCCACAATTTGTTGCTTCTCAGCAGCCGACACATCCTTTTTCTTTCCCATTTTGGCAGAAAATGTAGGCTGCTTAATAATGTGAGAGAGCCTTCTTAAGTAGTCTTGCCTTTCATTGGACACACCTGCCAAACTAATTAGCACAGGTGTCTGCAATTGCTTACAGTGATATAAAGAGCCCTGACACAAATCACCATAAATGAGTTTAACTGACAAACAAACAAATTCTTCCCTTATCACTCCTAAACACTTTTTGCATAATAATTTGGAACGCAGTGTACATGTGCTTTTCCACAAAACACCAGTGGTTCACGTAGTGAATCTTACAGTTCTAACTTGCCAACCGTGGTCTGTATGGAATTGTTCAATAAAGGGCCCAAAATTAAGATAACATAGATGGGAGAGGTCTCTATGAATAGGAATTCCTAAGTATTTGATACCCTGTGAGGGCCAGGCAAAGGGAAAGTTAGACTGGATGGAATCCTATATGGATTTGGGGAGGGAGACATCGAGGGCCTCAGACTTCGCTGCATTGATTTTAAAATTTTACCATGTAACAAAGTGATCTATTTCAGCCATAACAGCAGGGATGGATATATGTGATTGAGTGATATATACTAGGACATCATCAGCAAATAGAGAGCACTTGTACTCGGTGCCTCCCACCTCAATCCACCTAATATTGGGGTTATGGCGAATTGATGAGAGCAGGTGCTCCGTCACTAGGATGTATAAGAGAGGGGACAGAGGACATCCCTGCCTTGTCCCATTGGTGATTGTGAAAGGTGATGAAAATGTTCTGACGCACCCCCTGGGCCTTGGGACACCCGGAGCCGGACCCTTTTTGGTGGATGCTGGTGGTTGTAGTCTTCGTGGCGGCGACCCGGTTCCGTGGCTCAGGGCGGTCAAACCAGTGGCGGAACTATTTATGTGGTTTTGATGTTTAAATGTCCGACTACGCCACCCGTGGATTGCGGTCAGAGTTAACCGCCGCTACAGGGCAGACCGCTGAGGCTGGTGTTGTGGGTGCAGCAGAACGTAGCATAACTCCCCACGGGAGGAGTATAGCCTCAGGGCAGTGTATGCGGAGGATGGGGGTGATGGTGCAGGGCAGCAGCAGTAACGACACGGAGTCAGTGATGCAGTCCAGGGCCTTTACTCACAGTTCTTATTATCCAGACCACGTCTGCAGGTAACGGCTGCCCACATCGTACTGTGCTCACCAGGTGAGGGGCTCAGACAACTCCCAGATAACTTTGGAGCGCTTCACAGGACCCCCTTTGTGTGTCCTTTGTCTGGCCTTTCTTACCAACACTTCTGTCCGGCTGCCTCGGGCCTCCTCTTGGTAAACTTGGCGCCAGTTTCCCTGACCCTATGTGGTGCCTTCCTAGCGGGTGTAGCGAGGGGCTGCGCCACATAAAATGTCACAGCCTCCGGTTTCTAGCTGAGGGTCGTTTCCTGCCTCCACTAGTTTCGGGGACCGGTCTCCCCCTTTGGCCTGACCCCTCCACGCAGGTGGATTCGGGCGTGCGGTGGCGACTCGCCCGTCCGCACCCCTGGGATCCCTTCATTCCTCGTTCCTGGAGCCTTCTCCGCTCCTCTTCCTTCCTTCTCCCTCTTCCAGGCCTGGGCCTCTGTTACTAGGCCTGCCTCCGGAGCAGAGCTCATGCAGAGCCCCTGCTCCCTGCCACTTCTGCTCAGACTTCTCTGCACTGAACTAAGATGGTGCCCACCTTTTATACTCCCTTCTCAATGCACCCAGGAACTGCTTCCTCCCTGCTCCTGCACTACAGGGTTCCCCTTCCTCAGTGTTCCCTCCCCCCACTCCAGCCAGGGACAGGGACTGTCGTGCCCATCTCAGAGGCATATTGGTCGCCCTGCCCCACGGCAATGTGGTGTAATGCATGCAGGTGTTGGGTCCTGATCCACACTCCATCCTTACCTGAGAGTGAGATATCACACCTCTGGGTGAGGTGCAATACCTCTGTAGCAACCGAGCCCTCAGGGTGCTACAGTTCCATTTATCTTCAGCCTAGGTGACGTATTGTGATACAGGGCCGTGATTTTGGCTATAAAAGGGTCCCCTAGACCCCTACCCCAAGCTTTTTAAGAGAATCATATATGGCGTGCCAGGAGACTCTATGGAATGCTTTCTCAGCATCCAACGAGAGTATCTAATTACAAATTTTTAACTGCATCTAGCCCAGGAAATACTTTGTGCCTAGTAGCAGTGTCTGCTAGTCAGCGGATTATCCCGGCTGTTAAGCAAGCTACACCACCTGTAGTTTAGACACTTAATTTTTTCAAAGGAAATGGTTCGGGACCATGGGATACTCAGTGAAGAGCATCAGGAGGCACCCCAAGGCATAGGGGCTGGGACTGGCAGTAGGATGCCTTGCGGTGGACAGCCGAGCTCGATCCTTATAAAAGCTTTTTAACTGCAGCAGCTTTAGTGGACGCTACTGGAGCTGGAATTACGCGGCTGCTGGCATGAGACTTGCCCTCCAATAGATCCTTGTAAATGGATTTAAAGTGTATTCATTCAAATTAGAGAGACAATTTAAATTAAAAAGCTTAGAGCTGCCTCCACCACAGGGGGGCTCGCTCGACCCACCAGCGGACAGGCACCAGTATTGGGAGAGGGGGGCTGGCCATCAGGGTTCACCGCGGCTCTGGCACAAACCCGGCGACACGGAGGTGGCACGGGCAGGAGCGGACTGGCCGTGTCGGCTTCTCACTTTTTGGATTTTAGAAGGGCATGACATGCCTATATCTGTGTCTCCCCCTCCTTTTACTCCTCCACCTCTTTTATTTTCGCATGACTATATGTACTTGTCACTTTTCCATGTGTTAGTTATGTCTTCTGAGCAGTTTGTCAGCTTTTGGACACCTTTGAAGGTGTTTTCTATGTGTTTCTATGTGTTTTTGTTTGCCTGCCATTGGTTTTAACGGTGTTCGAAGGTGTTCGACGAACAGTTCGACGAACAGTTCGGCGAACACACGGGTGTTCGACGAACCGAACCGAACTCGAACACTACGGGGGTGGCTCAACACTACTTGGAAGGGAAGGAGCGCAATTTGACTTTTGGAGTGCAAAATTGTCTGGAAACGAAAGCAGACGCCATGTCGCATTTGCAGAACCCCTGATGTGCCGAAACAGTGGAAACCCCCATGATTTTGACTCCATGGGTGTTTTCCAGAAACGAGCAGCAATTGCAATACTTTTCTGTGTGTGTATTTATTTCTTGTAACCCTCTGGGTTAGTAATGGAGGTGTCTGACAGACATCTCTCCATTGCTAACCCTTGAGCTTGATGTCAGCTGACATTACAAAGCTGACATCAACCCCAAAACCATTAACCCGACTGCCAATGCACCAGGGCAATCGGGAAGAGCAGAGGCTAACAGCCAGAACTGGTGCATCTGGAGCGGCTGAGGGCTGGTGTTATTAGTCTGGGAAGGGGTCAATATCCATGACCCCTTACCAGCCTATTAACATCAGCCCGCAGCTGTCTGCTTAGCCTTTGCTGGTTGTTAAAAATAGGGGGGACCCCATGTCATTTTTTTGGGACCCCCTTATTAATAACCAGTAAAGCCTATGCAGACAGCTGTGAGCTGATATTAATAAGTTAGGAAAATCCATGTATAGTAGCCACTTACCAGAATAATAATGCCATCCCCCAGCTGTCTGCTTTCCCTCAGCTGGCTATTAAAAATAAGGGGGATCCCATGCCATTTTTTTCCATGTAATTATTTATTTAATAGGTTTAATAAGGCTAAACACACTTTAGTGCCACATTAAAGGCACTAAGGGGTGCTAGTTTATTATATGTAGGGGGCTTGTGATATTAAATATCTATAGGACATCCATCCTATTTATTCTATTTATCTATATCTGTACATAAGATTGCTTTATTAGTTTGTAAACTAGCTTTAAATGACATAGAGAATTACTGTATGTAAAAGCTGATGTTAAAACTCATTGTATACGGATTGAATATGCATGTCATACGGATGTCATTCAGATGGTAGCTGAGAAAAATTGCATTGTACTCACATGACACTTGCATGACATTCACATGACACACGTCCTACTTTTCTGGATCAACATCAGATCAATTTTTTTATATGGTAGTGTGATTCCAGCCTTATAGTGATCACAGCGCTGCAACTGGTAATGATATGACTGCTCTGCTCTGATCACTATAAGTACCAGTGACAAAGGGATATTTTAACCCAGTGCATAGCATTGGACCACATTAAAATGGCACCTGTAGAAAGATATGATTACTTCACGGTGATAAAAGACTTGGAGCTGTCTACTAGAAAGTTAATTTTCAAAAAGCATTTTAACTCCACTGTAGTAGCTACTTTATCTACATCAGAAGCACAGACTCTGAGGGATTTAGAGTTGCTGGAAGAGGAACAAATGGCGCAGCCATCCCTTAATAGCCCTACATATCTCCATCGGCGTTCCTGTGCATTCACGCCCTTGTCCGCTTGTCCACAGGTTGACATATTTGTTAAACTAGTCCGAGAGGA
This sequence comes from Phyllobates terribilis, assembly GCF_046119375.1. Lineage (NCBI taxonomy): Eukaryota > Metazoa > Chordata > Amphibia > Anura > Dendrobatidae > Phyllobates > Phyllobates terribilis. Next base: position 454,992,653 of record NW_027362763.1, on the reverse strand, counting down.
CTTGCTCAAACTAAACTAAGGTTGACCATGACAACCTCCTGTTGTATCTAAGATGTGCGATACGTAAACTACAGAAAATGAAGAATATTGTCATTAAGAGAGCGGACAAGGGCGGTAATGTAGTGGTCTGGCCGGTGGAGATGTATGAGGCAGAGGCATTGAAACAGCTTTGTTGTACCCAGAAATATAAACAACTGGAGAACATTCCATTAAATTCCTTTAGGAATGAACTTAAGGACTTGATTGATAATGGCATGGAAACTTCCGTCATTACATCTAAGATGAGAGAGGCACTGGTACCTGATTTCCCGGTGAATCTTACCTTTTATTTGCTGCCCAAGGATCACAAGGACCCCCTCTGCCCACCGGGCAGACCTATTGTCAAAACCATATGTAATTTTGTGGATTTTTTTCTGCAACAATGTATGGAGACTCTTCCCTCATTTCTAAAATACACTACTGATGTCCTTAAAAGGTTAGATGGTGTTGTGCTTGAGGATGATATGTGGCTGGTCACCTGCAACGTGGAGTCCCTGTACACGTCGATACGGCACGACCAGGGGATTAAAGCTGCTAAATTTTTTTTGAACATGACCAACCTAGATTCTGAAACAACTGAATTTATATTGAAACTTTTAAGATTTATTCTGACTCACAACTACTTTGTGTTCAAGGACCGCCCCTTCCTGCAGCTCCAGGGCACAGGGATGGGGGCGTCTTGTGTGCCCTCCTTCGCTAATCTGTTCCTGGGGCTGTGGGAGAGGGATACGGTCCTGAACACTCTGGGGCATGAAACAGTTATTCTCTGGTCGCGTTATATTAACGATGTATTGTTCATCTGGCAGGGCTCCATGTCGCAGCTGGAGGACTTCCTGGCTCGACTTAATGTTAACGACTTGAATGTTAGACTGACATGGAAATACAGCCAGAAGCAGATCAATTTTTTTAGATCTGCTTATCTCTAGAAACTTGGATGGCACCCTGGAGACGGACATCTTCCGCAAGGAGACCTCAGCCAACTCTTTGTTGCATTATGCCTCATCTCACCCCCCAAAATTAAAAAACTCTATACCCATAGGTGAGTTCCTGAGAGCTCGTCGTATTTGTTCCAATGAGGACAAATTCCTGGATCAAGCACAGGAACTGACTACACGATTTCGTAATAGGGGGTATAGGCATCAGGACCTCAACGGAGGATTTGTCAGGGCTTTAAATACTGACAGACAAACCCTGTTGAATAAACCACAACAATCATACAGCAATAAAAGAAACAGCAAATCCAATACGACGCCTCGATTCATTTCTACGCTCAATGCTAATTGGTCAGCAATTAAAGAAATACTTTCTAGATATTGGCCTGTCTTTCTAACGGACAAGGACTTACGTTATAATCTGACAGCCCATTCAGTTATCACCTGGCGTAAATCGAAAACATTAGGGGATTTGCTTTCCAAAAGTCATTATATACCACTCGGGAATAATTTTATTTTTGGAAGCAAAGGCCCACCTTAGGGAAGCTTTCCTTGCGGCAGATGTTCGATTTGTAGGTATGTCCCTAGGACTCTGGACTTTTGTAACTCTAGAAACGATAGAGAATATAAAATTGTATATCATATATCCTGTGAGACTGAGGCAGTGGCGTACCACATAACTTGCCCGTGTGAACTAATTTATGTGGGAATGACCACGAGGCCAATTAAAGTTCATATCCAGGAATAAGGGAGATCAGAAAGGTACAATAGTACATGGTATTGACCATATCCATTTAGGAATAAGAGGAGGTAATGTAAAACAAAAATTATTACAAAACGAAACACGATGGATAATTGTCCTGGATAAGGAGCTCCAATAGGGCACAATGAAAGCGTGAGTTTCAAGCCTTTTTTGGCTTAAAGAGCTGGAGGGTCTGTTTATTTTTAACTGTTTATTTTAAAATTGTTTTTTTGTGATTGATTTTAACTGTCATGTTTGCCTCATTGTAGGGAACTGTTCTTTCTATGCAATGTTATCTGTCATCTACGGCATGGGAGATACGCCTGTTTATGGATGCAAATATCATCCTTGAGATACAAACTTAATTCCAAGTGAAGCATACACTTGATGGATGGATATACTCGTTATTTCTACAGACTCCGGGGCTTATTATATGTTTATATCATATAGGCTGATATAATATATCTCCGGATATTGTAGACTCACAGTCCTGATGTCCACCACTCATGCATGCCAGTATGGTTGATAATCGTGCTTCATAGTATTTTTTATGCCTTATGTCCATTTTTGAATAAGATTACATGTTATATACTCTGCATCAGGGTCATTTTACAGGTATATGGATATCTATACGTTGTGCTGTGCAACTCCGCAATTTATACATTTTTCCTTCTTCTGTATCATCTTTAGAATTTGCACTTCCCCTTATACGTATTGATGTATTTAGACCTTCTCATTACACAGAGGCTTTATTTCTTTTTACAGCGCATTTCTTTACTCTGATTGATGGTCGGACAATCTGAATAGCATCCCAGTTGCCTGTGGACTGGCCACCCATTTGGCACCAGATGATGCATTCATGATTACTGCCTATATCAGTCCTATCTCTTTTACTTGCCAACGCTATGGTGCTCCGTACATGTGCTGCCGCGCGTCCCGGGCGTTGTAGTCGGCCCTTGAGTTGCCTTGGCAGCGGGAGGGATGACGTGTTCCTCCTTCCTGCTGTGCTTGGTGTGCTCGGACCTGCCCGGATGCCTGAGGGGGCGTGGCACCATGACTTGTAATGAGCCCATTTGCTAGACACTGCCGTTTTCCCATATATTTACACCCACCTGCTTAGTTGTAGCCACGCCTCCTGATGAAGCCACGCAGGCGAAACGCACGTTGAGGCGTGCTATCCCTTCCTCGCTGCTGCTCCTCTATACTATTCATCACCATGTCTCAAGGTAATACATCTCAGTATATGATCTGTACTTATTGATTGTATTTATGGCACCTTGCATAGATCTTTAGGATCACTATATTGGATGTCCTTGTGGCTCTTGAGCTTTATTATACAGCTCCGGTGTCTCTCTTATAAGTGGGACTAAAGTTACTTCGAGCACGTCTGACTATACACCTGGATGTGCTTGTTGTGGATGTTCTGATGCTGGGATTATGGTCTCTTTTTTCTTTTGGCTACCTCCATCTAACCTCTAGTTTTGCCTCTTACCTTAGCCACAGATAATATATTTATATATGTTGTTCACTATTTATTCTTGCATAATAATATGTATATATACTTTTTCATCAATAGCTATATCTCTGTCTGTTTTTGTTTGAGAGTAGTGCCCTTTATATACACTTTTGTGGATACTGGGTATACTCCTCTCTACTCTTCGGTATTAGATATTGGTATAAAGCTATTTTTATAGGTCAAAAATGGCACCAGTTTCCACCTAAAGCTCTGAACTGGTTAGCCCAGGAGGCTAGCAAAGTAAACTGCTGAGGTAACCGTAATATAGGAGATTGCGGTCGGTTACTGACTGCCATGTTTGCTGTGTGTAAGTATAGTCCTCAAACACTTACACACTAGTAAATAAAAATAGCAGCCCTCAGTGGCTGAATAAAAAATTAATGACAACAGTTTATGGTACTGTAAAAAATAAATATTATCACATAGTTAAAAGTCATTAATAAAATAAAAAAATGTGATACACTTCCTTTAAGGGCTCATGCACATGACTGTATTTTTAGTCCCATTGAGTTCCGCGAAAACTTCGGATCGCAGTCGGACCAATGTTATTCAATAGGACTGTGCACATGTCCTATTTTTTTTTTTTTGGACAAGGCCGGTCCGAGAAAAAATCGCAGCATGCCCACGTTTGATCCGATATTTAGATCACATTCTTCCATTTAAGTCAATGAGTCCATGAAGAACATTGGATAGTACTCGGATGACATCTGGGTGCAATTTGATTTCCACTGACTGACGGAATGGAGAAGATACAGAATTTTTTTTCTCCATCTTCTCATCTTAGAGAATCAGATCACACTACGATCACACTCTGATCAAACTCTGATCACAGTTTGATCAGAGTGTGATTTTCATAATCAACCCGATTCTCTCAGATGAGAGAATATGCTTGTGTCACCCTAGCAAAAAGTTGGATCATTATACTGTATTATCCTCATATTTCATGGATTACAGAAATCCACAAAGTAGTAGTATACAATAAATACATAATTTTGTTGTGTCTTAAATCACGTGCCTTATACATTCTCTGTCTTTTAGTGGTTTTGCAAAGACATGTTTCCCTCTATTTTAAGATCTATCATTGGATTTGGTGTCTCTGCGAGAGACTTTGTGCCTGGATATATGGTGTTTTTCAGCACTCATGGGACACTGAGTTATCTGAGAGATATAAACTAGGTCTGAAAATCATTCCATAAGTTTGCATGGTCATCTAATTATTGGTGGCTGACATCAGGGCCGGTTCCAGGTTTTTGTGGGCCCTGGGCGAAAGAGTCTCAGTGGGCCCCTTTAACACATACCACGATTCATGATGCACAGATACTGCAGAGAAATATATATATAGTACAATGACGAAGATTTCACTTCTTACATTACATGAGTGATATCTATTGTAAATTCTATTGTAAATAGCTCAGAAACTAGCGAATCACTCCACACAGTATACTAGCCCCCATATAACACTCCATACAGGATACTGGCCCCCATATAACGCTCCATACAGATACTGGCCCCCATATAATGCTCCATACAGATTACTGGTCCCCATATAACTCTCCATGCAGGCTGTGCCCCCACATAATGCTCCATGCAGGCTGTTCCCCCCACATAATGCCTCATGCAGGCTGTTCCCCCCACATAATGCCTCATGCAGGCTGTTCCCCCCACATAATGCCCCATGCAGGCTGTTCCCCCCATATAATGCCCCATCTAGGATGTCACCCCCCCTTCCTTATAATGCCCCATGCAGGATGTCACACCCCCCCTCCCTTATAATGCCCATTGCAGGATGTCACAAACCCCCTTATAATGCCCCATGCAGGATGTCACACACCCCCACCCTACCATATAATGCCCCATGCCTCCATACAATGAAACAAAAAAAATCAAATACTCACCTCACTTCTCACCTGCTGCGGCTGCTCACCTGCGCCGGCGTCTTCCCGCTCTGCGCTGTGACGGCTCAGGAGAGAGAGCGGTGGAAAGACTTCACCATGCCCTCTGACCTGAGACGTCACTGTGTAGCAGCCGCGGAAGAGACAGGAGCTGCTGCGGAGGCATGGGGAAAGGTAAGTATTGCGGGGGGGGTGGCGGGCGCTGTCAATGCTCTCCTCCCCTCACGGGTCCCATAGCGCAGTGGGGTGCCCGACGACGAGTGGGCCCCCCGCCTGCTCAGGGCCCCGGCACTTGCCCGGGTGCGCTGGGTGCTGACGCCGGCCCTGGCTGACATACAAAGTAATTGAACTACATTTTCACGTCTCGTGATTTGCAGTTTCCATCTTTTAATTTGCAATTCACTTCTTTAAAACACACAGACCAGCAGCAACAGCATGGAGGAAATTATACAGCAGTCCTGAGCTGTCTGGATGTGAATCCTCTGTCTGTTTCCTTCCTGGCTGTTCACTTTACTGTCTGATACATGGGGAAAAAAAGCAGATTTTTATGATAAGATATATTACAAAGTTTCATGTTTTATTGATTCATGCAAATAGTATTGAAAGTACAGTGCCAATTTCAGAACAAGAAGATGTTATAAAAAAATTCATCTGGTGCAGCCAAGCATTCTACAAACTACCACAATGGAGACATAAATGGACTTTGCTTCTATACTTTAGAAGTTTTTAAACCCAATAGAGGCGGACATCTAACAGTTCTCAATAGGAAGGCCTTCTGGATACTGGGTCTAAGAACAAGGTATCCAGTGGATCTCAATTTGAAAAATTATATGCCACACTTCTGTTTGAAGTTATGCAAAACTTTTGTTCTACATGTGCACATTTAGCAGGAATACTATGCATTTGAATTTTTTTCAAGCATATATTTTTTGGGGATGTATATCACTTCAAATGTCAAAGATTTCTAATTCGTTCACTATGGTTTAAAATTGTTTGTAATAGTACACCTTTTTATACCATGAGAAAAATGGTATTAGCTCAAAACACACAAACATTGATATTTGTTATCATCAACCACAGCATATTTTTAAATATTTGGAATAAGCTACTATTTTCAGTTAAAGGAAGTTATTAGTCTGAAAGAGAAAGTGTATTACATTCTGGATAAAAAAAAAATTACAAAGTGTACTTGTAAGGAACGTCATATATGAAATCGCTACTTGCTGCTGAACATGCACAGACCAAGTATTTTTTATTTTTGCTTGTTGATTTAAAGAAGTTGTCCACTACTTTATATTACCCCCCTCAACGTATCCCCCCGGGGCCCATAAAGATTTTTGTAAATACCTTCCTTTGCTGTTTCTGCCTGTGAGCGGCTCTATCGGTGGCCGCTCACAGGCATCACGTGACCCCCGCGCTGACTTCACGACAAGTGAGGCGTGACTCAGCGCTGGGGTCCCCGCGGTGGCTGCTGGGTTGTGGGTGGGGTTACCCCCCGCGTCACAACCAGCATCCACCGCACACTTTCCCAATAAATGGGGAGAGGCAGAGCGAACGGTGGATGCTGGGTGTGACGCGGGGGGGTAACCCCGCCCACAGCCTGGCATCCACTGTGTTACCAGGAAGACAGAGACCCCGGCTGCTGCCAGCACTTGTCGTGAAGTCAACAGATGTCAGAGCCGGCTGCAGCCGGGGGTCACGTAATGCCTGTGAGTGGCCAGTGATAGCGCCGCTCACAGGCAGTATCTGCAACGTAAAGTAAATACAAAAATCCTTAGGGGCCCCGGGGGGATACATTGGGGGGGTAATCCTAAAGTACTGGACAACCCCTTTAACCCCTTCACTCCCTGGGCGGTTTCAATTTTTTTTTTTTTCATTTCTGTGTTTTCCTCCCCTTCTTCTAAGAGCCATAACTTTTTTATTTTTCCATGAATATAGCCATGTGAGGGCTTGTTGTTTGCAGGATGAGTTGTACTTTAAATTTTATCATACAGTGTACTGAAAAATGGGGAAAAATTCAAAGTCCGGTCAGTACGAGTACGCAGATAACAAACATATATTCATAGTTTGTTTTTTTTAAGTGGTGAATAGTGTTGAGCATTCCGATACTGAAATATCGGGTATCGACAGATATTCGCGGTATCGGAGTTCCGATACTGAGTTCTGATACTTTTAGAATATCGAATACCGGAATCGGAAGTTCCCATAATGCCTGCGCTCTGCAGTGTCTCTGAAGGATGACAAGCTGGATGGCAGCGCTCAGCTTACTGTACTTGTCATTTAGTGTTAAAGGATTTATTAAAAAAAATAATAGTGTTTTCATGCACCGTCTCTTTAAAAAAGCCGGCCGGCAATTCAGCATCGGTACGCGACAATTTAGAATAGAAAGAATAGAGCATCACACATAGATTAGATACATAGAAACATGTCAGTCACATATATAATAAGTACAGTGATAGTGTTGATTACTGTACTTGTCATTTAGTATTAAAATAAAGAATTTATTAACAAAAAAATTGGAGTGGGGTTCCCCGTAATTTAAGTCTCTAGTGGAGGTTAAACAGATGGCTGGGGCAGATGTTTGAAGCCTGGGAAGGGGGAAATACCCACGGAGCTTCCCAGGCTACTAATATCAGCCCCCAGCTGAATACCTAGCCTTTACTAGCTATTAAAATGGGGGACCCCCCAAAAAATGATGTGGGGTCCCCCCTATTTTAATAGCTAGCAAAGGCTAGGCAGACAGCTGGGGGCTGATATTAATAGCCCAGGAAGGGTGCCATGAATATTGGCCCCCTCCCAGGCTAGAAACACCAGCGGTCAGCCGCCACAGAAATGGCGCATCCATAGGATGCGCCAATTCTGGCACTTAGGTTCGCTCTTCCCACTGCCCAGTAGCGGTGGCAGTGGGGTAACAGGGCTGGGGTTGATGTCAGCTTATAATGCCAGCTGACATCAAGCCCAGGTTAGTAATGAAGAGGCGTCTATAAGACACCCCCTATTACTAACCCCATAGTGAAAGTTAAGAAAAACACAAACACCCAGAATAAAGTCCTTTAATGGAAATAAACACACAATTCTTTATTGTTCTAAATTAAACCATACTTACCATCATGCCCATTCCAGCTGAAGCCAATGTCTTCTGCAATAAAAGTAAAATAATAAAGCAACCTTATCCTTACCTTTCCATGGTCCCCAGGACAGCTTCAGCTCTGCTACATTCACATGACAGGCTGGACCGCAGCTGAAAGCTTGCCATGCCGCAGACACTGAGAAGCGCAGGCATGCTTGCGCTCCTCAGTGTCTGGCTGTGATGGCATAAAGATGAGCCGAGGTCATGTCCAATGAACTCAGCTCACCTCATGCACGTCATTGACAGCGTGGGAGAATTCTCCTGCGCTCAGCGCTTGAGCAGGATGGCATGCTGGATGGCAGCGCTCAGCTGCGATCCAGCCTGTCATCTCAATGCCATCCCAGCGTGGGAGAATTCTCCCATGCTGTCAGTGACATGCATGAGGTGAGCTGAGTTCATTGGACATGACCTCAGCTCATCTGGATGCCGTCACAGCCAGACACTGAGGAGCGCAAGCATGCCTGCGCTTCTCAGTGTCTGCGGCATGGCAAGCTGGATGGCAGCTTTCGGCTGCGATCCAGCCTGTCATGTGAATGTAGCAGAGCTGAAGCTGTCCTGGGGACCATGGAAAGGTAAGGATGAGGTTGCTCTATTATTTTACTTTTATTGCAGAAGACATTGGCATCAGCTGGAATGGGTGTGATGGTAAATATGGTTTAATTTAGAACAATAAAGAATTGTGTGTTTATTTCAATTAAAGGACTTTATTCTGGGTGTTTGTGTTTTTTTTTAACTTTGACTATGGGGTTAGTAATGGGGATGTCTTATAGACGCCTCTCCATTACTAACCTGGGCTTGATGTCAGCTGGCATTATAAGCTGACATCAACCCCAGCCCTATTACCCCACTGCCACCGCTACAGGGCAGTGGGAAGAGCGAGGCTAAGTGCCAGAATTGGCGCATCCTATGGATGCGCCATTTCTGTGGCGGCTGACGGCTGGTGTTTCTAGACTGGGAGGGGGCCAATATTCATGGCACCCTTCCTAGGCTATTAATATCAGCCCCCAGCTGTCTGCCTAGGTATTCAGCTGGGGGCTGATATTCGAAGCCTGGGAAGCTCCGTGGGTATTACCCCCTTCCCAGGCTTCAAACATCTGCCCCAGCCGTCTGCTTAACCTCCGCTAGAGACTAAAATTACGGGGAACCCCACGCCAATTTTTTTTTTAATAAATCCTTTGTTTTAACACTAAATGACAAGTACAGTAATCAACACTATCACTGTACTTATTATATATGTGACTGACATGTTTCTATGTATCTAATCTATGTGTGATGCTCTATTCTTTCTATTCTAAATTGTCGGGTACTGATGATGAATTGCCTGCCGGCTTTTTTAAAGAGACGGTGCATGAAAACACTATTATTTTTTTTAATAAATCCTTTAACACTAAATGACAAGTACAGTAAGCAACACTGTCACTGTACTTCTTATATATGTGACTGACATGTTTCTATCTATCTAATCTATGTGTGATGCTCTATTCTTTCTGTTCTAAATTGTCGGGTACCTGTATATGCCGCTGCTGAATTGCCGGCTTTTCATGAAATACATTCTACATTATTCTTAGTTTTTTTCCTTCATGTAGAATTAACCTACAAGGAAAGAAAGGGTTTATTTTCATTCCGATATTTGTGTCCCATTTACTTGCATTGGTTCCCGGTATCGGAATCGGCGATGTCCGATATTTTTTGCGTATCGGTCCGATCCAATCCGATCTGATATTTCCCGATATCGGAAGGTATCGCTCAATACTAGTGGTGAACAAAAATTGGAAATTTGAATGAAAAAAATTTTGCTTTTGACGTCATTTTCCAAAAACCGTTACGTTTTCATTTTTCGGGATATGGTGCTGAGTAATGGCTGCTTATGTTTTGTGCCCTGAGCTGACATTTTTACTGATACCATTTTGGGGTATATACAATGTTTTGATCGCCTTTTATTGCATTTTATTAAAATGTTGCGGCGTCCAAAAAAATTTTATTCTGACGTTTTGATTTTCTCTCTCGTTACACTATTTATCAACAGGATTAATTTATTTTATATTTTGATAGATCGGACATTTCTGAATGCAGTGATACCAAATATGTGTATTTTTTTTAATTGTTTTATTTTCAAGTGGGCAAAAGGGGGGTGATTTAAACTTGTATTTTTTTATTTGTTTTATATTTTTAAAAAACTTTTTTTTAACTTTATTTAATAGTCCCCTCAAAAGACTTGAAGCTGCAATCGTCCGATCACCTGTGCTATAGAGCTCTGCTATGTATAGCAGAAATTATGATGTCCTATGGCTGGCATTCACTGGAGGATCATAATGACAGGCACGTGGGTCACTAGCAGAGCCCCGGCTGTCATGATAACCCATTGGCAGCCCACGATCACGTGACAGAGGCACCGATGGGCAGGACGAATGGCACGCTTCAGGCCGCTGCGTGTTAAATTCCGCTTTCAGTGACTGTTAAAGGCACATGATGACTGATTAAATCAGTCATAATGTGCGGTGAAAGATGCGGACTCAGCATTGGAGCCCGTATAAAAGGCAGGGATACGACATATGTCGTATGTTCTGAAGGGGTTAAGGACATGATATACTGCTTCTTCAAAATCTGTTTACAAGTGTGCCAAGAAGAAATTATATGTTGATGCGGTTTTGAAGGCAAAGGGTAGTTACACCAAATACGCTTGTTCTTTCAGTCACAGTGGTGTCACCAACACGGTTTAAGTCACCGCTCTGTGCATAGAGAGCGGGAGCTGTAACCGTGCCCCCGGCACTGACTGTCAGCCGGCTCAGCAGTAGATTACAAAGATACTAATTTTGCTTAGGCTTTTATGTTTACCTTTTTTTAAAAAAAGAGTCTGCTTCTATCACCATATTGTGGCTTTTTCAGCGCAAGCTATAGTTTTCAAGATTGATATTTTGTGTCTAATTCATTATTTAATTTGCACCTTTTTAAAGTTAACATTACTTAATTTCCACCCTTCTTTATTCACATGTACCCATGGTGGTCCTTGTCTATTAGTTTTAGTCTAATTAATGAACTTTTCAAAACGTTGCAATTTTTTTCCGCAACTGCAGTTTATTATCCAACTGAAGTGCAACAATTGTCTAATTTATTTTTGCACTGTTGAAAACTAATGCAATATGCAACATTCTAAAGAATCATTTTTGCTATAAAAAGTGCAAAATAGGTAAAAGACAAAAATGAGAACATATTTAATTTTAAGTAAAATTCATCGCACCCTAGCGTGCCATTTTGAAAAATTGTGTGCACAAAACAGCAATAAATACTACAAGACAAAAAGTCACTTAACAAATGCAAATAATGAATTCAGGCCTTGGAGTCTTCTTCCACTTCTGTTTTCAGCAGTCATGTTATCGTTGTCTACTTCCTTTAATCCATCTTTACTTCTGTAGCACCCAGTCATTTTCTGAGCGATATTAATTGAATTCAATGCTGAAATTAAAGCTCATTTGCTCTTCTACTTCACATAACAATGCTGATTTAGAAGCAGACATCTCATGCCATTATTTTGTGTATTCAATATTCAGTAACAGTATTGTTAACAGTTATGCTAATAGTTGTATTAACGCTAACTTAATATTGACCGCTCCATTTACTTGAAATGCCTCTGCCATTAATGTTTAAAGCAAGACCAATGACCTAGACAATGTTCTTAAAACTGATATTACAGGGAAAATGTCCATATCTGGAACGTAAAGCAGCAAAAGGCTGCACAAAACTGTTATCTGAGTTCTTTTAATTAATTCATAAGACTGAAGGTAAAATGTAGATGTAAAAAAATATTTGCTTTAGGCCCTTTAGATAATTTTTCTCTTTAAACTACAATAGAAACTACCAAATCTGACCATTGATCTTTAAATGGATTGTCCTGGATAAAACTTTTTTTATCTTTTTATTTTTTAAAAATTTCTCGCTCTCTCTATGATGCGCACAGAACTGTGATCCACTCCATGTAAACCGTGCATTAAATTCTGCGGGCACAGTGAGACCCACACTATTCAGTATGACAAGTACTGTTTGAATCCTGTTAGAAAAACAAACTTTGCATAAATCAATAGTACAAGCAAATATAAGAAACTTTTTAATCTCTTATCAGAGAAAAATGCTCTTTCTCCAGTTAGCCACTTCTTTTCCTTCCACTCCATTCTGAACTACTCATTCACTCCAAAAACTGGAAAAACTTTTTTCTCAAAACAAGATGGACTGCAGCTAATTAAAAGATCAGATTATAGCGGCTTATTGAAATCTTCAAAGAGGGAACGAAGGTGAAGGAGAAGGAGAAGGAGAAGGGAGTAGCAGTATCAGGAGTGGATTAAGAGTAGCAAGGGTCCCGGGCAGTTTAGAAGGCGCGCGCCCCCCCCCCCCCCCCCCCACACACACACACACACACGCACACACACACACACACCTGATGTATCACGTGACAAGTCACATGATCCCCTGTGATGGAACATGTGATAGTTCACGTGAAATTAATTTGGCACAATATTAATTATAATAATTTTTTTTAGGCTGTGTGCCCACTATGCGTTTTTTAAGCATTTCCGCAGCGGCAATTCCATTGCAGAAATGCTTAAAAAACGCTTGGTAGAAGGTCTGCCATGTTCCCCAATGATAATCCGCATGTGCTGTGCACATACTGCGGAAATTTCCGCTGCGGATTATCATTGCGGAAAAATCCGCAGCACTACCAATTATTTTGCAGAAGCACGGCGTTTTCGCCGCCATTGACTTGCATTGGAACGCATGGAATCCGCATCACTGCATCAGTAGATGCGGAATCCATGCATTTCAATGTGCGGATGGTACCCAGGTTTGGAGAAGAGGAGACTCTCCTCCGGACCCGGGTACCATAGAACCTGTAAAAAAGAATAAAATAAAAAATAAATATTATACTTACCTTCTGATGGCCCCCAGTGTCTTTATCCGATGCGTCCTGGCTTGCCGGCAGCTCGCGATGGTCTGAAAAGAAGGTCAGAATGTAATTATATATTTATTTTTTATTTTTTACCATTCTTTTATGGTCACACTATATAAATTCATGCAGGTTGCATGGTTTTATACAGTATAGTATGACCAAGTTGTCAAGTACTTTTCCAAGTGATGCTAAAATCGCTTGGAAAGCGCTTATCAACCCGCATGCAGAAATGCATGTGAAGAATGCTTCACTTCCGCTTGTCCCTAGCAGGAAAAATGCATGTAAAATCTGCATGTACAATCCGCATACGTTTTTTCTGCCAGGGAGATGCAGAAATGCTCCAAAAAAATCCGGAGCATTTCTGCATCGTGGGCACATAGCCTTAAATTAATTGTATGACCCAATATTGAGCACACATAGCCATCTATACACAGCAGGAGGCCGCACGGTGCCATCTATACACAGCAGGAGGCCACACGGCGCCATCTATACACAGCAGGGGGTCGCACGGCGCCATCTATACACAGCAGGGGGCCGCACGTAGCCATCTATACACAGCAGTAGGCCGCACGGCGCCATCTATACACAGCAGGAGGCCACACTGCGCCATCTATACACAGCAGGAGGCCGCACGGTGGCATCTATACACAGTGGGAGGCCACACGTAGCCATCTATACACAGCGGGAGGCCGCACGTAGCCATCTATACACAGCTGGAGGCCGCACGGAGCCATCTATACATAGCAGGAGGCCCCATGGTGCCATCTATACACAGCGGGAGGCCGCACGGCGCCATCTATACACAGCAGGAGGCCGCACGGCGCCATCTATACACAGCAGGAGGCCGCACGGAGCCATCTATACACAGCAGGAGACCGCACGGAGCCATCTATACACAGCAGGAGGCCGCACGGAGCCTTCTATACATAGCAGGGGGCCGCATGTAGCCATCTATACACAGCGGGAGGCCGCACGTAGCCATCTATACACAGCGGGAGGCTGCACTGTGCCATCTATACACAGCAGGAGGCCACACATAGCCATCTATACACAGCAGGAGGCCGCACATAGCCATCTATACACAGCAGGAGGCTGCACGGAGCCATCTATAAACAGCGGTGGGCTGCACGTAGCCATCTATACACAGCAGGAGGCCACATGTAGCCATCTATACACAGCAGGAGGCCGCACGGCGCCATCTATGCACAGCAGGGGGCTGCACGGCGCCATCTATACATAGCAGGGGGCCGCACGGCGCCAACTATACACAACGGGAGGCCGCACGTCGCCATCTATACACAGCGGGAGGCCGCACGGCGCTATTCTATACACAGCAGGAGGCCGCATGGAGCCATCTATACACAGCAGGAGGCCGCACGGAGCCATCTATACACAGCAGGAGGCCGCACGGAGCCATCTATACACAGCAGGGGGCAGCATGTAGCCATCTATACACAGGAGACGGCTACATGTAGCCATCTATACACAGCGGGAGGCCACACGGTGCCATTTATACACAGCAGGAGGCCGCACGTAGATATCTATACACAGCAGGAGGCCGCACGTAGCCATCTATACACATCAGGAGGCCGCACGGAGCCATCTATACACAGCGGGGGGCTGCACGTAGCCATCTATACACAGCGGGAGGCCGCATGTAGCCATCGATACACAGCAGGAGGCCGCACAGCGCCATCTATGCACAGCAGGGGGCCGCACGGCGCCATCTATACACAGCAGGGAGCCGCACGGTGCCATCTATACACAGCAGCGGGCCGCACGGCACCATCTATACACCGCGGGAGGCCGCACGTCGCCATCTATACACAGCGGGAGGCCGCACGACGCCATCTATACATAGTAGGGGGCCGCACGGCGCCATCTATACACAGCGGGAAGCCGCACGTCACCATCTATACACAGCGGGAGGCCGCACGGAGCCATCTATACACAGCAGGAGGCCGCACGGAGCCATCTATACACAGCAGGGGGCCGCACGTAGCCATCTATACACAGCGTGAGGCTGCACGTAGCCATCTATACACAGCGGGAGGCTGCACGTAGCCATCTATACACAGCAGGAGGCCCCACGTAGCCATCTATACACAGCAGGAGGCCGCATGGAGCCATCTATACACAGCGGGGGGCTGCACGTAGCCATCTATACACAGCGGGAGGCCGCACGTAGCCATCTATACACAGCAGGAGGCCGCACGGCACCATCTATGCACAGCAGGGGGCCGCACGGCACCATCTATACACAGCAAGGGGCCGCACGGCACCATCTATACATAGCGGGAGGCCGCACGTCACCATCTATACACAGCGGCAGGCCGCACGGCGCCATCTATACACAGCAGGAGGCCGCATGGAGCCATCTATACACAGCAGGAGGCTGCACGGAGCCATCAATACACAGCATGAGGCCGCACTGAGATATCTATACACAGCAGGGGGCCGCATGTAGCCATCTATACACAGCGGGAGGCTGCACGCAGCCATCTATACACAGCGGGAGGCTGCTCAGTGCCATCTATACACACCAGGAGGCCGCACGTAGCCATCTATACACAGAAGGAGGCCGCACGGAGCCATCTATACACAGCGGGGGGCTGCACGTAGCCATCTATACACAGCGGTAGGCCGCACGTAGCCATCTATACACAGCGGGAGGCCGCACGGCGCCATCTATGCACAGCAGGGGGCCGCACGGAGCCTTCTATACACAGCAGGGGGCTGCACGGCGCCATCTATACACAGCAGGGGGCCGCACGTAGCCATCTATACACAGCAGGAGGCCGCACAGCGCCATCTATACACAGCAGGAGGCCAAACTGCGCCATCTATACACAGCAGGAGGCCGCACGGTGGCATCTTTACACAGTGGGAGGCCACACGTAGCCATCTATACACAGCGGGAGGCCGCACGTAGCCATCTATACACAGCTGGAGGCTGGACGGAGCCATCTATACACAGCAGGAGGCCCCATGGTGCCATCTATACACAGCGGGAGGCCACACGGCGCCATCTATACACAGCAGGAGGCCGCACGGCGCCATCTATACACAGCAGGAGGCCGCACGGAGCCATCTATACACAGCAGGAGGCCGCACGGAGCCATCTATACACAGCAGGAGGCCGCACGGAGCCATCTATACATAGCAGGTGTAACGGGTCTGGGAGGCGGAACCTCTGAGCTACTATACAAGGGGGCGGTCCTTGTAAGGGAGCGGATGGCGACCAGGGAAGACGGGCAGGCAGTCACAGCAGGCGACCGGGACAGTCTCTGAGTGAACGGGCTGGAGGTCACGGCAAGTGACCGGGGCAGTCTCTGGATGAACGGGCAGGAGGTCACGGCAAGTGACCGGGGTAGTCTCTGGATGAACGGGCAGGAGGTCACGGCAAGTGACCGGGGCAGTCTCTGGATGAACGGGCAGGAGGTCACGGCAAGTGACCGGGGCAGTCTCTGGGTAAAGGGTAGGTACGACCTGTGATGGCTGAGCCTCCAGGTAGGCTAGCAGGCAGATGGTAGATGTGTGCTCCCAGGTGAGCAAGCGAGAGTCTCTGGAATGGCAGGTGGTCACAGCACGTGACGGCGGAGCCTCCAGGTAGGCCAACAGACAGGCAGCAGATGAGCGCTCCCAGGTGAGCGGGCAGGAGTCTCTGGAATAGCAGGTGGTCACAGCACGTGACGGCGGAGCCTCTAGGTAGGCCAACTGACAGGCAGCAGATGAGCGCTCCCAGGTGAGCGGGCAGGAGTCTCTGGAATGGCAAGTGGTCACAGCACGTGACGGCGGAGCCTCCAGGTAGGCTAGCAGGCAGGTAGCAGATGTGCGCTCCCAGGTGAGCGGGCAAGCTGGTCCATAGACAGACTGACAGGAGTAGGAAGGCAGACCGTCGGACCTCAGGTTAGCAAGCAGGTAGGAGGAATGTCAGGCAGGAAACAGACAGCAAACTGGCAGGATTCTGGCAGGTAACTGACAGGTAACTGGCAACGGGACCTGAGGGCTGAAGCAGAGTAGTGAACAGTGCAACAACATTGCTCGGGCACCTCCATTTTGGAGGAGGTGCCTTATATATGGTGAAGTCCTCCAGCCATTGGCCAGGGACTCCTTAGGACGGCGCGCGCGGCCCCTTTAAGAGGGAGGGAGCGCGCGCGCGCCCTAAGCACAGTGGCCGGGAAGGAGCGCGCGCTGCCAGCAGAACGGGAGGAGGACGCCGGGCTCGGAGCAGAGGGGTGAGGGGAACAGCGTCCCTGCCTAGCAGAGGGCAGGGACGCCGGCGCTACAGCAGGGGGCCGCATGTAGCCATCTATACACAGCGGGAGGCCGCACGTAGCCATCTATACACAGCGGGAGGCTGCACGGTGCCATCTATACACAGCAGGAGGCCACACATAGCCATCTATACACAGCAGGAGGCCGCACATAGCCATCTATACACAGCAGGAGGCCGCACGGAGCCATCTATAAACAGCGGTGGGCTGCACGTAGCCATCTATACACAGCGGGAGGCCACATGTAGCCATCTATACACAGCAGGAGGCCGCACGGCGCCATCTATGCAAAGCAGGGGGCTGCACGGCGCCATCTATACATAGCAGGGGGCCGCACGGCACCAACTATACACAGCAGGGGTCCAAACGGCGCCATCTATACACAACGGGAGGCCGCACGTCGCCATCTATACACAGCGGGAGGCCGCACGGCGCTATTCTATACACAGCAGGAGGCCGCACGGAGCCATCTATACACAGCAGGAGGCCGCACGGAGCCATCTATACACAGCAGGAGGCCGCACGGAGCCATCTATACACAGCAGGGGGCAGCATGTAGCCATCTATACACAGCAGGACGCTGCATGTAGCCATCTATACACAGCGGGAGGCCACACGGTGCCATTTATACACAGCAGGAGGCCGCACGTAGATATCTATACACAGCAGGAGGCCGCACGTAGCCATCTATACATAGCAGGAGGCCGCACGGAGACATCTATACACAGCGGGGGGCTGCACGTAGCCATCTATACACAGCGGGAGGCCGCACGTAGCCATCGATACACAGCAGGAGGCCGCACAGCGCCATCTATGCACAGCAGGGGGCCGCACGGCGCCATCTATACACAGCAGGGGGCCGCACGGCGCCATCTATACACAGCAGGGGGCCGCACGGTGCCATCTATACACAGCAGCGGGCCGCACGGCACCATCTATACACCGCGGGAGGCCGCACGTCGCCATCTATACACAGCGGGAGGCCGCACGGTGCCATCTATACACAGCAGCGGGCCGCACGGCACCATCTATACACCGCGGGAGGCCGCACGTCGCCATCTATACACAGCGGGAGGCCGCACGGCGCCATCTATACATAGTAGGGGGCCGAACGGCGCCATCTATACACAGCGGGAAGCCGCACGTCACCATCTATACACAGCGGGAGGCCGCACGGCGCCATCTATACACAACAGGAGGCCGCACGGAGCCATCTATACACAGCAGGAGGCCGCACGGAGCCATCTATACACAGCAGGGGGCCGCACGTGGCCATCTATACACAGCGTGAGGCTGCACGTAGCCATCTATACACAGCGGGAGGCCGCACGTAGCCATCTATAAACAGCAGGAGGCCGCACGTAGCCATCTATACACAGCAGGAGGCCGCACGGAGCCATCTAAACACATCGGGGGGCTGCACGTAGCCATCTATACACAGCGGGAGGCCGCACGTAGCCATCTATACACAGCAGGAGGCCGCACGGCACCATCTATGCACAGCAGGGGGCCGCACGGCACCATCTATACACAGCAAGGGGCCGCACGGCACCATCTATACATAGCGGGAGGCCGCACGTCACCATCTATACACAGCGGCAGGCCGCACGGCGCCATCTATACACAGCAGGAGGCCGCATGGAGCCATCTATACACAGCAGGAGGCCGCACGGAGCCATCTATACACAGCATGAGGCCGCACTGAGATATCTATACACAGCAGGGGGCCGCACGTAGCCATCTATACACAGCGGGAGGCTGCACGCAGCCATCTATACACAGCGGGAGGCTGCACAGTGCCATCTATACACACCAGGAGGCCGCACGTAGCCATCTATACACAGCAGGAGGCCGCACGGAGCCATCTATACACAGCGGGAGGCTGCACGTAGCCATCTATACACAGCGGTAGGCCGCACGTAGCCATCTATACACAGCGGGAGGCCGCACGGCGCCATCTATGCTCAGCAGGGGGCCGCATGGAGCCTTCTATACACAGCAGGGGGCCGCACGGCGCCATCTATACACAGCAGGGGGTCGCACGGCGCCATCTATACACAGCAGGGGGCCGCACGTAGCCATCTATACACAGCAGGAGGCCGCACAGCGCCATCTATACACAGCAGGAGGCCACACTGCGCCATCTATACACAGCAGGAGGCCGCACGGTGACATCTATACACAGTGGGAGGCCACACGTAGCCATCTATACACAGCAGGAGGTTGTACGTAGCCATCTATACACAGCTGGAGGCCGCACGGAGCCATCTATACACAGCAGGAGGCCCCATGGTGCCATCTATACAGAGCGGGAGGCCGCACGGCGCCATCTATACACAGCAGGAGGCCGCACAGCGCCATCTATACACAGCAGGAGGCCGCACGGAGCCATCTATACACAGCAGGAGGCCGCACGGAGCCATCTATACACAGCAGGAGGCCGCACGGAGCCATCTATACATAGCAGGGGGCCACATGTAGTAATCTATACACAGCGGGAGGCCACACGTAGCCATCTATACACAGCGGGAGGCTGCACGGTGCCATCTATACACAGCAGGAGGCCACACATAGCCATCTATACACAGCAGGAGGCCGCACATAGCCATCTATACACAGCAGGAGGCCGCACGGAGCCATCTATAAACAGCGGTGGGCTGCACGTAGCCATCTATACACAGCGGGAGGCCACATGTAGCCATCTATACACAGCAGGAGGCCGCACGGCGCCATCTATGCACAGCAGGGGGCTGCACGGCGCCATCTATACATAGCAGGGGGCCGCACGGCGCCAACTATACACAGCAGGGGTCCGCACGGCGCCATCTATACACAACGGGAGGCCGCACGTCGCCATCTATACACAGCGGGAGGCCGCACGGCGCTATTCTATACACAGCAGGAGGCCGCATGGAGCCATCTATACACAGCAGGAGGCCGCACGGAGCCATCTATACACAGCAGGAGGCCGCACAGAGCCATCTATACACAGCAGGGGGCAGCATGTAGCCATCTATACACAGCAGGAGGCTGCACGTAGCCATCTATACACAGCGGGAGGCCGCACGGTGAAATTTATACACAGCAGGAGGCCGCACGTAGATATCTATACACAGCAGGAGGCCGCACGTAGCCATCTATACACAGCAGGAGGCCGCACGGAGCCATCTATACACAGCGGGGGGCTGCACGTAGCCATCTATACACAGCGGGAGGCCGCACGTAGCCATCGATACACAGCAGGAGGCCGCACAGCGCCATCTATGCACAGCAGGGGGCCGCACGGTGCCATCTATACACAGCAGTGGGCCGCACGGCACCATCTATACACCGCGGGAGGCCGCTCGTCGCCATCTATACACAGCGGGAGGCCGCACGGCGCCATCTATACATTGTAGGGGGCCGCACGGCGCCATCTATACACAGCGGGAAGCCGCACGTCACCATCTATACACAGCGGGAGGCCGCACGGCGCCATCTATACACAGCAGGAGGCCGCACGGAGCCATCTATACACAGCAGGAGGCCGCACGGAGCCATCTATACACAGCAGGGGGCCGCACGTAGCCATCTATACACAGCGGGAGGCTGCACGTAGCCATCTATACACAGCGGGAGGCTGCACGTAGCCATCTATACACAGCAGGAGGCCACACGTAGCCATCTATACACAGCAGGAGGCCGCACGGAGCCATCTATACACAGCGGGGGGCTGCACGTAGCCATCTATACACAGCGGGAGGCCGCACGTAGCCATCTAAACACAGCAGGAGGCCGCATGGCACCATCTATGCACAGAAGGGGGCCGCACGGCACCATCTATACACAGCGGGAGGCCGCACGTCACCATCTATACACAGCGGGAGGCCGCACGGCGCCATCTATACACAGCAGGAGGCCGCATGGAGCCATCTATACACAGCAGGAGGCCGCACGGAGCCATCTATACACAGCATGAGGCCGCACTGAGATATCTATATACAGCAGGGGGCCGCACGTAGCCATCTATACACAGCAGGAGGCTGCAAGCAGCCTTCTATACACAGCGGGAGGCTGCACAGTGCCATCTATACACACCAGGAGGTCGCACGTAGCCATCTATACACAGCAGGAGGCCGCACGGAGCCATCTGTACACAGCGGGGGGCTGCACGTAGCCATCTATACACAGTGGTAGGCCGCACGTAGCCATCCATACACAGCGGGAGGCCACACGGCGCCATCTATGCACAGCAGGGGGCCGCACAGAGCCTTCTATACACAGCAGGGGGCCGCACGTCGCCATCTATACACAGCGGGAGGCCGCACGTCGCCATCTATACACAACGGGAGGCCGCACGTCGCCATCTATACACAGCGGGAGGCCGCACGGCGCCATCTATACACAGCAGGAGGCCGCATGGAGCCATGTATACACAGCAGGAGGCTGCACGGAGCCATCTATACACAGCAGGGGGCCGCACGTAGCCATCTATACACAGCAGGAGGCTGCACGTAGCCATCTATACACAGCGGGAGGCTGCACAGTGCCATCTATACACAGCAGGAGGCCGCACGTAGCCATCTAAACACAGCAGGAGGCCGCATGGCACCATCTATGCACAGAAGGGGGCCGCACGGCACCATCTATACAGAGCAAGGGGCCGCACGGCACCATCTATACACAGCGGGAGGCCGCACGTCACCATCTATACACAGCGGGAGGCCGCACGGCGCCATCTATACACAGCAGGAGGCCGCATGGAGCCATCTATACACAGCAGGAGGCCGCACGGAGCCATCTATATGACGCACCCCCTGGGACATATTCCTTTTTGAGGGGAATACCCGGCACCGGATCAGATGGGGGGTTGTAGTCTCCGAGCGGCTGTGACCCGGCCCGTGCCCAGGGCGTCAAGCTCAGTGTTATGTGGCAGTCCTACAGATGTTATTAAGAGTTCTTTTGTGTCGACTACGCCACCCGTTGTGATGCGGTCACTGTGGCCGCCGCTGCAGCAGGGTCCGCTGAGGCTGATGGTGCAGGTGCAGCTTGAGATGGTATAACCCCCAACGGGTTGGGT
This sequence comes from Phyllobates terribilis, assembly GCF_046119375.1. Classification (NCBI taxonomy): domain Eukaryota; kingdom Metazoa; phylum Chordata; class Amphibia; order Anura; family Dendrobatidae; genus Phyllobates; species Phyllobates terribilis. The sequence goes on along the minus strand of NW_027362763.1, from coordinate 454,970,127 downwards.
ATAGCCTCAGGGGGGACAGGTGCAGAGGATGGGGGTTGTGGTGGTGCAGTGCAGACGGCAGTGAAGACAGAGTCGGGTTGTGCAGTTAAGGGTGTTTACTTACTGCAGATGTTGTACTGGTCACTCCAGCTTCGAGTGACCACCCGAGCCGTGCTGCGTCCACCAGGTCCTGGATCCAGCCAACCCCCAAACAAGTCCGGAGCGTGGCCCTGAGCTCTCCTTCTGTCCCGTTCTCTGGCCGTCCCCACCAGTGATCCACCTAGGTCCAGCTCCCTCGGGCCTTCTGTTGGGACACCCTTGGCCTTGGGTTCCCTGACCCTTCATGTGGTGTGCCTTCGGGGTGGATGTGGTGGGTGACCGTGGCAAACGCTGCCCACGGTCTCCGGTCTCTGGCTGGGGAATGTTTTTACCCCCACCAGCTTGGGTTCCGGTACCCTGATGCCGACTCTTCACCCGGGGTTTTAATTTGGGATCTTAGAGTCCTGTTCTTCTGTGCCTCTGGGTCTCTCTCTCTCCTCTCTCACTCTGGGTCTTTCCTTCTCCTCTGCTCGCTGACTTGTTCTCTGCATCTGACCCTGTTCTTAGTTGGTGCCCACCTTATATACACCCTCTATGTGTGAGCTCAGGTGACCAGCACCCAATGAGCTCCTAACTTTACCCAGGCTGCTCCCCCTATCTGCCCCTACACTACTTGGGATGTACCACCCCCCTCCCACTCCAGCCAGGAACAGACTCGGTCGTACCTGCACATTTCTAAGTGGGAGTACCGTCGGTCTGCTCCTCGGAAATGGGATGTGTGTAGTGCATGCAGCCTACCGAGCTCAGATCCACACTCCATCCTTACCCGGGAGTGGAATATCACACCTCTGGGTTGAGGTGCAATACCCCTGTAGCAGCCGAATCCTCAGGGTGCTACATTCCCCCCTGGTAAATCACAGCACGTCCTCGGGCTGTAAGACATAAAACATCACCAAAACATACAAATTTTTCATATGAACATATAAAACATATAAAACATTATATATATATAAAACTTTTCATATAACATTCTCGTCGTCTCTTGTTTCTGGTTCCTCCTCCGGACACTGTGCAACGTGTGTCCGGGAAAAGTGCGACAGTCTCTTAGAAAAACTGGTTTTCTATAAAACCGGTAGGGGGCGCTTTAGGACGCGCAACTATATACAGGGGAAGTTGGCCGCTCTCAGTCCTCGGCCAGGTAAGGAGGGAAAGGGAATGGCTGCTCACAGTCCTCAGCCTGTGGGATTAAGGGGTTAAACGGGTGAACAGTTCACATCAGCTGGTCCCAACGGGGACTATATATATGTAGCAACAGTTTCAGTTTCTTTATACCCCGATCGGGTAACTTATTTACAGCACCTGCTTCGCTGTCCTCAACGACGGCGTCCTCCTGCTCTTGCTTTGGGGAACTCAGCTTCAGACCCGTCCGGATCTTCTTGCTCTTCCTCCTCACATCGCAGCTCCTCCTCTGTCAGGCGATGGACATGGAGGGCGTAAGGTCCTTTGGCACACTTGTGCCGGGTAAAGGTGACCTCGTCCCCGATATAAAGGTCACGACCTCTGTGCCCCTCCGGCAGATGGGACTCAACGTCTCTGCGCGTTACAAAAACGTCGCCGGGGGTGTTGTGGTCTCTGATGAAGCCCCACCCATGCTGCTGGTTGAACTTGATCACTGTCCCGATGGTGCGGGGACAATGCGCTGCACGGGGGTCCCTCCTGGCTCGGCTCTTCTGCTCGGCGCTACGTACTTGGGCCTGTTGCTCCCGGACCCGCCTCTCTCTCCGCTCCCTCGCAAACTCTTCGAGCTGCTGTCGGCAACACTCAGCACGCTCTGCTGCAGCTGCCCTGGTTTCCTGAGTGAACCCCATTAGGTCTTCTCCGGTGGGGTCCCACTCAAATTGGGCTTCTTCCAGAGGAGGCGAGATCCTTATCACGGGCTTCGGAGCCGGAATCAGGGGTGCACACATGGCCCCAACCCTCCTCTGGTGCTCCAGTTCATAATATTTCTGGGGCCAGATGAAAGGCTGCCCGTCCGGCCACGTGTGCTGGGCAAACAAGTCCTCTCCCAGACGCGGCACCCTTGGTTTTACGGGTGCGGGCGCGGTGGTGGTGGCGCCCGGGTTGCCCAGGCCTTGCGGCCAGGCCTGGGGCACCTGGAAGGTGAAGGGCACCGTTAGGACGGCGGCACCCTGGGCTACCTGGCCTTGCGGCCAAGCCGGAGGCTCCGCGGAGGTAGGGGGCGCTGTTGGTATTGCGGCGCCCGGGGGTACTAGGCCTTGCGACCAGGCTGGTGGTGCTTCCTGCTTGGTCACGCTCGGGGTCGAGGCGTGTGACGTCACAGGGGTCGCGGCGGCGGCTTCCGGTTGGGGCCTAGTCTGCGTCGGTGACATGGCGTTTTCGGGCACAGCAGGGGGACTTTCGGGCTCTGCGACGGGGAGCTGGGGCAGGTGGGCGGTGTCCCGGCTTGGGGTGTAGACGTCCCCTTTACCTGCCTCCATGCGTTCGGCTCCCTTCTCGGCGCCGTCTCCGGCCTTTGGTCCTCCCGCGCCATCCTCAGAGGCGGTCTGTCTCCTCATCTTGGCTGGCGTGCTCCGGGTCTTGGTTTCAGCTTGCTGGGCCATCTCCCGGCTCCATTCCGCCAATATCTCGCGCTGTACCCGGGCCATCCTCCGTGCGAGGCCCTCCAGGGCAGTCTGTGCACACTCCCGGTCTCGGGGGAGCTGTGCAAGGACCTCCACTAGGCCTAGTGGGGTCGTGGTGTCTAGCAGGCTCCTGACCAACGGGTCGGTGCTGCTCTGCTCTTCTTCCAGCAGGCTCCTGGCCAGCGGGCCGGTGCTGCTCTGCTCTCTGGACATCTCCGGGTGAGCTTCTCTGCTGCTCCTCTCCAGGCTTCTTGCCTCCGGGTGCGCTCGCTCCAGACTGCTCCAGGCGGCACCCATCTTCGTTCTTTCCTCTCGTCTCCTCCCACTTCGAGGGCGGTCCCGGGGCAACTCGGTGACTGTCAGCTCCAGGGGTAGTTCTTTCACGCTGACAGACACCTCCAGCATCACAGTCTCTGTTGGTGGGGGCGGTTTCCACTTTTGGCGCCATTTTCTGTCCCGGCCCACGATGGGAGGCGGCCTCTTTCCCTCCTTTGGCACGCCCATAATGGCGTCCGCTGCTCTTCCAAGGCGGGAAATCTTCGGATTTGGCGGGAAGCGTCGCCCAGTGGCGGGAAACTCTGCAGATGGCGGGAACAAGCTGGAAATGGCGGACAATCGGCGGGAAACGACCTGTGATGGGGTCCGATGGCGTGGACCCTCCGGAACCGGCGGGAGACTTCTTTCTGAGGTAAACTTGCACTTTTCTTCAGGCACGCAGTACCCGGGTGTTGCGGGCACGTAATCCTGCCGACTACGCCAAAGTTGACGCACCCCCTGGGACATATTCCTTTTTGAGGGGAATACCCGGCACCGGATCAGATGGGGGGTTGTAGTCTCCGAGCGGCTGTGACCCGGCCCGTGCCCAGGGCGTCAAGCTCAGTGTTATGTGGCAGTCCTACAGATGTTATTAAGAGTTCTTTTGTGTCGACTACGCCACCCGTTGTGATGCGGTCACTGTGGCCGCCGCTGCAGCAGGGTCCGCTGAGGCTGATGGTGCAGGTGCAGCTTGAGATGGTATAACCCCCAACGGGTTGGGTATAGCCTCAGGGGGGACAGGTGCAGAGGATGGGGGTTGTGGTGGTGCAGTGCAGACGGCAGTGAAGACAGAGTCGGGTTGTGCAGTTAAGGGTGTTTACTTACTGCAGATGTTGTACTGGTCACTCCAGCTTCGAGTGACCACCCGAGCCGTGCTGCGTCCACCAGGTCCTGGATCCAGCCAACCCCCAAACAAGTCCGGAGCGTGGCCCTGAGCTCTCCTTCTGTCCCGTTCTCTGGCCGTCCCCACCAGTGATCCACCTAGGTCCAGCTCCCTCGGGCCTTCTGTTGGGACACCCTTGGCCTTGGGTTCCCTGACCCTTCATGTGGTGTGCCTTCGGGGTGGATGTGGTGGGTGACCGTGGCAAACGCTGCCCACGGTCTCCGGTCTCTGGCTGGGGAATGTTTTTACCCCCACCAGCTTGGGTTCCGGTACCCTGATGCCGACTCTTCACCCGGGGTTTTAATTTGGGATCTTAGAGTCCTGTTCTTCTGTGCCTCTGGGTCTCTCTCTCTCCTCTCTCACTCTGGGTCTTTCCTTCTCCTCTGCTCGCTGACTTGTTCTCTGCATCTGACCCTGTTCTTAGTTGGTGCCCACCTTATATACACCCTCTATGTGTGAGCTCAGGTGACCAGCACCCAATGAGCTCCTAACTTTACCCAGGCTGCTCCCCCTATCTGCCCCTACACTACTTGGGATGTACCACCCCCCTCCCACTCCAGCCAGGAACAGACTCGGTCGTACCTGCACATTTCTAAGTGGGAGTACCGTCGGTCTGCTCCTCGGAAATGGGATGTGTGTAGTGCATGCAGCCTACCGAGCTCAGATCCACACTCCATCCTTACCCGGGAGTGGAATATCACACCTCTGGGTTGAGGTGCAATACCCCTGTAGCAGCCGAATCCTCAGGGTGCTACATATACACAGCATGAGGCCGCACTGAGATATCTATACACAGCAGGGGGCCGCACGTAGCCATCTATACACAGCAGGAGGCTGCACGCAGCCTTCTATACACAGCGGGAGGCTGCACAGTGCCATCTATACACACCAGGAGGTCGCACGTAGCCATCTATACACAGCAGGAGGCCGCACGGAGCCATCTGTACACAGCGGGGGGCTGCACGTAGCCATCTATACACAGTGGTAGGCCGCACGTAGCCATCTATACACAGCGGGAGGCCACACGGCGCCATCTATGCACAGCAGGGGGCCGCACAGAGCCTTCTATACACAGCAGGGGGCCGCACGTCGCCATCTATACACAGCGGGAGGCCGCACGTCGCCATCTATACAAAACGGGAGGCCGCACGTCGCCATCTATACACAGCGGGAGGCCGCACGGCGCCATCTATACACAGCAGGAGGCCGCATGGAGCCATGTATACACAGCAGGAGGCTGCACGGAGCCATCTATACACAGCAGGGGGCCGCACGTAGCCATCTATACACAGCAGGAGGCTGCACGTAGCCATCTATACACAGCGGGAGGCTGCACAGTGCCATCTATACACAGCAGGAGGCCGCACGTAGCCATCTATACACAGCAGGAGGCCGCGCGGAGCCATCTATACACAGCGGGGGGCTGCACCTAGCCATCTATACACAGCGGGAGGCCGCACGGCACCATCTATGCACAGCAGGGGGGCGCACGGCGCCATCTATACACAGCAGGGGGCCGCACGGCACCATCTATACACAGCAGCGGGCCGCACGGCGCCATCTATACACAGCGGGAGGCCGCATGTCGCCATCTATACACAGCGGGAGGCCGCACGGCGCCATCTATACATAGTAGGGGGTCGCTCGGCGCCATCTATACACAGCAGGGGGCCGCGCGGCGCTATCCATACACAGCAGGGGGCCGCACGGCACCATCTATACACAGCGGGAGGCCACACGGCGCCATCTATACACAGCAGGGGGCTGCATGGCGCCATTTATACACAACAGGGGGCCGCATGGAGCCATCTATACACAGGGGGAGGCCGCATGGCGCCATCTATACACAGCGGGAGGCCGCACGGTGCCCCCCCAGAGACAGCAGGAGGCCACACGGCGCCATCTATACTCAGCAGGAGCCCGCACGCAGTCACGCACACACACAAACATATACAGACATATACATACACGCATAAACACATTTGAAACACAAAAATACATATAAACAGACATCACACAATGATATCTGCCTGCACACACACACACATACAAACACTCACACACACACACTCTCACACACTCACTCACTCACACACACACACACACAGACACACACAGACTCACCATCCCCGTCTCGGCTCCAGTCCTCCTGCTCTTCTCCGGTGCTGCACTGCAGGCCGGGCGCGCACTGAGTGACGTCACAGCTAGGAGACATGGCCGAGCACAGGGCCGTGTCTCATAACAGTGACGCGGCCAGGCCAGCACAGGGAAGTTAACTGCTGCAGTGCTGGCCCAGCCGAAGAAGAAGTAGCTGCCGTGCGCCGCTGCTGGGGGAGCGGTCCGGGGGCCCCCCTGCCACTGTCTGCTGATATGTGCCACGGTGCCGCACATATAATGAGTGCAATCTGGCCATAGACACCCCGGAGCCCCGGGCCCCCTGGAGGCTCAGGGCCCCGGGCGGTAACCCAGATTGCCCTCATTATAATCCGCCTATGAGCAGCATAGGATAGTCAGACACACAAACACAGTTCTGGTTTCTAAAAGTAGAAATGAGTGAACTGGCCACTGCGGATTGACTTTGAATTAAATTTTCTTTGTATATACTTTTATACTTTTTGGCCCAAAAAAGACAAAAGTATTCTAGGAGTGATACTTTTATTGGCTAACTAGAAAAATTATATTGCAAGCTTTCAGACTATAGTGTTCCTAGAATACTTCTGTCTTTGTCTTTTTGGGCATGAAAGTATTTACATCGATTTTTCTGGCTAACACAGTACTATGATATTATTTTATTGTACATCGATTGAATTTTCTGAAATTCTCCAGTCCCCGCGAATTTGAACAATTTGCATTTCCATTCGTAAGGATCATATAAAAAACTTGTCCAGCGATATTTGACACACTGATAAAAACTGCAGCAGGCAGAGAGTGGACTACTAACATTAGGTGCAGCCCCACCAGCTTTCGCATAATGCCTTACAGCTATCATATCTCAAGGTCTAATACAGCCAATCAGAATAAACTATCACGGTCACTATGAAAGATGACAGTCAGTCAAGCAGCAGCATTTTAGAATTTTTCAGGCTAGGAACTGCAGGTGAGAAACACATAGGAATAGAAAAAGATTTGGGCTCGGTTCACACAATCGTACAAAAAATTGGTCCGTTGTTGATCCAGAAAAGTAGAACAAGTGTCACCTTGCATCTATGTGACAGCCGTATCACATGTGCATGCAATGCATTTTTTATATCTTTTACATACTGTAATACTCTATGTAATTGAAAGCCAGTTTTCAAAACTGATAAAGCAATCTTATATAAAGATACAGAAAGATGACAGAAAGATATTATATATATAATAGATAGATAATATATAGATAATAGATAGATAGATAGCTATCATATATATATGTATATGTATGTACAGTACAGACCAAAAGTTTGGACACACCTTCTCATTTAAAGATTTTTCTGTATTTTCACGACTATGAAAATAGTACATTCACACTGAAGGCATCAAAACTATGAATTAACAAATGTGGAATTATATACTTAACAAAAAAGTGTGAAACAACTGAAAATATGTCTTATATTCTAGGTTCTTCAAAGTAGCCACCTTTAGCTTTGATGATTGCTTTGCACACTCTTGGCATTCTCTTGATGAGCTTCAAGAGATAGTCACCCGAAATGGTCTTCCAACAATCTTGAAGGAGTTCCCAGAGATGCTTAGCACTTGTTGGCCCTTTTGCCTTCACTCTGCGGTCCAGCTCACCCCAAACCATCTCGACTGGGTTCAGGTCTGGTGACTCTGGAGGCCAGGTCATCTGGAGTAGCACCCCATCAATTTCCTTTTTGGTCAAATAGCCCTTACACAGCCTGGAGGTGTGTTTGGGGTCATTGTCCTGTTGAAAAATAAATGATGGTCCAACTAAACGCAAACCGGATGGAATAGCATGCCGCTGCAAGATGCTGTGGTAGCCTTGCTGGTTCAGTATGCCTTTAATTTTGAATAAATCCCCAACAGTGTCACCAGCAAAGCACCCCCACACCATCACACCTCCTCCTCCATGCTTCACGGTGGGAACCATGCATGTAGAGTCCCATCTGTTCACCTTTTCTGTGTCGCACAAAGACATGGTGGTTGGAACCAAAGATCTCAAATTTGGACTCATCAGACCAAAGCACAGATTTCCACTGTTCTAATGTCCATTCCTTGTGTTTTTTAGCCCAAACAAGTCTCTTCTGCTTGTTGCCTGTCCTTAGCAGTGGTTTCCTAGCAGCTATTTTACCATGAAGGCCTGCTGCACAAAGTCTCCTCTTAACAGTTGCTGAAGAGATGTGTCTGCTGCTAGAACTCTGTGTGGCATTGACCTGGTCTCTAATCTGAGCTTCTGTTAACCTGCGATTTCTGAGGCTGGTGACTCGGATAAACTTATCCTCAGAAGCAGAGGTGACTCTTGGTCTTCCTTTCCTGGGGTGGTCCTCATGTGATCCAGTTTCTTTGTAGTGCTTGATGGTTTTTGCAACTGCACTTGGGGACACTTTCAAAGTTTTCCCAATTTTTCGGACTGACTGACCTTCATTTCTTAAAGTAATGATGGCCACTCGTTTTTCTTTACTTAGCTGCTTTTTCCTTGCCATAATACAAATTCTCACAGTCTATTTAGTAGGACTATCTGCTGTGTATCCACCTGACTTCTGCACAACACAACTGATGGTCGCCACCCCATTTATAAGGCAAGAAATCCCACTTATTAAATCTGACAGGGCACACCTGTGAAGTGAAAACCATTTCCGGTGACTACCTCTTGAAGCTCATCAAGAGAATGCCAAGAGTGTGCAAAGCAGTCATCAAAGCAAAAGGTGGCTACGTTGAAGAACCTAGAATATAAGACATATTTTCAGTTGTTTCACACTTTTTTGTTAAGTATATAATTCCACATGTGTTAATTCATAGTTTTGATGCCTTCAGTGTGAATGTACAATTTTCATAGTCATGAAAATACAGAAAAATCTTTAAATGAGAAGGTGTGTCCAAACTTTTGGTCTGTACTGTACATATATACTTTATATATCTATAATATAATCGTACAAGCGTCCCTCTGTCTGAAGCCTCTATAGACTGACACGCCTGCGCAGTCTGGCTCCAGACAGAAGAAAGTATGGAGCCGTTACAGGTAAGAGGAGTGTGTATGGCGCCGGAGATCGCGATATGCGTAGACACTGAATGCATACCGCTATCTCCGGCGCCATACTTACATACTTACCTGACTTGGAGGAGCGTTGCCGCGGCGCCTCTCTTCTAGCTGGAAACCGGGGCAGGAGTGAAGGCGTCGGAATCGGGGCATGCGCATAGCGCTATCCAGCATCATTTTACTGAAGACTCATTTGCAGTGTGTCTTCAGCAAAATGGCACTGGAAAGTGTGGTATGGGCACGTGCGTACTCTGGTTCCACACTCCTCCCCCTGCCACCGGCAGAACAGGACACAGCAGCGCTGGAACACAGGGAAGAAAGGTGAGTATAAGTGTTTTTTTTTTGCATGTGTGCAGTGTGAAAGGGATGGGGGGATGAGTGGGCCACACATACCAGGTTTGGGGGATGAGGGGGTCAGAGATAACAGGATTTGGGGATGAGGGGTACCATACATACCAGGATTGGGGAGTGAGGGGACCATGCATACCAGGATTGGGGGGTGAGGGGACCATGCATACCAGGATTGGGGGGGTGAGAGGACAATGCATACCAGGATTGGGGGTGAGGGGACCATGCATACCAGGATTGGGGGTGAGGGGTGCCATGCATACCAGGATAGGGATGAGGAGGCCATGCATACCAGGATTGGGGGTGAGGGGACCATGCATGCCAGGATTAGGGGATGAAGTGACCATGCATACCAGGATGAGGAGTACCATGCATACCAGGATAGGAATGCAGGGTACCATGCATACCAGGATTGAGGGATGAGGAGGCCATACATACCAGAATTGGGATGAGGGGTGCCATGTATACCAGGATTGGGGATGAGGGGAACCATGCATACCAGAATTGGGGATGAGGAAGCCATGCAAACCAGGATGAGGCATGAAGGATGCCATGCATACCAGGATTGGGGATGAGGAGTGCCAGGCATACCAGGATTTGGAATGAGGGGTGCCATGCATACCAGGATAGGGATCTGATGGGCCATGCTAACCAGGATAGGGATGAGAAGTGCCATGCATACCAGGATGGGGGATGGGGTGCTATGCATACCAGGATAGGCATGAGGGATAACATGCATACCAGAATGAGGGATAACATACATACCAGTATAGGGATGAGGGATGGGGTACAATGCATACCAGGGTTGGATATGAGGTAGCCATGCATACCAGGATGAGGGGCACCATGCATGCCACAATTGGGATGAGGAGTGCCATGCATACCAGGATTGGGTGATGAGGGATACCATGCATAACAGGATTGGGGGTGAGGGGACCATGCATACCAGGATTGGGGGATGAGGGGACCATGCATACCAGGATTGGTGGTGAGGGGTGCCATGCATACCATGATAGGCATGAGGAGGCCATGCATACCAGGATTTGGGGATGATGTGACCATGCATACCAGGATTGGGGGTGAGGGGACCATGCATACCAGGATTGGGGGATGAGGGGACCATGCATACCAGGATTGGGGGGTGAGGGTACCATGCATAGCAGGATTGGTGGTGAGGTGGCCATGCATACCATGATTGGGGGGTGAGTGGACCATGCATACCAGGATTGGGGGGTGAGGGTACCATGCATAGCAGGAATGGGGGTGAGGTGACCATGCATACCAGGATTGGGGGGTGAGTGGACCATGCATACCAGGATTGGGGGGTGAGGGGTGCCATGCATACCAGCATTGGGGATGAGGGGTGCCATGCATACCAGCATTGGGGATGAGGAGTACCATGCATACCAGAAAAGGAATGCAGGGTACCATGAATACCAGGATGATGGATGGGGTGCCATGCATACCAGGATGAAGGGTACCATGCATAACAGAATAGGGATAAGGGTACCATGCATACCAGAATAGGAATATGTGGTGCCATGCATACCAGGATTGGGGCATGACGAGTGCCATGCATACCAGGATAGGGATGAGGGGCCATACATATAAGGATTGGGGATGAGGGAGCCATGCATACAAGGATGAGGGATTGGGTGCCATGCATATCAGGATTGGGGGATGAGGAGGCCATACATACCAGTATTGGGGGATGAGAGGTGCCATACATACCAGAATAGGGATGTGGGCTACCATGCATACCAGGATGAGGGATGGGGTGCCATGCATACCAAGATGAGGGATGGGGTGCCATGCATACCATGAGGGGTACCATGCATACCAGAATAGGGATAAGGGGTACCATGCATACCATGAAAGGAATGCAGGGCACCATGCATACCAGGATGAGGGATGGAGTGTAGTGTTGAGCGAGCATGCTCGACACTGCACTTTACTCGCCCGAGCATCAAGCTACTCGGGATGTTCGATGAGCATCGAGCATTTCCGGGTTACTCAGACGGGAGCTCGGGTCTCCGCCCTGCACGTTTGGTGCACTTTACAGAGCCAATGAACATGCAGGGATTGCCAGCCAGTCACTGTAATGCCGCCGCCATGTTGTTTGTGGGCATTACAGTGATTGGCTGGCAGCACAGCGTCACCTCAAGTATTTAAAACCGGGCACGCCATCTTGGACACAGTCGCTCCGGATCAGCCAGTGTAGGGTCAGCGCTGCTGAGTTAGGGAGAGATATATAGTGCGAAATAGGTAGTGTAGGGTCTCTAAAGCCTGCCAAATCAAACAAACAGTCCTTCTCAGGACTAATATCCATCCCAGATATCAGGCAGGCAGGCAGGCTGTATAGGAGACGCAGTAGTTATACCAGCAAACGCTGCATTACAGTCCTGTGTGCTCCTGTTGGTCAAATTGCTAGACTTATCACCCCGGTCTCAGGGGCCAGGAAAAAAATTTTTTTTTTTCATCTAAATCCTGTATTTTTTTTTTCCTCAGTCAGACTGTCCAAATACGCGTCATATTAACCTTTTGGTATTTCCCTCCCCCCCCCAAAAAAAAAAATTTAGTGTGTCTGTGACTGTTCAGACACCAATATATCTGTTTAAAAGAGTCTGGTGTAGGCCAGAAAAATAGAACTGTGGTTTTGCAGTTCCACGGGTCAAATCTCTGTATTATCCTGTTTTGGGCATATTTTGCCGTAAAAAAAAACTGTAATAGTGTCTCCCTGACTGGTCAGACACCAATATATCTGTTTAAAAGAGTCTGGTGTACGCCACATAACTATAACTGTGGTTTTGCAGTTCCACGGGTCAAATCTCTGTATTATCCTGTTTTGGGCAATTTTTGCCATAAAAAAAAACTGTAATAGTGGCTCCCTGACTGGTCAGACACCAATATATCTGTTTAAAAGAGTCTGGTGTACGCCACATAACTATAACTGTGGTTTTGCAGTTCCACGGGTCAAATCTCTGTATTATCCTGGCTTTTGGCATTTTTTGCTGTAAAAAAAAACTGTAATAATGTCTCCCTGACTGGTCACACACCAATATATCTGTTTAAAAGAGTCTGATGTATGCAAGAAAAATAGAACTGTGGTTTTGCAGTTCCACGGGACAAATCTCTGCATTATCCTGTTTTTGGCATTTTTTGCCATAAAAAAAAACTGTAATAGTGTCTCCCTGACTGTTCAGACACAAATATATCTGTTTGAAAGATTCTGGTGTACGCCACATAACTATAACTGTGGTTTTGCAGTTCCACGGGTCAAATCTCTGTATTATCCACTTTTGGGCCTTTTTTAAATAAAAAAACAGTTTGAGTGTGTCGCTGACTGTTCAGCCCCAAATATATCTATTTAAAAAAATCTGGTAAACGCCAGTAAATTAGAACTGTGGTTTTGCAGTTCCACAGTTCAAATCTCTGTATTATCCAGCTTTTGGCCTGTTTTACGTAAAAAAAAACAGTAATAGTGTCTCCCTGTCTGTTCAGTCACAAATAAATCTGTTTAAAAGATTATGGTGTAGGCCAGACAAATAGAACTGTGGATTTCCTCTTCCATGGTTCTAATCTCCTTTTTATTAGCCTTTTTCCATTGATAGTGCGAGTGTAAGCTATTTTATTTCATTTACAATGGGCAAAGCGTGTGGCAAGGGACGTGGAACTGGACTTTTCTGGTGATGGTGCGTGTAGAGGACGGGGCCTTGGCCAAGGTGAAAATGTGCCACAACCAACAGCCATATCTTCTTGCTCCCACTTCTTGACCGAATTACTAGGGAAGCACACTACAACACCAGTATTGCGAACTGATCAGTGTGAACAGGCTATTAATTGGATAGCAGATAATACTTCCAGTTACTTGGGCACCACCACTTCCGGTCTGTCTTCCACACGGTCAAGTTTTAGTAGCCGTGAGTCTCGACCGCATACTCCTCCTCACCCTGATGCTCCTTCCTCCCACCATGCCGAGTGTCGTCAGAGAGCAACTGATCCCACACTTGGACACTCTGAAGAGCTGTTCACTCTTCCATTTCCATATTTGTGCCCCTCACCTGCTCCGCTTGAAGTGGTGGAAGAGGAGATCCCATGCAGCGATGCCCAAATATTTGAACATTCACGGCCACAGGAAGTCGACGCTGGCAATTTGTCACAAGAGGTGGACGATAACGAGACACAATTGCCACGAAGTGAGGAGGAGGATCGTGGTGCACAAGTGGAAGAGGAGGAGGTGGTGGATGATCTAGTAACTGACCCAATGTGGCAGGAGGACACGCAGAGCGAGGCCAGCAGCACACAAGGGGAGGGAGGCAGAGTACCCCAACAGGCAGGAAGAAGCATTGTGGTGGCTGCACACAGAAGGTGGGCTACAGTTCCCCATAACACCAACATGAGGGACGTTGCTAGTACAACCGGTAGGTCTTCCAGAGTCTGGAATTTTTTTAAAGACTCAGCTGATAACCCCAAAAAGGCCATTTGTACCACCTGCCATGCCAGCATCAGCAGGGGTGACAAAACTACCAGCCTGACCACCACCAGCATGATCAGGCACATGGCAGCAAAGCACCCAACTTTGTAAGGCAAACCGCACGGTCTACGACCAGTGTCAGCGGGTGTCACCACTTCTTCTTCCACTGTTGTGCGTGTGATAGAACCCCCTGTTGTGCGTGCAAGGCACTCCCCTGTAGAGATGAGCGTTGTTCTACTCGAACTGTTCGCCAATCTCAAATTCGAGCTGTTTTGGGCGGTGTTCGAGCCGGTCGGCGAACACGAACAATTTGAGAAAAATTCGGCTGTTCGAGGTTATGTTCGATAACTGTTCGTGCACCAAAATCATAACTGGATTTTTTCTCAGTAATGATGAAAATTAATGTTAATACGCAGTTTGAGTGTACAGCGGGGCGGGGGGAGGGGCAGGGGATGGATCTCTGCAGGAACAATGAAGATCTCCATTTTTTTTTCTCTTTCCCGCATTTGCAGTGGGGAGGTGCAATCTGTCAGCCTATCAGCAGCGCACACACGGAGCGAAGTGCTTTTTTTCACACAAGCAAGGGCATGTGTGATTGGCAGTGTATGTCACATGTCCTTGCCCTATAAGACCAAGCCATTTTCCCCGTCGCCACCATTTTCTCACTGCTGCAGCTGCGTGTTAGACGGCACCGCTGTTGCTGTGTGCGCTATACCTTGTTAATTTCAAGCCAATTTTCGCACAAATATACAGATAGCTTGGGAGTAGGGAATAGTTGTGATTGCAGTCCTTTTAAGGACTAGGTTACAGCATTTCCTACGACTTTTATCAGGCAGGTCTGTGCTCTTAAATAGATAGATTGTGGGAGTAAAGACTAATTGTAATTGGAGTCCTTTTCAGGACTAGGTTACATCAGTTCCTATCAGTTTTTGCCAGGCAGGTCTGTGCCAGTGCTGTGCAAGTTTTTTTCACAGCATTTGGCTGAATCTAGCAAAGCTAATCCTTTTTGGCCTATTGCAGAGTGTGTTAGTCAGTGGAGTAGCCTATCTGTGTTGCAAGATATACCACCTGTGTATAGAATACCAATTTTTTTACTGCACCTAGTGAAGTAAAATCTTTTGGGCATAGCATCATTCTATTAGTCCATCTATACTGACCTCCATCAGGTTGCAAACTGAATATAATTTTTTTCTGCATCTAGCTCTGAAAAAATATTTGGGCTTCTAGCGGTGTGTGGGACTTGGTCTATTAGTCCATCTATACTGACCTCCATCAGGTTGCAAATTAAAAATAATTTTTTTCTGCATCTAGCTCTGAAAAAATATTTGGGCTTCTAGCAGTGTGTGGGACTTGGTCTATTAGTCCATCTATACTGACCTCCATCAGGTTGCAAATTGAATAAAAAAAATTTCTGCATCTAGCTCTGAAAAAATATTTGGGCTTCTAGCGGTGTGTGGGACTTGGTCTATTAGTCCATCTATACTGACCTCCATCAGGTTGCAAATTAAAAATAATTTTTTTCTGCATCTAGCTCTGAAAAAATATTTGGGCTTCTAGCAGTGTGTGGGACTTGGTCTATTAGTCCATCTATACTGACCTCCATCAGGTTGCAAATTAAAAATAATTTTTTTCTTCATTTAGCTCTGAAAAAATATTTGGGCTTCTAGCAGTGTGTGGGACTTGTTCTATTAGTCCTTCTATACTGACGTCCAGCAGGTTGCAAATTGAATATAATTTTTTTCTGCATCTAGCTCTGAAAAAATATTTGGGCTTCTAGCGGTGTGTGGGACTTGGTCTATTACTCCATCTATACTGACCTCCATCAGGTTGCAAATTAAAAATAATTTTTTTCTGCATCTAGCTCTGAAAAAATATTTGGGCTTCTAGCAGTGTGTGGGACTTGGTCTATTAGTCCATCTATACTGACCTCCATCAGGTTGCAAATTAAAAATAATTTTTTTCTGCATCTAGCTCTGAAAAAATATTTGGGCTTCTAGCAGTGTGTGGGACTTGGTCCATTAGTCCATCTATACTGACCTCCATCAGGTTGCAAATTAAAAATAATTTTTTTCTGCATCTAGCTCTGAAAAAATATTTGGGCTTCTAGCAGTGTGTGGGACTTGGTCTATTAGTCCATCTATACTGACCTCCATCAGGTTGCAAATTAAAAATAATTTTTTTCTGCATCTAGCTCTGAAAAAATATTTGGGCTTCTAGCAGTGTGTGGGACTTGGTCTATTAGTCCATCTATACTGACCTCCATCAGGTTGCAAATTGAATAAAAAAATTTTCTGCATCTAGCTCTGAAAAAATATTTGGGCTTCTAGCGGTGTGTGGGACTTGGTCTATTAGTCCATCTATACTGACCTCCATCAGGTTGCAAATTAAAAATAATTTTTTTCTGCATCTAGCTCTGAAAAAATATTTGGGCTTCTAGCAGTGTGTGGGACTTGGTCTATTAGTCCATCTATACTGACCTCCATCAGGTTGCAAATTAAAAATAATTTTTTTCTTCATTTAGCTCTGAAAAAATATTTGGGCTTCTAGCAGTGTGTGGGACTTGTTCTATTAGTCCTTCTATACTGACATCCAGCAGGTTGCAAATTGAATATAATTTTTTTCTGCATCGAGCTCTGAAAAAATATTTGGGCTTCTAGCGGTGTGTGGGACTTGGTCTATTAGTCCATCTATACTGACCTCCATCAGGTTGCAAATTAAAAATAATTTTTTTCTGCATCTAGCTCTGAAAAAATATTTGGGCTTCTAGCAGTGTGTGGGACTTGGTCTATTAGTCCATCTATACTGACCTCCATCAGGTTGCAAATTAAAAATAATTTTTTTCTGCATCTAGCTCTGAAAAAATATTTGGGCTTCTAGCAGTGTGTGGGACTTGGTCTATTAGTCCATCTATACTGACCTCCATCAGGTTGCAAATTAAAAATAATTTTTTTCTGCATCTAGCTCTGAAAAAATATTTGGGCTTCTAGCAGTGTGTGGGACTTGGTCTATTAGTCCATCTATACTGACCTCCATCAGGTTGCAAATTGAATAAAAAAATTTTCTTCTTCATTTAGCTCTGAAAAAATATTTGGGCTTCTAGCAGTGTGTGGGACTTGTTCTATTAGTCCTTCTATACTGACGTCCAGCAGGTTGCAAATTGAATATAATTTTTTTCTGCATCTAGCTCTGAAAAAATATTTGGGCTTCTAGCGGTGTGTGGGACTTGGTCTATTAGTCCATCTATACTGACCTCCATCAGGTTGCAAATTAAAAATAATTTTTTTCTGCATCTAGCTCTGAAAAAATATTTGGGCTTCTAGCATTGTGTGGGACTTGGTCTATTAGTCCATCTATACTGACCTCCATCAGGTTGCAAATTAAAAATAATTTTTTTCTGCATCTAGCTCTGAAAAAATATTTGGGCTTCTAGCAGTGTGTGGGACTTGGTCTATTAGTCCATCTATACTGACCTCCATCAGGTTGCAAATTGAATAAAAAAATTTTCTGCATCTAGCTCTGAAAAAATATTTGGGCTTCTAGCGGTGTGTGGGACTTGGTCTATTAGTCCATCTATACTGACCTCCATCAGGTTGCAAATTAAAAATAATTTTTTTCTGCATCTAACCCAGCCAATAGTTTTGGCCTAATACCACAGTTTGGCCACTCAGCTCTGCTCGGTTACCATCCATTGTTTTTTTGTGCAAACAACTCCAGAGTTGTGAATTAGTTAACCACCAAAATGAGTGGAAAAAGGCCTGCTGCTGGTGGAAAGGGGAATAGGCGTGTTGGGAAGGGGAAAAAAGGTTGTGTCCGTGGGGTAGGTGCAGAAGAAAGACCATCTTCCAGCCAAACTAAAATGTCTACTTCTTTTAGCGGACAATGTGATAAGATCCCTTTCTTACGGCCACGCCAATCGCTACAAATTCCAGATGAGGCACAAAAACAGCAGGTGCTTCAACGGATATCAAGTGCTCCTTTAAGTGGGCTCTCCTCCACATCAACTTCAACATCACAAATACTCCAGTCCTCAAAGGTGTCACCCAAATCGCACTTGCTTCCTCACAGCTCCCAAATCTCCAGCTGCCCGTCTGAGTATGAGGTAGAACAGATGGTTGAGTCTGCAGAGCTGTTTACTCATACTATAGCCTGGGAATCAGAGGTCGACTCCAGCGCTTCTGTGAATCCAGACGAGGAAATGATCTGCACTGATGCCCAGAATCTTTATGAGTCGGATCCAGGACCAGACGCAGAAGGTTCTGACCATAATGTAGACCCTCATTCCCAAACTGTAACTCCTGTTGGTGGAGACAATGAGGAAGACGATGATAAGACTCAAATACCTGATTGGAGCGACAACTTTAGTTTTTTGTCAGGGCAGGAACAGGTTGGCTCTGAGGACGACGGGTGTGATAACGCACAGGGTGATGATGATGAGGTCGGAGATCCCACTTACTGTCAACCCACAGTCAGCCAAGAGATGAGGTCAGCAGAGGAGGTGGAGGAAGATGCTAGTGACGACGAGGTCAGGTTGCGCCTTCCTGGACAGAGACGTAGTACTGGAAGCACGTCAACAACTGCATCCTCAAACACAACTCTGCCTCTCACCACAAGTCGTGGTGGCTCTTCAGGTCGCATGGGTGCTAAGCCTTGCATAGCCTGGGCATTTTTTCAGATCGATAAAGATGACCCAACTCGTGTTATCTGTAACATTTGTCAGCAAAAGCTAAGTAGAGGCCAAAAAATACATAGTTTGAGTACTTCATGCATGAACCGGCACATGGACATGAAGCATAAGTTGCAGTGGGAAGCTCAGTGTGCTACAATGCGGTCTAGCCGGCCGGGCCAACCACCGTCTGCCTTATCTTGTGCATCCGCGGCCTCTTCATCCTCTGTGACTGGGGGGACAGCAGTCACACCTGTTTTGGGGCGCAGACCTGCCACCTCTTTACCCGCAACAGCCAGCGTGATTGGCAGGTCATCATTTTCTTTGGAGGTGGTAACACCAGCTGGTCTTGAGCGCTGTCCGACATCGATAGCACCACCTTTGGATCAAGGCAACCTAACATGTCCGCCTGCATCTTCCTCACAGACCGGCAGTTTGCCGGGGACACCCTTATCAACCCCGTCTAAGCACAATAGCCAGCCCTCGGTCCCTCAGATGTGGACAAGTAAAAGACCATTTCCTCCTAGCCATGAGAAAGCTAAGAGGTTGAATTTCACCATCTGCAAGCTCTTGGCTACAGAAATGCTGCCTTTCCGCCTGGTGGACACAGAGGATTTTCGAGACCTTATGTCCGTCGCAGTGCCCCAGTACCAGATGCCCAGTCGGCACTACTTCTCAAAGAAAGGTGTGCCTGCGCTCCACCAGCATGTTGCACACAACATCACCGCTTCTTTGAGAAACTCTGTGTGTGACAGGGTGCATTTCACCACAGACACTTGGACGAGTAGGCATGGACAGGGGCGTTACATGTCGCTGACTGGGCACTGGGTAACTATGGTGACAGCAGGACAAGGGGCTGCTGTCCAAGTCTTGCCATCCCCACGAGTTGTGCGTCAATCCTCTTTATGTCATTTTTCCTCCACTGCTTCTGCCTCCTCAACCTCCTCTCGGTCTTCCACCTGCACCCAAAGCCTGTCTGGTCATGCCACAAGCTTTCTAACTGCACAGAAGGGATCCTGCACACCTCCTTACTATGCTGGCAGTAGGGCTCAACGTCATCAGGCGGTTTTTACATTGAAATGTCTGGGAAATGTGAGTCACACAGCTGAGGAGTTGTGGTCAGCTCTGGAGAACCAATTTCATGAATGGTTGTCTCCACTGGACCTGAAACCAGGGAAGGCCGTGTGCGACAATGCTGCAAACCTGGGTGCGGCCCTTTGCCGGGGCAATGTCACACACGTGCCTTGTATGGCTCACGTGTTGAACCTGGTTGTCCAGCAATTTTTAGCCCACTATCCCAGACTAGATGGCCTTCTGCAGAGGGCACGGTCGCTGTGTGCTCACTTCCGCCGTTCGCATCCCGCAGCTCAGCGACTTACATCTCTACAGAAGTCGTTGGGCCTGCCACTTCACCGGCTAAAATGCGATGTGCCTACCCGGTGGAATTCAACTCTGCACATGTTGCAGCGACTGTGGCAGCACCGACAAGCCCTGGTGCAATACGTTCTGACGTATAGCCTGGGCCAACGAGATTCAGAGGTGGGGCAAATCACGCTGGAGGAGTGGTCTCAGATCAGGGACCTATGCACCCTTCTGCACAGTTTTGAAATGGCGACGAAGATGTTTAGTGCTGACGATGCCATTATCAGCATGACTATTCCGGTGATTTACATGCTGGAGCACATGTTAAACAGAATTCTGAGTCAGGTGGTGGCACAAGAGGAGGTGGAGGAAGTAGAGGAGGAGGAGTTGTATGCGGAAGGGCTAACATCTGCAAGGTCCAGACGGTCGGCAGCACCAAGGCGGCAGGCATGTGAGGGTGGGGGAGATGGTTTAACCAGGGCGCATGGTAGCAGCCAAACTAGTGAGGAAGGTGCAGGAGCCCAGGAAGAAGTGGAGGACGAACTGATGGAAGACTCATCAGATGAGGGAGACCTTGATCACATTTCTGTTGTGCGAGGTTGGGGGGAGAGGACAGAGGAAGGAAGCATGATTGTTACCTCGCCACCAACACAACAGGGACTTGGTGCTCCTGGATGCGCAACACACATGAGTGCCTTCTTGCTGCACTACCTGCAACATGACCCTCGAATTGTGAGAATTAGAAATAATCCTGACTACTGGGTTGCCACACTGTTAGATCCCCGGTACAAAAGTAAATTTGCAGAAATTATTCCTGCCATAGAAAGGGATGCACGCATGCAGGAGTATCAGCAGAGACTGTTGCAGAATCTTACATGTGCTTTTCCACAAAATACCAGTGGTGCACGTAGTGAATCTCACAGTTCCAACTTGCCAACCGTGGGACCGTCAAGTGTTCAGCACTCAAACCGTAACAGAACCACAGTATCTGCTGGTAACATCAATTTTGCGGAATCATTTCACCACTTTTTTAGCCCATCCTTTGCAAGGCCACAGGAGACAAGAAGTCTGACACATAGTCAACGCCTAGAGACGATGGTACAGGAGTATCTCCAAGTAAACATTGAAGCCACGACTGTGTCACTGGACCCTTGCTCTTTTTGGGCTTCCAATCTGGATAAATGGCCGGAGCTAGCCACTTACGCCTTGGAGATCTTGTCATGCCCCGCAGCCAGCGTTCTGTCTGAACGTGTGTTCAGCGCTGCTGGTGGTGTGCTGACAGATAAGCGCACGCGGCTCTCCACTGATAATGTAGACAGACTCACGTTCATAAAGATGAACAAATCATGGATCCGAAACGACTTTTCTACCCCTGTGTCATCCTGGGGAGAGTAAAAGCTTGATGATTGGTTAAAATCACCCTACCAACCGTTTTAAGCTTTCAAATTACTAATCATGTTTATCTGTATCTTGACTGGAAAATAATTTGGGCTTTGTAGCAGTGTGCAGCACTGATCCTATTAGGCCATCTATAATAAGCTTCACCAGATTTAAAATTAAAAATAATTTTTAGCTGCATCTAGCCCGGAAAATAATTTTGGGGCTCCGAGATGCGCAAGACACATAAGTGCCTTCTTGCTGCACTACCTGCAGCATGACCCTCATATTGTCAGAATTCGAAGTAATCATGACTACTGGGTTGCCACACTCTTAGATCCCCCAAACTTTTCAATCAACCTTTTCATTTTAATAAAGACCAAAAAAATGGTCATTTTTGAAATTATAAGCATTAGCAGGTTGTTAGATACTGAAATCAAACAGTTTTCAACTCAAAACTTTATTCTAGGTGATGTTACATTTTCACATAGGGCCCCTTGTTCGAAAGGAGCTTCTGAACTCTCTCGTCCATTGAATTTGTCAGGTTTTGGATGGTTTCTGCTTCAATTGTTTTGCATAAGGACAGAATACCCTCCCAGAGCTGTTGCTTAGATGTGAACTGCCTCCCGCCATCATAGACACTTCTTTTAATGATGCTCCAAAGGTTCTGAATGGGGTAGAGGTCAGGGGAGCATGGGGGTCACACCATAAGTTTGTCCCCTTTTATGTCCATATCAGCCAGAGATGCAGATGTTTTATGTGCAGCATGAGATGGTGCATTATCATGCAGAAAAATGATCTTGCTGTGAAATACACGGTTCTTCTTCTTGAACCATGGCAGGAAGTGCTGTTTGAGAAAATCCACATACATTATGGAGTTCATCTTTAGCGCCTTCAGGGATCCTAAAGGGGCCGACAATCTCTCTCCCCATGATTCCAGCCCAAAACATTACTCCACCTCCTCCTTGTTGGCGCTGTAGCCGTGTTTGCGTGGGGTGTCCATCAACCAGCCATCCTCCACTCCATTCATCTGGCCCATCGAGCGCTGCACGGCACTCATCCGTGAACAAAACAGTTTTGAAATCAGTCTTCATGTAATGTTTGGCCCACTGGAGCCGTTTCTGCTTGTGTGAAGTGGATAGAGGAGGTCGACAGGATGGCGTATGCACAGCTGCAAACCTCTGAAGGACCCTGCATCTTGTTGTTCGGTGGAGTTGGAGGCACAAGCAGCTTCAAAAACTTGTCTGCTGCTATGACAAGGCTTTTTTGCCGCTGCTCTTTCAACCTGACGTAATTGCCTGTAGGAAAGAGTCCTCAATTTGCCCTTATCAGCACGCACACGTGTGTACTGTGAATCAGCTACATACTTCTTGATTGCCAAGACACTTCATCCTGATCATCGCACAATGTTGATTGTAGTCATGCCTTGACCTAAACACACCACAATTTGTTGCTTCTCAGCAGCCGACACATCCTTTTTCTTTCCCATTTTGGCAGAAAATGTAGGCTGCTTAATAATGTGAGAGAGCCTTCTTAAGTAGTCTTGCCTTTCATTGGACACACCTGCCAAACTAATTAGCACAGGTGTCTGCAATTGCTTACAGTGATATAAAGAGCCCTGACACACATCACCATCAATGAGTTTAACTGACAAACAAACAAATTCTTCCCTTATCACTCCTAAACACTTTTTGCATAATAATTTGGAACGCGGTGTACATGTGCTTTTCCACAAAACACCAGTGGTTCACGTAGTGAATCTTACAGTTCTAACTTGCCAACCGTGGTCTGTATGGAATTGTTCAATAAAGGGCCCAAAATTAAGATAACATAGATGGGAGAGGTCTCTATGAATAGGAATTCCTAAGTATTTGATACCCTGTGAGGGCCAGGCAAAGGGAAAGTTGGACTGGATGGAATCCTATATGGATTTAGGGAGGGAGACATCGAGGGCCTCAGACTTCGCTGCATTGATTTTAAAATTTTACCATGTAACAAAGTGATCTATTTCAGCCATAACAGCAGGGATGGATATATGTGATTGAGTGATATATACTAGGACATCATCAGCAAATAGAGAGCACTTGTACTCGGTGCCTCCCACCTCAATCCACCTAATATTGGGGTTATGGCGAATTAATGAGAGCAGGTGCTCCGTCACTAGGATGTATAAGAGAGGGGACAGAGGACATCCCTGCCTTGTCCCATTGGTGATTGTGAAAGGTGATGAAAATGTTCTGACGCACCCCCTGGGCCTTGGGACACCCGGAGCCGGACCCTTTTTGGTGGATGCTGGTGGTTGTAGTCTTCGTGGCGGCGATCCGGTTCCGTGGCTCAGGGCGGTCAAACCAGTGGCGGAACTATTTATGTGGTTTTGATGTTTAAATGTCCGACTACGCCACCCGTGGATTGCGGTCAGAGTGAACCGCCGCTACAGGGCAGACCGCTAAGGCTGGTGTTGTGGGTGCAGCAGAGCGTAGCATAACTCCCCACGGGAGGAGTATAGCCTCAGGGCAGTGTATGCGGAGGATGGGGGTGATGGTGCAGGGCAGCAGCAGTAACGACACGGAGTCAGTGATGCAGTTCAGGGCCTTTACTCACAGTTCTTATTATCCAGACCACGTCTGCAGGTAACGGCTGCCCACGTCGTACTGTGCTCACCAGGTGAGGGGCTCAGACAACTCCCAGATAACTTTGGAGCGCTTCACAGGACCCCCTTTGTGTGTCCTTTGTCTGGCCTTTCTTACCAACACTTCTGTCCGGCTGCCTCGGGCCTCCTCTTGGTAAACTTGGCGCCAGTTTCCCTGACCCTATGTGGTGCCTTCCTAGCGGGTGGAGCAAGGGGCTGCGCCACATAAAATGTCAGAGCCTCCGGTTTCTAGCTGAGGGTCGTTTCCTGCCTCCACTAGTTCGGGGACCGGTCTCCCCCTTTGGCCTGACCCCTCCACGCAGGTGGATTCGGGCGTGCGGTGGCGACTCGCCCGTCCGCACCCCTGGGATCCCTTCATTCCTCGTTCCTGGAGCCTTCTCCGCTCCTCTTCCTTCCTTCTCCCTCTTGCAGGCCTGGGCCTCTGTTACTAGGCCCGCCTCCGGAGCAGAGCTCATGCAGAGCCCCTGCTCCCTGCCACTTCTGCTCAGACTTCTCTGCACTGAACTAAGATGGTGCCCACCTTTTATACTCCCTTCTCAATGCACCCAGGAACTGCTTCCTCCCTGCTCCTGCACTGCAGGGTTCCCCTTCCTCAGTGTTCCCTCCCCCCACTCCAGCCAGGGACAGGGACTGTCGTGCCCATCTCAGGGGCATATTGGTCGCCCTGCCCCACGGCAATGTGGTGTAATGCATGCAGGTGTAGGGTCCTGATCCACACTCCATCCTTATCTGAGAGTGAGATATCACACCTCTGGGTGAGGTGCAATACGTCTGTAGCAACCGAGCCCTCGGTGCTACAGTTCCATTTATCTTCAGCCTAGGTGACGTATTGTGATACAGGGCCGTGATTTTGGCTATAAAAGGGTCCCCTAGACCCCTACCCCAAGCTTTTTAAGAGAATCATATATGGCGTGCCAGGAGACTCTATGGAATGCTTTCTCAGCATCCAACGAGAGTATCTACTTACAAATTTTTAACTGCATCTAGCCCAGGAAATACTTTGTGCCTAGTAGCAGTGTCTGCTAGTCAGCGGATTATCCCGGCTGTTAAGCAAGCTACACCACCTGTAGTTTGGACACTTAATTTTTTCAAAGGAAATGCTTCGGGACCACGGGATACTTAGTGAAGAGCATCAGGAGGCACCCCAAGGCATAGGGGCTGGGACTGGCACTAGGATGCCTTGCGGTGGACAGCCGAGCTCGATCCTTATAAAAGCTTTTTAACTGCAGCAGCTTTAGTGGACGCTACTGGAGCTGGAATTACGCGGCTGCTGGCATGAGACTTGCCCTCCAATAGATCCTTGTAAATGGATTTAAAGTGTATTCATTCAAATTAGAGGGACAATTTAAATTAAAAAGCTTAGAGCTGCCTCCACCACAGGGGGGCTCTCTCGACCCACCAGCGGACAGGCACCAGTATTGGGAGAGGGGGGCTGGCCGTCAGGGTTCACCGCGGCTCTGGCACAAACCCGGCGAGACGGAGGTGGCACGGGCAGGAGCGGACTGGCCGTCTCGGCTTCTCACTTTTTGGATTTTAGAAGGGCATGACATGCCTATATCTGTGTCTCCCCCTCCTTTTACTCCTCCACCTCTTTTCTTTTCGCATGACTATATGTACTTGTCACTTTTCCATGTGTTAGTTGTGTCTTCTGAGCAGTTTGTCAGCTTTTGGACACCTTTGAAGGTGTTTTCTATGTGTTTCTATGTGTTTTTGTTTGCCTGCCATTGGTTTTAACGGTGTTCGAAGGTGTTCGACGAACAGTTCGACGAACAGTTCGGCGAACACACGGGTGTTCGACGAACCGAACCGAACTCGAACACTACGGGGGTGGCTCAACACTACTCCCCTGTCCATACTGCATGCAAAGATGCCCCCTCCTTTCAGTCTTCACTTGTCATGGCAGTTTCTCAAGAAACAGCATCAACGTCCACGTCCACGTCCCACCGCAGCGTTCAATTGTCCATATCCCAGAGCTTTGAATGAAAGTTCAAATTCGCAGCCAACGCCCCACAGGCCAATCCTAAATTCGCGCATTTCATGACTGCTTGCGTTGGAAATGTTGCCTTTTAGGCTGGTGGAGACGGAATCCTTCCGCAACCTGATGGCGGTGGCCGTCCCTCGGTACTCGGTCCCCAGCCAACACTATTTTGCCCGGTGTGCCATCCCCGCGCTACACAAGCACGTGTCCCAAAACATCTGCCGTGCCCTCAACAACGCAGTTACTGGGAGAGTTCACCTGACAACGGACACGTGGACAAGTGCTTGTGGCCAGGGACGGTATATCTCCCTGACGGCACACTGGGTAAACATAGTGGAAGCCGGGACCCAGTCGGACTTTGGGACGGAACACATCCTCCCCACACCGAGGATTGCGGGCCCTATGTCAGTCAGAGTTGTCCCCACAGTGTTCAGCTCCTGCGCATCATCCTCCTCCTCCTCCTCATGTTCAGCCTCCATCTCAGATATCACCACATCAGTTACAAGCTGGAAGCACTGCAGTACTGCCTCAGCCAAGCGGCAACAGGCTGTGCTGAAACTCATAAGCTTAGGTGATAAACCTCACACTGCTTGTGAGTTGTGGACAGCTGTGAAAGAGCTGGCAGATCTGTGGCTGAGACCGCTGAACCTACATCCAGGCATGGTCATGTGTGACAATGGCCGTAACCTGGTGGTGGCTCTGAGGCGAGATCACACACGTACCATGCCTGACTCATGTGCTTAAACTCGTGATTCAGCGGTTTCTTAAATCATACCCCGAGTTGCCAGATCTGCTCGTCAAAGTACGCGGCCTGTCAGCTCATTTTCGCAAGTCGGCTACAGCTTCCGCCGCCCTTGCTGTGTTGCAGCAGCGTTTCCAGCTTCCGGCACACCGACTGGTGTGTGATGTCACCACATGTTGGATCTTTACGCTCGACATGTTGCAAAGGATTTTTGAGCAGAAGAGAGCAGTTGTGGAGTACCAGCTGCAACAAGGCCGTCGATATTCAGGTCAGACTCCACACATAAGACCACAGGAGTGGACCTGGATGTCTGACATATGTACCATCCTGACAAACTTTGAGGAGTCCACAAAGATGGTGAGTGGCGATGACGCCATCATTAGTGTCAGCATCCCACTTGTCTGTCTTTTGCAACGCTCTCTGCAGAGAATTAAAGAGGAGGCATTGCAGCCAGAGTATGATGAGATGGATCAAGAAGCCGTAGCGGGCAATTACACACAGCCCAGCCTCATCTCATCCCAACGTGCATTGGGGGACAATGAGGGAGAGGAGGAGGAGGTGGAAGAACAAGAGCTGGTATCATGCTCTGTAGACGGTAATACCTGTACAACTGTCATACCGTCGGTTCAGCGTGGGTGGCCTGAGGACAGGGGGGAGGAGGAGGAGGAGGAGAGCATGGTCCGTCGTCATCTTGGTGAGGATACGGAGGTCTTGCCCGTTACCAGTTTGGCACGCATGGCTGACTTTATGTTACGCTGCCTTAACCGTGACCCTTGCGTTGTCAAAATGTTGGGTGACAGTCATTACTGGTTGGTGACACTTTTAGACCCCCGCTACAAGGAGAACTTTCACACTCTTATTCCTGAGGTGGAGAGGTCTACAAAAATGGGGCAGTACCAGAAGGCCCTTGCTGCAGAATTGTTAAAAAAATTCCCATCTGAACACGCTAGCGGCAGAGGTCACAGTTCGTTGCCCAATCTAGGCGTACAGGCGAGAGAAACACAACTCCAATCCAGCAGAGGCAGGGGAACACTGTCAACGTTCTGGGACAGTTTTCTGAGACCCTCTCTTCGGACAGACCCTAAGGCGCAGGGTACTCTCACAAGGAGTGGAAAGTTTCAAAAGATGGTGAGGGAGTACCTTGCCGACCGTACCAGCGTCCTCCGTGATTCCTCTGTGCCTTTTAATTATTGGGTATCCAAGCTGGACACTTGGAATGAACTTGCTCTGTACGTCTTGGAGGTCCTGGCCTGCCCTGCCGCTAGCGTGTTATTGGAGCGTGTTTTTAGTGCCGCTGGGGGAATTATAACAGAAAAGCGCACTCGCCTGTCAACTGACAATGCTGACAAGCTGACCCTTATCAAAATGATCAAGGGCTGGATTGGGCCAGACTTCTCATCACCACCAAATGACAGCAGAGTAACATAAAGTCAAATCCACTGTGTTATTTCGGGAGGTGTATTCCCATGCACCGCTACACACCCACACATGGGTATACGCTTCCTCATTTCGGCTGTATTTTGCTCTTCTCCTTATCCTCAGCCTCCACCACCACTATACCACCAGGGTGACCTTGGTCCATGTTGCCAGCATTGCAAGTTCCTCTGTCCTAATTTTTGGCAGCTTTTGCTTGGAAAGCATAGGCAAAGACTATGGGAGACCCACTCCCCAATAATGGGAATAATGTTTTTAAGATGCTGTACTGCATCGCTCTTGTAAGGGGCATTTAGACCATCTTGTTAAGATACTGCAACCTCCACCTCTCTTCCAAGGGGCATTAAAACCGTCTTGTTAAGCTACTTCGACCTCCACCACTTTTCCCAGGGCCATTGATATTGTCTTTTTATTCCACTGCGACCTACACCATTCTTCCAAGGGGCATTAAAACCGTCTTGTTAAGCTACTGCAACCTCCACGTCTCTTCCAAGGGGCATTAAAACCGTCTTGTTAAGCTACTGCGACCTCCACCACTTTCCCCAGGGGCATTAAAACTGTCTTGTTAAGCTACTGCGACCTCCACGTCTCTTCCAAGGGGCATTAAAACCGTCTTATTAAGCTATTGCAACCTCCACGTCTCTTCCAAGAGGCATTAAAAACATCTTGTTAAGTAACTGCGACCTCCACCACTTTTCCCAGGGGCATTGATATTGTCTTTTTATTCCACTGCGACCTCTACCATTCTTCCAAGGGGCATTAAAACCGTCTTGTTAAGCTACTGCAACCTCCACCACTTTTCCAGGGGGCATTGATATTGTCTTTTTATTCCACTGCGACCTCCACGTCTCTTCCAAGGAGCATTAAAACCATCCTGTTAAGCTACTGCGACCTCCACGTCTCTTCCAAGGGGCATTAAAACCATCCTGTTAAGCTACTGCAACCTCCACGTCTCTTCCAAAGGGCATTAAAACTGTCTTGTTAAGCTACTGCAACCTCCACGTCTCTTCCAAGGGGCATTAAAACCGTCTTATTAAGCTACTGCAACCTCCACGTCTCTTCCAAGGGACATTAAAACCATCTTGTTAAGCTACTGCGACCTCCACCAGTTTTCCCAGGGGCATTGATATTGTCTTTTTATTCCACTGCGACCTCCACCATTCTTCCAAGGGGCATTAAAACCGTCTTGATAAGCTACTGCGACCTCCACCACTTTTCCCAGTGGCATTGATATTGTCTTTTTATTCCACTGCAACCTCCACCATTCTTCCAAGGGGCATTAAAATCGTCTTGTTAAGCTACTGCGACCTCCACCACTTTTCCAGGGGGCATTGATATTGTCTTTTTATTCCACTGCTACCTCCTCGTCTCTTCCAAGGGGCATTAAAACCGTCCTGTTAAGCTACTGCAACCTCCACGTCTCTTCCAAGGGGCATTAAAACCGTCTTGTTAAGCTACTGCAACCTCCACGTCTCTTCCAAGGGGCATTAAAACCATCTTGTTAAGCTACTGCGACCTCCACCACTTTTCCAGGGGGCATTGATATTGTCTTTTTATTCCACTGCAACCTCCACGTCTCTTCCAAGGGGCATTAAAACCGTCCTGTTAAGCTACTGCAACCTCTACGTCTCTTCCAAGGGGCATTCAAACTGTCTTGCTAAGCTACTGCAACCTCCACGTCTCTTCCAAGGGGCATTCAAACTGTCTTGCTAAGCTACTGCAACCTTCACGTCTCTTCCAAGGGGCATTAAAACCGTCTTGTTAAGCTACTGCGACCTCCACCACTTTTCCCAGGGGCATTGATATTGTCTTTTTATTCCACTGCGACCTCCACCATTCTTCCAAGGGGCATTAAAACCGTCTTGTTAAGCTACTGCGACCTCCACCTCTTTTCCAGGGGGCATTGATATTGTCTTTTTATTCCACTGCAACCTCCACGTCTCTTCCAAGGGGCATTAGAACCGTCCTGTTAAGCTACTGCAACCTCCACGTCTCTTCCAGGGGGCATTAAAACCGTCTTGTTAAGCTACTGCAACCTCCACATATCTTCCAAGGGGCATTAAAACCGTCTTGTTAAGCTACTGCGACCTCCACCACTTTTCCCAGGGGCATTGATATTGTCTTTTTATTCCACTGCGACCTACACCATTCTTCCAGGGGGCATTAAAACCATCTTGTTAAGCTACTGCAACCTCCACGTCTCTTCCAAGGGGCATTAAAACCGTCTTGTTAAGCTACTGCAACCTCCATCACTTTCCCCAGGGGCATTAAAACCGTCTTGTTAAGCTACTGCAACCTCCATCATTCTTCCAAGGGGCATTAAAACCGTCTTGTTAAGCTACTGCCACCTCCACGTCTCTTCCAAGGGGCATTAAAACCGTCTTATTAAGCTACTGCAACCTCCATGTCTCTTCCAAGGGGCATTAAAACCGTCTTGTTAAGCTACTGCGACCTCCACCAGTTTTCCCAGGGGCATTGATATTGTCTTTTTATTCCACTGTGACCTCCACCATTCTTCCAAGGGGCATTAAAACCATCTTGTTAAGCTACTGCGACCTCCACCACTTTTCCCAGGTGCATTGATATTGTCTTTTTATTCCACTGCAACCTCCACGTCTCTTCCAAGGGGCATTAAAACTGTCCTGTTAAGCTACTGCAACCTCCACGTCTCTTCCAAGGGGCATTAAAACCGTCTTGTTAAGCTACTGCGACCTCCACCACCTTTCCCATGGGCAATGATATTGTCTTTTTATTCCACTGCGACCTACACTATTCATCCAAGGGGCATTAAAACCGTTGTGTTAATCTACTGCAACCTCCACGTCTCTTCCAAGGGGCATTAAAACCGTCTTGTTAGGCTACTGCGACCTCCATCACTTTCCCCATGGGCATTAAAACCGTTTTGTTAAGCTACTGCGACCTCCACGTCTCTTCCAAGAGGCATTAAAACCGTCCTGTTAAGCTACTGCAACCTCCACGTCTCTTCCAAAGGGCATTAAAAACGTCTTGTTAAGCTACTGCGACCTCCACGTCTCTTCCAAGGGGCATTAAAACTGTCTTGTTAAGCTATTGCGATCGATCTCCACCACTTTTCCCAGGGGCATTGATATTGTCTTTTTATTCCACTGCAACCTCCATCATTCTTCCAAGGAGCATTAAAATCGTCTTGTTAAGCTACTGCGACCTCCACAACTTTTCCCAGGGGCATTGATATTGTCTTTTTATTCCACTGCGACCTCCACCATTCTTCCAAGGTTCCTTAAAACCATCTTGTTAAGCTACTGCTACTTCCACCACTTTTCCCAGGGGCATTGATATTGTCTTTTTATTCCACTGCGACCTCCACGTCTCTTCCAAGGGGCATTAAAACCATCTTGTTAAGCTACTGCAACCTCCATGTCTCTTCCAAGGGGTATTAAAACCGTCTTGTTAAGCTACTGCAACCTCCACGTCTCTTCCAAGGGTCATTAAAACCGTCTTGTTATGCTACTGCGACCTCCACCACTTTACCAAGATTGGGAGTGAGGGGACAATGTATACCAAGATTGGGGGGATGAGGGATACCATGCATACGAGATGCATATGAGGATAGGGGGGTGAGGGTTGCCATGCATACCAGGATTGGGGAATGAGGGGTATGATGCATACCAGAATTATTGGGTGAGGGGTCCATGCATACTAGGATTTGGGATGAGGGGTGCCATGCATTCTAGGATTGGGGGATGAGGGGTACCATGCATACCAGGAGTGGGGGGTGAGGGGACCTTGCATACCAGGATCGGGGGGTGAAGGGGGACATGCAAACCAGGATTGTGGAAGAGGGGTGCCATGCATACCAGGATTGGGGGGTGAGGGGACCATGCATACCAGGATTGGGGGTGAGGGGACAATGTATACCAAGATTGGGGGATGAGGGATACCATGCATACCAGAATTGGGGGGTGAAGGGACCATGCATACCAGGATTGTTGGGTGAGCGGTGCCATGCATACCAGGATTGGAGGATGAGGGGTACCATGTATACCAGAATTGGGGGGTGACGGGGCAATGCATGCCAGGATTGGGGATGAGGGGTGCCATGCCTACCAGGATTGGAGGATGAGGGGTACTATGCATAACAGGAGTGTGGGGTGAGGGGACCTTGCATACCAGGATTGGGAGGTGAGGGGGGCCATGCAAATCAGGATTGGGGAAGAGAGGTGTCATGCATACCAGGAATGGGGTGTGAGGGCACAATGCATACCAGGATTGAGGGTGAGGGGACAATATATACCAAGATTGGGGAATGAGGGATACCATGCATACCTGAATTGGGGGGTGAAGGGACCATGCGTACCAGGATTGGGGGTGAGGGGACCATGTATACCAATAATTGGGGGATGAGGGATACCATGCATACCAGAATTGGGGGGTGAGGGGGCGATGCATACCAGGATTGGGGATGAGGGGTGCAATGCATACCAGGATTGGGGGATGAGGGGTACCATGCATAACAGGATTGGGGGTGAGGGGACCTTGCATACCAGGATTGGGGGGATGAGGGGTGCCATGCATACCAGGAATGGGGATGAGTTGTGCCATGCAAACCAGGATTGGGGATGAGGGGTGCCATGCATACCAGGTTAGGAATCTTGGGGGGCCATACATACCAGGATTCAGATGAGTGGTGCCATGCAAACCAGAATAGGGATGAGGGGTACCATGTATACCAGGATAGGGATGGGGGAGGCCATGCATACCAGGATTCGGATGAGGGGCCATGTATACCAAGATAGGGATGAGGGGTACCATGCATATCAGGATGAGGGATGGGGTTCTATGCATACCAGGATAGGCATGAGGGGTAATATGCATACCAGGATGATTGGTACCATACATACCAGGATAGGGATGGGGGATGGGGTACCATGCATACCAGAATGAGGGGCGCCATGCATGCCAGGATTGGGATGAAGGGTGCCATGAATACCAGTATTGGGGGATGAGGGGACCATGCATACCAGGATTGGTGGTGAAGGGACCATGTATACCAGGATTGGGGGATGAGGAGACCATGCACACCAGGATCGGTGGTAAGGGTGTCATGCATACCAGGATAGGAATGCAGGGTACCATGCATACCAGGATAGGGATGAGGGGTACCATGCACACCAGGATTGGGATCTGGGGGGCATGCATACCAGGATAGGGATGAGGGATACCATGTATACCAGGATAGGGATGAGGGATACCATGCATTTCAGGATGAGGAATGGGGTGGCATGCATTCCAGGATAGGGATGACGGATGGGGTACAATACATACCAGGATTGGGCATGAGGGAGCCATGCGAACCAGGATGAGGGGCGCCATGCATGCCAGGATTGGGATGAGGGGTGCCATGCATACCAGGATTTGGGATGAGGGGTGCCATGCATAACAGGATTGGGGGTGAGGGGTGCCATGCATAACAGGATTGGGGGTGAGGGGTGCCATGCATACTAGGATTGGGGGTGAGGGGTGCCATGCATACCAGGATTGGCGATGAGGTGTGCCATGCATACCAGGATTAGTGGTGAAGGGTGCCATGCATAACAGAATTGGGGGTGAAGGGTGTCATGCATACCAGGATTGGGGATGAGGGGTGCTATGCATACCAGGATTAGTGGTGAGCGGTGCCATGCATACCAGGATTGGGGTTGATGGGTGCCATGCATACCAGAATTGGGGGTGAGGGGTGCCATGCATACAGGATTGGGGGTGAGGGTTGCCATGCATACCAGGATTGGGAGTGAGGGGTGCCATGCATACCAGGATGAGGGATGAGGAGGCCATACATACCAGTATAGGGATGCGGGGTACCATGCATACCAGGATGAGGGATGAAGTGCCATGCATACCAGGATGAGGGTACCATACATACCAGGAACGGGATGAGGAGTTCCATCCATACCAGGATTTGGGATGAGGGGTACCATGCATACCAGAATTGGGGATAAGGAAGCCATGCATACCACGATGAGGGATTGGGCACCATACATACCAGTATTGGGGGATGAGGGTGCCATGCATACCAGGATTGAGGATGATGGGTGCCATGCATACCAGGATTGGGGATGAGGAGAGTCATGCATACCAGGATTGGGTATGAGGGGTGCCATGCATACCAGGATTGAGGATGATGGGTGCCATGCACACCAGGATTGGGGATGAGGGGTGTCAATTATACCAGGATTGGGGATGATGGGTGCCATGCATACAAGGATTGGGGGATGAGGGGTACCATGCACACCAGGATTGGGGGATGAGGGGACCATGCATACCAGGATTGGGGGTGAGGGGACCATGCATACCAGGATTGGGGGTGAGGGGACAATGTATCCCAAGATTGGGGGATGATGGATACCATGCATACCTGAATTGGGGGGTGAAGGGACAATGCATACCAGGATTGGGGGTGAGGGGACCATGTATACCAAGATTGGGGGATGAGGGATACCATGCATACCAGAATTTGGGGGTGAAGGGGCCATGCATACCAGGATTGGGGATAAGGGGTGCAATGCATACCAGGATTGGGGGATGAGGGGTACCATGCAGACCAGCAGTGGGGGGTGAGGGGACCTTGCATACCAGGATTGGGGGGTGAGCAATGCCATGCAAACCAGGATTGGGGAAGAGGGATCTCATGCATACCAGGATTCGGGGGTGAGGTGACAATGCATTCCAGGATTGAGGATGAGGGGACCATGCATACCAGGATTGTGGGATGAGTGGTACCATGCATACCAGAATTGTGGGGTGAGGGGGCCATGCATACCAGGATGAGAGATGGGGTGCCATGCATACCAGGATTGGGATGAGTGGTGCCATATATACAAGATTTGGAATGAGGGGTGCCATGCATACCAGGATTGGGGATCAGGGGTGTCATGCATACCAGGAATGGGGATGAGGGGTACCATGCATACCAGGATTGGGGATGAGGGGTGCCATGCATTCCAGGATAGGGATGTGGGGTACCATGTATACCAGGATAGGGATCCAAGGGGGCCATGCATACCAGGATTCAGATGAGGGGTCATGCATACCAGGATAGGGATGAGGGGAATCATGTATACCAGGATAGGGATGAGGGGTACCATGCATACCAGGATGAGGAATGGGGTGCTATACATACCAGGATAGAGATGGGGGATGGGGTACCATGCATACCAGGATTGGGTATGAGGGAGAAATGCATATCAGGATGAGGGGAGCCATGCATACCAGGATTGGGGGTGAGGGGACCATGCATACCAGGATTGTGGGGTGAGGGGTGCCATGCATACCAGAATTGGGGATGAGGGGTGCCATGCATACCAGCATTGGGAATGAGTAGTACCATACATATCAGGATAGGAATTTGGGGTACCATGCATACCAGGATGATGGATGGGGTGGCAGGCATACCAGGATGATGGGTACCATTTATACCAGAATAGGGATGAGGGGTACCAAGCATACCAGAATAGGAATATGTGGTGCCATGCATACCAAGATTGGGGGATGAGGAGTGCCATGTCTACAAGGATAGGGATGAGGGGGCCATACATACCAGGATTGGGGATGAGGGAGCCATGCATACCAGGATGAGGGGTTGGGTGCCATGCATATCAGAATTGTGGGATGAGGAGGACATACATACCAGTATTGGAGGATGATGGGTGCCATACATACCAGAATAGGGATGTGGGGTACCATACATAACAGTATGAGGAATGGGGTGCCATGTGTAGCGTCGGCGTCCCTGCCTCCTGCTATGCAGAGACGCCGCTCCTCTCACCTCCCTGCTCCGTCCTCAGCGTCCTCTTCCCACACTGCTGGCAGCGCTCGCCGCTTCCCAGGCACTGTGCTTAGGGCGCGCGTGCGCTCCCTCTCTCTTAAAGGGGTCGCGCGCGCCATCCTTAGGAGTCCCGGCCAATTGCCGGTGGAGCTCCCATATATAAAGCACCTCCTCCAAAATGGAGGTGCCCGAGCAAAGTTGTTGCAAAGCCTTTCACCTCTGCTTCAGCCCTCAGGTCCCGTTGCCAGTCTGCTTTCCAGCTCTGTCTACCTGCTTGTATTCCTGCGGTCCGACAGTCTGTCTACCTGCATCCGCCAGTCTGTCTATGGACCAGTCCGCCTGTGGATCAGGAAGCACCTGCCTGATACCTGCCTGATACCTGCCTGATACCTTCCTGACACCTGCCTGACACCTGCCTGACACCTGCCTGTCTCCTGCCTGATACCTGCCTGATACCTACCTGATACCTGCCTGAGACCACCTGCAAGCAAGCCGAGAGACTCTTATTTGCTCACCTGGGAGCGCTCACCTGCTACTCGCCAGCTAGCCTACCTGGAGGCTCTGCCGTCACTTGCCGTGACCACCTGCCAGCCAGCCGAGAGACTCTTACCCGCTCACCTGGGAGCGCTCACCTGCTAACCGCCAGCTAGCCTACCTGGAGGCTCTGCCGTCACTTGCCATGACCACCTGCCAGCCAGCCGAGAGGCTCTTACCCGCTCACCTGGGAGCGCTCACCTGCTACCCGCCTGCTAGCCTACCTGGAGGCTCTGTCGTCACTTGCCGTGACCACCTGCCTGTCTAGAGACTCTTACCCTGCTGTTACTTGCCGTGACCACCTGCCCATCTAGAGACTCTTACCGTGCTGCCACTTGCCATGACCACCCGCCTGTCAACAGGTTCCACCTCTCAGACCCGTTACAGTTTGCTCGGGCCATGGAACCCGGTGGCACCCAAGCTCCCTCCCTCTCGGACCTATGTCATGAACTTTCCCGTCAGAGGTCCTAACAGGACTCCATCTTGGGCCACCTGCGTAGTGTTCACTCCCGCCTGGACACACTGACTGCCTCATCGGGAGCTGCTTCCACTCGCACAACTACTACCCCGGCAGCGCCGCTGCCCATCAATACCATAGCATCCCTTCACAGTCCCCGCCTTACCACCCCGCCTCGCTTTGTTGGAGATCCCGGTCAGGCACGGGGCTTCATTAACCTGTGCACCCTGCACTTCGAACTTTTGGCACACCAGTTTTCCACCGACCGAGCCAAAGTGGCCTTCATCACGTCCCATCTCACTGGGGAGGCGCTGGCTTGGCTAAATCCTCTATGGGAGAGTGGAGACCCCCTGGTGTCCAACCTGCCAGCCTTTCTCACGGCCTTCCGGAAGGTCTTCGACGAACCAGGACGAAAGACCTCATCCGCCTCATCTCTGCTACGCCTCCGTCAAGGGCGTCTCACCGTGGGCCAATATGCCATACGGTTCCGTACCCTTGCTTCTGAGCATGCTTGGGATAACGACGCCCTGGTGTCCGTCTTCTGGGAGGGTCTAACCGGCCAGATTAAAGATGAACTTGCCGGTCGGGACATTCCTACCACTCTCGACGACTTAATAACACTTGCCTCCCAGATTGACATCCGGTTCCAGGAGCGTACCAAAGAGGTCACCCGTGAGAGGAGGTTTCCTCGCCTTGCTCCTACCTTCCAGAATCCCGTCACTTCCTCTGTTACTCCCCAGGCGCACTCACCCGAGCCTTTGCAGGTCGACCAGACCAAGATGGTCAAGACCCGTAAAGAGTCACGCCGTGCCAAGGGGAGCTGCTTCTACTGTGGCAGTAAGGAGCACCGGATCCGTTCCTGCCCGGAGAGGTCGGGAGACGCCTGTGTCTAGGATCGCTCAGAGAGGTTGTCCTAGACAAGAATAAACCCTCTCCATCTCTGATGCTGTCGGTCTCTATCATCTGCGGGGAGAACCGTTACTTTGAACTAGCTCAACTTGATTCTGGAGCTGCCGGAAATCTCATTTCTCAGTCCCTGGTAGAGAAATACTGCATTCCCACCAAACCTCTGGTCGAACCCTTATCTGTCGCCTCCGTGGACGGGGGTCTCTTACCGCATCCCATCCAACTTATCACCGAACCCATAACTCTGCAGGTGGGAATGCTGCACTCTGAGAGCATCTTCTTTCATGTTCTACCTGGACTTTCTCATGCCCTTTAGCTTGGCCTACCTTGGCTCCAGAGACATGCACCCGTGCTTGATTGGCAGACTGGAGAAGTCCTTTGCTGGGGACAGGACTGCCATAAGACTTGTTTAGTTCCCGTTCGTCCTGCCCGTCCTTCTCCTCCCCCGGCCAATCTACCCGGCCTGCTGGTACCCTATTGGTCTTATGTGGATGTCTTTAATAAAAAGGAAGCAGAGACATTACCTCCTCATAGACCATACGATTTGCCCTATCGACTTGGTACCTGGCGCTACTCCGCCCCGAGGGCGTATCTACCCTTTGTCCGCTGCTGAGACCCGGTCCATGTCTGAATATATCGAGGAGAATCTGGCCCGGGGGTTTATCCGGAAATCTACCTCCCCGGCGGGAGCAGGCTTCTTCTTCGTTAAAAAGAAGGACAGCTCACTCCGTCCCTGCATAGACTATAGAGGCCTTAACCAGATCACGGTGAAGAATAAATACCCCCTTCCACTCATTCCTGAATTATTTGACCGTCTGAGGGGTACTAGAGTCTTCACCAAGCTGGATCTCCGTGGGGCCCATAACCTGGTTCGTATCCGTCAGGGGGATGAATGGAAGACGGCATTCAACACC
This sequence comes from Phyllobates terribilis, assembly GCF_046119375.1. Taxonomy (NCBI): domain Eukaryota; kingdom Metazoa; phylum Chordata; class Amphibia; order Anura; family Dendrobatidae; genus Phyllobates; species Phyllobates terribilis. The sequence continues at coordinate 454,931,432 of NW_027362763.1, read as the reverse complement.
CGGGACGGCCACTATGAATATCTGGTAATGCCCTTCAGTCTCTGTAATGCTCCCGCCGTCTTTCAAGAGTTGGTCAATGATATCTTCCGTGACCTTCTCTACTCCTGCTTGGTGGTATACCTGGACGACATCTTGGTCTTCTCTCCGGATCTCCCCACACACCGGAGGGACGTTCGTCAGGTCCTGCTCAGGCTCAGGCAAAACCACCTCTACGCAAAATTTGAGAAGTGCCTCTTTGAGCAGACCTCACTTCCATTTCTGGGATACATCATCTCTTGGACCGGTCTACGAATGGATCCTGAGAAACTTTCTGCCATCCAGAAGTGGCCCCGACCGGAGGGGTTGAAGGCTATCCAGCGGTTCCTGGGCTTCGCCAACTACTACCGCCTCTTCATTCCGCACTTCTCTTCCCGGACTGCCCCTATCTCTGCGCTCACCCGTAAGGGCGCTAATCCCAATGAATGGCCGCTCGAGGCAGAGGAGGCCTTCCTGTCTTTGAAACAAGCTTTCTCCTCCGCTCCTGTGCAGCACCGTCCGGACAGCAACAAACAATTCTTCTTAGAAGTAAACGCTTCCTCCTCCAGAGTCGGAGCGGTGCTCACCCAAAAGTCGTCATCCGGAAGAATGGTAACCTGCGGCTTCTTCTCCAAACTCTTCACCTCATCTGAGCGCAATTATTCTATAGGAGACCGAGAATTGTTAGCCATTAAGTTGGCACTGGAGGAGTGGCGTTACCTGCTCGAGGGGGCTTATCACCCGGTAATAATCTACACGGATCACAAAAACTTGGCTTATCTCCAGAGTGCCCAAAGACTTATCCCGCGCCAAGCCCGGTGGTCCTTGTTCTTCGCCCGCTTTGATTTCATTCTTCATTTTCGCCCGGCAGACAAAATATCAAAGCTGATGCCTTGTCCCGATCCTTTTTGTTCTCCGATCTAGAGGAGGAGCCAAAGCACATCATCAACCCCGCCAAGGTAATGCTGGTGGCTCCAGTGGATCTAAATCGTCTTCCACCCGGTAAGACGTTCTTAACAGTACCTGATCGTGAGAAAGTCCTACACTGGGGACATTCGTCTAATCTAGCTGGCCATGCTGGCCAGAAAAAGACCCTCCAGCTTATTACCCGGCATTACTGGTGGCCTATCCTGCACAAGGACGTATTAGACTTTGTCTCAGCCTTTGCGTCCTGCGCCCGCAACAAGGTTCCTAGACATCTGCCAGCCGGCCGCCTTCTGCCTCTTCCCATACCTGCTGCCCCGTGGCAGCATATAGCCATGGACTTTATAACGGATCTCCCTGTCTCTGCTGGTTGCACGGTCATTTGGGTGGTCGCTGACCGCTTCTCTAAGATGGCTCACTTCATCCCCCTGCCGGGCCTTCCGTCTGCATCTGAATTGGCTAAAGACTTTATCCATCATATTTTCCATCTTCATGGTCTCCCTCTCCACATCGTATCCGACCGAGGAGTTCAGTTCACCTCTCGCTTCTGGAGAGCCATGTGTAAACTGCTGGGGGTCATCTTGGACTTCTCCTCTGCTTATCACCCACAGTCCAATGGTCAAGTAGAGCGGATCAACCAAACCTCTGGCAAGTTACCTCCGGCACTTTGTTAATGCCCACCATTCCGACTGGGTGGATCTTTTACCGTGGGCCGAATTTTCCTATAATAATCACGAGAGCGAGTCTTCCTACGAATCCCCGTTTTTTATTGTCTACGGTCAACATCCTCGGATCCCGTTTCCCGTCTCCGCCTCGGTGGATAATCCGGCCGCGGAATCTCTTGTTAGCGAATTCTCCTCCATTTGGGAGAGTACCAGATCCGCACTTCTTCTGTCCTCCGAGCGGATGAAGAAACAGGCTGACAAAAGACGTCTGGATGCGCCCCAATTCCATCCTGGAGATAAAGTCTGGCTCTCGTCCAAATATGTCCGGCTCAAGATTCTTTCCTACAAGTTAGGGCCTCGGTTCATCGGCCCACTGGAAGTTATCAAACAAATCAACCCGGTGGCCTAGAAATTGAAACTCCCGGCCAACTTGCGGATCCCCAACTCCTTCCATGTATCTCTCCTCAAACCCGTGGTACTTAACTCTTTTTCCAAGTCTACAGGTATGCCTCCTGCTCCGGTTTCCACTGAAGACGAGTTTGAGGTAGAGAACATTCTGGCCACCAAAAGGGTAAGAGGAAAGACCTTTTTTCTAGTGGATTGCAAGGGGTTTGGTCCTGAGGAGAGAACGTGGGAGCCCCGGGAGAACATCCATGCCCCGCTCATCCTTGATAAATTTCTCTCCGGCCTAAAAAAGGGGGGGCCTAATGGGGGGGTACTGTAGCGTCGGCGTCCCTGCCTCCTGCTAGGCAGAGATGCCGCTCCTCTCACCTCCCTGCTCCGTCCTCGGCGTCCTCTTCCCACGCTGCTGGCAGCGCTCGCCGCTTCCCGGGCACTGTGCTTAGGGCGCGCGCACGCGCTCCCTCTCTCTTAAAGGGGCCACGCGCGCCATCCTTAGGAGTCCCCGGCCAATTGCCGGTGGAGCTCCCATATATAAGGCACCTCCTCCAAAATGGAGGTGCCCGAGCAAAGTTGTTGCAAAGCCTTTCACCTCTGCTTCAGCCCTCAGGTCCCGTTGCCAGTCTGCTTTCCAGCTCTGTCTACCTGCTTGTATTCCTGCGGTCCGACAGTCTGTCTACCAGCATCCGCCAGTCTGTCTATGGACCAGTCCGCCTGTGGATCAGGAAGCACCTGCCTGATACCTGCCTGATACCTGCCTGATACCTACGTGAGACCACCTGCCAGCCAGCCCAGAGACTCTTACCCGCTCACCTGGGAGCGCTCACCTGCTACCCGCCAGCTAGCCTACCTGGAGGCTCTGCCGTCATTTGCCGTGACCACCTGCCAGCCAGCCGAGAGACTCTTACCCGCTCACCTGGGAGCGCTCACCTGCTACCCGCCAGCTAGCCTACCTGGAGGCTCTGCCATCACTTGCCGTGACCACCTGCCTGTCTAGAGACTCTTACTCTGCTGTCACTTGCCGTGACCACTTGCCCGTCTAGAGACTCTTACCCTGCTGTCACTTGCCGTGACCACCCGCCTGTCAAGAGAGGGCTACCATGCATACCAGGATGAGGGATGGAGTGCCATGCATACCAGGATTGAGGGATGAGGAGGCCATACATACCAGAATTGGGATGAGGGGTGTCATGTATACCAGGATGAGGGGTACCATACATACCAGAATAGGGATGCGGGGTACCATGCATACAAGGATGAGATAAGGGGTGCCATGCATACCAGGATGAGGGGTACCATACATACCAGGATAGGAATGAGGAGTGCCATGCATACCAGGATTGGGGGATGAGGGGTGCCATGCATACCAGGATTTGGGGATGAGGGGTGCTATACATATCAGGATCGGGATTAGGAGTGCCATGTATATCAGATTTGGAATGAGGGGTGTCATGCATACCAGGATTGCGAATGAGGGGTGCCATGCATGCCAAGATTGGGGATGAGGGGTGTCATGCAAACCAAGATTGGGAATTAGGAGTGCCATGCATTGGGGATGAGGGGTGCCATGCATACCAGGATTGGGGATGAGGGGTGCCATGCATACCAGGATTGGGGATGAGGGTGCCATGCATACCAGGATTGGGGGGTGAGGGGACCATACATACCAGGATTGGGGGGTGAGGGGGCCATGCATACCAGAATTGGGGGTGAAGGATACCATGCATACCTGGATTGAGGGGTGACGGGACCATACATACCAGGATTGGGACGTGAGGGGGGCCATACATACCAGGATTGGGGGGTGAGGGGTGCCATGCATACCAGCATTGGGGATGAGGGGTGCCATGCATACCAGCATTGGGGATGAGGAGTACCATGCATATCAGGATAGGATTGCGGGGTACCATGCATACCTGGATGATGGATGGGGTGCCATGCATACCCGGATGAGGGGTACCAATTATACCAGAATAGGGATAAGGGGTACCATGCATGCCAGAATAGAAATATGTGGTGCCATGCATATCAGGATTGGGGAATAAGGAGTGCCATGCCTACCAGGATAGGGATGAGGGGGCCATACATGCCAGGATTGGGGATGAGGGAGCCATTCATACCAGGATGAGGGGTTGGGTTCCATGCATATCAGGATTGGGGGATGAGGAGGCTATACATACCAGTATTGGGGGATGAGGGGTGCCATACATACCAGAACAGGGATGTGGGGTACCATACATACCAGGATGAGGGATGGGGTGCCATGCATACCAGGATGAGGGTTGGGGTGCCATGCATACCAGGATGAGGGCTACCATGCATACCAGAATAGGGATGAGAGTTACCATGCATACCAAGAAAGGAATGTGGGGTACCATGCATACCATGATGAGGGATGGAGTGCCATGCATACCAGGATGAGGGGTACTATACATACCTGGAAGGGATGAGGAGTGCCATGCATACCTGGATTGGGGATGAGGAGTACCATGCATACCAGGAATGGGGATGAGGAAGTCATGCATACCAGGATGAGGGATTGAGTACCATACATATCAGGATTGGGAGATGAGGGGTGCCATATATACCAGGATCGGGATTAGGGGTGCGATGTATATCAAATCTGGGATGAGGTGGCCATGCATGCCAGGATGAGAGATGGGGAGCCATGCATACCAAGATTGGGATGAGGGATACCATGTAGATTACGTTTTGAATGAGGGTTGTCATGCATACCAGGATTGGGGATGAGGGGTGCCATGCATACCAAGATTGAGGATGAGGGGTGCCATGCAAACCAGGATTGGGGAGAAGGAGTGCCATGCATACCAGGATTGAGGATGAGGGGTGCCATGAATGCCAGGATTGGGGATGAGGGGTGCCATGCATGCCAGGATTGGGGAAGAGGGGTGCCATGCAAACCAGAATTGGGGATGAGGGATGCTATGCATACCAGGATTCAGGATGATGAGTGCCATGCTAACCAAGATTGGGGAAGAGGGGAGCCATGCATACCAGGATTGGGGATGAGGGGTGCCATGCATACCAGGATTGGGGATGAGGGGTGCCATGCATACCAGGATTGGGGATGAGGGGTGCCATGCATACCAGGATTGGGGATGAGGGGTGCCATGCATATTAGGATTTGGGATGAGGGTTGCCATGCATACCAGTATAGGGATCTGGGGGGCCATGCATACCACGATTCGGATGAGGGGCCATGCATACCAGAATAGGGATGAGGGGTACCATGTATACCAGGATAGGGATGAGGGTTACCATGCATACCAGGATGTGGGATGTGGTGCCATGCATACCAGGATAGGCATGAGGAGTACCATGCATACCAGTATGAGGGGTACCATACATACCAGGATAGGGATGAAGGATGAGGTACCATGCATACCAGGATTAGGTATGAGGGAGCCATGCATACCAGGATGAGGGGCGCCATGCATGCCAGGATTGGGATGAGGGGTGCCATGCATACCAGGATTGGGGATGAAGGGTGCCTTGTAAACTAGGAATGGGGATGAGGAGTGCCATGTATACCAGGATTGAGGATGATGGGTGCCATGCATACTAGGATTGGGGATGAGGGGTGCCATGCATACCAGGATTGGGGATGAGGGGTGCCATGCAAACCAGGATTGAGGATGAGGGTGCCATGCATACCAGGATTGAGGATGATGTGTGCCATGCATACTAGGATTGGGGATGAGAGGTGCCATGCATACCAGGATTGGGGATGATGGGTGCCATGCATACCAGGAATGGAAATGATGGGTGCCATGCATACTAGGATTGGGGATGAGGGGGGCCATGCATCCCAGGATTGGGTGATGAGGGGACCATACATACCAGGATTGGAGGGTGAGGGGTGCCGTGCATACCAGGATTGGGGGTGATCGATACCATGCATGCCAGGATTGGGGGATGAGGGGACCATGCATACCAGGATTGGGAGGTGAGGTAGGCCATGCATACCAGGATTGGGAGGTGAGGGGGGCCATGCATACCAGGATAGGGGGGTGAGGGGTGTCATGCATACCAGCATTGGGGATGATGGGTGCCATGCATATCAGGATAGGAATGTGGGGTACCATGCTTACCAGGATGATGGATGGGGTGCCATGTATACCAGGATTGGGGATGAGGGGTGCCATGCATACCAGGATTGGGCATGAGGGGTGCCATGCATATTAGGATTCGAGATTAGGGGTGCCATGCATACCAGGATAGGGATGAGGGGTACCATGCATACCAGGATAGGAATTTGGGGGGGCATGCATACCAGGATAGGGATGAGGGATACCATGTATACCAGGAAATTTGTTAGAGCCCTCCTGTTAGTTTTTTCTATCTTGTGTTTTGCGGTCACGTGACCAACTGCCTTTATATTCCAGCTCCACCCTTCTGGCTGTGCTGGACTTCAGTGTTGTTTGACTGTTTTGCTAGCCTGGTGCTTCGGTGCCTATCTCTGTCAGTTTGCTTGGTCCTCTTGGACCTCTAGTACTTTTTGTCAGTTTGTCTTTTGTGTTCTGCAACAACTTCTGTTTAGGAGGTGTCCCATTTTTGTCCCAGTCCTTAGTACTTTTAGGGACCCCTCCCGTATTTCTATAGGTCTTCGTTCAGACTAGCCAAGGACTAAGGCGGGTCTGTTCACAAGGAACAGGCAGCTCGCTACATCGTAGGGATTCAGCTTAGTCTTACTGTAGGGACAGCTTTCCCCTATCTTTCCTTAGTACTTGTTGCAGATCTTAACAGTAAGTTCAGCCCAAAAAAAAACTAAAAGGAAAGAAATCCGGGGATAAGTATGGTTTACGTCAAGGATCTGGCTCACGCCTGCAGGGATTGTCTCTGGAGGTGGCCGAGCTTCAGCAACACGTGAGTAGCTGTCCTGGAGCGCATTTTGTCGAATCCAAGGTAGGACTGCCTGATGTTTTTTATGGTAAACAGCAAGATTTTTTTTCCTTTAAAAATGCTTGTTTGTTATATTTTCGTTTGAGACCAAGGTCCTCTGGGAATGAATCACAACGCATTGGTTTTATTATATCACTTTTGCGCAATGAACCATAGGGGTGGGCCTTTTCTCTCCAGCCTAATGATCCGTGTTTAAGGTCTGTTGAAGAATTTTTTTCTGCTATGGGGCTATTATATGACGATCCTGATTGAATCTCTTCTGCTGAATCAGAACTCAGATGTTTGAATCAGGGGTCAGATGATGTTGAAATTTATTGCACATACTTTAGAAGGTGGGCTTCAGAAGTTAAGTGGAATGATTCGGCGCTGAGATGCTTATTTCTTGCTGGTCTGAGTGAAAGGGTTAAGGATTTGCTAATTGCATTCCCTGCACCTGAGACTCTGCAGGATGCTATGCAGTTAGCTGTTCGTATTGACAGGAGACTGAGGTACTGGCTCAATGAAGTAAAAACTCCTGTAACATCAGGTCCTTGTCCCCAGAAAATGCGCTCTGACGGCGGAGAACCGATGGAGGTTGGAGCGATGTAACTCCGCTCTCAGGAAAGAGACCAAAGGTTTATCGAGGGTTTGTGTCTTTATTGTGGTAAAGCTGACCATTTGATTAAGTATTGTGAGCGTTGTTTAAGAAAAAAAAAGGTCAGTTACGCCCGTATAGCTTGTTTACGCTCTGCAGGATTATTTCTTTCTGGGAGTTCTACTCTGCAGGGAGATTTGATTGAATTTCAGGTATTTGTGGATTGTGGTTCAACACTTAATGTGATTGATAAAGGGTTTTTGGAAAACCTTAAATTGAAAGCCAAACCTTTATCATCACCTATTTCTGTGATTGCAATTGATAACACTCCTTTGAAATGTATTACACACATGACTGCTGCATTTCCCCTCACTATCAATGGAGTTCATCAAGAAATTTTGGACTTGGTTGTTTTGGACAATTTACCCTCTCCAGTTGTTTTAGGTTTGCCTTGGTTAAAACTGCACAATCCTTTACTGGACTGGTCTACTAATGTGATTAAGTCTTGGAGCCCGAAGTGCTATGATAAATGTTGTAATGATCGCATTGCGGCTGTGGAGAAAGGGGAATTACCGGAACCTATTCAAGATTTTTGGAGGGTTTTTTCGGAAGAGGAGTCGCAAGTTTTACCTCCTCATAGGGATTATGATTGCGTCATTGAGTTTGTTCCTGGAGCTACTCTTCCCAAGAGTCGCTTGTTTAATCTGACTAAGACTAAATCCATCTAGTTCAACCCATAGCCTAACATGTTGATCCAGAGGAAGGCAAAAAAAACCATGTGGCAAACACTAAGCTCCACATTGGGGAAAAAAATTCCTTCCCGACTCCATACGACAATCAGACTAGTTCCCTGGATCAACGCCCTATTAAGGAATCTAGTATATATAACCTGTAATATTATACTTTTCAAGAAAGGCATCCATGCCCTTCTTAAATGTTCGTAGTGAATCACTCATTACAACATCATGCGGCAGAGAGTTCCATAGTCTCACTGCTCTTACAGTAAAGAATCCCCGTCTGTGATTATGATTAAACCTTCTTTCCTCCAGACGTAGAAGATGCCCCCTTGTCCCCGTCTCTGGCCTCAGAGTAAAAAGATCAGTAGACAGGTCTTTGTACTGTCCCCTCATATACTTGTACATAGTAATAAGATCACCCCTAAGCCTTTGTTTTTCCACAGTAAATAACCCCAAGTGTAATGACCTGTCTTGGTATTGCAGACCCCCCAGTCCTCTAATAACCTTGGTCGCTCTTCTCTACACCCTCTCTAGTTCAGCTATGTCTTTCTTATACACCGGAGACCAGAACTGTACACAGTATTCTAAGTGTGGTCGCACTAATGACTTGTATAGAGGTAAAATTATGTTCTCCTCATGAGCATCTATGCCTCTTTTAAAGCATTCCATTATTTTATTTGCCTTTGCAGCAGCTGCCTAACACTGGCCACTAAACGTGAGCTTGTCGTCCACCAATACAACCAGGTCTTTTTCAGTTACAGTTTTGCCCAGTGTTTTACAATTAAGCATATAATTATACATTTTATTTCCTCTGCCCAAGTGCATTACCTTACATTTATCCCCATTAAAGCTCATTTGCCATTTATCAGCCCAAGCTTCTAGTTTACATAGATCCTCCTGTAATATAAAATTGTCCTCCTCTGTATTGATTACCCTGCAGAGTTTAGTGTCATCTGCAAATATTGAAATATTACTCTGTATGCCCCCTACAAGGTCATTAATAAATATGTTAAAAAGAAGGGGGCCCAATACTGACCCCTGTGGTACCAAACTTTTAACTGAGACACAGTCTGAGTGTTATCCATTAATAACCACCCTTTGTTTCCTATCACTGAGCCAATTCTTAACCCACATACATAAATTTTCCCCTATCCCCATTGTTCTCATTTTATGTATCAACCTTTTGTGTGGAACCGTATCAAAAGCTTTTGAAAAGTCCATGTACACAACATCCACTACATTTCCTTGGTCCAGTCCGGAACTTGCCTCCTCATAAAAACTGATCAGATTAGTTTGACAGGAACGGTCTCTCGTAAACCCATGCTGATATGGGTCATGAGGTTATTCTTCTTCAGATGCTCTAGTATAGCATCTCTTAGGAAACCCTCCAGGATTTTACTCACAGTAGAGGTTAAGCTTACTGGCCTATAATTTCCAAGTTCAGTTTTTGTCCCCTTTTTGAATATTGGCACCACATTTGCTATACGCCAGTCGTGTGGTACAGACCCTGTTATTATGGAATCTTTAAAGATTAAAAATAATGGTCTATCTATGACATTGCTTAATTCCTGCAGTACTCGCGGGTGTATCCCATCTGGGCCCGGGGATTTATCTGGATGCTGCCAAGCGCTTGAATGCCCGTCAAGTCAAGCTAGGTGGGCACTTTTTTTTTCTCGGTTTCATTTTTCTGTTACCTATTTCCCTGCTACTAAGAATGTTAAAGCTGATGCTTTATCTCGCAGCTTCTCTCCTACGGTCGGTGCCGAGGAGGAGGAGAGCATTTTACAGAAAGGAGTTGTGGTGGCGACATTGGACTCTGTTTTGGAGAATGGGATTCTGAAAGCTCAAGATGATGCTACATCTAACACTCCCCATGGGAGGTAGTTCGTGCCTAGAGCTTTTAGGAGAGATTTGTTTGTGGAGTGTCATGAGGCTCCGGTGGCAGGTCATCCAGGAATTTCAAAGACTAAGAGACTTATCAGTCGCAGTTTTTAGTGGCCTGGATGGCAGAAGGAAGTTATCAAGTGGGTGCGTCAGTGTACCGTGTGTGCTAGGTCAAAGGCTTCACATACTCCTGCTGCGGGGGTGCTTTGCCCTCTGGAGGTTCCTAGTGCGCCTTGGACGCATCTGACAATGGATTTTATTACTGATCTTCCTGTGTCCGAAGGTTTTACTGTCATCTGGGTGGTCGTGGACCATTTTAGTAAGATGTGCCATTTGGTACCATTCATTAAGTTGCCCTGTGCCAAAACACTCGCTAAGGCGCTTGTTAAGGAGATTGTCAAGCTCCATGGCGTTCCCACGGATATTGTTTCTGATAGAGGACCTCAGTTTGTGGCTCGCTTTTGGCATGCTTTTTGTGACAGGTTGGGAGTCCATTTGTCATTTTCGTCTGGTTATCATCCTGAGTCTAATGGACAGACTGAAAGAAAGAACCAGGATGTTGAACAGTTTTTGCATTGCTTTGTGGCTGACAATCATGAGGTGTGGTCTGAGTTTCTGCCTCTCGCTGAATTTGCTCTTAACAATCATACATCCTCCTCTGCTGGGTGTTCTCCTTTTTTGTTGTTGTACTGGGAGACATCCGTCTTTTGGTTCGTTCTCCAAATTGTGGTCGGCGGTGCCGGAGGAGGAGAATTTTTACGGTGATTTGGAGAGAGTTTGGACTAATGTACGTTGCAACCTTCAAGAGGCTAACGAGAAGTCCAAGAAGTATTTTGACAGGAAACGTAAAGAGGTTTTGTTTACTGTGGGTGATATGGTTTGGTTGTCCTCGAAGAACCTGCGGTTGAGGATTCCCTCTAAAAAACTGGGTCCTAAGTTTGTGGGTCCATTTAAAGTGCTTCAGGTTGTTAACCCGTCTGCTGTTAGGTTGGATGCTACTACTTCCAGGAAGATTAATCCTGTGTTTCATGATTCCTTGTTGAAAAAGGCGGACGTATCTGATAGGGACGCCACTGTCACAGTTCCTCCTGTGGTGGAAGACGGCGAATTTGAAATTTCGTGTATCTTGAATTCTAGATTGCATAGAGGGAGATTACGGTATCTTGTCTCCTGGAAGGGTTTCGGTCCCTAAGACAACTGCTGGGTAAGGACGGATGATGTCTCTGCTCCTAGGCTTGTTAAAGCTTTCCACAGGAGGTTTCCGGATAGGCCTGGGCCTGGAGGATCCAGAGGAGCCTCATAAAAGAGGGGGTACTGTTAGAACCCTCCTGTTAGTTTTTTCTATCTTGTGTTTTGCGGTCACGTGACCATCTGCCTTTATATTCCAGCTCCGCCCTTTTGGCTGTGCTGGACTTCAGTGTTGTTTGACTGTTTTGCTAGCCTGGTGCTTCGGTGCCTATCTCTGTCAGTTCGCTTGGTCCTCTTGGACCTCTAGCACTTTTTGGCAGTTTGTCTTTTGTATTCTGCAACAACTTCTGTTTAGGAGGTGTCCCATTTTTGTCCCAGTCCTTAGTACTTTAAGGGACCCCTCCCGTATTTCTATAGGTCTTCGTTCAGACTAGCCGAGGACTAAGGCGGGTCTGTTCACAAGGAACAGGCAGTCCGCTACATCAAAGGAATTCAGCTTAGTCTTACTGTAGGGACAGCTTTCCCCTATCTTTCCTTATTACTTGTTGCAGATCTTAACAATAGGGATGAGGGGTATCATGTATACCAGGATGAGGGATGGGGTGCCATGCATACCAGGATAGGCATGAGGGGTATCATGCATACCAGGATAGGGATGAGGGATGGGGCACAATGCATACCAGGATTGGGCATGAGGGAGCCATGCATACCAGGATGAGGGGCACCATGCATGCCAGGATTGGGATGAGGGGTGCAATGCATACCAGGATTTGGGATGAGGGGTGCCATGCATACCAGGATTGGGAGTGAGGGGTGCCATGCATACCAGGATTGGGGGTGAGGGGTGCCATGCATACCATGATTGGGGATGACGGGTGCCATGCATACCAGGATTAGTGGTGAGGGGTGCCATGCATAGCATAATTGGGGGTGAGGGGTGCCATGCATACCAGGATTGGGGATGAGGGGTGCCATGCATACCAGGATTAATGGTGAGCGGTACCATGCATACCAGGATTGGGGTTGAGGGGTGCCATGCATACCAGGATTGGGGGTGAGGGGTGCCATGCATACAGGATTGGGGGTGAGGGGTGCCATGCATACCACAATTGGGAGTGAGGGGTGCCATGCATGCCAGGATGAGGGATGGAGTGCCATGTATACCAGGATTGAGGGATGAGGAGGCCATACATACCAGAATTGGGATGAAGGGTGCCATGTATACCAGGATGAGGGTTACCATACATACCAGAATAGGGATGCAGGGTACCATGCATAGCAGGATGAGTGATGGGGTGCCATGCATACCAGGATGAGGGGTACCATACATACCAGGATAGGGATGAGGAGTGCCATGCATACCAGGATTGGGGATGAGGGGTACCATGCATACCAGAATTTGGGATTAGGAAGCCATGCATACCACGATGAGGGATTGGGTACCATACATACCTGGATTGGGGGTGAGGGATGCCATGCATACCAGGATTGGGGGATGAGGGGTGCCATGCTTGCCAGGATGAGGGATGGAGTGCCATGCATACCAGGATTGAGGGATGAGGAGGCCATACATACCAGAATTGGGATGAAGGGAGCCATGTATACCAGGAAGAGGGTTTCCATACATACCAGAATAGGGATGCGGGGTACCATGCATACCAGGATGAGAGATCGGGCGCCATGCATACCAGGATGAGGGTTACCATACATACCAGAATAGGGATGAGGAGTGCCATGCATACCAGGATTGGGGATGAGGGATACCAAGCATCCCAGAATTGGGGATAATGAAGCCATGCATACCAGGATGATGGATTGGGCACCATACATACCAGGATTGGGGGTTGAGGTGTGCCATACATACCAGGATAGGGATGAGGGGTGCCATGTATATCAAATTTGGGATGAGGGGGCCATGCAAACCAGGATGAGAGATGGGATACCATGCATACCAGGATTGGGATTGGGATGATGGGGTTATGTATACCAGATTTGGAATGAGGGGTGCCATGCATTCTAGGATTGTGGATGAGGGGTGCCATGCATACCAGGATTGTGGATGAGGGGTGCCATGCAATCCAGGATTGGGGATGAGAAGTGCGATGCATACCAGGATTGGGAATGAGTGGTGCCATGCATACCACGATTGTGGATGAGAGGTGCCATGCAAACCAGGATTGGGGATGAGGGGTGCCATGCATACCAGGATTGAGGATGATGGGTGCCATGCATACCAGGATTGGGGATGAGGGGTGCCATGCATATTAGGATTTTGGATGAGGGGTCATGCATACCAGGATGAGGGATGAAGGGTACCTTGAATACCAGGATAGGGATGAGGGGTACCATGCATACCAGGATGAGAGGTGGGATACCATGCATACCAGGATTGGGATTGGGATGATGGGGTTATGTATACCAGATTTGGAATGAGGGGTGCCATGCATACTAGGATTGGGGATGAGGGGTGCCATGCATACCAAGATTGTGGATGAGGGGTGCCATGCAAATCATAGCTGTCATCAACCCCAACTTCCATTATGCCAATTTCCACCGCATACGCTTTTTCCTCTCGTTCCATTGCGTCATCAGCCGGCTTTGTATGTACTAAAGAAACATATGTTATATAGTTACATATAGTTACATAGTTACATAGGTTAAAAGAAGACCTAGGTGCATCAAGTTCAACCTTCCTCCACCAATTGTACATTTTGTCACTAGCTTAACTGTAACCCACAATGTTATTTGTATCGACAAAATCAACCAGCCCTTTATTAAAAGCTGTTATAGTGTCAGCCATTACTACCTCTTGTGGTAGGGCATTCCACAGTCCGACTGCTCTGACTGTAAAGAACCCTTTCCTGTTTAGCTGATGGAATCGTCTTTCTTCCACTAGTAATGAGTGCCCCCTGGTCCTTAGTATGGTCTTAGTATGGTCTTTGGATGGAATAAGTCATGTGCTTGTCCTTTGTACTGACCACATATATATTTATACATGTAAATGAGATCTCCTCTGAGGCGTCTTTTTTCTAAGTTAAACAAGCTCAACTTTTTCAACCTCTTATCATATGAGAGGCCTTCCATCCCTTGTAATAATCTAGTTCCCCGCTTTTGAAATGACTCTAAATTATGAATACAATTTATAGAAAATGTGGAGCCCAAAACTGGATCCCATATTCTAGATGTGGCCTCACCAGTGATTTATAAAGGGATAACAATACACTGGGATCGCGGGATTTTAACTCTCTTTTTATACACCCTAAAATCTTGTTTGCTTTTGCGGCTGCTGCTTGACATTGAGTACTGCTGCTCAGCTTACTTGTAACCAGAATGCCCAAGTCCTTCTCCTGTTCTGTAGTCCAGAGTATACTCCCATTTAATGTATATGCAGCAATAGGATTACTCCATCCTAGGTGCATTATGCTACATTTATCTACATTAAACCTCATTTGCCAAGTGTTTGCCCATTCAGACTTGCACCATCTTATCCAGATCATTCTGCAATATTGTAAAGTAGGGATCAGATTTTAATATCCTACATAGTTTGGTGTCGTCAGTAAAGACTGGCACTTTACTCTCAATCCCATCCCCAAGGTCATTAATAAAAAGGTTAAAAAGAATCGGCCCTAGCACAGATCCCTGCAGTACCCCGCTCTCTCCCATTCGGAGAACATAACATTTATGACTACTCTTTGTTTCTTGTCATTTAGCCAATTTCTTACCCATCTGCATGTAGTTCCCCCAAGTCCTTGCTTCTGTAGCTTCAGTATAAGGCTGCTATGAGGGGCAGTATCAAATGCCTTTGCAAAGTCCAGATAAATCACATCAGCAGCATTACCAACATCCTGATTTGCACTTACCTCATCATAGAAATTCAACATGTTGGTTAGACACATTACTGGAGATGAGCGAACCTTTCAATGTTCGGATCATTTCAGCTAGGCGAACTTCCCGATGTTCACCGAATAGTTTGCCGTATGGTTAGTCGAACATACTGAATCCCATTGGATTCAATGGGAGGCAAAACCAAATGCATACACATCTTTAAACGAGCCCAAAAGCTGCCAAAACAGCTCAAATTAGGGGCGGACACCAGGAAAAGTGCCATCAATTGACCCACAGTACAGATTTTATAATGGCACAGCAGCAATCAGCCATGAGTCATGCATGAGGAATCAGGGTCTGGGCCAGCATTTACAGATTGGAATTGAACTTTAAATTAAGACGAGGTGGGTGAGGGATCGGTGTAGGCTTGCTGCGCTGTGAGCCTGATACCACATGCAACAGCTCAAGCTGATTTTCTGCTCAGCTACACTCAGATGGCATAAAAATCAGTTTCATAGAGTATAATTGTTACAAAAATTTAAGGATAGTAACACAGGTAGTTGACTGAAAGTAAGTGGAGGCCTGCCAATCTGGGAGGCCTACTGCTACAGGCAGCACACATGAAGGATACCCAACCACAAGTCTTCACATTTCCAATAATTAGGGGCAGACACCACCAAAATGGCATAAATTTCACCAAAGTAGAAATAGTATAATGGGGACTGGCACCTCTTCCACTACAGCCAACCCAGCAGATAGAGACCCAATCAGGAGTCTTCAAATTTAAAAAAAATTTGTGGCAGACACCACCAAAGTGCCATCAATTTCACTAAATTGGGGACAGACACCTCTTCCACTACAGCCAACCCACCAGATGGAGACCCAACCAGGAGTCTCCACAGTTAGAAAAAATAATGTTAACATCTGCAGCAGCAACAGCAGGCACAGAAGACACGACAAAGATATCACAGACTGCAATTATGCGAGATCAATGCAGCACCCTAAAAACTACAACATCGCCAGGGGCGTACATAGAAATCATGGGGCCCGAAGCTCTAATTGGGCCCCCCCCAAAAAAAAAAATAAACAAATATTTGTCTGTGTCACAGAAGAGCAGATCTCACAACTTTCCAGCCTTTACATAGTAATTTTCCTCCTGCTGAAGTCCTAGATTCCTCTTTCACTGCCCCATAAATCCAAAGGTGGTGAAGGTAGAGATATACGTCCGCGCCGCTGAAAAATCCTCAAATCAGGAACATATAATAAAATCCTTGCTTATTGGTAAATGCCTACGCGTTTCTGGGTGTTCCACACCCCTTCATCAGGGGTTCATCACACAACCTAACCAGGTGAGAACCACCTTTTTACTATTATTCCCTTTGTCTACAGATGTAACCCTATTGGGCTTTGCGCTCTCTCTCTCTTTGTATTGCCCCATAAAGTATGATGCCAATAAAAGTGCCCCCCAAACACAGTATGATACCCCTATGGTGCATTCCTCCACATTAGCCTCCACATGCACAGTATAATGACCCTATTGTACCCCACTTCAACTCCCAAGGCAAAGTATGGTGACCACAACACAGTATGATCTCCCAACTGTGACTCCCACACAGCCCTCCATACAGTATAATGGCCCCCACTAACCCTCCAAACAGTATGATGGACCTCACACAAACCTTCACACCGTATAATTGCTTTCATACAGTATAATGGCCCCCACATAGCCCTCAAAATATTATAATGGCCCCACATAGCCTTCCATATAGTATAATATGCCACCCATAATCCTCCATATAGTATAATGCGCCCCCCATAATCCTCCATATAGTATAATGCGCCCCCCCATAATCCTCCATATAGTATAATGAACTTCCCATGGCCCTCCATAAAATATAATGCATTCCCCATAGTCCTCC
Source organism: Phyllobates terribilis (assembly GCF_046119375.1). Lineage (NCBI taxonomy): Eukaryota > Metazoa > Chordata > Amphibia > Anura > Dendrobatidae > Phyllobates > Phyllobates terribilis. Next base: position 454,914,379 of record NW_027362763.1, on the reverse strand, counting down.
ATACAGTATATTACACACCCCATAGAGTAAAATGCAGCCCCCATATAGTATAATGCACCCCACAGTCCTGAAGTATTATGGGGACCACGTACTCACTGATTATAAATTATCGTATATTTTAAATAAGCCGACCCGAGTATAAGCCGAGGCCCCTAATTTTACCACAAAAAACTTGGAAAATGTATTGACTCTAGTATAAGCCAAGGGTGGGAAATGCAGCAGCTACTGGCAAATTTCCCCATCCTGAAATGTATGGTACCCCTCATCCCCCAATCCTGGTACGTATGGCACCCCTCATCCCCCAATACTGGTAAGCATGGCAACCCTCATCCCTCAATCCTGGTACACATGACACCTCTCATTCCCCATTCCTGGTATGTGTGTCCCAATCACTTTGCACATAAAAAAAAATAAACACTTATACTCACCTTCCTTACTCAACTCTGCTCCAGCGCTACTGCGTCCTGTCTGCCAGCAGCTCATGTCGGCATCAGAGAAGCAAGTGCTCTCATATGCTGAGGTTAGCTGTTGCAGCCGGCATATTCACTTCTATCCACGTCCGGAATATGGGGGTGGAGAAGCGTGAATATGCATTCTGTTTAGTAGCGGGCACTGCCAGCAGAATCCGCTGCTCAGCGCTCCTCCGTGCTCGCTACTAAAGACAACGAATATTCCCTTTTCTCCATGTCCATGGGAGTGAAGAAGAGGGACTATTCATGACTCTTTAGCAGCGGGCACACATGGTAGCTGCAGCAGCAGCTGCTGCGTGTCCCCTGCTCCTCCGCCGCCGCAACCTCCCTTGCCCCTAATACTCACATATCCTCCTCTTTCCCCCGCTGCTTTGGGACCTTTCCGGCTAACGGGCTCCCCCGGCTCACGGGCCCCATAGCTGTGGCATGGCCTGCTGCCATTTGCGGTACGCCACTGAACATTGCCTAGTCTGTACAGTCTGCGATTGGGGTGCAAAGGTCCTTGGAGATCCATGACTGGCTCATCTTGCTTAAAGTTATGCAGTCTACTAGTGGTGAGCGAACATGCTCGACACTGCTCGGTACTCGCCCGAGCACCGAGCATTTCCGGGTTACTCGGGCGGGAGCTCGGGTCTCCGCCCTGCATGTTTGGCGCTCTTTACAGAGCCAATGAACATGCAGGGATTGCCAGCCAGTCACTGTAATGCTGCAGCCATGTTGGTTGTGGGCATTACAGTGATTGGCTGGCTGCACAGCGTCACCTCGAGTATTTAAAACCAGGCGCCGCCATCTTGGACACAGTCGCTCCAGATCAGACAGTGTAGGGACAGCGCTGCTGATTTAGGGAGAGATATAAACTGCGAAATAGTTAGTGTAGGGTCTGTAAAGGCTGCCAGAACAAACAGTCCTTTTCAGGACTAATATCCATCCCAGATACCAGGCAGGCAGGCTGTATAGGAGACACAGTGGTTATACCAGCAAACGCTGCATTACAGTCCTGTGTGCTCCTGTTGCTGAAATTGCTGGACTTAGCACCAGGTGTCGGGGGCCAGGAAAAATCCTTTTTTTTTCATCTAAATCCTCCTTTTTTTTTCCTCCTTCACACTGTACAAATACCCGTCTTATTAACCTTTTGGTGTCCCCCCCCCCGCCCCAAAAAAAAGCGTGTCTCTGATTTTTCAAACACAAATATAACTGTTGAAAATAGTCTGGTGTAGGCTGGAGAAACAGAAGTGTTGTTTTGCACTTCCACGGTTCAAACCTCTGTATTATCCATTTTGGGCCATTTGTATCTAAAAAAAAAAACAGTTTGAGTGTGTCGCTCACTGTTCAGCCGCAAATCTATATATTTAAAAAAGTCTGGTATACCCCAGTAAACAATAACTGTGGTTTTGCCATCCCACGGTAAAAGATCTCTATTATTCAGGTTTTGGTATATTTTCCGTAAAGAAAAACAGTAGTGTCTCCTCACTGTTGTGACACAAAAATATATCTGTTGAAAATAGTCTTGTGTAGGCCCGACATCCCAGTGTGGTTTCGCAGTTCCATGGGTCAAATCGCTGTACTATCCAGTTTTGGGCCTTTGGTATAAAAAAAAAAGCAGTTTGAGTGTGTCGCTCACTGTTCAGCCGCAAATATCTCTAGTTAAAAAAGTGTGGTATACCCCAGTAAACAATAACTGTGGTTTTGACATCCCACGGTAAAAAATCTCTATTATTCAGGTTTTGGTATATTTTCCGTAAAGAAAAACAGTAGAGTCTCCTGACTGTTGTGACACAAAAATATATCTGTTGAAAATAGTCTTGTGTAGGCCCGACATCCCAGTGTGGTTTCGCAGTTCCACGGGTCAAATCGCTGTAGTATCCAGTTTTGGGCCTTCGGTATCTAAAAAAAAAAGCAGTTTCAGTGTGTCGCTCACTGTTCAGCCGCAAATATCTCTATTTATAAAAGTGTGGTATACCCCAGTAAACAATAACTGTGGTTTTGCCATCCCACGGTAAAAAATCTCTATTATTCAGCTTTTGGTAGTTTTTTCCGTAAAGAAAAACAGTAGTGTCTCCTGACTGTTGTGACACAAAAATATATCTGTTGAAAATAGTCTTGTGTAGGCCCGACATCCCAGTGTGGTTTCGCAGTTCCATGGGTCAAATCGCTGTACTATCCAGTTTTGAGCCTTTGGTATCTAAAAAAAAAGCAGTTTGAGTGTGTCACTCACTGTTCAGCCGCAAATATCTCTATTTAAAAAAGTGTGGTATACCCCAGAAAACAATAACTGTAGTTTTGCCATCCCACGGTAAAAAATCTCTATTATTCAGCTTTTGGTAGTTTTTTCCGTAAAGAAAAACAGTAGTGTCTCCTGACTGTTGTGACACAAAAATATATCTGCTGAAAATAGTCTTGTGTAGGCCCGACATCCCAGTGTGGTTTCGCAGTTCCACGGGTCAAATCGCTGTGCTATCCAGTTTTGGGCCTTTGGTATCTAAAAAAAAAGCAGTTTGAGTGTGTCGCTCACTGTTCAGCCGCAAATATCTCTATTTTAAAAAGTGTGGTATACCCCAGTAAACAATAACTGTGGTTTTGCCATCCCACGGTAAAAAATCTCTAATATTGAGCTTTTGGTAGTTTTTTCCGTAAAAGAAAACAGTAGTGTCTCCTGACTGTTGTGACACAAAAATATATCTGTTGAAAATAGTCTTGTGTAGGCCCAACAACCCAGTGTGGTTTCGCAGTTCCACGGGTCAAATCGCTGTACTATCCAGTTTTGGGCCTTTGGTATCTAAAAAAAAAGCAGTTTGAGTGTGTCGCTCACTGTTCAGCCGCAAATATCTCTATTTAAAAAAGTGTGGTATACCCCAGTAAGCAATAACTGTGGTTTTGCCATCCCACTGTAAAAAATCTCTATTATTCAGCTTTTGGTAGTTTTTTCCGTAAAGAAAAACAGTAGTGTCTCCTGACTGTTGTGACACAAAAATATATCTGTTGAAAATAGTCTTGTGTAGGACCGACATCCCAGTGTGGTTTTGCAGTTCCATGGGTCAAATCGCTGTACTATCCAGTTTTGGGCATTTGGTATCTAAAAAAAAAGCAGTTTGAGTGTGTCGCTCACTGTTCAGCCGCAAATATCTCTATTTAAAAAGTGTGGTATACGCCAGTAAACAATAACTGTGGTTTTGCCATCCCACGGTAAAAAATCTCTATTATTCAGGTTTTGGTATATTTTCCGTAAAGAAAAACAGTAGTGTCTCCTGACTGTTGTGACACAAAAATATAACTGTTGAAAATAGTCTTGCGTAGGCCCGACATCCCAGTGTTGTTTCGCAGTTCCACGGGTCAAATCACTGTACTATCCAGTTTTGGGCCTTTGGTATCTAAAAAAAAAGCAGTTTGAGTGTGTCGCTCACTGTTCAGCTGCAAATATCTCTATTTAAAAAAGTGTGGTATACCCCAGTAAACAATAACTGTGGTTTTGCCATCCCACGGTAAATAATCTCTATTATTCAGCTTTTGGTAGTTTTTTCCGTAAAGAAAAACAGTAGTGTCTCCTGACTGTTGTGACACAAAAATATATATGTTGAAAATAGTCTTGTGTAGGCCCGACATCCCAGTGTGGTTTCGCAGTTCCACGGGTCAAATCGCTGTACTATCCAGTTTTGGGCCTTTGGTATCTAAATAAAAGCAGTTTCAGTGTGTCGCTCACTGTTCAGCCGCAAATATCTCTATTTAAAAAAGTGTGGTATACCCCAGTAAACAATAACTGTGGTTTTGCCATCCCACGGTAAAAAATCTCTATTATTCAGCTTTTGGTAGTTTTTTCCGTAAAGAAAAACATTAGTGTCTCCTGACTGTTGTGACACAAAAATATATCTGTTGAAAATAGTCTTGTGTAGGCCCGACATCCCAGTGTGGTTTCGCAGTTCCATGGGTCAAATCGCTGTACTATCCAGTTTTGGGCCTTTGGTATCTAAAAAAAAAGCAGTTTGAGTGTGTCGCTCACTGTTCAGCCGCAAATATCTCTATTTTAAAAAGTGTGGTATACCCCAGTCAACAATAACTGTGGTTTTGCCATCCCACGGTAAAAAATCTCTAATATTGAGCTTTTGGTAGTTTTTTCCGTAAAGGAAAACAGTAGTGTCTCCTGACTGTTGTGACACAAAAATATATCTGTTGAAAATAGTCTTGTGTAGGCCCGACATCCCAGTGTGGTTTCGCAGTTCCACGGGTCAAATCGCTGTACTATCCAGTTTTGGGCCTTTGGTATCTAAAAAAAAGCAGTTTGAGTGTGTCGCTCACTGTTCAGCCGCAAATATCTCTATTTAAAAAAGTGTGGTATACCCCAGTTAAACAATAACTGTGGTTTTGCCATCCCACGGTAAAAAATCTCTATTATTCAGCTTTTGGTAGTTTTTTCTGTAAAGAAAAACAGTAGTGTCTCCTGACTGTTGTAACACAAAAATATATCTGTTGAAAATAGTCTTGTGTACGCCCGACATCCCAGTGTGGTTTCGCAGTTCCACGGGTCAAATCGCTGTACTATCCAGTTTTGGGCCTTTGGTATCTAAAAAAAAAGCAGTTTGAGTGTGTCACTCACTGTTCAGCCGCAAATATCTCTATTTAAAAAAGTGTGGTATACCCCAGAAAACAATAACTGTAGTTTTGCCATCCCACGGTAAAAAATCTCTATTATTCAGCTTTTGGTAGTTTTTTCCGTAAAGAAAAACAGTAGTGTCTCCTGACTGTTGTGACACAAAAATATATCTGTTGAAAATAGTCTTGTGTAGGCCCGACATCCCAGTGTGGTTTCGCAGTTCCACGGGTCAAATCGCTGTGCTATCCAGTTTTGGGCCTTTGGTATCTAAAAAAAAAGCAGTTTGAGTGTGTCGCTCACTGTTCAGCCGCAAATATCTCTATTTTAAAAAGTGTGGTATACCCCAGTAAACAATAACTGTGGTTTTGCCATCCCACGGTAAAAAATCTCTAATATTGAGCTTTTGGTAGTTTTTTCCGTAAAAGAAAACAGTAGTGTCTCCTGACTGTTGTGACACAAAAATATATCTGTTGAAAATAGTCTTGTGTAGGCCCAACAACCCAGTGTGGTTTCGCAGTTCCACGGGTCAAATCGCTGTACTATCCAGTTTTGGGCCTTTGGTATCTAAAAAAAAAGCAGTTTGAGTGTGTCGCTCACTGTTCAGCCGCAAATATCTCTATTTAAAAAAGTGTGGTATACCCCAGTAAGCAATAACTGTGGTTTTGCCATCCCACTGTAAAAAATCTCTATTATTCAGCTTTTGGTAGTTTTTTCCGTAAAGAAAAACAGTAGTGTCTCCTGACTGTTGTGACACAAAAATATATCTGTTGAAAATAGTCTTGTGTAGGACCGACATCCCAGTGTGGTTTTGCAGTTCCATGGGTCAAATCGCTGTACTATCCAGTTTTGGGCATTTGGTATCTAAAAAAAAAGCAGTTTGAGTGTGTCGCTCACTGTTCAGCCGCAAATATCTCTATTTAAAAAGTGTGGTATACGCCAGTAAACAATAACTGTGGTTTTGCCATCCCACGGTAAAAAATCTCTATTATTCAGGTTTTGGTATATTTTCCGTAAAGAAAAACAGTAGTGTCTCCTGACTGTTGTGACACAAAAATATAACTGTTGAAAATAGTCTTGCGTAGGCCCGACATCCCAGTGTTGTTTCGCAGTTCCACGGGTCAAATCACTGTACTATCCAGTTTTGGGCCTTTGGTATCTAAAAAAAAAGCAGTTTGAGTGTGTCGCTCACTGTTCAGCTGCAAATATCTCTATTTAAAAAAGTGTGGTATACCCCAGTAAACAATAACTGTGGTTTTGCCATCCCACGGTAAATAATCTCTATTATTCAGCTTTTGGTAGTTTTTTCCGTAAAGAAAAACAGTAGTGTCTCCTGACTGTTGTGACACAAAAATATATATGTTGAAAATAGTCTTGTGTAGGCCCGACATCCCAGTGTGGTTTCGCAGTTCCACGGGTCAAATCGCTGTACTATCCAGTTTTGGGCCTTTGGTATCTAAATAAAAGCAGTTTCAGTGTGTCGCTCACTGTTCAGCCGCAAATATCTCTATTTAAAAAAGTGTGGTATACCCCAGTAAACAATAACTGTGGTTTTGCCATCCCACGGTAAAAAATCTCTATTATTCAGCTTTTGGTAGTTTTTTCCGTAAAGAAAAACATTAGTGTCTCCTGACTGTTGTGACACAAAAATATATCTGTTGAAAATAGTCTTGTGTAGGCCCGACATCCCAGTGTGGTTTCGCAGTTCCATGGGTCAAATCGCTGTACTATCCAGTTTTGGGCCTTTGGTATCTAAAAAAAAAGCAGTTTGAGTGTGTCGCTCACTGTTCAGCCGCAAATATCTCTATTTTAAAAAGTGTGGTATACCCCAGTCAACAATAACTGTGGTTTTGCCATCCCACGGTAAAAAATCTCTAATATTGAGCTTTTGGTAGTTTTTTCCGTAAAGGAAAACAGTAGTGTCTCCTGACTGTTGTGACACAAAAATATATCTGTTGAAAATAGTCTTGTGTAGGCCCGACATCCCAGTGTGGTTTCGCAGTTCCACGGGTCAAATCGCTGTACTATCCAGTTTTGGGCCTTTGGTATCTAAAAAAAAGCAGTTTGAGTGTGTCGCTCACTGTTCAGCCGCAAATATCTCTATTTAAAAAAGTGTGGTATACCCCAGTTAAACAATAACTGTGGTTTTGCCATCCCACGGTAAAAAATCTCTATTATTCAGCTTTTGGTAGTTTTTTCTGTAAAGAAAAACAGTAGTGTCTCCTGACTGTTGTAACACAAAAATATATCTGTTGAAAATAGTCTTGTGTACGCCCGACATCCCAGTGTGGTTTCGCAGTTCCACGGGTCAAATCGCTGTACTATCCAGTTTTGGGCCTTTGGTATCTAAAAAAAAGCAGTTTGAGTGTGTCGCTCACTGTTCAGCCGCAAATATCTCTATTTAAAAAAGTGTGGTATACCCCAGTAAACAATAACTGTGGTTTTGCCATCCCACGGTAAAAAATTTCTATTATTCAGCTTTTTGTAGTTTTTTCCGTAAAGAAAAACAGTAGTGTCTCCTGACTGTTGTGACACAAAAATATATCTGTTAAAAATAGTCTTGTGTAGGCCCGACATCCCAGTGTGGTTTCGCAGTTCCATGGGTCAAATCGCTGTACTATCGAGTTTTGGGCCTTTGGTATCTAAAAAAAAAAGCAGTTTGAGTGTGTCGCTCACTATTCAGCCACAAATATCTCTATTTAAAAAAGTGTGGTATACGCCAGTAAACAATAACTGTGGTTTTGCCATCCCACGGTAAAAAATCTCTATTATTCAGGTTTTGGTATATTTTCCGTAAAGAAAAACAGTAGTGTCTCCTGACTGTTGTGACACAAAAATATATCTGTTGAAAATAGTCTTGTGTAGGCCCGACATCCCAGTGTGGTTTCGCAGTTCCCTGGGTCAAATCGCTGTACTATCCAGTTTTGGGCCTTTGGTATCTAAAAAAAAGCAGTTTGAGTGTGTCGCTCACAGTTCAGCCGCAAATATCTCTATTTAAAAAAGTGTGGTATACCCCAGTTAAACAATAACTGTGGTTTTGCCATCCCACGGTAAAAAATCTCTATTATTCAGCTTTTGGTCGTTTTTTCCGTAAAGAAAAACAGTAGTGTCTCCTGACTGTTGTGACACAAAAATATATCTGTTGAAAATAGTCTTGTGTAGGCCCGACATCCCAGTGTGGTTTCGCAGTTCCACGGGTCAAATCGCTGTGCTATCCAGTTTTGGGCATTTGGTATCTAAAAAAAAGCAGTTTCAGTGTGTCGCTCACTGTTCAGCCGCAAATATCTCTATTTTAAAAAGTGTGGTATACCCCAGTAAACAATAACTGTGGTTTTGCCATCCCACGGTAAAAAATCTCTAATATTGAGCTTTTGGTAGTTTTTTCCGTAAAGGAAAACAGTAGTGTCTCCTGACTGTTGTGACACAAAAATATATCTGTTGAAAATAGTCTTGTGTAGGCCCGACATCCCAGTGTGGTTTCGCAGTTCCACAGGTCAAATCACTGTACTATCCAGTTTTGGGCCTTTGGTATCTAAAAAAAAGCAGTTTGAGTGTGTCGCTCACTGTTCAGCTGCAAATATCTCTTTTTATAAAAGTGTGGTATACCCCAGTAAACAATAACTGTGGTTTTGCCATCCCACGGTAAAAAATCTCTATTATTCAGCTTTTGGTAGTTTTTTCCGTTAAGAAAAACAGTAGTGTCTCCTGACTGTTGTGACACAAAAATATATCTGTTGAAAATAGTCTTGTGTAGGCCCGACATCCCAATGTGGTTTCGCAGTTCCCTGGGTCAAATCGCTGTACTATCCAGTTTTGGGCCTTTGGTATCTAAAAAAAAGCAGTTTGAGTGTGTCGCTCACAGTTCAGCCGCAAATATCTCTATTTAAAAAAGTGTGGTATACCCCAGTTAAACAATAACTGTGGTTTTGCCATCCCACGGTAAAAAATCTCTATTATTCAGCTTTTGGTAGTTTTTTCCGTAAAGAAAAACAGTAGTGTCTCCTGACTGTTGTGACACAAAAATATATCTGTTGAAAATAGTCTTGTGTAGGCCCGACATCCCCGTGTGGTTTCACAGTTCCACGGGTCAAATCGCTGTACTATCCAGTTTTGGGCCTTTGGTATCTAAAAAAAAAGTAGTTTGAGTGTGTCGCTCACTGTTCAGCCGCAAATATCTCTATTTAAAAAAGTGTGGTATACCCCAGTAAACAATAACTGTGGTTTTGCCATCCCACGGTAAAAAATCTCTATTATTCAGCTTTTGGTAGTTTTTTCCGTAAAGAAAAACAATAGTGTCTCCTGACTGTTGTGACACAAAAATATATCTGTTGAAAATAGTCTTGTGTAGGCCCGACATCCCAGTGTGGTTTCGCAGTTCCATGGGTCAAATCACTGTACTATCCAGTTTTGGGCCTTTGGTATCTAAAAAAAAAGCAGTTTGAGAGTGTCGCTCACTGTTCAGCCGCAAATATCTCTATTTAAAAAAGTGTGCTATACCCCAGTAAACAATAACTGTAGTTTTGCCATCTCACGGTAAAAAATCTCTATTATTCAGCTTTTGGTAGTTTTTTCCGTAAAGAAAAACAGTAGTGTCTCCTGACTGTTGTGACACAAAAATATATCTGTTGAAAATAGTCTTGTGTAGGCCCGACATCCCAGTGTGGTTTCGCAGTTCCCTGGGTCAAATCGCTGTACTATCCAGTTTTGGGACTTTGGTATCCTAAAAAAAGCAGTTTGAGTGTGTCGCTCACAGTTCAGCCGCAAATATCTCTATTTAAAAAAGTGTGGTATACCCCAGTTAAACAATAACTGTGGTTTTGCCATCCCACGGTAAAAAATCTCTATTATTCAGCTTTTGGTAGTTTTTTCCGTAAAGAAAAACAGTAGTGTCTCCTGACTGTTGTGACACAAAAATATATCTGTTGAAAATAGTCTTGTGTATGCCCGACATCCCAGTGTGGTTTCGCAGTTCCACGGGTCAAATCGCTGTACTATCCAGTTTTGGGCCTTTGGTATCTAAAAAAAAAAGCAGTTTGAGTGTGTCGCACACTATTCAGCCACAAATATCTCTATTTAAAAAAGTGTGGTATACGCCAGTAAACAATAACTGTGGTTTTGCCATCCCACGGTAAAAAATCTCTATTATTCAGGTTTTGGTATATTTTCCGTTACAAAAAACAGTAGTGTCTCCTGACTGTTGTGACACAAAAATATATCTGTTGAAAATAGTCTTGTGTAGGCCCGACATCCCAGCGTGGTTTCGCAGTTCCCTGGGTCAAATCGCTGTACTATCCAGTTTTGGGCCTTTGGTATCTAAAAAAAAGCAGTTTGAGTGTGTCGCTCACAGTTCAGCCGCAAATATCTCTATTTAAAAAAGTGTGCTATACCCCAGTTAAACAATAACTGTGGTTTTGCCATCCCACGGTAAAAAATCTCTATTATTCAGCTTTTGGTCGTTTTTTCCGTAAAGAAAAACAGTAGTGTCTCCTGACTGTTGTGACACAATAATATATCTGTTGAAAATAGTCTTGTGTAGGCCCGACATCCCAGTGTGGTTTCGCAGTTCCACGGGTCAAATCGCTGTGCTATCCAGTTTTGGGCCTTTTGTATCTAAAAAAAAAGCAGTTTGAGTGTGTCGCTCACTGTTCAGCCGCAAATATCTCTATTTTAAAAAGTGTGGTATACCCCAGTAAACAATAACTGTGGTTTTGCCATCCCACGGTAAAAAATCTCTAATATTGAGCTTTTGGTAGTTTTTTCCGTAAAGGAAAACAGTAGTGTCTCCTGACTGTTGTGACACAAAAATATATCTGTTGAAAATAGTCTTGTGTAGGCCCGACATCCCAGTGTGGTTTCGCAGTTCCACATGTCAAATCGCTGTACTATCCAGTTTTGGGCCTTTGGTATCTAAAAAAAAGCAGTTTGAGTGTGTCGCTCACTGTTCAGCTGCAAATATCTCTTTTTATAAAAGTGTGGTATACCCCAGTAAACAATAACTGTGGTTTTGCCATCCCACGGTAAAAAATCTCTATTATTCAGCTTTTGGTAGTTTTTTCCGTAAAGAAAAACAGTAGTGTCTCCTGACTGTTGTGACACAAAAATATATCTGTTGAAAATAGTCTTGTGTAGGCCCGACATCCCAGTGTGGTTTCGCAGTTCCCTGGGTCAAATCGCTGTACTATCCAGTTTTGGGCCTTTGGTATCTAAAAAAAAGCAGTTTGAGTGTGTCGCTCACAGTTCAGCCGCAAATATCTCTATGTAAAAAAGTGTGGTATACCCCAGTTAAACAATAACTGTGGTTTTGCCATCCCACGGTAAAAAATCTCTATTATTTAGCTTTTGGTAGTTTTTTCCGAAAAGAAAAACAATAGTGTCTCCTGACTGTTGTGACACAAAAATATATCTGTTGAAAATAGTCTTGTGTAGGCCCGACATCCCCGTGTGGTTTCGCAGTTCCACGGGTCAAATCGCTGTACTATCCAGTTTTGGGCCTTTGGTATCTAAAAAAAAAGTAGTTTGAGTGTGTCGCTCACTGTTCAGCCGCAAATATCTCTATTTAAAAAAGTGTGGTATACCCCAGTAAACAATAACTGTGGTTTTGCCATCCCACGGTAAAAAATCTCTATTATTCAGCTTTTGGTAGTTTTTTCCGTAAAGAAAAACATTAGTGTCTCCTGACTGTTGTGACACAAAAATATATCTGTTGAAAATAGTCTTGTGTAGGCCCGACATCCCAGTGTGGTTTCGCAGTTCCACGGGTCAAATCGCTGTGCTATCCAGTTTTGGGCCTTTTGTATCTAAAAAAAAAGCAGTTTGAGTGTGTCGCTCACTGTTCAGCCGCAAATATCTCTATTTTAAAAAGTGTGGTATACCCCAGTAAACAATAACTGTGGTTTTGCCATCCCACGGTAAAAAATCTCTAATATTGAGCTTTTGGTAGTTTTTTCCGTAAAGGAAAACAGTAGTGTCTCCTGACTGTTGTGACACAAAAATATATCTGTTGAAAATAGTCTTGTGTAGGCCCGACATCCCAGTGTGGTTTCGCAGTTCCACATGTCAAATCGCTGTACTATCCAGTTTTGGGCCTTTGGTATCTAAAAAAAAGCAGTTTGAGTGTGTCGCTCACTGTTCAGCTGCAAATATCTCTTTTTATAAAAGTGTGGTATACCCCAGTAAACAATAACTGTGGTTTTGCCATCCCACGGTAAAAAATCTCTATTATTCAGCTTTTGGTAGTTTTTTCCGTAAAGAAAAACAGTAGTGTCTCCTGACTGTTGTGACACAAAAATATATCTGTTGAAAATAGTCTTGTGTAGGCCCGACATCCCAGTGTGGTTTCGCAGTTCCCTGGGTCAAATCGCTGTACTATCCAGTTTTGGGCCTTTGGTATCTAAAAAAAAGCAGTTTGAGTGTGTCGCTCACAGTTCAGCCGCAAATATCTCTATGTAAAAAAGTGTGGTATACCCCAGTTAAACAATAACTGTGGTTTTGCCATCCCACGGTAAAAAATCTCTATTATTTAGCTTTTGGTAGTTTTTTCCGAAAAGAAAAACAGTAGTGTCTCCTGACTGTTGTGACACAAAAATATATCTGTTGAAAATAGTCTTGTGTAGGCCCGACATCCCCGTGTGGTTTCGCAGTTCCACGGGTCAAATCGCTGTACTATCCAGTTTTGGGCCTTTGGTATCTAAAAAAAAAGTAGTTTGAGTGTGTCGCTCACTGTTCAGCCGCAAATATCTCTATTTAAAAAAGTGTGGTATACCCCAGTAAACAATAACTGTGGTTTTGCCATCCCACGGTAAAAAATCTCTATTATTCAGCTTTTGGTAGTTTTTTCCGTAAAGAAAAACATTAGTGTCTCCTGACTGTTGTGACACAAAAATATATCTGTTGAAAATAGTCTTGTGTAGGCCCGACATCCCAGTGTGGTTTCGCAGTTCCATGGGTCAAATCACTGTACTATCCAGTTTTGGGCCTTTGGTATCTAAAAAAAAAGCAGTTTGAGTGTGTCGCTCACTGTTCAGCTGCAAATATCTCTATTTAAAAAAGTGTGGTATACCCCAGTAAACAATAACTGTAGTTTTGCCATCTCACGGTAAAAAATCTCTATTATTCAGCTTTTGGTAGTTTTTTCCGTAAAGAAAAACAGTAGTGTCTCCTGACTGTTGTGACACAAAAATATATCTGTTGAAAATAGTCTTGTGTAGGCCCGACATCCCAGTGTGGTTTCGCACTTCCCTGGGTCAAATCGCTGTAATATCCAATTTTGGGACTTTGGTATCCTAAAAAAAGCAGTTTGAGTGTGTCGCTCACAGTTCAGCCGCAAATATCTCTATTTAAAAAAGTGTGGTATACCCCAGTAAACAATAACTGTGGTTTTGCCATCCCACGGTAAAAAATCTCGATTATTCAGCTTTTGGTAGTTTTTTCCGTAAAGAAAAACAGTAGTGTCTCCTGACTATTGTGACACAAAAATATATCTGTTGAAAATAGTCTTTTGTAGGCCCGACATCCCCGTGTGGTTTCGCAATTCCATGGGTCAAATCGCTGTACTATCCTGTTTTGGGCCTTTGGTATCTAAAAAAAAAAGCAGTTTGAGTGTGTCGCTCACTGTTCAGCTGCAAATATCTCTATTTAAAAAAGTGTGGTATACCCCAGTAAACAATAACTGTGGTTTTGCCATCCCACGGTAAAAAATCTCTATTATTCAGGTTTTGGTATATTTTCCGTAAAGAAAAACAGTAGTGTCTCCTGACTGTTGTGACACAAAAATATATCTATTGAAAATAGTCTTGTGTAGGCCCGACATCCCAGTGTGGTTTCGCAGTTCCACGGGTCAAATCGCTGTACTATCCAGTTTTGGGCCTTTGGTATCTAAAAAAAAGCAGTTTGAGTGTGTCGCTCACAGTTCAGCCGCAAATATTTCTATTTAAAAAAGTGTGGTATACCCCAGTTAAACAATAACTGTGGTTTTGCCATCCCACGGTAAAAAATCTCTATTATTCAGCTTTTGGTAGTTTTTTCCGTAAAGAAAAACAGTAGTGTGTCCTGACTGTTGTGACACAAAAATATATCTGTTGAAAATAGTCTTGTGTAGGCCCGACATCCCAGTGTGGTTTCGCAGTTCCACGGGTCAAATCGCTGTACTATCCAGTTTTGGGCCTTTGGTATCTAAAAAAAAAGCAGTTTGAGTGTGTCGCTCACTGTTCAGCCGCAAATATCTCTATTTAAAAAAGTGTGGTATACCTCAGTAAACAATAACTGTGGTTTTGCCATCCCACAGTAAAAAATCTCTATTATTCAGCTTTTGGTAGTTTTTTCCGTAAAGAAAAACAGTAGTGTCTCCTGACTATTGTGAAACAAAAATATATCTGTTGAAAATAGTCTTGTGTAGGCCCGACATCCCAGTGTGGTTTCGCAGTTCCATGGGTCAAATCACTGTACTATCCAGTTTTGGGCCTTTGGTATCTAAAAAATAAGCAGTTTGAGTGTGTCGCTCACTGTTCAGCCGCAAATATCTCTATTTAAAAAAGTGTGCTATACCCCAGTAAACAATAACTGTAGTTTTGCCATCCCACGGTAAAAAATCTCTATTATTCAGCTTTTGGTAGTTTTTTCCGTAAAGAAAAACAGTAATGTCTCCTGACTGTTGTGACACAAAAATATATCTGTTGAAAATAGTCTTGTGTAGGCCCGACATCCCAGTGTGGTTTCGCAGTTCCACGGGTCAAATCGCTGTGCTATCCAGTTTTAGGCCTTTGGTATCTAAAAAAAAAGCAGTTTGAGTGTGTCGCTCACTGTTCAGCCGCAAATATCTCTATTTTAAAAAGTGTGGTATACCCCAGTAAACAATTACTGTGGTTTAGCCATCCCACGGTAAAAAATCTCTAATATTGAGCTTTTGGTAGTTTTTTCCGTAAAGGAAAACAGTAGTGTCTCCTGACTGTTGTGACACAAAAATATATCTGTTGAAAATAGTCTTGTGTAGGCCCGACATCCCAGTGTGGTTTCGCAGTTCCACGGGTCAAATCGCTGTACTATTCAGTTTTGGGCCTTTGGTATCTAAAAAAAAAAGCAGTTTGAGTGTGTCGCTCACTGTTCAGCCGCAAATATCTCTATTTAAAAAAGTGTGGTATACCCCAGTAAACAATAACTGTGGTTTTGCCATCCCACGGTAAAAAATCTCTATTATTCAGCTTTTGGTAGTTTTTTCCGTAAAGAAAAACAGTAGTGTCTCCTGACTGTTGTGACACAAAAATATATCTGTTGAAAATAGTCTTGTGTAGGCCCGACATCCCAGTGTGGTTTAGCAGTTCCATGGGTCAAATCGCTGTACTATCGAGTTTTGGGCCTTTGGTATCTAAAAAAAAAAGCAGTTTGAGTGTGTCGCTCACTATTCAGCCGCAAATATCTCTAATTAAAAAAGTGTGGTATACGCCAGTAAACTATAACTGTGGTTTTGCCATCCCACGGTAAAAAATCTCTATTATTCAGCTTTTGGTAGTTTTTTCCGTAAAGAAAAACAGTAGTGTCTCCTGACTGTTGTGACACAAAAATATGTCTGCTGAAAATAGTCTTGCGTAGGCCCGACATCCCAGTGTGGTTTCGCAGTTCCACGGGTCAAATCGCTGTACTATCCAGTTTTGGGCCTTTGGTATCTAAAAAAAAAGCAGTTTGAGTGTGTCGCGCACTGTTCAGCCGCAAATATCTCTATTTAAAAAAGTGTGGTATACCCCAGTAAACAATAACTGTGGTTTTGCCATCCCACGGTAAAAAATCTCGATTATTCAGCTTTTGGTAGTTTTTTCCGTAAAGAAAAACAGTAGTGTCTCCTGACTATTGTGACACAAAAATATATCTGTTGAAAATAGTCTTTTGTAGGCCCGACATCCCCGTGTGGTTTCGCAATTCCATGGGTCAAATAGCTGTACTATCCTGTTTTGGGCCTTTGGTATCTAAAAGAAAAGCAGTTTGAGTGTGTCGCTCACTGTTCAGCTGCAAATATCTCTATTTAAAAAAGTGTGGTATACCCCAGTAAACAATAACTGTGGTTTTGCCATCCCACGGTAAAAAATCTCTATTATTCAGGTTTTGGTATATTTTCCGTAAAGAAAAACAGTAGTGTCTCCTGACTGTTGTGACACAAAAATATATCTATTGAAAATAGTCTTATGTAGGCCCGACATCCCACTGTGGTTTCGCAGTTCCACGGGTCAAATCGCTGTACTATCCAGTTTTGGGCCTTTGGTATCTAAAAAAAAGCAGTTTGAGTGTGTCGCTCACAGTTCAGCCGCAAATATTTCTATTTAAAAAAGTGTGGTATACCCCAGTTAAACAATAACTGTGGTTTTGCCATCCCACGGTAAAAAATCTCTATTATTCAGCTTTTGGTAGTTTTTTCCGTAAAGAAAAACAGTAGTGTGTCCTGACTGTTGTGACACAAAAATATATCTGTTGAAAATAGTCTTGTGTAGGCCCGACATCCCAGTGTGGTTTCGCAGTTCCACGGGTCAAATCGTTGTACTATCCAGTTTTGGGCCTTTGGTATCTAAAAAAAAAGCAGTTTGAGTGTGTCGCTCACTGTTCAGCCGCAAATATCTCTATTTAAAAAAGTGTGGTATACCTCAGTAAACAATAACTGTGGTTTTGCCATCCCACGGTAAAAAATCTCTATTATTCAGCTTTTGGTAGTTTTTTCCGTAAAGAAAAACAGTAGTGTCTCCTGACTATTGTGAAACAAAAATATATCTGTTGAAAATAGTCTTGTGTAGGCCCGACATCCCAGTGTGGTTTCGCAGTTCCATGGGTCAAATCACTGTACTATCCAGTTTTGGGCCTTTGGTATCTAAAAAATAAGCAGTTTGAGTGTGTCGCTCACTGTTCAGCCGCAAATATCTCTATTTAAAATAGTGTGGTATACCCCAGTAAACAATAACTGTAGTTTTGCCATCCCACGGTAAAAAATCTCTATTATTCAGCTTTTGGTAGTTTTTTCCGTAAAGAAAAACAGTAGTGTCTCCTGACTGTTGTGACACAAAAATATATCTGTTGAAAATAGTCTTGTGTAGGCCCGACATCCCAGTGTGGTTTCGCAGTTCCACGAGTCAAATCGCTGTGCTATCCAGTTTTAGGCCTTTGGTATCTAAAAAAAAAGCAGTTTGAGTGTGTCGCTCACTGTTCAGCCGCAAATATCTCTATTTTAAAAAGTGTGGTATACCCCAGTAAACAATAACTGTAGTTTTGCCATCCCACGGTAAAAAATCTCTATTATTCAGCTTTTGGTAGTTTTTTCCGTAAAGAAAAACAGTAGTGTGTCCTGACTGTTGTGACACAAAAATATATCTGTTGAAAATAGTCTTGTGTAGGCCCGACATCCCAGTGTGGTTTCGCAGTTCCACGGGTCAAATCGCTGTACTATCCAGTTTTGGGCCTTTGGTATCTAAAAAAAAAGCAGTTTGAGTGTGTCGCTCACTGTTCAGCCGCAAATATCTCTATTTAAAAAAGTGTGGTATACCTCAGTAAACAATAACTGTGGTTTTGCCATCCCACGGTAAAAAATCTCTATTATTCAGCTTTTGGTAGTTTTTTCCGTAAAGAAAAACAGTAGTGTCTCCTGACTATTGTGAAACAAAAATATATCTGTTGAAAATAGTCTTGTGTAGGCCCGACATCCCAGTGTGGTTTCGCAGTTCCATGGGTCAAATCATTGTACTATCCAGTTTTGGGCCTTTGGTATCTAAAAAATAAGCAGTTTGAGTGTGTCGCTCACTGTTCAGCCGCAAATATCTCTATTTAAGAAAGTGTGGTATACCCCAGTAAACAATAACTGTAGTTTTGCCATCCCACGGTAAAAAATCTCTATTATTCAGCTTTTGGTAGTTTTTTCCGTAAAGAAAAACAGTAGTGTCTCCTGACTGTTGTGACACAAAAATATATCTGTTGAAAATAGTCTTGTGTAGGCCCGACATCCCAGTGTGGTTTCGCAGTTCCACGGGTCAAATCGCTGTGCTATCCAGTTTTAGGCCTTTGGTATCTAAAAAAAAAGCAGTTTGAGTGTGTCGCTCACTGTTCAGCCGCAAATATCTCTATTTTAAAAAGTGTGGTATACCCCAGTAAACAATTACTGTGGTTTAGCCATCCCACGGTAAAAAATCTCTAATATTGAGCTTTTGGTAGTTTTTTCCGTAAAGGAAAACAGTAGTGTCTCCTGACTGTTGTGACACAAAAATATATCTGTTGAAAATAGTCTTGTGTAGGCCCGACATCCCAGTGTGGTTTCGCAGTTCCACGGGTCAAATCACTGTACTATTCAGTTTTGGGCCTTTGGTATCTAAAAAAAAAAGCAGTTTGAGTGTGTCGCTCACTGTTCAGCCGCAAATATCTCTATTTAAAAAAGTGTGGTATACCCCAGTAAACAATAACTGTGGTTTTGCCATCCCACGGTAAAAAATCTCTATTATTCAGTTTTTGGTAGTTTTTTCCGTAAAGAAAAACAGTAGTGTCTCCTGACTGTTGTGACACAAAAATATATCTGTTGAAAATAGTCTTGTGTAGGCCCGACATCCCAGTGTGGTTTCGCAGTTCCACGGGTCAAATCGCTGTACTATCCAGTTTTGGGCCTTTGGTATCTAAAAAAAAAGCAGTTTGAGTGTGTCGCGCACTGTTCAGCCGCAAATATCTCTATTTAAAAAAGTGTGGTATACCCCAGTAAACAATAACTGTGGTTTTGCCATCCCACGGTAAAAAATCTCGATTATTCAGCTTTTGGTAGTTTTTTCCGTAAAGAAAAACAGTAGTGTCTCCTGACTATTGTGACACAAAAATATATCTGTTGAAAATAGTCTTTTGTAGGCCCGACATCCCCGTGTGGTTTCGCAATTCCATGGGTCAAATCGCTGTACTATCCTGTTTTGGGCCTTTGGTATCTAAAAAAAAAAGCAGTTTGAGTGTGTCGCTCACTGTTCAGCTGCAAATATCTCTATTTAAAAAAGTGTGGTATACCCCAGTAAACAATAACTGTGGTTTTGCCATCCCACGGTAAAAAATCTCTATTATTCAGGTTTTGGTATATTTTCCGTAAAGAAAAACAGTAGTGTCTCCTGACTGTTGTGACACAAAAATATATCTATTGAAAATAGTCTTGTGTAGGCCCGACATCCCACTGTGGTTTCGCAGTTCCACGGGTCAAATCGCTGTACTATCCAGTTTTGGGCCTTTGGTATCTAAAAAAAAGCAGTTTGAGTGTGTCGCTCACAGTTCAGCCGCAAATATTTCTATTTAAAAAAGTGTGGTATACCCCAGTTAAACAATAACTGTGGTTTTGCCATCCCACGGTAAAAAATCTCTATTATTCATCTTTTGGTAGTTTTTTCCGTAAAGAAAAACAGTAGTGTCTCCTGACTGTTGTGACACAAAAATATATCTGTTGAAAATAGTCTTGTGTAGGCCCGACATCCCAGTGTGGTTTCGCAGTTCCACGGGTCAAATCGCTGTACTATCCAGTTTTGGGCCTTTGGTATCTAAAAAAAAAGCAGTTTGAGTGTGTCGCTCACTGTTCAGCCGCAAATATCTCTATTTAAAAAAGTGTGGTATACCTCAGTAAACAATAACTGTGGTTTTGCCATCCCACGGTAAAAAATCTCTATTATTCAGCTTTTGGTAGTTTTTTCCGTAAAGAAAAACAGTAGTGTCTCCTGACTATTGTGAAACAAAAATATATCTGTTGAAAATAGTCTTGTGTAGGCCCGACATCCCAGTGTGGTTTCGCAGTTCCATGGGTCAAATCACTGTACTATCCAGTTTTGGGCCTTTGGTATCTAAAAAATAAGCAGTTTGAGTGTGTCGCTCACTGTTCAGCCGCAAATATCTCTATTTAAAAAAGTGTGGTATACCCCAGTAAACAATAACTGTAGTTTTGCCATCCCACGGTAAAAAATCTCTATTATTCAGCTTTTGGTAGTTTTTTCCGTAAAGAAAAACAGTAGTGTCTCCTGACTGTTGTGACACAAAAATATATCTGTTGAAAATAGTCTTGTGTAGGCCCGACATCCCAGTGTGGTTTCGCAGTTCCACGAGTCAAATCGCTGTGCTATCCAGTTTTAGGCCTTTGGTATCTAAAAAAAAAGCAGTTTGAGTGTGTCGCTCACTGTTCAGCCGCAAATATCTCTATTTTAAAAAGTGTGGTATACCCCAGTAAACAATTACTGTGGTTTAGCCATCCCACGGTAAAAAATCTCTAATATTGAGCTTTTGGTAGTTTTTTCCGTAAAGGAAAACAGTAGTGTCTCCTGACTGTTGTGACACAAAAATATATCTGTTGAAAATAGTCTTGTGTAGGCCCGACATCCCAGTGTGGTTTCGCAGTTCCACGAGTCAAATCGCTGTGCTATCCAGTTTTAGGCCTTTGGTATCTAAAAAAAAAGCAGTTTGAGTGTGTCGCTCACTGTTCAGCCGCAAATATCTCTATTTTAAAAAGTGTGGTATACCCCAGTAAACAATTACTGTGGTTTAGCCATCCCACGGTAAAAAATCTCTAATATTGAGCTTTTGGTAGTTTTTTCCGTAAAGGAAAACAGTAGTGTCTCCTGACTGTTGTGACACAAAAATATATCTGTTGAAAATAGTCTTGTGTAGGCCCGACATCCCAGTGTGGTTTCGCAGTTCCACGGGTCAAATCGCTGTACTATTCAGTTTTGGGCCTTTGGTATCTAAAAAAAAAAGCAGTTTGAGTGTGTCGCTCACTGTTCAGCCGCAAATATCTCTATTTAAAAAAGTGTGGTATACCCCAGTAAACAATAACTGTGGTTTTGCCATCCCACGGTAAAAAATCTCTATTATTCAGCTTTTGGTAGTTTTTTCCGTAAAGAAAAACAGTAGTGTCTCCTGACTGTTGTGACACAAAAATATATCTGTTAAAAATAGTCTTGTGTAGGCCCGACATCCCAGTGTGGTTTAGCAGTTCCATGGGTCAAATCGCTGTACTATCGAGTTTTGGGCCTTTGGTATCTTAAAAAAAAAGCAGTTTGAGTGTGTCGCACACTGTTCAGCCGCAAATATCTCTATTTAAAAAAGTGTGGTATACCCCAGTAAACAATAACTGTGGTTTTGCCATCCCACGGTAAAAAATCTCGATTATTCAGCTTTTGGTAGTTTTTTCCGTAAAGAAAAACAGTAGTGTCTCCTGACTATTGTGACACAAAAATATATCTGTTGAAAATAGTCTTTTGTAAGCCCGACATCCCCGTGTGGTTTCGCAATTCCATGGGTCAAATCGCTGTACTATCCAGTTTTGGGCCTTTGGTATCTAAAAAAAAAAGCAGTTTGAGTGTGTCGCTCACTATTCAGCCACAAATATCTCTATTTAAAAAAGTGTGGTATACGCCAGTAAACAATAACTGTGGTTTTGCCATCCCACGGTAAAAAATCTCTATTATTCAGGTTTTGGTATATTTTCCGTAAAGAAAAACAGTAGTGTCTCCTGACTGTTGTGACACAAAAATATATCTGTTGAAAATAGTCTTCTGTAGGCCCGACATCCCAGTGTGGTTTCGCAGTTCCCTGGGTCAAATCGCTGTACTATCCAGTTTTGGGCCTTTGGTATCTAAAAAAATGCAGTTTGAGTGTGTCGCTCACAGTTCAGCCGCAAATATCTCTATTTAAAAAAGTGTGGTATACCCCAGTTAAACAATAACTGTGGTTTTGCCATCCCACGGTAAAAAATCTCTATTATTCAGCTTTTGGTCGTTTTTTCCGTAAAGAAAAACAGTAGTGTCTCCTGACTGTTGTGACACAAAAATATATCTGTTGAAAATAGTCTTGTGTAGGCCCGACATCCCAGTGTGGTTTCGCAGTTCCACGGGTCAAATCGCTGTGCTATCCAGTTTTGGGCCTTTGGTATCTAAAAAAAAAGCAGTTTGAGTGTGTCGCTCACTGTTCAGCTGCAAATATCTCTATTTTAAAAAGCGTGGTATACCCCAGTAAACAATAACTGTGGTTTTGCCATCCCACGGTAAAAAATCTCTAATATTGAGCTTTTGGTAGTTTTTTCCGTAAAGGAAAACAGTAGTGTCTCCTGACTGTTGTGACACAAAAATATATCTGTTGAAAATAGTCTTGTGTAGGCCCGACATCCCAGTGTGGTTTCGCAGTTCAACATGTCAAATCGCTGTACTATCCAGTTTTGGGCCTTTGGTATCTAAAAAAAAGCAGTTTGAGTGTGTCGCTCACTGTTCAGCTGCAAATATCTCTTTTTATAAAAGTGTGGTATACCCCAGTAAACAATAACTGTGGTTTTGCCATCCCACGGTAAAAAATCTCTATTATTCAGCTTTTGGTAGTTTTTTCCGTAAAGAAAAACAGTAGTGTCTCCTGACTATTGTGACACAAAAATATATCTGTTGAAAATAGTCTTTTGTAGGCCCGACATCCCCGTGTGGTTTCGCAATTCCATGGGTCAAATCGCTGTACTATCCTGTTTTGGGCCTTTGGTATCTAAAAAAAAAAGCAGTTTGAGTGTGTCGCTCACTGTTCAGCTGCAAATATCTCTATTTAAAAAAGTGTGGTATACCCCAGTAAACAATAACTGTGGTTTTGCCATCCCACGGTAAAAAATCTCTATTATTCAGGTTTTGGTATATTTTCCGTAAAGAAAAACAGTAGTGTCTCCTGACTGTTGTGACACAAAAATATATCTATTGAAAATAGTCTTGTGTAGGCCCGACATCCCACTGTGGTTTCGCAGTTCCACGGGTCAAATCGCTGTACTATCCAGTTTTGGGCCTTTGGTATCTAAAAAAAAGCAGTTTGAGTGTGTCGCTCACAGTTCAGCCGCAAATATTTCTATTTAAAAAAGTGTGGTATACCCCAGTTAAACAATAACTGTGGTTTTGCCATCCCACGGTAAAAAATCTCTATTATTCATCTTTTGGTAGTTTTTTCCGTAAAGAAAAACAGTAGTGTCTCCTGACTGTTGTGACACAAACATATATCTGTTGAAAATAGTCTTGTGTAGGCCCGACATCCCAGTGTGGTTTCGCAGTTCCACGGGTCAAATCGCTGTACTATCCAGTTTTGGGCCTTTGGTATCTAAAAAAAAAGCAGTTTGAGTGTGTCGCTCACTGTTCAGCCGCAAATATCTCTATTTAAAAAAGTGTGGTATACCTCAGTAAACAATAACTGTGGTTTTGCCATCCCACGGTAAAAAATCTCTATTATTCAGCTTTTGGTAGTTTTTTCCGTAAAGGAAAACAGTAGTGTCTCCTGACTATTGTGAAACAAAAATATATCTGTTGAAAATAGTCTTGTGAAGGCCCGACATCCCAGTGTGGTTTCGCAGTTCCATGGGTCAAATCACTGTACTATCCAGTTTTGGGCCTTTGGTATCTAAAAAATAAGCAGTTTTAGTGTGTCGCTCACTGTTCAGCCGCAAATATCTCTATTTAAAAAAGTGTGGTATACCCCAGTAAACAATAACTGTAGTTTTGCCATCCCACGGTAAAAAATCTCTATTATTCAGCTTTTGGTAGTTTTTTCCGTAAAGGAAAACAGTAGTGTCTCCTGACTGTTGTGACACAAAAATATATCTGTTGAAAATAGTCTTGTGTAGGCCCGACATCCCAGTGTGGTTTCGCAGTTCCACGAGTCAAATCGCTGTGCTATCCCGTTTTAGGCCTTTGGTATCTAAAAAAAAAGCAGTTTGAGTGTGTCTCTCACTGTTCAGCCGCAAATATCTCTATTTTAAAAAGTGTGGTATACCCCAGTAAACAATTACTGTGGTTTAGCCATCCCACGGTAAAAAATCTCTAATATTGAGCTTTTGGTAGTTTTTTCCGTAAAGGAAAACAGTAGTGTCTCCTGACTGTTGTGACACAAAAATATATCTGTTGAAAATAGTCTTGTGTAGGCCCGACATCCCAGTGTGGTTTCGCAGTTCCACGGGTCAAATCGCTGTACTATTCAGTTTTGGGCCTTTGGTATCTAAAAAAAAAAGCAGTTTGAGTGTGTCGCTCACTGTTCAGCCGCAAATATCTCTATTTAAAAAAGTGTGGTATACCCCAGTAAACAATAACTGTGGTTTTGCCATCCCACGGTAAAAAATCTCTATTATTCAGCTTTTGGTAGTTTTTTCCGTAAAGAAAAACAGTAGTGTCTCCTGACTGTTGTGACACAAAAATATATCTGTTAAAAATAGTCTTGTGTAGGCCCGACATCCCAGTGTGGTTTAGCAGTTCCATGGGTCAAATCGCTGTACTATCGAGTTTTGGGCCTTTGGTATCTTAAAAAAAAAGCAGTTTGAGTGTGTCGCACACTGTTCAGCCGCAAATATCTCTATTTAAAAAAGTGTGGTATACCCCAGTAAACAATAACTGTGGTTTTGCCATCCCACGGTAAAAAATCTCGATTATTCAGCTTTTGGTAGTTTTTTCCGTAAAGAAAAACAGTAGTGTCTCCTGACTATTGTGACACAAAAATATATCTGTTGAAAATAGTCTTTTGTAAGCCCGACATCCCCGTGTGGTTTCGCAATTCCATGGGTCAAATCGCTGTACTATCCAGTTTTGGGCCTTTGGTATCTAAAAAAAAAAGCAGTTTGAGTGTGTCGCTCACTATTCAGCCACAAATATCTCTATTTAAAAAAGTGTGGTATACGCCAGTAAACAATAACTGTGGTTTTGCCATCCCACGGTAAAAAATCTCTATTATTCAGGTTTTGGTATATTTTCCGTAAAGAAAAACAGTAGTGTCTCCTGACTGTTGTGACACAAAAATATATCTGTTGAAAATAGTCTTCTGTAGGCCCGACATCCCAGTGTGGTTTCGCAGTTCCCTGGGTCAAATCGCTGTACTATCCAGTTTTGGGCCTTTGGTATCTAAAAAAATGCAGTTTGAGTGTGTCGCTCACAGTTCAGCCGCAAATATCTCTATTTAAAAAAGTGTGGTATACCCCAGTTAAACAATAACTGTGGTTTTGCCATCCCACGGTAAAAAATCTCTATTATTCAGCTTTTGGTCGTTTTTTCCGTAAAGAAAAACAGTAGTGTCTCCTGACTGTTGTGACACAAAAATATATCTGTTGAAAATAGTCTTGTGTAGGCCCGACATCCCAGTGTGGTTTCGCAGTTCCACGGGTCAAATCGCTGTGCTATCCAGTTTTGGGCCTTTGGTATCTAAAAAAAAAGCAGTTTGAGTGTGTCGCTCACTGTTCAGCTGCAAATATCTCTATTTTAAAAAGCGTGGTATACCCCAGTAAACAATAACTGTGGTTTTGCCATCCCACGGTAAAAAATCTCTAATATTGAGCTTTTGGTAGTTTTTTCCGTAAAGGAAAACAGTAGTGTCTCCTGACTGTTGTGACACAAAAATATATCTGTTGAAAATAGTCTTGTGTAGGCCCGACATCCCAGTGTGGTTTCGCAGTTCAACATGTCAAATCGCTGTACTATCCAGTTTTGGGCCTTTGGTATCTAAAAAAAAGCAGTTTGAGTGTGTCGCTCACTGTTCAGCTGCAAATATCTCTTTTTATAAAAGTGTGGTATACCCCAGTAAACAATAACTGTGGTTTTGCCATCCCACGGTAAAAAATCTCTATTATTCAGCTTTTGGTAGTTTTTTCCGTAAAGAAAAACAGTAGTGTCTCCTGACTATTGTGACACAAAAATATATCTGTTGAAAATAGTCTTTTGTAGGCCCGACATCCCCGTGTGGTTTCGCAATTCCATGGGTCAAATCGCTGTACTATCCTGTTTTGGGCCTTTGGTATCTAAAAAAAAAAGCAGTTTGAGTGTGTCGCTCACTGTTCAGCTGCAAATATCTCTATTTAAAAAAGTGTGGTATACCCCAGTAAACAATAACTGTGGTTTTGCCATCCCACGGTAAAAAATCTCTATTATTCAGGTTTTGGTATATTTTCCGTAAAGAAAAACAGTAGTGTCTCCTGACTGTTGTGACACAAAAATATATCTATTGAAAATAGTCTTGTGTAGGCCCGACATCCCACTGTGGTTTCGCAGTTCCACGGGTCAAATCGCTGTACTATCCAGTTTTGGGCCTTTGGTATCTAAAAAAAAGCAGTTTGAGTGTGTCGCTCACAGTTCAGCCGCAAATATTTCTATTTAAAAAAGTGTGGTATACCCCACTTAAACAATAACTGTGGTTTTGCCATCCCACGGTAAAAAATCTCTATTATTCATCTTTTGGTAGTTTTTTCCGTAAAGAAAAACAGTAGTGTCTCCTGACTGTTGTGACACAAACATATATCTGTTGAAAATAGTCTTGTGTAGGCCCGACATCCCAGTGTGGTTTCGCAGTTCCACGGGTCAAATCGCTGTACTATCCAGTTTTGGGCCTTTGGTATCTAAAAAAAAAGCAGTTTGAGTGTGTCGCTCACTGTTCAGCCGCAAATATCTCTATTTAAAAAAGTGTGGTATACCTCAGTAAACAATAACTGTGGTTTTGCCATCCCACGGTAAAAAATCTCTATTATTCAGCTTTTGGTAGTTTTTTCCGTAAAGAAAAACAGTAGTGTCTCCTGACTATTGTGAAACAAAAATATATCTGTTGAAAATAGTCTTGTGAAGGCCCGACATCCCAGTGTGGTTTCGCAGTTCCATGGGTCAAATCACTGTACTATCCAGTTTTGGGCCTTTGGTATCTAAAAAATAAGCAGTTTTAGTGTGTCGCTCACTGTTCAGCCGCAAATATCTCTATTTAAAAAAGTGTGGTATACCCCAGTAAACAATAACTGTAGTTTTGCCATCCCACGGTAAAAAATCTCTATTATTCAGCTTTTGGTAGTTTTTTCCGTAAAGGAAAACAGTAGTGTCTCCTGACTGTTGTGACACAAAAATATATCTGTTGAAAATAGTCTTGTGTAGGCCCGACATCCCAGTGTGGTTTCGCAGTTCCACGAGTCAAATCGCTGTGCTATCCCGTTTTAGGCCTCTGGTATCTAAAAAAAAAGCAGTTTGAGTGTGTCTCTCACTGTTCAGCCGCAAATATCTCTATTTTAAAAAGTGTGGTATACCCCAGTAAACAATTACTGTGGTTTAGCCATCCCACGGTAAAAAATCTCTAATATTGAGCTTTTGGTAGTTTTTTCCGTAAAGGAAAACAGTAGTGTCTCCTGACTGTTGTGACACAAAAATATATCTGTTGAAAATAGTCTTGTGTAGGCCCGACATCCCAGTGTGGTTTCGCAGTTCCACGGGTCAAATCGCTGTACTATTCAGTTTTGGGCCTTTGGTATCTAAAAAAAAAAGCAGTTTGAGTGTGTCGCTCACTGTTCAGCCGCAAATATCTCTATTTAAAAAAGTGTGGTATACCCCAGTAAACAATAACTGTGGTTTTGCCATCCCACGGTAAAAAATCTCTATTATTCAGCTTTTGGTAGTTTTTTCCGTAAAGAAAAACAGTAGTGTCTCCTGACTGTTGTGACACAAAAATATATCTGTTAAAAATAGTCTTGTGTAGGCCCGACATCCCAGTGTGGTTTAGCAGTTCCATGGGTCAAATCGCTGTACTATCGAGTTTTGGGCCTTTGGTATCTTAAAAAAAAAGCAGTTTGAGTGTGTCGCACACTGTTCAGCCGCAAATATCTCTATTTAAAAAAGTGTGGTATACCCCAGTAAACAATAACTGTGGTTTTGCCATCCCACGGTAAAAAATCTCGATTATTCAGCTTTTGGTAGTTTTTTCCGTAAAGAAAAACAGTAGTGTCTCCTGACTATTGTGACACAAAAATATATCTGTTGAAAATAGTCTTTTGTAGGCCCGACATCCCCGTGTGGTTTCGCAATTCCATGGGTCAAATCGCTGTACTATCCAGTTTTGGGCCTTTGGTATCTAAAAAAAAAAGCAGTTTGAGTGTGTCGCTCACTATTCAGCCACAAATATCTCTATTTAAAAAAGTGTGGTATACGCCAGTAAACAATAACTGTGGTTTTGCCATCCCACGGTAAAAAATCTCTATTATTCAGGTTTTGGTATATTTTCCGTAAAGAAAAACAGTAGTGTCTCCTGACTGTTGTGACACAAAAATATATCTGTTGAAAATAGTCTTCTGTAGGCCCGACATCCCAGTGTGGTTTCGCAGTTCCCTGGGTCAAATCGCTGTACTATCCAGTTTTGGGCCTTTGGTATCTAAAAAAATGCAGTTTGAGTGTGTCGCTCACAGTTCAGCCGCAAATATCTCTATTTAAAAAAGTGTGGTATACCCCAGTTAAACAATAACTGTGGTTTTGCCATCCCACGGTAAAAAATCTCTATTATTCAGCTTTTGGTCGTTTTTTCCGTAAAGAAAAACAGTAGTGTCTCCTGACTGTTGTGACACAAAAATATATCTGTTGAAAATAGTCTTGTGTAGGCCCGACATCCCAGTGTGGTTTCGCAGTTCCACGGGTCAAATCGCTGTGCTATCCAGTTTTGGGCCTTTGGTATCTAAAAAAAAAGCAGTTTGAGTGTGTCGCTCACTGTTCAGCTGCAAATATCTCTATTTTAAAAAGTGTGGTATACCCCAGTAAACAATAACTGTGGTTTTGCCATCCCACGGTAAAAAATCTCTAATATTGAGCTTTTGGTAGTTTTTTCCGTAAAGGAAAACAGTAGTGTCTCCTGACTGTTGTGACACAAAAATATATCTGTTGAAAATAGTCTTGTGTAGGCCCGACATCCCAGTGTGGTTTCGCAGTTCAACATGTCAAATCGCTGTACTATCCAGTTTTGGGCCTTTGGTATCTAAAAAAAAGCAGTTTGAGTGTGTCGCTCACTGTTCAGCTTCAAATATCTCTTTTTATAAAAGTGTGGTATACCCCAGTAAACAATAACTGTGGTTTTGCCATCCCACGGTAAAAAATCTCTATTATTCAGCTTTTGGTAGTTTTTTCCGTAAAGAAAAACAGTAGTGTCTCCTGACTGTTGTGACACAAAAATATATCTGTTGAAAATAGTCTTGTGTAGGCCCGACATCCCAGTGTGGTTTCGCAGTTCCCTGGGTCAAATCGCTGTACTATCCAGTTTTGGGCCTTTGGTATCTAAAAAAAAGCAGTTTGAGTGTGTCGCTCACAGTTCAGCCGCAAATATCTCTATGTAAAAAAGTGTGGTATACCCCAGTTAAACAATAACTGTGGTTTTGCAATCCCACGGTAAAAAATCTCTATTATTCAGCTTTTGGTAGTTTTTTCCGAAAAGAAAAACAGTAGTGTCTCCTGACTGTTGTGACACAAAAATATATCTGTTGAAAATAGTCTTGTGTATTCCCGACATCCCCGTGTGGTTTCGCAGTTCCACGGGTCAAATCGCTGTACTATCCAGTTTTGGGCCTTTGGTATCTAAAAAAAAAGTAGTTTGAGTGTGTCGCTCACTGTTCAGCCGCAAATATCTCTATTTAAAAAAGTGTGGTATACCCCAGTAAACAATAACTGTGGTTTTGCCATCCCACGGTAAAAAATCTCTATTATTCAGCTTTTGGTAGTTTTTTCCGTAAAGAAAAACATTAGTGTCTCCTGACTGTTGTGACACAAAAATATATCTGTTGAAAATAGTCTTGTGTAGGCCCGACATCCCAGTGTGGTTTCGCAGTTCCATGGGTCAAATCACTGTACTATCCAGTTTTGGGCCTTTGGTATCTAAAAAAAAAGCAGTTTGAGTGTGTCGCTCACTGTTCAGCCGCAAATATCTCTATTTAAAAAAGTGTGGTATACCCCAGTAAACAATAACTGTAGTTTTGCCATCTCACGGTAAAAAATCTCTATTATTCAGCTTTTGGTAGTTTTTTCCGTAAAGAAAAACAGTAGTGTCTCCTGACTGTTGTGACACAAAAATATATCTGTTGAAAATAGTCTTGTGTAGGCCCGCCATCCCAGTGTGGTTTCGCAGTTCCCTGGGTCAAATCGCTGTAATATCCAATTTTGGGACTTTGGTATCCTAAAAAAAGCAGTTTCAGTGTGTCGCTCACAGTTCAGCCGCAAATATCTCTATTTAAAAAAGTGTGGTATACCCCAGTTAAACAATAACTGTGGTTTTGCCATCCCACGGTAAAAAATCTCGATTATTCAGCTTTTGGTAGTTTTTTCCGTAAAGAAAAACAGCAGTGTCTCCTGACTATTGTGACACAAAAATATATCTGTTGAAAATAGTCTTTTGTAGGCCCGACATCCCCGTGTGGTTTCGCAATTCCATGGGTCAAATCGCTGTACTATCCTGTTTTGGGCCTTTGGTATCTAAAAAAAAAAGCAGTTTGAGTGTGTCGCTCACTGTTCAGCTGCAAATATCTCTATTTAAAAAAGTGTGGTATACCCCAGTAAACAATAACTGTGGTTTTGCCATCCCACGGTAAAAAATCTCTATTATTCAGGTTTTGGTATATTTTCCGTAAAGAAAAACAGTAGTGTCTCCTGACTGTTGTGACACAAAAATATATCTATTGAAAATAGTCTTGTGTAGGCCCGACATCCCACTGTGGTTTCGCAGTTCCACGGGTCAAATCGCTGTACTATCCAGTTTTGGGCCTTTGGTATCTAAAAAAAAGCAGTTTGAGTGTGTCGCTCACAGTTCAGCCGCAAATATTTCTATTTAAAAAAGTGTGGTATACCCCATTTAAACAATAACTGTGGTTTTGCCATCCCACGGTAAAAAATCTCTATTATTCAGCTTTTGGTAGTTTTTTCCGTAAAGAAAAACAGTAGTGTGTCCTGACTGTTGTGACACAAAAATATATCTGTTGAAAATAGTCTTGTGTAGGCCCGACATCCCAGTGTGGTTTCGCAGTTCCACGGGTCAAATCGCTGTACTATCCAGTTTTGGGCCTTTGGTATCTAAAAAAAAAGCAGTTTGAGTGTGTCGCTCACTGTTCAGCCGCAAATATCTCTATTTAAAAAAGTGTGGTATACCTCAGTAAACAATAACTGTGGTTTTGCCATCCCACGGTAAAAAATCTCTATTATTCAGCTTTTGGTAGTTTTTTCCGTAAAGAAAAACAGTAGTGTCTCCTGACTATTGTGAAACAAAAATATATCTGTTGAAAATAGTCTTGTGTAGGCCCGACATCCCAGTGTGGTTTCGCAGTTCCATGGGTCAAATCACTGTACTATCCAGTTTTGGGCCTTTGGTATCTAAAAAATAAGCAGTTTGAGTGTGTCGCTCACTGTTCAGCCGCAAATATCTCTATTTAAAAAAGTGTGGTATACCCCAGTAAACAATAACTGTAGTTTTGCCATCCCACGGTAAAAAATCTCTATTATTCAGCTTTTGGTAGTTTTCTCCGTAAAGAAAAACAGTAGTGTCTCCTGACTGTTGTGACACAAAAATATATCTGTTGAAAATAGTTTTGTGTAGGCCCGACATACCAGTGTGGTTTCGCAGTTCCACGGGTCAAATCGCTGTGCTATCCAGTTTTAGGCCTTTGGTATCTAAAAAAAAAAGCAGTTTGAGTGTGTCGCTCACTGTTCAGCCGCAAATATCTCTATTTTAAAAAGTGTGGTATACCCCAGTAAACAATTACTGTGGTTTAGCCATCCCACGGTAAAAAATCTCTAATATTGAGCTTTTGGTAGTTTTTTACGTAAAGGAAAACAGTAGTGTCTCCTGACTGTTGTGACACAAAAATATATCTGTTGAAAATAGTCTTGTGTAGGCCCGACATCCCAGTGTGGTTTCGCAGTTCCACGGGTCAAATCGCTGTACTATTCAGTTTTGGGCCTTTGGTATCTAAAAAAAAAAGCAGTTTGAGTGTGTCGCTCACTGTTCAGCCGCAAATATCTCTATTTAAAAAAGTGTGGTATACCCCAGTTAAACAATAACTGTGGTTTTGCCATCCCACGGTAAAAAATCTCTATTATTCAGCTTTTGGTCGTTTTTTCCGTAAAGAAAAACAGTAGTGTCTCCTGACTGTTGTGACACAAAAATATATCTGTTGAAAATAGTCTTGTGTAGGCCCGACATCCCAGTGTGGTTTCGCAGTTCCACGGGTCAAATCGCTGTGCTATCCAGTTTTGGGCCTTTGGTATCTAAAAAAAAAGCAGTTTGAGTGTGTCGCTCACTGTTCAGCTGCAAATATCTCTATTTCAAAAAGTGTGGTATACCCCAGTAAACAATAACTGTGGTTTTGCCATCCCACGGTAAAAAATCTCTAATATTGAGCTTTTGGTAGTTTTTTCCGTAAAGGAAAACAGTAGTGTCTCCTGACTGTTGTGACACAAAAATATATCTGTTGAAAATAGTCTTGTGTAGGCCCGACATCCCAGTGTGGTTTCGCAGTTCAACATGTCAAATCGCTGTACTATCCAGTTTTGGGCCTTTGGTATCTAAAAAAAAGCAGTTTGAGTGTGTCGCTCACTGTTCAGCTGCAAATATCTCTTTTTATAAAAGTGTGGTATACCCCAGTAAACAATAACTGTGGTTTTGCCATCCCACGGTAAAAAATCTCTATTATTCAGCTTTTGGTAGTTTTTTCCGTAAAGAAAAACAGTAGTGTCTCCTGACTATTGTGACACAAAAATATATCTGTTGAAAATAGTCTTTTGTAGGCCCGACATCCCCGTGTGGTTTCGCAATTCCATGGGTCAAATCGCTGTACTATCCTGTTTTGGGCCTTTGGTATCTAAAAAAAAAAGCAGTTTGAGTGTGTCGCTCACTGTTCAGCTGCAAATATCTCTATTTAAAAAAGTGTGGTATACCCCAGTAAACAATAACTGTGGTTTTGCCATCCCACGGTAAAAAATCTCTATTATTCAGGTTTTGGTATATTTTCCGTAAAGAAAAACAGTAGTGTCTCCTGACTGTTGTGACACAAAAATATATCTATTGAAAATAGTCTTGTGTAGGCCCGACATCCCACTGTGGTTTCGCAGTTCCACGGGTCAAATCGCTGTACTATCCAGTTTTGGGCCTTTGGTATCTAAAAAAAAGCAGTTTGAGTGTGTCGCTCACAGTTCAGCCGCAAATATTTCTATTTAAAAAAGTGTGGTATACCCCAGTTAAACAATAACTGTGGTTTTGCCATCCCACGGTAAAAAATCTCTATTATTCATCTTTTGGTAGTTTTTTCCGTAAAGAAAAACAGTAGTGTCTCCTGACTGTTGTGACACAAAAATATATCTGTTGAAAATAGTCTTGTGTAGGCCCGACATCCCAGTGTGGTTTCGCAGTTCCACGGGTCAAATCGCTGTACTATCCAGTTTTGGGCCTTTGGTATCTAAAAAAAAAGCAGTTTGAGTGTGTCGCTCACTGTTCAGCCGCAAATATCTCTATTTAAAAAAGTGTGGTATACCTCAGTAAACAATAACTGTGGTTTTGCCATCCCACGGTAAAAAATCTCTATTATTCAGCTTTTGGTAGTTTTTTCCGTAAAGAAAAACAGTAGTGTCTCCTGACTATTGTGAAACAAAAATATATCTGTTGAAAATAGTCTTGTGTAGGCCTGACATCCCAGTGTGGTTTCGCAGTTCCATGGGTCAAATCACTGTACTATCCAGTTTTGGGCCTTTGGTATCTAAAAAATAAGCAGTTTGAGTGTGTCGCTCACTGTTCAGCCGCAAATATCTCTATTTAAAAAAGTGTGGTATACCCCAGTAAACAATAACTGTAGTTTTGCCATCCCACGGTAAAAAATCTCTATTATTCAGCTTTTGGTAGTTTTTTCCGTAAAGAAAAACAGTAGTGTCTCCTGACTGTTGTGACACAAAAATATATCTGTTGAAAATAGTCTTGTGTAGGCCCGACATCCCAGTGTGGTTTCGCAGTTCCACGAGTCAAATCGCTGTGCTATCCAGTTTTAGGCCTTTGGTATCTAAAAAAAAAGCAGTTTGAGTGTGTCGCTCACTGTTCAGCCGCAAATATCTCTATTTTAAAAAGTGTGGTATACCCCAGTAAACAATTACTGTGGTTTAGCCATCCCACGGTAAAAAATCTCTAATATTGAGCTTTTGGTAGTTTTTTCCGTAAAGGAAAACAGTAGTGTCTCCTGACTGTTGTGACACAAAAATATATCTGTTGAAAATAGTCTTGTGTAGGCCCGACATCCCAGTGTGGTTTCGCAGTTCCACGAGTCAAATCGCTGTGCTATCCAGTTTTAGGCCTTTGGTATCTAAAAAAAAAGCAGTTTGAGTGTGTCGCTCACTGTTCAGCCGCAAATATCTCTATTTTAAAAAGTGTGGTATACCCCAGTAAACAATTACTGTGGTTTAGCCATCCCACGGTAAAAAATCTCTAATATTGAGCTTTTGGTAGTTTTTTCCGTAAAGGAAAACAGTAGTGTCTCCTGACTGTTGTGACACAAAAATATATCTGTTGAAAATAGTCTTGTGTAGGCCCGACATCCCAGTGTGGTTTAGCAGTTCCATGGGTCAAATCGCTGTACTATCGAGTTTTGGGCCTTTGGTATCTTAAAAAAAAAGCAGTTTGAGTGTGTCGCACACTGTTCAGCCGCAAATATCTCTATTTAAAAAAGTGTGGTATACCCCAGAAAACAATAACTGTGGTTTTGCCATCCCACGGTAAAAAATCTCGATTATTCAGCTTTTGGTAGTTTTTTCCGTAAAGAAAAACAGTAGTGTCTCCTGACTATTGTGACACAAAAATATATCTGTTGAAAATAGTCTTTTGTAGGCCCGACATCCCCGTGTGGTTTCGCAATTCCATGGGTCAAATCGCTGTACTATCCAGTTTTGGGCCTTTGGTATCTAAAAAAAAAAGCAGTTTGAGTGTGTCGCTCACTATTCAGCCACAAATATCTCTATTTAAAAAAGTGTGGTATACGCCAGTAAACAATAACTGTGGTTTTGCCATCCCACGGTAAAAAATCTCTATTATTCAGGTTTTGGTATATTTTCCGTAAAGAAAAAGAGTAGTGTCTCCTGACTGTTGTGACACAAAAATATATCTGTTGAAAATAGTCTTCTGTAGGCCCGACATCCCAGTGTGGTTTCGCAGTTCCCTGGGTCAAATCGCTGTACTATCCAGTTTTGGGCCTTTGGTATCTAAAAAAATGCAGTTTGAGTGTGTCGCTCACAGTTCAGCCGCAAATATCTCTATTTAAAAAAGTGTGGTATACCCCAGTTAAACAATAACTGTGGTTTTGCCATCCCACGGTAAAAAATCTCTATTATTCAGCTTTTGGTCGTTTTTTCCGTAAAGAAAAACAGTAGTGTCTCCTGACTGTTGTGACACAAAAATATATCTGTTGAAAATAGTCTTGTGTAGGCCCGACATCCCAGTGTGGTTTCGCAGTTCCACGGGTCAAATCGCTGTGCTATCCAGTTTTGGGCCTTTGGTATCTAAAAAAAAAGCAGTTTGAGTGTGTCGCTCACTGTTCAGCTGCAAATATCTCTATTTTAAAAAGTGTGGTATACCCCAGTAAACAATAACTGTGGTTTTGCCATCCCACGGTAAAAAATCTCTAATATTGAGCTTTTGGTAGTTTTTTCCGTAAAGGAAAACAGTAGTGTCTCCTGACTGTTGTGACACAAAAATATATCTGTTGAAAATAGTCTTGTGTAGGCCCGACATCCCAGTGTGGTTTCGCAGTTCAACATGTCAAATCGCTGTACTATCCAGTTTTGGGCCTTTGGTATCTAAAAAAAAGCAGTTTGAGTGTGTCGCTCACTGTTCAGCTGCAAATATCTCTTTTTATAAAAGTGTGGTATACCCCAGTAAACAATAACTGTGGTTTTGCCATCCCACGGTAAAAAATCTCTATTATTCAGCTTTTGGTAGTTTTTTCCGTAAAGAAAAACAGTAGTGTCTCCTGACTGTTGTGACACAAAAATATATCTGTTGAAAATAGTCTTGTGTAGGCCCGACATCCCAGTGTGGTTTCGCAGTTCCCTGGGTCAAATCGCTGTACTATCCAGTTTTGGGCCTTTGGTATCTAAAAAAAAGCAGTTTGAGTGTGTCGCTCACAGTTCAGCCGCAAATATCTCTATGTAAAAAAGTGTGGTATACCCCAGTTAAACAATAACTGTGGTTTTGCAATCCCACGGTAAAAAATCTCTATTATTCAGCTTTTGGTAGTTTTTTCCGAAAAGAAAAACAGTAGTGTCTCCTGACTGTTGTGACACAAAAATATATCTGTTGAAAATAGTCTTGTGTATTCCCGACATCCCCGTGTGGTTTCGCAGTTCCACGGGTCAAATCGCTGTACTATCCAGTTTTGGGCCTTTGGTATCTAAAAAAAAAGTAGTTTGAGTGTGTCGCTCACTGTTCAGCTGCAAATATCTCTATTTAAAAAAGTGTGGTATACCCCAGTAAACAATAACTGTGGTTTTGCCATCCCACGGTAAAAAATCTCTATTATTCAGCTTTTGGTAGTTTTTTCCGTAAAGAAAAACATTAGTGTCTCCTGACTGTTGTGACACAAAAATATATCTGTTGAAAATAGTCTTGTGTAGGCCCGACATCCCAGTGTGGTTTCGCAGTTCCATGGGTCAAATCACTGTACTATCCAGTTTTGGGCCTTTGGTATCTAAAAAAAAAGCAGTTTGAGTGTGTCGCTCACTGTTCAGCCGCAAATATCTCTATTTAAAAAAGTGTGGTATACCCCAGTAAACAATAACTGTAGTTTTGCCATCTCACGGTAAAAAATCTCTATTATTCAGCTTTTGGTAGTTTTTTCCGTAAAGAAAAACAGTAGTGTCTCCTGACTGTTGTGACACAAAAATATATCTGTTGAAAATAGTCTTGTGTAGGCCCGCCATCCCAGTGTGGTTTCGCAGTTCCCTGGGTCAAATCGCTGTAATATCCAATTTTGGGACTTTGGTATCCTAAAAAAAGCAGTTTCAGTGTGTCGCTCACAGTTCAGCCGCAAATATCTCTATTTAAAAAAGTGTGGTATACCCCAGTTAAACAATAACTGTGGTTTTGCCATCCCACGGTAAAAAATCTCGATTATTCAGCTTTTGGTAGTTTTTTCCGTAAAGAAAAACAGCAGTGTCTCCTGACTATTGTGACACAAAAATATATCTGTTGAAAATAGTCTTTTGTAGGCCCGACATCCCCGTGTGGTTTCGCAATTCCATGGGTCAAATCGCTGTACTATCCTGTTTTGGGCCTTTGGTATCTAAAAAAAAAAGCAGTTTGAGTGTGTCGCTCACTGTTCAGCTGCAAATATCTCTATTTAAAAAAGTGTGGTATACCCCAGTAAACAATAACTGTGGTTTTGCCATCCCACGGTAAAAAATCTCTATTATTCAGGTTTTGGTATATTTTCCGTAAAGAAAAACAGTAGTGTCTCCTGACTGTTGTGACACAAAAATATATCTATTGAAAATAGTCTTGTGTAGGCCCGACATCCCACTGTGGTTTCGCAGTTCCACGGGTCAAATCGCTGTACTATCCAGTTTTGGGCCTTTGGTATCTAAAAAAAAGCAGTTTGAGTGTGTCGCTCACAGTTCAGCCGCAAATATTTCTATTTAAAAAAGTGTGGTATACCCCATTTAAACAATAACTGTGGTTTTGCCATCCCACGGTAAAAAATCTCTATTATTCAGCTTTTGGTAGTTTTTTCCGTAAAGAAAAACAGTAGTGTGTCCTGACTGTTGTGACACAAAAATATATCTGTTGAAAATAGTCTTGTGTAGGCCCGACATCCCAGTGTGGTTTCGCAGTTCCACGGGTCAAATCGCTGTACTATCCAGTTTTGGGCCTTTGGTATCTAAAAAAAAAGCAGTTTGAGTGTGTCGCTCACTGTTCAGCCGCAAATATCTCTATTTAAAAAAGTGTGGTATACCTCAGTAAACAATAACTGTGGTTTTGCCATCCCACGGTAAAAAATCTCTATTATTCAGCTTTTGGTAGTTTTTTCCGTAAAGAAAAACAGTAGTGTCTCCTGACTATTGTGAAACAAAAATATATCTGTTGAAAATAGTCTTGTGTAGGCCCGACATCCCAGTGTGGTTTCGCAGTTCCATGGGTCAAATCACTGTACTATCCAGTTTTGGGCCTTTGGTATCTAAAAAATAAGCAGTTTGAGTGTGTCGCTCACTGTTCAGCCGCAAATATCTCTATTTAAAAAAGTGTGGTATACCCCAGTAAACAATAACTGTAGTTTTGCCATCCCACGGTAAAAAATCTCTATTATTCAGCTTTTGGTAGTTTTCTCCGTAAAGAAAAACAGTAGTGTCTCCTGACTGTTGTGACACAAAAATATATCTGTTGAAAATAGTCTTGTGTAGGCCCGACATACCAGTGTGGTTTCGCAGTTCCACGGGTCAAATCGCTGTGCTATCCAGTTTTAGGCCTTTGGTATCTAAAAAAAAAGCAGTTTGAGTGTGTCGCTCACTGTTCAGCCGCAAATATCTCTATTTTAAAAAGTGTGGTATACCCCAGTAAACAATTACTGTGGTTTAGCCATCCCACGGTAAAAAATCTCTAATATTGAGCTTTTGGTAGTTTTTTACGTAAAGGAAAACAGTAGTGTCTCCTGACTGTTGTGACACAAAAATATATCTGTTGAAAATAGTCTTGTGTAGGCCCGACATCCCAGTGTGGTTTCGCAGTTCCACGGGTCAAATCGCTGTACTATTCAGTTTTGGGCCTTTGGTATCTAAAAAAAAAAGCAGTTTGAGTGTGTCGCTCACTGTTCAGCCGCAAATATCTCTATTTAAAAAAGTGTGGTATACCCCAGTTAAACAATAACTGTGGTTTTGCCATCCCACGGTAAAAAATCTCTATTATTCAGCTTTTGGTCGTTTTTTCCGTAAAGAAAAACAGTAGTGTCTCCTGACTATTGTGACACAAAAATATATCTGTTGAAAATAGTCTTGTGTAGGCCCGACACCCCAGTGTGGTTTCGCAGTTCCATGGGTCAAATCACTGTACTATCCAGTTTTGGGCCTTTGGTATCTAAAAAATAAGCAGTTTGAGTGTGTCGCTCACTGTTCAGCCGCAAATATCTCTATTTAAAAAAGTGTGGTATACCCCAGTAAACAATAACTGTAGTTTTGCCATCCCACGGTAAAAAATCTCTATTATTCAGCTTTTGGTAGTTTTTTCCGTAAAGAAAAACAGTAGTGTCTCCTGACTGTTGTGACACAAAAATATATCTGTTGAAAATAGTCTTGTGTAGGCCCGACATCCCAGTGTGATTTCGCAGTTCCACGGGTCAAATCGCTGTGCTATCCAGTTTTGGGCCTTTGGTATCTAAAAAAAAAAGCAGTTTGAGTGTGTCGCTCACTGTTCAGCCGCAAATATCTCTATTTTAAAAAGTGTGGTATACCCCAGTAAACAATTACTGTGGTTTAGCCATCCCACGGTAAAAAATCTCTAATATTGAGCTTTTGGTAGTTTTTTCCGTAAAGGAAAACAGTAGTGTCTCCTGACTGTTGTGACACAAAAATATATCTGTTGAAAATAGTCTTGTGTAGGCCCGACATCCCAGTGTGGTTTCGCAGTTCCACGGGTCAAATCGCTGTACTATTCAGTTTTGGGCCTTTGGTATCTAAAAAAAAAAGCAGTTTGAGTGTGTCGCTCACTGTTCAGCCGCAAATATCTCTATTTAAAAAAGTGTGGTATACCCCAGTAAACAATAACTGTGGTTTTGCCATCCCACGGTAAAAATCTCTATTATTCAGCTTTTGGTAGTTTTTTCCGTAAAGAAAAACAGCAGTGTCTCCTGACTATTGTGACACAAAAATATATCTGTTGAAAATAGTCTTTTGTAGGCCCGACATCCCCGTGTGGTTTCGCAATTCCATGGGTCAAATCGCTGTACTATCCTGTTTTGGGCCTTTGGTATCTAAAAAAAAAAGCAGTTTGAGTGTGTCGCTCACTGTTCAGCTGCAAATATCTCTATTTAAAAAAGTGTGGTATACCCCAGTAAACAATAACTGTGGTTTTGCCATCCCACGGTAAAAAATCTCTATTATTCAGGTTTTGGTATATTTTCCGTAAAGAAAAACAGTAGTGTCTCCTGACTGTTGTGACACAAAAATATATCTATTGAAAATAGTCTTGTGTAGGCCCGACATCCCACTGTGGTTTCGCAGTTCCACGGGTCAAATCGCTGTACTATCCAGTTTTGGGCCTTTGGTATCTAAAAAAAAGCAGTTTGAGTGTGTCGCTCACAGTTCAGCCGCAAATATTTCTATTTAAAAAAGTGTGGTATACCCCAGTTAAACAATAACTGTGGTTTTGCCATCCCACGGTAAAAAATCTCTATTATTCAGCTTTTGGTAGTTTTTTCCGTAAAGAAAAACAGTAGTGTGTCCTGACTGTTGTGACACAAAAATATATCTGTTGAAAATAGTCTTGTGTAGGCCCGACATCCCAGTGTGGTTTCGCAGTTCCACGGGTCAAATCGCTGTACTATCCAGTTTTGGGCCTTTGGTATCTAAAAAAAAAGCAGTTTGAGTGTGTCGCTCACTGTTCAGCCGCAAATATCTCTATTTAAAAAAGTGTGGTATACCTCAGTAAACAATAACTGTGGTTTTGCCATCCCACGGTAAAAAATCTCTATTATTCAGCTTTTGGTAGTTTTTTCCGTAAAGAAAAACAGTAGTGTCTCCTGACTATTGTGAAACAAAAATATATCTGTTGAAAATAGTCTTGTGTAGGCCCGACATCCCAGTGTGGTTTCGCAGTTCCATGGGTCAAATCACTGTACTATCCAGTTTTGGGCCTTTGGTATCTAAAAAATAAGCAGTTTGAGTGTGTCGCTCACTGTTCAGCCGCAAATATCTCTATTTAAAAAAGTGTGGTATACCCCAGTAAACAATAACTGTAGTTTTGCCATCCCACGGTAAAAAATCTCTATTATTCAGCTTTTGGTAGTTTTCTCCGTAAAGAAAAACAGTAGTGTCTCCTGACTGTTGTGACACAAAAATATATCTGTTGAAAATAGTCTTGTGTAGGCCCGACATACCAGTGTGGTTTCGCAGTTCCACGGGTCAAATCGCTGTGCTATCCAGTTTTAGGCCTTTGGTATCTAAAAAAAAAGCAGTTTGAGTGTGTCGCTCACTGTTCAGCCGCAAATATCTCTATTTTAAAAAGTGTGGTATACCCCAGTAAACAATTACTGTGGTTTAGCCATCCCACGGTAAAAAATCTCTAATATTGAGCTTTTGGTAGTTTTTTCCGTAAAGGAAAACAGTAGTGTCTCCTGACTGTTGTGACACAAAAATATATCTGTTGAAAATAGTCTTGTGTAGGCCCGACATCCCAGTGTGGTTTCGCAGTTCCACGGGTCAAATCGCTGTACTATTCAGTTTTGGGCCTTTGGTATCTAAAAAAAAAAGCAGTTTGAGTGTGTCGCTCACTGTTCAGCCGCAAATATCTCTATTTAAAAAAGTGTGGTATACCCCAGTTAAACAATAACTGTGGTTTTGCCATCCCACGGTAAAAAATCTCTATTATTTAGCTTTTGGTCGTTTTTTCCGTAAAGAAAAACAGTAGTGTCTCCTGACTATTGTGACACAAAAATATATCTGCTGAAAATAGTCTTGTGTAGGCCCGACACCCCAGTGTGGTTTCGCAGTTCCATGGGTCAAATCACTGTACTATCCAGTTTTGGGCCTTTGGTATCTAAAAAATAAGCAGTTTGAGTGTGTCGCTCACTGTTCAGCCGCAAATATCTCTATTTAAAAAAGTGTGGTATACCCCAGTAAACAATAACTGTAGTTTTGCCATCCCACGGTAAAAAATCTCTATTATTCAGCTTTTGGTAGTTTTTTCCGTAAAGAAAAACAGTAGTGTCTCCTGACTGTTGTGACACAAAAATATATCTGTTGAAAATAGTCTTGTGTAGGCCCGACATCCCAGTGTGATTTCGCAGTTCCACGGGTCAAATCGCTGTGCTATCCAGTTTTGGGCCTTTGGTATCTAAAAAAAAAAGCAGTTTGAGTGTGTCGCTCACTGTTCAGCCGCAAATATCTCTATT
Source organism: Phyllobates terribilis (assembly GCF_046119375.1). Classification (NCBI taxonomy): domain Eukaryota; kingdom Metazoa; phylum Chordata; class Amphibia; order Anura; family Dendrobatidae; genus Phyllobates; species Phyllobates terribilis. The sequence goes on along the minus strand of NW_027362763.1, from coordinate 454,872,465 downwards.
TTAAAAAGTGTGGTATACCCCAGTAAACAATTACTGTGGTTTAGCCATCCCACGGTAAAAAATCTCTAATATTGAGCTTTTGGTAGTTTTTTCCGTAAAGGAAAACAGTAGTGTCTCCTGACTGTTGTGACACAAAAATATATCTGTTGAAAATAGTCTTGTGTAGGCCCGACATCCCAGTGTGGTTTCGCAGTTCCACGGGTCAAATCGCTGTACTATTCAGTTTTGGGCCTTTGGTATCTAAAAAAAAAAGCAGTTTGAGTGTGTCGCTCACTGTTCAGCCGCAAATATCTCTATTTAAAAAAGTGTGGTATACCCCAGTAAACAATAACTGTGGTTTTGCCATCCCACGGTAAAAATCTCTATTATTCAGCTTTTGGTAGTTTTTTCCGTAAAGAAAAACAGTAGTGTCTCCTGACTGTTGTGACACAAAAATATATCTGTTGAAAATAGTCTTGTGTAGGCCCGACATCCCAGTGTGGTTTCGCAGTTCCATGGGTCAAATCGCTGTACTATCGAGTTTTGGGCCTTTGGTATCTAAAAAAAAAAGCAGTTTGAGTGTGTCGCTCACTATTCAGCCGCAAATATCTCTAATTAAAAAAGTGTGGTATATGCCAGTAAACAATAACTGTGGTTTTGCCATCCCACGGTAAAAAATCTCGATTATTCAGCTTTTGGTAGTTTTTTCCGTAAAGAAAAACAGCAGTGTCTCCTGACTATTGTGACACAAAAATATATCTGTTGAAAATAGTCTTTTGTAGGCCCGACATCCCCGTGTGGTTTCGCAATTCCATGGGTCAAATCGCTGTACTATCCTGTTTTGGGCCTTTGGTATCTAAAAAAAAAAGCAGTTTGAGTGTGTCGCTCACTGTTCAGCTGCAAATATCTCTATTTAAAAAAGTGTGGTATACCCCAGTAAACAATAACTGTGGTTTTGCCATCCCACGGTAAAAAATCTCTATTATTCAGGTTTTGGTATATTTTCCGTAAAGAAAAACAGTAGTGTCTCCTGACTGTTGTGACACAAAAATATATCTATTGAAAATAGTCTTGTGTAGGCCCGACATCCCACTGTGGTTTCGCAGTTCCACGGGTCAAATCGCTGTACTATCCAGTTTTGGGCCTTTGGTATCTAAAAAAAAGCAGTTTGAGTGTGTCGCTCACAGTTCAGCCGCAAATATTTCTATTTAAAAAAGTGTGGTATACCCCAGTTAAACAATAACTGTGGTTTTGCCATCCCACGGTAAAAAATCTCTATTATTCAGCTTTTGGTAGTTTTTTCCGTAAAGAAAAACAGTAGTGTGTCCTGACTGTTGTGACACAAAAATATATCTGTTGAAAATAGTCTTGTGTAGGCCCGACATCCCAGTGTGGTTTCGCAGTTCCACGGGTCAAATCGCTGTACTATCCAGTTTTGGGCCTTTGGTATCTAAAAAAAAAGCAGTTTGAGTGTGTCGCTCACTGTTCAGCCGCAAATATCTCTATTTAAAAAAGTGTGGTATACCTCAGTAAACAATAACTGTGGTTTTGCCATCCCACGGTAAAAAATCTCTATTATTCAGCTTTTGGTAGTTTTTTCCGTAAAGAAAAACAGTAGTGTCTCCTGACTATTGTGAAACAAAAATATATCTGTTGAAAATAGTCTTGTGTAGGCCCGACATCCCAGTGTGGTTTCGCAGTTCCATGGGTCAAATCACTGTACTATCCAGTTTTGGGCCTTTGGTATCTAAAAAATAAGCAGTTTGAGTGTGTCGCTCACTGTTCAGCCGCAAATATCTCTATTTAAAAAAGTGTGGTATACCCCAGTAAACAATAACTGTAGTTTTGCCATCCCACGGTAAAAAATCTCTATTATTCAGCTTTTGGTAGTTTTCTCCGTAAAGAAAAACAGTAGTGTCTCCTGACTGTTGTGACACAAAAATATATCTGTTGAAAATAGTCTTGTGTAGGCCCGACATACCAGTGTGGTTTCGCAGTTCCACGGGTCAAATCGCTGTGCTATCCAGTTTTAGGCCTTTGGTATCTAAAAAAAAAGCAGTTTGAGTGTGTCGCTCACTGTTCAGCCGCAAATATCTCTATTTTAAAAAGTGTGGTATACCCCAGTAAACAATTACTGTGGTTTAGCCATCCCACGGTAAAAAATCTCTAATATTGAGCTTTTGGTAGTTTTTTACGTAAAGGAAAACAGTAGTGTCTCCTGACTGTTGTGACACAAAAATATATCTGTTGAAAATAGTCTTGTGTAGGCCCGACATCCCAGTGTGGTTTCGCAGTTCCACGGGTCAAATCGCTGTACTATTCAGTTTTGGGCCTTTGGTATCTAAAAAAAAAAGCAGTTTGAGTGTGTCGCTCACTGTTCAGCCGCAAATATCTCTATTTAAAAAAGTGTGGTATACCCCAGTTAAACAATAACTGTGGTTTTGCCATCCCACGGTAAAAAATCTCTATTATTCAGCTTTTGGTCGTTTTTTCCGTAAAGAAAAACAGTAGTGTCTCCTGACTATTGTGACACAAAAATATATCTGTTGAAAATAGTCTTGTGTAGGCCCGACACCCCAGTGTGGTTTCGCAGTTCCATGGGTCAAATCACTGTACTATCCAGTTTTGGGCCTTTGGTATCTAAAAAATAAGCAGTTTGAGTGTGTCGCTCACTGTTCAGCCGCAAATATCTCTATTTAAAAAAGTGTGGTATACCCCAGTAAACAATAACTGTAGTTTTGCCATCCCACGGTAAAAAATCTCTATTAATCAGCTTTTGGTAGTTTTTTCCGTAAAGAAAAACAGTAGTGTCTCCTGACTGTTGTGACACAAAAATATATCTGTTGAAAATAGTCTTGTGTAGGCCCGACATCCCAGTGTGATTTCGCAGTTCCACGGGTCAAATCGCTGTGCTATCCAGTTTTGGGCCTTTGGTATCTAAAAAAAAAAGCAGTTTGAGTGTGTCGCTCACTGTTCAGCCGCAAATTTCTCTATTTTAAAAAGTGTGGTATACCCCAGTAAACAATTACTGTGGTTTAGCCATCCCACGGTAAAAAATCTCTAATATTGAGCTTTTGGTAGTTTTTTCCGTAAAGGAAAACAGTAGTGTCTCCTGACTGTTGTGACACAAAAATATATCTGTTGAAAATAGTCTTGTGTAGGCCCGACATCCCAGTGTGGTTTCGCAGTTCCACGGGTCAAATCGCTGTACTATTCAGTTTTGGGCCTTTGGTATCTAAAAAAAAAAGCAGTTTGAGTGTGTCGCTCACTGTTCAGCCGCAAATATCTCTATTTAAAAAAGTGTGGTATACCCCAGTAAACAATAACTGTGGTTTTGCCATCCCACGGTAAAAATCTCTATTATTCAGCTTTTGGTAGTTTTTTCCGTAAAGAAAAACAGTAGTGTCTCCTGACTGTTGTGACACAAAAATATATCTGTTGAAAATAGTCTTGTGTAGGCCCGACATCCCAGTGTGGTTTCGCAGTTCCATGGGTCAAATAGCTGTACTATCGAGTTTTGGGCCTTTGGTATCTAAAAAAAAAAGCAGTTTGAGTGTGTCGCTCACTATTCAGCCGCAAATATCTCTAATTAAAAAAGTGTGGTATATGCCAGTAAACTATAACTGTGGTTTTGCCATTCCACGGTAAAAAATCTCTATTATTCAGGTTTTGGTATATTTTCCGTAAAGAAAAACAGTAGTGTCTCCTGACTGTTGTGACACAAAAATAAATCTGTTGAAAATAGTCTTGTGTAGGCCCGACATCCCAGTGTGGTTTCGCAATTCCACGGGTCAAATCGCTGTACTATCCAGTTTTGGGCCTTTGGTATCTAAAAAAAAAGCAGTTTGAGTGTGTCGCTCACTGTTCAGCTGCAAATATCTCTATTTAAAAAAGTGTGGTATACCCCAGTAAACAATAACTGTGGTTTTGCCATCCCATGGTAAAAAATCTCTATTATTCAGATTTTGGTAGTTTTTTCCGTAAAGAAAAACAGTAGTGTCTCCTGACTGTTGTGACACAAAAATATATCTGTTGAAAATAGTCTTGTGTAGGCCCGACATCCCAGTGTGGTTTCGCCGTTCCCTGGGTCAAATCGCTGTACTATCCAGTTTTGGGCCTTTGGTATCTAAAAAAAAGCAGTTTGAGTGTGTCGCTCACAGTTCAGCCGCAAATATCTCTATTTAAAAAAGTGTGGTATACCCCAGTTAAACAATAACTGTGGTTTTGCCATCCCACGGTAAAAAATCTCTGTTATTCAGCTTTTGGTAGTTTTTTCCGTAAAGAAAAACAGTAGTGTCTCCTGACTGTTGTGACACAAAAATATATCTGTTGAAAATAGTCTTGTGTAGGCCCGACATCCCAGTGTGCTTTCGCAGTTCCACGGGTCAAATCGCTGTACTATCCAGTTTTGGGCCTTTGGTATCTAAAAAAAAAGCAGTTTGAGTGTGTCGCTCACTGTTCAGCCGCAAATATCTCTATTTAAAAAAGTGTGGTATACCCCAGTAAACAATAACTGTGGTTTTGCCATCCCACGGTAAAAAATCTCTATTATTCAGGTTTTGGTATATTTTCCGTAAAGAAAAACAGTAGTGTCTCCTGACTGTTGTGACACAAAAATATATCTGTTGAAAATAGTCTTGTGTAGGCCCGACATCCCAGTGTGGTTTCGCAGTTCCACGGGTCAAATCGCTGTACTATCCAGTTTTGGGCCTTTGGTATCTAAAAAAAAAAGCAGTTTGAGTGTGTCGCTCACTGTTCAGCCGCAAATATCTCTATTTTAAAAAGTGTGGTATACCCCAGTAAACAATTACTGTGGTTTAGCCATCCCACGGTAAAAAATCTCTAATATTGAGCTTTTGGTAGTTTTTTCCGTAAAGGAAAACAGTAGTGTCTCCTGACTGTTGTGACACAAAAATATATCTGTTGAAAATAGTCTTGTGTAGGCCCGACATCCCAGTGTGGTTTTGCAGTTCCACGGGTCAAATCGCTGTACTATTCAGTTTTGGGCCTTTGGTATCTAAAAAAAAAAGCAGTTTGAGTGTGTCGCTCACTGTTCAGCCGCAAATATCTCTATTTAAAAAAGTGTGGTATACCCCAGTAAACAATAACTGTGGTTTTGCCATCCCACGGTAAAAATCTCTATTATTCAGCTTTTGGTAGTTTTTTCCGTAAAGAAAAACAGTAGTGTCTCCTGACTGTTGTGACACAAAAATATATCTGTTGAAAATAGTCTTGTGTAGGCCCGACATCCCAGTGTGGTTTCGCAGTTCCATGGGTCAAATCGCTGTACTATCGAGTTTTGGGCCTTTGGTATCTAAAAAAAAAAGCAGTTTGAGTGTGTCGCTCACTATTCAGCCGCAAATATCTCTAATTAAAAAAGTGTGGTATATGCCAGTAAACAATAACTGTGGTTTTGCCATCCCACGGTAAAAAATCTCGATTATTCAGCTTTTGGTAGTTTTTTCCGTAAAGAAAAACAGCAGTGTCTCCTGACTATTGTGACACAAAAATATATCTGTTGAAAATAGTCTTTTGTAGGCCCGACATCCCCGTGTGGTTTCGCAATTCCATGGGTCAAATCGCTGTACTATCCTGTTTTGGGCCTTTGGTATCTAAAAAAAAAAGCAGTTTGAGTGTGTCGCTCACTGTTCAGCTGCAAATATCTCTATTTAAAAAAGTGTGGTATACCCCAGTAAACAATAACTGTGGTTTTGCCATCCCACGGTAAAAAATCTCTATTATTCAGGTTTTGGTATATTTTCCGTAAAGAAAAACAGTAGTGTGTCCTGACTGTTGTGACACAAAAATATATCTGTTGAAAATAGTCTTGTGTAGGCCCGACATCCCAGTGTGGTTTCGCAGTTCCACGGGTCAAATCGCTGTACTATCCAGTTTTGGGCCTTTGGTATCTAAAAAAAAAGCAGTTTGAGTGTGTCGCTCACTGTTCAGCCGCAAATATCTCTATTTAAAAAAGTGTGGTATACCTCAGTAAACAATAACTGTGGTTTTGCCATCCCACGGTAAAAAATCTCTATTATTCAGCTTTTGGTAGTTTTTTCCGTAAAGAAAAACAGTAGTGTCTCCTGACTATTGTGAAACAAAAATATATCTGTTGAAAATAGTCTTGTGTAGGCCCGACATCCCAGTGTGGTTTCGCAGTTCCATGGGTCAAATCACTGTACTATCCAGTTTTGGGCCTTTGGTATCTAAAAAATAAGCAGTTTGAGTGTGTCGCTCACTGTTCAGCCGCAAATATCTCTATTTAAAAAAGTGTGGTATACCCCAGTAAACAATAACTGTAGTTTTGCCATCCCACGGTAAAAAATCTCTATTATTCAGCTTTTGGTAGTTTTCTCCGTAAAGAAAAACAGTAGTGTCTCCTGACTGTTGTGACACAAAAATATATCTGTTGAAAATAGTCTTGTGTAGGCCCGACATACCAGTGTGGTTTCGCAGTTCCACGGGTCAAATCGCTGTGCTATCCAGTTTTAGGCCTTTGGTATCTAAAAAAAAAGCAGTTTGAGTGTGTCGCTCACTGTTCAGCCGCAAATATCTCTATTTTAAAAAGTGTGGTATACCCCAGTAAACAATTACTGTGGTTTAGCCATCCCACGGTAAAAAATCTCTAATATTGAGCTTTTGGTAGTTTTTTACGTAAAGGAAAACAGTAGTGTCTCCTGACTGTTGTGACACAAAAATATATCTGTTGAAAATAGTCTTGTGTAGGCCCGACATCCCAGTGTGGTTTCGCAGTTCCACGGGTCAAATCGCTGTACTATTCAGTTTTGGGCCTTTGGTATCTAAAAAAAAAAGCAGTTTGAGTGTGTCGCTCACTGTTCAGCCGCAAATATCTCTATTTAAAAAAGTGTGGTATACCCCAGTTAAACAATAACTGTGGTTTTGCCATCCCACGGTAAAAAATCTCTATTATTCAGCTTTTGGTCGTTTTTTCCGTAAAGAAAAACAGTAGTGTCTCCTGACTATTGTGACACAAAAATATATCTGTTGAAAATAGTCTTGTGTAGGCCCGACACCCCAGTGTGGTTTCGCAGTTCCATGGGTCAAATCACTGTACTATCCAGTTTTGGGCCTTTGGTATCTAAAAAATAAGCAGTTTGAGTGTGTCGCTCACTGTTCAGCCGCAAATATCTCTATTTAAAAAAGTGTGGTATACCCCAGTAAACAATAACTGTAGTTTTGCCATCCCACGGTAAAAAATCTCTATTATTCAGCTTTTGGTAGTTTTTTCCGTAAAGAAAAACAGTAGTGTCTCCTGACTGTTGTGACACAAAAATATATCTGTTGAAAATAGTCTTGTGTAGGCCCGACATCCCAGTGTGATTTCGCAGTTCCACGGGTCAAATCGCTGTGCTATCCAGTTTTGGGCCTTTGGTATCTAAAAAAAAAAGCAGTTTGAGTGTGTCGCTCACTGTTCAGCCGCAAATATCTCTATTTTAAAAAGTGTGGTATACCCCAGTAAACAATTACTGTGGTTTAGCCATCCCACGGTAAAAAATCTCTAATATTGAGCTTTTGGTAGTTTTTTCCGTAAAGGAAAACAGTAGTGTCTCCTGACTGTTGTGACACAAAAATATATCTGTTGAAAATAGTCTTGTGTAGGCCCGACATCCCAGTGTGGTTTCGCAGTTCCACGGGTCAAATCGCTGTACTATTCAGTTTTGGGCCTTTGGTATCTAAAAAAAAAAGCAGTTTGAGTGTGTCGCTCACTGTTCAGCCGCAAATATCTCTTTTTATAAAAGTGTGGTATACCCCAGTAAACAATAACTGTGGTTTTGCCATCCCACGGTAATAAATCTCTATTATTCAGCTTTTGGTAGTTTTTTCCGTAAAGAAAAACAGTAGTGTCTCCTGACTGTTGTGACACAAAAATATATCTGTTGAAAATAGTCTTGTGTAGGCCCGACATCCCAGTGTGGTTTCGCAGTTCCATGGGTCAAATAGCTGTACTATCGAGTTTTGGGCCTTTGGTATCTAAAAAAAAAAGCAGTTTGAGTGTGTCGCTCACTATTCAGCCGCAAATATCTCTAATTAAAAAAGTGTGGTATATGCCAGTAAACTATAACTGTGGTTTTGCCATTCCACGGTAAAAAATCTCTATTATTCAGGTTTTGGTATATTTTCCGTAAAGAAAAACAGTAGTGTCTCCTGACTGTTGTGACACAAAAATATATCTGTTGAAAATAGTCTTGTGTAGGCCCGACATCCCAGTGTGGTTTCGCAATTCCACGGGTCAAATCGCTGTACTATCCAGTTTTGGGCCTTTGGTATCTAAAAAAAAAGCAGTTTGAGTGTGTCGCTCACTGTTCAGCTGCAAATATCTCTATTTAAAAAAGTGTGGTATACCCCAGTAAACAATAACTGTGGTTTTGCCATCCCATGGTAAAAAATCTCTATTATTCAGCTTTTGGTAGTTTTTTCCGTAAAGAAAAACAGTAGTGTCTCCTGACTGTTGTGACACAAAAATATATCTGTTGAAAATAGTCTTGTGTAGGCCCGACATCCCAGTGTGGTTTCGCCGTTCCCTGGGTCAAATCGCTGTACTATCCAGTTTTGGGCCTTTGGTATCTAAAAAAAAGCAGTTTGAGTGTGTCGCTCACTGTTCAGCCGCAAATATCTCTATTTAAAAAAGTGTGGTATACCCCAGTAAACAATAACTGTGGTTTTGCCATCCCACGGTAAAAAATCTCTATTATTCAGGTTTTGGTATATTTTCCGTAAAGAAAAACAGTAGTGTCTCCTGACTGTTGTGACACAAAAATATATCTGTTGAAAATAGTCTTGTGTAGGCCCGACATCCCAGTGTGGTTTCGCAGTTCCACGGGTCAAATCGCTGTACTATCCAGTTTTGGGCCTTTGGTATCTAAAAAAAAAGCAGTTTGAGTGTGTCGCTCACTGTTCAGCCGCAAATATCTCTATTTAAAAAAGTGTGGTATACCCCAGTAAATAATAACTGTGGTTTTGCCATCCCACGGTAAAAAATCTCTATTATTCAGCTTTTGGTAGTTTTTTCCGTAAAGAAAAATAGTAGTGTCTCCTGACTATTGTGACACAAAAATATATCTGTTGAAAATAGTCTTGTGTAGGCCCGACATCCCAGTGTGGTTTCGCAGTTCCATGGGTCAAATCACTGTACTATCCAGTTTTGGGCCTTTGGTATCTAAAAAAAAAGCAGTTTGAGTGTGTCGCTCACTGTTCAGCCGCAAATATCTCTATTTAAAAAAGTGTGGTATACCCCAGTAAACAATAACTGTAGTTTTGCCATCTCACGGTAAAAAATCTCTATTATTCAGCTTTTGGTAGTTTTTTCCGTAAAGAAAAACAGTAGTGTCTCCTGACTATTGTGACACAAAAATATATCTGTTGAAAATAGTCTTTTGTAGGCCCGACATCCCCGTGTGGTTTCGCAATTCCATAGGTCAAATCGCTGTATTATCCTGTTTTGGGCCTTTGGTATCTAAAAAAAAAAGCAGTTTGAGTGTGTCGCTCACTGTTCAGCTGCAAATATCTCTTTTTATAAAAGTGTGGTATACCCCAGTAAACAATAACTGTGGTTTTGCCATCCCACGGTAAAAACTCTATTATTCAGCTTTTGGTAGTTTTTTCCGTAAAGAAAAACAGTAGTGTCTCCTGACTGTTGTGACACAAAAATATATCTGTTGAAAATAGTCTTGTGTAGGCCCGACATCCCACTGTGGTTTCGCAGTTCCCTGGGTCAAATCGCTGTACTATCCAGTTTTGGGCCTTTGGTATCTAAAAAAAAGCAGTTTGAGTGTGTCGCTCACAGTTCAGCCGCAAATATCTCTATTTAAAAAAGTGTGGTATACCCCAGTTAAACAATAACTGTGGTTTTGCCATCCCACGGTAAAAAATCTCTATTATTCAGCTTTTGGTAGTTTTTTCCGAAAAGAAAAACAGTAGTGTCTCCTGACTGTTGTGACACAAAAATATATCTGTTGAAAATAGTCTTGTGTAGGCCCGACATCCCCGTGTGGTTTCGCAGTTCCACGGGTCAAATCGCTGTACTATCCAGTTTTGGGCCTTTGGTATCTAAAAAAAAAGCAGTTTCAGTGTGTCGCTCACTGTGCAGCCGCAAATATCTCTATTTAAAAAAGTGTGGTATACCCCAGTAAACAATAACTGTGGTTTTGCCATCCCACGGTAAAAAATCTCTATTATTCAGGTTTTGGTATATTTTCCGTAAAGAAAAACAGTAGTGTCTCCTGACTGTTGTGACACAAAAATATATCTGTTGAAAATAGTCTTGTGTAGGCCCGACATCCCAGTGTGGTTTCGCAGTTCCCTGGGTTAAATCGCTGTACTATCCAGTTTTGGGCCTTTGGTATCTAAAAAAAAGCAGTTTGAGTGTGTCGCTCACAGTTCAGCCGCAAATATCTCTATTTAAAAAAGTGTGGTATACCCCAGTTAAACAATAACTGTGGTTTTGCCATCCCACGGTAAAAAATCTCGATTATTCAGCTTTTGGTAGTTTTTTCCGTAAAGAAAAACAGTAGTGTCTCCTGACTGTTGTGACACAAAAATATATCTGTTGAAAATAGTCTTGTGTAGGCCCGACATCCCAGTGTGGTTTCGCAGTTCCATGGGTCAAATCACTGTACTATCCAGTTTTGGGCCTTTGGTATCTAAAAAAAAAGCAGTTTGAGTGTGTCGCTCACTGTTCAGCCGCAAATATCTCTATTTAAAAAAGTGTGGTATACCCCAGTTAAACAATAACTGTGGTTTTGCCATCCCACGGTAAAAAATCTCTATTATTCAGCTTTTGGTAGTTTTTTCCGTAAAGAAAAACAGTAGTGTCTCCTGACTGTTGTGACTCAAAAATATATCTGTTGAAAATAGTCTTGTGTAGGCCCGACATCCCAGTGTGGTTTCGCAGTTCCACGGGTCAAATCGCTGTACTATCCAGTTTTGGGCCTTTTGTATCTAAAAAAAAAGCAGTTTGAGTGTGTCGCGCACTGTTCAGCCGCAAATATCTCTATTTAAAAAAGTGTGGTATACCCCAGTAAACAATAACTGTGGTTTTGCCATCCCACGGTAAAAAATCTCTATTATTCAGTTTTTGGTAGTTTTTTCCGTAAAGAAAAACAGTAGTGTCTCTTGACTATTGTGACACAAAAATATATCTGTTGAAAATAGTCTTTTGTAGGCCCGACATCCCAGTGCGGTTTCGCAGTTCCATGGGTCAAATCGCTGTACTATCCAGTTTTGGGCCTTTGGTATCTAAAAAAGAAAGCAGTTTTAGTGTGTCGCTCACTGTTCAGCCGTAAATATCTCTATTTAAAAAAGTGTGGTATACCCCAGTAAACAATAACTGTGGTTTTGCCATCCCACGGTAAAAAATCTCTATTATTCAGGTTTTGGTATATTTTCCGTAAAGAAAAACAGTAGTGTCTCCTGACTGTTGTGACACAAAAATATATCTGTTGAAAATAGCCTTGTGTAGGCCCGACATCCCAGTGTGGTTTCGCAGTTCCAAGGGTCAAATCGCTGTACTATCCAGTTTTGGGCCTTTGGTATCTAAAAAAAAAGCAGTTTGAGTGTGTCACTCACTGTTCAGCCGCAAATATCTCTATTTAAAAAAGTGTGGTATACCCCAGTAAATAATAACTGTGGTTTTGCCATCCCACGGTAAAAAATCTCTATTATTCAGCTTTTGGTAGTTTTTTCCGTAAAGAAAAACAGTAGTGTCTCCTGACTATTGTGACACAAATATATATCTGTTGAAAATAGTCTTGTGTAGGCCCGACATCCCAGTGTGGTTTCGCAGTTCCATGGGTCAAATCACTGTACTATCCAGTTTTGGGCCTTTGGTATCTAAAAAAAAAGCAGTTTGAGTGTGTCGCTCACTGTTCAGCCGCAAATATCTCTATTTAAAAAAGTGTGGTATACCCCAGTAAACAATAACTGTAGTTTTGCCATCTCACGGTAAAAAATCTCTATTATTCAGCTTTTGGTAGTTTTTTCCGTAAAGAAAAACAGTAGTGTCTCCTGACTGTTGTGACACAAAAATATATCTGTTGAAAATAGTCTTGTGTAGGCCCGACATCCCAGTGTGGTTTCGCAGTTCCCTGGGTCAAATCGCTGTACTATCCAGTTTTGGGCCTTTGGTATCCTAAAAAAAGCAGTTTGAGTGTGTCGCTCACAGTTCAGTCGCAAATATCTCTATTTAAAAAAGTGTGGTATACCCCAGTTAAACAATAACTGTGGTTTTGCCATCCCACGGTAAAAAATCTCTATTATTCAGTTTTTGGTAGTTTTTTCCGTAAAGAAAAACAGTAGTGTCTCCTGACTGTTGTGACACAAAAATATATCTGTTGAAAATAGTCTTGTGTAGGCCCGACATCCCAGTGTGGTTTCGCAGTTCCACGGGTCAAATCGCTGTACTATCCAGTTTTGGGCCTTTGATATCTAAAAAAAAAGCAGTTTGAGTGTGTCGCGCACTGCTCAGCCGCAAATATCTCTATTTAAAAAAGTGTGGTATACCCCAGTAAACAATAACTGTGGTTTTGCCATCCCACGGTAAAAAATCTTTATTATTCAGCTTTTGGTAGTTTTTTCCGTAAAGAAAAACAGTAGTGTCTCCTGACTATTGTGACACAAAAATATATCTGTTGAAAATAGTCTTTTGTAGGCCCGACATCCCCGTGTGGTTTCGCAATTCCATGGGTCAAATCGCTGTACTATCCTGTTTTGGGCCTTTGGTATCTAAAAAAAAAAGCAGTTTGAGTGTGTCGCTCACTGTTCAGCCGCAAATATCTCTATTTAAAAAAGTGTGGTATACCCCAGTAAACAATAACTGTGGTTTTGCCATCCCACGGTAAAAAATCTCTATTATTCAGGTTTTGGTATATTTTCCGTAAAGAAAAACAGTAGTGTCTCCTGACTGTTGTCACACAAAAATATATCTGTTGAAAATAGTCTTGTGTAGGCCCGACATCCCAGTGTGGTTTCGCAGTTCCACGGGTCAAATCGCTGTACTATCCAGTTTTGGGCCTTTGGTATCTAAAAAAAAAGCAGTTTGAGTGTGTCGCTCACTGTTCATCCGCAAATATCTCTATTTAAAAAAGTGTGGTATACCCCAGTAAACAATAACTGTGGTTTTGCCATCCCACGGTAAAAAATCTCTATTATTCAGCTTTTGGTAGTTTTTTCCGTAAAGAAAAACAGTAGTGTCTCCTGACTATTGTGACACAAAAATATATCTGTTGAAAATAGTCTTGTGTAGGCCCGACATCCCAGTGTGGTTTCGCAGTTCCATGGGTCAAATCACTGTACTATCCAGTTTTGGGCCTTTGGTATCTAAAAAAAAAGCAGTTTGAGTGTGTCGCTCACTGTTCAGCCGCAAATATCTCTATTTAAAAAAGTGTGGTATACCCCAGTAAACAATAACTGTAGTTTTGCCATCCCACGGTAAAAAATCTCTATTATTCAGCTTTTGGTAGTTTTTTCCGTAAAGAAAAACAGCAGTGTCTCCTGACTGTTGTGACACAAAAATATGTCTGTTGAAAATAGTCTTGTGTAGGCCCGACATCCCAGTGTGGTTTCGCAGTTCCACGGGTCAAATCGCTGTGCTATCCAGTTTTGGGCCTTTGGTATCTAAAAAAAAAGCAGTTTGAGTGTGTCGCTCACTGTTCAGCCGCAAATATCTCTATTTTAAAAAGTGTGGTATACCCCAGCAAACAATTACTGTGGTTTAGCCATCCCACGGTAAAAAATCTATAATATTGAGCTTTTGGTAGTTTTTTCCGTAAAGGAAAACAGTAGTGTCTCCTGACTGTTGTGACACAAAAATATATCTGTTGAAAATAGTCTTGTGTAGGCCCGACATCCCAGTTTGGTTTCGCAGTTCCACGTGTCAAATCGCTGTACTATTCACTTTTGGGCCTTTGGTATCTAAAAAAAAAAGCAGTTTGAGTGTGTCGCTCACTGTTCAGCCGCAAATATCTCTATTTAAAAAAGTGTGGTATACCCCAGTAAACAATAACTGTGGTTTTGCCATCCCACGGTAAAAAATCTCTATTATTCAGCTTTTGGTAGTTTTTTCCGTAAAGAAAAACAGTAGTGTCTCCTGACTGTTGTGACGCAAAAATATATCTGTTGAAAATAGTCTTGTGTAGGCCCGACATCCCAGTGTGGTTTCGCAGTTCCATGGGTCAAATCGCTGTACTATCGAGTTTTGGGCCTTTGGTATCTAAAAAAAAAAGCAGTTTGAGTGTGTCGCTCAATATTCAGCCGCAAATATCTCTAATTAAAAAAGTGTGGTATACGCCAGTAAACTATAACTGTGGTTTAGCCATCCCACGGTAAAAAATCTCTATTATTCAGGTTTTTTTATATTTTCCGTAAAGAAAAACAGTAGTGTCTCCTGACTGTTGTGACACAAAAATATATCTGTTGAAAATAGTCTTGTGTAGGCCCGACATCCCAGTGTGGTTTCGCAGTTCCACGGGTCAAATCGCTGTACTATCCAGTTTTGGGCCTTTGGTATCTAAAAAAAAGCAGTTTGAGTGTGTCGCTCACAGTTCAGCCGCAAATATCTCTATTTAAAAAAGTGTGGTATACCCCAGTTAAACAATAACTGTGGTTTTGCCATCCCACGGTAAAAAATCTCGATTATTCAGCTTTTGGTAGTTTTTTCCGTAAAGAAAAACAGTAGTGTCTCCTGACTATTGTGACACAAAAATATATCTGTTGAAAATAGTCTTTTGCAGGCCCGACATCCCAGTGTGGTTTCGCAGTTCCATGGGTCAAATCGCTGTTCTATCCAGTTTTGGGCCTTTGGTATCTAAAAAAAAAGCAGTTTGAGTGTGTCGCTCACTGTTCAGCCACAAATATCTCTATTTAAAAAAGTGTGGTATACCCCAGTAAACAATAACTGTGGTTTTGACATCCCACGGTAAAAAATCTCTATTATTCAGGTTTTGGTATATTTTCCGTAAAGAAAAACAGTAGTGTCTCCTGACTGTTGTGACACAAAAATATATCTGTTGAAAATAGTCTTGTGTAGGCCCGACATCCCAGTGTGGTTTCGCAGTTCCCTGGGTCAAATCGCTGTACTATCCAGTTTTGGGCCTTTGGTATCCTAAAAAAAGCAGTTTGAGTGTGTCGCTCACAGTTCAGTCGCAAATATCTCTATTTAAAAAAGTGTGGTATACCCCAGTTAAACAATAACTGTGGTTTTGCCATCCCACGGTAAAAAATCTCTATTATTCAGTTTTTGGTAGTTTTTTCCGTAAAGAAAAACAGTAGTGTCTCCTGACTGTTGTGACACAAAAATATATCTGTTGAAAATAGTCTTGTGTAGGCCCGACATCCCAGTGTGGTTTCGCAGTTCCACGGGTCAAATCGCTGTACTATCCAGTTTTGGGCCTTTGATATCTAAAAAAAAAGCAGTTTGAGTGTGTCGCGCACTGCTCAGCCGCAAATATCTCTATTTAAAAAAGTGTGGTATACCCCAGTAAACAATAACTGTGGTTTTGCCATCCCACGGTAAAAAATCTTTATTATTCAGCTTTTGGTAGTTTTTTCCGTAAAGAAAAACAGTAGTGTCTCCTGACTATTGTGACACAAAAATATATCTGTTGAAAATAGTCTTTTGTAGGCCCGACATCCCCGTGTGGTTTCGCAATTCCATGGGTCAAATCGCTGTACTATCCTGTTTTGGGCCTTTGGTATCTAAAAAAAAAAGCAGTTTGAGTGTGTCGCTCACTGTTCAGCCGCAAATATCTCTATTTAAAAAAGTGTGGTATACCCCAGTAAACAATAACTGTGGTTTTGCCATCCCACGGTAAAAAATCTCTATTATTCAGGTTTTGGTATATTTTCCGTAAAGAAAAACAGTAGTGTCTCCTGACTGTTGTCACACAAAAATATATCTGTTGAAAATAGTCTTGTGTAGGCCCGACATCCCAGTGTGGTTTCGCAGTTCCACGGGTCAAATCGCTGTACTATCCAGTTTTGGGCCTTTGGTATCTAAAAAAAAAGCAGTTTGAGTGTGTCGCTCACTGTTCATCCGCAAATATCTCTATTTAAAAAAGTGTGGTATACCCCAGTAAACAATAACTGTGGTTTTGCCATCCCACGGTAAAAAATCTCTATTATTCAGCTTTTGGTAGTTTTTTCCGTAAAGAAAAACAGTAGTGTCTCCTGACTATTGTGACACAAAAATATATCTGTTGAAAATAGTCTTGTGTAGGCCCGACATCCCAGTGTGGTTTCGCAGTTCCATGGGTCAAATCACTGTACTATCCAGTTTTGGGCCTTTGGTATCTAAAAAAAAAGCAGTTTGAGTGTGTCGCTCACTGTTCAGCCGCAAATATCTCTATTTAAAAAAGTGTGGTATACCCCAGTAAACAATAACTGTAGTTTTGCCATCCCACGGTAAAAAATCTCTATTATTCAGCTTTTGGTAGTTTTTTCCGTAAAGAAAAACAGCAGTGTCTCCTGACTGTTGTGACACAAAAATATGTCTGTTGAAAATAGTCTTGTGTAGGCCCGACATCCCAGTGTGGTTTCGCAGTTCCACGGGTCAAATCGCTGTGCTATCCAGTTTTGGGCCTTTGGTATCTAAAAAAAAAGCAGTTTGAGTGTGTCGCTCACTGTTCAGCCGCAAATATCTCTATTTTAAAAAGTGTGGTATACCCCAGCAAACAATTACTGTGGTTTAGCCATCCCACGGTAAAAAATCTATAATATTGAGCTTTTGGTAGTTTTTTCCGTAAAGGAAAACAGTAGTGTCTCCTGACTGTTGTGACACAAAAATATATCTGTTGAAAATAGTCTTGTGTAGGCCCGACATCCCAGTTTGGTTTCGCAGTTCCACGTGTCAAATCGCTGTACTATTCACTTTTGGGCCTTTGGTATCTAAAAAAAAAAGCAGTTTGAGTGTGTCGCTCACTGTTCAGCCGCAAATATCTCTATTTAAAAAAGTGTGGTATACCCCAGTAAACAATAACTGTGGTTTTGCCATCCCACGGTAAAAAATCTCTATTATTCAGCTTTTGGTAGTTTTTTCCGTAAAGAAAAACAGTAGTGTCTCCTGACTGTTGTGACGCAAAAATATATCTGTTGAAAATAGTCTTGTGTAGGCCCGACATCCCAGTGTGGTTTCGCAGTTCCATGGGTCAAATCGCTGTACTATCGAGTTTTGGGCCTTTGGTATCTAAAAAAAAAAGCAGTTTGAGTGTGTCGCTCAATATTCAGCCGCAAATATCTCTAATTAAAAAAGTGTGGTATACGCCAGTAAACTATAACTGTGGTTTAGCCATCCCACGGTAAAAAATCTCTATTATTCAGGTTTTTTTATATTTTCCGTAAAGAAAAACAGTAGTGTCTCCTGACTGTTGTGACACAAAAATATATCTGTTGAAAATAGTCTTGTGTAGGCCCGACATCCCAGTGTGGTTTCGCAGTTCCACGGGTCAAATCGCTGTACTATCCAGTTTTGGGCCTTTGGTATCTAAAAAAAAGCAGTTTGAGTGTGTCGCTCACAGTTCAGCCGCAAATATCTCTATTTAAAAAAGTGTGGTATACCCCAGTTAAACAATAACTGTGGTTTTGCCATCCCACGGTAAAAAATCTCGATTATTCAGCTTTTGGTAGTTTTTTCCGTAAAGAAAAACAGTAGTGTCTCCTGACTATTGTGACACAAAAATATATCTGTTGAAAATAGTCTTTTGCAGGCCCGACATCCCAGTGTGGTTTCGCAGTTCCATGGGTCAAATCGCTGTTCTATCCAGTTTTGGGCCTTTGGTATCTAAAAAAAAAGCAGTTTGAGTGTGTCGCTCACTGTTCAGCCACAAATATCTCTATTTAAAAAAGTGTGGTATACCCCAGTAAACAATAACTGTGGTTTTGACATCCCACGGTAAAAAATCTCTATTATTCAGGTTTTGGTATATTTTCCGTAAAGAAAAACAGTAGTGTCTCCTGACTGTTGTGACACAAAAATATATCTGTTGAAAATAGTCTTGTGTACGCCCGACATCCCAGTGTGGTTTCGCAGTTCCACGGGTCAAATCGCTGTACTATCCAGTTTTGGGCCTTTGGTATCTAAAAAAAAAGCAGTTTGAGTGTGTCGCTCACTGTTCAGCCGCAAATATCTCTATTTAAAAAAGTGTGGTATACTCCAGTAAACAATAACTGTAGTTTTGCCATCCCACGGTAAAAAATCTCTATTATTCAGCTTTTGGTAGTTTTTTCCGTAATGAAAAACAGTGGTGTCTCCTGACTGTTGTGACACAAAAATATATCTGTTGAAAATAGTCTTGTGTAGGCCCGACATCCCAGTGTGGTTTCGCAGTTCCACGGGTCAAATCGCCGTGCTATCCAGTTTTGGGCCTTTGGTATCTAAAAAAAAAAGCAGTTTGAGTGTGTCGCTCACTGTTCAGCCGCAAATATCTCTATTTAAAAAAGTGTGGTATACCCCAGTAAACAATAACTGTAGTTTTGCCATCTCACGGTAAAAAATCTCTATTATTCAGCTTTTGGTAGTTTTTTCCGTAAAGAAAAACAGTAGTGTCTCCTGACTGTTGTGACACAAAAATATATCTGTTGAAAATAGTCTTGTGTAGGCCCGACATCCCAGTGTGGTTTCGCAGTTCCCTGGGTCAAATCGCTGTACTATCCAGTTTTGGGCCTTTGGTATCCTAAAAAAAGCAGTTTGAGTGTGTCGCTCACAGTTCAGCCGCAAATATCTCTATTTAAAAAAGTGTGGTATACCCCAGTTAAACAATAACTGTGGTTTTGCCATCCCACGGTAAAAAATCTCTATTATTCAGCTTTTAGTAGTTTTTTCCGTAAAGAAAAACAGTAGTGTCTCCTGACTGTTGTGACACAAAAATATATCTGTTGAAAATAGTCTTGTGTAGGCCCGACATCCCAGTGTGGTTTCGCAGTTCCACGGGTCAAATCGCTGTACTATCCAGTTTTGGGCCTTTGGTATCTAAAAAAAAGCAGTTTGAGTGTGTCGCTCACAGTTCAGCCGCAAATATCTCTATTTAAAAAAGTGTGGTATACCCGTTAAACAATAACTGTGGTTTTGCCATCCCACGGTAAAAAATCTCTATTATTCAGCTTTTGGTAGTTTTTTCCGTAAAGAAAAACAGTAGTGTCTCCTGACTGTTGTGACACAAAAATATATCTGTTGAAAATAGTCTTGTGTAGGCCCGACATCCCAGTGTGGTTTCGCAGTTCCACGGGTCAAATCGCTGTACTATCCAGTTTTGGGCCTTTGGTATCTAAAAAAAAAGCAGTTTGAGTGTGTCGCTCACTGTTCAGCCGCAAATATCTCTATTTAAAAAAGTGTGGTATACCCCAGTAAACAATAACTGTGGTTTTGCCATCCCACGGTAAAAAATCTCTATTATTCAGCTTTTGGTAGTTTTTTCCGTAAAGAAAAACAGTAGTGTCTCCTGACTATTGTGACACAAAAATATATCTGTTGAACATAGTCTTGTGTAGGCCCGACATCCCAGTGTGGTTTCGCAGTTCCATGGGTCAAATCACTGTACTATCCAGTTTTGGGCCTTTGGTATCTAAAAAAAAAGCAGTTTGAGTGTGTCGCTCACTGTTCAGCCGCAAATATCTCTATTTAAAAAAGTGTGGTATACCCCAGTAAACAATAACTGTAGTTTTGCCATCCCACGGTAAAAAATCTCTATTATTCAGCTTTTGGTAGTTTTTTCCGTAAAGAAAAACAGTAGTGTCTCCTGACTGTTGTGACACAAAAATATATCTGTTGAAAATAGTCTTGTGTAGGCCCGACATCCCAGTGTGGTTTCGCAGTTCCACGGGTCAAATCGCTGTGCTATCCAGTTTTGGGCCTTTGGTATCTAAAAAAAAAGCAGTTTGAGTGTGTCGCTCACTGTTCAGCCACAAATATCTCTATTTTAAAAAGTGTGGTATACCCCAGTAAACAATTACGGTGGTTTAGCCATCCCACGGTAAAAAATCTCTAATATTGAGCTTTTGGTAGTTTTTTCCGTAAAGGAAAACAGTAGTGTCTCCTGACTGTTGTGACACAAAAATATATCTGTTGAAAATAGTCTTGTGTAGGCCCAACATCCCAGTGTGGTTTCGCAGTTCCACGGGTCAAATCGCTGTACTATTCAGTTTTGGGCCTTTGGTATCTAAAAAAAAAAGCAGTTTGAGTGTGTCGCTCACTGTTCAGCCGCAAATATCTCTATTTAAAAAAGTGTGGTATACCCCAGTAAACAATAACTGTGGTTTTGCCATCCCACGGTAAAAAATCTCTATTATTCAGCTTTTGGTAGTTTTTTCCGTAAAGAAAAACAGTAGTGTCTCCTGACTATTGTGACACAAAAATATATCTGTTGAACATAGTCTTGTGTAGGCCCGACATCCCAGTGTGGTTTCGCAGTTCCATGGGTCAAATCACTGTACTATCCAGTTTTGGGCCTTTGGTATCTAAAAAAAAAGCAGTTTGAGTGTGTCGCTCACTGTTCAGCCGCAAATATCTCTATTTAAAAAAGTGTGGTATACCCCAGTAAACAATAACTGTGGTTTTGCCATCCCACGGTAAAAAATCTCTATTATTCAGCTTTTGGTAGTTTTTTCCGTAAAGAAAAACAGTAGTGTCTCCTGACTATTGTGACACAAAAATATATCTGTTGAACATAGTCTTGTGTAGGCCCGACATCCCAGTGTGGTTTCGCAGTTCCATGGGTCAAATCACTGTACTATCCAGTTTTGGGCCTTTGGTATCTAAAAAAAAAGCAGTTTGAGTGTGTCGCTCACTGTTCAGCCGCAAATATCTCTATTTAAAAAAGTGTGGTATACCCCAGTAAACAATAACTGTAGTTTTGCCATCCCACGGTAAAAAATCTCTATTATTCAGCTTTTGGTAGTTTTTTCCGTAAAGAAAAACAGTAGTGTCTCCTGACTGTTGTGACACAAAAATATATCTGTTGAAAATAGTCTTGTGTAGGCCCGACATCCCAGTGTGGTTTCGCAGTTCCACGGGTCAAATCGCTGTGCTATCCAGTTTTGGGCCTTTGGTATCTAAAAAAAAAGCAGTTTGAGTGTGTCGCTCACTGTTCAGCCACAAATATCTCTATTTTAAAAAGTGTGGTATACCCCAGTAAACAATTACGGTGGTTTAGCCATCCCACGGTAAAAAATCTCTAATATTGAGCTTTTGGTAGTTTTTTCCGTAAAGGAAAACAGTAGTGTCTCCTGACTGTTGTGACACAAAAATATATCTGTTGAAAATAGTCTTGTGTAGGCCCAACATCCCAGTGTGGTTTCGCAGTTCCACGGGTCAAATCGCTGTACTATTCAGTTTTGGGCCTTTGGTATCTAAAAAAAAAAGCAGTTTGAGTGTGTCGCTCACTGTTCAGCCGCAAATATCTCTATTTAAAAAAGTGTGGTATACCCCAGTAAACAATAACTGTGGTTTTGCCATCCCACGGTAAAAAATCTCTATTATTCAGCTTTTGGTAGTTTTTTCCGTAAAGAAAAACAGTAGTGTCTCCTGACTGTTGTGACACAAAAATATATCTGTTGAAAATAGTCTTGTGTAGGCCCGACATCCCAGTGTGGTTTCGCAGTTCCATGGGTCAAATCGCTGTACTATCGAGTTTTGGGCCTTTGGTATCTAAAAAAAAAGCAGTTTGAGTGTGTCGCTCACTGTTCAGCTGCAAATATCTCTATTTAAAAAAGTGTGGTATACCCCAGTAAACAATAACTGTGGTTTTGCCATCCCATGGTAAAAAATCTCTATTATTCAGCTTTTGGTAGTTTTTTCCGTAAAGAAAAACAGTAGTGTCTCCTGACTGTTGTGACACAAAAATATATCTGTTGAAAATAGTCTTGTGTAGGCGCGACATCCTAGTGTGGTTTCGCAGTTCCCTGGGTCAAATCGCTGTACTATCCAGTTTTGGGCCTTTGGTATCTAAAAAAAAGCAGTTTGAGTGTGTCGCTCACAGTTCAGCCGCAAATATCTCTATTTAAAAAAGTGTGGTATACCCCAGTTAAACAATAACTGTGGTTTTGCCATCCCACGGTAAAAAATCTCGATTATTCAGCTTTTGGTAGTTTTTTCCGTAAAGAAAAACAGTAGTGTCTCCTGACTATTGTGACACAAAAATATATCTGTTGAAAATAGTCTTTTGCAGGCCCGACATCCCAGTGTGGTTTCGCAGTTCCATGGGTCAAATCGCTGTTCTATCCAGTTTTGGGCCTGTGGTATCTAAAAAAAAAGCAGTTTGAGTGTGTCGCTCACTGTTCAGCCACAAATATCTCTATGTAAAATAGTGTGGTATACCCCAGTAAACAATAACTGTGGTTTTGCCATCCCACGGTAAAAAATCTCTATTATTCAGCTTTTGGTAGTTTTTTCCGTAAAGAAAAACAGTAGTGTCTCCTGACTGTTGTGACACAAAAATATATCTGTTGAAAATAGTCTTGTGTAGGCCCGACATCCCAGTGTGGTTTCGCAGTTCCATGGGTCAAATCGCTGTACTATCGAGTTTTGGGCCTTTGGTATCTAAAAAAAAAAGCAGTTTGAGTGTGTCGCTCAATATTCAGCCGCAAATATCTCTAATTAAAAAAGTGTGGTATACGCCAGTAAACTATAACTGTGGTTTTGCCATCCCACGGTAAAAAATCTCTATTATTCAGGTTTTGGTATATTTTCCGTAAAGAAAAACAGTAGTGTCTCCTGACTGTTGTGACACAAAAATATATCTGTTGAAAATAGTCTTGTGTAGGCCCGACATCCCAGTGTGGTTTCGCAGTTCCACGGGTCAAATCGCTGTACTATCCAGTTTTGGGCCTTTGGTATCTAAAAAAAAAGCAGTTTGAGTGTGTCGCTCACTGTTCAGCTGCAAATATCTCTATTTAAAAATGTGTGGTATACCCCAGTAAACAATAACTGTGGTTTTGCCATCCCATGGTAAAAAATCTCTATTATTCAGCTTTTGGTAGTTTTTTCCGTAAAGAAAAACAGTAGTGTCTCCTGACTATTGTGACACAAAAATATATCTCTTGAAAATAGTCTTGTGTAGGCGCGACATCCTAGTGTGGTTTCGCAGTTCCCTGGGTCAAATCGCTGTACTATCCAGTTTTGGGCCTTTGGTATCTAAAAAAAAGCAGTTTGAGTGTGTCGCTCACAGTTCAGCCGCAAATATCTCTATTTAAAATAGTGTGGTATACCCCAGTAAACAATAACTGTGGTTTTGACATCCCACGGTAAAAAATCTCTATTATTCAGGTTTTGGTATATTTTCCGTAAAGAAAAACAGTAGTGTCTCCTGACTGTTGTGACACAAAAATATATCTGTTGAAAATAGTCTTGTGTACGCCCGACATCCCAGTGTGGTTTCGCAGTTCCACGGGTCAAATCGCTGTACTATCCAGTTTTGGGCCTTTGGTATCAAAAAAAAAAGCAGTTTCAGTGTGTTGCTCACTGTTCAGCCGCAAATATCTCTATTTAAAATAGTGTGGTATACCCCAGTAAACAATAACTGTGGTTTTGCCATCCCACGGTAAAAAATCTCTATTATTCAGCTTTTGGTAGTTTTTTCCGTAAAGAAAAACAGTAGTGTCTCCTGACTGATGTGACACAAAAATATATCTGTTGAAAATAGTCTTGTGTAGGCCCGACATCCCAGTGTGGTTTCGCAGTTCCATGGGTCAAATCGCTGTACTATCCAGTTTTGGGCCTTTGGTATCTAAAAAAAAAGCAGTTTGAGTGTGTCGCTCACTGTTCAGCCGCAAATATCTCTATTTAAAAAGTGTGGTATACTCCAGTAAACAATAACTGTAGTTTTGCCATCCCACGGTAAAAAATCTCTATTATTCAGCTTTTGGTAGTTTTTTCCGTAATGAAAAACAGTAGTGTCTCCTGACTGTTGTGACACAAAAATATATCTGTTGAAAATAGTCTTGTGTAGGCCCGACATCCCAGTGTGGTTTCGCAGTTCCACGGGTCATATCGCCGTGCTATCCAGTTTTGGGCCTTTGGTATCTAAAAAAAAAGCAGTTTGAGTGTGTCGCTCACTGTTCAGCCGCAAATATCTCTATTTAAAAAAGTGTGGTATACCCCAGTAAACAATAACTGTAGTTTTGCCATCTCACGGTAAAAAATCTCTATTATTCAGCTTTTGGTAGTTTTTTCCGTAAAGAAAAACAGTAGTGTCTCCTGACTGTTGTGACACAAAAATATATCTGTTGAAAATAGTCTTGTGTAGGCCCGACATCCCAGTGTGGTTTCGCAGTTCCCTGGGTCAAATCGCTGTACTATCCAGTTTTGGGCCTTTGGTATCCTAAAAAAAGCAGTTTGAGTGTGTCGCTCACAGTTCAGCCGCAAATATCTCTATTTAAAAAAGTGTGGTATACCCCAGTTAAACAATAACTGTGGTTTTGCCATCCCACGGTAAAAAATCTCTATTATTCAGCTTTTGGTAGTTTTTTCCGTAAAGAAAAACAGTAGTGTCTCCTGACTGTTGTGACGCAAAAATATATCTGTTGAGAATAGTCTTGTGTAGGCCCGACATCCCAGTGTGGTTTCGCAGTTCCACGGGTCAAATCGCTGTACTATCCAGTTTTGGGCCTTTGGTATCTAAAAAAAAAGCAGTTTGAGTGTGTCGCGCACTGCTCAGCCGCAAATATCTCTATTTAAAAAAGTGTGGTATACCCAGTTAAACAATAACTGTGGTTTTGCCATCCCACGGTAAAAAATCTCGATTATTCAGCTTTTGGTAGTTTTTTTCCGTAAAGAAAAACAGTAGTGTCTCCTGACTATTGTGACACAAAAATATATCTGTTGAAAATAGTCTTTTGTAGGCCCCACATCCCCGTGTGGTTTCGCAATTCCATGGGTCAAATCGCTGTACTATCCTGTTTTGGGCCTTTGTATCTAAAAAAAAAAGCAGTTTGAGTGTGTCGCTCACTGTTCAGCCGCAAATATCTCTATTTAAAAAAGTGTGGTATACCCCAGTAAACAATAACTGTGGTTTTGCCATCCCACGGTAAAAAATCTCTATTATTCAGCTTTTGGTAGTTTTTTCCGTAAAGAAAAACAGTAGTGTCTCCTGACTGTTGTTACACAAAAATATATCTGTTGAAAATAGTCTTGTGTAGGCCCGACATCCCAGTGTGGTTTCGCAGTTCCACGGGTCAAATCGCTGTACTATCCAGTTTTGGGCCTTTGGTATCTAAAAAAAAGCAGTTTGAGTGTGTCGCTCACAGTTCAGCCGCAAATATCTCTATTTAAAAAAGTGTGGTATACCCCAGTTAAACAATAACTGTGGTTTTGCCATCCCACGGTAAAAAATCTCTATTATTCAGGTTTTGTTATATTTTCCGTAAAGAAAAACAGTAGTGTCTCCTGACTGTTGTGACACAAAAATATATCTATTGAAAATAGTCTTGTGTAGGCCCGACATCCCAGTGTGGTTTCGCAGTTCCACGGGTCAAATCGCTGTACTATCCAGTTTTGGGCCTTTGGTATCTAAAAAAAAGCAGTTTGAGTGTGTCGCTCACAGTTCAGCCGCAAATATCTCTATTTAAAAAAGTGTGGTATACCCCAGTTAAACAATAACTGTGGTTTTGCCATCCCACGGTAAAAAATCTCTATTATTCAGCTTTTGGTAGTTTTTTCCGTAAAGAAAAACAGTAGTGTCTCCTGACTGTTGTTACACAAAAATATATCTGTTGAAAATAGTCTTGTGTAGGCCCGACATCCCAGTGTGGTTTCGCAGTTCCACGGGTCAAATCGCTGTACTATCCAGTTTTGGGCCTTTGGTATCTAAAAAAAAAGCAGTTTGAGTGTGTCGCTCACTGTTCAGCCGCAAATATCTCTATTTAAAAAAGTGTGGTTTACCCCAGTAAACAATAACTGTGGTTTTGCCATCCCACGGTAAAAAATCTCTATTATTCAGCTTTTGGTAGTTTTTTCCGTAAAGAAAAACAGTAGTGTATCCTGACTATTGTGACACAAAAATATATCTGTTGAAAATAGTCTTGTGTAGGCCCGACATCCCAGTGTGGTTTCGCAGTTCCATGGGTCAAATCACTGTACTATCCAGTTTTGGGCCTTTGGTATCTAAAAAAAAAGCAGTTTGAGTGTGTCGCTCACTGTTCAGCCGCAAATATCTCTATTTAAAAAAGTGTGGTATACCCCAGTAAGCAATAACTGTAGTTTTGCCATCCCACGGTAAAAAATCTCTATTATTCAGCTTTTGGTAGTTTTTTCCATAAAGAAAAACAGTAGTGTCTCCTGACTGTTGTGACACAAAAATATATCTGTTGAAAATAGTCTTGTGTAGGCCCGACATCCCAGTGTGGTTTCGCAGTTCCACGGGTCAAATCGCTGTGCTATCCAGTTTTGGGCCTTTCATATCTAAAAAAAAGCAGTTTGAGTGTGTCGCTCACTGTTCAGCCGCAAATATCTCTATTTTAAAAAGTGTGGTATACCCCAGTAAACAATTACTGTGGTTTAGCCATCCCACGGTAAAAAATCTCTAATATTGAGCTTTTGGTAGTTTTTTCCGTAAAGGAAAACAGTAGTGTCTCCTGACTGTTGTGACACAAAAATATATCTGTTGAAAATAGTCTTGTGTAGGCCCGACATCCCAGTGTGGTTTCGCAGTTCCATGGGTCAAATCGCTGTACTATCCAGTTTTGGGCCTTTGGTACCTAAAAAAAAAGCAGCTTGAGTGTGTCGCTCACTATTCAGCCGCTAATATCTCTAATTAAAAAAGTGTGGTATACGCCAGTAAACTATAACTGTGGTTTTGCCATCCCACGGTAAAAAATCTCTATTATTCAGGTTTTGGTATATTTTCCGTAAAGAAAAACAGTAGTGTCTCCTGACTGTTGTGACACAAAAATATATCTGTTGAAAATAGTCTTGTGTAGGCCCGACATCCCAGTGTGGTTTCGCAGTTCCCTGGGTCAAATCGCTGTACTATCCAGTTTTGGGCCTTTGGTATCTAAAAAAAAGCAGTTTGAGTGTGTCGCTCACAGTTCAGCCGCAAATATCTCTATTTAAAAAAGTGTGGTATACCCCAGTTAAACAATAACTGTGGTTTTGCCATCCCAAGGTAAAAAATCTCTGTTATTCAGCTTTTGGTAGTTTTTTCCGTAAAGAAAAACAGTAGTGTCTCCTGACTGTTGTGACACAAAAATATATCTGTTGAAAATAGTCTTGTGTAGGCCCGACATCCCAGTGTGGTTTCGCAGTTCCACGGGTCAAATCGCTGTACTATCCAGTTTTGGGCCTTTGGTATCTAAAAAAAAAGCAGTTTGAGTGTGTCGCTCACTGTTCAGCCGCAAATATCTCTATTTAAAAAAGTGTGGTACACCCCAGTAAACAATAACTGTGGTTTTGCCATCACACGGTAAAAAATCTCTATTATTCAGCTTTTGGTAGTTTTTTCCGTAAAGAAAAACAGTAGTGTCTCTTGACTATTGTGACACAAAAATATATCTGTTGAAAATAGTCTTGTGTAGGCCCGACATCCCAGTGTGGTTTCGCAGTTCCACGGGTCAAATCGCTGTACTATCCAGTTTTGGGCCTTTGGTATCTAAAAAAAAAGCAGTTTGAGTGTGTCGCGCACTGCTCAGCCGCAAATATCTCTATTTAAAAAAGTGTGGTATACCCCAGTAAACAATAACTGTGGTTTTGCCATCCCACGGTAAAAAATTTTGATTATTCAGCTTTTGGTAGTTTTTTCCGTAAAGAAAAACAGTAGTGTCTCCTGACTATTGTGACACAAAAATATATCTGTTGAAAATAGTCTTTTGTAGGCCCCACATCCCCGTGTGGTTTCGCAATTCCATGGGTCAAATCGCTGTACTATCCTGTTTTGGGCCTTTGGTATCTAAAAAAATAAGCAGTTTGAGTGTGTCGCTCACTGTTCATCCGCAAATATCTCTATTTAAAAAAGTGTGGTATACCCCAGTAAACAATAACTGTGGTTTTGCCATCCCACTGTAAAAAATCTCTATTATTCAGGTTTTGGTATATTTTCCGTAAAGAAAAACAGTAGTGTCTCCTGACTGTTGTGACACAAAAATATATCTATTGAAAATAGTCTTGTGTAGGCCCGACATCCCAGTG
Source organism: Phyllobates terribilis (assembly GCF_046119375.1). Classification (NCBI taxonomy): domain Eukaryota; kingdom Metazoa; phylum Chordata; class Amphibia; order Anura; family Dendrobatidae; genus Phyllobates; species Phyllobates terribilis. The sequence continues at coordinate 454,844,363 of NW_027362763.1, read as the reverse complement.
TGGTTTCGCAGTTCCACGGGTCAAATCGCTGTACTATCCAGTTTTGGGCCTTTGGTATCTAAAAAAAAGCAGTTTGAGTGTGTCGCTCACAGTTCAGCCGCAAATATCTCTATTTAAAAAAGTGTGGTATACCCAGTTAAACAATAACTGTGGTTTTGCCATCCCACGGTAAAAAATCTCTATTATTCAGCTTTTGGTAGTTTTTTCCGTAAAGAAAAACAGTAGCGTCTCCTGACTGTTGTTACACAAAAATATATCTGTTGAAAATAGTCTTGTGTAGGCCCGACATCCCAGTGTGGTTTCGCAGTTCCACGGGTCAAATCGCTGTACTATCCAGTTTTGGGCCTTTGGTATCTAAAAAAAAAGCAGTTTGAGTGTGTCGCTCACTGTTCAGCCGCAAATATCTCTATTTAAAAAAGTGTGGTATACCCCAGTAAACAATAACTGTGGTTTTGCCATCCCACGGTAAAAAATCTCTATTATTCAGCTTTTGGTAGTTTTTTCCGTAAAGAAAAACAGTAGTGTCTCCTGACTATTGTGACACAAAAATATATCTGTTGAAAATAGTCTTGTGTAGGCCCGACATCCCAGTGTGGTTTCGCAGTTCCATGGGTCAAATCACTGTACTATCCAGTTTTGGGCCTTTGGTATCTAAAAAAAAAGCAGTTTGAGTGTGTCGCTCACTGTTCAGCCGCAAATATCTCTATTTAAAAAAGTGTGGTATACCCCAGTAAGCAATAACTGTAGTTTTGCCATCCCACGGTAAAAAATCTCTATTATTCAGCTTTTGGTAGTTTTTTCCGTAAAGAAAAACAGTAGTGTTTCCTGACTGTTGTGACACAAAAATATATCTGTTGAAAATAGTCTTGTGTAGGCCCGACATCCCAGTGTGGTTTCGCAGTTCCATGGGTCAAATCGCTGTGCTATCCAGCTTTGGGCCTTTCGTATCTAAAAAAAAGCAGTTTGAGTGTGTCGCTCACTGTTCAGCCGCAAATATCTCTATTTTAAAAAGTGTGGTATACCCCAGTAAACAATTACTGTGGTTTAGCCATCCCACGGTAAAAAATCTCTAATATTGAGCTTTTGGTAGTTTTTTCCGTAAAGGAAAACAGTAGTGTCTCCTGACTGTTGTGACACAAAAATATATCTGTTGAAAATAGTCTTGTGTAGGCCCCACATCCCAGTGCGGTTTCACAGTTCCACGGGTCAAATCGCTGTACTATTCAGTTTTGGGCCTTTGGTATCTAAAAAAAAAAGCAGTTTGAGTGTGTCGCTCACTGTTCAGCCGCAAATATCTCTATTTAAAAAAGTGTGATATACCCCAGTAAACAATAACTGTGGTTTTGCCATCCCACGGTAAAAAATCTCTATTATTCAGCTTTTGGTAGTTTTTTCCGTAAAGAAAAACAGTAGTGTCTCCTGACTGTTGTGACACAAATAAATATCTGTTGAAAATAGTCTTGTGTAGGCCCGACATCCCAGTGTGGTTTCGCAGTTCCATGGGTCAAATCGCTGTACTATCGAGCTGACTGTTGTGACACAAATATATATCTGTTGAAAATAGTCTTGTGTAGGCCCGACATCCCAGTGTGGTTTCGCAGTTCCATGGGTCAAATCGCTGTACTATCGAGTTTTGGGCCTTTGGTACCTAAAAAAAAAAGCAGTTTGAGTGTGTCGCTCACTATTCAGCCGCTAATATCTCTAATTAAAAAAGTGTGGTATACGCCAGTAAACTATAACTGTGGTTTTGCCATCCCACGGTAAAAAATCTATATTATTCAGGTTTTGGTATATTTTCCGTAAAGAAAAACAGTAGTGTCTCCTGACTGTTGTGACACAAAAATATATCTGTTGAAAATAGTCTTGTGTAGGCCCGACATCCCAGTGTGGTTTCGCAGTTCCACGGGTCAAATCGCTGTACTATCCAGTTTTGGGCCTTTGGTATCTAAAAAAAAAGCAGTTTGAGTGTGTCGCTCACTGTTCAGCTGCAAATATCTCTATTTAAAAAAGTGTGGTATACCCCAGTAAACAATAACTGTGGTTTTGCCATCCCATGGTAAAAAATCTCTATTATTCAGCTTTTGGTAGTTTTTTCCGTAAAGAAAAACAGTAGTGTCTCCTGACTGTTGTGACACAAAAATATATCTGTTGAAAATAGTCTTGTGTAGGCCCGACATCCCAGTGTGGTTTCGCAGTTCCCTGGGTCAAATCGCTGTACTATCCAGTTTTGGGCCTTTGGTATCTAAAAAAAAGCAGTTTGAGTGTGTCGCTCACAGTTCAGCCGCAAATATCTCTATTTAAAAAAGTGTGGTATACCCCAGTTAAACAATAACTGTGGTTTTGCCATCCCACGGTAAAAAATCTCTGTTATTCAGCTTTTGGTAGTTTTTTCCGTAAAGAAAAACAGTAGTGTCTCCTGACTGTTGTGACACAAAAATATATCTGTTGAAAATAGTCTTGTGTAGGCCCGACATCCCAGTGTGGTTTCGCAGTTCCACGGGTCAAATCGCTGTACTATCCAGTTTTGGGCCTTTGGTATCTAAAAAAAAAAGCAGTTTGAGTGTGTCGCTCACTGTTCAGCTGCAAATATCTCTATTTAAAAAAGTGTGGTATACCCAGTAAACAATAACTGTGGTTTTGCCATCCCACGGTAAAAAATCTCTATTATTCAGCTTTTGGTAGTTTTTTCCGTAAAGAAAAACAGTAGTGTCTCTTGACTATTGTGACACAAAAATATATCTGTTGAAAATAGTATTTTGTAGGCCCGACATCCCAGTGTGGTTTCGCAGTTCCATGGGTCAAATCGCTGTACTATCCAGTTTTGGGCCTTTTGTATCTAAAAAAAAAGCAGTTTTAGTGTGTCGCTCACTGTTCAGCCGTAAATATCTCTATTTAAAAAAGTGTGGTATACCCCAGTAAACAATAACTGTGGTTTTGCCATCCCACGGTAAAAAATCTCTATTATTCAGGTTTTGGTATATTTTCCGTAAAGAAAAACAGTAGTGTCTCCTGACTGTTGTGACACAAAAATATATCTGTTGAAAATAGTCTTGTGTAGGCCCGACATCCCAGTGTGGTTTCGCAGTTGCACGGGTCAAATCGCTGTACTATCCAGTTTTGGGCCTTTGGTATCTAAAAAAAAAGCAATTTGAGTGTGTCGCTCACTGTTCAGCCGCAAATATCTCTATTTAAAATAGTGTGGTATACCCCAGTAAACAATAACTGTGGTTTTGCCATCCCACGGTAAAAAATCTCGATTATTCAGCTTTTGGTAGTTTTTTCCGTAAAGAAAAACAGTAGTGTCTCCAGACTATTGTGACACAAAAATATATCTGTTGAAAATAGTCTTTTGCAGGCCCGACATCCCAGTGTGGTTTCGCAGTTCCATGGGTCAAATCGCTGTTCTATCCAGTTTTGGGCCTTTGGTATCTAAAAAAAAAAACAGGTTGAGTGTGTCGCTCACTGTTCAGCCACAAATATCTCTATTTAAAAAGTGTGGTATACCCCAGTAAACAATAACTGTGGTTTTGCCATCCCACGGTAAAAAATCTCTATTATTCAGTTTTTGGTATATTTTCCGTAAAGAAAAACAGTACTGTCTCCTGACTGTTGTGACACAAAAATATATCTGTTGAAAATAGTCTTGTGCAGGCCCGACATCCCAGTGTGGTTTCGCAGTTCCACGGGTCAAATCGCTGTACTATCCAGTTTTGGGCCTTTGGTATAAAAAAAAAAGCAGTTTCAGTGTGTCGCTCACTGTTCAGCCGAAAATATCTCTATTTAAAAAAGTGTGGTATACACCAGTAAACAATAACTGTGGTTTTGCCATCCCTCGGTAAAAAATCTCTATTATTCAGGTTTTGGTAGTTTTTTCCGTAAAGAAAAACAGTAGTGTCTCCTGACTGTTGTGACACAAAAATATATCTGTTGAAAATAGTCTTGTGTAGGCCCGACATCCCAGTGTGGTTTCGCAGTTCCATGGGTCAAATCGCTGTACTATCCAGTTTTGGGCCTTTGGTATCTAAAAAAAAAGCAGTTTGAGTGTGTCGCTCACTGTTCAGCCGCAAATATCGCTATTTAAAAAAGTGTGGTATACTCCAGTAAACAATAACTGTAGTTTTGCCATCCCACGGTAAAAAATCTCTATTATTCAGCTTTTGGTAGTTTTTTCCATAATGAAAAACAGTAGTGTCTCCTGACTGTTGTGACACAAAAATATATCTGTTGAAAATAGTCTTGTGTAGGCCCGACATCCCAGTGTGGTTTCGCAGTTGCACGGGTCAAATCGCTGTACTATCCAGTTTTGGGCCCTTGGTATCTAAAAAAAAAGCAGTTTCAGTGTGTCGCTCACTGTTCATCCGCAAATATCTCTATTTAAAAAAGTGTGGTATACCCCAGTAAACAATAACTGTGGTTTTGCCATCCCACGGTAAAAAATCTCTATTATTCAGCTTTTGGTAGTTTTTTCCGTAAAGAAAAACAGTAGTGTCTCCTGACTGATGTGACACAAAAATATTCCTGTTGAAAATAGTCTTGTGTAGGCCCGACATCCCAGTGTGGTTTCGCAGTTCCATGGGTCAAATCGCTGTACTATCCAGTTTTGGGCCTTTGGTATCTAAAAAAAAAGCAGTCTGAGTGTGTCGCTCACTGTTCAGCCGCAAATATCTCTATTTAAAAAAGTGTGGTATACCCCAGTAAACAATAACTTTAGTTTTGCCATCCCACAGTAAAAAATCTCTATTATTCAGGTTTTGGTAGTTTTTTCCGTAATGAAAAACAGTAGTGTCTCCTGACTGTTGTGACACAAAAATATATCTGTTGAAAAGAGTCTTGTGTAGGCCCAACATCCCAGTATGGTTTCGCAGTTCCACGGGTCAAATCGCTGTGCTATCCAGTTTTGGGCCTTTGGTATCTAAAAAAAAAGCAGTTTGAGTGTGTCGCTCACTGTTCAGCCGCAAATATCTCTATTTTAAAAAATGTGGCATACCCCAGTAAACAATAACTGTGGTTTTGCCATCCCACGGTAAAAAATCTCTAATATTGAGCTTTTGGTAGTTTTTTCCGTAAAGGAAAACAGTAGTGTCTCCTGACTGTTGTGACACAAAAATATATCTGTTGAAATTAGTCTTGTGTAGGCCCAACATCCCAGTGTGGTTTTGCAGTTCCACGGGTCAAATCGCTGTACTATCCAGTTTTGTGCCCTTGGTATCTAAAAAAAAAGCAGTTTCAGTGTGTCGCTCACTGTTAAACCGCAAATATCTCTATTTAAAAAAGTGTGGTATACCCCAGTAAACAATAACTGTGGTTTTGCCATCCCACGGTAAAAAATCTCTATTATTCAGCTTTTGGTACTTTTTTCCGTAAAGAAAAACAGTAGTGTCTCCTGACTGATGTGACACAAAAATATATCTGTTGAAAATAGTCTTGTGTAGGCCCGACATCCCAGTGTGGTTTCGCAGTTCCACAGGTCAAATCGCTGTACTATCCAGTTTTGGGCCTTTGGTATCTAAAAAAAAAGCAGTTTGAGTGTGTCGCACACTGTTCAGCCGCAAATATCTCTATTTAAAAAAGTGTGGTATACCCCAGTAAACAATAACTTTAGTTTTGCCATCCCACGGTAAAAAATCTCTATTATTCAGCTTTTGGTAGTTTTTTCCGTAATGAAAAACAGTAGTGTCTCCTGACTGTTGTGACACAAAAATATATCTGTTGAAAATAGTCTTCTGCAGGACCGACATCCCAGTGTGGTTTCGCAGTTCCACGGGTCAAATCGCTGTGCTATCCAGTTTTGGGCCTTTGGTATCTAAAAAAAAAGCAGTTTGAGTGTGTCGCTCACTGTTCAGCCGCAAATATCTCTATTTTAAAAAGTGTGGTATACCCCAGTAAACAATATCTGTGGTTTTGCCATCCCACGGTAAAAAATCTCTAATATTGAGGTTTTGGTAGTTTTTTCCGTAAAGGAAAACAGTAGTGTCTCCTGACTGTTGTGACACAAAAATATATCTGTTGAAAATAGTCTTGTGTAGGCCCGACATCCCAGTGTGGTTTCGCAGTTCCATGGGTCAAATCGCTGTACTATCGAGCTGACTGTTGTGACACAAATATATATCTGTTGAAAATAGTCTTGTGTAGGCCCGACATCCCAGTGTGGTTTCGCAGTTCCATGGGTCAAATCGCTGTACTATCGAGTTTTGGGCCTTTGGTACCTAAAAAAAAAAGCAGTTTGAGTGTGTCGCTCACTATTCAGCCGCTAATATCTCTAATTAAAAAAGTGTGGTATACGCCAGTAAACTATAACTGTGGTTTTGCCATCCCACGGTAAAAAATCTATATTATTCAGGTTTTGGTATATTTTCCGTAAAGAAAAACAGTAGTGTCTCCTGACTGTTGTGACACAAAAATATATCTGTTGAAAATAGTCTTGTGTAGGCCCGACATCCCAGTGTGGTTTCGCAGTTCCACGGGTCAAATCGCTGTACTATCCAGTTTTGGACCTTTGGTATCTAAAAAAAAAGCAGTTTGAGTGTGTCGCTCACTGTTCAGCTGCAAATATCTCTATTTAAAAAAGTGTGGTATACCCCAGTAAACAATAACTGTGGTTTTGCCATCCCATGGTAAAAAATCTCTATTATTCAGCTTTTGGTAGTTTTTTCCGTAAAGAAAAACAGTAGTGTCTCCTGACTGTTGTGACACAAAAATATATCTGTTGAAAATAGTCTTGTGTAGGCCCGACATCCCAGTGTGGTTTCGCAGTTCCCTGGGTCAAATCGCTGTACTATCCAGTTTTGGGCCTTTGGTATCTAAAAAAAAGCAGTTTGAGTGTGTCGCTCACAGTTCAGCCGCAAATATCTCTATTTAAAAAAGTGTGGTATACCCCAGTTAAACAATAACTGTGGTTTTGCCATCCCACGGTAAAAAATCTCTGTTATTCAGCTTTTGGTAGTTTTTTCCGTAAAGAAAAACAGTAGTGTCTCCTGACTGTTGTGACACAAAAATATATCTGTTGAAAATAGTCTTGTGTAGGCCCGACATCCCAGTGTGGTTTCGCAGTTCCACGGGTCAAATCGCTGTACTATCCAGTTTTGGGCCTTTGGTATCTAAAAAAAAAAGCAGTTTGAGTGTGTCGCTCACTGTTCAGCTGCAAATATCTCTATTTAAAAAAGTGTGGTATACCCAGTAAACAATAACTGTGGTTTTGCCATCCCACGGTAAAAAATCTCTATTATTCAGCTTTTGGTAGTTTTTTCCGTAAAGAAAAACAGTAGTGTCTCTTGACTATTGTGACACAAAAATATATCTGTTGAAAATAGTATTTTGTAGGCCCGACATCCCAGTGTGGTTTCGCAGTTCCATGGGTCAAATCGCTGTACTATCCAGTTTTGGGCCTTTTGTATCTAAAAAAAAAGCAGTTTTAGTGTGTCGCTCACTGTTCAGCCGTAAATATCTCTATTTAAAAAAGTGTGGTATACCCCAGTAAACAATAACTGTGGTTTTGCCATCCCACGGTAAAAAATCTCTATTATTCAGGTTTTGGTATATTTTCCGTAAAGAAAAACAGTAGTGTCTCCTGACTGTTGTGACACAAAAATATATCTGTTGAAAATAGTCTTGTGTAGGCCCGACATCCCAGTGTGGTTTCGCAGTTCCACGGGTCAAATCGCTGTACTATCCAGTTTTGGGCCTTTGGTATCTAAAAAAAAAAGCAGTTTGAGTGTGTCGCTCACTGTTCAGCTGCAAATATCTCTATTTAAAAAAGTGTGGTATACCCAGTAAACAATAACTGTGGTTTTGCCATCCCACGGTAAAAAATCTCTATTATTCAGCTTTTGGTAGTTTTTTCCGTAAAGAAAAACAGTAGTGTCTCTTGACTATTGTGACACAAAAATATATCTGTTGAAAATAGTATTTTGTAGGCCCGACATCCCAGTGTGGTTTCGCAGTTCCATGGGTCAAATCGCTGTACTATCCAGTTTTGGGCCTTTTGTATCTAAAAAAAAAGCAGTTTTAGTGTGTCGCTCACTGTTCAGCCGTAAATATCTCTATTTAAAAAAGTGTGGTATACCCCAGTAAACAATAACTGTGGTTTTGCCATCCCACGGTAAAAAATCTCTATTATTCAGGTTTTGGTATATTTTCCGTAAAGAAAAACAGTAGTGTCTCCTGACTGTTGTGACACAAAAATATATCTGTTGAAAATAGTCTTGTGTAGGCCCGACATCCCAGTGTGGTTTCGCAGTTGCACGGGTCAAATCGCTGTACTATCCAGTTTTGGGCCTTTGGTATCTAAAAAAAAAGCAATTTGAGTGTGTCGCTCACTGTTCAGCCGCAAATATCTCTATTTAAAATAGTGTGGTATACCCCAGTAAACAATAACTGTGGTTTTGCCATCCCACGGTAAAAAATCTCGATTATTCAGCTTTTGGTAGTTTTTTCCGTAAAGAAAAACAGTAGTGTCTCCAGACTATTGTGACACAAAAATATATCTGTTGAAAATAGTCTTTTGCAGGCCCGACATCCCAGTGTGGTTTCGCAGTTCCATGGGTCAAATCGCTGTTCTATCCAGTTTTGGGCCTTTGGTATCTAAAAAAAAAAACAGTTTGAGTGTGTCGCTCACTGTTCAGCCACAAATATCTCTATTTAAAAAGTGTGGTATACCCCAGTAAACAATAACTGTGGTTTTGCCATCCCACGGTAAAAAATCTCTATTATTCAGTTTTTGGTATATTTTCCGTAAAGAAAAACAGTACTGTCTCCTGACTGTTGTGACACAAAAATATATCTGTTGAAAATAGTCTTGTGCAGGCCCGACATCCCAGTGTGGTTTCGCAGTTCCACGGGTCAAATCGCTGTACTATCCAGTTTTGGGCCTTTGGTATAAAAAAAAAAGCAGTTTCAGTGTGTCGCTCACTGTTCAGCCGCAAATATCTCTATTTAAAAAAGTGTGGTATACACCAGTAAACAATAACTGTGGTTTTGCCATCCCTCGGTAAAAAATCTCTATTATTCAGGTTTTGGTAGTTTTTTCCGTAAAGAAAAACAGTAGTGTCTCCTGACTGTTGTGACACAAAAATATATCTGTTGAAAATAGTCTTGTGTAGGCCCGACATCCCAGTGTGGTTTCGCAGTTCCATGGGTCAAATCGCTGTACTATCCAGTTTTGGGCCTTTGGTATCTAAAAAAAAAGCAGTTTGAGTGTGTCGCTCACTGTTCAGCCGCAAATATCGCTATTTAAAAAAGTGTGGTATACTCCAGTAAACAATAACTGTAGTTTTGCCATCCCACGGTAAAAAATCTCTATTATTCAGCTTTTGGTAGTTTTTTCCATAATGAAAAACAGTAGTGTCTCCTGACTGTTGTGACACAAAAATATATCTGTTGAAAATAGTCTTGTGTAGGCCCGACATCCCAGTGTGGTTTCGCAGTTGCACGGGTCAAATCGCTGTACTATCCAGTTTTGGGCCCTTGGTATCTAAAAAAAAAGCAGTTTCAGTGTGTCGCTCACTGTTCATCCGCAAATATCTCTATTTAAAAAAGTGTGGTATACCCCAGTAAACAATAACTGTGGTTTTGCCATCCCACGGTAAAAAATCTCTATTATTCAGCTTTTGGTAGTTTTTTCCGTAAAGAAAAACAGTAGTGTCTCCTGACTGATGTGACACAAAAATATTCCTGTTGAAAATAGTCTTGTGTAGGCCCGACATCCCAGTGTGGTTTCGCAGTTCCATGGGTCAAATCGCTGTACTATCCAGTTTTGGGCCTTTGGTATCTAAAAAAAAAGCAGTCTGAGTGTGTTGCTCACTGTTCAGCCGCAAATATCTCTATTTAAAAAAGTGTGGTATACCCCAGTAAACAATAACTTTAGTTTTGCCATCCCACGGTAAAAAATCTCTATTATTCAGGTTTTGGTAGTTTTTTCCGTAATGAAAAACAGTAGTGTCTCCTGACTGTTGTGACACAAAAATATATCTGTTGAAAAGAGTCTTGTGTAGGCCCAACATCCCAGTATGGTTTCGCAGTTCCACGGGTCAAATCGCTGTGCTATCCAGTTTTGGGCCTTTGGTATCTAAAAAAAAAGCAGTTTGAGTGTGTCGCTCACTGTTCAGCCGCAAATATCTCTATTTTAAAAAATGTGGCATACCCCAGTAAACAATAACTGTGGTTTTGCCATCCCACGGTAAAAAATCTCTAATATTGAGCTTTTGGTAGTTTTTTCCGTAAAGGAAAACAGTAGTGTCTCCTGACTGTTGTGACACAAAAATATATCTGTTGAAATTAGTCTTGTGTAGGCCCAACATCCCAGTGTGGTTTTGCAGTTCCACGGGTCAAATCGCTGTACTATCCAGTTTTGTGCCCTTGGTATCTAAAAAAAAAGCAGTTTCAGTGTGTCGCTCACTGTTAAACCGCAAATATCTCTATTTAAAAAAGTGTGGTATACCCCAGTAAACAATAACTGTGGTTTTGCCATCCCACGGTAAAAAATCTCTATTATTCAGCTTTTGGTACTTTTTTCCGTAAAGAAAAACAGTAGTGTCTCCTGACTGATGTGACACAAAAATATATCTGTTGAAAATAGTCTTGTGTAGGCCCAACATCCCAGTGTGGTTTCGCAGTTCCACAGGTCAAATCGCTGTACTATCCAGTTTTGGGCCTTTGGTATCTAAAAAAAAAGCAGTTTGAGTGTGTCGCACACTGTTCAGCCGCAAATATCTCTATTTAAAAAAGTGTGGTATACCCCAGTAAACAATAACTTTAGTTTTGCCATCCCACGGTAAAAAATCTCTATTATTCAGCTTTTGGTAGTTTTTTCCGTAATGAAAAACAGTAGTGTCTCCTGACTGTTGTGACACAAAAATATATCTGTTGAAAATAGTCTTCTGCAGGACCGACATCCCAGTGTGGTTTCGCAGTTCCACGGGTCAAATCGCTGTGCTATCCAGTTTTGGGCCTTTGGTATCTAAAAAAAAAGCAGTTTGAGTGTGTCGCTCACTGTTCAGCCGCAAATATCTCTATTTTAAAAAGTGTGGTATACCCCAGTAAACAATATCTGTGGTTTTGCCATCCCACGGTAAAAAATCTCTAATATTGAGGTTTTGGTAGTTTTTTCCGTAAAGGAAAACAGTAGTGTCTCCTGACTGTTGTGACACAAAAATATATCTGTTGAAAATAGTCTTGTGTAGGCCCGACATCCCAGTGTGGTTTCGCAGTTCCACGGGTCAAATCGCTGTACTATCCAGTTTTGGGCCTTTGGTATCTAAAAAAAAAGCAGTTTGAGTGTGTCGCTCACTGTTCAGCCGCAAATATCTCTATTTAAAAAAGTGTGGTATACCCCAGTAAACAATAACTGTGGTTTTGCCATCCCACGGTAAAAAATCTCTATTATTCAGCTTTTGGTAGTTTTTGCCGTAAAGGAAAACAGTAGTGTCTCCTGACTGTTGTGACACAAAAATATATCTGTTGAAAATAGTCTTGTGTAGGCCCGACATCCCAGTGTGGTTTCGCAGTTCCACGGGTCAAATCGCTGTACTATCCAGTTTTGGGCCTTTGGTATGTAAAAAAAAAGCAGTTTGAGTGTGTCGCTCACTGTTCAGCCGCAAATATCTCTATTTATAAATGTGTGGTATACCCCAGTAAACAATAACTGTGGTTTTGCCATCCCACGGTAAAAAATCTCTATTATTCAGCTTTTGGTAGTTTTTTCCGTAAAGGAAAACAGTAGTGTCTCCTGACTGTTGTGACACAAAAATATATCTGTTGAAAATAGTCTTGTGTAGGCCCGACATCCCAGTGTGGTTTCGCAGTTCCATGGGTCAAATCGCTGTACTATCGAGTTTTGGGCCTTTGGTATCTAAAAAAAAAAGCAGTTTGAGTGTGTCGCTCACTATTCAGCCGCAAATATCTCTATTTAAAAAAGTGTGGTATACACCAGTAAACAATAACTGTGGTTTTGCCATCCCTCGGTAAAAAATCTCTATTATTCAGGTTTTGGTAGTTTTTTCCGTAAAGAAAAACAGTAGTGTCTCCTGACTGTTGTGACACAAAAATATATCTGTTGAAAATAGTCTTGTGTAGGCCCGACATCCCAGTGTGGTTTCTCAGTTCCACGGGTCAAATCGCTGTGCTATCCAGTTTTGGGCCATTGGTATCTAAAAAAAAAGCACTTTGAGTGTGTCGCTCACTGTTCAGCTGCAAATATCTCTATTTAAAAAAGTGTGGTATACCCCAGTAAACAATAACTGTGGTTTTGCCATCCCACGGTAAAAATCTCTATTATTCAGCATTTGGTAGTTTTTTCTGTAAAGAAAAACAGTAGTGTCTCCTGACTGTTGTGACACAAAAATATATCTGTTGAAAATAGACTTGTGTAGGCCCGACATCCCAGTGTGGTTTCGCAGTTCCCTGGGTCAAATCGCTGTACTATCCATTTTTGGGCCTTTGGTATCTAAAAAAAAGCAATTTGAGTGTGTCGCTCACTGTTCAGCCGCAAATATCTCTTTTTAAAAAAGTGTGGTATACCCCAGTAAACAATAACTGTGGTTTTGCCATCCCACGGTAAAAAATCTCAATTATTCAGGTTTTGGCATATTTTCCGTAAAGTAAAACAATAGTGTCTCCTGACTGTTGTGACCCAAAAATATATCTGTTGAAAAAAGTTTTTTGTAGGCCCGACATCCCATTGTGGTTTCGCAGTTCCACGGGTCAAATCGCTGTACTATCCAGTTTTGGGCCTTTGGTATCTAAAAAAAAAGCAGTTTGCGTGTGTCGCTCACTGTTCAGCCGCAAATATCTCTATTTATAAAAGTGTGGTATGCCCCAGTAAACAATAACTGTGGTTTTGCCATCCCACGGTAAAAAATCTCTATTATTCAGCTTTCGGTAGTTTTTTCTGTAATGAAAAACAGTAGTGTCTCCTGACTGTTGTGACACAAAAATATATCTGTTGAAAATAGTCTTGTGTAGGCCCAACATCCCAGTATGGTTTCGCAGTTCCACGGGTCAAATCGCTGTGCTATCCAGTTTTGGGCCTTTGGTATCTAAAAAAAAAGCAGTTTGAGTGTGTCGCTCACTGTTCAGCCGCAAATATCTCTATTTTAAAAAATGTGGCATACCCCAGTAAACAATAACTGTGGTTTTGCCATCCCACGGTAAAAAATCTCTAATATTGAGCTTTTGGTAGTTTTTTCCGTAAAGGAAAACAGTAGTGTCTCCTGACTGTTGTGACACAAAAATATATCTGTTGAAAATAGTCTTGTGTAGGCCCGACATCCCAGTGTGGTTTCTCAGTTCCACGGGTCAAATCGCTGTACTATCCAGTTTTGGGCCATTGGTATCTAAAAAAAAAGCACTTTGAGTGTGTCGCTCACTGTTCAGCTGCAAATATCTCTATTTAAAAAAGTGTGATATACCCCAGTAAACAATAACTGTGGTTTTGCCATCCCACGGTAAAAAATCTCTATTATTCAGCATTTGGTAGTTTTTTCTGTAAAGAAAAACAGTAGTGTCTCCTGACTGTTGTGACACAAAAATATATCTGTTGAAAATTTGAAAATAGTCTTGTGTAGGCCCGACATCCCAGTGTGGTTTCGCAGTTCCCTGGGTCAAATCGCTGTACTATCCAGTTTTGGGCCTTTGGTATCTAAAAAAAAGCAATTTGAGTGTGTCGCTCACAGTTCAGCCGCAAATATCTCTATTTAAAAAAGTGTGGTATACCCCAGTAAACAATAACTGTGGTTTTGCCATCCCACGGTAAAAAATCTCTATTATTCAGCTTTTGGTAGTTTTTTCCATAAATAAAAACAATAGTGTCTCCTGACTGTTGTGACCCAAAAATATACCTGTTGAAAATAGTTTTTTGTATGCCCGACATCCCATTGTGGTTTCGCAGTTCCACGGGTCAAATCGCTGTACTATCCAGTTTTGGGCCTTTGGTATCAAAAAAAAAGCAGTTTGAGTGTGTCGCTCACTGTTCAGCCGCAAATATCTCTATTTAAAAAAGTGTGGTATACCCCAGTAAACAATAACTGTGGTTTTGCCATCCCACGGTAAAAAATCTCTATTATTCAGCTTTCGGTAGTTTTTTCTGTAATTAAAAACAGTAGTGTCTCCTGACTGTTGTGACACAAAAATATATCTGTTGAAAATAGTCTTGTGTAGGCCCAACATCCCAGTGTGGTTTCGCAGTTCCATGGGTCAAATCGCTGTACTATCCAGTTTGGGGACTTTGGTATCTAAAAAAAAAGCAGTTTGAGTGTGTTGCTCACTGTTCAGCCGCAAATATCTCTATTTTAAAAATTGTGGTATACCCCAGTAAACAATAACTGTGGTTTTGCCATCCCGCGGTAAAAAACCTCTATTATTCAGGTTTTGGTATATTTTACGTAAAGAAAAACAGTAGTGTCTCCTGACTGTTGTGACACAAAAATATATCTGTTGAAAATAGTCTTGTGTAGGCCCGACATTCCAGTGTGGTTTCGCAGTTCCATGGGTCAAATCACTGTACTATCCAGTTTTGGGCCTTTGGCATCTAAAAAAAAAGCAGTTTGAGTGTGTCGCTCACTGTTCAGCCGCAAATATCTCTATTTAAAAAAGTGTGGTATACCCCAGTAAACAATAACTGTGGTTTTGCCATCCCACGGTAAAAAATCTCTATTATTCAGGTTTTGGTATATTTTCCGTAAAGAAAAACAGTAGTGTCTCCTGACTGTTGTGACACAAAAATATATCTGTTGAAAATAGTCTTGTGTAGGCCCGACATCCCAGTGTGGTTTCGCAGTTGCACGGGTCAAATCGCTGTACTATCCAGTTTTGGGCCTTTGGTATCTAAAAAAAAAGCAATTTGAGTGTGTCGCTCACTGTTCAGCCGCAAATATCTCTATTTAAAATAGTGTGGTATACCCCAGTAAACAATAACTGTGGTTTTGCCATCCCACGGTAAAAAATCTCGATTATTCAGCTTTTGGTAGTTTTTTCCGTAAAGAAAAACAGTAGTGTCTCCAGACTATTGTGACACAAAAATATATCTGTTGAAAATAGTCTTTTGCAGGCCCGACATCCCAGTGTGGTTTCGCAGTTCCATGGGTCAAATCGCTGTTCTATCCAGTTTTGGGCCTTTGGTATCTAAAAAAAAAAACAGTTTGAGTGTGTCGCTCACTGTTCAGCCACAAATATCTCTATTTAAAAAGTGTGGTATACCCCAGTAAACAATAACTGTGGTTTTGCCATCCCACGGTAAAAAATCTCTATTATTCAGTTTTTGGTATATTTTCCGTAAAGAAAAACAGTACTGTCTCCTGACTGTTGTGACACAAAAATATATCTGTTGAAAATAGTCTTGTGCAGGCCCGACATCCCAGTGTGGTTTCGCAGTTCCACGGGTCAAATCGCTGTACTATCCAGTTTTGGGCCTTTGGTATAAAAAAAAAAGCAGTTTCAGTGTGTCGCTCACTGTTCAGCCGCAAATATCTCTATTTAAAAAAGTGTGGTATACACCAGTAAACAATAACTGTGGTTTTGCCATCCCTCGGTAAAAAATCTCTATTATTCAGGTTTTGGTAGTTTTTTCCGTAAAGAAAAACAGTAGTGTCTCCTGACTGTTGTGACACAAAAATATATCTGTTGAAAATAGTCTTGTGTAGGCCCGACATCCCAGTGTGGTTTCGCAGTTCCATGGGTCAAATCGCTGTACTATCCAGTTTTGGGCCTTTGGTATCTAAAAAAAAAGCAGTTTGAGTGTGTCGCTCACTGTTCAGCCGCAAATATCGCTATTTAAAAAAGTGTGGTATACTCCAGTAAACAATAACTGTAGTTTTGCCATCCCACGGTAAAAAATCTCTATTATTCAGCTTTTGGTAGTTTTTTCCATAATGAAAAACAGTAGTGTCTCCTGACTGTTGTGACACAAAAATATATCTGTTGAAAATAGTCTTGTGTAGGCCCGACATCCCAGTGTGGTTTCGCAGTTGCACGGGTCAAATCGCTGTACTATCCAGTTTTGGGCCCTTGGTATCTAAAAAAAAAGCAGTTTCAGTGTGTCGCTCACTGTTCATCCGCAAATATCTCTATTTAAAAAAGTGTGGTATACCCCAGTAAACAATAACTGTGGTTTTGCCATCCCACGGTAAAAAATCTCTATTATTCAGCTTTTGGTAGTTTTTTCCGTAAAGAAAAACAGTAGTGTCTCCTGACTGATGTGACACAAAAATATTCCTGTTGAAAATAGTCTTGTGTAGGCCCGACATCCCAGTGTGGTTTCGCAGTTCCATGGGTCAAATCGCTGTACTATCCAGTTTTGGGCCTTTGGTATCTAAAAAAAAAGCAGTCTGAGTGTGTTGCTCACTGTTCAGCCGCAAATATCTCTATTTAAAAAAGTGTGGTATACCCCAGTAAACAATAACTTTAGTTTTGCCATCCCACGGTAAAAAATCTCTATTATTCAGGTTTTGGTAGTTTTTTCCGTAATGAAAAACAGTAGTGTCTCCTGACTGTTGTGACACAAAAATATATCTGTTGAAAAGAGTCTTGTGTAGGCCCAACATCCCAGTATGGTTTCGCAGTTCCACGGGTCAAATCGCTGTGCTATCCAGTTTTGGGCCTTTGGTATCTAAAAAAAAAGCAGTTTGAGTGTGTCGCTCACTGTTCAGCCGCAAATATCTCTATTTTAAAAAATGTGGCATACCCCAGTAAACAATAACTGTGGTTTTGCCATCCCACGGTAAAAAATCTCTAATATTGAGCTTTTGGTAGTTTTTTCCGTAAAGGAAAACAGTAGTGTCTCCTGACTGTTGTGACACAAAAATATATCTGTTGAAATTAGTCTTGTGTAGGCCCAACATCCCAGTGTGGTTTTGCAGTTCCACGGGTCAAATCGCTGTACTATCCAGTTTTGTGCCCTTGGTATCTAAAAAAAAAGCAGTTTCAGTGTGTCGCTCACTGTTAAACCGCAAATATCTCTATTTAAAAAAGTGTGGTATACCCCAGTAAACAATAACTGTGGTTTTGCCATCCCACGGTAAAAAATCTCTATTATTCAGCTTTTGGTACTTTTTTCCGTAAAGAAAAACAGTAGTGTCTCCTGACTGATGTGACACAAAAATATATCTGTTGAAAATAGTCTTGTGTAGGCCCAACATCCCAGTGTGGTTTCGCAGTTCCACAGGTCAAATCGCTGTACTATCCAGTTTTGGGCCTTTGGTATCTAAAAAAAAAGCAGTTTGAGTGTGTCGCACACTGTTCAGCCGCAAATATCTCTATTTAAAAAAGTGTGGTATACCCCAGTAAACAATAACTTTAGTTTTGCCATCCCACGGTAAAAAATCTCTATTATTCAGCTTTTGGTAGTTTTTTCCGTAATGAAAAACAGTAGTGTCTCCTGACTGTTGTGACACAAAAATATATCTGTTGAAAATAGTCTTCTGCAGGACCGACATCCCAGTGTGGTTTCGCAGTTCCACGGGTCAAATCGCTGTGCTATCCAGTTTTGGGCCTTTGGTATCTAAAAAAAAAGCAGTTTGAGTGTGTCGCTCACTGTTCAGCCGCAAATATCTCTATTTTAAAAAGTGTGGTATACCCCAGTAAACAATATCTGTGGTTTTGCCATCCCACGGTAAAAAATCTCTAATATTGAGGTTTTGGTAGTTTTTTCCGTAAAGGAAAACAGTAGTGTCTCCTGACTGTTGTGACACAAAAATATATCTGTTGAAAATAGTCTTGTGTAGGCCCGACATCCCAGTGTGGTTTCGCAGTTCCACGGGTCAAATCGCTGTACTATCCAGTTTTGGGCCTTTGGTATCTAAAAAAAAAGCAGTTTGAGTGTGTCGCTCACTGTTCAGCCGCAAATATCTCTATTTAAAAAAGTGTGGTATACCCCAGTAAACAATAACTGTGGTTTTGCCATCCCACGGTAAAAAATCTCTATTATTCAGCTTTTGGTAGTTTTTGCCGTAAAGGAAAACAGTAGTGTCTCCTGACTGTTGTGACACAAAAATATATCTGTTGAAAATAGTCTTGTGTAGGCCCGACATCCCAGTGTGGTTTCGCAGTTCCACGGGTCAAATCGCTGTACTATCCAGTTTTGGGCCTTTGGTATGTAAAAAAAAAGCAGTTTGAGTGTGTCGCTCACTGTTCAGCCGCAAATATCTCTATTTATAAATGTGTGGTATACCCCAGTAAACAATAACTGTGGTTTTGCCATCCCACGGTAAAAAATCTCTATTATTCAGCTTTTGGTAGTTTTTTCCGTAAAGGAAAACAGTAGTGTCTCCTGACTGTTGTGACACAAAAATATATCTGTTGAAAATAGTCTTGTGTAGGCCCGACATCCCAGTGTGGTTTCGCAGTTCCATGGGTCAAATCGCTGTACTATCGAGTTTTGGGCCTTTGGTATCTAAAAAAAAAAGCAGTTTGAGTGTGTCGCTCACTATTCAGCCGCAAATATCTCTATTTAAAAAAGTGTGGTATACACCAGTAAACAATAACTGTGGTTTTGCCATCCCTCGGTAAAAAATCTCTATTATTCAGGTTTTGGTAGTTTTTTCCGTAAAGAAAAACAGTAGTGTCTCCTGACTGTTGTGACACAAAAATATATCTGTTGAAAATAGTCTTGTGTAGGCCCGACATCCCAGTGTGGTTTCTCAGTTCCACGGGTCAAATCGCTGTGCTATCCAGTTTTGGGCCATTGGTATCTAAAAAAAAAGCACTTTGAGTGTGTCGCTCACTGTTCAGCTGCAAATATCTCTATTTAAAAAAGTGTGGTATACCCCAGTAAACAATAACTGTGGTTTTGCCATCCCACGGTAAAAATCTCTATTATTCAGCATTTGGTAGTTTTTTCTGTAAAGAAAAACAGTAGTGTCTCCTGACTGTTGTGACACAAAAATATATCTGTTGAAAATAGACTTGTGTAGGCCCGACATCCCAGTGTGGTTTCGCAGTTCCCTGGGTCAAATCGCTGTACTATCCATTTTTGGGCCTTTGGTATCTAAAAAAAAGCAATTTGAGTGTGTCGCTCACTGTTCAGCCGCAAATATCTCTTTTTAAAAAAGTGTGGTATACCCCAGTAAACAATAACTGTGGTTTTGCCATCCCACGGTAAAAAATCTCAATTATTCAGGTTTTGGCATATTTTCCGTAAAGTAAAACAATAGTGTCTCCTGACTGTTGTGACCCAAAAATATATCTGTTGAAAAAAGTTTTTTGTAGGCCCGACATCCCATTGTGGTTTCGCAGTTCCACGGGTCAAATCGCTGTACTATCCAGTTTTGGGCCTTTGGTATCTAAAAAAAAAGCAGTTTGCGTGTGTCGCTCACTGTTCAGCCGCAAATATCTCTATTTATAAAAGTGTGGTATGCCCCAGTAAACAATAACTGTGGTTTTGCCATCCCACGGTAAAAAATCTCTATTATTCAGCTTTCGGTAGTTTTTTCTGTAATGAAAAACAGTAGTGTCTCCTGACTGTTGTGACACAAAAATATATCTGTTGAAAATAGTCTTGTGTAGGCCCAACATCCCAGTATGGTTTCGCAGTTCCACGGGTCAAATCGCTGTGCTATCCAGTTTTGGGCCTTTGGTATCTAAAAAAAAAGCAGTTTGAGTGTGTCGCTCACTGTTCAGCCGCAAATATCTCTATTTTAAAAAATGTGGCATACCCCAGTAAACAATAACTGTGGTTTTGCCATCCCACGGTAAAAAATCTCTAATATTGAGCTTTTGGTAGTTTTTTCCGTAAAGGAAAACAGTAGTGTCTCCTGACTGTTGTGACACAAAAATATATCTGTTGAAAATAGTCTTGTGTAGGCCCGACATCCCAGTGTGGTTTCTCAGTTCCACGGGTCAAATCGCTGTACTATCCAGTTTTGGGCCATTGGTATCTAAAAAAAAAGCACTTTGAGTGTGTCGCTCACTGTTCAGCTGCAAATATCTCTATTTAAAAAAGTGTGATATACCCCAGTAAACAATAACTGTGGTTTTGCCATCCCACGGTAAAAAATCTCTATTATTCAGCATTTGGTAGTTTTTTCTGTAAAGAAAAACAGTAGTGTCTCCTGACTGTTGTGACACAAAAATATATCTGTTGAAAATTTGAAAATAGTCTTGTGTAGGCCCGACATCCCAGTGTGGTTTCGCAGTTCCCTGGGTCAAATCGCTGTACTATCCAGTTTTGGGCCTTTGGTATCTAAAAAAAAGCAATTTGAGTGTGTCGCTCACAGTTCAGCCGCAAATATCTCTATTTAAAAAAGTGTGGTATACCCCAGTAAACAATAACTGTGGTTTTGCCATCCCACGGTAAAAAATCTCTATTATTCAGCTTTTGGTAGTTTTTTCCATAAATAAAAACAATAGTGTCTCCTGACTGTTGTGACCCAAAAATATACCTGTTGAAAATAGTTTTTTGTATGCCCGACATCCCATTGTGGTTTCGCAGTTCCACGGGTCAAATCGCTGTACTATCCAGTTTTGGGCCTTTGGTATCAAAAAAAAAGCAGTTTGAGTGTGTCGCTCACTGTTCAGCCGCAAATATCTCTATTTAAAAAAGTGTGGTATACCCCAGTAAACAATAACTGTGGTTTTGCCATCCCACGGTAAAAAATCTCTATTATTCAGCTTTCGGTAGTTTTTTCTGTAATTAAAAACAGTAGTGTCTCCTGACTGTTGTGACACAAAAATATATCTGTTGAAAATAGTCTTGTGTAGGCCCAACATCCCAGTGTGGTTTCGCAGTTCCATGGGTCAAATCGCTGTACTATCCAGTTTGGGGACTTTGGTATCTAAAAAAAAAGCAGTTTGAGTGTGTTGCTCACTGTTCAGCCGCAAATATCTCTATTTTAAAAATTGTGGTATACCCCAGTAAACAATAACTGTGGTTTTGCCATCCCGCGGTAAAAAACCTCTATTATTCAGGTTTTGGTATATTTTACGTAAAGAAAAACAGTAGTGTCTCCTGACTGTTGTGACACAAAAATATATCTGTTGAAAATAGTCTTGTGTAGGCCCGACATTCCAGTGTGGTTTCGCAGTTCCATGGGTCAAATCACTGTACTATCCAGTTTTGGGCCTTTGGCATCTAAAAAAAAAGCAGTTTGAGTGTGTCGCTCACTGTTCAGCCGCAAATATCTCTATTTAAAAAAGTGTGGTATACCCCAGTAAACAATAACTGTGATTTTGCCATCCCACGGTAAAAAATCTCTATTATTCAGCTTTTGGTAGTTTTTTCCGTAAAGGAAAACAGTAGTGTCTCCTGACTGTTGTGACACAAAAATATATCTGTTGAAAATAGTCTTGTGTAGGCCCGACATCCCAGTGTGGTTTCGCAGTTCCATGGGTCAAATCGCTGTACTATCGAGTTTTGGGCCTTTGGTATCTAAAAAAAAAAGCAGTTTGAGTGTGTCGCTCACTATTCAGCCGCAAATATCTCTATTTAAAAAAGTGTGGTATACACCAGTAAACAATAACTGTGGTTTTGCCATCCCACGGTAAAAAATCTCTATTATTCAGGTTTTGGTAGTTTTTTCCGTAAAGAAAAACAGTAGTGTCTCCTGACTGTTGTGACACAAAAATATATCTGTTGAAAATAGTCTTGTGTAGGCCCGACATCCCAGTGTGGTTTCGCAGTTCCCTGGGTCAAATCGCTGTACTATCCAGTTTTGGGCCTTTGGTATCTAAAAAAAAGCAGTTTGAGTGTGTCGCTCACAGTTCAGCCGCAAATATCTCTATTTAAAAAAGTGTGGTATACCCCACTTAAACAATAACTGTGGTTTTGCCATTCCACGGTAAAAAATCTCTATTATTCAGCTTTTGGTAGTTTTTTCCGTAAAGAAAAACAGTAGTGTCTCCTGACTGTTGTGACACAAAAACATACCTGTTGAAAATAGTCTTGTGTAGGCCCGACATCCCAGTGTGGTTTCGCAGTTCAACGGGTCAAATCGCTGTACTATCCAGTTTTGGGCCTTTGGTATCTAAAAAAAGCAATTTGAGTGTGTCGCTCACTGTT
Source organism: Phyllobates terribilis (assembly GCF_046119375.1). Taxonomy (NCBI): domain Eukaryota; kingdom Metazoa; phylum Chordata; class Amphibia; order Anura; family Dendrobatidae; genus Phyllobates; species Phyllobates terribilis. The sequence continues at coordinate 454,822,381 of NW_027362763.1, read as the reverse complement.
CAGCCGCAAATATCTCTTTTTAAAAAAGTGTGGTATACCCCAGTAAACAATAACTGTGGTTTTGCCATCCCACGGAAAAAAATCTCTATTATTCAGGTTTTGGTATATTTTCCGTAAAGAAAAACAGTAGTGTCTCCTGACTGTTGTGACCCAAAAATATATCTGTTGAAAAAAGTTTTTTGTAGGCCCGACATCCCATTGTGGTTTCGCAGTTCCACGGGTCAAATCGCTGTACTATCCAGTTTTGGGCCTTTGGTATCTAAAAAAAAAGCAGTTTGCGTGTGTCGCTCACTGTTCAGCCGCAAATATCTCTATTTATAAAAGTGTGGTATGCCCCATTAAACAATAACTGTGGTTTTGCCATCCCACGGTAAAAAATCTCTATTATTCAGCTTTCGGTAGTTTTTTCTGTAATGAAAAACAGTAGTGTCTCCTAACTGTTGTGACACAAAAATATATCTGTTGAAAATAGTCTTGTGTAGGCCCAACATCCCAGTGTGGTTTCGCAGTTCCACGGGTCAAATCGCTGTACTATCCAGTTTGGGGCCTTTGGTATCTAAAAAAAAAGCAGTTTGAATGTGTCGCTCACTGTTCAGCCGCAAATATCTCTATTTAAAAAAGTGTGGTATACCCCAGTAAACAATAACTGTGGTTTTGCCATCCCACGGTAAAAAATCTCTATTATTCAGCTTTCGGTAGTTTTTTCTGTAATTAAAAACAGTAGTGTCTCCTGACTGTTGTGACACAAAAATATATCTGTTGAAAATAGTCTTGTGTAGGCCCAACATCCCAGTGTGGTTTCGCAGTTCCATGGGTCAAATCGCTGTACTATCCAGTTTGGGGCCTTTGGTATCTAAAAAAAAAGCAGTTTGAGTGTGTTGCTCACTGTTCAGCCGCAAATATCTCTATTTAAAAAATTGTGGTATACCCCAGTAAACAATAACTGTGGTTTTGCCATCCCGCGGTAAAAAATCTCTATTATTCAGGTTTTGGTATATTTTACGTAAAGAAAAACAGTAGTGTCTCCTGACTGTTGTGACACAAAAATATATCTGTTGAAAATAGTCTTGTGTAGGCCCGACATCCCAGTGTGGATTCGCAGTTCCATGGGTCAAATCGCTGTACTATCCAGTTTTGGGCCTTTGGTATCTAAAAAAAAAGCAGTTTGAGTGTGTCGCTCACTGTTCAGCCGCAAATATCTCTATTTAAAAAAGTGTGGTATACCCCAGTAAACAATAACTGTGATTTTGCCATCCCACGGTAAAAAATCTCTATTATTCAGCTTTTGGTAGTTTTTTCTGTACAGAAAAACAGTAGTGTCTCCTGACTGTTGTGACACAAAAATATATCTGTTGAAAATAGTCTTGTGTAGGCCCGACATCCCAGTGTGGTTTCGCAGTTCCACGGGTCAAATCGCTGTACTATCCAGTTTTGGGCCCTTGGTATCTAAAAAAAAAAAGCAGTTTCAGTGTGTCGCTCACTGTTCATCCGCAAATATCTCTATTTAAAAAAGTGTGGTATACCCCAGTAAACAATAACTGTGGTTTTGCCATCCCACGGTAAAAAATCTCTATTATTCAGCTTTTGGTAGTTTTTCCGTAAAGAAAAACAATAGTGTCTCCTGACTGATGTGATACAAAAATATATCTGTTGAAAATAGTCTTGTGTAGGCCCGACATCCCAGTGTGGTTTCGCAGTTCCATGGGTCAAATCGCTGTACTATCCAGTTTTGGGCCTTTGGTATCTAAAAAAAAAGCAGTTTGAGTGTGTCGCTCACTGTTCAGCCGCAAATATCTCTATTTAAAAAAGTGTGGTATACCCCAGTAAACAATAACTGTGGTTTTGCCATCCCACGGTAAAAAATCTCTATTATTCAGCTTTTGGTAGTTTTTTCCGTAAAGGAAAACAGTAGTGTCTCCTGACTGTTGTGACACAAAAATATATCTGTTGAAAATAGTCTTGTGTAGGCCCGACATCCCAGTGTGGTTTCGCAGTTCCATGGGTCAAATCGCTGTACTATCGAGTTTTGGGCCTTTGGTATCTAAAAAAAAAAGCAGTTTGAGTGTGTCGCTCACTATTCAGCCGCAAATATCTCTATTTAAAAAAGTGTGTTATACACCAGTAAACAATAACTGTGGTCTTGCCATCCCACGGTAAAAAATCTCTATTATTCAGGTTTTGTTAGTTTTTTCCGTAAAGAAAAACAGTAGTGTCTCCTGACTGTTGTGACACAAAAATATATCTGTTGAAAATAGTCTTGTGTAGGCCCGACATCCCAGTGTGGTTTCGCAGTTCCACGGGTCAAATCGCTGTACTATCCAGTTTTGGGCCATTGGTATCTAAAAAAAAAGCAGTTTGAGTGTGTCGCTCACTGTTCAGCTGCAAATATCCCTATTTAAAAAAGTGTGGTATGCCCCAGCAAACAATAACTGTGGTTTTGCCATCCCACGGTAAAAAATCTCTATTATTCAGCATTTGGTAGTTTTTTCTGTAAAGAAAAACAGTAGTGTCTCCTGACTGTTGTGACACAAAAATATATCTGTTGAAAATAGTCTTGTGTAGGCCCGACATCCCAGTGTGGTTTCGCAGTTCCCTGGGTCAAATCGCTGTACTATCCAGTTTTGGGCCTTTGGTATCTAAAAAAAAGCAGTTTGAGTGTGTCGCTCACAGTTCAGCCGCAAATATCTCTATTTAAAAAAGTGTGGTATACCCCACTTAAACAATAACTGTGGTTTTGCCATTCCACGGTAAAAAATCTCTATTATTCAGCTTTTGGTAGTTTTTTCCGTAAAGAAAAACAGTAGTGTCTCCTGACTGTTGTGACACAAAAACATACCTGTTGAAAATAGTCTTGTGTAGGCCCGACATCCCAGTGTGGTTTCGCAGTTCAACGGGTCAAATCGCTGTACTATCCAGTTTTGGGCCTTTGGTATCTAAAAAAAGCAATTTGAGTGTGTCGCTCACTGTTCAGCCGCAAATATCTCTTTTTAAAAAAGTGTGGTATACCCCAGTAAACAATAACTGTGGTTTTGCCATCCCACGGTAAAAAATCTCTATTATTCAGGTTTTGGTATATTTTCCGTAAAGAAAAACAGTAGTGTCTCCTGACTGTTGTGACCCAAAAATATATCTGTTGAAAAAAGTTTTTTGTAGGCCCGACATCCCATTGTGGTTTCGCAGTTCCACGGGTCAAATCGCTGTACTATCCAGTTTTGGGCCTTTGGTATCTAAAAAAAAAGCAGTTTGCGTGTGTCGCTCACTGTTCAGCCGCAAATATCTCTATTTATAAAAGTGTGGTATGCCCCATTAAACAATAACTGTGGTTTTGCCATCCCACGGTAAAAAATCTCTATTATTCAGCTTTCGGTAGTTTTTTCTGTAATGAAAAACAGTAGTGTCTCCTAACTGTTGTGACACAAAAATATATCTGTTGAAAATAGTCTTGTGTAGGCCCAACATCCCAGTGTGGTTTCGCAGTTCCACGGGTCAAATCGCTGTACTATCCAGTTTGGGGCCTTTGGTATCTAAAAAAAAAGCAGTTTGAATGTGTCGCTCACTGTTCAGCCGCAAATATCTCTATTTAAAAAAGTGTGGTATACCCCAGTAAACAATAACTGTGGTTTTGCCATCCCACGGTAAAAAATCTCTATTATTCAGGTTTTGGTATATTTTACGTAAAGAAAAACAGTAGTGTCTCCTGACTGTTGTGACACAAAAATATATCTGTTGAAAATAGTCTTGTGTAGGCCCGACATCCCAGTGTGGTTTCGCAGTTCCCTGGGTCAAATCGCTGTACTATCCAGTTTTGGGCCTTTGGTATCTAAAAAAAGCAGTTTGAGTGTGTCGCTCACAGTTCAGCCGCAAATATCTCTATTTAAAAAAGTGTGGTATACCCCAGTTAAACAATAACTGTGGTTTTGCCATCCCACGGTAAAAAATCTCTATTATTCAGCTTTCGGTAGTTTTTTCCGTAAATAAAAACAGTAGTGTCTCCTGACTGTTGTGACCCAAAAATATATCTGTTGAAAATAGTTTTTTGTAGGCCCGACATCCCATTGTGGTTTCGCAGTTCCTCGGGTCAAATCGCTGTACTATCCAGTTTTGGGCCTTTGGTATCTAAAAAAAGCAATTTGAGTGTGTCGCTCACTGTTCAGCCGCAAATATCTCTTTTTAAAAAAGTGTGGTATACCCCAGTAAACAATAACTGTGGTTTTGCCATCCCACGGTAAAAAATCTCTATTATTCAGCTTTCGGTAGTTTTTTCTGTAATGAAAAACAGTAGTGTCTCCTGACTGTTGTGACACAAAAATATATCTGTTGAAAATAGTCTTGTGTAGGCCCAACATCCCAGTGTGGTTTCGCAGTTCCATGGGTCAAATCGCTGTACTATCCAGTTTGGGGCCTTTGGTATCTAAAAAAAAAGCAGTTTGAGTGTGTTGCTCACTGTTCAGCCGCAAATATCTCTATTTAAAAAATTGTGGTATACCCCAGTAAACAATAACTGTGGTTTTGCCATCCCACGGTAAAAAATCTCTATTATTCAGGTTTTGTTATATTTTACGTAAAGAAAAACAGTAGTGTCTCCTGACTGTTGTGACCCAAAAATATAACTGTGGAAAATAGTCTTGTGTAGGCCCGACATCCCAGTGTGGTTTCGCAGTTCCATGGGTCAAATCGCTGTACTATCCAGTTTTGGGCCTTTGGTATCTAAAAAAAAAGCAGTTTGAGTGTGTCGCTCACTGTTCAGCCGCAAATATCTCTATTTAAAAAAGTGTGGTATACCCCAGTAAACAATAACTGTGGTTTTGCCATCCCACGGTAAAAAATCTCTATTATTCAGGTTTTGGTATATTTTACGTAAAGAAAAACAGTAGAGTCTCCTGACTGTTGTGACACAAAAATATATCTGTTGAAAATAGTCTTGTGTAGGCCCGACATCCCAGTGTGGTTTCGCAGTTCCACGGGTCAAATCGCTGTACTATCCAGTTTTGGGCCATTGGTATCTAAAAAAAAAGCAGTTTGAGTGTGTCGCTCACTGTTCAGCTGCAAATATCCCTATTTAAAAAAGTGTGGTATGCCCCAGCAAACAATAACTGTGGTTTTGCCATCCCACGGTAAAAAATCTCTATTATTCAGCATTTGGTAGTTTTTTCTGTAAAGAAAAACAGTAGTGTCTCCTGACTGTTGTGACACAAAAATATATCTGTTGAAAATAGTCTTGTGTAGGCCCGACATCCCAGTGTGGTTTCGCAGTTCCCTGGGTCAAATCGCTGTACTATCCAGTTTTGGGCCTTTGGTATCTAAAAAAAAGCAGTTTGAGTGTGTCGCTCACAGTTCAGCCGCAAATATCTCTATTTAAAAAAGTGTGGTATACCCCACTTAAACAATAACTGTGGTTTTGCCATTCCACGGTAAAAAATCTCTATTATTCAGCTTTTGGTAGTTTTTTCCGTAAAGAAAAACAGTAGTGTCTCCTGACTGTTGTGACACAAAAACATACCTGTTGAAAATAGTCTTGTGTAGGCCCGACATCCCAGTGTGGTTTCGCAGTTCAACGGGTCAAATCGCTGTACTATCCAGTTTTGGGCCTTTGGTATCTAAAAAAAGCAATTTGAGTGTGTCGCTCACTGTTCAGCCGCAAATATCTCTTTTTAAAAAAGTGTGGTATACCCCAGTAAACAATAACTGTGGTTTTGCCATCCCACGGTAAAAAATCTCTATTATTCAGGTTTTGGTATATTTTCCGTAAAGAAAAACAGTAGTGTCTCCTGACTGTTGTGACCCAAAAATATATCTGTTGAAAAAAGTTTTTTGTAGGCCCGACATCCCATTGTGGTTTCGCAGTTCCACGGGTCAAATCGCTGTACTATCCAGTTTTGGGCCTTTGGTATCTAAAAAAAAAGCAGTTTGCGTGTGTCGCTCACTGTTCAGCCGCAAATATCTCTATTTATAAAAGTGTGGTATGCCCCATTAAACAATAACTGTGGTTTTGCCATCCCACGGTAAAAAATCTCTATTATTCAGCTTTCGGTAGTTTTTTCTGTAATGAAAAATAGTAGTGTCTCCTAACTGTTGTGACACAAAAATATATCTGTTGAAAATAGTCTTGTGTAGGCCCAACATCCCAGTGTGGTTTCGCAGTTCCACGGGTCAAATCGCTGTACTATCCAGTTTGGGGCCTTTGGTATCTAAAAAAAAAGCAGTTTGAATGTGTCGCTCACTGTTCAGCCGCAAATATCTCTATTTAAAAAAGTGTGGTATACCCCAGTAAACAATAACTGTGGTTTTGCCATCCCACGGTAAAAAATCTCTATTATTCAGGTTTTGGTATATTTTACGTAAAGAAAAACAGTAGTGTCTCCTGACTGTTGTGACACAAAAATATATCTGTTGAAAATAGTCTTGTGTAGGCCCGACATCCCAGTGTGGTTTCGCATTTCCACAGGTCAAATCACTGTACTATCCAGTTTTGGGCCTTTGGTATCTAAAAAAAAAGCAGTTTGAGTGTGTCGCACACTGTTCAGCCGCAAATATCTCTATTTAAAAAAGTGTGGTATACCCCAGTAAACAATAACTGTGGTTTTGCCATCCCACGGTAAAAAATCTCTATTATTCAGCTTTTGGTAGTTTTTTCCGTAAAGAAAAACAGTAGTGTCTCCTGACTGTTGTGACACAAAAATATATCTGTTGAAAATAGTCTTGTTTATGCCCGACATCCCAGTGTGGTTTCGCAGTTCCCTGGGTCAAATCGCTGTACTATCCAGTTTTGGGCCTTTGGTATCTAAAAAAAGCAGTTTGAGTGTGTCGCTCACAGTTCAGCCGCAAATATCTCTATTTAAAAGAGTGTGGTATACCCCAGTTAAACAATAACTGTGGTTTTGCCATCCCACGGTAAAAAATCTCTATTATTCAGCTTTTGGTAGTTTTTTCCGTAAATAAAAACAGTAGTGTCTCCTGACTGTTGTGACCCAAAAATATATCTGTTGAAAATAGTTTTTTGTAGGCCCGACATCCCATTGTGGTTTCGCAGTTCCTCGGGTCAAATCGCTGTACTATCCAGTTTTGGGCCTTTGGTATCTAAAAAAAGCAGTTTGAGTGTGTCGCACACTGTTCAGCCGCAAATATCTCTATTTAAAAAAGTGTGGTATACCCCAGTGAACAGTAACTGTGGTTTTGCCATCCCACGGTAAAAAATCTCTATTATTCAGCTTTCGGTAGTTTTTTCTGTAATGAAAAACAGTAGTGTCTCCTGACTGTTGTGACACAAAAATATATCTGTTGAAAATAGTCTTGTGTAGGCCCAACATCCCAGTGTGGTTTCGCAGTTCCATGGGTCAAATCGCTGTACTATCCAGTTTGGGGCCTTTGGTATCTAAAAAAAAAGCAGTTTGAGTGTGTTGCTCACTGTTCAGCCGCAAATATCTCTATTTAAAAAATTGTGGTATACCCCAGTAAACAATAACTGTGGTTTTGCCATCCCACGGTAAAAAATCTCTATTATTCAGGTTTTGTTATATTTTACGTAAAGAAAAACAGTAGTGTCTCCTGACTGTTGTGACCCAAAAATATAACTGTGGAAAATAGTCTTGTGTAGGCCCGACATCCCAGTGTGGTTTCGCAGTTCCATGGGTCAAATCGCTGTACTATCCAGTTTTGGGCCTTTGGTATCTAAAAAAAAAGCAGTTTGAGTGTGTCGCTCACTGTTCAGCCGCAAATATCTCTATTTAAAAAAGTGTGGTATACCCCAGTAAACAATAACTGTGGTTTTGCCATCCCACGGTAAAAAATCTCTATTATTCAGGTTTTGGTATATTTTACGTAAAGAAAAACAGTAGAGTCTCCTGACTGTTGTGACACAAAAATATATCTGTTGAAAATAGTCTTGTGTAGGCCCGACATCCCAGTGTGGTTTCGCATTTCCACGGGTCAAATCACTGTACTATCCAGTTTTGGGCCTTTGGTATCTAAAAAAAAAGCAGTTTGAGTGTGTCTCACACTGTTCAGCCGCAAATATCTCTATTTAAAAAAGTGTGGTATACCCCAGTAAACAATAACTGTGGTTTTGCCATCCCACGGTAAAAAATCTCTATTATTCAGCTTTTGGTAGTTTTTTCCGTAAAGAAAAACAGTAGTGTCTCCTGACTGTTGTGACACAAAAATATATCTGTTGAAAATAGTCTTGTTTATGCCCGACATCCCAGTGTGGTTTCGCAGTTCCCTGGGTCAAATCTCTGTACTATCCAGTTTTGGGCCTTTGGTATCTAAAAAAAAGCAGTTTGAGTGTGTCGCTCACAGTTCAGCCGCAAATATCTCTATTTAAAAAAGTGTGGTATACCCCAGTTAAACAATAACTGTGGTTTTGCCATCCCACGGTAAAAAATCTCTATTATTCAGCTTTTGGTAGTTTTTTCCGTAAATAACAACAGTAGTGTCTCCTGACTGTTGTGACCCAAAAATATATCTGTTGAAAATAGTTTTTTGTAGGCCCGACATCCCATTGTGGTTTCGCAGTTCCTCGGGTCAAATCGCTGTACTATCCAGTTTTGGGCCTTTGGTATCTAAAAAAAGCAGTTTGAGTGTGTCGCACACTGTTCAGCCGCAAATATCTCTATTTAAAAAAGTGTGGTATACCCCAGTGAACAGTAACTGTGGTTTTGCCATCCCACGGTAAAAAATCTCTATTATTCAGCTTTCGGTAGTTTTTTCTGTAATGAAAAACAGTAGTGTCTCCTGACTGTTGTGACACAAAAATATATCTGTTGAAAATAGTCTTGTGTAGGCCCAACATCCCAGTGTGGTTTCGCAGTTCCATGGGTCAAATCGCTGTACTATCCAGTTTGGGGCCTTTGGTATCTAAAAAAAAAGCAGTTTGAGTGTGTTGCTCACTGTTCAGCCGCAAATATCTCTATTTAAAAAATTGTGGTATACCCCAGTAAACAATAACTGTGGTTTTGCCATCCCACGGTAAAAAATCTCTATTATTCAGGTTTTGTTATATTTTACGTAAAGAAAAACAGTAGTGTCTCCTGACTGTTGTGACCCAAAAATATAACTGTGGAAAATAGTCTTGTGTAGGCCCGACATCCCAGTGTGGTTTCGCAGTTCCATGGGTCAAATCGCTGTACTATCCAGTTTTGGGCCTTTGGTATCTAAAAAAAAAGCAGTTTGAGTGTGTCGCTCACTGTTCATCCGCAAATATCTCTATTTAAAAAAGTGTGGTATACCCCAGTAAACAATAACTGTGGTTTTGCCATCCCACGGTAAAAAATCTCTATTATTCAGCTTTTGGTAGTTTTTTCCATAAAGAAAAACAGTAGTGTCTCCTGACTGATGTGACACAAAAATATATCTGTTGAAAATAGTCTTGTGTAGGCCTGACATCCCAGTGTGGTTTCGCAGTTCCACGGGTCAAATCGCTGTACTATCCAGTTTTGGGCCTTTGGTATCTAAAAAAAATCAGTTTGAGTGTGTCGCTCACAGTTCAGCCGAAAATATCTCTATTTAAAAAAGTGTGGTATACCCCACTTAAACAATAACTGTGGTTTTGCCATTCCACGGTAAAAAATCTCTATTATTCAGCTTTTGGTAGTTTTTTCCGTAAAGAAAAACAGTAGTGTCTCCTTACTGTTGTGACACAAAAACATACCTGTTGAAAATAGTCTTGTGTAGGCCCGACATCCCAGTGTGGTTTCGCAGTTCCACGGGTCAAATCGCTGTACTTTCCAGTTTTGGGCCTTTGGTATCTAAAAAAAAGCAATTTGAGTGTGTCGCTCACTGTTCAGCCGCAAATATCTCTTTTTAAAAAAGTGTGGTATACCCCAGTAAACAATAACTGTGGTTTTGCCATCCCACGGTAAAAAATCTCTATTATTCAGGTTTTGGTATATTTTCCGTAATGAAAAACAGTAGTGTCTCCTGACTGTTGTGACCCAAAAATATATCTGTTGAAAAAGTTTTTTTTAGGCCCGACATCCCATTGTGGTTTCGCAGTTCCACGGGTCAAATCGCTGTACTATCCAGTTTTGGGCCTTTGGTATCTAAAAAAAAAGCAGTTTGCGTGTGTCGCTCACTGTTCAGCCGCAAATATCTCTATTTATAAAAGTGTGGTATGCCCCAGTAAACAATAACTGTGGTTTTGCCATCCCATGGTAAAAAATCTCTATTATTCAGCTTTCGGTAGTTTTTTCTGTAATGAAAAACAGTAGTGTCTCCTGACTGTTGTGACACAAAAATATATCTGTTGAAAATAGTCTTGTGTAGGCCCAACATCCCAGTGTGGTTTCGCAGTTCCACGGGTCAAATCGCTGTACTATCCAGTTTGGGGCCTTTGGTATCTAAAAAAAAAGCAGTTTGAATGTGTCGCTCACTGTTCAGCCGCAAATATCTCTATTTAAAAAAGTGTGGTATACCCCAGTAAACAATAACTGTGGTTTTGCCATCCCACAGTAAAAAATCTCTATTATTCAGGTTTTGGTATATTTTACGTAAAGAAAAACAGTAGTGTCTCCTGACTGTTGTGACACAAAAATATATCTGTTGAAAATAGTCTTGTGTAGGCCCGACATCCCAGTGTGGTTTCGCATTTCCACGGGTCAAATCACTGTACTATCCAGTTTTGGGCCTTTGGTATCTAAAAAAAAAGCAGTTTGAGTGTGTCGCTCACAGTTCAGCCGCAAATATCTCTATTTAAAAAAGTGTGGTATACCCCAGTTAAACAATAACTGTGGTTTTGCCATCCCACGGTAAAAAATCTCTATTATTCAGCTTTTGGTAGTTTTTCCGTAAAGAAAAACAATAGTGTCTCCTGACTGATGTGATACAAAAATATATCTGTTGAAAATAGTCTTGTGTAGGCCCGACATCCCAGTGTGGTTTCGCAGTTCCATGGGTCAAATCGCTGTACTATCCAGTTTTGGGCCTTTGGTATCTAAAAAAAAAGCAGTTTGAGTGTGTCGCTCACTGTTCAGCCGCAAATATCTCTATTTAAAAAAGTGTGGTATACCCCAGTAAACAATAACTGTGGTTTTGCCATCCCACGGTAAAAAATCTCTATTATTCAGCTTTTGGTAGTTTTTTCCGTAAAGGAAAACAGTAGTGTCTCCTGACTGTTGTGACACAAAAATATATCTGTTGAAAATAGTCTTGTGTAGGCCCGACATCCCAGTGTGGTTTCGCAGTTCCATGGGTCAAATCGCTGTACTATCGAGTTTTGGGCCTTTGGTATCTAAAAAAAAAAGCAGTTTGAGTGTGTCGCTCACTATTCAGCCGCAAATATCTCTATTTAAAAAAGTGTGTTATACACCAGTAAACAATAACTGTGGTCTTGCCATCCCACGGTAAAAAATCTCTATTATTCAGGTTTTGGTAGTTTTTTCCGTAAAGAAAAACAGTAGTGTCTCCTGACTGTTGTGACACAAAAATATATCTGTTGAAAATAGTCTTGTGTAGGCCCGACATCCCAGTGTGGTTTCGCAGTTCCACGGGTCAAATCGCTGTACTATCCAGTTTTGGGCCATTGGTATCTAAAAAAAAAGCAGTTTGAGTGTGTCGCTCACTGTTCAGCTGCAAATATCCCTATTTAAAAAAGTGTGGTATGCCCCAGTAAACAATAACTGTGGTTTTGCCATCCCACGGTAAAAAATCTCTATTATTCAGCATTTGGTAGTTTTTTCTGTAAAGAAAAACAGTAGTGTCTCCTGACTGTTGTGACACAAAAATATATCTGTTGAAAATAGTCTTGTGTAGGCCCGACATCCCAGTGTGGTTTCGCAGTTCCCTGGGTCAAATCGCTGTACTATCCAGTTTTGGGCCTTTGGTATCTAAAAAAAAGCAGTTTGAGTGTGTCGCTCACAGTTCAGCCGCAAATATCTCTATTTAAAAAAGTGTGGTATACCCCACTTAAACAATAACTGTGGTTTTGCCATTCCACGGTAAAAAATCTCTATTATTCAGCTTTTGGTAGTTTTTTCCGTAAAGAAAAACAGTAGTGTCTCCTGACTGTTGTGACACAAAAACATACCTGTTGAAAATAGTCTTGTGTAGGCCCGACATCCCAGTGTGGTTTCGCAGTTCAACGGGTCAAATCGCTGTACTATCCAGTTTTGGGCCTTTGGTATCTAAAAAAAAGCAATTTGAGTGTGTCGCTCACTGTTCAGCCGCAAATATCTCTTTTTAAAAAAGTGTGGTATACCCCAGTAAACAATAACTGTGGTTTTGCCATCCCACGGTAAAAAATCTCTATTATTCAGGTTTTGGTATATTTTCCGTAAAGAAAAACAGTAGTGTCTCCTGACTGTTGTGACCCAAAAATATATCTGTTGAAAAAAGTTTTTTGTAGGCCCGACATCCCATTGTGGTTTCGCAGCTCCACGGGTCAAATCGCTGTACTATCCAGTTTTGGGCCTTTGGTATCTAAAAAAAAAGCAGTTTGCGTGTGTCGCTCACTGTTCAGCCGCAAATATCTCTATTTATAAAAGTGTGGTATGCCCCATTAAACAATAACTGTGGTTTTGCCATCCCACGGTAAAAAATCTCTATTATTCAGCTTTCGGTAGTTTTTTCTGTAATGAAAAACAGTAGTGTCTCCTAACTGTTGTGACACAAAAATATATCTGTTGAAAATAGTCTTGTGTAGGCCCAACATCCCAGTGTGGTTTCGCATTTCCACGGGTCAAATCACTGTACTATCCAGTTTTGGGCCTTTGGTATCTAAAAAAAAAGCAGTTTGAGTGTGTCGCACACTGTTCAGCCGCAAATATCTCTATTTAAAAAAGTGTTGTATACCCCAGTAAACAATAACTGTGGTTTTGCCATCCCACGGTAAAAAATCTCTATTATTCAGCTTTTGGTAGTTTTTTCCGTAAAGAAAAACAGTAGTGTCTCCTGACTGTTGTGACACAAAAATATATCTGTTGAAAATAGTCTTGTTTATGCCCGACATCCCAGTGTGGTTTCGCAGTTCCCTGGGTCAAATCGCTGTACTATCCAGTTTTGGGCCTTTGGTATCTAAAAAAAAGCAGTTTGAGTGTGTCGCTCACAGTTCAGCCGCAAATATCTCTATTTAAAAAAGTGTGGTATACCCCAGTTAAACAATAACTGTGGTTTTGCCATCCCACGGTAAAAAATCTCTATTATTCAGCTTTTGGTAGTTTTTTCCGTAAATAAAAACAGTAGTGTCTCCTGACTGTTGTGACCCAAAAATATATCTGTTGAAAATAGTTTTTTGTAGGCCCGACATCCCATTGTGGTTTCGCAGTTCCTCGGGTCAAATCGCTGTACTATCCAGTTTTGGGCCTTTGGTATCTAAAAAAAGCAGTTTGAGTGTGTCGCACACTGTTCAGCCGCAAATATCTCTATTTAAAAAAGTGTGGTATACCCCAGTGAACAGTAACTGTGGTTTTGCCATCCCACGGTAAAAAATCTCTATTATTCAGCTTTCGGTAGTTTTTTCTGTAATGAAAAACAGTAGTGTCTCCTGACTGTTGTGACACAAAAATATATCTGTTGAAAATAGTCTTGTGTAGGCCCAACATCCCAGTGTGGTTTCGCAGTTCCATGGGTCAAATCGCTGTACTATCCAGTTTTGGGCCTTTGGTATCTAAAAAAAAAGCAGTTTGAGTGTGTCGCTCACTGTTCAGCCGCAAATATCTCTATTTAAAAAAGTGTGGTATACCCCAGTAAACAATAACTGTGGTTTTACCATCCCACGGTAAAAAATCTCTATTATTCAGGTTTTGGTATATTTTACGTAAAGAAAAACAGTAGAGTCTCCTGACTGTTGTGACACAAAAATATATCTGTTGAAAATAGTCTTGTGTAGGCCCGACATCCCAGTGTGGTTTCGCATTTCCACGGGTCAAATCACTGTACTATCCAGTTTTGGGCCTTTGGTATCTAAAAAAAAAGCAGTTTGAGTGTGTCTCACACTGTTCAGCCGCAAATATCTCTATTTAAAAAAGTGTGGTATACCCCAGTAAACAATAACTGTGGTTTTGCCATCCCACGGTAAAAAATCTCTATTATTCAGCTTTTGGTAGTTTTTTCCGTAAAGAAAAACAGTAGTGTCTCCTGACTGTTGTGACACAAAAATATATCTGTTGAAAATAGTCTTGTTTATGCCCGACATCCCAGTGTGGTTTCGCAGTTCCCTGGGTCAAATCGCTGTACTATCCAGTTTTGGGCCTTTGGTATCTAAAAAAAAGCAGTTTGAGTGTGTCGCTCACAGTTCAGCCGAAAATATCTCTATTTAAAAAAGTGTGGTATACCCCACTTAAACAATAACTGTGGTTTTGCCATTCCACGGTAAAAAATCTCTATTATTCAGCTTTTGGTAGTTTTTTCCGTAAAGAAAAACAGTAGTGTCTCCTGACTGTTGTGACACAAAAACATACCTGTTGAAAATAGTCTTGTGTAGGCCCGACATCCCAGTGTGGTTTTGCAGTTCCATGGGTCAAATCGCTGTACTTTCCAGTTTTGGGCCTTTGGTATCTAAAAAAAAGCAATTTAAGTGTGTCGCTCACTGTTCAGCAGCAAATATCTCTTTTTAAAAAAGTGTGGTATACCCCAGTAAACAATAACTGTGGTTTTGCCATCCCACGGTAAAAAATCTCTATTATTCAGGTTTTGGTATATTTTCCGTAATGAAAAACAGTAGTGTCTCCTGACTGTTGTGACCCAAAAATATATCTGTTGAAAAAGTTTTTTGTAGGCCCGACATCCCATTGTGGTTTCGCAGTTCCACGGGTCAAATCGCTGTACTATCCAGTTTTGGGCCTTTGGTATCTAAAAAAAAAGCAGTTTGCGTGTGTCGCTCACTGTTCAGCCGCAAATATCTCTATTTATAAAAGTGTGGTATGCCCCAGTAAACAATAACTGTGGTTTTGCCATCCCATGGTAAAAAATCTCTATTATTCAGCTTTTGGTAGTTTTTTCTGTAATGAAAACAGTAGTGTCTCCTGACTGTTGTGACACAAAAATATATCTGTTGAAAATAGTCTTGTGTAGGCCCAACATCCCAGTGTGGTTTCGCAGTTCCACGGGTCAAATCGCTGTACTATCCAGTTTGGGGCCTTTGGTATCTAAAAAAAAAGCAGTTTGAATGTGTCGCTCACTGTTCAGCCGCAAATATCTCTATTTAAAAAAGTGTGGTATACCCCAGTAAACAATAACTGTGGTTTTGCCATCCCACGGTAAAAAATCTCTATTATTCAGGTTTTGGTATATTTTACGTAAAGAAAAACAGTAGTGTCTCCTGACTGTTGTGACACAAAAATATATCTGTTGAAAATAGTCTTGTGTAGGCCCGACATCCCAGTGTGGTTTCGCATTTCCACGGGTCAAATCACTGTACTATCCAGTTTTGGGCCTTTGGTATCTAAAAAAAAAGCAGTTTGAGTGTGTCGCTCACAGTTCAGCCGCAAATATCTCTATTTAAAAAAGTGTGGTATACCCCAGTTAAACAATAACTGTGGTTTTGCCATTCCACGGTAAAAAATCTCTATTATTCAGCTTTTGGTAGTTTTTTCCGTAAATAAAAACAGTAGTGTCTCCTGACTGTTGTGACCCAAAAATATATCTGTTGAAAATAGTTTTTTGTAGGCCCGACATCCCATTGTGGTTTCGCAGTTCCTCGGGTCAAATCGCTGTACTATCCAGTTTTGGGCCTTTGCTATCTAAAAAAAGCAGTTTGAGTGTGTCGCACACTGTTCAGCCGCAAATATCTCTATTTAAAAAAGTGTGGTATACCCCAGTGAACAGTCACTGTGGTTTTGCCATCCCACGGTAAAAAATCTCTATTATTCAGCTTTTGGTAGTTTTTTCCGTAAAGAAAAACAGTAGTGTCTCCTGACTGTTGTGACACAAAAATATATCTGTTGAAAATAGTCTTGTTTATGCCCGACATCCCAGTGTGGTTTCGCAGTTCCCTGGGTCAAATCGCTGTACTATCCAGTTTTGGACCTTTGGTATCTAAAAAAAAGCAGTTTGAGTGTGTCGCTCACAGTTCAGCCGCAAATATCTCTATTTAAAAAAGTGTGGTATACCCCAGTTAAACAATAACTGTGGTTTTGCCATCCCACGGTAAAAAATCTCTATTATTCAGCTTTTGGTAGTTTTTTCCGTAAATAAAAACAGTAGTGTCTCCTGACTGTTGTGACCCAAAAATATATCTGTTGAAAATAGTTTTTTGTAGGCCCGACATCCCATTGTGGTTTCGCAGTTCCTCGGGTCAAATCGCTGTACTATCCAGTTTTGGGCCTTTGGTATCTAAAAAAAGCAGTTTGAGTGTGTCGCACACTGTTCAGCCGCAAATATCTCTATTTAAAAAAGTGTGGTATACCCCAGTGAACAGTAACTGTGGTTTTGCCATTCCACGGTAAAAAATCTCTATTATTCAGCTTTCGGTAGTTTTTTCTGTAATGAAAAACAGTAGTGTCTCCTGACTGTTGTGACACAAAAATATATCTGTTGAAAATAGTCTTGTGTAGGCCCAACATCCCAGTGTGGTTTCGCAGTTCCATGGGTCAAATCGCTGTACTATCCAGTTTGGGGCCTTTGGTATCTAAAAAAAAAGCAGTATGAGTGTGTTGCTCACTGTTCAGCCGCAAATATCTCTATTTAAAAAATTGTGGTATACCCCAGTAAACAATAACTGTGGTTTTGCCATCCCACGGTAAAAAATCTCTATTATTCAGGTTTTGTTATATTTTACGTAAAGAAAAACAGTAGTGTCTCCTGACTGTTGTGACCCAAAAATATAACTGTGGAAAATAGTCTTGTGTAGGCCCGACATCCCAGTGTGGTTTCTCAGTTCCATGGGTCAAATCGCTGTACTATCCAGTTTTGGGCCTTTGGTATCTAAAAAAAAAGCAGTTTTAGTGTGTCGCTCACTGTTCAGCCGCAAATATCTCTATTTAAAAAAGTGTGGTATACCCCAGTAAACAATAACTGTGGTTTTGCCATCCCACGGTAAAAAATCTCTATTATTCAGGTTTTGGTATATTTTACGTAAAGAAAAACAGTAGAGTCGCCTGACTGTTGTGACACAAAAATATATCTGTTGAAAATAGTCTTGTGTAGGCCCGACATCCCAGTGTGGTTTCGCATTTCCACGGGTCAAATCACTGTACTATCCAGTTTTGGGCCTTTGGTATCTAAAAAAAAAGCAGTTTGAGTGTGTCGCACACTGTTCAGCCGCAAATATCTCTATTTAAAAAAGTGTGGTATACCCCAGTAAACAATAACTGTGGTTTTGCCATCCCACGGTAAAAAATCTCTATTATTCAGCTTTTGGTAGTTTTTTCCGTAAAGAAAAACAGTAGTGTCTCCTGACTGTTGTGACACAAAAATATATCTGTTGAAAATAGTCTTGTTTATGCCCGACATCCCAGTGTGGTTTCGCAGTTCCCTGGGTCAAATCGCTGTACTATCCAGTTTTGGGCCTTTGGTATCTAAAAAAAAGCAGTTTGAGTGTGTCGCTCACAGTTCAGCCGCAAATATCTCTATTTAAAAAAGAGTGGTATACCCCAGTTAAACAATAACTGTGGTTTTGCCATCCCACGGTAAAAAATCTCTATTATTCAGCTTTTGGTAGTTTTTTCCGTAAATAAAAACAGTAGTGTCTCCTGACTGTTGTGACCCAAAAATATATCTGTTGAAAATAGTTTTTTGTAGGCCCGACATCCCATTGTGGTTTCGCAGTTCCACGGGTCAAATCGCTGTACTATCCAGTTTTGGGCCTTTGGTATCTAAAAAAAAGCAATTTGAGTGTGTCGCTCACTGTTCAGCCGCAAATATCTCTTTTTAAAAAAGTGTGGTATACCCCAGTAAACAATAACTGTGGTTTTGCCATCCCACGGTAAAAAATCTCTATTATTCAGGTTTTGGTATATTTTCCGTAAAGAAAAACAGTAGTGTCTCCTGACTGTTGTGACCCAAAAATATATCTGTTGAAAAAAGTTTTTTGTAGGCCCGACATCCCATTGTGGTTTCGCAGTTCCACGGGTCAAATCGCTGTACTATCCAGTTTTGGGCCTTTGGTATCTAAAAAAAAAGCAGTTTGCGTGTGTCGCTCACTGTTCAGCCGCAAATATCTCTATTTATAAAAGTGTGGTATGCCCCAGTAAACAATAACTGTGGTTTTGCCATCCAACGGTAAAAAATCTCTATTATTCAGCTTTCGGTAGTTTTTTCTGTAATGAAAAACAGTAGTGTCTCCTGACTGTTGTGACACAAAAATATATCTGTTGAAAATAGTCTTGTGTAGGCCCAACATCCCAGTGTGGTTTCGCAGTTCCACGGGTCAAATCGCTGTACTATCCAGTTTGGGGCCTTTGGTATCTAAAAAAAAAGCAGTTTGAATGTGTCGCTCACTGTTCAGCCGCAAATATCTCTATTTAAAAAAGTGTGGTATACCCCAGTAAACAATAACTGTGGTTTTGCCATCCCACGGTAAAAAATCTCTATTATTCAGGTTTTGGTATATTTTACGTAAAGAAAAACAGTAGTGTCTCCTGACTGTTGTGACACAAAAATATATCTGTTGAAAATAGTCTTGTGTAGGCCCGACATCCCAGTGTGGTTTCGCATTTCCACGGGTCAAATCACTGTACTATCCAGTTTTGGGCCTTTGGTATCTAAAAAAAAAGCAGTTTGAGTGTGTCGCACACTGTTCAGCCGCAAATATCTCTATTTCAAAAAGGTTTGGTATACCCAAGTAAACAATAACTGTGGTTTTGCCATCCCACGGTAAAAAATCTCTATTATTCAGCTTTTGGTAGTTTTTTCCGTAAAGAAAAACAGTAGTGTCTCCTGACTGTTGTGACACAAAAATATATCTGTTGAAAATAGTCTTGTTTATGCCCGACATCCCAGTGTGGTTTCGCAGTTCCCTGGGTCAAATCGCTGTACTATCCAGTTTTGGATCTTTGGTATCTAAAAAAAAGCAGTTTGAGTGTGTCGCTCACAGTTCATCCGCAAATATCTCTATTTAAAAAATTGTGGTATACCCCAGTTAAACAATAACTGTGGTTTTGCCATCCCACGGTAAAAAATCTCTATTATTCAGCTTTTGGTAGTTTTTTCCGTAAATAAAAACAGTAGTGTCTCCTGACTGTTGTGACCCAAAAATATATCTGTTGAAAATAGTTTTTTGTAGGCCCGACATCCCATTGTGGTTTCGCAGTTCCTCGGGTCAAATCGCTGTACTATCCAGTTTTGGGCCTTTGGTATCTAAAAAAAAGCAGTTTGAGTGTGTCGCACACTGTTCAGCCGCAAATATCTCTATTTAAAAAAGTGTGGTATACCCCAGTGAACAGTAACTGTGGTTTTGCCATCCCACGGTAAAAAATCTCTATTATTCAGCTTTCGGTAGTTTTTTCTGTAATGAAAAACAGTAGTGTCTCCTGACTGTTGTGACACAAAAATATATCTGTTGAAAATAGTCTTGTGTAGGCCCAACATCCCAGTGTGGTTTCGCAGTTCCATGGGTCAAATCGCTGTACTATCCAGTTTGGGGCCTTTGGTATCTAAAAAAAAAGCAGTTTGAGTGTGTTGCTCACTGTTCAGCCGCAAATATCTCTATTTAAAAAATTGTGGTATACCCCAGTAAACAATAACTGTGGTTTTGCCATCCCACGGTAAAAAATCTCTATTATTCAGGTTTTGTTATATTTTACGCAAAGAAAAACAGTAGTGTCTCCTGACTGTTGTGACCCAAAAACATAACTGTGGAAAATAGTCTTGTGTAGGCCCGACATCCCAGTGTGGTTTCGCAGTTCCATGGGTCAAATCGCTGTACTATCCAGTTTTGGGCCTTTGGTATCTAAAAAAAAAGCAGTTTGAGTGTGTCGCTCACTGTTCAGCCGCAGATATCTCTATTTAAAAAAGTGTGGTATACCCCAGTAAACAATAACTGTGATTTTGCCATCCCACGGTAAAAAATCTCTATTATTCAGCTTTTGGTAGTTTTTTCCGTACAGAAAAACAGTAGTGTCTCCTGACTGTTGTGACACAAAAATATATCTGTTGAAAATAGTCTTGTGTAGGCCCGACATCCCAGTGTGGTTTCGCAGTTCCATGGGTCAAATCGCTGTACTATCCAGTTTTGGGCCCTTGGTATCTAAAAAAAAAGCAGTTTCAGTGTGTCGCTCACTGTTCATCCGCAAATATCTCTATTTAAAAAAGTGTGGTATACCCCAGTAAACAATAACTGTGATTTTGCCATCCCACGGTAAAAAATCTCTATTATTCAGCTTTTGGTAGTTTTTTCCGTACAGAAAAACAGTAGTGTCTCCTGACTGTTGTGACACAAAAATATATCTGTTGAAAATAGTCTTGTGTAGGCCCGACATCCCAGTGTGGTTTCGCAGTTCCATGGGTCAAATCGCTGTACTATCCAGTTTTGGGCCCTTGGTATCTAAAAAAAAAGCAGTTTCAGTGTGTCGCTCACTGTTCATCCGCAAATATCTCTATTTAAAAAAGTGTGGTATACCCCAGTAAACAATAACTGTGGTTTTGCCATCCCACGGTAAAAAATCTCTATTATTCAGCTTTTGGTAGTTTTTTCCGTAAAGAAAAACAGTAGTGTCTCCTGACTGATGTGACACAAAAATATATCTGTTGAAAATAGTCTTGTGTAGGCCCGACATCCCAGTGTGGTTTCGCAGTTCCACGGGTCAAATCGCTGTACTATCCAGTTTTGGGCCTTTGGTATCTAAAAAAAATCAGTTTGAGTGTGTCGCTCACGGTTCAGCCGCAAATATCTCTATTTAAAAAAGTGTGGTATACCCCACTTAAACAATAACTGTGGTTTTGCCATTCCACGGTAAAAAATCTCTATTATTCAGCTTTTGGTAGTTTTTTCCGTAAAGAAAAACAGTAGTGTCTCCTGACTGTTGTGACACAAAAACATACCTGTTGAAAATAGTCTTGTGTAGGCCCGACATCCCAGTGTGGTTTCGCAGTTCCACGGGTCAAATCGCTGTACTATCCAGTTTTGGGCCTTTGGTATCTAAAAAAAAGCAATTTGAGTGTGTCGCTCACTGTTCAGCCGCAAATATCTCTTTTTAAAAAAGTGTGGTATACCCCAGTAAACAATAACTGTGGTTTTGCCATCCCACGGTAAAAAATCTCTATTATTCAGGTTTTGGTATATTTTCCGTAAAGAAAAACAGTAGTGTCTCCTGACTGTTGTGACCCAAAAATATATCTGTTGAAAAAAGTTTTTTGTAGGCCCGACATCCCATTGTGGTTTCGCAGTTCCACGGGTCAAATCGCTGTACTATCCAGTTTTGGGCCTTTGGTATCTAAAAAAAAAGCAGTTTGCGTGTGTCGCTCACTGTTCAGCCGCAAATATCTCTATTTATAAAAGTGTGGTATGCCCCAGTAAACAATAACTGTGGTTTTGCCATCCCACGGTAAAAAATCTCTATTATTCAGCTTTCGGTAGTTTTTTCTGTAATGAAAAACAGTAGTGTCTCCTGACTGTTGTGACACAAAAATATATCTGTTGAAAATAGTCTTGTGTAGGCCCAACATCCCAGTGTGGTTTCGCAGTTCCACGGGTCAAATCGCTGTACTATCCAGTTTGGGGCCTTTGGTATCTAAAAAAAAAGCAGTTTGAATGTGTCGCTCACTGTTCAGCCGCAAATATCTCTATTTAAAAAAGTGTGGTATACCCCAGTAAACAATAACTGTGGTTTTGCCATCCCACGGTAAAAAATCTCTATTATTCAGGTTTTGGTATATTTTACGTAAAGAAAAACAGTAGTGTCTCCTGACTGTTGTGACACAAAAATATATCTGTTGAAAATAGTCTTGTGTAGGCCCGACATCCCAGTGTGGTTTCGCATTTCCACGGGTCAAATCACTGTACTATCCAGTTTTGGGCCTTTGGTATCTAAAAAAAAAGCAGTTTGAGTGTGTCGCACACTGTTCAGCCGCAAATATCTCTATTTAAAAAAGTGTGGTATACCCCAGTAAACAATAACTGTGGTTTTGCCATCCCACGGTAAAAAATCTCTATTATTCAGCTTTTGGTAGTTTTTTCCGTAAAGAAAAACAGTAGTGTCTCCTGACTGTTGTGACACAAAAATATATCTGTTGAAAATAGTCTTGTTTATGCCCGACATCCCAGTGTGGTTTCGCAGTTCCCTGGGTCAAATCGCTGTACTATCCAGTTTTGGACCTTTGGTATCTAAAAAAAAGCAGTTTGAGTGTGTCGCTCACAGTTCAGCCGCAAATATCTCTATTTAAAAAAGTGTGGTATACCCCAGTTAAACAATAACTGTGGTTTTGCCATCCCACGGTAAAAAATCTCTATTATTCAGCTTTTGGTAGTTTTTTCCGTAAATAAAAACAGTAGTGTCTCCTGACTGTTGTGACCCAAAAATATATCTGTTGAAAATAGTTTTTTGTAGGCCCGACATCCCATTGTGGTTTCGCAGTTCCTCGGGTCAAATCGCTGTACTATCCAGTTTTGGGCCTTTGGTATCTAAAAAAAAAGCAGTTTGAGTGTGTCGCTCACTGTTCAGCCGCAAATATCTCTATTTAAAAAAGTGTGGTATACCCCAGTGAACAATAACTGTGATTTTGCCATCCCACGGTAAAAAATCTCTATTATTCAGGTTTTGTTATATTTTACGTAAAGAAAAACAGTAGTGTCTCCTGACTGTTGTGACACAAAAATATATCTGTTGAAAATAGTCTTGTGTAGGCCCGACATCCCAGTGTGGTTTCGCAGTTCCACGGGTCAAATCGCTGTACTATCCAGTTTTGGGCCTTTGGTATCTAAAAAAAAAGCAGTTTGAGTGTGTCGCCCACTGTTCAGCCGCAAATATCTCTATTTAAAAAAGTGTGGTATACCCAGTAAACAATAACTGTGGTTTTGCCATCCCACGGTAAAAAATCTCTATTATTCAGCTTTTGGTAGTTTTTTCCGTAAAGGAAAACAGTAGTGTCTCCTGACTGTTGTGACACAAAAATATATCTGTTGAAAATAGTCTTGTGTAGGCCCGACATCCCAGTGTGGTTTCGCAGTTCCACGGGTCAAATCGCTGTACTATCCAGTTTTGGACCTTTGGTATCTAAAAAAAAGCAGTTTGAGTGTGTCGCTCACAGTTCAGCCGCAAATATCTCTATTTAAAAAAGTGTGGTATACCCCAGTTAAACAATAACTGTGGTTTTGCCATCCCACGGTAAAAAATCTCTATTATTCAGCTTTTGGTAGTTTTTTCCGTAAATAAAAACAGTAGTGTCTCCTGACTGTTGTGACCCAAAAATATATCTGTTGAAAATAGTTTTTTGTAGGCCCGACATCCCATTGTGGTTTCGCAGTTCCACGGGTCAAATCGCTGTACTATCCAGTTTTGGGCCTTTGGTATCTAAAAAAAAAGCAGTTTGAGTGTGTCGCTCACTGTTCAGCCGCAAATATCTCTATTTAAAAAAGTGTGGTATACCCCAGTGAACAATAACTGTGATTTTGCCATCCCACGGTAAAAAATCTCTATTATTCAGGTTTTGTTATATTTTACGTAAAGAAAAACAGTAGTGTCTCCTGACTGTTGTGACACAAAAATATATCTGTTGAAAATAGTCTTGTGTAGGCCCGACATCCCAGTGTGGTTTCGCAGTTCCACGGGTCAAATCGCTGTACTATCCAGTTTTGGGCCTTTGGTATCTAAAAAAAAAGCAGTTTTGTAACGGGTCTGGGAGGTGGAACCTCTGAGCAACTATACAAAGGGGCAGTCCTTGTAAGGAAGCGGGTGGCTCCCAGGGAAGGCGGGCAGGTAGTCACGGCAAGTGACAGGGACAGTCTCTGGGCAGAAGGGGCAGGAAGTCACGGCAAGTGACAGGGACAGTCTCTTGACAGGCGGATGGTCACGGCAAGAGACAGCAGGGTAAGAGTCTCTAGACGGGCAGGTGGTCACGGCAAGTGACAGCAGGGAAAGAGTCTCTAGATGGGCAGGTGGTCACAGCAAGTGACGGCAGGGCCTCCAGGTAGGCTAGCAGGCAGGTAGCAGGTGAGCGCTCCCAGGTGAGCGGGCAAGAGTCTCTGGACAGGCAGGTGGTCACAGCGAGTGACAGCTAAGCCTTCAGGTAGGCTAGCAGGTAGGTAGCAGGTAAGCGCTCCCAGGTGAGCGAGTAAGAGTCTCTGGACAGGCGGTGGTCACAGCAAGTGACGGCTAAGCCTCCAGGTAGGCTAGCAGGCAGGTAGCAGGTGACCGCTCCCAGGTGAGCGAGTAAGAGTCTCTGGACAGGCAGGCAGGTATCAGGCAGTTATCTGGCAGGTACTTCCTGGTCCGCAGGCGGACTGATCCATAGACAGACTGGCAGGTGCTGGTAGGCAGACTGTCGGACCACAGGATAGCAAGCAGGTAAGCAGATATCAGGCAGGTATCAGGCAGGTATCAAGCAGGAATCTGGCAGGTGACTGGCAGGTAACTGGTAACGGGACCTGAGGGCTGAAGCAGAGTTGAAAGGCTTTGCAACAACATTGCTCGGGCACCTCCATTTTGGAGGAGGTGCCTTATATATGGTGGCCGGGGACTCCTTAGTACGACGCGCGCGGCCCCTTTACAGAGGCCGGGAAGCAGCACGCGCTGCCAGCAGAGCGGGAGGAAGACGCCGGGCACGGAGCGGAGAGGTGAGGGGAACGGCGTCCCGGCCTAGCAAGAGGCAGGGATGCCGACGCTACAGTACCCCCCCCTTTAGGCCCCCCCTTTTTTAGGCCAGACAGAAATTTATCAAGGATGAGAGGGGCATGGATGTTCTCCCGGGGCTCCCATGTTCTCTCCTCAGGACCAAACCCCTTCCAATCCACTAGAAAAAAGGTTCTTCCTCTTACCCTTTTTGTGGCCAGAATGTTCTCTACCTCAAACTCGTTTTCAGCGGAAACCGGAGCAGGAGGCGTACCTGTAGACTTGGAAAAAGAGTTAAGTATCACGGGTTTATGTAGAGATACATGGAAGGAGTTAGGAATCCGCAAATTGGCCGGGAGTTTCAATTTATAGGCCACCGGGTTGATTTGTTTGATAACTTCCAGTGGGCCGATGAACCGAGGCCCTAACTTGTAGGAAGGAAACTTGAGCCGGACATATTTGGAGGAGAGCCAGACCTTATCTCCAGGACGGAATTGTGGTGGATCCAGACGTCTCTTGTCAGCCTATTTTTTCATCCTCTCGGATGACTGAAGAAGTGCGGATCTGGTACTCTCCCAAATGGAGGAAAATTCGTTAACGAGAGATTCCGCAGCCGGATTGTCCACCGAGGCGGAGACGGGAAACGGGATCCGAGGATGCTGACCGAAGACTACAAAAAACGGGGATTTGGAGGAAGATTCGCTCTCATGATTATTGTAAGAAAATTCGGCCCACGGTAAAAGGTCCACCCAGTCGGAATGGTGAGCATTAACAAAGTGCCGGAGGTAACTTGTTAAAATTTGGTTGATCCGTTCTACTTGGCCATTGGACTGTGGGTGATAAGCAGAAGAAAAGTCCAAAGTGACCCCCAGCAGTTTACACATGGCTCGCCAAAAACGAGAGGTGAACTGAACCCCTCGGTCGGATACGATGTGGAGAGGAAGACCATGAAGACGGAAGACATGATGGATAAAGTCTAACTCTGAAGCAGATGGGAGACCCGGCAGGGGAATAAAGTGAGCCATTTTGGAAAAGCGGTCAGCGACCACCCATATGACCATACAACCGGCAGAGACAGGGAGGTCCGTTATAAAGTCCATAGCTATATGCTGCCACGGGGCAGCAGGTACAGGAAGAGGAAGGAGACGGCCGGCTGGCAGATGTCTCGGAACCTTGTTGCGGGCGCAGGACACACAGGCTGAAACAAAGTCTATTACGTCCTTGTGCAGGGTAGGCCACCAGTAATGCCGGGAAATAAGCTGGAGGGTCTTTGAATGACCAGCGTGGCCAGCTAGCTTGGACGAGTGTCCCCAGTGTAGAACCTTCTCACGATCAGGAACAGTTACGAACGTCTTACCGGGTGGAAGACGATTTAGATTCACGGGGGCCACCTGCATTACTTTGGCGGGGTCGATGATGTGTTTAGGCTCCTCCTCAAGATCAGAGACCAAAAAGGATCGGGATAAGGCATCAGCTTTGATGTTTTTGTCAGCCGGGCGAAAATGAAGAATGAAATTAAAGCGGGCGAAGAACAAGGACCACCGGGCTTGGCGCGGGTTAAGTCTCTGGGCACTCTGGAGGTAAGCCAAGTTCCTGTGGTCCGTGTAAATTATTACCGGGTGAAGAGCCCCCTCGAGCAGGTAACGCCACTCCTCCAGTGCCAGCTTAATGGCCACCAATTCTCGGTTTCCTATAGAATAATTGCGCTCAGAAGAGGAGAAGAGTTTGGAGAAGAAGCCGCAAGTTACCATTCTTCCGGAAGACGACTTTTGGGTAAGTACTGCTCCGGAGGAGGAAGCGTCGACTTCTAGAAAGAATTGTTTGTTGCAGTCTGGACGATGCAGTACAGGGGCAGAGGAAAAAGCTCATTTTAAGGAAAGGAAGGCCTCCTCTGCTTCGGGCGGCCATTCTCTGGGATTAGCGCCCTTACGGGTGAGCGCCGAGATAGGGGCAGTCCGGGAAGAGAAGTGCGGAATGAAGAGGCGGTAGTAGTTGGCGAAGCCCAGGAACCGCTGAATAGCCTTCAACCCCTCTGGTCGGGGCCACTTCTCGATGGCAGACAGTTTCTCAGGGTCCATTTGTAGGCCGGTCTGAGAGATTATGTAGCCCAGAAACAGAAGCGAGGTCTGCTCAAAGAGGCACTTCTCATATTTAGCGTAGAGGTGGTTCTGCCTGAGCCTGAGCAGGACCTGACGAACGTCCCTCCGGTGAGTGAGAAGATCCGGAGAGAAGACCAAGATGTCGTCCAGGTACACCACCACGCAGGAGTAGAGAATGTCACGGAAGATGTCATTGACCAACTCTTGAAAGACGGCGGGAGCGTTACAGAGACCGAAGGGCATTACAAGATATTCATAGTGGCCATCCCGGGTGTTGAATGCCGTCTTCCATTCATCCCCCTGACGGATACGGACCAGATTATACGCCCCACGGAGGTCCAGCTTGGTGAAGATTCTAGCCCCCCTCAGACGGTCAAATAATTCAGGAATGAGTGGAAGGGGGTATTTATTCTTCACTGTGATCTGGTTAAGGCCTCTATAGTCTATACAGGGACGGAGTGAGCCGTCCTTCTTTTTGACGAAGAAGAAGCCTGCTCCCGCCGGGGAGGTAGATTTCCGGATAAATCCCCGGGCCAGATTCTCCTCAATATATTCAGACATGGACCGGGTCTCAGCAGCGGACAAAGGGTAAATACGCCCACGGGGAGGAGTAGCGCCGGGCATCAGGTCAATTGGGCAGTCGTATTGTCTATGAGGGGGTAATGTCTCTGCTTCTCTTTTATTAAAGACGTCCGCAAAAGACCAATAGGGAGCCAGTAGGCCGGGTAGATTGGCTGGGGTAGGAGAAGGACGAGCAGGATGAAAGGGAACTAAACAAGTCTTATGGCAGTCCTGTCCCCAGCGAAGAACTTCTCCGGTCTGGCAATCAAGCACGGGTGCGTGTTTCTGGAGCCAAGGTAGGCCTAGCAAGAGGGCGTGAGAGAGTCCAGGCAGAACATGGAAGCAGATGCTCTCAGAGTGCAGCATTCCCACCTGCAGAGTTATGGATTCGGTGATGAGTTGGATGGGATGTTGTAAGAGGCCCCCATCCACGGCTGCGACAGATAAGGGTACAGCCAGAGGTTTGGTGGGAATGCGGTGTTTCTCTACCAGGGACTGAGAAATGAGATTTCCGGCAGCTCCAGAGTCAAGTTGACCCAGTTCAAAATAACGGTTCTCCCCGCAGATGATAGAGACCGACAGCATTAGAGATGGAGAGGGTTTATTTCTGTCTAGGGTGACCTCTCTGAGCGATCCTAGACACAGGCATTTCCCGACCTCTCCGAGCAGGAACGGATCCGGTGCTCCTTATTGCCACAGTAGAAGCAGCTCCCCTCGGCACGGCGTAATTCCTGATGGGTCTTGACCATCTTGGTCTGGTCGACCTGCATAGGCTCGTGTGAGTGCGCCGGAGGAGTAACAGAGTAAGTAACGGATCTCTGGAAGGTAGGGACAAGGCGTGGAAACCTCCTCTCACGGGTGACCTCTTTGGTGCGCTCCTGGAACCGGATGTCAATCCGGGTGGCAAGTGTAATTAAGTCGTCGAGAGTAGTAGGAATGTCCCGACCGGCGAGTTCATCTTTAATACGGCCGGACAGACCCTCCCAGAAGACAGACACCAGGGCATCGTTATCCCAGGCAAGCTCTGAAGCAAGGGTACGGAACCTTATGGCATATTGGCCCACGGTGAGACTTCCTTGGCGGAGGCGTAGCAGAGATGAGGCGGATGAGGTCCTCCGTCCTAGTTCGTCGAAGACCTTCCGGAAAGCCGAGAGAAAGGCTGGCAGATTGGACACCAGGGGGTCTCCTCTCTCCCATAGAGGATTTAGCCAAGCCAGCGCCTCCCCCGTGAGATGGGACATGATGAAGGCTACTTTGGCTCGGTCGGTGGAAAACTGGTGTGCCAACAGTTCGAAGTGCAGAGTGCACAGGTTAATGAAGCCCCGTGCCTGACCAGGATCTCCGCCAAAACGAGGCGGGGCGGTGAGGCGGGGACCGGGAAGAGATGCCATGGAATTGATGGGCAGCGGCGCTGCCGGGGTAGGAGTCGTGCGACTGGAAACCGGTCCCGAAGATGTAGTCAGTGTGTCCAGGCAGGAGTTAACACTACGCAGGTGGCTCAGGATGGACTCCTGTTGGGACCTCTGACGGGACAGTTCATGGCGTAGGTCCGAGAGCGAGGAAGCTTGGGTGCCACCGGGTTCCATGGCCCGAGCAAACTGTAACGGGTCTGGGAGGTGGAACCTCTGAGCAACTATACAAAGGGGCAGTCCTTGTAAGGAAGCGGGTGGCTCCCAGGGAAGGTGGGCAGGTAGTCACGGCAAGTGACAGGGACAGTCTCTGGGTAGAGGGGGCAGGAAGTCACGGCAAGTGACAGGGACAGTCTCTTGACAGGCGGATGGTCACGGCAAGTGACAGCAGGGTAAGAGTCTCTAGACGGGCAGGTGGTCACAGCAAGTGACAGCAGGGAAAGAGTCTCTAGACGGGCAGGTGGTAACGGCAAGTGACAGCAGGGAAGAGTCTCTAGATAGGCTAGCAGGCAGGTAGCAGGTGAGCGCTCCTAGGTGAGCGGGCAAGAGTCTCTGGACAGGCAGGTGGTCACGGCAAGTGATGGCAGGGCCTCCAGGTAGGCTAGCAGGCAGGTAGCAGGTGAGCGCTCCCAGGTGAGCGGGCAAGAGTCTCTGGACAGGCAGGTGGTCACGGCAAGTGACGGCAGATCCTCCAGGTAGGCTAGCAGGCAGGTAGCAGGTGAGCGCTCCCAGGTGAGTGGGCAAGAGTCTCTGGACAGGCAGGTGGTCACAGCGAGTGACGGCTAAGCCTCCAGGTAGGCTAGCAGGTAGGTAGCAGGTAAGCGCTCCCAGGTGAGCGAGTAAGAGTCTCTGGACAGGCAGGTGGTCACAGCAAGTGACGGCTAAGCCTCCATGTAGGCTAGCAGGCAGGTAGCAGGTGAAAGCTCCCAGGTGAGCGAGTAAGAGTCTCTGGACAGGCAGGCAGGTATCAGGCAGGTATCTGGCAGGTACTTCCTGGTCCGCAGGTGGACTAATCCATAGACAGACTGGCAGGTGCTGGTAGGCAGACTGTCGGACCACATGATAGCAAGCAGGTAAGCTGATATCAGGCAGGTATCAGGCAGGTATCAAGCAGGAATCTGGCAGGTGACTGGCAGGTAACTGGTAACGGGACCTGAGGGCTGAAGCAGAGTTGAAAGGCTTTGCAACAACATTGCTCGGGCACCTCCATTTTGGAGGAGGTGCCTTATATATGGTGAGGTCCTACGGTCATTGGCCGGGGACGCCTTAGGACGACGCGCGCGGCCGCTGGGGGAATTATAACTGATAAGCTCACTCGCCTATCAACTGACAATGCTGACAAGCTGACCCTAATCAAAATGAACAAGGGCTGGATTGGGCCAGACTTCTCATCAGCACCAAATGACAGCAGAGTAACATAAAGTCAAATCAACTGTGTTATTTCGGGAGGTGTATTCACATGCACCGCTTCACACCCACACATGGGTATACGCTTCCTCGTTTCATCTTCTTCTCCTTATCCTCAGCCTCCACCACCACCACCACTATACCACCAGGGTGCCAGCATTGCAAGTTCCTTCGTCCTTATTTTTGGCAGTTTTTGCTTGCAAGGCATAAGCAAATACTATGGGACACCCACTCCCCAATAATGGGACTTATGTTTGCAATATGCTGTACTGCATGGCTCTTGTAAGGGGCATTGCAAGTTGCTCCGTCCTAATTTTTGGCAGCTTTTGCTTGCAAGGCATAAGCAAATACTATGGGAGACCCACTCCCCAATAATGGGACTTATGTTTGTAATATGCTGTACTGCATGGCTCTTGTAAGGGGCATTGCAAGTTGCTCCGTCCAAATTTTTGGCAGCTTTTGCTTGCAAGGCATAAGCAAATACTACGGGACACCCACGCCCCAATAATGGGACTTATGTTTATAATATGCTGTACTGCATGGCTCTTGTAAGGGGCATTGCAAGTTGCTCCGTCCTAATTTTTGGCAGCTTTTGTTTGGAAAGCATAAGCAAATACTATGGAAGACCCACTCCCCAATAATGGGACTTATGTTTGTAATATGCTGTACTGCATGGCTCTTGTAAGGGGCATTGCAAGTTGCTCCGTCCTAATTTTTGGCAGCTTTTGCTTGGAAAGCATAAGCAAATACTATGGGAGACCCACTCCCCAATAATGGGACTTATGTTTGTAATATGCTGTACTGCATGGCTCTTGTAAGGGGCAATGCAAGTTGCTCCCTCCTAATTTTTGGCAGCTTTTGCTTGGAAAGCATAAGCAAATACTATGGGACACCCACTCCCCAATAATGGGACTTATGTTTGTAATATGCTGTACTGCATGGCTCTTGTAAGGGGCATTGCAAGTTGCTCCATCCTAATTTTTGGCAGCTTTTGCTTGCAAGGCAAAAGCAAATACTATGGGAGACCCACTCCCAAATAATGGGACTTATGTTTGTAATATGCTGTACTGCATGGCTCTTGTAAGGGGCATTGAAAGTTGCTCCGTCCTAATTTTTGGCAGCTTTTGCTTGCAATGTATAAGCAAATACTATGGGAGACCCACTCCCAAATAATGGGACTTATGTTTGTAATATGCTGTACTGCATGGCTCTTGTAAGGGGCATTGCAAGTTGCTCCGTCCTAATTTTTGGCAGCTTTTGCTTGCAAGGCATAAGCAAATACTATGGGAGACCCACGCCCCAATAATGGGACTTATGTTTATAATATGCTGTACTGCATGGCTCTTGTAAGGGGCATTGCAAGTTGCTCCGTCCTAATTTTTGGCAGCTTTTGCTTGCAAGGCATAAGCAAATACTATGGGAGACCCACTCCCCAATAATGGGACTTATGTTTGTAATATGCTGTACTGCATGTGACGCGCCCCCTGGGCTGTGTGTACACGTGTGTGGGATACCCAGTGCCGGGTCTCTGGGGTCTGTAGTCTCCGTGGCGGTGACCCGGTCCCGTGGCTCAGGCTGGTCAAACCAGTGGCAGTCTTTCTTAGGTTTTGAGGTTAATTGTCCGACTGCGCCACCCGTGGATTGCGGTCAGGGAGTACCACTGCTGCGAGGCAGACCGCTGAGGCTGGTGTTGTGTGCGCAGCAGAGAATGGGATAACTCCCCATGGGAGGAGTATAGCCTCAGGGCAGTGAGTGTGGATGATGGGGGTGATGGTGCACGAGCGCAGCAGGAATGACTCAGAATCTTTGCAGTGCAGTTCAGGGTCTTTACTGATGATTATAAGGTAGACCCTCCCGGGAGTACTGGCTAGCATAAGAGGCCTGGTCAGTCTGTGAGCAAGCAGGAGTTCCCCAGGCCAGGTGGAGTTGTAGGCCTCCCCGTCTGTCTGCACTCTTCCTGGCTACCTTGCTGTAAGCGGGTAGAAGTAGCCCATGTCCCTGAGTGTACCGTGTAGTGCTCACCCGTATGGCTGGTGACTTGGGGCCTTCTGTTAGCCTCCGCTCCACGACGGCGGTGCTGGTCCCTTGCTTGTGACTGAGCCTTCGGGCTTCTATGGCAAGAGGACCTGAAATCCCCTGCCGGCTGGTTTCTGCTGCTGGATATATAAGTCCTCACAGCCTCGGACTCCTGTGTCCGGTTCCTATTGTCTTCTGCCAGGGCGAGCTCTGCTCAGCTTCCAGCCCCTCATCTTTAGCTCCTAGCTCCTACAGAGCTCCTTGCTGTTACTTTCCCTTGCTCTCACTCTGACTCTGACTGTTCTCTGTTCTCTGACTCACTCAACCCCGCCCCAGATCCAGTTTATAAGGGCAGAATTCTCCCCTCCCAGGACTGGGGCAGGAGGATGTTGCATGTTTAAGGGATCCTGACCAGGAAACCTCTCACTTGCTCTCCGACGTAATATCTCTATTACTGCGGTGACCAGACCCCTGGGGTGCCACACATGGCTCTTGTAAGAGGCATTGCAGTTCCTCATAATTTTTGGAAAGCCTTCCATTCACTGCTTAGGCCAACAGTGCACAGGAGGCCCAGTTGCTATAAATGGAAAAAAAGGTTTAGTTAACGCCCTCTGACCTCCATGTCATTTCCAAGGGGCATTGGAGTGCCTCAAAATTTTTGGCAGGCATTGCACTCACTGTATGCCCTATAACTGTGTTGCCTAACCGCTCCTTTTGTTACAGAAACATATCCTACAAGACATATCTGGTTGACTGGCCTGATATTGATGTGAATGGTCCCTGTTCCTCCTGCTCTTTCTCCTTTGCCACTACTTCATCCATCATTTATCACCTGAAGCTTTGTTTTAACGGGAGTCATAGAACTTGGATAGTAGCAGGAAAACATCCAGCAATCCTCGGAGGAGGTAGGATATGTGCCAAAACGCTGACCACCTCAGGCCTAGCCGCTACTACATACATGTGCTTGCATTACACCAAAACAAAGCAGATGCTAACTTCTATCATCCTCATCATGCTCCTCACCTTGGCACTCTCAACTCCCCTGATGGAGAAGCCAGGGCCCACCGGAGGAGTCTGATAGTCCAGTGGGCTCGGCCAATGCTGCCCTAAAGCAGGCCAGGCAAAGAAAAGTGTGGGAAAGGTTACCGGGACAAATAGGGGTGGCTGGGGACCGAGTATGGACACCCGGCCACCCCCTGGAGGCTGGGGAGCAAGCGGGGACACCCGGCCACCAGGCGGCTGGGGACTGAGTATGGATACCAGGCCGCCGACACAGCGATGGCGTGGTGGCCAGATTCCGCCTCCACATGCCTAAAAGGCCCAATTTCAAGTGCAAGCAAGCAAGCAGTATGGTATTGCAGCCTGGGGGTGGGTGGGTGGCAGGCTGCATACTTGCGCTTGCATTGCAAGGAATGGGAGAGGTACAATTGAACACTGCCCTGGGACAAGGACTTGAATGGGGATAGTTGCAAGTCTGCAATGACAGGTGCAAGGTGGGAGGCATCTTCGCATGTACCATGAACAGGGGTTTGGCATGCACACACTACAGCGGAATAGGCTCTCCTTCCCACTAAATGAACTGGGGAGGGCACAGGTAATGTTTTGGTATACGTGCTTAATCTTATGTATAAGGCACACCAGGACAAATAGGAGCGGCTGGGGACTGAGTATGGATACCTCGCTGCCGAAGCAGCCATGAGGTAGTTGCCAGCTTCGGCCTCCTCCAAACTAAAAGGCCCCATTTCAAGTGCAAGCTAGCAGTATGGAATTGCAGTCTGGGTGTGGGTGGGTGGCAGGCTGCACACTTACACTTGCATTAAAAGAAAACATAGCAGATGCTAACTTCTGTCATCATCATCATGCTCCTCACCTTGGCACTCTCAACTCCACCGATGGAGAAGTCAGGGCCCACCAGAGGAGTCTGGTTCTCTGGTGGGCTCGTCCAATGCTGCCTAAAGCAGGCCGGGCTAAGAAAAGTGTGTGGGGGGATGTTCCAAGGAGAAATAGGGGCGGCTGGGGACCGTTTATGGACACCCGGCTGCCCCCAGGCGGCTGGGGACCGTGTGTGGACACCCGGCCGCGGGGCGGCTGGGGACTGAGTATGGACACCCGGTCGCCGGGTGGCTGGGGACTGAGTATGGATTCCAGGCCGCCAACACAGCCATGACGTGGTGGCCAGATTCCGCCTCCACATGCCTAAAAGGCCCAATTTCAAGTTCAAGCAAGCAAGCAGTATGGTATTGCAGCCTGGGGGTGGGTGGGTGGCAGGCTGCATACTTGCGCTTGTATTGCAAGGAATGGGGGAGGTACAATTGAACACTGCCCTGGGACTAGAACTTGCATGGGGATAGTTGCAAGTCTGCATCTTCTGATGGGCACACTTTTAGACAGTGACCTGGGAGTCAGAGATGCTTCCAGGGGTCTTCCAGGGGTCTTCCCCATGCTGTTCCCATGTCTTTTCAGCACTTTATGCATGTGTCATGCAGCACATGGCCAGATAAGGTTGTAAAATGTTAAAATGACATTTCCCGGTGAATGCATTTGTCATAGTTGAAAGCAATACAAAAGTGCAAAAACGCATAAATGCTACTTGTGAACATAGCCGAAGGTGTGGAGGAGTATTTTTGTTTTTGGTCATTTATTTTAACTTATACACAAGTCTTTTCCCTGGAAAGGATGTTCCTTAACATATTTCACAGGAAAAAAGTTTCACTTTCGTTTTTGAACGTTTTATTGTGAGCCTGTAAAAGTGGCTTAATACCTCTGACCACGTTGTTGACAGCAGTGACCTGGGGGTCAGAAATGCTTCCTGGGGCGATCCCCATGCTGTCCCCATGTCATTTGAGCACTGTCACTATCGTTTTGGGCACTTGTTAGGCTTTTAAAAGACTGCCGGGGGTGCCACCGCAAAAATGCTCAAGTCTCCCATAGACTAACATTGGGCTCGTTGCTCGGGTCGAGCACCCGAGTATCACGGCGAGCTTGGCCCGAGCTTCAAGCACCTGAGCATTTTAGTGCTCGCTCAACACTACAGTCTACACTTTCAGGGGACAGCCAGCTGTGCTTATCCGTCAGGACACCTCCAGCAGCGCTGAAGACACGTTCTGAGAGAACACTGGCTGCCGGGCATGATAAAACCTCCAAGGTGTGACAGGCAAGCTCAGGCCACTCTTCTATTTTTGAATATCAAAATGAAAAAGAGTCCAAACCCTCCCTGATGGTATTGATATTGAGCTAGAGATACTCTTGCACCATCCTCTCGAGTTGCTCACCACAGGTCAGACTTGTACTCTGTTGTGCTGGTGCATGTGCTGGTCTAAAAAATGTGTGAAAGGACTCACAGAAATTGCTTCTGCCACTTACACTGCTACTGATATTTTTGCGTTGACGAATTGATGTTCCTGAGGTTGGAAGTCTAGAACTGCGATGCACACAGTGTACCTCACTGCTGTCTTGGTGAAAACCTCTCTTAAGGTTGTCTAAAAGCGTGTTTCGATACTCCAGCATGCGTGGGTCCCTTTCCAGGGCGGGAAGCATCTGGCAAAATTTACTCTAATAAGGTGGATCTAACAGAGTGGCAACCCGGTAGTCAGCACTATTTCGAATCCTAACTATACGGGGATCATGTTGCAGATAGTGCATCAAAAAGGCACTCATGTGTCGGGCTCTTCCATGCATTCCAAGACCATGGTGTGTTGTTGGTTGGGTAACACTGATGCTTGTTTCCTCTGTCCCTCCCGCCAACCACGAACAACAGAGAGGGGATGATTATCCTCTTCATCTCCTGACTGTTGCTCGCCCATCACCTCTTCCTCCTCCATTTGTTCCTTGGCTCCTGCACGTTCACTAACAGTTTGTCTGGTATGACCAGCCCCCCTCGATCGCTGTAATCCACCCTTCCTTGGCACCCACCTGTGTGACGACAGTCTGGAACTCAGAGACATTATTATCCCTTCTGCATCCTCCTCTGCTTCCTCCTCTTCCTCTGGCACCACCACCTCCTCCTGCAGGCTATTCAAAGTTTCCTCCAGCATGTAGATGCCTGGAATAATGATGCTGATGACTGCATCGTCAGCGCTAACCATCTTATTAGTCATTTCAAAACTGTGCAGAAGGGTGCAGTGGTCCTTAATCTGTATCCACTCCACCATACGATATGAGATACTGCATCAGGGCTCGTTGCTGCTGCCACAGTCGCTGCAACATGTGCAGAGTGGAATTCCAACATGTCGGCACATCACATATCAACTGGTTAACTGGCAGGAACAAAGAGCTGTGTATCGATGCAAGTCAACCTGAGTGGTGAGAATGGCAGAAGTGAGCACACAGCTTCCGTGTTTTATGCAGCAGTGCATCCAGGCTGGGATAGTGGTGGAGAAATTGCAGTACCACGAGATTCAGATAGTGAGCCATGCAAGGCATGTGTGTGAGCTTGACCCATCGTAGGGCCACCACCAGGTTTGCACTGTTATCACACAAAGCCTTCCCTGACTCCAGGTTCAGCGGAGACAGCCATTGCTCAAACTCGGCCTGGACAGCTGTCCACAACTCTTCAACTGTATGACTGCGATCTCCAAGGCATATTCATTTTAACACTGCCTGATTGCGGTGAGCCCTGGCTGCGTAGTACAGAGGTGGTAGGGATTCGCTCTGCACTGTTGAAACAAGTATCCTATTAAGGCAAAGGTTGAGGGCGCAGGTGGAGGCCCTAAATGAGGTGGAGAAGGCAGAAGCAGTGAAGGAAGTGTTAAATACAGAGGTTTGTCCAGCAAGCCTTGGGAATTCCAAGACTTGTGGAGCAGCCCCTTCCCCGCCTGCCGCCACAGCCACCAGAGTCACCCAGTGCCCAGTCAGCCAGATGTAACGCCTCTGGCCATGCTTGCTCGTCTAGGTGTCTGTGGTGAAATGCACCCTGGCAGACATAGATTTAGTCAAGGAATAGGTGATGTTGTGTGCAACATGCTGGTGTAGCGCAGGCACAGCTTTCTTAGAGAAGTAATGGCGACTGGGCAACTGGTACTGGGGGACTGCGATGGCCATCAGCTTTCGGAAACCGTCTGTATCCACCAGGCGGAAAGGCAGTATTTCCGTGGCCAACAGATTGTTGAGATTGTTGATGGTGGAGTTCAACCTCTTAGCTTTGTCATGTGTAGGAGATAAAAATGTTTTAAGTGATCACAACTGCGGGACCGAGGGTTGGCTGCAGTGCTGAGAGAGGGTGGAGTAGAGTGAACACAACAAACTGCTGGACCGTGAGTGAGGTGCAGGCAGAGATGTTACAGTGGGTTAAGAAGGATGTAGTGTGCTTGGTGAAGCAAAAACAGCAAGCATGTCCACTTCCATTACACTGGTCAACAAATTTTAACTTTTTTTCTGTTTCCTATTTTAAAATATGTTATTTTTATGTATTTTGATAGGCTGATTTAAGAAATGTAATTAGAATTTCTTTAGCACGTACCATTTCAGAGATATTTTCATTTTACGATTATAATGATAAGAACTGTACATAGTGCATACTAAATTGGCACTTATATTAAACTTTTTATTTCAGAAGTGTATTTTAGGTAGAAATAACCAATGAAATTCATAATATGGACTCTTTATTATAATATACAGCACTTAAGCCCTGTCCAATCATGCATTGCATTAGTTGTGCACTCTCAGACATGCCCAGACAAAACTGTCAGACTTTGGTCTACTTCCAAGTAGCATTATATAATAGCAGCAGTAACGATGCTGTAGTCTTCATCTGTTTCTTCTGTTTTTTAGAAAATTTCATAAGGAGCAAAATTGTTTAATAAGTAACGAGTTGAAGAATGTTGCATCAATGTCGCACTAGCAGTGACCTCTTTTGTTATATATGTGGAGATTGTACCCTTAAAGCCCAGAAAAGGAGTATAACTGCAGTTGTTAAGAAGGCATATGAGTCATATTTTGGATACAAAATTGGTGACCAAGACAGAGCATGGGCTTCTCATATATGCTGCTCATCTTGCTCTACGAGTTTGAGGTCTTGGCTGAAGGGTGTGCGACCATTGATGCCGTTTGCCATTCCAATGGTCTGGAAAGAGCAGAAGGACCATATAACCAATTATTACTTCCGCATGATGAATGTATCCAGTTTTTCTTCTAAGAACAGGAGGTGTATTGAATATCCCAATCTTGCTTCAGCAAGTGATGCACGATGAAAGTCTGCCAGTTCCAAAACCACCGGAGAATAAAAGATGACGATGAAATGACAGTTGATTCATTAGAGAAGGAAGTTGCTGCTGAAATAGGGAGAGAGATAACTCTCTAATCTCTTTGAAGCCAGAACTCCCTGCAATGTACAGGTAATTAAACGGGAAAATATCCTTTCTGGGAACTAGATACCAAAATGAGATCTGTTTACTCAGAGGTAAATTTTATTCTCGTAAAAACATCTTTCGTAGACCGGGATACAGATAGTAATATTGGGGTTTGTATCAATCCAATATTAATAGGATATACATTTTCAGCACCATAGCAAAAGGATGGCCAGGACTCATTCACTCACGTCGCCGTGGGGCCACTAGATCTCCTACAACTTAATATCGGACAGATAGATGTTGAAAACCAGGTCACATTTGAAGGGCTGACAACATCCCCCAATCCGTCCCACATGATGTCATAGAGGGAATGTGTTTGGGCATAACTTAGGAGCTAATAAAAAGCATAAACTGGGTCTGGATCAATTGTCAGTACTTGGAAGGCACAGTTTGCTGTAGTTTCCATCCATTTTCCAATTGGAGCGTCTTCCTCCGCTAAGTTCTGAGCCATATCCGTGACATCAGGGCTAGTAAGTTTCTTTCATTATTCCTTTTGATTTTAAGTAATTGTATATATCATATTGTTTTGTTTTGTTCCCATTTTGCATCATCTTGTACAGTTGAAAGCAGAAGTTTACATACAGTATATAAAAAGACACATATGCATGCTTTTCTCAATATCTGACATAAAATCAGAATAAACCTTTCCCGTTTTAGGTCAATTAGGATTACCATATTTTTAAAAATTTGCCAAATTCCAGAATAATGAGAGAGAATGTTTCAAGGCATTTTTATTACTTAATGCAAAGTTAAAAGTTTACATACATTTAGTTAGTATTTGGTACCATTGCCCTTTGATATGGATCTGGGTGGTGGAACCTCTGTGCTCGGATGCAAGGAGGGACCAGAGGGGCGTAACTAAGTACCTACTCGGACTGACCCTGGTCGCACAGCGGCTTAGTCGACTCCGTGAACCAAGGAGGGACCAGGCAGGTGGACCAGGTGCCACTCTGGGACTGACCTTGTGTGAGAGCAGGCAACTCCCACGGTCAGATGGCTGAAGCTGACAGGTACAGCGGGAGAGCACGGCAAGTAGCCTGACGGGTGATCCGGGTTGGCAAGCAGGCGGGCACGGCAGGTAGCCAGATGGGTGATCCAGGTAGGCAGGCAGGCGGACACGGCCAGTGGCCTAACAGGTGATCCGGGTAGACAGGCTGGCGGGCACGGCTGACAGGCTGGCGGGCACGGCTGACAGGCTGGCGGGCATGGCTGACAGACAGGCTGGCGGGCACAGCTGATAGACAGGCTGGCGGGCACGGCTAACAGACAGGCTGGCAGGCACTGGAACCTGAGGGCTGAGGAGAGTGTTAGCACTAGAGATGAGCGTTGTTCAACTCGAACTGTTCGCCAATCTCAAATTCGAGCTGTTTTGGGCGGTGTTCGAGCCGTTCGGCGAACACGAATGATTTGAGAAAAATTCGGCTGTTCGAGGTTATGTTCGATAACTGTTCGTGCACCAAAATCATAACTAGATTTTTTCTCAGTAATGATGAAAATTAATGTTAATACGCAGTATGAGTGTACAGCGGGGCGGGGGGAGGGGCAGGGGATGGATCTCTGCAGGAATAATGAAGATCTCCATTTTTTTTTCTCTTTCCCGCATTTACAGTGGGGAGGTGCAACCTGTCAGCCTATCAGCAGCGCACACAAGGAGCGAAGTGCTTTTCTTCACACAAGCAAGGGCATGTGTCATTGGCAGTGTATGTCACATGTCCTTGCCCTATAAGACCCAGCCATTTTCCCCGTCGCCACCATTTTCTCACTGCTGCAGCTGCGTGTTAGATGGCACCACTGTTGCTGTGTGCGCTATACCTTGTTAATTTCAAGCCAATTTTCGCACAAATCTACAGATAGCTTGGGAGTAGGGAATAGTTGTGATTGCAGTCCTTTTAAGGACTAGGTTACAGCATTTCCTACGACTTTTATCAGGCTGGTCTGTGCTCTTAAATGGATAGGTTGTGGGAGTAAAGACTAATTGTAATTGCAGTCCTTTTCAGGACTAAGTTACATCAGTTCCTATCAGTTTTTGCCAGGCAGGTCTGTGCCAGTGCTGTGCAAGTTTTTTTCACAGCATTTGGCTGAATCTAGCAAAGCTAATCCTTTTTGGCCTATTGCAGAGTGTGTTAGTCAGTGGAGTAGCCTATCTGTGTTGCAAGATACACCACCTGTGTATAGAATACCAATTTTTTTACTGCACCTAGTGAAGTAAAACCTTTTGGGCATAGCATCATTCTATTAGTCCATCTATACTGACCTCTATAAGGTTGCAAATTGAATATAATTTTTTTCTGCATCTAGCTCTGAAAAAATATTTGTCCTTCTAGCAGTGTGTGGGACTTGTTCTACTAGTCCATCTATACTGACCTCCATCAGGTTGCAAATTAAAAATATTTTTTTGTCTGCATCTAGCTCTGAAAAAATATTTGGCCTTCTAGCAGTGTGTGGGACTTGTTCTATTAGTCCATCTATACTGACCTCCATCAGGCTGCAAATTAAAAATAATTTTTATCTGCATCTAGCTCTGAAAAAATATTTGGGCTTCTAGCAGTGTGTGGGACTTGTTCTATTAGTCCATCTATACTGACCTCCATCAGGTTGCAAATTAAAAATAATTTTTACCTGAATCTAGCTCTGAAAAAATATTTGGGCTTCTAGCAGTGTGTGGGACTTGGTCTATTAGTCCATCTATACTGACCTCCATAAGGTTGCAAATTAAAAATAATTTTTATCTGCATCTAGCTCTGAAAAAAATATTTGGCCTTCTAGCAGTGTGTGGGACTTGTTCTATTAGTCCATCTATACTGACCTCCATCAGGTTGCAAATTAAAAATAATTTTTATCTGCATCTAGCTCTGAAAAATATTTGTCCTTCTAGCAGTGTGTGGGACTTGTTCTACTAGTCCATCTATACTGACCTCCATCAGGTTGCAAACTGAAAATATTTTTTTTCTGCATCCACCTCTGAAAAAATATTTGGGCTTCTAGCACTGTGCGGGACTTGTTTCATTAGTCCATCTATACTGACCTCCATCAGGTTGCAAATTGAATATAATTTTTTTCTGCATCTAACCCAGCCAATAGTTTTGGCCCAATACCACAGTTTGGCCACTTAGCTCTGCTCAGTTCCCATCCATTGTTTTTTTGTGCAAACAACTCCAGAGTTGTGAATTAGTTAACCACCATAATGAGTGGAAAAAGGCCTGCTGCTGGTGGAAAGGGGAATAGGCGTGTTGGGAAGGGGAAAAAAGGTTGTGTCCGTGGGGTAGATGTTAAAGCAGCAGTAACATCTGCAGAAGAAAGACCATCTTCCAGCCAAGCTAAAATGTCTACTTCTTTTAGCGGACAATGTGATAAGATCCCTTTCTTACGGCCACGCCAATCGCTACAAATTCCAGATGAGGCACAAAAACAGCAGGTGCTTCAATGGATATCAAGTGTTCCTTTAAGTGGGCTCTCCTCCACATCAACTTCAACATCACAAATACTCCAGTCCTCAAAGGTGTCACCCCAATCGCACTTGCTTCCTCACAGCTCCCAAATCTCCAGCTGCCCATCTGAGTATGAGGTAGAACAGATGGTTGAGTCTGCAGAGCTGTTTACTCATACTATAGCCTGGGAATCAGAGGTCGGCTCCAGCGCTTCTGTGAATCCAGACGAGGAAATGTTCTGCACTGATACCCAGAATCTTTATGAGTCGGATCCAGGACCAGACGCTGAAGGTTCTGACCATAATGTAGACCCTCATTCCCAAACTGTAACTCCTGTTGGTGGAGACAATGAGGAAGACGATGATGAGACTCAAATACCTGATTGGAGCGACAACTTTAGTTTTTTGTCAGGGCAGGAACAGGTTGGCTCTGAGGACGACGGGTGTGATAACGCACAGGGTGATGATGATGAGGTTGGAGATCCCACTTACTGTCAACCCACAGTCAGCCAAGAGATGAGGTCAGCAGAGGAGGTGGAGGAGAATGCTAGTGACGACGAGGTCAGGTTGCGCCTTCCTGGACAGAGACGTAGTACTGGAAGCACGTCAACAACTGCATCCTCAAACACAACTCTGCCTCTCACCACAAGTCGTGGTGGCTCTTCAGGTCGCATGGGTACTAAGCCTTGCATAGCCTGGGCATTTTTTCAGATCGATAAAGATGACCCAACTCGTGTTATCTGTAACATTTGTCAGCAAAAGCTAAGTAGAGGCCAAAAAATACATAGTTTGAGTACTTCATGCAGGAACCGGCACATGGACATGAAGCATAAGTTGCAGTGGGAAGCTCACTGTGCTACAATGCGGCCTAGCCGGCCGGGCCAACCGCCGTCTGCCATATCTTGTGCATCTGCGGCCTCTTCATCCTCTGTGACTGGGGGGAAAGCAGTCACACCTGTTTTGGGGCGCAGACCTGCCACCTCTTTACCCGCAACAGCCAGCGTGATTGGCAGGTCATCATTTTCTTTGGAGGTGGTAACACCAGCTGGTGTTTAGCGCTGTCCGAAATCGATAGCACCACCTTTGGATGAAGGCAACCTAACATGTCCGCCTGCATCTTCCTCACAGACCGGCAGTTTGCCGGGGACACCCTTATCTACCCCGTCTAAGCACAATAGCCAGCCCTCGGTCCCTCAGATGTGGACAAGTAAAAGACCATTTCCTCCTAGCCATGAGAAAGCTAAGAGGTTGAATTTCACCATCTGCAAGCTCTTGGCTACAGAAATGCTGCCTTTCCGCCTGGTGGACACAGAGGATTTTCGAGACCTTATGTCCGTCGCAGTGCCCCAGTACCAGATGCCCAGTCGGCACTACTTCTCAAAGAAAGGTGTGCCTGCGCTCCACCAGCATGTTGCACACAACATCACCGCTTTTTTGAGAAACTCTGTGTGTGACAGGGTGCATTTCACCACAGACACTTGGACGAGTAGGCATGGACAGGGGCGTTAAATGT
This sequence comes from Phyllobates terribilis, assembly GCF_046119375.1. Lineage (NCBI taxonomy): Eukaryota > Metazoa > Chordata > Amphibia > Anura > Dendrobatidae > Phyllobates > Phyllobates terribilis. The sequence continues at coordinate 454,778,967 of NW_027362763.1, read as the reverse complement.
CGCTGACTGGGCACTGGGTAACTATGGTGACAGCAGGACAAGGGGCTGCTGTCCAAGTCTTGCCGTCCCCACGAGTTGTGCGTCAATCCTCTTTATCTCAAAGTTCCTCCACTGCTTCTGCCTCCTCAACCTCCTCTCGGTCCTCCACCTGCACCCAAAGCCTGTCTGGTCATGCCACAAGCTTTCTAACTGTGCAGAAGGGATCCTGCACACCTCCTTACTATGCTGGCAGTAGGGCTCAACGTCATCAGGTGGTTTTTACTTTGAAATGTCTGGGAAATGTGAGTCGCACAGCTGAGGAGTTGTGGTCAGCTCTGGAGAACCAATTTCATGAATGGTTATCTCCACTGGACCTGAAACCAGGGAAGGCCGTGTGCGACAATGCTGCAAACCTGGGTGCGGCCCTTCGCCGGGGCAATGTCACACACGTGCCTTGTATGGCTCACGTGTTGAACCTGGTTGTCCAGCAATTTTTAGCCCACTATCCCGGACTAGATGGCCTTCTGAAGAGGGCACGGTCGCTGTGTGCTCACTTCCGCCGTTCGCATCCCGCAGCTCAGCGACTTACATCTCTACAGAAGTCGTTGGGCCTGCCACTTCACCGGCTAAAATGCGATGTGCCTACCCGGTGGAATTCAACTCTGCACATGTTGCAGCGACTGTGGCAGCACCGACAAGCCCTGGTGCAATACGTTCTGACGTATAGCCTGGGCCAACGAGATCCAGAGGTGGGGCAAATCACGCTGGAGGAGTGGTCTCAGATCAGGGACCTATGCACCCTTCTGCACAGTTTTGAAATGGCGCCGAAGATGTTTAGTGCTGACGATGCCATTATCAGCATGACTATTCCGGTGATTTACATGCTGGAGCACATGTTAAACAGAATTCGGAGTCAGGTGGTGGCACAAGAGGAGGTGGAGGAAGTAGAGGAGGAGGAGTTGTATGCGGAAGGGCTAACATCTTCAAGATCCAGACGGTCGGCAGCACCAAGGCGGCAGGCATGTGAGGGTGGGGGAGATGGTTTTACCAGGGCGCATGGTAGCAGCCAAACTAGTGAGGAAGGTGCAGGAGCCCAGGAAGAAGTGGAGCACGAACTGATGGAAGACTCATCAGATGAGGGAGACCTTGATCACATTTCTGTTGTGCGAGGTTGGGGGGAGAGGACAGAGGAAGGAAGCATGATTGTTACCTCGCCACCAACGCAACAGGGACTTGGTGCTCCTGGATGCGCAACACACATGAGTGCCTTCTTGCTGCACTACCTGCAACATGACCCTCGAATTGTGAGAATTAGAAATAATCCTGACTACTGGGTTGCCACACTGTTAGATCCCCAGTACAAAAGTAAATTTGCAGAAATTATTCCTGCCATAGAAAGGGATGCACGCATGCAGGAGTATCAGCAGAGACTGTTGCAGAATCTTACATGTGCTTTTCCACAAAACACCAGTGGTGCACGTACTGAATCTCACAGTTCCAACTTGCCAACTGTGGGACCGTCGAGTGTTCAGCACTCAAACCGTAACAGAAACACAGTATCTGCTGGTAACAGCAATTTTGCGGAATCATTTCACCACTTTTTTAGCCCATCCTTTGCAAGGCCACAGGAGACAAGAAGTCTGACACATAGTCAACGCCTAGAGACGATGGTACAGGAGTATCTCCAAGTAAACATTGAAGCCATGACTGTGTCACTGGACCCTTGCTCTTTTTGGGCTTCCAATCTGGATAAATGGCCGGAGCTAGCCACTTACGCCTTGGAGATCTTGTCATGCCCCGCAGCCAGCGTTCTGTCTGAACGTGTGTTCAGCGCTGCTGGTGGTGTGCTGACAGATAAGCGCACGCGGCTCTCCACTGATAATGTAGACAGACTCACGTTTATAAAGATGAACAAATCATGTATCCGAAATGACTTTTCTACCCCTGTGTCATCCTGGGGAGAGTAAAAGCTTGATGATTGGTTAAAATCACCTCACCAACCATTTTAAGCTTTCAAATTACTAATCATGTTTATCTGTATCTTGGCTGGAAAATTATTTGGGCTTTGTAACAGTGTGCAGTACTGATTCTATTAGGCCATCTATACTAAGCTCCACCAGATTTAAAATTACTAATCATGTTTATCTGTATCTTGGCTGGAAAATAATTTGGGCTTTGTAGCAGTGTGCAGTACTGATTCTATTAGGCCATCTATACTAAGCTCCACCAGATTTAAAATTAATAATAATTTTTAGCTGCATCTAGCCCGGAAAATAATTTTGGGCTCCGAGATGCGCAAGACACATAAGTGCCTTCTTGCTGCACTACCTGCAACATGACCCTCAGATTGTCAGAATTCGAAGTAATCCTGACTACTGGGTTGCCACACTCTTAGATCCCCCACACTCTTCGATCAACCTTTTCATTTTAATAAAGACCAAAAAAATGGTCATTTTTGAAATTATAAGCATTAGCAGGTTATTAGAAACTGAAATCAAACAGTTTTCAACTCAAAACTTTATTCTAGGTGATGTTACATTTGCACATAGGACCCCTTGTTCGAAAGGAGCTTCTGAACTCTCTCGTCCATTGAATTTGTCAGGTTTTGGATGGTTTCTGCTTCAATTGTTTTGCATGAGGACAGAATACCCTCCCAGAGCTGTTGCTTAGATGTGAACTGCCTCCCGCCATCATAGACACTCCTTTTGATGATGCTCCAGAGGTTCTGAATGGGGTAGAGGTCAGGGGAGCATGGGGGTCACACCATAAGTTTGTCCCCTTTTATGCCCATATCAGCCAGAGATGCAGATGTGTTATGTGCAGCATGAGACGGTGCATTGTCATGCATAAAAATGATCTTGCTGTGGAATACACCGTTCTTCTTCTTGATTCATGGCAGGTAGTGCTGTTTGAGAAACTCCACATACATTATGGAGTTCATCTTTACCCCTTCAGAGATCCTAAAGGGGCGGACAATCTCTCTCCCCATGATTCCAGCCCAAAACATTACTCCACCTCCTCCTTGTTGGCGCTGTAGCCGTGTTTGCGTGGGGTGTCCATCAACCAGCCATCCTCCACTCCATCCATCTGGACCATCGAGCGTTGCACGGCACTCATCCGTGAACAAAACAGTTTTGAAATCAGTCTTCTTGTAATGTTTGGCCCACTGGAGCCGTTTCTGCTTGTGTGAAGTGGATAGAGGAGGTCGACAGGATGGCGTATGCACAGCTGCAAACCTCTGAAGGACCCTGCATCTTGTTGTTCGGAGGACGTTGGAGGCACCAGCAGCTTCAAAAACTTGTCTGCTGCTATGACAAGGCTTTTTTGCCGCTGCTCTTTTAACCTGACGTAATTGCCTGTAGGAAAGAGTCCTCAATTTGCCCTTATCAGCACGTACACGTGTGTACTGTGAATCAGCTACATACTTCTTGATTGCCAAGACACTTCATCCTGATCATCGCACAATGTTGATTGTAGTCATGCCTTGACCTAAACACTCCACAATTTGTTGCTTCTCAGCAGCCGACACATCCTTTTTCTTTCCCATTTTGGCAGAAAATGTAGGCTGCTTAATAATGTGGGACAGCCTTCTTAAGTAGTCTTGCCTTTCATTGGACACACCTGCCAAACTAATTAGCACAGGTGTCTGCAATTGCTTACAGTGATATAAAGAGCCCTGACACACATCACCATCAATGAGTTTAACTGACAAACAGACAAATTCTTCCCTTATCACTCCTAAACACTTTTTGCATAATAATTTGGAACACAGTGTACATGTGCTTTTCCACAAAACACCAGTGGTTCACGTAGTGAATCTTACAGTTCTAACTTGCCAACCGTGGTCTGTATGGAGTTGTTCAATAAAGGGCCCAAAATTAAGATAACATAGATGGGAGAGGTCTCTATGAATAGGAATTTCTAAGTATTTGATACCCTGTGAGGGCCAGGCAAAGGGAAAGTTGGACTAGATGGAATCCTGTATGGATTTGGGGAGGGAGACATCGAGGGCCTCAGACTTCGCTGCATTGATTTTAAAATTTGACCATGTAACAAAGTGATCTATTTCAGCCATAACAGCAGGGATGGATATATGTGATTGAGTGATATATACAAGGACATCATCAGCAAATAGAGAGCACTTGTACTCGGTGCCTCCCACCTCAATCCACCTAATATTGGGGTTATGGCGAATTGATGAGAGCAGGTGCTCCGTCACTAGGATGTATAAGAGAGGGGACAGAGGACATCCCTGCCTTGTCCCATTGGTGATTATGAAAGGTGATGAAAATGTTCTGACGCGCCCCCAGGGCCTTGGGACACCCGGAGCCGGACCCTTTTTGGTGGATGCTGGTGGTTGTAGTCTCCGTGGCGGCGACCCGGTTCCGTGGCTCAGGGCGGTCAAACCAGTGGCGGAACTATTTATGTGGTTTTGATGTTTAAATGTCCGACTACGCCACCTGTGGATTGCGGTCAGAGTGATCCGTCGCTGCAGGGCAGACCGCTGAGGCTGGTGTTGTGGGTGCAGCAGAGCGTAGCATAACTCCCCACGGGAGGAGTATAGCCTCAGGGCAGTGTATGCGGAGGATGGGGGTGATGGTGCAGGGCAGCAGCAGTAACGACACGGAGTCAGTGATGCAGTCCAGGGCCTTTACTCACAGTTCTTATTATCCAGACCACGTCTGCAGGTAACGGCTGCCCACGTCGTAATGTGCTCACCTGGTGAGGGGCTCAGACAACTCCCAGATAACTTTGGAGCGCTTCACAGGACCCCCCTCATGTGTCCTTTGTCTGGCCTTTCTTACCAACCCTTCTGTCCGGCTGCCTCGGGCCTCCTCTTGGTAAACTTGGTGCCAGTTTTCCTGACCCTATGTGGTGCCTTCCTAGCGGGTGTAGCGAGGGGCTGCGCCACATAAAATGTCACAGCCTCCGGTTTCTAGCTGAGGGTCGTTTCCCGCCTCCACTAGTTTCGGGGACCGGTCTCCCCCTTTGGCCTGACCCCTCCACGCAGGTGGATTCGGGCGTGCGGTGGCGACTCGCCCGTCCGCACCCCTGGGATCCCTTCGTTCCTCGTTCCTGGAGCCTTCTCCACTCCTCTTCCTTCCTTCACCCTCTTCCAGGCCTGGGCCTCTGTTACTAGGCCCGCCTCCGGAGCAGAGCTCATGCAGAGTCCCTGCTCCCTGTCACTTCTGCTCAGACTTCTCTGCACTGAACTAAGATGGTGCCCACCTTTTATACTCCCTTCTCAATGCACCCAGGAACTGCTTCATCCCTGCTCCTGCACTACAGGGTTCCCCTTCCTCAGTGTTCCCTCCCCCCACTCCAGCCAGGGACAGGGACTGTCGTGCCCATCTCAGGGGCATATTGGTCGCCCTGCCCCACGGCAATGTGGTGTAATGCATGCAGGTGTCGGGTCCTGATCCACACTCCATCCTTACCTGAGAGTGAGATATCACACCTCTGGGTGAGGTGCAATAACTCTGTAGCAACCGAGCCTTCAGGGTGCTACAGTTCCATTTATCTTCTGCCTAGGTGACGTATTGCGATACAGGGCCATGATTTTGGCTATAAAAGGGTCCCCTAGACCCCTACCCCAAACTTTTTAAGAGAATAATATATGGCGTGCCAGGAGACTCTATGGAATGCTTTCTCAGCATCCAACGAGAGTATCTAATTACAAATTTTTAACTGCATCTAGCCCAGGAAATACTTTGTGCCTAGTAGCAGTGTCTGCTAGTCAGCGGATTATCCCGGCTGTTAAGCAAGCTACACCACCTGTAGTTTGGACACTTAATTTTTTCAAAGGAAATGCTTCGGGACCACGGGATACTCAGTGAAGAGCATCAGGAGGCACCCCAAGGCATAGGGGCTGGGACTGGCAGTAGGATGCCTTGCGGTGGACAGCCGAGCTCGATCCTTATAAAGGCTTTTTAACTGCAGCAGCTTTAGTGGACGCTACTGGAGCTGGAATTACGCGGCTGCTGGCATGAGACTTGCCCTCCAATAGATCCTTGTAAATGGATTTAAAGTGTATTCATTCAAATTAGAGAGACAATTTAAATTAAAAAGCTTAGAGCTGCCTCCACCACAGGGGGGCTCGCTCGACCCACCAGCGGACAGGCACCAGTATTGGGAGAGGGGGGCTGGCCGTCAGGGTTCACCGCGGCTCTGGCACAAACCCGGCGACACGGAGGTGGCACGGGCAGGAGCGGACTGGCCGTGTCGGCTTCTTACTTTTTGGATTTTAGAAGGGCATGACATGCCTATATCTGTGTCTCCCCCTCCTTTTACTCCTCCACCTCTTTTCTTTTCGCATGACTATATGTACTTGTCACTTTTCCATGTGTTAGTTGTGTCTTCTGAGCAGTTTGTCAGCTTTTGGACACCTTTGAAGGTGTTTTCTATGTGTTTCTATGTGTTTCTGTTTGCCTGCCATTGGTTTTAACGGTGTTCGAAGGTGTTCGACGAACAGTTCGACGAACAGTTCGGTGAACACACGGGTGTTCGACGAACCAAACCGAACTCGAACACTATGGGGGTGGCTCAACACTAGTTAGCACACAAACAACAAACATGCACAGGCACCTCCATTTTGGAGGAGGTGCTTTATATAGGAGTGGTCCTCCGGCCATTGGCCGGGGACTCTTTAGGATGGCGCGCACGGCCCCTTTAAGAGGGTGAGAGCGCGTGCACCCTAAGCATAGTGCCCGGGAAGCTGTGCGCGATGCGCGCAACAGCAGCAGGGGACCTGGAGGGTGCCGGACCGGGACCGCGGTAGTGAGGGGAACGGCGTCTCTGCCCAGCAGGAGGCAGAGATGCCGACGCTACAGTACCCCCCCTTTACGCCCCCTCTTCTTTAGGCCCGCAAGAAATTTTTGCAAGAAGACGAGGGGCATGAATGTTCTCCCTGGGCTGCCAAGATCTCTCCTCAGGACCAAACCCCTTCCAATCCACAAGAAGGAAAGTTTTTCCTCTTACCCTCTTGATGGCCAAAATGTTCTCTACCTCAAAGATGTCCTCAGCGGACACTGGAGCTGGAGCGGTACCTGGATCATCAGAGAAAGAATTAGGGACAACCGGTTTGAGGAGAGACAGGTGAAAGGAGTTGGGGATCCATAAGGAGGCCGGGAGTTTCAGCTTGTAAGCCACTGGATTTATCTTGCTCAGAATCTTGAACGGACCAATGAACCACGGACCCCACTTTTATGATGGAATCTTGAGACAGACATATTTTGAGGAAAGCCAGACCTTGTCTCCCAGATGGAATTGAGGCGGATCCAGACGTCTCTTAACATGCTACTTCATTCGCTCGGAGGACTGAAGGAGAGCAGATCTAGTGTCCTCCCAAATCGCAGAAAATTCACTGATGAGACTCCGCGGCAGGATTGTCCACTGAAGCGGAGACAGGAAACGGAATCCGGGGGTGTTGACCGTAGACCACAAAAAACGGAGACCTAGCAGAGGACTCACTCACATGGTTGTTATAGGAAAACTCGGCCCAGGGCAGGAGCTCAACCCAATCGCTATGGTGAGTGTTAACAAAGTGCCAAAGAAAGCTGGTAAGGATCTGATTGATACGTTCCACTTGACCATTAGACTGAGGATGATAGGTAGAAGAGAAATACAAAGAGACATTCAGCAGCTTGCACATGGCTCTTCAAAAGCGAGACGTGAACTGAACTCCTCGGTCCGAGACAATGTGGAGGGGTAAGCCATGGAGATGGAAGATGTGATGGATCAAGTTCTTAGCCAGCACAGGTGCAGATGAAAGACCAGGCAGAGGAATGAAGTGAGCCATCTTGGAGAATGACAGTACAACCGGCCGATACAGGAAGATCCGTGATGAAATCCATTGCAATATGTTGCCAGGATCGGAAGGCACAGGAAGAGGAAGGAGACGACCGGCTGGAAGGTGCCTAGGTATCTTGTTACGGGCACAAGAGGAACAAGCCGCGACAAAATCCGCAACATCATTGCGCAGGGTGGGCCACCAATAGTGCTGGGTAATGAGCAGAAGTGTCTTCCTCTGGCCGGCATGGCCAGCCAGTTTGGATGAATGGCCCCAGAGTAAGACCCTCTTCCAATCCTGAGCCGCTACAAAGGTCTTACCAGGAGGTGACCAGTCAAACAGAGCAACAGTCATTATTCTGGAGGGATCAATGTTGTGTAGAGGCTCCTCCTCAAGGTCGGAAGACAGAAAAGAGCGGGATAGAGCGTCGTGTTTAATGTTCTTGTCTGCCGGGCGGTAATGGAGATTGAAGCAGAATTGAGCAAAGATCATCTGGCCTGACGCAAGTTTAGTCTCTGGGCGGTCTGCAAATACGCTAGGTTTTTATGGTCAGTGTAGATGACCACCGGGTGCAGGGCCCCCTCAGGAAAGTAGCACAACTCCTCCAGCACTAATTTGATGGCCAGCAGTTCTCGATCTTCTATGGAGTAATTACGCTCGGCCAGAGAGAAGAGTTTGGAGAAGAAGCCGCAGGTCACCATTCGCCCGGACAAGGATTTCTTTGGCCGCACTGCTCCGGCGGAAGAGGCATCAACCTCCAGGAAGAACTGTTTATTGCCATCAGGACTGTGTAGCACAGGAGCGGAGGAGAAGGCTTGTTTGAGAGAGATAAAGGTGTTCTCTGCCTCGGGAAACCACTCCCTGGGATTTGCTCCCTTATGGGTAAGAGCAGAGATGGGAGCTGTCCGGGAGGAGAAATGAGGAATGAAGGTGGTAACAGTTAGCGAATCCCAGAAACCGCTGAATAGCCTTCAACTCCTCAGGTTGGGGCCACTTTAAGATGGCAGACACCATCTCGGGATCCATCTCCAAGATGATGTACCCCAGAAATGGCAGGGAGGTCTGCTCAAAGAGACATTTCCTGTGCTTATCATACCGGCGATTCTTCCGGAGACTCAGCAGTACCTGACGAACATCCCTCTGGTGAGAGGGCAGATCAGGGGAGAACACCAAGATATTGTCCAGGTACACCACCACACAGGAATACAGGAGATCTCAAAAGATATTGTTTACCAACTCCTGGAAGACGGCTGGAGCATTATAGAGACCGAAGGGCATCATGCGGTACTCGTAGTGACCATCCCGGGTGTTGAATGCCATCTTCCACTCGTCTCCCGGGCATAGGACCAGTAGGGTGCTGGCAGGCCAAGTAGGTTAGCCGGAGTAGACGGGGTCGAGCAGGACGAACAGGAACCAGACAGGTCTAATGGCATTCCTGACCCCAACCGAGCAACTCTCCAGAGCTCCAATTCAGGACGGACTCATGTCTCTGTAACCAAGGCAGGCCAAGCAATATGGGATGAGAGAGACCGGACAGTACGTAAAAGGAGATATTCTCCGAGTGCAGCATTCCCACCTGAAGAGTTACCGGCTCAGTGACCAACAAGATGGTTTCAGGTAGAAGGTTTCAGGAAACTGCTAAAGGATCCGCCAGACGTATGGTAGGAATTTGAAAACGCTCCACAACGGCCTGTTGGATGAGATTCCCAGCGGCTCCGGAATCCAGATGGGCAGTCTCGAAGAAGCGGGTCTCTCCACTGGTAACGGAAACGGACAGAGTCAAGGGCGGGGAGAAAGAACTCTTGCCTAGGACGACCTCTCTGAGCAGTCCTAGACACTGGAGTTTCCAGGTCTCACCGGGCAAGAGCGGAACTGATGCTCTATATAGCCACAATAGAAGCAACTCCCCTCGGCACGACGGGTCTCCTGGCGACACGTGAACATCTTGACTTGGTCAATTTGCATCGGCTATGGAGAAGACAGAGTACAGATAGCAAGACTGGACTTTGGAGGACGGGAGCAAGAAACAGAGATCTCCTCTCACGGGTCATCTCCTTAGCGCGTTCCAGGAAACGGATGTCAATCCCGGTAGCTAATGACACCAGCTCGTCCATGGAGGGAGGTATGTCTCGACCGGCTAATTCATCCTTGATCCATCCGGAAAGGCCCTCCCAAAAGGTGGACACCAGGGCCTCATTGTTCCAGGCAAGTTCAGATGCGAGGGTTCAGAAACGTACGGCATTCTGGCCCACAGTGAGACTCCCTTGGCAGAGTCAGAAAAGTGAGGAGGCAGTAGAAGATTTTCGTCCGGGCTCATAGAACACCTTCCGGAAGGCCACAAGGAAAGCCTGAAGATCGGACACCAGAGGATCCCCTCTCTCCCACAGAGGGTTAAGCCATGCCAACGCCTCTCCGGTGAAGTGAGACATGATGAACGCCACCTTGGCCCCGTCGGAGGAGAACTGGTGTGCCAGGAGTTCAAAGTGCAGCGTGCACTGATTTATGAAGCCCCAACATAGGACAGGGTCACCACCAAAGTGTGGGGCACAGAAAGCCGGGGTCCAAAGCCGGATGCCACAGCGCCACTGGGTTGAGGAGCCGCCAGAGCGGGTGCTGCTTGGTTAGAGGCGGACACAGTCGGGGTGGACAGCGAGTCCAATGCTTTAACGTGGCTACCAGGTACACATGAATTGGCCAATTTATGCGCTAAGATTTCTCATTTATTTCTATTTTCCAGAGCAGTAATGCTATTCAAATTTCATATATTTCATGTTCACATACTTAGCGTTGCAGAGTGTTACTTCGTTTGTTAGTTGTATATGGAGCTAAAATAGAAGCAAAATGAAAATAAACCTTGCTTTAAATAAATAAAAAGCAAGTGCATTTAAATAAAATAGGGTTTTTAGTAACACTGTTTTTGATCAAAAATAGCATGAAAGCTATCCCACCAGCAACAAGGTGAACTCATTCGGGATAGAACCTACTCTGTCTAATATTAAAAACCTTACCATGTGTCAAAGTTGACCTCTGTGTGAATAAGGGCAGACTGAGGCTCCGGTCCCAAAGTGGGAACACATGCTAAGGGAAGCATTTACATGTGTTATCCAGCTCTAGGAAGGGAGGCCACACCCAGGTTTGCACAGAGTGCAAAATATACATAGCCTTAACGTGGCTACCAGGTACACATGAATTGGCCAATTTATGAGCTAAGATTTCTCATTTATTTCTATTTTCCAGAGCAGTAATGCTATTCAAATTTCATATATTTCATGTTCACATACTTAGCGTTACAGAGTGCTACTTCATTTGTTAGCTGTACATGGAGGTAGCTGCTCCTAGTAAGCACCTGTACACACCTATTTCTTGCTTTGGAAGTGCCGGTCAGTTTTTTCTGTTTATATGTAAAGGCTTTGACTGAGCACTCCACCTCTAGGCCACAGGCGGTTTTAATTGCAGCAAGATCTTGCATTCCCACACACAAGCAGACTTTTCTCTTAGAGAGGAGTTCACACAGGCAGGTTCCCGGTATAAACAGAAATGCCTTAACGTGGCTACAAGGTACACATGAATTGGCCAATTTATACGCTAAGATTTCTCATTTATTTCTATTTTCTAGAGCAGTGATGCTATTCAAATTTCATCTATTTCATGTTCGCATACTTAGTGTTGCAGAGTGCTGCTTTGTTTGTTAGTTGTATATGGAGACAGCTGCTCCTAGTAAGCACCTGTACACACCTATTTCTTGTTTTGGTAGCGCCGGTCACTTTTTTTTTGTTTAGAAAGATAATATAAGGTGGACCTGTGCCACCACCCTGGCTGTGTATTTTTGACAACTGGTGGCAGCTGTGAGATCTGCGTGACTCCCCCAGCTGTGTATCTTGGACAAGTATGGTGATCTTAAAAGGGTAGTCCTGTTAAAACATAATCACCGATCCAAAGGATCGGTGATAACTTTTTGATCAGTGTGTGTCCCAACACTCCAACTAGCATTGATCAGTAGATCAGGGAATTTTAACCCATAATGGGAACTTTTGCACCTGTTACACAATTGCACGGCAGGTTGGATAACTAACTGACACTGCATTCATTCTTCATGGGGCTGCCAGAAAAATTCCAAGTATAGCATTCTGCGGGCTCATAAAGAATGTAAAAGTGATTAAGCATAAGTACTGCCACTCCATTCTAATGGGGTTAAAAGTTTCCTTATTCTGAGAATCAGTGCAGTTTCCAACAGTGGAACCCCCCACAAATTATCTCCTATCCTATGAATAGGATAACTTGTTTTCACCGGACAACCTCTTTAAGCTTGTATGCTGTTACATGACTATAGAAGGAAGCTATAGAGACATAGTCATGCTGATGTCACTTCCCAAGGCATTTTTATTACTCTGTAGTGAGTAATGCATAAGAGGACAGGTCATTTTTGCATTCTTCAAACTTTTGTCAGCACTCTGTGATATTACATGGTCTACCACTTTGTGACTTAGCTGTTTTTATTCTTAGATGCCTTATCTTAAAAATAGTAAAACAGTAGTTCAGTACAGTGCTATCATATCAGAAATTTTCAAAAAGTGACTTGGCAAATGAGGAAAAAGGTGGCATCTTAAGAAATTTCCATGTTTAAAGTCACTAAACTCATCAAATTTTCATAGAGCAGCATGTCTGTTCACTTGACTATACGCAGCTTTTTGCATTGAGTATGACTGAATCACCTGAACTGAATCATGAGAAGTGTCCACATACCATCATCAATACAGTTGGACAGAACATACTTCAGGTCTGACACAGGGAAGAGTCCACTATAGTGGAGACATCACAGTACCTGGACTGCACTTGCAGGAATGAAGAATCCTTGATGACATAAAATTAAGGTTTTTATTACACCAATGTGTTTCGGCGCCACACTGGCGCCTTTTTGAAGGTAAAAAAAACAAATGTGGGAGAAGTCGGACACCACACCTGAAGCCAGTAGAGCCAAACTGTTATCGGTTTTATCATCATATGCCCCAGTATACTATGCTGGATGGGAATCTTTTTGAAAGGGTCAGGTGTATTTTGTTGAAGTCTTTTGAGTCTGATAAATATTGGACTAAAAAATCTAAGATTCTACACAAAGCCTGACATCTGCAACAAAAGAGTTTCTGCAGAAAACTTACAGTAAGATATTATATGTAGAATAGTATTTTTACCTAACAATGGTTCAAAGTGAATTCTATTTCCTCAATGTTCAGATGAAATGAACATTGTGCTGGCATGCCGGCGAGCTTAAGGTTCTGGACACAAAGAAAGTGATAAGTTGTCGTAAAAACTAACAGGACTTATTCTAGGTCCCAGCTATTTCAGCAATGAAGCCATGCATGTTTCCCTTGATTGATCTATTTTCTAAATAAGCAGCAGAGCACTGAGTACAAAATGATGTACACATTCCCAAGTACTTTCATACATTCCTTACACTGTCATTTCATCCTTTAAGTCCTGGTACTTAGCATTTAGAGTAGAAATTTATTTGGCTTGCTTCGCACTTTAACTTTCTATTCACATTCTGTTTACTCACATTAAAAAGAATCCATTTAAAGATAGTTCTTTTATAATCATTATCACCTTTTAATAGCTGACATACCAGTGTCCTGAAGTGAGTTTATACTGTCTTCACAAGACAAAAACAGCATTAGGAAATGGTTTAAGAAGTAAGATGTTTTGTTCGGATGAAATGAAGCATTACTACATATAATTCATATTTCATATTGAATTATTCTTCACACAAGGAAGCTGGTATTTTAATCATTCAGAATAATTGTAGGCAGGCTCATAGTAAAGTAGTAAGAAACGAATAGGTCGATATTATTTAAAAATACATGGAGTCATAAAGCTCTACATGCCTGAACGTTACATTCACCTGAATGGTTCTATTAAAGAGATATTGGATAATGTTAAAATATATAACCCTTGTCTCTCTTGGACTTTGTGACACAGTAATTTTGGGGGACTTTTATTCATGCACTCTGAATACTATAACTTTGTTTATTTTTACATTGATGGTGCACAGTCATGTTCTGGGTTTTTTTTTACACAGGACAAGCCATATCTTTATAGTGTTCATCATGTGGTCTAGATGGCACATTACCTTTATTTTGTGATTGAGTAAATTCTGGTGAGGGAGAGTTGTTCAACAGTTTTAACTCCCTCCTCCCTCCATTGCCCTCTCTGACCTCTCTCATCTCTGCAGAAGACTTCACCGCAAATTTAAAAAAAAAGGTCGACCAAACAAGGTAAGTCTTTACTGCCCATCCACCACAACCCCTATGTATAAAATACCACTGTCCCTTCCCCCCATCATCACTGAAGGAGAGCTCACTCATCTCCTCTCCACTTGTGCACTTGACCTCATCCCACCTCCTCCCCAACCTCACCACCATGCTTATTACGACCCTCACCCATATTTTCATTATAACGCTAACCTCTAGTACCTTTCCTTCTGCTTTAAGACATGCCACGATCACACCTATCCTGAAGAGCCATCCGTCGACCCAACCTCTACGTCAAGCTATTGCCCCAAATTACTGCTCCCATTCGCATTCAAACTCCTCGAACAGCATGGCCATGTTAAACTTTCCTTCAATCTCTTATCAAACTCACTCTTTGACAATCTACAATCCAGCTTCCATCCCCACCCATTCCACTGAATCTACCCTGACCAAAATTACTAACGACTTACAGCCAAAGCTAACAGACAATTCTCTATACTCCAACTTCTAGACCTGTCCTCTGCCTACAACAAAATCGAACACTCCCTCCTGCTATAAATTCTCTTTTCTTTTTTGTCAAAGACCTTGCCCTCTCCTGGAACTCCTCATGCCTCTCCAACCGCACATTTAGCATCTCCCACTTGCACGCTACCTCCTCATCCAGCCCTCTTTCTGTTGGTGTCCCTCAAAGGTCTGTTCTGGGACCCCTACTTTTCTCAATCTATACCTTTGGCCTGGGACAACTTATAAAGTCCCATGGCTTCCTGTACCATCTATACGCTGATGATACTGGAGCATTGTCATCCATGAAGATGAAATTAGGTCTGTGTTGCTCACGCAAAGGCACAATGACTGGATTAATGATGTTATTCAGTAAGGGCTTGTCACTGTACCATTCACAAAGTGTAGGGCAGTTCTGTATTGATTAGACACACTTGCTCACACTGTAACACTACCACCATCAAAGGTTCGCCTGGTGACAGCAGTGGCTGATGCATAGCATTCTCCTTGGCATATCCACTGGTTCCTCATCTAGCGTAAATGCTCTCTGGCTCATGCAAGACCACTCCTGTGCCTGGTTGTGGGGTTAGGTGCCCTTGCAGGTTGTCTAGCATGCAGACCACGCTGTAAATGATTTTGAATGGTCTGTTGTGACACTTGGCTGCCTCTCACCTCCCTTAAATGTGCCTGGAGTTATGTGGCATTCATCATCCAGTTCCGAAGGTCATTCTTCACAATTAAGCGGTCATCAGTGTGGAATGTGGCCAAAGGACGTCCCCTTCTATGCCTTTCTGTCACTCTTCCAGTCTCTAGTATCTATGTTGCAACCTGCTGATGACACTCTGTGACATTATAACCTCAGCGGCCACTTTCATCTGAGAACATCCTGCTTGAAGCCTCGCAATGACGAGGTACTGTTGATCAATTGTTAGGTGTCGTCTTGGTTTCATGATGTCCAAATGTGAGCAGCATCATAAGGAGGACTGCTTAAATACTAATTCTAATTAGGAGAGCAAAAGCCAGTACAGTGGCATGTAAACGTTTGGGCACCCCTGGTCAAAATTACTGTTATTGTGAACAGTTAAGCAAATTGAAGATGAAATGATCTCTAAAAGGTCTAAAAATTAAAAAAGATATGTTCCTTTTTTGCCACTGTAATGAAGTGAAGCTTGCAAGGGAGACCAAAAGCAATAAAAAAGGATTTTGGGGGTATGTCAAAAGAAATATGAAAGATGCTGTAGGATTTTTACAGGATGAACAAGGTGAAGTGGTCAAAAATGATGTTGAGAAGGCCAAACTTTTAAATTCCTATTTTGTGTAATGTGTTCTCTAAGAAAGCAAATGTAACATCAACTGATCTTCACTGTATATTGAAAGAATTAAAGAATCCACACTATCTATAAATGGAGAGATGGTGAGGGAACACTTAGCTAATTTAAATTCATTTAAATTTCCTGATTCAGATGAATTGCATCCTAGGGTACTGCAAAAGATAGCAGAGGAAATTGCAGAACCACTAGCAGAACCTTTGAAAATCCCGGAGAACAGGAGAAGTCCCAGAAGATTGGAGAAGGGCAAATGTACCAATCTTCAAAAAAGGAAAGAAGATGGAGCCAAGAAATTACAGGCCAGTGAGCCTTACTTCTATACCAGGAATGATCTTTGAACAAATTACATGTAAGTACTTGGATTAGAATACAGAAATTAACCAGAGCCAGCATGTGTTTGTAGCAAACAAGTCATGCCAGACTAATCTAATTTCCATCGAGGATGGAATCACAGAGTGGGTGGATCAGGAAAATGTGGTAGATATAGTATATCTCGACTTCAGCAAAGCATTTGATAAAAGTATCTCATACTATCCTTATTGAAAAAATTATTGACAAGGCTACGGTTAGGTGGATTCATAACTTGCTCAGTGATCGTACTCAAGGAGTGGTAATAAATGGTTGCACATCCAATTGTAAGAGTGTTTCAAGTGGGGTAACACAAGGCTCTGTCCTGGCCCCAGTGTTTTTCAACATTTTTATAAATGATCTAGATAAGGGAACTGAAGGTAAACTAATCAAATTTGCAGATGATGCAAAGCTAGGAGGGATAGCTAACATTAGAGAAGACAGGGAAAGGATTCAGAAGGATCTAGATAAGCTTGAACAAATGGCAGCGGCTAATAGAATGGTATTTATCAGGGAGAAATGCAAGAATCTACATCTGGGCAATAAAAATGAAAATTATATTTACAGAATGGGAGGAATAAAACTAACCAACAGCATGTGTGAAAAAGACATGTATACTAATAGATCACAGACTGCACATGAGTTTACAGTGTGATGCAGAAGAAAAGTAGTTATCCCACTCTACTCCTCCTTGGTCAGACCTCATCTGGAATCTTGTGTCCAGTTCCAGGCATCACATTCTAAAAAAGACATAGAAAAACTGGAGCAAGTTCAGAGTAGAGCTACCAGGATGGTGAGCAGATTGCAAAGTATGTCCTATGAGGAATAGTTAACCCCTTTACCCTGAAGGTGGTTTGCACGGTAATGACCAGGCCAATTTTTACAATTCTGACCACTGTCACTTTATGAGGTTATAACTCTGGAAAGCTTTAACGTATCCCACTGATTCTGAGAATGTTTTTTCAGGACATATTGTACTTCATGATAGTGGTAAAATTTATTCGATATGACTTGCATTTATTTGTGAAAAAATTGGAAGTTTGGTGAAAATTTTGAAAATTACGCAATTCTCAAAATTTTAATTTTCATGCCCTTAAATCAGAGATTCATGTCACACAAAATAGTTAATAAATAACATTTTGCACATGTCTAATTTACATCAGCACAATTTTGGAACCAAAATTATTTTTTGTTAGGAAGTTATAAGGGTTAAAAGTTGACCATCAATTTCTCATTTTTTCAACAAAATTTACAAAACCATTTTTTTAGGAACCCCATCACATTTGAAGTGATTTTGAGGGGCCTTTATGACAGAAAATACCCAAAAGTGACACCATTCTAAAAACTGCACCCCTCAAGGTGCTCAAAACCACATTCAAGAAGTTTATTAACCCTTCAGGTTCTTCACAGGAATTTTTGGAATATGGAAGAAAAAAATGAACATTTAACTTTTTTCACAAAAATGTTACTTTAGACCCAAATTTTTTATTTTTGCAATGGTAAATGGAAAAAATGGACCCCAAAATTTGTTGAGAAATTTCTTGTGAGCACGCCGATGCCTCATATGGGGGAGAAAACCACAGTTTGGGCATACGGCAGGGTTCGGAAGGGAAGGAGCACCATTTGACTTTTTGAATGTGAAATTTGCTTGAATTAACCAACGCCATGTCGCATTTGGGGAGCCCCTGATGTGCCTAAACAGTGGAAACCCCGACAAGTGAAACCATTTTGGAAACTAGACCCCTCAGGAAACTTATCTAAATGTGTGGTGAGCACCTTGAACTCCCAGGTGCTTCACAGAGGTTTATAACATTGAGTCATAAAAATAAAATTTTCACATTTTTCCCACAAAAATGTTTTTCATCCCCCAATTTTGCATTTTCATAAGGGTAGCAGGAAAAATTGCACAATGCAGTTTGTTGTGCAATTTCTCCTGATTAAGATGATACCCCATAGATGGGGGAAAACTACTGTTTAAGCACACAGCAAGGTTCAGAAGGGAAGGAGCGCCATTTGACTTTTTGAATGTAAAATTAGCTTGAATAATTAGAGGACGCCATGTCGCATTTGGAGAGTCCCTTAACAGTGGAAACCGCCCACAAGTGACCCCATTTTGGAAACTAGACCCCTCAAGGAACTTTTCTAGATGTGTGGTGAGCACCCTGAACCCCAAAGTGCTTCACAGAAGTTTATAACGTAGAGTTGTGAAAATAAAAAAATCAAACTTTTTCCACAAAACTGAACTTTTAGCCCCCAAATTTTTATTTTCACAAGAGTTAAAGGAGAAAAAGGACCCCAAAAACTGTTGTGCAATTTTTCCTCAAGGACTTTATCAAGGGGTATAGTGAACATTTTGAACTTAAAGGTACGAGACAGAATTTGATAACATTAGGTCATCATATTGAATAAGTTGTCATTAGTCTTGAGCGCAAGTGCTCGCTACTTGAGTTTGCATCGGCTACTCGAGTATGCACCAAGTATCGCGGGTTCTCAAGTGACATGCTCGAGTCCACGCCTCACATGTTTCACGGTTGTTAGACACCTAAAAAAACATGCGGAGATCACTCGTGCATGACAGGCAATCCCCGCGAGTTTATTTTGGCTGTATAACAGCCGCGAAACATATGGGATGGAGACTTGAGCGGGGACACGAGCATGTCACTCGAGCACCCGCGATACTCGGTGCATACCCGAGAACCCGATGCAAACTCAAGTAGCGAGCATTTGCGCTCAACACATATTGTCATCATTTTTTTTCTTTACTTTGGAAAAAATCACAACCCCAACACAACCCTGACCCCAACCCTAATACAACCCTAACCCTAGCACAACCCTAACCTTAGCACAACCCCAACCCTAACCCTAGCACGACCTCAACCCTAACCATAACAAAACCTTAACCCTAGCACAACCCTAAACCTAGCAAAACCCTAACACTAAAAATCAAACTTTTTCCACAAAACTAATCTTTTAGCCCCCATTTTTTTATTTTCACAAGGGTAAAAGGAGAAAATGGACCCCAAAAACTGTTGTGCAATTTCTCCTGAGTACACCGATACCCCATATGTGGGGAAAATACACTGTTTGGGTGCACGGCAGGGTTCAGAAGGGAAGGAGCACTGTGTGACTTTTTGAACGCAAAATTGACTGGAATCGAGAGTGGACGCCATGTCGCGTTTGGAGAGCCCCTAATGCGACTATACAGTGGAAACCCCCACAAGTGACCCCATTTTGGAAACTAGACCCCTCAAGGACTTTATCAAGGGGTATAGTGAACATTTTCAACGTAGAGGTACGTCACAGAATTTAATAACATTCAGTCATCATATTGAATAAGTTGTCATTAGCCTTGAGCGCAAGTTCTCGCTACTTGAGTTTGCATCGGGTACTCGGGTATGCACCAAGTATCGTGGGTGCTCGAGTGACATGCTCGTGTCCCCGCCCCACATGTTTCATGGTTGTTAGACACCCAAAAAAAACATGCGGGGATCGCTCGTGCATGACAGGCAATCCCCGCGAGTTTATTTTGGCTGTATAACAGCCGCGAAACATATGGGATGGAGACTTGAGCATGTCACTCGAGCACCAGCGATAATCGGTGCAGCCCTAACCCAAGCACAAACCTTACCCTAGCCCATCCCTAACCCTAACACAACCCTAACCCTAGCACAACCCTAACCCTAGTCCAACCCTAACCCTAGCACAACCCTAACCCGAACCTTAGCACAATCCTAACATTAGCACAGCCCTAACCCTAGCGTTTATTTTTTACGCCGTTCCTCTTGCGGTATAACTGATTAGATGACTAAATTCTTCGGATCGGTGCGATTACAGCGGTACCGGATTTATATCATGTTTTTATGATTGATAGCTGTCACACGCTAAAAAAAACCTTTTTTTTGCAAAGACTAGTTTTTACATCACCATATTTTGAGAGCTATAATTTTTTCATATTTCTGCCGACAGAGTCAAGTGACTGCTTGTTTTTTGCGGGATAAATTGTCGTTTTTCTTGGTACTATTTTCGGGCATGTGACATTTTTTGATCACTTTCTATTCCGATTTTTGGGAGGCAGAATAAACAAAAACAAACAATTCAGAAATTGTTTTTTTTCGGGATTTTTTTATGCCATTCCGCGTGTGGTAAAATTGATAAGGCAGCGTTGTTCTTCGGGTCAGTACGTTTACAGCGGTACCACATTTATATAGTTTTTTTATGTTTTGGTGCTTTTACACAACAAAAGCTATTTTATAGAAAAAAATATTTTTTTGCACCCTTAACTCTGAGAGCTATAACTTTTTTATTTTTCAGCTGATGGAGCTGTATGGTGGCTTGTTTTTTTGTGGGACAAGATGACATTTTCAGCGGTACCATTTTTATTTACATTTGTCTTTTTGATCGCGTTTCATTCCATTTTTTGTTTGGCGGTATGATGATAATGCATCATTTTTTGCTTCGTTTTTATTATTTTTTTACACTGTGTTCACTAAAGGGGTTAACTAGTGGGTCAGTTTTATAAGTCAGGTCGTTACTGACGCGGCGATACCAAATATGTGTACTTTTATTGCTTTTTTATCTCATTATAATATTTATTTATGGGTACAGTATATTTTTATTTTTTGGATTATTTTTTCTTTTTTTTTTTTTTTTTTTTTTCACTTTCTTACACTTTTTTTATAACTTTTACACTTTTTCCCACTATGGGACTTTCATTTTTTGCAGGCTGATCGCTTGCACAGCATAAGGATGAAGCATCATCCCCTATGCTGTGCAGGCTGTCACAGTCCTGCACACACAAGTTAGATAGATTGTGCACTGAGCACGATCTAGCTAACATGCTGCTGCCTGGTGACCCAGATGTCGTCATGATGACATCGGGTCACCATTGCAACTATCTGGACCTGGCAGAGACAACGCAGGACGCCGGGTAGAAAGTAAGAGGGGGCGCTTCGATCGCAGCATTTCGGGGGTTAATGTGCTGGAAGCGGTGCAGCACCGCACCTTGCACACAGTACCAGATGTCAGCTGTGCGGGTGCGATCGCCAGGGCGTATTAATACGCCTCATGTCAAAAAGGGGTAAAAAGAATCTGAGAGTGTTTGGCTTGCAAAAAAGAAGATTAAGAGGAGACTTAATAGCTGTCCTCAAATATCTGAAGAGATGTCACAGTATAGAGGGATTATCCTTATTCTCATTTGCACATGGAAATATGAGAAGCAATGAAATGAAACTGAAAGGGAGAAGATACAGATTAGATATTAGAAAAACTTGACAGTGAGGGTGATATATGAGTGGAACAGGCTGCCACAAGAGGTGGTGAGTTCTCCTTCAATGGAAGTCTTCAAACAGAGGCTGGGCTGACATCTGGCTGAGATGGTTTTAGTTAATCCTGCATTGAAAAGGGGGTTGGACATGACCCTGGAGGTTCCCTCCAACTCTAACATTCTATGACTCTATGAACCTTAAAGGGACCCCCCTTGTCACCCCCCTGGGACTTGTCAGACCTCTAATATGGGCATACAGGTGATAGAAATGTAAATCTATACATGTACAGTGCCTACAAGTAGTATTCAACCCCCTGCAGATTTAGCTGGTTGACACATGCGGAATTAACTTGGCATTGTGACATTTGTACTGTAGATCAGCCTGGAAGTGGGAAATGCACTGCAGCAAATTTTGTTTTGGTTTTTGTTTTGTTTTTTTCTTAAAAACGTTAAAAGTTAATTCAGAGTGTCATTTATTATTCAACCCCTCAAACCACAAGAATTCTGTTTGGTCCCCCTAAAGTATTAAGAAGTAGTTCAGGCACCAAGAATAATGAGCTTCACATGTGTGGATTAAAGATCTCTTTTGCCAGCCTTTTCTGACTATTTAAGACCCTCCCCAAACTTGTGAACAGCACTCAGACATGGTCAACATGGGAAAGACAAAGGAGCATTCCAAGGCCATCAGAGACAAGATCGTGGAGGGTCACAAGGCTGGCAAGGGGTACAAAACCCTTTCCAAGGAGTTGGGCCTACCTGTCTCCACTGTTGGGAGCATCATCCATAAGTGGAAGGCTTATGGAACTACTGTTAGCCTTCCACGGCCTGGACAGCCTTTGAAAGTGTCCTCCCGTGCCGAGGCCAGGCTTGTCCGAAGAGTCAAGGCTAACCCAAGGACAACAAGGAAGGAGCTCCGGGAAGATCTCATGGCAGTGGGGACATTGGTTTCAGTCAATACCATAAGTAACATACTCCACCGCAATGGTCTCCGTTCCAGATGAGCCTGTATGGTACCTTTACTTTCAAAGCGTCATGTCAAGGCTCGTCTACAGTTTGCTCATGATCACTTGGAGGACTCTGAGACAGACTGGTTCAAGGTTCTATGGTCTGATGAGACCAAGACCGAGATCTTTGTTGCCAACCACACACGTGACGTTTGGAGACTGGATGGCACTGCATACGACCCCAAGAATACCATCCCTACAGTCAAGCATGGTGGTGGCAGCATCATGCTGTGGGGCTGTTTCTCAGCCAAGGGGCCTGGCCATCTGGTCCGCATCCATGGGAAGATGGATAGCACGGCCTACCTGGAGATTTTGGCCAAGAACCTCCGCTCCTCCATCAAGGATCTTAAGATGGGTCGTAATTTCATCTTCCAACAAGACAACGACCCAAAGCACACAGCCAAGAAAACCAAGGCCTGGTTCAAGAGGGAAAAAGTCAAGGTGTTGGAGTGGCCTAGTCAGTCTCCTGACCTTAACCCAATTGAAAACTTGTGGAAGGAGCACAAGAATAAAGTCCACATGAGACACCCAAAGAACCTAGATAACTTGGAGAAGATCTGCATGGAGGAGTGGGCCAAGATAACTCCACAGACCTGTGCCGGCCTGATCAGGTCTTATAAAAGACGATTATTAGCTGTAATTGCAAACAAGGGTTATTCCACAAAATATTAAACATAGGGGTTGTATAATAATTGACCCACACTTTTATGTTTAAAATTTAATAAAATTCAACTGAGCAACATAACTTTTTGGTTTGTAAGATTTATGCTTCTGTTCATAAAACCTACTCTCGTTTGCAGTTTTGAAGGCTCTAACTTATTTGCATCTTATCAAACCAGCTAAATCTGCAGGGGGTTGAATACTACTTGTAGGCACTGTATATGGTATGAGTATAAGGATTTTTTTATCTTATTCTTATTTTTACACCAGGACATAGCAGGAGCAGAATACTATTCTCATCGTTGTCACTTGCCTGCGCTGATCGTGGCGCAAGCAGAGGACAATGATAAGGGCAGCATTCAGCACCCGGCGCTTGGGAACAGAGCTAGCTGTATGCTAATTCCCAGGCGCCGGTACATGTCACACAGATGACACAGAGATGTCATCCGTGTGTCATCAGTGTGGGATGTTTTGCAGCCTGTGCAGCGTGAAAAAATTGGACATGTCAACGTGTTTTGCCCACAGACACACGGTCCATTGAAACACACTGACATGTGCACAGATCCATTCATTTGAATGGGTCTGTGAGTGTATGTGTCTCCAGTACCTGTGGAAACTGTCACCACACATACCGGACACACTGACGTGTGAAAGAGGCCTAACTCTGCTGCCTTCTTTATAGTGAATGGATCCCTCGGGGGTTTCATCTGAATTATGTCACTCGGCGATTTAAATGGAAACCCAGATATCAGTACTCAGCATAGAGCACAGGATAAATGGGAACATTTTGCATAACATTTTGGATCACAAAAAAAGCAAGTACCCACTCACGTCGGTCATCTGCAAAATGGCCCTTGTCCCCAAAAGAATTTCAGCAAATTCTGTGCTTCCAAATACAAATGCCCACCTCCCTTTTGAGCCCCACAGTGTGCCTAAACCGCAATTAACGTCCACGTGTTTGACATTTCTGTAGTGATGAGAGACTGCCTAATTTACGGGTGCATGTCTCCAGAAGCACTCCGTCCCTCTATAGTCTCTCCGTGTGGCTAAGCAGTACTGTACAGCCACATATGGGGTATTTCTCATTCAGCACAAATTGTGTGACAAATTCTTGTGCCATTTTTACCCATTTTCCAGTGTGAAAATGTAAAATCTGGGGCTAAAACAAAACTTTGGTGGTTAAAATGTAATTATTCTTTCTTCACCGCCTAATGGTGTAAAATTCTGTGAGGCACATGTAGTGTCAACATGCTCACTGCACCCCTAGATGAATTCATTGAGAGGTGTAGTTTGTAAAATGGGGTCTCTTATGGGGGGGTTCTGCAGTTCTGGCACCTTAGGGACTCTGCCAATGTGGCGTGGCACCATCAAACCAGCCCAGCAAAATATGAACTCCAATATGGTGCTTCTTCCCTTCTGAGCTTTGCACTGTGCCTCAAAATAAGTTTTCGACCACATATGGGGTATCTGCGTGCTCAGGAGAAATTGCACAACAAATGTTGGGGTCCACTTTCTCCTGTTACCCTTGTGAAAATAATTTTATTTGACTAAAACAACATTTTTGTGGAAAAAAATCGATTTTTTTTTATTTTCATAAGTCAACATTATAATTTTCTGTGATGCACCTGAGAGATCAAGGTGCTCACCACACATCTATAAAAATTAATTGGGGGGTTTAGTTTCCAAAAGGGGGGCACTTTATGGGCATTTCTACTGTTTAAGCACATCAGGGGCTCTGCAAATGTGACATGATGCTCGCAGACCATTCCATCAAAGTCGCGTTCTAAAACGTCACTTCTTCCATTCTGAGCCCTGCCGTGTTCCCAAACAATGGTTTTCCCCCACATATGGGGTATCAGCGTACTCAAGAGAAATTGCACAACAACTTTTGGAGTCCAATTTCTCCTATTACCTCTGTAAAAATAAAAAAAAATTGGGTCTAAAGTAACATTTTTGTGAAAAAAGTTAAATGTTCATTGTTTTCTTCCACATTACAAAAATTCCTGTGAAGCATCTGAAGGGTTAATAAACTCCTTGAATTTGGTTTTGAGCAACATGAGGGGTGAAGTTTTAAGAATGGTGTATCTTTTGGGTATTTTTTTCTCATAAAGCCCCCTCAAAGTGACTTCAAATGTGATGTGGTCCCTAAAAAAAATGTTTTGTAAATTTTGTTGAAAAAAATTAGAAATTACTGGTCAACTTTTAACCCTTGTAACTTCCTAACAGAAAAAAAATTTGGTTCCAAAATTGTGCTGATGTAAAGTAGACATGTGGGAAATGTTATTTATTAACTATTTTGTGTGATATATCTCTCTGATTTAAGTGCATGAAAATTCAAATTTTGAAAATTGCAAAATTTTAAAAATTTTCACCAAATTTCCGATCTTTTCAGCAATAAACGCCAGCCATATCAAATAAATGTTACCACTATCATGAAGGAAAATATTTCACGATAAAAGCATCTCAGAATCAGGGGGATCTTTTGAAGCGTTCCAGAGTTATTACCTCATAAAGTGATACTGGTCAGAATTGTACAAATTGGCCTGGTCATTAACGTGCAAACAGCCTTTGGGGATAAAGGGGTTATTCTAATTTTGGCTGCTATTGTTTTTTTTAATATAAATTGACAACTTGATCATCTGGTGATGTCATCTGATGCGTATGACATCACCAGACATGTGTAAAATGCACAGAGTTTCTATATCTATAATCCGGGTTGGTGCAAATAATAGACTCTAGTAAAAGCATGTCGGGACTGTGGCGGTCATACAATATTATACTGTACATTGTCAATTTGCATATCAAAGTTAAGAATTATATTATGTATATGAGATGCCACTGCTGCAATTTTGTAGGGTCGGAGTAAGTAATGCTTATTCTGTAATTTTTCAGTATTACCTCCCTTTGCACCACTGTCAGACAACCCCTTTAAGTAGGCGAAAGTTGTGTTCTGTTGGTTATTCTAGTATTCGGTTTAGTATTTGGATGCAACAATACTACAATCTGCACTCAATTTCCTGTATTCAAAAATACTGGGAGCCGAGCAGACCACATTACATTTATTTTTTTTCAGCAATTGGATAACATGGAGACAATAGTTGTGCACACATGACCAAAACAGGTGAGACTAGGCTTTCTAACCGCTGTCGCTCTAATGGCCGGGATTTGAGTTTATCCCCTTTGACACCATGGTAAAGATTTTCCTTAATTGTCCGTAACTTAAAGATGACATCTAATGCATGATCGGGCTTTCCGGTATTGCAATGAAAGGCCTTTCTATATAATCACAAGCAGCCCTGGGATCATTGAAAGGTTGTCCTAACATCTGTCTATATCAATAATGCTATAATAACTGTTAAGTGATATTGTGATAGGTACAGAACAATGCTCGGCTTTACCTGGTGTTATTCTCTGACATTTTTTCTTCTGAAGATCATTACACTGCATTTCCAGCCTACCTTTAATATGAAAATGATGTTGAATGCCATTCTTCTTCAATAGTAGTGTCAGACGTCTGGCATGATTATATTGATAAATGACTCGGCTGTCATTTTCTAATACATACAGACTGACTGTGATATTTGTCAATGGGATCACTAAAAAAAGTCCATCAGGGGGTTAGTGTTTCCTACTTTAATTCACCTATGTCCATGTCCATCAGAAACATATGTAATACATTTGTATAATACTCAAAAAGCCATCTACTTTAGGCCTATAAA
Source organism: Phyllobates terribilis (assembly GCF_046119375.1). NCBI lineage: Eukaryota > Metazoa > Chordata > Amphibia > Anura > Dendrobatidae > Phyllobates > Phyllobates terribilis. The sequence goes on along the minus strand of NW_027362763.1, from coordinate 454,752,131 downwards.
CCTTATATAATATATAAGAATGATGAGTTACATTCACTTTTCTTCCTTTTGTTCTTTTTGAGATGAAAGAAGCAAAACCCATTTATTTTCATGGCATTGTATAGAAAGTCAACATTCATTGTGTGTACTTTAGTGTCACATAACATATATTTTCTATAACAAGCCCAGTTATAGATGTTTACTGGTGTTGAAAATGGCGAGTACTAGCAGAATTATGCCTACCACTAAGAAAACGCCATCTAATTTCCCATGACTTTAAATGCTCCCAGAAACAGCGAACCATTTTGTTATACAACATATCACCAATTATAGAAAAAAAAAAATCTGTGAACATGAAAAAAATGATTTATGTCTCTCATTATTTGCAAAAAAAAAAAAACGATGACAATCACTGAAAGTTATCTGATAAAAGCAGCTAAGTGTTCGTTCAAAGCAAAGACCCTTGTGGGTTGTACAAGAAAACACCTGACAATAGCATCCGTGTAATATGGGTCATAAACACAAATCTTGTAGGATGTTTATGAGCCGCAAATATTGTTTTCTTGCTTTCGATCCAGTTTATGACAATTAAAAATCACATAACCATGCAGTAATGATAACTCATGTTTGTCATCTCCTTAATGCTCTCAAGCAAAATGACTATATCTATAAAGCTCAAAGCAATAAGAGATACAAAATTTTAATTTCCTTTGAAAATTTACCAGGGGCTGATCGTCCTATAGATAGCTCTATGTCTGGAGTTACTTTAATTAGATGCTATTTACAAATAGCCTTGGAAATCTTAAGAATGGTGTTCTCATTTTGCCTCCTTGTTTCAATCACACGGCACATGGGGATTCTAACTCTTCTCACATGATGAAACTTTAATGAGATATCTCTTTGAAATGATACAGCATTCAGTCTGGAAGAGGAAAAAAATATACACATGTCAAAAGTGTATTGACAGCCAGCAGGCTCAAAGGAGGAGAAACAGAATATCTGCGCTAGTGTTTTCAGTGGAAGTGATTAAAAATGACTAGGAGACTTGCTGATAAACAAACACATGGCTGTATCTTTAAAGCTGGATGCAAAGAGCTGGGAATTAGGAGGATGTACGCGATTTCGAGTTAAAGGTTACGCTAGCGAATGACAAAGAGAACAATGAATGAACTCTCAGGCAGAATACTGTAAGCATCAGCTGTAATTCTGATGTGTCAGTAATCCTGTCAGCTCCCATATGTTTAATAAAAGGGAAAATAAGATGGAGACGTTGAATAAGTTTTGTAAAAGAAACTCCAGGACAGGATAGTAGAAAAAAAAAAATTCAGTATAGGTAAAAGAATAATTTTAGAGTCACTGACAGGAAAACAAATCATCAGTATTCATTTGGAAGACCGAAAATGGGACAAGACGTGGTTAGGAAGTCAAAAATTATTTTGCAAGTGGATGTGGTACATCTAAAATCTGGTCTGAGCCTTCTAATGGTCAATCATAGACTGAGATCCACCAATGGAGATTATTCTTAGGTACTCCCCACAAGATGGGCCAACTAGAAGACCCTCTGACTCTGCTAAGAATTTGTGCTAATATGTATCTAACACTATATACAAAATTACCCAGTCTGTCAATGTCTCATACTATGAGATGTCACACTAGACTTTTAGGAGCAGAGTGCTTAGAACATATATAAAGAGTTTGGACACCTTAGCTTTATCTCAACAAATGTGTTGGGCTCATAATTATTTGGTACTTACAAATATGGAAGTATTACAGGTTTTCCTCCTGAAGATTTCCTTACAGCTCTGCTAGTGTTTAAATGTCATGTGTTGGAAATAAATGTGCTTGATGAGAAAAATAAAGAAACTAATCAATAAAAATTGGTCATAATGTTTTGCTCATTTAATCAATTGTTGCATTGTATTTTCCCATAGATTATAGACAGGGCCAGCGTTAGAGGCACGCAGACTAGGCATCTGCCTAGGGCCCACACTCTCCCAGGGGCCCCCAGCCAGTGGCATTCCGCTAATGGAGGAACATCACGCGGCAGCTACGGGGCCCATGAGTCAGCCAGTGCCGCCCCCCTCCCTTGAATCGCGTATTCAACTGTATTGGCATCATAGATGCCGGTACAGTTAAAAGCATTGATGGAAGAGAGCGTCATGAGACGCTCCCTCTCCCATCATTCCCTCTCTGCCTCTGTCGCAGCGGCGCGATGTCATCTCATCGCGCACCGGCCAGTAGAGCTGCTGAGACGCTCTGCAGAGATCAGAGGAACAAGAAGAGGTAAGTTTGCATTTATTTATTTTTTACATTAGTGAGTAAATGGTGGCCATAATACTGCAGGACTATGGGGAGTGCATAATACTATATGGGGGCATATGGGGCTGCATTATTCTATATAGAGGACTATGGGCTGCATTATACTATATGGGGCATATTGGGCTGCATTATACTATATAGGTGCATATGGGGCTGCATTATACTATATGGGGCATATGGGGCTGCATTATACTATACAGGGGCATATGAAGCTGCATTATACTACAGTTATATGAAAAAGTTTGGGCACCCCTATTAATATTAAGCTTAATGTTTTATAAAAATTGGTGTTTTTGCAACAGCTTTTTCAGTTTGATATATGTAATAACTGTTGGACACACTAATGTTTCTGCCTTGAAATGAGGTTTATTGTACTAACAGAAAATGTGCAATCTGCATTCAAACAAAATTTGACAGGTGCATAAGTATGGGCACCCTTATCATTTTCTTGTTTTAAATACTCCTACCTACTTTTTACTGACTTACTAAAGCACTTTTTTTGGTTTTGTAACCTCACTGAGCTTTGAACTTCATTGCCAGGTGTATGCAATCAGGAGAAAAGCTACTTAAAGTGGCCATTTGCAAGTTGTTCTCCTGTTTGAATCTCCTCTGAAGAGTGGCATCATGGGCTCCTCAAAACAACTGTCAAATGATCTGAAAACAAAGATTATTCAACATAGTTGTTCAGGGGAAGGATACAAAAAGCTGTCTCAGAGATTTAACCTGTCAGTTTCCACTGTGAGGAACATAGTAAGGAAATGGAAGAACACAGGGACAGTTCTTGTTAAGGCCAGAAGTGGCAGGCCAAGAAAAACATCAGAAAGGCAGAGAAGAAGAATGGTGAGATCAGTCAAGGACAATCCTCAGACCACCTCCAGAGAGCTGCAGCATCAACTTGCTGCAGATGGTGTCACTGTGCATTGGTCAACTATACAACGCACTTTGCACAAGGAGAATCTGTATGGGAGAGTGATGCGAAAGAAGCCGTTTCTGCAAGCACGCCACAAACAGAGTCGGCTGAGGTATGCAAAAGCACATTTGGAGAAGCCAATTTCTTTTTGGAAGAAGGTCCTGTGGACTGATGAAACCAAGATTGAGTTGTTTGGTCATACAAAAAGGCGTTATGCATGGCGGCAAAAAAACACAGCATTCCAAGAAAAACACTTGCTACCCACAGTAAAATTTGATGCAGGTTCCATCATGCTTTGGGGCTGTGTGGCCAATGCCGGCACAGGGAATCTTGTTAAAGTTGAGGGACGCATGGATTCCACTCAGTATCAGCAGATTCTTGACAATAATGTTCAAGAATCAGTGATAAAGTTGAAGTTACGCAGGGGATGGATCTTTCAGCAAGACAATGATCCAAATTTACTCAGGCATTCATGCAGAGGAACAATTACAATGTTCTGAAATGGTCATCCCAGTCTCCAGACCTGAATATCATTGAACATCTGTGGGATCATTTGAAGAGGACTGTCCATGCTCGACGACCATCAAACTTTACTGAACTGGAATTGTTTAGTAAAGAGGAATGGTCAAAAATACCTTCATCCAGGATCCAGGAACTCATTAAAAGCTACAGGAAGCGACTAGAGGCTGTTATTTTTGCAAAAGGAGGATCTACTAAATATTAATGTCACTTTTCTGGTGAGGTGCCCATACTTATGCACCTGTCAAATTTTGTTTGAATGCAGATTGCACATTTTCTGTTAGTACAATAAACCTCATTTCAAGGCAGAAACATTACTGTGTCAAACAGTTATTACATATATCAAACTGAAATAGCTGTTGCAAAAACACCAATTTTTATAAAACATTAAGCTTAAGATTAATAGGGGTGCCCAAACTTTTTCATATAACTGTATATGGGGGCATATGGGGCTGCATTATACTATATGGGGCATGTGGGGCTACATTATACTATATAGGGGCATATGGAGCTGCAGTATACTATATGGGGGCATATGAAGCTGCATTATACTATATGGGGCATATGGGGCTGCATTATACTATATGGGGGCATATAAGGCTGCATTATACTATAAGGGGGCATATGGGGCTGCATTATACTATATTGGGGGCATATGGGCCTGCATTATACTATATTGGGGGAATATGGGGCTGCATTATACTATATGGGGGCATATGGAGCTGCATTATACTATATGGGGCATATGGAGCTGCATTATACTATACAGTTATATGAAAATGTTTGGGCACCCCTATTAATATTAAGCTTAATGTTTTATAAAAATTGGTGTTTTTGCAACAGCTATTTCAGTTTGATATAGTCGCTTCATGTAGCTTTTAATGAGTTCCTGGATCCTGGATGAAGGTATTTCTGACCATTCCGCTTTACAAAACAATTCCAGTTCAGTTAAGTTTGATGGTCACCGAGCATGGACAGCCCTCTTCAAATGATCCCACAGATGTTCAATGATATTCAGGTCTGGGGACTGGAATGGGACTGGAATGGCCATTCCAGAACATTGTAATTGTTCCTCTGCATGAATGCCTGAGTAGATTTGGAGCGGTGTTTTGGATCATTGTCTTGCTGAAAGATCCATCCCCTGCGTAACTTCAACTTTATCACTGATTCTTGAACATTATTGTCAAGAATCTGCTGATACTGAGCGGAATCCATGCGTCCCTCAACTTTAACAAGATTCCCGTTGCCGGCATTGGCCACACAGCCCCAAAGCACCAAATTTTACTGTGGGTAGCAAGAGTTTTTCTTGGAATGCTGTGTTTTTTTGCCGCCATGCATAACGCCTTTTTGTATGACCAAACAACTCAATCTTGGTTTCATCAGTCCACAGGACCTTCTTCCAGAAAGAAATTGGGTTCTCCAAATGTGCTTTGGCATACCTCAGCCGACTCTGTTTGTGGCGTGCTTGCAGAAACGGCTTCTTTCGCATCACTCTCCCATACAGCTTCTCCTTGTGCAATGTGCGTTGTATAGTTGACCGATGCACAGTGACACCATCTGCAGAAAGTTGATGCTGCAGCTCTATGGATGTGGTCTGAGGATTGTCCTTGACTGATCTTACCATTCTTCTTCTCTGCCTTTCTGATGTTTTTCTTGGCCTGCCACTTCTGGCCTTAACAAGAACTGTCCCTGTGTTCTTCCATTTCCTTACTATGTTCCTCACAGTGGAAACTGACAGGTTAAATCTCTGAGACAGCTTTTTGTATCCTTCCCCTGAACAACTATGTTGAATAATCTTTGTTTTCAGACCATTTGACAGTTGTTTTGAGGAGCCCATGATTCCTCTCTTCAGAGGAGATTCAAACAGGAGAACAATTTGCAAGTGGCCACTTTAAGTAGCTTTTCTCATGATTGCATACACCTGGCTATGAAGTTCAAAGCTCAATGAGGTTACAAAACCAAAAAAAGTGCTTTAGTAAGTCAGTAAAAAGTAGGTAGGAGTATTTAAAACCAGAAAATGATAAGGGTGCCCATACTTATGCACCTGTCAAATTTTGTTTGAATGCAGATTGCACATTTTCTGTTAGTACAATAAACCTCATTTCAAGGCAGAAACATTACTGTGTCCAACAGTTATTACATATATCAAACTGAAATAGCTGTTGCAAAAACACGAATTTTTATAAAACATTAAGCTTAAGATTATTAGGGGTGCCCAAACTTTTTCATATAACTGTACTATATGGGGCTACATTATATGTGCATGCATGATAATAGATGGGGAGGCTGCATTATACTATATGGGGCTACATTATATTATATGGGCATGCATTATACTATATGGGGCTACATTATATGGGCATGCATTATAATAGATGGGGAGGCTGCATTATATTACATGAACATGCATTATACTAGATGGGGCTACATTATATTGAATGGGCATGCATTATACTAGATGGGGGGCTGCAATATACTATATGGGGCTACATTATATGTGCATGCATTATAATAGATGGGGAGGCTGCATTATACTATATGGGGCTACATTATATTATATGGGCATGCATTATACTATATGGGGCTACATTATATGGGCATGCATTATAATAGATGGGGAGGCTGCATTATACTATATGGGGCTACATTATATTATATGGGCATGCATTATACTATATGGGGCTACATTTTATTATATGGAGCTGCATTATACTGTATGGGGACTACATTATACTATATGGGGGCTACATTATACTCTATGGGGGTCTGCATTATACTCTATGGGGGCTACATTATACTCTATGGGGGCTACATTATACTCTATGGGGGCTGCATTATACTCTGTGGGGACTGCACTATAATCTGTGGGGGCTGCACTATACTCTATCAAGGACTATAGGCTGTGTTTTATACTGTATGTACTATATGGGGGCTGCATTATACTGTGTGAAGGACTATGGGTAGTGCATTATACTGTATGGAGGACTATAGGATGCATTATCCTGTATGGAGGACTATGTGGGGCCCATTATTCTATATGGAGGACTATGGGGGGTGCATTATACTGTATGTAGGACTATGGGGGGTGCATTATACTGTATGAAGGAGTGTATTATATTGTATGGAGAACTACAGGGCGCATTATGTTATATGAAGGACTATGGGGTGCATTATATTATATGGAGGACTATGGGGTGCATTATACTAAACGAGCACAATGCTGCCTATTCATCGAGTGATTGTCTTGCTTATACCCGAACACAAATCATTGTTCTCAGCAGCACATCGCCAGGTGAAAACTGCAGATGTGCTGCTGATAACATGATACAGGGACAGATTGATCTATTAGTGATTGTTTTGTCCCCATCATTCTTCCTTAGCCAGTGTAAAGAGGCCGGGAAACAAGCAACGAATGACTTCAATACTGTCGATAGCACTTGTTTAATGACCTGAACTCAGCACATGTAAATGCAACCGAAATGTTTCTGTGCAATATGTGAGCATTGAGGGCCCCACTTTAAACTTTTTCCGAGGGTCCCACTTTGTCTAAAACCGGCCCTGATTATAGAAAATCCTCTTAAATGGCCAGTCTCAGGTTGGGGGCAGAAACTTTTGTCATCTCTAAAATAAAAGAGCCTCCATGAGTCATAGGTCATGACTTTTCTATTTATCTCTTTAAAGGGAATTTGTCAATAGGTGTTGGCTACCCCATCTGAAAGCAGCATGATGTGGAGGCAGGGACCTTGATTCCAGTGATGTATTTATTACTAAACTGATTGCTGTAGTTTTCATAAAATCACAATTTTATCTGCTGCAGATCTACCAGTTCTCTGAATGCTTAGTTCTGTAAAACCCTGCTCATTCCACTGATTGTCAGCTTTCTGACAGCTTTCTGCCTATGCACAGTGTACACAATCAGTGTTGGTGGTGTGTTTGGACTACCACCAGGCAGCAGGTTTACTAGTTCTCTAATGATAATCTCCATGTGATAAAACATTAATTTTATAAAAGCTCCACATCACAGGAATTCGGGTCTCTGCCCCCATGTTATGCTGCTCTGACATTAGGTAACAAAAACCTGGTCACAGATTTCCCTTAACTTTTTGACTCTTTTTGCTTTAACCTCACTTCTAAATAAACTTTCTAAGTATTTCACTACATGAGACTGAGATTTGAAAGTTTCCTTCGGATGATGAGCAGACATGTCCAGCAGACTCTAACACCTTGTACAAGCAACCCAGACAGGAGGATAGTCAGGAGGGACTGAGCTGCTGCAGGTGAAATCTTCTTACCAGTGTCTTCTTTCCTCTTCCTCTGTGGGTCTCCCCTTGGAGATTTTGGATACACGAAGTATTGCTCATCTCCTTTCTTTTTCTTTGACTGGCCATAATGGATGTAAAGAAGAGAAAAATATAGATTTCTTCCAGCACTGGAAAACATCATAGTATATTCAAGCTGACTGCAGGGCAACTGGCCAAGCCTGATCTGGCTTCATATGCCCCAGATAAGCTGTAAGCTCTTTCCTCATTTCATAATAACACATGTCCCAAGGAAAGCAGGATATTGTCCGTAGTCTATAAGATATATACTACATAGTGGAAATTGATCCATTTTCCAACAATAGAATCTATTTTAGCTGTTACAGTTCCAGATTTGAAGTGTGCTAAAGCAAAAGGCTTGGCAACTTAGTACAGCTATTTATTCTAGAATCCTGATCTTTAGGTATAATGTGACATTACTGGAGCATTAGATAAAACTAGTGAAATAAAATTACACAAGATTTACAGATGTGACAAAAATATCATTGAATATTTGTTTTCAACATTTATGATTCCATCATAAGAACAGGTAATCAGTAGTGTTGAGCAAGCATGCTCGATACTGCTCAGTACTCGCCCGAGCATCTCACTACTTGGGATGTTCGGCGAGCACTGATCATTTCTGGGTTATTCGGGCGGGAGCTCGGGTCTCCGCCCTGCACGTTTGGCGCTCTTTACAGAGCCAATGAACATGCAGGGATTGCCAGCCAGTCACTGTAATGCCGCAGCCATGTTGGTTGTGGGCATTACAGTGATTGGCTGGCCGCACAGCGTCACCTCGAGTATTTAAAACCGGGCGCCGCCATCTTGGACACAGTCGCTCCAGATCATACAGTGTAGGGAGAGTGCTGCTGAGCTAGGGAGAGATTTATACTGCGAAATAGGTAGCGATGGGTCTCTGTAGCCTGCAAAATCAAACAAACAGTCCTTCTGAGGACTAATATCCATCCCACATATCAGGCAGGTAGGCAGGCTGTATAGGAGACGCAGTGGTTATACCAACAAACACTGCTTTACAGTCCTGTGTGCTGCTGCTGCTCAAATTGCTAGACTTAGCCCCAGGTCTCAGGGGCCAGGTAAAATCCCTTTTTTTTCATCTAAATCCTCTTTTTTTTTTTCCTCAGTCAGACTGTACACATACCCGTCTTATTAACCTTTTGGTATTTCCCCCACCCCCCCAAAAAAAAATTGAGTGTGTCTCTGAGTGTTCAGACACAAACATATCTGTTTAAAAGAGTCTGGTTTTGCCCAGATAACTAGAACTGTGGTTTTGCAGTTCCACGGTTCAAATCTCTGTATTATCCACTTTTTTGCCCTTTTTCCATAAAAAAAACAGTTTGAGCGTCTCGCTGACTGTTCAGGCACAAATATATCTATTTAAAAAAGTCTGGTATACGCCAGGAAATTAGAACTGTGGTTTTCCTCTTCCACAGTTCAAATCTGGGTGTAATCCACCTTTTTGCCTTTTTTACATTAAAAAAAAAACAGTTTGAGTGTCTCGCTGACTGTTCAGACACAAATATATCTGTTTAAAAGATTCTGGTGTAGGCCAGAGAAATAGAACTGTGGTTTTCCTCTTCCACGGTTCAAATCTGGGTGTTATCCACCTTTTTGCCTTTTTTCCATAAAAAAAATAATTTGAGTGTCTCGCTGACTGTTCAGACACAAATATATCTGTTTAAAAGATTCTGGTGTAGGCCAGAGAAAAAGAACTGAGGTTTTCCTCTTCCACGGTTCAAATCTGGGTGTAATCCACCTTTTTGCCTTTTTTACATAAAAAAAACAGTTTGAGTGTCTCGCTGACTTTTCAGACACAAATATATCTGTTTAAAAGATTCTGGTGTAGGCCAGAGAACTAGAACTGTGGTTTTCCTCTTCCACGGTTCTAATCTCCTTTTTATTACCCTTTTGCCATTGATAGTGCGAGTGTAAGCTATTTTACTTCATTTGCAATGGGCAAGGCGCGTGGCAAGAGACGTGGAACTGGACATTCTGGTGATGGTGCGTGCAGAGGATGAGGCCGTGGCCAAGGTGAAAATGTGCCACAACCAACAGCCACATCTTCTCGCTCCCAGTTCTTGACCGAATTACTAGGGCAGCAAACATCAACACCACTATTGCGAACTAATCAGTGTGAACAGGTTATTAATTGTATAGCAGATAATACTTCCAGTCACCTGGGCACCACCACCTCCGGTCTGTCTTCCACACGGTCAAATCTTAGTAGCCGTGAGTCTCGACCGCATACTCCTCCTCACCCTGATGCTCCTTCCTCCCACCATGCTGAGTGTCGTCAGACAGCAACTGATCCCACAGTTGGACACTCTGAAGAGCTGTTCACTGGTCCATTTCCATATTTGGGCCCCTCACCTGCTCCGCTTGAAGTGGTGGAAGAGGAGATCCCATGTAGCGATGGCCAAATATTTGAACAGCCACGGCCACAGGAAGGCGACGCTGGCAATTTGTCAAAAGAGGTGGACAATGACGAGACACAATTGCCACGAAGTGAGGAGGAGCACCGTGGTGTGGAAGTGAAAGAGGAGGAGGTGGTGGATGATCTAGTAACTGACCCAACGTGGCAGGAGGACATGCAGAGGGAGGCCAGCAGCACACAGTGGGAGGGAGGCAGAGTACCCCAACACGCAGGAAGAAGCAGTGTGGTGGCCGCAGACAGAAGGCGGGCAACCGTTCCCCATAATACCAACACGAGGGATGTTGCCAGTACAACCGGTAGGTCTTCCAGAGTCTGGAATTTTTTTAAAGACTCTGCTGATAACCCCAAAAAGGACATTTGTACCACCTGCCAGGCCAGCATCAGCTGGGGTGACAAAACTACCAGCCTGACCACCACCAGCATGATCAGGCACATGTCAGCAAAGCGTCCGACTTTGTGGTGTGAACCCCAGGGTCCACGACCAGTGCCAGCGGGTGTCACAACTGCTTCTTCCGCTGTTGTGCGTGTAAGAGAACCCCCTGTTGTGCATGCAAGTCAATCCCCTGTCCATACTGCATGCAAAGATGCTCCCTCCTCTCAGTCTTCACTTGTTATGGCAGTTTCTCAAGAAACAGCATCAACGTCCACGTCCACGTCCCACCGCAGCGTTCAATTGTCCATATCCCAGACCTTTGAATGAAAGTGCAAATTTGCAGCCAACACCCCACAGGCCACAGTCCTAAATTCGCACATTTCACGACTACTTGCGTTGGAAATGCTGCCTTTTAGGCTGTTGGAGACGGAATCCTTCCGCAACCTAATGATGGTGGTTGTTCCTCGTTACTCGGTCCCCAGCCGACACTCTTTTGCCCGGTGTGCCATCCCCACACTACACAAGCACGTGTCCTAAAACATCTGCCGTGCCCTCAACAATGCAGTTACTGGGAGAGTCCACCTGACAACGGACACGTGGACAAGTGCTTGTGGCCAGGGACGGTACATCTCCCTGACGGCACACTGGGTAAACATAGTGGAAGCCGGGACCCAGTCGGACCTTGGGACGGAACACGTCCTCCCCACACCGAGGATTGCGGGCCCTATGTCAGTCAGAGTTGCCCCCACAGTGTACAGCTCTTGCGCATCATCCTCCTCCTCCTCCTCATGTTCAGCCTCCATCTCAGATATCACCACATCAGTTACAAGCTGGAAGCACTGCAGTACTGCCTCAGCCAAGCGGCAACAGGCTGTGCTGAAACTCATAAGCTTAGGTGAGAAACCTCACACTGCTTGTGAGTTGTGGACAGCTGTGAAAGAGCAAGCAGATCTGTGTCTGAGACCGCTGAACCTCCATCCAGGCATGGTCGTGTGTGACAATGGCCGTAACCAGGTGGCGGCTCTGAGGCGAGGCGAGATCACACATGTACCATGCCTGGCTCATGTGCTTAACCTCGTGGTTCAGCGGTTTCTTAAATCGTACCCCGAGTTGCCAGATCTGCTCGTCAAAGTACACCGCCTGTCAGCTCATTTTCGGAAGTCGGCTACAGCTTCCGCCGCCCTTGCTGTGTTGCAGCAGCGCTTGCAGCTTCCGGCACACCGACTGTTGTGTGATGTCCCCACACGTTGGAACTCTACCCTCCACATGTTGCAAAAGATTTGTGAGCAGAAGAGAGCAGTTGTGGAGTACCAGCTGCAACAAGACCGTCAATATTCAGGTCAGACTCCACACATAAGACCTCAGGAGTGGACCTGGATGTCTGACATATGTACCATCCTGACAAACTTTGAGGAGTCCACCAAGATGGTGAGTGGCGATGACGCCATCATTAGTGTCAGCATCCCATTTGTCTGTCTTTTGCAACGCTCTATGCAGCCAGAGTATGATGAGATGGATCAAGAAGCCGTAGCAGGCGATTACACACAGCCCAGCCTCATCTCATCCCAAAGTGCATTGGGGGACAATGAGGGACAGGAGGAGGAGGAGGAGGAAGAACAGGAGCTGGTATCATGCGCTGTAGATGGTAGTACCTGTACAACTGTCATACCGTCGGTTCAGCGTGGGTGGCCTGAGGACAGGGGAGAGGAGGAGGAGGAGGAGAGCATGGTCAGTCGTCATCTTGGTGAGGACATGGAAGTCTTGCCCATTACCAGTCTGGCACGCATGGCTGACTTTATGTTAGGCTGCCTTAACCGTGACCCTCGCGTTGTCAAAATGTTGTCATTACTGGTTGGTGACACTTTTAGACCCCCACTACAAGGAGAACTTTCACTCTCTTATTCCTGAGGTGGAGAGGTCTACAAAAATGGGGCAGTACCAGAAGGCCCTTGCTGCAGAACTGTTAAAAAAATTCCCATCTGAACACGCTAGCGGCAGAGGTCACAGTTCGTTGCCCAACCAAGGCGTACAGGCGAGAGAGATGCAACTCCAATCCAGCAGAGGCAGGGGAACACTGTCAACGTTCTGGGACAGTTTTCTGAGACCCTCCCTTCGGACAGACCCTAAGGCGCGGGGTTCTCTCACAAGGAGTGGAAAGTTTCAAAAGATGGTGAGGGAGTACCTTGCACACCGTACCAGCGTGCTCCGTGATTCGTCTGTGCCTTTTAATTATTGGGTATCCTATCTGGACACTTGGAATGAACTCGCTCTGTATGCCTTGGAGGTCCTGGCCTGCCCTGCCGCTAGCGTGTTATCGGAGCGTTTTTTAGTGCCGCTGGGGGAATTATAACTGATAAGCGCACTCGCCTGTCAACTGACAATGCTGACAAGCTGACCCTTATCAAAATGAACAAGGGCTGGATTGGGTCAGACTTCTCATCACCACCAAATGACAGCAGAGTAACACAAAGTGAAATCCACTGTGTTATTTCGGGAGGTGTATTCCCATGCACCGCTTCACACCCACACATGGGTATACGGTTCCTCATTTCGGCTGGTTTTTGCTCTTCTCCTTATCCTCAGCCTCCACCACCACTATACCACCAGGGTGACCGTGGTCCGTGTTGCCAGCATTGCAAGTTCCTCCATCCTAATTTTTGGCAGCTTTTGCTTGGAAGGCATAAGCAAAGACTATGGGAGACCCACTCCCCGATAATGGGAATAATGTTTTTAATATGCTGTACTGCATGTCTCTGGTAAGGGGCATTGCAAGTTCCTCCGTCCTAATTTTTGGCAGCTTTTGCTTGGAAGGCATAGGCAAAGACTATGGGAGACCCACTCCCCAATAATGGGAATAATGTTTTTAACCCCTTAAGCCCCGAGGGTGGTTTGCACGTTAATGACCAGGCCAATTTTTACAATTCTGACCACTGTCACTTTATGAGGTAATTACTCTGGAACGCTTCAATGGATCCCCCTGATTCTGAGAATGTTTTTTCGTGACATATTGTACTTCATGATTGTGGTAAAATTTCTTCGATATCACTTGAGTTTATTTGTGAAAAAAATGGAAATTTGGCGAAAAGTTTGAAAATTTTGCAATTTTCAAAATTTGAATTTTTATGCCCTTAAATCAGAGAGATACAGTACAGACCAAAAGTTTGGACACACCTTCTCATTTAAAGATTTTCCTGTAATTTCATGACTTTGAAAATTGTACATTCACACTGAAGGTATCAAAACTATGAATTAACACATGTTGAATTTTATACTTAACAAAAAAGTGTGAAACAACTGAAAATATGTCTTATATTCTAGGTTCTTCAAAGTAGCCACCTTTTGCTTTAATGACTGCTTTGCACACTCTTGGCATACTCTTGATGAGCTTCAAGAGGTAGTCACCGGAAATGGTTTTCATTTCACAGGTGTGCCCTGTCAGGTTTAATAAGTGGGATTTCTTGCCTTATAAATGGGGTTGGGACCATCAGTTGTGTTGTGCAGAAGTCAGGTGGATACACAGCTGATAGTCCTACTGAATAGACTGTTAGAATTTGTATTATGGCAAGAAAAAAGCAGCAAAGTAAAGAAAAACGAGTCGCCATCATTACTTCAGGAAATGAAGGTCAGTCAGTCCGAAAAATTGGGCAAACTTTGAAAGTGTCCCCAAGTGCAGTTGCAAAAACCATCAAGCGCTACAAAGAAACTGGCTCACATGAGGACCGCCCCGGGAAAGGAAGACCAAGAGTCACCTCTGCTTCTGAGGATAATTTTATCCGAGTCACCAGCCTCAGAAATCACAGGTTAACAGCAGCTCAGATTAGAGACCAGGTCAATGCCACACAGAGTTCTAGAAGCAGACACATCTCTACAACAACTGTTAAGAGGAGACTTTGTGCAGCAGGCCTTCATGGTAAAATAGCTGCTAGGAAACCACTGCTAAGGACAGGCAACAAACAGAATAGACTTGTTTGGGCTAAAGAACACAAGGAATGGACATTAAACCAGTGGAAATCTGTGCTTTGGTCTGATGAGTCCAAATTTGAGATCTTTGGTTTCAACCACCGTGTCTTTGTGCGACGCAGAAAAGGTGAACGGATGGACTCTACATGCCTGGTTCCCGCCATGAAGCATGGAGGAGGAGGTGTGATGGTGTGGGGGTGCTTTGCTGGTGACACTGTTGGGGATTTATTCAAAATTGAAGGCATACTGAACCAGCATGGCTACCACAGCATCTTGCAGCGGCATGCTATTCCATCCGGTTTGCGTTTAGTTGGACCATCATTTATTTTTCAACAGGACAATGACCCCAAACACACCTCCAGGCTGTGTAAGGGCTATTTGACCAAGACGGAGAGTGATGGGGTGCTACGCCAGATGACCTGGCCTCCACAGTCACCAGACCTGAACCCAATCGAGATGGTTTGGGGTGAGCTGGACCGCAGAGTGAAGGCAAAAGGGCCAACAAGTGCTAAGCATCTCTGGGAACTCCTTCAAGATTGTTGGAAGACCATTTCCAGTGCATATCTCTTGAAGCTGATCAAGAGAATGCCAAGAGTGTGCAAAGCAGTCATCAAAGCAAAAGGTGACTACTTTGAAGAACCTAGAATATAATACATATTTTCAGTTGTTTCACACTTTTCTGTTAAGTATATAATTCCACATGTGTTAATTCATAGTTTTGATGTCTTCACTGTGAATGTACAATTTTCATAGTCATGAAAATACAGAAAAATCTTTAAATGAGAAGGTGTGTCCAAACATTTGGTCTGTACTGTATGTCACACAAAAGAGTTAATAAATAACATTTCCCACATGTCTACTTTACATCAGCACACTTTTGGAACCAAAATTTTTTTTTGTTAGGGCGCTATAAGGGTTAAAATTTGACCAGCAATTTCTCATTTTTCCAACAAAATTTACAAAACCATTTTTTTAGGGACCACATCATATTTGAAGTCACTTTGAGAGGTCTTTATGACAGAAAATACCCAAAAGTGACAACATTCTAAAAACTGCACCCCTCAAGGTGCTCAAAACCACATTCAAGAACTTTATTAACCCTTCAGGTGCTTCACAGGAATTTTTTGAATGTGGAAGAAAAAAATGAACATTTAACTTTTTTCACAAAAATGTTACTTTAGACCCAATTTTTTTTATTTTCACAGAGGTAACAAGATAAAATGGACCCCAAAATTAGTTGTGCAATTTCCCCTGGGCACGCAGATGCCCAATATGTGGGGAAAAAACACTGTTTGGGCGCACGGCAGGGCTCGGAAGGGAAGGAGCGCCATTTGACTTTTTGATTGTAAAATTTGCTTGAATAATTAGCGGACGCCATGTTGTGTTTGGAGAGCCCCTGTGTGCCCAAACATTGGAGCTCCCCCACACGTGACCCCATTTTGGAAACTAGACCCCCCAAGGCACCTATCTAGATGCATAGTGAGCACTTGGAACCCCCACGTGCTTCACAAATTGATTCGTAAAAATGAAAAAGTGAAAAAAAAAACACTTTTTCATTTTATGAATCAATTTGTGAAGCACCTGGGAGTTCCAAGTGCTCACTATGCATCTAGATAGGTGCCTTGTGGGGTCTAGTTTCCAAAATGGGGTGACTTGTGGGAGAGCTCCAATGTTTGGGCACACAGGGGCTCTCCAAACGCAACATGATGTCCGCTAACAATTTGAGCCGACAATTTGTTAGCGGATACCATGTTGCATTTGGAGAGTCCCTGTGTGCCCAAACATTGGAGCTCCCCCACAAGTGACCCCATTTTGGAAACTAGACCCCCCAAGGCACCTATCTAGATGCATAGTGAGCACTTGGAACCCCCAGGTGTTTCACAAATTGATTCATAAATATGAAAAAGTGTTTTTTTTTTACTTTTTCATTTTTACTAATCAATTTGTGAAGCACCTGGGGGTTCCAAGTGCTCACTATGCATCTAGATAGGTGCCTTGGGGGGTCTAGTTTCCAAAATGGGGTCACTTGTGGGGGAGCTCCAATGTTTGGGCACGCAGTAGCTCTCCAAACGCAACATGGCGTCCGCTAACAATTTGAGCCGATTTTCCATTCAATTTGCTTGCGGACACCATGTCGCGTTTGGAGAGCCCCTGTGTGCCCAAACTTTGGAGCTCCCCCACAAGTGACCCCATTTTGGAAACTAGACACCCCAAGGCACCTATCTAGATGCATAGTGAGCACTTGGAACCTCCAGGTGCTTCACAAATTGATTCGTAAAAATTAAAAAGTGAAAAAAAAACACTTTTTCATATTTATGAATCAATTTGTGAAACACCTGGGGGTTCCAAGTGCTCACTATGCATCTAGATAAGTGCCTTGGGGGGTCTAGTTTCCAAAATGGGGTCCCTTGTGGGGGAGCTCCAATGTTAGGGCAAACAGGGACTCTCCAAATGCAACATGGTATCCGCTAGCAAATTGTCAGCTCAAATTGTTAGCGGACATCATGTTGCGTTTGGAGAGCCCCTTTGTGCCCAAACATTGGAGCTCCCCCATAAGTGACCCCATTTTGGAAACTAGACACCCCAAGGCACCTATCTAGATGCATAGTGAGCACTTGGAACCCCCAGGTGCTTCACAAATTGATTCGTAAAAATGAAAAAGTGAAAAAAAAACACTTTTTCATATTTATGAATCAATTTGTGAAACACCTGGGGGTTCCAAGTGCTCACTATGCATCTAGATAGGTGCCTTGGGGGGTTTAGTTTCCAATATGGGGTCACTTGTGGGGGAGCTCCAATGTTTGGGCACACAGGGACTCTCCAAATGCAACATGGTATCCGCTAGCAAATTGTTGGCTCAAATTGTTAGCTGACATCATGTTGCGTTTGGAAAGCCCCTGTGTGCCCAAACATTGGAGCTCCCCCACAAGTGACCCCATTTTGGAAACTAGACACCCCATGGCACCTATCTAGATGCATAGTGAGCACTTGGAACCCCCAGGTGCTTCACAAATTGATTCGTAAAAATGAAAAAGTGAAAAAAAAAACACTTTTTCATATTTATGAATCAATTTGTGTAACACCTGGGGGTTCCAAGTGCTCACTATGCATCTAGATAAGTGCCTTGGGGGGTCTAGTTTCCAAAATGGGGTCACTTGTGGGGGAGCTCCAATGTTTGGGCACACAGGGGCTGTCCAAACTCAACATGATGTCCGCTAACAATTTGAGCCGACAATTTGTTAGCGGATACCATGTTGCATTTGTAGTGTCCCTGTGTGCCCAAACATTGGAGCACCCCCACAGGTGACCCCATTTTGGAAACTAGACCCCCCAAGGCACCTATCTAGATGCATAGTGAGCACTTGGAACCCCCAGGTGTTTCACAAATTGATTCATAAATATGAAAAAGTGTTTTTTTTTCACTTTTTCATTTTTACGAATCAATTTGTGAAGCACCTGGGGGTTCCAAGTGCTCACTGTGCATCTAGATCGGTGCCTTGGGGGGTCTAGTTTCCAAAATGGGGTCACTTGTGGGGGAGCTCCAATGTTTGTGCACGCAGTAGCTCTCCAAACGCAACATGGCGTCCGCTAAAAATTTGAGCCGATCTTCCATTCAATTTGTTAGCGGACACCATGTCGCGTTTGGAGAGCCCGTGATGTGCCTAAACAGTGGAGCTCCCCCACAAGTGACCCCATTTTGGAAACTATACCCCTCAAGGATTTTATTAAGGTGTATAGTGAACATTTTGAACCCAGAGGTACGACACAGAATTTGTTTACATTAGGTCATCATATTGAATAAGTTGTCATTAGTCTTGAGCGCAAGTGCTCGCTACTTGAGTTTGCATCGGGTACTCAGGTATGCACCATGTACAGCATGTGCTCGAGTGACATGCTCGAGTCCCTGCTCCGCATGTTTCACGGTTATTAGACACCCAAACAAAAACATGCGGGGATCGCTCGTGCATGGCAGGCAATCCCCGTAAAGTTTTTTTGGCCGCGAAGCATATGGGGCAGAGACTCGAGCATGACACGCAAATACCCATGATACTCAATGCATACCAGAGCTCCCGATGCAAGCTCAAGTAGCGAGCACTTGCGCTCAACACTAGTCGCCATATTGTCATCTTTTTTCTTACTTTTGAAAAAAATCCCAACCCCATCACAACCCTAACCCCAACCCTAACCCCAACCCCAGCCCTAACCATAGCACAACCCTAACCGTAGCACAACCCTAACCGTAGCACAACCCTAACCCTAGCACAACCCTAACCCTAGCACAACCCTAACCCTAGCACAACCCTAACCCCAAACCCAGCCCTAACCCTAGCCCAATCCTAACCCAAGAGTTTATTTTTGACGCCGTTCCTCGTGCAGTATAAGTGATTAGACGACTTTATTCTTCGGGTCGGTGTGATTACAGCAATATCAGAATCATATGGGGTTTTTATGACTGACAGCTGTCACACACAAAAAGACGCATTTTTTGTAAAATCTAGTTTTTGCATCGCCATATTTTGAGAGCTATAATTTTTCCAGATTTTGGCAGACAGTCATGTGACGGCTCGTTTTTTGCGGGATGAGTTGATGTTGTTATTGGTGCCATTTTCAGGCACATGACATTTTTTGATCGCTTTCTATTCCGATTTTTGGGAGGCAGAATAAACAAAAACGAACAATTCAGGAATTGTTTTTTTTTTTTTTATTCTGTTCCGCGTGTGGTAAAAGTGATAAGGCAGCTTTATTCCTCGGGTCAGTACGTTTACAGCGGTACCACATTTATATCGTTTTTCTATGTTTTGCACTTTTACATAATAAAAGCAATTTTATAGAAAAAAATATTTTTTAGCATAGCTTTATTCTGAGAGCTATAACTTTTTTATTTTTCGGCTGATGGAGCTGTATGTCAGCTTGTTTTTTGCGGGACGAGATGACGTTTTCAGCGGTACCATTTTTATTTATATTCGTCTTTTTGATCGTGTGTTATTCCATTTTTTATTTGACGGTATGGTGATAAAGCATTGTTTTTTGCTTCGTTTTTTTTTTTTTTTTTACCGTGTTCACTGAAGGGGTTAACTAGTGGGACAGTTTTATAGGTCAGGTTGTTCCGGACGCGGCGATACCAAATATGTGTACTTTTATTGTTTTTTTTTGTTTTTTTTATAATAATATTTATTGATGGGTACATTATATTTTTATTTTTGGTGGATTATTTTATTTATTTATTTTTTATATTTTTGCAATTTTTTTTTTTTTTTTTTTTTCACTTACTGACAGTTTATATACTTTATTAATTTGTCCCATTATGGGACTTTCACATTTTTTTCTCTGATCGCCTGCATGGCACAGGAATGCAGCACCATCCCTGTGTCATACAGGCTATCAGCGCTGCACAGTGAGAAGATTGTTTGGAGATGCACTGCGCATGTCCAAACAATCTTCCTGCTGTCTGGTGACCCGGATGTTGTCATGACGACATCGGGTCGTCATGGCAACACCCGGGAAGCCTTTGCAGACAGCACTGGAAGCCGGAAGAGGAGGTGAGTATCTGCGATCGCCTCCCCTTGCCCCCGCAATGCTGCGATCGGCTGCAATCGACTTCGATCGCAGCATCGCAGGGGTTAATGTGCTGGGAGCGGTGCAGGACCGCTCCCTGCACATAGTATCGGGTGTCAGCTGTGACAATCAGCTGACACCCGGCGGCGATCGCGCCCGCACAGCCTGTGTGCGCGCGCGATCGCGATGACGTACTAATACGGGTCTGGCTCTTAAGTCCCAGGGCACAGACGCGTATTAGTACGTCAGATGTTATAAGGGGTTAATATGCTGTACTGCATGGCTCTTGCAAGGGGCATTACAAGTTCCTCCTTCCTAATTTTTGGCAGCTTTTGCTTCGAAGGCATAGGCAAAGACTATGGTAGACCCACTCCCCAATAATGGGAATGTTTTTAATATGCTGTACTGCATGGCTCTTATAAGGGGCATTAAAATCGTCTTGTTAAGCTACTGTGACCTCCACGTCTCTTCCAAGGGTCATTGATATTGTCTTTTTATTCCACTGGGACCTCCACATCTCTTCCAAGGGGCATTAAAACCGTCTTGTTAAACCACTCTGAACTCCACGTCTCTTCCAAGGGGCATTAAAACCGTCTTGTTAAGCTACTGTGACCTCCACGTCTCTTCCAAGGGGCATTAAAACCATCTTGTTAAACCACTCTGAACTCCACAGCTCTTCCAAGGGGCATTGAAATGTTGTTTTTAATTAACTCTAACCTCCACGACTCTTCCAACGGGCATTACATTTCCACCTAATTTTAGTCAGCTTTTGCTTTTCAATGCATAGGCGAACACTAAGGGAGACCCACTTCCCAATAATGGGTGGAAGGTTTTTAGTACGCTGTAATCCACATCTGTTTCAAGGGGCATTGCAGTTCCTCATAATTTTTGGAAAGCCTTCCATTCACTGCTTAGGCCAACAGTGTACAGGAGACCCAGTTGCTATAAATGGAAAAAACGGTTTACTTAAGGCCCTCTGACTTCCATGTCACTTCCAAGGGGTATTGGAGTGCCTCGAAATTTTTGTAGGCATTGCACTCACTGTACAGTAATGGCCAAAAGTATTGAGAATGAGACAAATAGTAATTTTTCCAAAGTTTACTGCTTCATTTTTTGTAATGGCAATTTGCATATACTCCTGAATGTCAAAGAGTGATCAGCTTAACAGCAATTATTGTACTTGCAAAGTCAATATTTGCCCAGAAAATGAACTTTAACCCCCAAAACACATTTCAACATCATTGCAGTCCTGCCTTAAAAGGAGCAGCTAACATCGTTTTAGTGATTGATCCATTAACACAGGTGTGGGTGTTAATTCGGACAGGGCTGGCGATCAATCAGTCATGATTAAGTAAGAATGACATCACTGGACACTTTAAATGGAGGCTGGTTCTTGGTATCATTGTTTCTCTTCAGTTAACCATGGTTATCTCTAAAGAAACACGTGCAGCCATCATTGCACTGCACAAAAATGGCCTAACAGGGAAGAGTATCGCAGCTACAAAGATTGCACTTCAGTCAACAATCTATCGCATCATCAAGAACTTCAAGGAGAGAGCTTGCATTGTTGTCAAAAAGGCTCCAGGGCGCCCAAGAAAGACCAGCAAGAGCCAGGACCGTATCTTAAAACTGTTTCAGCTGCGGGATCGGACTACCAGCAGTGCCGAGCTTGCTCAGGAATGGCAGCAGGCTGGTGTGAGTGCTTCTGCACGCACTGTGAGGCGGAGATTCTTTGAGCAAGGGCTGGTTTCAAGGAGGGCAGCAAAGAAGCCACTTCTCTCCAGAAAAAACATCAGGGACCGACTGATATTCTGCAAAAGGTACAGGGAGTGGATTGCTGAGGACTGGGGCAAAGTCATCCCCTTTTCGATTGTTTGGGACATCTGGAAAATAGCTTATTCGGAGAAGAAGAGGTGAGCGCTACCACCAGTCTTGTCTCATGCCAACTGTAAAGCATCATGAAACCATTCATGTGTGGGGTTGCTTCTCAGCCAAGGGAATCGGCTCATTCACAGTCTTGCCTAAAAACATAGCCATGAATAAAGAATGGTACCAGAATGTCCTCCAAGAGCAACTTCTCCCAACCGTCCAAGAGCAGTTTGGCGCCCAACAATGCCTTTTCCAGCATGATGGAGCACCTTGCCATAAAGCAAAGGTGATAACTAAATGGCTCATGGAACAAAACATAGAGATTTTGGGTCCATGGCCTGGAAACTCCCCAGATCTTAATCCCATTGAGAACTTGTGGTCAATCATCAAGAGACGGGTGGACAAACAAAAACCAACAAATTCTGGCAAAATGCAAGCATTGATTATGCAAGAATGGACTGCTATCAGTCAGGATTTGGTCCAAAAGTTGATTGAGAGCATGCCAGGGAGAATTACAGAGGTCTTGAAGAAGAAGGGGCAACACTGCAAATATTGACTTGCTGCATTAACTCATTCTAACTGTCAATATAACCTATTGGTACTCATAATATGATTGCAATTATATTTCTGTATGTGATATAAACATCAGACAAACACTAATAAAAACCAGAGGCCAGCAGATCATGTGAAAATATAATTTTGGTGTCATTCTCAAAACTTTTGGCCATGACTGTATGACCTATTACTGTGTAGCCGAACTGCTCCTTTTGGTACAGAAACATATCCTACAAGACATGTGTGGTTGACTGGCCTGATATTGATGTGAATGGTCCCTGTTCCTCCTGCTCTTTCTCCTTTGCCACCACCTCATCCATCATTCATCACCTGAAGCTTTGTTTTAACAGGAGTCATAGAACTGGGATAGTAGCAGGAAAACATCCAGCAGTCCTCGGAAGAGGTAGGATATGCGCCAAAACGCTGACCACCTCAGGCCTAGCCGCTACTACATACATGCGCTTGCATTCCAAGGAACAGAAAGCTAAGGAGATGGATGGCCTCATGATCATGAATAATTTACTCATTGTGTAGGAGGCCGACCACTGCTGCTGTCTACCTTCTGAACTTTGTGTTGAAGCCTGACTGACCCAGGACCCGCAATCCTCTATGTCTGGAGGACGTGTTGCATCCCAGTGTTCAACTATGTCCCGGCTTCCTCAATATTAATCCAGTGTGAAGGCGTCAGTGAGATGGACCATCCCTGGCCACATTCACTTGTCCACGTGTTTGTGGTTAGGCTGTCCTTCCCACTAAATGCACTGGGGAGGGCACAGGTAATGATTTGGCATGCGTGCTTGTGTATAAGGCGCACCGGGACAAATAGGGGTGGTTGGGGACCGTCTATGGACACCCGGCCGTGGGGCGTCTGGGGACCGAGTATGGACACCCGGCCGCCCCCTGGCAGCTGGGGATCGAGTGTGGACACCCGGCCGCCGGGCGGCTGGGGACTGAGTATGGATACCAGGCCGCCGACGCAGCCATTACATGGTGGCCGGTGTCTGCCTCCACAAGCCTAAAAAGCCTCATTTCAAGAGCAAGCAAGCTAGCAGTATGGTATTGCAGCCTGGGGGTGGGTGGCAGGATACACACTTACGCTTGCATTCCAAGAAAACAAAGCAGATGCTAACTTCTATCATCATCATCATGCTCCTCACCTTGGCACTCTCAACTCCCCTGATGGAGAAGCCACGGCCCACCGGAGGAGTCTGGTTGTTTGGTGGGCTCGTCCAATGCTGCCCTAAAGCAGGCCAGGCTAAGAAAAGTGTGGGGAAGGTTCCCAGGACAAATAGTGGCGGCTGGCGACTGAGTATGGATACCTCGCTGCCGAAGCAGCCATGAGATAGTGGCCAGCTTCAGCCTCCTCCAAACTAAAAGGCCCCATTTCAAGTGCAAGCTAGCAGTATGGTATTGCAGCCTGGGGGTGGTTAGGTGGCAGGCTGCACACTTACGCTTGCATTCCAAAAAAACAAAGCAGATGCTAACTTCTATCATCATCATCATGCTCCTCACCTTGGCACTGTCAACTCCCCTGATGGAGAAGCTAGGGCCCACCGGAGAAGTCTCTGATTGTCTGGTGGGCTCGTCTAATGCTGCCCTAAAGCAGGCCAGGCTAAGAAAAGTGTGGGGAAGGTTCCCGGGACAAATAGTGGCGGCTGGGGACTGAGTATGGAGACCTCGCCGCCGACGCAGCCATGAGGTAGTGGCCAGCTTCGGCCTCCTCCAAACTAAAAGGCCCCATTTCAAGTGCAAGCTAGCAGTATAGTATTGCAGCCTGAAGGTGGGTGGGTGGTTGGCTGCATATTTGCGCTTGCATTGCAAGGAATGGGGATGCACAATTGAACACTGCCCTGGGACAAGGACTTGCACGGGGATAGTTGTAAGTCTGCATCTTCTGATGCGGCAAGGATCACTTCTGATCGGCACACTTTTAGGCAGTGACCTGGGTGTCAGAGATGCTTCCAGGGGTCTTCCCCATGCTGTTCCCATGTCTTTTCAGCACTGTATGCATGTGTCACACAGCACATGGCCAGATAAGATTGTAAAATGTTAAAATGACATTTTCCAGTGAATACATTTGTCACGGTTGAAAGCAATACAAAAGTGCAAAAACGCATAAAAAATGCTACTTGTGAACATAGCCCAAGGTGTGGAGGAGCATTTTTGTTTTTGGTTATTTATTTTACCTTATACACAAGTCTTTACCCTGGAAAGGATGTTCCTTAACATATTTCACAGGAAAACAGTTTCAGTTTTGTTTTTGAACGTTTTATTGTGAGCACGTAAAAGTGGCTTAATACCTCTGACCATGTTGTTGACAGCAGTGACCTGGGGGTCAGAAATGCTTCCTGGGGCGATCCCCATGCTGTCCCCATGTCATTTGAGCACTGTCACTATCGTTTTGGGCACTTTTTAGGCTTTCTACAGACTGACGGGGGTGCTGCCGCAAAAATGCCTGGGTCTCCCATAGACTAACATTGGGCTCATTGCTCGGATCGAGCACCCGAGTATCACGGTGAGCTCGGCCCGAGCTTCGAGCACCCGAGCATTTTAGTGCTCACTCAACACTAGTAATCAGCACAAATAGAATTGAATGAATCGATCAGTGGAAGATCAAGTTTGAGATGAATTTCCTGAAATTGACAGCTGTTCAGGACTATGGGCCAGACACTGATCTGCATATCAATCTGCCTCCAGAATTTATTTTAAATGAATGGAGGCATTACTAGTGTGATATGTAATGGACGCTCTCTGCTCCCCAGATCTTACTGCAGAGCTGTGTGTGGTTATACCTAACACATCTGCAGGTTCCTCTCAGCTTCAGCTTCCATTTCACACAAAGCCAGTGTATTGCATTACGGCAGAGCTGTGAGAGCTGCAGCAAATGTGTTTGTAAGAAAGAAAACTTTAATTCCACTGTTCTGTGTTAATTACACGTCTCACACTGGTAACGCCCACTTTCATTAAAAATACGCTTTGGAGTCAAATTTTCATGCAAATCAGTTTCCTACCCATAGTTCTTAACAGCTCATTTCCATATAAAAAAACCTGTTCATTACAGTGTGAAATATTATAATAGACATTTTTTGCTAACTTAAATACATTTATTTCAGGCTAATAATCAACTTTAAAATTGATCAAAGTTCATTAAAAAAAATTGCCCTGTTGGATGTTAACAGCCCCTTTGTTTCCCTGAATATTCATCTTTAGAGGGGTTGTCCACGTTTGTAGACAATTTTGTTACTTAAATGCATCCAATAGGAACTATAAATAATTTTTTCAATAGTATTTCATTAAAAAATGTGCACTGTTTTCCTCCTATAGCCGCTTTATTACGCTGTTTATTGCTGGCTGCAAAATGAGTTAACAGGCTTGGCCACGTTATCTTTATTTTATCAGAAGTGTTGAGGACATGATTTTGTGTTCCATACAATTATATCAATATGACAGGTTCTCCTCTTGTTATTGATAATGCAACTTTCCTCCTAATCGCACAGCTCTCCAGTCCATACAATGGCTGCTGGAGTAGGAGCATATCACCTGACCTGTACATCAGTCTCCTACAATAGAAAAGCATTTTTTCATGTGAGTTTTTGAGTGGACAAGGTTGATGGACTGGTCTGGTTCATGCTCTTCCACCAGCAGCAAATCATGGACTGGAGATTTGTGTAGTCTGTGAGGAAAGCCGCAATTACAAGAGCAGGAAGAGAATCTGTAATACTTACAGTCATAGCCAAAAGTGTTGGCACCCTTCAAATTGTCCCAGAAAATGAAGTATTTCTCCCAGAAAATTATTGCAATTACACATGTTTTGTTATACACTTGTTTATTTCCTTTGTGTGTATTGGAACAACACACAAAAGAGGAAAAAGGGCAAATTGGATGGAATTTCACTCAAAACCCCAAAAATGGGCCGGACAAAATTGTTGGCACCTTCAACTTAATATTCGGTTATGGCAAACACTTTCGACCATAACTGTATATAATAGTAAGTGCCACAAAATCTAGTCCTCACGACATCTAATAAAATAAAGATAATGTGTCTGTGTAATACAGCAGCTGTAGGAGGCAAGCGATGCAAATTTATAATCCAACTGCAAAAATGATTTTAGCCCCAATTGCATGAATTTAGGTAAGAAAAATAATTGAAAAATTGTCCACAAAGGTGGACAACCTCTTTAATGCAGACTACAGTCATAAATCAGTTAAAGGAGCTCAGAAAAATAAAGATAAAAGAGTTACAAATTCCAAGTCAGACCATCCTAACGGGTTGACTGATGAATTCTCAGTTAAGTCTGCATCCAGAAAGAGAAAGTGCAACAGAGAGGCTATATAATGGAAAAGGTGCACAATTTTTAATGAAACTCAATTGTAAAAATAAATTTTGGCCACAACTATATGCATTTAAGTAAAAAAAAAAAAATTCATGAAAGGTGGACAACCCTTTTAATATATGTACAAAAGAAGCATATTCTAATCTGTTTTAAGTTAAGAAGTATGATTAGGAAATTATATAGATTGATGACAAGAGGTTCCCATTGCCTCTTCAGTGAGGAAGAGGACTTGAACCCTAGTGCCAGCTATTGTAAGTAGCAATCCTAAAAGTCACTATTGACCAGTTAACAAGCCTTGCCACATGACATGCATGACATGAAGAGGTAATTTCGAGATTTAATATCCCAGAGGAGCATTGCAAGGCTTACAAGTTTCCTCACATTAGCATACCAGGCTAGGCATGTCACTCTCCACAAGGAGAAACATTACCCCTTTAAATTTGTTGAAAAGTCTGATCTCCAATTTTCATCATGTGGGTTAACTACTTAAAAATAAAGTACAAGTATCCATATAACATGAACGAAACTTTGATATTAAACGCTTACTGTACAGCTTATTAAAATAACGAACAGCTTGTTTAGTAATAATTAATAGACAATAATCTTGTTCTTAAGTGTTAGGGCAGGCTTCTCAATGTTAGGTCTTCTATGTGCCTTAGAGGCCTGTTCATACAAATGATGCAATTAATCTGTATACATATGTGCATTGGCTAATACTATTGGCTGATAAATTGTAAATGCATTTTGAAAATACTATATGAAAATATAGGAAATTCTTTCTAATGCAGTTTTTAGTATTATGAAGAATTTTACAGTTATTATTTATATATACTGTATATACACATATATGTATATATATATATATATATATATATATATACAGTTATATGAAAAAGTTTGGGCACCCCTATTAATCTTAAGCTTAATGTTTTCTTAAAATAGCTGTTTTTGCAACAGCTATTTCAGTTTGATATATGCAATAACTGTTGGACACAGTAATGTTTCTGCCTTGAAATGAGGTTTATTGTACTAACAGAAAATGTGCAATCTGCATTCAAACAAAATTTGACAGGTGCAAAAGCACATTTGGAGAAGCCAATTTCTTTTTGGAAGAAGGTCCTGTGGACTGATGAAACCAAGATTGAGTTGTTTGGTCATACAAAAAGGCGTTATGCATGGCGGCAAAAAAACACAGCATTCCAAGAAAAACACTTGCTACCCACAGTAAAATTTGGTGGAGATTCCATCATGCTTTGGGGCTGTGTGGCCAATGCCGGCAACGGGAATCTTGTTAAAGTTGAGGGACGTATGGATTCCACTCTGTATCAGCAGATTCTTGACAATAATGTTCAAGAATCAGTGATAAAGTTGAAGTTACGCAGGGGATGGATCTTTCAGCAAGACAATGATCCAAAACACCGCTCCAAATCTACTCAGGCATTCATGCAGAGGAACAATTACAATGTTCTGGAATGGCCATCCCAGTTCCCAGACCTGAATATCATTGAACATCTGTGGGATCATTTGAAGAGGGCTGTCCATGCTCGGCGACCATCAAACTTAACTGAACTGGAATTGTTTTGTAAAGAGGAATGGTCAAAAATACCTTCATCCAGGATCCAGGAACTGTCACGGGTGTGTCGCCACGAAGATCGTCACGATTACACAGCCTGACTTCTCGCAGCTGAGTTTTTGGTGCTTTGTGTTTTTTGGCAGTGAGGGAGTTAACTCTCTCTCTCTTTGTGCTAGAGGAGGTCCAGCCTCGCCCAGCTGCAATCAATGCTGCTGTAGTGAGACTCCTTCAAATGCCTGCTGGTCTGTTGGGGAAGTGTCGGTGAAAGCATTTCATGCAGACTAACAGAGCGGATCGTGGTATTTGGAGTTTCAGAGCTAAGTGTATTTGGAGCGTTTTTTCCCTTCCTCGCTTTATCATTTATCTCCTTTCCCGTTGGTGTTCCCTCTGTTGTAGTTGTGTAGTTTTTGTATGCAAGGTGGTTTTGGTTTTTCCCTTGTACTGTCTCGTTCGTCTAAGTACTGTGTGTGGGCATATTATTACTTGTCCCCTTTTGTTGTGATCGGGGTCCTTCTCAGGACTAGATTACTTAGGTGCAGGGATCCTCAGGAGGTAGGGGTTACGCTGGCGGCCTGGACCTCTGTACCTTTAACAGTACCTCCAGGTTGAGGGATTAGTCAGTGGATAGGTTTTTTGCTGCTCTGGGTCTCGTATATGATGACCCAGATCGGATCTCCCTTGCTGAGTCTAAGTTACGTAGGATTCAGCAGGGAGATCGTCCGGTGGAGGAATTCTGTTCGGAGTTCCGTAGGTGGGCCACGGACACCCAGTGGAATGACTCGGCTCTTAGGAGCCAGTTTTGTCAAGGTTTATCCGACAAATTACAGGATGTGTTGGCACAGTATGACTCTCCCGCGTCACTGGAAGCCGCTATGGCCCTTGCTATTCGCGTTGACAGACGGCTTCGGGAGAGGTGCGGGATAACTCTACCCCCTGTGATGACTCCACCTCCTACAAGGTCTCCTCATATGGTGGTTCCCCTGGTCAGTCCAGAGGAGCCTATGCAATTAGGAGGGACATCATTTCGGGGGAGGGGACCGGTGGTGCGCCATAAGACAGGAAGGTGTTTCTTCTGCGGGAGAAAGGGACATTTTATTGGGGGGTGTCCATCCCGTCCCTTGCAGAGTGAAGAGTCGTCGGAAAACTGTTGATCCCAGGTTGTGTGGTGGACGGCAATCTGGGAGTAGGTATTTCATCCCTAGGTTCGTCTCAGTTTCTCGTACCGGCGGAGGTGGTGGTGGGTACGAGAACTGAGAGGATATCTGTTCTTCTGGATAGTGGGGCCGGGGCTAATCTGGTTGATGCTCGGTTTGCCCAGGTTCAAGGTATGCGATTGAGTGAGTTGGCTAAACCCATCCCCATATTCTCGATCGATGCCAGGCCTCTCGGTCAGGGAAGTTTTTTGCAAGCTGTGCATGACGTAAAACTTCAAGTGGGGGCGATACATAAAGAACTGTTGTCTTGCTACGTGTTGGAGGGTCTTCCCACTCCTATAGTGTTGGGCCTTCCTTGGTTAACTAAGCATAACCCGGTTATTAATTGGCAAACCAGAGAGATAAGCCAATGGAGTAAATTCTGTAATAAAAACTGCATGAACACGGTCATCGGTGCGGTTACTCCTTGGGTCTTACCTCCATTTCTGGCGGACTTTGAGGATGTATTCTCGGAGAAAGGGTGTCAGGAACTACCTCCTCATCGCGAGTATGACTGTTCTGTAAAACTGCTCCCTAAGGCCAAGTTACCTAAAGCTAGGTTGTATAACCTTTCTGGTCCTGAGAGGCAGGCCATGAAGGATTATATTTCAGAAAGTCTGGCTAAGGGGCATATTAGACCTTCATCTTCACCGGTGGCTGCGGGGTTCTTCTTTGTTAAGAAGAAAGATGGAGGCCTACGCCCTTGCCTGGATTTCCGTGAACTTAATCGGATTACGGTCCGAGATCCGTATCCGCTCCCACTTATTCCCGATCTCTTTAATCAGATCGTGGGCGCCAAATGGTTCTCTAAGTTGGATCTCAGGGGGGCGTACAATCTGATTAGGATGAAGGAGGGGGATGAGTGGAAGACGGCGTTTAACACTCCGGAGGGGCATTATGAGAACCTTGTCATGCCATTCGGTCTGACTAATGCCCCGGCGGTGTTCCAACACTTTGTTAATGACATTTTTCGCCGCCTGGTGGGACAGTTTGTTGTCATATATCTGGATGATATCTTAATTTACTCGCCGGATCTGGTGTCTCATCAGGAGCACGTTAGGCAGGTGTTACAGATCTTGCGGGATAATAAACTGTATGCCAAATGGGAAAAGTGTGTGTTCGCCGTACAGGAACTCCAGTTTTTAGGCTTCCTGGTTTCAGCGTCCGGTTTTCGTATGGACCCTGGGAAAGTGCGGGCAGTTCTTGAGTGGGATCGGCCAGAGAATCTTAAGGCACTACAACGTTTCCTGGGGTTTGCTAATTATTACCGGAAGTTCATTCGTAATTTCTCGTCCATGGTTAAACCTCTCACAGACATGACTAAAAAGGGGACGGATTTTTCTAGCTGGTCTGACAAGGCTTGTCAAGCATTCTCCTCCTTGAAAAAATGTTTTGCCTCGGCACCCATACTCATTCAACCTGATGCGTCACAGCCATTCATTGTAGAGGTAGACGCTTCCGAGGTAGGGGTGGGAGCAGTATTGTCACAAGGTTCGTCCCCTGGTAAGTGGCATCCGTGCGCCTTTTTCTCTAAAAAATTGTCGTCCGCTGAGAGGAATTACGATGTCGGCAATAGGGAACTCTTGGCCATTAAGTTAGCTTTTGAGGAGTGGCGCCATTTTTTGGAGGGGGCAGTCCATCCGGTCACCGTCATCACCGATCACAAGAACCTGCTATATCTGGAGTCCGCGAAACGTCTGAATCCCAGACAAGCTAGGTGGTCATTGTTTTTTACCAGGTTTAATTTTGTCGTTACATATCGTCCTGGGACAAAAAATGTAAAGGCGGATGCCTTATCTCGTAGTTTCCCTGGTGCCGGGAATACGGACGACCCGATTCCTATCCTTCAGGAGGGGGTGGTGGTTTCGGCAGTATGCTCTGAGCTGGAGGAGGAGGTACTGGAGGCTCAGGGGGACGCCCCTGTTGGACCTCCGGGGAGACTGTTTGTTCCAGATCAGTTGCGACAAAAGGTGATCGAGGCACACCATAACTCAGTTTTTGCAGGACACCCGGGGAGTAGAGCAACTGTGGATCTCCTCTCGCGTCGGTTTTGGTGGCCTAACTTACATAAGGAGGTGGTAACTTTTGTCGCGTCCTGTGGGGTTTGTGCGCGCTCTAAGACCTCACATACCCGTCCGTCTGGGGCCCTCTTACCTTTGAAGATCCCGGAGCGTCCTTGGACTCATCTGTCTATGGACTTTATTACGGACCTCCCTCCGTCTTCGGGTAAAACGGTCATACTCGTTGTAGTGGACAGGTTCAGCAAGATGGCACATTTTATCGCTCTTCCGGCTCTCCCTAATGCTAAAACTCTTGCGCAGGTGTTCATTGGGGAGATTGTGAGGCTTCACGGGGTACCCTCCGAGGTGGTGTCTGATCGGGGGTCTCAGTTTGTGTCCAAGTTCTGGAAGGCGTTTTATGCACGGCGGGGGATGCATTTGTCGTTCTCATCGGCTTTTCATCCTCAGACCAATGGTCAGACGGAACGTATGAACCAGAGCTTGGAGACATATCTCCGGTGTTTTGTGTCAGAGAACCAGGAGGACTGGGCTTCTTTCTTACCTCTGGCAGAGTTTGCTCTTAATAATAGGCGGAGCGAGTCCACTGGTAATTCCCCGTTTTTTGGGGCATATGGTTTTCACCCCCAGTTTTGTACTTTCAGTAGGGGGGGCTCTTCGGGGGTTCCTGAGGAGGAACGATTTTCCTCATCACTCGCTTCAGTATGGAGAGGGGTGCTGAAGAATCTGAAAACTATGGGGAACCGATACAAACGTATGGCTGATAGGAGGAGAGTGTCTGGTCCGGACCTAAGTGTGAACGATCTGGTATGGTTGTCTACCAGGAATATAAAACTTAAGGTTCCCTCCTGGAAACTGGGTCCCAGGTTCATCGGGCCGTACAGAATCAGTTCTATTATTAATCCGGTGGCATTCTGTCTTGACCTCCCCCCTACGTTTAAAATTCACAACGTGTTCCACAGATCGTTGCTTAAGAGGTATGTGGCGCCGGTGGTACCGTCACCTTTACCTCCCCCTCCAGTGGTGGTCAATGGTAACTTGGAGTTCCAGGTATCGAGGGTCATCGATTCACGCTTTAATCGCCGGTCCCTTCAGTACCTGGTTCATTGGAAAGGGTATGGTCCTGAGGAGAGGATGTGGGTTCCTGCGTCGGATATTAACGCAGACCGATTAGTTCGGGCCTTCCACACGACTCACCCGGATAAACCTGGCCCTGAGGGTCCGGAGGCCCCTCGTAGAAGGGGGGGTACTGTCACGGGTGTGTCGCCACGAAGATCGTCACGATTACACAGCCTGACTTCTCGCAGCTGAGTTTTTGGTGCTTTGTGTTTTTCGGCAGTGAGGGAGTTAACTCTCTCTCTCTTTGTGCTAGAGGAGGTCCAGCCTCGCCCAGCTGCAATCAATGCTGCTGTAGTGAGACTCCTTCAAATGCCTGCTGGTCTGTTGGGGAAGTGTCGGTGAAAGCATTTCATGCAGACTAACAGAGCGGATCGTGGTATTTGGAGTTTCAGAGCTAAGTGTATTTGGAGCGTTTTTTCCCTTCCTCGCTTTATCATTTATCTCCTTTCCCATTGGTGTTCCCTCTGTTGTAGTTGTGTAGTTTTTGTATGCAAGGTGGTTTTGGTTTTTCCCTTGTACTGTCTCGTTCGTCTAAGTACTGTGTGTGGGCATATTATTACTTGTCCCCTTTTGTTGTGATCGGGGTCCTTCTCAGGACTAGATTACTTAGGTGCAGGGATCCTCAGGAGGTAGGGGTTACGCTGGCGGCCTGGACCTCTGTACCTTTAACAGTACCTCCAGGTTGAGGGATTAGTCAGGGCCCCAGCTTAGGGTCAGCTTAGGCCCCCTACCTCCAGTATACAGAGACAGCGTGACAGGAACTCATTAAAAGCTACAGGAAGCGACTAGAGGCTGTTATTTTTGCAAAAGGAGGATCTACTAAATATTAATGTCACTTTTCTGGTGAGGTGCCCATACTTATGCACCTGTCAAATTTTGTTTGAATGCAGATTGCACATTTTCTGTTAGTACAATAAACCTCATTTCAAGGCAGAAACATTACTGTGTCCAACAGTTATTACATATATCAAACTGAAATAGCTGTTGCAAAAACACCAATTTTTATAAAACATTAAGCTTAAGATTAATAGGGGTGCCCAAACTTTTTCATATAACTGTATATATATACAGTATATTATATATATATATATATATATATATATATATATATATATATATATATACTAGCTATTGAACCCATTCTACGCCCGGGTGGCGAGCATTTTTATTGGTATATGGTCTCCCATGCTGGTATGTGCTGCCCCCCTCCTGCAATTTGTGCTGCCCCCATCCTGTCCCCACCATCTTATCCTGGTATGCATGGTACCCCTCATCCCCATCCTGGTATGCATGGCACCCCTCATCCCTATCCTGGTATGCATGGCACCCCTCACCCCCAATCATGGTATGCATGGCACCCTTCATCCCCAATCCTGGAAGGCATGGTACCCCTCATCCCCAATTCAGGTATGCGTGGTACCCCCCATCCCCAATTCTGGCATGCGTTTCGCTCCCCATCCCCAATCTTGGTATGTGTGGTACTCCTCATCCCCAATCCTGGTATGTATGGCTCCCTCACCCCCATCCTGGTATGCATGGCACTCCTCATCCCTATCCTGGTATGCATGCCACTCCTCATCCCTATCCTGGTATGCATGGGCCCCTCATCCCCAATC
This sequence comes from Phyllobates terribilis, assembly GCF_046119375.1. Taxonomy (NCBI): domain Eukaryota; kingdom Metazoa; phylum Chordata; class Amphibia; order Anura; family Dendrobatidae; genus Phyllobates; species Phyllobates terribilis. The sequence continues at coordinate 454,717,485 of NW_027362763.1, read as the reverse complement.
CTGGTATACATGGTACCCCTCATCCCTATCCTGGTATGTATGGTACCCCTCATCCTGGTATGCATGGCACCCCTCATCCCCATCCTGGTATGCATGGCACCCCTCATCCCCAAACCTGGTATGCGTGGCTCCCTCATCCCCAATCCTGGTATGCATGTTACCACTCATTCCCAATCCTGGTATGCATGTTACCCCTCATCCCCAATCCTCTTATGCATGGCTCCCTCATCCCCAATCCTGGTATGCATGGCTACCTCATCCCCAATCCTGGTATGCATGGCTCCTTCATCCCCAATCCTGGTATGCATGGCTCCCTCATCCCCAATCCTGGTATGCATGGCTCCCTCATCCCCAATCCTAGTATGCATGGCACCCCTCATCCCCAATCCTGGTATACATGGTACCCCTCATCCCCAATCCTGGTATGCATAGCACCCCTCATCCCCAATCATGGTATGCATGGTACCCCTCATCCCAAATACTGGTATGCATGGCACCCCTCATCCCCCAATCCTGGTATGCATGGTAACCCTCATCCCCAATCCTGGTATGCATGGCACCCCTCATCCCCAATCCTGGAATGCATGGCTCCCTCATCCCCAATCCTGGTATGCATGGCTCCCTCATCTCCAATCCTGGTATGCATGGCACCCCTCATCCCCAATCCTGGTATGCATGGCTCCGTCACCCCCAATCCTGGTATGTATGGCTCCCTCATCCCTATCCTGGTATGCATGGCACTCCTCATCCCTATCCTGGTATGCATGGGCCCCTCATCCCTATCCTGGTATGTATGGTACCCCTCATCCTGGTATGCATGGCACCCCTCATCCCTATTCTGGTATGTGTGGTACCCCTCACCCCCCCAATCCTGGTATGTATGGTACCCCTCACCCCCCCAATCCTGGTATGTGTGGTACCCCTCACCCCCCAATCCTGGTATGTGTGGCCCCCTCACACCCCCAATCCTGGTATGTGTGGTACCCCTCACCCCCCCAATCCTGGTATGTGTGGCCCCCACACACCCCAATCCTGGTATGTGTGGCCCCCTCATCCCTTTCACGCTGTACACACATACAAAAAATAAACACTTATACTCACCTTTCTTCCCTGTGCTCCAGGGCTGCTGCGTCCTGTTGTATCTGAGGCCAGGGGAGTAGTGTGGCGCCGGAGTATGCACATGTCCATACCGCACTGTCCGGCGCCATTTTGCTGAAGACACACTGCAAATGTGTCTTCAGTAAAGTGGCGCCGGATAGCGCTATGCGCATGCGCCGATCCGACGCCAAACTCTTGCCCCAGTCTCCGGCGAAGAGAGGTGCCACGGCAACGCTCCTCCCGGTCAGGTAAGTATGTAAGTATGGCGCCGGAGATCGCAGTATGCATTCAGTGTCTACGCATACTGTGAAATCCGGCGCCATACACTCCTCTTACCTGTAACGGCTGAATGCGTGCTTCTGTCTGGAGCCAGACTGCGCGTCGTGCATGCACAGCCTATAAAGGCTTCAGACAGAGACATGCATCTCCCATTATATTATAGATATATACAGTATATAGTGTATACAGTGGGGAAAATAGGTATTTGATACACTGCAGATTTTGCAAGTTTTCCCACCTACAAAGAATGGAGAGGTCTGTAATTTTTATCATAAGTACACTTCAACTGTGAGAGACAGAATCTAATAATAAAAAAACAGAAAATCACATTGCATGTTTTTTAAATAATTAAATTGCGTTCTATTGCAATAAGTATTTGATGACCTACCAACTGGCAAGAATTCTGGCTCTCGCAGACCTGTTAGTTTTCCTTTAAGAAGCCTTCCTACTCTGCACTCATTACCTGTATTAATTGCACCTGTTTGAATTCATTGCCTGTATCAAAGACACTTGTCCACACAATCAATCACACTCCAAACTCTCTACCATGGCCAAGACCAAAGAGCTGTTTAAGGACACCAGAGACAAAATTATAGACCTGCACAAGGCTGGGATGGGCTACAGGACAATAGGCAAGCAGCTTGGTGAGAAGGCAACAACTGTTGGCACAATTATTAGGAAATGGAAGAAACACAAGATGACTGTCAATCTTCTTTGGTCTGGGACTCCATGCAAGATGTCACCTCGTTGGGTAAGGATGATTCTGAGAAAGGTCAGGAATCAGTCCAAAACTACACAGGAGGATCTGGTCAATGACCTGAAGAGCTGGGACCACAGTCTCAAACATTACCGTAATTAACCCTTTACGCCATAATGAAAAAAAAAATGTTTTTAATGATAGAGTAGGGACTCACAAAATCTTGAGGACCCTTGACGATGGGTTGTGAGCTTACGGATTTTGGCCAAAATATTAACTAATACCTCATATGATATTTTTGCACTTTTTTTTTATCTGCCAGGGCACAGCCAGGCCCATTAATGGTGACCTTGTGAGTTGGGGCTTTGCACCTCTGTGATGCACGGATAGGGTGCCGGGCATCCCGCCTAATTGAATAGGAGGGGCGTGTAATAGGGTGCTGACTAGGCACAGTGCCGCGTGTGTGTGAATTGCATCCTACTGCAAGTTTCATCTGTGTGCAGTTTTAGTGCTAGGCAGTCGCTCCTCCAGTGAGAGTGGGTGAGAGTGATTGTTCATCAGCATTCCGCACCTGTGTTACCTCCTTCTAACAAAAGTGGGCCAGCTGCATCCTGGTGTGCATTTTTCTTGCAATCTTGGCTGGTAAGTACCATTGCCTTTTGCTATTTTCCACTACGCCATCATGGGTTAAAGACCTTCAGGGCATGCAAGGTCCCCATGATCATGCACATCTCAAGGCCCTTATGAAGTTTGCCAATTCAGTCCACATTATATACCTTTTCTTGTTAAGGATATGTGATACATCTGAGTTATTGGCATTGAGCTATGAACAAACCTTATAGGGGAGGAGACCACCACAGGAAACTTTTGAATCGAGAGTCCTAGTGGATTTATTTATTACAAACCAGGGAGCTGCTGGGCATGAATATCAAGTATGATCTCATATATCACTATGAGTAATACTTTTTATTTTTCTCCTTCATTTTTCATCTGAATCATGTGTGTTCTTTTTCTTTGCGATAGTATTGTATGTTTTTAATCACTTTCTATGGTTTTTTTTTACTATTTATCTAGGATAAATAGCCAGGATTTAGCCAGGATTGGCTCAGATGTATCAAGTGTCCTTAACAGGAAAAAGTATATAATGTGAACTCCACTCACTGTGCTTGGAGGAAGAAGAAGAATGAGTACAACCCCAAGAACACCGTCCTAACCATGAATCATGGTGGGGGAAAGATCATACTTTGGGGGTTCTTTTCTGCAAAGGGGACAGGACGACCGCATTGTATTGAAGGGAGGATGGATGAAGTAATGTATTGCGAGATTTTGGCCATCAACCTCCTTCCCTCAGTAAAAGCATTGAAGATGGGATGTTTCTGGGTTTTCCAGCATGACAATGACCCGAAACACACAGCCAGGGAAACTAAAGAGTGGAGTGGCCTAGCCAGTCTCCAGACCTGAATCCAAAAGAAAATCTTTAAAGGGAGCTGAAATTCAATGTTACCCAGCGACCTCCCCGAAACCTAAAAGATCTGGAGAAGATCTGTATAGAGGAGTGGGCCAAAATTCCTGCTGCAGTGTGTGCAAACTTGGTCAAGAACTACAGGAAAAGTCTGACCTCTGTAACTACAAACAAATATTCTGTACCAAATATTAAGTTCTGTTTTTCTATTGTATCAAATACTTATTTCATGCAATAAAATGCAAATTAATTATGTAAAAATCATACAATGTGATTTTCTGGATTTTTTTAAAATATCCTGCCTCTCACAGTTGAAGTGCACCTAAGATAAAAATTACTGAACTCTCCATTCTTTGTAGGTGGGGAAATGAGCACAATTGGCAGTGCATCAAATACTTATTTTTCCCATTGTATATATATTATACATACATACTGTAGGGAATTCAGCTTTCTGGTAGCCACGGTCTCACAAGGGGTCTGAGGATCTCATCTCGGTACCTGTAGCGCCGGCGTCCCTGCCCTCTGCTAGGCAGGGACGCTGTTCCCCTCACCCCTCTGCTCCGAGCCCGGCGTCCTCCTCCCGCTCTGCTGGCAGCGCGCGCTCCTTCCCGGCCACCGTGCTTAGGGCGCGCGCGCGCTCCCTCCCTCTTAAAGGGGCCGCGCGCGCCGTCCTAAGGAGTCCCCGGCCAATGGCCGGAGGACTTCACCATATATAAGGCACCTCCTCCAAAATGGAGGTGCCCGAGCAATGTTGTTGCACTGTTCACTACTCTGCTTCAGCCCTCAGGTCCCATTGCCAGTTACCTGCCAGATTCCTGCCAGTTTGCTGTCTGATTCCTGCCTGATATTCTGCTTACCTGCCTGCTAGCCTGAGGTCCGACGGTCTGCCTACCGACTCCTGTCAGTCTGTCTAAGGACCAGCTTGCCCGCTCACCTGGGAGCGCTCCTCTGCTACCTGCCTGCTAGCCTGAGGTCCGACGGTCTGCTCTCCAACTCCTGTCAGTCTGTCTATGGACCAGCTTGCCCGCTCACCTGGGAGCGCACATCTGCTACCTGCCTGCTAGCCTACCTGGAGGCTCCGCCATCACGTGCTGTGACCACCTGCCATTCCAGAGACTCCTGCCCGCTCACCTGGGAGCGCACACCTGTTACCTGCCTGCTAGCCTACCTGGAGGCTCCGCCGTCACGTGCTGTGACCACCTGCCATTCCAGAGACTCTCGCTTGCTCACCTGGGAGCACACATCAACCATCTGCCTGCTAGCCTACTTGGAGGCTCTGCCATCACAGGTCGTACCTACCCTTTACCCAGAGACTGCCCCGGTCACTTGCCGTGACCTTCTGCCCGTTCATCCAGAGACTGCCCCGGTCACTTGCCGTGACCTCCTGCCCGTTCATCCAGAGACTGCCCCGGTCACTTGCCGTGACCTCCAGCCCGTTCATCCAGAGACTGCCCCGGTCACTTGCCGTGACCTCCAGCCCGTTCACTCAGAGACTGTCCCGGTCACCTGCTGTGACTGCCTGCCCATCTTCCCTGGTCGCCACCCGCTCCCTTACAAGGACCGCCCCCTTGTATAGTAGCTCAGAGGTTCCGCCTCCCAGACCCGTTACAGTACCTAATGGCAGTCAGGCTACCACTGGTGAGCACATGGAGGGCTGTGCGGCCCTCCAAAGAAATGCCACGCCACACCATTACTGACCCACTGCCAAACCGGTCATGCTGAAGGATGTTGCAGGCAGAAGATCGCTCTCCATGGCGTCTCCAGACTCTGTCACTTCTGTCACATGTGCTCAATGCGAACCTGCTTTAATCTGTGAAGAGCACAGGGCACCAGTGGCGACTTTGCCAATCCTGTTGTTCTGTGGCAAATGCCAAGCGTTCTGCACGGTGTTGGGCTGTGAGCACAACCCCCATCTGTGGACGTCGGGCCCTCATACCACCCTCATGGAGTCGGTTTCTAACCGTTTGTGCAGACACATGCACATTTGTGGCCTGCTGGAGGTCATTTTGCAGGGCTGTGGCAGTGCTCCTCCTGTTCCTCCTTGCACAAAGGCGGAGGTAGCGGTCATGCTGCTGGGTTGTTGCCCTCCTACGGCCCCCTCCACGTCTCCTGGTGTACTGGCCTGTCTCCTGGTAGCGCCTCCAGCCTCTGGACACTACGCTGACAGACACAGCAAACCTTCTTGCCACTGCTCGCATAGATGTGCCATCCTGGATGAGCTGCACTACAAGAGCAACTTCTGTCAGTTGTAGAGTCCGTCTCATGCTACCACGAGTGTGAAAGCACAACCAACATTCAAAAGTGACCAAAACATCAGCCAGAAAGCATTGGTACTGAGATGTGGTCTGTGGTCCCCACCTGAAGAACCACTCCTTTATTGAATGTGTCTTAATAATTGCCAATAATTTCCATCTATTGTCTCTTCCATTTGCACAACAGCATGTGAAGTTGATTGTCAATCAGTGTTGCTTCCTAAGTGGACATTTTGATTTCACAGAAGTTTGATTTACTTGGAGTTATATTCTGTTGTTTAAGTGTTCCCTTTATTTTTTTGAGCAGTGTATATACATATATACACACATACATATGGGTTTAATTCAAATCCATTGATATTATATCACAAACAATTTAGTGTGACAAATATATGGCAATAGGGTATTTCTGTAAGAGGGTAAAGACTTGTTTTAAAACACTATGTAAAATGCAACCGAATATGAATATTTGCATCTTTTGTTTCATTTAAAAGAGTTCAGATTATTCCCAATGAAAAAGTATTTTACAGAAGTTCAAATCAAAGTACTATAGCACATTAGTTTATCACTAATACTCTGTGTGCTAGGCTGCTCTGCTTCCAAGTACAAACTGCAAATATGTCCACTGAGTTGGAAAAAAAGCTTTGGTGTTTCTTCAGCACCATGGATAGCACTATCATTGGCGTTAGATTTACACCTGTTTAGCTGTCTATGGCTACATTCACACATTCACTTTTTTCATCTCTGTGCTGTTTTTTTATTAAAACAGATAGCAAACTGTCCCATAGAGTTTAACACCTTCCTGACATTGCCAGTTTCCATTTTTGCATTTTCGTTTTTCTTCTCCCTCTTCCAAAAGCCAAAACTTTTATATTTTTCTGTCCACATCGACAAATCAAGGCTTGTTTTTTGCTGGACAAGTTGTACTTTTGAATGCACCATTCATGTTAGTTACTACATGTACAGGAAAACAGAAAAAAAAAACAAGTGTGGTGAAATTGTGAAATAAAATGCAATTCTGACATTGTTTTTTGGGAATTGTTTCATGGTGGTTTTAATAGAAATGTGTTAAAATGGATTACAATTGCAATCTCTGATATACTAAAATTATCAATAGCAAAAAAACATTTAAAGGAAGAAACCAAGGTAATGACAACCTAAAAGGTAACTCGAGTATGGATAAGGGTCCTAGTCTCACAGTGGTCAGTCTATATGAAATAGCCTATATCATGAAAGAGCCACCCCATGCAGCACAAGGAAACATTAACCAAAATGAATACATATGTGGATGACAATTCTAAGCTGACAATGGTCATTCTTTTCCGAGACAGTCTATACATCACAAAGCCAACTCATCTATCAAGGAGAGGTTAATCACACTAATTAACCTATTAGTATTCCATACATTAATTTATAAAAAAAGGAAGTAAATGGGAACAATCTCACCAATGTAAAGGCCTCAGTGTAGTCATAACATAAATTGCAAATTGCAGACAGGCCCTATAGTTTGGGTGGGGTAATTGGGGTGTCTGCCATTGTAGAGTGCTGGGCAGTGTACTTAATCTAATATTGTCGACATGATCAATAGGTTGTAAGGTTGCATGGTGCCCTACACATATCTGTGTGACTGGAGCCCTATATATATATATATATATATATATATATATATATATATATATATATATAAAGAAAGCGCAGCAGCACTCCATTATGGCCAAGATACATAAAGACAATAAAACCATTTAATTTAAACTGTGTTATTACTCAATAAGCTTTACTTACAAAAAATGGAGGTTCTTAGCGCATAAATTGGCCAATTCATGTGTGCCCATCAACCGCTGCAAGGTGACCTCCCATCTGTCCCAACTGACCAGCACATCCCAAATGTGAACAGGTGCAAGCTGCAGAAGCCAATTTATGCGCTAAGAACCTTATGCAGTTTCTGCAGCTTGCACCTGTTCACATTTGGGATGTGCTGGTCAGTTTTTTTGACATATTACTATAGGAGGTGGGAACTGCCTCCTGTTTGACCTTGCACTCCCCCCCCATTTAACCAGCAGGTGATGTATATTCTATTCTACCAGCCCATTTAAATTGTAGGTGTTTTAGCCCAGAAGTGACATGTTCTGTCCAGAGTTATAGGCTTGTAGCCCAAGAGAGGCATGTAGGCAGAGTAGTACCCATCAGATGGGAGGTCACCTTGCAGCGGTTGATGGGCACACATGAATTGGCCAATTTATGCGCTAAGAACCTCAATTTTTTGTAAGTAAAGCTTATTGAGTAATAACACAGTTTAAATTAAATGGTTTTATTGTCTTTATGTATCTTGGCCATAATGGAGTGCTGCTGCGCTTTCTTTTTATATATCTTATGCAGTTTCTGCAGCTTGCACCTGTTCACATTTGGGATGTGCTGGTCAGTTTTTTTGACATATATATATATATATATATATATATCTATACATAGATATATATATATCTATATATATATACAGGGTGGTCCAAAAGTAGGTGGACAGAAAATAATAACATTAGAATCAGGCTGTTGCTGTAACTGGGGAGCAACTGGATTCATTAGAATTTTGAGATATTTATCGCCTGTGACTGTTCCATCAAAAAATATTGGTCCTAAAACACCAAAACTTGAAATACCACCCCAAATATTGACACCAGGCTCATTTAGTTGTTGCTCTAATGTTAAATGCATGTTCTCATTATACCAGTAAATACAATTATGTCTGTTAATATGGCCGGATAATTTGAAAGAAGCTTCATCACTCCACATAATGTTATCTAAAATTACTGGATTTTCTTCAATTTCGTTAAGCATAATCTCACTAAATTGCAGCCGCCTGTCTGGATCATCCTCCAATAAACTATGAATTAGAAGTGAACGATAAGCTTTCTGTTATGCACACGCCCGCACTGACTGGTGTGTGCGTGATTAGTGATCCCACTGTGCCATGAACCGGAGAGTGCCTGGAGGGGCGTAACTAAGTATCAACCCGATCCGACCCAGGTCGCATGACAGCTACGACGCCGTGCACAAGGGAGGAACCGAGCAGAGGGACCAGGTGCCACTCCAGGTCAGACCCCGGACACGGCTGTTGACCCACACCGGGGAATACAGGAACAGGCAGGTTAGAGCACAGGCTGGGTAGGGTCCAGCACAGACTGGGAGACGAGTTCAGAGCCGCAGATGCGGTAATCAAGCAGAGTAAAGCGAAACCGCAGGTGCGGTGGACAAGGCTGAGCAGAGCGAAACCGCAGGTCCGTGGACAAGGCTGAGCAGAGCGAAACCGCAGGTGCGGTGGACAAGGCTGAGCAGAGCGAAACCGCAGGTATGGTGGACAAGGCTGAGCAGAGCGAAACCGCAGGTGCGGTGGACACGGCTGAGCAGAGCGAAACCACAGGTGCGGTGGACACGGCTGAGCAGAGCGAAACCGCAGGTGCGGTGGACACGGCTGAGCATAGCGAAACCGCAGGTGTGGTGGACAGGGCTGAGCAGAGCGAAACTGCAGGTGCGGTGGACAGGGCTGAGCAGAGTGAAACCACAGATGCGGTGGACAAGGCTGAGCAGAGCGAAACCGCAGGTGCGGTGGACAAGGCTGAGCAGAGCGAAACCGCAGGTATGGTGGACAAGGCTGAGCAGAGCAAAACCGCAGGTGCGGTGGACACGGCTGAGCAGAGCGAAACCACAGGTGCGGTGGACACGGCTGAGCAGAGCGAAACCGCAGGTGCGGTGGACACGGCTGAGCATAGCGAAACCGCAGGTGTGGTGGACAGGGCTGAGCAGAGCGAAACTGCAGGTGCGGTGGACAGGGCTGAGCAGAGTGAAACCACAGATGCGGTGGACAAGGCTGAGCAGAGCGAAACCGCAGGTGCGGTGGACCAGGCCGAGCAGAGTGAAACCGCAGATGCGGTGGACAGGGCTGAGCAGAGCAAAACCGCAGGTGCAGTGGACAGGGCTGAGCAGAGCGAAACCGCAGGTGCGGTGGACAGGGCTGAGCAGAGCGAAACCGCAGGTGCGGTGGACAGGGCTGAGCAGAGCGAAACCGCAGATGCAGTGGACAAAGCTGAGCAGAGTGAAACCGCAGATGCGGTGGACAAGGCTGAGCAGAGCGAAACCGCAGATGCGGTGGACAAGGCTGAGCAGAGCGAAAAAGCAGGTGCAGTGGACAAGGCTGAGTAGAGCGAAACCGCAGGTACGGTGGATAAGGCAGAGCGGGCAGGAACCGCCGGAGCGGTAAGTAAGACAGAGCAGAGATAAACCGCTGGGGTGGTAAGCAAGGCAGAGCAAGGGGGAAACCGCCAAAGCGGTGAGCAAAGACAGAGCAGAGGGGACAGGGCTCTGTTCACACGGAACAGACTGGAATGGAAAGGCAGAACCAGATACACACAAGGTACTTGCAAAGAAGTAGCGAGTGGACTCCAAACTCACAAAAGGAAGTACAGCGACAACGAGTAGGAGTTAGGTGCAGGTTCAGACTCTGCAGAAAAAGGAAAGGTACAGACATAAAGAAAAACAGGTAACAGGCTAGGAAAGTGTTCAGACAGGAACTGAGTGTTAAGACAGGAACTGACACTGCAGCGAGATACAGGAGTGAGTCTGGGTATGTGGCCCCCAGAATGGCCGACAAACAGGCTAGAAGACACAGATAACAGGTCTGGGTATGCGGCCCCCAGAAGGCAGAACGAACAGGCTAGGAACGTGTTCAGACAGGCCTGGGAATACAGCCTCCAGGAAGGCGGACAGGCAAGAAAAACAGAACAGGACCTGGCACATCAGAGACAAGAAGCCCTCTGAAGATAATAGTTGCTCAGGCACCAGCTTCAAGGTGGAGCTGGTTTAAATATCCAATGACAGACAGCAATAGGCTGAGGACGCATTAGGGGTGTGCCCACAGCAGCTGCAAAAAACAGGGAGTAACCGGGCTGCCGCCCTAAGCAGTCAGAACAGAGACAAACAGACAGCATGAATAGAAGCCAGGCTATCAGACTGGACTGAAGATCAAGTTTGCGATCTTGCATAGTGAGAGATGGTGCACCATGCAAGCCCGCCACCAGGTATGTTACACTTTCCACCAAATAGATTTCAGGATTCGCATGATAGAAGCTCGTGAAATTCACAATTCCAAAGAGGCTCTTCTGGTGGACTTTTTTGGACTCTGAACAAATGTTTCAGCAACAAGTTGTTTATTATCTTCTGTACAGACTGTTTTGGGTCGACCTGTTTTTGGAGCATTAAGGATTGAGCCAGTGGCATTGAATTTGTCATGAATGCGGTAAATGGTTTGTCTCTTTGGGACTTGAGTACCAAATGTTTCAACCCAATTTGCTCTAACTGTCTCAGCATTTTGAGATTTCCAATACTCTGTTAAAATCCATTTTCTTTGATCTGTATTTAAATTATTTGCCATTATGTGTTATCTGAATTATATGAAAAGAAAACAGATTTGGGGGAGATCTATCTGTGAAAACTAGATCTGTGAAACTGGCTCAGTTGCCCTTAGCAACCAATCAGATAACACCTTTCATTTTCCAAAGAGTCTGTGAGGAATGAAAAGTGGAATCTGATTGGTTGCTAAGGGCAACTGAGCCAGTTTCACTTTACACCATGTTTGATAAATCTCCCCCTTCATAATCTTATTACACTTTCTGTCCACCTACTTTTGGACCACCCTGTATATATTTCATATGTGCATCTACTGTATGATAGTAAGTAACCACACCCTTTGTGGATGATAGGTGTGTGAGTGGTGGTTTATCAGCATTTTGTATCTGTGCAACCCCACATTATATCAAGAGAGTGTTCTGCATCCTGCAAGAATTGGTAAGTATAGTTGTTTTTCTGTGATGTTTTTTAAATTGTCACTGAAAAAAGTTTGAACAGCTAAATTCCTTTAATTTTTACAAAGATGACCAAACATGGATGGAAAACAGATGCAAAACAAAGGTGTAGATGTAGATTAGACCAGTGCTTTTTCAACTACTCAAAACCAAGTACTTTCAATCCAGTGTTATTCTTTTTGTGTTTGTTTCTTTATCACGCTGATACTATTTTTCTTAGCATTGTGCTAGTTCCATTAGTTACCGATCCTCGTACCACACTGGTAGAGGAGCTCATCTTCCCCATAAAGCCGTCATACACAATGATCCCTCCACAGTGACAATCTAGAGCCCGATACAGAATTCTTGTCACAGAAACAGCCAAAATTGCTGCATCACAACAATCGCCACTTGATTTACTGTAATTAAGATCTATTCAGGCAATACAAAACTGTCTTGGATCTTATACAACGCATACATAAGTGTTACAGAGAATATGGTTTATTGTAACAATTCAACTGATTGTTAGTGCTAAAATGAAAGCTAATGTGTCTTCCATCACCCACACACAACTACATCCATTTAATACAATTTGGTAAGGAAGGACAATAACAGGTCAGGTCTCTTTTTTTTTAGTTTTTAAAGATAGCCATATTAATTCTATACAGTTTCATATAACATGGAATATGGATACTTCTATAAAAAGTCATTGAGCTAAAGACATTTTATTTGAATACTCAAATTGTAATATTTTTCTAATGAGAACAATTATCCTAAGCACCACATGTACACTTCTACTCAAGATGAAAGAGAATGTGAGTGCCTGTTTCCTCTCTGTGTGATGAGAGATGCTGGTTGTTGTGGATTTCCAACAACAGCAGGTACCATTTATATGGCCTATGAATTAAATTAAAACAATAAAGGACCCCTGACAAGAAGTTGGCCATTGCCTCCGCAGGAACCATACCTGATGTGCGACAGCATCCTTTTCCTCCTAATGTTGAGATGAGAGGTTCTGCATAACCCCTTTCAAAGGATGAATACTTATGTAGATATTTATTGAAAGTAATAAATACAATACAAGTCAAAAGTTTGGATATATCTGTTGAAGCAATGACTTTCCTTGTTCTTATTGGTATGTGCACATTGTGGATTTTGACTGAAGGCAGCAAAACCACAAAGGGAGACATTTGGAAACATGTGGAAACAAGGAGTAAAGAAACTTTTGTGAAACAGACCAGAATATGTGTAAAACCTTAGATTTCTCAAAGCACCCCACTTGTACTCTGATGAGAATAGTAGTTTAAGCATGTAGTCGGCATCAGTCTCTAATAGAGATGAGTGTTGTTCTACTCGAACTGTTCGCCAATCTCAAATTCGAGCTGTTTTGGGCGGTGTTCGAGCCGTTCGGCGAACACGAACGATTTGAGAAAAATTCGGCTGTTCAAGGTTATGTTCGATAACTGTTCGCACACCAAAATCATAACTGGATTTTTTCTCAGTAATGATGAAAATTAATGTTAATACGCAGTTTGAGTGTACAGCGGGGTGGGGGGAGGGGCAGGGGATGGATCTCTGCAGGAATAATGAAGATCTCCATTTTTTTTTTCTCTTTCCCACATTTGCAGTGGGGAGGTGCAATCTGTCAGCCTATCAGCAGCGCACACACGGAGCGAACTGCTGTTTTTCACACAAGCAAGGGCATTTGTCATTGGCAGTGTATGTGACATGTCCTTGCCCTATAAGACCAAGCCATTTTCCCTGTCGCCACCATTTTCTCACTGCTGCAGCTGCGTGTTAGACGGCACCGCTGTTGCTGTGTGCGCTATACCTTGTTAATTTCAAGCCAATTTTCGCACAAATCTACAGATAGCTTGGGAGTAGGGAATAGTTGTGATTGCAGTCCTTTTAAGGACTAGGTTACAGCATTTCCTACGACTTTTATCAGGCAGGTCTGTGCTCTTAAATAGATAGATTGTGGGAGTAAAGACTAATTGTAATTGCAGTCCTTTTCAGGACTAGGTTACATCAGTTCCTATCAGTTTTTGCCAGGCAGGTCTGTGCCAGTGCTGTGCAAGTTTTTTTCACAGCATTTGGCTGAATCTAGCAAAGCTAATCCTTTTTGGCCTATTGCAGAGTGTGTTAGTCAGTGGAGTAGCCTATCTGTGTTGCAAGATATACCACCTGTGTATAGAATACCAATTTTTTTACTGCACCTAGTGAAGTAAAATCTTTTGGGCATAGCATCATTCTATTAGTCCATCTATACTGACCTCCATCAGGTTGCAAATTGAATATAATTTTTTTCTGCATCTAGCTCTGAAAAAATATTTGGGCTTCTAGCAGTGTGTGCGACTTGTTCTATTAGTCCATCTATACTGACCTCCATCAGGTTGCAAACTGAATATAATTTTTTTCTGCATCTAGCTCTGAAAAAATATTTGGCCTTCTAGCAGTGTGTGGGACTTTCTCTATTAGTCCATCTATACTGACCTCCATCAGGTTGCAAATTAAAAATAATTTTTATCTGCATCTACCTCTGAAAAAATATTTGGGCTTCTAGCTGTGTGTGGGACTTGTTCTATTAGTCCATCTAAACTGACCTCCATCAGGTTGCAAACTGAATATAATTTTTTTCTGCATCTAGCTCTGAAAAAATATTTGGCCTTCTAGTAGTGTGTGGGACTTTCTCTATTAGTCCATCTATACTGACCTCCATCAGGTTGCAAATTAAAAATAATTTTTATCTGCATCTAGCTCTGAAAAAATATTTGGCCTTCTAGCAGTGTGTGGGACTTTCTCTATTAGTCCATCTATACTGACCTCCATCAGGTTGCAAATTAAAAATAATTTTTATCTGCATCTACCTCTGAAAAAATATTTGGGCTTCTAGCTGTGTGTGGGACTTGTTCTATTAGTCCATCTATACTGACCTCCATCAGGTTGCAAACTGAATATAATTTTTTTTCTGCATCTAGCTCTGAAAAAATATTTGGCCTTCTAGCAGTGTGTGGGACTTTCTCTATTAGTCCATCTATACTGACCTCCATCAGGTTGCAAATTAAAAATAATTTTTATCTGCATCTAGCTCTGAAAAAATATTTGGCCTTCTAGCAGTGTGTGGGACTTTCTCTATTAGTCCATCTATACTGACCTCCATCAGGTTGCAAATTAAAAATAATTTTTATCTGCATCTACCTCTGAAAAAATATTTGGGCTTCTAGCTGTGTGTGGGACTTGTTCTATTAGTCCATCTATACTGACCTCCATCAGGTTGCAAACTGAATATAATTTTTTTCTGCATCTAGCTCTGAAAAAATATTTGGCCTTCTAGCAGTGTGTGGGACTTTCTCTATTAGTCCATCTATACTGACCTCCATCAGGTTGCAAATTAAAAATAATTTTTTTTCTGCATCTACCTCTGAAAAAATATTGGGTTTCTAGCTGTGTGTGGGACTTGTTCTATTAATCCATCTATACAGACCTCCATCAGGTTGCAAACTGAATATAATTTTTTTCTGCATCTACCTCTGAAAAAATATTTGGGCTTCTAGCTGTGTGTGGGACTTGTTCTATTAGTCCATCTATACTGACCTCCATCAGGTTGCAAACTGAATATAATTTTTTTCTGCATCTAGCTCTGAAAAAATATTTGGCCTTCTAGCAGTGTGTGGGACTTGTTCTATTAGTCCACCTATACTGACCTCCATCAGGTTGCAAATTCAAAATAATTTTTTGTCTGCATCTAGCTCTGAAAAAATATTTGGCATTCTAGCAGTGTGTGGGACTTTCTCTATTAGTCCATCTATACTGACCTCTATCAGGTTGCAAACTGAATATATTTTTTTTCTGCATCTACCTCTGAAAAAATATTTGGGCTTCTAGCTGTGTGTGGGACTTGTTCTATTAGTCCATCTATACTGACCTCCATCAGATTGCAAATCGAATATAATTTTTTTCTGCATCTAACCCAGCCAATAGTTTTGGCCTAATACCACAGTTTGGCCACTCAGCTCTGCTCGGTTCCCATCCATTGTTTTTTTGTGCAAACAACTCCAGAGTTGTGAATTAGTTAACCACCAAAATGAGTGGAAAAAGGCCTGCTGTTGGTGGAAAGGGGAATAGGCGTGTTGGGAAGGGGAAAAAAGGTTGTGTACGTGGGGTAGGTGTTAAAGCAACAGTAACATCTGCAGAAGAAAGACCATCTTCCAGCCAAACTAAAATGTCTACTTCTTTTAGCGGACAATTTGATAAGATCCCTTTCTTACGGCCACGCCAATCGCTACAAATTCCAAATGAGGCACAAAAACAGCAGGTGCTTCAACGGATATCAAGTGCTCCTTTAAGTGGGCTCTCCTCCACATCAACTTCAACATCACAAATACTCCAGTCCTCAAAGGTGTCACCCCAATCGCACTTGCTTCCTCACAGCTCCCAAATCTCCAGCTGCCCGTCTGAGTATGAGGTAGAACAGATGGTTGAGTCTGCAGAGCTGTTTACTCATACTAGAAGCCTGGGAATCAGAGGTCGACTCCAGCGCTTCTGTGAATCCAGACGAGGAAATGATCTGCACTGATGCCCAGAATCTTTATGAGTCGGATCCAGGACCAGACGCAGAAGGTTCTGACCATAATGTAGACCCTCATTCCCAAACTGTAACTCCTGTTGGTGGAGACAATGAGGAAGACGATGATGAGACTCAAATACCTGATTGGAGCGACAACTTTAGTTTTTTGTCAGGGCAGGAACAGGTTGGCTCTGAGGACGACGGGTGTGATAACGCACAGGGTGATGATGATGAGGTTGGAGATCCCACTTACTGTCAACCCACAGTCAGCCAAGAGATGAGGTCAGCAGAGGAGGTGGAGGAAGATGCTAGTGACGACGAGGTCAGGTTGCGCCTTCCTGGACAGAGACGTAGTACTGGAAGCACGTCAACAACTGCATCCTCAAACACAACTCTGCCTCTCACCACAAGTCGTGGTGGCTCTTCAGGTCGCATGGGTGCTAAGCCTTGCATAGCCTGGGCATTTTTTCAGATCGATAAAGATGACCCAACTCGTGTTATCTGTAACATTTGTCAGCAAAAGCTAAGTAGAGGCCAAAAAATACATAGTTTGAGTACTTCATGCATGAACCGGCACATGGACATGAAGCATAAGTTGCAGTGGGAAACTCAGTGTGCTACAATGCGGCCTAGCCGGCCGGGCCAACCACCGTCTGCCATATCTTGTGCATCCGCGGCCTCTTCATCCTCTGTGACTGGGGGGACAGCAGTCACACCTGTTTTGGGGCGCAGACCTGCCACCTCTTTACCCGCAACAGCCAGCGTGATTGGCAGGTCATAATTTTCTTGGGAGGTGGTAACACCAGCTGGTGTTGAGCGCTGTCCAACATCGATAGCACCACCTTTGGATCAAGGCAACCTAACATGTCCGCCTGCATCTTCCTCACAGACCGGCAGTTTGCCGGGGACACCCTTATCAACCCCGTCTAAGCACAATAGCCAGCCCTCGGTCCCTCAGATGTGGACAAGTAAAAGACCATTTCCTCTTGTCCATGAGAAAGCTAAGAGGTTGAATTTCACCATCTGCAAGCTCTTGGCTACAGAAATGCTGCCTTTCCGCCTGGTGGACACAGAGGATTTTCGAGACCTTATGTCCGTCGCAGTGCCCCAGTACCAGATGCCCAGTCGGCACTACTTCTCAAAGAAAGGTGTGCCTGCGCTCCACCAGCATGTCGCACACAACATCACCGCTTCTTTGAGAAACTCTGTGTGTGACGGTGCATTTCACCACAGACACTTGGACGAGTAGGCATGGACAGGGGCGTTACATTTCGCTGACTGGGCACTGGGTAACTATGGTGACAGCAGGACAAGGGGCTGCTGTCCAAGTCTTGCCGTCCCCACGAGTTGTGCGTCAATCCTCTTTATGTCAAAGTTCCTCCACTGCTTCTGCCTCCTCAACCTCCTCTCGGTCTTCCACCTGCACCCAAAGCCTGTCTGGTCATGCCACAAGCTTTCTAACTGCGCAGAAGGGATCCTGCACACCTCCTTACTATGCTGGCAGTAGGGCTCAACGTCATCAGGCGGTTTTTACTTTGAAATGTCTGGGAAATGTGAGTCACACAGCTGAGGAGTTGTGGTCAGCTCTGGAGAACCAATTTCATGAATGGTTGTCTCCACTGGACCTGAAACCAGGGAAGGCCGTGTGCGACAATGCTGCAAACCTGGGTGCGGCCCTTCGCCGGGGCAATGTCACACACGTGCCTTGTATGGCTCACGTGTTGAACCTGGTTGTCCAGCAATTTTTAGCCCACTATCCCAGACTAGATGGCCTTCTGCAGAGGGCACGGTCGCTGTGTGCTCACTTCCGCCGTTCGCATCCCGCAGCTCAGCGACTTACATCTCTACAGAAGTTGTTGGGCCTGCCACTTCACCGGCTAAAATGCGATGTGCCTACCCGGTGGAATTCAACTCTGCACATGTTGCAGCGACTGTGGCAGCACCGACAAGCCCTGGTGCAATACGTTCTGACATATAGCCTGGGCCAACGAGATCCAGAGGTGGGGCAAATCACGCTGGAGGAGTGGTCTCAGATCAGGGACCTATGCACCCTTCTGCACAGTTTTGAAATGGCGACGAAGATGTTTAGTGCTGACGATGCCATTATCAGCATGACTATTCCGGTGATTTACATGCTGGAGCACATGTTAAACAGAATTCGGAGTCAGGTGGTGGCACAAGAGGAGGTGGAGGAAGTAGAGGAGGAGGAGTTGTATGCGGAAGGGCTAACATCACCAAGGCGGCAGGCATGTGAGGGTGGGGGAGATGGTTTTACCAGGGCGCATGGTAGCAGCCAAACTAGTGAGGAAGGTGCAGGAGCCCAGGAAGAAGTGGAGGACGAACTGATGGAAGACTCATCAGATGAGGGAGACCTTGATCACATTTCTGTTGTGCGAGGTTGGGGGGAGAGGACAGAGGAAGGAAGCATGATTGTTACCTCGCCACCAACACAACAGGGACTTGGTGCTCCTGGATGCGCAACACACATGAGTGCCTTCTTGCTGCACTACCTGCAACATGACCCTCGAATTGTGAGAATTAGAAATAATCCTGACTACTGGGTTGCCACACTGTTAGATCCCCGGTACAAAAGTAAATTTGCCGAAATTATTCCTGCCATAGAAAGGGATGCACGCATGCAGGAGTATCAGCAGAGACTGTTGCAGAATCTTACATGTGCTTTTCCACAAAACACCAGTGGTGCACGTAGTGAATCTCACAGTTCCAACTTGCCAACCCTGGGACCGTCAAGTGTTCAGCACTCAAACCGTAACAGAACCACAGTATCTGCTGGTAACATCAATTTTGCGGAATCATTTCACCACTTTTTAGCCCATCCTTTGCAAGGCCACAGGAGACAAGAAGTCTGACACATAGTCAACGCCTAGAGACGATGGTACAGGAGTATCTCCAAGTAAACATTGAAGCCATGACTGTGTCACTGGACCCTTGCTCTTTTTGGGCTTCCAATCTGGATAAATGGCCGGAGCTAGCCACTTACGCCTTGGAGATCTTGTCATGCCCCGCAGCCAGCGTTCTGTCTGAACGTGTGTTCAGCGCTGTTGGTGGTGTGCTGACAGATAAGCGCACGCGGCTCTCCACTGATAATGTAGACAGACTCACGTTCATAAAGATGAACAAATCATGGATCCGAAACGACTTTTCTACCCCTGTGTCATCCTGGGGAGAGTAAAAGCTTGATGATTGGTTAAAATCACCCTACCAACCGTTTTAAGCTTTCAAATTACTAATCATGTTTATCTGTATCTTGGCTGGAAAATAATTTGGGCTTTGTAGCAGTGTGCAGCACTGATTCTATTAGGCCATCTATAATAAGCTCCACCAGATTTAAAATTACTAATCATGTTTATCTGTATCTTGGCTGGAAAATAATTTGGGCTTTGTAGCAGTGTGCAGCACTGATCCTATTAGGCCATCTATACTAAGCTCCACCAGATTTAAAATTAATAATAATTTTTAGCTGCATCTAGCCCGGAAAATAATTTTGGGGCTCCGAGATGCGCAAGACACATAAGTGCCTTCTTGCTGCACTACCTGCAACATGACCCTCATATTGTCAGAATTCGAAGTAATCATGACTACTGGGTTGCCACACTCTTAGATCCCCCAAACTTTTCGATCAACCATTTCATTTTAATAAAGACCAAAAAAATTGTCATTTTTGAAATTATAAGCATTAGCAGGTTATTAGAAACTGAAATCAAACAGTTTTCAACTCAAAACTTTATTCTAGGTGATGTTACATTTTCACATAGGACCCCTTGTTCGAAAGGAGCTTCTGAACTCTCTCGTCCATTGAATTTGTCAGGTTTTGGATGGTTTCTGCTTCAATTGTTTTGCATGAGGACAGAATACCCTCCCAGAGCTGTTGCTTAGATGTGAACTGCCTCCCGCCATCATAGACACTACTTTTGATGATGCTCCAGAGGTTCTGAATGGGGTAGAGGTCAGGGGAGCATGGGGGTCACACCATAAGTTTGTCCCCTTTTATGCCCATATCAGCCAGAGATGCAGATGTTTTATGTGCAGCATGAGATGGTGCATTATCATGCAAAAAAATGATCTTGCTGTGAAATACACGGTTCTTCTTCTTGAACCATGGCAGGAAGTGCTGTTTGAGAAAATCCACATACATTATGGAGTTCAGGGATCCTAAAGGGGCCGACAATCTCTCTCCCCATGATTCCAGCCCAAAACATTACTCCACCTCCTCCTTGTTGGCGCTGTAGCTGTGTTTGCGTGGGGTGTCCATCAACCAGCCATCCTCCACTCCATCCATCTGGACCATCGAGCGCTGCACGGCACTCATCCGTGAACAAAACAGTTTTGAAATCAGTCTTCATGTAATGTTTAGCCCACTGGAGCTGTTTCTGCTTGTGTGAAGTGGATAGAGGAGGTCGACAGGATGGCGTATGCACAGCTGCAAACCTCTGAAGGACCCTGCATCTTGTTGTTCGGGGGACGTTGGGGGCACCAGCAGCTTCAAAAACTTGTCTGCTGCTATGACAAGGCTTTTTTGCCGCTGCTCTTTTAACCTGACGTAATTGCCTGTAGGAAAGAGTCCTCAATTTGCCCTTATCAGCACGCACACGTGTGTACTGTGAATCAGCTACATACTTCTTGATTGCCAAGACACTTCATCCTGATCATCGCACAATGTTGATTGTAGTCATGCCTTGACCTAAACACTCCACAATTTGTTGCTTCTCAGCAGCCGACACATCCTTTTTCTTTCCCATTTTGGCAGAAAATGTTGGCTGCTTAATAATATGAGACAGCCTTCTTAAGTAGTCTTGCCTTTCATTGGACACACCTGCCAAACTAATTAGCACAGGTGTCTGCAATTGCTTACAGTGATATAAAGAGCCCTGACACACATCACCATCAATGAGTGACAAACAAACAAATTCTTCCCTTATCACTCCTAAGCACTTTTTGCATAATAATTTGGAACACAGTGTACATGTGCTTTTCCACAAAACACCAGTGGTTCACGTAGTGAATCTTACAGTTCTAACTTGCCAACCGTGGTCTGTATGGAGTTGTTCAATAAAGGGCCCAAAATTAAGATAACATAGATGGGAGAGGTCTCTATGAGTAGGAATTCCTAAGTATTTGATACCCTGTGAGGGGCAGGCAAAAGGAAAGTTGGACTGGATGGAATCCTATATGGATTTGGGGAGGGAGACATCGAGGGCCTCAGACTTCGCTGCATTGATTTTAAAATTTGACCATGTAACAAAGTGATCTATTTCAGCCATAACAGCATGGATGGATATATGTGATTGAGTGATATATACTAGGACATCATCAGCAAATAGAGAGCACTTGTACTCGGTGCCTCCCACCTCAATCCACCTAATAATGGGGTTATGGCGAATTGATGAGAGCAGGTGCTCCGTCACTAGGATGTATAAGAGAGGGGACGGAGGACATCCCTGCCTTGTCCCATTGGTGATTGTGAAAGGTGATGAAAATGTTCTGATGCACCCCCTGGGCCTTGGGACACCCGGAGCCGGACCCTTTTTGGTGGATGCTGGTGGTTGTAGTCTTCGTGGCGGTGACCCGGTTCCGTGGCTCAGGGTGGTCAAACCAGTGGCGGAACTATTTATGTGGTTTTGATGTTTAAATGTCCGACTACTCCACCCGTGGATTGCGGTCAGAGTGAACCGCCGCTGCAGGGCAGACCGCTGAGGCTGGTGTTGTGGGTGCAGCAGAGCGTAGCATAACTCCCCACGGGAGGAGTATAGCCTCAGGGTAGTGTATGCGGAGGATGGGGGTGATGGTGCAGGGCAGCAGCAGTAACGACACGGAGTCAGTGATGCAGTCCAGGGCCTTTACTCACAGTTCTTATTATCCAGACCACGTCTGCAGGTAACGGCTGCCCACGTCGTACTGTGCTCACCAGGTGAGGGGCTCAGACAACACCCAGATAACTTTGGAGCGCTTCACAGGACCCCCTTTGTGTGTCCTTTGTCTGGCCTTTCTTACCAACCCTTCTGTCCGGCTGCCTCGGGCCTCCTCTTGGTAAACTTGGCGCCAGTTTCCCTGACCCTATGTGGTGCCTTCCTAGCGGGTGTAGCGAGGGGCTGCGCCACATAAAATGTCACAGCCTCCGGTTTCTAGCTGAGGGTCGTTTCCTGCCTCCACTAGTTCGGGGACCGGTCTCCCCCTTTGGCCTGACCCCTCCACGCAGGTGGATTCGGGCGTGCGGTGGCGACTCGCCCGTCCACACCCCTGGGATCCCTTCATTCCTCGTTCCTGGAGCCTTCTCCGCTCCTCTTCCTTCCTTCTCCCTCTTCCAGGCCTGGGCCTCTGTTACTAGGCCCGCCTCCGGAGCAGAGCTCATGCAGAGCCCCTGCTCCCTGCCACTTCTGCTCAGACTTCTCTGCACTGAACTAAGATGGTGTCCACCTTTTATACTCCCTTCTCAATGCACCCAGGAACTGCTTCCTCCCTGCTCCTGCACTACAGGGTTCCCCTTCCTCAGTGTTCCCTCCCCCCACTCCAGCCAGGGACAGGGACTGTCGTGCCCATCTCAGAGGCATATTGGTCGCCCTGCCCCACGGCAATGTGGTGTAATGCATGCAGGTGTCGGGTCCTGATCCACACTCCATCCTTACCTGAGAGTGAGATATCACACCTCTGGGTGAGGTGCAATACCTCTGTAGCAACCGAGCCCTCAGGGTGCTACAGTTCCATTTGTCTTCAGCCTAGGTGACGTATTGTGATACAGGGCCGTGATTTTGGCTATAAAAGGGTCCCCTAGACCCCTACCCCAAGCTTTTTAAGAGAATCATATATGGCGTGCCAGGAGACTCTATGGAATGCTTTCTCAGCATCCAACGAGAGTATCTAATTACAAATTTTTAACTGCATCTAGCCCAGGAAATACTTTGTGCCTAGTAGCAGTGTCTGCTAGTCAGCGGATTATCCCGGCTGTTAAGCAAGCTACACCACCTGTAGTTTGGACACTTAATTTTTTCAAAAGAAATGCTTCGGGACCATGGGATACTTAGTGAAGAGCATCAGGAGGCACCCCAAGGCATAGGGGCTGGGACTGGCAGTAGGATGCCTTGCGGTGGACAGCCGAGCTCGATCCTTATAAAAGCTTTTTAACTGCAGCAGCTTTAGTGGACGCTACTGGAGCTGGAATTACCGCGGCTGCTGGCATGAGACTTGCCCTCCAATAGATCCTTGTAAATGGATTTAAAGTGTATTCATTCAAATTAGAGAGACAATTTAAATTAAAAAGCTTAGAGCTGCCTCCACCACAGGGGGGCTCGCTCGACCCACCAGCGGACAGGCACCAGTATTGGGAGAGGGGGGCTGGCCGTCAGGGTTCACCGCGGCTCTGGCACAAACCCGGCGACACGGAGGTGGCACGGGCAGGAGCGGACTGAACGTGTCGGCTTCTCACTTTTTGGATTTTAGAAGGGCATGACATGCCTATATCTGTGTCTCCCCCTCCTTTTACTCCTCCACCTCTTTTCTTTTCGCATGACTATATGTACTTGTCACTTTTCCATGTGTTAGTTGTGTCTTCTGAGCAGTTTGTCAGCTTTTGGACACCTTTGAAGGTGTTTTCTATGTGTTTCTATGTGTTTTCGTTTGCCTGCCATTGGTTTTAACGGTGTTCGAAGGTGTTCGACGAACAGTTCGACGAACAGTTCGGCGAACACACGGGTGTTCGACGAACCGAACCGAACTTGAACACTACGGGGGTGGCTCAACACTAGTCTCTAACAGCCATGGACGGAGTTGTCCATCTTTATCAGAAACATTTAGATCACTGGGAACAGATAGCCTGGTATTGCCGTAATTGTTCTGATCTGGATTAACTTTTGCTGGGTATTTTTTATAATATAATGACTGAGTAAAAACCCGAAAAACGATAGGAGATTTGCATTTTTTCCATTTATTATATGGAAAAATGATAGTGTCATTCAAAACTACAGTTTGTCCTGCAAAACACAAGACCTCGTACATCTATGTTGATGGAAAAATTAAAAAGTTATGGCTCTTAGAAAAAGGCAAAAAAAAAAGTGCAAAAAAAAAAAAAAATCCCTGGACCTTAAAAGATCAATTCACACCATTTTTATCATAGTGGTTCATGCTCTGAATAAATCTGTCTAATTTTTAGACTGTTTAGTCTAAGTTTGCGCCACCAATTATTTAACAAACCATATTTTGAGGACTATAAGATGCACCCCAAATTTTGGGGAGGAAAATAGAAAAAAAAATTTTAATAAAATGGTGGTGCGTCTTATAATCTGCTTTTACGGTAGCTTACCTGGGAGATGGTGGCGATAGAGCTGGGTCCCAGATAACAGGGTCGCTGCTGCAGGAAGCTGGCAGCTGTGGGCCCCAGGTTGGTAGGAGGTGGTGTTCATCGGTGTAGGGGCTCTGCCAACATTTTGTAAAAGCCCGCAGCCCCCGCACTTTCCATGCTTTTAAATGTGGTGGACTTCGGGAAAATGGCTGCCGGAGCCAGCGCATGCACAATTGAGATCTCGGGAGCCAAGATCTCGGTACCTAGATCTCAATCTGCACATGCGCCTCCTCCGGCGGCCATTTTCCTGCAGTCCACTGCATTGAAAAGCATGGAAAGCGCGGGGAGCTCCAGGCTTTCACAAAATATCGATGAAGCCCCCGCACCACTGAATACCAAATCTTACAAGCCTGGAACCCGCAGCATTGCCTCACTCCTACCTCTGCCGCCAGAAGCTTCCTGCAGCAGTGATCCTGGGACCCTGCTCCACCGGATCCGGTAAGCTGCATTCGGATTACAAGAAATTTGGGGGAAAAAAGTGCGTCTTAAAATCCCGAAAAAATATAGTATGTTGTGCCAGAAATGTGTGGCAAAATTTGGATCATTCAATTTTTTTTGATCATTAAAGAGGTATTCTTATTCCCCAGATTTTATACCAATATGTAGTAGGTGTAATAATAATATTAGCAAATACCTTCAATTAGAAATGTAGTATCGTTCTCCTGATTCACTATGTTGCTTACCCAATGTGCAGGGCATCACAGTAGCTTGGTTACAACTACTAGCAACTAACTAACTGTCACAAAAAGAGTGGTGGCAACCATGGATACCTAAGCTACTGCAATGCCCTGCACATGGGGTAGGCGACATAGGGAATCAGAAAAACTATACTATATTTCTATTTGGAAGTATTTGCTAATATTATTTTTACACCTACTACATATTGTGATAGGATCTTGGAGCTGTGAGTACCCCTTTAAGTCATGCCCCTTTCCCAATAAGCTTGTCCGGCAATGACATGCCCCCTAGTCGAATAAATCATTAAACAAGATTACAAATTCTGGCGTATATAACTTAATAAATATACTGATCGTATACAGAATTCACATGCTGCAGATACCATACTATTCCACAGTAGAAGGTACAATCTATAGGCACAATCTTTTTCATACGTTATGCTGTATGTTATCAGTGCAATTATAATAGTATTTCACAGGTGCTAACACTTTCCCTTTCTCACACAGGACTAATCATGTGATACCCAGGTGTTCGCACTCAAGATGGTAAGAATGTCTCTTTAATTACATGTTCTTCAAAGAAAGGTTATCATAAATTATCTTCTAGTTTTACAAGGGTGTTTATAAGAAATGTCAAAATATCTCGAGTTGAATAGAAGTTATACTCATGTGTGGAATAATTTCTTTATCTAATGTTATGAAAACCTTTTTCTATAAAAATACATGTAAAGAAAGTTTGTCATGCCTTTACTACAACATTTTTATCCCAATGAACAGAAACCTATAAAATGACATGGAATAAATGACCAATAATCATAAATGTAGAAACAAGTGCAGCAGCACACTGAATGCATTAAAGGGGTTGTCCGGTCAAAAGTGATGTCTGCAATCACTCTGTATGACTGCAGACTTATGAATTCCCCCAGCGCAGGCACTGTGCGCTGCGGGGATTCGCCAGTTTCACACCCGGGACTGGAGGGTATGTATGAGTTATACATACCCCCAGCCATTCAGCGCCGCCTCGCTCCATACACTTGTATTGAGTGAGGCCATGCCCTGTCTAGTGACGTGGACGGCCAGTGGGCGTGTCCAACTAAAAGGCGCAGCCTCGCTCAATACAAGTGTATGGAGAAAGAGGCCATGCCCACTGGCCGGGAGTCTGTATAACTCATACATAGCCTTCGGTCCCGGGTCTCATACCGGTAAATTCCCGTGTGGCGCCCCTGAGGGTTCGACGGCCACAGGGATGCTGCACTTCTTTAATGGAGTGTAGTGTTCCTCCTCTGAGGTAAGAACAGTGTGATGGTCAGGACCCTTCCTTCACATCCAACACCACACTTCTCCACCGGAGGGGGCTAGAATGCACTAGGTGCTGCCCTCCTGGTTACAGGGAGACTGGGGAACCAAGAGTTAGGGGAACCATTTAGTGGGTGAGGGTGGAGGACTCACATTTTAGTGACACTGTAAAATTCATATTTAATAAAAAGCCATCTTGATTCTTGGTCCTGGTTAGTCAAGTTGGTTGGCTGTCATCTACTGTGATCTCCCACCCTGAAAGTGGATCCTGTGTGGACCTGCAGCGGATGGGGACACAGCCCTCGTACCCCGGCCTTGGGACGAGGGGCAGGTTGCAGACAAGGAATGTCTCAAACCAGTCAAGGACCACGACCACGAAGGCCCGGAGCTTAAGAGTGTAGCTCCACAGCAAATGGATCCCAGGGAGGATGCAGACGGAGCGGTATACGCCACCTGTCCTCGCCAACCTGATATATTCAGAGGGAGTCCGGCTGCAAGAGGGGTACCGGCCCCCGACACCTGACCTTGTTACTCCACATCCTGGTCGGGAAAGCCCGGTAGGCCCTGAGGATCCCACCGGGTAACAGGAAGAGCAGAGCTGCCACCCGTGCCCTTTTTCTCAGAGGAGTTCAGAGGGAGACCCGGCCTATTTACACACACAGACAGGACAGCACTCGGTCTGTAGTTTTAGGAACACTCTGGTGCGGGGTCCTGATTGAACACTGGACTTACTCGGAGGTTGTCGGACCCCCTTCGTCTCTGGTGACAGCAGAACTCCGCGGGGAGCAAGGAGTCGCCTTCCTTCTGCCATCTCTTATGTGAGTAAAGCCTTGGAAGTTCACCCCTATGGCCTCCGGACTCTTTATTCTGCGCTACACCGCACTTTGCAGACTTCCTAGACTACTACCCCCGTCATCCTGTCCCTCTGCCCTGAGGCCCTGCTCCGCCTGTGGGGAGTAGTAACAACGTCAGCTGCTATAACACCAGGCCTCGGCGGACTGCAGCAGCGCTGGTGGCCTTCACCAGGTGCCACAGGTGGCGTAGTCGTAATCAGCCACTCAACCCGGATAAGTCCATACCACCCTTTTAAATTGTGACGGCCCTGAGCACGGGTCGGGTCCATGCCACGGCTGCACCCCATCTCTCCATCACAGGACCCGACTCTGAGTCCCCCATCTCCCAGGGTAAAGACAAGGGCTTCCGAGAAGAGGCGTCACAAAACTTGGCGTAGTCGGCAGGATTGCGTGCCTGCAGCAAAGGAAGGAATTACCCATTGCTACCGGGTACTGTGTGCCTTACACCTTGGACTTTCGTTTTTCACTTAAAATGGCGCCCGCCCAAGAAGAACAGCCGCCATAATGCTGTGGAAAGATGGCCTTCTGACACCTCCCATCGTGGGCTGGGCTCCCGCTTGGCGCCAAAATGTGGACTGCTCCTTCCATCAGAGACAGTCCGCGGGGTAATGCCCGTCAAACCGGATGGGCTGAACGAAGGCGGGCCTGTCAGCATGCCGCTCAGGAACCGCCCTGAAAGATGAGGAAGAAGAAAAGTAACATGGTGCGGCCATTGCAGTCGGAGGTTGGCAATCTTCGGAGGCAGACATGGACGCTTCTGGAACACAACCTACCGAGCCTTCTGAACCCGGTTCAGGCCCTTCACCCGGCCGTGAGCGAGGTGGCAGCGTTCTTACAGCGGGAGATTTCGAGTTTATCCACCAGGAAGCCCCGGGACTCGTGCGGAGACAGAAAGAGGCCCAGGAGGTGGCGACGGCTGCTTGGCGGGAAGAAATGTTGCTGCGCATCCGGGCCCGCCGCCAAGGAGCTGAAGCCCCAGGAGACACGGTGACAGAGGTCGCGAGCGGCCCAGCGGAGGGTGAGTGTGCAACCCCTGCCCCGGCTGCTGAGCCTACCGCTCCTATACTGGACCTCATGAGTGAGGATCTCCTGCCCGGCGCGGTCACCTGGCAGCAGGTCTTTGCTCCGGAGCTGCAAGCGGCAGCTATAGGTGGGGACCTGCGATGCCACCCTACTCCCGAACCCCGAAGTGCCTGAAGCTGCAGAGGTGTCCACCGGCTCCCACCCGGACTGGTCCACGCTTGCAGAGGTCCTGCAGCAACCCCTAATGACACTGCTACCCGCACCGACAGTCACCTGGCCGGAGGCTGAGGAGTGGGCCTGGGACAACCAGGGGGGGGACCTGATGGGCTTCCCCCAGGAGACCCGGGCGGAAGCGCAGAGGAGGAGTCAGCAGTGTAGTGAGCAGATACTCCAACTCGCTCGGGAGCAACGCCAAAGGGAGCTCCGCTGCGAGCGCCTCGAAGTACAGGCCAAAGCTGCCAAATCCCGGGCCTGGCAGGAAGAGGCAACCCGTCCTAGTCCCCATGTGGAAGGGCGAGTCGTCCACTTCCACCATGAGGTGGGATGGGGGTTCATCAGAAGTCCCCAGCACGAGGACGACGTGTTTGTCAGCAGGCGGGATGTCGAGCCTCGGTTAAGGAAGGGACACTCTGGCCGGAACCTCTTCCCGGGCGATGTAGTAACGTACTCTCGCCACCAAGGGGTGCGGGGGTGGTACGCCCTGGATGTCCATAAAGTGTCCGGGAGCGATGCCCCCTCGCGCTCGGCCTCAGGGGACCGGTCAGCCTCCATCGGGAGGAACGAGCCTTTTCCCAGGAGGAAACCCGAGATTTAAGCAGCCCGGCGGTTGTAACTTGTTTATAGTTAATATGTTGACATTTATATTTTGATTTATTACCCCGGTTTCTAGAGACATGTGTCCCTGCGGACTGGCAGCAGACAGACTCCTTTCTTGTATATAGTTTGCATCTCTTTAGGTGCTCCATATTGGTTTTATGCAAAACCGCGGATATTTCTACCTCAAGACCTCAGAAGGAAAACCTGTCAGGGTGGCGCTCCTGGAGGTCCAACTTGGGATCTTCATGCCCTGCAGCCACCCCAGGGCCCATGTTGAGGGTTTGGGACAGGTCCCTCGCACTTCTGAACTGACTCTGCGTCTTTGCACCTTAACCTGTCTGTCTGCACAAGATGTCTCTGGAAAATGTTAGCACTTTTATACTTTTGTACTTTTATAATGTATTGTTATATTTGCAACGTTTAAGAAGATGTGCCTCCCATAAAGGGAAGATAGTTTATGGTTATATAAAAGAAAACTTTCTAGGTGTTACTCTTTTGCAGCCCGCGGACGTGCTGTGTTTCACCAGGGGGGAATGTGGCGCCCCTGAGGGTTCGACCGCCACAGGGATGCTGCACTTCTTTAATGGAGTGTAGTGTTCCTCCTCTGAGGTAAGAACAGTGTGATGGTCAGGACCCTTCCTTCACATCCAACCCCACACTTCTCCACCAGAGGGGGCTAGAATGCACTAGGTGCTGCCCTCCTGGTTACAGGGAGACTGGGGAACCAAGAGTTAGGGGAACCATTTAGTGGGTGAGGGTGGAGGACTCACATTTTAGTGACACTGCAAAATTCATATTTAATAAAAAGCCATCTTGATTCTTGGTCCTTGGTTCTCGGTCCTGGTTAGTCAAGTTGGTTGGCTGTCATCTACTGTGATCTCCCACCCTGAAAGTGGATCCTGTGTGGACCTGCAGCGGATGGGGACACAGCCCTCGTACCCCGGCCTTGGGACGAGGGGCAGGTTGCAGACGAGGAATGTTTCAACCCGGTCAAGGACCACGACCAAGAAGGCCCGAAGCTTAAGAGTGTAGCTCCACAGCAAATGGATCCCAGGGAGGATGCAGACGGAGCGGTATACGCCACCTGTCCTCGCCAACCTGATATATTCAGAGGGAGTCCGGCTGCAAGAGGGGTACCGGCCCCCGACACCTGACCTTGTTACTCCACATCCTGGTCGGGAAAGCCCGGTAGGCCCTGAGGATCCCACCGGGTAACAGAAAGAGCAGAGCTGCCACCCGTGCCCTTTTTCTCAGAGGAGTTCAGAGGGAGACCCGGCCTATTTACACACACAGACAGGACAGCACTATAACACCAGGCCTCGGCGGACTGCAGCAGCGCTTGTGGCCTTCACCAGGTGCCACAGGTGGCGTAGTCATAATCAGCCACTCAACCCAGATAAGCCCATAGCACCCTTTTAAATTGTGACTGCCCTGAGCACGGGTCGGGTCCGGGCCACGGCTGCACCCCATCTCTCCATCACAGGACCCGACTCCGAGTCCCCCATCTCCCAGGGTAAAGACAAGGGCTTCCAAGAAGAGGCGTCACACCCGCAGCGCACAATGCATAATCTGGGGGAATTCATAAGTCTACAGTCACACAAAGTGACTGCAGACTTATCACTTTTGACCAGACAACCCCTTTAAGGTATATGTGAACATTCAGTATATGTTCAAGCTGTTCTACTGCTAGATAGACAATACTTAAAGAATTGAGGCACACAAATTGGTCAATAAGTCAATTTGCTTTTGCCCATCTGCCACAAGTGTGCTGCTGCACTCATTTATCTATAATATACAGTACAGACCAAAAGTTTGGACACACCTTCTCATTTTAAGATTTTTCTGTATTTTCATGATTTGAAAATTGTACATTCACACTGAAGGCATCAAAACTATGAATTAACACGTGTGGAATTATATACTTAACAAAAAAGTGTGAAACAACTGAAAATATGTCTTATATTCTAGGTTCTTCAAAGTAGCCACCTTTTGCTTTGATGACTGCTTTGCACATTCTTGGCATTCTCTTGATGAGCTTCAAGAGGTAGTCACCGAAAATGGTTTTCACTTCACAGGTAGGCCCTGTCAGGTTTAATAAGTGGGATTTCTTGCCTTATAATTGAGGTTGGGACCATCAGTTGTGGTGTGCAGAAGTTAGGTGGAAATACAGCTAATAGTCCTACTGAATAGACTGTTAGAATTTGTATTATGGCAAGAAAAAAGCAGATAAGTAAAGAAAAACGAGTGGCCATCATTACTTTAAGAAATGAAGGTCAGTCAGTCCGAAAAATTGGGCAAACTTTGAAAGTGTCCCCAAGTGCAGTTGCAAAAACCATCAAGCGCTACAAAGAAACTGGCTCACATGAGGACCGCCCCAGGAAAGGAAGACCAAGAGTGACCTCTGCTTCTGAGGATAAGTTTATCCGAGTCACCAGCCTCAGAAATCGCAGGTTAACAGCAGCTCAGATTAGAGATCAGGTCAATGCCACACAGAGTTCTAGCAGCAGACACATCTCTACAACAACTGTTAAGAGGTGACTTTGTGCAGCATGGTAAAATAGCTGCTAGGAAACCACTGCTAAGGACAGGCAACAAGCAGAAGAGACTTGTTTGGGCTAAAGAACACAAGGAATGGACATTAGACCAGTGGAAATCTGTGCTTTGGTCTGATGAGTCCAAATTTGATATCTTTGGTTCCAACCACCGTGTCTTTGTGCGATGCAGAAGAGGTGAACGGATGGACTCCACATGCCTGGTTCCCACCGTGAAGCATGGAGGAGCAGGTGTGATGGTGTGGGGGTACTTTGCTGGTGACCCTGTTGGGGATTTATTCAAAATTGAAGGCATACTGAACCAGCATGGCTACCACAGCATCTTGCAGCGGCATGCTACTCCATCGAGTTTGCGTTTAGTTGGACCATCATTTATTTTTCAACAGGACAATGACCCTAAACACACCTCCAGGCTGTGTAAGGGCTATTTGACCAAGGAAGGAGAGTGATGGGGTGCTACGCCAGATGACCTGTCCTCCACAGTCACCAGACCTGAACCCAATCGAGAGCTGGACCGCAGAGTGAAGGCAAAAGGGCCAACAAGTGCTAAGCATCTCTGGGAACTCCTTCAAGATTGTTGGAAGACCATTTCCGGTGACTACCTCTTGAAACTCATCAAGAGAATGCCAAGAGTGTGCAAAGCAGTCATCAAAGCAAAAGGTGGCTACTTTGAAGAACCTAGAATATAAGACATATTTTCAGTTGTTTCACGCTTTTTTGTTAAGTATATAATTCCACATGTGTTAATTCATAGTTTTGATGCCTTCAGTGTGAATGTACAATTTTCATAGTCATGAAAATACAGAAAAATCTTTAAATGAAAAGGTGTGTTCAAACTTTTGGTCTGTACTGTATATATATCTTAGCACCTTTCACTGGGGCACATTTGACTAATTTTGCCAGGAGGTGGTGGTTAGTTTTGTTTTTAGAGTGTACATTTGGAGGTAGTGGCTGCTTGTATATTTGGCTGAGCATTCCTTCCATCAATGTAAGGCAGTTTTTAATTGGTGCTGGATCATACCTGCTTCCAAATTTGTAGGCCTTGGCCCTCAAGAGGTAACTTTAAAGAGAACCTGTTGCACCATGTTATAGAGCAGGTTGAGCTGAGCAGATTGATATATAGTTTTGTGGGAAAAGATTCAGAATAACCTGAGTTTTCAACATTTAAACCCCAGCTGTTTCTGGGATTTTCGATCCAGTGGGCGGTCCTATCAGTGATTGACAGCTTTCTATCTATAAGTGTGCACACAGAGACAGCTGTCAATCACTGATAGGACCACCCACTGGACCAAAAATCCCAGAAAGAGCAGAAGTTTAAATGAATAAAACACAAGTTATAATGAATCTTTTCTCACACAACTATATATTAAGACCGCAGCTCCCTCTGCTATATAACATAATTCCTGCAAATTGAACCACATTTTCATGGTGACAGGTTCCCTTTAAATTTGATAGATTAGGTTCCTATTCAACGAATACTGCCAGCAAGGGGGCGCATCATTCTATGTGCCCATCGGTGCACCCCTGACGTGATAGCGAGGCGCTGATGGGTTGCTATGACGGCCGAATGTCTTCTGATGACCCTTTGCCTGTCATGACAGTGCTCCTGTGAAAGCCAGCCTGTAGCTGGCATTCATAGAAGACCATGATTTTTGCTATACATAACAGTACTATGGTATTGCTGTGTATAGTAAAAGCGATCCGATGATTGCAGATTCAAGTCCCCTAAGGTGACTAACAAGTACAAAAGAAAGTGAAAAAAATGTTTTAAACAATTAAAAAATATAAAAGTTCAAATCACCCCACTTTTCCCTCCATTAAAAATAAAAAAATAAAACCAAAAAAAATGCACATATATCACCGTAGCCCAATCTATCAAAATATAAAAGAAATGAACCCAATACAATAAAAGGTGATCAAAACATTGTATCTACCCCAAAATTGTTGTGTCAGATTAATACATTTGCATAATTAGCAATTTTTGTAGTGAGATTCAATAAAAGTACAGATTTTTATTAACCCCTTCCTGACATTAGGAATTTCCATTTTTGAGCTTATGATTTTACCTCCCTTTTTTCCAAAACCCATAACTTTTTTATTTTTCGTCAACAAAGCCATGTGAGGACTTGTTTTTTGTGGGACAAGTTGCACTTTTCAATGACACCTTCCATTTTATCATGTGATAAAAAAATTTCAAGTACAGTGCAATAGCGGACAAATTCTACAATTGTTTTTGGGGGAGTTTATTTACAGTGTCCATTATACAGTGAAAATGATCTGGAAATATTATTCTTCAGGTCAGTATGATTACAGTGATATCAAACATGCATGTTTCTTAGTTTTTTAAAGACATGAAAAAAATGGTATTTGTAAAAAATTGTAATTTTGCCGTGTTGCAATTTTTCAAGATCCATAACGTTTTCAATTTTCTAGTGATGAAACAGTGTTAGGGCTTCTTTTGTGCTCCCTAAACTGTTATTTTTAATTATGCCATTTATTTGGGGATAGATATGTTTTGATCTCTTACTGTATTTTCTCATGGTGTTGCAGCCGCTGAAAAACTGCAATTCTGTCATTTTGATTATTTTTCTTGTTACGCCATTTACTGATCAGGTTATTTTATATTTTGATAGATCAGACTTTTACAAACTTAGCAATATATGTGTATTTCTACATTTTTTTATTTCTTAATTTTTAATTGGGGAAAAGTAGGGCAATTTAAACTTTTATATTTTTTTTAAACATTTTTCTTTTCTTTTTATTAGATTTGTTAGTCTCTCAGGACTGTGATCTTCTAGCCGTTTGATCTCCTCTCATGGCAATTAGAGGCAGATGATGGCTAAATAATCTGAATAATACAACCATCATCTGTTAGCAAAAATGTGGGCTCAGTAACTTGCAGGGAACAGACAAATGGTGAACCGCAAATCTCTTACCTTCTTGGGTCCCTGGAGCAGCATTTGATTTGTCGAGGCTGGCGCGACATCATCTGTTTTATGTCCTGTTCAATCTTCCATAGCTTATTTGTTTTTAGATTAATTAACAAAAATTTTACACTTTTTTTTGTGACAAACGTGACAATGTTTGTACACCATTTCAATATATGGTAGCTTCTTTTTAACAATATTGACCTTTTAAATGTTTAAAAAAAAAGAAAAAACTTGAATTTTTACATTGACACTAATGTATTTTTCAAAGTAAAAGAAAAATCCTAAAATGTTGGAGTGGGGGAGGGGCTTTGTTTATGACTAACAGGCATTTATTTACATCTTATCATTATTTATTAAGATTTATTTGTATTGTACATATTCTTTTTACTTTTGATTAATTTTTTATTGAGTCTTCTAAAAGGTCAGAAAAAAAGATTACTAGTAACTTAGTAACTGTCATTGTCAGGGCTGGGATGGATCTTCTTAAACCGAGCATTATAGTCATATGACCTGTCACTGTGTTATCAGTGCAGTTACCGCTCTTCCATGCCCAGGTCTCATACAAAAGTTTTGTGAAGAATACCAATTCTCTTGTTGGTACCTGCTGCCTCTAACAGACTGGCACCCAACCCATGACTACATGACCTCTTGTACAGTACAATAAAAAACAGTATGCTAAAATGGACAGGTCGTAAGAATGGAGATCTGCAGAGCCCCATCTGAATAGAGTGGTGGACAACAATGTACACCAGCACTTCATTTACTGTCTATGGGAGTAGTAAGGAATAGTGTCCAGTTGTCAATGAATGGAGCCATGTCCATATACTTCAGCTCCATTTATACAGGGCTCTGCAGAACCCATTCTTGGGATAACCCCAGTGGTAACCCCAACAATCAGCAATTGTCCCCCAAACTTGATACAAACATTCAAGATTTGGCAAACAGATAGCTTTTACATTATAGCATGTCTAAATCACATTACAAAAACTTTTAGTAAAAATACTAGACAAAGCACAAATGTTTCAAAGACCGTCTGATAAGTTAGCAGCCATCTCCCATGAGCTTTCTATTCAAATTTTACAATAGCTTTATCTGGATTTAGTGGGGGAAGTTAGAATGATATTATGTTTCCATTTGATCTCTAGTTTTTTTGAGTTTGGATAAGAAAATGTACATATATATGTAAAACATAATACTCTGCACAATATCTCTGAATAAAAATTATTATTATCCCTTTCTTGTAATACAATATACATTTTCCCCAAGAAGAGTTCGGAAAAAATTGCAATACATAAAAGAAAAATATGACAGAGGTAATTAAAATAATACGAGCGCATCAAAAATCTTCAAACAGAAAGTAAGCCTAAGCCAAGCTTATCTGCACACAAAAAAAGTGCAAGTATGAAATTGATTGAAATACATATTAGTAACAGAGAGAAATGAAGAAAATAGCTAAAAAAAGGAACAAATGCTCATTTCACAAATTAGGATCAAAGACACTACAACATGTTTTCAATTTGTATTGCCCATTCTATGAGGACATATCCATGGCCAGTTCAGACAAGAAAGTATTTCTCTTTACAAAGTAGTCGATTGAGAAGTATTTTCCACTTTATGACTGTGGCACTCAAGGCTGGTATTTTAAATTGAAATTGTGAGTCACTAAGATTTGGATTTGCAGCTAAATTGCCTTCTGCTGAGTACATACAAATTAAATCTTATTTTTTAACATTTGTAATACTGGGTCATCCTTGAGATTATATTACTACAGAAAAAGAATTTAAGAACAAATCACAGAAATTGTTTACCCATTCAAAATTGTTACATTTGCTATTTTTTATATCTTGGCATAGCTTATTTTTAAATTGATTAAGGTCATATGTGTGTCAACCAGTGATAAACTAACAAAGCAAGCTAAAGCGTTTTAGAAAAAGAATTTAAAAAAAATAAAAAATTGCATATGTACTTTGTTACATCAAAAGCAATATTGATTTCTATAGTACTTGTAACAAAGAACCCTAACAATCAACATCAGTGTTACTTTTCATAAAGCCATGTTACATAATTTTTGAATTATCAATAACTGACTTTCAAAAAGTTATGTCTCTTTTCTAAACAACTTTAGGTGTTCCCAAAGAAGCCCATATCCCCCATATTGTTATCTTGGAATAAGACCCTTTCATATCATGTTCATGTGATCCATTCTTCTGTAAGACTTTTCAGATCAAAAGAAGGATTGGAATCAGTCGTATGAAAAAGTAGAAAGATGACTTAATAATTCTGCTCTTCCAAGTACCTGGAGCCAATCATGATTTTAATTTAAAATATACAGGATAATGGATCTCCCCAACATGACACAGTGGGTGAAATAAGTATTGAACACGTCACCAATTTTCTAAGTAAATATATTCCTAAAGATGGTATTGACATGAAATTCTCACCAGATGTCAGTATTATAGCTGTTTTTGTTCTGACTAGTGTTGAGCACTCCGATACTGAAATATCGGGTATCGACCGATATTCGCGGTATCGGAGTTCCGATACTGAGTTCCGATACTTTTAGAATATCGAATACCGGAATCGGAAGTTACCATAATGCCTGCGCTCTGCAGTGTCTCTGAAGGATGACAAGCTGGATGGCAGCGCTCAGCTTACTGTACTTGTCATTTAGTGTTAAAGGATTTATTAAAAAAATTAATAGTGTTTTCATGCACCGTCTCTTTAAAAAAGCCGGCCGGCAATTCAGCAGCGGCATACACCGGTACCCGACAATTTAGAACAGAAAGAATAGAGCATCACACATAGATTAGATAGATAGAAACATGTCAGTCACATACATAAGAAGTACAGTGACAGGGTTGGTTACTGTACTTGTCATTTAGTGTTACAGGATTTATTAAAAAAAATAATAGTGTTTTCATGCACCGTCTCGTTAAAAAAGCCGGCCGGCAATTCAGCATCGGTACCCGACAATTTAGAATAGAAAGAATAGAGCATCACACATAGATTAGATACATAGAAACATGTCAGTCACATATATAAGAAGTACAGTGATAGTGTTGATTGTTGTACTTGTCATTTAGTGTTAAAATAAAGGATTTATTTAAAAATAAAATTGGCGTGGGGTAATACCCACGGAGCTTCCCAGGCTACTAATATCAGCCCCCAGCTGAATACCTAGCCTTTACTAGCTATTAAAATGGGGGACCCCCCAAAAAAATGACTTGGGGTCCCCCCTATTTTAATAGCTAGCAAAGGCTAGGCAGACAGCTGGGGGCTGATATTAATAGCCCAGGAAGGGTGCCATGAATATTGGCCCCCTGCCAGGCTAGAAACACAAGCCGTCAGCCGCCCCAGAAATGGCGCATCCATAGGATGCGCCAATTCTGGCACTTAGCCTCGCTCTTCCCACTGCCCTTTAGCGGTGGCAGTGGGGTAATAGAGCTGGGGTTGATGGCAGATTCTAATGCCAGCTGACATCAAGCCCAGGCTAGTAATGGAGAGGCGTCTATAAGACACCCCCATTACTAACCCCATAGTCAAAGTTAAAAAAATAACACAAACACCCAGAATAAAGTCCTTTAATTGAAATAAACACACAATTCTTTAATGTTCTAAATTAAACCATGCTTACCGTCACATCCATTCCAGCTGAAGCCAACGATCTCCTGCAATAAAAGTAAAATAATAAAGCAACATCATCCTTACCTTTCCATGGTTCCCACGACGGCTCCAGCTCTGCTACATTCACATGACAGGCTGGATCGCAGCCGAAAGCTGCCATCCAGCTTGCCATGCCGCAGACACTGAGAAGCGCAGGCATGCTTGGGCTCCTCAGTGTCTCGCTGTGACAGCATAAAGATGAGCCGAGGTCATGTCCAATGAACTCGGCTCACCTCATGCACGTCACTGACAGCATGGGAAAATTCTCCTGTGCTTGCAGTGAGCATGAGAGAATTCTCCTGCTGAAGCGCTGAGCGCAGGAGAATTTTCCCACGCTGTCAGTGACATGCATGAGGTGAGCTCATGTCCAATGAACTCAGCTCACCTCATGCATGTCACTGACAGCATGGGAGAATTCTCCTGCGCTCAGCTCTTGAGCAGGAGAATTCTCCCATGCTGGGATGGCATTGAGATGACAGGCTGGATCGCAGCTGAACGCTGCCATCCAGCTTGTCATCCTTCAGAGACACTGCAGAGCGCAAGCATGCCTGCGCTCTGCAGTGTCTATGAAGGATGGCATGCTGGATTGCAGCGCTCAGCTGTCTTCCAGCCTGTCATCTCAATGCCATCCCAGCGTGGGAGAATTCTCCTGCTCAAGCGCTGAGCGCAGGAGAATTTTCCCACGCTGTCAGTGACGTGCTTGGACATGACCTCGGTTCATCTTTATGTCGTCACAGCCAGACCTTGAGGAGCGCAAGCTTGCCTGCGCTTCTCAGTGTCTGCGGCATGGCAAGCTGGATGGCAACTTTCGGCTGCGATCCAGCCTGTCATGTCAATGTAGCAGAGCTGGAGCCGTCCTGGGAGCCATGGAAAGGTAAGGATGAGGTTGCGTTATTATTTTACTTTTATTGCAGAAGACATTGGCTTCAGCTGGAATGGGCGTGATGGTAAGTATGGTTTAATTTACAACATTACAAAATTGTGTGTTTATTTCAATTAAAAGACTTTATTCTGGGTGTTGTGTTTTTTTAAATACTTTACTAGAAATTCATGGTGGTCATGTCTAATATTAGCGTGACCCCATGAATTTCGGGCTTAGGGCTAGCTGATAATGCCAAGCTGGCCCTAACCCCTTTATTACCCAGTGAGCCACCGCACCAGGGCCCTGGATGAGTTGGGTACAGCGCCAGAAGATGGCGCTTCTATGAACGCGCCATTTTCTGGGGTGGCTGTGGACTGCAATTTGCAGCAGGGGGGGGGCAGAAAGCTTGGGCCTCCCTGCGCTGCGGATTCCAGCCCCCAGCTGCCTAGTTGTACCTGGCTGGACACAAAAATAGGGCGAAGCCCCACGTTTTTTTTTTTTTTATTATTATTTCATGAAATAATTTATAAAAAAAAGGGCTTCCCTATATTGTTGTGTCTGGCCAGGTACAAATAGGCAGCTGGTGGTTGGCGGCAGCCCGTTCCTGCCTGCTGTACCTGGCTGGACACAAAAATAGGGCAAAGCCCCACGGCAATTTTTTTTAAATTATTTCATGAATTCATTAAATAATTTAAAAAAGGGCTTCCCTGTATTTTTGTTTCCAGACAGGTACAAATAGGCATCTGGGGGTTGGGGGCAGCCCGTTCCTGCCTGCTGTACCAGGCTGGACACAAAAATATGGCAAAGGCCACGTCAAATTTTTGGTGAAAAATTCAATACATTTTTTAAGAAAAAAACACATTTAGGGACTGCATCTTTATTAACCCCTCCACGTGACAAGCGCTGAGCGCAGGAGAATTTTCCCACGCTGTCAGTGACGTGCATGAGGTGAGCTGAGTTCATTGGACATGACCTCGGCTCATCTGGATGCCGTCACAGCCAGACACTGCAGAGCGCAAGCATGCCTGCGCTTCTCAGTGTCTGCGGCATGGCAAGCTGGATGGCAGCTTTCGGCTGCGATCCAGCCTGTTATGTGAATGTAGCAGAGCTGGAGCCGTCGTGGGAACCATGGAAAGGTCCCCAATTTTAATAGCTAGTAAAGGCTAGGTATTCAGCTGGGGGCTGATATTAGTAGCCTGGGAAGCTCTGTGGGTATTACCCCCTTCCCATGCTTCAAACTTGTGCCCCAGCCATCTGCTTAACCTCCGCTAGAGACTAAAATTACGGGAACCCCACGCCAATTTTTTTTTTTAATAAATCCTTTATTTTAACACTAAATGACAAGTACAGTAATGAACGCTATCACTGTACTTCTTATATATGTGACTGACATGTTTCTATGTATCTAATCTATGTGTGATGCTCTATTCTTTCTATTCTAAATTGTCGGGTACCGGTGTATGCCGCTGATGAATTGCCGGCCGGCTTTTTTAAAGAGACGGTGCATGAAAACACTATTAATTTTTTAAATAAATCCTTTAACACTAAATGACAAGTACAGTAAGCTGAGCGCTGCCATCCAGCTTGTCATCCTTCAGAGACACTGCAGAGCGCAGGCATTATGGGAACTTCTGATTCCGGTATTCGATATTCTAAAAGTATCGGAACTCAGTATCGGAACTCCGATACCGTGAATATCGGTCGATACCCGATATTTCAGTATCGGAATGCTCAACACTAATTATTCCACATTATTCCACATTACTTGATTTATGGACGTCTATGGTTTGATTTCTTTGACTGTGTGGACTGGATGGGTA
This sequence comes from Phyllobates terribilis, assembly GCF_046119375.1. Lineage (NCBI taxonomy): Eukaryota > Metazoa > Chordata > Amphibia > Anura > Dendrobatidae > Phyllobates > Phyllobates terribilis. The sequence continues at coordinate 454,676,456 of NW_027362763.1, read as the reverse complement.
GTTACAGACATCTAATGAGAATTTTATGTCAATATCACCTTTAGAAATATATTTACTTAAAAAATTGGTGACGTGTTCAATACTTATTTCGCCTGCTGAATATAAGGATGCTAGACAATTTTTAAAAGTCCTTGTTTTTGTCTGTGGAGTCTTTGTAATGGTAGCCATCTTTGAGCCTGTTACAGAAGAAGAAGTTACCCAGCTCCTCATTTCTTCTCGAACTACAACCTGCAACAGTGACCCCATTCAGTCACATCTCCTGCTGTCTCTCTCACCGGTGGTCACCACTCACCTGACTAAAACATTTAACCTCTCTCTTTCTTCAGGTTTCTTTCCCTCCTCATTTAAACATGCCATAATAACCCCTTTACTTAGAAAGCCATCCCTGGAACAGAGCTGCACTGCAAACTACAGACCGGTCTCTAATCTTCCCTTCATCTCTAAACTCCTGTAAAGCTTGGTCCACTCTCATCTAATCTGCTATCTCTCAGATAATTCTCTTCCCAACCCTCTACAATCTTGTTTCCGCTCTTTACACTCCACTGAAACTGCCCTCACTAAAGTCTCTAATGATCTACTAACAGCTAAATCCAAAGGTCATTGCTCTCTGCTGATTCTCCTGGATCTCTCTGCCGCATTTGACACTGTGTATCACCAGCTCCTCCTCACTATGCTACGCTCTATAGGCCTCAAGGAAACCGTTCTCTCCTGCTTCTCCTCCTACCTCTCTGACTGCTCCTTCACTGTATTTTTTGCCGGCTCATCTTCCTCTCCTCATCCCCTTACTATCGGGGTTCCGCAGGGCTCAGTCCTAGGCCCCCTCCTCTTCTCTCTATACACTGCCCCTACTGGACAAACAATCAGTAGATATGGGTTCCATTATCATCTCTATGCTGACGACACCCAATTATACACTTCTTCCCCTGACATCACCCCTACCCTAATATAAAATACCCAAGGATTGTCTGTCTGCTGTCTCTCTGTCTCTAACATCATGTCCTCCCTCTATCTTAGACTGAATCTCTCCAAAACTGGACTTCTTGTGTTTCTCCCCTGTACTAACCTAACTCTAAACTCTACCTAACATCGAAATTACCTTGGAGGGTTCAACCAAAACTCCCAAGCAGTACGTCCGCTGTCTTGGGGTCATATTCAACACTAATCTTTCCTTTACTCCCTATATCCGATCACTCACTCGCTCTTGTCACCTACATCTTAAAAACATCTCCAGAATCCGACCTTTTCTCACCTTTGAAACTGCTAAAACTCTTGCTGTAGCTATTATTCACTCTTGTCTGGGCTACTGCAACTCTCTTCTGATTGGTCTCCCTCTTATCAAACTTTCTCCCCTCCAATCCATCCTGAATGCAGCAGCTAGGGTCGTATTTCTGTCCAGCCGCTTCACCAATGCCTCCACCTCGTGCCAGTCATTACACTGGTTGCCCATTCGCTACAGGGTCCAATATAAACTCGCTCTCACCCATAAAGCTGTCCACAGTTCTGCACCACCTTATATCTCCTCTCTCATCTCTGTCTATCGCTCTACATGTGCCCTCCGTTCTACAAATGACCTAAGACTAACATCCCCCATAATCCAAACCTCGCACCGCCGTCTCCAAGACTTCTCTTGCGCTGCGCCAGTTCTCTGGAATGCACTACCCCAGACGATCCGACTGATGCCTAGCATCCATGTCTTCAAGCGCGCCTTAAAAAAACATCTCTTTAAACAAGCCTACCACCTCAACTACTCAGTAAACTAACTTTCCCCTGTCCCATCCTTCTAAATATTATTTAGAATCTGCACCCTACTAGTCATCTGTCTCCACACCCTCCATGCACACGATAACTGCACTCGATACTTGAGTATTGCACTTAAACATACTGGCTGATGACCGGATCATGCAACTTTATATGAAAATCCCTATTTATTATAATTGCCAGACCTGAAATAACAAGCACTTTTCACCTATTGTGTCCCCCCATTTCTTTGTAGAATGTAAGCTTGCGAGCAGGGACCTCAGTCCTAATGTAATTGTTTAAACTGTCTTAAATTGTATTGAATTTATTGTCTGTACATGTCCCCGCTTAATTGTAAAGTGCTGCGGAATATGTTGGCGCTATATAAATAAAAATTATTATTTGTAATACACAATAACATGTTTTTTGAAACTATAGTGGTCACGTTAATTCAATTTAATAATGTGCTAAATAGACAATCTGCATATCACTGTCTTTAAATAATATGTAGTCTAATCTCTTAATATAATTCCAAAGCAGGTATCACTCTTCTGTCTAAATTGTTACTGCTACTGCTGCGCCTGTTGACATGTATAATCAGTCTCTAGCATCAGAGATGCTGAGAAGGATTGCTGGAAGTAGGAGCAGTTCTTAGTTTTCCTGCTCTTTTTTTCCCTGCTTGTCTAACTGCATTCAAAAACAAGAGAAAGTGTGCTTTCATTTCAGGGCATAAAAACCATTGAGAAATAACAGGATCTAGAGAGCGAGCAGAATGCTGAAGAGAATTCATAAACTCAAAAAGAGTAGATTGCAAGTTAAAGAGCATGAGAATTAGGACGCTCTTGAACATATTAGAATAAAATACAGTATGCACCAAAAATATTTTTAAATTGTTATGGAGAATGAGGGCAGAAGTTCTATGCCTTTCTGCAGATTTTGGGTAAAAGGACAGGTATGCTTTAAACATTTTTAAAGAGAGAATATACTTGTGTAGGTGCAATGTACAATAGTCTCTATTCTTTTGTATTCCAGAACATGGTAGCAACTTTAAAAGTTGGATAGTTACATAGTAACACAGTAATAGGTCCATCAAGTTCAACCTTCATCCCCCAGTTGTACTCCCTATTAGTGTTGAGCGAGTATGTTCTGTTCCGAGTATGCTCAGGCCGAGCTCCGAGTATTTACAACTGCTCGGTGATATGGTTGAATCGCTCCCGTGTGCATGATTTGCAACTGTTTGACAGTTTTATTACATGTGAGGAATGTCTATTTCTTACACATTCCTCACATGTAATAAAGCTGTCAAACAGTTGCAAATCATGCACACGGGAGCAATTCAAACATATCACTGAGCAGCTGTAAATACTCGGAGCTCGGCCCGAGCATACTCGGCGAAAGGGTTAACAGAACATACTTGCTCAACACTACTCCCTATACTAACACTATACTAACTTACTAACTAACTGGGACTAGGCCTCACAAATGTATTATTATTACCATTTTTATTATTACTGCTCTTTTACAATTAAAAATGTATCCGTTTATAATTTTTTTAATTAGTTTAATAACTTTGCATTACTCTAGTGATTCTAATGAGGTATCACTAAAATCCCTATAATGCCTACATCTATTTATCCAGAAGAAGGCAAAATCCCCCGGACACCTTCAGCCAATTTGTGCCACTGAAGGTTAAATGAGATTAAAAAAAGGAAATTGTTTTAAAGTAAAAAAAAAATTAAAAAAATAATACACACATTTACCTTTTTGTATGCCTGTTTTACGTGTCGATTTTAACAGGATTGTCCACTGAAGCGGAGACGGGAAACAAAATCCGGGGGTGTTGACTGTAGACCACAAAAAACTGAGACTTAGCAGAAGACTCACTCACATGGTTGTTATAGGAAAACTCAGCCCAGGGCAGGAGCTCAACCCAATCGCTATGGTGAGCGTTAACAAAGTGCCGAAGAAAACTGGTAAGGATCTGATTGATACGTTCCACTTGACCATTGAGCTGAGGATGATAAGCCGAAGAAAAATCCAAAGAGACATCCAGCAGCTTGCACGCGGCTCTCCAAAAGCGAGAAGTGAACTGAACTCCTCGGTCCGAGACTATGTGGAGGGGTAAGCCGTGGATATGGAAGATGTGACTGATGAAGTCCTTAGCCAGCATGGGTGCAGACAGAAGACCAGGCAGAGGAATGAAGTGAGCTATCTTGGAGAAACAGTCGGCAACCATCCAAATGACAGTACAACCGGCCGATACAGGAAGATACGTGATGAAATCCATTGCAATATGTTGCCACGGAGCGGAAGGCACGGGAAGAGGAAGAAGACGACCGGCTGGAAGGTGCCTAGGTATCTTGTTACGGGCACAAGAGGAACAAGCCGCGACAAAATTTGCAACATCCTTGCGCAGGGTGGGCCACCAATAGTGCCGGGCAATGAGCAGAAGTGTCATCCTCTGGCCGGCATGGCCAGCCAGTTTGGACGAATGGCCCCAGAGTAAGACCCTCTTCCGATCCTGAGCCTCTGCAAAGGTCTTACCAAGAGGTAGATACGACAGATCAAACGGAGCAACAGTCATTTTTCTGGAGGGGTCAATGATGTGTAGAGGCTCCTCTTCCTGGTCGGAAGACAGAAAAGAGCGTCGGCTTTAATGTTCTTGTCTGCTGGGCGGTAATGGAGATTGAAGCAGAATCGAGCAAAGAGCAAAGACCATCTGGCCTGACGTGGGTTTAGTCTTTGGGCGGTCAGCAAATACGCGAGGTTTTTTTGGTAAGTGAGGACGATGACCGGGTGCAGAGCCCCCTCAAGCAAGTAGCGCCACTCCTCCAGCGCTAATTTGATGGCCAGCAGTTCTCGATCTCCTATGGAGTAATTGCGCTCGGCCGGAGAGAAAAGTTTGGAGAAGAAGCCGCAGGTCACCATTCGCCCCCGGACGAGGATTTCTGGGTGAGCACTGCTTCGTCTCCAGAGGAAGAGGCATCAACCTCCAAGAAGAACTGTTTATTGCCATCCAGTTTGTGTAGCACAGGAGCGGAGGAGAAGGCTTGTTTAAGAGAGATAAAGGCATTCTCTGCCTCGGAAGACCACTCTCTAGGATTTGCTCCCTTACGGGTAAGAGCAGAGATGGGAACTGTCCTGGAGGAGAAATGAGGAATGAAGAGGCGGTAATAGCGAATCCCAGAAACCGCTGAATAGCCTTCAACCCCTCAGGTCGGGGCCACTTTAAGACGGCAGACACCTTCTCGGGATCCATCCGCAGTCCGGTCTCAGAGATGATATACCCCAGGAACGGCAGGGAGGTTTGCTCAAAGAGGCATTTATCGTACTTAGCGTACAGGCGATTCCTCCGGAGCCTCAGCAGAACCTGATAAACATCCCTCCGGTGAGCGGGCAGATCAGGGGAGAAAAAGATATCGTCCAGGTACACCAGAGAGAGGGAGCGTGCGCGCGAGCACCCTGAGCACAGCACCCGGGAAGCTGCGTGCGGTGCGCACAACAGCAGCAGGGGGGCTGGAGGATGCCAGACCGGGACCGCGGCTGTGAGGGGAACGGCATCTCTGCCTGGCAGGAGGCAGAGTCGCCGATGCTACAATAAAAAGACACATATCAATGTTTTTCTCAATATCTGACAGGAAATCAGAATAAACATTTCCCATTTTAGGTCAATTAGCATTACCATAATTTTTTATATTTGCCAAATGCCAGAATAATGAGAGAGAGAGAATGCTTTAAGGCATTTTATTACTTACTGTAAAGTCAAAATTTTACATACATTTCATTAGTATTTGGTACTACTGCCCTTAAACTGAATGACTTGGGTCAAACGTTTGGCATATCCTTCCACAAGCTTCTCACAATAGTTAGTCGGAATTTGGGCCCATCCTCCTGAAAAAAACTGGTGTAACTGATCCAGGTTTGTAGGTCGCCTTGCTCGCACCTGCCTTTTCAGCTTTGCCCATAAATTTACAATAGGGTTGAGACCAGAGTTTGTGATGGCCACTCCAAAACATTGACTTTGTTATCCTTAAGCCACGTTGTTACCATTTTGGCAGTATTCTTCAGGTCATTGTCCATTTGGAAGACCTATTTCCACCCAAGCTTTACCTTCCTGGCTGATGTCTTGAGATGTTGCTTCAGTATTGCCACATAATCTTCTTTTCTCATGATGCCATCTATTCTGTGAAGTGCATCAGTCCCTCCTGCAGCAAAACTACCCCACAAAATAATGCTGCCACCCCGTGTTTCAGAGTTGGGATGGTGTTTTTAGGCTTCCAAGCTTCTCCATTTTTCCTCCAAATGTAAAGATGGTCATTATGCAGTTAAATTTTACACCACAGGACATGTCTCCATAATTTAAGGTCTGTGTTCCTGTGTGCATTTGCAAACATTAATCTGGCTTTTTTATGTTTCTTTTGGAGTAATGGCTTTTTTTTCTGGCAGAGTAGCCTTTCAGCCCATGTTGATACAGTACTTGTTCCACTGTGGATATTGACACAATCTTACAAGCTTCCGCCATCATCTTCACAAGATCTTTTGCTTTTGTCCTTGGATTGATATGCACATGTCAGACCAAAGCACATTCATCTCTGGGACACAGAACCCGTCTCCTTCCTGAGCGGCATGATTGCTGGACATTCCCATCTTGTTTGTACTTGCATATACAGTACAGACCAAAAGTTTGGACACACCTTCTCATTTAAAGATTTTTCTGTATTTTCCTGACTATGAAAATGTTACATTCACGCTGAAGGCATCAAAGCTATGAATTAACACATGTGGAATTATGTACTTAACAAAAAAGTGTGAGACAACTGAAAATGTGTCTTATATTCTAGGTTGTTCAAAATAGCCACATTTTGCTTTGATGACTGCTTTGCACACTCTTGGCATTCTCACACATGTGACACTGACATTATGGGTGGGCTATTGTTGCAACTGCCTTTTTGGCCATCAAATATACCCTACCTATCATTTCTGGATGATTCCATATTTTTCCAGGGTTGAATAAGTGTGGTTAAATATTTTTGAGAATTTTATGCTTGGGTTCAAAACGTATTGTAAACGAAAAAGTGGCACTGGCAGTAGATGTGGTATTGTGACAGAAAAAATATATACTATGTCTAATTACAATTGTAGGAACCCGCTAGCAGATGCAACAGCTCTGTGGGCACCAGCCATCCCAGCAGTTGTATTACCTAATGTGATTTACAACTGGCCTCTGGAAAATGTACTAGTAGGGAGGAAGTGGAGGGCACAACAGAATACAAGGCACATCAATGGTCTTAGTCACAGCAGGATGATGTTAACTTTCACATCAGCAGTCAACACCATCAGTTTGAGTCATTGTTATGCATTGTTAACATCTAAAACATCTAATCTTTTACATAATGAAGGACATGATCCAAATGCTTAGCTGTGTTGCTTGCCATGCTAGTAGAGGTAGGGACAGAGGTAGTAACACTATGAGCCAGGTCAAATCTCAAGGTGGGAATCAGACATGGTGACAAGGCATTCAGGACATTCTCCAGGCAACTGTGAGCCTGTGCTCAAGTTTCATGGAAGATAACTAGCTGTCATTATTTATTAAATAGAACTGTCTTTGCTTTTACACTATCACATTGCAAAGACTGTGGTACACAGCTTGGAATTGACGTTGCGCTGCAAGTTGCACTCTGCCATCAACAGCAGTAACTACAGCTAGGAACTTTACATGTCTTTTATGGTTCATTGAGTAAGTGTTTTGATGGTGGCAATGCATTATCAAAAGTGGGTCCATTATTCACAGATAGTAAAACCTCCACACCAGGTGACCTTTATGCACTTTTTCCATACCCACTTCAGTGGATATCTCACTATCACCATCAGCAGTAAGGCAGAACATTGTATCAAATGACACAAAGGATGACTCTTGGGCAACTACAACAGAGCTACCCAGTAAGCGACAATGCCAGAAGCATAGTGATTGCCATGCAGTTAGGAAAAGTAACACATGCTCGCTTTACGGCACACGCCCTCAAATACATTGTGCAACATTTAAAAAATATGTATGTACCTGTTGGATAAAGGTTGTTCTCATTGCCAGAAGACTATGTGGGCACATCCGCCATTGGTAGGTGATAATGGCCATGTGTCGCTTACTGAGGCCTTTGAAAGAGGGTGTAAAATGTGTTACTGTGTTATTAGGACAACAGTGTCATCAGTAGACAAAGATGCAACAAGGCATAGTGGAAGAGCAACTTCCAAACTTTTTCCATTACCCATTGGTCTTTTGGTGCCTACTCTGTACTTTGTGTCACCCCCACTTCATTGTAGATTGTAAGCTCTTACGAGCAGGGTCGTCATTATTTTTGCTTTAATTATTATATTATCTTTAACTACTGTATGTTACTTATTCAAATAAAGTATTTTTTTATTTGTGTGTTTTTGTTTTTTGATTGCTTGGTTAGTAATGGGGGTGTCTGATAGACACCTCTCCAATACTAACCACAGGGCTTGATGCCAGATGTAATTTTTGACAAATCACGGTTGTATATGAACCTCTGAATTTTAAAGCGCTGCAGAATATGTTGGCGCTATATAAAGATTATTATTACCCCAACTGTTTCACATTCTCTTATTATTGTAATTGTGGGTCCATTAATCACAGATAGTAAAACCTCCACACCAGGTGACCTTTATGCCCTTTTTCCATATCCACTTCAGTGGATAGCTCATTGTTGCCATAAACAGTAAGGCAAAACGTTGTATCAAATGACACAAAGGATGACTCTTAGGCAACTACAACAGAGTTACCTAGTAAGCGATCAAGGTTGTTCTCATTGCCAGAAAAGAATGTGGGCATATCCGCCATTGGTAGGTGATCAGGGCCTTGTGTCGCTTACTGAGGCCTTTGAACGAGGGTGTAGAATATGTTACTAGGACAAAGGTGTCATTAGTAGATATCTTTAACTATTGTATGTTACTTATGACTGTTGTATATGAACCTCTGAATTGTAAAGTGCTGAGGAATATGTTGGCGCTATATAAATAAAGATTACTATTACCCCAACTGTTTCACATTATCACATTAGTGTAAATTATACCTGAGTCGTTTGGATTCTCTTTGAGGTTTATTGGTCAAAATAATTCAACATTGTAGGGATGTAATTGCTGCACTTCACACTTTTTTTTGTCAGGTTTCCATTTGTGAACTACGGCGGATTCCCAGGACTAAGCCAGACCTGCATGGCCTTTTTTTTTTTTAATAAATTGGGGAACCAGGGAAAGTGTCGGGAAGTGCTTATTCAAATAAAGTATTTTTTTGTTTGTGTGTTTTGGGTTTTTGATTGCTCGGTTAGTAATGGGGGCTTCTGATAGACACCTCTCCAATACTAACTACAGGGCTTGATGCCAGATGTAATTTTTGACAAATCACGGCTGACATGAACCCCAACTACCATTACCCATACTGCCACCACACCAAGGCAATCGAGAAGAGCCGGGCAAAGCGCCATAATTGGTGCATCTAATGTGATGTGCCTCTTTTGGGATGGCTGCAGGCTAGTATTTGTAGGCTGAGAAGAGTACAGTAACCATGGACCTTCCCAGCCTAATAATATCAGCTCACAGGTGTCCGCTTTACCTTTGATGGTTGTCAAAAATAGGGGGGACCCCACATTGTTTTTATTAATTATTTATTTATTAGGTTAAACAAAGCTAAACACCCTTTGGTGCCACATGAAAGGCACTAAATTTGATGCTAGTTTATTATATGTAGGGGGCTTGTGAAATTGTATATCCACAAGATATCTACCTATTCTCTATATCTATCTATTCTATATATCTGTTCTATCTATTATCATTTTGGATTTTAAGACGCACTTTTTTTCCCAAAAAGGGGTGCATCTTATAATCCAAAGGTATCATACCTGGACAGCAGTGGCAGTGGAGCGGGGTCACAGAAGCCAGGGCCGCTGATTCAGGAGGTTGGTGGCAGCAGGAGGAATGGGGCGATGCTGCGGGCCCTGTCTTCTCAGAAGATGTCAGCGCCGGTGAGCGGAGATTCCCTCTCCCGTACATATTTCTGAAGTGGTCTTTGGGAAAATGGCCTCCGGAGGAGCACATACGTAGATTGAGATCTCGGGAGATGACATCTCTGACGACCCCCTGAATCAGCGACCCTTCTGAGAGGATGGGGCCAGCAGTATCACTCCACTCCTGCCGCTGTAGACTTCCTGAAGCTGTGACCCTGGCTCCTTTGAACCTGTTCCTCCGCCCCCCAGGTAAGATACCGTTAAAATGGATTATAAGGCGCACCTGTCACGCATAATGTCGGAAAGACAAAGTGCAACACAAAGGGATGAGGAGACATGAGCCTAGACACTAGGGAAAGAGGGGGTGGAGACCTCTTAAGCTGATCTAATATCACTGTTTTCCCTACCATCCCTATATTTTTACCTTACCAATCACCGAACAGGAAACCTAATCCCTTTATCTCCCTAAAGCTAGGCCCTGGATAGGGAAGGGAGGGTGAGCACTAGTCAGTCCCCACTAACAACTAAAGACAACAAGGGAGACAAACATGGGGGAAGCAACTTAGCTTGAGCCAAATTCAGAGAGATAACACCAAACGTCCTTCAAGCACCCAGGAAGAAGTAAGCAGACTGCAATAGCTCCAAGCCTTCACAAGGGAACATTTGAATATCACTGGTGCCTAACTGTAAAGTATCTAAACACCCAGGTCAGGGGGTCAATCAGAGCAGGAGGGAGGTAGCCGCTGGGTCCTGAAGTAAGACAGATTTAAGAAGGTGTCTGCAATGCAAAACAAAGAGATCTTCTGCAGCCAACTGCAGAGCGACTGTCTGTCACATCTGACACACCCGTGACAGTACCCCCCCCCCCTTCTCCGTCTCAGGACGAGGTTTCTCCGGATAAGAGGTGTGGAATGAATGAACCAGCCTGGGAGTGTTCACCTCTGATGCTGAAACCCACATCCTCTCCTTTGGACCATAATCCTTCCAGTGCACCAAATATTGTAGGGAACGACATTGGAGACGAGAAGCTACAATCCTCCAAATCTGAAACGCCAGCTTACCATCAAGACAACCACACAAAGTCATTCACATTCAGGTCCGGACCTGGTAAGCGTTATCTGTCAGCCATACTTTTGTACCTGTCTCCCATGATCTTCAAATTACTCAGAACCCCCCGCCACACGGAGGAGAGCGACGAAGCAAAATGTTCCTCCTCAGGAACAACCAAAGCTCTTCCCCCACTAAAAGTGCCAAACTGTGCGTGGTAACCGTATGCACCAAACAACGGTGACCGGCCAGTGGACTCTTGATGATGACTATTAATGGAAATTCTGCCTGCGATAAGTAGGATGCCCAATCCTCCTGATTTTCAGAGGCAAAACACCTGAGGTAGGTCTCCAAATTCAGAATGACGTGCTCGGTCTGTCCATTCGACTGAGGATGGAAGGCAGAGGAAAAGGACAGCTACACCCCCAGTTGAGAACAGAATGCTTTCCAGAACTTTTAAACAAACTGGGTCCCCCGATCTGACACCGTATTGGAGAGAACCGAGTGAAGCTTCACGATCTCATTTATACACGCGTGAGCGAGAGGCTTGGCATTTGGAAATGCGATGAAGTGAACCATTTTACTGAACCTATCTACAACCACCAAAACCACCATTTTGTCTGCAGAAACTGGTAGGTCAGTAATAAAATCCATGGACAAGTGTGTCCATGGCGTGCTAGGGATAGGTAGAGGAAGAAGAGTACCAGACGGACGAGTATGCGATACTTTAGAATGCATGCAAATACTACTAGCAAATATGGGTTCAACCACATCCCTATGCAACCTCAGCCACTAAAAACGACAAGAGATACGGTCCACGGTCGCCTTACCACCTGGATGACCAGCAAGCACAGAGTTGTGATGTTCCTTAATTACTTTGTGGTGCAGATTAGATGGTACAAATAACCTTCCTGAAGGGCAGGAGGCAGGGGCGTCCCCCTGTGCCTCCAGCATCTCACCCTCCAGTTCAGAGTTACAATGCCGAAATGACTACCCACTTCTGTAATATCGGGGTAGGGTACTCATGGGCACCACCACAAGGGAAGCTCCGGGACAATGCATCAGCCTTGACATTTTTGACCCCTGGACGAAAAGTCGCAGCAAAATTGAGCCTAGAAAAAACAGGGACCATACGGTTTGCCTAGGGTTGAGACGTTTAGCCGATTGGAGGTATAACAGGTTCTTATGGTCAGTAATAACAGTAGTAGGATGGACAGCCCCCTCCAACCAATGTCGTCATTCTTCAAATGCCAATTTGATTGCCAAAAGTTCCCTATTAACCACGTCATAATTTCTCTCAGCCGAAGACAATTTCTTATAAAAGAAAGCACATGGACGCCATTTACCAGAGGACGGTCCCTGAGACAACACAACCCCGACCCCCACCTCCAACACATCAACTTCCACAATAAAGGGTTGGGAAATATCAGGTTGACTGAGTATAGGTGCCATGGCAAAACAGTTCTTTAAGGAAGAAAAAGCCTGCAGGGAGGCATCCGACCATTTGGAAAAATCAGACCCCTTCCTAGTCATGTCAGTAAGGGGTTTCACAATTGCTGAATAATTTTGGATGAATTTCCGGTAAAAATGAGTAAAGCCCAGAAAACGTTGTAGGTCCTTCAGGTTCTCGAGACGGTGCCAATCAAGGACCGCACGGATCTTCTCCGGATTCATCTGGAAACCCGAAGATGAAAACAGGTACCCCAAAAACTGCACCTCTTTGAAGGCAAAAACACATTTTTGGCCATTTATATGGATACACCTAAATATAATGGGAATGGTTGGTGATATCAACTTCCTGTTTGTGGCACATTAGTATATGGGAGGGGGAAAACTTTTCCAGATGGGTGGTGACCATGGCGGCCATTTTGAAGTCGGCCATTTTGGATCCAACTTTATTTTTTTCAATGGGAAGAGGGTCATGTGACATATCAAACTTATTGAGAATTTCATAAGAAAAACAATGGTGTGCTTGCTTTTAATGTAACATTATCCTTTCATGAGTTATTTGCATGTTTCTCTTTGTTTACAGCCATTGACATGTCGCAGAGGTTAACATGTGAGGAGCGGATAGAAATTATGCTGATGTTTGGGGAACGCAGTACCCAGGTCATTGCAGCAGATTTCAATGCATTACACCCTACGAGACCACCCATCTCCCATGCTAAAGTTAGCAAACTGCTTGCCAAATTTCGTGAAACAGGTTCAGTGTTGGATTTGCCAAAATGTGGACGCAAGAAAACTGTCACTAATGAAGAAACATCAGTGGCCCACAGCGTAGCACTCGCCGAATGTCACTGTAGAGTGGCATCAGTCGAACATCCCTTCGGCGGATATTAGCAACTCACAAATGGCACCCTTACAAAATCCAGCTGCTGCAGCATCTCAACGAAGATGACCCAGATCAGCGCACTGAATTTGCAGAATGGGCAAAGCAAAAATTGGAACAGGACCCTCAGTTTACACAGACCATTATGTTCAAGGATGAGGCAAACTTTTTTGTGAATGGTGAAGTTAACAAACAAAACCACCGCTATTGGTCTGACACTAATCTACAGTGGATAGATCCCTCCAAGACTGTTGGAACACAAAAATTGATGGTATGGTGTGATATATATCGGGTACAAAGATAGTGGGGCCATTCTTCATCAATGGAAACCTCAATGCCACTGGATATCTGAAATTGCTACATGATGATGTGTTGCCCTCTTTATGCACTGAAGATAGCATGTTCCCTGAGTTTTTCCAACAAGATGGCGCACCACCACATTATGAGTGTCAGGTCCGAGCATTCCTACATGAACAGTTTCCTGGAAAGTGGATTGGTCGTCGTGGGCCATTTGAATGGCCACCAAGGTCTCCCGATATGACCCCCTTAGACTTTTATCTTTGGGGTCATCTGAAGGCAATTGTCTATGCTGTGAAGATACGAGATGTGTAGCATCTGAAACAATGGCTACTGGAAGCCTGTGCTAGCATTTCTTCTGTGGTGTTGCTATCAGTGTGTCAAGAGTGGGAGAAGAGGGTTGCATTGACAATCCAACACAATGGCCAGCACTTTGAACACATTTTATAAGTGGTCATAAACTTGTAAATAATTCATGAAAAATAATGTTAAGTTAAAACCAAGCACACCATTGTTTTTCTTTTGAAATTCTCAATAAGTTTGATGTGTCACATGACCCTCTTCCAATTGAAAAAAATAAAGTTGAATCCAAAATGGCCAACTTCAAAATGGCCGCCATGGTTACCACCCATCTGGAAAAGTTTTCCCCCTCCCATATACTGATGTGCCACATACAGGAAGTTGATATCACCAACCATTCCCATTTTATTTAGGTGTATCCATATAAATGGCGCACCCTGTAGTTTATTATCCCTTAATATCTGGAGCACCTGTTTAACATGCCCCCGATGTTTCTCAAAATCAGGTGAGTAAACCTAAATATCATCCAGATAGACCACCACAAACCTCCCCACCAAATGATGGAAAATATAATTTATGAAATGTTGGAATACCGAAGGTGCACTGGTCAAACCGAAAGGCATAACCAGACTCTCGAAATGCCCTTCAGGGGCATTGAACGTTGTTTTCCATTCATCCCCTTCTCTGATTCTAGCCAAATTGCAGGCGCCCCTTAAATCCTACTTGGAGAATGCTTTACCTCCAACAACCTGGCTGAACAAATCTGGAATCAGAGGAAGAGGGTATGGATCTTGGATGGTAATTTGATTTAATTGCTGGAAATCTAAACAGGGACGTAGGATGCCATCTTTTTTGTTCACGAAGAAGAACCCTGCCGCCACGGGCGAAGATGAGGGGCTGATATGTCCCTTCTCCAGACTTTCCGCAATGAAATCCTTCATGGCTTGTATCTCAGGGCCAGAAAGATTATACAGTCTGGACTTTGGTAATTTAGCCACGGGGGTCAGATTAATAGGACAGTCACATGCACGATGAGGAGGCAAATCATGACACCCCCTCTCAGAAAAAACATCTTCAAAACCAGACAGAAAAGCAGGTAAGATTTCCGTAGAGACTGTAGAAAGGGAAATCTCTAAACAGTTCTCATGGCAGTAATCTCCCCATTCAATGATCTCCCTGGCTTGCCAATCCACCAACGGATTATGTTTCACCAAAACAATTGGGGTGGAAAGACCGTCCAGGACATAGCAAGGGATTATTTCACAATGAACCGATCCCACCCTCAGTCTTACATTATGTACAATCTGAGTAAGAGCTTTCTGTGCAAGTACCACAAGCAAGACCATGAGTTCTCACAAACTCAGCATCAACCATGCTGACTCCAGCTCCACTGTCAACAAACACAGAAATGTTCTCGGTCTTGCTCTCTAGCACCACCTCTGCTGTCAGGACAAACTGGGAACTGCAGGTTGACGATAAATGCACCCTTTGCTTATCCAACTCCAGACTACCAAGGGTTAGCCGAGTTTCCTTTTGCTTAGGAATCAAAGGATAGGCCCCAATAAAATGTCCCTTTTTCCCACAAAAACATAAGCCTTTTTTTTGTGAATCTCCGTGGAAATGTGTGTTGCTGAGGCACCCCCTAACTGCATGGGTTCCTCCTGCTCCCCCCAGTACTGGTTCTCACCCACCTATCCCGAAGGCGTTTATCAACACATATAGCCAACGACATGGCAGCCTCCAAGGACTGCCAAAGCATCTTTCAACCTTTCAGTAAGGCCCTCACAAAATTGCTTCTACAAGCTGAGTCATTCCATTTTGTATCCGTTGCCCATCTACGGAATTCAGAGCTGTATGTCTCCACTGACCGATTCCCCTGCTGAAGGCGACGTAGCCTAGACTCAGCCAAGGTGACTTGGTCAGGGTCATCATAGATGAGGGCCAGGGCCCCAAAAAAAACCTCCACTGACTGGAGACAAACCGAATCCTGCATTAAAGAAAAAGCCCCAGATTGAGAAACTCCCTGTAGCAGTGAGATCACAATTCCCACTCGTTGCTCTTAATTTCCAGAGGAGTAATGACAATGTTTAAAGTACAGTTTTCAGGCCTCCTTGAACATAGAAAACTTGTCCCTACCTCCTGAAAACCTGTCCACGAGGGCAACCTTGGGTTCGAGCTGGACCGGCCTACCTGCAGAGACCTCAACATTAGCGACCTGCAGCCGCTGATATTGCTGCTGAACCTCACAGCTGAGGTTAGCCACCTCCGGAGACAGACAGTGCAGCTGCTCTGCCTGCTCTGCAACCAAATCTATAACCAACGGAGAAAGAAAAAAAAACACGCCCGAATATAAAACACACAAATAAAACCACATGTCAGTTTTTTCTTTCCTAAATATGCACTGCCAGTGATAATGTCACATTCAGTGTAGGAAAGACAAAGTACAACACGAAGGGATGAGGGGAAGGGAGCCCAGACACTAGGAAAGAGGGGGTGGAGACCTCCTAGGCTGATCTCATATCACCCTGTCTTCCCTACTGTTCCTATATTGGTTCCTCACCAATCGCCAAACAGGAAACCTAAGCCCTGTATCTCCCTAGAGCTAGGCACTGGATAGGCAAGGGGGGATGAGCACTAGTCAGTCTCCACCAACAACTAAAGACAACAAGGGAGACAAACAAGAGAGGAAGCAACTTAGCTTGAGCCGACTTCAGAGAGATTACACCAAACGTCCTCCAAGCACCCAAGAGGAAGTAAGCAGACTGCAATAGCTTCAAGCCTTCACAAGGGAACATGTGAATACCACCGGTGCCTCCCTGTAGCAAACTGAAAGTATTTAAACACCTCAGAACAGGAGGGAGGTAGCCGCTGGGTCCTAAAATAAGACAGATTTAAGAAGGTGTCTGCAATGTCAAACGAAGAGATTTTCTGCAGCCAACTGCAGAGTGACTGTCACATCTGACACACCCGTGACTGCACCATCATTTTAGTTAAAAATGTTTTTTCCTATTTCCACCCCCATATTTGGGGTGTGTCTTATAATCCACAAAATATGGTATTTAATAATGTATGCAGTTTTATTTTGAAACTTAGTGAAAGATCTGCTTCAACTTCTTAACCACCTATGACATACAGTTTTGTCATAGGTCACTAAGGAAAGCAAGAAGTTGACTCAGGAGCTGAACCTGCTTTGAATACAGCAGATGCTGTGTAACATAGCCAACATCTGCCTGTAACTACAGTGACCAGAGTTTGCTCCAATCGCTATAGTTTAACCACTGAAATGCCACTGTCAACCTCTGACAGTAGCATCTTAATGACGCAATTGCCTATGGACATGTGCACCAGCTCACATTGCCCTCCACTCACCCCACAAGGTGTTCACAGGTAATCAATAGGTTCATGAAAAATGGAACACCAGAACTGCCATTTTTTGATCACCACATTACCCCAAAAAATAAAATTAAAAACTATTAAAGTGTTATACAACCCCTGGCAAAAATTATGGAATCACCGGGCTCGGAGGATGTTCATTCAGTTGTTTAATGTTGTTGAAAAAAAGCAGATCACAGACATGGCACAAAACTAAAGTCATTTGAAATGACAACTTTAGGGCTTTAAGAAACACTAAAAGAAATCAAGATTAAAAATGTGGTACTCAGTAAGGGTAATTTTTTTCAGACCAAGCAGTGGGAAAAAATTATGGAATCACTCAATTCTGAGGAAAAAATTATGGAATCACCCTGTAAATTATCATTTCCAAAACTAACACCTGCATCAAATTAGATCTGCTCGTTAGTCTGCATCTAAAAAGGAGTGATCACACCTTGGAGAGCCGTTGCATCAAGTGGACTCAAATAAATCATGGCTCCAACACGAGAGATGTAAATTGAAACAAAGGAGAGCATTATCAAACTCTTAAAAGAAGGTAAATCATAACGCAATGTTGCAAAAGATATTGGTTGTTCACAGTCAGCTGTGTCTAAAATCTGGACCAAATACAAACAACATGGGGAGGTTGTTAAAGGCAAACATACTAGTAGATCAAGGAAGACATCAAAGCGTCAAGACCAGAAACTTAAAGCAATATGTCTCCAAAACAGGAAATGCACAACAAAACAAATGAGGAACGCATGGGAGGAAACTGGAGTCAATGTCTGTGACCGAACTGTAAGAAACCGCCTAAAGGAAATGGGATTTACATATAGAAAAGCTAAACATAAGCCATCATTAACACCTAAACAGAAAAAAACAAGCTTACAATGGGCTAAGGAAAAGCAATCGTGGACTGTGGATGACTGGATGAAAGTCATATTCAGTGATGAATCGTGAATCTGCATTGGGCAAGGTGATGATGCTGGAACTTTTGTTTGGTGCCGTTCCAATTAGATTTATAAAGATGACTGAATGAAGAGAACATGCAAATTTCCACAGTCATTGATGATATGGGGCTGCATGTCAGGTAAAAGCACTGGGGAGATGGCTGTCATTACATCTTCAATAAAAGCCCAAGTTTACATTGATATTTTGGACAGTTTTCTTATCCCATCAATTGAAAGGATGTTTGGGGATGATGACACCATTTTTCAAGATGATAATGCATCCTGCCATAGAGCAAAAACTGTGAAAACATTCCTTGAAAGAAGACACATAAGGTCAATGTCATGGCCTGCAAATAGTCCGTATCTCAATCCAATTGAAAATCTTTGGTGGAAGTTGAAGAAAATGGTCCATGACAAGGCTCCAACCTGCAAATCTGATCTGGCAACAGCAATCAGAGACATTTGGAGTCAGATGGATGAAGAGTACTGTTTGTCACTCATTAAGTCCATGCCTCAGAGACTGCAAGCTGTTATTAAAGCCAGAGGTGGTGCAACAAAATACTAGTGATGTATTGGAGTGTTCTTTTGTGTGTTTGTTTTTCATGATTCCAAAATTTTTTCCTCAGAATTGAGTGATTCCATAATTTTTTCCCTCTGCTTGGTCTGAAAAAAATTACTCTTACTGAGTACCACATTTTTAATCTTGATTTCTTTTAGTGTTTCTTAAAGCCCTAAAGTTGCCATTTGAAGTGACTTTAGTTTTGTGCCATGTTTGCGATCTGCTTTTTTTCAACAACATTAAACAACTGAATGAACATCCTCCGATCCTCCGAGCCCGGTGATTCCATAATTTTTGCCAGGGGTTGTATGTACTCCAAAATGGTGTAATTAAAAGATCAGCTCATGGTGCAAAAATACTGCCCCCATACAGCTCTATGAATTTGAAAAAAAAATGTTGCAAGTCTCATAACATAGTGAAACAAATGTTTATTTATTTATTTATTTTTTTTACAAATTTTTTAATTTTTTCCCCACTCAGTTTTAAATTGCTGACAATTGAGAATCATGTTTCCTGATTGTTTTTACTGCAGAATAAATGTCAAAAAAGCAAACTCCAAAAAACAATGGCAGATTAAGGGTTTTTTTGCAATTTTACTGCACTTAGAATCTACTTCTCTTATTCCCATACATTTTATGGTAAAAAATGTGGTAAGCTACCCATTGGGGAAAAAAATTCCTTCCTGACTCCGTACGACAATCAGATTAGTTCCCTGGATCAACGCCCTATCAAGGAATCTACTATATATAACCTGTAATATTATACTTTTCGAGAAAGGCATCCATGCTCTTCTTAAATTTTAGTAGTGAATCACTCATTACAAAATCATGTGGCAGAGAGTTCCATAGTCTCACTGCTCTTACAGTAAAGAATCCCCGTCTGTGATTATGATTAAACCTTCTTTCCTCCAGACGTAGAAGATGTCCCCTTATCGCCGTCTCAGGCCTCAGAGTAAAAAGATCAGTAGAAAGGTCTTTGTACTGTCCCCTCATATACTTGAACATAGTAATAAGATCACCCCTAAGCCTTCATTTTTCCAAACTAAATAACCCCAAGTGTAATAACCTGTCTTGGTATCGCAGACCCCCCAGTCCTCTAATAACCTTGGTCGCTCTTCTCTGCACCCTCTCTAGTTCAGCTATGTTTTTCTTATACACCGGAGACCAGAACTGTACACAGTATTCTAAGTGTGGTCGCACTAGTGACTTGTATAGAGGTAAACTTATGTTCTCCTCATGAGCATCTATGCCTCTTTTAATGCGTCCCATTATTTTATTTGCCTTTGCAGCAGCTGCCTGACACTGGCCACCAAACGTTAAGTTAGTAAATTCAGCTTCATTAATTTATTAGTATTCCTGGCTTATTATACATTTTATTTTCATATCTGGGGTAAGGATCTTGAGCTTTAATTACATTGTACTAGACAATAATTATCTACTGAGGATTTTCTCATGGGGATTCTAGAAGTGAAGTTAAACATTGGTTTTGTCCAGCGGTGTGGCACAATTCTCTGGATGATAAGGCAAAACTATACCTGTGCCAGTCACTTTTTCTACTTCTTCTAGGTTGCATATTTCAGATTATTAAAAAAAGTCACAGAAACCAACAGGGAGAATTTACAAAAAAATAAATACAATTGCCCACATAAAGATGTATAGTAATTCCCTCTGCACCTCTATTTTAGCTTTGTAGAAATAAACCTACTATATATTGTGGCCAAACGCATGAGGCCTCGATGTACAGATATTTTGGCTTCCAAATGATCATATATTTATCCAATGTAATTTATTATTCTGGTATATAAAGTACAACCTATTTTTTCTTAGTTTGACAATAGCTAATAGATTTAATGAAATCATTTTCTAGCAAGGGCAACATTTTCCTACTACTGTACATTAAAAATAATGTCGAAAATTGGATTGTACTGTGCATAACATTATCTTTTTATGTTGCCTATAATGCAATAATAGAAATATTATTGGATTGTATAATTTAGTCACAGCTATGGAAAATAGTCAGAGGCTAGATGAACATGAAAAACTACTTGTGGTTTTAACAATGCCATATGAATCACATAAAGCGCAATCAGCAGGTTGTATAGGGCCCTTGTAATATTTCCTTGAAATTTCTTCCACTGACAGTGTAGCACCCTGAGGATTCGGCTGCTACAGGGGTATTGCACCTCAATCCAGAGGTGTGATATTCCACTCCCGGGTAAGGAAGGAGTGTGGATCTGAGCTCGGTAGGCTGCATGCACTACACACATCCCATTTCCGAGGAGCAGACCGACGGTACTCCCACTTAGAAATGTGCAGGTACGACCGAGTCTGTTCCTGGCTGGAGTGGGAGGGGGGTGGTACATCCCAAGTAGTGTAGGGGCAGATAGGGGGAGCAGCCTGAGTAAAGATAGGAGCTCATTGGGTGCTGGTCACCTGAGCTCACACATAGAGGGTGTATATAAGGTGGGCACCAACTAAGAACAGGGTCAGTTGCAGAGAGAAAGTCAGGAGCAGAGGAGAAGAGAGACCCAGAGTGAGAGAGGAGAGAGAGAGAGACTCAGAGGCACAGAAGAAAAGGACTCTAAGACCCCAAACTAAATCCCCGGGTGAAGAGTCGGCATCAGGGTACCGGAACCCAAGCTGGTGGGGGTAAAAACATTCCCCAGCCAGAGACCGGAGACCGTGGGCAGCGTTTGCCACGGTCACCCACCACATCCACCCCGAAGGCACACCACGTGGAGGGTCAGGGAACCCAAGGCCAAGGGTCTCCCAACAGAAGGCCCGAGGGAGCTGGACCTGGGTGGATCTCTAGTGGGGACGGCCAGAGGAAAGGACAGAAGGAGAGCTCAGGGTCACGCTCCGGACTTATTTGGGGGTTGGCTGGATCCAGAACCTGGTGGACGCAGCACGGCTCGGGAGGTCACTCGAAGCTGGAGTGACCAGAACATCAGCAGTGAGTAAAACATCCTAAACTGCAGAACCCGACTCTGTCTCTGATTGCCGTCTACACTGTACCACCACAACTCCCATCCTCTGCACCTGATCCCCTGAGGCTATACCCCACCCGTTGGGAGTTATACCATCAAACGCTGCACCTACACCATCAGCCTCAGCGGACCCTGCTGCAGCGGCGGCCATAGTGACCGCAACACAACGGGTGGCGTAGTCGACAATAAAGAACTTATAACATCTGTAGGACTGCCACATACAACTGAGTTTGACACCCTGGGCACGGACCGGGTCACAGCCACTCGGAAGACTACAACTCCCATCTGATCCGGCTCCGGATATTCCCCCTAGAGAATATGGCCCAGGGGGCGCGTCAACTTTGGCGTAGTCGGCAGGATTACGTGCCCGCAACACCCGGGTACTGCGTGCCTGAAGAAAAGTGCGAGTTTACCTCAAAAAGAAGTCTCCTGTCGGTTCCGGAGGGTCCATGCCATCGGACTCCATCACAGGTCAATTCCCGCCGGTTGTCCGCCATTAACAGCTTTTTCCCGCCATCTGCAGAGTTTCCCGCCACTGGGAAGCGATTCCCGCCATTTCCAAAGGTTTCCCGCCTTGGAAGAGCGGACGCCATTATGGGCGTGCCAGAGGGTGGCGAGAGGCCACCTCCCATCGTGGGCCAGGACCGAAAATGGCGCCAAAAGTGGAAACCGCCCCCACCAACAGAGACTGTGATGCTAGAGGTGTCTGTCAGCGTGAAAGAACAGCCCCTGGAGCTGACAATCACCCAGTGGTCCCGGGACCGCCCTCGAAGGGGGAGGAGACGAAAGAAAAGAACGAAGATGGGTGCCGTCTGGAGCAGTCTAGAGCGAGCGCACCCGGAGGCAGGAAGCCTGGAGAGGAGTAGCAGAGAATCTCACCCGGAGATGGCGAGAGAGCAGAGCAGCACCGGCCCGCTGGCCAGGAGCCTGCTGGAAGAAGAGCAGAGCAGCACCGACCCGTTGGTCAGGAGCCTGCTGGAAACCGCGACCCCACTAGGCCTAGTGGAGGTCCTTGCACAGCTCCCCCGAGACCGGGAGTGTGCACAAACTGCCCTGGAGGGCCTCGCACGGAGGATGGCCCGGGTGCAGCGAGAGACGTTGGCGGAGTGGAGCCGAGAGATGGCCCAGCAGACCGAGACCCGTCAGCGGAGCACGCCACCCAAGACGAGGAGACCGACCGCCTCTGAGGATGGCGCGGGAGGACTGAAGGCCGGAGACGGCGCCGAGAAGGGAGCCGAACGAGTGGAGGCAGGTAAAGGGGACGTCTATACCCCAAACCGGGAAACCGCGTACCTGCCCCAGCTCCCCGTCGCAGAGCCCGAAGTCTATCCTGCCGTGCCCGTCGCTGCAACGTCACCGCCGCAGACTAGGCCTCAAACGGGAGCCGCGACCCCTGTGACGTCACACGCCTCGACCCCGGGCGTGACCAAGCAGGAAGTACCACCAGCCTGGTCGCAAGGCCTAGTACCCCCGGGCGCCGCAATACCAACAGCGCCCCCTACCTCCGCGGAGCCTCCGGCCTGGCCGCAAGGCCAGGTAGCCCAGGGTGCCGCCGTCCTAACGGTGCCCTTCACCTTCCAGGTGCCCCAGGCCTGGCCGCAAGGCCTGGGCAACCCGGGCGCCACCACCACCGCGCCCGCACCCGTAAAACCAAGGGTGCCGCGTCTGGGAGAGGACTTGTTTGCCCAGCACACGTGGCCGGACGGGCAGCCTTTCATCTGGCCCCAGGAATATTACGAACTGGAGCACCAGAGGAGAGTTGGGGCCATGTGTGCACCCCTGATTCCGGCTCCGAAGCCCGTGATAAGGATCTCGCCCCCGCTTGAAGAGACCCAATTTGAGTGGGACCCCACCGGAGAAGACCTAATGGGGTTCACTCAAGAAACCAGGGCAGCTGCAGCGGAGCGTGCTGCGTGCTGCCGACAGCAGCTCGAGGAGTTTGCGAGGGAGCGGAGAGAGAGGCGGGTCCGGGAACAACAGGCCCAAATAAGGAGCGCCGAGCAGAAGAGCCGAACCAGGAGGGACCCCCGTGCAGCGCACAGTCCCCGCACCACCGGGACTGTAATTAAGTTCAACATGCAGCATGGGTGGGGCTTCATCAGAGACCACAACACCCCCGGCGACGTCTTTGTCACGCGCAGAGATGTGGAGTCCCATCTGCCGGAGGGGCACAGAGGTCGTGACCTTTATATCGGGGACGAGGTCACCTTTACCCGGCACAAGTGTGCCAAAGGACCCTACGCCCTCCATGTGCATCGTCTGACGGAGGAAGAGCTGCGGTGTGAGGAGGAAGAACAAGAGGACCCGGACGGGTCTGAAACTAGAGTCGAAGGTAACAATAAAGAAAGAGCAGGAGGACGCCGTTGTTAAGTACAGCGAAGCAGGTGCTGTATATAGTTGCCCGTCGGGGCACCATAAACTGAAACTGTTGCTGCTGCTAATATAGTCCCCGTTGGGACCAGCTGAGTGAACTGTTACCCGTTTAACCCCTAAATCCCACTGACCGAGGACTGAGAGCGGTCATTCCTCCCCAATACCTGGCCGAGGACTGAGAGCGGCCATACCCTTGTAAATAGTTGCGCGTCCTAAAGCGCCCCCTACCGGTTTTATAGGAAAACCAGTTTTCTAGAGAGACTGTCGCACTTTACCCGGTCACACGTTGCACAGTGACCGGAGGAGGAGCCTGAGACGACGAGAAAGTTTTATCTGCTAAGATATGTTATTTATATAATGTTTTATATGTTTTATATGTTTATAAAAATTTGTATGTTTTGGTGTTTATGTCTTACAGCCCGAGGACGTGCTGTGATTTACCAGGGGGGAATGTAGCACCCTGAGGATTCGGCTGCTACAGGGGTATTGCACCTCAATCCAGAGGTGTGATATTCCACTCCCGGGTAAGGAAGGAGTGTGGATCTGAGCTCGGTAGGCTGCATGCACTACACACATCCCATTTCCGAGGAGCAGACCGACGGTACTCCCACTTAGAAATGTGCAGGTACGACCGAGTCTGTTCCTGGCTGGAGTGGGAGGGGGGTGGTACATCCCAAGTAGTGTAGGGGCAGATAGGGGGAGCAGCCTGAGTAAAGATAGGAGCTCATTGGGTGCTGGTCACCTGAGCTCACACATAGAGGGTGTATATAAGGTGGGCACCAACTAAGAACAGGGTCAGTTGCAGAGAGAAAGTCAGGAGCAGAGGAGAAGAGAGACCCAGAGTGAGAGAGGAGAGAGAGAGAGACTCAGAGGCACAGAAGAAAAGGACTCTAAGACCCCAAACTAAATCCCCGGGTGAAGAGTCGGCATCAGGGTACCGGAACCCAAGCTGGTGGGGGTAAAAACATTCCCCAGCCAGAGACCGGAGACCGTGGGCAGCGTTTGCCACGGTCACCCACCACATCCACCCCGAAGGCACACCACGTGGAGGGTCAGGGAACCCAAGGCCAAGGGTCTCCCAACAGAAGGCCCGAGGGAGCTGGACCTGGGTGGATCTCTAGTGGGGACGGCCAGAGGAAAGGACAGAAGGAGAGCTCAGGGTCACGCTCCGGACTTATTTGGGGGTTGGCTGGATCCAGAACCTGGTGGACGCAGCACGGCTCGGGAGGTCACTCGAAGCTGGAGTGACCAGAACATCAGCAGTGAGTAAAACATCCTAAACTGCAGAACCCGACTCTGTCTCTGATTGCCGTCTACACTGTACCACCACAACTCCCATCCTCTGCACCTGATCCCCTGAGGCTATACCCCACCCGTTGGGGGTTATACCATCAAACGCTGCACCTACACCATCAGCCTCAGCGGACCCTGCTGCAGCGGCGGCCATAGTGACCGCAACACAACGGGTGGCGTAGTCGACAATAAAGAACTTATAACATCTGTAGGACTGCCACATACAACTGAGTTTGACACCCTGGGCACGGACCGGGTCACAGCCACTCGGAAGACTACAACTCCCATCTGATCCGGCTCCGGATATTCCCCCTAGAGAATATGGCCCAGGGGGCGCGTCAACAGCTGTGCAAAGTTCCGTCTTTCTGTTGCTTTCGGTGACTAAATTCACAGTGACGCATTTATACCTTTGGGATTAAGCTAAAACTATAAGAATGGAATAATGATAGAAATGACTAAGGCTAAGTGCAAATTCATAATGTGAAATGTCAAGAGGCTTAACTCTCCAGTTAAAAGGAGGCAATTATTTCACAACTTCAATAATCTTTAAATGAATGTGTACGTTTCATAGCAGATTCATTTTCAGAAATCCAGAGAATTTAATCTTAAAAGTAAACACTTGGTGATTCCGCTTTCATTCGGTTGATATAAAAAGAATGGTGTTGCAATTCTAATTTCTAAAACCTTCCAAGTAAAGAAAGGGAGAAGGAGCAAAAATGACTTTGTTCATGTGGAGTTCAACCAAAGATTTTAATGTAGATCTCATTTAATATATGGTGGAGCATATGTGTTCTGCTAAGTAACAAATCGCATGCTGTACAGATTTCTAGAACAAAGGTAATGGGCTGCGAAATGGGACTAGGCATGAAAACATAATGTCGAGCTTTTAATCCTATTTAAAAAGTAAAAGCGCTATTGTTAACTAATACTGCGTATAGAATGATTTTTTTACCATATACAGGAACTTATGGATGTACCCAAGACAATCTCTAAAAGCTTTGAATTAACTAGATGCTGTCAAGCCTCCGCAAGGAATAAATCCAGGTCTCCTGAGTTAAAATATGTAGTTACTCATGTATAATCTCAGTAATAGGTCATTAAAAAGGTTACATGAAAATGTTCCAGCACACACCACCATCTGTCATTTGATGTGCACAGATATTTTACAATATCCTTAGTTTGCAAAGAAAAAGATGAAAAGACTAAATGGCAATCCTAGTAAAAAGAATTTTGCAAATTCTGCGCTAAGGTATTTTGTCGTTTTTTAGGCCTTTTTTTCCAAACATTGAATATAGCCTTATCTGTGATCCACACTGTATAATTTAAAAAACATAAATAGGAAGATTTTCATCAAGAAATCTGGAAAAACGAGGCAATAAACCAAATGGAATCTAAAATGCAGTACATATATTTTTACTAACCAGAAAGGAATTAAAAATGTGAGATTTGATTATGGGAAAAATCCTGTGTTGGGGGGTACATTTACCAAGAAGATTAACTGATTGCCTTGAATCTGGCTTTTCTAACCCTTTGGCAGCTAGTGAATGCCCTAGAAGCAAAGGAAAAGTGGTGTTTCATGGGGATCCCTGGAAAATATGAATGTAGTGAGTGATGAAAGCACTGCAGGAGAATATAGATGAGTATATACAGTATATATGTACATTTACAATGAGGTTCCACCGCATCCACTGTGGACCATCAAAAGGAGGCCAACGTAACCTTGAAGCAGAGCTATGACTGCCTAGTGGCCTTCATAATACACAATTGCACTAGTAGTGCAACCAAGGGCTATTATCCCGAGAAGGAGTAGAGAAGTGTCCTAAATGCCAGACCACGATCTTCCTTAATAGTATGGTTGAAGGTTATTAAAAACAAAGCTTGTCCACATTATGGATGGTTCCTGTCATGGAAAATCAGTAGCATATATCATTACCATTAGATGACTATTGTAAAGTTGCTGAGACTGTTACTGATACTGTCACGCCAGGTGTGGGGAAGACTTAGTGCAACACAGAGGGAAAAGGGAAAGGGAGCCCAGACACTAGGGAAAGGGGGGAAGTGGAGACCTCCTAGTCTGGTCTACCATCACCCTGTCTCAACTATCGTCCCTATATTGCCTCCTCAGCAATCGCCGCACGCGTGCCTCACCCTACTCTCCCTGGCATATGGTTACGGCTAGGGATGGAAGGAGATGAGCACTAGTCAACTTCCACTAGACTCTATAGACAACAAGGGTGGACAAAACAGGGGAAATGGCTTAGCTTTAGATGAACTCCAAATAAGCACACGGCCTCAAGTTCCAGAGAGGACGAAGTACTGCTCCTGCTAAGCTTCACAAGTAGAAATGGATATAGCCGGCGACTCCTTCTCAGACACACCAGGTATATATACACCCAGGGCAGAGAGCTAATTAGCAAGAGAGAGGTAGCCGATTGGTCCTAAAGACAGCCTCTTATCTAAAAAAAAGAACAGCAGTAATGCTATTCATTTTCCATACTTCATATTTCATGCGCTAAAAAAAATTTTCAAAAAATTTTTCATTTATTTCTATTTTTTACAGCAGTTATGCTATTCATATTTCATATTTCACATCTATATACTCAGTGTTACAGTGTGCTACTTTATTTGTTCATTATATATGGAGGTAGCTGCTCTTAGTGAGCACCTGTTCACACCTAGTTTTTGTAGTGGAAGTGCCGTCATTTTCTTTGTTACTAGATTTAGCGTTGACTGAGCACTCCGCCCCCACCCCCATGCCGCAGGTGGTTTTAAATGCATCAGTGTAACGGGTCTGGGAGGCGGAACCTCTGAGCTACTATACAAGGGGGCGGTCCTTGTAAGGGAGCGGGTGGCGACCAGGGTAGACGGGCAGGCAGTCACAGCAGGTGACTGGGACAGTCTCTGAATGAACGGACAGGAGGTCACGGCAAGTGACCGGGGCAGTCTCTGGATGAACGGGCAGGAGGTCACGGCAAGTGACCGGGGCAGTCTCTGGATGAACGGGCAGGAGGTCACGGCAAGTGACCGGGGCAGTCTCTGGATGAACGGGCAGGAGGTCACGGCAAGTGACCGGGGCAGTCTCTGGATGAACGGGCAGGAGGTCACGGCAAGTGACCGGGGCAGTCTCTGGGTAAAGGGTTGGTACAACCTGTGGCGGCTGATGGTAGACGTGAGCTCCCAGGTGAGCTGGCGAGAGTCTCTGGATAAACGGGTGGTCACAGCATGTGACGGCGGAGCCTCCAGGAAGACCAACAGACAGGCGGCAGATGAGCGCTCCCAGGTGAGCGGGCAGAAGTCTCTGGACAGGCGGGTGGTCACAGCACGTGACGGCAGAGCCTCCAGGTAGGCTAGCAGACAGGCAGCAGATGAGCGCTCCCAGGTGAGCGGGCAGGAGTCACTGGACAGGCAGGTGGTCACAGCACGTGACGGCAGAGCCTCCAGGTAGGCTAGCAGGCAGGTAGCAGATGTGCGCTCCCAGGTGAGCGGGCAAGCTGGTCCATAGACAGACTGACAAGAGTTGGAAGGCAGACCGTCGGACCTCAGGCAAGCAGGCAGGTAGTTGATGTGCACTCCCAGGTGAGCGGGCAAGCTGGTCCTTAGACAGACTGACAGGAGTAGTAAGGCAGACCATCGGACCTCAGGCTAGCAGGCAGGTAGCAGGAGTATCAGGCAGGAAACAGACAGCAAACTGGCAGGACTCTGGCAGGAATCAGGCAGGTAACTGGCAACGGGACCTGAGGGCTGAAGCAGAGTAGTGAACTGTGCAACAACATTGCTCGGGCACCTCCATTTTGGAGGAGGTGCCTTATATATGGTGAAGTCCTCCGGCCATTGGCCGGGGACTCCTTAGGACGGCGCGCGGCCCCTTTAAGAGGGAGGAAGCGCGCGCGTGCCCTAAGCACAGTGGCCGGGAAGGAGCGCGCGCTGCCAGCAGAGCGGGAGGAGGACGCCGGGCTCGGAGCAGAGAGGTGAGGGGAACAGCGTCCCTGCCTAGCAGAGGGCAGGGACGCCGACGCTACAGTACCCCCCCCTTTAGGCCCCCCCTTTTTTAGGCCAGACAGAAATTTAGCTAGAATGAGAGGGGCATGGATGTTCTCCCGGGGTTCCCACGTTCTCTCCTCAGGACCAAACCCCTTCCAATCTACTAGAAAAAAGGTCTTTCCTCTTACCCTTTTGGTGGCAAGAATGTTCTCTACCTCAAACTCGTCCTCAGCAGAAACAGGAGCAGGAGGCGTACCTGTAGACTTGGAAAAAGAGTTAAGTACCACAGGTTTGAGGAGAGATACATGGAAGGAGTTAGGGATCCGTAAGTTGGCCGGGAGTTTCAATTTATAGGCCACCGGGTTGATCTGACTGATGACCTCCAGAGGACCGATGAACCGAGGCCCTAACTTATAGGAAGGAATCTTGAGCCGGACATACTTGGACGAGAGCCAGACCTTATCCCCTGGACGGAATTGAGGAGGATCCAGACGTTTTTTGTCGGCATGTCTTTTCATACGCTCGGATGACAGAAGGAGTGCGGACCGGGTACTTTCCCATGTGGAGGAAAATTTGTTAACAAGAGATTCCGCAGCCGGATTGTCCACCGAGGTGGAGACGGGAAACGGGATCCGAGGATGCTGACCGAAGACTACAAAAAACGGGGATTTGGAGGAAGATTCGCTCTCGTGATTGTTGTACGAGAATTCGGCCCATGGCAGGAGATCCACCCAGTCAGAATGGTGGGCATTAACGAAGTGCCGGAGGTAACAGGTCAGGATCTGATTGATCCGCTCCACTTGACCATTAGACTGTGGATGGTAAGCGGAGGAGAAGTCCAGGGTGACATCTAGCAATTTACAAGTGGCTCTCCAGAAACGAGAAGTGAACTGTACCCCACGATCCGACACGATGTGACGGGGCAGGCCATGAAGACGGAAGATGTGGCGGATAAAGTCTTTAGCCAGCTCGGGTGCAGACGGGAGGCCTGGCAGGGGAATGAAGTGAGCCATCTTGGAAAAGCGGTCAGCGACCACCCAAATGACCGTACAACCAGCAGAGACGGGAAGATCAGTTATGAAGTCCATCGCTATATGCTGCCAGGGGGCAGCAGGTACTGGCAGAGGAAGAAGGCGACCGGCTGGCAGGTGTCTCGGAACTTTGTTGCGGGCACAGGACACACAGGTAGAAACAAAGTCTATTACATCCTTGCGCAGGTTAGGCCACCAGTAGTGCCGGGAAATAAGCTGTAGGGTCTTTTTCTGACCGGCATGGCCAGCTAGTTTAGACGAATGACCCCAGTGTAGGATCTTCTCCCGATCAGGTACCGATACGAACGTCTTACCGGGAGGGAGACGATTTAGACTCACGGGAGCCACCTGCATTACTCTGGCGGGATCGATGATATGTTTAGGTTCTTCCTCGAGATCAGATACCAGAAAGGATCGGGACAAGGCGTCTGCTTTGATGTTCTTGTCAGCCGGGCGAAAATGTAGAACAAAATCAAAGCGAGCAAAAAACAAGGACCACCGGGCTTGGCGCGGATTAAGTCTCTGGGCATGCTGGAGATAAGCCAAGTTCTTGTGGTCAGTGTAAATTATTACCGGATGAAGAGCCCCCTCGAGTAGGTAACGCCACTCCTCCAATGCCAGCTTGATGGCCAATAACTCTCGGTCTCCTATGGAATAATTGCGCTCAGAAGAGGAGAAGAGTTTGGAGAAGAAGCCGCAAGTTACCATCCTCCCGGAAGAAGATTTTTGAGTAAGTACAGCTCCGGCTCCAGAGGAGGAGGCGTCAACCTCCAGAAAGAACTGCTTGTTGCCGTCCGGACGATGCAGCACCGGGGCGGAAGAGAAGGCCTGTTTTAAGGAAAGAAAGGCCTCCTCTGCTTCGGGCGGCCACTCTTTGGGATAAGTACCCTTACGGGTGAGCGCGGAAATTGGGGCAGTCCGGGAAGAGAAGTGCGGTATGAAGAGGCGGTAGTAGTTGGCGAAGCCCAGGAACCGCTGAATGGCCTTCAACCCCTCCGGTCGGGGCCATTTCTCGATGGCAGACAGTTTCTCTGGATCCATTCGTAGGCCGGTCTGAGAAATAATGTAGCCCAAAAACGGAAGCGAGGTCTGCTCAAAGAGGCACTTCTCATATTTAGCGAAGAGGTGGTTCTGCCTGAGCCTGAGCAGGACCTGACGAACGTCCCTCCGGTGAGTCTGGAGATCCGGAGAGAAGACCAAGATGTCGTCCAGGTACACCACAACGCAGGAGTAGAGAAGGTCCCGGAAGATGTCATTGACCAACTCTTGAAAGACGGCAGGAGCGTTACAGAGACCAAAGGGCATTACCAGATATTCATAGTGGCCGTCCCGGGTGTTGAATGCAGTCTTCCATTCATCCCCTTGACGGATACGGACCAGGTTGTACGCCCCACGGAGGTCCAGTTTGGTGAAGACTCTAGCCCCCCTCAGGCGATCAAATAATTCTGGAATGAGCGGAAGGGGGTACTTATTCTTCACCATGATCTGGTTAAGGCCTCTATAGTCTATACAGGGACGGAGAGAGCCTTCCTTCTTTTTTACGAAGAAGAAGCCTGTTCCCGCCGGGGAGGTAGATTTCCGGATGAATCCCCTGGCCAAATTCTCCTCAATATATTCGGACATCGACCGGGTCTCAGCAGCGGACAATGGGTAAATACGCCCATGGGGAGGAGTAGTACCGGGTAACAGGTCGATAGGACAGTCGTATGGTCTATGAGGGGGTAATGTCTCTGCCTCTTTTTTATTAAAGACATCAGCAAATGACCAATAGGGAATCGGAAGTCCAGGTAGATTAGTTGGGGTAGGAGAAGGACGGACGGGATGAACAGGAACCAAACAAGTCTTATGACAGTCCTGTCCCCAGCGAAGGACTTCTCCGGTCTGCCAGTCAAGCGCGGGTGCATGTCTCTGGAGCCAAGGTAGACCTAGTAAGAGGGCGTGAGAGAGTCCAGGCAGAACATGAAAAGAGATGCTCTCAGAATGCAGCATTCCCACCTGCAGAGTTACGGATTCGGTGATGAGTTGGATGGGACGTGGTAAGAGGCCCCCATCCACAGCAGCGACAGATAATGGTACAGCCAGAGGTTTGGTGGGAATGCGGTATTTTTCTACCAGGGACTGTGAGATAAGATTCCCGGCCACTCCAGAGTCAAGTTGGGCTAGTTCGAAATAACGATTCTCCCCGCAGATAATAGAGACTGACAGCAGCAGAGATGGAGAGGATTTATTCTTGTCTAGGTTGACCTCTCTGAGCGAACCTAGACACAGGTGTTTCCCGACCTCTCCGGGCAGGTACGGATCCGGTGCTCCTTACTGCCACAGTAGAAGCAGCTCCCTTCGGCACGGCGTAAGTCCTGACGGGTTTTGACCATCTTGGTCTGGTCGACCTGCATAGGCTCAGAAGAGTGTACCTGGGGAGAGACGGATTTCTGAAAAGTAGGAGCTAGACGTGGAAACCTCCTCTCACGGGTGACCTCTTTGGCACGCTCCTGGAACCGTAGATCAATCCGGGTGGCAAGAGTTATTAGGTCATCGAGAGTGGTAGGAATGTCCCGACCGGCAAGTTCATCTTTAATACGGCCGGACAGACCCTCCCAGAAGACGGATACCAGAGCGTCGTTATCCCAGGCCAGCTCCGAGGCAAGGGTACGGAACCGTATGGCATATTGGCCCACGGTGAGACTTCCCTGACGGAGGCATAGCAGAGATGATGCGGATGAGGTCTTCCGTCCGGGTTCGTCGAAGATTTTCCGGAAAGCCATGAGAAAGGCAGGCAAGTCGGACACCAGGGGGTCTCCTCTCTCCCATAGAGGATTTAGCCAGGCCAGGGCCTCCCCGGTGAGATGGGACATGATGAAGGCAATTTTGG
Organism: Phyllobates terribilis; assembly: GCF_046119375.1. Lineage (NCBI taxonomy): Eukaryota > Metazoa > Chordata > Amphibia > Anura > Dendrobatidae > Phyllobates > Phyllobates terribilis. The sequence goes on along the minus strand of NW_027362763.1, from coordinate 454,643,314 downwards.
CCCGGTCGGAGTTAAACTGGTGGGACAGGAGTTCAAAGTGCAGGGTGCACTGATTTATGAAGCCCCGAGCCTGGGCGGAGTCGCCTCCGAAGCGAGGAGGTGCAGAAAGCCGGGGTCCGGGGTAGGATACCATGGTATTGGTGGGCAGCGGAGCTGCCGGGCTGCGAGTCAGGGCACTGGCGGTGGTTGCTGGTGGAGCAGTCAGAGTGTCCAGGCGAGAATTGACATTCCGCAGGTGACCCAGGATGGACTCCTGTTGGGACCTCTGACGGGACAGTTCATGGCAGAGGTCCGAGAGCGAGGGAGCTTGGGTGCCACCGGGTTCCATGGCCCGAGCAAACTGTAACGGGTCTGGGAGGCGGAACCTCTGAGCTACTATACAAGGGGGCGGTCCTTGTAAGGGAGCGGGTGGCGACCAGGGTAGACGGGCAGGCAGTCACAGCAGGTGACTGGGACAGTTTCTGAATGAACGGACAGGAGGTCACGGCAAGTGACCGGGGCAGTCTCTGGATGAACGGGCAGGAGGTCACGGCAAGTGACCGGGGCAGTCTCTGGATGAACGGGCAGGAGGTCACGGCAAGTGACCGGGGCAGTCTCTGGATGAACGGGCAGGAGGTCATGGCAAGTGACCGGGGCAGTCTCTGGATGAACGGGCAGGAGGTCACGGCAAGTGACCGGGGCAGTCTCTGGATGAACGGTCAGGAGGTCACGGCAAGTGACCGGGGCAGTCTCTGGGTAAAGGGTTGGTACGACCTGTGGCGGCTGATGGTAGACGTGAGCTCCCAGGTGAGCTGGCGAGAGTCTCTGGATAAACGGGTGGTCACAGCATGTGACGGCGGAGCCTCCAGGAAGACCAACAGACAGGCGGCAGATGAGCGCTCCCAGGTGAGCGGGCAGAAGTCTCTGGACAGGCGGGTGGTCACAGCACGTGACGGCAGAGCCTCCAGGTAGGCTAGCAGACAGGCAGCAGATGAGCGCTCCCAGGTGAGCGGGCAGGAGTCACTGGACAGGCAGGTGGTCACAGCACGTGACGGCAGAGCCTCCAGGTAGGCTAGCAGGCAGGTAGCAGATGTGCGCTCCCAGGTGAGCGGGCAAGCTGGTCCATAGACAGACTGACAAGAGTTGGAAGGCAGACCGTCGGACCTCAGGCAAGCAGGCAGGTAGTTGATGTGCGCTCCCAGGTGAGCGGGCAAGCTGGTCCTTAGACAGACTGACAGGAGTAGTAAGGCAGACCGTCGGACCTCAGGCTAGCAGGCAGGTAGCAGGAATATCAGGCAGGAAACAGACAGCAAACTGGCAGGACTCTGGCAGGAATCAGGCAGGTAACTGGCAACGGGACCTGAGGGCTGAAGCAGAGTAGTGAACTGTGCAACAACATTGCTCGGGCACCTCCATTTTGGAGGAGGTGCCTTATATATGGTGAAGTCCTCCGGCCATTGGCCGGGGACTCCTTAGGACGGCGCGCGCGGCCCCTTTAAGAGGGAGGAAGCACGCGCGCGCCCTAAGCACAGTGGCCGGGAAGGAGCGCGCGCTGCCAGCAGAGCGGGAGGAGGACGCCGGGCTCGGAGCAGAGAGGTGAGGGGAACAGCGTCCCTGCCTAGCAGAGGGCAGGGACGCCGACGCTACAATCAGGATCTGTCTTTCCCACACATAAGCAGACAGAGGTCTCTTAGAGAGGTATTCACATTGGTCGGTCCTGACATCGGGAGGCGCCTTGCCGCGGCTGTCGGGTACACATGAGTTGGCCAATTTGTGCGCTAGGATTTCTCATTTATTTACAGCAGTAATGCTATTCATTTTCCATACTTCGTATTTCATGCGCTAAAAAATGTTTCAAAAAATTTTTCATTTATTTCTATTTTTTACAGCAGTTATGCTATTTATATTTCATATTTCACATCTATATACTCAGTGTTACAGTGTGCTACTTTATTTGTTCATTATATATGGAGGTAGCTGCTCTTAGTGAGCACCTGTTCACACCTAGTTTTTGTAGTGGAAGTGCCGTCATTTTCTTTGTTACTAGATTTAGCGTTGACTGAGCACTCCGCCCCCACCCCCATGCCGCAGGTGGTTTTAAATGCATCAGGATCTGTCTTTCCCACACATAAGCAGGCGGAGGTCTCTTAGAGAGGTATTCACATTGGTGGGTCCTGACATCGGGAGGCGCCTTGCCGCGGCTGTCGGGTACACATGAGTTGGCCAATTTGTGCACTAGGATTTCTCATTTATTTACAGCAGTAATGCTATTCATTTTCCATACTTCATATTTCATGCGCTAAAAAAATTTTTCAAAACATTTTTCATTTATTTCTATTTTTTACAGCAGTTATGCTATTCATATTTCATATTTCACATCTATATACTCAGTGTAACAGTGTGCTACTTTATTTGTTCATTATATATGGAGGTAGCTGCTCTTAGTGAGCACCTGTTCACACCTAGTTTTTGTAGTGGAAGTGCCGTCATTTTCTTTGTTACTAGATTTAGCGTTGACTGAGCACTCCGCCCCCACCCCCATGCCGCAGGTGGTTTTAAATGCATCAGGATCTGTCTTTCCCACACATAAGCAGACGGAGGTCTCTTAGAGAGGTATTCACATTGGTGGGTCCTGACATCGGGAGATGCCTTGCCGCGGCTGTCGGGTACACATGAGTTGGCCAATTTGTGCGCTAGGATTTCTCATTTATTTACAGCAGTAATGCTATTCATTTTCCATACTTCATATTTCATGCGCTAAAAAAAATTTTCAAAAAATTTTTCATTTATTTCTATTTTTTACAGCAGTTATGCTATTCATATTTCATATTTCACATCTATATACTCAGTGTTACAGTGTGCTACTTTATTTGTTCATTATATATGGAGGTAGCTGCTCTTAGTGAGCACCTGTTCACACCTAGTTTTTGTAGTGGAAGTGCCGTCATTTTCTTTGTTACTAGATTTAGCGTTGACTGAGCACTCCGCCCCCACCCCCATGCCGCAGGTGGTTTTAAATGCATCAGGATCTGTCTTTCCCACACATAAGCAGACGGAGGTCTCTTAGAGAGGTATTCACATTGGTGGGTCCTGACATCGGGAGATGCCTTGCCGCGGCTGTCGGGTACACATGAGTTGGCCAATTTGTGCACTAGGATTTCTCATTTATTTACAGCAGTAATGCTATTTATTTTCCATACTTCATATTTCATGCGCTAAAAAAAATTTTCAAAACATTTTTCATTTATTTCTATTTTTTACAGCAGTTCTGCTATTCATATTTCATATTTCACATCTATATACTCAGTGTTACAGTGTGCTACTTTATTTGTTCATTATATATGGAGGTAGCTGCTCTTAGTGAGCACCTGTTCACACCTAGTTTTTGTAGTGGAAGTGCCGTCATTTTCTTTGTTACTAGATTTAGCGTTGACTGAGCACTCCGCCCCCACCCCCATGCCGCAGGTGGTTTTAAATGCATCAGGATCTGTCTTTCCCACACATAAGCAGATGGAGGTCTCTTAGAGAGGTATTCACATTGGTGGGTCCTGACATCGGGAGGCGCCTTGCCGCGGCTGTCGGGTACACATGAGTTGGCCAATTTGTGCACTAGGATTTCTCATTTATTTACAGCAGTAATGCTATTCATTTTCCATACTTCATATTTCATGCGCTAAAAAAATGTTTCAAAAATGTTTTCATTTATTTCTATTTTTTACAGCAGTTATGCTATTCATATTTCATATTTCACATCTATATACTCAGTGTTACAGTGTGCTACTTTATTTGTTCATTATATATGGAGGTAGCTGCTCTTAGTGAGCACCTGTTCACACCTAGTTTTTGTAGTGGAAGTGCCGTCATTTTCTTTGTTCTTATCTAAAAAATGCCTAACGTAGAGATCTCCTGCAACCCACTACAGGGCGACTGTCACCTCTGACACACCCGTGACAGATACCTTGAATAGTGGCTAAGCCAATTTTTTGATTAAAGCTAATTCTCCTGAGCCATAGCCTACTAACATTGAAAAGTAGGAGCTATAAATATTCATTGTTAAATAAAAACAATGTGCTTGATGGGATGAAACATTCGTAAAGTAAGAATTAACCACCTCTAAAAACAGCAAAAACTTTGAAAACTTTGGTCCACTCTCTAAATTAAAAAATGTCATACCCTTAACTTTTTCTTATCAACCCACACTCTTTTCCATCTTTTAAATCAGTTTGTTTTTACAATACCTACTTCTAAGGACAAGACCAAATGGAGCTGTTGTGTAATGGTTGTGTTATGGACGCAATGCAGCTGGAAACTGCAGTGGCAATTAGCAGCTGAGTATTTTTCATTGCTTGCAAAGCAATCACCTAAATCTGCAGGGAAACCACTGTATTACACGCAAAACTGGACAGCTGGTTGTATTGGCACGTGGTTTAGATTGTGAAACTGGTGCAAAATCAAGTTCTTGCCAAGTGACAAGCAATTAAAAATGGCCACTGTGTTTTGAGGCCACATTATGGCTTCTCTATTTGGCCTTACCCTAACCATTTTTTAATAAATAGATTAGGGTCGAAAAGTGAGCGGTAAGTTTGCTTTAAAGCAGACATTATGATAGTATAGAGCCCTTTCTGGTATGGTCATGATAGATGCAATGTGATCAAAGTGTGTATTAAAGAGAACGTGTGTTTAGGGTTTATTTTAGCAAATACTTGCTCTTCACATGAAAAAAAAATTCTGGAGCATAATTTCTATGCAATGTATTGTTTCTGTTATTTCTCCTAAAATTTTGTAAATAGACAACTGGATGTTACCATTACAATCATCAAAGGTGTGTGTCCTTGCACAGTCTAGCACTATTGGCACTGAAAGTATGTAGAGGGATACAACATTAACTGTTGTATCCCTATAGTTTTCAATTTATTCATACATTTCTAGTAGGTACAGTACAGACCAAAAGTTTGGACACACCTTCTCATTTAAAGATTTTTCTGTATTTTCTTGACTATGGAAATTGTACATTCACACTGAAGTCATCAAAACTATGAATTAACACATGTGGAATTATATACTTAACGAAAAAGTGTGAAACAACTGAAAATATGTCTTATATTCTAGGTTCTTCAAAGTAGCCACCTTTTGCTTTGATGACTGCTTTGCACACTCTTGGCATTCTCTTCATGAGCTTCAAGAGGTAATCACCGGAAATGGTCTTCCAACAATCTTGAAGGAGTTCCCAGAGATGATTAGCACTTGTTGGCCCTTTTGCCTTCACTCTGCGGTCCAGCTCACCCCAAACCATCTCGATTGGGTTCAGGTCTGGTGACTGTGGAGGCCAGGTCATCTGGCGTAGCACCCCATCACTCTACCTCTTGGTCAAATAGCCCTTACACAGCCTGGAGGTGTGTTTGGGGTCATTGTCCTGTTGAAAAATAAATGATGGTCCAACTAAACGCAAACCGGATGGAATAGCATGCCGCTGCAAGATGTTGTGGTAGCCATGCTGGTTCAGTATGCCTTCAATTTTGAATAAATCCCAAACAGTGTCACCAGCAAAGCACCCCCACACCATCACACCTCCTCCTCCATGCTTCATGGTGGGAACCAGGCATGTAGAGTCCATCCGTTCATCTTTTCCGCGTCGCACAAAGACACGGTGGGTGGAACCAAAGATCTCAAATTTGGACTCATCAGATCAAAGCACAGATTTCCACTGGTCTAATGTCCATTTCTTGTGTTCTTTAGCCCAAACAAGTCTCTTCTGCTTGTTGAATGTCCTTAGCAGTGGTTTCCAAGCAGCTATTTTACCATGAAGGCCTGCTGCACAAAGTCTCCTTTTAATAGTTTTTGAAGAGATGTGTCTGCTGCTAGAACTCTGTGTGGCATTGACCTGGTCTCTAATCTGAGCTGCTGTTAACCTGCGATTTCTGAGGCTGGTGACTCGGATAAACTTATCCTCAGAAGCAGAGGTGACTCTTGGTCTTGCTTTCCTGGGGCGGTCCTCATGTGAGCCAGTTTCTTTGTAGCGATTGATGGTTTTTGCAACTGCACTTGGGGACACTTTCAAAGTTTGCCCAATTTTTCGGACTGACTGACCTTCATTTCTTAAAGTAATGATGGTCACTCGTTTTTCTTTACTTAGCTGCTTTTTTCTTGCCATAATACAAATTTTAACAGCCTATTCAGTAGGACTATCAGCTGTGTATCCACCAGAGTTCTGCACAACACAACTGATGGTCTCAACTCCATTTATAAGGCAAGAAATCCCACTTATTAAACCTGACAGGGCACACCTGTGAAGTGAAAACCATTTCCGGTGACTACCTCTTGAAGCTCATCAAGAGAATGCCAAAAGTGTGCAAAGTAGTCATCAAAGCAGAAGGTGGCCACTTTGAAGAACATAGAATATAAGACATATTTTCAGTTATTTCACACTTTTTTGTATATAATTTCACATGTGTTAATTCATAGTTTTGATGCCTTCAGTGTGAATGTACAATTTTCATAGTCATGAAAATACAGAAAAATCTTTAAATGAGAAGGTGTGTCCAAACTTTTGGTCTGTACTGTATATCAGAGGAATGACACAACAAGTTTTACAAAAAAAACTGCTTTAGAATTGTTATATTATGGCAAAACACAAATATTTACAAAAACAGACATGTTAGGACAACTGGCAGATCCTCTTTAAGATTATTATAATGTATTTTTAACATATTATTGTGGCGCCCAGGGGATGGGGACTACTCGGCGCCCGGGCCTTAATGCCTGGTCTTGGGGGATGTCACGGTGGTCGGCTCCCGGGCCCGTACCCTGGGGTCTCTCTTAAAAAAAAGGGGAAAATAAAATGTCAAAGTTCGTGACGCCACCTGTGGTGTCTGGTGAGGATCACCACTGCTGCGGCAGTCCACTGAGGCTGGTGTTACGGCAGCTTTGATGGTGTAGCTCCCCACAGGTGGAGCTAGGCCTCAGGGCAGTGATATTTGACGAGGTGCATGATATGGCGGTGACCCAGCCGGGTCCAAGGAAGAACAGGGGACACACACACACGCTTTGCTTCTGTACCTTTTACTGGTGGCAATGCAGGTACCGTCCGGAGCACTGTAGGGTGAGGGGTGCACTGCAGGACTCTCCCCAGTGAGCAGGTGTAGGGCCTCCTGTTTCTTCGCCGCTTAGTGTTAGTCTCTGGCCTGCCTGGAGCTAGGCCTAACTTAGTCTCTGTTCTGCACCGGCTGATCCTGTGGTAGGGCCTTCTGTTGGAGTACACACTCCCTGGTATATGTGGCCTCGGTAACTCCTGACCCTGGTATAACAGTCAGCGTTTGGTATTCCTGGGACCTGTAGTTCGCCAGGGGTTCTGGTTGTCTTCTGCTGGGTATAAAGAATCCCTGCAGACTCGGACACAGTGTCCGGGATATGGTTTCTGGGGTGAGCTGGTAAGGCTCCTCTGCCCCCAATGCTACTCACTCCTCTAGCCTTCAGCCTACTAGGGCCCTCTCTAGGCTATACACACTGGCAGTTAGGTGGCTGCCTCTTCTGCTGATCTCTGAGCGTCAGCAACGCTCCTAGCTCACTAACCTGAGCTGCTTGAGTCTGACTGAGCTCCACTGCAGACTGACCTGTTTCTCTGTGTCTCACTCTGCAGGAACTGGCTGTGGACTCCAGACTGTTCGGTCTCCACTAACTTCCTGAGAACTTACTCACAGACTCTCTCCTTTTGTGTCTGAGCAGAAAAACTGCTGAATCACTCCACCTTCCCTATTTATATCCCTATCAGGCTCCCTCTGGTGGTCTGAGGTGGAAGGTGGAGGTGTGTGTATGCTCTGAGGGCCTCTTGTGGAGAAAACCTGAAATGCACCCCTCCAGGATCTGTGGCTCCATGCACAGCAGGGCGTCACATTCCCCCCTAGTTGAACTCAGCACTCCCGGGCTGAAGCACATTTTGTAACAACAACAATAACAAGCTTCCCTTTATGGGAGGTTAGGACACTTGAACGTTGCATAACCAGAAAATGGATAAATATACATATATAGTTCAATGAACAGTAGGCAATGAGCAATCAGAAAGTCCAAGTCTCTTCCTGAGAGGTTGCTCAAAGGGGCACTCATGGAGTGCAAATATTTACAAATAAAGTCTTTGGGCTGCACATAGTCCTCAGCCGCAGAATTCTTAGATACCCAAGCGGGTAATGGGAAGCAAATAAGTAAAGTGTCCGTTTCACTTGGATTGTCCATTAGAGGGGAAAAATATAAGTTAAAGGCATGTAAAGGCAATAAATACATAGCAATACATACGCAGGATAATAAGTTAACGCAAAATATAAGTTAAAGGCATGTAAAGGCAATAAATACATAGCAATACATACGCAGGATAATGCAATAATATACAGTATTATACAATACAATACAATACAATACCCCAGGGGTAACTATCTACATCTGTCGAGGTTTAACTATTTTACTTAGTGTACCTGACAGGGAGTTGACCTTTCATGCTACGTGTAGATCTGCGTAGTGCGGTGGTCTGTGTAGTGTCAGTGTTTCTCTCAGCTACCCTGTTTGTTCTACTAGCGATGGTGTTGAAAAACTGCCTTAACCTCGCTACTGGGCTGGCAAGTTCACCATTGGCTGGGCCTTCCTGCTCCGCTTCTGCCGGGGATCCTTCTTGAGCAGGCTCTTCTGCGGCACTAGGCTCTTCTGCAGCACCTACAGGTTCAACTTGCTGTGGAGGGACTTCTGGCTGTTGGAAGAATTGGAGTACTGGAATTATGACTACTCCTCCGATTTGAGGCCAATCTGCCGGGAAGTCTCCTAAATCAGTACGTATTACTGCTTCATCAGGTTCCTCCGGGAAAACGAGAGGCACTTCTTCTTGGGGTTTTAGCAGATCTGGACACAACTTCAGGTGGTCTCTAGATACTGTTGCAGTTTTTCTTCCTCCATCTTTGCTGATCAGACACGTCTTCCTGTTGTCAAACCTTGAATTCAAGACAGTGTAGGGTTCTCTCTCCCACTGGTCATCAAGCTTGTGGTTCCTCCGCTTCCTTTTCAATACCACTTCTCCTGGTGTGAAGGGTTCTGCTGGTGCACTTCTTTTGTATTGTGCTTCTTGTTTATCCCTCACCCGAGTGAGACTGTCTTCGACACAGGCTTGTACTCTTCTGTACTGCTCCTGTCTGGTCGTGTCCCAGTCCTCAGTGGTCACATCAGCTTCAGGTTCTACAACACCAAGCTCCAGGTCCATGGGCAACTTCCCAGGTCTTGCCCGCATTAGATATGCCGGAGTGCAATTGGTGGAACTTACTGGTATGTGATTATACAGATCCACTAGGTCATGTAGTAGGTCTGGCCACTGGTTTATCTCTTCTAGTGGTATGGTCTTCAGTAGATCGATGATGATGTTATTCATCTTTTCACAGAGACCGTTAGTTTGGGGGTGGTACGGTGTAGTCCTGATCTTTTACACCCGTACAGATGGCAGAACTCTTTGAACAATTCAGCCTCAAAGGCCGGGCCTTGGTCAGTCAGTACCTGCTCAGGGTATCCATGGGGTCTGCAGAAGTACGCTTGGAACGTCTTCGCTGCTGTCTCTGCTGTCAGGTCTTTGACAGGGGCGACCACCAGGAACCTGGAGTAGTGATCCACCATGGTCAGGGCATAGGTATAACCTGACCAGCTGGGTGACAACTTGACATGGTCCAGGGCCACGATCTCCAGGGGGCGAGTCGTCTTGATGGGTTGCAGGGGGCCTTCTGGCTGCTGTAGTCTTTTCTTCTGAGGCTACAGGGTCCACAGTCTCTGCACCACCTCTCAATGGAGCTGTGCATTCCCACCCAGTAGAATCGACACTTCAAAAGGGTCTCTAGCTTTTTCCAGCCAAAGTGCCCCGCTTGATCGTGGTAGTCCTCCAACACCATCTGGACGTCCGTCTTAGGGACCACTATCTGCCATACCATCTCGTGGGTCTTAGGATTGTCGTACCTCTGGCACAACTTCTCACGATAGATAAACAGCCGGCTCCTCTAGTTCCACAGCTGCTTTGCTTGAAGAGACGCATCCTTCTCCAGGGAGGAACCTTCTTGGGTTATCAGTTCTTTGACACAGCTGACAACCGGGTCGCTATCCTGGGTCTCCTTCGAGCTGTGGTGAGGCAGGGGGTTTAACGTCTTACTGCGTTGCCTCCTGGAGGCTCGAAGCTCGTGGATCATCCCATTCTGGTGGAAGGCAGGTAGCTCAATCTCCTCCAGGTCATCCACTTCTTCTTCTGTGTCTGACTGGTGAGGCATCCTGGACAGGGCATCGGCGTTGGCATTCTTGCGGCCCGCCCGGTACTTAATTGTGAACTGGTAGTTTGACAGCCGAGCCATCCATCGTTGTTCCATGGCTCCCAGCTTGGCTGTTTCATGATGAGTTAAGGGGTTATTGTCAGTGTAGGCAGTGAACTTGCTGGAGGCTAGATAGTGCTTGAACCTTTCTGTGATGGCCCAGACCAAGGCCAGGAACTCCAACTTGAAGCTGCTATAGTTCTCTGGGTTCCTCTCGGTCGGGCGGAGCTTCCTGCTTGCATACGCGATGACTTTCTCCTTGCCATTCTACTTCTGACTTAGGACAGCTCCCAATCCTTCATTGCTGGCATCAGTATACAGCAGGAACGGTTGGCTGTAGTCAGGGTAGGCTAGGATCTCATCACCTGTCAGGATCTCCTTCATTTCTTGAAATGATTCAGCCTGTTCTTTACCCCAGTGGAATGGGGGATTTCTGCCCTTGGGGGACTGTCCTACCAGGAGGTCTTGCAGATGCGCTGCTTTCTTCGTGTAATCTTTTACAAACCTCCGGTAGTATCCTACTAGTCTCAGGAACTGACGAACCTCCTTGAGGTTCTTCGGCTCCGGCCATTTCTGGATGTCAGTGACCTTCTCTTGGTCTGGTGCTACTCCCTCTGGACTAACAATGTGCCCCAGGTACTGTACCTTTTTCTTGAGCAGGTGGAACTTTGAGGGCTTCAAATTCATCCCATACCGGGACAGTGACTCAAATACCTCCGCCAGGTGCTTCAAGTGGTCCTCATACATTTTGGAGTACACAATCACGTCATCCAGGTATAGTAACACAGTCTCGAAGTTGCGGTGTCCCAGGCAGCACTCCATCAATCTCTGGAACGTTCCGGGGGCATTGCAGAGTCCAAACGGCATACTGTTGAACTCGCACAGTCCCATCGGGGTGGTGAAGGCCGTCTTGTCCCGATCCTCCTCAGCCACAGCTACTTGCCAGTACCCACTAGTGAGGTCAAGGGTGGAAAAGTAATTTGCAGACTTTAAGGCAGCCAGGGATTCCTCAATACGGGGTAAAGGGTATGCATCTTTATGTGTAATGCGATTTACTTGTCGGTAATCTACACACATTCTCATGCTTCCATCCTTTTTCCTGACTAGAACTAGGGGAGCTGCCCAGGGACTACAACTATCCCTTACTACCCCTGCCTTCTTCATGTCATGCAGCATCTCCTTGGCTTTCTGGTAGTGTGCTGGAGGTATAGGCCTGTACCGTTCCTTGATGGGGGGATGGTTGCCTGTGGGGATGTGATGTTGTACCCCCTTAATCCTCCCAAAGTCAAGTGGGTGTTTGCTGAATACCTGCGTGTATTCCTGAACCACCCGGTGTACTCCCTGTTTCTGGTGGGCAGGAGTGGTGTCTGGATCTGCTGACACCAATCCTCCACCTGGGTTGCAGGGTCATTATCCTCCACTTGGTCTGGGGAGGTTAAGGACTCCGCCGTGTGAATAGAGTTATTATTTACAGTGTAAAGTTTGGCAACAGTGGCATAACGTGGTAATCTGACCTCGTCTTCCCCATAGTTGAGAAGACGGACGGGCACCCTCCCATTGCGTACATCTACTACCCCCCTGGCAGTTAAGAGTGTAGGTCTGTGCTCTGAGCTAAGGGGTTCTACTACCGCCTGGTAGCCCTGTCCTTTAAGACCTATTGCTGCTCTACACCAGATAAGCATTTCACTCATTGGGGGAATCACAATGGGTATCGGGTCTGTTACCCGCACGCTACCAATCTCACCACGGGTCAGCTTCACTTGCTGCTGGTACATCAGGGCTCAGATCTCCTTCTGGATTGCTCTCTTCTGCCCTGGTCTGGCAACGTCAGCGAGCTGTTGGAGTAAAAACACAACCTCCTCCAAACAGTTACCAACAATGTTAGTGCCTAGTACCACATTCAGTCCATTTTCCTCATTGACAGTCTTCACTACAATGAGTCCCTGGTCCTTTAACTCTACTCTCCCCACTTTTACTGCTACATTCTTAACCCCATGTAGGTTAAGAGGGAGGCCGTTAGAGGCATATACTGAAAAGTCTGGGTTTGGGGGTTGGAGACTGTCCATGGACCAGTATTTGCTATAGAGGATATCAGGTATGATTGTTACCTGGGATCCGGTGTCCAGCAGGGCAGGTATCGCAATGCCGTCCAGTATGATGGATAGGAAAGGTCTTCCTCCCACGAACCTGCGGTGCCAGTCTGAGGGGCCTGCTGAGTCTATTCCTGGGTGTTGGCCCTCGGACCCAGGGTTTGCTTGTTTAAAGGACACTGGTGCACTGTGTGACCTGCCTTCCGGCAGCAGTGGCAGACGAACTCTTGGTGAGGATGGCGCTGGTTGTTGGTCCTTCCTGGGGGCGGCGTTGTCCTCCTCCAGGGTGGCGATGTCCTTCTCCGGGGTGGCGACGTCCTCCTTCTCCTCCGGTTCATCCAGGGGACATCCTCAGGGCAGTCGGCTAGCAGGATCTTTCCCTCCGTCTCTGGCTCCGTCCGTAGTTGCAGGGCACTCATTACAGTGGTCAGGTTCTTGGTCAGCTGGCGCACTTCTGAGCGCAGACAGTCCAGCTCAGTAGGAGGCGTTGCCTGCACTTTGGCTTCAGCAGCCAGCGGGAAAAAGGTGGGTGCTGCTGGTGTTGGAGTGGCCCCACCCTGGTAACATTGGATAGCAGTATCTGCCGTCTCCAGGGTTTGCAGTCCCTTTATAGCCATATCCTTAAGGGTGTCAAAGGTAGCATCTGGATGATCCAAGGACCACCAACGCACAGTCCTGCTGTCCGCTTGGGACCTCAGCCCCCGGACAAATTGTTCTTTTAGCATTTTACTCTCATTAGTTATGCTAATTGGACTAACCTGTTTTAGAGCTCGCGGGGCCCCTTGTAAACGGCAGGCATAGTCCCGAACGCTGTCCTCCGGTTTCTGAGAGCATTTGTAGAACCTCATCCGGAGGTCTGCTTCAGTGCGGTCCTCAAAGGCAGTCTGTAACTTTTTGAAAATTGTGGACACTGCAGCCGACCAAGTCTCTACTTCTCTCTCCGCAGCACCAGTCAATTGTCCCACTACCACTGCAGCTCTTTGTTTGCCCATAATAGAATACATGTCCAGTATGCTGCATATTTTGCGCTTGAATCCCGACAGGGTGTCTGGCTTGCCGCTGTACTGGGGAAGCCACTTTGCTCCGGGCTATGGTAAAGTCAATGGTATGATAGGGGCTACAGGCCCTGGTGATGGAGCGGCTGCTCTGTCTTGCGCGGCGGCGGCCGCGGGTGCATCATCAGGGCTGTCAGCCTGGGCTGCGGCGTCGGGTTGTTGCTGCAACATCTTGGCGCCCCCTAGTGAACTGTGGCCTACCTTCCTTCTGCTGGCGGCAGCTCCGCAGGCGGAGGTCTTCTGGTAGGACCTTGCATCGCTTACGTTCCACGTCAGAGCGTTCGCTGGGGCTTCCTGCCAGGATCTGACGTTGCGTCAGTGCGTGGGGCGTGTCCTCGACTTCGCGCGCTTCCAGCGGTTATGCCCCGCTTCTTCCCGCGCGGCGACCGGAAAGATGGCGGCCAGTGGCGGGAAACTCCAGAAAATGGCGGGAAAAGTTTTACCACTGAGTTTTACAGTCTTTTAAGGCGCACAGTACCTGGTGGCAACGGGCACAACTCCTTCCGTTGCCGCGGGCACGCAATCCTGTTCGCGACGCCAGTTAGAGAGATGTGGCGCCCAGGGGATGGGGACTACTCGGCGCCCGGACCTTAATGCCTGGTCTTGAGGGATGTCGCGGTGGTCGGCTCCCGGGCCCGTACCCTGGGGTCTCTCTTAAAAAAAAGGGGAAAATAAAATGTCAAAGTTCGTGACGCCACCTGTGGTGTCTGGTGAGGGTCACCAGCGCTGCGGCAGTCCACTGAGGCCGGTGTTACGGCAGCTTTGATGGTGTAGCTCCCCACAGGTGGAGCTAGGCCTCAGGGCAGTGATGTTTGATGAGGTGCACGATATGGCGGTGACCCAGCCGGGTCCAAGGAAAAACAGGGGACACACACACGGCTTGCTTCTGTACCTTTTACTGGTGGGAATGCAGGTACCGTCCGGAGCACTGTAGGGTGAGGGGTGCACTGCAGGACTCTCCCCAGTGAGCAGGTGTAGGGCCTCCTGTTTCTTCGCCGCTTAGTGTTAGTCTCTGGCCTGCCTGGAGCTAGGCCTAACTTAGTCTCTGTTCTGCACCGGCTGATCCTGTGGTAGGGCCTTCTGTTGGAGTACACACTCCCTGGTATATAGGGCCTTGGTAACTCCTGACCCTGGTATAACAGTCAGCGTTTGGAATTCCTGGGACCTGTAGTTCGCCAGGGGTTCTGGTTGTCTTCTGCTGGGTGTAAAGAATCCCTGCAGACTCGGACACAGTGTCCGGGATATGGTTTCTGGGGTGAGCTGGTAAGGCTCCTCTGTCCCCAATGCTACTCACTCCTCTAGCCTTCAGCCTACTAGGGCCCTCACTAGGCTATACACACTGGCAGTTAGGTGGCTGCCTCTTCTGCTGTTCTCTGAGCGTCAGCAACGCTCCTAGCTCACTAACCTGAGCTGCTTGAGTCTGACTGAGCTCCACTGCAGACTGACCTGTTTCTCTGTGTCTCACTCTGCAGGAACTGGCTGTGGACTACAGACTGTTCGGTCTCCACTAAATTCCTGAGGAGAACTTACTCACAGACTCTCTCCTTCTGTGTCTGAGCAGAAAAACTGCTGAATCACTCCACCTTCCCTATTTATATCCCTATCAGGCTCCCTCTGGTGGTCTGAGGTGGAAGGTGGAGGTGTGTGTATGCTCTGAGGGCCTCTTGTGGAGAAAACCTGAAATGCACCCTCCAGGATCTGTGGCTCCATGCACAGCAGGGGGTAACATTATGACATAATTATATTGTAACATAAGTGACGTGACTTTAGAGCAAGTCATCAAACACTAGCAAAAATAGAATTACTGCTTTCAACAGGTGGCGCTATAGAGTTCAAGTCCTCTTACTCTCTGAAGAGGCAATTTTCATAGCAAAAGTGAAAAATAGACACAGCCAGATATGTAAAAAATATATAGGCAGTATATAGATCAAGAACAATCAAGAACAATGAATGACATTTCTATTATACATACCACAAAGACAAGCTTCACAAAAAAATAGAAACAAATAAAAAAGGCATTCATCAATAACCATGTTCTCAGGTTCTTAAATTGCTTGAATTAATTAAATAGCATGAAGATAAGCAAGTTTGCAATTGACTTGCTTTTTCTATCTACTGTCATTCTCCTGCAATGAGAAATTGTATATTTTATATTGCACAGCCCAGAGTGCACAGTAGTTACATTCTATGAGAGGGGTTAACGCCCTAACATCCCAGTCAGCTCTTTCCAGTCTATTGATTTCTGTACAGTAGTTAGCTGCTCACCTCCCTATTCTTCCTGGCATCTTCTGAAGGGATGCTGTACTAAATCTCCAGCCATCAGCTTTCACAGCGTGTCTCCTAAACATGACTCTCTGCTCTAGCTGTCTGGAGTTGTGTGCTTGCTATCTCTGTGTAAACACAGGGATAATAGTGTAGACTCCGAACAAACCGCTGAGAGCTAAATGTGTTTTGTAGAATTTGTACTTAGCTTTATACTTCTATTAATAATACAGTTCTATTCACCAGAGCTGTCACTCAATGAGGAGAGCCCACCCCTCCAGAAACCAGGAAGTGAGGAGACTGTAAGGAGATTGCTCTCAATTGCTCAAGAGACAACTTGAGAATACCCCTTTAAAACAACCCAGTAAAAGGATCAGCACTCCACATTCACTGAACTCCTCACTTTCTTGATGCTTGTGTTTGTTATCTCTGTACGTAAATATAGTGATGACATTGCAGACTCAGATCAAACACTGACAAACCATTAACATGTTGTATCAGGTCAAAGCTCCTAAACAGATCTGTCACTCAATGCCAAGCACCCACCTACTTAGCAACGAGTAAGTAAGGGGACCGTGAGCTGCTCAATAGACAACTTGAGAATACCCCTTAAAGTAATGCATTTAAAGTTTAGAATAAAGTGCTCTGCAGAATTAGACAATAATATCAAAGCACACAGATGGTACTCTAAAATCAATAGTAAATAAGTAGTAATGGTCCAGAATCAGAAGTTGAAAAGTGGGAAGTAGAAGAGGCCACACTTGTATTGCTACTTTTTTTGACTTCCTCAGGGATCACAGTTTAACTATGCATTTAGATTGTAAGCACTCAATCTTGTGGCATAGTACAGATTAAACAGCAAGCACACCTCCACTCCATTTTCTATGACACTCTTGTACATAGTCCAAAAACATATTTGGCTTTTTCCAGCAATCCCATAGCCAATGAATCAGTGGAAGTGTGAATGCTCACCCAACCCTCCATTCCGAATGTGTTCTGCAGAGCCCAGTTCTTGGGATCACTAGGGTGTCAATGATCTATGATATCTATGGATAGGTGAAAACTTTCAATATTGTGAAAGCCCATTTAAAAGGGTGCTGTTGTGACCCTCCTACAATATGAAGATGCTAAAGCAATGTGAAATTTTCATCTTTTTCGCACTTTTTAAGGAAACCTAGTACAATATTTATATGTATTTTATTAATTTTTTCTTTTTCACTTTTTTGTGGTGTTCATCTTGACTTGACAATATCTTGACTTCTACATACTGATTCTGTACATGTCATTCTGCATAACTCTGGTTGCTCCAATAAAGGATAATCTTCTCACATGTAAAGTTAAGTGTTATCTACTGCTCAGATACACATTGTAAAAATAATACTGCCAGTTAAGCAGGAGGAAGAGCAGTTTTCATTGCAGCAGACATGTCCAAATGATAAACAGATTTTGTGCTAGTTGTGCATTTAATTGGCCATGTTGTCTTATTACATTTGAGTGATTAAAATGTAAAATATGTTTGTAAACTACAATGTTCCAGTATGTATCGATTCAAGTTCTGAAACAGACACTCTGGCTGCCCTTTTCAGGATATTACCACAGGGACATACGCTTTCTGCAAGACAGACGGGTTTCAACCCAGAGAATTGAAGAATAGGTTCCAGCTAAAAATCCTCCTTGTCTGGCAAGAATCACAGCATCTGATCTGGGAAACCAGAAATCAGATTCGCAACATCATAATATGCCATGTGTACAAGCTGCTGGATGTAAGCCTGACTGAATCCCACCAGTGCTGCTCTTCATTTATTTTACTTATAGTGTCTGACAAGATGTTAGGAGAACGTCCAAAATCAAAGAATCACATGTCTCTCGAGTTGGTTCCTGTATTCATCTTTTTTTACTAATTAGTTAAGATGTGTTACATTTTGTGAAATTTTAATATACCATTAACATGATTTATCTAATTAGCCCTATTTTACATCCCGTAAAGACTGAGCAAACTTTTGGACCTAAAGGGGTATTACAGTAATAACATGTTATCACTTGATAACAATGGCAATAACTGCTAGTTTGCTAGGTTCTGACCACTTTGATTCCCACTTATCACTAGTACTGGGGTCTTATGTCCTTCATTTTAATAGAACTGAGCATGCACTCTTTATGGGGGTGAAAAGATTGGCAAGCACAATGTAGCACCCTGAGGATTCGGCTGCTACAGGGGTATTGCACCTCAACCCAGAGGTGTGATATTCCACTCCCGGGTAAGGATGGAGTGTGGAACTGAGCTCAGTTAGCTGCATGCACTACACACATCCCATTTCCGAGGAACAGACCAACGGTACTCCCACTTAGAAATGTGCAGGTACGACCGAGTCTGTTCCTGGCTGGAGTGGGAGGGGGGTGGTACATCCCAAGTAGTGTAGGGGCAGATAGGGGGAGCAGCCTGGGTAAGGTTAGGAGCTCATTGGGTGCTGGTCACCTGAGCTCACACATAGAGGGAGTATAAAAGGTGGGAACCATCTAAGATCAGGGTCAGTCAGCCAGTCTTTGCAGAGAAGTCAGAGGAAGAGGAGCAGAGCAGCCCCAGAGCAAGAGTGAGAGAGGAGTTTGAAAGACCCAGAGGGGGAGACAGAAGGAACTCTGAGAACCCAAGTACAACCCCAGGGTGAAGAGTTGGCAATAGGGTACCGGATCCCAAACTGGTGGGGGCTAAAGCATACCTCAGCCAGAGACCGGAGGCCGTGGGCAGGATCTGCCACGGCCACCCACCACATCCACCCTGAAGGCAAACCACGTGTAGGGTCAGGGAACCCAAGGCCAAGGGTCTCCCAACAGAAGGCCCGAGGGAGCTGGACCTAGGTGGATCCCTGGTGGGGACGGCCAGAAGAAAGGACAAGAAGGAGGGCTCAGGGACACGCTCCGGACTTGCTTGGGGGTTGGCTGAATCCAGGACCTGGTGGACGCAGCACGGCTCGGGTGGTCACTCAAGGCCGGAGTGACCGGAATATCTGCAGTAAGTAAACACCCTGAACTGCACAACCCGACTCTGTCTTTAATTATCATCTACGCTGCACCACCACAACCCCCATCCTCTGCACCTGACCCCCTGAGGCCATACCCCTCCCGTTGGGGGTTATACTACCTAAGCTGCACACACATCACCAGCCTCAGTGGACCCTGCTGCAGCGGCGGCCTTTTGACCGCAAATCAACGGGTGGCGTAGTCGACACAAAAGAACATCTAGTAACATCATAAGGACTGCCACACACTGAGCTTGACACCCTGGGCACGGACCGGGTCACAGCCACTCGGAGACTACAACCCCCATCTGATCCGGCTCCGGGTATCCCCAACAACACTGGCCCAGGGGGCGCGTCAACTATACTCAGCTGTGCCTATCAGTTCAATAGATATTAAATAAAGTTGTAGTACATACAGTACAGACCAAAAGTTTGGACATACCTTCTCATTTAAAGATTTTTCTGTATTTTCATGACTATGAAAATTGTACATTCACACTGAAGGCATCAAAACTATGAATTAACACATGTGGAATTATATACTTAACAAAAAAGTGTGAAACAACTGAAAATATGTCTTATATTCTAGACTGCTTTGTACACTCTTAGCATTCTCTTGATGAGCTTCAAGAGGTAGTCACCGGAAATGGTTTTCACTTCACAGGTGTGCCCTGTCAGGTTTAATAAGTGGTATTTCTTGCCTTATAAATGCTTTTGGGACCATCAGTTGTGTTGTGCAGAAGTCTGGTGGATTTACAGCTAATAGTCCTACTGAATAGACTGTTAGAATTTGCATTATGGCAAGAAAAAAGCAGCTTAGTACAGAAAAACAAGTGGCCATCATTACTTTAAGAAATGAAGGTCAGTAAGTCCGAAAAATTTGGAAAACTTTGAAAGTGTCCCCAAGTGCAGTTGCAAAAACCATCAAGCGCTACAAAGAAACTGGCTCACATGAGGACCGCCCCAGGAAAGGAAGACCAAGAGTCACCTCTGCTTCTGAGGATAAGTTTATCCGCGTCACCAGCCTCAGAAATCGCAGGTTAACAGCAGCTCAGATTAGAGACCAGGTCAATGCCACAGAGAGTTCTATCAGCAGACACATCTCTACAACAACTGTTAAGAGGAGATTTTGTGCAGCAGGCCTTCATGGTAAAATAGCTGCTGGGAAACAGCTGCTAAGGACAGGCAACAAGCAGAAGAGACTTGTTTGGGCTAAAGAACACAAGGAATGGACATTGGACCAGTGGAAATCTGTGATTTGGTCTGATGAGTCCAAATTTGAGATCTTTGGTTCCAACCACTGTGTCTTTGTGCGACGCAGAAAAGGTGAATGGATGGACTCTACATGCTTGGTTCCCACCGTGAAGCATGGAAGAGGAGGTGTGATGGTGTGGGGGTGCTTTGCTGGTGACACTGTTGAGGATTTATTCAAAATTGAAGGCATACTGAACCAGCATGGCTACCACAGCATCTTGCAGTGGCATGCTATTCCATCCGGTTTGCATTTAGTTGGACCATCATTTGTTTTTCAACAGGACAATGACCCCAAACACACCTCCAGGCTGTGTAAGAGCTATCTGACCATGAAGGAGAGTGATGGGGTGCTACGCCAGATGACCTGGCCTCCACAGTCACCAGACCTGAACCCAATCGAGATGGTTAGGGGTGATTCGGACCACAGAGTGAAGGCAAAAGGGCCAACAAGTGCTAAGCATCTCTGGGAACTCCTTCAAGATTGTTGGAAGGCCATTTCCGGTGACTACCTCTTGAAGCTCATCAAGAGAATGCCAAGAGTGTGCAAAGCAGTCATCAAAGCAAAAGGTGACTACTTTGAAGAACCTAGAATATAAGACATATTTTCAGTTGATTCACACTTTTTTGTTAAGTATATAAATCCACATGTGTTAATTCATACTTTTGATGCCTTCAGTGTGAATGCACAATTTTCATAGTCAAGAAAATACAGAAAAATCTTTAAATGAGAAGGTGTGTCCAAACTTTTGGTCTGTACTGTATATGACCACTGCTCCATTCAAACACTGGACAAAGAATCCTTGCTATGGCATCTATGGTGGTTTTATCAATTAAGTCTGTGACAACCTAGCAGTTTTCCCTCAGTCTCACCTCATGGATGTGCAGCAATTTGTTATTACTTAAAGAGGACGTCCACTGCTTATACATTGATGCCCTATCCGTAGGATAGGGCATCAGTGTCTGATCAGTTGGGGTCCAGCACCCGGCAACCCCGTTGACCAGATGTAATCGGTGTCAGAGGCAGTGGCCACCGGCCAGAAGTACTTACTTGCTGAGCTTGGCCGTCTTGTTGTAGTGGCCGACGTGGGGTACTACGCATCCCCCTCCTAGTCAATTCAATGGAAGGCATATGTGTAGTACCCCACGGCTGTCACTACAACTAGAAGGCCATGCACAGCAAGCAAGTACTTCCAGCCAGCAACCGCCGCCGCCGACACCGATAATAGCTGATTGGTGGGGGTGCCGGACCCCGGCCAATCAGGATAGGGCATCATTGTATAAGTAGTGGATAAATTCTTTAACCAGAAATCTGTTAAGCAGAGGAATAAGGCTGCAGGGCTCCATGAGTCTCTATGAGACTACAAAATGAGTGCCGGGAACATATTTCAGTTTTTGAAGGCTATATTACAGTTATGCTCCTTAATTATAAGTGCTTTCTATTTTTCATTGTGTCATTTAGACTAGATATGGCTTGCAAAGAATATTAACAATTTTCTTCCAAATAAGTAGTTAACACTTTAATGCTTTGCAAGTGTATGAAGCTTGCTTAGATAGCAAGCAAGCACCATTCCAGAAGATGCCAGCTGTGTTATACAGTATGTAATAGTAACCAGAGCTTTCTCCAATCGCTGTTGTTTAACATCAATGTCCTCAACATTAGAGATGAGCGAGCATGCTCGCTACAGCTCGGGTCCCCGTCCTGCATGTTTGGCGCTATTTAGAGCACCAATCATGCAGGGATTGTCTGCCACTCACTGTAATGCCACAGCCATGGTGGTTGTGGTATTATTGTGATTGCCCAAATCGATGGGAACAGTGCTCACAGTGAAACATGAAAAGCCGGCAATTCATCAGCGGCATACACCGGTACCCGACAATTTAGAACAGAAAGAATAGAGCATCACACATAGATTAGATAGATAGAAACATGTCAGTCACATATATAATAAATACAGTGATAGTGTTGGTTACAGTACTTGTCATTTAGTGTTAAAATAAAGGATTTATTAAAAAAAAAATTGGCGTGGGGTTCCCCATAATTTTAGTCTCTAGCTGAGGTTAAGCAGATGGCTGGGGCAGATGCTTGAAGCCTGGGAAGGGGGTAATACCCACGGATCTTCCCAGGCTACTAATATCAGCCCCCAGCTGAATACCTAGCCTTAACTAGCTATTAAAATGGTGGACCCAAAAAAAAAATGACGTGGGGTCCCCCCTATTTTAATAGCTAGCAAAGGCTAGGCAGACAGCTGGGGGCTGATATTAATAGCCCAGGAAGGGTGCCATGAATATTGGCCCCCTCCCACGCTAGAAACACCAGCCGTCAGCTGCCCCAGAAATGACGCATTCATAGGATGTGCCAATTCTGGCACTTAGCCTTGCTCTTTCCACTGCCCTGTAGCTGTGGCAGTGGGGTAATAGGGCTGGGGTTGATGTCAGCTTATAATGCCAGCTGACATCAAGCCCAGGTTAGTAATGGAAAGGCGTCTATAAGACTCCCCCATTACTAACCCCATAGTGAAAGTTAAAAAAACTCTACTTACCGTATCGCCCATTCCAGCTGAAGCCAACGATCTCCTGAAATAAAAGTAAAATAATTAACCAACCTTATCCTTACCTTTCCATAGTTCCCAGGACGGCTCCAGCACTGCTACATTGACATGACAGGCTGGATTGCAGCAGAACGCTGCCATCCAGCTTGCCATGCCGCAGACACTGAGAAGCTCCTCAGTGAAGCTCCTCAGTGTCTGGCTGTGACGGCATCCAGATGAGCCGAGTTTATGTCCAGTGAACTCAGCTCACCTCATGCACGTCACTGACAGCGTGGGAGAATTCTCCTGCGCATGCGATGGCGGCAAA
This sequence comes from Phyllobates terribilis, assembly GCF_046119375.1. Lineage (NCBI taxonomy): Eukaryota > Metazoa > Chordata > Amphibia > Anura > Dendrobatidae > Phyllobates > Phyllobates terribilis. Next base: position 454,620,485 of record NW_027362763.1, on the reverse strand, counting down.
TGACGTCATCGCTTGAGCAGGAGAATTCTCCCACACTGGGATGGCATTGAGATGGCAGGCTGGATGGTAGCAGAACACTGCCATCCAGCATGCCATCCTTCAGAGACGCTGCGGAGCGCAGGCAATGTCTCTGTCTTTATTTCAATTAAAGGATTTTATTCTGGGTATTGGTGTTTTTTTTAACTTTCACTATGGGGTTAGTAATGGGGGCGTCTATAATATATTATAGACGCCTCTCCATTACTAACCTGGGCTTGATATCAGCTGGCATTATAAGTTGACATCAACCCCAGACCTATTACCCCACTGCCACCGCTACAGGGCAGTGGAAAGAGCGAGGCTAAGTGCAAGAATTGGCACATCCTATGGATGCGCCATTTCTGGGGTGGCTGACGGCTGGTGTTTCTAGCCTGCGAGGGGGCCAATATTCATGGCACCCTTCCTGGACTATTAATATCAGCCCCTAGTTGTCTGCCTAGCCTTTGCTAGCTATTAAAATAGGGGGGACCCCACGTCATTTTTTTGGGGGGTCCCCCATTTTAATAGCTAGTAAAGGCTAGGTATTCAGCTGGGGGCTGATATTAGTAGCCTGGGAAGCTCTGTGGGTATTACCCCCTTCCCAGGCTTCAAACATCTGCCCCAGCCGTCTGCTTAACCTCCGCTAGAGACTAAAATTACGGGGAACCCCACGCCGATATTTTTTTAAATAAATCCTTTATTTTAACCATAAATGACAAGTACAGTAACCAACACTGTCCTTATTATATATTTGACTGACATGTTTCTATCTATCTAATCTATGTGTGATGCTCTATTCTTTCTGTTCTAAATTGTCGGGTACCGGTGTATGCCGCTGATGAATTGCCGGCCGGCTTTTTTAACGAGACGGGTGCATGAAAATCGGAGGGCACTAGTGTGTTCTGAGTGCCCTGCTATGTTTTTCATGAATCCTCCTATATACCCTGCCTGCCTGTCTGCCTATATATTCTGCCTGTCTGACGTTTAATTGAGCACTGTTCCCATCGATTTGGGCAATTTTTGACCTTCTGCAGACCGCCGGGGGGGACCGCCAGAAAAATGCTTGAGTTTCCCATAGACTTACATTGGGCTCGTTGCTCGGGTCGAGCACCCGAGTATTCCAATGTGCTCAACCCGAGCTTCGAGCACCCGAGCATTTTAGTGCTCGCTCATCACTACTCAACATCCCAAATAAGCAAGCATACCTTCCATACAGATACAGCTGTTCAACATTAAGCACACTGTCCCCCAGCGAGCTTGTGACCCTTTTTTATATCACATGAGCGCTGCAGCATATCAACTGCCACTGATCGGCAGCATATTAACTGCCATTGATCGGCTGCATCCTTCACAGTTCCATCTGGGTGGACATCCGTTCTGATGGAAGTCTGAAGGCTGTAACTGATCAGTAGCAACTGATAGGCTGCAATGCTCACAGACATAAAGAGTTTCATTAGATTGTTGGGGACAAGCAGAGGAGTACCATCAGTCAGAGATATAAGTATGCTTTTGCTTTATTTTATTCAGCAACTTTGGGGACATTCAAAGGGGTTGTCCTGTTGCAGACGTCCATATTTAAAAGCTCTTGTCAATCTCTGACAGCGGCATTTAAGATTCCTTCCCTGAAATACATTTGGGTACCCATCGCCCTTCACAATGTGATCATGGAGTGCTAATTGGTTGCCATACTATGGTAATGCAATATATACAAATGCTCAAAGTTTCAAGTCACTTGTGAGGACTTTAACCCTTTCAACCCCGAGCCTGTTTTAACCTTCCTGGCCAGACTAAATCTTACAATTCTGACCAATGTCACTTTATGTGATAATAACTCTGGAACACGTGAACGTATCCCAGTGATTCTGAGATTTTTTTTTGCGACACATTGTACTTTATATTAGTGGTAAATTTAGGCCGATATTTTTTTGCTTTTATTTGTGAAAATATTGGAAGTTTTCAAACTTTTAATTTTTATGCCCTTAAACCAGAAAGCTAGATCACACAAAATAGTTAGTAAATGACATTTACCACATGTCTGCTTTACATCGGCTTCATTTTTGAAACATAATATTTTTTTGTTAGGAAGTTAGAAAGGTTAAACATTTTTCAGCAATTTCTCAATTTTCTAACAAAATTTAAATAACCAATTATTTTAAGGACCACATCACGTTTGAAGTGACTTTGAGGGGTACATGTAACAGAAAATACCCCAAGGTGACACCATTTTAAAAACTGCACCTCTCAAAGTGTGCAAAGCCACATTCAATAAGTTTATTAACACTTGAAGTGCTTCACAGGAATTAAAGCAATGTGGAAGGAAAAAATTAAAATTTTACTTTTTCCCCACAAAAATGTTGATTTAGCACCAAATTTTACATTTTCACAAGTGTGACAGGAGAAAATGGATAGTATAATTTGTTGTGCAATTTATCACGAGTATGCCGATACCCCACATGTGGGGGAAAACTTCTGTTTGGGGGCACGGCAGGGTTTGGAAGGGAAGGAGCACCATTTTACTTTTGGAGTGAATCAATTGGCTGGAATTGATAGCGGATGCCATATCGCATTTACAGAGCTCCTGATGTACCTAAACAGTGTAAATCCCCCACAAGTGACCCCATTTTTAAAACCACACCCTTCAAGGAACTTATCTAGAGGTGTGGTGAGCACCTTGAATCCATAGGTGCTTCACAGAATTTTACAGAAGAATTTAGAGTGAACGTGTCAAAATGCAAGGTGCTGGTGTAACGGGGTGACTAACCCCCAAAACCAGGTCGAAGATTTCACCGCACACTCCAAGGCTTGACTGATGCAAAATGGTTTTACTATAGTTCGTGTAAATTAGACAACATGACAAGAGAGCGACTAAATTACATTACGTGACGTTTCGACCCGTCCCAGGTCTTAATCAATATGTTGCTGCATAGGAAAGGATAAAAATATAAGAAACTTGTTCACAAAATATAAGACATAAAACAATGCATGAAAGTTACAGATAACGTAATTTGCCAGGTGATATGTACAAGATGGGGTATAGTGATTACAATATAAATGTCATTGTGTGTGGTAATTATATACAATATGAGCAGTATTTACAGTAGAATAGCACTTAGATAACATATGTAAAAAAAAATATACAGTATATATATATATATATATATATATATATATATATATATATATATATACAGTTATATGAAAAAGTTTGGGCACCCCTATTAATCTTAAGCTTAATGTTTTATAAAAATTGGTGTTTTTGCAACAGCTATTTCAGTTTGATATATGTAATAACTGTTGGACACAGTAATGTTTCTGCCTTGAAATGAGGTTTATTGTGCTAACAGAAAATGTGCAATCTGCATTCAAACAAAATTTGACAGGTGCATAAGTATGGGCACCCTTATCATTTTCTTGGTTTAAATACACCTACCTACTTTTTACTGACTTACTAAAGCCCTTTTTTGGTTTTGTAACCTCATTGAGCTTTAAACTTCATAGCCAGGTGTATGCAATCATGAGAAAAGCTACTTAAAGTGGCCACTTGCAAGTTGTTCTCCTATTTGAATCTTCTCTGAAGAGTGGCATCATGGGCTCCTCAAAACAACTGCCAAATGATCTGAAAACAAAGATTATTCAACATAGGTGTTCAGGGGAAGGATACAAAAAGCTGTCTCAGAGATTTAACCTGTCAGTTTCCACTGTGAGGAACATAGTAAGGAAATGGAAGAACACAGGGACAGTTCTTGTTAAGGCCAGAAGTGGCAGGCCAAGAAAAACATCAGAAAGGCAGAGAAGAAGAATGGTGAGATCAGTCAAGGACAATCCTCAGACCACCTCCAGAGAGCTGCAGCATCAACTTGCTGCAGATGGTGTCACTGTGCATCGGTCAACTATACAACGCACTTTGCACAAGGAGAAGCTGTATGGGAGAGTGATGCGAAAGAAGCCGTTTCTGCAAGCACGCCACAAACAGAGTCGGCTGAGGTATGTAAAAGCACATTTGGAGAAGCCAATTTCTTTTTGGAAGAAGGTCCTGTGGACTGATGAAACCAAGATTGAGTTGTTTGGTCATACAAAAAGGCGTTATGCATGGCAGCAAAAAAACACAGCATTCCAAGAAAAACACTTGCTACCCACAGTAAAATTTGGTGGAGGTTCCATCATGCTTTGGGGCTGTGTGGCTAATGCCGGCACCGGGAATCTTGTTAAAGTTGAGGGACGCATGGATTCCACTCAGTATCAGCAGATTCTTGACAATAATGTTCAAGAATCAGTGACAAAGTTGAAGTTACGCAGGGGATGGATCTTTCAGCAAGACAATGATCCAAAACACCGCTCCAAATCTACTCAGGCATTCATGCAGAGGAACAATTACAATGTTCTGGAATGGCCATCCCAGTCCCCAGACCTGAATATCATTGAACATCTGTGGAATCATTTGAAGAGGGCTGTCCATGCTCGGCGACCATCAAACTTAACTGAACTGGAATTGTTTTGTAAAGAGGAATGGTCAAAAATACCTTCATCCAGGATCCAGGAAATCATTAAAAGCTACAGGAAGCAACTAGAGGCTGTTATTTTTGCAAAAGGGGATCTACTAAATATTAATGTCACTTTTCTGGTGAGGTGCCCATACTTATGCACCTGTCAAATTTTGTTTGAATGCAGATTGCACATTTTCTGTTAGTACAATAAACCTCATTTCAAGGCAGAAACAGTACTGTGTCCAACAGTTATTACATATATCAAACTGAAATGGCTGTTGCAAAAACACCAATTTTTATAAAACATTAAGCTTAAGATTAATAGGGGTGCCCAAACTTTTTCATATAACTGTATATATATATGTATATATATATATATATATATAGTGTGAATCTTATCGGGTGGCATGGAGCCCACCAATGGTAATGGTAGATCATGGAACAAGGGTAACAGAGTGGATTAGTAGGCTTACTTGATTATGATGAGATAAAGCTTATCTAAGAGAAAGAGTCCCGTATTCTGGGTGTCATGAAGAGAATACTGTGGAGGAGAGGTAAGCAGTCTGTTCAAACACAGAGGAAAGCTCAGAAGGGAAGGAGTGCCATATTATAGTGCAGATTTTGTTTTTATGGTTCGTGGGGGCCATGACCCACTGGGAGAGCCCCTGAGGTGCCAGAACAACAGAATACCCCCCTTAATTGGCCCCATTTTACAAATTACACCTCTCAATGAATTAATTTAGTGGTGAAGTAATCTTATTGAAAGTGTGTCACAGTAATTTATACCACTGGGCAGTGAAGAAAAAATAATTACATTTTTACCACAAAAAACTGTTTTAGTCCCATATTTTACATTTTAACACTGGGAAATGGGAAAAATGGCACCAAAATGTGTCCCACAATTTCTGATGAACATGGAAATATCCTATATGAATGAATAAATTATTGTAGAATAGTTTGTGGACTCCATATACAAAACAGCTAGAAGAGAAGAATCACCTGTATAGTGACCCAATTTTGGAGATTACTCCCCACTAGGAATTTATCTACAGGTGTAGTGACAATTTTGACTCCATGGGTGTTCTCCAAAAAAAAGCAGCAAAAAAAAGCAGCAGTGGATGTTGCCGAGTGAAAATTGCAAACTGCCAGTGTAGGACACAGTACATTGTAGTGCCAATACATTATGCCCAGCTTTTGCTCCTCTAAGCATAAATTAAACGAGCTCTTATCATTATAGAAATATCAATCATGTGGACGCTAAATGAGGTTTTGGCACACTGGCTTAGAAGGGAGAGGGAGAAGGACATTTGAATTTGGGAGCTTAAAATTTGCTGGATTTTTATTGGGGGTGGGGCGAGGAGCCACAGCACTTTTCCAAAGCCTTTGTGTTACCAGTAACGTGGAAGCCCCCTATATTTCCATTGACAGATGACGGACCTGAGTGGGGACATGCTTTTTTTGTGGATTGATTTCAACCTTTTGTTAGGAACATTTTACATAAAATTTTGGATTACATTTATCGGTGTTTCCATCTAAATCTCTGAATGCCATGATTCAGATGAAACCTCGAAGGATCCATTCACTATAACGAGGCATCAGAATTACTTTATACTCTTTCTGGCCTCTAGTCAGCGGTGTCCTTTTCAAAGGAGTACAAAACTGTGACCGATGTAAGCGCTCAGCATAGAGCGCAGGATAAATGTGAGCCGAGCCTTACTGCGATCTTTGGGAGACAGAATGAACAGAACAGCAAGTCAAGAATTGGTTTTATTTATTTTTTACGCCATTTCTCATGCGGTATAAGTGATTAGACGACTTTATCCTTAGATTACAATGATACGAGATTTATATATTTTTTTATGTTTGGTTGCTTTTACACACTAAAAGACGCTTTTTTTTGCAAAATAAAGTTTTTGCATTGTCATATTTTGAGAGCTATAATTTTTCTATATTTCTGCCGACAGAGTCATGTGATGGCTTGTTTTTTGTGGGATGAGTTGATGTTTTTATTGATACCATTTTCAGGCATGTAACATTTTTTGATTTCTTTCTATTCCAATTTTTGGGAGGCAGAATATCAAAAAACAACAATTCAGGAATTGTTTCTTGGATTTTTTTATGCCATTCACCATATGGTAAAAGTGATAAGACAGCTTATTCTTCGGGTCAGTACGATTAAAATGATAGCACATTTATTTTTTAAGTTTGAGCACTTTTACACAATTTTTTTTATAGAAAAAAAAATTGTTTTTGCATCGCAATATTATAAGTGCTTTAACTTTTTTAATTTCTCCACTAACGGAGCTGAATTTCGGCTTGTTTTTTGTGGGACAAGATGACATTTTCAGCAATACCATTTATATTTACATTCGACTTTTTGATCCTGCTTTATTCAACTCTTTTTTGGTGGTATTATGAAAAAGCATAGTTTTTTGCCATGTTTTTTTAATTAATTTTTTACTGAAGTGGTAAAATAGTGTGACAGGTTTATAGGTATGGTAATTCTGGACTCGGCGAAACCAGATGTGTATTTTTTTGTTTCTTTTTTTTTCACAGAAATTATTTTATCTATTGGTTTAATATTTTTTTCAGGGTTTTTTTTTATTTTATGATTTTTTTTCTACAAACTTTTGTTTGTAGAAGCTGGGTGACCGGGAGGTGGTCATGATGACCTCAGGTTGCCATGGCAACAGTTGGGTCCTTGCAATGATGTCACAGGGGTGCCAATCTGAAGGGAGAGAGAGCCTCATCCCTCTCCCTGCCTTATAAATGCTGCGATCGCAGGTGTGGTCATATCCTGAGAAGTGAGTTCAAAATGTTTCGATAATAAAACCATTACATTACAGTTCCTATGTATCCTGGATGCTTCTCATCAGTCCACCAGCAGTGTGGAAAATCCACTAATTTCCCTTCATCATTCTAATTCTGGTCTGGCGACCTGTGGATCTGCAGCAGCTGACTACCTTAAATTTCTCAAAATTGTTGTGTATTACATAACTTCGCCAGGTTAGCAAATCTCCCTTTTTACCATTTTTTGGATAAGACCCTATTGCGCGTGTTTGCTCCCCAGCTTATTAAATATGCCACTCTCCCAACTGCACTGCCACAATATTTATAAAATGTTTCCAATAAACAATACACTTGACATTAGACACTGAACCTGTCTGGTCTCTTGTACATAATAATTATTTGTTTTTCTAATAAAATTTCAATAATTGGACAAACCTTTAAGAGCCTCACAAAATGTTTCATTTTTTCCTCACCGCATTCTATAAGTCATTACTTGTTTCATCTTCACCTTTATTTTTTTCAGCCTATATAGCCATTTGAAGCCATGTTTTTTTGCCAGATGAGATTTTTATACATAATATTCATCTTATAGGAGGAGGTGGCAGTCAGTGGGAGTCATTTTCCTTGTGCTACACTGACATGACACTAAGTGAGTGAGTATTTGTGCAGTAAGGCGCATGGCAAACAGAGAGAGACCTACTGCAAGTGAACAGAGAATCCTACATCTGAGCCAGTCATTCGTGGGTGTATGAGAGAATGCCAGAAAGCCCGAATACACCTCCAAGCAGTCACCATGCAGAAATACACTCATGGCCCAGTGTATAGAATGTTATCATTAAGACCTACAGATCCAGAAAGAAAGCAGATTTACAGGGGTCAAGAACCACATCAGTCAGTGAGTGTGTATAGAAAAAAACTGGTTTGCTTCAAAAGGTTGTATCTTTAATCTACTTACCCAATAAAAAAAATGTCATAGATAAACAATACTACTATAGGCGTACCACATGCACAAAACAAAATGCACACCGAACTGTGAAAATGAACATTAGGGACAATTATTATTCAATGGGTTTGTACTAAGCTTCTAAGCAATCCTCTATTAAGATAGGGGGTATCTTACTGATTGGTGGTGACCAATGGGCCCCCAATGCTCTTGCTAAAGGGGCTTGGCTAACAGATCAGAGGTCCAGCATGTGCTCCTCAGCTCCATTCATTCACTGTGGGTCTGCCAGAGATGGTCAAGTTTTGTACTCCACTATTTACAGCAGTCACATACAGAATAAATGGAGCTAAGGTGTATATGGTCGATTTACACTTTATTCAGATGAGTCTTTGCATTTGTCCATTGTTGAGATAGATTAGGTATCTTGGGTTCTGTCCCCAACCAATATGTGAGGATAATTTATAAACTTGATATGACCTCTTTAATTCTGGTCTGCCCATAGACTAGAAAACGCCCGGGCAACAGTGGGGGTGCAGAGTCGGCTGTTAGGCACAGCCAGACTCTCCACAGAGAAGATAAGCATTGTTTATTACAGTGTTTACCTTCTGAATCTTTGCATACACAGTGCTGAACCAAAATTTGTGTTTACAGATTAGGAAATGCTAACAATGGTTGTGTGATCACTGGGTTTAGGTTGGGAATAGGAGTCAGCTCTTTTATGCAGATAGGAGACTAAATTTCCCATGTAACTTGGGCTAAAATACTAGCCCTAGTTGCTGGGAAAATGAGCACTAAAAATAATATATTAACATGTTAAAAAGCCCCCTTGTAAAACCTTTTAGGGGGCGCAATGTGTGAATTAAACAAAAAGAAAACAATAGTAAAATGAAAAAAGTATAAGTAAACAAAACTATAAAAAATATTATCAGTCTAAATGGCTGATTCTAGCACAACCCCCATCTAAAAATATGTCCAATATATAAACCAAGCAACAAATGCTTTACCCGATAGAAAGCAGAAGCTCCAATCACATATTGTAATGTCTGTATACCCAGACATTATCTTAGAAATGATTTTGCCAGCATGCAGCTATAATAACACTTGCATAAAGTACTGTCTGGAAAGACAGAGTTGATAAGCAGCCCTAGCTGTCAGATAACAATTTAGTATTCCACGGCTACAACCGTATGAGACATGTAAATCTCTGCATGTAGAAAATCTATGACTCATCTGGCTGTTCTACAGTTATCTTACACACATGCACTATGTCTGTTATTTTCTACTGAGAAACACTATATGAATGTTAACGAGAAGCTAGAAAACTGTAGATACTATAGTGCAAGCAGGGAGATAAAGTCAGTGGTAGAGGTCTTTTTGACACACATAAGCAGGAGAGGAAAACATGCTACAGAGTAAAAATACTTTAAAAAATTAGTGTTAATAGTTTATCAGTTAACAAAATGAAAAGTGAAGAAGAAAAGAAAAATCTAAATCAAATCAATATTTGGTGGAATGACCATCCTTTGTCTTCAAAACAGTATCCATTCTTCTAAGTACATGTAACACAGGTGCCAGAATGCAGCGCACAGAGACCACGAGGCGGGAGCAGTCAGGGATTGATATAATCACTTTATAGATATAACAATTATTTTAAAGAGGTTAGTAACAATGGAATCAACAATAAGGCTATGTGCCCACGATGCAGAAATGCTCCGGATTTTTCCTGAGCGTTTCTGCATCTCCCTGGCAGAAAAAACGCATGCGGATTGTACATGCGGATTGTACATGCGTTTTCCTGCCAGGGACATGCGGAAGTGAAGCGTTCTTCACATGCATTTCCACATGCGGGTTGTCAAGTGATTTCCAGGCGATTTTAGCATCACTTGGAAAGTGCTTGACAACTTGGTCACACTATATAAATCCATGCAAATGGCATGGATTTATATAGTGTGACAGAAAGAATGTTAAAAAATAAAAAATAAATATTATACTTACCTTCTGATGGCCCTCGGTGTCCTTGTCTCGGCTTGCCGGCAGCTCGGGGTAGATTAAAGGACCTGCCGACGTCAGCGGTCGCGTGAGCCATCAAATGACTAAATGACGTCACCGCAGGTCCTTTAGTCTACCGCGCACCATAGAGGAGACCGGGGGCCATCAGAAGGTAAGTATAATGTATATTTTTTATTTTATTCTTTTGTTTACAGGTTCTATGGTACCCAGGTCCGGAGGAGAGTCTCCTCTTCTCCATACCCGGGTACCATCCGCACATTGAATCGCATGGAATCCACATGTACAGATGCAGTGATGCAGATTCCATGCATTCCAATGCAAGTCAATGGTGGCGAAAACGCCGCACTTCCGCAAAATAATTGTTAGTGCTGCGGATTTTTCCGCAATGATAATCTGCAGCGGAAATTTCCACAGCATGTGCACAGCACATGCGGATTATCATTGGGGAACATGGCTGACCTTCTACCAAGCATTTTTTAAGCGTTTCTGCAGCAGAATTGCCGCTGCGGAAACGCTTAAAAAGCACATAGTGCGCACACAGCCTAACTTGGAATAACAATTAGAAGTCTTTTAAGTAAGTAACAGTAAAGTTCTTTGCAAAAATGTGATGCACCAAGTCGTGGGAGTCACCACGTGAGGTCTTTTTCTATCTACACACGTGGTCAAAATTGTTGGTACCCCTTGTTTAATGAAAGAAAAACCCACAATGGTCACAGAAATAACTTGAATCTGACAAAAGTAATAATAAATTAAAAATCTATGAAGATGGACAAATGAAAGTCAGACATTGCTTTTCAACCCTGCTTCCACAGAATTTAAAAAAAAATTAAACTCATGAAATAGGCCCGGACAGAAATGATGGTACTCTTAACTTAATATTTTTTAACAACCTTTTGAGGCAATCACTGCAATCAAACGATTCCTGTAACTGTCAATTTTGGCCCACTCCTCATGAGCAAACTGCTCCAGTTGTCTCGTGTTTTAAGGTTGCCTTTTCCAGATGGCATGTTTCAGCTCTTTCCAAAGATGCTCAATAGGATTTAGGTCAGGTTTCATAGAAGGCCACTTCAGAATAGTCCAATGTTTTCCTCTTAGCCATTCTTGGGTTTTTTAGCTGTGTGTTTTGGGTCATTATCCTGTGTTAAGACCCATGACCTGCGACTGAGACCAAGCTTTCTGACACGGGGCAGCACATTTCTCTCTAGAATCCCTTGATAGTCTTGAGATTTCATTGTACCCTGCAGAGATTCTAGATACCCTGTGCCAAATGCAGCAAAGCAGCCCCAGAACATAACAGAGCCTCCACCATGTTTCACAGTAGGGACAGTGTTCTTTTCTTGATATGCTTCATTTTTCTGTCTGTGAACATAGAGTTGATGTGCTTTGCCAAAAACTTCCATTTTTGTCTCATCTGTCCATAAGACATTCTCCGAGAAGCTTTGTGGCTTGTCAACATGTAGTTTGGCAAATTCCAGTCTGGCTTTTTTATGATTTTTTTTCAACAATGGTGTTCTCCTTGGTTGTCTCCCACGAAGTCCACTTTGGATCAAACAATGACGGATGGTATGATCTGACACTGATGTTCCTTGAGCTTGAAGCTCACCTTTAATCTCTTTAGAAGTTATCCTGGGCTCTCTTGTTACTATTCATATTATCCGTCTCTTTGATTTGTCATCAATTTTCTTCCTGCGGCCACGTCCAGGGAGGTTGGCTACAGTCCAATGGATCTTAAATTTCTGAATAATATGTGCAACTGTAGTCACAGGAACATCAAGCTGCTTGGAGATGGTCTTATAACCCTTTACCTTTAACATGTTTGTCTATAATTTTCTTTCTAATCTCCTGAGACAACTCTTCCCTTTGCTTCCTCTGGTCCATGTTGAGTGTGGTACACACCATGTCACCAAACAGCACAGTAAGTATCTGTAGCCCTATATACATATCCACTGACTGATTACAAGATTGTAGGCACCTGTGATGCTAATTAGCGGACACAGCTTGATTTAACATTTCCCTTTTGTCACATTATTTTAAGGGGTACCATCATTTCTGTTCAGGCCTATTTCAGGAGTTTAATTTTTTTAAAATTCTGTGGAAGCAGGGTTAAAAAGCAATGTCTTCCTTTCTTTTGTGCATTTTCATAGATTTTTAATTTATAATTACTTTTGTCAGATTCAAGTTATTTCTGTGACCATTGTGGATTTTTCTTTCATTAAACGAGGGGTACCAACAATTTTGACCACGTGTGTATATGGCCCTAGCGTTAGGCCGCAAGTCTCGTCCGGATATAGTCAATCAGGTCCCGTTGAGACTCGCACGCACCGACCGGCCCCCTCCCAACCTGAAGTTCTAGTCCCAACTGTCCCCGGTATCGTAGGTAAAAGTTGGAAGTGACGGCCCTGCTCACTCACGCTGTACCGCCGCTACTGCTGCCGCATCTCTCCTGTCGTAGTTTTGACCGCCGACGGTAGTCTCTCAGGCTGGAGGTAAGGGGGTCCAGACCTTGGCTCTTGACAGGCAATGTCGGATACTGGGAACTTAATCAGTGCAGAGTACAGGTCCTGGCTCTGGCCAACATGCGCAGAACTCGTGACACTTTTGTGAGGGGCCCGGACCTTGTCAGGCGGCGTCCAGCACTTAGGCGACGCAAGCCTCCGGCTGAGCCCTGTCGCACTGGGCTCTGCAGTACCTCTGGAGCACATCTGCTCCTCTCTGCAGCCTGGCACCAAATTTGCCTGCGGTTTGGTGTGCTGGGCTTTTATACCAGGAAATCCTTCCTGTGGGTCACCTGATCAGGTCCGGCATCTGAATTTACTCCCCCTTCAAATCTTCCTGCACAACCTGGTGACTCTTGATTTCACCTGGCCAGCAGATGGCAGTCTTTCCTCACTAATGGCACATCCTGCAAGAGTTCTTCTGATGTTTCAGTCTCTGCTACATTCCTGCCCCCTTTTTGTTTGCTAGTCCCTGGGCAAGTGGAATCCTTGCGGGATTGACGTTTCTTCACAGGTAGCCCAAGTTCAGCCAAGAGTTGAGCGCACTCCTTTGTTTTCTACTGGATCTGAGACCAGACAAGCTCATCCTGGGCATACCAGTTAGGAGGAATTCTGGCATTGGCCCGCTCAGTTCTGCAGGGCATCTCTTACAGAGGCGCCTCTGGAGTCCCTGAAGAGTAAATCACTGAGGATTGTAAATCGCCTCCTGGTTCATTCTTTGTCCCACTCGAAAGCAGCATCGGCAGTTCCGGTGGACCCAATGGTACTGCAATCCATCCTTCCTCATCCTCTAAGGCCCCTCTTTGTGGCACTTCAGTCACTTCTATTGAGGACTCAGCACCGTTACAGTCCTCCGCTTTGGAAGAGCAGGGCCACAGCATATTCGGTGCAACAGTCTAGGTGCCGCAGCGTCATCTCCCTCGGGTCTGACCTCGTAGACTGGGTTATCTGGTTATCTGGGTGGACCTTCTTCACTACTCGATAGGATAATGCCCCCAATGGTGATCCAGCTTGCTCCCGGGCTGCTTGGCCATTACTAGCACACGGTCTCCTGGCTGGAGTTGTCCACCCGAGGTCGGGGACCGACCTGAATGTTCCACTTCCCGAAACTTCTGTTAAACTAATCTTCTCACTTTCTGAAGTCAGCATTAGAGATGAGCGTTGTTCTACTCGAACTGTTCGCCAATCTCAAATTCGAGCTGTTTTGGGCGGTGTTCGAGCCGTTCGGCGAACACGAACAATTTGAGAAAAATTCGGCTGTTCGAGGTTATGTTCGATAACTGTTCGTGCACCAAAATCATAACTGGATTTTTTCTCAGTAATGATGAAAATTAATGTTAATACGCAGTTTGAGTGTACAGCGGGGTGGGGGGAGGGGCAGGGGATGGATCTCTGCAGGAATAATGAAGATCTCCATTTTTTTTCTCTTTCCCGCATTTGCAGTGGGGAGGTGCAATCTGTCAGCCTATCAGCAGCGCACACACAGAGCGAAGTGCTTTTTTTCACACAAGCAAGGGCATGTGTCATTGGCAGTGTATGTCACATGTCCTTGCCCTATAAGACCAAGCCATTTTCCCCGTCGCCACCATTTTCTCACTGCTGCAGCTGCGTGTTAGACGGCACCGCTGTTGCTGTGTGCGCTATACCTTGTTAATTTCAAGCCAATTTTCGCACAAATATACAGATAGCTTGGGAGTAGGGAATAGTTGTGATTGCAGTCCTTTTAAGGACTAGGTTACAGCATTTCCTACGACTTTTATCAGGGAGGTCTGTGCTCTTAAATAGATAGGTTGTGGGAGTAAAGACTAATTGTAATTGGAGTCCTTTTCAGGACTAGGTTACATGAGTTCCTATCAGTTTTTGCCAGGCAGGTCTGTGCCAGTGCTGTGCAAGTTTTTTTCACAGCATTTGGCTGAATCTAGCAAAGCTAATCCTTTTTGGCCTATTGCAGAGTGTGTTAGTCAGTGGAGTAGCCTATCTGTGTTGCAAGATATAACACCTGTGTATAGAATACCAATTTTTTTACTGCACCTAGTGAAGTAAAATCTTTTGGGCATAGCATCATTCTATTAGTCCATCTATACTGACCTCCATCAGGTTGCAAACTGAATATAATTTTTTTCTGCATCTAGCTCTGAAAAAATATTTGGGCTTCTAGCAGTGTGTGGGACTTGGTCTATTAGTCCATCTATACTGACCTCCATCAGGTTGCAAATTAAAAATAATTTTTTTCTTCATTTAGCTCTGAAAAAATATTTGGGCTTCTAGCAGTGTGTGGGACTTGTTCTATTAGTCCTTCTATACTGACCTCCAGCAGGTTGCAAATTGAATATAATTTTTTTCTGCATCTAGCTCTGAAAAAATAGTTGGGCTTCTAGCGGTGTGTGGGACTTGGTCTATTAGTCCATCTATACTGACCTCCATCAGGTTGCAAATTAAAAATAATTTTTTTCTGCATCTAGCTCTGAAAAAATATTTGGGCTTCTAGCAGTGTGTAGGACTTGGTCTATTAGTCCATCTATACTGACCTCCATCAGGTTGCAAATTAAAAATAATTTTTTTCTGCATCTAGCTCTGAAAAAATATTTGGGCTTCTAGCAGTGTGTGGGACTTGGTCTATTAGTCCATCTATACTGACCTCCATCAGGTTGCAAATTAAAAATAATTTTTTTCTGCATCTAGCTCTGAAAAAATATTTGGGCTTCTAGCAGTGTGTGGGACTTGGTCTATTAGTCCATCTATACTGACCTCCATCAGGTTGCAAATTAAAAATAATTTTTTTCTGCATCTAGCTCTGAAAAAATATTTGGGCTTCTAGCAGTGTGTGGGACTTGTTCTATTAGTCCTTCTATACTGACCTCCAGCAGGTTGCAAATTGAATATAATTTTTTTCTGCATCTAGCTCTGAAAAAATATTTGGGCTTCTAGCGGTGTGTGGGACTTGGTCTATTAGTCCATCTATACTGACCTCCATCAGGTTGCAAATTAAAAATAATTTTTTTCTGCATCTAGCTCTGAAAAAATATTTGGGCTTCTAGCAGTGTGTGGGACTTGGTCTATTAGTCCATCTATACTGACCTCCATCAGGTTGCAAATTAAAAATATTTTTTTTCTTCATTTAGCTCTGAAAAAATATTTGGGCTTCTAGCAGTGTGTGGGACTTGTTCTATTAGTCCTTCTATACTGACCTCCAGCAGGTTGCAAATTGAATATAATTTTTTTCTGCATCTAGCTCTGAAAAAATAGTTGGGCTTCTAGCGGTGTGTGGGACTTGGTCTATTAGTCCATCTATACTGACCTCCATCAGGTTGCAAATTAAAAATAATTTTTTTCTGCATCTAGCATTGAAAAAATATTTGGGCTTCTAGCAGTGTGTGGGACTTGGTCTATTAGTCCATCTATACTGACCTCCATCAGGTTGCAAATTAAAAATAATTTTTATCTGCATCTACAGTACCTCTGAAAAAATATTTGGGCTTCTAGCAGTGTGTGGGACTATTTGTATTAGTCCATCTATACTGACCTCCATCAGGCTGCAAATTCAAAATAATTTTTTTCTGCATCTAACCCAGCCAATAGTTTTGGCCTAATACCACAGTTTGGCCACTCAGCTCTGCTCGGTTACCATCCATTGTTTTTTTGTGCAAACAACTCCAGAGTTGTGAATTAGTTAACCACCAAAATGAGTGGAAAAAGGCCTGCTGCTGGTGGAAAGGGGAATAGGCGTGTTGGGAAGGGGAAAAAAGGTTGTGTCCGTGGGGTAGGTGTTAAAGCAACAGTAACATCTGCAGAAGAAAGACCATCTTCCAGCCAAACTAAAATGTCTACTTCTTTTAGCGGACAATGTGATAAGATCCCTTTCTTACGGCCACGCCAATCGCTACAAATTCCAGATGAGGCACAAAAACAGCAGGTGCTTCAACGGATATCAAGTGCTCCTTTAAGTGGGCTCTCCTCCACATCAACTTCAACATCACAAATACTCCAGTCCTCAAATGTGTCACCCAAATCGCACTTGCTTCCTCACAGCTCCCAAATCTCCAGCTGCCCGTCTGAGTATGAGGTAGAACAGATGGTTGAGTCTGCAGAGCTGTTTACTCATACTATAGCCTGGGAATCAGAGGTCGACTCCAGCACTTCTGTGAATCCAGACGAGGAAATGATCTGCACTGATGCCCAGAATCTTTATGAGTTGGATCCAGGACCAGACGCAGAAGGTTCTGACCATAATGTAGACCCTCATTCCCAAACTGTAACTCCTGTTGGTGGAGACAATGAGGAAGACGATGATAAGACTCAAATACCTGATTGGAGCGACAACTTTAGTTTTTTGTCAGGGCAGGAACAGGTTGGCTCTGAGGACGACGGGTGTGATAACGCACAGGGTGATGATGATGAGGTCGGAGATCCCACTTACTGTCAACCCACAGTCAGCCAAGAGATGAGGTCAGCAGAGGAGGTGGAGGAAGATGCTAGTGACGACGAGGTCAGGTTGCGCCTTCCTGGACAGAGACGTAGTACTGGAAGCACGTCAACAACTGCATCCTCAAACACAACTCTGCCTCTCACCACAAGTCGTGGTGGCTCTTCAGGTCGCATGGGTGCTAAGCCTTGCATAGCCTGGGCATTTTTTCAGATCGATAAAGATGACCCAACTCGTGTTATCTGTAACATTTGTCAGCAAAAGCTAAGTAGAGGCCAAAAAATACATAGTTTGAGTACTTCATGCATGAACCGGCACATGGACATGAAGCATAAGTTGCAGTGGGAAGCTCAGTGTGCTACAATGCGGCCTAGCCGGCCGGGCCAATCACCGTCTGCCATATCTTGTGCATCCGCGGCCTCTTCATCCTCTGTGACTGGGGGGACAGCAGTCACACCTGTTTTGGGGCGCAGACCTGCCACCTCTTTACCCACAACAGCCAGCGTGATTGGCAGGTCATCATTTTCTTTGGAGGTGGTAACACCAGCTGGTGTTGAGCGCTGTCCGACATCGATAGCACCACCTTTGGATCAAGGCAACCTAACATGTCCGCCTGCATCTTCCTCACAGACCGGCAGTTTGCCGGGGACACCCTTATCAACCCCGTCTAAGCACAATAGCCAGCCCTCGGTCCCTCAGATGTGGACAAGTAAAAGACCATTTCCTCCTAGCCATGAGAAAGCTAAGAGGTTGAATTTCACCATCTGCAAGCTCTTGGCTACAGAAATGCTGCCTTTCCGCCTGGTGGACACAGAGGATTTTCGAGACCTTATGTCCGTCGCAGTGCCCCAGTACCAGATGCCCAGTCGGCACTACTTCTCAAAGAAAGGTGTGCCTGCGCTCCACCAGCATGTCGCACACAACATCACCGCTTCTTTGAGAAACTCTGTGTGTGACAGGGTGCATTTCACCACAGACACTTGGACGAGTAGGCATGGACAGGGGCGTTACATGTCGCTGACTGGGCACTGGGTAACTATGGTGACAGCAGGACAAGGGGCTGCTGTCCAAGTCTTGCCGTCCCCACGAGTTGTGCGTCAATCCTCTTTATGTCAAAGTTCCTCCACTGCTTCTGCCTCCTCAACCTCCTCTCGGTCTTCCACCTGCACCCAAAGCCTGTCTGGTCATGCCATAAGCTTTCTAACTGCGCAGAAGGGATCCTGCACACCTCCTTACTATGCTGGCAGTAGGGCTCAACGTCATCAGGCGGTTTTTACATTGAAATGTCTGGGAAATGTGAGTCACACAGCTGAGGAGTTGTGGTCAGCTCTGGAGAACCAATTTCATGAATGGTTGTCTCCACTGGACCTGAAACCAGGGAAGGCCGTGTGCGACAATGCTGCAAACCTGGGTGCGGCCCTTCGCCGGGGCAATGTCACACACGTGCCTTGTATGGCTCACGTGTTGAACCTGGTTGTCCAGCAATTTTTAGCCCACTATCCCAGACTAGATGACCTTCTGCAGAGGGCGCGGTCGCTGTGTGCTCACTTCCGCCGTTCGCATCCCGCAGCTCAGCGACTTACATCTCTACAGAAGTCGTTGGGCCTGCCACTTCACCGGCTAAAATGCGATGTGCCTACCCGGTGGAATTCAACTCTGCACATGTTGCAGCGACTGTGGCAGCACCGACAAGCCCTGGTGCAATACGTTCTGACGTATAGCCTGGGCCAACGAGATTCAGAGGTGGGGCAAATCACGCTGGAGGAGTGGTCTCAGATCAGGGACCTATGCACCCTTCTGCACAGTTTTGAAATGGCGACGAAGATGTTTAGTGCTGACGATGCCATTATCAGCATGACTATTCCGGTGATTTACATGCTGGAGCACATGTTAAACAGAATTCGGAGTCAGGTGGTGGCACAAGAGGAGGTGGAGGAAGTAGAGGAGGAGGAGTTGTATGCGGAAGGGCTAACATCTGCAAGGTCCAGACGGTCGGCAGCACCAAGGTGGCAGGCATGTGAGGGTGGGGGAGATGGTTTTACCAGGGCGCATGGTAGCAGCCAAACTAGTGAGGAAGGTGCAGGAGCCCAGGAAGAAGTGGAGGACGAACTGATGGAAGACTCATCAGA
The DNA here is from genome assembly GCF_046119375.1 of Phyllobates terribilis. Taxonomy (NCBI): domain Eukaryota; kingdom Metazoa; phylum Chordata; class Amphibia; order Anura; family Dendrobatidae; genus Phyllobates; species Phyllobates terribilis. The sequence goes on along the minus strand of NW_027362763.1, from coordinate 454,601,193 downwards.
TGAGGGAGACCTTGATCACATTTCTGTTGTGCGAGGTTGGGGGGAGAGGACAGAGGAAGGAAGCATGATTGTTACCTCGCCACCAACACAACAGGGACTTGGTGCTCCTGGATGCGCAACACACATGAGTGCCTTCTTGCTGCACTACCTGCAACATGACCCTCGAATTGTGAGAATTAGAAATAATCCTGACTACTGGGTTGCCACACTGTTAGATCCCCGGTACAAAAGTAAATTTGCAGAAATTATTCCTGCCATAGAAAGGGATGCACGCATGCAGGAGTATCAGCAGAGACTGTTGCAGAATCTTACATGTGCTTTTCCACAAAATACCAGTGGTGCACGTAGTGAATCTCACAGTTCCAACTTGCCAACCGTGGGACCGTCAAGTGTTCAGCACTCAAACCGTAACAGAACCACAGTATCTGCTGGTAACATCAATTTTGCGGAATCATTTCACCACTTTTTTAGCCCATCCTTTGCAAGGCCACAGGAGACAAGAAGTCTGACACATAGTCAACGCCTAGAGACGATGGTACAGGAGTATCTCCAAGTAAACATTGAAGCCACGACTGTGTCACTGGACCCTTGCTCTTTTTGGGCTTCCAATCTGGATAAATGGCCGGAGCTAGCCACTTACGCCTTGGAGATCTTGTCATGCCCCGCAGCCAGCGTTCTGTCTGAACGTGTGTTCAGCGCTGCTGGTGGTGTGCTGACAGATAAGCGCACGCGGCTCTCCACTGATAATGTAGACAGACTCACGTTCATAAAGATGAACAAATCATGGATCCGAAACGACTTTTCTACCCCTGTGTCATCCTGGGGAGAGTAAAAGCTTGATGATTGGTTAAAATCACCCTACCAACTGTTTTAAGCTTTCAAATTACTAATCATGTTTATCTGTATCTTGACTGGAAAATAATTTGGGCTTTGTAGCAGTGTGCAGCACTGATCCTATTAGGCCATCTATACTAAAGCTTCACCAGATTTAAAATTAAAAATAATTTTTAGCTGCATCTAGCCCGGAAAATAATTTTGGGGCTCCGAGATGCGCAAGGCACATAAGTGCCTTCTTGCTGCACTACCTGCAGCATGACCCTCATATTGTCAGAATTCGAAGTAATCATGACTACTGGGTTGCCACACTCTTAGATCCCCCAAACTTTTCGATCAACCTTTTCATTTTAATAAAGACCAAAAAAATGGTCATTTTTGAAATTATAAGCATTAGCAGGTTGTTAGAAACTGAAATCAAACAGTTTTCAACTCAAAACTTTATTCTAGGTGATGTTACATTTTCACATAGGACCCCTTGTTCGAAAGGAGCTTCTGAACTCTCTCGTCCATTGAATTTGTCAGGTTTTGGATGGTTTCTGCTTCAATTGTTTTGCATGAGGACAGAATACCCTCCCAGAGCTGTTGCTTAGATGTGAACTGCCTCCCGCCATCATAGACACTCCTTTTAATGATGCTCCAAAGGTTCTGAATGGGGTAGAGGTCAGGGGAGCATGGGGGTCACACCATAAGTTTGTCCCCTTTTATGCCCATATCAGCCAGAGATGCAGATGTTTTATGTGCAGCATGAGATGGTGCATTATCATGCAGAAAAATGATCTTGCTGTGAAATACACGGTTCTTCTTCTTGAACCATGGCAGGAAGTGCTGTTTGAGAAAATCCACATACATTATGGAGTTCATCTTTAGCGCCTTCAGGGATCCTAAAGGGGCCGACAATCTCTCTCCCCATGATTCCAGCCCAAAACATTACTCCACCTCCTCCTTGTTGGCGCTGTAGCCGTGTTTGCGTGGGGTGTCCATCAACCAGCCATCCTCCACTCCATCCATCTGGACCATCGAGCACTGCACGGCACTCATCCGTGAACAAAACAGTTTTGAAATCAGTCTTCATGTAATGTTTGGCCCACTGGAGCCGTTTCTGCTTGTGTGAAGTGGATAGAGGAGGTCGACAGGATGGCGCATGCACAGCTGCAAACCTCTGAAGGACCCTGCATCTTGTTGTTCGGGGGACGTTGGAGGCACAAGCAGCTTCAAAAACTTGTCTGCTGCTATGACAAGGCTTTTTTGCCGCTGCTCTTTCAACCTGACGTAATTGCCTGTAGGAAAGAGTCCTCAATTTGCCCTTATCAGCACGCACACGTGTGTACTGTGAATCAGCTACATACTTCTTGATTGCCAAGACACTTCATCCTGATCATCGCACAATGTTGATTGTAGTCATGCCTTGACCTAAACACTCCACAATTTGTTGCTTCTCAGCAGCCGACACATCCTTTTTCTTTCCCATTTTGGCAGAAAATGTAGGCTGCTTAATAGTGTGAGAGAGCCTTCTTAAGTAGTCTTGCCTTTCATTGGACACACCTGCCAAACTAATTAGCACAGGTGTCTGCAATTGCTTACAGTGATATAAAGAGCCCTGACACACATCACCATCAATGAGTTTAACTGACAAACAAACAAATTCTTCCCTTATCACTCCTAAACACTTTTTGTATAATAATTTGGAACGCAGTGTACATGTGCTTTTCCACAAAACACCAGTGGTTCACGTAGTGAATCTTACAGTTCTAACTTGCCAACCGTGGTCTGTATGGAGTTGTTCAATAAAGGGCCCAAAATTAAGATAACATAGATGGGAGAGGTCTCTATGAATAGGAATTCCTAAGTATTTGATACCCTGTGAGGGCCAGGCAAAGGGAAAGTTGGACTGGATGGAATCCTATATGGATTTGGGGAGGGAGACATCGAGGGCCTCAGACTTCGCTGCATTGATTTTAAAATTTTACCATGTAACAAAGTGATCTATTTCAGCCATAACAGCATGGATGGATATATGTGATTGAGTGATATATACTAGGACATCATCAGCAAATAGAGAGCACTTGTACTCGGTGCCTCCCACCTCAATCCACCTAATATTGGGGTTATGGCGAATTGATGAGAGCAGGTGCTCCGTCACTAGGATGTATAAGAGAGGGGACAGAGGACATCACTGCCTTGTCCCATTGGTGATTGTGAAAGGTGATGAAAATGTTCTGACGCACCCCCTGGGCCTTGGGACACCCGGAGCCGGACCCTTTTTGGTGGATGCTGGTGGTTGTAGTCTTCGTGGCGGCGACCCAGTTCCGTGGCTCAGGGCGGTCAAACCAGTGGCGGAACTATTTATGTGGTTTTCATGTTTAAATGTCCGACTACGCCACCCGTGGATTGCGGTCAGAGTGAACCGCCGCTACAGGGCAGACCACTGAGGCTGGTGTTGTGGGTGCAGCAGAGCGTAGCATAACTCCCCACGGGAGGAGTATAGCCTCAGGGCAGTGTATGCGGAGGATGGGGGTGATGGTGCAGGGCAGCAGCAGTAACGACACGGAGTCAGTGATGCAGTTCAGGGCCTTTACTCACAGTTCTTATTATCCAGACCACGTCTGCAGGTAACGGCTGCCCACGTCGTACTGTGCTCACCAGGTGAGGGGCTCAGACAACTCCCAGATAACTTTGGAGCACTTCACAGGACCCCCTTTGTGTGTCCTTTGTCTGGCCTTTCTTACCAACACTTCTGTCCGGCTGCCTCGGGCCTCCTCTTGGTAAACTTGGCGCCAGTTTCCCTGACCCTATGTGGTGCCTTCCTAGCGGGTGTAGCGAGGGGCTGCGCCACATAAAATGTCAGAGCCTCCGGTTTCTAGCTGAGGGTCGTTTCCTGCCTCCACTAGTTCGGGGACCGGTCTCCCCCTTTGGCCTGACCCCTCCACGCAGGTGGATTCGGGCGTGCGGTGGCGACTCGCCCGTCCGCACCCCTGGGATCCCTTCATTCCTCGTTCCTGGAGCCTTCTCCGCTCCTCTTCCTTCCTTCTCCCTCTTCCAGGCCTGGGCCTCTGTTACTAGGCCTGCCTCCGGAGCAGAGCTCATGCAGAGCCCCTGCTCCCTGCCACTTCTGCTCAGACTTCTCTGCACTGAACTAAGATGGTGCCCACCTTTTATACTCCCTTCTCAATGCACCCAGGAACTGCTTCCTCCCTGCTCCTGCACTACAGGGTTCCCCTTCCTCAGTGTTCCCTCCCCCCACTCCAGCCAGGGACAGGGACTGTCGTGCCCATCTCAGGGGCATATTGGTCGCCCTGCCCCACGGCAATGTGGTGTAATGCATGCAGGTGTCGGGTCCTGATCCACACTCCATCCTTACCTGAGAGTGAGATATCACACCTCTGGGTGAGGTGCAATACGTCTGTAGCAACCGAGCCCTCAGGGTGCTACAGTTCCATTTATCTTCAGCCTAGGTGACGTATTGCGATACAGGGCCGTGATTTTGGCTATAAAAGGGTCCCCTAGACCCCTACCCCAAGCTTTTTAAGAGAATCATATATGGCGTGCCAGGAGACTCTATGGAATGCTTTCTCAGCATCCAACGAGAGTATCTAATTACAAATTTTTAACTGCATCTAGCCCAGGAAATACTTTGTGCCTAGTAGCAGTGTCTGCTAGTGAGCGGATTATCCCGGCTGTTAAGCAAGCTGCACCACCTGTAGTTTAGACACTTAATTTTTTCAAAGGAAATGCTTCGGGACCATGGGATACTTAGTGAAGAGCATCAGGAGGCACCCCAAGGCATAGGGGCTGGGACTGGCAGTAGGATGCCTTGCGGTGGACAGCCGAGCTCGATCCTTATAAAAGCTTTTTAACTGCAGCAGCTTTAGTGGACGCTACTGGAGCTGGAATTACCGCGGCTGCTGGCATGAGACTTGCCCTCCAATAGATCCTTGTAAATGGATTTAAAGTGTATTCATTCAAATTAGAGAGACAATTTAAATTAAAAAGCTTAGAGCTGCCTCCACCACAGGGGGGCTCGCTCGACCCACCAGCGGACAGGCACCAGTATTGGGAGAGGGGGGCTGGCCGTCAGGGTTCACCGCGGCTCTGGCACAAACCCGGCGACACGGAGGTGGCACGGGCAGGAGCGGACTGGCCGTGTCGGCTTCTCACTTTTTGGATTTTAGAAGGGCATGACATGCCTATATCTGTGTCTCCCCCTCCTTTTACTCCTCCACCTCTTTTATTTTCGCATGACTATATGTACTTGTCACTTTTCCATGTGTTAGTTATGTCTTCTGAGCAGTTTGTCAGCTTTTGGACACCTTTGAAGGTGTTTTCTATGTGTTTCTATGTGTTTCTGTTTGCCTGCCATTGGTTTTAACGGTGTTCGAAGGTGTTCGACGAACAGTTCGACGAACAGTTCGGCGAACACACGGGTGTTCGACGAACCGAACCGAACTCGAACACTACGGGGGTGGCTCAACACTAGTCAGCATCAGTGCTCCCGAATCCAGGTATTTGGGCTACAGCCCGGACAGGGGTCTTTTTGAGTCCAGCTCCAGTTCAGTGATTTGTCATCTGTTCCGCCCAAACAGCAGCATGTAGGGAGTGTAACCGGTAGTCGCATGGACTCGATTATTATAAACCCACACCAACTCAGACACAAATTCAGGCCACTTCATCTTTTTGTCCTTTTCCATGGTTCGCAACATTTGTAACAGGGTTCAATTAAAGCGCTCGCAGGCCCATTTCCCCTGGGGATGATACGGTGTCGTTCGGAATTTATCGATTCCATAGATATGATACACTCATCCCTGGAAGCAGGTCCCCTGGTCGGAGTGAATTTGCTTCGGGCACCCATATATTCGGTTGAAATTCTGACAGATGGCCCTGGCTGCAGCTTCTGCTGTCTGGTCCCGGGTGGGGGTCACCACTGCGAACTTGGTGAAGTGATCAGTCATCACCAAGCAATACCCGTAGCCATTGGAACTTCGTACAATCATCTGGTAGTCAGTCATCAGGACCTCCAAAAGGAGCAGAAGTTTGGATGGTCTGATCTGGAGCTCTCTACTCCGGTGGTTTATTTAGCTCACATTAGTGACATTTTCAGCAAACTCCTTCAACTTCTTGCCGCAGTTGGGGCAAATACATCAGTCGTTGTAACCACAGAAAGGTCTTCTCCACACCAAAGTGGGAACCCCTCTCATGAGCTTCTTTAGCTAGTTGCACTAGTTGAATCCTTCGGCACAGCAGGCCATCTTTCAAGAAGAGCATTTCCCACTGGCCCAAGATTTGCAGGGTAGTTGGGAGTGAAGCAGCCCTGGCTTCCTGGTCAGGCCTTTGCCCCAGGGCAACCCATTATCTCTGTTTCGCTAGTTGTGGGTCGGACTTTTGCAGATGTACCCACTTGTCTTTTGAGCAGCCGAGAATCTGGATGGGTCTGGGTTCTTCTCCAGACTCCTGGACGGCAATAACAGCAGCGGCAAACTGTCTGAGATCTGGAATCTCATCACCCTCAAGATCTTCGCTTATATCTCTCTTCGGCTCAGCTTGGATGACTCGTGATTGGGCATCTGCATGGGTCTTCAGGGCCTTGGACATCCTTGCATCCCACCACTGTTCTAACCCGCCCAGCTTCGCATTTTCTAAGTGGGCCAAGGGGTTGTTGTCTGTTCGCACCTGTACTTCGGATCCCGACAAGTACTCTGCAAATTTCTCAGTCATGGCCCATACCAGTGCCAGTACCGCCAATTTGAACGAACTGTAGTTGTCTGGATTCTTCTGTGTCCCGCAGTGACCGAATGACATATGCAATCACCTGCTCTCTTCGTTCTTATACTTGAGCCAATACTGCTCCCAGCCTGTACAAGCTCCCATCAGTGTACAACACGAGGGGCTGTGAAAAGTCAGCATAGGCCAGGATTGGTGCATCCGTAAGTGCCATCTTCAATGATTGGAACACTTCCTCTTGTCGTGTGCCCCACTGAATAGGTTGACGTTTGGCTTCCCCTGCCATTCCTCTTAGCAACTCATTGAGCAGCAGTGTAACCTTAACAAAGTCTTTTATGAATCTGCGGTAGTATCCGGCAAGCCCCAGGAATGCCCTCCGTTCTCTCAGGTTGGTAGGTATGGGTCACTTCTGTACTGCAGCTACTTTCTCTGAGGTGGGGTCCACTCCTGCACTGAACACGGTGTGTCCCTGGTATTCAATCTCCCGCTTAAATAGAGGACACTTGCGAGGCTTGATTTTTAACTCATGTATTTGAAGCAGCTCCAACAGTTGCTCTAATCAGTGGAGGTGATCTTCAAATGAAGCAGAATAAATGATTATATCATCCAAGTATATCAAGGTGGTTTCAAAGTTGAGATCCCCCAAGCATCTTTCCATCAGCCAATGAAAGGTCTCTGGCTCATTTGTCAGTCGAAACGGCATCCAGTTGAACTCAAACAAGCCCATAGGGAGGACAAAGGTGTCTTCGGACGGTTCTTCTCGGCTACTGGGACTTGCCAATAGCCACTAGCTAGGTCGAGGGAAGAGAAGAATTTAGCAGACAGGGACTCCTCGATTATGGGTAAGGGATAGGAGTCCCACACAGTACACGCATTAAGCCTCCGTTAGTCCACGCAGAACCTCAGGGTACCATCCTTCTTCCGAACCAACATGATAGGGGCCACCCAGTGACTCTGACACTCGCGGATCACGCCATTCCGCAACATGTGGGCCAGCAGTTCTTTCACCTCCTGATACATTTGAGGTGGGATCTGCTGATACCTTTCTCGATTGGGAGCAGTAGTTCCTGTAGGTATTTCGTGCTGAATGGCGTGGGTGCACCCAAAGTCGTCTTCATGCTATGAAAACACCCCTTGATACCGCTGTAGTAGTCTCCAAACCTATCTGACTTGGCTCACGGAAAACTCAGTAAGGTTAGACTCCATCTGTTCTAAGAGGTGACTCATTGTGGGTTGATTCAGGAGTAATCACTTCATGGCTCTGGACTGTGGCATTGAGAATAGGGATCTCTTTCTCCAAGACTCTAGCTTCAGCCCTGACCTCAAGGATGCCCAGATGGGGACTCAAGAGCAATCGCTCCTTTAATATCTGTTTCAGAGAGGGGATCCTTCATGCCAGCAATTACAGTAGTTGGTCACGCAACACTTCGTCTAATGGTCCTAGTTCTCGGTTCTCATCTCGAGCCTTGTTTTGATATGGGCCGTCACTTTCTGCAATGCATTAACATATTGATTTATAGTCTCATTTTCTCCTTGGACACGCTGAAAAAAAACCCAGGCGTAGGTGCCCCAGGTCCGTAGTATCACCGTGCGTGTACGCCAATATTTTTATCACTTTGTCCATAGTCTCAAGGTCCCCAGGTGGGCGGTACATCACGGTCTGCTGGGCCTCTCCATCCAGGGTTAGGAGGGCCAGCTTGGCCTGGGCGGATGGTGTCAGGGGATGCATACTTCTCAGTACCACAGTGACATGCTGCTCCCCATGAACTTGGTAAGATTGATAAGTATAGCTCTCAAGGCTATATGTCCCTTGCCGGGCTCGGTCATGGACTGATTCACCATCTCTGTGTCTAAATGTTGCATCCTGCCGATTACACCAAATGTAACACACGTGCCGGAATGTAACGCACAGAGACCATGAGACGGGAGCAGTAAGGGATTGATATAATCACTTTATAGATACAACAATTATTTTAAAGGGGTTAGTAACAATAGAATCAACAATAATAATAATCTTTTTATTTATATAGCACCAACATATTCCGCAGCGCTTTACAATTCAGGCAATTTTTCAGACAATATCGGCACTGTCCCCATTGGGACTTACAATCTACATTCCCTACCAGTATGTCGAATAACAATAAGAAGTCTTTTCAATAAGTAACAGTAAAGTTCTTTGCAAAAATGTGATACACCCAGTCGTGGGAATCACCACGTGAGTTCTCTTTCTACTTATATGGCCCTAGCGGGGGTCACTGGTTCTTCCCGCTAGGCCGCAAGTCTCTTCCGGATACAGTAAATCAGGTCCTGCTGAGCCTCCCACGCACCAACCAGCCCTCTCCCAACCTGAAGTCCTAATCCCAACTTTCCCCAGTACAGTAGGTGGAAGTGACGGCCCTGTGCACTTGCGCTGTTCCTCCGCTACTGCTGATGCGTCTCTCCTGTCGCAGTCTTCTCTCAGCTCTTCCCGGCTTCACCGTTAATGGTAGTCTCTCAGGCTTGGGGTAAGGAGGTCCAGACCTCGTCTCTTGACAGGCGACGTCGGATACTGGGAACTTAATCAGTGCAGAGTGCAGGTCCTGGCTCTGGCCAACATGCGCAGAATTCGGGGGAACTTCTGTGAGGGGTCCGGACCTTATCAGGCAGCGTTCTAACATCAGCAAGGCAATTTTGTAATATTGAGGAAAGATATTTTCATGATTTACATTTGCATTTTGTCCTTCTCATTAATTTGCATAGATGACAAAAAACTGGAAGATTATTTTATGCCCTAATTTATAATAGTGTGCATTTTTGCATGGCATGCACATTAGATGTTCCTGTTCGGTATAGTGGTCTGTAAATAAAATTGCTCCCCTTAAACTCCTCATTAATGTAGGTGTGCATTAAAAAACAATTCATCATTTTCATAAGCTGAATATATCTTACACCTATACAGATTACACATACATCATTTTTCTTATACTTGCACACAATACCTACAGTAAATGTCATTATATGCTATTAGACCCTAAAACAGCAACCTGGAAAAATTGTATTATAGATGCTGAGCCAACACTTTCTGTATTGTTATAGTTTGAGCTTTATACTCCGGCTGTAAAAAAGTGCATGTTGTTTGATGGAAACAAATAAAAATATCCTATTTCCTTACCCATTTCCACACAGTACGCAAATATTATATCTGACAGCTATGGTGTACCAGCTGTACGTATTGTATCTATTTACCTTCCTGCTTGCAAATGTCAGCAACAAAAATAGAGTTAACAAAAGTTTAAAGTAAGTCTATGGGTGAAACTTTTCTGTACATACATGTATACTATCAGGGCCATATTTGGCATTCTTGCTGCCCTAGGCACTTTAAGTGGTCACACCCCCTACTGATCAGTTAGACTAAGGCTGTGTGCCCACGATGCGTTTTTGGTGCGTATTTTGGTGCGTATTTGCAGCGCGTAAACGCTCCAGAAACGCATTCCATACCTTATCCCATGACTTCCTATGACATTCTGAAAGTTCTGTGCATATGGTCCGTATTTTTTCTGCGCAAATTTTACTCGCAGAAAAAATACGGACATGACCAATTCTTGTGCGTTTCTGCATGCGTATTTGCCTATACAATGCATTGGAAAAACTCATGGCAAATAAGCATGCAAATACGCGTCAAATACGCGTCAAAAACGCATGTAAAAAACACATGCGTTTTTCTGCCAAGGAGATGCAGAAATACTCAGGAAAATTTCTGCTTCATTTCTGCATCGTGGACACTAAGCCTAAGGGTATGTGCACACAGCATTTTTTTCCTAGCAGATCCGCTCTGTAACCCGCCTGAAAAAATGCTAAATATATGCTAAAAAGAATGAACTCATATGCTGCAATGTACAACTCGCTGTTCATATGTTCAGTCTTTTGAGTTACCACTTCAAGTTTGTCAAGACACAAAGTGGCTAAAATAAGTGACTGGTCCATTTAAAAAAATAAACAATAAACAAAAACTGATGGATAAAAGATGTTGGAAAACACGACATAAAAGAAGCAACAAAAAAGTTACTTATGGACAAATTGACGACTATGTGTCCTGAAGCGTCTTCCATCTTAAAAACTCCATGGATTCACAGAAGTATAAAAGAAATCGTGTGCACATACCATGACAGTGCTCATACCCTTCAGATAGTAGTTAAGACCCCCATACACATTAGACAAAATTTGGCCAAAAAATCTGATACCAACAGGTTCTGCTGACAGTCCAATGTGTATGGGGACCTCTGATTGATGACCGTCAGGGGAGATAAGAATCCAGCATGTCGGACTTCGGACTTTAGATCCTTTTGTTCTCTAAGTGATACGTTGCTGCCAGAGATGTCTAACAGCAACTCTCTCCCGCTGACAGACATTCAGACAGTTGTATTTTTAGTGCAGCACACTGACCTTATAATTTTTTTATATCAAGTCTCATAAATTAAAGACTACAACATCTACATGAAAACATCACCAGAACCACCGTCAGTACAGTAATAAATCACTAGAAGCACCGTCAGTACAGTAATAAATCGCCAAAACCAGGTCAGTACAGTAAAACATCACCAGAACCACTGTCAGTGCAGTAAAACATCATCAGAACCACCATCAATATAGTAGTACATCACCAGAACATCCATCAGTACATAAATACATTGCTAATCTTAGTATAGCAATCAATTGTAGTTTCAGATAAGCCCCAAAAACAATTATATCGCATTAAGCTACAACTCCCAGTATGCTGTTAACAATGGTAAAGAGATGCTTGAAGTTGTTGTTACCAGCCATCAACAGACTGTGGACCATACAGGAATCACAGTATTCCTTGGTCCTAGGCAGGAGTTTATTACACATTTAAAGATTAACTTAACTTTTGGAAGATATCTTATGTTTTAGGTCCATTAATTCTCAGCAGATTGATGTAAGGCTCAGTGTGGAGAAGAGGCATCATGGGGTGGGACCTAAGACCCCCACCGATTGTACAAAAGACCTCTTAGAAGTGCCCAGCTCTGGAGCAGGACTATGACTTTCTACTCACTGGATCCACTCTGCGCTGTGTGCATGCTCTCCTGTCTCCTAAGCTGTGGTCTTCTAGGAGGCCTTTTTTAGCTACTGGTGGGGGCCTTGATCTGTTCAGAATGGGTTTAAAACATGAAAAGTATCCCAAAAGTTTAGATACTCTTTAAAGCGGATATCTCAAGTTTGAAAGTTATTCCCTATCCACGGGGATATGAAATGTCCCAGCTGAATGGAGCAGAGGCATCTGCACTACTGCTCCTTTCATTCTTATGGGAACACCAAAGATCAGCAAAACGCTGCGCTCAGTAATCTCCGGAACTACCATTAAGAATGAATGGAGCGGTAGTGCAGATGAATAACCTCTGCTCTAGTTTTCGGAAATGCTGGGCGTCCAACCACCTGCAGATTGAGGATAATTTTCCAGCTTGAAATAAATCCTTTAAGGAGCATTAAAGGAGTAGTCCGGTCTAAAACTACAAGTTGTGAATCCTCCCAGTGCAAGCACCGCTTGCTGTGAAAATATTCCAGTGTCAGCGCAGGGAATGGTGGTCATGTGACCGCCAGTTTGCAATATGCATACTCCCAGCCAGAACTCAACTAGATGCCTCACTCAATTTACTTGCATAGTCGGATTGTAGCTGGAAGTATGCAAATCACATACTTGTATTCACATGACTTCCCTTCCCAACGCTGACACCAGAGAATACTCACAGCAAGCAGTACATGATGTGAGGATTCACAAGTCTGCAGTCACATAGAGGGACTGCAGATTTGTAGTTTTAGACCAGACTACCCCTTTAAGGGTATGTGCACACGATGCGAATTTGAAGCAGAAATTTCCTGAGCGTTTTTGCCTCTTCCTGGCAGAAAAAAACGCATGCGGATTTACATGCGTTTTTGATTCATTTTTTTAAGTGTTTTTACATGCGTTTTTTTAAACGTTTTTTGAGCATCAATGAATGATTTTTGGAGCTAAATAAAGTTATTTGGTGGGACATTGCTTAAGCCCTTGGATTACCATAGAACTGGGGTGAGGATATTGGTTAATTTAAATGATTAAAGAATGGGTCTGTTGTATTTCAAATAAAGTGTTTACACTGTGTCTGTGTGTTTCTTTACTTTGGTCATGAAAAGGTCTGATTCACACCTTGACATCACCAAACAAAAGAGCTGGGTGTCAGCTAGTTCCATTCACTCAATCTTCATTAGCATTTCGATTCATCTACTTTATGTGACTGCTGTGAGCTTTTTTTTTAGGTCTGGGAAGGTGCCATTAGGCAACCATTTTCCTGGCCATAACTAACATCTCACAGCTGGTTCATTAGCCACTACGTCCCCCGATCAGCATTCAGCAGCGCTTTGAACACAACGTATTTATGTTGCGTCCAAAACGCTGTGTTCTATTGCCGCACGTTTGTTGTCGGTAAATGTGAATCCACCACATATAATTACACTTCAATCAGTCAAAATCTGCACCGTAAACTAGCGTGTCCGCTACAGAAATGACATGCTCCTGGTGAGTTTGGGTACGTGGCCACGATCAGGAGCCGCTGCAGGTTTGACGCTGCGTGTATATACAGCGTCAAACCCGCAGCGTTCAGATGTTACAGCATAGTGGATGGGATCTCTAGAAATCCCACGTCTGCTATGTGTGCATCAGATGTTGCGAATCACCCATGGACACTGACATGCAGCGCGTCTTTCAGGACCGCAGCATGTCAATTTCTCTTGCGGAGTCGCTGGCCACCGCAACAGAAATTTGACCACTAGAAAGTATTGAATGTAGTAATTCGCATGGTTCAGTGAACACATGTGGATTTACCTGCGTTCAATAGAATGCAATGCTTTGGACGCAGCAAAAATTGGCGTGGGTGTGGGCTTCCGCATCATTTTTATAACCAGCAGAAGGACCGCTGGGGGCTGATATTAGTAGCCGCGGAAGGGGCCATTCACCAACAATGTTCAATGGCTATTAATATCAGCCCACAGCTGTTTCTTTAGCCTTTATTGGCTAGATTACAGGGGGACCCCAGAAAAAAAATTGATGTGGAGTCCCCCTATAAAATCTAACCAGCAAAAGCTAAACTCGACAGCTGCAGGCTTTTTTTATTACACGCCTCCACAAAGCCCTCGATCTCCTAAAAAAATGTGAAAAAAACAAACAATATTCCTCACCTGTCCGCCATCAATGACATAGTCCACGTACCGCCAAGGTCCCACGACGATCTGTGTCACTTCTACAGCTGTGACATCAGAATTCACTGATGTTACAGCTGTAGAATACAGCACTGTATGCTGACAGTGTAAAATCACCCCCTGTCAGTATACAGTGCTGTAGGAGGTCACTGAAGATCAGCTGATGAGCCCCGGTGAGTTAGAGACCGTGGGAACATTCTTGTGAATGTCCCCACGGTCAGCTGATCGGTCATGAGACCAATCAGCTGATTACTAGAGTCAGCAAACAGCTGATGGTCACGTGACCATCAGCTGATTGCTGCCAGCACTGATCACCTGATGGTCACACGTCCATCAGGTGATCGCTGAAGTCACCGATCAGCTGATGGTCGCATGACCATCAGGTGATCAGTGACGTCACCGCAGGTCCTGCTAGTACACTGCGGGCGCGAGCCCACGCCCTGCAGTGTACCGCTGGATGCCGGAGAGACAACATCGCCGCCAGGAGAACATCATCGCTGGGGGCCACCGGATAGGTGAGTATGAAGTTTTTTTCTTTTATTTTTACTTTAATCTTTTTCTTTAACTGCCGCGGGCACGCAGGCTGGGAGGAGCGGGCTGCTGCTTGTCCCATCCACGCTGCTCTAGCTGTTATCAGTCAGAGCAGCGGTCGGATGACAGTCGTGGCGCGATTCCGGCCGTGGCGCATTTTTGCGCCTATTGATTTACATTGAAACGCAGAAAATCCACATATATAGATATTATACATGCATGTTTGCTGCGACTCAATGCAAGTCAATGGGCGCAAATTCGTAGCGGAATCGCGCAAGAATTGGTTATGCTGCGATTTGTGTCGCAATGATAATCCGGTACGGAAATCTCCACATCATGTGCACAGCACATGCGGATTATCATTGCTATAAATGGCAGACCTTTTAGCAAGCGGTTTTAATGCATTTCTGCAGCGGAAAGACCGCCGTGAAAACACATTAGAACCTCATGGTGTGTACCCAGCCTAACACTGCAGCTGATAATCGGAAACTGATTATCAATATATCTAAACAGGTTGTCAATCACCCGATGCACAAGCAAAACGTTTATCCATTGAGTGAAATTAATTTTAAGCTTACTGAAAGGGAGTCTGTCACCCCAAAATTACAATTAAACTGCAAAGATTTATATAGGGGATGTAGCCCCTACTAAAATAATACCAGGCATATACAGTTTAGCATAACATTTGCTGAAATAGCGACCTTAATTTAATATGCACATGAAAACACTTCTGTGCATTCTTGGCGTGGCCTAAGCCTTAGTGCACTGTTATGACTTAACATTTGAATGGCAATGGTATCCTTGGCATGGCAGAGAGAAGTGTGATTGGGGGTCACCATGATGATGTCTTAGGACATGTCATTCACACGAAGCAGGGAAGGAGGATGATGATTGTAAGAATAGATGAAGGATAAACACCAGAGTCACCCATCGGACTGGACCACGTCATATGTGGGTATAATAAAAGCTTTTTTTTTTGTGCCTTGCACAGTGGATTGGGGACATATATACAGCTTTCAGAATGGGCTTATAGGTGCTGGATGTACTTTATATGGAGAAAACCTGGTAACAGGTATCCTTTAAAGCCAGTCGCTTGTCTTGATAGTGATCAGTTGGTAAAAGTGAGCACAGTCTAACAGCTTGCGCACCGACACTAGAGGAGCAAAGCAGACACTCCACGTTTCAGTGCGGTTTTGCACACAAAGTGGCTATGGGCACGTTCTGACACCTGGATCCTGTCTGTTTGCAGCTGCCACTCAGTGCACTTGGAAGCAGTGAGCGAGTGGCTTCAGTGAGGAGGGGGACAAGATGTTGTGATGTGGTGTCTGCTCACTTCAATGCCCTACCTCCTCATTCAGTCCATAGCCAAAAGCAGGCAGCAACCAGGCGTTAGAAGGTGCCTGCAGTCACATTTTGTGCGCGTTCACACTGATACTTGGAGCAGTACTTTGCCACTCTAGTGTCAGGGCACAAGTGCAGAAATGCAAAGTTATTTTAGACAGCACTTACTCTCACCAAAGGACCTCTGTCAATTATAACAAGGGAATGGCCTAAATATGCAAATAGTAGGGTGTAACGTTGCACCATGACATAGGCTACGCCAAGTGTGCACAGGAGCGACATCATTTACATCTAGAAATAAAATATTGAGCTAAGTTAAAACTGTATAGGCCTGGGTTATGTACCCTATAAAAACATGTATGCAGATTAATTGGCATTTTGGGGGTGAAAGACTCCTTTTATATATCATCGCTCTAAGCAACACATTGTCCTGTGTACACATGTGCCACTGTGAACTATGCTTTTCTATGTGCACAAGACAACCATGTTAACGATCGTTCTGTGCACATGAAAGTGAGGCCACATCCTGTATAAAAAGGGTTATTAAGCGACTGCTGATCAGCTTCATATAGCAGCTCAGGGGTCGTTAAAAGGCTGCAATTGACCAATGTACATGCACCTTAGACATAATTACCTGACTCAATGATGACTTCTCACATCCACAGCTAGTCTCTGCAAGGCTTCCATCTTCTCCGGTCCCCTGCAGCACATCCTGAAACGGTGCCCTTAAAAATAACAGTGTCTTTAGAATGTTCATGAATAAGCACTATGCTGTGCCCCTGACTAAATAATTACCCCACACTGTGATCCCTATGCAAAATAATGATCCCACAGTCTCACTTATGGTACATGGTCTCCACAATATTCTCTCCTATGAAATATTCCCACCACACTGTCTGCCTTAGAGAAATATGATGATTACATCACCCCCTCATAAACGAAAACCACCAACCTGTCCTCCCCCATTCTCCACACAGAGCCCCCTCCCATGTTCTCCATAAAGAGTTTCCCTCATGTTCTCCATATCGAGCCCCCACCCATGTTCTCCACACAGAGCCCACTGCCCATGTTCTCCACACAGAGTCCCCACCCATGTTCTACACACAAAACCTCCCACTCATCTTCTACACAGAAAGCCCCCAGCCTATGTTCTCCACACAGAGCCCCCATGTTCTCCACACAGAGCCCCCCCATGTTCTTCATACAGAGCCCCCTGCCCATGTTCTCCACACAAAGCCGCCCGCCCATGTTCTCCAGAATCCCCCCTATGTTCTCCAGTTCCCCCATGTTCTCTGGTTCCCACCATCGTTCTCCAGAGTTTCCCCCTCATGTTCTCCAGAGTTCCCCCCCATGTTCTCCAGAGTTTCCCCCCATGTTCTCCAGAGTTTCCCCCATGTTCTCCAGAGTTCTCCCCCTAATGTTCTCCAGAGTTCCCCCTCAGAATGCATAGTGGCTTAGTTAGCCATAATTTATTTACTTTTCTTTATGACAAAGGAAAAATCTCCACTTAACATAAATCTAAACGCAATTGTCTTACTCAAAAAGTGCGCGTGTTGTAAAAAATATGAAATTGTTTTTTGCACACTTTTTTTGTTGTAATAGTTCAATGTTAGACTTTTACATACAAATACAGGAGCCTGTTGTAGGTGCTGGCTTTTGGAACCTAAGGCTGACCTGGCTTTTATTGTCCCATTATTTTTGGTAAAGGTCCACAGGTAGTGTTTTTTCTTTTAATCTTTTAAAAAAGGATACATTTTAATGTTTGAATATCTGTCTTAATAAAATATTAGGAAAGAAATAAATGCCAGACAGAGGATGAATAAAGTATAGTAAATCTTTATTGAAAAAAAACATTAAAAAACATGGAACAAAAAGAGATCCAAACAAGGAAATAAAAAAGGTGGGTATGAAGTATAATTGATGGCTGCAATAATGAAGGTATATGAACGAATGGATTTGGTAGTAGACCAGGGGGAATAATCAAGTTGATTTCAAAGAAAGTGCAAGTGCAACATGAATATACAACCCAATGGATATACAACAAAACAACCTGGGACAAATAATTCCATATATATACATATATAGTAACCATCAGAGTGCTGAAAAAAACAATAATGTATATATATAAATATATGTATAAGTAGATATATTAATGTTAAATAGTATATCAATGAATAAGGGCAAAATTGCCATTGTATGAAGAGAAGAAAAAAGGAACAAGATTTCAGCTAGCTGAATGAATATTGACAATAAGGATGCAAACAATGAGGTTCATAAAAACAACACTTAATAATGAAAATAGAAACTAAGTTGTCACATGGACAAACCTGGTGAGTAAACCAGGTGGGTCAATGTAGATTGTGAACATCCCAGCAGCCACAGTTTGTAACTAAGGGCATAAAGCCATATTTCAAATATAGAACATGCCCAACCACAGGAGCACACTTGAAGGGCTTCGAGCATAGGGACTCGCACGACAATGGTGACACTTGACGTGGGTTGCGAGTTTGCGTATTTTGGTCAAAATATTGACCAATACCTCATATTTTTTATACTGTATATATTTTTCTGGAAGTTATATTTATTTTTATGCAGGTTGCAGCCAAGCCTTGTAAACATTGGCCTCGTAAACTAGGGTGCCTTTCCCAGGGGGCATGCACTTATATAGTGCTGGATAGCCCACGAAACCTAAGAGTATGGGCATCACTAATAGGCTGTAAGTCAGACACTGCACTATATGTGTGCGACAATACTAAGCAATCATTCCCTACAAGAATGGTAGGTTGTCTCCAGTATTTTGCACCTGTGTTGCCTCCATCTTTATCAACGAGGTTTGCTGCATCCTGTTCGCATAGCTCCCAACTGTCCCGGATTCAGCAGGACTGTTCCGCATTCAGCGGGACTGTCCCGCTTTGAGGGCTCAGTCCTGCCACGTCATTGATTTGTCCTGGCTTCTATACTCACCTCTCCGACATCTTCATCGCTCTCGTAGCTACTGCTCAGGAGATGGGGAACATCCTCTCTGCTCAGTGCAGAGAATAAATTAAATTTATCGGGACTACCCCAGACTTGAATTTTCCTATGTTCACAGGCAGAAGCTTTATCTATGAGCCACACTTCATAATGCTAAACATAGGAGATTTCGGTAATCTTGACATGTATTGCAGGCAGTGAACCCAGAAGCAGCTTAAACATGTACATTTTTTGTTCCTATAAAACTACTAAAAATAATAAGCAATTTTAAAAACGAAATTTTTTTTTTTTGTGAATATCCCCAGTATTCGAAGCCACAACCGTCAATGTTACAGGCAGGGGCTAAAGCTACAAAGCCACAAGCTCTGGTGATATAATGGCAGAATTTTGTGTACTTGATCTGTATTGCAGGCTCTGCCTCCACAGGCAGTTTGTACTGATAGAAATACACTGCTGTGTACAATGTATGTGCCTATATTCTAGAGGGAGAATAAAAAAAAATGTCTTATTTTAAAATTACTAAAAATATATTGAAAAACACTTAAAATATTATCATTATTAATGCATTTTTTTTTAAATAATAGTCATCACAAATCAGCAAATAACATGGACATATTTGGTGTCCCTGTATTCGTAACGACCCAGCCAACACAGCCATCAGAATATTTATGGGGATCGATAAATGACATAAAAAAAATGGCGTGATTGATATTTTTCTCTATTAAACCCACAAAAAACTTAATAAAAATGTAACGTTGAGGCCATATTCACATGTAGCATAAAAGCTGCATTTTTTTCTACTGCTTTTTTACCTGCACATTTTCTGAAGGTGTCCACACCACATGACACAATAACAATCTTCTCTGATTATAGCATGTTTGCTGGGTTTTTCAATGTGTTTTCCCCCTTATTTGATGTGATTTTGCTGCAGATAAGAAGCAGAGTTTTAATGCTTTTTTAACAGTACGGAAAAGCTTTGATTCTGCACTTAAAAATGCAAAAGCGTTTTTTTTTCATGTTTTTTTTTTTTCAGAAAAAGCCTAATGAAAAAAAATGCAACAAAACTGCAGAGTTCAGCAGCGTCCTTAGACCGAGGGCAGAGATTTTATGAAATAACATCTACTTTGCTGGTACATTTAGACCGTGTTCACATTTAGCGTAAATTCGGCCTTTTTTCTGTTGCTTTTTTTGCACAGAAATTCTGCAGCATTTAACTGTCCAAGAAAAGTGGATGTGATTTCATAAAAACTGCGCCCCCTGTGTGTCTAAAGATGCAGGTGATCTGCGTGGTTGTAGTGCTTTTTTATGTGGAGGCTTCTATTTGGAGCCTAAAAAATCGAATCTAAAAAACTGCATAGACTTTTTTAAGTGCAGAATCAAAGCTTTTCTGTACTATAAAAACACCTTAAAAAACGCGGCTTCACATCTGCACCAAAAATGCATTAAATAAGGGGGAAAAGGCCTAAAAAAGTGCAGCAATAATCAGAGAAGATTGTTACTGTGTAGTTTGATGCGGACACTTGCAGAAAACAAAAAACACATTATTTATGCAACATGTGAACAAGGCCTTACAGACATAAAAAAAAACTTATATCATATAGTGAAGCTACTAAAAGAAGAGAAAGTTCTGATTGCTACCAATTGTGAATGAATGAACAAAAAATAAATCCACAGGTCCCAACTAAAGATATGCAGGACACAAATATGACGTCGCACCGACCCTGGCTAATCAAAAGCCCCTTCGGTGACGCCGGACGGTAAGAGATTTGCAGCCTCCCATCTAGCTGCCAGGTACCACTGATCTGGACACTGGACCAGAGACCCGTGAATTGATCAACTCATCTCTAGCTCCAACTGTCCCGGACACAGCAGACATTCCCGGGTTTGGGTCTACATCCTGCCGTAAGCCTCTGCTGAATTTCACTCATTGCCATCACCCCTCTGACATCTCCTCCTGCCAGGGTAGAGAATAATGGCAAATGGGCATGGATTGGGGTGTGACCATGGGCGTGGCCAAAATTTGCTGCAGCGCCCTATGTATGACACATCATTTGTCCCTTTTAATATTCTTTAAGAGTTGGGAGGTATCTGTAAGGCTGCGTGCCCACTATGCGTTTTTTCAAGCGTTTTTGCTGCGGAATTTTCGCAGCGAAAACGCTTAAAAAACGCTTGGTAATAGGTGTCCGATGGCCCCTAATGATGATCCGTATGTGCTGTGCACATGCTGCGGAAATTTCAGCTGCAGATTATCATTGCGGAAAAATCCACAGCGTGTCCATTAATTTTTGCGGACACGCAGCGCAATTGCCGCCATTGACTTGCATTGAATCGCTTAATATCCGCTTGACTACATGTGCACATGCGGATATTAAGCGATTCAATGTGCGGATCAGACTCTCCTCCAGACCTGGGTACCATAGTACCTGTTGAAAAAAAGAATTTAACATAAAAAATATACATTATACTCACCTTCCGATGTCCCCCGGTCTCCTCTATGGTGCGTCCTGGCTCCCCGGTGGCTCGCGATGGTGTAAAAGGACCTTCCATGACGTCATTTAGTCATGTGACAGGTCACGCGACCGCCGACGTCAGCGGTCACGTGACCTGTCACATGACTAAATGACATCATGGAAGGTCCTTTTACACCACCGCGAGCCGTACAAGAGACCAGACGCACCGAAGAGAAGACCGCGGGCCATCAGAAGGTGAGTATAATGGGTTGTTTTTTTTTTCACCATTTTTATTGCTTTTTTTAACTAATAACTTGGTCACACTATATAAATCCATGCCGGTTGAATGGATTTATATAGTGTGACCAAGTTGTCAAGCACTTTTCCAAGTGATGCTAAAATCGCTTGGAAAAGCGCTTGATAACCCGTATGCCGAAATGCATGCAAAAATGCTTGACAAACGCTTCTACCTGGCAGGAAAAACGCATGTAAAATCCACATGCGTTTTTGCCAGGGAGATGCAGAAAAAATCTGCAGCATTTCTGCATTGTGGCCACTTAGCCTTAGTGCATGAGATTCTGTAACATGGACAGGTAAATACTGTTGCCCTTTTTTGCTTTGTTAATGATGCACATTAGAATTTCAGAAGATATCAACCATGCTGGCAGATTTAGATGATGTTATTCTAATATTTGGGGGCTTTTATTCTTCATTGAGGGAAAAATCACACAAACCGTATAGTATTATTATTATTATTATTTATTATTATAACGCCATTTATTCCATGGCACTTTACATGTGAAGAAGGGGTATACATACAAGAACAATTACAATAATATTGAACACAATGTGACGGCAACTGGTACAGAAGGAGCGAGGACCCTGCCCATGAGGGCTCACAGTCTACAAGGGATGGGTGAGGATACAGTAGGCGAGGGTAGAGCTGGTCATGGAGCGGTATTGGTGGAGTGGTGGTTACTGCAGGTTGTAGGCTTGTCGGAAGAGGTGGGTCTTCAGGCTCTTTTTGAAGGTTTCCACGGTCGACGAGAGTCTGATGTGTTGGGGTAGAGAGTTCCAGAGTAGGGGGGAAGCACAGGAGAAATCTTGTATGCGATTGTGGGAAGAGGAGGTTAGAGCGGAGTAGAGAAGGAGATCTTGTGAGGATCGGAGGTTGCATGCGGGTATGTAGCGGGAGACTAGGTCAGAGATATATGGAGGAGACAGGTTGTGAATGGCTTTGTATGTCATGGTTAGGGTTTTGAACTGGAGTCTCTGGGCAATGGGGAGTCAGTGAAGAGATTGACAGAAAAGAGAGGCCGGGGAATAGCGAGGGGACAGGTGGATTAGTCGGTTCGCAGAGTTTAGGATGGATTGGAGGGGTGCGAGAGTGTTGGAAGGGAGGCCACAGAGCAGGAGGTTGCAGTAGTCAAGGCAGGAGATGATGAGGGCGTGCACTAGTGTTTTTGCAGATTCATGGTTGAGGAATGTGCGGATCCGGGAGATATTTTTGAGTTGGAGTCGGCAGGAAGTGGAAAGGGCTTGAATATGTGGTTTGAAGGTGAGTTCAGAGTCCAGGGTTACCCCAAGGCAGCGAGCCTGAGGGACTGAGGAGAGTGGGCAGCCATTGACTATGATAGATAGGTCAGTTGGGGGGGGTTGAATGAGATGGCGGAAAGATGATGAATTCTGTTTTGTCCTTGTTAAGTTTTAGAAATCTAGAGAAGAAGGATGAAATAGCAGACAGACATTGTGGAACTTTGGTTAGTAAGGAGGGGATATTGGGTTCAGAGTACCACATTATGTAAAAGGCTACACTTCCTGTCAGAAGTGTCCATAGCCTGTAAGTTTTAATAAAACCACAGGGAATGATTGCACCTTTAATGTATATTGGAATAACATAAATATACAACATGCAGTTCCTGTACTGATTATTCCGTTCGGCTTATGTTATCATAAAAGCATATGTGCTAAATTATAGGTAGGGGTATGATACACATAAAATTATTTGCATAAAATAGATACTGCAATGTTAATATTTTACTTTTCACCTTTCACATATATCAGTGCAATTTAATACCTCATACATAAATATATAAAACTAATAAAAAAATATCAGCCTTAGCTATTGCACTTTATTATGTTGGCCAAATGTATTTTTGCAGTGGGTGCTATCACCCTATTTATAACATGCTGTTTGACGCTAATAAGTGAACACATCTACTGAAATGTATGTTCAGTAAATGCACTCAATACTTGGTCGGGGCTCCTTTTGCATCAATTACTGCATCAATGTGGCGTGGCATGGAGGCGATCAGCCTGTGGCACTGCTGAGGTGTTATGGAAGCCCAGGTTGCTTTGATAGCAGCCTTCAGCTCGTCTGCATTGTTGGGTCTGGTGTCTCTCATCTCCCTCTTGACAATACTCCGCATACTCTCTATGGGGTTAAGGTCAGGGGAGTTTGCTGGCCAATCAAGCAATCAAGTAATACTGTTGTTTTTAAACCAAGTATTGGTACTTTTGGCAGTGTGGACAGGTGCCAAGTCCTGCTGGAGAATGAAATTTCCATCTCCAAAAAGCTTGTCAGCAGAGGGAAGCATGAAGTGCTCTAAAAATTCCTGGTAGACGGCTGCGCTCACTATGGTCTTGATAAAACACAGTGGACCTAGATCAGCAGATGACATGGCTCCCCAAACCATTACTGATTGTGGAAACTTCACACTAGACCACAAGCAGCTTGGATTGTGTGCCTCTACACTCTTCCTCCAGGCTCTGGGAGCTTGATTTCCAACTGTAAATTGGAACTTTGGGACCTTGTGGAGTGTGTCAATGACTGCTTTATGGACATCTGTCAAGTTAGCAGTCTTCTCCATGATTGTGGAGCCTACTGAAACAGACTAAGGGACCTTTTTAAGTGCTTAGGAAGCCTTTGCAGGTGTTTTTTGTTTATTATTTTAATTTACTGAGATAATGACTTTTGTGTTTTCATTGGCTGTAAGCCATAATCATCAACAATAACAGAAATAAACACTTGAAATAGATCACTCTGTTTGTAATGACTCTATATAATATATGAGTTTCACTTTTTGACTTGAAGAACTGAAATAAATTAACTTTTTGATGATATTCTAATTTAGTGAGATGCACCTGTAGTAAACACATGCTAACAGATTCCCTTTAACATGTTAGCATTACCTGCTGAATCTATTAGCCTCTATAGACTTGGGAAAATTTTCTCCCACTCGTCCATAGTAAACATATTTGAGTATCCGCTGTATTTCTTGTATGCACAGCCCATTTTCAATCCCCCAACATCATCTCCATATGATTTACATTCAATTGTGAACTTTCCTTTTTTTTTTTATTTATCCAGTCCTTGGTATGACTGTTACAGCCTATTCTGACTGAATAACTAGGCTGCAAGTGTAGGGCGCTTGAGACATCATCTCTAGGCTGCCTCCATGAACCAATACTTACATGTTGTCACGAGTGTGCCAGGTGTAACAGACAGTCGCTCTGCATCTGGCTGCAGAAGGTCACTGCGTTTGGCATTGCAGACGCTTTCTTAATCCTTCTTACCTTTGGACCCAGCGGCAACCTTCCTCCTGCTCTGATTGACACATACTGGTCTGGGTGTTTATAAACTCTCAGTCTGCTTCTCAATTTCCCTTGTGCAGGCTTGGAGCAATAGCAGTCGGCTAGCTTCCTCTCTGGTGCCCTTGGAGGACATTTGGTGTTATCTCTCTGGTGTCTGCTCAAGCTAAGTTTTCCCCCTTTGCTTGTCTACCTTGTTGTCTTTAGTTTATAGTGGGAACTGACCAGTGCTCACCCCCCTCCCTATCTAGAGACTAGCTCTAGGGATATACAGGGATTAAGGTTCTTGTTCGGCAATAGGTGCAGAACCTATATAGGGACGGTAGGATAGGTAGGGTGATATTACAGATGGCTAGGGGTCTCCACTCCCCCTTTCCCTAGCGTTTGGGCTACCTTCCCCGCTTCCCTTCGTGTTGCACATAGTCTTTACAACACTGTGCATGACATTATCACCGGCCATGCATATATATAAAAAAAACAGACACATGGGGTTTTTTTGTGTGGGTGTTTTTTTTTCGGGTGTGGGCTTTTTTTTTTTTCTTGGTTCATGGATTGCATTGCTGAGCTGTCAGAGCAGCTGTGCAGGCTGTCTCTGGAGGTGACTGACCCCCGCTATGAGGTTCAGCAGCAGCAATACCGACTGCAGTTCCCTAATGTTGGCGTCTCTGCGGGTAGGCCGGTCCAGCTTGAATCCAAGGTTGCCCTCCTGGACAGGTTTTCAGGAGGTAGGGACAATTTTTTTGTGTTCAAGGAAGCTTGCAGACTGTATTTTAAACTTTGTCCTTACTCCTTCAGAGAGGAGGAGCAACGAGTGGGAATTGTGATCTCACTACTGCAAGGAGATCCTCAATGTTGGGCTTTCTCTTTGCCACAGGGTTCGGTTTGTCTCCAGTCTGTAAAGGGGTTTTTCGGGGCTCTAGCCCTCATTTATGATAACCCTAACCGAATCTCCTTGGCTGAGTTCAAGTTGCATCGCCTTCATCAGGGGAATCGGTCAGTGGAGAAATACATCTCCGAATTCCGCAGATGGGCAACTGATACAAAATGGAATGACCCAGCTCTTAGAAGCCAATTTTATCAGGGCCTTACTGAAAGGTTGAAAAATGGTTTGGCAGTGTATGAAACCCCAGAGTCCTTGGAGGCTGCCATGTCGTTGGCTATACGTGTTGATAGATGCCTTCAGGATAGGTGGGTGAGACCACCTTCAACAGAGCCTTCTTATCGGGGTAATACTCCTTTGCCGTGGGAGCGGTCTGGCGGTGAACCAGTACGGGGGGAGGTAGAAGAAACCATGCAGTTAAGGGTCCCTCTACATCGTACATTTCCCCGGAGCTCCGCAAAATAAAGGGCGTTTATTTTTTTGTGGAAAAAGGAACATTTTATTCTGGCCTGTCCTTCGATTCCTAAGCAAAAGGAAACTTGATTAACCCTTGGTAGTCTAGAGTTGGATAAGCAAAAGGTGCATTCATCGTCAACCTGCAATTCCCGGTTTGTCCTGACAGCAGAGGTGGTGCTAGAGAGCAAAAGCGAGAAAATTTCTGTGTTTGTTGACAGTGGAGCTGGAGTCAGCATGGTTGATGCTGAGTTTGTATGAACTCATGGTCTTGCTTGCTGTACTTTAGCTAAGCCTATTCCCATCTTCGCCATCGACTCAGCGCCACTTGCACAGAAAGCTCTGACTCAGAATGTACATAATGTAAAACTGAGGGTGGGGTCGGTTCATTGTGAAATAATTCCTTGTTATGTCCTGGATGGTCTTCCCACCCTAATTGTTTTGGGTCTACCCTGGTTGGTAAAATATAATCCGTTGGTGGATTGGCAATCCAGGGAGATCATTGAGTGGGGAGATTACTGCCATGAGAACTGTTTAAATATTTCTCTTTCTAAAGTCTCTACAGAGACCTTACCTGCATTTTTGTCTGGTCTTGAGGATGTTTTTTCTGAGAAGGGGTGTCAGGATTTTCCTCCTCATCGTGCATATGACTGTCCTATTAACCTGACCCCCAGAGCTAAAGTACCGAAATCCAGACAGTATAATCTTTCTAGTCCTGAGAGACAAGCCATGAAGGATTTCATTGCGGAAAGTCTGGAGAAGGGACATATCAAACCCTCATCTTAGCCCGTGGCGGCAGAGTTCTTCTTTGTGAAGAAAAAAGATGGCGGTCTACATCACTGTTTAGATTTCCGGGAATTAAATCAAATTATTACCATCTGGGATCCATACCCTCTTCCTCTGATTCCAGATTTGTTCAGACAGGTTGTGGGAGCTAAGGTATTCTCCAAGTTGGATTTAAGGGGAGCCTACAATCTGGTTAGAATCAGAGAGGGGGATGAATGGAAAACAGCGTTCAATACCCCTGAAGGGCATTTCGAGAGTCTGGTTATGCCTTTCGGTTTGACCAATGCACCTGCGGTGTTCCAACATTTAGTTAATTATATTTTCCATCATTTGGCGGGCAGGTTTGTGATGGTCTATCTGGATGATATTTTAGTTTACTCACCTAATTTGGAGATCCATCGGATATTAAGAGATGACAAACTATATGCCAAACTAGAAAAGAGTATTTTCGCCATCCAGGAGGTGCAGTTTTTGGGGTACCTGTTGTCATCTTTGGGTTTTTGGATGGATCCAGAAAAGATTCATGCTGTCGTTGATTGGGACTGTCCCAAGAACTTGAAGGCTCTACATCGTTTACTGAGCTTTACTAATTTTTACCGGAAATTCATCCAAATTTATTCAGTAGTTGTGAAACCCCTCACTGACATGAAAAGGAAGGGGTCTGATTTTTCTAAATGGTCGGATGCCACCCTGCAGGCTTTTTCCTCCCTAAAGAGCTGTTAGCCACTGCACCTATTCTCAGTCAGCCTGATATTTCCCAGTCCTTTATTGTGGAAGTTGATGCGTCAGAGGGGGGTTGGGGCTGTGTTGTCTCAGAGTCCGTCCCCTGGTAAATGGCGCCCACGCACTTTCTTTTTTAAGAAATTATCTTTGGCTGAGAGAATTTATGACATGGGTAATAGGGAGCTTTTGGCGATTAAATTGGCGTTCGAATATGGCGACATTGGTTTGGAGGGGGCTGTCCATCCTATTACTGTTATCACAGACCATAAGAATCTGTCATATCTTCAATCGGCTAAATGTCTTAACACTAGGCAAGCTAGATGGTCCCTGTTTTTTACAAGGTTCAATTTTGTTGTCACTTTCCGTCCAGGGATCGAAAAAATTTCAAGGCTAATACTTTGTCCTGAAGCTTCCCTGGTGGTAGTGACCATGAGAACCCTGTCCAGATTTTGCAGGGTAGTTCTTTCAGCATTGTACCCTGAACTGGAGGGTGAGGTGTTGGAGGCTCAGTAACAGCACAACTCTGTGCTTGCTGGTCATCCAGGTGGTAAGGACCTCCATTCTTGTCGTTTTTGGTGGTCGGGGTTGCATTGAGATGTGGTTGAACATGTATCTGCATGTAGTATTTGTGCGCATTCTAAAGTATCGCATACATGTCTGTCTGGTACTCTTCTTCTACTACCTATTCCTAGCAGGCGATGGACACACTAGTCCATGGATTTTATTACTGACCTACCGGTATTTGCAGGAAAAACTGTAGTTTTGGTGGTTGTAGATAGATTCAGTAAAATGATTCACTTTGTCGCATTACCGGCACTTCCAAATGCCAAGACTCTTGCTCAGGTGTTTATAAATGATATTGTGAAGTTTCACGGGGTTCCCTCCGATGTGGTGTCAGATCGGGGGACCCAGTTTGTTTCCAAGTCCTTGAAAGCATTCTGTTCTCGACTATGGGTGCAGCTGTCCTTTTCCTCTGCCTTCCATCCTCAGTCGAATGGACAGACCGAATGCATTAATTAGAATTTGGAGATTTACCTCTGGTGTTTTGTCTCCGAAAGCCAGGAGGATTGGGCATCTTAGTTACCGATGGCAGAATTTGGTATTAATAATCATCGCCAAGAATCTAACGGCAGGTCACCGTTCTTTGATGAATACGGTTATCATCCACAGTTTGGTACTTTTAGTGGAGAAGGGGATTCGGGAGTTCCTGAGGAGGAACGTTTTGCATCGTTGCTCTCCTCGGTGTGGCGGGGGGTTCTGAGTAATTTGAAGATCATGGGAGACAGGTACAAACATATGGCTGACAGGAAACGCTTGCCAGGTCCGGACCTGAGTGTGAATGACTTTGTGTGGTTGTCTACAAGGAATATCAACTTGAAGGTTCCTTCTTGGAATCTGGGACCTAGACTTATTGGTCCCTATAAAATAATTGCTGTCATTAACCCAGCAGCATTTTGTCTTGAGTTACCTCAGGCCTTTAAGTTCCACAATGTCTTTCACAGGTCTCTGCTCAAGAAATACAGTTGGGAAAAAAGTATTTCAACAGACACCAATTGTGCAAGTTCTCCCACTTAAAAAGATGAAAGAGGCCTGTAATTTACATCATAGGTAGACCTCAACTATGACAGACAAAATGAGAAAACAAATCCTGAAAATCACGTTGTCTGATTTAGAAAGAATTTTTTTTTACATTTTGGTGGTTAATAAGTATTTGGTCAATTACAAACAAGCAAGATTTCTGGCTCTCATAGACCTGTAACTTCTTCTTTAAGAGGTTTCTCTGTCCTCCACTCATTACCTGTAGCACTGGCACCTGTTTGAACTGGTTATCAGAATAAAAGACACCTGTCCGCAACCTCAAACAGTCACACTCCAAACTCCACTATGGTAAAGACCAAAGAGCTGTTGAAGGACACCAGAAACAAAATTGTAGCCCTGCACCAGGCTGGGAAGACTTGAATCTGCAATAGGCAATCAGCTTGGTGTGAAGAAATCAACTGTGGGAGCAATAATTAGAAAATGGAAGACATACAAGACCACGGATAATCTCCCTCGATCTGGGGCTCCACACAAGATCTCACCCCGTGGGGTCAAAATGATCTAAAAAACGGTGAGCAAATATCCCAGAACCACACGGGGGGACCTAGTGAATGACCTGCATAGAGCTGGGGCCAATGTTACACAGGCTACCATCAGTAACACAATACGCCGCCAGGGACTCAGATCCTGCAATGCCAGATGTGTCCCCCTGATTAAGCCATTACATGTCAAGGCCCATCTGATGTTTGCTAGAGAGCATTTGGATGATCCAGACGAGTATTGGGAGAATGTCATATGGTCAGATGAAACCAAAGTAGAACTGTTTGGTAGAAACACAACTCGTCGTGTTTGGAGGAGACAGAATGCTGAGTTGCATCCAAAGAACACCATATCTACTGTGAAGCATGGGGGTGGCAACATCATGCTTTGGGGCTGTTTCTCTGTCAAGGGACCAGGACGACTAATTCATGTACATGAAAGAATGAATGGGGCCATGTATCGTGAGATTTTGGGTGCAAACCTCCTTTCATCAGCAAGAGCATTGAAGATGAAACGTGGCTGGGTCTTTCAGCATGATAATGATCCCAAGCACACCGCCAGAGCAACTTCATAACAAGCATTTTAAGGTCCAGGAGTGGCCTAGCCAGTCTCCAGATCTAAACCCTAGAGAAAAACTTTGGAGGGAGTTGAACGTCCGTGTTGCCCAGCGACAGCCCCAAAACATCACTTCTCTAGAGGAGGTCTGCATGTAAGAATGGGCCAACATACCAGCAACAGTGTGTGCCAACCTTGTGAAGACTTACAGAAAACGTTTGACCTCTGTCATTGCCAACAAAGAATATGTTATGATCTGCAACAAGTACTAAGGAAAGATAGTAAGACTAAGCTGAATCCCTACGATGTAGCGGGCTGCCTGTTCCTAGCGAACAGACCCGCCTTTCTCCTTGGCTAGTCTGAACAAAGACCTATAGCATAAGGGGAGGGGTCCCTAAAAGAACTAATGACTGGGACAAAAATGGGACACCTCCTAAACAGAGAAGTTGTAGCAGAACACAAAAAGACAAACTGACAAAAAGGTACTAGAGGTTCCAGAAGGACCAAGCTTACTGACAGAGAAAGGCACCAAAGCACCTGGCTAGAGAAACAGTCAAACACTGAAGTCCAGCACAGCCAAAAGGGCGGAGCTGGAATATAAAGGCAGATGGTCACGTGACCGCAAAACACAAGATGGAAAAAAACAAACAGGAGGGTTCTAACAGTAGCTTATCTTTTATGAGGATCCTCCGGATCCTCCAGGCCCAGGCCTATCCGGAAACCTCTTGTGGAAAGC
Source organism: Phyllobates terribilis (assembly GCF_046119375.1). Lineage (NCBI taxonomy): Eukaryota > Metazoa > Chordata > Amphibia > Anura > Dendrobatidae > Phyllobates > Phyllobates terribilis. The sequence continues at coordinate 454,570,316 of NW_027362763.1, read as the reverse complement.
TTTAACAAGCCTAGGAGCAGAGACATCATCCGTCCTTACCCAGGAGTTGTCTTCTTGACCGAAACCCTTCCAGGAGACAAGATACTGTAATCTCCCTCTATGCCATCTAGAATTCAAGATACGAGAAATTTCATATTCGCCGTCTTCCACCACAGGAGGAACTGTGACAGTGGCATCCCTATCTGACACATCAGCCTTTTTCAACAAGGAAACATGAAACACAGGATTAATCTTCCAGGAAGTAGGGACACCCAACCTAACAGCAGACGGGTTAACCACATGAAGCACCTTAAATGAGTCCACAAACTTAGGACCCAGTTTTTTAGAGGGAATCCTCAACCGCAGGTTCTTTAAGGACAACCAAACCATGTCACCCACAGTAAACAAAACCTCCTTATGTTTCCTGTCTTGTTAGCATCTTGAAGGTTGCAACGTACAGTACAGACCAAAAGTTTGGACACACCTTCTCATTTAAAGATTTTTCTGTATTTTCATGACTATGAAAATTGTACATTCACACTGAAGGCATCAAAACTATGAATTAACACATGTGAAATTATATACTTAACAAAAAAAGTGTGAAACAACTGAAAATATGTCTTATATTCTAGGTTCTTCAAAGTAGCCACCTTTTGCTTTGATGACTGCTTTGCACACTCTTGGCATTCTCTTGATGAGCTTCAAGAGGTAGTCAACGGAAATGGTTTTCACTTCACAGGTGTGCCCTGTCAGGTTTAATAAGTGGGAGTTCTTGCCTTATAAATGGGGTTCGGATCATCAGCTGTGTTGTGCAGAAGTCTGGTGGATACACAGCTGATAGTCCTACTAAATAGACTGTTAGAATTTGTATTATGGCAAGAAAAAAGCAGCTAAGTAAAGAAAAATGAGTGGCCATCATTACTTTAAGAAATGAAGGTCAGTCAATGCAAAAAATTGGTAAAACTTTGAAAGTGTCCCCAAGTGCAGATGCAAAAACCATCAAGCGCTGCAAGAAACTGGCTCACATGAGGACTGCCCCAGGAAAGGAAGACCAAGAGTCACCTCTGCTTCTGAGGATAAGTTTATCCGAGTCACCAGCCTCAGAAATCGCAGGTTAACAGCAGCTCAGATTAGAGACCAGGTCAATGCCACACAGAGTTCTAGCAGCAGACACATCTCTTCAACAACTGTTAAGAGGAGACTTTGTGCAGCAGGCCTTCATGGTAAAATAGCTGCTAGGAAACCACTGCTAAGGACAGGCAACAAGCAGAAGAGACTTATTTGGGCTAAAGAACACAAGGAATGGACATTAGACCAGTGGAAATCTGTGCTTTGGTCTGATGAGTCTAAATTTGAGATCTTTGGTTCCAACCACCGTGTCTTTGTGCGATGCAGAAAAGGTGAACGGATGGACTCTACATGTCTGGTTCCCACCGAGAAGCATGGAGGAGGAGGTGTGATGGTGTGGGGGTGCTTTGCTGGTGACACTGTTGGGGATTTATTCAAAATTGAAGGCATACTGAACCAGCATGGCTACAACAGCATCTTGCAGCGGCATGCTATTCCATCCGGTTTGCGTTTAGTTGGACCATCATTTATTTTTCAACAGGACAATGACCCCAAACACACCTCCAGGCTGTGTAAGGGCTATTTGACCAAGAAGGAGAATGATGGGGTGCTACGCCAGATGACCTGGCCTCCACAGTCACCAGACCTGAACCCAATCGAGATGATTTGGGGTGAGCTGGACCGCAGAGTGAAGGCAAAAGGGCCAACAAGTGCTAAGCATCTCTGGGAACTCCTTCAAGATTGTTGGAAGACCATTTCCATTGACTACCTCTTGAAGCTCATCAAGAGAATGCCAAGAGTGTGCAAAGCAGTCATCAAAGCAAAAGGTGGCTACTTTGAAGAACCTAGAATATAAGACATATTTTCAGTTGTTTCACACTTTTTTGTTAAGTATATAATTCCACATGTGTTCATTCATAGTTTTGATGCCTTCAGTGTGAATGTACAATTTTCATAGTCATGAAAATACAGAAAAATCTTGAAATGAGAAGGTGTGTCCAAACTTTTGGTCTGTACTGTACATTAGTCCAAACTCTCTCCAAATCACCGGAAAAATTCTCCTCCTCCGGCACCGCCGACCCCAATTTGGAGAACGAACCAAAAGATGGATGTCTCCCAGTACAACAAAAAAAAGGAGAACACCCAGCAGAGGAGGATATATGATTGTTAAGAGCAAATTCCGCGAGAGGCAGAAACTGAGACCACACCTCTTGATTGTCCGCCACAAAACAACACAAAAACTGTTCTACTTCCTGGTTCTTTCTTTCAGTCTGTCCATTAGACTCAGGATGATACCCAGACGAAAATGACAAATGGACTCCCAACCTGTCACAAAAAGCACGCCAAAAGCGAGCCACAAACTGAGGTCCTCTATCAGAAACAATATCCGTGGGAACGCCATGAAGCTTGGCAATCTCCTTAACAAACGCCTTAGCGAGTGTCTTGGCGCAGGGCAACTTAATGAATGGAACCAAATGACACATCTTACTAAAACGGTCCACGACCACCCAGATGACAGTAAAACCCTCGGACACAGGAAGATCAGTAATAAAATCCATTGTGAGATGCGTCCAAGGCGCACTAGGAACCTCCAGAGGGCAAAGCAACCCCACAGCAGGAGTATGTGAAGCCTTTGACCCAGCACACACAGTATATTGACGCACCCACTTGATGACTTATTTTTGCCATCCAGGCCACCAAAAACTGCGACTGATAAGTCTCTTAGTCACAGAAATTCCTGGATGACCTGCCAACCGAGACTTATGACACTACACAAACAAATCTCTCCTAAAGGTTCTAGGCACGAACAACCTCCCATGGGGAGTGTTAGATGGGGCATCATCTTGAGCTTTCAGAATCCCATCCTCCAAAACGGAGTCCAATGCCACCACCACAACTCCTTTCTGTAAAATGCTCTCCTCCTCGGCACTGACCGTAGGAGAGAAGCTGTGAGATAAAGCATCGGCTTTAACATTCTTAGTACCAGGGATATAGGTAACAGAAAAATGAAACTGAGAAAAAAAAAGTGCCCACTTAGCTTGATGGGCATTCAAGCGCTTGGCAGCATCCAGATAGATCAAATTCTTATGATCTGTGAAAACCTGAATAGGAAATCTAGCGCCTTCCAAAAAATGACGGCAATGTTCAAACGCAAGTTTAATAGCCAGCAACTCTCGATTTCCAACATCATAATTCAGTTCAGTTTCCAAAAAAAAATTCGAAAACAAGGCACAAGGATGTACTCCATCCCTGTTCTCCTGAGACAAAACTGCTCGGACCCCCACCGATGAAGCATCGACCTCGACCAAAAAAGGCTTGGTCTCATCAGGCTGCATAAGGATAGGGGCAGAACTGAACCTCTCTTTGAGATACTTAAACGCTTCAATGGCCTCAGTAGTCCACTGGACCGTACTGGCACCTTTCCTGATGAGATCGGTTAGAGGTTTAACAATTACAGAAAAATTCTTAATGAATTTCCTGTAATAATTGGCAAAACCCCAAAATCTCTGTATAGATTTCAAACTAATAGGCCTAGGCCATTCCTGCACCGCCTGAACCTTCACAGGGTCCATCTCAAAGCCCTCGCTGGAGACAATGTAGCCCAAAAGACTAATTTTCTGCACAGCGAACTCACATTTTTCCAGCTTAGCAAAGAGCAAATTATCACTCAATAACTGCAAAACTTCACGTACACTCTGCCAATGGGACTCTAGATCTGGTGAATAAATCAAAATGTCATCCAAATACACAACCACATTCTTACCAATCAAAGGTCTCAGGATGTCATTAATAAGGTTCTGAAAAAATGCAGGTGCATTGGTAAGACCAAAAGGCATCACCAGATTTCTTTCAGGGATAGTCAGATTAACAAGCGACTCTTGGGAAGAGTAGCTCCCGGAACAAACTCAATGGCGCAATCATAATCCCTATGAGGAGGTAAAACTTGCGACTCCTCATCCGAAAAAACCTCCAAAAATCTTGAATAGGTACCGGTAATTCCCCTTTTTCCACAGCCGCAATGCGATCATTACAACATTTATCATAGCACTTCGGACTCCAAGACTTAATCACATTAGTAGACCAGTCCAGTAAAGGATTGTGCAGTTTTAACCAAGGCAATCCTAGAACAACTGGAGAGGGTAAATTATCTAATACAACCAAGTCCAAAATTTCTTGGTGAACTCCATTGATAGTGAGGGGAAATGCAGCAACCTTGTGAGTAATACATTTCAAGGGAGTGTTATCAATTGCAATCACAAAAATAGGTGATGACAAAGGTTAGGATTTCAAGTTAAGTTTTTCCAAAAACCCTTTATCAATCACATTAAGTGTTGAACCACAATCCACAAATACCTGAAATTTAATCAAATCTCCCTGCAAAGTAGTACTCCCAGAAAGAAATACTCCTGAAGAGCGTAAACAAGCAATACATGCATACCTGACCTTCTTTTTTTCTTTACTTAAACGAAGCTCACAATACTTAATCAAATGGTCAGCTTTACCACAATAAAGACACAATCCCTCAGCAAACCTCCGGTCTCTTTCCTGAGAGCGGAGTGACATCGCCCCAACCTCCTTCGGTTCTCCGCCATCTAAGCAGATTTTCTGAGGACCTGACATTACAGGAGTCTTTACCTCATTCAGCCTGAACCTCAGCCTCCTGTACACACGAACAGCTAATTGCATGGCATCCTGCAGAGTCTCAGGTGCAGGGAATGCAATTAGCAAATCCTTAACTCTTTCACTCAGACCAGCAAGAAATAAACATTTCAGAGCAGGATCATTCCATAAGACTTCTGAAGCCCATCTTCTGAAGTGTATGCAATAATTTTCAACATCACCTGACCTCTGATTCAAATGCCTGAATTCTACCTCAGCAGATGAGATTCTATCAGGATCGTCATATAATAGACCCATAGCAGAAAAAAATTCTTCTACAGACCTTAAACATGGATCATTAGGTTGGAGAGAAAATGCCCACCCCTGTGGTTCATTGCGCAAAAGTGACATAATAAAACCAATGCGCTGTGATTCATTCCCAGAGGACCTTGGTCTCAAACAAAAATATAACAAACAAGCATTTTTAAAGGAAAAAAAATCTTGCTGTTTACCATAAAAAAACATCAGGCAGTCCTACCTTGGGTTCCGCAAAATGCGCTCCAGAACAGCTACTCACTTGTTGCTGTAGCTCGGCCACCTCCAGAGACAATCCCTGCAAGCGTTGAGCCAAATCCTGGATGGAAACCATACTGATCCCCGAATTTCTTTCCTTTTAGTTTTTTTGGGCTGGACTTACTGTTATGATCTGCTACAAGTACTAAGGAAAGATAGGGGAAAGCTGTCCCTACAAGGCTAGTCTGAACGAAGACCTATAGCATAAGGGGAGGGGTCCCTAAAAGAACTAAGGACTGGGACAAAAATGGAACACCTCCTAAACAGAGAAGTTGTTGCAGAACACAAAAAGACAAACTGACAAAAAAGTACTAGAGGTCCCAGAAGGACCAAGTGAACTGACAGAGAAAGGCACCGAATCACCTGGCTAGAGAAACAGTCAAACACTGAAGTCCAGCACAGCCAAAATGGCGGAGCTGGAATATAAAGGCAGATGGTCACGTGACTGCAAAACACAAAATGGAAAAAAACAAACAGGAGGGTTCTAACAGAATATATAACAAAGTATTGAGATGAACTTTTGTAATTGACCAAATACTTATTTTCCACCAACAATTTCTTTCCAAATCAGACAATGTGATTTTCAAGATTTGTTTTCTCATTTTGTCTCTCATAGTTGAGGTCTACCTATGATGTCAATTACAGGCCTCTCTCATCTTTTTAAGTGGGAGAACTTGCACAATTGGTGGCTGACTAAATACTTTTTTTCCCCACTGTATGTGGAACCTCTTGAGTCCTCACCCTTCAGATTTCGAGGATTGTAGATTCTTGTCTACAATGTTGTTCACTACAATACTGGGTGCGCTGGAAGGGTTATGGTCCAGAGGAAAGGATGTGGGTTCCAGGATCAGAGGTGAATGCCCCCAGGCTGGTTCATTTCATTCCACACCTCTTATACTGAGAAACCTGGTCCTGAGCGTCCGGTGGCCACTTGTAGAAGGAGGGGTACAGTCACGGGTGTGTCAGGTGTAAGAGACAGTCGCTCTTCATCTGGCTGCGGAACATCACTGCATTTGGCATTGCAGATGCTTTCTTAATCCTTTTTACTTTTGGACCCAGCGGCACCCTGGTCTGGGTGTTTATAAATTCTCAGTCTGCTTCAGGGAGTCAGCGGTGATATTCTCAATTTCCCTTGTGCAGGCTTGAAGCAATAGCAGTCGGCAAGCTTACTCTCTGGTGCCCTTGGTGGATGTTTGGTGTTATCTCTGGTGTCTGCTCAAGCTAAGTTATCCCCCTTTGTTTGTCTACCTCGTTGTCTTTAGTTTATAGTGGGGCCTGACCAGTGCTCACCCCCCTGCCTATCTAGGGCCTAGCTCTAGGGATATACAGGGATTAGGTTTCCTGTTCGGCGATGGTGCGGAACCTATATAGGGACGGTAAGATAGGTAGGTTGATATTACATCTGGCTAGGGGTCTCCACTCTCCCTTTCCCTAGTGTTTGGGTTACCTTCCCCTCTTCCCTTCATGTTGAACTTAGTCTTTACCACATCGTGCATGATACATGTAGATATATCATCAGATCGCTTGAACTCGACTGCAGGAGGCACATATGAAGATTCCAGAAGAAGATTTATTTTCCAGGTGATTTCTTGTAGATATGCACAAATACAGTAGGTAAAAAAAAACTTTTCTGAACTAGAAATGTAAACACATGAGCTTCTAAGATGGCTGACAAAAAGTGAATGAGGAAGAACAATGAAAAAGGGAGGGTTCCTGACATCAGAGCTACATCAGAGATTGAGGGAGAGACAGGGAGAGAGGAAGGACAAACTTTTAAAAAGGGGCAATCCTTATCGCATAGCAATGACACAGCACAATTTAACAACAATATAATACTGTCTGTATTATTACCGTGTCGAAAAAAATGACAAGCCCTCTGCACCACCCAATGACTGGAAGTAGCAGCTTCATGGAGAATATAAGTCTACCAAATGAGGTGTAAATGCTCTTTAGCTGCAGATTATCACTATATCTGCAGGTAAGTAGTGTCTTTGGAGGTGAAAGGTTCTTTTTAACCCTTTAAGGACCGAGCCACTTTGTACGTTAATGACTGAGCCTCATTTTTAAAATCTGACCAGTGTCATTTTATGAGGAAATAACTATGGACTGTTTTTAGTGGCATGTTATATTTCATGTCAGTCGTAAATTTTGGTCTATATCAGTTGCGTTTATTTATGAAAATATTGAACATCTGACAAAAAATTAGAAAATTCAGCAATTTTCAAACTTTGAATTTTTATGCCCTTAAATCAGATAGGTATACCACATAAAATGGCTAAAAGATAACATTTACCATATGTCTACTTTACAACAGCATAATTTTTTAACCTTTTTTTTTTTTAAGGAAGTTGGAAGGGTTAAAACTTTATCAGCAATTCTCCATTTTTCCAACAAAATTTACAAAACCTATTTTTTTAGAAAACACAGCACATTTGAAGTGACTTTGAGGGGCCTAAGTAACAGAAAATACTCAAAAGTGACACCATTTTAAAAACTGCACTCTCAAGGTGCTCAAAACCACATTCAAGAAGTAAATTAACCCTTTAGGTGCATCACAGGAATTAAAACAATGTGGAAGGAAAAAATGGAAATTTAACTTTTTCCCACAAAAATGTTGCTTTAGCCCCAATTTGCTGTCCAATTTTCCCTGAGTACACCAATACACCATATGTGGTGAAAAACTATGGTTTTGGCACATGGCCTGGCACAGAAGGGGAGGAGCACCATTGGACTTTTGGAATGCAAAATTGTATGGAATAGATAGAGGACACCATTTCACATTTGCAGAGCCCCTCATATGCCTTAACAGTGGAAAACCCCCACAAGTGACCCCAATTTGGAAACTATACCCCTCATGGAATTTATCTAGAGGAGTGGTGAGCATCTTGAACCCACAGGTGCTTCACAAAAATTTCTAACGTAGAGCCGTGAAAATGGAAAAATATATTTTTCCCATAAAAATGTTGCTTTAGCCCCAAATTTTTCATTTTCACAAGGGTAACAGGAGAACATGGACCATAAATATGTTGTCCAATTTCTCTGAAGTACACTGACACCCCATATGTGGTGAAAAATGACTATTTGGGCGCACGGCAGGGATCTGAAGTGAAGGAGCAAAATTTACCTTTTGGAGTGCAAAATTGCATGGAATAGATAGCGGGTGCCATGTCGCATTTGCAGATCCCATGATGTGCCTAAACAGTGCAAACCCCCCATATGTGACCATATTTTGGAAACTATACCCCCAAAGTACCTTATCTAGTGGTGTGGTGAGCATCTTGAACTAATGGGTGCTTCATGGAATTTTAAAACATTGGATCGTAAAAATTAAAAATCATGTTTTTTCCCAAAAAATTTTGTTTAGCCCCAAATTTTTTATTTTTAAAAATGTAACAGGAGAAAATGGACCACATAGTTTATAGAGTACAGGGATACCCCATATGTGTTCAGTAACTCTTGTTTGGGCACAGAGCAGGGCTTAGGAGGAAAGGAGCGCTATTTCATTTTTGGAATGAAAAATTGTCTAGAATAGATTGCGGATGCTATGTCACATTTGGAGAGATGCCAAGGTTGAAAAACAGCAGAAACACCCACAAGTGACCCCATTTTGAAAACTACACCTTTTGAAGAATTCTTTTAGAGGTGTAGTGAGCATTTTAAACCCACAGGTATTTCACAGAATTGTATAACATTGGGCTATGAAAGTGAAAAGTTATATTTTTTCCACTAAAATGTTTTAGATATAAGTTTTTAATTTTCAAAAAGGCTAATAGGAGATAATGAACAACAAAATGTGTTACTCAATGTCTCCTGAGTACGGCAGTGGCCAAAATGTGGTCAACAACCTTTTTTTAGGTGCAATACAAAGCTCAGAAAGGAAGCAGTGCCGTATTGTACTGCAGATTTGCCTGATCGCAGCAATCAGAGTGCAGGGACAAATAAAAAGGGTCCCTGCATCTTTGGCCGTACTTCGCAGCTGTCAGAGACTGCTGTCAGGACAGAGCTGTCACTGTGTTTTCACACATTGACAGTTTTAATTCATGAAGTACATAGCAAGTCAAGATGCGGGAACTGGCACTTGCTCATGTCGTGCTATGTCATTCACTGGTCATTAAGGGGTTAAGTACTGTATGGGTGTTTTTGTTATTTTTTTGTGTTTGAATTTTCTAGTAGCCTATAGTCTTTATCCTTTTCAAAGACAGCAAAGACTGCAGACTGCCGTTTCTGCATTATTATCTCAAGTTAACGGTGATATATACACATAGCTCCAACAGCTTAAAATAGCAGACAAACCTCTGTAAATTAGAAATCTGCGATTTAAGCAAATTTCTCAATAGTAGTTATTCGCTAAAGTCACAAGCGAGTACATTTCAGGAAAAGACTATGCAAAACGATCATTGCCTGTATGCTGTACTTATTCAGGACGCAGACTGCATTACACAAAATGCTGATTAGACAAATGGCACTAATAAAACAGTTTAAGGCTGACTAATCTTCCACGTGGAAGTCAGAAGCACTGAATTTATAACTTCCATATAGTTAATTAATTTTAAAATCATCTAACTTAGTCTTGGATAATTATATAAGGTCTGTGAAAAAATACAATTAGACGTTTGTGTCTGTGACTAGAAGAACCTACATATGTGACACAAAAACTGAATTCATATAAAATATAACATTTATTGATCAATGAAGACAGTAAAAATACATAAAGAATAAAATAGGGAGAGGTAACACAACCTAAAGGTCACAGGAGTAAGTAGTGGCTATAACATAATTTACATGCAAAAAATCAATTCATTATAGTTTAGAGGGACATAAATATGCAAAATAATCTCTAGATGTAATATGAAGTAAAGTGCATAGTGCTAATTAAGAATTAGCTAGTCTTGGATGCATAAGATCTACAGTGGGTACGGAAACCTTTACATTTTTCGCTCTTTGTTTCATTGCAGTCATTTGGTAAATTCTAAAAAGTTAATTTTGTTTCTCATTAAAGTACACTTTGCACCCCATCTTGGCTGAAAAAAAACAGAAATGTAGAAATTTTTGCAAATTTATTAAGAAAGAAAAACTGAAATATCACATGGTCATAAGTATTCAGACCCTTTGCTCAGACACTCATATTTAAGTCACATCCTGTCCATTTCCTTGTGATCCTCCTTGAGATTGTTCTACTCCTTCATTGGAGTCCAGCTGTGTTTAATTAAACTGATAGGACTTGTTTTGGAAAGGCACACACCTGTCTATTAGTGATGAGCGAGCATGTTCGCTACTGCTCGGTGCTCGCTCGAGCATCTCACTGCTCGAGAAGCTCGGTGCTCACCGAGTATTTCCAGGATTGCTCGGCGGGAGCTTGGGTCTCCTCCCTGCATGTTTGGTGCTCTTTAGAGTGCCAAAGAACATTCAGGGATTGCCTGCCACTCACTGTAATGCCGTAGCCATGTTGGTTGTGGCATTACAGTGATTGGCTGGCCGCACAGCGTCATCAGGTCTATATCAGACCTGGCGCCGCCATGCTCGTCACAGTCACTCCGGAATCAGACAGTGTAGGGAGAAGTGCTGCTGAGCTAGGGAGAGATTTGCTTGTTAGTGTAGGTGTACCAAACTATATTAGAGACACATATGCATCTCAACAAACAGTCCTTCTGAGGACTAATCCATCTGCAGAGATATCAGGCAGGCAGTGTATATATGCAGGCAGGCAGTGTATATAGCAGACTGCAGTGCATATAGCACAAGAGGCTCCATTCCAGTTCTGTCTGCTGCTGCTGCTGTTAGATATTTCTAGAAATAGGGGCAGGTCTATGGGTCCAGGAATAATTTTTTCTTGGATCTTAATCCTCATTATTTGCTTAAAAAAAATCCAGAGAACAAAGGTTTTTCTGTGCCATTTGCTTGTTGGCACTGCAGAATACAGCCAGGTCCTTTCCATATTACAGCACTAAAAATCCAGCTATTTAAAACTGTGGTTTGTCCGTCACACGGATCACATATAATTACGCTGAAAATACTGCCATTTCTGGCCTCCATTAAAAATTTGTTTCAGTGTGTCAGTGAAGCAATTATGCCAGATTACTGTTCAAATTAGTTACCTACAGGCCGGATATTTAAAACTGTGCTTTCTCCATCACACGGATCACATATACATTTTCAGAAAATACTGCCATTTCTGGCCTCCATTAAAAAAAATTTTCAGTGTGTCAGCAAAGTTTTTGACACCAGTTTGCTGTTCAAATTAGTTACCGACAGGCCAGTTATTTAAAACTGTGCTTTCTCCGTCACATGGATCACATATACGTTTTTAGAAAACACTGCCATTTCTGACCTCCATTAAAAATTTGTTTCAGTGTGTCAGTGAAGCAATTATGCCAGATTGCTGTTCAAATTAGTTACCTACAGGCCAGGTATTGAAAACTGTGTTTTCTCCATCACACGGATCACACATATGTTTTCAGAAAATACGGCCATTTCTGACCTCCATTAAAAATTTGTTTCAGTGTGTCAGTGAAGCAATTGACACCAGATTGCTGTTCAAAATAGTAACCTACAGGCCAGGTATTTAAAACTGTGTTTACTCCGTCACATGGATCACATATACGTTTTCAGAAAATACTGCCATTTCTGACCTCCATTAAAAAAAAATTCAGTGTGTCAGTGAAGTAATTGACACCAGTTTGCTGTTCAAAATAGTTACCTACAGGCCAGGTATTTAACCCCTTAATTAACGGGGACGTATTAGTACGCATATTTGCGTACTGCCCGTTCAGTGAGGGCTGCTGCGCTGAGCCCTCACTGAAAGGAGCACATGTCAGCTGATTCTTACAGCTGACATGTGCCCGCAACAGCCGCGGGTGGAATCGCGATCCACCCGCGGCTGTTAACATGTTAAATGCCGCTGTCAATATCCGACAGCAGCATTTAACGCGCGCTTCCGGGTAGCGCGTCATAAGCCCCGCCCACCGGCGACCCCGTCACGTGATCGCGGGTCGCTGATGGGTGGGCATGACAACCCAGGGTCTGCAGCAGACACCTGTGGTTGTCATGATCTTGTCGCTATGAGCGCCACCTAGTGGTCGGCGCTCATAGCACAGGACCATTTCTGCTGCATGCAGGGGACCTGCTCGTCCCCTGTATGTAGCAGAGGCGATCGGATAGTTGCAGCTTCTAGTCTCCTATGGAGACTATAGAAGCATGCAAAAAGTAAAAAAAAAAAGTTTTTAAAAATATAAAAAAAAATAAAAAAAATAAAAGTTTAAATCACCCCCCTTTCGCCCCATTCAAAATAACATATAAAAAAAAAAAACCACATACACATATTTGGTATCGCCGCGTTCATAATCGCCTGATCTATCAATATAAGAAAAGAATTAATCCGATCGGTAAACGGCGTAACGAGAAAAAAATTCTAAACGCCAGAATTACGTTTTCTGGTCGCCTCAAAATTGCAATAAAATGCAATAACGGGCGATCAAAACATCGGATCTACCCCAAATGTTATCAATGAAAACGTTTGCCCGGTGCGCAAAAAATAAGCCATCAACCAGCCCCAGATCACAAAAAATGGAGACGCTACGGGTCTTAGAAAATGGCGCTATTTTTTTATTTATGTTTTTACCAAATTTTGGAATTTTTTTTCACCACTTAAATATCAAATATTGCACTTTTTTTGCAATTTTACTGCACTTGGAATTTTTTTCCCGTTTTCCCGTACAGGATATGGTAAAACTAGTAATGGCGTTGAAAAGTACAACTCGTCCCGCAAAAAATAAGCCCTCACATGGCCATATTGACCAAAAAATAAAAACGCTATGGCTCTGGGAACAAGGGGAGCAAAAACGAAAATGCAAAAACGGAAAATGCTCCGGGGCTTAAGGGGTTAAAGGTGTTTTCTCCGTCACACGGATCACATATACGTTTTCAGAAAATACTGTCATTTCTGACCTCCATTAAAAATTTGCTTCAGTGTGTCAGTGAAGCAATTCACACCAATTTGCTGTTCAAAATAGTTACCTACAGGCCAAGTATTTAAAACTGTGGTTTGTCCATCACACGGATCACATACAAGTTCGCTCCAAATTCAGTCATTTGTAGTGAGCGTGGAACATATTGTCCTCCATTTAAAATGGGCAAGGCATGTGGCAAGGGACGGGGAACTAGAAGTGATGGTGATGATGGTGCATGCAGAGGCTGAGGCCGTGGGCAAGCTGAAATTGTGCCACAACAAACACCCACATTTTCTCGCTCGACCTTCCTGTCCCAATTAATAGGGGACAGCAGAACACCACTATTGATCACAGAGCAGTGTGAAAAGGTTATTGGTTGGATACAGATAATGCTTCCAGTCACTTAGCCACCACCACCACCTTGTCTTTCCCACGGTCAAGTCTCAGTAGCTGTGAGTCTGGACCGCATATTCCTCATCCTGAACCTCCTTCCTCCCACCATGCCGAGTGCCCAGAGACAACTGATCCCACACTTGGACACACCGAAGAGCTGTTCACTTTTCCATTTTCAATTCGGACCTCTCGCCCGATTCACTTGAAGTGAGGAAAGAGGAGATCGCGTATAGCGATGCCCAAATATTTGAGCTGCCACGGTCACATGAAGGCGACGGTGGGAAAGTGTCACAAGATGTGGACGATGATGAGACACAATTGCCAGAAAGTCAGGAGGAGGACCAGAGTGCGGAAGTAGAAGACGAGTTGGTGGATGATATAGTAACTGACCCAACCTGGCAGGAGGATATTCAGAGAGAGGACAGCAGCACACAGGGGGAGGGAGGCAGAGCACCCCAACAGCCAGGAAGAAGCAGTGTGGTGGCCACAGAAAGAAGGCAGGCAACCGTTCCCCGTAACACCAACACGAAGGAAGTTGCCAGTACAACTGTTAGGTCTTCCCGAGTCTGGTTGTTTTTTAAAGACTCTGCCAATAACCCCAAAAAGGCCATTTGCACCACTTGCCAGGCCAGCATCAGCAGGGGTGGCAACACGACCAGCCTGACCACCACCAGCATGATCAGGCACATGGCAACAAAGCAACCAACTTTGTGGGCTGAACCCCAGGGTCCAGGAACAGTGTCTGCGGGTGGCACCATTGCTTCTTCCGCTGTTGTGCATGCAAGCCAATCTCCTGTCCATAATGCATGCGAAGATGCCTCCTGCCCTGCACCTGTTGTTGCACACTCTCAAGTAGCAGCATCAGGAAGCACATCCACGCCCTTGTCTCAGCCCAGCGTTCAGTTGTGGATACCCCAGTCCTTGGAACGCAAGCGCAAATACGCAGCCAATGCCCCATAGGCCACAGTACTAAATTCCCACATTTCACGACTGCTTGAGCTCGAAATGTTGCCTTTTAGGCTCATGGAGACGGATGCATTCCGCAACCTGATGGTGGCCGCCATCCCTCGGTACTCGGTCCCCAGCCGCCACTATTTCTCCCGGTGTGCCGTCCCCGCATTACACAAGCACGTGTCCCAAAACTTCAACCGTGCCCTTCAACTTCAACTCAGTTATTGGGAAAGTAAAGCTAACCACGGACACGTGGACTAGTGCTTGTGAGCAGGGACGGTACATCTCGCTGATGACACACTGGGTTAACATAGTGGAAGCTGGGACCCAGTCGGACCTTGGGATGGAACACGTCCTCCCGACGCCAAGGATTGCAGGCCCTAGGTCAATCAGGGTTTCCCCCACAGTCTACAGCTCCTGCACCTTATCCTCCTCAGCCTCTTCCTCCTCTTCAGCCTCCATCTCTGAAATGACCACATCAGTCACAAGCTAGCAGCACTGCAGCACTGCCTCGGTCAAGCGGCAACAGGCTGTGTTGAAGCTAATATGCTTAAGTGACAAACCGCACAATGCTGAAGAGTTGTGGACAGCTCTGAAAGTGCAGGCAGATCTGTGGCTCACACCGCTGAACCTACAGACAGGCATGGTCGGTGGCGGCTCTGAGGTGAGGCGAGCTCACACACCTGACCCATGTGCTTAACCTCGTGGTTCAGCGGTTTCTCAAATCCTACCCGGAGCTGCCAAATCTGATTGTTAAAGTACGCCGCCTGTGTGCCCACTTTAGAAAGTCACCTACAGCTTCCGCCGTCCTTGCCGTGTTTCAGCAGCGTTTGCAGCTTCCGGCTCACAGACTGGTATGTGATGTCCACATGCGTTGGAACTCTACACTGCAGATGTTGGGAAGGATTTGTGAGAAGAGGGCAGTTGTTGAGTACCAGCATCAACAAAGCCATCGGTATTCAGTTCAGACTCCACACATAAGACCTCAGAAGTGGACATGGATGTCAGACATATGTACCATCCTCCAAAACTTTGAGGACTCCACCAAGATGGTGAGCAGCGATGACGCAATAATTAGCGTTACCATCCCGCTTCTCTGTCCTCTGAAACGCTCTCTGCTCACAATCAAAGAGGATGCATTGCAGGCAGAGCACGATGAGATGGAGCAAGGAAACATAAAGGGTGATTACACACAGCCCAGCCTCATCTCATCCCAACGTGGACTGGGTTACTATGAGGAAGAGGAGGAGGAGGAGGAAGAACAGGTGTTAATATCTATTTTGTTTTACTATCAGCCATCTTGTTGTAGTTTGCTGGCTTCTAGTCTTTTTCTCTGGTGCTGGGTTTCTTGGTGAAGTGATCTCCGTACTCTTTATTACCCAGCACCTGGCTCCCATTCCCTGCTGGACATCAGTGTTGTAACGCTCATGCTCTGGCTAAGTTGTCTTGCTTAGTTCTTCTTGCTTTGGACTATTGTTCTCCTGGGACTTCTTGTTCCACCAGTTTTGTTTCCTTTACTTTTTGTTTCTGCAACTAACTTTTCTGTTAGGAGGTCTCCTGCTTTTGCTCCCAGTCCTTACATCTTTTAGGGACCCCTCTCCCCGTCCTACAGGACTTCGTTTGAGTTGAGTGCAGGAGTTTCGGTGGGGCTATTCATAAGGAATAGGGCACCCACCCCAGCGTAGGGTTAAGCTGAGTCTCAGTGCAGGGACAGCTTTTCCATCCTATTCCTTACTTCTAAGCTGCAGTACACAACAACAGGAGCTAGTTTCATGCGCTATAGATGGTTCTACCTGCACAACTCTCATACCGTCTGTTCAGCGTATATTGCCAGAGGACAGAGAGGAGGATGAGGGCATGGTCAGTCATCCTCTTGGTGAGGACACGGAAGTCTTGCCTGTTAGCAGTCTGGCACGCATGGCTGAGTTTATGTTACGCTGCCTTTCCCATGACCCTCACGTCCTCAAAATTTTGGGTGACAGTCATTACTGGTTGGTGACACTTCTAGACCCACGCTACAAGGAGAACTTTATATCTCTTATTCTTGAGGTGGACAGGTCTACAAAAATGGGGCAGTACCAGAAGTCCCTTGTTGTGGAACTATTAAAAAAATTCCCATCTGAAAACGCTGGCGGCAGAGGTCACAGTTCGTTGGACAACCAAGGAGTACAGGCGAGAGAGACACAAATGCAATCCAGCAGAAGCAGGGGAACACTGTCAAAGTTCTGGGACAGTTTTCTCAGACCCTCCCATCGCACAGGCCCTGAGGTGTGGGGTACTCTCACAAGGAGTGCAAAGTTTGGGAAGGTGCTGAGAGAGTACTTTGCCGAGCGTACCAACATCCTCCGTGATTCCTATGTGCCTTATAATTATTGCGTATCCAAGCTGGAATTGTGGAAGCCGACCGTACCAATGTCCTCTGTGATTCCTATGTGCCTTATAATTATTGGGTATCCAAGCTGGAATTGTGGAATGAACTGGCTCTCTACGCCTTGGAGGTCCTGGGCTGCCCTGCTGCTAGCGTTTTATCAGAGCGGGTTTTTAGTGCCGCTGGTGGAATTATAACTGATAAGCGCATCCGCCTGTCAACTGAAAATGCTGACATGCTGACTCTTATAAAAATGAACAAGGGCTGGATTGGGCCAGACTTCTCAACACCACTGAATGATAGCAGCGTAACATAAACTCAAATCCAGTGTTTTTTTTGGGAGGTGTATTCCCATGCACCTTTTCACACCCACACATCGGTATACGTTTCCTGATTGTGGCTATTTGCTCTTGTCCTCCTCCTTCTCCTCATAATCATCCTCCACCACCATATTACCAGGGTGACCGTGGTCCGTGATGCAACACATAATGGGTGTGTGTGTGTATGTGTCTTCAGTACATGTGTAAACGAATGTCACACCTACCAGAAACATGGACTTGTGAAGAACGACTAACATGCAGATGTGTGCAACTTTATGTTTTCTTGAATTTGGTTAAAAATATGACTAATTTCTCATAAAAACTAATTCAATACACTATCACAGCATGCCAGGAAAATCAATCTCAACAGGTTGCAACTCAGAAATACTGGATGGCACTAAAAGCATAGACATCTTAAGATTAAGTATATTTTTTTCTCATAAGCAATTCATCTTGCACCATCACTGGTTATGGTAAGCCAAGAGCAAATAAAGGAGGGACATTGTAATGGCTCAGAAAGTGAGGTTAATTAGATAAACCAAAAGGTCTGGTTGGACTGTATGGAACAATAGAGTTGGGTTTGCTTGACGACAATTGGAGCAGCAGAGTTGGATGTGCTGGACAGTACATGGAACAGTGGAGCTGGTTTCTAAAACAGGGCAGAGCTGATTATACAGACAGGTACCCTGGAACTGCAGCGCCAAGTGTGCAGACAGACACCATTGAACAGCAGAGGCGAGTATTAGATGTAGTAAAGATTAAATTGTTTTCACACACTTAGGAGATATGTAGCAACGTCCAGTATAGAGCACAGCTTGGTAAATCTTGTTACCCAGAAATTAGGTAGCCAGAAGGACACTAACTGAATACTCAGGTGGTGAACTACCTATAAGGCCTATACAGGTGACATCAGAAGTACCATGGTAATCACATGTGAACAGCAGCAAAAGGAGCCGGCCGCCAGGGTAGGAGGTAGCTGAGCCCGATGCTAGAGCTGAGACAGCGAGGTAACAGATATTTTAGGAGCATCAAAGAAAATTAAACATAATATAACAATTAAAAAAAGATGTGTGTTATTTGCTCTTTGATAGAAGTACGCAGATTTTATTTATTTTACTCACTTACCGTATATAGCGCCATTAAATCCACAGCGCTTCACAGACATTATTGGCACTGTCCCCATTGGGTCTCACAATCTAAATATGATGAGTCACTTATCCAGTAAGAACCATCAAGACAGCCTATATGTCAGTATTACAATACAATACTGGTAATATTTTGTCCTCCCTTCCCCCAAATACATAGTGACCCTTAGAAGTGTAACATAAAAAATACTATACTTGGCACTGTCATTCCAGGAGAATATAGCATTGATTCAAAGATAAGGTTAAAAATGCTCCTTTATTCATACAGTGTCTTAAAAAGGAACCTTTTAAGACACTGTATGAATAAAATGGCATAATTTACCTTATCTTTGAATTGAATCTACATTTTGTTGGAGTGACAGCACCAAGTATAGTATCTTTTTTCTACTATATTCGCACCTACTATTGTTGGACAGTTCAGAACTCTTTTGCAGAAAAAAAGGCAAACAAGGAGACGCCAAGCATCAGCAGTCACTAATTTTCCCTGTACAGAGTGAGATGAATTTCTTATAAAAATTGAAAGGTGAGCACACCCTTGTTTAGTACCTTTGATTTGTCTAATAATTTGTCTAATAATTTATTGAAACATATCATATAAGCCGCAGTCCTCTTTCTGTTTTTTTTAGATGCTTTATAAAATGTGATTTTTTTTAAAGTAAACCTAAAAAAAAGATTATAGCACCCAAACTGTTTTTGTTTTGTTCTTTTTTTTTCAAAAGGAAAACATAATTATTTTTCAAAATTTAATTTTTAACACATGAATGGGAGTTATTTAAAAAGATCTGAAAATGCATTTCCATTTTAAAGTTGTTCTGTAAGTTATGTATATCGCAAGGTTGTGCCCCTTCAGCTCATGCCAGAAATTTCAGTCTTTACTTGAAAAGGGAGAACTAGCCATGTATGAGCTATATTCTTAATATAGCCTCTAAGAAGCAGATGGTATGCCAAGGGGGCACAGCGCTCAGCTGAGTGTTTCTGTCACTTTCTTCTTGAAGTTGGTGTGGTTTCAGCTCCCCTTCCCCATTGATATAAACTTCTAATGTGTGTCTTTGAGATTGTAGAGGTTTGTTTATACTTAATACATTTTAAAGCAGAACTTCAATTTGATTCTGCATTTATAGTTGTCAGTCAACAGATAATCCTCATTTTCCCACTTCATGGTTAGCTGTTTGTTGGATTGAATGAATCTACTTTTACTATAATAGCAATCATCTCTGCCATGCTAAAGCATGGGATTGAGCAGAGCAGCATGTGGAGCCCCTGATGAGAGACAAAGTGGAATTCAGGTAACCACAAACTCTCAACAGACTTAAAGGTCGATTCAGGTGAGTTTTCAGAATAAGTTATCATGTGTGTGTCCATGATGAATATGTCTAGTTCTGGTCATTACTAGTGATGGGCGAATACTAAAATGCTCAGGTGCTCGTTGCTCGGGTTGAGCACATTGGAATAATCGGGTGCTCGACCAAAGCAACGAGCACAATGTAAGTCTATGGGAAACTCAAGCATTTTTCAGGCGGCTCCCCCCGGCGGTCTGCAGAGGGCCTAAAAATTGCCCAAATCAATGCAAACAGTGCTCAAACGGCATGGGAACAGCATGGGGAAGACCCCTGGAAGCATTTATGACTCCCAGGTCACTACTGTCAACAATGTTGTCAGAGGTATTACGCCACGTTTACGGACTCACAATAAAACATACTAAAACGAAACCAAAATGGATTTTCCTGGGAAATATGTTAAGGAACATCCTTTCCAGGGTAATGACTTGTATATAAGGCAAAACAAATGACCAAAAACAAAACTACTCCTCCACACCTTGGGCTATGTTCACACGTAGTGTTTTTGATGCGTTTTTGCACTTTTGCATTGCTTTCAACCGTGACAAATGCATTCACCGGGAAATGTCATTTTAACATTTTACAACCTTATCTGGCCATGTGGTGAGTGAGACATGATCACACATATCCTGTTTCATTTATGAAGGAGGGACTCTGAAAGTCACAAAGCCTATTTTTATAGGGCCATCAGGCGGCCTTTACTATTCATAAAGGGCCAGCAGTCGGCCCTCACTATTCTTAGAGAGCCATCAGCCGGCTATGCTTTGTTGTTCCCATTACTAAAGATTGGGTCTCCTATACTGTTATCGCGCATGCAGTGAGTGGCAGGTCTGCCCAAAATTTGGACGCACCCCAATACTCCTTTGAAAATTTGGACGCACCCCAAAACCCCTTTGAAAATTTGGATGCACCCCAATACCCCTTTGAAGAGACTTAGAGGAGGGCCTCCTGAAAACAATGTTCCCATTATTAGGAAGTGGGTCTCCCATACTGTTTGCCTATGCAGTGAATGCAAGGGCTGCCACATATTGGGAGGCACTCCAATGCCCCTTGGAAGAGACTTAGAGGGCCTCATAAAAAAATGTTCCCATTAGAAAGGAGCGGGTCTCCTATACTTGTAATGCCCATGCACTAAGTGTATGGGGTGACAAACATTTACCCCTGGTGGGTATACATGAACATACTGTATAAAAAAATTTTTTACGGGTATCATAAAGATGCTTTAAAAAAATGATGTGGGTGTTGCATCACGGACCACGGTCACCCTGATGATATGGTGGTGGAGGATGAGGATGAGGAGAAGGAGGAAGACAAGAGCAAATAGCCAAAATCAGGAAGTGTATACCCATGTGTGGGTGTGAAAAGGTGCATGGGAATACACCTCCCAAAAAAAGACATCCTCTTTAATTGTGAGCAGAGAGCGTTTCAGAAGACAGAGAAGCGGGATGGTGATGCTAATTATGGCGTTATCGCAGCTCACCATCATGGTGGAGTCCTCAAAGTTTTGGAGGATGGTACATATGTCTGACTTCCATGTCCACTCCTGAGGTCTTATGTGTGGAGTCTCAACTAAATACCGACGGCCTTGTTGATGCTGGTACTCAACAACTGCCCTCTTCTGCTCACAAATCCTTCCCAACATCTGCAATGTAGAGTTCCAACGCGTGGGGACATCACACACCAGTCTGTGAGGTTCTGGCCATTGTCACACCCGACCATGCCTGGCTGTAGGTTCAGCAGTGTGAGCCACAGATCTGCCTGTTCTTTCAGAGCTGTCCACAACTCTTCAGCATTGTGCGGTTTGTCACCTAAGCATATTAGCTTCATCACAGACTGTTGCCGCTTGGCCAAGGCAGTGCTGCAGTTCTTTCAGCTTGTGTCTGATGTGGTCATTTCGGAGATGGAGGCTGAAGAGGAGGAGGAGGCTGAAGAGGATGAGGTGCAGGAGCTGTAGACTGTGGGGGCAACCCTGAATGACCTAGGGCCTGCAATCCTTGGTATCGGGAACATGTGTTCAGTCCCAAGGTCCGACTGGGTCCCGGCTTCCACTATGTTAACCCAGTGTGCCGTCAGCAAGATGTACCGTCCCTGCCCACAAGCACTAGTCCACGTGTCCGTGGTTAGGTGGATTTTCCCTGTAACTGTGTTGTTGAGGGCATGGCTAATGTTTTGTCACACGTGCTTGTGTAATGCGGGAACAGCACACCTGGAGAAATAGTGGCGGCTGAGGACCGAGTACCGAGGGACGGCGGCCGCCATCAGGTTGCGGAATGCTTCCGTCTCCACGAGCCTGAAAGCCAACATTTCGAGCGGAAGCAGTCGCGAAATGTGGGAATTCAGTAGTGTGGCCTGTGGGGCGTTGGCTGCGTATTTGCGCTTGCGTTCCAAGGACTGGGGTATGGACAACTGAATGCTGCGCTGGGACAAGGACATGGACGTGCTGCCTGATGCTGCTACTTGAGAGTGTGCAATGACAGGTGCAGGGCAGGAGGCATCTTCGCATGCACCATGGACAGGGGATTGGCTAGCATGCACAACAGCGGAAGAAGCAGTGGTGCCACCCACAGACACTGTTCCTGGACCCTGGGGTTCGGCCCAGAAAGTCAGGTGCTTTGCTGCCATGTGTCTGATCATGCTGGTGGTGGTCAGGCTGGTAGTTTTGCCACCCCTGCTGATGCTGGCCTGGCAGGTGGTGCAAACGGCCTTTTTGGGGTTATTGGCAGAGTCTTTAAAAAACAACCAGACTCGGGAAGACCTAACAGTTGTACTGGCAACTTCCCTCGTGTTGGTGTTACGGTGGAACGGTTGCCTGTCTTCTTTCTGCGGCCCCCACACTTCTTCTTTTTGCCTGTTGGGGTGCTCTGCCTCCCTCCCCCTGTGTGCTGCTGTCTTTGCATATCCACCATCCAGGTTGGGTCAGTTACTATATCATTCACCACCTCGTCTTCCACTTCCGCACCCTGGTCCTCCTCCTGCCTTTCTGGCAATTGTGTCTCATCATCGTCCACCTCTTGTGACATTTTCCCACGGTCACCTTCGTGTGACCGTGGCTGCTCAAATATTTGGGCATCACTACATGCGATCTCCTCTTGCCCCGCTTCAAGTGGATCGGGCGAGAGGCCTGAATCTACAAATGTAAAAGTGAACAGCTCTTCTGAGTGTCCAAGTGTGGGATCAGTTGCCTCTGGGCACACGGCATGGTGGGAGGAAGGAGGTTCAGGGTGAGGAATACGCAGTCCATACTCACGACTACTGAGACTTGATTGTGTGGAAGACAGGGTGGTGGTAGGGGCTAAGTGACTGGAAGCATTATCTGCTATTCAACCAATAACCCTTTCACACTGCTCTGTGTTCAATAGTGGTGTTCTGCGGTCCCCTGTTAATTGGGAAGGTCGAGCAAGAAGATGTGGGTGTTTGTTGTGGCACAATTTCAGCTTGCCCACGGCCTCGGTGTCTGCATGCACCATCACCATCACGTCCAGTTCGCCATCCCTTGCCACGTGCAAGTTGCTGCTTCTAGCCTCCTGTGGAGACTATAGAAGCAAACAAAAAGTGTAAAAAAATGTTTTTAAAAATATTAAAAAAATTAAAAATATATAAAAGTTTAAATCACCCCCCTTTCACCCCATTCAAAATAAAATAATTAAAAAAAAAAACACATACACATATTTGGTATTGCCGCGTTCAGAATCGCCTGATCTATCCATATAAAAAAATTATTAATCCGATCGGTAAACGGCATAACGAGAAAAAAATTCTAAATGCCAGAATTACGTTTTTTGGTCGCCGCAACATTGCAATAAAATGCAATAACGGGTGATGAAAACATCGGATCTACCCCAAGATGGTATCATTAAAAACTTCAGCTTGGCGCGCATAAAATAAGCCCTCACCTGGCCCCAGATCCCAAAAAATGGAGACGCTACAGGTTTTGGAAAATGGCGCCATTTTTTTTAGCAAACTTTGGATTTTTTTTCACCACTTAAATAAAAAAGACATACCTCTCTACATGTTTGGTATCTACGAACCCGTAATGACCTGGAGAATAAGAATGGCAGGTTAGTTTTAGCATTCAGTGAACGTGGTAAAAAAAAAAACTGTGGTATTGCACTTTTTTTGCAATTTCACCGCACTTGGAATTTTTTTCCCGTAACGTCGTTCAAAAGTACAACTCGTCCCGCAAAAAATAAGCCTTCAAACGGCCATATTGACCCAAAAATAAAAACGCTATGGCTCTGGGAACAAGGGGAAAATAAAACTAAAATGCAAAAACGGAACATCCCAGGGTCCTTAAGGGATTAAATACCTGGCCTGTAGGTAACTATTTTGAACAGCAAACTGGTGTCAATAGCTTCACTGACACACTGAAACAAATTTTTAATGGAGGCCAGAAATGGCAGTATTTTCAGCGCAATTATATGTGATCTGTGTGATGGACAAACCACAGTTTTAAATAGC
The DNA here is from genome assembly GCF_046119375.1 of Phyllobates terribilis. Lineage (NCBI taxonomy): Eukaryota > Metazoa > Chordata > Amphibia > Anura > Dendrobatidae > Phyllobates > Phyllobates terribilis. Next base: position 454,546,178 of record NW_027362763.1, on the reverse strand, counting down.
TGAATTTTTATCACTGTAACATGGAAAAGACCTGGCTATATTCTGCAGTGCCAACAAGCAAATGGCGCAGGAAAACGGTGTTCTCTGGATTGCTTTCTAAGCTGCCTGCCTGATATCTCTGCAGATGGTTTAGTCCTCAGAAGGACTGTTTGTTGAGATGGATATGTGTCTCTAATATAGTTTGGTACACCTACACTAACTAGAAACAAGCAAATCTCTCCCTAGCTCAGCAGTACCTCTCCCTACACTGTCTGATTCCGGAGTGACTGTGACAAGCATGGCGACCAGCCAATCATTGTAATGCCACAACCAACATGGCTACGGCATTACAGTGAGTGGCAGGCAATCCCTGCATGTTTATTGGCTCTGTAAAGAGTGCCAAACATGCAGGGAGGGGACCCGAGCTCCCACCGAGCAACCCGGGAAATACTCGGCGAGCGCCGAGCATCTTTAGCAGTGAGATGCTCGGGCGAGCACGGAGCGGGAGCGAGCATGCTCGCTCATCACTAGTCATTACATGACTTGATTTGTGTATTTTTTGGCCTCCACACGCTCTGTCAATAATTTTCAGCTGCCTCTGAGATTGTAGGAGGAGAATTGTTGCTATTATACGGTATGTTTCATAAATATTAGAAAGAGAAGTGAAGAGTTCCTGCACTCGATATCTCTAAGTAGGACATGCTTAGAAATAGCAGCATGAATGATATTATACAGAATTACTGAGCTTTGTAGCTGTGAATCCAAAATTGGGGTAAGTTAAACACTTACTAAAAAACCTGTGGATATCTCTCTGCTTCTTTTGCTCTGACTGTGCTCCTCCCTCCAGCTGTGATATGTTTTCTGAGACAGTGTATCTTGTCTTGTGCAATAGGATGTTCAACTAATTTTCAGAGTGATAACGAGTTCAGGAGGCAGAGAAAGGGTAAAAGAAGTATTTCATAAGTGGAAAAAACAAGCATATTTCTCTGCTAAAGATATATTACTTATTAAGAGTCACAAATCATCCCAGCTTCCTTATGGACAAGACTCCGGCAGCTACTCTACCTACCTCCTCTGCAGATGCCACCTCAGAAACCAGCTGCATCTTCAGCGATCACCGTCAACAAACCTCTGCAGACTGGGGAAAAGGCACTACCTGCGGTCAATACCGGAAGACCGCCATCCAAATCAGGTGCATCTCTGTATCACAAATTAACCTTTTTGAACCAGAGACCACCACAAGCAGGTCTGTAGGCACAGTGGTCTGACTCTGGGCAAGCGCCCTAAAGGAACACGCCGCATTTAACTCCGCCTGTTATCCGGGACATTCTAAACCAGGTCATCCCTGGAATATTACAAACCTCAGTGCTCAGGCCACTTACTGAGCTTATTTCAGCCTTATCAGGGAGACCAGTGTCATCAAAAAGGCGCAAAAAAGGCTCAAGAAAGGCATAGGGGACCCAACCACACTGCAAGAATGGGAGGATATGTTCAAATCCTTTTCCAAACAAGCAGTGGTATTCATTATCGAAAAAAGAAAAAAACAATTGATCGATAGCAAAATTTAAATCTCTAAACTATTTAGGGAAATTAAACCATACCAGAACCATCCTGAGATCTTCAAACTCTCAAAAAGTTAGGAATAGAATAGACAATAAAGAGAAAGAAATTATTAAAAAAAACATAGAAAATTCGTCAGGGATGCTATCCCTGAACCTCTTACCGGGAACGAAAATAGAAATGCTTATGAAGCTATCTATCAAATTGAAGGGGGCCCAATTGGCTCAACCATCTCAGAAGATGCTTTTTCAATACATCCCACTTCTGAGAATGAATTAACACAGAACCACATTTCGCAAGGACCCATCGAAACACAAGAATCTGGCACTCCAAGAACCCCCATAAGCATCCAAAATAGGTTTAACGCCTTAACTAACTTAGGAGAAACTCCTCTTCCCCCTCCAATACTTCAGACACAGCAAACCACTCCACATCAAAATAAAAAAAGACAAAGTGACACTACACCCCAGGATAATTCCACCTACCACCCGCAAGTCCGTAAAAGGCCAACCAACTGTGATTTTTTTCACAGGGCCACCACAAGAAACGCAAAAGTGGCTGCAGGGGGGGGCACTCACCCAAAAGAAAAAGATACGATCTCAGAGATTAAAAGAATATAAGGAAGATAATTCATCTATTTTTAATCTAAGTCAATACAACCTACATCCTAATGAAATACAACTATTAAACACAGGCCTAAAATATGCTCCATCCACCAAATTCAACAAATTTGAGGCATTCATAGGAGTGAAGCAATTCATGCGCAAACTGGCTATTAAAAAACATTTTATCAAAAACCCAGTGAATAACCCAACATCACCAAGCTTGGTATCTAGCAATTTTGTCCATACAGAATTGAAAAAGAAGTCAAACTTCCACCCAACCCACGAATACTCAGAAGCCTTTGAAACTTTTCAGAAAAATGTCATCGATGATATCAGAAGGTTCAATGAAAATAGGTACTCTAAATTCAAAAACAATCTAAAACAAAAAGAACGTAAAGCCATTGAGCAATTAATAAATAATAAAAACTTGGTCATACGCCCAGCTGATAAAGAAAGGAGCATTGTCATACTTGACCAAGCACAATACCATGCAGAATCTATGAGATTACTTGACTATCAGCGCACCTATGAGGTATTGCCTGATGACCCCACGAAAGAATACCTACAGGAAATGAAGTTCTTAATTGATAAAGGCCTAAATTTAGGCTTTCTCAATAAACAGGAATATGAATACATCCATACCCCTCACCCTAGAATTGCTATTTTCTATGATATACCCAAAATACATAAAACTTTGGACAACTGCCCCGGCAGACCTATTATTTCAGGAATCCAAAGCCTCACATCCAATTTATCAAGATTCGTGGACTGTCACATCCAGCATTTAGTCCCGCAACTACCGGCCCACCTCAAAGACACCAAACACACAGTTACTCAATGAGGCCCAATGGCAAAACCATTTAATTTTAGGTACACTGGACATCACTTCTCTCTATATAGTGATTCAACACCTGAAAGGCGGCCAAGCAGAGACCTTTTTTATGAAAAAATTCAGCAATATGCCTGATGCTCAAATTGACTTTATTAGCGAATGTATGACCTTTATTTTAACTCACAATTCTTTTAAATATGAACAAAATTATTACAATCAAAGATGGAACACTGCCATGGGGTCCAGGTTCGCACCGAGCTACGCCAACTTGTATGTAAGTATAAATACACTAAATTGAACAATCAGGCTCATTTCAAATATTACACACTATTTCAAATTGAAAATGAGGATAACCAATATCATTTATAGTAATTCTCATTCCTCATCCAAAGATAATAAAAGAGATTCAGATATGTATCAAAATTTGTAAGTTTATTACACCATAGATAACAATACACAAAAACAGACACCCTTTTAATAAAAATTGCCCCTAAAAAAGAGACCCATATGCTAATTATGTAACCATACTATGTGTACTACATCTCTATCAAATATTATATTGATTCATATTATATGAATTAATCATGTTGCCATAATATACTGTCATCCTGAACCACACTGCCCTAGTCTTTTTTAATAGGTCTCTTTTTTAGGGGCAATTTTTATTAAAAGGGTGTCTGTTTTTGTGTATTGTTATCTATGATGTAATAAACTTACAAATTTTGATACATATCTGAATCTCTTTTATTATCTTTGGATGAGGAATGAGAATTACTTGTATGTAAGTATGTGGGAACACTCCACCATATACCCAGGGGGCGAGCTACGGACGAGCCTGGTCCTCTGGCATCGTTTCATTGATGATATTCTATTTATTTGGTCGGGGGATCACCCCTCCCTAGACACGTTTTTAGCAGATATAAATAAAAATGACTTTTATCTAAACTTTACTTCTTCAATTAGCCAGGATCAAGTACATTTTCTAGACCTTAACATTTTTATCCATCAAGGTCAATTAGGCACACGCACTTTCTTTAAGCCTACTTACACAAACAGCTATATCCATATGGATAGTTGTCACCTCCCAAACTGGTTGCTTAATGTTCCCCCGTAGCCAGTACATGAGGCTCCAAAGAAACTGCTCACGACCCCAAGACTTTAATAAAGTGACGGAAGTCCTTACAACCAAATTTGTGAGCAGAGGCTATGACCACCAGTTTTTGGAAAATACTAAGAGTCAAATAAGAGCGATACCTCGCTCACAACCAGGGGTGGATTAAGAGTAGCAAGGGCCCCGGGCAGTTTAGAAGGCGTGCCCCCACCCCACACACACACACACACACACACACACCTGATGTATCACGTGACTTGTCACATGATCCCCCTTTGATAGATCATGTGATAGTTCATGTGAAATTAATTCTGCACAATATTAATATATTAATTATAATTCTTTTTTTATATTAATTGTATGACTTAATATTGAGCACAATTAAGTATGCTGACATCCCCCTATGTATGTAGGGTCTCATACTGTATAATATGAGCTTTCATATAACCCTCCTATACACGGCCGGAGGCCGCACGGCGCCCCCCCCAGACACAGACGGAGGCCGCACGGCGCCCCCCAGACACGGCCAGAGGCCGCACGGCACCCATCCAGATACAGCATGAGGCCGCACGGCGCCCATCCAGATACAGCATGAGGCCGCACGGCGCCCATCCAGATACAGCATGAGGCCACACGGCGCCCCCCCAGATACAGCAGGAGGCCGCACACACACAAACAAACATATACAGACTATACAAAGACAAATACATACACGCATAGGCTGCGTGCCCACTATGCGTCTTTCAAGCGTTTTTGCCGCGGAATTTCTGCAGCGAAAATTCTTAAAAAACACTTGGTAATACGTGCCCCATGTTCCCCAATGATAATCTGCATGTGCTGTGCACATGCTGCGGAAATTTCCGCTGCGGATTATCATTGCGCAAAAATAAGCAGCATGTCCATTAATTTTGCGGACACACAACGTAATTGCCGCCATTGACTTGCAGTGAATCGCATAATATCCATATGAGCATATGTGCACATGTGGATATTATGCTATTCTATGTGCAGATGGTACCCGGGCTTGGAGAAGAGGAGACTCTCCTCCAGACTCGGGTACCATAGTACCAGTTAAAAAAAGAATTTAAAATAAAAAAATAAAGATTATACTTACCTTCTGATGGCCCCCGGTCTCCTCAGCGATGCGTCCGGTGTGTTGTATGGGTCGCGGTGGTGTGAAAGGACCTGCCATTATGTCATTTAGTCATGTGACAGCTCACACGACCGATGACATCGGCTGTTGTGTAATGCAGGTGCCGGAATGCAACGCACAGAGACACAAGGCGAGAACAGTCAGAAATGTTTGTAAACAGTTTTATACAACAGGTATACTGAAACAAGGGATTAGTAACAAGGGTAATGAACAGTGGTTTGAAATATCAGAAAAATACGAAATTTCTCAAAATAAGGCGCAGTCTCTTAAAATAAGGCGCAGTCTCTTAAAGTAAGGCGCAGTCTCTTAAAGTAAGGCGCAGTCTCTTAAAATAAGGCGCAGTCTCTTAAAGTAAGGTGATGCCCTCAAGCATGAGAAGCACCACACAAGTTCTTTAACCGTGAATTTGGCCCTAGCGGGGGTCACCGGTTATTCCCGCTAGGCCGTGAGTCTCTTTCCGGATGAATTCAATTAAATCACGTTGTGCTACTTTAGCCCCAACCGTCCCCCTCCCAACCTGAGTACTTAAACCCAATTGTCCCCGGTACCGTGGGTGAGCAGTGGAAGTGACGGCCTTGCTCACGTATGCAGCTCCTCTCTGCTTGGCTGTTGGGGGCAGTCTCTCGAGCCTTGGATAGGGGGGTCCAGGCCTCGTCTGTCGGCGGCCGACGTCGGGTTCCGCGAACTCACTCAGCACAGCGATCAGGTTCCTAGTATCCTCAGCAGGCACAGCACTCGAGTCACAACTGTGAGGGATCCGGAGCTCTTTTACCGGTGCCCGGCTGGAGCACCTCTCAGGCCTCTGGATTTGGCCTGTCACACGGGGTTTCTCAGGACGCAGGGAGCACGTCTGCTCCTCTCTGCTGCTTGGCGCCAAAGACCCCTCAGGTTTGGCGCGCTGGCCTCTTATCTCTCTGAACTCCTTCCTGGAAGTCACCTGATCGGGTCCAGCCTCTGAATCTCCCCTGCCTGCAACTTCCTTTGTGTATTTTGGTTCCGCTTGACTGTCTCTGGCCAGTAGATGGCAGTCTCGCTCCATCCTTGAAACGTCATGTTGAAGTTCTGTTACAAGCTTTTTAGCTCGTTCTACATTCCTCCCTCCTTTTTGCTCGCCAGTCCTCGGGCGAGTGGACTCCTCGCAGAATTGATGTCTCCTTCCAGGCAGTGCAAGCTCAGACAGGAGTTGGGCACACTCCTGCGTTTTCTGTTGGATTCGAGACCAGATAAACTCTTCCTGAGCATACCGGTTAGGAGGAATTCCGGCATTAGCCCGCTCAGTTCTGCGGGGCTCTTCTTGCGGAGGAGACTCCGGGAGATCCGAGGAATCAACTACTGGGGATTGCAAATCATTTCCTGACTCATTCTGACTTCCACTCGGGAGTGGCACCAACGGTTCTGACGGGCCCAACTGCATTGTGGCCCACCCTTCTTCATCCCCCAAGGTTCCTGTATGTGGCACTTCAGCCAACACGTCTGAGGGCCCAGCCCTGTTACAGACTTCTGCTTCAGAGGAGCAAGGTCGCAACATATTACGGTGCAACACCCTGGATGTCGCGGTGTCATCCCCTTCGGGCCTAACCTTGTAGACGGGGTTGTCTGGGTGAACCTTCTTCACCACCCGATATGGTATTGCCTCCCAACGATGGTCCAGCTTACTCCCAAATCGTTTAGCCCTCACCAGCACTCGGTCTCCTGGCTGAAGCGATCCACCTGTGGTCGGGGGCCGAACTGCATGCTCTACTTCCTGAAACTTCTGAGCAACCAGTCTTCTCACGGTATGGAGTCGACGCTGGTGTTCTCGAATCCAGGTACTTGGGCTACTGCCCGGACCGGGGTCTTCTGAGTCTAGCTCCAGTTCGGTGATTTCTCGGCCACTTCTTCCAAACAGCAACATGTAGGGGGTGTAGCCGGTGGTTGCATGAACTCGATTATTATACACCCACACCAGCTCGGACACGAATTCGGGCCACTTCATCTTTTTGTCCGCTTCCAGTGTTCGCAACATTTGCAACAGGGTTCGGTTAAAGCGCTCGCAAGCCCCGTTCCCTTGCGGGTGGTAGGGCGTTGTCCGGGAACGGTCGATCCCATAGATGCGGTATAGCTCATCCATCACTCGTCCTTGGAAGCAGGCCCCCTGGTCAGAATGTATTCGCTTCGGGCACCCATAAATCCGGATGAAATCTTGACAGATGGCCTTGGCTGCGGCTTCTGCCGTCTGATCTTTAGTGGGCGTCACTACTGCAAACTTGGTGAAGTGATCAGTCATGACTAAACAGTGTCCATAACCGTTGTATGAAGTTCCTACCATCAAGTAGTCAATCATCAAGACTTCCAAGGGAGCAGAAGTTCGAATGGTCTGAATGGGAGCTCTTTGCTCCGGGGGCTTGTTCAACTCACACTGGCGACATGTTCGGCAGACCCCCTCGACTTCTTGTCGCACTTGAGGCCAATACACCAGCCGTTGCAACCACCGGAAGGTCTTTTCTACTCCGAAGTGAGCACCTCTTCTATGAGCTTCTTGGGCTAGCTGTGTTACTAGTGCTCCTGGAACTACCACTTGCCAGGTAACATCAAACTCTCGAGGCAGCTGGATTCTTCGGCATAGCAAGCCATCCTTCAGGAGGAGCCTCTCCCACTGGCCTAGGATTTGTAGGGTAGTTGGAAGTGAAGCGGCTCTGGTTTCCTGGTCGGGTCTCTGATTAAGGGCGACCCATTCTCTCAACTTTGCTAGCTCCGGGTCGGATTGCTGCAGATGTATCCATTCGTCTCTTGAACGTCCCAGAATCTGAGTGGGCCTCGGCTCCCCTCTGGTCTCTTGGGCGTCGACCACAGCAGCGGCGAACTGGCTGAAATCCGGGATCTCGTCGCCTTCGAGCTCCTCATCTCTGTCCTTCTTCGGCCCCGCCTGAGTGACCCGGGACAGGGCATCTGCATGTGTGCTCAGGGCCTTGGACCGATAGGCGATTTTATACTGGAATTTGGACATCCTTGCGACCCACCGCTGTTCTAACGCGCCCAGTTTGGCGTTCTCCAAGTGGGCCAAAGGGTTGTTATCTGTCCGCACTTGCACTTCTGACCCTGACAGGTACTCAGCAAACTTCTCGGTCATGGCCCACACCAGTGCTAGTAGCTCCAGCTTAAACGAACTGTAGTTGTCCGGATTCTTCTCCGTATCTCGGAGTGACCTGCTGGCATACACGATCACTCGCTCTTTCCCTCCTTGTACTTGAGCCAGCACTGCTCCCAGCCCATGCAAGCTTCCATCAGTGTACAACATGAACGGCTGCGAAAAGTCAGCGTAGGCCAGAATCGGGGCATCTGTTAGCGCCATTTTCAATGCTCGGAATGCCTCTTCTTGTCGTGGGCCCCACTGAATGGGCTGCCGCTTGGCTCCCCCGGCTGTTCCTCTCAGCATTTCATTGAGCGGGTTCGCAATCTTAGCGAAGTCTTTAATGAATCTGCGGTAGTATCCAGCGAGCCCCAGGAATGCCCTTAGTTCCCTTAGATTGGCGGGCGTGGGCCACTTCTGCACGGCAGCTACTTTCTCCGCAGTGGGGTGCACCCCTGCACTGGACACAGTGTGCCCCAGATATTCAATTTCTCGTTTGAAGAGACGACACTTACGAGGCTTAATTTTCAGGCCGTGCCTTTGTAGCCGTTCTAACACTTGTTCCAATCGGCGGAGATGATCCTCAAACGTTGCGGAATAGATAATTATATCGTCCAGATATATTAAAGTGGCTTCAAAGTTGAGGTCCCCCAAGCATCTCTCCATCAGCCGTTGGAAGGTTCCTGGCGCATTTGTTAGTCCGAACGGCATTCGATTGAACTCAAACAGGCCCATAGGGAGAACAAAAGCTGTCTTCGGACGATCCTTCTCAGCTACTGGGACCTGCCAATAGCCACTGGCCAGGTCGAGGGAGGAGAAGAATTTGGCGCTCCCTAGTGCAGATAGAGACTCTTCGATTCGGGGGAGTGGATAGGAGTCCCGTACTGTACAGGCATTCAGCTTCCGATAGTCTACGCAGAATCTCAGGGTACCGTCCTTCTTTCGGACCAGCACGATCGGAGCCGCCCAGGGGCTCTGGCTTTCACGGATCACACCGTTCCGCAACATGTGGGCCAATAGCTCTTTCACCTCCTGGTACATTTGAGGCGAGATCTGCCGATATCTCTCTCGGATGGGAGCAGTATTTCCGGTGGGTATTTCGTGCTGAATGTCCCGAGTGCACCCGAAATCATCTTCATGCTGTGCAAACACTCCCTGATATCGCTGTAGAAGTTGTTCGATCTGCCTCACTTGTCCAGCAGAAAACTCAGTCAGGTTAGCTTCCATTTCTTCCAGGAGGTGGCGTCCAGCCAACGGTTCTCTTCCATGTTCCTGGCTATTGAGGGACACCTCTAGGGTCCATGGTTTTCCTTCCACAGGTGCCAGCCCTATAGCGTCAGCTCTAGTAAGGGCCTCCGGCATTACGCACACTCGCGCCACCTCTTGTCGGGGCAACAACTGTAAACTGGTGCCACTTAAATTGATGCAGCGCACGGGTACTCGACCGTGCCACACGGTGGCCAGAGTTCGAGCAATCAGGAGTCCAGAGGGCGCTTCTTCTCCCTCCATTGGTTCAACTTGAATGTCCACGCCCTCTAAGGACACATGTGCCAGCACCGGCAAAGTGAGTACAGTCTGTCCCACCGGCAGTGTTATTGTGGCTTCGGGCGGCATCGATACCTTACCAAGGTACTGGGAGGTAGTGGGCAACTTTTGAATCTGACTGACCCGCACGAGGTGCTGGAACACTCTCTTGTTAGCTGGGTCTCGAGTGGCGCGGGTCCAGTTGTTTTTGCTACAGCCCTCAGCCAGGAACTGTCCGACTTCTTTCAGCACATTCATGCCCAGGGTTACAATGGGCCCATCGCCTCCGGGCCCGGTGGTCAGTACAATCCCTTTTCGACCGAGGTCCTTTCCACATGCCCGCACAGACATCCATACTACTCCCGCTACTGGGATAGGTAGTTGATTAGCCACCACCAGTTTGACAGTGGGTTCCCGGCAGGAACGAGCGACTTCAGGAAAGTGACTTTGGAAGTACGTCTCAGGCATAGTGGTCACTTGAGACCCGGTGTCCATCAAACAATGGATCCGCTGCCCATTGAATTCAGCCCAGATAATGGGCCTCTCGGAGACAATGTCTTCAGAGCTCCTTCTTCTACTCTCTGAAGCTCGAGACCCCACGGTATGCTCCACAACCGTGGGGCATTTTAGTTTAACGGCTGTCCCCTCCTCCTCCTTTCTCGGTTGGGACAGTCTTTGGAGATATGCCCCCTACCTCCGCAGGTCCAGCACTCCGGTCCTCGTTCTGCCGATAGGTCGGGTACATGTCGTGCTGGGGCCGGATAGGAACGTCTTTCTCGTTCTGGTCTCCGTCCGCGTTGAGCAGTACGGTCCGTCGGCAAGGGGGCAGTAGGAGTCTTCCTAATAGAATTCAGCTCACCCCGAATGTCTCGAATTTCCTGACGTATTTCCCGTACCCAATCAGGCTCTTGGTTGGTGAATCCAGGAGCAATTGCCTCATGACTTCTAACTGTGGCTTTGAGAACAGGAACTTCTCTCTCCAGGACTCTAGCTTCAGCCCCTACCTCCAGGAAGCCCATATCAGGGCTCAGTCGCAGCCGCTCCTTCAGGATCTGCCTCAGGGAAGGGTCTTTCAAGCCAGCAATCAGTTGGTCACGCAACACCTCATCCAATGGTCCCAGTCCTCGGTTCCCATCTCGAGTTTTCTTAGTGATATGGGCCGTCACTTCCTGTAATGCATTAACATACTGATTTACTGTCTCATTTTCCCCTTGGACCCGCTGAAACAACCGTAAGCGCAAGTGTCCCAAATCTGTAGTGTCACCGTGCATGTCCTCTAGAATTTTTATCACTTTATCCACGGTGTCACGGCCCCCAGGTGGGCGGTACATCACAGTCTGTCGAGCCTCTCCATCAAGGGTTAGGAGGGCCAACTCCGCCTGGGCTAGAGGGTCAAGGGGATACATACGTAGCATACTTCTCAGTCTTTCTGCCCAGTCCCAAAGTGACATGCCATCCCCTGTAAACTTGGGAAGATGGCTGAGCATAGCCCCCAGGGGTATATGGCTCCGGCCGGACCCAGCCATAGACTGATCCGCCATCTCTGCGTCTGAATGTTGCATCCTGCCGACTACGCCAAATGTAATGCAGGTGCCGGAATGCAACGCACAGAGACACAAGGCGAGAACAGTCAGAAATGTTTGTAAACAGTTTTATACAACAGGTATACTGAAACAAGGGATTAGCAACAAGGGTAATGAACAGTGGTTTGAAATATCAGAAAAATACGAAATTTCTCAAAATAAGGCGCAGTCTCTTAAAATAAGGCGCAGTCTCTTAAAGTAAGGCGCAGTCTCTTAAAATAAGGCGCAGTCTCTTAAAGTAAGGTGATGCCCTCAAGCATGAGAAGCACCACACAAGTTCTTTAACCGTGAATTTGGCCCTAGCGGGGGTCACCGGTTATTCCCGCTAGGCCGTGAGTCTCTTTCCGGATGAATTCAATTAAATCACGTTGTGCTACTTTAGCCCCAACCGTCCCCCTCCCAACCTGAGTACTTAAACCCAATTGTCCCCGGTACCGTGGGTGAGCAGTGGAAGTGACGGCCTTGCTCACGTATGCAGCTCCTCTCTGCTTGGCTGTTGGGGGCAGTCTCTCGAGCCTTGGATAGGGGGGTCCAGGCCTCGTCTGTCGGCGGCCGACGTCGGGTTCCGCGAACTCACTCAGCACAGCGATCAGGTTCCTAGTATCCTCAGCAGGCACAGCACTCGAGTCACAACTGTGAGGGATCCGGAGCTCTTTTACCGGTGCCCGGCTGGAGCACCTCTCAGGCCTCTGGATTTGGCCTGTCACACGGGGTTTCTCAGGACGCAGGGAGCACGTCTGCTCCTCTCTGCTGCTTGGCGCCAAAGACCCCTCAGGTTTGGCGCGCTGGCCTCTTATCTCTCTGAACTCCTTCCTGGAAGTCACCTGATCGGGTCCAGCCTCTGAATCTCCCCTGCCTGCAACTTCCTTTGTGTATTTTGGTTCCGCTTGACTGTCTCTGGCCAGTAGATGGCAGTCTCGCTCCATCCTTGAAACGTCATGTTGAAGTTCTGTTACAAGCTTTTTAGCTCGTTCTACAGTTGCGTGACCTGTCACATGACTAAATGACATCATGAAAGGTCCTTTCACACCACCGCGAGCCGCCCAACACACCGTACGCATCGCTGAGGAGACCGGGGGCCATCGGAAGGTAAGTATAATCTTTATTTTGTATTTTTTACCATTCTTATTCTTTTTTTTTAACTATTACTTGGTCACGCTGCATAAATCCATTCCAGTTGCATGGATTTATATAGTGTGACTAAGTTTTCAAGCACTTTTCCAAGTGATACTAAAATGGCTTGGAAAAGCGCTTGATAACCCACATGCAGAAATGCATGCAAAAACGCTTGACAAACGCTTCTACCTGGCAAGAACAAAGCATGTAAAATCCGCATGCGTTTTTCCTGCCAGGGAGAAGCAGAAAAAATATGCAGCATTTCTGCATCGTGGGCACATAGCCATAAACACATTTGAAACACAAAAATACATATAAACAGACATATCACACAATGATATCTGCACACACTGACACGCACTGTGCCACACACACACACACACATCACTCACCATTCCCCTGCTCGGCTCCTGTCATCCAGCTCCTCTCTGGTGGTAAGAAGCAATGCAGGGCGCATTGCATGATGTCACGCTAGCAGACACTGCCGCGCACAGGGCCGTGTCTTCTAGCTGTGATGCGGCCGGGCCAGCACACGTGCACACGCACAGTACACAGACATGCGCACACGGTACGCAGATATGTGCACAGACACATGCATATGTACATATCTTATAAACACATAAAACTGTCCTGTCCAGCAGCTCCTCAGGCATATCTCAGTGCAGGGCCGCCGGCATGTCACAGACATGGCCCTGGACCATCAGAGGGGCCCACTCGCCGTTGGGGCCTGGGCTGCTTCTACAGCATCTGAGTAGGACCTCTGCGCTGTGCGGTTGTGTCTGGTAGTAATGACGAGGCAGGGCAATACACAAGCACAATTATAGGTGCAGTGTCGTCCCTGCCGTGTCATTAATACCAGCCACAGCCACACAGCTCACGGCCATGTCAGGTGAAGTGATGGCGGTCCTGCACAGATGCCGGGGAAGCGGCCCGGGCCACGACAGCGAGTGAGCCCCTCTGATGGTCCACAAATACCTAGACATAGATACATACACACACACATATACATACATACACATATATGTATATATATATATGTATATACACACACACATTGCACATGGACTTACCCTTTCTGTACATGATGCAGGTTCTTCCATCTTCTCTGTGGGGCAGCCTCCCCTCCTCTTAGGGCCCGACTGCAGAGCTCTGGTGTAATAGCAGGGCAGGAGTGGGTGAGAGGAGAGGTAACATTCAGAGCAGGGGAGGGGGCAGGAAGAGCAGTGGCCATGCTGTAAGCTGGCTCTGTGCTCTGCTGGAGGTCAGAGCAGGTGGGCGGAGCCTCCTCTCCTGCACTTACACAGTTAGCAGCTGGTGAGTCATCCACGAGCAGCGCCGCCTGACACAGCAGTTTTACAGAGCAGATTCCATCTTACGACTACCGAGCCCTCCTGTCACACATTATAATGAGGCCAATCTGGCCCTGGGAGCCCTGGGCCCCATGGCAGACCCGGGCCCGGGGCGGTAGCCCAGATTGACCACATTATAATCCGCTTATGCTCACAACTATTAGAAAACAAAACAAAACAAATCCAGTACATCAAACACTGGTGAGCTCTAGACTTGAGGTTCCTATCATCACTACTTACAATTCTAACATCTACATACTGAAGAAAATCATTAAAAGGCACTGGGACATCCTTAAAGATGATAAAGTTATAGGAGATCAAATATCCCTATTCCCAAAATTCATCTTTAGAAAGGCCAGAAATCTGGGTAACCTTGTAGCCCCCTCTATCAAAAACCCGCAAAATCCTCTACCCTTCAACATTACAGAATTTTTTCCATGCAAAAAATGCAGAGTGTGCAAAAACCTCCATACAAAGAAACAGAAAATGTTCACACACGGTAATGTAGAATTCCCCATAAAGGACCACATCACATGCCACAGTACAGGGGTTATATATGGACTTAAATGCCCATGCAATAAGTTGTACGTGAGTCGCACTATACGGCCACTTAAGAAAAGACTGGGGGAACACATTAGGAATAGTGATGAGCGAGCACTAAAATGCTCGGGTGCTCGAAGCTGGGGTCGAGCACATTGGAATACTCGGGTGCTCGACCCGAGCAACGAGCCCAATGTAAGTCTATGGGAAACTCGAGCATTTTTCTGGCGGTCCCCCCCAGCGGTCTGCAGAAGGTCAAAAATTGCCCAAATCGATGGGAACGGTGCTCAATTAAACGTCAGGCAGGCAGAATAAATAGGCAGACAGGCAGGGTATATAGGAGGGTGCATGAAAAACATAGCAGGGCAATTGGAACACACTAGTGCCCTCCGATTTTCATGCACCCGTCTCTTTAAAAAAGCCGGCCGGCAATTCATCAGCAGCATACACCGGTACCCAACAATTTAGAACAGAAATAATAGAGCATCACACATAGATTAGATAGAGAGAAACATGTCACTCACATATATAATAAGTAGAGTGACAGTATTGGTTACTGTACTTGTCATTTAGTGTTAAAATAAAGGATTTATTAAAAAAAATAATAGTGTTTTTGTCTCTTTAAAAAAGCCGGCCGGCAATTCATCAATGGCATACACCTGTACCAGACAATTTAGAACAGAAGGAATAGAGCATCACACATAGATTAGATAGATACAAACATGTCAGTCACATATATTATAAGTAGAGTGACAGTGTTGGTTACTGTACTTGTCATTTAGTGTTAAAATAAAGAATTTATTAAAAAAAAATAATAGTGCTTTTGTCTCTTTAAAAAAGCCGGCCGGCAATTCATCAGCGGCATACATCGGTACCTGACAGTTTAGAACAGAAGGAATAGAGCATCACACATAGATTAGATAGATAGAAACATATCAGTCACATATATAATAAGTACAGTGGTAGTGTTGATTACTGTACTTGTCATTTAGTGTTAAAGTAAAGGATTTATTAAGAAAAAAATTGGCGTGGGGTTCCCCGTAATTTTAGTCTCTAGCGGAGGTTAAGCAGATGGCTGGGGCAGATGTTTGAAGCCTGGGAAGGGGGTAATACCCACGGAGCTTCCCAGGCTACTAATAGCCCCCAACTGAATACCTAGCCTTTACTAGCTATTAAAATGGGGGACCCCTCAAAAAAATGACGTGGGGTCCTCCCTATTTTAATAGCTAGCAAAGGCTAGGCAGACAGCTGGGGGCTGATATTAATAGCCTAGGAAGGGTGCCATGAATATTGGCCCCCTCCCAGGCTAGAAACACCAGCCGTCAGCCGCCCCAGAAATGGCGCATCCATAGGATGCACCAATTCTGGCACTTAGCTTTGCTCTTCCCACTGCCCTGTAGCAGTGGCAGTGGGGTAATAGGGTTGGGGTTGATGTCAGCTTATAATGCCAGCTGACATCAAGCCCAGGTTAGTAATGGAGAGGCGTCAATAAGACATCCCCATTACTAACCCCTAGTCAAAGTTAAAAAAAAAAAACAAACACTCAGAATAAAGTCCTTTAATTGAAATAAACACATAATTCTTTAATGTTCTAAATTAAACCATACTTACCATCACGCCCATTCCAGCTGAAGCCAACGATCTCCTGCAATAAAAATAAAATAATAAACCAACCTCATCCTTACCTTTCCATGGTTCCCAGGATGTCTCCAGCTCTGCTACAGTCACATGACAGGCTGGATCGCAGCAGAAAGGTGAGTGTGAGAGGATTCTCCTGCGCTCACTGCAAGCGCAGGAGAATTTTCCCACGCTGTCAGTGACGTGCATGAGGTGAGCTGAGTTCATTGGACATGAACTCGGCTCATCTGGATGCCGTTACAGCCAGACACTGAGGAGCGCAAGCATGCCTGCGCTTCTCAGTGTCTGCGGCATGGCAAGCTGGATGGCAGCTTTCGGCTGCGATCCAGCCTGTCATGTGAATGTAGCAGAGCTGGAGCCGTCCTGGGAACCATGGAAAGGTAAGGATGAGGTTGCTTTATTATTTTACTTTTATTGCAGAAGACATTGGCTTCAGCTGGAATGGGTGTGATGGTAAGTATGGTTTAATTTAGAACATTAAAGAATTGTGTGTTTATTTCAATTAAAGGACTTTATTCTGGGTGTTTGTGGTTTTTTTTAACTTTGACTATGGGGTTAGTAATGGGGGTGTCTTATAGATGTCAGCTGGCATTATAAGCTGACATCAACCCCAGCCCTATTACCCCACTGCCACCGCTACAGGGCAGTGGGAAGAGCGAGGCTAAGTGCCAGAATTGGCGCATCCTATGGATGCACCATTTCTGGGGCGGCTGACGGCTGGTGTTTCTTGCCGGGGAGGGGGCCAATATTCATGGCACCCTTCCTGGGCTATTAATATCAGCCCCCAGCTGTCTGCCTAGCCTTTGCTAGCTAATAAAATAGGGGGGACCCCACGTCATTTTTTGGGGGGGTCCCCCATTTTAATAGCTGGTAAAGGCTAGGTATTCAGCTGGGGGCTGATATTAGTAGCCTGGGAAGCTCCTTGGGTATTACCCCCTTCCCAGGATTCAAACATCTGCCTCAGCCATCTGCTTAACGTCCACTAGAGACTAAAATTACGGGGAACCCCACGCCAATTTTTTTTTTAATAAATCCTTTATTTTAACACTAAATGACAAGTACAGTAACCAACACTGTCACTCTACTTATTATATATGTGACTGACATGTTTCTATCTATCTAATCTATGTGTGATGCTCTATTCTTTCTGTTCTAAATTGTCAGATACCAATGTATGCCGCTGAAGAATTGCCGGCCGGCTTTTTTAAAGAGACGGGTGCATGAAAACACTATTATTTTTTTTTTAATAAATCCTTTATTTTAACACTAAATAACAAGTACAGTAACCAACACTGTCACTGTACTTATTATATATGTGACTGACATGTTTCTATCTATCTAATCTATGTGTGATGCTCTATTCTTTCTGTTCTAAATTGTCAGGTACCGGTGTATGCCGCTGCTGAATTGCCAGCTTTTCATGTTTCACTGTGAGCACTGTTCCCATCGATTTAGGCAATCACTGTAATGCCACAACCACCATGGCTGTGACATTACAGTGAGTGGCAGACAATCCCTGCATGATTGGTGCTCTAAATAGCGCCAAACATGCAGGATGGGGACCCGAGCTCCCGCCTGAGCATCTCGAATGTACTCGGCGAGCTCCGAGCATCTCGAGTACTGAGATGCTCGGGCGAGTACCGAGCAGTGGCGAGCATGCTCGCTCATCACTAATTAGGAACATTAGGAATAACTTCGAGGGTCACCCCTTATCTAAGCCCTTTAAGGAGAAACATGGAGGCTCAATTAAGGGGATAGAAGTTACAGGTATACAGACCATACAGAAACACTGGAGACAGGGAAATTATATCAAACAGATGTCAAGAGCCGAGACGAATTGGATTTTTAAATTGGATTCTATGAGACCAAAAGGTCTTAATAGCGGCATTAACATGAATCATCCCACAGACCGCCTTACTGCTAAGGTATATAAAGTACCTCAGAGGAACAAAAGACCATCCCTGATGAAGGATACCGAGCTATCCAAAATGCGTAGGAATGCATTATGGTCCTTCCTTGCTTCCGTCCGGACTTGTCACGTGATCGCACGTGACTCTGACATCACGCAGGTCCTCCTGCTCTGAATACGCCAAACCAGCAGCGCACAGCTGCACAGAGTCTCCGACAGAGACTCTGGCAGCTGCTCTACCTACCTCCTCCACAGATGCCGCCTCAGAAACCAGCGGCACCTTCAGTAATCACCGTCAAACAACCTCCGTAGACCAGGGAAAAGGCACTACCTGCGGTCAATACGGAGACAGCCATCCAAATCAGGTACACCTCTGTATCACCAATGAACCTTTTTGGACCACAGACTACCACAAGCAGGTCTGTAGGCTCAGTGGTCTGACTCTGGGCAAGCTCCCTAAAGGATCGCACACCGCATTTACCTTCGCCTGTTACCTGGGACATTCTAAACCAGGTCATTCCTGGAATATTACAAACCTCAGTGCTCATGCCACCCACTGAGCTTATTTCAGCCTTATCAGGGAGACCAGTGCCATCAAAAAGGCGCAAAAAAGGCTCAAAGAAAGGCATACCACCCAGGAAGATTAGAATTAAGGTACACGTATCCATTATATTACAGGTGCGTACTGTAGAGATACCATTTCATATACATCTACATCGCATTGAAGGACACCCGGTTCCCAAAGCTGGACCCTGGACCACCTACCCAGTATATTACAGGTGCATCATTCTAGTAACACCATCCTAGAAGTATCCATACTATATTTATGATCATCCGACCCCTACAAATAGAATTCCGGATTACTTATTAAGCTAATCCTGTAAAAGCACTATATAACGGGATTCACTTCCCTCTTGGACCTCAACCGGCTAACCATTGCTCATAATTACTCTCAATACGAATATAAGATCTCACTAGTAACTCCCAGCATGGCATTACTGGCCCTGGACCCCATTTATCCCTGACATTTCTACCCTCCGCCTTGGGACCCTTTAGAGGAATCAACTAAGACTATTTTTTACGTGCACAGATATGTCGTCTTTACCAGTTTTTATCTATTTTTACTCATTTCAATAAATAATATTTTATCAAATACTTCCTCTCCTTTTTCAAGTTTTCTGGCCTCAATTGACCAGCATGGTGGACGTTACTTGATATTACTTTTTCCACATAAGGTTTTGTTGCCTTGTACCACATGCCGCAGGTGCACTGTGCGGGTTTACCAGCACCCCTAGATATTCTACTCTTTGCGTAAAATAGCATCTTTTACCTTATCTTTGAATTCATTCTACATTCTGTTGGAGTGACAGCACCAAGTATAGTATCTTTTTTCTACTATATTCGTACCTACTATTGTTGAACAGTTCAGAACTCTTTTGCAGAAAAAAAAGGCAAACAAGGAGACGCCAAGCATCAGTAGTCACTACTTTTTCCTGTACAGAGTGAGATGAATTTCTTCCAAAAATGTAAAGGTGAGCACACCCTTGTTAAGCATCTCTGATTTGTCTAATAATTTGTTGAAACGTATCACACAAGCCGCAGTCCTCTTTCCATTTTTTTACTGTAAGAATAAAAATGGTATGGGAATAAATTCTTTATAAAATGTGATGTTTTGTTTTAAGTATACCTAAAAAAGATTATAGCACCCAATCTGTTTTTTTTTTGTTCTTTTTTTTCAAAAGGAAAACATAATTATTTTTCAAAATGTAATTTTTAATAGATGAATGGCAATTAGTTAAAATGCATTTCCATTTTAAAGTTGTTCAGTAAGTTATGTACATATCAAGGTTGTACCCCTTCAGCTCATGCCAAAAATTTCAATCTTTACTTGAAAAGGGAGAACTAGCCGTGTATGAGCTATATTCTTAATATAGCCTCTAATAAGCAGGTGGAAGAATGCCAAGAGGGCACAATGCTCAGCTGACTGTTTCTGTCACTTTCGAAGTTTGAGCACTTACATGTCTTGGTGTTCAATCAGTCAGGATATTACTGGTTGTCAGAGAAATGTTTTTCCATGCTGAATGTACTTGGGAATGCAAATCATCAAGATCCGCTGCTGGTAGCTCCCTTTGCAGTTGATGACCAATGATGTCACAAATGTGCTCGATGAAACACAAGTCCAGAGATGTTGCAGGCCATAGTAGCACATTTAGGCCACACAGGCTATTCACACTAGCATGAGCAATATGAGGCAGGAAATTGTCATTTCGAAAAATCACTCCATGGACACTTTCACATTCCCTTGTGAACACCTCTTCTTTGCATTGCCAACTTGGTTTCCCGACCAATCTATGGCTATCATTGCATCTAATACAAAAGTGGGACTCATCAATGAAGAGGATAGACCTAAATTCAATGCTACATTGCAGTCTTGCTCTTAGCCTTTGACAGCAATGACGTGAGGTCAATGAAACACCTGTAGCTAGACGTCTGGTTTGTAGCCCTATGTTGTTCTGATGCTTTGTGTAGACACTGTTTGATGCATTAGGCTTGGAATGTGACATCTAATTTCTCTTGCAGTACAGAATTCACAATTCTACAAATCTGACAACACAACATGGACGATGCATTGAAGAGACATTCACGAGGTAACATCACACTAGTCCTACTCCTGGGATTATGGTGTGAGGTGGTAAAATGAATGGTAGCCAGACCTCCCTTGTCTTCATTTCAGGTACACTACTAACAGCTCATTGTTACAATAATTTGTTGGTGGAACCAGTGGTATGGCCATTTCTCCAAAATGTCCCAGGACCCATTTTTAAACACAACAATGCCAGGCCGTATGTTGTTCATGCTACTGTGAGCAGTCTGCATTACCTGAAAATGCTATCATTAAATGCTGCGTCAGTGAAACTTGTCTCCCATCGAACACATCTGGGAGAATATTGATCAGCAATTGCAAAAAAAGGAGCTGCTATCAGAGGATCGTTGTTGATTTTCATGTCCAAGTGAATTCAGAGTGGCTGAACATTTCTTAGTCAACCATTAAAGTTACATAGAGTGAATGCAGATGTGTACCCTAAGGCCGTAAAACACCTTTAATAACCTTATTGATTGCATGCCACAGCTCCTGTGATTTACAAAACTCCATGATTTTTCCTTCTTGGTGTAGCAGTTTCTATATCAAGGATTGTGGGTACGTGTATATACAATATATCCAAATCAACTACTATAGATTTTCAAGATGTCATCATATGGTATAAAAGAAAGCAGGATTGAAATTCTAGTTTTATATTTGGTAACCTTAAAGTTCACTTTTAGGTCACCAAAATATAAAACTAGAATTTCAATCCTGCATTTTTTATACCATATGATGACATCTTGAAAATGTATAGTTGGTTTGGACATATTGTATAGAGAGGAAAAGCAAAACAGCCACACGCACAAACCCTGGTATATATTCTACTCTATTTCAAGCTGTACCTGGACACCTGCTGATGTTCTGCTAATATCTAAAGGTGGTTATTTAGTTGATAATTCAGAAAACACTTTTCCCTACTTAGATAAAGCACACAAGTAGTAGGGGCACTAATAGGTAAGATATGAAATTCTATCTGTCTAAAGGTTTGAACAGTACTGGAGAACCTTGGAAAAAACACCTAATGTATGAAATGTGGTCTTTATTCACAAGCTTTCAGTACAGTAAATTAGACGTTATTATGGCTTTTTAATTTAATGCCCATTAGCAATTTTCTAGTACTTATATCCATGCCTACATAGAATGACAAAATGTATATGAAATGAAACAGCATAATGGGTATATTGCAAAGTGTTATTTTATCTTCCATTACATTCTACTTTTGTATTTCGCTTATCATGCAATTTATCTTTTAAGACAAATTATATATGAATAATTGTCCTTATTTTTCAAGAAAGCATTTTTGCTGAAGATTTTTAAAACATGGTGAGTAATGACATACAGTTCAGAGTTTACTCATGCATTTCCAGGAGTAAGGAAAGGGCACCAGCATAACTCAGAGCTCCAATTAAAGTAAAACATATTTAATACAGAGTACATTTATTTACTTTAATATACATGTGTGAAGAGCTGATAGATTATCCAAAATGCACTGTATGAGTACTCAGCTCTATAACTGGAAAAGCTCAGTGACAACTTTTATAGCTTTCATATTAACATGGAGATTTCTGTGATATTTTATGTATTTTTCCTAAAAATTGGAAATAAACTTTCAGGCTATGTGCAGAGTTTTTTGAGGCGGTCTGAAGTCTCATTGAGACTGAGTTAGAGAAGTCATTTTTTGCAGTGATTTCCTCAAAAGATTGAGCAAGAAAGTATTAAGTTAAGGATACCATCATTTTTGCCCAGGACATTTTCATTAGTATGATTTTTATAACCATAATTCAAAAGCAATGTCTGCTTTTCATTAGTTGATATTCAGTAAATGTAAATTGAAAATTACTTTTGTCAGTTTCAAGTTATTTCAGTGACCATTATGGATTTTTCTTACCTTACTAGAAGGGTACCAACAATTTTGCCCACATGTGTATGAAAAGCAAGGTGATTTTACAATAGAATTTAATAGGAAGAGTCTTTCCAGTTTTTTTAATCAACTTTTCAGTTGTTTTCTTTAACGCAGAAAGTTGGCACTCACAGGTAATATTTATGTCGTTTTAATAGGAGTCAAAAGAATGAGTATTACAATGTAGACGTTTCAGTCCCAAGGACCTTCATCAGTATACTCAGACTACACAGGTGAAGGAGGTAGTAGCAAGACACAGTGTCCCACAGGGAAAGGTAAGTTCCCGTTTTAATGTGAGGGCTGCATTTGGTTCAGGCGTCACAACACTTTGTCCACCGCTTCCAACAACTAGCGGTGGACACCGCGTTGTGACGCCTGAACCACATGAAGCCCTCATGTTAAAATGGGAACTTACCTTTCTCTGTGGGACACTGTGTCTTGCTACTACCTCCTTCACCTGTGTAGTCTGAGTATACTGATGAAGGTCCTTGGGACTGAAACGTCTACATTGTAATACTCAAGCTTTTGACTACCATTAAAACGACATAAAAATTACCTGTGAGTGCCAAGTTTCTACATTACATGATTACTGGCTAAAGACCCTACTTGAGCACCTATATTAGGAGTGCCGTGATACTTACTGTTATTGTTTTTTTTAACGCGACCTGCTCCTCAAAAATCTCCTTATACAGATACCCTCAGAAAATTAGGTATAGGTTCTTAGAATATCATCTGTTAGACCATGTGCACAATGAGCATATTGAGGTGCTTATAAATTATGAATTTTCAAAGAAGAAACCTCTTGAATAAAAGCTCCTATTTTGGAGAGTTTTTGGAGGAGTCTTTCTTCTCCAGAAGCGATTACTAATGCAGTTTAAAGAGTTTTGGAAGAATTTTCTTCTTTTCCTGAAGCATTTTCTGCAGCCTTTAACTTGACAGTGTTCAGTTTGAAGCTGATTCCGCTTGAAAGAAGTGACATACTTGAGGAACAAAATGCTCAACAAGTTCTCACATGAACTGCAAAGTGGACTGGCCATCAGGCAATTCTGGCAAATACAGTGGACTGCATTGATCGCAACACTGTTAACTTTATTGGTAGTACTAACTACTAACAGCTGTGGCAAAACACAGAGCCATCAGCATCCTGCTCCTCAAGTTACTCCAGCAGGACACAGGCAGGGCAATTCAATAATATCACTGCATAGTGCCACCAGTGCCGGCCTACTGTTATACCAGGTAGAGGAGGAGATATAGATTGCAGCAGACGAGGAGCTAGGGTAAAGTGAATATAAGCTTATCATACTGTTGTGGGGATCTATGGGGGCCATCATACTGTGTTTGGGCTGTGATGATCATTATACTGCATAAGTGGGTGTGGGTGTCATCATACGAGGCACTGTGGTGATTATCATTCTGTTTGGAGGGATAGGGTGTATCATACTTTGTGTGGGGAGTTGTGGGTCCATCATACTGTTGTGGGATTTCAGAGGCCATCATGCTGTGTAGGTGGAGGAATGTAAAGACTAGTGTTGAGCGAATTTGTTCGGCATTTCAAATTCGGGTTCGTGTTTGGGGTTCTGTTTTTTTTGCGCCAAGAAATCGGCTCCGCCCACGAACATCCCTGATTTGCCACGCTGTCACGCAGATAACACGCTGTCACGCAATCTGGTTAAGAGCTGCAATACATGTCCCTCTTCCTGTTTTTAAAAGTTGGAAGGTATTCCCTTCTGTTACTGTGCCTATGTGCTATAATAGGACTTTTGCTTTTGGGACATATAATTTCTTTGTATGCTCCTGCTCTGGGGCATTATTACATTAAAGAAACATTGTCGGTCATTATTATAAGGAGGCAGACTGAAGGATCATTATCATTAAAGGGGAAGCAGAGGAGACATTATTATAAAAAATCCGGGGTGGGGTTGAGGGGGGTGTTTTTATCATTATATGGAGGTATGTGGTCATTATTATTATACAGGGTCACACAGGGGGACATTATTACTATATTGTTCTGTATAACTATAAAGATCAAGGCACAGGGGAACATTATTATTATGAGGGAGTACAGAGGGAACATTACTGCTCTGTAGGGGCACAGAAGGGGTAATATTACTGTGTAGGGCACTGTTTATAGCACTATATAATTTGTGTAGAGGTGGGGAATGTGAGAAGGGTGCTGGAATGCAATAAGCCAATGATATCTATGTTACATTTTGCAGGAACGAGTTATGGAAGGAAGAAGTGATCATGACTTTCTGGGACGAAAGGAAAAGAAAAGGGAAAATTCATGACTACAGTCAGCGAGCACCCCACTGATGAGAACCTCTACCATATAGACATACACCATGGGTGGAAAACTACCGTATTATCATTATATGGTCACTGTATGGTGGTGATATCAGTCTTAGCACAGTGATTTTGGTTAATAATCAGTAAGATAGTATTATCACTACTGTATATGTTGGTAATATTTGGTTATGGTCTCATGATATTTGTCTATTATATTGCAGTATTATTGCATAATCTTATATGCAGGTAATATTGGAAATATATGTCTTTTAGTAAATCTTGACTTCCTTCCCATCTAAGGAAGGGGGGAAGCTTCATGGGCCTGTGTGCTTTCAAATGCAAGTACTGAATTTAAAAGAAATCTGTCAGTAGGCTCAACCTGCCAAAGGGCTCAATGGAAAGTTGAATAAAATGATACCTTGAGAGCTACAATCTGATATCTTATTTCAGAAAAATACACGTTTTTCTTGTATGCAAATGATCTGTTAAGATCAATGTGTTGGACACGGTTCTGGGTGAGAATCTGCCTCCAGAACTTATTTTAAATGAAAGTGGGCATTACCAGTGTGATAAGTAATGACAGGCACTCTGCTTTCATAATCACACTCAGCTCTGCAGTGAGATCAGAACTACAGTACAGCAAAGAAAATACAGTACAACAGAAGTGAACTTTGTCTCATTACAAATATCAAAAAACTGACCGCCACTTCTAAAACATAAAATCGGTGTGTACCGGTGCTTACTAAGAGTAGCCATCTCCATATATAACTAACAAATAAAGTAGCACTCTGTAACGCTAAGTATGTGAACATGAAATATGAAATTTGAATAGCATTACTGCTCTAGAAAATAGAAATTACTGAGAAATCTTAGCACATAAATTGGCCAATTCATGTGTACTTGGCAGCCACGGTAAGGCGTTTCTCGTTACCAGGAATCTCCCTAATGTGAATCCTCTCTTAGAGACTAAAGTCTGCATGTGTATGGGAACATAAAATCCTGCTGTAATTAAAACCGCCTGAGGCCCAGGGGTAGAGTGCTCAGCCAGAAAGCCTATGTATACAAATATCAAAAAACTGACCGTCACTTTCAAAACATAAAATAGGTGTGTACAGGTGCTCACTAAGAGTAGCCATCTCCATATAAAACTAACAAATAAAGTAGCACTTTGCAACGCTAAGTATGCGACCATGAAATTTCATATTTCATATTCGCATACTTAGCTTTGCAGAATGCTACTTTATTTGTTAGTTATATAATAGAGATTGCTACTCTTCCCATACACATGCAGACTTTAGTCTCTAAGAGAGGATTCACATTAGGTAGGTTCCTGGTAACGAGAAACGCCTTACCATGGCTACAAGGTACACATGAATTGGCCAATTTATGTGCTAAGATTTCTCAGTTATTTCTATTTTCTAGAGCAAAAAGAAGGAAGGGGAAGCGCCCCTAGTGCAATTCATACAGGGTAGATAGGGTGTTTATG
This sequence comes from Phyllobates terribilis, assembly GCF_046119375.1. Taxonomy (NCBI): domain Eukaryota; kingdom Metazoa; phylum Chordata; class Amphibia; order Anura; family Dendrobatidae; genus Phyllobates; species Phyllobates terribilis. Next base: position 454,519,854 of record NW_027362763.1, on the reverse strand, counting down.
TAATGAGATCTACTCACCCCGAGATGTTGTGCTCACAGGCACAACTCTGCTATCATGTATATTGAGACACTCCTTGAGGGCTGCAACTTCACCCACTGGGTTTCAACCGGAGTCCAGAAATCAATGAAGAGAATGCGGATGGATGATAATTAGCGCTGCCCAGGAATCAATGTTGCCACAGATTATTCCAAAATAAAATATTTATTGCTATGCGTTTCAAGGCTGTTCCAGCCTCTTCATCAGGCAAAATACATATGAAAAACACTTCACTTACATACTCTTATATACACCCACCAGGGTTATAGTATGTGGGTGGCACAATACAGGCACTACATAATAGAATGAATGGGCATAGACATAACATTAAAAACGGAATCACATGTCAGAGCCTTACAAGACATTTTTCAAAGGAATATAGCACAGACCCCACTAAGCTAAGACTAACAGCAATAGAACAGATACCTGTGAGTACCCCGAACAGATTACAAAGGCTCATCCACATTGAATCTTATTGGATTTTCAAACTTTCTATACTGAAACCTGGGCTAAACAAAAGTATAGACAGCACTGGTTAACTGTTGTCCCTCCATGGGACCCCTCCATCCTGGTATGCATGGCACCCCTGATCCCCATCCTGGTATGCAGGGCACCCCTGATCTCCATCCTGGTATGCATGGCACCCCTGATCTCCATCCTGTTATGCATGGCACCCCTCCATCCTGGTATGCATGGCACCCCTCCAGCCTGGTATGCATGGCACCCCTCATCCTGGTATGCGTGGCACCCCTCCATCCTGGTATTCATGGCACCCCTCATCCCTATCCTGGTATGCATGGCACCCCTCATCCTTATCCTGGTATGCATGGCACCCCTCATCCTTATCCTGGTATGCATGTCACCCCTCATCCCCATCCTGGCATGCATGGTACCCCTCCATCCTGGTATGCATGGTACCCCTCACTCCTAGTATGCATGGCACCCCTCCATCCTGGAATGCATGGCACCCCTCCATCCTGGTATGCATGGCACCCCTGATCCCTATCCTGGTATGCATGGCACCCCTCCATCCTGGTATGCATGGTACCCTTCATCCTGGAAGGAATGGCACCCCTCATCCTGGTATGCATAGCACCCCTCCATCCTGGTATGCATGGCACCCCTCCATTCTGGTATGCATGACATCCCTCATCCTGGTATGCATGGCACCCCTCCATCCTGGTATGCATGGAACCCCTCCATCCTGATATGCATGGCACCCCTCATCCCTATCCTGTATTGCATGGCCCACCTCATCCTTATCCTGGTATGCATAGCACACCTCATCCCTATCCTGGTATGCATGGCACCCCTTATCTTTATCCTGATATGCATGGCACCCCTCATCCTTATCCTGGTATGCATGGCACCGCCTCATCCTTATCCTGGTATGCATGGCACCCCTCATCCTTATCCTGGTATGCATGGCACCCCTCATCCTTATCCTGGTATGCATGGCACCCCTCATCCATATCCTGGTATGCATGGCACCCCTCATCCTTATCCTGGTATGCATGGCACTGCAATCCTCATCCTGGTATGCATGGCACCCCTCATCCTTATCCTGGTATGTATGGCACCTCTCATCCTTATCCTGGTATGCATGGCACCCCTCATCCCTATCCTGGTATGCATGGCACCCCTCATCCTTATCCTGGTATGCATGGCACCCCTCATCCTTATCCTGGTATACATGGCACCCCTCATCCTTATCCTGGTATGCATGGCACTGCAATCCCCATCCTGGTATGCATGGCACTCCTAATCCCCATCACGCTGCACATAAAAAAATAAACTCTTCTACTCACCTTTCTTCCCTGTTCTCCACCGCTGCGTCCAGCTCTGCTGCCAGCACTGATCTCTCCATGTGAGCCACGCATGATGTCCCTGCCATGTGCCCTCACAAGGTGAGATTAGCTGCGGGAATAATCACTGCTCCCCACACCGGGACTGTGTGTGTGGGGGGCAGTGACTTCATTCTCCTTAATAGCCGGCATACAGTGTAGCGTGGCTCCTGCTGCTGCCGGGCGATTGCATGTGCTCGCTATTAAAGAGCATGAATATTCACCCCTCTCCACTCCCATGGGCATGGAGAGGGGTGAATATTCATGCACCTGTGTTACCTCCTTCTAACAAAAGGGGGCCGGCCGTGTCCTGGTGTGCATTTTTTCTTGAAACCTTGGCTGGTGAGTACCATTGCCTTTTGCTATTTTCTAAAATTCTGTCTATTGTTGTGGCTATGCTGTCTGTTTTTAATATTAGAGTAGGGACTCGCAAAACCGTGAGGACCCTTGACGATGGATTGCGAGCTTACGTATTTTGGCCAAAATATTAACGAATACCTCATATGATATTTTTTGCACTTTTTTTATCTGCCAGGGCACGGCCAGGCCCAGTAATGGTGACCTTGTAAGTGGGGGCTTCACAACTCTGCGATGCACGGATAGGGTGCCGGGCATCCCGCCTAGTCGAATAGTAGGGGCGTTTAATAGGATGCTGGCTTGGCACAGTGCCGTGAGTGTGTGAATTGCACCCTACTGCAAGTTTCATCTGTGTGCAGTTTTAGTGCTAAGCAGTCGCCCCTCCAGTGAGAGTGGGTGAGGGCGATTGTTCATCAGCATTCTGCACCTGTGTTACCTCCTTCTAACAAAAGGGGGCCGGCCGTGTCCTGGTGTGCATTTTTTCTTGAAACCTTGGCTGGTGAGTACCATTGCCTTTTGCTATTTTCGTGAATATTCATACCCTTTACTAGCGGGCACACGCAATCGCCCAGCTGCAGCAGGAGCTGCGCTGGGGCTACACTGTGTGCAGGCTAGTAAGGAGAATGAATATTCAGTGCTCCCCATGCCCATGGGTGTGGGGAGCAGTGAATATTCATTTTCTTTAACAGCAGGCACAGTATAGGCTGCAGCAGGCTACACAATGTGTATACACATTACCACATTCTGACTATAAGACGCACCCCAGACTTTCTTCCAAAATTTTGGAGGAAAAAAGTGCATCGTATAGTCCGAAAAATACGGTAATTGTTTTCAACTTTGCATGACCTACATGCCCATATAGACCGCTAGGGTGGTTGATCCTACTGACAGATTTACTTTAAGTCTCAGTCTGGCCATGCTTATCATAGAAATGAATAGGAAGAGTTTTCCAAGCAATTTTAAGGTATGTGCACACGGCGTATTTTAGACCCTGATGCACCCACCAATCCTTTCCTGGCAAAGTTGCTTCAGGAAAATGTAGGCAGTCATTTCTCTGATGTGGCTTTACGAGTGGTTTTGCTGTCATTTTTATAAGGGCTCCACAGGCATCTTTTACTCTGTACTTTCAAGCTATAAAACCACCCCAGCCATGAACAGGTAACTTCTTTTATCAGCTTCAGGATTTTGGAACCCTGAAGGTGTTAAATGACGTGACATAAGACAGAACATGTGAACAGCAATATCATTTTGACATTGCTGTGCATTATTTTCATATTATGGAGCGCTTTTGCAGCACTTTTTCAGGTGGATTCCAGGAGGAACATACCCTCGAAGAGTTTTTTGAGGAAGATTTTGGAGAAGTGAAAACACTTCTTAGGTCTCCATTCACAGAAATTGCAAATCTTGAAAATGGTGAGAAAACAAATGAGGAAAAACATTATATAATGAATAACTTTTATTAACATAAACCTGAAGCACCCATTTAATTATCTCTTATTAAACGTTGAATGGGACAGAAATTCTTCTGCAGAACAATTTTGCAATGTGAATATACTTTAGCGCCAATATATGAAAGACAGGTCTATCAAATTTTAGATAATAATAGCACTTACAAAAGGTTAACCACTGATCCCACTGAGATCTGTAAGAATAAACGTTGTAATTTAGTGAAAGAAGGAGAATGTAGATGAGTTTTGGATAATAAAATCAAAAATTTTATAATTAAAGATCATCCCATTATGCCCATTTTTTACGGGCTACCAAAAATACATAAACAAATTTTTCAACCCCCCCGCTTTATCCCATAATATCAGGCATTAATTCACTCACTGAAGGTTTGAGTATGTGGGTTGATCAGCATCTTACTCCTCTTGTAGCACGCATACCAGGTTTTCTACGTGACAGTACTACTGTTTTACAAATGTTTGATACATTGCAATGGAATGAGGGATATAATTTTATGTGATATCATCAATCTGTACTCATGTATACCGCATGATTTGGCCATTCAATCTATTGCAATCCATCTTGATCGATATAGTTCATGTAATTCTGAGCTTAACGAATTTTCTTTGATGGCTACTGATTTTTTTGTTGAAGCATAATTTTTTTATGTTCATCCACAATTTTTTCTTCCGGGTAAAAGAAGCTCCAATGGGTTCACGCTTCTCCGCTTCTTTGGTAATCTTTTTTGTTGCCTGGTGGGAAGAACAATTCATTTTTTCTGCCCACAATCTGTTTTTGTCACATTTGGTCTGGTGTGGTCGCTATGTGGATGATATCCTTCTCATCTGGTCGGGGGACATAGCGACCATACTAGACTTTATTCATTATGCTAATTCTCATGATTTAAATCTGCGATTCACTCATTCAAGCCCAGGCAAAAGTGTTGAAAAAGTGTTGGATATCTCCCTGCGTGGGAATACCGCATTTAAAAATATTATAAAAAATATATATAAAACAACTTGTGCTAGTGTATAGGGTATGTGGCAAGAAATAACAATGAAGATGTTAAAATTGTCCAATTTTATTAAATACGTAGGTTACAAGAAGTTAAAAATCATTGTTTTAAAATGTGGCTAGTGGGCTAAAAGCAATCGGAGGAGGGAAGATAGTCAGGATGGGAGCCCTAGAAGTTTTTCCTGGTTGAGAGGCAGTTATGAGCTTCCTGGAGGGTCTTTTGATGACCAGGTCGGAGGGTCCCCCTAATATGGAGAAAAGGAAGGGAATTGTTTATTGGCAAGTTTTAGAGGTTGCCTTCTTATATTATTGAGATATCTAGTTACCTGACCTGAGGTGTAGGAGGGTTTTGGGGAAGGGGTCCGGTCCGGTCCTATGGCATCGCCTTATTGATGACATAATTTTTATTTGGTCCGGTAACCAACTCTCTCTGGACAAATTCATTGAGGATATTAACCAGAATGACTTTTTTACATTTTACCTCAACCACGAGTACCCAACAAATCAATTTTCTTGACCTCAATATCCATGTACGTGATAATCAGATCCACATCCGCACTTTTATCAAACCCACAGATGCAAACAGCTACATCTCCCTGGACAGTTGCCACCTCCCTAGTTGGTTATTCAGCATCCCTAAGAGCCAATTTATGCGACTTCATAGAAACTGTTCAGATACCAAATACTTTGAGGAGGAAGCAGGAGTACTAACCACGAAATTCCAAAATAAAGGATATAACCCTCATTTCCTCACCTCAACCAAAAATCTAGTAAATCAAATCCCACGTGACAACATTCTAAAGTGCCCCACTAAAAAGATTCAGGTAGCATCTAATGATTTGAATGTACCCATTATAACACCCTATAACTCCAATACACATTTACTAAAGAGAATCATTAAAAAACACTGGAGTATCCTACAAAATGATAAGATTATCGGTGATAAACTCCCAAAGTACCCACGCTTTATATACAAGAAAGCATGCAACCTGGGAAATCTTGTGGCCCCCACAGTCCAAAATTACCCCCCCCCCCCAAAAAAAATGGAACCCTCTCATTTACTAAAGATATCTGCGGCTTCTTCCCATGTCAAAAACGCACAGTATGCAAAAACCTAACTATGAAAAAACAAAAAGTAATAACCGAAAGAGACGTAACACACACCATACCAGATTTCATTACATGCACAACAGAGGGGGTTATTTATTGCTTAAAATGTCCGTGCAAAAAACTATACGTAGGCAGAACAAAACGCCCCATGAACACGCGTATTAATGAACACCTACGGAATATCACCAACAAGTTTGACGGACACCCACTTTCAAAACACTATGCTGAAAAACATGGGGGTTCCACAGCAGGAACCGTGGTGACAGCTATACAAAAAGTGCCAAAACATTGGCAGAAAGGTGACTACCTGAAACAAATGTCTCGGGTTGAGAGTAAATGGATCTTTATGTTTGACTCTCTAAAACCTAGAGGTTTGAACTCAGAAATCGAACTTTTTGCGCTTAATAAAGATTGACAGCCATAAAAAAAAAAAATGGGAGAGAAAAAAAAGTGACAGCTAACTTCCCATTGGTACACTCCCACCCATAGACCTATAAAAAGGACCCACAAATGCCTAGGGATCAGCTCTGAAGAAGGAAACCGGAGTTTCCAAAACGCGTCACCTTTCTGATCCCCCTAGGCCACCGTACCGGTACTCTTCCACGTGACGTGACGCCACACAGGTCCTCAAGCGGCCAGTGTGCACAAGCGCGCAGGTCCTCTACTGCACTGCCGAGTGCCGACACACAGAGATTGGTGAGAGCGGCGGGTCTCCGGCCGGGACCCTGCCCCTCCCCTCTCTGCACCATGCCGCCAGCGCTCATTCATACAGCGGAGGAAGCTTCTTCTGCCACACAGACCAGCAGCCACACAGGCCCACTGACATTGGATGACCACAACTGACAAGAAGAGTGCGACTGAACCGTAAGTCAATGTGCCAACTTGCTACAATACGTGCAGCTCCCTGGACTGTTCTATGCACGCTGTGATTAAGCTGTGATTTGTTTTCTCTGACCCACGCAAGGATTTAAAACAACAGATGTCAGGGGATTGCCCTACTTCTATAAAACCAAGACAAGCCACCCGCTACTAGTGCTGCAGGAATTCTACCCCGCTCCACTCCAGCAAGGAACCCATTTGCTTTAACTACTCCTGGGTCCACGAATACACCCACCAGTGTTTAGCACCTTGCAACCACTAAATGCGGGTCTCCTCCTAAACAGCACCAGTCAGCAACAAATAAGTGACTCGACCTGTACAGGTATATTCCACCACTGCTCTGTAGCAGTACTCGTTATAAAATACCACCATTTCCTATTAATCTTTTTTCCCACTCCCTTTGTCACTATAGGTGATCGCCTTCACTCCACAAGTGGAAGCCGCCCCCTTGTCTGCATCCAAACCTTCTAACTACAATCGACCAACACAAGTAAAAAAAACCCATTTTATTCCCACCTCCCTCCCCTAGGCAACTAAGACCTCCTGTGACTGAAGGAAAATCGTCTCTCATTCCCTTGCAGTCTAACTGGAACGTGGATTACCCACACCTGACCGGACCCCTTCCCCAAAACCCTCCTACACCTCATATCAGGTAACTAGATATCTCAGTAATTATAAGAAGGCAACCTCTAAAACTTACCAATAAACAATTCCCTTTCTTTTCTCTATATAAGAGGGACCCTCCGACCTGGTCATCAAAAGACCCTCCAGGAAGCTCATACCTGTCTCTCAACCAGGAAAAACTTCTAGGGCTCCCATCCTGACTATCTTCCCTCCTCCCATTGCTTTTAGCCCACTAGCCACATTTTAAAACAATGATTTTTAACTTCTTGTAACCTACGTATTTAATAAAATTGGACAATTTTAACATCTTCAATGTTATTACTTGCCACATACCCTATACACTAGCGCAAGTTGTTTTATATATATTTTTTATCTTGAAAACGTCAGACAACTGTGGTAGTTGTCCTCTCTTGCAGCAGATATAGGGCATACCTATAAGCGCCACCATTCCATTGAACGGTAAAAATATTATAAGCTCTATATTTCGTAGCACAATCAGTAGCAATACCACACTACGAGCTGATCTAGGCTAAAACAAAGGGGATATACAGATGATATTATAGATACAGCATATTGGAAAGTTTCAGGAATGGAAAGAAAAGAAATGTTAATCAATAAATCATAAAAAAAGAGAAAAAATAAAATTAAAAATAAAAGTAAAATATCTCAAAATAACAATCAGACCATCACATTCAGTACTCCATATAATCTACAGTATAATAAAATGAAAAAGATCATTATGAAGTACATTCCTGTGTTACATTAGGACGAAACTCTCCATGAAATCCTAAATAAAGGATACAGATGTGTGGCCAAGAGGGGCAAATCAATAGGAAACACACTTTCCACGAGCCTATATAAAAATCTCACTAATATCACGACATGGCTTTTTAGTAAAGGATTTCATAAATGCTTTGGAAACAAATGCAATGCCATTTTAATATTTCATCTTTCATCAACTGTGACACTAGCCCTGTCATTTATGGCATAGTCTGCTATACTTGTGAAAATAGGTATATAGGGTGTACAAGCCGCAAATTAAAAAAGAGAATTTATAATATCAATAATAATAATATCACATATTCAGGAGCAGTTCAACATTTTTTAGAAAAACATGAGGGTAATTTGGATAGCTTCAGGTTTATTGGTTTGGAGAAAGTGACTAAGCCAAATCAAGGTGGTAGCTGGCAGTAAAAGCTTTTCATGAGAGAAGCCTTTTAGATTACCGTATTTGCCTGGACATGAAGCAACCAAAAGGTTTGAATTACAGAAATGACACAATGTATATATATTGAATGTAGTTTACACCAATTATGAATATTCCATTTCTTTCTACATATATACATGTGGTTATCCTTACCATATTATATTAATGCTCTATGTTTGGTAACTATTGATACACTTCATCACTGTATATGTTATACAGTGGGGAAAAAAAGTATTTAGTCAGCCACCAATTGTACAAGTTCTCCCACTTAAAAAGATGAGAGAGGCCTGTAATTGACATCATAGATAGACCTCAACTATGAGAGACAAAATGAGAAAACAAATCCTGAAAATCACATTGTCTGATTTGGAAAGAAATTTTTGTTCAAATTTTGGTGGTGAATAAGTATTTGATCAATTACAAAAGTTCATCTCAATACTTTGTTATATATGCTTTGTTGGCAATGACAGAGGTCAAACGTTTTCTGTATGTCTTCACAAGGTTGGCACCCACAGTTGCTGGTATGTTGGCCCATTCCTCCATGCAGATCCTTCTAGAGCAGTGATGTTTTGGGGCTGTCACTGGGCAACATGGACTTTCAACTCCCTCCAAAGGTTTTCTGTAGGGTTTAGATCTGGAGACTGGCTAGGCCACTCCAGAACCTTGAAATGCTTATTATGAAGCCACTCCTTCGTTGCCGTGGCGGTGTGCTTGGGATCATTGTCATGCTGAAAGACCCAGCCACGTTTCATCTTCAATGCCCTTGCTGATGGAAGGAGGTTTGCACTCAAAATCTCACGATACTGTACATGGCCCCATTCATTCTTTCATGTACACGGATCAGTCGTCCTGGTCCTTTGGCAGAAAAACAGCCCCAAAGCATGATGTTGCCACCCCCGTGCTTCACAGTAGGTATGGTGTTCTTTGTATGCAACTCAGTATTCTTTCTCCTCAAAACACGACAAGTTGTGTTTCTACCAAAAAGTTCTACTGTGGTTTCGTCTGACCATATGACATTCTCCCAATACTCTTCTGGATCATCTAAATGCTGTCTAGCAAACTTCAGACGGGCCCGGACATGTAATGGCTTACGCAGGGGGACACGTCTGGCACTGCAGGATCTGAGTCCCTGGCGGCGTACTGTGTTACTGATGGTAGCCTGTGTAATGTTGGTCCCAGCTCTCTGCAGGTCATTCACTAGGTCCCCCCGTGTGGTTCTGAGATTTTTGCTCACAGTTCTTGAGATCATTTTGACATTTTTGACATTTTTGAGATCTTGTGTGGAGCCCCAGATCGAGGGAGACTATCAGTGGTCTTGTATGTTTTCCACTTTCTAATTATTGCTCCCACAGTTGATTTCTTCACACCAAGCCACTTGCCTATTGCAGATTCAGTCTTCCCAGCCTGGTGCAGGGCTACAATTTTGTTTCTGGTGTCCTTCGACAGCTCTTTGGTCTTCACCATAGTTGAGTTTAGAGTGTGACTGTTTGTGGTTTCGGACAGGTGTCTTTTATACTTCTAACAAGATCAAACAGGAGCCAGGACTACAGGTAATGAGTGGAGGACAATGGAGCTTCTTAAAGAAGAAGTTACAGGTCTGTGAGAGCCAGAAATCTTGCTTGTTTGTAATTGACCAAATACTTATTTTCCACCAAAATGTGAAAAAAAATTCTTTCTAAATGAGACAATGTGATTTTCAGGATTTGTTTTCGCATTTTGTCTCTCATAGTTGAGGTCTTCCTATGATGTCAATTACAGGCCTCTCTCATCTTTTTAAGTGGGAGAACTTGCACAATTGGTGGCTGACTAAATAGTTTTTTTGTTTGCTTGTTTTTTTCTTCTTTTTCTACTCTGACTGTGAAGGGTGTTCCCCCATGATTGGTACACCTGATTTGATTCATTAGTTAGCACATGACAACATCTGGTTTTGATGTTTTTTAATGTGATTGTAACACCTCAGTATTCATGCTCTATGGCTCAGGGTGCAGTAGGCGCCAGAAACACATCAGAGTGGTTCCTGTACCACATCATCCTTGTATGCATTTTTAAAGATATGTAATTGGAAATGTGAGGACACAGCTTCTAATCTTAATTACTCAGATGTCAAGATTTCTTAAGCTAGGAGAAATACACTATTGTGTTTGTGTTGGCTTTTGAATTTAGGTGTGTTTCTTTGGTGGGTCAAGAAGGACAAACTAGTATTTGTATAAACCTGAATGTTGACATTTGAGTTGGGCTAGTGGGGGGCCACTGGTTGAGGTAGTTAGCCCTGGAGGTCCCAAAGTCACAGTTGCTCTATTCCCAGTGGGCCAGCGGAAGGGTGAGACTGTGTAATTTTGCACCATTTTGGGTATTTGCTGGGATTGTTCTATATGTTATTGTCTGTTAGGTGGTTCAAGTATTGCCGCACTGTTTAACCCTCACTCTGTATTGTCTGAGTAGTATTATGCCCACGGAAGACCCCGTGTCTTCATAGGATTAAAGCTTGAAGATTTTCTATTATTAGATGTGCCTGTCCACCTCTTTTTTGCATTGGATACTTTAACGTCAACTGATCTGTAAGAGGCTAAATGATAATTGCTTGCACAGGTCCATGATTACCAATTAGTGCTAGAGCTGTCTTGCTGAAGTATCAATGTGAATCAGTGACAATGAAATATAATCCCATGGCCTTCCTAAATTACAACAAATTAATCCAAGTTTGTATAGGCTTGAAGCAAGGACCAAACACCAGAAGTATTGGTACAGTGTTTGCTGTAATTTTCCAAAATTGATGCAAAAGTGCAACATTTTTGCCATAGTTTTGCCAAAATTGCCATTTCCGAATTTTGCTGAAAATTGTACTACATCGATGTGTAAACCCAGACTATCTTTATTTTAAACTAGCTGTACTACCCGGCTTCGCCTAGGTTTATAACTGCTGTTAGCAAAATAGAATGTGTTAACAAAAATTTATTCTCCACACAAAAAACACAAAACAAATAGATAGAAATGTAATTATTAAAAGGCAAAAACTAAGCTAATAGAAGCATTTCACAACATATATTTCAACACCAGAGATATTCCACACAGATTTAACTAAATTGGCCAAGTAATGTGAAGTAAAATTCTACTCCTTATTAGAGAGCCTTTTGATAAACGACATTCTTAGCTCTTCCTTCAGGTGCAAACACGAACAGATTTTTGGCTGTTCCAACTCTTGAACAGGCCAAATAAAGTTGACCATGAGAAAAGCATGGAGATTGTAAATCGATTCCAACTACTTTCAAGGACTGTCCCTGAGCCTTGTGATGGACATAGCAAATGCCAGTCGAGCAGGAAACTGGAGGTGTTTAAAATCAAAAGGCAAATCAGATGGAATGAGAGGAATTGTTGGAATGAAAACATATTCTCCTGTGGAACATCCTGTCAAAATGGTTGCCTCAATTACATGTGGAAACAGGTTCTTAATCAAGAGTCTTGTTCCATTACACAGCTTTGGTGGATCCAAATTTCTCAATAGCAGAATAGGTGCTCCAGGTTTTAGAAAGAGGTTGTGAGGAGGAAGTCCTTGTGGCTCCAAGGAATTGAGGAACTCAGTTGGATAAAATAGTGCTTGAGCAGGGTCTATTACTGTATCCACTGACTTGTAGGTTGTTTACACACCTGGAAGGAGATTTATAATTTGAAGATTGATCTTGTTGACACTGTCATTTTTGGGAGCTAGAATAGCCCTTTCACACAGCCAGAATTTTTGAAGTGGAGTTGAATGTTTGGAAAAACCTTTGCTTTCAACTCCTCAATGGAAGTCACAATGCAACAAAAGTTGCTTGGGAAGGTAATCTGTCCAGTGGTTGAGTTTACTGGTTCCTTGCCATCTCCAATAGTCAACAGCTGGCTCGAAAACAGTCCAGCAGAAACATCACCTGTCATGTAGACCCTCATGCTTGTGTTCAGTGACATTTTCTTTACTTTTCTCCAAAGGTACGAAGCTTTGAGACAGGCATTCAGTTCATCTACAGGGGTTGATCTTGGAATAACAGGTAGTGTTTGGCGGAAGTCACCTGCCAAAACAACAACTACTCCTCCCATGATATATTTGTTGCTACGCAGGTCTTGCAGCAGTCTGTCCACTGCTTCCAGAGCCCTTTTGTGTGACATGGTGCATTCATCCCAAATGATGGCACTGCATTTTTGAAGCAATTTGGCCAGTCCTGATCCCTTGGCAATATTACACATGGGGCTGTCACTATGAGACAGGTTAAGTGGTAGTTTGAATGTCGAATGTACTGTCCTGCCACCTTTTAAAAGCGTAGCTGCAATTCCAGAAGATGCCACTGCAAGTGCAATCTTTTTTTGTTGTCGAAATTTTGCCAGGAGCAAGTTGATTACAAATGTCTTTCCTGTTCCACCTGGAGCATCAAGGAAGACAATCCCACCTTTGTTGGTTTCACTGAAACTTAAAATGTAGTTATAGGCGTCCCTTTGATCTGGTACCAATATTGGCTCGTTCTGAGACACAAATGCTGTCAGTTCATCAATATTGTAGTTTGTTTCTAGGAAAATCTCCCTACACATTTGGATGCCCTCAAGATTTCTTATTGGAGCAGGCAAGCCAAGCAACTGTAAGGCTTTTCCTGACATTGCTATGCACTGATCTTCAAGGAGCATTAAAGTTTCATTGAACATTTCCTCAGTGAAGTTGATGAGTTGCTGAGAATTTTCCCTTGTAATCTGCATGAGGATGTCCTCACTGAGATCAGTTTTGTACTTTGTCCAAATCTCAAGAGGATTTGAAATGCTACAGGTTGTTAGAATAATAGCAAAGAGGTGTTAAGTCGCTTTGGTGTTTGTGTGGCTGCTGCTTCACTGAGGGTCATGTCCCAGTGTCCATCATTTTCCAAAAGTCCTTTTCTTTGGCAAGCTTCACTGAATGTTTCACACATATGGCCTCCGACGGTCTTCAGGTCAGAAAATGATGTAGGGCCTTTGACAACATGAAGTAACATGCGCAGGTAGAAGCACTCTGCATTTGATGGATGAACAGTGTAGACGTGACCAAGAGTATCAGTTGCTTTCACCCCTGGATAGCCTTCAATATCAAGCCTCCGTTTCCTCCATTCCAGTGTTTTTCTGGAGGTATTCCAAGTGTAATACTTTGGTAAATCACAGTAGAGAATTGTTTTTGCAAAAGGGTCTTGTTGACACAGCTCAAAAAATGCCAAGAGGGTGGTCTTAGGTGGTGTTAGGAGCTGCTGCTGCAAGTTTTCTGGGTTAAAGTAAATTCTCTGTCCATTTTCCAAGTGCACACTCAGATGCAAAACTGGTGGGTAGCGCTCATGAATGGAGAATCCTAGTATTCTCCAAACAGCTTCATTGCTGCTTATGTACCTGCCCATCTGGCATGCCTCCATTTCATCAATAATAGGTCCATTTTTCTGGAGTTCAAAAACTGCTTGATCACTTGACAAATTTGCAGATATACTTGATTGATTTCACAGAGTGGCAAGATTCGACATTTATGTGGGCCTGGAAGATTTTTGAGAGCAAAGGGTTGTAAGGCACTACCCACCTGTTGTCAATTTCTATCTCTTGGAGTGATGATCCAACACGCATTTTGAGCTTTGCTATGAAACCACCATCCCCTGGCTTTCTTCTTCAGTAGACTGGATATCCATCTTGTCCTGTTTGGGTTTCTTGGACCAGGGATCGTGGGTAATGCTTTGAACACCTGCCATCAATCATACAGGGAGAATTTTTGTTCAGACTCCCACACGGACGGTTTTTTGTGATGGTGTCAAACAGCAATGGGTCAATCTGAGGGTCTGGCAATTCGGCACTGATGATATTGTTAATTTCGGTAGGCTGTATTTTTTGCTTCAGCCAAATCAAGATGTGGGCGTGAGGAAGGCCTCATTTTTGCCATTCAACTGAATACATCCAGCACTGCGTCTCACCATAAATATGTGATTTTGTGATGAGATTAGTCATTTTTGAAAGTTTCTGTTTGAAAACCCGAGCAATAAGGTCATGGTGATTCACTGTTTTTTGGCCCGGCAACAGGTGCCCTCCAATTTCCTCCCAGGCAGCATTGCAAGTAAAGGTGATGAAAAGATCTGGACGGCCATACTTCCTCACATAAGTCATTGCATCCTGTGTGTATTCATGCATGTGTCGTGGGCTTCCAGTGACAGTTGATGGAAGAATAACCACTTTCCCCAACTCTTTTGGATCAGCATCATTTGCAACAGCATCTCTAATGTGAATAAATTCCTCTGCCCTGAGCTTCTTTTGATTTAGTCGGATATATAAAAGACGTTCACTCTCAATCTTTGCATACATGTCAACAATAAATTGGTGGAAGAGGTGTTTGCATTTCAAGATGTGATTTTCCTCTGCAAATCTTGTCATGATCCTATATGCATAGAAGTCCATGTCAGACACTTTTTTTCCTGAAGGGTTGCCTGTTGTAGGATCTGTCTGAGGTATTCCAAAGTGATGGCCATCCTGTCCCTGCCAAAAGATGATTGGATATTGCAGAGCATCATAGGACCTGTGAGTTTCTGATACTTGTTGCAAACTATTGTTCCTTTTCTATCTGAACTTTAGGATTATCCTGATAGTTTATGTCTGACTGGTAACAAAAGGCAGCATGTTTCAAATCTCCAACCATTTCCTGTGCCCTGGTGGAAGAAATAGCAATTCTCTTAGTGGCAAGTCGGCCTTCTCTCTGCTGAGATGACTCACTGGCCCTTGAGGAAGCAGCTCTTCTTCTCTTATCTGCAAGCCTCGCTTCACTCTCCTCAGAAAGTTCATTGGCTCTTGAGGAAGCAGTTCTTGTCCTCTTGTCTGCAAGCCTTGCTTCCCTCTCCTCAGAAAGTTCATTGGCCCTTGAGGAAGCAGCTCTTGTTTTCATGTCTGCAAGCCTCGCTTCCCTCTCCTCAGAAAGTTCATTGGCTCTTGAGGAAGCACCATTACATTTCCTCCTCCATGCTTCACGGTGGGAACCAGGCATGTAGAGTCCATCCGTTCACCTTTTCTGCGTCGCACAAAGACACGGTGGTTGGAACCAAAGATCTCAAATTTGGACTCATCAGACCAAAGCACAGATTACCACTGGTCTAATGTTCATTCCTTGTGTTCTTTAGCCCAAATTTCTGCTTGTTGCCTGTCCTTAGCAGTGGTTTCCTAGCAGCTATTTTACCATGAAGGCCTGTTGCACAAAGTCTCCTCTTAACAGTTGTTGAAGAGATGTGTCTGCTGCTAGAACTCTGTGTGGCATTTACCTGGTCTCTAATCTGAGCTCCTGTTAACCTGCGATTTCTGAGGCTGGTGACTTGGATAAACTTATCCTCAGAAGGAGAGGTGACTCTTGGTATTCCTTTCCTGGGGCGGTCCTCATGTGAGCCAGTTTCTTTGTAGCGCTTGATGGTTTTTGCAACTGCACTTGGGGACACTTTCAAAGTTTGCCCAATTTTTTCGGACTGACTGACCTTCATTTCTTAAAGTAATGATGGCCACTTATTTCTCTTTACTTAGCTGCTTTTTTCTTGCCATAATACAAATTCTAACAGTCTATTCAGTAGGACTATCAGCTGTGTATCCACCAGACTTCTGCACAACACAACTGATGGTCCCAACCCCATTTATAAGGCAAGAAATCCCACTTATTAAACCTGACAGGGCACACCTGTGAAGTGAAAACCATTTCCGGTGACTACCTCTTGAAGCTCATCAAGGGAATGCCAAGAGTGTGCAAAGCAGTCATCAAGCAAAAGGTGGCTACTTTGAAGAACCTAGAATATAATTCATATTTTCAGTTGTTTCACACTTTTTTGTTAAGTATATAATTCCACATGTGTTAATTCATAGTTTTGATGCCTTCAGTGTGAATGTACAATTTTCAAAGTCATGAAAATACTGAAAAATCTTTAAATGAGAAGGTGTGTCCAAACTTTTGGTCTGTACTGTACATACATACACACACACACACACACACACACATTCAGCTTTATATATTAGATAACCTGAATCAATCTTTGTATGCATTTAACAGTTTTGAGACAAAAGTGTAAATATCTGAGCAAATATCTCTTTTGTTAACTCTTTTCCATGGATTCTACTGGGTTAAATTAGACTGTGACCCCTGCGTCCTGTGGATTTCATCTGAGGCAGTGACTGCTGTTTACAATAGAAATATTGTTATGATAGGAACTCCGCAGTGTAGTGAATTTATGTCCCAGCCAGTGAGGGATTGAACATCCCTGCTGCCTGGAGGCTGTTTAAACAATAACTATAAGTCTGTATTGCCCCTAGAACATTTCCCCCTTGTGAATCACAAATACATCTTTCAAATTATTGTGAGAATCAACATAACATAACTCAGAATTTAGAACAGCTAAAGTAGAAGTGCTCTGAGAGCTCCAGTATATGAAACGCCATGGGTATATTTAATGCTTTCCACTGTAAAACTACATTTATTGTCCTGGTGTTGTGTTATATTGTTTCATAAAATAGAAAGTTATTAAAAATAAGCTGTTCACTGGGGTACTAATCCATAAAGAAATGTTTTGCTCGGAGACTTTACCTCTAAAATATGAGAAGAAGAGTAAAGAACACATAGGAGGCATGTCAGCTAGCCTTTTAAAGGCCACATACAGAATCCCTGGCTACTTTGGTGACTTTCAATTAAGTTCAGCCTCAAGCTCTACAATGTTTTGTATGTTCTAAATGAGTTAGTCCTACAACCTTTTTTTATTATTTAAGTTGAATTTATTTAATTAAGGCAGCAAATGTCTGAAGAATTAAAATTACGAAATTAACGTAACTTTTCTTTAATGTCTATTCTGCAACCCTCCTCCACTCCTCTCTCTAATTTCCTTTTTAGTAGAACAATAATTGTTTTCCTATAAGATACTATAAATACATTTTTGGAATAAAAAAAACAACCATTCATGAACATCATAATCGAAACACCTGTTAAAGTAGAACTCCCATCAAAGTTTTTATGATATATTGCAGTCATCATATTATATAGCACTGTGTACTTACAATTGCTCATTTTGCATTTCTACCCAGTAAATTCTTCTCTTTTCTCTGCTCTATGAAGAAACAGGAAGTCTCTTTTCCCTTCATAAATCATTCCCTTCTTCAACTCCTGACCCAGCTGCTCCTTCCTCCCCCCTGCCAGGGTCTTTGCAGTTACTCATGACATATACAGGGAAAATTGATCTCCTGTTTCTACATGGAGCTTAGAAGGATTGAGATAGTCAGTTTTTAATCACGTGATGTCATAGACCTAATGTAAAAGAGAAGAACTAGCTGTGTAGAAGAGCAAAATGAGCAATTGTAAGTACACAATGCTATATAATATGTTGATATAATATTATTCTTTAATAAATATCCCATTCTTGCAGACAGAAATAGTCATTACTTTATTAAATGGAACCCATCATTGTGGTTCAGGCAGCATAAATCAGGCACTGTCTGTGTAATTGCAGGCACATATCTTATTGAAAATATATGTGCTGTAATAAAGCCAACTGGAGACTATGAATCTCAAAAGATTAGGCCAAGGCAGGTCCCTGGCAGATTCTCCCTGCCCAGTCCACTTGACTGTCAGGTCCCTCCTTATGTGTGTGCATAAAGAGAGACCTATCAGTCAAGTTAACCTGGACACGTAGACACCCTAGGGAACTTACACTAGTCATCACAGTGTGCTTATTGAGAAACCTATAAACCTAGAAATTTGTCAAGGTGATCGGGACACTGAAAGGCCACCAGGGACCAGCCTCGGACTAGTCATCCAAGATGCATAGCCCAAGGTGGCTTTTCAAGCTAAATTTTTTCTGAAATGCAGCAGTGTTTCAGGATACAACATGCACATCTGCAATAATGCACCCAGTGTGCCAAACTCTTACTGTCCTTATTTCTGGCAACATGAATGAGATGACAGGTTCTCTTTATACCTACTTGTCTACCTCGGCAAAGTTAGAAAGAATCTTTTAGATCTATAATACTTACATACATCTAGCTTGGTCTGTATGTTGTTCAGAAATTTGAGCCCTCTAGAACATGGACTGACATTTACAAGTTTTATACACAAGATCCAAGTGATAACTGCATTAAATCTCTATAAGAAGGAATACCAAAAAGGTTGTGACTAGTGTTGATCGAGCACTGAAATGCTTGAGTGCTCGGTACTCGAATCGAGCATGTTGGACGCTCGGATGTGATCAATTCGAGTAGCTAGAATAATGTTAGTAAATGGCAAATTCGAACATTTTTCCAGAGGAAAAAAAATCCTCCCATTCTCTATCTCTCTTTCTCTCTCTCCCTCTCTGCGCCCGGTTCAGATAACCTTCGTACGGGGACCCGAGCACTTGAGCACCACACAATACTTGGTACAGCTCAATGCTCGATGAAGTATCAAGCAGTGCCAAGCACCCTCGCCCATTGCTGGTCACTGGGCTTTTACAAAGTTTAGGAATAAACACACCTGCACAAAAAAATCAGAAAGCTATTCAGGTGTCAGGGTTGAATGGTTGACCAGATAAATTACTGGAAGGCTGGGGATAGAATAAAGCAAGAAGAAGAAGTGAGGAGTTGGACAGAACTCCTCACTATTCTCTCCCCTTGACAAAAAGCCATAACCAAAAATTCTATCCATACTCACACATTTTACTTTTTGCACACCTGTTTTACTAGTCTAATTTAAAAACATATGCAATACAACAATACTGTTGCCATGTCGCATTTATCTTTCTGGGCGTGTACCTACCTAGCATTGTTCGTTACATCCTTTTTGGTCAGAGGGATTTAATTAAATTATTAAAAAATGGAAAAATAAATAAAAGTAAATATACACTTAACTATGCAGATCTGTTTTAGTACACCTCTTCAAGTTGTCAAATTTGAGACATGTACACACTACACCAATACTATGGGTGTGCAGTTATTACATTAGGCTTCTGGGCATGTTATGTACCTTACCTAGTATTTCATATTCATTCCTTTTTCTCAAGAGTTGGATAAGTGTGGTTAAACATTTTTGCAAATATTATACTTGTGTACAAAATGTATGATAAATGAAAAAATGGCACTGGCAATAGCCAGGGCATTGTGAAAGTAGAAAACCTTATATCACGGCTAATAATATGGGAGTTTCTAGCAGCAACACCACTGTCACCATCAGCACCAGCCATTTGGTCAGTAGAACTACCAAAAGCAGGTCACTATTGCTCTACTTTTCCTTCAGCAAGTATATTAGTGGGAAGAAAGTAGAAGGCATAATAAAATATGGGGCATATCATTCATCTTAGTCACAGCAGGATGATGTAATCTCTGACAGCGACACTGTCAGTTTGAATCAGTGTCCTGCCCAGTCAATTTCCTTCACCATAACACTTAATCTTTTACATAACAGACTTTCAATTTGATGAATTACACCTCTATCCGTTCAGCCCATTAATTCCCAAACCAAAAGCACCCGAGAGGCTAAGGAGAATATTTCACAAGAAAAACTTCTGATGATGCAGTTGATCATTTAGCCCTTATGATTGGCAAAGTTGCTCTGTAATTGGCTGATAACTGATCATACAGTATCTGTGTGTGTAATGTCTCTAATAATACTGCTCACATAATGCTATAAAGTAGTGTCCAAATAATCCTGCCATATACAGTGGGGGGAATAAGTATATGAACCCTTGCTGTTTTTGTAAATTTGCCCACTGACAAACACATGAACTTCCCACTGCAAAATGCAAATAAATGTATCTAATTTATACAATGTGATTTTCTTGATTTTTTTGGGGGGGGATATTCTATCTCTCAAAGTTAAAATTAACCTACCCTTAAAATTTTAGACTGTTGATGTCTTTGTCAGTGGGCAAACTTACAAAAACAGCAAGGGATCAAAAAAGTATTTCCCCCACTGTAGTCATAAATCAATACAGATTAATTGCAAATTTCTGCATGGTCTCAATGGAAATTAGTTTGTGTCCAGTTTTTGCCTTTCCAGGGTATAGAGCTCTACTGCTATGAAAAAAAACTGAACTGTCAGTCTTTCACTCATCATGTTCTTTACTGCAGTAAGAACTATACATAGAAAGGACTACTGTATATATCCACTTAACAACTATACAGTTTTCTGTATTATTGTGCAGAACACTCAGTATAGCTGAGCTGCAGATTTTTTTTCGCATTGTCTTCCAAGAATTCCCAGATGATTGCTGTATACTACAGTTACAATCAGTGCAATAAATTTTCCAAAGAAAAAACATGCCAACAGTTGGAAATTACAGATAACAAGCCTCTTTGGAGTTCTGACCTGTATAAAAACACTGTAAAAACAGAAAGTAACAAGTAATTTAAATGTGTTTTTTTAGATATATTTATTTATAAATTTTATGCTTGTACTTTATTATCCACAACAGATAAGCTTGAATTTTTCTATGTCACTGGCCAGCAGATCAAATGCCATAGGTTAAGAGTTTTGTTTTGTGCAGCTCACTTATCTTGTTTGCTGTATAGACTGGGACAGAATGAGCAGAGTTATCTCATTTTCATTAGAAAGTGCGATGGCGGGCGGGCAAGTAAATGACTACAGCATTATGTCCTGTCTGCACCTTCTACGTCACTTTCTAGGTAAAGAGGTTGTATTGTCTATAAAGAGAAGAAGTATTTGTCTTCCCATGAAGGAAAGTTTGGAAAAATAAAGTTACAAAATTGAAAATCAATCAAAACACAGTATGCCAGAAATCTGGTTAACTGTGTTGAAAAAAAAACTATCATGGCTTGTGCCACATTTGACATGGGTTCTAAGACATATTTTTTACATGCTCAACAAGGGACATGGTCTATTGAAAGGTGGATAGAGAAAGGGTATGGCCTAAACCACAAGCACATGCGCTGAAACTGCACCACAATTTGTAGTTACTGAGTTGACCAAAAAAAGCATGCTAACAGTATAAATAATAGTTCAATTTATCATCCAGCCTGAGGCATTTTGATAAATTTTAAGACTAGTCTGGTCTAAGTTTGCATTGTCTAAAAAATAGATGGATTTACTAAATCAGCCATGTTAGTTCTCTTTCACAAACTATTATCTAATTAATGAATTTAAAGTTAACTACATGAGACAGATGCCCTTCAATGTACTTTTATACTATCATATAACTGGACCTCCCGGCAGAACCTAGTAAGCCTCAGAGGTGTCCTGGATGCTGGCTGCAGAAGTGAAGACCGGCTGCACCAGAATATCAGACTGGATGTTGGACTAGCATGGCATAAGTCATCTCTGATGAGAATTTAGGCCGTTAAGATATTAACTAGAGTATTTAGAAACAAGTGACCGATATAACAGGAATTTATGGGAGATCATTAATAAAATTCCTAATTTTGGGCATTCCATATTAACAGTTTGTTCACACAGTTTTTTTTATGTGAATTTTAAAGCGGATTCCTTTCAGAATCCACATCAAATATTCTTTGATGTGGATTTTAAAGTGGATCCACTTCAAAATCCACTTAAAATACTTAGCATGAACATACCTTTAGTGGATGAAAGAGTCTGCCTTTGTCACACATTTAGGGCAATTCAAAGAATCTCTAGCAAGAAAGTTCATGTACATTTTAAAAGGCAGAAGTCAATGTAAAGGGATTGAATGCTGGACTAATAAGAAAAAGATAACAGAAAAAAACAGTGCTTCCATAACCAACATCGAATAAGAGCAATAAATGGATGCTACAGTCACATAAATTACAAATCAATATATGAAACATTGCTTTCTTTTATTTTTCATTCAGCTATTATTTGTCTTTTTCCTTTTATCCGGAGTAGCTTGTGAAGTATGCCTAGTTCACATCTTGGCAGCAATTGCTTTGAAAACAAGTGAGTTATAATTCTGTTTTCACTTGGCTGTCTCAATTGTCTGCTTGGCAAACTTACAAAAAGTTTTTTTTTTGTATATACAAAATGAGTTTGTGAAAAGCCTCAGATATGGTTATATATTTGCCTTTGACAGGCTGCTGTTTGTTTCACTGAGCAGGTGCTTTATATTTTACTGTTTCCTCATATAATCTTACAAATCCTTTATTTTGGGCTAAAATAACACATTTGCCATTTATTTTGATATGGTTGGTATGAATGTTACCGAAGCATAAATATGTTAGGACACAGAAGTTGGCAGCACAAAGGTAAGGAGAGCATGCCAATAATGGGAAATTTTACACAGCTCAAGTTCCTAATGGGGCATCACAGTTTTCCACTTCTCCAGTATAACGCTCTAAGGCAGGGTTCTAAACCACGCAGCCCACAGGCTGCATGCAGCCCCCCATGATCCATTGTGCGACCCTGAGGTCGCGGACAATCGCGGACCGGTCCAGGGGCCGCCGATGTCACTGTTCCTTTTCAAATGAATGTGCGTCCGAGGAAACACAATCAATTGAAATGCATTGCGGAACAGAGACCGACTCTTTGCACCGCAATACCAGTACCAGCCAATCAGAGGCCAGCGACTGATGTCGGCATGTCCGTCACGGCCGCGTATGATGTCATTGCCATGCGCCGCCCCAGCTGTGGAGGAGAAAGAGATGAGAAGATTTTTTTATGGGTGGTGGGTTTCCTCCGGGTTCTCCGGTTTCCTCCCACACGCCAAAGACATACTGATAAGGAATGTAGATTGTGAGCCCCAACGGGGACAGTGCCGATAATGTCTGTGAAGCTGTGGAATTAATGGCGCGATATAAGTGAGTAAAATAAATAAATAAATATAAATAGCGACAGAACATTATTACAGGATGGAACATTATTACAGGATTGAGGAATTAATGGGGACATTATTACAGGAAAAGGGACATTATTACAGGACAAGGGCTATTATTATAGGACGGGGGACATTATTACAGGACAAGGGCTATTATTATAGGACGGGGGACATTATTACAGGACAGGGGACATTATTACAGGACGGGGGACATTATTACATTATTGGCAACATTATTACAGGATTGGGGATATTATTACAGGACGGGGGACATTATTACATGATGGGGACCATTACTACAGGCTGAGGGACATTATTAGAGGACTGATTACATTATTACAGGACAAGGACCATTACAACAGGATGAGGGACATTATTATAGAATTGGAGACATTTTTACAGGGTGAAGAACATTATTACAGGACAGGGGACATTATTACAGGATGGGGGAAATTATTACAGGACTAGGGACAATATTACAAGACAAGGAACATTATTACAGCAAGGTGGACATTATTACAGTACGATGGACATTATTACAGGACAATGGACATTATTACACAATTGGGACATTATTATAGGACAGGAAACATTATTACAAGATTGGGGACATTATCACAGGAGGCCAGAATTACTAAGGGGATAATTGTAAAATAATAATACTGTATACTGGGGCACAAAAAAGAAAAACACATTTTTTTAAAATATTCAAAGTAAAGTATGAAAAAATAATGGAAAAATATTTGCCTACTAAAAATGCTGTTTTATTTAAAAAACTGAAGTAAAAAAAGAAGACCTGTACCATTATCCATATGATAAATACCTTCAGCAAGAATAAAAAGCATGCCAAACATGATGATCAAAAAGTCATATATAAAAATAATGGTATCACTGAAAATGTCATCTTCTCCCGCAAAGAATGCAGCCCTTCTTATTCAAATGTTTTCTATGTGTGGCCCATTTTCCTGGCTGAGTTTGAGACAACTGCTCTAAGGCCTTGATAGACTGCACCATCCATCACCCTTAACTGCTAATCACCCAACCTTTTTATTGGTTCGTTTGATCTGTCATAGACTAATCCTACAGTACATAAATGCCCAAGAATTATGTCTTACTGTAGGTAGTAAGAGCAAGCAGAAAGAAGAAACTAAGGATAGAGCCTTGCAGCCGTCACGCATGGGGATTCATAAATGCTAGAATCTTTTGTTAGTCAACTACCTCACTTCCCTAAACCACCAAAAATAATGTATCAATGGATTGATTCTTTGTTATAACCTCTTGTGCTGTTTTGCCCAGGATATATACAGGATACAAAGCATGTCCTGAAACAAATTTCAAAGAAATCAGGATATTCATGGTTAAGTTGTGATGTTGAATTGTATTCTTGTAAACCGCATGATTGTAGTTTGCCAGCAATTTCTTCTTTCCTATATAAAAACTATCTATACCCCAAAAGTTTTTTAAAGTTTATTATTATGTCTTTAGAATATTTGCGATCACTTAATTATTCTATGTTTAATATTAACTGGTCAGTGTGTTTATGGGTGTCAAATTCTCACCATTCTCTGCAAATATCTTTGTCACAATTATTAACAATACGTTTTTTCGTGAGGTGGTGTGGTACAGCCGCTACATTGATGACTTAATTATTATTTGGTCCGGTGATGTGGTGGCCATACTCCAATTTATTGATTACACTGGCAGCACGGTGGCTCAGTGGTTAGCACTGCAGCTTTGCAGCGCTGGGGTCCTAGGTTCAAATCCCACCAAGGACCACATCTGCATTGAGTTTGTATGTTCTCCCGGTATTTGCGTGGGTATCCTCTGAGGACTCCAATTTCTTCCCATACTCCAAAGACATATTGATAGGGAATTTAGATTGTGAGCCCCATTGGGGACCGTGCCAATAATGTAAAGCACTGTGAAAATAATGGTTCTATGTAAGTGATTAAAATAAATAAATGAATAAATTGTAATCCATATAACCTAAAGTTTAATCATCACTGGCATCAGGATACGATCTCCTTTTTTAGATTTATAAATAAATCTGTTATCATACATATCTTTACATTTTGTAATCCTATTACAGGGAACACCATTTTAAATGCTAAATCTTGTCATTCTAAACATGTAGTGAAAGGTATTCCCATTGGAAAACTTTCTAGCGCATGCAGAAATTGTTCTAGTGATGTTGTATATCAACATGAAGAAAAAGCCATTTGTATAAAATAAATCACTTCATAAATTGTAACTTCATGTATTTAGTTAATTTTGTTAAATGTGTAGAATGTAAATTAGCCTATATTGGTTGTACTACTAGGAAATTAATACAGAGAATATGAGAGCACATTAGGGACTCCACTGATTCAAACACACCTAATCCCTCCAACGTTTCCAAGCATTTTAATAGAGACCATTCATTACCTCACCAATTTCACTTTTTTCACTATAAAAAGTGTTAATAGAGCTTGTGACTACACAGAATTTAATCTTAATTATCCAGACATCTATTTTCAGTAGGTCAGGAGACTTTGTCATATTGTCTGAATGTTGACACTTGCGTTGATGTTTGTTGTAAGTTATTGCCTGTTATCTCTGGAGGACAGGGATGCAGGGTCATGGAACAATGATATTTGCTAATATGCTGATTACATATTGTACCAGGCCAGCTAGTTTGTTTACCTGCAAAACAGAGGAGGACAAACTATGCAGATCGATTAAATGCTCAAACAGTGAGAGTTAAACTCATCTCCCCCCTGACCTGTGGATAATGTCTCTAAGAACAGATGTGAACTATATAAGGGGGATATGCCTCTGTATTAGGGTATCCTCCGGTCACCTGGAACCCATGGATATGCTCGGAGAAAGCCAGGTTGGGACCCTTCGGTCACCTGATTCCATAGATATGTTTGGAGAAGCCAGGTTGGGACCCTTCGGTCACCTGATTCCATAGATATGTTTGGAGAAGCCAGGTTGGGACCCTCGGGTCTCCTGGCCATGTACTTCAATGGACTGTCAGCCTCCTAAGTTTGTCATTACCTCCTCTCTATGGGTGCCCGCCAAAAGCGGGGTGCCATTGGTGGGGGTAGTCGGCCGTGGAAGCCGCAAAGTAGCAGCTGCTCAAATCCCTGCGAGTCAGTGGAAGGGTGAGACTCTGTAATTTGCACCATTTTGGGTATTTTGATGGGACTTTTCTATATGTCATTTTCTGTTTGGTGGTTCAATAAAGTATTGCCACACTGTTTTACCCTCACACTATGTTGTCTGAGTAGTATTTGCCCACGGGAGACTCCTTTGTCTCCACAGAGCTGTTTGAAGAGGGGGTTGAAGATGAGTTTTACTTTGCAGGCAAGCCTTCTGGAGTTTAATGTTGAATATCTCCCATTCAATTGGTTTAAATCAAAGGACAGACATAAAACTTCAATATTAATAATTTGAGCATATCTTGTTTTTTCGTGATTTTCTGATGTTTATTGACATACCGTAATTGTTTTTAATGCTTTTTTGTTTTCAACTTGTTTTTAGGCATCTGTATTGTATGTTATCAATTTGTAAGCCAGTGCATTTTTTCTGTGCATTATGGGATCTTTAGGCATAGAAACAAGAGAGGATTAGCGCCACTTAAATTATCAAGAAAACAAAGAATTGTACGTCTAGCACCAGTAAGCCCATAATAGCAAGAAAAAGGCGCTTGTAAGAGGCAAATTAAGTGTACAAAAAATACCTTTATTGTTGTCACGGGTGTGTCAGAGGTGACAGACAGTCGCCCTGCAGTGGTTTACAGGAGATCTCCACATTTGGCAATGCAGACAGCTGCCTAGATAGGAGGCTGTGTTTAGGATCCAGCGACTACCTCCCTTTAGTCTGGGTGTATATATACCTGGTGTGTCTAGGTGGGCGTCGCCGGTTATACTCATTTCTACTTGGAACTTGGCTGAAGCAGCATCAAGTCCTCTCTGGAGTCTTGAGGCCGTGTGCCCTGTTGGAGTTCTTCTAAAAGCTAAGTTGTTATTCCCCTGTGTTGTCTTCCCCTTTTGTCTTTAGAGTGCTAGCGGAGGTTGACTAGTGCTCATCTCCTTCCACCCCCAGCTATAGCCTTATGTCAGGGATAGTAGGGCGAGGCACGTGATCGGCGACAGCTGCGGAGGCTGTATAGGGACGTTAGGGGGAGACAGGGTGATGCTAGTCCAGATTAGGAGGTCACCTCTTCCCCC
The DNA here is from genome assembly GCF_046119375.1 of Phyllobates terribilis. Taxonomy (NCBI): domain Eukaryota; kingdom Metazoa; phylum Chordata; class Amphibia; order Anura; family Dendrobatidae; genus Phyllobates; species Phyllobates terribilis. The sequence continues at coordinate 454,492,379 of NW_027362763.1, read as the reverse complement.
TATCCCTAGTGTCTGGGCTCCCTTTCCCCTCTGTATTGCACTCACACCTGGCGTGACTCTCTGTGTTGCACTCACACCTGGCATGACAATTGTTTACAAAGTGCACAGGGAATAATGACAAAACATTTAAAAACTCGGAAAAATCTGGGAAAGGTTTGACTGTCTGCATAAGGTCCACATTACAATAAATAATGGACACAAAAACAGGCTCCCAGAGAGTCCATGAATATGTAATGCATGAGACAAAATGTAAGACTATAAATAAGGTGATGAAGAGATGACAAAATCATTAATATAAGTATTTGTATATATCTCTGCCAGGGATAACGGAGTGTATAAAAATACCCTAAATAGCAAGGATCTGTCCTAAAGAAAAAACGACTGCAAAAAATACATACGCAAATTCAAAAATACCTTAAGATGTAAATCAGATCAAGGAACTCACATATGATCATAGGACATGTGTCAGCAGAGAGATATAAAGGAGTGAATGGGAGAGAGCAGTATGCCCCAGGCATTACGCCATACGTGATGGCTTCATCAGGGGTGTAGCGAGAGTGCACAATGAGGCCATTTTATATATATATATATATAATGTATACAGGGAGTCCAGCATTCAGAGGCAGGAATCCAATTAACATGCCCATGATAACAATAAAGAAATAACCTATAGGGAAACAGAATACCTGTGAGATAGAAATAGATTAGGCATCTATATCCACAGACACATGCGGCGGACACGCGCCGCCCAAGACGCGATCAAAAATAGCTGTTATGGAACGCAAGCTGCATGCCACTGAGGCAGAAGTGATGTAGCAGAAAGTAGTTATTGTAGCATCGGCGTCTCTGCCTCCTGCCAGGCAGAGACGCCATCCCTCTCACCTCCCCACTCCCCGCGCGACATCCTCCAGCGCTCCTCTTCCTGCAGCGGCCAGCGCACGCTCCTTCCCAGGCACTGTGCTTAGGGCGCGCGCCCTCCCTCTCTCTTAAAGGGGCCGCGCGCGCCGTCCTAAGGAGTACCCGGCGAATTGCCGGAGGACCTCCCATTTATAAGGCACCTTCTCCAAAATGGAGGTGCCCGAGCAAAAGTTGTTGCACAAGTATACTTACCTCTGCTTCAGCCCTCAGGTCCCGTTGCCAGCCTGACTACCAGTCCTGTCTGCCAGCTTGTCTACTCTCCAGCCCGACAGTCTGTCTCCGGGCATCCGCCAGTCTTTCTATGCGCAAGTCCACCTGCTTACCAGGAAGCACCTGCCAGTCACCTGCCGTGCTTGCTAACCCGCTCACCTGGGAGCGCTCGCCTGTTATCCGTCTGTTACCTGCTAGCCTACCTGGAGGCTCTGCTGTCACTTGCCGTGACCACCTGCCTGCTAGCCTAGAGACTTCACCCTGCTTGGCCGTCACTTGCCGTGACCACCTGATAGCCTACCTGGAGGCTCCTGCCGTCACTTGCCGTGACCACCCGCCTGGTAAACCTAGAGACTACTACCTGCTCTGGTGTCACGTACCGTGACCACCTGTCAGCTAAACCAGAGACTTCAGCCTGCTTGCTGTGTCCCTCCGTCATACCGGTCAGTCCAAGCCATCTGACCCGTGGGAGCCACCTGCTCTCTTACAAGGTCGTCCCCAGAGTAGCACCTGGTCCCTCTGCCCGGATCCTCCCAGGTCATGGAGTCGTTAGTCGCCGTCCGACCAGGGTCGGTTCGGGTTGATACTTGGTTACGCCCCTCTGGGTCCCTCCTTGCACCGTGGCACAGAGGTTCCACCACCCGGACCCGTAACAGTTTGCTCGGGCCATGGAACCCGGTGGCACCCAAGCTCCCTTGCTCTCTGACCTATTCCAGGAGGTGTCCCGTCAGAGATCCCAGCAGGAGACCATCCTGAACTACCTGCGGAGTGTCAACTCCCGCCTGGACACACTGAATGTTCCACCTGCGTCTGCTGCGAGTCGTACGACTCCCGCTCCGGCAGCGCCGCTGCCCACCCATACCATGGCATCCAGTCCCAGTCCCCGGCTTTCTGCACCTCCCCGTTTCGGAGGCGACCCCGCGCTAGCTCGGGGTTTCATAAACCAGTGCACCCTGCACTTTGAACTCTTGGCACATCAGTTTATCTCCGACCGGTCCAAAGTGGCATTCATCATGTCCCGTCTCACTGAGGAGGCACTGGCTTGGCTAAATCCCCTGTGGGAGAGAGAGGACCCCCTGGTGTCTGACCTGCCATCTTTCCTCACTGCTTTCCGGAAAGTCTTCGATGAACCGGGACGAAAGACTTCATCAGCCTCCATTCTGCTATGTCTCCGCCAAGGGAGTCTCACCGTGGGCCAATATGCCATACGGTTCCGCACCCTCGCTTCTGAGCTTGCCTGGGATAACGAGGCCCTGGTGTCCGTCTTCTGAGAGGGTCTTTCCAGTCGGATTAAAGACGAGCTTGCCGGCCGGGACATTCCTACCACCCTGGATGACCTGGTGTCACTAGCTACCCGGATTGACATCCGGTTCCAAGAACGCACCAAAGAGACCACCCGTGAGAGAAGGTTTCCACGCCTTGCTCCTACTTTCCAGAGACCTGTCTCTTCATCTGTCACTCCCCGGGCGCACTCACCCGAGCCCATGCACATCGACCAGACCAAGATGGTCAAATCTCGCCAAGAGTCACGCCGAGCCGAGGGGAGCTGCTTCTATTGTGGCAGTAAGGAGCACCTCATCCGTTCCTGCCCGGAGAGGCCGGGAAACTCCAGTGTCTAGGACCGCTCGGAGATGTCGCCCTAGACAAAAGTAAGCCCTCTCCATCCCTGACTTTGTCTGTCTCTATCTCCTGGGGAGAGAACCTTCACTTTGAAGTCACCCACCTGGATTCTGGAGCTGCTGGAAACCTCATTTCCCAGCCCCTGGTTGAGAAATTCCGTATTCCCACCAAATCTCTGGCTGAACCATTGTCATTCGCCTCCGTGGATGGAAGACTCCTTCCAGTGACCATCCTGCTCGTCATGGAACCCATAACGCCGCAGGTGGGAATGCTGCACTCTGAGAAAATCTCCTTCCATGTGCTACCCGGACTCTCTCACTCACTATTGCTAGGCCTACCTTGGCTCCAGACACATGTACCCATGTTGAACTGGCAATCCGGTGAAGTACTCCGGTGGGGGCCGGACTGCCATAAGACCTACCTGGTTCCGGTTCGCCCGGTTCGTCCACCACCTACCCCAGCTAATTTACCCGGTCTTCCCGCTCCTTACTGGCCCTATGCGGACGTCTTCGGTAAAAAGGAAGCAGAGACTTTGCCACCTCATTGGCCATATGATTGCCTGATCGACCTGGTACTTGGCGCCACTCCACCCCGTGGGCGTATTTACCCGTTGTCTGCGGCCGAAACCCGGGCCATGTCTGAGTACATTGAAGAGAACCTGGCTAGGGGATTCATCCGGAAGTCTACCTCCCCGGCTGGAGCCGGATTCTTCTTAGTCAAAAAAAAGGATGGCTCGCTACCCCCCTGTATTGACTATAGAGGACTCAATCAGATCACGGTAAAAAATAAATACCCCTTGCCACTCATCTCCGAGTTGTTTGACCGCCTTAAAGGCGCCAGGATCTTTTCCAAGCTGGATCTACGTGGAGCTTATAACCTGGTCTGTATCCGTCAAGGAGACGAGTGGAAGACGGCATTCAATACCCGGGATGGTCACTATGAGTACCGTGTGATGCCCTTCGATCTCTGCAATGCTCCCGCCATCTTCCAAGAACTGGTCAACGACATCTTCCGTGATCTTCTTTACTCCTGCGTGGTGGTATACCTGGACGATATCTTGGTCTTCTCTCCGGATCTTCCCACACACCGGAGGGATGTTCGTCAGGTCCTGCTTAGGCTCAGACAGAACCACCTCTATGCTAAATATGAGAAGTGCCTCTTCGAGCAGACCTCTCTTCCATTCCTGGGCTATGTTATCTCCCAGACAGGCTTGAGAATGGATCCCGAGAAACTCTGTGCGGTCCTAAAGTGGCCTCGTCCGGAGGGGTTGAAGGCGATTCAGCGATTCCTGGGCTTCGCCAATTACTATCGTCTCTTCATTCCACACTTCTCGTCCCGGACTGCTCCCATATCTGCGTTCACCCGTAAGGGAGTAAATCCGAAGGTATGGTCACCCGAAGCCGAGGAGGCCTTCCTTTCCTTAAAGCAAGCCTTCTCCTCTGCCCTAGTACTGCACCGTCCGGACTGCAATAAACAATTCTACCTGGAGGTTGATGCTTCCTCCTCCGGAGCCGGAGCGGTGCTCACCCAAAAATCTTCTTCCGGGAGAATGGTAACCTGCGGCTTCTTCTCCAAAATCTTCTTCTCATCTGAGTGCAACTACTCCATAGGAGACCGAGAATTGCTAGCCGTCAAATTGGAGTGGTGCTACCAGCTTGAGGGGGCTCTATACTCGGTGATCATCTATACGGATCACAAAAATCTGACATATCTCCAGAATGCCCAAAGACTCAATCCGCGTCAGGCCCGGTGGTCTTTGTTTTTTGCCCGCTTCGACTTCATCATACATTTCCGTCCGACGGACAAGAATGTCAAAGCCGATGCCTTGTCCCGATCCTTCCTGTCCTCCGACCAAGAGGAGGAGCCTATGCACATCATCGACCCCTCCAAGGTGATGAATGTGGCCCCCTTGGATGTGACTCGTCTTCCACCCGGTAAGACGTTTGTAGCGGTTCCTGACCGTGAGAGGGTTCTTCGCTGGGGTCATTCTTCTAAACTAGCCGGCCATGCTGGCCAAAAGAAGACCTTCCTGCTCATTACCCGGCATTACTGGTGGCCTACCCTGCGTAAGGATGTGGTAGACTTCGTCTCAGCTTGTTCATCTTGTGCCCGCAACAAAGTTCCCAGACATTTACCAGCCGGTCATCTCCTGCCTCTTCCCGTACCTGCTGCCCCGTGGCAACACATCGCCATGGACTTTATCACAGACCTCCCTGTTTCTGCCGGATGTACAGTCATTTGGGTGGTCGCGGACCGCTTTTCTAAAATGGCCCACTTCATTCCTCTGCCTGGTCTCCCGTCGGCATCAGAGCTAGCTAAGGACTTTTTTCACCATATCTTTCGTCTCCATGGCCTACCCCTCCACATCGTGTCGGATCGAGGGGTTCAGTTCACCTCACGCTTCTGGAGAGCTACCTGTAAGCTGCTGGATGTCACCCTGGATTTCTCCTCCGCTTACCACCCACAGTCCAATGGTCAAGTAGAGCGGATCAACCAGATCCTTACCAGCTACCTCCGGTACTTTGTCAATGCCCACCATACTGATTGGGTGGACCTCCTACCATGGGCCGAATTCTCTTATAACAATCATGAGAGCGAATCCACTTCCAAGTCCCCGTTCTTTATTGTCTATGGCCAACACCCCCGGATTCCGTTTCCCATCTCCGCTTCTGTGGACAACCCTGCTGCGGAGTCTCTGGTCAGTGAATTCTCCTCTATTTGGGAGAGTACTAGGTCCGCACTTCTTCAGTCCTCCGAGCGGATGAAGAGATTTGCTGACAAAAGACATCTGGATCCGCCTCAATTCCGTCCAGGAGACAAGGTTTGGCTCTCCTCCAAACATGTGCGGCTTAAAATACCCTCCTACAAGCTGGGTCCTCGGTTCATCGGTCCATTTGAGGTCCTTAAACAGATCAATCCAGTGGCCTACAAGTTGAAGCTTCCACCCACCTTACGCATTCCCAACTCCTTCCACGTATCTCTCCTCAAACCTGCTGTCTTTAACTCTTTCTCCAATAATTCAGGTACTCCTCCTGCTCCGGTTTCTGCTGAGGATGTTTTTGAGGTAGAGAATATTCTGGCCACCAAGAGGGTAAGAGGGAGAACCTTTTTTCTGGTGGACTGGAAGGGGTTTGGCCCAGAGGAGAGAACTTGGGAACCCAGGGAGAACATCCATGCCCCGCTTCTCCTTGAAAATTTTTTTGCCAGCCTAAAAAAGAGGGGGCGTAAAGGGGGGGGTTACTGTAGCATCGGCGTCTCTGCCTCCTGCCAGGCAGAGACGCCGTCCCTCTCACCTCCCCGCTCCCCGCGCTGCGTCCTTCAGTGCTCCTCTTTCTGCAGCGGCCGGCGCGCGCTCCTTCCCGGGCACTGTGCTTAGGGCGCGCGCGCGCTCCCTCTCTCCTAAAGGGGCCGCGCACGCCGTCCTAAGGAGTCCCCAGCCAATTGCCGGAGGACCTCCCATTTATAAGGCACCTCCTCCAAAATGGAGGTGCCCGAGCAAAAGTTGTTGCACAAGTATACTTACCTCCGCTTCAGCCCTCAGGTCCCATTGCCAGCCTGACTACCAGTCCTGTCTGCAAGGTTGTCTACTCTCCAGCCCGACAGTCTGTCTCCGGTCATCCGCCAGTCTGTCTATGGGCAAGTCCACCTGCTTACCAGGAAGCACCTGCCAGTCACCTGCCTGCTACCTGCTGTGCTTGCTAACCCGCTCACCTGGGAGCACTCGCCTGTTACCCGTCTGTTACCTGCTAGCCTACCTGGAGGCTCTGCTGTCACTTGCCGTGATCACCTGCCTCCTAGCCTAGAGACTTCACCCTGCTTGGCCGTCACTTGCCGTGACCACCTGATAGCCTACCTGGAGGCTCCTGCCATCACTTGCCATGACCACCCGCCTGGTAAACCTAGAGACTACTACCTGCTCTGGTGTCCCGTACCGTGACCACCTGTCAGCTAAACCAGAGACTTCTGCCTGCTTGCTGTGTCCATCCGTCATACCGGTCAGTCCCAGCCATCTGACCCGTGGGAGCCACATGCTCTCTTACAAGGTCGTCCCCAGAGTAGCACCTGGTCCCTCTGCCCGGATCCTCCCTGGTCACGGAGTCGTTAGCTGCCGTCCGACCAGGGTCGGTTCGGGTTGATACTTAGTTACGCCCCTCTGGGTCCCTCCTTGCACCGTGGCACAGAGGTTCCACCACCCGGACCCGTAACAGTTATCACAGGAAACTGTGCGTTGGAGTGCACATACAGCTATGGTGGAGAATAAGGTGAATGAATACAATCGAAATTAAACTGCTGCATGCACTCCAGTCTGGAAACCAAGGGAGAGAAAAAGTACAAAATATAATATGTATTTACACAAGACATTGAGAAAAAGAAAAACTATAACCAATAAAGGTACATATAAATGTGGAGGCAAAAGCTATAAACATAATATATACATAATGTATACAGAAGCCGGAAAAAAAAAAAACTGCACAAAACAGGTAAGTATATAAAAACATATCCAAAAATTACATGGAAAAATACTAACAGCACAGCAAGTGTGTCAATTAGACTACACTGCCAAGATATATCAGCGCTGATATAATCTAAAATTTGGAATTAGCATTTGGATTTAGCGTTTATAAAAACCTGTGAAAAGAAGGTCCTCATTAATACCCCTTGGGAAGTCACAATCGAGTTTATAGATCCAACGGGACTCACAAAGTAACAGTGCTGGAACAATGGCACCACCCCTGATGTTTGAGGAGACAGCATCTAGGCCCACAACCCTGGTGCCCGTAAGTCTCTAATTCTACATTTGTGCTATTGCATATAGTGTGAGGCTACTGTGGATAGCATCTTGCCCTGTTTATGATGTTTTTCAGCTAGGACAATATTAGAATAATGTTGCTGTAGCCTTTTTCATCATTTCTGTGTGGTTTAGCCAACATACAACATAGTGCAGGGACAAATGAGGACATAGATGACATTATTAGACTGACAGATAATACACTTACAGAGTGGATATTCATGCTGATCCCTAGGGTTAGTGAAAGTATACATAGAAGACATATAGGGACAGACCGAACAATTTCCGCATGCATGTGAGCCTTTGAGAGAGAAGCCCTATTAAGGCTAGTTGATGGTCATCCAAAATGACTTTTAATGAGGTTGTCCTTTAAATTCTTAGCCTTTTCTAGCCGTTAAGAGTGGTTTTGAAGAAATAATATCCCTCTGTTTTGATTCCGCCAGTAGGATACTACAATTTTTATTAAGCAATTTGAGATCTTGCCACTGGTTATTGAAGGAGTTGACCAGCCAATAATTGTTGCATGGTTTCATCTTGGGATATAACAAGTCGGTCCTATTTTGTTGATAAGCACGATGCATCATTAGTCACTCGCTTGGGGTACCCTCTGGTCCTAAACCGTTAAGTGAGTTCTCCAGCCTGCAAGTTATAATCATATTCGTCACTACATTTGCGTTTAGCCCTAATGAATTGACCAAAAGGTATGGCTTCCTTAATGTGTGTAGGGTGAAAGCTAGAAAAGTGAAGTAAGCTGTTTGTAGAAGTTGCTTTACGAAAAAGAGTCAAGGTCACCCTATTATCCTGTATTGAGAGCTGCACATCCAGAAAATTCAAATTGGTGGCCATAGTGGAAGTGAGAACCATGTTACAAGAGTTAGAGTTCGGGGTGGAAATGAACTCAGAACACAATTCTGGAGAGCCAGTCCAAAAGTAGAGAACATTGTTGATGTACCTATACCACTTTAATACATGACGCTTAAAGATCCAGGGGATACACATATGTCACCTCTCATCAACCCAAAAAGAGGATGACAATGGAGGGGGCACAATATGCACCCAGGGCTGTACCAAATATTTGTTTGTAGTAGGTACAATGAAAAAGAAAATAATCGTGCTTAAGTACAAACGACAATAACTTCAAAAGGAATTGATTATGGGAACTGTCAGTATCACCTGTTTGTTCCAAGAAGAACTTTGTAGCTTGCAGACCCAACTCATGTGGTATGCTGGTGTAGAGAGACTCCACGTCAAGTGATACCAGTATAATTCCAGGTGGAAGAGAGATATTCTCCAAGATCTCCAACAAATGCATGGTGTAATGAGTATAAAAGGCCAGTTGGGCAACCACAGGTTGAAGATAAAAGTCTAGGCATTCACACGTCCGTTCACTGAGGCCACCAATTCCGGCCACAACAGGTCTGCTGGGGGGATTAAGCAGAAAGTTGTGGACCTTTGGTAAAAAGTAAAAGGTGGGGATGACAGGTTTTGAGATGATTAAAAAATTCCGCTCATGTTTATTGATGGTGCACTGTGAAAACGTCTAGTTCACCAATAAATCCAGTTACTTCTTCAAGGTAAGTGATGGATCTGAAGGAAGGACAACATATACATTTGAATTAGTTAGTTGTCTCCTGTCCTCCGTCAGATATAAATTGACCGGCATTTGCCTATGTATTTTTTGCATTTGATTTTTCCTTTAGGACAGGTCTTTGCTGTTTAGTGTATTTTTATACACTCTGTTATCCCTGGCAGAGATATATATATAAATACTTATATTAATTATTTTGTCATCTCTACAGCACATTGTTTTTATACCATATAGTCTTACATTTTGTCTCATATTCATGGACTGTCTGGGAGCCTGTTTTTGTTTCCATTATTTATTGTAATGTGGACCCTATGCAGACGGTCAAACCTTTCCCTAGTCTTCCCGACTTTTTAAATGCTTTTTAATACAATCCTAATTTGCCATAAATAGCTGAGATTATACACATATATCAAATAATCTAATCTAATTATGGCAAATTAGGATTTTTAATTCATTTTAATTCATTAGCCCATAAAATAACTATTTTAATGTAATACAATAAAAGCTAAGTTTTATTGACTTGCTAGAAAGGGGTAATTTACAGTGGGGCTTTGTCCATTTGGGCCTTTTTGGATCGTGACATGATTTATTTTATTCATCCATTTCATGTATTCTCCATTTTGTTTGTTTTTTGCACATTGTTATCCTTTTCCTATGTATTGAGATCTTACCCTTTTTGTTCACTCTCTATCATCTTGCGAATATTATTGTTTCAGTTCTGTGCACACCAATATTTACTGAATAATATAAATCCCAGAATGCTTTGCTGGTGTGTTGGCACGTCAATCAGGACCCACAAGCTCCTCCTCCTTTGACATATATTTGCGACCGCATACTACAAGTCACATTGGGCTACCAGTCCCAAAAATGACCAAACGAAAGATGAAAAACAGGAGCTTTCCAGGAAAAGTGGAAGCAGAATATCCATTTACAAATGTAAAGGACTGACATGTTTGTCTTGTGTTGTGAGCTAATGTAGCTGGAACCAAAGAATATAACATAAGTAGAGACAGAGACCCTGATTCCAGCAATGAGTCACTTACTCGGCTGCTTGCTGTAGTTTTGACAAAATTACAGTTTTATCAGTAGGAGATTATCATTAGAGGACTAGTAACCTTGCTGCCAGGTATTCAAGCATATTCATGAGCTCTGTATAACCCCACCCCCACCACTGATTGACAGATTTCTGCCCATGTACATTGTACACAGAAAGCTGCCAATCAGTGGTGTGGGGGGATTATACAGAGCTCAGTATTCAGAGAACTGCTAGAGTTGCAGCAGATATAATTTTAATAAAATCTCTGTTTTATCAAGCAGCAAAGTGATATATAGCTAGATCTCTGTCCCTATATTATGCTTTCTTTAGATGGGGCAGCAAAAGCTTAGTCACAGGTTCCCTTTAAGCTTTGCTTGCTCTAGATTCAATGTTTAAGCAAAACTTACCGTATTTTTCGGCCTATAAGATGCACCGGACCATAAGACGCACCCTAAATTTTGGGGTGGAAAATAGGAAAAAAAAAATTATAAGATTGGGGTCCGTCTTATAGTCTGAATAGGTATCTTACCTGGAGGGGCGGTGGAGCGGGGGTCACAGGAGGCAGGGTCCTTCCGAAATCCAGCAAAAGTGGAGGAATGCTGCGGACCTTGGATGCGAGAAGCCGGTGCTCTAGCAGCGGTGAGTTGCGATGGTGATGAAGCAGGATCGCAGGGCCCTCCGTTCCCTCCCTCAGGAACCCAGCGGATACAGCAGAAGAGGTGAGATGCTGTGGGGCCAGTGCCTGGTTGGGGGCTGGTGTCTGGCTGTTGGCTGGGGCCTGGCTGTGGGCCGGTGCCTGGGGCTGGGGGCCTGGTGCCTGAGGCTGAAGGCCTGGTGCTTGGGGGCCTGGAGCCTGTGGCTGGGGGCATGGTGCTGGGGGCTGGGGTCTGGTGCCTGGTGCTGGGGGCCTGGTGCTGGGGGCCTGGGGCCTGGCGCTGGGGCCTGGTACTGGGAGACTGGTGCTGGGGGCCTGGTACTGGAGGCTTGGCACTGGGGGCCTGGTGCCTGGGGCTGGGGGCCTGGTGCTGGGGGCCTGGCACTAGGGCTTGGTGCTGGGGGCCTGGTGCCTGATGCTAGGGGCCTGGGGCTTGGTGCTGGGGGACGGGGCCTGGTACCGGGGCCGGTGCCTTGCTGTTAGCAGTGTGGTAGAGCGGCGTCAGTGGCTTCTGGTGCCCCCGGCCACCTTCCTGAAGCTGTGATCTACAGGAAAATGGCCGCCAACGTGGCAGAGCGCATGTGAAGGCTCCGACGGCCATTTTCCTGTAGATCACAGCTTCAGGAAGATGGCCACGGCCACTGGAAAGCTGCTCACGCAGCTCTGCCTCACAGCCAGACACCGGCCCCGGTACCCGGCCAGGCCCCGGCCCCCAGCCAGATACCGGCCCGCCTCACCTGTTCTGCTGCCACCGCCGCCTTCCTGGTGGAAGGAGGGGATTGAGGGCCCTGTGATCCCGCTCCACCACCACCACACCACCGGTAAGCTACGTTCGGATATACAGTATAAGACGCACCCCCCATTTTCCTCCGAAATTTGGGGGGGGGGGGGGAGTGCGTCTTATGGTCCGAAAAATACGGTAAGTTTGTTTCTATATGAAAAGGTTCATCATTTTATTTAAAGGGGTATTCCCATCTCCAACATCCCATCCCAATATGTAGTAGGTGTAATAATAATAATATTAGCCAATACCTCCAATTAGAAATGTAGTAGAGTATTTTTGATTCGCTATGTCTCTTTCCTCATGCGCAGGCATTGCAGGACCTTAGGTTTCCATGGTTACGACCACTAGCAATTAGCTAACTAACTGTGACTTTATCAGTGGATGTAACCATGGATACCTAAGGTCTTGCAATGGCTGCGTATGAGGAAAGAGACATAGCCAGTCAAAAATACTATAGTACATTTCTAATTGGAGGTATTGGCTAATATTATTACTATTACACCTACTACATTTTGGGATAGGATCTTGGAGATGGGAATACCCCTTTAATGATAAGGAAAAACTTCCTCAATTGTAGACATTTTATTAATAAATATCAAGGTTGGCCTGCGACTTTGTCCATGTTTTTAATTTTGGCCCTCTGTGTATTTGAGTTTGACACCCCTGGCATAGACTAAGGACCGCAGGGGTCAGAAACGCATTACCTTTTATTGGTGTGTTCCTGCTGCCGATATTTGTATATTTTTTCTATTCTGTTTTGTACTGAGCCACAGAAGCATACGGTACATGTTTTCGTATGATTAAAAAAAGAGTTTATTTTTTCATAGGAAATCGAGTTTTGTCTCAAATCCTGGATTACTGTACCTATATGGTATAAAACCAGTGTGATTACATTTGTCTAATACTTCACTACTCTTATACCACGAGAGATACCAGCATTAATCCATTTACTATTAACAACCAAAATTGGACCGCAAGACCCATAGCAAACATCTATTACAATGACAGGATTACCTACGATTATACAATGTCCTATAAATAACTCTTTAGCCAAAATAATTTTAATAAACTACCAATACCATAACTACATTATTGTATTTATTGAGGTTGGAATTTTGTACAAAGAGAAATACACAGACTGACAAAAAAAATGTTATTGAAAACACTCCATTAAAAACCCATTAGGATACTGCGGGCATATTACTACAACAATAGCATCATATAATAATATCCGTCAAAATAAATTAAAAACTTAAAAAAAAAAGTAGAGATAAAATACAAGGAAATACACAAAAAATTGATGATAATGTTCACATGATGAACACATTATTGCACTGACACATCAAATAACAATGCATCTTCCATGTATATATAGACCATAGATAATGAGGCCATTGAATATGATTCCTACCAAACAAAAAATATAAACATACAGTACAGACCAAAAGTTTGGACACACCTTCTCATTTAAAGATTTTTCTGTATTTTCATGACTATGAAAATTGTACATTCACACTGAAGGCATCAAAACTATGAATTAACACATGTGGAATTATATACTTAACAAAAAAATGTGAAACAACTGAAAATATGTCTTATATTCTAGGTTCTTCAAAGTAGTCACCTTTTGCTTTGATGACTGCTTTGCACACTCTTGGCATTCTCTTGATGAGCTTCAAGAGGTAGTCACCGGAAATGGTCTTCCAACAATCTTGAAGGCGCTCCCAGAAATGCTTAGCACTTGTTGGCCCTTTTGCCTTCACTCTGCGGTCCAGCTCACCCCAAACCATCTCGATTTGGTTCAGGTCTGGTGACTGTGGAGGCCAGGTCATCTGGCGTAGCACCCCATCACTCTCCCTCTTGGTCAAATAGCCCTTACACAGCCTGGAGGTGTGTTTGGGGTCATTGTCCTGTTGAAAAATAAATGATGGTCCAACTAAATGCAAACCGGATTGAATAGCAAGCCGCTGCAAGATGCTGTGGTAGCCATGCTGGTTCAGTATGCCTTCAATTTTGAATAAATCCCCAACAGTGTCACCAGCAAAGCACCCCCACACCATCACACCTCCTCCTGCATGCTTCACGGTGGGAACTAATCATGTAGAGTCCATCCGTTCACCTTTTCTGCGTCGCACAAAGACACGGTGGTTGGAACCAAACATCTCAAATTTGGACTCATCAGACCAAAGAACAGATTTCCACTGGTCTAATGTCCATTCCTTGTGTTCTTTAGCCCAAACAAGTCTCTTCTGCTTGTTGCCTGTCCTTAGCAGTGGTTTCCTAGCAGCTATTTTACCATGAAGGCCTGCTGCACAAAGTGTCCTCTTAACAGTTGTTGAAGAGATGTGTCTGCTGCTAGAAATCTGTGTGGCATTGACCTGGTCTCTAATCTGAGCTGCTGTTAACCTGCGATTTCTGAGGCTGGTGACTCAGATAAACTTATCCTCAGAAGCAGAGGTGACTCTTAGTCTTCATTTCCTGGGGCGGTCCTCATGTGAGCCAGTTTCTTTGTAGCGCTTGATGGTTTTTGCAACTGCACATGGGGACACTTTCAAAGTTTTCCCAAATTTTTGCACTGACTGACCTTCATTTCTTAAAGTAATTATGGCCACTCGTTTTTCTTTACTTAGCTGCTTTTTTCTTGCCATAATACAAATTCTAACAGTCTATTCAGTAGGACTATCAGCTCTGTATCCACTAGACTTCTGCACAACACAAATGATGGTCCCAACCCCATTTATAAGACAAGAAATCCCACTTATTAAACCTGACAAGGCACACCTGTGAAGTGAAAACCATTTCCGGTGACTACCTCTTGAAGCTCATCAAGAGAATGCCAAGAGTGTGCAAAGCAGTCATCAAAGCAAAAGGTGGCTACTTGAAGAACCTAGAATATAAGACATATTTTCAGTTGTTTCACACTTTTTTGTTAAGTATATAATTCCGCATGTGTTAATTCATAGTTTTGATGCCTTCAGTGTGAATGTACAATTTTCACAGTCATGAAAATACAGAAAAATCTTTAAATGAGAAGGTGTGTCCAAACTTTTGGTCTGTACTGTACAAGAAAATGATTGCACTAAAAATGTATTACTCCAAAATGAATCACAATGTTCACATTAAGACCACATGACTATATTATGTATCCATTTGCAGTAATCCCTATGAATATGGTGTTCTTTTGGTGATGAGCAGTTTTGGCTGAGCACCAAACATAACTTGTGGAATTATGCCAAAAAAATTTCATCAGATCATAGTACATTTTCCAACCATTCTTTTGGCAGACTTGATGTAGGTTTTGGCAAGACGTAGCCAGACTTGGAAGTTTTTTTTGTAAGAAAAGGCTTCCGTTTTGGCCATCTTACTCCACAGTCCAGACATATTAAGAATATGAGAGATTTTTGCCACATTCAGTACACAGCCAGTAGTTATGTACTAGCAATAAATTCCTACAGTTCCTTTAATGTTGCTGTAGACTAATTTTCTTCTTGACTTTTCAGCAAATTTGGAGTTTCCAGTTTTAGGTAATGTCACTGTTGTACCCAATATAAGCCACTTCTTGATTACTGTTTTCACAGTGTTCCATGGTATATCTAATGCCCTGGAAATGTTTTTGTACCCTTCTCCTAAATGATAACTTTTAACAATGAGATCCCCTTGCTGTGTATTTTGCTATGTGATTTGTAAAGATTATTGGTGACAGCAAATGTGGAAAAAATTCCAAAATGGTTCTTCTCGGTATGATTTTTTTACATGACAAAAATCTGGCATTTTAAAAGGGGTGTGTTGACTTTTTATTTTCACTATATATATATATATATACAGTATATAGTGAAAATAAAAAGTCAACACACCCCTGCTCAAAAAAATAAAGGGAACACTTAAACAACAGAATATAACTCCAAGTAAATCAAACTTCTGTGAAATCAAACTGTCCACGTAGGAAGCAACACTGATTGACAATCAATTTCACATGCTGTTGTGCAAATGGAATAGACAATAGATGGAAATTATTGGCAATTATCAAGACACACTCAATAAAGGAGTGGTTCTGCAGGTGGGGACCACAGACCACATCTCAGTACCAATGCTTTCTGGCTGATGTTTTGGTCACTTTTGAATGTTGGTTATGCTTTCACACTCGTGGTAGCATGAGACGGACTCTACAACCCACAGAAATTGCTCAGGTAGTGCAGCTCATCCAGGATGGCACATCAATGCGAGCTGTGGCAAGATGGTTTGCTGTGTCTGTCAGCGTAGTGTCCAGAGGCTGGAGGCGCTTCCAGGAGACAGGCCAGTACACCAGGAGAAGTGGAGGAGGCAGTAGGAGGGCAAGAACCCAGCAGCAGGACCGCTACCTCCGCCTTTGTGCAAGGAAGAACAGGAGGAGCACTGCCAGAGCCCTGCAAAATGACCTCCAGCAGGCCACAAATGTACATGTGTCTGCACAAATGGTTAGAAACTGACTCCGTGAGGGTGGTATAAGGGCCCGATGTCCACAGATGGGGGTGGTGCTCACAGCCCAACACTGTGCAGGACGCTTGGCATTTGTCACAGAACACCAGGATTGGCAAAGTCGCCACTGGCGCCCTGTGCTCTTCACAGATGAAAGCAGGTTCACACTGAGCACATGTGACAGAGTCTGGAGATGTTGTACAGAGCGATCTGCTGCCTGCAACATTCTTCAGCATGACCGGTTTGGCAGTGGGTCAGTAATGATGTGGGGTGGCAGTTCTTTGGAGGGCCGCACAGCCCTCCATGTGCTCGCCAGAGGTAGCCTGACTGCCATTAGGTACCGAGATGAGATACTCAGACCCCTTGTGAGACCATATGCTGGTACAGTTGGCCCTGGGTTCCTCCTAATGCAGGACAATGCCAGATCTCATGTGGCTGGAGTGTGTCTGCAGTTCCTGAAAGATGAAGGCATTGAAGCTATGGACTGGCCTGCCCGCTCCCCAGACCTGAATCTGATTGACCACATCTGGGACATCATGTCTCGTTCCATGCACCAATGTCACATTTCACCAGAGACTGTCCAGGAGTTGGCAGATGCTTTAGTCCAGGTCTGGGAGGAGATCCCACAGGAGACCATCCACAACCTCATCAGGGGCATGCCCAGGCATTGTAGGGAGGTCATACAGGCACGTGGAGGCCACACACGATACTGAGCCTCATTTTGACTTGTTTTAAGGACATTATATCAAAGTTGGATCAGCCTGTAGTGTGTTTTTCCTCTTTAATTTTGGTGGTGACTCCAAATCCAGGCCTCCATTGGTTAATAAATTTGATTTCCATTGATGATTTTTGTGTGATTTTGTTGTCAGCACATTCAACTTTGTACAGAACAAAGTATTCAATGAGAATATTTCATTCATTCAGATCTAGGATGTGTTATTTGAGTGTTCCTTTTATTTTTTTGAGCAGTGTATAAACCAACATCCTAATAAGTGTGTCATGGGCTTATCTGGTAAGGTGGATTCTCTAAGCTGTAGGTCAGGGTGAGCCACAATGACCAAAGGCGATGATGCACCAGAGCTAGACTTCCCAGGCCATTTTGGGAACAGTGGATGCCCGTACGGCTGTCTATACAGGATGGCAGCAGAGCCAAACATGCAGACAATACAGTAACAGTAGAAAAGAGAAGGCAACCTGGACTCTGGTTGCAGAAATGCAGTAGTTGACAGGAGCAGCAGAGTTGAGGATACAGCATCACCAGGAATAGCAGACATGAGTTTGTTCTTAAGTATCTTGATCAGCAGAATTGGGGGAGTGGTAGTACGAGAAATAGCAGATGAAAGTTCAATATCAGGTACCTTAATTCAGCAGTTAAGGCTGCAGTAGCACAAGCAATAGTAGAGATGAAATTGTTATCAGATACCCTGATTGAGCAAAGTTGAGGGCACAGCAAAATGCACCAATAAAATCAAAGCTGTCTGGTAATACTAGATGCTTGCTGAATAGGAGTCTGGACTATCTGAACAAATAATCAGACACAAGGCTTGAGCATATCCAAGCGATAAGTGTAGACAGGCTTCAGGAAAGCACATGGTAGCAGAGAGCAGAGTGCACTTCTGCCTGAATATTCAGGTGGCACACAGATACCTGAGTAGGCTTTAAAATGCCTTGACTAATGACATCAGCTGTGCTAACTGGGTTACCATAGTAACCCTGTACAGACCTGCATAGGGAGAGCTGGATATATTGGAAAGAAGCGAAACCCAACATTGGAGCTGGTAAAGGTGTGTATCAAAGCGTTACTCACTAGTCCCAGGTCCAGCACTAACCTCCACATCATCCTTCCCCAGCAGCCAGCACTGTAGGCTTCCTTGAGCATTGGCTTATCTGTAGCACCCTGAGGATTCGGCTGCTACAGGGGTATTACACCTCAAGCCAGAGGTGTGGTATTCCACTCCCGGGTAAGGATGGAGTGTGGAACTGAGCTTAGTAGGCTGCATGCACTACATACATCCCATTTCCGGGGGACAGAACTACGGTACTCCCACCAAGTAAATGTGCAGGTACGACAGCGTCTGTCCCTGGCTGGAGTGGGAGGGGGGTGGAACATCCCAGTAGTGTAGGGGCAGATAGGGGGAGTAGTCTGGGTAAAGCTAGGAGCTCATTGGGTGCTGGTCACCTGGGCTCACACATAGAGGGAGTATATAAGGTGGGCACCATCTTAGATCAGGGTTCAGTTCAGGCAGGAGGAGAAGAGCAGAGGAGCTCAGCCAGGAGGGCTGACAGGGAGCTGTGGCTCCGGCTGGGCCCAGCTCCAGAGCAAGGCCTACAGAGAGAGAGAGAGGAGTCAGAAGGACCCAGAGAGAAAGACAGAAGGAACCCCAAGAACCCAGAAACAGACCAGAAAGGGTGAGGGGTTGGCGGACACGGGTACCAGAACCCAAGCTGGCAGAGGCAGAAGTAACCCTTAGCCAGGAACCGGAGGTCGTGGTCAAGATTTGCCACGACCCTCACCAAATCCACCAGAAAGGCACACCAAGCATAGGGTCAGGGAACCCAGAGGAGGTTTGACCACCAAGAGACCCGAGGGAGCCGGCCAAAGGTGGATCCCTGGTGGGAACGGCCAGGAGGAAGAGAGAGACAGGGAAGCACAGGACCATGCTCCGGACTGCCTGGGGGTTGGCCGAGTCCAGGACCTGGTGGACGCAGCACGGCTCGGGTGGTCACTCAAGGCCAGAGTGACTAAAGCAACATCAGTGAGTAAAAACCCTGAAACTGCATCTCCTGACTCTGCCTCTCCTTCCTGCATCATCACAACCCCCATCATCCACACCTGCTGCCCTGAGGCCATACCCCTCCCATTGGGGGTTATACCATCACTGCTGCACATATACCACCGGCCTCAGCGGACTGCTCTGCAGCGGCGGCTTCAAAGCCGCACTCAACGGGTGGCGTAGTCGACACTTAACAACATCTACAAAGACTGCCACACACTTAGTTTGACACCCTGGGCACGGACCGGGTCACCGCCACAAGGACTACTACCCCCATACAGATCCGGCTCCGGGTATCCCCTGAACATGGCCCAGGGGGCGCGTCATATCATAGTAACCTGGAGTGCACGACTGATGTAACACAATGAGGCCTTAAAGGTAATTCAAGTACTTTGGCATCCACATCACAGACACACTGCTAGGCTCTGCTTTGCTTTTTAAGTGTGCCTCCTCACATTCCCAGCTATTGGGATCTGCGGCAACACACTTCTGTTCTACTGAAATGCTTCTTAAGTTACCAAGACTCTACCACAACTACTGGAATACTGTACATTATCACAAGTATACCACTTGAGAAACCTACATCTGCTACATTGCTTATCTCTGTTACTTCAAGTCTTTTTTTGATAAGTCTAGTTCTGCTACATTACCCCAAGTGTGTCTCCTGTCAAACCCTGCTCTTCTTTACTGCTGGACTTTGCTTCATCACCACAAGTGTGTCTCCTAACAAAACCCAATTCTGCTCTACCATTGTTCTATGCTTCTTCACCACAGGCAAGTCTCCAGTCCTATCCAGCTCTGATGTTTTACTACTCTGCTACTTTTCTTTGTTCAGCTTTATTGGGCCCACTTCAGCCTTTGTTGCTCCAGCTGCCATCTAGCTTCTACAGATTGCTCATATGGACCAAGGACTTTGAGGATTCATGTCCCCAAGTGAAACATAACAGGAAGATATATCTCAACTCTTAGAAGAGGAAACCAATATATGGATAAAGAGTACAGAGAAAGACATTAAATCCATGCAGAACAACCAAGGATGTCCTGCACCTGTACAAAAAAAAGGTTCATCCAAGAGCCGGACATATTGGTGTGGAGTTACATTTTCTGAGGGATCTTCAAGGGCAGGGTCTCCAGGACTTGCTGTATTGCCCAACTGACTAAATGACTGTGGATATTTATTGCAAGTCATTGATTGAAAACAAAACGAGTGAAATATACTAGACTAAGCCTTAGTTGTTGAGAAGGGGTGTTGGCATGTACAACTGCAGGCTTATGTTATTGAGGGACAATCTTTAGTAGACAGCAGATGGTGTTATGGTCTAGATAGACTATATTTTACGAGTTCGCTAGTTTATTTTGTCTTGTTATTCCTGTGATCCTCCATGTTGTGATGATGCAGATAATAGTTACTTTATGTCCATTCTCCTACAATGCCTGAGTGCTGAGGGTTCTGCTGAAATCTACATGATACCAGTAGTACGGAATTGGCCAAAGGTTCACTGAATTGGCTTCTGCACTCAGAAATCAGCATCAGCTATGACAGAGGAAGGCATTTGTTTAGCAATTAAAATGATCGGACAGACATGTATGTCACTATTACAAAGAGGAGACCGCAAACTCTTTACTGTGTCAACAAAAGAAGTCTAGATTCTGGGATCTGGGCCTGGTGTTCCAAGCCGGAATCTCTGGATACTTCATAATCAAACTATTAATACGTTTTATATATGTAGGCATTTTATCAAGCTGAACATTAAGTAATAAACCTGTGATGGGAAATTAAGAAAAATAATAAGAACATAACTGTGTAGTTCCACATAATAAAGCATACCTAGCAAAAAAATTTCAAAAGGTACCAATTTGTCATCCCATAAGGAGCATTATGGTGGATTCTGAACCAATCGCAATAAATCACATTTCTTGTTATGGCAGAAAAACTATGCCTAAAACATCAACCTCTGATAATTGTAAAATGCTGTACTGATAATAGAAAGCGAACAACCTTTAATAGGTTATTAACAGGACACATTTACTTTTGAAAGAACAAAGAAATGTCTGCAGATTTCAAGAGCAGGAGGGATGTTCACTGGATTTAACAGACTACATAAGTGAATGTCATTAGAACAATGTGCTTTAGAATCCTTTGCACTTCAGTCTATGTAACACTAATGGCTTAGCCTTAGATCCAAAAGCTGACAAAACCAAACTCTGAAACGTAACTGTAATGCAATTTAAACAGAACAAAAAGAAAAGGACAACATATTGATACTGTTACATGTGCTTAAGAGTTGGGATGACAAAGACAGAAAAGAACTGATAAGCCTGGTATAAAGGTTTTGCTAGTCATTTACCAAAAAAACAGTTTCTTTAACATTTCACGCAAGGTAAACTTCAACAATGCTTTTGTTACTGTATCCCTGGTGTGCGGCATATATAACATATAGCAACAGAACACATTCAGAAAATGGAATATGACAAAGAGGTCTGTAAAAAAGTAAATCAAAGATAATTACAGCACAAACATAAAAATACTACCCGAGTTAAACAGTTTCTTGTTTCTACAATTTATTTTATTTACAATACTACTTTACATATTCTTGTAGAAACCTGCAAATTTCACTAAGAATTGTGTCTAATGTCTTTCGTTCTGAATCTTATGGTAATGCGATTATAATTGGGAATTCTATGAATATTATCATCACACAATGACCAATTTTTTTTAAAAAAAAGTGCTAGTAGTAAATCATTCAAGCTACTAAATATTTTTACAGTATAAGCATTGATTCACAATTTCTCTCAGTGTTTGTCTGTTCCTTTCATTTTTTTTGCCATAGAAAAAACATATATCCTTTTAGATTTATGTATTCCAAAATTATGCCCTGATGATATA
Source organism: Phyllobates terribilis (assembly GCF_046119375.1). Lineage (NCBI taxonomy): Eukaryota > Metazoa > Chordata > Amphibia > Anura > Dendrobatidae > Phyllobates > Phyllobates terribilis. The sequence continues at coordinate 454,470,663 of NW_027362763.1, read as the reverse complement.
CAGGTACATTTTAGATGTCAACATTCTGGTAAGTTCACCAAACTTGCCACCTACTCCACCCTGCCAGATAATTCCACTGTTCTGTGGTGGCAATGACAATGATGACAACAATGATTACTGATAGTATTAGAGACGTTTTGCGGAATACAAGTATTTACGTTACCAAGTATGTCAGAAGAGGTAACAACTACTCTACAAATCCAATAACTCACAGGTTATATCCTCTCTGTTTGGATTCATTGTCTTTCAATTTCTTCTCCATCTGGCCTAGACCACTATGACAACTTCTGCTGACACCTGCAGAGATTGTTACCCAGATATCCACTTATTCCTCAATTCTGCAGCTATTCCTAGCCGCTATAGCAACACAAATTTAGATCCCAACTAAACTCCTAATTTATTTCAGTCACCAAGCTTTAATTGCAACACAAGCATATTTTCCGTGCATTCACCAATCTTGAACTAACCGTCAGACTGTCAAATAGAGTAGTGTGATTCATCATTCCATTTTATATGTTTCCACTGCTATAGAGTTCAATTTTACACCGTTCTCGTTGATCCTTGGCATTGTGCTTGGTGATATCAAGCTTGAATGCAGCAACTCAACCATGGAAACCCATGCCATGAAGCTCCTAGAGCTCAGATTTTTTTTGCTAGTGTTAATGCCAGACAAGCTTTGAAACCCTGCAGTCATTGAGCCCTCAGAGCGTTGGCAACATTTATGCACTATTCGCTTCAGCACTCTGTGACCCTGCTCTGTAGCTGTCTCACACAGTGTAGGAAAGACGAAGCGCAACACGAAGAGATGAGGGGAAGGGAGCCCAGACACTAAGGAAAGAGGGGGTGTAGACCTCCTCGGCTGATCTGATATCACCCTGTCTTCCCTATATTGGTTTCTCACCAATCGCTGATCAGAAACCTAAAACCCTGTATCTCCCTAGAGCTAGGCCCTGGCTAGGGAAGGGGGGTGAGCGCTAGTCAGTCCCCACTAACAACTAAAGACAGCAAGGGGAGACAGACACAGGTGAAGTAACTTAGCTTGAGCCGACTTCAGAGAGATTACACACATGGCCTCTTAGCACCAAAGAGGTAGTAAGCAGACTGCAACAGCTCCAAGCCTTCACAAGTGGTCATATGAATATCACCGGCACCTCCCTAAAGCAAACAGAAAGTATTTAAACACCAAGGCCTGGGTGTCAATTAGCCGGAGGTAGGTAGCCGCTGGGTGCTAGAGTGAGACAAATTTAAGAAGGTGTCTAATGCCAAACGAAGAGATCTCCTGCAACCAACTGCAGGGCGACTGACTGTCACATCTTACACACCCATAACAGTAGCTTTATATGGTCTGCTACTTCATGGCTTATATTCTGTGGTTCCTAAACACTTCCACTTTCCAATAACATCACTAAATTGATACTGGAATATTTATGAGGGAAGAAATTTCACCTGGTGAGTCGATTGACGAAGCCACAGGCCAGGGTGGGCACACACACTCAAGGCTAAAGAACTCATTTAATAATTTTGCCTTATCTTGATCCTCACTCCCCATTACCATTATTTAGGGGACCCACCCTTGTGGATGTTGTTTTTTGGGGGTATTCATGTATTTAAAGAATTTCTAGAGATCTGCCTCGCTTCCCATGGCTTCCTTCCATTTATTTTCTAGCTTAGCTGATTTAATTACATTTTTGAACATTCTATTCAGCTCTTTGTAGCTTTTAAATGCTAGATCTGACCCCTCAGATTTATGTATTCTATATGCCCTTTTATGACATTAATGATTTACCATTAGGTGTTAGCCAAGTGAGGTTTAATTTTTGTCTCCTATACTTAACTAAATGAAAACATTTTGCAGTCTTACTGACCATATAGATTTATTTGTTATCACTATTAGTGATGGTCGAGCGTGCTTGGCACTACACGATACTCGTTCAAGCTTCGGAGTGCTCGGGCACGCTCATTACTCGGTTGATCGCATTGTGCTCAAAAACATGCTCAAGTCCCCGTCCCGCATGTTTCGCGGCTGTTTTTAGACACTAAACATGCGGGGATTGTCTTCCAATCACGGCAATACCGTAGCCATGTTGACTACTGGCATTACTGTGATTGGCCTCCCGCATTACATAATTGGGTCTATATAAGACCCAGTGGCGTCATGCTCGCCACATTGTACCCCAGAAACAGAGTAGGGAGAGTCTCTGGAGAAGGGAAAGTTTCCATTAGAGGCATCTGGGTTGGGTTTACATTGCCTTATAGTCCTTTATGCTGAAACATACAACCAAAAGTCCTTTTCAGGGCTACATCTATTCTATTCAATATAAATACCGCTGTTAGCTGTATTTATTGTATGGATAGCTGCTGGAGAAGGGACAGTAGTGCATTAGAGGCCTATAGGGAGGGTTTATAGCCTTACATTCCTTGCTGCAGAAACCTAAAACCAACAGTCCTTATCAGGGCTTTATCTATTCTATTACCTATTAATACTGCTCTTATCTTCATTTAGTGTAGGGAGAGTTGCCAGAGGAGGGCTATTTTTCCATTAGAGGCATCTAGGCAGGGGTCTTTACCTTACAGTCCTTGATACTGCAACCTAAAACCAAAACTCCTTATCAGGCCTACATCTATTCTATTCTAGTCCCTATTTATACCGCTCTTAGCTGAATTTAGTGTAGAAAGAGTTGCTTGAGAAGGGCTAGTTTTGCATTACAGGCATCTAGGCAGGTTTCATTGCTTTATAGTCCTTGCTGCTGCAACCTAAAACTAAAACTCCTTATCAGGCCTACATCTATTCTATTATATTACCTATTAATACAGCTCTTAGCTGCATTTAGTGTAGGGAGAGTTGCTAGAGAAGGTCTAGTTTTGCATTAGAGACATCTAGTTTGGGGTTATTGCCTTACAATCCTTGCTGCTGCAACCTAAAATCAAAACTCCTTATCAGCCCTGCATGTATTCTATTCTAGTCCCAACTAATATCACTCTTAGCTGCATTTGGTGTAGGGAGAGTTGCTAGAGAAGGGCTAGCTTTGCATTCAAAGGCATCTAGGCAGGTGTTTTTGCCTTACAGTCCTTGCTGCAGAAACCTAAAACCAAAACTCCTTATCAGGCCTACATGTATTATTCTAGTCCCTATTAATACCGTTCTTATCTGCATACCTAATTTAATATGCAAGTGCGTGCGTGCGGTAAGGGACGGGAAAGTGAACATGCTGCTGATGGTGCACGCAGAGGCCGAGGCCTTGGCAAAGGTAAAACTGAGCCTCCTGTGGGAGCACAACAAACACGCTCATGCATGAGACCTAGCTTCCTGTCCCACTTTGCAGAAGGGCATGGGACATCACTCTTGAAGCCAGAACAGTGAGAACAGGTGGTCGCTTGGGTGGCACATAATGCTTCCAGTATGTTTCCAAGAACCACCTTGTCTTCCACGCAGTCCAGTCTCAATATACAAGAGACTGGACTACATAATTCTCACTCTGATCCTCCTTCCTCCCACCATGGCGAGCCCCAGGAGACAAGTGATCCCACACTCGGACACTCCGAGGAGCGCTTTACAATTCTATTTATTGCTTCTTCTGGCCTCTTGCTCTGCACATTTCAAGAGGGACATGAGATCGTGTGTAGTGATGCCCAAATATTTGAGCAGCCACAGTCTGAAGAAGACAACGGTGGGGAACTGCAATTACTGTCTCAAGAGGTGGATGATGATAAGACACAGTTGCCAACAATGTTGTTAAGTCAACAAGTCAGGAGGAGGACAAGAATGCTGAAGTAGAAGATGAGGTGGTGGAAGATGAAGTCACTGACCCAACCTGGGAAGGTGCCATGCAGAGCAAGCACAGCAGTGCAGAGGGTGAGGGATCCGCAGCACCACAGCAGGCTGTCAGAAGCAGTGGGGGTGGAAAGAGGGAGACGGCGAGCAACTGTTCCCCAGAGCACCCACACACAGCAAGATCCCAGGCCAAGGGTTAGATGTTCCCCAGTCTGGTGCATTTTACAGAAAGTGCAGAAGACAAGAAAACGGTCATGTTTTCTGGTCTGAGCCCCTGAGCTGCACTGAGCTCAGTGAGTGACAGGACACTGCTTGCTAAGCGCAGCTCCGGGGCCCGCTCGCTGGAGCGAGTCATTCTCCCCGGCTTCTCGGCATGAGCAGTCAGATGGATTACAGGTTGGGACATCTTCGGACAGGTGAGTATAAGCATTTTTTTATTTTATTCTTATTTTTACACCAGGACAAAGTGGGAGCAGAATACTACTATGAACATTGTCCCTTGCTCACGCTGATCACAGCGCCAGTAGGGGGCAATGATGAGGGCAGCATTCAGCACCCGGCGCTTGGAAACAGAAGTAACTGTACCACTGATTCCCAGGAGCCGGTACATGTGTTCCTGATGCAGCACACGGGCGGCACACAGATGCCACACGTATACCACAGAGTTGCCACATGTATGCCAAACAGGTGCGCCCAGGGACACTGGTTTTTCCAGTACCGGAAATATCAGGAAGTGTGAAACCTGCCTTACTCTGGACTCCGTTTGTCCTCTGCTTAGCAGTATCCTTTTTATCAGAGGTTTACAAAACTGTGGCCGACGGCACTTTTATGCACACCTAATAAAAAGACAGACACTGTGGAATCACAGGCCAGACGGCGTCCATGGTGCCTCCATCTGCCACATTACAGGGAATCTTCCGCAGGGGGTTCCGTCTGAATCATATATTTCAGAGATTTACAATTTTGATTGGAAGTGCAGAAACAGCAGCAGCCATGCCTTTTCTTGAAGCCTCTTTCCTTTCCCCCTTATGACACGAATGCAGCTATTTTCTTTGTCCCCTGACCAACTTGTCTACCCCACTTATTGCTTGCTTAGTGAGCTCCTTGTCAATCGCTCTCAGTGTTTCAATCCACGTTTCCAGATCTTTAATATGAGCTTTCATGTTGGCAACATGCTCTCATCTGTATAGAGGTGTTCACCCAGGAATCCTCCTCTAGTTGTACAGTCATATGCAGACTGTGCACTGAAGGAAACCTTCAATCAATTCTGCTATGTTATATCCAATCAAACAAAAAAAGAAAGGAATAAAGCAAGTTATGGTAAAATGAAGTACTTATTAGTGTTCAACTCCTTTTAACTCCTGCTTTCAACTCGCGCTATTTAACTCTACTTTGTTTCTAAACTAATTAGATTACGAAGCTCAGGCAGACTGAGCAAGCTCAGGACTGAGCCTTTGGTTAAATTTAAGCACCTAAGAATAGTTATCTCCTCCTCCAGAATAAACACACAGCACATAGGAAAAATTGTGTTTTAAATTGTTTCAGCAGTTATAACACAAACTGCACAAAGTAAAACCTTGTTAAATGGTAGAAACAAAGCAAAACTCTGCCTATTGCAGCACTAAACCACTCAACTAGTCCACAGATTCACATTTACCTGCAACAACTCCAGTTTTTTAACTCTAATTAATTACCAAACCACTTAGAATATCAAGATTACACTGAGCAAAGATGGTAAAGTTTTTATTTGCTAAGGGTATGAACTTTCTTTACTGGAACTTTCAAGAATATAAATAAAAATGAATTTTATTTAGAGTTCAACCCATTTTTAGTAGATCATTGATAATTTCTTTAGATTTGACTACATGCAAGAGGATAAATTATTCACTCGTACATGCATTAAACATACTGTATGGGTGTAGCTCTCTGGTAGACGTTAGTTCACACACAGGGATCCTTTTCTGGCATTCAAATAGTGAGCGATTTATTAAAAGTCCATAAACTGTGAAGGCTCACAAAACAAAACAGCCTTTCTTCGGCACAAAGGTATAACCTAAAAATAAACAGGTTCGGGTACAGGTACAATGCCCTCTTGGTCAGGTATTGGTAGGATCTGACAAGCATCAACAGGTCTTTTTAACTCCCACACACCTCCCCTTGGGGAGCAGCTCAGCTGTTCTTTATATCAGTTGTAACCCCTGGATTGGAGGATGGGAACAACCAGTCCCGCCCAACTCTTCCGGTTTTTCCTAAAACTCAGACCCAAACTCCGGGCCTAATAAAAACCCTCTCAGCACTATTAGTGCTGGAGCCTTCTTATAGGGTTTCCCATCAGCGAGGCTAGAAACCTCGGTGATACATATCTTCAATCCAGGATCTTGCCAGCTGCTTCCTTACAACATGAATAGCAATAGCTACATCTCCAGATCTCCAGATGAAGACGTCTGTTACGGATCCGGGTGGTGGAACCTCTGTGCTGTGGTGCAAGGAGGGACCAGAGGAGCGTAACTAGGTATCAACTCGGACTGACCAAGGTCGTACAGCGGCTCAATCGACTCCGTGACCAGGGAAAGACCGAGCAGAGGGACCAGGTGCTACTCTGGGACTGACCTTGTATGAGAGTAGGTGACTCCCACGGGTCAGAAGGCAGGGACTGACCGGTACAGCAGATGAGCACGGCAGGCAGGCTGACGGGTGATCCAGGTAGACGGACTGGCAGACACGGCAGGTAACAAGCAGGAGCCTCCAGGTAGGCTGGATGGCAGGCACGGCAGGTAACAGACAGGTGCTTCCAGGTAAGCAGGCTGGCAGGCACGGCAGGTAACAGGCAGGTGCTTCCAGGTAAGCAGGCGGGCGAGGCCCATAGACAGACTGGCGGACTGGACTGTAGACAGACTGTCGGGCTGGAGGGTAGACAAGCTGGCGGACAGGACTGGTAGTCAGGCTGGCGGACTGGACTGGTAGTCAGGCTGGCAGCGGGACCTGAGGGGTGAAGCAGAGTTTAACACACAAAGCTACAACCTTGCACGGGCACCATTTTGGAGGAGGTGCCTTTTATATGAGAGGTCCTCCGGCCATTGGCTGGGGACTCCATAAGACGGCGCGCGCGGCCCCTTTAGGAGGGAGGGAGCGCCCGCCCTAAGCACAGTGCCCGGGAAGCTGCACGCGCCGGCAGCAGCAGAAGCAGGAGCGCCGGAGGACGCCGGGCGGGGAGCGCGGCGGTAAGAGAGACGGCGTCTCTGCCTGTCAGGGGGCAGAGACGCCGATACTACAACGTCTTCTTCCTAGATGGTTATTGAATGTACCAAAAAACAAACATATTCATTTATGTAGGAATTGCAGTAAAATAAATGATTATGAGAATGGAGTTTTATCATTAACAAACAATTTTGAAATATAGAGACAGAGGTTGAAAAAAAAAATTGAACGAGACAGAAAATTGTTTGCAGAATTCCTACAAAAAGCAAATGTATACATTGTTGCAATACAAAAGGCAGCCATAACTAGGCTTTTCTTCTCCTGGGGAAAAAAAATTCAGTTTACTGCCCTAGTTCTGTGTCTGAATATCCTCAGTTGTTCATTGCCCTACAACCGTCATTCAGAATACAAACCTCGGTTCCTTTATGCCACTGCAAAAAAACATTAACAGAGGCTATCTAATGAAGGCTGCCTTTTTTTTAAATACTATATTAGGGAATATGGACATCATAGAACATGGTCACATTGAGTGGCTTTTGCTCTAGCATACATGGCTGTCCATTAAAAAATGGTCACACATTCATATAGGGTTTACCGCAGATTCTCCTACTGAGAACAGCACCATGATCCTTGTACGTTTTCAAAGCCAGTCAAACCTCCAAGTTGTAAAGGGGTTTTCGAGAAAAGATACTCCCATATTTGTCTGAAAATATACAATGACACAAGTTGATTAAATGTATTGAAATAAGTAGTTTATCAGTGTGCCAAATTGGTTGTAAAAGTATTATATTCTAATATAATATTATATTCTATTATTGGGCGGGTATTATATTCTATCACTCCAAAAACTGTGTTGGTCTATAAGTAGCTTATATTAGGTATTGAGTATTGCAATTATGGCGTTATATTTTAAGTTCAACAAGGTAAAATTAGACAATCGTTTTATATAAACAATCATTGGGCCAACTTAGATTTCTTTTTTTTTTAACAATAAAACTGTGGGGAAAAGCTGCTTATAGATGAAAAGACAGAGATTATCCAGTGAGTGGTCTCAGACCTGCTGACATCCAAATGACAAGCATACACTGTAAATTTCTTAAAATTTAGCTAGCAAAAGGCAAAGCAAATACAGATATATTTTCTTGCGAAACAGCTTAGGGGATACTAAAAGTATCATGTGGAAAGTGGAAGGAAGGCTGAATTGCTGTGCACATCACGTAAAGCCTAAGATTGAAAGGCACCCTGAATAGCGCAGCATGGTAAAAGAGACCCGGACAGTTAATTACTACCCGTGTGGTATTAAGGATTATAGATTTTATTATTGTTTCATTCACTGCTGTGTGAACACATATTCCTTATCTGTACAGAAGCATGCAAATTGTAATTGTGCTTCTAATCATTATCCAATTATTTCTTATATTTCACATAGTGATATCATGCTCAGAAGGTAAGTCTTTGATGTTGAGACTTAAATATTTGGACAATAATAATGCTTTTTTTCCAGTCACTCAGTGTCCAATCCGATTTAAAGTCCCAACTATTCAAATCCAGGATAACCATGCAAATAGATCTAGAAGCATTAACCATTTCAAATTACTATTATAAAGAGCCCAAAATCCAATAGATTTGTGAGGAACTACCTTGGAATAAAATATAAAAGCTCTTTTCAGATTGAGGCAGGCAGGCTCTACTTTGATGATGCAAGGCTCACAGCTCTTGTCATGGGGGATGCTCCATGAAGATTCCCCTTATACCATATTGTATGGCTTCCATATAAATGAATATGCGACCATATAAAATCTGGTCTTGTCAAATTGTTTAGGGAGGGAATATTTCTGTACTGTATAGTAGCTCTCTGCATTAACTCATAGAGAAAAGTCACTTACCTTAATAGTTACACAACTTTATTTAAATGAATTGTATTATGAAAAATTATGCAACTTGTACAAACTTGTACAACTTGTACAACTGTACAAATTTATGCAACATTCTGACGATTTTCAAGATCTCAGTTTGCCGTCATGAAGGGAAAGCTCAAGTTTTCATCCAAAGGCTAAATAAATCTGTTCCAAATTTTTGGGATACACAAATGGCACAATATAACACAATGTCAACAATGTGTATCTAGAGTTATGGATTAGGCTCTCTCCATACACATCTACGGGAGTTTCGGGATAAGGTTGAGCATACTTGCTACAGAGTAGAATGGAGAGAGCTGAGCACATGTGCCCCCAATTTTCTATTTTATAGCTGGCTTGATGAAGCCAAAGGTGGCCGCCAACAACAATTGAGACAAGAGTCAGGGGATCGCTACTCTTAACATAACTGGGATCCAATAAGACTGTTTACAGGAGTCATTAAGGGGTCTTTTTTCTCAGAGCCTTTATATAGCATTGAGAAATAATAGTGTCCACACTTGGCAGGAGAACTCAGGAGTACAGGATACAGGAATTGAGGCCATTTTTTTCAGTCTCCGATCACGTTAAAAAAAAGTGAAGCACTGGTTAAAAATCATTCCTCTCTTTTCTGACATAATATAATCTAACATACGAGAGAGAAATATTGCCTTGAAGTCACCCAAGGTACCCCAGTAATGTTCCCCCCAGATCCTGGCCCCACACCTCCAGTCCCAGTGAGAAAATGGTGACCACATGTGCACTACATAAGCGCATATCTGCAGGCCAACATCTGCAACATCAGGAAACCAAGATCATTGCTTCCTGACAGTTTGATTAGTGCTGGCCTGCACAACATATGGCCCGTGGGATGCATGTGACCTGCCAAAGGGTTTGTTGTGGCTGCAGGAACCGGGAGCCGCCAGCTCCCTCCTTCCTGTATTCAAATGTATTTGCGTCTTGCAGACGTCAGGACGCTGTTGACCTCATCACAGTGATGCTGTCGCGGAGATGGTGGGCAAGGCAATGGTAAGCGCTTCATGGAGGAGCTGAAAATTAAATGTCCTTATATTTTAGATAAGGGGAGGGTTGGTTGTACTGCAAGGGCACATTATGGGGCAATGAGGGGGGATTGTGAAAGGGGACTTACTACAGACAGTTAGTGAGGGGAAAGGGGAAGTTTAGGGGGAATATTTTGGAAATATATATATATACACATATAAAGTCCCGTGGGCGCCCAGGCAAAATTTGGACCTGGGCGCCCCCAAACACACTATCGTGTTGCTCAAATGCTTGGGCCACAGTAGTGTTGATAGAATATGTATTAGCCCCCCATAAGAAAAACAAATACTATATAAAAATCTGACAGAAATCTATCTTTTTACCATGTTTTTCTTAAATGATACAGTCATATAGTTACAAAATAGCAAATATTATCCCCATACTATCATCGAACAAAGTTCACTATACGAAGACCAATAATACCACATACAGTCATGGCCGAAAGTGTTGGCAGTCACCCTTGAAATTATTCCAGAAGATGAAGTATGTCTCCCAGAAAATTATTGTAATTACACATGTTTTGTTATACACATGTTTATTTCATTTGTGTGTAATGGAACATCAAAACAAAAACAGAGAAAAAAGGCAAATTGGACATAATTTCACACAAAACTGCAAAAAAGGGCCGGACAAAATTGTTGGCACCTTTCCAAAATTGTGGGTAAACGACTTAGGTCATGGGTCTTCCAGCAGGATAATGTCCCCAAACACACTTCAAGAAGCACTCAGAAATTCATGGAAACAAAGCGCTGGAGAGTTCTGAAGTGGCAGCAATGAGTCCGGATCTAAATCCCATTGAAAACCTGTGGAGCGACCTTGATATTGCTGTTGGGAGAAGGCACCCTTCAAATATATGAGATCCCTGGAGCAGTTTTCAAAACAAGAGTGCTCCAAAATTCCAGTTGAGAGGTGTAAGAAGCTTGATGATGGTTATAGGAAGTGATTGATTACAGTTACTTTTTCCAAAGGGTGTGCAACCAAATATTAAGTTGAGAGTGTAAGGCACATTTTTGGGGTTTTGTGTGAAATTATAATAATAATAATAATTTTTATTTTGTATTTTTCGATAGCGCCAAAATATTTATACGCTTTACATACTTCATCATCACTGTCCCCAATGGGGGTCACAATCTACATTCCCTATCAGTATGTCTTTGGAGTGTGGGAGGAAACCGGAGAACATAGAATCTCCTTGCAGATGTTGTCCTTGGTGGGATTTGAAGCCAGGATCCCAGCGCTGCAAGACCGCAGTGCTAACCACTGAGCCACCGTGCTGCCCCAAATTATGTCCAATGTGCCTTTTTTTCTCAGTTTATTTGTGTTGTTCCAAAACACACAAAGGAAATAAACATGTATATAACAAAACATGATTAATTTCAATAATTTTTTGGCAGAAATACTTCATTTTCTGGAGCAATTTCAAGGGTGCCAACACTTTCAGCCATGACTGTACAAGAAACAAATAATGCTGCCACATCATGACTATATATTACCACTACATATTGTGCAGTTTTCAAAATTGGGTCACTTGTGGGGGTTTCTGCAGTTTTGTCACCTTCATCATGGCACCAGCAAACTATTACAGCCAAATTTGAGTTCTAGAAGTCAAATAGCGTGTCTTACCTTGGTTACTGCATTCATAAGAAAGTGGGGTCCATTTTCTCCTGTGACTCCTTGTAAAATAAAATATTTGGAACTAAAGCAACATTTTAGTGGAAAAATGACCTGAAGAGTTAACAAATTTACTGACAGCTGATTTGAGTACTTTGAGACTTGCAGTTTTAAAAATTGCATTAATTTGGGGAGTTTTCAAATATCAGGTACATAGGTAATATAGGTCACTTTAAAATTTTATAGGTCTCTAAAAACAGAAGTTCTGTAACTTTCCTTAAAAAACAAAGGACAAATTGCTGCTAAACTTTAAACCCTTCTAACACCCTGACAAAAAAAGACATTTGAAAAGTAATGTAAGGCTATGTGCCCACGATGCAGAAATGCTCAGGATTTTTTCCTGAGCGTTTCTGCATCTCCCTGGCAGAAAAAAAACGTATGCGGATTGTACATGCAGATTGTACATGCGTTTTCCTGCCAGGGACATGCGGAAGTGAAGCGTTATTCACTGACATTTCCGCATGCGGATTGACAAGCGCTTTCCAAGCGAATTTAGCATCACTTGGAAATTGCTTGTGAAAACTAGGTCACACTATATAAATCCATGCAAACGGCATGGATTTATATAGTGTGACCCGAGAGAGTGGTTAAAAATAAAAAAATAAACTAATACTTACCTTCCGCTGGCCCCCGAGACTTGCAGCGTTCCTGTGCTGGCTGCCGTCAGATCGCGGTACTGAAAAGACCTGCCGTCACATGACTGTGACGTCAGCGCAGGTCTTTCAGTCCTGCGTGATCAGCAAGCGAAGAGTAGGAGTCCGGGGGCCGTCAGAATATAATCTTTATTTTTTATTTTATTCTTTTTTTTATGGTACCTGGGTGTGGAGGAGACTCTCCTCTCCTCTACACCCGGGTACCATCCGCACATTAGAAAGCGCCAATTACGCATGTACAGATGCAGTCTTGTGGAATTGGCGCATTCTAATGCAAGTCAATGGCGGTGAAAACGCAGCGCTTCCGGAAAATAATTGGTAGTGCTGCGTTTTTTTCCGCAATGATAATCCGCAGCGGAAATTTCCGCAGCATGTGCACAGCATTGCTGACCTTCTACCATGCGTTTTTAATGCGTTTCCGCAGCTGCAAAAACGCTGCGGAAACGCATTAAAAACGCATCGTGGGCACACAGCCTAAAGTAGATATAAGGCAAATGTTATTTATCAACTTTTTATTGTGTGGTATAGCTACCTGATTTAAGGGTTTAAACATCGAAAGTTTGAAATTGCAAGTTTTCCCAAATTCTTGCCAAACTTCCAATATTTTCATTCAAAAATATGAACTATATTGATCTAAATATACCAATTATGTAAATTACAATGTTCACTGAGATATGTCAAAGTGACATAAAGTGACATGTCAGATTTGAAAACTGGAGCTTCGTCATTAATAGGGTTTTTGTTATAAGTTACAAAAAAACTGCCTTTATGTTGACAGCCCAGGAGCCAGTCCGTGAGCTCAACAACTCTAAGAGGAAAAACCGCACCCTATAACTGACACAGGGGGCAGCGGCAGAGACTCAGTGGTGGACATAGAGAGGGTGAGTAAAACAATCATAAACTGCACCTGGAGACCTGAATTTTCTGAAAGGGGACAACTCCTTTAAGGCAAAAATTGGCTTCTTCACTAAGGAGTTAAAAATAACATTGTTTGTAAACAGTACAAAATGACATTTTATCCTTTTGTTTCTTCAGCTTGTAAATTGAAATTGACATCTGCAGATAACAACTCCACAGATTGATTTACAGAGTACGTCTTGTATTAACATTTTTTATAACCAGAATGGATAAATATTACAAAGCTACATGCATAAATGTGTAAAGAAAAATAAAATATTTTTCAATTTTTTGTGTATAAATAACATTTGGAAAAAAACATTTTTTTTCTTTACAGTGAGTGAATGATTGTGGCCAATGTCTTAACACCTTAACTGGTTCCCGACCGCCCACTGTAGATAAACGTCCGCGCTGTCTGGGCTCTGTGCAGCACCGACGTTCAAAACGGTGGGTGGTCTCGCAGCGCTCAGGACCCCCAGGGTCCTGCAAGCGCTGCGATTCCGGTGCAGAGCGTTAGCTCTGACAGGGGACATTGATGTTAACCCTTTGCTGTCTTCTATATGCCGCGAACTATAGTGATCGCAGCATATAGAAGACAGCAGGAGGAGAGGGGGTGGTCCACATACCTCTCCGACGGCCCCCTTATACCTTCCAGGACCTGACGTTGCTATGGCAGCTGGAGGTCACATGACCGCCTCCAGATCTGCCATATATGGTGTCCTGCCTGGCTCAGCCTGCAGCTGAAGCCAGGCAGGAGACTATGACTGTGAAACAGTCAGCGAAGATCTCATGTAATGTAATACATGTCTATTACATTGCATGAGATCAGTGATCAAAAAAATAAAAATTAATGTCTCATACAGGGACTAAGTAAAAATGTAAAAAAAAGTAAAAAAAATGTTTTTAAACTGTTAAAAAAAATCACAAAATAAATAAAAATAAATAAATAAAATATTAAACCAATAAATCCGTATATTTATGCAAAACCAAAAAAAGTACACATATTTGGTATCGCCGTGTCCGAAACAACCCGATCTATAAAACTGTCACACTAATTAACTCCTTCTGTGCACACCGTAATAAAAATAAATAAAAAACGGAGCAAAAAACTATGCTTTTTCATCATATCGCCAAACAAAAGTGGAAAAAAATGCGATCAAAAAGCAAAATGGAAATAAAAATGGAACCGCTGAAAACATCATCTTGTTCCGCAAAAAAAAAGCCGCCATACAGCTCCATCAGCATAAAAATAAAAAAGTTATAGCGCTCAGAATAAAGCAATGCAAAAAAAATATTTTTTCTATAAAATTGTTTTATTGTGTAAAAGCGCCAAAACATAAAAAAAATATACAGTAAGTGTAGTATCACTGTAAACGTACCGACCCGAAGAATAACGCTGCCTCATCACTTTTACCACACGCAGAACGGCATAAAAAAAACCTCAAAAAACAATTCCTGAATTGTTGGTTTTTGTTAATTTTAACTCCCAAAAAACGGAATAGAAAGCGATCAAAAAATGTCACGTACCCAAAAATGGTACCAATAAAAATGTCAACTCATCCCACAAAAAACAAGCCATCACATGACTCTGTCGGCCGAAATATGGAAAAATTATAGCTCTCAAAATATGGCGATGCAAAAACTAGATTTTGCAAAAAAAAGCGTCTCTTAGTGTGTGACAGCTGTCAATCATAAAAACCCGCTATAAATCTGGTATCTCTGTAATCGCACCGACCCGAAGAATAAAGTAATCTAATCAGTTATATCACACGAGGAACGGCGTAAAAAATAAATAAAACCAATTCTTCACCTGCTACTGATTTGTTTATTATGTCTCCCAAAGATCGCAGTAAGGCTCTGCTCACATTTATCCTGCGCTCTGCGCTGAGCACTTGCACCAGAGTTTCCGTGTAAATCTCTGAAATACGTGATTCAGACGGAACCCATGATGGAAGATTCCCTGTAATGAGGCAGATATAGGCCACTGTGGATGCCGTCTGGCCTGTGATCCCATGGTGTCATTTGTTTTAGGCGTGCATAAAAGTGCGGTTGACCACAGTTTTGTGCACTTCTGAAAAAAAGGACACCGCTAAACAGAGGCCAGACGGAGTCCAGAGTAACTCTGCTGCCTCATTACAGTGAATGGATCCCGCAGGGGTTTCATCTGAATTACATCACTTGGAAATTTAGATGGAAACCCCGATGTAAGTGCTCAGCCTCGAGCGCCGGATAAATGTGACGTAAGATGTTCCCAATAAAAGCTTCAACTCAGTCCTCAAAAAAAGCTAGTCCCCACTCAGGTCCGTCATCTGTTAAAAATATAAGGGACTTCCAAGTTACTGGTAGCAGAAAGGCTCTGGAAAAGCGAAATGGCCCTTGCCCCCTAAAAGAAATTCAGAAAATTTTGTGCTCCCAAATCCAAATGCCTATTCTACAATAATTTGTTCTCCAATTGTCAAATAGCGCTCCGTCCCTCCCAGATCTCGCCGTATGGCTGAGCGGTACGATACAGCCACATATGGGGTATTGACACTTTTAGAAGAAATTGTGTGACACATTTCGGCACCATTTTTACCCATTGCCCTGTGTGAAAATGTAAAATCTGAGGGTAAAACATTTTTTTGTGGTAAAAATATAATTATGCTTTTTTCACTGCCCAATGGTATAAATTTAAAAATACTCACTACTTCCCTAGATGAATTCCTTGAGAGGTGTAGTTTACAAAATGGGGTCACTTTTGGGGGTTTCTGCTGTTTCGGCATGTCAGCGACTCTTCAAATGTGACATGGTGTCTGCAACCTATCCCAGCCAACATAGCGCTCCTTTCTCTTCCGAACCCTGCCGTACACCAAAGCAGTGGTTTTCCCCCACATATGGGGTATCGGCGTACTCAGGAGAAATTGCACAACAAATTTCATGGTGCAATTTATCCTGTTACCCTTATGATAATGCAAAATTAGGGAATGAAAAACATTTTTTGTGGGAAAATGTGAAAATTTTATTTTTACAGCTCATTATTATAAACTTCTGTGAAGCACCTTGGGGTTCAAGGTGCTCACCACACATCTAGATAAGTTCCCTAAGGGGTCTAGTTTCCAAAATGGTGTCATTTGTGGGGGGTTTCCACTGTTTAGGCACATCAGGGGCTCCCCAAATGCAACATGGCGTCCGCTAATTATTCAAACAAATTTTACATTCAAAAAGTAAAATGGCGCTCCTTCCCTTTCAAACCCTGCCGTGCACCCAAACAGTGGTTTGCCTCCACATATGGGGCATCGGGGTGTTCAGGAGAAATTGCACAACAAATTTCAAGGTGCAATTTATCCTATTACCCTTATGATAATGCAAAATTAAGGGATGAAAAATGTTTTTGTGGGAAAAATGTGAAAATTTTATTTTTACAGCTCATTATTATAAACTTCTGTGAAGCACCTTGGGGTTCAAGGTGCTCACCACACATCTAGATAAGTTCCCTAAGGGGTCTAGTTTCCAAAATGGTGTCACTTGTGGGGGGTTTCCACTGTTTAGGCACATCAGGGGCTCCCCAAATGCAACATGGCATCCACTAATTATTCAAACAAATTTTACATTTAAAAAGTAAAATGGCGCTCCTTCCCTTTCAAACCCTGCCGTGCACCCAAACAGTGGTTTGCCTCCACATATGGGGTATCGGCGTGTTCAGGAGAAATTGCACAACAAATTTCATGGTGCAATTTAACCTATTACCCTTATGATAATGCAAAATTAAGGGATGAAAAACGTTTTTGTGGGAAAAATGTGAAAATTTTATTTTTACAGCTCATTATTATAAACTTCTGTGAAGCACCTTTGGGTTCAAGGTGCTCACCACACATCTAGATAAGTTCCCTAAGGGGTATAGTTTCCAAAATGGTGTCACTTGTGGGGGGTTTCCACTGTTTAGGAACATCAGGGGCTCTCCAAACGCAACATGGCGTCTGCTAATTATTTAGACAAATTTTACATTCAAAAAGTCTAATGGCGCTCCTTCCCTTCCGAACCCAGCAGTGCGCCCAAACAGTGGTTTTCCCTCACATAAGGGGTATCAGCGCGCTCAAGAGAAATTTCACAAAAAAATTTGGGGTCCATTTTTTCCTGTTACCCCTGTGAAAATAAAAAAATTGCGTCTAAAGTAACATTTTTGTGAAAAAAGTTAAATGTTAATTTTTTTCTTCCACATTCCAAAAATTCCTGTGAAGCACCTGAAGGGTTAATAAAGTTCTTGAATGTGGTTTTGAGCACCTTGAGGGGTGCAGTTTTTAGAATGGTGTCACTTTTGGGTATTTTCTGTCATAAAGACCCCTCAAAGTGACTTCAAACATGATGTGGTCCCTAAAAAAATGTTTTTGTAAATTTTGTTGGAAAAATGAGAAATCGCTGGTCAACTTTTAACCCTTATAGCTCCCTAACAAAAAAAATTTTGGTTCCAAAATTGTGCTGATGTAAAGTAGACATGTGGGAAATGTTATTTATTAACTATTTTGTGTGACATATCTCTCTGATTTAAGGGCATGAAAATTCAGTTTGAAAACTGCAAAATTTTCAAAATTTTTGCCAAATTTCCGATTTTTTCACAAATAAACGCAAGTGATATTGAAGAAATTTTACCACGATCAAGAAGTACAATATGTCACGAAAAAACTGTCTCAGAATCAGGGGGATCCGTTGAAGCATTCCAGAGTAATTACTTCATAAAGTGACAGTGGTCAGAATTGAAAAAATTGGCCCGGTCACGAAGGCAAAAACAGGCTCTAGTGCGAAGTGGTTAAACACTTATCCCACTATGTTTCTTTAGCCAACCTACTCTTTTTACACTGGGCAATCTATCTTAAGCTGCTTGACTTTCCTGATAAGCCTTGCCATTCCTGGGTTTTAGTCCTTAACTTTTGCTCTGCTTGCTCTTGTGTTCTTCTCACTTTTTGTTAATAGCCTATTATGTGATGTGTGACCATTTGCTTCCACATTACTGCCCATGACTAATCTAATCTAATATGAATCCAACTTTAATTTACCCAATTAAAGGGATTATCTGGAATTTAGTTTTTTTATTGGCTGAGAACTTACCAGCAGGTGGGAGCTAACTAACCTGCCTATTTTGTCTTGTAGAGATCTCTACCGACTCAGGCGGTGATTCCCCTGCTTCTTCTGGCCTCACATCAATAGAGCAACGCTTTCTCTTCTGGGCTGCTCTGTCGAAAGGGCTTCATTGTCAATGTCATGCTGATTGATAACTGGCTCCCCACAGTTAAAGGGGTATTCCCATCTCCAAGATCCTATCCCAAAATGTAGTAGGTGTAATAATAATAATATTAGCAAATAACTCCAATTAGAAATGTAGTATAGTTTTTTGGATTCACTATTTCTCTTTCCTCATGTGCAGGCATTGCAGGACCTTAGGTATCCATGGTTATGACGACTAGCAACAAGATGTCACTATATCAGTGGATGTAACCATGAATACCTAAGGTCCTGCAATGCCTGCACACAAGGAAAGAGACATAGTGAATCCAAAAAATATACTACATTTCTAATTGTAGATATTTGGTAATATTATTATTACACCTACTACATTTTGGGATAGGATCTTGGAGATGGGAATACCCCTTTAAGCATTGACCCCCATTCAACACAGCAGAGCAGAAAAGAAGACATTGCTCTGTTGACGTAACATCACTGGAAGGAGGAGAATCACCGACAGGAGTGGTCTGAGACCGCGCTGATCCAGGACAGATCGTTGTAAGGCAGGACAAGCAGGTACTGTACTGTAGTTAGCATCTAAGTTCTTAACCTACTGGAAAAAAAACCCTAAGTCCTGGATAACCCACTTAATTATTTTTTTTTTTTGGAATGGGATCATAGCATATCATAATAATTCTATTGTTGTTGTGATAGAAATTAGCCCTTCATTTACTGACTTCCTATTGACTTTTTGTTGTGCTTGTGTTTCTAAATGGCAGCTTACATGAAAAACCTGAATTTCAATTAAAAGAAGTGGACTTAAAACTACTCACACCTACTATCTTAGGCCATGGCCCCACTATTAGTATTTGACCAGGTGAGAAACAATCAGAGAAAAGATATAATAGGAACAAGTTACCAATTCTGCATTTATCACCCACTCCTGGTTTTGGCTCCCACTCTTGAGAAAAAATACTGACCAAATACTGATAGTGGGGCCGTGGCCTTAGGGTATTAGTACACAACGTATTTTAGATGGTGGTGTACCTGCATTGTTTATGAAGCAGAAGATGCTTCAGGAGGACCTTTCACCAAATTTTTCATGTTAAACAGGACACACGAAGTAAAAAGGGCTGCAGAATGGAATAAGACTTTTTGGTTTGTTTTAAATTTTGCCTCTCCACTGCAGATGTATTAGCAAAATATTTGGCACCTAATGAGTTAAGTGTGTGTTATTAGATACTTTTCACTGGGGCATGTACCATACTTTTCCTCCCTCAATGGGCTTCTATGTGATAACACTCAGTTGGACTTAAAAAAAAGTTAACTCATTATGTGCTAATACTTTGATTGCAAATATCTCCGCAATAGAGAGGCAAAATTAAAAACAACATTTTTTATTCCGCTCTGCAGCCACTATCACATAATTTCCTGAAAACTCTGGAAGTGTTTTTCCTGAAGTGTCTTTTCAGATTTTTTTTTACGTATTTTCTGGCTTTTTCAGGTTGGGATCCAGGTGGTATCCATCTGAAAATGACATCATGTTCACATACCCTTAGTGTTAGGTGTCAGGCGTTTGCTGGATCTGAAATTGGGTCAGAATCATCAGTGGATTCTGTGGTCTCCTATTTTGGTCCAGCCAGGGTAGAGGCTGCTCAGCATCACCGTCGGTCCCAACGCCTAGCTAGTGCACGAGATGTACAAGTTGTCTCTTGGGTCTTTGCTCCTAGTAGTGTTAAGCATAGGTTGCTGAGGGGAACAGGGCTGCTACAGCCTAAGTCCAGGATGCACTGCACTGAGCATGCCCGTGACATGGCGGACCATGATTGGTGGTTTGGTGTCAACTGATCCGGTGACCTGGCACCGCCTGATTGGCCGCGGGTGACGTCATCAGTAGTGCGACCAATAATGCGACTGTGGGCAGGGCTTAGTCTTTAAATAGACCGCCCACAAGCATGGCGGTGCGCTCTGATCATTCCATTTAGGTTGTGTACATGTGTGGACGCTTGTCTGTTTGGGCTCCACGTGCTCCTTAGCTGCTCTCTCCGTGACCTGCCGATGCCAGAGTTCGCTCGGCTGATTAGCACAGGTCACTTAGGCAGGCTTAGCGTGCTCTCTGTCTGCTCTCTCCCTGACCTGCCGATGCCAGAGTTCGCTCGGCTGATTAGCACAGGTCACTTAGGCTGGCTTAGCGGGGGGAGGCAGGTAGTTTCCGTTTGGCAGTCTGGCTCCGACAAGGGGGTTGCTATACGCCCCGAGCAGACTGCGGGTTCTGTATCCCTGGCACTTACTCCGCAGACCGGTCACACACCGGCAAGGAGCACCTACACTCCGGCGTGAGTCACACACACTTCCTAGCCCCTGCTGCGTAGCCTCTGTGCAGTCAACAGAGCTACAGCTACGTTAGTTGTCGCACATCTTCCATGTAGTTAACGGAGATAGTGCGAATCCTTTTCCCGTCCAGGTGTGTAGTAACACTGGAGGGATTTACACTTTAAGTTTGTTGTTTTACACTCTAACCCAGTGGGTGTTCAGCCGCAATCTTCTAGGCTGCATCGCGGACCCCGGGTTCGGTTGCATTTCATTTAAATAAAGTTGTTGCAACCGTCCCCTTAACACTTAGAGTATGTACATACTGTTTTTTTAAGAAGATTTTGGTGCAGAAAGTCTCTAAAAACCATGAGAAGTTCAAAAACAACAAATTTTGGAGAATTTCTGCTCCAAAAACTTGTGAAAAAAAAAATATTGTGAACACACCATTAAAAGCAACCAATCACTAAGTTTTATTCATAAAAAATAATTCTACAAGATCTACACCACACATTGGACCCACTTCATTATTGCATTTGCAACTTCTTTGTCTAGTTTTGTTTTTGTGCCTGTTTTTCATTTGCACCTTATTGTTCTATTAATTTGTGTCTTTTTTATATATGTTCAACTGTAAAACTGTTTTTTATGTTCATCATTGTTGGCAGGTTTTGGGGTTTCCAGATATGTTTGGCTCTTTCATCAATAGGAACTAATTAAAAAGTCGCAACATTTTTGCAGAAGTGTATTTTACATACATCTGAAAAGTTTTGCGCAAATTTAAAGCATTTTTGATGTTGTGTAAAATTCATGAACCACGTAGATGATTTTGACTAATTTGGCACAAAAGACATCAACAAATACCACAAGGCAAAAACAAAAAACTGTCTTAAAAGATGACCTATTAATTCCCAGCAACCTTAGATTAAAAAAGTTTCAAAAACTATAGGCCTAATTTATTAAGACTAGCATTTTGCACACAAGACATAATGAAGGCAGCGCTGGATTAGGATGTGTCTGCTTCATTAAGAGATGTGAGCCTCTTAATCAATATGTTGTATATTAAAATTGTTCTGTACCATTGCCAGAAATGTTACTCTAGTCAAGGTCTGAGAAACATCACTACATCACTGGCCTAATTTACGCAACTTTATTGATGAATTTGCCACTTTTGCTTTGCTGTGCACCTTGCTACCCCAGATCCGCCTGCTTTGGCAGGGCTCGTCAAGACTAGTGTAAAAATTCCAAATGTTGCACAATTTTTATTCAACTTCAAGTTGCGCAAATTTTTTTACAGCATTTCAAGGTGTTTATGACAGAATTCTGGCAAAAAACCCTTATGAATCGGCCCTGAGTGCTTAAGTTTTGTTATAAAGTGAAAAAGCATCTCCCTGTTCCCTGATAGTAAAACATACAGTAGACGTTGGCAATAAGGAAGCCTGTTCCTGATTCATGATGCCCATGGTTTGGCAAGGCTATACAAATGACACATTCAAACAAAATTATTAAGTAGTATTGTGACTTTTTACAATGATAAACTCCTACAAATATTGCACACCATACAGCTTTTCTTTCTGCCGAGCCACAGGAGACACACATTTTGTCTTGGTATTTGGGTTCTGCTATTTTGGATGCAGTCTGTCTAGTTTAACACAGGTGTTTTCATTTCACTGCCTGTCCCCTTTTGGGTGCAGCTTTATATTCTGTCCTCCTGCTGGCTTTTCCAGCTGGTGATAGATTAAGTTGAATTTTCTGACATTCTTTTGATGTTTGGAGCCAGACTGTGAAACTCCAGCTAAGGGTTGTCACTTTGCAGTTTCTTTGCTATACTTTGCACAGAATGATTGCAGAATTTGAATTATAATTTTTTTTTCGGAATTCTTCATGTGCTAGAAAGCTGCAAGCCAACACAATATTTTTCAAAATAAAAAAATCTGAACTCAGTGTCAGCCAGAAAAAATGTATTCGTGACAAGTGATGAACTGTATTAAGTTTATGCAATAATTTTTGTTAAGGAGGGAATAATTATTTTAAAAATACAACAGAAAATTAACCAAAAACCAGACATTTAACATTGTCTACCTCACAAAGTGGTATGCATGACAGAATTATTTTTTTGCCAATTTGTTTTAGTAATCAAATTTTACATTTGTACACCCCACACCTATATGGTTGGCTGTTGTAATTACTGGCTTATTGGATGTCTACCAACTTACCTAGTGTTAGGCACACCTGGCGAGCTGGATTGAAAACCTGCAGTCCAGGGCAGACACTCAGAACCACGGCGTTTGTATGACAAGATGGAACAATGAGGAGTTGGAGTGCTGGAAGACAGACAAATAAGTGAGGTAGGACACACAGGAAGCCACGTGACAGACACATGGCTCAGGGAATTGGCACAGCAAACTAGAATGCACTTGTAACAATGGAGCTTGTCTGACCCCGAAATCCACATTTTTTAAGATAATCTGTGCTGCATACATGCAGCAAATTACATACAAGGAACTACATGAATGCCCATTTTTGCTCTGGGAAATCCTGACAGCATGCAACCAGCACGCTGTCACAATTCAGCAGTCTACAGTCATATGGAATGACTGCAGACCTATCTGTCAAGTCCGGACAACTCCTTTAATGCCTTTACATGGCCCCCAGTGTGTCTCCACAGTGCTCTACTATTAAAAAAAAAAGAAAAAGAAACAATCTCACCTATCCCCTCTCTCACACTGAGCGTCTCGAACCTCTTCCTTCTTGTACTGGCTGGCTCGCTGCCCTGCATTTATTATACAACCACAGGCTTATCAGATGCCCACATCCCCAGACTAGCTAGCGTTAAGTTACAAGCTGCGTCTGTCTCATTACATTATACAGGGTGGGCCATTTATATGGATACACCTAAATTAAATGGGAATGGTTGGTGATTAGTGTTGAGCATTCCGATACTGAAATATCGGGTATCGGCCGATATTCGCGGTATCGGAATTCCGATACTTAATTCCGATACTTTTGCAATATCGTATACCGGAATCGGAAGTTCCCATAATGCAATGAGACATTTTCATTTTATTCAGCCAATGAGAATCCTAAGAAGTGTGGGCACATCCTGTTAGGCATGTAGGCATCTTAACTAATGGCATGGCTGTGATTGGCTGCTGAAATGATGTCATGATGCACTATAAAAGCCACCGCCGCCATTTTGAGCTCACTCTGCTGTGAATTCAGTTAGGGATAGGACGCTGTTGCTCTGAGGGACAGTTTTAGCTACCTATTTGCTCTATACTGCTTTACCCAAGCTACTTTCTAAATCACTGTGCCTTGCAGTGCTAGTGCACAGTTCCCTGTGCTGTTCACCGCTGTCTGCAAGGTCTGTGTGTGTGAGTGCAGCTCACCCTGTAGTGTGTGCTTCAGCCAAGTCTGGTTGTAGTGCACTCAGTGTGTGTCACTGCCTCATACATTGTCCTTTTTTGCCAATTCATAATTTTTCCTGATATCTCCTATTAGTGTGGTGGTTCCATCCGTATTCAGCTAAATTGGTTCCAAACACACTATATAGGAGTAGATAGAGAAATTTTTTTGGTCTTGCAGCGCTAGTGCACAGTGCTCTGCATCTGTACTGTTCACCGCTGTCTGCAAGGTCTGGTGTGTGAGTGCAGCTCACCCTGTAGTGTGTGCTTCAACCCCGTCTGGTTGTAGTGCACTCAGTGTGTGTCACTGCCTCATACATTGTCCTTTATTGCCAATTCATAATTTTTCCTGATATCTCCTATTAGTGTGGTGGTTCCATCCGTATTCAGCTAAATTGATTCCAAACACACTATATAGGAGTAGATAGAGGAGCCTTTCTGCAGCATTGGGCCCTGCAGCCCCAGCCAGATTAGTATTAGCCTATTTTTTGCAGCCTCATCTATTGCATTGTAGGTTACCTTCCTACATTGTAATAGCTACAAAAAGTTTGTGATACTATCGTTATTACATCTTTAGGCACATCCAGTGTCTTTTTGTGACAAAAAAAAACCTAAATAAAGTTCACCAAACACTCCACTTTACAGTTGTGTAGGCCACATTAGCTCATATTAAAGTCTAGTCCACACTTTATAAAATTAGTGTTTCTTATACCTGTCAGCAGCTGTTCAGGAATAAGCACACTAAGCCCTTAGTACTTTTCTGCCTATCTTTATCAGTCTACCAAGATGAAGAAGGCAGGGAGTAAGGCATGTGGTCGTGGGCGTGGGCGTGGAGTTTCTGCAGGGAGAGGACGTGAGGATTCTGTGCCTGCAGGGAGAGGACGTGGGGATTCTGTGCCTGCTGCGGGCACCAGTGACTCAGCATCCCCCAGTTTTACCAGGGAACAGTCCTTTATGCGCAGCTTTGTAGGAGCTAGCCGTACCCCACTGCTGCGCGAGGACCAAATTGAAGCCGTTGTCGGATGGATGGCAGCTAACGCATCGACTTCAATTAGTTCCAGATCCTCTCAGGTCCTGAGCACTGAAGAGCACCCATCTGTCTCTTCACCACCTGCCAAATTGCCCAGGCAGTCAGAGAGCCCTGGACAGGAGCCATCTCTACTTCTGTTCTCTGAATCTCTTGGCTTGGAAAGAGGGGGCCAGCCAAGCAGAATTCGAGAATTTGAAGAAGAGGTAGTATGCAGTGATGCGCAACCGTTTTGTCTCTCTGAATCTGAAGAGGCGGGTGGGCCAGTGCCTATGGTCAGCAGCACACCTCAGTACGCATCTGATGATGAGACTCAGGTGCCACTTTCTGGTGCGTACTGTGCTGTCGAGACTACCCAGGAGAAGCAGTTGTTTGAAGAGGGTGGTGTAGATGATGAGGTCCTTGACCCATCATGGCGTGAGGGACAGGAAGGTAGTGGGAGCAGCTCTGAGGAAGAGATTCCCCGAACGGCCCAAAAAGGAGGGAGAGGGAGGGGGCAGACTTGGTTGCCTGTAGCCTCCACTTCGGCACCCATTAGGAGCATGGCTCTTCCAAAATCCAAAGCGGGCGCTCCCAAGACTTGCAGTGCCTGGTCCTTTTTTGACACAGTTGCAGATGACATTTGCTTTGTCAAATGCAAGCTGTGTAATCAGAAGGTGAAAAGAGGGAAAAGTGTCAGCAACCTCAATACCACAAATATGTGGAAACATGTGCGGACCAAGCACGTGGTGGAGTTACACAAACACACTGAAGACCTAGGCCAACCTACAGCGCCACCTACCACCTCTTCAGCTCGTGTTGTAGCCTCTTCCTCCAGCTCACACACAGCTGGTTCGGCTTCCTCACAGGATCGCCATGGAAGAATCTCTGGCACTGTTGTACAGAGACACAGTGTAATTCCACCCACAGCACCACTTTCCCAGTCATCCTCACACTTCCAGGCCAGTCTACAGCCATCGTTAGCACAGGCATGGGAGAAAAGGCGCCCATACTCGGCAAACCACCCCCGAGCACAGGCTCTGAATGCTGGCATTGCTAAACTACTGGCCCTTGAAATGCTATCATTCAGGCTGGTGGAGACTGACACATTCCGTAACTTTATGGCATTGGCAGTCCCACAATACAACGTGCCCAGCCGCTTTTATTTCAGCAGGCAAGCCGTCCCTGCCCTGCAACATCATGTGGAGGGAAAAATTAAACATGCGCTACAAAACGCCGTCAGTAGCAAGGTCCACCTGACCACTGATGCGTGGACCAGTAAGCATGGACAGGGACGATACCTTTCCCTCACTGCCCATTGGGTAAATGTTGTGGAGCCGGGTACAGATCTTGAGAGTGGCGCTGTACGTGTTCTGCCAACTCCAAGGATTGCAGGAATCCAGTCTGTACACATTGACTCCTCCTCATACTCCAGTTCCTCTGAATCAGCGCTGCAGGAGCCGTCACGGTCTACCTCCACATCGACCCGTGAACGGTTACCTGTTATGATGACCGATATGAGCACAGCCGTGGCCAAACGTCAACAGGCCGTATTAAAATTAATTTCTTTGGGGAATCGAAGCCACACAGCGCAGGAGCTCTGGAATGCCATCAAGCAGCAGAGTGACGTGTGGTTTGTGCCAGCGAATCTCCAGCCAGGCATGGTAGTGTGTGACAATGGCCGAAATCTGGTGGCAGCTCTGGGCCTAGGCAACCTCACTCACATCCCATGTCTGGCACATGTGCTCAACTTGGTCATGCAGAGTTTTTTGAGGGACTATCCGGATCTTGATGCACTGCTTCACAAGGTCCGCATAGAGTGCGCTCACTTGCGGCGTTCCAGCAATGCAAGATCACGCATTGCAGCTCTGCAGCGCCGATTATGTCTTCCGTAACATCGCATCATATGTGACCTACCCACCAGGTGGAATTCAACGTTACATATGTTGGAGAGGTTGTGTGAGCAGCAGGCAGCAGTAATGGAGTACCAGCTGCAGCAGGCGCAAACAAGTCGCAGTGCGCGCCGTTCACACTTCACCACCACTGAGTGGGCCTCTATGAAGGACATTTGCCACGTTTTGCGTGCCTTCGATTATTCCACGCGGATGGCGAGTGCAGATGATGCACTAGTCAGCATGACTATCCCCCTTATCTGCCTGCTTGAAAAAACACTGCAAGCACTAAGGGACGAGGTTTTGGAAGAGGTGGAGGATGAGGAGTCACAAATGCCATCTGCTTCTCTACAGTCTGCGCAACGTGGTTCCTCACAAAGGCCTAGGCAGGGGACACTTTGTGAGGAGGATGAGGAGGAGTCAATGGATGAGGAAGACATCTGTCCAGAGGAGGGAGGTACACAATGCTCTAGTAGTCAGTATCTAGAGCGAGGGTGGGGTGATGCAGAGCAGGCAGAGATCACGCCTCAAGCAGGGGACAGCGTTTCTTGGCCAGTTGGCAGTCTGCAGCACATGGTTGATTTCATGCTGCAGTGCCTGAGAAACGACCGCCGCATCGCCCACATTCTCAACACGGCTGATTATTGGGTGTCCACCCTCCTAGATCCTCGCTACCGGGACAACTTACAAAGCCTCATAACACCGTTGAACCGGGAGCGTAAAATGCGGGAGTACCAAGACGCACTGGTGCATTCCATCATGTTCTCCATTCCAACCGAGAGCAGTGCTGCTAGTGCTTTACAAAGCAGCTCAGTGCGTCGAGGCAGTGGAGGAAGCTCTGCACAAAGAGGGAGCAGAAGCAGCGCCTCAGCACAAGGCAAGACCAGTATGGCCGAAATGTGGCAAAGTTTTGTGTCCCCGCCGCCACAAATGTCTACACCATCACAGACGGCTCCAGTCAGCAGGAGGCAACGTTTCCGTCAGATGGTGACAGACTACATGTCTTGCCCTCTTAGTGTACTCCCAGACGGCTCTTCTCCCTTCAAGTTTTGGGTCTGTAAGCTGGATACATGGCCAGAGCTTAGTCAGTATGCACTGGAGGTGCTAGCTTGCCCTGCTGCTAGTGTATTATCGGAACGCGTCTTTAGTGCCGCAGGTGGTGAACTAACAGACCGTCGCATGCGACTATCCTCCGATAACGTTGACCGGCTTACTTTTCTCAAAATGAACAAGGCCTGGATCTCTCATGAATTTGCCAGTCCTCTTCCAGAATAAATAATTGGTTGGCAACAGTATCCAGGTCTCCTGTTCTGTTCATGTTTCTACCACCTGAACTGTAATCCCTGAGCTCCAACACCGCCAGTTGGCGCTCGGAAGTGCCGTCTGCACAGTCAACACTTGCTACCATGTTATTGGGGTTCAGTAACGTCAGCTGTTCCCCTGCTGTGCGGACGGCAATTTCTCCTGCTCTGTCCACATTCTCACTACTACAGATTTTAAAGTTGCTCCAATTACACCTCTGGCTCCTCTGTTTTCAGTATTATCCCTGAGCTCCAACACCGCCAGTTGGCGCTCGGAAGTGCCGTCTGCACAGTCAACACTTGCTACCGTGTTATTGGGGTTCAGTAACGTCAGCTGTTCCCCTGCTGTGCGGACGGCAATTTCTCCTGCTCTGTCCACATTCTCACTACTACAGATTTTAAAGTTGCTCCAATTACACCTCTGGCTCCTCTGTTTTCAGTATTATCCCTGAGCTCCAACACCGCCAGTTGGCGCTCGGAAGTGCCGTCTGCACAGTCAACACTTGCTGCCGTGTTATTGGGGTTCAGTAACGTCAGCTGTTCCCCTGCTGTGCGGACGGCAATTTCTCCTGCTTTGTCCACATCCACTGTACTACACATTTTAAAGTTGCTCCAATTACACCTCTGGCTCCTCTGTTTTCATTCTTATCCCTGGGCTCCAGCACCGCCAGTTGGCGCTCGGAAGTGCCGTCTGCACAGTCAACACTTGCTGCCGTGTTATTGGGGTTCGGTAACGTCAGCTGTTCCCCTGCTGTGTTCACGGCAATTTCTCCTGCTCTGTCCATATTCACTGTGCTACTTATTTAAAACTTGCTCCAATTACACCTCTGGCTCCTCTCTATTTTTATTCTTATCCCTGGGCTCCAGCACCGCCAGTTGGCGCTCGGAAGTGCTGTCTGCACAGTCAACACTTGCTGCCGTGTTATTGGGGTTCGGTAACGTCAGCTGTTCCCCTGCTGTACGGACGGCAATTTCTCCTGCTTTGTCCACATCCACTGTACTACACATTTTAAAGTTGCTCCAATTACACCTCTGGCTCCTCTGTTTTCATTCTTATTCCTGGGCTCCAGCACCGCCAGTTGGCGCTCGGAAGTGCCGTCTGCACAGTCAACACTTGCTGCGGTGTTATTGGGGTTCGGTAACGTCAGCTGTTCCCCTGCTGTGTTCACGGCAATTTCTCCTGCTCTGTCCATATTCACTGTGCTACTTATTTAAAACTTGCTCCAATTACACCTCTGGCTCCTCCGTTTTTAGTATTTACCCTGGGCTCCAATACCGCTAGTTGCTGCTCAGAAGTGCCGTCTGCACAGTCAACACTTGCTGCCGTGTTATTGGGGTTGGGTAACGTCAGCTGTTCCCCTGCTGTACGGACGGCAATTTCTCCTGCTTTGTCCACATCCACTGTACTACACATTTTAAAGTTGCTCCAATTACACCTCTGGCTCCTCTGTTTTCATTCTTATCCCTGGGCTCCAGCACCGCCAGTTGGCGCTCGGAAGTGCCGTCTGCACAGTCAACACTTGCTGCGGTGTTATTGGGGTTCGGTAACGTCAGCTGTTCCCCTGCTGTGTTCACGGCAATTTCTCCTGCTCTGTCCATATTCACTGTGCTACTTATTTAAAACTTGCTCCAATTACACCTCTGGCTCCTCCGTTTTTAGTATTTACCCTGGGCTCCAATACCGCTAGTTGCTGCTCAGAAGTGCCGTCTGCACAGTCAACACTTGCTGCCGTGTTATTGGGGTTCGGTAACGTCAGCTGTTCCCCTGCTGTACGGACGGCAATTTCTCCTGCTTTGTCCACATCCACTGTACTACACATTTTAAAGTTGCTCCAATTACACCTCTGGCTCCTCTGTTTTCATTCTTATCCCTGGGCTCCAGCACCGCCAGTTGGCGCTCGGAAGTGCCGTCTGCACAGTCAACACTTGCTGCAGTGTTATTGGGGTTCGGTAACGTCAGCTGATCCCCAGCTGTGTGTCCGGCAAATTCTCCTGCTTTGTCCACATCCACTGTACTACGGATTTAAAACCTCCTCCAAATACACCTCTGGCTCCTCTGTTTTTAGTATTTACCCTGGGCTCCAGCACCGCCAGCTGGTTCTCGGCAGTTCCATTGGCTCTTGTACCTTCTGCTACCCATCCGGGTTCCAGTACCGTCAGCTGGTCCTCGGTAGTTCCATTTGCTCTTGTATCTTCTGCTACCCATCCGGGTTCCAGTACCGTCAGCTGGTTCTCGGCAGTGTCTTTGGCATGGGTACTCCCTCCTGCCCAGCCTGGTTCCAGCACGCCAGCTGTTTCCGGGTAGTGTCAACGTCACTTTGCCTCCAATGCGTTGTCCTGTCGTGTTGCGGTCGGGTTAGCCGACTCTATGGTGCCTGCAGTTTAGGTGACTCCTATGTGGGCTGCGGGATCTGGCAATGAAGGCTGGTTCCATAGTGCCAATAGGACAAGCGCCCCCTGTAGGACTGTGGGTTTTGGTAACTGCGGCCGGCTCGCGGCCTTGAACTTTTTTTTACATGGGTACCTTCTGCTACCCATCCGGGTTCCAGTACCGTCAGCTGGTTCTCGGCAGTGCCTTTGGATTAGGTGCCTCCTTCTCGGTATCCAAGTTCCACCAACGTCTGCTGGTCCTTCGTAGTGCTTTCTGGCACAGGTACCTCCTGCTTAGTAACCGAGTTCCAGTAACATCAGCTGGTCCTCGGTAGTTCCATTGGCTCTTGTACCTTCTGCTACCCATCCGGGTTCCAGTACCGTCAGCTGGTCCTCGGTAGTTCCATTTGCTCTTGTATCTTCTGCTACCCATCCGGGTTCCAGTACTGTCAGCTGGTTCTCGGCAGTGTCTTTGGCACGGGTACTCCCTCCTGCCCAGCCTGGTTCCAGCACGCCAGCTGTTTCCGGGTAGTGTCAACGTCACTTTGCCTCCAATGCGTTGTCCTGTCGTGTTGCGGTCGGGTTAGCCGACTCTATGGTGCCTGCAGTTTAGGTGACTCCTATGTGGGCTGCGGGATCTGGCAATGAAGGCTGGTTCCATAGTGCCAATAGGACAAGCACCCCCTGTAGGACTGTGGGTTTTGGTAACTGTGGCCGGCTCGCGGCCTTGAACTTTTTTTTACATGGGTACCTTCTGCTACCCATCCGGGTTCCAGTACCGTCAGCTGGTTCTCGGCAGTGCCTTTGGATTAGGTGCCTCCTTCTCGGTATCCAAGTTCCACCAACGTCTGCTGGTCCTTCGTAGTGCTTTCTGGCACAGGTACCTCCTGCTTAGTGACCGAGTTCCAGTAACATCAGCTGGTCCTCGGTAGTTCCATTGGCTCTTGTACCTTCTGCTACCCATCCGGGTTCCAGTACCATCAGCTGGTCCTCGGTAGTTCCATTTGCTCTTGTATCTTCTGCTACCCATCCGGGTTCCAGTACCGTCAGCTGGTTCTCGGCAGTGTCTTTGGCACGGGTACTCCCTCCTGCCCAGCCTGGTTCCAGCACGCCAGCTGTTTCCGGGTAGTGTCAACGTCACTTTGCCTCCAATGCGTTGTCCTGTCGTGTTGCGGTCGGGTTAGCCGACTCTATGGTGCCTGCAGTTTAGGTGACTCCTATGTGGGCTGCGGGATCTGGCAATGAAGGCTGGTTCCATAGTGCCAATAGGACAAGCACCCCCTGTAGGACTGTGGGTTTTGGTAACTGTGGCCGGCTCGCGGCCTTGAACTTTTTTTTACATGGGTACCTTCTGCTACCCATCCGGGTTCCAGTACCGTCAGCTGGTTCTCGGCAGTGCCTTTGGATTAGGTGCCTCCTTCTCGGTATCCAAGTTCCACCAACGTCTGCTGGTCCTTGGTAGTGCTTTCTGGCACAGGTACCTCCTGCTTAGTAACCGAGTTCCAGTAACATCAGCTGGTCCTCGGTAGTTCCATTGGCTCTTGTACCTTCTGCTACCCATCCGGGTTCCAGTACCGTCAGCTGGTCCTCGGTAGTTCCTCAGCTTTCTTGTACCTTCTGCTACATTTCCAAGTTCAAGCTTTTTGAAATGGTTCTTGGTAATCACTCTGGATCTCCCTGACGAGGACCCTGAAGACGAGGACCCTGAAGACCAACCCTAAGAAGACGAGGACCCCGAAGACAATGACCCTGAAGACGAGGACCCTGAAGACCACCCCGAAGAAGACGAGGACCCTGAAGACCACCCCGAAGAAGACGAGGACCCAGAAGACCAACCCAAAGAAGACGAGGACCCCGAAGACGAGGACCCCCGAAGACGACGACCCTGAAGACCACCCCGAAGAAGACCAAGAAGATGACCCTGAAGAAGTTGACCAAGAAGACAAAGAAGAGAAGACAAGCACCAAGATACAGAAGAACAAGAGACAGAAAACCAAGAAGCAGAAATACAAGAAGCTGCAGAACAAAAAGCGGAAGAACATTAAGCATAAGACTAAAAATCAGAGCAAAAGATAATATCTAAATTATAAGCAGAAGATGACTAAGCAGTGTATGGGGGTGAGTCCGTTCCTCCTCGTGGTGCCCCTGGAAAAGACCTGCTGCTGCAGGCCAAACTGAACGCGGACAAATCCTGTTGTAAATCTTTTGTGACGGGCAGAACGAAAGGTGTAATGTCCAACCTTTTATAGATAACAACTACAGGAATGCCTGTCACAAATAAGAATATGATGAAGAAGAAGAATATGAAGAAGATGAAGAAGTAGAATATGAAGAATGTAAAAAAAAGAATAATACGAAGAAGGTGAAGAAGAAGAAGGTGAAGAAGAAGTGGATGAAAAAGATGCTGAGGATGATGAAGGAGAAAGTGTGGGAGAAGTAAAAAAGAAGGTGAAGAGCATGGAAGTAGTGAAACATAAATATCTGACAAAATATAAAAATACTTAACATAGTTAATATTTCCGTAACTCAGAACATAATAAAAAAATAGTAATTCCTGCTATTCCATTTGACTGGGCTAAACCTCTATGCCTTTATTGTCTCCCCCACCTCCCCCAATACATTCTACATTATTCTTAGTTGTTTTCCTTCATGTAGAAATAACCTACAAGGAAAGAAAGGGTTTATTTTAATTCCGATATTTATGTCCCATTGACTTGCATTGGTTTCCGGTATCGGAATCGGCGATATCCGATACTTTTTCGGTATCGGTCCGATCCAATCCGATCCGATATTTCCCGATATCGGAAGGTATCGCTCAACACTATTGGTGATATCAACTTCCTGTTTGTGGCACATTAGTATATGGAAGGGGGAAAACTTTTCCAGATAGGTAGTGACCATGCCGGCCATTTTGAAGTCAGGCATTTTGGATCCAACTTTATTTTTTTCAATGGAAAGAGGGTCATGTGACGCATCAAACTTATTGAGAATTTCATAAGAAAAACAATGGTGGGCTTGGTTTTAACATAACTTTATTCTTTCATGAGTTTTTTACAAGTTTATGACCGCTTATAAAATGTGTTCAAAGTGCTGCCCACTGTGTTGGATTGTTGAGCTGCAGATAGGAACCAGGAACATTGTCTGCAGGTTAAGGGATCTGAAACCTTCAGTGTGGAAATATCATTTATTAAGAATCTAGAGTTTTACTGGAAAGGAGCGCTGTCTTTGAGTTATAAAGGAAATCATTGCGAAGAGATGAAATCTTGGTTGTTAGTTCTTGTGTAAAAATACCCTGGAATAAAATTTAAAGAAGGAGAGAAATCAATCCTAAGGGGTCCTGGATGGAGTGGGACAGACTCAGGTCTATATCATCATCAAAAGGAGTATTGGCTCTGATCTGATGAGTGTTTATAAATGCTGATGGAATAGCAACCTCTATAGGTCATGGGGAACACTAGATGAATCTCTAAATAAATGCTGCAGTAAGAGAGACACTGGAAGAAGATTTATATGATGATTTCTCAGTGGAGTAAACAGAAACTGTTATCTGTAATGTGTTATACATAACCATATATTGGCTTGTTAACTTGTGTTGCCCCTGAAGAGCCGCTACTACAGTTGGTGGCGAAACAAGTCGGGCATTAAGCATTGTTTGGGCATTAAGCATTTTTGATCTGAATGGATGGTTATAGTTGAAATTGGGTACTAGGCATCTTCCTTTGAGAGGATGGTTATGGATATATGTCATACTGAAAATCATCTAACCAATATACTACTTGTTTAGGTATACCTAGGAGAGTATAGGCTGACTTCGGACAATATGACTACTAACAGTAGATGGGAGGCTGAACAATGATTATAACCTAGGTTATTGGTTGGTTTTTTTTTCTGTTTGATTGGTAATTAGTGTACAATGTTTAGTCTGTTAGTCTGTGGGTCGGGTTGTTTTGTTTTTTTGCACAATTGCTTGGTATGTTTTTAACTTTATACCTTAATAAATATATAATTTTAAAATGTCTTCCCTTTAGTTTATATATATATGAAGAGGGTCATGTGACACATCAAACTTATTGAGAATTTCATAAGAAAAACAATGGTGTGCTTGGTTTTAACGTGACTTTATTCTTTCATGAGTTTTTTACAAGTTTATGACCACTTATAAAATGTGTTCAAAGTGCTGCCCATTGTGTTGGATTGTCAATGCAACCCTCTTCTCCCACTCTTGACACACTGATAGCAACACCGCAGAAGAAATGGTAGCACAGGCTTCCAGTATCCATTGTTTCAGATGCTGCACATCTCGTATCTTGATGGTATGGTGTGGTATGTGGGATACAAAGATAGTGGGGCCATTCTTCATCAATAGAAACCTCAATGCCATTGGATATCTGAAATTGCTACATGATGATGTGTTGCCCTCTTTATGAACTGAAGATGGCACGTTCCCTGAGTTTTTCCAGCAAGATGGTGCACCACCACATTATGGGTGTCAGGTCCGAGCATTCCTATATGAACAGTTTCCTGGAAAGTGGATTGGTCGTCGTGGGCCAGTTGAATGGCCAGCAACGTCTCCCGATCTGTCCTCCTTTATCTTTGGGGTCATCTGAAGGCAATTGTCTATGCTGTGAAGATACGAGATGTGCAGCATCTGAAACAACGGATACTGGAAGACTGTGCTAGCATTTCTTCTACGGTGTTGCTATCAGTGTGTCAAGAGTGGGAGAAGAGGATTGCATTGACAATCCAACACAGTGGGCAGCACTTTGAACACATTTTATAAGTGGTCATAAACTTATAAAAAACTCATGAAAGAATAAAGGTCCATTAAAACCAAGCACACCATTGTTTTTCTTATAAAATTCTCAATAAGTTTGATGTGTCACATGACCCCCTTCTCATTGAAAAAAATAAAGTTGGATCCAAAATGGCCAACTTCAAAATGGCCACCATGGTCACCACCCATCTGGAAAAGTTTCCCCCCTCCCATATACTAATGTGCCACAAACAGGAACTTGATATCACCAACCATTCCCATTTAATTTAGATGTATCCATATAAAAGGCCCACCCTGTATATATAAATATTTACACTACACCCCACATTATGTAAATGATGCAATAAATATGTGTAATATACTGAGATATATATATATGTGTTAGGCGTCGGGCGGTTGCTGGACCTGAAATTGGGTCAGAATCATCTGTGGTCTCCCAGTCTGGTCCAGCCGGGGCAGAAGCTGCTCAGTATCGCCGTCAATCCCAACGCCTAGCCAGTGCACGAGAAGTACAGGTTGTCTCTTGGGTCTTTGTTCCTAGTAGTGCTAAGCATAGGTTGCGGAGGGGAACAAGGGCTGCTACAGCCTAAGTCCAGGATGCACTGCACCGAGCATGCCCGTGACATGGCGGACCGTGATTGGTGCTTTGGTGTCAGCTGATCCGGTGACCTGGCACCGCCTGATTGGCCGCGGGTGATGTCATCAGTAGTGCGACCAATAATGCGACGGTGGGCAGGGCTTAGTCTTTAAATAGCCCGCCCACAAGCATGGCGGCGCGCTCTGATCATTGAGCTAAGGTTGTGTTCCTGTGTGGACGCTTGTCTGTTTGGGCTCCACGTGCTCTCTAGCTGCTCTCTCCGAGACCTGCCGTTGCCAGAGTTCGCTCGGCTGTTTAGCACAGGTCGCTTAGGCAGGCCTAGCTTCGGACAGGCAGGTTTAGCTGGGGATAGGCAGTCTTAGCTGGAGGGAGGCAGGTAGTTTCCGTTTGACAGTTTGGCTCCGTCAAGGGGGTCACTATACACCCCGAGCAGACTGCGGGCTCCATATCCCTGGTATCGCCTGTTAGTCACGTGGTGAGTTACTGAGCAGTCCGGTCGTACACCGGCTGGGAGCACGTACACGCCGGCGTGAGTCACACACACTTCCTAGCGCCTGCTGCGTAGCCTCTGTGCAGTTAACAGGGCTACGGCTATGTTATTTGTCGCACATCTCTCGTGCAGTTAACGGAGATAGTGCGAAACCCTTTTCCCGTCCCGGTGTGAAGTAACACTGGAGGGATTTATACATTAGTTGGTTGTTTTACCTTCTTACTCGGAAGGTGTTCGGCCGCAGTCCTCTAGGCTGCATCGCGGACCCCGGGTTTGGTTGCTTT
This sequence comes from Phyllobates terribilis, assembly GCF_046119375.1. Lineage (NCBI taxonomy): Eukaryota > Metazoa > Chordata > Amphibia > Anura > Dendrobatidae > Phyllobates > Phyllobates terribilis. Next base: position 454,433,893 of record NW_027362763.1, on the reverse strand, counting down.
CTATTATTTAATAAAGTTGTTTGCAACCGTCCCCTTAAGAGTATCAGAGCGCCCGGGTCTTGCCGAACATGTCTGACAACCAGCAACTGCAGCGCTATATACAGCAACTTGAGGCCAGACTTAGGACTCTGGAACAAACTGCCCCGGTGGCTGATATCACTGCAGTAGCTATCCAGGCAGCTTCTCAGGCAGCCAATCTGGTTAACACGGCTGCGGTGAATGCTGCGGCAGCTGCAATTGCCCAATTACCCCGTTTTGCTCTCTCGGAAAAAAATTCTGGCAATAGCAAATCCTGCAGAGGTTTTCTTAATCTGTGCTCCATTCAGTTACAAATGATGGAAGCACGGTTCTCCTCCGAAAGGGCCAAAGTGGGTTTTTTCATCTTGTTACTTTCTCACAGGGCCTTGGAGTGGGCTACACCTCTGTGGGAGCAGAGTGACCTGGCAGTGGCTAATGCGGGTCTCTTTCTTAGAGCTCTAAAAAGTGTTTTCCTAGGTCCTCAGGTCACGCATGATAAGGCTCTTAAGCTTCTTGCGTTGGTCCAGGGTTCGGCCGCCGCCAGCCACTATGCCATCCAGTTCAGAACCTTAACGGCTGAATTGGATTGGTCTGAGCGGTCGATAATCTCGGTATTCTGAAAGCGTGTCTGGCTGGGCATATTAAAAATGCTCTATCTACCAGAGAGATCCCAAACTCTCTGGATGAGTTAATCTCTCTCACTAACCGAATAGATTTGCGTCATGCAGAACACAAGTTAGAGCTGGAGGTCTCCAAACTTCAGTTTCGGTTGGCATCTTCATTCTCTAGACCCATTTCCAAACCCGCGACTTCCGACCCGGAGCCTAAGGCTATGGATATATCCCGGACTGAGGGTTCCAAGCGGTCGGGAAAACGAGTGTGTCTAACCGCCGTTGGAGGAGGTGTGTTAGATTCCGGGGCTTCTTCCTCCAAATTATTGTATAAGGTGACATTGCTCTTCGGAACAACTATGGTTACTGCCAAGGCGTGGGTGGATTCTGGCGCCGATGGCAATTTTTTGTCATCTACGTTTGCCCAGAAGCACGCCATTCCTATGGAGTTACTGCCAAAACCAATGAACATTAGGGTAGTCAACGGTTCACTGCTGGACACGCAAATCACTCACCAGTCGATTCCCCTCACCATGTCATTCCCTCAGGGTCACCGGGAGGTTGTCTCATTTCTTATTATTCCCGGTGGATTGGATGAGGTGCTATTGGGTCTTCCATGGTTACGTTGTCACACTCTACACATTGACTGGAATATGGGGAGAATTTCTTCCTGGGGTGAGAATTGTGTGTCTCAGTGTATGGTTACAGACACCCGGAGGGTAGTCTCTGAGCCTTCTACCGACTTGGCCGCTCTCCCTGTGCAATATCAGAGTTTTGCAGATGTCTTGTCCAAAAACGCTGCAGTGACTTTACCTCGCCGCCGACCGTATGACTGTCCTATTGATTTGGCCCCCGACACGGATCCTCTGTCTGTCCCCGAGACCCAGGTCTTGTCAGATTATATCAAAAAGAACCCTCGGGTAGACCCTTTGTCCCGGTCCATGCATACAACTGAGGACGATGACGAGCCCAGGCTTACCATTCCTTCGGAGAGTATGCGGATGGTGGCTCCAGTGTCCCTAAACCAGGTTCCTTCTGGGAGGATGTTCGTTCCTCCTAATCTACAAAATGAGGTACTCTCCTGGGCACATGCCTCTAAGATCGGAGGTCATTTTGGGGTCAAACGTACCACGAAGTTTCTCCAACGGTCGTATTGGTGGCCCCGGTGGTGCCAGGACGTTAAGGAATATGTTCTAGCGTGTGTCTCCTGTGCGAGAGATAAATCATCCCGTCAAAGTAAGGCTGGTCTTCTCCATCCGTTACCCATGGCGGATTCCACAGGTCAGACTCCGCTTCTTCTGAATAATGGCCAACATCCACGCGTTCCGGTTCCTATGCCAGTTCCCTCTGTGGAACCTGGAGTCAGAGATTGGGCTCTGGAGGCGCGGGAGGTTTGGTACCATACCCAGGATGCTATATTGGCCTCCAAGAATCGGATGAGAGAGTCGGTTGACACTCTTCATCATCCAGCCCCCGTATTCTATCCGGGCGACAGAGTGTGGCTCGCGGCTCGCAATATCAGAGTACGCGGGGAATCTACTAAGTTTGCCCCCCCGGCTTTATTGGTCCTTTCAAAATTTTGGCCCAAGTAAACCCTGTAGTGTCCCGTTTACAGTTACCACGACACTTTTCATGTGTCGCTCCATAAGCCCGTTCGCCTGACAAAATTCGCTGAACCCCAACCTGCTACAGACACCAGGGGTGATGATCTTGAGGTACAGGTGATCGTGAGGTCTAAGATGGTTCGTGGGAAAAATTTTTACCTAGTACACTTGAGGGGTCATGAATCTGAGGATCTCTCCTGGGAACTGGTGGACCACATTCACGCTCCCCTGCTCATTGAGAAATATGAGCATCAAGTGGAGGAAGATGTTAGAAGGGGGGATAATGTTAGGCAGTTACTGGACCTGAAGTTGGGTCAGAATCATCTGTGGTCTCTCATTCTGGTCCAGCCAGGGTGGATGCTGCTCAGCATCACCATCAGTCCCAACGCCTAGCCAGTGCACAAGAAGTTCAGGCTGTCTCTTGGGTCTTTGTTCCTAGTAGTGCTAAGCATAGGTTGAGGAGGGGAACAAGGGCTGCTACAGCCTAAGTCCAGGATGCACTGCACCGAGCATGCCCGTGACATGGCGGACCGTGATTGGTGCTTTGGTGTCAGCTGATCCGGTGACCTAGCACCGCCTGATTGGCCGCGGGTGATGTCATCAGTAGTGCGACCAATAATGCGACGGTGGGCAGGGCTTAGTCTTTAAATAGCCTGCCCACAAGCATGGCGGCGCGCTCTGATCATGGAGCTAAGGTTGTGTTTCTGTGTGGACGCTTGTCTGTTTGGGCTCCACGTGCTCTCTAGCTGCTCTCTCTGTGACCTGCCGATGCCAGAGTTCGCTCGGCTGCTTAGCACAGGTCGCTTAGGCAGTCCTAGCTTCGGACAGGCAGGTTTAGCTGGGGATAGGCAGTCTTAGCTGGAGGGAGGCAGGTAGTTTCCGTTTGACAGTTTGGCTCCGTCAAGGGGGTCGCTATACACCCCGAGCAGACTGCGGGCTCCATATCCCTGGTATCGCCTGTTAGTCACGTGGAGAGTTACTCCGCAGTCTAGTCGCACACTGGCTGGGAGCACGTACATGCCGGCGTGAGTCACACACACTTCCTAGCGCCTGCTGCGTAGCCTCTGTGCAGTTAACAGGGCTACGGCTATGTTATTTGTCGCACATCTCTCGTGCAGTTAACGGAGATAGTGCGAATCCCTTTTTCCGTCCCGGTGTGAAGTAACACCGGAGGGATTTATACATTAGTTGGTTGTTTTACCTTCTTACCCGAAACGTGTTCGGCCGCAGTCCTCTAGGCTGCATCGCGGACCCCGGGTTCGGTTGCTTTCCATTATTTAATAAAGTTGTTTGCAACTGTCCCCTTAACATATATGTATATATATATACAGTATATACAGTACAGACCAAAAGTTTGGACACACCTTCTCATTTAAAGATGTTTCTGTATTTTCATGACTTTGAAAATTGTACATTCACACTGAAGGCATCAAAACTATGAATTAACACATGTGGAATTATAAACTTAACAAAAAAGTGTGAAACAACTGAAAATATGTCTTATATTCTAGGTTCTTCAAAGTAGCCACCTTTTGCTTTGATGACTGCTTTGCACACTCTTGGCATTCTCTTGATGAGCTTCAAGAGCTAGTCACCGGAAATGGTTTTCACTTCACAGGTGTGCCCTGTCAGGTTTAATAAGTGGGATTTCTTGCCTTATAAATGGGGTTGGGACCATCAGTTGTGTTGTGCAAAAGTCTGGTGGAAACACAGCTGATAGTCCTACTGAATAGACTGTTAGAATTGTATTATGGCATGAAAAAAGCAGCTAAGTAAAGAAAAACGAGTGGCCATCATTACTTTAAGAAATGAAGGTCAGTCAGTGCGAAAAATTGGGAAAACTTTGAAAGTGTCCCCAAGGGCAGTTGCAAAAACCATCAAGCGCTACAAAGAAACTGGCTCACATGAGGACCGCCCCAGGAAAGGAAGACCAAGAGTCACCTCTGCTTCTGAGGATAAGTTTATCCGAGTCACCAGCCTCAGAAATTGCAGGTTATCAGCAGCTCAGATTAGAGACCAGGTCAATGCCACACAGAGTTCTAGCAGCAGACACATCTCTTCAACAGCTGTTAAGAGGAGACTTTGTGCAGCAGGCCTTCATGGTAAAATAGCTGCTAGGAAACCACTGCTAAGGACAGGTAACATGCAGAAGAGACTTGTTTGGGCTAAAGAACGCAAGGAATGGACATTAGACCAGTGGAAATCTGTGCTTTGGTCTGATGAGTCCAAATTTGAGATCTTTGGTTCCAACCACCGTGTCTTTGTGCGACGCAGAAAAGGTGAACGGATGGACTCTACATGCCTGGTTCCCACCGTGAAGCATGGAGGAGGAGGTGTGATGGTGTGGCGGTGCTTTTCTGGTGACACTGTTGGGGATTTATTCAAAATTGAAGGCACACTGAACCAGCATGGCTACCACAGCATCTTGCAGCGGCATGCTATTCCATCCGGTTTGCGTTTAGTTGGACCATCATTTATTTTTCAACAGGACAATGACCCCAAACACACCTCCAGGCTGTGTAAGGGCTATTTGACCAAGAGGAAGAGTGATGGGGTGCTACGCCAGATGACCTTGCCTCCACAGTCACCAGACCTGAACCCAATCGAGATGGTTTGCTGGACCGCAGAGTGAAGGCAAAAGGGCCAACAAGTGCTAAGCATCTCTGGGAACTCCTTTAAGATTGTTGGAAGACCATTTCCGATGACTACCTCTTGAAGCTCAACAAGAGAATGCCAAGAGTGTGCAAAACAGTCATCAAAGCAAAAGGTGGCTACTTTGAAGAACCTAGAATATAAGACATATTTTCAGTTGTTTCACACTTTTTTGTTAAGAATATAATTCCATATGTGTTAATTCATAGTTTTGATGCCTTCAGTGTGAATGTACAATTTTCAAAGTCATGAAAATACAGAAAAATCTTTAAATGAGAAGGTGTGTCCAAACTTTTGGTCTGTACTGTGTATATATATATAAACACATATATACATGACACACACATATATATATATATATATATATATATTTATATATTTATATACATATATACTAACTATTGAACCCGTTCTATGCCCGGGTGGTGAGCATTTTTATTGGTATATGCTCCCCCATTCTGGTATATGTTCCCCATCCTGGTCCATGCTCCCCCATCCTGGCATATGCTCCCCCATCCTGATCCATGCTCCCCCATCCTGGCATATGCTCCCCCATCCTGGTCCGTGCTCCCCCATCCTGGCATGTTCTCCCCCATCCTGGTTCCCCATCTTGGAATGTGCTCCCTCATTCTGTTCCCCCATCATGTCATGTGCTGCACCCATCCTGTTATGTGCAGCCCCCACCCTGTTATGTGCAGCCCCCATCCGGTTATGTGCTGCCCCCATCCTGTTTTGTGCTGCCCCCAATGTGTTTTGTATTGCCCCCATCCTCTTTTGTGCTGCCCCCATACTACTCCTCCATCCGGAGGCTAGAGAAGGAGTGTGGCGCATGGCCATACAGCGCTGTCCGGCACCATTTTGTTGAAGACACACTGCAAATATGTTTTCACTAAAATGGCGCCAGACAGCGCGCTATGTGCATGCGTCGATTCCGACGCCACACTCCTCCCCCAGCCTCCGGCCTGAACAGAGGCACTGCAGCAACACTCCTCCCGGTCAGGTATGCACTTATGGCACCAGAGATCCCAGTGTGCGTTCAGTGCCTATATATACCGCGATCTCAGGCGCCATATACTCCTCTTACCTGTAACGGCTGGATGTGTTCTTCTGTCTGGAGCCAGACTGTGAGGGCACATCGCGCTTGTGCAGTCTATAGAGGCTTCGGACAAACGGACACATCCCTAATTATATTATAGATGTCCCCCAATTCTGTTAATATCCCCCATCCTGGTATATATGCCCCCCTTCCTATTATACGTGGCCCCCATCCTGGTATGCATGGCACCCCTCCATCCTGGTATACATGGCACCCCCTGATCTCCATCCTGGTATGCATGGCACCCCCTGACCTCTATCCTGGTATGCGTGGCACCCCCTGATCTCCATCCTGGTGTGCATGGCACCCCTCATCCTGGTATGCATGGCACCCCTCATCAAAGTATGCATGGCACCCCTAATACCCATCCTGGTATGCATGGCACCTCTCATCCTGGTATGCATGGTACCCTTGATCCCCATCCTGGTATGCATGGCACCCCTGATCCCCATCCTGGTATACATGGCACCCCTGATCCCCATCCTAGTATGCATGGCATCCCTCATCCCCATCCTGGTATACATGGCACCTCTGATCCCCATCCTGGTATGCATGGCACCTCTGATCCCCATCCTGGTATACATGGCACCCCTGATCTCCATCCTGGTATGCATGGCACCGCTCATCCTTATACTGGTATGCATGGCCCCTCTCATCCTTATCCTGGTATGCATGGCACCCCTCCATTCTGGTATGCATGGCACCCCTCCATCCTGGTATGCATGGTCCCCCTCATCCTTATCCTGGTATGCATGCCCCCCTCATCCCTATCCTGGTATACATGGCACCTCTCCATCCTGGTATGCATGGCCCCCCTCATCCCTATCCTGGGATGCATAGCACCCCTCCATCCTGGTATGCATGGCACCCCTCCATCCCGGTATGCATAGCCCCCCTCATCCTTATCCTGGTATGCATGGCCCCCCTCATCCCTATCCTGGTATGCATAGCACCCCTCATCCCTATCCTGGTATGCATGGCACCCCTCCATCCTGGTATGCATGGCACCCCTCTATCCTGGTATGCATGGCACCCCTCTATGTGTCATGCACATTTGATATTTGATATTTCAGTTTTTCTTTTTAAATAAATTTGCAAAAATGTCTACATTTCTGTTTTTTTTTTCAGTCAAGATGGGGAGCAGAGTGTACTTTAATGAGAAAAAAATAAACTTTTTAGAATTAACCAAATAGCTGCACTTAAACAAAGAGTGAAAAGTTTAAAGGGGCCTGAATACTTTCCATACCCACTGTATAAATGTTTTCGTGGCTCATTTTGGGGTTGTATAGCATCTCCTAGTTTGTATTTACCTGTATAGTGCTTTTTATACTTTCTGATTCTTTAGTATATACTCTAAGGGTTGATACATTCTATGATTCTTGCTGATCTTCTATTAGTACAACTATTAGTGTAGATTAACCATCTATTTACTGTGTATTACTTCTTACCCATGTAGTTTATAGCGCCATGTTTCTGTGTGGATGTGCCTTCCATATTATTTTGAGATTTGTAAAGCATGGACCTGACCGATTCCTATTCATCACAACAGATATTGCTTTTCACTATTAAACTTACTGACGCCATATTGTGACGCATATTTTTGGACAAATCCATTGATAGGTTCTGTTAGCAATAACTTATCTTGCAATGCATATTCAAAGAGAGAATCTGAATCATCCTGACAGCTGGCCCCATAAAGAAACAATGAGTTTTGATTGTTATAGTCCTATCAGTATGCCATTATCACAGACAAATTACTGTAATAAGTAAAGATTTACCAGTATGCATAACACTGCTCAACTAACACCCATGTGAAGCTAAATGCATTTTTGTCTATCATTGAAATGAGGGAAAAAAATATTTGGATCTTAAAGGGATTGTCCCTCAAAGGACATTTAGTGGAGCAGGGATCCTAAGTCTCTATTGTTTGTACAGCGTGAAGTCTGAATGAAGGGGCTCTATTGGAGACTAATGAGCCCAGTACTAAAAAGAAGGCAAAAAAGTAAGACCATCAAATGGCTTGATACTATCACGATAACGGTGGAGAAGACCCTGGAGGACCTATCTAGGCTTGCACAAGATCAATCTTCCCACAGAGAGTTCATCCATCAAGTCGACATGGCTCGAGATTGAGCCGAAAGCTGTTAAATAATAAATAATAGCCATACTCAGCTGTTCATCATCCCGATAGACTTTGAATAGAGCAGGGTGCTTGTCTGACCACTGCCCCAATTCTACATCCTTCTCGCATAGTTTATGCAGTGTGTAGTGAGGGGAGGAACAGAAACCCTGTTTTAGGTATTGGATTGGCTGCCATTGATTAGATATTTATCATCTATACTGAATAGGTGACAAATATTCATTGTGGGACAACCCCTTTAACACCTCTGACACAGTCATCTCAAGATCAACAACCAATCATACATATTGTCTCTGAAAAATACAATCTAGTATAAAATATAGCTTTAATTGCAAATATTTAAATCCCTCAATTAATGTATATCAGAGAGATATTTGCAGAGAACAGTCCAAAAATCTATTTGCATGTGTGGCAGGTAATAGAAATTTAATTAATGTAACACAAAGTATCTATACTATAATATAGAAGTATCCACATCCTATGCAGGGTAGCTAGATATTACGAGCATATTGAATTATTGTAAACAGATGGTATCTGAACATAAAATCAATCAGATTATTGGTTACTGTATACCCTGAGGAGAGTATTTGATCATGTAAAATAACCTTACCTGCATGTCAGAATGAAGCACAGAACAGATGCAGGACTCCAACTATAAATGCATAGGGTTGCCTAAAAATTTCACCCTGCTCAAAAATCCCTGTGGCAATATGGTGCCCAACTGTAATGCTCACTCCATAACATCCAAATGCATCTGCATTCTAAGCTTTCAGTGCTTCTCTTTTACAGATTCTTCAGGAGATATTGGAAGGTGATTTAGAAAAGCGTGACTACCATCATATGCTATAAAGGCAATCAGTGAGTATTCTGCTAAGGGAAGAGACAGACCGCCGTATTTCTCGTGTGAGGATCGCATTGTAAACCTTGTACTTGCCAGCTGGCACCTCTCCTGACCTGACCTTGACAGCTGCATAGAAATCCATCACGCTGTCATGTTCAGGTCAGGAGAGGTGCTGGCCAGTCCGTGCGGTGCGATGCTATCATCGCACAAGTTATACGGCAGTGTGTCCCGTCCCATGTAAATAAGTGGAGAAGGCCACCAGAAATGTATTGCTCAATCCGTTTGAATTTTAAAAAAATCAGGCACTATTTGGGGGCTGTGAATTTGAAAATAAATGCCAGTTGGCAAAAATACCACTTGCCCAGTATGCTGAGATCAGATATGAATCAAATAAAAACAAACATAATTGTGTGAAATCACTCATCAAAACTGACTAACAGGAAAACTGGCTTATTTTATTAAAGGGGTTGTAAACTACCTGAGCAACCCATTTTAAAATAAATACTCCCACTTGTAAAATAAAAATAACATATACTCACCCCTTGCGCTGGCACCATTCCAACAACTATGCAGTCAATCAGCGTCTGTTACTGGGCTACATGTGCAGTCATTTTCCGTGGATAAAGTTCTGACAGAGGGAAGTAATACAAGTGCAGCAGCCCAGGTGCAGCCCCCAATTGGCTGCAGGGCTCACATGGCATAAAACTGTCATGCAAGCCCCAGGAGAATAGTATGCCCACACAATACGCTATGTAACTATTTGTCATTAGCCCATAGACAAAAGCACAATGACAGTGCAGCATAAATTGTGAGACATACAACTCACATAACAGCTGCGGAGCAGTGTAACAGTGATATACACGTGGCATGCTGATAGCGTGTCCACCGCACGATACGCTATATCACTATCTTTTACTAGCCTATAACATAAGCAGTAACAGAGTAAATCCAGGGACAACAATCATAATCTATAACCAAGTGTACTGTCCCTACCTTTACCCTGCCAGTATTCATCAAGTGCAGGCATACTACTCTTTGGCCACAAACCCTTCAAAGGGTTATTTCTAATAGTGTGGCTTTACTTTAATACATACTCTGGCAACTGTTAATTTCTACTCACATTCCCGTATCCTTCAGAATAGCCAATTATTTGACAAGAGATTTTGGCTATTTCTATGATACCCTGTATGTGGGTTTTTTTTGTGAACCAAGACCTAAATACATCGTCAGCACATGAGTATGGTCCATTATATGTTCAAGATTTTAGGAACGCACAGTTTATATGCATTTTCTAGCTTCACAATTTTTTAATTAATTAACAAAAGTTACATTTTATATATTATGTTCACACACTTTCCCCCTCTTTCCCTCCCTTTTCATGTATGGCTTTATTGTGGTGTTCACAAATGTGAATTATGTCCAAATTAGTGATTTTGCTGCAACACTTAAAATCTGGATAGAGAGTTAAGACATCATCTTCCGTTGATGTAACTGTGCGAGGGATTGCTTTTTGCGCCCTGAGCTGACTGTTTTATTGATACTATTTTATGGTAGATACAATGTTTTGATCGCCTCTTATTGGATTTTTTTGAGGTGTTGCAGTGGCGGAAATACCACAATTCTGGTGTTTAGATTTTTTTTTGTTACAGTGTTTACCAATTAGGTCAATTCATTTTATATTTGGATAGATTGGACTTTTACAGAAGTGGAGATACAACATATGTGTATTTTTTTATTTATTTATTTTTAATGGGGAAAAAATGGAGTGATACGAACACATACATTTTTTCACTTTTTACTGTATTTTGTAGTTGCCTCAGGGGATTTGAAACTGCAATCGTCTGATCGCTTTTACTATATACAGCGATGCCACAATGAAAAAAATCTATAGGAAAAATCATTATCTCTGCAGGCTCGTTTTCATAGGAGTACTATCATGATATGCACAAGACTCTTCAGCAGACCTGCAGCTGTCATGGCAACCCATCGGTACACTGAAATCGTGTCGCAGGGCATCAATGGGCGGTACAACAGCGTGCCTTATGGGTCACGTTGTTACGGTGCCGGGTGGTGGAACCACTGTGTCGTGGTACAAGGAGGGACCAGGGGGGCATAACTAGGGGGTCTCACCCGGACCAATCTTTACTACACGGCGGCTTAGTTGACTCTGTGAAACAAGGAAGGACCGGGAAGGTGGACCAGGTGTTACTCCGGGACCGACCTCGTGTGAGAGCAGGCGACTCCCACGGGACTGATGACAGGCGCTGACTGGCACAGCAGATAGGCACGGTTGGTAAGCAGGCAGGTGGGCGCGGCTGGTAGGCAAGCACTGCTAGTAAGTAGGCAGGCAGGTGGACACGGCTGGTAGACAGGCTGGCGGGCATGGCTGATGGACAGGCTGGCGGGCACGGCTGATAAGACAGGCTGGAGGGCAGCACAGGAACCTGAGGGCTGACAGGAGTGTAAGACACTAATATACAACGTTGCTCAGGCACCTCCATCTTGGGGACGGTGCCTTAAGTAGTGGATGTCCTCTGGCAATTGGCCAGGGACATCTTAGGGTGGCGCATGCGGCCCCTTTAAGACACATGGAGAGCGCGCGCCCTACGCACAGTGCCCGGGGATCTGCATGGGGTGCGCGTACCGCGGGCGGGCCCAGTGTGAGGAGCAGGTAGGGGAGAGGCGCATACAGGCAGGTAGACGGCAGAGACGCTGACGCTACACACGTGCTGTAAGTGTCACAGTCAAAGACTGACAGCGGCATTTATCAGGTTAATAGAGGTGGGCAGAGCTCCATTCTCTGTTAGAGGCAGATGATGGCTGAATAATATAGACATCATCTGCTGGCAGAGATGTGGACTCAGTTCATGAGCCAGCATCAATGACAGGGAGCTGACATCACATGTACCACAGTATGTACAACATCGATAAGGGGTTACTGAGTCTTCGAAGAAAAGTTACAATAGATATATAATGTTTGACCGCTCAAAACATATCATAATGCAAATTTCAGTATCCACTCATGACCAAAGTTGCTCTTATAGTCTGTTCAGGGGTCTCATATGCCACATCCAAGGGAATAATCCTCTGGCACTACTTTCAATAAGATAGACAGACATCCAACCATAGCGTGAAACAGTAAGACCTCGATTAATCAAGACCAGCGATTTTCTTTCCGGTCTTGATGATGGGGACTGGTGATGTCAGACGCTCATGATTCATGAAGATGTGCATGCCTCTTCATGAATCAGGAGGGTATGACAAGTTGTGTGCACTCCCGTGCGCCTTGCCACATATATTACTCGGAGTAAGATTTCTCGTGCAAGGAACGCCACCGGTTGTCATCAATTAGACAAGCTGTATTGCCATGCCCTCGTCGCGTCTCTGTCCTGCCTAAGCCCCATTTATTTTGGCAGAGCTGGAAGAAACTAGCATGAAGTCCAATATGTTTTACTCATATAAATGGATAAAATGGAGCTTTAAGATCAATTAAAATTCACAAAACAGCAGACCTCATATGTCTCGCCTGACCCAGGGTTTTGCCTTTTCACGCTGAACCTTTTCTGCTAAAGAAGACTCAAGTGATATCTGACCCATTTGGGCCTCTCCTTTCATTGTCCCCTGAGGAACCCTAGACTTGGAGGGGGTGAAACGTGTAGGGACTACGACAACTAACAGATAAGTCGGCTGGTCACAGCGATCTACTTGTTCTTTTTGAGACTGACACATTTTGTCTTTTATTTTTGACATGTGCTCTGGTTAATTAGGTATTTGAGGCCTTGAAACATTTATTGTGTATTGATGTCTAAGTGCCAGGCCAAAACACCGTGACTTTAGCACTTTTTGAGAATGTAAATATCTTTGCATTACAACAATAGCGTTACACTTTTCAGAGAGGAATCTCTCTACCAATAGCACATTGCTTCTGTTTTAGAAACATTTTGTCTAAACTATTTTGAGGCCCTGAAACATATATTGTGTCTTGAAGTCTGAGTGTCAGGTAAACACATCATACACTCTTGCGAATGTCGATTAATATATGTGTATTACGATAATAGTGTTGCATTTTTCAGAGAGGGATCCCTCTACCAATAGCAAATAGCTTTTTGCCGAGAAACAGATAACAAACTTAATTGTACCTCTATCTGTGTTAGGGCCCTTTTCGTTTTTACACACTGTTATACGAGATATCAATAAAAGTGTCAGTATTGCTGTATTGCATTATCCCATTACCCACATAATTTATGTACGTATCATGGTAGATACCATTTTTTTCATTCATGTTGACTTGTGCATGACTGTCTGCATCATGTATTGATGTCTTTTTTTATATGTATCTCTGTTTAGGGGCACATAGGGTTAAAAAGGGATAATCTCCGTGGAGCGGGGACACCAAAAAGATCCGCTAGGGTGAAAATTCCACTGTCAGGTAGGATATCAGCTCTATTAGGGAATTATAGGGTAAGCCTGGGTGTTTTTTACACCTGTCTCATTGACACTCCCCCATATATTACTAATGTGAGTTTTATGAATATATGGAGATTTGTCCCGACATTTATTGCTATGATGACTTTTAAAATTTATTGATTAAAAGTTATATTTTAGGGGTTTTCCTTTTTGTTTGTCATGTTCTCTACTGACTTGTAATGATTTTTAAAAGAGTATTACAAAAATGCATCTATCTTGTTTTTGCAAAGTTATATGTGAGTAACTTTATGTGGAACAAAGCTCAGACTTTTTCAGCTGGAGGACCCTCCGCTAATATCAGAAGAGGAGGAGGGTAGGTAACATACTGTGCACAAAACTACGCAAGATACCAACAGAGCAGAGATCAGAAGTGATTGTGACGCGCCCCTGGGCCTGTGTCGCGCTGCGTTGCGCACGCGGGAGCTTACCCGGAGCCGGATCTCTTGAGGGTTGTAGTCTCGTGGCGGCGACCCGGTCCGCGCCCAGGGAGTCAAACTGAGCGGCGATGTACTAGCAGTAGATGGTTGGTGACTACGCCACCCGTTGAATGCAGCTATGGAGCTGCCGCTGCAGGGCAGACCGCTGAGGCCGGTGGAAGGATGGTGCAGCGTGGATGGTATAACCCCCAACGGGAGGGGTATGGCCTCAGGGCAGCCGACGTGGATGATGGGGGTAGCAGGAACCACTCAGAGACGGTACGGTGTAGTTCAGGGTCTTTACTGGTGACAAAGGTAGACCCTCCCGGAGTACTTGCTAGTGATAGGGGCCTGGTCAGTCCTTGAGCAGATGGGATCTCCCCTGGCCAGGCGGAGTTGTAGGCCTTCCCAACTAACTGTACTCTTCTGGCTACCTTGCTAGAGGCGGGAATAAGTAGCCCACGTCCCTGAGTGTACCGTGTGGTGCTCACCCGTATGGCCGGTGACTCGGGGCCTTCTAATGGCTTCCGCTCCACGATGGCGGTGCTGGTCCCACGCGTGTGACCGTGCCTTCGGGCTTCTGGGCCAGAGGACCTGAAATCCTCTGCCGGACGGTTTCTGCTGCTGGGTAGGAGTTAGTCCCCACAGCCTCGGACTCCGGGTCCGGTTAGAAATCTTCTCAGTCAGGGCGAGCTCTGTAGCTGCCAGCCCCTGACTCGTTGTAACACTGCTCCCCACAGAGCTCCTGATGTTTCTTGCTATGCTGCTTCTCTTCTCTACTCTTGTTCTGTCTTCTTTCTCACTAACTCTGCCTCAGCCCCGGGTTTATATAGGGGAAGTCCTTCCCCTCCCAAGACTGGGCAGGAGGTGTGGCATGCACAGGATCCCTGACCAAAGGACCTCCCACCTGCTCTCAGACGTAATATCTCTATCACTGTGGCAACCAGACCCCTGGGGTGTCACATTCCCCCCTAGTGAAATTTAGTACTCCGGGACTAAACATATTTTTTTTTTTTTTTTTAGAAAAACATAACAAGGTTTAACAATAACAATACAATAAGAAAAACACATAAGATGGTTACGGCGTGTCCGCAACCGGGTGCAGTTTTGAAAAGCAAGGTGTCCATTTCACCAAAACAGGGAGACGTAACCAGGTAGGGGCCTGTCCTGCCCCGAGTCCTTAACAGTCTTTAGTCCATCCTGGGTTACGCTCCAACTATGTACAAGGATTCCCGGTAAATCCACCAAGGACTCCTAAAAAGAACTAGAAACACAAAATTATACACAAGCAACTATAAACAAGTAAACATTATAAGATAGCTTAAACATTTAGATCCTCCAACGTGCGGGTAGCTGGCCTCTAGTGGCCCTAGTGGACCTACGGAGCTGACTGTCTGGCCCTGAACTACAGGGTGTAGGAGCTGCCAAGGGTAAACTGGGCAGCTGTCCATGGGCCCTCTGGCTCACTAGGGGTATGGCATGCTCACTATAAGCAGAGGGTTGATTTTCCGGGTCTGCTTGTGTAGAGTCTTCTGCCTCCTGGACCGGCTGTTCTTCCAGCTCTACCGGTTGCTCCGTAGGTTCTTGGGATGATGGTTGGAGGAAGGTGAGTACGGGTACCACAACTGCACCATTGACTTGAGTCCAAGACCGAGGGAAGTCCCCGAGCACGGTACTAACCATATCTTCCCTTTCCTCTACGGGTCGATGGTCTTCTTGTTCCTCTTGAGGGTTCCTCAGTTGTTCGGGACACTTCTTCAGGTGGTCCCGGGATACAATGGCTGTGGTTTCCCCTCCGTCTTTACTGATGGTACAGACCTTCGGGTTTTCGTGGCTTGAGGGCAGTACGGTGTACGGGTCCTTCTCCCACTGGTCGTCCAACTTGTGGAGCCGTCTCTTCCTCTTCAAGACCTGCTCTCCGGGTACCAGGGGAACAGCGGGAGCATACTGGTTGTAAGTTTTCTCTTGTCTTTCCCTAGCCTGACAGAGACTTCGCTCCACGCTCTCCTGTACCCTCCGGTACTGCTGCTGCCTCTCTGTGTCCCAGTCTGTTTCTGGTGAAGTGTCCTCGGGTGTCAGGACTCCCATTTCCAGGTCAACAGGTAACTTACCAGGTCTTGCCCTCATTAGGTAAGCCGGGGTACAGTTGGTGGAACCTACCGGGATGTGGTTGTATAGGTCCACCAGATCGGGCAACTTTTCAGGCCACAGACTGCGTTCTTCCAGGGGCAATGTTTTTAGAAGATCCATTACCACCTGGTTCATTTTTTCACAAAGTCCATTAGTCTGCGGATGGTAGGGTGTCGTCCTTATCTTCCGGCAGCCATACAGATTGCAGAATTCCTGGAAGACCTCCGCTTCAAAGGCAGGTCCCTGGTCCGTCAGCACTTGGTCCGGGTACCCGTGTGGACGGCAAAAGTGCTGCTGGAAGGCTCTAGCTGCTGTTTGAGCCGTTAAGTCCTTGACGGGGACGACAACCAGAAACCGGGAGTAATGATCCACGATGGTTAACGCGTAGACGTAGCCACTTCTGCTTGGGGTCAGTTTTACATGATCCAAGGCTACCAGTTCCAACGGTTGCCGGGTGACGATGGACTGCAGGGGAGTCTTCTGGCTGGCGCGGTCCTTCCTTCTCAGGTTGCACGGGCCACAGTCTCTGCACCACTTCTCAATGGTTCCCCTCATGCCTACCCAGTGGAATCGCTCGCGCAGCAGGAACTCCGCTTCTTCCACCCGAAGTGTCCAGCTCCGTCGTGGTATGCCTCCATCACCATGGCTGCGTCTCTTCGTGGCACCACTACTTGCCAGAGTAATTCATGCGTCCGGGAGTTAACCATTCTGCGGCACAACTTCCCTTTGTAGAGGAACAGTCGACTCTTCTCTGCCCATAGTTGTTTGGCTTCCTCCGGAGCGTCTGGTTCAAGGCGAGCCTCCGGCCGAGTCAGCATCTCCTTCACCAGTCGGACGGCAGGGTCGCTGTCTTGCGTTTCCGCCCAGTTGTAGTGAGGTAAGGGGTTCAACGTAGCAGCCTGCTTACTCCTTACCCGGTGGGAATACTGGATAGTCCCATGACGGTGGAACGCAGGGAGTTCAATTTCTTCCAGTCCCTCCGGATCTTCTCCTTCGTCCGGCAGGTTGGGCATCCTGGACAGGGCGTCCGCGTTAGTATTGGAGCGCCCTGCCCGGTATTTGATTATGAACTCGTAGTTGGACAGACGGGCCATCCACCTCTGCTCCAGGGCACCGAGTCTTGCCGTGTCCAGGTGTGTCAACGGGTTGTTATCCGTGTACACGGTGAACCGGGAAGAAGCAAGGTAATGCTTAAAGCGCTCAGTGACTGCCCATACCACGGCCAGGAATTCTAGCTTAAATGAGCTATAATTCTCGGGGTTCCTTTCGGTGGGTCGCAGTTTTCGGCTGGCGTAGGCGATTACTCGTTCTTTCCCCTGCTGGATCTGGGACAGTACGGCTCCTAGCCCGATGTTACTGGCGTCGGTGTAGAGGATGAAGGGCTGGCTATAATCCGGGTACGCCAAGATTTCATCCCCCGTGAGGGCCATCTTCAGCTGGCGGAAGGACTCTTCTTCTAGCTGTTCCCATTTGAAGGGCGGCTTCTGGTTCTTGGCCTTCCGGGACTGGCCTATCAGGAGGTCCTGCATAGGCGCTGCCTTTTTGGTGAAACCGGGAATAAACCTTCGGTAGTAGCCTACCAACCCGAGGAACTGCCGCACTTCTTTTACGCTGGAGGGGCTTGGCCATCCCTTAATTGCGGTGATCTTATCGGGGTCGGGAGCCACTCCGTCAGCGCTCACCACGTGTCCCAGGTACTGCACCTTTGGTTTCAGGAGGTGACACTTGGAGGGTTTCACCTTTAGGCCGTAACTCGCCAGAGCTTCGAACACCTCCGCCAGGTGTTTCAGGTGGTCCTCATAAGTTTTGGAGTATACGATGACATCGTCCAGGTACAACAGGACCGTCTCGAAGTTTCTGTGGCCCAGACAGCACTCCATTAATCGTTGGAAGGTTCCTGGGGCGTTGCAGAGTCCGAACGGCATGCAGGTGAACTCACTAAGTCCCATCGGGGTGGTGAATGCGGTCTTCTCCCGGTCCGCCTCTGCTACAGGAACCTGCCAGTACCCGCTAGTGAGATCCAAGGTAGAGAAGAAGTTAGCA
This sequence comes from Phyllobates terribilis, assembly GCF_046119375.1. Lineage (NCBI taxonomy): Eukaryota > Metazoa > Chordata > Amphibia > Anura > Dendrobatidae > Phyllobates > Phyllobates terribilis. The sequence goes on along the minus strand of NW_027362763.1, from coordinate 454,415,875 downwards.
GATCTTAAAGCAGCCAATGACTCCTCTATCCTTGGTAAGGGGTACGCATCCTTGTGTGTGATACGGTTGATTTTCCGGTAATCTACACACATCCTCATGGTGTTGTCTTTCTTTTTGACTAAAACTAGCGGGGCTGCCCAGGGGCTACAGCTATCCCGGATTACCCCAGCCTCCTTCATGTCTCTAAGCATCCCCTTGGCGTGTTGGTAATGTGCAGGGGGTACGGGTCGATACCTCTCTTTTATGGGAGGATGATCTCCCGTGGGGATGCGGTGTTCTACCCCCTTGACTCGCCCGAAGTCTAACGGGTGTTTACTAAACACTCTCTCATACTCTTGAACCACCCGGTAGACTCCCTGTTTCTGGTGGGAGGGAGTGGAGTCAGTTCCCAAGTGTAGTTGCTGACACCAATCCTCCATTACTTTCTTAGAGCCGTTACCTTCCTCCGGGTGAGATGGAGGCAAGGGTTCCACAGACTGTATAGAGTTTTGGTTGATGGTATATAATTTTGCTAGCGTGGCATACCGGGGCAGGTACACTTCCCTCTCCCCGATATTGATTATGCGAACGGGCACCCTCCCATGGCGTACATTGACCACCCCCCGTGCTGTCAAAATGGTGGGCCTACTGTCTGAGTAAACTGGTTCTACCATTGCCTGGTAATCTCTACCTCTCAGACCAATAGCTGCCCGGCACCAAATCATCATTTCGCTTTTTGGGGGCATGGCAATAGGGAAAGGGTCACACATTCTTACGCTACCAATCTCACCGCCGGAGAGTTCCACCTGTTGCCGTCGCATCAGTGCCCGGATCTCTTTCTGGAGCACTCGCTGCTCGCCAGAGCTGGCGTTCTTGGCAACCTGCTGTAGAAGGAAAATCACCTCTGCAAGACAATTCTCAATTACATTAGTTCCTAGAGTTATTTTTGGGTAGCTCTCATGTTTGTCAATGTCTACAATGATCAGTCCCTGTGCTGCCAGTTCGACTCTACCGATTTTGATGGTCACCTCTTTAAATCCGATCTGTGGCACGGGCTGGCCATTGCTGGCGATGATACTCAAGTCGTCGTCAGGGTAGCGGGTAATATCCGAGTCATTCCAGTACTGCTTAAAGAGCACGTACGGGATAGTGGTGACCTGTGACCCGGTGTCCAGTAGGGCACTCATGGGAATGCCATCCAGTACCACAGGCAAGACTGGACGTCCTCCCACATATCTGTCGCGCCAGTTCGATGGGCCTGGTGATCTTTTTCCTGGGGGTTGGCCCTCTACCCCAGGTTGTGCCCGTTTAAAGAACAGTACCTTTCCATATGTCCGGGTTGATTGCAGCGGCGGCAGATGGGTCGTCCGTCCTCGCTGTATCGGTCACTGGGTCTTCCTCTGGCCGGTGGGGTCCTCCTTGGTCGACGCCACGGGATGTCCTCCGGTCCGGATGCCAGCTGGATCTTCCCTGGGGTGGAAACCTGTAAAGACTGCACAGTTCGGGTTAGCGCAGCAACGCTCTTAGCTAGCTCTTGGACCTGACGGCGTAGGTCTGGAGCCGGGTCATTGTCCAAAGCCTGCGCATCAGCTCCCACAGGCCCTGCCGACAAGGGCGCCGCCTCCTGGTGGTAAGTGATAGCTGGGCGCCTGTGGGTCACAACGCCACCCGGTGCCGGTTCTCGGAGCACCCGGATGGCTCTGTCCTTGAACTGTGCAAAGTCCAGATGGGGATCCTGTAAGGCCATTGCCCGCAACTGGGTTCGGTGGGCATTGCAATATAAACCCTCTATAAATTGTTCAGTCAACAGCCTGTCCTCGTTTCCCACCCCATCAGGGTCGGTCTGCTTTATGGCTCTCAGGGCCTCTTGTAGGTTTAGTGCATAGTCCCTTATACTCTCATGCGCTCGCTGCTTGCACCCGTAGAATCTAAGCTTAATCTCGGCTGAGGTGCGGGTATCAAAGGTGTCCTTCAGCCGGGTTAGTATCCCTGCGACAGTCTTCCTCCCAGGTGGCCAGGATTTTACTTCCCTTTTGGCTGCCCCGGTTAGTTGGGCCACCAGGATGCTCACTTTTTGCTCTTCTGTGAGGGGGTACACCTGGAAGAGGCTATCCAGCTTTTCTCTAAAGTCATGCAGGGTATGTGACTCCCCTGAGTACTGGGGTAGCCAAGCTGCTCCCGGGATATAGGGCATGGTGAAGGGCATAACTGCAGCAGCGGTGGCGCTGGCGGGGGTTGAGGCAGTGAAGCTCTCCTCCGTATCCGACATCTTCCTCCCCCCTAGTGGACCGTGGCCTACCTTGCGATGATCCTGTTCCGTAGGCCGCGGCTCCGCAGTGGATCGTCAGGGTTGAGGACCTTCCGTCGCGCTCCGGTGACGTCGGCGTCTGCTGGGCTCCTTCCAGGACCTTACGCAACGTCCGGACGTGAGGCGGGGCTTCAGTTCTCGCGCGATTTCGGAGTCCACGCCCCTCTTCTTCCCGCGCGGCGTCCTCAAGATGGCGTCCAATGGCGGGAAAACTCCACGGATGGCGGGAAGGTCGAAGATGGCGCCGGATGGCGGGAAAACTTCCACGGATAGCGGGAATCTTCACCACTGGTAAGTTTGAACAGTCTTTGCTTTTCAGGCACGCAGTACCCGGTGGTTGCGGGCACGAAATCCTGCCGACTACGCCAAAGTTGACGCGCCCCTGGGCCTGTGTCGCGCTGCGTTGCGCACGCGGGAGCTTACCCGGAGCCGGATCTCTTGAGGGTTGTAGTCTCGTGGCGGCGACCCGGTCCGCGCCCAGGGAGTCAAACTGAGCGGCGATGTACTAGCAGTAGATGGTTGGTGACTACGCCACCCGTTGAATGCAGCTATGGAGCTGCCGCTGCAGGGCAGACCGCTGAGGCCGGTGGAAGGATGGTGCAGCGTGGATGGTATAACCCCCAACGGGAGGGGTATGGCCTCAGGGCAGCCGACGTGGATGATGGGGGTAGCAGGAACCACTCAGAGACGGTACGGTGTAGTTCAGGGTCTTTACTGGTGACAAAGGTAGACCCTCCCGGAGTACTTGCTAGTGATAGGGGCCTGGTCAGTCCTTGAGCAGATGGGATCTCCCCTGGCCAGGCGGAGTTGTAGGCCTTCCCAACTAACTGTACTCTTCTGGCTACCTTGCTAGAGGCGGGAATAAGTAGCCCACGTCCCTGAGTGTACCGTGTGGTGCTCACCCGTATGGCCGGTGACTCGGGGCCTTCTAATGGCTTCCGCTCCACGATGGCGGTGCTGGTCCCACACGTGTGACCGTGCCTTCGGGCTTCTGGGCCAGAGGACCTGAAATCCTCTGCCGGACGGTTTCTGCTGCTGGGTAGGAGTTAGTCCCCACAGCCTCGGACTCCGGGTCCGGTTAGAAATCTTCTCAGTCAGGGCGAGCTCTGTAGCTGCCAGCCCCTGACTCGTTGTAACACTGCTCCCCACAGAGCTCCTGATGTTTCTTGCTATGCTGCTTCTCTTCTCTACTCTTGTTCTGTCTTCTTTCTCACTAACTCTGCCTCAGCCCCGGGTTTATATAGGGGAAGTCCTTCCCCTCCCAAGACTGGGCAGGAGGTGTGGCATGCACAGGATCCCTGACCAAAGGACCTCCCACCTGCTCTCAGACGTAATATCTCTATCACTGTGGCAACCAGACCCCTGGGGTGTCACAATTGCAAACAAATGATCCCTTCTTCTACACTGCACATGTCAATAAGGACATTAGTTAAAGTTTCTGGCCACCATCGCCCCCACTGCCGTCTGGCGGCTGGCACTCTTTTTAACCAAACAAGTCGCACATATCTAAGTCCAGCCATACGCTTAGCTCTAACTTTCATTAATTCCTACATTGATTAGAAACATAAATAGCTTTACTTAATGTGTAGGTCAGAGCTCATCTAAATACTGCCAAAATTATTTCTAAAAATGCTATGTATTAAATTGAGATTTAGAAGTGTTAATTCTTTAAATCATTTTATTACATGATGCAAAAGTCAAATTTTAGTACAATATTAACTCTCACTGCAATATTAAAGCGCCGTCAATAAATGTCACTGCGAAATCAATCAAAGTGACAATGCACCGCGGTCAACGTTATCCAGTAAATCACGGTGGTTTTAAGATGAATTTAATATTGCTGCTTCATGAATTCCCTGAGCTATCCTTCAATAGACATTTCCCTGGCATTTGTAAGTGCAAGCGTATTTAACTACTGAACCTTAAAGTCAATTAGATGGATTTCCAGTAAAGGTAGTACAAATAGACAAAAGTGCACTGAGATTTTTAAAGTGATTTTTGTAAATTACACATTATCTTCACAGTTAGTGAACAGCGCTGAAATACGCTTTATCCTTTTCGGTTGGCAATTGATGTCACATAGAGCAGCTAGATTACGTTATTGGACCTATCTCAAAACTACCAAAATTCAGATTTTTAGCAGTGGAGAGACTTTATTTTGCTAAAAAAATAGGAACAAGTGATTTTTAAAAAGAAAAACACTGGAGCACACATGTTCATGGATATGTCTAATTGTGGTATAATGAATGTGCTAAGATCATACTACAGTATATAAATTACAGTAAAGTCTGTTGGAAAGTTAAGCTCGCTCAAAGCATTCAGAATTAACATAACAGAGACAATTTAACTCAATAACATGTTCATCATAGTAAAAAATTATGGACTGTATTGATTATATTCTCAGCTTTTTACAGGAAATAGAGGTGACATTTCAACTTTAGTTTTTCCACCTATATTTTTGGGAGAAATACTAGCACTCTGAAGTCTGAGCGCTGTATAACCCCTCCAACACCACTGAGAGTGTAAAGGACATATTAACCACTTCGCACCAAAGCCTGTTTTTGCCTTCGTGACCGGGCTAATTTTTTCAATTCTGACCACTGTCACTTTATGAAGTAATTACTCTGGAACGCTTCAACGTATTCCCCTGATCCTGAGATTGTTTTTTCATGATATATTGTACTTCATGATAATGGTAAAATTTATTCGATATAACTTGCGTTTATTTGTGAAAAAATCGGAAATATGGCGAAAATTTGGAAAATTTTGCAATTTTCAAACTTTGAATTTTCATGCCCTTAAATCAGAGAGATATGTCACACAAAAGAGTTAATAAATAACATTTCCCACATGTCTACTTTACATCAGCACAATTTTGGAACCAAAATTTTTTTTTGTTAGGGAGCTACAGTGCTGGCCAAAAGTATTGGCACCCCTGCAATTCTGTCTGATAATACTCAGTTTCTTCCTGAAAATGATTGCAATCACAAATTCTTTGGTATTATTATCTTCATTTAATTTGCTTGTAAGGAAAACACACAAAAGAGAATGAAGCAAAAATCAAATCATTGATCATTTCACACAAAACTCCAAAAGAGGGCCGGACAAAAGTATTGGCACCCTCGGCCTAATACTTGGTTGCACAACCTTTAGCCAAAATAACTGCGAACAACCGCTTCCGGTAACCATCAATGAGTTTCTTACAGTGCTCTGCTGGAATTGTAGACCATTCTTCTTTGGCAAACTGCTCCAGGTCCCTGATATTTGAAGGGTGCATTCTCCAAACTGCCATTTTGAGATCTCTCCACAGGTGTTCTATGGGATTTAGGTCTGGACTCATTGCTGGCCAGTGCTTTCTCTCAAACCATTTTATAGTGCTTTTGGAAGTGTGTTTTGGGTCATTGTCCTGCTGGAAGACCCATGACCTCTGAGGGAGACCCAGCTTTCTCACACTGGGTCCTACATTATGCTGCAAAATTTGTTGGTAGTCTTCAGACTTCATAATGCTGTGCACACGGTCAAGCAGTCCAGTGCCAGAGGCAGCAAAGCAACCCCAAAACATCAGAGAACCTCCGCCGTGTTTGACTGTAGGGACCGTGTTCTTTTCTTTGAATGCCTCTTTTTTTTTCCTGTACACTCTATATTGATGCTTTTTCCCAAAAAGCTCTACTTTTGTCTCATCTGACCAGAGAACATTCTTCCAAAACATTTTAGGCTTTCTCAGGTAAGTTTTGGCAAACTCCAGCCTGGCTTTTTTATGTCTCGGGGTAAGAAGTGGGGTCTTCCTGGGTATCCTACCATACAGTCCCTTTTCATTCAGATGTCGACGGATAGTACGGGTTGACACTGTTGTACACTCGGACTGCAGGGCAGCTTGAACTTGTTTGGATGTTAGTCGAGGTTCTTTATCCACCATCCGCACAATCTTGCGTTGAAATTTCTCGTCAATTTTTCTTTTCCGTCCACATCTAGGGAGGTTAGCCACAGTGCCATGGGCTTTAAACTTCTTGATGACATTGCGCACGGAAGACACAGGAACATTCAGGTCTTTGGAGATGGACTTGTAGCCTTGAGATTGCTCATGCTTCCTCACAATTTGGTTTCTCAAGTCCTCAGACAGTTCTTTGGTCTTCTTTCTTTTCTCCATGCTCAATGTGGTACACAAAAGGACACAGGACAGAGGTTGAGTCAACTTTAATCCATGTTAACTGGCTGCAAGTGTGATTTAGTTATTGCCAACACCTGTTAGGTGCCACAGGTAAGTTACAGATGCTGTTAATTACACGAATTAGAGAAGCATCACATGATTTTTCAAAGGGTGCCAATACTTTTGTCCACCCCCTTTTTAGGTTTGGTGTGGAATTATATCCAATTTGGCTTTAGGACAATTCTTTTTGTGTTTTTTTCATTGAAGACAAATTAAATGAAGAAAATAATACCAAAGATTTTGTGATTGCAATCATTTTCAGGAAGAAACTGAGTATTATCTGACAGAATTGCAGGGGTGCCAATACTTTTGGCCAGCATTGTATAAGGGTTAAAAGTTGACCAGTGATTTCTCATTTTTCCAACAAAATTTACAAAAACATTTTTTTAGGGACCACATCATATTTGAAGTCACTTTGAGGGGTCTTTATGACAGAAAATACCCAAAAGTGACACCATTCTAAAAACTTCACCCCTCAAGGTGCTCAAAACCACATTCAAGAACTTTATTAACCCTTCAGGTGCTTCACAGGAATTTTTGGAATGTGGAAGAAAAAATTAACATTTAACTTTTTTCACAAAAATGTTACTTTAGACCAAATTTTTTTTATTTTCACCGGGGTAACAGGAAAAAATGGACCCCAAATTTTTTTGTGCAATTTCTCTTGAGTGTGCTGATACCCCATATGTGAGGGAAAACCACTGTTTGGGCGCACTGCAGGGTTCGGAAGGGAAGGAGCGCCATTAGACTTTTTGAATGTAAAATTTGTCTGAATAATTAGCAGACGCCATGTTGCGTTTGGAGAGCTCCTGATGTGCCTAAACAGTGGAAACCCCCCACAAGTGACACCATTTTGGAAACTAGACCCCTCAGGGAACTTATCTAGATGTGTGGTGAGCACCTTGAACCCCAAGGTGCTTCATAGAAGTTTATAATATTGAGCTGTAAAAATAACATTTTCACATTTTTCCCACAAAAACGTTTTTCATCCCTTAATTTTGCATTATCATAAGGGTAATAGGAAAAATTGCATCATGAAATTTGTTGTGCAATTTCTCCTGAACACGCTGATACCCCATATGTGGAGGCAAACCACTGTTTGGGTGCACAGCAGCGTTTGAAAGGGAAGGAGAGCCATTTGACTTTTTGAATGTAAAATTTGTTTGAATAATTAGCGGACGCCATGTTGCATTTGGGGAGCCCCTGATGTGCCTAAACAGTGGAAACCCCCCACAAGTGACACCATTTTGGAAACTAGACCCCTTAGGGAACTTATCTAGATGCGTGGTGAGCACCTTGAACCCCAAGGTGCTTCACAGAAGATTATAATATTGAGCTGTAAAAATAAAATTTTCACATTTTTCCCACAAAACCGTTTTTCATCCCTTAATTTTGCATTATCATAAGGGTAATAGGATAAATTGCACCATGAAATTTGTTGTGCAATTTCTCCTGAACACGCCGATACCCCATATGTGGAGGCAAATTACTGTTTGGGCGCATGGCAGGGTTTGAAAGGGAAGGAGCGCCATTTGACTTTTTAAATGTAAAATTTGTTTGAATAATTAGCAGACGCCATGTCGCATTTGGGGAGCCCCTAATGTGCCTAAACAGTGGAAACCCCCCACAAGTGCCACCATTTTGGAAACTAGACCCCTTAGGGAAGTTATCTAGATGTGTGGTGAGCACCTTGAACCCCAAGGTGCTTCATAGAAGATTATAATATTGAGCTGTAAAAATAAAATTTTCACATTTTTCCCACAAAACCGTTTTTCATCCCTTAATTTTGCATTATTATAAGGGTAATAGGATAAATTGCACCATGAAATTTGTTGTGCAATTTCTCCTGAACACGCCGATACCCCATATGTGGAGGCAAATTACTGTTAGGGCGCATGGCAGGGTTTGAAAGGGAAGGAGCGCCATTTGACTTTTTGAATGTAAAATTTGTTTGAATAATTAGCAGACGCCATGTCGCATTTGGGGAGCCCCTAATGTACCTAAACAGTGGAAACCCCCCACAAGTGCCACCATTTTGGAAACTAGACCCCTTAGGGAACTTATCTAGATGTGTGGTGAGCACCTTGCACCCCCAGCTGCTTCACAGAAGTTTATAATATTGAGCCGTAAAAATAAAATTTTCACATTTTTCCCACAAAAAATGTTTTTCATTCCCTAATTGTGTATTATCATAAGGGTAACAGGAAAAATTGCACCATGAAATTTGTTGTACAATTTCTCCTGAGTACGCCGATACCCCATATGTGGGGGAAAACCACTGCTTTGGTGTACGGCAGGGTTCGGAAGAGAAAGGAGCGCTATGTTGGCTGGGATAGGCAGCAGACACCATGTCACATTTGGAGAGTCGCTGACATGCCGAAACAGCAGAAACCCCCACAAGTGACCTCATTTTGTAAACTACACCTCTCAAGGAATTCATCTAGGGAAGTAATGAGTATTTTTTAATTTTTAAATTTATACCATTGGGCAGTGAAAAAAGCATAATTATATTTTTACCACAAAAAAATGTTTTACTCTCAGATTTTACATTTTCACACAGGGCAATGGGTAAAAATGGTGCCGAAATGTGTCACACAATTTCTTCTAAAAGTGGCAATACCCCATATGTGGCTGTATCGTACCGCTCAGCCATACGGCGAGATCTGGGGGGACGGAGTGCTATTTGACAATTGGAGAACAAATTATTGTAGAATAGGCATTTGGATTTGGGAGCACAAAATTTTCTGAATTTCTTTTGGGGGGCAAGGGCCATTTCGCTTTTCCAGAGCCTTTCTGCTACCAGTAACTTGGAAGTCCCTTATATTTTTAACAGATGACGGACCTGAGTGGGGACTAGCTTTTTTTGAGGACTGAGTTGAAGCTTTTATTGGGAACATTTTACGTAACATTTATCCGGCGCTCTAGGCTGAGCACTTACATCGGGGTTTCCATCTAAATTTCCAAGTGATGTAATTCAGATGAAACCCCTGCCGGATCCATTTACTGTAATGAGGCAGCAGAGTTAGTCTGGACTCTGTCTGGCCTCTGTTTAGCGGTGTCCTTTGCTTCAGTTGTGCACAAAACTGTGGCCAACCGCACTTTTATGCACGCCTAAAAAAACTGACACCGTGGGATCACAGGCCAGACGGCATCCACAGTGGCCTATATCTGCCTCATTACAGGGAATCTTCCGTCATGGGTTCCATCTGAATCACGTATTTCAGAGATTTACATGGAAACTCTGGTTTAAGCGCTTAGCGCAGAGCGCAGGATAAATGTGAGCAGAGCCTTACTGCGATCTTTGGGAGACATAATAAACAAATCAGTAGCAGGTGAAGAATTGGTTTTATTTATTTTTTACGTCGTTCCTAGTGTGATATAACTGATTAGATTACTTTATTCTTCGGGTCGGTGCGATTACAGAGATACCAGATTTATATCGGGTTTTTATGACTGACAGCTGTCACACACTAAAAGACGCTTTTTTTTGCAAAATCTAGTTTTTGCATCACCATATTTTGAGAGCTATAATTTTTCCATATTTCGGCCGACAGAGTCATGTGACAGCTTGTTTTTTGCGGGACGAGTTGACATTTTTATTGGTACCATTTTTGGGTACGTGACATTTTTTGATCGCTTTCTATTCCGTTTTTTGGGAGGTAAAATTAACAAAAACAAACAATTCAGGAATTGTTTTTTGAGGGTTTTTTATGCCGTTCTGCATGTGGTAAAAGTGATCAGGCAGTGTTATTCTTCGGGTCAGTACATTTACAGCGATACTACACTTACTGTATTTTTTTTTATGTTTTGGCGCTTTTACACAATAAAACAATTTTATAGAAAAAAATATTTTTTTTGCATTGCTTTATTCTGAGCGCTATAACTTTTTTATTTTTCGGCTGATGGAGCTGTATGGCGGCTTTTTTTTTGCGGAACAAGATGTCGTTTTCAGCGGTACCATTTTTATTTCTATTTTGTTTTTTGATCGCATTTTTTCCACTTTTTGTTTGGCGATATGATGAAAAAGCATATTTTTTTGCTACGTTTTTTATTTATTTTTATTACGATGTGCACAGAAGGAGTTAAATAGTGTGACAGTTTTATAGCTCGGGTTGTTTCGGACGCGGCGATACCAAATATGTGTACTTTTTTTGGTTTTGTAAAAATATACGGATTTATTGGTTTAATATTTTATTTATTTTTATTTATTTTGTGATTTTTTTTAACAGTTTAAAAACTTTTTTTTTTACTTTTTTTTACATTTTTACTTAGTCCCTGTATGGGACATTAATTTTTATTTTTCTGATCACTGATCTCATGTAATGTAATAGACATGTATTACATTACATGAGATCTTCGCTGACTGTTTCACAGTCAGTCTCCTGCCTGGATTCAGCTGCAGGCTGAGCCAGGCAGGACACCATATATGGCAGATCTGGAGGCGGTCATGTGACCTCCAGCTGCCATAGCAACCCCAGGTCCTGGAAGGTATCAGGGGTCGTCGGAGAGGTAAGTAAGACGACCCCTACTCCTCCTTCTATCTTCTATATGCCGCGATCACTATAGATCGCGGCATATAGAACATAGCAAAGGGTTAACATCACTAGGACCTGATCCAATCAGGTCCCGATGATGTTCCCTGTCAGAGCTGACGCTCTGCACTGGAATCGCAGCACTTGCAGGACCCTGGGGGTCCTGAGCGATGCGAGACCACCCACCGTTTTTAAACATCGGCGCTGCACAGAGCCCAGCAAGCGCCGACGTTTATCTACAGTGGGCGGTCGGGAACCGGTTAATATTCATGCTATGCAAGTGTAAAGGACATATTGATATTAATGCTATAGCAACTCCATTTTGTCTGCTTGTTTCAAAATCATGTTATTATCACTCCTTGCATAACATACATTCTTTCCTTCTTTTCTCTCGCTTCATCTTTCCCACACTAACTGTTCTCACAAGAACATTTTGTATTATTTCAGACACTCCGCTCCTGTTATCTAATTAGTTTAGGCCAGTATTGACCTTGTAAAATTTTCATAGTGCTTCGAACTAACAATGATAATATGACCATATTTGTGTTTCCGTAATAATTGTACTAACATTGGTTAGCCTGTAGTACTGTAGTATGGCTGCAGAGTTGATTGGCTATTAAAATACTCAAAACAATATAAAATGCTAAGCAAAATAAACGGGATCAGAGATTCTTTGAATCCTCCCAATACAGAGCACGCATTGCCTCCGTTTGGTTTTCTGTGGATTGCGCAATCAACATAATAACTTGACACTCACTTGGTCAACCGTGAAGGGCCGTTGTCCTCCCTCAACAGCAGCTTTCTGTATACACTGTGTACAGGCAGAAAGCTGCCAATCAGTGATGGGACAGGATTATACAGAACTCATGAATATGGAGGACTACATAGCAGATTAATTGTCCTTTAGTGATGATCTCCGGCAGATAAAACAATGATTTTATAAAAACTATAAAGGAACAGCCCAGTAAGTAACGTATCACTGGAATCACGGTCTCTGTCCCTACTGCTATCAGATTAGGTAGCAAACACCTTGTTCCAGATTCCCTTTAAATGTATTTTGACTTTTGTTATGGCTAAGAGAGTGTCCTGCATCCATAACCTATAAGTAACCGTCACTATTAACCTCTTAATGACCTATGACATACAATTTCGTCATAGGTCACCAAGGAAACTATGAAGCTGAGACTGCTTCATATGCAGCATATGCCAGCTGTGTAACATAGCCAACATCTTCCTGAATATGCAGCAACCAGAGATTACTTTGATTGCTGCAGTTTAACCACTTAAATGTTGCTGTCGGATATCAGCATCATAAATAAATTGCCGATGGGTGCATGAACGGTCCCCATTGGCCCTCCCAATTGTAACGGGTTACAATGGCAGTTTTGGGCCTGCAGAAAGCCCTGTCCGGCATCTGGTGGAGGTAGGGGGGTGGCATGTGTGTCTTTGTCCCTCTCTACAGGGGGCCTCTCTGATACATGACTTTGCAGACTGTTCATAGGACTTCATGAACCTTCTTCCACTCTTTGAATCAAAAGTGCCAGATGTTTAAGGGGTGGATGTGAGCACCTCTGCGCAACCAGGGGGGCTTATCCCAGAGGCATAACCAATGGGCTGATCCCAAGAGGCCGGTAGAAAGGGTAAGACACATGCTTGGGGGTTGTTGGTGCTGTTTTTTGGAAGGGAAAGGAATTGTTTTTGCGGCCAGATCTTAGTGCCACTACTTGGAATATTAGAGACTGGGGATTATCTGCCACATAGTTTTGCATTGTCTTGCCTACCCTTGGAGAGCTATCCTAACGACCAGTGTTTTATCTTCCTTGACGTTGGATTACTGGGTGGTGCCACCAGATTTGTTCCTGTTGCCATGTTGCATACTATGGAAGTTATATCGTTGTTTGGTGGAATATTCTTCAAGTGACACAATAAAGTTTGTTGGAGTGAAAAGAAAAAAGTAAAATTGAAATGACAGAAGTGCCAATTACCTCCCAAAACTAAATAACAGCTGAGACCCAGTGATGGACCTAGGGAGGTTGACCAAAGAACTATTTGTTTTTTTTTTAAATTGGAAAGCACCTTTAATGCTAATTTACCATGAGAAGTATTTCTGCACTTATTATCTAAATTAGGTTACTTGCGTTTGTTATTGCGCTTTTGAGTGCATTTTTTACATGCGATTTTATTGCGTTTTTGATGCTTGAGTTTTTGTCTCTTTGGTATGTCATGTTTTTATTAGGTTGCTTTGTTTTTTATACTTCCTGGTATTTGGCTTTGACAAAACTTTAGTGGTACAGTCGTGTGGTTTACATGCAATTTTAGTATGTTTCCACAGTGTTTATACCTGTGGATTTTCCACATCTAATGCAGTTCTATGGGAAAAATCTGCACATAAAACTCAGAATAAATGCAAGTGAAATTGATATGTGGATTTAAAAAATCAGTTTATTCTGTGTAAAAAAAGCACAGTGTGCATGAGACTTTTATAACTTACATACACTTTGCTAGAACTGTAATGTGGCGCCCCTGAGGGTTCGACCGCCACAGGGATGCTGCACTTCTTTAATGGAGTGTAGTGTTCCTCCTCTGAGGTAAGAACAGTGTGATAGTCGTGACCCAACCTTTGCATCCAACACCACTTTTCTCCACCAGAGGGGGCTAGTATGCACTAGGTGCTGCTCTCCTGGTTACAGGGAGACTGGGGAACCAAGAGTTAGGGGAACCAGTTAGTGGGTGAGGGTGGAGGACTTACAAGTTAGTTACACTGTAAAATTCATATTTAATAAAAAGCCATCTTTGGTCTTGGTCTTTTGATCGTCATTAGCCTAGCTCTTTGACTGTCTTTATGCTGTCAATTGCTGAGGGTGCTGTGATCTCCCACCCCAACGCGGATCCTGTGTGGGCCTGCATCGGATGGAGACATAGCCCTCGTACCCCGGCCTTGGGATGAGGGGGAGGTTGTAGACAAGGAATGTCTCGACCCGGTCAAGGACCAGGACCAAGAAGGCCCGGAGCTTAGGAGTGAGGCTCCACAGCAAATGGATCCCAGGCAGGATGCAGACGGAGCGGTGTACGCCACCTGTCCTCGCCATGCTGATATATTCAGAGGGAGTCCGGCTTCAAGAGGGGTACCGGCCCCCGATACCTGAACGTGCTACTCCACGTCCTGGTCGGGAAAGCCCGGTAGGCCCTGAGGATCCCACCGGGTATCATACGGAGCGGAGCTGCCACCTGTGCCCTTGTTTTGAGAGGAGCTCAGAGGGAGACCCAGCCTATTTGCACACACACGGACAGGAAAGGATTCGGTCTGTAGTTCAGGAACACTCTGGTGTAGGGTCCCGACTGAATGCTGGACTTACTCGGAGGTTGTCGGACCCCCGTCCCTGGTGACCGCAGGACTCCGCGGGGAGCAGGGAGTCGCCTTCCTTCTGCCATCTCTAAAGTGAGTAAAGCCTTGGAAGTTCACCCCTATGGCCTCCGGACTGTTTATTCTGCGCTACACCGCACGACGCGGCGCCCGTCTTCCTCTACGACTACCCCCTCCATCCTGTCCCTCTGCCCTGAGGCCTTGCTCCGCCTGTGGGGAGTAGTAATAACTTTGGCCATCGTAACACCATGCCTCAGCGGACTGCAGCGGCGCTGGTGGCCTTCACCAGGTGCCACAGGTGGCGTAGCCGTAAATCAGCCACTCAACCCGGATAAGCCCACACCATCTCCTTTTAATGTGACGGCCCTGAGCACGGGTCGGGTCCGGGCCACGGCTGCACCCCATCTCTCCATCACAGGACCCGACTCCGAGTCCCCCATCTCCCAGAGTAAAGAAAAGGGCTTTTTCGAGTAAGAGGCGTCACAGTAAGACGCTGCGTTTTCTGCTGAGTGGAGATATGCAGTATCAAATATTCAACGGGGGAATGTCAGCTAAGTCTTAGGCTAAGTTCACACATTTTTTTTCTGCAGCTAAAACCTACTCTCTTTGCAGTAAAAATGTTCAGTTCAAAACCCCCGTTTTTCAGCATTTTTGCAGCATTTTTGCCACGTTTTATGCAGCGTTTCGGAGTGCAGATTACATGCGTGCTTTGTCTACAGTACATACTTAATAAAGTTAATTTTATTCACCATAAACACTTCAAAAATGCCATTGCGTTTTTTTCTTGCAGTCATTTTTTCCTTTTCTCATTGCTTTCTAAAGGTGAAAAATGCTGCAAAAACACAGAAAGAATTCACATGCTGTGGATTTATAAAAAAAACTCTGCAGTTCTCAAAATCAGTCATGAAAAAAAACAATCGTGTGCATGAGATTTCTGATTTGTGTTCTCTTCAAAAATTGAATGTGTTTACTTTTTTGGTGGTTTCAGATCCTTTATTTGGAGCTTAATAGTTCCCTAATAGACCTGTGGGATTTTGACAGCGTCCAAAACGCTGCTTTCTACATTACAAGCACAGTGGATGGGATTTATAGAAATCCCATGCCCCGTGTGCTTCTATTTAATGCTGCGTAAATTCACCCCCGGCACCGGTTTTACGAGCAGCAGCATGATAAATTCTGTAGTGGAAACGCTAGTCTCCGCTACAGAAATTTCCACAATGGAATGTCATTAGATGTGGTAAATCTGCATTGTTCATTGAACGCATGCGGATTTAACTGTGTGATTAGACCGCAGCGCTTTGGATGCAGCACATGTGAGCTGTGTCCAAAATGCTGCTCTTCCTGATCGTGGACACATAGCCTTATTGTCCTGGCTGTTGGTATATTTTTGTTACATTTGTTACATTTTAAAAAAAAGATATAATTTTTTACCAGTAATGGGATTTTTCACAACCGTTGACAGCACCAAGGAGAGAGGGGATCCGCCCTTCAAGGACAGGAAACCTGCAGGATAAAAAGGGCAGAACATCTTCAATGCGTCAATTGGATTAGAGAGCATGAGAGGACAACACTTTGCTGCTTCCCTAAGCACAATCTGACCTCCATAACAGGAACAAACCAGTGCTCATCCATTACAAGTGTTGGGAGGGAATATAAGTGTGCTGTCATGGGTTCTGAAAATCCCATTACCGGTAAGTAATTACATCTTTTTCTATCATCCATGACAGCACCACGGAGAGATTTACAGAGCGAAATTTACTGTTAAGGAGGGACCACAGCCTGTAGAACCCTTATCCCAAAGGATAGATCAGTAGAATAAGCTAAATCCAGTCTATAGAGTTTATCAGGGCTGTGGAGTTGGAGTCGTGGAGTCGGTTTCCATTTTGGTGGAGTCAGAGTTGGAGTGAGTATAAAATGGACCGACTCCAACTCCTAAAATATATAATGAATTGGGTACAGTAATACAATGCAGGTTGGTTGTAAATGTTTTCAGAACAATTTGGGAAAGTTATGAAATGTCCTATAAATGTCTGTTCTATTCCTGATCTAATGATTTAAGCTTTTAGTTGAGATAACTCTGTGCTACATGCTCAGTAGTGAGGCCGAGCTGTGGAGTCGGAAGTCAGGGAAATTAAGGAGTGAGAGGTTTGGCTTACCGACTCCACGGCGCTGGTGTTTATAAAAGGTAGAAGGAGAGTACCATGCTGCCACCTTACATATCTGATCAATGGACACGTCCACCCTCTCCGCCCAGGATGCTGCAATGGCTCTCATAGAGTGAGCCCTCAGATTCCCTGGAATTACTCTATCACTTATGGAATATGCTAATGTGATGGCTTCTTTAATCCATCTAGCTTAAGTACTTTTAGATGCTTTAAGATATGTCCTAGGGTTCTGGAATGAAGTAAACAAAGATTGACATCTTTTCCAAGACTGTGTAGCCGATATATACTGTATTAGGCATCTCCTGACATCTAGTGTATAAAATTTCTCTTCTTCATGATTTTTGGGGTTAGCGCAGAATGGACTGAAGGAAGAAAAACTTCTTCACACCTATTAAACCTGAAGGCCACTTTAGGGAGGTAGGAAGAATGACCCTATTCTCCAGGATCTGCATAAAGGGACGACCTACTGACAGGGCCTGGATATCGCTAACCCTAAGAGCTAAAGTCAGAGCAACTAGAAGGAAAGTCTTTAATGTGTGGATTTTGACTGATGCTGAGTCCATGGGTTCAAAGAGAGAGTCTGCTAGTGATGTCAGAACCAGATTCAAATCCCAAGGTGGAATTTTTGGACTGGAAAGTGGCCTTGACATGAAGCAGGCTTTAAAAAAACAAGAAATCCATTGCTTACCAGCTAAGACATAATTATATAAAGCTCCAAGAGCATACAGCTGAACTTTAATCCTTTCAAGCCGCGGCCCTTTTCCGTTTTTGCGCTTTCGTTTTTTGCTCCTCTTCTTCACAGAGCCATAACTTTTTTATTTTTTGGTTAATATGGCCATGTAAGGGCTTGTTTTTTAAGGGACGAGTTGCACTTTTGAACAACACCATTGGTTTTACCATATTGTGTACTGGAATAGGGGAAAAAAATTCCAAGTGCAATGAAATTGCAAAAAAAGTGCAATTCCACAGTTATTTTTTCTTTTTTTTCTTTACCATGTTCACTAAATACTAAAACTAACCTGCAATTATGATTCTCCAGGTCATTACAAGTTTGTATATACCAAATATGTATAGGTTCTTTTTTATTGAAGTGGTGAAAAAAAATCCAAAGTTTGTTAAAAAAAAAAAGGTAGCCATTTTCCGAGACCCGTAGCATCTCCATTTTTCAGGATATGGGGCCGGATGAGGGCTTATTTTTTGGACGCCAAGCAGACGTTTTTATTGATACAATTTTGGGGTAGATGCAATGTTTTGATCTCCGTTATTGCATTTTATTGCAATGTTGCGGCGACCAAAAAAAAGGATTTCTGGTGTTTTGATTTTTTTTGTTGTTACGTCGTTTATCGATCAGATTAATTATTTTTATATATTGACAGATCGCGCGATTCTGAACGCATTGATACAAAATATGTGTATATTTGATTTATTTTATTGTTATATTTGGAATGGGCGAAAAGGGGGATGATTTAAACTATTATATTTTTTTTATTTTTTTTAATATTTTTAAAAACATTTCTTTTTTGCTTTTCACAAGCTTCAATAGTTTCCATGGGAGACTAGAAGCTGCGATCATCCGATCGCCTGTGCTACACACAGCAAGGCTGAAGCCCTGCTGTGTGTAGCAAAAATGCTCACTTGCTGTGAGAACCGACAGCTGGGAGGCGCTCATAGCATCCCGGCAATGACAACCGCAGGGATCTTCTGCAGTCCCCGGGTAGTCATGCCAACCCAGGGGCGACCTGCGGTCATGTGACACGGGCTCCGATGGTCGGGATTAGTGATGCGCTTCCGGCGCGGCCATGTTAAATGCCGCTGTCGGAGATTGACAGCGACATTTAACATGTTAGCAGCCGCAGGTGGATCGCGATTCCACCCGTGGCTGTTAGGGGCACATGACAGCTGATCAGATCAGCTGTCATGTGCCAGGAAAGATGCGGGCTCAGCGCCGCAGCCTGCATC
Organism: Phyllobates terribilis; assembly: GCF_046119375.1. Taxonomy (NCBI): domain Eukaryota; kingdom Metazoa; phylum Chordata; class Amphibia; order Anura; family Dendrobatidae; genus Phyllobates; species Phyllobates terribilis. Next base: position 454,397,361 of record NW_027362763.1, on the reverse strand, counting down.
AAAGGGGGAAACACAACATGCGCTGTACATTTACTGCACATATCGTGAAAGGATTGAGTGCTAGTAGAAATCCCCCGTTTCAGACCATTTTGAAGAAACTCTAGAATGGCATTGACTGGCACCCCGTGCTCTAGTCTCGTCCCTGAGCTGGCTAGAATTTTTTTCCAGGTCCTACCAAAAATTCTTGTAGCTACTGTCTTTCTACTCTAGAGCAAGGTGGAGAATAGGTTTGAATAAAATCCTATGTCTCTTAAAGGCGACCTCTCAAGTTCCATGCTGTCAAATGATGCAGACTGGCTGCTTGAGGATGCCAAGCTGTACCCTATGAGAGTAGATCCGGAACTTCTGCTAGTACCCATGGCTCGGTGACTGAAACCATGAGAAAACCATGGTCTCTTGGGCCAAAAGGGTGCTATTAAGGTAACCCTTGATTGATCCTCTCTAATTTTTCTCAGGACTGCTGGTATTAACATCACTGGAAAGGAGTAAGCTATATTGTAGTCTCATCTAACTAGGAAGCCATCCACCACCTGAAGCTCTTCTCTGGGATCCAGTGAACAGAACTTTATCACTTTCCTGTTCTGTCTGCGAATAGGTCTATATATGGAAGCCCCCAAAGTCTACTTTCTGATTGAAGATTAACTAGTTCAGAGCCCATTCTCCTTGCCTTATCCAATTGCAGCTAAATAAATCTACCTTGCAGTTTTCTTTCCCTTTTATGTGAATTGTTATTAAAGAAAATAGATGATTTTCTGCCATTCACAAAATCTGATTGGTCACTTCAATTACAGAATTGGACCAGGTTCCTCCTTGATAATTGATGTAGGCCACTGTCTCTTTGTTGAGTGAAAGAACTCTAACATGATGCCCCTGAAAAGCTGAAAGGAGTTTCTTCATGACATGCTCCACTGCCAGTAATTCTTTCAGGTTTGAAGAACCTAACTTCTCTTCCACCGGAAACACTGCCGACTTCCAGCACAGCCATCTGATGATGAAAAAGAAGAGGATTCTGGGGACACGTACTTTGAGGATAGCCTCCTAGCCTCTTAATCTTTCCATGTCTATTCTTTTCCTGGTTAATCAGGGATTTTAGGGAATTTCTAACTTCTGCCCTAATAATGAATCTTAACTTTGAAGTGAAGTTAAGTGACTCTTCACAAACGGTTTGTTCACTACAGGAACGACAAAGTCTCTTCTGCCAAGAGCTAGGCAACCCATCCATGCAGAGAGCACACTCCCTGTGATTAGCCTTCGCCACACACTTTCTAGGTATTTCCTGGCAAGCAAAATTGACAAGAGAAAACACCCATCATAAGGTGAACTTTCATGAAGATTACACACCACTCAGTAGCTAGCAAGGGTACTGGATTTGGAGGAGGAATCATATCACTTGACTGATCCCCTCTGGAGGTTGTGGATGCATCCATTCTGTCCTGATCTCCTTTGCTGGCCGGTCTTACTATCGCTCCTGGTGTCACATTTCCCACCGATGCTGATCTCCTTTGCTGGCCGGTCTTACTATCGCTCCTGGTGTCACATTTCCCACCGATGCGATTGCCACTACCACACCACAGCTGTTGAGGCTGCTCCATCCTTAAGTTGCAGGGAGCAAAAAGACCTGCTTTGTCGGCGGTCTCTATCGCACTTTAAATGTGGGACCAGCTGAACATGTCACACCCCTACGCGATGGCCTCTTGTGGCCCCTCCCAGAAGTGAAGGAACACTGCCGGGTCAAACGTCACCGGCACACTTGTTATTAGGGCGTGCTTACTCCGCGGCATGGACAGACCCTGGACAATGTGGTGGCATGCAGACCCATGAAAAAAGTGCCATTGCTGCCCGCCAGGCGAGCCTCCCATGGACCTGCTGCAGGGCATCCAGGATTCCTGCACCGTTCCCAACAGGCACAAAGTCGCTATCCCAGACGACCGGTCAGGCCTGGGTAAGCTGATCTTTTTTCTAAACTCTGCACCGTGACATCACTCCGGACGTAGGTTCCCCCGTCAAGAACAGGAAACCAATCTATGTGTGACCTTTTTATCCTGTAGATTTACTATCCTTGAAGGGCAGATCCCCTCTCTCTGTGGTGCTGTCATAGCTGATAGAAAAAAGCATTATAAATGTAAACTTTTCATGGGAGATATTGACACATTGTATTTGGAAACAGCAAAAAGGGGTCTTTTGTAGAACAACCACTTGATACAAACAAGGCAAAGCAAAAAAGTGGTGAAGAGGTTAAAACGTAACCTTTAATAATAAATACAGTGGGTACGAAAAGTATTCAGACCCCTTTAAATTTTTCACTCTTTGTTTCATTGCAGCCATTAGGTAAACTCTAAAAAGTAATTTTTTTTTCTCAGTAATGTACACTCTGCACCCCATCTTGACTGAAAAAAAACAGAATTGTAAAAATTATTGCAAATTTATTAAAAAAGAAAAACTGAAATATCACATGGTAATAAGTATTCAGACCCTTTGCTCAGACACTCATATTTAAGTCACATGCTGTCCATTTCCTTGTGATCCTCCTTGAGATGGTTCTACTCCTTCATTAGAGTCCAGCTGTATTTAATTAAACTGATAGGACTTGATTTGGAAAGGCACACACCTGTCTATATAACACCTCACAGCTCACGTGCATGTCAGACCAAATGAGAATCATGAACTCAAAGGAACTGCCCAAGGAGCTCAGAGACAGAATTGTGGCAAGGCACAAATCTGGCCAAGGTTACAAAAGAATTTCTGCAGTACTTAAGGTTCCTACGAGCACAGTGGCCTCCATAATCCTTAAATGAAAGAAGTTTGGGACCACCAGAAGTCTTCCTAGACCTGGCCGTCCAGCCAAACTGAGCAATCGTGGGAGAAGAGCCTTGGTGAGAGAGGTAAAGAAGAACCCCAAGATCACTGTGGCTGAGCTCCAGAGATGCAGTAGGGAAATGGAAGAAAGTTCCACAAAGTCAACTATCACGGCAGAGTGGCCCAACGGAAGCCTCTCCTCAGTGCAAGACATATGAAAGCTTGCATAAAGTTTGGTCAAAAACACATGAAGGACTCTCAGACTATGAGAAATAAGATTCTCTGGTCTGATGAGACGAAGATAGAACTTTTTGGTGATAATTCTAAGCGGTATGTGTGGAGAAAACCAGGCACTGCTCATCACCTGCCCAATACAATCCAAACAGTGAAACAAGGTGGTGGCAGCACCACGCTATAGGGGTGTTTTTCAGCTGCAGGGACAGGACGACTGGTTGCAATTGAAGGAAACATGAATGCGGCCAAGTACAGAGATAACCCGGATGAAAACCTCTTCCAGAGTGCTCTGGACCTCAGACTTGGCCAAAGGTTCACCTTACAACAAGACAATGACCCTAAGCACACAGCTAAAATAACAAAGGAGTGGCTTCAGAACAACTCTGTGACCATTCTTTACTGGCCCAGCCAGAGCCCTGACCTAAACCTAATTGAGCATCTCTGGAGAGACCTGAAAATGGCTGTCCACCAACGCTCACCATCCAATCTGGAGAGGATCTGCAAGGAAGAATGGCAGAGGATCCCCAAATCCAGGTGTGAAAAACTTTGGCATCATTCCCAATAAGTCTCATGGCTGTACTAGCACAATAGGGTGCTTTTACTCAATACTGAGCAAAGGAGCTGAATACTTATGACCATGTGATATTTCAGTTTTTCTTTTTAAATAAATTTGCAAAAATGTCTACATTTCTGTTTTTTTTCAGTCAAGATGGGGTGCAGAGTGTATTTAATGAGAAAAAAATGAACTTTTTAGAATTTATCAAATGGCTGCAATGAAACAGAGTGAAAAATTTAAAGGGGTCTGAATACTTTCCGTACCCACTGTAAATGGGTAAAAGATCTATACCGATACTAAAAAGTCACATGGACCATAGGTGCAAAAAAGTGCCTGTCAATAGTAAAAAACATATATACTATCCAAGACAAATATATCCTCATCCGTATCAGGGATTACATGGGATAATAACTAAGTACAGCCCAACTGAACACCGGAGGAGAAAAGGGCAGAAATTGATGGAGCAGTTACTAGGAGCATAACCAATCATGAACCGTATATGACAAACAATGGTTTAACGTTAGAGTTCGCCCTTAAACACAATAATGGAACAATCTCACCATTTACGATGTCCGTTCACGCTATTGCTCTAGATAGCTCACAGTTCTGGAGCATCACACATCTTCAGCCACCAGATACGTACGGAACACCACTACTAATGCGTTTCATCACATCAGTAATTCATCAGGGGAGACAGGGGTGTCATATCACGCATCGTGTTCCTTGGAATCTGTCGCCAGACCTAACACAAAGGCGGCGCAACTTATGGATATTACCATCATCTCTTTGTATCTGGCTGAGCTCCCTTGTCGCGGATGCGTCACTTCCGGTTCCTTAATTTCCGGTCTATGGAACGCAAATACCGGCCGTGACACGCAAGTGTCACATCCGGTGTGCTCGTACTAAGACGCACACGATCCAGATAAGGCGCATAAGGTGAGAGTGATGGCACCACATGGGATAAACAATACCCACGTGATAACATGAGTAGGATGCCAAAACGATACTTAAGGGTACCTATCATCGCTATAACCAGTAGAGACACCCATTCAAGATAGACATTGGATCAGGGCTATGCAATCCCCATATGGTTAATGGCAAAAGAGATCGCCACAGAATCAATGAAGTCAGCAGATACGAGGCACTACACATAGGGAACGCACATCCCACCCAGACAGAAGTATCATATGGAGAATAGGGACCTGTGAGACGGGTCAGGAGAGGATACAGCAGGGTGAGCAAACAGGGACGGGGGGGAGAGACAATGCAGGGACTGCAATGTGTGCTGGAAAAGAGAGAGTGAGATGTCTGACAATCCCTAGTGAGGTACTAGACATCTGATCCCTACCTGACAGTGGACGTTGGCACCCTAAGACCTGCGTAATTGGTGCCCCCACTCCTCGGCGGCTTTCCCCACACTCCTCACCCTAATGGTCCCTACACTTATAGAAAAGACCTGAAAGTCAGCTGTTCGTTTAGACCGTATGGAGACATTGTCTGTAGCTTATAGATCCATTTCGTCTCTCTCTGGAGGATCAACTTGTCCCAGTCCCCCCCCCCCCGGGTGGGACAGTTACTTTATTAATCCCTATGAATCGCATAGTGTCAAGGTGGTCTGGATGTATAGTGTTCACATATCTTGCTATGGGGGTATCTCTTTTCAAGGCAATATCTCGCTGATGTTCCCCCACCCTTCTCCTGAGCTCTCTTTTCGTTTTCCCCACATAATCAATGCCGCACACACATGTGGCCTTATAGACTATCCCTTTGGACCTGCAATTAATAAAGTGTTTTATAGCAAAGGTCTCACCGGTGGCATTACTTGTAAAGTTATTACTTTGCGTCATTGCCTTACAGGACACACATCCACTACATCTGAAGCTACCCCTTGTGGGACTTTGTAGCTAACCGCCTTCCTGGTGGCTAGTGTATTGGCTATAGAGCAGCCTGTCCTTCAGGGATCTGCCCCTTTTGTAGGTGATCTGGGGCTTCGGACTAACCATTGTACCTATGTCCTCATCCATCTTGAGAATTGCCCAATACTTCTGCAGTATCCTGCGAACCAAGTGTGCCCTATTGGAGGATGTGGTGATAAGCCTACATGTACTGTCATCCTCAATTGGTTTGGGGGGTGGATTCAATAAAGAAGTGCGGTCCCTAGCCAGAGTTTCTCCATACGCCCTAGCCACCACCTTCCTCGGGGGTCCCCTCTCATAGAACCGCTGACGTAGGTCATTGGCATGTTCCTCGAAGATGGTATCATCAGAACAGTTTCTACAGATCCTCATAAATTGTCCTTTGGGAATTCCCCTCTTGAGGGGGACCGGATGGTTGCTCTCCCACATCAGAAGGGAATTCATAGCGGTTGCCTTCCTAAAGATCTTTGTCCCTATCAGTCCATTATCCCCCTTTTGAATTAGAATATCCAAAAAAGGTAGTCTCTCCATGTCCATCTCAAAGGTAAAATGGAGATTCAAGTTGTTATGATTCAGTCTCTAGACGAAGTCTTCAAATTGTCTTTTTCCTCCTTTCCACATTACCAAGACGTCATCGATATAACGGATCCATAACATATACAATCGCTCCCCTCCACAGGTCTGTCCCCAAAGACAACAGTTTCCTCCCACCAGCCCAGGTACAAATTAGCGTACGATGGGGCACAGGGGCTCCCCAATGTCGTACCCCTGAGCTGGTGGAAGTACATCCTGTCAAAAAGGAAGACATTTTTAGTCAGACAAAATTGAAGGGCCTCCAGGATAAATATGTTGTGCCTGTTGTACTGTCTGCCCCTTCCTCTGAGAAAGTACCGGACAGACTCTAGGCCTCTCTCATGTGGTATCGAGGAATACAATAATTCTTCATCAATACTGGCTAATAGTACACCGGGGTCCACAACCATATTCTCCAGTCCTCTGAGAAGATCATTAGTGTCGCCAATGAACGAGTTCAGACCTGTCACAAATGGACTGAGCACCTTGTCCAGGTACACACCCAGGTTTTGAGTAAGATTATTGACACCTGATACAATCGGTCGCCTTTTGAGTGGTCTTAGTCCCTTGTGTACTTTTGGTAAACTATAAAAGGTTGCCATCACTGGATGACTTGGACAAATAAACTCCAACTCCTGTTTACTCAGAATACCATTGAGCATCCCTAGCCAGTTGATTCAACTGTAAGGAAAATTCATTGGTTGGATTAGTGTCTAATATGTGGTAGCAATTCTTTTCAATAAGCAATTTAGTGCACATAAGGTGATAGTCACTGGTGTTCATGATCACCACATTGCCGCCTTTATCTGACGGCTTTATGGTGATGGAGTGATCTTTCTCGAGGGCCATCAGGGCTTGCATTGGTACAAAGGTCAGGCCTTTACTTAACACTGCCATCTCTGATGTGGTGAGGCTCCTGGAGGACAGATTAATGATCTGGGGGTTTATTGTGGTATTGTTCAGATTGAGACAACAGGGGATAACCCTCTTCTAAAAAATGTGTTCTCAGGGGAGATCTCCTGTTATTGTTGCGTCCCCTACCCACTCTCCCCCTTTGTCTGCCTCATTGTGATTTAGGCCTTGCTTCTGACTCTGAAAAGTCAGTGTCTGTTGATGAGAGATCTCTGTCCGGATGTTTAAGGCCCCTGTTAGTTGGAAAAGTGTAGGCCTTATTATCCTTAAACTCCTGTAAATCCCCCACAAAAAATTTATGCTTGCGTTCCTTCAGATGATATTGGAACCTTTCCAATGTATTCTGAAGCAAGGTTTCCTTAATGGTAAACTCAGGTTCAAGGGAAAAAAAAATTATTGTCTCTAATTGTATTTTTAATGATTTGTTCAGAGTGGCCAGTGTTGATTTCTCTTCCTCTAATAACAGTCTCATAAATCTAAGGGAGCTTTCTGTTGCCTCTTATTCCCAGAGACTAAGTAGGCCTGGGTTCTTATACCGGAATAAGTGCAACAATGTAATGCGGAGGTTTCTGGGGACAATGCCTGCCTTAAAATAATTATCTAACGTCTGCACTTCCCACCACGACATGATCTGTTGTTTGTAAATTTTTGTTAACTCTTAGAAGGCAGCCGAGAAAGTCGGAGTATACTTCTTCTGGGCGAACGTGCGTTCAGAAAATACCTCCCTTGCCTCTGTAGCCCACTGACTGGTGTCCATACCTGCTGACAGAAATCCAGCCATGCCACTAATTTTCTGAAAACAGCAAAAAGGGGTCTTTTGTAAAACAACCACTTGATACAAACAAGGCAAAGCAAAAAAGTGGTGAAGAGGTTAAAACGTAACCTTTAATAATAAATAAATGGATAAGAGATCTATACCGATACCAAAAAGTCACATGGACCATAGGTGCAAAAAAGTACCTGCCAATAGTAGAAAACATATATACTACCCAAGACAAATATACCCTCATCCGTATCAGGGATTACATGGGATGATAACTAAGTACAGCCCACCTGAACACCGGACGAGAAAATGGCAGAAATTGATGGAGCAGTTACTAGGAGCATAACCAATCATGAACCATATATGACATACAATGGTTTAACATGAGAGTTGGGTAATGACTTGTATATAAGGCAAAATAAATAACCCCAAAAAATGCTCCTCTACACCTTGGGCTATGCTCACACGCAGCATTTTTGATGCGTTTTTTCACTTTTGCATTGCTTTCTACCGTGACAAATGCATTTACCAGGAAATGTAATTTTAACATTTTATAACCTTATCTAGCCATGTAGTGTGTGAGATATCATCAGACACATCATGTTTCATTTATGAAGGAGGGACTCTGAAAGTCACAAAGCCTATTTTTATAGGGCCATCAGGCGCCTTTACTATTCTTAAAGGGCCAGCAGTCGGCCCTCACTATTGTTAGAGAGCCATCAGCCGGCTATGTTTTATTGTTCAAATTACTAAAGAGTGGGTCTCCTATACTGTTATTGCGTATGCTGTGAGTGCCAGGGCTTCCCAAAATTTGGACGCACCCCAATACCACTTTGAAAATTTGGATGCACCCCAATACCCCTTTGAAGAGACTTAAAGGAGGGCTCCTGAAAACAATGTTCCCATAATTAGGAAGTAGGTCTCCCATTGTGTTTGCCTATGCAGTGAATGCAAGGGTTGCCAAAAATTTGGAGGCACTCCAACGCGCCTTGGAAGAGACATGGAGGTCAGAGGGCCTCCTGAAAACAATGTTCCCATTATTAGGAAGCGGGTCTCCCATTGTGTTTGCCTATTCAGTGAATGCAAGGGTTGCCAAAAATTTGGAGGCACTTCAATGCCCCTTGGAAGAGATGTGGAGGTCAGAGGGCCTCCTGAAAACAATGTTCCCATTATTAGGAAGTGGGTCTCCCATTGTGTTTGCCTATGCAGTGAATGCAAGGGCTGCCAAAAATTGGGAGGCACTCCAATGCCCCTTGGAAGAGACTTGGAAGAGACATGGAGGAGGGCCTCATTAAAAAATGTTCCCATTAGAAAGGAGCGGGCCTCCTATACTTGCAATGCCCATGCACTAAGTGTATGGGCTGACAAACATTTACCCCTGGGGGGTATACATGAACATACTGTGTAATTTTTTTTTTTACAGGCATCATAAACACCCTCTAAAAAAATTATGTGGGTGTTGCAACACTGACCATGGTCAACCTGGTGGTGGAGGATGAGGAGCAGGAGGAGGACAAGAGCAAATAGCCACAATCAGGAAGTGTATACCCATGTCTGGGTGTGAAAAGGTGCATGGGAATACACCTCCAAAGAAAAGACACTGGATTTGAGTTTATGTTACGCTGCTATCATTCGGTGGTGTTGAGAAGTCTGGCCCAACCCAGCCCTTGTTCATTTTTGTAAGAGTCAGCCTGTCAGTATTTTCAGTTGACAGGAGGACGCGCTTACCAGTTATAATTCCACCAGCGGCACTAAAAACCCGCTCTGATAAAACGCTGGCGGCAGGGCAGGCCAGGACCTCCAAGGCATAGAGAGCCAGTTCATTCCACGTATCCAGCTTGGATACCCAATAATTATAAGGCACAGAGGAATCACAGAGGATGTTGGTACGGTCGGCAAGGTACTCCCTCAGCATCATCCCAAACTTTGCACTCCTTGTGAGAGTACCCCGCACCTCAGGGCTTGTGCGATGGGAGGGGCTGAGAAAATTCTCCCAGAACTTTGACAGTGTTCCCCTGCCTCTGCTGGATTGAAGTTGTGTCTCTCTCGCCTGTACTCGTTGGTTGTGCAACGAAGTGTGACCTTTGCCGCCAGCGTTTTCAGATGGGAATTTTTTTAATAGTTCCACAACAAGGGCCTTCTGGTACAGCCCCATTTTTGTAGACCTGTCCACCTCAGGAATAAGAGATATAAAGTGCTCCTTGTAGCGTGGGTGTAGAAGTATCACCAACCAGTAATGACTGTCACCCAAAATTTTGAGAACGCGAGGGTCATGGGAAAGGCAGCGTAACATAAACTCAGCCATGCATGCCAGACTACTAACACGCAAGACTTCCGTGTCCTACCCAAGAGGATGACTGACAATGCTCTCCTCCTCCTTCTTCCTGTCCTCTGGCCATCCACGCTGAACAGACGGTATGACAGCTGTGCAGGTAGTACCGTCTATAGCGCATGAAATTAGCTCCTGTTCTTTTTCCTCCTCCTCTTCCTCATTGTCCCCCAATCGACGTTGGGATGAGATGAGGCTGGACTGTGTGTAATCACCCTGTATGGTTCCTTGCTCCATCTCATCGTGCTCCACCTGCAATGCATCCTCTTTGATTGTGAGCAGAGAGCATTTCAGAAGACAGAGAAGCAGGATGGTGATGCTTATTATGGCGTCATCACCACTCACCATCTTGGTGGAGTCCTCAAAGTTTTGGAGGATGGTACATATGTCTGACATCCATGTCCACACCTGAGGTCTTATGTGTGGAGTCTGGTCTGAATAATGACGGCCTTGTTGATGCTGGTACTCAACAACTGCCCTCTTCTGCTCACAAATCCTTCCCAACATCTGCAGTGTAGAGTTCCAACGCGAGGGGACATCACACACCAGTCTATGAACCGGAAGCTGCAATCGCTGCTGAAACACGGCAAGGGCAGCGGAAGCTGTAGGTGACTTTCTAAAATGGGCACACAGGCGGTGTACTTTAACAAGCAGATCCGGCAGCTCCGGGTAGGATTTGAGAAACCGCTGAACCACGAGGTTAAGCACATGGGCCAAGCATGGTACGTGTGTGAGCTCGCCTTGCCTCAGAGCTGCCACCAGGTTCCGGCCATTGTCACACACGACCATGCCTGGCTGTAGGTTCAGCGGGGTGATCTGCTTGCATAGATCTGCTTGCTCTTTCAGAGCTGTCTACAACTCTTCAGCATTGTATGGTTTGTCACCTAAGCATATTAGCTTCAGCACAGACTGTTGCCGCTTGGACGAGGCAGCGCTGCAGTGCTTCCAGCTTGTGACTGATGTGGTCATTTCAGAGATGGAGGCTGAAGAGGAGGAGAAGGCTGACGTGCAGGAGTTGTAGACCATGGGGACAACCCTGATTGACCTAGGGCCCGCAATCCTTGGCGTCAGGAGGACGTGTTCCTTCCCAAGGTCCAACTGGGTCCCGGCTTCCACTATATTAACCCAGTGTGCCGTCGGCGAGATATACCGTCCCTGCCCACAAGCACTTGTCCAAATGTTTGTGGTTAGGTGGACTTTCCCGGTAACTGTGTTGTTGAGTGCACGGCTAATGTTTTGGGACACGTGCTTGTGTAATGCGGGGACGGCACACCGGGAGAAATAGTGGCAGCTGGGGACCAAGTACCGAGGGACGGCCGCCGCCATCAGGTTGCGGAATTCTTCTGTCTCCATGAGCCTAAAAGGCAACATTTCAAGCGCAAGCAGTCGTGAAATGTGAGAATTTAGTAGTGTGGTCTGTGGGGCGTTGGCTGCGTATTTGCGCTTGCATTCCAAGGACTGGGGTATGGACAACTGAACGCTGCACTGGGACAAGGACGTGCTTCCTGATGCTGCTACTTGAGAGTGTGCAACGAAAGGTGCAGGGCAGGAGGCATCTTCGCATGCACCATGGACAGGGGATTGGCTTGAATGCACAACAGCAGAAGAAGCAATGGTGCCACCCACAGAAACTGTTCCTGGACCCTGGGGTTCGGCCCACAAAGTTGGGTGCTTTGCTGACATATGCCTGATCACGCTGGTGGTGGTCAGGCTGGTCGTTTTGCCACCCCTGTTGATGCTGACCTGGCAGGTGGTGCAAATGGCCTTTTTGGGGTTATCGGCAGAGTCTTTAATAAACAACCAGACTCGGGAAGACCTAACAGTTGTACTGGCAACTTCCTTCGTGTTGGTGTTACAGGGAACAGTTGCTTGCCTTCTGTCTGTGGCCACCACACTGCTTCTTCCTGCCTGTTGGGGTGCTCTGCCTCCCTCCCCCTGTGTGTTGCTCTCCTCGCTCTGCATGTCCTCCTGCCAGGTTGGGTCAGTTACTATATCATCCACCACCTCGTCTTCCACTTCCACACCCTGGTCCTCCTCCTGACTCTCTGGCAATTGTGTCTCATCATCGTCCACCCCTTGTTACACTTTCCCACCGTCGCCTTCTTGTGACTGTGGCTGTTCAAATATTTGGGCATCGCTACATGCGATCTCCTCTTGCCTCGCTTCAAGCGGACCGGGCGAGAGGCCCGAATCTATAAATGGAAAAGTGAAGAGCTCTTCAGAGTGTCCTAGTGTGGGATCATTTATCTCCAGGCACTCAGCATGGTGGGAGGAAGGAGGATTTGGGTGAGGAATATGCGGTCAGGACTCACAGCTACTGAGACTTGACCGTGTGGAAGATAGGGTGGTGGTGGTGGCTAAGTGACTGGAAGCATTATCCGCTATCCAACCAACAACCTTTTGACACTGCTCTGCATTCAATAGTGGTGTGCTGCGGTCCCCTAGGAATTGGGACAGAAAGGTCGGGCGAGAAGATGTGGGTGTTTGTTGTGGCACAATTTCAGCTTGCCCACGGCCTTGGCCTCTGCATGCACCATCACCATCACGTTCAGTTCCCCGTCCCTTGCCACGTGCCTTGCCCATTTTAAATGAAGGACAATATCTTCCACGCTCACTACAAATGACTGAATTTGGAGCGAACTTATATGTGATCTGCGTGACGGAGAAACTACAGTTAAATATCTGGCCTGTAGATAACTATTTTAAACAGCAAACCGGTGTCAAAAACTTCGCTGACACAGTGAAAAAATTTTTAAATGGAGGCCAAAAATGGCAGTATTTTCTGAAAACATATATGTGATCCGTGTGACGGAGAAAACACAGTTTGAATTACCTGGCCTGTAGGTAACTATTTTGTACAGCAATCTGGGGTCAATTGCTTCACTGACACACTGAAACTAATTTTTAATGGAGGTCAGAAATGGCAGTATTTTCTGAAAACGTATATGTGATCCGTGTGACGGAGAAAACACAGTTTTAAATACCTGGCTTGTAGGTAACTATTTTGAGCAGCAAACCGGTGTCAAAAACTTCGCTGACACAGTGAAAAAAAATTTGAATGGAGGCCAAAAATGGCAGTATTTTCTGAAAACATATATGAGATCCGTGTGGTGGAGAAAACACAGTTTTAAATAGCTGGATTTTTATCGCTGTAATATGAAAAGGACCTGGCTGTATTCTGCAGTCCCAACAAGCAAATGGCGCAGAAAAATGGTGTTCTCTGGATTGCTTTTTAAGCAAATAATGAGGATTAAGATCCCAAAAAAATTATTCCTGGCCCCTTTGTCTAGAAATATCTAACAGCAGAAAGCAGAACTGGAATGGAGCCTCTTGTGCTACAACGCCTTGTGAAAGTATTTGGCACCCTTGAACTTTTCTACCATTTGCCACATTTCTGGCTTCAAACATAAAGATATAAAATTCTAATTTTTTTGGGAAGAATCAACAACAAGTGGGACACAATTGTGAGGTGGAACGAAATTTATTGGAAATTTTAAACTTTTTTAAAAAATTAAAAACTGAAAAGTGGGGCGTGCAATGTTATTCGGCTCCCTTGAGTTAATACTTTGTAGTGCCACCTTTTGCTGCGATTACAGCTGCAAGTTGCTTGGGGTATGTCTCTATCAGTTTTGCACATCGAGAGGCTGAAATCCTTGTCCATTCTTCCTTGCAAAACAGCTCGAGCTCAGTGAGGTTGGATGGAGATTTTTCCACAGATTCTAGATTGGATTCAGGTCTGGACTTTAACTTGGCCATTCTAACACCTGGATACATTTATTTTTGAACCATTCCATTGTAGATTTTGCTTTATGTTTGGGATCATTGTCTTGTTGGAAGATAAATCTCCGTCCCAGTCTCAGGTCTTTTGCAGACTCCAACAGGTTTTCTTCCAGAATGGTCCTGTATTTGGCTCCATCCATCTTCCCATCAATTTTAACCATCTTCCCTGTCCCGGCTGAAGAAAATCAGGCCCAAACCATGATGCTGCCACCACCATGTTTGACAGTGGGGATGGTGTTTTGAGGGCGATGAGCTGTGTTTCATTTACGCCAAACATATTGTTTTGCATTGTGGCCAAAAAGTTTGATTTTGGTTTCATCTGACCAGAGCACCTTATTCCACATGTTTGGTGTGTCTCCCAGATGGCTTGTGGCAAACTTCAAACGAGACTTTTTATGGATATCTTTGAGAAATGGCTTTCTTCTTGCCACTCTTCCATAAAGGCCAGATTTGTGCAGTGTACGACTGATTGTTGTCCTATGGACAGACTCTCCCACCTCAGCTGTAGATCTCTGCAGTTCATCCAGAGTGTTCATGTGCCTTTTGGCTACATCTCTGATCAGTCTTCTCCTTGTTCGAGATGAAAGTTTAGAGGGACGGCCGGGTCTTAGTAGATTTGCAGTGGTCTGATACTCCTTCCATTTCAATATAATCGCTTGCACAGTGCTCCTTAAGATGTTTAAAACTTGGGAAATCTTTTTGTATCCAAATCCGGCTTTAAACTTCACCACAACAGTATCTGGGACCTGCCTGGTGTGTTCCTTGGTCTTCATGATGCTCTCTGCGCTTGAAACAGAACCCTGAGACTATCACAGAGCAGGTGCATTTATACGGAGACTTGATTACACACAAGTGGATTCCATTTATCATTACCAGTCATTTAGGACAACACTGAATCATTCAGAGATCCTCACTGAACTTCTGGAGTGAGTTTGCTGCACTGAAAGTAAAGGGGCCGAATAATATTGCAAGCCCCACTTTTCAGTTTTTAATTTTTTTTAAAAGTTTAAAATATCCAATAAATTTCTTTCCACTTCACGATTCTGTCCCACTTGTTGTTGATTCTTCCCCAAAAAATTAGACGTTTATATCTTTATGTTTGAAGCCAGAAATGTGGCAAAAGGTAGAAAAGTTCAAGGGGGCCAAATACTTTCACAAGGCACTGTATATGCACTGCAGTCTGCTATATACACTGCCTGCCTATATACACTGCCTGCCTGATATCTCTGCAGATGGATTAGTCCTCAGAAGGACTGTTTGTTGAGATGGATATGTGTAATGTACGTGTTTTCTACTTACACTACCTAATACACAAGCAAATCTCTCCCTAGCTCAGCAGCACCTCTCCCTACTCTGCCTGATTCCGGAGTGACTGTGACGAGCACAGGGGCGTCAGGTCTGATATAGACCTGATGACGCTGTGCAGCCAGCCAGTCACTGTAATGCCACAATCACCATGGCTGCGGCATTACAATGAGTTGCAGGCAATCCCTGCATGTTGACTGGCGCTCTAAAGAGCATCAAACATGCAGGGAGGGGACCTGAGCATAAGCCCGAGCATCTTGCAAGTACTCGGCGAGCTCCAAGCATCTCGAGTACTGAGATGCTCGGGCGAGTACCCAGTACTTGAGAGTATGCTCGCTCATCACTATGTATTACCCAATAATTTGACTGTGCAAGCATAACAAACTGCATGAATCTTGGAGCTAGAAGAAGGTTGTGTAATTTCCTAATGTTTAAAATATGGCTTGCGCCTCTGTCCAGCTTGCTAGGAACGTTAGTAACATTTCTGGTGTGGAAATTGCTAGAACTTTTGCTGAATTAGACAAGCAGGTGTAGCCATGCCCTGTCCCCTCTCCAGTTCTACCCATTTTGGGAGAGCTGCTTTAAACTGGCATATAATCTCCAAAAGTCACAACATTTTTGTGAAACTCAACATTACTGTCACGGGTGTACCGCGACAGAGAGGCCCAGAAGACTGCGGTGTCTGGTTTCATGTACTCCTGCACTGGTTAGAAGCACTTCACCATCCTGCATTAAACAGTGCAGGTTTTTCCTTGCTAGCAGTTCAAGCGTTAATCTGTTCTGTTGAAAGCTCCTGCTTAGATGGTCTCAGCTGTTCAGCTTTGGCCACTCCCCTCTGCTATATATTCTCGCCTCTGGCACTTAGGGATTGCCAGTGGTAGTTCATGTTGCCTGGTTCTGGGGTTGGAGGTGTAGTTCGTGGTTGGAGGTGGCGTTTAGAGATTTGTTCAGAAGACTGTTGCTTGGAGTTTTTGTGTGCACATCCTCATCCTCTCCTATTTGTTTTCTCCTTCAACTCCCTGCTGTTCCAGTCTGTTGTTTTGTGAGTGCATTTTGTATGATTGTATTTTCATTTATCCCTGCCCGTCTTCCCTTGTTTGTCTGGTTAGTGTATTCCTATAAACTTCAGCTTCCCACCTCCCTGGGTGGAGGAGGGGACAGATAAGGTTTGATATAGGAGCATAGCAAGGCACGTGACCCCGGCGTCTTCACCATCAGAAGTAATACAGGGAACAGGGATAGACTAGGGCGCCCCCTAGCTTGAGGGATAGGGAAGGAGCCCTTTTGCCCCGGGATATCCTGCAACAGTTCCGTGATGATTACACAAACATGTTATGACTTTTCAAACTGTTTAACACTCGACTTCGGGCAAAATAACTCTGATAAATCACTTCCATATTTGGAACGCCTCTTGTTTTCATAATCTATGAACTTTTGATGTCTCCTACAGTATATAAAGCATCCTTTCAGCAGAGGGTGAGGAGGGTTGTTCCCTCCATCAGCCATCATTAACGTGTGTACAATGTAGGCATTAAAATACTTGAAGGTGTGAATAAAAGGTCCATCACACAATACAGCATTTCTTTTATAGTCCACTGATAACTTCTTTATTCAATGCAATTCTTTTCAGGTAAAATAGGCAAAGAAACAGACAAGAAAAAGGAGTAGGATAAACCTACGCGAGTCTAACTTAAGACATTCTTAAAGGGAATCTGTCATCAGGATTTTGCAACCCATACTATTTATATGTGCATATAGATAATTCAGAGACAAGTTTTCCGGCACCCGGGGCAAAAATTCAGTTTAGCGCCCCCAAAACACATACACGATTTGCACACTTAGTCACGTGCCGACTAGCTGTTCTCCCTAAGTTTCTCAATGTTCAGTGAAAAACTGAGAGAAGCAGGAAGAAAAGCTAGTGATGACTGCTAGAACCAGCATGCAGAGTTGAATCCTTGCTATGTGATGACTGATGGAACCTGCAAGCAGAGGTGAATCAGTGAGTATATTACTCGCTGTTAGGACTGGCTTGCTACAGGGCTTCATTTTATAACTAAAGGGCTTGTCCAGGTTTGAGATGAAAGTCTGCATTCACTCTATCTCTATGTGACTGCAGGCTTCTGAGTTCTCACAGCGTATGCAATGCACTTTTAGGATTCTCCCTTGCTAGTCGCAAGAGTAGATGGTCATATGAGCACAAGCAAGCAATTTGTATACTTCTGACCACATTCTAACTAGACATGTCCGGCCTCGCTCAATTCATTTTCATTGAGTGAGGCCACGCATGTCTAGTCGGTACGTAACCGCATGTATAGAAATCGCCGGCACCAGAGAATCCTGACAGCATGCAGTGCGCACTGTGAGAATTCAGAAGTCTGCAGTCACATAGAATAACTGCAGACTCATCACAAACTTGGACAACCCCTTTAATGCTTCTAACATAAATAAAAACATGAGACTTAGTATCACAAATAAACATTTACATCCAGGTACCTTATAGATGATGTTGTCTCTGATTGGACTTGTTCTCTTTCTTTTCTTCTTCATCTTGTCCAGACTCCTTGATGACTTTTCACAGCCACAGCTCTTCTCTGCAGACTTCCATCTTCTCCGGTCTTCTGAGCACATCCCCACATGATGCCCTTAAAGATAGCCGTGTCATTATAAAATAAAAATATCTGCTCTATGCTGAGCTCCTGAATAAATAATCGCCCCTCACTACATTCCCTGCACAAAATATGACTCACACACTGTCCCTCTTATGGTACATGCCTTCCACACTGCCCTCTCTTCATACTGGGCCCCCTCTTCACAATGTCCTCTTACATTGGGTCATCCCTATGAGGCCCAGTCTCTATACTGTGCCCTCTCATCACACTCCTCCTCCTTGGCTTATTGTCCCCTCCTGGCTGTGCCCTTACACTATCCTACCATGCTACCCCCCCCCACACTACTCAGTCTCTACTGTGTCCTCACTTTTCTCCCCCCATACTGTCTCCTCACACTATTCTCCTCAATAGTCTCCTCACACTTTTCCCCTGCCCTCTTCATATTGTCTCCGCTCACATCTCCCTGATAACCATACTGTCTCTTCATATATTTACCCCCTCGCCCTCCATACTGCCTCCTCACACAGCCTGACTCCCGAAACAGTGTGCGCACCTATCCAATCACCCTCGCTCCTCATACTGTGTCCGCATATTCTTCCCCTCGCTCCTCATACTGTGTCCGCATATATTCCCTCCCTTGCTATTCATAGTGTGTCCGCACCCATCCCCACACTCACCATAATGTGCCTGCACCAATCTCTCCACTCACCATACTGTGACTGCGCCCATCCCCCCACTTACCATTTGGTGTCTGCACCCATCCCCCCACTCACCATACAGTGTCTGCACCCATCCCCCTATCCTGTTTTCTCATACATTGCCCCCTCGCTCCTCATACTGTGTCCACACCCATCCCCCCACTCACCATACTGTGTCTGCACCCATCCCACTATACTGTTTCCTCATATATATCCCATCTCCTCCTTGTTCACCATACTATGTCTTCAAATTTCTCCCACTCCAAATAGTACAATTGATCACTGGGAGCCGGCGCACTGCACCTTCTCTGAGCCGGCTGTCAGCTTGATAGCCGGCTCAGAGAACGCTCGACTCCTAGTCTGGGAGGCGGCAAAGTGCAGCTGCCGGGGAGACGCCTCGGATCACCACATCAGGTGACCCGACGGTGCCCGCTTGCGCCTGGGGCAGATGCTCCACATGTCCCCCCTAGATACACCTCTGAGTGCAGCAATACCTTTACAATGACAATCCACTTATCTGTTACTGAGAAACTGAAGTTTGAAATTGATATGCAAATACTTATGATAAATCTGAAGTCTCTGTCACTCCAGCACTATTCTCCGCCCAGTGCTGCCTCCTGCTGCTTGACTGGCGGGCATCATAAATTGCAGCCAGGTAAATTATGTTCCGAAATGCTCAAGCATTTCAAAGAAAATATCTTTCAACCCTCCTTCACGTCATGTGCATCTTTCTCTGCACATGAAGGCTGATTTAATCAGCCATCATGTGCCTCTAACCGTCACGGGTAGAGTGGACCTTTGGTCGCTACTGTTAACCAGTTAAATCCTGCCGTCAATCTCTAACAGCGGCATTTAACAAGTGCCGGCAGGGGTGCGCGTTGTTCCATGTTCCCATCGGAGCGCCCGTGATGTGACCGCAGGGCACCGATGGGTTGTCATGACAGTCAGGGGTCTTCTGAAGACCCCCATGTCTGTCATTATGATCATCATGTGAAAGCCAACTCGTGTCTGGCGATCATAGGAAATCGTGATGCACTCCTATGTATAGCACAAGCGATCAGATGATCGCAGCTTCAAGTTCTCTAAGGGAACTATTAAATCCAGTAAAAAGTAAAAAGAAAAAGTTTTAAAAATATGAAAAAAAAAACAACAAAAAACACAAAAGTTCAAATCACCCCCCCCCCCCCCTTGTATCACTGCATTCATAAAGTCTGATCTATCAAAATATGAACATTTTTTGCAGTTTTAACACACTTGGATTTTTTTTCCTATTTTCCAGTACACTAAGTGGTAAAATGAATGCTGTCATTCAAAAATACAACTCTTTCCACAAAAAACAAGCCCTCACACGGCTATATTGATGGAAAAATAAAAAAGTTATGGCTCTTGGAAAAAGGGGAGGAAAAAACAAAAATGAAAAATGGCCATGGTTTGAGGGGGTAAAAGATCTGACTGGGGACTATATACAGAGACAGGACTAGTCCAGCTCCGTCCCTGGCCGGCTCTTTCCAGCGCCAGTGCGGGTCATTGTAAAGACAAAGCATAAAACAAGAAAAGAGGGCCTCATATGCAAAGAAAAGTGAGAATAAATATATGGATTATTGAGTTGTTCTACAGTAGTCACAAATCAATTGAGGGTAATGAGAGCCGGATGATTGCTGCCTGTGTCCAAGGCCAAAGTACTAACTCAAAAAAGATTTAAATAGAAACCATAGGGGGTTACAACATTACAGAACCAAGACAAAAAGAAGCCCTACTAAAATAGAATGTATTTATTAATTATAATTAAAAGCACACCAGTGCATATTCGCAACAATTTTTAATCTAGGCCAAAAATTCCTTACAGAGTCAAAAATTTGTCCAGGGCACAAAGTTGAGATTGTCATTGATTGGTAGGATACAAAAATGTATATAAACTTTAATAATAATATATACTAACAAAGGGCTGCAGTCACAGGACAGTGATGCCTGTGCTCAACAATGACCGTGCTCTGAACTGTCACTAAGCTGAGAATTATTATTAAGTAAAAATCCACTATCAACAGGGAGAATCCCTCAAGATGTGTGTCTTAATGGTGAAAATGTGAGCTTTCTTTCATTTCGAGTGATTGAAGTTGTTCCTACACCAAAAATACAGAGTGACTGGGATAGGAAAATTCTACAGAGAGACTAGATGGATTTATTGGTTGGATGCTGTTACCCTTAAAGGGCTGAATGAACAATTGTCCTTTGCCAGCTTTATATAAAACAATGTCCTACATTTCAGTGAGAGTAGTTAGTAAATTGTAGGATATTAATTTCTACGTATTATTGACAAGCAGTTGGCAGAATACTGGATAGAAGGCGCTGAGATTGTTAATAAAACCATCATATGGGCCCAGGTTTGTTAGGAATGATCAGATGAGATGGGGGAAACTAGTCATTTCCACCCTCTAATCCAGGAGGTGCAGCTGGTTTAAAAGGGCAACTGAGCTGTTCATTCCTTGTTTGAGAGTAGAGGTGCAAACACTTCCGGTATTTGGGGCTGTGCATGCAAGGTATGCAAGGCGGAGGACCCGTGTAAGTTGCTTAGACTCTGCAAGAAGCCGAGTATTGGATTTTGAATATTGAGCAGCTGAACCGCTCTGTTTCTCATACTGATGTATGAACTTTTGGTTTTGTAATTACTTTCTGCTGGAAGTTTTAAGGAGTTAATAAACCTTTCTGTTTGGACAAGAAACTGGGTGCCTGTGTGAAAGCTACCAACTACCAAAATCCCTACAGTATACACAAACAGTGGTTTTTGAAGTATAAAATTGTCCTCTAACGGTGGCAGCACATTTACACTGATTCCTTTGATCTTTCTATTGATTCATCTGTATTACACCCTTATTAATTTAATTAACATGGCCACTCTATTTACTAAGTAATATTAACCCCGAGATATGATCAGCACCTTCTAACATTGTCTATAATGGCTTTAATTATCTGGTTTTCATTGTTCATTAGAAATGTATTCCAATCCTTTCCCTAATTCCTGCTGATAACATAATGAGATCTAATATGGCTGTGCATTCCACCTTGGAATGTAAGCGTCTTGCTTCCTGGGTGACAATGCACATGTCCTTATTGCTACCGTATATTCCGGCGTATAAGACGACTTTTGAAGACTGAAAAATCTTCTGTCTAGTCTGGGGTCGTCTTATACGCCGGTAATGCTTTTGAACTTTCAGAAATTGACATGCGGGGATACTCTGGGGGTGTTAATAAGCTGCCGTGGCCGTATCCCTGCCATGTCGGAGTTAATATAAGGTGGAGGGAGTTAAAATACGGCGGCGGTAGGTCCAGACAGTCAGCGCTTCTGTGCTGAAACTGACACATCGCTGCGTATTCCCAGCTCCGGACACAGCGCAGGGCTTCTGTGCCGACAGCTTTCACTTGTCACAGAAGCGCTGCGCTGTGTCCGGAGCAGGGAAGTTCGCATCGCTTCTGTGACAATATATGAAAAGCCGGCAATTCAGCAGCGGCATAAGCCGGCACCCGACAATTTAGAATAGAAAGAATAGAGCTTCACACATAGATTAGATAGATAGAAACATGTCAGTCACATATATATGAAGTACAGTGACAGTGTTGCTTACTGTACTTGTCATTTAGTGTAAAGGATTTATTAAAACAAATAATAGTGTTTTCATGCACCGTCTCTTTAAAAAAGCCGGCCGGCAATTCAGCATCTGTACCCGACAATTTATAACAGAAAGATAGAGCATCACACATAGATTAGATAGATAGAAACATGTCAGTCACATATATATGAAGTACAGTGACAGTATTGCTTACTGTACTTGTCATTTAGTGTAAAGGATTTATTAAAACAAATAATAGTGTTTTCATGCACCGTCTCTTTAAAAAAGCCGGCCGGCAATTCAGCATCTGTACCCGACAATTTATAACAGAAAGATAGAGCATCACACATAGATTAGATAGATAGAAACATGTCAGTCACATATATATGAAGTACAGTGACAGTGCTGGTTACTGTACTTGTCATCTAGTGTTAAAATAACGGATTTATTTAAAAAAAAATTGGCGTGGGGTTCCCCTTAATTTTAGTCTCTAGCGGAGGTTAAGCAGACAGCTGGGGCAGATGTTTGAAGCCTGGGAAGGGGGTAATACCCACGGAGCTTCCCAGGCTACTAATATGAGCCCCCAGCTGAATACATAGCCTTTACTAGCTATTAAAATGGGGGACCCCCCCCAAAAAAATGACGTGGGGTCCCCCCTAATTTAATATCTAGCAAAGGCTAGGCAGACAGCTGGGGGCTGATATTAATAGCCCAGGAAGGGAGCCATGAATATTGGCCCCCTCCCAGGCTAGAAACACCAGCCGTCAGCCGCCCCAGAAATGGCGCATCCATAGGATGCGCCAATTCTGGCACTTAGCCTCGCTCTTCCACGCTGCCCTGGTGCGGTGGCAGGGGGTAATAGGGTTGGGGTTGATGTCAGCTTATAATGCCAGCTGACATCAAGCCCAGGTTAGTAATGGAGAGGCGTCTATAAGACACCCCCATTACTAACCCCATAGTCAAAGTTAAAAAAAACACAAACACCCAGAATAAAGTCCTTTAATTGAAATAAAGACACAATTCTTTATTGTTCTAAATTAAACCATACTTACCATCACGCCCATTCCAGCTGAAGCCAACGATCTCCTGCAATAAAAGTAAAATAATAAAGCAACCTCATCCTTACCTTTCCATGGTTCCCAGGACAGCTCCAGCTCTGCTACATCGAGATGACAGGCTGGACCGCAGCAGAACGCTGCCATCCAGCCTGTCATCCCGCAGACACTGAGAAGCGCTGGCATGCTTGCGCTCCTCAGTGTCTCGCTGTGACGGCATCCAGATGAGCCGACAATGAACTCAGCTCACCTCCTGGACGTCCGTCACTGACAGCGTGGGAAACTTCTACTGCGCATGCGGGGAGCAGGAGAATTTTCCCACGCTGTCAGTGACGTGCATGAGGTGAGCCGAGTTCATTGGACATGATCTCGGCTCATCTGGATGCCGTCACAGTCAGACACTGAGGAGCACAAGCATGCCTGCGCTTCTCAGTGTCTGCGGGATGACAGGCTGGATGGCAGCGTTCTGCTGCGGTCCAGCCTGTCATCTCGATGTAGCAGAGCTGGAGCCGTCGTGGGAACCATGGAAAGGTAAGGATGAGGTTGGTTTATTATTTTTCTTTTATTGCAGGAGATCGGTGGCTTCAGCTGGAATGGGCGTGACGGTAAGTATGGTTTAATTTAGAACAATAAAGGATTGTGTCTTTATTTCAATTAAAGGACTTTATTCTGGGTGTTTGTGTTTATACGCCAGCAGAAGCCAGCAGCTGGCATCGGCGTGCACGTGACTAGGGTCGCATGGCAGTGAAGTCATGAACTCCCGTGGCTTGCACGCTGAAATCAGCTGCCGGCTTCAGAAGAGGATGGTGGAGCAGAGGCAAGGTGAGTAGAATCATTTTTTTTTCTATGCATTAAAGAACAGCGAAAGAATGGGGGTCATATACCAGGATTGGGAACATATATACCAGGGTTAGGGATATACCAGGATAAGGGAAATATATACCAGGATGGGGGATACATATATCAAGATGGGGCCCAGTATCAGGGCCATATTTACCAGGACGGGGCCCAGGATCAGGGTCATATATACCAGGATGAGGCGCAGGATAAGGGACATATAAACCAGGATGCGGTCCAGGATAAGGGACATATATACCAGAATGGGGACCAGGATAAGGGACATATATACCAGGATGGGGACCAGGATAAGGGACAAATATATCAAGAAGTGGACCAGGATAAGGGATATACACTGCTCAAAAAAATAAAGGGAACACTCAAATATCACATCCTAGATCTGAATGAATGAAATATTCTCATTGAATACTTTGTTCTGTAGAAAGTTGAATGTGCTGACAACAAAATCACACAAAAATCATCAATGGAAATCAAATTTATTTTGGATTTGGAGTCACCCCCAAAATTAAAGTGGAAAAACACACTACAAGCTGATCCAACTTTGATGTAATGTCCTTAAAACGAGTCAAAATACGGCTTAGTATTGTGTGTGGCCTCCACGTGCCTGTATGACCTCCCTACAATGCCTGAGCATGCTCCTGATGAGGTTGCGGACGGTCTCCTGTGGGATCTCCTCCCAGACCTGGACTAAAGCATCCGCCAACTCCTGGACAGTCTGTGGTGCAACGTGACGTTGGTGGATGGAGCGAGACATTTCCCAGATGTGCTCAATCGGATTCAGGTCTGGGGAACGGGCGGGCCAGTCCATAGCTTCAATGCCTTCATCTTGCAGGAACTGCTGACACACTCCAGCCACATGAGGTCTGGCATTGTCCTGCATTAGGAGGAACCCAGGGCCAACCGCACCAGCATATGGTCTCAATAGGGGTCTGGGGATCTCATCTCGGTACCTAATTGCAGTCAGGCTAACTCTGGCGAGCACATGGATTGCTGTGCGGCCCTCCAAAGAAATGCCACCCAACACCATTACTGACCCACTGCCAAACCGGTCATGCTGAAGGATGTTGCAGGCAGCAGATTGCTCTCCATGGCGTCTCCAGACTCTGTCACATGTGCTCAGTGTGAACCTGCTTTCATCTGTGAAGAGCACAGGGCGCCAGTGGCGACTTTGCCAATCCTGGTGTTCTGTGGCAAATGCCAAGCGTCCTGCATGGTGCTGGACTGTGAGCACAACCCCCATCTGTGGACGCTGGGCCCTCATACCACCCTCATGGAGTCAGTTTCTAACCGCTTGTGCAGACATATGCACATTTGTGGCCTGCTGGAGGTCATTTTGCAGGGCTCTGGCAGTGCTCCTCCAGTTCCTCTTTGCACAAAGGCAGAGGTAGCGGTCCTGCTGCTGGGGTGTTGCCCAGCAGCATTCCAGCCACAGCTCGCATTAATATGCCATCCTGGATGAGCTGCACTACCTGAGCAACTTCTGTGGGTTGTAGAGTCCGTCTCATGCTACCACGAGTGTGAAAGCACAACCAACATTCAAAAGTGACCAAAACATCAGCCAGAAAGCATTGGTACTGAGATGTGGTCTGTGGTCCCCACCTGCAGAACCACTCCTTTATTGAGGGTGTCTTGATAATTGCCAATAATTTCCATCTATTGTCTATTCCATTTGCACAACAGCATGTGAAGTTGATTGTCAATTAGTGTTGCTTCCTAAGTGGACAGTTTGATTTCACAGAAGTTTGATTTATTTGGAGTTATATTCTGTTGTTTAAGTGTTCCCTTTATTTTTTGAGCAGTGTTTATATTTACATGTTCCCCATCCTGGTATATATATCCCTCATCCTTTGCCCCATCCTTGTATATATGTCCCATCCTTGTATATATGACCCACTGCCAAACCGGTCATGCTGAAGGATGTTGCAGGCAGCAGATCGCTCTCCCCGGCGTCTCCAGACTCTGTCACATCTGTCACATGTGCTCAATGTGAACCTGCTTTCATCTGTGAAGAGCACAGGGCGCCAGTGGCGACTTTGCCAATCCTGGTGTTCTGTGGCAAATGCAAAGCGTCCTGCACGGTGTTGGGCTGTGAGCACAACCCCCATTTGTGGACGTGGGGCCCTCATACCACCCTCATGGAGTCGGTTTCTAACCGGTCTAACCGTTGGTGCAAACACATACACATTTGTGACCTGCTGGAGGTCATTTTGCAGGGCTCCGGCAGTGCTCCTCCTGTTCCTCCTTGCACAAAGGAGGAGGTAATGGTCCTGCTGCTGGGTTGTTGCCCTCCTATGGCTCCCTAAACATCTCCTGGTATCTGCTCCATGCTCTGGACACTGTGCTGACAGACACAGCTACCATTCTTGCCACAGCTCGCACTGATGTGCCATCCTGGATGAACTGCACTACCTGAGCAACTTCTGTGGGCTGTACTGTAGACACCGCCTCATGTTACTGTACCTCTACGGGTGAGAGCAATGGCAAAATGAAAAAGTGACCAAGACAACAGCCAAAAAGGATGAGAACAGAGAACTGGTCTGTGGTCACCACCTGCAGAACCACTCCTTTATAGGGGGTATCTTGCTAATTGCCTATCATTTCTACCTGTTGTCTGTTCCATTTGCACAACAGCAGGAGAAATTGATTCACAATCAGTGTTGCTTCATAACTGGACAGGTAGATTTCATAGAAGTGTTATTGACTTGGAGTTACATTGTGTTGTTTAAGTGTTCCCTTTATTTTTTTGAGCAGTGTATATAACAGGATGGGGTCCAGGATAAGGAACATATATACCAGGATGGGGCCCAGGATAATGGATATATTTATACCAGGATGGGGCCCAGGATAAGGGACATATATACCAGGATGGGGCCCAGGACAAGGGACATATATACCAGGATGGGGCCCAGGATAAGGGACATACATAAGAGGATGGGGATATATATACCAGGATGGGGAACATGTAAATACACTGCTCAAAAAAATAAAGGGAACGCTAAAATACCACATCCTAGATATCACTGAATGAAATATTCCAGTTGCAAATCTTTATTCATTACTTAGTAGAATGCGTTGAGAACAATAAAACATCAAAATTAATATCCCATGGAAGTCTGGATTTGGAATGAAACTCAAAATCAAAGTGGAAAATCAAATTACAGACTGATCCAATTTCAGTGGAAATGCCTGAAGACAAAGAAATGATGCTCAGTAGTGTGTGTGGCCTCTACGTGCCTGTATGACCTCCCTATAACGCCTGGACATGCGCCTGATGAGGCAGCGGATGTTCTCTTGAGGGATCTCCTCCCAGACCTGGACTAAAGCATCAGTCAACTCCTGGACTGTCTGTGGTGCAACGTGGCATTGGTGGATGGAACAAGACATGATGTCCCAGATGTTCTCTATTGGATTCAGGTCAAGGGAACAGGCAGGGCAGGCCAGGCCAAAGCATCAATGCCTTCATCATGCAGGAACTGCTGACACACTTCACATGACACTCCACATGAGGCCTAGCATTGTCATGAATCAGAAGGAACCTAGGGCCCACTGCACCTGCATATGGTCTCACAATGGGTCTGAGGATCTCATCCCGGGACCTAATGACAGTCACGATATCTCTGGCTAGCACATAGGGGCTGTGCGGCCCTCCAAAGAAATGCCTCCCCACACTATTACCGACTAACTGTAAACCGGTCATGCTGGAGGATGTTGCAGGCAGCAGAACGTTCTCCACGGAGTCTCCAGACTCTGTCACATGTCCTCAATGTGAACCTGCTCTCATTTGTGAAGAACACAGGGCGCCAATGTCGAATCTGCCAATCTTGGTGTTCTCTGGCAAATGCCAATCGCCCTGCACAGTGTTGGGCTGTAAGCACAACACCCACTTGTGGACGTTGGGCCTTCATACCACCGTCATGGAGTTTGATTTTGACAGTTTGAGCAGACACATGGATGTTAGTGACCTGCTGGAGGTCATTTTGCAGGGCTCTGGCGCTGCTTCCTCCTTGGTGGAGGAGGTAGAAGTCCTGCTTCTGGGTTGTTGCCCTCCTACGGCCCCCTCCACGTCTCCTGGTGTACTGGCCTGTTTCCTGGCATCTGCTCCATGCTCTGGACACTGTGCTGACAGACACAGCTACCCTTCTTGCCACAGCTCACATTGATGTGCCATCCTGGATGGCAACTTCTGTGGATTGTACTGTAGACACCGCCTCATGCTACTGTACTTCTAGGGGTGAGAGAAATGACAAAATGCAAAAATGACCAAAACAACAGCCAAAAAAGATGGGAACAGACAAATGGTCTGTGGTCACCACCTGCAGAACCACTCCTTTATAGGGGGTATCTTGCTATTTGCCTATCATTTCTACCTGTTGTCTGTTCCATTTGCACAACAGCAGGAGAAATTGATTCACAATCAGTGTTGCTTCATAACTGGACAGGTAGATTTCACAGAAGTGTTAATGACTTGGAGTTACATTGTGTTGTTTAAGTGTTTCCTTTATTTTTTTGAGCAGTTTATATGTACTAGGATGGGGCCAGGGTGAGGGACATATATACCAGGATATGGAACATATATACAAGGATGGGGCACAGGATGAAGGACATATATACCAGGATGGGGAACATGTAAATATAAACACTGCTCAAAAAAATAAAGGGAACGCTTAAACAACAGAATATAACTCCAAGTAATTCAAACTTCTGTGAAATCAAACTGTCCACTTAGGAAGCAACACTGATTGACAATCAACTTCACATGCTGTTGTGCAAATAAAATAGACAACAGATGGAAATTATTGGCAATTATCAAGACACCCTCAATAAAGGAGTGGTTCTGCAGGTGGGGACCAGAGACCACATCTCAGTACCAATGCTTTCTGGCAGATGTTTTGGTCACTTTTGAATGTTGGTTGTGCTTTCACACTCGTGGTAGCATGAGACGGACTCTACAACTCACAGAAGTTGCTCAGGTAGTGCAGCTCAACCAGGATGGCATATCAATGCGAGCTGTGGCAGGAATGTTTGCTGTGTCTGTCAGCGTAGTGTCCAGAGACTGGAGCCGCTACCAAGAGACGTGGAGGGTGCCGTAGAAGGTCAACACCCCAGCAGCAGGACCGCTACCTCCGCCTTTGTGCAAGGAAGAAGAGGAGGAGCACTGCCAGAGCCCTGCAAAATGACCTCCAGCAGGCCACAAATGTGCATATGTCTGCACAAGCGGTTAGAAACCGACTCAATGAGGGTGGTATGAGGGCCCGACGTCCACAGATGGGAGTTGTGCTCACAGCCCAACACCGTGCAGGACGCTTGGCATTTGCCACAGAACACCAGGATTGGCAAAGTCGCCACTGGTGCCCTGTGCTCTTCACAGATGAAAGCAGGTTCACACTGAGCACATGTGACAGATGTGACAGTCGGTAGACGCCATGGAGAGCAATCTGCTGCCTGCAACATCTTTCAGCATCACTGGTTTGGCAGTGGGTCAGTAATGGTGTGGGGTGGCATTTCTTTTGAGGGCCGCACAGCAATTCATGTGCTTGCCAGAGGTAGCCTGACTGCCATTAGGTACCGAGATGAGATCCTCAGACCCCTATTGAGACCATATGCTGGAAAGGTTGGCCCTGGGTTCCTCCTAATGCAGGACAATGCCAGACCTCATGTGGCTGGAGTGTGTCAGCAGTTCCTGCAAGATGAAGGCATTGAAGCTATGGACTGGCCCGTCCGTTCCCCAGACCTGAATCTGATTGAGCACATCTGGGACATCATGTCTCGCTCCATCCACCAACATCACGTTGCACCACAGACTGGCCAGGAGTTGGCGAATGCTTTAGTCCAGGTCTGGGAGGAGATCCCACAGGAGACCATCTGCAACCTCATCAGGAGCATGCCCAGGCATTGTAGGGAGATCATGCAGGCACGTGGAGGCCACACACAATACTGAGCCTCATTTTGACTTGTTTTAAGGACATTACATCAAAGTTGGATCAGCCTGTAGTGTGTTTTTCCACTTTAATTTTGAGGGTGACTCCAAATCCAGGCCTCCATTGGTTAATAAATTTGATTTACATTGATGATTTTTGTGTGATTTTGTTGTCAGCACATTCAACTTTCTACAGAACAAAGTCTTCAATGAGAATATTTCATTCATTCAGATCTAGGATGTGTTATTTGAGTGTTCCCTTTATTTTTTTGAGCAGTGTATATACCTATATATACCAGGATGAGAACATATATAGCAGGATGGGGGACATATATACCAGGAAGAAACCCAAGATGGGGGACATTACTACATAATGGGGGATAGAGTGCAACTAGTACTCGTATGTATGTCCTTATATGATTTAGAACATTACAAGTGGCCATACATCTGACCAGCATGCGAGGGGGGAAGGGGGCAGGTCCAAATTTTGCACCGGGACCCATCGGACTCTAGTTACGCCACTGGCACCGCGGATATGACATCAGCAATATTGCTGTGCATTCAGGGCTGGAACGCACGCCATTTGAATTGATTTCAAACACATTATTCTTGCGTAGGTGACATTGGCAATATGGCCATGCGTTCCAGGCTGGAATGTGCACCGTTTGACTAAGTGAGATTCATACTGTCCTATAAACACTTCCTGGTTTATCATTTCCTCTGTGGGTGTCTAAATAGGAGCGCCATGTTTAGAACTTTGAGCACATTATGGCATCCATATTATCCTTTACCTGATAACTGGTTCCATCCGCTGTACTCTATCAATGGGTCTTCTTTCTGGTCCCCTGATGAACCTCCTAGACTTGAGGGGAAATGTGTCAGGAATGGTTTAAAAACTTGAATGGACATGGAATATTTTATCAGATAAATGCTTGAGGATAATATTAACCTATTATAATCTTGAGAATGTCCAAATTATATGTATATGGGTTACTATATCAGATGGGTACTTTAGGCTATCTATATAACATCATCGTATTGGTATACCTTAATTATAGGTGTCGTTTGACTGTATTCTTTATTATTAGCACTATATGCAATATATCTTTTTAGAATTAATTGCTACTTATTTCCTGATTAGGGTGATATACACAAGTCTCTTCTATTTATATACATTACTTAAAGACACACATTTTGAGGGATTCTTCCTGTTGATAGTGGTGCCAACCTCTGCGGTTAGGTAGGGTTAATCTTCTAGGGTGACTGCAGGCCCTTGTTAGTATATATTATTAAATATTACATATTTCATTGTATCCTACCAATTATTGATAACTTTAATTTTGTGTCTTGAACAAATTTTTGATTCAATAAGGATTTCTTTTGCCTAGATTAATCCCTTCACCCCCAGGTAATTTTCCATTTTTCCTCCCCTTCTTCCAAGAGCCATAACTTTTTTTTTTTTTTTTTTTAATTTAAGTGATGAAAAAGAATTCAGAAATTTGTCCAAGAAAAAAATTCTGCTTTTGTCGCCATTTTCCAAGACCCGTAACATTCTCATTTTTCGGAATCTGGGGCTGGGTGAATGCTTATTCTTAGTGTCCTGAGCAGACAATTTTACTGATACCATTTTGGGGAAGATACGATGTTTCAATCGCCTCTTATTGCATTTAACTGCATTGTTGCGGGGACCAAAAAAAAGTAATTCTGGCGTTTTGATTTTTTTTCTCGTTACGCCGTTTACCGATCCATTTAATTTATCTTATATTTTGATAGATCTGGCATTTCTGAACATGGTGATACCAAACATGCATTATCTTTAATTGTTTTCTTTTTAATGGGGTAAAAGGGGGTGATTTGAACTTTTATGTTTGTTTTTTAGATTTTTTTAAACTTTTTTTTTTTCTTTTTACTGTATTTAATATTCCTTTTTCGAGACTTGAAGCAGCGATCGTCCGATTGCCTGTGCTATACATATCAGGGCTGCAGCACTGCTATACACTGTGTTCCAAATTATTATGCAAATAATATTTTCTCAGATTTTCCCAAATTACCTATATGAATTGCAGTCATTGTAATTTTCCAGTCAAATAACTATTAGAGTACAATTGAAAGGTTTTTGTACAAACTGCCTATGATAACAGTATATTTTTAAAAAAATAAAAAACTCAAACTGCACTCAAAAAGCATGTTCCAAATTATTATGCACAGCAGAGTTCTCAACCTTTTCATTTTAATAAAGAACAAAAAAATGGTCGTTTTTGAAATTATAAGCATTAGCAGGTTATTACAAACTGAAATCAAACAGTTTTCAACTCAAAACTTTATTCTAGGTGATGTAACATTTGCACATAGGACCCCTTGTTCGAAAGGAGCTTCTGAACTCTCTCGTCCATTGAATTTGTCAGGTTTTGGATGGTTTCTGCTTTAATTGTTTTGCATGAGGACAGAATACCCTCCCAGAGCTGTTGCTTAGATGTGAACTGCCTCCCGCCATCATAGACACTCCTTTTGATGATGCTCCAGAGGTTCTCAATGGGGTTGAGGTCAGGGGAGCATGGGTGCCACACCATAAGTTTGTCCCCTTTTATGCCCACAGCAGCCAGAGATGCAGATGTGTTATGTGCAGCATGAGACGAGGCATTATCATGCATGTAATGATCTCGATGGTCCAGATGGATGGAGTGGAGGATGGCGGGTTGATGGACACCCAATGCAAACACGGCTATGGCGCTAACAAGGAGGAGGTGGAGTAATGTTTTGGGCTGGAATCATGGGGAGAGAGATTGTCGGCCCTTTTAGGATCCCTGAAGGGGTAAAGATGAACTCCATAATGTATGTTGAGTTTCTCAAACAGCACTTCCTTCCATGGTTCAAGAAGAAGAACCGTGCATTCCGCAGCAAGATCATTTTCATGCATGATAATGCCCCGTCTCATGCTGCACATAACACATCTGCATCTCTGGCTGCTATGGGCATAAAAGGGGACAAACTTATGGTGTGGCACCCATGCTCCCCTGACCTCAACCCCATTGAGAACCTCTGGAGCATCATCAAAAGGAGTGTCTATGATGGCGGGAGGCAGTTCACATCTATGCAACAGCTCTGGGAGGGTATTCTGTCCTCATGCAAAACAATTAAAGCAGAAACCATCCAAAACCTGACAAATTAAATGGACGAGAGAGTTCAGAAGCTCCTTTCGAACAAGGGGTCCTATGTGCAAATGTAACATCACCTAGAATAAAGTTTTGAGTTGAAAACTGTTTGATTTCAGTTTGTAATAACCTGCTAATGCTTATAATTTCAAAAATGACCATTTTTTTGTTCTTTATTAAAATGAAAAGGTTGAAAACTCTGCTGTGCATAATAATTTGGAACATGCATTTTGAGTGCAGTTTGAGTGTTTTATTTTTAAAAAAACATACTGTTATCATAGGCAGTTTGTACAAAAGCCTTTCAATTGTACTCTAATAGTTATTAGCCTGGAAAATTACAATGACTGCAATTCATATAGGTAATTTGGGAAAATCTGAGAGAATATTATTTGCATAATAATTTGGAACACAGTGTATATAGCACAAATCATGATCTCCTATGAAAGCTGGCCAAGAGTCGGAGTTCACAGGAGGATCGTGATGACAGGCACAGGGGTTTTCAGGAGACCTCCAGCTGTCATGACAACCCATCGATGCCCCCAAGATCAAGTGACGGGCGCGCCGATGGGCAGGATCAATGACGTTCTTTATGTCTGTGCGTGTTAAATGCTGTTGACAGTGATCGACAGCAGTATTTAACCGGGTAATATCCACGGGCAGATCTCCGATCCACCCATGGCTGTTAGAGGCACTTGATGGCTGATCAAATCAGCCATTAAGCCGGGGGGGGGGGGGGAGGGGCGGGGACGCGGGCTCAGCGTCAGAGCCTGCATCTAAGTCAGGGACATGGCCGATGATGTACATGTACGGTTGTGAAGGGGTTAAAAATTGTTGCAAAAATTCACTGGTATAGCTTTAATAATTTAAAAAATTATATTTTAATGGTACTTCTTTTTGTCTTGGTTCTGCGTTGTACAAGGTCCTCAGTCATGTTTGCTGGGTCCTACTGGGATACTAGCGGTGCTTCAGAGGAGTAATACGGTATAATTTGATACCATACGAGAAGACACTATGTAAGGAGCAGACACTAGAAAACGTTAGTCGGAAACTCCTTCTGTTAGTGAAATCTCTAACAACGCGTTTCGAGGCTGACAGGCCTCTTTTTCAAGTACAAGAGCCTTGACTAATATAGAGTTTACAGCTAACACTCGCTGGTACCTGTGCCTTCCATAGTGTGTCCTTGTTCGGTATCAAATTATACTGTATTAGGATATGTGTGCACCATCAGGAATTGCTTGCAGAAATTTCTGCAGCGTTCCTGCACCTCTTGGCAGCAAAAATTCTGGGGAAAATCCGAAGCGTTTTCATGCGTATACCCTCTCCGAGACTCTGGGGGGGTCCAGAGAATAATACACTTGGTACAATCGTGCTACCAGGATCTGATTGATGGCAGCGGTTTGAGCACCATCGATCGCCCGCCAGGTCCCTTTTAAATGATGTAGTCCCAAGTGTGAAATAAAAGATAAGCCCCCTCCAGCAGAGATGTCAGCATCGGATATCCTGGACCCCGTGTAATAGTGTCATGTAAGTGCTGGGGTGAGCGCTGCAGACCATCAGCAGCTGGAGACCAACTGCAGCGCTCACAGGACATGTTATACGAGCACCAGGATTTACCGTGCTGACGCAGAGATTTTTCTTTTCTAAATAGGAATACAGCATTTCAATGGGGTTGTCAGAGTGGTGTAGAGAGCCCCTTTAAATTCCCCTGCAGTTTGTACCACCAAAGAAAACATACAGGGAATGATACTACCACCCTCCAGACTGCAGAGACCCCCGCAGCGCACTGAGCACACCACCGCCCCCTTCCACCCGCAATGCAACTATCATCGCCAGCAGCGGAACAGAAGCACAGCTAGAACGAAACTAAAGAAGCCAAGGGACGATCACGTGATCTCCTGACGTCACACGGTCCTAATGAAGACTAGGAACTTGTCGCCAGCACTCGAACACTCGTGTATGCGCGCATGGCTATGGCGTCATCAATTTGCATCGGGGTCATGGAAGCCGAGCCAGCCAATAGCAGCCCGCTTTCCTTACCTACGGCGTCATCCCAGAACTACTGGCCAATGAGCTGCGTATTACTGGCCGCGGAAGAGCGTTGTCATTGGTCAGGTGCAGCTGTCACTCATCGTCTGAGCCAGCCCAGGTGAGTGAGCGGACCGGCGCCGTGTCTGCACTGCCCGACCATACTGCTAGTGTAGTGTGTGACAGCAGGGGGATAGACGTGGTCACCCGCCATTACAGCTCGTACCTGTCACTGGCCACCTCTGATACCGGCCTGTCTGCCATACACAGGGAGCAATGTGCGCTCTCCAGCTGTGTGCCTTCTGTAGGGTTCCAGCCGTCCTGTCCTGATCTAACACAGTCATAGGCTCTATAGGTGGAATAAGATGTGCTAATGCGCCCACATTCTGCTGCTGTGAGTGCACTGATAACTGGGGAGCCTTCATACGCCAGGCTGGCACTGGGAAAGCTGGGTGACAACCACCATGGCCGTCATGACCGGGAGGTGCGTCACTCAGCTCTGCTGGACAGCAGGTGTGACACTTCTGCACTAGTGGTGTAGGTAGATGCTGTACTCCGCGGCGTAGCTAGAGTCTGACGGGCCCGGTGCAAGATTTAAACCACCCACATCCGAAATACACATTATATATATATATATCTATCTATCATAGAATGGTAGAGTTGGAGGGGACCTCCTGGGTCATCTGGTCCAACCCCCTGCTCAAAGCAGGATTCACTAAACAATCTCAGACAGATGTCTGTCCAGCCTCTGTTTGAAGACGTCCATTGAAGGAGAACTCTCCACCTCTCGGGGCAGCCTGCTCCACTCATTGATCACCCTCACTGTCAAAAAGTTTTTTCTAATATCTAATCTGTGTCTCCTCCCATTCAGCTTCATCCCATTGCTTCTAGTCTTTCCTTGTGTAAATGAGAATAAAGATGATCCTTCTACAATGTGACATCCCTTGAGATATTTGTAGACAGCTATTATGTCTCCTCTCAGTCTTCTTTTTTGCAAGCTAAACATTCCCAAATCCTGTAACCATTCCTCATAGGACTTGGTTTGCAGACCGGTCACCATTCTGGTCGCTCTTCTCTGAACTTGCTCCAGTTTGACGATGTCTTTTTTAAAATGTGCCCAAAACTGGACGCAGTATTCCAGATGAGGTCTGAACAAAGAGGAGTAAAGTCCGATAATGACTTCACGTGATTATATATATATATATATATATATATATATATATATATATATATATATATACACAGTTGTGCCTAAAAGTTTACATACCCCGGCAGAATTTTTCCTTTTTGGCCTTGTTTCAGAGAATATGAATGATAACAAAAAAAACTTTTTCTTCACTCATGGTTATTGGTTGGGTGAAGCCATTTATTGTCAAACTACTGTGTTTTTTCTCTTTTTAAATCTTAATGACAACCAAAAACATCCAAATGACCCTGATCAAAAGTTGACATACCCCAGTTCTTAATACCGTGTATTGCCCCCTCTAACATCAATGACAGCTTGAAATCTTTTGTGGTAGTTGTGGATGAGGTTCTCTAATTCTTCTTGGCAAAAATCCTCCAGTTCCTGTAAATTCCTGGGCTGTCTAGCATGAACTGCGCGCTTGAGATCTCCCCAGAGTGGCTCAATGATATTGAGGTCAGGAGACTGAGATGACCACTCCAGAACCTTCACTCTGTTCTGCTGTAGCCAATGACAGGTCGACTTGGCCTTGTGTTTTGGATTGTTGTCATGTTGGAACGTCCAAGTGCGTCCCATGCGCAGCTCCCATGCTGATGAGTGCAAATTTGCCTCCAGTATTTGCTGATAACGTGCTGCATTCTTCTTTCCTTCAACTTTTACCAAGTTTCCTGTGCCTTTGTAGCTCACACATCCCCAAAACATCAGCGATCCACCTCCATGGTTTACTGTAGGAATGGTGTTCCTTTCATCATAGGCCTTGTTGACCTCTCTCCAAATGTAACGTTTATGGTTGTGCCCAAAAAGTTGAATTTTGGTCTCATCACTCCAAATTACCTTGTTCCAGAAGTTTTGAGGCTTGTCTCTGTGCTGTTTGGTGTATTGTAGGCGAGATACTTTGTGGCATTTGTGCAGTAATGGCTTTCTTCTGGCGACTCGAGCATGCAGCCCATTTTTCTTCAAGTGCCTCCTTATTGTGCATCTTGAAACAGCCACACCACTAGTTTTCAGAGAGTCCTAAATTTCAGCTGATGTTATTTGTGGGTTTTTCTTTGCATCCCGAACAATTTTCCTGGTAGTTGTGGCCGAAATTTTTGTTGGTCTACCTGACCTTGGTTTGGTTTTTACAGAGCCCCTGATTTTCAGATTTTCCATTTGTTAATCGCAGTTTGAACGCTGCTGACTGGCATTATCAATTCCTTGGATATCTTTTTGTATCCCTTTCCTGTGTTATACAGTTCAACTACCTTTTCCCGTAGATCTGTTGACAATTCTTTTGCTTTCCCCATGACTCACAATTCAGAAACCTCAGTGGCTGGAAGAGAGATGCTAGAGTCTGTCTGGATCCCAGAAACTCACTCAGCTTTTATGTACACACACTGATTACAAGCAATCAGGTCACAGGTGAGGATGTTACCTTTAGTAGCCATTCAATCCCATTTGTGTCAAATTCTGTGCATGTTATCAGGCCAAAATCACCAAGGTATGTGAACTTTTGATCAGGGTCATTTGGATGTTTTTGGTTGTCATTAAGATTTGAAAAGAGAAAAAACAGTTGTCTGACAATAAATGGCTTCACCCAACCAATAACCCTGAGTGGGGAAAAAGTTTTTTGTTATCATTCATATTCTCTGAAACAAGGCCAAGAAAGGAAAAATTCTGCCGGGGTATGTAAACTTTTGAGCACAACTGTAATATGCGTTCCATCTTGGTATATATTTCTCTCATCCTGGCCCCCAGTGGCGAACATAAAAATAACGCTCTCCCCGTAGTCCTCCCTTTAGTGTAATGCACCCCCATAGTCCTCCATATAATATATTTCACAGCTCATAGTCATCCCTGTAGTATAATGCACAGCCCATAGTCATCTCTGTAGTATAATGCACAGCCCATAGTCATCCCTGTAGTATAATGCACAGCCTATAGTCATCCATACAGTATACTGCACAGCCCATAGTCATCCATGTAGTATAATGCACAGCTCATAGTCATCCATGTAGTATAATGCACAGCTCATAGTCATCCATGTAGTATAATGCACAGACCATAGTCATCCTTGTAGTATAATGCACAGACCATAGTCATCCTTGTAGTATAATGCACAGCCCATAGTCATCCTTGTAGTATAATGCACAGACCATAGTCATCCTTGTAGTATAATGCACAGCCCATAGTCATCCTTGTAGTATAATGCAAAGCCCATAGTCTTCCTTGTAGTATAATGCAAAGCCCATAGTCATCCTTGTAGTATAATGCATAGCCCATAGTCATCCTTGTAGTATAATGCACAGCCCATAGTCATCCTTGTAGTATAATGCACAGCCCATAGTCATCCTTGTAGTATAATGCACAGCCCATAGTCATCCTTGTAGTATAATGCACAGACCATAGTCATCCTTGTAGTATAATGCACAGCCCATAGTCATCCTTGTAGTATAATGCAAAGCCCATAGTCATCCTTGTAGTATAATGTGCAGACCATAGTCATCCTTGTAGTATAATGTGCAGACCATAGTCATCCTTGTAGTATAATGTGCAGACCATAGTCATCCTTGTAGTATAATGCGCAGACCATAGTCATCCTTGTAGTATAATGCGCAGCCCATAGTCATCCTTGTAGTATAATGCACAGCCCATAGTCATCCTTGTAGTATAATGCGCAGACCATAGTCATCCTTGTAGTATAATGCGCAGACCATAGTCATCCTTGTAGTATAATGCGCAGACCATAGTCATCCTTGTAGTATAATGCGCAGACCATAGTCATCCTTGTAGTATAATGCGCAGACCATAGTCATCCATGTAGTATAATGCACAGACCATAGTCATCCTTGTATAATGCAGAGACCATAGTCATCCATGTAGTAGTATGGCAACTGACTAAAAAAAAAAAACCTCTCCTCCCCTGCGCTCCCCTCTGCACGGCATCCTCCTGGCCGACGGGAGTGCATGACTTTTTTTTTCGACCGTTTTTTGAGCAAGTTTGCGCCAAAAAATGGTAGAAGAAGCACTAACAATATGATCAAAAGAATGGTTCTGTCAGTTTATATGGGAAAACTGCTAGATGTTCTTATGTTGAGAAAAATATACCTAGCTGCATATGTATAGCCATGCTCTGATTTATGCTGCTCGGGCTTCTTTTTGAGCGTTTTTGTCAGCATATCGGCTTCAAAACTCGACAGCATTTTATCATTGATTACTGTATTTCAAAAATCACCCGGAAAACCCCAGTAAAAAGCCACCCAAAAACGCTGAAAAACCCCACATGCAGAAAAGGAAATTGAAGGAACGCTTTGAAAATATCTACAAAACTCTGAAAAAAAATCACTTCAGATTTACAAAACTCCAGGGATAGGTAGCAATTCCTGAAGTGTCATCTGCCATCTGCACATACTCTAAGGTTTTTTTTTTTTTACATATTGAGCACTTATTTCCAGCCATAATTCTGTTTTAAAGGGCCAAAAAAACAAGTAGTCTTGCATGGCCATAGACAATAAGAGGCCACTTACAGTTGAAACCAGAAGTTTACATACACTATATAAAAAGACACATATTTGCATGTTTTTCTCAATATCTGACATGAAATCAGAATAAACCTTTCCCGTTTTAGGTCAATAAGGATTACCATAATATTTAATATTTGCCAAATGTCAGAATAATGAGAGAGAGAGAATGTTTTAAGGCATTTTTATTACTTACTGCAAAGTCAAAAGTTTACATACATTTCATTAGTATTTGTACCATTGCCCTTAAACTGAATGACTTGGGTCAAACGTTTGGGATATCCTTCCACAAGCTTCTCACAATAGTTGGTTGGAATTTGGGCCCATTTCTCCTGACAAAACTGGTGTAACTGATCCAGGTTTGTAGATCGCCTTGCTCGCACCTGCCTTTTCAGCTTTACCCATAAATTTTCAATAGGATTGAGCTCAGGGCTTTGTGATGGCCATTCCAAAACATTGACTGTGTTATCCTTAAGCCTCATTATTACCATTTTGGCAGTATGCTTCGGGTCATTGTCTATTTGGAAGACATATTTCCGCCCAAGCTTTAACTTCCTGGCTGATGTCTTGAGATGTTGCTTCAGTATTGCCGCATAATCTTCTTTTCTCATGATGCCATCTATTTTGTGAAGTGCACCAGTCCCCCCTGCAGCAAAACAACCCCACAGCATGATGCTGCCACCCCCGTGTTTCACAGTTGGGATGGTGTTTTTAGGCTTCCAAGCTTCTCCCTTTTTCCGCGAAAAGTAACGATGGTCATTATGCCCAAAAAGTTCCATTTTAGTTTCATCAGACCACAGGACATGTCTCCAAGAATTAAGGTCTTTGTTCCTGTGTGCATTTGCAAACATTAATCTGTCTTTTTTAAGTTTCTTTTGGAGTAATGGCTTCTTCCTGGCAGAGTGCCCTTTCAGCCTATGTTGATACAGTACTCTTTTTCACTGTGGATATTGACACAATCTTACCAGCTTCCGCCATGATCTTCACTAGGTCTTTTGGTTTTGTCTTTGGGTTGATATGTACATGTCGGACCAAAGCACGTTCATCTCTGGGACACAGAACCGGTCTCCTTCCTGAGCGGTATGATGGCCGGACATTCCCATCTTGCTTCTACTTGCGTATAATTGTTTGTACAGATGAAAAAGACACCTTCAGGTATTTTGAAATTTTACAGAAGGATGAGCCAGACTTGTGCAAGTCCACAATTCTCTTCCTGATATCTTGGCTGATTTCCTTAGAATTTCCTATGATGCTACACAAAGAAACAGTGTGTTTCATGTGTGCATAAAAATACATCCACAGGTGTCTCTCTAATTAACTCAGTGTTGGCAAAAAACAAATCAGAAGCTTCCAAACACATGACATCATATGGGCAGTCCAGAATTGTTTAACTGCTTCCAGACCGCCCACTGTACATAAACGTCGGCGCTGCCTGGGCTCTGTGCAGCGCCGACGTTTATGAACGGTTGGTGGTCCCGCAGCCCTCAGGACCTCCAGGGTCCTGCAAGTGCTGCGGTTGCGGTTCAGAGCGACAGCTCTGACAGGGGACATAATCGGGACCTGATTGGATCAGGTCCCAATGATGTTAACCCTTTGCTATCTTCTATATGCCGCGATCTATAGTGGTCGCGGCATTTAGAAGATAGTGAGAGGAGAGGGGGTCGTCCACTTACCTCTCCGACGGCCCCCTGATGTCTTCCAGGACCTGCCGTTGTTATGACAGCCGGAGGTCACATGAACGCCTCCGGATCTGCCATATATGGTGTCCTGCTAGGCTCAGCCTGCAGCTGAAGTCTAGCAGGAGACAGACAGTGTAAAACTGTCAGCAGAGCTTTCATGCAATGCAATACATGTCTATTGCATTGCATGAGAACAGTGATTAGAAAAAGAAAAATTAATGTCCCATACAGGGACTAAGTAAAAATGTAAAAAAAAGTCTAAAAAATGTTTTCAAACTGTTAAAAAAAATCACAAAATAAATAAAAATAAATAAATAAAATATTAAACCAATAAATCCGTATATTTATGCAAAACCAAAAAAAGTACACATATTTGGTATCGCCGCATCCGAAACAACCCGATCTATAAAACTGTCACACTAATTAACTCCTTCTGTGCACACCGTAATAAAAATAAATAAAAAACGGAGCAAAAATCTATGCTTTTTCATCATATCGCCAAACAAAAAGTGGAAAAAAATGCGATCAAAAAGCAAAATAGAAATAAAAATGGTACCGCTGAAAACGTCATCTTGTTCCGCAAAAAAAAAAGCCGCCATACAGCTCCATTAGCCGAAAAATAAAAAAGTTATAGGTCTCAGAATAAAGCGATGCAAAAAAATATTTTTTCTATGAAATTGTTTTATTGTGTAAAAGCGCCAAAACATAAAAAAAATATACAGTAAGTGTAGTATCGCTGAAGAATAATGCTGCCTTATCACTTTTACCACATGCAGAATGGCATAAAAAAAAACCTCAAAAAACAATTCCTGAATTGTTGGTTTTGGTTAATTTTACCTCCCAAAAAAACGGAATAGAAAGCGATCAAAAAATGTCACATACCCAAAAATGGTACCAATAAAATTGTCAACTCGTCCCGCAAAAAACAAGCCGTCACATGACTGTCGGCCGAAATATGGAAAAATTATAGCTCTCAAAATATGGCGATGCAAAAACTAGATTTTGCAAAAAAAAGCGTCTTTTAGTGTGTGACAGCTGTCAGTCATAAAAACCCGATATAAATCTGGTATCTCAGTAATCGCACCGACCTGAAGAATAAAGTAATCTCATCACTTATACCGCACGAGGAACGGCGTAAAAAATAAATAAAACCAATTCTTCACCCGCTACTGATTTGTTTATTATGTCTCACAAAGATCGCAGTAAGACTCGGCACACATTTATCCTGCGCTCTGCACTGAGCACTTACACCAGAGTTTCCGTGTAAATCTCTGAAATACGTGATTCAGATGGAACCCATGACGGAAGATTCCCTGTAATGAGGCAGATATAGGCCACTGTGGATGCCATCTGGCCTTTGATCCCACGGTGTCAGTTTCTTTAGGCGTGCATAAAAGTGCGGTTGGCCACAGTTTTGTGCACGTCTGAAAAAAAGGACACCGCTAAACAGAGGCCAGACGGAGTCCAGAGTAACTCTGCTGCCTCATTACAGTGAATGGATCCCGCAGGGGTTTCATCTGAATTACATCACTTGGAAATTTAGATGGAAACCCCGATGTAAGTGCTCTGCATAGAGCGCCGGATAAACAAAATGTAAAATGTTCCCAATAAAAGCTTCAACTCAGTCCTCAAAAAAAGCTAGTCCCCACTCAGGTCCGCCATCTGTTAAAAATATAAGGGACTTCCAAGTTACTGGTAGCAGAAAGGCTCTGGAAAAGCGAAATGGCCCTTGCCCCCCAAAAGAAATTCAGAAAATTTTGTGATCCCAAATCCAAATGCCTATTCTACAATAATTTGTTCTCCAATTGTCAAATAGCGCTCCGTCCCTCCCATATCTCGCCGTATGGCTAAGCGGTACGATACAGCCACATATGGGGTATTGCCACTTTTAGAAGAAATTGTGTGACACATTTCGGCACCATTTTTACCCATTGCCCTGTGTGAAAATGTAAAATCTGAGGATAAAACATTTTTTTGTAAAAATATAATTATGTTTCTTCACTGACCAATGGTATAAATTTAAAAATTAAAAAATACTCACTACTTCCCTAGATGAATTCCTTGAAAGGTGTAGTTTACAAAATGGGGTCACTTGTGGGGGTTTCTGCATGTCAGCGACTCTTCAAATGTGACATGGTGTCTGCAACCTATCCCAGCCAACATAGCGCTCCTTTCTCTTCCAAACCCTGCCGTACACCAAAGCAGTGGTTTTCCCCCACATATGAGGTATCGACATTCTCAGGAGAAATTGCACAACATATTTCATGGTGCAATTTCTCCTGTTATCCTTATGATAATGCAA
Organism: Phyllobates terribilis; assembly: GCF_046119375.1. Classification (NCBI taxonomy): domain Eukaryota; kingdom Metazoa; phylum Chordata; class Amphibia; order Anura; family Dendrobatidae; genus Phyllobates; species Phyllobates terribilis. Next base: position 454,353,614 of record NW_027362763.1, on the reverse strand, counting down.
AATTAGGGGATGAAAAACATTTTTTGTGGGAAAAATGTGAAAATTTTATTTTTACGGCTCAATATTATAAACTTCTGTGAAGCAGCTGGGGGTGCAAGGTGCTCACCACACATCTAGATACGTTCCCTAAGGGGTCTAGTTTCCAAAATGGTGTCACTTGTGGGGGGTTTCCACTGTTTAGGCATATTAGGGGCTCCCCAAATGCGACATGGCATCCGCTAATTATTCAAACAAATTTTACATTCAAAAAGTCAAATGGTGCTCCTTCCCTTCCGAACCCTGCAGTGTACCCAAATAGTGGTTTTCCCCCACATATGGGGTATCGGCATACTCAGGAGAAATTGCACAGCAAATTTCATGGTGCAATTTCTCCTGTTTACCTTATGATAATGCAAAATTAGGGGATGAAAAACATTTTTTGTGGGGAGAAATGTGAAAATTTTATTTTTACAGATCAATATAAACTTCTGTGAAGCACCTTGGGGTTCAAAGTGCTCACCACACATCTAGATAAGTTCCCTAAGGGGTCTAGTTTCCAAAATAGTGTCACTTGTGGGGGGTTTCCACTGTTTAGACACATCAGGAGCTCTCCAAACGCAACATGGCGTCTGCTAATTATTCAACCAAATTTTACATTCAAAAAGTCTAATGTCGCGCCTTCCCTTCCGAACCCTGCAGTGCGCCCAAACAGTGGTTTTCCCTCACATATGGGGTATCAGCGTGCTCATGAGAAATTGCACTTCAAGTTTTGTAGTCCATTTTTTCCTGGTACCCTTGTGAAAATAAAAAAATTGGGTCTAAAGTAACATTTTTGTGAAAAAAAGTTAAATGTTCATTGTTTTCTTCCACATTCCAAAAATTCCCGTGAAACACCTGAAGGGTTAATAAACTTCTTGAATGTGGTTTTGAGTACCTTGAGGGGTGCAGTTTTTAGAATGGTGTCACTTTTGGGTATTTTCTGTCATAAAGGCCCCTCAAAGTCACTTCAAATAAGATGTGGTCCGTAAAAAAATGTTTTTGTAAATTTTGTTGGAAAAATGAGAAATCGCTGGTCAACTTTTAACCCTTATAGCTTCCTAACAAAAAAAAAATTTGGTTCCAAAATTGTGCTGATTTAAAGTAGACATGTGGGAAATGTTATTTATTAACTATTTTGTGTGACATACAGTACAGACCAAAAGTTTGGACACACCTTCTCATTTAAAGATTTTTCTGTATTTTCATGTCTTTGAAAATTGTACATTCACACTGAAGGCATCATAACTATGTATTAACGCATATGGAATTATATACTTAACAAAAAAATGTGAAACAACTGAAAATATGTCTTATATTCTAGGTTCTTCAAAGTAGCCACCTTTAGCTTTGATGACTGCTTTGCACACTCTTGGCATTCTCTTGATGAGCTTCAAGAGGTAGTCACCGGAAATGGTTTTCACTTCACAGGTGTGCCCTGTCAGGTTTAATAAGTGGGATTTCTTGCCTTATGAATGGGGTTGGACCATCAGTTGTGTTGTGCAGAAGTCAGGTGGATACACAGCTGATAGTCCTACTGAATAGACTGTTAGAATTTGTATTATGGCAAGAAAAAAGCAGCTAAGTAAAGAAAAACAAGTGTCCATCATTACTTTAAGGAATGAAGGTCAGTCAGTGCGAAAAATTGGGAAAACTTTGAAAGTGTCCCCAAGTGCAGTTGCAAAAACCATCAAGCGCTACAAAGAAACTGGCTCACATGAGGACCGCCCCAGAAAAGGAAGACCAAGAGTCACCTCTGCTTCTGAGGATAAGTTTATCTGTGTCACCAGCCTCAGAAATCGCAGGTTAACAGCAGCTCAGATTAGAGACCAGGTCAATGCCACACAGAGTTCTAACAGCAGACACATCTCTACAACAACTGTTAAGAGGAGACTTTGTGCAGTAGGCCTTCATGGTAAAATAGCTGCTAGGAAACCACTGCTAAGGACAGGCAACAAGCAGAAGAGACTTGTTTGGGCTAAAGAACACAAGGAATGGACATTAGACCAGTGGAAATCTGTGCTTTGGTCTGATGAGTCCAAATTTGAGATCTTTGGTTCCAACCACCGTGTCTTTGTGCGACGCAGAAAAGGAGAACGGATGGACTCTACATGCCTGGTTCCCACCGTGAAGCATGGAGGAGGAGGTGTGATGGTGTGGGGGTGCTTTGCTGGTGACACTGTTGGGCATTTATTCAAAATTGAGTGCATACTGAACCAGCATGGCTACCACAGCATCTTGCATCGGCATGCTATTCCATCCGGTTTGCGTTTAGTTGGACCATCCTTTATTTTTCAACAGGACAATGACCCCAAAACACACCTCCAGGCTGTGTAAGGGCTATTTGACCAAGAAGGAGAGTGATGGGGTGCTACGCCAGATGACCTGGCCTCCACAGTCACCAGACCTGAACCCAATCGAGATGGTTTGGGGTGAGCTGGACCGCAGAGTGAAGGCAAAAGGGCCAACAAGTGCTAAGCATCTCTGGGAACTCCTTCAAGATTGTTGGAAGACCAATTCCGGTGACTACCTCTTGAAGCTCATCAAGAGAATGCCAAGAGTGTGCAAAGCAGTCAACAAAGCAAAACGTGGCTACTTTGAAGAACCTAGAATATAAGACATATTTTCAGTTGTTTCACACTTTTTTGTTAAGTATATAATTCCGCATGTGTTAATTCATAGTTTTGATGCCTTCAGTGTGAATGTACAATTTTCATAGTCATGAAAAATCTTTAAATGAGGTGTGTCCAAACTTTTGGTCTTTACTGTATCTCTCTGATTTAAGGGCATGTAAATTCAAAGTTTGAAAATTGCAAAATTTTCTAAATTTTCGCCAAATTTCCGTTTTTTTCACAAATAAGCGCAAGTGGTATCGGAGAAATTATACCACTGTCATGAAGTACAATATGTCACGAAAAAACAATCTCAGGATCAGGGGAATACGTTGAAGCGTTCCAGAGTAATTACTTCATAAAGTGACAGTGGTCAGAATTGAAAAAATTGGCCCGGTCACGAAGGCAAAAACAGGCTCTGGCGCGAAGTGGTTAAAGGCATAGTAATCTTAGTGTATGTAACCTTTTGACTTTGCATTAAGTAATAAAAATGCCTTAAAACATTCTTCTCTCATTATTCTGGCATTTGGCAAATATTAAAAATGAGGGTAATCCTAATTGACCTAAAACGTGAAAGGTTTAATCTGATTTCATGTCAGATATTGAGAAAAACATGAATATGTGTCTTTTTATATAGTGTATGTAAACTTCTGGTTTCAACTGTATGTGCTCCTTGCAGAATAGGACTGCAGAGCACGGTCTTGGGACTCTTAAGGCAGCGATCTCAGGATCGCTAGGAGTGCCAGCGTTGGGATCCCCCGTAATCAGCAAATTATCCCATGGATAGAGGATAACATTTTAGTTTTAAATAATCCTTTAATTACATTGTAAGAAAAAACAAACAAAAAAATGATCTGAGTTTTATGAGTGTTTTTTCAGTGTCATCAGAGTTTGGTCAGAGTTTTATCTTTTATCTTGGATTAAAAAAGCAAAAAGATGAAGGGTTCTCAAGCTGTCAGTCTGTCAAAAAAGGACAGCACACAGATGGGAACAGAGTTTTCTCCGACGTTTCCTCTGACCCATATATACTTGCATGGGCGAGTTTGATCGGATCAGTATCAGACAAGTCGCTATGATTTCTATGGACCACTCAGTCTGAGGAAATAATCGGACATGTGAAATACACCATAGGCTATCATAGGTACGAGTGCGATCTATGAAAAACACTTCTACTGCTAATACACGTGATAGGGTTTATTGTAGCATGTGTTCTTACCTGTAACAGATAATCAAATTCATATAATTTATTGTGTTTATAAGGTTTATATAAATCAGTAGATCCTGATATTCAGTCCTTGTATTTTGATCAACAGCTCCCCGACTCAATATGATGCCTCCATAGCCCTATAAGTAGTCTGGTGCCTCATACACAGTATAATCTCCCCACAGCATGATGCCCATAGAGCCCCCCAAACAGTGTGGTGGACTCCAAAACTTTCCCTCACATACAATTTGATGGACCCCACAGCCTCCCACACACAGTGTAATGGATCTCCCAGCCTCCAACACAGTATAATGGCCTCCACAGCTTACCCCTAACTAACAAAAATAAAATAAAACTACTCACCTAACCCTGCTCCCTCCAGTGCACTGCTGTGGTCTGTGCAGTATGTGGACTGAGGCTCCACACAGTAGGCACAATCTAGTGACGTGATTAGGCCTGCTGTGCTGAGACACTGTCTCACAGGCTGAATGGTGGAGCAGGCATCCATCGGCTCCCTGTTTCATCATTGTATTAACCAGCATCTTCTGGATGCAGATACTGGTGAAATCAAGATGCCATGCAATGGGGTGCTGGTTTCTGTTTTCCGTCTTTTGGCTGTCCCAGTTCAAGAGCTGGATTGGAACTGCCAAAGGCCCGAATGTGGGCCATGGGCTACACTGTGACCACCTCTGACATAAATGATTGGAGCAGATACATGTAATACAAAAATAGGGAAAGTGCTTGTGTAAATCTGTGGATCTGGTTTCAATAGCAGATTGTGCACTGCTTACCTGGGAGGTTGTCTCCAGGCACAACAGTGGAGAGGGCGTGTGAGGCCACTAGAGATGGCTGCAGCTCCAACCTCCGGTCCTAGGCGTATAATGCTGGAACTGGAATGAATGTTTGAGGGTATGTTCACACACGTTGTGTTTTTCTGCGTATTTACTGCAGATTTTTATGTAAATTTTCAGCTGCGTCTGGCAGTACTAGCAAAGTCGATGAGAATCCAGAATTCACTGTTCCCACATGTTGCTTTTTGTTTGCTGCGTATTTTCAGTGATTAGAAAAACGCTGAAAGAAGTTTTTTCAGCATTTTTTCACCCATAGGAAGTAATGGGGGGGATAAAAAACGCTACAAATACGCAGCAAAAACGCACCTGCGTATTTGCAGCGTTTTTGATGGCAAAATAGAATGGGGTTCTTTTTTTTTCACAGAACTTTATGTGCATTACTAAATAGAGACAGAAGGACAGTGAAAAAAATGCTGCAAAAACGCAGCTAAGCCTGCGTTTTTGACACAGCTAATCTCCTGCCAGAGAAAAGTTATCAGCAGATTTCATGCAGATTTTGGTGCAGAAAACGTTCAGAAAAAAACACGTGTGTGCACATACCCTGAGAGTCAAAAAAAACTTGCTGATATTCCAGGCGCTGCCAGTGGATGAAGGATGTCCAAAGTCATGAAGGGTAGATGAAGAGTTTTTTTTCTTTTTATTATTGTATTAGTTGATCCAACTCCTTTCTCCGGTACATTGAAACATTACTATTAGTTAATTTAACACATATCTAAAAATGTACTAACTGCTCTCTGTCTCACTCTAACTGTCCGGTACGAGCCTGGGTTCGCTCATCTCTAAACATCATCACTGACCCTTTTAAAGGTCAGAGGTGATAACCTTTTTTGATGTATCTAAGGAAGGAGTTAGATAAATTCTGAAACGCGTAATACAATTATAAGAAGAAAAACCTCTTCATCTACCTGACTTTGGACATCCTTCATCCACCTGCAGCACTTGTAATATTCCGCAAGTTTTTTTCTGATTCTCGAAGGAGCAGATACATGACTTACATTTATCTGAAAAACAGGGCCACGTCTCATGCCCTCTGCAGTTTTTGAAGCTACAACACAAGTAAAAGAAGAGTTGCACGTGTGTGGCTGCCTCTTCATTCCAGCAATGGAAAACATGTATTAGATATTTATCACATATCCTGTATGTCACGATGGTGTTAGAAGTTTTGGCTCTAACCAGGTCCCTAGAAGTAGGGGTGCCCTAGTCTATCCCTGTCCTCCAGATTAAAGTGCTTGTTCCCTTTAAAATAATGTTCGCAGTTTAAAAATAACAAACCACGCTGTACTTGCCTTCCCCCTGTCCACTAGTGAGTCTCTGCCACTGCTCCCGGTGGGACCAGCCAATCGGTGAGCTCAGAGATTCTGCCAGTGTAGACAGAATTCGTCCTTCAGAGCCGCTAAGCTTTCTGATTGTCTTCTGCACAATCAACGTGACCTCAGCCAATTCCAGACATCAGCAGCAGAAACTTGCCGGTGGACCCGGAGAAGATGAGTACCGCGCAGTATTATTTGAAAGGGGACAACTCATTTAAGTCCTGTAGTTGTAGTGTGCTATACGTGTCAGTGTAAGACTCTCTCTGGCAGGAACTAATAGATGCACACACAAGGCAGATCCCGGGACCTTCATTAGGCCTCTGGATGCCATAAAAAAAACTATTGGCACGCCGCAATCAAAGCACTGGGGCACCAATGGATTTACAGATGGAGCCGTCTCCTTCTGGCAAACTGCTTAGATACCTCAGTTGCTATTCACTATGGCATCTGATGGGTAAACGCCTGGCTTCGGTGTTATCTCCAATTTTGACTGTTGCAGCAGATTGTCTACTGCCAGATACAATCTCTTACTTGAAATGTAATCCTACACAATGCCCATACACGTCAGATAGAGATTATATTTCTGGCCAGGCCTGGATCTCTGTTATGGTTTATAGGTGGATCCTCTGTGAGCACCATATCCATATGCTTTATTGTGTACTTATGCTCACATAGACAAAGGTTGTCATTTCTGTATTCAAACCTGAACACTGTCACCTGGTTACTGTTGGACAAGAATGGCTATTTCATAATTTGGTGATTTTGAGGGTGGGAGGGCGCTGATGTAGATAGAGCTAGTATATGACATTATATCCTGTGTTCTACAGTGGTGGCCAAAAGTATTGGCACCCCTGCAATTTTGTCAGATAATACTCAGTTTCTTCCTGAAAATGATTGCAATCACAAATTCTTTGGTATTATTATCTTCATTTAATTTGTCTTCAATGAAAAAAACACAAAAAGAATTGTCCTAAAGCCAAATTGGAAATAATTCCACACCAAACCTAAAAAAGGGGGTGGACAAAAGTATTGGCACTGATTGAAAAATCATGTGATGCTTCTCTAATTCGTGTAATTAACAGCACCTGTAACTTACCTGTGGCACCTAACAGGTGTTGGCAATAACTAAATCACACTTGCAGCCAGTTAACTTGGATTAAAGTTGACTCAACCTCTGTCCTGTGTCCTTGTGTGTACCACATTGAGCATGGAGAAAAGAAAGAAGACCAAAGAACTGTCTGAGGACTTGAGAAACCAAATTGTGAGGAAGCATGAGCAATTAGCAAGGCTACAAGTCCATCTCCAAAGACCTGAATGTTCCTGTGTCTTTCGTGCGCAGTGTCATCAAGAAGTTTAAAGCCCATGGCACTGTGGCTAACCTCCCTAGATGTGGACGGAAAATAAAAATTGACGAGAGATTTCAACGCAAGATTGTGCGGATGGTGGATAAAGAACCTCGACTAACATCCAAACAATTTCAAGCTGCCCTGCAGTCCGAGGGTACAACAGTGTCAACCCATACTATCCGTCGGCGTCTGAATGAAAAGGGACTGTATGGTAGGATACCCAGGAAGACCCCACTTCTTACCCCGAGACATAAAAAAGCCAGGCTGGAGTTTGCCAAAACTTACCTGAGAAAGCCTAAAACGTTTTGGAAGAATGTTCTCTGGTCAGATGAGACAAAAGTAGAGCTTTTTGGCAAAAAGCATCAATATAGAGTGTACAGGAAAAAAAGAGGCATTCAAAGAAAAGAACACGGTCCCTACAGTCAAACATGGCGGAGGTTCCCTGATGTTTTGGGGTTGCTATGCTGCCTCTGGCACTGGACTGCTTGACCGTGTGCATGGCATTATGAAGTCTGAAGACTACCAACAAATTTTGCAGCATAATGTAGGGCCCAGTGTGAGAAAGCTGGGTCTCCCTCAGAGGTCATGGGTCTTCCAGCAGGACAATGACCCAAAACACACTTCCAAAAGCACTATAAAATGGTTTGAGAGAAAGCACTGGAGGCTTCTAAGGTGGCCAGCAATGAGTCCAGACCTGAATCCCATAGAACACCTGTGGAGAGATCTCAAAATGGCAGTTTGGAGAAGGTATCCTTCAAATATCAGGGACCTGGAGCAGTTTGCCAAAGAAGAATGGTCTACAATTACAGCAGAGCATTGTAAGAAACTCATTGATGGTTACCGGAAGCGGTTGTTCGCAGTTATTTTGGCTAAAGGTTGTGCAACCAAGTATTAGGCTGAGGGTGCCAATACTTTTGTCCGGCCCTTTTTTGGAGTTTTGTGTGAAATGATCAATGATTTGATTTTTGCTTCATTCTCTTTTGTGTTTTTTTCCTTGCAAGCAAATTAAATGAAGATAATAATACCAAAGAATTTGTGATTGCAATCATTTTCAGGAAGAAACTGAGTATTATCTGACAGAATTGCAGGGGTGCCAATACTTTTGGCCACCACTGTATGTGCTGGACTAACTTGGAGTATTATCTCTAATTAGTAGAGATGAGCGAACATGTTCGAAAAACGTTCGCCAATTTCAAATTCGGCACAAGCGTTGCACATTCGAATTCATTATCGGACACCCGAGAGTTTTTACTTAAACTCTGCAAAATTCGGTAAAAGTCCAGCAAATGATCGCGTTTCCACTACAGTAATTTTATCACTTTGGCTAGGATAGTGTGGCTGTATTATGAGCGTGGTGGGGGGGACGTGTTTGATGAAGGGAGGGGGTGGGAAGAGGTCAGAGGAGCAGCATGCTGGTAATCTAATTTTTTTCTTTCTTAACTTAATGTGTGCGGATTGCAGCAAGCCAATGAGGGCGCAGGAACCATACACAAGGGCTTTTACCATTGGCTGCCGAAATCACATGTCCCTCTCCATATAAGGAGCGGGCATGTTGTTTTAGCGCCATTTTGTTAGTATACTAGCCTAGAGAGGCTGCTCCTGATGCTGAAAGATTTTAGCTAGCTAGCTAGGCGGTTGTTTCGAAGTCAGATAGTTTGGATAGCTAGTGTCCTGTGTGGCTGTGAAATCGACCTTCCAGCAGATCTTTTTTTTGTGCTATAAGAGAGGTCCAGACAGAGACTGCAGGGCACAACTCAGCTTGACATTTTTTGCCGTTCACAGTAAAATAAAAAAAATCTTTTTTTTTCTGTTACGAACATGACACAGCATGCAACATCTCATTTTAAAAATTTTTGGAGCATATATTCTATTGTATACAGGCCTCATCCACAGTAAAAAAAAATTCTTCTGTTACTAAGATGATACAGCAGGGCAGATCTCAGCTTGAAATTGTTTGGAGCATATGTTCTACTTTATACAGGCCTCATCCACAGTAAAAAAATGATTGTTTTTGCTAATAGCGTGCTCCAACTACACTATCTGAGCAACATGAGTGTGAAAAAGCGAGGTTGTGGTGGAATGGGGAATAGGCTTGGTGTTCAAGGTGTATGTTGGGTACGTGGTAATGTTAGTGAAAGCTCTAGTGAACCAACACCATCACGTCTTATCCAAAGACAACTGATAACTTGTTACTGGACAAGCTACTCCACTCCCTTTCTTTTGCAGCCGCACAGCGATACGCCTTGTACATGAGGACTAGACAGAGCATGTGCTCCAGTGGATGGCAATTGCAGCATCAAGTAGCCTCTCCTCCTCTTCCTCCACCTCAACATCACACACAGTACAGTCCACAGAGGTGGCATCCCAATTACCCTTGTTTTCCCCCACTTCGCAACTCTCCAACCACCCAAATGACTGTAGGGAACCACAGATGGGTGAGTCTGCAGAGCTGTTCACACATTCTATGCCATTGGCATCAGAGGTCTGCTCCAAAGATTCATAGTCTCAAGAGGAGGAAAGCATCTGCACCGATGCCCAAATTTTTTTTAGGTTGGATGCAGGGCAGGACGAAGTAGGGTCCGAGCATAATCCTGACCCTCGTCACTAGACGTTAACCACCGTGGGGGTAGTTGATCCTGATGGGACTCAGATACCTAAGGCGCGTGCAGATTGTACTGTGCTGTCATGGCAGGAACAGGTTGAATGGGAGAACAGAGAGGATGATGATGAGGTTGTAGATCCCACTTGATGTGAACCCAGAGGCAAGCAGATGAGTAGCTCATCTGAGAAGGAGGAGGAAGACGAGAAGGTTACGTTGTGGCCTATGGCACAGACACAGAGTGATGCAACCACGATGAGCACTGCACCCTTAGCCACAACTGTGGCTGTGTCCAGCAGCGGTCGAGGGTCTGCAGCTCGCAGGGGCAGCAAGGGTTGCCTAGCCAGGGCATTTTTTGACTCGGATGAGCCAACTCATGTTATTTGCCAACTTTGCAAAAAAAGGCTCAATAGAGGGAAAAATGCAATAATTTGACTATTCCATGCATGAACCGACACATGCGCGATCAACATGCGTTACTCTGGCAATCTCACTGCGATAAAATGCGGACCAGCGGGCCTCACCAACCATCGGCCACTCCATCAACCGCATCTGCTGCTTCTTCCTCCTCCGTCACCTTGCCAAGTGTTCTCACGCAGGTCTCCAACCTCAGAACCTCTACTTGTTTACCTGCTCCAGTCAGGCTGAGAGAGGGCCCGTCAACTGTAACGGAAGTGGACATGTCTGCTGTTTTTACTTCACCGAGCACACCACATCTTTTTCAATCCACCATAACATCCCCGCCTGCACCTCACTCACGGTCCAGCAGTTTGTCGTGTTCACTCTACTCTGCCCTCTCTCAGCACTGCAGCCAGCCCTCGGTCCCGCAGTTGTGGTCACGTAGAAGATTTTTTCCTCCTACATATGACAAAGCTAAGAGGTTGAACTCCACCATCTCCAGTCTGTTGGCCACGGAAATGCTGCCTTTCCACCTGGTGGATGCGGACATTTTCTGAAAGCTAATGGCCATCGCAGTCCCCCCAGTACCAGTTTCCCAGTCGCCATTACTCTAAGAAAGCTGTGCCTGTGCTACTTCAGCATGTCGCACACAGCATCACTCGTTCCCTAACTAAATATATGTCTGCCAAGGTGGATTTCACCACAGACACCTGGACGAGGATGCTACAGAAAACACGGAAGCTGTGTGCTCACTTCCGCCGTTCGCATCTCTCAGGTCATCGACTTGCATCGATACAGAGCTCTTTGTCCCTGCCAGTTAACCGATTGATATGCGATGTACCGACACGGTCGAATTCCACTCTGCACATGTTGCTGCGACTGTGGCAGCAGCGAAGAGCCCTAACGCAGTATCTCATGTTGTATGGCCTGGGCCAATGCAGTATGGACTTGGTGCAAATCATATTTGCGGAGTGGGTACAGATTAAGGACCTCTGCACCGTTCTGCACAGTTTTGAAATGGCTACTAAGATGGTTAGCGCTGACGATGCCATCATCAGCATCACTATTCCGGTCATCTTCATGCTGGAGCAGACTTTGAATAGCCTGCGGAAGGAGGTGGTGGTCCTAGAAGAAGAGGAGGATGCGGAAGGGATAACAATGTCTCTAAGTTTCAGACTGTCGTCACACAGGCGGGTGCTAAGGGAGGGTGAATTACAGAGATGAAGGGGGGCTGGTGATACCAGACAAACTGTTAGTGAAGGTTCAGGAGCCGAGGAACTAATGGAAGAGGTGATGGGTGAGCACAGTCAGGAGATGAAAAAGATAATCATCCCGTCTGTTGTTTGTAGTTGGCGGGAGAAGACAGAGGAAACAAGCATCAGTGTTACCCAGCCACTAACACACCATGGGCTTGGAATGCATGGAAGAGCCCGACACATGAGTGCCTTCTTGCTGCACTATCTGCAACATGATCCCTGTATAGTTAGGATTTGAAATAGTGCTGACTGCTGGGTTGTCACTAGATCCACGTTATAAGTTATAAGAGTAAATTTTGCCAGATGCTTCCCACCCTGGAAAGGGATCGGCGCATGCTGGAGGATCAAAACACGCGTTTAGACAACCTTAAGATTAGGTTTTCCCCAAGACAGAAGTGAGGCACACAGTGTGCATCGCAGCTCTAGACGTCCAACCTCAGATACGTCAATTCATCAATGCAAAAATATTAGCAGCAGTGTAAGTGGTAGAAGCAATTTCCGGGACTCCTTTCACACATTCTTTAGACCAGCTCATGCACCAGCACAACAGAGTACAAGTCTGAGACGTGGTGAATGACTACAGAGGATGGTGCAGGAGTATCTCGAGCTCAATATCAAAACCATCAGGGAGGGTTTGGACTCTTTTACATTTTGGTCTTCAAAAATGGATGACTGGCCTGAGCTCGCCTGTCACGCCTTGGAGGTTTTATCATGCCCGGCAGCCAGCGTTATCTCAGAACGTGTCTTCAGCGCTGCTGGTGGTGTCCTGACGGATAAACACAGCCGGCTGTCCCCTGAAATTGTAGACCGCCTAACTTTCATCAAGATGAACAAGTCATGGATCTCCAAGGACTTTTGCACCCAATCGCAGACTGTGCAGATTAGGCGATGGTGTCGTTTTTAGTGTGCTGTATTGATCTTGCGAAATTGCAGTTTGTGATATCTTTGTCGTGGCTTCCGTGCCTGCTGTTGGTGTTGCTGCTTTCGCAGATGTTAACTATTATTTTTCTAAATGTGGAGACTCTTGATTGGGTCTCCATCTGCTGGGTTGGCTGTAGCGGAAGATGTGTCGGTCCCCATTATACTATTTCTACTCTGGTGAAATTGATGCCATTTTGGTGGTTTCTGCCCCTAATTTTTGAAAATGTGAAGACTCATGGTAGGGTCTCCTTCATGTGTGTTGTTTGTAACAGTAGGGCTCCCAGACCGGCAGGCCTGCACTTACTTTCAGTCAACTACCTGTGTTACTATCCTTACATTTTTGTACCAATAGTAGTCTATGAAACTGATGTTTGTGCCATCTGAGTGTAGCTGAGCAGAAAAGCAGCTTGAGCTGTTGCATGTAGTATCAGGGCTCCCAGCACAGCAAGCCTATACCGATCCCTCACCCACCTCGTCTTAATTTGAAGTTAAATTATAAAATTTGTACTGTGGGTCAATTGATGCCACTTTTCCTGGTGTCTGCACCTAATTTGAGCTGTTTTGGCAGCTTTTGGACCCATTTGAAGGTGTTGTGTATGCGTTTGGTTTTGCCTCCCATTGAATCCAATGGGGTTCGGTATGTTCGACGAACTTCTTGGGGAACTATTCGGCGAACATTGGGAACTTCGCCGAGCTGTGACAAACCGAACATTTAAAGGTTCGTTCATCTCTACCTATGAGTACTGTTTTCACTTTGATTGTTAAAGGGGTATTCTCATCTCCAAGGTCCTATCCCAATATGTAGTGGGTGTAATAATAATAATATTAGCAAATGCCTCCAATTAGAAATGTAGTATAGTTTTTCTGATACCCCTCTTTCCTCATGTGCAGGACATTGCAGGACCTTAGGTATCCATGGTTACGACCACTAGCAACTAGCTAACTAACTGTCACTGTGTCAGTGGTCGTAACCATGGATATCTAAGGTCCTGCAATGTCTTGCACATGAGGAAAGAGACAGTGAATCGGAAAAACTATACTACAATTCTAATGGGAGGTATTTTCTAATATTATTATTATTACACCTACTACAAATTGGGATAGGATCTTGGAGATGGGAATACCCCTTTAATGCCCACATGATTTTGCAGGTATACAGTTTGTTGTGCTGTTTTGTGGATAACTGCTGTTTACCTGTAGAATCATGTGGCCAATAGCAAACAGTTTGCAAACTGTGATGATTCGCAGTAACACGGCATGGCTGTACTGTGTGTCTGTGTTTATCCTCTATATGTATCAGTAACCTGGTGGTGTATTCAATTTCTATATGTAACTGCTGTATATTTCACACTGTAAAGAAGAGCACATATTTTTATCAAAAAACTAGAAAAAATGTAGGATATGTGTACATAACCTCTGTTAGTGGTCTGTAGTAAAACGGCACAGCTAAATCCTCAGAGATAAGTACAGTTGTGGCTGTGGTCTCACATCTATCTCTTTACATCGCAACGGGTGAAATTCTGCTGCATGAAATTTCTTAAAGGGGTTATTCTCATCTTTCTGAATAGGAGTGCACCGCTCGCCAGGCCTCCCAAGTTCCTGCTTGCTGGTGGTCACAGGGGCACTAATGATTGGCTGACCATATGGACCAGCATTGTCACACCGCTGGCCGGAGCTGTGCGCTGACCGCCTTACCTCTGCAGCAGTAGATCCAGCAAGCATCAGATCAGTGATTACAAGCTCTATAGCAAAGAACTTGTAAGCTCTGTGTTCTTTGCCTAGGAGACCAGCCACCTCTTGTATTCTGCAGAGGTAGTCGGTAACCTGGACAATGAGCAGCAAACAAAAGAATTGAAGATTAGAAAGTAAATTGTTTTTACAAGCACTTTGCAGTTTTACACATTTTACACCATGTGACAATAGTCATGTGAATTAGGGCATAGCGCACACATAGGCAGGTTAAGGGGATGGCTTACCAGTCTTTCATATCGGTGCTTACGCTCACAGAAATATATATTTGGCCTTAGTGAAATTCTCAGCAGCCAGCTTTATGAGGCCTATTATCGGACGGACATTCTCCTTCAGAGACATCTGCATTTTCCTGTACGTACAGAATTATTAATACTAGAAAACCTCCCATGTTTTCTTCTCTTCACCTTTCCAGGTCATGGCTCATATTTCAGTCTTTTCTCTCTTCGTGCTGGATTAAACCCAGCTGCCAGAAGCTTAATATGACAAAAACTGAAATCCAATTTTCCCACCCTTCACTCTGTCACTAACCTTTCATTTCCCCTCTTCTCAGCGCTGACAACACATGCATCACCACCGCCTCAGTTGCCAAAAAGTCCAGCCTTTACTACAGGCCACAAACTTTTCTCACGCTTGTTTGTCAGCTAAAATCTGAAGCTCTTCAAGGTTTCACATTATAAATGTATCTCTGGAAGCCGCTGTATGATGTATTAAAGGGAAACTGCTGCCACAAGAAAGCCTTCAGCCTCCCTAATAAATAACTTCCTCTCCGCAATTACATCCGGCCATTACTTAGTTACACACGGCAGTGACAATGACTGCGCTGGGCTTGATCGCCGTGTTACTGAGCTGTACTCCTAGGTTGGGGCTGATGCCATGTACTGTACATGTCCGCAGCCCAGCGAGGAGGGTTATTGGCAGTCCCCAGCATTGGGGCATGGATTAGATGGAGCTAATTTACAAGGTGTTCACTTGGCATCATTACATGCCATGATTGCATATTTCTTGCCACTTCCTTGTATTACAATATGTTCACATCTGCGTTGGAGACTCCATCACAGGCTTTAGCAAAAATGCTTGCCAAAAAAGCGCAGCATGCCTTTTCACTCAATTGCAGACACCTAATCCAGTACTGGCCCTTTAGCTATAATGAAAGGACTGACAGTTACAAATTATTGTAGATTAATTGGTTTCATGGATTAACCAATCATAATCCACTTTTTATCTTTGCTGGCACTTGTAAAATGAAAGCAGATGTGTGACTGGCTTAAAGAGGTTGTCCACTACTTTTACATTGATGATCTTTCCTTAGGATAGGTCATCAATGTCTGATCGGCCGGGGTCTGACACCCGATACCCCCGCTGATCAGCTGTTGTCGATGGCGGCCGAGCTCCTCCGTCTTCTGGTAGTGGGCGAGGCTTGATTCTGCACATCCGCCTCCTATTCAAATCAATAGGAGGCAGATGTGTAGTGGCCATAGCAGGGTACTATCAGACGATGGAGCAGCTCCGCAGGTGAGTACTTGCGGCAAGCGGCCGCCACCAACACCGGTAACAGCTGATCGGCGGGGGTGTTGGGTGTTGGACCCTGGCCAATCAGACATTGATGGTCTATCCTAAGGATAGGTCATCAGTGTAAAAGTAGTGGACAACTTCTTTAAGTAAATCACACAGCTAATTTCACAGAAAGTGTTTTCATGAGGAAGCAAAAAGCCGCATTAAAAGTGAGCAAAAAGATTAGTAGGACCCTGGTCTAGCGGCCACGTTGGTAGTCACTGGACTCCAGAATAAAACCATGTTAACCCCTTTACACCTACTGGCATCTCCAATCCTCTTCTGACTAGTAGGCCCACTGTGGAATCATATGCACATCATGTGGCAATGGTGTTTCCACATCGGGCCCACTAATCAGAGGAGGCATCACGGATGCCACAGATAGTAGAAAGTTCACAGGGCTTCGGTCTGGCATCAGTGGACTACTGGCATGGCCACAGAACCAGTGACTTGCAAATCTTTTTGCTCAATGCTAATTCAAACTTTTTTTTTAAACATTTCTGATAAAGCTTTAGGGCATGTGAACATTTGGTTGATTTTTCGGAGCCTTCCGCAGCGGACATGCTATATTTGTGCCGCAGCGCTGGACAATTTATACTGCAGATGATTAGATCTGATAAGATGTCTTCCACCATGCTGGTACTAGTATACAGAGCACAGAATGGAAAATCAGCTGTATGATTACCCCGTGTGAACATACCCTTGCAGTCATTCTTAAAGATTGCATTGAAAAAGTTACTTGAGTTTTATGTTTTGTCGCAGTTTATACAAACTACAGTTATTTGCTTGTTTTCTTTCATCTTTGTGTTTTTTTTTAACTTCTTATCAAATATTATCCACTTTTTCATTTTAGGTGTTACAAGTTGCAGCAAAATCCTATTTTTCATCCTATGGATCACTGAATAAGAAAGAGATGGTTTTACCTCGTCTCACAGGAGCGCTGCGCTCCTTTTCAAATGTCACCAGACAAGATGATTACAGGGGAGACTCGACAGACCTGATGGTAAAATGTTTTCTCCAGGACGCAAAGTGCTAAACAGTCAGAATGACTCATGATAGTCGAATGCTTTGTACATTGTGGTAAACGACAGCTAAAGCTGTTTTACCAATGTCCCCACAAACCGTAGTTTGTAAATGTGAAGAATCCCTAAGCGCACCCAGTGTTGGTGTGTGATCCATTTGCTGGCAGAACTCGTGGTGTGATCTGTGAGAGCTGTATTCCATGCATGTTGTCTAATGGACAGCTGTCCTTCATCTAAAATCACAGATTTTCAGTAGCATGTACATTTCAAATTTTTCATCTATAGACAAGAGATCCCCTCTAAATCTGTATTTTTACAAGGGTTGTCCCATGAAAACTCCTTTTTTATATGTATGACTCTTGAATCAAGCAAGGTAGAGTAAGTTAGGTAGGGTCTAACCTATGTGACCCTTAGGCTAGGTTCACACATTTATGTTTCACGGATGTTCGGACTGGTAGCGGATCTCTTGACGTGAACTAGGTAGCCTTATGTATGTCTAGGAGTTTGTGGGGCTTGGGTCAGGAGACCCGCTGCCGTCGCTTTTCGTACTGGGACCATGAGACACCAATGTGTGAATCCAGTCTGTTACTGAGAGCAGGGTGAGCCAGCGCCAGATATGAATGGATGCATCCGGAGCAGCTTTGTGCTCTCTCGTTTGTTTCTATTACATTTACTCTAAATAGGGCACTGAAAAGCAGCCAAATGAGAGCGTTGAACTGTCTCCACCTCTCCCAGTTATCTCTATGGAGAGAAATAGCGCATGCTTGCCCTTCTCTGTGGCCAAGAAAGAATTTGGGATGCCTCCCGGCAATTGTGGTGATCAGAGAGGTTGCACTCCCAATTAACTTACTTTTTACGACCTGTCTGATTGTTGACAAGAGGTAACACCTGTAAAAAGTGAAACTTGTGCATCCGAGTGAGAGTTTAAAGAGACTTCTTTGATATTGATGACCTATGCTAAGCCACCAACATCAGATTGGTGGGGGTCCGACCTGTCACCTCTATTGATCAGCTCTTTGTAGCTCCTGTAATTTAAGGGTGTGAACAGTGTATGACGTAGAAGACCACCACCTTGTTACTGTTCAGTGGCCCCAGGTGGTGCTGCAGATCAGCTCCTAATATCTGAATATTACCGACCTGCAGTACCTGACAGCGGCCACTAAACAGTGTGATGGCACATTGCTATTTTGCTCCGTACATTGCTTACTTCTTTTGCTAACACTGCTGGGGTTATGGTATGTCAAATCCCCAAAGTTCTGATATTGATGACCTATCATAGGGATATATAACCATTTTAAAAGTTGTGAAAAAATAAATAAAGATTATAGTAAATGTCCATGTCTGAAAGGGCCTTAATGTTCAGCTTTTCACCAGCCATAAAATGTATTTTTTTGCACTGACTCGGCTGTACGAGGCTTGGTTTTGTGTGGAACAAATTATTTTATTTTTTAGCGCTGTATTGGGGTACTTATAAATTATAGTAATTTAACTAATTTTGTTTTTGAAATACAAATATAGAAAAAAAGAACCTTTTTTTTGTTTTAGATATTTTTTTTACTATTCATGTTTTACACCAAACAACCTATTGAATACATTTTCCTGGTTATTATGGTTGTGTGGATACCTAATATGAGATCACCAGATGTGTGATTGGCTCCCGGGAGGAAATAAGTTCATTTTATCCCAGTAAGGCACCCAGACAGCATTGTAACCCTATTTATTTGCAGATTAACACCTTACCGACATATGACGTACTGGTACGTCATGTTCTGGCTCCCTGACTTTGATACTGGATCACAAACCGAGCCCGCATCTTTCTCGGCAGATGATGGCCATGTTATTTAGCCATAGTCTGCTTCTAACAGCCTGTTAACCTGGTAAATGCCGCTATTAATTTGTGACAGTGGCATTTATAGTGTGCCAGCAGGGGGGCGCATTATTCTATACGCCAATTGGTGTGCCCGTGACATGATCCCCGGGCACGAATGGTTGCCGTGATGTGCCTGTAATGACAGCACTCCCGTGAAAGCCAGCCTAAGCTTGTGTTCATAGGAGACCATGATTGTTGCTACACATATCAATACTGTGGTACTGCTGTGTATAGTAGAGGCGATCAGATAATCGTAGGTTCAAGTCCCCTAAGGGGACTAACAAATACAGTAGAAGGTAAAGATAAAAATGTTTTTAAAAATATGAAAAAAGCAAAATATATAAACTTTCAAATCACCTCTCTTTTTCCCCATTAAAAATAAAGAAATAAAAAAAATGCACATATGTGGAATTGCTGTATTTGTAAAAGTCCTATCTATCAAAATATAAAATAAATTAACCCGATCGGTAAACGGCGTAATGAGAAAAAAAATCGAAACATCAGAATTAAGTTCTTTCATCCACCGCAATATTGCAATAAAAGGTGATCAAAACATTATAGCTACCACAAAATGGTATCAATAAAAACGTCAGCAATTTTTTTTTTTTTTTTAATACATTTCTGAAACTTTTTTCTTCACTTACCGTAAATAAAAAAAGCTATGCATGTTTGGTATCTGCATAATCGTGCTGACCTGGAGAATCATGTCACCAGGTCAGTATTAGCATATAGTGAACATGGTAAATACAATAATAAATTGCAGAATTGCCTGTTTTTCATTATTTTGTCGCACTTGAAATTTTTTCAGTACATCACAAGATAAAATGAATGGTGTCATTCAAAAATACATCTCTTCCCGCAAACAACAAGCCTTCATATGGCTATGTGTACGGAACAATAAAAAAGTTATAGATCTTGGAATAAGGGAAAAAAAAACAATGAAAACACAAAAACGGAAAAATCGACCCGCAAGGAAGGCGTTAACCCCAAATCTACAGGTTAACAGCATTTGGGGACATGACAGGTTCCCGTTAACCCCTTACCAACATATGATGTACTGATGTGCCATTTGCCGGCTCGAATGCTGAGCCTGCATCTTGCCCGGCAGATGATAGATGATTTAGTCAGCCATCATGTGCCTTTAACAGCCAAAGGGTGGAGCGAAGCTCAGTCACTGACAGCGGGATCTAACACTCACAGACCAGAAGCTCTTCATTCATCCACCCATCGGCGCCCATGTCATGTGATCGCTGGGTGCCAATGGGTCGCCATGACAGTCGGTGGTCTACTGAAGATCCCTGTACCTGTCATTACAATACTCCTGTGAAAGCCAGTGTTTAGCTGGCGTTCCTAGGAGATTAGGATTTTCACTATACATAGCAGTGCCCATGGACATGTATAGCACAAGCGATCTGACAATCACAGCGTCATGTGACTATTAAATACATGAAAAAGTTTAAAAAATGTTTTAAAGTGAAAAAAGTAAAAAAAAAAAAAAAAAAGCACAAGTTCAAATCACCCTCCTTTTGCCCCATTAAAAATAAGACAAAAAATACACGCTTGGTATCGCTGTGTTCGTAAAAGTCCGATCTATCAAAATATAAAAAAAATTAATCCGATCAGTAAATGTTGTAATGAGAATAAGAATCGAAACGCCAGAATTAGGTTTTTTGGCTGCCGCAATATTGCAATAAGAGGCGATCAAAACATTGTATCTACCCCAAAATGATATCAGTAAAAACGTCAGGTCAGGGTGCAAAACATAGGCCATCACAGCCCATATCCCAAAAATTTAAAATGTTATGGGTCTCAGAAAATGGCGACACAAGCAAAATTTCTTATTTCAAATTTCCGAATTTTTTTCACCACTTAAATAAAAAAAACAAATCTATGCCTGTTTGGCATCTGGAGAATCATATTGTTAGGTCTGTTTGAACGTATGGTGAACATGATAAATAAAAAAAACAAAAAACAATTGTGAAATTGCACTTTTTTGCAATGTCAAAGCACTTGGAATATTTTTCCCAGTGCATCACATAAGATATGCTAAGTTACTTCAGTATAATGGTACAAAAATATATATTCACCAGGAGGTGATGTAAAGTTTAGACAAGACAGTCTAAAGTCACCCCAAATTTATCATCCAACATGAGTCACGGTGATAAATTTGGTGCATATTTTAAGGCAGTGTAATAAATCTTCCCTAGTGTGAGACATGTAGCGACTGATCTCTGCTCTCCTGATCTCACTACCAATTTGTGTGTTATTATAACTGACACATCTGCAGGTTCCTCTCAGTGCTTCAGCTTCCATCTCACAGCCAGCCAGGCTTGCAATATAATTGTAATACACCAGAGCTGTGAGAGCTGCAGCAAATGTGTTTGTCAGAAGACAAAGTTCAGTTCTACTGTCCTGTGTTAGTTAAATGTCTCACAACTTTAACACCCCTTTCATTTAAAATAAGCTCTGGAGGCAGATTCTCATGCAGATCAGTGTCCTACCCATAGCCTGGAACAGTTCATTTATATATCAGATAAAAATGGGTATCTCTGGAATAAGGCATCGGATTGCAAGTATCAAGGTATCATTGTATTCAGCTTCCTATGACCTGCACAGCCTAACTGGCTTACACAGCTGTCCATGTTCTTGTGATAACCAATACAAAGAAGTTATAACATCTATTAACATAAACGGTGATCGATATACAACACATTGGCAGAAATCCATCGTGTTGTATAAAATGAGTATAGCTTAAAGCCAACCATATTATATACCTGTAGTCTGCAAAAAACAAGACCTCAAATAGTTTTGTAGCCAGAAAAAATTGTAAAAGTTATGAAAATTCACTTTTTCAGGAGGCAAAAAACAAAAAATGGTCTTTCTATATGGACATAGAAAGTTGAATAAAGTGATACCTTGATATATACGATCTGATATCTTATTCCAGAAAAATCCACATTTTTATTAATATTTAAATAAGCTGTTAAGGTCAATGGGCCGGACACAGATCTCCCTAATATTCTGTCTCCAGAGCTCATTTTAAATTAAAGGGGGTCTTACCAGTTTGAGACATGACAGTCTGCTCTCCTGACCTCACTGCTGACCTGTGTGCGATTACAGCTAATACAGTAAATTAAAACTGAACTTTGTCACATTGCAAACATATTTGCAGAAGCAGATGTGCTTTCATAGTGCTGTTGGCTCTGCTGCAAAGCTGTTTCTAATTGTAGCTAACAGTACAGCAGAGATAAGCCTTGTCTCATTACTAACACCTTTGTAGTTTTCTTTTCATATTGCTGTCAGCTCTGCTGTACTGTCTTTTCTCCACACTGGCTGCCTGTGAGATGGAAGCTGAAGCACTGTAAGAGGATAACTGCAGCTTCAAATATGTTTGTAATGAGACAAAGTTCAGCTTTGCTGTACTGTGTTAGTTATAATGAGGCACAGCTCTGCAGTGAGATCATGAGATTACATGTCTCACACTGGTAACACCTCCTTTTATTAAAAATAAGCTCTCAGGGAGATCTGGGTCCCTCACTTAAATGTTAACAGCTAATTTACATATTAAGAAAAATGTGGATTTCTCAGGAATAAGACATCAGATTGCAGATATCAAAGTATTATTTTATTCAACTTTGTTTGACCTGCATGCCCATACCGATGGCTTAGGAGGTTTGATCCTACTGACAGGTTCCCTTTAAGGATTGTCAAGGATCAACACAAATAATGGGCCAGGGAATTGCGATAAAGTAGTAACAGTTATGCTCCTTTTATTATATTGTGCCATGTTCTAGAATTAACCCTAGAACGCATACCTGGGTCCTCGCAGGCCCGCCCTGTTAATTGTTTTCTATTTTCTGCAAGATTACTTTAGTTAGAATTTTGAAACTCTAGGTATTCCTCAGGTATATAGTTGTTTCTCATTTTTGTTTGAGTTATTCCATGTTATTTGCACACGGGCCTAAAAGGTCCCAGGTATGTGAAAAAGTAGATTTTTATGGTCATGCGTTCTAGGGTTAAAGTCCTGTAATGTTACATCTTGTTTCATCTCAAAGATCCTTGGTTTTAATATGGCTCAAATATTTTTGACCTTTTATTTTAGATCTGAACAAAGAGGGAGAAAAAAGCCTGTGTTTGCTAATATTCATTAATAATTATTTGAAGGAGCACTCCTGCTTTCTTTGATTGTGACATTTAGTTGTTTCAGATACATTTCTTCTACCCATACTGCATTCATTTTGCAGAACAAAAGATCGAAGTTGCGTGAGCAAGTTTTGGAATCTGACCTTACTTGGAGGAAAATAACTCAATTTGTCACTGGCATTGTGGACAAGGAGCATGAAGCAATAAACGAGGGCCTAAAAGAAATATTACAGGCTGCAAAACAGATCGGTAAATTACTTTTTGTTAAAGACAAATTCTTTGAAATTCATGATGTGCTGTGAATTCAACTTGGTAATTTTTCACCTGGCTAGTCAGAGTAGAGGAGAAGCTCACTTGATTGTTCTGCAGCCAGTGAATTTCAATCTACTGATTCTTGGTTCAATAATTCAGTCTTAAATATTTACATAAGGGTGACTTTAGGGGCTGTAATTCTCCCAGGTTGTCATTTTTATTGTAGTGCTTATGATTTGGAGTGAAAGGTTTAAGCTATTACAGGGGGAGATAGCACACATTTATTTAGAGGCCATTTAAATCAAACACATGCAGTATGCCAAAACCATTGCCTTGTCTTCTCACAGTTGGAACGGACCATGGACAAGAAGCAATCGAAAGTGGAGCCGTGTTCCTATTCAGGACTTTTTATGACAAGGATTGTGTCAATCAAGAAGCTACCAAAGCTATCAAACAGATGTTTGGCCCATTTCCATCGACATGTGCAGCAGCAGCTTGTGATGCCACCTATAAAATCATGTCATTATTGACTAATGAGCAGCGTCAGAAACTTACACCGATGGTTCAGGAGGACACTGAAAGAGATGCAGCGTCATTTGGAAGAAATGTCCAGTTCTCTTTCGAAATGTACGAGCTGGAAGAGACTGAAGACATGCCTTTAAACGGTGAATTTGAGGCTGACGATAATCTCAGCTTTAGCTTCTTGAAACTTCAAAATGGCCTCAAAGACTGCTCTCTAGACCCATCCCGAGCAACACAAAAAGTCGGCAGCAGTGAAGACGACGGCTCTTTGCTGTACGAAGAAGTTGAAAAATATGTTGTCCAGAGTTCTGTTGGCGGTCACACGGTGGACGATTTGTGCAACACTATATTCGAGATGCTGGCCTCTACCAAAAGCAACGATGAGCTTCAGAATGAGGTTTGTAAATGTCTTTTTCAGAGTTGATAGATGTTTGCTTGTGACAGGTTTCAATCCCTTTGTAGGATATTTTCTGCACAAAAAAAGATTAATCCCATCAGATAGTTGGTTCAGATTGAATTCTTTATTTCTAATCTGACTTTTTTTTACTCCCTCCAAGTGACCTGGACACAATATTCCGGGTATAAGATTCATGGGTTCCACAATAAAACTTCTAGAGTTGTGCTTCTTTTCACTGTTCTTTGCTTGTTTAACTATAACGTTTCTGTCACCCTAAATTTTGCACGGATATTAAAAAAATGATCGTGGTGAATCAGCAGATAGATTCTATTTACTTCTTTGGTACTTGACCTGAACCATAGAGCATCAGTTCGCTTCAGCCTCCAACATTTCCGTCACGGTAACATTTTTGTGAATATTTGTCAAGATCAGAATAGAAGACAAAATAAAAGCATCATCCATGCATATTCTAAGGGTAAGTGATGATCGACCACTTATGTAGTGCTCAAAGGGCAACACTCAGAAAGTACAAGCATACAGTGAGTTTTTCTCAAGCAATACTTTTTATTGGAAATATTTTCTGGTTAGTTTACATTTTCTTTAATATATGACAGGGTCAGTGGGTAAGGCTGTATTAAAGGGGTTATTTGGGACTATTTTATCTTTTCACTATGAGCCTTAGAACTAACAGGGAGGTAGTTGCTGACTATTAACTACTATCAACACCCCGTCCACAGAGCGGCCCGGAAGAGGAAGAGCGAGCTGCTCTGTTGATGTGAAGCAGCAGAATCGCTGGCAGAAGCGTTTCATAGTTAGCAACTACCTTCATGAATCATAGAATGGTAGGGTTGGAGGGGACCTCCTGGGTCATCTGGTGCAACCCCCTGCTCAAAGCAGGATTCACTAAATCATCTCAGACAGATGTCTGTCCAGCCTCTGTTTGAAGATGTCCATTGAAGGGGAACTCACCACCTCTTGTGGAAGCCTGTTCCACTCATTGATCACCCTAACTGTCAAAAAGTTTTTTCTAATATCTAATCTGTGTCTCTTCCCATTCAGTTTCATCCCATTGCTTCTAGTCTTTCCTTGTGCAAATGAGAATAAAGATGATCCTTCTACAATGTGACAGCCCTTGAGATATTTGTAGACAGCTATTAAGTCTCCTCTCTGTCTTCTTTTTTGCAAGCTAAACATTCCCAAATCCTGTAACCGTTCCTCATAGGACATAGTTTGCAGACCGGTCACCATTCTGATCGCTCTTCTCTGAACTTGCTCCAGTTTGTCGATGTCTTTTTTAAAATGTGGTGCCCAAAACTGGACACAGTATTCCAGATGAGGTCTGACCAAAGAGGAGTAAAGTGCGATAATGACTTCACATGATCTAGACTGTATGCTTCTGTTAATACATCCCAGAATGGTATTTGCCTTTTTTGCTGCTGCATCACACTGTTGACTCATGTTCAGTCTATGATCTATTAGTATACCTAAGTCTTTTTCACATGTACTGTTGCTTAGCTCTATTCCTCCAATTTTGTATATGTTTTTTTCATTTTTATTGCCCAGATGTAGTACTTTGCATTTTTCCCTGTTAAAAACCATTCTGTTAGTTACTGCCCACTGCTCCAGTTTATTTAGGTCTTTTTGAATCCTTTCTCTCTCTTCTCTAGTATTAGCTATCCCTCTTAGCTTTGTGTCATCAGCAAATTTAATCAGTTTACCCTCAATTCCTTCATCTAAATCATTGATAAAGATGTTGAACAATACAGGTCCCAGGACAGAGCCCTGTGGTACCCCACTTGAGACATTCATCCAACTGGATGTGAAGCCATTTACGACCACTCTTTGAGTCCGATCACTAAGCCAGTTTTGAATCCACCTAACAGTTGCCTTGTCCATTCCATACTTGGTCATTTTTTCAATAAGGATGGTGTGAGATACTTTGTCTAATGCTTTGCTGAAGTCAAGATATACTATATCTACATCATTTCCCTGATCCATCCAGTCAGTGATTCTGTCATAGAAGGAAATTAAGTTAGTCTGACATGACTTGTTAGTTACAAACCCATGCTGACTCTGGTTAATCACTTCATTCTTATCCAGGTACTTACATGCATGTTGTTTAATAATTTGTTCAAAGATCTTTCCTGGTATAGAAGTCAGACTCACCGGCCTATTGTTCCCTGGGTCCACCTTCTTCCCCTTTTTGAAGATAGGAACAACATTTACTCTTCTCCAGTCTTCTGGGACTTCTCCTGTTCTCCAATAATTTTCAAAGGTTATGGAGAGTGGTTCTAAAATTTCTTCTACGATCTCCTTCAGTACTCTGGGGTGTAATTCATCTGGACCTGGAGACTTGAACACATTTATGTTAGCTAAATATTCCCTCACAATCTCTCTGTTTACAGATAACTTAGATTCTTCTATTCCTTTAATAGGACAGTGAAGATCAGTTGATGTTACATTTTCTTTCTGAGAGAAAACAGATGCAAAATAGGAATTAAAAAGTTCGGCCTTCTCAACATCCTTTCATGGTAGTTCTTAGGCCCACAGTAAAAAAAAAAATAGTTTCGTATAAACCCTTTTCAGGCATAAACTGTAAGACCAGTCTCCAAAGAGACAGGTACTGTGGACAATATGCACACAGAAAAATATTCCAGGCATGGTCTGTAGGGCTACTGCAGAGTAAATGGCAGAGTTAGGTCATGCTTTGGTCCTCCTCTTGATCTAAGAGTCTTCCACATGAGATGTAAGAGGAGCTTTCTTTGCGTTCTACAGACTGCTGTAAATGGCAGTCTGCAGTCTGCTGCTGGATTCTTCTCTGAAGTACATGTGAATTGTTCTGTAGCTAATTACAACAGTACGGACATTGTGATAAAGGATTTAGTAAGCTTCTTTTTAATATATTCCTACTTCAGTCTGAACTGACACTTTAACAATCTGATGGGAATTCTGTCTTTAAGCCTTTTAAAGAATTTACATTTTTTTTGCTAAATACATGGAGAAATTGATCTTGCTGAGCGTTGTCTGACAGGCTTACTGTCTAATCAATAACGTCTTCTTATTTGGTACACACGATAAGTAACTAAGAGAATAGTTTGTGCTGAGATTCGTCTTGGATGACTTGCTTAAGGTGTTATTATTGCTTAGCGCACTTTCCAGCCCAGCATTATGCCTCTTGGAGTGTGTGTCTCAATGTCATTTTAAAGCAAGATATGATATATTACGACATGCAAGTGAAATGCAAATGTTGTTACTTTAGCTTCTCCCTAACTCATTTTAAAAAATGTATCTGAGAAACTGTCAAGAACTGGGGAACATTAGACTCTGCAAATGACGTTAATAAATTTGAAGAGTCCCAAGTATAATAACTTGTTGACCTGGTAAGTCTTAGTTTATGACACACTTCTTGAGATTGTTAATAAAGTGAGTTGTAATGGCTCCAGTTTTATTACGTGTATCATACATGCTGGTTGACACTATATAGCAATATGTCTGATGGTGTGAACTCTGCAATGATGGAGGAAGGTGGAAGGTTACATGGCCCATCATACTAATCTGCATCGTAATGATTGACTGTCGCGTGCACGGTAGGGAAATTGCCAGTATAAAGTCCTTGTTAGGAGAAATTCTATATATATTTTCTGAGGGTGCCGTTACAGTCAATTATTTTATGGGTCATCGTATAAAAGTGTTTTACAACAGGTAGATGGCACTTTAAATATGCAATGAACGGTTACTGATAGATCATTCAGTGCTCATAGGCAGCCACAGGGCTGTGGAGTCAGAGTCGGGAGTTGAGTCGGTATAAAATGGACCGACTCTTAAAATATATAATAAATTGGTACAGTAGTTCAATGTGCTGTAAATGTTTTCATAAGAATTAGGGAAAGTTATGAAATGTCCTGTAAATGTCTGTTCTGTTCCTGATCTAAGGATCTCGGCTTTTAGTTGAGATGAATCTGTGCTGCACTTTATGAACACACTCAGTAATGAGGCAGTGCTGTGGAGTTGGAGTCGGTGTCGGAGTTGAAGTCGAGAGTAAGGGAAATTGAGGAGTATGAGTTGGAGGTTTCGCTTACTGACGCCACAACCCTGGACTGCCAGTGTACTCTGCAGCACAGGTCCTGTTTTCACAGGACAATACGCTGCTGAGATGGATGATCTTTTGAGCCAGCCAAAATGATCTTTTGATCAGAATCTTGTTTACCCTTCACAATTATCCATCATGATAACTTTGCAGTGTTCTTCTTTAAAAGAAAGATCGTTGACTTATATTATTTTTGCATATGGCGCTAACAAATAACAGACAGTTATTTGCTATCTACCTGCAGGTTCCGCCAGCTCCAATCTCTTTGGCTCAGAGCAGATGTGGACTTCTGCTGGCAATTCTGTGGCTTTCCCTGACGTCACATCAACAGAGCAGCGTCTTCTCTTCTGCTTTGTTCTGTTGATGGGCCGTCTCTGCCAATGTTATGCTGATTGAAAGCCAGCTCCCCGCTACCCAACTGCGGGGAGCCGGCTGTTATTCAGTGTGACGTCGGAAGTGATGTCCTATTGCCATAGCGAAAGAGAAAGTGCTGTTCTATTGCTGAGAGGTGAAATGAAGCAGGCAATTCGCTTCCTGAGTCGGCAAACACCTGCCTGTTAGTTCTTATGGCCATACACAAAAATAATAAAAGTCCTTTATAACCCCTTTAAATTAATTATACTATTTGCTATTTTTACATTCCTGCATTCCTTCTTTTTTTTTTCATGACCACTGGATCGTGTCCCTGATTGACTCAGGTTCTTGGAAGAGATCTCCAGAAATATATGCTATGTTCACATGTTGTGTTTTTACAAACACCTTGTTTTTTTTTTCCTGACTGTTTTGTCACAGACCTGCGTTTTTGCAAAATGCAGCATGTCACTTCTTTTAGCGTTTTTGCAGCGCTCTTCACCCATAAAAAGCAATGGCTACTGCAAAAACGCCGCGAAAAATGCTGGTGTAAGGATTTGCTACGTTTTTTGGTGCCAAAACCTGATGAAGTTGAATTAGGTTATTTTTTATGCACTAAACTTTATCAGCATGCACAAGAGACAAATGTACCCTGACAACAACACTGTAAAAAAACGCTGCAAAAACTCAGCAAAATAGGCTTTTTTGACAGTGCTTCTTTACTGCCAAGAGAGCAAGTTTTGCCTGCGAAAAAAAAACGCATCAAAAACACAACATGTGAACATAGCCTTATAGTTTATTAGTTACTATTATCATTTAAAGATATTAACTCCTGAAGGCTACCCTTTCTCTTACAATTGCCTTTTTTCTAACAATCAGTACATGCCTGCAGGTCCTGTTCCTGGAACCCCCCCAATTGTTATCACTAGCTGAAGCCGTGGTCACACTTATATTTCATAACAGCAACACCTAGGGAAATGACAGCCATCACTCTGCCAACTAGTCTAGAGAGCGACATACGGCTGCTGTCGCACACATCAGAAAGTTGCAGGTTTACCTTCCAGACTTTTCTACCAGCTTAGAGAGAACCTATCTCTTGCCATAAATATATCAGTGCCACTGATCTCCTGAATCTGTTTTTATTTTGTTTGTTCTTGCGCCTGAGATATGGGCCCTTTTTCCTATTTTGTGCAGTGTATGTGAATGTAGTCTTGTTAGCCACAGGAGTATGATCCTTAAAGAAGCACTCCCATTAAGTTTTTTTATTCATTAAATGTGTGTATGTGCATGTATTGTAGTGTAGTGTATTAATATACTCACCTACTGCTGCTCTCTCCAGTGTCCAGCACTGTTCTTCTCCTCTTCTCAGTGACGTCATCTCTCTGCAGACTGTCTGGGTCACACTGCTCTCTGCATGACCCGAAAGTGGCTTTTACAATGTAAGTCTATGGAGTGTCAGAGCTAGGCTTCGTAGGCTTTCATTGTAAAAGAGACTTCCGGCTCACACATAGAGCATAGCGTGAGCCAGCTAGTTGCAATTGTGGTGAGGTCACTGAGAAGAGAAGACTGGCGCTGGACACTGGAGAGAGCTTTAGGTGAGTTTATTAATACACTCACACTACAGTACATGCACATACACAAACAATGAATAAAAAACTTTGTGGGAGTACTTCTTTAAGATGACACCCACAGAGAAGAGTTAAGAACCATGCCCCTTTGGCTAACAAGATTAGATTTAGATACCAGGAAGAGAGAACCATATTTCAGCAACAGAGAGGTGCATGAACAAAAAAAGCCAAAACACCAGATTCAGGAGAACAGCCACATTTACCCTCAGTAAAAAATACATATTTATGGCAAGTGACAGATCTTCTCTAAGGCGCTGCTTAAGACCACAGGGGAATTGGCAGTACGGCTAGGACCACACTACATTTATACACCTAGCCTACAGTATAACCCTTTATAAGCTTTTCTGGATGCATATATTGTAACCTTTCCAAAGGCGACCTTTCATCAGAGGAAGGGTGAAAGTGTATTCTTTCGGCCTCTGTCTGAATGGTATGGGCCAACATAGCCTTTCTTTAACTGTATAGGAAAACAAGCAAAGCAGGCTGCCCTTTCCTATGCAGAGGGCGACTGCAAAGAACAGGGTATACCATGCGGTATACGTTTTTACAGTGAGTTCATGTCAGGGCTGTGGATTCGGTAAGCCAAACCTTCGACTCCGACTCCAACTCCTCAATTTCCATGACATCGACTCCAACTGTGACTCCACGACTCCGACTCCCTCATACATGGCTCATGTTTAAGTGATAAAGTTACTGTAGCACAGATTAATCTCAGCTAAAAGTCTACACCCTTAGATCAGGAATAGGACATTTCATAACTTTCCCAAATTCTTAAGAAAAAATATTCCCCACAAACTGCTTTGAACTACTGTACCCAATTTATTATATATTTTAGGAGTCAGAGGCGGAGTCTGAGTCGGTCCATTTTATACCGACCCCCAACTCCGACTCAGACTCCACCAAAATGGGCACCGACTCCAACTCCACAGCCCTGGTTCCTATGGTAGACTCTTACCTCAGCATCCATCCTGACTATGCCCACTGTTTGGCTTTTAACTCCTGAGCGTATACACCCAAAACTATATATAGTGGACCTAGCCATGTGATTTTTTGATGAGGACACTTGCAGTCTTGCTGTGCATAGTGTTTGCAGCAAATCCCCAACATGTGAATGCACTCGCTAGAAATTATTCCCTTTTGCCATGCATGGTCTTCCCTCAAGGGATCATAGAGTAATATCTTTTGCAGTTTTCTAAGATTTTTTAGCTACAAGGTAAAGTGCCTCTTTAAAAATTTTGTATGTGTTCTAGCCATATTTTATAAAACCAATATAACAATAGCATTTTCAACATAAGAATAGCTAGATCTGTCGTACAGGAGCCTACGTGTGCATAATATACCTGCTCCACATTTATTATATGGCGTGGAGGAACCATAAACCAATTATGTCTGCTGTGACTATGATTGCTCTAATGTATTATCGAGGATGCACTAACCTTTCCTTCTCTGTGTGCAGTGCAGTCATTTGCATTATGCATACTGATGAAACATTTTGAGTATTTATCAGTGTACTTTGGAAGGGTTTTATGTAATGCATTCCAATCTTGCAAAGTTGTATTGTTCATTTAGGATAAAGTGCAGATTGTTGCCAGAAAGCTGGGTGTACTCCAGTCTCTAGAATATCAATGTATGTTGCATCATTAAATGAAATTTGTAAGCAAGATTTCATCCTTCAAACTATTTATATGTGCATTTATCCCTTTCATCCTACAAACTATTTATATGTGCATTTATCCCTTTCAAAGATAAGCCCAGCAATAACTTTACATGACCAACCCATTTCTCCATTACGGAGAAATTTGCATTTTATTTGACATGTGAATCTGTCGATCCGAAGCCTCTGTCACTCCAGGTCTATTCCCTTCCCAGAGACGGCTACTCCTGCTTTACTTACAGCCTTTATGCTGTTTGACACGAGGCAAAGTAACTGTCAGTCAAGTAGGAGGAGGCGGCGCGGGGTGGGGAATAGAGCTGGAGTGACAGAGGCTTCAAGTCTACCATAGCCCTTCAGCCTAATTTTCATATCAATTCATGTGCTGATTTCTCCCTAATGAACTACCCCGTCTCATGCTGCACATAACACATCTGCATCTCTGGCTGCTATGGGCATAAAAAGGGACAAACTTATGGTGTGGCCCCCATGCTCCCCTGACCTCAACCCCATTGAGAACCTCTGGAGCATCATCAAAAGGAGTGTCTATGATGGCGGGAGGCAGTTCACATCTAAGCAACAGCTCTGGGAGGGTATTCTGTCCTCATGCAAAACAATTGAAGCAGAAACCATCCAAAACCTGACAAATTCAATGGACGAGA
The DNA here is from genome assembly GCF_046119375.1 of Phyllobates terribilis. NCBI lineage: Eukaryota > Metazoa > Chordata > Amphibia > Anura > Dendrobatidae > Phyllobates > Phyllobates terribilis. The sequence goes on along the minus strand of NW_027362763.1, from coordinate 454,321,213 downwards.
GAGTTCAGAAGCTCCTTTCGAACAACGGGTCCTATGTGCAAATGTAACATCACCTAGAATAAAGTTTTGAGTTGAAAACTGTTTGATTTCAGTTTGTAATAACCTGCTAATGCTTATAATTTCAAAAACGACCATTTTTTTGTTCTTTATTAAAATGAAAAGGTTGAAAACTCTGCTGTGCATAATAATTTGGAACATGCATTTTGAGTGCAGTTTGAGTGTTTTATTTTTTTAAAAAATATACTGTTATCATAGGCAGTTTGTACAAAAACCTTTCAATTGTACTCTAATAGTTATTTGACTGGAAAATTACAATGACTGCAATTCATATAGGTAATTTGGGAAAATCCTAGAAAATATTATTTGCATAATAATTTGGAACACAGTGTAGATCTAATCTTGTTTGGTGAACAATCCGAATATCCTCTAGGAAAAGGAAAACATGCAAGGCATTAGCCGACACTACTGTTCATCCTACCCTGTAATGGGGTGAGATACAATTTAAAAAAAACAAAACCTTGAATAAAAACAATAAATAGATAACTTGCAGTAGATAAATAAGTAGTAGTAATATATGTTAAAAATATAGGGAACTTAGTTGACAATATTTTTATCAAAAGAGCGTAAAAGTAATCTCACTGCGACAAGGTCTATCCATCAGGATGGTTCCCTAACTCTAGTAAAGAGGCCTCAAAATAGATGGGGGACGGAATAGGACCAGGACTTGACTGTGTTTTGCACCTGCCTGTGGAAGGCTAAATAGACAAGGTGCCCGGGCAAAGGGGAGCAAGTACGAGAACCTAAAGCAAAGCAAAACCATGGGCCGGCATTCCTGTTAGTATAACTATAATATGTAGATGCACATACACATGTGGGCATTAACAGACAAAACCTAGGATATAAGTAATAAGTAGATACCTTTCAGTAAGAAAATAATAGTGGTACATGTAAAACATCGGGTACTTAGTTGTTTTTGAAATCACACTTAAAAGATGAGCACCCCCTCCTTGGTTACCTCTGCTTTGTATACTAATTTCTCAAAACGTATTACACAAGGTTCCCTCCTATTTCCTTTTTTTTTTTACCCCTTATTTTCCATACACAAAAACTAGGACCTCAGCCAGAAGCAGATCAAATATAATAAAATGATATAAATGAAACACACTAATACAAAGATCTTGCAAACATTTAAAAGCACACGAAAACACTACATGGTCTGTAGAATAGTACAATACAGCCCACCTAGCAAGTAAAAATTGCCAAATAATACAGTAAAACTATAAGATTTTCCCACCTACAAGCAAAAGTTGTAATAAATATTGCTGAACCTAAAATCCAGTGTTAAAGTGTGAATAAATACTTAAAGTGCAGAAAGAATGAAGTGCGTAGGAAAGAACAGGTAGACTATATCCAGTGTGGTCTCCTGGACAAAAAAATAATGCGAGATTCTATAGGAAAATACACACAATGGCACCGATTCATCAAGCAGTTTTCAACAGTTTTATATGTAAAACTACGATATTTGCTAATGATCCTGCATTACAGTTTAATCTCAATATCATTTTAATCTTAGTAATGGTAAATTACTTTAGACCTCCAGATTCACCTTCTCCTTGAACTCTTTTCCACAAACAAAGGTGGATCCAGTATTCAGAATAAGCTTTTATTGAGCTTCCCAGGCTAGTCACTTGTCCGTCTTGTACTTGGATGGATTGGGAATCACGTCACTGAAAATTTAAATAAAACATTTCCCAAATGTTTTCTAATAGACAATTCACCTTTACAAACAATAACGATTTATGACAAAAACAATATTGTTTGTAAATTTGGTGGTGCTCGGTCTACCCCTTTTTTAAGGTCACTCAAGTAAAGGTTATATTTTAACTGACTCTTAATTCATTTTTCAGTGAATTGTTTAGATGTATTGGGAATAGATTATGCCTGACAAGTTAGATTTATATAGAATTTATACATAGATTTCCTAGATATGGGCTGATCGATTTGCATGACTCCGGCCAACCGGTGAGGTTTGTAGTCCCTGGCAGCTGAACAAGCTAGCAAACCTCTTACTTTCTGAGATCTCTAGTGCGGCTTATACGAAGCCGGGCCAGCGTGACATAATCATTGTGGCATAATGTACAGATGACCCTGGCTAATGAAAAGCCTTCCCGGGAATCCTGGAAGGTAACATACTTATGAGCCTACTGGCTTGGCCGACGGATCAAAGTCCTGCAAATCGATCCGCCCATCTCTTTACTTGTATTAAAAGATCAATGTTTTATTTAGCAAATAATTGTTAAAAAAGAAACGTTTTATCTCTATTATGGATAAAATACTTGTAGGTTTTATGAGCCAGTTAAACCATTCTAAGGGTATGTGCACACGATGCAGAAATGCTCAGGATTTTTTCCTGAGCGTTTCTGCATCTCTCTGGCAGGAAAAAACGCATGCAGATTGTACATGCGGTTTCCTGCCAGGGACATGCGGAAATGAAGCGGTCTTCACTTTCATTTCCGCATGCGGGTTGACAAGCGCTTCCCAAGCGATTTTAGCATCACTTGGAAAGTGCTTGTCAACTTTACACTATATAAATCCATGCAGCCGGCATGTGAATGTCAAAAAATAAAAAATAAATCTATACTTTACCCTCTGATGGCCCCCGGTGTCCTGCTTCATCGGTCCCGGCTGCCGGCAGTGAAGACTTTAGGACCTTCCGACGTCAGCGTCACGTGACCCGTCACATGACTCTGACGTCAGCGAAGGTCCTTCATTCAACCGCGAAGTGCCCGGGAAGCCAGCAGGACGCAGCGCGGGCCGTCAGAAGTTGAAAATATATATATTTTTTATTTTATTCTTTTTTTTTTAATGGTACCTGGGACTGGATGCGAGTCCTCTCATCCACACCCGGGTACCATCCGCACATTAGACCGCATGAAAAGCGCATCAACATATACAGTGATGCGGATTCCATGCGGTCTAATGCAAGTCAATGGCGGCAAAAGAGCAGCGTTTCCGCAAAATTAATTGACATGCTGCGGATTTTTGACCGCAGCGTTTACGCTGCGGAAAAATCCGCATCATGGGCACAGCACATGCGGATTTCCATTGGGGAACATTGCTGCCCTTCTACCATGCGTTTTTCATGCGTTTCCGCGGCGTTTACGCAACTGCAAAAACGCCGCGGAAACGCATGAAAAATGCATCGTGTGAACTCAGCCTAAGAGAAGTGAGTTTCTAGTTCACACCCAAACTTTAAAGGGAATCTGCCAGTAGTTTCAACCCTTCTAAGCCATGTATATGAGCATTCAGGTCAGGAGAAGTTTAACAAAATGATACCTTGATATCTATGATCCAGTGTTTTAGTCCCAAGAAATCCATGTTTTTCTAAATGTATAAATGAGCTGTTAAGATCTATGGGCAGGGCACTGATCTCCCTGAGAATCTGCCTCCAGAGCTTATTTTATTTGAAAGGTGGCGTTACCAGTGTGAGACATGTAGCTGAGGAGAGCGGACTATCAGTCATTACATGTCTCCCTTTCCTTTAATATAGGCTCTGAAGGCAGATTCTCAGTGGGATCTATGTCCAGCCCATAGATCTAAACAGCTGATTTACAATATTAAAAAAACTTGGATTTCTGGAATAAAACATCAGATCACTGACATCAAAGTATTATTTTATAGAACTTTCTATGACCTGTATGCCAATATAGACGGCTTAGGAAAGTTGATCCTACTGAAAGATTCCTTTTAAATTTGGCGCTATATATTCAGACAAAAAGTGTATATCTAACACCCACACCTCCCAGATTTGTTAGTCTGATGATAAAGTGTAGCTTATTTCGGAGGCCAATGGTCATATCCTTTTTCACCACTCCAGCTGGTGCTTGGTATTGCACATAGTGATCTCATGCCAGTGTGCAGCTGCTCGGCTATTGTACCCAATTCATCATGCACCCAACAGACGGTCCCAGTGTTAATGTTTCTTTCATAGGATATTACCAAATCAATAAGTGTAACAACTGAGGGCAGACAATCTTACTCACGTCAGCTCTTAGTCTCATTCTTGTTTTGTCGATTCAACAAAGCCATAGTTAAGGTCCGTTTACATGTAACAATTATCATTATGATTCATTTGTAATAATTGCCCAAATTGATCTTTTTTCATGATGTTGAATTGTCCTTTGTTGTCCATGGTAGGGACAAATTACAGTGTGCTTAAGCAATTCTTTTGTGTATGCAGTGCCAACGGCGATACTTTGTGTGTTCCTGACTTGTCTTTGAGATTTTCTAATGCACAGTCTTATTGCACTTCTAGTTTCAAGGACTTTATAAAACATTATTGGAAGTTGGTACTTTGTTTCTTTAAGTACAGAACATTGTTTCTCCTGAATATATGAGAGGAAAGTTAGAGGTATTCCACTACTTAGGATAGGTCATCAATGTCTGATCGGTTGGGGTCCGATCAGCTGTTGTCGGTGTCGGCGGCCGCTGGCTGGAACTGCTCGATTGCAGAGCTGCTCCATCTTCTCATAGTGGCGCGGTCGGGTACTACACATCAGCTTCCTATTCAAATCAATAATCAGAAGACGGAGCAGCTCCGCAATTGAGCAGTTCCGGCTGCCGACACTGAGAACAGCTAATCGATGGGGGTGCCGGGTGTCGGTCCCTGACCGATCAGACATTGATGACCTATCCCAAGTTCAGTTTCAGTCTCCAACTAGTTTTCAACAGCCTTCATGGCATGTCATTGCAGATTGTTGTACTATGGTGGATAAGTGTGCCATGAATTTGTAATAAATCGCCAACAATGTCATCAACAAAGCACCCCCACACCATCACACCCCTTGCTCCATGTTTCACAGTGGGCACCACATATGTAGAAATCATATGCTCTGCATCTCACAAAGACACAGTGATTGATGCCAAAATTCTCAAATTTTGACTTATCAGACCACCATACAGATTTTTCCTGTTCTAATATCCAATCTTTGTGTTGATTAGCCCAGGCAAGTCTCCCCTTTTTAGCGGTCCTGATTATTGGTGTCTTTGTAAAATGTCCAAAGTAAAGACCTGCTTTTCACTATCTCCTCTAGACAGTTGATGTTGAGATCAGGGCTGTAGAGTCAGTAAGCCAAACCACCGACTCCGACTCCTCAATTTCCCTGACTTCCGACTCCACAGCACTGCCTCACTACTGAGCGTGTACATAAAGTGCAGCACAGATTCATCTCAACTAAAAGCCTAGACCCTTAGATCATTAACAGAACAGACATTTATAGGACATTTCATAACTTTCCCAAATTCTTCTGAAAACATTTACAGCACATCCTGTATTGTATTACTGTACCCAATTCATTATATATTTTAGGAGTCTGTCCATTTTATACTGATTCCGACTCCAACTCTGACTCCACTAAAATGGACACCCGACTCAAGTGCTCCGACTCCACAGCCCTGGTTGAGATGTGTCTACTTCTAGATGTCTTTACATTATGTATGAGGATTTTTATCTGACGTGTCTATTTGCATTCTCTGAGGCTGGTAACTTAGATGAACTTATCCTCTGTAACAGAAGTAATTCTTCGTCTTCCTTCCATGGCGTAGTCCCCATGATTGCCAAGTTCATCATAATGGTTTTCCTAATTGCACTTGAATAGACCTTCAAGTGTCTACTAATTTTCCAGATTGACTGAACTTTATTTCTTAAAGTAATGATGGACTGTGGTTTTTATTTACTTAATTGAGTGGTTCTTGCCATATTCTGGATTAGAACAGTTGTGGAATATAGGATTCAGCATTGTATAGAACTGTGTACCAACACTGCCTTTGCAAAGCACATCTAATTGTCACAAACACTTTCTGAAGACTGGTGATTCCACAAATAAACTCTTGACAAGGCATGCCTGTTCTTTTGCAGCTATTCTAGGTGCCTACCTGATAATGCTGCTTGAGAGTATGCCAAAGGGGTGTAAATCTGCCACCATTTTTTGAGGAATCTAATGTTTAACATCTATTTTGGTTTGTGTCACATCATCTGTTTGCTCCTCGTTTCCATGTGTTCTTTTGTGGTTTTGCTGCTTTCAGTCTGAATCTATAATGTGCACATTCAAATAAGAAAAAACGTGAACCATTACATGAACATATGTTTCCAAACTTTTGACTGGTACTGTATGCATACAACTACACAGACAACATTTAAGTTGCAAGCTGATTGTTATCTCCTGTGGCAGAGCTGTGCTAAGACTCTGCACAGTACATAGGTAACATTTTTTTTATGCTACATATTTTATTATTTTGTATTAAATGGGCTGTTTGTGTTGTCTACAACGTGTAAACACTGCAGCTAATCACTGGGCTCAGTGGTGCAGAGGTAGACAGCACCAGACCACTGAGGTCAGTGATTGGCAGCAGTGATCGCGTTGTACTCAGGACGGCAGCAGCGAGGAGGTGCTGCTTGGGCAGCAGGGGTTTCTACAAGTAAATAATGATTATTGGGGCATTTATTTGAAAGCATTATCTGCTTGATGCCTAATTATGTATAAAAGTGACAATCCTTTTAATTGTTATTTAATCTGTTGCCTCTCAAGTTTGTCTAGCTTTTATAGTTTGTTAGAAAAACCATATGTGTCTTTAGAAAGTCCGATGGAAGCCAGGGAACTGGTTGGAACACTGTCAACATCTATGAATAGCTATTTTTATAGAGCAACACTCAAGTCTTTGTGATGGACAAGTATCCCTGTGGATCAATTATCTCTCTTGTCTCCCATTCAGCAGTTTGGTTTGTCCCAGATTAATCAAAAAACAAAAATTGCTCTAAAATAGAATACATAATGCTGTGTAACTGCAGTTACTTCATTCCGGATGCTTCCCATTAACAATAATAGATAAACAGCAGTTTTACATGTATATAAAACGCTGCAGAATAGAGCCCTTGAGGTCTAAAAAGCAGTCAGAATCTATTAAGATAACAACACACAGAAGAGCAACTTGTGTGCATCACGTAAAAGCTGCTGGAGCTCTAAATGCTACTGTAATAGATGTTTTACAGTATCGCCAGCCAGTTTTATTGGACAAAGTGTAATTGGGAACCCAGTGCACCCAATTTTATGACATGAAGACTGTATATACAATCGTAGCGTTTTACTAAGTTGGCTTCATTTCACATAGCGACGGTGTTTCAGCATTTTAGGCACCTGTTCAAAGAGATACCACTCAGCGCTCTTTTTCATACGGCATAAAAAATTGGCAATCATAGTTTGGCGGTGTCGCAGTGTTTGCTTAATGCGAAAAAAAATGCAAAGGCAGGTATTTCCACCCATAACTAAGGGATATTTCCAACATATCCAAAAGTACATGCAAGACAATTGATGTAATTGTGGCTATGTTAATCAAGTGCTAGTGCACAGTTAACTACATATGGATGTATACACCCTGGATTAATCACAACAGGAGATATACAGTGGGTACGGAAAGTATTCAGACCCCTTTTAAATTTTTCCCTCTTTGTTTCATTACAGCCATTTGGTAAATTCTAAAAAGCTAATTTTTTTTTCTCATTAAAGTACACTCTGCAACCCATCTTGACTGAAAAAAAACAAAAGTAGAAATTTTTGCAAATTTATTAAAAAAGAAAAACTGAAATATCACATGGTCATAAGTATTCAGACCCTTGGGGATCCTCTGCCATTCTTCCTTGCAGATCCTCTCCAGTTCCGTCAGGTTGGATGGTGAACGTAGGTGGACAGCCATTTTCAGGTCTCTCCAGAGATGCTCAATTGGGTTTAGGTCAGGGCTCTGGCTGGGCCAGTCAAGAATGGTCACAGAGTTGTTCTGAAGCCACTCCTTTTGTTATTTTAGCTGTGTGCTTAGGGTCATTGTCTTGTTGGAAGGTGAACCTTCGGCCAAGTCTGAGGTCCAGAGCACTCTGGAAGAGGTTTTCATCCAGGATATCTCTGTACTTGGCCGCATTCATGTTTCCTTCAATTGCAACCAGTCGTTCTGTCCCTAGAGCTGAAAAACACCCCCATAGCATGATGCTGCCACCACCATGTTTCACTGTTGGGATTGTATTGGGCAGGTGATGAGCAGTGCCTGGTTTTCTCCACACATACCGCTTAGAATTATCACCAAAAAGTTCTATCTTTGTCTCATCAGACCAGAGAATCTTATTTCTCATAGTCTGGAAGTCATTCATGTGTTTTTGAGCAAACTCTATGTGGGCTTTCATATGTCTCTCACTGAGGAGAGGCTTTCGTCAGGCCACTCTGCCATAAAGGCCCGACTGGTGGAAGGCTGCAGTGATAGTTGACTTTCTGGAACTTTCTCCCATCTCCCTACTGCATCTCTGGAGCTCAGCCACAGTGATCTTGGGGTTCTTCTTTACCTCTCTCACCAAGGCTCTTCTCCCACGATTGCTCAGTTTGGCTGGACGGCTTGGTCTAGCAAGACTTCTGATGGTCCCAAACTTCTTCCATTTAAGTATTATGGAGGCCACTGTGCTCTTAGGAACCTTGAGTAATGCTGAAATTCTTTTAGAACCTTGGCCAGATCTGTGCCTTGCCACAATTTTGTCTCTGAGCTCCTTGGGCTCATGATTCTCATTTGGTCTGATATGCACTGTGAACTGTGAGGTCTTATATAGACAGGTGTGTGCCTTTCCAAATCAAATCCTATCAGTTTAATTAAACTCAGCTGGACTCAAATGAAGGAGTAGAAAAATCTCAAGGAGGTTCACAAGGAAATGGACAGCATGTGACTTAAATATGAGTGTCTGAGCAAAGGGTCTGAATACTTATAACCATGTGATATTTCAGTTTTTCTTTTTTAATAAATTTGCAAAAATTTCTACATTTCTGTTTTTTTTCAGCCAAGATGGAGTTCAGAGTGTACTTCAATGAGAAAATAAAATGAACTTTTTAGAATTTACCAAATGGCTGCAATGAAACAAAGATTGAAAAATTTAAAGGTGTCTGAATACTTTCCGTACCCACTGTAGCTTAAGAAGGGGTTGTCCTAGTAATGGACAACCCCTTTATACTAGGTGGTCGGCAGTATACTTAATTATGCATGTGGCAGTATATTTAATTATGCATGTTCCACCTGTGCTTGACCGCCTCCTTGTGTACAAGTGGAGGTATAAAGCCTTCAGCCTTGATTCACTCACCATATACCAGGACTAAGAACGCTGTAGTGTTCGAAACGAGTTGGTTTTTATGGATTGTATTCACTTCAGTCTTTAGCAAAATATGTATACTTTTTAACCTTTTTAATGAATTAAATAAAATTTTATGTTTTTATACATACTGGAAGCTGGATCCTTTACCCCTCTTGGACATATTACCCAAAACGCTATGCAGTGGTGTGCTTTCTGGGCTTCCCCATTAACTGGAATTATTTTGGAAAGAGTGAGCTAGATCATTTAGTTTATTTCAACTGATAGAGTATGCAATTAGATCATGGTTCCATTCACTTCCATTGCCAAGCAAAAAGAAAGACCAAAACAAGTGTTCACGTGTCTGTCTTATGAAAAAAAGCCAGCATCCAATCAAGATCAGAAAATGTTATTCAAGTGCACAGTATCCTTGTTTTCTTACATTCTTAAAGTGACTGGTAACTGGAACTAAGTGTACAGACACCAGCATTTCAACTGTATGGCAAAAGCATGGTGTAAACATAGTGTAAATGAGTATAAGGCCTCATTCACACATCCATGAATCACAAACGTGTTCTGTCTGTGATTTTAAGTTTATGGGTGGAACACATACCTATTAAAGGCTGTAGTGCTATTCTCATGTCCGTGTTTTTTTCGCAGAACCAACAGACGTGCTTTTTCCTTTTTTAATCAGTCACAGATGGCATGGATGGCATCAACATACAATACGTGTGCTGTCCATCATTAACTCTTTAATGAGTAGGGGAAGCTTTATAATTAATTTTTTAATCCATATGTGAAAATTATTGATGAAACACTAATGGTAAAACTGACAATGTTCCAGAACACCAATGAAACTGTGGTCCAGAACACTGATGAACTCGAGACCAAAACACTAGTGTAACTCTGGTTCAATACACTGATGTAACTTAGGTCCAAAACATTGATGAAGCTCGGGTCCCAAACAACAATGAAACTCGAGACCAAAACATTGATGAAGCTCGGGTCCAATATACCGATGAAACTCAAGTGCAACTGATGAAACTTAGGTCCAATACACTGATGAAGCTCAGGTCCAATACACCAATGTTACTTGGGTCCAATACACAGGCGAAACTTGGGTCCCAAACACAGATGAAACTTGGGTCCCAAACACTGATGAAACTTGGGTCCCAAACACCGATGAAACTCAAGACCAAAACATTGATGAAGCTCGGGTCCAATATACCGATGAAACTCAAGTGCAACTGATGAAGCTCGGGTCTAATACACTGATGAAGCTCTGGTCTAATTCTCCAATGACTCTCGGATCCAAAACACCGATGACGCTCAGACAATTTTTTTTTCCCGAATACATGAAAAATCACGAACGTCTCAATGAGGTCTAAGGGAGAATCCCTTAGTGGCAGATATAGGTAGCCACTGTGACATGTCTAGGAGTTGCATTAATAGAGTGCCAATACCCCTCCCATCATGATGCTTGTAGCAGTTCAACTATATCTACAAAAATATTGGGACACATCAACATTACACAAACATTGGCTTTTATGACATCCCATTATAAACCTAGAGGCTGGTGATTGTGGAATTTTTATGAGAGAAGTATTATGATCTGACTTAATACAATGGTGGCATCTTATTACAGTTCCACGCTTAAATTCAGTAAGATCTTTAGAACGACCCATTGTTTCACAGATTTGTGTAAAGGCATCCTATATGGCTAGTGGATGGATTTTATACATTTGTCAATGAGCAAGGGACGTGTCCCAATACTTTTGTCCAGACATTGTAAGTGCCATGGTACATGGATTCAACTTTTTATTTCAATAGTAATCACTTGTCCAACATCATTCTTCTGCTGCCACTTGGAACATCAGATGCCACTTGGATGTTCTCTGTGGGATCCATTTTTTTCTTACACACCCATAGACTTGACCAAGACTGTGGCGTCGGTAGGCCAAACCTCCGACTCCTCAATTTCCATGACTCCGACTCCCTCATACATGGCTCGTGTTTAAGTGATGAATTTACTGTAGCACAGATTAATCTCAGCTAAAAGTTTAGACCCTTAGATCAGGAATAGGACAGACATTTATAGGATATTTCATAACTTTCCCAAATTCTTATGAAAAAATATTCCCCACAAACTGCATTGAATTACTGTACCCAATTTATTATATATTTTAGGAGTCGGAGTCGGTTCATTTTATACCGACTCCACAGCCCTGGACTTGACTAGACTTGAGTATCATTTGAGTCTTATCAGTCTCGCGGACAGTCGGGCTGAGAAAAAAAATGGTTCATATGAACAGCCCTATTGAATAATGTGTGTCAGTGTGTTGTCCATGTGCTATCCTATCAAAAATTTGACAGCACACGTCCTATTTATACACTCATTTGCATGACCCTTAGCCTAAGTGGAAGTTCTCTGTGCCGCTCCCATCAAAGTACTCTCATTGATCAGACTAACTACATATCCTAGTGAAAATACTCAGGCTGTCCTGCAAATTATTTAACCTTTGCTTCATTGAGTATGCATATTATTTCAATGGAGTCGGGAGATAAGGCTCTGGATTTCTGCTTCTCTCATCCAAAATACAGCCGAATGTGCCGGTAATATTTAATATGCCTAGCCAGCTATATATCTTTTTTTCTTGCTAGAGTCTATTTTACATTGTAGTTCTGTTCAGGATTATTTGATGCTATTTTAAGATTTTTTATTCCAGTATGTATAGTATATTTAGTTTTTATATTTGGAAAAGATTAAGCACACCTCAAAGGACTGTTGACTTTATTGAAAAATTGCCGTTCAGCTCAAAATGTTAAAAGAAAAAATGCAAACTGTAAAATGGCTTCTGATTAAAGAGGATCTCTCACAAGTTCAAAGTGGCCAGGTTTTCTCTTATTTCATTCCCACTTCCCCAAGAAAATACGGTTCCAGAAATATGGGGCGTTTTATTTATTGCAAATTTTTATGGATGAGTGGACCCATGGAAGTTTTGGTTCGACCAAACTTTAGTCCAAAATTCGATTTGGGCTCCAGAACTGTACCCAATCTTGAACCCGAACCCCATAGAAATCAATGGTGACCCAAACTTTGGAGCTAGAAAATATCTCTCTCCTCTCTTCCCCTCCCTTGCCCTCTCCTCTCTCTCCCCGGACTCCTGAACTGTGAAACGGACTTCCAGGACTTCTTAGGTGTCTGGTATGAACCCCGAACTTTACAGTTCAGGTTCACTCATCTCTAGTCTTTACCAAGGTTGCGTGTCTGATTAGATTCTCTGGGGGGTGTCTATAGGCTGCTGTACACATTGTAATTACCCTGTGAGCAACACCTACTTGATAAAGACCATAAAACCACTAAATAAATAAAGTCCACATCTTTGCTCTGGAAACATATGGTGGATTTAAAAAAATAAAATAAAAAGGGAATACCCTGGAGCAACGAGAATCTGTGACCGATCGTCCTTAAAGAGAAATGGTCTGTTGATTTAGGCTGCCCGAACCATGGGCAGAAATGAATTCGAGACCGACCGGTTAGTGCATTCTAAACATCTGGGTTTTACTCTCTGCAGAAAGAAGGGACTTGTGTAAGAGGCAAGTCCCGACTGGCAACCCTTACCCACACAGCTAGAATGATAGGTGTCCCCCTGTCCACACACATGCAAAGAAACTTGTCAGTCTAGCTAATTGTGTGTCTCCCCCTTACAGCTGCCCCTCCACGTTTCAGCACATCTTGGTTGTTCTCTAGATTGTAATGTATGACTATATCTGTTGTCTGTAGTTGGCGCATGAGTGATGAGTGTGAGCAAGGACCTGTAGTATATGCAGATGGGAGTCTGTGCAGTATGTGTGCATGCCTGAACTTTGTGCGCGTGCCTGGACTTTGTGCAGGTGTACAATGTGTGAAACTGGAGTGTGTATGTGTGTGTAGGGTCTACAGTGTTTGCAACTGGAGTGTGATTGCTAGAACAGGGCACTACCAGTACTGAAGGGGTATTTTGGCCAGAGTAGATTACCATCTATACCATATATGTCAAACTCTGGCCTGTGGGCCAAATCTGGCCCACAGGGTGGTTATATGTGGCCTTCGACACCAGAACCGCTACCCCTATGTGGGGCCCATTATTCTGTATGGAGGACTATGTGGGGCCATTATTCTGTATGGAGGACTATGTGGGGCCCATTATACTGTATACTGGTTGGCCCGCGACTTTATCCAAGTTTGTCATTTTGGCCCTTTGTGTGTTTGAATTTGACTTCCCTGATCTATACACTGGTGATAACAGTAGTTAAAGCGCACCTGTCAGCAGGACTGTACTCAGTAAACCACATACACTGTCAGGTGGGCTACATTACGCTAATTAAAATGATACCTTGGTTGATGAAATCCGTCCTGTGGTTCTTGTGTAATCTTTACTTTCAGTTTGGAGATAATGATATGCTCGTGCTTCAGTGCGGCCTGTGGGGGGCGCTCTATCTGGTGCTCTGCTTATGTATTCATCTGTATGCTCTTATGACAGGTCACTGATCCTTCAGTGACCTGCCTCCTATTTTACCTAGCCCCTCACTACTAGATGCATTATGTAAAATAGGAGGCAGGTCAGTGAAGGCACAGTGAGCTGTCATAAGAGCATACAGATGAGTATGTAAGCAGAGCACCAGATAGAGCGTCCCCCACAGGCCGCTCCGAAGCACGAGCATATTATTATCGCCAAACAAAGTAAAGATTACACAAGAACCACGGGATGGATTTCATCAACCAAGGTATCATTTTAATCAGTATAATGTCGCCCACCTGACAGTGTAAGTAGTTTACTGAGCACCGTCCTTCTGTCAGGTGCTCTTTAATTACCCCCCACCAATTAGCAGAATAGGGCACCTTGGTTCCTCTTCCCTGCAGGTTCACTGCTAGTATAAATGGATCAGTATTGGAGCATGCACCTTATCTCTTGGTTCAAAGCCTATTACAACCATGGCTGAGTAATGTGCCCAATCTTGTGGCTAAGGGGAATGAGGTATCAGGGTGCCCCCTGGCTACTACCTACCAGAGAGTATGCGGAATTTGTGTGTATGGACTATATTGCTTTGCAAAGTATATTTAGGGGGAGCGCATGTGTGTTTATAGACTGTATATAGATGTGCAGAGTGTTTGCAGGACCAGTCACAATATTTCTTCCTTGTCTAATGCTTCTGATATACAAATTGTGTGTCCCCAATGTATCACAAACTACTGTAGGTATGACAGCTATAACTTGGGGGCAATATGGGGGTGCACTATGAAGACTTTACCTGGACTTCATTGCTTGTCCCACCACTGGTCTGTACATTGAGCTTGCCATCAACTGCTTGCTCCTGAGAAAAAGAAATTCTGAAAAGTAGAGTTCCCTTTTAAAGAAGTAACTTTTCTTTTATTGTTAAACTGGTTATCTTATTAGAGACAACCCGCTGATTGTAGCTGATTAATTTTGGCATAAAAATCAACTGAACACATTTGGCTTGATTTTGACGAATGAAAGCCACAGCCGAGCTTCCTTTTCCCTGGAGCGGCCTTTGCAGGGGACGTTTGGTATTACATGGCTGCCGTTCAAGTGCATGAGCATCATTTTGTAATATGAGGACAGAGTCCGCCAGAACGGAAACCGCTCTATGGTGTATGAACAAGGGGTAGTCAGTATGAGGCAACAACTCAAATTTATGAGATGGACCGCAGTTTGGTGACACAGCCAACTTTTTCCTGACTCTGCCTCCTGGTCCCACTCTCCAGCTCTTAGGAGACCTCGCCTAAAAAAGCATAAAGCACTCCATTGTCTAAACATAGCATTTGCTGGAACCAATGAACTGTGTTCTGGGGGTAGAAGTCTTGTCAGTCCCCCACCCACATTTTTCCCATCACCTTGCCAATCACCATTTTTTCCCAGGATATTGACATAAAAGAATAGAAAACTTAAAATTTCTGCTACTTTGAGCACATCTGCTGGACAGACTAAACATGAAATTAAAATGGCATTAAATGAGACTATATAAACTATTTCTAATTAAGAAGTATTAAGAAAAGATGGAATCGTAGCAAATGACTGCTCAGAACCCTGAAAGTAATGAAACAATACTATAAAACGTGTAAGTGAAATGTAGCTTATAATTGAATGTAATTGCTTATGTGTTCCCTTTCTATTCTGATGTGTCAGAAAACAAAGCCTTTTTAATTTAGGCACTTGTTCCATTGATCCCCAGAGACACTGCATAAATCATTCAGCTTTTGAAGTCTCTTCAAGAAACATTGGATTTTAGGGTCTTTTTACATTTCACTTTAGTATACAATACACATGAGAGCAAAAGAAAATACCAGCTAAGTGCATTGCCGATGTAGCTATGCATTGAAAGCTATCCCAAGAAGATCTCTGTTGGACCAAGGGAAATATCTAAACCAAGAAGGGAGATTTGTGCACTACAAAGACACTGCCTGTATGTTAATATCGGAAAGATCATTTGCAAAATGTGGATGTATGAGAAAAAGCTATATAATAATGCTTTGTAGATTAAGATCTATCTATCTATCTATCTATATATATATATATATATATATATATATATATATATATATATATATATATATATGTGTGTGTGTGTGTGACAACTCAGGGCATATTAGCTCATTTAATTGTATAGTGCTATGGAATATGTTGCTTCTTTATAACTAAAATTATTATTAATGGGATTGGCATCTTCTAAGTTAGAGTTATTGATACAAGAACTACTTATTATTTATTGTTGCTTGTAAGGCAGAATTCTGGTGTAAAAGTTTTTAAAAGTTGCAAAATTTAGGCGCAATTCGGAGTTGCGGCAAAATTTTGTGATTTCTGACATCTTCACTCCAGTTTATCCCAGCTCCCCTGAAATGGTAGGAGCTCCAAGGGGACCGGGACTTAGCGACTGCCGGTTGTCAAATTCATGATGAGCGGCAACATTTGCTATGCCACAAATCATTTTCTAGCAGGGGCAGGAGTAGGATTTGTGGCGAGGTGCACACAGGGGTGTATACCACTTGTCTGGCGCTTCTGATTCATGAAGAGGCGTGCACCTCGTTATTGTTTACGCCGATCTTGATGAATCAAGCTCAATGATTCTGATATTTCTAGCACCACACATGCCGGTATTGAGGCTGGGTGGAGTGCAAGGCACCTGATTCATTAAGTGGCGCACTCTGCTAGACTTTTTTTTTTTTTTTTCTTCCGTAATCTTGTATTGGGTTTGGCTAAAAAGACAGCCCAGAGGTGAGGTATGCAGGCTGCCAGACTCCAGCCTGTCTCTCAGGCTGCCCGTAAAACCTTGGCTCAGATGCATCAAACAATCCTCCTAGTGCTATGTGCACTAGAACAACACTCCAGGATTACATCACAGGTGACAACCATCTCTGTGACACATACCTTCCATCAACTATATGCCCGGTAGCTGCCTTACAAATATATATATAGTCATGGCCGAAAGTGTTGGCACCCTTGAAATTGTTCCAGAAAATTAAGTATTTTTCAATTGCACGTGTTTTGTTATACACATGCTTATTCGCTTTGTGTGTATTAGAGCACCACAAAAAGAAACAGAGAAAAAAGGCAAATTGGACATCATTTCACACAAAACCCCAAAAATGGGCCAGGCAAAATTGTTGGTTGCACAAGATTTGGAATAAATAACTGCAATCATATGCTTCCTATAACCAACAACAAGCTTCTTTCACCTTTAAACTGGAATTTTGGGCCACTCTTCTTTTGTAAACTGCTCCAGGTTTCTCATATTTGAAGGGTGCCTTCTCCCAACACAGGTGTTTTCATCTGATTTAGATCTGAACTCATTGCTGGCCACTTCAGAACTCTCCAGCGCTTTGTTTCCATCCATTTCTGGGTGCTTCTTGAAGTATGTTTGGGGTTATTGTCCTGCTGGAACACCCATGACCAAGGGCACAAATCCAGCTTTCTGACACTGGGCACTACATTGCAACACAAAATTCTTTGGTAATCTTCAGATTTAATTTCTTTGTAGGCCTCATTCCGCTTTTGGTAAACAGTAGAATGATGTGCTTTACCAAAAAACTCTATCTTGGTCTCATCTTTCCACAAGACTCTTTCCCAGAAGGATTTTGGCTTAATCACTTCCTTTTTGGCAAATTGCAGTCTAGCTTTTTTATGTTTCTGTGTCAGCAGTGGGGTGCTCCTGGATCTCTTGCTATAGCATTTCATTTCATTCAAATGTCAACCGATA
The DNA here is from genome assembly GCF_046119375.1 of Phyllobates terribilis. NCBI lineage: Eukaryota > Metazoa > Chordata > Amphibia > Anura > Dendrobatidae > Phyllobates > Phyllobates terribilis. The sequence goes on along the minus strand of NW_027362763.1, from coordinate 454,303,806 downwards.
CTTTGTGTTGACACTGATGCACCCTGAGCCTGCAGGACAGCTTGAATTTCTTTGGAACTTGATTGGGGCTGATTATCCACCATCCGGACTATCCTGCATTGTTACTTTTCATCAATTTTTCTTTGCAGTCGACGTCCAGGGAGATTAGCTACAAGTTTCATGGGTTGTAAACTTCTTGATTATGTTGCGCACCGTGGACAAAGGAACATCAAGATCTCTGGAGATGGACTTGTAAAGTTGAGATTGTTCAACAATTTTGGTTCTCAAGTCCTCAGAAAATTCTCTTCTCCTCTTTCTGTTCTCCATGTTTAGTGTGGCACACACTGACACACAAGGCAAAGAATGAGTCAACTTGTCCCCTTTTTATCTGGTTTCAGGTATGATTTTCATATTTCCCACACCTGTTACTTGCCACATGTAAGTTTGAACGAGCTTCACATGCTTGAAACAAAGTTGTTTACCCACAATTTAGGAATAGTGCCAACAATTTTGTCCGGTCCATTTTTGAGGTTTTGTGTGAAATTATGTCCAATGTTCCTTTTTTTCCTGTGGTTTTTTTTTTATTTTGTTACAATACACACAAAGGTAATAAACATGTGTAATTGCAATCATTTTCTGGGAGAAATACTTTTTTACATTTTTGCTTATGTTTCTTACCATAAAGGCCAATATTGGTAATGGAGGAAAAGGTAAATTAAAGCTTAAGCCTTATTTGTCCTACAGATAGATGTAAGTTCATCAACTTAATAAAAAAAAAGTTATAGCTGTTTCACCTGTACATGAAAAACAAATAGGAAACATTATACAGGACATCTAGACCCAATCATGGCTTATGTTAAGTGGCTGAAGATGTAATGTAATCAGTTTGTATGGTCACGTAGCCTCTTCTCTTACTCTGCTTCTCTTCTGTTTTCTCTGAACATCATTACTCCTTGTAATCTGAATTGGAAATGAACACAGCAGTGTCAGTTCTCACTGCTTTATGTTTCTTGAAATCAGAGGTAGAGATAAAAAATGGACATCAAAATGAATTATAGTTTTGGCACCCAGTAAAGCCATTTTCTGTTTAATTATAAGCTGCATTGGTGGATTTCCTCTTATGTGGATGGACCGCATGGTTGTGCTTTATCTTCATCTTAAGAAAATACTGTTGGTGCTCTTTCTTGTAGGTAATAGCTTTGGGAGTAATTAATAGCTTTTATTTTGAGGCACCTTATTTGTTAACTACTTTAACAATGCCAAAGCCAAGGTCACTTTACAACTTAATTAAGACTGCTTGTAATGGGAGGATTATTTATTTCTGTATGCTATAATTAATTCAGTGGGCTGTACATAAGGTTAAAAGCAGGTACTTGAGAATTTAAAAGCTCACTCGACATTTCGCTTTCACAAGTGAGCACATTAATTGACAGGTTACCTATGCTGAGGGCATACGCTAGTTTTGATTGCATCGCTGCAGAGAAGCAATTTCTCGGATGTAATTTCAGTGGGATAAAGTGTTATTATTGAAGCTTATAACTTGTTTCAGTACATATTAGACAAGTAAATTGATTTGAAAGGAAACCGCAAGACAGTCTTCCTCTCCGTGTATCTATCACTAATCACAAGGCTTATATGTGGCCTCCCGAGGGGGGTTCTTGTAAGAGTGTTTAGATCAGGCCTCAGAAACATTGTGTGTTGCTCTCTTTTAATTTCTTTGAAGTGCCTTCTTCATCATATGTTCCCATATCTGTTATAGTATACTTGTGTAGAATAATGAATGCTGATATGGCACTTAAAAAAAATTGACAGTAGTATTTAATGCATATAAAAAATACTAGTTAGAGCTCATGGCGACACTGTGCGAATGGACTCGGTATAGGAGCACCGTAATATGTACTGCCATATGATGCCTTTATAAGGTACTACATTCACCGAGTGGTAAAACTCAATTGGTTAAGGCGTTTGGCCGTAAATAAATATTTGCTTTGGTGTTTGTGTTTTTATATTATTTGGAGAACGTCAGGTTCTAGAGAGGTGAAACTTGTTGAACGTTTGGAAGCACCTGATGTACCTATATGACAAATTTGGTACAGATTGGTCCTGTCGTTTAGCCGTAGATTAATATTTGTTTTCATATTCCGTTTTTCTGGCGAATTAACTTAAGAATTGGCAGGACTTAGAGAGCTGAAACCTTGAGTAAAACCTTCCGAAGCTGCTGATTTACCTTTGTTGTAAATTTTGGACAGTTGTTTGACTGTAAATTAATATATGCACTTGTTCTTTCTTTTGGCAAATATCCAAAGAAATGGTAGAGTCTAGAGAGCTGGTCTCTATCCTATTTCACCTAGCCCCCGCACTACTAGATGCATTATGTAAAATAGGAGGCAGGTCAGTGTAGGCACAGTGAGCTGTCATAAGAACATACTGATGAGTATGTAAGCAGAGCACCAGATAGAGCCCCCAACAGGCCGCCCCGGAGCACGAGCATATCATTATCTCCAAACTGAAAGTAAAGATTACACAAGAACCACAGGACGGATTTCATCAACCAAGGTATCATTTTAATCAGTGTAATGTCGCCCACCTGACACTGTCTGTAGATTACTGAGCACAATCCTGCTGACAGGTGTGCTTTAAGTGCTTTTTGACTGTAAATAAATATTTGCTTTGTAGCATAGCTGGGAAGGACATGGTTATTTCCCAGCTCTGCAGTGTTTGATTAGAAGCACCTGCAGTGTTCCTCTAAACAAGCAGAAAGTAGGTTCATTGTGTGCCAATCTCCCGAGGAAGTGTCAGTCTGCTGAATGAAGCAGAGTCGAGTGTGCTACTGGTTAGTGATCAGCCAAATTGTGAGCTGTAGCTGAGCGAGAGAGACAAGCCGGGGTCTCTCTCTGCATGGAGACTGCTCTAAGCAGGCTGTTAGTGAGAGCTGCAGAGAACCATGTGGAAGCTGCAGCATGTTCAGTGTGAACTGTGCCTGGAGTTGAACACTTCTGTTTGGGCTATATGCTGCCGGAGCTCATGGGGAAGGTGATACTGAGACTGCTAGGACCGTACCTCTTCTGTGTATGAAGTTTTCTCTGGGAGGAAGCACTGTAATATGTTTGGGTGAGCCCATACTGACATATGTGATAATGATTACATGCACAGGCTGTGTGAGGAGAACCGCAAGTATTGCTGGTTGCAATGGACAATAGTTGTTTTGTTTTACAGAGCTGGTGCTAGCTCAGCCGTATTTGAGTTGCCCGGTTCTGTTCTGTTTAGTTAACGTCTGGACAAGGCTAGGGATTTATGTTTGAGTTTTTTTTGCCTGTGGAAAGTAATAAAAACTGCCCATGTTTGGACCAAAACTGCATTGCCTGTGTGAACGCTACTGAAGGCCTAATGCCTACCTGAGAGAGTGAATTCCTACAGCTTTCATATTTTTTTTATGAGTATCTTCAGAACGGCAGGTCCAATTGGTCTTCACCATTCCAAAGATCCTGATTTACCTATGTGCAAAGTTTAGTTGTTTGGCCGCATATAAAGAATGGACATCGGACAGCAAATGTAATTCATTTTCATATATTATATAAAGATGTTTTTCATTTTATATTGTTATTTATTCCAGGGCACTGTACATGTGCAAAAAGGTTTAGGTATGAGTACAATATGCATATGTCTAGTGAGTAACAGACTGGAAAGGACCCCGCATGTGAGAACTTGCAATCTGCAACACGACCTCTCAGTGTCTTTACTGCTGTTCCTCACCATCCGAAGCTCGGTGATGTCTGGGCTTCACATATATATATTTTTTTATCATTTAAGGGATTGTCCGAGACTTTAACATTGATGGCTTATCAATGTCTGATCGGTTGGCCCTGGCACCCCCGCTGACCACTTGTTCCCGATGTCGGAATTGCTCAGTTATGGAGCTGCACAGCACTGCTCTGTTCCAGGCTCGGTTTGAGACCACCAAAGGGGCTTTTTGAGTATCTAATATTTGTGATTTAGCTTCTCTCCAATCTGTAGAGAGAGACAAATGCTGTGACCTTTTTAACTGCGCCAGTCTCACCCGTGTGGCTGTGGCTGGTACTGCAGCTTTGCCCCATTGTTTTTAGTGGTATAGCTTTAGAAACAGACATAGCCTCACAGGCACACAATGCATGTCCCTGTGTCTGATCTTTCAGTGAAAAGAACATGTAGCCCCTGGAGATTGCATAGGTACAGTTGCTTGTTTGGGCAATTATCCCCCACGTGAACCACCTCCCAATGATATTATGTGGCATTTTTTTACATGAAGTCAGTGTCAGGTATACTTTAACCATGTTGGCAGCATACAAGAAAACCACCTGAATGAAATGCTTTGCAGGTCTGAAAATTCTGTGCTTTCATTAGTTAAGGATTTTTTACATTTTTTAAATGATAGATAAAGCTCGTGTAGAAAAAAAATAATAAAAATACACAAGCTATATTGTATAAGAATACATTGCGGGATGGAAGCTACTAATCTAATAAACTCTTAACAGATCCTTAGAAAATGCAGAGGAATCAGAATGTTTTAAACTTCAATTTGGTGAGTGTAGCATGTGTGATGCATAATCCTTTTTTCCCGGGTGGCTTTGTGAATAATCAGATTTCTCAGTAGGGTCTATACTAAGATTTAAGTACATTGATTTTGCATACAATTCTGATTTGCAAATTTTCCAGCCTCCGTTAAAACTTAATTAAGACAAGGATAATATAGAGTAGGATTTGTAGTGATGGCAGGAAGAATAGTGGCGATAAGACACTGTATTTTACTGGAGTAACCTACAGAACGTAGAACGCTAGTCATTATACATTTATACATACATTGTCTGTTTTTTATTTCTAGGTGTTTATAAAGTTATTATCTTGTTGATGGTCGGGTATGAAACAGTTGCTTATCAAACCTCCTACCAACAAATTCCCTTTAAACCCGTTCTAATTACTCTCCTAACTTGCCTTCTTACCTTTGTTTCCCAACCCTGGACTGCCCGGCTCAGGCATTGGGTTTCAGTAGTACTTGCAGTTCAAAATGGAGGGAATACTTCCTAAATGCCAGGACACTCCTCAGAAGACAACACCCAGTGGACACTCGCCAGCTAATTTGCGTGCGACATGAGAATAGTTATTTGTTTTCCACCTATTTTGCTACTATGACTATGTTCTAATTAGTTTTCTGTGAACTGTATGAAGTAGTTTGAAATGTGCTTACAGGCCCCCTTTATTCTCTTACTGATGTGGGACACAATAGTACATTCTACATCAGGTCAACAGTATGAATTGGACTCAGGAGCTGAGAAGCTGTGACCACACCATACCTGGCACATGTTGGCTGTATTATACATCCATCATCTGCCTGTAAGAGCAGCTGCTGGAAGACCCCCGTTGCTTTCATCACGGTCCACCAATGAAGCCCAATCAGTGGCTAAGCTTCATAGGAGAATGCCAATTTCTCTACATATTGCAATACCTTAGTATTGCTGCATATAGAACAAGCAAACAAAATGCAGGATTGAGTCCTCCAAAGCATGAGTGCTTAACCTGCAGCCTGCAGCCCCCCAATCATCTAGTCATAGACATGCTTGTATGTATCTGTTGGCTTCTGACATATACAGTGCGGAAAATAAGTATTTGATACACTGCCGATTTTGCAAGTTTTCCCACTTGCAAAGAATGGAGAGATCTGTAATTTTTATCATATGTACAATTTAACTGTGAGTGACAGAATCTTAAAATAAAAATGCAAAAATCACATTTTATTGTTTTGAAATAATTCAATTGCATTTTATTGCATCAAATAAGTATTTGATTACCTACCAACCAGCAAGAATTTTGGCTCTCACAGACCTCTTAGTTTTCCTTTAAGCAGCCCTCCTACTCTGCACTCATTACCTGTATTATTTTCTCCTGTTTGAACTTGTTACCTGTATAAAAGACACCTGTCCACACAATCAATTACACTCCAACCTCTTTACCATGGCCAAGGCCAAATAGCTGTGTAAGGACACCACGGACAAAATTGTAGACCTGCTCAAGGTTGGGATGAGCTACAGGACAATAGGAAAGCAGCTTGGTGAGAAGGCTGTTGGCACAATTATTAGAAATTGGAAGAAACATAAGATGACTGTCAGTCTTCCTTGGTCTGGGGCTCCATGCAAGATCTCGCCTAGTGTGGTGAAGATGATTCTAAGAAAGGTCAGGAATCAGCCCAGAACTACACAGGAGGACCTGGTCAATGACCTGAAAAAAGCTGGGACCACAGTCTCAAACATTACTGTTAGTAATACACTACGCTGTCATGGATTAAAATCCTGCACTGCATGCAAGGTCCCTTGCCCACGCTAGCACATGTCCAGGCCTGTTTGAAGTTCGCCAGTGACCATCTGTATGACCAAGAGGAGCCATGGCAGAAGGTCATGTGGTCAGATGAGACCAAAATAGAACTTTTTGGTATCAACTCCACTCACCGTGTTTGGAGGAAGAAGAAGAATGAGTACAACCCCAAGAACACCGTCCCAACCGTGAAGCTCGATGGGGGAACATCATACTTTGGGGGTTCTTTTCTGCAAAGGGGACAGGACGACTGCACCATATTGAAGGGTGGATGGATGGGGTCATGTATCACGAGATTTTGACCAACAACCTCCTTCACGCAGTAAGAGCATTGAAGATGGGTCGTGGCTGCGTCTTCCAGCATGACAATGACCCGAAACACACAGCCAGGGCAACTAAGGAGTGGCTCTGTAAGAAGCATTTCAAGGTCCTGGAGTGGACTAGCCAGTCTCCAGACCTAAGCCCAATAGAAATTCTTTGAAGGGAGCTGAAACTCAATGTTGCCTAGCGACAGTCCTGAAACCTGAAAGATCTGGAGAAGATCTGTATGGAGGAGTGGGCCAAAATCCCTGTTGCAGTGTGGGAAAACTTGGTCAAGAACTACAGGAAACGTCTGACCTCTCCAATTGCAAACAAAGGTTTCTGTACCAAATATTAAGTTCTGTTTTTCTATTGTATCAAATACTTATTTCATGCAATAAAATGCAAGTTAATTATGTAAAAATCATACAATGTGATTTTCTGGATTCTTTTTTAAGATTCTGACTCTCACAATTGAAGTGTACCTAAAATAAAAATTACAGACCTCTCCATTCTTTGTAGGTGGGAAAACTTACAAAATCGGCAGTGTATCAAATACTTATTTTCCCCAATGTATATATTCCCTGTCAGTGAGAAGAGGTGTAGTGCAGATCAGGGATAGATAAGTCAATATGGTTCACTAGGTGCCTTTCTCTGGAACACCCAAATATTTGCTGAAAGGGGGTCTCCAGACCCCTGACTCCAGGAAAGATTTGATGTGTGGAGAGGTGGCTGTGCAGAAATAGGGCTCTCTTCCATGTAGTTTTATGGGAGGAGTGAAACACATTTTAGCAACTCACAATAAGTATAGTAGAAGGAGCAGCATACACAGACTCTTCCTGTTCTAGAAAGCAAACAGCCGAAACGGTGACTCCACATTTTGGTGATAGGTGGGGGTCCTGTAACTTGCATATATATCACCTACATGGAATTTAAAGAGAATTTGTCACCAGGTTTTTGCCATCTAATCTGAGAGTAGCATAATATACTGCAGAGACAGAGACCCTGATTGTAACGTTGTATTGCTTACTGGGCTGCTTAGTGTAGTTTTGATAAAATCACTGATTTACTAACAGGAGATTATCATTAGGGAACTCCCAACCCTGCTGTCAGGTAGTCAAGCATATTGATGAGCTCTGTATAACCCCGCCCCCACCACTGATTGGCTGCTTTCTGTGTACACTGTACATGGGTAGAAAAGCTGCCCATCAGTGGTGTAGGCGGGGTTATACACAGCTCAACATTCAGAGAACTGCTAGATCTGCAGCAGATAAAACAGTGATGTTATAAAAATGACTGTAAGGAACCCATTAAGTGATATATCGATGGAATCAGGGTTTTTGCCCCTACAATATTCTGCTCTGACATGGGGTAGCAAAACCCTGGTGATAAATTCTCTTTAACCCCGTCACGATATATGACTTAGGGGACATGGATTTATATAGTGTGACCAAGTTAGTTAAAAATAAAGAATAAGTTTATACTCACCTTCCGATGTCTTCCCGGTGTTTTGTCTGCGCCGTCCGGTGTCTTGCATTGCTCGCGCTGTTGTGAAGGACCTGCCATGACGTCACTGAGTCATGTGACCCATCACATGGCTCAATGACATCACCCCAGGTCCTTCACACCCCCGCAAGCAGTGCAAGACACCAGACGGAGCAGACAAAACACCGGGAAGACATCGGAAGGTGAGTATAAACTTATTCTTTATTTTTAACTAACTTGGTCACACTATATAAATCCATGTCGTTTGCATGGATTTATATAGTGTGAACAAGTTGTCAAGCACTTTTCCAAGTGATGCTAAAATCGCTTGGAAAAGCGCTTGATAACCCGCATGCAGAAATGCAAGTGAAGAACGCTTCTACCTGGCAGGAAAAACGCATGTAAAATCCGCATGTACAATCCGCATGTGTTTTTCCTGCCAGGGAGAAGCGTAAAAAATATGCAGCATTTCTCCATCGTGGGCACATAGCCTTAAAGTTACGTTATACCTCGTGTCCCTGACTTTTATGCTGGCTTGCACGCCGAACCCACATCTTTCCCTGCTGATGATAGCGGAATTATTCAGACATCGTCTACGTCTAACAGCAGCAAGTTAAGCGGAGCTCCTCCAGTGGCTGTTAACGTATTAAATGCCGGTCAATCTCTGATAGCTGCTTTTAACACGCGTTGGCAGTGGGGCATGTTCTTCCACACTCCCATAGGCTCGTCTGTGACGTGTTTGCGGGCGCCGATGGGTTGCCATGGCTGCCAGGGGTCTGCTGAAGACCTCCATGCTTGTCATGAGGATTCTCTTGTTAAAGCCAGCGTTTGGCTCTCAGTTATAAGAGATTGAGACTTTAGCTTTAAAGCCATGAATATGCATAACACAAGCGATCAGATGATCGCAGCTTCAAGTCCTCTAAGGGAACGAACATATACAGTTAAAAGTGGAAAAAATGTTTTTAATAATCTGAAACAACTTACATTTTTTGCAGTTTCAATGCATTTGGATTTTTTTACCACTTTCCTGTCCATCACATGATAAAATGAATGGTGTCAGACAAAAGTACTACTCGGCCCGCAAAAAATAAGTCCTTATACAGTTATGTGGACGGAAGGAAAAACAATGGAAATTGGCCACGCATGAAGGGGTTATTGACAATATTGTTTTGTAACTATCCCAGATCATAATACCACTTTAGGTTTATGCGACCCTTGAAATTGATTCAGTCTGGCAATGTAGCCTTTGGGCCAGAAAAGGGTGGGCACCTCTGCTCTAAAGAGACTAAAAAGCGAAGTAAAAAATATAGCTGGAATTTTCAAAATCGAAACAAAATTCAAATCATTTCTATTCTAGTTTAAAAATTAAGAAATAAAAAAATAAAAGCAAAAGAATATATGGTATAACACATCCAGAAAAGTTTGATCTATCAAAATATAAAATTAAGTAACCCAATATGGTAAATGCCATAAAAATTAAAACGCCAGAATTGCTATTTTCTTTTCGATCGTCATAACTTCCTAAAAAGTGCAAAAAAAACCCTGATCAAAACATCATATGAACCCCAAAATATTAATAAAAAAATGCAGCTCACTATGCAGAAAGCAAGCCCTATGTATAGATATATATAAATTCATTTTACCACGCAATGTACTGGAAAAGTTGAAAAACTAAAACTAACCTAAAATTCTTAAAGCAGTTCCATTTTTGAGAAGCAAAGAGCAAATTCCTCCATTATTTATTTCATTAATTATTTTTTTTTTTTTTTTGGGGGGGGGGGGGGTTGTGTTGTTCACTATGCGGTAAAAATGACCTGGCAATATTCTCCATTTCAGTATGATTACATCAATACCAAATTTGTATTATATGTACAGTATATACATAGACACAAGTTGGTACCCTTGAAATTGTTCCAGAAAATGAAGTATTTCTCTCAGAAAAGTATTACAATTACACGTTTTATTATATACATGTTTATTTCCTTTGTGTGTATTACAAACTGCTCCAAACAGCAATTTTAAGATCTCTCCACAGGTGTTCAATGGGATTTAGATCTGGACTCATTGCTGCCACTTCAGAACTCTCCAGCGCTTTGTGTCCATCCATTTCTGGGTGCTTCTTGAAGTATGTTTGGGGTCATTGTCCTGCTAGAAGAACCATGACCTTGGAGGCACACCCAACTTTCTGATAATAGGCACTACACTGCAAAATCTTTAAATTTCATGATACCTTGCTCACAGTCAAGGCACCCAGTGCCAGAAGCAGCAAAACAACCCCAAAACATCTTTGAACCTCCATCATATTTGATTGTAGATACTATGTTCTTTTCTTTGTAGGCTTTATTCTGTTTTTTGTAAACAGTAGAATGATGTGCTTTACCAAAAAGCTCTATCTTGGTCTCATCTGTCCACAAGACGCTTTTCCAGAAGGATTTTGGTTTACTCGTGTACATTTTGTCAAAATGCAATTTAGCTTTTTTCTGTCTGTGTCAGCAGTGGGGTCCTCCTGGGTCTCCTGCCATAGCTTTTCATTTCATTTAAATATTGACAGATAGTTCGCCCTGACACTGATTCACCCTGAGCCTGCAGTATAGCTTGAATTTCTTTGGAACTTGATTGGGGCTGTTTATCCACCATCTGGACTATCATGCGTTGCAACCTTTCTTCAGTTTCTCTGCAGTCCATGTCCAGGGAGATTAGCTACAGTGCCAAGGGTTGCCCACACCTATTACTTGCCACAGGTGAGCTTAAACGAACATTACATGCTTGAAATAAAGTTGTTTGCCCACAATTTTGGAAAGGTGGCAACAATTTTGTCTGTCCCACATTATGGGTTTTGTTTGAAATAATGTCCAATTTGCCTTTTTTTCAGTTTTTTTGTTGTTCCAATACACACAAAGGAAATAATCATGTATATAACAAAACATGTGTCATTGCAATAATTTTCTGGGAGAAATACTTCGTTTTCTGGAACAATTTCAAGGATGCCAACACTTTCAGCCATTACTGTTTGTGTATACATATATACAGTATTAATGCATCTTCTATATATATATATATATATATATATATATACACACCGTATTTTTCAGACTATAACATGCACCGGACCATAAGATGCACCTAGGTTTTAGAGGAGGAAAATAGAAAAAAAATGTAAGCAAAAAATGTGGTCATGATGCACTGTTAAGGGGGAGGGGGTCTGCTGCTGACACTGGCATAGGGGTAATGTCCCCCAATTCTGTTAATATCCTCCATCCTGGTATATATGGCACTTCCTTCCTGTTACTCGTGGCCCCTCATCCCCATCCTGGTATGCATGACACCCCTCATCCCCATCATGGTGTGCATGGCACCCCTGATCCCCTTCCTGGTATGCATGGCACCCCAATCCCACATCCTGATATGCATGGCACCCCTCATCCCCATCATGGTATGCATGGCACCCCTGATCCCCTTCCTGGTATGCATGGCACCCCCTAAACCCCATCCTGGTATGCATGACACCCCTCATCCTGGTGTGCATGGCACCTCTCATCCTGGTTGTACGGCACCCCTCTTCCTTGTATTCATGGCACCCCTCATCCAAGTATGCATGGCCCCCCTCATCCAGGTATGCATGGCCCCCCTCACCCTTGTATGCATGGCACCCCTCATCCCCCTTGCTGGTATGCATGGCACCCCTCATCCCTCTTCCTGGTTTGTATGGCACCCCTTATCTCTTCCTGGTATGCATGGCCACCCTCATCCTTGTGTGTGTGCCGCCCCTCATCCCTCTTCCTGGTATGCTTGGCACCCCCATCCCATGCTGCACACAAAAAAATAAACACTAGTTCTACTCACCTTTGTTCCCTGTGTTCCAGCGCTGTGTCCTGCTCTGCTGCCAGCACTGATCTCACAGTGTGAGCCGCTCTTGGCGGTGACGCTATGTGCCCTCACACTGTGAGATGCTGTGCCGGAAGAGTCACTGCTCCCCACGCCGGGACTGTGTGCGTGGGGAGCATTGACCATTCATTCTCCCTAATAGCGCACACACTGTACCTGCAGCTTGGCTCCTGCAGTGGCAGGCGGTCTGTGTGCCCGCTATTAAAGTGCATGAATATTCACTACAACCCATCTGAGTAGATTGTAGTGAATATTCATGGTCTTTAATAGCGGGCACACTGACCGCCGGCAGCTGCAGGAGCCGTGCTGTGGTACAGTGTGAGCGCTATTAAGGAAAATGCATGGGCGTGGGGAGCAATGAATATTCATTTTCTTTAGTAGCAGGCACAGTGTATGCTGCAGCAGGCGGCTCCTGCCTCCTGTGCCCGGCTCCGGCCTCCTGTGCCTGCTCCTCCGTCACTGCCGCTCCCCCCACAGCCACCATATATAGTCCATATACAGTCGGACTATAAGACGCACCCCCCACAATTTATAGACGATATATGTATGTGTGTATATTATATATATATTAATATTATTATTATTATAGCGCCATTTATTCCATGGCGCTTTACATGTGAAAAAAGGGGTATACACACTACATACAAAAACTATTACAATGATCTTTAACAAAACGTGACGGCGACTGGCACAGAAGGAGCGAGGACCCTGCCCGCGAGAGCTCACAGTCTACAAGGGATGGGTGAGGATACAGCTGGTCATGGAGTGGTATGGTGGAGCAATGGTTACTGCTGCTTGTAGGCTCGTCGGAAGAGGTGATATATATACACACATGCAAGTTTGTTATTGATGTAATGAAGAGATTTGCTCTTTTTTTAATATTTAAGTTCTTTAGGAATTTGTTTAGTTTTCCAGTACATTGCATGGTAATGAAATGAATGATGTAATTCAAAACTACTTGTCCTTCAGAAATAAGGCTTCATAATATACATCTATGTCAACCAGAAAAATGTAAAAAGTTATAACTTTTGGAAGAAGAAGAGTTAAAAATAAAAGCTAAAAAATGAAAAATGTCAGCAAGGACATGAATTAATGAAACATACATACATTGTGAGAATGTATTTCAATTTGATAATATTTGGGGTGCTTGGATCAACACTCCTGTTTTACCGTCGAGAATCCATCTGTTGGAAAATATTTTCGCTTCTACACTAAACTATCTTTCCCTTTCTAGGCTTGTAATAACAGTGTAAATGGACATTTTCTGGACGGCAGATAACTTTTTCTTACACGTTGAGGAATTACTCTTGGTCTTATTTGCATATATGGAAATGTTAATATGGTATAAAGAAGATACTCTTTACAAACTGTTGCAAGACTTGTGTTAGGGAAGGGAAGGGAGGGGGATTATCCTCTTTTCTGTTTTTGTATGTGATTTATTCGGGGAGATGTCCCTCGTGATTGCAATTATTTGAAAAATGGTTAATAAAAAGAATCTTATAAAAAAAATTAATGTATTTCAAAGTAATGTATATAAAGTAACATTGCACTGAGAGGTAGATAATGTTAGCAATGCTGAACTGCAAGTCACTGAGAAAGTGTTGTGTTTTTTGATTTTCCAATGTCCATCCTCTGTGGAGCTAGCCCACTGAGAGAAGTGGGAAAAAAAGATTTAAATGAGCAGTGAAAGTAGAGCCCCGCTGTGCGGACTGGTGGTTCAATAAACTATTAATACAAGCTTCTCTTAAAAGAGATCCCAGGCAGAATCCCTAAGAGGCCAGCTTCAGCATACAGATATTGACATTTGTTTCTAGTTTATTTTCCAGAACTCTATTTTGGTATATTTTTATTTATGGCATCACTATAAAAAAAAAAGAATAAAAATAAATTCCTGTCTAATGAATGTTAGGATCTATATTAAATTGATCAGAGCAATTTTACCAGTATTCCTTTTCAGTAAATGTCAACTCACAATTCAAAAGGTTATCTAACTTCTGTAATAATTGTATTAGTAAAAGATGGTGTAGGCATGCCAAAATGATCATATAAAATAATTTTTGTTTTGTTTTTTTGCGAGAAAATCTGTTTTCTTCATTTCTTTATCTACTATTTAGCCATTTCACTTCTAAAATAGTAATATATCGTGACTTTAAGGCTAGATTTCCACCATGAGTACTTGTTGCATTTTTTTTTTATTTCTCGTGCAAACAGTGCATCATATTACAGTTTCAGCAAAGTGGATGGGATTTATTAAAATCTTATGTACACAATGTTTTTTTTTATGCTACGGAAACTGACCTGCGTGGCGTATTTGAAATGTGAAGCATGTCCGTTCCTCTTGCTGTAAATATGCGTTTAATTTGCACATTTTCTCTATAGAAGTAAATGAGATTCAGAATATCTGCAGAAAAAAAAACACATTTTTATTGCGTTTTCACAGCATAAGGGCAATAAAAATGCATGTAATCTGCACAGTCAGAGGACAGGGGTTTTTCAAAAGCTGAAACCCCCTTTAATACGTGCCTATAGTGACTCTGGCTTTTGGAACATGGATATGCATGTAGATGTGTACACGATATAGGGATCTTATATTATTTTTGTTATATCCCTTATATTGAAATGCTTATTCAAAAATTATAATACAGTGATGTAAAAAGGTATGCTGACCTTTATTGACCAATGTGTACTATATGTTTAGAGTATTCCTGGCCTGCACATGGGGAACATAATGTGGTTTCTTTCTTTTTACGAAGTACATATTTTCCAATTCGGGTTTCATTGGATTATATTTTTTTATGTCCTTGATGATCTCAAAGCTTCATGATCTCTTGTCCAAGACGTCAAAGTTTCTTTGTATAGTGTAAGATCTAAACTTTTATATGTGGCGCTTCAGATCTTGGGCACCTATGGTTCTGTGGAGAAAGCTACTTATAGGTAGAGTAATATATGTGTTCCCATTTGTTTGTATCTCTGCTCATGTTATTTTCTGTTTTTTCCAACTTCTAAAGATACGTTATCACTCTGTTCTGAAAAGTGACATGTGAGCGTGTAGAGATAGAAGCAAGGCTTTATCCGTTGGTTCCATCTGGTTTCTGTTCCATTACTGGTATTTTATATTGTATTGCTCTTTATGAGGTAGACTGCTTGAAGAACATGCTAGCTTGCACTAAACCTGATTTTTATTTGCGACGTTTAATCTTCATCTCTCGCTTGTTAGATTTACAGTTACAGTTGTCCGTTTTTTTATCCAAAAGGTAAAACATTGGACTCAGACAGATTACACCATTTGGTGAATGTCAGGAGGCCATTAGAAGTAAATTTATCTTGACTAAAACTATTAAGAAATCAATTGGATTTGTTATCTCGTTCCCCAGGCTGTAGCCTGGTTACGTATCTCGGTGCAGCTTCTTCCTATCACTTTTGTCACGTGAATGTATATGCCGTTTATCACACAAAAAACTAAGGTTGGTGTGATGCTCCTGAACAAAAGTGTCTCCAGATTTTACCTTGGTGAAAAATATACCACAGAAGGAGCTTGAATTATCTGGAGAAGACAGACTCACCCAATTACCTGTCCACTTTACCTGCCTCTTCCGAGTTGTGACGATCCGTTTAACCACTTAGCGCATCTTTCCAGGTCTTTCTTTTCCGTGGTAGACGTTATCTCTCACGTATCGGAGTAGAGAACTTTACTCTCTTTCATTTCATCGATGCTGATCTTCTGATGCCAAATGAAAAATGAGTTTTGCCATTGAAAGTTAATGAGTTTAGTATTAATTTGTCTTCTGCCATGGGAAATCTATAGTCAGAATCTGACATTGAGATATTATTCACATGCAGTGTGGTGGAAGTGATGTTCCATAATGCTTGAGCTTCTCGCAAGCGAAAGGATGCAAGTGTATTTCTAAAACAATGGCTCAGTGGTTAGCACTGTGGCTTTGCCGTGTTGCCCTCAATGGGATTTGATTCCAGGGCCCCAGCGTTGCAAAGCTACGTTAATAACCACTGAACTACCGTGCTGCCCAAATCTATATTGTATATATTGAAACCACAAACGCCCAAGTAAAAAAGGTGGTGTAGTAGTAACTTTTTTTTTGTTTGTAACTTTTTTTTTGTTTGTTTTTATTGTGGTTTTTCTTGTCTTTTTTTCTTTTTTTAAGAGAAATCTTTTGTACTCAATTTTCATATTTCATTGCACTTACAATTGAAAGCAGATCTGTGGTGGGGCTTCAGGTTCTGAGACCTTTGCCGATTGTTCAAACCCCCCAAGAAACATGAAGCTCAGAAAATGTGCACATAGCTCGGAGTACGCTTCTGAAGGATATGCTTTCTATTGAAGCCATTCCCCTCTTTGTGCACCTTCAGCCATGAACTGTGCTCTCCTATCTACTGAGCTGCACACTTCTTGAGCGGAGCGGAAGTCTCAGTGACTCACCGTCGCTTGCGCAATACAAGGCTGTGGCGCAGTACGCAGCCAAGCGGGGCCGGAGGGAAACAAAGCGCGCTCCATGGGAGCAGCGCTCTGCGCATACACGGGATGGGAGGCTGAGCAGGGCACTTCACAGGGCTCTGTGACATGCGGGGGGGGGGGATGTTGTCATTTAGCACAGAGGCGGCGATTTAGGGGAATAATAAGCAGATTGGAGGGGTTTGCTTAGTGTCCCCCGGACACCAAGCCTCTGGAAAACAGGCTTTATAAAACCAGATTTCTCTGCAATCAGACCTCTGCTATGGGCCATACAGGTAAGTATAGATTTACTTTTCTATCACCTGTATTCCCATAGTAGAGGTCTGATATTGCCCAGGGAGGTGACACATTCCCTTTAATTTGACTTTTCAGCTATAGAGAAATCGCCCTTTCGCATTTATTTGTGTGTCTACTTTTATTTTTAATGGGTTTGTGCTGTGCCTTGTTCAGCATTTGCTCATTTGTCCATTTCAATTACGTCCGTTTTCATTCAGTAAATATTTTTAGTTACTTGTCATCCTTTTAAAGGAAGTAGTAACCAAGCCGAACAGTATCCATCTATCTCAATTGTCCATCAGATAAGAGATTCATAATTAGAAAGCTTTTAGGTTCAATGCATCCATGAAAACAGCAAATAACACATCTGATTGAGCGTTGTGCTGCGGGTACTGTGTGTTCTCCCCATTATTGGGCATATTTGTTTCATAATTGGCTATATTGGAGGTCTCAGAGTAGAGCTGACAAGTAATTTACCTGTTTAACATAAATGTAGGTAGAATGGAGGACGTTCTCGCAAATGAGCACTCCTGACCAGCATCTCTCGCTTTCAATAATTTCCTGTGCTTTTTGATCATTAGCATCTCTCTTCTCAAAGGTTAATTGGTATATCTGAATGTTTGGTCATATATATTGTAAACTGGACAAATATTGTAAATGCAGTGATGCTGAAGAGACAAAACCTTGGTATATTGTAGCAAGCCCAGACTGCTTTCTATGGTGTTAGATCAAAATAGTTTTTTTATCTTGGTGAAACATTCATTTTAGTACATATTACAAGTTTCCTCCAAAGTTTTCCAATTAAAGGGAACCTGCCAAATTGAACATACAGTCAGATCCTCCAGCAACCTGTTATGAAGCATGAGAAGCTGATTGATGTATAGGTTTCTATTTAAATTCATGTATGTAGGGCTAAAAAAAAATATTTTTGCAATTAGGTTTCTTTACAAATTTTACACCATTTGCCTCCTGTAAACCACTGTGTCACATTGTCTGTGGCCGGCTGCAGAATGAGGTAACTGAGAATACATCAGTCAGCTTGCTTTGACTGTTTGAAGCTCTTTTTGTCTTTTTTTGAGCTCCTTTCAGCTTATTTATGAACACAGGTCACATCAAAGTTGAATGTTCAGGGAAATTAAGAGCCTGTGAAAACCAAGCAGTGCAACATTTTTAATGAAATCCAATTTCAAAATGTATTTTTAGCCTCAAATACAATCATTTAAGTAAAAAAAGTCCCCAAGTGAGGACAACTCCTAAAAAGGGAATTTGTCAGCAGGATTTCATCCCCCCCAAACTATTGATACAGTGGGGAAAATATTTGATACACTACTAATTTTGCAAGTTTTCCCACCTACAAAGAGTGGAGAGGTCTGTAATTTTATCATAACTCCAACTAGCGGTGGAGACCGCTTTGTGATGTCCATGACCCCACGCGCTTCTCAGCAGGCAGCCCTATTGGGACCCACTTGTTGCTCACATCTCTCGCAGAATTACCCGTCAACTGAAGAAGGTCGCTAAGACCGAAACGTTTTGGTGTTATTTCTGTGTACAGATTTATTTCACAAAGTCAATAAATTTTCTCTTGCAAAAGGACGATTGAGTGCCGAGGCTCTTTGATCTGATATACCAGGGTTCGGCCCCTACTCGTGCACACTCATAGGGAGTGCAGTGATTTATATCTGTAATTTTATCATAGGTACACTTCACCTGGGAGAGACAGAATCTAAAAATAAAAAAACAGAAAATCACATTCTATGATTGTTACATAATTTGCATTTTATTGCATGAAAGTAGTATTTGATCTTAGACCTGTTAGTTTTTCTTTAAGAAGCCCTCCTACTCTGCACTCATTACCTGTATTAATTGCACCTGTTTGAACTCGTTATCTGTATAAAAGACACCTGTCCACACACACAATCAATCACACTCCAACCTCTCCACCTTCGCCAAGTCCAAAGAACTTTCTAAGGAGACCAGGGACAAAATTGTAGACCTGCACAAGGCTGGCATGGGCTACAGGACAATGGGCAAGTGGCTTGTTGAGAAGGCAACAACTATTGGCAGAATTATTAGAAAATGGAAGAAACACAAGATGGCTGTCAATCTTCCTCGGTCTGGGGTTCCATGCAAGATCTCGCCTCGTGGGTTAAGGATGGTTCTGAGAAAGATCAGCAATCAGCCCAGAACTACATGGGAGGACCTGATCAATTACCTGAAGAGAGCTGGGACCACAGTCTCAAACATTACCATTAGTAACACACTACGCCATCATGGATTAAAATTCTGCAGGGCATGCAAGGTCCTCCTGCTCACACTAGCACATATCCAGACCTGTTTGAAGTTTGCCAATGACCATCTGGATGATCCAGAGGAGGTATGGGAGAAGGTCATGTGGTCAGATGAGATAAAAATTGAACTTTTTGGTATCAACTCCACTCATCGTGTTTGGAGGAAGAAGAAGAATGAGTACAACCCCCAAAACACCGTCCCAACCGTGAAGCATGGTGGGGAAAAGATCAGACTTTGGGGGGTGCTTTTCTGCAAAAGGGACAGGACGACCGCATTGTATTGAAGGGAGGATGGATGAAGTAATGTATTGCGAGATTTTGGCCAACAACCTCCTTCATGCAGTAAGAGCATTGAAGATGGGTCGTGGCTGGGTCTTCAAGCATGACAATGACCCAAAACACACAGCCAGGGCAACTAAGGAGTGACTCTCTAAGAAGCATTTCAAGGTTCTGGAGTGGCCTAGCCAGTCTCCAGACCTGAACACAATAGAAAATCTTTGAAGGGAGCTGAAGCTTAATGTTGCCCAGCGACAGCCCTGAAACCTGAAAGATCTGGAGAAGATGTGTATGGAGGAGTGGGCCCAAATCCCTGTTGCAGTGTGGGAAAACTTGGTCAAGAACTAAAGGAAACATGACCTCAATAATTGCAAGCAAGGGGTTCTGCACCAAATATGAAATTCTGTTTTTCTATTGTATCAAATACTTTTTTCATGCAATAAAATGCAAATTAATTATGGAAAAATCATGCAATGTGATTTTGTGGATTTTTTTTAGATTTTCTCTCACAGTTGAAGTGTACCTACAATAATAATTACAGACCTCTCCATTTTTTGTAGGTGGGAAAACTTACAAAATCGGCAGTGTATCAAATACTTATTCTCCCCACTGTATATGCATGTAGCTCTTTCAAAGACAAGTCCAGCAATACTTTTACATGGCCAGTCTGTTCGTCTGTTACTGAGAAATCAGCAGTTGTAATGATGTGCAATTGAATGTGGTATATCTGAAGCCTCTGTCACTCCAACTCTATTCCTCCTCCTCCTGTTTGACTGACTGCTTCTATGCTGTGTGACGTCAGGCAAAGGAGCCATCAGTCATGTTGGAAGAAGTGGTTCTGGGGAATAGAGCTGGAGTTACAGAGGCTTCAGATCTACAAATAGTTTTTCAGCCTCATTTGCATAGCAATAAATGCTGATGTCTTAATAATGGAGGAACAGACTGGCAATTTAAAAGTATTATTGCTGGACTTGTCTTTTAAAGAGCTACTACATGCACATATAAATAGTTTGGAGTGTGAAATCCTGCTGACAGATCCCCTTTAAGGATAAATATTTTGTAGAATTTGATTTTTCTTTAAATGTTTTCTCATTCTTGGCTTAGAGGTCCAGTGTGTGGTGTTATTAGTGATTGATGGTTATCCCTTTATGCAAACTTGTTCCAATTAGATCTTGGTGGAAAGAAGTATCTGGCATGTTAGATTTCAATTCCATTAATGACTGTAGAACTGATGGATATTGCCAAGCATTCTGCTACCTCCGTCAGTCTCACAGACACTTGAGTGGCAGCAGTCATCGGTGACCCTGTCACTCTATTCAATCAAATGAGTGAGGAGGAATAATGGATTGGAACCCCCTTCTCTTGATTAAGTGTTTTCCTCAGCAATCAGGCATGGATGGGTGATTACTGTATTTCTTGGGAAAACCCTTTTTAAAGGCCTTGAATTGCTTTTTTGTTATCATTTTCAAAAATCAGATTCCTATAAAAAGCAACACAACAGTCCATATGCAATAAATACAGTATATTCAGTATAGGTAGGCATTAGGTAGCATTTCCACAGGCACTGGATTCTTGTATCAAAACAATGTGACATTTATATTTCACAGGTTGCACAGTACCAAACAAAACCATAAGCATAAATCCCTAGCCTTGTCCAGGCGCTAACTAAACAGAACAGACCCTGGCTACTTCAGACATCGGTGAGCTAGTCCCAATCCGGTCAAACAAAACTACTATCATCCATAGCCACCACTGATACTTGCAGTTTGGTGCGCACAACCTGTGCAGTGTCTTCTCAGAGGGATTCTGACCCCTCTCTCTCTTTAGCTCCAACACAAACCCAGTCTGCTCATCCTCCCCAGCTGGCTGCCTAAGGTGAACTCCTAGCCTTTTTATATGCATAGCTAGCCAGGTGTACCTAATCAGACTCTGTAGAGCTAAGATTTAACCTAAGCCTACCAGGAATTGCTACAGAAGATATATAGTATAGGTGTTCAAACCCTGAACATTTTTTATGATATTTTGTATTCTAGCAATGATCATGTAGCTGGGAGTCTTAAAATTTGGTTTCAATCATATATGACTTTCTACTTCATTTTTTGTTTTGGTGAGCATGTTCTTGAATATTTATTACAGCTAATATTGGTAAGACTATCTTGCGAGATGGCTATTTCTAGCATTAATTAGAAGATTAATGCAGATTATATGCTTATCATGTTTAAGAACTTGAAAGAACTGTTATGTTTTTCTGAAATGAAGATGCTTAATAAATTTGAAGACCGAATGTAGCAGTCGTCTTTTACATTCCCTGCATGGAAATTGAATTGAGTTACTTGGTATCCATAAATGGGGCTTTTTTTCTTCTGCGGTGCTTAAAGTACTTTTGTGTGAAGTTTATAAATTAGAAGTATTTCACTTTGTCTTAAAGGAAACTTGACAGTTGATACATTCTGCTTGATCCACGGGCAACATATATCAGACATTGGCTGCATGATCTCAGCCATGTATATAGAACTCTGAAACGTTGCTATGTTCCAAAGGAAGACATGGTTTAATAACTGCTGTGGACTGTGCCGCATCGGAGACTAGTTGGACAAGCTGGTCCTCGGCACCTTCTCCCCTCCCTCTGCCCTGGAGTGACAGGTCTCTCCCCATACATGCACACTGGGAGAGAGACCTTCACTCCAGGGTAGCGAGCGATGAGAAGCCGCCAAGGATTCGACTGTCTGACCAGTGTCCCGTGCAGCTCAGTCCCCAGTGGACAAACTATGTTTTTCTATAAGATGCTGCAGCGAGTTAAACATGCATGGCTGAAATAATGTAGCCAGTGCCTGAAACATGCTGTCCTGGCATGTATCAGCTTGCAAGGTTCCCTTTAAGGTACTCCTTATCTTGTTGGTAGGTTATAGCTTACGGATTAAAGGAAATCCAACCACTGGGACCTCCAGCAATCCTGAGTTCGGGACTCTGTAGAGCCCTTTAAGAATGGAGCAGAGGTCAAACATTGTGCCTCTGTGTCATGGATTGTCTATAGGGCTGCTGAATATAGCACGTGGCTATCTATGGAAGTCCTATAGACAATTAATGGAAGTGACGTGCATTTGCTTGACCTCTGCTCCATTCAGATAAATGAGCTCTGTTCCCAAGATGCTGTCAGACACCAGGGGTTTGTAAGGTTTTCCCTATCCCATTGCTAGGGGCCAAATGGCAGGAACCCCCCAGCGATCCCAAGCAATAATACATATACTCAGACACATATAAGTTATAACTATGTTTACTAGTTTATGTGTAACCTGTATCAAGTAAAATTAATAGAACTTCTACTAAAAGCCTTTTAAAATAAAACCTATTACAAAAGCACGACTAAACCCAGCAATAATTGCCTATAATCAAACACATATATCTACTAAGGTACAGTAAAGACCAAAAGTTTGGACACACCTTCTCATTTAAAGATTTTTCTATATTTTCAGGACTATGAAAATTGTACATTCACACTGAAGGCATCAAAACTATGAATTAACACATGAGGAATTATATACTTAACAAAAAAGTGTGAAACAACTGAAAATATGTCTTATATTCTAGGTTCTTCAAAGTAGCCACCTTTTGCTTTGATGACTGCTTTGCACACTCTTGGCATTCTCTTGATGAGCTTCAAGAGGTAGTCACCGGAAATGGTCTTCCAACAATCTTGAAGGAGTTCCCAGAGATGCTTAGCACTTGTTGGCCCTTTTGCCTTCACTCTGCGGTCCAGCTCACTCCAAACCATCTCGATTGGGTTCAGGTCTGGTGACTGTGTAGGCCAGGTCATCTGGCGTAGCACCCCATCACTCTCCTTCTTGGTCAAATAGCCCTTACACAGCCTGGAGGTGTGTTTGGGGTCATTATCCTGTTGAAAAATAAATGATGTCCAACTAATCGCAAACTGGATGGAATAGCATGCCGCTGCAAGATGCTGTGGTAGCCATGCTGGTTCAGTATGCCTTCAATTTTGAATAAATCCCCAACAGTGTCACTAGCAAAGCACCCCCACACCATCACACCTCCTCCTGCATGCTTCACGGTGGGAACCAGGCATGTAGAGTCCATCCGTTCACCTTTTCTGCGTCGCACAAAGACACAGTGGTTGGAACCAAAGATCTCAAATTTGGACTCATCAGACCAAAGCACAGATTTCCACTGGTCTAATGTCCATTGCTTGTGTTCTTTAGCCCAAACAAGTCTCTTCTGCTTGTTGCCTGTCCTTAGCAGTGGTTTCCTAGCAGCTATTTTACCATGAAGGCCTGCTGTACAAAGTCTCCTCTTAACAGTTGTTGAAGAGATGTGTCTGCTGCTAGAACTCTGTGTGGCATTGACCAGGTCTCTAATCTGAGCTGCTGTTAACCTGCGATTTCTAATGCAAATAACTGGACCTATACTACAGAATTTCTGTCATAGGATAGGAGAGAAAATGCAAATGCCCACAAAGTATTCTGTGGCATGTGCCCTGTCGGATAAAAGGAACATTTGTGTCTTTATTACTGGGAATTACTTTGGAATGAAGGGGCACATAAATAATAGGAAATCTGGATCAATGTGGGGCTATAATGCATTAGGATTTTCTCACTAATCATATTCTTCTTATGGGGCCTCAGTAACAACCTATAGTAGGTGGCGTAGTTATAGAAGATGGAAGTATGTCCTGCATTTGTATATGAGGTGTGAATAGTCAATAGTATACTTTCATGTACATGGGACATGTCAGTCAGGGCTTCTGGCTGAAGTCCTGAAAAATGGGATTCAGGCGTGTCCGCCACTGGGGCCATTGACTTTAATGAGTATAGTACCCACCTTTTCAAGTGTGGATAAAAATATGGTCAACTGCAAATTCGTGCCTGCTTGCTTCATTAAAGTCAATGAACCTGTCGCTGGATACACCTGAATCCATTTTTTAGAACTTTAGATGGGAGCAGTGATGGAGCCACACATACGTATCTTCCTTCTCTTGTTACTCAGATTAAGCACCGTCAGACCGGATGCATCTGCTGTTCGGCATTAAGCGTGTGCTCTCTTCTAGATTGGTGCCCCGATGTAAGCTTTTCCTTGGTTGCTTCAGGCCATATAGAAGATCACTAATCAGGATAATAGTCCTATAAGAGCGCCACCTATGGGCAGTTATATGTAATTCACAGTTTCAGTCACGGGTGTGGCACCGGCGCTGGTTCAGTCGCCACTCTGTGCATAGAGAGCAGTGGCTGTAACCACGCCTCCAGGACTGACTGACAGCAGCTTAGCATTAGACCTGGCTGTCAGTCAGTGCCGCGGGCACAGTTACAGCCACTGCTCTCTATGCACAGAGTGGTGACTGAAAGCATGTCCGCGCCACCCCCATGCTGAATCCGGAACGCTACTGGGAGGAATAAAGTTAATTTCCTCCTAGCAGCGGGGCTCTTAGTGCGGGCGCTAGCTAGGTTCAGAACACTATTAACCTGCAGATTAACCCAATATGTGCAGGTGAACAGTTTTTATTTCACGTGACAGGTTCCCTTTAATATGTGTCAAAATGTATACTGTATATTCTGTTTTAGTGCTTGTGTGTCTTAGACATCCGGGGCTAGTGGTATTGTTTTTTTTTTTCTTCTACTCTAATTAAGGCTATGTGCCCACGATGCAGTAATGTTCTTGATTTTTCCTGAGCGTTTCTGCATCTCCCTGGCAGAAAAAACGCATGCGGATTGTACATGCGGATTGTACATGTGTTTTTCCTGCCAGGGACATGCGGAAGTGAAGCGTTCTTCACATGTATTTCCGCATGCGGGTTATCAAGTGATTTCCAAGCGATTTTAGCATCACTTGGAAAGTGCTTGTCAACTTGGTCACACTATATAAATCCATGCAACCGGCATGGATTTATATAGTGTGACCGTAAAAGAATGGTAAAAAAAAAAAAAAAATCTATACTTACCTTCTGATGGCACCCGGAGTTCTTATCCGATCCGTTTGGTGTCCCCGGTGTCTCGCAGTGGTCTAAAAGGACCTTCCATGACGTCATTTAGTTATGTGACGGGTCACGCGACCTCCAACATCAGCAGTCGCCTGACCCGTCACATGGCTAAATGACGTCATAGAAGGTCCTTTTAGACCATCACGAGCTGCCGCGGACACCGGACGGATCGCTATGAAGACCGGGGGCCATCAGAAGGTGAGTATAATGTATATTTTTTATTTTCTTCTTCTTTTTTTTAAAGGTACTATGGTACCCGGTCTGGAGGAGAGTCTCCTCTTCTCCAAACCCGGGTATCATCCGCACATTGAACCGCATGATATCCGCGTGTTCACATGTAGTGATACAGAAATTATGCGATTCAATGCAAGTCAATGGTGGCGAAAACGCCGCAATTCCGCAAAATAATTGGTAGTGCTGCGGATTTTTCCGCAATGATAACCCACAGCGGAAATTTCCGCAGCATGTGCACAGCACATGCGGATTATCATTGGGGAACATGGCAGACCTTCTACCAAGTGTTTGATATGGTCCTTTTTACTTAGTACTAATTTTTCTAGTATTTACCAGGGGGCGGTGCTCACATGGTAATAATGCAGAGCAGCCTCGCCCCCATTGAATCCTGTGAGCCACTTCTTCATAGTAAAGACCATAAAAAGGCTCATATCTATGGAACCACATGGCGAATTTATGCCGAATGCTCATTTGAAAACCAGGAATAAATTAAGAGCAAAACCTGGTCCCTTTTGATGTTTTAACAGATGCTCTTTAACCTACTGTTATCTTTGATTTGCATGCAGATCAACTTATTAATCTACATTACTTTGTTTTGCAGCTCTTCGAACTACTTGGGCCTGAAGGATTTACGGTGATAGAAGTTCTCTTGCATCAGAGGCAAAAAATTGTGG
Source organism: Phyllobates terribilis (assembly GCF_046119375.1). NCBI lineage: Eukaryota > Metazoa > Chordata > Amphibia > Anura > Dendrobatidae > Phyllobates > Phyllobates terribilis. Next base: position 454,277,613 of record NW_027362763.1, on the reverse strand, counting down.
CTAAATCCCTTAACTGGCAAAATGATAATCAATATAATTTTCAAGGTGAGAAGATATACAAATGCTATTTTGATGTAATATTTTACAGTTTTTCATTGTGGTTTTTTATGCGTTTTTAATTACAAAATCGGTATAAAGGCTAAGTTCCCATGATGAGCATTTGGTGAGTTTTTTACGCTGCGTTTTCCCTAAAAAATGCAAATAACCTATTACTTAATGGATGCAGAAATGGTGCAGAAAATCTGATGCTTTTTCTAACATGCATTAAAAAATGTAGAAACAAACAACAGTTTGCTGTGCTTTAGGCTATGTGCCCACGATGCAGAAATGAAGCAGAAAATTTCTGCAGCATTTCTGCATCTCCCTGGCAGAAAAAACGCATGCAGATTGTACATGCGTTTTTCCTGCAGAATACATGCGGAATACATGCGGATCCACATGCGTTTCCGCATGCAGATTGACAAGCGCTTTCCAGGCGATAGCATCACTTGGAAAGTGCTTGACAACTAGGTCACACTGTATAAATCCATGCAACAGCATGGATTTATATAGTGTGACCGTAAAAATTAAAACAAATCAAGCTATACTCACCCCCGATGCCCCGGCGTGGCTGCAGCGCTGCTTCCTGGCTGGTTCCCGGCTGCCGGCATATCGCGAGACAGAGCGGTGAAGGGCCTGCGGTCACATGACTGTGACGTCACCGCAGGTCCTCAAGCAATGCCGGCATTCAGAGAGAAGCCGCCGGACAGGTGAATATAACTTTATTTGTTATTTTATTCTTTTTTTACAGGTGCAATGGTACCTAGGTCTGGATGAGAGTCTCCTCTCCTCCAGAACTGGGTACCATCCGCACATAGAGACGCATAGAAGCCGCTTGTAAAAATGTACAGTCGCGGTTTCTGTGCGTCTCAATGTAAGTCAATGGCGGGAGTTCCGCTGCGCTTCCGCAAAATTAAATGACATGCTGCGGATTTTTGTACGCAGCATAAACGCTGCGGAAAAATCCGCAGCATGTGCATAGAACATGCGGAATCCCCTTGAGGACCATGGGGTGCGGATTACCTAGCGTTTCACAAGCATTTATGCTGCGGAAATTCCGCAGCATAAACGCTTGAAAAACGCTACGTGGGCACACAGCCTTATTTCCATTTGTTTTTTTGTGAGGATCTGTCATCACTCTGTACTGTGCTTTTCCTCTGTTGTTTCTCCTGGAAATATATGAAACTGAAATATATGTGTGACTGCCGGATCACTCTTATCAACTGGTAACATTCAGTTTATTTATAATTTTAGGAATAACAGGAGTGACACAATTGCAGAGTTTTTTAAAAAAGCTATTCTAGAATTGTTGTATTAAAAGCAAAACGCAGCAAAAGGACATAAAAAACTGCACACAAAGAAAACCATACTAACTAACACCAGCTCACAAAACCATGCACTGCAAGATGCAGCAGACCCTCATGATAAATGTGGAGGCAGCACAGGGGCAAAATACTAATGAAAGTACCACTCACACATCTGCAATCTAGGGAGGGGGTGGCTGCCTAGTATTATTAATGCACACGGATGAGGCTTGTATAGGGCACAGGTCACACAGATATGGTATTCATAGGCATAGCTAGGGGTTCAGTTTAGAGGGGGACAAAACATCTGTGCACCCTAAGGCCTAGTTCACCCATCAGTATTTGTATGCCAAACCCAGGAGTGTCTCCAAAACACAGAACAGGTGTCAATATTTCAATTATAGTTTTTCTCTGTAAGTTCCACTCCTCGGTTTGGCATACAAACACTGATGCTAAAATACTGACATGTGAATGAGACCCAATACTAGGTTTAGGGGAATCTCAGTAGATGACCATGATGTTACTGAAAATACAAATCTACAGGTGCATCTCACTAAATTAGGATATCATCAAAAAGTTAATTTATTTCAGTTCTTCAATACAAAAAGTGAAACTCATATACACTGCTCAAAAACATAAAGGGAACACTTAAACAACAGACTATAACTCCAAGTAAATCAAACTTCTGTGAAATCAAACTGTCCACTTATGAAGCAACACTGATTGACAATCAATTTCACATGCTGTTGTGCAAATGGAATAGACAATAGATGGAAATTATTGGCAATTATCAAGACACACTCAATAAAGGAGTGGTTCTGCAGGTGGGGACCACAGACCACATCTCAGTACCAATGCTTTCTGGCTGATGTTTTGGTCACTTTTGAATGTTGGTTGTGCTTTCACACTCGTGGTAGCATGAGACGAGCTCTACAACCCGCAGAAGTTGCTCAGGTAGTGCAGCTCATCCAGGATGGCACATCAATGCGAGCTGTATCTGTCAGTGTAGTGTCCAGAGGTTGGAGGCGCTACCAGGAGACAGGCCAGTACACCAGGAGACGTGGAGGGGGCCGTAGGAGGGCAACAACCCAGCAGCAGGACCGCTACCTCCGCCAGCAGGAAGAACAGGAGAAGCACTGCCAGAGCCCTGCAAAGTGACCTCTAGCAGGCCACAAATGTGCATGTGTCTGCACAAACTGTTACAAACCGACTCCATGAGGGTGGGATGAGGGCCCGACGTCCGCAGATGGGGGTTGTGCTCACAGCCCAACACCGTGCAGGACGCTTTGCATTTGCCACAGAACACCAGGATTGGCAAAGTCGCCACTGGCGCCCTGTGCTCTTCACAGATGAAAGCAGATTCACATTGAGCACATGTGACAGACGTGACAGAGTCTGGAGACTCCGTGGAGAGTGATCTGCTGCCTGCAACATCCTACAGCATCACCGGTTTGGCAGTGGGTCAGTAATGGTGTGGGGTGGCATTTCTTTGGAGGGCCGCACAGCCCTCCATGTGCTCGCCAGAGGTAGTCTGACTGCCATTAGGTACCGAGATGAGATCCTCAGACCCCTGTTGAGATCATATGCTGGTGCGGTTGGCCCTGGGTTCCTCCTAATGCAGGACAGTGCCAGACCTCATGTGGCTGGAGTGTGTCAGCAGTTCCTGCAAGATGAAGGCATTGAAGCTATGGACTGACCCGTCCGTTCCCCAGACCTGAATCTGATTGAGCACATCTGGGACATCATGTCTCGCTCCATCCACCAACGTCACGTTGCACCACAGACTGTCCAGGAGTTGGCGGATGCTTTAGTCCAGGTCTGGGAGGAGATCCCACAGGAGACCATCCGCAGCCTCATCAGGAGCATGCCCAGGCGTTGTAGGGAGGTCATACAGGCACGTGGAGGCCACACACAATACTGAGCCTCATTTTGACTTGTTTTAAGGACATTACATCAAAGTTGGATCAGCCTGTAGTGTGTTTTTCCACTTTCATTTTGGGGGTGACTCCAAATCCAGGCCTCCATTGGTTAATAAACTTGATTTCCATTAATGATTTTTGTGTGATTTTGTTGTCAGCACATTCAACTTTGTACAGAAGAAAGTATTCAATGAGAACATTTCATTCATTCAGATCTAGGATGTGTTATTTGAGTGTTAACTTAATTTTTTTGAGCAGTGTATTATATAGAGTCATTACAAACAGAGTGATCTGTTTATTTCTGTTAATGTTGATGATTATGGCTTACAGCCAATGATAACCCAAAAGTCATTATCTCAATAAATGAAAATAATTAACAAAAAACACCTGCAAAGGCTTCCTAAGCGTTTAAAAAGGTCCCTTAATCTGTTTCAGTAGGCTCCACAATCATGGGGAAGACTTGACAGATGTCTAGAAGGCAGTCATTGACACATTCTACAAGGTCCCAGAGTTCCAATTTTCATTTGGAAATCAAGGTCCCAGAGTCTGGAGGAAGAGTGGAGAGGCCACAGTCCAAGCTGCTGGAGGTCTAGTGTGAAGTTTCCACAATCAGTGATGGTTTGGGGAGCCATGTCATCTGCTGGTGTAGGTCCACTGTGTTTTATCAAGACCAAAGTCAGCGCAGCCGTCTACCAGGAAATTTTAGAGCACTTCATGCTTCCCTCTGCCGACAAGCTTTTTGGAGATGGAAATTTCATTCTCCAGCAGGACTTGGCCCCTGTCCACACTGCCAGAAGTACCAATACCTGGTTTACAAACAACATTATCACTGTGCTTGATTGGCCAGCAAACTCGCCTGACCTTAACCCCATAGAGAGTCTATGGGGTATTGTCAAGAGGAAGATGAGAGACACCAGACCCAACAATGCAGACAAGCTGAAGGCTGCTATCAAAGCAACCTGGGCTTCCATAACACCTCAGCAGTGCCACAGGCTGATCGCCTCCATGTCACGCCGCATTGATGCAGTAATTGATGCAAAAGGAGCCGCGACCAAGTATTGAGTGCATTTACTGAACATACATTTCAGTAGGCCAACATTTCGGATTTTAAAAACATTTTTCAAGCTGTTGTTATGAAGTATTCTAATTTACTGAGATAATGACTTTTGTGTTTTCATTGGTTGTAAGCCATAATCATCAACATTAACAGACATAAACACTTGAAATAGATCCCTGTTTGTAATGACTGTATATAATATATGAGTTTCACTTTTTGTATTGAAGAACTGAAATAAATTAACTTTTTGATGATATTCTAATTTAGTGAGATGCCCCTGTATATAAAGACCAACACCAATATTACCGCCATATGGCGACCATATGGTGCTAGATAGCAGTCCTGTAGAACATATAAGAGATTAGATTGCAGTTATAGATATTGATTTACAGCTGATGTTTTTCTGATGGTTAACTTTTCCCATCCTGTGTGTGTCTCTATCACAATAAGTGCTCGCTTATCATTTAATAATGTCCCCTGAATCACCCCCTGTATAGTAATGTCTCCTGAGTCCCCTCCTTGTACAGTAATAGTGTCCATTGAGTCCCCCTCCCCCATGCACAGTAATAATGTCCCAAGTCTCCCCCTATACAGCTCCCATATACACAGTATGATGTCCCCACAGCTGCACCCTATACAACATATAATGTCCACACACTATATGATGACCTTCTCAGTAGCCCCCTCACTGTATGATGTCTTTCACTGTAGTCCCCACATTGTTTGATGGCCTAACAATAGTCCTTACAATGTATAATTACCGTTCACAGAAGCCCCCACACTGTATGATAGCCCCAACAATACCCCCAAACTGTATGATGGCCCCCACAGTTGCCCCCAACATATGATGGCCCCTACACTATATGATAGCCCCCACACTGTATGATGGCTCCCACAATAGCCCTCACACTAAATTATTGCGCTCACAGTAGCCCCCACACTGTATGATGGCCCTTTTGTTCGCATCTACACTGTATTATGGCCTCACTCTGTTTGAAGGCCTCCACAGTACCCTCCCCACTGTATGATTACCTTCACAGTAGCCCCCACACAGTATGATACATCCACACAGTTTGATGTCACCATTAGTAGCCCACTCACTGTATAATGGCCACCCTAAGTAACCCACACTGTATGATTGCTCCTTGAGCTGTTTGATGGCCTCTACACTATATGACTATATGATAGCCCCCACACAGTAGCCCTCAGACTACATAATTGCGCTCACAGTAGCCCCCACTCTGTATGATGGCCCATTTAGTAGACCTCACTCTGTATGATAGCCCCCCTAGTAACCAAAACACTGTATGTTGGACCACTTAGCAGCTCCCATGCTGTTTGTAGCCCCCACTCGGTATGATGGTCAAGTTACCAGCCCCCATGCTGTGTGATGGCCCCCTTAGTAGCACCCTCACAATATTAAAATACACATCATATACTCACTCACCTAACCCTGGAGAGTCCAGTTGCAGATAGCGGGAAGGTGCGGGCAGACAGACACAGTGATGCCATAGTTCCACCAGGGCATGTATAGGACATCAGTATCTCACCGCAATGAAGTCATCACGTTGCTCTGCCAGGACTTGCTGTTCTGTTGGTTGTAGGCCTAATGAGAACTGCGGCCTACAAAACTTTCTAGTGCTCTACCGCAGAGTCGAGCGCTCCACTCTAATTCCCCCTACGTAGCTACGCTACTGCATGCAGTGCCCAGTGTTTGCCTTACAGCCTATTTGTAATGCCCATACTATTAGATCAGGCGGACTGCCCAGCACTCCTGCCAGCACATCCAGCCTGGCTACATCCTGCCTAGAAATGGAAAAAATGTGTAATGAAATAAAAAAAATGATGTATAATATGTATGAAGCATTGGTCGATATTTTGACCAGAATTTGCAAGCTTACATCCCTCGTCAATTGTGCTGATTGTCTTGTGAGTCCCTTCTCTAAAATCAAATGCAAATCACAGCTAAAGATCTAATAGTATGGGCATCACTAAAAGCCAGACGCTGTGCACGACATCTATGTGACTGGTGCCCTATACATGACATATCCGTGTACATTTATAATACTAGACCACCACCCCTCCTTGAATTGGTAGTTGTGTGTGATGGCAGTACATAGTATATTGCACGTGTGCAGCTCTCGCCTTTATCATGGGGGCTGCTGCCTCCTGCAGTGCAGTGGTATTATGTGGAAAACAAGTTTTTACTGGGATACAGTGTGGATATGTCATCTTTAATTACTGTCTATACTGCCATATAGTAGATAAAATGGCAGTAAGTTATTTTAAATATTCCTTCCTTCTATCTAACTTCACAAATAATCTTCTGGATGAATTGGAAATAATTTAAACACCGTCCAAAATCTTGTAGAAAACTTTCCCAGAACAGTAGAAGCTGTTTTAGCTGCAAAATGGGGAATAACCCTTTATAATACATGTGGCTCTAAAATGGGATGTCAAAAAAGCTCCTGTAGGTGTAATGTATAGGTGTCCAATGAGTTTTGTCCATCTAGTGTGTAAGTGAAGAATTGCTGTGCAGAAGAATCCGCTCACCGTAGCTTGATGTTACGGTTGGGCACCGTACGATGTTTCTATTCGGCAGAGAACTATTCCTAAAGGCTGCATGAAGTTAACTTAGTTTTAGTGTGGCTGGATGATCAATCAGATGTGCTTTGTATGCCTTCCTGTAATCGCCGCAGTGTAATGGATGAAGGCTGCTTTGCATTTGGATTCCAGTTAAGGAAACCTGTTTCCTTCTGCCAACTCGTGTCAACAATCAATCTGAAGCTATCAGGGCTACAGTATATCATGTCCTCTTGATTTCCCATTAGGATGCCTTTCTACCTATTGCCGTCAGTTATCCTTTGTCTTAATAAAGCTGTCGTCTTTCAGTTTTACCCTTCAGGCGGAGATTCACTACCTCCTTTGCACTAATTTGATCGTACATTCTCTTCTTCCTTCTGCCATTCTTCTGACTCACCTTTCCTCAGCCTTTCAATCTATCTTATTTTATTTTCTTCTTGGCCTCTCGAGTTCTTGTCATGTTTCTTTCACATCTCTAGCCCTTTATACACATTGCTAAAGAAAGGTGAATTGTTTGTATTGCTTCTAAATGTATTTCCAAGGCAAGCCCTGTACAGTCTGTAATTATCAAAAAGAAATTCTACAATTTATTGTAATTGATGCCAGAGCCGGAGAAGGTTATGCCACGCTGACCCGCAAATGGGAAGAACGCTTTTATCCTCTTGCTCTCATATTAGTTCTCCTTTGACTCAACTCCTTGACTTCTGCTTGTCCGTGAACTATATAGTATCTTTCCTTATTGTGCCGCTCTTGGTTTTATTCTTCGTAAAAAGCTGTTGTCCAAGGCTGTGCTTGGCTCTTTTATCCACTCTCCTGTACACCACTCTCTAATGTTGCACCTTCTAGCTGCCTCTTCGTTCTCATTGCCCTCCGCCCAAACAAAGGTTATTTTCAGTGATCTTCCCGTGTCGTTTTTCTCCATGCATTCATGAGTGAGTGGATTACCAGTTGTTATTTTCATCTTTCTGCTATATACGGTAGCTTCATTTATCGCTTTCCCTTTAACATAGTACAAATATATGACCAATCGTGTTTTATGCACATATGATTAATAATTATTTGGAAATGTACATTTTAAATACATTTCCAAAGTGAATGCTAGAAGGGTAATAGCACAAAAATTTTTAGAAAAAATGTCCCTAAATTGTTTATTTTAGATTATATTTATAAATATACAGTACAGACCAAAAGTTTGGACACACCTTCTCATTTAAAGATTTTTCTGTATTTTCATGATTATGAAAATTGTACATTCACACCGAAGGCATCAAAACTATGAATTAACACATGTGGAATTATATACTTAACAAAAAAGTGTGAAACAACTGAAAATATGTCTTATATTCTAGGTTCTTCAAAGTAGCCACCTTTTGCTTTGATGACTGCTTTCCACACTCTTGCCATTCTCTTGATGAGCTTCAAGAGGTAGTCACCGGAAATGGTTTTCACTTCACAGGTGTGCCCAGTCAGGTTTAATAAGTGGGATTTCTTGCCTTATAAATGGGGTTGGGACCATCAGTTGTGTTGTGCAGAAGTTAGGTGCATACACAGCTGATAGTCCTACTGAATTGACTGTTAGAATTTGTATTATGGCAAGAAAAAAGCAGCTTAGTAAAGAAAAACGAGTGGCCATCATTACTTTAAGAAATGAAGATCAGTCAGTCCGAAAAATTGGGAAAACTTTGAAAGTGTCCCCAAGTGCAGTTGCAAAAACCATCAAGCGCTACAAAGAAACTGGCTCACATGAGGACCGCCCCAGGAAAGGAAGACCAGAGTCACCTCTGCTTCTGAGGATAAGTTTATTCGAGTCACCAGCCTCAGAAACCGCAGGTTAACAGCAGCTCAGATTAGAGACCAGGTCAATGCCACACAGATTTCTAGCAGCAGACACATCTCTACAACAACTGTTAAGAGGAGACTTTGTGCAGCAGGCCTTCATGGTAAAATAGCTGCTAGGAAACCACTGCTAAGGACAGGCAACAAGCAGAAGAGACTTGTTTGGGCTAAAGAACACAAGCAATGGACATTAGACCAGTGGAAATCTGTGCTTTGGTCTGATGAGTCCAAATTTGAGATCTTTGGTTCCAACCACTGTGTCTTTGTGCGACACAGAAAAGGTGAACGGATGGACTCTACATGCCTGGTTCCTACCGTGAAGCATGGAGGAGGAGGTGTGGTGGTGTGGGGGTGCTTTGCTTGTGACACTGTTGTGGATTTATTCAAAATTGAAGGCATACTGAACCAGCATGGCTACCACAGCATCTTGCAGCGGAATGCTATTCCATCCGGTTTGCGTTTAGTTGGACCATCATTTATTTTTCAACAGGACAATGACCCCAAACACACCTCCAGGCTGTGAAAGGGCTATTTGACCAAGAAGGAGAGTGATGGGGTGCTACGCCAGATGACCTGGCCTCCACAGTCACAAGACCTGAACCCAATCGAGATGGTTTGGGATGAGCTGGACCGCAGAGTGAAGGCAAAAGGGCCAAAAAGTGCTAAGCATCTCTGGGAACTCCTTCAAGATTGTTGGAAGACCATTTCCGGTGACTACCTCTTGAAGCTCATCAAGAGAATGCCAAGAGCGTGCAAAGCAGTCATCAAAGCGAAAGGTGGCTACTTTGAAGAACCTAGAATATAAGACATATTTTCAGTTGTTTCACACTTTTTTGTTAAGTATATAATTCCACATGTGTTAATTCATAGTTTTGATGCCTTCAGTGTGAATGTACAATTTTCATAGTCATGAAAATACAGAAAAATCTCTAAATGAGAAGGTGTGCCCAAACTTTTGGTCTGTACTGTATATTTATACGATCATATAATTTTTTTCTTTGAAATACAACTATTAAATATGTTTGGAGAGCTGACAGGTTCTATCTAAAGTAGTAGTAGTAGAAAAACTCGGCACTGAGTTGGATGCTTTGCAAAGAATGTAGATTATATTTACAAACAGGAATAGTCCGTGAAAACAGCCGACGACGTTTCGCTTCTCCTAACAGTGTCTAGGTCTCCACTCCTCAGCACAGGTAACGGGTATCTCCTTAATGAATGCAGTCCACATCACCTCCAGTAATACCCCTGAGAGTATTATGCAATTTTACAGAAATCTAGTGATGAAGGTCCATTATTGACCGAAACGTTGTCAGCTGTTTTCCCGGTCTTTTCCTGTTTGTAAATAAAATTCACAATCTTTTGCAAATCATCTGATTGAGTGTCGAGTTTTTCTACTACTCTGGCACCTCATCACCTTCTACCGGAGTGCCGTATATTATTCATTTACTGAAGGTTATAGCTAAAGATTACCTGAAATGTGACTCAAAAAGCAAAACTGACACCAAAACTTTATTGCTTTTTTTTTATTATTTCAGGGCCTTCTTTTCCCTGCAATTGCCACTCTTAGTGCTCATGCAGATGTCTGTGGATCTCAGTCCGATCACGCATGGACTGGCCATTGCTTCCCGACTGGAGCATGACAGCTTCATATATTTCTATGAGGTTGTCAGGCTTGGGTCAGGATGTCATGCATTGTGGTCCGTGATCGGACCGAGATCCACTTACGACTGCATTCAAAATGTTCTTATTAATTAATAGATAGACAATTGGGCCTCATTCATCACCCAGTATCGCACCTGCACACAGTGATACTTTTTGTGTTCACGGCTCCTGCAGTGTCGGTGTGCACAGGACTGAGAACTCAGTTAAGGCAGCACTCTAAAGTGAGTGCGGTCAATCAACATAAGGGTAGTTGTGGAGGATTGTAATTTAGGTGGCGGAATGGTGCACTGTGCCCTTGGCCATGCCAAGAGTACCCCAAAGCCCTCTAATTTACATATCTTATAAAACAGTTTTTATATAAAACGCAATATAAAAATCTACACTAAAAGTATGACTTTTATAAGAGCTAAGTCCTCTATATGAATATGTAAATGTTTTAATTTGAATTTTCAGGGTGACAGACTCCCTGTAAGGTCCTTAGAAATGAGAGGTCTCTATAGATGTATGAATGTATAACTAGGCAGGTTCGCCTTTCATAAAGCTCCGTGTCGGCCATATTTTTTTTACCTAGTCTGTACTGTTTTTTATTATCTTCCATAGTTTACTGTGTGTGTGTATTTTTTTTAGAATATTGCAAAAAAAATGCGACTGATGGGGGCAAACCCAACTATGGCTGTCAAGTCACTGTCCAGTCTGAACAGGAAAAGCAGCTCATGAAGCAGTATCGTCGAGAAGAAAAGCGGCACGCCAGGCGAGAGAAACGAGTAGGCGAAGAAGGAGAGATTTCTGGTGAAGGACTAATAGGCTTTGATCCGAAGGAACTGCGGATGCAAAGGTAATAAATGCCAAAAGCTGAAAAATGTTTCAGCTGTAATTGGTACTTTAATGTATCCTAATCATTTATTTTCTTTAAGTTCAGCTTTTGGAGATTATACGATTTCAACTTCAGGTCACGTCTTAGCACAAGTATAGAATATTTTTTTTTTCTCTATGAAAACCTAATTTTCTAGGATAAGGAAGCAGTGATCTGCTTAATTAGAATCTGCTTGGTCGCTTTCACGCGGTTTAGAAATGCAGATTAAGGAGGTAAGCTATCTTCCTTAGGTGCTCTGTACACACCACTAGTTTAAGATTTATGAAGTCTGTACTAAATGCATTGAAACTATCTGTTTTTCCTCTGGAGATTAATGGTTGCTATTTTCTATGTTGTCATCTTGAAATATAGGGAAAAAAGGGAAAGCAAATAAGGCGTTGCATTGCTGCAGTGAAGGGAAAAAAAAAAACCCTAGCCTTGTTGGCTTTTTAAATATTGAGCCCATAAAACGTGTGATCTCTACATTGTTATGTGGCAGAGAGTGGGGACAACAGCACTGTAAATAAGAACGTCTCCTGCGGTTATTGAGTTGCCAATGCCTACAAATTATGCCTATAATTTGCTGCAATTGGTATTGGGAGAGCGTTTTCATACTCGCTTGCTGACCTCCTTGTCTTAAAGCAGGTGAATTGCTAAATTGACTGTGACACTGACACCAGACTGCTGCATAAACTTCCACCTCTTCCCTGCGCTTCATCTTGTTAGGGTCACTCCAGAGACTTCATTCTAGGGAGCACTATGCAAAAATCCACTTCTGCCTTAATATCATTCACCAGCTTTATGTCTCATTGTGAATCTCTGAATATCCGGGAGTTTGTCAAGCAGCTAAAAATGGCCACATAATAGGTTTTGCAGGCACACATTGCATTTTGTTTGGTCTTTTCTACCTTTTCAGATGTATTCTCCTTTGAGCAAAATTGTATCTCGGTGCTGAAAAATCAGTTTATTATCAGACCATAGTAGCATAGATGACACCTGTGTGGCTTGCAGGTGCTGAAAAATGTTCTTTTTTCCTAGCACATATTTTCCGTGCTTCCATGTACACTTTTATTCTTTTTTGTTATATGTCCCGATTTCTTTTTTTTCCATGTAATCTTTTATTCATTGTTCCAGACCCAGCAATAGTTCGGCTTGATCACAATTCCTTTATTACTTTATTCTTTTTATTTTCTACAGGGAACAGGCTCTTTTGAATGCCCGGATTGTGCCCATTCTGGGTAGAGAAAGGGACTATGGTGAAAGATATGTGTTTCCGCATGTTTATGACTCGTATGCTGTAGCCATGAAAACGTCTGCGTTTGTTGGTGGAGCAAAGGTATGTTTGCAGCTCCTGTATCATTTTTTTTTATTCTTTTCTTCTACCTCAAAGCGTAAAAAATCTATTTGACTAATGGTATGATATATTTACTATTTTTAGCTGCTTTTGCCGGAAGGTATCCAAAGAGAAAACAACAAAATGTATGAAGAAGTTAAGATCCCGGTCACTGAACCAATGCCTATTGGTTTGGAAGAGAAACCAGTCTTCATAAAAGACTTAGATGAGGTTTGTGTGGTTATATTACATTATTACTATCTGCAGATAAAATTCCGTTGTGATTGCAGTTAAAGGGGTTTTCCTGGATTGACAACATAATATCCCAAATTAGCAATATTTATTTCACAGCCCCATTTTCAGAAACTTTACTATTACATACTAAGATACTAGTGTAGTCCACTATTCATGACCCCTTTTATTTGACAGAGAAAATAGAGGCCTCCGATCATTTTGCGCTCCTTGCTAGTTATGTCTATGGTCTAGATCCCAAATCGTGTCTTATGTATTAAAGGGGTTGTCCACTATTAGGACAACCTCTTCTTGAGCTAATTGCTTGGCCCAAATAAAATAAAAAAAACTTTTCTTCCCCCCCTCCCATGCTGGCGCCATTCCAGCAATGTCGGCACTCGCGGTCCCGCGGCTGTGATGCAGTGGAATGTCACGTGATGCCGGCGCTCAATCAGCACTGACGTCACTGTCCCTGCCTTTGTATGAACTAAACATGAAGTGGAAGTACGAGCTGCAGCTGATCTCTGACTTCCTCTTCATGTTCAATTTGACAGGAGGCGGGCACAGTGATGCCAACGCTGATTGGGCACTGGGCACCATGTGTCATTCCACCGCTTCACAGCCCGGGACCGCAAGTGCTGACACCACTGAAACGGCGGCAGCACGGTAGTTGAGTATAGTTTTTTTTATTTTATTGGGCCAAATGTTTAGTTAAAAGAAGGGGTTATCCTAGTAGTGGACAACCTCTTTAAACTAAGGCTATGTTTACACTGCTTTTCTGCACTGTGTTTGTGGGATTTCATCTGGAAAAAACGTGATTCAGACCAACCCCCAATGGGGCCACAGAATGCAACGACTCAAACTGAGTTCAAAGTAACTGTTTGTGTATTTTTTTTCTAAAATGTCCGTCTTTTCTGATGGGCACAGAAACGTAGTAGACCACATTCCTGTGCCCATCTGAACAGATGGAGACAAGTAGAAAAAAAAAACACATACTGAGTTTATTTTCACTCCATTCATGTTATTGCTTAGCCCCATCATAGTGTGAACTGGGCCTAAGAAGAACAGATGTAGCAAGTGCCGTCTTGACAGATGGCGTGCTACTCTGTTTAAAAATCTATACACTAATTATATAGGACAACAGCTCATCATACAAGTACGGTGTAGCATGCCATGACTGTTAAATTCTATTATTCTACACAAAAATATTGTATTTCCTAACTATGGTTGCCCACAAAAATATAGGACCTTTCAAATAATTCATGTAAGTCATTAGCCATTGTGCTTGCTCTGGGCCTATTGTGCTTGCTCCCACAGAATGATATATAACATACACATTTCTGCAGCAGTTAGATACTGTAGGTATATATAGTAAAATGTCATTATTACGTATGGATTTAATCTGCTGCTAACGCTTTGGTGGCAGACACAACTGGATATCTTCCGAGGATCTCTGGAGTCCATGCCTTGATAGGTCAGACCAGTGTTGGCAGTACGTGAAAGAATAAGGGTGCTTTCACTTGATGCCAGCAAAGTGAATGAGAAACCAGAATTGTCGTGCACACGTTAAGTATTTTTGACTTGCAGATTTGGTGTAGAAAATAATCTGCAGTATGTCCGTTCTCTGTGCGTTTTGCATGGCAAGAACGAGGCAAAAACGCAACTTTTTTGATGCATTTTCCTGCGAAGAGATGCAGAAATGGTGCACAGATTTCTGCACACAAAATACTGAACGTGTGCACTTACCCTTAGGGTGCTTTCACACTGCGTTCTGTGTCCCCGTCGGGACATACGTCCTAAAATTCCCTGCAAAACGGAGTCTGGACGTATGCTCTGACAGGGCCATAGACAGCAATGGTGATGGCAGAGTGAATGTGAGCTCTGCCGTGCACATTTTTTGGGAGTGTACACCCACAGGAGGCGGAAACTCAGACGTGGGCGCACACTCCCCAAAAAAGTGCACAACAGAGCGCACGTTCGCTCTGCCGTCACCATTGCTGTCTATGGCCCTGTCAGAGCATACGTCCAGGCTCTGTTTTGCAGGGAATTTTAGGACGTATGTCCCGACGGGGACACAGAGCGCAGTGTGAAAGCACCCTAAGGGTAAGTGCACACGTTCAGTATTTTGTGTGCAGAAATCTGTGCACCATTTCTGCATCTCTTGGCAGGAAAACCCATCAAAAAAGTTGCGTTTTTGCCTCGTTCTTGCCCTGCAAAACGCACAGAGAACGGACATACTGCAGATTATTTTCTGCACCAAATCTGCAAGTCGAAAATACTTAACGTGTGCACGACAATTCTGGTTTCTCATTCACTCTGTTGGCATCAAGTTTTGCTAGCAAATCTGCATGGCAAAAATGCACCAAATCTGCAACGTGTGCACACAGCCTAAAGCCAAGTGCCCAAGTTGTGTATTTTGTGAGTTTTTGACCTCAGTATTTGTAAGCCAAAACCAGGAGTGGAAAAATCAGAGGAAAAGTATAATAGAAACACGTCACCACTTCTGTATTTATCACCCACTCCTGGTTTTGGCTTACAGATACTGGAGGTAAAAACCTCACCAAATACTCACCGTGTGCACGTGGCCTTATGGAATATTAGGCAGGAGTGTATGTAAAAAATAAAATGGGACACTGACCAGCTGTCTTGTGCTAATATTGGTATCACAGCTCACATATTAGGAAACACAAAATATTTTTTTCCTTCTTTGTGTTTTCTAAGTAGCCTTTTTCCCCTTTTTACAAAATCTCCAAAAAACTTGTCCCATAAAAATGTATGATGCCCTCACGGGTTGGAATGGGACTGTAAATAAATAAAGTAGTCTATATCTGCGGGTTCATAAAACAGTATGCACAATGGTTTTCTCCATGTTGAAAAAAAAATGAAACAAAAGAGAATAAAAAAATTAATTAAAGAGCAATATTTTAGGTGTAATAATTATTAAACCTAAAATATTGCTGTTTAATAATTATTAATCCTAAAATATTTCTGTGTAATTTGTTTAATAATTATTAAACCTAAAATATCGCTATTTAATAATTATTAAACCTAAAACATTGCTGTTTAATTTTTTTTTATTCTATGAATAAAATAAGGTTCTGAAAAATATACAGTGTGTAATGATTCAGCCCTGTGCTTTTGCTTTCTTCATTCACTTGCTTGACTAAAATGTCCTTGAGCTTGAAAATGACAGTATAGGACTGCACGTTCACCGACTAAACATCTGCAATAGCCTTTTCTCTGTCAAATTTCCGCTACTGAATTCATTTGCAAACCATTGATTAGGAGCAGAGAATAGAATATCATACATGGACAGGAGATTGCCTAGCACAGTTTAAGAAGCACCCTGGAATTGCTTTGTGTGTGCAAGAAATCTGCTCATACACAGACGTCAAACCAAATTAGTAGGGTAGTGTAGTCTTCTTCTTTGTAATACCGCTTTTATGAGGTCTCAGGAGACCTGTTGTAATTCCTGCTGACCCACACTCTCTCCATCATTTAAACCCAATCTAAAAGGGTAAACTGTTAGTACAAAGCTAATCTAGGTCTGTCTGTCTCGCTATCTACCACCTATCCTGAGAATAAGGTGGGCTTATCGCATTCAGTATGTTATTATTGGTTTTTTTATGATATTTTACTGTTGTTTTTACATATTTGGTGTTGCCTCAAAATACTCATGCTGGTTGTTGTTGGGCATCATGTTACCTAACTGCTCTGATTGGCACACACCAATTCATCAAAAAGTGCACTCCAGAAATTTGACTGAAAGTATTTCTTAGGAGTTTTACCCTTTACGCCCATCTTTTTGAAAAATTAACATAATATAAGTAGAGTAGATTATGCCAGAAACCTACTGCTTTCCATTCTTGATGCTGGCGCACGGAAGCCTTTAAAAGGATTTGGCACGTCTTAGTCCAGCGAGACTCTTCATCAAGATTGGTGTGCAGATCGCCATTCTTGATGAATGTTTAGGCAGTTTACTACTCCCACTGACTATTGGCCAGCCACATTGACTGAGGATCTACTTTTGGAGGCCCAAAATCATCCATCAGTTAGAAACATGATTTAATCAAATATTTTAGATTAGTTTATTAGTAATATTTTATTAAAAAAATACATTTCACTCAAGTTTGATAATATGAGCCAATCTCAAGCATAAACTTCATTTATGGAAAATGTTGAATGTATTTAAATTTACAGGATAGGTTCATAGATTTTAAGCCTTTAATTGTATGTTGCCAGCTAGGGGCCTACTTTCACAATGTCTGTGCATAAGATGAGGATTAGCACAGAGAGGGGGCTTTGTTTATAAGTTTTGGCATCCCGCAAGGATGCCTTGCTCTCTGCATTAGACCGGTTGTCTGCCGGTTTGGTGCATTAGCTCCATATCTAGCAAACAGCTACGAAGAGGAGGTCACTAGATGGTGACTTATGTGAGTATCCCTGCACAGAGGAGCAGATCTGGATGTGCATATACTAGTCTTGGGGGTTCAGAGATAAATTAATGGGGGCTCTGGGTGTCGCTACTTTGGGGAAAGAGGTCTGGTTGTGGCTCGCAACCCTCTTTTGGCGCCAAGTATGGATCTTCAGGTGAAAAAGGTTGGGGATCACTGCTATGGTTATGATGTAAGAAATGCTTTTATTTGATTGGGTGTCCCCATTTCAGAACAATACTGCATCATTTTTAGGGGCTTCAATGAATTGGTAGCTTTAGACTATGTTCACATGGTCCATTTGACTGATCCGACCAGTCATTTCTGCAAATTGCAGATGTGGCTGGCTCTATGTGCACATTCACATAGCGGAGGGGTGCAAGGGCTGCTTGCTATTTACATGTATTGAAGATTGCAAAATAGCTCATGTGAATTAATACATAGACCAACATTGGGCCGTGTTAAATATAGCCCATGGGAATTAGTACATAGGCTAACGTTGGCTCTGTGTGGAAAAACAGGCCATTTGAATTAATTCTTAGGCCAGCATTGGGTCCTTGGCAAGATACATATTTACTGTACAGATCACCTGCTTAGGCTAAGTTCATTCTCGCTTTGGAGTCACTGAGATTTCATCACAAGTTCCATTATTTTTATCTAAAGAAAAGAGCAGCATCCTGCACTATTTTTTTTCAGTAAAATGAAGGACACCCTAATGGAAACCAGACAAAACTCATTACAATAACTGAGGTCTGTCTGGTGCCATGGGTCCAATCTGTCTCCTTCTTGAGTGTCATTTTTCTATGCCCATGACTGAAGAGAATATCGCAGTTCTGAACACCAGTGTGATCCCAGCCTTAGTGAGTAGCCTGTTTATTACCTTTAGAGTTGAATACTTTCTGCCTGCATATAACTTTTACTTTCTTAAAAAAATATTACTACAAAATTAATTAAAATTTCAGTAGAACTCATGTAGAGCTGCGCACAACTAACAGTATCTAATGATTAATTACGGGCTTTGGAAGTACTTGTGTGTGCATACTGTTTGATACCGGGATTAGTATTTATTGTGTCCTATTGATATGACTTGACTGTTGGCATGATTGTTTTTCTTTTTCCTTTTACCTTGACAATTAATATTCAACATTAAACCTTCCCGGCTGAAATTCTCTATATGGTTTGTTGTTCTCCAAGATAGTGCACTTTTAACCATGGAGATTAATCCCATTAAGGTTTATGAGCAGGGACATGTCATAGAATTCTGCTGCCTGTGATTCCAACTGAAGTGCCCGCATACAATAAATGATAAACCGGTGAATTGCACTCTGACTGCACGCTAAATTGAGAATCCTAAGCCACAGCTTATTAGTTTTAAGGCTGAAGAGTCATTTTTTTCATAATTAATATTAATGCATAGGCAATGTTCCCGGCTTAGTGCTGTACACACCTAAATATTTTTTGAAAATCTGGTACCTGATGTGTATTATATGTGACTCTTTATACCGGTGTAAAATATTTCACTATACACTTTACTCAAGGGGCATTTACACTGCAAGAAAATCGTGAACAAGTATTGTTAAAAAAATTGTTAAAAACGCTAGTTTCACGATTATCTTGCCGTGTATACAGGCTGACGATCACTCAATGAATGAGCAAAACTCTCGTTCATCCGGTGAAATGATCTTTTGCACAGCATAAAAGATCATGGTTCTTGGCGAGAATGACAACCTATGCGCACTGAGCAATCTAGATTAGATTGTTCAGTGTGCATTTTTTGCTTTGGTAGGTGTAAACAGACATTCAAACGACTGTCGATCGGTAAAAGTTTACCGATCGGCAGTTGTATCATGCCACTGGTGGGTCATTGTAAACGATCTTTTACTTCACCAGTAATTAAATAAATATACTAACAATGAGATAAAAGGGGAGAGATTCCTTCCCAAAATATACTTATAAGCCTGTGTCCCTGAGCTCTGCATATAAATATATAGTCTTTAAGTCTTAATGAAGCGCTCGCTGGAGTACCTTGATCTGATTAATTAAACAACGTGGCCGCCTAATGAATCGAACGCATCTGATACCCAGCATCTGCTGCCACCAGAAATGTATGCCAGTTCCAGGGGCTAGCTACACTTCTAAAGCTAGAGTAAGTAATGCCACTCTAGTGGCGTAATTTAGGATGAATTTTATGGACGAACACGACCATACGCCACCCATGCAACTCCCATGTTGTTGTACCTGGCCAGAACTGGCTTGTAAACACCGTGCAACTGCCTAGCTGTGCAAAAATAATGCGATTTACTAAGGTTTTTACTCCATATTTTTGTATGTTAACCTCACATTAACGAACAGATTTTAAATATATACAGTATATATATTTTTATTTAAAAAAAATAAAGAAATAGATACACTTAATAGAAAACATGCATGTATTGAGATAAAATGTTTTGGCATACAGGGCCTTTCCACTGAAGGGCATGTAGCCAGCAAATGTATTGTCATAATAATTTGTATGGTCGTAATAAAGACATAGAATTCTACTATAAAAGAAATTCTCGTTGTAGAGAGCATCAAGTTCCCATGTGATGATCCCCTCGGAATTTATATATGCAAATATCCTTTTCATAGAGTTAAAGGACAGGGTCTACAGTGTCACTTATTGGAAGTAGCAAACCAAACCTAAAAATTATATCTAATGTTGCAGGGGAGTATTGCATAGTTTGTAGGTCTCTCTACACTAATGTGGAGCCCTCCACAAATAGAAACTTTATCACTTAAACCTATGTTAATGCCTTCTCACCTAACAAATCAGTTCTCCTGCTTGGTAAAAAAAAATCCCGAAACACATCTGCAAATGGAGTTTTGGTATAGTTTCAAGTCCTGAGTTATGTAGCAAAGTTCTTTAAAGGGAACCTGTACTTACAGTGGTAATCTTCAGGTAAATAATCTTTTATACACGTGTGGCTGCAGGGAGAAAATGAAGTTATATAGTCTTCCAGCAGCCCGCTCTCTTCCAGTCATCTGGGCAGGGCGAATGATACTGAGTTCTGACTGGTTCTTTTTCAAGGAAATCTGTAGGTAAGATTCATCCGCTCTCCAAACCACAGATATGGGCATGTAGATCTTAGAAGATGTAAAAGTGTTGACGGCTTTACATTTCAATCTGTTGCTGCATTCCCATCAGATTATCTTTTAAATTCAAATGTAGATGAGACTTTAAGTGCTCTGGGCATGAGGCAGCACTTCTCCAACCTTTTTTGCCTGCCTGATAGTTCACTGCCTGAATTCCTTGCCTGGCACCTGACATCAATCAGACCGTGAGGTGAAGAGGCTGGGACTGTGTGGGGAAAAAACCTCGGGATCCAGAGACTCTTTAACACCCCACTTACATTCGGATTAAACCACTAATTCTTGAGAAAGTAGCAACAGATTAAAAGGTAAATCCATCAACACCTATATATCTTCTAAGACCTGCATGGGGGTTTTAAAGGATGCATATTGACTTTTAGTATTTCTGTAGGTTCGCACTAGAGACCCTGCTGTCTCTTACTGTTAAGAGGCTACTTGCATATACAATAGCAGAAGTCATGAACTAGCTGTTGAGAATTCTGAAGTCTGAAATACAACAGAATGTTACGTTCGCGGGCATATGTAACACTGGTGTATGTTGACCCACTGTGCCACAGGCCAGGCTTACCCTGGAGGGTCGTGACTAAGCGAATACCTGGTGTTCACTAGTACCTCTGGTGGTGAGGATAGGTTTGGCCACAGGTAGTCACCAGGTATCACTCCAGGGTCCAGGGCAGTCCCCGGGTTTGCAGCAGCTGACCGGAGGGTCAGAGGCCCAGTACGGGAGGGCAAAGTCAGATGGTCTGAGGTCAGGGCAGGCAGCATAGGATCAGTAGGAATAGCTAGGGTCAGGAGCAGAGAGGTCAGAGAGGATAGAGAATCAATACAAGCAAACGCACAAACAGGATATTAGCAGACAAACTAGCTAGGAACCAACATTCGGGCAAGGAGTGGTAAGTGGAGCTGCCTGATATAGATCCTATTAGCACGGGATAAGCCAGGAAAGCAATCTTTGCATGACCCCGCAGGGTTAAATTTAACTAAGGCTAGACGGAAGCCACATGCAGGAGCATCAGTGCTGCATGAAGCAGCTTCAGCGGGACGGTCAGACATGAGGAAAAAACGCATAGTGAGCAAAGCGGTGCTGGGAAGGCCTGTGATTCACCGCTGTGACAATACCCCCACTTACACCCCTCACTGCTTAGGCCGGGCCACCGAGGAAACATCACAGGAAAGGTAGGGGTGCAGGCAGTTTTGGCAGGCATTCTCCTGGACTGGATTCTCCTCCTCTAAGTTGAAGCCACAGTCTTAACCAGAGGGGCATCTCTTACGGGAGTCATTTCAACAACCATAGTCTGGTGCAGGGATTCCTCCTCAGAATCAGATGTGTCACAAGTCTCAGGCAGGGAAGACAGGTCCGAAGGCATAGGAGGCGGGGTCTTGGGCGAGACCTTGGCAAGGCAGTTGGTAGCTCACGGACGAACCCCATTGAAGCACCTGACCAGTGGATCAATCAGGAACTGGCACGTGTAGCCGGAACCAAGGGAGACCCAGAAGAACGGAGTCCTTAGAGCTAGGTAGCACATAAAAAGAGATTCTCTCAGAGTGCTGGGTTCCAAATTGTAGGGTGACAGACTGTGACATAACGAATAGGCTCTACCAGGGGTTGCCTGGCAATGGAGGCAACAACCAGGGGAAGAACAAGCTGTTGCATAGGAACCTGAAGCTGATGAACCAGATTGGGATGGATGAGGTTGGCAACAAATCCAGAGTCTAAATGGATTGCAGTGGAGAGCGACCTGTCTCCCCAAACCGAGGGGACTTGGGTCAAAAGTTTTGGAGAGCTTACTTTCCTATCTAGGGTCAACTCTCCGACTGTCCCAAGGCACTGGAGGCCTCCGGGCCTCACAGGGCACTGACAAACATAATGTGCATTGCCTCCACAGTACATGCAGACGTTGTCACGATACCTTCACTGTCACTCTTGTACAGAGAGTTTGCATCGGCTCTACAGCAGGCGGTGGAGCAGGAGGTACTGAAACGTTGCAACTGACCTAGGAGGCTCACCGAAAAAAGCTGATTCTTGAGCCTGCTCTAAAGCTTCCTCATGGAAACGGAGATCAATCCTAGAAGCGAGGTGTATGAGGGCATCCAGAGAGGTTGGTAGATCTCTGCCTGCCAACTCATCCTTGAAACGACCAGAGAGACCCTGCCAGAAGGTTGCCACCAGGACTTCTTCATTCCAGAACAGCTCCGCCGTCACTGTGCGGGAGCGAAAGGCATACTGAACCATGTTATTCGTGCCCTGTCTTAAAGTCAGCTGGGATGAGGTGGAAGACGAGATGTGGTCAGGTTCTTTGAATACTGCCCGGAACATCTCCAAGAATCTCCCAACATCACGTGTCTCTGGACCTCCATGCTCCTAAATGGGGTTTACCCAGGTCAGGGCTCGTCCAGACAACAGAGAAACCATGAAAGCAATCTTGGTCTGGTCCGAAGGAAAAAGATTAGTGTAGAGAGTGAAGTGAATCTGGCAATGGTTAATGAAGCCGCGGCTCTCCTTGGGATCTCCATCAAAGCGGGACGGCAGTGGAATCTGAAGCTTAGCTGTTCCACCAGACACTGACACTCCAAGCGGCTCCCCTGGAGATGTCAATGCTGAGGAAGACGGACCTGTCGCAGTTGAGGCACGGGACAGGGTAGACACAGAAGTAGACAAATCTTTCAACTGAGCTGACATCATATTAATTGTCTGCATCAGCTGGTCCTGACGCTCACCCTGAGAGTGGACCTCACCGTACAACACTTGCAATGTCGTCTTGGGATCCCTGAATCCTGACTTGTCAGTGGGGTTCATAACCCCAACATACTATCACGGTGGCGGGCAAATGTAGCGCTGGTGGATGTGGACCCACTGCGCCACGGGCCGGTCTTACCCTGTAGGGGCGTGACTCAGAACATTCTGAGTCGATTTAGGGGATCAAGCTTACTATGAAATCCGATAACGGATAGCTAAGAAGTTATAAAGCTTGAGGCTACATGCACACGTTCAGTATGTGGTCAGTATTTTGCCTCAGTATTTGTAAGCCAGGAGTGGAACAATCAGTGGATAAGTATAATAAAAGCACGTGCACCACTTCTGAAATTTTCACCCACTCCTGATTTTGGCTTACAAATACTGATGTAAAAATACTCAACAAATAGTCAATGTGTGCACGTGGACTTAATGTAATTTTATACATTTCTGTTCTTGCTTTATAAAAATGTATCTTATTTGTAATATTGCACATCAGTACAGCTTGCTACCATAAGCTCTTAGCGTTGAACCCACAGACTCCAGCCATATAGGAATTCCATCCTTTCTTGCCATATAGGAATTCCACCCTTTCTTGCCATATAGGAATTCCATCCTTTCTTGCCATATAGGAATTCCATCCTTTCCTGCCATATAGGAATTCCATCCTTTCTTGCTACGTTCTTTTTTAATATACTTACAAGTGTTTCATTGACTGCTTTTAGGCAGGTTGAGTTTGCATATGGCAGAAAAAAAAAAATCACTCCTGAGAATCACTAACCCTGATAAATGGCTCAAGCTTTTTACCTAAAGTGGGTTCTTGAGGTAGGATTTATTTCTTTGTTACATGCCATTTCCATTTCCTTTTACTTACAGTACATAATTAATGACCAAAATAAAAAGTGGATTTCTCCGCTTAATGCATAGGAATTATTACAAAATCAATAAAGCTCTTTCTTTCAGTAATGTTTTGTTGCTTTTATAATTTTACCAAGTAAGCATGGCCGGGTGAAGTTAGACACATTAGTGCATAAATTACCATGTTTATACCGTCCGATGGAAAGCTTAGCAGTTAATAGAAATATGCTTCTGTGGCCATAATTCTCCCCAAGATCTGCATAAATGTTTCTGCACTTATCATCTCCTGGTACTTGCCATAGGACAATCATTTGACTTTTGACTTGTTTGTTTTTGAGATGCCTTAAAAAATGGCACAAACTATAGGTTCCGGTAGTGTAGTTGGACTGCAAGTACTAAGCATTTGAACCGTCTATTACCCAAAGCTGAAAGTCTTCTAGGAATTGTTCCTTGCAGCCGAATCACACAGCATTTAAGTGGAAAGGCTGTCTTATTTATGGAAAAAGTCAGTTTCAGCCATGAATGGAGAAATAATAATCTCTAAGTCATTTTACTCTCGGATATTGTTTTAGGCAAATTTACCGGTTGTCACAATTTTTTTTTTTATATTCCCTCCACACCAACCTATCAAATATTCATAGCTGTAAAATGAGGATTTCTAACAGCATCTAGAACATCTATATTTCTCAGTTTGTGACTAGGAATTCTTCTTTATTTTCAATACATACATAGTACGTTATAAGTAGTTTTATAAGCTAGGGAAATGGTGTTGCCTTTATTAAAAAGAAAAAAAAAAGCATGTACGTATTTATACACATAGGAATAGAATCACATCTCTGGACACAGAGAGAAATAAAAAATAAGAGTTGTAAAACTAGGAAAATGTTCTTCCCCACAGACTATGACATTCTTCCCCACAGACTACAGTATGTTAATCTTAATTTGTGTTCTTGAGTATTTGAGACATCTCACTTGTTGAAAGTTCATATTGAAATTCTTCTTTTGCCCATTATCACAGAAGAAAAAAAAACCCGTCTCCAGGGGTTAAGGAAGATCTATCCCCTCTCTGTACTAAGCGTTTGTGCTAGCATTGTGAGTACTGATGGGACATTGACAGACTGTGTAGGAACGTGCCCCTTTTCTAAAGGGATTGGTGATCCCGTTTTCAATGTATTCAAATATTTAGAGGAGGCATAACAGAGGTACTATATTTACTGAAACAGACATGCATGTGCTAAATCATTTAGCAGAAAAAGAGGAAAAAGGAAAATAATCGTGTACCTCTGGTGGTGACCTACAACCAACAGCTTGAGTTACTGAGAAAAACCTCCCCATATCCTACACAAGGATGACTGGCTAAAAACAATATTCAAAGACCCTCCCTTGCTATGCTACATACAGACAACCTTCAAATTTAAGAAACCTCATGATCTGACGTTCTATGCCCTCGGATACACCAAGAGGAACTTATCCTTGCAATGTGAAGAGCTTCACAACTTGCGCTCTTGTAGAGAGCAATGACAGGATGCAGATCCCCAACACACAGCAGGACTTTAAGATTCCCCGAACATTCACATGTTCCTCTTCCAATGTGGTGTACTTAATTCTGTGCACTATATGACCTATTGAGGGTCTCTATGTTGGAGAAATATGACAGAAACGGAGAGCAAGGGTGAGGTCTCATCGCCAAGCGATTACAGATGTAAAACCCATCTACCAGTGGCAAAACATTTCTGTGGCCCAGGACACAACATCATCAATATGAAAGTTGTCATATTAAAAGGCAACTTGAAATCACAAAAACATTGAATGGTCTAAGAATACAAACTTATTACAGTCTTTAATACCCTCCACACAGGACTAAATCTGTCAGGAGGCTTTATGACTTACGACACAATCTGAGGAATCTTCTCCAGAGACCGTGAGGGCACCAGGTCTCTGATCTTACATGGCTATTGGGAATATAAAACTTTCACACCACTTATCTAATCTAATGAAGTATTCATTCTCTGAGCTCAGTTTGGTTGTTTTTAAATGTTCATTTATTATGCCAACGCCTCTGCTCTTTTTGTGTACATATTTGTGTTTCTTCAGATACTTTATTATACCATACCTGATGAAGAGACCTAAGAAGTCTCGAAAGCTTGCTTTGTAACATTATTTATTTTGAAAGGTATCATAACTGCAAGATTATTATTTTGTTTTTTCCACTGAGAGCAATTCTTTGTGTTAAAACAGACATGTCATGACCAAGTAGTGGGTTTGCCCAGTTAAAACTACTGATCCTTTTTCCTAGGATAGCTGATATCTTGCTGATCAGTGAGTTTGCCATCACTCGGCAGAATGCGAAATTTCTAACCCTGTATAAAGATGCAGCTGGACAGGTCCTGGATATTTGTCACCTATGTGGTTAGCCTCGGTAATGTAAAGCCCAGAAAAACAGGCTCCAGCACCATTAGTCCTGAGAGGGTTTTTTAATGTGCCTGGATTTTGGGTTACGGTTTTAGGAAGGACTGGAAGAGCTGAGGGGGGCTAGTCATTCCCTTTTTCTCCTATTCAAGCTTTGCACCCTTTTAAAAGGGTCATTCACGATTCTGTGTGTGGGAGGTGGGAAGCACTCTAAGAAGTGTTTTGTCTGGCGGGAGTTGGACCTGTAATTAAGCCGGTGAACCCGTATTGCTGTGCAGACTGTTTTTCTGTTTTACCCTTGTGCCGGAGAAAGACTGCTTTAATATGTCTGGAGACCGCTGGAGTTTATGAACTGAATAAACCTTGGCTTCTTTGGACCAGAGACACTGCCTGTGTGTATGCTAGTGGCTACCAAAGAACACCTACACCCTGTTACAAAAATGGAGTGGCAATGTCAATATTACAACCTTCACTCCATTCATTTTCTAATAGGCTGATGGAAAAAGCCGAGCACAGCACTCGGCAGCCCTTTAGGGATTCAATGAAGCACAGGTCACACATATAAACTGCCGCACATTCAGGTTAGTGACTGACCACTATGGTGGCTCTGATTTCTCCAGAATCTGTGTTGTTCTGAGATGTGAATCTCTGCTATGGCTTATAAAAGGGAGTCCTGCTAAGAAAATTTTGTGTTGTGATTGCCAAGCAATTCACTTTGAAGTGTTGACCGTAGTAATCATAGTAGTATGCAATATATGTTGCCTCAAACATGCAGGCAGAATAACAGTGGGTGATGATTTAACCTGTCGGGGGATTTACTTTTAAAGGGAACCTGTCAGCAGATTTATGCTGCCCCATCTGCAGGCAGCATTAAGTAGGGGCAGAGACCATGAGTCTAAGGGTATTCTTTTTCACTTTTTTGCTTAGCACCATTTCAAGCTGGTTCCAGTCGGAATCCACCCGGAAAAACGCTGGATAATTTTCTGAGCTTCTTGCTGTACTTTTAATAAGACACTTTTTACCTGCTGCAGCTCTGCTAGTCCTCTCAATGATTAGCTCCTGCTTTGAAGTTTTCAATATTCATGAGCTCTGGCTATCCTCGCCCCCACTACTGATTTGGCAGCTTTCTGCATATGCTTAGTGTAGGCAGAAATCTGTCAATCAATGCTCCTGGTGGAGGTAGACAGAGCTCATTATTGAGAGGACTAGCATATAAAATAGCGATATAATCAAAATTCTAGCAAGGAGCCCACAAAGTGACACAGAGGTGGTCTCTGTCCCTATTTTATGCTGCCTGGAGATTGGGAAGCATATCCCTGGTGACAGATTTCTTGTAAAGTCACTGAACTTGAAGAAAGTGTGACAGTGAACACTGACTTTATGAAGCTGACCTGCCCTGTATTCTAGAATCAAATCCTGTATTAGCTTGTGTTGGACCAGTTCACAGTCAGTTGAACTGCTTGCCACCTGCAGTCTTTTTTTTTTCTTGCTTTTTCAACAACACAGTGGGGTCACGCTGTAGTTCTCAGTTTCCCTGCCGCGTGGACTAAGAGAGCCTCGAGCAAAGCTAGTAGCGCTCTATGCTTGGGACTGTCAGATTGCACGGTTCATTGAAAAAGAAATGTAAAGGAATTGATCACAAACTCTTAAGTTCTGAAAGGCCCGGCTGGTGGCAAAGAAATTGAACTCAGGGGCTGCTTGTTTTGACTCTTTTAATTTTCTGCTGGTTTGACAGTAAGTCCCAAATGCAAATCTTTGCCAGCAACTTGTTCTACAAAAAATAGTAGAAAGCAGCTGTAACCAGTATAGTATAATAAGAGAAGGCTGATATGAAATCTTGAAATAGCTTTGTCACCTAAGATAATAAAATCCAATATAAAATATATTTTTTATTGCTTCCTATGGAGGCACAGTTTTTAGCCTCTGTATATTTCATGGCCGCTGTTCAGCTACAGTAAATTTATTTTTTTTTGCAAATCACCGAACCTTTCCACCCTTTTATGCTGGAATTTAAATATTTCTTATTTCTAATATGTCACTTTTATCAAACAAATGCCTACTTCATTCTATTAATAAAGTTTTTGGTGGCATTTTGCTAATAGCAGCTAAGATAGAACAGCATCCTGTAATTATTAGGAGAGCGATATCTGGTTCCCTTAGTCCTGCAACGTCCAATATTAAAGGGAATCTGTCACCACATTTAAGCGATGTAACCTATTAATATGGACATACATGTTATAGACTGCTAAAAATGCCATACCTGTATGCCTCATATCAGATGCCTTATTGTGGAAAAATCAGCTTTTATCTCTTTATGTAAATTAGTTCATCCAGGCAATGGGACGACCGCTGCCCGGTGGATAACGCTGCCCCCTCGCTTCATTATCCTATTTTTCTCCTCCCACTTCGTCACTCTCTCCATGTGATGTCAGGAGCACTGCCGGATATCTTGCGCCTGTGCATTCTGACTGCCATCGCTCCTCTTAAGTGTTCCGCCCTCCTATGGGCATTGGTTTCACGTAGCTTCCTGGCAGGTTCCGGGAGTTACTGGTACTTCCATACATGGAAGTTCCAATGATGAAATGGCAGGTATATATTAAGGTACATTTGAGGTGCATCTCACCTAGATTGGAGTTTGTCATAAGTCATACTATCCAAGCTGAGCTGGCACCAGTGCGTAATTACAGTAAGAATGCCACCTAGCTGAATACTCATGCGGTGTACTGCAGCATGGGCCATCTTATGGAGCCTGAGAATGTGAACTCACAGGTACATACCGCATGAGTAATCCAAACATCAGTTCTTCTAGGTACAAGTGCACACAGTTTTTGAAGGAACTCAGCAAAGGACACCAAGACATGGGCAATGTTGAAGACTGTAGATGCCATGGTTAGCCTGAAAATGTTAGTGCAGCAGATGACAGACACATTATGCTTACTTTCCTTCTAAATATGAACATGTCCAGCAGTGCCTTCAACTCTGAATAGGAAGCAACCAGTGAGACCCAGCTACACTCCTCTACTGTTTAGAGAAATCTAGCAAGAAGTGGTTTTAATGGAAGAATTGAAGACAAAAACCATACATTTGACATGGAAACAAGGCCAAGTATATACAGTTAGGTCCATATATATTTGGACAGAGACAACATTTTTCTAATTTTGGTTCTAGACATTACCACAATGAATTTTAAACAAAACAATTCAGATGCAGTTGAAGTTCAGACTTTCAGCTTTCATTTGAGGGTATCCACATTAAAATTGGATGAAGGGTTTAGGAGTTTCAGCTCCTTAACATGTGCCACCCCGTTTTTAAAGGGACCAAAAGTAATTGGACAGATTAAATAATTGTAAATAAAATGTTCATTTCTAGTACTTGGTTGAAAACCCTTTGTTAGCAATGACTGCCTGAAGTCTTGAACTCATGGACATCACCAGACGCTGTGTTTCCTCCTTTTTGATGCTCTGCCAGGCCTTCACTGCGGTGGTTTTCAGTTGCTGTTTGTTTGTGGGCCTATCTGTCTGAAGTTTAGTCTTTAACAAGTGAAATGCATGCTCAATTGGGTTGAGATCAGGTGAGTGACTTGGCCATTCAAGAATATTCCACTTCTTTGCTTTAATATACTCCTGGGTTGCTTTGGCTTTATGTTTTGGGTCATTGTCCATCTGTAGTATGAAACGACGACCAATCAGTTTGGCTGCATTTGGCTGGATCTGAGCACACAGTATGGCTCTGAATACATCAGAATTCATTCGGCTGCTTCTGTCCTGTGTCACATCATCAATAAACACTAGTGACCCAGTGCCACTGGCAGCCATGCATGCCCAAGCCATCACACTGCCTCCGCCGTGTTTTACAGATGATGTGGTATGCTTTGGATCATGAGCTGTACCACGCCTTCGCCATACTTTTCTTTTTCCATCATTCTGGTAGAGGTTGATCTTGGTTTCATCTGGCCAAAGAATGTTCTTCCAGAACTGTGCTGGCTTTTTTAGATGTTTTTTTTAGCAAAGTCCAGTCTAGCCTTTTTATTCTTGATGCTTATGAGTGGCTTGCACCGTGCAGTGAACCCTCTGTATTTACTTTCATGCAGTCTTCTCTTTATGGTAGATTTGGATATTGATACGCCTACCTCCTGGAGAGTGTTGTTCACTTGGTTGGCTGTTGTGAAGGGGTTTCTCTTCACCATGGAGATTATTCTGCGATCATCCACCACCGTTGTCTTCCGTGGGCGCCCAGGTCTTTTTGCATTGATGAGTTCACCAGTGCTTTCTTTCTTTCTCAGGATGTACCAAACTGTAGATTTTGCCACTCCTAATATTGTAGCAATTTCTCGGATGGGTTTTTTCTGTATTTGCAGCTTAAGGATGGCTTGTTTCACCTGCATGGAGAGCTCCTTTGACCGCATGTTTACTTCACAGCAAAACCTTCCAAATGCAAGCACCACACCTCAAATCAACTCCAGGCCTTTTATCTGCTTAATTGAGAATGACATAACGAAGGGATTGCCCACACCTGTCCATGAAATAGCCTTGGAGTCAATTGTCCAATTACTTTTGGTCCCTTTAAAAACAGGGTGGCACATGTTAAGGAGCTGAAACTCCTAAACCCTTCATCCAATTTTAATGTGGATACCCTCAAATGAAAGTCTGAACTTCAACTGCATCTGAATTGTTTTGTTTAAAATTCATTGTGGTAATGTCTAGAACCAAAATTAGAAAAATGTTGTCTCTGTCCAAATATATATGGACCTAACTGTATATGCAGAAAAATGGCAGCATGTGCTTTGTACTGATGAGTCAAAATGTGAAATGTTTGGCTGTAATAGAAGGCAGTTGTTTGCTGAAGGGCTGGAGTGCAATATAATAATGAGTGTCTTCAGAGGGCAGTGAATCATAGAGGTGGTTCCTTGGAAGTTTGTGGGTAAAAATGGAATTTGCTGCCCATTTAGCATAATATCTTGCTGCTTACTCATCTTCTTCTGTATTATGTCTCTGTACATGTAATGAAAGCTTTTGACAAGAACCGGTTTCGGACGTCTTCCCTCCAGTCCTGTCTCGTAGGTGCCACACAGGTCCAGCATCCACTTTTCAAAGAATTCAGAGTCCCCTCCCAAGTTTTGGGCACTTCCACCATTCTGATGACATTATGCCTCTGGTGATTTTCTAGATTGTCTACCTTACTCCATAGAGCTGTGATTGCACCTTAATGTCAGCGTGCATGAGAGGGCATCTTTCAGCTCACAAATTCTACCTTCCATGGCCGTAGTATGTTCTGCCACTTATTGTAAATCATGGCACATTAGCGAGATAGTCTCTTGTATATGGCCTACTTGACTATTGTGGGTAGTTATTGTAGAATTGCATTTATTTACCACTGTTGTTACACTCGTAGGTGGTGCAGGTGGTTTGTGGACCCACTGTGCCACCGACCGAATTTACCTTGGAGGAGTGTAACTAAGCAGCTAGGTGTTCGCTGGAGCCTCTAGTGGTGAGGTCAGGCTTGTACGTCAGGTAGCTGCCAGGTGCCACACCAGGGTGGTGTCTGGCAGTAGCAGTGGACCCCAAGGGACAATGACGTTAATTCAGATTCCTAGACAGGGCAGGATGGCCACTTGGGTCAGGAACGGACTGTACAGACAAGACGGCCACTGGGACAGGTTCAAGCAGAACGACCACTTGGACGGGTTCAGACTGTGCAGACAGGATGGCCACTGGGACGGGTTCAGACTGTGCTGACAGGATGGCCACTTGGGAAACAGTTCAGGTGCCACCGATGTGGCGACGGGGTACAGATACCACGGATGCTTTTTCAGAGTAACGTATAACCTAGATATGGCATTTACTACGTGCTCGCACTGCCCCTTTAAGAGCCGGGGAGCACCCGCACACTCGGCGTGCCGCCCAAACACAGTGCAGCGCGCACTGAAGAAGACAGGGAGCACGCCGTAGGGCCGGGGCAGTGAGTAAGCTGGTGTCCCTGCATGGAGGGAAAAGGGGACATCATGCAGCGGCGCCGGCCATGGTGCTACAACTGTCATCTTGCTCCCCAGCAATGTTTTGGATCTCATCACCAGCCAGACTATTAGCCTAATTGCACCATTTTTAATTTGGGCTTTTTGGCTAATAGTGCAGTGGACCGGTCTCCATACATGACACAGGTGAGGGGACTGACACGATTGGTAGATTTTTCCCTTTTCAATAGTCATTCATCTATCATATTCAGCAATGGCGCTATAAAAGGTCGGGAACCTCTGGCTTAGAAAGTATAAGGGGACTATATTTGCTGCAAATATAAAATGAATATTTTCAGCTTTATAGAGCTATGTTTGCCCTAGATAATAAGACTTGGCGCCCCCTATGTTTTCTGTGATTGGTAACAAATAGGTACACATGGTTGGAGTATGCTCATTTGCCTTGTGATAGTTGCTGTATTAAATTCAGCGCTATTTACATTTATTGAATATGGCTGATTACAGATAAAACACTAATAAAATCAGGCTTAGCTATTGTTTTCTCCGCTGCTAATAGTTATAGCATTGTTTTTCTCATCTGCGTTGCCGTTTTGTTTTTGGTCTTGAATACCTTGAATCCTGTTTGCGTAAAGCACAGCATTAATATTTTTAATAAATATAATAAGCGTGTTCAGCATTTGGAGAATTTGTTTTGAAATCCAATTTTGGCTTAATTTGCACAGCAAACATCGAGCTGCTCCTTGCAAAACTGAATACAAAATATGTAATCAGGCGGATTCTCACATTCTCTTCTGATAAAGGAAAAAAAATTATATTACTTTTATTCTCAACTATTAGAGTGACTCATTAAACATGTCCAAGGCATCCGCTCTCGGCATATTATTTTCTATTTTTATCCCAGATTTCTAAAATAAAAGCGATATGTGGTAGTCCCTAAAATACATGATCCGTGCCTGCAGTGTTGGTAATCTTTGTGAACAATAAAAATCCTCATCAGGGAGCAGTACCTGGGGAATAAATAGAGATAAATTACCCTACCATATTCTTTATCTCCTCTTTCCAGCCGTCTGTATACTTGAGGTTTGCTGCTACTACTCTCTCGACACAATAACTTTTTGGTCTTGATTGCTTTGATGCGTTTCGCCTCTCGGGTTTTTTTTTTGCTAAATTCACTTATCGTTGCTGTTCATCATGAGCCGCAAGCTGCTTATCATATATCACATCATGAACATTGCAAACCTTGAAAAGAGAGGGGGGGGAAGCTGACTTGACTTTCACATGACGCTTTTGAAGCTTCTGACGTTTCGCCTTCTACATTTTACATTGAATAGTTTTCTGGTGGTTATTGGCTGTCATTTGTATTCCTCGGAGATTCGCTCCTAGTTTGTAGCTTTTTAATGGAAACTATTTCTCTCTCCTTTGTATAGCAGAACAGTTTTAAGAAAATATATCCCATGATACCAGGGAAAACAAACAAACAAAATTATCATTAAATAAAGATAAAATAGAAAAACTCATATAATCCCTCCGACACAATAAAAGTGGCAAATGCTTGGATCTTTTTAATATGATTTCAGCTCTTATTTTTTTCCCATTATTTTCTTTCTTATTTCCCATAGATGTGGGAAATTATTACATTTACATTAGAGAATTAATTATCACGTTGTTTAAAAAGAAAAAAAAAAAGCAAGAGAAGCCAGAGATGGATTCACTACATGCTTGAATAAAGCAATTTATGCCTTCAGTCTTCAGATAAGAAATCTTTGTGCGATGTAATACAGCTTTGGTTTACATTTTTGGGATCTGAAGACCATTGAGCATTCAGAAAAGTCTACGAATTTTTCTATAGACTTACTATTCCTCTCCTGCTTTTTTAGATTTTATGTACAATCCCCTTTTTTGCTTTGTACAGTTGTGAATTAACTAGAAAAAAATGTATCTGGAGAATTTCAAGAAATATCTTGCATAGAAAAATAATCCCCTGATTAAAAGTATATACTCCATGCCTTTCTTCCCTGTACGGATTATGCTTCGTGTTGGTCCGCGCCTGGCTACACCATGTATGGTTTCCATTGGATTTTAGTAACCTCATAATTGTAATGCTGATGGCTTAAAATGTTCCCTTCCCTCCTTTTTCTTCCTGTAACTTGATGTTTTATTGGACGTTATACTTATATTCCATGATATATTGATGCTGATATTATTATTCTTCATATAGCACCATTGATTCCATGGTATTGTACTGTTTCTTCTTCTTTTTTTGTATTTTTGTAATTGAAAATTATATAACCTTTCAATAAAAATCGAACTTTGAAAAAAAAATATATACTTTTAATATTGATTAAAAGCTAGAGCAAATGTTTACAATAACCCCAAAAAAAGCACTAAAGGAAAGAGAAGGAGAAAGAGAATCATTATATCCGGCACAATAGCCACAATCAAATCTCCATTGGTATGGTGTAGGGTGACCAGACTAGACGGTAGGCTAGGTAGTGGGGAAGGGGCAAAGATAGAGCTTTCCCTCAAATGTAACCCTAAATAAATCCCCTACCTAGCAGCAGAGTTAGCATCCTATGTCAATAACGCAATATGGCACCCCCGCTCCACGTCGTCACACCCTAGGAGACCCTAAACAAGCCCTATCCTACCATATCAATTTTTCCTGGTAAAAACTCCTCCAACATGAAATTCATATCCATACGGAAATAGCAAGTAATTCACACATAAAAAACACCCTAGCTACCCCCCACATTCAGTGGGTATATACAATAATGCCAAATATAGTGCTAATGACCAATGTGAAAACCCTGTAAATGGGGAGGGAAGGTACATCAATACAAATCCCACAATATACACAGAGGTACAGTTGTGCCTGGCTTAAAGTGATTTTTTTTTCATCTAATTGCATATTTCTAAAATATGATTGTAAGTGGGAGACAATCTCTGGCACAAAACCAGGTGAGGAACAATCAGAGAAAAGGTATAATAGAAACAAGTCACCAATTCTGTATTTATCACCCACTCCTGGTTTTGGCTCCCACTCCTGAGAAAAAATACTGACCAAATACTGACAGTGGGGCCGTGGCCTTAGAAAGGGATTCAGCTCTAGAACCTGCACTTTTTCTTGATCATAAAGTGGATGAATATTCTATAGATAGGGAAACCCCTTTAATAAACAACTAATATTACAAGTATTAAATTCAATATATAAAATGTAATACCTATACCGGTATGTAGGCTTGTATTCTACTCACTATTCTTAAACAAAAGATCATTGGAGTAAATTGCTTCCAGTATGTTGATAGGTGCTTGACACAATTTGGACTATCCTGAAGTCAGAAATTAAAATCTAATACTACAATTTGTAGGTGAAGATTTGTGCCAAAATTTTCAGCTCAGATCCCATTCCTTATAATAGGTGTTGAGCTGGTCAGTACACAATGTGCATAGCTATGCTGTTCTGACGCCGTAGATAGTTTTCATCAGCGGACACTAGGTGTCTGGTACAAGCCCCGAGCTTTACAGTTCAGGTTCCCTCTTCCCTAGTAGCAAGCTATCAGTAGCCTGTTGGCTTGGCAGGACTGGTAACCAATGAATCTAGAAATATCAGCAATGAAAACACATCTTATTTTTTTTTATTTAAACATGCAGTGTAAGCCTAATCCCATGTGTAATGGTCCTGATATCTCTTGTCTGGTGGGCAGCCATAAGTCCATCTATGTCGCACATTCTAGGCCGGTTATCTCCAGTCCATAGCTTAGAGCACGTGGCTTATACACTTGCCTTGTGATTAACACATATATGAGGGAGGGTATTACTATACTCAGACTTTTCTGTCTGTAGAATGTATATTGCTCTTTACTGCAGAATTGTGCGATATTCCAGAAATTTCTCAAATTATTTGTGCATGCTCTGTTAATTTCTGTTTGATAACAAGCCTCATACATTAAGGCTTATTGGAAATCTTAAATGCATTTGCTCACCTTAGGATGTCTTGCATATGTAGATACAGTCTTTTAGTGCTTCATTTTGAGCGCTTTATAATACATCTACAGAGTTAAAAGGTATCAGGGCATATGATTGCCTTGTCATGTGATGCATGTTTAAAATTTGCCTTAAAGAGATTCTTTTGGAATACTATATTGATGACCTTTCCTTGGTATAGATCGTAAAGATCAGACCGGTGGTGGTCCATTACCTGACACCCCCACTGATTGTCTGTTCACAGAATTCCCTGGTGAAAAAGCATAATTTAGAAAACCACAGCTCCATACATTGTGTAGTGGTTATTCTTGGGTACTGCAGGTCAGCTCTGCTGAGCAGCAGGGCTGTGGAGTCAGAGTCGTGGAGTCGGTGTCCATTTTGGTGTAGTTGGTATAAAATGGACAGACTCCAAATCCTAAAATATATAATAAATTGGGTACAGTAATTCAATGCAGTTTGTAGGGAATGTTTTTTCATAAGAATTTGGGAAAGTTATGAAATGTCCTGTAAGTGTCTGTCCTATTCCTAATCTAAGGGTCTAGACTTACCTGAGATGAATCTGTGCTACAGTAAATTTATCACTTAAACATGAGCCGTGTATGAGGGAGTCGGAATCGTGGAGTCGGAGTCATGGAAATTGAGGAGTCGGAGTTTTTGCTTACCAACTCCACAGCCCTGGTTTGCAGCAATGGCCACTACACAGTGTATGGACCTGTGCTGTTCCAGCTCCATACATTGTCTACTTCTGTCACATAATTTACTAAGGCTATGTGCCCACGATGCAGAAATGCTCCGGATTTTTCCTGAGCGTTTCTGCATCTCCCTGGCAGAAAAAACGCATGCGGATTGTACATGCGGATTGTACATGCGGATTGTACATGCGTTTTTCCTGCCAGGGACAAAGCGGATGTGAAGCGTTCTTCACTTGCATTTCCGCATGCGGGTTGTCAAGCGCTTTCCAAGCGATTTTACCATCACTTGGAAAGTGCTTGACAACTTGGTCACACAATATAAATCCATGCAACCGGCATGGATTTATATAGTGTGACCAAGTTATAGTAAAAGAATGATAAAAAATAAACATTATACTGACCTAAATGACGTCATGGAAGGTCCTTTTAGACCATCGCGAGCTGCCGGGAAGCCAGGACGCATCACTATGGAGACCGGGGGCCATCAGAAGGTGAGTATAATGTATATTTTTATTTTAAATTCTTTTTTTTTACAGGTACTATGGTACCCGGGTCTGGAGGAGAGTCTCCTCTTCTCCAGACCCGGGTACCATCCTCACATTGAATCGCTTAATATCCGCATGTGCACATGTAGTCATGCGGATATTAAGCGATTCAATGCAAGTCTATGGCAGCCAAATCACCGCGATTCCGCAAAATAATTGGTAGTGCTGCGGATTTTTCCGCAATGATAATCCGCAGCGGAAATTTCCGCAGCATGTGCATAGCACATGCGGATTATCATTGGGGAACATAGCAGACCTTCTACCAAGTGATTTTTAAGCATTTCTGCGGCGGAATTACCGCTGCGGAAACGCTTAAAAAATGCATAGTGGGCACACAGCCTAAAAGTGCCAAAACGTAGAAAAAAATATATATAAATGTGGTACCGCTGTAAACGTACTGACCCGAAGAATAAAGCTGTCTTATCAATTTTACCACACGCGGAACAGCATAAAAAAAAAAAAAAAAACAATTCCTGAATTGATGATTTTTGTTTATTCTGCCTCCCAAAAATCGGAATAGAAAGCGATCAAAAAAGTCACGTGCCCCAAAATGTTACCAATAAAAACATCAACTTGTCCCTCAAATAACAAACCATCACATGACTGACAGCCAAAATATGGAAAAATTATAGCTCTCAAAATATCGCGATGCAAAAACTAGTCTTTGCAAAAAAAGGGTTTTTTAGTGTGTGACAGCTGTCAATCATAAAAACCCGATATGAATCTGGTATCTCTGTAATTGCACCGACCCGAAGAATAAAGTCGTGTAATCACTTATACCGCACGAGGAACAGCGTAAAAAAATAAACTCTAGGGTTAGGGTTGTGCTAGGGTTAGGGTTAGGGTTGGGCTACGGTTAGCGCTGTGGTTGTATTAGGGTTAGGGTTGTATTAGGGTTGGAGTTAGGGTTGTGTTGGGGTTGGGATTTTTTCAGAAGTAAAGAAAAAAAAATGACGATATGGTGACTAGTGTTAAGCGCAAGTGGTCGCTACTTGAGTTTGCATCGGGTGCTCGAGTATAGCGGGTGCTCGAGTGACATGCTCGAGTCTCCGCCCCATATGTTTTGCAACTATTTTACAGCCAAAAGAACCTCGCGAGGATTGCCTGCCATGCACGAGCGATCCCCGCATGTTTTTTTTTGGGTGTCTAACAACCGTGAAACATGTGGGCGGGGACTCGAGCATGTCACTTGAGCACCCGCGATACTTCGTGCAAACTCAAGTAGCGAGCACTTGCGCTCAAGACTAATGACAACTTATTCAATATGATGACCTAATGTTATCAAATTCTGTGTCGTACCTCTGCAGTTCAAAATGTTCACTATACCCCTTGATAAAATCCTTGAGGGATGTAGTTTCCAAAATGTGAAAATTTTATTTTTTTACGGCTCAATGTTATAAACTTCTGTGAATGCTCAATGTTATAAACTTCTGGGAGTTCAGGGTGCTCATGACACATCTAGATAAGTTCCCTGTGGGGTTTAGTTTCCAAAATGGGGTCACTTGTGGGGGTTTTTCACTGTTTAGGCACATCAGGAGCTCCCCAAACGCAACATGGCATCCGCTAATTATTCAAGCAAATTTTACATTCAAAAAGTCAAATGGCGCTCCCAAACCGTGGTTTTCCCCCACATATGGGGTATCTGCTTACTCAGGAGAAATTGCACAACAAATTGATTGGTGCAATTTCTCCTGTTACCCTTATGGAAATGCAAAAGTGGGGGCTGAAAAACATTTTTGTTGGAAAAATGTGAAAATTTTATTTTTATGGATCAATGTTATACACTTCTGTGAAGCACCTGGGGGTTCATGGTGCTCACCACACATCTAGATAAGTTCCCTGAGGGGTCTAGTTTCCAAAATGGGGTCACTTGTTGTGGGTTTCCACTGTTTAGGCACATCAGGGGCTCCCCAAACGCAACATGGTGTCCGCTAATTATTCAAGCAAATTTTACATTCAAAAAGTCAAATGGCGCTCCTTCCCTTCCAAACCCTGCCGTGCTGTCAAACAGTGTTTTTCCCCCACATATGGAGTATCCGCATGCTCAGGGGAAATTGCACAACAAATTTTGGGTTCCATTTTTTAATGATACCCTTGCGAAAATAAAATAAAATTGGGTCTAAAGTAACATTTTTGGGGAAAAAAAATATTCATTTTTTTCTTCCACATTCCAAAAATTCCTGTGAAGCACCTGAAGGGTTAATAAAGTTCTTGAATGTGATTTTGAGCACCTTGAGGGGTATAGTTTTTAAAATGGTGTCACTTGTGAGTATTTTCATAAATACCCCTCAAAGTCACTTCAAATGTGATGTGGTCCCTAAAAAAATGGTTTTGTAAATTTTGTTGTAAAAATGAGAAATCGCTGGTCAACTTTTTACCCTAATAGCTCCCTAACAAAAAAAAAAATTTGGTTCCAAAATTGTGCTGATGTAAAGTAGACATGTGGGAAATGTTATTTATTAACTATTTTGTGTGACATATCTCTCTGATTTAAGGGCATGGAAATTCAAAGTTTGAAAATTGCAAAATTTTCAACATTTTCGCCAAATTTCCGTTTTTTCCCCAATTAAACGCAAGTGATAACGAAAAAATTTTACCACTGTGATGAAGTACAATATGTCATGAAAATACAATCTCAGAATCAGG
This sequence comes from Phyllobates terribilis, assembly GCF_046119375.1. NCBI lineage: Eukaryota > Metazoa > Chordata > Amphibia > Anura > Dendrobatidae > Phyllobates > Phyllobates terribilis. Next base: position 454,237,395 of record NW_027362763.1, on the reverse strand, counting down.
GGGATCCGTTGAAGCATTCCAGAGTAATTACCTCATAAAGTGACAGTGGTCAGAATAGTAAAAATTAGTAAAAACCACCCTCGGGGGTAAAGGGGTTAATGTATTGTTCTCCACATCCTATTTTATGTTATTGAGTTTTCCATTTTTTCACTGCCTATAAAGAATATATGATATTGATATATGGTCTGATTCTGGTAAAGATTTTGCAGCCCGTTGTGAATATAGAATGTGTTATGAGCGCTGACTTCTTAAATAAGTTTTCTTCGAAGTTTAAAAAAGAACTAATTAAACCTACAAACAAATAAAATGCTGTTTATCAGCACAATAAAGCCATGGTTTAATGGAGCAACTGTAATTGCCAGATTTTTATTGTATTTTTTTCCTCCTTTTAAGTATCCATATATATTTTATTTATTTTTGCTCCTAACTAAGTTTATATTTCTTAGACAATACCAATTACAGAGTGACAGATTATAAACTGTGAAGAAATGCCGCTTTTTATTATCTTGCTTTTTCCAGCTATTGTGTTTTTCTACTTAAATTAGCAAAAAGACCAGGCACTGCATATACCACCTTAATAGGTTGAGTATATAAGTCTTGTACACGGCAAGCTTTATCATATGTCCTGCGAATTCTTACAAGTCCTGCTAAAACGGGAGGCTAAAGAAAGTGTCCCATTTTCCAACCTCGCTCGTCTTGCTTGAAATGCTTACTTTAACAAAGCTAGATTGTGATACTTTTTAAACAAGCCAACCTTTCTTTGGTGCAAAGAAGAAAATCCTTTTATCCGAGTGGATTTGCACAACACATAGCCAGATATTTTGTAAACTCCAGTGAAGTTGAGGCATGGAGTAACATTGCAGACACTAGGGATTGCCGCGCTTTTCAGACATACATTTTTTCAGAATGCACAAACAGTCCGTTAGGCAACAACCTTTACTAGTTACGTGACAATGAAAAATGTGATATTGTGCTCGGTTTTTGGTTCTGACAAATAAAAAAAAGATAGCAATTAAAAAAGGCTCACCCTGGGACTACAAGGGCATATCCGTGCGACATGTGCATTATGTTCCACTTGCTTTTCTTTCTTCCAATTAATACAGCACGTTGGTGGATTTCTAGGATATTACAATTTCGAAAAGTGCTGAGACCTAACGGGATTAGACTTCAGATAGGAAAGGTCAGCGCCGTCTCTTGGGAGAAAAAAAGCACAACATCTTTCCAATGCTTTTAAGGGGTCTGAGTTGTTAAAACACTAAATATGTACTTTTTGTCTTTGGCTTTATGTGCTAGCTGTGATTTACGCAGGATGCTGCAGAACTTTCTGCTTCTCTGTAGTTTATGTCTTTACTTTCTGACCTTTGTTTGAACTCTAGATTCATGACACGGTTCAATTTTTGTTCGGCTGAATGTTTTATTGCATAAATTATAATTTTACAAAGGCCTACACACACTAATGTAGTACAAATAGCGTTTTTATAACAGCCGGGTTATGCAACGGCACTGATTATATTAGAAAGATACAAGTAGAATGGATCATCGTGTCGTAAATAAGGTGTGCTACTCATAAACGAGATTGCTGGCTGTTAAAGGATTGATCCAGGACTAAATTATGTTTTTTACTATGAGCCAAAAACTAACAGGCAGGTAATTGCTAACTAGTTAGTAACTACCTGCCTGTTCTATCCGGTGCGGCTCAGCGTGGTCACTGACTGCTGCTGTCAGCTATTCAGCTGCTCCACGTCGGCAAAGCAGCGCTTCTTTCAGGGTACTCTGTCGACAGGGCATCTCTGCTGATTGACAGCTAACATCCCACAGTTATGCAGCAGGAGGCGGCTGGCAATTACGGTGACATCGGCAGTCACGCCCCATCAATAGAGTGGAAGAGAAGGTGTTGCTCTCTCGACGTGATGTCATCGGAAGCCGCAGAATCGCTGGCAGGTGCGCTCAGTGACCACTCTATGCTGGCAGAGATCTGCACTGGGCACAACCAGCAACTACCTGCCTGTTAGTTCTTAGGCCCACCGTAAAAAATTAATATGGTCTTGGATAACACCTTTAAAATAATGTGCTATGATATGCCAGTGTTAATTGCACATACAAAGAAATCTACCTAAAACTGAAAAAAACTTTCCTTCCATTTTAGAGAAAGGCAATAGGGTGGGAGTTTGCTTACTGACTTTCTTTATTGGAGGGGAGATTTATCCTGCAGCAAGCTGCCTCCTAACCAAAGTCAGGACATCCATTGCATCTAACTGCTAGTTGGGGAGAATGAATGTATACGTGTATGCTTTTTGGGTCACTTATCCCTGGTCTTATTTTCCATTTCATAGATCAGTGTTTCTCAAACCGTGAGGCTGGACTCACTAGTGAGGGCCCTTCATCTCTATTTGCGGCACAGGCAGGCTTCACAGAAGTCATTATTTGCTGCCGCAATCTCTAGATCAAGAGTCTCCAACTTGTGGCTCGTGGCCCTATGATTTGTGTCTCGTGGCTTTCTGCCAGCTCGGTGCATTATCACCAGGTATAGCAAACAACTATGAAGAGCGGGTCTCCAGATGGTGACTTTTTTACTTCAAGAGCCCAAACGTTTTTTTTTATCTTTCCATCGACATAGCTATATGTGGGCTTTTTTTTTCGGGATAAGTTTGGGATACAGTACCGTATGGTCTACAGCACGTCGGGGAAAAAAATCTTAGTAGTGTGCAATCATGAAAACAAAATCATGTGTGATTACACAATCTGACACTTTCCAACAAGTGCTGACAAGCCAGACTTTGTAGAGCTACATCCTTTTAATGGTTACACCCAGTTGTCAATTTATTCATAAATTTCAAGGAGAAGTAACATTGAAACGGCACAATACCGAGTTCTAAGAAGTTGTATTCTCTGCAATTTTATTTTATGGAGAACACAACAGATATGGCATGAAAGCTGCTGGGTCATTTTTAAACTTTGCAGCATTCCTACTGAGCATGTTTTATTCATCTTAGAGAAAACGCTGTCTGTTTTCTCCCGCAATTAGTCCTGCAGCTGCATCCGCTCTCAGATATCACACAGCAGGCTGCAGTGACTGCGAAGAATATCTCAGCAGCAAACATTACATACTGGAGTGGTGCGAGGGGTCGGAAGATGAGACCGTGACCACTCAACAGGAGGACGGAATTTGTGGCTTCTATTACAGAATTGAGCTCATATTTTGCTTTTACTTAGATGTTCTGAAGAAGGTGTTTTTTTTTTAACAATTAAAATTTTTTTTATTTGAATTTTGTACAGTGGTAGTACGGAAAGAACACGAGAATTGTAATTCAAGTAATGTTCGAATTATTAATGTTTAATCAGTCACATGGCAATTTAAGAGATTTATGGGAACTGATCACTGGTAATAAAGGAGAAAAGAAAAAATAAAACAAACAGTTTTCCCTTTTTATATTGGCTGTCATGATTAGTGTTGAGCGATACCTTCCGATATTGGGAAATATCAGATCGGATTGGATCGGACCGATACCCAAAAAATATTGGATATCACCGATTCCGATACCGGAAACCAATGCAAGTCAATGGGACACAAATATCGGAATGAAAATAAACCCTCTCATTCCTTGCAGGTTAATTCTACATGAAGGAAAACAACTAAGAATAATATAGAATGTATTACATGAAAAGCCGGCAATTCAGCAGCAGCATACACCGGTACCCGACAACTTAGAACAGAAAGAATAGAACATCACACATAGATTAGATAGATAGAAACATGTCAGTCACATATATAAGAAGTACACTGATAGTGTTGATTACTGTACTTGTCATTTAGTGTTAAAATAAAGGATTTATTAAAAAAAAAATTGGCGTGGGGTTCCCCGTAATTTTAGTCTCTAGCGGAGGTTAAGCAGACGGCTGGGGCAGATGTTTGAATCCTGGGAAGGGGGTAATACCCACGGAGCTTCCCAGGCTACTAATATCAGCCCCCAGCTGAATACCTAGCCTTTACTAGCTATTAAAATGGGGGACCCCCAAAAAATTGACGTGGGGTCCCCCCTATTTTAATAGCTAGCAAAGGCTAGGCAGACAGCTGGGGGCTCATATTAATAGCCCAGTAAGGGTGCCATGAATATTGGCCCCCTCCCAGGCTAGAAACAGCCTATTTGTGCGCCAAATCTGGCGCTTAGCCTCGCTCTTCCCACTGCCCTGGCGTGGTGGCAGGGGGTAATAGTGGTGGGGTTCATGTCAGCGCCAGCTGCCATGAAGCCCAGGTTAGTAATGATGGGCATCTATAAGACACCCCCATTACTAACTTACAAAGTGTTAAAAAGAAAAAACACACACTACACCCAGAAAAAAATAATTTATTTGACATAAAACACACAATTTTATTTAATTCTTAGTTTACTAAAAAAAAAAAAATAGTTACCTGTCCACGTTCCTGCGCTGATCTCCCATGCACACCTGTCACATCTGGAGATGTGACAGTTGTCATTGCTGGTGTAAGCTCACACTGCCGGGAACACGTCCGCTCTCGGCAGCCTGAGCCCCTGACTGAGGTCACCGGAGTGCATTCAGTCAGCGCAGCTCCGGTGACCTCCTTTACGGCCCTGCTGTACCGTGGGAATTTCTCACGGTCAGGAGCAGCGCTGCCTGAACTCCGGCGAACCTGCTTATGCAATGACGGGGCTGCTTTACGGCCCCGTCATTGTAGCGGCGGCAGCGGTTTAGAGCGGTCACATTTTATGTGGCTGCTCTAAACTGGAGATCTTCGTGGGACACTCGTGGACTACTACGGAGGGGTAAGGATAAAATTGTGGTTTATTATTTTATATTTTATTACAAGAGATCGATGGCTTCGGGGAATTTGGTGTCTAGGTGAGCATAGGTGTATTTTTTTATTTTTTACTTTATTTTAGGTTGCGATCGGCGGGGACAGATAATGTATAAACTAATTTATTTTATGTAACCACTGGCCACCAATGAAATGTATTTAAAATTTATTGGGGACCAAAAACAAAGAAAAAAATATGGGGGCCTAAAAAAATAAAACATCTATAGGGGCAAAAATATAAACGTATGGGGGCCAAAATAACATGGGGCAGTTTAAAGGACACAGTAGGGCACTTTAAATAGCAGGATCAGGCTGATGGGAACTACTGCTCCCATCGAGCTGATCCTGCTGGCACGAGTGGACGGGGGACAGACATAGGCCGATTAGTAGTGTCACATCGGCCTATGTCTGCCTGCACGCAGACACCCGCAGACATCGCGCAGACACCCGCAAACACCCGCAGACACCAATCATACATCATACCACATACATCAGGGAGCGAGGAGCGCAGCACTGAACGGGAAAGCCTTCGCTGAAGTCTTTTCACTGCCTGCTTCCCCGCCCAGGTACTTCGCTCCCCACTCCTTGGTGCTGCGCTCCCTGCCCGGTCCTAACTTAGGATCGGGATGGGAGGTGGCGGGGGGGGGGGTGGAGGATCGGGATGGGAGGCTGCGGGGAAGCAGTTTGGGGCTGTGTGATTGTTTAAAAGCCGGCGGCTTTTTATCGCCTGCCGGCTTTTAAACAATCAGGAGAATTCTCTCACGCTGGGATGGCATTCTGATGACAGGCTGGATCGCAGCTGAGCGCTGCCATCCAGCTTGTCATCCTTCAGAGACACTGCAGAGCGCAGGCATTATGGGAACTTCCGATTCCGGTATCCGATATTCTAAAAGTAGCGTAACTCAGTATCGGAACTCCGATACCGCGAATATCAGTCGATACCCAATATTTCAGTATCGGAATGCTCAACACTAATCATGACGTAAGAGAACATCGGCTGTAAGGCAGTCCCATCATAACTGTGAAAGTAGAGAAAGTTATGAAGAAGGGTCAGATCCAGCAAAAAGTAGAGCATCTGCTATGCAATGAGTGCCAAAGATGAGATTAAAGAATAGTAGAAAGGCTGACATTTGGATTACTGCGCTGCTGAATAGATACAGTGGTTCCACGCATATAGATTTGCTTAAGGTAGCCTTTATTATTACTTGTTTGGGGTCTCTACAGGTCCCTTTTCCAAGTAAAACTACAAAACTAGGTTTGTATTTTTATTTGAAAAAGGGATTTGAACAGGCCCGAAACGCAAAATAAAGACTACCTTATGCAAATCTATATGCGTGGAACCACTGTATCTATTCAGAAGCGCAGTTATCCAAATGTCAGCCTTTCTACTATTCTTCAATTTTACATGCAGAGTAAGGACATCTTCTATCTGCAGACGTGGCTGCAACAGATTATGTACTACGGTTTTCATCACCCTATGTGCGCTTGTATCTTTCTTCTTTTCCAAAGATGAGAGCTAATGAGACTTAAAAGGCATTTTGTAAAGGTTCAACTGGTCCATCCTCCATCTGCATCAGTGTAGAGATAGACACCTTAGGTTAAAGCCCGCCCATACACATGAGATGGCTATCAGTCAAACCATGCTATCAGTCAGCTGGCAACTAGTGATGAGCGATCGTGTTCGTTTAACCCTTTCGCCGAGCAAACTCAGTTGCTTTCCGAGTATCTTCGGCGTGCTCGTATACTAAGTTTGAGTCCCTGCGTCTGCATGATTTATGACTGTTAGTCAGCCTCAACAAGTGAGGATTCCCTAACAAACAGGCAATCTCTGCATGTGTTGAGGCCAAGAGCCATAAATCATGCAGACGCAGGGGACTCAAACTTAATATACGAGCACGCCGAAGATACTCGGAAAGCACCCGAGCGTGCTTGGCGAAAGGGTTAAACGAGCACCCTCGCTCAACACTACTGGCACAGCTTATGTTCTGGAGAACAATGAAACTGAAGTCTGAAATCGGACATCTCGCCCAACAATAAAACTGTCTAGGTCTCCCATACACATCAGAGAGTCCGCCAGAAAACTTTGGTATCGGCGGGTTCAACCGCCATTATTCTAATGTTTATGGGAGCATTTAGACATGACCTGATGATTTGAGTACAAACCGATTTCCTGGCTAAATTTTTTTTCTTTTATTGTTGAGTGACGATAAAACCAGTATAACGAAACATAACTGCTGAGCACCAGTGTAATTTACACACAGCACGCATTTCCGCAAAAATATTTCTGAACTATTTCCAGGAAACTGCTGCATTATTACATAATTACAGGTGACATTTACTCGTCTGTTTAAGGTACTTTTCTTTTTGCAGTGCAGCTAGAAGCGCATGATATTTTAGATGTTGCAACATCAAGCCGGAAATTATGGTTCTGTCACTTCAGCATAAAAGGACGTTTAAATTACGTTCTCAGAAAATCATGGTTTATTATGTGTGCTTACAATTCTCTGAAGAGAGCGTGATATCACTGAAAGGCTTCATGTTGGTTAAGAAAAGTTTTAATCTCTGACCATTATGGTAGAATTGTGCAGCTGCGTAGCTTTAGTGTGCTCCAGTTCTGTCCGGTATCTCAGTGTTAATGAAACCTTAGCAATTGTATCAGTAAACATGCTGGGATAGCTTGGAGATGGATTAAATAACTATTTGTTCCTATCCTTCTAATTACAACCTCTGCAGAGCACGTAAAATATATATTGGAGCAGCTGTATGTAGCTGCAATGATAAAATGTTAACGGTTGGCTTGGAAACCTTATCCTTTTCTTTGTTTCTGAGCTCGGAGGTACGTGTAATCATTAATAATGGCTAATTAAAACTGTAGTGTAAATTGTGCGGTGACTAAAAATAATAGTGGGAAAAGAGCTAAGCTCTAAGTGGGGCGCAGGGTTTTTCGTTCTTTTTACCAGAGTTCTACAGGAGTTATGAATGTCCTTGAGTATTTTATGTTTTTCTTATCACCGATTACAGCACCACAAGAGAGGGGATCCGCCCTTCAAGGGCAGGAAACTTACAGAATAAAAGGACGGCGCCTCTCCACCTCCTCAGTTAGTTTCCTGTCCTTCAGGGGGAACCTTCTTAAAACGACAGTTAATCCTCTGTTTGTACAGATCCTAGAAGATAGGCCGCTTCTGGAACTACCCTATCTTCCCAAGATGGCTTCCAGTTACCATAGAAGTCAGGAAATTGTGCACCCTACTTTCTGTGCTAATCCGGGGAATATGGGAGAACAATAAGAAAGCGGATGTCCCCATCAAGGAATATATAAGGTTGCGATTCAGTCTTCACCTTGCACCTTCTATAGACACTATAGGCTTGATTTGGGATCTTCTGCTGTCCTTTCCTTTAGGAAAAGGGTTCTACAGGCTGTGGTCCCACCCTAACTTTAAAGTTTCTCTGTAAATCTCTCATTGTGGTGCTGTCATGGGAGATAGGAAAACACTAAATTACTTACCGTTAATGTGGTTTTCCTGAGCCCATGACAGCACCCTTATATTCCCTCCGTCTTTGGCAGAGGGTGATCACTTCATTTCCTTCGTGGTGTTTGATTCACGCGGTGTATAGAAGGAAGAATCATGGGGTATATAACTATTAAGTAGTGTCCTCTCATGCTCTGTAAACAACTCAGGTGGTGGAGAGGCGCCGCCCTTTTATTCTGTAGGTTTCCTGTTCTTGAAGGGGCGGATCCCCTCTCTCGTGGTGGTGCTGTCATGGGCTCAGGAAAATCACATTACTGGTAAGTAATTTAGTGTTTGTTTAGGTTGATTTCACACATCTGACATTCATGATCCAAGGACCGATCGACCATAATGTCCGGGGTGGCTGTGTGTCTCCTGAACTGATGATAGCTTCATATATTTCTATGAGGCTCTTGAGTTTGTGAGAGCTGAGGCCGGTGTGGACATGTGAACCATACTTGAACCGTGAATGTTGAATGTATGCATTTCTTATTTTACCATTTATTTTGTCATGATCATATCAGCATTAGGAACTTCAATCGAAGATTTTATCAAAATAACAGATTGAATTGGCACTGTGGTATGGTTTCCGTTACAAATGTAAATCATAACAAATATACAATGACCCTTTTCTGTACCATTCAAGTTACCTTCACTGGTGCAGAACTTCCTTCTGAAGAGGAAAAAGTAGCTTAAAGTGAGCCTGACAACTGATTCATGCTGCCCAATCCACGGCTGTATGTATGAAGTCAGCCAGCTATGTTTGCCTCTATGGTAAGACACACAAAAAAGCTACATAAATTGGGTATTGTCATTATCTAACCTGAATAGTATTGTCATTATTACTAAACTGAATAGTGAAGTGTTCAAAAAAAAAAAAAAGAAGCAAAAACTATTCCAGAAGTTTTGATTTGTACATTCAACTTCCTAAAATGTGTAACAAAAAGTAATCAAAAAGGCATATGTTCCAAATATGTCATGCAAGAAAAGCAAACAGGGCATATATTGTACAAAAGTAGTAAATCATTAATAAGCCTATATTAATTTAGTATAGCAGCAATCACAGTGACCGACAAAATACAGTTACCACTTTATTTGTCTGCAGGATGTAAATAGCGAAATGTAAAGCACTACTCCAGCGTTTTTTTTTTAATTGCAGCGCTGGAATGGTGCTACTAATGTAAGGTTCCTGCCGCTAGTCTCATACTTACCAGCCGCCATCTTCATCCTTTACCCACGCCGGTCCAATCAGTCTCCAGCTGTTGGTGACCTCTTGGATCGCTCCAGTGTTTGCTGGACTAGCCAGAGGTCACTTTTCAATGTAAGTCTATGAGAGGCAGAGCGAGGTGAGATCGAGGCTCTCATGGACTTACATTGAGAACTTGTGATTGTTACCTCTGATTTCTGATCAGTCAGAAGTTGCGGTCACCAGATGGCGTCGCTGTAGTGGAGCTGTACCGGAAAGAGCTGAAGACGGCAGGTGGTGAATATATGTGCAGTGACTTTACATTAGTAGTATTACTCCAGTGCCGAAATAACAAAAACTGCTTTAGTGGTGCTTTAAAACTTAAAGAAAACAACTACAAATACTGCTGAATGGCTGCTTTTTATGTTTGGTAATAAAGTTTGGTAATAAGTTATGTGTACTGCAAAAAGGTACCACTGACAAGTATACCTCATCCCACAGAAAAAAAAGCCTTCATACAGCTACATTGACAGAATAATATATATATTATGGCTCCAGGAATGCAACAATGAAGCCACAAATCTAAATATGAGCCAGACTGACCGTAAGGGATTAATGTGAACTACAGAGTCCGTAATACATAGATTACACACTTTCTCCTGAAAGCTTGTTTCTGTGTCAAATGAGGCTTGTTTTACAGTGCCTCATCTTCCTCATAACTGTTCAAGCCACAATGGTCTTATACTGTACCGCATACTGTGGCCACCATGGCTTCTGCCTTCAAACAGTGACAAACATATTGTAGCTATCAGCACTGCTCAGAGGTTTTCTGCCTCCTGGGGCAATAATTCAGTTTGGCGTCTCCCCCCCCCCCCCCAAGCACATGTGCGATTTGCACACTTAGTCACATGCCAATGAGCACAATATGATGCGCAAGCGCAGTATTTAGAATAGGAGGCCGGGCACTGAAGGATCAGTGACCAGTAATTAAGCCCATAAGGATGAATATGAGAACAAAGGACCAAGAAAAGACCCGCCCACAGGCGGCCCTGGCGCATGAGCATATCATTATCTCCAAACTGCAAACACAGATTAAACAGCAACCACAAGACGGATTTCATCAACCCAGGTATCATTTTAATCAGTCTTACAGCGCCAACCTGACACTGCCTGTAGTTTATTTAGCAAAATCCTGATGACCGGTTCACTTTAAAGGACTTTTCCTGGTTTGAGATGAAAGTCTGCAGTCACTGTATGTGACTGCAGGCTTCTGAATTCTCACAGCGCATGCACTGTGCACTTTTAGGATTCTCCCTTACCGGTGGCAAGACTGAACGGTCATGTCAGCACAAGTATGCGATTTGTATACTTCTGGCCACATTTCAATTTGACATGTCCGGCCTCGCTCAATTCATTTTCATTGAGTGAGGACACGTATATCTAGCAGTGCGCACTGTGAGAAATTCAAATGTCTTCAGACAACCCCTTTAATGCTCCTAACATAAATATAAATATGAGAGTTAGTCAGTATCACAAATAACATTTACATCCAGTTACCTCATAGATGACTTTGTCTCTGATTGGAGCCGTTCGCTTTCTTTTCTTCTTCATCTTGTCGAGACACCATGATGAGTTTTCTCATCCACAGCTCTTCTCTGCAGATTTCCATCTTCTCCAGTCTTGTGCAGCACATCCCAACATGCCCTTAAAAATAGCAGTGTCATTATAATGCTCTTGAATAAAAATATCTGCCCTATGCTGAGCCCCTGAATAAATAATTGCCTCTCACTATATTCCCTGCACAAAATATGACCCCCACACTGTCCCTCTTATGGTACATGCCTTCCACACTGCTCTCTACCATACTGGGCCCCATCTTCACACTGTACTCTCACACTGGCTCCCCCCTATGCCCAGTCTCTATACTTGTGTTACTGTTCTCCTCGGGCTGTGCCCTTACACTGTCCTTTTATTATACCCCCCACACTACTCAGTTTCTATTCTGGGCCCACTCACACTTTTCTCCCCCCATACTTTCTCCACACTATTCCCCTGAATAGTTTTCTCACACTTTTCCCCCTCTCTCCTCACAAATCTCCTCTCACATCTCCCTGCTAACCATACTGTCTCATTATACATTTACCCCCTCGCTCTCCATGCTGCCTCCTCACTCATCCCTCAACTCCCCATACTGTGTCCGCACCCATCCCATCACTTTTGCTTCCCATACTGTGTCCACATACATTCTTTGCCTCGCTCCTCATATTGTCTCCACATACATTCCCTCCCTTGCTACTCATACTGTCTGCACCTATCCCCCACACACACCATACTGTGTCTGCACCCATCCCCCCACTCACCATACTGTGCCTGCACCCATCAGCCCACCAGTCTGTCTGCACCCATCCCCTCCCTTGCTCCCCATACTATCTGCAGTCTTCCCCTCCCTTGCTCACCATACTGTATCCGCAACCCATTCCCTCCCTCGCTCCCCATATTTTGTCCGCATGCATTCCATCCTTTGCTCCTCATTCTGCGTCTGCACCCATCCTCCTTATTCTGTGTCTACACCAATCCCCTCACTCGCCATACTTTGTCTTCACCCATCTCTCCTCATATTGTTTCTTCATATATCCCCCCTCACTCCTCATACTGTGTCCACACCCATCCCCCACTCACCATACTGTCTGCACCCATCCCCCCATACTATTTCCTCATACATGCCCCTCATATCCCCCCTTGCTCCTAATACTGTGTCTTCATATTTCTCCCGCCCCCCATATTGTGTCTGCATCTGTCCCTTCCTTCTTCCCCAAACTACGTCTTCAATTTTCCCCACCCCCCTTATTCTAAATCTTCCCCACAGCCCCTCCCCCCGTTACATTAAATCTTCCCCACACCACCTCACCCCCGTTACATTAAATCTTGCCCCCTCCCATTACTCTAAATATTCGGTGTCTTCAGCTCCACTGGAGCACTTAACCACCAATGCTGTTCATGCCTCTGCAGCGCCGGCGAGTGATATCAGCAGTGTGATCACATGACCTGATTACGCTACTGATGTCACCCTGACCCGGCGGTCAGAGCTTTAATTGTACTTGCGTCTGAAAGACCTTAAAGACGCGAGTACAATTGATCACTGGGAGCCGCCGTGCTACACCCTCTCTGTGCTGGCTGTCAAGCTGACAGCTGGCTCAGAGAACGTCTAACTCCCTTTACAAGGGGCAGCAAAATGAAGCCGCCAGGGAGACACCTCGGACCGCCACATAAGATGCCGTGCCTGCCATAACCCCACCCCCACAGATACAACTCTGGCACTGCTCTCCTATCTCAGCACTCACTGACAGATGCAAGTGAGTGGGGTAGTTTAAACAAAATATGTGTTAAAAAAGAAACAGATTGCAGTAGGAGCTAGTCTAATTAGTTTTTCAGATCAGACTTACCTGTTAAACACATTGGGTGCGTAAGAAAAATGGATACCATACTGACACCATCCTCGTGGCGACTGTTTTTAATGGATTTATTGCAGTTAATGACATAGGAAACTGTATTTTTACGATTTTTTTCGACTTTTCATGTATAAAACGGATGACAAAGGAATAACATGTGGCACAATACACGGATGAAAAATCTACCATTTTTATATATTTAAAACATATTTAATCTCCGAACATATTTTTTAATAAAGGTACTGATGGTATGAACGGTATTATTTTTTTGTTCAGATTTTTGTATTCTTCCACATTCTTCCTGTATGAGTTGATTATGATTCTGTTGCGATGCTTCTCCCTGCAATGTATTGAATGACTTCATGTTAACAGCAGGACATCCAACACCATTATGCGAGAATCAGGAAAGTTCTGACTCTTTGTATTGAATGGTCACCATTGACTCCTTAGAACTGAATTTCTTACTGTGAATTGGATTTTTCAGATTCTTTTACCTTGTAGCTTGAAACACATGATGAATAGGGGATTAGGAGTCAACCTTACATTGTACTTTATGGAACATATTTTCATTAATTTTATTACCAATTATTCTCTATGGCTCATACTCAAAGATGAATTTGTGTATGTATACAAATATATACACATTTACTATAAATTTAGTATAAGAGATGTATGTGGCACATTTTCTTATACTATGCAGCTTGTTTTCTAAAATAGTTGCTTCAGGACGGGCCTATTTTGGACATTTATGATGAGCCTTTTTTTCGTTCTTTAATCGTAACTTTTTTTTTTTTAAATGGTTCCTTTGACTTAGCCATGTGAAGGTTTTCTTTTTCAACGTGAGTTGTATTTGTCCATGGCACCATTTTAAAGTGCATAGAACTTATTTTTAAAGGGGTTGTCCACTAATAGGACAATCCCTTCTTAAACTAAATGTTCAGCCCCGGTAAAATAAAAAAAAACTATACTCCCCTCCCGTGCCGGCTCCAATCCAGCGGTGTCAGTACTCATGGTTCCGGGGCTGTGATGCAGAGAAATGACACATGATGCCCGGGGCCCAATCAGCGCTGGCGTCACTTTGGACAAACTGAACATGAAGAGGAAGTCCGGGACCAGCTGTAGCCCTGGCTTTCTCTTCATGTTCAGTTCGACAGGAGGCGGGGACAGTGACTCCAGCGCTGATTGGGCACCGGGCATCACGTGTCATTCCACCGCATCACAGCCCGGGACCGCAAGTGTCGACACCGCTGGAATGGCGCCAACAGAGGAGGTGAGTATAGGTTTTTTTATTTTATCGGGACCGAACATTTAGTTTAAGAAGTGGTTGTCCTAGTAGTGGATAACCCCTTTTTTATTAAGTCTTTATTTGGAAGGAATGGGAGAAAAACAACAATTCTGCCCTTTTTTTTCACATTTTAAATTTTATGCTATTCAGCGTAACCCTAGCTAACAAAACACTAAAGTGTCAACGTTAGTCTGTGCACCATGATAACTAAGGCAGTACCAATGTTGTATGATTTTTGCGGACAGTACCGCAGGCAGTGGTACCTCGCGCAGAGAGGGACTTGAAGAGAGGGACACTGGTATAAAAGTTATCCACGTAGAGGTGATAACCTTTATCCAGCAGTGGGTGCACCAAATCCCACACAATTTTCCCACTCACTCCCGGAACAGGGGGGCATTCAGGGGGTTCAATCCCTGAGTCCTTCCCTTTGTAAACTCTAAACTTGTGAGTGTACCCTGAGGTACTCTCACAAAGTTTATACAGCTTTATTCCGTACATGGCCCTCTTACTGGGCAGGTACTGCCGGAATCCTAGCCGCCCCTTAAAACCAGTTAAGGACTCATCCAACCAGATGTCCCTTTGGGGCACGTACACTTCAGCAAACTTGTTGTTGAAGTGCTCGATGATCAGCCGAACTTTGAAAAGACTATCAAAGTTTGGGTCATCACGTGCAGGACACCTTGCATTGTCTTTGTAATGCAAGAACTTGTGGATGGCCTCAAAACGTGTCCGGGTCATGACCATTCGGAACACTGGAGTGTTATACAAAACGTCAACACTCCAGTATTGCCGAACTTCTGGCTTCTTCAGCATCCCCATATGAAGGACCAGGCCCCAAAACTTCATCATTTCTACTGCATCTACAGGAGACCAGTTAGAAAATGATGAAGAGGGGTTTTGTTTCAAAAATTGATGAGCGTATAAATTAGTTTGGCCCACCACGAGGTTTACAAAATCCTCAGCGACAAAGACTTTGAAAAAGTCTACTTCTGTGAGGCCGTTGGTGTCAAACTTGATTCCTGATTCCGCCACGAAATCAGGAATCAGTGGCTCATAATTTTCTGGGGGCGAGGTCCATATGGGGTCAATAGTGGGGGGCGCTGGTTCATCTTCTCTCCTGGGGCGTCTGCGTGACGGTTCAGCAGCACCTGAGGAGGAGGAAGAGGACGAGGAATCTAAAAAATAAAGAAATGTGGGATCCTTTCCCTCGTTGTCAGTGGAGGAGGCAAGGAAAGCATATGCCTCCTCCGCTGAATAGCGAGTTTGGGATGAGTGGGACATTTTCTTTTGTTTTGTAAGGGGTGCCTGTGTATCAGTACTTTATTTAGAGTGTATTTTTAAAAAGAGGGGGGGGGGATTGGGGTGGATGAGGGGAGATCAGAGATGGACTTGCCAAAGTCTTCTCTGTTCTTCTTTCAGCAACAGCAGGATCAGCAGCAGGTTCTGGAGGAGGCTCTGGAGCAGGATCAGCAGCTTACCACAGCAGCAGGAGACCGTAGCAGGAGACCCAGGACACCGGAGCAGGACCCAGGACACCAGAGCCGGAACAGGTGCAGCGACTGGATCAGGTGAGAGAAAGGTCTTATGGTGTCATAGGTACTTCTGTGGCACCACAAGACCCAGCACAGAGATCAGCAGTGTGACCACTCTGTAGAAATCCTCACCAAGTGTGAGGATCTGCAGGGTGGTCACAGGGGGGTGATAGGGTGGTGACAGGCCGGTCACCACCCGGTCACCTCCCAGTCAGGCACTCTGATTGGTGCGATCGATGTCATCATCAATCGCTCCAATTAGAGCTGGGTGGGGCCTGGGCAGCATCACAGGGAGGTGACAGGCAGGTCACAAGCCGGTCACCGCCCTGTGACCGCCCGGTAACCTGTGGTCAGGCACTCTGATTGGAGCGATCGATGTCATCATCGATCGCTCCAGTCAGAGGTGGCTGGGGCCTGTGCTGACATCACAGGGGGTCACGGGGCGGTGACCGGCAGGTCACAAGGCGGCCGCCGCCCTGTTACCGCACGGTCGCGCTCTAATCAGTGCGATCGATGTAATCGGCGATCGCACAGATCTGAGCAGGTTGGGAAAAGGGCTGGGGTCACTAGGCAACAGCCTAGGATCGGTGCCCTCAGGAGCACTGATCCTAGGCTGCACATCACTGTTTCTGGCAATCTGATTGCCGGAAACAGTGAGAAATGCTGTGATTGGCTGTTCAGAATTGAACAGCCAATCACAGCGATCGTGGTTGCAGGGAGCGGCAACACCCCCCGGGATGCCGACGCTATCTACCCTGAGGTGACATGGTCCCGGAAATTTAATGCGATCACCTCGACTTTGGTCGCGGGACAGCATTAAATAGTATGCAGTAATAGTATGTCCCGGGCCCAATAGGCCCAGGACACAGGGACGTACTGTTGCTGACCACGTCAGAAAGGGGTTAAAGGCAGAAAAAGTTCTGAAATGACTATTGTTGGTATAATTTTTAAGAATGTGTAGACTTTTTTTTTAATATCCACTGTATCTCTCGCAACTCCTCAAAACACAGGAGCGCTCGGTATGCTCTTTTGTTCTCTGAGTGTGCCACTGCCAGACACCTCTGGCATCGGCTTATCTCTGCCATGAATAATAGGATCGACTGTTGAAATTAATCAAGCCAGGTCCTTCCCTCCCTAAAATCATCTGTTGGGGGGACAATTAGATGGTCGGCCAGCCTGACAATCCATGCCGAAACCTGTGAGTTTGGCTGACTTATTTATGTCTTCTTATCTGTTATTTATGGGGCCTTCACAGTACTCATTCAGTTGTTATAGCAGTATTATTCTTGTTCATCTACTCCCACACAGAATGATTGACAGCTCTCCCTACATACTAAATCATTCAGGAAAAGCTGTTAACTGTTTGGGGAGAAGCAGGACTCGCTGACTCCCAGTTCGGTCTTCAGAAAGAGACACTTTAATAAAGTAGTTTTTTTATTAAAGAAGCACCCCCATCAAAGTTTTTGCCCTCATAAAGAGAATCTATGAGTAGGATCAACCCTCCTAAGCCATCTTTATGGGCATGCTGATAATAGGAAGCTGAATAAAATGATACCTTGATATCTGCAATCCAATGTCTTATTCCAGAGAAATCCACATTTTTCTTATGTAAATGACCTCTTCCAGGCTATGGGGAGGACGCTGCCTGGAAGATAACTCTGCCTCCAGAGCTTATCATAAATAAAATGGAGAGTTACCCCCTAACTAACGAACACAGAACGAGAGAAAATAAATTTGTCTTCTTGCAAACACATTTTTAGCAGCTCTCACATCTCTCCTGCATTGCAAAAATATTGCACCCCTGTCTGCCTGTGAGATAAAAGCTGAAGCACTCAGTGGAACCTGCAGATGTGTCAGTTATACTCAAACACAGCTCTGCAGTGAGATCAGGAGAGCAAAGAGCAGCCATTACATATCACACTGGAAACTCTCCCTTCATGATATTCTCTGGAGACAGTTATTTTCCTGGCAACATCCTCCCCATAGCCTGGAAGAGGTCATTTACATTAAGTGATATAAGATGATTTCTCAGCAACAAGGTATCTGATATGAGACATACAGGTATCACTCTTTTCAGCAGTCTATAACCTGTATGCCCATTTTAATAGTTTAGATAAGTCAAATGTGGTGACAGTTTCCTTTAATATATTGTAATCATTATATTATATGGCACTGTGTACTTACAGTTGCTTATTTTGCCTTTTTGCCTGGCTAATTCTTCTCTTTTCCATTAGGTCTATGACATCACATGATTAAAAACAAACTAGCTGAATCCTTCTAAGCTCTATGTAGAAACAGGATGTTCAATTTTCCCTGTATGACTCATCTGTCACTGCAAAAGTCTCTGGAAAACAAAAACAGTTGGAACACCAATGGCGAAGAGCCTGAGGTTTGGGGGGGGGGGGAGATGTTGTGACCACTCACCTGGTCCTGTTGTGCCAAGGAGTCCCGCACAACAAGGGAAAACGCTTCCAAGTGGGAGTCTGTATGATGACCGCAGCTTAACAGGGACTGCTGTAAGGAGTTTCTTCCTGCTTCAGCGGTCACATGACTGGGACTGTGTGACTGAAGTGGGCTTCCACAATGACATCACGGCAGGTCCTGTAGTAGGCTAGTTGTAAACAGAGCAGCTTCCACCGTTCTCCACAGGGGAGATTAGCAATCAAGAAAGAAAGAATTGTGCGGTGTTAGGTAAGCGCTAGAACAACTAGACAGGGAGGGGATTAAGGTTATAACACACAAACTTTTATTATTTAATACGCTCTCTAACGCCACGACGCGTTTCGATAGCAGAAGCTATCTTCCTCAGGTATCTACTGAGGCCTCCTGAATAACAGAGGGAGGACAACAATAGGGTACCTCTTGTGGTCACATACAACCTCCACATGAATGTCTTGAGGAAAATTGGTGCTGACCTCCAACCCATATTCCACAGAGACCACAAACTGAAAGAAATATTCCCAGAACTACTACTTCTCTCCTACAAACAGCCCCTAACTTAAGGAATCTCCTTGTCAGAAATGCCCTCTCATCACCATCAGTGATGTGCACATTCCCATATAAAAACAAAAAATGCAAAACTTGTACCCACATATTACCATCAAATACAGTCCGTATACCAAACACAAATCAGGACTACAAAATCATGGATGTCTTTACATGTACATCCTCCAATGTGGTGTACATGATACAATGTACAAGGTGCCCAAAAGGAGTTCATATTGGAGAAACTATGCAAAGGCTGCAAACGAGAATGAATTTACACAGACAAACAATTAAGAATGAACTGTACACGCCTATGCGAAAACATTTCTCTTGTCAGGGACACTGTATGAAAGATCTAAAAGTTTTAGTACTAAAAGGTCACCTCAAAGACGACAGGTAGAGAAAAATCTGGGAATTCAAATTGATAAAGATGTTCAATTCACTGACAACAGGACTCAATCTAACACCTGGGTTTATGACTCACTACATGGAGTCAATGCACACCTCCACCAGATGGTCTCCAAATAATTAAACATTCCCACAGACATCTCTTGGACTTATCATTAGGAGGCATCACCCCCTCCTCCTCGTGAACAAATGTCGTACTGTAACATCTCTTAAATGTTGTGCCCCTTGTCTTATGAATTCATTTGTAATATTGCCTGACGAAGGAGCCTCTGTGCTCTGAAAGCTTGCACATATATATTTTTTTCTGGTTAGCCAATAAAGGTATCACTCCAAGAATACTTTTGTCATTTTTGGGCATAAAAGTATTTACATCGATTTTTCTGGCTAACACGGTACCACAATATAACTTTGTATTGTACATCCGAGGGTACTAAAAGAAATAGCAGAGGAAATGGCAGAACCACTAGCCACAATCTTTGAAAAATCCTGGCGAACAGGCGAATTCCCAGAAAATTGGAGAAGGGCAAATGTTGTCCCTATCCTCAAAAAAGGAAAGAAGATGGAGCCAGGAAATTACAGGCCAGTAAGCCTTACTTCTATACCAGGAAAGATCTTTGAACAAATTATTAAACAGCGTGTATGCTAATACTTTGATAAGAATACAGTAATGAACCAGAGAGAGCAAGGGTTTGTAGCAAACAAGTCATGCCAGACTAATCTAATTTCCTTTTATGATGGAATCACTGACTGGGTGGATCAGAGAAATGTTGTAGATGTAGTGTATGTCGACTTCAGAAAAGCATTTGATAAAGTATCTCATACTATCCTTATTGTAAACATGACCAAGTATGGGATTGTAACATCCCTGGCGGCATGCTTGCATGGCTTACCATCTCCCACCATGCAAGACCGCAATCTTACCTATCAGGCCAGGCTCCACACTTTGCTCCAGTACCTGCTGTTTGTATGGCTCTTGTCTGCTGGCTTAGGGCGTCGGCGCTGTTGCTTCCTGATTCTTAAAGCTACAGTGTGCGCAGTCTTAATGCGTCCCCAGCCTATTGCTGTGAGTCACTGGATACTTAAACCCCCTCCACCCAGTAGGAGGGGCCTGAGCAACACTTTCCATCTGTGTGTTTCTTGCAACTGAGTTGCCAGGTCCTGTCCTGTATCTAGTCTGTTTCTGCCACCCTGGGTGCTGTATACCCAGGCCCGCTACCTGTACCTGTGACTTCTAGTCTGTTTCTGCCACCCTGGGGGCTGAATTCCCAGGCTCGTTCCTGTATCTTGTTCCTGGTTCAGATCCTGTCTGAACAGTGTCCTAGTCAGTCCGTTACTTGTTTGTCTCTATGTCTGTATCTTCCCTTTTTCCTGCAGTATCTGAACCTGCACCTAACTCCAACTCGTTGTCTCTGTACTTCTGTTTGTGAGTTTTGTGTCCACTCGCTACTTCATTGCTAGTACCTTGTGTGTATCTGTTTCTGCTCGTTCTGTTTCCCTACCTCTGTATCTAACTCTTGTGTTCCAGCTATCTTCTTGTGTTTTCCAGTCTGTTCCATGTGAACAGAACCCTGTCCTGTCTACCGCATCTGCTGGTTTTGCTTTGCTCTGCTTGTTCACCGCACCTGCGGTTTTGCTCTGCTTTGCTTGTTCACCGCATCTGTGGGTTTTGCTCTGCTTTGCTAGTTCACCGCATTTGCGGTTTTGCTCTGCTTTGCTTGTTCACCGCATCTGCGGTTTTGCTCTGCTTTGCTTGTTCACCGCATTTGTGGGTTTTGCTCTGCTTTGCTTGTTCACCGCATCTGCGGGTTTTGCTCTGCTTTGCTTGTTCACCGCATCGTTGGTTTTGCTCTGCTTTGCTTGTTCACCGCATCTGCGGGTTTTGCTCTGCTCTGCTTTGCTTGTTTACCGCATCTGCGGTTTTGCTCTGCTTTGCTTGTTCACCGCATCTGCGGGTTTTGCTCTGCTCTGCTTGTTCATCGCATCTGCGTTTTTTCTCTGCTCTGCTTGTTCACCGCATCTGCGGGTTTTGCTCTGCTCTGCTTGTTTACCGCACCTGCAGTTTTGCTCTGCTCTGCTTGTTCACTGCATATGCGTGTTTTGCTTTGCTCTGCTTGTTCATCGCACCTGCGGCTTTGCTCTGCTCTGCTTGTTCACTGCATCTGCGGGTTTTGCTCTGCTTGTTTACCGCACCTGCGGTTTTGCTGTGCTCTGCTTGTTCACCGCATCTGCGGGTTTTGCTTTGCTCTGCTTGTTTACCGCACTTGCGGCTTTGCTCTGCTCTGCTTGTTCGCCGCATCTGCGGGTTTTGCTCTGCTCCGCTTGTCTACCGCACTTGCGGGTTTTGTTCTGCTCCGCTTGTCTACAGAACTTGCGGGTTTTGCTTTGCTCTGCTTGTCTACCGCACCTGCGGGGTTTGCTCCGCTCTGCTTGTCTACCGCACCTGCGGCTCTGTTACTGTATCCCAGTCTGTACTGGTCCCTATCCTGCCTACGTTCCTACCTGCCAGTACCCGCCTGTCTGCATGTCAGGCGTGCCTGCTTGTGCCCACCTGTCTGCATGCCAGCCGTGCCTGCCAGTGCCCACCTGTCTGCATACCAGCCGCGCCTGCCGGTACCCACCTGTCAATATGCCAGTCTAACCTGCCTGTTCCTGCATTCCCCGGTGTGGGTCAACAGCTGTGACCAGGGTCTGACCTGGAGTAGCACCTGGTCCCTCTGCTCGGTTCCTCCCTGGTTCACGGAGTCGATTGAGCCGCCGTGCGACCTTGGTCGGATCGGGTTGATACTTAGCTACGTCCCTCCAGGCACTCCTCGGTTCATGGTACAGTGGGATCACTAATCAATCTCACGCCAGTCAGTCCGGACGTGAGCGTAACAGGGATTGACAAGACTATGGTTTGATAAACCTATGGCTCAGTGATCGTACTCAAAGAGTGGTAATAAATGGTTTCACATCCAACTGGAAGAGTGTTTCAAGTTGGGTACCACAAGGCTCTGTCCTGGCCCCAGTGTTGTTCAACATTTTTATAAATGATGTAGATGAGGGAGCTAAAGGTAAACTAGTCATATTGACAGATGATGCAAAGCTAGGAGGGATAGCGAACAATAGAGAAGACAGAATGGATTCAGAAGGATCTAGATAAGCTTGAACAATGGGTAGCAACTAATAGAATGGTATTTAACAGGGAGAAATGCAAGATTCTACATCTGGGCAAGAAAAATTACATTTACAGAATGGGAGGAATAGAACTAAGCAATGGCACGTGTGAAAACGACTTGGGTATACTAATAGATCACAGACTTAACATGAGCCAACAGTGTGATGCAGCAGCAAAAAAGGCGAACACAGCTCAGGGATGTATTAAGAGAAGCATAGAGTCTAGATCACGTGAAGCAATTATCACCCTCTACTCCTCCTTGGTCAGGCCCTATCTGGAATACTGTGTCCAGTTCTGGGCACCACATTTTAAAAAAGACATTGAAAAACTAGAGCAAGTTCAGAGAAGAGCTACCAGGATGGTGAGCAGAGTGCAAACTATGTCCTATGAAGAATGGTTAAAGGATCTGAGAATGTTTAGCTTGCAAAAAAAGAAGGCAACGAGGAGACTTAATAGCTGTCTACAAATACCTGAAGGGATGTCACAGTGTAGAAGGATCATTCTTATTCTCATATGCATATGGAAACATGAGAAGCAATGGAATCAAACTGAAAGGGAGAAGATACAGATTAGATAATAGAAAAAACTCTTTGACATTGAGGATGATCAATGAGTGGAACAGGCTTCCACGAGAGCTGGTGAGTTCTCCTTCAATGGAAGTCTTCAAACAGAGGCTGGACAGACATCTGTCTGAGATGGTTTAGTGAATCCTGCATTGAGCAGGTGTTTGGACATGATGACCCTGGAGGTCTCTTTCAACGCTAACATTCTATGATTGCAATATATCAAGAGGATAAACACTTTGATGGGACTGCTTCTTTAATAATGACATTTGTTCTTTGGTCACATTACATGGGATTAATGCATTTTTCTTTCTTTACTAGCCATTAGTTGCAGATGACTTAGTGCTAGTTTCTATGTACAGATTATTGCTATGTAAGCTGTTCCTGTCTGTCCACCAACTTGACAACCATAGAAAATTGAATGAACTTCTGATTCTTTCGCATTTGCTGTAGAGTTGCGAGCACATACACGACCAGCTTAGCATATGATTATATTTTAATACAATTAGCATAAGTTTTTTTTTTGTTGAGGCTTAATGTCACATTAAACTCATTTAATTGGATTTGCAACATGGATTATCTCCTCATCCTATTTTTCACACTTTCAGCAGCTCCATTTCTCAGATTTATACTGAACTGCCGTCTTGTATCTCACAATTTGTGAAGGAGTATTATTTATTTCTAACTTTTCTGTATATTTTCCCCTATCAGATTGGACAGCTGGTCTTCAAGGGCGTCAAACGACTGAACCGTATCCAGTCCATAGTTTTTGAGACGGCTTACAACACAAATGAAAATATGCTCATCTGTGCACCAACTGGAGCCGGCAAAACTAACATTGCCATGCTAACAGTTTTGCATGTAATTCGGCAAAATATTCAGCAAGGTGTCATTAAAAAGGACGACTTTAAGGTAAGCCATAGCTATACAAGAAACCTATGTACTTAAAGTGCTCAAGTGTGTCTGATAATGCACGGTTAAAGGGCAGTTCTCAATTTTATTGTTATATCAGTAGCATATTCCATATTATTGTGATTGCTGGGGGTTCAAACTGTGATGCCCCCACTGGTCCAAATAGGAAAGGGACAGAGGGTTTAAAGCACCACATTTCACAATACAAACTCTAAACATTACTAAGTAGATCATTTTTGACCTTTTAAGCTGGTATATTTATTTTGATCATTCATGTCAGATTGGTTATACAATCACAATAAAATGTATGCGTCAAACTACAGTTGGCCTTATAAAATGCTCATTTTAATATTAGACAGGAACTTTCAAAAAAGATTGTACAACCATTCTGACATGCCTTTTCAAAGAAAGTACACCAGTTTCTTCAGGGCCTAGGGATCTATTTAATAATGTTTGAAGTGAAATCTAATGAAAGATCTGTTTTAAGTTGAGCCGCAGCGATTGACTAGTGCCTTGGTCCCTTCATTACAAGGTTTCGTGGGATAACTTTTAATGAAATAGCCATTCAGAGCCAAACTCATGAAGCTCCATTTTTGCATACAATTTAAAAATAAGCCTGGGAATGTATAGTGAATGCAGATGGTCGCCTCATTTTGACTTACTATTATTATTGGCAGCATAATAACATTCCCTCCTGCTCTCAGATGTTGCAGCGCTGATAATGGAAGGAAGTGTCTAAGACTACCCTATGTGCATCCTCTGGTAGTCGAGCACTTCCTATCCTCTCGAACAGTCGTGGCAAATTAATTTTCTAAATGGGGACACATGAGAGACCGTGACTGTTGTAGAGGGCCGAACCAATAGGCAGAAATTAATTCTGCTCAATATGAATATTAACATATTAATTATAATACAATTAATATTAATTTAAAATTATCACTTAATATTGAGCAGAATTAAGTATGCTGGCATCCCCCTATATACTGTAAGCACCCCCACATAGCCTCCTATATACAGTATGCACCCCCCATAGCCTCCTATATACAGTATGAAACCCCACATAGCCTCCTATATACAACATGAGCCCCCACATAGCCTCCTATGTACAGCATGAGCTCTCACATAGCCTCATATGTACATAGAAACATCCCATACACATGAAAAAAAACTGTGCGTGGGAGGGCACTCTGAGGCTTGTGGGCCACTGTTTCAGCCCTTTGGCTGTCTCGGTGAGCAGGCCGGACTGGAACAGCTAGCGGGCCGGATGTGGCTCGCGTTCCACAGTTTGCCCACATCTGCTCTAGAATGCACCAGTGCTAATAACAGGGGGGAGTGTCTCCGATTATCCTATGTACACTGTAGTGGTAGTCTAACACTTCCTAAGCTCTAGGATGTTCCAGGGCTGATACGGGATGGAGTGTCTCAGACTATCCCTTCACTCTGTCCATAGTGTACTCTGTTACACTAACCCCCTCCTTTTCACCATGATCAGCGCTGGTATATAAAAGAGTAGGGAAGAGTGTTAAGGCGACAGATGATTGCTAAGGGACATTAAGCATCTGGCATGTCTGATTTTGGACTACCAATCTTTTTTTGATCTCCAGAGGTAAGCCATCACCAGATATATCTGTCAGCTGTCTCACAGAGAACATGGGAACACTAAGGGAGAGTTAGGGAAGATAGCTGCTGGCTGAATGATCTGTAGAACCATTGTTTCATCCAACAGCCATCTAAGCTGTATGGGGGTCCTAGACTACCACTGCACACCATGCAGACCTCACCAAAAGCATGCGATGCTCGCTGGATCATTGCAGCCCGTTCCCTATTTATATATTCCTGTGTGGAGAGACTATAATGCTTGCTTTAATTTATGTTATAGTCTATTGTGATGAAGCAGCTATATTATAGTAACGTGGTGTGTAAATCCTCTCCGCACATCATCATAATGTAAAACAAGGACGAGGCTAAATCAGGCATAAAATGCATTCTGCTCCGATTACTGAGTTTTGGCTGGAATCCTCTTTTGTATGGGAGCGGATATCCCATGTTGTCACTGTTCTGTTGGCTTCTACTAGTGACGAAAGAAAAAGTTTTTCAAGGGTATTAGTCATTCGTAATTCACACAAAGAATGCTGCTTAATTTAGTTCATTACTATTACAGCAATTCGTGTTTGTGTCCTGAAAATCTTATTACCCATGTGAAAAGCTATGAAAATGCGTTTAGCTTTGATGCCGAACCAATTTTCAAAGTGATGAGGCTATATAAACAAAATTCATTGTCCTCTAAACAGCTGCACACTTATCCAGGGAAGATAACGACTTTTCATATATCACTATTAGGATTTTTCACTGGAAGTGCGGGGAATCATATTTCACAATAAATTGTGATTTGTACTGCTTGCTTTGGGACAAATGACATTGTGAGTTTGGCTCATTTATCAACCTGGTGTCCTTTTTTTGTACAGATTGTGTATGTTGCTCCTATGAAGGCCCTGGCAGCTGAGATGACAAATTACTTCAGCAAGCGTCTAGAGCCACTGGGGGTCTCCGTGAAAGAGCTGACTGGTGATATGCAGTTGTCAAAAGGTGAAATTTTACGTACCCAGGTAAGTTCAGCTAAGGTGACATTCACTTTATGCCTTTTATGCCTTTCACCTCATTGATTTGGCTTATCGGAATTGTATCTGCAATGTATTATTAAGGTAAGTGATGATCCGGTCCGCTTGTGAAAAATGATACTGGTGACTGCCTGGTGATTGAGTCCTCTTCTATGTTGCATAAATGATTGGAGCTTCTCATTGTACCAGATGCAGTTTATATGGTCTCATCCCAAAATACATTTTATTCCTGGTATTTAGCACACTCCGCTGTTTTTTTCTCTCCAAATGTACTGTTTCTATTATTAATTTACAGACATCTGTGACCTCACCTTGGAGAATTTAAATAATTGAAATATATATTTTACCCAAGTATACTTTCAAGTCCAAGTTTTCTTTGTTTTTCCCATAAAAAACCGGGCAATGTTTTTCCATCACTATATTAATTAAACTGCAGAGAGATTTGCTGACTTCAGGTAAACCTCTCAGCTAAAATCCACACCACAGCAAGCCGTGACATTTATGGAACTCTTAAAAGATTTTTCCATGTTGTGTGCGTTTTGGGGAAGATTAGCTGCGTAGCGGTAGGCTGAAATGGGATCAATGCCACACAGAAGTTTGGTTTACACATGGCTTCTCTTGGTTTCTAATTTTTATTGGGGGTGTGCAATATATATCTATAAAGCTTTAAAACACAAATTAACCCCTGCTTGGCTGAGCACTATGTAGACATCAGCTTTTTTGACTATACCGGTGGTTTACCACCAACCACCCAAAAGGAACATGTGTTTCCCACCAATATCACCAATTGGAGGCAAGGAGTCCTCAGAGGCAGAGTATCATGAACAGACACCTTCTGCCCCTTCAATGTTCTTCCCACTAAAGCGCACTCACTGCACACCTTTTCTAAACCTACTAATGAATCAGCCCAACACCTAGAATGGGGGTTACAGAGACCAGGACGGAATGACAGCCCCCACTACACTACCAGGCCTGCCTATTATTCCATACCAATCCAGGCCCCAAAACAGGAATTACCAAACCCCTGAGCAAACTCCACTATGTTAGCGATATCCAGCTTTCATGGATCCCTTATACGTCAACCTATTATGCATATGAGAGGAATCTGTTGGAAATCTAGCAATCCCCAACAACTCATCGTGTCACCATCTCACAGTTTTTATTTGTAGTATTAGTAGCAATCATTCATCTTGTTTTCCCTCTGTAGGGAAGGTTCATACGAGCATATAAAAAATCATTCAGAGTTTCATCCAGAAACCTGAGACGACTTTTCTCGTCATCTGTGTACTATCTGAAAACAATCCGTATCCGTAACAATCAGATGCTATACTGTGGCTCTGTATGGCATCCAATTTATGGAAGGAACTAGTGCATGCTACTATTTTTTTCACACGCAGATTTGATCAGTGAAAAAAATCTGCACTCTCCCATTAATAACATTGGTTCAAGTGCTCTCCTTTTTTTTCACGGACACCACTCGGACTGAAAATACGGTCTTGTGAATAAGCTCTTAAAGGGAATTTGTCACCAGGTTTGTATCACCTAATCTGAAAGCAGGATAATGCAGATACATAGACCCTGATTCCAGTGATGTGTCACTTACTGGGCTGCCTGCTGTAGTCTTGATAAAATCACTGTTTTATCAGCAGGACATTATCGTTAGAGGACTAGTAAACCTGCTGCCAGGTAGTCAAGCATAGTTTACATTTCAGATATACTATATATACAATGGCATGTAAAAATTTGGGCACCCCTGATCAAATTTACTGTTATGGTGAACAGTTAAGCAAGTTGAAGATGAAGTGATCTCTAAAAGGCCTAAAGTTAAAGATCACACATTTCCTTTGTATTTTAAGCAAAAAAATATAGATATTTTCATTTTTAACATTTTAAAAATGACAAAAAGGAAAATGAGGAAAAAGTTTGGACACTCTGCATGGTTAGTACCTAATGTAAAAAAAAAAAAAAAAAAAGAGTCCAAAATAAGAACTTTGGCACTTCAAACAATATCATAATCAACAAACTCTGCATCCAAATCTGAATTCAGAGTAAAGAAGAGATCCATAAATATTAAAGCTCAAATTTTTATTGATCGTTATATTTAAAACTTAATAAGTAAAGATAAAAAATAGAAACAGAGCTCCCAGTAGGGGGACACCGTCCTGTCAATGAATCAAAATCTATGTAAACATAATACAGCGGTATAACACAAAAGTGAAAGCTTTCCCATTAATAACATTAATAGCTGACACCAACAACTATGTCAGACATCTACTGAACAAGTTGTTGGTGTCAGCTACTAATTGTTATTAATGGGAAAGATTTCACTTTTGTGATAATATTTATGGATCTATTCTTTATTCTGAATTTAGATTTGGATGCAGTTTGTTGATTATGATATGGTTAGTACCTAGTAGCACCCCCTTTTGAAAGTATCACAGATCGTAAACGCTTTTTGTAGCCAGACAAGAGTCTTTCAATTCTTGTTTGAGAGATTTTCATCCATTCTTTCTTGGAAAATCCTTCCAGTTCTGTGGGATTCCTAGGTCTTCTTGCATGCACTGCTATTTTGATGTCTAGCCACTGTTTTTCAGTCATTTTGAGATCAGTGGATTGTGAGGGCCATTGTAAAACCTTCAGCTTGCACCTTTTGAGGTAGTCTATTGTGAATTTTGACGTGTGTTTAGGATTGTTAGCCATTTGTAGAAGCCATCCTCTTTTCACCTTCAGCTTTTTTACAGATAGTGTTATGTTTGCATCAAGAATTTATTGAAATTTTATTGAATCCATACTTCACTCTACACCCGACATTTTCCTGTGCCATTGGCTCCAACACAACCCCAAAGCATGATTGATCCACCCCCATGCTTAATGGTTGGTGAGATGTTCTTTTCCTGAAATTCTGTGCCCTTTTTTCTCCACACATACTTTTGATCATTGTGGCCAAAGAGTTTTATTTTAACCTCATTGGTCCATAGAACTTGTTTCCAAAATGCATCAGGCTTATTTAAATGTTCTTTTGCATACTTCTGACGCTGAATTTTTTGGTCAGGACGCAGGAGAGGATTTCTTCTGAGGACTCTTCCATGAAGGCCATATTTGTGCAGGTGTCTCTGAACAGTAGAACAATGTACCACAACTCTAGAGTCTGCTAAATCTTTCTGAAGGTCTTTTGCAGTCAAGTGGGGGTTCTGATTTGCCTCTCTAGCAATCTTATGAGTAATTCTCACTGAAAGTTTGCTTGGTCTTCCAGACCTTCTCTTGACCTCCACTGTTTCCATTAACTACCATTTCCTAATTACTTTATGAACTGAGGAAAGGGCAACTTGAAAATGCTTCGCTATCTTCTTATAGCCTTCCCCTGCTTTGTGGGCCTCCACCATTTTCATTTTCAGAGTACTAGGCAGCTGCTTAGAAGAACCCATGAGAACTCAAGAGAATGCCAAGAGTGTGCAAAGCAGTCATGAAAGCAAAAGGTGGCTACTTTGAAGAACCTAGAATATAAGACATATTTTCAGTTGTTTCACACTTTTTTGTTAAGTATATAATTTCACATGTGTTAATTCATAGTTTTGATGCCTTCAGTGTGAATGTACAATTTTCATAGTCATGAAAATACAGAAAAATCTTTAAATGAGAAGGTGTGTCCAAACTTTTGGTCTGTACTGTATATATCTATTTTTTATGTAATTTTTTACAAGTAAAACTAGGCAGCTTAGGTAGAACAAAGCAAAAATAACCCCTGAATATCAAGGATGTCTTTAAACCGCTATTTATTAAATATTTAGTTCACTCTACAAAGTGAGTAAATCCATGTGCGCTTAAATTTCTGAGAGCTGAGAAATTGTCTGCTTAGCCTGCTGACATGTACAAACATCTTGGATAGAGCTGTTATATTGGCAAGAGATCTAATTTTCAAGAGCCAGATATAATAAAACATCTCTATAAACAACAATAACATTGATGCCTTGGGTGATAAGCTTCACAAAGTAAGAAATGAGACTCTTGTATTATTTGTCAATGTTACAAAGTGCTTTATCTTCTAGTAGGATCTTTTTGTGTATCTTAATTGTTTCCTAAATGTTTGATAAGATCTTGAGACACTCCTTCAAATTTTTTGCACATCTTCAGCTAATTGCTTTCTTTTAATTATTTTTCTTGCACTGTATAAGATACAGTATGTGCTATGCAGTAATATGCTTGATTACACAGCTGATAGGCTGCGTGCACACGATGCGTTTTTCATGCGTTTATGCTGCGGAATTTCCGCAGCGGAAAAGCTTCAAAAACGCTTGGTAATCCGCACCCCATGGTCCCCAATGGCATTCCGCAATGTCAGTGCACATGCTGCGGATTTTTCCGCAGCGTTTCTGCAGCGCAAATAAATCCGCAGCATGTTCATTAATTTTGCGGAAGCGCCGCCATTGACTTGCATTGAGACGCATAGAATCCGTGTCTGTACATTTGTACAGGCGGATTTTATGCGTCTCTATGTACGGATGGTACCCAGTTCTGGAGGAGAGGATACTCTCATCCAGACCTAGGTACCATTCTACCTGTAAAAAAAGAATAAAATAAAAAATAAAGTTTATATTCACCTGTCCGGCGGCCCCTGCAGCGCTTCTCCTTCCAGGACCTGAGATGACGTTGCGGTCATGTGACCGCAGGCTGTCTCGCGATGTGCCGGCAACCCGGAAGAAGCCAGGACGAGCGCTGCAGCACACGCCGGGGCATCGGGGGTGAATATAGCTTTATTTTTTTTATTTTTACGGTCACACTGTATAAATGCATGCCGTTTGCATGGATTTATACAGTGTGACCTAGTTGTCAAGCACTTTCCAAGGGATGCTATCGCCTGGAAAGTGCTTGTCAGTCCGCATGCGGAAACACATGCGTTAACGCATGTGGATCCGCATGTATTCTGCAGGAAAAACGCATGTACAATCTGAATGCGTTTTTTCTGCCAGGGAGATGCAGAAATGCTGCAGAAATTTTCTGCTTCATTTCTGCATAGTGGGCACATAGCCATAGTGAACAAAACAAGATACAATTTTTCGATAGGCTTTACTTGAGTTATACAATTGATTCCAGCAATGTTTGAATGGTGAGAGAATTTTTGTGATTTGGGCTCTGCATGCCACTATTTTTTATTAAAAATGAAACAACGGAGATGCAACTGAAGTGTAGACTTGCAGGTTTAATTAAAGCGGCTGAACAAAAATATCCTGTGAAATGTTTAGGAACTGCAACCATTTTTTTTTTTTTTTTTTTTTTTTTTCAAAAGCCTGCTCATTTCAGGGGCTAAAAATCAGGAGATGTTACTTCCAGTTCTGAGCTGACAGCAATGCTGGACAAATAAGACCCAGCTGCACCACGCTACTGTTCAGGGAAGTCTGACCGGAAGTGGTCTACGTGTAAGAATTGCCGCCAAAAAATGTACCTTCAACATGAAAAGAAGGGAAAGTGAATTGAGGCGCAGAAGAAATGATAGCAGGTGCCAAATATTTGGCTTTACCAGAAGGCAGTTTGTCTGAGGAAAGACTGGAGAGCTGTACAATAATGAGTGTCTGCAGGTAACAGTGAATCATGGTGGAAGTTCCCTGCAAGTTTGAGACTGTATTTCTGCAAATGAAGTTGGGGATTTGGTCAGGATTAATGGTGTCCTCAATGCTGAGAAATACAGGCGGTTACTGATCCATCACGCAATACCATTAGGGCAGCATTTGATTGGCTCCAAATATATTTTGCAGCTGGATAATTTCCTCAAACATGCAGCCAATGTTGTTAAGAACTGTCCTAAGGGTAAAGAAGAACAAGGCGTCCTTGAAGTGATGATATAGCTCCCATAGAGCCCTGATCTCAAACTTATTGAGTGTGTCTGGAATAACATGGAGAAATAGAAACATTTGTGGAAGCCTACATCCAAAGAGTGGCCTGTGGTTAGTTCTCCGAGATGTTTGGAACAACCTCCCTATTTAGTTCTGTCAAAAACTATGTGCAAGTGTACCTAGAAGAATTGATGCTACTTGAAGGTGGTCACATCAAATATTGATGATTCGCATTTGTTCATTCGCTTTTCATTTTGTTAATTGACACAAAAAATTACTCTTCATAATTTTTGTCCGCACCTGCCTAACACTTATGCGCAATTCTTTCTATTTAATATCACTTTTTCCCTGACTTTGTAAGCCTGTATTACATTTAGCTCACATTAATGTTATTGTTCCTACTGAGATAAGAATAGATTGTAAAGCGATTTGGTCTTTTTTTTAGGCTTAAAACATAAAGGGTCTACATTGTTGACTTTGTTCATACAGAATGTTACATGTATTGTCCTAAAATCTTGTGTTTAAAGTACTTTATTTCTGTGCTTTTCATTGAATTAGTTTGTCTTTGTACATGTTGTGTTGTGTCAGAAATCTCCGGGTGCCATGTAATCTCCCAGACTAAAGGTTACAATACATCGACACAATGGGACTAATTTAAAAATTCCGCTTTTGTCCTTGCTGTGCTTGTTTCATAACTCTCTTTGCTGAGCCGTTCATTTTTTTAGGTTGAAGAAAAAAAAAAAGAGACACAGAACACATTTATCAGAGCACAGCAATAGATTTCCCATGTAATAAGAGTCAGATTTTCTGCCGTTTTGCGTGAGAACGGATGGAGTCAGGTCCATTGTTTTAGCTCCAAATATCTGTTTATTAAAAATGAACAAACTGTAGTTTACTGCCAACTTTTATGGCTTGTGTAGTTATGAAACAAATCACACACGTAAGCAGACAGAAGACATTTCACCAGAACAACCTTACTATTTCATTTTGTGCTATTTGGTAAATTTCATTATACTCAATTGAGTGAAGAGCTTTTACATTTTTTATGGCGCCGTGGCAGCATGCAAAATTGCCTTGTAGAAAATGGAATCTATTTTGTACTTTATGGGAGAAAGGTTCCCGACTCCCGTCTCATAATGCAATGGTCCGTGCATGTTTTATTCCCTTACAGGTATAAAATTGCTAAACAGCGCTCCAGAAAAGGCGCACTGTTAATAAATGCAGCCTCTCTCCAGCACCAAACAAAACCATTTCCCGCTTTCAAAAATAAATCCCGCTGTACTAGCGTTCCGGAAATTTGCTCCATGCTGAGGGGTATGATTATTTAAAGTTTAGCGAGTGAGTGTCTCTGACTGCGCCTATGCCATTAGAGCATTAATATTACTAGAAAATGGAATATATCCTGATCTCATAATAGGTGCAATGACCGAGGAGCAAATAACTCCGTTTTGTTACCTAGTATCAGTACCGAGAATCTGTGCCCTTTAGAAACTTTCCTAATTATTTCTGTCTGATGGAGTATAATGACATTGTCATTGTGATATTTGTAGAAGGGACTTGTTTCATTTAAATGATGTATAGAATATTTCCGCCATGGAACACTTGGTGAAAAATGGTGACGGCATAAAGCTGCTAAATTCTCTATGGAGTGGATACTGTATTATATGATTTTTTTTTTTATCAGTGCAATGTTCTCTCTGCACAAAGACCGCTATGGTACTTCAAATGCTAATCCGATTCAGGCCTTCAGTGCTTGTTCTTCAATAAAGCATGACTTTCAGCTGACCTTCTGCTTACCCACATCTAAATGTGTTCATCTGAAGGGAAATCTCTTATAAAACCAGGATTAGGGCGCTAAAACTTTTGGAATCTATATTCGGAGACATTTTTTTTTTTCTCCTTCCACATTCTTTCTCTGCTTCTTTTTAGCATAATGAGGCTTTAATTTCCAGCACGCATAAAATAGCCATCTCATTTCCCCACGAAATTGCAGTCTCTGTGTTTTTTTATTCTTGAAATATCATTTGTTTGAGCTGATGATCTTTTTATATTTGCAGTGAAGCAAGATAGCTGGAGAACTGAATAGTGTTTTTGTTCCAATGTGGCGCTCAGATGAAGAGTGTCTAAGCATGTCTTCTCTTGGCAGGTTTTGTTTCTCGGTTTATCACGGCACTTCCTGCTGATCAACTTCTTAATCTGTTTTAAGCCTTTTAGATGTGATTTCAATTACTTTTTACCTTCAGCCAGAAGAATTAGCGCATTCTTCTCCTTCATTAATATCTGGCTTAAACCGTTAATTAGATCTCCATGTGGTCTTAATGCTGACAGTTACATGGAGCTCGTGTATTTTACATGTCCATATGTTTTCAGTTAATCATATGGAGCTGGGGTTAGGGAGTGAATGGTTGGAACAGCAAGTGCCCATCCTCAGTTCTGCAGCAAGTTACCATGTTCATTGATTTTCTTCCTGTGTTTTCTGTTGATCTCTACTGCCTATAATATATGTGGATGGAGCATTTGTTTTTGCCGAGCTTCATTCTCCTTGTTACATTCTGTGTCAATCACTGGCGTCTGAGGTTCATAAAACTACAGAGATGGATTCCATAAGGAATTCTGTATTTGACACTTGAGCAGGTTGCAAAAGAAAGCTTTGTGTGCTGTAAGTGCGGGGGTTTGCAACATCCTACTTGACTCGTTAAGCAACCGCCGATCAGCTACTTGTTTGCCAATTGGTGGTTATTTAATAGCCTGTTTAGACAGATTGTATTTCCTATGTGCACGAAGGATCAGTAATGGTCCCTGGGGCGGAAATACCATTGGTGCATCCTATGAAGCGTTACAGGGGCCCAAGAGGTAAGGGGGCTCCCTTCCACCTCCAAATCAGGTGGAATTGTACATTATCATGAGCTACTGTACAGCAAAAGGGCCTATATATTGTTTTTGCACAGGAACCTCTTTTGTCTGTGCCAGATTTTAAGTAGATCGTTCTGGGCGCATTAGCTGTCATTGTTCATTGCCTCAAACAAATGAACGTGGTAGCACAGTCTTTTGTTCTTTTTCAATGCTTCTTTAGTCAGATGTACATTCATCGTTCTTATAATTCCAGCAAAAGGACTATCAGCAATCTCACCACGGTGTAGTAAGTCCATAAAGCCGAGGCGTGGACGCAACGGCAAACTCCATTTCGGTTAGGTTCAGTAGAGACGCTGCATTAAGGACAGAATGCCGTTCCTGTGGTGATTTTTTTATGCTTGAGAAAAGGGGAGGACCACAGATGTGGACGTTCCATCCCTAATGCAGCATCTCTGCTTAACCTCACTGGAATGGAGTTTTCCAAGTCATCCACACCTCAGCTTTATGGCCCTACTACACCGTGGTGAGATTAGCGATAGTCCTTTTGCTGAAGTTATAAGAAAGTTATATCTTTATTTCTGATGTTTCGTAAAAAAAAACAACACTGTGGTATCGCTTTCATCTGTTCGCTTGTTTGTAGCAGTGAACTTACCTCACTATCCTATCTAAATTATGAGGCGTGGTGATATAATTACTAAGGTCTGACTTTTTGGATTGTTCACGGCACCACATATTCTGTTTGCACAGGACGATGTGCTGCCGAGAACGATGATTTTTCAGCCTGATGATTAGCAGCCTATTTACACTGGCTGATTATCAGGAAACGAGTTTTACTAGAAACACTGTAAATCTTTATGATCTCTTACTTACTAAGTAACTCACTGAAAAATATGAAAACTTCATAATTTATATGCCCTTTTCAGAGGTTTCTGGCAGAACTGTTGCCTGGAGTTTATTAGTATCCATGAAAAGCCATTAAAACTAATCTGTCAGCAGTTTTTGCTATGCCATTTGACAGCAGTATGAGGTAAGGGCACAAACCCTGACTACAGTGATATATTACTTAATTTACTGGGTGCAGCAATTATGATAATAGCAGGGTTTTTTTGCTACAGTTTTAGCAGAGCTCAGTTGTTGAGCTGTGTATAACCCTGCCATCACCACAGCTTTTCATGTGCATTGTATAACAGGGTTGCACAAAATTTTTTGTCCAAGGGTTTACATTGTCATACTGAACCAATCCCAAGATCCGCAAAGAAATGTATAAATGTAAAGGGGTACTTACATGAATACATCACCAGAAGCACTGTCAGTACATAATTACATCATCAGAACCAAGTTTTGATTACTTGAGAAGGATTTGGAGAATTTCTGCTCAGTTTCTGCTTCAGAAATATCTGTGTGAATACACCCAAACTTACACTGAGTTTTTGGAGCAGAAACTGATCATAAACTCAACCAAATCCTCCTCATAATCTCAAAACTAAGTTTTGAGGATGTTTTCAGTTTTAACTTAGCCATGAAGCACTTTATGGATTGCTACTCATGTACAAGATCATAACCACCACCAGTACATAAATCCAGCGCCAGTTCCATCATCAGAACATGAATACAGGAAATACTGGGAGTTGTTGTAGTTAACAGTTATCATCAAACTTTGGACCATACAGGAACCAAAGTACTGATGAGACGTATCAGAAATAAACATTTACGTCTAGGTACTTTATAGGGGACATCTTCTCTGATTGAAGATGTTCCCATCCCTTTTGTCATAGTAGAGACGCCATGATGAGATTTTACACCCACAGCTCATCTTTCCAAACTTCCTTCTTTGGTCTTCTGCAGCACTTTCCAACATGGTGCCCTTAAACTTAAAAGTTTCATCATTATGCTCTCTAAGGGATCAAACTCTTTGGTAGTCAGTAGCGTTCACACTGGCAGGCTATGCAGTTGGGTCCAAAATAGGTGAAGTTTATTAGTTCCATAATCTTCCAATTAAAGGCCAAGCAAAACAGCCTCTTCTGGGAGCAAAATGTATTACAGAGCCAAAACAGAAAATAAGCAGTCCATACATAGCATGAGCTCACCCATTTAGATGTCAGTCCTTCACTTACAGTCTCTGGCAGAGACTGAGCCAAATAAAAAGATCTTTCACCCTCCACACAGACCATTATGGAGCAGTTCAGCTGCCCTTTCACATCAGCTGAACCTCCTGGATTGGAAAATGGGAATGACGAGTCCCGCCCAGCTCTTACAGTCGTTCCTAAAACCTGGACCCAAAACCCCGGCCCATTAAGAACCCTCTCAGCACTTTTCATACTGGAGCCTGCCCTCTGGGTTTACATCACCGTGGCTAGGCACCTCGGTGGCACATACACTCCATCCATGAGTTGCCCGGCTGCAATCTTTCAGCCCCATGAATAAAAATATCTCCTATGCTGTTCCCCTTAATAAATAATTGCCCCTCACAGTGCTTCCTGTACAATTTTTCCTCACACTGCCCCTCTTAAAAAGAAAATCATGACCAAACTGCATCTCTCCATAATATACCCCCACACTGCCCCTCTCATTAATATACCCCCACACTGCCCCTCTCATTAATATACCCCTACACTGCCCCTCTCATTAATATACTCCCACACTGCCCCTCTCCATAATATCACCCCCCACACTGGCCCCCTCTGTAGTGTCCCCTCACACTGCCCCTTTCCAAAATATCCCTCCATATTGCCTTCTCCCTAATGTCCCTCCACTGCCCCTTGCTATACTGTGCCCCCTTCATAGTTTTTCCCCCATTGCCCCATATTGTACCCTCACAGTAACACCCCCACCTCTCCTATAAAAGCTAGGATATTTAGTCTTTGATTCCTTCATGGAGTGCTTACCGTTTCCCTCCATGTCCTCGCCACCCCTGCGGCATCTGAGACAACATTGTGATGAGGTTAGCAGCGTGATGGCCTACTCTCATCGCTGCATGTTGGGGCTGGGGCTGTTGAGGGACTGCTCTGCCCCTCTGCTCCTGTCCTGGCGCCAAAGTGCACAAATATATTTGTGTCTGAAAGATGTACACCAGCGTCTTCCAGTTCTCTGCGGACCGCAAAACATACTTTGGCTGAGAACTAGCGTCTCCTAGTTCTCTGTGAGGCGTATGTTGTGCGGGCCTGTTGTATAGTGACAGAAAGCGGTTAATCAATGCTGGGGGGTATGGTTGGACTTGGAAGCCTGAGTCAGTTTGTTCTGTAGTAATAATCTCCTTCTGATAAAACACTGATTATATTTAAACAGCAAAACACAACTTTGTGAGTGACACATCACTGGAATCATCGTCTCTGCTTCTACATCATGATGCTCTCAGATTAAATATCAAAAACGTGCTGACAGATTCTTTTCAATGTTTGATTGTGGAGATCAACCACTTTGACCGCTCCTATAACTAAGTGATAGTGGTGCTTATAAAGTTCTGTACTACTTTGTCTCTGGTTGGATCTGCTTGTCTTTTTTTTAAATTTCAGTATCTTTTTTTTTTGATTGGAACATTACTACGACATCCTTTAAGGTACCGCAACATACACATTAGATGAAAGTTGTTCACAGCTGATAATTTTTGTCAGATTGGATGACTATCTGATGTGTTTGGGAGCCTCCTAACTTCCTTCACCAAGAGATGATGTCAGGGGAGAGAAGGATGAGCCATTGGACTTTCAATGGCCAGTTCTTTTGGTTTCAGGGAAGATAAGTCACTGCCAGAAGTGATTTTTCTCTCTTTCCCAGTTGAAAACATATGAGCACTAGCTAAACCTAGTGCTAATGTGTATGGGGAAATTTGGAGAGATAGCTGTCTACCAAACAAATGTTTGTCTGACAGTTTTCTCTTATATGGCCAGCTTTAGACTAGGAAAAAGAATGGAGGACACAAGTTCCACGTTCTGACGATTTGTTCTATTCTTGTTTAATATGTTAAAGGGGTTGTCCAGAACTTTAATATCAATGGGCTTTCCTACATCAGTCATCAATACCAGATTTAATGGGGATGCAAAATCTGGCAACCTCACCAATCAGCTGTTCCTGGTGCTGGCGGTGGCTGTATTTGCTCAGTTGCGGAACTGCGCAGCTCCATCAACTACAGAATAGCTTCAACAGGGTACTGAAGATCAACCACTATTCGTTCAAATATAAGTGGATCTGCAGTACCCTGCTGCGGCCACTCTGCAGGTGATGGAGCTGTTCTGTACCCCTCTGCAACTAAGCACATCTTGCTGCTGCTTCTAGCAGCGGGAACAGCTGATCGGTGGGGGCACCATCAATATTAAAGTTACGGAATACCCCTTTAATGATATACCAAATTATCAGTGTTTTAAAATTAAAAGTACCACTCCAGTGTTTTTCTTTATATTAGCGCTCGAGTGATGCCACTAATGTAAGTTCCCTGATCCTAATATTATACTCACCAGCTGCTGTCTTCTGCTCTTCCCTGCTCCAATGCCGATCCGCCATCTTATGATCTCAACTTTTGACTGATTGGAATCCAGAGGTAACGGTTACAAGCTCTCGGATTAATTTTCAGAGTCTTGTTCTTGTTCTCATAGACTTACAGTGAGTAGTGACTTCCGGCTCGCCCATCAAACACTGGAGCGATCCAGCAGGTCACATACTGCACAAGAGGACCAGAGGGGCGCCGAGAAGAGAAGAATATTACGTCTGGTAAGTATATTACTAGGGTCTGGGATCTTACATTAGTGACACTACTTCAGCGGTAAAATAAAAAAAAATGCTGGAGTGGTGGTTTAAGGTTCAATACCGGAGGTGGCATTGCAGCTTGGTTCTAATTATTCTATCTTTTGCCTTTGTGCTTTCCAAGTTCAGCTTTCTTGCAGAGGTCCTTTTATACAAGCAGATAAATTGTCAATGATGAGTGACGATCGTCCATATAGCGAGTCATTAGATTTTCAACACTTTCATTTAGATGTTTCAATAGTCAACACATTACTGTGCTGGCATTCACTTGTGTAATTGTCTGTCTTACCTTTG
The DNA here is from genome assembly GCF_046119375.1 of Phyllobates terribilis. Classification (NCBI taxonomy): domain Eukaryota; kingdom Metazoa; phylum Chordata; class Amphibia; order Anura; family Dendrobatidae; genus Phyllobates; species Phyllobates terribilis. The sequence continues at coordinate 454,197,266 of NW_027362763.1, read as the reverse complement.
CTTCCATTAAAATCAATGCCATTTACACAAATGGAGTTAATGCTAATGATCATTTTTATGTTCACATAAAAAGAAATGATCAACTACAAACAAGTAAATTACTGTTCTTTGTTCAATCACTGAACTTACACTGAACAATTTAAAGAGTAACTACATTTGAATTTTTTTTTTTTACATATTGTATGCACTTAGATGTCCTGCAGATCAGTAGCAGTCTGGATCCTGTGACTCCTCACAAAACACTGTTTTGAAGTGTTCACTTCAAATTTTTTAAATGATCAATTCCCGGTTAAAATCTGTTTTCAGTGAAGACAGATTTTTAAATTACTGAAATAAGATGCTACTGATAAGATTCTTCATAGATGGGATAGATGAAGGAGCCCCCAAAATTCAAATACCATATTTTTCGGACTATAAGACGCACTGGACCATAAAACGCACCTAGGTTTTAAAGGAGGAAAATATAAAAAAAATATAAGCAAAAAACGTGGTCATGATGCACTGTTAAGGGGGAGGGGGTCTGCTGCTGACACGGTTATAGGGGTAATGTCCCCCAATTCTGTTAATATCCCCCATCCTGGTATAAATTGCCCCCTCCTTCCTGTTATACGTGGCCCTCATCCCCATCCTGTTATGCATGGCACCCCTCATCCCCATCCTGGTATGCATGGCACCCCTCATCCCCAATCCTGGTATACATGGCACCGCTCATCCCCATCCTGTTATGCATGGCACCCCTCATCCCTATCCTGGTATGCATGGCACCCCTCATCCCCATCCTGGTATGCATGGCACCCCTCATCCCCATCCTGGTATGCTTGGCACCCCTCATCCCCATCCTGGTATGCATGGCACCCCAATCCCACATCCTGGTATGCATGGCACCCCTCATCCCCATCCTGGTATGCATGGTACCCCTCATCCCCATCCTGGTATGTATGGCCCATTGTTTGAGAAAATAAGGAATCAATCAGCATCATGAAAAGCAAGGAACACACCAGAAAGCTCAGGGATAAAGTTGTAGAGAAGAGTAAAGCAGGCTCCTAACATCTCACTTAGCACTGTTCAATCCGTCATCCAAAAATGGAAGGAGTATGGCACAACTGCAAACCTACCAAGACATGGCTATCCATCTAAACTGACATTTCAAGCAAGGAATGCACTAATTAGAGAAGCAGCCAAAAGATCCCTGGTCACTCTGGACGAGCTGCAGAGATCCACAGCTCAGGTGGGAGTATCTGCCACAGGACAACTATAAGTCGTATTACTCCACAAATCTGGCCTTTATGGAAAAGTGGCAAGAAGAAAGCCATTTTTGAAAGCAAGCCACAAAAATTCCTGTTTGCAGTTTGCAAAAAGCCACAAACCGCAGCACAACCAATTTAGGCGCGATTTTGAGGTGAAATCACGCCCATTGACTTGCATTGAATCGCAGCAAACCCGCATGTATAATGTCTATACATGCGGATTTGCTGCGTTGCAATGTAAAATAATAGGCACAAAATCGCGCCGCGGCTGGTACCCGGGTCTGGGGAGGAGGCTGCTACTTATCTCATCCGACCGACCGCTGCTCTGGCTGATAACAACGAGAGCAACGTGGATGGGAGAAGTAGCAGCCTGCTTCTCCGATCCCACGTGCCAGCGGCAGTGTAAAAAAGAATCAAAAAGTAAAAATAAAAAAATAAATCTTCATACTCACCTCTCCCTCGGCCCCCGTTGTCCTCCTGGGCGATGCTGTCCCGTCGGCGGCCTGCTGTACTCTGCGGGGCATGGGCTCGCCCCCACAGTGTACTTCCAGGACCTGCGGTGACGTCACCGATCAGCTGATGGTCGCGTGACCATCAGGTGATCAGTGCCGCAGCAATCAGCTGATGGTCACCATGACCGATCAGTTGATGTTTAGCATGGGAAGATTCACAAGAATTTTCCCACGCTCTCTAGCTCACCGGGCTCATCAGCTGATCTTCAGCTGATGAACCCCAGTGACCTCTCCTGCAGCACTGTATACTGATAGGGGTGATTTTACACTCCTGTCAGTATACAGTGCTGTATTCTACAGCTGCGACATCAGTGATTGCTGATGTCACAGCTGTAGAAATGATCCGGATCGTCGTGGGACCTTAGCATTACGTGGATTACGTCGTTGAAGGCGGACAGGTGAGGAATATTGTTGTTTGTTTTTTTTTTACTTTTTTTCAGGAGATCAAAGGGTTCATGGAGGCGGGTAATAAAATAAATTGTAGAACCATGTCTGTTTTATTTCATTAAAATTCTTTATTCTGGCCGTGTCTTTTATAGAAAATGCGCCAACCATTTTACTACGCGGTTAGTAATGGGGGCGTCTTTTAGACACCCTCCGTTACTAAGCTGGGCTTCACGTCAGCCGCCAATACAAGGCTGACGTGAACCCCAACCACATTACCCCCTGCCACCACTACAGGGCAGCGTGGAAGAGCAAGGCTAAGTGCCAGATTTCGCGCATCTTATGGATGCGCCATTTCTGGGACTGCTGAGGGGTGATATTAATAGCCGAGGAGGGGGCTAGTATCCATGGCCCCTTCCATGGCTATTAATATCCGCCCGCAGCTGTCTAGTTTAGCCTTTGCATGCTAGATTTTATAGGGGGACCCCATGTCAATTTTTTTCTGGGGTCCCCCTGTAATCTAGCCAGTAGAGGCTAAACAAACCACTGTGGGCTGATATTAATAGCCAGGGAACATTGTTGGCTAATGGCCCCTTCCACGGCTACTAATATCAGCCCCCAGCGGTTGGCTTTCCCTCTGCTGGTTATAAAAATGATGCGGGAGCCCACGCCATTTTTTTTTTTAAATTTTAGGCTTTGTGTCCATAATTCAGACGTAGCAGCGCTTTGGATGCAAATCTTTGCTGCGTCCAAAACGTTGCATTCTATTGAACGCAGGTAAATCCATATGTGTTCACTGACCCATGCGGATTTACCACATTCAATACTTTCTAGTGGTCAAATTTATGTTGCGGAGACTAGCGACTCCACAAGAGAATTTGACATTCTGCGGTTCTGAAAGACGCACCGCATGTCAGTGTCCGCGGGTGATTCGCAGCCTCTGATGCACACATAGTGGACATGGGATTTCTAGAGATCCCATCCACTATAATGTAACATCTGGATGCTGCAGGTTTTACGCTGTGTATACACGCAGTGTCAAACCTGCAGCGGCTCCTGACCGTGGCCAGGTACCCAAACTCACCCACAGTGTATCAATTTCTGTAGCGGACACGCTAGTCTCCGCTGCAGATTTTGACCGATTGAAGTGTCATTATATGCTGTGGATTCACATGTAACGACAACAAAAGTGGTGCATTAGAACACCGTGTTTTGGATGCAACATAAATACGTTGTTTCCAAAGCTCTGCTGAGTGCTGATCGGGGGATGTAGTGGCTAACGAACCAGCTGGAGATGTTAATTATGCCAAGGAAAATGTTTGCCTATTGGCACCTTCCCAGGCTAAGAAAAAACAGCTCACAACAGTCGCATAAATTACGTGAATAGAAATGCTAATGAAGATTGAGGGAATGAGACTAGCTTACACTGTCTCATTTGTTTGGTGATGTCAAGGTGTCAATCAGACCTTTTCATGACTAAACAAAGAAAAAAACAGACAGGCACAGTGTAAACACTTTATTTGAAATACAACAGACACGTTCTTTAATCATTTAAATTAACCAATATACTCACCTCAGCTCTTATGGTAATCCAAGGGCTTAAGCAATGTCCCACCAACTTTATTTAGCTCTAAATATCATTCATTGATGTTCAAACACGCTTCAAAAATGCTTCAAAAAACGCATGTAAAAACGCGTCAAAAACGCATGTAAGTCTGCATGCTTTTTTTTCTGCCAGGGAGAGGCAAAAACACTCAGGAAATTTCTGCTTCAAATCTGCATGGTGGGCACAATCCCACAAGCTAAATGTATGGATGAAGAGCAGGCCTTGCACAATGGTACAGTTGTTTATGCTTTTCTGCAATGTAATCAGAATGTGTTTGCATATAGATATCTGCATGTTCTGCTCTTGTGATAAGGTATTGCAATGCAGGGGCATATGCGGCATTCATTGTCTTTTCAATGATCTTGAATAAAAGCCTCTAGTGCACCTACATATATCACTGGATATTTTTCCATCGCTGAAGATATTTAGAAGAATTTGACTACTGACATTATTTCTTTCCTCAGGTGACCTCTTTTGGGTGGCAATGAAATGCAAATGCTTTGGCTCATCCGTTTTTATCTACAAATGAGAGATTTAGTTCACATGGAGGACTCATAAAATATGTATTAACTGCTCATTTTGTCTTAAATCTACAGCTGATAATGTACTCAACAGTCTGAGTGTTTGCAGGTTCCTGCTCTCCTGCATATTCTGTCTTAACTTTTCTTTAGATATACACTTCTTTTTCTAACTCTTAATTTTCCATATAATTCTTAAAGGAGCATCTTAATTATTTGTGTCTTATCCACAGAATACTCCATGCACTTCTAACAGGTGTCAGTCCCTGCTCTGGACACTCACGTATGCAGTGAACAGGGTTTCCCAGGACCCCCACTTGCTGATTTGCAGCTATAGGTTCCTGCTATTGCATGTGGACCACTAGATTTATGGGAGTTAACTATGTCCTGCAACTTGGTGAATGAAGGTCACGAGACCTCTTTGGCTATGTACACACAACATCTTTTAGACTCTGGCAGTTCCGCTGAGTTTTCCCAGGCAAAACTGCTGCAGGCAAAAGCTGGCGGTCATTTTCTTCAATTGGCTTCTTCGACATCTTTCACCCTCTTTCATCCTGTACTGTCAAGTATGGAGCAGTAATAGAGATCAGGTGGAAGCCGCCCAAAGAATGAGCATGTCACTTCATTTAACTGAATCAGGGTTTCCGATCCCTGAAGCTGTTAAAAGAAATAAAATAATACGGAACATGTGCACAGCAGTGTCGCTTTGACATTGCTGTGCATTATGGTCATTTTGTTGGGCGCTTCGCTTTTGTGGCATGTGCACATTGCTTTTGTAGATCAATGTCCTGGAGGTTGGACCCACAAATTTTAACACTGTATTACCTTTCATGTGCCTATGTTTTATATGCTTAAAAGGAATGTTTTATCAGAAAATAACCTATTGTTTAAATCAGGTTTTTGTGTTGCATGCATTTTCAAGCAATTTTAGCAGTGTTTTTATTTTCTTCATATCACGAGTTTTGCAAAAAAAAAAACCCCTAAAATTAGTAATCTTGCAATTTTCACACCGGCCACTAGGGATTTTTTAAACTCCTATTTCCTATACTTTCCGGAAGAGTTTTCAGTAAGACTTCCTATCATCAGAGACAGGATTGCAATGACATGTAACACCTCAATACACAGCTGATAGCACAGGATATCATAGCTCCACCTGCTCACCCTTCACAATGACTTTTGTACAGGCTCTATAGATGCTTCAGTTCAAAAGATAGTTAGACTCGTTAGACTCTGTTCATTGTTACTATGTACATGTGTTGTTTCCTGAAGCAACAGGAAGTTAGAGTCTAAAAAAAGCCCCAGTCACCAGAGTGAAATTAAAAGATTTCTATTTTTTTATTTTTAATAAAGATTGTGATATGGGAAAAAAACATTTCCAAAAATTAAAAAATAATTATACAATTAGCACAAAAATCTGAGTTAATCAATAGGTCATTTTCTGATGACAAATTCCCTTTAAGTTACAATAGGCAATTTTTTTTGCACAAGCACTCCTGTGAAAATGTGAATTAGGTTAATATACTTGTGCTAAAACATTTTTTTACTGTATTATCTCGTTATCACCTGCACTATTTTATCCATACATAAACTTAGTACGGGCCAGAAGTTACTTTTTTATGTATTCCTATGATAGCATTGTTTGAGTCTTGTATGAATAAATTGAAAATTGACTTCCGTTCAGCACAGAAGATGTTGTGGGATAAAGCTAGTCTCTGTGCAGGTCGCTTGGTGCCATTGGTGATCGTAGCAGTGCTAATAACAAGAAATTGAGGCGCTAGGTAAGTATATTAACACTACACTACAAAGGACTAAAAGTTGAAAAATTTCACAGGAGTACTACTTGAAGGTTCTACCCAAAAACTCAGATTTGTGACTCTAATATTGCTTGTGGACTTTTCACCTTAGTATAACATTTGTCCAGTATGCACCATACAAGTCGAGCCGGTCTAGCGATATGATCTTTGATGTCTCATGTAAATGTACTGTGCTCTATGTATACAGGCAGTATGCATTAACAGTATTATGTGCCTAATGCTTATCTCAATATTTATTGCATTATTTACTCTTTAAATTGCTCCCTATCTTCCCATTGCGGAGGCATAATGTGATTTGATTACCTTTTAATAAGCGTTGGTAGTAAGTGTTTGGAGAACATAGCTATTTACTGCACAAGTGAGCTATAGAAGAAAATTGGGAGCGAAGTATAAGGCCATGCTTCTAATCATGCTTATGTTTACTCTGGGCCAAGTGGTGCAATTTTAAAACTCAGGTACATGATTGTATTATGACACCTTACAACTTCCCAAGTGTATAGAGCTGTGACCCCCTCTGTAAATGGAGAAGAGCTCTATAATGCAGTGCCACAAGCCAACCTCATACAATAGTGTCTATGGCTCCATAGTTCTGAGCTGCTGGATCTCCTTTTGTATTGGTGCAGGACTCATGCTTACGCCCATGAGTGTTCCTGAAGACTTAAAGTGACTCATTACAATTTCTCATCATGCTTGAGGATCCAAATTTCCATGCTACTTTTTTTTACATACCCTTTTTTTTTTTAGCCTTGGTACCTTTATTGTCCTGATACAGAGCACAAAATCCACTTCAGTGGGGCTTTCAGGAACTCCCCATCGCAAGGGGTCAGATGGAAGTTGACTCCCTTCCCCAACTTCTTATATGCTGCTGTCACAATTGACACTGGCATTTAAGAGGTTGCATTATAGCAATTGGTACTTGCTCCTATCACCATATAAGAACATGCTGAGTTCATTGAGGTTCTTGGTGCCTATTCTTCGCTGAATGGAATAATAAAGCGCTATGCAGTAAGCTCCATCCAGTGATAGCTGCAGGTAGTCAGTTCATTGCACAGAGAATAACTTTTCTGCTATATCAAAATAAGAATGCAAGTGGTTCAGAGGTGATCCTAATCTGGCAAATGCTCCCAGTGCACCCCACCTAGCCCCACCCTCTTGGCCTTCATTGACAAGTGTTCGACTCCCCTGTGTCACTGTAATCTGCAGCAATATCTCGTACATGCACCTATACTGCGTTCTTAAGCAGAGGTCTGTCCATTCCATAATAAGTAGGAAAGAAACTATTTCTGTTTCTTACTCGGCCATGAGCAGATGATAACTATACGGAGCACTAGCTGTAGGAAGACGGACCGAGCATGTATGTCCACTAACATATTAGATGGACGTGGACATAGCTATTCACTTTGAACACAAGGTGGTGTCACACTATTTAAGTAAGTGTTCTAATTCCTCACTGCTTGTTAGTGGCAGTCATTGCACATTTTTATGGTCTATACGATGATCATTATTATCATTTGAACATTTTGGATTACTATCATTTTATTGTGTATATGATCATCATTATTATCATTTGGGCTGGACCTTTAGAAGAGAGTATGTCGCAGTTTAATCCTGAAAAACTAGTAGGTGTAATAATAATAAAAATAATAGCAAATACCTCCAATTAGAATTGTAGTATAGTTCTTCTAATTCGCTATGTCGCTTACTCCATGTGCAGGGCATTCCAATAGCTTAGATGTTCATAGTTACAACCACTAACAGCTAACTGTAACTATATTAGTGGTTGTAACCATGGATACCTAAGCTACTGCAATGCCCTGCACATGGTGTAAGCGACTTAGTGAATCAGAAGAACTATACTACATTTCTAATTGGAGGTGTTTGCTAATATTTTTATTGTTACACCTACTACATATTGGGATAGGATCTTAGGGATTGAAATACCCCTTTAAGGCCAAATTCAGATGTCCATTAAACATGGTTCAAGTACGGACTGCAATGCACAGTTGAAAGCCTTATAGGCATATATGAGGCTGCCAAGTTCAGGTCAGGTCACCCGCCGTCATTTTGTGCATCACGGTTTGTACAGGACATCTAAATTCAGTCTTAAGGGGGCAGGTAGACGGCCGTATTTCTCGTGCGAGGATCCCATCGCAGTGCACCTCTCTTGACCTGAGCATTACAGCGTGATCCATTTCTATGGAGCTGTCACGCTCAGGTCAGGAGAGCCGACTGTCAGTCCGAGGATTGCAATGCGAACCTCACATGAGGAAAACGGCTGTCTGTCTGCCCCCTAAGACTAAGGAATGCCAACCAGAAGCGTATGGCAGATATGGAGTGGCATATCTAGTGGTAGCGTAGCGTAGTTACCCATCATACGAAGGTGACCTTGTGGTGGTTGATGGGCACACATAAATTGGCCAAATTATGCGCAAAAAACCTTCATTTTGTAAAGTGACATCAGTCTAGATACAATATTTCTTATATATTCATGTATGGAGTGCCGAAGTTCTTTTTGCAATTTAGATTACTTTTTTCTTCAGAGCACCCGAATAGACCAGTGAGCGACCCCTCTCTTTTCTACTGACTACTTCTTTAGTCATGATCTGATTAAAAACGTATCCAAAGGTGCGTGTAAGCGGGTCACCGGGGCTCCTATCTATTGGTGTCAGCAGTTTTGCAGAGTCAGAACTGCTTATAGGTTCATGCTTATCACTCAAAAATACAAATCTTCTGTAAAGACTGATGATACATTGAAATGGGCCAATAATCAGTGAGTGTTTGCAAGAACACTGGTTCCCAATTATCTGCCGTCGATCACCCGATGAACCAGCAAAACACTAATTTTTCAGGTCATCAGGTAATTTAGACCAAGATAACAATCATTATCGGCTGCACCATCCGTTATAAAGGAGGAGTGTGCTGGTAATTAACATGATCCTACATGGGAAAAAGAACAAATTGTTTTAAAGGGAATTTGTTAGCAGGTTTTTGCTGTGTAATCGGAGAGCAGCATGGTGTAGGGGCAAAGACCCTGATTCCAATGATGTATCACTTAGCTTATTGGCTGCAGCCGCTGTGATACGATCATTGTTTTTTCTGCTGATTTAGCAGTGCTCTGAATGCTGAGCTCTGTATAACTCTGCACACACCAGATTGGCAGCTTTCTGTGTACACTGTATGTTGACAAAAAGATGCTAATCAGTGGTTGGGAGGGTTACACAGAGCAGTTGACTATAAGGCACGATTGATACACCTAGTCCTGCTGATAAAACACTGATTTTATTAAGATCGCAACACACAGCCTCATAAGTGACACATCCCTGGAATCAGCCTCTTAGTCCCTACATCCAGCTGCTCAGATTACATAACAAACACCTGGTGATAGATTTCCTTTAAAGTTCTGTTCCCATCGGTTTTGACTGACGTGTACAGTACAGACCAAAACTTTGGACACACCTTCTCATTTAAAGATTTTTCTGTGTTTTCATGACTTTGAAAATAGTACATTCACACTGAAGGCATCAAAACTATGAATTAACACATGTGGTATTATATACTTAACAAAAAAGTGTGAAAGAACTGAAAATATGTCTTATATTCTAGGTTCTTCAAAGTAGCCACCTTTTGCCTTGATGACTGCTTTGCACACTCTTGGCATTCTCTTGATGAGCTTCAAGAGGTAGTCACCGGAGATGGTTTTCACTTCACAGGTGTGCCCTGTCAGGTTTAATAAGTGGGATTTATTGCCTTATAAATGGGGTTGGGACCATCAGTTGTGTTGTGCAGAAGTCAGGTGGATACACAGCTGATAGTCCTACTGAATAGACTGTTAGAATTTGTATTATGGCAAGAAAAAAGCAGCTAAGTAAAGAAAAACGAGTGGCGATCATTAAGAAATGAAGATCAGTCAGTGCGAAAAATTGGGCAAACTTTGAAAGTGTCCCCAAGTGCAGTTGCAAAAACCATCAAGTGCTACAAAGAAACTGGCTCACATGAGGACCGCCCCAGGAAAGGAAGACCAAGAGTCACCTCTGCTTCTGAGGATAAGTTTATCCAAATCACCAGCCTCAGAAATCGCAGGTTAACAGCAGCTCAGATTAGAGACCAGGTCAATGCCATACAGAGTTCTAGCAGCAGACACATCTCTACAACAACTGTTAAGAGGAGACTTTGTGCAGTAGGCCTTCATGGTAAAATAGCAGCTAGGAAACCACTGCTAAGGACAAGCAGCAAGCAGAAGAGACTTGTTTGGGCTAAAGAACACAAGGAATGGACATTAGACCAGTGGAAATCTGTGCTTTGGTCTGATGAGTCCAAATTTGAGATCTTTGGTTCCAACCACCGTGTCTTTGTGCGACGCAGAAAAGATGAACGGATGGACTCTACATGCCTGGTTCCCACCGTGAAGCATGGAGGAGGAGGTGTGATGGTGTGGGGGTGCTTTGCTGGTGACACTGTTGGGGATTTATTCAAAATTGAAGGCATACTGAACCAGCATGGCTACCACAGCATCTTGCAGCGGCATGCTATTCCATCCGGTTTGCGTTTAGTTGGACCATCATTTAGTTTTCAACAGGACAATGACCCCAAACACACCTCCAGGCTGTGTAAGGGCTATTTGACCAAGAAGGAGAGTGATGGAGTGCTACGCCAGATGACCTGGCCTCCACAGTCACCAGACCTGAACCCAATCGAGATGGTTTGGGGTGAGCTGGACCGCAGAGTGAAGGCAAAAGGGCCAACAAGTGCTAAGCATCTCTGGGAACTCCTTCAAGATTGTTGGAAGACCATTTCCGGTGACTACCTCTTGAAGCTCATCAAGAGAATGCCAAGAGTGTGCAAAGCAGTCATCAAAGCAAAAGGTGGCTACTTTGAAGAACCTAGAATATAAGACATATTTTCAGTTGTTTCACGCTTTTTTGTTAAGTATATAATTCCACATGTGTTAATTCATAGTTTTGATGCCTTCAGTGTGAATGTACAATTTTCACAGTCATGAAAATACAGAAAAATCTTTAAATGAGAAGGTGTGTCCAAACTTTTGGTCTGTACTGTATATAATTGACCGGCGCTCGTTAACAGACCAAGATTGGCCCATCCAAATGGGCCATAAGTTGTGATGCTCTCCAATACAGACATTTTCAATTACACAAACACACTTTTGCTTCTGATTTCTAGAATTTATAGATTATCTGATTAAAATGAAGCCCAAAGTAAGCCACCCGTCTCTAACATCTATTTCAATGTAAATGTGTTGTATCCTTTTGTGCTTGCGACGAAGATGGGAAGGATTATGTGCTTACTCTGTATACTGTTTTGTCATACGAATGTGTGTATGGGACTGTCGATTGGTCACTTAGTGCAATAAGTAATACCTTAAACCAACAAGGTTAGATAGATTGCCTTTCACTGTAGGGTTAATGCCTAAATCAGTTGAGATTCCTTTCATTTTCTTCTTGTTTTTTTTTGTTTTCTGGGCTTTTGTTGCTGAGGATTTTTCAATGTGTAATACACGTACAAGGCTTCACTGCTTTCCCCGTTCACTTGGGATTGCTGTTCTGGAATGGAAGAAAAAGCTTAGAAGGCTGAATAGATTCTGGCGTCCAAAAGATTACAGATGATTAATTGTAGCGGTGATGACAAAGTAGAAGTGAATGGTGAGACAGAGACCATGATAAGGGTGTCAGACTTGAATAAGGTGAGCAGTGCTGAGGATGGCAGGCCGCATCAGGACCTCTGAGTAATATGGATGACCGTGCTGATGGGTTTTGTCAGCTGATGGACTGTAATATTGAGTCGTGAGTGTTCAACTCCCAGCTGCAATCTGCTGCTAATAAAATAAAATAATAGTTCTTGATACTTAGTCTCCTAGATGAGTGCAATGATTAGAAATGTCGCGGCCATGTATAGAGCGCTAGCACTTCTGACATGGCATCGGCACAGCTTTAAGAAGGCAGCTATACAATGTAAGTTGGAACAGTGTGCAGAGAATAGAAGCGCACACATTGTGCTGAGAATTGAAGCGCACACATTGTGCTGAGATTGGAAGCGCACACATTGTGCAGAGAATGGAAGCACACACTGTGCAGAGAATGGAAGCACACACATTGTGCAGAGAATGGAAGCACACACTGTGCAGAGAATGGAAGAGCACACAGTGTGCAGAAAATGGTAGCGCACACAGTGTGCAGAGAATGGAAGCGGACACAGTGTGCAGAGAATGGAAGCGCACACAGTGTGCAGAGAATGGAAGAGCACACAGTGTGCAGAAAATGGTAGCGCACACAGTGTGCAGAGAATGGAGGCGCACACATTGTGCAGAGAATGGAAGCGCACAGATTATGCAGAGAATGGAAGCACACACATTGTGCAGAGAATGGAAGCACACACATTGTGCAGAGAATGGAAGCACACACATTGTGCAGAGAATGGAAGCACACACATTGTGCAGAGAATGGAAGCGCACACAGTGTGCAGAGAATAGAAGCTCACACTGCAGAGAATGGAAGTGTTATGATCTGCAACATGTACTAAGGAAAGATAGGGGAAAGCTGTCCCTACAGTAAGACTAAGCTGAATCCCTACGATGTAGCGGGCTGCCTGTTCCTAGTGAACAGACCCGCCTTAGTCCTCGGCTAGTCTGAACGAAGACCTACAGAATTAAGGGAGGGGTCCCTAAAAGAACTAAGGACTGGGACAAAAATGGGACACCTCCTAAACAGAGAAGTTGTTGCGGAACACAAAAAGACAAACAGACAAAAATGTACTAGAGGTCCCAGAGAACAAAGCGAACTTGACAGAGAAAGGCACTGAAGCACCAGGCTAGAGAAGCAATCAAACACTGAAGTCCAGCACAGCCAGAAGGGTGGAGCTGGAATATAAAGGCAGATGGTCACGTGACCGCAAAATACAAGATGGAAAAAACAAACAGGAGGGTTCTAACAGTGCACCCTCTTTTATGAGGATCCTCCGGATCCTCCAGGCCCAGGCCTATCCGTAAACCTCCTGTGGAAAGCTTTAACAAGCCTAGGAGCAGAGACATCATCCGTCCTTACCCAGGAGTTGTCTTCGGGACCGAAACCCTTCCAGGAGACAAGATTATGTAATCTCCCTCTATTCCATCTAGAATTCAAGATACGAGAAATTTCATATTCGCCGTCTTCCACCACAGGAGGAACTGTGACAGTGGCGTCCCTATCAGATACTTCAGCTTTTTTCAACAAGGAAACATGAAACACAGGATTAATCTTCCAGGAAGTAGGGACATCCAACCTAACAGCAGACGGGTTAACAACCTGAAGCACTTTAAATGGACCCACAAACTTAGGACCCTGTTTTTTATAGGGAATCCTCAACCGCAAGTTCTTCCAGGACAACCAAACCATGTCACCTACAGTAAACAAAGCCTCCTTACGTTTCCTGTCAAAATACTTCTTGGACTTCTTGTTAGCCTCTTGAAGGTTGCAACGTACATTAGTCCAAACTCTCTCCAAATCACCGGAAAAATTCTCCTCCTCCGGCACCGCCGACCCCAATTTGGAGAACAAGCCAAAAGACCAATGTCTCCCAGTACAACAAAAAAAAAGAACACCCAGCAGAGGAGGATGTATGATTGTTAAGAGCAAATTCTGCGAGAGGCAGAAACTCAGACCACACCTCTTGATTGTCTGCCACAAAACAGCGCAAAAACTGTTCAACATCCTGGTTCTTTCTTTCAGTCTGTCCATTAGACTCAGGATGATAACCAGACGAAAATGACAAATGGACTCCCAACCTGTCACAAAAAGCACGCCAAAAGTGAGCCACAAACTGAGGTCCTCTATCAGAAACAATATCCGTAGGAACGCCATGGAGCTTGACAATCTCCTTAAAAAACGCCTTGGCGAGTGTCTTGGCACAGGGCAACTTAATGAAGGAACCAAATGACACATCTTACTAAAACGGTCCACGACCACCCAGATGACAGTATAACTCTCTTACACAGGAAGATCAGCAATAAAATCCATTGTGAGATGCGTCCAAGGCGCACTGGGAACCTCCAGAGGGCAAAGCAACCCTGCAGCAGGAGTATGTGAAGCCTTTGACCTAGCACACACCGTACACTGACGCACCCACTTGATGACTTACTTCTGCCATTCAGTCCACCAAAAACTGTTACTGATAAGTCTCTTAGTCTCCGAAATTCCTGGATGACCTGCCAACCGAGACTCATGACACTCCACAAACAAATCTCTCCTAAAGGCTCTAGGCACGAACAACCTCCCATGGGGAGTGTTAGATGGAGCCTCATCTTGAGCTTTCAGAATCCCATTCTCCAAAACGGAGTCCAATGCCGCCACCACAACTCCTTTCTGTAAAATGCTCTCTTCCTCCTCGACACCGACCGTAGGAGAGAAGCTGTGAGATAAAGCATCGGCTTTAACATTCTTAGTACCAGGGATATAGGTAACAGAAAAATGAAACTGAGAAAAAAAAAGTGCCCACCTAGCTTGACGGGCATTCAAGCGATTGGCAGCATCCAGATAGATCAAATTCTTATGATCTGTGAAAACCTGAATAGGAAATCTAGCGCCTTCCAAAAAATGACGCCAATGTTCAAACTCAAGTTTAATAGCCAGCAACTCCCGATTTCCAACATCATAATTCAGTTCGGTTTCCAAAATTTTTTTCGAAAAGAAGGCACAAGGATGTACTCCACCCTTGTTCTCCTGAGACAAAACTGCTCCGACCCCCACCGATGAAGCATCGACCTCGACCAAAAAAGGCTTGGTCTCATCAGGCTGCATAAGGATAGGGGCAGAACTGAACCTCTCTTTGAGATACTCAAACGCTTCAATGGCCTCAGTAGTCCACTGGGCCGTATTCGCACCTTTTCTGGTGAGATCGGTTAGAGGTTTAACAATTACAGAAAAATTCTTAATGAATTTCTTGTAATAATTGGCAAAACCCAAAAATCTCTGTTTAGACTTCAAACCAATAGGCCTAGGCCATTCCTGCTCAGCCTGAACCTTCACAGGGTCCATCTAAAGCCCTCGCTGGAGACAATGTAGCCCAAAAAACTAATTTTCTGCACAGCGAACTCACATTTCTCCAGCTTAGCAAAGAGTGAATTATCACTCAATAACTGCAAAACTTCACGGACACTCTGCCAATGGGACTCCAGATCTGGTGAATAAATCAAAATGTCATCCAAATACACAACCACATTCTTACCAATCAAAGGTCTCAGGATGCCATTAATAAGGTTCTGAAAAAATGCAGGTGCATTGGTAAGACCAAAAGGCATCACCAGATTCTCAAAATGACCTACCGGAATGTTAAAAGCAGTTTTCCATTCATCACCCTCCTTCACTCGTAACCAATTGTATGCCCCCCGGAGATCAATTTTGGAGAACCACTTGGCCCCCACTAACTGGTTAAACAAGTCAGGAATTAACAGCAATGGGTAGTAATTGCGTATGGTAATCTTATTAATTTCACGAAAATCCAGACATGGACGTAAACCGCCGTCCTTTTTTTTAACAAAGAAAAATCCAACTATCCACAGGCGACTTAGAAGGTCTAATGTGACCAGCAACCAGGCTAGTCTGTATGTACTCCTCCAAGGCCTTTCTTTCAGGGGTAGTTAGATTAAACAAGCGACTCTTGGGAAGAGTAGCTCCCGGAACAAACTCAATGGCGCAATCATAATCCCTATGAGGAGGTGAAACTTGCGACTCCTCCTCCGAAAAAACCCTCCAAAAATCTTGAATAGGTACAGGTAATTCCCCTTTTTCCACAGCCGCAATGCGACCATTACAACATTTATCATAGCACTTCTGACTCCAAGACTTAATCACATTAGTAGACCAGTCCAATAAAGGATTGTGCAGTTTTAACCAAGGCAATCCTAGAACAACTGGAGAGGGTAAATTATCTAAAACAATCAAGTCCAAAATTTCTTGGTGAACTCCATTGATAGTGAGGGGAAATGCAGCAGTCTTGTGAGTAATACATTTCAAAGGAGTGTTATCAATTGCAATCACAGAAATAGGCGATGACAAAGGTTTGGATTTCAATTTAAGGTTTTCCAAAAACCCTTTATCAATCACATTAAGTGTTGAACCACAATCCACAAATACCTGAAATTCAATCAACTCTCCCTGCAGAGTAGAACTCCCAGAAAGAAATACTCCTGCAGAGCGTAAACAAGCTATACGGGCGTAACTGACCTTTTTTTTTTCTTTACTTAAACGACGCTCACAATACTTAATCAAATGGTCAGCTTTACCACAATAAAGACACAATCTCTCGGCAAACCTCCGGTCTCTTTCCTGAGAGCCGAGTGACATCGCCCAAACCTCCATCGGTTCTCCGCCGTCTGAGCAGATTTTCTGGGGACTATGACCTGGCATTACAGGAGTCTTTACCTCATTAAGCCTGCACCTCAGTCTCCTGTCTACACAAACAGCTAACTGCATGGCATACTGCAGAGTCTCAGGTGAAGGGAATGCAATTAGCAAATCCTTAACCCTTTCACTCAGACCAGCGAGAAATAAACATCTCAGCGCAGGATCATTCCATTTAACTTCTGAAGCCCATCTCCTGAAGTGTGTGCAATAATTTTCAACATCATCTGACCCCTGATTCAAACGCCTGAGTTCTGCTTCAGCAGATGAGATTCGATCAGGATCGTCATATAATAGCCCCATAGCAGAAGAAAATTCTTCAACAGACCTTAATCACGGATCATTAGGTTGGAGAGAAAAGGCCCACCCCTGTGTTTCATTGCGCAAAAGTGACATAATAAAACCAATGCGCTGTGATTCATTCCCAGAGGACCTTGGTCTCAAATGAAAATATAGCAAACAAGGAAAAAAAATCTTGCTGTTTACCATAAAAAACATCAGGCAGTCCTACCTTTGGTTCGACAAAATGCGCTCCAGAACAGCTACTCACGTGTTGCTGAAGCTCGGCCACCTCCATAGACAATCCCTGCTGGCGTTGAGCCAAATCCTGGACAGAAACCATACTGATCCCCGTCTGTCTTTCCTTTTAGTTTTTTGGACTGGACATACTGTTATGATCTGCAACATGTACTAAGGAAAGATAGGGGAAAGCTGTCCCTACAGTAAGACTAAGCTGAATCCCTACAATGTAGCGGGCTGCCTGTTCCTAGTGAACAGACCCGCCTTAGTCCTCGGCTAGTCTGAACAAAGACCTATAGAATTAAGGGAGGGGTCCCTAAAAGAACTAAGGACTGGGACAAAAATGGGACACCTCCTTAACAGAGAAGTTGTTGCAGAACACATAAAGACAAACAGACAAAAATGTACTAGAGGTTTCAGAGGACAAAGCGAACTTGACAGAGAAAGGCACCGAAGCACCAGGCTAGAGAAACAGACAAAAACTAAAGTCCAGCACAGCCAGAAGGGTGGAGCTGGAAGATAAAGGCAGATGGTCACTTGACCGCAAAACACAAGATGGAAAAAACAAACAGGAGGGTTCTAACAGGAAGCCCACACATTGTGCAGAAAATGGAAGCGCACACATTGTGCAGAGAATGGAGGCGCACGCGTTGTGCTGAGAATGGAAGCGCACGCATTGTGCAGAAAATGGAAGCGCACGCATTCTACAGAGATTGGAAGTGCACGCATTGTGCAGAGATTGGAAGTGCACGCATTGTGCAGATAATGGAGGCGAACACATTGTGCAGAGATTGGAAGTGCACGCATTGTGCAGAGAATGGAAGCGCACGCATTGTGCAGAGAATGGAAATGCACACATTGTGCAGAGAATGGAGGCGCACGCGTTGTGCTGAGAATGGAAGCGCACGCATTGTGCAGAAAATGGAAGCGCACGCATTGTGCAGAGATTGGAAGCGCACGCATTGTGCAGAGATTGGAAGTGCACGCATTGTGCAGAGAATGGAGGCGCACACATTGTGCAGAGATTGGAAGTGCACGCATTGTGCAGAGAATGGAAGCTCACGCATTGTGCACAGAATGGAAGCGCACGCATTGTGCAGAGAATGGAAATGCACACATTGTGCAGAGAATGGAGGCATGGAGGCGCACACATTGTGCAGAGATGAAAGCGCACACATTGTGCTGAGAATAGAAGCGCACACTACAGAGAATGGAGGCGCACACATTGTGCAGAGATTGGAAGCGCACACTATGTGTGAAGAATGGAAGCACACTCTGTGCAGATAATAGAAGCGCACACAGTGTGCAGATAATAGAAGCGCACACAGTGTGCAGAGAATACAAGCGCACACAGTGTGCAGAGAATGCAAGCGCACACAGTGTGCAGAGAATACAAGCGCACACAGTGTGCAGAGAATACAAGCGCACACAGTGTGCAGAGAATACAAGCACACACTGCAGAGAATGGATGTGCACGCATTGTGCAGAGAATGGAAGCGCACACAGTGTGCAGAGAATAGAAGCGCACACAGTGTACAGAGAGTGGAAGCGCACACAGTGTGCAGAGAATGGAAGCGCACACATTGTGCAGAGAATGGAAGCGCACACATTGTGCAGAGAATGGAAGCACACACATTGTGCAGAGAATGGAAGCGCACACATTGTGCAGAGGATGGAAGCGCACACATTGTGCTGAGAATGGAAGCGCACACATTGTGCAGAGAATGGAAGCGCACGCATTGTGCAGAGAATGGAAGCGCACACATTGTGCAGAGAATGGAAGCACACACATTGTGCAGAGAATGGAAGCGCACACATTGTGCAGAGGATGGAAGCGCACACATTGTGCAGAGGATGGAAGCGCACACATTGTGCTGAGAATGGAAGCGCACACATTGTGCAGAGAATGGAAGCGCACACATTGCAATGAATGGAGGCGCATACATTGTACAGAGATGGAAGCGCACACATTGTGCAGAGGATGGAAGCACACACATTGTGCTGAGAATGGAAGCGCACAAATTGTGCAGAGAATGGAAGCGCACGCATTGTGCGGAGAATGGAAGCACACACTACAGAGAATGGAGGCGCACACATTGTGCAGAGATTGGAAGCGCACACAATGTGCGGAGAATGGAAGCGCACACGGTGTGCAGAGAATGGAAGCGCACACGGTGTGCAGAGAATGGAAGCGCACACGGTGTGCAGAGAATGGAAGCGCACACGGTGTGCAGAGAATGGAAGCGCACACGGTGTGCAGAGAATGGAAGCGCACACTGCAGAGAATGGAAGCGCACGCATTGTGCAGAGAATGGAAGCACACACACTGTGCAGAAAATAGAAGCGCACACAGTGTGCAGAAAATAGAAGCGCACACAGTGTGCAGAGAATAGAAGTGCACACAGTGTGTAGAGAATGGAGGCTCACACTGCAGAGAGTGGAAGCGCACACATTGTGCAGAGAGTGGAAGCGCACACAGTGTGCAGAGAATGGAAGCGCACACATTGTGCAGAGAATGGAAGCGCACACATTGCAATGAATGGAGGCGCATACATTGTATAGAGATGGAAGCGCACACATTGTGCAGAGGATGGAAGCGCACACATTGTGCTGAGAATGGAAGCGCACACATTGTGCAGAGAATGGAAGCGCACACAGTGTGCAGGGTGTGGAAGCGCACACAGTGTGCAGAGTGTGGAAGCGCACACATTGTGTATGTTATAAATCTGTATTCTGGCTTTTTATTCACATGCTAGTCTATTTTATTTCTGTACTGACATATACACTAGTGTAGAGAAAGAAAACTCTATTCCTGACATTGGGGTCTCCTGTGACATGACCTCTATATTGGGCCACAAGTGGTTTATGCTTGAAGACGGTATTTTGGGCCAGTATAATTGCTGTGGCCACATGACTGCACATACTAAATCAACCTCCTGAGCCTGTGTAGTTTCTAGGGAAGATCTGAGCTCATGGAAGGATTATAGCAGCTAGTCGGACACATTGTACAGAGGGAATATTGCTGCATTATTATGGCTCTCTTGCATTAGTATAAAGGCTTTTATGATAATAAGCTGTCACTTTATGTAGTGGAAGTACCAACGGAGAATCTGACATTTATCTTGCAACCAGCATCATGGGCATTTTTCTTTTAGTGGTTTTTGGGGGGATTTAAAGCAAGCCATAAAGCACTGCTCGGCGTTGAAGCCGTTGCACGGCACTTGAGTTTATGGTTAGAATTGTTTGGTTTTTTTTACAGGAGGTTACAGATAATAGAAATTACATTTCTTCTTTTTACTGTTGGCAAATATCTCCATTGTGAAGCAAGTGACTTTTACTACACAAGTATTTTCCTTTGCAGAACTGTCCTTTCAGGACCAGGATTTTGTTTCATTTTTTTTTCCTAGCCGCCATGAACATTTGCATCCTTTACATCTCCGGACTCATCAAGAGCTAATAACTCCTGTCTGTGCGCAAGTTTGTCTTTATTGCTAGACAATTCTGTTTTTACACATAAAAGTAGAAGCAATAAACATTAGTTTGCTGCCACCATAACTGCGCTAAAGGAGGGTACAGAAGTGTAGAAAATAATTGTATTTCATTCAGATCATTGATCCATCCACAGCAGACAAATATTGCGGATAAGCCCAACAGTGTCACCTGCAGGTGAATAAAATGGCCTTCTAAGTCCTCCATCTGGCAAATGGAAAGATCAGTCTCTAGGGAAATATCATTTAGATTATGCTCAATCTCTAGACATCTCATACCGCCTTTGTTATATTTGCAGCAAAATATTCTGTTGCTTAGTCCTGATTAATAATGGTAATTAATTTTGTGAAACGCTACAGGGGTCTGTAGCAGTGGTGCAGATATTTTCTGGAAGTCGGCACTGACTTTAAACAACTTTTAGGAATAACATCACCATCTGTACAGTTGTCTTTCACAAGCATGTACCATAATTCTTGAAAAGCCATGTCTTCATTTGTAATCCATTTCAGAAGCTGTGTATTCTGCCAGTACCCAGACTTTGTATACTATGGCGTCATGTTGGTGGCAGTAACCAGACTTTGTATACTTTGGCGTCATGTTGGTGGAAGTAACCAGACTTGGTTTACTATGGCGGCATGATGGTGGCAATAACCAGACTTTGTATACTATGGCGGCATGTTGGTGGCAGTAACCAGACTTTGTATACTTTGGCGTCATGTTGGTGGCAGTATTCAGACTTTGTATACTATGGTGGCATTTTGGTGGCAATAACCAGACTTTGTATACTATGGCGGCATTTTGGTGGCAATAACCAGACTTTGTATACTATGGCGGCATGTTGGTGGCAGTAACCCGACTTTGTATACTATGGCGGTATTTTGATGGCTATAGCCAGACTTTGTATACTATGGCGGCATGTTGGTTGCCGTAACCAGACTTTGTATACTATTGCGGCCTTTTTGTGGCAATAACCAGACTTTGTATACTATGGCGGCATGTTGGTGGCAGTAACCAGACTTTGTATACTATGGCGGCATGTTGGTGGCAATAACCAAACTTTGTATACTATGGCGGCATATTGGTGGCAATAACCAGACTTTGTATACTATGGCGGCATGTTGGTGGCAGTAGCCAGACTTTGTATACTATGGCAACATGTAGGTGGCAGTATCCAGACTTTGTGTACTATGACAGCATATTGGTGGCAGTAACCAGACTTTTTATACCATAACAGCATGTTGGTGGCAGTAACCAGACTTTGTATACCATGACAGCATATTGGTGGCAGTAACCAGACTTTGTATACCATGACGGCATGTTTGTGGCAGTAACCAGACTTGGTTTACTATGGTGGCATGTTTGTGGCAGTAACCAGACTTGGTTTACTATGGTGGCATGTTTGTGGCAGTAACCCGACTTGGTTTACTATGGTGGCATGTTGGTGGTAGTAACCAGACTTGGTTTACTGTGGCGGCATTTAGGTGGCAGTAATTAGTATGCTAATAACCTGATTGTAATATTCTAGGCAGCACCTCATCCCAAAACAGGATGATACACATTGTCCTATGTCATAGTACTAGTGGGGCAAAACTCCCACATTCACACCAGTTATCTTCTCCCAGGTGCCATCTCATCTGAGTGCAATGCCAGTACCTATTTGCCCATGATGAATGAGATTGTACACCCGCCCTCACTTTACAGCTCAAGGGAGAAAGTATCTCAGATTTGCAATGCTGGTATTAACACATAGAGCAGTGTAAAATAAAGTAAATGATTTATACAAATTTCAGCCCTTAAAGCACCACTTTAGTGTTTTTTTATTGCAGTGCTAGAATGGTGTTACTAATCTAAGTCCCCTGTCCCTAGTATCATACTAATCATCTGCCATCTTCATCTGGTCTCACACCTCCCTGGTTGTCTTCTGCAGGTTATTATCTTACGAATTGCTCCAATGTTTGCTGAGCAATCCGGAGGTCACTTCTAATGTAAATGTATGAGTGTCAGTACGAGGCTCTCGTAGACTTCCATTGACAGCTTGTAACCATTACCTCTGACTTCCGGTCAATCAGAAGTTGCGGTCACAAGATGTCGGCTCTGGACCAGAGCAGCGCCAGGAAGAGCTGAAGACAGCGGCTGGTGAGTATTATAAAAGGGTCAGGGAACTTACATTACTGGCACCACTCCAGCACTGAAATAAAAAAAACTGCTGGAGCGGTGCTTTAATGTCAGGGTTAAACTTTGCAGTACATCAAAATGAGACATTTATTTTTTAGGCTATATACACAATATTGAATGAATGGATGAAATTCATTTTATTAGCAGATACTTGATTTAAATTGTTTTTTTAGGTTTCTGATACTGATGGGTCATCATTGGGATAGGCCATCAATATCAGATCAGGGGGGATCTAACTACCATCCCTTTAGTTTGAAAGACACAGCTTCATACATTTGGCAGTCACTTTTTCTCAGTCCCATTCAACTACTCCAAACCTACAAAACTGATAATAGTTCATGGAATATCTGATTTTTTTTGTGTTTATATTATACATGTGGGAATTGATTTGCAGGACCTGAGGTCCAGATCTCAGGTCAGAGCTCCATGGCTGCTGGATAAGCGCTCAGTGAATCTCCTCCTACCTGCCCTTATCCTGATTTCTTTTTGTGAATAGCCAGCTTGGTGTGATATCATGGCTGCAGCAGGATGAACCCATAATGTCGCACCAGGCAGGCAAATCAAAAGAAGAGCCGCGGAGGTAGGAGGCGATCCGCAGGGCTCCCGAATACTGACATGGCTGCTGGAACAGGGTCCTGCAAATTTATTTGCTCGGCTCTAGTTTCTGTCTTTGGAGGCTGAGTGAAAGTCAGATTTTTTTTCAGCCGTGGTTCTGTTTATTGTTGGTCACATACCAGCCTTTTCTTGGCATCATTATTGTAGGAAAAATGTGTGTTTCTAGTGTTCAGAAATGCTGTCTAAGTAATTGAAGTTATGATGTTAGTCGGTTCAATAAGTTTTCTAATCCAAGAAGCCGTTTAAAGCTAGATTAAAAGACAGCGGGGAATCTCTTTTTCTACATTAAGCCACCTCAAACTTATTAGCAAAGATAATTAAACATTACTTCTTTATAACATTTACTTTTTTAGTAGTCAAGCTAATTAGTTAAATTACAGTAATTGGATTTTGGAACCAACAACAATATTCCGTAGGAAGTGTTAACTACAAAAATAAAGACAGAAGTAAGTCTGAAATCCTGAAACCATAGGAACTTTCAGGTTCAGGAGTGCAATCCGTATATACGTATGAAAATGATTCATTGCTCTATACTATCTTTGAAAGATGGAACTTTCTAAAGACAAAGGTTTTACAAAATTCCAATCTACATTTTTCTTTCACTCTCTCGACAGTCATTCTCTGAGTGGGGTAAGAGGCTTTCGATTTGAGTTTTGACAAGCACTACTCCAGCGAGGTTTTTGCCTTAGGCCACGACCCACTATCAGTATTTGGTCAGTATTTTTTCTCAGGAGTGGTAGCCAAAACCAGGTGAGGAACAATCAGAGAAAAGGTATAATAGAAACAAGTCACCAATTCTGCATTTATCACCCATTCCTGGTTTTGGCTCCCACTCCTGAGAAAAAATACTGACCGAATACTGACCAAATACTGATAGTGGGGCTGTGGCCTTTCTGTCATACTTACCCACCACTGTCTTCACTTTCTATTGCTGCCGCTCTTGTTGACCTTCAGCAGTTTGTGACCTGCCGGATCGCTCCAATGTTTGCTGGAGTGAACCGAAGGTCACTTTTCACAGCAAGTCTTACAGAGCCTCTTTCTGGTCCTCATAGACTTGCATTGTCAGGAGTTGCGGTCACAAGATGTTGGTGCAGGACCGGACCGGTGCCAATAAAGGGAGAAGATGGTGACTGTTAAGTATAAGACTATGGGCTGGCACCTTAGATTAGAAGCACCACTCCAGAGCTGAAAAAATAAATCACGCTGGAGTGGTGCTTTAAGCAGCATTTAGAAACTATATACTACAATGTCTCCCTATCCGTCCTATGTTCTTAAAGGGGCTGTCCATTTTATCTGTTTTTTAACAAATGTGTTGGGAATTTGATTTTGTGGCACTTTTATAATACATAAGTATTAGGCTGATTTAACATAGCTGTGCTAAAGCTCAGGTCAGTCATATCCTCAAATTGTGGTCATGACTGGCTCCACGTGCTTTTCGGTGTGCTTCTATGCGTAGTGGACAAGTGTAGAAGCTGACTACTATTCACATGCACTACTGTGGTTGGAAAATTGGACTACACTAGCACAAGGTATGATTCATAGCCATATGCAAGTAATGTTTGTGTGGAAAATAGCCAATGTGCTCTAGCACGTAGCCTAACATTAGTCAATATACAGTCATTGTGTGGTCCATTGTGCTTAAAAACATCACATAGACTGGAAATATGTACATGCGGAAATCCTCCTGCATCATGCTGCAGATTATGTAGCAAAATCCTTCTGACAGAAATGTAAAAAAGTGAATTAAAAAAGACAGACAACTTAAAAAAGTGGTGCAAAATGTATAGACAATAAGACACAAACACCAAAGCCATTAATAAGGAGCATTTACTTCAGAAAACTGGAGAAACAATGATGAATTGGTCCTTAGTGTCTGGATCATTTCTACTTTTCCAGCCTGCAACAGATCTGTTACTGGCCATTGTTTATTAGAAGGCAATAATACACGATTTGTCATTCTTATTTAACTATGATACGCTAATTTATTGCTGTAACATTTTCCAGCAATCATTTTTAATTGTTTTGCTTCAATCCTTTTTGGTTTCATTGGACTTTGATCCTTCTAAGCTATGTTTTATTCTTGTCATGTACTACCATAACATGAAGAGGGCATCACATATCCTTTCCGTTTTTTTCTCCTTGGCCTGATTCTGGCCTGTTGACTAGACTCCAGTGTTCCCTGCTCATCTTCCTACCCTATTCTTCTTCTTATCATATAGGCTTTTTGTTTTAGACCGTGACAACCATACCTCGAACTTATCCTGTATATTTGTACTTCACCTCCACTAGACACCAGACTGGCTAACGACACCTATGTCATGGGGAGTATCTTGACGTATATCATTATATGTCTATCTCAGTAGGTCATAAACAGTAATTATCCAGTTGGGAAAGTACCTTTATAAGCCCAGACATTGCTTCTCGTCCATTGGAAATCTACATGGGTTTTATAATGGAGGTGAATTCTGTCTGCTTATATTTGTGTTGCTTCTCAGGATCAGTCATTCATTGTCTGCACCATAATTTGACATTTCCAGGTGCTAGAATAGATTGTGCGAAGAATGTACTTCGTAGGACAGAATTGACCCTATTTACCCTTTAGTAAATGCTTCTTGACTGTGGGTTTATCTAATGCATCGTCTTAGCACCTTCTCATATACAAGAAGGACATCGTAAACTCTGCCAAATAAAATCAGTCCTTATTGTTAATGCAAATGATGCACTAAGCAAGACCCTTTTCCCAGAGTACAATTTAAAGGTACTCAGAAGCCCAATTATCTTTGATTTAGCTGTAAAAAAATTCAGAATAACAGCTGCGCCTGCTGAGTATTCTTCTGTAGAATGATGGTTCATTAGAACAAAGTATGAAAAAAGACATGTTCTTCTAATGTGTTATCTCCGGCTTCATAACACACTGCACAGAAAGATTTTCTGGTCTGTTGCATGTTTTGAAAACCGCAAACTACTTGCAGATTTTACCTAGTATATCTTGTATGCCTGTTTACCTGAGTCATTGTCTTCATGAGCCAAAAATGTATAAGCGTTCAGGAGCCTAAGATGTATGAGCTGTCAAATTTGTAAAGATATTTGTGTTAAAGAGGTAGTCCACTACTTCAGCATTGATAATCTATCCGTAGGATAGGTCATCAATGTCTGACCGTTTGGGGTCTGATTCCCGGCACCCCAGCAAATCAGCTTTTATTGGTGGTGGTGGGTACTGCACATCCAACTCCTATTCAAATCAGTAGGAGGCAGATATGTAGTACCCTGCGGCAGCCACTACCAGAAGATGGAGCAGCTCCGCAAGTGAGTAGTACTGGCAAGCTACAGTCGCCGCCGACACTGATAACAGCTGATCAACGTGGTGCCGGATCTCGGACCCTGGAAGATCAGACATTGATGACTTATGCTAAGGATAAGTCATCAATGCTAAAGTAGTGGACAACCTTTTTAATTGATACATTGGTCTACCAGACATCATCTACTAGAAAGCATTTTGCTTTGTAAACCTCCCTCACTGTGTTAATATGTGCACAGGTATTTTCAATGCTTAACTGGGATTCCAGTTCCATTTAACATATTACCAATAGTGTTGAGCGAGTACTAAAATGCTCGGGTGCTCGAAGCTCGGGCCGAGCTCGCCGTGATACTCGGGTGCTCGACCCGAGCAACGAGCCCAATGTTAGTCTATGGGAGACTCGAGCATTTTTGCGGTGGCACCCCCGGCAGTCTTTTAAAAGCCTAACAAGTGCCCAAAACGATAGTGACAGTGCTAAAATGACATGGGAACAGCATGGGGATCGCCCCAGGAAGCATTTCTGACCCCCAGGTCACTGCTGTCAACAACGTGGTCAGAGGTATTAAGCCACTTTTACAGGATCACAATAAAACGTTCAAAAACGAAAGTGAAACTTTTTTCCTGTGAAATATGTTAAGGAACATCCTTTCCAGGGTAAAGACTTGTGTATAAGTTAAAATAAATGACCAAAAACAAAAATACTCCTCCACACCTTCGGCTATGTTCACAAGTAGCATTTTTTATGCGTTTTTGCTCTTTTGTATTGCTTTCAACTATGACAAATGCATTCATCGTGAAATGTAATTTTAACATTTTACAACCTTATCTGGCCATGTGCTGTGTGACACATGCATAAAGTGCTGAAAAGACAAGGGAACAGCATGGGGAAGACCCCTGGAAGCATCTCTGACTCCCAGGTCACTGTCTAAAAGTGTGCCCATCATAAGTGATCCTTACCGCATCAGAAGATGCAGACTTGCAACTATCCCCATGCAAGTTCTAGTCCCAGGGCAGTGTTCAATTGTACCTCCCCCATTCCTTGCAATACAAGCTCAAATATGCAGCCTGCCACCCAACCACCCCCAGGCTGCAATACCATACTGCTTGCTTGCTTGAACTTGAAATTGGGCCTTTTAGGCATGTGGAGGCGGAATCTGGCCACCACGCCATGGCTGTGTCGGCGGCCTGGTATCCATACTCAGTCCCCAGCCGCCTGGTGGCCGGGTGTCCCCGCTTGCTCCCCAGCCTCCAGGGGGTGGCCGGGTGTCCATACTCGGTCCCCAGCCACCCCTATTTGTCCCGGTAACCTTTCCCACACTTTTCTTAGCCTGGTCTGCTTTAGGGCAGCATTGGCCGAGCCCACCGGACTGTCAGACTCCTCCGGTGGGCCCTGGCTTCTCCATCAGGGGAGTTGAGAGTGCCAAGGTGAGGAGCATGATGAGGATGATAGAAGTTAGCATCTGCTTTGTTTTGTTGTAATGCAAGCGCATGTATGTAGTAGCGGCTAGGCCTGAGGTGGTCAGCGTTTTGGCGCATATCCTACCTCCTCCGAGGATTGCTGGATGTTTTCCTGCTACTATCCAAGTTCTATGACTCCCGTTAAAACAAAGCTTCAGGTGATAAATGATGGATGAGGTAGTGGCAAAGGAGAAAGAGCAGGAGGAACAGGGACCATTCACATCAATATCAGGCCAGTCAACCAGATATGTCTTGTAGGATATGTTTCTGTAACAAAAGGAGCTGTTCGGCTACACAGTTATAGGGCATACAGTGAGTGCAATGCCTACCAAAAATTTCGAGCCACTCCAATGCCCCTTTGAAATGACATGGAGGTCAGAGGGCGTTAACTAAACCTTTTTTTCCATTTATAGCAACTGGGTCTCCCGTGCACTGTTGGCCTAAGCAGTGAATGGAAGGCTTTCCAAAAATTATGAGGAACTGCAATGCCCCTTACAAGAGCCATGTGTGGCACCCCAGGGGTCTGGTCACCACAGTAATAGAGATATTACGTCGGAGAGCAAGTGGGAGGTTTCCTGGTCAGGATCCCTTAAACATGCAACATTCTCCTGCCCCAGTCCTGGGAGGGGAGAATTCTGCCCTTATAAACTGGATCTGGGGCGGGGTTGAGTGAGTCAGAGAACAGTTAGAGTCAGAGTGAGAGCAAGGGAAAGTAACAGCAAGGAGCTTTGTAGGAGCTAGGAGCTAAAGACCAGGGGCTGGAAGCTGAGCAGAGCTCGCCCTGGCAGAAGACAATAGGAACCGGACACAGGAGTCCGAAGCTGTGAGGACTTATATATCCAGCAGCAGAAACCAGCCGGCAGGGGATTTCAGGTCCTCTGGCCATAGAAGCCCGGAGGCTTAGTCACAAGCAAGGGACCAGCACCGCCGTCGTGGAGCGGAGGCTAACAGAAGGCCCCAAGTCACCAGCCATACGGGTGAGCACTACACGGTATACTCAGGGACGTGGGCTACTTCTACCCGCTTACAGCAAGGTAGCCAGGAAGAGTGCAGACAGACGGGGAGGCCTACAACTCCACCTGGCCAGGGGAACTCCTGCTTGCTCACAGACTGACCAGGCCTCTTATGCTAGCCAGTACTCCCGGGAGGGTCTACCTTATAATCATCAGTAAAGACCCTGAACTGTACTGCAAAGACTCTGAGTCATTCCTGCTGCGCTCGTGCACCATCACCCCCATCATCCACACTCACTGCCCTGAGGCTATACTCCTCCCGAGGGGAGTTATCCCATTCTATGCTGCGCACACAACACCAGCCTCAGCGGTCTGCCTCGCAGCGGTGGTACTCCCTGACCACAATCCACGGGTGGCGCAGTCGGACAATTAACCTCAAAACCTAAGAAAGACTGCCACTGGTTTGACCAGCCTGAGCCACGGGACCGGGTCACCGCCACGGAGACTACAGACCCCAGAGACCCGGCACCGGGTATCCTACACACGTGTACACACGGCCCAGGGGGCGCTTCACATGCAGTACAGCATATTACAAACATAAGTCCCATTATTGGGGAGTGGGTGTCCCATAGTATTTGCTTATGCTTTCCCAGCAAAAGCTGCCAAAAATTAGGACAGAGCAACTTGCAATGCCCCTTACAAGAGCCATGCAGTACAGCATATTACAAACATAAGTCCCATTATTGGGGAGTGGGTGTCCCATAGTATTTGCTTATGCTTTCCCAGCAAAAGCTGCCAAAAATTAGGACGGAGCAACTTGCAATGCCCCTTACAAGAGCCATGCAGTACAGCATATTACAAACATAAGTCCCATTATTGGGGAGTGGGTGTCCCATAGTATTTGCTTATGCTTTCCAAGCAAAAGCTGCCAAAAATTAGGACGGAGCAACTTGCAATGCCCCTTACAAGAGGCATGCAGTACAGCATATTACAAACATAAGTCCCATTATTGGGGAGTGGGTGTCCCATAGTATTTGCTTATGCTTTCCCAGCAAAAGCTGCCAAAAATTAGGACGGAGCAACTTGCAATGCCCCTTACACGAGCCATGCAGTACAGCATATTACAAACATAAGTCCCATTATTGGGGAGTGGGTGTCCCATAGTATTTGCTTATGCTTTCCCAGCAAAAGCTTCCAAAAATTAGGACGGAGCAACTTGCAATGCCCCTTACAAGAGCGGAGGAACTTGCAATGCTGGCACCCTGGTGGTATAGTGGTGGTGGAGGCAGAGGATAAGGAGAAGAAGATTAAACAGCCGAAACGAGGAAGCGTATACCCATGTGTGGGTGTGAAGCGGTGCATGTGAATACACCTCCCGAAATAACACAGTGGATTTGACTTTATGTTACTCTGCTGTCATTTGGTGGTGATGAGAAGTCTGGCCCAATCCAGCCCTTGTTCATTTTGATAAGGGTCAGCTTGTCAGCATTGTCAGTTGACAGGCGAGTGCGCTTATCAGTTATAATTCCCCCAGCGGCACTAAAAACACGCTCCCATAACACGCTAGCGGCAGGGCAGGCCAGGCCAGGACCTCCAAGGCGTACAGAGCGAGTTCATTCCAAGTGTCCAGCTTGGATACCCAATAATTAAAAGGCACAGAGGAATCACGGAGGACGCGTGGTACGATCGGCAAGGTACTCCCTCACCATCTTTTGAAACTTTCCACTCCTTGTGAGAGTACCCCGCGCCTCAGGGCCTGTAAGCTGGGCGTGTGTCAGAAAACTGTCCCAGAACGTTGACAGTGTTCCCCTGCCTCTGCTGGATTGGAGTTGCATCTCTCTCGCCTGTACGCCTTCGTTGGGCAACGAACTGTGACCTCTGCCGCTAGCGTGTTCAGATGGGAATTTTTTTAAGAGTTCTACAGCAAGGGCCTTCTGGTATTGCCCCATTTTTGTAGACCTCTCCACCTCAGGAATAAGAGAGTGAAAGTTCTCCTTGTAGCGGGGGTCTACAAGTGTCACCAACCAGTAATGACTGTCACCCAACATTTTGACAACGCGAGGGTCACGGTTAAGGCAGCCTAACATAAAGTCAGCCATGCGTGCCAGACTGGTAACGGGCAACATTTCCATATCCTCACCAAGATGACGACTGACCATGCTCTCCTCCTCCTCCTCCTCTTCCTCCTCCCCCCTGTCCTCAGGCAACCCACGCTGAACCAACGGTATGATACTTGTACAGGTACTACCGTCTACAACGCATGATAGCAGCTCCTGTTCTTCCTCCTCCTCCTCCTCCTCTCCCTCATTGTCCCCCAATGCACGTTGGGATGAGATGAGGCTGGGCTGTGTGTAATCGCCCGCTACGGCTTCTTCATCCATCTCATCATACTCTGGCTGCAATGCCTCCTCTTTAATTCTCTGCAGAGAGCGTTGCAAAAGACAGACAAGTGGGATGCTGACACTAATGATGGCGTCATCGCCACTCACCATCTTGGTGGCCTCCTCAAAGTTTGTCAGGATGGTACATATGTCAGACATCCAGGTCCACTCCTGAGGTCTTATGTGTGGAGTCTGACCTGAATATCGACGGCCTTGTTGCAGCTGGTACTCCACAACTGCTCTCTTCTGCTCACAAATCCTTTGCAACATGTGGAGGGTAGAGTTCCAACGTGTGGGGACATCACACACCAGTCGGTGTGCCGGAAGCTGCAAACGCTGCTGCAACACAGCAAGGGCGGCGGAAGCTGTAGCCGACTTGCGAAAATGAGCTGACAGGCGGCGTACTTTCACGAGCAGATCTGGCAACTCGGGGTACGATTTAAGAAACCGCTGAACCACGAGGTTAAGCACATGAGCCAGGCATTGTACGTGTGTGATCTCACCTCGCCTCAGAGCCGCCGCCAGGTTACGGCCATTGTCACACACGACCATGCCGGGATGTAGGTTCAGCGGTCTCAGCCACAGATCTGCCTGCTCTTTCACAGCTGTCCACAACTCACAAGCAGCGTGAGGTTTATCACCTAAGCTTATGAGTTTCAGCACAGCCTGTTGCCGCTTGGCGGAGGCAGTACTGCAATGCTTCCAGCTTGTAACTGATGTGGTGATATTTGAGATGGAGGCTGAACATGAGGAGGAGGATGCGCAGGAGCTGTACACTGTGGGGGCAACTCTGACTGACATAGGGCCCGCAATCCTCGGTGTGGGGAGGATGTGTTCCGTCCCAAGGTCCGTCAGAGAGATGTACCGTCCCTGGCCACAAGCACTTGTCCACGTGTCCGTTGTCAGGTGGACTCTCCCAGTAACTGCGTTGTTGAGGGCACGGCAGATGCTTTGGGACACGTGCTTGAGTAGTGCGGGGATGTCACACCGGGCAAAATAGTGTCGGCTGGGGACCGAGTACCGAGGGACGGCCACCGCCATAAGATT
Source organism: Phyllobates terribilis (assembly GCF_046119375.1). Lineage (NCBI taxonomy): Eukaryota > Metazoa > Chordata > Amphibia > Anura > Dendrobatidae > Phyllobates > Phyllobates terribilis. Next base: position 454,164,862 of record NW_027362763.1, on the reverse strand, counting down.
GCGGAAGGATTCCGTCTCCACCAGCCTAAAAGGCAGCATTTCCAATGCAAGCAGTCATGAAATGTGCGAATTTAGGACTGTGGCCTGTGGGGCGTTAGCTGCGAATTTCCGCTTTCGTTCAAAGGTCTGGGATATGGACAATTGAACGCTGCGGTGGGACGTGGACGTTGATGCTGTTTCTTGAGAAACTGCCATAACAAGTGAAGACTGAGAGGAGGGGGCATCTTTACATGCAGTATGGATAGGGGATTGCCTCGCACACACAACAGGGGTTTTATTGCACGCACAATAGTGGAAGAAGCAGTGGTGACACCCGCTGACACTGGTCGTGGACCCTGGGTTTCGCCCCACAAAGTCGGGTGCTTTGCTGCCATGTGCCTGATCATGCTGGTGGTGGTCAGGCTGGTAGTTTTGTCACCCCTGCTGATGCTGGCATGGCAGGTGGAACATATGGCCTTTTTGGGGTTATCAGCAGAGTCTTTTAAAAAATTCCAGACTCCGGAAGACCTACCGCTTGTACTGGCAACGTCCCTCGTGTTGGTGTTACGGGGAATGGTTGCCTGCCTTCTGTCTGCTGCCACCACACTGCTTCTTCCTGCCTGTTGGGGTACTCTGCCTCCCTCCCCCTGTGTGCTGCTGGCCTCACTCTGCATGTCCTCCTTCCACGTTGGGTCAGTTACTAGATCATCCACCACCTCCTCCTCTTCCACTTGCGCACCACAATCCTCCTCCTCACTTCCTGGCAATTGTGTCTCGTCATCGTCCACCTCTTGTGACAGATTGCCAACATCGACTTCCTGTGGCCGTGGCTGTTCAAATATTTGGGCATCGCAACATGGGATCTCCTCTTCCACCACTTCAAGCGTATCAGGCGAGGGGCCCAAATATGGAAATGGACCAGTGAACAGCTCTTCAGAGTGTCCAAGTGTGGGATCACTTGCTGTCTGACGACACTCGGCATGGTGGGAGGAAGGAGCATCAGGGTGAGGAGGAGTATGCGGTCGAGACTCACGGCTACTAAGAGTTGACCGTGTGGAAGACAGACCGGAGGTGGTGGTGCCCAGGTAACTGGAAGTATTGTCTGCTGTCCAATTAATAACCTGTTCACACTGATCAGTTCTCAATACTGGTGTTGTTCTGTGCTTCCCTAGTAATTCGGTCAAGAAGTGGGAGCGAGAAGATGTGGCTGTTGGTTGTGGCACATTTTCACCTTGGCCACGGCCCCGTCCTCTGCACGAACCATCACCAGAACGTCCACTTCCACGTCCCTTGCCACGCGCCTTGCCCATTGTAAATGAAGTAAAATAGCTTACACTTGCACTATCAATGGAAAAAGGGTAATAAAGAGTAGATTAGAACCGTGGAAGAGGAAAACCACAGTTATTGTTTACTGGGGTATACCACACTTTTTTAAATAGAGATATTTGCGGCTGAACAGTGAGCGACACACTCAAACTGCTTTTTTTTTAGATACCAAAGGCCCAAAACTGGATAGTACAGCGATTTGACCCGTGGAACTGCGAAACCACACTGGGATGTCGGGCCTACACAAGACTATTTTCAACAGATATATTTTTGTGTCACAACAGTCAGGAGACACTACTGTTTTTCTTTACGGAAAAAAATACCAAAAGCTGAATAATAGAGATTTTTTACCGTGGGATGGCAAAACCACAGTTATTGTTTACTTGGGTATACCACACTTTTATAAATAGAGATATTTGCGGCTGAACAGTGAGCGACACACTCAAACTGTTTTTTTTTAGATACAAATGGCCCAAAATGGATAATACAGAGGTTTGAACCGTGGAAGTGCAAAACAACACTTCTGTTTCTCTAGCCTACACCAGACTATTTTCAACAGTTATATTTGTGTCTGAAAAATCAGAGACACGCTTTTTTTGGGGGGGGGGAGGGGGACACACCAAAAGGTTAATAAGACGGGTATTTGTACAGTGTGAAGGAGGAAAAAAAAAGGAGGATTTAGATGGATTTTTCCTGGCCCCCGACACCTGGTGCTAAGTCCAGCAATTTCAGCAACAGGAGCACACAGGACTGTAATGCAGTGTTTGCTGGTATAACCACTGTGTCTCCTATACAGCCTGCCTGCCTGGTATCTGGGATGGATATTAGTCCTGAAAAGGACTGTTTGTTTGTTCTGGCAGCCTTTACAGACCCTACACTAACTATTTCGCAGTTTATATCTCTCCCTAAATCAGCAGCGCTGTCCCTACACTGTCTAATCCGGAGCGACTGTGTCCAAGACGGCGGTGCCCCGTTTTAAATACTCGAGGTGACGCTGTGCGGCCAGCCAATCACTGTAATGCCCACAACCAACATGGCTGCAGCATTACAGTGACTGGCTGGCAATCCCTGCATGTTCATTGGCTCTGTAAATAGCGCCAAACATGCAGGGCGGAGACCCGAGCTCCCGCCCGAGTAACCCGGAAATGCTCGGTGCTCGCCGAACATCCCGAGTAGCGTGATGCTCGGGCGATTACCGAGCAGTGTCGAGCATGTTCTCTCAACACTAATTACCAAGTAGAGTAAAATCCCTTTGAGGCAATCATCCAGTATTGTATTGAACAAGGTTTTCACAGGGGGGTGATCTTCCTAAAGAAGATGGGCACTATGACTATGCAGCGGAACAGAAAGTCTGTCATAGGACATCCAATCTAGATGTGGTTATAGTATTCTCAAAGTGGTGGTCTTTTAGAGAGATGTCTCCATACATGCACAACCTAGGCTAAGTACTTTTTTATAATAGATTAATTGATTACTGATGCGGTGTATGCTTTATGTAGATTCTGTATTTTTCTGACTGGTGTTCTCACTTAGGTTTAACAGGAGCCAGTGGAGTTTTTTTAGTCTATGCAGTAAACTGCTACTCTATGGGAGACCAGCTGACTAGCCCTAGCCATTATTATTAGTCACTTTGTAGGGTACAGACTGCAATACTTGGAAATTAAACACAATTATTTTAAAATGCTTTCTTTGTGTTGAAAAGTTGACTAATATTGTCAAAAAAAAGTTTGAACACCCTTCCACAAAAAAGGGTGCAGAGAAAACCCTACTCACTCCTTTTTTTCCAAAGATAAGTAAAGTTAAAGTATGTGGCTGAGAAAAGATAAACCATGTGTTTGAACTTATTGACGTTATAATTTCCTAAAGAGCTTGGATGAAAACTTTGATTGCAGTGTCTTATGCATTATTATTGGTCTGATATTTGATTACTTGAAGATAATTGTAATTAAAAATTAGTGACATGAACATATTTCATGTGCCTAATGCACTTTTAATAAGGCTATGGAATGCTCTCATCATTTACTGTTGTTGGTAAAACTAAAATATAAGGGATTATAAACCTGAAATGTACTGGTATGGATCAGCTCCTAATGATTCTAAAGCAGCACTCATATATAATGAGAAATCACCAGTCATATTCTAGAAATGTAATTTTTTTATTCCCGCTCTGTGGTAGCCGCAGTTTTAGAACCTATCATTATTGGCAGCTGGGTCATGTGATTTGCAGTCTGGCTACTAGCCCAGTTCATGTTTTCCTGATTCGGCAGGAGGTCAGTTTCTGACTTCCTGTAAACTACTGTATACCATTTTCACCTATCAAACCCCTCCTAGCTGCTTTGTGACCCCTCCTCTCTCCCCCAACTCTGCTATCTGTGTTTCTGCTTTTGTAACCCATTAAGCTGAAGATGTAATTTCTTCTGAGAATCCATTCTATGATTAGCTGCAGTTATAAAACTCTTCTGACTCACTTTGTGTATGCTGTTTGTACTATGTACAGAATTTTCACTGAATCTTATATCATGCAGCTCACACTGCTCTCCCCTTTTTCCTGCTTGTAATAACAACTGACAGGAAGAAACCTATCACAAGCAGCAGTCAGGAGAGAGTAGTGTGAAACTGCATCACTTAAAATACACTTAGTCTGTGCAGTGTGAGAGGGGACAACAGTTCTATGTTACTAATCTATTATTTCTGCCATTTGATACCACTCAGAGAGAGCAACTGCAGTGTGACAAGACTTACTGGCTCTGCATAATCAGAAATATAGTGTGCATTAGAGTAACCATATAAAGAGGAAAAAAGAATGAAAATTTCAGACAACCCAAAAGTGGCTTATCCCCTAAAACCACTATTTACCAAGCATTCTTTAAAGACTCTGCATTATCCTTTAAAAATAACCTATTCTACACTAAATAGGCAATAGTGCTGATTTTATTCTATTTATTAAACTTGTTTATGTTTTTTTATACTCATTTATTCCTGAGCCCACTGTGAGTATGAAGTTTAGGAAGAGTATGTCTGTTCCTCATGTTCACAGTTGTCATTTGCTGGCATCTCTCCTGAACCCTCACATATGCAAGGGTAAATGGAAGATGTGGAAAAAGTCAAATGTACATGTTCTACCCACTATCTACTGGGATCAAAGAATTTATCATGAAAAAAATATAACTTAATTTAGTAATCTTGTGAGCCATTATGGAATATCAAAAGTTTATGGCATTTAATATTTGGTAGGTGCTTGTTCCATTTTCAGGGCTCTCATATATTGGGAGCAAGAAGATTCCCCAAAAAGCATATGATTCTCTCTGTTGTAATTTTTCAGAGGCTGAAATGGCTATGTGTTTCTGTAGAAAATTGCAGTACTTACTTGTCATATAAACTTCCACAAGGCGTGTTCTATCCTCTGTATCCAAGGGATAATTTTTCTACTTGCGGAGAGCGACATGTTAAGCATGTCATGGTGAGGAGACTTTTAAGCCTCAATTCTGCTCTGGGAAATATGCAAATTGTCTCTTCAAGGAGGAAGAGAACTAGAACTCTAGTGCCACCTACAGGAAGTAGCAGTCCTAAAAGTCACTATCGCCCCTTTAACGAGCCATGTCACATGACTTAGGATAAAAGCCAGAACCAGAAACACTGTGTTCCGGGGTACTGCCCCTCATCAGTGCAAAGTGTGAGTTCTGGTTTGGCTTGGTGGTCGCTCTGTATAAACGTGTGTGGTTGAGGACTGTATTCAGGATCAGGGAGAAGCGCTTACCTAGCGCAAAATGGTTGTCGTCCACACTTTCAAAGTGTTTCGCTTGCCTCCCTGCTGCTCTTTCATTTTATGAAATAAAATTGTGGAAATATTTTTGACCGGTGAGTGCTACAATTTTCTTCTTAATTGTATGGTTAATTGTCTATTGATATAAAGTCTAAAAAAAAAGCTATAAAAATAAAGCATTATACTGAGCAATATGAGTGATTTAGGGTTTTATGATATTGTATAGTTATTAGTTGGTCAATAGCTATCTGCTATTGTTTTTCTTGTATTTTATGCATGTTTAACTCTTGCATGGGGAAGTGAGTGACAGACGTTGTAAGCGGTGTGTAAGGATAAGTGCGGAGTAAAGATGACGGCTGTAATGTTTGCTGATTTATTTATATATTTTCAGGCATCTAAACCTAGGTGAATCTTAGATCTGTTGCACTGTAGGACTCCTGTACAGTGAAGTAATACAGTGCTATTAGACTGCCGCGCGGTAACCCATGTACCACTGATTTTCATGAAGGCACACCTTGATCTTTTCGCACTGATTTATACATGATCTGTGAGAATAAAAGCTCCATAAGATGCCATATTACCGGTATATTCTCCCCTGGAAATGTTGTCTCTTGTGGAGAATATGTTGCCTTAGGCACACAATACATGGCGGTTTGCGAAGTGCCTTCAGGTACGTGGTGTGGAGCCCTAAGCAGTCCATGTTCCACCACTATCTTCACTAGACAGCCCAGGTCACTTCAGACATAGCACTTCCAGGTGTGTTCTTTATGTGCACATTTTGCTATTACACATTTCGTCTTCTTCTCCATACAAAGTATAGAATCCATTATTTTGATGTCTTTTAATACCTGTTTTATTATTGCCAATCTTGAACATTTTGATATGCGAGAAGTCTGTAAATTAAACTTTTTTTTGGTCTTGCAACGGTGTATTCCCAATCAGTTGCACGGTGTCAAATTATCTTTGTATGTGGAGTCTTTCCAATTAATTTTTACATTCTGGATCTGTAATTGAAACCTGTCATCCTTGACCTAAATATAATTAACTGGATTTGAATCCAAAACGCTTATTGCTTTACAATAACACGTATATGCTTCATGCATTGTGCCAATCATCTTTTTCTGTCGAAGGAAACATTGAAGAGAAGAAAGAGCGAGAAAAAAAAAAAAATCCACATCTGTAAGGAAATGTTGTTCTGGGTGAAACCAACAAGTTAAGCTAGACATCTCTGGAGACTAACACTTGTAGAAAGTTGTCACATCTGATTAAAGGAGCCATTGGCAACAATAAGGGTTGACATTGTTATATCAGAGGTTAGCATAAGCATAATTAGCAAAGTGATTAACGACAAAAGAAATGCTGTGTAATGTTCTGGGATCAATTTTCCATTTAAAACACTTGCGCCATTATTTAAACTTACATGTGGTTAGTTAATTATCTATTTTACAATATTGAAAAGCTGGAGTTCTCAAGGCACACAAGCTGTTCTATCCCATCTGCAGTCCAGCTATTAAAAATGTGATTTGCACTGACTCCAAACAGACTGTTTTTACCCTAGGAAGATCCACGGAGCAGGTGTTCTTATGATATTACTTTGCAGTACAGTTAATACGACCCTACTGCTGAAATTGCTTCTCTCAATTGGCTTGTCCTTGGAGTATATGCAACTGTTGTGTGCATAAAGTAGTATGGTTGCTAGCTAGAAGCACAGTACACACTGTAAAATGAATTATTACAGGCTCTAAGCCTATTTATTTGCTTTTAAGTCTCATTTCTTTCTTTACCAATATTGACAGAACTCATTGGAGCCACTCATGCTTAGACTTACATCTGCCATTAGAAATGTGTTAAAAGCATTTTCATTTCTCTATGTAATTGTACATTTATTGTAAAAAATGCAGTACTCTACAACTAACAGAGCCGCGCTTTTCCGAGGCATGATAATAATGATAATGGTCTTTATATAGCACCAGCATATTCCACAGCGCATACGGTACATATAGAAAATCAGACATTTTAAAGTAACAAAATGATAAGCAATTCAAGTGAAATCAACGAGGACCCTACTTGCAAAAGGAAAAAGGTAGGTAGAAGCTCTAGTTTTGTACAATGGTCCAACTATCTGTTCCACCAAAATGAATAGTCTCTATAAGGCTACAGAATATGAAATGAATAAGCGTGCCTAATGTGTGGCAGGAATGAAGGGTTGATGATCTGAGAAATAATGGTCAAAAAAGAACTGGAGTCAAGTTACCTAAGAAGTTGTGTGGTGGAACTGAGTGTTGGGAATAAATTTGATTGTCTGGGGTAGTGTATTCCAGAGAACCGGTGCAGCATGAGAAATGTCCTTGAGATGGAATAGGATATTTGTGTTAAAGTGGAGGATAGTGTCACGGGTGTGACAGGTTTGACAGACAGTCATTCTGGATCCAGCTGTAGAAGGTCGTTGCGCTTGGCCTTGCAGACACCTTCTTGATCCTTTCATCATCCCTCCCTCTCTAGGATCCAAGGGTGATCTCCACCTTCTGCTGCTAATTAACACACCCTTGCTGGATATTTAAATACACTCAGTTTCTCCAGAGAGTTGGTCGTGAGAAAGTAAAATCCTCTGTTCAGGTCTGGAATTCTAGCAGTCGGCTAGATTCTCCTTCGAGATCAGAGGGGGTCTGACATCCAGCACCCCTACCGATCAGGTGTTATCAGCTTTTTGGAATAAGTGGTGTCCTTTAGTTCCTGGCGCTCAATTCAAATCGTTTTCATCCATAAGTCAATGGAGAAAATAACAGCTGATCAATGTAGGAGCCGGGTGTCAGACCCCCACCAATTTCATGTAGGTGAACTGTCCTGTGGATGGGTCATTATTGTGTTGTGACCAGACAACTCTTTTAATGGAATCTGGATTGATCAGATGATTAAGGGCGCAGTAGTTTGTAACATCGGAGAGAAATTTTGCTGCTCATATCTAAAACCTTCTGCATAGCATTAGTCCTATTAGGGTATGCTATTTTAGTTGGCTCATAGCTACAATATATTTCAAAGCGGTTGCCCCTCAATTTACTTATAGTATTTTTCCATACTTTTCCATGCAGAAAAGTACTACAGAATAGTTTTGCTAGTTTGATACTATGTTGGAAAGTATTATACATGGTGTTAAAACTTCTTTTCAAATTCTTTTCCATTTCTGATTTCTTCTGTGCTGCTTTTAGATAATCTTGTGATTTGAGTCTTTGCTTAATTATAAACATCTGAAATAGTTTTTGGAGTTACTCCTCTTTATCATTTTCTTATATTAGCTTGTTATATAATTATATGATATTCTTTTGTACAATTTTTTTTCAAATAATTTTATACAGACTACATTGTATGTTATGTAACCATGTCCTTTGGTGTCCACTACTAAAAGTTGTTTAAACAAGGTAGACATAACAAAAAAGTTCCTATGTGTAATGAGTATATCCAAAAATGGAATCTGGTTAACACTGGTTAAAAGTAAATGTTGTCCCTAGGGCTGGGATTTTGCCTAAAAATAAAAACTCATTTATTTATGTATTTTTTTTTTTTTTTTTTAAAGCTAAAAATGATTTTATATTATGATCACAACTTTATTTTTCTTTGTGTGGGTTGGGCTTAGGAAGGTGTGATCATCCGCAGCTCATCAAATGTACTATAATCTTTACCAGAAAGTGGAGTAAATCATAGCAGAAATCTACTCCAGTTTATAGCTGGAGTAGATTTCTTATGATACTGATGTCATACTAGCTTTCTTTTCTATGGTTGTTAGCACTGGTCTGACACAAAGGAGAGTGGGGATGGAGGAGATAGGCAATGGGTCAGAAATAAACTTTTTTTGCAGTTTATAGAGGGCAAAGAGCAAGGGTGAGAAGAAAGAGGGTAAAGATACAGAAGGGGTCACAAGTGTGCGGGATAACCCTTACCTCCTCTCCTGCATAGAAAACACAGCAAAAACAAGCCGGTTACAGGACTGAAGGAAATGGTTAACCCTCTTATGCACAGAAGGAGAACCAGAGCTACTGACAATACACTTTAGTGCTGAGAAAAAAAGAGGCAGGGAGAAGAGTTTATGGAGATGCATTTAAACCACTTTCCAAACTTTGCTCTGGCTATTATGATGTTAATGCAGGCACCGTCACGTGACGTAGAGAGCCGACCGCGGCACAGCTCACCTCCTGACCATTTTCTCCGGCGTCATGAGGAGCTTCTCCTGCTGCTCTCCCTGCTCCGCTCACGAAGCTCGGCAGCTCTTCTCTTCTTCCTCCGCCAATGACAAGAAACGGTGCTGTCGGGAACAGTGGGGGCGAAGCTAAAGTCTAATTTTCAATTTTAGCAAAAATCACAATCCAGCTGATCTCCAACAGCAAATTAAAATTCATTTGATTAATCGCCCAGCCCTAGTTGTCCCTAAACTGTTAGTATTTCATATAGAACAGAGGTTTTCCATTGATTGTTTTGCCCCAGCCGAAGAAAGTAAAGGTCGTCAGTTCACTACTATGGCAGATGCAAAAATAACCCTGTGCACTTGCTTGACTATTTTTGAAATACCCATAAGGCTATGTGCCCACGATGCAGAAATGAAGCAGAAAATTTCTGCAGCATTTCTGCATCTCCCTGGCAGAAAAAAACGCATGCAGATTGTACATGCGTTTTTCCAGCAGAATACATGCGGGTTCACATGCGTTTCCGCATGCAGATTGACAAGCGCTTTCCAGGCGATAGCATCACTTGAAAAGTGCTTGACAACTAGGTCACTGTATAAATCCATGCAAACAGCATGGATTTATACAGTGTGAACCGTAAAAATTAAAACAAATAAAGCTATACTCACCCCCGATGCCCCGGCGTGTGCTGCAGCGCTCGTTCCTGTCTGGTTCCCGGCTGCCGGCATATCGCGAGACAGAGCGGTGAAGGGCCTGCGGTCACATGACTGTGACGTCACCGCAGGTCCTCAAGCGATGCCGGCATTCAGAGAGAAGACGCCGGACAGGTGAATATAAACTTTATTTGTTATTTTATTCTTTTTTTACAGGTACAATGGTACCCAGGTCTGGATGAGAGTCTCCTCTCCTCAAGAACTGGGTACCATCCGCACATTGAAACGCATATAATCCGCGTGTACAAATGTACTGACACGGATTATATGCGTTTCAATGCAAGTCAATGGCGGGAGTTCCGCTGCACTTCCGCAAAATTAAATGACATGCTGCGGATTTTTGTACGCAGCATAAACGCTGTGGAAAAATCCGCAGCATGTGCTTAGAACATGCGGAATCCCCTTGGGGACCATGGGGTGCGGATTACCTAGCGTTTCACAAGCGTTTCCGCTGCGGAAATTCCGCAGCATAAACGCTTGAAAAACGCTACGTGGGCACACAGCCTAAGTGTATAGTGATGGCCGCTCAACCACCTCTCTATTCACGGTGGCACAAAATAGGGACCCCTTCTCAATTTCTGGGATCCGCATCTATCTGAAATTTATAGCATATTCCGAAAATACTATATACCATAAAGTGTCAGAGAAGGGAGTACCTATATATGTTGCTGTTTTTTTCTCAATGTACCCCCTATACTTCGTAGAATTGTAGTAATGGGAGCATGCTATTTCTAGAATGTCCGTGCCTGGTGAGTGACTGGTTACTATTTGTGAGAATACTATATACTTTATTGTAATGTCTTTATTGTAGAGGAGAACTGTTTTTCTATTTATTGCATGTGTTTTGTAGGAATGATTATAATGTAGTTGACAGGTTGTACATCATGTACCACATATATGATAATTGCTGTATTTGGACCCTGTTGTTATCTGCACTCAATAGGTGTGGCAGAAATTTTCCGTTTTCCTTTAATAGACTAAATAAGGCAGAATCAATGTATTTTTTTAAGTCGCAGTCCCTAATTTAAACCAGTCTAATGACTAGTGATTTTAGAAAGTAGGATTTTGTATTATAGTACTTAAAGCAGCATAGCGAGCCATAGATTTGATTTTGAATGCAATGTTCCAGTACCACTAAAGTGATTAAACACAATCTCTTTATTCTGCTGAATCGTTCATGAGTAGTCAGACATAGATTTTCTTTAAAAATAACGTTCAGTGTCTTTGCAGGGAAATCATTGTAAGGTGTATTGTTGAAGTGTTACTGCGGACACTTACCACATCATTTTTCTCATTTTTTGTTAAAATGTAATCAGCTTAGTATTTGAAAGGAACTGGCAGTACGGTGCCTTGAGTTCCAAAAATAAATGTGAATGACGGCCAATTAACCTCTCCAATTTTTCTATCAGCTACTGATGAATTGCAAACTACTGCAGTCTGAATGATGTTAAAGTCTTTTGTGATCTTAGGAAAATGTGAAATGTTACATAGTTAGGGTAACTGAGTAAAGACAAGTGTTCGTCAAGTTCAACCATACCTAAAATGTAAGGAGCCAATACATCGAAGTGTTTGTGCTATTTTTGTGGCTTAAAACACTGAAAAGTTTCAAAAATTTTTGGGCAACACGTCATTGCGCAAACATTTTATGACTTATTGCATTTTCACCCCAGTCTTGGCCACCTGCACCACAATAGGTAGAGCTGGGGACGAGACTGGGGCATGGTAGAACCTTGCCATCTAATTCAATAGTAGACCTGGTCTACCTTACGCCCAAATTCTTACTCCAGTCTCTGGTTGGAGTAAGATTTCTAGAAAGGTGCAGAGAGGCGCACACCAATTCTAAGATACACCTCATTCATTAAGTCACTTGAATCACAGCTGTCATCAACCGCAACTACCATTACCCCGATTGCCACAGCTCCAGGGTATTTGGGAAGAGCTGGGTAAAGTGCCAGATAATATCAGCCCGCAGCTGTCTGCTTTACTTCGGCTGGTTATCAAAAATACAGGGAACTCCACTTAATTTTTTTAAATGATTTTTTTATTAGGTTAAACAAGGCTAAAAACACCTGCATAAATGGGCCTTTACCTTGGGTGGTGATCGTTAAAGGGAAACTTTAACAAGTTTATTGCTATGTAATCTGAAAGCACCATAATGTAGGAGCAGAGACCCTGTTTCCAGCAATCTGTCACTTATTAGGCTGTGTTTTGCTGTTTCAATACAGTGTTTTATCAGCAGGAGATTATCACCACAAGACTACTGGCCTCATGCCTCCTATTCCAACTACACCCCCAGCCCTGATTAGCTGCTCTCTGTCACTATACAATGTACACAGAAAGCTGTGGTGTGGACAGGGTTATACACAGCTCAACACCTAAGCTCTGCCAGAACTGCAGCAGAGAAAACTGTGATTCTATCATAACTACTGCACTTAGTAAACTAAGTGACACATCGTTGGAATCAGGTTACATAGCGAAAATCTGCTGGCAGGTTCCTTTAAATAGTTATACTACATTTATGCAAAGGAGATTTGCTGCTAAAAAAATTGCAGCAAATCTGTGATCAAATCTGCAATTAAAATCTACACCTCCCTTTATAAGTGCCAGAAAATGTGAAAATCCACACAGATCGTTTTCTAAACCTCATTTGCTTGCACTGACTGCTCTTTAGTTTGGAGAAAACACACTAAAGTTAATACTATAAAATTATTGTGCAGATTTACGGTACTTTTTATTGTTGATTTACACCTTCATTAGTATTGAGTTTGGCTGCCAAAATCAGATTCTAGTTCCCATTCCTTGTATATTAGGGAAAATGAGCTGTTTAATTTCTCTAGCCCAACGGCAGACTCCTTTTTTCTATGGCATTATCAGATTAAACTTTGAAATGCTGAAATGGTACATCAGTTTTTATGCATCAGTAATACTGAAGCTTTGCCTTCCAGAATTCCCCGGTTGGATTTTTCATGTTGATTAGTATTAGAATTATCCATTTCATGTGATTCAGTATAAAGGTTGTGCATATTTCCCAGGTGTGTCATGTATTTGCTGTTTCAATGGGTAACTATAAATTAGACCTATAAAGATACTATTAGGACTTTAAAAAGTTACATTAGGTTTAAAAGGTTGACATTTGTTCTTGCGGTCATTTCATCTATACTATATCAAAGTAAAATATTGTATTTTCTCTGTGATCTTTGTTAATTATTACTGCCATCTGTATAATATCCATTTAATGAGAAGGCAGGTAAATTGGATGTAACTTAGAAGGCCTGTAATTTTACCGGTAAGGTCCAAAATAAATTGTCTTTAATAGATGTTCGGGCATCAACCCAATATAAGTATTAAGCATGAGCTAGAATGTCCTGTCACAATGTCCTTGCACATCGGGAACTCTGGAGAAGACGTTAGTTTACTATGTGACTTCTCACCTGTAATCTTGATGTTTAAAGCACCATTTCATCACTGCAGTGGCGTCACTATTGTAAGTTCCTTGCCTCTAGTAATATAGCTTCTAGCCATAGTCTTCTTCTGTTATCAGCTCCGCTTCAGTCGTCTTCTGCAGGTTGTGACTTGCCGGATAGCTCGGGTTTGCAGAGCTAGCCTGAAGTCACCACTCACGGTAAGTCTATGAGGACTATAACGAGTCTCTCATAGACTTACACTGAGAGCTTGTGACCGTTACTGCTGACTTCCGGTCAGTCAGTTGGTACCGCTGACTTCCGGTCAGTCAGTTGTTACGGTCACAAGATGGCCTATCGCGACCAGAGCGACGACGGTAACAGCTGAAAGTGGTTTAAGAATGCTATTGAGTATTTTAAGAATACATGTTTATATGTGATTGATCAATACAAGAGAGTCAAGCAAATGAAAAAAGTCAGATGTAAGCGTAAAGTTATAGACATCTGTGTCATATGTTCAACTGCTCTTTTCTTACATGAACATAAGCCCAGAATATTGTATGAACACGGCCTAACATATGTTAGTCACTTCATGTATTAGTCCTTTGATACAAACAGATATTCAAACTATATCAAACTCAACCTAATTTCAGATTTTTAGGCACAGAACACTTGGGGACTAAGTTCCCACGAAGAGTATTGGCGGCGTTGTTGACGCTGTGTATGTTTGCTGGTCAAAAAACGCAGCGTATTACAATTTAAGCAAAGTGAATGTGATTTATAGACATTTTATGTCCACTCACGCTGCCAAGAATAATGCACCATCTGTACCAGATCATTCAGTGAGAAGCGTTCAGCTCGGTCCACCAGTGTAAACATGCTATTAAATGAACTCCAATCAGTAAATTTTTACCGATCAGCAGTCATTTAATGCTACAAGTTGGGTAGTGAAAAACCTACCTTTACTACTTTACTATTCTAGAAAAGGTTAAAAGGAAGCTATAGTGAAAAAAATTACCAATTGTTTAAATCAGGTTTTTGTGTTGCGTATGTTTGCCAAAATTATTTTTTAAATGTTTTTTTTTCATATTTAGATATGTATATAAAAAAAATTGTAATGTTGCAATTCTCACACTGGCCACTGGGGCTTTTTTAATTTTGTAATTCACACACTGGCCACTGGGGCTGTTATAATTTTGCAATTCTCACACTGGCCACTGGGGCTTTTATGATTTTACAATTCTCATACTGGCCACTGGGGCTGTTATAATTTTGCAATTCTCACACTGGCCACTGGGGCTTTTATGATTTTGCAATTCTCACACTGGCCACTGGGGCTTTTATGATTTTGCAATTCTCACACTGGCCACTGGGGCTATTATGATTTTGCAATTCTCACACTGGCCACTGGGGCTTTATAATTTTGCAATTCTCACACTGGCCACTGGGGCTTTTATGATTTTGCAATTCTCACACTGGCCACTGGGGATTTTTTAACTTTGCAATTCTCACACTGGCCACTGGGGCTTTTATGATTTTGCAATTCTCACACTGGCCACTGGGGCTTTTATAATTTTGCAATTCTCACACTGGCCACTGGGGCTTTTATGATTTTACAATTCTCACACTGGCCACTAGGGCTTTATAATTTTGCAATTCTCACACTGGCCACTGGGGCTTTTATTATTTTTGCAATTCTCACACTGGCCACTGGGGCTTTTATAATTTTGCAATTCTCACACTGGCCACTGGGGCTTTTATAATTTTGCAATTCTCACACTGGCCACTGGGGCTTTTATGATTTTACAATTCTCACACTGGCCACTAGGGCTTTATAATTTTGCAATTCTCACACTGGCCACTGGGGCTTTTATAATTTTGCAATTCTCACACTGGCCACTGGGGCTTTTTTGATTTTGCAATTCTCACACTGGCCACTGGGGCTTTATAATTTTGCAGTTCTCACTCTGGCCACTTGGGCATTTTTAGACTCATACTTTCTGTCCTTTAAGGAAGAGTTACAGGGGTTTTCTTATCAGCAAAGGTAAGATTACAATAACAGGTAACATCTATACACAGCTGATAACACAGGATCCAATCACAATAGGCAATGTCACACCTGACCCTGCTCCCCCTTCCATATCTATGTGAAGAGGGCTGGCTGTAGCTAAGCCAGTCCCTTTCTGCCTATGCACTGGCCTGGCATTTGAATTGTACAGTCAGCCAGCCCTCTTTGATGAAGTGCTAACATTAGGAGCTGCAGTAGAGAAGTGAAGTTGCTGAACCCGGTATTGATGCTGACAGATAGTCATGTTCCAAACACATCTGTGAGCAGTTTCTTAAAAGTGGACAACCCCTTCAATGCAAAAATACTGTTTACCACAACATATGATACATTCAATGTGCACATATGGCTATTAACTTGTTAATAATGTCTCATCATATATGTCTATATCAATAATAGCCCTAATGAATAAATATAGCAATGTTAGCCTGGACTAATTTATGAATATATCATTTCAGCTTTAAATTGATTCTGACCCACTCTATTCTCATTTAAATATGCATGTTGCGGATGCTAATGTTTGTAATTTTAACGAGTAAAATGCATATTTATTTGTTTTTTTGGAAAGCAGTGTAATGCTTCTAAATGTAACCTTCAGCGAGATTTAAAATGTAAATGCTTCTCGTCTACACTTTTCCCTATGGGAAAGATAAACCTGTAGCAAAACCTAATATTAATTCTAACTGAGTTTAGACATGGAAAAAAGGTTACATGGGCTGAGAAAAATGTAGTCTGACAGCAAAAATATGTATCGTTAACCCATTTTTCTTTTGCTGTGCCCTTGTAGAAATCCTAGATGGAAATGTCTTTCATGAGTTTGTTTTATTAGAGATGATCTATCATTTCTTATCTTAATATAAAATACATTTATTGTTCAATCTATGTCTTTGAAATTCCCGATATATGGTTGAACATATGTGGACCCCTCTTCTAATTAGCTACACTCCCTACAAACATGTATATTAAATCCGCCATACAATAATGTAATCTTCATACACAAACAGCATTAAATGGGTCAGACAGAAGAATGGTAGCTGTCAACACGACAAGGTTCTGATTTTGCTATAGGTATCTAGTCCTCTCTAAAGGGAATCTATGGCCAGGTTTTTGCTACCCCATCATGTAGGGACGGAGACCTTGATTCCAGCGATATATCACTATTTTCTTCAGCTTTGATAAAAATTACTGTTTTATCTGTTGCAGATCTAGCAGTTTTCTGAAAGCAACCCTCCATTTTCTAGGTCGTGGACAGGAGCTGTGCAAATTTCCTGACCTTCCTTGGTGCGTCATTTGATTTGTGGGCCTGGTTTGATGACATCTGTGTGCTGTGAACCGCACAGGTAACGCAGCTCAGTACAGCAAATCATACGATGAGCTCAGAATCCTGAAAGATCAGGAAATTTGTGTAGCTGCTGTCCAGAGAGCACTGACCTGGACCGTGGTTGCGCAAAGTGATCCACTCATCTTTACCATCTACCCCACTGATTGGCAGCTTTCTGTCAACACTGTCATAGGACTAAAGCTGCCAATTGGTGGAGTTGTGGTTGGCGGCGGTAGGTTTACTAGTCTTCTAGGGATAATCTCTTGCAGATAAAACAGTGAGTATATAAAAATTGCAACAAGTTGCCTAGTAAGTGACACATTGCTGGAATCAAGGTCTCTGCTTCTACATTATGCTGCTCTCAGAAGTGGCAAAAAGCTGCTGACAGATTCCCTTTAACCCTCCGTCACATACAATATCGGTTCTAACGTGTTCACATACAATGTGACTGTCAGGCGCAGGCTAGAAAAATACCTATAATATCTAATGTTTGCAATTTCAGTGCTCTAAAAGTGATCAGTGACCTTCATAGGGATGTAATAAAAGAGACTACACATAATCAGGTGCAAAAAAACCCATTTAATTAACATAAAACTAATAACTCTGAAATACAAACATTTCAAAACTCCCGCCAAATAGTCCCCAGTTCGACTCTGTCAAAAAACTCTACAAAGAAAATTTATGGAAACAAACTTAATTTTAAGGTACCTTAAGTACTATTAAACACATATTCAATCAGAATTAGATCCTGAAGTTTCCCCAGAAAAATTACACTTGCAGAGCAAAGAGCAAGAATTACACATCATTTTTGCATGTGTCAGGCAGATTGCATTATGACATTTGTGACATTCATAATTAGAAAGCCTTCTGATTCCGCTTTCCGTGGTGCAGGTGGTGCATCTCCTTCTTTTGGGAGGTGGTGCAGGTGGTGAATTTTCACTATCATCTTCTGGGCGGAATCTTTTGAGCTGAACTTGAAGGCGAGAGGGGATACCGATTGTTTTCATACTTCTCCTGCGTAGCTCTCCAAGCACTAGTTCATGGGCCAATTTTTTCAGATAGAATCGTCTACGGAGTGGTTCAAGCTTGTTTTCAAGGTAAATGACTTGTGAATTTATACCACCCAAATTCAACATAGCAAAAAATATGACCATTGGCCAGCGTTTGGAGTTTCTGCTGACGTTGAAAGTTGAGCACATCTGATCAGCTGTATCAGCACCCCCTTTGGTTGCATTATAAAATGTAATTATCTCTGTTTTTTTTTGTGCCTCAGTCCCAGGATCGATGGCATCATCATCATGAAGTGTTGATAGAAGAAGTACAATTTTTTTTGCTTGTGGTACATAGGAAACCAAAACCTTTCCATTATGGAATGCAAACATACTGCTGTACTGTTGTCTCCCTTTCACACTTACAAACTGTGTAGGCAATTCTTTTTTATTTTTTCTTACAGTTCCGACATATGAAAGCTTCTGCATTTTCAGATAATCAATCAGATCACAATTTGAAAACCAATTGTCAGCTGTTGTATTGCGACCCGATCCAAATAAGGGCTCAGCCACTCTTTTTACAACATCACTGGGTTTGTTGCTGACACAGTAAGGACCTTCTGGTTGTTTTCCTGCATAAACTTCCAGGTTGTAAGTGTAGGTCTTACTGGCATCAACAAGGGCATACATTTTTATTTCATATTTGTTAGGCTTTGATGGAATATATTGACGAAAGGCACATTTACCACGAAAACCAGGGAGCATTTCGTCAATAGTGAGATTCTCCCCAGGGCAATAGCTTTTTTTTACAGTTTTCAACAAATTTTTGGAATATATCACGAATTGGAGCAAGTTGGTCATGTGTTTTACGTTCGGTTCGGGTAGTTCTGTCGTCAAACCGAAGGCAACGAATTAGAAGCTTGAATCTGTTTATGGACATAACAAGGCCAAATTTTTTAAATCCATCCCCATCTTTACTCCAAAGTTCCTCCAAACTTTGTCTATTTGCCCTATAAGCTCCTGCAAGGTATAATAATCCAAAAAAAGCACGCAGTTCTATTTCATCTGTGGCCTTGATGGTTCTGTTGCAGATGAACTTGTCCTTTATAATGTCTATATATTGGTTGGTATATGTGACAATAGAGTCCAGAATGTCATCTGTGAATAAACTATTCCAGCATTCAACTGCAGTTTTTGCATTACTTGCAGTTCCTATAACTGCAGGAAGGTAAGTAATAATGTTTTGAGGTTCCCTACGTTTTTTCTGGAGTGGCTTCTTGTTCCATTGTTTTTTTTTTATCTTTTCCCATATAATAAGATTCTACATCTTCATCCTCATCACTGTCACCATCTTGCTCTGTTTCAGAATCCACTTCACATACTTCCACCTCATCATGAGAATCCATCTCACTTTCCTCTCCTAAATCCTCATTCAGTGTGGTGTCTGCATCATCTAACAGCATGTTTGTTACTTCCTCAACATCAAGGTTTTTTGATAAATTGTACATTTTCCTCTCCATTTCAGCAGATAATCTGAAGCAAGAGAAGGAATATGTGTTAGGGAACTACTGTATATGCCTGAGCAGCACACTTTCTTTTTTAATCTGCCTTATTTCTATGAAATATCCTCACAAGTAAAGAAGCCAATTTTTCTCATAAGATATATTATAAAGATTCTTATATTCAATTATACTGTTAATTTATGCAAAGTTTGTTGTAACTAGTTTTCATTTAAGTGCTTTTTTTATGAAATGGAAACTTCTATGAACAACAACAACAGCTCGGCCACAAAGTAGGCTACCCAACGTTGCCGTTACATAACCCCAACAGGTTAAATTACGTAGCATGTAAATTTTCTCTGTTTCAAACTTCACTTCTGGGTTTCAGACTATCCTAGAAGCCAACACACAGATTTTTATCATGAGCTTGGGACATACATACAGTATTGTTTTTTTGTGCGATTGTATACATTGGATGTTGGTGCGACTGGTTGACCATCCTAGCTTTCTCCTTTTGGTGAATGTCAGGGGGCAAAGAATATCAACAGACCCTATCCTTTTGTCCTAACAGGAGATAAGCAGCTACTCATTCAACCATTCTTAACTACATGCCACGTACAGTGCCTACAAGTAGTATTCAACCCCCTGCAGATTTAGCTGGTTTGATAAGATGCAAATAAGTTAGAGCCTTCAAACTGCAAACGAGAGTAGGTTTTATGAACAGAAGCATAAATCTTACAAACCAAAAAGTTATGTTGCTCAGTTGAATTTTATTAAATTTTAAACATAAAAGTGTGGGTCAATTATTATACAACCCCTATGTTTAATATTTTGTGGAATAACCCTTGTTTGCAATTACAGCTAATAATCGTCTTTTATAAGACCTGATCAGGCCGGCACAGGTCTGTGGAGTTATCTTGGCCCACTCCTCCATGCAGATCTTCTCCAAGTTATCTAGGTTCTTTGGGTGTCTCATGTGGACTTTATTCTTGAGCTCCTTCCACAAGTTTTCAATTGGGTTAAGGTCAGGAGACTGACTAGGCCACTCCAACACCTTGACTTTTTCCCTCTTGAACCAGGCCTTGGTTTTCTTGGCTGTGTGCTTTGGGTCGTTGTCTTGTTGGAAGATGAAATTACGACCCATCTTAAGATCCTTGATGGAGGAGCGGAGGTTCTTGGCCAAAATCTCCAGGTAGGCCGTGCTATCCATCTTCCCATGGATGCGGACCAGATGGCCAGGCCCCTTGGCTGAGAAACAGCCCCACAGCATGATGCTGCCACCACCATGCTTGACTGTAGGGCTGGTATTCTTGGGGTCGTATGTAGTGCCATCCAGTCTCCAAACGTCACGTGTGTGGTTGGCACCAAAGATCTCGATCTTGGTCTCATCAGACCATAGAACCTTGAACCAGTCTGTCTCAGAGTCCTCCAAGTAATCATGAGCAAACTGTAGACGAGCCTTGACATGACGCTTTGAAAGTAAAGGTACCATACAGGCTCGTCTGGAACGGAGACCATTGCGGTGGAGTACGTTACTTATGGTATTGACTGAAACGAATGTCCCCACTGCCATGAGATCTTCCTGGAGCTCCTTCCTTGTTGTCCTTGGGTTAGCCTTGACTCTTCGGACAAGCCTGGCCTTGGCACGGGAGGACACTTTCAAAGGCTGTCCAGGCCTTGGAAGGCTAACAGTAGTTCCATAAGCCTTCCACTTACGGATGATGCTCCCAAAAGTGGAGACAGGTAGGCCCAACTTCTTGGAAAGGGTTTTGTACCCCTTGCCAGCCTTGTGACCCTCCACGATCTTGTCTCTGATGGCCTTGGAATGCTCCTTTGTCTTTCCCATGTTGACCATGTCTGAGTGCTGTTCACAAGTTTGGGGAGGGTCATAAATAGTCAGAAAAGGCTGGCAAAAGAGATCTTTAATCCACACATGTGAAGCTCATTATTCTTGGTGCCTGAACTACTTCTTAATACTTTAGGGGGACCAAACAGAATTCTTGTGGTTTGAGGGGTTGAATAATAAATGACACGCTGAATTAACTTTTAACGTTTTAAAAAAAAAAAAAAAAAATTTGCTGCAGTGCATTTCCCACTTCCAGGCTGATCTACAGTACAAATGTCACAATGCCAAGTTAATTCCGCATGTGTCAACCAGCTAAATCTGCAGGGGGTTGAATACTACTTGTAGGCACTGTATACATGGGAACGGGCAAGAGGTGGTCTAAGGGAATCGTCTTCCCAAAGAGCGTTCAGCCTACAGCTATCTTCATTGTATAGCCAATCTATAGTTTCTAAGCTAATATTGCCAAATATAGCTGGATCTACAATGGTCTGCAGAATTTTTTTTTCTAAATATGATGATTAGTGTTCAACGCAAGTGCTTGTTACTTGGGTATGCACGGAGTAGCGCAGGTGCTCGAATGACATGTTCGCGTCCACGCTGACGCATGTTTTGCCACTGTTGGCCACAAGACATGCGGAGATTTCCCATGTTTGTCAGGCAATCCCCGCGTTTTTTTGTGGCTGTCTAAAATGTGGCTGCGGAGACACGAACATCTCACTCGAGCACCCGTGGTACTCTGCTTACCGGAGCACCCTCGGCAAGCTGGAGTAGCGAGCAATTGTGCTCATCACTGCTGATGATAATATCACTGTCTACAATGCAATATCCATAGTGAAAAGGTGAGATTCCGAGTATAGCTAAGAAGAACTTTACATGTCTGACTTCAGTGTTTACTATTGGCATGGAATGGAAGACATATACAAGGCAGGCCTTATGTCTGCATGCCAGTACCCAACCCCACCTTTGTGATAGAATGTGTATTGTAAAACAAATTAAAATTCTCCATTTTTTATTGTATTTTTTTGTATAATTTTTTTACATTATTTATGCGATTAGTAATCTAATTAGAAATAAAGATGGTGTCATGGATAATGTCTAAAATGCTCTTCAGTTATCTATTTAGATCGTAATGCTCATTTCATGCAGTAAATTATACCAGATGTATGCCTGCATTATTATTGGTCAGCCAGTTGCATTTAATAGAAAATGAAACAGAAAACAAGTTTTATCTTCCTGTATTTTATGTTCATGTCATGAGTATTATTCAGTAAATGCAGCATAGCTCTAACAAATTACTTAAATAGCCGGGATTACTTGTTTTTCACACCTTGAAAATTGTAATATGCATTGCTAAATGTGTTCCATTACAGTTTGGTAATTAGTCTTGTGTGGAAGTACAGCTGCTAATCTCAATGGCTGACATGGTTAATTTCCAAATGATATCTGTTCCATCTGCAGCATTTCGGCCCAGCTTTCTGGAAAGCCATGCTGTTGATGTACTACATTTAGTTAGCTAGTAATATTCTGACCCAATTAGCCTTATGGCTTCTACTTAAGGGGACAAAAAGTCAAACTGATGTTAACAGGAAGCAGCTGAGATTAAAAGATATAAGCCTGATTTTACTGATATAAATATTTATTAGGGTCTTTTACATTTTTCTTAAAGCCAAATTCTCCTGTCAATTTTTTTGTGTCTTCCCAAAATAATGGACTGTTTTTTTCATCAGTCTGCTGGATCAGAGTTTTATTAGTTACTAGATGGTTGCCCGATTCAAACGCATCGGGTATTCTAGAATATGTATGCGGTACACCGGGCGCAATCAGCAGAGCGGTGTTTAAATTTGGCGCCAATATAGCTGATTGATCGCGGCCGGCGAACATGACCAATCAGCAGAGCAGTGTTTAAACTTGGTGCCAATATCGCTGATTGGTCGCAGCCGGCTGCAGCGACCAATCAGCGTCGTATTAGTGTGGGCCCGGGAGCGGCGCTGCTTGTGCGGGCACTTCCGCTGCGAGCAGCTGGGAGATGACCGGCTGCTCGCAGCAGAAGCATTCCAACCGGCGGCGCCGCTCCCCGGTCCTCCCTTCACACTTACCGTCGGGAGATCAGCGGTCCTAGCCGCTGATCTCCCGACGGTAGCCGCATGGAAGTCAGAGGCGCTGCCGGTCGGGGTAGTTCTGCTGCATCGCCGCTGACCTTCGTGCGGCAGATGAGCCGCTAACGGCTGCCATCTTTTTTCTGAAATCCCGCGTCGCTGATTGGCCGCGGCCGGACCAATCAGCGACGCGGGATTTTCTGGACAGACAGACAGACGGGATAAGACAATTATATATATTAGATGGTAAGGACCAACTAATGATTTTCTTATCTGTAAAAATAAACTGATGAAGGTTCTCCAGTTTTTCTTATTGGTCAGGGACATAAGAGACAGAACTCTGATGACATACATGTGCTTTCCATTTTTTCTCCAGACCTAGTCACTTGAATAACCGAGTTGGGTCTACAACTCAGACCAAAATAAGACCACGTTCACACGATCAGTATTTGGTCAGTATTTTACATCAGTATTTGTAAGCCAAAATCAAGTGATAAATACAGAAGTGGTGATGTGTTTCTATTATACTGTTCCTCTGATTGTTCCACTCCTGGTTTTGGCTTACACATACTGATGTAAAATACTGACCAAATACTGAACGTGTGAAAATGCATGAGACAGACCATCAATGGTCAAAAAAAGGCAAAAAATAAAATATGAATAGCCTAATAAAATACAATGTGTCATCACACATTATACTGGCTGATATACTAACATGAGTACTACAAAAAATGAATTCTTATTTTATATAAAATGTAATTTTTATTTAATTTGTAATGAAAGCTCTCTTCATAATATCACCCTAGCATGCATTTTTACTGGAGCCATTAAAAGGTGTCTTATATTGAGAACTCTCATTTTTGATTATTTTTCTATACTGGCCAAGACAGGTTATTTTATTTTTTTGCTTTAGAAAAATGATAAATAACACTATTCCTATAAACAACAGAATACTGATGGATAACAAGAAAAGTATATACGGCCTATAGAGCAGGGATCCCCAACCTGTGGTTTGGGAGCCATATGTGGCTCGTGGGTCCATGATGTGTGGCTCGCTGGTGCATTAGCCCTAGGTCTATCAAACCGTTCTCAAGAGCGGGTCTCCAGATACTACTTACTTTTATAAGTAGCCCTGCCCAGAAGAGCAGATCTTGATGTGGATATACTAACGAAAGGCAAAGGAGGCGATAATAATGGGAAGCTGGAGATAAGATGATTCTGATAGTCAGAGCAGAAAAGAGAAGCAAAGAAAAAAACGAAAAACCGTCACTTGCCATTCCTAAAATAGTCCTTTATTCCATGTCGCGGGACATAAAGTGGTATGCAGGGGGGAAGCCGAGAGCGCACTTCTCTCTGCTAAATACCTCGCTATAGAAGCTGAGCACCACCATATTCCAATTAACCATACTGGGTCCCACATGAGGTTTTGGTGCGTACCTGTCTAGCTGCTTAGTAGCTTTCTTTTTGTATCTACAGTTAGGTCCATATATATTTGTACAGAGACAACATTTTTCTAATTTTGGTTCTAGACATTACCACAATGAATTTTAAACAAAACAGTTCAGATGCAGTTGAAGTTCAGACTTTCAGCTTTCATTTGAGGGTATCCACATTAAAATTGGATGAAGGGTTTAGGAGTTTCAGCTCCTTAATATGTGCCACCCTATTTTTAAAGGGACCAAAAGTAATTGGACAGATTAAATAATTTTTAATAAAATGTTCATTTCTAGTACTTGGTTGAAAACCCTTTGTTGGCAATGACTGCCTGAAGTCTTGAACTTATGGACATCACCAGACGCTGTGTTTCCTCCTTTTTGATGCTCTGCCAGGCCTTCACTGCGGTGGTTTTCAGATGCTGTTTGTTTGTGGGCCTTTCTGTCTGAAGTTTAGTTTTTAACAAGTGAAATGCATGCTCAATTGGGTTGAGATCAGGTGACTGACTTCAAGAATATTCCACTTCTTTGCTTTAATAAACTCCTGGGTTGCTTTGGCTTTATGTTTTGGGTCATTGTCCATCTGTAGTATGAAACGACGACCAATCAGTTTGGCTGCATTTGGCTGGATCTGAGCTCACAGTATGGCTCTGAATACATCAGAATTCATTCGGCTGCTTCTGTTCTGTGTCACATCATCAATAAACACTAGTGACCCAGTGCCACTGGCAGCCATGCATGCCCAAGCCATCACACTGCCTCTGCCGTGTTTTACAGATGATGTGGTATGCTTTGGATCATGAGCTGTACCACACCTTCGCCATACTTTTCTCTTTCCATCATTCTGGTAGAGGTTGATCTTGGTTTCATCTGGCCAAAGAATGTTCTTCCAGAACTGTGCTGGCTTTTTTAGATGTTTTTTAGCAACGTCCAGGCTAGCCTTTTTATTCTTGATGCTGATGAGTGGCTTGCACCGTGCAGTGAACCCTCTGTATTTACTTTTATGCAGTCTTCTCTTTATGGTAGATTTGGATATTGATACGCCTACCTCCTGGAGAGTGTTGTTCACTTGGTTGGCTGTTGTGAAGGGGTTTCTCTTCACCATGGAGATTATTCTGCGATCATCCACCACTGTTGTCTTCCGTGGGCGCCCAGGTCTTTTTGCATTGATGAGTTCACCAGTGCTTTCTTTCTTTCTCAGGATGTACCAAACTATAGATTTTGCCACTCCTAATATTGTAGCAATTTCTCGGATGGTTTTTTTCTGTTTTTGCAGCTTCAGGATGGTTTGTTTCACCTGCATGGAGAGCTCCTTTGACCGCATGTTTACTTCACAGCAAAACCTTCCAAATGCAAGCACCACACCTCAAATCAACTCCAGGCCTTATATCTGCTTAATTGAGAATGACATAACGAAGGGATTGCCCACACCTGTCTATGAAATAGCCTTGGAGTCAATTGTCCAAATACTTTTGGTCCCTTTAAAAACAGGGTGGCACATGTTAAGGAGCTGAAACTCCTAAACCCTTCATCCAATTTTAATGTGGATACCCTCAAATGAAAGCTGAAAGTCTGAACTTCAACTGCATCTGAATTGTTTTGTTTAAAATTCACTCTGGTAATGTCTAGAACCAAAATTAGAAAAATGTTGTCTCTGTACAAATATATATGAACCTAACTGTACTTGATAATCAGACCAGGTATGTGAAGCTGGATGCAATAATGTGGTGGGTGTGCCTGATACAGGAATACCAAATGGGGGTAAAGTGGGAATCCTTGAATGGTGGCTCAGTGTGTAGCACTGCAGCCTTGTAGTGCTGGGTCCTGGGTTCAAATCCCACCAAGGACAACATCTGCAAGGAGTTTGTGTGTTCTCCCTGTGTTTGCGTGGGTTTCCTCTGGGTTCTCCGGTTTCCTCCCACACTCCAAAGACATACTTATAGGGAATGTAGATTGTGAGCCCCAATGGGGACAGTGCTGATATTGTCTGTAAAGCGCTATGGAATTAATATATCTTAAGATATTAAGATATCTGTCTGAGATGGTTTAGTGAATCCTGCAGTGAGCAGGGGGTTGGACCAGATGACCCAGGAGGTCCCTTCCAACTGTAACATTCTATGATTCTATGATATTGGTGCTATATAAGTGAGTAAAATAAATAAATAAAATAAATGTAAGCATGCTGCCTGTACGACACAAGGTCTCAGTTTCTGTGGAGAGTCTTTGGCTATAGTGGGTTCTGTTTGTCACTACTGGGGGGATGAACGCTCGACGTGACTTGCAACCAGTTCTCAGAGTTGAATGTGGCTTTCAAGGTAAAAAAAAGGCTTGGGACCACTGCTATAAAGTATATGCTTTCCATGTCATTGTTCCCTTACACATTTTGTCCATGTCGGAAAAAGTGTTTTACTACTTTGAATGTCGAATACATCGGCCAAATCGGATTTTAAAGAATAATAAATATTAAATTTAACAGTTCTCAGAATTGTATATCGTTTTTCCACTAATTTCCTTTTCTACTTCTAATTTGTAATTAGTGCCCCTTTGCTGCTCTCCTTGGCGGTGATTACAGTCTTACAAGTATCAGCTTACTCGTACTTCATGTTTCTTTTGCAGTAGAAACAGTGTAACTTGTATATTTCTGATGCTTTGGAATACGATTGCTCATGTCTATTTGTCTTAGAGCATAGGACATTATAAAAGGGGTCCCCCTTATTCGTCAGAGGTGTTGGAAAGAGTTGTTCCCACTCTGATAAACACAAATTTATGCTACAGGATACATATGTGATGGTGTTTGGCCGTTTGGACAAACCCTCCTAATGTAAGTTTTCTTCAGAATATAGAGCCGTGATATTGCAATGAATTCTTCTAACCATTGTTTATTAGTGATCTCTGTTCTATTCCTGACCCTCATATTTGCTTTCTTTTATCATGCAGATGCTCGTGACCACACCAGAGAAATGGGATGTTGTTACCAGAAAGAGCGTTGGCGATGTGGCATTATCTCAGCTTGTGAGACTATTGATTTTAGATGAAGTTCATTTGCTGCATGAAGATAGAGGCCCAGTGTTGGAGAGTTTAGTGGCAAGGACATTACGACAGGTAAGCACAGTTCAGCCCAACCTCTATTGGAAAAAAAGCCTTTATACAAATTATCGTTGCACATTGTCTTTATCATATGGCCAAGATGGTCCGTCATTTCAGGATTTTCAGAAATACTTTACCCCTTAACTACCTCTGATGTCACAGTTTGCTGCAGGCTGTATGGAGCGGACTCAGGAGCTGAGCCTGCTTCAGACATGGCATTTGCAGACTGTGTTACATAACCAGCATTTGTTTGTAACAGCAGTATCTGGAGCTAGCTCCAATAGCTGCTGTTAACTATATAGATGCAGCAGCGGCATTAAAATGACCTGTTTGTTAGTGCGCTTGTGTAGTATTGCAGTCCCATACAGCGACTAAAAAAATAAGGAAAACCATAAAAAATGAATTGAAAATAATAAAAAAATATATAAAAGTCTATATCACAAACAAATCGAAGTGTCTCAGAATTTGGTGACACATTTTTTTTCTACAAGGTTTGGAATTTTTTTAACCAATGCAATATATTTATATAAAAAAACTTTGGTAAGCTTAGCATCTCTGTACTTGTACTGACCTGGAGAATCATATTGCCATGTAATTTTTAAAGCACAATTAACTTAAATAAAATAAATGTATTTAAAATAAACCCCCCAAAAAATCGTAATTGGGTTATATTACACCCCACTTAGAATATGTTTCAAATTATTCAGTATAATATATGGTTAAATGAATGGTGCCATTCCAACTGTAACTTGCCCTCTCATGGCTATGTTTATAGAAAAATAAAAACGTTCAAACTTGGTTACACTATATAAATCCATGCAACCGGCATGGATTTATGTTGTGTGACCAAGTTACGATGCTGCAAATGCAGCATCAATAGTAAAAAAAAGAATAAAAATGTTGAAAAATACTCACCTTCCAATTGGCCCTGATCTCCTTTATGATGCATCCGGTGTCTTCAGCGGCTCGCGGTGCTCGAAAAAGGACCTTCCATGACATCATTTAGTCATGTGACCGGTCACGTGACCGGTCACATGACTAAATGATGTCATGAAAGGTCCTTTTACACCACCGCGAGCAGCCGAAGAGCCAGCAGCGCTGTCGGGAGCAGACAGGGGGCCATCAGAACGTAAGTATTTTTCGGACTATAAGACGCACCCCAAATTTTGGGGTGAAATATAGAAAAAATATGTGTTTTTATAAGATGGGGTCCGTCTTATAGTCTTAATAGGTACTGTATCTTACCTGGGGGTCAGTGGAGCGAAGGTCACAGGAGGCAGGGTCCTTCAGGAATCCGGTGCTCCAGCAGCGGGGAGTTGCGGTGGAGCAGGATTGCAGGGCCCTCTGTTCCCTCCCTCAGGAACCTGGCTTCTGCAGCAGAAGAGATGGCTGGGACACCATGCCAGGCTGGGGCCCAATGCCAGGCTGGGGGCTGGGGCCTGGCTGGGGGCTAGGGTATGGCGGGGGGCCGGGGCCTGGCTGAGGCCCAGTGCATGGCAGGGGGCCTGTCTGAGGCCCGGTGCATGGCTGGGGGCCGGGCCCTGGGCCTGGCTGAGGGCCGGGGCTTGGCTGAGGCCCAGTGCATTAAATCCGCATCGTGGGCACGCAGCCTTACAGTGTCTGTGTATTGCAGGACAGGTCAAGTTCTCTAGATCCAGATAAGGATCCTGAGTGCTGTTGAATTGGTTCACTGAATGTTAATATTTATTTTATATATTTCTGATTGTTCATATACTATATTTTAATGATAAAGTTAAGGTAAATTTAAGAATACCCATGTCTAAATTTGTAACAATTCAAGGAGACCTTTGTTTCTGTACTATGCAGTTAATATACTATGACGTCACTTTCAAATTTTACAAAAATTTTCTGCAGCTCGAACTTTGTGACTGAGTTTTTAGGACAGCCCCAGCCAGCTTCCCTAAAATGGTCTGAACATGGACAGGGCATGGCTAAGCCTGCCCATCTAATTCATGAAAATATGTGTCCTTAAGTAATATTTCCAGCGGTGGTGCACACCAGTTGTAAGACGCGTCTAATTCATTGAGTAGCACATCTCGCTCCAGCAGTCCCTCTTACTAAGACTGACATGCACAACGCCAGTCTTATGGAATCAGGTGCTAAGTGTCTCGGCTGACTTCTCCCTGACTCAATCCGTTTAAAACGTCTCTCCCATAGGAAAGACCTGTCAATCAAATAGAGCTGGGCAATGAGCTGGGTGATTTTGCAAAAAAATGATAGTCTCAATTTAAAAAAAAAAACGTAAAAATGAATTTTGATTTTAATCTCTATTTTGTGTGGGGGGGGGCTTAGTAGTGGTGTGGCCATGCCTCAACCCATCAATTTTACTATAAATTAAGCCAGAAAGTGGCGTAAATTATAGCAGAAATCTTAAACCTGCCACTAGTAAATTGACTATTAGGCCTCGTTCAGACATCCGTGTTTAAACACGAACATGTAAAAATGGTACCTATATCAATGTTGTGCATCAGTGTGTCGCTGACTGTACTGATTGGATGCAGGACTGACGTCAGCACTACTAGCAGTAACATACATTGTTAAAGGCTGCCCTTTATGGCTCCAGAACTGACTTCTTTATAAATGGTTCATGTAAAATAATTAAAGGGTTTGTCCAGTCCAAATCGATAAGTGTGCAGTCCCTCCGTGTGACTGCAGACTCATGAATCCCCCCAGTGCATGTACTGTGTGCTGCAGGGATTCGTTCTGACTCCGATCCCGGGTGAGAAACCGGCGAATCCCTGGAGCGCACAGTACATGCACTGGGAGGATTCATAAGTCTTCAGTCACACAAGGTGACTACTGACTTATCGGTTTTGACCGGACAACCCCTTTAATGATAACATATTTACTGTAATAAAATTAGGGCTTTAGTATAATAGAACATATTATGTTTTTATGTAATTAAACATTTTAAACTTTTCACGCCATAAGATCCTCATTCTATCTTTTTTTTTTTAATACCTGCATCCAGCTTTTGGAGCAATACTATTTTAATATTTCAGACTCCTCTATGGCATGTGCCTGCTTTGTGTCCTCAGCTATGCTTTCTATTAAAAGCAGTATATATGCCACTTTTCTTCTTCCTTTTGTGTATAAATCATTCGATCAGATTCATTTTTAAATTTGTGGCAACCAGTCTGTTAAAGGGAATCTGTCACCCGGTTTTTGCTATATAATCTGAGAGCAGCATAATGTAGGGGCTGAGCGCCGAACTCTAGTGATGTGTCACTTACTGGGCTGTGTTGCTGTTTCAATAAAATCTGTGTTTTATCTGCAATAGGTTCTCACTAGAGGACTGGGTATCTCGTGCCTCCTAGTCAACTACTCTGTGTAACCCCGCCCACACTCATTAACAGTTTTCTGTCAATTTGTGGTGTGGACAGGGTTATATGGGGCTCAGTATTCAGAGAACTGCTAGATCTGCAGCAGATAAAATAGGGATTGAATCAAAATAACAGCATACTGATTTTCAAGCGACATATCAATTCAATCAGGGTCTCTGCCTCGATATCATGCTGTTCTCATATTGCATAGCAAAAACCTGCTGGCAGATTCCCTTTATTGTATTGAATTGACTGTGTGCATGTGTTGTAGTGAATTTCTAGTCCAGAATAGAACCATGTCTGGTGTCTATAAATATATGCTGATTTGTATCATTTTAAAGCCCTTTATAATTGACATAATTATAAGTTGAATCCTTCTATTTTGTGACCATCAGACGGTACACTTTTTCTGGTTAGTTATGATAGTATGCTCACATGTTGAAGTAACTCTAAAACTTTCTGGCGTCAGTATGAAGAATAAAAGATGATAGGTTTGTCATTTACGACCAGTGATTGATGTCAGCAGTATGACAGTGCAGGTTAAAGAGAAAATAATCCCTTTTAGCTTTTCATTTTCGGGATCACCTTTTGTAAATTTTCCATTTGTAATGCTCAGTGATGAACATTTTATTTTAGAATTGCCAGTGGTTGTTTCTTTCTCTTCTAAGACTCTAAATGAAGCTATCTTAGAAAATGTGCTGAAAGCTTTGGTACAAGACTGTCACCTATGATCCATGGATTTGCAATTACTTCAAGATTTTTTTCATTCCCCCAAGCAAACAAGAATGTAATATTTCATTTTCATGGTATTTATATAACATAGTGAAGCGTAAAACAATGTTGTCGGACAACAGATGCATAGAAATAAAATGATAAAATATACATTTATAGCCACATAAATAGATGGTTGTTTTTATATTGCATATTTCTCTTTTGATAGACTACCTGTGTCTATTATAGGGCAGAATATGTTATATTTTGCCCTTGACATATGGCTGTAATATCAGTATCAGCAAGGGTATAATTAAAAAATAGTTCCCCAATGCCAACTTTGTAAATACACTATGCGGATAAAAGTATTGGGGCATCTAAACATTGCACCTACAGGAGCTTTTGTGAAATCTTATTCTCCATCTACTGGTATTAATATGGAGTTGATATGCAGATAAAGTAGCTTACACTCTTCTGGGAAACTGGGAAAGCTTTCTACAACATTCTGGAGTCTCTCTTTGGAAAGTTTTGCCTATTCATCCAGAAGGGCATTTGTGAGAAATGCCACTCTGATCTAAATTTTTCCCAAATGTTATATATATATATATATATATATATATATATACATACATACATATAAAGCTGAATGTGTGTGTATGTATGTACTGTATGTATGTGTGTGTGTGTATGTATGTACTGTATGTATGTGTGTATGTCCAGGATTGGCATCTGCACCGTCGCAGCTACAGCCACAAAATTTTGCACAGTCACACGTCTGGACCCCGAGAGCGTCATGGGCTATGTTGTGAGGTGAAATTTTAACCCCGCGCGTTCCAATTCACCAAACAATTTTGCCCCTATCTACATAATGGAGAAAAAGTGAAAGGAAAAGTGTTGGAGGCAAATTGACAGCTGCCACATGTGAACAAGGGAGAATTAAAGAATGAGAGCGATGGCGCCAAAGAGTATATACTGTACAGTTGCTAAGGTGGGACCCCGACATGGGATACTCATACTCACCACACACGGGGATATGAACACACACACAAAATGCACCACACACTACCACGTGCTTGAACACATATACCACCCTCAGCACACACAAAACTCATCTCACAAAGATTTATCAGGCTGCCAATAGCAACCAATCACAGCTCAGCTTCTATTTTGCTACAGTTAATTAATCTGAGCTGTGCTTGGTTAATATAGGCAACAAAGGACATTCTCAGTATAACAAAGCTTGTGTAAGGTAATAAGATGTCAGTTAGGGTGTGTTGGTGGAAAAGCTGCTGTCAGTCACAATACTTCTATGTGAGAGGATATAGAAACTGCCAGTTACAGACTATTTTTACCACAATAATGCCTCATAAGAAAAGGAATTTCATGGCACGAATGTCAGCTGATGCGAAAAGAAAAGCTGCATTACGGGCCAATGAAAAATGTGAAGACCGAGAAACAAGGATGACACACATGAGAACAGCAGCTGCTTCCTCAAGAGCCAATGAACTTTCTGAGCAGAGGAAAGCAAGGCTTGCAGACAAGAGAACAAGAGCTGCTTCCTCAAGGGCCAATGAACTTTCTGAGGAGAGGGAAGCGAGGCTTGCAGACATGAAAACAAGAGCTGCTTCCTCAAGAGCCAATGAACTTTCTGAGGACAGGGAAGCGAGGCTTGCAGACATGAAAACAAGAGCTGCTTCCTCAAGAGCCAATGAACTTTCTGAGCAGAGGGAAGCAAGGCTTGCAGACAAGAGAACAAGAGCTGCTTCCTCAAGGGCCAATGAACTTTCTGAAGAGAGGGAAGCGAGGCTTGCAGACATGATAACAAGAGCTGCTTCCTCAAAAGCCAATGAACTTTCTGAGGAGAGGGACAGTCCTTGAAAGTAGTTGGAATCAATTTACAATCTCCATGCTTTTCTCATGGTCAACTTTATGTGGCCTGTTCAAGAGTTGGAACAGCCAAAAATCTGTTCGTGTTTGCACCTGAAGGAAGAACTAAGAATGTTTATATCAAAAGGCTCTCGAATAAGGAGTAAAAGATTACTTCACATTACTTGGCCAATTTAGTTAAATCTGTGTGGAATATCTCTGGTGTTGAAATATATGTTGTGAAATGCTTCTATTAGCTTAGTTTTTGCCTTTTAATAATTACATTTCTATCTATTTGTTTTGTGGTTTTTGTGTGGAGAATAAATTTTTGTTAACTGCTGTTAGCAAAATAGAATGTGTTATTAACCCGGGCGAAGCCGGGTAGTACAGCTAGTGTGTGTGTGTGTATATATATATATATATATATATATATATATAATACATATACATATATACATACACACACACATTAGTAAGGTTTCACGCTCTCAGGTAGGCAGTAGGTAACATTCACACAGGCACTGGATTCTTGCATCAAAACACTGTAAAGTTTATGTTTCACAGGTTCCACAGTACCAAACGAAACCATAAATGTAAACTTTAGCCTTGTCCAGGCGCTAAATAAACAACATGGCTGAGCTAGTCCCAATTCGGTAAAACTAAACCATTATCGTCCATAGCAACCACTGATACTTTCAGTTTGGTGCCCACGGCCTGCGAAGTCACATCTCAGAGAGAGATTCTGGCCTATCTTTCTCTCTTTAGCTCCAACACAATTCCAGTCTGCTCAGCTTCCCCCAGCTGACTGCCTAAAAAGAATACCTAGCCTGGTTATATGCAGAACCAGCCAGGCCACTAATCAGTGCCTGCAGGGCTAGGAATTAACCCTAGCCTACCCGGCATTGCTACAATTTATATGTACGTATGTATATGTATGTCATCTTTTCACACAACTTATGCTCTCTTAATCATCTGCTTTTGTAAATTACACAATTCCACTCATGGACTAGGAAGTTCAAGTGGAAAACTGTTATAGCTAAAAACAAGATACTGTTTGAAACTGTCCCCAAAAGATATATTGAGGTGACAGATAAATACATGTAATAGGAAAGGTAATCTATCCTTTGCTGGAATGTTAAGATTGGACTCCTCTGTTTTCATGTATTCTGTTAGAGCATATGGTTAGATAGATAGTGAACCATATAATTGTTAACATAATAGCTTCTTAATGTACATATTTTTCATGTTTTCTATTTTTAATTTAGTGGTAATTTATCTCCAACTGCAGATTATATGGACCATATGGAAGAAATTACTTATTATTTCTGCCATATATAGCTATGTCTTTCTAGTGTTGAAACAGTTCCATGTGCTGTATATTCATGTACAGTTGTGCTCAAAAGCTTACATACCCCGGCAGAATTTTTCCTTTCTTGGCCTTGTTTCAGAGAATATGAATGATAACAAAAACCTTTTTCTCCACTCATGGTTATTGGTTGGGTGAAGCCATTTATTGTCAAACTACTGTGTTTTCTCTTTCTAAATCTTAATGACAACCAAAAACATCCAAATGACCCTGATCAAAAGTTCACATACCCTGGTGATTTTGGCCTGATAACATGCACAGAATTTGACACAAATGGGTTTGAATAGCTACTAAAGGTAACATCCTCACCTGTGACCTGTTTGCTTGTAATCAGTGTGTGTGCATAAAAGCTATGTGAGTTTCTGGGATGCAGACAGACTCTTGCATCTTTCATCCAGCCACTGACGTTTCTGGGTTGTGAGTCATGAGGAAAGCAAAAGAATTGTCAATGGATCCATGGGAAAAGGTAGTTGAACTGTATAACACAGGAAAGGGATACAAAAAAATTTCCAGGGAATTTATAATGCCATTCAGCAGCGTTCAAACTGTGATTAACAAATGGGAAATCAGGGGCTCTGTAAAAACCAAACCACAGTCAGGTAGACCAACAGAAATTTCATCCACAACT
The DNA here is from genome assembly GCF_046119375.1 of Phyllobates terribilis. NCBI lineage: Eukaryota > Metazoa > Chordata > Amphibia > Anura > Dendrobatidae > Phyllobates > Phyllobates terribilis. The sequence continues at coordinate 454,129,254 of NW_027362763.1, read as the reverse complement.
GCCAGGAAAATTGTTCGGGATGCAAATAAAAACCCACATATAACATCAGCTGAGATTCAGGACTCTCTGAAAACTAGTGGTGTGGCTGTTTCAAGATGCACAATAAGGAGGCACTTGAAGAAAAATGGGCTGCATGGTCGAGTCGCCAGAAGAAAGCCATTACTGCGCAAATGACACAAAGTATTTTGCCTACAATACGCACAGAGACAAGCCTCAAAACTTCTGGAACAAGGTAATTTGGAGTGATGAGACCAAAATTTAACTTTTTGGCCACAACCATAAACGTTACTTTTGGAGAGAGGTCAACAAGGCCTATGATGAAAGGAACACCATTCCTACAGTAAAGCACGGAGGTGGATCGCTGAAGTTTTGGGGATGTGTGAGCTACAAAGGCACAGGAAACTTGGTAAAAGTTGAAGGAAAGATGAATGCAGCACGTTATCTGCAAATACTGGAGGCAAATTTGCACTCATCAGCCCGGAAGCTGCGCATGGGATGTACTTTGACGTTCCAACATGACAACGATCCAAAACACAAGGCCAAGTCGACCTGTCATTGGCTACAGCAGAACAAAGTAAAGGTTCTGGAGTGGCCATCTCAGTCTCCTGACCTCAATATCATTGAGCCACTCTGGGGAGATCTCAAGCGCGCAGTTCATGTTAGATAGCCCAGGAATTTACAGGAACTGGAGGATTTTTGCCAAGAAGAATGGGCAGCTTTACCATCTGAGAAATTAGAGAACCTCATCCACAACTACCACAAAAGACTTCAAGCTGTCATTGACGTTAGTGGGAGCAATACACGGCATTAAGAACTGGGGTATGTGAACTTTTGATCAGGGTCATTTGGATGTTTTTGGTTGTCATTAAGATTTAAAAGAGAAAACACAGTAGTTTGACAATAAATGGCTTCAACTCAACCAATAATCATGAGTGGAGAAAAAGTTTTTTTGTTATCATTCATATTCTCTGAAACAAGGCCAAGAAAGGAAAAATTCTGCCGGGGTATGCAAACTTTTGAGCACAACTGTATAAAAAAAGCATTCAGGCTGCCATGTTAACATACGCTATACTTATTACTCAAACAAAATAAAATAACAGTTTGTTGATTCATATCTGGGGAAAGTGAATAAGCCTATCCGACTCATCGTTTGTCTTAAAATCCCACTGCAGGGACATAAGATGTAGTATTCTTTCCGACAAGACTGTCAGCTTTAAAATACTTCAAGTATTATAGGATTGGTACATCTTTGATATCTACAGCCTTTTTTCTCTGTCCTCTGTGAGGCCTTAGATACTCTCCCCTCTATCCACTCATGAGATTGGTTTATATCCCCCTCTATTCTGCTATGCTAAATAGATAGAAGTATTGGGATACACCTCCTAATCATTGAAGTCAGGTTTTTCACTCTGTCCCATTGCCACCGGTGTATAAAATCAAGCACCCAGATATGAATTCTGCCTTTAAAAACAGTCCTGGGAGAATGGGTAATTTTAAAGAGCTCACTTCTAGAGTGGTACTGTGATAAGATATCACCATTGTAAAAAGTCAGTTTGTGAAATTTATTTCCGCACACATATTCCACTATTAACTGTGAGCGGTATTATCAAAAAGTGGAAACAATTCCAGTAAAATTACAGTGCAGGGTAGCTGAGTGCTGAGGTGCATAGTGCATAAAAGCTCTGCTGACTCAGTATCTGCTGAGTTTCAAAATATGGAGCTTTGTTGCATATTTCTAAACCTCGTATGGCACTGGCATTAGCATCAGTGGAAAAAAATTGTGCTTCGGAATCTTTGTGGATTGAGTTTAGAAGGCCAAGCAGCTCCATGAAAACCTTGCATTACCAAGCAGTATGCCAAGCATTGGATGGAGTGGGGCACAGCACTGGAGTGATTGTGCATGTTTCTCTTTCTGGCAGTATGATGGAGTCTGGGAGAATGTTACTTGTCTGACTGCACTGTAAAGTTTGGTGGAGGAGGGATAATGCTATAGGATTATTTTTCAGGGGTTGACCTTGGCTTCTTAGTTCCAATGAAGGGAAAGTTTAATGCTTCACCCTATCAAGACATTTTGGACGAAGACATTGTTTGCTTAAATCTTTGTGTGAACAGTTTGGGGAAGGCTCTTTCCAACAGATACTGTCCAACATCTTCCCAGAATGATAGAAGTTGTTTAGCTGCTTTTCGTGGCTTATGGATCTAGAATGGAATGTCAGAAAAGCTCTTGTTGATGTAGTCTTTTGGTCCCAGTGCTTTTATCTGTAATGTATATCTCTAACACTGAGAGAAGGGAGGTGAAGAGCATAGCGGGAGTCAGAAGAGAGCAGGAGCTCTGACAGATATGTATCTTTTCGCAAAGCACTCAGCTAGTAAATTGCTTACAGCCATAGCAAAATGGTAAATTATTTTTAATGAACACTACTTGGAAGCGTGCTTTATTTTGCAATTATGAAACTAATGAACATTTTAATAAAATTGCGCACATTTGTATATAGCCTTTAATTTCTGTCACTTTTGCTTTTAAAAGGGCCTGATAGATTCCAACCCAATGTTATCTTTGTTATCAATGATCTGTTTCTTATTAATATGAAAAGCGAAGACAACTGAGCTTAACCTCTGGATATTTGACCATGAACCCTAAGGTGGTTGTCATATCTGACCAAACAGTATTTGATGTCTGTTTTTTAGGCTCATCCTCATAACTGTATTTACATTTTATAATTATTTGTATTTTTTTTAAATAGGGTGTATATTACCATATTTGCAGCACATCCTTTATGATTTAAACATCAGACCCTTAAAGGGGTAATGTCCATAGCAGCCTCATGTAGCCAAGCTGGGAATATCTTGGTCTGTGTGCAAGTTCTGAAACCGCTGAGGGGGTTGTTCTAAGATTTTTCATAACTATCATAAAAGTGAATGGGAGTTACACAAGCAGCGCAGCACAGCGAGCTACACTGGATCTATAATTCAGGAGCTCCTATAACAATTTACTGTGCTGCATCACTTCCATATGAAAAATGATGAGTTGCACTGCCCATGACTGAGAAAGGGGGTGATCCCCACAAAGCACCACCCCAGTATGTATTCACGCACACTTGCCATCCTGAGAGTCTCCACGGATTGCCACGTTTTTGCATTTGTGGACTGATCTGATGGACTTTAGCCATACAAGTTGCGCGTCTGGGTGATTTCTGTAGGTGTTGTGCTGTACGTTTTTTTATATAAAGAACTTTGTTGCCAAAGAAAAAAGCCTCCTTTGTGCATTTTTTGATACTGGAATAATTTAGAGGACATAGAGAAGCTCTTTGCTGGATGTCTAGTGCTTTTATTTTTCTTCCTTTTGGCTTCTGTTTATTGCTTGTCAACACTGTTTTCGTAACTCCCGTTCACTTCTATGGCATTGCTGAGCCCATTCAGCGGTTTCCGAGACCTAGACCAGTTGTGGACGGCATATAGACACACAAATTCCCATCTCATCAATATGCAACTGTGACAAGTGAGAAGAAAAGTCACAAATTTCACCACAAGTTTGTTCAAGCTGTTTTCTGGCTGCTGTTTACATCGAAATCTGAATTGTCTGTTCAAGAACGCAACATTCCTGCACGTTCTCCGTCTAAGCCAGGGGTCTCAAACTCGGCTGGGTATATGGGCCGCACATGGAAAAAATTTGAATTTGGGGGGCCGCATTCTTTGTTCAATGTGACATTTTTAGTGATACCATTTTTTTTGTATACACCTTTTGAACATTTTTGCCGTGTTTATTTTTTTATGGCTTGGGTCGTTATGGATGTGGCGATAATAAACGTGCACTTTTTTGTGTTTACTTTAGTTTACATATAAAACAGCATTTTTAGTGCCCAATATTTTTTCATGCTTTATTTTATTTTTTATTTTTTTTACAATTTTATTTCCCCCAATTGGCCACATACAGTAATATTGTCTTACAATTAGCATCATATAGTAATAATGGAAAACATCTTGTAGTAATGTTCCCCATCCAAGTCCCCATCTTGTACTAATGTGCCCCATCCAGGTCTCCATCCTGTGGCTATGTGCCACATCCAGGTCCCCATCTTGTGGCTATGTGCCCCATCCAGGTTCCCATCTTGAGGCTATGTGCCCCATCCAGGTCCCCATCTTGTGGCTATCTGCCCCATCCAGGTCCCCATGTTGTGGCTATGTGCCCCATCTTGTGGCTCTGTGCCCCATCCAGGTCCCCATCTTGTGGCTATGTGCCCCATCCAGGTCCACATCTTGAGGCTCTGTGCCCCATCCAGGTCCCCATCTTGTGGCTATGTGCCCCATCCAGGTCCCCATCCTGTGGCAACGTTCCCCATCCTGGCGCCCATCTTGTACTAATGTGCCTCATCCAGGTCCCCATCTTGGGGCTATGTGCCCCATCCAGGTCCCCATCCTGTGGCAATGTTCCCCATCCAGGTCCCCATCTTGTGGCTATGTGCCCCATCCAGGTCCCCATCTTGTGGCTATGTGCCCCATCCAGGTCCCCATCTTGTGGCTATGTGCCCCATCCAGGTCCCCATGTTGTGGCTCTGGTCCCCATCTTGTGGCTCTGTGCCCCATCCAGGTCCCCATCTTGTGGCTATGTGCCCCATCCAGGTCCACATCTTGAGGCTATGTGCCCCATCCAGGTCCACATCTTGAGGCTCTGTGCCCCATCCTGTGGCTATGTGCCCCATCCAGGTCCCCTCTTGTGGCTATGTGCCCCATCCAGGTCCCCTCTTGTGGCTCTGTGCCCCATCCCGGTCCCCATGTTGTGGCTCTGTGCCCCCTGTGCTGTTCTTCACACACATAAAATAGAAAAAAAAAAAGATGATTCTCACCTGTCCTCCGTTCCCTCGGCGGCCTTCCTGCAGATGTGGCCCGCAGGCACCACAGAGTCCGACCCCTTGACGATCCCGACCTGGTCCAGGAGGAGCCGCCGACAGCAGCGCTGCATTGCCGCACAGAGACTGTCTCCCAGCACAGCATTTTCAATGTCAGCCGCCGGCCAATCAGAGGCCAGCAGCTGACATCTGCATATGGCAATGACGTCATACTCGCTGCGCCGACACGCAGATATCAGCTGCTGGCCTCTGATTGGCCAGCGGCTGGCATTGGAAATGCTGTGCTGGGAAACAGTCTCTGTGTGGCAATTCAGCGCTGCTGTCGGCGGCTCCTCCTGGACCAGGTCGGGATCGTCAAGGGGTCTGTGCCTGCGGGCCGCATAAAGCAGCCTCAGGGGCCGCATGCGGCCCGCGGGCTGCGTGTTTGAGACCCCTGGTCTAAGCCATACAGGTCAAACTCTGGCCCGTGTGCCAGATCTGGCCCACAGGGAGATTATATTTGGCCTGCAACACCAGAACTGCCACTTCTATGTGGGACTCATACTGTATGTGGGACTTTGTGAGGCCATTATTTTGTATGGAGGACTTTGTGTGGCCCATTATACTGTATGTGGGGCCATTATTCTGTATGGAGGACTATGTGGGGCCCATTATACTGTATGTGGGACTATGTGAGGCCATTATTCTGTATAGAGGACTATATGGGGCCATTATTCTGTATGGAGATCTATGTGGGGCCCATTATACTGTATGTGGGGCCATTATACTGTATGGAGTACTATGTGTGGCCATTATTCTGTATGTGGGACTATGTGAGGCCATTATTCTGTATAGAGGACTATATGGGGCCATTATTCTGTATGGAGATCTATGTGGGGCCCATTATACTGTATGTGGGGCCATTATTCTGTATGGAGTACTATGTGTGGCCATTATTCTGTATGGAGGACTATATGGGACCATTATTCTGTATGGAGGACTATGTGGGGTCCATTATACTGTATGGAGGACTATGTGAGGTCCATTAATTCTGTATGGAGGACTATGTGAGGTCCATTAATTCTGTATGGAGGACTATGTGGGGCCCATTATACTGTATGTGGGACTATGTGAGGCCATTATTCTGTATGGAGGACTATGTGGGGCCCATTATCCTGTATGGAGAACTATGTGAGGCCCATTATTCTGTATGGAGGACTTTGGGAGGTACATTAATTCTGTATGGATGACTTTGTGAGGTACATTAATTCTGTATGGAGGACTATGCGGGCCCATTATTCTGTATGGAGGACTATGTGGGCCCATTATTCTGTATGGAGGACTATGTGAGGCCCATTGTTCTGTATGGAGGACTATGTGGGGCCCATTATACTGTATGTGTGACTATGTGAGGCCTTTATTCTGTATGGAGGACTATGTGGGGCCCATCACCCCTATGTGGGGCCAATCACCCCTATGTGGGGCCATTATACTGTATGGAGGACTATGTGGGGCTCATTATACTGTATGGAGGACTATGTGGGGCCCATTATACTGTATGTGGGACTATGTGTGGCCATTATCCTGCATGGAGGACTATGTGGGGCCCATTATACTGTATGGAGGACTATGTGGGGCCCATTATACTGTATGTGGGACTATGTGGGGCCATTGTTATGCATGGAGGACTATGTGGGGCCCATTATTCTGTATGGAGGACTATGTGGGGCCCATTATACTGTATGTGGGACTATGTGAGGCCTTTATTCTGTATAGAAGACTATGTGGGGCCCATCACCCCTATGTGGGGCCATTATTCTGTATGGAGGATTATGTGGGGCTCATTATACTGTATGGAGGACTATGTGAGGCCCATTATACTGTATACTAGTTGGCCTGCGACTTTGTTAAAGTTTTTCATTTTGGCCCTCTGTGTGTTTGAGTTTGATATCCCTGGCCTTCTAAGAATTATTTTGGATCTTATACTTTGTTTTGTTGCATTTACCAGGATTTGATAAAAAATTATATTGTTCTTGAGTTGCCAAAGACATCCATAAAATAATGTATTCTCATACTTCTTGTCATTGTGTAGAATTCTTTTTTGCTGGTTATAGTTGTAATAGGATACATCTGATAGTATCTGTACGTGTACAGATATCCTTTAGATTGATAGCATTTTTACGGCGTAGAGAACTGTACAGATTGATCATCCCCATTCTGTTGTTTCAGCAGAGCAGCATGAGTTCTGCTTGTTATTTTATATCTGTCAAAACAAGGCTGAATTGTAATGTCCATTTCATAACATCTTAGCGTGCCGTCAGCTGCCTATATAACATAGACAGGGAAGATATTGGGGTCGGCAGATCACTTGTAAAGAAGGCGTCGGTACGTTTGAAGTACTGTGTTGCATTTATATCAATAGGATGTGCACAAAATACAAAAGTAAAAAAAATGCCAGTGATATATTTCAACTAAATCAGATTCGAGACCTCCAGCTGCTTTGTGTATACAATCTAGTGCTAACATGCAACCTAAAGATATTTCCCTATACAGTAAAGGAAAGGTTGGTTGTATGTGTTTTAAGCTCAATATTGCTTTCTATCTGGAACTACTGAATTCTTCATTATGGCTGTATGCACTGCAGTTGCATAAGACTTAGATCACTTACTGCTTAATCTAAATGAAATATTGTTTTTTTATACAGTACAGACCAAAAGTTTGGACACGCCACTCGTTTTTCTTTACTTAGCTGCTTTTTTCTTGCCATAATACAAATTCTAACAGTCTATTCAGTAGGACTATCAGCTTTGTATCCACCTGACTTCTGCACAACACAACTGATGGTCCCAACCCCATTTATAAGGCAAGAAATCCCACTTATTAAACCTGACAGGGCACACCTGTGAAGTGAAAACCATTTCCGGTGACTACCTCTTGAAGCTTATCAAGAGAATGCCAAGAGTGTGCAAATCAAAAGGTGGCTACTTTGAAGAGCCTAGAATATAAGACATATTTTCAGTTGTTTCACACTTTTTGTTAAGTATATAATTCCACATGTGTTAATTCATAGTTTTGATGCCTTCAGTGAGAATGTACAATTTTCATAGTCATGAAAATACAGAAAAATCTTTAAATGAGAAGGTGTGTCCAAACTTTTGGTCTGTACTGTACATCACATGGAATCATAAATGGCATAACTATATGCAGTTCCTTGAAAAAGTATTCATACCCTTTGAATTTTTTCATGTTACACCCACAAACTTAAATGTATTTTATTGGGATTTTATGTGATATACCAATACAAAGTAGCAAGTATTTGTGATGTGTAAAGACAATTATACATGGTTATCTAATTATGTTAAAAAAATATAAATCTGAAAACCATGGCTTGCATTTGTATCCAGCCCCGAGCCAATACTTGGTAGGACCACCTCTAGCTTCAATTACTCCTGCAAGTCTTTTGTGGTATGTTTCCACCACCTTTGCACATGTAGAGGCTGACATTTTTCCCAGTCTTCTTTGTAAACTAGCTCTAGCTGAATGAGATTAGATGGAGAGCATCCGTGAACAGCAATTTTCAAGTCTTGAAACAGATTCTCAATGAGGTTTAGGTCTGGACTGGGACTGGGCTACATGAATATGCTTTGATCTAAACTATTCCATTGTAGCTTTGGCAGTATATTTACGGTCGCTGTCCTTCTGGAAGGTGAACTTACGCCCCAGTCTCAAGTCTTTTGCAGCCTCAAACAGGTTTTCCTCCAGGATTGCCCTGTATTTAGCTCCATCCATCTTCCCATCAACCCTGACCAGCTTCCCTGTCTTTGCTGAAGAAAATCATCCCCAAAACAGGATGACGCCGCCACCATGTTTGATGGGGTTGGTATTATCAGGGTGATGTAAAGTGTTAGTTTTCTACCACACAGCGTTTTGCAATTAGCCCAAAAAGTTTTCATTTGGTCTCCTGTGACCAGAGCACCTTCTTCCACATGCTAGCTGTGGCTTTTTCAAACTGCAAATGTGACTTCTTATGGCTTGCTTTCAAAAATGGCTTTCTTCTTGACACTCTTCCATAAAGGCCAGATTTGTGAAGTATATAACGAATAGTTGTCCTGTGGACAGATTCTCCCACCTGAGCTGTGGATCTCTGCAGCTCCTCCAGATTGACCTTGGGCCTCTTGGCTGCTTCTCTAATTAGTGTTCTCCTTGCTTGGGATGTCAGTTTACATGGAAGACCATGTCTTAGTAGGTTTACAGTTATTCCATACTCCTTCCATCTTTGAATGATGGATTGAATAGTTCTCTGTGGGATGTTCAGAACTTGGGATATTTTTTAAAACAAAACTCTGCTTTACCCTTCTCCACAACTTTGTCCTTGACCTGTCTGGTGTGTTCCTTGGTTTTCATGGTGCTGTTTGATCCCTAATGTTCAACCATTCTTTGAGGCCTTCACAGAACAATTACGATTATACTGTGAATAAATTACACACAGGTGGACTTAATTTACTAATTATGTGACTTCTGGAGGCAATTTTTCACTCAGGGGTATGAGACAACAGGGGGCTGAATACAAATGCATGTCACAATTTTCAGATTTATGTTTTTAAAATATGTGGAAAACCATGTGTCATTTCCTTTACACTTCACAAATAGTTGCTACTTTGTATTGGTAATTCATAAAAAATTCCAATAAAATACATTTAACTTTTGGGGTATAATGTGAAAAATTATGTAAAAGTTCAGTAGGTGTGAATATTTTTTCAAGGCACTGTGTGTGTGTGTGTGTGTGTGTGTGTGTGTGTGTGTGTGCATATATATGAATATATACTGTTCACTTTATTGTGGATTATTCTGTAGACCTCTAGACTATTAGTGTGAAGTGTTGTAAAGGTAGCCATACATGAATGCTGCCTGGACTCGCCAATATTGGCACAACTAATAGACAAATTACTGTGTTTGGGGATGTCCAACGCTTCATCACTGGAAAACATTGGAGGAAAGTAGGGTCAATTATGTTGCATTTTAAGGACCCTAGTGTTTTGTTTCTTAAGGCAAATAAGCATCCACCAGAGATATCTGATAGTGGATTTTTCTCTTTCCACATCGACTACACATACATGATCAGCAGAGACAGGCATGCATTTGTATAAGGACATTGAAGGAATAATTGGCCATTAGACTTTGATGCTTTTGTTTACCCCAGAGCCTCATTCGATAATGACATAGTGAGTCAAGAATCCGAACCATGATCTTGACCACGACATTTGCTAATATTTGGCTATGTGTACATCTTTAGGTGGAAATTCTCATATGAGGAAAAGAAATAACCATGTTGACTAATTGGCCAAATTGCTGTCAATGGTTGCTGTTCTGCTTGACATTTTCTGCAGTAATAGAGACTGTACTTCACATGCAACTATTTCTTAATTTTGGAAATTTGACTCTTGAAAAGCTGCTCTGTAATTAGTGCTAAAGTGTTTAGGTTTAATTTGTTGTGCTGATACAAAAAAAAGGCTCTTTTGGTTTTCTTTGCAAAATGTTATTTACAATTTTTCTGCAAAAGAGTAAAAAAGACCATAAAGCTTAGATGAAACTGCCCAATCCTTCTCTCCCCAGACTTCTTCTGTTGTGATGCACCCCATGCACATAAAATGGTCGGCAGGTTCTGGCTCAGCCGACTTCTGTTTAATGTGAATGAGGGCATTGTCTTTCTCCTTTTTTGATTCCAACCACAAAAAAAATAAGAGGTTTACTTTAAAAGTGTTAGAACCCTCCTGTTTGTTTTTTCCATCTTGTGTTTTGCGGTCACGTGACCATCTGCCTATATATTCCAGCTCCGCCCTTTTGGCTGTGCTGGACTTCAGTGTTGTTTGACTGCTTTGCTAGCCAGGTGCTTCTGTGCCTATCTCTGTCAGTGCGCTTGCTCCTTCTGGGACCTCTAGTACCTTTTTGTCAGTTTATCTTTTTGTGTTCTGCAACAAATTCTCTGTTCAGGAGGTGTCCCATTTTTGTCCCAGTCCTTAGTTCTTTTAGGGACCCCTCCCTTATTTCTATAGGTCTTCGTTCAGACTAGCCGAGGACTAAGGCGGGTCTGTTCGCTAGGAACAGGCAGCCCGCTACATCGTAGGGATTCAGCTTAGTATTACTGTAGGGATAGCTTTCCCCTTTCTTTCCTTAGTACTTGTTGCAGATCATAACAAAAAGCTGCAAAATGCGAGAATGACTTAAAGGTTTTTTTTTGTTTGTTTGTTTTGTTTAACAACTGGATATTGTCAGATAGGTCTTGTAATTACAAACAATTTTATATTTTACTGCATATTAAAATTTGCATCTGTTTGCAAAATATTTACACCCTTTCTTTTCCTAGTTTATAGCTAGTTGCCTTGGAAACATTGAAGTAAACATTTGAAATAAAACATTGTTTAAAATGTCAGTGAAATGTTTTACCTCACAGAAAGTATTAGCTGTGATCCTCTGCTGTAATATCTGTATAATCTCTTTTGTTTCCTCCCCTGCCCAGGAGCTGTGGTATGTTCAGACCTTGTCCCTGTACGGTCAGACACAGCAATTACACAGTACACAGCAGGGGCACATTTATAAGATTATCTCAGCACAGGAACATTTTATTTAAACACATCCAATTGTGGAAGATATTATTATTCCAAGATCTGTTGATTAAAATCAACTTTTGTTCATGGGAAAACCCCTTTAATACGTCCTAGAGAAGAGAATCTAACCAGATTTTGAAGTTTTTGCGCTCACTTTGTTAAAGTACATGCATGGTTTTAATACTGAGAAAAATCATTTGATATTTGATTAATATGTATTTGAAGTAAGTGTTGTAATGTTAAAGATTAAGTTTTTTTTAACATGTTTTTTTTTAATAGAAAACTGCTATACCATTCTAATATCTCTTACAATATAGTACATACTTGTGCATATTCACAACTGTCTTGTTATGAAGTCTGAATCATGCAAAACTGCACTTTTCATATCCACAACGAAAGAAAGACTCGGCAGCACTGTGGTTAGTCCTCAATCGGCATGCAATTGTATGGGTAGATCCCACAATGATCCGCCTGCGGTTTTTATGTGGGCTGGCCTTCTTAGATCATGATGGTGCTCAGCTCAAAAGATAGTCCAAGTTTATTCCAGTAAAGATAGCAAATGCAGCGTCACTCATCATTCTTCTCAAATATTTATTCAATGCAGCATAAGCAGGTAAAACAAGAGGATCTCGCCAACGCTGTTTCGACTGCACACACGCTATACGAATGCCTTGAGAAAAGTGCATGCTAAATGGCGTTGGTCACAAGGGAGCGCCGCTCTTCTGGTTTTACCTACGTATGCTGCATTGAATAAAGCTTTAAGAAATATGCTGAGTGCCGCTGCAGTATCTATTTTTAGTGGAATTTGCACTTTTAAATTTAGCATGTGAGTTCAAAAGCAAGCACACCCATAAAATATTGCAAGATACATGTTACCAAAAACACACTCAAAAACACACTCAAATTCTTCTTCGGAGATTTCCCTTTGACCGGTCCATATTTGCTTTTGTTTATGAAAAAGAATCAATAAATGTCTTGCTAACTTTATATGTAAAAAAAAAGAATAGTTTTTACTTTTTCACTTTCCATAAACATCATTTGGCTGGGGGGTCAATGAAATGCTCATGTAAAATAAATCTAACTTTTTTTTTTACTTGTCGCTTACAATTTTTTTCATGAAATTATAATTGGAAACAAAAAGTCTTGGAGGTTCGCAGGTCACTCACCTCATAAAGGAACATTGAGAAAAGAAGTCTAGTATATTCAGAAATGCATTTAAATTAGTTGTAAATGTCTTTCTTACATATATTAACCTATTCTGTTGTCATTGTTTAAGGTGGAATCAACACAAAGTATGATAAGGATCTTGGGTCTTTCAGCTACTTTACCCAACTACTTGGACGTTGCTACTTTTCTTCATGTCAATCCTTATATTGGCCTTTTCTACTTTGATGGGCGATTCCGACCTGTTCCTCTTGGGCAGACATTCATTGGAATAAAGTCAAACAACAAGGCAAGTTTAAATGTTAAGTTAAAAAAAATGTGTAATTAAATGTAACTATGCTACCATAGTTTGGAAATACTTACTTTCTGCTCTGAAAATGATGTCACATCTGTAATAACAACGTTGGAGTAAAAAGTATAAAAAAAATGCCCAAAAAACACACTAATGAAAAAAAATATTTATTAATATACATAATGCATTTAATAGCTATAGTGCACATAATTGGTATCCCTGCATCGGCATGTCCAATATTGGAGAGTTCACATATACAGCGCTCAAGAGTTAAAGCTAATCTGACACCAGTTTTTCTGCTTTATCGGAGTGCAGCATAATAATTTAGGGGCTGTGAAAAAGTCACTGGCAGATTGCTGGAGGGGAGATATGTTTCACTGAGGCTGTTGGCTTCAGTGATGTGAAACCTGGTAGTTTTCTTCAGCATGTTATATGCCGAGAGGGTTAATTAGCCATTTTTAATGGGCCATGTTTTATATGAACAGCTGTAGAGCGGGTGGGAGGCTGTTCACCATATCTCCACCCTGGGGTGTGGTCTGGGATACAAATAGACAGCCTGTTGAGTCATGTGGTGTTCAGTATCTGGAGCAGCTAGCTCCAGACAGAGGAGCTTGTGTTTGTGCTAACCTGAGTGTTTTTGCTAATACTGAGTGGTCGGACCCTGGCAGGTGTAAGGACTGTGCTGTACATTTTTCTTTTGCTATGCCGTTATGCCAAAAGGGCCGTTTTTATTTTTATGAACTCTACATTGGCTTATGCCTTCTTTTTAATAAACCAATAAGAAATTTAAAGAGACATTGTTCCATGTCTACTTCCGTGTGCAGCCGAGTGAGCCGATCTACCACAGGGCAGAGACCTTTATTCCAGTGATGTGTCATATATTGGGCTGCTTGCTGCAGTTTTTATAAAAACACAGTTTTGTAAGCAGGAGATTATCATTACAGGACTAGTAAACCTGCTGTCATGTAGTCCTTTATATTCATGAGCTCCGTATAATCCCGCCCCCACTGATTGACAGCTCTCTGCCTATGTTCAGAGTATGCAGTAAGCTGCCAATCAGTGGTAGGAGCGGGGTTATACAGAGCTCAGCATTCCGAGAATTGGTAGATCTGTAGCAGATAAATAGATTTTTTTTAAATCAAAACTACAGCAAGCAACCCAGTAAGTGATACATCATTGGAGAGAGGGTCGTGGTCCCTACATAATCCTGCTCTAAGGTAGATTAGCAACCACCTGGTGAAAGATTCCCTTTAAAAGCAGGTAACCAGTAGATTAGGGTATGCAGAACTCTTTAAGAAAGACACTATAACATTCTGTTGTATATATAGTTTATGTGTGGAGATAATTGCAAAATAAAGAAGCAATGTCATTTTGACAACTCATTTATAGTGTGCGGCTAAAAAAAACAGAAACAGTATACAAATGATTTTTTCACACTTTTTACTGATATAACGATTTTAATGCCAATTGTATGCAAATGTATTTAGGAACAACTTACAAATGAAGACATCATATTCAGTAGTTTATTGAACAAAAAAAAATACAAAATCCTAAGCTTTGATTGCTAAAGAGTGAAAGTGAACAATCTTAATTTAGCCTGTAGGTTAAAGAGCAATTAAAGTGTTTGAGGATTTTTTAGTATGCTGTAGGCCCTATAATTCTATGCAAATTGTTGGGATTTGAATCATGAGACCCTTACCAATTACCTCAGACATTGAATCATAGAATGTTGGAGTTGGAAGAGACCTCCAGGGTCATCGTGTCCAACCCCCTGCTCAATGCAGGCTTCACTAAACCATCTCAGCCAGATGTCTGTCCAGCCTCTGTTTGAAGACTTCCATTGAAGGAGAACTCTCCACCTCTCGTGGCAGCCTGTTCCACTCATTGATCACCCTCACAGTCAAAAAGCTTTTTCAAATATCTAATCTGTATTTTCTCCCTTTGTTTCATTCCATTGCTTCTCATGTTTCCTCTATAGAAACATAGAACATTATAGATGCATTTATGTATCATAGAACAACAAAGATGCATTTATGTATCATAGAACAACATAGATGCATTTATGCATCTTCAGGACTTGGACCCCACTGATCGGCCCAGAATCATAGAACCTACAATACCGGGTGGGCCATTTATATGGATACACCTAAATAAAATAGGAATGTGTAACGGGTCTGGTAGGCGGAACCTCTGAGCTACTATACAAGGGGGCGGTCCTTGTAAGGGAGCGGGTGGCGACCAGGGAAGATGGGCAGTCAGTCACAGCAGGTGACCGGGACAGTCTCTGGGTGAACGGGCAGGAGGTCACGGCAAGTGACCGGGGCAGTCTCTGGGCAAAGGGCAGGTACGACCCGTGATGGCTGAACCTCCAGGTAGGCTAGCAGGCAGATGGAAGATGTGTGCTCCCAGGTGAGCAAGCGAGAGTCTCTGGAATAGCAGGTGGTCACAGCACGTGACGGCAGAGCCTCCAGGTAGGCAAGCAGGCAGGTAGCGGAGGAGCACTCCCAGGTGAGCGGGCAAGAGTCTCTGGAATAGCAGGTGGTCACAGCACGTGACGGCGGAGCCTCCAGGTAGGCAAGCAGGCAGGTAGCGGAGGAGCGCTCCCAGGTGAGCAGGCAAGAGTCTCTGGAATAGCAGGTGGTCACAGCACGTGACGGCAGAGCCTCCAGGTAGGCTAGCAGGCAGGTAGCAGAGGAGCGCTCCCAGGTGAGCGGGCAAGCTGGTCCATAGACAGACTGACAGGAGTAGGAAGGCAGACCGTCGGACCTCAGGCTAGCAAGCAGGTAGCAGGAATATCAGGCAGGAAACAGACAGCAAACTGGCAGGACTCTGGCAGGAATCAGGCAGGTAACTGGCAGGTAACTGGCAACGGGACCTGAGGGCTGAAGCAGAGTAGTGAATAGTGCAACAACATTGCTCGGGCACCTCCATTTTGGAGGAGGTGCCTTATATATGGTGAAGTCCTCCGGCCATTGGCCGGGGACTCCTTAGGACGGCGCGCGCGGCCCCTTTAAGAGGGAGGGAGCGCGCGCGCGCCCTAAGCACAGTGGCCGGGAAGGAGCGCGCGCTGCCAGCAGAGCGGGAGGAGGACGCCGGGCTCGGAGCAGAGGGGTGAGGGGAACAGCGTCCCTGCCTAGCAGAGGGCAGGGACGCCGACGCTACAGTACCCCCCCCTTTAGGCCCCCCCTTTTTTAGGCCAGACAGAAATTTAGTAAGGATGAGAGGGGCATGGATGTTCTCCCGGGGCTCCCACGTTCTCTCTTCAGGACCAAACCCCTTCCAATCTACTAGAAAAAAGGTCTTCCCTCTTACCCTTTTGGTGGCCAGAATGTTCTCTACCTCAAATTCGTTTTCAGCGGAAACCGGAGCAGGAGGCGTATCTGTAGACTTGGAAAAAGAGTTAAGTACCACGGGTTTGAGGAGAGATACATGGAAGGAGTTAGGGATCCGCAAGTTGGCCGGGAGTTTCAATTTATAGGCCACCGGGTTGATCTGACTGATGACCTCCAGAGGACCGATGAACCGAGGCCCTAACTTATAGGAAGGAATCTTGAGCCGGACATACTTGGACGAGAGCCAGACCTTATTCCCTGGACGGAATTGAGGAGGATCCAGACGTTTTTTGTCAGCATGTCTTTTCATACGCTCGGATGACAGATGGAGTGCGGACCGGGTACTCTCCCATATGGAGGAAAATTTGTTAACAAGAGATTCCGCAGCCGGATTGTCCACCGAGGTGGAGACGGGAAACGGGATCCGAGGATGCTGACCGAAGACTACAAAAACCGGGGATTTGGAGGAGGATTCGCTCTCGTGATTGTTGTACGAGAATTCGGCCCATGGCAGGAGATCCACCCAGTCAGAATGGTGGGCATTAACGAAGTGCCGGAGGTAACTGGTCAGGATCTGATTGATCCGCTCCACTTGACCATTAGACTGTGGGTGGTAAGCGGAGGAGAAATCCAGGGTGACGTCTAGCAATTTACAAGTGGCTCTCCAGAAACGAGAAGTGAACTGTACCCCACGATCCGACACGATGTGACGGGGCAGGCCATGAAGACGGAAGATGTGGCGGATAAAGTCTTTAGCCAGCTCGGGTGCAGACGGGAGGCCTGGCAGGGGAATGAAGTGAGCCATCTTGGAAAAGCGGTCAGCTACCACCCAAATGACCGTACAACCGGCAGAGACGGGAAGATCAGTTATGAAGTCCATCGCTATATGCTGCCAGGGGGCAGCAGGTACTGGCAGAGGAAGGAGGCGACTGGCTGGCAGGTGTCTCGGAACTTTGTTGCGGGCGCAGGACACACAGGCAGAAACAAAGTCTGTTACATCCTTGTGCAGGTTAGGCCACCAGTAGTGCCGGGTAATAAGCTGGAGGGTCTTTTTCTGACCGGCGTGGCCAGCTAGTTTAGATGAATGACCCCAGTGTAGGATCTTCTCCCGATCAGGTACCGATACGAACGTCTTACCGGGAGGGAGACGATTTAGACTCACGGGAGCCACCTGCATTACTCTGGCAGGATCGATGATATGTTTAGGTTCCTCCTCGAGGTCGGATACCAGAAAGGATCGGGACAAGGCGTCCGCTTTGATGTTCTTGTCAGCCGGGCGAAAATGTAGAACAAAATCAAAGCGAGCAAAAAACAAGGACCACCGGGCTTGGCGCGGGTTAAGTCTCTGGGCATGCTGGAGATAAGCCAAGTTCTTGTGGTCAGTGTAAATTATTACCGGATGAAGAGCCCCCTCGAGTAGGTAACGCCACTCCTCCAATGCCAGCTTGATGGCCAATAACTCTCGGTCTCCTATGGAATAATTGCGCTCAGAAGAGGAGAAGAGTTTGGAGAAAAAGCCGCTAGTTACCATCCTCCCGGAAGATGATTTTTGAGTAAGTACAGCTCCGGCTCCAGAGGAGGAGGCGTCAACCTCCAGGAAGTACTGCTTGTTGCCGTCCGGACGATGCAGCACCGGGGCGGAAGAGAAGGCCTGTTTTAAGGAAAGAAAGGCCTCCTCTGCTTCGGACGGCCACTCCTTGGGATTAGTACCCTTACGGGTGAGCGCGGAAATTGGGGCAGTCCGGGAAGAGAAGTGTGGTATGAAGAGGCGGTAGTAGTTGGCGAAGCCCAGGAACCGCTGAATGGCCTTCAACCCCTCCGGTCGGGGCCATTTCTCGATGGCAGACAGTTTCTCTGGATCCATTCGTAGGCCGGTCTGAGAAATAATGTAGCCCAAACACGGAAGCGAGGTCTGCTCAAAGAGGCACTTCTCATATTTAGCGAAGAGGTGATTCTGCCTGAGCCTGAGCAGGACCTGACGAACGTCCCTCCGGTGAGGCTGGAGATCCGGAGAGAAGACCAAGATGTCGTCCAGGTACACCACAACGCAGGAGTAGAGAAGGTCCCGGAAGATGTCATTGACCAACTCTTGAAAGACGGCAGGAGCGTTACAGAGACCAAAGGGCATTACCAGATATTCATAGTGGCCGTCCCGGGTGTTGAATGCAGTCTTCCATTCATCCCCTTGACGGATACGGACCAGGTTGCACGCCCCACGGAGGTCCAGTTTGGTGAAGACTCTAGCCCCCCTCAGGCGATCAAATAATTCTGGAATGAGCGGAAGGGGGTACTTATTCTTCACCGTGATCTGGTTAAGGCCTCTATAGTCTATACAGGGACGGAGAGAGCCGTCCTTCTTTTTTACGAAGAAGAAGCCTGCTCCCGCCGGGGAGGTAGATTTCCGGATGAATCCCCTGGCCAAATTCTCCTCAATATATTCGGACATCGACCGGGTCTCAGCAGCGGACAATGGGTAAATACGCCCACGGGGAGGAGTAGTACCGGGTAACAGGTCGATAGGACAGTCGTATGGTCTATGAGGGGGTAATGTCTCTGCCTCCTTTTTATTAAAGACATCAGCAAATGACCAATAGGGAATCGGAAGTCCAGGTAGATTAGTTGGGGTTGGAGAAGGACGGACGGGATGAACAGGAACCAAACAAGTCTTATGACAGTCCTGTCCCCAGCGAAGGACTTCTCCGGTCTGCCAGTCAAGCACGAGTGCATGTCTCTGGAGCCAAGGTAGACCTAGTAAGAGGGCGTGAGAGAGTCCAGGTAGAACATGAAAAGAGATGCTCTCAGAATGCAGCATTCCCACCTGCAGAGTTATGGATTCGGTGATGAGTTGGATGGGACGTGGTAAGAGGCCCCCATCCACAGCAGCGACAGATAATGGTACAGCCAGAGGTTTGGTGGGAATGCGGTATTTTTCTACCAGGGACTGTGAAATAAGATTCCCGGCCGCTCCAGAGTCAAGTTGGGCTAGTTCGAAATAACGATTCTCCCCGCAGATAATAGAGACTGACAGTAGCAGAGATGGAGAGGATTTATTCTTGTCTAGGTGGACCTCTCTGAGCGAACCTAGACATAGGCGTTTCCCGACCTCTCCAGGCAGGTACGGATCCGGTGCTCCTTACTGCCACAGTAGAAGCAGCTCCCTTCGGCACGGCGTAAGTCCTGACGGGTTTTGACCATCTTGGTCTGGTCGACCTGCATAGGCTCAGGAGAGTGTACCAGGGGAGAAACGGAGGGAGTGACGGGTTTCTGAAAAGTAGGAGCTAGACGTGGAAACCTCCTCTCACGGGTGACCTCTTTGGCACGCTCCTGGAACCGTAGGTCAATCCGGGTGGCAAGGGTTATTAAGTCATCGAGAGTGGTTGGAATGTCCCGACCGGCGAGTTCATCTTTAATACGGCCGGACAGACCCTCCCAGAAGACAGATACCAGAGCGTCGTTATCCCAAGCCAGCTCCGAGGCAAGGGTACGGAACCGTATGGCATATTGGCCCACGGTGAGATTTCCCTGGTGGAGGCGTAGCAGAGATGATGCGGATGAGGTCTTCCGTCCGGGTTCGTCGAAGACTTTCCGGAAAGCCATGAGAAAGGCAGGCAAATCGGAAACCAGGGGGTCTCCTCTCTCCCATAGAGGATTTAGCCAGGCCAGGTCCTCCCCGGTGAGATGGGACATGATGAAGGCAATTTTGACCCGGTCGGAGTTAAACTGGTGGGACAGGAGTTCAAAGTGCAGGGTGCACTGATTTATGAAGCCCCGAGCCTGAGCGGAGTCGCCTCCGAAGCGAGGAGGTGCAGAAAGCCGGGGTCCGGGGTAGGATACCATGGTATTGGTGGGCAGCGGAGCTGCCGGGTTGCGAGTCATGGCACTGGCGGTGGTTGCTGGTGGAGCAGTCAGAGTGTCCAGGCGAGAATTGACATTCCGCAGGTGACCCAGGATGGACTCCTGTTGGGACCTCTGACGGGACAGTTCATGACAGAGGTCCGAGAGCGAGGGAGCTTGGGTGCCACCGGGTTCCACGGCCCGAGCAAACTGTAACGGGTCTGGTAGGCGGAACCTCTGAGCTACTATACAAGGGGGCGGTCCTTGTAAGGGAGCGGGTGGCGACCAGGGAAGACGGGCAGGCAGTCACAGCAGGTGACCGGGACAGTCTCTGGGTGAACGGGCAGGAGGTCACGGCAAGTGACCGGGGCAGTCTCTGGGCAAAGGGCAGGTACGACCCGTGATGGCTGAACCTCCAGGTAGGCTAGCAGGCAGATGGAAGATGTGTGCTCCCAGGTGAGCAAGCGAGAGTCTCTGGAATAGCAGGTGGTCACAGCACGTGACGGCAGAGCCTCCAGGTAGGCAAGCAGGCAGGTAGCGGAGGAGCACTCCCAGGTGAGCGGGCAAGAGTCTCTGGAATAGCAGGTGGTCACAGCACGTGACGGCGGAGCCTCCAGGTAGGCAAGCAGGCAGGTAGCGGAGGAGCGCTCCCAGGTGAGCGGGCAAGAGTCTCTGGAATAGCAGGTGATCACAGCACGTGACGGCGGAGCCTCCAGGTAGGCTAGCAGGCAGGTAGCAGAGGAGCGCTCCCAGGTGAGCGGGCAAGCTGGTCCATAGACAGACTGACAGGAGTAGGAAGGCAGACCGTCGGACCTCAGGCTAGCAAGCAGGTAGCAGGAATATCAGGCAGGAAACAGACAGCAAACTGGCAGGACTCTGGCAGGAATCAGGCAGGTAACTGGCAGGTAACTGGCAACGGGACCTGAGGGCTGAAGCAGAGTAGTGAACAGTGCAACAACATTGCTCGGGCACCTCCATTTTGGAGGAGGTGCCTTATATATGGTGAAGTCCTCCGGCCATTGGCCGGGGACTCCTTAGGACGGCGCGCGCGGCCCCTTTAAGAGGGAGGGAGCGTGCGCGCGCGCGCCCTAAGCACAGTGGCCGGGAAGGAGCGCGCGCTGCCAGCAGAGCGGGAGGAGGACGCCGGGCTCGGAGCAGAGAGGTGAGGGGAACAGCGTCCCTGCCTAGCAGAGGGCAGGGACGCCGACGCTACAGAATGGTTGGTGATATCAACTTCCTGTGTGCGGCACATTAGTATATGGGAGGTGGAAAACTTTTCCAGATGGGTGGTGATCGTGGTGGCCATTTTGGATCCAACTTTATTTTTTTCAATGGGAAGACATATCAAGCTTATTGAGAATTTCATAAGAAAAACAATGGTGTGCTTGGTTTTAACGTAACTTTATTCTTTCATGAGTTACTTACAAGTTTATGACCACTTATAAAATGTGTTCAAAGTGCTGCCTATTGTGTTGGATTGTCAATGCAACCCTCTTCTCCCACTCAACTTCGAGGAAACTGAGTTTTTCCAACAAGATGGTGTGCCACCACATTATGGGTGTCTGGTCCGAGCATTCTTACATGAACAGTTTCCTTGAAAGTGGATTGGTCGTCGTGGGCCAGTTGAATGGCCACCAAGGTCTCCCGATCTAACCCCCTTAGACTTTTATCTTTGGGGTCATCTGAAGGCAATTGTCTATGCTGTGAAGATACGAGATGTGCAGCATCTGAAACAACGGATACTGGAAGCCTGTGCTAGCATTTCTTCTGTGGTGTTGCTATCAGTGTGTCAAGAGTGGGAGAAGAGGGTTGCATTGACAATCCAACACTTGTAAACTTGTAAATAACTCATGAAAGAATAAAGTTAAGTTAAAACTAAGCACACCATTGTTTTTCTTATAAAGTTCTCAATAAGTTTGATGTGTCACATGACCCTCTTCCCATTGAAAAAAATAAAGTTGGATCCAAAATGGCCGACTTCAAAATGGCCACCATGGTCACCACCCATCAGGAAAGGTTTTCCCCTCCCATATACTAATGTGCCACAAACAGCAAGTTGATATCACCAACCATTCCCATTTTATTTAGGTGTATCCATATAAATGGCCCACCCTGTATATAAAAAGTTCTCCAAAGTTTTATTTACACTTTAACACTAAAGATACCTGCATCTTTGTTTGATCTGCATTACCATCAAAAGAGAAGAACAGAACTACTTCCTGGTCCATCCCGGAGAGCTGCTTTGGGATCAAGTGGGGGGTGTGGGTGGGGAAGGAAACTGAGTGGGGGGTTCTTTGTTTGTAGATTATTATTGTTAGTTTTTATTAGGTTTTCAAAAACAGTATCTGATACAAAAAAAGTGAAAAACAGGAGAACAATTAATTTTAAATGAATTTTGTCAGTAGGATCAACCCCCCTAAGCCATCTACATGTAGGACATTGGAAGCTGAATAATTTGATATGTTGATATCTGTAATCCAATGTTTTACTCCAGAGAAATCCACATTAGTTGATATCTGGTGGTAAACTCTACACCACAAAGGGACAATAATCATTTGTAAGCTTTAGCTTAAAGGGAACTTGTCACTTGACTCATGCTGCCCAAATCATCGACAGCATGAATCGGAGCCTGGCTACATGATAATTGTGCAGTCAGGCTCTGGTCCATGCTGCCTATGGTTTGGGACGCATGACTCAAGAGATTGGTTCCCTTTAACAAAGGGTTGCCTGAGACGAAGACATTGCTGACTTATCCTTAGGATAGGTCATTAATAGTAGATTGGTTTTACCACCGTTCATATGGTATCAAGTGCTGCGGCTACCTGACAGAACGAACAGAGCTGTACAGAGCTGTGCTGTTCACTATTAATGGGCTGGTTCTCTTCCCCATTTTGACTTCAGACCAGGTTATGCAATGTTGGCTGGACCCCATTTTCCTGAATAGGTGCTGTATACAGTATATGTTGAATACTGATGACACACCCTATGAAGAAATTTAATGAGGATTTGCTTCTTTTTGGACAGATGCCATCACCTTTAACAATGAGTAGTCACTGATTGTGGCTCTGCATATTTGAAATTTAGCTTGTTTGTTTGGTGTTGTAACAAATATTCTTCAAGTAATGACATAACAAAAATAGTGGTCTTTTAAAAGAGCTGTGGTAGGTTGATTCACTTAGCTGCTCTCATAGGTAGACACAGGAAACTTGGGGGTCAAAGTCTGTGGCTGGTTTATTGCTTTCATAAACCAGAAAACAACATAAATATGGCCTTTCTGACTAAACAAAAGATAAATGGTAGCCCAGTCCATAGCATATGGGATACCGCCCACTCAGGTTGCCATCCACTTCAGTTCCTACTGAAGTTTCAAACAGGAGACTTCCCTCATCTCCAAACAGATAACAGAGAAAAATACAGTGGCTGAGTATTTAACTTTGCCAGCCACACCCTTGAGGTGGAGATATGGTGAATGACCTCCCTCCCACTCTATATTTATTCACACAAAAAACCAAGCCCTTTTTAAATGGTGTCTTAACCCCTGAGCACATAACATGCTGGAGAAAACTTCAAGGTTCAGTTCAATGAAGCTAACAGCCGCAGTGAAACATATCTCCCCTCACATACGTCACCTGTGACTCTGTCACAGAGCTTATAATCAAAATGTATGGAAACATTAATGTGACACATTTGCTTATATCGTCTACTACTGGGGTCAGGTTCACAGCCTCATTTCAGATGCTGTTATTTTTTTGTACCATTGTTATCGTCATGTTATTATTTATTTTTATTATATTTTGAAGAATAAAATATTTTATAAGCTATTGCAAGAGTCATTTACCCAAACTGTTCAGAATAATTGGTAAATCAGCCCGTGCAATATT
This sequence comes from Phyllobates terribilis, assembly GCF_046119375.1. Classification (NCBI taxonomy): domain Eukaryota; kingdom Metazoa; phylum Chordata; class Amphibia; order Anura; family Dendrobatidae; genus Phyllobates; species Phyllobates terribilis. The sequence continues at coordinate 454,105,320 of NW_027362763.1, read as the reverse complement.
ACACTAAGAAACAGGTACGCTGTAAAATGACTTGGCTTCAAAGCGCAATTGCATCTGATTACATTCTTGTCTCATTTTCTTTTATGAAGTTTCTTTGCGCCTGTCACATACACATTGCAAGTCTCATTAGTCTTGATATTATTGCACTTCCAAACAGTACTTGCTTCCTATAAACCACTTACATTTTGCTCTTCATTTGTACTGTTGTGTCATCAGTTTGTCCTGGAAACCCAACCACTGCTTTATACGCAATTTCTGAAATACTGTCAGTGTTAAGGGTTAAGTAGCCTCTTCATCTGCATTTCTGTAAAGTGAGATACCTGCTAACTGTGGGAAGCAGTTTCAAGTTTATGCACAAAAGGATAGTTTGCCATATGGTGCTTATTGCAATGTGCATATTTTAACCTTCATTAATTGTATCAAGTGTCTGTCTATAAAAACTGCCATTGCCTCTCCTTAATTATCCTTACAGATTTCGATTTGGCTGTACGTTACGAATTAAAATGAGTAGCTTGATAAAGACGTGTAGTTGGTTGCTTAATTATATCCTTGAAAGTTGACCTTGTTAACGAGGTGTCCAATGACAACCAAGCTTTCTGCTATGGAGTAAGCCAAAAATTTTGCCCAAATATTCATTAGACAATTAGACCTACATTGGATATGAAAAGTCTACTCACCCCTTTAAAATATCAAGTTTTTGTCCGGTAATAAAATCATACCAAGAAGAACCATTTTAGAACTTTTTCCACTTTCAATGTCATCTATATTGTGTGAAATTCAATTGAAAAATAAACTGAAATATTTTCAGATGGAAATAGAAAAATAACTATAATAATGTGGTTGCATAAATATGCACACCCATAAAATAATAATTTGTTGAAGAACAACCCTTTGAATTTATGACAGCATTCAGTCATTTTGGGTAGAAGTCTTATCACTGTAGTGTTGCACGAACATATGTTCATGTCGCCGCAACCTGCATGTCTCACGGCTTTTTGACAGCCGCGAGACCTACAGGGATTGCCTGAAAAACAGGCTACCCCTGCATGTGTTGCGGCTGTCTTACAGCTACGATACATTGAGCCACAGCGCCGTGAACATATTTTGCGAGCACGCCGAAAATACGTGATTAGGACTCAATAGTGCTCGGATAACGCCTTATCCAAGCACATTCACGCAAGACTACTTATCAGCATGGCACACCTAGAATTCTTCTATGTACAGCCTTCTTCAGATCAACCCACAAACTTTCAAGTGCATTAAGGTCTGGGCCATTCCAAAATTTGATCTTTTTCTGGTGAAGCCATTCTTTCGTTAATTTAAAGCAGTGTTTCCCAAACTCCGGTCCTCATGGCCCCCAAAACTTCATGTTTCAGGATTTTCTTAGTATTGCACAGTTGAGAGATCGTGTTTATGATGTGTTGATACTAATTCCATCACCTGTGCAGTACTAAGGAAATCCTGAAAACATGATCTGTTGAGAGCCATGAGGACTGCACTGATTTACAGGGATGCTTAGGGTCACTGTCTTGCTGAAAGGTGAAATTCATCTTCAGCTTTTTAGCAGAGACCTGAAGGTTTTGATTCAAAATTGACTGATGGAATAGTTCATAATTACCTCCGCCTTGACTAAAGACTTAGTTCCAGCTGCTGAAAAACAGCCCTAAAGCATAATATAATGCTGACTCCACCAAGTTTCACTGTGGGTATGGTGTTCCTTTGGTGATGTGCAGTGTTGGCTTTGCGCCATACATACCTTTTAGAATTATGGCAAAAAAGTTCAACCTCAGTTTCATTAGTCAATAACATATTTTCCCACATGATTTTTGCAGACTTTGTGTAGGTTTTGGCAAAACTTAGCCAGACTTGGATGTTTTTCTTGTTAAGAAAAGGCCTCCATCTTGCAACCCTACCACACAGGACAGACATATGAAGAATATGAGAGTATATTCCCACATGCAGTAAACAACCATTACTTGCCAAAAATTCCTGCAGCTCCTTTAATGTTGCTGTAGGCCTCTTGGCAATTTTCTTTTTGTCTTTTCATAAATTTTTGAGGGACATCCTGTTTTAGGTAATTTCACAGTGGTGCCAAATTGAAGGCACTTCTTGATGACCTTCTTTACAGTGTTCAATGATGTAGCTGATGCTTTGGAAATTTTATTTTACCCTTCTCCTGACTGATAACGTTCAACAATGAGATCCCTTTACTGCGTTGTAAACTATTCATGGACCTTGGCTTTTGCTGTAAAATGCAACTAAGAAAATGTCACGAAAATCCTTCTAGAACCGCTAAACTTTATATGGGATGAATCAGAATCACTATAAACGATAGTAGCTGTGGAATGACTACTTGATAACATGAGTTTAAATATAATTGGTTAATTCTGAACATAACCACACCCCCAATTATAAGAGGGTGTTCACAGTTTTGCAACCACATTATTTTAGTTTTATTTTTTATTTTCTCCTTTTAAAATTCTTAGAGTTTTTTCTCAATGGATTTGTACAGATTATTGGTGACATTAAAAGTGAAATAAGTTCTTCAATGATTCTTCTTGATATTTTTTCTCGTATCAAAAATCTGACATTTTAACAGGGATGTGTAGACTTTTGGCATTCATTGTAGAGCTAACCATGCATTTGAAGAAGCACACAGCTTGGGATAGAAAGAGCCGTGGCTAGAAGAACTGTTCAGGGAGCAGCCGATGGTGGGGGCTGGTGATTTTGCAAGTTTATAACAGTGGTTTGTCAAGAGCGGAGAGGGGAGGGAGGACAGCAACTATCTGCAGTATAGAAATACATGTGCTGGAAAGAACTAATATTTTAGGAGTTAACTCATCTCATGGAATTTAACTGCTGTGCATTCTCGACCAAATTTTGGGCTGGCTGTGGTATTAAGCTCAATTGAAACCAACTGTACACTATGTAAGATAAAAGCTCTCATTGCAGGCGAATGGCAGTAAAAAGCAAAAACAAGTCACTTGCAAACTTGCTTATTTTCATGCTGTCTAATTAAAGCTATTTAAAATCTTGAGAATACCTTTAAATACTTCAGCATACCTAGATACTTTTTACACCTGTATGCTTCCAACTTAGTGTAAACAGTTTGGGTAAGGACCCTTTCTGTTCCTGCATGACTGTACCCCAGTGCACAAAGTAAGGTCTATAAAAGCATTGTTGTATGAGTTCAGTGTGGAAGAACTTGACAGGCCAATATAGAACCTTGACCTCAATCCCCCCAACACCTTTGGGATGAACTAGGAAAGAGATAGCGAGTTAGGCTGTATCGTCCAACTTCAGTGTCTGACTTGACAAATGCTCTTCTGAACGAAAGGATAAAATTCTCACAGACATACTCCAAAAACTTGCAGAAAGTTTTCCCAGAAGAGTTGAAGCTGTTATATCTGCAGAGTGGGTATCAACTCCATATTATTGCTTATGGATTTAGAATGTGATGACATAAAAGCTCCTGAAGGTGTTCCAATGCTTTGGTCCATACAATACATTTCACATTTTAGCCATATTGTCCACCTGTATTACTACCTCATCACATGCATTATATGAAACATCTGATCTGACCAGTCAATTGTAGTGGCAATGAAGCGGAAAAAATATTGCTCCTGTCTTCTGCAGAACATGAAGTCTTGCTTGTACGATTTTGAATCTTGCCTCCACTGGCATTTTGTGTCTAGCAGGTGATTGCCCTTTTTAATCTACATATATATCACACAATATATATGTTGCATTTATGAGACCAGGTAACTTTTTTTTTCTGTAATAATTTTCTGCCATTTTCTTATTTAAAACCTTTACTACACATAATGTACTTAAAACTCCCAACTACCATTATAATGATTTTTGCTTTAGTTCTTTACTTGATTTTTGCCATTATGCAATAACTGTTTTGAATATTCATTTGGCCAGAATATTATTTTCCATCATCGTAATTTTTTCCTTTTAAACTAAATTTGCAAGCATATGGCAACTTTCTCACAAAATGTATTTAACAACGACAACTGAAAACATTGATGCTGATGATCACAACATACAATTCCAAAACTGATTACGAATATTCTAATGAATAACACTATAGCTGACAATGTGACAGCTATGCAGCATATAAATCAATTACCATAGTCCTCTGCTGGTGCATGATAAGGTCTGTGTAGTGTGGCATATGAAATACTGTATATGAGAATGGGGATTATTGCTATTCATTGGGGATGTTTACTTCTTTTAATATGCCAGAATGGCATTTTACTTGTTTAGTTATGGAAATTCACTTTTGCTCATCATGCATTAAATTATGTGCTGTTTTCTGAGAATCGCATTAGACAACCCTTATAAGTAAGCATACATATTTCCCTAAGCGTTACGGCCATATGAAGCGTTTCACAATCCCTAGATTTTAAGTATATGTCATATTTAATGCTATATTTCAGTTGCGATGAGAATGATATTCAATAAAAGCTATTGGATACCATAAATAGAAAAAAAATTAAATGTACAGTGTTTTTCTGCCATATTTGTTGTCAGACGTATCGTCATTATCTAGTCCTTATTAAAGTTAGCCTCCCAGTAGTTTATAAAGCGTGAACCTGGAGATCACTTGTACATTTAGGGACCATTCCTGTTTGTTATTCATGCATCAATGTAAAAGTAGTGGACAACCTCTTTAACTGTGAAGGCTATTGCTTACTGTTGTGGCAGTTTCATTCTTTTGAACCTGGAAAACGACCATTATAAATCAAAATAGGCTATCATGGTGTTCTAAACTTAGCAGTGACTGGCACCTTCTACGTCAGGAGTGCACATCCTGCTGCCTGGAGGCCACATGTGGCCTGCGAACCTGTTCTGTGTGACCACAACCCTCAGGTCACATACTTGCTTGTCAATGTTTGATGGTTTATTACTTGTAGTTTCCATGTCAAAGAGGAGAGTGCAAGAGCAGAGACGAGTATGTACTAATGGTGTACAGTTTTTCCAACTTTGGGATCCCATATATTTGCAGAAATCCAGTATCTTGACCATGATTAACTTTCCAGTAAGAGATGGATAGGTTGCGATTGATGCATGTGATTACCTTTATTGTAGTTCTTTGGGATGCGTGAAGCATATGACTTTTTCAGCAAATCACATAAGCTACAATGGAGTGAGTCACATACATGGACTCTTCCATAGTATGAGATAGCAGGGGACCCCTATTTTAAATGTTAGATATAATCTTGGAAGTGAAACTGACACCTATCAAAAATTTCTTGCACATTTTGTTATGCCATAAATGTCTGAGATGGTGATTATTATTATTATTATTTATTATTATAGCGCCATTTATTCCATGGCGCTTTACATGTGATAGGGATATACATAACAAAAGCATTTACATAATCTTAACAAAATGAGTCAGCGACTGGTGCAGGAGGAGCAAGGACCCTGCCCGCGAGGGCTCACATTCTAGAAGGGATGGGTGAGGATACATTAGGTGAGGGTAGAGCTGGTCGTGCAGCGGTGGTTACTGCAGGTTGTAGGCTTGTCGGAAGAGGTGGGTCTTCAGGTTTCTTTTGAAGGTTTCCACGGTCGGCGAGAGTTCCAGAGTAGGGGGGATGCACGGGAGAAATCTTGTATACGATTTTGGGAGGAGGAGATAAGAGGGGAGTAGAGAAGGAGATCTTGTGAGGATCGGAGGTTGCGTGCAGGTAGGTAACGGGAGACTAGGTCACAGATGTATGGGGGAGACAGGTTGTGGATGGCTTTGTATGCCTTGGTTAGAGCTTTGAACTGAATTCTCTGGGCAATGGGGAGCCAGTGAAGAGATTGACAGAAAGGAGAGGCCGGGGAATAGCGGGGGGACAGGTGGATTAGTCGAGCAGCAGAGTTTAGGATAGATTGGAGGGGTGCAAGAGTGTTGGAAGGGAGGCCACGGAGCAGGAGGTTGCAGTAGTCGAGGCGGGATATGATGAGGGCATGCACTAGTGTTTTTGCATTGTCTTTGCTGAGGAATGCACGGATCCGGGAGATGTTTTTGAGTTGGAGTCGGCAGGAAGTGGAAAGGGCTTGGATATGTGGCTTGAAGGAGAGATCAGAGTCCAGGGTTACTCCAAGGCAGCGAGCTTGTGGGACTGGGGAGAGTGAACAGCCATTGACGTTGATGACTAGGTCAGATGGGGGATGTGAATGAGAGGGTGGAAAGATAATGAACTCTGTTTTATCCATGTTGAGTTTTAGAAATCTGTCAGAAAAGAAGGATGAGATGGCGGACAGACATTGTGGGATTTTGGTTAGTGGGGAGGAGATATCGGGTCCAGAGAGGTAGATCTGTGTGTTGTCAGCATAGAGGTGATACTGAAAACCGTGAGACTCTATGAGCTGTCCCAGGCCAAAGGTGTTGATGGAGAAGAGCAGAGGTCCTAGAACTGAACCTTGGGGGACACCGACAGATAGGGGGCAAGATGAGGAGGTGGTGCGTGAGTGGGAGATGCTGAATGTCCTGTCTGTTAAGTATGAGGAGATCCAAGATAGAGCCAAGTCCGTGATGCCAAGAGATGAGAGAATCTGGAGTAAGAGGGAATGGTCCACTGTGTCAAAGGCCGATGACAGGTCCAGAAGGAGGAGGATGGAGTAGTGTCGCTTGGATTTGGCATTTAGTAGGTCGTTGGTGACTTTGGTCAGGGCAGTTTCAGTCGAGTGATGCGGTCGGAAGCCAGATTGCAGGCGGTCGAAGAGGGAGCAGGAGGAGAGGTGAGAGGACAGTTCAAGGTGGACATGTTGTTCTAGTAGTTTTGAGGCAAAGGGGAGGAGTGATATGGGGCGGTAGCTAGTCAGAGAGGAAGGGTCAAGGGAGGGCTTTTTGAGGATGGGTGTGATTGCGGCATGTTTGAAACATGAGGGGAAGACACCGGTTGTTAGTGACAGATTGAAGAGGTGGGTTAGGGTTGGGATGAAGACTGTGGTAAGGTTAGTGATGAGGTGGGATGGGATTGGGTGAAGTTCGCAGGTGGTGAGGTGTGATTTGGAGAGTAAAGAGGAGACTTGACCTTCTGTAATGGTGGAGAAGTGGGGTTTGGAGGAGGAGGGTTGAGTAGATAGGAGGGGTTGTGTGGACTTTAGGCAAAAGTTTTGTCTGATGGTGTCAATCTTCTGTTTGAAGAATTAGGCAAAGTCGTCGGCTGAGATGAGAGAAGAGGGAGGAGGTGCTGGGGGAAGAAGGAGAGAGTTGAAAGTGTTAAATAGCTGTTTAGGGTTGTGAGATAGGGAGGATATGAGAGATGAGAAGTAGGTTTGTTTTGCTGTAGTGAGTGCGGACTTGAAATTAGTGAGGGATTGCTTGAATGCGATGAAGTGCTCGATGGAGTGAGACCTTTTCCATCTCCGCTCCGCAACCCTGGAGGCCCGGCGCAGTTCTTTAGTAAGTTTAGTGTGCCTGTTGAATGTGCGAGATGTGGTGTGTGTGAGAGGGGCGATCGAGTCTAGAGCTACAGCTATTGTGGTGTTATATGAAGCAGCAGCAACGTCTGCATCGTGTAAGGAATTTAGGTCTGTAAGAGGGAGGAGGGATTCAGAGAGTGAGTGTAGGTCAAGGTGTTTGAGATTTCTGCGAGGGTGTGTAAGTTTGTGGAGTGAGGATTGTGCACCTGGAGAGGAGAGGGTAGAGAATGTGAGGAGGTTATGGTCAGAGAGAGGGAGTGGTGAGTTAGAGAGGTTAGATAGGGAACAGAGGCGGGTGAAGATGAGGTCCAGTGTGTGGCCATCTTTGTGGGTGGGTGTGGAAGACCATTGAGTGAGTCCGAAGGAGGAAGTGAGAGATAGGAACTTAGAGACAGGCGAGTGGGAAGTGTTAATGGGGATGTTGAAGTCACCCATTATGATAGTGGGGATGTCAGTGGAGAGGAAGTGAAGCAGCCAGGTGGTGAAGTGGTCTAAGAAGGTGGTGGCTTGCCCTGGGGGTCGGTAAACAACGGCCAGTTGGAGGTTGGAGGGGAGGGGAGTGTAATGGAGGGTGGCAGTGGGATTTGGGTGAAAGCGCAGTGTTCTGATAGGAGAAAACCTACGCCTCTGCCATGTTTGCCGTTGGGGCGGGGGGTGTGGGAAAGGTGGAATCCGCCATATGAAAGTGCAGCTGGGGAGGCTGTGTCAGAGGGGGTGAGCCAGGTTTCAGTGATGGCGAGGAAGGAAAGTTTGTGTGTAATGAAAAGATCGTGGATGAAGGAAAGTTTGTTGCAGACAGAGCGAGCGTTCCATAGAGCTCCTGTTAGAGAAACTGAGGAAGTGGGGATTAGTTGGATGGGTATGAGGTTAGAAGGGATGCGACAGTTTGTGGAAGGTAGTGGATAGGAGGTAGAAGTAACTGTGGGGATATGGCGAGGAGGACCAGGATTTGGAGAGATATCTCCAGCAGTGAGGAGGAGCAGAGAAAGTGTTAGCAGGTGGGAGCAAGAGAGAGCATGAGGTGGCTGTCTGTGTTTGGAGATCCAGGATTGAATGTTGAGGAATAATTCGGAGGAGGAGGTGAGATGAGTGGGGAGGATGGAGGGAGAGATGAAAAGTTCCTTACTTGGTGTAGGGATTTGAGGGGTTAATAGAAAGTGGAGGATTATAGAGGAAAAAGTGAGAGCTAACAGAAACATAGTTAAAAGAGAGTAAGTGGTCAAAGTGTTTGTTATCTGACTCCTGCCCAACTGCCTCTGAAATAACTGCCACTTATCTCCGAAGCCACTTTGCACAAGAAGACGCGTGCACACCCCAGCATGCGTGCACCCCTTACAGAGCTTCTAAATATATAGAGCACATTAAACTATCAGGTGAAGGGCATTGTGGGAGCTGCTTATGGCTAAATTAGCAGCTGATCGTCCCACCAGGAGATGTCTGGGTGATCAAAGACAGAGCTAGGACTCTAGTCTCTGCAGTTTAGCACCTCTAAAAATCAGATAAGATCTATAGTGGGGAAGGGACAGACATATGTGGGTATTGAATGGAGTGGGACAGATAAGGCAGAGAAATTATGCAGAGCATGTACCAGTGAGGTGCATCAGCGGAGCAGAGCATTAGATTACCGCAGACACAGCAAGCAGAGAAATTATGCAGAGCATGTACCAGTGAGGTGCATCAGCGGAGCAGAGCATTAGATTACAGCAGACACAGCAAGCAGAGAAATTATGCAGAGCATGTACCTGTGAAGAGAGAAGAAGAAGAGGGGTGTTAGTCCATTGCCTCTGAAATAACTGCCACTTATCTGCGAAGCCACTTTGCACAAGAAGACGCGTGCACAACCCAGCGCTTTTTAAGGGTTTTTTGCACCCCTTGGAACGGCTCAGTCTGACAGCGTGGCCCACAGACCAAACCTGCTATAGATGTAGATAATACTTGGCATGCTTCACCAGGACCAATATCGATACAAAACAACCAGGAGCAACCTGGTGCCCAATGTGGATAGACTCAGCACTGCCTATTTTAATAAACTGTGGAAAAATGTGTCCCCTCTATTTGCCGGTGCTTAACACCAGCCTTTGTTTTGTGGATTAAAAAAAGTTAAAGGGGTTCTCTGGGAATAGAAGAAAATAAATAAAGGAAATCACATCTTAATTAAATTCATAAGTGTCTTTGATCAGCGAATCATACTCCTTTTGTCTAGGTAGATAATCATTTTAAAATTAATATGGCAGCCATCTTCTTCACAGACAGGACAGGTGTCTTGGAGCATGTGTAGTTGGAAGCTCCAATGCAGTGAGCCTGAACATAGATTTACAGTACAAGATGTAGGTTGTCTCCATCTCACAGCAACCATTCTGCAGTCAGATACAGTGTACTCCAGTTTTAGCAGTCTCTTCTTACCTCAGCACTCCTATTATCTCCAGTGTTAGATCAGATAGACAGGGTGGACAGCAGTGTGAGCAGCCTCTTCTTAATTCAGTACCCATGTAATCTCATGTATTAGATCAGAAAGACAGGGTGGACAGCAGTGTGAACAGACTCTTCTTACCTTAGAACCTCTGGTTTCTCATGTATTAGATCAGAAAGACATGATGGAGAGCAGTGTACGTAGCCTTTTCTTATCTCAATACCACTTACCCCCTCTGGTATTTACAGTTTTAGATTAGATAGACATTATGGACAGCAGTGTGAGTATCCTCTTTTATCTCAGCATCCCTGGTATTGGCAGTATTCAATCAGAAAGATAGCGTGGACCGCTGTATGAGCAACCACTTCTTACTTCAGCGTCACTGGTATCTCCAATATTAGATCAGAAAGACAGGGTGGACAGCAGTGTGAGAATCCTCTTCTTACCTTAGCACTCCTTTTATCTCCTGTATTAGATCAGAAAGACATAATGTATAGCAGTGTGAGCAGCCTCTTGTTATCTCAGCACCCCATGTATCCCTAGTATTATATCAGAAAGACAAAATGGATAGCAGCGTGAGCAGCCTCTTGTTGCCTCCACACCCCTGGAGTCTCCACTATTCAAGGTGAACAAAGGTGTAAGCTGCCTCTTGTTACCTCAGCACCCCTGGTATCTCAAGTATTCGATCAGATAGACAAGGTGGATAGCAGTGAGAGCAGCCCTTAGTGCCTCTACACCTCATGTACAGTGGAGACCAAAAGTTTATCATTTTTTTTAAAGTGTGATTACTTCTGTCTGGTTGATGTGATGACGTTTTTTCTTGTTTTTTTTTCTATTCTCGGAGAGAGCCCCTTTAACCACACTTGGACCTAACTTTGTAAGTGTTTAGAAATTTGCAATTTGACAGGTTTTTTAAGGATGGAAATGATAGAAAAACTGTTCAAATGCTAATTTTAAAATGTGATCATACAGTAAGATTGTTGTATTCAACCCAAAAGAAAATGTTTTAATACAGTTATTTAAGTGTATAATTCACTACATTTTAATGTAAACTTTCAGAATATAAACGTTTGCCTCTTTCGATTTTTTTTAGACACAACAACTCCATGACATGGAAGAAGTCTGCTATGAGAATGTTCTTAAAGAAATTAGAGCTGGTCGACAGGTACTGTAGGAGCAACCATTTACATAACATATAACAAATCCTGGAGAGATCATCATCTCTGTCCTTATTAAATTTTAACTAAGCGAATGAAATGAAGTTGATTTAATTATTATTTTTTCATTATACAATAAGTCAAGTAAGCCACACAACTTAATGATTACAATCCAATCATTATAATTACTTATATTTACCATTTGCGGTTACTGTGGTGTGAAAAAGTGTTTGCCCCCTCCCTGATTTCTTATTCTTTTGCATGTTTGTCACACTTAAATATTTCAGATCACAAAAAAATGTAAATATTAGACAAAGATAACACAAGTAAACACAAAATGCAGTTTTTAAATGAAGGTCTTTATTATTAAGGGAAAAGAAATCCAAACCTACAGGGTCCTGTGTGAAAAAGTGATTGCCCCCAAAACCTAATAACTGGTTGGGCCACCCTTAGCAGCAACAACTGCAATCAAGCGTTTGCGATAACTGCCAATGAGTCTTTTACAATGCTCTGGAGGAATTTTGGTGCACTCATCTGTGCAAAATTGTTGTAATTCAGCTGCATTGGAGGTTTTCCAAGAATAAACAGCCTTTTTAAGGTCATGCCACAGCATCTCAATCGGATTAAGGTCAGGACTTTGACTAGGCCACTGCAGAGTCTTAATTTTGTTTTTCTTAAGCCATTCAGAGGTGGACTCGCTGGTGTGTTTTGGATCATTGTCCTGCTGCATAACCCAAGTGCGCTTCAGCTTGAGGTCATGAACAGATGGCCAGACATTCTCCTTCAGGATTTTTTGGTAGACAGCAGAATTCATGGTTCCATTTACCACAGCAAGTCTTCTAGGTCCTGATGCAGCAAAACAGCCCCAGACTATCACACTACCACCACCATATTTTACTGTTGGTATGATGTTCTTTTTCTGAAATGCTGTGTTACTTCTATGCAAGATGTAATGGAACATATACCTTCCAAAAAGTTCAAATTTTGTCTCGTCAGTCCACAGAGTATTTTCTAAAAAGTCCTGGGGATCATCAAGATGTTTTCTGGCAAAACTGAGATGAGCCTTTGTGTTCTTTTTGCTCAGCAGTGGTTTTAGTCTTGGAACTCTGCCATGCATGCCATTTTTGCCCAGTCTCTTTCTTATGGTGGAGTCATGAACACTGACCTTAACTGAGGCAAGAGAGGCCTGCAGTTCTTTGGATGTTGTTGTGGGGTCTTTTGCGACCTCTTGGAAGAGTCTTCGCTGCGCTCTTGAAGTAATTTTAGTCGGCTGGCCACTCCTGGGAAGGTTCACCACTGTTCCATGTTTTCACCATTTGTGGATAATGGCTCTCACTGTGGTTCACTGGAGTCCCAAGGCTTTAGAAATGGCTTTATAACCTTTTCCAGAAGGTTTCAATTACTTTGTTTCTCATTTGTTCCTGAATTTCTTTGGATCGCAGCATGATGTCTAGCTTTTGAGCATCTTTTGGTCTACTTCACTTTGTCAGACATGTCCTATTTAAGTGATTTCTTGATTGAGAACAGGTGTGGCAGTAATCAGGCCTGTGTGTGGCTAGGGTAATTGAACTCAGCTTCCTAAAGATGTGATAAACCACAGTTAATTTATGTTTTAAGGGGGGGGGTGAAAAATCACTTTTTCACACAAGGCCCTGTAGGTTTGGATTTCTTTTTCCCTTAATAAAAAAGGTCTTTATTTAAAAACTGCATTTTGTGTTTACTTGTGCTATCTTTATCTAATATTTAAATTCGGTTTGTGATCTGAAACAATTAAGTGTGACAAACATGCAAAAGAATAAGAAAGGGGCAAACACTTTTTCACACCCCTGTATAGGTCTTTACTTATTGGAGTTTCTGCCTTTTTCTCTTCCACGCACATATGCATATGCGGAAATACTCCAGTTTCATGTGAAGCTATTTGACTTTCTAGAACTTTTTTCTGATAGCTCTCAAAAGACTCAGACAAACCTTAGCTAAAGAGGAATTTACACTGCAAGATAATTGTGATAAAAATTCTTCTTGCACGATTATCTTGCTGTGTAAACAGACTGCCATTGATCCGATGAACAAGCAAACTGCTCATTCATCGGATGATCTGATCTTTTGTGCAGCGTACAAGATCATCATTTTTGGTGGTGAATCTTCTGGTGTAAACAGGACTCGCACTGCCGAGAACCATGGCAGCCTTCGTGCATTAAGTGATCTGATATAAATTGCTCAGTGTACATTGTTTGCTTGGGTCTGCAAGTGTAAACAGGTAGTCAAACGATCACTGATCAGTACCTTTCTGCGGTAGTATAGTGCCGCCGATCGGTACATGTGAATAGACCTTTAAGCTGTGCCATGGCTTTGTCACCAGTCCGCTATTTAGAAACAGACATCAAATCCAAGAAAAAGAACCGTAGTTCAGACTTCATTTAATTGTAAGTTTCTTATTGCATCATCAATGGAGCAACAGTAGCAACGTTTCAGACATGTTTGTTCTTCTTCAGGCTCAATGACACTTTAAAAATTTACCTTTAGCTGCACATTAGGTTCGATGTGCAGTTCCTTCACATGGGTTTGACATCTGGTTTAGCCCTTGGGCAGTAAGGACAGAACCTAACACGCAGCACGCTAGCCATCAACTAACATCCAGTGTGAATGTAGGGGTCTGCACATTTAGAAGCAGATTATAATTACATACCTGCTTCTTACAATTGAATGAATAGCATTTCTTTAGAATTGTATTAACGCGTCACAGTTTTAAGATATAATTTTACCATCAATGCCCCCATGTGTCTCCTCAGCATTCTGCCCCCATGTGTCTCCTCAGCATTCTGCCCCCATGTGTCTCCTTAGCATTCTGCCCCCATGTGTCTCCTCAGCATTCTGCCCCCATATGTCTCCTCAGCATTCTGCCCCCATGTGTCTCCTTAGCATTCTGCCCCCATGTGTCTCCTCAGCCCCCATATGTCTCCTCAGCATTCTGCCCCCATGTGTCTCCTCAGCATTCTGCCCCCATGTGTCTCCTTAGCATTCTGCCCCCATGTGTCTCCTCAGCATTCTGCCCCCATGTGTCTCCTTAGCATTCTGCCCCCATGTGTCTCCTCAGCATTCTGCCCCCATATGTCTCCTCAGCATTCTGCCCCCATGTGTCTCCTCAGCATTCTGCCCCCATGTGTCTCCTTAGCATTCTGCCCCCATGTGTCTCCTTAGCATTCTGCCCCCATGTGTCTCCTTAGCATTCTGCCCCATGTGTCTCCTTAGCATTCTGCCCCCATGTGTCTCCTCAGCATTCTGCCCCCATGTGTCTCCTTAGCATTCTGCCCCCATGTGTCTCCTCAGCATTCTGCCCCCATGTGTCTCCTTAGCATTCTGCCCCCATGTGTCTCCTCAGCATTCTGCCCCCATGTTTCTCCTCAGCATTCTGCCCCCATGTGTCTCCTTAGCATTCTGCCCCCATGTGTCTCCTCAGCATTCTGCCCCCATGTGTCTCCTCAGCATTCTGCCCCCATATGTCTCCTCAGCATTCTGCCCCCATGTGTCTCCTCAGCATTCTGCCCCCATGTGTCTCCTTAGCATTCTGCCCCCATGTGTCTCCTCAGCATTCTGCCCCCATGTGTCTCCTTAGCATTCTGCCCCATGTGTCTCCTCAGCATTCTGCCCCCATGTGTCTCCTCAGCATTCTGCCCCCATGTGTCTCCTCAGCATTCTGCCCCCATGTGTCTCCTCAGCATTCTGCCCCCATGTGTCTCCTCAGCATTCTGCCCCCATGTGTCTCCTCAGCATTCTGCCCCCATGTGTCTCCTCAGCATTCTGCCCCCATGTGTCTCCTCAGCATTCTGCCCCCATGTGTCTCCTTAGCATTCTGCCCCCATGTGTCTCCTTAGCATTCTGCCCCATGTGTCTCCTTAGCATTCTGCCCCCATGTGTCTCCTCAGCATTCTGCCCCCATGTGTCTCCTTAGCATTCTGCCCCCATGTGTCTCCTCAGCATTCTGCCCCCATGTGTCTCCTCAGCATTCTGCCCCCATGTGTCTCCTTAGCATTCTGCCCCCATGTGTCTCCTCAGCATTCTGCCCCCATGTGTCTCCTCAGCATTCTGCCCCCATGTGTCTCCTCAGCATTCTGCCCCCATGTGTCTCCTCAGCATTCTGCCCCCATGTGTCTCCTCAGCATTCTGCCCCCATGTGTCTCCTCAGCATTCTGCCCCCATGTGTCTCCTCAGCATTCTGCCCCCATGTGTCTCCTCAGCATTCTGCCCCCATGTGTCTCCTCAGCATTCTGCCCCCATGTGTCTCCTTAGCATTCTGCCCCCATGTGTCTCCTCAGCATTCTGCCCCCATGTGTCTCCTCAGCATTCTGCCCCCATGTGTCTCCTCAGCATTCTGCCCCCATGTGTCTCCTCAGCATTCTGCCCCCATGTGTCTCCTCAGCATTCTGCCCCCATGTGTCTCCTCAGCATTCTGCCCCCATGTGTCTCCTCAGCATTCTGCCCTCATGTGTCTCCTCAGCATTCTGCCCCCATGTGTCTCCTCAGCATTCTGCCCCCATGTGTCTCCTCAGCATTCTGCCCCCATGTGTCTCCTCAGCATTCTGCCCCATGTGTCTCCTCAGCATTCTGCCCCATGTGTCTCCTCAGCATTCTGCCCCCATGTGTCTCCTTAGCATTCTGCCCCCATATGTCTCCTCAGCATTCTGCCCCCATGTGTCTCCTCAGCATTCTGCCCCCATGTGTCTCCTCAGCATTCTGCCCCCATGTGTCTCCTCAGCATTCTGCCCCCATGTGTCTCCTCAGCATTCTGCCCCCATGTGTCTCCTCAGCATTCTGCCCCCATGTGTCTCCTCAGCATTCTGCCCCCATGTGTCTCCTCAGCATTCTGCCCCCATGTGTCTCCTCAGCATTCTGCCCCCATGTGTCTCCTCAGCATTCTGCCCCCATGTGTCTCCTCAGCATTCTGCCCCCATGTGTCTCCTCAGCATTCTGCCCCCATGTGTCTCCTCAGCATTCTGCCCCCATGTGTCTCCTCAGCATTCTGCCCCCATGTGTCTCCTTAGCATTCTGCCCCCATGTGTCTCCTTAGCATTCTGCCCCCATGTGTCTCCTTAGCATTCTGCCCCCATGTGTCTCCTTAGCATTCTGCCCCCATGTGTCTCCTTAGCATTCTGCCCCCATGTGTCTCCTTAGCATTCTGCCCCCATGTGTCTGCTGAGCAATCTGTAAATATGTAAATAAATTGAAAAACAGGAAACATTTTTTAGAAAAGTTGCTGTCAATCCAAATCGCCTTTACCAGCCCTGCTCTTGTTATAAAAAAAACAAAACCAACAAAAACGAGTCTGCTATATATAAATAATTGTTACGGAAAGGGGAACAAATTTTAAAATGTATCTCAGTTATCCTTTTTGGTAAAAAAAATAGAGTGTGAAAATAACATAAAAATTACGTTCCATATATCACGAGAAAAGATGCAAAAATTCCTTGAATTTCCAAACAAGAATAAATGTTACAGCTCTTTAAACCGCACGTACAAGAAAACCTGATAATGTGCCTGGTCAGCGACGGGGGTAAATGGTTTGCTCAGTTGTATATATTGCAATCTGTTCATTTATTTTCTTTAAGTAACATGATGATATTTTTTATGAGTGTGTTTGGATTACTACTGTATGTCTGTGCTACACATAGGCTTTGTAGTGCATTAGTAGATATAGCCTGTGGCTGAACATTTCAAGAAAGAATCTTGCAGGAAGGCCAAATCCCTGCATTCACCATTCATAATGAATAAATATGATACTATTAAGTAGAAATGCAGTAGAAAAACAGTAGTGTAAAATGAACGGCGTACCGGCAGGCCACTACAGAGCACTTAACTGGACTGCAGATAAAAGCAGCAGGTATCTCCCTTGATTTATTCTCTATGTGGAGTACTTAGTAAAGCATTATTTTAAAGGCAGGACAGGGCCATGGCTGCAAGTTAATTTAGTGCCAGATTCTTTAGTGGAGCATTAAAATTAACTGAAAACGACTGCTGCTTTGCATTGGATTTTCTACTGTAAAGGGCCTATTATAGAGGGCAGTGGCAGTAGTTCACTCTCATTCTTTTACACATTTGGAATGCATATTTCTCCTACGTGGAACAGCAAATCATGAAAATACAGAGCTGGTGAGATATTCAAATCCACCTTTTCCAATCGTATCCTACTCCGTGTTGTGCCATTAATTAGATCATACTTAATGTAGAAACTACCTTGCATTTGCGACATAGGGGCAGGGACGCGGCTTCACACCCCTTTTATTGGCAGTTGACTGAAATGGAAGAGGTCATTTTTCATTCTTCACATGACGGCACTTATTGGCTCCTGTCAAAGATTTATATCCTACCACAATTTTGAAACAATAAAATATATGGTATTTACTAGATAAAACCATCAAGCTTGTCATGTCATGCTATCAGTTATGAGAAATTGCAGCATATGTGATTAAAATAAAAGCCCATCAGATATAAAATCTGAAAACAAAGAAAAGATATCACTAATGTGTGTTCATATTGTGTATAGACCACAGGTCTGATCACCAAGAGACAATGGATTGCAGCACGGAATGAATGTATTATAAAGCCGTAAGATTTCTGACAATTGTGTCCCATTTTTACCACTTTTTTTCTAAGGGCTCATGTAGACGTCCGTGGACCTTGGTGCGATCACGATCTGCAATGCACGAATTGGCCACATGTCTTCTGACAGCCTCATAGAAATATATGAAGCTGCGATGCACCGGTTGGGAGACCCGCAGCCAGTCCGTGCATTACTGTCTGTGATCGGAGCAATGTCCACAGAAGTCTGCATGAGCCATAAGGTGGAAGCTACACGGCGACATGATGCATGATGGCAATTCTTAAACAAGTCATGTCACCAAAAATATTCGGCCAACTAGTCTACCACTTTCTGTTGCTCGACAGTTTTAGTGCTATC
The DNA here is from genome assembly GCF_046119375.1 of Phyllobates terribilis. Classification (NCBI taxonomy): domain Eukaryota; kingdom Metazoa; phylum Chordata; class Amphibia; order Anura; family Dendrobatidae; genus Phyllobates; species Phyllobates terribilis. Next base: position 454,087,373 of record NW_027362763.1, on the reverse strand, counting down.
GTTTTGTTGTAAAAGAAGCCAGCTAGATCTAAGGCAAGTCATAAGTCACAGTTGCATGCAACTTGCATTGAAGTCTATGGCAAGTGAGTCCTGTGTAACTTGCATCCCGCGACAGAAAATTGAACATGTTTGTAAACATTTGCTACTCTGTATGGCAGACGCGGTAGGTTGCAAATCACAATGCAACACCAAATCATTAGCTGAGTTGTACGACATGTATGTTGCCATATAGCCCTATCCTCAGTGTGGACCCCTGTCAGCTGAAACCTCCGCTTGAAAGGCTGTGGGTAGACACCTGTTTCTCCTGCAGGGAAAATGTGCTATTATAAAATGAATTCTGATGTGGCCATAAATTATCTTAGAAGATCGTTCAGGAGAAGAGAGATAAGAATTCAAAACCTGCTTTCTGAAGACTTCATTGACAAAATTGACTGTTGTCTGGGAATAACTTCATTCCCTCCACCGGCATCAGGTGGGTTAAAGTTATAAAAAGAGCTATTGCTCACGCTCATGTTTAGGTTTCATGTAGTATGTCAAATCGGTTTCTGTTTGACATATGACTGTGCAAAAATCCGTTTTGATCCGTTTTTCTTACAGGATGCCAAAAAATGCATTCTGCTGTACTTTATTCTCCATTAAAAATTTGGATGAAAAGTGTTCTTTTTTCATAATATTGCAGTCTTTGGAAGACAGATTCAAAATTATTGTCATCCTATTGCATTTGTTTTTTCATTTCTTTTTCAAGAAAACAAATCACATCATCTCTTGACATCCCTCTCTATGTCATTATTAAAAAACAGATACATTTCATATGTTAAGAAACAATATTTTTGCTTTAAAATGCAGGTTGTACAACATAACAATACATTACAAAAATGTGTTGTTTTCACCAGGCCTTATTGTGCAGATTTTCAGTGTGGATCTTCTACCAACATTCTTTATAATTACAATGCCAGTGTATATGAACAGGGGTTTAAAAAAATGCTGGGGGAAAAAATCTCTGCTGATCTTCTATCCACAGCATACTCTAGTCAGCTGCGAATTTGTAGTAAATTTGTCATGAATTTATCTACATATTGTGAGTTTTGAAACCTGTGCCAATTTTCAGCAAAATTGGCTACATATCAGTTTTTTTGTGGATTTTCAAAAGAGAGAGGCTGAATTTTTTTTTGCCTTTTAGTCTTGATGAAGGGGCATTTTTGGGTCAGAATCTCCTGATTCATCAAGATGTGCACTCCTCTTAATCAGGAGCAGATCAAAAGTGGCGTGTGCCTTCATTCACCACAAAAGGAGGAAGTCTAATTCATGACAAACTTTGGCATGATGCCCCCGCCATGCTTCTGGGGAGCGGGCGGGGAGAATCTGCTGGGGACCTGCCTGTCTGACTAGTCTCCCATGCGGCTTGGTCCCTGGCGGCTATTAAGCGATGTTTTTCTCTAAAATGCCACAGCATTTCAGAATTGAACAGAAATGGCTGAATTTATACAGCCAGTGTCTGATACATGCTACCCATAGATCGCACAGCATGTATCAGTTCCCTTTGAATCTCTTTGCCAGATACTTGAGTCCGTTTAGTTAGACAAGTTAAGGTTTTTTTATTTCTAGGGAAACAAAAGCACGGCGGACTCCACTTTTTTCATTGTTTAAAAATAAAGTGGAAACTGAATGGAGCAGATCTAAGCTGAGACAAAGTAACCATTTCCTCCACCCATTGAAAACATGAGATTGTTGAACTGATCAGTTTCTTCCTGTTTACTGCTTCTTAAATGGATAAAAAAAGCTTAAAGGGGTTGTCCACTACTTGGACAACCCCTTCTTGAACCAATTGTTTGGCCCCGATAAAATAAAAAAACTATACTCACCTCCTGTGCTGGCGTCGTTCCAGCGGTGTCGGCACTCGCGGTCCCAGGGCTCCCGTTCAGTTGTTGTGACACATGACCCCGGTGCACAATCAGCACTGGCGTCACTGTCCCCACCTACCTACAGATTGAACATGAAGAGGAAGTTAGGGATCAGCTGTATCCCGGACTTCCTCTTCATGTTCAGTCCATATATAGGCGGGGACAGTGACGCCAGCGCTGATTGGTTGCCGGCATCACGTGTCTCAACAACAGCACGGAAGCCCCAGGACCGCGAGTACCGACACCGCTGGAATGGCACCGCTGGAATGGCACCGACACGGGAGGTGAGTATAGGTTTTTTTATTTTATTGGGGCCAAACAATTAGTTCAAGAAGGGGTTTTCCTAGTTGTGGACAACCCCTTTAATGTAAAAGCTCCAGTATGAACCCAGCTGTGAAAAGAGGGGGATATATGCAGTATCTAATTTTTGTATGCAGACTAATGTAAAAAAAAAAAAAAAAAAAGCCTGTACAAAACCTTGAAGATGCAATCTAAATTAACTCTTCAAAGAATGTTTGACCTTTCTATTGTTAAAACCCAGAAAATGTGTTTGTTATGCTTCTAACTCTAGATACACAATTACAGCGAGGAAAGGAGGGGGCAGCGCTGACAGATTATTACTCCCATTGCTCCAATTCCTCTGGGCTTCAGTCCTAGCCCGTTCAGTTTAAATTCCCTACGGGTGGAAATGTTGCACAACAGAGCATACAATTAATGCTTCTGTGCATTTTTCTCTGATATATTTCTTGCCCAGTCTTTTGTCTTTTGCAGTGTATGGCAAGCCCTCTGCTTTTGATTTATAACTAGGATCATCTCCTGTGTACTGCTCTCACGGTGTCGCCATTGCTACTCATTTATGTGCCTATTTTATCAGGTACTATATCAATGTGTCTCTTTCTTGTTTTACAAAAGTATGATAACCATGCGATACCATATACTCTAAGCATCTGTTCACCTTCCAACACCATATTACAGCATTTATTAGTTTACTATTAAAGTTGAGTTACTTTGTAGGTAGGTTTTGCGTTACAATATGTGTATTACCAAGTCAAAACACAGATCTACTCATACATTTCAGAAGGCACCTCTTGCTCGATCAATTTTTGCGCAGAGCTTTTTTCAATAGTATGTAGTTGAAGTGTAGTCTTTGAGACACCATACAGTACGTGTCTTTCACACTGTGTTTTGTATTGCCTCTTGAAGACATGCTGTATATCAGGAGCATCTCTCAATGCAATGCATTGCTGTTATCGGTGTCGGCAGTGGTGGCTGCAGGTCGGAAGTCCTTACCTGCGATGCTTGGCCGTCAAGGTGTAGTGGCCGCCGCGGGGTACTGCACATCTGCCTCCTATTCAATTGAATGGGAGGCGGATGTGTAGTACCCCACTGCGGTCACTACAGATGGACAGTCAAACACCACAGGTAAGCACTTCTGTCTTCGGCCGCCGGCACCGATGACATCTGAACGGCGGGGGTGCCGCGCGCGGGACCCTTGCTGATCATACATAGGGCATCAATGTGAAAGTAGTGGACAACTCCTTTAATGCATAAATTTCTACACCATTTCTGCATCTCTTGGAAGGAAAAACACAGCATAAAATAGGTGCGTTTTGCTGCGTTTTTTACATGTGTTTTTCTTACAGATTTTTACTCATTAATGTGGGTGGAATTTGCAGAAAAAACGCTGAAAGAATTGACATCTGCTAGTCAAAAATAACCAACGTGTGCAAGAGACGTCAGGTTTCTCAATCACTTTACTGGCATCCGGAAACCTTTCGGGTTTTTATGACAAATCTGCGCAGAAAAAAACACGACAAATCTGCAGCATGTGCACAGGCCCTTTATAGTAGCAAACGGTTGCAGTCACAGAAAGGACAAGAAAATGAAATGTAAACAGCTCCAATAAGATCTTCCTGACCGCAGAGGTTGGCAGTGCACCCTAACAAAAGTGATGTGGCGGTTCCGCTTAACGTGGACTGACCTTAGTGGAAGCCCCTATAATGCCATCTGTCTATAACACAAATGAGTAAGTGTCAAATAGCTAGAAACCAAAGATAAAATAAAATGTGAACCATAAATAAATTACCCAAAAAACAACAGTGCATCAAATCACTTAGCTTTGTGTATTAGCTGATTGTCCTGATTTGTTTTCCCTGGTGGCTTTGAGGTTCATCAGGGGGACTTTTCCAAAGAATGAAAACTGAAAGGCACTGGCAATGAGCGCTGTGTCGCTCTCGTGGCCGCCGAGTGAATGAATGGAATGCAGCTTTATCAGTTGGATCAATGCGATGCGTAGAGGTATAGCTGAAGTTTTTAGGCGTCTGTCTGTCAACACACTTATGATTGCTTCCACCAGCAACCAGCTGAAATATACAGTCATGGCCGAAAGTGTTGACACCCTTAAAATTGTTCCAGAAAAGGAAGTATTTCTCCCAGAAAATTATTGCAATTACATATCTTTTGTTATAAACGTGTTTATTTCCTTTGTGTGTATTGGAACAACACAAAAAAAAATGAAAATTGGACATAATTTCACACAAAACCCTGGAAGACAAAAATGCTGGAAGACAGGCATGATTGTAGATGCCACTCTGGTTGTCCTCTACTTGGACAACTCCTTTTCACACCCCACACTTGGCCCCGATAAAATAAAAAAGCTTATACTCACCTCCCATGCCGGCGCCGTTCCCTCGGTGTCAGCACTCGCTCTCCCCAGGGCTCCCGTGCTGATGTTCTGAAACAATGCCAGCAAGGGAGGGGAGTATAAGCTTTTTTATTTTATACGGGCCAAACATTTAGATCAAGAAGGGTTTGTCCAAGTAGTGAACAACCCCTTTAAACACAGGCTGTCTATAATTGCGGATCAGAACAAGGTAAGTTAGAAACTGTACAGATAGGTCGTCCCTTACATTTCTTTTTGGCCACAAGATAAGTAGTGTAAAATTACCATCTTTGGAAGAAAAAAAATGCGTTGTGTTGTCAGGTGCTGTGACTCTGTGAGTTACATATTTCATGCCACCCACCTCTAGATATCTTAAGCTAACAGAAAGTGTAAAGAGGAGAACCTACCATTATGTAAAAAGTTATTAAACTTTCTCTGTAGATTTTATCTGTGAAAAAAGTAAACATAACATTTCAACCGAAGAAAATAATTAGTACCATGGAGGATAACGGTACGTGAGATAAAGACAAGTATGAAACAAGCCATTATTGGGTGTAATCTTTTGTTCTAGACATTGCATTGAGTAGACATTATAGTAGTTTTGTTTTTAGCTATTAACAATGAATACATTTATTATGGAGTGCTGATTATGTACCATGGCTTATGCATTAGTGTTTGCATACCTTTTATATTCCTTTTATTACCTAAGCCAGGTGAAGCACGGTGGCTCAGTGGTTTGCACTACAGCCTTGCAGCACTGGGGTCCTGGGTTCAAATCCGACCAGTGCAACATCTGCAAGGAGTTTGTATGTTCTCCCCGTGTCTACGTGGGTTTCCTCCGGGTTCTCCGGTTTCCTCCCACAAGCTAAACACATACTGATAGAGAATTGAGCCCCATTGGGGACAGCGATGATAATGTCTGTAAAGCTCTGCGGAATATAATATTTACAATGTGAGCTTTAGACGAGTAGGGCTTGTACTCTGCAGAAACCGTCTAGGAAAATGCTTAGTAGTGTTTAACAATAAAGCAGTAACCTAACATGCAGAAGCAATACGTAGCAGCAAATAATTCACGGCTTATGTCCAGCAATTTAATCTGCCTTGGGGAGATGTCATGAAGTGATTAGTTTCATTTCAAACATTTAGATATGCCGGTACATCTTAGCAATTTTGTTCCATGGCTCTGGTAGCACCTAGCAGACAGTGATCGTGGCAGAGTATTCTAGAAACTAAGCATGATATCTTAATTTTCCTTGCTTAAATGCCAAGTGTCTTGATGTACAACCAGTTTAAATGATTATATATGGGTACAGTTCTATATTCATGTGTTTAATACGCATTCCGCATATCCTTGCCATTTGCAGAAGAAAGGACAGTGGGAGGTAGTTGTATTTCACTCCGGCATGTGTTATGACAGATGGAGAAAATCTTTTCATGTTGGTTTTTCAACAGTCATACTCTGCAAGACTCCAAGCTCTTCCTGGCTACTGGGAAATTAAAAGTTGGCGATTCAGCCTTTAATTTTTATCCATCTGCTCCAGCTAATGAGACGTCTCATTTGTAGGCTTCACTTTGAATTACCAAATGCATGTGCAGCTTTATCATTCTTCCTCCCAGTGTGCCATCTCCTCCTGTGTAACTTACAAAGATGGATAATATTAATAATAATAGATAGCTTACTTAGACTTGGGGTTTTTGATAGACTTCTCTAGCTTAGACTTTTAGGATTGATTCTTAGAGCGAGCATTTTCTCTTAATCTCTCACACTCATAATTGTAAGGTTTTTGAATAACCCCATTTGTACTCCTACGAGCATATTCATATTAGATGCCATAAAGTGAGAATGTAATGTATCAGTATCATAAAAGACACGACATTTGCACGCACGCAATCACATAAATAACATCCCGCTACAAAGGTTTTATCTATTGGGTCTATTTCTAATGGGAAGCTAATTCTTTATGTTGTTTGCAGTGAATACATTACAAGAGACTGGTATTAAACTAGGAAAAACATTTGCAGACCAGACTCTAGGGATAAATCATATTTGCTTTCTTAACTCTGTGTCAGGTTTCAGAAACTGAAAACCTTTTATCTGGTATATAGTTTCAGCCTTATTATGATGGTACGATGATCTCCTAATCCACTGTAGGCCTCAGTTAGACATCCAGTCATCCGCGTTTCATGCTCATGTTCTGTCTGCGGTTTTCATATGTATAACACGTGTCCATTATAGTATATGGGTACTGTTTACTGCCCACAAAAAAATAAGAGATGTGCAGTTTTGTTGTAAGTCACAGATCAAACTCACACATTCTCCTCAATAGTAGAGATGAGCTGATCTTTTGAAATTTGACTTTGCTGAAAGTTCCCCAAAAATTTGATTCACGGCAAAGAGATTTCTGTGAATCTCAAAATTGGAAAATGTATAATATCCAATACATGTGGGGGAGAAGAGAGAGAACCCAGGTGAGCAAAAGAGCTAACACTCTACAGGAGAGAGAGCGAGCCCTGCAGACCATAAGAGCTTACACTCAGGAGGAGAGAGTGAAGACCCCACTGATCATAAGAGCTTGCACTCTTCAGGATCGGGAGAGAGATTGAGAGGACCTTGATAGCTTTAAGGCTATGTTCACACCCATTGTGTTTTTTTCTGCTGCAAATCTGCTGCTAATGATTCTCTGGTAGGAAAACAGCGGCGTTACAAACGTAGGTTTTGGTACATTTTTGCTTCGTTTTTTTGACCACCCATTACGTCTTATGGGTGAAAAAACGCAGCAAAAACACATCAAAAGCACAGGTGTGTTTTCTGCTGCAAAAACGCTGAAAGAAGTGACATGCTCTATGTTCCAAAAACACAACCAAGTCACAAAATACGCAGCAAAAAAAAAAAACAACATGTGTGAACATAGAATTCTGGTTTCTCATTGACTTTGCTGGTACTGCAAAAAGCTTCTGAAAATTTACATAAAAATCTGCAGAAAAATACGCTGCAAAACCCAACGTGTGTGAACATAGCCTAAGAGTTTACACTCTACAGGAGAGAGAGAGAATCCTGGTGACCATAAGAGTTTCCACTCCAGAGGAGGGAGAGAGCGAGAATCCTGGTGACCACGAGTTTCCACTCCAGAGGAGGGAGAGAGCGAGAATCCTGGTGACCACAAGAGTTTCCACTCCAGAGGAGGGAGAGCGAGAGAATCCTGGTGACCACTAGAGTTTGGACTCCAGAGGAGGGAGAGTGAGAGAATCCTGGTGACCACAAGAGTTTCCACTCCAGAGGAGGGAGAGCGAGAGAATCCTTGTGACCACTAGAGTTTTCACTCCAGAGGAGGGAGAGTGAGAGAATCCTGGTGACCACAAGAGTTTCCACTCCAGAGGAGGGAGAGCGAGAGAATCCCGGTGACCACAAGAGTTTCCACTCCAGAGGAGAGAGAGCGAGAGAATCCTGGTGACCACAAGAGTTTCCACTCCAGAGGAGGGAGAGCGTGAGAATCCTGGTGACCACAAGAGTTTCCACTCCAGAGGAGGGAGACGACCCCACTGATCATAAGAGCTTACACTCTATAAGAGCAGGAGAGAGATTGAGAGGACCTTGATGATTACAAGAGCTTACACTGTACAAGAGAGAAAGACTTTCCCAGACTTAGAAAATGATTGCCGTTCAAACTATATCCTGCTGGGAACCGCTGTTCTGTAATGGTCCAGGTACTGACCACCACTGCACAAGGCATGGTAACCTGTAAGATGTCATAGCTTCAGGGCATTATGGGGAGGCATCCATGACCACACAGAAAGATATTAGCCGGCTCTCTGATACTTCAGCAGTGTGGAAAATGGTGATGGGGACATTTTTTTTTTGTGAACTGCTAATCCTATGGCAAAATGTTTGAATTTGCATGAAAAAGCGAATTTCAGGAAATTCTACTCCAACTTAATCCTCTGCAAATGTATCCGCTCATGTCAGGTCTATAAGGAGACGAGAAAGTGTGTAACCAGAGCAGCGAGGAGGCATGGCAGAGGGGGGGGAGTTTGATCAGGACTCTGGGGACAGCGCTGTCAGAGAAACGAACCCAGGAGAAAAACAGCACGTGTGCAAGTTCTGAGGTGATTCTGGTGCCGAGGAGAGTGACGGGAGGAGCAACAGCAGCATCCGGAGCTCCTGTCCGGAAGAAAAGTGCCGCGTATCCGCCCAGCCCACACTTTGACGGTCAAGCCCCAAAGACCCAAGCGACGCCAGTCAAGGTTCCTCACTGGGTGACGTCGGTCGACAGGATGGGAACAGGCTGTGGTGGCACCATTCTCAGACATGTGCGCCAGTGACAAGATGTCGCAGAAGCTCCGGAGGTGTCAGATCGGAGATTCACAGTCGGGTTGGCGACCAGAAAGGACGCGCGAGACGGGCCGTTACCTTTGACAGAGACATATAGTACCGGGCACGGATAGAGGGAAAGACAGTAGTCAGACGGGGACCAGAAGACGCCAGAGCGGCATCGCGAAAGTGGATAGAGAGTTACGGGGGAAACGGGCAGCGAATTGTGATAAAAATAAAGTATTGCCAAGGCTTTAAAAGACTGTCCCTCGCCCAGTATAGTTGATGACAATCTAGTTCCCCTTCCCTCCAGTAGATCATTTTAAACTACCAGCCCCTGAATTCTAGTGTATCCTGATATTCTGTTATGTGATTTACTGCTTATTTTACTGTCAAACGTTGTAAAGAAATTACCATATAAAACGTGTTTTATAATTAAAATTAGTTGTTAAATTTAAGGAGTATACTGTTGTTCCACCTGTGTCGCCGCTGTTGCATTCTGGTACCTGCTTGTATATAGACAAGTGTAAAACTTGGACAGCGCACTGATGGCACCCTAGCTGCATCCCAGTGCTGTCCGATTTTCTGTGACTGACTGTTAGGAGAAAGTTTACAAACTTCCAATGGCATTTTTTTTCAGATGAGAAACTAATAAAATACTGATGGTAAAAATTGATCCTTTGATGAAAACTTGATTCAGCAAATGAATGGAAATCAGTCACGTAAGAGAAAAATCCCTGATGTCTGAGTGAGGTCTTAATTAAAGCTCAATGCAAGGTGACCCAAAGCTCATAGTGATTGATTCCATTCACATCATAGGTTTTGGGCTTTGTGGGAAAATATACAGGACACAAATATGAGGGGAAACTTTTTAAAATGCAATTTTAACACTCTGCAATACCTACATTTGCAAACATTGTGCTTATATACAGAGAAATTACATTGGCTTTGCTGGAGCCAAGTTTTCTGTTTCTCCTCTCGCCTCCTTTAACGATTCAGCCTGCTGTTTGTTTTTCATTTACTGTTTTATATGACTTCTGGGTCTCTTACACTGTCAGAACATTGTTATAGTATAATATGTGATTATACTGCTACTAATCTTACACCCAAGGAGCAGATTTGGGACTGAGCGTGAGGCACTGTTTCTGAGATGGTTAGCTTAGGTTAAATATCCCTTCTTTTCAGTGGCGGTATATAATAACAATGGATGTTTTTATAGCATGTTGCACAATTTCTCTATACGCTGCTGATATCAGGCAGGATACATTTTGTCCTGTTAGACTTAAATATATGAATTCCTTTAAATACTTTACAGCAGATATGTTACAGTGATTAATTGTAAAAATAGCCAAATTAAGCATAATTGCAAAAAGCTATGACATTGTTGCTAATTTACGCAACCATACATTATGACCCGGTTCATTAAGCTGTTTTTGACAGAATTGTTGCATAAAATGTCTTGACATGTCACAATATTTGTGCACATCTTATGACTTTTGGCCTTTCTATGCCATTTTCAGACGGCTCCACCAACATTGGCGGATCTGAAGTTGGACGGTGGCATGACAAAGCCTACCTAGCAAATATATTACAGTTTATGCCTCTAAAGTTGCGTAAATTACGCAGGAACAGTACTTCAGCCCCTAACTGGAGTAAGATTTGTGACTCAGGTGCACAGCAGTTTTAAGATATGCCTAATTCATTAAGCGATAGATGCCTCTTAATCTATTAGGGGCAGCTTACTCCTGCGTTCCCTTCATTATGAATGGCGTTTAAAATGCTAGTCTTAGCAATTTTTGGGCCTTTATTCTTGTGTTGTCTTAGTCCAGAACATTCTGCACACCAGCAGCACACAGACCCTATAACAATCAGTCAAAGATATAATTCATATGAGTAATGGATGTGAAAAATAACAGCATGTACCATAAGAGTAGGGTGAGTTACTTTGTAACAAATGGCAAATAGAACGTGTTCATGATGTTAATAGTGGCCTGAAACGTCCGCTTCCTATACACATGACTGGACAGATCTTTCCCACGGTCATGTGAATTTGGCCTTAAATCAATGCCGTTGAAGAGTATATGTGACAATGTAATCGCAGTATTATTTTTATTCAAAATTATCTTATAAAATGTATGTAAAACATGCTATTACAGTAATCAAAATATATTTTGCTAATTTAGAAGGAATAAACCCATAAGTATGGAATGCCCACCAAACCTGCTAAATACCAGTATATTGCTTGTTAATGGAGTTTTATAAACCTCTTTGCTCCATATCTCAGTAATGTCCAAATTTAGGATAGGTTTACAAAAGTTAATCTGCTAAAATCTGTATAAATATGCAGTGTAAAAAAACAAACCAATACTCAACTTACCATCATCTGTTACTGCTCCGATGACTACATTTACCTGATCCCTGACTGGTCTATTTTCTTCAATCTCTGATAAAGATACATAAAGATACAGTGCTGCTTGAAAGTTTTGGTAACTCTTCAGAATTTTTCTGCATCAATATATTCTAAAATTACACAAGATTTTCATTCAAGTTCTAAAAGTAGATAACAAGAACCAAACTAACAAATGAGTAAAAAATATTAGACTTTGTCATTTTTTGTTGAGGAAATATATCCAATATCACATGTCTATGAGTGTCATAAGTATGTAAACCTTACTTTCAGTGATTCCTTGTGAACCAATAACTGCCTCTAGATATTTCCTGTAATCATTGATTAGTTCTGCACATTGGCTTGGAGGGATTTTAGCCCATTACTTCATACAAATCCGCTACAACTCTATTATGTTACCAGGTTTTCTGTATGAACTGCTCATTTCAGGTCCTTCCACAATATTTCTATAGAATTAAGACCATAACTTTTGACTTGGCCATTCTAAAACATTAACTTTCTTGTTCTTTAACAATTTTGCATTCTTGTTTTGGATCATTGTCTAGCTCCATGAACTTTGTTCTCTTCAGAATCATCTCATGGACAGATGTTGTGACATTTTCCTTAAAAATTTGCTAATAAAATTCAGAATTCATTGTTCCATCAATGATAGTGAGCTGTCCGTGCCCAGATGCAACAAAACAGACCCAAACTTTAATATTTTGTTCCAAAAACCTTCTGCCTTTCCAGTTTATCTTTAGCAAACTGGAGATGGCCAGCAGTGTTCCTTTTGGAGAACTGTGGCTTGAAATCCTTCTATGCACACCATTGTTATTTAGTGTCCTCCTGAAGGTAGAATCACAAACATTAACATTAGCCAATGTGAGAAAGACCTTTAATTTCTTAGAGACTACCTTGGGTTCCCTTGTGACTTCGCGGACTATGCTCTTGGAGTGATATTGTTGGTTGACCCCTCCTGAGCAAGGTAATGATGATCTTGAATTTCCTCCATTTCTATACAATCTGTAAGTCTAATATTACTACTTTGTTTGATTTGGTTCCCTTTATCTACTTTTAGGACTTGTGTGAAAATGTGATGGTTTTAGGTAAACTTTTTGCAGAAATGTGGAAAATTCTGTTGGGGTCACAAACTTTTTGGCACAAATATATGTGACCACTGTAATGCACACGCCCGGACTGACTGGCATGTGCATGTATATGTAGTGATTCCACTGGACCGTACCGGAGAGTGAATGCCTGGAGGGGCGTAACTATCCACCCGATCCGACCAAGGTCGCACGACGGCATACGACGCCAGTGCACCAAGGAGGGACCGAGCAGAGGGACCAGGTGCTACTCCAGGTCAGACCCCGGACACGGCTGTTGACCCACACCGGGGAATACAGGAACAGGCAGGTTAGGCTGGCACACAGACTGATGGGTACAGGCAGACACGGCAGGTATGCAGACGGGTGGATGCTTGCGAGCACGACTTGTATGCAGACAGGGAGGTACTGGCAGGTACGGCCGGTATGCAGGCAGGTGGATGTTGGTAAGCACGACTGGTATGCAGGCAGGGGGGTACTGGCAGGTGCGACAGGTTGGAGCACAGAGTGGATAGGACCCAGTACAGACTGGGACTCAGGAACAGAACCGCCGATGCGGTGGACAAACACAGCAGAGTGAGGCCACCCGGAGCGGCGAGCAAGAGCAGAGCAAGACGAGACCGCCTGGAGCGGTGAGCGAGAGTAGAGCAGGACGAGGCCGCCTGGAGCAGAGAGCAAAGGGTCAGAGCAGAGCGAGACTTCCGGAGCAGCGAGCAAAGGGTCAGAGCAGAGCGAGACTGCCGGAGCAGCGAGCAAAGGGTCAGGGCAGAGCGAGACTGCCGGAGCAGTGAGAAAAGGGTCAGGGCAGAGCGAGACTGCCGGAGTAGTGAGCAAAGGGTAAGAGCAGAGCGAGACTGCCGGAGCAGTGAGCAAAGGGTAAGAGCAGAGCGAGAATGTCGGAGCAGTGAGCAAAGGGTCAGGGCAGAGCGAGACTGCCGGAGCAGTGAGCAAAGGGTCAGGGCAGAGCGAGACTGCCGGAGCAGTGAGCAAAGGGTCAGAGCAGACAAGAACCGCCGGAGCGGTGAACAAGGCAGAGCAGGCGGAAACCGCCGGAGCGGCAAGCAAGGCAGGGAAGAGGGGACAGGGCTCTGTTCACACGGAACAGACAGGAAGGGAAAGGCAGAACCAGATACCCACAGGGTACTTGCAGTGAAGTCGCGAGTGGACCACAAACTCACAAACGGAAGTACAGTGACAACGAGCAGGAGTTAGGTACGAGTTCAGACTCTGCAGAAAAAGGGAAGATATGGGCGTAGAGAGAAACGGGAAACAGGCTGGAAGATGGTTAGGGCAGGAACAGACACTGGGAAAAGACACAGACAACAGATCTAGGTATACGGCCCCTAGAGGGCAGAAGGAACAGGCTAAGAGCGTGTTCACACGGGCCTGGAAATACAGCCTCCAGGAAAGGCAGAAAGACAGCTGGCTAGAGTACACAGACAGGACACAGTTCAGACATGGGAACTGATACCGCAAGGCAGGAAACATAGACAGGACCTGGCACATCAGTGACTAGAAGCCAACTGACAGAACAAGATGCTCAGGCAAGGATTCCAGGGAGGAGCTGGGTTAAATACCAGGTGACAGACAGCAATAGGCTGAGGAAGCATCAGGGGTGTGTCTGCAGTAGCTATAAGAAACAGGAAGTTCAGCGGTAGTCGCCCTAAGCAGACAGAGCAGAGCAAAGCAGACCATATGGAAAGAAGCCAAAGTGATAGTCTGGACTGGAAATCAAGTGTGTGCTCTTGCACAGTGGGAGATGGACCACTATGCAAGGACGCCGCCAGGTATGTTACAACCACTTCTAGATAATTATCCGCACTTGAAGATTGTTCTGTGGACTCACACGTAATCCACTGTAAAATCCCATCACTAGAATGTGATTGTTGATTTCACTGCATTTAAACATTTACTACATTTCAACATATAAATTTATAGGAAAAATCCACAACAAATCTATGTTTTTTCTTTAACAAGAATTGATAAAAATCCACACTACAGATAAATTTCCTTGCAGAACGTTTTACAGAAGGTGGTGGAGATTTGTTAAAACCTTATCTGCATGCCTGGTACTTTAAACTGCTGCGGACCTGTGCAAATCCACCAATAAAATCAACAACATTTCTGACCTTCGTGAACTTTCCCATACTCTGACTAAGGTAACTCAACATAACTTCTTCCAGTTGAATCCAAATGTAACTAATAGTAGCCAAGGGAACTTAAAGAGCATTTACTAAAATAAAGGAGCTGCCACAGTCATCTCACAGTCAGAGTGCTCATCTCAGTCATCCTAAGCTCTGAAAGGCAAGGTGGTCTTCAGATATCTGCAACCCTTCATTTTAGCCATTGGCGAGGATCCCAGGAGTTGAATCAGTTTACTGCATATTCTATTGACATTCAGTATGTGCTAAGAAAATACCATTTGTTTTAAATGCTAATCAAGACAATTGTCTCTAAGAGATCTTTAAATCACAGGCAACCATGAAGACAACAACCCCTGGATGCCAGTTGTTCTTGCACTGGCACTCTACACTTGATTTCCTTTGAACTGCTCTCTATACCTTCAGATTGTCAGTTCTGTGATGGGTCTATTTGACAGAATTCCCTTTGATGCCTTTGAATTTAGCAATGTCTATAAGAAAATACCACTTGAAGTGGGAAAAGTAGTATTCTGTAGTAACAGCTTGCTTTGTAAAGCCTCTGTTTATATAAAGACACATAATTGTTTAAATACACCAATTACTAAGATACATTAGCACTGTATGTATTTAGTTTGTCCAGTTTTCACAAATTATGTTGCCCACGTAAATAGCTGTGAATGTATTCTTTGCTGATGGACACACAACATGATGAATGGCTGTTATGTTAACTGTGAAGTGTGTTCATTGGGATAATGCACATATATTGATTATGAAGGTAATTCTAGGTAAAACTCATAAAACCTTTCACAGAGTGTGCCCCAAATAGCTTGGCTGAGTGTTTGAGCATGAATAATAAGCAGCTGTCTTTGTGAACTATTCAGCCATGCATCCGAGACACTGAAACTAATAGTAATCTATCAGAGATTAAAACATGATGCTAGTGTATTGAGTAAATGGCAGATGCATCATGGATTTCTCCAATATTATTGATGGATAGAATGTCTGTTTAGTGAATAAAAGCATTATGAAAGAGTAGTAATTTATATGTGTATTCTACACTTGATCATCAGTAAAGGTTTTCCAATATTTTTGGTTGATCAGCAGCCTCTCTGTGAGTGTGTGAATGCGTTTTACCTTCAATGGTATTTTCCACCTGCTGGTGGGTATTTCTAGTAATGCACATATATATTCATAAATATACATATACAGCTCTTCATATGCTTTTGACAAGAATTCATCCTCATCAGGGGTGTAACTCGAAAAAGCATGCCCCCATTGTGAAAGCATTACATTTGACATTATCTACTAAATCCCTTTTTTAAGCTCTCAGGACCTCCTCCTTTTTTCCCAATTTTGCTCTCCTTTTTCCCATCAAAGCTCTTATGGCAGCCCCTTAATTTTAGCCATTGGCGAGGGTCCCAGGAGTTGCATCAGTTTACTGTATATTCTATTGACATTCAATATGTGCTAAGAAAATACCATTTGTTTTAAATGCAGTATTTTGGCGCACTATGAGGCCATGCTAAAATTTTGCAACTTTTGGCATTCTCGTGCCATTTTTGCCCAGCTCCAACATTGTGGGCAGGGCGATCTCTGCTTGTCAAATTCATAATGAGGGGTGCTATGCCACAAATTTTGCTCCAGCAGGAACTGCAGAAGGATTTGGGGTGAGGTTCACGCTACTTGTCCGATGTAAGACTCTTCATGAATCAAGAGTTTCTGACTCCAGAACATCTCCTTATCTAAACCAGCTTGAACATTGATGGTCTTGATGAATCAGGCCCATAATTTCTGCCCTATAATATTCTTGCTCTCCCAGAATTTAAGAAAGACTCCCAGAAAAGGGTTGCCCTACTGATACAGTTGGCAAAGCTGCTAAGCAATGTTGATACGTCCCGGAAACTAGCATTTTTGGCTTCTTTTTAGAGAATCCAAGGCGTGCTGTCGTCAAACAGAGCCCTGTCATCCAGTCACACATTTAATGAATGTGAAATATGTGTTGTTGTCGTTTGAATTACACTTTGTCTATAATTACTAGTAATATATACAGTACAGACCAAAAGTTTGGACACACCTTCTCATTTAAAGATTTTTCTGTATTTTCATGACTATGAAAATTGTACATTCACAATGAAGGCATCAAAACTATGAATTAACACATGTGGAATTATATACTTAACAAAAAAGTGTGAAACAACTGAAAATATGTCTTATATTCTAGGTTCTTCAAAGTAGCCACCTTTTGCTTTGATGACTGCTTTGCACACTCTTGGCATTCTCTTGATGAGCTTCAAGAGGTGGTCACTGGAAATGGTCTTCCAACAATCTTGAAGGAGTTCCCAGAGATGCTTAACACTTGTTGGCCTTTTTGCCTTCACTCTGCTTTCCAGCTCTCCCCAAACCATCTCGATTGGGTTCAGGTCTGGTGACTGTGGAGGCCAGGTCATCTGGCGTAGCACCCCATCATTCTCCTTCTTGGTCAAATAGCCCTTACACAGCCTGGAGGTGTATTTGGGGTCATTGTCCTGTTGAAAAATAAATGATGGTCCAACTAAATGCAAACCGGATGGAATAGCATGCCGCTGCAAGATGCTGTGGTAGCCATGCTGGTTCAGTATGCCTTCAATTTTGAATAAATCCCCAACAGTGTCAACAGCAAAGCACCATCACACCTCCTCCTCCATGCTTCACGGTGGGAACCAGGCATGTAGAGTCCATCCGTTCAGCTTTTCTGCGTCGCACAAAGACACGGTGGTTGGAACCAAAGATCTCAAATTTGGACTCATCAGACCAAAGCACAGATTTCCACTGGTCTAATATCCATTTCTTGTGTTCTTTAGCCCAAACAAGTCTCTTCTGCTTTTTGCCTGTCCTTAGCAGTGGTTTCCTAACAGCTATTTTACCATGAAGGCCAGCTGCACAAAGTCTCCTCTTAACAGTTGTTGAAGAGATGTGTCTGCTGCTAGAACTCTGTGTTGCATTGACCTGGTCTCTAATCTTAGCTGCTGCTAACCTGCGATTTCTGAGGCTGGTGTCTCGGATAAACTTATCCTCAGAAGCAGAGGTGACTCTTGGTCTTCCTTTCCTGGGGCGGTCCTCATGTGAGCCAGTTTCTTTGTAGCGCTTGATGGTTTTTGCAACTGCACTTGGAGACACTTTCAAAGTTTTCCCAATTTTTCGCACTGACTGACCTTCATGTCTTAAAGTAATGATGGCCACTCGTTTTTCTTTACTTAGCTGCTTTTTTCTTGCCATAATACAAATTCTTACAGTCTATTCAGTAGGACTATCAGCTGTGTATCCACCAGACTTCTGCACAACACAATTGATGGTCCCAACCCCATTTATAAGGCAAGAAATCCCACTTATTAAACCTGACAGGGCACACCTGTGAAGTGATAACGATTTCCGGTGACTACCTCTTGAAGCTCATCAAGAGAATGCCAAGAGTGTGCAAAGCAGTCATCAAACCAAAAGGTGGCTACTTTGAAGAACCTAGAATATAAGACATATTTTCAGTTGTTTCACTCTTTTTTGTTAAGTATATAATTCCACATGTGTTGATTCATAGTTTTGATGCCTTCAGTGTGAATGTACAATTTTCATAGTCAGGAAAACACAGAAAAATCTTTAAAGGAGAAGGTGTGTCCAAACTTTTGGTCTGTACTGTATATATATATACAGACAGAATGTCCAGTGTATTTCCATGTCTAAAGCTTGTTTTCCTTGCCTGTTGCTTGTAAGATAAATCTGTCCTGAGTAGGATGGAGGGAAGACTGGCTGAAGTAGTGCCAGTACGGAGACAATGATACTATATGACTGCCATTAAATGGGAGGCAAGGCAAGTGTAATATGCTAAGAGACTTTGCCCACTCTTTGATGCAGCAGCCATCATTAAAAATGTGGTCTACATTAGAGGAACCATATCAAGAGGAGAAAGGATCAACATTTCAGAAAACTTAGAAATGGCACATCAACTAAAACAAATCTACACACACATTTCGACTCAAAGGGATGAATTCAATACATTTCCATTTGTAGTAGTAATTTAGTAGAACCACTTCATCAGTAGATGTTATAGAAATGACATGCCACAGCTCTCTACAAACCTTCTCCTTGTCCGCTTTTATTACAGCCTTAATGTTACAGATGATAAAATCTTTTGAAATTGAAATGTCAGGTTCAACAAATTTATTTAAGTATTTGCTTTACAGCTAATTGATTTGCCGTGAATAACAATACTGTAAAGCCTCCATTTATCATGAAGAGATGTGTATAGCACTCTGAGGTCTAATAGAAGTGCATCCAACCTATTTCAAGCTCTGAGACAAACCACCAGCACATTTAATAGCACCACACAATGACAGATTTTTCATGTTTTATAAAATGTAGAAACAGTACAAAATTAACCCTCTGAGCTATTAGTGATCAGGCAGACCATTATGTGTAGATCACTGACTCAAACTGTTGGTGTCACTGTCAGAGGTAACATCAACCTCCTTTTACTGAGACGAATGATGTGCCATATATTCCCTAAAGCACTCTGTTGTGTTAGTAGCTCATACATTATCTGTATAATGTTTTTTTTTTACACTACCACATCCATTTTATTTATACCATACATTTTATACAATGCTATGATTTACTTTTTACATCTCGTCAACCCCTATTATTGGAATCTTGCCAAAAAGCATGTAACAAAATAATGTTAGGTAGGTAAATACGTGTACAAATGTACAAAATGTGCCAGCAAGCCACGGTATGGATGTGGCTTGTTAGTTTGTCAAATTGGACAAGTAAAAACAGGCATGAAAAGCTAAATGTCTACATTTTATTATTAAAATTTTTTTGTACATAATTCAACTATCCTCCCAAAAATAAATCCTAGGTAGGTACGTGTCTAAAAATCCAGCACATGAAACAACATGCACATGTGATGTTTTGTTGTGTCGTGTACAGATGTAATATTTGACTAGTAAAACATATGGTACAAAAAATTATTGCAAGACGCGCACTTTGCAACAGACAATAGCAATTAAAGGTCTGGATTTGGTGGCATTTTGTTTTGTATTAAAAAAACACCAACTATTCCCCTTCTCTATAAGGATTGCAAAAGAAATGCAAAAACTCAGGCACGCTGTTTTTGTAAAAAATATTGGGCTTACTTGCTGGTTTTAGTGCAATAGCAATGAAGAAAAAAGTGTGTAATTGTAATTGAAATGCCACATGAGAAAAAACAGCTAGCCGATCAATCACACTGAATCTGTCAGTGCTGCTGGCACCTCTCCGATCTCTCTCCCCCTAGAATCTCTGTGTTATTCATAGGCCACGGCCCCACTATCAGTATTTGGTCTGTATTCGGTCAGTATTTTTTCTCAGGAGTGGGTGCTCGAACGTCATTATCTTCGCCCATCAACTCGCCCGTGACATGATTTCGGGTCACTGATGGGGTGTCATGAAAGTCAGGAGTCAGCTGATGACCCCCATAACAGTCATTAAAGAGCTCAAAATAAAAGTTCAAATCATCCACCGCACTTGGAATTTTTTTTTCCCATTTTCCAGTACACTAGGTGGTAAAATTAATGCTGACATTCAAAAGTACAACTCGTTCTGCAAAAACCAAGCCCTCACATGTCAATGTGGACAGAAAAATAAGAGTTATGGCTCTGGGAAAAAGGGGAGAAAAAAAATAGAAACACAAAAATGGAAATTGGCTGCGGCCTGAAGGGGTTAAATATCTGGGAAGTGAGGAGACCAATTCCTGGAGTTTTGGAGAGGAGTGTTGTCCCATTCTTGTCTGATGCGGGATTCTAGCTACTCAACAGCCCTGGGACTTCTCTGCTGGATTTTTTATTTTGTGATGTTCCAAATGTTTTCTATTGGTGACCGGTGTGGACTGCAGGCGGCCAATTCATCTCCAGGACCTTTCTTCTGTGAAGCCATGCTGTTGTGATAGATGCATTATGTGGTTTGCATTCTCTTGTCTAAATGAGCAGGGCCTTCACTGAAATAGATGTCTGGATGGGAGAATGTGTTTTTCTAAAACCACTAGATAATTCTAAGCATTGATGGTGCCTTTCAAGATTTACAACCTGCCCATGCCATAGGCACTAATGCAACCCCATACCATCAGAGATGTAGACTTTTGGACCCTGCGTTGATAACAAGCTGGATGGTTCCTCTCCTCTGGAGTCTGCAGGACACTGTGTCCGTAGTTGTCATATAGGATTTCAAATTTTGGTTCATCTGACCACAGGACAGTTTTCCATTTTGCCTTAGCCGATTTTAAATGAGCTTTGGTCCAGAGAAGATGGCAGGGTTTCTGAATGATGTTGATATATGGCTTCTTCTTTGCATGATAGACCTTTAATTTGCATTTCTGGATTGCACTGCAAACAGTATTCACAGACAATATGTTAATAGGTCTGGATGTCTGCCCAACCCGTGACATCCTACAAGGACGATTAAAATGGTAAATTACAAATTTTATATTGCATGAAGAAAATCTGCTTAATCAAATACTTTTACCATTCAATGGCTATATATATATATATATATATATCACCTTTTACTTTGCATTGCTGACAATTCAGACTTGTAAATGTTGCATTTATATTTCCTCTGATGAAGCACAAAGTTTAAATATTTTACATCAAAATTATGATTTTTTTTTTATGCAGGTTAGTTTTAAACCTAGTAATCTGAACTTGCGTTTCTGACATCTAAAACATTCCCGTTCTAGTGTGGAGCAGATTTTATAAGATTATGACAACCATTTAGTTATGTTATAAACTCCGGAAACTTTTCTTCAGTTCCTCCCTATGCAAGAAGACCAGATCCAGAAATCTGAGCCTAAGTCTCACATTATCATGATTCTTGATCACAATCACATTGATAAAATATTTGCAATACTTGGCACATTAGAAGATTTCAGTCAAGTCCCCTGTAAGTAGTAAAAATTATCAAATCTGAGATTATTTTTTTCATCGCAAGTTCCAACAGGACAGATAAAGATGTATCCTTTCTTAATTTGTTAAAACTAACTTATCCCTCGGTATATGCCGCAAGATGTTAAACAAACATAAAAAAACATACGTCCGACGGATGCCTCAACTGAAATCTTCTGTCGGCCATCTGTCACCCATATACCGTTATTTAAAAAAAATGCATATATTAACATATTTTTTTTATATTGGATGACGCATATTGTATTAATATGTTATCATATCAAAATGTATACCTTAAAGGGACCTTGTTACATTGAATGTGTTGTCTGATATGCAGGCATAATTTTATAGAGCAGGAGAAGCTGAATAGATTACAAGTTTTGTGGAAAAAGATAAAGTATAACCAAAATATTATTTAGTTCCATGGTTACTCTGGGTTTAGGAGTCAAGTGGGTGGTACTAATCAGTGATTGACAGCATTTCGCAGTATAAGGCTGTGTGCCTACGATGCGTTTTTGGTGCGTTTTTTGGTGCGGAAACACTCCAGAAACGCGTTGCATACCCATGACTTCTTATGACATTCTGCAAGTTCTGTGCACATGGTCAGGATTTTTTCTGCGCGGATTTTACTCGCAGAAAAAATACGGACATAACCAACCATGCTTTTCTGCATGCGTATTTGCCTATACAATGCATGGCAAAAACGCGTCAAAAATGCATGGAAAAAAGTCATGCGTTTTTCTGCCAAGGAGATGCTGAAATGCTCAGGAAAATTTCTGCTTAATTTCTGCATCGTCGGCACTAAGCCTAAGCGTGCATACAGTGATATCTGACAATCTCTTATTTAGTCCGCCCACTGGACTCATGGCCAAAAGTTAGCACTGATTTAACTAAATAGCATATAAGTTATACTGAATCTTTCTGCCACAAAGCTATTTATCAATTTATTCATCTCCTTCTGCTCTGTAACCTGCTTGCTATAGATTGCATGGCTTTTTGAAGCCGACAGGTTCAAGAAGGGTTAAGGGTTAAGGGTCAATTTTTTGAGGCTTTTCACCAGTTTTTTTTTTTTTTTTCATCAAAAATGTAAAAAAAATATTGCATGTCAATTTTACAAAAAAAAATGGACTTTTATGCAAAGTTCTTCTGGTTGCAATGCTTTCCATGAGTGGGTGAGGTTAGCTATAGTAATTGGTCTGAGTCAGATTTATGAATTGCATCTGTTTAAAAATATTGCAAACAGGTTGGAGCAAATCATGGAAAGACAGCCATGAGCAGAATTGGCTTCAGGATTTTCCCTCATGATGAAATCCTTCAGCTGTTCTATCTAAGGTACAATAGAGTCTAGCCTCATACTTCAGATCTGAAATATTGTCAAGAAAATCATTGATATTCTTTAAACGCAGTGTCACTTTGTGTTAAAAAAAACAACATCTAATGTAGATCCAAAAGACCGATAACATCTTGGGACGTCAGGTCTCCCATGCCCTCCAACCCAGCAGCATTCCCATGTGTATGATTAAATTTCCTGCCTAACCAGCCCTGTATAATGTTATTCAGTTAAATAAATGTTATTTAAAAAATACATTTATAAGGTCCCCTTTTCCTATGCTAATTAGGGCTTTGACTAGTCGATGGGGAGTTAGTGATCCCAGACTAGACGGCCCTCTCTCCATGTTATCACGCCTCTGCACGAGCGGTGTCATCACCAGCGCATGCGAATCTTGCGCATGGGCACCGCTCATTTCGGCAACGTCACTGCGCCTTTGTTGCTGGGCGTACACTTCCCGGTCTCAGAGGTGCACTGCGCATGACCAGAAGCTCAGAAGATGGCCTCCGGTCCTGCGCAGTGCACCTCTGAAGCCAGGAAGCATACACCCGGCTGAAAAGCCGCAGTGACGCTGCTGAAATTAGCGGCGCCCTTACATGAGATTTGCGTGAGCTGATGATGACCCCGGCTTGTGCAAATTATGTTATCACGCCAACATAGAAAAAGGATTGACTAGTCTGGGGGAACTAACGCACCATCGACTGGTCAAAGCCCTTATAAGCATAGGAAAAAGGGACCTTATAAATGCTTTTTTAAAACATTTATTTAACTGAACAACGTTATACAGGGCTGGTTAGGCAGGGAATTTAGTCATACATATGTGATTGCTGGAGGGCATAGGGGACCTGATGGGTTACCTTTAATAAGCTCTACTACTACTGGAAGAAGGCAGAAATTGATTTTTGATGTTGTTCTCCATTAGAGTCTATAATAATTTATTATAACTCCTATTGAACAGGTTGGATAGTGAGACTGACCAGTAGATGCACCTCTTTATTCAATCTTTGTCTAAATGATATGGTGGCAGATTTGCATGGCGATTCTCTCAATAGGTGTGAATCCCAGAAGTAGAATACATTTATGGCATATCCTGAGAATATGGCAAAAATGCCTCCGGTGTAAGCTTAAATTGGCTTTTTATAGCTAGAAAACCGACCCTAATCCCAGCTTCTGTCTTAGAGGGACTTTGTCAGCTCAGAATGACTAAGTTCCGGCAACTCAGTCCTTCCTGTCAAGGACAATAATTTATATACACCTTCCCATCTGCTTGTTTTTCTCAATCTCCACCCCCCTCTTCTTTGATTGACAGATCTGGCTTCAAAGAGCCAGAGAAGGGGCAAAGATAGATGGAAACCAAGCAGATGGGAAGTATATAAATGGGAAGCCGTGAAGCACCGAGCGCCTGTACTTGGTTTGAACAGTAATGCTGACAGAGTCCCTTTAAAACGTCCTACACCGTACATGTCTCAATAAGTGAACCATATGATGACAGACAAGCATTCCTAGTAGATTGCATTACCACTCAGCTCCCTGACAATTGAGTAGTGTACTATCTTCCTTAAGTTTTTGTCCCTGACCACGTTAAATATCACGTGCTATCAGATACACTGCATAATGGGAATAAGACCTTAGGCACAATATTGATGACTTTGGGACCTGAGCTGCTATGGCAAGTCAGATTAATGAGTTCCACCGCTGTATATTATCTCATATTAGAACTTTGTTGTTTGTTTTGCTTTAGGCTTTTTTTAGACAATACATAATAAAAGATCGACTGTCACAGAAATTAAGATTGTAGCTGCCACATATGCGCCAAAAATTAAAAAATTGTTTATATGCAGCTAACTTCACATATCCCCATTCTTTACAAACCGAAGAGACAAATATGCTTTTAGAGCAGATTTTTATCTGCACTTATTTTTTATTTAGTCTTCGTTAAACTGAATACCTAGTGATAATATTAATCTGAGTATAGCACAAATATGAAAGTTGGCCATGCATCCCAACCTCCCTAAAAAATGTAATTTATTTAGTAGAAAAGAGGGAGACTAACCTCGGGCTGTGACTTTTGACAGTGGTTTATATCCTGGCAGGATTATGCGTATTAAAATATTATGCTTCGTCCTTGTTTCCCCTGAAATCTGCCATCTGGGGTTCTCATGCCCATAAGAATGGCAGCAGATTTACCCACCGTTATTCCAGGGTGTATGGGCCTTTTGTCACAGATCAGTGACAGATACTTTAGATCGCTATATTCATCCCTGACATCCTTTCTGCTGCAGAATCTCTCTTTTGACTTTTAGATATTAACAGGATCCCATCAGGGGTTCTGGTAACAATATCGTTCTCACCATTAGGGCGCAGTCAGATGGCCATATAGCACGTACGTCATTCGCGTCACGAGGTGTGGACTGGCCGACAGCTCTCCTGACCTGAGTGTGACAGCTGCCTAGAAATACATGAAGCTGCCAGCCAGTCCGAGCATTGGGATGCAATCGTCGTACGTGTTATATGGCCGTCTGACTGCGCCCGTAGACTAACAGTAGTAAAATGAGGACAGTTATAGCCCCTGATTCATCAAGACCAGAGTTGTACCAGTCTTGATGAGGGGGGTGTGTTGGAGACAGACAATCCTCACCATAAATCTTACACCAGTCATGGATTGGAGTTAGATTTGTGCCACAGATTGTCTAGACGCAGTCGTCACCACTCCCATCACACCACAGTTTCGCCCATATGGCCAAAAATGGCATGAAAACGCCAAAATTATTGCACAAAAATTTTGCGACTTTTAATTCAAAGCGTTTTACTCCAGATTTCTGGTATAATCACTATTGTGAATCTGGGCGATAAATCACGTCAGACTAACACTGTGTTGATACCTTTAAGTAGACATCATAGTTTAGTTATCGGTGACATCACCCACCCGTGTCTGACGGCCCATTCTTTAGACTGATGTTCTCCCGTGTTCACTAATGTTTATTCCTATTCTTCACGTTTTCTTTGTTATTGTTTCTATTTTCTGCTGCTACTGAACAGGAAAGATTACATTCTGCCAAACCAAAATATAGTTTAATTTCATTATATGTAACGATGCTAAAACAAGCAGTGTGGCCCGCTCCACTAGGTTCAATACTAAAGGTTAGATTGGGAAATTAACATCAGTTTGTTAAAGCAACATCAGTACGCTCAATTCAGCTTGGAAGATTGATATGCTTTATTGGAAATTTTTGTAGAAACAAAGGAGCTATGCTTCACTGCCTATATTTGTTAAAATGATGTTCTCTATGGTTCATGCTAAAGTGATATGGCCATGCTCACTTAGATGTAATGGAGAAAGACTGCAGAATGAATATCTGTAATGTGCGTGTCATTTACACACGTCTTCCCCTTGATACCTGTAGATCTTTTGTTCGCCGACTCGCTGTTTTTAAAAAATACATCTCCTTTATTTGAAAAAGCCTGCATTCTTGTAATGAGAGTAAAAGGTTTTATTTTTTTTTAAGATATACAGTGATGAGAAAAACTAAGTTTTACGTATCGGGACGTAATAAAAAAAAAATCTGTTCCACAACCTCAGATGAAGAACATCACATGACAAATTACACTGACATTATGTGTTTAACAACATGTAGAAATAGCGTGTGAAAAATGATGTACACCCCATGAATGTATAACTTGTAGAACCATCTTTGGCAGCAATAACTGTAAGTAAGGATTTTCTCTATGACTTTATCAGTCTCTCACATCATTCTGGAGGAATTTTGGCCCACTCTTCCTTATGACGTTGCCTAACCCCTTAGTGGCCACCAGTATGCCTTAAAACTGACCTGAGATATGAGAGGATAGCATCCCCTGACGGGTGAAAATGCCGCAGCTGTCAGCTGTACACTACAGCTGACACCCTGCTGCAGCAGTTCTGATCGGTGTTGGCATCGACCATGGCCTTTAAACCACTTGGATGCTGCTGTTAATAGTGACTATGGCATCTAGATGGTTAACAGTGGAGGCACCCTCTTTAACCCAATCGGCACTGAGATCATGATTGTGTGGTCCTGATGGTTGCCAGGGCAATTCACAGCCACATAATGGCCTTAGAGTTTGAGGCTATAGTGACCTGTTCAGAAGTTAGCAACATTTAGGTGGTAAAAATAACCTTTTTCTTTCCTGTCATGCCACTTTAGATTAATTCATGACAAAAATGAAAAATCACTGCTACAATTGGAAACCTTTTAACATCCTAACAAAATAAAAGAATATTTTATAGATGGTGCTGATGTAAAACAGGCAGGTAAATGTTATTTAGTAACTATTTTGTGTCGTATGACTGTCTGGATTAAAGGGATAATCACTCAACGTTTGAAAATTTCTAGTTCATAGAAATTTTTGTCAAATTTCTTGTATTTTTATAACTGAATGCAAAACATAGCGACATAAATTTACTATCATCATAGAATATAACGTGTCATGAAAAAACAGTCTCAAAATCACTGGGATATAATGAGATATTACAGAGTTATTGCCACATATAGTGACACATGCCAGATTTGAAAAAATTGGCCTGGTCACTTAGGGGTTAAGTTTATTAACGTTTGTGGACATTCATTTATGCACACCTCTTCTTAAAGAGGTAGTACACTAATATTTAAAATATGCCAAAGCATTTTTATGATGAAAAGCAACTTCTTTCTAATTACCTCCCTCTGCCTTTTCTGCCTGTGAGTGGCGCTATCACTGGCCGCTCAAAGGCAGCACGTGACCCCGCTCTGACGTCCCGTGTATTGAGGCGTGACTCAGCGCTGGGGTCCCCGCGGTGGCTGCTGGGTTGTGGGCTGGGTTACCCCACCACGTCACACCCAGCATCCACCGCGCGCTTTCCCAATGAATGGGGAGAGGCAGAGCGTGCGGTGGATGCTGGGTATGACGCAGGTGGTAACCACACCCACAACCCAGCAGCCACCGTGGAATGCGGAAGATAGAGACCCCCGGCTGCAGCCGGAACTTGTCGTGACGTCAGCGGATGTCAGAGGTGGCTGCACCCGGGGGTCACGTGATGCCTGTGATCGGCCAGTGATAGCGCCGCTCACAGGCAGAAAAGGCAGAGGGAGTTATTTACAAAGAAGCTGCTTTTCATCATGAAAACACTTTGGCATATTTTAAATAGTAGTGGACAACCCCTTTAAGGTCCCTCCACAGCATTTCAATTGGGTTGACTTTTGACTGGGCCATTTCAAGACCTTAATTCTTTTTTTTTCTCAGTCATTCTGATGTAGATTTTCTGGTGTGCTGGTGATCATTGTCCTGTTGCATTACCCTGTTTGGCCAATCTTTGTCTTTTGGACAGATTACCTCAAATTTAATTTCAGAATACTTTGGTATACAGAGAATCTCATGGTCTTCTTCATGACTGCAAGATGCCCAGGTCCTGTGGCTCCAGAGAAGCACAAATTATTATTCCTGCAACACCATGATTAACAGTTTCTATGGGGTGTTTGCGTTGATATGCTGTGCTTGTTTAAGACAACCGTGACCTAGGGAATCATGGCCAAATGTCTCTACTTTGGTCTCGTGTGTCTAAAAGACATTGTTGTAGAAATGTTGTAGTTTTTCTAGATACAGCTTTGAAAACTTTAGCCATGCTGCCATATTGTTTTTTAAAGAGGTTTTCTCCAGGCAATCCTACAAGCTAACTGAGAACTTTAGAGTTTGAGCTGTACTTCTTGGTTTTCGCATGGTCTGATACTGGGGTGTATTTGCTGTGATGTTCACTCCTGGGAAGATTGACAACCGTCATGGATAATTCTACCCACTGTAGAATGATAAACTCCAAACTGTTTGGAAATATCCTTATAACTTTTACCAGATTGATGGGCAGCAACTCTTTCTTTTTCTAAGATCATTGCTGATGTCTTTGCTCCAAGACATTATGTCAGCATATGCCTGAATGCTACAGACCAGTAAACTGCAAAATAAATCTGCTTTTACAGAGGTTTTCACACTTGCTAATGAAAAAATACTCAAGGGCATTTGATAAGCAGCACCTTCCTGCTACTTATTGCTTGCATAGGAATTAAAAGGGCAAAGGTTTAGTTAATTTTTCACACACTACTTCTGCATTTTGGCCTAGTTTTTCGAAAAAATTGACATTATAGGGGTTGTCCAGTCTTAAACTACAAGTCTGCAGTCACCCTATATGACTGCAGACTTGTGAATCCTCACATTGCGTACAGATGATTCGCCAGTGCCGGGAGCGGCGGTCATGTGGCCACAAGTACGCAAGATGCATACTCCCATCCACAGTTTGACTAGCCTGTTTCCAGCCTCACTCAGTAAACTTGTATGATCTTGCTAGTGAAATGTGGTTGGGAGTATACATATCGCATACTTGCAATCACGTAGCCACCGACACGGGAGAATCATCAGAGCGTGTAATGTGTGCGATGTGAGGTTTCACAAGTCTGCAGTCAAATGGAGTGACTGCAGACTTGTAGTTTAAAGAGGTCCACTATTTTTACATTGATGGCCTATCCTTAGGATAGGGTCATCAATGTCTGATCAGCTGGGGTCCGACACCTGGCACCTCCACCGATCAACTGTTATCAGTGTCAGCGTCCACCTGCCGGAAATACTTACTTGCCGAGCTTCTCTGCCTATTTGTAGTGGCTGCTGCGGGGTACTGCACATCCGCCTCCTGGTGATTTGAATAGGAGGCGGATGTGTAGTACTCTGCGGCAGCCACAAAAGTAGACAGAGGAGCTCAGCAAGTAAGTACTTCCAGTGCCGATAACAGCTGATTGGTGGGGGTGCCAGATGTCGGACCCCGGCCTATCAGACATTGATGACCTATCCTAAGGATAAGCCATCAATGTAAACGTAGTGGACAACAGCTTCTTTAAGACTAGACAACCCCTTTAATTTGGCCTGTGTTGTCCATCTGGGGTTGTATTTACCTCATTTTAAGACCTTCTAAATACCAGAATTTTTTTATGTCCTTATATGAAAAACCACGGAACTCAGTGAAGGTGTACTTAGTTTTATTCAGAATGCTAAATCTTTTTTTTAATTTAGCCCTCTGATGTATTAAGAATAATGAAGAATAAGTCCTCCTGACCTGAGAGCTGCTGCATATAACTATTGCAGCGAAGCTTAGGTCCATGCATGTGCTTCTCTGACACTCTTTGTGAAATATTCATTTTACAGTTATTGTGTCCCTGCTGAGGCTGTCACTGTTACTTACAATTTGTGATGAGGCCTCATTTTTTTTTTTTACAAATTACTTGTGTTCTGTATAATGCACATAGTGTGAGAGGAGCCTGTACTGACCTAATTGCCATTGCAATGTTTACATTAAAAGTGGCCCTGCACAAATTATTTTACCCTTCAAAAGCCTTGTCCTCTGGTGCTGTGACTTATACTCTACAATACAGTGCATGTCAGAGAAATTTAGACTCTTCATTTACAGTGACATTACTTTATGCATGTAGTCATGATAGAGCGAGTTCCACCATAGCGAACAACTCGTATTCTGGCGGATCTATGCTGTCCACTTAATACAAGGATTACTGTTTCGCTTAGCAAAATTCCTTTGACTAAATAAAAAT
Source organism: Phyllobates terribilis (assembly GCF_046119375.1). Classification (NCBI taxonomy): domain Eukaryota; kingdom Metazoa; phylum Chordata; class Amphibia; order Anura; family Dendrobatidae; genus Phyllobates; species Phyllobates terribilis. The sequence goes on along the minus strand of NW_027362763.1, from coordinate 454,056,990 downwards.
GTTAGGTTCAAGCCATACTCTATACTACTGATCTGTTATATAGATCCATTATATGGCACTCATACATGCAATTGACCCATGCTATATGTCCATGTGGCTTTGATTTTAAAAAAGAGACACATTGGAGTTTTTTTTATTTATCTTAAATGGAATTGGTCAGTAGGATCAACCTCCCAAATATCCTGGATATATGTGTATGTAGGTCTTTAAAATTACACCTTTTATAACTTCTATCTGTTGCTGCATTCCTGATTAATTACTGTTTTCATTTATACACAAATGAGGAGTGAAGTGCTCCGGGCTTGACAAAGCACTTAAGGAGCCACTGCCTTCAAAGCTTGTTCCCCCACCCCGCATCAGCCTCTTTAACTTTATTGATCGCTCTTTATTGCCTCTGGCCTGACCTCACGCAGACAGTGAGCTATCAAACTAAATAGGCTGCTGCTCGCTGGGGAAACTAGATCTAGCAGCAGTTTCTCATTAAGTGCTCCGCTAGGACAAGAGCACTTTATGCCTCATTTACACAAGAATTCAAATGCTAATCACTTAACAATGCAGCAACAGATGGAAGATATAAAGGTGCCGACTGATTTACATTTCAAAGACCTGCATGGCCATAAATTCATGAGCATATATTATTGACAGATTCCCTTTCAATATTCCTTATGAGTCCATGGAATAAAAAGATTGTAGCACTCAGCACTGCATGCTATAACAGAGGTACGGTATTCTACTCATAAAAGCCAAAATGAATTTGTCAGAATTGTTGAGAAATCCAGAATATTGGCTAATATGCTGCCTCTCAAGTTCCATTGATGCCACATTCAAATTATTTCATTGTAATATTTATCTACACTCTTTGGTATACTATGATTATTGTATTACTTGTTTCTAAGCATTACCACAATGCATCGATGTGAGAAAAATGTCCTTATCGTGTACATGTATGTTTAAAAAGAAAAACTGCAGTTGGTAGATTGAAAATTGGCTTTGTAATAAAGCCAGAAGGGAAATGTGTATCACATATAAAGATAAAAAGGAACCTATGAGACCAAATGCTGTGCCTTGCAGGAGAGAGGGGAAAAGGAAGCAAGCTTGGTTATTAACAAATAGCGAAATAATGACGGACAGACTGCAATGTTCACACACATTGATCTTTCCATTTTATTGTAAAAGAAATAAAATTATATACCTTTGTATCAGATCCATAGTACAGTATGATCAAAAGGTATACTTGATGGCGGAGAAAGAAACTGCTCTTCATGCTTTAAATTGGGAAATCAATTACTGTTTAAAAAGATAACTATTTTATTACAAATTGTGTCATTATTAAGGCGGTTGTCCTCTGCTTTAACATTGATGGTTTGTCCTGAGGATAGGTCATCAATGTCTGATCGGTGGGGACGCGATATCTGACACCCCCCTGCTGCTCAGCTGCTCCCCCGTGTTGGCGGCAGCCGCAATTGCTCCCTTGCGGAGCTGCACAGCTCAGCTCCACTGACGCGACCGGGTATTCAAATCAATATGGAGCGGGTGTGGAGTACCCGGTCTCAGCCACTATTCCGACGACGGAGCTGTGCTGGGCACAGGTTTATTGGTGTTTTTACAGATAGATAAGTAAATTACAACGCTTCTCCTATCGTTTACAATCTAAAATATTGAGAACATGTATGTGTTTTCTTCTTGAGATATAGACTTGTGTTGGCCTTTTTCATCCGTGATACAGTAAAAAAAACAGATGTTTCTCCATGAGTTATACACGGACACACAGTCCGTGAAAAAACAGATGTGTGAACAGAACCATAGACTATAATGGGTACACGGACTAAGGCCTCATTCAGATGTCTGACTTACCAGTAGGACGCGTGATCACTTAAAGTGCCTAAGGCAGCATGAACCCCAAATACAGCCCTGTATATAATAAAAAAGATGTCTGTAAATGAGAAGAAGGGTATAATTAAAAGAGTATAATATCAGTTGCCCTCCTGTGAGCTTGGGCACCTCTCACCCATCCATGAGGGTGGTGGTTGCTTAGTATTTTAGATAAGGATAAGGCTTGTAAAAGGTGCCAGTCACACAGATAGATGTAGGTCACCATGGCACCTTATGGCCTAATAATGGTGTTCATACTATTTTATTATTTATGCTTGCTTATATAGCGCCATTAATTCCTCAGCTTTACAGACATCATCATTACTGTCCCCATTGGGGCTCACAATCTAGATTCCCTATCAGTATGGCTTTGGAGTTTCAGAGAAAAACGGAGAACCCGGAGGAAACCCACATAGACACGGGGAGAACATACAAACTCCTTGCAGATGTTGTCCTCAGTGGGATTGGAACCCAGGACCCCAGCGCTGTAAGGCTGCAGTGCTAATCACTGAGCCACAATGCTGCCCTGATAATAGATCAGGCAGATGCCCTGCACAATGTAAGTGCACCCCAAAAGGGGTGAGTATGAGTAATCATTATTGTAAGACGCTGTATCACTTCTAAGTCTTCCATCAGTTTAATGAATTTCCTGACGCATGCTCATCCAGGGTCACATGTTGCCCATACCTCGATCTATCTAATTAGCAGGGTGAACGTAAATGGCTGGATTAATGGAAATTGTATTTTATTCTCCCTCATTTTAACATTAATGTAGTGTTGCAGGGGTAATACAGCAACAAAAGAACACAAAGAACTAATTTTCTATTTAAGAAATTTGCTTTTAAGCACAAAGATTTTTAAAGGGGTTGTCCTATAAACAAAGTAAATGTATTTCCTTGCAGAAAGAATCAGCTGTGATCCCTGGCTGTAATGCCTGTATACTCTTTTGCTTCCTCCCCTGCCCAGGAGATGTGGTATGATCAGACCATGTTCCTGTACGGTTAGACACCGCCATTACACAGTACACAGCAGGGGCACATTTATAAGATTATCTCAGCACAGGAACATTTTATTTAAACATATCCAATTGTGGAAATTATTATTATTCCAAGATCTATTGATTAAAATGTACTTTGTTTGTTGAACAACTCCTTTAAGAATATTGCCCGAGGTATATGCTTTACAGACTAAAGTACATTTCATTGAGTTCAGCATCAGGTTAAAAACTATTTGGGATATGTTTGTTTGTTTTGGTCACAATTTATTGCCTGAATTTTTTTTTCAGAGTAAATGCAAAAAATTGTAATGATTCTTGTTAAAAAAAAAAAAAAAAAAAAGCTTTCCTGCTTCCATGGTTTGTGTACCTTTAAGCAATCTAGATTCATTTTTCAATCATTTACTGTTGAACAGCGATGAAGTGAGCATTCCTGGTAGAACGGACCATTTTACAGTAATGCTTCATGTGTAAGAAAAATCAAATTTTGACTTTGGATGTCCTTTAAATGTTTCATAAAAATGTCAGAGACTCATAAAAACTGCAGCTTGTGCCTAAAAAATACATGTTATATAAATAGTTTTACTTCTTTAAATGCTTGACTAAAGAAACCCGCCAGTTTTATCTTCTGGTAACCAGTAATATGCATACTGTATTATTGAAAGTCCATAGAGACTGTGTAAGTTCTCAGAAATATTTGAAACTGCTCAGGCTGTGTAATCGCTATGTGAAGCAAATTAAATGTTGCCTGGAAAAGAGACCACTGTGCTTCTGTGGGTTCTATCAAATTATTATTTAATCTGTACTTTATTATATGGCAGCATTAGTCACTTACAATACATCACCCTGCACACTGGTTTGGGTGGTCGTAGATGCGCTGTGATCAGGTCACTATTCATTTTCTAAAGTGATCTAGTAGTACGCATGACGTTGTTTAGGCCCAAGACTGGTACTATTGAACAGACAGCAGAAAAGTGTCAAGGGAGTAGTTCTGATGCTCAGATCATTCTTTTTTCCCTAGTTCCTAAAGAATAACTAAACTTTCAGAAAGTTTTTTTTTCATATTTTACAGGTGCTTTTGTTGCCTGCAGATTGGTGAGGGTTCAAGCCCTGAGACATCCACAGATTATCCAATAGACCCCCAAAAAGTGCACAGCTCAGCAGACAGTAGCGCGCTGCTCAGAAGACAAGGTCACACAACTCCTGTCTGATCGTGCACACAGAATGGGATATGGATTCAATAGAAAGCATAGGCTACAAAGCTTTCTACCTATTCCGAGCTCTACCCTATGTGCAAATGCAGGCAGTAGCTGTGTGAGCATGTCTCCTGAGCTACACGCTCTATCTAATGGCCAATCTGTTAGGGTCGCAGGGCCCCCACCAAAATGCAGACAATTAAAGCGTCTGGCAAATATAAAAAAAACAGCTGACTGACTAAGGTGAACACCTAGCCTGGTTGTGTGCAGAGCCAGCCAGGTGAAAATAATCAGTGCCTGTAGAGCTAGGATTTAACCCTAGTGTGCCTGTTTTTTCTCCTTAGTTTTCTTTATATTTAGTTGTAAATAGTTAGCCTGCACCAATCCACAAAATCCAATACCCTCCTATATTCCTCTTCACACAAGCCCGCCCTAATGCATCCGACTACAATGGAGTCATCCGAGAATTTTTGGAGGTGCCAAAAATCGGATTTATACTGAAAATCTGCTGTATATAGTGTGAAAAGAAAGGGCAACAGCACCTGTTCCTTGAGGGGCACCTACACTGCTCAATAATCTACCAGACACAACCACTCCCATCAAGCTGTACAAACTGTGGCCAGTCAGACAGGTAGTCTGTTATCCGATTTCTCATCCCCTACTCCACCTTCATATCAGTCATCTTTCTGCATAGTAAGACTGGCTGTAAGGTATTGAACGCACTGGAGAAGTCAAAGAACATTGCACGTACAGTAGTTGGTATGTGCAGTATAGTGGTTATATGAGAAAGGCCTTCCTTTTCTTGGTCTGTGTACTTTATAGTTGACCTCTCCCAACTTTTCCACCACACTATAGGGTTCCTGCCACTGGGTAAGGAAGTTGCTCTCCCTATGTGCACTAACACAAGTAGCCCCGTCCCCCCCCCCCTCCCAGGCTTGCCTCACTTGAGCCGACCGATTATATCCCCTGGATTTTTCCTCTTGGGCCTTGAGAAGGCGCTCTTTTACTGGTCCTTTCACTTTGTTCCCATGACACAACAAATCGTTATATGCCTTGCCCCTTGCAGAAACCGACTATCTGCTCCCATATCTGCGGATCACCATTTACACTTTCCAGACCACATTTTACTGTTAAGTCCCTGGGCAGTCCCAAAGTTGTCCTGGGGCTCCTCCAGGTCAGGGATATTGGCTTTAGGGAATGCTTCCTCATTCTACTTTCTAGCCAGTACAGTGAATGGAAATTACTGGACTACTGGGTTCTCCTGCTTTAGCCCATAAGTCCCAGAACACAGGAAAATCTCGACTGATAACAATAGCATGCCACAAGTCCTTGCGCTCTCGCAAGTTGTTATTTTAAAGGGGGAACACATGCTTATTGACAAGGTGTTGTCTGAGTTGTGGACAACCACTTTAAAGGGGGCGGTATTAACATGTTTTTTTTGGAACAAGAATGCACATGATGCTAATTCTGTTTATCTTTTCCATTTGTCTATACAAAATGTGTTAAATGGGCATGTGATCATAGCCTAAGCCAGCACAATCCTAAAAATACTGCATATAGCACTAAGTTGGCTATATGCCAGAGCTTTTGAATGCATGAAGAACCCTATTAACACCATTTTCTCTTGGATGTCTGCACCTTTTCCTAACTGAAACAGGTATGACAGTTGACAATCGAAGGCAGATATTTGTGGAAAACTTTGTCAGCTTTGTTGATTTTTGTTTTTATTCTTTGTCGGGTTCCGTTATTAGAAAGTCATTCATGCCAGATGGTAAATCTACATCTCGTCAATTAAAAACCCAGACCTGTCCACAGGTCAGTGCCGAGATTGTGCAGTCAGTCATTAATATGATTGTGTAACCCTTTATAAAATAAGCCAAAGTACTAATTCAGCTGCGAGAAAAGGTGTTTTGAAGTTTTGTCTGGAAGTGCATTGGTGCGTTGCGATGCACTTCTAGCTTCTCAGCCTTACATTATAGATTCTACTTAGCAGTCCCCTTCCCTGGCTAGTTGACAGGTCAGTGGCCATGTACGAGAGCCAACGATTTGTCACTACTGGAGCGGTGCTTTCGGTTTGTAAAGGGATCGACTGGCTTATCTTTTGAAGAGCGATACAATGATATTAATGATTTGGAGATGAAGGGGTTGGTAAAAGTTTCTGACAGGTTCCCTTTAAGGCATTGTCATCCCAAATTATTACCTTACCATCATCACTGACCAATAATGAACAACAAGTAGTTAACAAAGCCTTCTTCTAAAATCTTTTATGGCTATCATTGGACGTAACATACTGGAAACCCTTCAAAGGACCAGGACTTATTAGTTCTTGGGTTTTTTTACTACATGTTCCATCATGTTCTTGTTGTTGTTTTTTTCCTAAAAATATTGAACAGCTTTATTTGGTCGTCCATGACAGCACCATGTGAGAGAGAGGATCCGCCCATCAAGCACAGGAAACCTACAGGTTAAAAAGGGCGACCCTCTCTTCCCGCCTCAGTTTAGGTTTCCTGTCCATGATGGGGGACCTTGCAGGCTTACCTGCAGAAGATGGACTCCTGTCCCAGAGAGGGCCATAGCAGGTGTTTGGAGCCGGTCCGTCCCGGTCCTCTGGAGACGCCACGGCAGGGCTCATGGGGGTACCTCCGTGAGCGTTGCGGTAGGCGCGACATCGCCTCACGGGAGGTAGATGTCCGCCAGATGTGGGGCCGCTAGCGGGCTTCCTCCCCCCCCCGCTACTGCTTGCAGGAGATCCAGGTCGCGCCGGCGGCGCACGTGACGGGCGCGACCTTCTGACGCGACTTCCAGTGCGCCGGGCAGGAAGCCCTGTGACGTCACCGGAAGGGGCGGGGCTCGTTTGAATTTTTTGGCGCGAGCAGCTGAACGCCGGGGGATTGAGGACCTGACGGCGAGTAGCCCACCTGGATCCCACCTGGACCTGGGGAGGAAGACCAAGGAGCAGGTAACGCCCTCCTGGGTAAAAAAAAAAAAAAAAGCAAACACACACCCACACATGGTACCGGTATGGCCAGTATATAAAGGGTCTGGTAACATACAGAGGTGCTTCCCAGCCCATTCTTACATTGTAAGCTATGGAAGATTCACAGGAGCTGTCAACTAGGCAACAACATCTGCTGCAGGAGCAGCCCTCTGGGGAGCCCTCACAACTAGTGGCGCAGCGTCATTCCCGGCTAGGGTCTGGTCGTACAACTAGAAGAGCTACCACTAAGAGCAGGAAGGACGGTCCGGTGCTGCGTGATTCCTCGCCATGCATGCTGGATTCTTCTGCTTCTACGGTACCGAAGGTTCTGTGGGGTGAGTGGAATCTTCGTGAAAGTTCTACTAATGTTTCCTCCTTCTTTCTATCTATGACGTTCTTTTAGAGCAAGAAATGTTCCTCGAAGTCCAAGCACAGAGAGTGTGCCTTATGCAGCTGTCTACTCCCTGATTCATATAGCAAAAGGTTATGTCAGCTTTGTATCAGCAAAATGATATCGGAGGAGACCCCAGATTTTTCCCTAGGCCTAAGAACTTTAATAAGGGAAGAAATAGGCAAAGCATTGCAAGGTTCAGAGTCTGGGCATATTCCTCAAGAAACCCAGCCGGGTTCAGACTCTGAGCTATCGGTCGCTTCCTCCTCCTCCTTCTCTTCCTCTGATAGTGAGCCAGATAGACAGTGCTTCCCCCTGAAGGAGGTCGATGCCCTAGTAAAAGCCGTCCGATCTACAATGGGGATAGTGGACTCGAGGGTAGAGAAGTCAGCTGAGGATGTTATGTTTGGTGGTCTGGGGCTAAAGAAGAGAAGGGTCTTTCCAGTAAATTCAAGGGTGAAAGACCTCATTGATAAGGAGTGGAGAAAGCCTGACAAGAAGGGTAGTGTTCCTCCATCCTTTAAAAGGAAATATCCGTTTGAGGATGCTATGTGTTCCTCCTGGTTAAAAGCACCCAAGCTGGATGTTGCTGTTACTAAAGCAGCGAAAAGAACTTCCCTCCCGTTCGATGATATGGGTGCATTGAGAGATCCCCTAGACAGACGGGCTGATACTTTCCTGAAAGGGGCATGGGAGACAGCTGCGGGAGCACTGAGACCAACAGTAGCAGCTACCTGTACGTCCAGAGCCCTGATGGTGTGGCTTGAACAGCTAGACAGTCAGTTGAAGGATGGGACTTCTAGGAAAGACATTATTTCTTCCCTTCCACTGGTTCAGGGGGCGGCAGCTTTTCTTGCTGATGCATCTGTGGACTCGGTGAGGTTGGCAGCAAAGTCAGCAGCACTGTCAAATGCGGCTCGGCGAGCCTTGTGGATTAAAAGCTGGCCAGGGGATTTACAGACTAAGTCCAGACTGTGTACAATCCCGTGTGAAGGGGAATACCTCTTTGGTCAGACCATGGACGACTTATTGGAGAAAGCGGGGGACCCTAAGAAGGGGTTTCCATCAGTACCTCTACCCTCCTTTAAGAGATCGTTCCGGAAGAGGAAATTTTTCCGGAAGAGATATTTCAGGGAGCAAGACAAGTCTGATGAAAGAGGTCGAAAAGATAGAGGTCTACTCTTTGGTCCGTCTCCAAAAATTGAGCAGAAGCCAGGGGATACACAATCAGCCCAGGTGGGAGGGAGATTGTCATTTTTTGTCCCAGCTTGGGAACAGATTTCTCATAGTAATTGGATTTTGAGCCTGATTAAGTATGGTCTTAAGTTTCAATTTAAAGCATTGCCTCACAAAAGGTTCATGGTTTTTCCCTCCAATTCTTCCCCAGAACGCCATGCTGCCCTCGTTTCGGAAGTACAAACCCTAATAAGAAAGCACGTCCTGATTGAGGTTCCGGAAGCTGAAAAGGATCTTGGTTTCTACTCCCCGCTCTTCTTGATTCCGAAACCGGATGGAAGTTTCAGGACAATTATAAATCTGAAATCCCTGAATAATTTCCTTAAAATACACACCTTTAAAATGGAGTCTTTAAAATTCGTAATAAAGTTACTTTTTCCCCACTGCTATATGGTAGTGCTCGATCTCAAAGATGCTTATTACCATATCCCAATTCATAGTGATTACCAGAAATACTTGAGGCTGGCCATTGAAATAGACGGGGTGGTTAAACACTTCCAATACACTGCACTCCCCTTCGGTTTAGCTATAGCCCCACGGGTTTTTACTAAAGTAATGGCGGAAGTTATGGCCCATATAAGAGAAAGGGACATTCTAATTATCCCTTACCTGGATGATCTCCTGATAGTGGGGAATTCGTTGGTTCAATGCGAGACCCACCTGCAGGAGACCATGTCGGTCTTAAAGAGTTTGGGGTGGTTTCTAAATTTAGAAAAGTCTAGACTATCTCCACTCAAGGTACAACAATATCTGGGGGTCATATTAGATTCCAGGAAACAGCTATGTTGTCTTCCAGAAGAGAAAATTGATAGAATCCGGGAGTTGGTAGCACAATGTATACGTAAACCTTCTATGTCACTCCGTAAGGCCATGTCACTATTGGGAACCTTCACCTCCACTTTTCCTGCGGTTCGTTGGTCACAATTGTATTCAAGAGCCTTTCAGTGGAATGTGTTGTACAATAACGCAGCTTTAGAGGGGCATCTAGACCGTAAGTTTACGCTAGGTCCTCGTGCCATATGGTCCCTTCGTTGGTGGTTACGACAAGACAATCTTGCTAAAGGGGTTCCCTGGGAATGTAGTCCAACTGCAGTCTTGTCCACTGATGCAAGTGCTACAGGTTGGGGAGCTCACTTTGAAGGGAAATTAGTGCAGGGAACCTGGTCAAGCAGTGAGCAACAGTTGTCATCAAATGTTAAGGAGCTTCTGGCGGTGCAGCATGCGTTCAACGAGTTCCTTATATATTTTCAGGACCAGCATGTCCGTGTACTCTCGGACAATCAAGTCACGGTAGCTTACATAAACCACCAAGGGGGAACCCGCTCAAGAAACTTGATGAGGGTAGCGAACGCACTTCTGCTGAAAGCCGAAGATCACTGTCTCTCTCTTTCGGCTACTCATCTAAAAGGCAAGGAAAACATCACAGCGGATTTCCTCAGCCGTACTTCTGTAAAAGAAGGAGAGTGGTCCCTAAATACACAAATATTCTCCAGAATCGTAGAAATGTGGGGCCTTCCGACTGTGGACTTATTCGCAACAAGAGCCAATCGGAAAGTGGAAAATTTTTGTTCCTTAGACCCCAGAGAAGGACCCCTGGCAGTGGACGCCTTTATGGTTCCCTGGAGATTTCCTCTGGCATATGCCTTCCCTCCCATGATCCTGCTCCCAGCGGTGATAAGAAAGATCAGGGCAGACCGGGCCAGAGTGATACTCGTATGTCCCTTTTGGCCCAAAAGACCGTGGTTCCCTTGTCTCCGGAAGATGTCCATATCAGATCCCTGGGTTCTTCCGGAGATTCCGGACCTCCTCACTCAAGGGCCACTTTCACATCCTCCAACCCCGAGTCTACATTTGACGGCGTGGAATTTGAGAGGGTGTTATTGACCAACAAAGGATTCCCCGCAAATGTAGTGAATACTCTCCTGGCTAGCAGAAAACCTGTTACCACCCGTATTTATGCCAGGACCTGGAGGAAGTTTCTGTCCTTTGCAGAAGTTAAGGTGGAGGAGGGGCCCCCTATTGGGAAAATTCTGGAATTTCTGCAGCGAGGCTTAGAATTAGGTCTCACTACCAGTACCTTGAAAGTACTGGTGTCGGCGTTGGGAGCTTTATTTTCTTCCAATATTGCAGATAACTATTGGATAGGCCGTTTTATAAAAGCTTCCTTTAGGTGTAGACCCATTACCTAAGCAAAGATGTCTCCCTGGGATTTGAATTTTGTCTTAGATGCCTTGACCAGTCCTCCTTTTGAGCCACTAGATTTAGTCTCCCCCAAAATTATCTTCCTAAAGACGGTCCTGTTAGTAGCCCTAACTTCAGCCAGGAGAGTCAGTGACCTACAGGCCCTTTCAATATGCCCTCCATTCACGCAAATTCTGGACGATAGGATTATATTAAAACCTGATCCAGCCTTTCTTCCTAAAATGGCCACTCGATTCCATAGAACCCAGGAAATAGTTCTCCCAACTTTTTGCTTTCCGCCCAAAAATCAAAAAGAGGAGAGACTTCACACTTTAGACGTTAGGAGGTGCGTACTAAGGTACTTAGAAGTATCACATGGCTTTAGAAAGGATAAGTCCCTATTTATTTGCTATCAGGGGGCTAGGAAGGGTTGTAAGGTCTCAAAAGCTACAATCGCTAGATGGATCAAGGAGGCCATTTCCCTCGCATACTCCTCAGGGGATAAAGAGATACCGTAGGGATTGAGGGCGCATTCTACCAGAGCGGTGTCAACCTCCTGGGCGGAGAAGACAGGGCTTTCCATTGAGGAGATTTGTAAGGCTGTCACTTGGTCTTCTCCCTCTACTTTCTATAGGCACTATAGATTGGATCTGGGTGGCTCTGCAGATCTCACTTTAGGGAGAAGGATGCTTCAAGCTGTGGTCCCTCCCTAATTTCCTTCGTCTCTGTAATTCTCTCACGTGGTGCTGTCATGGACGACCGAATAAAGCCTTAGTTACTTACCGGTAATGGGATTTTTCGGAGCCCATGACAGCACCTTTATATTCCCTCCCTTCACTGGTGTTGTGCACTCCTGTAGATTTGATTTCTTTTTGTGCACCCTTGTGGGAAATTGATGAAAAGTAATGTACTTAATGTGATTATGTTTTGTTATAACTAACCTTGGCAGTACTCTCATGCTCTGTTAACTAAACTGAGGCGGGAAGAGAGGGCCGCCCTTTTTAACCTGTAGGTTTCCTGTCCTTGATGGGCGGATCCTCTCTCTCACGTGGTGCTGTCATGGGCTCCGAAAAATCCCGTTACCGGTAAGTAACTAAGGCTTTCTTGCCTTTGAAAATTAGAGGCTAAAACAAGTATTTTTTATTAAAGAAAACCTCCAGTGTCTTATTTATTTTTGTTCTTTTCTCCTTACTATTTTGGACAAGAATAAAATTTACAATATTATTAATAGGAATAAGACAATACTACAATGTTCTATGGTCGATCACACAAATGTATACTGCTCTGTCACATTTTTATGGTAATAAGTGCCTATTATGTGGAAATGATGTACATTTCCTTTGGTAGAAACACAGCACTTAATCTAACACTTTTCACAATAATGGCAGATTAGAACTGGATTCCTGCAGTCTCTGAATTAGAGAGCAAGAGGCTTACCTTCTATGTAATGAAGGGAACGTATAATGCACCCTTATGGGAAAAAAACAGGTGAACTGTTTGAAGCAAGGTGGATTTAGACTTTGGGCATGAAACCTGTTTTGCTGTTATTTTTTCTGGGCTTTTAAATGAGGTGCATCAAATGGATTTAATTATACTGATCTTACATAGAGAATAGATTCGTATGGACACAACCTAAGTGATGAAGAATATCGACTGGTCTGGAGAAATCTGTTCCAAGGACTTGGTAAAAGAAAAATATTAAATTGATTTTAATTACTTTTCTCTTGTGTCAGTGGGTCAATATTAAAGGTAGCCCTTTTTGCTTTATAAAGTGTGTCCGCATTCGACTGTAGAAGAAAACCAGCCATGAAGGGTAATGGACCATAGTAAACCTCTTTGCTGATGGTTGCTCAGATTGCATTGTTTGTTAATCAGTTTTAGGATGTTCTTTGTGTTACATTTTACTTCTGGGACACTTTTTGAATTATATTCTCATGTTCACAAACTGTATAGTATAGTTACGTGATTTCCAACATTTCTTACCCTGAGAGCTATATTCAGTACCTTAACACAGTAGTGACACCCAGATCCCCTATTACCAATATGACAACCAAAGCTTCTCCACAGAAATGAAACTGAGAAAGTATACTTACACCTAGGGTTCCTACAGGGGCATAACGATCGCGGTTGCAGAGGTCGTGACCCCAACTGGACCCGTGCGGAAGAGGAATTAGGGGCCCGAAAATGCGAGCTCAATCTTCCAATTGTATGTGCGTCCTCGGACGCACATTCAGCTGAAATGTATTGCGGCGCAGGGGTCTGTGCGCTGCAATACATGCTGCCAGCCAGTAGCTGACGGCGGCGTGCACGTGACTAGGAGAGCATGGCAGTGATGTTATGCGCTCCCATCACTTGCATGCTGAAGTCTGCTTCTAGCTTCAGAAGAAGGCGCTGCGCAATTGTGGAGCGGAGGGAATGTGAGTAGATTCATTTTTTTTTCCTATGCATTAAAGAACAGCAGCAGAATGAGGGACAAATACCATTTACTACATAATGGGGAAGAGGGGGTAATTCGTATGTCCTTTTAGGATTTAGAACGCTACACAGGTCCATACATCTGACCCTCATTCGGTATTTTGCGTCAAACGTTCCCACCACACCATCTCTTTATGCACCTCTTCTGACTGAAACAACCTAAAAAGGGGTACCACACATACCAGGATTGGGGGATGAGGGGACCATGCTTACCAGGATTGCGGGGTGAGGGGACCATGCATACCAGGATTGGGGGATGAGGGGTACCATACATACCAGGATTGGGGGGTGAGGGGACCATGCATATCAGGATTGGGGGTTCAGGGGTACTACACATACCAGGATTGGGGGGTGAGGGGTACCACACATACCAGGATGAGGGGTATCATGCATACCAGAATAGGGATGAGGGGTACGATGCATACCAGGATAAGGATAAGGGGTGCCATGCATACTAGGATGAGGGATTGGGTGCCATGCATACCAGGTTTCTGGGATGAGGAGGCCATACATGCCAGAATTGGGATGAGGAGTGCCATGAATACCAGAATAGGGATGAGGGGTACCTTGTATACCAGGATAGGGATGAGGGGTACCATATATACCAGGAAAGGAATGAGGAGTGCCATGCATACCAGGATGGGGGTGAGGGAGCCATGCATACCAGGATTGGGGATGAGGGGTGCCATGCATATCAGGATTGGGGATGAGGGGTGCCATGCATATCAGGATTGGGGATGAGGGAGCCATGCATACCAGGATTGGGGATGAGGGGTGCTATGCATACCAAGATTGGGGATGAGGGGTATCATGCATACCAGGATTGGGGATGAGGGAGCCCTGCATACCAGGTTTGGGGATGAGGGGGAGCCATGCATACCAGGATTGGGGATGAGGGGGAGCCATGCATACCAGGATTGGGGATGAGGGGTGCCATGCATACCAGGATTGGGGATGAGGGGTGCCATGCATACCAGGATTGGGGACGAGGGGTGCCATGCATACCAGGATTGGGGACGAGGGGTGCCATGCATATCAGGATTGGGGACGAGGGGAGCCATGCATACCAGGATTGGGGATGAGGGGAGCCATGCATACCAGGATTGGAGATGAGGTTGCCATGCATACCAGGATTGGGGGTGAGGGGTGCCATGTATACCAGGATGTGGGTGAGGGGCCCATGCATACCATGATGAAGGATACCATACATATCAGGATAGGGATGAGGGATGGGGTACCATGCATACCAGGATAGGGATGAGGAGTACCTCACATACCAGGATTGGGGGTGAGGGGTGCCATGCATACCAGAATTGGGGATGAGGGTTGCCATGCCTTCCAGGATTGGGGTTGAGTGGTGCCATGCATACCAGGATTGGGGGTGAGGGGTGCCATGCATACCAGGATTGGGTGTGAGGGGTGCCATGCATACCAGGATTTGGGGTAAGGGGTGCCATGCATACCAGGATTGGGATGAGGGGTGCCATGCACACCAGGATAGGATGGTGAGGACAGGAAGGGGGCAGCACAAATATCAGGAAGGGGGCAGCACATACTAGCATGGGAGTCCATATACCAATAAAAATGCTCTCCACCCAGGCGTAGAACAGCCTCAATAGCTAGTATCTTATAGCACTGTGCACTTTCCTATTTACGTTTTACTGGTTACTATATACGGTTATATATTGCTATATACTATTGATATTTTGATTGTACCTATGCTCCTTGGTGACTATGCTGTAATAGGAGGGGTGTGCAATATTTATACTATTTATTTGTACCCCTATTCTCCCCCTTTTTTGGACACTCTACCCTATCTCACTTACCTGGATTTATTGTATTTATGAAACAAATTGAATATTTTATCTCTCATATATGTTATACAGTTGATGTGTCCCCTTTTTAGGTTGTTCTAATTATAGACACACAAGTTACCAAAGGCTGTTGGGTTATATTATGGGGTATTGACCTCTTTTGACTGGTAGTATCATCCAATCTCAAGCTTACCACACTTAAATTATCACTCCACCCCAAAAGTGCCATATGCCCATACAGATCCGCTCTTTTCTGCAGGACTACTCACAGAAATCACCATTTGTTAATGTACCAGGCTGGCAGACTGCTATGAGCCACACATCAGCCACAGGTTGGAAACCCCTGCTACACATGAAGATTGTCAAAACTTAAAGTGGTTGTCCTGAATACATTTTTAGTCTCCCAAGGGCTGGAAAATATAAAAAAAACTCACCCTCCTCAGGTCCAGCGAAACTGCTCTGAGCCTAGGGAGAGTGAGTAACAGCTCAGTTTATTGTTTTATATGTCTGCAAGCATTTGAGGAACTAAAAGTTTATCCTGGACAGCCTGTTTAAGTTAAGTGGTTGATACTAAAGTAAAACAACCTACCCCTAAAAGTTTGGATTTCCTCTCCTTTTTTTTTTTTACAAAGGTTACTGGCCAATCTTCACTTCAATTTAGGGACAGCTAAACTGTCTCCTGACGTCTTGAGAATGTTGGATTTTAAAGATGTCTGTCTGCGTCTTATGCATCCACAGTTATCGTGGTGATGGCCAACACTATACTAAATCAGCTCAGAGACCCATGGACAGATCTACAACAGAAAGCGACCTACTTATAAAGTATGGGAGCAGTATCCCCTTGACAAAGCTTGCTCTTTTCATGGTGATGACTCTACAAACATCTTTTGGCTCAGGCACATGGCAGTGGTGGCGTCAAGGAATCATTCCAGCTTCACGATGCAGGACCAGGTGTTTATGTTCTGATTAGTGTTGAGCGATACCTTCCGATATCAGGAAATATCGTATCGGATTGGATCGGGCCGATACCCAAAAAGTATCGGATATCGCCGATTCCGATACCGGAAACCAATGCAAGTCAATGGGACACAAATATCGGAATGAAAATAAACCCTTTCTTTCCTTGTAGGTTAATTCTACATGAAGTAAAACAACTAAGAATAATGTAGAATGACATGAAAAGCCGGCAATTCATCAGCGGCATACACCGGTACCCGACAATTTACAACAGAAAGAATAGAGCTTCACACATAGATTAGATAGATAGAAACATGTCAGTCACATATATATGAAGTACAGTGACAGTGTTGCTTACTGTACTTGTCATTTAGTGTAAAGGATTTATTAAAAAAAATATTAGTGTTTTCGTGCACCGTCTCTTTAAAAAAGCCGGCCGGCAATTCAGCAGCGGTACCCGACAATTTATAACAGACAGAATAGAGCTTCACACATAGATTAGATAGATAGAAATATGTCAGTCACATATATATGAAGTACAGTGACAGTGTTGCTTACTGTACTTGTCATTTACTGCAAAGGATTTATTAAAAAAAATATTAGTGTTTTCGTGCACCGTCTCTTTAAAAAAGCCGGCCGGCAATTCAGCATCTGTACCCGACAATTTATAACAGACAGAATAGAGCTTCACACATAGATTAGATAGATAGAAACATGTCAGTCACATATATAAGAAGTACAGTGACAGTGTTGCTTACAGAACTTGTCATTTAGTGTAAAGGATTTATTAAAAAAATATTAGTGTTTTCGTGCACCGTCTCTTTAAAAAAGCCGGCCGGCAATTCAGCATCTGTACCCGACAATTTATAACAGACAGAATAGAGAATCACACATAGATTAGATAGATAGAAACATGTCAGTCACATATATATGAAGTACAGTGACAGTGTTGCTTACTGTACTTGTCATTTAGTGTAAAGGATTTATTAAAAAAAATATTAGTGTTTTCGTGCACCGTCTCTTTAAAAAAGCCGGCCGGCAATTCAGCAGCGGTACCCGACAATTTATAACAGAAAGAATAGAGCTTCACACATAGATTAGATAGATAGAAACATGTCAGTCACATATATATGAAGTACAGTGACAGTGTTGCTTACTGTACTTGTCATTTAGTGTTAAAATAAAGGATTTATTTAAAAAAAAATTGGCGTGGGGTTCCCCTTAATTTTAGGCTCTAGCGAAGGTTAAGCAGACAGCTGGGGCAAATGTTTGAAGCCTGGAAAGGGGGTAATACCCACGGAGCTTCCCAGGCTACTAATATCAGCCCCCAGCTGAATACCTAGCCTTTACTAGCTATTAAAATGGGGGAACCCCCCCAAAAAAATAACGTGGGGTCCCCCCTAATTTAATAGCTAGCACAGGCTAGGCAGACAGCTGGGGGCTGATATTAATAGCCCAGGAAGGGTGCCATGAATATTGGCCCCCTCCCAGGCTAGAAACACCAGCCGTCAGCCGCCCCAGAAATGGCGCATCCATAGGATGCGCCAATTCTGGCACTTAGCCTCGCTCTTCCACGCTGCCCTGGTGCGGTGGCAGGGGGTAATAGGGTTGGGGTTGATGTCAGCTTATAATGCCAGCTGACATCAAGCCCAGGTTAGTAATGGAGAAGCGTCTATAAGACACCCCCATTACTAACCCCATAGTCAAAGTTAAAAGAAAACACAAACACCCAGAGTAAAGTCCTTTAATTGAAATAAAGACACAATTCTTTATTGTTCTAAATTAAACCATACTTACCATCACGCCCATTCCAGCTGAAGCCAACGATCTCCTGCAATAAAAGAAAAATAATAAAGCAACCTCATCCTTACCTTTCGATGGTTCCCAGGACAGCTCCAGCTCTGCTACATCGAGATGACAGGCTGGACCGCAGCAGAAAGCTGCCATCCAGCCTGTCATCCCGCAGACACTGAGAAGCGCAGGCATGCTTGCGCTCCTCAGTGTCTCTCTGTGACGTCATCCAGATGAGCCGAGTTCATGTCCAATGAACTCAGCTCACCTCATGCACGTCACTGACAGCGTGGGAAAATTCTCCTGCACTCAGCGCTTCAGCGTGAGAATTCTCCCACGCTGTCAGTGACATACATGAGGTGAGGTCATGTCCAATGAACTCAGCTCACCTCATGCACGTCACTGACAGCGTGGGAAAATTCTCACGCTGAAGTGCTGAGTGCAGGAGAATTTTCCCACGCTGTCAGTGACGTACATGAGGTGAGCTGAGTTCATTGAACATGACCTCGGCTCATCTGGATGCCGTCACAGCCAGACACTGAGGAGTGGAAGTATGCCTGCGCTTCTCAGTGTCTGCGGGATGACAGGATGGATGGCAGCGTTCTGCTGCGGTCCAGCCTGTCATCTCGATGTAGCAGAGCTGAAGCTGTCGTGGGAGCCATGGAATGGTAAGGATGATGTTGCTTTATTATTTTACTTTTATTGCAGGAGATCGTTGGCTTCAGCTGGAATGGGCGTGGTGGTAAGTATGGTTTAATTTAGAACAATAAAGAATTGTGTGTTTATTTCAATTAAAGGACTTTTTTCTGGGTGTTGTGTTTTTTTAAATACTTTACTAGAAATTCATGGTGATCATGTCTAATATTGGCGTGACCCCATGAATTTTGGGCTTAGGGCCAGCTGATAATGCCAAGCTGGCCTTAACCCCTTTATTACCCAGTGAGCCACCGCACCAGGGCCCTGGATGAGTTGGGTACAGCGCCAGAAGATGGCGCTTCTATGAACGCGCCATTTTCTGGGGCGGCTGCGGACTGCAATTTGCAGCGGGGGTGGCCCAGAAAGCTTGGGTCTCCCTGCGCTGCGGATTCCAGCCCCCAGCTGCCTAGTTGTATCTGGCTGGGCACAAAAATAGGGCGAAGCCCCACGCATTTTTTTTTTTTAATTATTTCATGAAATTCATGGAATAATTAAGAAAAAAAGGGCTTCCCTATATTGTTGTGTCCAACCAGGTACAAATAGGCAGCTGGTGGTTGGGGGCAGCCCGTTCCTGCCTGCTGTACCTGGCTGGACACAAATATAGGGCGAAGCCCCACGTCAATTTTTTTTAAAATAAATCCTTTATTTTAACACTAAATGACATTTGAGGAGTTAATAAAGATGCAGTCCCTAAATTATTATTTATTTTTTAATTAATTTTTCCCAAAACTTTTGACGTGGGCTTCGCCATATTTTTGTATGCCAGCCAGGTACAGCATCCAGCTTCTATGAACGCGCCATTTTCCGGGGTGGCTGCGGACTGCAATTTTCAGCAGGGGGGGGGGCCAGAAAGCTTGGGCCTCCCTGCGCTGCAGATTCCATCCCCCAGCTGCCTAGTTGTACCTGGCTGGACACAAAAATAGGGAGAAGCTTCACGTATTTTTTTTTTTTAATTATTTCATGAAATTCATGAAATAATTAAGAAAAAAAGGGCTTCCCTATATTGTTGTGTCCAACCAGGTACAAATAGGCAGCTGGTGGTTGGGGGCAGCCCGTTCCTGCCTGCTGTACCTGGCTGGACTCAAATATAGTGCGAAGCCCCACGTCAATTTTTTTTAAATCATTTCAGGAAATTCATGAAATAATTTAAAAAAATTGATGTGGGGCTTCGCCCTATATTTGTGTCCAGTCAGGTACAGCAGGCAGGAACGGGCTGCCCCCAACCACCAGCTGCCTATTTGTACCTAGCCGGACACAACAATATAGGGAAGCCCTTTTTTTCTTAATTATTCCATGAATTTCATGAATTTAAAAAAAAAAAACGTGGAGCTTCGCCCTATTTTTGTGTCCAGCCAGGTACAACTAGGCAGTTGGGGGCTGGAATCTGCAGCGCAGGGAGGCCCAAGCTTTCTGGGCCCCACCCGCTGCAAATTGCAGTCCGCAGCCGCCCCGGAAAATGGCGCGTTCATAGAAGCGCCATCTTCTGGCGCTGTACCCAACTCATCCAGGGCCCTGGTGCGGTGGCTCACTGGGTAATAAAGGGGTTAAGGCCAGCTTGGCATTATCAGCTGGCCCTAAGCCCGAAATTCATGGGGTCACGCCAATATTAGACATGACCACCATGAATTTCTAGTAAAGTATTTAAAAAAAACACAAACACCCAGAAAAAAGTCCTTTAATTGAAATAAACACACAATTCTTTATTGTTCTAAATTAAACCATACTTACCATCATGCCCATTCCAGCTGAAGCCAACGATCTCCTGCAATAAAAGAAAAATAATAAAGCAACCTCATCCTTACCTTTCCATGGCTCCCACGACGGCTCCAGCTCTGCTACATCGAGATGACAGGCTGGACCGCAGCAGAACGCTGCCATCCAGCCTGTCATCCCGCAGACACTGAGAAGCGCAGGCATACTTCCACTCCTCAGTGTCTGGCTGTGACGGCATCCAGATGAGCCGACAATGAACTCGGCTCACCTCATGTACGTCACTGACAGCGTGGGAGAATTCTCCTGCACTCAGCGCTTCAGCGTGAGAATTTTCCCACGCTGTCAGTGACGTGCATGAGGTGAGGTCATGTCCAATGAACTCGGCGCACCTCATGCACGTCACTGACAGCGTGGGAGAATTCTCACGCTGAAGCGCTGAGTGCAGGAGAATTTTCCCACGCTGTCAGTGACGTGCATGAGGTGAGCTGAGTTCATTGGACATGACCTCGGCTCATCTGGATGACGTCACAGAGAGACACTGAGGAGCGCAAGCATGCCTGCGCTTCTCAGTGTCCGCGGGATGACAGGCTGGATGGCAGCGTTCTGCTGCGGTCCAGCCTGTCATCTCGATGTAGCAGAGCTGAAGCTGTCCTGGGAACCATGGAAAGGTAAGGATGAGGTTGCTTTATTATTTTACTTTTATTGCAGGAGATCGTTGGCTTCAGCTGGAATGGGCGTGGCGGTAAGTATGGTTTAATTTAGAACAATAAAGAATTGTGTCTTTATTTCAATTAAAGGACTTTTTTCTGGGTGTTTGTGTTTTTTTTAAATACTTTACTAGAAATTCATGGCGGTCATGTCTAATATTGGCGTGACCCCATGAATTTCGGGCTTAGGGCCAGCTGATAATGCCAAGCTGGCCTTAACCCCTTTATTACCTAGTGAGCCACCGCACCAGGGCCCTGGATGAGTTGGGTACAGCGCCAGAAGATGGCGCTTCTATGAACGCGCCATTTTCCGGGGCGGCTGCGGACTGCAATTTGCAGCGGGTGGGGCCCAGAAAGCTTGGGTCTCCCTGCGCTGCAGATTCCAGCCCCCAGCTGCCTAGTTGTACCTGGCTGGACACAAAAATAGGGCGAAGCGCCACACATTTTTTTTTTTAATTATTTCATGAAATTCATGGAATAATTAAGAAAAAAAGGGCTTCCCTATATTGTTGTGTCCGGCTAGGTACAAATAGGCAGCTGGTGGTTGGGGGCAGCCCGTTCCTGCCTGCTGTACCTGGCTGGTCACAAATATAGGGCGAAGCCCCACATAATTTTTTTTTAATTATTTCATGAATTTCCTGAAATAATTAAAAAAAAATTGACGTGGGGCTTCACACTATATTTGTGTCCAGCCAGGTACAGCAGGCAGGAACGGGCTGCCCCCAACCACCAGCTGCCTATTTGTACCTAGCCGGACACAACAATATAGGGAAGCCCTTTTTTTCTTAATTATTCCATGAATTTCATGAAATAATTAAAAAAAAAAAAAAAACGTGGAGCTTCTCCCTATTTTTGTGTCCAGCCAGGTACAACTAGGCAGCTGGGGGCTGGAATCTGCAGCGCAGGGAGGCCCAAGCTTTCTGCCCCCCCCCCCCCTGCTGAAAATTGCAGTCCGCAGCCGCCCCGGAAAATGGCGCGTTCATAGAAGCTGGATGCTGTACCTGGCTGGCATACAAAAATATGGCGAAGCCCACGTCAAAAGTTTTGGGAAAAATTTATTAAAAAATAAATAATAATTTAGGGACTGCATCTTTATTAAGTCCTCAAATGTCATTTAGTGTTAAAATAAAGGATTTATTTAAAAAAAAAATGGCGTGGGATCACCCATAATTTTAGTCTCTAGCGGAGGTTAAGCAGACGGCTGGGGCAGATGTTTGAAGCCTGGGAAGGGGGTAAAACCCACGGAGCTTCCCAGGCTACTAATATCAGCCCCCAGCTGAATACCTAGCCTTTACTAGCTATTAAAATGGGGGACCCCCCCAAAAAAAATGACGTGGGGTCCCCCCTATTTTAATAGCTAGCAAAGGCTAGGCAGACAGCTGGGGGCTGATATTAATAGCTCAGGAAGGGTGCCATGAATATTGGCCCCCTCCCAGGCTAGAAACACCAGCCGTCAGCTGCCCCAGAAATGGCGCATCCATAGGATGCGCCAATTCTGGCACTTAGCCTCGCTCTTCCACGCTGCCCTGGTGCGGTGGCAGGGGGTAATAGTGGTGGGGTTCATGTCAGCGCCAGCTGCCATGAAGCCCAGGTTAGTAATGATGGCCGTCTATATGACACCCCCATTACTAACCTACAAAGTGTTAAAAAGAAAAAACACACTACACCCAGAAAAAAATAATTTATTTGAAATAAAACACCATTTTATTTAATTCTTAGTTTACTAAAAAAAAATAGTTACCTGTCCACGTTCCTGCGCTGATCTCCCATGCACAGCTGTCACATCTGGAGATGGTGACAGCTGTGCATGGCTGCTGTAAGCTCACGCTACCGGGAACACGTCCGCTCCCGGCAGCGGGAGCCACTGACTGAGGTCACCGGAGTGCATTCAGGCAGCGCAGCTCCGGAGACCTCCTTTACGGCAGTGCTGTACCGTGGGAATTTCTCACGATACAGCAGTGCCGTAAAGGAGCTAACCGGAGCAGCGCTGCCTGAACTCCGGTGAACCCTTACGGCCCCGTCATTCTAGCGGCGGCAGCGGTTCAGAGCGGTCACATTCTATGTGGCTGCTCTGAACTGGAGATCTTCGTGGGACACTCGTGGACTACTACGGAGGGGTAAGGATAAGGTTGTGGTTTATTATTTTATATTTTATTACAGGAGATCGATGGCTTCGGGGAATTAGGTGTCTAGGTGAGTATAGGTGTAGTTTTTTATTTTTTACTTTATTTTAGGTGGCGATCGGCGGGGACAGGTAATGTATGAACTAATTTCTTTTAGGTAACCACTGGCCACCAATGACATGTATTTAAAATTTATTGGGGACACAGTAGGGCAATTTAAATAGCAGGATCAGGCTGATGGGAACTACTGCTCCCATCAAGCTGATCCTGCTGGCACGAGTGGACGGGGGACAGACATAGGCCGATGGGAGTAGTAGTGTCACATCGGCCTATGTCTGCCTGCACGCACAGACACCCCGCACACACACCCGCACACACACCCACACACACCCCGCACACACACACACCCCGCACACACACTAATCATGACGGGTCTGGGAGGAGTGGCTGACCTGTGCGGCCGTGGGAAAGTTGATGTGAGTTCATGCAATGCAGTCAAGCATGAACTCACATGAACCCTCTGAGGGCACCGCGGCTACTTCAAATGAACAGCTGATCGGCATCACCTGATACCTCAGCTGTTGATTTGAAATAACCGGCGGGAAAGCGCAGCACAGAACGGGAAAGCCGGCGGTGAAGTCTTTTCACTGCTGGCTTCCCCGCCCGGGTCCTTCGCTCCTTGGTGCTGCGCTCCCCGCCCGGTCCTAATTTACGATTTTGATTGGAGGTGGCGAGGGGCGCGGAGGATCGGGGTGGGAGGCTGCGGGGAAGCAGTATGGGGCTGTGTGATTGTTTAAAAGCCGGCGGCTTTTTACCGCACGCCGGCTTTTAAACAATCAGGAGAATTCTCCCACGCTGGGATGGCATTCTGATGACAGGCTGGATCTCAGCTGAGCGCTGCCATCCAGCTTGTCATCCTTCACAGACACTGCAGAGCGCAGGCATTATGGGAACTTCCGATTCCGGTATTCGATATTATAAAAGTATCGGAATTAAGTATCGGAATTCCGATACAGTGAATATCGGCCGATACCCGATATTTCAGTATCGGAATGCTCAACACTAGTTCTGATGCATTGTTTCCCTGTAAGCTGCCATATTACGAAGATATTCTCCTCTTGATACATAATACCTCTCTAACACGGCATGTTAGAAAGCTTTTTTTTTCTCTGAATCTCACAGAAACTAAAACGAGTCCAATATGGAGCTGTAATACAGCCTTGTTCATGAGGGCCTGGCTAGAAGACCGTTCTTTTATTTATTCTTAAGTATATAATTAATCATGACCCTTTTTGTTAAGGAGTTTACCGCCCTGTGCCAGCAGTGATAAATGAGTGCTTTGTCACACTTCTGTGTTTAGCTTTTAATTGCACAAATAAAAGTTACATTTTAGAGGCATCCTCATTTTTTATGTTAGTTTTTTATAGCTCTCAATGTATGAGACTAGTAACATTTTCTCTGAAACTTTTTAAAGGCTAAGTTAGAAGGACTGCCTGTTTTAGACAAGGCCCCTTTAATATCTTGTGTTTAGGAATATTTAGATGTTCTCGTTCTGGTAACTAGAATCCAAGACCTGCCTCAAGCACGCGTCTCTGTTTCTAAGGTCAGTGTATTGAAATACTATATATTTCAGTGGGTGCTGATTAATGCATTTTCTGCAGTGAAAGTAAGTATTTTAATTCATTTTAGCCGTTGACAGCAGCTCATTTGGTTGGATCGCTTGCCGTGACTATCTTGTCTCTGGGGCACCCACAATTTGAATCGGGGTTATCCTAACCTTTAAAGTGACCACCAGCCTGATGGATTTAGCCCTTACAACAGATCATATGGTGATTGCTGCAAGTAATTCTATTTCTTACAATTGAGAGCTTGTCAAATCGTAGAGTACTTTGTGATTTCCAGACAAAATCATGGGGAGACTTGCTCACATAGTGTAAGAACCACGAATCTCAATTTTCCTGTAAAGATATTGTTGCTAAATGTCCTTAAATATTCTTGTATGATGGCAGCTAAGAAGTACAGACTTTCATATTGTAAAATAATGAGATTTTTTTTCTGAAACCAGACTTGAAACAGAAACCTGTAGGGAAATTAACAAGTATTTAATTTTAGTTTCATTAATTCAATGTGCTTATATAAAAGAGAAATATTGTATTCATATTTTCAATATTGCAGTTATTTTTTTTTCTTATGTTTTAAATACTTTCCTGGTTTTACCATATTTGAGATATGGAGCAGGGTGAGTTTGCTTGTTATCGGCAAGCAATGAATATGAATAAAATGATAAATGTCATAGACTATTACAATTTACAGTAATGGGGTGTAGTTTTCCTCCCCAGAGGCCAGATATTGACAATCTACACAATTTATTAGATTTATGTGGGTCTAATTATTGAGCTCAACTACCTCAGTACTAAAGACTAAGTGATCTCCATCCAACTCCTTCATGCTGTAGTCTTGGGGCTGCAAGAGAACACTGGACACAAATCAAACACCAGCAATCTAACAGTTATCAACTATCCACTGGACATTCCTTTAAATCAGGATACCCCTTTAAATCTTATGCCCCCTGTCGATGGGCTTTATTGAAGGGGCTGATAGGACAGATATGCTTCAGTATTGGTTCTGTATTAAGGGGTTGAGATGAGTTGAGTAGTGTTTGTTGCCTCATGCTGACAAATCAGTGATGTGAAACTGCAAATGCTGCTCTGTTGATGCACGTGACATAGGATTATCTTCTGACATATGTATCAACAGAGCAGCATTTGCAATTTCAGATCACTGATCTGTCTGCTGCAGGCAATAAACACAGTTCTGCCCTGCCATTGTGGAGGATTGTAGGAGAGTTGAGTTCTGCTAGAAACAGCAAATGATATAAACTCAACTAAAAAGCTATACTAATGTAAATGGCAGAAGATAAAATTGGTCAGACAGGGGACTATACAGGAGCAGACAGTGCACAGAAGCATAAGGTGAATTTTACAATTAGATTGACTTGATGACAAAAATGTCAGGCTAGTCAGGAGCACACAGGTGACGGGGTTGGGTCTGCAGCACTGAGGAGAAGCAAGTGCTGCTGGAAAATGTAGTTTTAGTACATCAGTGTAGAACCTCCATTCTGTTATGAGAAGCTGGATGCACCAAGGGGCAGATAGAAATGAAAAAAAGAAGCAAAGGTAGAGGAAAGAAACTTTGTGTTGGGTTTAGTCTGTATATTAGCAATAAGCAAGCATTTATTGTGCTTTCTTAAAAATAATGTGATTCTGGGAATAACCCTTTAAGCTTTGCATTGCTATCTTAGCAAAAATATATAGAGATATTGATTGGAGCCTGTGCCCCAGCTCTATGTGATATAGTTTTATATAGGCAGTAATGGAGCGGAAGAAACAGCTGTAAAATGAACTGAAAATCTTTTGGTTTTTGTAGCTTATGTGATTCCAAGTGTAAACCCGAGACTATATTAAGAGCATAACTGAGGAGTAGAAGTAGAGCACCAAGTGTTGTTTTAAACATCCCTAACGCCTAAACAATGATTTTATTGCCATATAATGACTTGTACATAAACGTTCTCCCTACGTGTTTCTTTCCTTTCATTTCCATGGATTTCCAGTAGCACATTTTCTGTAGATCTAAGAGAATAATGATGCATAATTTTACTCACTGAGCATACGGCCCAAGAATCCAAAACAGTCGAAAAACTTGATGCACAAAGCTAAACCTCTTTTTTTTATACCTCATTAAACGAAACTGCAGTTATAATTAAACCATTGTTTACATCATTAAAACAAACCTCACTTTAAACCTTACTTTGAAAGTGTTTTGTTGTTTCCTACAATAGTTGGATTCTGTTACTGCTGTATTTTCCCAGGACACAAAAACTTCCCAATTTGTAATTTGGATGCCCCATTTACATATATATAGTAAAATTTATCAACTTTGGGGGAATTAACTAAAACTGTCATTTTGTATGCTGGTTTTCGCCCAAAGCACATTGGAGTAAAATGCAATTAATTTATCACAAATTTTTTGCATCTTTATGCAGAAATGCAAATCTTAGCCCTATATGAGCAGGCTTTGGTGTGTATTGTAGTTTGCACCACGTTATGGCTTTAACTATATAAAGTTTGTTTGGTGGTAAAAGGTCTTGCCCCTCTTCTATGCCCCACCCATTGTGCCAAGTATGCCTACAAATTAAAAAAGAAAAAAAAACACAAAATTTTGCATGTAAAGATGTGTAAATTATGTTCCCTAGCATTCTGGCACTAGTCACTTAATAAAAATCTCTTCCTATGAGTTAATGCTCCTCGATACGGGAGATTTGTTAGCTAACCTCAGCTTCACAGTGTAAAAAAGCCTTCAAATGATAAAAGCTCTGTAAAGCAAGTGGTTAGTTTGTAGACAGTATTGCAGTATTATGCTAGCTCCTCTATGGATACCCTCCTTGATGTCCATAAAACCTAATAAGGCGTAAAAATCAGTGTTGCCTGGATGGAGCATCACATTTAGGTAAGTGAAGTTTTGTCCAAGTTGCTTGATATTCTGTTAGAAAGAAATCATAGTAACAACTATTTTAGGCACCAGTGTTTTACCATGGCTTTGGCATCCAGTTTTTCCAGACTCAGGAATGTCAAGCATGTCTGATGTATAAACCAAAAGGAGGAAAAAATTGCTAGGACAATTGTAAATACCAATGATATAAATCTTTATTTGAAATGTAATTAGAACAAGGAAAACGAAAATAAATATCCAACATGACAAAATACAGAAAAAGGAGGTGGGTAAGCCTAAAAGGGAAAGAGATGTAAAAATTGCCCCAAGATGTAAAATTCTGTAACGAAAGTGGATAAGCAACAATTTACAATAGTCCTAGCCCTTTTTTCCTCCTTTCTGTTTTTGCAAACTTTGTGCAAATAGGACATTTATTTTGCGTGAGGTTACCATTCCCTATAGTCATTTTTCTGATGTATAACTGTCTTCCGCAACTGATTTACCATGGTCTGTAAAACTTTGACAATCCATGTGATGGAAGCTAGTAGTTGGGAAATGAAGAGAGGAACAAATAAAACTGGAAATTTGTTAAATTGAGTTTTTAACAGCTTGACTGGAGAAGGCAGTGTGGTGGTTGATTTGTAGTGCTCCCAATGCTTGTTCAATAAGGCGTTCCTTATTTTAGTTAAGGCATGTTGTTCATGGATAGAATTGAAGACATAGTAGTTTAGATTGGATCAAGTATCAGGGTTGCCAAACATTGAGGCTTTTGTCTATGTGGAGTCTGCGGCCCCAGTTCATCAAGACCTGTGATTTTCTCACCGGTCTTGATGAGGAGGTGTGTTGGAGAGGCGCATGCCTCTTGATGAATCAGGAGCATCTGATGAGTGGTGTTCATCTCCGTGTGCCACAAAAGAAATCTTATTCCTGTCTAGAATAAGGAACGGCACAAATTGTCATAAATTAGATGAGCTTATGTCGTCACACTCTTCCTGTGCCCTTCCCAGCTCAATCCATTGTAGTGGCACTAGAAGAAACTGGTTTCACAAAATTTTTGCTTTTCAAAGCAATTTTGCACCAGGTTTCTGGCAAAATTGCTTTGATGAATTGGGACCTCTATCTTTAGTGTGTTAACCTAGAAACCATGAATGGAATACATTAAAAAAAATGAAAAACAACAAACACTTACATGTGAAAAGTAGTAGACCGATGTTCTATGCATTTAAAACGGCATGTAAGGATCTCAGCAGAATCATGAGGATCTGGAAGAACCACTTGTTTTTAGGCAACCATTGGGGCCACAGGGTTCAACACCCAACCTAGGCAATCATGTTTACCACGCAGAGTGCATCCTAATTATAGTGGTTTATTATATCGGTGCCCAATTAAGTTGTTTATTTTTTGTCATGGTTTTTTAATGTCAAAAAATGTGAAGAACTGTAGCTTCTACGTAATAATTCAAGTATTAGAATTTAGGCTTCACAGTGAAGACTACAGCAGTTGTTGCATAGCTCAATACTACGTCACAATATAACATTGGGACCCATAAATTGGTGCATCTGTGACACTTAAAAGGGTAATCCGACGATGACATTTTTTTTTATTAGTCATGGATTGTTTTTAAAACAATGAGCAAAGGCATAATCACCATCCAGCAACCCTGTAGATCCAGCGCAGACCACTTTGAAAGACTGTGCTGGTTACAGAGGTGATATGTGCTGTGTTAGGAAGTCGACATGATCGCTGAAGGCTATGATTGGCTGCAGCGGTCATGTGACTAGAAGATTGCATCATCAGTTAAACATTCGATGATGCACTGTTTTAGTTACATGGATGCACGGAGTGCTGGAAGGCAAGTATACCTCCATTTATTGTTTTAAAATCATTCTCCCCCCAAAAAAATTTTCCAGATAACCCCTTTTGGGTCTTGCCTCTTATATATAACACTCTTAGGCCTCATTCGTATCCATTATAATCTATGGTGCTATTCACATGTACATGTATTTTCACAGACTGCATGTCCGTGCAAAACTGATAGAGTAATCTCCAATTTTTTCCGGTATCATGGATGAAAAGTGAGAATACTAGTCTATTTTTCCATGAGAAACACATACAGCTCATTGATGGCATCAGCAAAAATCTGTGTGCTGTCTGTATTTAACATTGCAAAAGATAGATTTGTGTAAAAAAACGGACATAGAGTTGACACACTGATGGTAAAAGTGGACACAAAGATGACACACTGATGGTAAAAGCGGACACACTGTTCCAAAACACTGATGGTAAAAGTGGACACACAGATGACACATTGATGGTAAAAGTGGACCTACTGTTCCAAAACACTGATGGTAAAAGTGGACACACAGATGACACACTGATGGTAAAAAAGGACACACTGTTCCAAAACACTGATGGTAAAAGTGGACACACAGATGACACACTGATGGTAAAAACGGACACACTGTTCCAAAACACTGATGGTAAAAGTGGACACACAGATGACACACTGATGGTAAAAACGGACACACTGTTCCAAAACACTGATGGTAAAAGTGGACACACAGATGACACATTGATGGTAAAAGTGGACCCACTGTTCCAAAACACTGATGGTAAAAGTGGACACACAGATGACACACTAATGGTAAAAACGTACACACTGTTCCAAAACACTGATAGTAAAAGCGGACACACAAATGACACATTGATGGTAAAAGCGGACCCACTGATGACACACTGATGGTAAAAACGGACACACTGTTCCAAAACACTGATGGTAAAAGCGGACACACAGATGACACATTGATGGTAAAAGTGGACCCACTGTTCCAAAACACTGATGGTAAAAGTGGACACACAGATGACACACTAATGGTAAAAACGTACACACTGTTCCAAAACACTGATAATAAAAGCGGACACACAAATGACACATTGATGGTAAAAGCGGACCCACTGATGACACACTGATGGTAAAAACGGACACACTGTTCCAAAACACTGATGGTAAAAGCGGACACACAGATGACACATTGATGGTAAAAGCGGACCCACTGATGACACACTGATGGTAAAGGCGGACACACAGATGACACACTGATGGTAAAAGCGGACCCACTGTTCCAAAACACTGATGGTAAAAGCGGACACACAAATGACACACTGATGGTAAAAACGGACACACTGTTCCAAAACACTGATGGTAAAAGCGGACACACAGATGACACACTAATGGTAAAAGCAGAACCACTGATGACACACTGTTTCAAAACACTGATGACACTGCTACCATTCTTTCAAGAATGCGTGAATGAGACCTTAGTAACATAAGAGTCGCAACATGATCGCTTTCACATTCGTTATGTTATAATGTAACATTGCTCTATTGAGATCTTTGGCCTGGGCTATAATGCTCAAATTCGCTGTGCGATCCCAGCCATAAAAGAGTTGTTCACATCTTTTCATTTTAAAAGCAGGTCCATTGAATTGTAAAAAAAAAAATCCTCATCTACAAGACTTCTGCTGCTTTCCCATATTGCTTCCCGACACACTTGCCAATCTCCTTGCTTTTTCTTCTGGATGAAACGGCACAGGACTGCTGCAGACGACCACTGTCTTCAGCAGTGACACGTTGGTCACCCAGATGGCCACTATTTGGCTGTAGCATGTTGAAGGCGGGGCCACTCTCAGATTGCACCCCTACACATATTGGCTGGACAGGATTTGGCAAGTTTTTCTCCTCTTGAGCAGAACACTCCACACCTCTTTATACTTAGTTCTCTTTATCTTCTTTATGCTGATCTTTGTTATCTTTATCTTCTCTATGCTGATCTTTATCTTTATCTTCTCTATGCTGATATTTATTATCTTTATCTTTGTGACATGCAGAAGTAGTGCTGTTGCTTTAAAAGCATTCAGCAACTATTAGAAGTAACACAAGCACATGAGACCGGAAGTATTGTGCTCCAGAAGCATCCAGCAACTAGAGGGGTTAACACAGTCACAGGAGAAGGGGAGTGCTTTAGCAGAACCCCAGGGGGATTGTGGGGAAGATGTTTACTCTCTGGCTGGACCCGAAGAGAAAGGTGATGTGTGTGTTCTGTATCTCACAGAAGCGCCCCTGCAAGTGAAAAGGATTCAAGTCAGGAGTGAAGCACAGGTCAGGTAGAGTTCCTGAACTAACAGTGCAGAGTATTTTCAGGCAGAAAGATAAGGACTGTCAGAAATAGTGTCCCAGGGATCATCTCCCTCAGCAAACTCTCCCCCCTCCTCCATCTCACTGACCTGTAAATAATGCTGAGTTCATTAATGTGCCTTTGCATTAGAACTGTGCTGTCCTGTACTACTGGGAAGACTGTGAACTGCTGTGCTTCTAAGGAAACTGTACTGTTTGTCACTGGAGCCAGTTGCTCATAATACTCAACTTGCACTGGCTGTGTTGCTTCTTATTAAATGCTACTCTTCTACCTTTATGAGGACTCTTGTCAAGTGTGTCTGGTCAGCAAGTGAAATAACCTCTGTGTCTGTGCCCGGGGGTCAATACCTCTGTATGCCTGAGAGAAGCTGCAGCCCATGGTCTATGGTCGCCCTGAGTAATGGTTCTCCCAGGATTTCAAATAATTCATGAAACCTGTCTCGCCCCTATCTGAACCTAGCAGCGTTCGTGTAACATCTTCTCTATGCTGATCTTTGTTATCTTTATCTTCTCTATGCTGATCTTTATCTTCACTATGCTGGTCTTTGTTTTCTTTATCTTCTTTATGCTGATCTTTGTTATCTTTATCTTCTCTATGCTGGTCTTTGTTATCTTGGTTCCTGCACATGCATAGTATTGGGATGACAATGGAGTATAAAGAAATATTGAGTGCTCTGTTCACTAGGGGAAGGATAGACTGTGCAGCTCACCATGGAAGCTCAGAAGATTTGCCATCTTGCTGAAGAAAGATTGTGTGCCTGAGACCTCTGACCAGAAATTATGTAGGTGCTGACCTGTCAAGCACATAAAGAATTTATTGAGTTAAAGCTGTTTTACTATTGTTCGCTATGTAGTGATACAAGCAGAAAAGGCGTGAATATGTATTTTTACATGCTCAATCTTTTACAGCACTTGCTATCCTCACTGTCAAACATGGAGCTGGAAATGGTGAAGAACACATTATTCAGGTCAAATACCTGCAAAACAATGCAGCGCTACCACACCAAAATGACAAGTGCGCACATCTGTACATTTCCCCTGAGGATTGTTTTATTATCCTACTCTCGGTGTGTTTCTCATCCTGTGTGCAGTGAAATAACGCAGTCACACTTGGCCAGGCTTCAGATTCCTTGTATTCTCTTATTATTAATGTTTGAACATTGAATCTACTTGTATTGTACCGAATATAAAAAGTACATTTTTATGCAGATTCTTTCAGCTGTAGATCACACAATGCTTTGCTCAGTAAATGACTAAACTGCACGTGCTGTTTTTATTTCTCTTACTATTTGCGTTTTTGTTTTTTTCTCTGAAGGTAATGGTTTTTGTTCATGCCAGAAATTCCACAGTGCGGACAGCAATGGCCTTGAGGGAGCTGGCAAAAAACAATGGGCACATTGTATATTTTTTGCCAAACCAAGGATCTGATTATGGTCACGCTGAAAAACAGGTAGGCGATGAATAATCCACTTTTATCTTATTCTTGCATATATCAAACTTGCAAACTGTATTCTCTAGATAAAACATGTTTTTTTGTGGAACAATTTAACTCTTTGCTGCTCTAAATAAAAGTGAGGGACAAATACTATCAAGTTTTTTAGTTTTTTTTTTTTAAACTTTGCTGCTGGTTTGTAGAATTGAATGTGTTTTCATCTGAGAGGTTGCAATTAGCATGGGGCTTCATGCCCTACTTAGTGCCACTTGTATCTCTAGCCTGATTAAAGATTGAGTATATTTTCTTATCTCTCCTGCCAGTTTAGCCATATAAGCATGTTAATGTAAAATTACATATTTAGCAGAATCCAATTTAACTCTTTCAGCACAGACAACCTCATTTCTATGCTGTTAAATATGATTTTTGGGGAGCGGGATTGGGTAGCCAAGCCCAAGTTTCATTTATAGAGGTTGCCCCCTTTCAGCAGTCTTTTGACCATAAGCTCAGTTATGTGTAGAAAAAAAACAACTAAACTTTACTTACCCCTTTGTCCAGTCCTGCTTTTCTGTCGCTGCCTTTGTCTATGTTGATCTGTTGCAGTGGTAACATAATGTCAACAACGTTGCAGCCCTTTATTAAGCTCAATGGCTCGTGCCTTCCACATTCTACATCTGGGCAAGAGAAATGAAAATGACATCTACGAAATGGGAGGAATAGAACTAAGCAACACTACATGTGAAGAAGACTTGGGTATACTAATAGATCACAGACTGCACATGAGTCAACAGTGTGATGCAGCAGCAAAAAAGGCAAATACAGTTCTGGGATGTATTAAGAGAAGCATAGAGTCTAGATCACATAAAGCAATTATCCTCCTCTACTCCTCCTTTGTTAGACTTCATCTGGAATACTGTGTCCAATATCTGACACATATTTGCACATGGAAGCACTAGAAGCAACGAAATGAAACATGAAAGGGAGAAAATACAGATTAGATATTAGAGAAAACTTTTGGACCGTGAGGGTGATCAATGTGTGGAACAGGCTTCCACGAGTGGTG
This sequence comes from Phyllobates terribilis, assembly GCF_046119375.1. Lineage (NCBI taxonomy): Eukaryota > Metazoa > Chordata > Amphibia > Anura > Dendrobatidae > Phyllobates > Phyllobates terribilis. The sequence goes on along the minus strand of NW_027362763.1, from coordinate 454,022,689 downwards.
GTGAGTTCTCCTTCAATGGAAGTCTTCAAACAGAGGCTGGACGGACATCTGTCTTAGATGGTTTAGTGAATCCTGCATTGAGAAGGACATGATGATCCTGGAGGTCCCTTCCAACTCTAATGATTCTATGATTGGCAGAGTTTCTGAGCTCAATGATTTTCTGCAGTGCTGTCAACGTGACGTCACCGCTGCAGCCAATCAGCCGTGGTAGGGAGGCAGCGCTAAATGATAAGTAAGGCTCAGTTTATTTTGTTACACATATCTGAGCATGTGGGCAAAGGTGTGTTGACAGGGGACAACCACTTTAATTAAAACAATAGGTCTTTGTTCTCCAAGTAAGCTGTATTGAAGTTTTGGTTTGGAACGAAAGCTGGACTCTGAACTAAGCTATTTTCCTCCGTCCCATAGACAGTACAGTGAATGGAGTGTCATACTTGAGTCTCCTTATGTTCAGCATGTCAGTTGTCAGCTGGACAGTCATTGATTGATTTGCCCCTACTACACATTTGTCCACCAAACCCTAGAAATCATTCTATGTTTCAAGCAACTCTGCCGGTTGGTGTAAAATGTAATGGAAAAATGTTTCCATATTCCCATTGTTTTAAATCCATAAATTGCACAATACTTCAATGACGCCCTGGTAGACCCCTACCCTTGATTCACTTGTTTTTGACAATGGGAGGAATAATGACATTACCTCTGTCTGTAGTCTGTGTTTGGCATAGCAACTCCTCTCCATTGATGTGAGTGGCTACAGAACCTCACACAACCTGTGGCACTGATTTACGTAGGAAGCAGCAATGTTTTTCCAGTTCTGTACTACCCCTTTAAAGGAACTGAAATAATAGACGGCTTTGCTCTGTAAGACTTGCTGGGGGACCAGCACATTGTTATGGCTGAGAATGCATTGCTGAACCAGGTAATTGTATTCTGTGTATGAGATGCTTCTGAGCGTCTGTATCTTTAATTTGCTTATTTCCCATGAGAAATTGCAGGATTTCACTTAGAAAGAAAACATGATTACTACATGAAAATATATGCGTAATTCTGTGACTGTCTTCCATGCATGTTAAAGAAAAAGTAATATTTTAATTTTGGCCTTTTCGGTTGGAAAATAGTTTTCATTTTTATCCATTAGCTGTGGAATTAGTGTTGAAACTAAGCTGCATATATATTACTGCTCCGTATTTATTCCTTACAGATTGAAACCTTCCTTTTTTTGCACCATTACACATGTCGGCTAAATTTTGTAGCACTGTCTGTCTAAATATTGCGTTCCAGACAAGCTATTCCTCCTGAAAGTCCAAGCTTTCATTTTAAGCTGGAAAAAAATTAAATGATTATAGTTTTAGTAAAGATGGATTGGGTGATTATACTTTTGTAAATGTCTTTATGCCTGTTAATGTGAAGTTTGATCGATTTTCAAGTTTCAGCTCATAGTTTAGTTTGGGACCACGCTATATTTAGTAGCATGAATCATGCAGTATAATGCAGTTATATCCCATCTCAGACATTTATGGTATATACTATAAATATATAGAAATAACATAGTAACATAGTTTTTAAGGTTGAAAGAAGACTAAGTCCATCTAGTTCAACCCATAGTCTAACATGTTGATCCAGAGGAAGGCAAAAAAAAAACATGTGGCAAACACTAAGCTCCACATTGGGGAAAAAAATTCCTTCCCGACTCCATACGACAATCAGACTAGTTCCCTGGATCAACGCCCTATCAAGGAATCTAGTATATATAACCTGTAATATTATACTTTTCAAGAAAGGCATCCATGCCCTTCTTAAATTTTAATAGTGAAATAGTAACATGACTCCTACTATTTGGACCTGCATCTATCTCGAAGACGTGGACCCTGTTGCTTGCTGCTGACAGTGGAGCAATGGTCAGAATTCCTATTCAGGGCCGGACTGGCCATCTGGCAATTCTTGGAAATGCCAGATGGGCCGGTGCCAGCTGTGAGCCGCACCTTCACTCCAGGGACACACATCAAAGCCTTCCCCTTAGCACTCTATTAGTTCTATTTAGCCAGCTGTCAGTCAGAGTGTCAGGACAAGCTTTTAGCTGTCGCTCTCACTGTTGTGAGTAGTGACTGTAATTGCTCCGGGGATGCCTGCATGACTGAAAGCCGCTGACTCCTGGGAGAGATAAAGTTTATTTTGTCCCGGGTGCCACACCTTCAGTACAGTGGCAGGGCACCTTCATAATGCTATTAACCTGCAAGATAACCCAATATTAGGTAAATAGAGTTATCTGACCTGACCGGTTCCCTTTAAATTTCACATAGTGTTATTCTGGCTTCACAGCAGTTTGTATTCTGTAAATGTGATATATACCTCGAGCAATCCACAAAAATTGACAGACATACAGTACAGACCAAAAGTTTGGACACACCTTCTCATTTAAAGATTTTTCTGTATTTTCATGACTATGAAAATTGTACATTCACCCTGAAGGCATCAAAACTATGAATTAACACATGTGGAATTATATACTTAACAAAAAAGTGTGAAACAACTGAAAATATGTCTTATATTCTAGGTTCTTCAAAGTAGCCACCTTTTGTTTTGATGACTGCTTTGCACACTCTTGGCATTCTCTTGTTGAGCTTCAAGAGGTAGTCACCGGAAATGGTTTTCACTTCACAGGTGTGCCCTGTCAGGTTTAATAAGTGGGATTTCTTGCCTTATAAATGGGGTTGGGACCATCAGTTGTGTTGTGCAGAAGTCTGGTGGATACACAGCTGATAGTCCTACTGAATAGACTGTTAGCTGCTTTTTTCTTGCCATAATACAAATTCTATGTAAAGAAAAACGAGTGGCCATCATTATTTTTAGAAATGAAGGTCAGTCAGTCCGAAAAGTTGGGAAAACTTTGAATGTGTCCCCAAGTGCAGTTGCAAAAACCATCAAGCGCTACAAAGAAACTGGCTCACATGAGGACCGCCCCAGGAAAGGAAGACCACGAGTCACCTCTGTTTCTGAGGATCAGTTTATCCGAGTCACCAGCCTCAGAAATCGCAGGTTAACAGTAGCTTAGATTAGAGACCATGTCAATGCCACACAGAGTTCTAGTAGCAGACACATCTCTACAACAACTGTTAAGAGGAGACTTTGTGCAGCAGGCCTTCATGGTAAAATAGCTGCTAGGAAATCACTGCTAAGGACAGGCAACAAGCAGAAGAGACTTGTTTGGGCTAAAGAACACAAGGAATGGACATTAGACCAGTGGAAATCTGTGCTTTGGTCTGATGAGTCCAAATTTGAGATCTTTGGTTCCAACAATCGTGTCTTTGTGCGACGCAGAAAAGGTGAACGGATGGACTCTACCTGCCTGGTTCCCACCATGAAGCATGGAGGAGGAGGTGTGATGGTGTGGGGGTGCTTTGCTGGTGACACGGTTGGGGATTTATTCAAAATTGAAGGCATACTGAACCAGCATGGCTACCACAGCATCTTGCAGCGGCATGCTATTCCATCCGTTTGCGTTTAGTTGGACCATCATTTATTTTTCAACAGGACAATGACCCCAAACACACCTCCAGGCTGTGTAAGGGCTATTTGACCAAGAAGGAGAGTGATGGGGTGCTACGCCAGATGACCTGGCCTCCACAGTCACCAGACCTGAACCCAATCGAGATGGTTTGGGGTGCTAAGCATCTCTGGGAACTCTTTCAAGATTGTTGGAAGACCATTTCCGGTGACTACCTCTTGAAGCTCTTCAAGAGAATGCCAAGAGTGTGCAAAGCAGTCATCAAAGCAAAAGGTGGCTACTTTGAAGAACCTAGAATATAAGACATATTTTCAGTTGTTTAACACTTTTTTGTTAAGTATATAATTCCACATGTGTTAATTCATAGTTTTGATGCCTTCAGTGTGAATGTACAATTTTCAGTCATGAAAATACAGAAAAATCTTTAAATGAGAAGGTGTGTCCAAACTTTTGGTCTGTACTGTATATCAGTCATATAGAATGACTGCAGACGTGTAGCCAAAGGCTCGCCAGGCTCTAAGCTGCTCGCTCATTACCATATTACTTACTCACACAGAGTGCTGCCCTTCCATTTTTCGTGAAGGTAAAGGATCTTTCTTTGTACTTATGAAGCATGTAGCTATCACAGTTTAAGTATCATTGCTCTGTTTCTCTGTGGAAGCATAGACTGAATTTCCAACAATTGCTGTTTTATAAATGCAGTTTTGAAATGTGCATTTACGGCTCCTTAGGCCTCATTCAGATGTCAGAGATTAATCTCATATGCAGAAAACAGTCGGATTTTCATGGGTGCTGTGAATCAGATTTTCAGCATTGTTTGGTTAGTATGTTAGTATTTTCCATCAGTGAGTTTTCACATGTGACAAAAAAAATAAACTGCAAAGCTTCTCCTACCCATTGTAATGTTCAAAACGGACAGCACACAGATTGCACACGGACGACACTGTGTGCTGTCCATTGTTTGCATGACGTATAGACTTGTTTGGGTAATTTTGATTAGTGATTTGGATTAAAGATGGACATGTGTCTGTGATTTTTTTCCTTTTGTGCACACACGGTCCACAAAAAGCATGGACTTGTGAACGGCTCCATGTATTATAATGCGTATGTATTCTATCCTTGAAAATAACGAACTGAAGACGAGATTGAAAAACGGACATCTGAATGTGGCCTTAGGGTACATTCACATAAACATTTTTTCAGTCCGTGTGCTCTCTGGGTAGAAAATGGACAACCAATGTCAACCAATGTGGCAGATCGCATGAATGTCTTTCCACATGGGTATAGGTGTACGGATGACAGATGAACATTTTTCAGAAGGCCTTGTGAACTTAGCCCTAAAGGGGTTTTCTAGGCTTGGCACAACAGTCTGCAGTCACTCTATGTGACTGCAGACTTGTGAATCTTCACAGAGCGCACAGTGCACACTGATTTATCCATTGCTGGTGCCGGGAGCTGGTGGTCATATGACCACAAGTATGCAACATGTATACTTCCGGCCACATTCCAACTAGACGTGCATGACCTAATTCACTTTTATTGAGGATTCACAAGTCTGCAGTTGCATAGAGTGCCAAACCTGGACAACCCCTTTAACTGTTGATTTACATGAACCCATTGATTTATCGGCTTAGCACCTACATATTCCTAGCTCTGTACATTCATTGAATCACTCATATCTTAGTCATGATCTTTTAAAGTAGTTTTTTCCCCTCTTTTAAAGAAGTTATTTTTTTCTTTCCTGAGGATTATGTAAAAAAAAATGCAACAGAATCTAAATTGCCATAAGTGAATAATCGTTCATACAAATTACGAAAATGTAAAGTGGTCATTCAGAACCACTAATGAATTTCGCTTATCTAATAGGGCCGTGGATATATTGTATTCTGTTGTGCCAGGTATTTATCATCCTGAAGTTTAGAAAACAATGGGAAGATTTATTAAAGCGCCATCCCACTGTTTTGTGCGCTAGCTTTTGCAATGTACATTAGCTTGGACCCAGTCCAAACATCTGTTCTTAAATAAAATTCTCAATTGTTGGAGACAAATACTCTGAATGTTAATTTGTGCGTATGATTTGTACGTTTATAATTGAAAATAAGTAGCGTGAAGCTGAAAGTTTGCAAAACGGAAATGTTTTGGCAGCAATGCGTTGTAGCGACTGCCTGTGCAGTTACCTAGCGGCACAGTATGAGCCATTACATTCATTTTATTATAAATGAGTTGTGCTACTTGTGTTTTGTCTTGTCATTTCCATGAAGTAAAACAATTATTTTTGTGTCACTTTTATATTATTCTCTTTTTTTTTCTTTTACGTCAGCGCTTTCCTGATATGTTGTCTGCAATCAGTAACTGAAACATAAATGTTTATTGATGGTCAGAAAACACACGTGCCACGATGTGTGGTCCTACTATCAAGCAGATTTCCTCATCTAATATGTTATAATGAAATATCCTTAATTTTAAATAGAACAGGAGCGACCCTACGGCAAATAGAGAATCAATGAGAACCTTTGTTTCCTAAGAGCTAGCATTAGCTGTCCTCCATTGATGCAGCCTTGTTCTACTAAACCAAAAGGGCTATGCAAGCAGGTCTTGATTAATATAGATTCAGGGCAGACATTCACCAACTAATTTGATTGTGTAAAAACTGCATTTTTCTCAGTTTGTGTTGTTTGTTTGTCTGTTTTGTAATACTTTTTTACATTATGTATATTTATGTTGGGCTTTAGGATGCAAAGCACTTTTTTTAAAGAGAACTTTGCAGATATCAATAATAATGTAAATAGAAGAAACTTTGTAATATATCTTATAGGAGAATTGTACTTTTCTTTCTTCACTTAGGCTGCGTGCCCACTATGCGTTTTTCAAGCTTTTTTGCCGCGGAATTTTCGCAGCGAAAACGCTTAAAAAACGCCTGGTAATACGTGCCCCATGGTCCTCAATGATAATCCGCATGTGCCGTGCACATGCTGCGGAAATTTCCGCTGCGGATTATCATTGCAGAACAATCCGCAGCATGCCCATTAATTTTGCGGACACGCAGTGTAATTGCCGCCATTGACTTGCATTGGACTGCGTGACATCCGCATCACTACATCTGCACAAGCGGATATCACACGGTTCAATGTGCGGATGGTACCCGGGTCTGGAGAAGAGGAGACTCTCCTCCAGACCCGGGTACCATAGAAACTGTAAAAAAAAGAATTTAAAATAAAAAATAAAGATTATACTTACCTTCCGATGTCCTCCCGGTGTTTTCTCCCCTCTGTCTGGTCTGCTGTATGGGTCGCGTTGTTGTGAAGGACCTGCCATGACGTCATTGAGTCATGTGACCTGTCACATGACTCAATGATGTCACCGCAGGTCCTTCACACCACCGCGAGCCGCCCAAGACACCGGACGCAGCAGAGAAAACATCGGAAGGTAAGTATATTCTTTTTTTTTTAACTAACTTGGTCACACTACTATAAATACATGCCGGTTGCATGGATTTATATAGTGTGAACAAGTGGTCAAGCACTTTCCAAGTGATGCTAAAATCGCTTGGAAAAGCGCTTGATAACCCGCATGCAGGAATGCATGCAAACGTGCTTGACAAACCCTTCTACTTGGCAGGAAAAACGCATGTAAAAGCCGCATGTAAAAGCCGCATGCGTTTTTCCTGCCAGGGAGAAGCGGAAAAAATATGCAGCATTTCTGCATCGTGGGCACATAGCCTTATGAGACATTTTTCAACCCTACCCCCTGCCTCATGAACTTGTCAGCTACTCTGCAAAAACATCTCAAATACTCAGACAGACTGCTAGCAGAACTTACAGCACAGTGAGGTTTTAGGTTGCACAACCCAATATATTCTATGAAGAAGCAGAGTGAGGGAACAAGTAGAGAGAGACAAAGAAAGAGCATTCTGACAAGTCTTTTACCTTATCCAGAGCTCAGTTCTCATCTACACTGCTCAATAATGTTGTAAAATGTCCTATGTACTACTGCTTTTTCTTTGTGTGCTAATGAATAAAGAACACAAATACTTCTCTGTGTGCTGTGCAGAGCTGTGGAGTCGGTAAGCCAAACATCCGACTCCGACTCCCTCATACATGGCTCATGTTTAAGTGATGAATTTACTGTAGCACAGATTAATCTCAGCTAAAAGTCCAGATCCTTAGATCAGGAAAGGACAGACATTTATAGGACATTTCATAACTTTCCCAAATTCTTATGAAAAAATATTCCCCACAAACTGCATTGAATTACTGTACCCAATTTATTATATATTTTAGGAGCTGGAGTTGATCCATTTTATACCGACTCCGACTCCATAGCCCGGGTTATTTTACACATGTCTGTTTTCATCCTATGGCTAAAAGTAGAAGAAAAGAGACAACTCCTTTACAGACGTTTTAAGTAGTTTACAATCTGTCTTATTAAGGTTACAATTGACTGCCAGCATAGATGAATCTTACAATGACCAGTGTAAGCCAGAAGTCACCAAATATATAGTAGCACTTTTCTAGTTTCCTTTTATAGGCCTGCACAGCTTCTTCCCTGCTACTTAACTGATGTCCTGTCTATTGCGCATGACCACTGCAGCAAATCGTCTGATGTGGACGCACAAGACTGCTAACCCCACTGATTAGCTGCACAGGTCACAAGCCATGGGCGGAATATCATCGCTGCAGCCATGTAAACCTAGACCGGCGGCATCACAAAGAGGCAGTGCTAGATTGGCAGGGGATAAGTAAGGCTGATTTTGTTATTTTTATACAAAGCAAACCTGTGGAAAACTAAAATGTAATGGTAGACAACCCCTTTAATTGTCTAGCTTAGGTATGGAATAGTACTGGTAGACTTATCTAAAGGGGCTGACATCTTTTGGCAACATATTACTCATGTAATTTCATCATCTACAATGTGTGTGTCTTGGTTAATGGCCCACTGGCATGTGAAGCCGTAGTACCACACAATCCTACAACACCAAATACAGTATGTCTTGGCGTATACACCCTGATTGTTATATAGTTGCGTTAACGACCGTAACCTTCTGGAGAGTGAGGTGACCTTTTAAGCTTGTGTTTAGCCAGTTTCTTTGAGCTCATGGCCCTTTCACCTAAAAATAATCTCATTATTAAAGTGAACCTGTTGCAAACCATACGCTATGGTGTTTCAGAGGAAAATAGTCTGAAAAGCCAGCTGGGGACCATAGGCCGAGACTGTCAGTCAACTGGAACTGGGCGGAGAGAAGCTGGCTGGCGGCGGCTATACCTGGCTTCAGTTGCGCATCCAGGCTCTGATTCATGCTACACGGAGTTCCAGCAGCATGAATCTAATGACATGTTCCCTTTAACAAAATACTTTACTGAAAAGGAATCTTTCAGCAAGTTTTTGCTATGTAAAATGAAGACCGCACAAGATAAGGGCTGAACACAGATTTCAGCGATGTGTCACTTATTAATCTGTATGCTGTTGTTTACTTATAATGAAGGTTTTATCACTAGGGCATTATCATTGCTTGGACTAGCTGCTTCGTGTCAAGTCATCCGACTCCGCCCCCTCCTCTCATTAGCAGCTCACTGTCAATAGACAATGTACCCAGAAAGCTGTGGTGTGGGCGGGTTTAGCTTTCTGAAATCTGCTACATGCTTCATCTTAGAACTCTGATTGTGTCGCAACCACTGCACCCAGTAATCTAAGTGATACATTGTTGGAATCAGGGTCTCTTTTCTCACATTATGCTGTTCTAGATGTGGTAGACAGATTCCCTTTAAACATAAGGAAATTGTATTAAACAGTTACTTGTCCCTCGCTTATTCTTTTTCGGTGTTTCAAATATTTTTCTCATTCTTATATTTTAGTTGTTAAGAAAAACAGTTTTAGCAAACGCTAGAGAGTTCACGTTACCTTGAATGTGTGTAAGTGGCATATTTTAGTTCATGACTTATTAAAATCCTGAAAGTGGGACATATACTCATGGTAAATTCAGTGAACATCCTTCTCTGCCTCTTGGCTAAAATATTGATACCTAATCGCTTGACTGAGCACTCTGTTTGTATTCCTTAGAGTCAACCACATTCAGCTCCTGTTAATACAGTTTAACGCTGATTATTCATCTTATGGTGGAAAATATTTATTTTGTAGAAATTTAGCTTGTCAGTGAAAAATCTGGATGACTGTTAATCAATTTCTTTTTCTCTGTTTAGGTATATATGGGTTAAGGGAACGGCTTTACTGCACCATTTTTGCAACGAAAGCTGCTGCGCATTTTTCTTGTAAAAAAAGCATCTCATAGTTGAAATATTTTCCTGTAACTAGAAAACCATTTTAACCCTTAAGCACAAATATTAATTTCTGTCCATTAGCGCAGGGGTCAGCATGTGTAGCGGGGCCTCAGAGCTTCCTCCACATGTGGCCTGTGCCAGCATCCAAGTCTAATAGCGGATGGAGCTGAGATCTGATCACTGTTGCTTACCGTTTAAATGCCTTTATGAATCTCGCAGGTTCAAGTCCCTTTAGGGGACTAAGAAATAAAATAAAAAATTAAGAAAAGGGAAAGAAAATATAAAAATTCTAATTGCTTCTCTTTTACTCCATTAAAACTAAATAAAAAAAATCAAAATCTATCAAAATATAAAATAATTAACCCATACGGTAAATGCCGTAAAGAGAATCAAATCAAAATGCCAAAATTGTAGCATTTTGGTCACTACACCTCCCCAAAAAAGTGCAATAAAAAACGATCAAACGTAGTATGTACTCCAGATTGATATAAAAGTAAAAAATGTTAGCTCGCCACACAACATATAAGTCCTCGCACAGATCCATAGACAGAAAAATAAGAATGCTAACAGTCTCAAAAAAGGGCGACACAACCAAAGTGTGTATATATATATATATATATATATGTATATATATATATACTGTATATATATATACTGTATATATATATATATATATATATATATATATATATATACAGTACAGACCAAAAGTTTGGAAACACCTTCTGATTTAAAGATTTTTCTGTATTTTCTTGACTATGAAAATTGTACATTCACATTGAAGGCATCAAAACTATGAATTAACACATGTGGAATTATATACTTAACAAAAAAGTGTGAAACAACTGAAAATATGTCTTATATTCTAGGTTCTTCAAAGTAGCCACCTTTTGCTTTGATGACTGCTTTGCACACTCTTGGCATTCTCTTGATGAGCTTCAAGAGGTAGTCACCGGAAATGGTCTTCCAACAATCTTGAAGGAGTTCCTAGAGATGCTTAGCACTTGTTAGCCCTTTTGCCTTCACTCTGCAGTCCAGCTCACCCCAAACCATCTGGATTGGGTTCAGGTCTGGTGACTGTGGAGGCCAGGTCATCTGGCGCAGCACCCCATCACTCTCCTTCTTGGTCAAATAGCCCTTACACAGCCTGGAGGTGTGTTTGGGGTCATTGTCCTGTTGAAAAATAAATGATGGTTCAACTAAACACAAACCGGATGGAATAGCATGCCGCTGCAAGATGCTGTGGTAGCCATGCTGGTTCACTATGCCTTCAATTTTGAATAAATCCCCAACAGTGTCACCAGCAAAGCACCCCCACACCATCACACCTCCTCCTCCATGCTTCACGGTGGGAACCAAGCATGTAGAGTCCATCCGTTCACCTTTTCTGCATCGCACAAAGACACGGTGGTTGGAACCAAAGATCTCAAATTTGGACTCATCAGACCAAAGCACAGATTTCCACTGGTCTAATGTCCATTCCTTGTGTTCTTTAGCCCAAACAAGTCTCTTCTGCTTGTTGCCTGTCCTTAGCAGTGGTTTCCTAGCAGCTATTTTACCATGAAGGCCTGTTGCACAAAGTCTCCTCTTAACATTTGTTGTAGAGATGTGTCTGCTGCTAGAACTCTGTGTGGCATTGACCTGGTCTCTAATCTGAGCTGCTGTTAACCTACGATTTCTGAGGCTGGTGACTCGGAATAAACTTATCCTCAGAAGCAGAGGTGACTCTTGGTCTTCCTTTCCTGGGGCGGTCCTCATATGAGCCAGTTTCTTTGTAGTGCTTGATGGTTTTTGCAACTGCACTTGGGGACACTTTCAAAGTTTGCCCAATTTTTTGGACTGACTGACCTTCATTTCTTAAAGTAATGATGGCCACTCATTTTTCTTTACTTAGAATTTGTATTATGGCAAGAAAAAAGCAGCTAACAGTCTATTCAGTAGGACTATCAGCTGTGTATCCAACTGACTTCTGCACAACACAACTGATGGTCCCAACCCCATTTATAAGGCAAGAAATCCCACTTATTAAACCTGACAGGGCACACTTGTGAAGTGAAAACCATTTCCGGTGATTACCTCTTGAAGCTTATCAAGAGAATGCCAAGAGTGTGCAAAGCAGTCATCAAAGCAAAAGGTGGCTACTTTGAAGAACGTAGAATATAAGACATATTTTCATTTGTTTCACACTTTTTTGTTAAGTATATAATTCCACATGTGTTAATTCATAGTTTTGATGCCTTCAGTGTGAATGTACAATTTTCAAAGTCATGAAAATACAAAAAAATGTTTAAATGAGAAGGTGTGTCCAAACTTTTGGTCTGTACTGTATATATGTACTGTATATATGTATTTTTTTTTTTTCTTTTACAAACCTCTGAATTTTTTTTCACTACATAATTAAAAAAAGAAAAAAAATCTTTCAAGTTTTGACCTGGAGAATCGTGGCGACAGTTCATTTGCACCATACAATGTATACCATAAAAGCAATAAAACAATGGCATTTTTTTCACTATTTCACTCCACTTTTTTTCTGTTTTTCAGTATGTATTATGGTAAAATAGATGATGTCATTTGTATCTACAGCTCATTCTGCAAAAAACAGGCCCATATATAAATATATGTTGATGGAAAAATTAAAGAAAAAGTTATGGTTCTTAGATTAAAGGGGGTTTGGATTAAAGCAAATGTAAAAACAAAAATTGGCCTCGCAGACAGGGGGCGCATGTCTTTAATGATCCATTATTGAGTTATTGGGGATTCTCAATGATGCTGATGCTTTTTATTCAATATATTGTCACATTGGGAGCTGCATTTAGCCCCCACGTGACAGTTTAACCCTTTAGGGGCATTCTGTTGCTGTTTATGGTTCCCGCTTTATGTCATTTCAGTTGTTTGGAGCATTCAAAGCTGCATTTAATATTCTTTGCTCCGGTTATATAGTAACAATAATTGCTCTGTGTAATTGTTTATCCTTTCATTAAAGGAACTTTCCCAATATAATCCTTCTTAATTTCACATTTGTAGTGTGAACCGCGATCAGAATGAATGTAACGGCATTTTCATGGATATATATCTTATGTTTAGAGATAGTATTTCTGTGGAATTTTCTATTACCAAATTTTTTTTCTGTTATTATCAAATAGATGTTTCTTCACCCTTTCCATCATATTATATTTAGTGTTCAGCAGTTTATATTTTCCTCGTTCCGTTTTTTTTATTCTTCACGGGTATTTCTTTATGTATTATTTTCTGTCCGTTCCTTGAATACAGGTTCCGTCTCACCTTTTTTTTTTGTTTCAATTTGATCCTTCTGCCTTTTAGGTATTGTGTATTTCTATTTGTCCTTTACTGTTTTTCCGTGTTCTGCTGCTCGCTCGCCTCACACCAATTTACTTGCTATCTGATCTCGAAGACCCGCGCTCGGCTTCTAACAGTTTAATAGTCCACAGCGCTGCGCTTCGTGTGAGTGGGAAGCGATGGAGCTCGTACTTACTGCTGGAAAAATTGCTTAGCAGCAGAAACAAATGATAATGTTGCTCTAAAATTAGGTGTCTGTCCTTCACAAACCTGGAATATCTGGTTAGCCGGTGGCGTATCTGCTACACCGTCTGATCATTGTCACTGCTCCAGACTCCGATCTGAGCTCATTGCCATGCAAACACATTATGGAAGGAGGTGAAGTGACCGGGGAATGAAATCCTCTTCTAGGCTGCAATACTGTATGCTACTTTACAATTAAATCAAAGGCTGCAGGTTACAGATCTCAGAAATGAATTAATGTCACTATATAATATCCTTGAAGGACAAGGCTTATTGTATCTTAGAATTGCAGAATAAAACCCAGGTGGGATTTAGAACAAAAAAAATTCTCCCCAGAGCGTTAAAAAATGCCAAATGCCTACAGCTTGTATAAATATTTCATATTGGCAGTTGATTAATTCAGAAAAGCCTCATTGCAGAGCGACTCTTTAACCCCTCATTGCCTCTAGGAGCTTTCTTTTCCCTAATTAATGAATGGTCAGTTGCTCCATTCCAGTGCAGAGAGCTCTACAACGGCTTGTTATGCCCTGGCTCACTCATTTTAGAAATATCAAGCCGGGGATCAATGCTGGTCCCGGGCTTTATCTGGTTAACATGAAGAATCTCGCTGTTTGCACAGTCAGGGAGAGAAATGGGCACTCTCCGATGCCAGCTCTGGCAGTCCCAGTTAATATTTTGAAGAAACAGCTTGAGAAGATTTTACAGTGAGACTGCTGGACTGGCAGGCATTCCTACTATGAAATCATTTGTAAGACTTGTTTAATGCCCAAGAATTCTCTCGTTAGTTAATTAGGAATATTGGGCATTATGTATGTGACATCGGTGTCTAGACTCCGCACTCTGACTTGCTGCTTAAATGGCAGTGCCATTTAAAGAGGGAAGCGCAAGTGTTAGTGATGCACATGACGCTTTTGAAGCTTATGACCCAGGTTAGATGGGGAAATCTAGATATTTGCAGCTGAATATGAAAACAGACAAACTGGATACTGTTGTGTCACTATAATTGTTTGCATTGCAATCATCATCATCATCAGGCACTCGCCAAATACTATTAAAAGGATTTGTCTCCGTTATATAGAATACAATAAAGTTAGTTTTTAATGGAATCAATTGACTTTTTTTCCTTATAAATTGATATATGTATCAGCTATTAATGCAGACCTGTGACCAGATTAAAATGATCTTAGTCCTGATCAGGTTAATGTACCTACTTTGAAAATCCATGGCAGAAGAGATGTATAACCATGATATTAAAATGAGCATTTTGAGACTCCTTCTGTAGCGTGAGAGAGCTCATGAGTCCAAATTTGTTCAATCTTCGTCCCCACCCAGCTTTACTGACAGCTGCAGCGTGTATTGAGCAATAAGAGATCTCAGCAGGGAGGAGGGACACTGAGCGGCTGTCAATTAGGGTAAGTGGCCGGAGATTCACTATAAACTTTCAAACTGGATAATACAGCCATTGTAGCTTGGATTGTCATAGTAAGTTTCTTATCTGGCTTAGGAGATTTGTCTAATAGTGCAATCAGTTTGTTTTCTGAAATCTAGAAGAGTTCTGGGGAGCTTTGTATCTATTTTTTTGTGCATTATGGATGGCCCTGACTTATGAAGATCGGTGTTGATTTATGGCATAAGGTAAGCCACATCTTGTCGTCAATTAGACGAGCGGGCATGGCCATATACGTCGTTCTGCCCATTTTGGTGAAACAGGCCAAAGCTAGTGTGAAAACACCAAAAATCGTGATATTTTTGCTCAGCCTCGTGTTTTGCAAAATGGTTGTGACTTTTCAAAGAGTTCTAACCAAATTTTCTGGTGTAAAAGCTTTGATGAATCAAGACCTATTTGTTTTGTGTGTTAAAAAAAAGCATTATTGATTTGATTAAAACTATGCCATTTATGTTCTGCAGCGTGCTTGTTTACAGTGCATTGCGAGTTGGTAGATGCCACTCCGTATCCACACTGACAGCAAGGCTTACTGTTGGCTCAGTCTTCAATCATGTCATCTCCTGAGATCAATCCATGCTAAAATCATGATCAGAGTTAATCGGAACCTGTCAGCTCCCAAAACTGCTTTAAACCACCCCCATTACGTTTTATACCCTTATTTTGCCATTAAACGAATGTGTTTATTGTTATTTGTGCAATATCAACTTCTATAGTACTACCCGCCTGGACTAGTCACCGAGACTAAACCGGCCTCAGTTGATATGGTGAGGTATGGGGGCATTCCCTGCACTACCCATGTCGTTTCTTTATTTTGAGATCTCTAGGGACTTTATTTCCCCAAGAACCTATTTTACATTTTTTTAAACTAAATACCAATATGTTTATTTCCAGCATAATATATGCAGTGCAATAAAAAGATATCCACAGCATTTAAATATAATACTTATTTGTACAGATTTTTCCCCTCTAAGCATGTGCCTGGTTAATCAACAGGGTATACATGTAGATCGATCTGCAGTAGTATGAAAACAATGCTAGGGTCCATGTACACTTCAAGATTATTGTGAACGACTGTTCTTAGAAATGCGCGTTTCCCTGTAATTTTGCAGTCTAAACAGGCTGTCACTCATCCAACGAATGAGCAAAACGCTCGGTTGTCGTATGAAATGATGCACAAAAGGTCATAGTTGTCTTCTACGCATCGTCCTGTGTAACAATGCCGAAAAAAATGGCAGCCTATGTGCGCCAGACAATGTGTTACAGATCGTTCTGTGCACATAGTTAAGCGCTGTCTACCTGTGTAAACAGGCTATTAAGTGACCACCCAACAGTAACTTTTTACCATTTGGCGGTCATATAACCCCTTAACACATCATGATGTGCTATTCCGTCATGGAGCATATCAGTTTGGAGTGGGCTTAGGAGCTGAACCCACTCCACACAGGACATATGCCGGCTATATTATATAGCTGGCATCTGCCTTTCACAAAAGTGATTGGTGCTACAAGCCATGACAGTGGCATTTACACACCGCGATCCAACCGGGGCATCCATCAGCCTCAGCCCCTTCCTGAGATGCAGCTGCGGGGAGTTGAAAGGTTGCTATGATAGCGGGGGGCTGCCTGAAGACCACAGTTCCTATCATGTTAATCTTTCTGTGACGTTCAGCCACAGGCAGGGCACCATAGAAGACACAGATTTGACTACATAAAGCACTACTGGAGCATGGCTGTATATGGTACAAACAATCAAATGGTCGCAGGGTCAAATTATCCAAGGGCGACTGCAAAATAAAGTAAAAAAGTAAAAATCAAAGGTAAAACATTAAAAATCAAATGACCCCCCTTTCCTCAGTTAAAAATAAAGAAATGTAAAAAAAAACGAAAAATAAGTGACCATATTTTGTGTTACCACATCTGTAACAGTCCGATCTTTCAAAATATAAAATTAACTAACCCGATTGGTAAACGCTGTAAAGAGGGGAAAAATTGTAATGCAGTTTTTCTGTTGCTACACCACAAAAAATGCAATATCAAGATGTTAAAATATAGTATGCTATGGTATAAAATTAATAAAAACGCCAATCCGCCATGAAAAAAATAAGCCCTTACCACACAGCTCCATTGATGAAAAAATGAAAAAGTTATAGATCTCAGAAATGGCAGCACAAATGAAAAATGTATTTATTTTTTAACAAAGTTCTGAATTATTTTGAGCCTCTAAAATAGGGGAAAAAAGTTATATTTTTACTATGAATATAATCGTGCTGACCTGGAGAATCATGTTGTCATGTTATTTTTACTGCATATTTAATGCCATAAAAATAAAACCTTAAAAAACAATTGCGGAATTGCATTTTTTTCACCATCTCATCGCACTTGGATTTTATTTTTTTTTGCCATTTCCCCTTACTCTGTGTGGTAAAATGAATAGTGTAATCCGAACTACAACTTATCCTGAAGAAAACTAGCCCGGTGACTATGTTGGTATAAAATGAAAATAGTTATGGCTTTTTGATGAAGGGGATAAAAAGTGAAACTGCAAAAAAAAAAATTGTCTGCATCCTTAAAGGAGTCGTCCCATGAAAAAAGGACATTTTATTTAATATATCTTGTAATAATATTAAGTTCCACAGTTTGAGGTGTTAAAAAATTGTTCCTGTGCTGAGATAATCTTATAAATGTGCCCCTGCTGTATACTGTGTAATGGCTGTGTCTGACCGTACAGGAACATGGTAAACACATACCACAATTCTAGGTCAGGGAAGAATAAGTGATTATAAAGACGACATAGAAGTGGCCTTGAAGCTGCTGCTTTCTGTGAGGTAAAACATTACACTGCTTGTTTTATTACATGAGCGAGTGTTTCTACCTCTTTTCCATTCCAATAATTTCATCATAAATCAAGTCAGTGAGGTAGGAGCTTCTACTGTTGCTGATCTCCTGTGTCACTGACGTTACATAGGATGAGCTCAGAGTGCTGGAGAGGTAGCAGAAACACTCACTCCTGTGATAAAACAGACAAGGAAATGTTTTACCTCACAGAATTTATCATCTGCGATCCCATGCTATCCTGTCTGTGTACTGTCTTTTTTTTTTTTCCCTTCCATGGCCAGGAATTTTGGTATGTGCCAACCTTGTTCTTGCATGATCCAACACAGCCACTACACAGAACATAGAATAGGGAACATTAATAAGTTTATGCCAGCACAGGAACATTTTTTTAACATATAATTGTGGAAATTATTATTATTACAAGTTTTATTGATTAAAATGTACTTTGTTTGTGGGATAACCCCTTTAAGAGGTGAATGCTTCCAGCCCGATCATGTAAGAAAACCCTTAGATCATTAAGAAGTCACACGTGCTAAGTTCAAGACTATGTTTTTCTTTGTATTCCATTATTAAATTGAAATATAATAATTAATGATTATACCCTATTATGTAATAGAATATTCGGAAAGCAAGCTTTTTGCCAACAAACTAGAAGGTACTGTAGGTTTGGTTGCATTTGGTCGTTGCGATGCAAAGAATAGGTGTCTCCAGACTTAACTGTGGGATATAGTTTGGGTGAAATTGTTGCAGCTGCAGCATTTTTCTTAACTAATCTGACCATCATTGCAAAAGTTATAATATTCTGGAACTATTTCTGTGCTCCTTAAATGAAGAGCCCTCCTCACCAGAGACACTAAGTAAGCTTTCAATAGGAGCACCAAGATGTCAGGTATCCCATTCTGCCGTCATCTGTACATCTAATAATCCACAGGGGCAATTGCAATATTAGGGTAAATATACTAGTTATCATTCAGTAAAAGAACAGGCAAAGCTCAATATTTTTGGGGGGGTTCAGCTTCATTCTACAGGACCATCAAGAGAAATGTAAGCTGAATTGGAGAACCATATCAGAGGGAAAGACTAAATGACCCCGAAGTAGCACTAAATTAACTTAAACAGGTATAAACAAGGCATACAAATAATAACAAATGAGTTAATTGACAACAGCATATGCTGCATGGTATATACAAGAAAATTTGCTTAAGACCTGATTAAAGGAGATAAAAGGTCTGGAGCGGACTCAAGTGTTGAATTCACATTTGGTAGCTAATGGGAGCTCTTAATATATGGTCCAGAGAAATGTCAATGCAATTACAGGAGGCCAGCTTTAGACTGAAGAAAAATAAAGCAAACCTGTCCGAGAGTTATCAGAGATTTTAGTAATGACTAAATCAACAACTTGGTACATTCTCCATAGGGGTTATCCAGGACTATTATTATTTTTGTTATGGGCCAAAAAACTAACAGGCAGGCAGTTGGCAACTGCCTGCCTGTTCTGCCCAGCGTGAATCTCTGCCGACTCAGAGCTGTCACAGACATCTCCTGCTGACAATCCCCCTGCTTCCAGTCATGTCACATCGTCAGAGCAGAGTCTTCTCTTCTGCTCTGCTCTGATGACAAGGTGTCTCTGCTGATGTCATGCTGTCTGTCTGGGTGTCAATCAGAAAGCCCAGGAGAGGAAGAGTTGCTCTGTTGACAAGTGGTGAATTAAAGCAGCAGAATCGCCAGTACATATACTGCCAGTGCAGAACAATCGGGTAGTTATAAACTACCTGTCTGTTAGTTCTTAGCTTTATACACAAAATAATAAAAGTCCTGGAAAACCCCTTTAAGAAGAAGGAATGCACTGGTGACCTCAGCAGCACCAAAATGCCTGGAAAAGCATGGAAGACATTTAAAGCAGTTGCCCACTACTCAGACAACCCCTTCTCAATTCCTTTATTCCCCCTTATCAAATTAAAACAAGTCTATACTCGCCTCTAAATTCTAAGGTGGTCGAATCAGTTACCAGACTTCACCCGGATTGAGCCTGCTCATCACATACCAGAGGCATAACTGAAAGTAGAGAGAACCACAAACGAAAGGCATGGCATAGCATCTCAAAGAGGAAACTCAGTATTTGGTGATGTCCATACATTCTGGATCTCACATAGTCATTGACTGCAAACTCTTGCCATCCAAGTGGTAAAAATAATGCTTATATTGATAATTATTTTGAATTGTCCAATTACTTTTGAGCCTTGGTGAAATAGGGTGACGATAGTAAATGGCTGTAATGGCAACTACATTTTTAAAATACCTTAACAATAAAGCTGAAAGTCTACACTTCAGTCATATCGTGATGACTTTGTTTCTCATCCATTGTACTGGTGTACAGAGGCTAAATTCAGAAAACACTGTCACTGTCCAACTGTTTTTCGACCAAACTCTACATGTCTGTTAGCAGCATCACTAACTTAACATCTCTTACTCAATTACTCACTCAACATTATAGTTGACTTGTACAGCAAGCTCCATGTGCAGAAGGCTATCTCAGAGCATGTTGGCCTCCTCAGACTCCCGAGAGGAAGGTCAATGGCTGCCTCTGTACCCCATATTGCTTATGCTCTTTTTCGGTCCATTTTGTACATTCGTCCTTCTGTTGCTGTTGCTGTACTTTGATCTTATTTGGGTCATGTATTGGCGTTTAGGGTCTGTGTTTGAAGTACTTAATTTTCCAGTTTATTGTTAAAAACTTTTGAAATTTCAAATAACAGAACAAAAGGAAAAGACTGATGTACTCGGCTAAAATATCCAAAAAATTCTTTCACCATCTTCTGGTCCATATTTCTTATGAGTTTTAGAAACTTTCTGCACCTTGTCTGACAAGGACACGTGGCTTAGTTGTAAAGGTCGTGGCTTTAACACCATGCCCAAAATGTGTGGTGAAAGTTAGTGACACAAAGTAAGCCAACTAATAGTTTGGTAACAGCATGAAACACTGACGCATTTTAAGACAAAGGTTGCGATGTCTAAAAATTAGACAATATTGCCCCATTGTGTTCATATTGGTGAAGTATGACTTCAATAGTTCTTGATTGTGAAGCGCCTTTATTCCCCAGGAATGCTGAAATTCTGCTTTATACCACAAATGAATCACAGATATAATGTTTAAATGTTATTCTTACCCTCAGTTGTTTCTTTTTTACTTTTTTCACTCCTTGTAATTTATTTTCTCAGTATAATATATAGCTTTCTGCTATTCAGAACGGGTCATATACGTATGTTAGCGTTTCTTATCCCTTGTAATCATTTGATGACAGCAGTGGACATTGCTCAGATACTCGCAATGCTTTCTTCTCATGATGCATCTTGGTGCCATCTCTTTCCCTGGGATGTAATGTACATTGGTTTCCATGTAAATTTGTCTATATTGTTGCGTCTGTATCACAGTTTTTTTCAAATTTTCTTAACCAGTTGACAAATATTGCAGTATATTACCTAATATTATATATTCTACAATGTTAATGAAGCACTTTTTTTTTTTTGTATTTTTGTCTATTAATTTCTATTCAGTTTGGTTTTAACGTTCTCAATAAAAGTGAATTTTTACTGGACTGAAAAAGTTCTGCTGAATCTGTCACCAGATTTTCAATATTTAATTTGAGGGCAGCATAATTTAAGGGCAGAGACCCTGATTCGGAAATGTGTCACTTATTAGGCTGTGTGCTGTAGTTTCAATACAATCAGTGTTTTATCAGCAGGAGATTATCACTGCCGGACTAGGTGTTGCATGCCAGGCAATCTAGCTAATCTGTGTAACCCTGGCCCCAGCACGGATCAGCAGTTTACTGAAAATGCACAGTGTACACAGGAAGCTGGCAATCAGGGGTGAGACGAAGATATACCGAGCTCAGCATTCAGAGCACTGCTAGATCTGCCCAAAAGAAAATAGGGATTCTATAAAAGCTGCACCAAGCAGTCCAGTAAGTGATACAGCTCTGAAATCAGGCTCTCTGACACTACATCTTGCTGCTATGAGATTACATGGTCTACTGACAGATTCTTTTTAATGAGTCGGGGCCATTGTTGCTTCACTTAGCAAAAAAATTAGTTCCATTATGTGTTTCTAGTGTTTCTTGATAAGTAATAGATTAAAGACAATCCTTCCAGCCAGAATGAGTGTAAGGCCCTGTGTTTCGAAGTATATCAGTGACCATCTTCAATTAATGTAGTCTACATTCTTGTGCCCATCGGAAAAGACAGACTCCACTGGGAAAAAAAGCACAAACAAGACTATTTGAGCAGCATGGTGTCCTTGCACTCCATGGCTCTATTGGGCTCCATCTTAATCCCATTTCTCAGGTATTCTGATGGAACCCTTGGCAATGTCATAGATTCACTGCATAAATACAGTGTGAGCAGGGTCTAACTCCTGGACATTGCTTCTTCTTGTGGATGGCAATCATGAAATAAGGATAAACCTAGGCTCACTGTCACGTATTATGTGTGTGCTGTCTTCCACAGTCTCATAGCTCCGTGCTCTGTTCAGTGTGGGGACAATATCTTAGGTGTTTGCTATATGAAGCAGGCTTCAGGGGGTGTTGCAGTGACTACAACATGTCATATGAACTCTAAAAATGGTGGTCTCATGAGAAGTGACTTTTCATGTTTGTGGACCCAAAAGAGATCAGAGGAAACTGTGACCAGACTACCAAACGTTACTGCTACTATGTGCAAATAGTGGCGAGGGAATAACTTGACTGTATTGCAGAGCAGGGCCTGGGCATGCATATTGGTACGTATCTTGTTTTGCCACACCACAACTATTGTAATATACTTTTAAAAGGTCCCATAACGTTTAAAAGATTATTCCCATCTTCTTAGATGAGAGCGTTTGCAAAATGCTTGTTACATTCTCAAGGCGGAGTAATTTTCTACTTCATTATGGCTTGTCGCTTAGTGTGCCCGCCACCTCTGCAGTATAGCAGCGGTGGCTGAACATGAGCACTGCTTACAACCCTTTTCCAGCAGAGCTTGTAATGCTGCACTGAAGCTGGCTGGGATTGCTGGAGCGCACTGAAAAGCCCCCGATCGTGGACAATTCTTAGGCCTCATTCAGACGTCAGTGTGCAAAAAAATGGTACCAATGTCATCAGTGTTTTAAATCCGATCCTTCAATGTATCATTAGTGTTTTCACATATGGATACATTTATTATAACGCTTCTTCCATTCATTACAGTGTTAAACACGGACAGCATACTGATGCCATCCGTGTGCTGTCTGTGGTTTTCATGGACCCATAAACTTGTATTGGTAATTTTCATCTGTGCTGCCGGAAAAAACGGACGTAAGAATAGCAGCATAGATTATAATGGATACGTGTTTTATCCGTGAAAAACTTGGATAGGACACATACGTGCAGCATGGATGTCTGAATGAGGCCTTATACTGCACAGTTTAGGCCATCTGTTCAACAATGCCGAACTGACAAATTAAGCCGGAGCGCAGACATCCCATCAAGTAAGAAGCTAGTATGCAGGAGAGCGGTGTGCCCTTCAACAGATGTCAAAGATCAAACTTTTTAAAGGGAACCTATCATGTAAAAAAAACCCTATTAACTTGCAGATATGGGGTTAATCTGCAGGTAAATAGCATTCTGAAACTACCCGGTGCCTGCACTGAGAGCCCCGCTGCCAGGAGGAAATGAACTTTATTCCTCCCGACAGCCTTGGGCTTTCAGTCATAGGGGTGGCGCCGGCATGGGTTCAGTCACATAGTGATCGGTAAGTGTAACCACGCCCCCAGGACTTTCTAACAGACTACTCTAATGCTGAGCAGCTGTGGTTTCATTCGCCGCTCTCTAATTCACTGAGCGGTGACTGAAGCCGCATCGGCCCGCCCCTATGACTGAAAGTTCTAGACTGCTCCTGGCAGTGGGGCTCTCAGTGCGGGCGCCGGGCATCTTCAGAATGATATTAACCCCTTATCTGTAGTTAATAGGGTTTTTTTTACTTGACAGGTTCCCTTTAAGACTATATGCAGGCACAGGCAGGCAGAATGCTGTACTTTCTATTATTTATACATTTCTATGCAGCAGGGATCTTGGCTAAAAACAGAAACACCTGGATCGTTTTAGCATTGAGTTTAAACCTTCAGGAGCCAATAATATTTATTTTTTGTACTGGAGACAGTCTTGCTTGCATTGGATTTGTCATTGATATTATTTATAGATGCAGTATGATATCTTATCAATATAATGCAATACGATTTACATGTACTCGGTGGGATGATCAGTTCGAGCTTCACTTCCAAGTGTTGTAAAATACATTGTAGACCTCGATTAGCGAGCACTATGAAATATCCCACGCTGCGCACTATTAGCCATTGTGTTGTATATCCTCTCCTATTGTTGGCCCTTGTCTGCCCTATCTCCCTTTTATACTTTTTAAGCCGAGAGTAAAATACTCAGAGGATCTAAGTGGAAAAAAATATAATGTAGATAACACATTTCTGCGATTTAGGAATATGAATGTGCACATGAAAATTGCTTCTTTTTGTCATTTCATGCTCCAATTCATACATTAAACTAAATGGAATGGTTTCTAGAGTGCCCGATTAGATCATTTCTAAACTACCTGCCTAATGCATTGCGCCACGTGCAAAAATGGCAGCATAATAAAGCTCTCCTCTGTAATACCAGGCACAGAATATCCATAACATTTTAGGCACGTTTTCCATTTAAGATCCAGCTTGCGATACCTACACTGTGCACGCAATGGCTTTCCGGAAGAGAATGCTGGGCTTGTTTTTTGCCTATAGTGGCCGACTCGTCAACTACCTCTGGTTCCGAACTAATGAACATTGGCTCTCACACTTGTGATTGTTGTATATTTGTAGTGTAAGGTAATCTACTGCCATCAGGCTAATGACCATGATCTGGCCCATTTTCTCAGCGCTGACCTGCGGATAGTTAAGTGTGGAAACAAGTGCTTGAGTATGAATTGGCAATGAAGCGTCAATTATTTACATGGAAGCCCTGTGTGTGATGTGCTGGGAAATAGACACATAGAGAGGCATGAGTAATAAAGTGAGAATTGTGCAGGCTAATTACTCTTTGTATAAATGTCTCATTAGATATGCATGCACATTACTCTCTCCAGCTTCCCTACCTGTTACAGTCAGCTGTTTTATCTCTGCGGTTGGAAATTTTATTAAAATTTCATGCAAATCAAAGTTTTATTAAAACCTCACTCTGCTGCATTCTGTATTTCACATGGGGAAATTACAGAACGAACAGAAAGACTTTCTAAATATAAACTAAACGCGAGACGGTAAATCACTTTACAATGATCCGTCCATTAAAGAACAGGAATGTTGGAACACCCTCACTGCTTCTACCAACTATCTGCCTGTTCTTAATGCATATCTACTACTAGGGGTGTGCTGTAATCGACTTGTGAAGGAGTAATTGGTTATTCACGCACATTTCACATCGCTATCAATATTGAATTGATGGTCTTAATTGACACAGAGGTATATTGTATGACGGGCGGACATACTGCCTGTCCAGCGGGTACAGCAACATATAGACCCTGATGGGTGGGAGGACGCAATCTTTCACCGTAAGGCTAGAAAGCAAAACTAAGTAAGGGACTGGAGTCTTAAAGGGAATATATCTTCAGATTTTTGCTATGTAATCTGAAGACAGCAAGAGATTGAGGCTGAGGCACATAATTCAGTGATATGTCACTTATCAAAATGCATGCTGTAGTGTACTAACTGTGAAGGGTTTATCGCTAAAAGATTAACATTACCGGACTACATGAGTCCGGCCACGCCCCCTCCTGTGATAAGCACCTGTCTATGTACTTTGTACATGGATAGTCTGATGTGGGCGGGGTTAGCTTTCTCAGCTCTGCTTCATTCTAAATCTAAAAGCTCCGATTGTGTAAGAACTGAGGCACCCAGTAATCTCAGTGATACATCATTGTATTCAGCTTATCTTTGCCTACATTACGCTGCTCACAGACGAAGTAGCACAAACTTGCTGACAGATTCCCTTTAAAGTTATTTTCTGGTTTTGGAAAACCCCTTTTCCCCAGCTGTAGTTTGCTTAAAAAAAAATCACATTCCCTGATGCCAGCACTGAGTCTTTGCCATTACTCGCCGTGTCTGTTATTGTTTGCAGCACTGACCTCAAATCAGCTCTGCCTATGTAAACGGCATGAGCCGCTAACAGCCACTGAGCTCAGTTATTGGCTGCAGTGCTGTCAATGTGACATCAGCGCTGCAGTCAATAACAGACACAAGGAGTGGCTGTGGAGCCTCTTGGGGTTTTTTTTAAAACAAACCGCAGCAACGGGACAGGGATTTTTAGAAACCAGAAAATCCGTTTAACAAGATTATCTAAGAGCTTGATGCTAATTTAACATTATCCGAATAGGTCAGGGCTTAATTGTGAAGTAGGCAGGGCTTGCTAGTTGTGAGGTTGAGTTTTTGTTGCAGTCTGTAGGGATTCTTCCAGGATTCAGCAGTTAGAATTAAGAGTCCTGGTAAACATGATGGATTAATATGTACTACGTACAAGTGGTTAATATGTGGCAGGCAGGTGTGCCATCTGTGAGTGGCATATCAGTATGTATGATACGTGTGCAGCTTGTATCCAGCGTGGAAGTGATGTGCTAATGGCTCTGGTGTGTCATGCAGTTTCTCATTTTGTGGCTTGCGTTATAGGTGGCACCTGTGTGTCATGGGAGGCACATATGTGGCAAAGTTTCAGGTTGTGGGTGTTGCATATGTTATTAGTCCCCTGTGAAAGTGGTGTATGTGTTCCTAGATCTAGTAAGTGGCTGATGCATGGGCACCGTGAGTCAAGGGTGTGAGTGCTGTGTGTGCAGAATTTGACAAAGTAACATAGCTTGACAGTGGTGCATATTTGGCCCTTAAATGGAATCTATTAGCAGGTTTTTGCTTTGTAATCTGAAAACCGCATGCTATAGGGGTTAAAACACAGATTTCAGAGATGCCCCTGTCAGTGGTTTGCAATGATTGTTTTAGCACCAGGAGCTTATCATTGCAGCGCGTGCATTCTAGCCCAACACTCCTTCTCCTGTGATGAGCACCTCACTGTTTATATACATTGTATATAAAGAACCTGGTGTGGGTGGGGTTAGCTTTCTCAGCTCTGCTGCATTGCTAAATCTAAAAACTCTAATTGTGTCAGAACGGCTGCATCCAGTAATCTATGTGATACATTGTTGTATTTAGGTTCTCTTTCTCTACATCAGGCTGCTCTCAAATGAGGTAGCAAAAACCTGCTGACAGATTCCCTTTAAGGCTGAAGACAATGAGATTAGGAAGTGATCTGTGTATTGTTTTATTTCTGCATTGAGTTCATCAGTTTCTTATGGTTGTGGTAAATCTGTAATGTATGCACTGAATCAATATGAGATCTATACAGCTTTTCTTCTTCTGTGACCTTATTGGAATTAAGTAGCTGTCTTTATTACTACAACAGGAAACTTTTTTGCTACTACTTCAGTAGGTTAGTGTCACGCAGGGTGTGGGAATGACTAAGAGCAACACAAAGGGGAAGGGAGCCCAGACTCTAGGGAAAGGGGGGAGTGGAGACTTCCTAAGTTGATCTGATATCACCCTGTCTCCCCTACCATCCCTATATTGGTTCTTCACCAATCGCTGCACAGGAAGCAATCCCTGTATTTCCCTAGCGCTAGGCCCTAGATAAGGAAGGGGGGATGAGCACTAATCGATCCCCACTAACAACAAGACAAAAAGGTAGACGGACACAGGGGCAAGATAACTTAGCTTGAGTCGACTTCAAAGAGATAACACACACGTCCTCTTAGAAACAGAGAGGAAGTAAACAGACTGCACATGCTCCAAACTTTCACAAGGAAACGTGAATATCACCGGCACCGCCCTGCAGCAAAGTGAAACTATTTAAACACCCAGGCAAGGGTGTCAATGAGAGCAGGAGGGAAGTACGCGCTGGGTCCTAGAGTGAAACAGCTAAGAAGGTGTCTGTAATGCCAAACGAAGAGATCTTCTGCAACCAACTGCAGAGCGACTGTCTGTCACATCTGACACACCCGTTACAGTACCCCCCCCCCCCACCTTCCCTCTACAAGTGGCCTCCGGACACTCAGGATCAGGTTTGTCAGGATAAGAGGTGTGGAATGAACGAACCAACATGGGAGCGTTCACCTCTGATGCTGACACCCACATCCTCTCCTCTGAACCATAACCCTTCCAGTGCACAAAGTATTCTAGAGAACGACGTTGGAGACGAGAATCTACAATCCTTGAAATCTGAAACTCCAGATTACCATCAACCATTACTGGGGGCGGTGGTAGGTCTGAGGGCTCAAGAAGTTCCACGTATTTCTTGAGTAAGGACCTGTAGTAAACATTGTGGACCTTAAGGGCCTGAGGAAGCTCACGACGAAACGCTGCTGGGTTAATGACGGCGGTTATTTTATAGGGACCAATAAATCTAGGTCCCAGCTTCCTGGAGGGAACCTTCAACTTGATATTCCTGGTAGACAACCACACAAATTCATTCACATTCAGGTCCAGACCTGGCAAGCGTTTTATATCAGCCATGCATTTATACCTGTCTCCCATGATTTTTAAATTACTCAGCACCCCCCTGCCACATCGAGAAGAGCGATGAAGCAAAACGTTCCTCCTCAGGAACTCCCAAAGCTCCTCCCGACTAATGGTACCAAAGTGTGGGTGATAACCGTATGCACCGGAGAATGGTGACCTGCCAGTGGATTCTTGATGATGATTATTAATGGCAAATTCTGCCAGCGGTGAGTAGGATGCCCTATCATCCTGATTTTCAGAGAAGAAACACCTGAGGTAGGTCTCCAAATTCTGATTAACATGCTCGGTCCATTCGACTGAGGATGGAAGGAAAAGGACAGCTACACCCCCAGTCGAGAACAGAACGCTTTCCAGAACTTCGAAACAAACTGGATCCCCTGATCTGACACCACATCGGAGGGAACCCCGTGAATCTTCACAATCTCATTTATAAACACCTGAGCAAGTGTGTCAATTAGAGCAGGAGGGAGGTAGCTGCTGGGTCCTAGAGTAAAACAGCTAAGAAGGTGTCTGTAATGCCACCAACTGAAGGGCGACTGTCACATCTGACACACCCGTGACAGTTAGCCATGCCTCTTTAAGTAAACTATGCCCACTTAAAAAAAAAAAAAAAATCATAATTTAATTTCTGCTGCTGTCAACCACTTAAAGGTGTAGTCTAGGGGTTGTTCTGGAAAATGGACCCCAAATACTGTAAAATAACTAAGATAACACCACTGCTTGTTTCAGCTACAGCGGTGACGTTATGTACCTCTACTGTAGCCACTCATTGAGTTAGGCGGCTTGTGCTGTCCGCTTCGCCATAGCCATTGAACTGCTTGATTAGCGATGAGTTGTGTTGTCAACATGATTTCACTTCTGCAGCTAAAACAATGGGACGGGGAGCTGGTACTGGACCTGGGAAGGGTGATTACCTGCTGTGTTTTTTATTTTAGGTATTTACAAGTTTCCTGAAATTGGACAAACCCTTTAAGTGTCTGCCCTTGAAGGGCTCTCTCAGGTTGACATCATAACAGACCCGTATCAGTAGACTGTTGGCACATGGGCAGATATATGTGTATACATGTGTCCTTAGGACTTATGTGCCTTTATGTGCTTTTCTGACTTTCATCTTTGCACAACTTCTGAGTATCACGGAGACGTAATAAAGCGCTTTTAGTAGTGTATGGCCCCTAGTGTACAATACATCTGCTGCCGTGTGAGACCTAAAGCTTCCTATACACATCGAGTTAATGTCATCGTAAGCTGATGACAACCTAATGTGCATGGACGCCTGCGCCTGACATAAAGTAAGGATCTGGCAGGAGCTTGTCCCCTTCCTCATTGAAAGGAATACCTATACTTGGCCAGGCTTGTTAGTGGGTAGATTGAAGGGTTAGTATCTATCAGCTAATTATTGGACTGACCGCCATCTTTTGTGTATGGCAGCCTTTAGTTATAGACGTGGATAGTCTTTTTGCTGTTGTTGAGAATATAGCATGTCATCCTAGTCTGTGGCAATACATTGCATCACAATCTACCATGTAGCTTAAATAAGAGGCTAATACAGAACAAGACAAGCCCATCTACCCATCATTGGTGTGGCATTGGTACCTAAATGTCAGCTGTATATCCGTAGCGTGAACAGTATGGGCTTCTCGATGGCTAGAATGTATTAAAGGGATCTTATTACCAGTGATGAAGATGACCGCATGCACATGTTGTGATCATCATGAGGTTGTATACAGGAAAATTTCACTGCTCTGACTTCTGCTGATGACCTGACACTTACATAAATCAGGCCGTTTACCTGTATGAAAAAATCATTTCATGTACTTAACCAATACCTCGTTGTCTGTAGCTCGTTCTCCAAAATCGGATCATGCAGGCATCTTTGGGAGGGACGGAACATGAAAAGACAGCAGCTGTTCTTTGCAGATGAAAATACTAATGGTCCATCTTAGATTTTACTCTCATCATTACGCTGGACTTTAACGCGGATGATAATGTATCACAACTTGTGTAAAGGGAGACCCCTGCTGGATTTATGGGGCAGTGGATGGGAAGCTTTCTTTATACAGCTCTTTGGAATCTTATCTCTTTAGATCTGGTTTGATGATTGTTGACACACATTTATAGAAATAAATGCAGCCGTATAATATCAGTGCATCTACATAAATATTATTTTCTTCAGTTAACATCCATTAAAAATCATAAAAAG
The DNA here is from genome assembly GCF_046119375.1 of Phyllobates terribilis. Classification (NCBI taxonomy): domain Eukaryota; kingdom Metazoa; phylum Chordata; class Amphibia; order Anura; family Dendrobatidae; genus Phyllobates; species Phyllobates terribilis. The sequence continues at coordinate 453,992,276 of NW_027362763.1, read as the reverse complement.
CCCAATACGTGGAAATTCACATTTTCAATATCTAGTGGAGTTACTTTTGTGCATAAAACACTAGAATTTTTTTATTTTAAATATGCTTAAAAAAAAACTATTAACTTCTGTTTAACATTAACATTTTTTTTATTGTATTATATAGAGATATAATAAATATATAGATATGGCAGTGCTCCCTGGCATAAATCTGCAAATGACTTTCATTCAGAAGGGCAAAAAATATCTCTACATTGATTATTTATATGGCTACTCAGAAAATGAATGTCTTAGGGCTCTGTTCAGAGATTTGTCTAATGATCTTTTTACATCTCTGCCTGTAATCATGAGGCATCTACAAGATGTAGAGGAAAGAAGGGTGACTGACAGCCTGGCTCTCGCTGATAACACCAATCCCTGCCATTTTAACCCCAATCAATATCAACTGTATCATCTCCATATTTAAACGTAGGTAATGGTCTCCCTCTGTCCCCCCATCAGCCTAGCAATGGCACCCAGATCTGACATCTTCCAGTACGTTTAAAGGGACACCTGTCACTGAGATGGCGACAGGCATAATATGCTACAGTACAGCATTGCAAGTTATTATATGAATGAACGGGCTCGTACATGTTCAAGTCCTATAGTGGGATGGACAGAATGTCGAAAAAATTAAGTAACATTTTTAAAACAAAAATTAAAAAAGAAACAATTGCCTGTTAAAATTGCATTACTGTGTCAAAAATCAAAAAAAAAAAGGATCTAATATTGAAATCAATATCTATAATGATTCATTATAAGGCTACGTTCACATGTATTGGTCAATACTTTACATCAGTATTTATAAGTCAAAACCAGGAGTGGGTGATAAATACAGAAGTGGTGACGTGTTTCTATTATACTTTTCCTCTGATTGTTCCTCTCCTGGTTTTGGCTTACAAATACTGATGGAAAATATGTGGCCTAAGGGCTCATTCAGACGTCAGTTTTTCACGGATAGTCTATGGTGTGTTCACGTTTTATTATTTTCCTCGGACTAAGTGGTTCCTACTAAAGCACAGAGGCATGACCCATATTCATCCGCATCTCAGATCAAACTCCAACCTTTGTGGGTCCATGAAAAAATCAGTCAACACTCGGATGCCATCAGTGTGCTGTCTGTTTTTCATGGACTGATAGGAGAAACTTGAGAAATCTTCATCAGTTTTTGTTTTGTTTTTTTCATCTAAGAAAGTCTGATGAAACTCTGACCAAACTGTGATGGAAAAAAAACTTACACATTGACCAAACTCTGCTGAACTCTGCAAAAAAAGACGCTGATAATATGCAGACCGTTCTTTGCTTATGAGAAAAATCACTAATATCGGAATGAGCCCTAATAAATGATCACATTATTTGCCTTGCAAGCTAATAGTCAAAGGCTGAAAAAAAAATAAATACTAGGCTGGCGTTGTTGTTTTCTGTTCATCTCACCTCCCAAAAACCTGAATAAAAAACAATCAAAAAGTGACATCTGCATTAAAATATTACAAATGAAAAGATTAATTTATCCCACTAAAATGAAGTGCTCACACACATCTGTCGACAGGAAAGTAAATCAGTTATGGCTCTCAGAATATGGCTACAGCCCAATAATAATAATTCCTACGATTCCTGTCTTATAGAGTATCATTGCGTCATCTCGGATTTCATTTTTTTTAAGTAAGGTATGTTGGTGATTACTTTAGGTCTCGCTGAAAAGGGAACGCAGATGTGAGAAAAGCCTGCAAAACAGAAGCATGGACAAGTCTTAAAAAAGAGTCAGGTCTGCTGTGGAGAGCAAAAGTGGCCTAGTGGCTCTCATGTCGTTGAGTAATAGGGATCACTGAGGCTTGGTGGTATTCATTGGTCCCTATGGCCTTCCCAGGCAATGTAATTGGCAAGGGGACATCGGCGTTAGCTTACAGGACAGTGTGCTGGTGCGTTCATAGTCACAATCTGAGGCTGTACAGCAAACCCTATAGGTGCATCATAGCTGAAAGACGACTTGGAGCCTCTCTGGGTCTCATGAAAAAGATGAATTAGAAGTTCTTCACTACTAGACAAGATCTTATGTAAGATATAAAATTTTGGCTTACAAATGCTGATGTAAAATATGTGGCCTAAGGGCTCATTCAGACTTCTTCTTACATCCTGGACCTGCACTAGTCCACCAATGTCGACGATTTGTCTCCCAAGCAATGTGACATTATAATGTCACATGAGCACTGCAGCCAATTAGCCATTTTCATCAAACCATGTTTTTACAGGCTTTGCTTTTTAATAGGGCACATACAGTAGTAATACTGAAACAAGCAAAAAGGCCTTTCCAAAATTGTGTTACACACTTGTCCTGTCTCCATCGCCGGACTCTGTGTGTTTCTTACTCAGTGGATGTCTCCCTCTATTCAGGTAGAAAGGTGTATTCGCCGCTACCATCATACTGGACTCTGTTTCTTCTGTTCATCTCCTGACAAATTTAGCTCAGCCATACCTCTGAGCTGTGCTTCATCTAGGTGCTAGAGTGCCTCCAGACCATTCAAAATCTGCTTTTCTGCTGGGCTTTGCTGCATATACCCTAAAGTGAGTCTGCTCTTACACTCGGCTCCGAAAGGCCATTCCGCATAATTGACTCTGCTATTTTAAGGTGCCTGTTTACGTACTTTGCTTTTTCAATGTGTATGTTTGCATACTCTGCTCTGCTATTACAAGGTGCCTGTCTGCATATTTGGCTCTGCTATTCCAAGGTGCTTGTCTGCATACTTGGCTTAGCAGGTCAATGACTAAGATGCCAACCAGAATAGTTGTCTAAAGTTTGAGTTCTAAGGTGCCATCCTGCATACTCAAGTACCATCCAGCCTATCCAGCTCTGTTATTCCATGTTGCTAAGGTGTTTTCCAGCATACTCGCTTTTCCAAGCTTCAGGTACCATACAGCTTATCCATCTCTGTTGTTCCACATTCACGTGGGTGCCGTCCAGCATATCCAGCTCAACTATTCTATGCTGAATTAATGCCTCAGGTATGTGTTGCACGTCCTTACCTGCAGCTTATAAATCCGCCCTCACCAGATGAGATACATGAAAATTTGCACACTATATAATTCAACAGCAACACATTGGATTTCCAGTATCCACAGTCACTTAAAATGTACTTGTCATTTTAGATAATTTCTTATGTCATGTATATACTGTATATGAGGAATAACACTATTTTCTGGCCATTATATAACCTTTCAGTTCTCTCTAAGCTTAGTTGGTGAAGACAAGCTGCTACAATGTCTCTAATACACAGAGTACAGGGAGATGGATCCCTGCTCTTCTTTCTCTTGCTTAGTTACATAGTTAATATGGTTGAAAAAAAGACATGTTCATCAAGTTCCACCGAGAGATGTGAAATGACAAAGGGGATGCGCTGTATGTGCAATCATAATGTATAATCCATTACTCCCAAAAAGATCTAATCTTTCCCTAATGGTTCCAATTATCAATCCACTGGACCAAACGTTCAGAAAAGAACTTTACATATTGATAGAATTACTTATGTTATTCTCTTCCATAAAATAAATCTAAGCCCGTTTTAAAACCATCAACTGTTCCTGCTGTGACCAGCACTCAAGATGTACTATGAATAGTTCTTATGGTAAAGAAGTCTTGACTACTTTTTAGATTACAGGGAATCTGTCATTAGGATAATCCTTAAACCTTCTATATGGGCATGTAGGTCATATGAAGCTGAATGAAATGATACCTTGATATCTGCAATCTGATATCTTATTCTAGAGAAATCCACCTTTTTCTTATATGTAAATGAACTGTTCCAGGCTATGGGTTGGACACTGACCTGCATGAGAATCTGTCTCCAGAGCTTATTTTAAATTAAAGGGAATCTGTGAGCAGGTTTTTGCTACCTCATCTGAGAGCAGTCTGATGTAGGCTGAAACCAACAATGTATTACTTAGATTACTAGGTGCAGCCGCGCTCACACAATCAGAGTTTTTAGATTTAGCAATGAAGCAGAGCTGTGAAAGCTAACCCAAAGACACTAGGCTCTCCATATACAATGTCCACAGACACATGAGCTGCCTGGAGGGGGCGAAGTCGGGCCAGGAGGCACACACTGCTGTGACCCAACAATGATAAGCTCCTGGTGCTAAAAAAATCATTGTAAGCAAACAAAACCTTGGAGCTTGATAAGAGAGGCATCACTGAAATCTGGGTTTTAACCCTAAGGCATGCTTTCTTCAGCTTACATAGCAAAACCTGATGACAGATTTCCTTTAAAAGGGGAGTAGAAAGGAACTTTGTCTTCTTACAAACACGTTTGCTGCAGCTCTCACAGCTCTGGTGTACTGTAAAACTATTGCAACACTGTCTGTGAGATGGAAGCTGAAGCACTGAGCGGAACCTGCAGATGTGTCAGGTATAATCACACACAGCTCTGCAGTGAGATCAGGAGAGCATATCACATTGGTAACCCCCCCCCCTTTTATTTAAAACAATATTTGGAGGCAGATTCTCATGCAGATCAGTGTCTGGCACATAGTGTTTAACAGCTCATTTACATGTAACAAAAATGTGGCTATCTTTGTAATAAGACATCGAATTACAGATATCAAGATATCATTTTATTCAGCTTCCTATAACCTCCATGTCCATATAAATGACTGTAGTCACACTTCCTATAGCACTTATTACTCTCAGTATCTCTTTACACAGCAAAATCTGCCTCATTCTGATGAAGGACCAAGTGACCAAGCGAAACGTTAGTATATTATTCTGGACTAACTGAAATGTAAATAAAATTTCATTTGTGTTGCATACCTCTCTTGAGTGTGAGTTCTACTTATATTATCAGCATTATAGATGGCTTAAAAGGGGTGCTCCCACTGACAGATTCCCTTTAATCCCATCTTTCTCTAGGCAGAAGGAGTGTTCCCTTGTCTTTTGAGGGGTTTTTACATAAAACAGCTTTTGATGATACTTTTTGTAGGGGCCATTTATGTGCTTGTACAAGTTAATCATGTCCTCCTTAGACGTCTCTTCTCAAGATTATATAAATGTAATTATGTTAATCTTTAATCATACACAAGATCCTGAATTCCCCTTATTAGTTTAGCGACTATTCTTTGTACCTTTTCTAGCTCCAGGGCATTTTTCTATGAACTGGTGTTTAGTGCTGAACTTCATATTTCAGATAATTACATAGTTACATAGTTACATAGTTTATAAGGCCGAAAAAAGACAAGCGTCCATCCAGTTCAGCCTATTTCTTGTGCACTGCAGCTATTCCGCAGCGTTGATCCAGGGGAAGGCAACAAAAAACCATGCGGTATAGGCCAATTTACATCATTGAGGAAAAATTCACTTCCCGACACCAATCTGGCAGTCAGATTAAATCCCTGGATTAATTAACTAAGCATAAGATGTAATTTTATTGTTCTCAAGAAAGGCGTCCAGGCCTCTCTTGAACTCTTTAAGTGAGTTGGACATCACCACTTCCTCTCCCAGAGAGTTCCAGAGTCTCACGGCTCTGACCTTAAAGAATCCCCTTCTATGCTGGTGCAGTACCTCCTTTCCTCCAGACGCATAGTGTGCCCCCTCGTCTTTGTCACCATCCTGTCACTATAATGTTGTTCTAATGCTTTGTAAAGTGGTAGTATTACATCCCTGTCCCACAAATTTATACCAAATGACAATATCCTGCTGGCCTTAGAAGCCTCTGATTGACATTGCATACTGTTATTCAGTCTATGATCTACGAGTACTCCGAGACCCTTCTTTACAAGTGACTCTCCTAGTTTTATTCTACCTAGCACATATGGAACCAGCATATTATTAGTGCCCATGTACATAACTTTACATTTCTCCACATTGAACCTCACCTGCCAAGTGGATGGCTAAACACCCAGTTTGTCCCAGTTAGCCTGTAACATATGAGCATCCTGCATAGACTGCACTATGCCACATAATTTGGTTTCCTCTTTAAAAATAGAAACAACACTTCTAATCCCGTTTTCTAAAACATTACTAAATAAGTCAATAATAGCAGACTCAGCACAGCGCCTTGGGGTGCACCACTTATAACCAAAGACCATTTAGAGTAGCAGTCATTCACTACAACTTTCTGGGTGCGGTCTTTGAGCCATTTTTTGATACAATTACAAACCTTACAATTGATTTTAATTTACCCATTTTGCATCAGTTTGGAATTTTGGACTTGAAAAATTTGCATTTGTAAGGTCCAAAAATACTATATCCACAACTACCCCTCTGTCCAGGTTTCTCCTTACCTCTACATAAAAACTAATCAGGTTAGTTTGCAAACTTCTGTGCTTAGTAAAACCATGCTAGCTATCCTTTACAAGCCCCTCAAACATTTTCCCTACAATGGATGTTTAGCTTACTAGTCTGTAATTACCCGGGGAAAAAACTGGAGACCTTTTTGAAAATGGGCACAATATTAACTTTGCCCCAGTCCTTTAATAAAGTACTAGTTACTAGAGAGTTTCTAAAAATTTTGTATAGGGGCACAGCGATAAAGGAGCCTAGTTTCTTAAAAAACTTTGATTGCAGCTGATCTAGGCTGGGGGCCTTATTCACAATTATTTCATGTAACTCAGCTTGGACCAGATCTATGTTTAACCAACCGATATTAAGGAATTTGGAGCTCTCTTCTTTGATTGATATATACAGAGTTAAGTAACCCATTTAGTAAATCTGCCTTGTTGCCCATCTTTCTCTGTGTAGTGCAGTGACAGAAGCAGCAGCATGGAAGGAAATATTCAACAGTACTGAGCTGTGTGGCTGTGAATCCAGCACAGAGTGAAATACATTTGCTGAAAACTGCAACTCAATCTCCCAATATTTGCCTGGTATCTAACTGTTCTTACGCCTCATTCTCTCCTCATTTCTCTACTGTTGCTTTGACCAAAACGTTAATGAGCATTTTTTTGAGTGTGGATGATAAGTTCAAGAGCTAGAGGGAGGTTGGAAGAAGTGGCTCAAAAGTGGTGAAAGAAGTATATTTCTCTGTTACAAAGTTTCTTATAGTCTTTTGTATAGCTTATATATATTTTACTATTGATTCATGCGATGTTTGTTGAAAAGACAGTGATCGTTTAATCAAAGTCTTTTACCACCCCCATGCCAGCACCAGGTGGATAGTGTCTCAGTTTCACGTCCACAGCACTTTTCTCTACTCTATCTGATGTCTAGTCCGATGTCACAAGCACATATTATTATTCTGTCTTGGTCAGGTTAAAGATCAGTCTTTAATCTTCAGCATCTACAATAGTAGTGTTCACAACAATAGAGTAAGATGCTTTAATTATGAAATAAAGTTTATTATGACACTACCTGCAAAATTTCATGTTGGACTGAAGGGTTGCTCTAAGCAGTAATCTATATGTTCTCCAAAATGGTAACCACAACTGAAACTTGACGCACAAAAAGATGTCTCCCTGTACTTCATACAAGATTGCAGGGGAGCACTTTTCCTCCTCCTGCCTTGTTAAAACTCCAAATGGAGGGGAAGGACACTTCATGATCCAGCAGCCACTTACCTGCACCTAAATGATGGCACAAAAACAAACACAAATGAGTAATCACCACTTGTCACTGATACAAAATGCATGTGGCAATAGTGTGTGTACATTATTAAGTCTACCTCCAATAATAAGGTACCTGATTCTCTGCAGCAAATGTCCTAATGAGGGGAACTCTATGTTTGAGAAGCAGGACAGATATTTAAAGCAAGGATGAGGTGATATTGGCACGCAATTACACACGAAAATACCCGTCTACATGTGGCTAGGATGTTTTTTTTGTCCAGGACATACAGTACAGACCAAAAGTTTGGACACACCTTCTCATTTAAAGATTTTTCTGTATTTTCATGACTATGAAAATTGTACATTCACACTGAAGGCATCAAAACTATGAATTAACACATGTGGAATTATATACTTAACAAAAAAGTGTGAAACAACCGAAAATATGTCTTATATTCTAGGTTCTTCAAAGTAGCCATCTTTTGCTTTGATGACTGCTTTGCACATTCTTGGCATTCTCTTGATGAGTTTCAAGAGGTAGTCACCGGAAATGGTCTTCAAACAATCTTGAAGGAGTTCCCAGAGATGCTTAGCACTTGTTGGCCCTTTTGCCTTCACTCTGCGGTCCAGCTCACCCCAAACCATCTCGATTGGGTTCAGGTCTGGTGACTGTGGAGGCCAGGTCATCTGGCGTAGCACCCCATCACTCTCCTTCTTGGTCAAATAGCCCTTACACAGCCTGGAGGTGTGTTTGGGATCATTGTCCTGTTGAAAACTAAATGATGGTCCAACTAAACGCAAACCGGATGGAATAGTATGCCACTGCAAGATGCTGTAGTAGCCATGCTGGTTCAGTATGCCTTCAGTTTTGAATAAATCCCCAACAGTGTCACCAGCAAAGCACCCCCACACCATCACACCTCCTCCTCCATGCTTCACGGTGGGAACCAGGCATGTAGAGTCCATCAGTTCACCTTTTCTGCGTCGCACAAAGACACGGTGGTTGAAACCAAAGATCTCAAATTTGGACTCATCAGACCAAAGCAGAGATTTCCACTGGTCCAATGTCCATTGCTTGTGTTCTTTAGCCCAAACAAGTCTCTTCTGCTTGTTGCCTGTCCTTAGCAGTGGTTTCCTAGCAGCTATTTTACCATGAAGGCCTGCTGCACAAAGTCTCCTCTTAACAGTTGTTGAAGAGATGTGTCTGCTGCTAGAACTCTGTGTGGTATTGACCTGGTTTCTAATCTGAGCTGCTGTTAACCTGCGATTTCTGAGGCTGGTGACTCGGATAAACTTATCCTCAGAAGCAGAGGTGACTCTTGGTCTTCCTTTCCTGGGGCTTTCCTCATGTGAGCCAGTTTCTTTGTAGCGCTTGATGGTTTTGGCAACTGCACTTGGGGACACTTTCAAAGTTTTCCCAATTTTTCGCACTGACTGACCTTCATTTCTTAAAGTAATGATGTCCACTCGTTTTTCTTTACTTAGCTGCTTTTTTCTTGCCATAATACAAATTCTAACAGTCTATTCAGTAGGACTATCAGCTGTGTATCCACCAGACTTCTGCACAACACAACTGATGGACCCAACCCCATTTATAAGGCAAGAAATCCCACTTATTAAACCTGACAGGGCACACCTGTGAAGTGAAAACCATTTCTGGTGACTACCTCTTGAAGCTCATCAAGAGAATGCCAAGAGTGTGCAAAGCAGTCATCAAAGCAAAAGGTGGCTACTTTGAAGAACCTAGAATATAAGACATATTTTCAGTTGTTTCACACTTTTTTGTTAAGTATATAATTCCACATGTGTTAATTCATAGTTTTAATGCCTTCAGTGTGAATGTACAATTTTAAAAGTCATGAAAATACAGAAAAATCTTTAAATGAGAAGGTGTGTCCAAACTTTTGGTCTGTACTGTATGAACCTACTGTGGATCTGTAGCTAATCAGCTGCAAAATCCACAATAAATGGGGTTTGTTGCAGTTGTTGACTTCTCCATTAAGAGCAATGTGGAAAATCGGAAATAAACTTTCAAGCAGTCCTCAATGTTAAAAGGAATCTATCAGCAGGTTTTGTGCTATGTAATCTGAGAGCACCCTGATTCCAGTGATTTGTCGCTTAATAGATTGTGTGGTGTTTGTTTCAATAAAATCAATGTTTTATCATCAGGAGATTAGCACTACAGGACTAGTTGTCTCATGCCTCCTAGTCAACTGCTCTGTGTAACCATTCCCCCACCACTGAGCGGGGTTATATATAGTTCAGCATTCAGAGAACTGGTAGATCTTCAGCTGAGAAAACAGTGCTTGTATCACAACTGCTGCACCCAGTAAACTAAGTGATACATCACTGGAATCTTGATCTCTGCCCCTACATCTTGCTGCTCACAGATGAGGTAGCAAAAACCTGCTTACAGATTATCTTTAATTGACATTCTGCAGACTTAAAATCCACACCATGTTCAATTTCCATTCCCAGATTCAGCCTGTATTTTTATAACCGTGCATAGATGAGATTTGGTACAATCTTATCCATTTTGCGGTTAATGCAATAATACCAAGCATATCTTTTCCTGGAAAATCTGCAGCATATCCGCATCATGTGAACATATCTTGAACCTAGTCATTAATGCTCCAATTACCTTCCTAATATAGGTGGTCTTTTATTTATTAAAGCACATTTTCACCTTAGCAGGCCTTTGCTTTTGTATAATCTAGTAGCATTTTCCAGGCTTTATTCTTGTCCACCTGGTACATTGTTATTACAGTATTTGTATGTATTCCATGCATGTAACTTCACTTCTTTTGTCATTAGATGAAGATGAAAATTCGTTCTGAGGTTGGAAATCCTGCAATGTTATTGACTGAAACAAGTATTGATTTTTTTTTACTGATAAAGCGCTGATGTCTTCCTCAGCAAATAATTAAGTAATCTTTTTTAATTTACTTTACAAATAGGACAGGTACATTTTTTTTTTAATGACTCTCCTTTCCGTGTAAAATGTACAGAATATACACAGGATGTGTGTCCCATAGTTGGGCTCATTCTACTTGAATTGATTGCTATATTAATAGTAATAAAAATTCTCATAGCATCCAGCTAAAAGTGTAATTGATCAATTTTACATTAAGGGAAATCATTAGATCGTCTAGTGGCATGAGCCCAATATTTGCTCTAATCTTAATGAGCCTCTCATTAACTGTATATTAAAACCTCTACTGTAAATTGAAATTGGTATACTGGAACAATTTTTCATTCTTGTGTTATAGTTCTAGAAGGTCAGATATTTCTGTTTATAAACATTACTGATGGTCAAAGTGAAATGTGTTAATAACAGTTACAGTCAGTCTCGAAATCTGCAGGATTTGGGAAACTCTACTCTGCCCAGGCTCGTGTGTATCATATCAAAGCTTTGATACCAGGTCAGTAGATAGATGTAATCTCGGGTTTTTTTTGGCTACTGATGGCATAGTTCAAAGGATCCACTGGTGAGACAAAGTTCACAAACTCTCAGAAATAGCTCTTGGAGATAGATTTTAAAGATTAACTTTAATGTAACTGCATATCAGAATTTTTCCAACCATTTATTTTTAGTGATAAAAGAGTCACCATCTTTTTTTCAAACTTTTAACTTCGAAATAACCACTATTAAATGTTCAGCAGTTAAACTTTATCTTGATCATATACAGATGCTTGCGAAAGTATTCACCCCTTGGCTTTTTACCTATTTTGTTACATTACAATCTGTGTTTAAATATATTTGTAATCCGATTTCTATGTGATGCATCAGAATTAAATAGTCTAAGTTGGTGAAGTCAAGTGAGAAAAATATAGGCATAAATTAAATTTATGGGATCAATAACTTAAAATTGGCATGTGCATGTGTGTATTCATCCCTTTGGCAATGAAACCCCTAAAAATTTCTGGTGCAAGCAATTACCTTCATAAGTCAAATGCCTACTCAAAGGAAATCCACCTGTGTGCAATCTTAGTGTCTGTCAGTATGTACACACCTTTTTCTGAAAGGCCACAGAGGCTGCAACACCATTAAGCCAGTGGTTAGTGGCACCACTAACCAAACAACACCATGAAGACCAAGGAGATCTACAAACAAGTCAATGATAAAGTTGTTGAGAAGTACAAGTCATGGTTGGGTTATAAATAAATATCCTAATCTCTGATGATTCCCAGCGCCTCATGATATGTATTATCATCAAATGGAAAGAACATGCACCACAACAAACCTGCCTAGAGAGGGCGACCCACCAAAACTTTCTATGCGGGCAAGGAGGGCATTTATCAGACGCAGCACAGAGACCAACAATAAGCCGTACACTCCATACAGGTGGCCTTTATGGAAGAGTGGGCAGAAAAAGACCCTTACTTACATACAAAAATTGTAAGGCTCGTTTTGAGTTTGCCAAAAGACATGTGGGAGACACCCCAACCATATGAAGGAAGGTGTAGTGGTCAGATGAGACCAAAACAGAATCGTTTTTAACAGGGAGAAATGCGAAGTCCTACAACTGCGAATGTTTAGCTTGCAAAAAAGAAGACTGAGAGGAAAAGTAATAGCTGTCTACGAATATCTCAAGGACTGTCACACTGTAGCGGGATCAGCTTTATTCTCATTTGCACTAAGAAAGACTAGAAGCAATGGGATGAAACTGAATGGGAGAAGATACAGGTTAGATATTAGAAAAAACTCTTGACAGTGAGGGTGAATTAACGAGTGAGTGTGGGTGATATATGAGTGGAACAGGCTGCCGCGAGAGGTGGTGAGTTCTCCCTTAATAGAAGTCTTCAAACAGAGGCTGGGCAGACATCTGTCTGCGATGATTTAGTGAATCCTGCATTAAGCAGGGGGTTGGACCAGATGACCCTGGAGGTCCTTTCCAACTCTACCTTTCTATGATTCTATGATTTTTTGGCCACCAAGTGAAACAGCTATATCTGGTGCTAAAGCAACACAGCTCATCGCCCAAAGAACACCATCCCCATAGTGAAACATGGTGGTGGCAGCATCATGCTATAGGGATGTTTTTCTGCAGCAGGGACCGAGAAAATGGTCCTAGTCGAGGGGAAGATGGATGGTGTGAAATACAGGGATAGTTTTGATCAAAATGTGTTTCAGTCTGTTAGTGATTTGAGACTGGGATGGAGGTTCACGTTCGAACAAGACAATGACCCAAAGTATACTGGTAAAGCAACACTCCAGTGGTTTAAGGGGAAATGTGTAAATGTTTTGGTGTAGCCTAGTCAAAGCCCAGATTAAGCCCAGACCTTAATCTAATTGAGAATCTGAGGCCAGACTTGAAGATTGCTGCTCACCAGAGGAAACCATCTAACTTGAAATAGCTGGAGCAGTTTTACCTTGAGGAATGGGCAAAAATCCCAATGACAAGATGTGGAAAGCTCATAGAGTATGTGCCAAACATGAACTGGAGCAGCTCTCCATGGTCGAACACAGCAAATAACAGAATATATTAGGGGCACATTTAAAGGATTTCAGCACAGGAATATTTTTTTAACACAACCAATTGTGGGACTTATTATTGCAAGATATATTGATTAAAATGTATTCTGTTCAGAGATCAACCGCTTTAAGTGTATGTGTGGTCCATCAGCATTGGAGGCCCCCTAAGAATTCTAGTGAGTTCCTGCTTTTAGGCTAAATTCAGGTGTCTGTGTTTCACCACAATTCATTGACTGACCTAGGGTCTTGGTCCGAACTAATAGTCTCACAGACATATATATTAGGCTGTTAGTTCAGTCCATATAATGCAGACTTAAGAAGTCTCACTTCTCTCTTGCATTCTCTCCTCTCTCCTCTTCTTTTACAAGACCTGACAAATATTGATGAGCGAGCATGCTCATTTAACCCTTTAAACTAGCATGCTCGGGTGCTCGCTGAGTATTTGCGGCGTACTGTGCATCTATGTTTGAGCCGCCGCGGTTGCATGTGTCACGGCTGTTAGACAGCTGTGACACATGAAGGGATTGCCTAACAAACTGGCAATCCCTGCATGTGTCACAGCTGTCTAACAGCCATGACATATGCAGCCGTGGCGGCTCAAGCATAGATGCCTAGCACGCCGCAAATACTCAGCGAGCACCCGAGCGTGCTCGTTTAAAGGGGTAAATGAGCACGCTCGCTCACTACTAACAGACAGCAAAACGTTCAGAAACAATTATTCATCCTATATGGATTTTCAAAATAAATACATTTGCCTCATCAGGTTTTAGAGATTTATTTAATAGTTTATGCACATTGTATTGTGAAATTTGGTGACAGGTATGAGGTAGCGCTATTGACCATGTTGAGGGGCACTCACTTCACTGGGTCAATTAAAGCACACATGCAACGTTTTCCGGTAATCTAAAGTCCAGCAGTTTTATTACAAATCATAAACTGCCTATAACATAGTCCATTTCAGTGGCTCGCAGGAATGTTACACATGTAACATCCTAGAGCCTTTTCAGTGGCAGCTATGCCCGCTTGGCTTCAGATATAGTCTTCAGCAAGGTAACAACATCAATGTCCATATCAAGCAGCATTTTTACCTTTTCCGGGTCTAGCTGCTTCCAACAGCTCTATTCTGCCAAAGCTGTGGTCTAAGGCTCACCAGTTGTGGCCTCCAGGCCTTGTGCCTTCCAGGGCTAATGGTGTCGCAGACACAGGGATCAGGTCTCTTGCCTCTCTGTGTTTCAAAACCACCCTGATATACAGTAAAGACCAAAAATTTGGACGCACCTTCTCATTTAAAGATTTTTCTGTATTTTCATGACTTTTAAAATTGTACATTCTCACTGAAGACATCAAAACTATGAATTAACACATGTGGAATTATATACTTAACAAAAAAGTGTGAAACGACAGCTTTTTTCTTGCCATAATACAAATTCTAACAGTTGTAATGCAGCGGCTTGCGGCATTACTGTAATTGTCCAGGGGGTGTGTTCTAGCTGGCCATGTACCTCTCCCTCAGGTGACTGATCACATGACTGTGACATCATCACAGGTCCTGTGTGCACTGAAGGATATATAAATCCTGGTGGTTTTGAAACAGGGTGAGAGGCGTGAGGCCTGATCCCTGTGTGTGGGACACCGTTAGCCTGGAGAGGCTGGAAGAGAAAGAGTGGCCTGGTGAAGCCTGGAAGGCAGAGGCTGGATCCTCCTGTGTTTAGGATACCAGTAGCCTTCGAGGGCGAGAGGCCTGGTCCCTGTGTGGGACTCCACTAGCCTGGAAGGCAGAGGCTGGATCCCCCCCTTTGTTTGAGATACCAGTAGCCTTTGAAGGTACGTGGCCCGGAGGCCCCATCTGGGAAGCCTTAAAGCCACAGCTGTGGCAGAACCGAGCTGACTGAAGCAGCTACGACCCGGCAAAGGTAAAAACGTTGCTTGATGTGGACATTGATATTGTTACCTTGCTAAAGGCTGTATTTGGAGTCAAGTGGGCATGTCTGTCACTAGAAAGGCTCTGGGATATTATGTGTAACATGTCGGTGAGCCACTGAGATGGAAGGGCAGGAGCTGTTGGCCCTTTACAGAAAGGCATCAGCGGACCATTCCTTGAGTTCTCCTGTGGCGCCGGTACTATCCCAGAGTGCCCAGGGAGGTGGTAAGAGATGTTGTGAACTGGGTCCTAAGACTATCGCGTTTTTTTTTTTTTTTTTTTAAAAATCCCCCTACAGGTGTGGGTGTCCAAAAGGGGGCGGAGTTTCAAAAGAGCGTAGAGTATAGAAAATCAAAATTGGTTACTGGTTGTGGGTTGGTACCGCCTAAAAATGACAATTGGACCGTTGATAACAGGGTAGCTCCAGTAGAAGGGGTTGACATCAAAGTGGGAGGTGACTTGTTGGTCCACAACACCATAGGGAGTGACACAGACCCCATAGCTGACGGTGACACTATGACAGTAGAAAGAGAGTTCAGTCAGGAGGAGTTAGACGAGGTGAGAAAGTCCCCCTTTCGTCGTCGACGGCGCAAGGGCCACAAAAAAGTTGCTCCTGTAGCCTTTGCTGAAAGGGCAAATAAAGAAAATGCAATGTTGTGTGCCTTTATTCCGAGTGTGGATTCTCCTTTAGAAGCAGAAGAGGAGGTGGCCAATCCTGACCAAGAGCTGGAGCCTGTCAGGCAGCGGTGTCAGAGTGACGTGCAGCAACTAAGGAAAAACCTGGAGAACGTGTCCTCAGACCAGCTGAGCCTGGAGTCTGAACGGCAGAGAATAAACCAGGTTGTGAGGAGCTTGCAGCGAGAACCGGAGGAAAGCAGTGAGGAAATCAACAAATGGAAGAAAATGTTCCAGAAAAATAAATAAGACCTCTGCAGAACCAAAGAGGAGGTTTTTCAGTTGAAGCTTGACAAAGCGGAGTCTGAAAATGAGCTGTACGAGATGAAAAATCGTTTCTCCCTGGTGCGGTTAGAGCTGATGCAGGAGAAGCAAAAGCTGGATGAGGGTCTACACCAGAGGGATAGGGAGCTGTCTGCCCTAAAAGAGGCGCTGCAGGATGAAGTTTCTGGACGTGATCAAAACCTAGAATGACTGCGCGAACAGTTCAACCAGGAGCTGTGTGAATCCAAGAAGGAGTATGGTGAACTCAGTAATTAACTGCAACAAATTAAGAGAGACTATGAGGATCTCCTCAAGGTTAAGGAAAAACTAGAGGATGATAAGGCAGATGCAGAACACATGCGCCAAGTGATTGAGACCACTTTACAGGACACCCGTGATGAGAATGATGATCTCCGCAGAAACATCCCGGGACTGGAAGCTCAGGTGAAGGAGCTGCAGACGTTCTGTGATGATCTCCACAGGGCAGAGATGTGCCTTAAGGATAGAATCTCCAGGATGGAAGTGGAGTGGAAAAAGATGGAGGAGTCTATCGGAGAAGCACAGACCAGGGTCAGGAGATGGCCACTGGAGATGGGAGGTATGAAGCAAATACCTCCTCGAATAATGTGAGCTCGGATGATTTGGTGGATGTAAGAGCCGAGATCAAGGAGCAGTTGAAGCAGGAAGAGCTTCAGAGATGGGCTGCTGAGAGGCGAGTAGCTGAGCTAGAAGGTCGCCTGGCAAAGTACCAATCAGTGAATGAGGCCTCCTTGGAGAAGGAAAAGGGCAAACAAGTTGCGCTTAATCCTTTAGACCATGTGAAGGTGGATCTGAGGAGAATTCTGAAGTTCATAGCGGTGAGGCAGCTCAGGGGAAGCATACAGGGTGAAGAAGCTGAAAGTCAGTTGTCCCTGAAACCTGAGCCGGTTGATCGTCTTGAAACCACTGGTGAGACAGAAACGTCTCGGTACAAGTGCCTCATAGATGTACCCGAAGATTTGAGAGAAGAATGCACCAGAGAGTCAGTGCATAAAGAGTTTAAGAAGGCCGTGGGAGCCTGTAAGGTGTACTCAACCTCAGAAGCTAAACAGCTGGTGGTCCTGTCCACAACCGAAGTCACAGTGAAGAGGGTGGCTATCCTAAGTGACATGCACTGGCGATGTGTTCGCACAAAGCGGTTTGTCCGGTTGAAGACGGAACAAGCCATTAGACAACTGGAACTTATGAGAAGAGCTCAAAGTCTGCGGGAAGAGGTCATCCGGGTGCCTCAGGCTCTGGTAAGAAATCTCATTGGGAGAAATGGCCGAACCATGCAAATGATGATAAAGAAGTCTGGTGTGATGAAGGTAAGCTGTCCACGTGATCGTCAGGACTGGATACCAGATGAAGACGGCATGGTGTCATTCTCCGCTGTAGGACCGGATGAAAATCTCGCATATATACGCATGCTGATGGAGTACCGAGTGACCTACCTGCGAGAGGTAGAACAGTTGAATCTCGCTAGACTGCGAGTGGAAAGACAGAATCGCCTGAGCAGCAGAAGATGGCAGCCGTCTATAAATTGTGAGACCAGACAGAGAAAGAGCCCTTCAAATAATAGAACGGCTACAGTAGAAGTTAGAGACCTTTCAAGATGTCCTGAGGATAGTGGGCGTGGGTTTAGAGGTAGTGAGACCTCCAGTAACTCAGGTCTGAGAGGCCCATACAAATGACCCAATAGAGTACGGGACAGTACGGAGTCGAACCGGACCTTAGATACAAGGGCATGTGAGTCACACTGCTGTGTTGACCGCTGGGAGCGGGGGAGGTCTGACAAGGTTGAGACTGACCGCTGGGAGCGGGGGAGGTCTGACAAGGTTATGACCCGAAAATGTGACTTGACGAAGTCAGTGACAATGACAGATGGTTGGTCCCTAAGGAATGTGCTAATGTCGATGACTAATGTTCCAGGGGCTGAGCAGAGTACATGGTCTCTGTGTGAACTGTGGGTTATAATGTGATTGTGTATATTATGTGTTCAACCCCACAAGTTTGAACAGAGGGGGGGGATATGTAATGCAGCGGCTTGCGGCATTACTGTAATGGTCCAGGGGGTGTGTTCTGGCTGATCATGTATCTCTCCCTCAGGTGACTGATCACATGACTGTGACATCATCACAGTCATGTGATCAGTTACCTGAAGGAGAGGTACATGGTCAGCCAGAGCACACCCCCTGGACCATTACAGTAATGCCGCAAGCCGCTGCATTACACAGTCTATTCAGTAGGACTATCAGCTGTGTATCCACCTGACTTCTGCACAACACAACTGATGGTACCAACCCCATTGATAACGCAATAAATCCCACTTATTAAACCTGACAGGGCACACCTGTGAAGTGAAAACCATTTCCGGTGACTACCTCTTGAAGCTCATCAAGAGAATGCCAAGAGTGTGCAAAGCAGTCTTCAAAGCAAAAGGTGGCTACTTTGAAGAACCTAGAATATAAGACCTATTTTCAGTTGTTTCACACTTTTTTGTTAAGTATATAATTCCACATGTGTTAATTCATAGTTTTGATGCCTTCAGTGTGAATGTACAATTTTCAAAGTCATGAAAATACAGAAAAATCTTTAAATGAGAAGGTGTGTCCAAACTTTTGGTCTGTACTGTATATCCCTCTGTGCGCACAGGACCTGTGATGATGTCACAGTCATGTGATCAGTCACATGAAGGGGAGGTACGTGGTCAGCCAGAACACACACCCTCAGACATTTTTGCAAATGTAGCAAGCCGCTGCATTACATATCCTCCCCCTCTTGTTCAAGCCCATGGTATTGAACACATAATATACACAATCACATTATATCCCTCGGTTCACACAGAGTCCATGTACTTGACGTTTGCTCTGCTCGGCCCCTGGAACATTAGTCATCAACATTTGCCCATTCCTTAGGGACCTACCATCTGTCATTGTCATTGTAACCTGGACCATTACAGTAATGCCGCAAGCCGCTGCATTACACAGTCTATTCAGTAGGACTATCAGCTGTGTATCCACCTGACTTCTGCACAACACAACTGATGGTCCCAACCCCATTGATAACGCAATAAATCCCACTTATTAAACCTGACAGGGCACACCTGTGAAGTGAAAACCATTTCCGGTGACTACCTCTTGAAGCTCATCAAGAGAATGCCAAGAGTGTGCAAAGCAGTCATCAAAGCAAAAGGTGGCTACTTTGAAGAACCTAGAATATAAGACCTATTTTCAGTTGTTTCACACTTTTTTGTTAAGTATATAATTCCACATGTGTTAATTCATAGTTTTGATGCCTTCAGTGTGAATGTACAATTTTCAAAGTCATGAAAATACAGAAAAATCTTTAAATGAGAAGGTGTGTCCAAACTTTTGGTCTGTACTGTATATCCCTCTGTGCGCACAGGACCTGTGATGATGTCACAGTCATGTGATCAGTCACATGAAGGGGAGGTACGTGGTCAGCCAGAACACACACCCTCAGACATTTTGGCAAATGTAGCAAGCCGCTGCATTACATATCCTCCCCCTCTTGTTCAAGCCCATGGTATTGAACACATAATGTACACAATCACATTATATCCCTCGGTTCACACAGAGTCCATGTACTTGACGTTTGCGCTGCTCGGCCCCTGGAACATTAGTCATCAACATTAGCCCATTCCTTAGGGACCTACCATCTGTCATTGTCACTAACTTCGTCAAGTCATATTTCCGAGTCATAACTTTGTCAGACCTCCCCTGCTCCCAGTGGTCGACACAGCAGTGCGACTCACTTGCCCTTGTATCTAAGGTCAGGTCCGACTCCGTACTGTCCCGTACTCTATTGGGTCGTTTGCATGGGCCTCTCAGACCTGAGTTACTGGAGGACTCACTACCTCTAAACCCACGCCCACTGTCCTCAGAATGGCTACAGCAGAAGTTAGAGACCTTTCAAAATGTCCTATTATTTGGAGGGCCCTTTCTCTGTTGGGTCCCACAATTTATAGACTGGATGCCATCTTCTGCTGCTCAGGCGACGCTGTCTTTTCATTCGCAGTCTGGCGAGATTCAACTGTTCTACCTCTCGCAGGTAGGTCACTCAGTACTCCATCAGCATTCGTATATATGCAAGATTTTCTTCCGTTCCTACAGCAGAGATTGATACCATGCCGTCTTCATCCGGTATCCAGTCCTGATGATCACATGGACTGCTTACTTTCATCACAGCAGACTTCTTTACCATCATTTGCATGGCTTGGTCATTTCTCCCAATGAGCTTTCTTACCAGAGCATGAGGCAACCAGATGACTTCTTCCTGCAGACTTTGAGCTTTTCTCATAAGCTCCAGTTGTCTAATGGCTTGTTCCGTCTTCAACCAGACAATCCGCTTCATGCGAACACATCACCAGTGCATGTCACTTAGGACAGCCACCCTCTTCACTGTGACTTCGGTTGTGGACCGAACCACCAGCTGTTTAGCTTTTGAGGTCAAGTACACCTTACAGGCTCCCACGGCCTTCTTGAACTCTTCATGCACTGACTCTCTGGTGCATTCTTCTCTCAAATCTTCGGGTACATCTATGAGGGACTTGTACCGAGAAGTTTCTGTCTCACCAGTGGTCTTGAATCGATCATCTGGCTCAGGTTTCAAGGACAACTGACTTTCAGATTCTTCACCCTGTATGCTTCCCCTAAGCTGACTCACAGCTATGAACTCAAGAATTCTCCTCTTGACATTTTCCATCTCATGCTTATCATCTTTTAACACTTCCTCAGCTCTCTTCAGGTCCACCTTCTCATGTGATAGAGGATTAAGTGCAACTTGTTTGCCCTTTTCCTTCTCCAAGGCGACCTCGTTCACTGATTTGATACTTCACCAGGCGAGCTTTGAGCTCGAAAACTTCTTCCTCTAGCTCAGCTACTCGCCTCTCAGTCTCCAATGCGCCCACTCAGCTCTCGACAGTCAGTCTCTCAAGCTTCTCTTGCTTCAAATGGGCCTGTAGTGTCTCCTTGAGCTCCTTGATCTCAGCTCTTACATCCACCGAATCATCCAAGCATTATTCGAGGAGGTATTTGCTTCATACCTCCCTTCTCCAGTGGCAAACTCCTGACCCTGGTCTATGGCTTCTCCGATAGACTCTTCCATCTTTTCCTGCTCACCTTCCATCCTGCCGATTCTATCCTTAAGGCACGTCTCTGCCCTCTAGAGATCATCACAGAACGTCTTCAGCTCCTTCACCTGAGCTTCCAGTCCTAGGATCTTTCTGTGGAGATCATCATTCTCATCAGGGGTGTCCTGCAGAGTGGTCTCAATCACTTGGCGCATGTCCTCTGCATCTGCCTTATTATCCTCTAGTTTTAGCTTAACCTTGAGGAGATCCTCATAGTCCCTCTTGATTTGTTGCTGGTCCCTATTGTGTTCATCATACTCCTTCTTGGATTTACGCAGCTCCCGGTTGAATTTTTCTCGCAGTTGTTCTAGGTCTTGATCGCGTCCAGAAACTTCGTCCTTCAGCGCCCCTTTTAAGGCAGATAGCTCCCTATCCCGCTGGTGTAGACCCTCGTCCAGCCTTTGCTTCTCCTGCATCAGCTGCTTCACCTGCTCCTGAAATCTCTGCATTTCCTTTCTTGTGACCTCTGCTTCCTCCGCATCCACGGAGCCTTTTTTCACTTGGTTCAGCTCTGACTGCACCAGGGAGAAACTATTTTTCATCTCATTCAGCTCATCTTCAGACTCCTCTTTCTCAAGCTTCAACTGCAAAACCTCCTCCTTGGTTTTGCGGAGGTCCTCTTTACTTTTGTGGAACATTTCCTTCCATTGGTTGATTTCCTCACTGCTTTCCTCCAGTTCTCGCTGCAAGTTCTTCACAACCTTGTTTATTTCTTGCTGTTCAGACTCCAGACTCAGCTGGTCTTGGGACACGTTCTCCATGTTTTTCCTTAGTTGCTGCACGTCACTCTGATACTGCTGCCTGACAGGCTCCAGCTCTTGGTCAGGATTGGCCACCTCCTCTTTCAGCGCCCCCTTCAGGGCTCTCAGTTCCTGATCCTTCTGTCTCAGTAGATCATCCTGCTTGTACCAAATCTGCAGAACTGCATCCAACTCTTCCTCCTGGTCTTCTTTGTTGTCTGAAACTGTACCGGAGGTTGCTACTGGCAACGTCACCTCCTCTGCTTCTAAAGGAGGATCCACACTCGGAATAAAGGCACACAGCATTGCATTTTCTTTATTTACCCTTTGAGCAAATGCTACAGGAGCAACTTTTTTGTGGCCCTTGCCTTCGACGACAGATGGGGACTTTCTCACCTCGTTTAACTGCTCCTGACTGAACTCTCTTTCTACTTTCGTAGAGTCACCGTCAGCTGTGGGGTCTGTATCACTCCCCATGGTGTTGTGAACCAAGAAGTCACCTCCCACTTTGATGTCAACCCCTTCTACTGGAGCCTACCCAGTTATCAACGGTCGAATTGTCATTTTTAGGCGGTACCAACACACGACCAGTAACCAATTCTGGTTTTGTATGCTCCACCCCTTTATGAGACCCCCCCCTTTTGGACAACCACACCTGTAGGGGGTACTTTAAAAAAAAAACGCGATAGTCTTAGGACCCAGTTCACAACATCTCTTACCACCTCCCTGGGCCCTCTGGGATAGTACTGGCGCCACAGGAGAGCTCAAGGAACAGCTCCTGCCCTTCCTGCACCACGAGCTGTTGTCGTTTCTCAAATACCTGCTGTTGTTTCTCAAATGCCTGCTGCTGTGATTTTAACAGGCACTTTAATCGCTCAATAGCTTCAGTCTCATTTTCTGCTCCCTTCACAGCCATCTTTATCATCTCCTGCATTTCTTCAGGACCCTCTATTTTGCTGAAAAGCGTTTGCACCCGGTCATCTAACCCTTTCTCCATTCCGTCTGGGGATACTGCTCCATTCATAGCCATCGCAGTACGCTGTTCACACCGCTCTCCTCGGAAAAACTTTCGTGGCCCCACCAAACCAGGTTTGAGTGCGTCGACAATTTTCGTAACCCCGCCGAGTTACAGCCAGATGCTTTAATCTTCTTGGTCCCGCCGAGCCACAGCCTGATGCTTGCATCCACGTTCGTCGTCCTGTGCCGTTACCCCTTGCAACCAGGCTGCAGTTGCCCGCATTCTCTAACCAATTGTGAGGTAGCGCTATTGATCATGTTGAGGGGCACTCACTTCACCAGGTCAATTAAAGCACACATGCAACGTTTTCCGGTAATCCAGCAGTTTATTACACATCATAAACTGCTTATAACATAATCCATCTCAGTGGCTTGCAGGAATGTTACACATGTAACATCCTAGAGCCTTTTCAGTGGCAGCTATGCCCGCTTGGCTTCAGATACAGTCTTCAGCAAGGTAACAACATCAGTGTCCATATCAAGCAGCGTTTTTACCTTTGCCGGGTCTAGCTGCTTTCAACAGCTCTGTTCTGCCAAAGCTATGATCTAAGGCTCACCAGGTGTGGCCTCCAGGCCTTGTGCCTTCCAGGGCTAATGGTGTCCCAGACACAGGGATCAGGTCTCTTGCCTCTCTGTGTATCAAAACCACCCTGATATACAGTAAAGACCAAAAATTTGGACGCACCTTCTCATTTAAAGATTTTTCTGTATTTTCATGACTTTTAAAATTGTACATTCTCACTGAAGACATCAAAACTATGAATTAACACATGTGGAATTATATACTTAACAAAAAAGTGTGAAACGACAGCTTTTTTCTTGCCATAATACAAATTCTAACAGTTGTAATGCAGCGGCTTGCGGCATTACTGTAATGGTCCAGGGGGTGTGTTCTGGCTGGCCATGTACCTCTCCCTCAGGTGACTGATCACATGACTGTGACATCATCACAGGTCCTGTGTGCACTGAAGGATATATAAATCCTGGTGGTTTTGAAACAGGGTGAGAGGCGTGAGGCCTGATCCCTGTGTGTGGGACACCGTTAGCCTGGAGAGGCTGGAAGAGAAAGAGTGGCCTGGTGAAGCCTGGAAGGCAGAGGCTGGATCCTCCTGTGTTTAGGATACCAGTAGCCTTCGAGGGCGAGAGGCCTGGTCCCTGTGTGGGACTCCACTAGCCTGGAAGGCAGAGGCTGGATCCCCCCCTTTGTTTGAGATACCAGTAGCCTTTGAAGGTACGTGGCCCGGAGGCCCCATCTGGGAAGCCTTAAAGCCACAGCTGTGGCAGAACCGAGCTGACTGAAGCAGCTACGACCCGGCAAAGGTAAAAACGTTGCTTGATGTGGACATTGATATTGTTACCTTGCTGAAGGCTGTATTTGGAGTCAAGTGGGCATGTCTGTCACTAGAAAGGCTCTGGGATATTATGTGTAACATGTCGGCGAGCCACTGAGATGGACTATGTTATGAGCTGTTTATGAGACGTAATAAACTGCTGTACTGTGAATTATTGAAAAAACATTGCATATGTGCTTTGATTGACCCGGTGAAGCGGGTGCCCCCAGCGTGATGAATAGCGCTACCTTACATGTGGTTGGAGAATGCGGGCAACTGCAGCCTAGTTGCTAGGGGCAACTGCAGCCTGGTTGCTAGGGGCAACGTCAGCCTGGTTGCTAGGGGTAACGGCACAGGACGACGATTGTGGATGCAAGCATCTTGCTGTGGCTCAGCGGGGTCACGAAGATTAAAGCATCTTGCTGTAACTCGGCGGGGTTACTAAAATTGTCGTCGCACTCAAACCTGGTTTGCTGTAGCTCGGCGGGGTCACGAAAATTAAAGCATCTTGCTGTAACTCGGCGGGGTTACGAAAATTGTCATCGCACTCAAACCTGGTTTGCTGTTTCTCGGTGGAGCCACGAAAATTTTTCCGGGGAGAGCGGTGTGAAGTGTCTAGTGTGAACAGTGAATGGAGCAGTATCTCCACATGGAATGGAAAAGGGGTTAGATGACTGGCTGCAAACGGTCTGCAGCAAAATGGAGTGTCCTGAAGAAATGCAGGAGCAGATAAAGATGGCTGTGAAGGGAGCAGCAAATGAGACTGAAGGTATTGAGCGATTAAAGTGCCTGTTAAAATCGCAGCAGGCATTTGAGAAACAACAGAAGGTATTTGAGAAACGACAACAGGTCATGGTCAGGAAGGGCAGGAGCTGTTGGCCCTTTACAGAAAGGCATCAGCGGACCATTCCTTGAGTTCTCCTGTGGCGCCGGTACTATCCCAGAGTGCCCAGGGAGGTGGTAAGAGATGTGAACTGGGTCCTAAGACTATCGCGTTTTTTTTTTTTTTAAAAATCCCCCTACAGGTGTGGGTGTCCAAAAGGGGGCGGAGTTTCAAAAGAGCGTAGAGTATAGAAAATCAAAATTGGTTACTGGTTGTGGGTTGGTACCGCCTAAAAAAGACAATTGGACCGTTGATAACGGGGTAGCTCCAGTAGAAGGGGTTGACGTCAAAGTGGGAGGTGACTTGTTGGTCCACAACACCATAGGGAGTGACACAGACCCCATAGCTGACGGTGACACTATGACAGTAGAAAGAGAGTTCAGTCAGGATGAGTTAGACGAGGTGAGAAAGTCCCCCTTTCGTCGTCGACGGCGCAAGGGCCACAAAAAAGTTGCTCCTGTAGCCTTTGCTGAAAGGGCAAATAAAGAAAATGCAATGTTGTGTGCCTTTATTCCGAGTGTGGATTCTCCTTTAGAAGCAGAAGAGGAGGTGGCCAATCCTGACCAAGAGCTGGAGCCTGTCAGGCAGCGGTGTCAGAGTGACGTGCAGCAACTAAGGAAAAACCTGGAGAACATGTCCTCAGACCAGCTGAGCCTGGAGTCTGAACGGCAGAGAATAAACCAGGTTGTGAGGAGCTTGCAGCGAGAACCGGAGGAAAGCAGTGAGGAAATCAACAAATGGAAGAAAATGTTCCAGAAAAATAAATAAGACCTCTGCAGAACCAAAGAGGAGGTTTTTCAGTTGAAGCTTGACAAAGCGGAGTCTGAAAATGAGCTGTACGAGATGAAAAATCGTTTCTCCCTGGTGCGGTTAGAGCTGATGCAGGAGAAGCAAAAGCTGGATGAGGGTCTACACCAGAGGGATAGGGAGCTGTCTGCCCTAAAAGAGGCGCTGCAGGATGAAGTTTCTGGACGTGATCAAAACCTAGAATGACTGCGCGAACAGTTCAACCAGGAGCTGTGTGAATCCAAGAAGGAGTATGGTGAACTCAGTAATTAACTGCAACAAATTAAGAGAGACTATGAGGATCTCCTCAAGGTTAAGGAAAAACTAGAGGATGATAAGGCAGATGCAGAACACATGCGCCAAGTGATTGAGACCACTTTACAGGACACCCGTGATGAGAATGATGATCTCCGCAGAAAAATCCCGGGACTGGAAGCTCAGGTGAAGGAGCTGCAGACGTTCTGTGATGATCTCCACAGGGCAGAGATGTGCCTTAAGGATAGAATCTCCAGGATGGAAGTGGAGTGGAAAAAGATGGAGGAGTCTATCGGAGAAGCACAGACCAGGGTCAGGAGATGGCCACTGGAGATGGGAGGTATGAAGCAAATACCTCCTCGA
Organism: Phyllobates terribilis; assembly: GCF_046119375.1. NCBI lineage: Eukaryota > Metazoa > Chordata > Amphibia > Anura > Dendrobatidae > Phyllobates > Phyllobates terribilis. Next base: position 453,965,844 of record NW_027362763.1, on the reverse strand, counting down.
ATAATGCGAGCTCGGATGATTTGGTGGATGTAAGAGCCGAGATCAAGGAGCAGTTGAAGCAGGAAGAGCTTCAGAGATGGGCTGCTGAGAGGCGAGTAGCTGAGCTAGAAGGTCGCCTGGCAAAGTACCAATCAGTGAATGAGGCCTCCTTGGAGAAGGAAAAGGGCAAACAAGTTGCGCTTAATCCTTTAGACCATGTGAAGGTGGATCTGAGGAGAATTCTGAAGTTCATAGCGGTGAGGCAGCTCAGGGGAAGCATACAGGGTGAAGAAGCTGAAAGTCAGTTGTCCCTGAAACCTGAGCCGGTTGATCGTCTTGAAACCACTGGTGAGACAGAAACGTCTCTGTACAAGTGCCTCATAGATGTACCCGAAGATTTGAGAGAAGAATGCACCAGAGAGTCAGTGCATAAAGAGTTTAAGAAGGTCGTGGGAGCCTGTAAGGTGTACTCGACCTCAGAAGCTAAACAGCTGGTGGTCCTGTCCACAACCGAAGTCACAGTGAAGAGGGTGGCTATCCTAAGTGACATGCACTGGCGATGTGTTCGCACAAAGCGGTTTGTCCGGTTGAAGACGGAACAAGCCATTAGACAACTGGAACTTATGAGAAGAGCTCAAAGTCTGCGGGAAGAGGTCATCCGGGTGCCTCAGGCTCTGGTAAGAAATCTCATTGGGAGAAATGGCCGAACCATGCAAATGATGATAAAGAAGTCTGGTGTGATGAAGGTAAGCAGTCCACGTGATCGTCAGGACTGGATACCAGATGAAGACGGCATGGTGTCATTCTCCGCTGTAGGACCGGATGAAAATCTCGCATATATACGCATGCTGATGGAGTACCGAGTGACCTACCTGCGAGAGGTAGAACAGTTGAATCTCGCTAGACTGCGAGTGGAAAGACAGAATCGCCTGAGCAGCAGAAGATGGCAGCCGTCTATAAATTGTGAGACCAGACAGAGAAAGAGCCCTTCAAATAATAGAACGGCTACAGTAGAAGTTAGAGACCTTTCAAGATGTCCTGAGGATAGTGGGCGTGGGTTTAGAGGTAGTGAGACCTCCAGTAACTCAGGTCTGAGAGGCCCATACAAATGACCCAATAGAGTACGGGACAGTACGGAGTCGAACCGGACCTTAGATACAAGGGCATGTGAGTCACACTGCTGTGTTGACCGCTGGGAGCGGGGGAGGTCTGACAAGGTTATGACCCGAAAATGTGACTTGACGAAGTCAGTGACAATGACAGATGGTTGGTCCCTAAGGAATGTGCTAATGTCGATGACTAATGTTCCAGGGGCTGAGCAGAGTACATGGTCTCTGTGTGAACTGTGGGTTATAATGTGATTGTGTAGATTATGTGTTCAACCCCACAAGTTTGAACAGAGGGGGGGGATATGTAATGCAGCGGCTTGCGGCATTACTGTAATGGCCCAGGGGGTGTGTTCTGGCTGATCATGTACCTCTCCCTCAGGTGACTGATCACATGACTGTGACATCATCACAGTCATGTGATCAGTTACCTGAAGGAGAGGTACATGGTCAGCCAGAGCACACCGCCTGGACCATTACAGTAATGCCGCAAGCCGCTGCATTACACAGTCTATTCAGTAGGACTATCAGCTGTGTATCCACCTGACTTCTGCACAACACAACCCCATTGATAACGCAATAAATCCCACTTATTAAACCTGACAGGGCACACCTGTGAAGTGAAAACCATTTCCGGTGACTACCTCTTGAAGCTCATCAAGAGAATGCCAAGAGTGTGCAAAGCAGTCATCAAAGCAAAAGGTGGCTACTTTGAAGAACCTAGAATATAAGACCTATTTTCAGTTGTTTCACACTTTTTTGTTAAGTATATAATTCCACATGTGTTAATTCATAGTTTTGATGCCTTCAGTGTGAATGTACAATTTTCAAAGTCATGAAAATACAGAAAAATCTTTAAATGAGAAGGTGTGTCCAAACTTTTGGTCTGTACTGTATATCCCTCTGTGCGCACAGGACCTGTGATGATGTCACAGTCATGTGATCAGTCACATGAAGGGGAGGTACGTGGTCAGCCAGAACACACACCCTCAGACATTTTGGCAAATGTAGCAAGCCGCTGCATTACATATCCTCCCCCTCTTGTTCAAGCCCATGGTATTGAACACATAATATACACAATCACATTATATCCCTCGGTTCACACAGAGTCCATGTACTTGACGTTTGCGCTGCTCGGCCCCTGGAACATTAGTCATCAACATTAGCCCATTCCTTAGGGACCTACCATCTGTCATTGTCATTGTAACCTGGACCATTACAGTAATGCCGCAAGCCGCTGCATTACACAGTCTATTCAGTAGGACTATCAGCTGTGTATCCACCTGACTTCTGCACAACACAACTGATGGTCCCAACCCCATTGATAACGCAATAAATCCCACTTATTAAACCTGACAGGGCACACCTGTGAAGTGAAAACCATTTCCGGTGACTACCTCTTGAAGCTCATCAAGAGAATGCCAAGAGTGTGCAAAGCAGTCATCAAAGCAAAAGGTGGCTACTTTGAAGAACCTAGAATATAAGACCTATTTTCAGTTGTTTCACACTTTTTTGTTAAGTATATAATTCCACATGTGTTAATTCATAGTTTTGATGCCTTCAGTGTGAATGTACAATTTTCAAAGTCATGAAAATACAGAAAAATCTTTAAATGAGAAGGTGTGTCCAAACTTTTGGTCTGTACTGTATATCCCTCTGTGCGCACAGGACCTGTGATGATGTCACAGTCATGTGATCAGTCACATGAAGGGGAGGTACGTGGTCAGCCAGAACACACACCCTCAGACATTTTGGCAAATGTAGCAAGCCGCTGCATTACATATCCTCCCCCTCTTGTTCAAGCCCATGGTATTGAACACATAATGTACACAATCACATTATATCCCTCGGTTCACACAGAGTCCATGTACTTGACGTTTGCGCTGCTCGGCCCCTGGAACATTAGTCATCAACATTAGCCCATTCCTTAGGGACCTACCATCTGTCATTGTCACTAACTTCGTCAAGTCATATTTCCGAGTCATAACTTTGTCAGACCTCCCCTGCTCCCAGTGGTCGACACAGCAGTGCGACTCACTTGCCCTTGTATCTAAGGTCAGGTCCGACTCCGTACTGTCCCGTACTCTATTGGGTCGTTTGCATGGGCCTCTCAGACCTGAGTTACTGGAGGACTCACTACCTCTAAACCCACGCCCACTGTCCTCAGAATGGCTACAGCAGAAGTTAGAGACCTTTCAAAATGTCCTATTATTTGGAGGGCCCTTTCTCTGTTGGGTCCCACAATTTATAGACGGCTGCCATCTTCTGCTGCTCAGGCGACGCTGTCTTTTCATTCGCAGTCTGGCGAGATTCAACTGTTCTACCTCTCGCAGGTAGGTCACTCAGTACTCCATCAGCATTCGTATATATGCAAGATTTTCTTCCGTTCCTACAGCAGAGATTGATACCATGCCGTCTTCATCCGGTATCCAGTCCTGATGATCACATGGACTGCTTACTTTCATCACAGCAGACTTCTTTACCATCATTTGCATGGCTTGGTCATTTCTCCCAATGAGCTTTCTTACCAGAGCATGAGGCACCCAGATGACTTCTTCCTGCAGACTTTGAGCTTTTCTCATAAGCTCCAGTTGTCTAATGGCTTGTTCCGTCTTCAACCAGACAATCCGCTTCATGCGAACACATCACCAGTGCATGTCACTTAGGACAGCCACCTTCTTCACTGTGACTTCGGTTGTGGACCGGACCACCAGCTGTTTAGCTTTTGAGGTCAAGTACACCTTACAGGCTCCCACGGCCTTCTTGAACTCTTCATGCACTGACTCTCTGGTGCATTCTTCTCTCAAATCTTCGGGTACATCTATGAGGGACTTGTACCGAGAAGTTTCTGTCTCACCAGTGGTCTTGAATCGATCATCTGGCTCAGGTTTCAAGGACAACTGACTTTCAGATTCTTCACCCTGTATGCTTCCCCTAAGCTGACTCACAGCTATGAACTCAAGAATTCTCCTCTTGACATTTTCCATCTCATGCTTATCATCTTTTAACACTTCCTCAGCTCTCTTCAGGTCCACCTTCTCATGTGATAGAGGATTAAGTGCAACTTGTTTGCCCTTTTCCTTCTCCAAGGCGACCTCGTTCACTGATTTGATACTTCACCAGGCGAGCTTTGAGCTCGAAAACTTCTTCCTCTAGCTCAGCTACTCGCCTCTCAGTCTCCAATGCGCCCACTCAGCTCTCGACAGTCAGTCTCTCAAGCTTCTCTTGCTTCAAATGGGCCTGTAGTGTCTCCTTGAGCTCCTTGATCTCAGCTCTTACATCCACCGAATCATCCAAGCATTATTCGAGGAGGTATTTGCTTCATACCTCCCTTCTCCAGTGGCAAACTCCTGACCCTGGTCTGTGGCTTCTCCGATAGACTCTTCCATCTTTTCCTGCTCACCTTCCATCCTGCCGATTCTATCCTTAAGGCACGTCTCTGCCCTCTAGAGATCATCACAGAACGTCTTCAGCTCCTTCACCTGAGCTTCCAGTCCTAGGATCTTTCTGTGGAGATCATCATTCTCATCAGGGGTGTCCTGCAGAGTGGTCTCAATCACTTGGCGCATGTGCTCTGCATCTGCCTTATTATCCTCTAGTTTTAGCTTAACCTTGAGGAGATCCTCATAGTCCCTCTTGATTTGTTGCTGGTCCCTATTGTGTTCATCATACTCCTTCTTGGATTTACGCAGCTCCCGGTTGAATTTTTCTCGCAGTTGTTCTAGGTCTTGATCGCGTCCAGAAACTTCGTCCTTCAGCGCCCCTTTTAAGGCAGATAGCTCCCTATCCCGCTGGTGTAGACCCTCGTCCAGCCTTTGCTTCTCCTGCATCAGCTGCTTCACCTGCTCCTGAAATCTCTGCATTTCCTTTCTTGTGACCTCTGCTTCCTCCGCATCCACGGAGCCTTTTTTCACTTGGTTCAGCTCTGAATGCACCAGGGAGAAACTATTTTTCATCTCATTCAGCTCATCTTCAGACTCCTCTTTCTCAAGCTTCAACTGCAAAACCTCCTCCTTGGTTTTGCGGAGGTCCTCTTTACTTTTGTGGAACATTTCCTTCCATTGGTTGATTTCCTCACTGCTTTCCTCCAGTTCTCGCTGCAAGTTCTTCACAACCTTGTTTATTTCTTGCTGTTCAGACTCCAGACTCAGCTGGTCTTGGGACACGTTCTCCATGTTTTTCCTTAGTTGCTGCACGTCACTCTGATACTGCTGCCTGACAGGCTCCAGCTCTTGGTCAGGATTGGCCACCTCCTCTTTCAGCACCCCCTTCAGGGCTCTCAGTTCCTGATCCTTCTGTCTCAGTAGATCATCCTGCTTGTACCAAATCTGCAGAACTGCATCCAACTCTTCCTCCTGGTCTTCTTTGTTGTCTGAAACTGTACCGGAGGTTGCTACTGGCAACGTCACCTCCTCTGCTTCTAAAGGAGGATCCACACTCGGAATAAAGGCACACAGCATTGCATTTTCTTTATTTACCCTTTGAGCAAATGCTACAGGAGCAACTTTTTTGTGGCCCTTGCCTTCGACGACAGATGGGGACTTTCTCACCTCGTTTAACTGCTCCTGACTGAACTCTCTTTCTACTTTCGTAGAGTCACCGTCAGCTGTGGGGTCTGTATCACTCCCCATGGTGTTGTGAACCAAGAAGTCACCTCCCACTTTGATGTCAACCCCTTCTACTGGAGCTACCCAGTTATCAACGGTCGAATTGTCATTTTTAGGCGGTACCAACACACGACCAGTAACCAATTCTGGTTTTGTATGCGCCACCCCTTTATGAGACCCCCCCCCTTTTGGACAACCACACCTGTAGGGGGTACTTTAAAAAAAAAACGCGATAGTCTTAGGACCCAGTTCACAACATCTCTTACCACCTCCCTGGGCCCTCTGGGATAGTACTGGCGCCACAGGAGAGCTCAAGGAACAGCTCCTGTCCTTCCTGCACCACGAGCTGTTGTCGTTTCTCAAATACCTGCTGTTGTTTCTCAAATGCCTGCTGCTGTGATTTTAACAGGCACTTTAATCGCTCAATAGCTTCAGTCTCATTTTCTGCTCCCTTCACAGCCATCTTTATCATCTCCTGCATTTCTTCAGGACCCTCTATTTTGCTGAAAAGCGTTTGCACCCGGTCATCTAACCCTTTCTCCATTCCGTCTGGGGATACTGCTCCATTCATAGCCATCGCAGTACGCTGTTCACACCGCTCTCCTCGGAAAAACTTTCGTGGCCCCACCAAACCAGGTTTGAGTGCGTCGACAATTTTCGTAACCCCGCCGAGTTACAGCCAGATGCTTTAATCTTCTTGGTCCCGCCGAGCCACAGCCTGATGCTTGCATCCACGTTCGTCGTCCTGTGCCGTTACCCCTTGCAACCAGGCTGCAGTTGCCCGCATTCTCTAACCAATTGTGAGGTAGCGCTATTGATCATGTTGAGGGGCACTCACTTCACCAGGTCAATTAAAGCACACATGCAACGTTTTCCGGTAATCCAGCAGTTTATTACACATCATAAACTGCTTATAACATAATCCATCTCAGTGGCTTGCAGGAATGTTACACATGTAACATCCTAGAGCCTTTTCAGTGGCAGCTATGCCCGCTTGGCTTCAGATACAGTCTTCAGCAAGGTAACAACATCAGTGTCCATATCAAGCAGCGTTTTTACCTTTGCCGGGTCTAGCTGCTTTCAACAGCTCTGTTCTGCCAAAGCTATGGTCTAAGACTCACCAGGTGTGGCCTCCAGGCCTTGTGCCTTCCAGGGCTAATGGTGTCCCAGACACAGGGATCAGGTCTCTTGCCTCTCTGTGTTTCAAAACCACCCTCTGTGCGCACAGGACCTGTGATGATGTCACAGTCATGTGATCAGTCACCTGAAGGAGAGGTACGTGGTCAGCCAGAACACACACCCCCTCAGACATTTTGCCAAATGCAGCAAGCCGCTGCATTACACAGGCCAATTTTAAGTACTAACTAAGAACTAAATAGAATTGGATAGAGCACTTTGAAGAATTCTAACTCTAAGGGCTCATTCAGACATCCATTTTTTCACATACAATAAAACTGTCCTAGTTTCATCAGTAATTTTACTAGTGCCATCAGTTTTTCTCACTTCCTCCTACCTATCAGCCCATAAAAAACGGCATCTGAGTGCTGCCCAATTTTTTTTTTCACGGACCCATACACTTTCTCTGCCGATTTTAATCCGACACTCAGATCCATTTTGGACGTGATTCTGCGATTGTCGGCCAACCACCAAGTCCTTACAAAAATCAGACGTAAACTGCCCCATAGACTATAATAGGTACAAGTGCTGTCCGTGAAAAATAAAGCAGATGATAGTGCAATGGATCCCAAGCACTACCGCTGACAAAGGTTAAACCAGGAGGTAAGTATAAAAATTTTCCAATTGATTGCAACGTGTTTCGGAGTCTACTCCTTCTTCAGGCACTGTCTTCTCTCCATTTGGTGCGAGTACATCGGCCAGGGTAGGGGGCCACAAGTTGATTATACATCACTCTTTACACCTGATCAGGTGAGCTACCAACCCTCCAACTCCCCTTCACCTTTTTCCCACGGTGCTACACAGGGAGCGCCTTTTCCTTTTTTTTTTTTTATCTGTCAAAAATATGGATAGAACTTATACGTGAAAAATGGAGGGAGCCCTAACTCGCAGACTATGTCAGATACTTTTGGTTTACATCTATTTGCTATTAAAATAGCTGGAAGGGTCATTTTTAAGATGCATGACCATATTTAATTTAATTTAAGCAAGCATATAGAGAGTATTTGTGTAAATCAGTGTATATAAAGAGGATGATGACATTTTCTTTCCTTGCTGCCGTGTCAATGTCTCCTTTAAACAATTGCTGTTGCAGACAAATGCATTGCCATTCAGCAGCGGTTTGCAGTCCTAAGAGAAAACAGCAGTTCCAGAAATGTTAGCTGGCCACTACGAGGCCAATGTCAGAAACACGAACGCCTTACATGCTGGCCTTCGCTGCTTGCTTTTATAAGTGTTCATGGCAGAACAGTAAAGGTCAAAGCTATGCAATCTTAATCATATACAGCTCAACAGAAGGTCAGGTATTATGAATGGTAAATGTAACGCAGCACAATCCAGTTGCGATGTTATGCTTAATTTACAGCTATGATTTTATAGGCAGAAATGTGAAATTTTTGAAGCAACAATAGCTTGCTGTCATTTCGAGTATGTAACCTTGAGTACAACCACGTCACAAAGCTTTTAACCAAAAATAAAGTCATTTGACGCCTATGTTAAAACAGTGTCATTTTAACTAAATAGCAGCCTAGAGAAAATGGAAAAGGGAACAACACCGGCATAGATAAGTGATTATACTAAGCAGATCCTGAACGTCGTGCATAACGTTCAATTATTATTTGTCATTCCATGAAGCATCTCTTTAGAAGAAACCTCCTAAACATAGGGTCTAGCTTTTCTACACCAATACCTACAAGCAATAATGGGGGTGTAAGGTAAATCAAAGTACAAGTTTCAGTAGGCTTTATTGAATAAACACACAAAAATAAAAAACAACGTAAAAATGGATCTTGTGACAGGAAAGGTCGTCGTCACCATAGGTAAATGGATGTTATACAGTGGAGGACAGAGATTGAAGAGGGCCCCTGTGCAAGGACAGTACACGGGTCCCTTTATGTGTCTGTAACAGAAGCTGTGTGCTGTTCTGGAGCTGTATGCGGGTCTCTTTATGTCTTGGGGCTCTGTGCTGCTGCTCAGGGTGCGCCATTTTTATGCACACCCCTAGGGTTATATACAGTTCAGTCCAGAAATATTTGGACAGTGACTGAATCTTCCTGATTTGGGCTTTGCACGTCACTATTTTAGATTTATAATGAAGCCACTGAGATGCAACTGAAGTGTAGACTTTTAGGTTTAATTGAAGGGGTTGAACAAAAATATCCCGTGAAACGTTTAGGAATGGCAACCATTTTACTACAAAGCCTCCTCATTTTAAGGGCTCAAAAGAAATTGGACAAATTACTTATGGAAGCCATGGATGTCACCAAAGATGTTGCTGACGTTGGCCTTTATTGCAGCCAACTTCAGTTGTTGCTTGTTTGTGAGTCTTTCTGCCTTAAGTCTTGTCTTAAATGAAATCTGTCACCACATTTGACCTATCTAAACTATTAATATGGGCAGAGACGCATAATATTGGCCTAAGTATTTCTGGCACTTCAAAAAGTAAACCTATAAGAAAAAGAAGCTGATGCCAATTCAAATTTAATAAATCTTTATTAACGTACAGTTGAAACCGGAAGTTTACATACACTATATAAAAAGACACATATGTTTTTCTCAATATCTGACATGAAATCAGAAAAAACCTTTCCCGTTTTAGGTCAAGTACTATTACCATAATTTTTAATATTTGCCAAATGCCAGAATAATGAGAGAGAGAGAATGTTTTAAGGCATTTTTATTATTTACTGCAAAGTCAAAAGTTTACATACATTAAGATTACTATGCCTTTAAACAATTCTGGACTGCCCATATGATGATGTCATGTGTTTGGAAACTTCTGATAGTTTTTTGGCATCTGAGTTAATTAGAGACACACCTGTGGATGTATTTTAATGCACATCTGAAACACACTGATTCTTTGTGTTACATCATTGGAAAGTCTAAAGAAATCAGCCAAGATATCAGGAAGAGAATTGTGGACTTGCACAAGTCTGGCTCATCCTTGGGTACAATTTTAAAATACCTGAAGGTGCCTCGTTCATCTATACGCAAGTACAAACAAGATGGGAATGTCGAGCCATCATACCGCTTAGGAAGGAGATGAGTTCTGTGTCCCAGAGATGAACGTGCTTTGGTCCAACATGTGCATATCAACCCAAGGACAAAAGCAAAAGACCTTGTGAAGATGATTGAGAAAGCTGGTAAGATTGTGTCAATAACCACAGTGAAACGAGTACTGTATCAACATGGGCTGAAAGGCCACTCTACCAGGAAGAAGCCATTACTGCAAAAGAAACATAAAAAAGCCAGATTAATGACCAAAGAACAAAGACCTTAATTTTTGGAGACTTGTTCTATGGTGGCAAAATAACCATCATTACGTTTGGAGGAAAAATGGAGACACTTGGAAGCCTAAGAACACCATCCCAACTGTGAAACACAGGGGTGGCAGCATCATGTTGTGGGGTTGTTTTGCTGCAGACTGGGACTGGTGCACTTCACAAAATAGATGGCATCATGAGAAAATAAGATTATGTGGCAATACTGAAGCAACATCTCAAGACATCAGCCAGGAAGTTAAAGCTGGTTTCAACTGTATATTCAAACAAATAACAAACATTAAAAAGGAGAATTCAATGCAGAGAGTGCTACACTTAGGGTATGTGCACGCAGTGCGTTTTTTATGCCGTAAATCCGCGTGGAATTGGCCCCAAAAACACATTGCAAACCTTATCCCAGCATTTCCTATGAGAATTTGGAAGATCTGTGCACATGATCAGGAATTTTCCTGACAGGATTTCATGTGCATTTAAAGAAGCAGCATGTCCATTCTTTGTGTGGATTTGCCTGCGTTTTTCCTATACAATGCATTGGCAAATCCGCAGGCAAAAACGCACAAAGATGCATGAAAATGCAAAAAAATGCATCAAAAATGCGTGGAATTTCCGCAGCGTTTTTGATAGCAAAAGATTCAGAAACGCTGCAGAAATTTCTGCAAGCAAATATTGATCGAGCGCGCATACCCTTAGGGTATATGCACACGGTCCAGATTTGCTGCAGGTTTGACACTGCGGACTTATCCAGCATCAAACCCACAGCGGCCAGATTTCTAGAAATCCCATGCCCACTATGTGTATCTGGACACCTGCAGATCACCCGCGGAAACTGACATGCGGCGCGTCTTTCCAGACTGCAGCATGTCAATTTCTCCTGCGGGTCTGCATGCGTGCTTTCTCCATAGACCTAACCTCTATGAGGAAAGCCCGCATGTGGAAAAAAAAAATGGCGCTGCTCATTTGCATAAAATGAGCGAAAGCCGCCGGCGGCTATTTTGCAGCGTCAAGCCTGCAGACCTGGACACATTGTGGGCACATACCCTTACAGGCTACAAAAACTGATCTTTCCCAAGGCAATTGACGTAGTAAAAACATTATTGCAATTCTACAACATGATATAAAGAAGGACTGAGTCCTAAAGAGTATATATGTAAAAGGGCTAGATCAGGGGTCTCAAACTCGGCTGGGTATATGGGCCGCAAATGGAAAACATTTGAATTTGGGGGGCCGCATTTTTTGTTCAATGTGACATTTTTAGTGATACCATTTTTTTTTGTATACACCTTTTGAACAGTTTTGCCGTGTTTATTTTTTTATGGCTTGGGTCCTTATGGATGTGGCGATAATAAACGTGTACTTTTTTGTGTTTACTTTAGTTTACATATAAAACAGCATTTTTAGTGCCCAATATTTTTTCATGCTTTATTTTTATTTTTTTGATTTTTACAATTTTGTTTCCCCCAATTGGCCACATACAGTAAAATTGTCTTACAATTAGCATCATATAGTAATAATGGCAAACATATTGTAGTAATGTCCCCATCTTGTACTAATGTGCCCCAACCAGGTCCCCATCCTGTGGCTATGTGCCCCATCCAGGTCCCCATCCTGTGGCTATGTGCCCCATCCAGGTCCCCATCCTGTGGCTATGTGCCCCATCCAGGTCCCCATCCTGTGGCTATGTGCCACATCCAGGTCCCTATACTGTGGCTATGTGCCCCATCCAGGTCCCCATCTTGTGGGTATGTGCCCATCCAGGTCCCCCTCTTGTGGCTATGTGCCCCATCCAGGTCCACATCTTGTGGGTATGTGCCCATCCAGGTCCCCATCTTGTGGCTATGTGCCACATCCAGGTCCCCATCTTGTGGGTATGTGACCATCCAGGTCCCCCTCTTGAGGCTATGTGCCCCATCCAGGTCCCCATCTTGTGGCTCTGTGCCTCATCCAGGTCCCCATCTTGTGGGTATGTGCCCATCCAGGTCCCCCTCTTGTGGCTATGTGCCCCATCCAGGTCCTCCTCTTGTGGCTATGTGCCCCATCCAGGTCCACATCTTGTGGGTATGTGCCCATCCAGGTCCCCCTCATGTGACTATGTGCCCCATCCAGGTCCCCATCTTGTGGGTATGTGCCCCATCCAGGTCCCCATCTTGTGGGTATGTGCCCCATCCAGGTCCACATCTTGTGGCTATGTGCCCCATCCAGGTCCCCTCTTGTGGCTATGTGCCCCATCCAGGTCCCCATCTTGTGGCTCTGTGCCCCATCCAGGTCCCCATCTTGTGGCTCTGTGCCCCATCCAGGTCCACATCTTGTGGCTATGTGCCCCATCCAGGTCCACATCTTGTGGCTATGTGCCCCATCCAGGTCCACATCTTGTGGGTATGTGCCCATCCAGGTCCCCCTCTTGTGACTATGTGCCCCATCCAGGTCCCCTCTTGTGGCTATGTGCCCCATCCAGGTCCCCATCTTGTGGCTCTGTGCCCCATCCAGGTCCACATCTTGTGGCTATGTGCCCCATCCAGGTCCCCCTCTTGAGGCTATGTGCCCCATCCAGGTCCCCATCTTGTGGCTATGTGCCCCATCCAGGTCCCCATCTTTTGGCTATGTGCCCCCTGTGGTGTTCTTCACACACATAAAAAAAAAAAAGATGATTCTCACCTGTCCTCCGTTCCCTCGGCGGCCTTCCTGCAGATGTGGCCCGCAGGCACCACAGAGTCAGACCCCTTGACGATCCCGACCTGGTCCAGGAGGAGCCGCCGACAGCAGCGCTGCATTGCCGCACAGAGACTGTCTCCCAGCACAGCATTTTCAATGTCAGCCGCCGGCCAATCAGAGGCCAGCAGCTGACATCAGCGTACGGCAATGACATCATACTCACTGCGCCGACACGCAGATATCAGCTGCTGGCCTCTGATTGGTCAGCGGCTGTCATTGGAAATGCTGTGCTGGGAAACAGTCTCTGTGCGGCAATTCAGCGCTGCTGTCGGCGGCTCCTCCTGGACCAGGTCGGGATCATCAAGGGGTCTGTGCCTGCGGGCCGCATAAAGCAGCCTCAGGGGCCGCATGCGGCCTGCGGGCCGCGTGTTTGAGACCCCTGGGCTAAATCAACGCATTGGTACAGGTTATTCTCAAAGGAAGTCAACTTGGCTAAATGCACAGAGAGGTACAATTAGTATAAGATCTATAACCACCACTTAGACAAATGGTATAAATTGGTCCTGAGCTCTTTGTACAGTTATATGTCATTTCAAGTGGCTATATTAATATGGGCATACTTGTTAGAGTGATACCCGTATGCCTCATATCAGGTCCCTTGTTGTGGATAGGTCATCTTTTATCACTTTATATAAATGACCTCTTCCAGGCTCTGGGGAGGAAGCTGCCCATCAGTGTTGTGGGCAGGGTTATACCGAGCTCAGCATTCTGAGCACTGCTACATCTACATCAGTGAAAACAGGGATTCTATCAAAACTGCACTGAGCAGTCTAGTAAGTGATACTTCACTGGAATCAGGCTGTCAGCCCCTACATCATGCTGCTCTCTGATATCATAGCAAAAACCTGCTGACATATCCCTTTAAACAGTCAAAATACAGACAGCATTCTTTTAATACAATGATGGCATCCAAGTGCTATTTTTTTTTCACAGACCCATTTACTTGGATGGGCAAGCTTGATTTGCAAGTAAAATGAGCCACTCTTGCATTTTCTTTTGCAATCACTCTTAAAAAAAATATCTGAAATGTGAACATACCCACGGACAATAATTATGTATTTTAGGTGTGTATGTAAATCATGGATGAGGCTTTATACTGAGGATATGTAAGATAAGAGGAAAAAGTGATTGGGTAAAGGCAGATGATTGACTGCAGGCTAAATGGAATTCTGCTTCTGAACAGTAGATTGTGCTTGGACTTCCTGCTGTGAGAGAGAACTGAATTTATAGCTAGAATCTCTATACAATTATCACTCATACTCTCTGCAAATGTGAACCCAAGTTATACGGTTATCTCTGTGACCGCTATCAAACTATTTTCACTGAAATAGGGCTTAAAATTGAAGAATGAGTGAGTCTTCTATATATATTTCTTTATTTTTTGTGTATGGCTATGGCATCTATGCTTGTTTGGCTTTATATTTGTCATTTGCATTTTCTAAATTTGATCCTAGATCATGTAATGATATTTTTAGTCTTTATTGGAAATCATAGAAGACTATGCCTCGATATTACATTTTATTTTAAGCCTGTCATCAAATTCCCGCTCAGTGTAGTTATTTTAGCTATGCTTTTTTTTAGCTATATAGAATTGAAAATCTGGAAGTGTAAAAAGACTTGCAAAGTATAAAAATGTAACTTCAGCCAATCACCCTTTTTAATATTACTGCACAAATGTTTAGACATCTAGCACTATTTCAAGTGGAACTGGAAATTCTGGCCCCATGAAAAGTCGTATATCTTTCACGATTAGTAGTCTTTTTCTCCTCGATTAAAAATGAAAGATATTTAGATTCTTCCCTCATTTAAACGTTAGGCGTGCATAGCCACATTAGATTGTATTTCACTGTCTGTTCATTTCACAAGGAGGATTTTGCCTTTAGGTTCATGTTTCATGAGCGGTAAAAAGTCAAGCACTCATTGAATGTCCTTTACCAGTACATTTACTTGCCGCTTACTTTCTACTTGATGCAGTAGGGCATATTTGTCTTTTCTTTTTTCTAAACTTGAACTTACACATTAAAAATTTTTTCAGAATATTTGAAACATTCCAAGTTAATGGAGGTCTAAATACGATCCTCACCATTGAAATTGCTCACCGAGATGGAAAAGTTGTTAAATTATGAAAATCATAGGATAGATAGACATGTTAATGATATGCAAAAGATGAAAAAACAGAAATAACATTTTCAAAACATCTCCATTTATTCAGTATCGAATATGAGCACCAAAACACAGCAAAAAAATGCAGTAGTATTTACCTGCTCAGTTCTTCAGACCTCATGTACTACCAGGATGCAGCAAACCCATATAACAAAGATGGCGGCTATACAGGTGCAATATACTGATAAGACAATCACTCACGACCTACCATTTCATAGAGGGGGTGATTGCTTAGTATTGGAATTGCACACAAAAAGGCTTGCATAGGGCGTGTTCACACCTGGGTAGTGCACAGTATCCGGCTTACAGCCTATTAGTTACATCCCTACTATTAGATTAGGCGGGTCGTCTGGTACTAAGTGTACACCATGAGAACAGACACCCTAGTCTACAATGCCAGCACTGATGGGCTTGGCTGCACCCTGGAATAAAAAAGTGCAAAAATGCATATGTAATACCGGGATGCAGCAAACCCATATAACAAAGATGGCGGCTGTACAGGTGCAATATACTGATATACTGGATCACTCACAATCTACCATTTCATGGAGGGGGTGATTGCTTAGTATTAGAATTGCATACAAAGTGGCTTGCATCCTGGTAGTGCATTAGGTCTGAAGAGCTGAGCAGGTAAATACTTCTACTTTTTTGCTGTGTTTTTTTTTCTTGAGTTTTGGAGGAATTTTAATTCTTATTGTGGCTTTATATTATGTGTTTAGCGTAGGGACTCGTAAGCATGAGGATCCCTGACGTGGGTTACATGCTTGCGTATTTTGGCCAAAATATCGACCAATACCTCATATATTACATATGCATTTTTGCACTTTTTTATTCCAGGATGCAGCCAAGCCCATCAGTGCTGGCATTGTAAACTGGGCTGTCTGTTCTCATGGGGTTCACTTAGATAGATAGTACCAGAGTACCAGACGACCCGCCTAATCTAATAGTAGGGGCATAACTAATAGGCTGTAAGCCAAATACTGTGCACTACCCAGGTGTGAACAGCGCCCTATACAAGCCACTTTGTGTGCAATTCTGTAACGGGTCTGGGAGGTGGAACCTCTGAGCTACGATACAAAGGGGCAGTCCTTGTAAGGAAGCGGGTGGCTCCCAGGGTAGGCGGGCAGGTAGTCACGGCAAGTGACGGGGACAGTCTCTGGGTAGAAGGGCAGGAGGTCACGGCAAGTGACGGGGACAGTCTCTGGGTAGAAGGGCAGGAGGTCACAGCAAGTGACGGGGACAGTCTCTGGGTAGGGGGCAGGAGGTCACGGCAAGTGACGGGAACAGTCTCTTGACAGGCGGGTGGTCACGGTAAGTGACGGCGAAGCCTCCAGATAGGCTAGCAGGCGGGTAGCAGGTGGACGCTCCCAGGTGAGCGGGCAAGAGTCTCTGGACAGGCAGGTGGTCACAGCAAGTGACGGCAGAGCCTCCAGGTAGGCTAGCAGGCAGGTAGCAGGCGGACGCTCCCAGGTGAGCAGGCAAGAGTCTCTGGACAGGCAGGTGGTCACAGCAGGCGACGGCAGAGCCTCCAGGTAGGCTAGCAGGCAGGTAGCAGGTGGACGCTCCCAGTTGAGCAGGTAAGAGTCTCTGGACAGGCAGGTGGTCACAGCACGTGACGGCAGAGCCTCCAGGTAGGCTAGCAGGCAGGTAGCAGGCGGACGCTCCCAGGTGAGCGGGTAAGAGTCTCTGGGCAGGCAGGTGGTCACAGCACGTGACGGCAGAGCCTCCAGGTAGGCTAGCAGGCAGGTAGCAGGCGGACGCTCCCAGGTGAGCGGGTAAGAGTCTCTGGGCAGGCAGGTGGTCACAGCACGTGACGGCAGAGCCTCCAGGTAGGCTAGCAGGCAGGTAGCAGATGAGCGCTCCCAGGTGAGCGGGCAATCAGATCCATAGACAGACTGGCAGGGCTGGTAGGCAGACTGTCGGACCGCAGGAATGCAAGTAGATAGACAAGTATCAGGCCGGTATCAAGCAGGAATCTGGCAGGTAACTGGCAGGTAACTGGTAACGGGACCTAAGGGTTGAAGCAGAGTGATAGACTATGCAACAACATTGCTCGGGCACCTCCATTTTGGAGGAGGTGCTTTATATATGGTGAGGTCCACCGGCCATTGGCCGGGGACTCCTTAGCACGGCGCGCGCGGCCCCTTTAAGAGAGGGGGAGCACGCGCACGCCCTAAGCACAGTGACTGGGAAGCAGCGCGCGCTGCCAGCAGAGCGGGAGGAGGACGCCGGGCATGGAGCGGAGAGTTGAAGGGAACAGCGTTCCTGCCTAGCAGGAGGCAGGGACGCCGACGCTACAAATTCTAATACTAAGCAGTCACTCCCTCCATGAAATAGTAGGTTGTGAGTGATTGTCTCATCAGTATATTGCACCTGTATAGCCGCCATCTTTGTTATATGGGTTTGCTGCATCCTGCTAGTACTTTAGGTCTGAAGAACTGAGCAGTTAAATACTACTGCTTTTTTTGCTGTGTTTTTTTCTTGAATTTTGGGGGAATTTTAATTCTTCTTATTGTGGCTTTGCTTTATGAGCGTCACACACACAAATATAGGCACTTCCACTCCATGGCATGCTATCCATGAGGTTATTAATGGTTATCTTAGACATGTTCTGCCATGCTGAATGCACTGCTGGCAGCTACCTTTGATCAATAATGTCCAAGATGTGCTCAATGGGAGACAAGTCCCCTGCGGGCATGATAGCACATTCAGGCCATGCAGGCTGTTCACAGTAACACGAGCAACATGTGACCTGGTGTTGTCCTGTTAAAAAAAAAAAAAAAGGTTCTTGGGACTCTTTTGATAAATGGCCGTACCACTGGTTTCACTACCAAATTGAAGTAATGCCAAGCTGTCAGAGTACCCAGAATGAAGACTAGAGGGTTTTTACTACCTACAATACATTATACCACCCCATTCCATAATCTTGGGCGTAGGAGCGGTGTGACATTCCCTAGTGAACGCATCATCATGGCATTGCCCATGTCGTCTCCAAACTAATCTCGGGCTATCATTGCTTCGAAGACAAAAGTGGTACTTATCGCTGAAGAGGATAAACCTCTATTCCAGCCTCCATTGCTCTATTCCAGCCTCCCTTGCTCCATTCCAGCTTCTCGTCTTCCATCTGGAGGCTATGTGGGCAACGCCATGAAGAGGCCTTCACAAGGTGATATCACACCGGTCCTACCACAGGAAACATGTGACACTCATACTCGTTACTGAATAAATCAAGATGTTTTGAAATTTCTTCATCATCTGCATAGAATTAAAAAGTCTATTGATCCTGTGATTTCCATAGTTCCGCAATTTTTCCTTTTTGATGTTGCAATTTTAATGTTGAGTAGTGAAAAGAAATGGTTGTGAGTTTGTGCAACAACCATTTAGTGCCTAGTATGAGCTTGCAATGTGGTTAATAAAAGGAATACTGCCCCAAAATGCTGTGGTTTTACAATTCTGTTTTTGGCAATGCCATTATTATAGGTAAAGCAAACATAATATTGTAAGTATAGCCACACTCCAGCTTCTATGTATGGCTTCACCTTTAGGCCATGTTCACACTATCAGTATTTGGTCAGTATTTTACCTCAGTATTTGTAAGCTAAAACCAGTAGTGGAACAATCAGAGGAAAAGTAGAATAGAAACTCGTCACCACTTCTGTATTATCACCCACTCCTGGTTTTGGCTTACAAATACTGAGGTAAAATACTGACCAAAATACTGCTGTGTGAACACTACTTTGTTTAACCCCTTCCATATATCTGCCATACATGCAAGACTGGTTGGATGCACATGTACGAGTGGGTAGCCCAAAAAAAACGAGAATTGCTTATCTAAAACATTTGTATTCAAGATAACATCTTGATATAACACCCTGTGGGCGTGATAACACAATTTGCACAAGCCAATGTCATTGCTAGCTCCTGCAGATCTCGCGCATGCTTGTGGCTCATTTCGACAGCTTCACTTCACTTCTATAGCCGGGTGTAAGCTTCCTGCTTCAGAGGCGCACTATCCATGACTGGAAGTTCAAAAGACTTCTTCCGGTCATGGACAGTGTACCTCTGAAGGTGGGAAGCTTACACCTGGCTACAAAGGCACAGTGACGCTGCCAAAATGAGCCACATGCATGCACAAGATTTACAGGAGCTGATGATGACGCTGGCTAGTGCAAATTATGTTATCACGCCCACAGGGGTGTGATAAAATGGAAAGAGGGCCGACTAGTCTGGACTAATGTCCCATGGACTGGTCAAAGCCCTAATTAGCATAAGAAAAGCTGAGGGCATGCTCCATGGTTGGCTGCTGGGTTGGAGGGTATGGGGTTCCTGGCAGGTTCCATTTAAGTGCCTCCAGCTCTTTTTTCTTAACCTCTTCTACATCATGAAAAGGCTTTCCCTTTAGGTTCTTCTTCATTCTTCGGAATAAGAAGTTATAGCAGGGGGCTATGTTGGGCGAGTGATAAACCATTGTCATGCCGTTTTTCGACAAAAACTGGTTGATTTTCAACGCTGTGTGGGCAGTTGCGTTGTCATGATGAAGCAGCCAGTCCCCCGATCGCCACAATTCAGGTCTTTTTTTTCTCAATGACTCATGCAATCGCTTCAACACTTGCAGATAGTAATGTTGATTCACTGTGGTGCCCTGAGGAACAAATTAAACTTGAACGACTCCTTTGATGTTGAAAAACAAACCATAATGGAGTCAAATTTGATTTCACTTGCCATGCTTTTTTGGGTTTTGGCGATGCAGCTGCACATCTCGTATCTTCACAGCATAGACAATTGCCTTCAGATGACCTCAGATGACGCCAAAGATAAAAGTGTAAGGGGATACCTTGGTGGCCATTCAACTGGCCCACGATGACCAATCCACTTTCCAGGAAACTGTTCATGTTGGAATGCTCGGACCTGACACCCGTAATGTCATGTTGCACCATCTTGTTGGAAAAACTCAGGGAACGTGCCATCTTCAGTGCATAAAGAGGGCAACACATCATCATGTAGCAATTTCAGATATCCAGTGGAATCCAGTGGAATTGAGGTTTCCATTGATGAAGAATGGCCCCACTATCTTTGTACCCCATATACCACAAGATACGAGATGTGCAGCATCTGAAACAACGGATACTGGAAGCCTGTGCTAGCATTTCTACTGCGGTGTTGCTATCAATGTGTCAAGAGTGGGAGAAGAGGGTTGCATTGACAATCCAACACAATGGGCAGCACTTTGAACACATTTTATAGGTGGTCATAAACTTGTAAATAACTCATGAAAGAATAAAGTTACGTTAAAACCAAGCGCACCATTGTTTTTCTTATGAAATTCTCAATAAGTTTGATGTGTCACATGACCCTCTTCCCATTGAAAAAAATAAAGTTGGATCCAAAATGGCCAACTTCAAAATGGCCGCCATGGTCACCACTCATCTGGAAAAGTTTCCCCCTCCCATATACTAATGTGCCACAAACAGGAAGTTGATATCACCAACCATTCCCATTTAATTTAGGTTTATCCATATAAATGGCCCACCCTGTACATATATATTTAGGTGTATATATAATATATATATTTGTGGGTGTGTATATATATATGTATGTATATATATATATCGATATATATATATATTTATCGTGAAGTCCAAGGAAAGCATCACAGTATCCTTTTATTTTATTTTGTACACTCCAAGTATAATGATTAACAGATGCCGTTTTAGATCTTTTATCCATCTAGAGGATGTTGATATTTCAGTCTGAGATATATGCTTGGTATTCACTAGGAGAACATAATATTCATCCAAGTGTTAAAATTTAGATTCAGGGCATCCCTAGCCTGAACCTTATAACATTGTCGGATGTTTACTACATGTTAATCGGTTTATTTTGAGGCTATAAAATTTGATCATCCACAGAGATGGCAGAGAGTTTTATTGCCCCTCCTATACAGCCTACACAATTTTGAACTCTTACTAATCTGTCATTATGCTGTTGACAGGTCCAAACCAACAGACAAGATATCTGGCCTACATGTAGAGTTATGGACCATATAAATTTTCACACACAAGCTTCAAATAAGCCAGGCAGCAAAATCTCATTCTGCTGAATTGATTTATCGGAAAAAAATGGCAGAAAGTTTATGAGTTGTGTTTGGACTAAAGTCAAACTCTCCGTGTGTGAAATTGAGAGCAAGCTAAAGACGAAATGGTCTATGTTGGTATGTTGTAAGCCAATTCTGTTTTTAGCCTTGATATTATAGTATAGGTAATAATAGCAGAGTAGCGAATTCGTACTGCTTTTCTTATTAAAATATCCCATAATGTCTATGGAAAGAAATCTGTCTGTCCTTGGGTATACACTAGTGTTGAGCCACCCCGTAGTGTTCGGGTTCGGTTCGTCGAACACCGGGATGTTCGAGGAACTGTTCGTCGAACTGTTCGTCGAACACCTTAGAACACCGTCGAACACCGTTAAAACCAATGGCAGGCAAACAAAAACACATAGAAACACATAGAAAACACCTGCAAAGGTGTCCAAAAGCTGACAAACTGCTCAGAAGACACTCTCTTTAAAAAAGCCGGCCGGCAAATTCAGCAGCGGCATACACCGGTACCCGACAATTTAGACAAGAAGGAATAGAGCCTCACACATAGATTAGATAGATAGAAACATGTCAGTCACATATATAATAAGTACAGTGATAGTGTTGCTTACTGTACTTGTCATTTAGTGTAAAGGATTTATTTAAAAAAATAATAGTGTTTTCATGCACTGTCTCTTTAAAAAAGCCGGCCGGCAATTCAGCAGCGGTACCCGACAATTTAGAACAGAAAGATAGAGCATCACACATAGATTAGATAGATAGAAACATGTCAGTCACATATATATGAAGTACAGTGATAGTGTTGGTTACTGTACTTGTCATTTAGTATTAAAATAAAGGATTTATTATTAAAAAAATTGGCGTGGGGTTCCCCTTAATTTTAGGCTCTAGCGGAGGTTAAGCAGACGGCTGGGGCAGATGTTTGAAGCCTGGGAAGGGGGTAAAACCCATGGAGCTTCCCAGGCTACTAATATCAGCCCCCAGCTGAATACATAGCCTTTACTAGCTATTAAAATGGGGGACCCCCCCAAAAAAATGACGTGGGGTCCCCCCTAATTTAATAGCTAGCAAAGGCTAGGCAGACAGCTGGGGGCTGATATTAATAGCCCAGGAAGGGAGCCATGAATATTGGCCCCCTCCCAGGCTAGAAACACCAGCCGTCAGCCGCCCCAGAAATGGCGCATTCATAGGATGCGCCAATTCTGGCACTTAGCCTCGCTCTTCCACGCTGCCCTGGTGCGGTGGCAGGGGGTAATAGGGTTGGGGTTGATGTCAGCTTATAATGCCAGCTGACATCAAGCCCAGGTTAGTAATGGAGAGGCGTCTATAAGACACCCCCATTACTAACCCCATAGTCAAAGTTAAAAAAAACACAAACACCCAGAATAAAGTCCTTTAATTGAAATAAAGACACAATCCTTTATTGTTCTAAATTAAACCATACTTACCATCACGCCCATTCCAGCTGAAGCCAACGATCTCCTGCAATAAAAGAAAAATAATAAAGCAACCTCATCCTTACCTTTCCATGGTTCCCACGACAGCTTCAGCTCTGCTACATCGAGATGACAGGCTGGACCGCAGCAGAACGCTGCCATCCAGCCTGTCATCCCGCAGACACTGAGAAGCGCAGGCTTGCTTGCGCTGCTCAGCGTCTCTCTGTGACGACATCCAGATGAGCCGAGTTCATGTCCAATGAACTCGGCTCACCTCATGCACGTCACTGACAGCGTGGGAAAATTCTCACGCTGAAGCGCTGATTGCAGGAGAATTTTCCCACGCTGTCAGTGACGTGCAGGAGGTGAGCTGAGTTCATTGGACATGAGCTCACCTCATGCACATCACTGACAGCGTGGGAGAATTCTCCTGCACTCAGCACTTCAGCGTGAGAATTTTCCCACGCTGTCAGTGACGTGCATGAGGTGAGCCGAGTTCATTGGACATGACCTCGGCTCATCTGGATGCCGTCACAGCGAGACAGTGAGGAGCGCAAGCATGCCTGCGCTTCTCAGTGTCTGCGGGATGACAGACTGGATGGCAGCGTTCTGCTGCGGTCCAGCCAGTCATCTCGATGTAGCAGAGCTGAAGCTGTCGTGGGAACCATGGAAAGGTAAGGATGAGGTTGGTTTATTATTTTTCTTTTATTGCAGGAGATCGTTGGCTTCAGCTGGAATGGGTGTGATGGTAAGTATGGTTTAATTTAGAACAATAAAGAATTGCGCCCTGTTTTTGTGTCCAGCCAGGTACAACTAGGCAGCTGGGGGCTGGAATCCGCAGCGCAGGGAGGCCCAAGCTTTCTGGGCCACCCCCGCTGCAAATTGCAGTCCGCAGCCACCCTGGAAAATGGCGCGTTCATAGAAGCGCCATCTTCTGGCGCTGTACCCAACTCATCCAGGGCCCTGATGCGGTGGCTCACTGGGTAATAAAGGGGTTAGGGCCAGCTTGGCATTATCAGCTGGCCCTAAGCCCGAAATTCATGGGGTCACGCCAATATTAGACATGACCACCATGAATTTCTAGTAAAGTATTTAAAAAAAACACAACACCCAGAAAAAAGTCCTTTAATTGAAATAAACACACAATTCTTTATTGTTCTAAATTAAACCATACTTACCATCACGCACATTCCAGCTGAAGCCAACGATCTCCTGAAATAAAAGAAAAATAATAAAGCAACATCATCCTTACCTTTCCATGGTTCCCATGACAGCTTCAGCTCTGCTACATCGAGATGACAGGCTGGACCGCAGCAGAACGCTGCCATCCAGCCTGTCATCCCGCAGACACTGAGAAGCGCAGGCTTGCTTGCGCTCCACAGTGTCTCTCTGTGAGGGCATCCAGATGAGCCGAGTTAATGTCCAATGAACTCGGCTCACCTCATGCACATCACTGACAGCGTGGGAAAATTCTCCTGCACTCAGCGCTTCAGCGTGGGAGAATTCTCACACTGAAGCGCTGAGTGCAGGAGAATTCTCCCACGCTGTCAGTGACGTGCAGGAGGTGAGCTGAGTTCATTGGACATGAGCTCACCTTATGCACGTCACTGACAGCGTGGGAAAATTCTCCTGCACTCAGCGCTTCAGCGTGGGAGAATTCTCACGCTGAAGCGCTGAGTGCAGGAGAATTCTCCCACGCTGTCAGTGACGTGCAGGAGGTGAGCTGAGTTCATTGGACATGAGCTCACCTTATGCACGTCACTGACAGCGTGGGAGAATTCTCCTGCACTCACCGCTTCAGCGTGAGAATTTTCCCACGCTGTCAGTGACGTGCATGAGGTGAGCCGAGTTCATTGGACATGAACTCGGCTCATCTGGATGTCGTCACAGAGAGACGCTGAGCAGCGCAAGCAAGCCTGCGCTTCTCAGTGTCTGCGGGATGACAGGCTGGATGGCAGCGTTCTGCTGCGGTCCAGCCTGTCATCTCGATGTAGCAGAGCTGAAGCTGTCGTGGGAACCATGGAAAGGTAAGGATGAGGTTGCTTTATTATTTTTCTTTTATTGCAGGAGATCGTTGGCTTCAGCTGGAATGGGCGTGACGGTAAGTATGGTTTAATTTAGAACAATAAAGGATTGTGTCTTTATTTCAATTAAAGGACTTTATTCTGGGTGTTTGTGTTTTTTTTAACTTTGACTATGGGGTTAGTAATGGGGGTGTCTTATAGACGCCTCTCCATTACTAACCTGGGCTTGATGTCAGCTGGCATTATAAGCTGACATCAACCCCAACCCTATTACCCCCTGCCACCGCACCAGGGCAGCGTGGAAGAGCGAGGCTAAGTGCCAGAATTGGCGCATCCTATGAATGCGCCATTTCTGGGGCGGCTGACGGCTGGTGTTTCTAGCCTGGGAGGGGGCCAATATTCATGGCTCCCTTCCTGGGCTATTAATATCAGCCCCCAGCTGTCTGCCTAGCCTTTGCTAGCTATTAAATTAGGGGGGACCCCACGTCATTTTTTTGGGAGGGTCCCCCATTTTAATAGCTAGTAAAGGCTATGTATTCAGCTGGGGGCTGATATTAGTAGCCTGGGAAGCTCCGTGGGTATTACCCCCTTCCCAGGCTTCAAACATCTGCCCCAGCCGTCTGCTTAACCTCCGCTAGAGCCTAAAATTAAGGGGAACCCCACGCCAATTTTTTTAATAATAAATCCTTTATTTTAATACTAAATGACAAGTACAGTAACCAACACTATCACTGTACTTCATATATATGTGACTGACATGTTTCTATCTATCTAATCTATGTGTGAAGCTCTATTCTGTCTGTTATAAATTGTCGGGTACAGATGCTGAATTGCCGGCCGGCTTTTTTAAAGAGACGGTGCATGAAAACACTATTATTTTTTTTGATAAATCCTTTACGCTAAATGACAAGTACAGTAAGCAGCACTTTCACTGTACTTCGTATATATGTGGCTGACATGTTTATATCTATCTAATCTATGTGTGAAGCTCTATTCTTTCGGTTCTAAATTGTCGGGTACAGGTGTATGCCGCTGCTGAATTGCCGGCTTTTCATGTTTCACTGTTGGCACTGTTCCCATCGATTTGGGCAATCACTGTAATGCCACAACCACCATGGCTGTGGCATTACAGTGAGTGGCAGACAATCCCTGCATGATTGGTGCTCTAAATAGCGTCAGACATGCAGGACACGCTTTTGGTGCACGAACAGTTATCGAACATAACCTCGAACAGCCGAATTTTTTGCAAATCATTCGGGTTCGTCGAACAACTCGAACACCGCCCAAAACAGCTCGAATTTGAGATTGGCGAACAGTTCTAGTCGAACACCGCTCATCTCTAGTATACACCAAGAATCCAGAAATCCCATAGCACAGTCAAAATGGGCACTCCTGATGCAACGAAGCCCCACATTTCCAAGAAGTCCTAATTGTATACACTAATATCCGTGAAGATATTTGTATTTTTCTCTTCCTGGCTATGTATATTTTTTAATTATTTTAAGCATCATGGCCTTTTAAGAGAACACTTGTCTGAATCTAGGTAAAAGCTGCTGTTCTTCTGAAGGCTTCAGAATAGTAAGTGGCATAAATTTATGGTAATTGAAATTAAAACCGTGGGAGAAAAAATTGGTGTAACACTTCAGCCATGCTCCCATATTCAAAAACTCCACTTTTTTTCCGCTGCATTTTTTTAGCTGGTGTCCACACCAAAATACGTACTGGCAATCTGATATGATTATTGTTGGTTTTTTAATTAGTTTTTCACCTATTTTTTTTATATGTTTTGGAGCAAATTTGAAGCTGCGTTTCCTAATGTGTTATTTAGCATAGCAGCACTAGGAGTCTGCTCTTAAAAATACAACAGTTCAAAAGCATCTTTAAAGGGAACCCGACAGCTTCTACATGCTGTCCGATCAACTCTAAAACACTGGCGTTTCAGAAAGAAACATGCTTTAAACGCAGTCAGGGACCGAGTCACATGGGAGACTAATCAGACAGGCTGGTCCCTGGCAGTGTCTTCCTGCCAGCTCCTCTTGATTGACAGTTTCTCCCTGCATGATTATATAGGGAGAGACCTGTCAGTCATTAGCAGTGGGCAGGGAGAGGCTGCTGGGACTGGCCTTTCTGACTTTTCACCCATACGGCTCTGTCCCAAGTGACTTTTTTTTTGGTATGTTTTTCTCTGAAATGCAGCAATATTTGAGAGTCAAACATACGAGTACATGAGTGAAATCATACAGCCAGCGGATATCGGCTCTCAGGATCCCTTTATATGCCGAGTGGGCTTGAGTTTTCATTAAATCATATCGATTTTGCTTGATTATTAAATGCAGCAGATTTACTGCACAAAAAAGCACAGTGAATAATCACAACATTTTGGCTACAAGAGAACGTGGCCTGACCTAGAATTACCTCACCTAGACAATTCCTTTTTAAAGCGCACCTGTCAGCAGGATTGTGCTCAGTAAACTACATTACACTGTCAGGTCGGAGCTATTACACTGAGTAACATGATACCTTGGTTGATGAAATCCATCCTGTGGTTCTTGTGTAATCTTTACTTTCAGTTTGGAGATAATGATATGCTCGTGCTTCGGGGCGGCCTGTGGGGGGCGCTCTATCTGGTGCTCTGCTTACATATTCATCTGTATGCTCTTATGACAGGTCACTGTGCCTTCACTGACCTGCCTCCTATTTTACATAATGCATCTAGTAGTGAGGGGCTAGGTAAAATAGGAGGCAGGTCAGTGAACGATCAGTGAGCTCTCATAAGAACATACAGATGAATATGTAAGCAGAGCACCAGATAGAGCCCACCCCGAAGCAAGAGCATATCATTATCTCCAAACTGAAAGTAAAGATTACACAAGAACCACAGGACAGATTTCATCAACCAAGGTATCATATTAATTGTGTAATGTCACCCACCTGATAGTGTATATAGTTTACTGAGCACAATCCTGCTGACAGGTGTGCTTTGAGGCCATATTCCCAGGCAGTATAAACGCTGCATTCTGCTGCTTTTCACAGTTCAAGCAAAGTGGATGTGATTTCATGCACCCTCCTGCTCAAATTGTGTTTAAAGACGCTCTTTAGCTGTGCATTTTTTCATGCATTTTTTCTCCTAGAGGCTGCTTTGTGGAGCCTAAAGAATGCATGTAGAAAAGTGTAGAACTTTTTTATTAAAACAAAAGAAGAAAACATTAACTCTAAACGCTGCTTCAATTCTGCACAATAACCAAATAAAAAAAGGGAGATATGCATCAAAAGAAAGCAGCACAAATGCAATATTCAGAGCAGATTCCTATGGCGCACTTTGGTTTGGCACCTGGAAAAAAGCGATGTTTATACAACTGGCAACAAGGCCTAAAACCAATTCGCTCACCTTAGGATCAGCCTCTTAACCTCCAGTAACTATTTGTGATCCACAAGAGTTGCTTCGTCCAGATCTCTCATTTCCCCTGCAGAAGCCACCCCAGGATAACTGCCACATCACATGCCGGCTATTCAATGAGCATCAATGTAATACTTGGATGGACCAGCGTCAGTAGAGTGGAAGGCGTATAGACCGGGGCTTTCTTGAGATGTCCTCTTTAACTGAAAATAGACCTACGTTTGTCTAATTTGAGACTTCATCTCCATTTAGTTAATTGTTACTTGGTATCCCATTTGAATAAAGAGATACATTTTCAGCAAATTTTACAAGTGACCTTACCAAAATCATTTTTGATTTGGAATGGTTCACTAATTTAAGACTTTACATCCATTTTTAGTTTTTCAGCCAGCATATTCAAACCTGGGATACCTACTCAGTATGCTTTCTGTGTCGTACTGGATTATAAAAGGTGTTTTTTTTTGTATACCAAAAATTAGAGATCTATTTTAATGTTTTTCTTCTGGTTCCATTCAGTCTTGAGTGAAAGTGCTGGTGTTATCACCGCCGTTTGTCTTCTTGCTGCTTATCATACCTGCCGGTGATACTATTTGATAGAGCATTGAGATGCTATATACAGGCATTTATTCATCATGTCAATATTAATAGTTTTAAATCCAAGGAGATACATTCGTTTCACCCACATGTTTTTGTATGCATCTTAATTAATATCTAGAGATAGTTGCTGGAAATGTTACAGAAGTTATATATTTAAGTAAAAGATTGTATAGGAAACTTGTGTTCTAGATGAAATTTCCCTTCAGCTCTTTGATCATGTCCATATCATTGCTGAGACTTGTAAGAGTCATGAGCATTTTGTGAATACACGAACAGTTAAATTTAGATGGAAAAAACTAAAAGTAAAGTTGTCTCATTTTCAACCTGCTGCATAATAAGTGTAAAATTTTAAGTTGTTCTTCGGTGCAGATAAGTACTTTTGTGCTTTAAAGATTTAATTATGTAATGTGCTAACCCTTTCAGATAGTTTTCCAGTATTAGTGTAATTCAAAGTACTTTTCAGACGCAGTGGAGCTAAGCTATCAAATGTTCTAGTCTATAATTTTACTAGTAACTCTCGTGTTCCCTGTGATCATTTACTGTGTAGATTTGCCAGTTAAATGCTCTCTTGGGAATGGTTAAAAGATTATGTAACAAGTTTAACAGAAGCTCTGTCCTCTGTGGCAAAGATCCTGAAATAACTGATTCATTTAAAGTGTACCTCTTATATCAGATCAGATTTTACTACCAGGTAGGTCTTAAAGTTGCCTGACTTAAGAATACGAATGTTAAAATATTCTGTTATGATAGGAGCCCACCCTGAGCTATGGAGAACAGCTCTTAGTGACGCCTCTTAGTCTGGAGGACTTGTCACATTAGTGCATTACTGACTGCCATTTGATTTATATGACAGCTGTGTAATACTTTGTCTCGCCTGTAAGGGTGCTGTAGGGAACTGAAACTCACTGGCAGGTCCCTCTTGCCGGCCACACAACAATCTGTGATCATAGCTCACGCATTCATGTTTATTTCAGTAGTTAGAGATCAACTGCTGCCGGGACCTATTGGGGGGAACAAAGGATCGGCCATGCTGAATTCTACCATACAAAACCTATAATTGTGAAGTATGGGATCCCTATGCACTGATTACTATCTGCATATTCTTTAATGTATAATTTTGTATTTTTGTATGTTGTTGAGGTATCCATCTCCCATCTTTTAGGGTACTGTTTTGTACTGATAGCTACATGAAATCATTTTTGGACATGTTCTGCAAGAGGTTTTCTCCAATTCTGTAACTGTTATGCCCTTTACAATTGGGATTGTCTCTGACTCTCCCATTAATCCATTTTCCCGTGTCTGTAGTGTTTTTATGTCCACAAAGCCTGGGTGTCTCCAGAGCAGGCTGTCAGGCACGTGGTACAGGAAAACTGGGAAGACAAACAGGCAATGCTGGACAAGATGGAAGCCACAGAAGCAGGAGGACAGAAATAGTAAGATGGCAGGTCTAAAGCAAGCACACAGGTGTAAGTAATGTGAACAGTCACCAATAACAGTTCAGAATGTTCACAGCAGGTAACGGGTTAAACGGCAGCATGTGGAGGTGTTGAAAGCGGACTTCAAAAATAATAAAAGAAGCATACGGTGAGGGATGAGTTAACCTGGTGGAATGATGAAGAGTTCACAGAAGTCTCTTGAGAGAACAATGAATGGAGGACTTGGATAAAAAGTTGAAAACACTATTCAGTAGGACACAGTTCTGGTTTAACGCTCAGACACGGACGTGTTCAAACGGGCCTTAAAAGGTCTAGGGAGATGATTTCATGGATGCAAGCCGAACCACTTGTAAAACCCGATGTGGAGCACAGCAGAGGGCAGTGGCCATAAGGAAAGGAAGCGGAGCCATAGTGAGCAGAGACCGGTGCATAACTGGATGTATTTGGAATTATTGGATTGATGTACAGGTGTCCTGCACATTTTCGTGATAAAGATTTGAAGTTATTCTAGCATACCCAATTTTTTTCCTCAGGTTCTGCCATCTAAACAATCTGTGGGCTGTCCCTATATGCATGAGATCATTAACAGACCTAACTCAAACGGCAGGATCTGTCAGTAATGATCTGATTTGTATGGTCTATATTTGTCTGCCTCTCATTTCATGTATCATTGAATGCCCACATTAGGGCTTGTTTGGAAACACCAGTAGACCACCTTTCATAAGAAGTAAAAGGTCTTCGAAGTCAAGAACATTTTAATTGCAGAATACCACCAATCATTATAATATAACTCTGTTAGGTCATATATTGCTACAGAACATTCTCCTGATCTCTGTAGCAGTAAAAAAGATATGCTATGTAATTATCAGCCTGACACCTAAATATTATCATTGCAAAAGACCTGGCTTTTGTGCTCGTAATCCCATTTGTTCTGAGCAGTCTAGTGAAGCTGTAATACTTCATTGCATTAAATTTGTCATTTTCATCTACCTGTGGGCGTCTGACTCATGAAAAACTGACCAAGAGAGTGCTTATTACTATCGTAAAGAACAGAGCGTACGACTGCTGTGATAACCACATATACACAGTCCAAAAGGAAAACATGCCGTTAGAGTTTAAGGGTAGCTTAATGAATTGGACTTGTAAATAGCAAGAATACATTACGGGATACATTTCGTTTGTTGACATTGCTTTTGGGGGATAACCTATAGTATAACTGTAGGAAAACATCCGGAGCGCCACAGACTATAATATTTACATGATTTCTTATATACAGTATTGTGCTTTTTTTAGCCTGATGAGACACATGGTGAACTAGCAACAGGATCCATGCCCATTGATGTATGTGGGGAGTAAAGCCCATCTGGTCTGATCACATAAAAGAGCCACCAGAGCATTCAATGACTGAAAAGGGTGTCAAAACAGTCGGTCACAACTTTTTGCATAAGGAGAAGCTCTACTGAAGGCCTTTACAATGGGAACCTAAGTATCAGAAATAGACCTTGGCTCAATTAATAAGATGGCCTGTTTTCATAATTTTATTTTACATCTTTTGGATGGCCAGGTATGTAGCCTACTTAACTGAGGAAGACTTGCCATCAGTATGCTTTATGGGAAGAAGAGTTGGCAGGGGTAGTGTGATCTACCGGGAAACCTCAACCTGAGTACCTGGCATTCATGTAGATGTTACTTTGATATGTTCCACCTAACTAAACATTGATGCAGACCAAGTACATATTTTCATAGCAGTGCCAGTCCATAATTTCAGTGAATGTTTTCATGAGGATAACATGCCGCACTACAAAAAATATTCCGGAATTGGTAAAAAAAAAGCTTGACAAAATGGTGTTGACCTAACATCCAAATTCCCCAGGGCTCAATCCAGTGAGCCATCTGTGGAAAATCATGTTTGATGTTTTGTTCCCAACTCATGATTTACAGAGTTGTTCAACTGCTGCGAGTGTTTAAAAATGAAAAATCTATGCTCATCTCTTCCCCACAGATCTAATGCAGATGCCCCAATAGTCTTCTTGGTCTGTGTGTTTGAAAGCCGCTCCTGCTTGGCTGAGAGTTCAGGCCATCAGAATCGCTGTGCTACTGTGTGCTCCTCATGCTGCTATGTGAGACAGCAGGACTGAAGCTGGATGGGAGGATAAGGATCTAATGGCGGACATTGCAGATAGATTCATTGCAATTATTACAAGCTCAATAGGAAAGAGCTTGTAAGCACTGCAATTGTTTGGCTGTTGATCCCCTTTGCAAAGAGCAGTAAACAAAAAGCAAAATGTTAATATTAGGAAAAGGGGGGGACTAATTTCAATAAGTAAATTGCAACATTGTTTATTTTACAGGCATTATTGAATTAAACCCGTATATGAAAATGGGAATCGCCCTTTAAAAAAATGTTACTGGTGTCCAGTGTTCTGCTGTAGCCATTGCTTGCACTTGTTATTATATTTCCTTTTCTATTTTTTAGAAACTCATTTTATTAAGGATTCTTAAGAATAAAAGTGACAGCTCACATCACACAATGTGAAAAGTGCAATAAGGGGAAGCAGAATACAACCATACCACTTTACGGTTTGTAAATAATGAGTAAAACATTTACAAGCATTTCCAGTGTCACTTAACAACTATGATGTACATTTTAATCACAGCTTGTTAAGCAGAGTATGAAGCCGGATCGGGTGCTGAGCCTGCTTCATACCAGGCAGATACCAGGTTGTTACATAGTTGGTATCTGCCTGTAACCGCAGCGGCCAGAGCTTGATCTGATCATCGTAATTTAAAGGGACTTTGTCAGCACAGAATGGTTGTTCAAACAAAGTACCACCACACAGTGCACAAGGGTGCATCTTAACACCTCCTTGTCCACCCCCCTTCCTTCTTTGACAGCTCTGGCTTCATAGAGCCTGAAAAGAGTGGAGATACATGGAAAACAAGCAATTGGGAATGTCGACTTAAATGATTGGCCCTCCACGGTGCACCGAGCGCCTGTTCTTGGTTTGAAGAGTCATTCTGTGTTGACAGAGTCCATTTAACCACTTAAATGCTACTGTCAATCTGTGACAGCTGCATTTAAACAACACTCCCATTGGCTGTCCACAACGCAATCGTGGGGAACCAATGAATTACAATAGGAGATGGGGATATCTGTGGAATAATTTATTTTTACAAAATGCTTAGCAGTGTTCCAATAACCATTGGCTTCCTTAGTCACATAATTGTGACCGGTCTGCAAACCATGTCCTATGAGGAATGGTTACAGGATTTGGGAATGTTTAACTTGCAAAAAAAAAGACTGAGAGGAGACTTAATAGCTGTCTACAAATATCTCAAGGGCTGTCACACTGTAGAAGGATCATCTTTATTCTCATTTGCACAAGGAAAGACTAGAAGCAATGGGATGAAGCTGAATGGGAGGAGACACAGATTAGATATTAGAAAAAACTTTTTGACTGTGAGGGTGATCAATGTGTGGAGCAGGCTGCCCCGAGAGGTGGAGAGTTCTCCTTCAATGGAAGTCTTCAAACAGAGGCTGGACAGATATCTGTGTGAGATGGTTTAATGAATCCTGCAGTGAGCAGGGGGTTGGACCAGATGACCCAGGAGGTCCCTTCCAACTCTAACATTCTATGATTATATGATTCTATGATTCCATTGATGTGATGGGAGGGTATTGTTGCAGCTGGAAGAAGAGACCAGCAAAGGGACCAGTCAGCATCAGAACAGGAGTGGCAGCGCCATCACTGTGGTGATTATTGCTTTGTTGTTTTTTTATTCAGTCTTAGCATTATATAATAATAACTTTTTACTTGCATCTTTCTATAGATACATATTTTAAAGGATTGCCCAGATCTACTTAAATTATCCTATTCCAGAAACCAAGCTGCTCTTATTGCAGCAGATGCATCTTATATTGTGTCATGTCCTCTTTTAGTTGAACTGCAGTTCCAGACGCTGAGTTGGATCAGATTGCAGCACGTCGGAAAAGAGTAAGGCTAAGTGCCCACGATGCAGAAATGCTCCGGATTTTTCCTGAGCGTTTCTGCATCTCCCTGGTAGAAAAAAATGCATGCGGATTGTGCAGGCGGA
Source organism: Phyllobates terribilis (assembly GCF_046119375.1). NCBI lineage: Eukaryota > Metazoa > Chordata > Amphibia > Anura > Dendrobatidae > Phyllobates > Phyllobates terribilis. The sequence continues at coordinate 453,931,744 of NW_027362763.1, read as the reverse complement.
TTGTACATGCGGATTGTACATGCGGATTGTACATGCGTTTTTCCTGCCAGGGACAAGCGTAAGTGAAGCATTTTGATCATGCCATTTCGCATGCAGGTTGTCAAGCACTTTCCAAGCGATTTTAGCATCACTTGGAAAGGGCTTGACAACTTGGTCACACTATATAAATCCATGCAATCCATATAGTGTGACCAAGTTAGTTAAAAAAAAGAATAAAAATGGTAAAAAAAACAACTTATACTCACCTTCCGATGGCCCCCCGTCTTCTTATTCGATGCGTCCGTTCTTCCTGATGTCCCGCGGTTTTGTAAAAGGACCTTTCATGACGTCATTTATTTATGTGACAGGTCACGCGACCGCCGATTTTTTTTTTTACAGGTACTATGATACCCGGGTCTGGATGACAGTATCCTCTTCTCCAGACCCGGGTACCATCCGCACATTGAATCGCTTAATATCCACATGTGCACATGTAGTCATACGGATATTAAGCGATTCAATGCAAGTCAATGGCGGCGAAAACGCCGCGATTACGCAAATTGATTGGTAGTGCTGCGGATTTTTCCGCAATGATAATCCGCAGCGGAAATTTCCGCAGCATGTGCACAGCACATGCGGATTATCATTGGGGAACATTGCTGCCCTTCTACCAAGCCTTTTTAAGCGTTTCTGCAGCGGAATTGCCGCTGTGGAAACGCTTAAAAAACGCATAGTGGGCACACAGCCTAACTTTCCCTAATATTTCCAAGAAATTTTTTTCCCTCTCATGGAGGCAGGATTTAACACATATGACATTTGCGGTGCAGACTGCGATGTCCAGACCAGTTGCAGGACTCCTGATCCAAACTCTTCAGCCTCGTAGGAATATTTGAGGCTTTTCATATCAGATCAGGAGTCCCAGCACATTTCTGGATATCACGGTCTGTATTAGGACGTGTGAAATAGGCCTTAGGCTACAATCTGTAATCTATAAGCCATACAGGAGACATGTATAGATAAAGGGCAGTCATTTCTGAACGGTTTATTGACTGACTTTAACTTTATGACCTTCATCAAAAGCCAAGTATTGGAAAAGACTCTTGGGTTTATTTTCTTTCGAGATAGTAATAGCAAATTATTTTTCTAATTTCCCTTGCAGTGATCCATGTAGAAAAAAAAGATGCTTAACCAGGATCCCTACATTAAGTTATCATATGGTGTGTTTGCGAGGGCGTATGCAAACTGTTTAAAAATACATACAATTCATTATTGGAAATCGATATATGTGTAATTGCAGTTGCGAAAGGTTTTAACCTTTATGTATCAAGAGGATATTTAGTTGATTATTACATGAACGATTTTATGTTGGGCAAAGTAAAATTATGTTTTACCTTATAAACATATTCTTTCATTTTCCTATGTTGCACGAAACAGAGCAGTTTAGTTCTGGTTAAAGGGGTATTCCCATCTCCTATCCCAATATGTGTTATGTGTAATAATAATAATATTAGCAAATACTTCCTATTAGAAATGTAGTATAGTTCTTCTGATTCGCTATGTCGCTTACCCCATGTGCAGGGCATTGCAGTAGCTTAGGTATCCATGGTTCCGATGTAACTAACTATAGTTATGTAGCAACTAACTTACTGTGTGAGTGGTCGTAACCATGGATATCTAAGCTACTGCAATGCCCTGCACATGAGGTATGCGACATAGCTTATCAGGAGAATTATACTACATTTCTAATTGGAGGTATTTGCTAATATTATTATTATTACACCTACCACTTGGCATAGAATCTTGGACATGGGAATACCCCTTTAATGAGACCATCAGGCCAAAGTCTACATCTTTTAGGCATGCAGTGTAAACGCCAGAATCCGCTCTGAACGTATTGCCGCAAGGGTGGTTTATCACACCATGATAATCCATTTTATTGGTAGTATTTATTTTTTTAATACCAAAATATTGAAAAGTCTACATATACTGTGTTTTTCTTTTTTGGTATCTGTAAATTTTTGTGAAAACGTAGCGTGCTCTGGGTATGGTGTTTTGTTTTTCTGGTAATTTTCTCCACTGGCTTTTCTGTAGGACTTGGGAAATGCCCAGAGTAATACATATGCAAAAAGTGACAGAATTAAAGCGCACCTGTCAGCAGGACTGTGCTTAGTAAACCACATACACTGTCAGGTGGGCGCTGTTACACTGAGTAAAATGATACCTTTGTTGATGAAATCCGTTTGGTGGTTCTTTTATTATCTTTAATTTCAGTTCTGCCATAATGATATGCTCGTGCTTCGGGGCGGGACTTTAGGGAGGGTCTGTAACTAGTGCTCTCATTATGTATGCCTATTTCTGGCCTCTGACAGGTCTGTGCTTTCAGTGACCTGCTTACTATTTTAAATACTGCCTTTGTAATTTCTGTAGCAAAGTGAAAATTTACATCCCCAAAATGGCCGCCGCGGCCGCATGCGCGGTAGCATCTTTTGGTTGCCGAGAGATGCTACTGCGCATGCGCCTGCGCCATTTTGCTTTTGTAAAAAGAGAATTTGGGTGCAGCAATATGGCGCCGCGCATGCGCAGTATCATCTCTCGGCAATCGGGGGCCATATTGATGCAGGCAAGTTTCTTTTTCCTCTAGCAAAATGGTGCCTGCGATAGATGCTACTTTGCAATCGCGGGCTCCATTTTGCTAGACGAAAAAAAAACTTGCCTGCAGCAATATGGCCCCCACCACCCGCGCTTGCGCAGTAGCATTTCTCAAGAAGGGAAAAATAAATGTTTGAAGAGCAGGCCATGAGCCAGAATGTCTGATTCAACTGCAAATCCTGGATTTATTTATTGGTATTGCCCGCTAGCAAACATTTTTCAATGTCCTGTTCGTTTGAATATAATAACAAGTATAACAAATATACCTGGACCCGCAGAAGCGCTGCTGCAAGCGCGAAATGGCCGTTGTCCGTCTTCTTCCTTCCCCGCTCTCCCTGCTTGCCACTTTTAAACTGGGAATGATATAAAGGATATGAAGTTTTTATGAGATTGGTGAGTGCCACCTTCAAATTCAGGTGGTGCAGGAGACTTTATACATAATAACAAATATATATTTTTTGGTTAAAAATCTTCACATCTCATATGGTGATGACATACTGTATTACTGGGTAATGGATATCACTTTCTAATTGGTAGAGGTCCGTCTGCTAAGATTACCACAGATCCTTAAAAAGAAGGGGACACAATTGCTTCAAGTGATGCCCACTACTTAAAGGAGTTGTCCACTACTAGGACAACCCCTTCTTGATCTAAATCTTTGGCCCCGATAAAATAAAAAAGCCCATACTCGCTTCCTGTGCCGGCGCCATTCCAGCGGTGTCAGTGCTCGCGGTACCGAGGCTCCCGTGCTGTTGTTGTGACACGTGAGCCAGGCGCCCAATCAGCACGTGCGTCACTGTCCCCGCCTTCTGTCGAATTGAACATGAAGAGGATTTCAGGGCTGCAACTGATCTCTGACTTCCTCTTGTCCATGTTCAATTCATATGAAGGTGGGGACAGTGACGCACGTGCTGATTGGGCGCCTGGCTCACGTGTCACAACAACCGCAGCAGAGCCCCAGGACTGCGAGTGCGAACACCGCTGGAACAGCGCTGGCATGGGAGGTGAATATAAGCTTTTTTACTTTATCAAGGCCAAGCGGTGCGGTATGACAAGGAGTTGTCCAAGTAGTGTACAACTTCTTTAACAACCTATTCCTAATTGGACCAGAAAAATTTAAGAAAAAATTGACACACATCTCTTGGCTGGGGCACTGTGGCTTACCCCATCAGTCTGCTGGGATCAACATCCTGCTGGGATGTCACGTGAGTGTTGCAGCCATTCAGCATCTACAGATCGCTTGCAGCGTTCACATTTTGTTTTTTCCAGCTCAGACATAAAGAAGTCTTAGTTGCCTTAATAGTTCTCTTCTACTCTTGTTCTGACACTTCTTGTACCATGCCAGTCTCTACTACTTACCCTAGTAATGATGTCCTGACCATGTAAACTCTGTCGCTGGATGTAGTGAGTCACCACTGCGGTCACTGATTGGCTGCAGTGGTCACGTGTATATGTTGGGGCATCAGTGCCGGAGTTAGAATTACAAACCACTCTAAACAATGCTGTTCATGCAGTCAGCGTGGGGTAACTATATAACAATTACAAATTGCCATAGGCAAATAAACCCTATTAAATTATTAAAGGAACATATTAAAACCAGCATGCAGTCAGCAGTGCAAAGAGACAGATAGCTATTATATCTCTCCTTATATTGGACTCCTACCTATCACTGTTTCATAGTCTGTCCCAATACCATCACTCATATAAGGGTATCAGGACATACTTGAGGTGCGGCTGCAACCTACACTTATCCTATATAGTTTTCATACATTGCTGACTGACACATTTAAAAGCACCCTAAAGGGGAGGAAGCAAAAGACAATACAGACATTACAGCAGGGGAGATTGCAGAGGATTCATTTTGTGAGGTAAAACATTTCACTGCCTGTTTTTAAACAATATTTTACCTCAGAAAATGAATCCTCTGCGATCCCCGGCTGTAATGTCTGTATTGTCTTTTACTTCCTCCCCATTGCTTGGCCGTTTACACTTTTTTTGCCAGCTGTTAGTCACCTCATGGAGAAATAATACCCCTAAAACTCCAATTATTTATACTGCATGATGAACAGTGTTTGACCCCTTCCTCAGATGTGACATACATTTAAATCATATATCGAGTTCCCATTATTTCATTTAAGCTCAGGAGCTGAGCTTGCATCATTGCCGGCAGACACTATGGTATTGCAGTGCATACACTCGTCAACATTGAAATTTCAGCATGAAGAAGGAAGAGTTTTGGGATTATAAAAATCACAGGATCGATAGAAGTGATAGTGATTTTTCTGTTCGTGTCTCGATTTATTTAACATTGAGTGTGAGCACCACACACTGAAATGTTCTCTTTTGTCATGTTATCAGTGAGATTATCAATTGTTGTCTGAGGAACATTCTGCCATGTTGATTGCACTCGGGCATGCAAATCATCAAGATCTGCTGCTGGCAGCTCCCTTTGCTATTGACGACCAAAGACGTCCCAAATGTGCTCAATGGGAGACAAGTTCGGAGATGCTGCAGGCCGTGGTACACTTTTAATGCTGCTATAAAAAATGGCTTTATACTTTAGAGAAATGGCCGTACCATCAATTATGCTTCAATAAAAATATTTCTTATATTTATTTAAAAAAAAAATAGAAAAAAATATTATCGGAATGATTTAATGCAAAATAGAAAAATAATCTGCATTTTAATGGTCCAAATTGACTGCACCTTTTAGTGGTGAAACGGCTTAATTAATAATTTCACCATGTAAAATGTTACAGCTATTCTTGGGTTATTCACGTTATTGAATGTAGAAATCGATGCTAAATGAAACTCTTCAGGAAGGACGTCAGCTAATTGTCAGGTGCCGTTTGCTTTAATCCACTTTCCTAGCACATTGATGAATAACGCTGTGTTTTGTGGAGACGACGACTTCTGCCTAATATCATCTAAAATATAATCGTGGAGGTAAATCATATTCACACGGAGGCAGTGGATTTATTCCCTGTTCAGAGTGACATATAGTTTTGTCGGTTTTACTTACAATATTTTTACCTCATATATTTTAGCTGCGTTTAGCAGGAACGACTGTGGCCTTGATTGAACTTTTGGTGTCTGTTCATTTTCCAAGCTCAATATAGATGATAACAGGAGAGCAGTCACCTCTGGTGATTTGGAAAGTTTACCAAGATTAATGGACAATCAACAGGAAGGCTAGAAATTGTCTATGGCAATGCTCAATATGTCTCTCTTAATCAGGTCTCCCGTACAAAGTTACTAATCAATATTCCCAATAATGAGATATGTGCCAGCCACTCTGTGTTGTATTACACTGAGTGAAAATCGTCTGCTACAGCAAATAAAAGAAGACATCACAACAAGTCCTCCATTCTGTGTGTATGATATCAGTCACCAGCATTTATCAGTATAGAACTGTACAGGTAGAGATGTGCACACCGTTTTTACACCACTAAAACTACCCACCAGGGGCACCGATACTGCCTGTGCAGGGGCGCCGATACTGCCTGTGCAGGGGCGCCGATACGGCCTGTGCAGGGGCGCCGATACTGCCTGTGCAGGGGCGCCGATACGGCCTGTGCAGGGGCACCGATACTGCCTGTGCAGGGGCACAGATACTGCCTGTGCAGGGGCGCCGATACTGCCTGTGCAGGGGCGCCGATACTGCCTGTGCAGGGGCGCCGATACTGCCTGTGCAGGGGCGCCGATACGGCCTGTGCAGGGGCGCCGATACTGCCTGTGCAGGGGCGCCGATACTGCCTGTGCAGGGGCACCGATACTGCCTGTGCAGGGGCACAGATACTGCCTGTGCAGGGGCACCGATACTGCCTGTGCAGGGGCACACATACTGCCTGTGCAGGGGCACACGTACTGCCTGTGCAGGGTCACATGTACTGCCTGTGCAGGGGCACACGTACTCCCTGTGGAGAGGCACAGATTCTGCCTGGGTAGGGGCACACGTACTGCCTGTGCAGGGGCCCACATAATGCCTGTCCAGGGGCCCACATAATGCCTGTTCAGGGTCAAAGATATTTCCTGTGCAGGGGCACACGTACTGCCTGTGCGGGGCACACGTACTGCCTGTGCAGGGGCACACGTGCTGCCTGTGCATGGGGCACACGTGCTGCCTGTGCATGGGGCACACGTGCTGCCTGTGCATGGGGCACACGTGCTGCCTGTGCAGGGTCACGCGCACTCCCTGTGCAGATTCACACTCGCAGCCTGTTCAGGGGCACACAAACTGCCTGTGCAGGGGCACATGTACTGCCTGTGCAGGGGCACACATAGTGTCTGTGCAGGGGAAGACATAGTGCCTGTGCAGGAGCCCACATACTGCCTGTGCAGGGGCACACGTACTGCCTGTGCAGGGGCACACGCACTGCCTGTGCAGGGGCACACGCACTGCCTGTGCAGGGGCACACGTACTCCCTGTGCCGGGGCACACGTACTCCCTGTGCAGGGGCACACGTACTGCCTGTGCAGGGGCACACGCACTGCCTGTGCAGGGGCACACGTACTCCCTGTGCAGGGCCCCAAAGAAGAGAGAGGCTCACTTTGACTATGAGGCTGGTCTGCTCCGAAATCGGTCTTAAAAAGTGCTAACTAAATACTCAAAAGAATGAACAGATGTATTTCTATGTAAAAACAACTTGCTGTTCATACGTTCAGTTTTTTAACCACTTCTGGTTCCCAAAGACGCCAAGTGGTTAAAAGAAGTGAGCTGACCATTCTTCAGGAATTTTCCGCTCTAAAGATACTCGATGCCTTATAATAAAAGTCAGTGAGAAGGCTCAGCATACACCGTGAAGATGGCCAGGTGTTTTTTTTAGTGTTTTGTCAGCGTTTTTTGCTTGATAAACTGCAGTCTCTTCATTGCTGAATGGAGTTGAAAAAAACATCTGGAAAATACCAGGTAAAAAGATGCCACAAAAGCACTGGAAAAATGTGAAAAAAAATCTATGAATGTCTATAAAGAGCTCCGGAAACGACAAAAAAAAGTAGCCAAAGACACTTCAGGAGAAATAAAGCAGACCTTTCACAAAGCATCTTCTAGAAAAACTTGGATTTGTCGAACTTGCAAAGGAGTTTTAAAGGAAACCCTTCAGCAGGACGACACGCAGGATGAATAGAAACTGCATTGACCCTTGTTTTACAATGAAGTACTATGGTGTTTCAGAGGAATCTTCGTTTTAATAAGTGGAAGAGAATGTCTTGCCTCTTCAATCCATACAGTCCTGCAGACCTGCTACGAATAAACTAAGACTAGTCCTGTAGCCCTCCAGAATAGGACAAATCTGGAATAAACCCCCCTGCATTATAATGGCAGATAATTTTGAAGCTTAGAGTGTATTTCACCACCTATTTCACAGTCCAGGAGGAATAAGTTTGTGAGTGAAACCAATAAACCATTTTCTGTTCTACTTGGAAATTGGTGGATCTGCTCTATGTTTTGCCTTTCTTCACGGAGGTTCCTTGCTGTGGTTGATGGGATAGTTTCAAACATATTGTGTTTTTTTTCTGTCTGCATTATCACCTAAGGATGCAACCACAGCCATTCATTGTGTTAACAAAGGGGGGACATCAGTGATTTTGCTTCGAGGAAATCAACTGGGCACTAGTGGACACTTGTTCCTGAGCGGAGCACTATGTTAAATATATATTAACCGATAGATGAGTTTGTTGGAGGAGCGAGAAGAAGGAGTTCTGCAGTTTTCAAAATGTGAAGTTATCTTCTATATGGGCCCATCGTGGTTTTAAAAGAAAAAAAACTCCTCGTAACTAGCTGTGTCTTCTGCCGGTCTACCTATTTCCTCTTCCAGCGATGACATCACTTGACTACTGCTGCCAGTCAGTGGACACTGATTGACTGCAGCTTTGATGTGCCAAAGAAAATGTTTCCTAGCTCTCCCAGTTTGAACGGAACGTCAACTTTTTTTGGTTACAGTGGACATGTGCCAGAAGAGAAGGAATAAAACCAGTGGGGAACACAGTCATCAGTGAGAGGAATGATGGGGTCGTCTGGTAAATGAGTACGGTATATGCTTTAAGACCAACATGGGCCCGTTAATAAGATACAATATTTTAGAGGACACAAAAGATGATTTTTTTTCCACTTTAATTATCCTAGACTATCGGCTTTGTTATCACTGAAAAAGAAATTGATTGGTTGATTTTGGGAGAGAAAACTGTTATTATTTCCAGTTGTTATTCATTTTCTTAATAAAGGCTGTACAGCATGGTGCGGATATGCTGGCAGGGGTCCACCCCTGCTGTATATGTCTGTGACATTTATATGTTGTAATGGACATTGATTGTTAAATGGTTATTGGGTCTAATGAAAGCTTATTAGGCTCACCCTGTGTAAATCACACTACTGTATCCAGGGGACTGTGCAGACCTCTACGTGCTAAAAACACAAGTGTTAAAGGATGAATATCCAAATGTTATTCTTACAGTACATTCATCAAACAGATGGTAATATCTCACATGAGATAATATCTTATTGTGCGCAATATTATCCCGTAGCCCTGATCCATCATTGTCTAGAGTAGCTCAATGTTTGATAAATTGACCCAATAAAACAACAGTGTGAAGTGGGCTTATCTCACTTGTGATTATATCCCTTGTTTGATGAATATACTCAATTGTAGGTATCGTTAGCAGTTCGGTGACCAGCGGTTAGCATATGTTAACTTGCCCTTGCACATTTGCTATGCCAGAGCCTTAAAGGGCTAATAAACAGTTGGCGGTATATTTTACCTTTTATTTTCCAAAATATTTTTTATTTTAATATTAATTGTATCGCTTAATATTGAGCAGAATTTAGTATGCTGACATCCCCCTATATACCATATGAGCCCGAACACAGCCCCACTATATATCGTACAAGCCCACACACAGCCCCTTATATACCGTAAGATCCCACACTCAGCCCCTATATACAATATGAGCCCATAGCCTCCTGTATACAGTACAAGCCCACACACAGCTCCCTATATAGTGTGAGCACTCACATAGCTTCTCTATATACAATATGAGCCCCCACATTGCCACCTATATACAGTATAAGCCCCCACATGGCCTCCTATATACTGTGTGAGCCCCCACATCCTCTCTATATACAGTATGAGCCCTCACATAGCCCTTATATACAGTATGAACCCCCACATAGCCACCTATATACAGTATGAGCCCCCACATAGCTTCTCTATATACAATATGAGCACTCACATAGCCCTCTAAATACAGTATGAGCCCCCACATAGCCCATTATATACATGCAAACATTCCATACACATATATGAAAAAAAAAACACATACTCACCTCGCTCTGTTCCCCCTGCGCTCTGCTCCAGTTACTGGTGCACTGACTCTCCATACAACATCATCGCGTCTGTTGCCTCAATTGCACATGCTGATTGGTGGAAGAAGGAGCCGGCGGCTTTGTCCTCCATCAATGCATTCACCACTATCTTCATCCTGAGGATGCAGATAGCGATGATATCAGGACTTGGCCAGCGGCAGCAGACGGGTGAGGGCATAGTGTGATACATTACTGAGTTTCTTATTTTCATGTGTATAATTAATTAATGGAGAAAAATAAATAAAAAGGACAGTTACTCTTGAAGTTGATCTTCCTAAAGTCCGAGTATTGCAGCAGTAATAGAAATTCTATATTTCACTCGTATTACATCTATATGTAATGACCCAGACTAGAGCTGAGAATATCCCTACCGACCAATCAACAATTTGAAGGGGTTCGAAAAATTAAACTGGCAGGTAAATTGTAGGTTACAGAAAACCAGCTAAATCTTGGCTAGTCTAATGCAGCTTCTCCAATGGTTGCTGTCGTACTGCAGTTTTCGTGCTGCATTGACAAGTGTAGTCTTGGAGCTGGGAAGGTAATGGGTGAAGTGTATTTATCACCGAGGTGCCTAGCCTCAGTAATGTGAAACCCGGAGAAGAAGGCTCCAGGACAATAGGTGCTGAGAGGTTTGGTGTTACGGATCCGGGTGGTGGAACCTCTGTGGTGCGGTGCAAGGAGGGACCAGAGGGGCGTAACTAAGTGCCTACTCGGACCGACCCAGGTCACACGGCAGCTCAGTCGACTCCGTGAACCAGGGTGGGAACCCACACGTGGACCAGGTGCCACTCTGGGACCGACCTTGTGTGAGAGCAGGTGACTCCCACGTGTCAGATGACAGGAGCTGGAAAACAAAAACAGTAGGAGCGCCAATGGTGAAGAGCCTGAGGTTTGGGGGGGGGAATGAAGGGGGAGATGTTGTGACCACTCACCTGGTCCTGTTGTGCAAAGGAGCCCCGCACAACAAGGGAAAACGCTTCCAGGTGGGAGTCTGTAAGATGATCACAACTTAGCAGGAACTTTTGTAGGGAGCTTCTGTCTGCTTCAGTGGTCACATGACCAGGACCGTGTGACCGAAGTGGGCATTCCACAATGACATCACGGCAGGTCCTGTAGTAGGCTAGTTGTAAACAGAGCAGCTTCCACCGCTCTCCACAAGGGAGATTAGCAATCAAGAAAGAAGGAATTCTGCGGTGTTAGTGAAGCGCTAGAACAACTAGACAGTGGATTAGGTTATAACACACAAACCTTTTATTGTTTAGTACGCTCTCTAACGCCACGACGCGTTTCGATAACATCTACCTGAGGAAGATAGCATCTGCTATCGAAACGCGTCGTGGCGTTAGAGAGCGTACTAAACAATAAAAGGTTTGTGTGTTATAACCTAATCCACTGTCTAGTTGTTCTAGCGCTTCACTAACACCGCAGAATTCCTTCTTTCTAGATGACAGGAGCTGTCCGGTACAGCAGATGAGCATGGCAGGAAGGCTGATGGGTGGTCAGGGTAGATCAGCAGGCAGGTACCGCAGATAGTCAGACGGGTGCTCCTGGTAGGCAAGCAGGCGGGTACGGAGGATAGCCAGACAGGTGCTCTGGGTAGGCAAGCAGGCGGGCACGGCAGGTAACTGGCAGAGACAGGTGCTCCGGGTAGGCAAACTGGCGGGCACAACAGGTAATAGACAGGTGCTCCGGGTAAGCAGGCTGGCGGGCATGGCAGGTAACTGGCAGGTGCTCCAGGTAGGCAGGCTGGCGGGCAGAACTGTTAGACAGACTGGCGAGCTGGACTGACATGCAGCGGGACCTGAGGGCTGAAGCAAGTGTTAGCACACGGAACAGCAACCTTGCACAGGCGCCTCCATTTTGGAGGAGGTGCTTTATATAGGAGAGATCCTCCGGCCATTGGCCAGGGACTCTATAGGACGGTGCGCGCGGCCCCTTTAAGAGGGAGGGAACGCGCGCCCTTTGCACAGTGCCCCGGAAGCTGCGCGCGGTGCGCACCACAGCAGCAGGCTAGCAGGAAGACGCCGGACCGCTGTGGTGAGGGGAACGGCATACGCCGATGCTACATTTGGTAATGGGCCCAGACTTTTCGGTCTGGGTTTTAGGAACGACTGGTAGAGCTGGGAGGGACTGGTGATTGTTCCCATCTTCCAATCCAGGAGTTACAACTGTGTTAAAAGGGTAGCTAAACTGCCTCAGAGTTGTCTGCGAGTGGAGGTGGAAAGACTTTTTGGTGTTTTTTTCTCTGCCAGAGACTAAGAGCTGGACACTTGTCTGAACAGGTGAGTCCTTGCTTCCAGATGGACTGTTCACTTTCTGTTTGTTTTTTATTTCCCTTTGTTCCAGAAGAAAGGCTCTTTGTTTTCTTTTATGTGAATGTTTATGAAGTCTAAGAAGCTTCGTGCCTGTGTTGGACCTGGTGCCTACCAAAGAGTGAATTCCCTACACAAGCCATATATTCATGTGACTGCTGCAGTAAATCAGTGGTCTCATGCTGTACATGCTTTCATCATCACTGAGGCTAGTGATTGGCACCAATGATCACATGGATTTATGACTTGTCATTTCAGCAGGAGGCTAAAGATCAACAGTGTCCAGTGGAGCATTGGTGCTTGATCAGCGGGTCATTTAACTGAATAATGTTGGATTTTACGATATACATCTTTTACATAATTAAACATCTTTATTAGCCTTGGGGGGGGGGGTGCTAATCGGTCCCCTGAAGCAACAGATATGGACATGCTCTGGATGAAAATAAGGATGATCTGTCTTGTTCATCTTCAGAGAGAGCAAAAACTTCGGCCACATACGGTATAGAAGTGCTTTTCCACTGACGTATATTGACTCTGTCTTCCCAATAAGCATAAAACAGACAATTGAAATATGGCCTTGGGTCTGAGAGCTCTGTATTTACATGCAGATTCGGTCGCAGACTATAGATAGGGTTGGAAATGTGCATAATTATATGTATTGGCTAGATGAATTATTCTTGGCTTTGTATACATTTTTTATACTTACATAAAGATGTCTTATTTTTTTTTTCTTGATCACTCCATTTTTCTGTTCAACTTGTTACTATGCTGTAGTTTGTTTTAAAAGCCGTAGTGCATATAGAAAGAATAACATTAAAAGAAACGTCAAATAAATGTTTATTTTAAATAACAACCTGATGAAACGTCCCTGTGGTTTACTGTACGCACTTAGCATTTGAAATGTCAAACATGCTGAGCCTTTGCAATGTCTGAGCCTTGTGGTTGGAAGCACAGCCTAAGCCTCCGCTGACAAAATCAATGCTACCCTTACAGTTGTGTGTTTCTTCAGAAATGCCAATGAAATATCCATCAAATACAAAGCGGGATTGGTCGTCGGGTGTTCCTTGGTCTGATTTGTTACACTCTTCTTTTTCAGACACATAGGGTGACCGTAGCTTGTGTGCGGTGGTAAAGAAAAAAAGCTAGCCGTAGAAGAATATAATTTTGCTGCCATTTTGAAAAATCAGTCATAGAAATAAAAAGAGTAATGTACTTCCAAAACATCGATCAAAAATAATTTTGATGTATTGAATTTTTTGGGGACTAGAATATTATTGTTGCATGATATTGTATACTGCTAAGAATATCATACGTAGACAGTAATGTTGTTTCTATGGTAGCAGTTCCAGAGGGAAAAGTATTACTTATATAAAAGTGAGAAAAAAAATCACATTTTATGAAAAGTAAAAACATTTCAGCTGGTTCTTCACAAACATGAAAGCTTCTCCAAGTCCATAAATAGCTCGAAGGAAACCTGACTCTAAAATAATCTTATATGGGAGTATGAGCTATGATACAATGTTAGATTGTTTTTTTAAAGGTCTTTCCGTTTTTTGAAAACCCCTCTCCCCTGACTGCAGTTTGTTTTAAAAAATCAAGCTGTGTTTTACTCGCCCTCTGCTTTTGCACCCAGTGTGTGTTATTGTCTGCAGCGCTCACATCATGTCAGCAGTGCTGCAGCCAATCTGTGAACTCAGCGCCTCTGAATGGCCAAACTACTGAGCTCAGTTATTGGCAGACTCTAGAAGCAGCAGATTAAGTGCTGGACCCTTGGAGGGTAGGTAAGGCACAATTGTGGTTCTTTAAAACAAACTACAACTTCTAAACCTGGACAAACCCCTTTAAGGCTATGTGCCCACGACGAGTTATAGGTGAGTTTTAGACGCTGCGTATTTTCACTGTGCAGAAAATGGAGCATCTTACAGTTCCAGCCAAGTGGGAGGAATTAATATAAATCTCATGCCCACTGTGCTTGTTTTTACTCAGCATAAACTGACCTGCGGTGCATGCTTCAAATACGCAACATGTCTTTTCTCTTGCAGTTACGCTGAGTTTTCTGTGCAGCTTTTTCCCATAGACTAGCAATAGATGCGAGAAATCTGCAGGTAAGAAACGCACTTGTGTTTTTAGTGCGTTTCTGCAGTGGAAACGCATCAAAAATGCATTTAATCCGCACATGACTGTATCAATAAAGTTTTGTCAAAGCCAAAGACCAGGAAGTATAAAAAAAAAAGCAGTTTTGTTTAAAACATGACATATCAAAAAGCGATAAAAACTGCGTCAAAAACGCAAGTAAGCTACTTTACTTAATGGGTGCAGGAATGGTTCAGAAAATGTGCAACATCAAAACTCATCAAAAGCTTTTTGTGGGAACTTGGCTTCAGGGACTGTCAGCACAGAATGACTGCTCAAACCAAGTACAGACGCTTGGTGCACCCTTGGCATGGCCAGAACTCATAGACGTGAATAGGTGATTTTGAGCTGTGACACTGTCCAAAAAAATACATGGATATGTAAACAGCACCGTAGACTAGATTAAGTATGTGTTCTACCCGTGAAAAGCACAGATAGAAGACTTACTTGAAAAACAACGGCTGAATGGGGAATCGTACTGAGGCCAGTGATTGTAACAACCATAGGCCAGCGTCAATGGAAAAAAGATTAGCGATAAACTTATTCTATCATGGGTAGTAGTTTGTGAGAAGAGCGAAGCATCAAACTATACGGCTCTGTTCTAGTGTTCATCAATACTCGATCATGGTGCTGCTCATCTTGTATGTCGGCAATGTTCAGTGCTTAAAAGGAATCCCGCTTGACAATGTTATTCCATACTACGAGCTGCTTACTGTTCGCTACTTCTAATGATCCATCTGACCTTAGCAAACCTCTTGTCACACTATCATTGTGTTCCTTAGGATCTGGAATCAATTTCTATAATTCAGCCTCGCAAGAGATATAAGAATAGATAGCTGCGCTAGTATTGCAGGGGCTACTCTAGGCTGTCACGCCGAGAAAATAGTAATTTGTTGCATGTCAGGAGGCGAAGCTAGCCTTTATAATGCAATAAATGTTGTTACAGAGTTCCTCTATACTGTAACCTGTTATCTTTTCAGCATCCATCACCTTTAGCATTTACCAGACATTACTAATTGTGCTATTTATCGTCAGTGGAGCTGAAACCATACTTAATACTTCAGGTAGGTCTATATCTCAGCACATGCTGCAACAATTATTTGCACGTGAAAGATTTTTTAATTTGCTGCAGTTACATCAATATTTGAAAAATTTGCAATCTGCAGAGAATGTTATTTACCGTCATAAATGGTACTGTAAACGAGCAGCATTGATTTTTTTTCCACTCGTCTTCTGTAGACTTGATTGATTTTCTTCTGCAACTCTTTAGTGTCTATGTAGATTTTCTTTTAACTTGGGGTTTGACCCTGAACCTCTACAAAAACACTGGACACAGACGATATAAAATACACACAAGCTGCTTGATTTCTTCAATCATCTTGTGTTAAACATTTCCAAGATTACCATGAAATTTACCAGGGGACTTGTAAAAAGTGGCCTATTTTTGACCAACATGTCAAGTTAAAGAAAATATAAGTCAAGATGTGCAGGTTCCCAGACTTTACATGACTTGTTTATGGATATCACAAGGGCTGTAAGATCACATTCCGCCACTAAATAAACCTTCATAGAAATGGTAATTTCTCCCCCCGATTCCCCATGTTAACATGGCCAGCAATTAGCCAGTAAACGCTTATCGAATCTTTTTTGCAGGGCTAAAAATTATCGTTGGTCAGCAGCGCTTCTCCACGTCTAAATAACAAGTGCTGTCGACAAAAATTATAATGTGCAATCTATTAAACCCTCCCCAAGATCAAGAGCATCCTGATCAACTTCCTATATTATCAAACTGTGATCATACATGCAGAAAATCTGCTTGTGTAAAAAGACCATTAAAACTCGACTATTTTTAATCTCTCTATTTTCACCCTTATCTCTCAAGAACCTTAACGTTTCAATTTTTTTTGTTGACAGAGCCTATGTGGTCTTGTTTTTTGTTGGATGACTTGTAGCTTTGACTGCACCCATTAAGTTACCATATATTTCATGGGTGAAGGCTACTGAGGAATGTGTCGTCAAAAGCCATATTTTTGTCTTTTGAGACTTTTTTTTATTTTTCTGTGTATTGAGCCATATGAGGCTTGTATTTCTTGTATTGTTTACATATTTTTTTTAGTACTTCAACGGGACTCAAACCTGTGATCTTTTGCAGGCTTGTATAATATACTGAAATACACTGCAATTGTCGCTTTAGTGATCTCTTTTGGAGTGATCTCTGCCGTGTGTCATCAAACTACACAAACTTGTTTCTGGGAAGCTCATGGGGTGGTTTCCTAGCAGCTATTTTACCATGAAGGCCTGCTGCACAATGTCTCCTCTTAACAGTTGTTGTAGAGATGTGTCTGCTGCTAGAACTCTGTGTGGCATTGACCTGGTCTCTAATCTGAGCTGCTGTTAACCTGCGATTTCTGAGGCTGGTGACTCGGATAAACTTATCCTCAGAAGCAGAGGTGACTCTTGGTCTTCCTTTCCTGGGGCGGTCCTCATGTGAGCCAGTTTCTTTGTAGCGCTTGATGGTTTTTGCAACTGCACTTGGAGACACTTTGAAAGTTTTCCCAATTTTTCGGACTGACTGACCTTCATTTCTTAAAGTAATGATGGCCACTCGTTTTTCTTTACTTAGCTGCTTTTTTCTTGCCATAATACAAATTCTAACAGTCTATTCAGTAGGACTATCAGCTGTGTATCCACCTGACTTCTGCACAACACAACTGATGGTCCCAACCCCATTTATAAGGCAAGAAATCCCACTTATTAAACCCTGACAGGGCACACCTGTGAAGTGAAAACCATTTCCGGTGACTACCTCTTGAAGCTCATCAAGAGAATGCCAAGAGTGTGCAAAGCAGTCATCAAAGCAAAAGGTGGCTACTTTGAAGAACCTAGAATATAAGACATATTTTCAGTTGTTTCACACTTTTTTGTTAAGTATATAATTCCACATGTGTTAATTCATAGTTTTGATGCCTTCAGTGTGAATGTACAATTTTCAAAGTCATGAAAATGCAGAAAAATCTTTAAATGAGAAGTTGTGTCCAAACTTTTGGTCTGTACTGTATATATATATTTTCCCTCCTCCTGGTATACATGTCTCTCATCCTGGTATATATATATGCCCTCCATCCTGGTATTTATGTCCCTCATCCTGGTATATATGTCCCTCATCCTGGCCCCTCCATGGTATATATATATATATCCCCATTTTCGTATATGTTCCTTATCCTGGGCCTCATCCTGATATATATGTGCCTTATTCTGTGCCCCATCCTGGTATATATATCCCCTATCCTGGTATATGTCCCCCATTCTGCCTCTGTTCTTTAATATATAGAAAAAAATAAACCATTATATTCAGAGGCATACATAGAAGTCATGGGGCCCCATAGCAGAAGTATAAAGCTGTCACGCGTTGTCTAGAGCTGTGTATCTGTGGTCTATTCTAGATGCCGCTGTAAATTAAACTGTGAAATTCCCTCTTGTACTGCATGAGTTAATGCCAGTTCTATTGCTGTGTCCTGGTGGATGTGAGTTTCCGTGTGAGTCTTCTCCCCCTAGCCTTTAAGTAGCCTCTCCTTCCACCAGGTGGTGCTGCTGATAGAGTTTCACTATACACCTGGAAGCCCTGCTGTGCAGTCCTGTTCGTTTGTGCCACTGAAGTCCTTTCCTTTGAGATTGCTGTACCTTTGTTCTGTGGAGGGGGAGGTGAGGGGGATTAGCGCAGGGCTTGTGGAAGAGTTAGGGCTTAGGGTGGAGACCCAAACGTTCTCACCTTCAGAGATACCTTCTGGGTCAGGGCTATTCAGGTTTCTCAGTCTAGGGACAGACTAGTTTTCCCTGCTCACCCTGCTCGTATCTGCCATTTCCTCACCAGCATTCCCACTGCACCGTGACAAAAGCACTCCCCATAGTCCTCCATATAGTATAATGCACACCCCATAGTCCTCTATCTAATATAATTCTCCCCCCAAAGTCCTCCATATAGTATAATGCACCTCCATATTAGTATAATGCACGGCTTATAGTCGTCCATGTACTATAATGCACAGCTTATAGTCATCCATGTAGTATAATGCACAGACCATAGACATCCATGTAGTATAATGCACAGGACGTAGTCATCCATGTAGTATAATGCACAGACCATAGTCATCCATGTAGTATAATGCACAGACCATAGTCATCCATGTAGTATAATGCACAGACCATAGTCATCCATGTAGTATAATGCACAGACCATAGTCATCCATGTAGTATAATGCACAGACCATAGTCATCCATCTAGTATAATTCATAGACCATAGTCATCCATGTAGTATAATGCACAGACCATAGTCATCCATGTAGTATAATGCACAGACCATAGTCATCCATGTAGTATAATGCACAGACCATAGTCATCCATCCAGTATAATGACATGCACCCCGATGTCAGCTGTGGGCCTCTGGTTGGCCGGCAGTTTGTATTGCCGCTCACGGACCTGATGGGTCTGTGCGCTGCAATAGACGTCAGCTGGATATGCATCCGAGGACGCACATCCAGCTCAAATATTTTCTGGCGTCGGCAGGCCCCTCACACACCGGGCCCCATCGCAGCAGCGACTCCTGTGACTACGGTAGTTACACCCCTGCATACATGTATGTAACATGTTTGTTATTCTGTGTATTTTGGAACATTTATTTGCTTTCTGATACAGTTAAAGGCTATTCAGAAACTGAACTTCTTTTAGACGTCAAGAAACAAGCAATCCAGCAAGTTCTTCATATAAAGCAGTAAACTTTATTCATAAAAGGTTAACAGGTTGTCCATTTTCAGGAAAGTCGGCCCCAAACTGTGGAAAATACCTAAAGTAACAAACTCAACAGGTACCATGTACTCACCCACCCTGGTCCAGCGCTGGCTACCCACTGCTCTAAGGGTTGTCACTTCTATGATAGGAAAGTCATATTAGGAGCTTCTTAGTTTAGGTTTTGTTGAACTAAATCAATTAAAGAGTAACCGTTTTAATTTTTTTTTCAGAAATCCAGAGTACATCTGAAAATTTGAAAACCTAGAATAGCCGTCAAATGAGAAACAAAACAGAGGGCATAACAAGGTTTAAAATGTGCTTTGCAGTTTGTCCAAACGCTAATGATAACAGCATTTAACTGAGCGCAAACATACTCCTAACTAATATCACTTAGACCAGAAATAGCTGCAGCAATGCAAGTAAGGCTGTGTGCCCACGATGCATTTTTTAAGCGTTTCCGCAGCGGCAAAAACGCTGCAGAAATGCTTAAAAAACGCATGGTAGGAGGCCTGCCATGTTCCCCAATGATAATCCGCATGTGGTGTGCACATGCTGCAGAAATTTCCGCTGCGGGTTATCATTGCGGAAAAAAATGCAGCACTACTAATTCTTTCCCGGAAGCGCTGCGTTTTCGCTGCCATTGACTTTCATTGGAACGCATGGATTCCGCATCACTGGATCTGTACATGCGGAATCCAAACGTTTCAATGTGCGGATGGTACCCGGGTGTGGAGGAGAGGAGACTCTCCTTCAGACCCGGGTACCATAGAACCTGTAAAAAAAAGAATTAAATAAAAAATAAATATTATATTTACCTTCTGATGGCCCCCGGTCTCCTTGTCTTCGCTTGCCGGCAGATCGCGGTGGACTGAAGGACCTGCGCTGAAGTCATAGTCATGTGACGGCAGGTCCTTCAGTGTAGTGCACCGCGAGCTGCCGGCAAGCCAGGACGGAGCGAATAAAGACTGCGGGGGCCATCAGAAGGTAAGTATAGATTAATTTTTTCATTTTTTACCATGCTTTACGGTCACACAATATAAATTCATGCCGTTTGCATGGATTTATATAGTGTGACGAAGTTGACAAGCACTTTCCAAGTGATGCTAAAATCGCTTGGAAAGCGCTTGTCAACCCGCATGCGGAAATGCATGTGAAGAACGCTTCACATCCGCATGTCCCTGGCAGGGAGATGCAGAAACGCTCAGGAAAAAATCCTGAATATTTCTGCATTGTGGGCACATAGCCTAACACAGTTCAACACTTTGAACACGGTTGCTGCGGATGTTGGCGCGCTTGCAGAAGCCGTTGGTGCACATAATACAATAGGAACAAAATCCCCTCAGAAACAGTTCTCTTATTAGCACCTAAACAGTGGAACCATAAATCCAAGCAATAGCCAGTCACTCCTTGATGTAGCAGGTTTGGGGTCACACAGTGATCCAGCTTGGGGCTGCAGGGTCCATATGCCAAGGGATGGATTGTTCCCTTAGTTAGGCCAGGCAGCTATGGACATCTCCTGGTAACCTCGCTGGTCTGCAGATGTGATTCGGCTGCAGGATTATCTTCGCCCCTCACACACTGTGTGGCCGACTTCTAGCTCTCACTCTGTGCCTGTCTCCTGCTCTCCAGGATCAGACTCTCACAGGTCTAACATGAAGGATTGCACACATCTCTGTCTCCTGCTAGCTCAACCTGCTAAGCCAATCAGTCCCTTCTTCTGCTGCTCCTCCTAACCTATGATGCAAAGAAGAGCAATGTCTGCTTGGAGTTGTAGTCCAGGGCAGTGCAGCAAGAGAATCATTAATGACTGCTGCTGTGAATGTCTGTGTAATCCCAGCAGCAGCAGTAGTCTCTGTACAGGTAGGTCTCACTGCAGGTATTACAATCTTATTAGAGAAATTGTTTCTTTTTCCTCCTGGACTGATCATTCATTCACTTGGAAATTTTATGTACCAATATATTATATAGTATCTATAATAAAATGGAAAATCTTAAAGAGAATCTGTCATGTGAAGAAACATTAATTCCACATCTGCAGGTTAATCGCATTCTGAAGTCGTGCACTGAAATTAACTTTATTCCTCCCGGCAGCCTCAGGCTATTAGTCATGGAGGGCTTTAGTTACCGCTTAGTGCATAGTGAGAGATGGCTGAAACCATGTTCCGGCACTGTCTGACAGCCGGCTTTGTACTGTTGAGCTGGCTGTCAGTTAGTGCCGGGGTGTAGTTTCAGCTGCTCATTGTATACTCAGTGGTAAATGAAGCCGTGCCTCTATGACTGAAAGCCAGAGACTAAAGTTAATTTCCTCCTGGCAGCCAGGCCTTCAGTACAGCAGCTGCATGGCTTCAGAACTCATATCTGTAGATTAACCCCATATCTGCAGGTTGAAAGTGTTTTTTTCACATGATAGGTTTCCTTTAAGTATTGTCTTGGTGATTACTACTACATATTTAGTTACATTTTTCTTAGGTATAGGAGAAGGTTAACATAATAAAACCAGCTGGAGATGTGATAAAAAAATATTTCATGCTGGTGCCATGGCTGCAGGTATACTCTTTCATAAAAATAGCAAAAGTAAAATTCATAATTATATATGTATTGATGACTGCAGCATTTTTAGAACATTTTTAACAAAAAAATAACATTGCTAAAAAGGAAACATAGAACAGCCTTCAAACGAGAAACAGCGACCATCTGTTATAATTGTAGGTCATCATATGTTGTTTAAAAATATATTAATTAGCATATGGAAAATGTTGGTTCTTCAAGTTGACCTTTAGAAATTATTGTATGGTCAAACAAAATCAGAAAACCAGTCAGGGAAGGGAGAGGTAGAAAAAAAGTAAAAAAAATATTTGACTCTTTCTAATTATGAAGAGTAGAAAATTAGCTGTGTAGAAAGGCAAAATGAGTAGAGATGAGCGAACCTGAACTGTAAAATGGAAGAGAGTACGTTTTTAAAGGGAACCTGTCAGGTCAGATAACGTTATTTACCTGCAGACATTGGATTATTCTGCAGGTAAATAGCATTATAAATCTGGCTGGCCGCAGTAGTAAAAACGCTTATTCCTGGAAAAATGTTATTTTATTCTTCCTGGGAGCTGCTGGCTTTCAGTCATACAGGCGTGCTGTATTGGCTATAGTCACGCCAAAACACTTTGACTGACAGCTCACAGTGCCGTGCATCAGTGCAAAGCTGTCTGTCAAGCAAAGAGCTGGGACATGCTTACAGTCGGCTCTCAAAGTACTGTGAGCAGTGACTGTAGCTGCACTGGCGCGCCTGTATGACTGATAGCCAGCAGCTCCCGGGAGGAATCAAGTTCATTTTCTTCCAGGTGCCATGTTTTCTGTACAGCAGCCAGGCACCTTCACAGCTCTATTATCCAGCAGATTAACTTTAAATCTGCAGGTTAATAGCGTTATTTGACCTGAAAGGTATCCTTTAAGGAGAATGGCGATGAAGTGTTTTAGCTAAAAGTAGTGTAAAATTTTAGTGGATATCACTTCGTATTTGTTTTTGAAGCATGGTAAAAAGAGTTATGCCCTGAGGTGGAGGAGATGATATTAATAAGACCTTTGTTAGTCTGTACTTTGGAGGACCAGAGAGAAGCCTTACCAGGGGGGATCTGCTATTTGCTTTACAAATAGTGGTATTAAAAAGTAGGGCAAAATTTGGTGTTAAAATGTTTTAAAAAAAGGGCCTACTTAGTCACATCCTTTTCTGATATTTTTCAGAATCATGAAGTGGTTTGTCATACCACCTGAATAGAATTTTGTAAACCGCTCCATGGAGGAACTTACTACACAACAAACGATGTTGTGTTAGCAGTTCTCCATTGATAGATGTGAAGGCATTGACTAAAACCTTATGCCCTTTTATTTTGTGGGGCTGTAACATACTGGGTTTGGATATAGCAAGTACAGAGAGTAGAAAGAGCTAAACAATAGCCCTCTTATGTTATGTGCTTGCTGGTGGCGGCGTAGACTTTTCATACTGTGGTAATATTCCAAGGTATCCTAAGAAAAAACTGTGAGAGCAGATGGGATTTTGTGATCTAGAGGTGTTCATGTCTCATTTCTCTTAGTTCAGATATTATACATACAGACCGTTACCAAGAACGGCAAGTAAAACAAAGTACAGTGAGGACAGGAAATAGAAAACACCTTTGCTTGCATTTTTTACTTACATCAGGAAGAAAAGCCAATAAAAGATAAGATTTATCACCACCGCTAACAACGATGCGATGGTAATATACTTAATCTTTCCTAAAGTGAGTTGTCCATTCCGTAAGGATCGTAATGGCGCCATAGTCAAATGAGGAAGCAAAGATAGAGATATTTCATTTCATCAGAAGAGCCAGGCGAACGTACAGCGTTTGTATGAAAAGTGGCGTCTATTAAGGATCAGTTTAGTCCGAAAGTACTATTTGTAAAGGGTTTGCTTGTTTGTCAGTTAGGATGTAATAATTGGTTGGAGTTTCTATCTTGGATTCTGATTTAAAAGAGATCAACATAGAGGAAAATGTGTGACAGTCTGGAAGAGGTGCAGATTTCTTGACTGCAGAAAAAAAATGTGATTTTGATGTGAAATTGTTGGAGCCTAGCATAGATATATTCTCTGGCAGTCCATGAGACTTTGGTTACCTATGTGCTCTGTTCATGGTTAAGTCAACAAATCCGATTTTATTTAAAAAAAAAAAAAAAAAAAAAAAGAAATTGTGGCCTGCATCAAAGTAGGAGCACCGGATTTATCAGTTAAAAAATAGGTTTTTAATTATCTAATGACATTTAATTCTGATGTTTGAAAACCCCTGTTGATGTAAATCAAGTTATGAAATTTCTATCTTTTCTTAAGGGCAAACTGTCGGTAGGATCAACCTTCTTAAGTCGTGTATATGGGCATGTAGATCATAGGAAGCTGGATAAAATGATACCTTGATACCTGCGATCCGATGTGTTATTGCAGATAAATATATTTTTTTATTTGTAAATACACTGTTAAAATCTCCCTGCATCCAGAGCTTATTTTAAATAGGCATTAACAAGGTTCAATGACTGACAGAAAGGGGGCATTACCATGCAACGACTGACAGTCTTCTCTTCTGATCTCACTGCAGAGCTGTGTATGATGATAACTAGCACAGTACAGCAGAACTGAACTTTGTTTTGTTACAAACACACTTACAACTGCATCTAGTTTGCTTTTGTCCTGTTTTAGTGCTTCAGCTTCCATTTCACAGGCCGCCAGTGTGGAAGGAGGGACAGTATGACAGAGCTGACCGCACTATGAGAAGACAACTGCTGCTGCAAATGTGTTTGTGATGAGATAAAGATCAGTTCTGCTGTACTGTGTTATGTTATTTGTAATCACACTCAGATCTGTAGTGAAATCAGAAGAGCTAAGTGTCAGCCATTACATGTCTCACACTGGTAGCGCCCCCTTTCATTTATTAAGCTCTGAAGGCAGATTCCCTGGGAGATCTAAGTCTGGCCCATAGATATGATTTTATTCAACGTTCTGATCTAAATTCCCAAAGAGTTTAGGAGGAGTAATCCTACTAACAGATTCCCTTTAATGTCCATTTAGCGCATGATGAGAAGGTCTTTATCACAATCGGTAACGTGAGGAGTATTGTGCCTGTGGAGGCTTTATTGCTACCACAAATATTCATCTTCTCTCTGCCTCAGTCACATTCCTTACATAAGGAGCAGTGCTACATCTTATCGGGAAAGCTGTCTCTGATGATGAACAGTGATGCGTCTTCAGCTGTATTTTGGTGTAATAACTTTGTAAACATTACAAGATTGCATCTGGAGACTTTGCATATCGCAAGTAACAGAGCACAACTCTTGTCTTTTTCATGTAATTATTCTGGTTGTATTTTCGTATAATTTTCCTTTAAGTCTTTAATTTTAGAATAGATATTTTTAAAAGGCTGTGGAAATATTAAGTTTATTGTCAGTCTCCTTGATTACTGGTGTAATTACTCTCAAGCAGCTCACACAATACTTAGAGAACAATTTGCTGCCAGTGTAATACAAAAGCGCTTAACCCCTCAACGTTTAGTGGAATATATTTATAATTACACATTTTCGATAGGAATTCAACATAGCGTCAACTTTAATATGCAGGCACTGTGATCACCGTACAAGTAAATTAGCAGATTTTACAAAGTTCAACTCTGGCTTCCCAGCCTCACAACATCAACTAAATAATGTAAATTAAAACCAAACATTAACAGATTCTCATTTTATGTAAGAGGCTGTACTTGGCAATTAGGAGATGAATCTCAATGTGTCTCCTGATGCTGATGGTTATCGTTGACACTTGTCACAATTCTCAAGTGTACTACGGTCTTGAGTCTTAAAGTAATGCATTCACTACCTCCTCAGCATACTTTAACTGCTTCTAGAAGTATATGGAAATGCTCTAGCATGCAGTGGAAATGAGTACTTCTTCCATAAAGACTAAGGCTTTAAATAATAAATCAAGCCCAGTCAAGGTTAAAGTTTAGTTTTTCCAAAAGCTTAACTCTGAGATTCTCTTAGCATTTAGGATTCGGTGCGGCCAGGTATCACTGTTTGCAGATCATGCATGTGTACATGTCAGAAAAAGGTCAACCATTTGGCATATTAGAAACCTCTGGGATGTGGGGAAAAAATCAATTTTAATTAGGACTCTGGTAGCAGACCTTATATACCTCAGTACACCTCCAGGCACTCAAGGACATTTAAGATAAATTGCCACAGAAGTATTTTCAAGCGGTGAAAAAGCTTGACAAGGTTCTGATCAGATAAAATAATTTAATAACAATCTTACAGCCGACAAGACCATTTCGTAAAGGGATTTTTTTTCTAATTCTCATATTTCTGAGTCCACTTTCATTCTTTTTTTCTTTCTGTCTTAACTCTCTTTCCTTCCTTTCCTTCCTTTGCTTTCGCTTTTCTTTATTTCTTTCTTTGACTTTTCTTTCTCTTTCTTACTCCCTTTCTTTCACTTTTTTATGCTTTAATTTTTCAAGCAAATTGCTTCTTTAGAGAAAAAGAGGACTTGAACTCTATAGCGCCACCTATTGGAAGCAGCAATCCTTCAAGTCACAATCAACCCTTTAACAAGTCGCGCAATATGACTTAGGATAAAAGTCAAATCAGAATCTCAATTTGCAGAGATGGTGTTTCGGGCTGTTGGCCCTCGTCAGTGCAAAGTATGAGAACTGATTTGGCTAGGTGAGAGGCTAACACTGGAATCTAAGGGGTAACTTTTCTCCTTGTGGAGAGTGACATACCGGCTCTGGCATGTCAAGGTAAGGAGGCTTATTCTCCATGCAATGCCATTTTTTTTTTCGTTCTTTCTCTCTTGTTCTTTCTCTCTTTATTCCCTTTTGTCCTACTTTGGCTCTAAGGAGGGTTTTAAAATCTGTATAAGAAATTTTTTTCAAATTTTGGTGGAAAATAAGTATTTGGTCAATTACAAAAGTTCATCTCAATACTTTTTTATATATCCTTTGTTGGCAATGACAGAGGTCAAACGTTTTCTTTAAGTCTTCACAAGGTTGGCACACACTGTTTCTGGTATGTTGGCCCATTCCTCCATGCAGACCTCCTCTAGAGCAGTGATGTTTTGGGGCTGTCGCTGGGCAACACAAACTTTCAACTCTCTCCAAAGGTTTTCTATAGGGTTTAGATCTGGAGACTGACCAGGCCACTCCAGGACCTTGAAATGCTTCTTACGAAGCCACTCCTTCTTTGCCCTGGTGGTGTGCTTGGGATGATTGTCATGCTGAAAGACCCAACCACGTTTCAACTTTAATGCCCTTGCTGATGGAAGGAGGTTTGCACTCAAAATCTCACAATACATGGCCCCATTCATTCTTTCTTGTACACGGATCAGTCGTCCTGGTCCCTTGGCAGAGAAACTGCCTCAAAGCATGATGTTGCCACCCCCCATGCTTCACAGTAAGTATGTCGTTCTTTGGATTCAACTCAGCATTTCTTCTCCTCCAAACACGACGAGTGGTGTTTCTACCAAACAGTTCTACTTTGGTTTCATCTGACCACATGACATTCTCCCAATACTCTTCTGGATCATCCAAATGCTCTCTAGCAAACTTCAGACGGACCCAGACATGTAATGGCTTAAGCAGGGTGACACGTCTGGCACTGCAGGATCTGAATCTCTGGCGGCGTAGTGTGTTACTGATGGTAGCCTGTGTAATGTTGGTCCCAGCTCTCTGCAGGTCATTCACTAGGTCCCCCCGTGTGGTTCTGGGATTTTTACTCACCATTCTTGAGATCATTTTGAACCCACGGGGTGAGATCTTGTGTGGAGCCCCAGATCGATGGAGATTATCAGTGGTCTTGTATGTTTTCCATTTTCTAATTATTACTCCCACAGTTGATTTCTTCACACCAAGCTGCTTGCCTATTGCAGATTCAGTCTTCCCAGTCTGGTGCAGGGCTACAATTCTGTTTCTGGTGTCCTTCAACAGCTTTGTTCTTCACCATAGTGGAGTTTGGAGTGTGACTGTTTGAGGTTGCGGACAGGTGTCTTTTATGCTGATAACAAGTTCAAACAGGTGCCAGTACTACAGGTAATGAGTGGAGGACAGAGAAGCCTCTTAAAGAAAAAGTTACAGGTCTGTGAGAGCCAGAAATCTTGCTTGTTTGTAGGTGACCAAATACTTATTTTTTTTGTTCAAATTTTGGTGGAAAATTCTTTCCAAATCAGGCAATGTGATTTTCAGGATTTGTTTTCTCATTTTGTCTCTCATAGTTGAGGTCTACCTATGATGTCAATTACAGGCCTCTTTCATCTTTTTAAGTGGGAGAACTTGCACAATTGGTGGCTGACTAAATACTTTTTTTCCCCACTGTATGTGCTCAACAAAATGTTTGTGTCCTGTACATACATATTGTGGTAAAGGGGCTTGCTCTGCTATATGCGGAGGTAGACACGGAACACTGTCTCTTTAAATTTCGGGTTGGTTTATTAAAACGTCATAAACCAACCAGGAGTCCATAAAGTAAACACAGCCCATTCGGCATAACGGCAAAACAAAATACAAAGATGCAGCACAGTCCGTATATCTGCCGGGGTTCAGCCACTCAGGGTTAGTCACACACGGTTCAGCACAACACATGCAAACTCCTCTCTGGGGCAAGCCTCTTCAGATACTGAACCATTCCTGAGTTCCAAGGCTGGCTATTTAAAAGCCTAGACCACTTCCTGGGATGGAGATATGGTGGATGGCCTCCCTTCCACACTTTAGCTGTCCAAATATAAAACATGGCCTTTTAAATATGGCTGCTTAACCCTCTCTGCACCTACCATGCAGGAGAAATATCTCCCTACAAGTATTCTGCCAGTGACTTTGTCACAATATGTAGAATTAAAAATCTGAAAGTGTTTCATGTATTGATTTCTTGCTTATTTGGATTGAACCCACTAGTGCAGAATGGGCAGTGTTCAAGAGATTTGCAGTATACTGTATGTTAGAGCATTAGCAATGGATGCCACAACTCCTTCACTACAGATGTAGCAAAGGTTATCACCGCTTACAATACACCATCTTGATAACTTGTCACTAAAGGTTATCTCAGAGGATTAAGATAACATTGCACAATCCATGGACCAATGTTAAATTAGGTTTCAAATTACACTTTTTTGTGCCATGATATCCCAGTTCTCAGTTATGTGAGTGAAGATAATGTTTCCACGATCTCTATTTTATTGTGTAAATTTACAAAGGTAAAGTTTACAATGTACTGTCATTTTAGGTCACTTCTCAGACTAAGCTGTGATGAGTGAATTTGAGGAATTACTCTATTTCTTGCCATTACATGGCTTGCATTTTTCAACAATTTTCTCTTCTGCAGGCTTAATCTCCAATTTTCAGTTGTGTCTTAGCTAGTGCATGGAAATTAGGTACAAATATATCTCTTATACACTACATACATAGAGAAAGATTTCTGCTTTTCTTTCTTTGTGTAGCGCATTGAGAGCAGCAGAACTGAGCAGTGTAGCACCGAATCCAGCTCTGAATTAAAACACTAACAAAATATGCTACAGTACAATCTTTCTGTTCTCATCTACCACTATGTTCCTCCCTCCCCATCTCTCTCCCCTCCTGGATTTCTTTTCCCTTAATAATAAAGACCTTCATTTAAAAACTGCATTTTTTGTTTTATTTGTGTTATCTTTGTCTAATATTT
Organism: Phyllobates terribilis; assembly: GCF_046119375.1. NCBI lineage: Eukaryota > Metazoa > Chordata > Amphibia > Anura > Dendrobatidae > Phyllobates > Phyllobates terribilis. The sequence goes on along the minus strand of NW_027362763.1, from coordinate 453,902,312 downwards.
AAATATTTTTTTTTTTAACTGAAACATTTGAGTGTGACAAACGTGCAAAAGAATAAGAAATCAGGAAGGGGAAACACTTTTTCACACCACTGTAGCTTCAATACACATCACCTAGCCATGGTGGCCATCTATGCACCAAAAAGTCACTATCACCATGAATGAAACAATCTGGTGATATTCCATCCATAAAAGGACACCGAGATTATATACAAAAGGTTAAGCTTACAGGATCGACCAAAAATGGGAAACTCCTCATAGGTTCAACACATCCATCATTCCAACTTTATATCAAAAAATATTTATTGGAATAATATAGTTGTAATATAACAACATGCATAAAATGAACATAAGGATCCCAGTGTGGGGTCTAGTTTGGGCACTGCTATTTAGATGGTATATAATCTCATATTTATTACAGTTAACTATTTCTGTTCTTACACTTTTCACTTGGGTGCCTACATAATATCATGGACATCCTACAGTATGTCTTTTTTTCTCATCTCACCCTTTTGTCATTAAGGTATTACAAATATTATAAAAGAAGTGAACACAATGCCATTGTTAAATTATGCTTTGCCATTCTTTTTTTTTTCCTTTTCACCTGGGTAAATTAATCTTGAGCACTAATAATATTTAGTATTTCAATGAGGAGATTAGTTTATATTTAAATTTGAAAGACGTTTAAAGTACTAACTTAATCAGTTCAGGGTGACCTACCCTTTGAGTGATAAGAGAGTGCCTAGCACACCAGATTCTTAAAACATGAGCTGAAGCATTGTACTGTACATTACAATAAATGCCAGGTCACTTTGATCCGCTTAAATTTTATAAAAATGACATGAAGCACAAATTATATGATGAACTTTTACATTGTTTCCTATGTAACATCAGCTAGTTTCTCTCCATTATGATTTTATTTTTGTGATCTAGTGCATTATTAATACTTATGAAACTATATAGAAAAAGCCTATCTCAAAAGTACATAAATAGCACAATGTCATTAAAGGGGTATTCCCATCTCCAAAATCCTGTCCCAATATGTAGTAGGGGTAATAATAATAAATTTAACAAATACCTTCAGTTAGAAATATAGTATAGTTCTTCAGATTAACTATGTCTCTTACCTTATGTAGGGCTCTCCAGTAGCTTATGTACCCATATTTACGACCACTAAGAGCTGTCTAACTAACTAACTGGCACTATATGAATTGTCATAACCATAGATACCAAAGCTATTGCAATGCCCTGCACATGGGGTAACCAACATAGCTAATCAGAAGAACTATACTACATTTCTAATTGGAGGTATTTGCTAATATTATTAATATTACACCTACTACATATTGGGATATGATCTTGGAGATGGGAATACTCCTTTAAACACTTCTACTACTATGGCTGGAGATTAGCAGTATGGCTTTTTACCAAGGGTAGTTCTGACCGTCAACTATATTTCTTTGTACATAACTCTTACAATTAAAGGGAATCTGTCAGGCGCAGGCCAGGAAACCTTACGCCTGCTCACATCACCTTGCTTCTGCAGATGTGTAGCATTGATGGGCAGCATACATGGAAGCCTTGCTCTTATAAGGACATCTTACTGTGTAGGCGACCATGGCAATGTAAGAAGGTGCGAGATTACCATCCCATCCCTGATGTCAGCTATCAATCAACATAAGGAGGCAGGCGCTAAGAATGTAAATGACCTTTGGAAAGCAGACTTTCGTTAGGTGCTCTGGGTGTGACTGAGACCCTAACTCCCCATTTGCATATCCATAAAATTGACGATTTCTCCAATAATAATAATGCCACAGACCGCAAACAGAAATGTTCCAATGCATTTAGATTTCAGTGCCCTACATGAGCACATAAACTGTTAAGGAGGGTACTTCTTTATTACCTTAATAACTTTCTGTTTACACAGGCAATCTGTTATTATAGGTTTATGCCCAACTAAAAAGTTAATGTGTCCACATGACATGTCATAAATGTCTGATTGGTTTCGGTCCCACTTCATGATCCTAGACCTCTGATCACCAAGTCACAGCTACTCCTTGACCCATTGGTTTACGAAGCAGGCGAATGCATAAGTGTGGGACCTCGCCAATGAAGTTGCTGGGAGTTATAGGTACTCAAAGATATCCATAGGGTCCTACTAACCGAAGGGAGGCTAAAAGACTGTCCTTTTTGGTCTTTGTTGGCCAGGTATATGCCTGTCCTACTACTCCATACAGAGGCATCCTTGAATAACTTTTTTTCTAGCATTGGGGTCTATGGGTGACTTATGCCTGTACAGTGACAAATACTTCTGAAGAAGCTCTCTACTTGTTCTCGCCTTTCATTTGTTATGTATGGCTGTTGCCAATGTAGGCACCATTCCTATCAGATGGGGAGAGTGGCACAATAAGTAGGCAGTGTAAGGATACTAAGAATTATGTCTGTTACCAAAAAAAAGATTGTATTACTCCTAGGATCTAAAGGATCTGATTACTTGTAATTTCCAGTATGAGTGGTTGTATTAGAAATGATTCAGTGATGTGTCCCCATTGCTCCCCTTTGTCGTAGTCTGTAATAATTTATCAGAATGCCATTTGTTCCTCATATTTGAGAAGTCATTGTTTGTAATAGCGCTAAGCTTCTTTTGTAATCCTTATTTTAGATTCTTGGAATGAATTCTCACCTGCAGTTCAGTCTTACACGCTTCCATTTCTTGGATCATTGCACCTATCATTTTTTGTCACATTTTGACATTATTTTTATCTTCGTTGTGAAAATTGTAAGGTGTTAAGTCTGGAGACATTAATAAAAGTTTTCCCTATTTTGCATGTGTGCTTTACTTTTCTTCTGGACTGCGGTTTGCTTAACAATAGGAGAACGACATTGGGATTTTGCTACTGTTAAAATACAATTGTACTGTGTCAGCGCAGAGATTAAATGTTAAAGGCTGATTGGTTTTCTTTAACCTTCAGTTCTTTCTGTAACTTAAAATTATTTCCTGTAACGCAGATCACTAAAATGCTAGAAAAGAATATGGTTAAGGGGAATTCTAGTGTACTAGTAATTGTTGGACGTGGAGCATGAGTTTTATTTCCACAAAATTTGTACTTCGTGGAAAACCTTTACCCTCATATGTTGATTATGCTGCCCGTAACTAGTCTAACTATGCAAGCCAAGATACCAGTCAGTCATAAGGCAGCAATAGCCAATAAGCTCTTCCATTATAAAAATGCTTCACATTGCATATGGAGATCCTTAGTCTACATATTATCCAACATTGTAATCATCAAACCCAAATAAATCTGTTTTATTGAGTTCTGTGGTTGGTAAATCCAGACTTTCCCCGAAAATCCGTAAGAAAATTATGACAAAATCCACACATACTAACAGATGAAAACCGATCATAAAAGTCAAAAATGACATTAGATGTATATAGTGAAATTACAAAACTTTATTAAAACCAATTATTGGTGTGCCATGGAAATACAGAAGGAAAAAGAGAGGCACACACACCTGACCACATATAAGGTCATACAAAATATTAAATTGATTTATCAAAAAGGAGACCTATGGTGTATATATATCATCAATAAACATCAGGTCACCTGATGAAGACCCATAGGAATTATATGTTGTATCACAAAGTGCAAGTGCCCAGTGGTATATAGCATCAACTTAAATATAAGTGCCAGCAGCCGGACCGAAAATGTTAAATAAGCAAAATGGATGGAATTATAACTGTAACAGGACCTCCTAGAGGAGAGTGGTGCATGCCCCAATGCGTGTTTTAATGTTACCTTCAGATGTTACCATGATGAAGGTAACATACCAAAACACGCATGATGAAGGTAACATACCAAAACACGTGTCGGGGTGGGTGCCACTGTATTTCCATTGCACACCACTAATTAGTTTTAATAAATTTTTGTAATATCACTATATAAATCTTATGTAATTTTTTACTTTTATGATTGGTTTTCTTCTGTTGGTGTTGGTTCTTTCACTGATTGGTCTGTCATACACTTTGGTCTGGTAGATATAAGTATATGTATGCACAGTTGCTATATCTCCTTAGTGTGAGAAAAAATATATATATACAGTACAGACCAAAAGTTTGGACACACCTTCTCATTTAAAGATTTTTTTGTATTTTCATGACTATGAAAATTGTACATTCACACTGAAGGCATCAAAACTATGAATTAACACATGTGGAATTATATACTTAACAAAAAAGTGTGAAACAACTGAAAATATGTCTTATATTCTAGGTTCTTCAAAGTAGCCACCTTTTGCTTTGATGACTGCTTTGCATACTCTTGGCATTCTCTTGATGAGCTTCAAGAGGTAGTCACCGGAAATGGTTTTCACTTCACAGGTGTGCCCTGTCAGGTTTAATAAGTGGGATTTCTTGCCTTATAAATGGGGTTGGGACCATCAGTTGTGTTGTGCAGAAGTCTGGTGGATACACAGCTGATAGTCCTACGGAATAAGCTGTTAGAATTTGTATTATGGCAAGAAAAAAGCTGCTAAGTAAAGAAAAACAAGTGGCCATCATTACTTTAAGAAATGAAGGTCAGTCTGAAAAATTTGGAAAACTTTGAAAGTGTCCCCAAGTGCAGTTGCAAAAACCATCAAGCGCTACAAAGAAACTGGCTTACATGAGGACCGCCCCAGGAAAGGAAGACCAAGAGTCACCTCTGCTTCTGAGGATAAGTTTATCCGAGTCACCAGCCTCAGAAATCGCAGGTTAACAGCAGCTCAGATTAGAGACCAGGTCAATGCCACATAGAGTTCTAGCAGCAGACACATCTCTTCAACAACTGTTAAGAGGAGATTTTGTGCAGCAGGCCTTCATGATAAAATAGCTGCTAGGAAACCACTGCTAAGGACAGGCAACAAGCAGAAGAGACTTGTTTGGGCTAAAGAACACAAGGAATGGACATCAGACCAGTGGAAATCTGTGCTTTGGTCTGATGAGTCCAAGTTTGAGATCTTTGGTTCCAACCACTGTGTCTTTGTGCAATGCAGAAAAGGTGAACGGATGGACTCTACACGCCTGGTTCCCACCGTGAAGCATGGAGGAGGAGGTGTGATGGTGTGGGGGTGCTTTGCTGGTGACACTGTTGGGGATTTATTCAAAACTGAAGGCATACTGAACCAGCATGGCTACCACAGCATCTTGCAGCGGCATGCTATTCCATCCGGTTTGCGTTTAGTTGGACTATCATTTATTTTTCAACAGGACAATGACCCCAAACACACCTACAGGCTGTGTAAGGGCTATTTGACGAAGAAGGAGAGTGATGGGGTGCTACGCCAGATGACCTGCCCTCCACAGTCACCAGACCTGAACCCAATCGAGATGGTTTGGGGTGAGCTGGACTGCAGAGTGAAGGCAAAAGGGCCAACAAGTGCTAAGCATCTCTGGGAACTCCTTCAAGATTGTTGGAAGACCATTTCCAGTGACTACCTCTTGAAGCTCATCAAGAGAATGCCAAGAGTGTGCAAAGCAGTCATCAAAGCAAAAGGTGGCTACTTTGAAGAACCTAGAATATAAGACATATTTTCAGTTGTTTCACACTTTTTTGTTGAGTATATAATTCCACATGTGTTAATTCATAGTTTTGATGCCTTCAGTGTGAATGTACAATTTTCATAGTCATGAAAATACAGAAAAATCTTTAAATGAGAAGGTGTGTCCAAACTTTTGGTCTGTACTGTATGTGTGTGTGTGTGTGTAATATATATATATATATATATATATATATATATATATATACTCTGCTCAAAAACATAAAGGGAACACTTAAACAACAGAATATAGCTCCAAGTAAATCAAATTTCTGTGAAATCAAACTGTCCACTTAGGAAGCAACACTGATTGACAATCAACTTCACATGCTGTTGTGCAAATGGAATAGACCATAGATGGAAATTATTGGCAATTATCAAGACACCCTCAATAAAGGAGTGTTTCTGCAGGTTGGGACCACAGACCACATCTCAGTACCAATGCTTTCTGGCTGATGTTTTGGTCACTTTTGAATGTTGGTTGTGCTTTCACACTCGTGGTAGCATGAGACGGACTCTACAACCCACAGAAGTTGCTCAGGTAGTGCAGCTCATCCAGGATGGCACATCAATGCGAGCTGTGGCAAGAAGGTTTCCTGTTTCTGTCAGCGTAGTGTCCAGATGCTGGAGGCACTACCAGGAGACAGGCCAGTACACCAGGAGACGTGGAGGGGGCCATAGGAGGGCAACAACCCAGCAGCAGGACCGCTACCTCCGCCTTTGTGCAAGGAGAAACAGGAGGAGCACTGCCAGAGCTCTGCAAAATGACCTCCAGCAGGCCACAAATGTGCATGTGTCTCCACAAACGGTTAAAAACCGACTCCATGAGGGTGGTATGAGGGCCCGACATCCACAGATGAGGGTTGGTGCTCACAGCCCATCACCGTGCAGGACGCTTGGCATTTGCCACAGAACACCAGGATTGGCAAAGTCGCGACTGGCGCCCTGTGCTCTTCACAGATGAATGCAGGTTCACACTGAGCACATGTGACAGACGAGACAGTCTGGAGACGCCGTGGAGAGCGATCTGCTGCCTGCAACATCCTTCAGCATGATCGGTTTGGCAGTGGGTCAGTAATGGTGTGGGGTGGCATTTCTTTGGAGGGCCGCACAGCCCTCCATGTGCTCGCCAGAGGTAGCCTGACTGCCATTAGGTACCGAGGTGAGATCCTCAGACCCCTTGTGAGACCATTTGCTGGTGCGGTTGGCCCTGGGTTCCTCCTAATGCAGGACAATGTCAGACCTCATGTGACTGGAGTGTGTCAGCAGTTCCTGCAAGATGAAGGCATTGAAGCTATGGACTGGCCTGCCCGTTCCCCAGACCTGAATCCGATTGAGCACATCTGGGACATCATGTCTCGCTCCATCCACCAACGTCACATTGCACCACAGGCTGTCCAGGAGTTGGCGGATGCTTTAGTCCAGGTTTGGGAGGAGATCCCACAGGAGACCATCCGCCACCTCATCAGGAGCATGCCCAGGCGTTGTAGGGAGGTCATACAGGCACGTGGAGACCACACACAATACTGAGCCTCATTTTGACTTGTTTTAAGGACATTACATCAAAGTTGGATCAGCCTGTAGTGTGTTTTTCCACTTTAATTTTGGAGGTGACTCCAAATCCAGGCCTCCATTGGTTAATAAATTTGATTTCCATTGATGATTTTTGTGTGATTTTGTTGTCAGCACATTCAGCTTTGTACAGAACAAAGTATTCAATGAGAATATTTCATTAAAATCTAGGATGTGTTACCCACTATTGAGTAACTGTCAAATGGTGCTGTTTCAATATATGTTTTCTATATATATAATATATATATATTGTGAGGCAGTGACCGGGATCGTATACGAGGGATGTTCTATATCCCCCAGAATGTGTACAGAGACCTATTAAATCCATTGGAGTGCATTGCAGTCACAAACTCACCTGCGGCTGCAATGCAGGAATGAAGGTGAGCATTGACCTGGTCAGGCTATCTGGCTAAGGCAGATTAGGTAAAACCCAGCAGGGCCTTCATTTCTTGGGGGAGGTTACAGGAAGGCAGTGGGGCGGCCTCCTCCCTCCAACCTGGGGTTTCCAGTGGCTCTTGCCACAGGTCCTTTAAAACTTCTGCACTAAGGATTAGTGTTGTTCTATGTTGGAACCTGCTAGGAGCACAGCAGGAAAGCTCAGCAGGATTGAGGGTGGCTGAACCCACGCCTGGGAAGGCTCTGCACCTGTCAGGCTCTGAGCGGCCTGGTGCGGCCATTGCCCACGGCAACCGTTGTTTAAGTACTCGTGTTAACACGGCTGCAAACCGGAGGACTTTTCTGTTTACCCGTGAGTTGCTGAATAAAGCTGTTTATGTTGGACTTGCTTGGGTCACTGCCTCAGTTACTGCACGGTGTGAACACCGCTGCCTTACAATATATATTGCCCGTTCTTTTGTCTACTTAATGTCAAAATCCATACATGTAGATTTTGTTGTGTTTTTTTTCTGCCACATGATGGTAAGGTTTGAATTTTCCATCTTCATGTTGTACTGTAAATTTTCGGGCATTTGTGGTAACGGATGATCGTATCTGTCATATGTATGGAGAACTTTGGCTTTTTTTGTTGACACTTCTCATAACATGGATGCTTTCCTGATACTTTGGCTGACTTCCAACATCACATAGTAATGTCTGGAGGACGTGTTGCTTCTAGGTGGCCGTGGTTATAACACTGTGGTCCGGTCTCTGGTACAGTTTAGCAGGGATAGCTTATCAGTAGATTGATTGAGGAGGGGCAGAATGATCATATAAGTAGCTAGCTTGCATTGATGAGTGCATTATACCATGTTCATTTATTGAAACTTCTCCATGGATGACACTATATGAAATGTGTTATCTGTTTCTTACAACAGAGATTATGTATATTTACTTGCTGAGCATTAACCAATTCATTAGTTTTCCCATAAAATAAAACCTAAAATTCTTCAGTTTCCAGAATTTAGATATCCCTCTATATTTCCCTGAAGCCCTCACATGTATTTGATACAGTCAGACCTCAACCGCTCTCAAGTTATAAGACTGGGCAGCACAAATTTTAAGTGCAATCAGAAACCTGCTACGTTTGTAGTTGTGATGTTCCCAGGTACTTTATCATGTTGTGACAACTTGAACTTTTAGTTTAATTTTCCTTAGATCAACTCTACAACTAGGTATGTGACTGAATTCACAATTATCAGGCTTGACGTTTTAGGCGCTGGAGTTAACCCGAAAACTTTTCTGCACACATACAACATAAAGTTACAAAAATCAATTTTACCTAAGGAATTCTTTGGTTACATTGCTTTTTTTATTGAGATAAATTCTTGAAAATATACATGTTTGACATGATATCCAGGGCATTACTGAGGTAGTTGAGAAGCCATTTCAGGAACATCATTTCTTCCAATAACCCAAGAAAGGAAGCAGCTTTAGACTTCAGTGATAGTGATTTTTTTCTTATTGTTTATTATGCTTGCTTATATAGCACCAACATATTCCATAGCGTTTTACAGACATTATCTTCATTGTCCTCATTGGGGTTCACAATTTATATTCCTTATCAGTATGAATTGTGCTCATCAGGATGCAACTGTGCCCAAAGGAAGTTGAACATATCTTCAACCATGACTTCTAAAATTTCACCAGAACATCTTGTCTCATTCTTAACATGAACACTGTTTTTAGATACTCAAGTTTAATCTTATGACTTTCCTGATGAATAAAGGAAGTCATCTGTGTCTTGCAATAAGCAACCATTGATCTCCAGACCCAATGCTTCACCAATGAATGTTAAAGGAAACTATCAGGGCCATGTTTTATTTTCTTTTTGTTTTGTTTTTTATATAACTTTACAGTATTTTTTTGTTTGTAAAAAAAAATTAGCTGTAATTTTTAAAGTTTTTGACCATTTGAATTCTACAGCCTCTATGTAGCACGGTGCATAGCATGCTACAGGACATTCAAATCCATTAGTGTGCTTGTCTTCCTGCAGCCCTTATCATTCCTCTCTTGGTTATGGCCGTTTAAAGGGCTATTCCCAAAATCACAATGTGGCTTCATAATAATGTTTATTAATTTTGTAAAAATAGAATCCATTTTTAAATCTCCCCATTTTGCACATATCAACTTCTAAGGTTGACCTTTCAGGCTCTATTTACTGTTCAGTTGCCATTGGATCTGTCCTGTAGTTCCAGGGGCTTCCATCAATCCTGCACAGTTTAGCCTCTCTCTCAGCTGGCTTCCTGCCAGCATGGCTGTGCTATGTCTAGAGGGAGGCTTCTTCAGTGAGGGATGATGTCACAGAAATGGATGGAGCCTCCTTTATTACTGGGAGCTCCATGCCAGGAAGCAGCTTTGTGCCTGTGTGCTGGTAACTGCATGATAGGGCTTTGTATACAGGGCTAACAGGAGATATATACTGCAGTAGGGAGCTTAGAGGAGTGATGTACTGCAGGATTGACTGTGTACAGGGGGTGAGAGGAAATATATACTGCTAGATGGAGCTGTGTGTAGGGGCTGAATTTAGTTGAGTTGTGTTTGTTGTCTGCTAATGAGAGGTCATTGATGTGTAGCTGCAAATGCAAAGTGTAGAATTCACCTTATTATTCTGTGCACTGTCTGCCCCTATACAATATCCTCTCTGACCAATTTTATTTTCTGCCATGTACATCAATTTAGCTGCAGTGTGGTTTTACATCATTAACTAGTTTTAGGTAAAAATAAAGATTATTATTATCATTATTATTATTTAGGTCTCTTCCACAATGACAGAGCAGAGCTGTATTTGTTATCTGCTGCTGACAAATTATGTTTGTGAAACTGCAAGTGCTGCTGTATTGATGCATATGGCAGAGGATTATCTTCTGTCATATGCATTAATAGAGCAGCACTTGCAGTTTCACAAAATTGATCTGTCTACAGCAGGTTAGAAACACAGCTCTGCTCTGCTATTGTGGAGGAGAGTTCAGCTCTGCTAGAACCAGCTTATGATGTAAAACCACACTGCAGCTATACTGATGTAGATGATAGAAAATAAAATCAGTCAGGCAGAGTACTGTACAAGAGAAGAGTACACATAAAGCATCAGGTGAAATTTACACTTAGACTAGCTTGATGATAACTCAGAGAGGTCAGGCTAGTCAGGAGGACATATGAGAGGAGGAGGGGTCTGCAGCACTGAGGAGAAGCAAATGTTGCTGGGAAATGTTTTTTTAGCAGATAAGAATAGGACCTCCCTTTCAGCATTTCAATGCTGGATGCACACAGGGGCAGATAGAGATGAAAAAAGTCACAAAGGTACCAGAAAAAAATTCTATGTTGGGCTTAGTCTACATATTAACAATAGGTATGCATTTACTTTGCTTTGTGAAAAATAATATGACGCTAGGAACCCTTTTTATGACTTTGGTCATAAATTGGCTTAGAGGATCATTCAGAAAAGGAGAGCTATGGGTTACACTGTGAACTCATTTTGCAATCTATGTTCAGTGATAAACAAAGACTGTTAAAACTGTTGTAAGAATAATTTAACACAAAAATACCCAAATTTAACCAATGCCTCCAAAACTGTTTATATCCTTTTAACAGCAGTGTTCTTGGCATTTGAAGTTGACTTCATTTCGATAATACAGACTTCTAGTACTACCCATACCTTTGAGACATTCCTAGTGCTTTTTTATTCTAAATTAATTGTTACACAGTGCTTTTACGATTCTCCACTCTTCTAATTTGAGCTCTACCTCCACTGCATATATAAATGTGCAGCATATATCTGTTTTCTGCATGTAAACCATATTTTTCCAGTAACTACAAAGAAATCCACAATAAAAGCGACATATGAGCAGCGAGTTTAATAGCTTGCTCTTTAAAAGGGGGACAGTCAGCTGCTCTCAGCCTGTGCTTATCTCAGCACAAGTTGTATTAGATACACAGAATGACAAAAGATGATTGATTGTTGCTCTTAATGTCTCCCAACATGCATCTCCATTTGGTAGTAGAACTGTTATTGTGCTGCGGAGTTTCACTCTGATTTCACCAGAATGTTGTCTAGAAGTATAAAACGAGAAGTTTGCCATTTACACTGAGTCCTCTGAGTTTTATTGCACTACACTTTGGCTACTTGCAGTTCCAATTTTCACCACTGTTAATGACTGTACTTTCTTTGTACAAATGCACAACAGCTCCCCTATACTTTTATATTACAGACTCAGAGACTTTATACTTATATTTTTTTTCTTTTGCTAAAAAAATCTGATATTTATGTGTTTTTTACTAAGCTTTACATAGTTGGTATATATTACAAATATCAGGCAGAATGACTCCTGTGGGGAATGTTCATTGCAAATCTGTTATTTCTCCTCCTTACCCCTATGTGATAAAGATACCGTATGGTTACTTTGAGTTCAGTTCTACAATTTAGAAGGACTTCTGCAGCCAAAATACTCTTAATAGATTGCCTATATTTTTATGTTAATCCCACACATAAGATTGAAAATTCATGCTACAATGAATATCCACCGAGCAGTTGACAAGAAATGTTAATGCACTGTTTTTCAATTACTTCCAGACAATGTAGAATATTGAAATACGACGAAGAGGACGGCTTCTGCGATTGTTTACAAATCAGCGTCCAATGTATTTTATAAGTTGAAGGATGTGGCACATAATATCAGAACACTAGGTCCTATCAATTATACTGTATGCAAACTGACTAGAATGCTAAATGCATTTTCAGCAGTTCTGTGCTTTCAGTGACTGTATGTGGTTCATCCAAGACTGGGTTTACATGCCACTTTTTATCCAGCGGTCTTACATTTGGATGCTTACATTTTTCTTTTACAATGGGAGACCATTCCAATGTTAATTCCAAATTGTATTAGCCTACCTACCATAACAAGGCCACCTCATTCATGTAGATTCCTAGACTAAACATTATTACCTTTACAACAGAGGACCCTGCTTACTATCTTAAGCCTCAAGAGATGCTAAGATATATGTATATGTTTAATATCAGTATCATTTTAAATTCCATTATCCAAATACTCAATGCTTTAAGACTAAATTCAGACATCAGTGAAGCAAGGTCTGAGTTTGCACCGTGATGTCCTGGCTGGCTGTGGGTTTCGTGACCCAAACTCGAAAGGCACATATACCTATGAGGCTGTTGAGTTCAGATTAGGAGAATCGCATCCAGTCTACACATCACGGTCCAAACTCAGACCTTATTAATTCTGCCTACATGTGAAGTTCTTTTTGTACATTTTTGATCAAATTGTGTAAGCATAACTACCAAGGAAACATTCAGATGGATCCCTACACTAAACAATGTACGCGTCCAACAGGAATCTTACTATTTACTGCTTTTTCACCCTCTTACTTATCTATACTTTCAGCAAGCTCTACAGCAGGGATGCCAAACTCAAACACACAGAGGGCCAAAATGAAAAACTTGGACAAAGTTGTGGGTCAACCAGTATACAGAATAATGGGCCCCACAAAATCCTCCATACAGAATAATGAGCCCCACATAGTCCTCCATATAGTATTATGGGCACCACATAGTCCTCCATACAGAATAATTGCCCCACATTGTCCTCCATACAGAATAATGGGCCCACATAGTCTTCCATTCAGAATAATGGCCCCACATAGTCCTCCATACAAAAAAATGACCCCACGTAGAGGTGGTGGTTCTGGTGTCGCGGGCCAAATAAAACCACCCTGCGGGCCAGATTTGGCCCACGGATCAGAGTTTGATATGTATGCTCTACAAAGAGTTGACATTGGTTTAAAACCTCTATCTTCCTAATTTGCCCACAATCACAATGATGATCAGCTTTATTAGGCATTAAAGGGCATTATTGGTCTTGACGTGTTAAACTGGCCATACACATTAGATACTTGACGGTTGAATGGTGTTTTGGCCGTTTGTTTGTCCGACAGTCTTCCCAGCTGTCTCTCCCATACACAGGAGCTCTTACTTGGCCGATCGCTCGTGTGCTCTCTATGAGAAAGCCACCAGCAGGTTATCTTCTGGAGAACAAGGTGATCGGCAGTACGAAATTGGACATGGCCTATTGCTCTTGTGCTCTCTATGAGAAAGCCACCGGCAGGTTATCTTCTGGAGAACAAGGTGATCAGCAGTGTGAAATTGGACATGCCAGTTCGACATCTCCTCCAACCATCAGTTGGCTGGTGCCCATATACCCGTTACAGTGTCAATATCGCTGGGTTCTGCTGACAATAGTCTAATGTTTATGGGGGTCTTTAGTCTTTCAGGTTGTAGATTGACATGAAACTTTCGGGCTGCCTGCAAAACTCACAATACTGCTAATAAACCTGGTATTTGAGACTGTTTTCCTCTACTTAAGTGTCAATTATATGTCAGTCTGAATGTATATTTGTATGGCTTAGTTGTCGGTATTTCATAATTTGACAGTATGTGTGAATTAAAACCAAGCACAGCCAAGAAGCTTTGACATGAAGTCAGCAGTACAACATTAATGTGAAGTAAGAATATTTATGCGTAGTTAGGGATGAAACAAAGAGATGTCTGCATTTGCCATACTTTGTATTTAGCTTCAATGCAAACAATAGAAGTATTTAGAATATGAAAAGAAGGTGCCGCCGTCAGTTTTGTGATTGCATATTTCCGCCACACATGAATGTCTTTTCATTATAAACTAATCAGTCATTTACCAAATGCTTTTGTCTTCTACAGGTGCAAAGGTCTAGAAATAAGCAGCTAAGAGAGTTGTTTCCAGATGGATTTAGTATTCATCATGCAGGCATGCTGCGGCAAGATAGGAGTTTGGTTGAGAACCTCTTTTCTCAGGGACATATCAAAGTCCTGGTTTGTACAGCCACATTAGCCTGGGGTGTCAATCTCCCTGCTCACGCTGTTATCATTAAGGTAAGAGATTATTCTGCAGAACGGAATAACATTGTGTGCCGCGTAGTCTGCAGTGGAAATTAGAACAATTGAAGCAGTGATACATTTTTTGTTAATATGTCCAGGTTCTTTCCGCCACACATCCAGCTGTAATTTCTAGCAGTCAGAGTTTTGCATAGTACGGCCCCTTCTCTGTATTCATCAGTGGATAATAAAGCCATATCATAAAACGCTGCCAGGTATCTTGCCATTCCCCAGCCGCAGCAGAGGAAATCACCTGAAGTCAGACCTGGCAGTTCACTTCTGTACAAGCACCGTCTAGGGAAAAGCAGTTTGCCGTGGGATGTGCACAATGCAAATGACCTGTTGGGTTAAACCTCTTGTGCTCCATTTAATTGAATAGCAACCTACAACTTGTCTGCATGTAAAAAAGACAAATAATGCCCTAGGAATTGTAGAACAGAGCGTCATAGGCTTAAAAGGCTCTCTGAAGCTTTAAATAAAAGCCTACCCTCGCTTCTGTACTATTGCTAAAATGACACAGCTAGGAAGGCACAAATGGAAATGTTACTGATTTGCCTACTTTTTTGCAGCTTTATTAGTTTTGCTTTTTTTCCATACATATTATATATATGTCACACATGATAAGACCTGACCATTTTAGCGATCCATATCTATTATTATTTTTTTTATGTTTATTATGCAACCATTTACTACACTGGACAAGGCTTATCTGGTGGAGCACCACTGCAAAATTCAGTAAAGTTGCAACACTTTAATCCAAAGAAAAATCTATTTTATACTTTATTTTTGAGTCGCAAGTCATATTGCCAACATATTGTCAAAATATTCCACAGCTTTTTACAATTTAGAGGGTAAATCCATGTTGAAGGTCAGATATCACAGAAAAACATGAACTCGCAGAACAAAGACTTAATACTGACACTTTGCAAAGCATTAGTGCGGCCTCATCTGGAAAAAACAGTTCAGTTCTGGGCATCAGTTCATAGAAAGAATGCCCTGGAGCTAGAAAAGGTACAAAGCTGATAAAGGCAATGAAGGATCTTGGCTGTAAGAAAAGATTAAAAGAATTAAAGGGGTTGTCCACCTCTTGGAGCTAATTTCCTTACTTTAAATGCTTTAATTTGGGATAAAAAAATAATTTTTGCAATTGGGTTTCATTAAAAATTTAGCAATGTCTGACTTCTATAACTTCAGTCTTTTATTGATGAATTAGTTAACTGAGAATCCGTCAGTAAGCTCCTGCTAAGAGTAGGTTCACACGAGCGTATAAAAAAAATCACAGTTTCATCTAGAAAAGTGGGACGATTTTGTTTCTCACTTGTCATGTTTGCAGTCTGTATGCAATCCGTTCTTTTACAGCAGAAGCTATTAGTCATTAATATGACCATTTCCAGTTTCCTATATTATAGAATAGTAATGTATCCATACAAATCAGTTGCTCTCCTCTGGCTCTGTCTGGCATTCAATTTTTTTACGCACTGTAGTAGTTTGGCTCACTCGGCTGCACCTATCAGTAGACACAGAAACGCTGTCTCTTTAAATCTTCCACTGGTTTATTAAAGGTACTACATAAACCACTTCAACATTAGCAAAACAAACACGTCTTTCCCGGCCTAACAGGAAAACAAAATCACAACGTATGGCACAGTCCAGGTAGCTGCGGGGATCCGCCCGCTCAGGAACAAACAACAAAAGTTTCAGCTTTCCTTAACATGAAAACACAATCCTGGAGCTTGCACCTCCAGGCCCACAGAACTCTGAATGCTCCAGAAGGCTGGGTATTTATCCTCTAGACTCCTCCCACTCTACAGGTGTTCAAGCATCCTAGCCCTAAATATGGCCAATTAACCCCTGTCAGCACTTAATGTGCTGCAGCATTGTCCTAGGTTCATATCACCTCAGTGATACATATCTCCCCTCCAGTACTTTGCCAGTGACTTTGCCAAAGCATGGGGTTTTGGCACCTTCATTCAGCCAAACAGGAAAGTCTAGACAAGACATCTGCATTACCATGCGGCTTCCCAGGCCTCTGTTCCATATGAAAATTGAAATCTTATAGCCCTTAGCTTCAACTCTTGGAGTACCATCTCTGCTTTAAGAGACCATTTGGCCATCGACGTCTTCATGCCCTGAAGAAGATCGGTCGGGGTGTGGCTATTATGGCGAAATTTGGGATAAAACGCTGATAGTATCCCACCAATCCCAGAACCGCTCAAACCTGTTTCTTGGAGACCGGTTGCGGCCAATTTTACATTGCCTCCACCTTACTCACTTGCGGCTTTATTTTGCCTCATCCGACGATGTAGCCCAAGTATTTTGCCTCCTCATTCCCCATGGCACACTTCTTTGTGTTTATGGTAAACCCTCCCTTCCTCAGTAAATTCAGCACGGCCTGGACCTTCTGCAGATGACTTCCCCAATCCGGGTTGAATACCACAATGTCGTTGAGGTAAGCTGCTGCATACTTTTTGTGAGCCGCTAAGATCCGGTCCTTGACCCTCTGGAAGGTAGCTGGGGCTCCTTGCAGCCAAAGGCATTCTGGTATACTGGGAGCAACCGTCAGGTGTAGAAAAGGCTGTCTTCTCCTTTTCACTTTAAGAGAGGGGGATTTGCGAGTAACCTTTTGTTAGGTCCAGAGTGTTGATGTATGTGGCTGACCCTAGCTTCTCTATGAATTCATCGATGCAGGGCATTGGAAACGCGTTGAATTTATGCACCTCATTTTGTTTCCTGTAGTCGTTGCAGAAGCGCCACTCTCCACCAGGCTTCCGCACAAGGACAATGGGGCTGGACCAGCCACTCTTTGATTCCTTGAAGACGCCCAGGCTCAACATTCTCCTCACCTCCTTCAAAATCACCTCGCGGTGGGCTTCCTGGTATCTATATGGCTTTTGGTTCACTTGCACATGTGGTAACATCAGGATTTAATGTTCAACAACCAGCATACATCCTGGAAACTCCGAAAACTAGTCCTGGATCTGCTGAAGTAGTTCTCGACACTGTTGTTTCTGGGCCGGTGATAGTGTCTCTGCCACTGTGACATCCTCAATGTCCCCTTCTGACTTAACCAGCCAACATGGAGTTTCAACGGGGTCCCTCTCTTGCCCTGCCTTGATGGGTAGCGGCACAAGAGGATTTCGTAAGTGAGAGGTGAGAGCCGTTAACTGGCAGGTGGGACAGGACTTGCATACCTTAGGATTTCCTGGTAGCATCTGGGACAATAGAACCTCCGCATGACCCGTTCCTGAGTTTTGTCCATCCCCCAGATGGCTACCCAAGACATGTGAATCTGCCATGTCCAACACCCTTTGTCTATATTGTCCTGGTGCCAACAATTGCTCCACCATCTCCCTCACCTTGGTAACCCGGTGCAATAAGTCCCCACTCAACATGAAATAAGGAAACCTGGTGTCAGCCCCCGCATCCTGTGCTATGCCGTTTATAATGGTTACCTTATTGAACGTTTCTTAGTTAGGTCCTTATTTTGGGTGAACCCAAAATTTTCTCTGGTCACCCCTATCTCAGGAATATCTGCCTCAGGGGATACTACTCCTTCTCTTCTCTCATCACACAGAAGGGAAAACCGTCAGACTCTGGGATTGGTGAGACTTTTTTAGGGCCAACTAGTTTCTTACCCAAGCAACCGAGGTCCCCGCCCCTCCCCCACAAGTCCGAATACAACAAGAAGTCCCGGACTATGATAATTGGGTGCAATAAATCCTGGACCACACCAACCTCATGGAACTCAGTACCTCAGGCCATCTCAATGACCAACTCTGGCCACCGGATAGTCTTTAGCATCGCCGTGAATGCAGCGGACACCCACCTTCGTGCCAGGGGTCAATTAGAGAGGGGATGTGACTGTCACGAGGGTCACCAAACTCCCTCGGTCTAATAGTTCAGTCATTTGAAAACCATTCACTTTTATAGGACAAGCTTGGGGCCCCTCGCCAGGTGGACTATCCACACTGCAAGCTGGATATGTGTAGAATGAACACTGGCTTCCCATGCTACAGTCCATTTGCTCAGTAATCAGGGGACAATGGGCAACTATATGACCTGGGCCATCACATCTCCAGCAAATTACATCC
The DNA here is from genome assembly GCF_046119375.1 of Phyllobates terribilis. Taxonomy (NCBI): domain Eukaryota; kingdom Metazoa; phylum Chordata; class Amphibia; order Anura; family Dendrobatidae; genus Phyllobates; species Phyllobates terribilis. Next base: position 453,883,724 of record NW_027362763.1, on the reverse strand, counting down.
CCCAATGAGGCACTTGGCATGACCTCCACCGTCCCCTTGGAGTTTGGATGCCTTACCCCTTTTTAACCTCCGCCCCCAGTAGAGAGTGGATTGCCTGCCCAAGGAGGGGATTGTCACAGTGATATGCCCAGCGGTGGACCCATTGTGCCCTGACAGACATTGCCACCCCCAAGTGAGCCAGAATTTCTGTTTTCAATTTTGCATATTCTTTGACGTCCTGTAAGGCCTTTTGTGACTTTCCCATTAAGCATGGCACTAGGACTTCATCCCACTGCTCTGGCAGGAGTTTCTCCCTATTAGCGACCCTTTCAAAAACTGTTAAAAAGGCCACTGTGTCGTCATCCGGGGTCATTTTCTGCATGGCTCTCCTCACCACCTTCCGGACAGAGAAATCATCAGCTGACATTGGGGTCGGAGCTGGCGCTGTGCCACGAACCGCCTCTGTGAGTAATTCAGTCTGCTTTTGCTGTTGTCAGCTCTGTTGCTGCTGTTGTTAGAGCTGTTGCATCAGCAGCTTAGTTGTCTCATGTTGTGCCAGCTGTTGCTGATGCAGCTGTTGCTTGTGCTGCTGCTGAAGCTGGTGCTGCTGCTGACTTTGGACTAGGAGCTTGATCAGCTCCTCCATTTTGTCTGATCGCTGTTCCATCCTTACAGCTGCCTTCACCCATGACTTGCAGTTTGTCCACAGCCGTCACACTTGCTTCCTGGGGATCTTGCCCATACTTCTAGCACCAACTGTGGTAGATCAGCTCACTCAGCTGCACATAGAGGTAGACACAGAAACGCTGTCTCTTTAAATCTTTCATTGTTTTTTTGAAGGTACTGTATAAACCTGTGCAACGTTAGCAAAACAAACACGGCCTTCCAAGCCTAACAGAAAAACAAAAACAACATATGGCACAGTCCATGTAGCTGCGGGGATCCGCCCGCTCAGGAGCAAACAACAAAAGTTTCAGCTTTCCTTAACATGAAAACACATCTCCAGAGCTTGCACCTCCAGGCCCACCCAACACTGAATGCTCCAGAAGGCTGGGTATTTATCCTCTGGACTCCTCCTACTCTACAGCTGTTAAATCAACCTAGCCCTAAACATGGCCATTTAACGTCTCTCAGAACTTAGTGTGCTGGAGCATTTTCCTAGGTTCATATCACTGAAGCTAACAACATCAATGATATGTATCTCGCCTCCAGTATTTTGCCAGTGACTTTGTCACAGTACCCATAGACTCAAATGGGTGAGTCTCATCCAATTTATGGAAGAAACTAGTTTATGCTGTAATTTTTTTCAGACGCAGATTAGGACAGTGAAAAAAAAGTTGCTCATCTGCACTGCCTCATTGGTCCGAGTGCTGTCTCTTTCTTTCCACGGACTGCTGTAGGACTGAAAATATGGTCGAGTGAACAAGCCCTTACAGTGAGTCTGTAACTCCTTTTTATCTCTCTTTTTCTGAGCTCCTCTCAGCTGATTTATGATCACAGACAACATCATAGTTGAATGGACAGAGAAACAAAGAGCTTGTAAAAGCCAAACTGTGCAAAAATTGTAATGAAACCCAATTGCAAAAATGATTTTTAGACCAAAATAAATGCATTTAAGAAAAAAAGTCCCAACCCCGGTAAGGCTGTGTGCCCACGATGCGTTTTTAATGTGTTTCCGCAGCGTTTTTGCAGCTGCAGAAACGCTGCGGAAACGCATTAAAAACGCATGGTAGAAGGGCAGCAATGTTCAACAATGATAATCCGCATGTGCTGTGCACATGCTGCGGAAATTTCCGCTGCGGATTATCATTGCGGAAAAAATCGCAGCACTGCCAATTATTTTGCTGAAGCGCTGCGTTTTCGCCGCCATTGACTTGCATTAGAACGCGCCAATTCCGCAAGACTGCATCTGTACTTGCGTAATTGGCGCGTTCTAATGTGCGGATGGTACCCGGGTGTAGAGGAGAGGAGAGTCTCCTCCACACTCAAATACCATAAAAAAAAGAATAAAATAAAAAATAAAGATTATATTCACCTTCCGACGGCCCCCGGACTCCTTCTCTTCACTTGCTGACAGATCGCGCAGGACTGAAGGAACTGCGCTGACGTCACAGTCGTGTGACGGCAGGTCTTTTCAGTACCGCAATCTGACGGCAGCCAGCACAGGAGCGCTGCAAGTCTCGGGGGCCATCGGAAGGTAAGTAGTAGTTTATTTTTTTATTTTTAACCACTCTCTCGGGTCACACTATATACACTGTGTTCCAAATTATTATGCAAATAATATTTTCTCAGATTTTCCCAAATTACCTATATGAATTGCAGTCATTGTAATTTTCCAGTCAAATAACTATTAGAGTACAATTGAAAGGTTTTTGTACAAACTGCCTATGATAACAGTATATTTTTAAAAAAATAAAACACTCAAACTGCACTCAAAATGCATGTTCCAAATTATTATGCACAGCAGAGTTTTCAACCTTTTCATTTTAATAAAGAACAAAAAAATGGTCATTTTTGAAATTATAAGCATTAGCAGGTTATTACAAACTGAAATCAAACAGTTTTCAACTCAAAACTTTATTCTAGGTGATGTTACATTTGCACATAGGACCCCTTGGGGTGTCCATCAACCAGCCATCCTCCACTCCATCCATCTGGACCATCGAGATCATTTCATGCATGATACTGCCCCGTCTCATGCTGCACATAACACATCTGCATCTCTGGCTGTTGTGGGCATAAAAGGGGACAAACTTATGGTGTGGCACCCATGCTCCCCTGACCTCCACCCCATTGAGAACCTCTGGAGCATCATCAAAAGGAGTGTCTATGATGGCGGGAGGCAGTTCACATCTAAGCAACAGCTCTGGGAAGGGTATTCTGTCCTCATGCAAAACAATTAAAGCAGAAACCATCCAAAACCTGACAAATTCAATGGACGAGAGAGTTCAGAAGCTCCTTTCGAACAAGGGGTCCTATGTGCAAATGTAACATCACCTAGAATAAAGTTTTGAGTTGAAAACTGTTTGATTTCAGTTTGTAATAACCTGATAATGCTTATAATTTCAAAAATGACCATTTTTTTGGTCTTTATTAAAATGAAAAGGTTGAAAACTCTGCTGTGCATAATAATTTGGAACATACATTTTGAGTGCAGTTTGAGTTTATTTTTTTAAAAATATACTGTTATCATAGGCAGTTTGTACAAAAACCTTTCAATTGTACTCTAATAGTTATTTGACTGGAAAATTACAATGACTGCAATTCATATAGGTAATTTGGGAAAATCTGAGAAAATATTATTTGCATAATAATTTGGAACACAGTGTAAATCCATGCTGTTTGCATGGATTTATATAGTGTGAGCTAGTTGTCACAAGCACTTTCCAAGTGATGCTAATCGCTTGGAAAGCGCTTGACAACCCGCATGCGGAAATGTCAGTGAATAACGCTTCACTTCCGCTTGTCCCTGGCAGGAAAACGCATGTACAATCCGCATTTTTTCTGCCAGGGAGATGCAGAAACGCTCAGGATAAAATCCTGAGCATTTCTGCATCGTGGGCACATAGCCTAAATGTATTTATTCTTGACAAGAGACTAGTAAGGGGGGGCATGATTAACTTGTACAATGAAATAAATGGCCCTTGCAAAAAGTTTGGTCAAAGCTGTTTCATGTAAAACCCTTGCATAAAACAAGGGGGCACTCCCTCCATCTGAAGAAAAATAAAAGCTCAATGTCCAGAGGAGGTAAGTCTTTTTACTGTAAGAATGATTAATCGGTGAAATAGTTTACTTCAGGAGCTGGAGAAAATAAAAATACTTACCGGTATGTACATGTATAACATTCTCGTTCTGAATGTTGAACCTGTCAATTGACACTTAGAATCAGGAGGGTGGAACTCACTCTTTAGGCTGTGTGCCCACAATCCGGAGTAGCAGCGTTTTGGACACAGCTCATCTGTGCTGTGTCCAAAACACTGCGTTCTGCGTTATAAGCCGGGATTATGAGCCGCAGCCTGTCAATTTCTGTTGCGGAGGCGCTAGTCTGCGCAACAGAAATTTCCCCAATAGAATGTATTGGATGTGGTAAATCCGCATTGTTCAATGAACACATGCAGATTTACCTGCGTGATTAGAACGCAGCGTTTTGGAAGCAGCGAAAATACGCTGCTTCCAAAACGCTGCTATTGCTGATCGTGGACGCATAGCCTTAGGGTAGACTGGATCATACATTATGGATGTGCCTATACCCCTTTTCATTATAATCTCCCATCTCTTGGTTGAATTTGATGGTGTTGTGTCTTTTATCAGCCGTACTATGTACCGTAATGACTTAATAAATGAATTTAACGTAATGAGGTCCCTACTCACAAGAGCTTGCAACCTATGGAGAAATAGGGGTGACGAAACAAGTAAAAGTGCTTGTTCTAATAGGACAGTAGACATAAAACTATATACTTGTCACCCAGCCAGTATCTCTATGTCAACAGATCTGAAGCACATCTAGAAATAACATTTAACCAAGTTTAGAAGCAGTGACAGCCATATTGTTTCTATAATAGTGCAATCCATAGTACTGATATAATAGAACCAAACATACTGTATGACTATATTATACCACAATCCATAGTCCATATACAGTTGTGCTCAAAAGTTTGCATACCCCGGCAGAATTTTTCCTTTCTTGGCCTTGTTTCTGAGAATATGAATGATAACAAAAAAAACTTTTTCTCCACTCAAACTACTGTGTTTTCTCTTTTTAAATCTTAATGACAACCAAAAATATCCAAGTGACCCTGATCAAAAGTTCACATACTCCAGTTCTTAATACCGTGTATTGCCTCCTCTAACATCAATGACAGCTTGAAGTCTTTTGTGGTAGTTGTGGATGAGGTACTTTATTTTCTCAGATGGTAAAGCTGCCCATTCTTCTTGGCAAAAATCCTCCAGTTCCTGTAAATTCCTGGACTGTCTATCATGAACTGCGCTCTTGAGATCTCCCCAGAGTTGCTCAATGATATTGAGGTCAGGAGACTGAGATGACCACTCCAGAACCTTCACTTTGTTCTGCTGTAGCCAATGACAGGTCAACTTGGCCTTGTGTTTTGGATTGTTGTCATGTTGGAACGTCCAAGTACATCCCATGCGCAGCTTCCGGGCTGATGAGTGCAAATTTTCCTCCAGTATTTGCTGATAACGTGCTGCATTCATCTTTCCTTCTTCAACTGTTACCAAGTTTCCTGTGCCTTTGTAGCTCACACATCCCCAAAACATCAGCGATCCAACTCCATGCTTTACTGTAGTAATGGTGTTCCTTTTATCATAGGCCTTGTTGACCTCTCTCCAAATGTAACATTTATGGTTGTGGTTCAATTTTGGTCTCATCACTCCAAATTACCTTGTTCCAGAAGTTTTGAGGCTTGTCTCTGTGCTGTTTGGCATATTGTAGGCGAGATACTTTGTGGCATTTGCGAAGTAATGGCTTTCTTCTGGCAACTCGACCATGCATCCCATTTTTCTTCAAGTGCCTCCTTATTGTGCATCTTGAAACAGCCACACTGCTAGTTTTCAGAGAGTCCTGAATTTCAGCTGATGTTATTTGTGGGTTTTTCTTTGCATCCCGAGCAATTTTCCTGGCAGCTGTGGCAAAATTTTTGTTGGTCTACCTGACCGTGGTTTGGTTTTTACAGAGCCCCTGATTTTCCATTTGCTAATCACAGTTTGAACGCTGCTGACTGGCATTATCAATTCCTTGGATATTTTTTTGTATCCCTTTCCTGTGTTATACAGTTCAACCACCTTTTCCCGTAGATCCGTTGACAATTCTTTTGCTTTCCCCATGGCTCGCAATCCAGAAATGTCATTGGCTGAATGAAAGATGCAAGAGTCTGTCTGGATCCCAGAAACTCTCAGCTTTTATGCACACACACTGATTACAAGCAAACAGGTCACAGGTGAGGATGTTACCTTTAGTAGCCATTCAAACCCATTTGTGTCAAATTCTGTGCATGTTATCAGGCCAAAATCACCAGGGTATGTAAACTTTTGATCAGGGTCATTTGGATGTTTTTGGTTGTTATTGAGATTTAAAAAGAGAAAACACAGTAGTTTGACAATAAATGGCTTCAACCTAACCAATAACCATGAGTGGAGAAAAAGTTTTTTGTTATCATTCATATTCTCTGAAACAAGGCCACGAAAGTAAAAATTCTGCCGAGGTATGTAAACTTTTGAGCACAACTGTAAATTACCAGCTAGTGTAACTGTATTGCTAGCCTACGGCCAGCCCCAGACATATGTATTACAGGGACATTTGTGTGACCGTGTTCGAGATACAAGTCTCATCTTGACACCAGATCTAGTGACCCGAACTGATAGCTTCCTAGGTGTCTACTAGGCCTCATTCACACATCTGTGTTTAAATATGTACGTCAAAAAATTGTACCGGCGTCATCAGTGTTTTGTATCAGTGTGTTTGTTTTTACCATCAGTTTGTCATCAGTGTTTTTCACAGATGGATAAAGAAAAATAAATTACAAAGCTTTTCCTATACTTTGCAATGTTAACCACATACAGCACACTGATGTCATCCGTGTACTATACGTGTTCTTCACGGACACATGGATTTTTATTGGCCAGTTTCATCCGTGCTGTCGGAAAAAAAAGTTATGTTTCCGTGTGGATACACAGTCTATGAAAAACACGGTCATGTGAACAGCAGCATAAACTATCATGGGTACATGTTCTACTCGTGAAAAAAACGGATACAACATGTACGTGCAACACGGATGTCTGAATGAGGCCTTGAGCTGTTAGTTGGATGCTTTTTACCTTTGTTCAGCCTGCAACTTGCATCTTTAAGGCCTCATTCAGATGTCCGTGTTGCACGTACATGTTGTAACTGTTTTATATTCAGACGCTGATCTGAAACTGTCCTAAAAATGTATCAAATTTGCCTAACTCACAAACGTTTGCTACTCTCTATCTTTTATACTGCGATCAGATGGCCGTATATTCTCTCATGAGAGAATCGCATCACAGGTGCAGAGAAGACAAAGAACTTAATTTCACTATCTTCTCCATTGTCTCTGTAAATCAGACTGCACTAGGATGACATCCGAGTGCAGTCTGATGTTTTACACGCTTCCATAGACTTGTCTGTGTGCATAGTTCGATTATTATCGGATGCATTCGCAGCATGCTGCAATTTTTTTTCTCTTTCTCTTTCTGTCATACGCTCGTGTGAGCCAGCCCTCCGGTCTGCATAGCCTTCCATATACATGATACTTTTTCCTGAAATTTGCCAAAAGCATCTGCATACGGATATTGGCAGCTCCATACTGATCGGTCTTACAGTATGGACATTTCTATGGTGATAGCTTGATGAACTGTATCCCACATTAAAGGTAGTATTATGTATTACAAACAATTCAGCAAATTGACTTACATTCACAAAACTGGTGTAAAATAGACAAATGCTGAAGTGTTATCATTTGAAAAGCAACAAGAAAACTGTGTGGTCTACAAATGTAGAGTTTGGGCCAAACTTGTTAAGAAAAATAGATGAAAAAAGTGCAACTTTTGGCAGAAATCTCAATTTAAATTACAGATTTATATGAAAATATGCCAAAGTTACAAAAAAAGGTACTTGGCTTTTAATACATTTCGGTGAAATCACTCCAAAAATTTCCTTTACGCTGACACCTACGATAAGACACCTTCATCGATGTGTAAATGTAGGTATCAGGCTCAAGACTCCGATTGTCTGGTATTCTACATGACTATGTCCATGAATTGATCAATATTAAATAAAGTTGGGCTGTTGTGGTGGTTTGCACAATTATAAATCTTTATTTCTTTACAGGGGACACAAATATACGATGCTAAAAGAGGCTCATTTGTGGATCTGGGAATTCTAGATGTCATGCAGATCTTTGGACGAGCTGGACGGCCACAGTTTGATAAATTTGGAGAAGGAACTATAATCACAACACATGATAAACTCAGCCATTACCTGACTCTGCTTACACAGCAAAATCCAATTGAAAGTCAGTTTCTTGAAAGCCTTGCAGATAATTTGAATGCAGAGGTAAATGCTAAACTTTTTTATTAGTGTTTGACAACAATACATTTTTATTTTAATGCTAGGTATCACTTACCATGATGGTTTCCTGTTCCTGTAAAATCTCTCACAGTGCACCAAAGTGTGAACAAATAACACCAAAATCCCTAGATTAGGCACCTCTAAGCTTGACCCAGCCCCTTATTATACAAATCCAAATATATTGTTTCAATAGCCTTCAATGAGTCATAGAAAATGAAAAATGCTTGATTTGTTTTGTCAACTCGTACTGTGAGTTAGAAGTGGGAATAGTGCGAAGTATATCTATATAGACTGTGTCTGTGTCTGTGTAATGTGTGTGTGTGTGTGTGTGTGTGAATATACAGTACAGACCAAAAGTTTGGACACACCTTCTCATTTAATGATTTTTCTGTATTTTCATGACTATGAAAATTGTACAATCACACTGAAGGCATCAAAACTATGAATTAACACATGTGGAATTATATACTTAACAAAAAAGTGTGAAACAACTGAAAATATGTCTTATATTCTAGGTTCTTCAAAGTAGCCACCTTTTGCTTTGATGACTGCTTTGCACACTCTTGGCATTCTCTTGATGAGCTTCAAGAGTTAGTCACCGGACATGGTCTTCCAACTATCTTCAAGGAGTTCCCAGAGATGCTTAGCACTTGTTGGTCCTTTTGCCTTCACTCTGCTCTCCAGCTCACCCCAAACCATCTCGATTGGGTTCAGGTCTGGTGACTGTGGAGGCCAGGTCATCTGGCATAGCACCCCATCACTCTCCTTCTTGGTCAAATAGCCCTTACACAGCCTGGAGGTGTGTTTGGGGTCATTGTCCTGCTGAAAAATAAATGATGGTCCAACTAAACGCAAACTGGATGGAATAGCATGCCGCTGCAAGATGCTGTGGTAGCCATGCTGGTTCAGTATGCCTTCAATTTTGAATAAATCCCCAACAGTGTTACCAGCAAAGCACCCCCACACCATCACACCTCCTCCCCCATGCATCACTGTGGGAACCAGGCATGTAGAGTCCATCCGTTCACCTTTTCTGCGTCGCACAAAGACACGGTGGTTGGAACCAAAGATCTCAAATTTGGACTCATTAGACCAAAGCACAGATTTCCACTGGTCTAATGTCCATTCCTTGTGTTCTTTAGCCCAAACAAGTCTCTTCTGCTTGTTGCCTGTCCTTAGCAGTGGTTTCCTAGCAGCTATTTTACCATGAAAGCCTGCTGCACAAAGTCTCCTCTTAACAGTTGTTGAAGAGATGTGTCTGCTGCTAGAACTCTGTGTGGCATTGACCTGGTCTCTAATCTGAGCTGCTGTTAACCTGCGATTTCTGAGGCTGGTGACTCGGATAAACTTATCCTCAGAAGCAGAGGTGACTCTTGGTCTTCCTTTCCTGGGGCGGTCCTCATGTGAGCCAGTTTCTTTGTAGTGCTTGATAGTTTTTGCAACTGCACTTGGGGACACTTTCAAAGTTTTCCCAATTTTTCGGACTGACTGACCTTCATTTCTTAAAGTAATGATGGCCACTCGTTTTTATTTACATAGCTGCTTTTTTCTTACCATAATTCAAATTCTAACAGTCTATTCAGTAGGACTATCAGCTGTGTATCCACCAGACTTTTGCACAACACAACTGATGGTCCCAACCCCATTTATAAGGCAAGAAATCCCACTTATTAAACCTGACAGGGCACACCTGTGAAGTGAAAACCATTTCTGGTGACTACCTCTTGAAGCTCATCAAGAGAATGCCAAGAGTGTGCAAAGCAGTCATCAAAGCAAAAGGTGGCTACTTTGAGGAACCTAGAATATAAGACATATTTTCAGTTGTTTCACACTTTTTTGTTAAGTATATAATTCCACATGTGTTAATTCATAGTTTTGATGCCTTCAGTGTGAATGTACAATTTTCATAGTCATGAAAATACAGAAAAATCTTTAAATAAGGTGTGTCCAAACGTTTGGTCTGTACTGTATATATATATATGCACTGCTCAAAAAAATAAAAGGAACACTCAAATAACACATCCTAGATCTGAATGAATGAAATATTCTCATTGAATACTTTGTTCTGTACCAAGTTAAATGTGCTGACAACAAAAATCACACAAAAATCATCAATGGAAATCAAATTTATTAACCAATGGATTCCTGGATTTGCAGTCACCCACAACATTAAAGTGGAAAAACACACTACAGGCTGATCCAACTTTGATCTAATGTCCTTAAAACAAGTCAAAATGAGGCTCAGTATTGTGTGTGGCCTCCACGTGTCTGTATGACCTCCCTCCAACGCCTGGGCATGCTTCTGATGAGGTTGCGGATGGTCTCCTGTGGGATCACCTCCCAAACCTGGACTAAAACATCCGCCAACTCCTGGACAGTCTGTGGTGCATCGTGACGTTGGTGGATGAAGCGAGACATGATGTCCCAAATGTGCTCAATCGGATTCAGGTCTGGGGAACGGGCGGGCCAGTCCATAGCTTCAATGCCTTCATCTTGCAGGAACTGCTGACACACTCCAGACACATGAGGTCTGGCATTGTCCTGCATTAGGAGGAACCGAGGGCCAACCGCACCAGCATATGTTCTCACAAGGGGTCTGAGGATCTCATCTCGGTACCTAATGGCAGTCAGGCTACCTCTGGTGAGCACATGGAGGGTTGTGCGGCCTTCCAAAGAAATGCCACCGCACACCATTACTGACCCACTGCCAAACTGGTCATGCTGAAGGACATTGCAGGCAGCAGATCGCTCTCCACGGCGTCTCCAGACTCTATCACGTCTGTCACATGTGCTCAGTATGAACCTGCTTTCATCTGTGAAGAGCACAGGGCGCCAGTGACGACTTTGCCAATCCTGGTGTTCTGTGGCAAATGCCAAGTGCCCTGCACGGTGTTGGCGCTGTGAGCACAACCCCCCATCTGTGGATGTCGGGCCCTCATACCACTCTCATGGAGTCGGTTTCTAACCGTTTGTGCAGACGCATGCACATTTGTGGCCTGCTGGAGGTCATTTTGCAGGGCTCTGGCAGTGCTCCTCCTGTTCCTCCTTACACAAAGGCTTAGGTCGCGGTCCTGCTGCTGGGTTGTTACCTTCCTATGGCTCCCTCCACATCTCCTGGTATCTGCTCCATGCTCTGGACACTGTGCTGACAGCTTGCACTGATGTGCCATCTTGGATGAGCTGCACTACCTGAGCAACTTCTGTGGGTTGTACTGTAGACACCGCCTAATGCTACTGTACCTCTAGGGGTGAGAGCAATGGCAAAATGAAAAAGTGACCAAAACAACAGCCAAAAGGATGAGAACAGAGAAATGGTCTGTGGTCACCACCTGCATAACCACTCCTTTATAGGGGGTATCTTGCTAATTGCCTATCATTTTTACCAGTTTTCTGTTCCATTTGCACAACAGCAGGATAAATTGATTCACAATCAGTGTTGCTTCATGACTGGACAGGTAGATTTCACAGAAGTGTTATTGACTTGGAGTTACATTGTGTTGTTTAAGTGTTCCCTTTATTTTTTTGAGCAGTGTATATGTGTGTGTATATATATATATATAGTACAGACCAAAAGTTTGGACACACCTTCTCATTTAAGCAATTTTCTGTATTTTCATGACTATGAAAATTGTACATTCACACTGAAGGCATCAAAACTATGTATTAACACATGTGGAATTATATACTTAACAAAAAGTGTGAAACAACTGAAAATATGTCTTATATTCTAGGTTCTTCAAAGTAGCCACCTTTTGCTTTGATGACTGCTTTGCACACTCTTGGCATTCTCTTGATGAGCTTCAAGAGGTAGTCACCGGAAATGGTCTTCCAACAATTTTGAAGGAGTTCCCAGAGATGCTTAGCACTTGTTGGCCCTTTTGCCTTCACTCTGCCGTCCAGCTCACCCCAAACAATCTCGATTGGGTTCAGGTTTGGTGACTGTGGAGGCCAGGTCATCTGGCGTAGTACCCCATCACTCTCCTTCTTGGTCATATAGCCCTTACACTGCCGGGAGGTGTGTTTGGGGTCATTGTCCTGTTGAAAAATAAATGATGGTCCAACTAAACGCAAACCGGATGGAATAGCATGCCGCTGCAAGATGCTGTGGTAGCCATGCTGGTTCAGTATGCCTTCAATTTTGAATAAATCTCCAACAGTGTCACCAGCAAAGCACCCCCACACCATCACACCTCCTGCTCCATGCTTCACGGTGGGAACCAGGCATGTAGAGTCCATCCGTTCACCTTTTCTGTGTCGCACAAAGACACGGTGGTTGGAACCAAAGATCTCAAATTTCTACTCATCAGACCAAAGCACAGATTTCCATTCCTTGTGTTCTTTAGCCCAAACAAGTCTCTTCTTCTTGTTGCCTGTCCTTAGCAGTGGTTTCCTAGCAGCTATTTTACCATGAAGGCCTGCTGCACAAAGTCTCCTCTTAACAGTTGTTGTAGAGATGTGTCTGCTGCTAGAACTCGGTGTGGTATTGACCTGGTCTCTAATCTGAGCTGCTGTTAACCTGCGATTTCTGAGGCTGGTGACTCGGATAAACTTATCCTCAGAAGCAGAGGTGACTCTTGGTCTTCCTTTCCTGGGGCGGTCCTCATGTGAGCCAGTTTCTTTGTAGCGCTTGATGGTTTTGCAACTGCACTTGGGGACACTTTCAAAGTTTTCCCAGTTTTTCGCACTGACTGACCTTCATTTCTTGAAGTAATGATGGCCACTCGTTTTTCTTTACTTAGCTGCTTTTTTCTTGCCATAATACAAATTCTAACAGTCTATTCAGTAGGACTATCAGCTGTGTATCCACCAGACTTCTGCACAGCACAACTGATGGTCCCAACCCCATTTATAAGGCAAGAAATCCCAATTATTAAACCTGACAGGGCACACCTGTGAAGTGAAAACCATTTCCGGTGACTACCTCTTGAAGCTCATCAAGAGAATGCCAAGAATGTACAAAGCAGTTATCAAAGCAAAAGGTGGCTATTTTGAAGAACCTAGAATATAAGACATATTTTCAGTTGTTTCACACTTTTTTGTTAAGTATATAATTCCACATGTGTTAATTCATAGTTTTGATGCCTTCAGTGTGAATGTACGATTTTCATAGTTATGAAAATACAGAAAAATCTTTAAATGAGAAGGTGTGTCCAAACTTTTGGTCTGTACTGTATATAACATATTTTTCGGACTATAAGACGCACCGGACAATAAGACGCACCTAGGTTTTAGAGGAGGAAAATAAAAAAATAAAAATGTAAGCAAAAAATGTGGTCATGATGCACTTTTAAGGGGGAGGGGGTCTTCTGCTGACACTGGTATAGGGGTAATGTCCCCCAATTATGACAATATCCCCCATCCTGGTATGTATGCCGCCCCCCTTCCTTTTATACGTGGTCCCCATCCCCATCCTGGTATGCCTGGCATCCCTCCATCCTGGTATGCATGGCACCCCTCATCCTTATCCTGGTATGCATGGCACCCCTCATACCTATCCTGATATGCATGGCACCCCTCATCCCTGTCCTAGTATGCATGGCACCCATCATCCCTGTCCTGGTATGCATGGCACCTCTCATCCCTTTCCTGGTATGCATGGCACCCCTCATCCCTGTCCTGGTATGCATGGCACCCCTCATCCCTGTCCTGGTATGCATAGCACCCCTCATCCCTCTCCTGGTATGCATGGCACCCATTATCCCTATCCTGGTATGCATGGCAACCCTCATCCCTATCCTGTTATGCATGGCACCCCTCATCCCTGTCCTGGTATGCATGGCACCCCTCATCCCTGTCCTGGTATGCATGGCACCCCTAATCCCTATCCTGGTATGCTTGGCACCCCTAATCCCTGTCCTGGTATGCATGGCACCCCTCATCCCTGTCCTGGTATGCATGGCACCCCTAATCCCTATCCTGGTATGCTTGGCACCCATAATCCCTGTCCTGGTATGCATGGCACCCCTCATCCCTGTCCTGGTATGCATGGCACCCCTAATCCCTATCCTGGTATGCTTGGCACCCATAATCCCTGTCCTGGTATGCATGGCACCCCTAATCCCTGTCCTGGTATGCATGGCACCCCTAATCCCTGTCCTGGTATGCTTGGCACCCCTAATCCCTGTCCTGGTATGCATGGTCCCCCTAATCCCCATCATGCTGCACATTAAAAAAAAATAAACACTCCTACTCACCTTTCTTCTCCCTCCTCCAGCGCTGCGTCCGGTCTGCCTGCACTGATCTCTCCATGTAAGCCACTACTCCCCACGCACACTGTCCCGGTGTTGGGAGCAGTGACTTCCGGCAGCTGATCTCCCATGGGCGTGGAGAGAGGTTGAATATTCATGCCCTTTAACAGCGGGCACAGGAGATAGCCGGCAGCAGCAGGAGCCACAGCGCGGCTACACTGTATACCGCTATTAAGGAGCATGAACATTCAGTGCTCCCCACGCCCCATGGGCGTGGGGAGCAGTGAATATTCATTTTCTTTAGCAGCGGGGATAGTGTAGGCTGCAGCAGGCGGCTGCTGCCTCCTGTGCCCCGCTCCTCCACCGATACCGCTCCCCCCACACCACACATAAATATACACCCCCCCAACATTCGGACTATAAGACACACCCCCCATTTTCCTCCAAAATTTTGGAGGAAAAAAGTGCGTCTTATAGTCCGAAAAATACGGTATATATATATATACATTCATCAATACTGAATTTGCAATGCTGAAGAAAAAGTCACAAAGTTACATAAATCACAAGATATGCAAGTGATGAAAAAAGAGAAACAACGTTTTCAAAACTTCTCAATTTATTCAGTATCGAGTATAAGTGCAACACACAGAAAGGCGCGCACTTATACGCCTTGCCTCCTATCAATGAGGTTTTTACTGGTTGTCTGAGGAATGTTCTGCAATGATGAATGCCCTTGTTGCACACAAATCATCAAGATCTGCTGCTGGGAGCCCCTTTTGCAATTGCCGACCAATGATGTCCTAGAAGTACTCGATGGGAGACAAGTCCAGAATTGCTGCAGGCTGTAGTAGCACGATTAGGTCACATAGGCTGCACACAGTAGTACAAGCAACATACGCCCTACTTTAGAGAATTGACCTTATCTATCTGACCCTGGAAACATTTCAGACTTTTTCAGTTTGTGTGCAGGATATCATTGTCTCTTAGAATATGTTTTTGCCACCTGGAGGTCATACAGCATTACATTGAGCACCGTCCAGTCCATGCTACAGGGCTGCAGGGAGACTACATGTTGCCGTACCATGCTACATTGGCTGTTCCAGTGGGTCATAGTACAGTTTTTCCATATGAAATTGAAGTAATGATTTGTAAAGTAATTTCCCACGTATCTCTACCACTGCCCTATTAAGGCTTCATGGTAAGCAGCTTAAATGCAAAATGTACAAATTAAAAAAATGTTCCCTAGAAATATTCAGCTAACAATTGACGATGTATTAAAAGATAAGGTAGTTGCAGCTGGTGAGCTAAAAGGCATCTTGCACTTAGTATTGTGGCCTTACATATACTATAGAGCACTGGATAATTGATGGGTTAGGCAAAAATCTTGCTAGTTACCCTGCAAGTCCTGCAGCATAGTACAGACTCCTCTTTCCATACAAAATCTATGCACATTTAGTGCAAATATATACTCATGCATGGTCCAGATAGTACAGATGGCTACAAATGTAGCAAAGTTTAAGCCCCCCATACACATTAAACTAATGTCAGCCCAACCAGCCAATAGTCTGTGTATGCATGCCCCAGGCAATTTATTGTCAGGGGAAATATCCATCCAGCATATGTGGTGGTAGCTCTCTTATGGAGGACACCAGAGCGTTTGGACGAGTGAGTCCTCCTACATATGGGAGAGACAGCCATCTAAATGTTTATGACAGACTTAAGCTTAAAGAGAATCTGTCATGTGCCCAAATGCTATTAACCTGTAGATAGAGGGTTAATCTGCAGGATTATGATGTTCCAATCATGTCAAGCCTGTCCTGAAAGTGCAGCTACCAGGAGGAAATGAACTTTATTTTCTCTGGGAGCCATCTGCGTTCAGTCATAGGGGCGGTGTAGGGAGCGTTTTCATTCAGCGCTCAATACACAGTAACTAAGAAATAAAGGTTCACTCTGTAACGCTATAGCATGCAAACATACATGTATAGAGAAGCTGAGTGTATGGCAGAGTGCAGTAAGTATATAGCAGAGCGGAGTTAATGAGTGTGGCTGAGCGTGTGTATGTATAACAAAGCTGAGTGGGTGTATAGAATATCTGAGTGTGTGTGTGTTTATGTATGTATAGCAGAGATGAATCAGTATATAACAGCTGAGTGAGTGTGTGTATAGAAGAGCTGAGTGGGTGTATAGAGAAGCTGAGTGTGTGTATATCTGAGTTGAGTGAGTATATAGCAGAGCTGAGTACGTGAGTGTGGCTAAGTGTGTGGAGGTAGAGCAAAGCTGAGTGGATGTACAGAATATCTGAGTGTGTGTGTGTATTGCAGAGCTGAGTGAGTATATAATAGCTGAGTAAATGTGTGTGGCTGAGTGAGTGTGTGTGTATACTAGAACTGAGTATGTGTATAGCAGAGCTCTGCGTGGCAGAGCTGAGTGTGAGTATATAGCAGAGCTGAGCGTGTATGTGTAGATGTAGTAGAGCTGTGTGTGTACATTGTGAGGGGCATCATTGCGTGAAGGAGGTTTTGTGAGGGCATCATACAGTGTAATGGGCACTGTGGGGGCATCTTATTGTACAAGGAGCACTAAGGGGGCCTTGAAAGCAGGACCATACTGTGTGGGAACACTAATGAGCTTCACTAGGAGCAATATTTCTGTGTGGGCTCATATAAAGGAGTGGGAGAGATTAGGATACTGGTTTAGCGTAAAATAAAAATTGCTGCAACCACAGTATGTTTTTTTAAACATTGAGAGGTATGTGACTATTAGTTTTATATATGACTAGCTATTGAACCCATTGTACGCCCGGGTGGCGAGCATTTTTATTGGTATCTGGTCTCCCCATCCTAGTATTTGTGCTGCCCCCATCCTGTCCCCACCATCCTATCCTGGTATTCATGACACCCCTCATCCCCATCCTGGTATGCATGGCACCCCTCATCCCCAATCCTGGTATGTATGGTACCCCTCATCCCCCAATCCTGGTATGCTTGGTACCCCTCATCCTGGTATGCATGGCACCCCATCCCTCATCCTGGTATGCATGGAACACCGCCCTACTATCCTGGTATGTATGGTACCCCTCATCCCTATCCTGGTATGCATGGTACCCCATCCCTATCCTGGTATGCATGGTACCCCGCATTCCTATCCTGGTATGCATGGTACCCCGCATTCCTATCCTGGTATGTATAGTACCCCTCATTCCTATCCTGGTATGTATAGTACCCCTCATTCCTATCCTGGTATGTATAGTACCCCTCATCCCTATCCTGGTATGCATGGTACCCCGCATTCCTATCCTAGTATGCATGGTTCCCCGCATTCCTATCCTGGTATGTATGGTACCCCTCATCCCTATCCTGGTATGCATGGTACCCCATCCCTATCCTGGTATGCATGGTACCCCACATTCCTATCCTGGTATGTATGGTACCCCTCATCCCTATCCTGGTATGCATGGTACCCCACATTCCTATCCTGGTATGTATGGTACCCCTCATCCCTATCCTGGTATGTATGGTACCCCTCATCCCCCAATCCTGGTATGCATGGTACCCCTCATCCTGGTATGCATGACACCCCATCCCTCATCCTGGTATGCATGGTACCCCATCCCTCATCCTGGTATGCATGGTACCCCGCATTCCTATCCTGGTATGCATGGTACCCCATCCTTATCCTGGTATGCATGGTACCCCGCATTCCTATCCTGGTATGTATAGTACCCCTCATCCCTATTCTGGTATGCATGGTACCCCTCACCCCCCAATCCTGGTATGTGTGGCCCCCTCACCCACCAATCCTGGTATGTGTGGCCCCCTCACCCACCAATCCTGGTATGTGTGGCCCCCTCACCCCACAATCCTGGTATGTGTGGCCCCCTCACGCCACAATACTGGTATGTGTGGCCCCCCTCACCCCCCAATCCTGTTATATGTGGGCCCCTCATCCCTTTCACTCTGCACACACATACAAAAAAAAATAAACACTTATACTCACCTTTCTTCCCTGTGCTCCAGAGCTGCTGTGTCCTGTTCTATCGGAGACCGAGGTAGGAGTGCGGTGCCAGAGTATGCGTGTGCCCATACCGCGCTGTCCGGCGCCATTTTGCTGAAGACACACTGCAAATGTGTCTTCAGTAAAGTGGCGCCGGATAGCGCTGTGCGCATGCGCCGATCGATTCCGATGCCTCACTCCTGCCCTGGTCTCCGGCGCAGAGAGGCGCCGCGGCAACGCTCCTCCCATTCAGGTAAGTATGTAAGTATGGCGCCGGAGATCGCGGTATGCGTTTGGTGTCTACACATACCGCGATCTCCGGCACCATACACTCCTCTTACCTGCAACAGCTCCATGCGTGCTTCTGTCTGGAGCCAGACTGTGCAGGTGTGTCGCGCTTGTGCAGTATGTAAAGGCTTTAGCCAGAGGCACGCATCTCAGCTTATATTATTGATGGTGAAATCATGGATAAATGACATTAGCCAATGCTGCTGCTAGTGCTGCTATTTCTAAAGACTCATTCACATATATGAATGTTTATGTTTATTATTGCTGAAGTGTCTATGTATATGTGTATATATATATATATATATATATATATACATACAGGTGCATATCACTAAATTAAAATATCATTAAAAAGTTAATGTATTTCAGTTCTTCAATACAAAAAGTGAAACTCATATATTATATAGTCATTACAAACAGAGTGATCTATTTCAAGTGTTTATTTCTGTTAATGTTGATGATTATGGCTTACAGCCAATGAAAACACTAAAGTCATTATCTCAGTAAATTAGAATACTTTATAACAGCTTGAAAAATGTTTTTAAAATGTGAAATGTTGTCCTACTGAAATGTATGTTCAGTAAATGCACTCAATACTTGGTCAAGGCTCCTTTTGCATCAATTACTGCATCAATGTGGCGTGACATGGAGGCGATCAGCCTGTGGCACTGCTGAGGTGTTATGGAAGCCCAGGTTGCTTTGATAGCAGCCTTCAGCTCGTCTGCATTGTTGGGTCTGGTGAGTTTTCTGACCAATCAAGCACAGTGATACTATTGTTTATAAACCAGGTATTGGTACTTTTGGCAGTGTGGACAGGTGCCAAGTCCTGCTGGAGAATGAAATTTCCATCTCCAAAAAGCTTGTTGGCAGAGGGAAGCATGAAGTGCTCTAAAATTTCCTGGTAGACGGCTGCGCTGACTTTGGTCTTGATAAAACACAGTGGACCTACACCAGCAGATGACATGGCTCCCCAAACCATCACTGATTGTAGAAACTTCACACTAGACCTCAAGCATCTTGGATTGTGGCCTCGCCACTCTTCCTTAATTCTCTTGGACCTTGATTTCCAACTAAAAATTGGGACTCTGGGGCCTTGTGGAGTGTATCAATGACTGCCTTCTGGATATCTGTCAAGTCAGCTGTCTTCCTCATGATTTTGAAGCATACTGAAACAGACTAAGGGATCTTTTTAGACGCGTAGGAAGCCTTTGCAGGTGTTTTTGTTAATTATTTTAATTTACTGAGATAATGACTTTTGTGTTTTCATTGGCTGTAAGCCATAATCATCAACATGAACAGAAATAAACACTTGGAATAGATCACTCTGTTTGTAATGACTCTATAACATGAGTTTTACTTTTTGTATTGAAGAACTGAAATAAATTAACTTTTTGATGATCTTCTAATTTAGTGAGATGCACCTGTATGTGTGTGTATATATATATATATATATACATACATACATGCATATGCCTGTGTTATTATCAGCTGCAGTATTTTATTTGCATTGTTTTATACTATGAAGTGTATATCTGTCATATTGTATTATTCATCTAAAGTAGATGAAATGATGTCAATGTAGTGAGTGACCACATGATGGCGCCAAATACCTAAGATTCTATTTTGTGTGTGGCCACCAGATGGCATCCTCAGACCACAGATGCTGAGATCTCCCTTCTCTTTCTGTCAGGAAGAATGTATAGATTATCTGCTCATGGTATTTGTTTAAGTGGCTTGATCTGCTGAAAGAATTACACTGTGAAAGTGATTTCAGAGGCTCTGCTTAAAACAACTGTGAAAACCAACAAATGAAGCTTAACGCCATGACTGATTTAAGATTTTAACAAGTTATTTAGTTGCCAAACAATACAACCAGTTCATGGACAGCTAAGACCCGAAAAAGCAAGCAGATCCCAGTTTAACCCTTTCACTTCCAGTGTTTTTTTTGACATTTTGCGCATCTGATATCCAGGACAATTGTCCCCCCTTTTAACACGTACAAATAAAATCTAAATTACAAAATAAAAAGCTGCTATTAAACCCCGATAGCTATATATTTTCTGAAAGCAGACACCTGCCACATTGTCACTAAGCACTTTCTACATGCAATTTTACCTAAAAAAAAATTGAAAAAAATGCTTAAAAATGTATATTAGTGGCTAAAATGTTTGTCACAAGGAGTAATAGGAGATAAAACACCCCACAATTTGTTACCTGACTGTCTGCAGAGTACAGTATTACCCTATATGTAGTCTAAGGGCATGTGCACATGTTGCGCTTTTGACTCGCTTTTTTTTTCCGCAGTTTTGTCACAAAACCTGCCGTATTTCCTAGTGCCAACAAAGTGAATGAGAATTCTGAAGTCTCCTGCACACGTTGCTTATCTGTGACTTGCAGATGTGGAGCAGATTTAATTCTGCAGCATGTCAATTCTTTCAGTGTTTTTACTGCTGTAAGGCAGCGCTAGTCATCATTCTGGGGGACACTCGCTGTACCGGGTCAATTAAAGCACACCAGCCACGTTTTTCCAGTATTTCACAATCCAGCAGTTTATTACACTTCACCACTGTTTATCACCGAATCCAACTCAGCGGCTCGCCGACATTTTATCCATATAATGTCCAAGAGCCTTTCCAGTGGCAGACAGGCCCACTTGGCTCCAGTTACAGCCTTCAGCTAAGTTACTTATATAATTGTCCACATCAAGCAGTGTTTTACCTTTGCCGGGTTTTAGCTGCTTCAGACTTGTTCTGCCACAGCTGTGGCTTTACGGCTTCCCAGATGGGGGTCTCCAGCCCTCGTACCTTCAAAGGCTACTTGTATGTTTTCACACCTAACATCCAGACTCTGGCTTCCAGGACTCTTGCCTTCCAAGGCTACTGGTATCGCTTACACATAACGATCCAGCCTCTGCCTCTCAGGCCTCACCAGGCCTCACACTCTAACGGTGTCCCACACAGGAACAGGCCTCACGCCTTTCACACCTGTCTCAAATCTACCAGGGTTTATATATCCTCTAGTGCACACACAGGACCTGTGCTGATGTCACAGTCATGTGATCAGACCTTCTGTGTGCACAGGACCTGTGCGATGTCACAGTCATGTGACCAGTCACCTGGGGGAAGGTACATGGTCAGCCAAAACACACCCTGGACCATTACAGTAATGCCGCAAGCCGCTGCATTACACTGCATATTTCACCCATAGTAATGAATAAAAATCTGCACCAAAAGCGCATGTTAAAAGCTAAAATCCGCAGTTTTATTCCTGCCAACACATCAGGATTTGCTGCAGGACTATCTGAACATGTACTATTCTCTGCTGGGCTCATGTCATAGCCATGGGGGAAGGAGTGCCACTTGGCTTCTGAAGTCCACATTTATTTGGATTGGTTCCCACTCGCTGTACCGCATTTGTAGAGCCCCTGAGGTGAGGTATTAGTACAGAGAAACCCCTTTTTTCCCCCAAGATTTACCCAATTTTGGAAACTAGAGATGAGCTGATCAAGCAAAATTAGAATACACCTGCTCGCACACATTTTTCCCGGAAAACTCAATTCATAGAGAAGTTATTCTCTGCAAATTTGATGTCCCACATTATGCTCTGAAGTCTCTGCAGAACCCAGAGTATAATAAAGATAAGATGTAAAAAAATAAAGAAAAATCCTTAAACTCACTTTACCGCTCACCTCTCCAGCCCTCTGTTCCTCACCATCACCCATCAGGTCCATGTCGCATCTTCTGAACTCCACCACTTTATGCTGCAATCCCCTCTAACACTGAGCCGGGGTTTCTGGCTCTGATGAGGCCTGGAAAGGTCATACACAAGCACTCGATAGCTCATAACGTCATGAAGTGCGCTGTGACCTTGCTAGCGCATGCACAAATCTTTCCTAGACCTCTCAGAGTAAAGAGCGGACGGAGCACCAAGCTTCTTGGCCACACTAATGGTGCACCGTGCACCCTAATTAGTGGGTTTGATTACACTTCAGTTTCTGCAGAATTGGTGCAGCAATTCGAACACCAGGTACGAAGTGATTAAGGACTTTGTGCCAGAAATGCGTATGCTATTCCACATTGGTTTTTAAAGGATCTTCAATAAAGATGTTATTTTAAGGACCCCTTTGTTGGAGCCCTTAGGGTTCGCTCACACTGGCGTATATTCTATTTTAAGGCCCCATTTGCTGAATTTCTGTATTTTTCATGTGAACTCTTGTCGTACTGCAAGGCTTTATCTGCGCATCAGGGATCCTTGTTCCATGAGTGACTTTTTCCATGACTTTTATTTCTAAACCTAAGGACTCGCTTTCACGAGCGTATAACACAGCCGAGTGCTATGCAATGTTTTATCATATAGCACGCGGCCCATTGTTATGCTATGGGGCAGTGCAGATCTGCTGCAGGTACATCTGATAATCGGATCACTCGCACCCATAGAAGTCTATGGTTGCAAGTGAAACATCAGACTGCACTCAGATGACATCAAGTGCAGTCCGATTTACTCTCACAGAGACAATGGAGAAGATGGAGAAATTAAATTCTCCGTCTTCTCCACACCTCTGCTGAGATTCTCTCGTGCGAGAGAATCGGATCACAGTAAGGTGACACTCAAAGTTTGAGCCTAGTGTCATTAGCGTAATCGGCCAGATTCTCTGGCATGAGAGAGTTGACAGCCCTGTGACCCCAGCCTAAAGGTGTGATTTGTATAGGAGCTATTTCCCCTACAAGGCTATAAGCTTAGTTTATTCTGGCACTTTGGGTAATAGACTCCCTTTAAATCCCACCTTTCCTGTTGTCATTACATAACATATGGAGTGGTGACTCACTTATACGGATCCAATATGCTGCATTACGGTAGCCAAAAAAATCGTGTAACCTATGACAACAATAAATTCTAACTGTATTGTTCCCTTAATAAAGGTCACCACTGAATAAAAAAGTGCTCCATCTTCTATTTTCTGTGTTTCTAAACTTTGTATTTTCGGGTGGATCAAATTAGGCTCAAAAGTTGAACTGAATAAGTTTGTAGTAATATAAGAATATTACAAAAATCAAATGGTAAAGCGGTAAAATGACATAATACGAAACAGGACAGATGAGACACAAATTAAAGGAAGAATAAGAGAGGGAGAAGGATCCTGTGATCACAAAAGATGATGATCTACTCCACAATATTCATGACTGTCACAGAGACTATATGGATCCCTAAGTAATCCGCTAATTTTAGCTCATGTCCAGCCCAATAGTCGTCGCATAGAGACCCGATACCACTGAAAGCTCCCACTCTATTTCATAGTAAAGCTGTGAGATATCCCATATTTTTATCTTCTTTAATGTGTGAATATAGGTCTATCAATGATGGGACTTGGGGTCTTTTCCAGTTCTTTGCTATTAAACATTTTGCAGCTGTCAAAAAGTGTAGAATTAACTTAGCAGATGTTTTCCCTCTTGGGAATGGAGGGACATTTAGAAGGAAACATAGAGAATTCAATGGCATCCATACATCTATTACCCTTGTAGTAAGGTTTTGGACTTCTATCCAGTAAGGTTGTATTAAAACACAAGAGTAAAAGATCTGGGTTGTGTCAGCCCCTGTCTCCCCACACCTCCTTCATGCATCAGGTACATTTGGATTAAGTTTGTGAAGAAGAGAAGGGGTGTAGTATAAATCTTATATTAGTTTTCCTTATACATACAGCATATGGATGATTTGGCGGAACTGATCTTAATTTATTCAATGAAATCGATCCCACCATGTTGGCATATCAGTTTTTGTGCCGGACCGGCTCATGCGCTGGTCTGGGGGCCGGATCACATCATTTGATGCAACATTTTTTGGTTTTCATCCCAGCTACTTCCAGAAGAAAGGGGTGAAAAAAATCAGATAATAGCTGACTTTTTATATTAGTTTTGTATAATTTCTAATCAGATAAGGCTAAAAAATACTGGTGCTGATGCAACTGATATGTGTGAACTCCCCCCAACGTGATTTTATTAATAAAAACTACAGGACTGTATTTTATATCTGGGACTTATGGATTTTAGTGGAACTATTCACACATTTATTTTTGTAACAGTTAAAGTCCGTTAAAGCGTTCCTGCACTTTCACAGGAAAATGTTTCTAGTGCAGGACTCTGCAGTATAATCATTATTCTAGACACTCTATTACATATTTGTGTTGATAACCCAGAGCACAGACCACCCGAAGTCTGTGCTGTAGGCTGCACTAAACAAAGTATCGTCCTACTTGTCATTCTTCACTGCCGTCTTCAGTGCTGTAGAATCCTATGACACTCACTCCTCCACTGAAGATGGCAGCCCAGCACCGGGAGAAGGGCAATGTCCAGTTTAGTCCAGCTTCCATCACAGATGTTGGGTGGTCCGTGCTGCGGATCATTAGTAAAAGCATATAATAAGGTGATTTAGAATGAATCATTTCGTTATACCATGCAGAAGCTTTATCTACATTGGTCTGGAACACTTCTGGCTAACATGCGAGAACATTTTAGGAAATAAATTGTTCATCTTTATAAACAAGTGTGCAAAATTTCACGCAAATTCATAGATTTATTCAACATTTTTAGGCCATTTTCAAGAAATCTACACTATATGGGCAAAAGTATTGTGATGCGCCTCTCAAGGGGAACCTGTTACTGAGAAGCTGCAGTCCAATCTGCAGGCACCATGTTATAGAGCAGGGGGAGCTGAGCAGATTGATATATAGTTGTGTGAGAAAAGATTCAGTGTAAGCGGTGTTTTCTTACCTCTGCTCTTTCAGGGATTTTTGATCCAGTGGGCGGTCCTATCAGTGACTGACAGCTGTCTCTGCATGCATAGTCATACAAGGAAGGCTGTCAGTCACTGATAGGACCATCCACTGGATGGAAGATCCCAGAAAGAGCAGAAGATTAAATTATGAAAATACAGATTATACTGAATCTTTTCCTACAAAACTATATATCAATCTGCTCAGCTCCACCTGCTCTATAACACGGTGCCTGCAGAGTGGATGGTATGATCATGGTGACAGGTTCCCTTTAATCATTCTATTCAGGTTTTTCAATCAGTCCCATTGCCCCAGGAGCTTTATTATCAAGCCCCTAGCCGTGCCCTCTGCTTTTACTAACATTTCTGAAAGAATAGTTCATCCTAAAGAGCTCGCTGAATTTGAGCGTGGCTTTGTAATATAATGTCATTATTTGTAACAAGTCAGGTCCTGAAATTTCCATTTTTGTGGTGTAATATGTGGCAAATATTGCCACACACGTATTTGCTCATTTGTGTTTTTAGAGCAAGTGACAGGTCCTCCTTAAGTCATATTTCACTTTTCATTGATTTGGAATAAAGTCGCATTGATAGAGATAACAGGATGAGGTCCCTTTTCTGTGCTTCTTGTTGAATTTTTAATTTTTTTAAGGGTAAGTTTATATATTGCAATATTGTCCTAGTCATCACCTCTCCAAGTACATTATATTGTGAGCCTTTTTTATGGAACCTTATCTTGATGAACACATTGCTCCCGATTCATCGAAGCTTTTATGCCAGAATTCTGACAGTGAAAATTTGCAAAATGTTGAAACAACGCATTGCTGTACTAAAATTCCACAACTTATGGCTTTCTCACCCCATTTTTGCCAAGCTGTGATGAAGTGGGGAGGGGCTGTGGTAACCTCATCAAATTCATGACGAGCGACAGCGTTCCTTATGCCACAAATCTTACTCCAGTCTTTGACTAGAGTAATATTTGGGATGAGGCACATGCCATTCATCAGACGCTCCTATTTCATTAATCATTCAGAAGCATCTTACTCCAGCATATCCCCTCATCAAGATGACAAAGGACAGTCATGATGACTCCGGGTCATTGTGTTACGTTTTTGATTTATTTTGCTTGCGTATGTTATTATAACATACTACAAGGATTGGAGTAGGATTTGTGGTGAGGAGGTATATGCCACCCGTCTTGCACTCTTGATTCATGAAGAGGCGTATGTCTGACTCAGCCCATCTCCTCATCAAGACCGGCATGAACAATGCCGGAAGTGAGGACTGCAGAAAATACAGTGCTGCACAGTGGTCCCACGTGTTTCATTGCGGCAGCAGCTTCTTCAGGGGAATTGGAGATCAGGGTTTGTTGGATATTATATAGCTAAAGAAGAAATAAATGATAGGCTAGTGCTTTTTATCCTTTCACAATATTTTTGGGCTTGGTTATATGTATTTTAATCATATGAGGTATTCTTTCTTTTTGTTGTTTATTAAAGGTTTGGTTTTGATGACATTTTGTGGATGTGCCCACCACTTTTTTGTGTATGTTTTCTATATTGAAAGTAATATTGTCAAATGTGACAAATGTATAGCACCCTATTTTTTTACGTTAGACTGTGCCCGTCCCTTAGTAGTGTCCTCGCTCCTTCCTCTCTGTTCCTGGAGACCTCTTGGTCTGGCTGTGTTATATTGTATTGATTTGATTTTTGCATTTCTTTGCCTTTGGTATACTGCTATGCTTTTTGTTGCATACGTGTGGAGGGAAAGGTGTTTGGGGCAGAGTAGGTATAAGGGTGCAGCCTCATGTGGGTATCATTAGAGTTATGTGCTCTTTTTAATAGTTGGGTCATATGTGTGGTCTTCTGAATAAAGTGTATTTATTTTGTATTTATCTGGTAGTATTTGTGGCGTATTCCTTTTGTCTTAGCCTTTTTCTCACACGCTAAGTTTGTCTTGTTTCGCCCAGAATTTGGTATTTAATGTATACTTTTATGCAGATCAGTGACATAGTATTTTCTTGATTGTCAGCAGCTAATTGAATGCACAGGTACCTAGGACTATCTATAAATGTATGCTTTGTGAATGTCAGGAATTGCTGAACGTTATTGCCTATGTGTAAGTATCTCCCTGAACATAGAAGATCTGAAAAGCCCTGGCCATATCTTTTATGATTGGAGAGCTCGTATGGCCAGTGAAGGGTTCTTTTTACAACTGTCTTAGAAGGGAAATAGCAATAGATGAGATGGAGTGAATGCGACCCTTTTGCCGATAGACAGGTTTCATGTTGCCTCTCAAAGTTTTAAAGACTTCCTGGTTTGGAGCTGGTTACAGATGAGCTATTAACCATTTATTTTTATTTGCCACTTTAATGTTGCACTTCCCTGGCTATATCTGGAGATAGCATTAGGCAAGAGGTTTCCATTATTTTTATGTGTAACAGTTGTGGGGAATATTGGCAGACTTAGCAAGTCATTTGGAGAAATAAAGAAGTCTCTTTGCTGATATATGATGCCTTCTACTTTCAGTTGGTGCCTTAAAAGAGATAAATGGGAAACATACTGCTGGCATTGTTACCACTTGGGGGTCCTGGACGCGCAATAGAAATCCTCAGCAGGCTTCCTATATAACCCAAGGTAGACAACGGTCATGAGTTCTGGTGGCTTGTTATTCAAAGTATTGGAGTCCATTTCCTATTATAGTCCTGGAGATCATCTTGTTCCAAGTATTAGGGTTCAGGATGCAGAAGCTCCTCATCATTTTAATGCAGTCCCATATATGTATATTATTGAGCAGTCAGGGTACAATTCGTTATTGCATTTGCTCTTTATGTTATCTAGTTTTGGGGGGTTTTCATCTGTTTTTCATTTGCTTTCTTTTTTAATGTCTATTTTATATGTGATCACTTGTTACTTTTTTCTATATTTGTCATTCTGGGGGCAGGATTTGCGGTCTCCAGATATTTTTGGTTAATTCATCAATAGAAACTTTTTAAAAAGTCGCTCAATTTTGGCACAAATTTTTTCCGGTTCCCCCACCTTCAAGGGTAATTTAATGTCATTTCTATGGAAATTATATGACTTTTTTTGCAAAATATGCAACTTTTTGTGTTAAGTCGCAAAAAGACTAAAATCAATAGCATATTTTTACTTTATGTAAAATTCACGATCCACCTTTACCATATTGACGTATTTGAAAAATGTCATCGAATACAAGACGGAAAAAAAAGTGACTTTAAAAAAACACGCAAATTATGAATCGGGCCCTAAGTGCCATTGCCATTTCTTCGATGATCATTCCCATCTAATAATATTATGGTATATTGCTAGGATATGTCATAATATTAAAATCACTGGATTTTTAACTAGTGGGACCCCTGAGGATCTCAGGAATTGAAGGGTCAGAAACTCATTCAGCTTTTTTCCTGTGCAGTGGCTCTGGCTGGACAGAGGACGGCAACAGCTCAGTTCAGGTGTTCATGGGTCCTGGCAGTCTGATACCCAACCTGGAGGAAACCCAAACATGGGGAGAACATGTAATCTCCTTGCAGATGTTGTCCTTGGTGGGATTTGAACCCTGGACCCCAGCGCTGTAAAGCAACAGTGCTAACAACAATTGTGATTACCACAATTATCCATCATCCCCTCGTTCAGTGTGGCACCTTAACGCCACCTTTCCATCCAGTTCCTTTGTCATTGTCTTCTCTATTTGTGCCACCAAAGCTCTGTTATTGTTACCACAAATGTGTTTTGGGTTTCTTGGACTGTGTTCACACATGGCGTTTTTGCAGCGGAAAAAAACACAGTGTTTTACAGTAACAGCAAAGTGAATGAGATTTTTTGAAATCTCATGCACATGTTACTTACTTTTTCCTTGTGGAATTGAAGCATCAAAGCATTTTTACCAAATCTGCCGATCAATTATTTCAGCGTTTTTGTATTGATTTTCACCCATTTTAATGCGTGGAGGGAAAAAAAAACTAAAGTAAAACTGTGTGCAAAAACGCCACTTGTGAACATCCCCATATAATAGTTCCCATAGCTAAACAAATGTATACAAGCTCAATTCTGCCAGTAGTCACCTGCAATATTCAGTGTTTCATGTGATGCCATGTAATGTAATAAGTCATCAGCAGGTTAATTTCTTTTTATTGGTTTATAATCATTAGTGTACTGTCATTTTTTCTAAATTGCATTTTAGAAAACAGAAAAAATAAAATCAGCAAATATTGGTTGTTAATGTAACTGTATAATTAGTATTCTACTTTTCACAATAGAACCGACGTGATAAAATTGGAATTTTTTTTAGGCTGGGAAATTTGTTTTTTTTAGGAATTTGTTATGTTTGTGCATTTCATGGCGCAAACAAGGCAATTATTTTTACTTACTGGGAATATCCTAGAGATAAATTGTATCTAAATGCAGCATTGGATTCAGGATATGGTGACAGATTGCAGAGTTTGTAACCTGGATTTCAGATGCAGACAGCGATGAAGTGAATTATTCAAGGGTCAGATCTACCATACACAGGGATTTCTTTTGTATTCTTTGTTTTATTGTTTTTATTTTACTAAGACATTCTATACAAATGCATAATGTACACAGCACCACTACAGAGCGCTCGTTAATGTATGTTGCTTCTGTTTCCCCTTCCCATTTTAATTGATATTAATCTTAACGATGTTGAGGATAATTTCTATATCTGTAATTGCTGCCTTATAGTCCCTCTCTGAAATGTCTACAATGTGTTTTCTATTAGAAGCCTGCACTTGACCTTGTTACATTATATGGATAATTACATGAATGTTAGGAAACCTGCAATTACATTTTGTATGAACATCAGAAAATGTTTATTAGTGACTACAACATAATTATTATCCATGCAAATTCAATCAAAAGAAATCTTTCTGGTTCAGAAGGCTGCAGACCGTCCTTTACTGTAGCGCTTATAGGCTGATAACAGAAATAGGAGGTTGTAATTATTATGGTAAGCCCTTAGCAACAGAAAGAATGACATAGCTGCAAATATGATATTTTATAAGAATTTTACCAGAATAAAATAAATACAAGATACTATTATTCATTACCGTGCGCATTATACAGTGTATTACATTTGGCTAATGAAGTGATGGTGTTACATTCACCTTACTGCAAGTAATTGAATTTTGGTTCAATACACAATCAGAATAAGAGCGGACTGTAGACAAGTGCAACATTTTACCTAACCCTTTGTTTTCACTTGGTCTAATGATAATCTCACAGGTATGACAGTGCGGAGAGGAGATGAAATGTCTGTTTATTACTATGTTACATGGCCATCACAAGTTGTATAATGCGAATGCTTCCTTATTACTCATGGTCGCAGAATAAAATAATCATTCTTTTTACTATTTGATCCCATATATCTGTTTTCTGTTCATCAGTTATCTGACTTATCTATCTTTATATACCATAATATATATCCCCCTTCCTTTCATATCTCGATCCCAAAACTGTCTGTCTGTATGTCTGACTATCTGTCTATTCCACTGTCTTTTGTCTATTATATATCTATTTTACTATCATTTATCTTTCCTACATCTATCTTATAATATTAATTGCCACCTTTCTTTCATATGTTGTCCCATTTCTCATCCTTCCTGCCTATCTGCCTTCCTTCCTATCTGCCTTCCTTTCTTCCTTCCTATCTGCCTTCCTTCCTATCTGCCTTCCTTTCTTCCTTCCTATCTGCCTTCCTATCTGCCTTCCTTTCTTCCTTCCTATCTGCCTTCCTTTCTTCCTTCCTATCTGCCTTCCTTCCTATCTGCCTTCCTTTCTTCCTTCCTATCTGCCTTCCTTCCTTCCTGTCTTCCTTTTTTCTTTTTTTCCCTTCTCTTCATTTCATGCTTTTTCTTTCTTTCTTTCTTTTTTTCTGTATTCCTTGTTTTCTTTCTTTCTTTCTTCCTTACTTAATTTATTTCTTTTCATCTTTTTTTGTTTCTTTTTTCCTTTATTATTTTATTTCTCTTTCTTTTCTTTCTTTCTTCTTTTCTTTCTTTCCTTTCTTTCCCTCTTTCTTTCAAAACAGGTCGGAATATGGTTTAGCTCTACTTGTGACAAGAATATACTGTATATGTATAGACTGTAGTTGTCCACAGAAGATTCTGCCTTGCCACTAGTGAGCCAGATCATATGTCATTATTTATTGCAGGTCGCCCTCGGAACAGTAACCAATGTGGAGGAAGCAGTGAAGTGGCTGAGTTACACTTATCTTTTCGTACGGATGAGAGCAAACCCATTAGCATACGGCATTAGTCATAAGGTGTTTCAGGTAGGAAATCCATTTCTTATGAATATCTAACCCCTATTCTCCAGCCAGTAATGCTAGGATAAATATTTGCTTTTGTTTTCTGACATGATAACATCCCTGCTTTTAGCTCATTAAGTTTAGTTCAATTTGTTTAGGCCTTGATGATTGAAATGGTTTTAGCCAAACAAGCAGCAAGCAACGATCCTTGCGGATTTTAACTCTTTCTGTTACGTCTTTGATCCAACAATGAAGTCAAACCCTGACTGTGCCCAAATGATACATACAAGTATAGAATAACACATATTATAATGTGGCAACTACAGGTGCTTCTCACAAAGTTAGAATATCATCAAATAGTTAATTTATTTCAGTTCTTCAATACAAAAAGTGAAACTCATATTATATAGAGTCATTACAGAGTGATCTATTTCAAGTGTTTATTTCTGTTAATGTTGATGATTATGGCTTCATCAGTCTTCACCAAAATTCTATTGTAAAGCCCTTTAAAAATGTTGTAAGACTTTTGGACAACTCCCAGTCGCAAAAACAAATTATACAACTTTTATATTCAATCTGTTTTATCAAACATCAATTAAACATCAATTAAGCATTAATTATTAATCCGTTTACATTTTACAAATCAAGAAAAATATATTGCATTCAATTTTGAAGAAAATAAAAAAATATAACAAAATAGAATTATAGAAAAATGTCCAAAGTTTAAATGGGGTCACTTTTTTCAAATAATTCAAATGGTAGTATATTGAACAATATAATATTTGTAAGGTAACCACCTATAACAGAATCATATATGGTGAGGCAAAGAGTCGAGGGGGAGGGGAGAGGTCCTTATGCCTGTGTGACTAATTATGAACACAATCACATGTATCTGTTGAAACTATTAGAACAGGGTATGAAAATCAGGTGAGTCCTGGAACAGAATCCATCCGCACCAAACCCTTCTAAATTTATCATTGGTTCCATAACATTCTGCAGACATTATACAACTTTTAATCCTTTTCCACCACCTCCGGGTAGCTCCACCAATTTTTTGAAATGCGTATGAAAAATTCATCATAATTTACTCCACAAAAATGGCAGAAATTGTGCCAAAAATAGACTCCTGCCCCTAATTGGAGTACTTTCTTAAAGTGGCGCATGGCTGCTGAAAGATGCGCCTCTTAATGAATGTGGTGTATGCTATATCAAAACTGACATACTAAACGCCAGGCTTGAAGAATTGGGGCCTATGTGTTTTTAAATTGTAAGTTATTTTTAATCATTATTCAGTCTGTGGATGTAATTAAGTTCAATAGCATACATAACAGAAATGTCGTTCTTTCTGGATTTGCCAACAGATGGATCCCTTATTGGAGAAGCACCGAGAACAATTGGTAATTGAAGTAGGCCGGAAACTTGACAAAGCCCGTATGATTCGCTTTGAAGAGAGAACTGGATTCTTTTCCTCTACAGATCTCGGCAGAACTTCCAGCCACTTTTACATTAAATATAATACCATTGAGGTACTAAATATTTTTTTTCGAGTAAACAATATTGAGATTAGGTGGTCTACATCTGCATTCTGAAAGCAGAACGTGACCTGTTGTGGGTCTGTTAGTCGTTTCAAGCAAGGACCTCTGTGGTGCTTCGAGGTATACATAAAGTGCTATGAAGTTGAGCTGTGGTGTGAGTGTGCTGCCAGAATGACTGGCGGAGGTCCTAATGTGCAGGCAGAAGTGGGGCTTGCGGTAAGGAGACGAATCATGCCATTGAAGTACCTTGGCTTGTTCTCAGCATTTGTGTGCCAGAGTCAACTGGATCCATTCCAAGTCAAGCAAAATGGTTTAAGGACAAAATTGGAAATTGAGTGCCTGCTTTGATTGTTTCTCAAAAAGAAAAAGCAAACTATTTTGACTTCATTAAGTTCAGAAAAAGTGAAGCCAAAATGGGGGGGAATAGAAAAGTGGAGTGGATAACGAAATGCAAAGTAGAAATGTACATAAATAGTGGTATTTAATTTTGGACTTAAAATGAGTTATTTCTTGCAATTTCACTCCCATTACTCACAGAGCCTACCTTATTACCTTCTTAGTGTGTGTAAAGATGCCCATTGTCTTCTCTCGGTGTCTTACTAGTCACGTTCTCATTTGTACGGTCATCGCACATAAATAAATGTGTTGAATGTGGACTTTGTTGGTTCACGTTTGCCTTTTTTTTGTTTGGCAGACCTTCAATGAATTATTTGATGCCCACAAAACTGAAGGCGATATTTTAGCTATTGTATCTAAAGCTGAAGAATTTGAGCAGATCAAGGTAAGATATTGATAAGTGGCAGACATTTTGTAACGTGTCTTTTACAGCTGTCACTTATATAGACGTGGCGTGGAACAGTTGTCTGTGTTGATTTGCTTCAATGACTAGAGCTTCGTTCCAGCCATGCTGCAATATGTCCAATAGATGTTTTTATAGTAATTGGTCCCAGGAGAAACTTGAAACTGAGCTGGGAATTTTGCCTTCAGTAAACTATCAATACATTGACTTGTTAATTACCACTATAGTACCGATCTGTAGGATGCTTCCCTACGGTGAAATATTTAATATTCAGGGAACAAAGTAAATACATATACCACTGCAGTCTTTTCCAGTTGTATATAATTTTAGTCTATCATTTGCTTTCTTTATTGTTTCTGCCATTAGATTGCTTGGTTTACCTTTGGCGAAGCTTTGTGAAATCTGATTATTTGTTACATTGTCTTTAACCTAATAATAGAAGCCATATATAAAAATGGCCTAAAAGTTGTCATCCCCCCCTTCCCTTAGTATCAAAAGGAATTAAAGTGTCCTTAATGCAACCCTCCAACTTGGGACTAGAAATAATTGACTGTACAATTGTATAGTCACAATATCCTGTTTTCTTCTTTCTGCCTCTACTGTTCAGATTGGTGTGTTGAGTTTCTCAGGCCTCCAAGATGGTCACCTTAGTGGCATGGGAAGTGCAGTGGTAAGTGTAAAGCATGCCTTCCTGCCTTTCTTGTTCAATGGGATAGAAAGGGCGTGGAAGTCATGATTTAGACTTAACCACACACTTCCTAATCCACTGTAATGGCCATCTTGGAAGCAGAAGAGAACAACTGCCAATTTAAGCAGAGGAGGCTGCGAGAAACAAACAGACTTCACCAGGTAGGGTGAATATACTTCAGGGGTGGGGAACCTCAGGCACATGAGCCATTTATGGCCCTCAATGGCCTTTTATTTGGCCCCTGGGAAGATTCCGAGGGACCACAGTGCTTGGGATGGCAGCTGTTTTTTACGGTCACTAGCCCATTAATTTCTTCTTACTCTGTGAGCACGAGCATGCAGTGTTCACTACTGAATGCTGAGGCGCGTGCAATGAAAACTTACTTCCTGACACCAGTGCCAACGTCAAGACATACTTTGTGGGTGGAGTCAGCATGCAATTTGCACGGCCCCCGAAGGATGGTATAAATATTCAAATGGCCCTTGGCAGA
Source organism: Phyllobates terribilis (assembly GCF_046119375.1). NCBI lineage: Eukaryota > Metazoa > Chordata > Amphibia > Anura > Dendrobatidae > Phyllobates > Phyllobates terribilis. Next base: position 453,848,610 of record NW_027362763.1, on the reverse strand, counting down.
AACAAGATGGTCACCTTTTAGTCCCAGGATGGAAGGTTGTGATAAGGTTTGCATAGGGGTTTTTTTGGATAATTTTTGGGCATATTTCACATTTTTATGAGCATTGTTTGTAGCCTATTATTTATTCACACATGCATTTTATTCAATTTTTTCTTTTCCTCCAGAGAAGTCTATAGGAAAACACATGCCACACCTAGACAATGCTGTTTGGTGAATAAAACGGCAAGGACAAAAAACATTCACAACTGTGATTAACACCACTATTGTATGTTCTCCCTATGTTTGCGTGGATTTCCTCTGGGTAATCCATTTTTCCTCTTACACTCCAAAGACATATTTAGGCTGTGTGCCCACGATGCGTTTTTCAAGCGTTTATGCTGCGGAATTTCCGCAGCATAAACGCTTCAAAAACGCTTGGTAATCCGCCCCCCATGGTCCCCAATGACAAGCCGCATGTCCATTAATTTTGCAGAAGCGCGGCGTAATCGCCGCCATTGACTTGCATTGAGACTTATATAATCCGTGTCAGTACATTTGTACTCACGGATTATATGCGTTTCAATGTGCGGATGGTACCCAAGTCTGGAGGAGAGGAGGCTCTCATCCAGACCTGGGTACCATAGAAACTGTAAAAAAAAGAATTTAAAATAAAAAATAAAGTTTATACTCACCTTCCGATGCCCTCTCGGTGTTTTGTCAGCTCCGTCCGGTCTATTGCAATGCTCCCGCTGTTGTGAAGGACCTGCCATGACGTCACTGAGTCATGTGACCCATCACATGGCTCAATGACGTCACCGCAGGTCCTTCACACCACCGCGAGCATTGCAAGAGACCGGACGGAGCTGACAAAACACCGGGAAGACATCGGAAGGTGAGTGTAAACTTTATTTTTTTTATTTTTCACCATTCTTATTCTTTTTTTTTAACTAACTTGGTCACACTACTATAAATCCATGTCGTTTGCATGGATTTATATAGTGTGAACAAGTTGTCAAGCACTTTTCCAAGTGATGCTAAAATCGCTTGGAAAAGCGCTTGATAACCCGCATGCAGGAATGCATGCAAAGACGCTGGACAAACGCTTCTACCTGGCAGGAAAAACGCATGTAAAAACCACATGCGTTTTTCCTGCCAGGGAGAAGCGTAAAAAATATGCAGCATTTCTGCATTGTGGGCACATAGCCTAATAGAAAATTTAGATTGTGAGCCCCAATGTGGACAGTGATGATGATGTCTGTAAAACGCTGTGAAATTAATAAATTAATGGCGAACTTTAACCAAAGCATACTGTTTGTAGTATATTTAGCTTTTACTGCCATTCAAGAAAATGTACTTTGCAGCAACAAATTTGATACTATTTTTGGAAAATATTCTGTGTGAATCCACCTTAAGGGCTCGCTCCCACTTGCGATTAAATCGGACGAATGCAATCCGATTAAAAATCAGATTGCATTCGTACCAATTTAATCCTACGCTTGTTTTGTCAATGGCGTTTTTTTTTCCTGCTCCAATCGGATCGCGATCGGATGAAAAAAAAACCCCACAGCATGCGGAATTGGGATCACACGCACCCATATAAGTCTATGGGTGTGTGTGAAACATCGCACTGCACTAGGATATCACCCGATGCTGGCAGAAAGATGTAAAGTCACTGTTACACCATGTGACATCCCCTCATCCCTATATAAAATACCCAATTAAAAATCAGATCAATGAACAATGGGAAGATAAAACAGCTGATGATGTAGGTGACATTAGAGCTCTGTTTTTTCCAAAATATTCTCTGATGTGACATTTCCCCTGCTCACAATGATGTCCATTGCTGAACAAGAACGCAAACTTATAGGAAAGTCTACTTAATATACAATACTGAAAATTACCTTTCTTAGTCTTTTTATGGCATTTATATTAGACTTTCCATTATGTTTACTGAGTTTGTAGAGAATAACTATCTTCTTAAACATCCTCTCTGTTCTCAATAAGGATTTTGAATTCTATAGTTTACTTCCCACTGCCTAGCTTACTAGCATCACTATATTTACCATCCACCGAAACGTCATTTTGAAGAATCATAGAATAAAAATTCTTGAAAATTATTTTTTCATCATATTTTTGAGTGCCAGGTTTCTGCTGTTATCTACACTGGAGCTGAATCCTATCTGAGCACCTAAAACAATAGGAGTGCCACGTAGTCTCTTTTTTGTGCATGATCTCTTATGATCGCCACGAGCCGGTGTTTATAGGAGATTTACAATGACAGGCACGGGGGTCCTCTGCAGACCTCCAGCTGTCCTGACAACCCATCGGCACACCGCGATCACATAACAGGGGCACCAATAGGCGTGTCTTATGGCGCGCTTCCAGCATGCGCGAGTTAAATGTTTAACTTGTTAACGGCTGCAGATGAATGTGCAGGGAACGATGCAGGCTCAGCGCCGGAGCCCGCATCAAATGCAGTGAGATGACCTTGGACGTATTTATACGTCCAAGATCGTAGAGGGGTTAGGATGGCATTTGTGTTTTTATTATGGTGCTATGGGTAAACTTTTTCTTACTGTGCACTTTTTTTTTCCACCATTATAATTTATTTGCACAATGTACAGTTTTTCCCATGGAGATCAAGTAAACCTGTTATACTATGTTACTATGATTTATTATGCTAAACACTTCAAGGGAATCTGTCACCAGGTTTTTGCCACCTAATCTGAGAGCAGCATGATGTAGAGGCAGATACCCCGATTCCAGTCATGTATAACCTATTGGGATGCTTGGTGTAGTTTTTATAAAACCACAGTTTTATCAGCAGGAGATTATCATTAGAGGACTAGTAACCCTGCTGCCAGGTAGTCAAGCACATTCATGAGCTCTGTATAACCCCGCCCCCACCACTGATTGACATCTTTCTGTGTGCACTGTACATGCTTGGGGCTATGCCGGGCTCAGCATTCAAAGAACTGCTAGATCTGCAGCAGAGAAAAAAGTAATTGTATCAAAATGACAGAAAGCAGCTCAGTAAGTGATACATTGCTGGAATCGGTATTTTACTCTATATCATGCTGTAAGAAGTATTTTTATATAGTATAACTGCACTGTTTAGTCTGGAGAGACAATTTCAGCAATATTAGTCCATGTCTCGATGTATAAGTGTAGCAGGATCTGCACAGTCATTGTGCGTGTGGTGGTCTCCACTCAAATATGAAGTTATGCCAACATATATCCGTGTCAATTTCAAGGGAAGGACTTTTATTTGCATGACAATTTACTACTTTGCATCATAGCACTTGGATTATGAAGATATGCATGTATGATTCCCACTGACCATCAGCTGCATACCAGCATTATCACTGTAATGAATACATTCCAAGTTAATTCAAGATTGTTCTAATCTGGATGGATAGACATTTTCCTTTGGTCAAATTGAAATGAAATCTCATCATTTGCAGGACAGTGGGGTTAGCAGGCCAATTTGTTTAGCATAGCAATTTTTTCTGTGTCAATGACAGCCTTAATAATAGTGATGAATAATAAAATGTAATTGTGTCATTATTAATATACTTTCAATTAGGTTGCTTTAGTTACAGAAGACCAATTTTCTCTGCAGCCTTATGAGAGAAATTGCTTTGACATAGATATTGGATGGAAGCAAGTAATAATTATATGTATTTTTGTAAAGGTCCACGACTATGAAATATGTGGAGATCTAATTTTAACAAGTAATTGTCTCGGTGGTACTCTAATCCCATTTCTTACCTTCTGTGAAGATTATTAGGATTAAAAATATTTTTGTAATAGTAATTCTCAATGGCTCTCTACATTTATTGCAATGTGGATAGTAAAAAAAAAGTTTAAAAACTATAATGTAGCTTGACTATATAAAAAATTGCCTTTTTAATTAAATATTTTTCTGCTGGTTGAAAATGTTCTTGTTTCATACTGGACTAGAACCTGGATATTTCTGTTTGACAAAAGTCTCCTATAGATTCAAGTTCAGATTTTGAGGAGCCAGTATGATGTTCTCAGTTCCCCAGTGAAGAGTTTCATCTAAGGCTTTGTAAAGTTGAGGAGGGAAAGAAGGGGTGTTGTTTCATAGCCATAGTAAATGTAGTATAAAAAAAACATACACACTGTAAGGGCCCCTTCACACGTCAGTTTTTCATGTCCGTATGCGGTACGTTTTTTAAGGACCACAAATACGGACACACGCACACCCATTGTATTCTGTGGTGGTGCGCATGTCAGGTTTTTCACCCGGACCGCATGTCTGTGTGAAACATCTGCAGACGGCCCATACTGTTTTTTTTTTTAAATGTATTTAAGAAACGCTAGACACACGCCAGCCGCTGACTACAACTATCATCAGATTCATCTGCTCTCGCTGATCGCAGGCAGAGCAGGCGACTATGATGAGAGTTGCCTTCAGCGCCTGGGAACAGCACGAACTGTATGGCTTTTCCCAGGCGCCGGTACGAGTCACACTGATGACACATGGATGTCATCAAGGGTCCACCAGTGACATTGCCTATGGGAGTCCACTGTACAGTTACATACAATATTAGGTGACCCTTGTACACATATTTACCAATGCTTTTATATAATGATGAACTTGTTAGTTGTTAAATTAATGATTACATGCTGCCCTTGTCTGTACATAATGAATCAAGGCTATTATGCCAGCTACAGCTCATAGATATTTGTGGAGGGCCCAGTTTTTCACAGGTGTCTACCAGGAGATTCACCTGTTCCCCAGTGGGCCAGTCCAAGCCTGCTGTAATATACACATTTACACACAAACACACGTCAACACATTCACAGACATATATACATGGTAAAACACATTGACATAAACATCCATACATACTGTGACAGAGTCACTGGTGTAATATGTGAGTAAAGGTATGTTTCTCTATGGCTGCTAGCCTCAGTGAACTGAACCTACAACTTCTCTCCAGCATGTTATGTGTTGGAGGGTTAAACACCATTGTAAAGGGAGTGGTTTTGTGTGAATGTCATAGAAGTATGTTTCTCTATGGCTGCTAGCCTCAGTGAACTGAACCTACAACTTTTCTCCAGCATGTTATGTGTTGGAGGGTTAAACACCATTGTAAAGGGAATGGTTTTGTGTGAATGTCATAGAGATGGGAGGGAAGTCATTCACCCTACCTCCACCTCAGGGTGTGGCAGAGCAAAGTTAAATGGAGGAAGTATCCAGACTGTGTTGTAGAAGCTAGAGTGCTTCACAGAAAGACTTTGCCTGAACAGTATGTGCTACCGAGAGCGGGCAGAGCCCGCTCACCTATGGACTGTGCTATTCTGTATGTTTTTGTATCCCGGAGAGGATGTGTTTATTTTGTAAAACTCTGACTGTGGTTTATACCAGAGAATAAACCCACAGGGAGCCAACTCGAGACGTGTGACCTGTGTCTACCTCTGGGAGAGCCGAGCAAGTCACTTTACCACAATACACACAGTTCAAAAACGTGTATACAATAACTGTATACATTCGCGCACACATACACACTAGGACACATATTCGCACTGTTATAAACACTGTATGCTTTCCCCCATTGTGTACACCACTGACACAGGACCTGTGTAACATGCATGAACTTTATTTTCCTCACTTTTATAGCGTCATTAATTCTACAGTACTTTACAGACATCATCATCGCTGTCCCCATTGGGATTCACAATCTAGATTCCCAATCTAGATCAATATGTCTTCGGCGTGTGCGAGGAAACCAGAGAACCTGTAGGAAACCCATGCAAACACGGGGAGAACATACAAACTCCTTGCCAATGTTGTCCTCGGTGGGATTTTTTTTATTTTCGCATGAAATAATTGTTCTGCCAGGTCAGTTTCATTCTCATGTGAGGCTCTCACGAGGTGGATGGATGATTAAGATTGGTGGACACATTTTTTTCACTGACTTGATTCCGATAACGTCCTCGACCTCCATTTCAGTTTCCAAGTATCACCTTTCACATATTAACACCTTGTCACATATTAACACCCCATTTGTCAGATGCAGTTTATTACAACATTAACGAGTTGAAGTCTCACCAAGTTGAGAGGCTTGTTATTATCACATTGGGTTGCATATGACCGGCCCTATAAAAACCTGCCAGCTTCATCCACCATAGACAAATAGATTACCACCCAGGCGTTTAACAACACATACGTGGCATTAAAAATGTGTTACAATTCATTGCCCTGGAAATTGAAGTGACTTTAATTGGTTGCCACACTTTCTCACTTATTCAGCCTTTTATAGCTTGTTTTATGTTTCATATTTAATGTGTTATTTTTCTATGGTAGGTTCGTGAAGAAGAGAGTGAAGAATTAGAGCACTTAATTGATAGTTACTGTGAACTGCCGGTTGCCGGTGGAGTGGAAAATGGCTATGGAAAAGTAAATATCATTCTTCAAACGTACATTGGACGTGGAGAAATTGACAATTTTTCCCTCATCTCCGATTCAGCGTATGTCGCACAGGTAATATGAAAATGGCTAAATATTCCAAAATATGTTGGATCATAGTAGAATTTTTAAAATGTTAGATTTTTCTGGCAATATTTTCCAGTAGTATTTTATACTGATTTAAAAATATGAAAGCTCTAAGTTCCTTAAAGGAATTGTTTTGCATATATTGACATTTATGTTTTTGTTTTTTTTTCAGAATGCTGCACGAATTGTAAGAGCTCTTTTTGAGATCGCCCTCAGGAAAAGATGGCCAGCCATGACTTACAGGCTTCTAAACCTTAGCAAAGTCATTGACAAGCGTCTCTGGGGCTGGGCGAGCCCTCTTAGGCAATTCTCTATTCTTCAACCTTCTGTCCTAACAAAGCTGGAGGACAAGAAACTAACCATCGATAAGCTGAAAGATATGAGGAAAGATGAGATTGGTAAAAAAAAAAACTAAACTAATTTCATTGACTTTCATTAATAAAGTGTGTATCACAGACTACTCAACATACTAAATATCTATAGCACTTATTGCCACTTAAATAGCTGGAGGAGCACAGTACTCATTACTACACCAATATATACTACAAATGCTTTATATGTTGTATGACTATATATGTAGTCATACATAGGTTATGCAAGGTCAGCAACAATATTTTTGTGCCATGACATCTAAATAAGTGGTAGGGGGCATAATGGATGGGCTAACAAAGCATTCTTTATTTTATCAACACCACCTATTACACAGAAATCCTTGCATGGATTTATTTTACTTACACCTTAAAACAAGTTATCACTTATACCAGGGTAGGTAATGATTTGGTGAAGGTCAGGGTCCTTCTACTGGGACCTGCACTGATTGTATGAATGAGGTACTTCTATCCCTGTTAGAATAGAGTTGCAGTGTGCATGCTCGAAATGCATCTTCATTCATTCCCTATGGGGCTAACAGCCTTGTACTCGACTTTTTTCTGGCAGGTCCTTAGAGAGTGAATAGAGCGCCGGTCGGGCATTTGACCTGCCACACCATTTTTAAACCGATATAAAAATTCCCCAATCTATTGATCGGTGCGGGTCCCGGCATTTGACGCCCACTGAGCAGCAACTTATCATCTAAGGATGGCTTTTTTCAACCGGAGAATCCCTTGAAGCATAGGGTAGCAAAAATCATTATTTGCCATACTTGGCACTTTTCAATCTGCAACTGTTTCTATCATGATTAGTTCTCCTATAGAGCCATAATATTTTCTCTTATGAGGATTATTCACTTTTACCAGTCCTCATTCTAGTATTGTAACTAAAGAAGAAAAAATCCTCTTGCTCATAGGACTTTTAAAGTATTCCAGAATCGACCAGTTCAAACCTTGCTTACACCATCCTCTGTCCCCCCCCAAAAAGACATTTTACTAGAAAATATCTCTTTCTCCTATGTGGTACTTTTGCCTCTAGTTACCAATGTAGATTTCCTAAAATTTCTGTGAATCTCCTCTTCATACAGTTTGGTCAACCAGATTTTGGATGGCTTTATTAACTGAGAGCGAGACTTCAGTGTAAATTGGATTTTTCCATTGCAATTATCCAGTAATGAATTCTACTGTGGGCTCAGAACTTCACATTTCATTTTCTTCCTGGAGATTGAAGCTTTACTTTGTGTGGGACTTTCTGGGGGAGATCCATAGGGATCTATAGAACCAACACTTAACCACCAGTAGAGGCAAGTGTTTTCTCATGTGGACCTCTTCAAGTCATTGTCTAGCACCAGTCTGCAAAAGTACTGGTATAGTATAGTACTCGTAAGGCTAGGTTCACGTGTTGCTGAAAATCTCGGTTTCGGATTTGGTTACAATCCCTGTTGTGGATTTGGTTACCAAATCCGTGATAAATCCACAACGAAATCCACATGCAACACATGCGTAATTCCTTGCAGATTTCTTCTTGCTCCATTTACTACTAGGGTGAAATCTGCACTGAAAACCTACATAATGAGCAGCTGCAGATTTGATATCTGCACCATTCTTTCACTTAACTTCGGATTTTTTTCTACACCGTGTGACGAGATTTCGAAAAACCCATTTATATGTATTGTCCTGTAAATTGCTGCGGATTTGCGGATTCCACACCACAAATCTGCAATGTGTGAACTTGTCCTTAGTGGAATATGCTTAAGCTTTCTAGAGATGATTATCTATGGTCATGATAAAAATAATATGAAATATGTTTTCTTTATGTTGGTGGATATTCAGTATAAGAGCTGGCAGGAGACATTTTGTCCCTTTGCCCCTGCAAGTTTTTCTTTAACTATCCACTTTAGTAATTGGGGTTACATTCTCAATAATGAAATTGCTTCTGTATGTTCCAGACTTGCCTCATTTGTTTGGATAAATTAGAAACATATAAAACCCATATCATAAATGTGCATGAATATTACCATTTTAATATATCTATTATTTAATAGCTATTTTTATCTTTCGTGTGTGGAAATCATTGATTGGGTTAACACTTATTATTCAGAGTTGCTAATACTAAAACCGCACTGTACTAATTCCAGTTAAGTATTACAAAACATTAGAACATGCCGGGTCAAAAAAGTCAGTCATTTGTACACCACAATGCAAAGCTTGCAAGCTGTAATATGCTCGTCTAAAAGCTGATTTACAAGTCTGATTGCATTAGTATTCCTGTATATGCAAACGTTTTTAACCTAATGTACCTTTTTTTAGGTCACATGTTGCATCATGTGAACATTGGGCTAAAGGTGAAACAGTGCGTCCAACAAATTCCATCCATTACAATGGAAGCATCTATCCAACCAATTACCCGCACAGTTCTTCGAGTTCGATTAAGTATCAATCCAGACTTTAAGTGGAACGATCAGGTAATACTGTCTCTTCTAAAAAGCTCACTACCTGTATATAGCTAATAATTATTATGTTATCTTGTGTCACAATATTCCAGTGTGTGCACTTCAACTCTATTTTCTCCTAATTTATACTTTCCCATTCGAGGTAAGAATATCATATAACTCCACTAATAGAAAATAAACAAATGCTTAATGAAGGGGTTTTGTGAAATAATAAAAATGCCATTTTGGTGTTATTCGTCTGTTTACCATGTCCGTAGCAATGACACTCCATCACCCATTATTATTATTTATTATTATAGCGCCATTTATTCCATGGCGCTTTACATGTGAAAAGGGGTATACACAGCAAGCAACAAGTACAATAATCTTGAGCGACTGGTACAGGAGGAGACAGGACACTGCCCGCGAGGGCTCACAATCTTCAAGGGATGGGTGAGGATACAGTAGGTGAGGGTAGAGCTAGTCTTGCAGCTGTATGGTAGAGCAAGGGTTACTGCAGGTTGTAGGCTTGTCGGAAAAGGTAGGTCTTCAGGTTCCTTTTGAAGGTTTCCACGGTAAGCGAGAGTCTGATATGTTGAGATAGGGAGTTCCAGAGTAGGGGGGATGCACTGGACAAATCTTGTATGCAATAGTGGGAAAAGGAGATAAGAGGGGAGTAGAGAAGAAGATCTTGTAAGGATCGGAAGTTGCGCGCACGTATGTACCGGGAGACTAAGTCACAGATATATGGAGGAGACAGGTTGTGGATGGCTTTGTATGCCATGGTTACGGTTTTGAACTGGAGTCTCTGGCAATAGGGAGCCAGTGAAGGGACTGACAGAGAGGAGAGGCCGAGGAATAGAGTGGGGATAAGTGGATTAGTCGGGCAGCAAAGTTTAGGATAGATTGGAGGGGCACAAGAGTGTTAGAGAGGAGGCCACAAAGCAAGAGGTTGCAGTAGTCAAGGCGGGAGATGATGAGGGCATGCACTAGTGTTTTCGCCGATTCTTGGTTGAGGAATGTGCGGATCCGGGAAATATTTTTGAGTTGTAGTCGAGAGGAAGTGGAAAAGGCATGGATATGTGGTTTGAAGGAGAGATTAGAATCCAGGGTTACCCCAAGGCAGCGAGCTTGCGGGACTGGGGAGAGTGGGCAGCCATTGACATTGATGGATAAGTCAGTTGGGGAAGTTGAGTGAGATAGGGGAAAGATGGAGGAAAGATGTGACTGCTTTATCCAATACCTGACTTCAGTGGTCAATAGAGTTGCGCAATAAGGTTTGTACTTCCTTGGACCAGTGTCCAGTTTGGTCCTTTGTAGGCAGCCGGGCCAGAGCAGTCTTCACTTTTGTGGCCAGATTATTTGGCCCAGCATCCGTAGGGACCTATAAAACCAACTTTCCCTCTGGAGTTTATTAGGCCTTATAATGTCACGTCAGATGCGCATCTTGAAGTTACATGAGGCCCAGAGATTAAGCCTCACCCAACGTCAGATGTTGCAGGGCTTATTAACTGCCAGAGGTACTGAGGATGCCAGCTGCAGAAGTGAAGACAGCTCAGGTCTGGCTGCCATGGAGGACCAGACTGGAACTCAAATCAGTCTTTTTGCTTAACAAAAATGTTCATGTGATTAATCTGGGCCGTCATTGCTGCATCGATGACATTCACATGACATCGATGACATTCACTTGAATAGTCACGTGAATAGTCAGGAACATCATTGTTAAAGTCACAGCAGGAAGCACCATGAATATAGCAGATGAGCAATGCCTCATTTATTCTGATCTCTGAAAGCCCCTTTAGCTTTATAATTGCCATATTTATTCAACACAGAAGAGTGGCTTAGTGGTTAGTACTGTGGCTGTGCAGCACTGGGCCCATTCCCATCAAGAATGTGCAGGTAGGATTCTCCCATACATTAAAAAGGGTTAATAAGCTTTCTGAGGTGTAAGGCAGCGCTAGTCATCATGCTGGGGGACACTCGCTTCACCGGGTCAATTAAAGCACACATTCAACGTCTTTCCGGTATTTCACAATCCAGCAGTTTATTACACTTCATAACTGCTTATAACCGAGTCCATCTCAGTGGCTCTCCGACATATTACACATATAATGTCCAAGAGCCTTTCCAGTGACAGATATGTCCACTTGGCTCCAGATACAGCCTTCAGCAAGGCAACAATATAAATGTCCACATCAAGCAGTGTTTTACCTTTGCCGGGTTTTAGCTGCTTCAGATTTGTTCTGCCACAGCTGTGACTTTACGGCTTCCCAGATGGGGGTCTCCAGCCCTCATACCTTCAAAGGCTACTGGTATATTTACACACACAACATCCAGCCTCTGCCTTCCAGGACTCTTGTCTTTCAAGCCTCTTGCCCTCCAAGGCTACTGGCATCTCTTACACATAAGGATCCAGCCTCTGCCTTTCAGGCTTCACCAGGCTTCACTAGGCCTCACACTCTAATGTTGTCCCACACAGGGAACAGGCCTCACGTCTTTCACCCCCTGTCTCAAAACTACCAGGGTTTATATATCCTCCAGTGCACACACAGGACCTGTGCTGATGTCACAGTCATGTGATCAGACCTTCTGTGTGCACAGGACCTGTGCTGATGTCACAGTCATGTGATCAGTAACCTGAGGGGGAGGTACATGGTCAGCCAAAACACACCCTGGACCATTACAGTAATGCCGCAAGCCGCTGCATTACAGAGGGTACAGCCAGATGGTGCACCGTCAGTGTGGTTCCTCTTACCCACGTCGTGTCAGTGGGCACACAATTGCGAAACATAATCATACAGAAATTGGCCAAAGGCCATGGGCAGAGTTTCAGCTGCATGCGTGGCTGCATCATTTAGCTCTATCCTTAACTGGTGACCCTACTGAGTATATGATTACCTGAAAGAGGGAAATGGAAGGCAGTGAGGTGATTCAGAGCTGTGTAGAGAACTGCCATAATGGGTGGCACATTTTAAGAAACTGGATAGAATAATTTGCTGAATTCCTTATTACACAGCACAGACGATATCATATTAATTTACTATACAATAGATGCAAGTTTCTGGGTAATGGTTTTATGTATGCTTAAAACAACGTTGCCAGGTCCAGGAGAAATAGTTTTTTATGATTTGATTGAGTATTTTCATATAATAAATCTGTTTAGCTGCTGTCCGGACTTGCGTCCACACTTATTGATTGACAGCTATGACAGTATACAAGTGCAAGCAATTTAAGAAAATCTTGCTCAAACAAAACAAGTCATACACTTTGAATTGCAATAGAATGCCAAGAGTGTGCAAAGCAGTCATCAAAGAAAAAGGTGGCTACTTTGAAGAACCTAGAATATAAGACATATTTTCAGTTGTTTCACACTTTTTTGTTAAGTATATAATTCCACATGTGTTAATTCATAGTTTTGATGCCTTCAGTGTGAATGTACAATTTACATAGTCATGAAAATACAGAAAAATCTTTAAATGAGAAGATGTGTCCAAACTTTTGGTCTGTACTGTATGTGAATGTGTGTATGTCTACACATACTGCATTTGTGTCTTTGTGTATATATCTTCCCACTCCCTGAAGGCGCAAATTGTGAAATGCACATTGGAGTGCAATCTTGGGCAGCAGAGGGTGTGTCACTGTGTTTTCATGAGTCAGTATTTAATCCAATAGGTTCCATTTGGATATCTCTATAAACATAATTTCTTATTTAACCATTATTTGTTGTTATGCTCCTACTAGTTTTCCTTAACGGCCACTGTGCTTTGATCGATCAATATTCAATATAATATATTCCATTTTTATCATTACTATCTAGCCATTATTTGCTGATATGCTCCTACTAGTTCTTTAATAGTAATTTTTCTTGTGTAGACCCACAATATTTTATTAAAATTCCATATCCATACATATGATTCACTACTATATGTTAAGTGTTTATGAAATAATATAAATTTTATATTTCATTTATTATATCTATTGTATCTCTGTTAACTGTGTCCTCTGGAACTCACAGTCAGTGTGTAATAAACTCTCCTATATCCATGACTTTTTCCTTTCATATACAGGTGCATCTCACTAAATTAGAATGTAACATCCCTGGCGGTGTACTTGCATAGTGCACCACCTCCCACTATGCAAGACCGCAACCTTACCCATCAGTCCAGCCTGCAAACCTTGCTCCAGTTCATGCCGTGTGCATGTCTCTTGTCTGATTGCTTAGGGCGGCGGCCCGGTTACTTACTGATTCTTATAGCTTCTGTGGGCGCGCTCCTAATGCATCCCCAGCCTATTGCTGTGAGTCACTGGATATTTAAACCCCCTCCACCCAGAAGGAGGGGCCTGAGCAACACTATCTATCAGTGTGCTCCTTGCCTCTGAAGTTGCCAGGTCTTCTCCTGTATCTTGTCTGTTTCTGCCACCCTGGGGGCTGCATACCCAGGCCTGTTATCTCTGACCTCTAGTCTGTTTCCGCCACTCTGGGGGCTGTATACCCAGGCCTGTTATCTCTGACTTCTAGTCTGTTTCCGCCACTCTGGGGGCTGTATACCCAGGCCTGTTATCTCTGACCTCTAGTCTGTTTCCGCCACTCTGGGGGCTGTATACCCAGGCTCGTTCTTGTATCTCTTTGCAGTAGAAGTTCCTGTCTGAACTGTATCCTAGCCTGTTACCTGTTTGTCTCTATGTCCGTACCTTCCCTTTTCCTGCAGTATCTGAACCTGCACCTAACTCCAACTCGTTGTCTTTGTACTTCTGTTTGTGAGTTTTGTGTCCTCTCACTACTTCATAGTAAGTACCTTGTGTGTATCTGGTTCTGCTTGTCCCATTTCCTTTCCTCCGTATCTACCTCCTGTGTTCTAGCCATCTTCCTGCATTTTCCAGTCTGTTCCATGTGAACAGAGCCCTGTCCTCTCTGCCTGCACCTTCAGCCCTGTTCTTCTCTGCCTTGTCCACCGCACCTGCGGTTTTGCTCCACTCTGCTTGCTCACCGCGTCAGTTGTTTCCCTCTGCTCTGTCTTGCCCACCGCTCCGGCGGTTCCCCTCTGCTCTGCCTTGTCCACCGTACCTGCGGTTTCGCTCCGCTCTGCTTGCTCACCACGTCAGCGGTTTCGCTCCGCTCTGCTTGCTCAATGCGTCAGCGGTTTCCCTCTGCTCTGTCTTGCTCACCGCACCAGCGGTTCCTCTCGGCTCTGCCTTGTTCATCGCTCCGGCGGTTTCGCTCTGCTCTGCCTTGTCCACCCCACCTGCGGTTTCGCTCTGCTCTGCTTGCTCACCGCACCGGCGGTTCCTCTCTGCTCTGCCTTGTCCACTGCTCCGGCGGTTCTGCTCTGCTCTGCCTTGTCCTCCGCTCCGGCGGTTTCGCTTTACTCTGCTTGTCTACCGCATCCGCAGCTCTGTTCCTGTCTCCCAGTCTGTACTGGACCCTATCCAGCCTGCGCTCCAACCTGCTAGTACCTCCCTGTCTGCTTCCCAGCCGTGCTTGCCAGTATATCCCTGTCTGCACTCCAGCCGTGCTTGCCAGTACCCACCTGTCTGCATACCCGCCGTGCTTGCCAGTACCCACCTGTCTGCATACCCGCCGTGCTTGCCAGTTCCCACCTGTCTGCATACCAGCCGTGCTTGCCAGTGCCCACCTGTCTGCATACCAGCCGTGCTTGCCAGTACCCACCTGTCTGTATACCAGCCGTGCTTACCAGTATCCACCTGTCTGCATACCAGCCGTGCCTGCCAATACCCACCTGTCTGTATGCCAGTCTAACCTGCCTGTTCCTGCATTCCCCGGTGTGGGCCAACAGCTGTGACTGGGGTCTGACCTGGAGTAGCACCTGGTCCCTCTGCTCGGTTCCTCCTTGGTTCACGGAGTCGACTGAGCCGCTGTGCGACCTTGGTCGGATCGGGTTGATACTTAGTTACGCCCCTCCAGGCACTCCTCAGTTCATGGTACAGTGGGATCACTAATCACTCCGGGCGCGAGCGTAACATAGAATATCATCAAAAAGTTAATTTATTTCAGTTCTTCAATACAAAAAGTGAAACTCATATATTATATAGTCATTACAAACAGAGTGATCTATTTCAAGTGTTTATTTCTGTTAATGTTGATGATTATGGCTTACAGCCAATGAAAACACAAAAGTGATTATCTCAGTAAATTAGAATACTTTATAACAACAGCTTGAAAAATTATTTTAAATCCGAAATGTTGGCCTACTGAAATGTATGTTCAGTAAATGCACTCAATACTTGGTCGGGGCTCCTTTTGCATCAATTACTGCATCAATGCGGTGTGGCATGGAAGCGATCAGCCTGTGGCACTGCTGAGGTGTTATGGCAGCCCTAGTTGCTTTGATAGCAGCCTTCAGTTCGTCTACATTGTGGGGTCTGGTGTCTCTCCTATTCCTCTTGACAATACCCCATAGATTCTCTATGAGGTTAAGGTCAGGCGAGTTTGCTGGCCAATCAAGCACAGTGATACTGTTGTTTGTAAACCAGGTATTGGTACTTTTGGCAGTGTGGACAGGTGCCAAGTCCTGCTGGAGAATGACATTTCCATCTCCAAAAAGCTTGTCGGCAGAGGGAAGCATGAAGTGCTGTAAAATTTCCTGGTAGACGGCTGATAAAACACAGTGGACCTTCACACGCAGATGACATTGCTCTCCAAACCATCACTGATTGTCGAAACTTCACACTAGACATCAAGCTGCTTGGATTGTGTGCATCTCCACTCTTCCTCCAGACTCTGGGACCTTTATTTCCAAATGAAAATTGGAACTCTGGGACCTTGTGGAGTGTGTCAATGACTGCCTTCTGGACATCTGTCAAGTCAGCAGTCTTCCCCATGATTGTGGAGCCTACTGAAACAGACTAAGGGACCTTTTTAAATGCTTAGCCGGTGTTTTTTGTTAATTATTCAAATTTACTGAGATAATGACTCTTGTGTTTTCATTGTCTGTAAGCCATAATCATCAACATTAACAGAAATAAACACTTGTAATAGATCACTCTGTAATGACTCTATGTAATATATGAGTTTCACTTTTTGTATTGAAGAACTGAAATAAATTAACTTTTTGATGATATTCTAATTTAGTGAGATGCACCTTTGTGTGTGTATATATATATACACACAGATATATATCTAGATAGATAGATATATATACATATCTGTGTATGTATATATGTTTGTGTATACAGTACAGACCAAAAGTTTGGACACACCTTCTCATTTAAAGATTTTTCTGCATTTTCATGACTTTGAAAATTGTACATTCACACTGAAGGCATCAAAACTATGAATTAACACATGTGGAATTATATACTTAACAAAAAAGTATGAAACAACTGAAAATATGTCTTATATTCTAGGTTCTTCAAAGTAGCCACCTTTTGCTTTGATGACTGCTTTGCACACTCTTGGCATTCTCTTGATGAGCTTCAAGAGGTAGTCACCGGAAATGGTTTTCACTTCACAGGTGTGCCCTGTCAGGTTTAATAAGTAGGATTTCTTGTCTTATAAATGGGGTTGGGACCATCAGTTGTGTTGTGCAGAAGTCTGGTGGATACACAGCTGAATAGACTGTTAGAATTTGTATTATGGCAAGAAAAAAGCAGCTAAGTAAAGAAAAACGAGTGGCCATCATTACTTTAAGAAATGAAGGTCAGTCAGTCCAAAACTTTGAAAGTGACCCCAAGTGCAGTTGCAAAAACCATCAAGCGCTACAAAGAAACTGGCTCACATGAGGACCGCCCCAGGAAAGGAAGACCAAGAGTCACCTCTGCTTCTGAGGATAAGTTTATCCGAGTCACCAGCCTCAGACATCGCAGCTCAGATTAAAGACCAGGTCACACAGAGTTCTAGCAGCAGACACATCTCTACAACAACTGTTAAGAGGAGACTTTGTGCAGCAGGCCTTCATGGTAAAATAGCTGCTAGGAAACCACTGCTAAGGACAGGCAACAAGCAGAAGAGACTTGTTTGGGCTAAAGAACACAAGGAATGGACATTAGACCAGTGGAAATCAGTGCTTTGGCCTGATGAGTCCAAATTGGAGATCTTTGGTTCCAACCACCGTGTCTTTGTGCGACGCAGAAAAGGTGAACGGATGGACTCTACATGCCTGGTTCCCACCGTGAAGCATGGAGGAGGAGGTGTGATGGTGTGGGGGTGCTTTGCTGGTGAGACTGTTGGGAATTTATTAAAAATTGAAGGCATACTGAACCAGCATGGCTACCACAGCATCTTGCAGCGGCATGCTATTCCATCCGGTTTGCATTTAGTTGGACCATCATTTATTTTTCAACAGGACAATGACCCCAAACACACCTCCAGGCTGTGTAAGGGCTATGTGACCAAGAAGCAGAGTGATGGGGTGCTACGCCAGATGACCTGGCCTCCACAGTCACCAGACCTGAACCCAATCAAGATGGTTTTGGGTGAGCTGGACCGCAGAGTGAAGGCAAAAGGGCCAACAAGTGCTAAGTATCTGTGGGAACTCCTTCAAGATTGCTGGAAGACCATTTCCGGTGACTACCTCTTGAAGCTCATCAAGAGAATGCCAAGAGTGTGCAAAGCAGTCATCAAAGCAAAAGGTGGCTACTTTGAAGAACCTAGAATATAAGACATATTTTCAGTTGTTTCACATTTTATGTCAAGTATATAATTCCACATGTGTTAGTTCATAGTTTTGATGCCTTCAGTGTGAATGTACAATTTTCATAGTCATGAAATTACAGAAAAATCTTTAAATGAGAAGGTGTGTCCAAACTTTTGGTCTGTACTGTGTATATATGTGTATATATATATATACACAATAATTTGAGAATAATGGTTGAGAAAGGCTCACACCTATAGCCGAAACGTCGTTAATATGGGCCATTAAAAAGTAACTTTTTCACTTTTTTTGAAATGGTGTGCTGCCTCCATTGTCTTTGAATATATATACAAGGTTTGGTAATTGCCTGGGAGGCTTGGCACCCAAACTCTATTGCTGGTGCTGTTTCTATTTTTTTAAAAAAAAAAATTTATACACAATAATAGATATGTAGTAAGTAAAATAAAAACACATAGCATTTCATAAATATATACCATAACTATATTTAATATCCATTCATAACTACTGTATATCATAGATATATTATGATGTTCTAATGCTGTGACACAATATATCCTCCTGTTTCCCTTATGTCTTGTTGTTTTAATCAGCTTTCTCTAATGTAGTAAATTATAATTACTTTTGTGCTATTGGATTGGTGTGCTTAATATAATGTCTAGGGTATAAGATAGGGTATAGATTACTGTGTTCTTTTAGAATTAATGATTTTATTATTGTATTTTTTACAATACGTACATATTCTACGTGTCTGTGTATGTCTACACATATATATGTGTGTAAGTATATATTTATTAGTCTATTTATGGAATGCTACGGACTTGAAGGCTCAGAATTTGGCTTGTTTTAAATGATAGCCATGATGGATGTACCAATTTAATGGCTTTAAATTCATTATGTAATTCGACTAAACAGATGTTTAATTCATTAATGGAACATGATAGAAAAATAACAAGGCTGAAAAAGGAAACAAAGGGAAGATAATGTCTCCCCAAGTGATGAGGTGGTTACAGTTTTGTCATGTTCAGCAGTAGTACAAAGCTCATTAATGCCTGCTGTTGGATTTAACCTTTAGGTCAGCTCACTGACTTGCCAATCTTTTGTAAAGCATAGACTGAACATGATGGGACGCACTCGGTCACCCAGTATGTGGTGACCCAAACAGTTCACAAGGTCAACACCCTGTAGCTCTTTATCTCCAGTGCAGCCTTTATGTGTTACGTGTTCATTATCCTGTCTGCTTTTTACATCTCTAGGACGATCCAGCCAGTTACTTTTTTCTTTGAAAGTTAATATTAAAAAGTTACTGTGATAAGCCTGCGGTTAAGTCCCCAAGCTAGTGCTGAATTTATTTGAATGTATTTTCCGTATTACATTGGGAGATTTATGCTTGCATAGTACATTAGTTACCTCGGTGTCACCGTTGAGTGAGAAATACTATAAATGTTGATTTAAGTTTTATGAAGTAATCTTCATTTATCTCATAATACAGTGCATCGCTCACTCGACACAATAAATGAGGGAAATGAATTGTTGTTGGATAGGATCTAGCTTGCAATTAATCTAATTTTTTTTCCTGACTGAACCTGCTTCTACATTTATTTATCCCATCTAGTTTTAAGGAAACAAGATAATCACGGTGTTTCTAAGTAACATTAGAGATTACAGATTATAATCGGTGTGTAGCTGAGAGTTTTCCTTGCTGGAAGATGTTAAATGATAAAAGGCATCACAATCTGACAAATGTATGCGTTTTCTGTAATAATAATAAAGAAATGTAGAACAAGAGAGCATGTTTTTACTGTGTGCCGAATGAAGTATAGCGTTACTTAAGAAATCCTGGGTTTAGTCATTAGGATCATATTTATACTATACTGATAAAATCAGTACATAAAACATTGGTATAAGGAAAATGGAAAGCGTGCCTGTCGTGTGACTGATTAGCTTGCAGCCGATCTTATGAGGAAATGATTGCATTTCTCCACTAGGGTAACATCTATGTCGTTTAAATGGAGGTATGTTGCAGATCCGATCAAAGCTGGAAGCCGAGAGCCCGTCTAAATCAGTTTTGATCCTTTTGTAATTTGTGTACCAGGGGTGTTCTTCAGGACACAGCAGAGTTACGGCTGAAGAAAACCGACTCTTACACAGTTCGTTCCCAAGAAAAACTATTTTAACCAGACAACAGAAAACATTCATAACATTCTGCATACATTTGCCAAATGGCTGGAACCTCTGTACTTGGCACTCCAGAGATCTGTATTTACTTCTTTCTCTACAAATTTGCCTATTGACGTGCCTGTTTAAAATGACCCGCTATTACCGGCTTACACCCTGGAAATTGGATTAATTGTATGAGTGCAATGTAGAGAGTAGCCTGCGGTACAGCACCAGAGTTTACAAACTTAAAGTTTTCCTATATTTTCCAAACCAAATCTCCCTCTCCTTTCCCATAATGTCTTCAGTGAACTCAGAGTAATAGTCCGTCTTCAAGTGCATAGAATATACCCCAAAAATTAATGTGACGGCTGTTTAGCTGTGAGTGAAGTCTTTCGCAGTTAAAAAACTGTCCAATAATATAATGCTCCACAGAAACAACAAGTACAGTGTTACACTCGTATGAATACAGGTATACACAACTATATCACCCGGATGGATTGACACACATCTCACACCTTCATTCACAGGATCTGTGGAAGTCTTGGTAATTGAACTTTGATCTCCCCCGTCCTAGCAATATTCTATCTCTCTCTCTGTGATGAGAAGACTAGCCCCATACATATTAGAAAAAAAATCTGCCAAGCCCACAGATTGTGGTGGGGCTGGCCAGGCACCAGTATCAGGGGGAAAATAATTGGGCTTGTCGAATTTCATCATCAAAACCTTTTGTTCTCCAAGTATACGAGCTGCCACCATGGATGTCTGCCAGTGGTTACTTTTCTCTTTCTATTGAAGACACATGCATTCTCAGTTGAGTGTGCATGTGTATAAGGGGGTTCAGGAGAGAGACTTCGATCAACAAATGACTTCTGCATGATCGGCCAAGTGTGCATGTATATAAGGGGGTTCAGGAGAGAGACTTCGATCAACAGATGACTTCCACATGATCAGCCAAGTGTGCATGTGTATAAGGGGGTTCAGGAGAGAGACTTCAATCAACAGATGACTTCTGCATGATCAGCCAAGTGTGCATGTGTATAAGGGGGTTCAGGAGAGAGACTTCAATCAACAGATGACTTCTGCATGATCAGCCAAGTGTGCATGTGTATAAGGGGGTTCAGGAGAGAACGTTTGATCAACAGATGACACTTGCATGCTTGGCAGACTGTGCATGTTTATAAGGGGGTTCAGCAGAGAGAGTTTGATTAACAGCTATCTAAAGGGTATGGGATTCTTAAAAAAATAAAAGCAAAAACAAATGATAAAATAAAACATAAATGATAAGGCTATATGGAGATACGCTTTGTAGCTGACTTACGGGACCACCCATCTAATGCGTATGAAATAATTGGCCAATGTTTGTTCAGCATAAGTGAGGGTTGAAAAAAGGTTCACACATGTTGGATTTCTATGTACCCTGTTATCTGTTCCCAAAGGAGATTAGCTGCTGACTGAGGTTTATGGCTGTAATTTATTCCCCTCTCTCCATTGTTAATACATTCACACTTAACCATTTGTAGGAGGAGTTTATTACAAATGTTCAGGCGACCACTATTAAAATTGTTTGGCCACCTTTAGAGTGGATAATAAAAAGATCTTTGGTAGTTAGAAATGTTCTATCATTTTTATAGAAAATCTTGTAAATCAGAAATTGTAGAATTGGGAACATAAAGTATCACCTGACTATAATATTAAGTGACAATTTACATTTACAAACAGTATTCACTTTTTTTTTAACCGTTTTCTAGCATTTATAGTCAATTTCACCATTTAACATCATGGTGGTTTTTATATCCAAAATTCTGTTCTGATTAACTTATTACTAGTGTTGAGCGATACCTTCCGATATCGGGAAGGATCGGATTGGATCGGACCGATACCTAAAAAGTATCGGATATCGCCGATTCCGATACCGGAAACCAATGCAAGTCAATGGGACAGAAATATCGGAATGAAAATAAACCCTTTCTTTCCTTGTAAGTTAATTCTACATGAAGGAAAACAGCTAAGAATAATGTAGAATGTATTATGCGAAAAGCCGGCAATTCAGCAGCGACATACACCGGTACCCGACAATTTACAACAGAAAGAATAGAACAACACACATAGATTAGATAGATAGAAACATGTCAGTCACATATATATGAAGTACAGTGACAGTGTTGCTTACTGTACTTGTCATTTAGTGTAAAGGATTTATTTAAAAAAATAACAGTGTTTTCATGCACCGTCTCTTTAAAAAAGCCGGCCTGCAATTCAGCAGCGGTACCCGACAATTTAGAATAGAAAGAATAGACAATCACACATAGGTTAGATAGATGGAAACATGTCAGTCACATATATAATAAGTACAGTGATAGTGTTAATTACTGTACTTGTCATTTAGTGTTAAAATAAAGGATTTATTTAAAAAAAAATTGGCGTGGGGTTCCCCGTAATTATAGGCTCTAGCGGTGGTTAAGCAGACAGCTGGTGCAGATGTTTGAAGCCTGGGAAGGGGGTAATACCCACTGAGCTTCCCAGGCTACTAATATCAGCCCCCAGCTGAATACCTAGCCTTTACTAGCTATTAAAATGGGGGACCCCAAAAAGAATGACGTGGGGTGCCCCCTATTTTAATAGCTAGCAAAGGCTAGGCAGACAGCTGGGGGCTGATATTAATAGCCCAGGAAGGGTGCCATGAATATTGGCCCCCTCCCAGGCTAGAAACACCAGCCGTCAGCCGCCCCAGAAATGGCACATGCATAGGATGTGCTAATTCTGGCACTTAGCCTTGCTCTTCCCACTGCCCTCTAGCGGTGGCAGTGGGGTAATAGAGTTGGGGTTGATGTCAGCTTATAATGCCAGCTGACCTCAAACCCAGGTTAGTAATGGAGAGGCGTCTATAAGACACCCTCATTACTAACCCCATAGTCAAAGTTAAAAAAAAACACAAACACCCTGAATAAAGTCCTTTAATTGAAATAAAGACACAATTCTTTATTGTTCTAAATTAAACCATACTTACCATCACGCCCATTCCAGCTGAAGCCAACAATCTCCTGCAATAAAAGTAAAATAATAAAGCAACCTCATCCTTACTTTTCCATGGCTCCCACGACGGCTCCAGCTCTGCTACAGTCACATGACAGGCTGGATCGTAGCCGATAGCTGCCATTCAGCTTGGCATGCCGCAGAGACTGAGGAGCGCAGGCATGCTTGCGCTCCTCAGTGTCTCGCTGTGACGGCATCCAGATGAGCCGAGTTCATGTCCAATGAACTCAGCTCACCTCATGCACGTCACTGACAGCGTGGGAAAATTCTCCTGCTCAAGCGCTGAGCGCAGGAGAATTTTCCCACGCTGTCACTGACGTGCATGAGGTGAGCTGAGTTCATTGGACATGAGCTCACCTCATGCATGTCACTGACAGCGTGGGAGAATTCTCCTGCTCAAGCACTGAGCGCAGGAGAATTTTCCCACGCTGTCAGTGACGTGCATGAGGTGAGCTGAGTTCATTGGACATGAGCTCACCTCATGCAAGTTACTGACAGCGTGGGAAAATTCTGCGTTTGCAGTGAGTGTGAGAGAATTCTCCTGCTGAAGCGCTGAGTGCAGGGGAATTTTGTCATCCTTCAGAGACACTGCAGAGCGCAGGCATTATGGGAACTTCCGATTCCGGTATTCGATATTCTAAAAGTATCGGAACTCCGATACCGCGAATATCGGTCGATACCCGATATTTCAGTATTGGAATGCTCAACACTACTTATTACATGTTTATAATGACCAAAGCTTCAAACCCTGTGTATAGCCAGCAGTACAGTTTATGAAGTATTGCCATCATTTAAAGCATTGCTATATGCAATCTCTGGGATCCTTGCTGAACTAGAGCTGAAGGAACTTTGTCATTTCTCCTGCCCTCCACTTTTAATTAAATAATTCTGTCTGTCGCAGCTATCACTAGGGACTAATATTTGGCATGTAATGGAACTCAACCATATACCATAACACATTTATCTTCTACACTTCCCCTCGTGACAGCTGCATGCTGCATTTTATCATTTAAAGAGGACCTGTCATCCGGTCAGAAGAGGCAGATTTTTGCTGTTCTTTCATTCCCGCTGCTCCCCTGAGTATGCTGTTTTTTTTTATCCACCATACAGTTCCAGTATTGTGCTAATTTTTAATGGCCTTTATAAGAGGGCTGTTCTCACAGGGTAGCCTAAAGACACGCCCGAGGGAATCCTATAAGCCGCACCTTTTTGGTAAAGCCCAATAAAGCACTAAATACAAAAGGACCCTATCTCTGGTGGATTTAAAAAACAGGCATACTGAAGGGTGCAGTAGGAGTAAAATAAGAACAAAAATTGGATGCTTTGACCTGGTGACGGGTCTTTTATAATGCAATGTCTATCCTATGCATTTTTTGCTTGGCAAAAAAATGCTGCTGTGACGCTAAGTCACTTCTACGGACAAACCGTGAGTCAGGATAGTCAGGAGGGTAGATAGATAAACAGAGGGAAGAGACAAAGGCGTAGTGCGGTAACGATCCAAGGTCGAAATACCAGGAGGATAGCAGATCAAATCAATGGGGTTAAACAGATGGAGGGTCAGAATGAGGTTCAATGACAGGCAACGAAAGATCATCAAGCAAAACACTAGGCATAGAGAAAACCAAACACACTTAGCTGAAGCTACATCTGGCAGAGGTCTGGGACTAACCAGCTAAGTAGCCTGGCAATCACCTGGGACAATGAACACCTGGAGACAGCACAGCACCTCCCTGTCTCAGATTGCATGGCCATGCTGTCAATCAAAACACCGACAGCTCAACATGCCCCTGCACCAGACTGAACACTGAGCTGTCAATCAAAGTACTAACAGCTTCAGTACGCTCCTGTACTAGAGCCATCAGTAACTCTGCATCCCAGATACACTGAGGGGTAGAATCGTGACATCTGCTCTAACCATTATAAAGATACATTTAGAAAGCATACTAAAACCAATGGTGTTATGGGTATTTATGTTATGATTCTACTACTCATTAATGTGCAGTTATACTAAATTACTAACACATATCATCATTAGCCCATTACCATGCCTGTGAACCATAAACCAGGAATTATTTGGGCAACTTTTTTTTTCCCCTTTGCCTTCAACTCTTTATTTTGTTCCCTAGGTGCATGGAACTGTTGGAGAACCTTGGTGGATTTGGGTTGAAGATCCCGCTAATGACCATATTTATCATTCAGAATACTTTCTACTTCAAAAGAAACAGGTACAGCGCCTTCCTACTACTGTCGATATAGCATTGCAACTTTTCGTCTGTGACTTATTGATGAAATGTTTTGTGGCTATACAGGGTTTATTGTCTTCCGTGAGTTCCTGCACCTTACAAGTGCTCCTATTTGGGTTAGTAGATATAACAGACTGATGGAATAGGGTCGCTATGTGTTGAATGCCTTTTGTTAGCAAGAAAATTAGTAACCAGAAATTGGAAAAAAATGTCAAGCTTCCAAGTATCGCAGCTTGGATGATTGCCATCAACCAATTAATTTTGTTTGAATAATGTACTTATATTTGCAGCGGTAAATTTTCAATTTACCACGTGCTTAGGGTCCAAGGATCAACTAGGTCAGGGATATTATATGTATTTATATATAAGAAGAAGCCAGAGCAGTCTTGGCAACTTTCCCAAAAGTCGTATATATTTTGCTAAATTATTCCAATAATCCACTTCCAAATTTCCTTAAATTTCTCTGCTGTTGCATTGATCCATGATTTTTTTTAAAGTTAATTAATTTTTTTAAAAAGAACACTTGGCATCTTTACTGACATGTCTATCATCAGAGCTGAAAGGCAACATTAATTCTAGAGTACATTTTCTTGAACCTCTGTGTTGTGCCATTATTTCAGTATTCCTCCTGGAAACATATGAATATATTGACAACTGGGCATTATTGTTCTACTCGACAAAAGAGTGCGTCTCTACTCAATTTTACATTGTTGAGAATGGGTAGCACGGTGGCTCAGTGGTTAGTACTGTTGCTTTGCAGCACCCGGGTCTTGGGTTCAAATCCCACCAAGGACAACATCTGCAAGGAGTTCTCCCGTGTTTGCGTGGGTTTCCTCCAGATTCTCCGGTTTCCTCCCACACTCCAAAGACATACTGATAGGGAATCTAGATTGTGAGATTTCTCAATAGATTTCTTAAAAATTATGCTAGTGTGCACACGGTGCGTTTTCACAGCGTTTTTTTTACGTGCGAAAATGGGCCAAAAACGCTAGGTATTCCGTGTGCCAGCTAATGCAATGACAATCCTGAAGTGCTGTGCACATGATCAGGAATTTTTTTTCTGTCAGGATTGTCATTGCGTTTAAATCTGCAGCATGTCAATTCTTTGTACGTTTTTGCAGTGTTTTTCACCCATTGACTTCAATTGAGTCAGTCAGCAAAAATGCAGGTATAAAAATATTTGCGGATTTTTGCTGTGTATTTGACTGACTCAATTGAAGTCAATGGGTCAAAAACGCACAAAGAATTAACCACGAATGACAGATGTCGGCTGATAAGAGACTATTCCTCCCATTAGCCTACGACTGCTGCCGCTGATGATAGCGAGAGCAGGCGCCGCTGACGCCTCTCCATTACTAACCTGGGTGTCATGTCAGCTGCCAATACAAGGCTGAAACGACCCCCAATCCTATTACTCCACTTGCCACCACACCAGGGCAAGTAGGAAGAGCAAGACTAAGCACCAGATTTGGCTCATATTATGGGTGCGTCATTTCTGGGGCCATTGAGGGCTGATATTATTAGCCTTGGAGGGAGCCAGTATCCATGGCCCCTTTCCCGGCTATTAATATCAGCTCCAAGCTTTTTGTTTAGCCTTTGTTGGTTAGATTTTATAGGGAGACCCTACTTCAATTTTTTTCTGTGGTCTCCCTGTAATCTAGCCAGTAAAGGCTAAGCAAACAGCTGTGAGCTGTTATTAATAGCCAGGGAACATTTTTAGATAATGGCCCCTTCCTAGGCTAAAAATAGCAGCCCTCACCTGCCCCAGAAATGACACTTCATATTTGAATGATATTAGGAGTAATGGGATAAGGTGTAATGGGATTAGGTGTCCCTGACACCAAGCCATAGGTTTAGTGATAATGAGGTGTCAACCAGACACCCTCATTACTAAACCTGTAAGTAAAAAGTTAAATAAACACACACACACACCAAGAATAAAACACTTTATTTGAAATACAACAGACACTTTCTTTAATCATTTAAATTAACCAATATACTCACCCCAGGTCCGACTGTAATCCAAGGGTTAAAGTGATGTCCCACATTTATTTTTTCAAATTTCTTTATTTAGCTCCAAAGAGCATTCATTGCTAAACAAAAATGCATCAAAAAATGCCTGCAAAAAACGCATCAAAAACTCTGCAGCAAAACGCACGTTTTTTCCACAATGTTTTTGCTGCCAAGAGATGCAGAAACCTTGCAGAAATTTCTGCAACCAAATACTCAACGTTTGCACATAGCCTTAAAGTATTATTATATCTCTAAGAGAAATTACAAAGGAACAGCGCAGCAGATTTCGAAATATGATGCCCCAGAATTATTTCTCGAGGAGTGCAAGTATTTACTAGAACAGACATCTCAGGAGATCTTACAGACCCTTTAATAGTTGGGGCTGATCAATTGTGTTTCTTAAGATTATTTTCCTTCCAACAGGTCGTCATCAAAGAACAGCAATTTCTCGTCTTTACAATACCCATCTTTGAACCATTACCTTCCCAGTATTATATCAGAGCCGTTTCTGATCGATGGCTGGGAGCTGAAGCTGTGTGCATAATAAATTTCCAACATCTCATCTTGCCAGAGAGGCATCCTCCACACACAGGTAAGAATTTATTGTACAGGATTGTCATATTAATGCAATACATTATTTTTCATGCAATTATTGTGACCAATTGAACATTTTGAACTCCAGTTGGTTCATAGATCTTAAAAAAAAACACTAGTTTTGCCATTGTTTCACAATTTACAAGATTTGAAACTGAGGGCGATCAGGGCCAATTTGGGTGATGTGTAATCTATGAATTATTCTGATGTTTTCATAGTACAATAGTTTTTGTTTTCATCAAATACAGTGTACAACCATGTATGGTTAAATACCTCACATTTGTAGTATTAGTAGTGGTGCTGTAAGCAATTTAGTTGTTAGAAAGATAACAGGTTCTTTTTATAATTGTTGTTGTCATATTACTTCTCTGCAATAAAATAGATTGTATTACTCGTATAATACACAGATATATACTTGAAATCTTTTAAGGAAACTAGTGTAAAAGCAAAACTGATGCAGCGGCTGTACTATATTAACATTTTTCTAACAAAACCAGCCCTGCTCTGCCATCCTAGGACCAAGAGGTCACTTTCAGCTGTATACCCCATGAGGGGTGATGACTAAAGCTCTTCAAATCTTCAAAAAACAAATATCTGCATATAATAAGCAAAGAAATGACGGCACTCACCAGCGTGATGTGGTGTTCTTTATTAAGGCTAAATGCCCACGATGGAGAAATGCTGCATATTTTTTCTGCTTCTCCCTGGCAGGAAAAACGTATGCGGATTTTACATGTTTTTTTCCCGCCAGGTAGAAGGGTTTGTCAAGCGTTTTTGCATGTATTTCTGCATGTAGGTTATCAAGCGCTTTTCCAAGCGATTTTATATAGTGTGACAAAGTAATGGTTAAAAAAAAAGAATAAGAATGATAAAAAATAAGAAATAAAGGTTATACTTACCTTCCGATGGCCCCCGGTGTTTTCTCCGCTCCGTCTGGTCTGTTGTATCCGTCGCGGTGGTGTGAAGGACCTGCCATGATGTCACTGAGTCATGTGACAGGTCACACGTCCGCCAACGTCAGCGGTCGCGTGGCCTATCACATGACTAAATGACGTCATGGCAGGTCCTCACACCACTGCAAGCCGTACAAGAGACCGGACGCATCGCTGAGGAGGCCGGGGGACATCGGAAGGTAATTATAATCTTTATTTTTTATTTTAAATTCTTTTTTTTTTTTACAGGTTCTTAGGTACCCGAGTCTGGATGAGAGTCTCCTCTTCTCCAAACCTGGGTACCATCCGCACATTGAATCGCTTAATATCCGTGTGTGCAAATGGGCTGACACGGATATTAAGCGTTTCAATGCAAGTCAATGGCGGTGATTACGCTACGTGTCCGCAAAATTTATGGACATACTGCGGATTTTTCCGCAATGATAATCCGCAGCGGAAATTTCCGCAGCATGTGCACAGCACATGCGGATTATCATTGGGGACCATGGGGCACGTATTACCAAGCGTTTTTTAAGCATTTTCGCTGCTTAAATTCCATGGCAAAAACGCTTGAAAAACGCATAGTGGGCACGCAGCCTTAGAGTTGCGACACTTAGAACAGCACTTGAAGCAGGGGAGTTTGCTAGTGCTCACATGCTTAACCCATTTACAACCTTGGATTTTTGTGTTTTCATTTTTGCTCTCCTTCTTTCCAGACCCATAACTTTTTTATTTTTCCATCATTATGGACATGTGAGGGCTAGATTTTTGCGGGATGAGTTGTACTTTTGAACGACACTATTGGTTTTACCATATCATGTACTGGAAAACGGGAATAAAATTCCAAGTTCGGTAAAATTGAAAAAAAAGTGCCATTCTACAATTGTTTTGTTTTTTTTATTTACCATATTCACTATATGGTAAAACTGACCTGGCAATATGATTCTCCAGGTCAGTACAGGTACGCAGATACCAGGCATGTATAGTTTTTTTTTAATTTAAGTGATGAAGAAAAATTCGGACATTTGTAAGAAAAAAAAAATTTTGCTTATGTTGCCATTTTCCAAGACCCGAAACGTTTTCATTTTTCAGCATATGGAGCTGGGTGAGGGATTATTTTTTGTGCCCTCAGCTGACATTTTATTGATACCATTTTGGGGTAGATATAATGTTTTGGTCGTCTCCAATTTCATTTTATTGCAATGTTGCGGAGGACAAAAAAACGTAATTCTCGTTACTCCATTTACCGATCGGATTATTTTTTTCTACATTTTCATAGATGGGACATTTACGAATGCAGCCATACGAAATATGTGCATTTTGTTTTTGTTTTTTTTGTTTTCTTTTTAATGTGGTAAAAGGTGGGTGATTTGAACCAGAGAACTGGTTGACATGGAGCAGATAAAACAGTAATTTTTTTCAAAACTGTGGCAATCAATACACTGTGTTCCAAATTATTATGCAAATAATATTTTCTCAGATTTTCCCAAATTACCTATATGAATTGCAGTCATTGTAATTTTCCAGTCAAATAACTATTAGAGTACAATTGAAAGGTTTTTGTACAAACTGCCTATGATAACTGTATATTTTTAAAAAAATAAAAAACTCAAACTGCACTCAAAATGCATGTTCCAAATTATTATGCACAGCAGAGTTTTCAACCTTTTCATTTTAATAAAGAACAAAAAAATGATCATTTTTGAAATTATAACCATTAGCAGGTTATTACAAACTGAAATCAAACAGTTTTCAACTCAAAACTTTATTCTAGGTGATGTTACATTTGCACATAGGACCCCTTGTTCGAAAGGAGCTTCTGAACTCTCTCGTCCATTGAATTCGTCAGGTTTTGGATGGTTTCTGCTTCAATTGTTTTGCATGAGGACAGAATACCCTCCCAGAGCTGTTGCTTAGATGTGAACTGCCTCCCGCCATCATAGACACTCCTTTTGATGATGCTCCAGAGGTTCTCAATGGGGTTGAGGTCAGGGGAGCATGGGTGCCACACCATAAGTTTGTCCCCTTTTATGCCCACAGCAGCCAGAGATGCAGACGTGTTATGTGCAGCATGAGACGGGGCATTATCATGCATGAAAATGATCTTGCTGCAGAATGCACGGTTCTTCTTCTTGAACCATGGAAGGAAGTGCTGTTTGAGAAACTCAACATACATTATGGAGTTCATCTTTACCCCTTCAGGGATCCTAAAAGGGCCGACAATCTCTCTCTCCATGATTCCAGCCCAAAACATTACTCCACCTCCTCCTTGTTAGCGCCGTAGCCGTGTTTGCATGGGGTGTCCATCAACCAGCCATCCTCCACTCCATCCATCTGGACCATCGAGATCATTTCATGCATGATAATGCCCCGTCTCATGCTGCACATAACACATCTGCATCTCTGGCTGCTATGGGCATAAAAGGGGACAAACTTATGTTGTGGCACCCATGCTCCCCTGACCTCAACCCCATTGAGAACCTCTGGAGCATCATCAAAAGGAGTGTCTATGATGGCGGGAGGCAGTTCACATCTAAGCAGCAGCTCTGGGAGGGTATTCTGTCCTCATGCAAAACAATTGGAAGCAGAAACCATCCAAAACCTGACAAATTCAATGGACGAGAGAGTTCAGAAGCTCCTTTCGAACAAGGGGTCCTATGTGCAAATGAAACATCACCTAGAATAAAGTTTTGAGTTGAAAACTGTTTGATTTCAGTTTCTAATAACCTGCTAATGCTTATAATTTCAAAAATGACCATTTTTTTGGTCTTTATTAAAATGAAAAGGTTGAAAACTCTGCTGTGCATAATAATTTGGAACATACATTTTGAGTGCAGTTTGAGTTTATTTTTTTAAAAATATACTGTTATCATAGGCAGTTTGTACAAAAACCTTTCAATTGTACTCGAATAGTTATTTGACTGGAAAATTACAATGACTGCAATTCATATAGGTAATTTGGGAAAATCTGAGAAAATATTATTTGCATAATAATTTGGAACACAGTGTAAAGTAAGTGATACATTGCTGGAATCTGGGTCTCTGTCCCTAAATCATGCTGCTCTCAGATGAGGTAGCAAAAACTTAGTGACAATTTTCTTTAAAGTGCCAGCATACTCCTCAGCTTTAAATGCTTTTTTAACGTCTGCATCTGTGCCAGTGAGTGCCATCTATTCTTTCCGTAGATGCTTAATATTAGAGTACACATTTGATGCACCTTATGAAAAGTAAAGCGATCCCCTCACCACTGATTATTCTGTTTCAGAATTGCTGGATTTGCAGCCTTTGCCGGTCACTGCGTTGGGACATAAAGAATATGAAGTCCTTTACAAGTTTACACATTTCAACCCCGTTCAGACTCAGATCTTTCATACGCTTTACCACACGGACACAAATGTTCTGCTTGGGGCTCCAACAGGTTCTGGGAAAACCGTAGCTGCAGAGTTGGCCATCTTCAGAGTCTTCAACAAGTATCCAACATCCAAGGTCAGAAATAAACTGAAGTTCAAGTGTAAAATAATACTGTGTGGGGCAGATTTACTAATCCTGTGTAATAATTAGCATCAATTTAGACACTTTAGTCTTAACATGGCCCAACTTTATCACAGGGGCTCATGCTGCATGGTAATTCTGGTTCATTTTACACCCCATTTTGTTTTCTCTTAGTTTTAAACTAGTTTTAAGCCAAAGAAACAGTGCACCCCTTAAATAAATTTTGCTTATTTTACAAACACCTTTAGTATGATTGTCTTTTTTAGACATTTTTTTTAGTGTCTATTAAAAGGATCTGGCAGCAGTTTTTGCTATGTAATCTGAGGGCCCCATGATGCAGGGGCTGATACCCTGATTCCAGCCATTTGTCACTTATTGTGATGTGTTGCTGATTCATTAATATCAGTGTATTATTAGCAGGAGATTATCACTACTCGATTAGGACTGCCTCAAGCCTCCTAGTCAACTGTTCTGCATAACCCCGTCCCCACCATTGATTAGAAGCTTTCTGCCTATGCACAGTGTATGCAAAATGCTGCCAATTAATGGTGTGGACGGGCTTATCAGGGCTCAGCATTCAGAGCACTACTAGATCTGTCACAGAGAAAATAGTGATTGTATCAGATTGACAGCATGTAGACCAGCAAGTAACACATCACTGGAATTATGGCCTCTGTCCCTATATCATACTGTTCTCAGATTACATAGCAAAAACCTGCTAACAGATTACCGTTACGGTGTAAAAAGTGTCTAAAACCCTTTATAATTGCTGCACATGGCAAGTACACCAGAATTCTGGCTCAGTTTTAGACAGAATTCTGTTGCATTTAGTTAGTAGTGTGTTCTGTTACTCCATGTTGCTACCATGTATCAGTAGGTTGTATGGTGTGTAGTATTGTATGTATTCATTCATAGGACAAGTAATCTATTCTGTGTAGTCCCTGTACAGTTATACGAATATAAAACAGCCTAAGCTTTTTCCATTTATCTTGCATTCATAGGCAGTCTATATAGCTCCATTGAAGGCCCTAGTCCGTGAAAGAATGGAGGACTGGAAAGTGCGGATTGAAGAAAAACTTGGCAAAAAGTAAGTAGTAGACCATTTAAGTCGTTTTCCTGCCATAACTTTTTATCTCCTATCCACAGGATTAGTGATGAGAATCTAATGGAGGTTATGAGGGTCTGACTGCTGAGGGTTGCTGCCAAGCTTATATACTGTTATCCAATGCACGATGAAACCCAGTGCGGCAGATTTATTTATGTGCACCATACTAAAGAAAACCTGTCAGCTAGGTTTTGTAATTTAAAGTAAAGACCTAGCTGAGATGGTGCTATAATGCAGATTAAATTGATACCTTTGGTGAAGAAATCCGCTTTGTTGCTCTTCTTTAATCACCATTTGAAGTTTTCTGCTAATTAGATTTTGGTGTACAGGGGTTGTCTGTGATTTCCCGGCCCCTCCACCTGCCTCCAGTCTGTGATTCCCTATCCCCTCCGGCTGACTCTGATCTTTGAATAACAGGTCACTGCTGAGATTTCAAACAAAGGGGGTAGGTCATTCACCGACCGGAGGCAGGCGGAGGGGCCGGGAAATCACAGACTGGAGGCAGGCAGAGGTGCTGGGAAATCACAGACTGGAGGCAGGCGGAGGTGCTGGGAAATCACAGACTGGAGGCAGGCGGAGGTGCTGGGAAATCACAGACTGGAGGCAGGCAGAGGTGCTGGGAAATCACAGACTGGAGGCAGGCGGAGGTGCTGGGAAATCACAGACTGGAGGCAGGCGGAGGTGCTGGGAAATCACAGACTGGAGGCAGGCGGTGGTGCTGGGAAATCACAGACTGGAGGCAGGCGGAGGTGCTGGGAAATCACAGACTGGAGGCAGGCGGAGGTGCTGGGAAATCACAGACTGGAGGCAGGCGGAGGTGCTGGGAAATCACAGACAGGGAGGAGAAGACCCATTGTATAGTCCAGCCCTAGTGCACCAAAATCTAATTAGCAGAAATTAGATAGATAGGAAAGATAGGAGATAGGAGCTGCTACTGGTAAGATTCTATGCAGATAGCTCCTCTTGTCTACATGGAAGCTGCCATCTCCTTTCTCAGTAATGGACAAAGTCTGTCTTCACTGAAAATAGATCTTACCTAGAATTGAGACTTGATAATGATTGATCACTTATGGCAGAGAAAGAAGATATTTTTTCTGATAAGATATATTACAAAGATGCTTATTTTCACGTGTACTATCGATTTATTAAATAAAAATGTAAACAAAGGTTACACTTTACGTATACTGTGTAATTTATAAATTGAAATCCTTCCTAAATGTAAACCTAAATGGGTGTTTAGCTGTCTCTCTCAATCACATAGAGTTTGAATATACTATTGTAATCTACATTATTGGCACCTTGATTGTTTTATATCAATATCTTCAGAAATATCAGGATATATATCAATTGTGTGTCATTAGAGTATTTTAATAGCATGTCCAAATACATTCAGTAAAGCAGTCAATATATGCAGTCCTTTAAAGAAATAAATAAAGAAGAAACATGTGCCCTGATTCATCAAGACCGGCATTGCTCATATCTGTTTTGATCAGGGGGTGCATTGGAGTCAGAGGTGTCTGATTAATTAAGAAACACATGCCTCTTAGTGAATCTGGAGCGCTTTAAAAAGTTGCATGCGCCTCACCACAAATCTTACTCCAACCTTGCATCGTGCTAACATTTTCAAACTTTTCAAAGTGTTTTATACCAGAATCTGTCATAAACACTTTGATGAATCGGGGACATAGTGTATGACATCTTGCACCTGTTTGCTGATAACTTCTTCTAATTGAATTTTCTCAAGTTTATAAGGTATGTTTCTCCTAACCGCAGATTTCAGCTCTCTCCAAAGAGTCTCAATTACATTGAGATCAGGATTCAGGGTAAACAGGGTAAAATAGTCCAAACCATTCCTTTATACACTGCTCAAAAAAATAAAGGGAACACTCAAATAACACATCCTAGATCTGAATGAATGACATATTCTCATTGAATACTTTGTTCTGTACAAAGTTGAATGTGCTGACAACAAAATCACACAAAAATCATCAATGAAAATCAAATTTATTAACCAATGGAGGCCTGGATTTGGAGTCACCACCAAAATTAAAGTGGAAAAACACACTACAGGCTGATCCAACTTTGATGTAATGTCCTTAAAACAAGTCAAAATGAGGCTCAGTATTGTGTGTGGCCTCCACGTGCCTGTATGACCTCCCTACAACGCCTGGACATGCTCCTGATGAGGTTGCGGATGGTCTCCTGTGGGATCTCCTCCCAGACCTGGACTAAAGCGTCTGCTAACTCCTGCACAGTCTGTGGTGCAACGTGACGTTGGTGGATGGAGCGATACATGATGTCCCAGATGTGCTCAATCAGATTCAGGTCTGGGGAAACGGGCAGGCCAGTCCATAGCTTCAATGCCTTCATCTTGCAGGATCTGCTGACACACTCCAGCCACATGAGGTCTGGCATTGTCCTGCATTAGGAGGAACCCAGGGCCAACCGTACCAGCATATGGTCTCACAAGGGGACTGAGGATCTCATCTCGGTACCTAATGGCAGTCAGGCTACCTCTGGCGAGCACATGGAGGGCTGTGCGGCCCTCCAAAGAAATGCCTCCCCACACCATTACTGACCCACTGCCAAACCGGTCATGCTGAAGGATGTTGCAGGCAGCAGATCACTCTCCACGGCATCTCCAGACTCTGTCACTTCTGTCACATGTGCTCAGAGTGAACCTGCTTTCATCTGTGAAGAGCACAGGGCGCCAGTGGCGACTTTGCCAATCCTGGTGTTCTGTGGCAAATGCCATTGTCCTGCACGGTGTTGGGCTGTGAGCACAACCCCCATCTGTGGACGTCGGGCCCTCATACCACCCTCATGGAGTCGGTTTCTAACCATTTGTGCAGACACATGCACATTTGTGGCCTGCTGGAGGTCATTTTGCAGGGCTCTGGCAGTGCTCCTCCTGTTCCTCCTTGCACAAAGGATGAGGTAACAGTCCTGCTGCTGGGTTGTTGCCCTTCTGTGGCTCCCTCCACATCTCCTGGTATCTGCTCCATGCTCTGGACACTGTGCTGACAGACACAGCTACCCTTCTTGCCACAGCTCGCACTGATGTGCCATCCTGGATGAACTGCACTACCTGAGCAACTTCTGCCGGTTGTACTGTAGACACCGCCTCATGCTACTGTACCTCTAGGGGTGAGAGCAATGGCAAAATGAAAAAGTGACCAAAACAACAGCCAAAAAGGATGAGAACAGTGAAATGGTCTGTGGTCACCACCTGCAGAACCACTCCTTTATAGGGGGTAACTTGCTAATTGCCTATCATTTCTACCTGTTGTCTGTTCCATTTGCACAACAGCAGGAGAAATTGATTCACAATCAGTGTTGCTTCATAACTGGACAGGTAGATTTCACAGAAGTGTTATTGACTTGGAGTTACATTGTGTTTAAGTGTTCCCTTTATTTTTTTGAGCAGTGTACTTTTATCATATCCTGCAGAAGGATCCATTTTGTTCAACTCAGACCTCGTTTTCATACACTTGGTAGTACATTTCCTTCTAAATGCTCATCATCCATAACCAAAATGCTGGTATGCACTGCCTTAGAGCTCTAGTTTGGTTTCATCTGTCCATAGAACATTTACCAAAAAGATTGTGTTTTGTAACTTTTGTCACAGTTCCTTTGTTTTTTTTATGCCATTCTCTGAGCAGTGTGGTCTTCATTGGCCTTTGCCCATAGATCCCTGTTTTTTTTCACTGTGCAACATATAGTATTGGTTGAAACCATCACTCCAGATGTCTTAAGGTCAGCCTGAAGTTCTTTGGATGTTATTTTTTTGCCACATTTCGAACCAACTTTCTTAGGTTTCTGCGATCAATTTACCCCTCTTTCCACCTTTTAGACTACTTGTGCTTGATGATAATAGCATTGCTGGTCTTCTCAGACAGTTTTCTTGGAAGATGGAATAATACTAGCTATCAAAGGGGTTATCTACTATAAATAAAATGGTGTAAAGTCCATTAAATAACAGTCTCCCTGGGTCAAGACTTTCCACTACTGCTGCAGTCTCGGTGTTGTAACTATAGTTGTAATGTCATGTCCACAACGTGTGTCACTGTTTTAGCCACCCCCTGAGCTCACTGTTAGTGCAGAAGTTCACAGCACCCGCCACTGAGCACAGTGACTGGCTAGAATAGTGACGTCACCTCTCCATCTAGCCAGTCACTGACTGAGCTAATCAACAATTGCGCTGAGCTCAGTGTCATGTGCTGTCAACCTGTGCTCGAGCACTGAGCTCAGTGAGTGGCTAGAGCCGTGACATGTGCTGTTCACGTGACATCACCGCTTTAGTCACAAAACAGGGAGCGGAGCAGTGTCGGGGAGTGTGAGTACCTGTATTTGATGAGTTTATTTTTTGGACTTTACACACTTTGGGGACCAGTTTATTGAAAGTGGACATACTCAGTATGAGTGTGTGTTCCTTATCATATAATTATAATTTAGTTGCTAGCTCAAGGTGTATTCTCTGACAACAGCTATTCTTATATATGTCTATTTTGAACAGTGCCCATTGTCCGCGGATCATTCTACTTCTCTGGTAGATATTGTTGTATATTTTACTATCTACATTTATAGAATTGTATAGGTGGAAAGTGGTGTGTCCAGGCTGATATAGCGCACACACACATTTAGCTATAATGTAGCAAATGGGGGAAGCACTTCTTTGTAGCCTACACATCAATATAACATTAAAAGCCTAAACTATACTGACATCATTAAGAAATAAACGGTTGGTAAACCTAATGACTGTATCTCCTCAGACTACTCTATAGGGGTCTATTTAACAATCTTCCTTTCATGATACTCGGAGTGGAACTGGAAAAATAAACCAACATTAATATTAGTAATAGCTATGATTTTTTTCTATTCTGTTCATGCTTGTACTGATGTTACAGTCTATATGAGGCATATTGTCACAATTCCCCCACATCATTTATAACAGAGGAGCCATAAACACACACAGATCAGTTGTGGGATTTATTGTAATGCGATTAAGAGGATTGATGTGGGATTTGATAGTGATGCCGATCTTGGAAGGTGTGTGGTTCTATGAATAATGACTTAACAGAGTATTTGATCATTATTGAACTTAGCAGACATATTTTCCCATTAACAGAGTTGTAGAGCTGACTGGAGACGTCACTCCTGATATGAGAGCCATAGCGGAAGCCGACCTAATCGTCACTACCCCAGAAAAGTGGGACGGTGTAAGTAGGAGTTGGCAGAACAGAAGTTACGTGCAGAAGGTTTCCATTTTAATCATTGATGAAATCCATTTGCTTGGTGAGTAGGGCTGAAAACAATATATCAACAATGGTTACATTTCTGTTGTACCTATTCATGCACTTCTACTTATTCTTATTTTTAGGGGATGAGAGAGGACCCGTACTGGAAGTCATTGTGTCTCGGACTAACTTTATTTCTTCACATACTGAGAAGACAGTGCGAGTTGTTGGTTTATCAACTGCTCTTGCAAATGCCAGAGATCTCGCAGACTGGTTGGGCATTGGGCAGGTAGGTAACCTTTGTTTAATGCAAAAGCAGAATGCATCATGGCAGTAATTTTACATTCAGGGTTTGATTCATCAAAGCTGATATGCCAGAATTCTGGTGTAAAAAGTATTGAAAAGTTGCTACATTTTGGCTAAAATGTTGTGGCTTTTAGGGCATTCTCACGCCACTATATGCCCTGACTGTAGTAAGATTTGTGGCAAGGCTCTCATTAAGGAAAATCACCGGTCTTGATGAATCAGGACCTTAATGTGAAACTACAAATATACAACATAGATAAGACAGTCAATATAATTGTATTAATCAGCTTTTACATGAACAAGTTATATGTCAATTCAATGGGCACTTAGCACTAGTCTTGCGGCGCTGGGGTCCTGGGTTCAAATCCCACCAAGAACAACATCTGCAAGGAATTTATATGTTCTCCCCGTGTTTGTGTGGGTTTCTTCCTGGTTCTCTGGATTCCTCTCATACTCCAAAGACATACTGATAGGGAAGTAAATTGTGAGTCCCAATGGGGACTGTGTTGATATTGTCTGTAAAATGCTGCGGAATATGTTGGCGCTATATAACTGCAGCCCAGCATTTTGGGGGATAGCCTGGTTTCTACAGCTTCTCTCTAGGCCTTTTGTCCCAGGTCACATTGCACCACGTATAATTATATGTCTCTGGAACTGGCAACTTTACAGAATAAATGTTCTGAAACATCAACCTACTCCTGAGAAAGAAAATAACTGAAGTAATAGAAAGAATCAAGTAAGATACAGAATGTTTTAAGTATTTATTCAAGAGGACTATAAGTCATTACTAGATCTTCTAATTATGTATGGGATCTACTGCCAGGGATTGTGGCAGGAAAGAAAATTATTTATTTTTATTAATATATTTTAGTTAATTCCATAACATATTTAATTTTGTCATGAGAGATTAGGTTTAAAGTGAATGGCCCGATGTTATGACTATTTCATTTTTCTTATTTAATATATAACTGAAAAATTTTGTATTTATTGCCTAGATATGTCGGAGTTGTGTTTTTATTTTATATAATGACCAAAAGTCATCATTCTTACTGCTATGGATTTATATTATAAAAATGTAGCTGCATGCAGACACAACAAGTTAGAGATAGAGGAGTTTACAGAATGCACCCTCCATTGAAATCAGTAATGAAACAATATTCCGTTGACTTTTGCTCCATCCACCACTATTGGTTTTTAACTGCAATTTAAGGAAGAACATTAATTTTTAAAGACCATGTACAGCGACAGCGTTGTATGTTTAGTGCATTAAAAATGTTTAACTATTTGTGTTCAGCAGAGTGCGTGTAGTTCAACACACTTTAGGCTGGTTGAATCCATTCAGTCTCAAGCTTCAGAACTTTCGAGATCAGCTCCTGGTCAGTCTCCAGCCTCTCATCCTCCCCATCTGAATGCTTATCTAATCTCAAATATAATAAAATCAGATTTGATCTTAGATGAACACTCCGAAAAGGAGAAAGAGAGGATGAGAATGACAAAACAGTGCCAGTTGTCAGCATTGAGAGTAACTGGATCAAGCAGCTTTTAGTGTACTGTAATACATGAAAGCTGCAGATGAAAAATAGTTAAACATCTTTATTATAAGCTTTTTATCACATTATAATGTACAGCTCACAGAAAAAATATGCAAAGCTGTCCATGGCCCTTAACATAAAGTATTTCCTTTTTTTCAGATGGGGCTGTTTAACTTTCGTCCATCTGTGCGACCAGTACCTTTGGAAGTCCATATTCAGGGCTTCCCTGGACAACATTATTGCCCTCGTATGGCTAGCATGAACAAACCTGCTTTTCAAGGTAAGTGTCTAACCGATAAAATAAGGTCATCAACATTGTCACTGATTTCAGCTACTAGGCTTTGTGTGCTTGTGGGAGGCTCCTGCAGTACAGTGTGTACTAAAAGCGCACCTGTCAGCAGGATTGTGCTCAGTAAACCACATACACTGTCAGGTGGGTGATATTACTCTGAATAAAATGATACTTTTGTTTATGGAATCCGTCCTGTGATTCTTTTATAATCTTTATTTTCAGTTTGGAGATAATGAGATGCTTGTGCTTCGGGGCAGGCCTTTGGGGAGGGGCTTTATGTGGTGCTCTGCTTATGTTTTCCACTGTATGCCATCTGACAGGTCACTGATCCTCCAGTGACCTGCCTACTATTTAAATACTGCATATGTAATTCGGTGGTTGAAATGAAGAAATTTACATGCAGCAAAATGGCCCCAGTAGAATTTCTCGTTTGCCGATAGATGCTATTGCGCAAGCGCGGCCGGCAGCGCCATATTGCTGCAGTCAGATTTTTTTTCCTCCAGCAAAATGCCGCCCGCTCGTGCACAGTACCATCTATCGCTTTCCGATAGATGCTACTGCGCAAGTGCCGCTAGCAGCGCCATTTTGTTGGAGGAAAAAAAATTGCCTGTAGCAATATGGCACCGCCGGCCGCGCTTGCGCAGTAGCATCTATCGGCAAGCGATAGATGCTACTGTGCATGCGCTAGCGCCATTTTGTTGGAGAAAAAAAAATTGATTGCAGCAATACGGCGACACCGGCCGCGCTTGCGCAGTTGCGTTTCAGATATGCTACTGCGCATGCACGGTCAGCGGCGCCATATTGCTGCATGTAAATTTCTGGATTTGTACCACAATTATACATGCAGTATTCAAATAGTAGGCAGGTCACTTAAGTCACAGTGACCTGTCAGAAGGCATACAGTGTAATACATAAGCAGAGCAACAAATAGAGCCCACCTCATAGGCCGCCCCAGAGCACGAGCATATCATTATCTCTAAACTGAAAATAAAGATTAAAAAAGAACCACAGGACAGATTTCATCAACCAAGGTATCATTTTAATCAGTGTAACGGCGCGAACCTGATAGTATTTGTGGTTTACTGAGCACAATCCAGCTGACAGGTGCGCTTTAACAATAAGAAGAAGTAGAGGCTGTAGGGTTGAACCACAAGTAAGTTTGAATTCTCAGACTTGCCCGTGTGAATACAGGAGAAATAATTTACCTCCCTGGATACTCCAGTGAACTTTCAGCATTGAATGATGTGTTTAGTAGCTGTATAGCTTTCAGGAATGTCGTGAGGATGAACTGGCTCATCCACTACAGTAATATTTTATTAGAAAACACCTAGATCCAACTCATTGTGGTAAAAAACACAAACATACAAAAAACAGCTGAACATGCCATTGCCTTGGATCAAATAATTTGCATACATTACCATTTTTTGTAACAGCATGTAGTTGTTGCATGCATTTGATTGTGCCTGTATGTGTTTGTTTTTCCTTCTCTAATTTTTGTTACTATACAACATATGTCTTGCCATTCCTAAACACCCTGTTGTGGGTCCTCTTCTTCCTTGTTAATACAGCTGGCTTTGCTGTGTAAAATCTCCTTCCCCATATCCTGGTCCCAATATTGTGCTTTTGTGAGAGCAAAGGGAACAAATAGCAGCCAGCAGTATTGTGTTGTCAGGTCTGTGTCAAAAGCAGCAGCACAGTCAGGTATATAAAATAGTTGCACAGATTCTACAGC
The DNA here is from genome assembly GCF_046119375.1 of Phyllobates terribilis. NCBI lineage: Eukaryota > Metazoa > Chordata > Amphibia > Anura > Dendrobatidae > Phyllobates > Phyllobates terribilis. The sequence continues at coordinate 453,806,025 of NW_027362763.1, read as the reverse complement.
AACAAAATGGTAGGACATTTTAAATGAAGACTATTTAAAAACCTGCCTAATTTTACATTTGGGGAGCAGATAAAAAATAGAAAAAAATATGTCTAAAGGTGTTTATAACCTATAAGCTGTTAGTTTGCTTTACTTTAATTGTGAGATTGTTATATTGGTATTCCTCACGTGGAGAAATGAGTACAGAAAGAATGAACAGACAACAAATTCAACACTGATACATATGTAAACTTCAAAGTTTGTCAAAAAGCATTTTTTTTCAGAATTTATTTGCCTAAAACGGTTACTATGATTGGTTTACCATTATCATTTATTTATAGACCAACAACATATTCCGCCACACTGCACAATGGAGATTAATAAAAATGTGTCTTCAGTTTGACTTGCGTTAAATGCTTTAACCACAGATGAATTGTTTAGGTATTTGTGATATCTCATTCTTCGAAATAAAATTTACATCAAGGCCTGTAGTGGCCTGTGAAATGACTATTTAGCTTTTCTAATTAGCCTTGTGACAGACCCGAAGTATTGATGGCAATTTTAGACTGGTCCTGACTATTTCTGTTATTTATGGGCTACAGAAACGCTATGTAAAAAGCACTAATGAACAATAAATCAGGCTGTAGCTGTTTAATCGCACCTGTTCTAGGGGGAGAAAGAACCCATTACATCTTGTGTCTCCAGATTCTTCCAGGCTGTATGTGTATATAATGATGATGTATTCCTGCCATCTCCACAGGCTCATTTGTAGCATAAACCGGCAATCTCCTATAATTCAGGAGCCGTAATCTTTGTATTAGACACCTTCTGATGAGTTACCCTGGAACGTCCTTATCAGATGGCTAGTCTATTTCATTATTGACTTTCCCCTAGGCGCAGCATAAGTATTTACTCTCTAAATGGTGGGATTTTTTACCCCATGTTACTCGTGCTGTCTAGAGACAAACATCTGCATTAGCTGTAAAAATGTCAAATCCATTTATGTGTTCAGCAATATAAGCATCGTACAAATTTCCTGAGAGCCACCTTCTTAGGAAAAAAGGATGATGTACTGCGCTGATTCAACAGCAAGTGCCCGAGAAATTTCAAAACCTGAAATGATGCAGTATATTAAGGGTAAACCAAATTTACCAAACCCTGCTGGCACGGTTAGAAAAAAATGTGGGCCTTGTGTTAACTATTCATTGATTTCTCCACATCCAGGACAGGTATAGTAAGTATTACTTCTCCCATACTTTGAGTTCCCATAAACTGTTTCAAAAACTGCTTCTATGTGAACTTGAACACCAAAATACGATGAAAAACTACCGACACTTTGTGCCTCTATTTTTTTTTCCAGTCTAAGACCAGGGTCACACAGCTGTCCGATTATGCTAATGTCACTCTGATCAAACTCTGTTAGAGTTTGACTTGAGTGTCACTTAAGTGTGATCCGATTCTCTCGCATGTAACTGCAGACTTATGAATTCCCCCAGATGATGAGCGGGGATTCGCCGGTTTCTGACCCGGGAACGGAAGGGACTAGAGGGTGCGGCCTTGCTCCATACAAGTGTATGGAAGCAAAGCCCCGACCACTGTCCAGGAGTCTGTATAATGCATACATACCCCTCCGGTCCCAGGTCAGAAACCGGTGAAACCCCGCAGCGCACAGTGTGCGCGCTCTGCGGGGGATTCATAAGCCTGCAGTCACACAGACTGACTGCAGACTTATTGATTTGGACCGGACAGCCCCTCTAAGTTCTCTGTGTTTTCCGCACCTGTGGTATGATTCTCTCATGCGAGAGAATCGGATCACGCTTAGGTGACACTCGGATCAAACTCTGACAGAGTTTGATTCTAGTGACATTAGCATAATTGGCCCAATTCTTTCGTATGACTCCAAGCTTATCGATTTTGACTGGACAACCCCTTCAATTTTTCCATCTTCCTTATTGTCTGTGTCCGTGGTACTCGGACTACACTTGGAAGACATCCAAGTGCAGTCTGATGTGTTACACGTGCTCATATATTTGTATGGGGGTGGTATGATACGATTCGGATGCACTCGTAGCATGTAGACCGTGTTATACGCTCGTGTGAACAAGCCCTAAGTGAATACAATGAGTGGAGCAGACTTCTCCTTCACATTTTCATACTTTAGAGCCTATACGGGTTATTTTTCCAGCACATGAATAAGATTGATGCAGGGCCTCAATAATGATCAGGACACTTTTCAGATTCACAGAAGACTGGCTTCTGCTCTACAGGAACAAAAGGCTTACAAATGCAATGCATCAATTTGTATTTTCCAAATTTATCCAGTATGAGGCCGCATGTAGCTCCCTATATCCAGTATGAGGCCACACGTAGCTCCCTATATCCAGTATGAGGCTGCACGTAGCTCCCTATATCCAGTATGAGGCCGCACGGAGCTCCCTATATACAGTATGAGGCCACATGGAGCTCCCTATATACAGTATGAGGCCCCACGGAGCTTTCTATATACAGTATGAGGCCGCACGGAGCTCCCTATATACAGTATGAGGCCACATGGAGCTCCCTATATACAGTATGAGGCCCCACATAGCTCCCGATATACAGTATGAGGCCACACGGAGCTCCCTATATACAGTATGAGGCCGCACATAGCTCCCTATATACAGTATGAGGCCGCACTTGGCCTCCTTTATACAGTATGAGACCGCACATAGCTGCCTATATACAGTATGAGGCCACACGTAGCTCCTTATATACAGTATGAGGCCGCATGGAGCTTCCTATATAAAGTATGAGGCCGCACAGCGCTGCCTATATACAGTATGAGGCCGTATGTAGCTCCCTATATACAGTATGAGGCAGCACGGAGCTCCCTATATACAGTATGAGGCTGCACAGAGCTCCCTATATACAGTATGAGGCCCCACAGAGCTCCCTATATACAGTATGAGGCCCCACGTAGCTCCCTAGATACACTATGAGCCCCCACATAGCCTCCCTAGATACAGTACACACACAGTCACACATGCAGTCTTGTACACACACACGCAGACACACACACATGCAGTCAGACACCCACAGGGACGCACACAGTCATGCACATGCATTGACACACGCAGTCTTGTACACACACATGCAGTCACACACACACTCAGACACCAGCAGGCACGCACACAGTCATACACATGCAGTCACGAACCTACACACACGCAGTTATGTATACACTTGCCCATATATACGAGTCGCAAAAATTTGCACACACACACACAAACATATATAAAGACACATACGGGCATAAATACATTTGAAGACCTACACAAATATACATATAAACAGAGATATCACACATACATAGATATACACAATCATATATGCACACACAGACACACTGTGTCATACACGCACACGTCACTCACCGTCACCATCCCACAGCTTGGCTCCAGTCCACCTCCTCTCTGGTGGTGAGCAGCAGTGCAGGACGTCAGTTTAGCTGACACGGCGCCGCACAGGGCCGTGTCTGCTAGCTGTGATGCGGCCGGACCAGCACACAAACAAGTTTACAGGTGCAGTGCTGGCCAGCCTGAAGAAGAAGCAGGCGGCCCTACACAGCAGGTGGGGGAGCGGCCCAGAGCCCCCCCGGCCCAACCTGCCTCTGCCTGCTGGGATATGTGCGCTGCACAAAACATTATAATGAGGGCCCCCCCAGAGCCCCGGGTCCCGGGCAGTAGACCAGATTTCCCTCATTATAATCCGCCTATGTATGTAGTAAAACTGATTATGTGCAAAATACATTTTTGAAACGATCAAAAGGGAGCTTGATTCCTCTGAAGCTTTCAGCTTAGTCAAATGCTTTAGCAGGAATATATTCTTGAAGGTAAGGAAGCGTGCCCTTTGTATAGTCACACAAACTATTAAACAGTTTGTTACTTTCTCATTATTGCAGCTATAAGAAGTCATTCTCCTGCAAAGCCTGTCCTCATCTTTGTGTCATCCAGACGTCAAACCCGACTCACTGCTATCGATTTGATTGCATTTCTAGCAACTGAAAATGACCCCAAGCAGTGGCTCAATATGGATGAAAGGGAGGTATGTACTTATAATATCCTGTTTACATGTTTTAGAATATTGCTTGAATATTCCCACAAGAAGTCTTTTCTTACTAATATATTTAATGCAACTATATCTAATAAATTGTGATCAGTACAGGAGCTCACATCGTTTGTTCATCTTTAGTGGTGCAAGACTAAGTCCAGAAACTATCATTTTGCTTATTTTAAATGTGTGTCAATGAAAGACTGGTTCCTAAAGGATTGAGGAAGAATACTATTAGATGTTCATATAAAGGGGTTCAGATACAAGTGATTCTGCTGTTTATATCTTTTAAAGGGGTTGTCTAGTTCAACAATAACTGATAAAATGCTCTCTGAAATATTAGAAGGGTCTCTTAATCACTGTGTATGATCTATTGTAGAGCGTGGGTATGCAACTAGTAGATCTCTGACAAGTCCCTAGTACATCACTGATGCTCTAAGTATGTATGGATGCCATTCAAAGTCCATACGTTTTGGACTAAAGTAGTGGCGCCCTCTGTGTTTATTTCTCAATATTGACTTAAAAATCCTTCCCTACTCTGAGGATTCAGTTCTTAGGTGTTTTCTTCAATTTTGAGATAGCATTTGCAGCTTTGTAATGTCAGATTGAAATATTGTATTTGTCTGAAAATGTAAAATCTTGCAAATGTGAATGTTGTTACATATGGAGCAAACCTCCATATTCAGAAATCCTCAAAATAGCAACGGTCATTTGAAATTTTATTGATAAATCAATAGCACACATGAAAATAAAAACTTTGCAAATATTTATCAGATCAATTGACTTGAAGTTGTGTGAGTGGGAATCTGACTGTCAGAGACAGCCAGGTGCCCAGAAAGTTTATTACCGTATGTGCCATCTCTATTGCTGTATACACAATGCTGAACAAGCGCTGTGTATGCTGTGTTTTTTTGTCCATGTGGATTAAAAAAAAGAAAATTTAATCATAGAATGTTAGAGTTGGAGGGGACCTCCGCAGTCATCATGTCCAACCCCCTGCTCACTGCAGGATTCACTAAACCATCTCAGACAGATATCTGTTCAGCCTCTGTTTGAAGACTTCCATTGAAGGAGAACTCTCCACCTCTCGGGGCAGCCTGCTCCACTCATTGATCACCCTCACAGTCAAAACGTTTTCTAATATCTAATCTGTATCTTCTCCCATTCAGTTTCATCCCATTGCTTCTAGTCTTTCCTTGTGTAAATGAGAATAAAGATGATCCTTCTACAGTGTGACAGCCCTTGAGAAATTTGTAGACAGCTATTACTTCTCTCAGTCTTCTCTTTTGCAAGCTAAACATTCCCAAATCCTCTAACCGTTCCTCATAGGACATTGTTTGCAGACCGGTCACCATCCTGGTCACTCATCTCTGAACCTGCTCCAGTTTCTTAATGTGATGCCCAGAACTGGACACAGTATTTCAGATGAGGCCTGACCAAAGAGGAGTAGAAGCGGATAATTACTTCATTATCAGTTTAAAGAGCTGTGAACTTTTTCTCAGTCCATATATTTAAGTATTTTTTGGGGATTCATTTTTATGTCACTGTCATTTTCTCTCTAATATACCATCCCCAGTTACAAGTGAAATAAGCTGGAAATTAATCCCTCCCCGACATTTGCACTACATATGTCGTCTTCGGGAAGGACTTCCCGACCGATGCAAAATATATACGTCATGGCGATCGCCGCCGGTTGTCAGCTGATTCTGACAGCTGACACCCTGGACTCAGTGCCAGGAGCGGTGTCGCACCGATCCCGGCACTTTAACCCGCTAAATGCTTCGATAGCAGTATTTAGCATGCAGGCAGAGGGGCTGTCTGAGGGAAGAAAGCTCCTCTGCCATTGGATCAGAGACCCCACAACGTCATTGCGGGGCCCGTTCGTTACCATGGTGACCCGATGTCATGACTACATCCGGGTCACCAGAGCTAGCAAAGTTGATAGATCATGCGCAGTGAGTGATCTGAAAACTTTGCCTGTCAGTGCAGGGCTTACAGTTTACATAACATAGGAATGCTGCTGCATCGCTATGCTATACAAGCAATCAGTCTGCAAATAGTGAAAGTCCCATAGTGGGACAAAGTGAAAAAGTAAAAAAAAAGTTAATAAAAATGAAAAAAAATTGTAAAAATATATAAAAAAAAATAAATAAATCACAAAATAATAATAAATATACAGTACAGACCAAAAGTTTGGACACACCTTCTCATTTAAAGATTTTACTGTATTTTCATAACTATGAAAATTGTACATTCACACTGAAGGCATCAAAACTATGAATTAACACATGTGGAATTATTTAATTTACAAAAAAGTGTGAAACAACTGAAAATATGTCTTATATTCTAGGTTCTTCAAAGTAGCCACCTTTTGCTTTGATGACTGCTTTGCACACTCTTGGCATTCTCTTGATGAGCTTCAAGAGGTAGTCACCGGAAATGGTTTTCACTTCACAGGTGTGCCCTGTCAGGTTTAATAAGTGGGATTTCTTGCATTATAAATGGGGTTGGGACCATCAGTTGTGTTGTGCAGAAGTCAGGTGGATACACAGCTGATAGTCCTACTGAATAGACTGTTAGAATTTGTATTATAGCAAGAAAAAGCAGCTAAGTAAAGAAAAACGAGTGGCCATCATTACTTTAAGAAATGAAGGTCAGTCAGTGCGAAAAATTGGGAAAACTTTGAAATTGACCCCAAGTGCAGTTGCAAAAACCATCAAGCGCTACAAAGAAACTGGCTCACATGAGGACCGCCCCAGGAAAGGAAGACCAAGAGTCACCTCTGCTTCTGAGGATTAGTTTATCCAAGTCACAAGCCACAGAAATCGCAGGTTAACAGCAGCTCAGATTAGAGACCAGGTCAGTGCCACACAGAGTTCTAGCAGCAGACACATCTCTTCAACAACTGTTAAGAGGAGACTTTGTGCAGCAGGCCTTCATGGTAAAATAGCTGCTAGAAAACCACTGCTAAGAACAGGCAACAAGCAGAAGAGACTTGTTTGGGCTAAAGAACACAAGGAATGAACATTATACCAGTGGAAATCTGTGCTTTGGTCTGATGAGTCCAAATTTGAGATCTTTGGTTCCAACCACCGTGTCAGAAAAGGTGAACGGATGGACTCTACATGCCTGGTTCCCACCGTGAAGCATGGAGGAGTAGGTGTGATGGTGTGGGGGTGCTTTGCTGGTAACACTGTTGGGGATTTATTCAAAATTGAAGGCATACTGAACCAGAATGGCTACCACAGCATCTTGTAGCGGCATGCTATTCCATCCGGTTTACGTTTAGTTGGATCATCATTTATTTTTCAACAGGACAATGACCCCAAACACACCTCCAGGCTGTGTAAGGGCTATTTGGCCAAGAAGGAGAGTGATGGGGTGCTACGCCGGACCTGAACCCAATCGAGATGGTTTGGGGTGAGCTGGACCGCAGAGTGAAGGTAAAAGGGCCAACAAGTGCTAAGCATCTCTGGGAACGCCTTCAAGATTGTTGGAAAACCATTTCCAGTGATTACCTCTTATAGCTCATCAAGAGAATGCCAGGAGTGTGCAAAGCAGTCATCAAAGCAAAAGGTGGCTACTTTGAAGAAACTAGAATATAAGACATATTTTTAGTTGTTTCACACTTTTTTGTTAAGTATATAATTCCACATGTGTTAATTCATAGTTTTGATGCCTTCAGTGTGAATGTACAATTTTCAAAGTCATGAAAATACAGAAAAATCTTTAAATAAGAAAATTTTGGTCTGTACTGTATATACCGGTGCATCTCACTAAATTAGAATATGATGATGCTCACCTCAATGAGAATGAATAGTAGAAGTCTCTAAGATTTATGGGTGAGATCATTCCATTTATATTCCCTTTCTCTTTCCCAGGTGTATTTAAACTGGGGATATGTGGTATAGGGTTAGAAATTAAGTGAGTCCTGTCCCTGGCCCTTGGTGTATGTGTACAATTTAAGTATCATAACCATGAAAGAGGGTTATTTATTTTGGGAAGACTCTAACACTACAAATTGCTGCTTTATGGGTGAATAAATATGTTACCTTTATATTTTCTCCTATCTAACAAGCATCTTTCAATATATATTTTACATTGACCCTTATCTAGTTAGTATTAAAATAAGATGGTCACTGAAGTGTACCATTAGATGCTGTTTGTTGTATGACCATTATTGCATCTGAGCAGGATCTTTCTGGGTAAATTTTCCTGCATTGAATATAGGTGGGGTAACCATTTATACATGTGAAAGGTCATGTGAACACCTGATGTTATTGTGTGTGATAACTGGAGAAAAGGAGTGTATGAGTGGATCACTCTTTTATTGTGTATATGTCAGTCTGTGAGCACTTGCACCTTATTTTATTAAAAGTCTTTGATTAAAAGTTAAATTTTAATTGATACAAGCTACTTCAGTCAACAAATTTTGGGGCCTATGCTGTGCCCGCTACTAAAGAAAATGAGTATTCCCTGCTTCCCATGCCCATGGGCGTGGAGAGCAATGAATATTCATTTTCCTTAATAGCCGGCACACTGTAGCCACAGCGCGGCTCCTGCTGTCGCTCTGCGGTCAGTGTGCCTGCTATTAAATCTCATGAATATTCCCTACAACCCAACCCCATAGACAACAGAGCGGCAGCAGGAGCCTCACTGCGGTACAGTGTGCCGGCTGTTGAAGAGACTGAATGGTCACTGCTCCCCACGCACACAGTCCCGGCGTGGGGAGCAGTAACTATTCCGGCACAGCACTTCACTGTGTGAGAGCGCATGGCAAGGACGCCATGCGCGGCTCACACAGTGAGAGTGTCGGACAGCGCCGGAGGAGAGAGGAGGTGAGTATGATTGTTTATTTTTTTCGTGGGCAGAGTGATGGGGGCTCAAGGGGTGCCATGCGTACCTGGATGGGACTCAAGGGGTGGCATGCATACCAGGATGGGGGATCAAGGGGGTGCCATGCATTCCAAGAATAGTGGCTCAAGGGGGTGCCATGCATTCCAAGAATAGTGGCTCAAGGGGTGCCATGCATACCAGGATCGGGGAGGATCAGGGGTGCCATGCATACCAGGATGGGGGCTCAAGGGGTGCCATGCATACCAGGATGGGGGCTCAAGGGGTGCCATGCATACCAGGATGGGGTTTCAAGGGGTGCCATGCATACCAGGATGGGGGATCAGGGGTGCCATGCATACCAGAATGGGGGATCAAGGGGTGCCATGCATACAAGGATGGGGGCTCAAGAGGTGCCATGCATACCAGGATGGGGGCTCAAGGGTTGCCATGCATACCAGGATGGGGGCTCAAGGGGTGCCATGCATACCAGGATGGGGGCTCAAGGGGTGCCATGCATACCAGGATGGGGGCTCAAGGGGTGCCATGAATGCCAGAATGGGGGTTAAAGGGGTGCCATGAATGCCAGGATTGGGGATCAAGGGGTGCCATGCATACCAGGATGGGGGCTCAAGAGGTGCCATGCATACCAGGATGGGGGCTCAAGGGGTGCCATGCATACCAGGATGGGGGCTCAAGGGGTGCCATGCATACCAGGATGGGGGCTCAAGGGGTGCCATTCATACCAGGATGGGGGCTCAAGGGGTGCCATGAATGCCAGGATGGGGGTTCAAGGGGTGCCATGAATGCCAGGATGGGGGATCAAGGGGTGCCATGCATACCAGGATGGGGATGAGGGCCACGTATACCAGGAAGGAGGGGCCATACATACCAGGATGGAGGATATTAACAGAATTGGGGGACATTACCCCTATACCAGTGTCAGCAGCAAACCCCCTCCCCGATAACAGTGCATCATAACCACATTTTTTCCTTACTATTTTTTCCTATTTTCGTCCTCTAAAACCTAGGTGCGTCTTATGGTCTGGTGTGTCTTATATTCTGAAAAATATGGTAAATGCCAGTCATATCAAATAAATTTTACCACTATCATGAAGTACAATATGTCACAAAAAATAGTCTCAGAATCAGTGGGATCTGTTGAAGCGTTCCAGAGTAATTATTTCATAAATTGACACTGATCAGAATTGTAAAATTTGGTCCGGTCATGAAGGTGAAACAGGCTCTGTGGTGAAGGGTTAAAATATTGAAATGCCTCCCTCCTCCCCCAAAAAAAGGTCTTTTTTTTACCTTATGGGGATACAATGTGCACAATGAATGAAAAATACAATTAATAAAACCATAAATAAAAAATAACAGGGAAAAAAATGAATTTAAAAATATATATAAAAAATGCCATTGTCAATCAAAATCTCTATTACTTGCCTCGCCCCTGTAAAAAAAACGAAAATGTGCCAGGAATGGGGGTAAATGGTCTGGTGTTGAACTGGTTAATATGTCATAGTGACAAGACTGATCATTGAAGGTCCAGATTATAAGGCTCCGATCAACAGTGAAAGCAAAGGGATAGCAGCCTTCAAATAAGTGATTTGTACCATTGACTATGTATAACACTGCCCGGTTGAGAAATGGCTTTATGAGAAGTAGATGAGTTCCTTCTCTGCTGCACTCAGAGGGAAGAGCCAATCACAGCAAAAGAGATGCATCGTGTATCGCTTCTGCCCCTTCTTTTCTAGGATCCGTGGGGGCCTCAGCACAAATCAGCATGCCGGAATGTACATTACACCACAAATAATATAAGAGCATACATGGCTTACTACTTGAAAAGATTTTAAGGAAACTGTGGGTGAAGCAATTGACTTTCAAGAACATTTTTTTTTCAGATGTTTTATTGAAAAAAAACGTGAACTGCTTAAAAGTTCTTAGATGTAACAAAGCAAAGAAATCAAATTAATTGTCATTAGATGTACGGTAGCAGCATTTTTCAGTCTTGTGTTTCTGCCTGCACGCCTGGTGCTGGACCTAACAATAGTGAAAGTTTTTACTGCTTACAGCTGTGCATGTGCAATCATTAGCATCAGTGCTTTCTATATTTCTGGTCATCTGCTCATAAATGGTGAATTTTGTATTCCATGGAGTACTTTATTAACTTGCCTGAATAGCTGTTTTTTTTCCCTTGAATATTGTGAGAGGGATGTGAATATTGTGCTACTGGGAAGGCGTAAAAGTAATGTCCATTCTTAAACAGAAACGTTTTCAAAATATGCAATTCAATATCCATTTATACAGTATATGAGTGCATTAACATCCTTATATAAATGCCTCAGAACTATAGGTCATGTTGTTCTAGCCAGGCTTTAAACTTCTCTTAGTATATAGGTTGTGAAAATATGAATTTCCTATAGTTACAGCGGCTCCTGGATGTTAGACTAACTGCGAAGAAGCTTCATACTATAGCCATTATCTTCAAATGCGCACAGGCAGTTTATTACAAATGGACCAATGTCCTCTACTATTTTCATATGGACATCATAGATGGTCTCCTCAAGACCCGATTTGAGTCAGGACAGTGTGTTGGTGCGTAATAGTGGGTTTTGCTTTGATGGACCAAATATGTCCAAACAGTACATTGTCTGGATACATTTTATTGGCTGCCGTTTAATTTTCACATCCCCTTTATCAGCTGGTTGTCATAAAAACAACATGTTTGCAGTCCTTGAAATAGTATTCATAACCTCTGAACTTTTCCACAATTTTTCACATTTTTTCACATTACACCCACAAACTTAAATGTATTTTATTGGGATCTTATGTAATATTCCAACACAAAGTAGCAAGTATTTGTGAAGTGTAAAGGAAATTATAGATTGTTTTCTAATTATTTAAAAAATGTAAACCTGAAAATTGCGATGAGCATTTGTATTTAGCCTCCTGTTGTCTGAATACATTCCTGAGTGACCAATTGAATCCAGAAGTCACATAAATACAGAGGTTTGTTTCAGAATAATAAAGATTAAATAGCATCATGAAAACCAAAGAACACACCAGACAGGTCAGGGATAACGTTGTGGGGAAAAGAAAAGCTGGGTTAGGTTATAAAAAAAAAATAATAATTTAGAAAACCATAGGTCATTTCCTTTACACTTCACAAACACTTACTACTTTGTGTTGGTATATTACATAAAATCCCAATAAAATACATACAAGCTTATGGATGTAATATGAAAAAATGTGGAAAAGTCAGGAGCTATGTATACATTTTCAAGGCACTGTAGATGATAAATGTGTAATCGATGGGGGGTGCAGTACTAGTACTCCAACTGATCATGAGAACAGGGTCCCAAAGTCCCCTGTATGAATGAAGCAGAAATAAACATGTTAAACCATTGCTTTATTCCGTGTTTGTAGGCATGGTTGTCACACATGCTCCCTTCATTTACCCCGGGGACTTTGAGCCCCCAATTCGCAAAGTCATAAGCGTTGCAGCAAGAGGACCCCCAGCAATCATACTTTTATCATCTATTTTATGGAATAGTGTGAAAAATGTTGTTTATGGGACATTCTCTTTAAATGAGTAGCTAAATGCAGGGCACCAAGGTGATACCCGCTAATTGCCTAGCGTAAGACAAACCATAACGTCATTGATCAACTTAGTTTTTATAAGAGGCTGACTTGGTGAGAAAATACATTTAAAATGAAAGGGGTTTCCCTGGCTGAATATACATTTCTACAGTCACTGCAGATTGCAAAATCTTGATGATATGCAGCATGCACACTGTCAGCAGTCACCTCTTTCGCCTACTCCAGTGGCTGGCATTTTGCATGCTAGTAGTCACATGTCAACTTGCAACTTTTCCTGGTTTTCTTTCTCTTGAGGGAAGTAGATGAAGAATTTCATCAGCACACGTCCTCATCTGTGCAAATCTCATAATTGCAGTTACATGACGACCACTGGAAAACGGGGAAGAAGGGGAATCCTGACAGTGTGCTTAGTGCTGGTGATCTCAGAAATCTTTCTTCAATCACAAAACGCACTAGTTTAGCCTCACATTAATGAGACATAAAATTAAATGACTTCCACACGTTCCTTGTAAAGTTCTTAATTGATAAAGAAAGTACTAATACACCTTGACGTTCTGTAACAGTCTTTCCTAATTGTTTTTATGCCGTGCTGTTAACTATAAAAGTCACTGGTTGCCAATAATGTCACATATCCAAGTGCTGATCTACCAGAGCAGCTTGCTTAATATATTAATTCTGTTTTATTGCCAGTGTTTGCATCTAGCAGCTAGCATGGAACGCCAACATGCCGGAGCTCTCCTGAGAACTGGGGTTTTATGACAGAAAAGTGCCTCATAAAAAGTGAACACTTAATTATAAGAAAGAAGTTTTTACTTCATTTAACATCTGCAGCAGATGTAATGTTAGTAAATCTCCATGTTAAAGACCTGTGTTTCTTGGCACCGCTCTCTTTCGCTGGGCATTGCAGGCAATCAAGGGGCATTACTCAGTAGCATATGGTAAGAATCTGATGTGCCCTGAAATTAGAACACTAATAGTGTTCTGTAAAAATAAAGAGAAAAACCAACAGCGGCGACCACAGATCCGCTCCAAAAGAAAAAGTCTGTGCACTTAGCATCTTGAAACAATATATCACACTCTAAGGGACAGAACGAGGCTGCACAATCTGTTAGCTCATTCTTGTCCAATCTGGTCTGGTCTTTTCTTTTGGAGCCAGCATTGTCATCATCGTGCTGAGTTATACCCTGCATCAGACACAGGGCAATGTATCTACTCAGATGGAATCCCATCCTCAACAAAGGCACCAATAAATTCTAACACGTTGGGAAGCAGGTATCCGAACCATACGCAAAGGCTCAACATTTTACACATGCTCCCACGAGGGGGGTTTACTACTTCTATGCTTTGAAGAAGAGAAGAAGATCTGTCATGAAGAAAATATTAGCAACTTCTAAGTGTAAGAAATCTTTCTTATTGTATGTGACAGAGTACTAACTGTGTTGGTCAGAAATGGTAAAGCATAGTCTTTCTTTGAGGAGCAAAAATTATTTTTGATTCAATTTCTTTGTGACTTTTAATAATGAGGATCCGATTATTCCAATTCCACTGATGAAGTATGTTGTGAGCCGGTTTCATAAAATTTCTGCATTTTTTTTTTTAATCGTTTAATTTCAACATATATTTTTGACATTGAGATCATGAGGAAAGTAGGGGAAAATGCAGGACAGTGAAAGAATTCCATGTCAATGATGTCAGTGATCATAGCTTGTGTTCTACCGTTCTTCAACCCCTTTACCGCCGAAGGTGGTAAGCAAGTTAATGACCAGGCCAATTTTTACACTTTTGACCACTGTCACTTTATGAGGTAATTACTCTGGAACGCTTCAACGGCTCCCACTGATTCTGAGATTGTATTTTCGTGACATATTGTACTTCATGATAGTGGTAACATTTTTTCAATATGACTTGCGTTACTTTGTGAAAAAATCGGAAATTTGGCGAAAGTTTTGCAATTTTCCATCCTTGAATTTTCATGCCCTTAAATCAGAGAGATATGTCACACAAAATAGTTAATAAATAACATTTACCAGCGATTTCCCAATTTTCCAACAAAATTTACAAAACCATTTTTTTAGGAACCATATCACATTTGAAGTGACTTTGAGGGGCCTTTATGACAGAAACGTGACACCATTCTAAAAACTGCACCCCTCCAGGTGCTCAAAACTACATTCAAGAAGTTTATGAACATTTAACTTTTTTTGACAATTTTTTTATTTTTGCAAGGGTAGCAGGAAAAAATGTACCCCAAAATTTGTTGTGCAATTTCTTCTGAGCACGCTGATACCCCATATGTGGGTGAAAATCACTGTTTGGGCACATGGCAGTATTCGGAAGGAAAGGAGCGCCATTTAACTTTTTGAATGTAAAATTTGCTTGAATAATTAGCGGATGCCATGTTGTGTTTGGAGAGCCCCTGATGTGCCTAAACAATGGAAAACCCCCACAAGTGACACCATTTTGGAAACTAGACTCCTCAGGGAACTTATCTAGATATGTGGTGAACACCTTGAACCCCCAGGTGCTTCACAGAAGTTTATAAAATTGAGCCTTAAAAATACATTTTTCACATTTTTCCCACAAAAATGTTTTTCAACCCCCAATTTTGCATTTTCATAATGGTAACAGGAGAAATTGAACTATGCCATTTGTTGTGAAATTTCTCCTGAGTAAGCTGATATCCCATATGTGGGGGAAAACCACTGCTTGGGCGCATGTTTCCTAAACAGTGGAAACCGCCCACAAGTAACCCCATTTTGAAAACTAGACCCCTCAAGGAACTTATCTAAATGTGTGGTGAGCACCCTGAACCTCCAGGTGCTTCACAAAACTTTAGAATGTAGAGTCGTGAAAATAAAAAAATCTAACTTTTTCCGCAAAAAGTTCTACTTGCCAATTGTGGGAGGTCTGTCAGCCATCCAATGGAGAGCAGTTGTTTTCCTAACCGAGAATAAGGTTTCCCTGAGAATGACTTGAGTTTGATGCTGCCAATGTTCTTCGTCTAACAACCCAAATAACGCCAGTTTAGGTTCACACAATATACAGTGGCATGTAAAAGTTTGGGCACCCCTGGTCAAAGTTAGTGTTATTGTGAACAGTTAAGCAAGTTGAAGATGAAATGATCTCTAAAAGGCCTAAAGTTAAAGATAACAGATTTCCTTTGTATTTTAAGCAAAAAATATATATTTTTTAATCTTTTACATTTTAAAAATGACGAAAAAGGAAAATGGACCAATGCAAAAGTTTGGGCATCCTGCATGGTTAGTACCTAGTAGCACCCCCTTTTGAAAGTATCACAGCTTGTAAAAGCTTTTTGTAGCAAGACAAGAGTCTTTCAATTCTTGTTTGAGGGATTTTCATCCATTCTTCCTTGGAAAATCCTTCCAGTTCTGTGAAATTCCTTGGTCATCTTGCATGCACTGCTATTTTGAGGTCTAGCCACAGATTTTCATTGATGTTCAGAAGAGGGGACTGTGAGGGCCATTGTAAAACCTTCAGCTTGCACCTTTCGAAGTAGCCTATTGTGTATTTTGATGTTTGTTTAGGATCATTAACCATTTGTAGAAGCCATCCTCTTTTCAACTTCAGCATATTTACAGATGGTGTTATGTTTGCATCAAGAATTTGTTGAAATTTCATTGCATCCATTGTTCCCTCTACTCGTGAAATGTCCCCTGTACCATTGGCTGCAACACAACCCCAAAGCATGACTGATCCACCCCTATGCTTAATAGTTGGCGAGATGTTATTTTCCTGAAATTTGGTGGCCTTTTTTCTCCACACATACCTTTGATCATTGTGGCCAAAGACTTCTATTTTAACCTTTTCGGTCGACCGAACTTGTTTCCAAAATGTATCAGGCTTGTTTAGATGTTCTTTTGCATACTTCTGATGCTGAATTTTATGGTGAGGCTGCAGGAGAGGTTTTCTTCTGATAACTCTTCCATGAAGGTCATATTTGTGCAGGTGTCTCTGAACAGTAGAACAATGAACCACAAAGCCAGAGTCTGTTAAATCTTTCTGTAGGTCTTTTGAGGTCAAGCGGGGGTTCTGATTTGCCTCTCTAGCAATCGTACGAACAGCTCTCACTGAAATTTTGCTTGGTCTTCCAGACCTTATCTTGACCTTCACTGTTCCTGTTAACTGCCATTTCTTAATTACATTTTAAACTGAGGAAAGGGCAACTTGAAAACACTTTGCTATTTTCTTATAGCCTTCTCCTGCTTTAT
This sequence comes from Phyllobates terribilis, assembly GCF_046119375.1. Taxonomy (NCBI): domain Eukaryota; kingdom Metazoa; phylum Chordata; class Amphibia; order Anura; family Dendrobatidae; genus Phyllobates; species Phyllobates terribilis. The sequence goes on along the minus strand of NW_027362763.1, from coordinate 453,789,292 downwards.
GGGCCTCCGCCATTTTCATTTTCAGAGTGCTAGGAAGCTGCTTAGAAGAACCCATGGCTGCTGTTTTTTTGGCATAAAGTTAGAGGAGGCTTGGTTTTTATAAAGCTGGGAAATTTTCATCACCTGGCATTTCCTAACGATGGTAGTGAACAGGCCATAACCCTAAAAGGCTAATTAAGGTCAGAAACCTTGGTCAAAATTATCAAAGCACACAAATCTCCAAGGGTGCCCAAACTTTTGCATAGGCCAATTTGACTTATTATAATTTTTTTTAAATGAAAAAAAAGACCATCTATATACTTATTTGCCTAAAATACAACTGAAATATGTCATCTTTAACAATATGCCTTTTAGAGATCATTTCATCTTCAACTTGCTTAACTGTTCACAATAACAGTGATTTTGACCAGGGGTGCCCAAACTTTTACATGCCACTGTAAGAATTGACAATAGAATGGACAACAGCCTAAAAATATTAATCCAAAAAGAGGATATTGGGGGGCAAGACAATATTATATGCCAAAAGTCAGCATTCGGAGAATCGCAATGATGGCATTCTGCAGAAAGGGTCCTGCCCATCTTATGTACATCAACAGGAGACATATAAGTTTGATAGATAATATAATGCTGGATCAACTTATTGTTAAACGCCGGTGAGGCCACATGATGTGAAGAAATCACATCATGTTAGTTCTCTGATGACAATTACATTAGTAAAGTTTGTGACTAAGTTTCCAGAACATGGCATGCAACTTCCTATGCAGCCTTTAAACCCTAAAGGTACATTTAGACAGACTAATGAAAACTGATGGAAACATTCGTTAATACGATAACCTTGTCCCCATTCAGCATCATGTTGTCGGCAGCTAATTCCTTGTTTACCCCAGACAATGTGCTTCCGATAACTATGAATTCTATGGAAGCAGTTTGTTGGGTGATTACTAGCTTATTTATCGCGGCCGACAGTTATGAATGTTCCTTCACTGTTTATCAGCGTGTAGGATATTTACTGAAAATATCTAAGATAACATCAACAGCAAAGTCCTATTAATTGACCTCTTGTTTAGTATGTGGAGCGCTGTGATAGTAATCTGGATGCTGCAGACACGTTTTACTCCACTATAATTTTGAAAATCGGTGGCGGTCCAAATTCATAAGCCCCCACATACACATTATACAGCAGTGAGCTGAGTAACAGTTTGGTCGATCGTTCAGCCAGCAGTTATCTCGGCTTTTTCTCCCATACACAGGCACTCTCCTGTGTTCTCTATGAGACATGTCTGTCGGCGGGATATCACAGGGAAAGCAATAGGATTGGCAATTCGAAATCAGACATGCCACATTTATATCTTCCCCGACAATAGACTGTTGGCTGAACCCATTGTTATCGGCGGGTTCGACCCACATTAAACTAATGTGTATGAGGGGCTATAGACTCTACAGCTGTAATTATCCTGATGTTGCTATTTTTTCAATCAAAGGTTAGAACAACAAATCACCGATTGATAATTGACATGGCCTGGTCTGGGCTTCAGGTGGTGGGATTCCGATCTGCCTTTTGACATAGACAACTTTTTATTTACAACACCCTACAACTTTTTAGAAGATATCTTTCTGCACCTGGCACGCTTTTTCATGTCGCAAAAAGGCACGAGTTGTCAGCAGAGAATTAAAATGATCATCTATATCTCTAGTGTATGGCCATCTGAGGTGGTCCACACAGTCCTCTTGGGTACGAATAAGGCCATATAGTAGAGGGAACAAGTAATTCATATAATAAGAAGTAGTTATTAGTAAACAGCATATTGAGAAATGTCGACTGAATGAACATAGTCCTTCCTGAAAGAAGATGATGACCACTCGTTTCATATGTTAGCCACCTTGATTTCTTATGTAGTTTTTTACGCTCACATAGACTAAATAAAGCGTGTAAATAAAGCCTTGCATTAGAGATAAATACTTTCCATAACATATATTAGAAATGTGTTCGATAAATGCTCATCTCGCATCAGTTGATAAAGATGTAAATGAGTACATGATGAAAATGGAGGTAAAACAATATTTTATATCTATGTATAATACAAATGATAAAACCTACAAAACATTTCCAACAGGAAACGGGCATCATAGTAAAAAACCATCGTTGCTAAGCTTATTCATCAGGAGAAATGTAAGCCCTGAGATTTGTGCCAATAGGTAAAATAGTTTTGTTTGCTGAAGTGATTTATGTGAAAGTTAGAGGGAGGTCAGTGAGAAGTGACCAGGACTTCCAGCTGCTAGCCTGACAGTATATTAGTACATTCTCCTGCAAAGGGCTCTATCCTTTTTCCCAGCTAAATTACTTTGCTTAGCAGAACATGACTAACTGCACCATGGGGCATCAAACCCATGCTAGGCAGCAAGCCAGGGGGAAAAAAGAGATTCACTATTAATTTGTTATAGAAACAATATATCTGAGCGGAGTATTAAATGAAAAATGGTGTTGCTGTATTGTTATAAAATTGTGGGGAAAAATCAAATGCAAGCTCTCAGGCACTAAGCTTGAAAAATCCTAAATTGTTTTATTTGCACCCCCTGTGCGACCTTTCCATCCAGAAAAGTCGTCGTCGTTGTTGTTGTTTTTTTGCACATAACAAATGCTGTAAATTTTAAAGAAAAAGTATGAGCAAATGAATGAAGATTTCTTTGGCCGTGGTATAGTAGATAATGCCGAGATTCTGGAGGTGGAATTTATCAATTGAATTGCGCCATTTTTGGAAGAAGCTAAATGAAAAAGAGAGAAGTATTTCTTTTTAGAAGAAGTGTTCCAAAAATTTATTAAATGTTATTGACACCAATTTTAATAAATGTGGGCTTTTAGTATTACTTGGTATATTGCAGACTAGTGGAGAAAGGCGATAAATTGCAGTGACTTTTCTTTGTCGTCATATAAGAGTTATGGTTTAAGGTTTAGACCATGTGTTTTAGCATGTATCCAAGCAAACAAGAAGGCAAAAGATTGTCTTTTGTCTTCTCTGTCATCACAATTGTAAACTATTTGATCTTAACAGGAAAATATATTAGAAGATGAGAACCAATATGTCTTTGCCTTTGTGTTAGTAATGAAAATCAGAAATATTGTTTCAACAGACTATTTTTTATATGACTGTATTTTTAGAACATTTCTCATAGTATAACAAGAACACCAGAAAAGATGTATCAAGCCATACATTATATCGGACATCAGATAATTATACAAAAAAACCTTTAGAGGAAATAGTGTAATGGTTGATCTTTGTAATCCAAGTTTTTTTTTACATTAAGCATTATATAAAGGATAATATACACTATGCACAGAATACACAATATAATACCATATGTACATAATATAAAGAACTACTAGAATACATAATGTACAGGAGTACATGGGTGGGGATAGATAAATAAGGAGGTGATGTCTCCATATCCATATGGGAAGAGCCGTATTCATCAAGATGGATTTAAGCTCTGATTTTTCATATTTTAACATTTCCCATGTAAACCAAGGGTTGGCCCATTGAATTAAGGCAATCTACTTTTGATAACTCTGCATTATAGTAAAATATTCCATGACTCTTACATCCTGTATGTGGGTGTATATTTCTATGAGGGAAAGATGGGTTCGCTGTGTCCATTTCTTTGCCGTCAAACACCTTGCCGCCACAGTAATATGTAAGAATAATTTAAAATATCTTACAGCCCAATTTAATTCAGACTTTGTTGAATAAAATACAACTTAGGTTTTAGGTAAAGACGAGAACCCATTACATCAAAAACTAGCTATGGCATCTCTGTCTTGAAATTTTTAATCAGAAAGCATGACCAAAAAAACTAGGGCAGGTGCCATCTGCAGCACATTTTTGAGAGAAATGGGTTTAATGTATGCAGTTAACCTGGGATTTTGAAAGCTTATGTGGGTTTTCTTTGTAAATTGAGCATGCAGATGTTTTAAGCTGTTTTATTCCAAATTGCTTTCCATTCTTCTGGGGCAAACTGTTCACCTGCGAACAAGCATCACCTATCCGTATATGGTTGTCTAATAGGTCCCCTTCCATCAGGATGTATTAGAATAACATCCGTTTCAGAGATTAAAGGGGTTGTTCACTAGTCGGACAACCCCTTCTCAATTACTATATTCCCCCATATAAAATAACAGCCTACAGTGGGTACGGAAAGTATTCAGACACCTTTAAATTTTTTACTCTTTGTTTCATTGCAGCCATTTGGTAAATTCTAAAAAGTTCATTTTTTTTCTCATTAAAGTAGACTCTCCACCCCATCTTGACTGAAAAAAAACAGAAATGTAGAAATTTTTGCAAATTTATTAAAAAAGAAAAACTCAAATACCACATGGTCATAAGTATTCAGACCCTTTGCTCAAACACTCATATTTAAGTCACATGCTGTCCATTTCCTTGTGATCCTCCTTGAGATGGTTCTACTCCTTCATTGGAGTCCAGCTGTGTTTAATTAAACTGATAGGACTTGATTTGAAAAGGCACATGCCTGTCTATATAAGACCTCACAGTGCATGTCAGACCAAATGAGGATCATGAGCTCAAAGGAACTGCCCAAGGAGCTCAGAGACAGAATTGTGGCAAGGCACAGATCTGGCCAAGGTTCTAAAAGAATGTCTGCATCACTCAAGGTTCCTAAGAGCACAGTGGCCTCCATAATCCTTAAATGGAAGAAGTTTGGGACCACCAGAAGTCTTCCTAGACCTGGCCGTCCAGCCAAACTGAGCAATCGTGGGAGAAGAGCCTTGGTGAGAGAGGTAAAGAAGAACCCCAAGATCACTGTGGCTGAGCTCCAGAGATGCAGTCGAGAGATGGGAGAAAGTTCCACAAAGTCAACTATCACTGCAGCCCTCCACCAGTCGGGCCTTTATGGCAGGGTGGCCCGACGGAAGCCTCTCCTCAGTGCAGGACATGAAAGCCCGCATAGAGTTTGCTCAAAAACATATGAAGGACTCCCAGGCTATGAGAAATAAGATTCTCTGGTCTGATGAGACGAAGATAGAACTTTTTGGTGATAATTCTAACCGGTATGTGTGGAGAAAACTAGGCACTGCTCGCCATCTGCCCAATACAATCCCAACAGTGAAACATGGTGGTGGCAGCATCATGCTATGGGGGTGTTTTTCAGCTGTAGGGACAGGATGACTGGTTGCAATTAAAGGAAGCATGAATGTGGCCAAGTACAGAGATATCCTGGATGAAAACCTCTTCCAGAGTGCTCTGGACCTCAGACTCGGCAGAAGGTTCATCTTCCAACAAGACAATGACCCCTAAGCACACAGCTAAAATAACAAAGAAGTGGCTTCAGAACAACTCTGTGACTATTCTTGACTGGCCCAGCCAGAGCCCTGACCTAAACCCAATTGAGCATCTCCGCAGAGACCTGAAAATGTCTGTCCACCAATGTTCACCATCCAATCTGACGGAACTGGAGAGGATCTGCAAGGATGAATTGCAGAGGATCCCCAAATCCAGGTGTGAAAAACTTGTTGCATCATTCCCAAGAAGACTCATGGCTGTGCTAGGTCAAAGGGTGCTTCTACTCAATACTGAGCAAAGGGTCTGAATACTTATGACCATGTGATATTTCAGTTTTTCTTTTTTAATAAATTTGCAAAAATTTCTACATTTCTGTTTTTTTTCAGTCAAGATGGGGAGCAGAGTGTACTTTAATGAGAAAAAAAATGAAGTTTTAGAATTTACCAAAATGGCTGTAATGAAACAAAGAGTGAAAAATTTAAAGGGGTCTGAATACTTTCCGTACCCACTGTATATTCACCTCCGGTGCCAGTGCCATTCCAGCAATGATGGCACTGGGTCTCCTGGGGCTCACATGACATTATTATGCCACGTGAGTCCTGCAGCCATTCAGCGGCCGATTCATTCTCACTTCCAGGTATGTGTCTCAGGCATGGATTTATGTTGTGTGACCAAGTTACGATGCTGCAAATGCAGCATAAATAGTAAAAAAATAAAAATGTTGAAAAATAAAAAAAACAATATACTCACCTTCCGATGGCCCCCGGTCTCCACTACAGTGCGTCCGGTGTCTTCGGCGGCTCGCTGTGCTCTAAAAAGGACCTTCAATCACGTCATTTAGTCATGTAACAGGTCACGCGACCGCCGATGTCAGTGGTCGCGTGACCTGTCACATGACTAAATGACATCATGGAAGGTCCTTTTATACTACCGCGAGCAGCCGAAGAGCCAGCAGCGCCGCCGGGAGCAGACAGGGGGCCATCAGAAGGAGTGAGTGCAGTAGTTGCTACATTGTAGTTTAATAAAGGGGAATAGGATCACCATGGGACCCATAGACTGCTGCAACAAAAAGTCACAGTGTGACCCCACTCACCTGCATTATGTAGCAATGTTGCAGCTGCACCAGCCTTAACTAGACACCCAGAAAATGTGTTGTTTATTATTATGTATGTTAGTAAAGTAATATCAAACTGCAATGTACAGTATGAATGCTATTTGCAATGTTATCCGTCCCATTGGTGAAGAGTATTGAAACACTGATTGATCATAGTGAAATTGACCAGCTTAAGAATCAATGTAACATTTCTACAACTCTCCCCTCAATGCCACACGTGGCTCTCAGATCCAATAGAAGAGTTTTGTTAATATTTGGCAAAGTAATACTAATTTCCAAGAAATATTCAGACCCTCACTGTGCTGTCATGGAATCTGCTATGTGTATTCAAGGATATCTCCAAATCCTCTATAACAACATCCAAAACAAAGAAAGGAACACAAAGCGGTGGAAGTTTTCCTCCATTATTACCTTATATATCCATCTTCCAAGTGACAACATAATATACCGTACTGCTGTACGAACAGCTCTACCCTCACCTACTCTGTATCCTCACCCATCCCTAGACTGTGAGCCCTCGCGGGCAGGGTCCTCTCTCCTCCTGTACCAGTCGCTGACTTGTATTGTTCATAATTATTGTACTTGTTTTGTATTATGGATACCCCTTTTCACATAATAATAATAAATAATAACAATATAAATTACAGAAAAAAGAAACCTGATATTCACCCTGATCAAGCAGTAATTATTGAGTCTTACAGAAGATCCTCATCCACTCCGTGACACAGTAACATTGGTGGGTGGTAGGAGAGAAAGTTTTAACATGGAACACAACACACCATCTTGATACAAGTTTTCTATATAATATATATATATATTTCTATATAATATAATATTGCAGGAAAACTTTCACCGCTTTGTGTTCTTATTTTTGTTTTGGAAAGTAATAGTAATCACAGTATGGATACTATTCACATCTTTTCTGATACTGTAGGCTCGTTATGTTCTTCATTGGCTTTAGTAAAAATGTTTGTGTAAAGGGTTCATCTGCAGACAAAGGGGACATTGGTTGCAGAAAAGAAGCAACAAAAAACATTTGAGCCACTTGCTGTCATGCAGCAGTTTCAGTAAAAAACGGCCATATCACAGACAGGTCACATGCAAGTCTCATGTGCATTGATGTGTATATAGATGAAAAGTCACATCCAACCTGCGACCAAACACATAATAGTGTTAGATTTTGTATCGGTCAGGTTTCCATTGTTCCACAGTAGCAGAGTCTGCTGTACGGTTCTGTATTGTGTTGGAAAATGAACTTAGCAGAATATGGATCAGTCATGTTCCTCATAGATCTGGTAAGAATAGTCTATGATACCAGTAAATGAAACGCCTGACTCATAATTTTGCACACATTATTATTATTAATATAGCGCCATTGATTCCATGGTGCTGTACATGAGAAGGGGTTACCTACCAAATACAGATATCACTTACATTAAATGAACTAACACTGATAAACTGGTACAGAGGGAAGACGACCCTGCCCTTGTGGGCTTACATTCTGCAGGGTGATGGGGAAGGAGACAGTAGGTTGGGGGGTTGCAGCAGCTCTGATGTTGGTGAGGCAGCTGCTCTGGTAGTGGTGAGTCGGCACCGTGGCCACTGAATGTTGTAAGCTTTCTTGAAGAAATGGATTTTCAGATTCTGTCTGAAGGATCCGAATGTGGCAGATAATCGGACGTGTTGGGGCACAGAATTCCTGAGGATGGGGGATATTCGGGAGAAATCTTGTAGGAGATTGGGTGAGGAACGAATAAGTGTGGAGGATAGTAGGTGGTCTTGGGAGAACCGGAGAATACGTGAGGGAATATATCAAGAGATTAGTTCAGAGATGTACAGAGGAAAAAGTTTATGGATGGCTTTGTAGGTCAGTGTTAATAGTTTGAAATGGATACGTTGCAAAGGGGGGTAGCAGAGGAGTAGCGAGGAGAGAGATGAACTAGGCGGGCAGCAGAGTTAAGAACAGTCTGGAGAGGTGCAAAAGTGTTAGCAGGTAGGCTACAGAGTAGGATGTTGCAGTAGTCGAGGTGGGAGATGATGAGGGCATGCACAAGCAGTTTAGTAGATTGAGGGTTAGGAAAGGACAGATTCTGGAAATATTTTTGAGCTGGAGGAGACAGGAGGTGGCTAGAGGTTGGGTATGCGGTTTGAAGGACAGAGCAGGGTCAAGGGTTACTCCGAGGCAGCGAATTTCCTGTACAAGGGAAAGCTTAGTGTCATTTATTGTGATAGATAGATCAGATACATAATATGGAGGAAAGATGATGAGTTCAGATTTACACACATATCTTTACCCTTTAAGGAATGTTTTAATCCAGTCCTGTTAACACCTACGGTCTATTTAGAGACCACTTGAAGAGTTTGGTAAGAAAAAAGTGTGATTTTGCTAAATAATCTGGGATAGATGATTTTTTTCATCGCAGTCTAAGCCTCTGCTCCCTTCTTCTGTGTTTGGTACAGATGAATGATATCATTGCCACGCTGAGGGATTCCAACCTGAAGCTCACGCTTGCATTTGGAATTGGAATGCATCATGCCGGCTTACATGAAAGGGACCGTAAAACAGTGGAGGAGCTGTTTGTTAACTGCAAGATCCAGGTATGTCACTTCCAGAGATTGGCCTGTGATTGACTTGATAGTAAGCTTTTATTTTTCTTACATTGTGTTTCCATATCTCACAGGTTCTTATTGCAACCAGTACATTGGCATGGGGTGTTAATTTCCCTGCTCACCTGGTTATCGTGAAGGGCACTGAATTCTATGATGGGAAAACAAGAAGATATGTGGATTATCCTATCACAGGTATTGTAAAAGGCATAACTGCATAATTACACTGGGGGCCCATTGCCCTAAATAATGGTTCAGGAGACCTGAAACTATATACAACGCATTGTGAAAATAGTTGGCCCCCTTGAACTTTTCTACCTTTTGCCACATTTCTGGCTTCAAACCTAAAGATATAAAATTCTAATTTTTTGGGGAAGAATCAACAACAAGTGGGACACAATCGTGAAGTGGAACAAAATTTATTGGATATTTTAAACTTTTTTTAAAAAATAAACAATGAAAAGTGGCGCTTGCAATATTATTCAGCCCCCTTGAGTTAATACTTTGTAGCGCCACCTTTTTGCTGCGATTACAGCTGCAAGTCGCTTGGGGTATGTCTCTATCAGTTTTGCACATCGAGAGGCTGAAATTCTTGCCCATTCTTCCTTGCAAAACAGCTCAAGCTCATTGAGGTTGGATGGAGGGCATTTTTGAACAGCAGTTTTCAGCTCTTTCCACAGATTCTCGATTGCATTCAGGTCTGGACTTTGACTTGGCCATTCTAACACCTGGATACATTTATTTTTGAACCATTTCATTGTAGATTTTGCTTTATGTTTGGGATCATTGTCTTGTTGGAAGATAAATCTCTGTCCCAGTCTCAGGTCTTTTGCAGACTCCAACAGGTTTTCTACCAGAATGGTCCTGTATTTGGCTCCGTCCATCTTCCCATCAATTTTAAACATCTTCCCTGTCCCTGCTGAAGAAAAGCAGGCCCAAACAATGATGCTGCCACCACCATGTTTGACAGTGGGAATGGTGTTTTGAGGGTGATGAGCTGTGTTGCTTTTACGCCAAACATATCGTTTTGCATTGTGGCCAAAAAGTTTGATTTTGGTTTCATCTGACCAGACCACCTTATTCCACATGTTTGGTGTGTCTCCCAGGTGGCTTGTGCCAAACTTCAATCAAAACTTTGTATGGATATCTTTGAGAAATGGCTTTCTTCTTGCCACTCTTCCATAAAGGCCAGATTTGTGTGGTGTACGACTGATTGTTGTCTTATGGACAGACTCTCCCACCTCAGCTGTAGATCTCTGCAGTTCATCCAGAGTGATCATGGGCCTTTTGGCTGCATCTCTGATCAGTCTTCTCCTTGTTCGAGATGAAAGTTTAGAGGGACGGCTGGGTCTTGGTAGATTTGCAGTGGTCTGATACTCCTTCCATTTCAATATGATCGCTTGCACAGTGCTCCTTGAGATGTTTAAAACTTGGGAAATCTTTTTGTATCCAAATCCGGCTTTAAACTTCGCCACAACAGTATCTCTGCCCTGCCTGGTGTGTTCCTTGGTCTTCATGATGCTCTCTGCGCTTGAAACAGAACCCTGAGACTATCACAGAGCAGGTGCATTTATACGAAGACTTGATTACACACAGGTGGATTCTATTCATCATTACCAGTCATTTAGGACAACATTGGATCATTCAGAGATCCTCACTGAACTTCTGGAGTGAGTTTGCTGCACTGAAAGTAAAGGGGCCGAATAATATTGCACGCCCCACTTTTCATTTTTTTTTATTTTTTTTTTAAAGTTTAAAATATCCAGTAAATTCCGTTCCACTTCACGATTGTGTCCCACTTGTTGTTGATTCTTCCCCAAAAAAATAGAATTTTATATCTTTATGTTTGAAGCCAGAAATGTGGCAAAATGTAGAAAAGTTCAAGGGGGCCAAATACTTTCACAATGCACTGTATATTGGCTGTGTGTAGGCACACTTATGTTGTTACACACATAACGCCATTCCCCGGCATCTTCTCTGTCAGTCCCTTCTCTGGCTCCCCATTGCCCGAGACTCCAGTTCAAATCCCTAACCATGGCATACAAAGCCATCCACAACCTGTCTCCTCCATACATCTGTGACCTAGTCTCCCGGTACATACCTGCACACAACCTCCGATCCTCACAAGATCTCCTTCTCTACTCCCGTCTTATCTCCTCTTCCCACAATCGCATGCAAGATTTTTCCCGTGCATCCCCCCCTACTCTGGAACTCTGTACCCCAGCATATCAGAGTCTCACCTACCGTGGAAACCTTCAAAAGGAACCTGAAGACCCACCTCTTCCGACAAGCCTGCAACCTGCAGTAACCCTCGCTCCAGCACACCACTGCACGACCAGCTGTACCCTCACCTACTGTATCCTCACCCATCCCTTGTAGATTGTGAGCCCTCGCGGGCAGGGTCCTCTCTCCTCCTGTGCCAGTCGGTGACCCCTTTTCACATGTAAAGCGCCACGGAATAAATGGCATTATAATAATTAATAATAATGGTAATCATGCTATATATCGCTATTAAAGGGAGTCTGTCAGCATAAAATGACTGTTGAAACCAAGCACGAGTGCTCACTGCACCCTTGGTGTGTCTAAGCAGTTCAGTTCACCTTCCTGCCTACTTGTTTTGCACCCATCTCCACCCTCCTCTTCCTTGATTGACAGTTCTGGCTTTATAGGAGCCAGAGATAGTTGGTGGGAAGGTGCACTTAAATGTTTGGCCACGCCGAGGGTGCATTGATCACCTGTGCTGTGTTTGAAATGTCAATGTGTGCTTATACACTCCCTTTAAGTATGTGCATTGTATCTTATATACAGATCATACACAACCTGACATAATATTGAATGGAAAATCTAGCCAAGTTACCCTTCTATATGATACAAACTTGTGAGAACCACATATTGATGAATTATGTGATCTCACACTTCTATTGTGTAGTGTCTTTCAAACTAACTGACATGACATTCCCTTAAATTTATATCTCCAGCATTGCCCCAATTCATAATATGTCACAGCTAATGGCAATATTGATTGATTCAGACATGTATATGTTTAGTTGTATAGTTCTTATAATTGATATACACGGTCACATTTACAGGTTGGGTATTGCTTTTTTATTAGATGTGTTGCAAATGATGGGCCGAGCCGGGAGACCTCAGTTTGATGACCAAGGCAAAGCGGTCATCCTAGTCCATGATATAAAAAAAGATTTCTACAAGAAGTTCCTGTATGAACCATTCCCTGTTGAATCTAGGTAAGGAAAGCCATATATATATATATATATGTGTGTGTGTGTGTGTGTATATATGTATAGATATGTGTGTGTGTGTATATATATATAGATATAGATAGATATGTAAATATATACATTGTTTATTTATTTTATTTTACTCACTTATTTAGCGCCATTAATTCCACAGCGCTTTAAAGACATTATCGGCACTGTCCCCATTGGTCCTCACAATCTACATTCTCTATCAGTATGTCTTTGGTGTGTGGGAGGAAACCAGAGAACCCGGAGGAAACCCGCGCAAACATGGGGAGAACATACAAACTCCTTGCAGATGTTGTCCTTGGTGGGATTTGAATCCAGGACCCCAGCGCTGCAAGGCTGCAGTGCAAACCACTGAGCCACTTTGTTCATGTTAATCATTATTTTTCTTTATTTTGCAATAGTAGTTGCTGGAAATTTATAAAATGTGCCTTCCTGGATTCATCACTAAAATTCATGAGAAGTTCAATGCTTGAAAAGTGAATTCATAAGGGAGCTTGAAGGTGAAGAACTCCCTGATGAATACTCAAAGTGACAGCCTACTGTTTTCCCCATAGTTGTCGTATCATTAGCATAGGCTTAAAATACATAATATAACTATGCTTTTAAGCAACAATTAATGTTAGATGTTAAATCTACATGAAATGTTGAGTAGTACTAAGCAGTTTGCTTTGCTACCATTCTCACTTACTAATTTTCGTTACATTGTGTTATTCTCAATTTACAGCTGCTTTCACAAAATTAGAATATCATCAAAAAGTTAATTTATTTCAGTTCTTCAATACAAAAAGTGAAACTCATATATTATATAGAGTCATTACAGAGTGATCTACTTCAAGTGTTTATTTCTGTTAATGTTGATGATTATGGCTTACAGCCAATGAAAACACAAAAGTCATTATCTCAGTAAATTAGAATAATTAACAAAAAACACCTGCAAAAGCTTCCTACTCGTTTAAAAAGGTCCCTTTGTCTGTTTCAGTAGGCTCCACAATCATGGGGAAGACTGCTGACTTAACAGATGTCCAGAAGGCAGTCATTGACACACTCCACAAGGAGGGTAAGCCTCAAAAGGTCATTGCTAAAGAAGCTGGCAGTTCACAGAGTGCTGTATCCAAGCATATTAATGGAAAGTTGAGTGGAAGGAAAAATTGGTAAAAATTAGGGAACAAGCTACCGGGATAACCGCAGCCTTGAAAGGATTGTTAAGAAAAGGCCATTCAAAAATTTGGGGGAGATTCGCAAGGAGTGGATTTCTGCTGGAGTCATTGCTTCAAAAGCCACCACACACAGATGTATCGAGGACATGGGCTACAAGTGTCACATTCCTTCTGTCAAGCCACTCATGACCAATAGACAACGTCAGAAGCATCTTACCTGGGCCAAGGAGAAAAAGGCCGGGACTGTTGCTCAGTGGTCCAAGGTGTTGTTTTCAGATGAAAGTAAATTTTGCATTTCATTTGGAAATCAAGGTCCCAGAGCCTGGAGAAAGAGTGGAGAGGCCACAATCCAAGCTGCTTGAGGTCTAGTGTGAAGTTTCCACAATCAGTGATGGTTTGGGGAGCCATGTCATCTGCTGGTGTAGGTCCACTCTGTTTTATTAAGACCAAAGTCAGCGCAGCCATCTACCAGTAAAGTTTAGAGCACTTCATGCTTCCCTCTGCCGACCAGCTTTTTGGAGATGGAAATTTCATTCTCCAGCAGGACTTGGCACCTGTCCACACTGCCAAAAGTATCAATACCTGGTTTACACACAACAGTATCACTGTGCTTGATTGGCCAGCAAACTCACCTGACCTTAACCCCATAGAGAATCTATGGGGTATTGTCAAGAGGAAGATGAGAGACACCAGACCAAACAATGCAGACGAGCTGAAGGCTGCTATCAAAGCAAAATGGGCTTCCATAACACCTCAGCAGTGTCACAGGCTGATCGCCTCCATGCCACGCCGCATTGATGCAGTAATTGATGCAAAAGGAGCCTTGACCAAGTATTGAGTGCATTTACTGAACATACATTTCAGTAGGACAACATTTCAGATTTTAAAAACATTTTTCAAGCTGTTGTTATAAAGTATTCTAATTTACTGAGATAATGACTTTTGTGTTTTCATTGGCTGTAAGCCATAATCATCAACATTAACAGAAATAAACACTTGGGATAGATCACTCTGTTTGTAATGACTATATAATATAGGAGTTTCACTTTTTGTATTGAAGAACTGAAATAAATTAACTTTTTGATGATATTCTAATTTTGTGAGAAGCACCTGTATGTTCAAACCTAAATTTCTAATTCTGATGCTTTCTTGCCTTCAGAGCGGATTGAATATTGGAAGCTCAGATGACTTTAATGGTAGCGTTATGTTTGTGAGTCACATTTCTGACAACAAGTGGAGATAAGGTGTTCTCTGTTTTCAAGGGCAACACCACCATTTTTAAAGCAATTATTTCTAAGTATAAAATGCCAAAAAATAAGTAAAAAGTGGTTGAAAGTTCATAAGATTTTAGGTAGAGTAAGAGCTTGGATCTTCATAGACTATAATTTGTTTCTTAGAAGTGGATGCATGCTTGATATTATTGATTAGGGTTACTCAGGTGTGATTTATGTGTGCCTTTTTTGTAGTTTGCTGGAAGTTCTGTCTGACCATTTAAATGCAGAGATTGCTGCTGGAACCATTACTTCAAAACAGGATGCAATGGATTATATCACATGGACCTACTTCTTCCGTCGACTTTTGATGAATCCGAGGTGAAATATTTTTTATTTATTTTTGTTTATTGAATGGTAGGATTCATTTTCCAAGTCTCTTTCAGTAAATATGCCATTGCCATAAGAGACAATTCTTGCCATTTTTTTAGTTTGTTCTGCAACATACAGTAGACGTATTACCCCAGACCCTTTTTATCTGTTACTACTGTTGAAATAAAACCTTAATAAAATATATTGATACATCTCATAGCTGCAGGAAACAGAGTACAGAGCAGAACACCACAGCTCCGTCAGCCTGCACAGTATGGCCGATCAGCTTCTATTCTGGGCAGTATGTGTATGGCATTTTCATGAGGCTCATCATTGCTCCTATCAGATTTTTGAGATGGCTAATGTGCTAGCCATAATTTATTGCTTTTTTTAGTAGGATAAAAAATAAAAATAGCCCAAAGGTTTCAAGGGGTTAACAGAATAGCTGATAAGTTTGATTGATATGATCCTGTTATTCAGACCCCGTGATTACCAGGAATGGTGTGCTAAGTAATAATAATAATCGTTATTTATATAGCACCAACATATTCCGCAGCGCTTTACAATGCAGAGGTTCATACACAACAGTCATATGTAACATAGCTAAAGATAATACAATAATTAAAACAAAAATAATGACGACTCTGCTCGTAAGAGCTTACAATCTACAATGAGGTGGGGGTGACACAAAGTACAGGGGCTTATTTACAATGATGGTCCAGCCATCTTGTGGGGGGGATGAGGGATAGATAAAGGCTGCATGAGCTCATCACCAGCCAGTATTTGTAGTGCTTTTGGGTTCGGTGGAATTTGGTGGAGACTTATGTTTGGAGTAATAATGAATGGGCTATAAAAATATAAAAGGACTTTGATTAGGGAACATGATAGACCACCCTAAACAGGTGTGATTTTAGGGAGCGCCTAAAACTGTGGTTGTGGTTCGTCCTAATTTCTTGGGGTAGAGCATTCCAAAGAATAGATGCAGCTTGGGAGAAGTCTTGGAGCCGGAAGTGGGAGGTATGGATTAGTGCGGATGTTACTCGAAAGTCACTTACGGAGCTTAGAGAACTGGTAGGCCGATAAACAGAAATGAGGGAGGAGATGTAAGGGGATGCCGCACTGTGGAAAGCTTTGTGGGTGAGAACAAGCAATTTAAATTGGATCCTATAATGTATGGGCAGCCAGTTCAATGACTGGCACAGAGCGGAAGCATCCGAGTAACAATTAGCCAGATAGATGACCCTGTCTGCAGCTTTAAGGATGGACTCGAGACTGGAAAGTCGAGTGAGGGGGAGGCCGATTAATAGAAATTTACTGTAGTCAAGGCAGGAGTGGATCAGGGCAACAGTGAGGGTTTTTGTTGTTTCTGAGGTGAGAAAGAGGCGGATTCTAGAGATGTTCTTCAGGTGCAAGCGACAAGAGCGGGCAAGAGATTGTATATGGAAGGTAGATTGGTGTCAAACACAATGCCCAGACAGTTCTCCTGCTCGCTCGGAATTATTGTGGAGCCACACGGAGAGGGAGATGTCAGATTTAGGGAGGTGAGTAGATGGCGGGAGCAGAAGTTCAGTTTTGGAAAGTTTGAGTTTCAGATAGAGAGCAGACATGATGTTGGAAACTGTGGCCAGACAGTCACTGGTGTTCTGTAGTACAGTGGGATTAAGGTCAGGGAATGAGGTGTAAAGTTGTGTGTCATCAGCGTAAAGATGGTACTGAAAGCCAAATTTGCTGCTGGTCTGTCCAATTGGGGACGTGTAGAGAGAGAAGAGAAGAGGGCCAAGGACTGAACCCTGAGGAACCCCAATAGTGAGAGGAAGGGGTAAAGAAGTGGAGCCAGCGAAGGATACACTGAAAGAGCGGTCAGATAGGTAGGAGGAGAACCAGGAGAGAGCAGTGTCCTTTATACCGATTGCAAGGAGCATAGAGAGTAGGAGGTGGTGGTCAACGGTGTCGAGAGCTGCAGAGAGGACAAGAAGAATGAGCAAAGAGTAGTCACCGTTACGTTTTGCTGTCAGAAGGTCATTGGTCACTTTGATGAGTGCAGTTTCTGTAGAATGTAGGGAGTGGAAGCCGGACTGTGAAGGGTCTAGAAGAGATTGAATGGAGAGGTAACTGGTAAGGAGTACACCAGGCGCTCCCAGAGGTTAGAGATGAAGGGGAGATTGGAGACTGGTCTGTAGTTGTTTGTGCAGGAAGGGTCAAGAGAGGGCTTTTTTAATAATGGAGTAATGATGGAGTGTTTGAAGGAGGAGGGGAAGATACCAGAAGAGAGGGAGAGGTTGAAGATTTTAGTTAGGTGACTACCCTACTCCTCTTCACCCTAGTTGTTTGAATGAAATACTAGTCTTTGGAGCCCCGTCATTTATCGCCAATTACCATGTCTTCCTTGGGAAACTTTTTAGCCTCTGCTGTTTTTTATGTTTGGTTTAATTTCATTTAAGCTATTATTTTTTTTCAATCTGTGCTGATAAAGTATTAGGCAACATGCATATGACCATTATTAGAACGCTGTACAGAGCTATAATAAAGCACTTATAGACTTCTATAGGGCACTACTTAGCTCTGCAAGTTTCAAATTGCATTCTGAGAATTGCTCTGTAAAATTTGGTATGAAAACAACAGAAAAAAAGTGGTATGCTCTAACACAGTGTTCCCTAACTCCAGTCTTCAAGAGCCACCAACAGGTCATGTTTTCAGGATTTCCTTAGTATTACTCAGGTGATAATTGCATCAGCTGGACAGGCAAGAATTCCATCATCTGTGCAATACCAAGGAACTCCTGAAAGTATGGCCTGATGGTGGTTCTTGAGGATCGGAGTTGGGTGACACTTCATACCAAGGCATCTGTTAGTATTGCATCCAAGGTGAAATCACCATACAATATACATAGTTTCTAATCTGCCTTGTAAAGTGACCATTTGTTATGTGTTTCTTTTTTCATCTTTAAAGGGAATCTATCAGCAAGATCAGTCCCTCCCCAAATCACATATATGTCCATACAAGTCTTTGAAATGTAAATCCATTCACACCTTTATATCTTCTATCTGTTGCTGCATTCCCAATCAATTATCATTTTTATTCATATGCAAATGAGGTATAAAGTTCTCTGGGTGTGACAGAGAACTTAAGGATCCGCTGCCTACCCCAGGTTGTTTTCCCATCCCACACCAGCAGCTGTAGCTTGATTGATAGCTGATTTCCTTCCTTGGTGATTGATGTCACATAGGAAGTGAGATATCAATAAAGCTAAAAAGACTGGTGCTAGGTAGGAAAACAACCTGGAGAGGCAGTGGTTTCTGAAGTGCTCTGTCACACCTACAGCATTTATCGCCTCCTTTGCATATGAAACAGATAGAAGATATAAAAGTGCCAGTGGATTAACATTTCAAGACCTGTGTGCATATATATGCGGTCTGTGGGGTTCATCTTACTAACAGATTTCCTTAAACAAACTGATTAAAAATAGATGTCAAACAAGCCTGCTTTATAATACATGCCCCCCCCCCCCCCGTTATATGATGCCTACAAAAATAGTCCAAAATAAAAACAAATTGTTGACAAGAAATACACAACGCATACATTGTTGAAATGAATATGCCAATTAAAAGACATTTAATACAAAATAATAGCAAAAAACGCTGCAGTGTTGTATTGTAAAATAAAGAACCTAGCAATCCGTTTGTATTATATTTATATTGTTTTGTGCTGTGCATGTGCAGGCATCTAAGGGCTACATGTGTAGTGGGAGCTATGTCTTGCCTCTAATAAGGGGATTTAAGTGACATTGTTCGGAATCTACACATGACATATCCCTGTTTGCGCTCCCTGCTTTGTTGGTTATTTTCCAAATGTGTTGAGCCACAGTGCCCCATTGTCTGTGCAATGGATTCTTAAGTGAGTAATTGAGCGCCTGATTTGGAGGGTGTGGCTGCTGGCGGGGGGCCGCATCTATAGGAATGTCAGCACCACTTGCTGAATAGGCGGCTAATGAGGCTCACAGGAGGAGAGCTCCGTAACAGCCATTCCATTAAGTCACTACATGATTGGCTTTTTAGGAAAGTTCATTTACTTGTCATGTAGTCTTGAGAACTTTCTGGTGCGATCTAATGTAAGTAGATTGTTTCCCTAAGCTTGGATGACTATAGCAATTAGGTAACAATGGTGGAAGGTAAAGTGCTCTGCCACAGTATTCTCCTTATTCCAGACTTTTAGGCCTCATTCACACATCCGTGTTAAACACATACGTGAATAAATAGTACCGGTGTAAACAGTGTTTTGGATCAGTGTGTTATCAGTGTCATCCGTGTGTCTATTTTTTACTATCCGTGTTTTTCACGGATGGATAAATAAATTACAAAGCTTCTCCGATCCACCACAATGTTAAATGCGGACAGCACACGGACTGTACTCTGATGCCATCCATGTGCTGTATGTGTTCTTCACGGATTTTCACGGGGCCATAGACTTGTATTGCCACTTTTCATCCGTGATACCGGAAATAAGCGAACGTGTCTCAGTGAGTTTTGTAAGAACACATGATCCATTTAAAAACATGGTCATGTGAATAGCACCGTAGATTATAATGGGTACATGCTGTATCCGTGAAAAACAAGTATAGAACAGGTATGTGCAACACAGATGTGAAAATAGTAACATATTCATTTTTCCCTATTCCATACATAGAATCTATTTGCTTTGTAGCTGGGCGCTGTAGTGTGTCGGCGCTCACGGTCCTGGGACTGTGATGCGGTGGAATGACACATGATGCCAGGCGCCCAATCAGCACTGCTGCCACTGTCTCCACCTTCAGACAAATCAAACATAAAGAGGAAGCTAGAGCTACCGCTGATCTCTGACTTCCTCTTCTTGTTCAGTTCTACAGGAGGCGGGGACAGTGACTCTAGCGCTGATTGGGCACCGGGCATCACGTGTCATTCCACCGCATCACAGCCCGGGACCGCGAGTGCTGACACCACTGAAACGGCGGCAGCACAGGAGGGGAGTATAGTTTTTTTTATTTAATCAGGGCTGAACATTCAGTTCAAGAAGGGGTTGTCCTAGTAGTGGACAACCCCTTTAATCCCCGTTTACTTTGGCATGTACTTTGCTTGTGACAAGTACGGGCTCACATTATAGCAAGTCCATTGGCACTTGCTAAACTTCCCTGGTGGGAATTATTGTGAATTTGCAGACTGTATTGGGACAAATGATTGTAAGTACTATGGTCCATCCCCATACAAGTTGCAACATTGTTGGGAGTGTTGGGAGGCCATCAGCTGACAGACACGATGTTACATTTAATTAATGCTCACATTTAATTAAAGTATTGATTGAAAGCAAGTATTCCTATGAACATTGTTCAGCTGAACACTGACCTAAGTAATTGGGCTTTAAAGTGAACCTGTTGTATTGATAATGTTTTCTCATCTGCTGGCAGGATGTTATAGATCAGGAGGAGCTGAACAGATTGATAGTCATTTTTGTTGGAAAAGTTACAGTAAAATCTGCATTTTATTCATTGAAATCCCAGGTGTTTGTATGGATATGTGTCCAGTGGGCGGTCCTAATCAGTGATTGACAGTCTTCCCTGTATGACTGTGCAGCAGATGGCTGTCAATCACTGAGTAGGACTGCCCACTGGACTCCATACAAACCATACAGACTACATACAAACTCCAGGGATTTCAATGACTAAAATACAAGTTATACTGAATCTCTTCCAATAGATCTATATATCAGGCTGTTGGTTATTCTACAAAGTCATTAGAATGGCATGAAAACGAGATAAGGCACAATTGTTTCTGCAAGAGAGATGTATTTTATACTTCATTGTTCCATAAGTCAATGGCTTCAATCGTGCAGTATCAATAGCGCACAGTAAAATGCCTCACAGAGCCTTACGCCTTCTTCACTCTTCAGTTTTTGTGATCAGTGTTTCATCAGTATTTGTAAGCCAAAATCAGACGTGGAACCTACAAAGAAAATCTATCATTGATGGATTCACATCTGTACTGTGTTTTTACGAGGAGGATTGTGCTGGGGAAGAAGGCTATGTTCATCAGGCAGGGGGTGGCACAGTTTTTATTGTTAGTGTTTATTAAAGGGAACCTGTTATCAGACTTTTAGATCCCAAACTACCGTCATCTATGTAAAGTCCCTGTAATGTTGATTATGGCCATACCTTTGTTTTAGAAGTCTGTGTCTCCATTTTATAGAAATCCATCAGCAAATCTTATGCTGTACTTACAGCTCTCTGGCCTCTCGCCAGCTTTCCCTGCCCACTGCTGGCCTCCAGTCAATGACTGAAAGGTCAGTCTTCTCTGTGACATGCTCCATCACTAAAGATCTCGCTCAAGTGTCTTCATTCCCGTTCTGCGCATGTGCCGCCCCCAGGGTTGATGGCACTTGTGTGAGATCTCGGCAGGGTAGCAGGTCAAAGAGATGATTGACCTGTCAATCACAGACATGAGGCTGGCGATGGACAGGGAAAGAGGGAGAGGAGCTTGGGAGCTGTAAGTCCAGGGCCAAGCCCACTGCACTTGTAGCTCATTTTCATAAGAAGTTGCCAATGGATTTCTATGAAGTGGAGGCACGGACTTATATTACAAAGGTATGGATGTAATAACATTACCGGGACTTTACATGGATGCCATTAGTTTGGGGTCTAAAAACCTGCTGCCAGCTTCCCTTTAATACTGTACTGTATGACCTCTCAGGTTTGTTGATGTCAGTACTTCCCTGTATTCTCAATGCTGTTGATGATGCAGATAATGTCCAAAGTAAAATATTTAATTCTACCCCAATGACTGCTGTGGATTCTACTGAAATCTGCAACATGATTTGTCTTCCAAATACTGATAAAATACTGCCCAAAAAGCTAATGTGAATAAGGCATTACAGTCGCCATACTGCACTGTGCTGGTGTAATAGTAGTTACATTAAATGGTAAAACAAAGTGTTAATTAAAATACATGAAATCTCGTATGTTCTCCCGTGATAGTGTCATGTGCTGCGGAGTGACTTTACTTCGTTTTTAAAAGCCTTATTAAAAAAAAATACTATTCCGTGAATTTGTGTCGATGCGTTTTGTGGTCATAGGCTAAAACAGAGCGTTGTTTTGCCATGTGACATCTTAGGCTCCATGCGCACTGGTTTAATAGGATGCATTAGAGAAATCTCATTCTTATTCACGGACCTCCGAGATTATTTATTTATTTAATGTGGTCTTTGGCATCAATCTTTAATTTACATTTTCTCCCTACTCCGCTTCGGTTTTTACAGATATTCTTGCTACATCAATTTAGACCAAATGAGAAATAGCTGACATGTTTGCTATTTGATGGAATAATAGAGGCAACAAATCATTAGATTTTTCTGGACAGCTTAGATCTATTGTATTAGTCTTTCCAACAGTGCGTTCACTATTCAGGACGTGGTAGTAGTTTCCATGTCTTTCCATTATTGCATATTAGTTGTGTCCAGAATATTTCTCAGGATCCTATTTATTCATGTTGAATCGCTGAATTTAGGTTGCCACCATAACACCATTTTTGGCTCTATCAAAAACATTCCTGGGCACATTGAGTGAAATTCTCGTTGAGTTTTCAGATATCAGAGAGGGCATAAACAATTATCCTGAAGTGTTAACCTACTATTTCTTAAATTTCTCCAGCCCATTATTACCACTTGAGAAAGGTAATTCATTATGTGCATTAATTTAAAATATTAAAATATTAAATATTAATTTTGCACAAATTCAAAGATTGTTTTTTTTCTTATTTTTAGAGTCAACAGTCTCCTGATCCTTTAAAATGTTGCATATTAGTCTTCAAATAAATTATGGAAAAGTGCCAAAATAGACAAAAGGAACTTCTTTTTGATACATCACAAAATATAAGAAGACAGCGACATTTCGCCCTTGATAAACAAGTCTGTTTATTTGGGTTAAAACGTTGCTCTGCCCCTGTATTTTGTGATGTATCAATAAAGAATAGATTCCCTTTGTCTATTTTGGGATGCTGTTACCGCTTTTTCATTATTTCTTTGATTCTGTCAAGGACTAGGGATCGTCCTCTTTTTGGCGTGCCTGCATACCTTTTCCTCCCATGAATCTGTACCTATTGTAGGTGCTGTCCTAATTTGCCCTTTTTGTGACAATTGTAGTCTTCAATTGCGTAATAAAAATAAAAATAAATATAAATTATAAAAAATGCCATGATAGTAATAGAGCATATTTAAACAAAAAAAAGTGCAATTTTTTAAAAAGTTGCAAATGATGAATTAGGTGAGAAATACATGGAATTGGCTCACCGCACCCACATTGATGAACAAAACAGAAAAGCAGCAAAGAGCCTGGAAAGGGCACGAGATAATCTATTGGGCAAAAAAAAAAACAACAGCAGAAAAAAAGGAAATTACTCCAAAAAAGGTGCAAATTGAATGATGTATCGGCTCCATAACGTATAAATAGAATATTTTCTAAATGTTGTAAATTATGGCTGCAGTGCCAACGCATCTTATGTGAATAAAATAGAAAGAAATGCTACTGAGCTGTAAAGTTAAGCAAACAGTATATCAAAATAATTTAATATACCATGATCATTTGTGAAATTCTGAAAATGCAGGGTGTGTCATTGGATGTTTTTGTGATGATGCGCTGTTCAAGTCACCTGACCGCTGCCGCCCATCACAGCCCTCAGCGATCCTGTTGGTGAATGGTTATGTCATCACATTTAGCCCGGACAACCTATTTAACCACTTCCAGCATAGGACGTGAATTAACATCCTGGGAAGGGATCCATATGCGTGGAGGTGGCACAGGAGCAGAGATTCTTTCAGAGGTGGTAGATGCCAGCGGGGCCACACTTTGAATTTTGGCCAGGGCCACAATTTGTGTAAAACCAGCCCTGCCTATAGATGTTAGCGGATAATAGCTACTAATGTATATAGTGGTACTGTGGAGACATGATATGCTAAAATGTCATTTAAGTAGTGGTCGGAGCACGGCTTTAGATCGGGGGAGTCTGTGCTGCTGCAATAGGAAATTAATTTTCTGTATTTTTAAAAGTTGCTTCCATTTTCTCCTCTTCCATATTTTCTGGTATTTCCCCCCGTGGAATACTAATAGAAGTTTGACTGTCTCGCCCATGTGCTGGATGCTGTTAGTATGAAACTGCCTTTGACTTTCACACCTCTCAAGGGACGAGTAATTGTTGTGTTCAAACAGCCTGTAATTGTGATCCCGCTGGCTTTCTCAGTACGCTTCTGGCTATTAGAGTCATTAAACAACTCAGCACCTGTTAACAGCATTGTAAATATTCAACCCTGCTTGTATGCTGCTTGAGACCAATATCTGGAAGGCTGGCAGAGCCCAGCTTTATAAATTACAGCCCCTGACAAGTCAATTATTGTAAAACTGGGTTTCATTGTGGATTAAATGAAATAACATGCTGATAAAAATGGCAGGCTGACTGTTTACAGCAAGGAAGTAATAATGACCGGATGGTTCAATGCAGTTAGCATGATACGGCTTTGTGCCAATTCTCCAGCCGTAATTAAACACTATTATACTTGCAACTTTATGATGTCGAGTCAATTTTTGTTGTTTTTTTGTTTTGTTTTTATGCATTATGGGAGTCTAATGTATAAAAGTGAATTTACAGTCTCAGAACTTCACTTTACTACCATTGGCTGACTTATTTTTTTTTTTATACTACTAGCTACTACAATCTGGAGGATGTTGGACATGAATCAATGAATAGATTCCTTTCAAACCTCGTGGAGAAATCACTCATTGACCTGGAATATTCATACTGCATGAAGATTGCGGAGGTGAGGCGCACTACACACCCATCAGTACTGTCTACGTGCATTGTTCTTATTGCCTTTATACAAGGATTTTTGAGATGTGCATTTATGAATGACTATTAAGGACAATGCGGTCTCCAAAGTAAAGAAAATCATTAATCGGAATATAATATAAAGAGAATAACAAGTGCATTTACACTGCATAATTATTGAGAACGAACTCTCCTAGGAACGCTTGGTTCATGATAATCAGCCAGTATATATAGGCTGACAATCAAACTAGCAAGATGCACGTTTATCAGATCCAATGATCTTTTGGCTTGGTTAAAAGATCATAATTCTCGGAAGCACATAATCCTATGTAATTAGTACATGTGCTGCCGAGAACGATGACAGCCTTTTCACGCAGATCAATCTATTACTGATCATTCTGTGCACCTCTAGAGTGCGGGCTGGCTGGGTAAAAAGGCTATTAAACAACCGACGATAGGCAAACATTTTGCTGATTGGCAGTCCTTTAATGCCATGGGTCGACTGATGTAAGCTATTGCAACACGTCCAAAGCCCCTCACATGGTACAATCTATAAAACTAATTGTGTTTAAGATGTTTACGGGATTTGAAAACATGGCTGCTTTCTCACACCTATCCATTGATTGTGTCTGGTATTGCAGCTAAATGCCCCTGACCTGCAGTACACCACACAACATGTGATATGAGGTGGCGCTGTTTTTTGAGGCATGCATTTGTCTTGTTAATCCAGCTCAACTTCTATAAGTGTTTTGCTGCAAAATTGGTGGAATGTGTTTATATCTTTGTGGGATAAGTCTTATAGTCTCAACTTTAAATCTGGAATTGTCTGAGTTGTCTAACATTATGATAAATAAAATGTAAAACTGTGGCCTCCCTTCCACCATTACCACTGACTTCTTCGCACACACAATTGTAATCCTGGTTAGGATCTGCTCTCTTCTTGCTTGGGGTATATGTCGGACGTGTACCCTGATGTATACAGCCATACAGTGGTACAATAAAGAAAAGCTTTTCCCATGGCCCACTGTTTAGGAACAAGAGATGGCACTTTATTATGCATGAAATAATATTACAGAAGGTACTACTTTGTCATCTGAAGGGGGGCTTAATGACTATGTGCAGCACATGGCCCAGAAGCTCTTCCGGTGCATTTACCACTTATCGTCATACAGTAAAAAAAAAAAAAGATGTCCAGTGTCAAAAAATCTGTCACCATCCATGGTTCTGTGGTCACTGGACATATTCAATATATATCTGATCTTACTAATTTTGCACTCATCTCAAAATCTGACATTTGAGGGTTTTTATGATTAGAACTTTATAGTTTTTTTTTATTAAATATTTTCATACATTGTGCACTCAACATAGTAATCTGTAAAAACATTAATTAAAAAAAAATGATTCCCCAATTGACTAAAATTGCTTTCTACGGGTGGTGCAAGTCCTCAGGATGAGAGAATAAATGGTACTAAAAAACACAATAGGGGACATTTATGAATAGTGACATGCGGGGGGGCCTGTATAACATGGATCCATTACTGCAAATAGAATTACACCTGTCAAAATCTCACGGTGTATCATAGGTGATGGCGATAAAATTCTCTCTCTCTGTATAACACATTGACATTTATTGTTGTAATGACTGTTGTCATCATCACTGTGTTGCTTTTTACAAGTTAGTTTCTTATTAAAGATCAGAATTTTTTCTTCCCAATAGTATAAATTGCCGTAGCCTTTTTTTATATTAGTATGGAGGCGAGGAAGTCGTAGTTGTTAAGGGCAATGCATTCCATTTATTTCTGGTTTTGAACCTGAATGATTTCTTTTTCTACTCTTTTATTTTTCTTGTATTATTTTTTAAAACATTTTTTTCTACCAAACCATTTGAAGTGGATGTAAGTGCAGTGACAGGCATATGTGGTTATCCGTGCCTAATTAGGAGCATGTGAAGACTGTGCACAGTACTATACAGCAAAAGGATGTTCATAGCACAGAGACATAATGGGGAGCTTGATATGTCTCAGAGGTACAAATTAAAGTTAGGCAATTTCTGCAGCAAAATACAAAGCCAACGAAGGTGTTAAACTGTGATGTAGCACAAGGCGGCTGTGCATGAGAAAGCTGTGCAAAACGTAAAATGATTCTGACTTTATAGAAGGTTTCAAAATTATTAGAAAAGTTATTATGCAGTCATTCATATTGACCATTTAAGCACAATGTCATCTACAACTTGTATTACTTGATCTCCATCTTCTTGCTGATCTGACTGCCCAGACATGGCAACACTTGTATTCCCTAAAGCACTGTTGCCTCCTAGCTTTGTCCACCCCCACCCATGCACATTAGATCAAGGTTGGACAAACTTAGCACTTTGAGTATGATTAACGATTTGTGTGGGAATAACAGATACCCAGAGAAAGGTCAGGCATGTTGGATTTCAGCATGCACCTTCTGTCTCCCCTCAGCATTAGAAGTGAAGGATATGGACTTCTACAAGCATGAACATGTAAGGGGAAGCCCTTACCAGGCTAAGACAAAAATTTGGCAGTGGTTTCCAAATTTCAAGACCAAAATGGACTTTGAGGGCATTTATGCATGAAGGGATGTTGTTTCATTTTTATTATTTGGGGATACATTTTGTCTATGTTCAGTTTTAGGCCTCCTTCACAAGTCTGTATAAGACACATGCAGGAAAAAACGGTACCGGTGTTATCCATGTTTTCCATCATCGCGTCATCAGTGTCTCAGTTTTTACCATCAGTGTGGTTATCATTGTTTTTCCGGTATGGATAAAGAAAGAAGTACATTACAAAGCTTCTCCGATCCTTTGCAGTGTTAATCATGGACAGCACACGGACTGTACACTGATGCCATCCGTGTGCTGTATGGGATTTTCATGGACCCATAGACTTGTATTGGCCCTTGTCATCCGTGCTGCCGGAAACAAAACAGATATGTCTCCATGAGGTTTGCACAGACACACGGTCCGTGTAGAAACACAGATATGTGCATAAGATCATAGGTTATAATGGGTACACGTTGTATCCATGAAAAAAACGGATACCACACATACCGGAAACATGGACGTGTGAAGGAGACTTTAGTAAAATTGCTCTTCAGTTGCATTTTGCATCCTCAGTGGCTAATCACCTATGTTTGTATAAGCAAAATGTAATAATATATTATAAACAAAACCTTGTAAAATATTACAATGTCATTGAGCACCTTTTTTTCTAATATAGTGTAGTAGAAAAAAATTACATTCTATTTTTTCTTGTTGTGCATTCTCTCACTTAATTTTGTTTCCAAACTTCAAAGTAGGTCTGTCCCTAGAGATCAAAATACAAACTGCATAAATTATTAATAGATCTCTTAGACCTAATAAGGATGCTGAATTTACTATGAAAATCCATGTCAGAGTGGCTGTATAATCCTGTATGAAAGTTTATACTCCTTTTCCGCCCACCTAGCCTAATTGACAGCTCCTCAGGGTCCCTCCTCCCTGCTGCTGAGATCTCACACTGCTCAGCACAAGCTGCAGCTGTCAGTTAGGCTAGGTGGCTGGAGACTGAATATAC
This sequence comes from Phyllobates terribilis, assembly GCF_046119375.1. Taxonomy (NCBI): domain Eukaryota; kingdom Metazoa; phylum Chordata; class Amphibia; order Anura; family Dendrobatidae; genus Phyllobates; species Phyllobates terribilis. The sequence continues at coordinate 453,760,854 of NW_027362763.1, read as the reverse complement.
TTGGACTTGAGATTATTTTATTTTTTAGCTGGACTGGATGATAAAATTATAATTTTAGCATCAGGATTATACAGTCAATCTGACATGGTTTTTCAAAGTAAATACTCCAGTCTCAGCAGGCCTATTTAATAACATATGCAGTTTGTATTGTGAAATCTGGTGGCAAATCCACTGTAAGATAAAAAATCCATCATTAAATTTCCAAAGTGTATTCATGATTTTTTTTCTTTCTATTTAAATAAAGGACAATCGTACAATTGAGCCTCAAACCTACGGACAGATTGCTTCATATTATTATTTGAAACACCAAACTGTTCGAATGTTTAGGGACAGACTGAAGCCAGAGTGTTCTGTTGAAGACTTGCTATCCGTTCTCACAGTAAGTACATAAGAGTTCAATTGTTTTGTATGAAATTATAATCCCTCATGATGATGCTTTTTATGCGACTATTTCTCTTCTTATTTGATCTTTAATAGTGCATAGCTCAATATTCTAGCAATATTGTGCAGCTGTTGATCTTTAGAGAAAGTTAACCCCTGTCTTAATCGGGCATGTGTTCCTCGAGGGGCAGGTCTATGGCACAAAGAGCCACTCTAGCAGAGCCAGGGCGTACATGCCGATATGGAAGGCTGCAGTACCAACTGCTGCAGATGGAATATTTGTAAGCCATACCTTCCCCGGGCAATACCAAGAGATCACCAGGGGCATAACTATAGTGGTCATCTCATATGGCTCCTTTGGGCCATATGAGAAGACCAATACCATCAAAGGGGTTTTCCGGACCAGGACTAATTTTCGGCAGGCTCTCTTTGCCTGTTCAAGGGGTCATTGTGTGAGATCTCATGTGTTATGCAAGTATGAAATTCTGCCTATTGATATGAGTACGTTTTACTGATATAGGACCAGTAAATCGCTATGTATGTGGGCACACACTTACATATTCTATCTTCTCTGTGCAGGATTGTGTTGCCTGCTCGCTGTGATCTATTAGAGCTGTGCCTACTAAAATATCATGTATTTTGGCGCTGATGGAAAAGTAGACATAATTGGTAATTAAGTTACTTTTCTAGGTCTCCCCATTAAAGGTGTAAATTGAAGGTTTCTAAAGGCCTGAGATTCATCAAAGAAAAACCACGGGATTTTGAAGATTTTTTCTTTTTTTTGCAAATTAATGAGCTTTCTAATTAAGCCAATTGCTCCACACCTCCATTGTCATCCCATAACATTACATCTGTCCAGTGCTAATGCTTTCTCTTCACTTATGGAGGCATTTAACAGTTTTGGCAACAGGGAATAACACAGCATAGGGTGAATGTGCTAATTACTTAACGTGTCAAGGCGAAATCGGCTAATAATGTAACACACCAGCACTAGAATGATGAAAACACATACCAATACCAGCATAGTCCTGAATATGCATTATACTTCCCATAACATGTATGTATTCATTTATGTACATATATATATATATATAAATACTTTATATATAAAGCACAGTGACGTTATGATGTTTTCATCCACTTTGTAAGCAACCTACTTTGTTATTCTGATGTGATGCTCTTCCATCTGTTGTGTGAGGACGTTTTTAGTGCTAGAAATACATCAGATGGACACACATATCTGTGAAGCTGGGTTCAATTTTAATGTAACACAATACTGCTTTTGAATGAGAAAATACAGCATTGAAATCAATCTACTTCAAAAGTGGAGTACATTTGCTTGTACTCTCCTCAACATTGAAATTGCAACACCAAGAAGGAAAATGTGTAGAATTATGGAAATCACAGGATGGATAGGCATGTTAATGATATACAAATGATAAAAAAATTGAAAACCACATTTTTGAAACATCTTCATTTATTTAGTATCGGGTATGAGTGCCACACGCAGAAGTACATGCATTTACGCGCCTTGTCATGCTATCATTGAGGTTATTAATGGTGGTCTGAGAAATGTTCTGCCACGCTGAATGCACTTGGGCAAGATCCACTGCTGGCAGCTCCCTTTGCAATTGCCCACCAATGACATCCCAAAGTGCTGGAATGAAGTAAGTCCAGAGATACTGCAGGCCATGATAGCACGTTTAGCACACACAAGCTGCTCACAGTAGCATGAGCAATATGTGGCCTGTTGTTGTTGCGTTGAAAACACTTTGCAAAAAGGCCATACCACTGGTTCCATCACCAAATCAATGTAATGCCGAGCTGTTAGATTACCTGGAATGAAGACTAAAGGGGTCCGATTACCATACATGACGCCATCTGACACTATAATCTCAGGATTAGAATCTGCTTGACGTTGCCTCCTGATGGTTTCTTCATAGTGTTGTCACCAGACCAATCTCTAGCTATTATTGCGTCCAATACAAAAGAGGGACTTTTCCCTTAAGAGGATAGACCTCCATTCCAGCCTCCATTGCCGTCTTGCTCTGCACTACAATATCCTTTGAGAGGAGTGGTGTGAGGTCAATAGAACACTTCTAGCTGGATGTCTGGCTAGTAGTCCAGTGTCATACAACTTGTGATGGTTTGTGTAGACACTGTTGGATGCCTTAGGCTGGGTATGTGACATCCAATTTTACTTGCAGTACTGAATGGATCAATCGTGGAACTCATGGTACTGCCATTTCTCCAAAGTACTACTGTGAGCATCCTGCATGGCCTAAATGTGTTCACATGGCTTGCAGGTCAATTAGATATGTTAATGGTATGGAAATGGCGAAATAATGAAAATAACATATTGAAAACATCTCAATATATTCAGTCTCAAATGTGATCTCCATGCTGAATGTCACAACGCCAGGCCATATGTTGTTGGTGCTACTGTGAGCAGCCTGCTTGGACTAAATGTGCTACCATGGCCTGCAGTATCTCCGGACATCTCTCCCTTAGAGCACATCTGGGAATCATTGGTAGGCAATTGCAAAGGAGGCTGCCAGTAAGCGGATCTTGATTATTAGCTTAGCCAGGTGCATTTAGTATGGCAGAACATTCTTCTGACTTTTTGTTAATAACTTAACTTTCTGTTAGCATATACTCCACTTTTGTGGCACAAATTATGAAGAATTTATCTTACCATACCTCTCTCGCTAAGCTACACTCACTTTTCAATAAAGATTGCAGAGCTGGTGGAAAAACACCAAAAGTCGTAAAAGCTTTGTGCAACTATGCATTAGACCGGTTTCACACATCTGCATATCTCTGGTACCGGAAAAAACGATACCAGAGATATCCGTGTCCCGTGTGTCCGAGTGTGTCACACGTGTGGCAATCGTGTGCCGCATCAAGATCACACGTACCGGCGCCTGGGAATCAGCACTACAGTTATTGCTGTTCTTAAATACCGGGTGCTCAACACTGCCCTCATCATGGTTCCCTGCCAGCGCTGTGATCAACATGAGCAGGGACCATGATGAGGGTAGTGGTACTCTGCTCCCGGTGTCCCTACATGTAAAAATAAGAATAAAATTATAACATACATGTACTCATCTCTCCTAGGTGTCCCCTGCTGTAATCCATGCGACCGCTACTGCCGGGGAGAATGAGCCGCTCAGGAGCGTTGTCCTGTAACTCACTGAGCGCAGCTCCGGAGCTGCTCATTCTCCCTGGCTTCAGTGGTCGCATGGATTACAGCAGGGAACACCTAGGAGAGGTGAGTAAATGGTTTTTATTATTTTATTCTTATTTTTACAGATGGGGACACTGCGGGAGCAGACTACTACTGCCCTTATCACCGTCCCTGCTGATGCTGATCACAGCGCCAGCACAAATTATGAAGAATTTATCTTACCATACCTCTCACGCTAAGCTGCACTCACTTTTCAATAAAGATTGCAGAGCTGGTGGAAAAACACCAAAAGTCGTAAAAGCTTTGTGCAACTATGCATTAGGCTGGTTTCACACGTCCGTATATCACCGATACCGGAAATATCCGTGTCCTGTGTGTCCAAGTGTTTCACACGTGTGGCAACCGTGTGCCACCCATGTGCCGCATCAGGATAACACGTACCGGCGCCTGGTAATCAGCGCTACAGTTAGCGATGTTCTTAAGCGCCGGGTGCTGAGCACTGCCCTCATCATGGTTCCCTGCCAGCGCTGTGATCAACACCAGCAGCGACCATGATGAGGGTAGTGGTACTCTGCTCCCGGTGACCCCATCTGTAAAAATAAGAATAAAATAATAAAATCCATGTACTCACCTCTCCTAGGTGTCCCCCGCAGTAATCCATGCGAACACTGCTGCTGAGGAGGAGAGGTGAGTAAATGGATTTTATTATTTTATTCTTACTTTTACAGGTGGGTACACTGCGGGAGCAGACTACTACCCTCATCACTGTCCCTGCTGGTGCTGATCACAGCGCCGGCAGGGAACCATGATGAGGGCAGTAATCAGCACCGACACCTCGGGAACAGCGCTAACTGTAGCGCTGATTACCAGGCGCCAGTACGTGTCACACAGATGACACACGGATGTCATCCGTGTGGTATGTTTTGCGGACCGTGTGTCCGCAAAAAAACGGACTTGTCTCCGTGTGGAGCACATGGACACACGGTCTGTGAAAACACTGAGATGTGCACAGACCCATACATTTGAATGGGTCTGCTTGTGTCGGTGTCTCCGTGTGGAAACTGTCACCACTCGTACCGGAGATACTGACATGTGAAAGAGCCCTTACACAGAAAAAATTGTGAAATTTTGCACCGTTTTACACCAGATTTCCGGTTCATACTGTTTGATGAATCAGCCCCTTTGTTTTACATACAGATACAGTATATTATATTAACCCTTAAAAGGAATGTATCATCAGAAAATAGCCTGTTATTTAAATTAGGTTTCTGTTTTAAATGTGTTGTTTAAAAATTTTTGGCACTGTTTTTATTTGATATCACAATCTGTAGATTTAATTAAAAAAAATAAAAAAGCCCGGAAATTCTGCAGTTTTTACATTGTCCACTGGGGCTATTTTATGCTTAGAATTCCTGTTCTGTACAGAAAAATTTTCAGAGCTCTCATTATCCCAGGCAGAATTAGAATTACTTGTAACACCTCTATATACAGATGATAACACAGGATCTACCATTCACATAAGTGATTTCTCACCTCCCCTCTTCCCCTCCCTTTACAATGAACTTTGCACACGCTCATTAGATGCTTTGATACAAAAGATAGGCCCTGAGTCAGAATATTGCTGCTAATGTACTTGTGAAGAACAGGAGGTTTGAGTCTACAATAGCCTCAGTGGTCATTGTGAAAATTTAAAGATTTCCATTTTTATATATTTTTTTTAAATCATTATATGAAAAAAAAATACCAACAATTTTTAAAAATAATTTAACATAACCTGATTTAAACAATAGGTTGTTTTTTTCTTATAACAACCTTAATCATTTAATGCTGTTATCTAAAAATTATAGATCCTAAATTCCACTGATTTCCAGTTAGCGGAGAGCGATGCAGGTAGCCGTTCCACTAGGAGTAAGGGCAAATCACTTAGTTGGTGAGTCCAACTACCAGCACCCTCACAATACTCAGTGGAAAGACTCTGCAGATTGCCGTTGTTCTTTTCATTCTGTCATCTGCGTTCTGTGTAAGGAACTCCCTGCATAGTGAGTATGTGTTATTAATAGAAAATAAAAGAGAATAACTTGTACTCTTATATACTTTGATATTGATGACTTATCCTTAGGTTATCCCTCACTGATCAGCTATTTTCGGCCACAACGATAGCCGGATGTAACCTGTTGCAAAGCTGAATAGCACTTCTCTGTACAATGTGTAGTGGCTGCTGCCTAGACTGCAGGTGAGCTCCTATTGAAATTAATGTGCAATACCTGGCAACGGCCACTAAACACCTGATGGCGCTGTGCCCCCCCCCCCACTGTTAATATCTGGTTGCTGAGAACCGCTGATTGGTTGTTGGGCTTTTTTTTTTTGTATTAATTTTTTTATTCTGTAATTTTAACATTTTAGCTTAGCGGAGCCTTTTTTCACTGTTGTGCTAATATAACATCTCACTGGCTAGCTAAGCATTCATAAATGTAGAAAAATGAGTTTTTTGGAGCATGGTGATATTTAAGTCGTAAAGGTTTATTTGCAGTTTTACGATGTCTTTGGCAGATTTTTGTTTGTCACTGGCATAAGTCATTGTGATAAAGCAACATTTTATCTGTGGTTTTCCTTAGATCTATGTGTTAATGTACTACGTTATCTTAAAGCACCAAAGAAAGTGCACAATGCCAATACCAGCTGTGGCGCAGATGTAAATATGTTATAATGCTGGCATGTGTCAAGCCTTATCTGTACTAGCCTGTAATATCCACTAGGGGGCAAATTTGATGCCTTGAAGCTTGACTGTTGCCTTTCCAGCTTTCCATCATTCGCTCCCTTGGTCCAACACTCAGTGAACATTCCCATTGTACTCGGAAACTTGTGCGTATTACAAAACGGAAAGTGAAAATTGGTTGCCCTTCTAACGGGAGGACGGTGTAACACTGAATATTTCTGATCCAATTTCTCTTCCAAACAAAGTGAGAGTGGATCTTGACTTAAAGTAAATTAGAGAAATATGAGAGCTATGTCTTTATTGGCTGGATCGATATATAGAAAAATGCATTGTTTGTTCTATATACTGTCTTAGCTGAAGTCTAAGTCTGTAAACTCACCCCAAAAATACATTTTGACCCCAGTATTAATTTAGACCCCAGACCTGACCAAATAATTATTTAGATACTAGACCCCTAAATGAATTCATATCCCTGAGTAAATATAGTGGCTCAGTCTAGATCTTTACATAAATTTAGACCCAGCACAGATAATAATAATAATTTTATTATTTTATTTATATCGTGCCAACATTTTCTGCAGATGAAGAAAAATATTCAGACCAGAACCCTAAACTAATTCAGACCCCCAGAACAAACCCTTAAATTAAAATCAGGGGTCTGGCCTAAGCTAATGAGTTAATTAAGAGCCCAGACAACAAGTTAAAGGGAACCTGTCACCAGATTTTCCCATATAACCAACGGCCACCACCTTTCAACCCTGTGTTACAGCATTCTGGAATGCTGTATTTAAGTCCCCCAAGCCACCCTGCAATACAAAAAAGACCTTTTATTATTCTCACCTACGGGGTGTTCTGGTTCGATAGGCGTCTTTGGTCTTGATTCGGCGCCTCCTCTCTTCTTGCAATGCTATTCTCCTTCTCTGCTTCGTGTGGATGACGTGTCCTACATCATTTACACAGTGTTCCCTCATCACGCTCCTGCGCAGGCGTATGTCTCTCTGCCCTACCGAGGGCTGAGCAAAGTAATGTTTTGTGCATGCACGGGAAAAGGCCAAAGAGTGCCAGCACATGCGCACTGCAGTACATTGTAGGGGATAGAGAAGTGCACCTGCGCAGGAGCGTGATGGAGGACACTGCATGGATGATGTAGGACACATCAGCCACACGAAGCCGAGAAGGAGGACATCGATTGTTAGAAAAGAGGAGGTGTCGTATCAAGACCAGAGACGCCCATCGGACTGGACCACCCTCTAGGTAACTATAATAAAAGGTCTTTTTTTTTTGTTTTGCGACTTGGAGACTTTTATACAGCATTCCAGAATGCTGTAACACAGGGCTTAAAGGAGATGGCCGTAGGTTATATAGGAAAAACCTGGTGACAGAGTCCCCTTAATTCAAGCACCAGACCCAAAAATGTATTAAAGGGTTTGTTCAGGTTTAGGAAGAAAGTATGCAGACACACACTATGTGAATACAGACTGCTGAATTGTGACAGAATGCGATGCTCTCAGTGTGACAATTTCTTGATATTCCCCACGTTAGTTGGCGGTCACGTGTCTGCTTGTATGTGGTTTCCATAGTTTCAGTCATGTGTCGACTAAACTCTCAATGGAAGTGAATTGAATTGAATATTCTCTCAATGGAAGTGAATTGAAAGATGCCAAATGACACTGGTCAGCATGTAAGCGCAAATATGGAAAACGCATACATGTGGTCACATGACTGCTGACTAGCACAGGAATTGTGACATTGTGTACACTGCTTGCTGTCATGATTCAGCAGTCTGCAGTCACATAGAGTGACTGCAGACTTTAGTTCCAACCCTGGACAGCGCCATTAAATCCAGCATTGTAGGTTTTCCACCACTGAAAAATATAAAAAAATAAAACATGCAGCAGCTTCTAAAATCACAGACGGCATACTCACCTTACCGATCCACCACTGCTCCTCTTCCAGTTCAGCCTATCACTGGGCTTCCTCCGCTCTCTTTGACCACTGGAGCCAATCACTGTCCAGAGCAGTCATTGCACCACTGGGTATCACATGGCCGTTTGTATGGAAGAGGAAGCCGTGTTCTCAGCCTAAAACCCAAAGAGTGCTGGAAGAATAGTGGGAGCGGTTGGTAAGAAAGTATGCTTTCTTAGAATAATTTAGAGCCAGAAGTCTAGAAGAACTTATTGTAGAGCCTTAAATTAATTAGATACCAAACCAGAACCCAAAATTTATTCAAACCCCTGATTAGATTTGTAAATAAATTCAAAACCTGACCCCTAAATGCAGACTCAATCCAGGCAACTTCATACACTTACCCTCCTCACTTTTGCGTTTCTCTTAAAGCACCATTCCAGTGGTTTTTTTTCACTGCTGGAGTGGTGCTTTAAACGTAAGTCCCCTGCCCCCGGTCATATACTCACCCTTTTCACTGTTTTTCAACGCCAGTCCGGTCCTGCGGCGCCATCTTGTGAGCGCAGCTTCTGAGTGGCCGCAAGTCAGAAGCTACATCACATGCTTTCAGTGCAAGTCTGTGAGGCCAGAACAAGGCCAGAACGAGGCTCTCATAGACTTACATTGATTAGTGACCTCCAGCTCGCTCCATGAAACACTGGAGCAGCCAACAGGCCACAAACTGCAGGAGATGGATCGGAACGGCGGCGAAAACAGATGACAATGCCGGAAGGTGATTATGAGACAGGGAAAGGGAACTTGGATTTTAAGCACCACTCCAGTGGTGAAATAAAAAAATAATGCTGGAGTGGTGCTTAAAGCTGCAATCACCACCACAGACTGAATCCTAATGGCATGAGCCTTAGGATGTCCTACACTGTGTCGCACAATACGTCCTGATGGCACTAAGACCCAATGCAGTAGCACCCAGATATGGAGAAGCAGTATATCCAGCCGTTATCTATTGGAATAATCCAATAGCTAAACATCTAATTCCAGAGAATCCTGTGTACTTGTACTGTGTAAAGCACCCCCCTAGAATCCACTGCTGTATACAGTTAGGGGCCATTTATATTGCATGATTGTAGTGATAAAGCATCCCTAGGAACACTGGTTTCACGATAATTGTGCAGTATAAACAGGCTGTTGATCACCCAATGAACTATCAAAACGCTCTTTCATTGGGTGAAATTATCATTTTTTGCTGTGTAACAGATCATCTTTTTCGGCCTGTGTAAATAGGACCTGCGCTGCCGAGAACAATGGCAGCCTATGTGTACTTGGCTATCTATTGCAGGTTGTTCAGTGTGCATTTTAAGCCAGAACAAGCGTGTTGCTAATCGGAGGCCATTTAACATTGTTATACGCATCTGTGGAATGCATAAAACGCAGAGAATTTACCTTTTGCTGTGACTAGTGACATATAGCTGAAAATTCAGAAAATGAAATGGGAAGTATGTACAAGCTCTCTGTGTATATTGTAACAATGAAATATGAAAGTACATTTTCTCATGTAATTTTGTAGTTTAGAAAACCTGATAGAAACCCTGCTGCGAAAATAAAAAAAAGTCAGTGTTTTTTTTCTTAGGCCACAGCCCCACTATCAGTATTTGGTCAGTATTTTTTCTCAGGAGTGGGAGCCAAAACCAGGAATGGGTGATAAATGCAGAATTGGTGACTTGTTTCTATTATACCTTTTCTCTGATTGTTCCTCACCTGGTTTTGGCTCCCACTCCTGAGAAAAAATACTGACTGAATACTGACCAAATACTGATAGTGGGGCCTTAGCCAAGCATCACCAGCGTGTCGTGGTTTAGAGTATGCAGGGATTATCACTTTCATGTGTTATTTAAAGCTTAAATATCCCTTGAGCACAGTGACCACCCAAGTATGTTATTTATTTCCATTGCTTATATAGCACCAACATATTTCCCTGCGCTGCACACAGATTGTCATCATTCACACAGTTTAATTTCCCTCCAACACATACATTAGGGTCAGTTTCATAGAGCGTCAAAAAAACGTTATTCTCTTATTACAAAGTAATTGCTTAGTGGCGTCTTCCCCTCATGCTTCAAACATGCCTCAATCACACCCATCCTCAAAAAGCCCGCCCTTGACCCTTCCTCTCTGACTAGCTATCGCCCCATGTCACTTCTCCCCTATGCCTCAAAACTACTGGATCAACACGTCCATTCTGAACTGTCCTCCCACCTCTCCTCCTGCTCCCTCTTCGACCGCCTACAATCTGGTTTCCGACCGCACCATTCTACTGAAACTGCACTGACTAAAGTCACCAACGACCTACTAACTGACAAATCCAAGCGACACTACTCTGTCCTCCTCCTCCTGGATCTGTCATCTCTCATCAACACAGTGGACCATTCCCTCTCACTACAGAGTCTCTCATCTCTCGGAATCACAGATTTGGCCCTATCCTGGATCTCCTCATACCTAACATTCCGGACATTCAGGGTCCCCACTCATACACCACCTCCTCATCTCGCCTCCTATCTGTCGGTGTTCCCCAAGGTTCAGTTCTAGGACCCCTGCTCTTCTCCATCTACACCTTAGGCCTGGGACAGCTCATAGAGCCTCATGGCTTTCAGTATCCCCTCTATGCCAATGACACACAGATCTACCTCTCCGGACCCGATATCTCCTCCATACTAACCAAAATCCCACTATGTCTGTCCGCTATCTCATCCTTCTTCTCTGCTAGATTTCTAAAACTTAACACGTATAGAACAGAATTCATCATCTTTCCACCATCTCACTCAACCCCCCCCAACTGACCTATCTATCAACGTCAATGGCTGTCCATTCTCCCCAGTTCCGCAAGCTCGCTGCCTTGGGGTAACCCTGGCCTCTGACCTCTCCTTCAAACCACATATCCAAGCCCATTCCACTTCCTGCCCACTCCAACTTAAAAATATCTCCTGGATCCGCACATTCCTCAACCATGAATCTGCAAAAACACTAGTGCATGCCCTCATCATCTCCCGCCTTGACTACTGCAACCTCCTGCTCTGTGGCCTCCCTTCCAACACTCTTGCACCCCTCCAATTTATCCTAAACTCCGCTGCCCGACTAATCCACTTGTCCCCCCGCTATTCCCCGGCCTCTCCTCTCTGTCAATCTCTTCACTGGCTCCCCATTACCCAGAGACTCCAGTTCAAAACCCAAACCATGGCATACAAAACCATTGACAACCTGTCTCCTCCATATATCTCTGACCTAGTCTCCCAGTAAATACCCACACGCAACATCCGATCCTCACAAGATCTCCTTTTGTACTCCCCTCTTATCTCCTCTTCCCACAATCGCATACAAGATTTCTCCAGTGCATTTCCCCCTACTCTGGAATGCTCTACCGCAACATATCAGGCTCTCGCCTACCGTGGAAACCTTCAAAAGGAACCTGAAGACCTAACTCTTCCGACAAGCGTACAACATGCAGTAACCACCGCTCCACCATACAGCTGCACGACCAGCTCTACCCTCACCTACTGTATCCTCACCCATCCCTTGCAGATTGTGAGCCCTTGCGGGCAGGGTCCTCGCTCCTCCTCTGCCAGTCGCCGTCACGTTTTGTTCAAGATTATTGTAATTGTTTTCGCTATGTATACCCCTTTCTCACATGTAAAGCCCCATGGAATAAATGGCGCTATAACAATAAATAATAATAATAATGCTGTGACCTGTTGGACCCCCATGATCCTAAGCATAAAAGTGCTATAGCACGGGTTAACGTTGCATCCGCTTCGCTGTTTTTCTGTGTACTTATGATCTCCAAATGATGACATCATGGCCGCTCCCATATACAGTATATTAGAGGTAACCCCTTTAAAAATTGATTCTCCCACCATCCCATTTATGGAATATTCTCAGCATACTGACAGTGACTCCCATAGCACCCATGGCTTCTGCATAACCAAGGGAGAGGTAAAACAGAACACACATGGCTGTGGTGCTCTTCATTCAAGTCTGATCGGAGTTCTCAAAATCTATTTGGTGGGAAATATCTTTCAGTCCCATGTGAAAGCTACAGGTTACATTGAGCCGGAATGTTCTATTGTGATCAAGCTGTTTATATAAAGGGGGAGAGTCTTAAAATGTCTTCAGATTTGCGTCAGATTACTGTAGTACCGCTAAGGGTGCAAGCAACACACAGAAGTGAAGAATACCCCTGCAAACCTCTATTTTGGTTTATATACCTTGATACATGGCACAGGCATATGTGATCTAGTCTATGAAATATTCTTATTAAACATTTTTCTACAAACAGTGCAAGTTGTTATTTCCATGGTGGCAAATGTAATCTAGTGATGATTGTAATATTATTACACTTTTGTCTAGTTTATAGATGGCACAATCACAAGTAATCAGTACCCGATTTTATATATGTGTGTGATCTGTGATTTCATGACCGTAGTCCGTGTTTTATGATGTCATCAGTTATATCATTGTACTGGATACAGCTATGTGAGCCTGTCTTTTGTATCCTGTCATGAAGAGCAGATGGATGCTTGACGGACTGCTAATCCACAGCTGGATTGGTTTCAGCAGCCCCTACATTTCTAGGTTAGAGTGGCTTTCCTGTCGGACTGAGAGGGCGGCTAGAGAGGGATATCATTATTCATTAGGGTCCCAGTGGGAGCGCTGCCAGCAGAGATTAATTTTTTCTGTTATGCTTGTAAAACAAGCTCAGGTGGAGTCTGTAATCCTCGGGGCACGGGTGGCAGATCAAGGAAGATGCTACAAAGCTAGTTAATTTTCTGATTCCAGAGGAAACAGAAGCTCAGTTAGATGTATAAAAAACATGATTGCAAACCTAAGTAGCTAAAATCCAAATGGGATCTTGGAAAACATCTGGCACCAAAATATTGCTGCAAAAAAAAAAAGTCTTTGAAAGTTTACACTTAGGCCAAATGAAGTTGATTCACCCCTCTGACATACATAAATGTTATATATATACACAGTACATATATTTAATAGGAAACATAAATGGAAAGATCTGACGTTATTTCTTATATATATATATTTCTTTTACTCACTTATTTAGTGCCATTAATGTCCACAGCGCTTTACAGTCATCATAATCACTGTCCCCATTGGGGCTCACAATCTAAATTCCCCCTCAGTATGCCTTTAATATTCATACATATGTATTTGGTGAATTGTAGAGCTTAAGTACACAAAATATTAATAGAAGTTGTTTGCGTAGTTTAACTGGTCCAGACCAATGTTTCACCATTGACCTGACGGCCACCTATTCTCTCTACCTATTAAAGTAAAAAGGCCTCGATAACACATTACCAGCTTCTTCCTTAGTCCTTTTCTTATATTCCTAGCTGTTTGGCCAGGTCCTCACACAGCACTGGACTTCTTTGTGTCCTTATTGTTTTTGTCGGCCATCAATCTGATGTTTGAGGGAAGCCCAAATGTGATTGAAAGATCAGGATTTCATGATGTTTGTCTCATCATGAAAAGCATGAATGTTTGACCACCAGCTGTCCTAGGGTCTTTGTGCACTATGCCAAAACTGTGGGGGTTTTTGCCCTGTGTCTGGTTTGCATGTAGACAAATGTGGTGTTGAACCACTGAAAGCTATGTGTGAAACTATACACTATTTTACAGTATACACTGGAATTGATCTAAAAGAAAAAAATACAAAAAATAGGTAATGTCTTGTACAAATGCAAATGACATTATCGGCAGATAAATGAGGAGCCATTCTTCTGCATCACCCAAAGGATACGTTCACACAGGAATTTTTGAGCAGATTTTCTCTAACACCTACAACAAAAAACGCTTTGACTACTCTTTAAATATGTGTACTATTAATTTTAATGGGCAAAAACTCCAATAGGGCACATGGCACTTTATTTTTCCACATGTTATTTTGGGCATTTCCTATTAATAAGGACGTTTATTCGGGGTATTTGAAGCCCTTATTGATGTGGATTTGGGAGAATAATCTGATTTAAACTCCTCGTCAAAAAACACTGAGGCGAATCATTAAGACTGGCGTAGCCACGCCACTCCGAATGAAGCTCTCGCTAGAGTACACTAGCCTGATTCATTAAGTGGCGAAAGTAAAGGGAACCTGTCACCATGATAATGCAGTCCAATCTGCAGGCACCATGTTATAGAGCAGAGAGAGCTGAGCAGATTGATATATAGTTTTGTTAGAAAAGATTCAGTATAATCTGTATTTTCATAATTTAATCTTCTGCTCTTTCTGGGATCTTCCATCCAGTGGACGGTCCTATCAGTGACTGACAGCCTTCCTTGTATGACTATGCATGCAGAGACAGCTGTCAATCACTGATAGGACCGCCCACTGGATGGAAGATCCCAGAAAGAGCAGAGGATTAAATGATGAAATCCCAGGTTACACTGAATGTTTTCTCACAAGTCTACATATCAATCTGCTCAGCTCCACCTGCTCTATTGCCTGCAGATTGGATGGTATGATCATGGTGACAGGTTGCCTTTAATGAATCAGGCGATTCTGGTACCGATCGTGCGCAATCGCCAGAAATGTATGCCTGCCAGGGGCTGGAGTGTATTTTTGGAGTAAGTTATGCCATTTTAATGGCGTAATTTATGATTAATTTGACAGGCCAGCCAAAAAGTCACAATATTTTTGCGCAACTTCTAAATTGTGCAAAAATATTGCCACTTACCAAGGTGTTTACACCAGTTTTCTGGCATAAGAACCTTTATAAATCGCCCCCATCATGTGAAGGAACGCTGCGGATTCACAGCGAATTTCACTCCTACTACACTGAAAGCAGTGAAAGCTTCACTGAAAGTGCACATAACCGAAAAATCATGCTGCAGATTTGCCACTTTTTCCTAACTATAAGGTCTTTTTCACTCGTTAATTTTTTTCCTCACATATTAAAAACGGTCCCTGTTTTTCTCAGTGTGCCGGACTCATTTTTGATTCATATGTCAGTTTTTGCAATACTTGTAGCACCGTGTGAAAAAGAAAGATCTTAGCTTCTTCTACCCATTAAACCGTAAAATTCGGAGAGCGCATGTAAGATATAATTGTGTTGTTAGTTTTTTTCACAAGATCATTGATGAGTTTGATCCTCAACACAGATCAAAGTGGGATACATCTCCATCTTTTGTTGTTTTTTTTTTTGCAGACAATTAGTCCAGAAAAAAAGGACATGTAAAAAGGCGCATGGGATAATATGTTCCAGTTCCATTAATAACCAGCTATAATAACTTAAAGCACCATTCCATAGTTTCATAGTTTATAAGGCCGAAGAAAGACAAGCGTCCATCCAGTTCAGCCTATTTCTTGTGCACTGCAGCTATTCCGCAGCGTTGATCCAGGGGAAGTTAAAAAAAAAAACCATGCTGTATAGGCCAATTTACATCATTGAGGAAAAATTCACTTCCCGACACTAATCTGGCAGTCAGATTAAATCCCTGGATTAATTAACTATCACTAAGCATAAAATGTAATTTTATTGTTCTCAAGAAAGGCGTCCAGGCCTTCCAGTGTTTTTTTTTTATTGCATCGCTGGAGCGGTTCTTTATATGTAATTCCCCTGTCTGATACTCATCTTCCAGTCTCCAGTATTTCAGGGAGCTGTGCGGAGGTCACTTTACAATCCAAGTCTATGAGAGCCTCGTTCTGGTCTCGCTCTGGCCTCATAGACTTGTATTGAGAGCATGTGACGTAGCTTCTGACTTCCGTCCACTCAGAAGCTACTGTCACAAGATGGCGCCACTGGACCCGAGCAGCACTGAAAAACTATGAAGACGCCGGAGGGTGAGTATGTGACCAGGGGTAGGGGACTTATATTTAATGCGCCACTCCAGCACAAAAAAAAACAAAAACGCTGGAGTGATGCTTTAATAATTATTTTTATTATTATTATTATTATTAATTTATATAGCGCCATTGATTCCATGGTGCTGTACATCAGAAAAGGTTACATGCCAAATACAGATATCACTTACAGTAAACAAACTAACAATTATAGAACGGTACGGAGGGAAGAGGACCCTGCCCTTGCGGGCTTACATTGTACAGAAATGGGGGAGGAGACAGTAGGTTGAGGGGTTGCAGTAGCTCCGGTGTTGCTGGGGGTGGCAGCAAGCAGGGTCATGGCAGGCTGTAAGCTTGTTTGAAGACATGGGTTTTCAGGTTCCGTCTGAAGGATCCAGGTGTGGTGGATAATCAGACGTGCTGAGGCACAGAATTCCATAGGACGGGGGATATTCGGGAGAAATCTTAGAGGCGATTGCGTGAGGAACGAATAAGTGTGGAGGAGAGAAGGAGGTCTTGGGAGGACCGGAGGTTACGTGAGGGAAAATATCGGGAGATTAGTTCAGAGATGTACGGAGGAGAGAGGTTATGGATGGCTTTGTAGGTCAGTGTTAGTAGTTTGAACTGGATACGCTGGGGAAATGGGAGCCAGTGAAGGGATTTGCAAAGGGGTGTAGCAGAGGAGTAGCGAGGCGAGAGATGAATAAGTTGTGCAGCAGAGTTGAGGATGGACTGGAGGGGTGCGAGAGTGTTAGCAGGGAGGCCACAGAGGAGGATGTTGCAGTAGTCGTGATGGGAGATGATGAGGGCATGCACAAGCAGTTTAGTAGATTGAGGGTTGAGGAAAGGACGGATTCTGGAAATATTTTTGAGCTGGATGCGACAGGAGGTGGAGAGAGCTTGGATGTGGGGTTTGAAGGACAGGGCAGAGTCAAGGGTTACTCCGAGGCAGCGGATTGTCGGAAAGAGTGATGTCATTTATTGTGATAGAAAGATCAGGTGGGAAAGATATGTGAGATGGGGGAAAGATAATAAGTTCAGTTTTGTCCACATTGAGCTTGAGGTAGCGGGAGGAGAAGAAGGAGGATATGGCTGCTAGACATGCTGGGATTTTGGACAGCAGAGAGGTGACATCCGGTCCAGAGAGGTAGATCTGGGTGTCATTGGCGTACAGATGGTACTGGAAGCCATGGGATTTTATGAGCTGTCCCAGGCCAAGGGTATAGATTGAGAAGAGTAGGGGTCCTAGGACAGAGCCTTGAGGGACTCCAGCAGAGAGGAGGCGGGGTGAGGAGGTAGTGTGGGAGTGGGAAACGCTAAATGTGCGGTTAGAAGGGTATGAGGAGATCCAAGTTAGGGCAAGGTCTTTGACACCAATGGAAGAGAGTATCTGTAGTAGGAGGCAGTGGTCAACTGTATCAAAAGCAGAGGACAGGTCAAGAAGAAGGAGTGCAGAGAATTGTCTGTTAGCTTTGGCTGTAAGTAAGTCATTGGTGATTTTGGTAAGGGCAGTTTCGGTGGAATGGTGGGGGTGGAAGCCGGATTGTCGGTTGTCGAAGAGAGAGTTAGATGAAAAGTGGGAGGAAAGTTCAGCGTGAACGTGTTGCTCAAGGAGGCAAATGGGAGCAGCGATATGGGGCGATACCTGGACAAGGCGGTTGGGTCGAGTGATGGCTTTTTGAGGATGGGCGTGATTGTGGCATGTTTGAAGGCAGCAGGGAAAGTACCAGAGATAGTTATAGGTTGAAGAGATGGGTTAGGGATGGGATGAGTGTGGGGGTGAGGTTGGGGAGGAGGTGGGACGGGATGGGGTCGAGTGCACATGTGGTGAGCTGTGATTTGGAGAGGAGACAAGTAAGGTCTCTTTCCGTGATGTTGGGAAGGGAGGTTATGGGGGTAGGGAAATGATGTGGAAAACAAAGGGGTTGTGGTAATCGGACAGTAAAGACTTGCCATGTTTGGTCAATCTTGTTTTCGAAGTATGTGGCAAACTCCTCAGCAGAAATGACGGAGGTCGGAGGGGGCAGTGGAGGGCGGAGGAGAGAGTTAAAAGTGTTGAATAGCTGTTTGGGGTTGTAGGATAGGGAGGATATGAGGGTTGTGAAGTAGGCCTGTTTAGCAGAGGTGAGTGCTGATTTGAATGCGAGTGTTGCTTGTTTGAATGCAGTAAAGTCATCTTGAGTATGTGTTTTCTTCCAACGCCAATAATATACAAATGATTACATTGACACCAAATCATAGAATGTTAGAGTTGGAGGGGACCTCCTGGGTCATCTCGTCCAACCCCCTGCTCAAAGCAGGATTCACTAAACCATCTCAGACAGATGTCTGTCCAGCCTCTGTTTGAAGACTTCCATTGAAGGAGAACTCTCCACCTCTCGGGGCAGCCTGTTCCACTCATTGATAACCCTAAAAAATAGGCACCACTGGGATTTAAGCTCAGGATCTACTGGTTACAAGATGGGTGCTTTAACCAACTAAGCCACAGCAAATCACAATTCTGGATGAATAAGGCCGCAGTGCTTTATTATGGTTTACACTGCAATAAATCAATATTACCAACAACTCAGAAAATGGACTCTAGTTTATTAACCAAAGATGAATGTAAACAAATGCACCCACGCAGTAACGCTGGGTGGTTAAACCCACTAATAAAGCGTGTGACAAAGCCATCTTTGAGGGCAGGGAGGGTGGGGGTTCTTCAAGCTGTGGTCTTCTAACGTAACTGGACAACTCCTGACAGGAATGCAGGCTAGAAATAGATTTCATTTTCCCGCCACTGAACTCAGGAACCAATCAGAATCCAGGAAATACCTCACTGGAAACTTCCGTAACTGCTCAAGCCACACAGGCGCATTTAACCCTTAACAAGTATTATGTATTAATAGCCAACATAAATATATTCTTATAACCATTTATCACAATAATCCCATGTGTCCACAAGGTTTATGACTTGTAGTCTAAGGCCACGTTCACACTTTCAGTATTTGGTCAGTATTTTACCTCAGTATTTGTAAGCCAAAACCAGGAGTGGAACAATCAGAGGAAAAGTATAATAGAAACTCGTCACCACTTCTGTATTATCACCCACTCCTGGTTTTGGATTACAAATACTGAGGTAAAATACTGACCAAATACTGAACATGTGAACGTGGCCTTACATTCATTGTAATGGGTCCGTGATCTATGCTCAAAAATATTGGATCGTGCGCATACTGAAAAAGCTGATGTGTGAAACGGCCCTTTTCCGCTGCAGATTTTGACTGTGCAGTGAAGTTACACTTGGGGATTTGTGCAGTAAACCACTTTAATGCAGCAGGGGGGAAATCAGCCGTGAATTTGCAGTCCTTATCTAACCAGGAACCTGAATTTACACATGCAGCTTTTGAATATCTACATGTGAACATACCATTAGGATATTTTGATTGGGTCACTTTATAAAATGGCTGAAAAATCACTTAATTTCATACTTATTCTATGGTATAACCACTTTGCTGCTCTTGCGTTCAGCTTTTCATTGTTTGTTTCCAGTGTTTCTTGTTTGTTTTTAAAAAAGCCCGATGAGAAAAAAAGAAAGCGTATGTCACTTCCCTGAAGCATCTCCTGAAGGAAACTGCTCAAAACTAGGCAATTGTGCAATCAAAAGGCTGCAAAAAATGCGTTAAAAACCTCTTCCGGAATCAATTCAGGAAATGAACAACGCCTCCCAAAACTAAGGGTATGTGCGCATGTTCAGGTTTTGAAGCAAAAATTTCCGCAGCGTTTCTGCATCTCCTTGACAGGAAAATCGGCGCGGTTTTGACGCTTTTTTTGTGCTTTTTTGCCTGCGGATTTGCCATGCGTTTTTTCCAATGCATTGTATAGGCGGAAACGCACAAAGAATGGACATGCTGCGGTTTTTTCCGCACATGAAATTCCCTCAGGAAAATTTCTGATCATGTGCACAGACTTTGCAAAATGTCATAGGAAAGTCATGGGATAAGGTATGCAATGTTTTTCTGGCCCATTTCCGCTCTGATAAATGCACAAAAAACGCACTGTGTGCCCATAACCTAAAGAAGGAGTTTCCTGAAGCCGTTTCCACTAAAAAAAACTCGTCATTTTTGACCGCCTCAAACAACTTTTTGTGCACATAACCTAGGGCTAAGCTTTTTGATATTGCAGATTTTCTGCACCTATTTGGTAATTTAGGTGACTTGCGTTTTTGAGTGCTTTACTTAGATGCGGTTTTATCACGTTTTTGACTCTTTTTGATATGTCATGTTTTAAAAAAAAGCTTCTTTGTTTTTGATATTTCCTGGTATTTGGCTTTGACAAAACTTTATTGATACCAGGGCTGTGGAGTCGGTAAGCCAAACCTCCGACTCCGACTCCTCAATTTCCACGATTCCGACTCCCTCATACATGGCTCGTGTTTAAGTGATGAATTTACTGTAGCACAGATTAATCTCAACTAAAAGTCTAGACCCTTAGATCAGGAATAGGACAGACATTTATAGGACATTTCATAACTTTCCCATATCCGTATGAAAAACATTCCCCACAAACTGCATTGCATTACTGTACCCAATTTATTATATATTTTAGGAGCTGGAGTCGGTTCATTTTATACCGACTCCACCAAAATGGACACCGACTCCACAACTCCGACTCCACAGCTCTGATTGATACAGCCATGTGCAGATTAGAGGTGTTTTAGAGCTACGGAAATGTACTAAATACACATCTGCGATTTTACCTACAGATTTTCCACATCTAATACATTTCTATGGGGAAAATTCCACCCATAAAACTAAGCGTACCCACAAGAAAAATTAACATGATTCAGATTTCCAAAACGTGATAAAAAGCACAGTGGTCATGAGATGAGTGGTCATCACTTTGCTGATGATGTGATTTTTGCGCAATGAAAATACACAGCATCAAAACCTCACTGTTGGAGCGTGGCCTCCGGCAGCCTGTATGACTGCTTATGGAGGCTGTAAGGGTCCTCACTATGGCATTATAAAGCCTTTACATGCTGCCGATCCATGTAATCACTTGCCATTGATTGTTGCTGCAGATTTTGGGTTTTGTCGTGCGCTGCTATAAATTTCTGTACAATGCCTAATAATGCCTGTAAGAAATTCACAAAGATATAAAAAAAAAATATGAGGCATCTGCTAATGAAATAATCGTATAACTTGTATTGTAGAATACTTTTGGAATTGTTAATTTTATTCCAGATACAAACAAATAAAAGAGATACCGGTTTCGGACTGGACTGCAATTTGTTTAAAAAAAGGAAAACAGCTTTCTCTTCCCGGTCCAGCACTGAGTCTCTCCTGCTGATGCCGGCGTCTGTCATCTACAGCGCTGGTGTCATATTGACACCGCTGCAGCCAATAACTGAGCGCAGTGGCTCCGCCTGAGCTCAGTTATTGGCTGCAGTGGTGCACTGACAGACAATTATAGGCACAGGGAGAGCGGTGGAGATTCACTGATGGACTCGCGGAGGGTGAGTTAGGCCTCATTCAGAATTCGTTTTTCTCAATAGAAAAACTGACTGATTAGTTAGATCAGAGTATGGTCCGAGCGTCATCACTTTGTCTCATATGTGTAAAAAAAATAAATAAAATTTCTCTTCTTTCTGACAGAACATCAAAATCGGACCACACTTAGATGTCATCAGAATAATGTCTGATCTTTTTCACGGACTCATACACTTTCATTGTCGATTCTGATCCGACGCTCAGATCAAAAACACTCATGTCTCTGTGATTTTGCACTGACCACTCAGTCCATGGAATATCACAGTCATGTGAATGGCCCCATAGACTGTCATAGGAACGAGTGCTATCTGTGAAAAACACTCATACGCACAAAATGGACATCGGAACGAAGCCTAAAGCATACTTTTTATTTATTTTTTCTGAAGTTGAAAGCCGCCTTTAATCACTGGTCACTATAAGAGCTGATTTTGTTTCTACTTGTTGAGCTCTTCCTAGATAAATTTTGTATATTTTCAAGTATTATAGAATAAAATGTAAGTCCCATTAATCATAATTGAAATTGCACACAGAGTGTTGGTAGCAGCGAGTGACCTCTTATTACTCTGTAGACAGTGGCAAAGGTCCCTGAGCTCTTGACCCTTGATCACCAAGAATGCCATCCACTGTGTTTGCCATAGTGATTTAAGTAAAAAGGTGAATTGGTGAAACCTATGCCCTTCAGAATTTTTAAGTGATCACTGACCTGTTTGACTGCCCCTGACCCGAGTTTCACACTGGTTATCAAGTGTTGTTTTCACAAAAGCTGTAATGATAATAAAGTCCTGCATGTTCCAGTGGAAGTCGGAGTCATTTGTATTCATTTTGCCTTCATGTCATGTTGGCTTTGAGCAGGGTTAGTAAATACAGCATAGTCACAGGAGCAGGACAATAATGGGAGTTTCTTTAAAGTTAGACCGCGAACAATATGCCGTGATTTGCTAAAATCTAAATATTGACTAGGTTATGTCTGTATGCTCACTGGGGCTTCATAAGTAAATAAAACTAATCTTACAAAGCAGTTCTAACATTCTTAGGCTGTGTTCACACTAATGGTAGAATACCACCCTTTTATTGGTAGTGATAGTTTAACAAACTTTAAAGGGTCCTCCATGGAGGATGGGGAAATACAACAGACATGTAGGCTCTACTAAGTACAGAGGAAACTCGTGCAGCATGTGGTCTCACCTATCTTTGCTAAAAACAGACAATTTTTGTGTATTTAGGTTTAAAGGGACCTAGTAAACTAAATAAATTTCATTTCTTACCTGTTGCTCGTAAAACACCTACATATATTGCCATGTTCGGTGATATTATACACTGCTCAAAAAATAAAGGGAACACTCAAATAACACATCCTAGATCTGTATGAAAGAAATATTCTCAATGAATACTTTGTTCTGTACAAAGTTGAATGTGCTGACAACAAAATCACACAAAAATCATCAATGGAAATGAAATTTATTAACCAATGGAGGCCTGGATTTGGAGTCATCCCTAAAATTAAAGTGGAAAAACATACTTCAGGCTGATCCAACTTTGATGTAATGTCCTTAAAACAAGTCAAAATGAGTCTCAGTATTGTGTGTGGCCTCCACGTGCCTGTATGACCTCCCTACAACACCTGGGCATGCTCCTGATGAGGTTGCGGATGGTCTCCTGTGGGATCTCCTCCCAGACCTGGACTAAAGCATCCGCCAACTCCTGGACAGTCTGTGGTGCAGCGTGACGTTGGTGGATGGAGCGAGACATGATGTCCCAGATGTGCTCAATCGGATTCAGGTCTGGGGAACGGACGGGCCCTTCCATAGCTTCAATGCCTTCATCTTGCAGGAACTGCTGACACACTCCAGCCACATGAGGTCTGGCATTGTCCTGCATTAGGAGGAACCCAGAGCCAACCGCACCAGCATATGGTCTCACAAGGGGTCTGAGGATCTCATCTCGGTACCTAATGGCAGTCAGGCTACCTCTGGCGAGCACATGGAGGGCTGTGCGGCCCTCCAAAGAAATGCCAGCCCACAGCATTGCTGACCCACTGCCAAACCGGTCATGCTGAAGGATGTTGCAGTCAGCAGATCGCTCTCCACGGCATCTCCAGACTCTGTCACGTCTGTCACATGTGCTCAGTGTGAACCTGCTTTCATCTGTGAAGAGCACAGGGCGCCAGTGGCGACTTTGACAATCCTGGTGTTCTGTGGCAAATGCCAATCGTCCTGCACAGTGTTGGGCTGTGAGCACAACCCCCATCTGTGGATGTCGGGCCCTCATACCACCCTCATGGAGTCGGTTTCTAATCGTTTGTGCAGACACATGCACATTTTTGGCCTGCTGGAGGTCATTTTGCAGGGCTCTGGCAGTACTCCTCCTGTTTCTCCTTGTACAAAGGCGAAGGTAGCGGTCCTGCTGCTGGGTTGTTGCCCTCGTACGGCCCCCTCCATGTCTCCTGTTAGCGCCTCCAGCCTCTGGACGTTACGCTGACAGACACCGCAAACCTTCTTGCCACTGCTCGCATTGATGTGCCATCCTGGATGAGCTGCACTCCCTGAGCAACTTCTGTGGGTTGTAGAGTCAGTCTCATGCTTCCACGAGTGTGAAAGCACAACCAACATTCAAAAGTGACCAAAACATCAGCCAGAAAGCATTGGTACTGAGATGTGGTCTGTGGTCCCCACCTGCAGAACCACTCCTTTATTGAGGGTGTCTTGATAATTGCCAATAATTTCCATCTATTATTATTCCATTTGCTCAACAGCATGTGAAATTGATTGTCAATCAGTGTTGCTTCCTAAGTGGACAGTTTGATTTTACAGAAGTTTGATTTACGTGGAGTTATATGCTGTTGTTTAAGTGTTCCCTTTATTTTTTTGAGCAGTGTATATTTGTGAAATGATATTCACTTTCTGAGTTACAAAGCCTTTATATTGGGAATTATGTGCATTCCCTGACATTCTTAGTCGCTGCGTTGCTAGTGCTTGAAGTCGCTCACCCTTTATCTACAGCAGGAATATCATCAGAATTCTTTGTAGCTTTCCTGTAACAGTCTGTTGTGGTACATAGGCCAACTATAGTGGAACTGAACATAATGCCGTACGCACAGAATTCAGAGATTAGGTATTAGGGCCTGTGCACACGTTGCAGATTTGTCACAGATTTGTTGCTTTTTTTCTGCTCCGATTTCTTATCAAACCTGCATGGTTTCCTGATTCCAGCCAAGTGAATGAGAATTCTGAAGTCTCCTGCACACGTTGCTTATCTGTGACTTGCAGATTTGGAGCAGATTTAATTCTGCAGCATGTCAATTCTTTCAGTGTTTTTGCTGCAGATTTCACCCATAGTAATGTCATTTGTCTTTTGATTGACTTTGTTCGGTAAGTGTTCCATCTTTTTTGAAAGATGATGGAGAGAAACCTTTTTTTGGGGGAGGGGGGATTTGGTTTCAGTTAATGTTGAAGTCAAGGGATGACTTCATTTGTATCCTTAATTTATTCTGTGTGACAAACTCTTCAGGGTTTGGGACTGTCCTATTAACAACATATATCACCTGTTCACAGGATAGGTAGTGATTTATGTAATGTCTGGGACCCAACATTTTGGACTCTCGCCCACTAACAGTGAATAAACAATTTATATAATTAGTTTTGAGGACTAGAATAAAGTTAACATGTAACCTCAAAAAATAAAATCTATGCTTTATTAAGTAATTTTAAAATACGGACTGACAGACAAATATCCAACCTAGAGGACACAGAGAACCATATCAGGTCACTCAAATCTTATGCATACTTAGTATGTGATCCATGAGCTCTGATCTCACCATATAAGTATGCATAAGATTTGAGGGACCCGATATGGTTCTCTGTGTCCTCTAGGTTGGATATTTGTCTGTCAGTCCGTATTTTAAAATTACTTAATAAAGCATAGATTTTATTTTTTGAGTTTACATGTTAACTTGACTCTCACCCACTACAAGAACAAGAGACCCAAAATCCTTTGTGAATGAAGCACTAGTGAAGCACTGTACCACCATCTGTCAATTACCTGTCTATATTGGTAATAAACTGTTAAAGGGGTTGTCCAGTTCTTTTCTACTCTGCAAACTGTATTTTGGCTGTGACCAGGGACTGCACATCCGCCCCTATTGGGTAACTGCTGTAGCCGCTGTACAGTTAAGAAAACTGTGCTGTTCCTCCCTGCAGCTAATGATGGGGGGGGCGTACTGAGTGTTGCACCTCCACCGATCTAATATTGATGGCCTATACTAAGAATAGGCCATCAATATGAATGTACTGGACAACTCCATTAATGGAGCTTTGGTCGCACATGGTCACTAAAGCTTCATTTTAATGCTTAACTCTCACAGGGGACTTTGGGTCCCCCATTAGCTGGATTAGTAGGGGGTCTTAGCAGCCGTAATCCCAGCAATCATAGATTTATCATCTATCCTTTGATTAATGTTGTATGTGTGACAACCCATGCTCAGAAGGAAAATAGAGCCATCTAATATATATGGATCCTTTAGTAACAGTGCATAGCCTATGGCAAACTGAAGCAAGTGTTTTAATTTTTTCATGATTTGTTTCCATTTTTGTTAGTTTTTTCATAACTTTCTATACAAAACAAGATCCCCTAAAAACAGAAAGCAAACACAGATGTGAACATGGTCTTAGACAAGTATCTATGATAGGCAATGCTGTGTAAGGTCGATATTAATCATTTGAAGTGTAGACCATTTTATCCCGGTTGTTGATATTTTTACCATGTATTATTATAGTGTTTAGTACTATTATACAGCTATTGATTAGCGAGAATAGAGGTTCCCATGTCGTATGAATGTTGTATGGCAGCATAATATGCAGAGGAAACTTGCATGTAAGCCTATGAGAGCGTGCATAATTTCTTCAACTGGAGCTATTGTTACAGGCTGAGCGATGTGTTGATATGTTTATGTACACAGGTTTCTCATTTCCACTGAATATTAATGTACTACCGGCATCTTCAAGCCTTGCGTACTGTGGAAGCAGTGACCGCTTGCTATCCATGGTCTATTTATTTTACGAGTCATTCCGAATGAAGCACATTTCTCCTGTATGGTAATAAAACAGTGGTTGAGGACGCGCTAGCTCTCTTTACATGTACTGTACCCCCATAGCCGGCCTGTCCAGCTGCTGGACTGTCCTGCATTAGGCCTTCTGAGCCTGACTGAACATCTCAATTTCAGTTGTAGTTCTATTAAGGATGATTAGATATTAGACTTGAGCTAAAGATTTTCAGGACCTTAGTTCAGCGGCCATGTTGGTAGCCATGTGAATCTCCTCCTACGTGCATCATTTCTGCTAATCAGAAAATATGGTGGAGGGAAAGAGGAGGCAATGGCCTGGACAAGGCTCCTGTGAATCCTTTTGAACAACTCTACTACATAATATATCCTCCTCAACATTGAAATTCTGACACCAAGAAGGAAAAGTTGTGGAATTATGTAAACCACAGGATTGATAGAAATTTCAATGATAGGCAAATGATGGAAAAAATGGAAATACAATGTTCAAAACATTTACTATTTTATTCAGTATCGAGTATGAGCGCCAAGCACTTACACGCTTTGCATTGCTATCAATCACGTTATTAAAGGGTTTGTCCACTGCTCAGACAACCCCTTCTCAGTTGCTATATTCCCGCATGTACAATAAAACAGCCTATATTTACAGTACCTGTGATGTCAGCATCGGGCCTCTTGCAGTTCGCATGATGTCTCATGAGCCCTGCAGCCAATCCGCATTCACTAATGGGCCGCTTCACTCTCACTTTTTCCAGACAAAACTGACATCCAGAGAAAGTCAGAGAGCAGCAGCTTTCTTTTCTTCCAGATGTCAGTTTCGTCCACAGGAAGTGAGACTGAAGCGGACAATTAGCAGCTGCTGATTGGCTGCAAGACTCGTGACATAAAGTTACGTGAGCCCCCATAGATGCAGCGATCACATCACTGAAATAGCACTGGCAACAGACAGGATGTTTTTATTTTACATGGGGGAACAGAGTATTTGAGGATGGGTTGACCGAGTAGTGGACAACCCCTTCAATCATTGTCTGAGGACTGTCCTTCCACGCTGAAGGCACTTCATCAGGATCCACTGCCTAACTGCCCCCTTTGCAATTGCTACCAGTGACGCCCAGATGTGCTTGACGGGAGAAGTCCAGTGAAGCTGCAGAGGATTGGTTGCACATTTAGGACACAGAGGCTGCTCACAGTAGCTCGAGTAATGTGCAGCCTGGCATCACATACAGCATGGCATTTATACTAGAGACTGAATAATTTGAGATGTTTTGAAAATGTTGTTTCCATTTTTTTCATGATTTACATATTATTAACATGTCAATGTATCCTGGGACTTCCATCGCTCCATGACGTTTCCTTCTTGGTGTTGTAAATTCGAGGAGAATATTTCATATGTTGCTAGGACTACAAGAAATGGTAGTGTCCAGGTAAAACCTTACAGGCTCTGGGCTTTCTCCCCAATACAGCACTACACCCTCTTCATGTGTGGTATCTGGTATTGCAGCTCGGGTTCATTAGTGGCAATATGGTGGAGCCACAATACCAGATGCAACCTGCGGATAGGTGAGGCACTGGTTTTGGAAAACCAAAATATCTATCTATCCATTTTGTATAGCTATGGAGAATATTGTCTATATAAACATTTCTTTTTTTTTTTTCCACTTTGCTAAATATTTGGTCACTATAAATATAGAGCTGATAAGGAACCACAATAATAAAACACTATGGACACAGTTGACCGAAATATGTGGGTAAAACACATTCGTCTTCTAACAAGTCTATTTCTCTAACTTGCATTTGTCTTTTAATTGTTTTACATGAACTTTGAATCAGAAAATCCACCATTGTAAGAAAATCCAAACTACTTAGTGCCAACACCTTCTGTGCTACCGTTTTTATTACCACTGAGAAATGTAGCAAAGTATGGTTAGTGTTATTTAAGGAGCGCTAACTCCCAGCTGTTCACCATGTGCTCTGCTCCTGTGTGTGGGGGAGAGCGCTTTCCCAATGCTCCTATTTGTTTTCCCCACATAAATCTGAGCTTGCGTAAACCCTGCGCACATGCCATGAAGCCATCTGCGAAAGTTCTGGCACTCTTTTGATTGTAACTGAACTAAAATCTAAACTGAGAGTTCTCTAGAGGAGATTTCACAAAGTCACCTAACAATGCACACTGCTGAGTCTGTGCACAACAGGACAGGGACGAGAAACATGACGGCATTGGCATATATGCATGACCTAAGAAAAAGCCTACAGTTACGTTGGTGCTTGCGAGGAGGTAGCATGTGACTTTGTTAGCAGCACTGGATGAACATTTCTCCTATTTGTCGATTTATTATGAAAAATTGATATTATGTTATACATATTATCCTAAAGCTAACAGTGCTTAATACTGAGGACCATTGATCCATTGAGTGGAAGGCTCATTGCTGCGCCATGCTACAAAGCTCAGCACTGAGAGAAGGACCATAAAATGTTATCTGTCTAATTACGTCCTGTGCTATTCTTGCTATCCAATTTGACATCACTGGGAATGGAGGCTCTGAATTAGGAGCCTTTAGTGCAAGTGTGGAAGGAGCTGTTCTCTGCTATTGTTGGCTGCCCAATGAAAATGAATGCAGTGATGATCAAGCATGCACCCCCATCCTTCTAGAAGTTATCACCTATCCTGTGGATAGGTAATAACTTATTTGTATCATAATAAGCCTATGAAGGGGTTATATTGCCCCAATTTTTTGCACATTTTTGGGCAAAAAAAATGTTGACAACTGTGTTAACAGACTTTGTCATTGCTTTAACCATTACATCACATGGTAATAAGTCAGTACAACATAGGGGGAATTCATTTATCAAATAATTATACTCATCTGTGCAGACAATATTTAAAATAAAAGGATTGTTACTCTTTAACGTCATTCGCATTGCGCCATATGATAATGATGCTGACAGAATGTAGTTCTTGCACAGTGCTATAGGTGAACGCAGGGATTTCATGGGCCCAGAAGGTGTGACCTCACTATCTGCCACAGGGTCACTTGTAATATACAGCTCGCCCTCTGATGCAACAATTAAGATTCCATAATAGATATCTACTGGGGTACTAGTTTAACAGAGGGAGAAGTGCTCCCTTGGTAAGTTATCAAGGGTTTGGGTCCCAGCACACTTACAAATGTTGGTGCTCATCTCTCAGAGACCAAAACTTTCCCTGGTCCAATTCAACTTACAAACACATAAAGATGGAGACAAATCTCATCAGAATGCTTTTGCACTTTGAGAAACGTGCAAAATTCAGTTGTCACCATAAAGGGTCAAAGACACAATATTTGCATTGTATATTATGGCCTTCATCAGGCATTGGTGTTAGTGGTTGTCCAAGGAGTGACGGAAAGTTTCAACTCCCCACTACTCAATGGACAACCCCTGACACCACCTGAAAGTGACAAACAATTCTGCTGCGTTGACTCATCAGTTGCGACTTTTTGAAGTGTTGCAAAATTTTGACCTGGTTGTATTCCAGTCCCCTCTGGAGTGAATTTATGTCCATCTGGAATTTTTGTGCAATTTTTGTGGCAGAACGTACATTTTTTTGCACTAAAAGGTTGTAAAAAGGTTAAGGACAAAAATAAGCATTTTTGATAAAATTCATAAACCATGTGGGCTTCCACCATTTTAAATAATTTGGTTCAAAAAACGTTTAATACCACAGGAGTGACGATATTTCTATAGGTAAAAATGTGCTGACGATTCCTCTTCTTTAAGGCGCTACCAATAGGCTGCCTGTCAGTAATTCACTAAGATGTAATATCTGGGATATAGGAGGGGTTGTCTGGGAGTCTAAAATAATGATCTTAACAGCAAGAAACATAACAACTGCTCCATGGACAACATTCTTGTCCCCGCAGTTTACCTGGAGCGATGAGGATCTGTACAGCCTTATGACCACTGCAACCAATCACTGGCCTCAGCTGTGATGATAGCACGTATGGCACAAGATACGAGGCCATTGATTTAAGGCATAGCATTATTCCGGGAATAAATAAACAATGACCAGTAGAACCACCGCAGTTATTTCCTGGAGTGGTGAGGAATTTAACAGGTGAATAATGGTTGTTTTTTCTTTTCTTTTATAACATTTCCTGCTGTTAAGTTAATTTCTTAAAGAGAGTCTGTCATCTCCTTTCTGCTCATTAAACCAGTGACAGCGGACTGTAGCAGATGTGAAAATGTATCTTTGCCGCAGTTAAAATAGGGCTAATGGCTTAAGTTCTTCCCTACATTAAATGCAGCACATAGACAGGGATAGTGCTGTGCATGCGTAGTCCTGGGATCACACAGGGCATGCCCAGAACTTCAATGCAAGAAATGTTAAACAAGCCTCTAGTACCCATTCAAAACCGTGGGTGACATGTTTGGCAAGGTTTATTAACCCCTTCACTTCCTTGCAATTTTCATTTTTTTCCTTTTCGTTTTTTCCTCCCCTTCTTCCAAGAGCCATAACTTTTTTATTCTTCCTTCAATATAGCCATACGAGGGCTTGTTTTTTTGCGGGACGAGTTGTATTGCCATCATTCATTTTATCATGTGATGCACCGGAAAGTGGGGGGAAAAAATCGAAATGTGCTGAAATTGCAAAAAATGTACAGTTCCACAATTGTTTTTTTGTTTTTTTTTATTTACCATGTTCACTATATGGAAAAACTGACCTGCAATTGGCAATATTATTTTCCAGATCAGTATGAGTACGCAGATACCAAACATATATAGTTTTAGGTTGTTTTTTTTATTTAAGTAGTTAAAAAAAAAATCGGAAATTTGTAAGAAAAAATATTTTGCTTCTGTCGCCATTTTCCAATACCCATAATGTCTTAATTTTTCGGGATATAAGGCTGTGTGAGGGCTTATTCTTTGCTACCTGAGCTGATCTTTGTACTGATACCATTTTGGGGTACATACAATGTTTTGATCAATTCTTTTTAGTGCAATGTTGCCGCGGCCCAAAAAATGTATTAGGGCTTATTTTTTGCAGGACGATTTGGTGTTTTCATTTGTACAATTTTTGTTTTTACGCAGGAAAATACTTAGGGAATAAGAAGAACGTAATAAGGTGTTATCCAAAGTAATGTCTTGATCAAAGCTCCCACATGATATGTGGGTGATTTATTGTTACTGCAAATAAAGTTCAGGAAAAAGAAACAAAAGAAAAGGAAAAAAACGTGAAAAAGGGGAGATGCGAAGGCACTTACCAAACAGAAAATTATTGAAATGAAACTTTGGGTAGAAATGTTGGAACTGTGAAGTAAAAAGAATATTGCTTTCAGAAAAAATAAAAATATATATATTTTTTTAAATAGAATTAAAAATGAAGAGTGTGAAAAATTAAAATGAAATGAGTCAAACAAATGATAGAAAAAGATGGTGTTTTAATTTCTGTTTAAACAGTGGAGCGTGAAAAGGGAAAAACCTTTTCCTGGGCAGGACTCAGTAGGGACAGTACCCAGATGAACTCTGTTGAGCGTGAAAAAGTCAGGGAGAGGGATTCAAAGTATTGTCGCAGTGCTGGCTCTTATGAAGAGGTTGCCAGTCCTGACACAGCTGATCAGACTGATCTGTCCCTTACTGTGCAGGGGCTGGAATCACTTCCAGCAATTGCACAGTAGAAGCAGATTGGAGGGAGGAGGGCCTGCTGGAGGCTGGGCATGATGTCAGTTGTGCACTTGCAACCTAATTTGCATAAAGTTTTATTTCTCTGCAATTAGACCTCTCTCTTTCACAACAATGGTATGTTTTCACTTCTGTTACAATTCATTACTATTCTTTTTCTCATACGTGAAAAACAGTACATGTTCTTTTCAGTGTGCTGGATCTATTTTTTGGTCTGTGCATCAGTTTTTACAATCTTTATTGCTTTTGTTTTTCTCGTACGAAGAAAATAATTAACTACTTTTACTCATTAAACAGTAAAAACGGTGGAAGACATCCATGTGCTAACTTTTTTTTTTTTTTACGGGGCCATTGAGATGAATTGAAGAGTTTGGTCTGCCACAGGAATCAAAGTAAGACATAGACATATCTCCTTTTTGGTTTGCTGACAATCAGCACTCAGAAATGGGACACGTGAAAAGGCGCATTGATCTATCCACAAAAGTAACGGATAGCTCCCGTACAAAAAAAGCTGATGTGTCAAAGAACCCTAACAGCTGTGATCGAAGCTAACTTTCATCACTGTTTTTTAGGGCTGAGTCAGACATCCGTAGAAATCGTATGGAGATCTGAACGCAGTGTGCCGGCAGCTCTCCCAACCCAAGTATGACAGCTGCATAGAAATATATGAAGCTGTCACCATCAGCTTGGGAGAGCCGCCGACCAGTTCAAGCACTGCGTTCAGATTTCTGCCTGATTTATATGGCCGTCTGACAGCCAGCACCCTTTCCCACTAAAATGCCGCTGTCAATCGTTGACAGCGGAATTTCGAGAGGTGGCTATATAAATTTCACGCGATCAAATGTCCCTCTTGTCAGGTGGCTGCATTGTGTAAAATTGATCAAAGGTTTCTCCTGAAGGGGGTTAAAGACATTTGTAAAAAATCATTTACATTTTTATATGAATGGAGTTTTTAAGTGAATATAACTTATTCAACAACAACAAAAAGCCCTCATGGCTATAGTGGTGAAAAATAAAAAAGTCAAGGCTCTTGGAAGAAGAGGAGTAAAAAATGAAAATGCAGAAATGAAAATTGGCTTTGATTGGAAGGAGTTTACTGTAATTTGCTGGACTTGATAAAGATACAGTTATATGAAAAAGTTTGGGCACCCCTATTAATCTTAAGCTTAATGTTTTATAAAAATTGGTGTTTTTGCAACAGCTATTTCAGTTTGATATATGTAATAACTGTTGGACACAGTAATGTTTCTGCCTTGAAATGAGGTTTATTGTACTAACAGAAAATGTGCAATCTGCATTCAAACAAAATTTGACAGGTGCATAAGTATGGGCACCTCACCAGAAAAGTGACATTAATATTTAGTAGATCCTCCTTTTGCAAAAATAACAGCCTCTAGTCGCTTCCTGTAGCTTTTAATGATTTCCTGGATCCTGGATGAAGGTATTTTTGACCATTCCTCTTTACAAAACAATTCCAGTTCAGTTAAGTTTGATGGTCGCCGAGCATGGACAGCCCTCTTCAAATGATCCCACAGATGTTCAATGATATTCAGGTCTGGGGACTGGGATGGCTATTCCAGAACTTTGTAATTGTTTCTCTGCATGAATGCCTGAGTAGATTTGGAGCGGTGTTTTGGATCATTGTCTTGCTGAAAGATCCATCCCCTGCGTAACTTCAACTTTGTCACTGATTCTTGAACATTATTGTCCAGAATCTGCTGATACTGAGTGGAATCCATGCGTCCCTCAACTTTAACAAGATTCCCGGTGCCGGCATTGGCCACACAGCCCCAAAGCATGATGGAAGCTCCACCAAATTTTACTGTGGGTAGCAAGTGTTTTTCTTGGACTGCTGTGTTTTTTTGCCGCCATGCATAACGCCTTTTTGTATGACCAAACAACTCAATCTTGGTTTCATCAGTCCACAGGACCTTCTTCCAAAAAGAAATTGGCTTCTCCAAATGTGCTTTTGCATACCTCAGCCAACTCTGTTTGTGGCGTGCTTGCAGAAACGGCTTCTTTCGCATCACTCTCCCATACAGCTTCTCCTTGTGCAAAGTGCGTTGTATAGTTGACCGATGCACAGTGACACCATCTGCAGCAAGTTGATGCTGCAGCTCTCTGGAGGTGGTCTGAGGATTGTCCTTGACTGATCTCACCATTCTTCTTCTCTGCCTTTCTGATGTTTTTCTTGGCCTGCCACTTCTGGCCTTAACAAGAACTGTCCCTGTGTTCTTCCATTTCCTTACTATGTTCCTCACAGTGGAAACTGACAGGTTAAATCTCTGAGACAGCTCTTGGTATCCTTCCCCTGAACAACTATGTTGAATAATCTTTGTTTTCAGATCATTTCACAGTTGTTTTGAGGAGCCCATGATGCCACTCTTCAGAGGAGATTCAAACAGGAGAACAACTTGCAAGTGGCCACTTTAAGTAGCTTTTCTCATGATTGTATACACCTGGCTATGAAGTTCAAAGCTCAATGAGGTTACAAAACCAAAAAAATTGCTTTAGTAAGTCAGTAAAAAGTAGGTAGGAGTATTTAAAACAAGAAAATGATAAGGGTGCCCATACTTATGCACCTGTCAAATTTTGTTTGAATGCAGATTGCACATTATCTGTTAGTACAATAAACCTCATTTCAAGGCAGAAACATTACTGTGTCCAACAGATATTACATATATCAAACTGAAATAGCTGTTGCAAAAACACCAATTTTTATAAAACAGTAAGCTTAAGATTAATAGGGGTGCCCAAACTTTTCATATAACTGTATGTGTATGACACCAAGATTTAGGCTGGAGCCACACAGCAAATTTGGCCCCAACAAAGGTTGTGCACTTAAACATTGCTATATGCTATCACAACATACCGCAAGTGAGTGGAGTCTGATTGCGACCCTCAAGGATCTGCGACAAGCAAGTCACAAAAAGTCCAACTGGGGTAATACACAGCACTGCTAAGACAGTGCTGTATATTACTAATGCAATTATGAGATGGCAGTTTAAAGTCTCCTTGGGGGACCAGTGCATATTGTAAAAATCAAACAAAAAATGTTTTTAAGTGTTTAAAAGAAAAATAAAAGCACCCTCCCTTAATTTACAATTTTTACCCCAAAAAAATGTTTTTATCTGGAGAAAAATATACATAGTTTATATTTGGAGTCGTCTTGTTCGCAATGACACATACTATAACGCTAAATCATTGTTTAGCCCACACCTTGAACACCGAAAACAAAAATTGAGAAAAAAACGCCAAAATTTTAATTTTTATTCATCCTGCCTAAAGAAAAAAAAACTAAATAAAAAGTGAGCAAAAAGTTTTATGCATACAAAATTTTGCCATAAATATTACAACTTGTTATTCAAAAAGAAGCCCTCATACAGCTCTGTAAACAAAAGAATAAAAAACATTATAGCTTTCAAAACATGATGCAAGTAAGAAAAAAAA
Organism: Phyllobates terribilis; assembly: GCF_046119375.1. Classification (NCBI taxonomy): domain Eukaryota; kingdom Metazoa; phylum Chordata; class Amphibia; order Anura; family Dendrobatidae; genus Phyllobates; species Phyllobates terribilis. The sequence continues at coordinate 453,725,133 of NW_027362763.1, read as the reverse complement.
AGCTGAAAAAAGTGATCTTCTTGTGTAAAAGTAGTAAAATGTAAATAAATGGTATAATTGGATATCATCGTAAGAAAAAAAATGTAAAAAACAATATTAACCCCTTCGCAACCTTGGGTTTTGTCGTTTTTGCTTTTTCGTTTTTTGCTCCCCTTGTTCCCAGAGCCATAGCGTCTTTATTTTTTGGACAATATGGCCGTGTGAGGGCTTATTTTTTGCGGGACAAGTTGTACTTTTCAACGCCATTATTAGTTTTACCATATCGTGTACGGGAAAACGGGAAAAAAAATCCAAGTGCGGTAAAATTGCAAAAAAGTGCAATACCACAGTTGTTTTTTATTTATTTTTTTACCACGTTCACTGAATGCTAAAACTGACCTGCCATTCTTATTCTCCAGGTCATTACGAGTTCGTAGACACCAAACATGTATAGGTTATTTTATATTTAAGTGGTGAAAAAAAAATCCAAAATTTGGTAAAAAAAAATAAAAAAAAATTGCGCCATTTTCCGAGACCTGTAGCATCTCCATTTTTCGGGATCTGGGGCTGGGTGAGGGCTTATTTTTTGCGCGCCGGGCTGACATTTTTATTGATAACATTTTGGAGTAGATCCGATGTTTTGATCGCCCGTTATTGCATTTTATTGCAATTTTGCGGCGACCAAAAAACGTAATTCTGGCGTTTAGAATTTTTTTCTCGTTACACCGTTTACCGATCGGATTAATTCTTTTTTTATATTGATAGATGGGGCGATTCTGAACGCGGCGATACCAAATATGTGTATGTGGGGTTTTTTTTTTTAGATTTTATTTTGAATGGGGCGATTTAAACTTTTATATTTTTTTTATATTTTTAAAAACATTTTTTTTTCACTTACTGCATGCTTCAATAGTCTCCATAGGAGACTAGAAGCAGCAGTTGTCTGATCGTCTCTGCTACATACAGGGGATCAGCAGATCCCCTGCATATAGCAGAAATGGTCCTGTGCTATGAGCGCCGACCTCTAGGTGGCGCTCATAGCGACGAGATCATGACAACCACAGGCGTCTGCTGCAGACCCTGGGTTGTCATGCACGCCCATCGGTGACCCGCGATCACGTGACGGGGTCGCCGGTGGGCGGGGCTTATGACGCGCAACCCGGAAGCGCGCGTTAAATGTCGCTGTCGGAGATTGACAGCGGCATTTAACATGTTAACAGCCGCGGGTGGATTGCGATTCCACCCGCGGTTGTTGCGGGCACATGTCAGCTGTAGGAATAAGCTGACATGTGCTCGGTTCAGTGAGGGCTCAGCGCAGCAGCCCTCACTGAACCGGGGTTACGCAAATGTGCGTACTAATACGGCATGGGCTCTAAAGGGGTTAAAATTGCTGAATTTTCTTCATCCATTCACACAAAAAATAGTTTAAGGCCACATTCACAAGTTCAGTGTTTGATCAGTATTTGTATGCCAAAATCAGGAGTGGGTGAAAAATGCAAAAGTGGTGCATGTGTTTCTATTATACTTTTCCCCTGAGTGTTCCACTCTTGATTTTTGCTTACAAATTCTGATGTAAAATACTGACCGAATACTAAATGTGTGAACATGGCCTAAGAGTGATCAAAAAATTGTATTCACCCAAAAATTACATTCACAAAAACTGTAGCTTGTCGTGCAAAAAAATAAGCCTCCACACAACTTTGTAGACGGAAAAATAAAAAGGTATGGTCTAGGAATATGGTGAACCCCCTTCCACCACCTCCATATAAAAGAAAAAGTTTTTGGTAAAAAAAAATTGCGTGAGAGTAGTGAAACATTAAAAACCATTTAAATTATAAATAAAATATTCACCCCCCTTGGCATTTTTCGTGTTTTGCTTTCTCACAACCTGAGATTTCACTGTTTTTTTATGGTTTGCATCAGTTCATGTAAAGAACGTGCCTACAACTGTGAACATTTTTTTTTCTTTTTATTGTGACGCAAACAACAAATAGGACAACATAGCTGAATACTTCAGTGTGCATAATTATTCAGTCAGTACTTTGTAGAGCCTCCTTTTCCAACAATTACAGCTGCAAGTTGCTTTGAAAGTCTCTATGAGCTTTCTACATCTTGCCACTGGGATTTTTGCCCATTCCTCAAGGCAAAACTGCTCCAGCCCCTTCAAGTTAGATGGTTTCCTCTGGTGAATAGCAATCTTCAAGTCTGACCACAGATTCTCAATTGGATTAAGGTCTGGGCTTTGACTAGGCCACTCCAAAACATTTACACGTTTTCACTTCGAGTGTTGCTTTAGCAGTATGCTTTGGGTCATTGTCTTGTTGGAAGGTGAACCTCCATCCCAGTCTCAAATCACTGACAAACTGAAAAAGGTTTTGCTCAAGAATCTCCCTGTATTTCACATCATCCATCTTGCCCTCGACTCGGACCATTTTTCCTGTCCCTGCTGCTGAAACATATCCCCACAGCATGATTCTGCCACCACCATGTTTCACAGTGGGGATGGTGTTCTTGGGGTGATGAGCTATTTTGGTTTGGCACCAGACATGGCATTTACCTTGGTGGCCAAAAAATTAAATTTTGGTCTCATCTGATCACAGGACGTTCCTCCATACATTTGGGGAGTCTTCCACATGTCTTTTGGCAACCTCAAAACGAGCCTTACAATTTTTGTGTGTAAGTAAAGGCTTTTTTCTGCCCACTCTTCCATAAAGGCCACCTCTATGGAGTGTATGGCTTATTGTGGTCATATGGACAGATACTCCAGTGTTTACAGAACTCTTCAGCTCCTTCAGAGTTACCTTTGGTCTCTGGGCTGCTTCTCTGATTAATGCCCTCCTTGCCTTGGCTGAGAGTTTTGGTGGTCTTCTCTTGGCAGGTTTGTTGGGGTACCATATTCTTTCCATTTGATGATAATGGATTTGATGATGCATCGGGAGATCATCGGAGATTGGGATATTTTTTTAGAACCCAACCCTAACTTGTACTTCTTGTTTGGAGATCTCCTTGGTCTTAATGGTGTTGTTTGGTTAGTGGTGCCTCTTGCTTAATGGTGTTGCAGCCTCTGTGGCCTTTCAGAAAAGATGTGTACAGTACAGACCAAAAGATTTTTCTGTATTTTCATGACTATGAAAATTGTAAATTCACACTGAAGGCATCAAAACTATGAATTAACACATGTGGAATTATATACTTAACAAAAAAGTGTGAAACAACTGAAAATATGTCTTATAGTCTAGGTTCTTCAAAGTAGCCACCTTTTGCTTTGATGACTGCTTTGCACACTCTTGGCATTCTCTTGATGAGCTTCAAGAGGTAGTCAGCGGAAATGGTCTTCCAACAATCTTGAAGGAGTTCCCAGAGATGCTTAGCACTTGTTGGCCCTTTTGCCTTCACTCTGCGGTCCAGCTCACCCCAAACCATCTCGATTGGGTTCAGGTCTGGTGACGGTGGAGGCCAGGTCATCTGGCGTAGCACCCCATCACTCTCCTTCTTGGTCAAATAGCCCTTAAACAGCCTGGAGGTGTGTTTGGGGTCATTGTCCTGTTGAAAAATAAATGATGGTCCAACTAAACGCAAACCGGATGGAATAGCATGCCGCGGCAAGATGCTGTGGTAGCCATGCTGGTTCAGTATGCCTTCAATTTTGAATAAATCCCCAACAGTGTCACCAGCAAAGCACCCCCACAACATCACACCTCCTCCTCCATGCTTCACGGTGGGAACCAGGCATGTAGAGTCCATCCGTTCACCTTTCCTGCGTCGCACAAAGACTCGGTGGTTGGAACCAAAGATCTCAAATTTGGACTCATCAGACCAAAGCACAGATTTCCACTGGTCTAATGTCCATTCCTTCTGTTCTTTAGCCCAAACAAGTCTCTTCTGCTTGTTGCCTGTCCTTAGCAGTGGTTTCCTAGCAGCTATTTTACCATGAAGGCCTGCTGCACAAAGTCTCCTCTTAACAGTTGTTGAAGAGATGTGTCTGCTGCTAGAACTCTGTGTGGCATTGACCTGGTCTTTAATCTGAGCTGCTGTTAACCTGCAATTTCTGAGGCTGGTGACTCGGATAAACATCCTCAGAAGCAGAGGTGACTCTTGGTCTTCCTTTCCTGGGGCGGTCCTCATGTGAGCCAGTTTGTTTGTTGCGCTTGATGGTTTTTGCAGCTGCACTTGGGGACACATTCAAAGTTTGCCCAATTATTCGCACTGACTGACCTTCATTTCTTAAAGTAATGATGGACACTCGTTTTTCTTTACTTAGCTGCTTTTTTCTTTCCATAATACAAATTCTAACAGTCTATTCAGTAGGACTATCAGCTGTGTATCCACCAGACTTCTGCACAACACAACTGATGGTCCCAACCCCATTTATAAGGCAAGAAATCCCACTTATTAAACCTGACAGGGCACACCTGTGAAGTGAAAACCATTTCCGGTGACTACCTCTTGAAGCTCATCAAGAGAATGCCAAGAGTGTGCAAAGCAGTCATCAAAGCCAAAGGTGGCTACTTTGAAGAACCTAGAATATAAGACATATTTTCAGTTGTTTCACACTTTTTTGTTAAGTATATAATTCCACATGTGTTAATTCATAGTTTTGATGCCTTCAGTGTGAATTTACAATTTTCATAGTCATGAAAATACAGAAAAATCTTTAAATGAGATGGTGTGTCCAAACTTTTGGTCTGTACTGTATATATTGACAAATCATGTGACACTTAGATTGCACACAGATGGACTTCCTTTGAGTAGGCATGTGACTTATGAAGGTACTTGCTCACACCAGAAATTTTTAGGGGCTTCATAGCAAAAGTGGTAAATACATATGCACATGCCAATTTTTAGTTATTTGAGCCCATAAATTTACTTTATGTCTATTTTCTCACTTCACCAACTTAGACTATTTAGTGCTGATGCATCATACACAAATCAGATTACAAAAATATTTAAACAAAATAGGTAAAAAGCCAAGGGGTTTGAATACTTTCGCAAGCCACTGAATATCAAATTAACTAGTAAACAGTATTTAAAAAAAATAAATTCTGGAATTGTTGTTTCTTTTCTACATTTAAAAAAGTGTAAAAAAAAAAAAGAGAGTAATCAAAAAGTCATATGTGGCAGAAAATGTACATCTTGTCCTTTAAAAAAAGACAAGCCCCCATACAGCTCCATTGACAGAAAATTGGCTCTCAGGCTATGGAAACAAAAAAATAAACATTTTTTTTCAAACTCTGTAATCATTGTACAAAAGTATTAAAGCATAAATAAAACTATGTAAATTTGGGATCCCATAATTGTGCTGAGCCACAGAATAAAGTTAACTTATTTGTGTAGCACCTGAATATTGAAAAATATAAAAAAGAAAAAAATCGTCCAACTGGTTCTGACTTCTAGCGACTTGCTTGTCGTGGTTGCAGTTCCTTGGGGGACAACGCGACCCCATTCACTTGCACTATTCTGCTATGTAGCAGCTTCATACAGCGATCTTGTGCCGTGCCAGCAGTGTATGCCCAGCCTTAGCCTGGCTTCAGTTCTAAGGCTGTGTAATATGACAACTAGGATGTTAGATGTTCATGGTGCCTCTTATGGTCCTCATCTTTCCATGACAGCATGCTGTGTATGCGGTCCTGTAATATTGGATGTGTGCAGCAGTATCGATGATGGCCAACCTCATCTACTTAGTGGTAATTTTTTCTAAACACAACAATAGTTCTGCTTTTATTTATCATTATATTTTAGTCACATTTCATTTGAGAAGAATATCCTCATTGCAGGGACATTATTACCTATCTGTAGTTGATTCACATTTGCAGGTACTCCTCGCGGATTTTCAGCAAATTATTTACCCTACTTTTAGAAGGATTTCTTTCCTTGTATATAGTGATATAATTACAATATCATGCACCATTATTTTATGACATATTTATTTAGTATTTCCTGTGTGTCTAGAATATAATGTGAGAGTAGCCATTTTTACCTTGCTATTTATACACAAGCAGCATATTGTGTCCGGTTTTATTGGATCTGTACAGACGGCACACAGGCAGAATGTGCTTAGATAAATTCATTCTTCTTTTTGTTGCTACTGTTGAGTCCATGGCATTTGCAGAACAGATTGTGGTTTGTAATGAAAAGGGAAACGAAAATGAAAAATATTGAGTGAACAGCAGGGCCCATTTGATGTGATTATGAAGAATGTTGCTTTATTCCGTCTTTTCTGCTGCAATCTGAAAACAGTAGCAGGGGGTTACAGGCAGACTTCATCCTACGATTGTCAATCACTGTCATTTAACATTTGCAATGGGGAGACAGCTTTATGCCGGGCTGCCTGGTCAAATCACAGGCACAGATTTGCAGTTAGTAGTCCATCCAGCCTCCACTAAACAAACAAGGACGGGGCAGTCGCACCAGCATTTCACATAAGAATATAATGGACTCTGCTGACCCCTCTGCCCTCCATTCATCTCCGCTCCAAGCTGAATCAAAGCTTCACTTGCTTTTCTCAATTTCCTTTAATTGCTGTGTGCATGAAGATAAGAAAATTAACAATTTGCATTTAAGAGTCTCAAGCAGGAAATTAATCCAGCAACTCGGTTCAGTGTGAAAATACTAACTATACAGAAGAAGACCGAGCTTGCTAATGTGACCAAATGATTGGTGTAAACTGTGATTGTCTTTTTATGTTGTGTAGTAGAATTCCAATGAATTGTATCCTGTATTGTTACTGTCTGCAATTTATACGTTATACTCATCTCAAAAATACTTTAATATATATAGATTGTCTGTACGTTGCGCTATATAAACAGAATTAATTATATATATATTTATATTATACATATATCTGTGTATATATGTGTGTGTATATACATAAACATATATATATATATATATATATATATATCGGTCCAAATGTAATTAGTGTAAAATTTAATGAAGTTCACTATTCTGTCGAATTCAAACAATTTGCAATTCAGTTTATGCGAATCACCAAAAAACTGCCCTCCACCTATTTAGATGTGACAGAAAATTGCATTAGCCACTGAAGAATCACATGACCCCAGGCACAACCGTGAGGACTTCCCCATAATGCCTTATAGATACCACATAGCATATCGCAGCCAATCAGGAGGGTCTGTCATATTATTTATAAAAGCTGAGGCAGGGAATGCAGCAGACATTTTAGGGTGATTTATGAAAGTGAGAGAATGTTAGATATTACAGCTCAGAAATATATATAGGTAAAGAAAAGCCTCACACATTGGATGAATACTTCAGACAGTAATGTATTGGGCAACTCCAGCAGTGAAGATGTAATCTACGAATAATACAGAGATTTAATTGATAAGAAGAAACAGGAGAGGTGTCAGAAGCAATGCCAGAATCAGCGTGATTAATCAGTGATATGGTGTAGGTAACATCTTTCCTGTTGCATTGGAATTACAATCATCCATTTTTTTTCTTCATCCTTAATGCATTAGCAAGCCAGCACAATAGTCTCTACACACAAAAAATCTGAAATCGGTGTTAGTTAGTACAAGTGACTGTACTGAGTTTTAGTATTTCTTGTGCAATCCTTTTTGTGTTAAGGGGAAAAATAGTTTTTTAAAATCCGAAAGAAAATTCCCCAAAATCCAGACATGTACCTATGATTGTCTACCTCATGAGGTGTGCGTGTCACAATTTTTTTTTTTTTGCACAGCTATTTTACTAGTCTTATTTTAGATCAGTTACGTCACACCAATACAGAGCACTGTTGTAGGTGCTGGCTTTTTGAAAATGTATTTACCTAACAGTTCTTATTGCATCATTTTTGGGAAAGGGCATGAACTACTGACAGGTCAAATAAATAACATTATAGCATGACAATCGCATCACACTTGTTAAATGAACCTGGCACCTGAAAAAATGCTATTTACCTGCAGATATGGAGTTAATCTTCAGGTAAATAGCGTTCTGAACCTGCCCGGCACCTGCACTTAAAGCTTCAATACCAGGAGGAAATTAACTTTCTTCTCCCCCCAGAAGTGTTCTGGTTTCAGCCATGGGGTGGCGCCAGCACGATTTCAGTCACCAGTCTGTGTAAAGGAAACAGCTGCTGAAACTGCGCCCGCCTCCGGCACTGACTGACAGTCGACCCTAATGCTGAGCTGTTGCCAGTCAGTGACATGGGCGCAGTTACAGCCCCTACTCACTATACACAGACTGGTGACACCCCTATGACTGAAAAGAGTGAGCCTTCCGGGAGGAATAAAGTTCATTTCCTCCTGGCAGCGAGTCTTTTAGGGCGAACGCCGGCAGAATGCTATTTACCTGGAGATTAACCCTATATCTGCAGGTTAATAGTGTTTTTTCAGGTTCCCTTTAAAAGATGAAATATATTAATCATCAAATGAACTGACAGGTCTTAAAGTTACTGTATTTGATTAGAAAATGGGCAAAAATAATAATTTGAGCAGCTTTTATAAGGACCAAAATTGTGATATCATTAAGGCATGTTTAGTACCTAACAAAGGTTGTCCAAGAAAGTACAAATTATGAAACATCAGCAGTGTTATGGGTACCTAAGGCTCAATGATTAAGGAGGGGAGCGAAATCTGGTTTGATCCTATAGAAGAGCAACTGTAGAATGAAGTTCTGAAAAGCCTAATGATGGATATGATAGAGGCTCAGTGGTTTGCACTACAGCCTTGCAACTCTGGGGTCCTGGGTTCAAATCCCACCAAGGACAACATCTGCAAGGAGTTTGTATGTTCTCCCCGTGTTTTCGTGGGTTTCCTCCGGGTTCTCCGGTTTTCTCCCACACTCCAAAGACATACTGATAGAGAATGTAGATTGTGAGCCCCAATGGGCACAGTGATGATTATGTATGTAAAGCGCTGTGGAATATGTTAGCGCTAAATAAAAATAAAGATTATTATTAAGGATGTCAGACCCCACATTGCTTCCTTGGCTTGCTGAATATAGCGCTCTGCAGCTGCAGACATCACACAGTGCCCATTCTGAGATCTGTCCAACACCAGAAGAGTCCACTGGGTCTAGTAGGCATGTTAGCATCAAATCTGGACTATGGAGCACATGGATGAAAGCCAAACTGGTGGGAAGGTGTATATAAATGATTGACTCCGCTGTGAAGCACTGAGCGCCTGTGCTGGGTTTAATCCGTTATTCTGTGCTGACAGAGTCCTTTTATAGGGTGGATATATATACTACAATACTCCTATTTTTCCATTTAAGTATACATTAAAATGCAAATTGAGTATTAGAGCAATTGTTTTTTTCTTTTAACACAAACATTTAACATCTCTTCTGTAAATGCTGAATTATATCATCATATAAGACATGGAGGACATTTATGTACAGACTACATGGTAAAGATAGTAAAATATAGATTAGAAATGGCTCTGATAGACACTCATTGGGTGTCCAGATTTCCTTTAGCGTCCATGAGCTAGATTTACAATGTGCTTTTCTGATTTTCTGTCTGTATAAATTCAGGTAGTCATTTAATGTAGAGATGCAGGGAGCTCCCAACCAGTGCACAATGGAGCACAGAATCAGCCATATGGTCGTACAGCTCAGTGACTCGTTTAGCGAGCCTCCTGCTAGGTACCAATGCCCAGAGGAGCCTTTAACAGAAAGTGTGAGAAAACTGTTTACTACTGACAGAAAGGAAAAAAGATGTGTTACCTCACGCACCACATTGTATCGCCGCTGCTGCTTTATTACACATCTTCATGCTATGCGCATTACTGGACATCTTATACCCTGATATTTACATCACCAATCAATCGCTAATCACTTAAACTCCCAATTACATATTCTGCATGGATTGTTATTTACCATGCATTTAGTAGAATATCTGGAAACCATTGGTAGCATAGCTTTATGGGCCTGGAGGTAGCCGTCACCACTGAGCCAAAGGCTACTAGGGCATAAAGGATTGGAAACTACAGGAAAACAGGACCGGTGTAATGTACAATGATGACAATTACAACTTGATAACCTTTGCACATAAACATAAATAGTTATAATTATGATGTCTGCCTGAATACAAATTTAAAAGCGAGGTTCTGATAATAACAATAGTTACAGGAGGAACTGACCGTTATCCCTAAATCTAATTCTGTGGGTTATATAAGAGGTAGGCTATGTGCACACAGCACCTTATAGACGCCGGCATACATAGTTTTTAACGCAGAAGACGCTTCCAGAAGACGCTTTGTAGGACATTTTTTGCTGCTGGAATTTTTATCTTTTATTCCGTATATAACGTAGTGACGGCTTATAAGCCGCTAGAAGCCGGTCACTTCTTTTAGCCACTTCACAGCTTTCAAAGCCTAAAGCAGTTAAAATAAGTTACATAAGACAGAAAAACATGTTCGCTATTTTTGGGGAGGGTGGGGTTAGCGTTTTTTCAGGTGGGTTCCAGGCAGAGACCACCTGAAAAAGACATTGTGTGCACATACCATATAAGGGATTTTCCACTGCTATGACATAGGTCATCAATATCCGCTCTGTAAAGGGCTGGTATCTGTTCAGGCAGCACTTGGATACAAGCAATGTATGGAGCGGACCACCACAGATCTGTGCCACTGATTAGATGCCACTTCCAGGTATTGTAGATCAGCCTGTAATTATTTGAATTGTCCTGTAAAACCCCTGTAAGTGTGAACTCTGCATATTTTGAGTAAGGCACATATTTAACCGACTTTCTGTTTCTGTAGGATGCTGAAGAGTACACTGAGCTTCCTGTCAGACACAACGAAGATCAGATGAACAGCGAGCTGGCGAAACACCTTCCAATTGAAGTGAACCCACATTCCATGGACAGCGCACATACCAAAACACATCTACTGCTACAAGCCCATTTCAGTAGGGCAGCATTACCTTGTCCGGACTATGCCACTGACACCAAAACGGTCCTGGATCAAGCCATAAGAGTGTGTCAGGTAAGTTTGCTCTTTTTGTATCTGTTGTGAACCATTCCTATATACAGTAGGCATCTGTAGGTAAATACATGTCTCCTGATATCAAAGGTTCCTGATATGAGTCAGATTATATCAAGCTAACTCAATCAGAAATATGTTAACATCATATTTCCTCTTTTTGTAGTTCAGAGGAAATTCTACATATTGTATAATTATGGTTTATAATATATTCTGCACTGGAAATAAGTGCTGATCAAACTGTTAACGATTGTATGCTGTAAACCCACGTTTTTGTTTCCATTAATTCAGCACTTAGTGGTTAGGAACTTTTGCTAATCCAGAGTGGGACACATCCATTCTCATGTCGCATTAATACAAATTACTAGATAACATAAAGTCTTGGTGTTTGACAAATTTTGATTTCAGAATATAAATAATTTACAGGTACATTAGTTTACATTGGAATAATGTGGTGCAAAACCCAAGCGTGCTGGACTCATGCTTCACCTAATGTCTACAAACTGATGCGTATTTTTGTCTCTGTAGGGGGATTTTTTTTCTTTTACTTTTTTTAGATTTTCTTTGTGCACTAGATAATTGTAAATCTTCCTATTTTGCTATGATAACAGAATTATCGGATATAAATTATACATATCATCAGCTAAATCACAGATATATAGCAGATATGTATAAATTATTATACAGAATACATTGTTCTTTGTTCAATAGGAAAATGTGATCAATTTTCGGTCATTTAAACCCTTAAGCAACAAGCCTATTTTGGCATTACAGGGGTTGTCCTGAGCCTATCACTTCTGCCTGATCTCCAAGACCTCCAGTCGTACTGTTGCAGAGGGGAGAGTTTGATGCCAGCTGGTATTAGTAGGAGACCTGCATGATACCTGGTGAGCATCAGATGGGTGCTTCATCAACAGTCCCACCTGGAGCCTAGCAGCATCTTGTCTAACCTTTCGAGAAGGGCCCTCACTCCTTTTTGTATCTGTAATGTCTTTTTTGTCTGTACAAGTACCCTCTGAAATGTAAAGTGCTGATGAATATGTTGACGCTATAGAAATACAATTATTATTATTTCAAATCGGATGGAAGAAAAAGGCACAGGACAGGATCTTTAAGACCTGGAGCAATTTTTCTATAACTCTTTTTTCTTTTTCTGCCATGGTAGCTGTATGACGGGCTTGTTTTCGCTGAATACTTTACATTTTTCAATGACACCATTCATAACTCATTAAAAAATGCTTTGGAGGAGAATGGAAAAAAAAACAACAACAATTCCACCATTGTTATCAGTGCAGCTTTGATAACATTTTACTTGTATTCTAAGGGTTAGTACAGTTATGGAAATACTAAATGTGAGTACGTATCATTTTTATGTTTAGAATGTCATTGTAGCGTAAGCAGCTGCATAAGATTCCGCAGCTGCAGAAGCTGCTATCAGGCACGGCCAGACTCCTCATAAAGAATACAGAGATGGTTTATTATCATCTCTGCCTCCATGATCTCTGTATACACAGTTCTGAACAAACATTGTGCATACAGTATAGGACATGCTAACAACACTTCATCCTCTGGAGAAAGCGATCATGTGATGGCTGGCTGCCCAGAGGGAGCAGTAACTGCAGGGTCCTATCAGATCCAGATCAACTGTACAGTGCCACAAGAAAGCTGATTTTGCTCTGTAAGGGTACATGCTCACAACGTCTTTTTCACGCAGGTACGCCAGAATGAACTTACACATTCATATTTAAAAATGACTTGCTGTGCGAAAAGTTCTCAGGTAACGACTGAAAAGACGCTTCAAAAGAAAAGACAAAGATATGTCCTGGGACATCTTGATCCTTAAAAACTCAGTGCACATACCTTCAATGGGGCAAATATACCAACTCCAGTTGCAGGGAAAATCATCAATATAAATACAGTACAGACCAAAAGTTTGGACACACCTTCTCATTTAAAGATTTTTCTGTATTTTCATGACTTTGAAAATTGTACATTCACACTGAAGGCATCAAAACTATGAATTAACACATATGGAATTATATACTTAACAAAAAAGTGTGAAACAACTGAAAATATGTCTTATATTCTAGGTTCTTCACAGTAGCCACCTTTTACTTTCATGACTGCTTTGCACACTCTTGGCATTCTCTTGATGAGCTTCAAGAGGTAGTCACCGGAAATGGTCTTCCAACAATCTTGAAGGAGTTCCCAGAGATGCTTAGCACTTGTTGGCCCTTCTGCCTTCACTCTGCGGTCCAGCTCACCCCAAACCATCTCGATTGGGTTCAGGTCTGGTGACTGTGGAGGCCAGGTCATCTGGCGTAGCACCCCATCACTCTCCCTCTTGGTCACATAGCCCTTACACAGCCTGGAGGTGTGTTTGGGGTCATTGTCCTGTTGAAAAATAAATGATGGTCCAACTAAACGCAAACCGGATGGAATAGCATGCCGCTGCAAGATGCTGTGGTAGCCATGCTGGTTCAGTATGCCTTCACTTTTGAATAAATCCCCAACAGTGTCACCAGCAAAGCACCCCCACACCATCGCACCTCCTCCTCCATGCTTCACAGTAGGAACCAGGCATGTAGAGTCCATCCGTTCACCTTTTCTGCATCGCACAAAGACACGTTGTTTGGAACCAAAGATCTCAAATTTGGACTCATCAGACCAAAGCACAGATTTCCACTGGTCTAATGTCCATTCCTTGTGTTCTTTAGCCCAAACTCGTCTCTTCTGCTTGTTGCCTGTCCTTAGCAGTGGTTTCCTAGCAGCTATTTTACCATGAAGGCCTGCTGCACAAAGTCTCCTCTTAACAGTTGTTGTAGAGATGTGTCTGCTGCTAGAACTCTGTGTGGCATTGACCAGGTCTCTAATCTGAGCTGCTGTTAACCTGCGATTTCTGAGGCTGGTGACTCGGATAAACTTATCCTCAGAAGCAGCAGTGACTCTTGGTCTTCCTTTCCTGGGGCGGTCCTCATGTGAGCAAGTTTCTTTGTAGCGCTTGATGGTTTTTGCAACTGCACATGGGGACACTTTCAAAGTTTGCCCAATTTTTCGCACTGACTGACCTTCATTTCTTAAGGTAATGATGGCCACACGTTTTTCTTTACTTAGCTGCTTTTTTCTTGCCGTAATACAAATTCTAACAGTCTATTCAGTAGGACTATCAGCTTTGTATCCACCTGACTTCTGCACAACACAACTGATGTTCCCAACCCCATTTATAAGGCAAGAAATCCCACTTATTAAACCTGACAGGGCACACCTGTGAAGTGAAAACCATTTCCGGTGACTACCTCTTGAAGCTCATCAAGAGAATGCCAAGAGTGTGCAAAGCAGTCATCAAAGCAAAAGGTGGCTACTTTGAAGAAACTAGAATATAAGACATATTTTCAGTTGTTTCACACTTTTTTGTTAAGTGTATAATTCCACATGTGTTAATTCATAGTTCTGATGCCTTCAGTGTGAATGTACAATTTTCATAGTCATGAAAATACAGAAAAATCTTTCAATGAGAAGGTGTGTCCAAACTTTTGGTCTGTACTGTATGTATTTAAATTAAATATATAGTTAAAATGCCCATCCCCCTTCCAAATGTCATTTTTGAGGGGCACAATGTTTGAAAATGAAAAAAAACACACAAAAAAAAGTAAAAAAAGAAAAGAAAGCTAGTCCAAATCGCTATTTCTGTCAACGCCCGCCACATCAAAAGAGAGATGACCAATACATCAAAATAATTTGTATGGAAAGGGGAACACAATTACTCAATTATTTTAGTTGATCCTTTTATGGTCGTAAAAAAAATAAATAAAATAAAATAAAAAAATATTTTAAAAAAATGTGAGAAAGAGGCTCGTATTTCCTTTCATGGTTTTGAATTGATTGAAAGCTCCTCAAAATAAGTAAAGATGTTTAAAAACATTGTAAATAAAAAGAAACATTTTTACTGATTGTGAATTATTACACAGAAGAAAAGCATATTTATGGTACTGTACTATGTAGAAATCCACAGTAATTGTGTCAATCAACCTAAATGTGAAGTGCATAAAAAAATCCCGCAGTTCTAGAAGCCAATGATCCCTAGGGCGGTAAAAACACTCCCATGGCTGTCTTCTGACTTGACCCTTCTGTGCTGCATTATTAGTAAGGTTGAACATGCTAGCACAATTATTTCACACAACTGTCCTACATTACTAGAAACATTCACGGATAGGAGTCGCCTACCACTAATTGGGGCTGGTGGAATTTTTCTTTAGTGGGCCTTAGGCCAGTTTTATATATCTTTGAAACACTGACCATGCTCAGATTGCAGTACCTGGCCCGTCTGAAGGATATCCTCACCTGAGTGAACTGCATATGAGGCATATATGATACTGTGCTTGTGCTTTTATTCCACGTAGTCTTTTGTGCAGAATATCTGCTACATTTAAGTGTCCCAGCAAAGTGGATGCAATTTCATTGTATTGTGCGGGTTTTTTTTTGGGGGGGGGGATGTTTTGGTGTGTTTTTTCTCTATAGACTTCTTTGGGGAATCTAAAAAAAATGCATGTTAAAGCGTAATTGCATTTTTAAGTACAGGATCAAAGCTTTTCTGTCCAAAAAAATGCATAAAAAAGTCTGCTTCAAATCTGCACCAAAACACATCAAAGAAAGGGAAAATGCATACAAATAATACGATATTCAGAGTAGACTGCAGAATGCATGTAAATAAAAAGCAGACGTAAGAATGCAGCATTTACGCTATGTGTGAACACTGTCTTTTGGTGAACTTTTTCTCTATAGGCTTCCCTGGAGAGCCTGAAATAATGCATTTAAAATGTCAAAAAGATTCAAATCTGCACCCAAAAAAATATTTGGGCCCAGATTCATCATTTGCATTTTTTTAAGTCGCTTTCCTTTTTTTTCTAGTGGTATTACTTGCCTTTTCTGGCGCCAGATTTATCAAAATGGCACATGCGATTCATGAATTCGGCGCAATGTAAAAAATGGGTTTTCTTCCTGTCTTGATCTGCCTTTTAAGAGTTTTGCCGGCAAAAGTAGCAAAAATGGCAGCAAAATTTTGGCATACTCAAATTTAAAAAAAAAACTTACTGGAGTAGAGATGGACCAAATTTTACGACTTTTTAAAAAGTCAAAATTGATGAATCAGGTTAAAACATCTGGAACTGCTGTACACTGCCCTCAAAATAGAAAACAAAAAAACATAAGAAAGCATGTAAAATAGACGTTAAAAAAGGCACAAATAGAATAATGAATTGAAGTTGAATTTCCAAAGGGCAATCGTTTTGTTCACTGGCAGATAAGCCATCAGATGATTCTGGTAGCGGTTCTCTCATAACCAAATTGCCCTAAGGGTGCTTTCACATTGCGTTTAGGCACTTGATCAGTGGCCCCATCAGGGCTTACGTTCGAATCCCCCACAAAACTGAATTCGGACGTATGCACCGACAGTGCCATAGACTATAATGGTGCTGGCTGAGTGAACGTGCTCTCTGCCGTGCATCATTTTCAGAAGGGTACGCCTACTGGAGACGGACACCCAGAGGCAGTCTACTACATCTGAGTGTCCGCCTCCAGTAGGCGTGCCCTCCTGAAAATGATGCACGGCAGAGAGCACGTTCACTCAGCCAGCACCATTATAGTCTATGGCCCGTCGACAAATATGTCCGAATCCCATTTTGGCCCTGTTCGGACATAAGCCCCGAGAGTGCCATTGAACGGGTGCATGGACGCAGTGTGAAAGCACCCTTACTAGAGCAGAAATGCTGCAAAAAAACACATAAAAAATGCAGTAAAAACACAGATTATTATATTCTGTATGTGGGACCATGGACTAAATCTGTATTTTCTACTAAAACCTAAAAATTGCAATAATTAGTCATTTGAAAGCTATGCCAACAGACTGAATAGCGAACGTGTCATGGTAGAGTGACAGATAGGTGAGATTGCTCATTCATTCTTTTGATCCGCTATGTGGTCGTCCGCAGGATTGCATGTGCTCCGCTATTTGTGTCTATTTGTTTCTTTACCCCCCAGAATAACTTGTCATTTATAGCTAGAATGGCTTGGACAGTCAATTTACCATAGTACAGACTGAATCTTTGTGATGTTTTTTCTAGATGGATACGGAGTCCACATACTCCCAGAGAAAGTTATAGACAGGAGAACGGGCGGCCCACCGCATTGATGTACCATTAAATGTCCATCTCTTGACAAAAGCACACGTGTAGAGGCACAAGCTATGGAAATAGTTGTTAAACGTATATAATTTATCTGAGCGTTTCATTTAATACCTGCTTGAAGCAATTTGCTTATTAGTTACGGTTGGTGAACAGAGGTTACATTTTTGTGAAGTTAAGGCTATAGTAAATCTCTGCTCTCACCCCTCCGCTGACCGATGGGTGAACCCAGAGCTACAGGGGGAAACGAGCAGCTAGCAGTTTACTATAATGCTGGGACATTGTAGAATAGCAAGATCATTATTTTATTTATCTCACTACAAGTTAGCATTGCGCCCTGCCGGTGTCAGCTGAGGAGTCATCTGATCTGTAAAATGCCCATAAATTGTGTATACTCTAAAGCCTTTTGACTAAACTGCATTAAGATGCACATCCAAGTAGAGGAGGCATGAAAGCAGCAAGTCATCGCCACCCACCCTTTTGTTGTATGGGAGTGGATAACATGATTAGTGCTTAACCCATTTGGTGTGATCATTTCACTTAAGCATTAGCTGGGAAATGTTAATCACAACTTTAATTCATCCCGCATTAGCATTTTGATTAACTCGGCACTGGCTGGTATACTTGAAGCTCTTACAGCCCCACATAGCGCCTGGAAATGACTTTTTCATTAATTAAGTTTGTTAGACGGCAGCTGATCTTAGGAACAACTGTTGCACGGGAAATTATTATAGAAACACATATTGTGTTATATAGAGGGAGATGTAGATTTTCGCTTCTAGAGGACGTTATTGACAGATGTCCGAAATTGGCTACATTGTGATTTATCGTTGTACTGTTATAAATCATTCATTTTCCTATTTCGTAGCTTAATCGATATTTTATTTAGTGGCAAGAGCGACCATTCATCTAATGTGTATGGGGGCCTTCTACTCTCCCCTCACAGATCATATTGGGAGTCAGCTGGATTTCCAGATAAGCCGCCGCCAGATTATTCTGATAGCGGCTCTCTCATGGAAAATAGAGTGTATGTGGGAGTCAAGAGATATAGCTGTCAGCCGAACGATTGTGTGTATAACAGCAATCTGATGTGTTTGGGAGCTGTAGGGCACCTGGGTCCTAATGGGCAAACTGTAAGGCGACATTCACATATGTCTACTGATCTGTATGGTACAGAAACACCAAAGGGAAACAAATGCCTATAGTGATCCCATGTTTTCACATGGGAGCCATTTTGGAATCCAAAAACATCAGTTGTGATTCAGGACAGAAAACTGCTGTATGATGCATTACTCTACCTGCTGGACTGATGCACAAGGTGCACAAAATGTCATCAGGCTAGTCACAACTGATATACAGGCTCAGTGGTTAGCACTGCTCTTTTTCAGTCATGGGGTTCTGGGTTCAAATCCCACCATGAACCACATCTGCAACGAGTTTGTATGTTCTCCCCGTGTTTGTGTGGGTTTCCTCCGGGTTCTCCAGTTTCCTCCAACACTCCAAAGACGTACTGATAGGGAATGTAGATTGTGAGCCCTGATGGGGACAGCGATGTTATTGTATGTAGAGCTCTGTGGAATTAATGGCGCTGTATAAGTTAGTTAAATCAATAGCTGTATCTAATGGGTCATCTATAATACTGTTGTCTTGTTATGTGGCAAAGGGTCCTATACGTCTACCGATGCCCCAGTGACTGGGTGTGACGGCTACCTCTGCACCCCCATATAGACACAGCCTTGATTTCTATACTGTGGATGGATTTTGTACATGAGCTGTCTAGTCTATTACGAAAGGGTAAAATACAATTTAACTGTTGCTCCTGAAAGTGATTGCAATCTGTGTACATCACTGTACTATACGTTGGTGCTATTTAAAGGGGTTGTCCACTACTTTACATTACCCCCCCCCCCTCAATGTTTTCCTCCGGTGCCCCTAAGACTTTTTGTAAATACCTTATGTTGCAGATAATGCCTGTGAGCGGCGCTATCACTGGCCGCTCACATGCATCACGTGACCCCCAGCTGCAGCCGGCTCTGACATCCGCTGATGTCACGACAAGTGCTGTCAGCAGCCGGGGGTCTTTGTCTTCCTGGTTCCACGATGGCTGCTGGGCTGTGGGTGGGGTTACCCCCCGCGTCACACCCGGCATCCACCGTGCGCTCTGCCTCTCCCCATTCATGGGGAAAGCAAGTGGTGGATGCCGGGTGTGACGCAGGGGGTAACCCTGCCCACAACCCAGCAGCCACCGCGGGGACCTCAGCGCTGAGTTACGCCCCACTTGTCATGACGTCAGCGCGGGGTCATGTGATGTCTGTGAGCGGCCAAGGATAGCGCCTCTCACAGGCAGAAACAGCAACGTAAGGTATTTCCAAAAAGTATTAGCGGCCCTGGGGGGATACATTGGTGGGGTATTATAAAGAAGTGGACAACTTCTTTAAGTAAAGTAAAAAAAAACACTGTAGAATTATTTGTTGCTCTTATTTGTTTGTACACGGCCACAAGTTATCTATAGATGGAATCAAGTTTAACTCGACAAATAATGCACCATCTTGATAACTTGTCCCAGAAGTTAATGTAAGATAATGTACCATTGCCCAAGCCATTGACCGATATCAGGTTAGGTGTAAAATTACACTTTTTTTTGCATCCCGATATACCATGTCTGTGTAATCTGTCAAGTTAAATATGGCTACATCTGTACATCACAGCTGAAAAATGTGTAGGTATTATCCTTAAGTGTAGTATCCATTAAATGTAGTATTGGTCTGTAGACAGAATTATTTTATGTTTTTATTTTAATTAAATTAAAGTTCAAGGATTGTTTTTTTTAAAGTGACCTTCTAGATGGTGACTTTAAGAGTCCCACATAAAGCTAATTTCTGATCCTGCCTCACCCCCATGCTCCATAGGAAAAACATCAAACATTTCCCAGGCCCTCTTGTCATTTGATATTTGGTAACAGATCATATCTAAGGTTTGTCCACCATAAATTGAATAAGGGTTACAATCTACTTTGAATGTAATATGTACAAATTAATCTTTTGTATGACAAGAATGGCTAGCTACTGCACAGTTATCCCAAATATCTACTTGATAGACCTTCAGTCTTCTCATCCTTTATGGGCCAATGAAATGGCAGCTCAGTAGAGATGAAGATGTGGCCATGTCTCATTGTCTGGTTAGGAAGGTGTTGTCTAAGGTCTCATGCATAATGTCATGTGTCACAATTAAGCTCCCATTCAAGTTCTTGAATTTTTCTGATTTCATACTGGGGGATCCAGCTGAAATTTTGGCATGCTCTTTCAGGTACTTTATGTACGCTCCATATATATGTCAACTATGAGGAATGGTGGCATAGAGAAGCTGCCTGGGCAGCCTGCATCCAGCTATGACAATTACCTAAGGATGAATGACAATTTTTGCTGAAACTTTTTGGCATAAAGATATGACCACAAACCCCTTTTGATCTTTGTTACCAGAATAGGAGATCACTAAGAACTTGCTGACTCCATAGAGAGAAGGGAATGCTGACTCCATACCCTGTACATACTTACCAAAGAGGACGGTACTATGCATGATTGGAATTGTAGTCCACCTTGTGAGAACTTAACGGGGCTGTCTCAAAAGGATATGGACCTCATAGATCATACAACCCACTTTGAGTCCATCCTTGTATTACTTAGACAGCCATTCATCTGACTGTCCACCATGTAATACTACTGTACACCTATCCTACGGTGATCGCTGCAGAGAACATGCCTGGCTAACCAAATCAATGGTAGCTGCTGGCTGCATTTTCACAGGGTTTGACTCTTTGAACTATAGTTCATATAACGTTGGTGCATTCGGATTTTTAATTTTATGGTTGGGGTACAAATGGCCACACTAATCCCTGGAGAAGAAACCCTGCTCAGCCATTCATTTGTCATCAGCAGTCATACTGTTGAAAAGTGAAATCTTGCAAATCTCTGTGGATACACAAAGTTTATAGGCCTCAAACCAGCAGCAGCTCTTTAAAGGAAAATGATGTTCTGGTCATGCCCTCCAGCTATACAAGGGAAACTAATGCAGGCAGATTGCTGATGGAAACCTGATGTAATTTTAAACACTTGACTCTCGGGTTATAAAATAACCTGGAAGATGAATTGCAGAAACACATTAATAATTAACCTCATTAATGAAAAGCAAAATATCGCTTGTAAGTTAGATAAACACATACATGCAACACTAACCATCGGGCTGCGAAGGTGTGAGTGATAAATGCTAATATGCAGAGCCAAACATGCCCAAAAGCAATAAATACAACCATTTACTACGGATGCTGCCGCCCAAGATTAATGTTATCAAGTGACCCCCAAAGACATTTCATATTTAGAATGGAGCCGTAAAGGAACATGCTGCAAATGTTGTCACAGATTAACCCTACAGGCCTGAAGGTATGTTCACACGTGATGGTAGTGCTGCATATACAAAATACTACCTTTTAGTAATAAAGCTGTGCTTTTAGCTATCGTAAAGGGTACAGTGCATAGATATCAACATAGAGGACTACTGTGTGTTCAATATCATAATTAAAGGGATTGGCCACTTAGCAAGTCCACAACACACAAAATAAAGAGAACTATCCCTTTAAGTGTTGTATCAGTTTGCTATTTAGAGTTCCTCTTCTAGCCATGGCAGAACATGCAAGGACTCTGTGTGGGACTCCCTAGGGTCTGTGTTACTTAATAGTGCTGCAAAAGGGCCATATTTCGGAGCTATTCTCCCCTGAAGCATTTCCAAATGTTTCTTGTAGAGAATTACAGCTGCATACAACATGGAGCTGCAATCTGTGCATGAGACTTTACAGGGAATGTGTCATGAGGACATGTCCTGGTGTTTGTTAAACTTTTTTTAGGAATTCTTGTTGACTTTTATTTTGTTTTATGTCATTATCTGCCTATAAAGAAAATATTTAAGATTTTATTTTAGCCTCATAATAGACTGAGACTGCCTGTTCTGTAGAGGTCAGTTTTTAATAGTCAACTCACTAGCAGACTTGAATGAAAGGTTACACTTATCTATAGATAGCATATGACCCGCCATTAATGAGCACCTTTCACTAGTATGTGGCGGCCTATTTTAGTTAAGAAATGAATGCAACAGTTACAGTTCTCCATAAAACTTTGTGAGCACCAACTGTCACATCTTATCTCAATAATGGGAAAGTCTGTATTTTAACCGTGAATTGAGAATGTTTAGAATGAAAAATCAGTCCAGGAGGAGAAAGAAGCAGATTTCTCTAATAATAGCTTCTTATTTTGTATTCTTATTACAGCAGGGGATCACAGCTGATTCTTACTTTGAGGTAAAACATTGTCTGAAAACAGGCAGTGAAATGTTTTACCTCACAGAGAGAATCAGCTGTGATCCCCTGCTGTAATGTCTGTATACTCTTTTTCTTCCTCCCCTGCCCAGGAGCTGTGGTATGATCAGACCATGTCCCTGTACGGTCAGACACAGCCATTACACAGTACACAGCAGGGGCACATTTATAAGATTATCTCAGCACAGGAACATTTTATTTAAACACATCCAATTGTGGAAATTATTATTAATCAAAGATCTGTTGATTAAAATTAACTTTTGTTTGTGGCACAACCCCTTTAAATAAAATAGGCAGCCACAAACTGGTGATTGGTAGCGTTTAGCAATAGATGATGGCCACAGCTCACTTCCCATCTCTCTGCACAGAGCATAGCTAAGGAGCTAGCTCTCCAATGGAAATCCCTAGTCTATTGTAGGTTTCTAAATGCTATTACCATATGATCTTAATTAATAATAATGCATAGATGATGCTTTCCCTTTTATGTGATTGGTCAGATACAATGGAGTACACATCCCGTGAACTGTCTGAAAGCTTTTAAGACAAGGCACCTTTACTATCTGATTCTAGCAGCCAAGCGTTCCAATTAGGCCTCGGCTTAATTCATATTGAAATATTTGGATTTTTTGAACCTCCTATGTAATCCATCATCATGGTCTGATAATATCCATCCCTATGTGCACATCGGTGAAGAATGAACATACAGTCAGTGAATTCTGCTGTGGTGCTTCTATATACTGCATTCTTGAAAGAGTCACAATGTGCTGGTAAAATTGTAGCAACTGGTAGATTTCCATGAAGGGTTACAAGCACTCCAAAACCCTGCCTGAAATCCCAGGTTAATAAACTTAGCCCTATGGCATTATAAGAGACTTACTCACCAATGATTCTGTTACCACCGACGTTAATTAAGAACAAAAGCCGGCACTGAAAGAGAATTACCTATTACATAAGGGATTTGCCGCCAGGATGAGATATGTAAAAAGTAACCTTTATTCTATCAAAAATTGAAAGAGACGAAAATTGTAGATTAAAGTACAACGCTCAAATGCAATTTGCTAGATTTGGATAAAAATATATACAAAGAGAATATGTGGTAAGTTAAAAAAAAAAAACCATCAGCTCGTTCATTGATGCATGGTAAATAACACGCCTGTTGTTACCCCCATTCCTACGAAAAACTGTTGATTTTAGTTGTCAAGGGAGACTCTCTGATTTACTACAGCGAGGCTTGATCAATGCTGGTATCAGCCGGTGCCCTAATGAATAGCGGGGAGTGTCGTGAACTTGTGCTTGATTTACAATTAGCTTCCCTGCTACTGTCCAGCTAACTGGAAGCTGCACAGAGAGCCAGGCTCAGCTGCGGGCATACTGACTTTAATAGACCGCAGAATGCATACAAGGAACTTCATTTCCCTCGATTTGGAAATTAGCATGTTTTTGTCCAAAGTGTGGGGAAAAAATAATAGCCATAGGTAGCGTCATGAGGCAGTAGAAATGAAGTGACCCCATACCTCTGTTCACAAGCAAATATGGATGCCTAAATACAGGAATTGTCCGAATTTGTTTATTGCTACATACAGCATATGTAGCAAGTAACCCCAAGACTTCTGATAGAGGTCCAAGTCCATCCCACAAAGGTGGGAGGCACTAGAGCGAAATAAGCAGCTTACTATGTACGAATTCCATATATAATCAGTAGTCTGTAAGCTAAGCTCCCCCTAGTGGTGGCTGCAGGCGGCCAAAATAAGTAGTGGGTTTGCAAAAATGGAACCTGACTGCTATAAAAATGTATTATTAATACATAAATCAATAGTACACATGAAAATCAGCAAATTTGTAATATATCTTATCAGAGAAATCTGCTTCTTTCTCGCCTCTTTCACTCTCACTTCATGGATAATATCAGTATTCAGTGAAGACCGATATTTCAGATTCTGAGATAGGAGATTAGATTTGGTAATTGTACAATTCTATGGAAGAGGGATGACTAGTGGCCGGCATAAACATTCTGTTGCAACAGTTACAGTTCTCCATAGAACTTTATGAGCACCAACTGTCATTTCCTATCTCAGGAATGGGAACGCTTGTATTTACTGAAGGCACATTATACCTGTGAATTGAGAATTTTTAGAATGAAAGATCTCTCCAGGAGGAGTAAGAAGTAGATTTATTTATTAAGATATATTACAAAGCTTCTTATTTTCACATATACTATTGATTTATGGAAAAAAATATAAAATGATAGTTACTTTTTAATTTAGTTATTGCAGAACAAAATAATGTTCAAGCATAGACCTTCCCTTTAAGAAAAATTTCCATGTTGGTAGAAGTCCTGTGCAAGTCCAGCTAAGTTAATGTTTGTCTAGATCAGGGGTCTCAAACTCGGCTGGGTATATGGGCCGCACATGGAAAAAATTAGAATTTGGGGGGCCGCATTCTTTGTTCAATGTGACATTTTTAGTGATACCATTTTTTTTGTATACACCTTTTGAACATTTTTGCCGTGTTTATTTTTTTATGGCTTGGGTCGTTATGGATGTGGCGATAATAAACGTGCACTTTTTTGTGTTTACTTTAGTTTACATATAAAACAGCATTTTTAGTGCCCAATATTTTTTCATGCTTTATTTTATTTTTTATTTTTTTTACAATTTTATTTCCCCCAATTGGCCACATACAGTAATATTGTTTTACAATTAGCATCATATAGTAATAATAGAAAACATCTTGTAGTAATGTTCCCCATCCAAGTCCCCATCTTGTACTAATGTGCCCCATCCAGGTCCCCATCCTGTGGCTATGTGCCCCATCCAGGTCCCCATCCTGTAGCAACGTTCCCCATCCTGGCGCCCATCTTGTACTAATGTGCCTCATCCAGGTCCCCATCTTGGGGCTATGTGCCCCATCCAGGTCCCCATCCTGTGGCAATGTTCCCCATCCAGGTCCCCATCTTGTGGCTCTGGTCCCCATCTTGTGGCTCTGTGCCCCATCCAGGTCCCCATCTTGTGGCTCTGTGCCCCATCCAGGTCCCCATCTTGTGGCTCTGTGCCCCATCCAGGTCCCCATGTTGTGGCTCTGTGCCCCATCCAGGTCCCCATCTTGTGGCTATGTGCCCCATCCAGGTCCCCATCTTGTGGCTATGTGCCCCATCCAGGTCCCCTCTTGTGGCTATGTGCCCCATCCAGGTCCCCATCCTGTGGCTATGTGCCCCATCCAGGTCCCCATCTTGTGGCTATGTGCCCCATCCAGGTCCCCATGTTGTGGCTCTGGTCCCCATCTTGTGGCTCTGTGCCCCATCCAGGTCCCCATCTTGTGGCTATGTGCCCCATCCAGGTCCACATGTTGTGGCTCTGTGCCCCATCCAGGTCCACATCTTGAGGCTCTGTGCCCCATCCAGGTCCCCATCCTGTGGCTATGTGCCCCATCCAGGTCCCCATCTTGTGGCTATGTGCCCCATCCAGGTCCCCATGTTGTGGCTATGTGCCCCATCCAGGTCCCCATCTTGTGGCTCTGTGCCCCATCCAGGTCCCCATCTTGTGGCTCTGTGCCCCATCCAGGTCCCCATCTTGTGGCTATGTGCCCCATCCAGGTCCCCATCTTGTGGCTATGTGCCCCATCCAGGTCCCCTCTTGTGGCTATGTGCCCCATCCAGGTCCCCATCCTGTGGCTATGTGCCCCATCCAGGTCCCCATCTTGTGGCTATGTGCCCCATCCAGGTCCCCATCTTGTGGCTATGTGCCCCATCCAGGTCCCCTCTTGTGGCTATGTGCCCCATCCAGGTCCCCATCCTGTGGCTATGTGCCCCATCCAGGTCCCCATCCTGTGGCTATGTGCCCCATCCAGGTCCCCTCTTGTGGCTATGTGCCCCATCCAGGTCCCCTCTTGTGGCTATGTGCCCCATCCAGGTCCCCATCCTGTGGCTATGTGCCCCATCCAGGTCCCCTCTTGTGGCTATGTGCCCCATCCAGGTCCCCTCTTGTGGCTATGTGCCCCATCCAGGTCCCCTCTTGTGGCTATGTGCCCCATCCAGGTCCCCTCTTCTGGCTATGTGCCCCATCCAGGTCCCCTCTTGTGGCTATGTGCCCCATCCAG
This sequence comes from Phyllobates terribilis, assembly GCF_046119375.1. Taxonomy (NCBI): domain Eukaryota; kingdom Metazoa; phylum Chordata; class Amphibia; order Anura; family Dendrobatidae; genus Phyllobates; species Phyllobates terribilis. The sequence continues at coordinate 453,698,569 of NW_027362763.1, read as the reverse complement.
GTCCCCATCCTGTGGCTATGTGCCCCATCCAGGTCCCCTCTTGTGGCTATGTGCCCCATCCAGGTCCCCTCTTGTGGCTATGTGCCCCATCCAGGTCCCCTCTTGTGGCTATGTGCCCCATCCAGGTCCCCATCCTGTGGCTATGTGCCCCATCCAGGTCCCCATCTTGTGGCTATGTGCCCCATCCAGGTCCCCATCCTGTGGCTATGTGCCCCATCCAGGTCCCCATCCTGTGGCTATGTGCCCCATCCAGGTCCCCTCTTGTGGCTATGTGCCCCATCCAGGTCCCCTCTTGTGGCTATGTGCCCCATCCAGGTCCCCTCTTGTGGCTATGTGCCCCATCCAGGTCCCCTCTTGTGGCTATGTGCCCCATCCAGGTCCCCTCTTGTGGCTATGTGCCCCATCCAGGTCCCCATCCTGTGGCTATGTGCCCCATCCAGGTCCCCTCTTGTGGCTATGTGCCCCATCCAGGTCCCCTCTTGTGGCTATGTGCCCCATCCAGGTCCCCTCTTGTGGCTATGTGCCCCATCCAGGTCCCCATCCTGTGGCTATGTGCCCCATCCAGGTCCCCATCTTGTGGCTATGTGCCCCATCCAGGTCCCCATCCTGTGGCTATGTGCCCCATCCAGGTCCCCATCCTGTGGCTATGTGTCCCATCCAGGTCCCCTCTTGTGGCTATGTGCCCCATCCAGGTCCCCATCCTGTGGCTATGTGCCCCATCCAGGTCCCCATCTTGTGGCTATGTGCCCCATCCAGGTCCCCATCTTGTGGCTATGTGCCCCATCCAGGTCCCCTCTTGTGGCTATGTGCCCCATCCAGGTCCCCATCCTGTGGCTATGTGCCCCATCCAGGTCCCCATCCTCTTGCTATGTGCCCCATCCAGGTCCCCTCTTGTGGCTATGTGCCCCATCCAGGTCCCCTCTTGTGGCTATGTGCCCCATCCAGGTCCCCATCCTGTGGCTATGTGCCCCATCCAGGTCCCCATCCTCTGGCTATGTGCCCCATCCAGGTCCCCTCTTGTGGCTATGTGCCCCATCCAGGTCCCCTCTTGTGGCTATGTGCCCCATCCAGGTCCCCTCTTGTGGCTATGTGCCCCATCCAGGTCCCCATCCTGTGGCTATGTGCCCCATCCAGGTCCCCTCTTGTGGCTATGTGCCCCCTGTGCTGTTCTTCACACACATAAAATAGAAAAAAAAAAAGATGATTCTCACCTGTCCTCCGTTCCCTCGGCGGCCTTCCTGCAGATGTGGCCCGCAGGCACCACAGAGTCCGACCCCTTGACGATCCCGACCTGGTCCAGGAGGAGCCGCCGACAGCAGCGCTGAATTGCCACACAGAGACTGTCTCCCAGCACTGCATTTCCAATGCCAGCCGCTGGCCAATCAGAGGCCAGCAGCTGACATTTGCATATGGCAATGACGTCATACTCGCTGCGCCGACACGCAGATATCAGCTGCTGGCCTCTGATTGGCCAGCGGCTGGCATTGGAAATGCAGTGCTGGGAAACAGTCTCTGTGCGGCAATTCAGCGCTGCTGTCGGCGGCTCCTCCTGGACCAGGTCGGGATCATCAAGGGGTCTGTGCCTGCGGGCCGCATAAAGCAGCCTCAGGGGCCGCATGCGGGCCGCGTGTTTGAGACCCCTGGTCTAGATGATGACCTAATGTTTTCAATGCTTCTCTGTAGAAGCCGATTACCTTTAATGAATCTGCAACTCCCGTATATCTAATAAACATATTTAAGAAATAATTGAACTCCCTATGAAATAAGAATTCTGCAGTGTTTCTGCCTTGTGCCATTTTTCTGTGAGTCTTCTCAGACTTGTATGACATAATTGTCAGCGGGATGTCACCAGGCATGGTGGAATGGTTACACCTAGTTATTAATTCATACATTTCCAGGAGGTATAACAGCAGAACTGCCCATTGCAGAGTTAGAAGAAAACGTGCCCCAGAAATGTTATTTAGGCCATGTGCACACGTTCAGTATTCTGTCAGTATTTCACATCAGTATCTGTAAGCCAAAACCAGGAGTGGGTGATAAATCCAGAAGTGGTGATGTGTTTCTATTATACTTTTCCTCGGATCGTTCCACTCCTGATTTTGGCTTACAAATACTGAGGTAAAATACTGACCAAATACTGAACGTGTGCAGGTGACCATAAGGGGTATGCAAGTACTTAACCAGAGAGATCCAGTTTATCTTTAAATAATGAATCTATAATATATACTTATTATCAAATTTACTATTTTTATCAACAAGTTACAGAACATAGACCAAATTGTCACCATGGTCACATGACGTGCTAATTACATTATTGCTCAGCAGTGAGAGCCATAATTCCATTCGCACTGCTGAGGACACTGATTGTCTGCAGCGGTTATGTGCCACAAGCTTGTTAACAAAGACAATGTTAACAAAACAATGAGCAAACAGGAGAAAGAGACAGGGATGACCATTGAGTGTCAGCTCTTGATTTATGGGGTAAAGAACAAGTGAGTACTGTTAAAGGGTCGGTCCAGTTTTCTTTCTTCAGGAGCACATCACGCTCCAGCCTCCTGACAATTTGTTTGCTGGGGGACTATGAGCTCCTGAATGACAGGCCAGCTGCACTTCCGAAATATGCCCTTCCATTGTTACTATATAAGACCGCTTTGTCTCTGCAGCATCAGGATCACAGTGGGACTGAAGCTGGGAGGGATAAGGAGCTAAGCGCGCGCTCCATCGCCATCCTCGAGGTGGAAGTCAGCTTGTAAGCGCTGCGCATGTTCAGCCCATAGCTGTTCCCCTTAGCAGTGAGCCCTGAAGATTTGCAAACATGTTTTTACAAGCACTATGCATATTTACCCATCAAAGAAGATAGGATTAACTCTTTGGTTTATTTATTTTGCAATATTTGCAGCTGTTTTTTTTTTATTTTTATTTTGCATATTTTTAACATTGGCTTTTTTTAACTGAAATCTATGAAGGTCCAACTAATATAAGTAATGGGGTTCTGACAGAACATAAAGAAGAGAAACAATGAGGGTCCGTGCCCACGATGCGTTTTTGCTGCGGAATTTTTGCAGCGTAAACGCTTGGGAAACGCTTGGTAAGCCTTCACCCATGGCCCCCAATGAAATTCCGCACTTTCAATGCCCATGCTGCGGATTTTTCCGCAGCTTTTTTGATGCGCTCAAAAATCCGCAGCATGTCCATTATTTGTGCGTTTACGCATGCGGAATTGCCATCTACAATGCATTAGAAAACGCCTGGCAATTCTGCATGAGTAAAACGCGCGAAAAACGCATGTCAAATTCCGCATGCGTTTTTACGGGCAAGGAGATGCAGAAATGAAGCGGAAATTTTCTGCTTCATTTCTGCATCGTGGGCACATAGCCTGAGGCTGTGTGCCCACTATGCGTTTTTCATGCGTTTCTGATGCGTTTTTTCCACAGCGTAAACGCTTGGTAATACGTGCCCCATGATCCCCAATTAAAATCTGCATGTTCTGTGCCCATGCTGTGGAATTTTCTGCAGCGGATTTTCCTTGCGGAAAAATCCGCAGCATGTCCATTATTTGTGTGTTTCTGCATGCGGATTTGAGGTCCCAATACATTTGAAAAACGCAAGTCAAATTCGCATGCAAAAACGCGTCAAAAACGCATGTAAAATCTGCAAGTGTTTTTACATGCAGAAACGCTGCAGAAATTTTCTGCTTCATTTCTGCATCGTGGGCACATAGCCTGAGAGCCTAAATATAAACTTCTAATAAAAAAAAGAAATGAATTGTTGTGAAATCTGCATGTTAATGAAGTAATACGTATACTGTGGAGGGGATGTGATGCTTATACTGTGGAGGGAAAGTAATGTGTCCACTGTGGAGGGGATGTGATGCGTATACTGTGGAGGGGATGTAATGTGTATACTGTGGAGGGGATGTAATGTGTACACTGTGGAGGGAAAGTAATGCGTATACTGTGGAGGGGATGTGATGCGTATACTGTGGAGGGGATGTGATGCGTATACTGTGGAGGGGATGTAATGTGTATACTGTGGAGGGGATGTGATGCGTATACTGTGGAGGGGGATGTAATGTGTATACTGTGGAGGGGATGTGATGCGTATACTGTGGAGGGGATGTGATGCGTATACTGTGGAGGGGATGTAATGTGTATACTGTGGAGGGGATGTGATGCGTATACTGTGGAGGGGATGTAATGTGTATACTGTGGAGGGGATGTAATGTGTACACTGTGGAGGGAAAGTAATGTGTATAGTGTGGAGGGATGTAATGTGTACACTGTGGAGGGAAAGTAATGTGTCCACTGTGGAGGGGATGTGATGCGTATACTGTGGAGGGGATGTAATGTGTATACTGTGGAGGGGATGTAATGTGTACACTGTGGAGGGAAAGTAATGTGTATACTGTGGAGGGGATGTAATGTGTACACTGTGGAGGGAAAGTAATGTGTCCACTGTGGAGGGGATGTGATGCGTATACTGTGGAGGGGATGTATTGTGTATACTGTGGAGGGGAAGTAATGTGTATACTGTGGAGGGGATGTATTGTGTATACTGTGGAGGGGAAGTAATGTCTATACTGTGGAGGGGATGTAATGTGTACACTGTCGAGGGGATGTAATGTGTACACTGTGGATGGGATGTAATGTGTATACTGTGGAGGGGATGTATTGTGTATACTGTGGAGGGGATGTATTGTGTATACTGTGGAGGGGAAGATATGCGTATACTGTGGAGGGGAAGTAATGCGTATACTGTGGAGGGGATGTAATGCGTATACTGTGGAGGGGTAGTAATGCGTATACTGTGGAGGGGATGTATTGTGTATACTGTGGAGGGGGTGTATTGTGTATACTGTGGAGGGGAAGTAATGTGTATACTGTGGAGAGGATGTAATGTGTACACTGTGTAGGGGATGTAATGTGTACACTGTGGATGGGATGTAATGTGTATACTGTGGAGGGGATGTAATGTGTATACTGTGGAAGGGATGTAATGTGTATACTGTGGAGGGGATGTATTGTGTATACTGTGGAGGGGATGTAATGGGGACACTGTGGAGGGGTTGTATTGTGTATACTGTGGATGGGATGTATTGTGTATACTGTGGAGGGGATGTAATGTGTAGACTGTGGAGGGGATGTAATGTGTATACTGTGGAGGGGATGTATTGTGTACACTGTGGAGGGGATGTAATGTGTATACTGTGGAGGGGATGTATTGTGTATACTGTGGAGGGGATGTAATGGGGACACTGTGGAGGGGTTGTATTGTGTATTCTGTGGATGGGATGTATTGTGTATACTGTGGAGGGGATGTAATGTGTAGACTGTGGAGGGGATGTAATGTGTATACTGTGGAGGGGATGTATTGTGTACACTGTGGAGGGGATGTAATGTGTACACTGTGGAGGGGATGTAATGTGTAGACTGTGGAGGGGATGTAATGTGTATACTGTGGAGGGGATGTATTGTGTATACTGTGGAGGGGGATGTAATGTGTAGACTGTGGAGGGGATGTAATGTGTATACTGTGGAGGGGATGTAATGTGTACACTGTGGAGGGAAAGTAATGTGTATAGTGTGGAGGGATGTAATGTGTACACTGTGGAGGGAAAGTAATGTGTCCACTGTGGAGGGGATGTGATGCGTATACTGTGGAGGGGATGTAATGTGTATACTGTGGAGGGGATGTAATGTGTACACTGTGGAGGGAAAGTAATGTGTATACTGTGGAGGGGATGTAATGTGTACACTGTGGAGGGAAAGTAATGTGTCCACTGTGGAGGGGATGTGATGCGTATACTGTGGAGGGGATGTATTGTGTATACTGTGGAGGGGAAGTAATGTGTATACTGTGGAGGGGATGTATTGTGTATACTGTGGAGGGGAAGTAATGTCTATACTGTGGAGGGGATGTAATGTGTACACTGTCGAGGGGATGTAATGTGTACACTGTGGATGGGATGTAATGTGTATACTGTGGAGGGGATGTATTGTGTATACTGTGGAGGGGATGTATTGTGTTTACTGTGGAGGGGAAGATATGCGTATACTGTGGAGGGGAAGTAATGCGTATACTGTGGAGGGGATGTAATGCGTATACTGTGGAGGGGTAGTAATGCGTATACTGTGGAGGGGATGTATTGTGTATACTGTGGAGGGGGTGTATTGTGTATACTGTGGAGGGGAAGTAATGTGTATACTGTGGAGAGGATGTAATGTGTACACTGTGTAGGGGATGTAATGTGTACACTGTGGATGGGATGTAATGTGTATACTGTGGAGGGGATGTAATGTGTATACTGTGGAAGGGATGTAATGTGTATACTGTGGAGGGGATGTATTGTGTATACTGTGGAGGGGATGTAATGGGGACACTGTGGAGGGGTTGTATTGTGTATACTGTGGATGGGATGTATTGTGTATACTGTGGAGGGGATGTAATGTGTAGACTGTGGAGGGGATGTAATGTGTATACTGTGGAGGGGATGTATTGTGTACACTGTGGAGGGGATGTAATGTGTATACTGTGGAGGGGATGTATTGTGTATACTGTGGAGGGGATGTAATGGGGACACTGTGGAGGGGTTGTATTGTGTATTCTGTGGATGGGATGTATTGTGTATACTGTGGAGGGGATGTAATGTGTAGACTGTGGAGGGGATGTAATGTGTATACTGTGGAGGGGATGTATTGTGTACACTGTGGAGGGGATGTAATGTGTACACTGTGGAGGGGATGTAATGTGTAGACTGTGGAGGGGATGTAATGTGTATACTGTGGAGGGGATGTATTGTGTATACTGTGGAGGGGGATGTAATGTGTAGACTGTGGAGGGGATGTAATGTGTATACTGTGGATGGGATGTATTGTGTATACTGTGGAGGGGATGTAATGTGTAGACTGTGGAGGGGATGTAATGTGTATACTGTGGATGGGATGTATTGTGTACACTGGAGGGGATGTAATGTGTATACTGTGGAGGGGATGTATTGTGTATACTGTGGAGGGGATGTAATGGGGACACTGTGGAGGGGTTGTATTGTGTATACTGTGGATGGGATATATTGTGTATACTGTGGAGGGGATGTAATGTGTAGACTGTGGAGGGGATGTAATGTGTATACTGTGGAGGGGATGTATTGTGTACACTGTGGAGGGGATGTAATGTGTATACTGTGGAGGGGATGTATTGTGTATACTGTGGAGGGGATGTAATGGGGACACTGTGGAGGGGTTGTATTGTGTATTCTGTGGATGGGATGTATTGTGTATACTGTGGAGGGGATGTAATGTGTAGACTGTGGAGGGGATGTAATGTGTATACTGTGGAGGGGATGTATTGTGTACACTGTGGAGGGGATGTAATGTGTACACTGTGGAGGGGATGTATTGTGTATACTGTGGAGTGGAAGTAATGTGTATACTGTGGAGGGGATGCAATGTGTATACTGTGGAGGGGATGTAATGTGTATACTGTGGAGGGGAAGTAATGTGTATACTGTGGAGAGGATGTAATGTGTACACTGTGTAGGGGATGTAATGTGTACACTGTGGATGGGATGTAATGTGTATACTGTGGAGGGGATGTAATGTGTATACTGTGGAAGGGATGTAATGTGTATACTGTGGAGGGGATGTAATGGGGACACTGTGGAGGGGTTGTATTGTGTATACTGTGGATGGGATGTATTGTGTATACTGTGGAGGGGATGTAATGTGTAGACTGTGGAGGGGATGTAATGTGTATACTGTGGAGGGGATGTATTGTGTAGACTGTGGAGTGGAAGTAATGTGTACACTGTGGAGGGGATGTAATGTGTATACTGTGGAGGGGATGTAATGTGTAGACTGTGGAGGGGATGTAATGTGTAGGCTGTGGAGGGGATGTAATGTGTATACTGTGGAGGGGATGTAATGTGTAGACTGTGGAGGGGATGTATTGTGTATACTGTGGAGGGGATGTAATGTGTAGACTGTGGATGGGATGTATTGTGTATACTGTGGAGGGGATGTAATGTGTAGACTGTGGAGGGGATATAATGTGTATACTGTGGATGGGATGTATTGTGTACACTGTGGAGGGGATGTAATGTGTATACTGTGGAGGGGATGTAATGGGGACACTGTGGAGGGGTTGTATTGTGTATACTGTGGATGGGATGTATTGTGTATACTGTGGAGGGGATGTAATGTGTAGACTGTGGAGGGGATGTAATGTGTATACTGTGGAGGGGATGTGATGCGTATACTGTGGAGGGGATGTGATGCGTATACTGTGGAGGGGATGTAATGTGTATACTGTGGAGGGGATGTGATGCGTATACTGTGGAGGGGATGTAATGTGTATACTGTGGAGGGGATGTAATGTGTACACTGTGGAGGGAAAGTAATGTGTATAGTGTGGAGGGATGTAATGTGTACACTGTGGAGGGAAAGTAATGTGTCCACTGTGGAGGGGATGTGATGCGTATACTGTGGAGGGGATGTAATGTGTATACTGTGGAGGGGATGTAATGTGTACACTGTGGAGGGAAAGTAATGTGTATACTGTGGAGGGGATGTAATGTGTACACTGTGGAGGGAAAGTAATGTGTCCACTGTGGAGGGGATGTGATGCGTATACTGTGGAGGGGATGTATTGTGTATACTGTGGAGGGGAAGTAATGTGTATACTGTGGAGGGGATGTATTGTGTATACTGTGGAGGGGAAGTAATGTCTATACTGTGGAGGGGATGTAATGTGTACACTGTCGAGGGGATGTAATGTGTACACTGTGGATGGGATGTAATGTGTATACTGTGGAGGGGATGTATTGTGTATACTGTGGAGGGGATGTATTGTGTATACTGTGGAGGGGAAGATATGCGTATACTGTGGAGGGGAAGTAATGCGTATACTGTGGAGGGGATGTAATGCGTATACTGTGGAGGGGTAGTAATGCGTATACTGTGGAGGGGATGTATTGTGTATACTGTGGAGGGGGTGTATTGTGTATACTGTGGAGGGGAAGTAATGTGTATACTGTGGAGAGGATGTAATGTGTACACTGTGTAGGGGATGTAATGTGTACACTGTGGATGGGATGTAATGTGTATACTGTGGAGGGGATGTAATGTGTATACTGTGGAAGGGATGTAATGTGTATACTGTGGAGGGGATGTATTGTGTATACTGTGGAGGGGATGTAATGGGGACACTGTGGAGGGGTTGTATTGTGTATACTGTGGATGGGATGTATTGTGTATACTGTGGAGGGGATGTAATGTGTAGACTGTGGAGGGGATGTAATGTGTATACTGTGGAGGGGATGTATTGTGTACACTGTGGAGGGGATGTAATGTGTATACTGTGGAGGGGATGTATTGTGTATACTGTGGAGGGGATGTAATGGGGACACTGTGGAGGGGTTGTATTGTGTATTCTGTGGATGGGATGTATTGTGTATACTGTGGAGGGGATGTAATGTGTAGACTGTGGAGGGGATGTAATGTGTATACTGTGGAGGGGATGTATTGTGTACACTGTGGAGGGGATGTAATGTGTACACTGTGGAGGGGATGTAATGTGTAGACTGTGGAGGGGATGTAATGTGTATACTGTGGAGGGGATGTATTGTGTATACTGTGGAGGGGGATGTAATGTGTAGACTGTGGAGGGGATGTAATGTGTATACTGTGGAGGGGATGTAATGTGTACACTGTGGAGGGAAAGTAATGTGTATAGTGTGGAGGGATGTAATGTGTACACTGTGGAGGGAAAGTAATGTGTCCACTGTGGAGGGGATGTGATGCGTATACTGTGGAGGGGATGTAATGTGTATACTGTGGAGGGGATGTAATGTGTACACTGTGGAGGGAAAGTAATGTGTATACTGTGGAGGGGATGTAATGTGTACACTGTGGAGGGAAAGTAATGTGTCCACTGTGGAGGGGATGTGATGCGTATACTGTGGAGGGGATGTATTGTGTATACTGTGGAGGGGAAGTAATGTGTATACTGTGGAGGGGATGTATTGTGTATACTGTGGAGGGGAAGTAATGTCTATACTGTGGAGGGGATGTAATGTGTACACTGTCGAGGGGATGTAATGTGTACACTGTGGATGGGATGTAATGTGTATACTGTGGAGGGGATGTATTGTGTATACTGTGGAGGGGATGTATTGTGTTTACTGTGGAGGGGAAGATATGCGTATACTGTGGAGGGGAAGTAATGCGTATACTGTGGAGGGGATGTAATGCGTATACTGTGGAGGGGTAGTAATGCGTATACTGTGGAGGGGATGTATTGTGTATACTGTGGAGGGGGTGTATTGTGTATACTGTGGAGGGGAAGTAATGTGTATACTGTGGAGAGGATGTAATGTGTACACTGTGTAGGGGATGTAATGTGTACACTGTGGATGGGATGTAATGTGTATACTGTGGAGGGGATGTAATGTGTATACTGTGGAAGGGATGTAATGTGTATACTGTGGAGGGGATGTATTGTGTATACTGTGGAGGGGATGTAATGGGGACACTGTGGAGGGGTTGTATTGTGTATACTGTGGATGGGATGTATTGTGTATACTGTGGAGGGGATGTAATGTGTAGACTGTGGAGGGGATGTAATGTGTATACTGTGGAGGGGATGTATTGTGTACACTGTGGAGGGGATGTAATGTGTATACTGTGGAGGGGATGTATTGTGTATACTGTGGAGGGGATGTAATGGGGACACTGTGGAGGGGTTGTATTGTGTATTCTGTGGATGGGATGTATTGTGTATACTGTGGAGGGGATGTAATGTGTAGACTGTGGAGGGGATGTAATGTGTATACTGTGGAGGGGATGTATTGTGTACACTGTGGAGGGGATGTAATGTGTACACTGTGGAGGGGATGTAATGTGTAGACTGTGGAGGGGATGTAATGTGTATACTGTGGAGGGGATGTATTGTGTATACTGTGGAGGGGGATGTAATGTGTAGACTGTGGAGGGGATGTAATGTGTATACTGTGGATGGGATGTATTGTGTATACTGTGGAGGGGATGTAATGTGTAGACTGTGGAGGGGATGTAATGTGTATACTGTGGATGGGATGTATTGTGTACACTGGAGGGGATGTAATGTGTATACTGTGGAGGGGATGTATTGTGTATACTGTGGAGGGGATGTAATGGGGACACTGTGGAGGGGTTGTATTGTGTATACTGTGGATGGGATATATTGTGTATACTGTGGAGGGGATGTAATGTGTAGACTGTGGAGGGGATGTAATGTGTATACTGTGGAGGGGATGTATTGTGTACACTGTGGAGGGGATGTAATGTGTATACTGTGGAGGGGATGTATTGTGTATACTGTGGAGGGGATGTAATGGGGACACTGTGGAGGGGTTGTATTGTGTATTCTGTGGATGGGATGTATTGTGTATACTGTGGAGGGGATGTAATGTGTAGACTGTGGAGGGGATGTAATGTGTATACTGTGGAGGGGATGTATTGTGTACACTGTGGAGGGGATGTAATGTGTACACTGTGGAGGGGATGTATTGTGTATACTGTGGAGTGGAAGTAATGTGTATACTGTGGAGGGGATGCAATGTGTATACTGTGGAGGGGATGTAATGTGTATACTGTGGAGGGGAAGTAATGTGTATACTGTGGAGAGGATGTAATGTGTACACTGTGTAGGGGATGTAATGTGTACACTGTGGATGGGATGTAATGTGTATACTGTGGAGGGGATGTAATGTGTATACTGTGGAAGGGATGTAATGTGTATACTGTGGAGGGGATGTAATGGGGACACTGTGGAGGGGTTGTATTGTGTATACTGTGGATGGGATGTATTGTGTATACTGTGGAGGGGATGTAATGTGTAGACTGTGGAGGGGATGTAATGTGTATACTGTGGAGGGGATGTATTGTGTAGACTGTGGAGTGGAAGTAATGTGTACACTGTGGAGGGGATGTAATGTGTATACTGTGGAGGGGATGTAATGTGTAGACTGTGGAGGGGATGTAATGTGTAGGCTGTGGAGGGGATGTAATGTGTATACTGTGGAGGGGATGTAATGTGTAGACTGTGGAGGGGATGTATTGTGTATACTGTGGAGGGGATGTAATGTGTAGACTGTGGATGGGATGTATTGTGTATACTGTGGAGGGGATGTAATGTGTAGACTGTGGAGGGGATATAATGTGTATACTGTGGATGGGATGTATTGTGTACACTGTGGAGGGGATGTAATGTGTATACTGTGGAGGGGATGTAATGGGGACACTGTGGAGGGGTTGTATTGTGTATACTGTGGATGGGATGTATTGTGTATACTGTGGAGGGGATGTAATGTGTAGACTGTGGAGGGGATGTAATGTGTATACTGTGGAGGGGATGTATTGTGTACACTGTGGAGGGGATGTAATGTGTACACTGTGGAGGGGATGTATTGTGTATACTGTGGAGGGGATGTATTGTGTATACTGTGGAGGGGATGTAATGGGGACACTGTGGAGGGGTTGTATTGTGTATTCTGTGGATGGGATGTATTGTGTACACTGTGGAGGGGATGTAATGTGTACACTGTGGAGGGGATGTATTGTGTATACTGTGGAGTGGAAGTAATGTGTATACTGTGGAGGGGATGCAATGTGTATACTGTGGAGGGGATGTAATGTGTATACTGTGGAGGGGATGTAATGTGTAGACTGTGGAGGGGATGTAATGTGTATACTGTGGAGGGGATGTAATGTGTAGACTGTGGAGGGGATGTAATGTGTATACTGTGGAGTGGAAGTAATGTGTACACTGTGGAGGGGATGTAATGTGTAGGCTGTGGAGGGGATGTAATGTGTATACTGTGGAGGGGATGTAATGTGTAGGCTGTGGAGGGGATGTAATGTGTATACTGTGGAGGGGATGTAATGTGTATACTGTGGAGGGGATGTAATGTGTAGGCTGTGGAGGGGATGTAATGTGTATACTGTGAAGGGGATGTAATGTGTAGACTGTGGAGGGGATGTAATGTGTATACTGTGGAGTGGAAGTAATGTGTACACTGTGGAGGGGATGTAATGTGTATACTGTGGAGGGGATTTAATGTGTAGACTGTGGAGGGGATGTAATGTGTAGGCTGTGGAGGGGATGTAATGTGTATACTGTGGAGGGGATGTAATGTGTAGACTGTGGAGGGGATGTAATGTGTAGACTGTGGAGGGGATGTATTGTGTATACTGTGGAGGGGATGTAATGTGTATACTGTGGATGGGATGTATTGTGTATACTGTGGAGGGGATGTAATGTGTAGACTGTGGAGGGGATATAATGTGTATACTGTGGATGGTATGTATTGTGTACACTGTGGAGGGGATGTAATGTGTATACTGTGGAGGGGATGTAATGTGTAGGCTGTGGAGGGGATGTAATGTGTATACTGTGAAGGGGATGTAATGTGTAGACTGTGGAGGGGATGTATTGTGTACACTGTGGAGGGGATGTAATGTGCACACTGTGGAGGGGATGTATTGTGTATACTGTGGAGGGGATATATTGTGTATACTGTGGAGGGGATGTAATGGGGACACTGTGGAGGGGTTGTATTGTGTATTCTGTGGATGGGATGTATTGTGTACACTGTGGAGGGGATGTAATGTGTACACTGTGGAGGGGATGTATTGTGTATACTGTGGAGTGGAAGTAATGTGTATACTGTGGAGGGGATGCAATGTGTATACTGTGGAGGGGATGTAATGTGTATACTGTGGAGGGGAAGTAATGTGTATACTGTGGAGAGGATGTAATGTGTACACTGTGTAGGGGATGTAATGTGTACACTGTGGATGGGATGTAATGTGTATACTGTGGAGGGGATGTAATGTGTATACTGTGGAAGGGATGTAATGTGTATACTGTGGAGGGGATGTAATGGGGACACTGTGGAGGGGTTGTATTGTGTATACTGTGGATGGGATGTATTGTGTATACTGTGGAGGGGATGTAATGTGTAGACTGTGGAGGGGATGTAATGTGTATACTGTGGAGGGGATGTAATGTGTAGACTGTGGAGGGGATGTAATGTGTAGACTGTGGAGGGGATATAATGTGTATACTGTGGATGGGATGTATTGTGTACACTGTGGAGGGGATGTAATGTGTATACTGTGGAGGGGATGTAATGGGGACACTGTGGAGGGGTTGTATTGTGTATACTGTGGATGGGATGTATTGTGTATACTGTGGAGGGGATGTAATGTGTAGACTGTGGAGGGGATGTAATGTGTATACTGTGGAGGGGATGTATTGTGTACACTGTGGAGGGGATGTAATGTGTACACTGTGGAGGGGATGTATTGTGTATACTGTGGAGGGGATGTAATGTGTATACTGTGGAGGGGATGTAATGTGTATACTGTGGAGGGGATGTAATGTGTACACTGTGGAGGGAAAGTAATGTGTACACTGTAGAGGGGATGTATTGTGTATACTGTGGAGGGGATGTATTGTGTATACTGTGGAGGGGAAGTAATGTGTACACTGTGGAGGGGATGTAATGTGTATACTGTGGAGGGGATGTAATGTGTATACTGTGGAGGGGATGTAATGTGTATACTGTGGAGTGGAAGTAATGTGTATACTGTGGAGGGGAGGCAATGTGTATACTGTGGAGGGGATGTAATGTGTACACTGTGGAGGGGATGCAATGTGTATACTGTGGAGGGGATGTGATGCGTACACTGTGGAGGGGATGTAATGTGTATACTGTAGAGGGGAAGTAATGTGTATACTGTGGAGGGGATGTATTGTGTATACTGTGGAGGGGATGTATTGTGTATACTGTGGAGGGGATGTAATGTGTAGGCTGTGGAGGGGATGTAATGTGTATACTGTGGAGGGGATGTAATGTGTAGACTGTGGAGGGGATGTAATGTGTAGGCTGTGGAGGGGATGTAATGTGTATACTGTGGAGGGGATGTAATGTGTAGACTGTGGAGGGGATGTAATGTGTAGACTGTGGAGGGGATGTATTGTGTATACTGTGGAGGGGATGTAATGTGTATACTGTGGATGGGATGTATTGTGTATACTGTGGAGGGGATGTAATGTGTAGACTGTGGAGGGGATATAATGTGTATACTGTGGATGGGATGTAGTGTGTACACTGTGGAGGGGATGTAATGTGTATACTGTGGAGGGGATGTAATGGGGACACTGTGGAGGGGTTGTATTGTGTATACTGTGGATGGGATGTATTGTGTATACTGTGGAGGGGATGTAATGTGTAGACTGTGGAGGGGATGTAATGTGTATACTGTGGAGGGGATGTATTGTGTACACTGTGGAGGGGATGTAATGTGTACACTGTGGAGGGGATGTATTGTGTATACTGTGGAGGGGATGTATTGTGTATACTGTGGAGGGGATGTAATGGGGACACTGTGGAGGGGTTGTATTGTGTATACTGTGGAGGGGATGCAATGTGTATACTGTGGAGGGGATGTAATGTGTATACTGTGGAGGGGAAGTAATGTGTATACTGTGGAGGGGATGTAATGTGTACACTGTGGAGGGAAAGTAATGTGTACACTGTAGAGGGGATGTATTGTGTATACTGTGGAGGGGATGTAATGTGTATACTGTGGAAGGGATGTAATGTGTATACTGTGGAGGGGATGTAATGGGGACACTGTGGAGGGGTTGTATTGTGTATACTGTGGATGGGATGTATTGTGTATACTGTGGAGGGGATGTAATGTGTAGACTGTGGAGGGGTTGTATTGTGTATACTGTGGATGGGATGTATTGTGTATACTGTGGAGGGGATGTAATGTGTAGACTGTGGAGGGGATGTAATGTGTATACTGTGGAGGGGATGTAATGTGTAGACTGTGGAGGGGATGTAATGTGTAGACTGTGGAGGGGATGCAATGTGTATACTGTGGATGGGATGTATTGTGTATACTGTGGAGGGGATGTAATGTGTAGACTGTGGAGGGGATATAATGTGTATACTGTGGATGGGATGTATTGTGTACACTGTGGAGGGGATGTAATGTGTATACTGTGGAGGGGATGTAATGAGGACACTGTGGAGGGGTTGTATTGTGTATACTGTGGATGGGATGTATTGTGTATACTGTGGAGGGGATGTAATGTGTAGACTGTGGAGGGGATGTAATGTGTATACTGTGGAGGGGATGTATTGTGTACACTGTGGAGGGGATGTAATGTGTACACTGTGGAGGGGATGTATTGTGTATACTGTGGAGGGGATGTAATGTGTATACTGTGGAGGGGATGTAATGTGTATACTGTGGAGGGGATGTAATGTGTACACTGTGGAGGGAAAGTAATGTGTACACTGTAGAGGGGATGTATTGTGTATACTGTGGAGGGGATGTATTGTGTATACTGTGGAGGGGAAGTAATGTGTACACTGTGGAGGGGATGTAATGTGTATACTGTGGAGGGGATGTAATGTGTATACTGTGGAGGGGATGTAATGTGTATACTGTGGAGTGGAAGTAATGTGTATACTGTGGAGGGGAGGCAATGTGTATACTGTGGAGGGGAGGCAATGTGTATACTGTGGAGGGGATGTAATGTGTACACTGTGGAGGGGATGCAATGTGTATACTGTGGAGGGGATGTGATGCGTACACTGTGGAGGGGATGTAATGTGTATACTGTAGAGGGGAAGTAATGTGTATACTGTGGATGGGATGTAATGTGTATACTGTGGAGGGGATGTATTGTGTATACTGTGGAGGGGATGTATTGTGTATACTGTGGATGGGATGTAATGTGTATACTGTGGAGGGGATGTAATGTGTATACTGTGGAGGGGATGTATTGTGTATACTGTGGATGGGATGAATTGTGTATACTGTGGATGGGATGTAATGTGTATACTGTGGTTGGGATGTAATGTGTATACTGTGGATGGGATGTATTGTGTATACTGTGGATGGGATGTAATGTGTATACTGTGGATGGGATGTAATGTGTATACTGTGGAGGGGATGTAATGTGTATACTGTGGAGGGGATGTAATGTGTATACTGTGGAGGAGATGTATAAGTACCGTTTACCTTCAATTCTGTTATTGCTGTGCTTTACATTGCTTTCTCCTTACACAACCCATTTAATGTTCCCTCCCACACACTTTTTTCATTAAATGCATTAATCCATGAGTGGGTTACAGTTTGTGTGATCAGAGTTGCGATTATTATTCCCACTATCTTCTGTATGTATTTTTCCTGTAGTAATAATAAAGCTAGGAGAGCTGATCTATAGTGCTATAGTGCATCCTTTACATGGCCAATTCTGCTCTTCTTGAGAATTTCTCTAATTTAATTGAAGCTGTCGGTAAACACGTCTTTTGTTGAAAGAAGCTTTGGGTGTTGTTTGTCTTAAGTCCACAGCCTCATGTTTGTCTGTAAAACATTGGACTCAATGCTATGACTAAGCGTTGGGGGGTAAAACGTAGGGGTATACCTATGTTCTGGCTGCTTTATTGGCAGGGGGATTTGTACAGATAGTGTTCACATGATATTATGTTTCTTTTAGGGAGAATCCAGATTTTATTTCAGTCACTGTACTAAGATGGTATAAAGCTCAGCTAAACACTAAAGCTCCTTTCCAGATAGGCGGCAGTGTACATCCCCGTCATCTCCAGGACTGCAGAACATGATGATGAATTATCCTGCAGCTCCATGAACTGGACAAGTCACGTTTAGAAGAGTCTTCTGTCTGTGACCAAGTATCTAACACGTCCTGGCAAGGGCACGTCTTCTGCTTGATGCTCCTTATTTAGGATGGATTTTTAGTGCTTCTCTTCCCCTCTGTAGTGTGCTATACTATTCAGTGTACATGTAACTCCACATTCCCAAAGTGTAACCCTCAAATAAAAAGAGGCCCAAATAACCATGCCAAACATAGTAAGTTAGTAACATGTCCATACAATCATTTCATGTACAGCACTGCCGCCATATACACTGCATCACCTAAGTAGCAATGCATTTCAGAGGTACAATACAGTGCATAAATAATGGCAGCATACAGTGAGCAAATAACAGGTCCAAACATTGTGGTGGTCATAGGACTCAGACCTCGTAAAGCTTTGTTACACCAATGCTTCCACCTGTTAGAAATTGGATTTGTCAACAGATTTCATAATACAAACTGCACCCATTGTTAAAAAGATCGAATAGACCTGGTGAGGCTGGTGTGCTGTCTTTGAAAATCAATTTCAGAAAGGCTGTATAGTGCTCAAATTAAAACGGGCTAACCAAATTGTAATGAATATAAGGATTAAAAAGTCAGTCTAACAAGTGAAGAAACCCTTATTATTAAAAGACAACTACATTAATGGGTATACATTAAAAAGTGCGAAGAGAGAGAAAAAAAGAAAAAAAAATATATACAGTTATATGAAAAAGTTTGGGCACCCCTATTAATCTTAAGCTTAATGTTTTATAAAAATTGGTGTTTTTGCAACAGCTATTTCAGTTTGATATATGTAATAACTGTTGGACACAGTAATGTTTCTGCCTTGAAATGAGGTTTATTGTACTAACAGAAAATGTGCAATCTGCATTCAAACAAAATTTGACAGGTGCATAAGTATGGGGACCTCACCAGAAAAGTGACATTAATATTTAGTAGATCCTCCTTTTGCAAAAATAACAGCCTCTAGTCGCTTCCTGTAGCTTTTAATGATTTCCTGGATCCTGGATAAAGGTATTTTTGACCATTCCTCTTTGCAAAACAATTCCAGTTCAATTAAGTTTGAAGGTCGCCGAGCATGGACAGCCCTCTTCAAATGATCCCACAGATGTTCAATGATATTCAGGTCTGGGGACTGGGATGGCCATTCCAGAACATTGTAATTGTTCCTCTGCATGAATGCCTGAGTAGATTTGGAGCGGTGTTTTGGATCATTGTCTTGCTGAAAGATCCATCCCTTGTGTAACTTCAACTTTGTCACTGATTCTTGAACATTATTGTCAAGAATCTGCTGATACTGAGTGGAATCCATGTGTCCCTCAACTTTAACAAGATTCCCGGTGCCGGCATTGGCCACACAGCCCCAAAGCATGATGGAACCTCCACCAAATTTTACTGTGGGTAGCAAGTGTTTTTCTTGGAATGCTGTGCTTTTTTGCCGCCATGCATAACGCCTTTTTGTATGACCAAACAACTCAATCTTGGTTTCATCAGTCCACAGGACCTTCTTCCAAAAAGAAATTGGCTTCTCCAAATGTGCTTTTGCATACCTCAGCCGACTCTGTTTGTGGCGTGCTTGCAGAAACGGCTTCTTTCGCATCACTCTCCCATACAGCTTCTCCTTGTGCAAAGTGCGTTGTATAGTTGACCGATGCACAGTGACACCATCTGCAGAAAGTTGATGCTGCAGCTCTCTGGAGGTGGTCTGAGGATTGTCCTTGACTGATCTCACCATTCTTCTTCTCTGCCTTTCTGATGTTTTTCTTGGCCTGCCACTTCTGGCCTTAACAAGAACTGTCCCTGTGTTCTTCCATTTCCTTACTATGTTCCTCACAGTGGAAACTGACAGGTTAAATCTCTGAGACAGCTCTTGGTATCCTTCCCCTGAACAACTATGTTGAATAATCTTTGTTTTCAGATCATTTGACAGTTGTTTTGAGAAGCCCATGATGCCACTCTTCAGAGGAGATTCAAACAGGAGAACAACTTGCAAGTGGCCACTTTAAGTAGCTTTTCTCATGATTGCATACACCTGGCTATGAAGTTCAAAGCTCAATGAGGTTACAAAACCAAAAAAAGTGCTTTAGTAAGTCAGTAAAAAGTAGGTAGGAGTATTTAAAACAAGAAAATGATAAGGGTGCCCATACTTATGCACCTGTCAAATTTTGTTTGAATGCAGATTGCACATTTTCTGTTAGTACAATAAACCTCATTTCAAGGCAGAAACATTACTGTGTCCAACAGTTATTACATATATCAAACTGAAATAGCTGTTGCAAAAACACCAATTTTTATAAAACATTAAGCTTAAGATTAATAGGGGTGCCCAAACTTTTTCATATAACTGTATATATATTTCCTCCTTTCTAGTCCGTCTTTCCCAGCCTCCTGATGAACTGTATTCTGGAGGGTAAACGCGTCAGAACCATGATTATGGACACCTATTAGTAGAAGTATGTATCAGTCTAACTGCTGTTGCTTAACTCATAAAATGTTAATTTTAATATTGGAAGTATAAAGGATTACACAGCTATTCTGAAATATACTTTCAAAGTAAAGTACAGCAGCCTCACCAGGTTTAAGAGATATGTATATTAATGTTAGTATATAGTTTATATTGTGTGATTTGATAACAGATCCACTATAATTTATAATTAATTAACTGTTAATACTGTTGTCCTTTTTAAGAGTTGTGACAACTATTGATTTCAATGGGAGAACATTCCATGTAATATATTGTCAAAAAGCTAAGAAACCCAGCTCTAACCTTGTTCTGCTGCATTGCTTGGGTTCATCAGCCCCCCACCACCACCGATATAATTCTTCTTAAATATCAAAGCATTTGTTTTTCTTTCAGATGTCTTATCTTTGCTATTCCTATGTAAATCACCATTGACTTTTTGGCTCTATACAGTGTACAGTATTTATTTTCCTCTATGCATTTCTAGGTTTCTTTTGATATGTAATACGTATGAATATACAGTTAATCTACCATCTGATACTTTCATTCTATGGAGAGAAAAAAATGAAAGTCATATATCTTTTAGTTATATGAAATAGGCATGTACTGTATACTTTTAGACAGGTGTGGAAAAATTGCTGCAAAGTAAGAAAGCTTTCAAAAATAGAAATATTAATAGTTTATTGTTATCAATTAGCAGAATTCAAAATGAATGAACAAAAGAGAAATCTAAATCAAATCAATATTTAGTGTGACCAGCGTCATCAATTCTTCTAGATCTACTTGCGCACAGTTTTTGAATGGACTCAGTAGGGAGGTTGTTCCACACATCCTGGAGAACTAACTACAGATTTTCTGTGTATGAAGGTTTGCACAAATCCTTCTGTGTCTTGATGTAATCCCAGACAGACTTGATGATCTCGAGATCAGAGTCCTGTGAGGAGCATATCACTTCCAGGACCTCTTGTTCTTCATTACACTGAAGATAGTTCTCAATAACATTGGCTGTATGTTTGGGGTCATTGTCCTGTAGAATATATATGGAGCCAATTAGACGACTCCCTGATGATATTGCATGATGATAAGTATCTGCCTGTATTTCTCAGCATTGAGGAAGCCAATAATCCTGACTCCCACTCCATTTTCAATAATCCAGCACCATACTCGTCATGCTTCACTCTTTCCAGAAGACATGCATTATTGTAATTTTCTTCAGCCATTCAGTAAATAGACCGCCTTCGGTTACAGCCTAATATTTCACATTCTGACTCAACAGTCCAGAGCACCGACTACCATTTTTGCACCCTATTTCCTTTATTTTTGTACATAGTTAAGTCACTTGGCCTTTTTTTCCTTTTTGAAGATGTGATTTTTTGGCTTCACTTCCATGCAGACTAGTTCTGGCCAAAGTTCTCCAAACAGTAGATGGATGTGATTGGGTCCCATTGGTTGGTACCAGCTCTGAAGTGATGGCACTGTTGTACATCTTCCAATTTTGAAGGGCAGTAAGCATGATGTGTATTTCTTGGCTGACCACTGTATATACTGTACAGTCCTCAATGTTGCCAATTTCTTTTGTGCTTTTTGCAAAAGAACTTGAGCAGCACATCTTAAAACCTCATTCTGCTTTGAAATCTTTACCTGGGAGAGACCTTGCTGATGGAGAATAACTACCTTGTGATTTGTTACGGTGCTCATTCCTGCCATGGTTTAAGACCATGTGACGTGAAACTGTCTTCTACAACCTCACCTTTGTAGCAGAGTTTGACTGTTCCTCGCCCAGTATTAAGCATCTTACTCTGCTGTTTCTGTGTCAGCTTAATGACTGTGTTTCAACCTACATATGAAAATGATAGTCAAATTATTATCACCTGTTTTGTATAATTGGTTACTAATACACATGACTATAATCCTACAAACTTTGTATTTGTATCTAGAAGAATTGATGCTGTTTTGAAGGCAAAAGGTGGTCTCACCAAAGACTAGTTTGATTTACACTACATAATGTTTATTCACTTTAAATTTTAATTGATAAAAATAAGCTATTTTTTATAACTGTGTAATATTTCATGTGTGTACATTTGTATATAGAAATATAGTTATTTATTTACAATCTCTATATTAGCAAAGATAGCTATGTAGAGGTTTAATATGAGAAACATAATCTTATTGATTGTTTTCCATAGGCTATGTTGGATGTCGCAGCTCACCATGGCTGGCTTGTTACAGTCCTAAACATCACAAATCTAGTCCAAATGGTAGTCCAAGCTCGCTGGATACATGATTCCGGTTTCCTTACTATACCCAATATTGAGAAACACCATCTATTTCTCTTCAGGTATGTAGTGCGTACTCTAAAAGCAATAGTCGGGCAGCTACACTTAGGGAAAGACTAGGCCATTTAAGTGAATCTGCAGTACAGTAGCGAATATATACATAAGAGAGCAAACGTTTTACATGGAGCATATTTACAAATACTGGAGTATCATACCCTAAGTATTATCATTATTTATTATAGCGCCATTTATTCCATGGCGCTTTACATGTGAAAAAGGAGTATACATACAAGAACAATTACAATAATCTTGAACAAAACGTGACAGCGACTGGTACAGGAGGAGCGAGGACCCTGCCCACGAGGGTTCACAATCTACAAGGGATGGGTGAGGATACAGTAGGTGAGGGTTTGTGGAAACTCAGTGGCCTCGAACTCAACAGAAAATTACCTACTGGTTATATTTTTATCATGTTAAAAAATAATTTAAAAAAAATATTAATTTTGGTGATGTTTTTCCTATTTTACATTCTTTCTATTAAAATTATTTTTTTTAAATGTTGCACTTGTTATCCTTGAAGCCTAGTTATAAACTTGCATTTTCTGTTGTATGGAGCTCTTTCTACCAGTTGTCACATTGTCATCACTCGCAGAGCTGCAAAGACGATATCAACTATTTCTAGATAATTCAGGATCACGCTTTGCACTTTGGCGATTGTCTTCCTCCTCGCTGCCCTCTGGCCTCTGCATGGGTCACAAAGCATGCCAACAAAACCCTTCCATAAAAATCCATGAGCATCTCCTGTCTATTGCTTCCTGCTTTATGCAGCTGCAGGAAAGCATATTTCTAAATGTTAATTGCAACTCATAACCCCCATAATGCTGTACACAAAATGTAGTTAAAAAATATACAATAAGAAAAAAGTAAAAATGAAGAGAATAAGAACATTTACCTATATGCTTGTATTTGCTAAAAAAATATAGTTGAAGATATTGGCAAATACTTTTTCATAGATGGCTGTCCTTAGGATCTGATCGATGGGTTGCAAGACCCGGTACCCCAACTAATCTGCTGTTGCATCAAAACTATAGTGGCCGCAGTCGGGTACACCCCTTAGGTCACACGTGTCAAACTCTGGACCGTGGGCCAACTCTGACCCTCAGGGTGATTATATTTGGCCCGCGACACCAGAACCACCACCCCTATGAGGGGCCCATTATTCTGTATGGAGGACTTTGTGGGGCCATTATACTGTTTGGAGGACTATGTGGGGCCCATTATTCTGTATGGAGGACTTTGCGGGGCCATTATACTGTTTGGAGGACTATGTGGTGCCCATTATTTTATATGGAGGACCATGTGAGGCCCATTATCCTATATACTGGTTGGTCTGCGGCTTTGTCCAAGTTTTTCATTTTGGCCCTCTGTGTGTTTTGAGTTTGACATCCCTGGTCTAGGTGGATCTGCAGTACCAAGCCGCAGCAACTATAGAATTTACAATGCTGCTGTGTTCCAACAACATTCCGAGAACTTCCGGCCGGTGCCTGTAACAGCTGATCAACAGGGGTACTAGGTATCGCATCCCCGGCCGATCAGATATTGATGGCCTATCTTAGGGATAGGCCATCTATAAAAAACTAGTGGTCAACCCCTTTCATACATTACTTTTAAGTGTCTGCACTCTAAGACTGCTTTCACGCTAATGAGATTTCAGCTAGTGTGTGCCTTCTGTGTGTATAATGGACAGAACCTTGACTAATGTGTGTCAATGGGCTAGTGCACATGACCTTCTCTGTCATAGCCAATGCATAGACCAAGAAGGAGGCTGGCTTAGCTATTGAAATAATCAGTCAGCTGTCTCTTTTCACACAACCGACATAGGATTCTCAACCTGTGGATGGGTCGCCTCACCTACTCGTAGTTGAGCTATATTAGTAGAACATATAACTTACCGTGTTAAGCTCACTTATCACTTGTGTTTATTTTGCCTGGAAAACCACTTAAAAAGAAATAGTCTCATTCTTGTAGGGCTCTATTTTAGCTCCTATTTTTGTGATCATGAATATTACAGGGTCTTTTCTCAATCAGTATAATTTTTATTGCATAGGTTTTTGAGTCTATTTTACTTCATTGTAGTGAAAGCTACTTGAGCATAATTCTTAAATTTATGGCAGTATTTTTTGGTAGAGGTGATGCTGTGTGGATACTTGTACTTAATTCTTAATGCACATTTTCCTATGTTTCCTATGTTTTTTCCCTAAGAAACTGGAATGCAGGCAAAAGGATTAGAAATTCTGAAGAGGTTACCGGACCTATTGAGTGTCTTCCAGAGCTGGTGGCGGCATGTGGAGGCAAAGAAGAAATGTTCTTTTCTTTTGTTGAAAGAGAGCTCTCAGCTGCACATATTTCACAGGTAATTATTTTACGGTTTCACTCATCAATCATAATAGGAAAACTATTGACAGATGAAGAAAATAATGTTTATTATCATGTGACAATGGCACCTGTCAAGAGGTGGGATATATTAAGCAGCGAGTAGACAATCAGTTCTTGAAGTTGATGTGTTAGAAGTGGGAAAAATGGGCAAGTGAAAAGATCTGAGTGGCTTCAGCAGGTTTTGTGGGTATTCCCGGTATTCTGTGGTTTGTACTGAAAAAAAGTCAAGTGGTCAAGTAAGGATATTTGCTGAATTGGTGACAACGCCAAGGGTGTCCAAGGCTAATTCATGCATGTGAACAGCGAAGGCTTGCCTTCCCACAGAAGAGATATTTTAGCACAAATTGTTGAAGAAGTTAATTCTGTCTATGATAAAAAAGGTGAACGAATACACAATGCATTGCAGCTTCTTATATATTGAGGCTATGTGCTGCAGACCAGTCAGGATGCACATGCTTACCCCTGTTCACCACCGAAAGTTCCTACAATAAGCATGTGAGCATCAGAACTGGACAATGGTGACCTGGTCTGATGAATAAAATTTTCTTTTACTTTGTGTGAACTTCGGGGTGCATATACAATGGGGAAAATAAGTATTTGATACACTGCCGATTTTGCAAGCTTTCCCACCTACAAAGAATGAAGAGGTCTCTAACTGTGAGAGACAGAATCGAAAATTAAAAACCAGAAAATCATATTGTATGATTTTTAAATAATTAAATTGCATTTTATTGCATGAAATAAGTATTTGATCACCTACCAACCAGCAAGAATTCTGGCTCACACAGACCTGTTAGTTTTTATTTAAGAAGCCCTCCTACTCTGCACTTATTACCTGTATTAATTGCACCTGTTTGAACTCCTGTCCACACAATCAATCACACTCCAACCTCTCCACCATGGCCAAGACCAAAGAGCTGTGTAAGAACACCAGGGACAAAATTCTGGACCTGCACAAGGCTGGGATGGACTACAGGACAATAGGCAAGCAGCTTGGTGAGAAGGTAACAACTGTTGGCACAAATATTAGAAAATGGAAGAAACATAAGATAACTGTTAATCTTCCTCGGTGTGGGGCTCTATGCAAGATCTCGCCTCGTGGGGTAAGGGTGATTCTGAGAAAGGTCAGGAATCAGCCCAGAACTACACGGGAGGACCTGGTCAATGACTTGAAGAGAGCTGGGACCACAGTCTCAAACATTACCATTAGTAACACACTAGGCCATCTTGGATTAAAATCCTGCATGGCACGCAAGGTCCCCCTGCTCACACCAGTATATTATTTAGGCCTGTTTGAAGTTCTCCAATGACCATCTGGATGATCCAGAGGAGACATGAGAGAAGGTCATGTGGTCAGATGAGACCAAAATATAACTTTTTTGTATCAACTCCGCTCGCCGTGTTTGGAGGAAAAAGAAGCATGACTACAACTCCAAGAACACCATCCCAACCGTGAAGCATGGTAGGGGAAACATCATACTCTGGGGGTGCTTTTTTGAAAAGGGGACAGGACAACTGCACCCTATTGAATGAAGAATGGATGAGGTCATGTATCGCAAGATTTTGGCCAACAACCTTCTTCCCTCAGTAAGAGCATTGAAATTGGGTCATGGCTGGGTCTTCCAGCATGACAATGACCCGAAACACACAGCCAGGGCAACTAAGGAGTGGCTCCGTAAGAAGCATTTCAAGGTCTTGGAGTGGCCTAGCCAGTCTCCAGACCTGAACCCAATAGAAAATCTTTGGAGGGAGATGAAACTCATTGTTGTCCAGTGACAGTCCTGAAACCTGAAAAATCTGGAGACGATCTGTATGGAGGAGTGGGCCAAAATCCCTGCTGCAGTGTGTGCAAACTTGGTCAAGAACTACAGGAAACGTCTGACCTTTGTAATTGCAAACAAAGGTTTCTGTACCAAATATTAAGTTCTGTTTTCTATTGTATCAAATACTTATTTCATGCAATAAAATGCAAATTAATTATGTAAAAATCATATAATGTGATTTTTTGGATTTTTTTAAGATTCTGTCTCTCACAGTTGAAGTGTACCTAAATTTCAGACCAGTCTATTCTTTGTAGGTGGGAAAACTTGCAAAATCGGCAGTATATCAAATACTTATTTTCCCCACTGTGCATCACTTACAAGTGCTTCTCCCTAAATTAGAATATCAAAAAGTTAATTTATTTCAGTTCTTCAATACAAAAAGTGAAACTCATATATTATATAGTCATTACAAACAGAGTGATCTATTTCAAGTGTTTATTTCTGTTAATGTTGATGATTATGGCTTACAGCCAATGAAAACACAAAAGTCGTTATCTCAGTAAATTAGAATACTTTATAACAACAGCTTGAAAAATTATTTTAAAATCTGAAATGTTGGCCTACTGAAATGAATGTTCAGTAAATGCACTCAATACTTGAGTCTCCTTTTCCATCAATTACTGCATCAATGTGGCGTGGCATGGAGGCGATCAGCCTGTGGCACTGCTGAGGTGTTATGGAAGCCCAGGTTGCTTTGATAGCAGCCTTCAGCTCGTCTGCATTGTTGGGTCTGGTGTCTCTCATCTTCCTCTTGACAATACCCCATAGATTCTCTATGGGGTTAAGGTCAGGCAAGTTTGCTGGCCAATCAAGCACAGTGATACTGTTGTTTATAAACCAGGTATTGATACTTTTGGCAGTGTGAACAGGTGCCAAGTCCTGCTGGAGAATGAAATTTCCATCTCCAAAAAGCTTGTCAGTAGAGGGAAGCATGAAGTGCTCTAAAATTTCCTGGTAGACGCTTGCGCTGACTTTGGTCTTGATAAAACACAGCGGACCTACACCAGCAGATGACATGGCTCCCCAAACCATCACTGATTGTGGAAACTTCACACTAGACCTCCAGCAGCTTGGATTGTGGCCTCTCCACTCTTCCTCCAGACTCTGGGACCTTGATTTCCAAATGAAATGCAAAATTTACTTTCATCTGAAAACAACACCTTGGACCACTGAGCAACAGTCCAGGTCTTTTTCTCCTTGGCCCAGGTAAGACTCTTCTGGCGTTGGCTATTGGTCATGAGTGGCTTGACACAAGAGATGTGACACTTGTAGCCCATGTCCTGGATACGTCTGTGTGTGGTGGCTCTTGAAGCAATGACTCCAGCAGCAGTGCACTCCTTTGAATCTCCCCCATATTTTTGAATGGCCTTTTCTTAACAATCCTTTCAAGGCTGCGGTTATCCCGGTTGCTTGTGCACCTTTTTCTATCAAACTTTTTCCTTCCACTCAACTCAACTTTCCATTAATATGCTTAGATACAACACTCTGTGAACAGCCAGCTTATTTAGCAATGACCTTTTGTGGCTTACCCTCCTTGTGGAGTGTGTCAATGACTGCCTTCTGAACATCTGTCAAGTCAGCAGTTTTCCGCATGATTGTGGCGCCTACTGAAACAGACTAAGGGACCTTTTTAAACACTTAGGAAGCCTTTGCAGGTGTTTTTTGTTAATTATTCTAATCTACTGAGATAATGAGTGTTGTGTTTTCATTGCCTGTAAGCCATAATCATTAACATTAACAGACTTGAAATAGATCACTCTGTAATGACTCTATCTTAATATACACTTACCTTGTAATGTCTTCACATCCGGTTCCGTTCAGATGTGTCCGGATCCCAGAATTCCAAGCGGCGGAAGTTTGTCGACCACCATATTGGGACACCCAAGTGGTGGGTGTCTCATTATGGAAACCGCTGGTGGTACCAGCCTCTTGCGCGGTACCACCAGCGGAACACGCCGCCGCCGGGATCAGCCGAATGATTCACTGACTGCCGCCATCTTTGTACAGGAGGAGCGCACGCACAGTTTTAATGTGACCGCCGCTATCTGCCTGCAAAAAGATGGCGGCGGTCTGATTTACTACGCCTGCTATCTACAATCTAGTGTAGTGATCATGACACTACTGAGAGAATAGTAGGCATCCCAAAATATCCCAACTCTTAGGTTCTGATGTATGGAGCCTCCGTATTTTACCACATTATGGATAGATTTTCTCCTGGAAGTATATCATGGAGCCTTTCCATTCTGTGTATAACCTTCTTATGAAATCAGAAGCGGAGTATGTGAATTAGTGCAGCTCTGTACAATTTGAAGGTTGTATGACGCTATGGTATACCCATGTGTATTAGTACAGCTCTGTACAATTTGAAGGTTGTATGACGCTATGATATGCCCATGTGCATTAGTACAGCTCTGTACAATTTGAAGGTTGTATGACGCTATGATATGCCCATGTGCATTAGTACAGCTCTGTACAATTTGAAGGTTGTATGACACTATAATATGCCCATGTGCATTAGTACAGCTCTGTACAATTTGAAGGTTGTATGACGCTATGATATGCCCATGTGCATTAGTACAGCTCTGTACAATTTGAAGGTTGTATGACGCTATGATATGCCCATGTGCATTAGTACAGCTCTGTACAATTTGAAGGTTGTATGACACTATAATATGCCCATGTGCATTAGTACAGCTCTGTACAATTTGAAGGTTGTATGACGCTATGATATGCCCATGTGCATTAGTACAGCTGTGTACAATTTGAAGGTTGTATGACGCTATGATATGCCCATGTGCATTAGTACAACTCTATACAATTTGAAGGTTGTATGACACTATGATATGCCCATGTGCATTAGTACAGCTCTGTACAATTTGAAGGTTGTATGACGCTATGATATGCCCATGTGCATTAGTACAGCTCTGTACAATTTGAAGGTTGTATGACACTATGATATGCCCATGTGCATTAGTACAGCTCTGTACAATTTGAAGGTTGTATGACACTATGATATGCCCATGTGCAATAGTACAGCTCTGTACAATTTGAAGGTTGTATGACACTATGATATGCCCATGTGCATTAGTACAGCTCTGTACAATTTGAAGGTTGTATGACACTATGATATGACCATGTGCATTAGTACAGCTCTGTACAATTTGAAGGTTGTATGGCGCTATGATATGACCATGTGCATTAGTACAGCTCTGTACAATTTGAAGGTTGTATGGCGCTATGATATGCCCATGTGCATTAGTACAGCTCTGTACAATTTGAAGGTTGTATGACGCTATGATATGACCATGTGCATTAGTACAGCTCTGTACAATTTGAAGGTTGTATGGCGCTATGATATGCCCATGTGCATTAGTACAGCTCTGTACAATTTGAAGGTTGCATGACGCTATGATATGCCCATGTGCATTAGTACAGCTCTGTACAATTTGAAGGTTGCATGACGCTATGATATGACCATGTGCATTAGTACAGCTCTGTACAATTTGAAGGTTGTATGGCGCTATGATATGACCATGTGCATTAGTACAGCTCTGTACAATTTGAAGGTTGTATGGCGCTATGATATGCCCATGTGCATTAGTACAGCTCTGTACAATTTGAAGGTTGTATGACGCTATGATATGACCATGTGCATTAGTACAGCTCTGTACAATTTGAAGGTTGTATGGCGCTATGATATGCCCATGTGCATTAGTACAGCTCTGTACAATTTGAAGGTTGCATGACACTATGATATGCCCATGTGCATGAACCCTAAAGAGTGGTAAACCTAACAATGGATTTTTTTTGTGTCTGTAAATTGTTTCATTGATAGATAACAAGATGGGCTCACAATACTGGAGCATGCATAAATCACTTGACTTTCCTTCTGTCATTTCCGTTTGGTAGAGCTAATATAAATAACTTGGAATGGAAATACAATAATTTCCAATGCATTTCTTTGAATTTCCAATGGAAATGACATTCATACTTAACTAGACTTGTTAACCAACGAAGAACTGGGTTTATGGCTATCCACTTCATTAGGTGCTTAATATGATATTGCTTCTACTCATTAAGCTGTTGTTCCTACACATGGAAATGTTTTCTCCACAGACTATTATGTGCTTTCCATTAGGAGCAAGCATTTTAATCCAGACCCTCTATGTCCCTCGAGTGTTTATGGTATAATGCTCAATGTCGGAGTAAATTGTACACCTTTTATTATGTGTTTATGCAGTTGAAGCATTTCAATCCATTGTTAATGACTGTTTCCACCTATCCTCCCTTCAGTAATTTCTCCTAGATGATTTAGTGTATGAAAAAATGTTCATAAGTACAGAATAATGGTTATGTTTTAGGTCACTTTGTCCTCGGAGCTTACAATTGTTAAAATAAATGACACAAGCTAAAGTTATTGGATTTAGAGAAGATCAAGCTACAATTTAATAATGTTATTATTGACCATTATTACAATTACAACTTAGACCACTTTTTAGTCTGAAAACTGTACAGTAGGTCTATGAAACTGCTCTGTGTAGCCACGTATAGGACCCCTGTATTCCATCATATTATATTCTTCCAATTGACAACACAATTAAAGAGTAACTAAACTTGTATTTATTTTCTTAATAATTTTGTTCATCATGGAAAATTTTGAAACTTTACAAATCACTTTAGTTTAGAATTTTTCTTCATTGTTGTAATAATAAATTGCTTGTAATTAGCTCTGACAAGCCTGCCAAGTCTGTTTGCCTGCCTTTAGCTGTATTGCTATCCGAATGTACTCATTTGGAGTACAGATGATGACAGTGAAAGTGACAACTTACACTTGTGTCTCACTAACTCTTGGGATAAGCCTGCTGCAAGGGATTGTTCTGATAAGTACAACACTCAGAGGACACATGTGCTGACCCTTTCACTGCCATCATCTGTACTCCAAATGATTATGCTCTGATAAGTACAACACCCAGAGGACACAGGTGCTCACCCTTTCACTGCCATCATCTCTACTTCAAATGATTATGTTCTGATAAGCACATCACCCAGAGGACATAGATGCTCACCCAGAAGACACAGGTGCTCACCCTTTCACTGCCATCATCTGATACTCCAAATGATTATGTTCTGATAAGCACATCGCCCAGAAGACACAGGTGCTCACCCTTTCACTGCCATCATCTGATACTCCAAATGATTATGTTCTGATAAGCACATCGCCCAGAGGACACAAGTGCTGACCCTTTCACTGCCATCATCTGTACTCCAAATAATTATGTTCTGATAAGCACATCTCCCAGAGGACACAGGTGCTGACCCTTTCACTGCCATCATCTGATACTCCAAATAATTATGTTCTGATAAGCACATCTCCCAGAGGACACAGGTGCTCACCCTTTCACTGCCATCATCTCTACTTCAAATGATTATGTTCTGATAAGCACATCACCCAGAGGACATAGATGCTCACCCAGAAGACACAGGTGCTCACCCTTTCACTGCCATCATCTGATACTCCAAATGATTATGTTCTGATAAGCACATCGCCCAGAAGACACAGGTGCTCACCCTTTCACTGCCATCATCTGATACTCCAAATGATTATGTTCTGATAAGCACATCGCCCAGAGGACACAAGTGCTGACCCTTTCACTGCCATCATCTGTACTCCAAATAATTATGTTCTGATAAGCACATCTCCCAGAGGACACAGGTGCTGACCCTTTCACTGCCATCATCTGATACTCCAAATAATTATGTTCTGATAAGCACATCTCCCAGAGGACACAGGTGCTGACCCTTTCACTGCCATCATCTGTACTTCAAATGATTATGTTCTGATATCAATGCAGCTAAACACAAGCAAATAGATGTGGTAAAAAAGGGGTGTGGAAGCCAATTACATGCAATTTATTTACAAGAATTTAGACAGATCCCCTAATAGTGATTTGCAAAGTTTCAAATGTTTCCATGCTGGATAATAAAACTATTAAACAAATTAAAGTTTAGTTATTTCTCATTGACAAATAATATTATAAAATAATAAATTGATATTAGAACTCTGTGATTGATTGTTCTATTTCCCTGCAATCCGTTTCATTGAAAGCAGATTTGTCTCAACTTGGTTGTGAGGGAGGATCATTTTAATGACAAATATATTGTCTACTTGAGAAACTCAATTACTATAAAACAAAAGAATCAGAGTGAAGGTAATTTGTACAAATTGGAGCAAGCATTCACTTACACTTTTCTGCCATAATGGAAGTTGTGGGCACAACAGGTTTCAAATGCGATAAAAAAAATGCTCAGGACATTGTTCTAATTAGCTCGGGGAGAAGTCGGAAGTAAACTTACCTAATTTATTAGCATAAATTGTCATTCTGTTATCTTTTAAACCAAATGCAAATTGGCTCTGTCTGATACGATGATGGTTATTTGGCTGAAAAGCACTTCAATTTGCGTTGCAATCTGCTGCCGACTCTACTGTGAGGCGATCCCAGGTAACATCAAAATTCTGAATTATTCCAGAAATTAGCAGGTTTAAAGCATCAATTTAAGTGCTAATTGCAGTAGTAATGAGAAAAAGTAGTACTACTGCGAGATTTGCATCTTTTGCCACATCAGTATGCCTGCAACGGCTGCTAACTGGAAGAGGATTTGGCTGCTAATTAAATAATTGTATGCATGGTGGCGTCCTTGTCTGATTCAATAGATGAAGATTAATCCTCAGATAAATATGTTTGGCTGGTGTTCCTAGTACTTGCAAAAATAGTGTGAGCATATACGCTCCTCTACAATTCCACAGTCTGGCAGTAGATGTGCACAGATAGAGGTATATATCTGCCTTATGTTGTCATATACTGTATATAAGGTTGTGTGCAGAAATAGTAGGTCGCACATGAGTAATATACAGATGCTTTATTCCATCAGCGGGTAAACAATTGCTTGTATGCAAACTGCGTTGTGAAAAACTGTAAGCATGGCGAGTCAGTGCTGGGATCACGTACAGGATACGATTGGCATTATATCCCAGGTTCAGTACAGTAGAACATGGTGGTAACACAAGAACATCCTTACAAACCCTTCCACCACCACAGTAGATGATATTTCTGACCATGGCATGTCTTTTTATTCTGCAGTATCTATATGAACTCTGCTTGGTATCTCTAGTCCTTATCAGATAGAATTTCTTCCTATTTTTATGTCTTCTTGCCTCATTTTAGGCATGGAACTTTGTGTCAAATCTCCCAGTGATTGACGTCCAGATGACCATTAAAGGATGGTGGGAGCATCCAGTACAAGCACACGATGAGCGCTCCGTACCTATCATATTTCCGGGGGCGCAGGAGAAGAAATGGATTTCATTACATGCTGATCAGGAGTATGTGCTGCAGGTGAATCTGCACAGGATTCGGGCTGGATACAGAAAGGTACAGAGCTGTCATTGCTCATCAGTGCACCAGACACATCCTTGTCCTAATCCAGTCTTCTTAATTTTGAAAATTTGCTTTATTTGGGGTAATCTTTTCTTACCTATAGTAAGGAAATTGTCTATGTAGTATATGTTTTGTAATGTGTTTTATCAATGGGAAGAGGGGTCTAAGGTGTAACATTTCTCTTTGTGGAGAGTGCCATGTCAAGCCTGGCATGTCAGAATGAGGAGACTTAAAAACCATACATACTCCTCTGGGAAATTAAATATGCAAATTTGAACATTTGCATAATCAATCTGAAAAGAAATTATTTGGCATAATGAATGTATTTAAACGAAATCTGTCAGCAGATTTTAGCCACCTAATCTGAGAGCAGCATCATATGCATACGGAGACCCTGATTACAGCTTTGTGTCACTTACTGGGCTGCTTGCTTTAGTTTTGATAAAATCACCGTTTTATTAGAAGAAGATCATCATTAAAGGACTAGGAAACCGGCTGCTATGTAGTCCTCAATATTCATAAGCTCTGTATAACCCCGCCACTGATTGGCAGCTTTCTGCCTATGCACAGTATGCATAGAAAGCTGCCAATCAGTGATGTGGGTGGGGTTATACAGAGCTCAGCATTCGGAGTACTGTTAGATCTGAAGCAGAGAAAACTGTAATTTTATCAAAATTATAGCAAGTGGCCCAGTAAGGATCGGTTTACACAGACCGACCAGCGGTCCGATACAACTGCCAATCGGCAAAATTTTATGCTGCATAAAAGAACTTGACACTGGATGAACGAGCGTATTGCTATTTCATCTTGTGATTTTCAGCATGTTTACACAGCGAGATAATCGTGAAACAAGTGTTTTTAATAACGCTCCTTCACGATTATCTTGCAGTGTAAATGGCACATCGGTGTAATCAAGGTCTCTGCCCCTACATCGTTCTGCTCAAGGTAAGGGGAACAGCATGCCTAATGCTTGCTTCCTGCACCCTATAAGTTTTAACTGCTTCTATGTCCTGGGTGTGCTGCCACCAGGGGCCCGATGCAGAATAGGAAACTAAAATTTGATCACTTTCTCTTCAACTGAAATTTACATGAAAAGAAAGTCTTCTCTATACTAACCTTACATTTTATTCATAATCTATTCATTTCAGGGTAAGCAAGACAGTAAAGCAATTGCTCCAAAGTTCCCAAAGGCAAAGGATGAAGGCTGGTTTTTAATCCTGGGAGAGGTGGACAAGAAAGAGCTTGTTGCACTTAAGAGAGTGGGATATGTAAGAAATAGAAGCACAGTGTCCATTGCGTTTTTCACTCCAGAGAAGACTGGAAGGTAAGTGGCCGTGACTATTGCAGATTACGTGGCCACCAATTATTAGGGCTGTATTGAACTGCTTCTCCCTTTTCTATTTCTCAGGTGTATCTACACGCTGTATCTCATGAGCGACAGCTACCTGGGCATGGACCAACAGTACGACTTATATCTCAACATTATTCCAGCCAGTGTGTCATCCCAAGTGAACACTGAGGTCTCCGCTGCTCTGAAGGACCTTGCCATGAAGTAACCTGACCTTTACACCTCTACCAGGGGAACTCTTTTTTGTAAAAACAGCTGCTAAGTCATTCTGAACTGTAAAGGAAGTGCTTGATGTTTCCCGGAGAGGAGTCGAGTTTCCATCTCGGCACAAACTGCTTGTACAGTTATCTTGGCGCACTGGAATTGCGGTGCCACATTGGCCTTAACTGAAGTTGCCTTTTGTGTCGTAATCATCGATGTTTATTTTCCATAAATAGTACGTTGTAAAGTGTAAAAAAAAAAAAAATCGCCCCTAATACTACTTAGGGATTGAATAATATGACGATAAATGAAGTTTAGGTACTATTTACTATATATAAATGAATAGTGTAAGATTTAGGAAGATATTAGACTCTGTCTATATTAGCTCTTATTTTTATTTTGCCAATTTTCAGTTGTTTTTAAAAAAAAAGAGTAGCATAATATCCTGAACTATTCTTTCTGTAAAAAAAGACCTAAACTTTCCATATTCAAAAACAATATTTGAAGTACCCATAATAAGTCAATGGCATCTGCTAGAACTTATTAGGTTAAATTTCCAAACAGATTGGTGAAAGCTGCCATGGCTCCGTGATAAACAGGAGCCATAACACTAATGTGGACGGAGTCATCTACAAGTAAGGGATCACAGCAATCAACCATTCCTGGTAATGTTTACATTAGAGAGATGCCCATCACCAAGCAAAAAAACGATTTCTGATTAGCTGCGTTTTCAGCACTGATCTTTGATTGCCATCATTACAGTGGCATTACAGATATGCGTATTAAGAGAGACTATACCAAATAAAGTTTTCTTAGCAGTAGATTCCAACAGTCTCCTGGGCTTCGTAAGTTCACAACTCCCTCTAAGCCAAGACCTGCCAAAAACTAGAATAAAATGTGCCTCAGTGATTACCAAACAGTGGCCAAATACACTACGTAGTGGATCCTATCAACAATAAATGTGTCCACACTTACCATAATTTACTACTACAGTATTGACTTATTACTGCTACCTAGGAAACACAACACACACTTTGGTATGATTTTTAACCAATCCTATCTTTGGCAGTTTCCAACTTCTGTCAAATAAAATAATTTTGGAGTTTTGTATAATAAATGAATATTACTCCAACTTTTCTTTAAACAGGACCATACGATCACATGTTGTAAGATTGGTTCACATATTTCATTATCGAGTTTTTTTTTGCTTGATTTGAATACAATTTATGACAAAGTGTTCACTTTGTACACTGGTCTGAAACAGGACCAAGAAAGGATGAGATCAGTTTGGTCATCAGTTTGTCTTGTAACAGTGAGATTGTAAATGTTATCTCTATAGGATGTTTGTTAGCATAAAACATGCTAATGAGGTGCCCGGTGCTCCCTTTGCGTGACCAATTTAGTCCAGTTCACCTTCCCATCTACTTGTTT
Organism: Phyllobates terribilis; assembly: GCF_046119375.1. Lineage (NCBI taxonomy): Eukaryota > Metazoa > Chordata > Amphibia > Anura > Dendrobatidae > Phyllobates > Phyllobates terribilis. Next base: position 453,661,439 of record NW_027362763.1, on the reverse strand, counting down.
TCCATCTCTTCACCCTTCTATAGCAACTTTAAAGTCAGAGCTATCAATCAAGGACAAAGGGGTGGAGATCAAGGACGTGTTAAGGTGCACTGACCTGCTTAGCCACACCAAGGGTGCACCAAACATCTCAGTACATTTGAATAGAAAATCATTTCTGGCAAATGCAGCGCTGAATTGGGACACTAAATGTACGATTTTCATAGTGTTCCCTACTAAGTGCTATTCTTGGTTTCAATAGTCATTTTGTGCTGATGGTTTTAATTAATATCAATAATTAAGTCATGTTAACTTGCCAACTCCTGAAATCTATAAAGACATTTATTTGTAGTTTTGACGTAAATTCTATTTCAGTTATGAAGTTATAATAATAATAGAATTTTTAGGTGGTTCGATTACAATGACTGACTATTATGTCAGTCTCATTCATAAATAAATCGTTTAATCTCTTAAATTGAATTTAGATCAAATATTTGTTTCAGTTTCTTCAAAATTTTCCAATGTCTGGCCAGATTAACCTCTAAGTAGTGACCTGGACAATACAAATTACAGTAACATAAATCAGTTGTGCCTTTTTCTTTGTATTTACTTTGTTGCTGCAGGTAAAGAGGGCCTAGCACCAGGTCAAAAGTGGGCAGCTTTTGCTCTTATTCCCGATTCTCCTCTGCCATTTTTTCTTTTTTGTTTTTCTTTGTGCTTTGTTTTTTAAATCACTATCCAGTTACAGAAATATAGGCCTTTTTATTTAATGCAAATTTTTATGGTTTTTATGAATGGGGTGTTACTCACAGGATTCTTTGGGGCTCGAGTTTTCAGGCCGCTCTACATTCTTACTCTGGGAGCAACGCCTTCTTAGTAAAAACTTCAAAAATTAGCACTAAATGAAAAAGCCATTTTTCTAAAACCTTATGTCGGGTATTTAAAGGGGTTATTTAGGACTATACTAATGTTTTACCATGTGCCTAAGAACTAATAGGCAGGTAGTTACTAATTACCTGCCTGTTCTGCTCAGCACAGATCTCTACTGGCAGAAAGTGGTCACAGACCGCTCCTGCCGGCGATTCTGCAGCTTCTGCTGACGTCACGTCAACAAGGCAGTGGCTTCTCTTCCACTCTGCTCTGTTGACGGGGCATAACTGCCAATGGCATGATGGTTAACAGCTGGCTCCCCGCTGCCTAACTACGGGAAGCCAGCTGTCAGTCCACATGCTGCCGGTAGTCACGCCAAAACGACAGAGCAGTCTGGAAAAAGACATGGAGCAGCTTAATTGCTGGCAAGAGCAGTCGGTCACTGCTCTGTGCTGGCGCTAGATAAAACAGGCAGGTCGTAAGTTATGACGTGCCTGTTATTTTGTTATTTTTTACTATGAGCCAAAAAACTAATATAGTCCCTTTAAAAAAAATCTTAATACTCAATCTGAAAACTAAAATAAGAGCAAAAACTGGCTACTTTTGACCTTATGACAAGTCCTCTTTACAAAAAAAAAGTCCATACAAATCAAATAAGTTTATTAAGTTGATTTTCCTTCTTTTGCCTGTAACTGTTGCACAAAGCCTCAAGTTGTTTTTTTTTGCTTACACAATAGCACTTTTCTGAATAACCTTACCATATGTTCATCCAGTTGCAGAAGTTTGAAGTTGGATGAAGGGCAAACAGACTTAGTGCTTTGAGTAAATTTCACGTCACTGGTATGGAACATCTGAGTTCTGGAAACGCTAATAGATTGGAATTGCTGAACATACCTAAAAGCGCATGATTGTCACATTCTGAGAGAATCAGAAGCACAGCAGTTATGTACAAAGTACATAGGGAATGTCTCTTATGCCTAAATAAACAAATTGTATCCAGGTATTTTTTTGTTGATTTCAGAATAACGTGCATATTTATGACAGTGTGACATAGGAACTTTATGCAAATAAATAATAATCATATTTGAGCTGCTATCTGTGTCTTTTCGTGTTTTTATGACAAAAGATTAACTCCCATGGATGCTCTTATAATGTCACTGGGGGGAAATGGTGCAGTCAATTTTTTTACATGACTAGTGGGAAAATCCAAATGAAAAGCTTTCCTACCTTTGAGCAGCTGTACAAGACTTATTCATACATTAACGCTTAAATTCTCGGTCTCTCAAGTTCTCAGTTGTGGTCTTCAATGTGGAAAAATTAGAGAAAAAAACAGAAAATTGTCACCAAATGATTGAAAAGTCATTAATAACAAATGATAGGTGTCTCCAGTGGACGTCAGCCAACTGCTGTGAACACATGATCACTCGCTGCACTCACCCAGGTCACCGAGGACAGAGATCAATATGCATTGCTGGCAATAGTTGTATGTGATGTGTGGGGATGTCATTCTGCAACTTACAGTACTAATGACAAGTTGTTCACCATACCCCTGCCGAAATTCTGTAATACTCTAGCTTTATCCTTGTGCTTTATCGCTTTCATGTCATCCCTTTTCTTACTGTGCATTTTTTCTTTTCCTCCTTATTTTGACTTATATTGGCACCGCTTTTTAGGGTGCAGTTTCTTCTAATTCTTTGGACCTATTCTGTCATTTCCTTTGAACCTTTGATGCTTCAGTTTTCAAAGGGTTTCTTTTGTGCTATAGTGCAAGGTCTTGTTAGATTTGTTTGGTCGTTGTTGCTCACGTTGTGTCACTATATATACACAGACCACAGTAAACTTTGCGCACTGACCGATATGTAATATATCGCTCAGTGCATATAGGCTGGCTTGGTTTTCAACAGTGTGTGTCCTTTTTACACAGCATGATGCACTGCCGAGAACAATGATTTTATTGCGCTGCACAAAGCATCGTTTCATCTGATGAACAAGTGTTTTGCTTGTTCATCACGTGATCGGTAGCCTGTTTACAGTGCAACACAATTGTGAAACGAGAGTTTTATCGATCACCCATGACAGCACCACGAGAGAGGGGATCCACCCACCTTGGACATGAAACCTACAAGCTAAAAAGGTTGGCACCTCTCTCCCGCATCAGTTGGTTTCCTGTCCTTGATGGGGGAACCTGTAACATGCTTACCTGTGTAAAGAAGAAGAAAGTCAAAAGATTTCAAGATTTCTTCCCAGACCTGGCCGGCCGGTTCAGGCAGGGATCCCTTCTACCTCAGCCAGCACAGGGTTCCTGGAGGCACCACGATGTACTCAAGGGGGGGCTTGCACATGTGTGCGGCAGCGAGTTGAGCTGTGTCCCTTGCCTGGGATAGGTGGCTCTGGTGGCGTGTGTGCAGTGCCTGCCCTGTCCTGGATTTCCTCCCCGCAGTCACAAGGTGGCCGAAGCTGGAAGTACCGCACTCCTGGAAAAGCGGTGACGGCAGGGGGCACAGCTGATGACATTGGGATGCGCCGTGAAGCGCACAGGGGGAGATCACCCTGAGTCACTCCACGAGAGTGTGGAAATTGTGGTGAGGCGTGCCCCACTGGGGGGGGCATGTAATCTCGGTAATGGAGTGCTGGATGCTGCACAGGGGTCACATGACCAGGATGTAACAAGGTACCGGGGGCAGGGGCTAGTATACAAAAGGCTGGCACCACTGCTCAGGGCTTCCCAGCTCATCTATCCCCTATTTCTATAATGGAGATAGAGTTGGAGCAGCAGCATGAACGACAGCAGCCGCAGCTTGGGAAGCCCCATGAGTTAGTACAGCATCGTCTTCATGTCAGCGGAGGCAGCCGGACCGCTGAGAGGCATGGGTCTGCAAGCAGGTCCAGTCAACAAGCTCTAGCAAGGTGGATGAATTTGCAGCCTCCACGGACGATCTCCCGGCTGAGAAGGGTCCTTCCTCCAAACCGGTACCATTCGATTAATTCAAGGTGGTAAGTGATCTTCATAAGAGATCACTTGGTAATAGGGTGTCTCCTTTCTTGTCTATTTGCCAGGGAAAGAAGTGCGGTACTAATACCAACAAGCACAAAGAGTGTGCTCTGTGCAGAGCCCTATTATCAGATTCCTATCAAAAAAGGCTTTGTCAGTCATGCATATAACAGACTGGCGGAGGAGACCTCTAGCTACTACCAGTTTAAGATCCATCATTAAAGCAGAGATCAGCAAGGCCCTTTCTAAGAAAGGAAAACAGAAAGGGGAAATTGATAGGGATGTCTCCCCGGTTTCTGATGTCTCCCTTATATCTAACTATGAGGATAACTCTGCTGGTTCCTCCTCAGATAGTGGCTCAGGGCACCATTGTTTTCCTTTGAATGAAGTTGATGGACTGGTTAAAGTGGTCCGATCCACCATGGGCATTGTGGACACTAGGCCTGAGAGGTCAGTGCAGGATTTGGTGTTCCGTGACCTAGATCAGTGGAAAAGGAGATGCTTTCCGTTAAATGAGAAAATCCAAGGGTTAGTGCAGAAAGAACGGAAGAGGCCAGAAAGGTAGGGCTCTCTTCTCCTTTATTTTAAAAGAAACTACCCCTTTGAAGAGCCCTCTTTGTCTTTTTGGGACAAAACTCCAAGACTGGATGTGGCAATAGCTAAGGCTTCCAGGAGAGCCTCTCTGCCCTTTGACGATATGGGGGCATTGAGAGACCCCCTTGATAGAAAAGCAAACACCTTTCTCAAGGGTACTTGGGAGACATCGGCAGGAGTCTTGAATCCGGCAGTAGCAGCAACATGCACGGCCAGGTCCTTGATGATCTGCCTGGAGGAGCTGGAATCTCAATTGAAGGACAGGGTGGCAAGGAAAGATGTCTTGTCCACCATTCCGCTGATGCAAGACACAACGGCCTTTCTGGCAGATGCCTCAGCAGACTCTATAAGATTGGCGGCAAGGTCACTGATTCCCCTGGTCATAATAAAAATCAGGGAAGACAAGGAGACGGTCGTGTTGATTGCCCCCTTCTGGCCCAGGAGGCCTTGGTTTTCGTGTCTGAGAAGGATGTTCATGTCCGATCCGTGAGTTCTACCGGAAATCCTGAACAGCCTTTCCCAAGGGCGATATACCATGCACAAGTAACCGGCCTCCACTTGACAGCGTGGAACTTGAAAGGACACTGTTAAAAAAGAGAGGTTTTTCCTCTGGTCTCATATCCACTCTGCTCCAGAGTAGAAAACCAGTAACGACTCAGATATATGCTAGAACTTGGAGAAAGTTTTTATCCTTTTCAGGTTCTAGGGTGGAGGAAGGAGCACCAATAGGAAAGATTCTGGAGTTTCTACAGAAGGGCCTTGAGTTAGGGTTATCCACCAGCACTCTAAAAGTACAGGCGTCAGCTCTCAGGGCTCTGTATAGCGGTAATTTGGTGGGTAACTATTGGGTATCACGTTTTTTTAAAGCAACTTTAAGATCTAAACCCATTTTTAAAGTAAACCTGGTACTATGGGACTTAAATTTGGTCCTGATAGTCTTAACGGACTCGCCGTTTGAACCCATAGAGTCAGCAGCCCTTAAGGTTCTTTTAATCAAAGCAGCCCTGTTGGTAGCATTAAGATCAGCCAAAAGAGTTAGTGATATTCAGGCTCGTTCTATAGCCCCGCCTTTTACCCAGATCCTAGATGATAGGGTGATCTTTAAACCAGATCCAGCCTATCTTCTAAGGTAGCAAGTTGGTTCCATAGGCTACAGGAAGTCGTTCTTCCCTCCTTTTGTCCCAATCCAAAGATCCAGAAGGAGGAGAGAAAGGAAATAGGTGGGATGTGAGGCAAGCAAGGGGGAAGGGGAGAAGTGAATATAATGAGGGTGGAGAGGGGGGTGGGGATAGTACAGTTAGATCGTTAGAGAAGAATAGGACGCTAAATAACCCCAAAGTTTTATCTTGCATGCTGACCAACGCAAGAAGCCTGACCAATAAGGCGGATGAGCTGCGGGCGCTTATATCGGAGGAGAGGTATGACATCGTAGGTATAACAGAGACTTGGCTAGACGATAGCTACGACTGGGCAGTAAATTTATTAGATTATAGTTTATTTAGAAGGGACCGGAAACAGGGGAAAGGCGGAGGAGTCTGCTTATATGTAAAGTCATGTCTAAAACCCAGACTAAGGGAAGATATAGGAGAGGGAGAAGAGGGGGTCGAGTCCATGTGGGTAGAGATAGAGGGGGCAAAAAATAATAATAAAATATTACTGGGGGTCTGCTATAAGCCACCAAATATAACAGAGGAGAATGAGAATCTGCTATTAGGACAAATAGACAAAGTAGCAAAACATAATGAAGTGATTGTAATGGGGGATTTCAACTACCCGGATATTGACTGGGAAACAGAAACCTGTAGATCTCAGAAAGGAAAAAGGTTCTTGACAAATATTAAGGATAATTATCTCTCCCAACTAGTGCAGGAACCAACGAGAGGGAAGGCCGTGTTGGACTTAATATTGACTAATAGGCCTGATAGAATAACTGAGGTACAGATAGGGGGGCACCTAGGTAATAGCGATCATAATATTATCGACTTCAAAATGCCCTTCAGTAGGGTTATCAATAAGGGAACAACAAAAACATTAAACTTTAGGAGGGCGAAGTTTGATCAGCTGATAGAAAACCTTCAACTTATTGACTGGGACAAAGTACTTAATCAATGGAATACGAATAGTAAATGGGAAACCTTCAAAAGAATTCTGAATACTCAGTGCGAGAGGTATATACCGTATGGGAATAAAAGGGCCAGAAATAAGAGGAAACGAATATGGTTGAACAAGAACGTAAAAGGGGCGTTAAATAGCAAAAAAGAGGCATTCAAGAGATTAAAACAGGAAAACAGTAAGGAGGCACTAATGTGTTACAAGGAAAAAACGAGAACCTGCAAAAAACAAATAAAAATAGCGAAGGAGGAAACAGAGAGACGTATTGCTAGGGAAAGTAGATCAAATCCCAAACTGTTCTTCTTTACGTATATAAATAGTAAAAGGATTAAATCGGGTAATATTGGACTGATAAAAAGTGAGGAAGGCAAAATCATAGAGAAAGATGAGGATAAAGCTAATCTATTAAATAATTTTTTTTCGACAACTTTCACAAAGGAAATCGAACTAACAGGAGAAATGAGAAGTGACAAGCTTAATCCTCCACTAAGTATGACTAATCTAACCCAAGTTGAGGTACAGAAACGCCTCAGTAACATTAAAATAAACAAATCACCAGGACCTGATGGCATACACCCACGGGTACTAAGGGAACTAAGTAATGTGATAGACAGACCGTTATATCTTATATTTAAGGACTCTGTTGAGACTGGGTCTGTACCACTTGATTGGCGACAGGCGAATGTAGTGCCAATATTCAAAAAGGGAGCGAAAAGTGACGCCGGAAACTATCGGCCGGTGAGTCTGACGTCCGTTGTGGGCAAAATTTTTGAAAGCTTCATTAAAGAGGCAATTACAGAGCATCTTGATGCTAATAATCTTTTAATCCCGAACCAACATGGATTCATGAGGAATCGCTCCTGCCAAACAAACCTGATTGACTTCTACGAGGAGGTTAGCGCTCGATTAGATCAGGGGGAACCAGTGGATGTCGTGTATCTCGACTTCTCAAAAGCGTTCGATAGCGTGCCACATAATAGGTTGGTATACAAAATGAGAATGATGGGGCTGGGGGAAAATGTCTGCAAGTGGGTAGCTAACTGGCTAAAGGATAGAAGGCAGAGGGTGGTTATAAATGGAATATTCTCAGATTGGGTAAGCGTCACTAGTGGGGTACCACAGGGGTCTGTACTAGGCCCAATGTTATTTAATATCTTTATTAACGACATAGTCAACGGGATAAATAGTAAAATATCAATATTTGCAGATGACACAAAGTTATGTAAAACAATTAATACAAAAGAGGACAGTGCAGACCTACAGAGGGATTTGGATAAGCTGGGTAGGTGGAGCATTAAATGGCAAATGAGGTTTAACGAGGAGAAATGTAAGGTCATACATATGGGAAGGAAAAATGGAAGTCACCAGGACTCACTGAATGGGAAATCATTTGGGAATTCAGAGATGGAGAAGGACTTGGGCATCTTGATTGATAGCAAACTAAATTGGAGTGCCCAAAGTCAGGCCGCTGCTGTAAGGGCAAACAGGGTAATGGGATGTATCAGAAGAGGTATAGCTGCAAAGGATGAGAACATTGTTCTTCCACTGTACAAAGCACTGGTCAGACCACACTTGGAATACTGTGCTCAGTTATGGGCCCCAATATATAGAAAGGATATAAATGAGCTTGAAAAGGTACAAAGGAGGGCAACAAAATTAATAAAGGGAATGGAGGGACTGCAATACCCAGAGAGGTTGGCAAAACTAGGACTATTCAGCCTGGAAAAGAGAAGGTTGAGGGGGGACATAATAAATGTGTACAAATATGTTAGGGGACAGTATAGAGATCTTGCCAGGGATTTGTTCAAAAGGAGGGATATTACGGTAACAAGAGGGCATTCACTAAGACTGGAAGAGAAAAGGTTTCAGCACCAGTATAGGAAGGGGTTCTTTACAGTAAGAGCAGTGAGAATATGGAATTCACTGAGTGAGGAGACGGTAATGTCAGATTCACTACACCAGTTCAAGCGGGGACTGGATGCATTTCTAGATACCAGGCAGATTTCAGCATATACTTAAAAATAAAATAAAATAGTAGGTTGATACAGGGATTTATTCTGACTGCTGGTTTCAGAGTCGGGAGGGAATTTTTCCTCAGGTGAAGATTGGCTAAATCATTTGGGGTTTTTGCCCTCCTCTGGATCAACTTTAGCAATTACAGAACTAACAGGTCGAACTTGATGGACGCAAGTCTTTATTCGGCTTTACAAACTATGTTACTATGTTAGGAGATGTTTAGTCAGGTACCTTTCAGCTACTAAGGACTGTAGAAAGGATAGGTAATTTTTCAACTCCTTCAGGGTTCTAGGAAAGGGGTAGGGCCTCAAAACCTACCATTGCTAAGTTGATTAATGAGGCCACTTCTCTAGCCTACTCATCAAGTGGCAAGGAAATGCCAGAAGATTTAAAGGCTCGTTCCACTCGGGCCATGGAAACCTCCTAGGCAGAGAAAGCGGATGTCTTGATAGAAGAGATCTGTAAGGCTGCTACCTGGTCCTCTCCTTCTACATTCTATAGACACTATAGATTAGATATGGGTGTGTCTGTCGATCTCACCTTTGGGAGAAGGGTGCTCCAGGCTGTGGTCCCTCCCTAGATTATTTGGTCACTGTAATTCTCTCGTGGTGCTGTCATGGGTGATCAATAAAGTCTTAGTTACTTACCGGTAATGGGATTTTTCTGAACCCCCGACAGGACCCTTATATTCCCTCCTGTCACGTATGGGTGAGCACTTCTTTTACTAGCATTGTGATTCCACACTTATAGGTGTCATGTGGTGTCGGTTAAATTATTGTTGTTTTTTGTTTTAATAACCTTTGGAGGTCCTCTCACGCTCAGTAATCCAACTGATGCGGGAGAGAGGTGCTGCCCTTTTTAGCCTGTAGGTTTCCTGTCCTTGGTGGGTGGATCCCCTCTCTTGTGGTGCTGTCATGGGTTCTGAAACATCCCGTTACCGGTAAGTAACTAAGACTTTTAAGAATGCTCGTTCACAATTATCCTACAGTGTAAATGACGCTTTTGTCACACCAAATGTTATGTCTGCAACCCATAAATGAAAGCTCAGGTCAGGTCATTGTAAGAGATTGAGCTGAAATTTATTGTTTTCGTTTTTTACATTCTTATGCAAAACATTAACTGCGCAGACCAGCCATGAACAAGAAGTCGTTCAAAGCCGACTATCTGAAGCCCCTAATGTACAGTGGGGAAAATAAGTACGGTATTTGATACATTGCCGATTTTGCAAATTTTCCCACTTACAAAGAATGGAGAGGTCTGTAATTTTTACTATAGGTACACTTCAACTGTGAGAGACAGAATCTTAAAAAAAAATCCAGAAAATCACATTGTATGATTTTTACATAATTCATTTGCATTTTATTGTGTGAAATAAGTATTTGATACAATAGAAAATATAACTTAATATTTGGTACAGAAACCTTTGTTTGCAATTACAGAGGTCGGACGTTTCCTGTAGTTCTTGACCAAGTTTGCACACACTGCAGTAGGGATTTTGGACCACTCCTCCATACAAATCTTCTCCATATCTATCAGGTTTTGGGGCTGTCGCTGGGCAACAATGAGTTTCATCTCCCTCCAAAGATTTTCTATTGGGTTCAGGTGTGGAGACTGGCTAGGCCACTCCAAGACCTTGAAATGCTTCTTACGGAGCCACTCCTTAGTTGCCCTGGCTGTGTGTTTCAGGTCATTGTCATGCTAGAAGACCCAGCCATGACCCAACTTCAATGCTCTTACTGAGGGAAGGAGGTTGTTGGCCAAAATCTTCCGATACATGACCCCATCCATTCTTCCTTCAATACGGTGCAGTTGTCCTGTCCCCTTTTCAAAAAAGCTCCCCCAAAGTATGATGTTTCCCCTACCATGCTTCACTGTTGGGACAGTGTTCTTGGGGTTGTACTCGTCGTCCTTCTTCCTCCAAATACAGCGAGTGGAGTTGATATCAAAAAGTCATACTTTGGTCTCATCTGACCACATGACCTCGCATGCCTCCTCTCGATCATCCAGATAGTTATTGGCGAGCTTCAAATGGGCCTGAACATGTGAGCAGGGGGACCTGCAGGATTTTAATCCATGACGGTGTAGTGTGTTACTAGCGGGAATGTTTGAGACTGTAGTTCCAACTCTCTTCAGGTCATTGACCAAGTCTTCCCATGTAGTTCTGGGCTGATTCCTGACCTTTCTCAGAATCATCCTTACCCCACGAAGCAAGATCTTGCATGGAGCCCCAGACCGAGCAAGATTGACAGTCATATTGTGTTTCTTCCATTTTCTACTAATTGTGTCAACAGTTGTTGCCTTCTCACCACACTGCTTGCCTATTGTCCTGTAGCCCATCCCAGCCTTGTGCAGGTCTACAATTTTGTCCCTGGTGTCCTTAGATAGCTTTTTGGTCGTGGCCATGGCGGAGAGGTTGGAGTGGGATTGATTGAGCATGTGGACAGGTGTGTTTTATACAGGTAACGAGTTCAAACAGGTGCAATTAATACAGGTAATGAGTGCAGAGTAGGAGGGCTTCTTAAAGAAAAACTAATAGGTCTGTGAGAGCCAGAATTCTTGTTGGTTGGTAGGTGAACAAATACTTATTTCAAGCAATAAAAAGTAATTATTTAAAAATCATACAATATGATTTTCAGTTTTTATTTTTAGATTCTGTCTCTCACAGTTGAAGCATACCTACGATAAAAATTACAGACCTTTCCATTCTTTGTAGGTGGGAAAACCTGCTAAATTGGCCGTGTATCAAATATTTATTTTCCCCACTGTACGTCCAGCTTTAGTATAATATCACTCCTGCTTGTAAAGTAAAGAATTAAGATAATATCTTTTAGGTAATTAATATATTGCAATTGCCTCATTTTTTTTAATTAAGATTGGTCAATGTGATTATATATGTCTCTTCCTCGACAATAGGATATATCTGATTTTAAAAGCTGCATGTATTCAGTGAAAATGTCAGCCTGTAGTTAAGGTTAACATTTTGAACAGTATGTTGAAGTATTTAGCGAAGGAAGATCGTAATAATATTAAAGTTTGAAAAAATAAATCACTTCACAGCAATCCCTCGTGCTTTGTGTGTGTGGTGATGCATTAATTACAGTGTCAGTACTTTTTACACTGCTGTGATTTAAGCCAAAAATACTGTCAAGCTTACTGTTATGGTTGACGAATCAAGTAAAGGACATTTTTTCTGGCCACAGGAAGGATTCATTAAAGGGTGAAGATAAAGAAGTGAGATAAGGAAGCTGCAATAAAAATGGATCTAAAGACAGAATTAGTCATCAAGGGGGGTGAAACAGTAATTATGAGACCAGTTGTGGTTACTTTTACTGAATGTAGAAGCAAGTAATTTGGAAGTGTTCATATCAGTCTGGAAATAAACATCAAAAGTTGAAAAAGTTCATCATTGGGTGAAAGTAATTATAAGAATGTGGCATACTGAGTCAACACACTAACAGTTTTCATTGGATACTGTAGATTACAATGCTCAGGATTCATTTTTAATACATAATGCTATCTTCAAAGTGTTTTTAGACAGACAAATTGAATCAACTAAATCTGATATACTGTGTGATCAGTGATTTGACTGCTGTGAAATTCACTGGTGCTGAGAGCATGGCCCATTTTCCTAGTGGTAAATCGGTTTTCACCCAATAGGGAGTATTTTGTTTTTGTCCAGCAAAGTTTCCAATCACAGTTCAGTGGAAACATAGTGATTGAATGATCAGTGTGAGCTTTCCTATCACCCATGACAGCACCTACAATGAGAGAGGGGATCCGCCCTTCCAGGACAGGAAACCTACAGAATAAAAGGGTGGCGCCTCTACACCACCTCAGTTGGTTTCCTGTTCTTGAGGGGGAACCTTGTTAAAATGGCGGCAGAAGAAAGAAGAGAAGATTATTCCCAGACCTGGGCCTGTCGGTTTCCAAGCGCCATGGTGGGTCCTGTTCCGTCAGACGGGCACGAGCAGCAGCCACACCATTACCTTATGGTGGCCTGGCAGCCGCGCATCCCGGTTGCGCAGGACGCTATCCAGGAAATCACGCCCTAAGACGCACGCCCGTGAAAAAAGAAGTAGCGGAGACCCATGTCTTCTAACATGTTTCCAGCTACTGTATTGTACCAGCCTGCGGCCCTGATGACGAGCGTACCGGAGGGTCCTTGATCGGAGAACCTTAGACAGGCTTACCTGTTGAAGATCCGGATATGACTGAGTGGCGCCCCTGCCTGGGGTCGGCAGCTCCAGCTTTGTGAATCAGTGGAAAAGCGGCTGTGGAACTGCGCCCCTGTCTGGGGTCGGCAGCTCCAGCTCTGCACGTCAGTGAGAGAGCAGCTGTGGAACTGCGCCCCTGTCTGGGGTCGCCAGCTCCGTGCATCAGTGAAGAAGCTGCTGTGGAACTGCGCCCCTGTCTGGGGTCGGCAGATCCAGCTCTGCACGTCAGTGAGAGAGCAGCTGTGGAACTGCGCCCCTGTCTGGGGTCAGCAGCTCCAGCTCTGCACATCAATGGGAGCACCTGTTGAGCTGCGCCCCTGCCTGGGGGCAGCAGCTCCAGCTTTGATCGGCGCACTATTGGAGGCGCCACTGCCTGGGATTGACCACCCCAGTATTGCTCAGGCATAGCCGGAAGGAGAGGAACAGGTCTGTGACTTGGTCCAGCCTCCAAATCCGTACAACTGGTGGTGAGTGATCTTCGTGAATGTTTATCTTGTTTATGGGGCCCTTTCCTTGTTATGGTTACTAGGAAAGGCTGAAGGATGTTAGCGCAAAACTCAAAAATGGGTGTGTGTGCGCTCTGTAAGACCCCATCTGGGTCAAGGACCTCGTGCTTTAAATTTGGCTTCTGGACGGAAGCTGGACCTTAGACCTCTAGGCTAAAGTTAGCCTCATGTCTGGGCCACACAGAGCCTCATGATTGGCCTTCAGAATTTACCACAAAAATGAGACTCTATCTGCTCAGTAAATGTTAAAGTAACACTCAGAGGTTTTTACTGTTGTCCTCCAGTCTGTTTACTCCATCTATAGGACGGCACATGGTGTTAATACAGCACATGGTCTCTGAAGGTCTGCTGTCCAGTTGCGTCTCATCAGTTGGCTCCTTCGGGTGGGGCTAGTCTGACAGTTGAGATTTACCACCCAAAGGAAAGGTTTATCCTTCATTCAGATGGATTACTCTTTTAAATAAAAATCTGAGCGCAGTGCCTTATAAAGCCTCTTTGTGCTTCACAAAGAGCACATCATAGCGCTTTATATCACATCATAGTGCCTCATAGCGCCTCATGGCACATCTTAGTGCCTCATAGCACATCTTAGTGCCTCATAGCATAGCGCTTCATTGCACATCATAGTGCCTCATGGCACACCATAGCATAGTGCCGCATAGCGCTTTATAGCACATCATAGTGCGTCATAGCATAGCGCTTCATAGCACATCATAGTGCCTCATTGCACATCATAGCATAGTGCCTCATAGCATAGCGCTTTATAGCACATCATAGTGCCTCACAGCTCCTCATGGCACATCATAGCGCCTCATGGCACATCATGGCACATCATAGCGCCTCATGGCACATCATAACACGTCATAGCATAGCGCTTCATAGCACATCTTAGTACATCATAGCATAGAGCTTCATAGCACATCATAGCATAGTGCCTCATGGCACATCATAGCATAATACCTCATGGCATAGCGCTTCATGTCACTTAATAGTGCCTCATAGCGCCTCCTGGCACATAGCATAATGCCTCATAGCATATCACAGTGCCTCAAAGCACAGCATTTCATAGCACATAATAGTGCCTCATAGCGCTTCACAGTGCCTCATAGCACATTATAGTGCCTCATAGCACTTCACAGTGCCTCATAGCGCATCATAGTGTCTCAAAGCACATCATAGTGCTGTATAGTGTCGCATAGTGCTTTATAGTTCCTCATGGCATAGTGCCTTATAGCACTTCATAGCACCTTATGGCTCTTCATAGTGCTTCATAGCATAACATATCAAAGTGACTCATAGCATATCATAGTGCCTTATGGTGCATTCATAGTGCTGTATAGCATTTCACAGTGCCTTTTAGTACCTCATGGGGCCTCATAGTGTCTCTCTGTGCGTCAGGGCGCCCCTGTGCCTTGTAGTGCTTTATAGGGTGTCTGTGCCTTGTAGCACCCCTGTGCCTCATAGTCCCTCTTTGTAAAGGTACTGGTTCCACAACTAAGTTATGTCTGACAAAACCAAGTTCAGCGACTGTAAACTGTTCATGGCAAGCTTACCGAATTCAGGGGGAAAAATATCCTAGCCTCTATTTTGAGACAGAGGGTGGCAGTATTCCTGGCTGGTGCTCAGCTGGCTCGGTTGGAAGCACGTGGCAATAAGAGAGCTTCCTAAGTCTTGCAGGTTAATAATAAACCTTGTAGGGTTTCACTCTTAAAGGTAGGAGGCATCATGTAGTGCTCATACAGCCATTGTGGGTTTGGTCCAATCGAGCGCAGTTTTATTGCTTTTTTCAGGTTGCACAGAAGTCATAAACATTAATATTTCTGGTCTTGTCCAAGCTCTGACTAAATAGGACAGACCCTGACTACTCATATACAGTTCAGCTAACCCAGCTTGATCAAATAAAACAATATTTATCCAGGGCAACCACTTATACTTGTGGAGTCTGGCCTGTGTCTCTGATTAGCTCCAAGACACATACCGTCTGCTCTGCTCTCCAGCAGTCTGACTAAGGTGAATGCCTAGCCTGCTCTGGTGCTTAGCTCTCCAGGTGCCCTAATCAAGACCTGTAAAACTATTATTTAACCCAGGCCTACCTGGGTTTGCTACAACCCGAATGGGCTGTACAGATTCCTGAGAGTTAGATCATTGGAATTGGACTCTATAAGACATGCTAGTAAATCTGCAATTCCAGATTGCTATATAGCAGTATAGGCGTTTAAGGAGGTATACAATCAGGTTCCAATTCACATGAAACATCCGATTTCCTGAGAATAGTTCTTGGCACAAAATAAGGATTTAGGCTTTCAGTTTGTGTCCTTCCATTCAGACGTTAATGAGCCTTAAGGCTTTATGGAGAATTATAGTAGTTAGGACAACTCTCATATCGAATGAAGAGGCATTGACAATAGTTTACCTCAACTATTTTGGGATTATGGGCAGATCCATCGAGCGCTGCAGAACTCACTGGGCAGTGAGTAAGAGTTGTGGTCTCCCAAGGTAGAATAAGGAGTCCTGCTATATGTCAAAATTAATAAGCAGTCTGGCCACAACTCTGAACAAGGCAATATTGCTGTTAATAACTCTAATCTCCTACATTCCAGTAGTAGCATGGTCACAGGTACACACCCGTGGGCTGCCTCTAAAGATCCGGTTCCTCTAACCTAAAGAAGCTTTAGGCAGTATAAAAGAAAGCTCCATTCATCTATGTATGGTCACAATGTAAAGGTCTTGTCATACAACAGAATAGCTTTATCTTACATAAACCATTATGAAGGAACTCTGCCAAGATCACTAATGACACTTATGTCTAATCAATTCAGATGGCGAAGTCTCACCTTTTATCTTTAACAGCACCTCATATAAAGAGGAAGAGAATTGCAAGTGGACCTTTTTAGCAGTAGACTACTGTAACAGTGTCCAACCTGTATTGAATAAGCTAGGAATGTGAAAGTGAGTTTTGGATCTAGGCCTATTTTCAGTCCAAAGATGGCACCCTGGGATCTGAATCCAGTGCTTACGGCTCTAACAAGCCTTCGCTTGAACCCATGGATTCAGGATCTTCACATTAAAGACTATTATTTCGGTGGCCCTGACTTCAGCATGGTAAGTTAGTGACATTCAAGCTTTGTCAGTTATTCCTTTGTTTATACAGATCCTAGAAGATGGGTCAGTTCCGGAGCTACTTTATCTTTCGAAGATGGCTTCCAATTTCCATAGAAGTCAGGAAATTGTGCAACCTACTTTCTGTGCTAATCCTGGAATCCATGGCAGAACAATAAGAAAGCGGATGTCCCCATCAAGCATTATATAAGGTTGCGATTCAGTCTTCACCTTGCTCCCTCTATAGACACTATAGGCTTGATCTGGGATCTTCTGCTGTCCTTTCCTTTAGGAAAACTGTTCTACAGTCTGTGGTCCCACCCTAACTTTAAAGTTTTTTCTCTGTAAATCTCTCATTGTAGGTGCTGTCATGGGTGATAGGAAAACACTAAATTACTTACCAGTAATGTGATTTTCCTGAGCCCATGACAGCACCCTTGTATTCCCTCCCATCACTGGTAGAAGTTGATCACTTCTTTTCCTTCATGGTGTTTGATTCACGTGGTGTGTAGAAGGAAAAATCATGGGATATATAACTATTAAGTAGTGTCCTCTCATGCTCTGTTAACAACTGAGGTGGTGGAGAGGCGCCGCCCTTTTATTCTGTAGGTTTCCTGTCCTGGAAGGGCAGATCCCCTCTCTCGTTGTAGGTGCTGTCATGGGCTCAGGAAAATCACATTACCGGTAAGTAATTTAGTGTTTCATCGTTTGTTGTTGATTTTATTTTTTTTATGCTGACCTAAAAATTGTTTATGAAATATTCCCCAATGTAGACAGGCATCATGAAATTTTGAGTGAGGAGGAAGTGTAAGAAGAAGGTGAGGTTAGACCACTTGGCTAATTGGTCTCAAAATTTTTGCTAAAGTGGGGAAAATTTGTGACTGTATAAAGAAGTGTATGATGAGGTCCCGTACGTACTAGATATTTAAGGTATAATTCTCACCATTGATATGGAAATTTCATCTTCTATCTAAGTAATTGGGTTAAGAGGATGTTGAGGGATAGAGTCTTTGTCTTAGTTGTGTTTGCTGTATAGCCCGATAATTATCTAATTTACGCAGAAGATTGTAGAAATTAGGAAGAGAGATGTACAAATGTGTCACCGTGAGAATTATCTGCAAAGTGCTTAAACATAAATTCCCAATCCTTGACTGTTATTTATTTACTATCAGGGTTAGGTTGGCTAAGGTGTATACAAAGAATAAAAATGATGAGGGAGCACAAGCAACCTTGTCTGGTGCCATTTTTTATTTAGATTGGAGAAAAAGGTACAGTAGAGTTTAGTCATTTCTGTTGGTGTAGAGATTTTTAATTGTGTGTATCAAAGGGCCAGTTGACCTTAAAGATCACTTGGTTGCTATCATAAAAGTGTTTTATTTTTGCCAAATGTGCCACAGGGCATTTTGTCTAAACATCTTCACTTTATTTTTCACTTCCCAAAGGACTCAGGTGCCAGTAGTCTTGTGGTTTGTTCAGATGCAACTTTGCAAATTTTAGCTGTGTTCTTTAGCTGCTGTTAGAACCCTCCTGTTAGTTTTTTCTATCTTGTGTTTTGCGGTCACGTGACCATCTGCCTTTATATTCCAGCTCCGCCCTTCTGGCTGTGCTGGACTTCAGTGTTCTACTGTCATTCTAGCCTGGTGCTTCTGTGCCTTTCTCTGTCAAGTTCGCTTGGTCCTCTGGAACCTCTTGTACTTTTTGTCAGTTTGTCTTTTTGTGTTCTGCAACAACTTCTGTTTAGGAAGTGTCCCTTTTTGTCCCAGTCCTTAGTTCTTTTAGGGACCCCTCCCCTTAATTCTATAGGTCTTCGTTCAGACTAGCCAAGGACTAAGGCAGGTCTGTTCACTAGGAACAGGCAGCCCGCTACATCGTAGGGATTGAGCTTAGTCTTACTGTAGGGACAGCTTTCCCCTATCTTTCCTTAGTACTTGTTACAGATCATAACAGTAAGTCCAGCCCAAAAAACTAAAAGGAAAGAAATTTGGGGATCAGTATGGTTTCCGTCCAGGATTTGGCTCAACGCCTGCAGGGATTGTCTCTGGAGGTGGCCGAGCTTCAGCAACACGTGAGTAGCTGTCCTGGAGCGCATTTTGTCGAACCCAAGGTAGGACTGCCTGATGTTTTTTATGGTAAACAGCAAGATTTTTTTTTCCTTTAAAAATGCTTGTTTGTTATATTTTTGTTTGAGACCAAGGTCCTCTGGGAATGAATCACAGCGCATTGGTTTTATTATGTCACTTTTGCGCAATGAACCATAGGGGTGGGCCTTTTCTCTCCAGCCTAATGATCCATGTTTAAGGTCTGTTGAAGAAGTTTTTTCTGCTATGGGGCTATTATATGACGATCCTGATCGAATCTCATCTGCTGAATCAGAACTTAGACGTTTGAATCAGGGGTCAGATGATGTTGAAAATTATTGCACACACTTCAGGAGATGGGCTTCAGAAGTTAAGTGGAATGATTCGGCGCTGAGATGTTTATTTCTTGCTGGTCTGAGTGAAAGGGTTAAGGATTTGCTAATTGCATTCCTTGCACCTGAGACTTTGCAGGAAGCTATGCAGTTAGTTGTTCGTATAGACAGGAGACTGAGGTGCAGGCTCAATGAGGTAAAGACTCCTGTAATGTCAGGTCCTAGTCCCCAGGAAATCTGCTCTGACAGCGGGGAACCGATGGAGGTTGGGACGATGTCACTCCGCTCTCAAGAAAGAGATCGGAGATTCGCCGAGGTATTGTGTCTTTATTGTGGTAAAGCTGACCATTTGATTAAGTATTGTGAGCGTCGTTTAAGTTAAGAAAAAAAAAGGTCAGTTACGCCCGTATAGCTTATTTATGCTCTGCAGGAGTATTTCTTTCTGGGAGTACTACTCTGCAGGGAGATTTGATTGAATTTCAGGTATTTGTGGATTGTGGTTCAACACTTAATGTGATTGATAAAGGGTTTTTGGAAAACCTTAAATTGAAATCTAAACCTTTGTCATCACCTATTTCTGTGGTTGCAATTGATAACACTCCTTTGAAATGTATTACTCACAAGACTGCTGCATTTCCCCTCACTATCAATGGAGTTCACCAAGAAATTTTGGACTTGGTTGTTTTGGATAATTTGCCCTCTCCAGTTGTTCTAGGATTGCCTTGGTTAAGACTGCACAATCCTTTATTGTAATGGTCTACTAATGTGATTAAGTCTTGGAGTCCGAAGTGCTATGATAAATGTTGTAATGGTCGCATTGCGGCTGTGGAAAAAGGCGAATTACCGGTACCTATTCAAGATTTTTGGAGGGTTTTTTCGGAGGAGGAGTCGCAAGTTTTACCTCCTCATAGGGTTTATGATTGCGCCATTGAGTTTGTTCTGGGTGCTACTCTTCCCAAAAGTCGCTTGTTTAATCTGACTATCCCTGAAAGAAAGGCCTTGGAGGAGTACATACAGACTAGCCTGGCTGCTGGTCACATTAGACCTTCTAAGTCGCCTGTGGCAGTTGGATTCTTCTTTGTTAAAAAAAAGGACAGCGGTTTACGTCCATGTCTGGATTTTTGTGAAATTAATAAGATTACCGTACGCAATTCCTACCCATTGCCGTTAATTCCTGACTTGTTTAACCAGTTAGTGGGAGCCAAGTGGTTCTCCAAAATTGATCTCAGGGGGGGCATACAATTTGTTACATGTGAAGGAGGATGATGAATGGAAAACTGCTTTTAACACTTTGAGAATCTGGTGATGCCTTTTGGTCTTACCAATGCACCTGCATTTTTTCAGAACCTTATTAATGACATCCTGAGACCTATGATTGGTAAGAATGTGGTTGTGTATTTGGATGACATTTTGACTTATTCACCAGATCTAGAGTCCCATTGGCAAAGTGCACGTGACGTTTTGCAGTTATTGAGTGATAATTCACTCTTTGCTAAGCTGGAGAAATGTGAGTTCGCTGTGCAGAAAATTCGTTTTTTTGGGCTACATTGTCTCCAGCGAGGGCTTTGAGATGGACCCTGTGAAGGTTCAGGCTGTGCAGGAATGGCCTAGGCCTATTGGTTTGAAATCTATACAGAGATTTTTGGGTTTTGCCAATTATTACAGGAAATTCATTAAGAATTTTTCTGTAATTGTTAAACCTCTAACCGATCTCACCAGGAAAGGTGCAAATACGGCCCAGTGGACTACTGAGACCACTGAAGCGTTTGAGTTTCTCAAAGAGAGGTTCAGTTCTGCCCCTATCCTTATGCAGCCTGATGAGACCAAGCCTTTTTTGGTCGAGGTCGATGCTTCATCGGTGGGGGTCGGAGCAGTTTTGTCTCAGGAGATCAAGGGTGGAGTACATCCTTGTGCCTTCTTTTCGAAAAAAAATCGGAAACTGAACTGAATTATGATGTTGGAAATCGGGAGTTGCTGGCTATTAAACTTGTGTTTGAACATTGGCGTCATTTTTTGGAAGGCGCTAGATTTCCTATTCAGGTTTTCACAGATCATAAGAATTTGATCTATCTGGATGCTGCCAAGCGCTTGAATGCCCGTCAAGCTAGGTGGGTACTTTTTTTTTTCTCGGTTTCATTTTTCTGTTACCTATATCCCTGGTACTAAGAATGTTAAAGCCGATGCTTTATCTCGCAGTTTCTCTCCTATGGTCGGTGTCGAGGAGGAGGAGAGCATTTTACAGAAAGGAGTTGTGGTGGCGGCTTTGGACTCCGTTTTGGAGAATGAGATTCTGAATGCTCAAGATGATGCTCCATCTAACACTCCCCATGGGAGGTTGTTCATGCCTAGAGCCTTTAGGAGAGATTTGTTTGTGGAGTGTCATGAGTCTCGGTTGGCAGGTCATCCAGGAGTTTCAGGGACTAAGAGACTTATCAGTCGCAGTTTTTGGTGGCCTGGATGGCAGAAGGAAGTCATCAAGTGGGTGCGTGCGTCAGTGTACTGTGTGTGCTAGGTCAAAGGCTTCATATACTCCTGCTGCGGGGTTGCTTTGCCCTCTGGAGGTTCCTAGTGCGCCTTGGATGCATCTCACTATGGATTTTATTACTGATCTTCCTGTGTCCGAGGGTTTTACTGTCATCTGGGTGGTCGTGGACCGTTTTAGTAAGATGTGTCATTTGGTTCCATTCATTAAGTTGCCCTGCGCCAAGACACTCGCTAAGGCGTTTGTTAACGAGATTGTCAAGCTCCATGGCGTTCCCACGGATATTGTTTCTGATAGAGGACCTCAGTTTGTGGCTCACTTTTGGCGTGCTTTTTGTGACAGGTTGGGAGTCCATTTGTCATTTTCGTCTGGTTATCATCCTGAGTCGAATGGACAGACTGAAAGAAAGAACCAGGATGTTGAACATTTTTTGTGTTGTTTTGTGGCGGACAATCAAGAGGTGTGGTCTGAGTTTCTGCCTCTCGCAGAATTTGCTCTTAACAATCATACATCCTCCTCTGCTGGGTGTTCTCCTTTTTTTTGTTGTACTGGGAGACATCCGTCTTTTGGTTCGTTCTCCAAATTGGGGTCGGCGGTGCTGGAGGAGGAGAATTTTTCTGGTGATTTGGAGAGAGTTTGTACTAATGTACGTTGCAACCTTCATGAGGCTAACAAGAAGTCCAAAAAGTATTTTGACAGGAAAAGTAAAGAGGTTTTGTTTACTGTGGGTGACATGGTTTGGTTGTCCTCAAAGAACCTGCGGTTGAGGATTCCCTCTAAAAAACTGGGTCCTAAGTTTGTGGGTCCATTTAAAGTGCTTCAGGTTGTTAACCCGTGTGCTGTTAGGTTGGATGTCCCTACTTCCTGGAAGATTAATTCTGTGTTTTATGTTTCCTTGTTGAAAAAGGCTGACGTATCTGATAGGGACGCCACTGTCACAGTTCCTCCTGTGGTGGAAGACGGCGAATTTGAAATTTCGCGTATCTTGAATTCTAGATGGCATAGAGGGAGATTACAGTATCTTGTCTCCTGGAAGGGTTTCGGTCCCGAAGACAACTCCTGGGTAAGGACGGATGATGTCTATGCTCATAGGCTTGTTAAAACTTTCCACAGGAGGTTTCCGGATAGGCCTGGACCTGGATGATCCGGAGGATCCTCATAAAAGAGGGGGTACTGTTAGAACCCTCCTGTTAGTTTTTTCTATCTTGTGTTTTGCGGTCACGTGACCATCTACCTTTATATTCTAGCTCCGCCCTTCTGGCTGTGTTGGACTTTAGTGTTCTACTGTCTCTCTAGCCTGGTGCTTCTGTGCCTTTCTCTGTCAAGTTCGCTTGGTCCTCTGGGACCTCTAGTACTTTTTGTCAGTTTGTCTTTTTGTGTTCTGCAACAACTTCTGTTTAGGAGGTGTCCCTTTTTGTCCCAGTCCTTAGTTCTTTTAGGGACCCCTCCCCTTAATTCTATAGGTCTTCGTTCAGACTAGCCGAGGACTAAGGCAGGTCTGTTCACTAGGAACAGGCAGCCCGCTACATCGTAGGGATTGAGCTTAGTCTTACTGTAGGGACAGCTTTCCCCTATCTTTCCTTAGTACTTGTTGCAGATCATAACAGCTGCCATTGTCAGGATTTCTGTTGCCCTTCCACAGTTTGACCACTAGTTGTCGCTATTGTTCACTTTAATAAATGTGCTGCAGTTTCACTCCTTACCACTGGAGGCTGCTGTTGCGTTCTGAAATTGCCCTTTACCAAGATTGCTGATTCTGACTCTATGGAATCCATCTTGTTTCCTGTTTGGGCCTACTACAAGCTGCATGAATCTCTCACTCATTGCTTGATTATTGTGTCTAGCTGTTAGTTTAGTTTCAGTCTCCAGCTTCTGAACATTCTCACCCAGACTGTTCTAATTCATCTAAGGATTGTTTCCTACAACTCCTTGCTATCTCCAAGAACTTCTACTACTGCTTGCTATTCCTGCTTGTGCTCCTTTGGCCACTAGTTTCCAGCAGTACTACGCCAGTATTGTAACAGGATACTCAAGCCTTCGTTATGGATGCCGCCGAGAGAGGAAAATTGGAGGTGCGTGTAACTAAAATTAAATGTTTGCTTACCAACATCTATGCAGATATGCAAACACTAAAAACCAAATACATGGCATTTGAAAATCAGACAACTCATAATGTTCAAATTTTTGGACAGGCTACACAAGATCTACAGAATATTCTGCAAGATCTAAGCAATAAGATTGCACTGCAGTCTGAACTGATCCTTCAGTTACAAAATCAACATATTGCTCTGGCCCCTCCATCCACCCTTCCACTCCCACCTTTCACGTTTGGTGGAGACCGTGACAAATTTCATGGATTCATCAATCAGTGCAGATTGTACTTTGGTGCACACCCTGCTCACTTCCATACTGACAGATCAAAAGTATTGTCTATCATTATGCTCTGACATATAAAGCATTGGCCTGGGCCAGCCCCCTCATTGAAACTCATGATGATCGACTTAATGATCTGGAGGCTTTTCCTAGAAGCCATGAGCCAGGCTTTTTGATGACACTAAGCGTTTTGCAACAGCTTCACCTACACTGATGGCACTACGTCATGGGAAACACTCTGTTTCAGCATATGCCACCGAATTGAGATGGTGGGTGATTGATACCGAATGGAATAATGCTGCAAAATTATCTTTTTATTAAGAACAGACTCTCCAGCACACTCAAAGATGAACTAGCCCTGGCCAATGCTCCCACAAATTTTGATGACTTTATTCACCATTGTATTCGTATAGACAACCGATTATCAGAGAGCATATTGGAAAATTGGAATTCAAACTGTTCCTGCAACAATAATCGTTATCCACCTGCTTCAACCAGTCCCAGAGACTTTTTGATATAGTGATGGGCGAGCACTAAAATGCTCGGGTGCTCGATGCTCTGGTCGAGCACATTGGAATACTCGGGTGCTCGACCCGAGCAACGAGAGCAATGTAAGTCTATGGGAAACTCGATCATTTTTCAGGCGGCTCCCCCCGGCGGTCTGCAGAGGGCCTAAAAATTGCCCAAAGCGATGGGAACAGTGCTCAAATCTCATGGGAACAGCATGGGGAAGACCCCTGGAAGCATTTCTGACTCCCAGGTCACTTCTGTCAACAACGTTGTCAGAGGTATTGCGGCACTTTTACGGACTCACAATGAAACATAAAAAACGAAACCAAAATGGATTTTCCTGGGAAGTATGTTAAGGAACATCCTTTCCAGGGTAATGACTTGTATATAAAGCAAAATAAATAACCAAAAACGAAAATTCTCCTCCACACCTTGGGCTATGTTCAAACTTAGTGTTTTTGATGCGTTTTTGCACTTTTGCATTGCTTTCAACCGTGACAAATGCATTCACCAGGAAATGTCATTTTAACATTTTACAACCTTATCTAGCCATGTGGTGTGTGAGATATCATCAGACACATCGTGTTTCATTTATCAAGGAGGGACTCTGAAAGTCACAAAGCCTATTTTTATAGGGCCATCAGGCGGCCTTTACTATTCTTAAAGGGCCAGCAGTTGGCCCTCACTATTCTTAGAGAGCCATCAGCCGGCTATGTTTTACTGTTCCCATTACTAAAGAGTGGGTCTCTTATACTGTTATTGCGTATACAATGAGTGGCAGGGCTGCCCAAAATTTGGACGCACCCCAATACCACTTTGAAAATTTGGACGCACACCAATACCCCTTTGAAGAGACATAGAGGAGAGCCTCCTGAAAAAAAATGTTCCCATTATTAGGAAGTGGGTCTCCCATAGTGTTGGCCTATGCAGTGAATGCAATGGCTGCCAAAAATTGGGAGGCATTCCAATGCCCCTTGGAAGAGACGTGGAGGAGGGCCTCATAAAAAATGTTCCCATTAGAAAGGAACAGGTCTCCTATACTTGTAATGCCCATGCACTAAGTGTATGGGCTGACAAACATTTACCCCTGGGAGGTATACATGAACATACTGTATAAAAAATTTTTTTTACCGGCATCATAAACACCCTTTAAAAAAATTATGTGGGTGTTGCATCACGGACCACGGTCACCCTGGTGATATGGTGGTGGAGGATGAGGATGAGAAGAAGGAGGAGGACAAGAGCAAATAGCCAAAATCAGGAAGCATATACCCATGTGTGGGTGTGAAGAAGTGCATGGGAATACACCTCCCAAAAAAAGACACTGGATTTGAGTTTATGTTATGCTGCTATCATTCGGTGGTGTTGAGAAGTCTGGCCCAATGCAGCCATGTTCATATTTATAATAGTCAGCCTGTCAGCATTTTCATTTGACAGGCGGATGCGATTATCAGTTATAATTCCACCAGCGGCACTAAAAACCCGCTCTGATAAAACGCTAGCAGCAGGGCAGGCCAGGACCTCCAAGGCATAGAGAGCCAGTTGATTCCACCTATCCAGCTTGGATACCCAATAGTTATAAGGCACAGAGGAATCACGGAGGACGTTGGTACGGTCAGCAAGGTACTCCTTCAGCATCTTCCCAAACTTTGCACTCCTTGTGAGAGTACTCCGCGCCTCAGGGCCTGTGCGATGGGAGGGGCTGAGAAAATTCTCCCAGAACTTTGACCGTGTTCCCCTGCCTCTGCTGGATTGAAGTTGTGTCTCTTTCGCCTGTACTCCTTGGTTGTCCAACAAACTGTGACCTCTGCCGCCAACGTTTTCAGATGGGAATTTTTTTAATAGTTCCTCAACAAGGGCCTTCTGGTACTGCCCCATTTTTGTAGACCTGTCCGCCTCAGGAATAAGAGATATAAAGTTCTCCTTGTAGCGTGGGTCTAGAAGTGTCACCAACCAGTAATGACTGTCACCCAATTTTTTGAGAACGCAAGTGTCATGGGAAAGGCAGCATAACATAAACTCAGCCATGTGTGTCAGACTGCTAACAGGCAAGACTTCCGTGTCCTCACCAAGAGGATGACTGACCATGCTCTCCTCCTCCTCTTCCTCTCGGTCCTCTGGCCATCCACGCTGAACAGACGGTATGACAGTTGTGCAGGTAGTACCATCTATAGCGCATGAAACTAGCTCCTGTTCTTCCTTCTCCTCTTCCTCATTGTCAACCAATCCACGCTGGGATGAGATGAGGCTGGGCTGTGTGTAATCACCCTGTATGGTTCCTTGCTCCATCTCATCGTGCTCCGCCTGCAATGCATCCTCTTTGATTGTAAGCAGAGAGCATTTCAGAAGACAGTGAAGCTGGATGTTGATGCTAATTATGGTATCATTGCCGCTCACCATCTTGGTGGAGTCCTCAAAGTTTTGGAGGATGGTACATATGTCTGACATCCATGTCCACTCCTGAGGTCTTATGTGTGGAGTCTGAACTGAATACCGATGGCCTTGTTGATGCTGGTAGTAAACAACTGCCCTCTTCTGCTCACAAATCCTTCCAAACATCTGCAGTGTAGAGTTCCAAGGCATGGGGACATCACACACCAGTCGGTGAGCCGGAAGCTGCAAACGCTGCTGAAACACGGCAAGGGTGGCGGAAGCTGTAGGTGACTTTCTAAAATGGGCAAACAAGCAGATCCAGCAGCTCCGGGTAGGATTTGAGAAACCACGAGGTTAAGCACATGGGCCAGGCATGGTACGTGTGTGAGCTCGCCTCGCCTCAGAGCCGCCACCAGGTTCCGGCCATTGTCACACACGACCATGCCTGGCTGTAGGTTCATCGGTGTGAGCCACAGATCTGCCTGCTCTTTCAGAGCTGTCCACAGCTCTTCAGCATTGTGCGGTTTGTCACATAAGCATATTAGCTTCAGCACAACCTGTTGCCGCTTGGCCGAGGCAGTGCTGCAGTGCTTCCAGCTTGTGGCTGATGTGGTCATTTCGGAGATGGAGGCTGAAGAGGAGGAGGATGAGGTGCAGGAGCTCTAGACTGTGGGGGCAACCCTGATTGACCTAGGGCCCGCAATCCTTGGCGTCGGGAGGACGTGTTCCGCCCCAAGGTCCGACTGGGTCCCGACTTCCACTATGTTAACCCAGTGTGCCATCAGCGAGATGCACCGTCCCTGCCCACAAGCACTTGTTCACGTCTCCGTGGTTAGGTGGACTTTCCCGGGAACTGCGTTGTTGAGGGCATGGCTGTTTTGGGACACATGCTTGTGTAATGCGGGGACGGCACACCGGGAGAAATAGTGGCGGCTGTGGACCGAGTACCGAGGGATGGCCACCGCCATCAAGTTGCGGAATGCTTCCGTCTCCACGAGCCTAAAAGGCAACATTTCGAGCGCAAGCAGTCTTGAAATGTGGGAATTCAGTAGTGTGGCCTGTGGGGCGTTGGCTGCGTATTTGCGCTTGCGTTCCAAGGACTGGGGTATGGACAACTGAACGCTGCGCTGGGACAAGGACGTTGACATGCTTCCTGATGCTGCTACTTAAGAGTGCGACGACATGTGCAGGGCAGGAGGCATCTTCACATGCACCATGGACAGGGGATTGGCTTGCATGCACAACAGCGGAAGAAGCAATGGTGCCACCCGCAGACACTGTTCCTGGACCCTGGGGTTCGACCCACAAAGTCGGGTGCTTTGCTGCAATGTGCCTGATCATGCTGGTGGTGGTCAGACTGCTAGTTTTGCCACCCAGACTCGGGAAGACCTAACAGTTTGTACTGTCAACTTCCTTCGTGTTGGTGTTACGGGGAATGGTTGCCTGCCTTCTGTCTGCAGCCACCACACTGCTTCTTCCTGCCTGTTGGGGTGCTCTTCCTCCCTCCCCGTTTGCTGCTGTCATCGCTCTGCATGTCCTCCTGCCAGGTTGGGTCAGTTACTATATCATCCACCACCTCGTCTTTCACTTCTGCACCCTGGTCCTCCTCCTGACTTTCTGGCAATTGTGTCTCATCATCGTCCACCTCTTGTGACACTTTCCCACCGTCGCCTTAGTGTGACTGTGGCTGCTCAAAGATTTTGGCATCGCTACATGCGATCTCCTCTTGCCCAGCTTCAAGTGGACCGGGCGAGAGACCCCAATCTATAAATGGAAAAGTGAACAGCTCTTCAGAGTGTCCAAGTGTGGGATCAGTTGTCTCTGGGGACTCAGCATGGTGGGAGGAAGGAGGATCAGGGTGAGGAATATGCAGTTCAGACTCACGGCTACTGAAACTTGACTGTGTGGAAGACAGGGTGGTGGTGGCTAAGTGACTGGAAGCATTATCCACTATCCAATCAACAACCTTTTGACACTGCTCTGGGTTCAATAGTGGTGTGCTGCGGTCCCCTATGAATTGGGACAAGAAGGTCGGGCGAGAAGATGTGGGTGTTTGTTGTGGCACAATTTCAGCTTGCCCATGGCCTCGGCCTCTGCATCCACCATCACTATCACCAGTCCAGTTCCCCGTCCCTTGCCACGCGCCTTGCCCATTTTCAATGGAGAACAATATCTTCCACACTCACTACAAATGGCTGAAGTTGGAGCGAAGTTATATGTAATCTGTGTGATGGAGAAACCACAGTTTTAAATACCTGGCCTGTAGGTAACTATTTTGAACAGCAAACCGGTGTCAAAAACTTTGCTGACACACTGAATAAAATTAGAATGGAGGCTAGAAATGGCAGAATTTTCAGAAAACGTATATGTGATCCGTGTGACGGACAAACCACAGTTTTAAATACTTGGCCTGTAGGTAACTATTTTGAACATCAAACCGGTGTCAAAAACTTTGCTGACACACTGAAAAAATATTAGAATGGAGGCCAGAAATAACAGAATTTTCAGAAAATGTATATGTGATCTGTGTGACAGACAAATCACAGTTTTAAATACCTGGCCTGTAGGTAACTATTTTGAACAGCAAACCGGTGCCAAAAACGTTGCTGACACACTGAAAAAAAATTTGAATGGAGGCCAAAAATGGCAGTATTTTCAGCGCAATTATATGTGATCCGTGTGACGGAGAAACCACAGTTTTAAATACCTGGCCTGTAGGTAACTATTTTAAACAGGAAACCAGTGTCAAAACCTTTGCTGACACACTGAAAAAAATTTGAATGGAGGCCAAAAATGGCAGTATTTTCAGTGCAATTATATGTGATCCGTGTGACGGACAAACCACAGTTTAAAATAACTGGATTTTTAGCACTGTAATATGGAAAGGACCTGGCTGTATTCTGCAGTGCCAACAAGCAAATAGCGCAGAATAACGGTGTTCTCTGGATTGCTTTTTAAGCAAATAATGAGAATTAAGATCCCAAAAAAATTATTCCTGAGACCTGGGCTTTTGTCTAGAAATGTCTAACAGCAGTAGAATCAGAACTGGAATGGAGCCTCTTGTGCTATATGCACTGCAGTCTGCTATATACACTGCCTGCCTGCCTATATACATAGCCTGCCTGATATCTCTGCAGATGGATTAGTCCTCAGAAGGACTGTTTGTTGAGATGGATATGTGTAATGTTCTTGTTTTCTCCCTACACTACCTAATACACAACCAAATCTCTCCCTAGCTCAGCAGCACCTCTCCCTACACTGCCTGATTGCGGAGTAGACTGACGAGCACAGCGGTGCCAGGTCTGATATAGACTTGATGATGCTGTGCGGCAAGCCAATCACTGTAATGCCACAACCTACATTGCTGCGGCATTACAGTGAGTGGCAGGCAATCCCTGCATATTGATTGGTGCTCTAAAGAGCGTCAAACATGCAGGGAGGGAACCCGAGCATCCGCCCGAGCATCTCGCAAGTACTCGGCGAGCTCCGAGCATCTCGAGTACTGAGATACTCGGGCAAGTACCGAGTACTTGCGAGTATGCTCGCTCATCACTAGTCCTCACATATCTGAAGATGAATCCATGCAGGTCGAAAGCCTGTTAAAAGGTGAAAGTAATGAGAGAAAAGAATGGAGACTTCGGGAAAATCAGTGTGTTTATTGTGGCAAGACTGACCACTTTCTTGTTAATTGTCCTTCTTGACTACATAAAACAGTAGCAGTGGTAGCGGATCCCAACTGTTCTGATGAAGAATCAGTCTTGTCTGAACCAGCGCATCTAGTGAATGTTGTCATCCATTCAATTTCTTCTATTGCACTGAACATTAAAAAAGAAAACAAGAACTCTCATTGCTTCATTTCTATCAAGTTTCAAGTTGATTCTCAGTGGATTTCCACATCTGACATGGTTGATTCCGGAGCAAACGGAAATTTTATGGACATTTCTTTGGCAAAGAATCATGAGGTAAAAATTCAAAGCAGATTTTCATCTATTATTATGGAAACTGTTGACGGATCTCCACTAAATTCGGGACCATTGAATCAAGAGACTGAACCCTTAGAGATTGTTATGGAACCTAATCACAATGAGGTTTTATCCTTCTTACTAATATCATCTCCACATTTTCCAAAAATCCTGGGTTTGCCTTTAGTGTTGAGCCATCCAGAAAATAGAAAAAGGATCCAGCACCACTTATCCGGAAAAATTATATATTGGTTAAAAACAATATTTATTAGAAAAAATTAAAAATATTTCATTATAAAAAGCACTGTGTCAGAGGCATGCACACTATCGCGTTTCTAACAGGCAGTTCTTAATCCTAGTATTGCATGGTTCTGACGCCTTAGATGTTGTTTAAATAGTACCAGATAAAGGAAGTGACGTAGAGAAACTGTTCATTCAAAGAAAGTTGTATGATAAATGTTTGGATTCAATATAGATCAGTTTTAATATTCATTCTGTTAGGAATGCGACTATTTAATTTCAAGATCCATGAAGCTTCTCTATGTCTCAAATTCCTAAGTCTGTCTCCTCCTCTTTTAAGTGGAAAAACCCGTTCTATTCCATTCACTCTCAGAGAACTAGCATCACCATTATGGCAATTACAAAGTGCTGAGAAGCACCTGAAAGGCTCTTTGTAGTACTATTTTGAGCATCTTCTATATGTTCTGAAATACGTCTCCTAAGAGTCCTTGTAGTACAACCCACGTACTGTAACTGGCATTTATCACACGTAATAACATACACCACATAGGTGCTGCTACAGTTTATAAAACTTTTAATCAAATATTCCTTTTTATCTTTGGTTGACACACATTTCGTAGTATTATGCATGTAAGGGCATAAACCGCACATTTTTTTCCCGCATCGATATGAACCATTTATAGCGAGACAGTTTTTAGTGTTTGTATGGTCATTTGTATTAGTGTGATCACTAGGGGCCACTCTACTACCAATGGTAAGTCCTCTTTTGGATATGAAATGACATCCTTTATCAAGAATAGTTTTTAGATTTTCATCAGTACGTAAAACAGATTTCTTTTGATAATATTGACTATCTGATAGTAATTTACACTATAATTGGTGGGAAAAATTATAGACTGATTATTTAATTCATCATTATCACGATTTTTATTTTGTGCTAAATATTCTTGTCTGGTTTTGGAATTTGCCTTATTTTTAGCTTGATTTAATATTTGATTGGAATATCCTCTTTTGGAAAAGCGGGAATCTATTATAGTACACTCCTTATTATAATGACTTTCTAAGGTACAGCTTCGTTTGGCGCGTATATATTCCCCTACAGGTAAGTTACGGACTACATGTCCAGGGTTCAATCAATATGAAGAAAATTGCTGCACTACTATGTACAGGTGCACAAGTAGGGGCCGAACCCACTGATAAATAGAAAAAGCCTAGGTAAACTATGTATACTGTTTGGTGTGCCACTTTTAAGTGGTAATGTGTTGAAGACTCTATCCATGCACTCTGTCCATGTTGGTACTATATACATCGCATATGCCACGATGTTACCATGTTCTGGAACCATACACAGGTTCCGGGTACTGCACTGCCATGTATGTGATGTAACAATGCTGATCTTTATTATTTGTATTTACAGATGTTCCCCTCCCTGGTCCTCTCCTCTGCCTCCTCTCCTCCCTCTTCGCGTCTAGACTGCATCCTCATAGCGCAGATTACCCCTTCCTGTGCGCTGAAACGCAGATACTACAGCCTTGGAACGCAAGCGTCACCGATGAACGTCACTTCCGGTGACGTCATCCAACTTCCGGTTCCTCACTTCCTGTCTCCGCTTACAGCGGTCACATAGGTGATAGTTGCCCCCTATTTAAAGGACCCCTCCTCACAACAGGCCACAACAACAAGCGGTGGATACCACGTTGTGGAGCCTGCCAAGTAGCTCACTCTAAGGTAATTAGCGAGCATTTCTTCTTTTCCACACTAGAGGTGCCACAATATATGCTCATCTTAGCTTCCACTACTCTTTTATCCCCAGGTGGTCCTCAACATATTTGTTCCCATAAGGAATAATTTTCCAAACCCTACAATACACTGAAATAGGTAGGTCCCCATGCCATACTTCTAGTTACGTATGGATAGCCATCCGCCCTTCCTCTCAGGCCCTTCCCCCTCCCCCACTCATTTATTCCATTTGTTTTATCCTTGTTTTGTCTTCCCTCCCACTTTGTTATCCCGGTTCAGGGATTCTATTTAACACTGATATTGACAATTGTATAATTATAACACTGTTATGCCATTGTATTTACATTGTTCTACATTTTTGCAGTTAACTGATGAAGGTCGCTATGACCGAAACGTTAACGTATTTTATGCTTATGGACTGCAAATAAAAATTTCACCGCTTTGAATATTTGTGTGCCAAGGCTTTTTCTATTTACATGTCCAGGGTGACAGCTTGTTGCATAAAATAAAGAATTACCAGCTGTTGATTTCCTAAAAAGGCTATAAATCACAGCTTCAGTTGGAATATCCCCACACATATGGATGTCCAAAAGAAGAAATTTCAGAACGATCTAAATGATAAGTGTAGCGTCGGCGTCCCTGCCCTCTGCTAGGCAGGGACGCTGTTCCCCTCACCTCTCTGCTCCGAGCCCGGCGTCCTCCTCCCGCTCTGCTGGCAGCGCGCGCTCCTTCCCGGCCACTGTGCTTAGGGCGCGCGCGCTCCCTCCCACTTAAAGGGGCCGCGCGCGCCGTCCTAAGGAGTCCCCGGCCAATGGCCGGAGGACTTCACCATTTATAAGGCACCTCCTCCAAAATGGAGGTGCCCGAGCAATGTTGTTGCACTGTTCACTACTCTGCTTCAGCCCTCAGGTCCCGTTGCCAGTTACCTGCCTGATTCCTGCCAGAGTCCTGCCAGTTTGCTGTCTGTTTCCTGCCTGATATTCCTGCTACCTGCTTGCTAGCCTGAGGTCCGACGGTCTGCCTTCCTACTCCTGTCAGTCTGTCTATGGACCAGCTTGGCCGCTCACCTGGGAGCGCACATCTGCTACCTGCCTGCTAGCCTTCCTGGAGGCTCTGCTGTCACGTGCTGTGACCACCTGCTATTCCAGAGACTCTTGCCCGCTCACCTGGGAGCGCTCATCTGATACCTGTCTGTTGGACTTCCTGGAGGCTCCGCCGTCACATGCTGTGACCACCCGTTCATCCAGAGACTGCCCCGGTCACTTGCCGTGACCTCCTGCCCGTTCATCCAGAGACTGCCCCGGTCACTTGCCATGACTTCCTGCCCGTTCATCCAGAGACTGCCCCGGTCACTTGCCGTGACCTCCTGCCCGTTCATCCAGAGACTGCCCTGGTCACTTGCCGTGACCTCCTGTCCGTTCATTCAGAGACTGTCCCAGTCACCTGCTGTGACTGCCTGCCCGTCTACCCTGGTCGCCACCCGCTCCCTTACAAGGACCGCCCCCTTGTATAGTAGCTCAGAGGTTCCGCCTCCCAGACCCGTTACAGTTTGCTCGGGCCATGGAACCCGGTGGCACCCAAGCTCCCTCGCTCTCGGACCTCTGTCATGAACTGTCCCGTCAGAGGTCCCAACAGGAGTCCATCCTGGGTCACCTGCGGAATGTCAATTCTCGCCTGGACACTCTGACTGCTCCACCAGCAACCACCGCCAGTGCCATGACTCGCAACCCGGCAGCCCCGCTGCCCACCAATACCATGGTATCCTACCCCGGACCCCGGCTTTCTGCACCTCCTCGCTTCGGAGGCGACTCCGCCCAGGCTCGGGGCTTCATAAATCAGTGCACCCTGCACATTGAACTCCTGTCCCACCAGTTTAACTCCGACCGGGCCAAAATTGCCTTCATCATGTCCCATCTCACCGGGGAGGCCCTGGCCTGGCTAAATCCTCTATGGGAGAGAGGAGACCCCCTGGTGTCCGACTTGCCTGCCTTTCTCATGGCTTTCCGGAAAGTCTTCGACGAACCCGGACGGAAGACCTCATCCGCATCATCTCTGCTACGCCTCCGTCAGGGAAGTCTCACCGTGGGCCAATATGCCATACGGTTCCGTACCCTTGCCTCGGAGCTGGCCTGGGATAACGACGCTCTGGTATCCGTCTTCTGGGAGGGTCTGTCCGGCCGTATTAAAGATGAACTTGCCGGTCGGGACATTCCTACCACTCTCGATGACCTAATAACTCTTGCCACCCGGATTGACCTACGGTTCCAGGAGCGTGCCAAAGAGGTCACCCGTGAGAGGAGGTTTCCACGTCTAGCTCCTACTTTTCAGAAATCCGTCTCTCCCCAGGTACACTCTCCTGAGCCTATGCAGGTCGACCAGACCAAGATGGTCAAAACCCGTCAGGACTTACGCCGTGCCGAAGGGAGCTGCTTCTACTGTGGCAGTAAGGAGCACCGGATCCGTACCTGTCCGGAGAGGTCGGGAAACGCCTGTGTCTACGTTCGCTCAGAGAGGTCAACCTAGACAAGAATAAATCCTCTCCATCTCTGCTACTGTCAGTCTCTATTATCTGCGGGGAGAATCGTTATTTCGAACTAGCCCAACTTGACTCTGGAGCGGCCGGGAATCTTATCTCACAGTCCCTGGTAGAAAAATACCGCATTCCCACCAAACCTCTGGCTGTACCATTATCTGTCGCTGCTGTGGATGGAGGCCTCTTACCACGTCCCATCCAACTCATCACCGAATCCGTAACTCTGCAGGTGGGAATGCTGCATTCTGAGAGCATCTCTTTTCATGTTCTGCCTGGACTCTCTCACGCCCTCTTACTAGGTCTACCTTGGCTCCAGAGACATGCACCCGTGCTTGACTGGCAGACCGGAGAAGTCCTTCGCTGGGGACAGGACTGTCATAAGACTTGTTTGGTTCCTGTTCATCCCGTCCGTCCTTCTCCTACCCCAACTAATCTACCTGGACTTCCGATTCCCTATTGGTCATTTGCTGATGTCTTTAATAAAAAGGAGGCAGAGACATTGCCCCCTCATAGACCATACGACTGTCCTATCGACCTGTTACCCGGTACTACTCCTCCCCGTGGGCGTATTTACCCATTGTCCGCTGCTGAGACCCGGTCGATGTCCGAATATATTGAGGAGAATTTGGCCAGGGGATTCATCCGGAAATCTACCTCCCCGGCGGGAGCAGGCTTCTTCTTCGTAAAAATGAAGGACGGCTCTCTCCGTCCCTGTATAGACTATAGAGGCCTTAACCAGATCACGGTGAAGAATAAGTACCCCCTTCCGCTCATTCCAGAATTATTTGATCGCCTGAGGGGGGCTAGAGTCTTCACCAAACTGGACCTCCGTGGGGCGTACAACCTGGTCCGTATCCATCAAGGGGATGAATGGAAGACTGCATTCAACACCCGGGACGGCCACTATGAATATCTGGTAATGCCCTTTGGTCTCTGTAACGCTCCTGCCGTCTTTCAAGAGTTGGTCAATGACATCTTCCGGGACCTTCTCTACTCCTGCGTTGTGGTGTACCTGGACGACATCTTGGTCTTCTCTCCGGATCTCCAGACTCACCGGAGGGACGTTCGTCAGGTCCTGCTCAGGCTCAGGCAGAACCACCTCTTCGCTAAATATGAGAAGTGCCTCTTTGAGCAGACCTCGCTTCCGTTTTTGGGCTACATTATTTCTCAGACCGGCCTACGAATGGATCCAGAGAAACTGTCTGCCATCGAGAAATGGCCCCGACCGGAGGGGTTGAAGGCCATTCAGAGGTTCCTGGGCTTCGCCAACTACTACCGCCTCTTCATACCGCACTTCTCTTCCCGGACTGCCCCAATTTCCGCGCTCACCCGTAAGGGTACTAATCCCAAAGAGTGGCGGCCCGAAGCAGAGGAGGCCTTTCTTTCCTTAAAACAGGCCTTCTCTTCCGCCCCGGTGCTGCATCGTCCAGACGGCAACAAGCAGTTCTTTCTGGAGGTTGACGCCTCCTCCTCTGGAGCCGGAGCTGTACTTACTCAAAAATCTTCTTCCGGGAGGATGGTAACTTGCGGCTTCTTCTCTAAACTCTTCTCCTCTTCTGAGCGCAATTATTCCATAGGAGACCGAGAGTTATTGGCCATCAAGCTGGCATTGGAGGAGTGGCGTTACCTACTCGAGGGGGCTCTTCATCCGGTAATAATTTACACAGACCACAACGGTCTCCCCGGAGTCGGGTTGTTTGTGAATGCAGCCCAAAGCGGGTGGTAAACTCCAACTAAGGCTAAATACCGGCGCGAGACCGATAGCGGACAAGTACCGTGAGGGAAAGTTGAAAAGAACTTTGAAGAGAGAGTTCAAGAGGGCGTGAAACCGCTAAGAGGTCGAACTTGGCTTATCTCCAGCATGCCCAGAGACTTAATCCGTGCCAAGCCCGGTGGTCCTTGTTTTTTTGCTCGCTTTGATTTTGTTCTACATTTTCGCCCGGCTGACAAAAACATCAAAGCAGACGCCTTGTCCCGATCCTTTCTGGTATCTGATCTCGAGGAAGAACCTAAACATATCATCGATCCCGCCAGAGTAATGCAGGTGGCTCCCGTGAGTCTAAATCGTCTCCCTCCCGGTAAGACGTTCGTATCGGTACCTGATCGGGAGAAGATCCTACACTGGGGTCATTCGTCTAAACTAGCTGGCCACGCCGGTCAGAAAAAGACCCTCCAGCTTATTTCCCGGCACTACTGGTGGCCTAGCCTGCGCAAGGATGTAATAGACTTTGTTTCTGCCTGTGTGTCCTGTGCCCGCAACAAAGTTCCGAGACACCTGCCAGCCGGTCGCCTTCTTCCTCTGCCAGTACCTGCTGCCCCCTGGCAGCATATAGCGATGGACTTCATAACTGATCTTCCCGTCTCTGCCGGTTGTACGGTCATTTGGGTGGTCGCTGACCGCTTTTCCAAGATGGCTCACTTCATTCCCCTGCCAGGCCTCCCGTCTGCACCCGAGCTGGCTAAAGACTTTATCCGCCACATCTTCCGTCTTCATGGCCTGCCCCGTCACATTGTGTCGGATCGTGGGGTACAGTTCACTTCTCGTTTCTGGAGAGCCACTTGTAAATTGCTAGACGTCACCCTGGACTTCTCCTCCGCTTACCACCCACAGTCTAATGGTCAAGTGGAGCGGATCAATCAGATCCTGACCAGTTACCTCCGGCACTTCGTTAATGCCCACCATTCTGACTGGGTGGATCTTCTGCCATGGGCCGAATTCTCGTACAACAATCACGAGAGCGAATCTTCCTCCAAATCCCCGTTTTTTGTAGTCTTCGGTCAGCATCCTCAGATCCCGTTTCCCGTCTCCACCTCGGTGGACAATCCGGCTGCGGAATCTCTTGTTAACAAATTTTCCTCCACATGGGAGAGTACCCGGTCCGCACTCCTTCTGTCATCCGAGCGTATGAGAAGACATGCTGACAAAAAACGTCTGGATCCTCCTCAATTCCGTCCAGGGGATAAGGTCTGGCTCTCGTCCAAGTATGTCCGGCTCAAGATTCCTTCCTATAAGTTAGGGCCTCGGTTCATCGGTCCTCTGGAAGTCATCAGTCAGATCAACCCGGTGGCCTATAAATTGAAACTCCCGGCCAACTTGCGGATCCCTAACTCCTTCCATGTATCTCTCCTCAAACCTGTGGTACTTAACTCTTTTTCCAAGTCTACAGACACGCCTCCTGCTCCGGTTTCCGCTGAAAACGAATTTGAGGTAGAGAACATTCTGGCCACCAAAAGGGTAAGAGGGAAGACCTTTTTTCTAGTAGATTGGAAGGGGTTTGGTCCTGAAGAGAGAACTTGGGAGCCCCGGGAGAACATCCATGCCCCTCTCATCCTTGCTAAATTTCTGTCTGGCCTAAAAAAGGGGGGGCCTAAAGGGGGGGTACTGTAGCGTCGGCGTCCCTGCCCTCTGCTAGGCAGGGACGCTGTTCCCCTCACCTCTCTGCTCCGAGCCCGGCGTCCTCCTCCCGCTCTGCTGGCAGCGCGCGCTCCTTCCCGGCCACTGTGCTTAGGGCGCGCGCGCGCTCGCTCCCTCCCTCTTAAAGGGGCCGCGCGCGCCGTCCTAAGGAGTCCCCGGCCAATGGCCGGAGGACTTCACCATATGTAAGGCACCTCCTCCAAAATGGAGGTGCCCGAGCAATGTTGTTGCACTGTTCACTACTCTGCTTCAGCCCTCAGGTCCCGTTGCCAGTTACCTGCCTGATTCCTGCCAGAGTCCTGCCAGTTTGCTGTCTGTTTCCTGCCTGATATTCCTGCTACCTGCTTGCTAGCCTGAGGTCCGACGGTCTGCCTTCCTACTCCTGTCAGTCTGTCTATGGACCAGCTTGGCCGCTCACCTGGGAGTGCACATCTGCTACCTGCCTGCTAGCCTTCCTGGAGGCTCTGCCGTCACGTGCTGTGACCACCTGCTATTCCTGAGACTCCTGCCCGCTCACCTGGGAGCGCTCCTCCGCTACCTGCCCGCTTGCCTACCTGGAGGCTCCGCCGTCACGTGCTGTGACCACCTGCTATTCCAGAGACTCTTGCCCGCTCACCTGGGAGCGCTCATCTGATACCTGTCTGTTGGACTTCCTGGAGGCTCCGCCGTCACATGCTGTGACCACCCGTTCATCCAGAGACTGCCCCGGTCACTTGCCGTGACCTCCTGCCCGTTCATCCAGAGACTGCCCCGGTCACTTGCCGTGACCTCCTGCCCGTTCATCCAGAGACTGCCCCGGTCACTTGCCGTCACCTCCTGCCCGTTCATCCAGAGACTGCCCCGGTCACTTGCCGTGACCTCCTGCCCGTTCATCCAGAGACTGCCCCGGTCACTTGCCGTGACCTCCTGTCCGTTCATTCAGAGACTGTCCCAGTCACCTGCTGTGACTGCCTGCCCGTCTACCCTGGTCGCCACCCGCTCCCTTACAAGGACCGCCCCCTTGTATAGTAGCTCAGAGGTTCCGCCTCCCAGACCCGTTACAATAAGACATTATTATTATTGACATTGCAATTGTTGTCATTAATATATTCAATAAATCTTGGTATCGAACAGGCAATCTCTGCATGCGTCACAGCTGTCTAACAGCCGTGACACTTGCAGCCGCTGCGACAGTAAAAGAAATGCCGAGCACGCCAAAATACTCTGCGAGCACCTGAGCGTGCTCGCCGAAAGGGTTAATGCAACATACTCGCTCAACACTAGTTGCCATGACTACAGACTCAAAATCCAACAATGAATTGGCGAACCAAAGAAGTGTCTTTTCCTTCTATCCTGTTGTTCACTCCCCACAGGCTTCACCAAATAAAGAAGTTGTAGAGGATCCTGAACAATCTTCTAATCTACCATCTATATATAAGAAATTTGCGGATGTAGGTGACAAGAAAAATGCAGACAAACTCCCTCCTCATCGGCTGTATGATTGTTCAATTGATCTATTGCCTGAAGCAGTTATACCCTTTGGAAGCATTTACTCACTGGCAGAGCAGGAATTAAAAACACTCAAGGAATGTATGTATGAAAATGTAGCTAAAGAGTTTATTCGTCCATCTTCATCATCAGTAAGTGCGCCTAAATTTTTTGTCAAAAAGAAAGATGGTTCCTTAGGACCCTTGCGTTGATTACAGAGAATCAAATAAAATTACTGTAAAGAATCGTTACGCTCTGCCTTTGATCCCTGAGTTGCTGGACAGAGTTTGTCATGCAAAGTTGTTCACAAAACTGGATCTTCGAGGGGCATGTTAGACCAGGTGATGAATGGAAAAAGGCATTCTGATCATGTTATGGACACTATGAGTACTTGAGCTACTATGAGCAATATCTCAAATGCTACATTTGTCATCTCCAGGATGACCCAGGATGACTGGATTGATTTGCTTCCTATGGCAGAATTTGTATACAACAATTCTCAAAATGATTCGACCAAACAAACACTATTCTTCGCAAATTCTAGGTACCATCCAAGTATCCTTCCTAATTTTCCCAGAGAAATGCCTATCCCTGCTGTCACCGACAGAATATAATCCCTGCAACAGAATCTGGAAATACTAAAAGACACTTTAAGAATTGCCCAAGAGAAATATAAGGAAGCAGCAAATAAATCTCACAGACCTTCTCCAAGCTTCCAAGTGGGTGATGAAGTATAGTTTTCCACCAAGAATTTGAAACTTCATATATCCTCACCCAAACTGGGTCAAAAATGTATTGGTCCATTTAAAATAATTGGGCAAGTTAGCTCAGTAGCTTTTCGCCTTCAACTTCCCAGAACAATGAAGATATATCCAGTGTTCCATGTCTCCTTACTAAAGCCATTTATTCCAAATCCTTTTCCAGGGCATAGTCTACCTCCTCCTGATCCTATTGAAGTGGATGGAAAGAACGTTACACAGTTGAAAAGGTCCTGGATTCCAGAATATTCAGAAACAAGTTGCAGTACTTAATAAAGTGGAAAGGGTACGGCCCTGAAGATAACTCTTGGGAACCTGTAGAATATATCAGTGCTCCTCGACTGCTTAAAGAGTTTCACCAAAAATACCCACATTAACCAAGCCAAGCATTGTCCGGAGGCCAATATTGATAGGGGGAGTAATGTCAGGATTTCTGTTGCCCTTCTACAATTTGACCACTAGTGGCTACTATTGTTCACTTTAATAATTGTGCTGCAGTTTCACTCCTTACCAATGTAGGCTGCTGTTGCGTTCTGAAATTGCCCTTTAACAAGATGGCGGATTCTGAATCTATGGAATCCATCTTGTTTCCTGTTTGGGCCTACTTTAAGCCACATGGATCTCTCACTCATTGCTTGAGTATTGTGTCTAGCTGTTAGTCTAGTTTCAGTCTCCAGCTTCTGAACATTCTTACCCAGACTGTTCTAATTCATCTATGGATTGTTTCCTACAACTTCTTTCTATCTCCAAGAACTTCCACTCCCGCTTGCTGTTTCTGCTTGTGCTCCTTCGGCCACTGGTTTCCAGCAGTACTACGCCAGTATCGTAACAGCCATGTTCTTTTTTTTAAGAAACAAGAGGCTTTCTCCTGGCAACCCTTCCAAACAAGCCATAATTAGTCAGTCTTTTTATAATTGCACTTTTATGAACATCAAAATTTAACATACTACTGATGTCATACTCAAATAAATACATAGAGGGCCAAAATACAGGGCAGCAAAACATTGAGAAGTTAATATTATGGGAGACTTCAACTACCCTAATATAAATTGGGGTGCAGGTCCAGCAGAGGAAACAGGTTGACAATAATAAAAGATAATTATCTTTCACAACTGGTACAGGGCCTAACCAGAACGGGGGCACTTCTAAACTTCTAATTTTAACCAATAGTTGATATGAATATCAAATGCACAGGTGGGGGTTCACTTGAG
Organism: Phyllobates terribilis; assembly: GCF_046119375.1. NCBI lineage: Eukaryota > Metazoa > Chordata > Amphibia > Anura > Dendrobatidae > Phyllobates > Phyllobates terribilis. The sequence goes on along the minus strand of NW_027362763.1, from coordinate 453,619,586 downwards.
TAATAGTGAACAAAAATTTTTCACGTATCCTTTAATAAGATGTACAGCACAAGAGCTAGAAGGATATTAATCTTCTAGAAGTCGAATTTCCAATGGTTAAGAGATGATCTTAGTGCCAATGTCCTTTAAAATAATAGTACACAAAGCGTATGGGACACTTCTATATGCATACTGAATAGGCCCTGTGCACAATATATGGGATTAAACAAGCTAGAAATAGGAGGAAACCACTTTGGCTATATAAAGCTGTAAGGGGCGCAATAAATGACAAAAAGAAAGTTTAGAGAACTAAAGCAAGAGGATAGTGATGAGGCATTAAATAATTATAAAACAAAAAAATAAATTGTTTAAAAATCAAATCAAGGCAGCAAAGATTAAGACAAAGAGGCTCACTGACAACAAATGTAAAAATAATCCAAAAATATTCTTCAACTATATAAACAGTAAAAAACTCAAAAATGATAGTTTTGGCCCTCTCAAAAATAATCTGGGAGAAATGATTGTATAGGATGAGGGAAAGGCCAATCTACTAAACACCTTCTTCACTACAGTATTTACACAAGAAAATGTAGCTGACAGATGACATGATCAGGGATACCATCAATTCTCACGTAAATGTCACCTGCTTAACCCAGCAGGAAGTATGGCGTTGTCTCAAAAATACTAAAGTAGACAAATCACTGGGCCTGGATTGCTTACACTCCTGAGTGCAGCAGGAATGAAGTAGCGTGATAGACAGACCATTATTTCTAATATTCAAGGATTCCATAATATCAGGGTCTGTACCACAGGACTGACTCATAGCAAATGAGTTGCCTATATTCATAAAGGGGATAAAATCTGAGCCCGGAAATTATAACTAACTTCAACTGTGGGTAAAATCCTTTACTATCCTGAAGTATCTTAATATAAATAACCTCATAACTAGTGTTGAGCGATACCTTCCGATATCAGGAAATATCGTATCGGATTGGATCGGGCCGATACCCAAAAAGTATCGGATATCGCCGATTCCGATACCGGAAACCAATGCAAGTCAATGGGACACAAATATCGGAATGAAAATAAACCCTTTCTTTCCTTGTAGGTTAATTCTACATGAAGTAAAACAACTAAGAATAATGTAGAATGACATGAAAAGCCGGCAATTCAGCAGCGGCATTCACCGGTACCCGACAATTTACAACAGAAAGAATAGAGCATCACACATAGATTAGATAGATAGAAACATGTCAGTCACATATATATGACGTACAGTGACAGTGTTGCTTACTGTACTTGTCATTTAGTGTAAAGGATTTATTAAAAAAAATATTAGTGTTTTCGTGCACCGTCTCTTTAAAAAAGCCGGCCGGCAATTCAGCAGCGGTACCCGACAATTTATAACAGACAGAATAGAGCTTCACACATAGATTAGATAGATAGAAACATGTCAGCCACATATATAAGAAGTACAGTGACAGTGTTGCTTACTGTACTTGTCATTTAGTGTAAAGGATTTATTTAAAAAAATAATAGTGTTTTCATGCACCGTCTCTTTAAGAAAGCCGGCCGGCAATTCAGCATCTGTACCCGACAATTTAGAATAGAAAGAATAGAGAATCACACATAGATTAGATAGATAGAAACATGTCAGTCACATATATATGAAGTACAGTGATAGTGTTGATTACTGTACTTGTCATTTACTGTTAAAATAAAGGATTTATTTAAAAAAAAATTGGCGTTGGGTTCCCCTTAATTTTAGGCTCTAGCGGAGGTTAAGCAGACAGCTGGGGCAAATGTTTGAAGCCTGGGAAGGGGGTAATACCCACGGAGCTTCCCAGGCTACTAATATCAGCCCCCAGCTGAATACCTAGCCTTTACTAGCTATTAAAATGGGGGAACCCCCCAAAAAAAATAACGTGGGGTCCCCCCTAATTTAATAGCTAGCACAGGCTAGGCAGACAGCTGGGGGCTGATATTAATAGCCCAGGAAGGGTGCCATGAATATTGGCCCCCTCCCAGGCTAGAAACACCAGCCGTCAGCCGCCCCAGAAATGGCGCATCCATAGGATGCGCCAATTCTGGCACTTAGCCTCGCTCTTCCACGCTGCCCTGGTGCGGTGGCAGGGGGTAATAGGGTTGGGGTTGATGTCAGCTTATAATGCCAGCTGACATCAAGCCCAGGTTAGTAATGGAGAGGCGTCTATAAGACACCCCCATTACTAACCCCATAGTCAAAGTTAAAGAAAAACACAAACACCCAGAATAAAGTCCTTTAATTGAAATAAAGACACAATCCTTTATTGTTCTAAATTAAACCATACTTACCATCACGCCCATTCCAGCTGAAGCCAACGATCTCCTGCAATAAAAGTAAAATAATAAAGCAACCTCATCCTTACCTTTCCATGGTTCCCACGACAGCTTCAGCTCTGCTACATCGAGATGACAGGCTGGACCGCAGCAGAACGCTGCCATCCAGCCTGTCATCCCGCAGACACTGAGAAGCGCAGGCATGCTTGCGCTCCTCAGTGTCTCTCTGTGACGTCATCCAGATGAGCCGAGTTCATGTCCAATGAACTCAGCTCACCTCATGCACGTCACTGACAGCGTGGGAAAATTCTCACGCTGAAGTGCTGAGTGCAGGAGAATTTTCCCACGCTGTCAGTGACGTACATGAGGTGAGCTGAGTTCATTGGACATGACCTCGGCTCATCTGGATGCCGTCACAGCCAGACACTGAGGAGTGGAAGTATGCCTGCGCTTCTCAGTGTCTGCGGGATGACAGGATGGATGGCAGCGTTCTGCTGCGGTCCAGCCTGTCATCTCGATGTAGCAGAGCTGAAGCTGTCATGGGAACCATGGAAAGGTAAGGATGATGTTGCTTTATTATTTTACTTTTATTGCAGGAGATCGTTGGCTTCAGCTGGAATGGGCGTGATGGTAAGTATGGTTTAATTTAGAACAATAAAGAATTGTGTGTTTATTTCAATTAAAGGACTTTTTTCTGGGTGTTGTGTTTTTTTAAATACTTTACTAGAAATTCATGGTGGTCATGTCTAATATTGGCGTGACCCCATGAATTTCGGGCTTAGGGCCAGCTGATAATGCCAAGCTGGCCTTAACCCCTTTATTACCCAGTGAGCCACCGCACCAGGGCCCTGGATGAGTTGGGTACAGCGCCAGAAGATGGCGCTTCTATGAACGCGCCATTTTCTGGGGCGGCTGCGGACTGCAATTTGCAGCGGGGGTGGCCCAGAAAGCTTGGGCCTCCCTGTGCTGCGGATTCCAGCCCCCAGCTGCCTAGTTGTATCTGGCTGGGCACAAAAATAGGGCGAAGCCCCACGCATTTTTTTTTTAAATTATTTCATGAAATTCATGGAATAATTAAGAAAAAAAGGGCTTCCCTATATTGTTGTGTCCAACCAGGTACAAATAGGCAGCTGGTGGTTGGGGGCAGCCCATTCCTGCCTGCTGTACCTGGCTGGACACAAATATAGTGCGAAGCCCCACGTCAATTTTTTTTTAATTATTTCATGAAATAATTTTTTTAAAAAAGGGCTTCCCTATATTGTTGTGTCCGGCCAGGTACAAATAGGCAGCTGGTGGTTGGGGGCAGCCTGTTCCTGCCTGCTGTACCTGGCTGGACACAAATATAGGGCGAAGCCCCACGTCAATTTTTTTTAAAATAAATCCTTTATTTTAACACTAAATGACATTTGAGGAGTTAATAAAGATGCAGTCCCTAAATTATTATTTATTTTTTAATTAATTTTCCCAAAACTTTTGACGTGGGCTTCGCCATATTTTTGTATGCCAGCCAGGTACAGCATCCAGCTTCTATGAACGCGCCATTTTCCGGGGTGGCTGCGGACTGCAATTTTCAGCGGGGGGGGGGGGGCAGAAAGCTTGGGCCTCCCTGCGCTGCAGATTCCATCCCCCAGCTGCCTAGTTGTACCTGGCTGGACACAAAAATAGGGAGAAGCTTCAAGTATTTTTTTTTTTTAATTATTTCATGAAATTCATGAAATAATTAAGAAAAAAAGGGCTTCCCTATATTGTTGTGTCCAACCAGGTACAAATAGGCAGCTGGTGGTTGGGGGCAGCCCGTTCCTGCCTGCTGTACCTGGCTGGACACAAATATAGTGCGAAGCCCCACGTCAATTTTTTTTAAATCATTTCAGGAAATTCATGAAATAATTAAAAAAAATTGATGTGGGGCTTCGCCCTATATTTGTGTCCAGTCAGGTACAGCAGGCAGGAACGGGCTGCCCCCAACCACCAGCTGCCTATTTGTACCTAGCCGGACACAACAATATAGGGAAGCCCTTTTTTTCTTAATTATTCCATGAATTTCATGAATTTAAAAAAAAAAACGTGGAGCTTCGCCCTATTTTTGTGTCCAGCCAGGTACAACTAGGCAGCTGGGGGCTGGAATCTGCAGCGCAGGGAGGCCCAAGCTTTCTGGGCCCCACCCGCTGCAAATTGCAGTCCGCAGCCGCCCCGGAAAATGGCGCGTTCATAGAAGCGCCATCTTCTGGCGCTGTACCCAACTCATCCAGGGCCCTGGTGCGGTGGCTCACTGGGTAATAAAGGGGTTAAGGCCAGCTTGGCATTATCAGCTGGCCCTAAGCCCGAAATTCATGGGGTCACGCCAATATTAGACATGACCACCATGAATTTCTAGTAAAGTATTTAAAAAAAACGCAAACACCCAGAAAAAAGTCCTTTAATTGAAATAAACACACAATTCTTTATTGTTCTAAATTAAACCATACTTACCATCACGCCCATTCCAGCTGAAGCCAACGATCTCCTGCAATAAAAGAAAAATAATAAACCAACCTCATCCTTACCTTTCCATGGCTCCCACGACGGCTCCAGCTCTGCTACATCGAGATGACAGGCTGGACCGCAGCAGAACGCTGCCATCCAGCCTGTCATCCCGCAGACACTGAGAAGCGCAGGCATACTTCCACTCCTCAGTGTCTGGCTGTGACGGCATCCAGATGAGCCGACAATGAACTCGGCTCACCTCATGTACGTCACTGACAGCGTGGGAGAATTCTCCTGCACTCAGCGCTTCAGCGTGAGAATTTTCCCACGCTGTCAGTGACGTGCATGAGGTGAGGTCATGTCCAATGAACTCGGCGCACCTCATGCACGTCACTGACAGCGTGGGAAAATTCTCACGCTGAAGCGCTGAGTGCAGGAGAATTTTCCCACGCTGTCAGTGACGTGCATGAGGTGAGCTGAGTTCATTGGACATGACCTCCGCTCATCTGGATGCCGTCACAGCGAGACACTGAGGAGCGCAAGCATGCCTGCGCTTCTCAGTGTCTGCGGGATGACAGGCTGGATGGCAGCGTTCTGCTGCGGTCCAGCCTGTCATCTCGATGTAGCAGAGCTGAAGCTGTCCCGGGAACCATGGAAAGGTAAGGATGAGGTTGCTTTATTATTTTACTTTTATTGCAGGAGATCGTTGGCTTCAGCTGGAATGGGCGTGACTGTAAGTATGGTTTAATTTAGAACAATAAAGAATTGTGTCTTTATTTCAATTAAAGGACTTTTTTCTGGGTGTTTGTGTTTTTTTTAAATACTTTACTAGAAATTCATGGTGGTCATGTCTAATATTGGCGTGACCCCATGAATTTCGGGCTTAGGGCCAGCTGATAATGCCAAGCTGGCCTTAACCCCTTTATTACCCAGTGAGCCACCGCACCAGGGCCCTGGATGAGTTGGGTACAGCGCCAGAAGATGGCGCTTCTATGAACGCGCCATTTTCCGGGGCGGCTGCGGACTGCAATTTGCAGCGGGTGGGACCCAGAAAGCTTGGGCCTCCCTGCGCTGCGGATTCCAGCCCCCAGCTGCCTTGTTGTACCTGGCTGGACACAAAAATAGGGCGAAGCCCCACGTATTTTTTTTTTTAATTATTTCATGAAATTCATGGAATAATTAAGAAAAAAAGGGCTTCCCTATATTGTTGTGTCCGGCTAGGTACAAATAGGCAGCTGGTGGTTGGGGGCAGCCCGTTCCTGCCTGCTGTACCTGACTGGACACAAATATAGGGCGAAGCCCCACATAATTTTTTTTTAATTATTTCATGAATTTCCTGAAATAATTAAAAAAAAATTGACGTGGGGCTTTGCACTATATTTGGGTCCAGCCAGGTACAGCAGGCAGGAACGGGCTGCCCCCAACCACCAGCTGCCTATTTGTACCTGGTTGGACACAACAATATAGGGAAGCCCTTTTTTTCTTAATTATTCCATGAATTTCATGAAATAATAAAAAAAAAAAAAACGTGGAGCTTCTCCCTATTTTTGTGTCCAGCCAGGTACAACTAGGCAGCTGGGGGATGGAATCTGCAGCGCAGGGAGGCCCAAGCTTTCTGCCCCCCGCTGAAAATTGCAGTCCGCAGCCGCCCCGGAAAATGGCGCGTTCATAGAAGCTGGATGCTGTACCTGGCTGGCATACAAAAATATGGCGAAGCCCACGTCAAAAGTTTTGGGAAAAATTAATTAAAAAATAAATAATAATTTAGGGACTGCATCTTTATTAACTCCTCAAATGTCATTTAGTGTTAAAATAATGGATTTATTTTAAAAAAAAATGGCGTGGGATCCCCCATAATTTTAGTCTCTAGCGGAGGTTAAGCAGACGGCTGGGGCAGATGTTTGAAGCCTGGGAAGGGGGTAAAACCCACGGAGCTTCCCAGGCTACTAATATCAGCCCCCAGCTGAATACCTAGCCTTTACTAGCTATTAAAATGGGGGACCCCCCCCAAAAAAATGACGTGGGGTCCCCCCTATTTTAATAGCTAGCAAAGGCTAGGCAGACAGCTGGGGGCTGATATTAATAGCCCAGGAAGTGTGCCATGAATATTGGCCCCCTCCCAGGCTAGAAACACCAGTCGTCAGCCGCCCCAGAAATGGCGCATCCATAGGATGCGCCAACTCTGGCACTTAGCCTCGCTCTTCCACGCTGCCCTGGTGCGGTGGCAGGGGGTAATAGTGGTGGGGTTCATGTCAGCGCCAGCTGCCATGAAGCCCAGGTTAGTAATGATGGGCGTCTATAAGACACCCCCATTACTAACCTACAAAGTGTTAAAAAGAAAAAACACACACTACACCCAGAAAAAAATAATTTATTTGAAATAAAACACACAATTTTATTTAATTCTTAGTTTACTAAAAATAATAGTTACCTGTCCACGTTCCTGCGCTGATCTCCCATGCACAGCTGTCACATCTGGGGTTGGTGACAGCTGTGCATGGCTGCTGTAAGCTCACGCTGCCGGGAACACGTCCGCTCCCGGCAGCGGGAGCCACTGACTGAGGTCACCGGAGTGCATTCAGTCAGCGCAGCTCCGGAGACCTCCTTTACGGCACTGCTGTACCGTGGGAATTTCTCACTATACAGCAGGGCCGTAAAGCAGCTAACCGGAGCAGCGCTGCCTGAACTTCGGTGAACCCGCTTATGCTGTCATTCTAGCGGCGGCAGCGGTTCAGAGCGGTCACATTCTATGTGGCTGCTCTGAACTGGAGATCTTCGTGGGACACTCGTGGACTACTACGGAGGGGTAAGGATAAGGTTGTGGTTTATTATTTTATATTTTATTACAGGAGATCGATGGCTTCGGGGAATTAGGTGTCTTGGTGAGTATAGGTGTAGTTTTTTATTTTTTACTTTATTTTAGGTGGCGATCGGCGGGGACAGGTAATGTATGAACTAATTTCTTTTAGGTAACCACTGGCCACCAATGACATGTATTTAACATTTATTGGGGACACAGTAGGGCAATTTAAATAGCAGGATCAGTCTGATGGGAACTACTGCTCCCATCGAGCTGATCCTGCTGGCAGGAGTGGACGGGGGACAGACATAGGCCGATGGGAGTAGTAGTGTCACATCGGCCTATGTCTGCCTGCACGCACACACACCGCACACACCCGCACACATCGCACAGACACCCCGCACACACACCCCGCACACACACCGCGCACACATCACACAGACACCGCGCACACCCGCACAAACATCGCGCACACACCCCGCACACACACCCCGCACACACACTAATCATGACGGGTCTGGGAGGTGAGGCTGACCTGTGCGGCCGTGGGAAAGTTCATGTGAGTTCATGCAGTCAAGCATGAACTCACATGAACCCTCTGAGGGCAACGCGGCGACTTCAAATGAACAGCTGATCGGCATCACCTGATACCTCAGCTGTTCATTTGAAATAACCGGCGGGAAAGCGCAGCACAGAACGGGAAAGCCGGCGGTGAAGTCTTTTCACTGCCGGATTCCCCGCCCGGGTCCTTCACTCCCCGCTCCTTGGAGCTGCGCTCCCCGCCCGGTCCTAACTTACGATCGGGATGGGAGGTGGCGAGGGGAGCGGAGGATCGGGGTGGGAGGCTGCGGGGAAACAGTATGGGGCTGTGTGATTGTTTAAAAGCCGGCGGCTTTATACCGCCCGCCGGCTTTTAAACAATCAGGAGAATTCTCCCCCGCTGGGATGGCATTCTGATGACAGGCTGGATCGCGCTGCCATCCAACTTGTCATCCTTCACAGACACTACAGAGCGCAGGCATTATGGGAACTTCCGATTCCGGTATCCGATATTGTAAAAGTATCGGAATTAAGTATCGGAATTCCGATACCGCGAATATCGGCCGATACCCGATATTACAGTATCGGAATGCTCAACACTACTCATAACCCAACATCAACATGGATTCATGAGGGATCGATCTGTCAGACTAATCTAATCAGATTCTATGAGGAGGTAAGTTGTAGACTGAACAAGAGTAGCGCCATGGATGTTGTCTATCTAGACTTTTCAAAGCCGTTTAATACCGTGCCATATAAATGGTTGGTGCATAAAATGAAAGTATTAGAACTAGGAGAAAATATGGGTAACTGCGTGAACAACTGGCTCAGTGATCGGAAACAAATGGTGGTTATTAATAGAACGCACTCAGATTGGGTCACAGTTAAAAATGGTGTACCACAGGGTCAATATTGGGCCTCTTCTTTTTAACATATTTATTAATGACCTTGTACAGGGTTTAAAGAGTGAATTTCAATATTTGCAGATGATATCAAACTTTGCAAGGTTATCAACAAAGAGGAGAATAATTTAATATTACAGAGTGATTTGTGTAAGCCTGAGAAATGGCAATGAAAGTTAATGTAGATAAATGTAAGGTCATGCACTTGGGCGGAGGAAATTAAATGTATAATTATGTTCTAAATGGTAAACTGTTACTGAAAAAGACTGGGGTGTATTGGTGGATGGCAAACTAAACTTTAGTGATCAGTGCTAGGCAGCTGCTGCCAAGGCTCATAAAGAAAATGCGATGCATTGAAAGAGGCATAGATGCTCATGACAAGAACATACACTGCTCAAAAAAATAAAGGGAACACTCAAATAACACATCCTAGATCTGAATGAATGAAATATTCCCATTGAATACTTTCTTCTGTACAAAATTGAATGTGCTGATAACAAAATCACACAAAAATCATCAATGGAAATCAAATTTATTAACCAATGGAGGCCTGAATTTGGAGTCACCCCCAAAATTAAAGTAGCAAAAAACACTGCAGGCTGATCCAACTTTGATGTAATGTCCTTGAAACAAGTCAAAATGAGGCTCGGTATTCTGTGTGGCCTCCACGTGCCTGTATGACCTCCCTACAACGCCTGGGCATGCTCCTGATGAGGTTGCGGATGGTCTCCTGTGGGATCTCCTCCCAGACCTGTACTAAAGCATCCGCTAACTCCTGGACAGTCTGTGGAGCAACGTGACGTTGGTGGATGGAGCGAGACATGATGTTCCAGATGTGCTCAATCGGATTCAGGTCTGGGGAACGGGCGGGCCAGTTCATAGCTTCAATGCCTTCATCTTGCAATAACTGCTGACACACTCCAGCCTCATAAGGTCTGGCATTGTCCTGCATTAGGAGGAACCCAGGGCCAACCGCACCAGCATATGGTCTCACAAGGGGTCTGAGGATCTCATCTCGGTACCTTATGGCAGTCAGGCTACCTCTGGCGAGCACATGGAGGGCTGTGCGGCCCTCCAAAGAAATGCCACCCCACACCATTACTGACCCACTGCCAAACCAGTCATGCTGAAGGATGTTGCAGGCAGCAGATTGCTCTTCATGGCGTCTCCAGTCACGTCTGTCACATGTGCTCAGTGTGAACCTGCTTTCATCTGTGAAGAGCACAGGGCGCCAGTGGCGACTTTGCCAATCCTGGTGTTCTGTGGCAAATGCCAAGCGTCCTGCATGGTGTTGGGCTGTGAGTACAACCCCCATCTGTGGACGTCGGACCCTCATACCACCCTCATGGAGTTGGTTTCTAACCATTTGTGCAGACACATGCACATTTGTGGCCAGCTGGAGGTCATTTTGCAGGGCTCTGGCAGTGCTCCTCCTATTCCTCCTTGTACAAAGGTGGAGGTAACGGTCCTGCTGCTGGGTTGTTGCAATCCTACGGCACCCTCCACGTCTCCTGGTGTACTGGCCTGTCTCCTGGTAGCGCCTCCAGCCTCTGGACACTACGCTGACAGACACAGCAAACCTTCTTGCCACAGTTCGCATTGATGTGCCATCCTGGATGAGCTGCACTACAAGAGCAACTTCTGTGGGCTGTAGAGTCCGTCTCATGATACCACGAGTGTGAAAGCACAACCAACATTCAAAAGTGACCAAAACATCAGCCAGAAAGCATTGGTAATGAGATGTGCTGTGTGATCCCCACCTGCAAAACCACTCCTTTATTGAGGGTGTCTTGATAATTGCCAATAATTTACATCTATTCCATTTGCACAACAGCATGTGAAATTGATTGTCAATCAGTGTTGCTTCCTAAGTGGACAGTTTGATTTCACAGAAGTTTTATTCACTTGGAGTTATATTCTGTTGTTTAAGTGTTCCCTTTATTTTTTTGAGCAGTGTAGTTTTACCTCTATACAAGTAACTAGTGCGGCCACACTTAGAATACTGTGTACAATTTTGGTCTCCAGTGTGTAAGAAGGACTTAGCTGAACTAGAGCAGGTATAGAAAAGAGCAACCAAGATTATTAACCCCTTCACGACCCTGGGATTTTCCGTTGCGGTTTTGTTTTTTTGCTCCCCTTCTTCCCAGATCCATAACTTTTTTATTTTTCCTAAGTATGGCCATGTTTTTGAATAACATCATTGATTTTACTATATAGTATACTGGAAAACAGGAAAAAAATTCCAAGTGTGGTGAAACTGCAAAAAAGTGCAATTCCACAATTGTTTTTTAGGGTTTTACTTTTACTATGTTCACTTAATGCTAAAATTATGATTTTCCAGGACATTACGAGTTCACAGATACCAACATGTATAGGTTCTTTTTTATTGTAAGTGATGAAAAAAAAATCCAAAGTCTGTAAAAAAAAAAAACACGCCATTTTCCAAAACTTGTAGCATCTCCATTTTTCAGGATCTGGGGTTGGGTGAGGGCTTATTTTTTGTGCGCCAAGATGACATATTTTTTATTAATACCATTTTGGTGTAGATACAATGTTTTGATCGCCTGTTATTGCATTTTATTGCAATGTTGCAACAACCAAAAAAAGTCTGGCGTCTTGATTTTTTTATCTCATTATGTTGTTTACCGATTGGATTAATTTACATTTTTGATAGATTGAGCGTTTCTGAATGCAGTGATAACAAATACTGTACCTATGTGTATATTTTATTTTTTATTGTTTTATTTTGAATGGGGCAAAAGGGGGTGATTTGAACTTTTATATATTTTTTTAATCTTTTAAATATTTTTAAAAACTTTTTTTTTTCTACTTTTTACTTGTTCAACACTCTCCTTAGGAAACTTGAAGCTGCGATCGTCTGATCACATGTGCTACACATAGTAGGGCTGAAGCCCTGCTATGTGTAGCAAAAATCATCATCTTCTATGAACACCGGTCACGGTTTCCTGATAAAAGGAAATGCCCACCCATTGACCTCAGATAGGACCTGTAGAAGCACCACACAGGTGTGAAACTGCCCTCGTCCTCTCCCCCTCTCCCCACACTGCTCACTCTTGCCTTGCAATGAACCGCTTGCTGGATTAGTAGTTTTTCCGGATTAAAGGACTTTTAATTGCAACAGGATTGATGAATTGAGACTGCAGCTATGCGATGTGTGGTCTCTAAATGAAGGTAAAATCATAACTGGAAAAATGGTGTTGTTTGCAAGCTTCTGCGATCAACGAGCGATGAGTTATTGCAGAAGTTAGCGTTTTTAATAAAAATGTACAGGCTGGAGACCAGCCCACATGATGTCACCACAGGGGGCGTGTGGCCAGATCTCCCCTTAGGTATAAGAGAACTCATGGACATTACAGAAGCACTCATTGCCAGGGGGGTATAAGGATTAAAAGCAACGGGTCTCGTTCGATAACGCTCAAATCAACTGGGGAGCCCCTCCTCCACCTATACTGATTCGTCCCTGCGAACTGTATAGTGTAAGTTGTCTTCTTTTATCCTGTTTATTTTATGTGACTGCTTATGTATTTTAATGTCTCCTTTGTAACATCCTTGTGTATTTATTTTTCCTAAACACTGCCTCCCTTTTGGATTAAATATAAAATTTAATAGTTGTTTCTTTTGTCCTGTAATCGTTCCCTCCCTCAAAGCCATACACGCTACCAAAATGCAGGCGTCCACCCAGGCCTGTATTATATTTTAAATCTGGACTGTGGTGGCAGAAAATAATATTAATAATCAGGTATCGTGGAGCCGGCAGCAAGACAGCAACCGTACGGGGCGTACACACATATTCCTGGAGCTGGAATTCGGAGGTGTGACCCATTACGCTATCTGCGTGCTCGCCGACGCCCAAGGAGTGAGTAGTCTGGATCGTGTACTCGCGATTCCAGACAAAATACTAACAGCATGAAGGCAACGGCGAGATATTGCGTGATATCCCCGGTGTCGTCTCTGTGGGTGATCCCTGACAAATTGGTGGCAGCGGTGGGATATTATAGAACATCAGTGGCTGGATTGAGCAATCATTCCTGTCACTGAAAACTTTTACGGTTCTTGCAAGAATTCTGTGCAGAGATTTAAGAAATCACACTCAGTGTTTTAATATTTTTTTTTATCTGGGACATTACTATACGTGTAGCAGTTGCATCTCCTCCCTTTTCTTGTTTTTCTGTCCTATCTTTTATTTGGCAACGATTGCTACACGTGAAGAGCCCTGATATCAACAGCAGATGAAGGCCACTCTCACTGCCCTCTGTGAGCTGGGACAGATTGACCCCACTGGCAAAACCAAGGCCCAACTGATTGCTGAACTGTTGCAAGGTTCTGCAGAGCCTGTCCGACAGCAGAGCCCTGATGATGGGGCGGCCAGCCAAGGCCCGGATCGTGTTGCTGCAGGGCGTCCCACCTGTTATTTCCAGCCATACCCGCAGCCAGGGTAGTGTGGACCCCCACCTGCAGATGACCTTGGAGCAGCTCGCGCAGACGATCATGATGGATGACTGCAGCTAATCCTGAAATTCAAGGAGCAAGCAGAGCGACAAGCCAAACCTGACCGAGAGGCTGCTGAGCGCCAGGCCCAAGCTGACCAAGAGGCTGCTGAGCGACAAGCTGACCGAGAGGCTGCTGAGCGAAAGTGGCAAGATGAGCAGCGGCACCAGCTGGAGTTAGCCTGGATCCAGCTGCAGACCTCCACCACACAGACCCGTGAGTCTAACAGCACCAACAGCTCTAAGCCCCGTCCTGAGCATTTTCCTGTAATGGAAAAGGATGGGGACTTGAACACATTTCTGCAAGGCTTTGAAAAGGCCTGCAGGCAGTATCAGCTGCCCACGGACCAGTGGGCAAGGTACTTAACTCTAGGGCTCAGAGGAAAAGCTATGGAGGTGTTTAATTCTCTCCCTCGAGAACAAGATGGAGACTATGAGGCCGTCAAGCAGGCACTGATAAGAAAGTACCAGCTGACTCCGGAGGTTTACCGGAAAAAGTCCAGAGCCCTCCAACATGGACCACATGACAGCTACAGTGATTTGGTGGATGAGCTCAGAACCAACTTTGAGCAGTGGATCCGAAGACTGTCAGTCACCACCTTCGAGGACCTGAAGGATCTGATGGTGAAGGACCAGTTTCTTCATCTTTGTCCTGTGCAGGTGAGACAGTTTGTGCTGGACTAGGAGCCAAAGAAGCCACCAAAGCAGCCCAGATCGCGGATGCCTATGAGGCTCACCATACACCAGAGGTGTGGAAGTCAGCCACCGCCAGCTGGAAAGGCGGTAAGTCTGCAACTTTCCCCAGTGTCCCAGCCAGCCGGCCCTCAGTGGGTTCTGCCCCATCTTCCAGCACCTGGACTGCATTTGACTCCCGTAAGTGCTATACTTGTGACCAAATGGTTCACATCATCCTTGTCTGCCCAGAGAGGCAGAAGATGAACACCACACTTGAGGCCCCAGGGCCTACTGCAGCCATTCTTTTTGTGGGTGGGGCAGTCGGCTGGGCCCAGGAGTACTTACAACCTGTTACCGTGGGCAACACCGTTACTGTTGGCTTTAAGAACACTGGCGCAGAATACACCCTGATCTGCCCTGAGTTTGTGTTGCCAGAGGAACTCATTCCTGGGAAGAACCTGACTGTCACCAGGTTTGTGGGTGTTCGCCATCCTATACCGATGGCCTGAGTTTTCCTGGACTGGGGTGCGGAGATGGGGTTAAGGGAACTGGGGGTGTCGGAGAATCTCCCCACTAATGTGCTATTGGGAACTGATCTGGGATGGTTGGTTGCCCGTTAACTTCCTGACAACCCTCCCAGATTTGATATGTCATGTAATGCACTGCCAATAATGTCAATGTGATGTCTAATAAAAGTGTGTGTTGCGGTAAAGGGGAACTTAGCCACCTCACCCCGCGGGATGATACTGCTGAGAATCCCCTAAAGTGAGCCAGCATAAGTGAAGGGACAAGGGGAGCAGGCATGGACACCAGGAAGCATGTCATCCTGTGCAGGTGACCAGTGTCACGCCAGAGAGTAGCATGGTCAATGGCAGCTGCACCATGACTAGCGCGGCTCTAGAGGTCATGAGGAAGGATGGGGAGAAGCATGGGATCATAAGGAAAGTGGTCCCGTGCCCCCGAGCAGTGCCACAACAGACTGTGACATGGCCGTTCATAGCTGCCCCATCGTTAGCCCGGCCCCCCAGGTAGCCATGTGGGGTGGAAGGGTAGGCCCCGCAGCCAAGCGAGGTAAGAGGAAGGTGTGTCACTCTGTCTGTCAGGAGTATGGGAGAAGGCACCCAGAGGCTGTCAGAGGTGTGGGGAAAATGTATCCCGAACCTGTCAGAGTGATCGGAAAGCTGAACCCTCAGGCGATCAGGCTAGTGGGTAAGCTGAGTCCGCTGCTTGTCAGATCAGCAGGAAGGGTGGGCCAGGAGGTGGGCTCAAAGGGGCGATCTGTAAATCACCCCTCACGCCACCTCAAAGAAGGGGAGATGTCAGGGAAATATTAATGTCAGGAAAATATTAACAGAATATTGACCATTCCTCCCAAGCTCCTCTTCTATCTCACCCCTCCCCTATTCACCTTGTCCCCAGACAAGAGCTGACACTTCACGCAGCTGTCTCCATGCAGATCTCAGCACAAAGCCCCAATTAACACAGTCCTGAGTAAGGCCTAACACAAACAAATGCCAGCCAACGAGTGTTATAACTTCGTTAAAATGCGAGCATCTTGTCCCTGAAAGATGCAGGGGGGAAATTAGTGGCAGGATTACAATAATTTCTGTGTAACAGTGAAGGTGTGCTTTCCTGAGCTTAAAAAAGAAACCTCCAGCCAAGTCGACTCCGATATGAAATATGAAATATTGTGAGTTCCATACGTCCGGCAATAATGGGACCTATATTTTTAGTGGCAGAATCAGCCAAGGAATGTATCCATAGTTTTCCATGGCTGTAAGCAGAATCAGGGAGCTGTAGCGCAAAAACACCAGAATAGCAGACTGCAGCTAAGCGATGTGTGGTCTCTAAATGAAGGTAAAATCATAACTGGAAAAATGGAGTCGTTTGCAAGCTTCTGCGATCAATGAGCGATGAGTGATGAGTTATTGCAGACGTTAGCATTTTAATAAAAATGAACAGGCTGAAGACCGGCCCACATGATGTCACCACAGGGGGCGTGTGGCCAGATCTCCCCTTAGGTATAAGAGAACTCATGGACATTACAGAAGCACTCATTACCAGGGGGGTATAAGGATTATAAGCAACAGGTCGCGTTTGATAACACTCAAATCAACTGGGGAGCCCCTCCTCCACCTATGCTGATTTGTCCCTGCGAACTATAGTGTAAGATGTCTTCTTTTATCCTGTTTATTTTATGTAACTGCTTATGTATTTTAATGTCTCCTTGGTAACATCCTTGTGTATATATTTTTCCTAAACACTGCCTCCCTTTTGGATTAAATATAAAATTTAATAGTTCAGTTTCTTTTGTCCTGTAATCATTCCCTCCACCGAAGCCTGTATTATATTTCAAATCTGGACGGTGGTGGCAGAGAACAATATTAATAATCGGGTATCATGCAGCCGGCAGCAACCATATGGGGCGTACACACATATTCTTGGGGCTGGAATTCGGAGGTGTGATGCTATACGCTTTCTGCGTGCTCGCCGACGTGCAAGGAGTGTGTAGTCTGGATCGTGTGCTCGCGATTCTGGACGAAATACTAACAGAGTGACGGCAGCGACGAGATATTGCGTGATCTCCCCGGTGTCATCCCTGTGGGTGATCCCTGACAGGTACGTGTTCTATGCACGAAAAAAAAGGACAACACGTACATACTATAAGATACAGACGTGTGAATGACCCCACCAACAATAATTGTAATGTCAGTGAGAGTGGTTACCTTATTAAGCACTGAAGTAAAATAACCTAATTTGCCTGGAGTTAGAGAAGTAAAGTGTAGCGCCGGCGTCCCTGCCCTCTGCTAGGCAGGGACGCTGTTCCCCTCACCTCCCTGCTCCGTGCCCGGCGTCCTCCTCCCGCTCTGCTGGCAGCGCGCGCTCCTTCCCGGCCACTGTGCTTAGGGCGCGCGCGCTCTCCCTCCCTCTTAAAGGGGCCGCCCGCGCCGTCCTAAGGAGTCCCCGGCCAATGGCCGGAGGACTTCACCATATATAAGGCACCTCCTCCAAAATGGAGGTGCCCGAGCAATGTTGTTGCACTGTTTACTACTCTGCTTCAGCCCTCAGGTCCCGTTGCCAGTTACCTGCCAGTTACCTGCCAGATTCCTGCCTGATTATCTGCTACCTGCCTGCTAGTCTGAGGTCCGACGGTCTGCCTTACTACTCCTGTCAGTCTGTCTAAGGACCAGTCTGCCCGCTCACCTGGGAGCGCACATCAGCCACCTGCCTGCTTGCCCGAGGTCCGACGGTCTGCCTTCCAACTCCTGTCAGTCTGTCTATGGACCAGCTTGCCCACTCACCTGGGAGCACACACCTGCTACCTGCCTGCTAGTCTACCTGGAGGCTCCGCCGTCACGTGCTGTGACCACCTGCCTGTCCAGTGACTCCTGCTCGCTCACCTGGGAGCGCTCATCTGTTGCCTGTCTGCTAGCCTACCTGGAGGCTCTGCCGTCACGTGCTGTGACCACCCGCCTGTCCAGAGACTTCTGCCCGCTCACCTGGGAGCGCTCATCTGCCGCCTGTCTATTGGTCTTCCTGGAGGCTCCGCCGTCACATGCTGTGACCACCCGTTCATCCAGAGACTCTCGCCTGCTCACCTGGGAGCCCACGTCTATCATCAGCCGCCACAGGTCGTACCAACCCTTCATCCAGAGACTGCCCCGGTCACTTGCCGTGACCATCTGCCCGTTCATTCAGAGACTGCCCCGGTCACTTGCCGTGACCATCAGCCCGTTCATCCAGAGACTGCCCCGGTCACTTGCCGTGACCTCCAGCCCGTTCACTCAGAGACTGTCCCGGTCACCTGCTGTGACCTCCTGCCCGTCTTCCCTGGTCGCCACCCGCTCCCTTACAAGGACTGCCCCCTTGTATAGTAGCTCAGAGGTTCCGCCTCCCAGACCCGTTACAGTTTGCTCGGGCCATGGAACCCGGTGGCACCCAAGCTCCCTCGCTCTCGGACCTGTGTCATGAACTGTCCCGTCAAAGGTCCCAACAGGAGTCCATCCTAGGTCACCTGCGGAATGTCAATACTCGCCTGGACACTCTGACTGCTCCACCAGCAACCCCCGCCAGTGCCATGTCTCGCAATCCGGCAGCTCCGCTGCCCACTAATACCATGGTATCCTACCCCGGACCCCGGCTTTCTGCACCTCCTCGCTTCGGAGGTGACTCCGCCCAGGCTCGGGGCTTCATAAATCAGTGCACCCTGCACTTTGAGCTATTGTCCTACCAGTTTAACTCCGACCGGGCCAAAATTGCATTCATCATGTCCCATCTCACCGGGGAGGCCCTGGCCTGGCTAAATCCTCTATGGGAGAGAGGAGACCCCCTGGTGTCCAACTTGCCTGCTTTTCTCACGGCTTTCCGGAAAGTCTTCGACGAACCCGGACGGAAGACCTCATCCGCATCATCACTGCTACGCCTCCGTCAGGGAAGTCTCACCGTGGGCCAATATGCCATACGGTTCCGTACCCTTGCCTCGGAGCTGGCCTGGGATAACGACGCTCTGGTATCCGTCTTCTGGGAGGGTCTGTCCGGCCGTATTAAAGATGAACTTGCCGGTCGGGACATTCCTACCACTCTCGATGACCTAATAACTCTTGCCACCCGGATTGACCTACGGTTCCAGGAGCGTGCCAAAGAGGTCACCCGTGAGAGGAGGTTACCATGTCTAGCTCCTACTTTTCAGAAACCCGTCACTCCCTCCGTCTCTACCCAGGTACACTCTCCTGAGTCTATGCAGGTCGACCAGACCAAGATGGTCAAAACCCGTCAGGACTTACGCCGTGCCGAGGGGAGCTGCTTCTACTGTGGCAGTAAGGAGCACCGGATCCGTGCCTGCCCGGAGAGGTCGGGAAACGCCTGTGTCTAGGTTCGCTCAGAGAGGTCAACCTAGACAAGAATAAATCCTCTCCATCTCTGCTGCTGTCAGTCTCAATCATCTGCGGGGAGAACCGTTATTTCGAACTAGTCCAACTTGACTCTGGAGCAGCCGGGAATCTTATTTCACAGTCCCTGGTAGAGAAATACCGCATCTCCACCAAACCTCTGGCTGTACCCTTGTCTGTTGCTGCCGTGGATGGGGGCCTCTTACCACGCCCCATCCAACTCATCACCGAATCCATTACTCTGCAGGTGGGAATGCTGCATTCTGAGAGTATCTCCTTTCATGTTCTGCCTGGACTCTCTCACGCCCTCTTGCTAGGCCTACTTTGGCTCCAGAGACATGCACCCGTGCTTGACTGGCAGACCGGAGAAGTCCTTCGCTGGGGACAGGACTGCCATAAGACCTGTCTGGTTCCTGTCCATCCCGTCCGTCCTTCTCCTACCCCAGCTAATCTACCTGGACTTCCGATTCCTTATTGGTCTTATGCTGATGTCTTTAATAAAAAGGAAGCAGAGACACTACCTCCTCATAGACCATACGACTGCCCTATCGACCTGTTACCTGGTACTACTCCTCCCCGTGGGCGTATTTATCCTTTATCCGCTGCTGAGACCTGGTCGATGTCCGAATATATTGAGGAGAATCTGGCCAGGGGATTCATCCGGAAATCTACCTCCCCGGCGGGAGCAGGCTTCTTTTTCGTCAAAAAGAAGGACGGCTCTCTCCGTCCCTGTATAGACTATAGAGGCCTTAACCAGATCACGGTGAAGAATAAGTACCCCCTTCCGCTCATTCCGGAGTTATTTGATCGTCTGAGGGGGGCTAGAATCTTCACCAAACTGGACCTCCGTGGGGCGTACAACCTGGTTCGTATCCGTCAGGGGGATGAATGGAAGACGGCATTCAACACCCGGGACGGCCACTATGAATATCTGGTAATGCCCTTTGGTCTCTGTAACGCTCCTGCCGTCTTTCAAGAGTTGGTAAATGACATCTTCCGGGACCTTCTCTACTCCTGCGTAGTGGTGTACCTGGACGACATCTTGGTCTTCTCTCCGGATCTCCAGACTCACCGGAGGGACGTTCGTCAGGTCCTGCTCAGGCTCAGGCAGAATCACCTCTTCGCTAAATACGAGAAGTGCCTCTTTGAGCAGACCTCGCTTCCGTTTTTGGGCTACATTATTTCTCAGACCGGCCTACGAATGGATCCAGAGAAACTGTCTGCCATCGAGAAATGGCCTCGACCGGAGGGGTTGAAGGCCATTCAGCGATTCCTGGGCTTCGCCAACTACTACCGCCTCTTCATACCACACTTCTCTTCCCGGACTGCCCCAATTTCCGCGCTCACCCGTAAGGGTACTAATCCCAAAGAGTGGCCGCCCGAAGCAGAGGAGGCCTTTCTTTCCCTAAAACAGGCCTTCTCTTCCGCCCCGGTGCTGCATCGCCCGGACGGCAACAAGCAGTTCTTCCTGGAAGTTGACGCCTCCTCCTCTGGAGCCGGAGCGGTACTTACTCAAAAATCATCTTCCGGGAGAATGGTAACTTGTGGCTTCTTCTCCAAACTCTTCTCCTCTTCTGAGCGCAACTATTCCATAGGAGACCGAGAGTTATTGGCCATCAAACTAGCATTGGAGGAGTGGCGTTACCTACTCGAGGGGGCTCTTCACCCGGTAATAATTTACACTGACCACAAGAACTTGGCTTACCTCCAGCATGCCCAGAGACTTAACCCGCGCCAAGCCCGGTGGTCCTTGTTTTTTGCTCGCTTTGATTTTGTTCTTCATTTTCGCCCGGCTGACAAAAACGTCAAAGCAGATGCCTTGTCCCGATCCTTTCTGGTGTCCGATCTCGAGGAAGAACCTAAACATATCATCGATCCCGCCAGAGTAATGCAGGTGGCTCCCGTGAGCCTAAATCGTCTCCCTCCCGGTAAGACGTTCGTATCAGTACCTGATCGGGAGAGGATCCTACACTGGGGTCACTCGTCTAAACTAGCTGGCCACGCCGGTCAGAAAAAGACCCTCCAGCTTATTGCCCGGCACTACTGGTGGCCTACCCTGCACAAGGACGTAATAGACTTTGTTTCTGCCTGTGTGTCCTGCGCCCGCAACAAAGTCCCGAGACACCTGCCAGCCGGTCGCCTTCTTCCGCTTCCTGTGCCTGCTGCCCCCTGGCAGCATATTGCTATGGACTTCATAACTGATCTCCCCGTCTCTGCCGGTTGTACGGTCATTTGGGTGGTCGCTGACCGCTTTTCCAAGATGGCTCACTTTATTCCCCTGCCTGGCCTCCCGTCTGCACCCGAGCTGGCTAAAGACTTTATCCGCCACATCTTCCGTCTTCATGGCCTGCCCCTCCACATCATGTCGGATCGTGGGGTACAGTTCACCTCTCGTTTCTGGAGAGCCACTTGTAAACTGCTCGACGTCACCCTGGACTTCTCTTCCGCTTACCACCCACAGTCCAATGGTCAAGTGGAGCGGATCAATCAGAACCTGACCAGTTACCTCCGGCACTTCGTTAATGCCCATCATTCTGACTGGGTGGATCTCCTACCATGGGCCGAGTTCTCCTATAACAATCACGAGAGCGAATCCTCCTCCAAATCCCCGTTTTTTATAGTCTTCGGTCAGCATCCTCGGATTCCTTTTCCTGTCTCCACCTCTGTGGACAACCCGGCTGCGGAATCTCTCGTTAGCAAATTTTCCTCCATTTGGGAGAGTACCCGATCCGCACTCCTTCAGTCGTCCGAACGGATGAAAAGACACGCTGACAAAAAACGCCTGGATCCTCCACAATTTCGTCCTGGAGATAAAGTCTGGCTCTCGTCTAAATATGTCCGACTCAAGATACCTTCTTACAAGTTAGGGCCTCGGTTCATCGGTCCTCTGGAGGTCATCAGTCAGATCAACCCGGTGGCCTATAAATTAAAACTCCCGGCCAACTTACGGATCCCTAACTCCTTCCATGTATCTCTCCTCAAACCTGTGGTACTTAACTCTTTTTCCAAGTCTACAGGTACGCCTCCTGCTCCGGTTTCTGCTGAGGACGAGTTTGAGGTAGAGAACATTCTTGCCACCAAAAGGGTAAGAGGAAAGACCTTTTTTCTAGTAGATTGGAGGGGGTTTGGTCCTGAGGAGAGAACGTGGGAGCCCCGGGAGAACATCCATGCCCCTCTTATCCTAGCTAAATTTCTGTCTGGCCTAAAAAAGGGGGGGCCTAAAGGGGGGGGTACTGTAGCGCCGGCGTCCCTGCCCTCTGCTAGGCAGGGACGCTGTTCCCCTCACCTCCCTGCTCCGTGCCCGGCGTCCTCCTCCCGCTCTGCTGGCAGCGCGCGCTCCTTCCTGGCCACTGTGCTTAGGGTGCGCGCGCGCGCTCTCCCTCCCTCTTAAAGGGGCCGCGCGCGCCGTCCTAAGGAGTCCCCGGCCAATGGCCGGAGGACTTCACCATATATAAGGCACCTCCTCCAAAATGGAGGTGCCCGAGCAATGTTGTTGCACTGTTTATTACTCTGCTTCAGCCCTCAGGTCCCGTTGCCAGTTACCTGCCAGTTACCTGCCAGTTACCTGCCAGATTCCTGCCTGATTATCTGCTACCTGCCTGCTAGTCTGAGGTCCGACGGTCTGCCTTACTACTCCTGTCAGTCTGTCTAAGGACCAGTCTGCCCGCTCACCTGGGAGCGCACATCAGCCACCTGCCTGCTTGCCCGAGGTCCGACGGTCTGCCTTCCAACTCCTGTCAGTCTGTCTATGGACCAGCTTGCCCGCTCACCTGGGAGCACACACCTGCTACCTGCCTGCTAGTCTACCTGGAGGCTCCGCCGTCACGTGCTGTGACCACCTGCCTGTCCAGTGACTCCTGCTCGCTCACCTGGGAGCGCTCATCTGTTGCCTGTCTGCTAGCCTACCTGGAGGCTCTGCCGTCACGTGCTGTGACCACCCGCCTGTCCAGAGACTTCTGCCCGCTCACCTGGGAGTGCTCATCTGCCGCCTGTCTATTGGTCTTCCTGGAGGCTCCGCCGTCACATGCTGTGACCACCCGTTCATCCAGAGACTCTCGCCTGCTCACCTGGGAGCCCACGTCTATCATCAGCCGCCACAGGTCGTACCAACCCTTCATCCAGAGACTGCCCCGGTCACTTGCCGTGACCATCTGCCCGTTCATTCAGAGACTGCCCCGGTCACTTGCCGTGACCATCAGCCCGTTCATCCTGAGACTGCCCCGGTCACTTGCCGTGACCTCCAGCCCGTTCACTCAGAGACTGTCCCGGTCACCTGCTGTGACCTCCTGCCCGTCTTCCCTGGTCGCCACCCGCTCCCTTACAAGGACTGCCCCCTTGTATAGTAGCTCAGAGGTTCCGCCTCCCAGACCCGTTACATAAAGGTTGCAAAGTATAATAGGATAATGAGCCACAGTACGTGGCAAAATAATGAAAAGTTGATTTGGGTCTACAGATGATAGATTCAGGTATCTGAATTGGGAATTATCTAGAGAGCAATCTGGTGATTCTAGTTTTTTTTTGTTATCCTGGGTAGCTGAGAATGTTATTGGGCAATACTTATGGGCAAAGCTGGAGCATACATACTGTAGAAATCATGAGGCCTAATAGCAAAATCCTAAAACCCAACCCGCAACCCCCCCCATCCAAAAAATTGACGCTGTTATGGCTGCACAGTCACAGAAGGGTGTGCCTCCCAACTTTTATAGACATAGAGAGGGACATGTATTGTGCCACGTACACTGTAATTACACTGGCTTGCAAAAGTATTCACCCCCCTTGGAATTTTTTGTGTTTTGCTACCTCACAACCTGGAATTTCATTGGCTTTTTTGACGGTTTGCATCAGTTCATATAAAGAACATGCCTACAACTGTGAACATTTGGTTTTATTTTTATTGTGAAGCAAACAACAAATAGGACAAAATAACTGAACACTTCAGTGTGCATAACTATTCACCCCCCTAAAGTCAGTACTTTGTAGTGCCTCCTCTTGCGGTAATTACAGCTGTAAGTCACTTTGGATAAGTCTGTATGAGCTTTCCTCATCTTGCCACTAGGATGTTTACCTATTCCTCGAGGCGAAACTGCTACAAGCTTCTTCAAGTTAGATGGTTTCATCTGGTGAACAGCAATCTTCAAGTCTGACCACAGAGTCTCAAATGGATTAAGGTCTGGGCTTTGACTAGGCCACTCCAAAACATTTCAACATTTCCCCTTAAACCACTCGAGTGTTGCTTTAGGTCATTGTCTTGTTGGAAGGTGAACCTCCGTCCCAGTCTCAAATCACTGACAGACTGAAACAGGTTTTGCTCAGGAATATTCTTGTATTTTGCACCATCCATCTTCCCCTCGACTCAGACCATTTTCCCTGTCTCTGCTGCCGAAAAATATCACCACACCATGATGCTGCCACCACATTTCACTGTGAGGATGGTGTTCTTGGGGTGACGAACTGTGTTGGTTTGGCACCAGACTTGGCTTTTACCTTGGTGGCCAAAAAGTTCAATTTTAGTCTCATCTGACCACAGCACCTTTCTCTGTACATTTAGGGAATCTCCCACATGTCTTTTGACAAACTCAAGATGAGCCTTACAATTGTTGTGTGTAAGTAAAGGATTTTTTCAGCCCACTCTACCTTAAAGGCCACCTTTAGGGAGTGTATGGCTTATTCTGGTCGTATGGAAAGATACTCTAGTCTCTGCTTGGGAACTGTTCAGCTCCTTCAGAGTTACGTTTAGTCTCTGTGCTGCCTTTCTGATTAATGCTTTCTTTTCCCGGACTGAGAATTTTGGTGGGCGGCCCTCTCTTGGCAGGTTTGTTGTGGTACCATATTCTTTCCATTTGATGATAATAGATTTGATGGTGCTCTGGGGGATCATCAGAGATTGGGATATTTTTTATAACCCAACCTTGACTTGTACTTCTCAACAACTTTGTCCCTGACTTGTTTGGAAATCTTTTTGGCCTTCATGGTATTGTTTGGTTAGTGGTGCCTCTTGCTTAATGTTGTTGCAGCCTATGTGGCCTTTCAGAAAAGATATGTATATACTGACAAACCATATGACACTTAGATTGTACACATGTGGACTTCCTTTCACTAAGTATGTGACTTCAAGGTAATTGCTTGCACCAGAAATTTTTAGGGGCTTCATAGCGAAAGAGGTGAATACATATGCACATGCCAATTTTTAGTTATTTGATCCTATAAATTTAATTTACGCCTATATTTCTTCTCACTTCACTTCACCAACTTAGACTATTTAGTGCTGATTAGTGTTGAGCATTCCGATACTGAAATATCGGGTATCGGCCGATATTCGCGGTATCGGAATTCCGATACTTAATTCCGATACTTTTACAATATCGAATACCGGAATCGGAAGTTCCCATAATGCCTGCGCTCTGCCGTTTCTCTGAAGGATGACAAGCAGGATGGCAGCGCTCAGCTGCGATCCAGCCTGTCATCAGAATGCCATCCCAGCGTGGGAGAATTCTCCTGATTGTTTAAAAGCCGGCGGGCGGTAAAAAGCAGCCGGCTTTTAAACAATCACACAACCCCATACTGCTTCCCCGCAGCCTCCCACCCCGATCCTCCGCTCCCCTCGCCACCTCCCATCCCGATCGTAAGTTAGGACCGGGAGGGGAGCGCAGCACCAAGGAGCGGGGAGCGAAGGACCCGGGCGGGGAAGCCGGCAGTGAAAAGACTTCACCGCCGGCTTTCCCGTTCTGTGCTGCGCTTTCCCGCCGGTTATTTCAAATGAACAGCTGCGGTATCAGGTGATGCCGATCAGCTGTTCATTTGAAGTCGCCGCGGTGCCCTCAGAGGGTTCATGTGAGTTCATGCTTGACTGCATTGCATGAACTCACATGAACTTTCCCACGGTCGCACAGGTCAGCCTCACCTCCCAGACCCGTCATGATTGGTGTGTGTGGGTGTCTGTGCGATGTGTGCGGGTGTGCGCGGTGTCTGTGCGATGTCTGCGGGTGTGTGCGGTGTCTGTGCGATGTCTGCGGGTGTGTGCGATGTCTGCGGGTGTGTGCGGTGTCTGTGCGATGTCTGCGGGTGTGTGCGGTGTCTGTGCGATGTGTGCGGGTGTGCGCGGTGCCTGTGCGATGTGCGCAGGTGTGCACGGTGTCTGTGTGATGTGTGCGGGTGTCTGTGCGATGTCTGCGGGTGTGTGCGTGCAGGCAGACATAGGCCGATGTGACACTACTACTCCCATCGGCCTATGTCTGTCCCCCGTCCACTCCTGCCAGCAGGATCAGCTTGATGGGAGCAGTAGTTCCCATCAGCCTGATCCTGCTATATAAATTGCCCTACTGTGTCCCCAATAAATTTTAAATACATGTCATTGGTGGCCAGTGGTTACCTACAATAAATTAGTTCATACATTACCTGTCCCCGCCGATCGCCACCTAAAATAAAGTAAAAAATAAAAAACTACACCTATACTCACCTAGACACCTAATTCCCCGAAGCCATCGATCTCCTGTAATAAAATATAAAATAATAAACCACAACCTTATCCTTACCCCTCCGTAGTAGTCCACGAGTGTCCCACGAAGAATGTGACCGCTCTGAACCGCTGCCGCCGCTAGAATGACGGGGCCGTAAAGCAGCCCCGTCACTGCATAAGCGGGTTCACTGGAGTTCAGGCAGCGCTGCTCCGGTCAACTCCTTTACGGCCCTGCTGTATCGTGAGAAATTCCCACGGTACAGCAGTGCCGTAAAGGAGGTCTCCGGAGCTGCGCTGCCTGAATGCACTCCGGTGACCTCAGTCAGGGGCTCACGCTGCCGGGAGCGGACGTGTTCCCGGCAGTGTGAACTTACAGCAGCCATGCACAGCTGTCACCATCTCCAGATGTGACAGCTGTGCATGGGAGATCAGCGCAGGAACGTGGACAGGTAACTATTTTTTTTAGTAAACTAAGAATTTAATAAAATTGTGTGTTTTATTTCAAATAAATTATTTTTTTCTGGGTGTAGTGTGTTTTTTCTTTTTAACACTTTGTAGGTTAGTAATGGGGGTGTCTTATAGACGCCCATCATTACTAACCTGGGCTTCATGGCAGCTGGCGCTGACATGAACCCCAGCCCCATTACCCCCTGCCACCGCACCAGGGCAGCGTGGAAGAGCGAGGCTAAGTGCCAGAATTGGCGCATCCTACGGAATAGATAGGGGGGACCCCACGTCATTTTTTTGGGGGGGTTCCCCATTTTAATAACTAGTAAAGGCTAGGTATTCAGCTGGGGGCTGATATTAGTAGTCTGGGAAGCTCCGTGGGTATTACCCCCTTCCCAGGCTTCAAACATCTGCCCCAGCCGTCTGCTTAACCTCCGCTAGAGACTAAAATTATGGGGGATCCCACGCCAATTTTTTTTTTAAATAAATCCTTTATTTTAACACTAAATGACATTTGAGGAGTTAATAAAGATGCAGTCCCTAAATTATTATTTATTTTTTAATTAATTTTTCCCAAAACTTTTGACGTGGGCTTTGCTATATTTTTGTATGCCAGCCAGGTACAGCATCCAGCTTCTATGAACGCGCCATTTTCCGGGGTGGCTGCGGACTGCAATTTGCAGCGGGGGGGGGGGGCCCAGAAAGCTTGGGTCTCCCTGCGCTGCAGATTCCAGCCCCCAGCTGCCTAGTTGTACCTGGCTGGACACAAAAATAGGGCGAAGCTCCACGTATTTTTTTTTTTAATTATTTCATGAAAGTCATGAAATAATAAAGAAAAAAAGGGATTCCCTATATTGTTGTGTCCGGCCAGGTACAAATAGGCAGCTGGTGGTTGGGGGCAGCCCGTTCCTGCCTGCTGTACCTGGCTGGACACAAATATAGTGCAAAGCCCCACGTCAATTTTTTTTTAATTATTTCAGGAAATTCATGAAATAATTTAAAAAAAATTGATGTGGGGCTGCGTCCTATATTTGTGTCCAGCCAGGTTCAGCAGGCAGGAACGGGCTGCCCCCAACCACCAGCTGCCTATTTGTACCTGGCCGGACACAACAATATAGGGAAGCCCTTTTTTTAAAAAATTATTTCATGAAATAATTAAAAAAAAATTGACATGGCGCTTCGCACTATATTTGGGTCCAGCCAGGTACAGCAGGCAGGAACGGGCTGCCCCCAACCACGAGCTGCCTATTTGTACCTGGCCGGACACAACAATATAGGGAAGCCCTTTTTTTCTTAATTATTTCATGAATTTCATGAAATAATTAAAAAAAAAAATACGTGGGGCTTCGCCCTATTTTTGTGTCCAGCCATGTACAGCAGGCAGGAACGGGCTGCCCCCAACCACCAGCTGCCTATTTGTACCTGGCCGGACACAACAATATAGGGAAGCCCTTTTTTTCTTAATTATTTCATGAATTTCATGAAATAATTTAAAAAAAAAATACGTGGGGCTTCGCCCTATTTTTGTGTCCAGCCAGGTACAACTAGGCAGCTGGGGGCTGGAATCTGCAGCGCAGGGAGGCCCAAGCTTTCTGGGCCCCACCCGCTGCAAATTGCAGTCCGCAGCCGCCCCGGAAAATGGCGCGTTCATAGAAGCGCCATCTTCTGGCGCTGTACCCAACTCATCCAGGGCCCTGGTGCGGTGGCTCACTGGGTAATAATGCCAAGCTGGCCTTAACCCCTTTATCAGCTGGCCCTAAGCCCGAAATTCATGGGGTCACGCCAATATTAGACATGACCACCATGAATTTCTAGTAAAGTATTTAAAAAAAACACAACACCCAGAATAAAGTCCTTTAATTGAAATAAAGACACAATTCTTTATTGTTCTAAATTAAACTATACTTACCATCACGCCCATTCCAGCTGAAGCCAACGATCTCCTGCAATAAAAGAAAAATAATAAACCAACCTCATCCTTACCTTCCCATGGATCCCACGACAGCTTCAGCTCTGCTACATCGAGATGACAGGCTGGACCGCAGCAGAACGCTGCCATCCAGCCTGTCATCCCGCAGACACTGAGAAGCGCAGGCATGCTTGCGCTCCTCAGTGTCTCTCTGTGACGGCATAAAGATGAGCCGAGTTCATGTCCAATGAACTCAGCTCACCTCATGCACGTCACTGACAGCGTGGGAAAATTCTCCTGCACTCAGCGCTTCAGCGTGAGAATTCTCCCACGCTGTCAGTGACGTACATGAAGTGAGCTGAGTTCATTGGACATGAGCTCACCTCATGCACGTCACTGACAGCGTGGGAAAATTCTCCTGCACTCAGCGCTTCAGCGTGAGAATTCTCCCACGCTGTCAGTGACGTGCATGAGGTGAGCCGAGTTCATTGTCGGCTCATCTGGATGCCGTCACAGAGAGACACAGGAGCGCAAGCATGCCTGCGCTTCTCAGTGTCTGCGGGATGACAGGCTGGATGGCAGCGTTCTGCTGCGGTCCAGCCTGTCATCTCGATGTAGCAGAGCTGGAGCCGTCGTGGGAACCATGGAAAGGTAAGGATGAGGTTGCTTTATTATTTTTCTTTTATTGCAGGAGATCATTGGCTTCAGCTGGAATGGGCGTGACGGTAAGTATGGTTTAATTTAGAACAATAAAGAATTGTGTGTTTATTTCAATTAAAGGACTTTATTCTGGGTGTTTGTGTTTTTTTTTTAACTTTCACTATGGGGTTAGTAATGGGGGTGTCTTATAGACGCCTCTCCATTACTAACCTGGGCTTGATGTCAGCTGGCATTATAAGATGACATCAACCCCAGCCCTATTACCCCACTGCCACCGCTACAGGGCAGTGGGAAGAGCGAGGTTAAGTGCCAGAATTGGCGCATCCTATGGATGCGCCATTTCTGGGGCGGCTGACGGCTGGTGTTTCTAGCCTGGGAGGGGGCCAATATTCATGGCTCCCTTCCTGGGCTATTAATATCAGCCCCCAGCAGTCTACCTAGCCTTTGCTAGCTATTAAAATAGGGGGGACCCCACGTCACTTTTTTGGGGGGGTCCCCCATTTTAATAGCTAGTAAAGGCTAGGTATTCAGCTGGGGGCTGATATTAGTAGCCTGGGAAGCTCCGTGGGTATTACCCCCTTCCCAGGCTTCAAACATCTGCCCCAGCTGTCTGCTTAACCTCCGCTAGAGACTAAAATTAAGGGGAACCCCACGCCAATTTTTTTTAAAATAAATCCTTTATTTTAACACTAAATGACAAGTACAGTAATCAACACTATCACTGTACTTCATATATATGTGACTGACATGTTTCTATCTATCTAATCTATGTATGATTCTCTATTCCTTCTATTCTAAATTGTCGGGTACAGATGCTGAATTGCCGGCCGGCTTTCTTAAAGAGACGGTGCATGAAAACACTATTATTTTTTTATATAAATCCTTTACACTAAATGACAAGTACAGTAACCAACACTGTCACTGTACTTCATATATATGTGACTGACATGTTTCTATCTATCTAATCTATGTGTGAAGCTCTATTCTGTTTGTTATAAATTGTCGGGTACCGCAGCTGAATTGCCGGCCGGCTTTTTTAAAGAGACGGTGCACGAAAACACTATTATTTTTTTAAATAAATCCTTTACACTAAATGACAAGTACAGTAACCAACACTGTCACTGTACTTCATATATATGTGACTGACATGTTTCTATCTAATCTATGTGTGAAGCTCTATTCTTTCTGTTGTAAATTGTCGGGTACCGGTGTATGCGCTGATGAATTGCCGGCTTTTCGCATAATACATTCTACATTATTCTTAGTTGTTTTACTTCATGTAGAATTAACCTACAAGGAAAGAAAGGGTTTATTTTCATTCCGATATTTCTGTCCCATTGACTTGCATTGGTTTCCGGTATCGGAATCGGCGATATCCGATACTTTTTGAGTATCGGTCCGATCCAATCCGATACGATATTTCCTGATATCGGAAGGTATAGCTCAACACTAGTGCTGATGCATCACACACAAATCAGATTACAAAAATATTTAAACACAAGTTGTAATGTAACAAAATAGGTAAAAAGCCAAGAGCAGTGAATAATTTTGCAAGCCATTGTATCCCTCTACTGAAGTTCCTTAGGGTTTTCACCCACTACCATATCCTGTCATGGTCCCCATAGAGTATTATGCTCTCAAAAATGTACCCTTTACATACAGTACAATAACCCCAAACAATTTACCCCCACAGCATCCCTAGCAAGCATACAATGATGACTTCAGAGTAACCCCAGCAAAGCTTGAAGCCCTAACACCATATGATGTCACTGAAGTTCTCTTACACAGTATGATGTCCCCACACTGACCACTCTACAGTATGATGTCCCCATAGTAAGCTCTCCCAGCATCATGGTCCGCAGTCACTTGCCCATACAGTATGACCCCTCCCACAGTATGGCCCCCACAGCCCATCCTCTCACAGTGTGATGACCCCACAGCCTCACCTATGGTATTATGCTCCCATAGCCCCTAACACACAGGGTAAAGCCCCAACAGATCCTCTATACATAGTATGATGACCGTACAGCTCCCTATACACAGTATGATGGCCTCACAGCTCCATCTACACAGTATTATGACCCTAAAACCCCCTATGCACTGAATGATGGTCCAACAATCTCTCTGTACACAGTATGATGGCTCTACCACCCCACTATACACATTATCATGCCCCTACAGCCTCCACAAGTATTGACAAAATAAAAAAACCTACTCACCCAGCCACATTCCCATGATGCATTGCTCGACTCTATGCAGGGTGTAGATTGAGGTTTCGCACAGCAGGCACAGTCTAGTGACATCATCACATCTGCTGCGCTGAGCCACAGACGCACAGGCTGAATGGCAGAGGATGTATACGTTTCCTCTCCCCTTCAACATTGTATTTAACAGTATCTGTATATTGAGGATGCAGATAACATTGAAATCCAGATGGTTGAAGGGAATCGGTGCCCCCCAGCCCCAGGCTCACTATCCCCATATATGGATGCTATGGATGGTATGCCTCTGGTACAAAAGTTAAAGGTGGAGACTTTAGTCAAATGTTTTTTATGTCGGAAAAGCAACACATGCTTTCAGGAAAAACAGCTCAGTTAATGCTAGACTTTTCTTTACACTAAGGGTAACAAAACACACCATGGCCAATAGAAATGGATCTAAAAATGTAATTAAAAGTGCCTAAATATCATGCTTAGTGGGTAAAATG
The DNA here is from genome assembly GCF_046119375.1 of Phyllobates terribilis. Classification (NCBI taxonomy): domain Eukaryota; kingdom Metazoa; phylum Chordata; class Amphibia; order Anura; family Dendrobatidae; genus Phyllobates; species Phyllobates terribilis. The sequence continues at coordinate 453,587,332 of NW_027362763.1, read as the reverse complement.
AGTGTAGGAATTTACTCCACCAGATTCCTCTCTTCACTGTCTCTTGAGTACTCAATTAACTCATAGTTGATTTGAAGAAAGGGGGACACAAAAGGAAGAGAGGAGAAGAGACAAACAAATATTTACAATGCAAGCCATAACTTAAGTCAAAATCAACTAGCACTCCCCAAGGAGCAAAATGCCCTGGAAAAGCAAGGGAGCAAAACTGTATATCACAAAGAGAAACTTGTAGGGTCCAATTCATTATTGCATTTACACTTGTTTGTTTTTTTTGCCAAGTTTTTGGTGTTTTGCTCCTTTCTTTTGTTTGCACGATGTAAATACTTTTATGCCCAAAAATGACAAAAGTATTTTGTCAGGCAATATTAGAAGGAGAAGGGCGAAGGAACCTCTGTGCTCTGAAAGCTTGCATATATATTTTTTTCTGTTTAGCCAATAAAGGTATCACTCCGAGAATACTTTTGTCATTTTTGGGCATAAAAGTATTTACATAAATTTTTCTGTCTAACACGGTACCACAATATAACTTGGTATTGTACCAAATTCATCATTCCATTTTTGTCCCTATTTAAGTCTCTTTTACACATGTTCGCTTGTTTTTGTTTTTATTACATCCTGCGTCAGGACATACTTTGTGGGCGGAGTGGGGTCACTCTGCGCTCTATGCTGCAGTCCCGCCGACGACAAAAGCAGTTGCAGCCCCTGCCTCTCCTGTGATGTATATATGCCCAAGCCCTTCCTGTGCTATATATGCTCCCAGCCCCTTCTGTGATGTATGTGCCCTGGTATCTCCTGTGATGTATGTGCCCTGGCATCTCCTGTAATGTATGTGCCCCAGCGTCTCCTGTGATATAAATTCCCCAGCGTCTCCTGTGATGTATGTGCTCCAACATCTCATGTGATGTTTGCGCCTCAGCATCTCCTGTGATGTATGTGCCCCCAGCGTCTCCTGTGATGTATATGGCCCCAGTGTCTCCTGTGATCTATGCTCCCCCAGCATTTCCTGTGATGTATGCACCCCCAGCATCTCCAGTAATGTATGCCCACCCAGCATATTCTGTGATGTATGTGTCCCAGTGTATCCCATGTGATATATGTTGCAGCCGCAATGTCTCCTATGTGATGTACATAGAGCAGTCTCGTTGGCTCGTTGTGATGTATATACTTGAGTTCTATAAATGTAACGTAAGCAGTGATTTCCCCTTGTGAAGAGATCTGCAGTGTAATATACATCTGTGATCAGAACTTACTGCTGCAAGTTTGTTTCAAAATTCAATACATAGAGTTGACTGCACTCCAGACTGATGCAAATCTGGAAAAGTAGTTGCTAGTAGCAACATGATCAATACCACCTAACATCACAGCCGAACCAAAGAGAAGCAGCTCCAGCCATCACATTGGGTGTGAGTTAATTAAATGTTTGGCCAAATATAGCAGGATAAATTTAAAGTTGATAATTTTGTGCAGCCCCTGAGTGATGGTCTAAATATCCGAAGGGTCCCTGCCAGAAAAAATGTTCCCCATCCCTGCTTTAGGAGAAGAATGGAGTTTCTTTGTCATTGCAGATTACCGTATCTGGTGTGGAGGGGATGGCGGAGTCCAATAAGGCCATGGTTTTGCAGTAAAGTTGTAAACATCCATTTATGCAGACCGAATGGAGGCACTAACGGTTTTGTCTGCAGGTTTATTATGTCAGCATAAAGCACTGTAGACTTCAGCAACAATAAACTCAGCCATGCTGGCATGAAGGAAAAACAAAAGACAAATGGTAACACAGTCCATAAGTGTGCAGCACCTTCAACTCCTCTCTGAGCTGAAGTTACACAGCCTGGAGACTTGTCTCTCCAGACTCACCAACAACAAAACAGGACTAAGTATTCGTGATGAGTGAGCAACAAGCCCAATGTAAGTCTATGGGAAACTCGAGTATTTTTCCGGTGCCCCCCTCCCCCCCCCCCCGGCAGTCAGCAGAGGTACTAAAAGTTGCCAAAATCGATGGCAACAGTGCTCAAATGACATGTGAATAGCATGGGGAAGACCCCTGAAAGAATCTCTAACTCCCAGGTTACTGCTATCAACAACATTGTCAGAGGTATTACGCCACTTTTACAGACTCACAATAAACATGCAAAAACGAAACCAAAATGGATTTTCCTGGCAAAAGTGTTAAGGAACATCCTTTCCAGGGTAATTACTTGTATATAAGACAAAAACAATAACCAAAAACAAAAATGCTCCTCCACACCTTGGGCTATGTTCACACGTAGCGTTTTTGATGATTTTTTGCACTTTTTTTAAAGAATGGGTCTCCTATACTGTCATTGCATATACAGTGACTGCAAGGGCTGCCAAAAATTTGGACGCACTCCAATACCCCTTTGAAGAGACATAGAGGAGGGTCTCAGTAAAAAAAAGTTCTCATTATAAAGGAGAGGGTCTCCTATAGTGGTAATGCCCATGCAGTGACTGCAAGGGCTGCCAAAATTTGGGAAAAACTCCAATATCAATTTAAAGACACATAGAGCTGGGCCACAGTAACGACATGTTCCCATTAGAAAGGAGTGGGTCTCCCATACTGTTTGCCTATGCAGTGAATGCAACAGCTGCCAAAAATTTGGAGGAACTCCATTGCCCCTTGCAAGAGACGTAGAGGTCAGAGGGTCTCCTGAAAACAATGTTCCCATTATTAGGAAGTAGGTCTCCCATACTGTTTGCCTATGCAGTGAATGCAACAGCTTCCAAAAATTTTGAGGAACTCCAATGTCTCTTGCAAGAGACGTAGAGGTCAGAGGGCCTCCTGAAAACAATGTTCCCATTTTTAAGAAGTGGGTCTCCCATACTGTTTGCCTAAGCAGTGAATGCAACAGCTGCCAAAAATTTAGAGGAACTCCAATGCCCCTTGCAAGAGACGTAGAGGTCGGAGGGTCTCCTGAAAACAATGTTCCCATTATTAGGAAGTAGGTCTCCCATACTGTTTGCCTATGCAGTGAATGCAACAGCTGCCAAAAATTTTGAGGAACTCCAATGTCTCTTGCAAGAGACGTAGAGGTCAGAGGGCCTCCTGAAAACAATGTTCCCATTTTTAAGAAGTGGGTCTCCCATACTGTCTGCCTATGCAGTGAATGCAACGGCTGCCAAAAATTTGGAGGAACGCCAATGCCCCTTGCAAGAGACGTAGATATGGTGATATGGTAGATATTGTGGTGATATGGTGGTGGAGGCTGAGGATGAGGAGAAGGAGGAGGACAAGAGCAAATAGACAAAATCAGGAAGCTTATACCCTTGTCTGGGTGTGAAGACAGAGGTGCATGCGAATAGAGTTAGACCTCCCAAAAAAATTACACTGTATTTGAGTTTATGCTACATTGCTTTCATTCGGTAGTGTTGAGATGTCTGGCCCAATCCAGCCCTTGTTCATTTTTCTAAGAGTCAGCCTATCAGCATTTTCAGTTGACAGACAGATGCGCCTATCGGTTATAATTCCACCAGCGGCACCAAAAACCCGCTCTGGCAAAACGCTAGTGGCAGGGCAGGATGGGACCTCCAAGGCGTAGAGAGCCAGTTCATGCCATGTGTCCAGCTTGGATACCCAATAATTATCAGGCACAGAAATCACGGAGGACCTTGGTACAGTCGGCAAGGTACTCCCTCAGCATTTTCCGAAACTTTTCCCTTCTTGTGAGAGTACCCCGCACCTCAGGGCCTGTGCGATGGGAGGGTTTGAGAAAACTGTCCCAGAACTTTGACAGTGTTCCCCTGCATCTGCTGGATTGCATTTGTGTCTCTCTCGCCTGTACTCCTTGGTTGTCCAATGAACTGTGACCTCTGGGTATTCTGGTACTGCACCATTTTGTTAGGCCTCTCCAGCAAGGGAATAAAAGACAGAAAGTTCTCCTTGAAGAGTGGGTCTAGAAGTGTCACCAACCAGTATTGACTGTCACCAAAAATTTGGACAACTCGAGGGTCACGGGAAAGCCAGCATAACATAAACTCAGCCATATGTGCCAGACTGCAAAGAGGCAAGACTTCTGTGTCCTCACCAAGAGGACGACTGACCATGCTCTCCTGCTCCTCCTCCTCCTCTTCCCTGTCCTCAGGCCATCCACGCTGAACAGATGGTATGACAGTTGTGCAGGTAGTACCCTCTATAGCGCAGGAAACTAGCTCCTGTTCTTCCTCCTCATTGTCACCCAATCCACATTGGGATGAGATGAGGCTGGGCTGTGTGTAACCCTGTATGGTTCCTTGCTCCATCTCATCATGCTCCGCCTCCAATGCATCCTCTTTAATTGTGAGCAGAGAGCGTTTCAGAAGACAGAGAAGTGGGATGGTGATGCGTCATCGCCGCTCACCATCTTGGTGGACTCCTCAAAGTTTTGGAGCATGGTACAGATGTCTGCCATCCATGTCCACTCCTGAGGTCTAATGTGTGGAGTCTGACCTGAACACCGATGGCCGTGTTGATGCTGGTAGTCAACAACTGCCCTCTTCTGCTCAAAAATCCATGCAATGTAGAGTTCCAACGCATGGGGACATTGCACATCAGTCCATAAGCTGCAAACGCTGCTGAAGCACGGCAACGGCGGCGGAAGCTGTAGCTGCCTTTCTAAAATGGGCACACATGCTGCGTACTTTGACAAGCAGATGCGACAGATCTGTGTAGATTTTGAGAAACCGCTGAACCACAAGGTTAAGCACATGAGCCAAGCATGGTACGTGTGTGAGCTCGTCTCACTTCAGAACCGCCACCAAATTCTGGCCATTATCATACACGCCCATGCCTGGCTGTAGGTTCAGCGGTGTCAGCCAGAGATCTACCTGCTCTTTCAGAGCTGTCCACAACTCTTAAGTGCCACATACACTGCCTGCCTGCCTAACTCCTGCTATCACCTTCACCGCTGAAAATATGCACCTGGATTAGTCCTCAGAAGGATTGTTAGTTCAGATGGATATATAGATATACACTGCTCAAAAAAATAAAGGGAACACTTAAACAACAGAATATAACTCCAAGTAAATCAAACTTCTGTGAAATCAAACTGTCCACTTAGGAAGCAACACTGATTGACAATCAATTTCACATGCTGTTGTGCAAATGGAGTAGACAATAGATGTAAATTATTGGCAATTATCAAGACACCCTCAATAAAGGAGTAGTTCTGCAGGTGGGGACCACAGACCACATCTCAGTACCAATGTTTTCTGGATGATGTTTTGGTCACTTTTGAATGTTGGTTGTGCTTTCACACTCGTGGTATCATGAGACGGACTCTACAACCCACAGAAATTGCTCAGGTAGTGCAGCTCATCCAGGATGGCACATCAATGCGAGCTGTGGCAAGATGGTTTGCTATGTCTGTCAGCGTAGTGTCCAGAGGCTGGAGGCGCTACCAGGAGACAGACCAGTACACCAGGAGACATGGAGGGGGCCGTAGGAGGGCAACAACCCAGCAGCAGGACCGCTACCTCCGCCTTTGTGCAAGGAGGAACAGGAGGAGCACTGCCAGAGCCCTGCAAAATGACCCCCAGCAGGCCACAAATGTGCATGTGTCTGCACAAATGGTTAGAAACCGACTACGTGAGGGTGGTATGAGGTCCCGACGTCCACAGATGGGAGTTGTGCTCACAGCCCAATACCGTGCAGGACGCTTGGCATTTGCCACAGAACACTTGGATTGGCAAAGTTGCCACTGGCGCCCTGTGCTCTTCACAGATGAAAGCAGGTTCACACTGAGCACATGTGACAGACGTGACAGAGTCTGGAGACGCCGTGAAGAGCGATCTGCTGCCTGCAACATCCGTCAGCATGACCAGTTTGGCAGTGGGTCAGTAATGGTGTGGGGTAGCATTTCTTTGTAGGGCCGCACAGCCCTCCATGTGCTCGCCAGAGGTAGCCTGAGTGCCATTAGGTACCGAGATGAGATCCTCAGACCCCTTGTGAGACCATATGCTGGTGCGGTTGGCCCTGGGTTCCTCCTAATGCAGGACAATACCACACCTCATAAGGCTGGAGTGTGTCAGCAGTCCCTGCAAGATCAAGGCATTAAAGCTATGGACTGGCCTGCCCATTCCCCAAACCAGAATCCGATTAAGCACATCTGGGACATCATGTCTCGCTCCATCCACCAACGTCACGTTGCACCACAGTCTGTCGAGGAGTTGGCGGATGCTTTAGTCCAGGTCTGGGAGGAGATCCCACAGGAGACCATCCGCAACCTATCAGGAGCATGCCCAGGCGTTGTAGGGAGGTCATACAGGCACGTGGAGGCCAAACACAATACTGAGCCTCATGTTTTAAGGACATTACATCAAAGTATGATCAGCCTGTAGTGTGTTTTTCCACTTCAATTTTGGGGGTGACTCCAAATCCAGGCCTCCATTGGTTAATAAATTTGATTTCTATTGATGATTTTTGTGTGATTTTGTTGTCAGCACATTCAACTTTGTACAGAACAAAGTATTCAATGAGAATATTTAATTCATTCAGATCTAGGATGTGTTATTTGAGTGTTCCCTTTATTTTTTTGAGCATTGTTTGTTGTGGAATACCTACACTAACTCTAAACAAGCAAATCTATCCCTGACTCAGCAGCAGCTCTCTCTACTCTGCCTGATTCCGGGGTAGACTGTGACAAGCATAGCGGTGTCAGGTCATATATAGACCTGATGACGCTGTGCGGTCAGCCAATCACTGTAATGCCCACAACCAGCATGGCTACGGCATTACAGTGCGTGGCAAGCAATCCCTGCATGTTCATTGGCTCTCTAAAGAGCGCCAAACATGCATGGCAGGGACCTGAGTTCCCGCCCGAGCAACCCAGAAATACTCGCCGAGTGCTGAGCTTGTCGAGCACCGTGATGCTCGGGCAAGTATTGAGCAGTGGCGAGCACATTCACTCATCACTACTAAGCATTTAAACCTTGCTCAGTGACACCCTGAGGGGAGGTAGGGGAATGGCCTCCCACCTACTTTGCCATTCCCATAAACCATACCCTATAAGAGAGTTAACTCCCAGCATATAACATGCTGGCAGAAATTTAGTAGGTTTCAGTTCACACAGGAGAGCAACCTGAGTGGCACATACCTCCCCTCGTATATCACACCAGTGACTCTGTCACAGCTCATTCACAATTATCTTCTAGTGTAAATGCAGTTTAAGCTATTACTGTATATTGTAGAGCCAAGGACAGTGGATCTGCTATTTCTTTGGTCTTCACATAGTGGAGTTTAGAGTGTGACTTTTTGAGGTTGCGGACAGGTGTCTTTTATACTAATAGCAAGTTCAAACAGGTGCCAGTACTACAATTAGTAAGTGGAGGACAGAGGAGCCTCTTAAAGAAGAAGTTACAGGTCTGTGAGAGCCAGAAATCTTGCTTGTTTGTAATTGACCAAATACTTATTTTCCACCAAAATTTGAAAAAAAATTCTTTCCAAATCAGCCAATGTGATTTTCAGGATTTGTTTTCTCATTTTGTCTCTCATAGTTGAGGTCTACCTATAATGTCAATTACAGGCCTCTCTCATCTTTTTAAGTGGGAGAACTTGCACTATTGGTGGCTGACTAAATACTTTTATCGGTCGACCATGACAGCACCACGAGAAAGGGAATCCGCCCACCAAGGACAGGAAACCTACAGGCTTAAAAGGGGCGGCCCTCCCTCTCGCCTCAGTTTGGTTTCCTGTCCTTGATGGAGGAAGCCGGTCGCAGGCGAAAGAACGTGGATGGCGACGGCTGTTGATCCTGCGCCCCTGTCTGGGGACGGCAGCTCCAGCGTTGGCCTATGCTCGTGCGCCCCTATATGGGAGAGGCACAGCATCCTGAGCACTGGGGGTTCCTTTTTGCAGTGGGGCTGCGCCCTTGTCTGGGGTGGCATCCCCTTTTCTGCCTCAAGCCAGGTGCGCCTCCCGTGGGAGTGTAGGCCCTGGCTGAGCCCCAAAAGTGCGGTGGGGTCTGCATCCCGAGTGGGGGTGACAGCCCACCATCACCCTCCATAAGTATGGGGGGGGGGCGAGGGCCAAGGTGATTGTGTCCCCTCGCCCTGCCCTGGGTGAACGCAGCGCGGTGCATCGCTAAAGCGCGGCTTACCTGAGGGAGCATTGTCAGCATGTGTCCTCGCGCGAAGCTCGTGCGGCGCGTACTTCCGGGTTTCGGTAAGTCGCGGCCCGATGACGTCACCGCGACTCGGCGATCATGTGCCAGTGTCAAAAGAGCGCGAAATTCAAAAAAATAAATAAAAATGAAAAAAGTGTGCTGATGCGCTGCTAGAGGGGAGGAGTCAATACCTATTTAAACTATCAGGTTACATGGCTCAGTGCTTCCCAAAGCTTCATTCTTTCATTATGGAGTCTGAAGGTGCCCAGTCGCAGCAGCAGCAGGTGGAGCAGCCGCCATCTTCACCATCTCAGCGGCTGTCTGGGGAGCCCCAAAAAACGCATTGCGCACGTGGTTCTGGTAGCCGGTCCTCAGGAAAACGGAGCTCGGGGTCTAGGTCTGGTCACCCTACCTTCGGTAGAACGGACGAATCTGCAGCCTCTAGGGAAGGTCCCCCGGCTGAGAAGGGTCCTTCCTCCAATCCGGTACCAGCTGTTTTTTCTTCCTGAGCCGCCTGGGTAAGTGATCTTCGAGTAAGTTCACTTAGTAATATGGTATCCCTTCTCCCCTTCTAAATTTTAACAGGGGAAGAAATGTACCGCCAAGGCAAAGCATATACAGTGTGCGCTATGCAAGTCTCTTCTTCCTGACGGATACCCTAAAAAGCTATGTCAGTTATGCATAAACCAGACAGTGGCAGAAGAGGGTCCTGCTCTAACTTCTGGTTTAAAAACCTTAGTTAAAACAGAGATTCACTAGGTCCTCTCCAAGAGAGTTAAAGAGAAAGTGAACTCGGACTGTGAGATCCCCTTAGTCTTTGATGACCCCCTATCCTCTCCCTATGAGTCGGATTCAGATAGTGCAGCCTTTTCCTCAGCTTCCTCCTCTGATAGTGGTGTGGGACAAAATTGCTTCCCCCTTGGTGAAGTGAACGGATTCATTAAAATGGTTCGGTCCACTATGGGCATCACAGAGGCCAGGCAGGAGAAGTCAGTCCAGGACGTTATGTTCGGGGGGCTGGGTCAAAGGAAGAGAAGGAGTTTTCTGTTGAACGAAAAGATTCAGGGCTTAATCCTTAGTGAATGGAAAAAAACGGAAAGGAAGGGCGCTCTACCTCCATTCTTCAAAAGGAAATACCCCTTTGAGGAATCGGCCTCTTCCTCCTGGGAAAAAGCCCTCAAGATAGATGTGGTCATTTCCAAAGCCTCTAAGAGTTCCTCCCTTCCGTTTGATGATATGGGAGCTCTTAAAGACCCCCTGGATAGAAAGGCTGATTCTTTCCTTAGAGGGACCTGGGAGACTTCGGCGGGAGCCCTAAAACCCGCGGTGGCAGCTACCTGTACCGCCAGGTCCCTAATGATCTGGCTGGACCAGCTTGAAGCCCATCTTAAAAACAATACCCCCAGGAAGGAAATCTTGGCGGACATGTCTCTTCTTCAGGGGGCGGCAGCCTTTCTAGCGGACGCATCGGCAGATTCTGTCAGATTAGCAGCAAGGTCGGCCGCCATGTCTAACTCGGCCCGGAGAGCCTTAATTATCCCTTACTTAGATGATTTTTTGATCATTGGGGACTCAGCCTCTCAATGTGTCTCCCATCTTAAATTGGTCTCCTCTATTCTGGAAGGCCTGGGCTGGATTCTAAATCTGGAGAAATCCAGGGTAGTCCCTTCGAGAGTACAGCAGTTCCTAGGTATCATGCTAGACTCAGACCTCCAGATGTGTTTCCTTCCAGAAGCCAAAAAACAGAGGGTCAAAAGGCTGGTGGAAGGAGCTCTTCTGAACCCGGTCATGTCCCTTTGGGCTGCAATGTCCTTACTTGGTACCCTAATATCTTGTCTGCCGGGGATAATGTTGGCACAATACCACTCCAGAGTTTTACAGTGGGACGTCCTACAGAATGAGGTCTCGTTACGTGGGCGCTTGGAGAGACGGATGTTCTTATCTCCTCGGTCTATTGACTCTCTACAGTGGTGGGTGAATTTAGAAAACTTATCTCAAGGAGTTCCCTGGGTGGTCAGAATATCTGAAATAATTACAACTGACGCAAGTCTACATGGATGGGGAGCTCACTTGGGGGATATGATTGCCCAGGGGTTCTGGTCGGACGCTGAGAGAGCTCTTTCCTCTAATACCAGGGAACTACTGGCAGTTGGCAGTTGATAGGGCTGTTAATCATTTCTTACCATTCCTTCACAATAAGAACATTAGGATCCTGTTAGATAATAATATAGCAGTAGCTTATATTAACCATCAGGGGGGTACTCGTGCTGGATCGCTAATGAGAGTGGCGGATCATCTCTTTCAGATCTCGGAACGCCATCTCCTCTCTTTGACAGCCCTCCACTTCAAAGGGAAAGAAAATTCAAAGGCAGACTTCTTAAGCCGTCATTTTTTAAGGCAAGGAGAATGGGAACTAAAACAGGACATTTTTTCCCTATTAGTCCGGAAATGGGGTCTTCCGGTGGTGGATCTCTTCGCCACAAAGCAAAACCGGAAGACAAAGATTTTTTGTTCCCTAGATCCGAGAGAAAGGCCCCTGACAGTAGACATTCTCCAAATCCCTTAGAACTTCAGTCTGGCCTATGCCTTCCCACCGTTAAACCTTCTGCCTATGGTGCTAAGAAAGATCAGAGAGGACAAGGCAAGGGTCCTCTTGATCGCCCCCTTTTGGCCCAAAAGACCCTGGTTCTCATGCCTGAGGAACATGTCCATCTCGGACCCTTGGGTCCCGCCCGAAGTTCCGGATCTCCTCAGCCAGGGTCCAGTGCTCCATCCGCGAGCTCCGAGCCTCCACTTGACGGCGTGGAATTTGAGAGGTCCCTGCTAGAACTAAAAGGGTTTTCCCAGAGTCTAGTATCTACTTTATTACGTAGTAGAAAGCCTGTCACTACCAAAATTTATGCAAAAATTTGGAACAAGTTTTTATCCTTTTATAAATCTTCAGTGGATAAGGGAGCGCCAATTGGGAAGATTTTAGAGTTCCTACAAAGGGGCTTCGAGCTGGGGTTAGCAGCGAGCACCTTGAAGGTCCAAGTGTCGGCACTAGGTGCTCTCTATAACTGTGTCCTCGCAGAAAACTATTGGATTTCCCGCTTTATAAAAGCAGTAGGTAGATCCAGGCCGGTTACCAAAACTAATGTCGTTCCATGGGACCTAAACCTGGTTCTGAAAGCGTTAGCTGGGTCACCCTTTGAGCCGATAGATTCTGTATCCCTGAGATCTATTACCCTCAAAACAGCGCTTCTTGTAGCCCTAACATCTGCTAGGAGGATTGGTGATATTCAGGCTCTGTCCTCTGGCCCTCCCTTCACCCAGGTCCTGGACGACAGAATAATTCTTAGAGCAGATCCAGCATACTTGCCTAAGGAAGCTTCCCGGTTTCATAGACTTCAGAAAGTAATAGTACCCTCTTTTTGCCCGAACCCTAGTAATCAGAGAGAGGCAGATTTCCATGCTTTAGATGTGAGAAGGTGTGTGGTTAGGTACCTTGCTGTCACTCAGCCCTTTAGGAGAGAGAGTTCCTTGTTTGTCTCCTATCAGGGGGTTAGGAAGGGGCTTAAGGTCTCTAGATCCACCATAGCTAGATGGATTAGGGAGGCCATTACGCTAGCCTATGTATCGAGCGGAGAGGAAGCACCGCGTGGCCTGAAAGCTCACTCTACCCGGGCGGTGGCAATCTCTTGGGCAGAGAGGTCTGACGTCTCGATGGAGGACATATGTAAGGCAGCTACCTGGTCTTCTCCATCTACCTCCATCTATAAGCACTATAGACTAGATCTGGGTGCTTCGTCTGACCTCACATTTGGGAGAAAGGTGCTCCAAGCGGTGGTCCCTCCCTAGAATCTTCATCTCTGCAATTCTCTCGTGGTGCTGTCATGGTCGACCGATAAAGAGATTAGTTACTTACCGGTAACGGGATTTCTCGGAGACCATGACAGCACCATTATATTCCCTCCCTTCACCCCTTTTTGGGAGCACTTCTTATCTGTTTTCATTCTTTATTCTCACACATTGGTGTTGTAAGAAAATGTATATACTGTTTGTTTCATGATTATGTTGCTATGTCTACTAACCGGGCGGTCCTCTCAATGCTCTGTAATCCAAACTGAGGTGAGAGGGAGGGCCGCCCCCTTTTAAGCCTGTAGGTTTCCTGTCCTTGGTGGGTGGATTCCCTCTCTCGTGGTACTGTCATGGTCTCCGAGAAATCCCGTTACCGGTAAGTAACTAATCTCTTTTTCCCCACTGTATACCCCATGGAGTAAATGGCGCTTTAATAATAAATAATAATAATACTCCACTAATAAGTCTTCAATAGCTCTTATCTGTTTGTTTTTGTGTCCCATTCCTGATAATTAATATGTGGTCTTCCTATAGTAATAATCTCCCAAAAGTGATCTCTGTACAGTTATATTTCCACTTTAAACTTCTATAGCTGGTAATTGTCATTATCTAGTTTGGTCACTGTATTCAGGAGATCACACTTGTATAATACTTGGCATCAAAATGTAGTTCAGAAAAAAATATTTCTTTATTATTTCTGATGCAATCCATTCAAAATTTTGTATTTTGTGACGTTTCGACCCCCTATATGGGTCTTTCTCAAACACAGATTGCTGAGGGATTTCTATCTTATCACAGCGCTATGAAATCATGTGCACCGCGTCTGGCTACGCATCACAGATAATAAAGAAAAAAATTTCTGAACTACTTTTTGAGTGCCGAGTATTATACAAGTGTGATTTATGGAGTGGAACCCTTAGGCTATGTGCTCACGGTGCGTTTTTTTGTACGTTTTTGATGCGGTAAATCTGCACTGAATTGGTCACAAAAACGCATTGCAAACGGTGCTCTGCTTTTCCTGATTCTGTCTGGTCCCATAACATATTGCAGATTTCAACCTTTCAGTAGAATCATCAGCATTCAGACATTGTGCTATTGTGGGAGAATGAACTAATTTACATGAGTCAGACAGAAACCATTATCTGATCATAACAACATGGAGGATAGCAGGAATTCAGTGTCCATTTTAGGACATGATCAGATATCAAAGTCAATCATCAGAATAATTTCAGTTTGAGGCTAAATACCCTGTCTTAGAATTGACTTTGATATGTGACTTTGATAAGTGACTTTGACATCTGACATTTATAACATAGAGCCATGAAAATAAAAAAATCACCTTTTCCCACACAAATGTTCTTCTAGCCCTGATTTTTTTATTTTCACAAGGGTAACAAGAGAAAATGGACCCCAAAATTTGGTGTGTAATTTCTTCTGTGTATGCCGATACCACATACAGTACGGACCAAAAGTTTGACACACCTTCTCATTTAAAGATTTTTCTGTATTTTCATGACTTTGAAAATTGTACATTCACACTGAAGGCATCAAAACTATGAATTAACACATGTGGAATTATATACTTAACAAAAAAGTGTGAAACAACTGAAAATATGTCTTATATTCTAGGTTCTTCAAAGTAGCCAACTTTTGCTTTGATGACTGTTTTGCACACTCTTGGCATTCTCTTGATGAGCTTCAAGAGGTAGTCACCGGAAATGGTCTTCCAACAATCTTGAAGTAGTTCCCAAAGATGCTTAGCACTTGTTGGCCATTTTGCCTTCACTCTGCGGTCCAGCTGACCCCAAACCATCTCGATTGGGTTCAGGTCTGGTGACTGTGGAGGCCAGGTCATCTGGCGTAGCACCCCATCACTCTCCTTCTTGGTCAAATAGCCCTTACACAGCCTGGAGGTGTATTTGGGGTCATTGTCCTGTTAAAAAATAAATGATGGTCCAACTAAACGCAAACCGGATGGAATAGCATGCCGCTGCAAGATGCTGTGGTAGCCATACTGGTTCAGTATGCCTTCAATTTTGAATAAATCCCCAACAGTGTCACCAGCAAAGCACCCCCACACCATCACACCTCCTCCTCCATGCTTCACGGTGGGAACCAGGCATGTAGAGTCCATCCGTTCACCTTTTCTGCGTCACACAAAGCCATGGTGGTTGGAACCAAAGATCTCAAATTTGGACTCATCAGACCAAAGCACAGATTTCCACTGGTCTAATGTCCATTCCTTGTGTTCTTTAGCCCAAACAAGTCTCTTCTGCTTGTTGCCTGTCTTTAGCAGTGGTTTCCTAATTCCTAGCAGCTATTTTACCATGAAGGCCTGCTGCACAAAGTCTCCTCTTAACAGTTGTTGTAGAGAGGTGTCTGCTGCTAGAACTCTGTGTGGCATTGACCTGGTCTCTAATCTAAGCTGCTGGTGACTCGGATAAACTTATCCTCAGAAGCAGAGGTGACTCTTGGTCTTCCTTTCCTGGGGCGGTCCTCATGTGAGCCAGTTTCTTTGTAGCGCTTGATGGTTTTTGCAACTGCACTTGGGGACACTTTCAAAGTTTGCCCAATTTTTCTGACTGACTGACCTTAATTTCTTAAAGTAATGATGGCCACTCGTTTTTCTTTACTTAGCTGCTTTTTTCTTGCCATAATACAAATTCTAACAGTCTATTCAGTAGGACTATCAGCTGTGTATCCACCAGACTTCTGCACAACACAACTGATGGTCCCAACCTCATTTATAAGGCAAGAAATCCCACTTATTAAACCTGACAGGGCACACCTGTGAAGTGAAAACCATTTCCGGTGACTACCTCTTGAAGCTCATCAAGAGAATGCCAAGAGTGTGCAAAGCAGTCAGCAAAGCAAAAGGTGGCTACTTTGAAGAACCTAGAATATAAGACATATTTTCAGTTGTTTCACACTTTTTTGTTAAGTATATAATTCCACATGTGTTAATTCATAGTTTTGATGCCTTCAGTGTGAATGTACAATTTTCAAAGTCATGAAAATACAGAAAAATCTTTAAATGAGAAGGTGTGTCCAAACTTTTGGTCTGTACTGTATGTGTTGAAAAACTACTGTTTGGGTGCGCGGCAGGGCTCGGAACCGAAGAATCGCCATTTGACTTTTTGAACACAAAATTGGCTGGAATCATTAGCCAATGTCATGTTTGGACAGTCACTGATGTATCTAAATAGTGGACACCCCCCACAAGTGACCACATTTTGGAAACTACATCCCTCAAGGAACTTATCTAGACGTGAGGTGAACTCTTTGAACCTTCAGGTGCTTCACAGAATTTTATAACGTAGAGCTGTGAAAATAAAAAATCACATTTTTCCCACAAAAATGTTCTCTAAGCCCCATGTTTTTTATTTTCACGAGTGTAACAGGAGAAATTGCACCATACAATTTGTTGTTCAATTTCTCCTTAGTATACAGATACCCCATATGTGTTGGAAAACTACTGTTTTGACGCATGGCAGGGATCGGAAGGGAAGGAGCGCCATTTGACTTTATGAACGTAAAATTGGCTAGAATCATTAGCACTATGCTAGGTCGGGTTTGGAAAGTCCCTCATATGGCTAAACAGTGGAAACTTCCCACAAGTGATGCCATTTTTGAAACTAGACCACACAAGGAATTGTTCTAGATGTGTACTGAACCCCGAGGTGCTACACAGAAGTTTACAACACTGAACTGTGAAAATAAAAATAAAAACTTTTCCCGTGAAAATGTTGGTTTTGCCCCAAATTTTTCATTTTCACAAGGGTTTTGTTAGAATCTGTTTCTTTGGGACCATCCGCCATTTTGTTGTGGGTTTTGGCTGTTGGTCTTTTTCCCCTGGTGTTGGTTTTGACTTAGGTCAGGTGATTGTATCACCCTTTATTACCCAGCACCTGCCTCCTAGTCTTTGCCGGACAACAGTGTTAATCCACGAGAGTTCTGGCTAGGAGGTTTGGTAGTAGTGGTTTCTGTGTTTGGTTTTGTGCAGTTCTGGGATCCTCTAGTTCTGCCTGCTGAGATTCCAGTATTCCCTTTTCGTTTCTGCAGCTTCCTCTAGTTTCCTGCTAGGAGGTCACCTGTTTGTTTTTTCCCAGTCCTTAGTTCTTTCAGGGTCCCCTTTCCCTCTTCCTTTAGGTCTTCTTTTGAATTTAGTCTAGGAAACGTCGGTGGGTCTATTCGCTAGGAATAGGTTGCCCACTCCATCGTAGGGTTTCAGTCTAGTCCTAGTGCAGGGACAGCTTTTCCCTCTCCTGCCCTAGTTCTGAGTTGCAGTTTTGTAACAGGTTTCAGTTGCAAAATGGACAACACATTTTGTTGTTCAATTTCTCCTGAGTACACTGATATCCCATATTTGGTGGAAAACTACTTTTGAGGCACAGTGCAAAGCTCAGAAGAGAACAAATGCCATATTGCAGTTCAAATTTTTCCTTGAATGGTTTGAGGCTGCCATGTCACATTCGCAGAGCACCTGTGGGCCAGAGCAGCAGAAACCCCCCATAAGTGACATCATTTTACAAACTACACCTCTCAATAAATTAATCTAGGGGTGCAGTAAGCATGTTGACACCATATATGCCTCACAGAATTTTATACCAAAGAATAATTACATTTTTACCACTAAAATGTTGTTTTAGCCCCAAATTTTTAATTTTTATAAAGGTTAATAGGAAAAAATGGACCTCTCAGTTTGTTGTGCAATTTCTCCACAGTGTGCCAATACCTTACATGTAATCAGGAAACACTTTTCAGCCACAGTGGGAAGCTCAGAAGGGAAGGAGCGCCATAATATAGTGCAGATTTTGCTGTTATGGTTTGCGGGTACCATGTCACATTAGTTGAGCCCCTGAGGTGCAAGATCCGCAGAATCCCCCATAAGTGACCTCATTTTACAAACTACATCTCTCAATGAATTTATCTTAGGGTGCAGTAATCATATAGACACCACTGGTTTGTCACAGAATTTTACACCATTTGGCAGTGAAGAAAAAATAATCACAAAAATTTTGTTTTAGCTCAAGATTTTAAATTTTCACATGAGGAAATGGGTAAAAATGTCACCAAAATTTGTCACACAGTTTCGGCTAAATGTGAAAATACCCCATGTATGGCTGTACAGTACTGTTCAGCCATACAGCGAGACTTGGGAAGGACGGAGTGCTATTTTCTTCCTGGAGCGTAGATTTTTCTAGAATTGTTTGCAGACTCTATATACAGAGCCTATAAGTGCTAGAAGAGCAGAATACCTCCCTCAAGTGACAACATTTTAGAAATTATACCCCTTTGGGAATTTATTCTACATGTGTAGTGATGATTTTAATCCATGGGTGATTTTCAGAAACAAGCAGCACTGAATGTTGCTGAGTGAAAATTGCAAATCTGCTATTGTATTGCCTGTACATTGTAGTGTCCATACATTGTAGTGCCCAGTACATTGTAGTGCCCAGTACATTATGCCCAGCTCGTGCTTCTAGAAACATGCATTCGTAAATTAGGAGGGCTCTCATTGCTACAGAAATGCCAAACATATAGATGCTAAATGTGGTTTAGGCACACTGGGCTCTAAGAAGGGAGAGGGGCATTTGGATTTGGAAGTGCAGAATTCCCTGGATTTCTTTTGTGGGGGCGAGGAACCATTTTGCTTTTCCAGAGCCTTTGTGCTACCAGTAAGGTGGAAGCCCCCTATATTTCCATTGACAGATGACGGACATGAGTGGGAACTTGCATTTTTTGTGGGTTGATTTGAAGCTTTTGTTGGGAACATTTTACATAACATGTTGGATCACATTTATCCTGCGCCCTACGTTGAGCACTTACATCGGAGTATACATCTCAACCTCAGAATGACTTGATTCAGATAAAAACCCCGAGGCATCTATTCACTATAGTGAGACAGCAGAGTTACTCTGGACTCCGTCTGGCCTCAGCGGTGTCCTTCTTTACAGTAGTGCACAAAACTGTGGCGGACCGCGCTTTTATGCACACCTAAAAAGATGTACAGTCATGGCCAAAAGTTTTAAGAATGACACCAAAATTATATTTTCACATGATCTGCTGGCCTCTGGTTTTTATTAGTGTTTGTCTGATGTTTATATCACATACAGAAATATAATTGCAATCATATTATGAGTACCAATAGGTTATATTGACAGTTAGAATGAGTTAATGCAGCAAGTCAATATTTGCAGTGTTGCCCCTTCTTCTTCAAGACCTCTGTAATTCTCCCTGGCATGCTCTCAATCAACTTTTGGACCAAATCCTGACTGATAGCAGTCCATTCTTGCATAATCAATGCTTGCATTTTGCCAGAATTTGTTGGTTTTTGTTTGTCCACCCGTCTCTTGATGATTGACCACAAGTTCTCAATGGGATTAAGATCTGGGGAGTTTCCAGGCCATGGACCCAAAATCTCTATGTTTTGTTCCATTAGCCATTTAGTTATCACCTTTGCTTTATGGCAAGGTGCTCCACCATGCTGGAAAAGGCATTGTTGGGCGCCAAACTGCTCTTGGACGGTTGGGAGAAGTTGCTCTTGGAGGACATTCTGGTACCATTCTTTATTCATGGCTGTGTTTTTAGGCAAGACTGTGAGTGAACCGATTCCCTTGGCTGAGAAGCAACCCCACACATGAATGGTTTCAGGATGCTTTACAGTTGGCATGAGACAAGACTGGTGGTAGCGCTCACCTCTTCTTCTCCGAATAAGCTGTTTTCCAGATGTCCCAAACAATCGAAAAGGGGATTCATCAGAGAAAATGACTTTGCCCCAGTCCTCAGCAGTCCACTCCCTGTACCTTTTGCAGAATATCAGTCGGTCCCTGATGTTTTTTCTGGAGAGAAGTGGCTTCTTTGCTGCCCTCCTTGAATCCAGCCCTTGCTCAAAGAGTCTCCGCCTCACAGTGCGTGCAGAAGCACTCACACCAGCCTGCTGCCATTCCTGAGCAAGCTCGGCACTGCTGATAGTCCGATCCCGCAGCTGAAACAGTTTTAAGATACGGTCCTGGCGCTTGCTGGTCTTTCTTGGGCGCCCTGGAGCCTTTTTGACAACAATGGAAGCTCTCTCCTTGAAGTTCTTGATGATGCGATAGATTGTTGACTGAGGTGCAATCTTTGTAGCTGCGATACTCTTCTCTGTTAGGCCATTTTTGTGCAGTGCAATGATGGCTGCACGTGTTTCTTTAGAGATAACCATGGTTAACTGAAGAGAAACAATGATACCAAGAACCAGCCTCCTTTTAAAGTGTCCAGTGATGTCATTCTTACTTAATCATGACTGATTGATCGCCAGCCCTGTCCTCATCAACACCCACACCTGTGTTAATGGATCAATCACTAAAACGATGTTAGCTGCTCCTTTTAAGGCAGGACTGCAATGATGTTGAAATGTGTTTTGGGGGTTAAAGTTCATTTTCTGGCCAAATATTGACTTTGCAAGTACAGTAATTGCTGTTAAGCTGATCACTCTTTGACATTCAGGAGTATATGCAAATTGCCATTACAAAAAATGAAGCAGTAAACTTTGGAAAAATTACTATTTGTCTCATTCTCAATACTTTTGGCCATGACTGTACACTGCAGATTCACAGGCCAGACGGCGTCCACAGTACCTCCATCTGCCTCATTATAGGGAATCTTCCACTGGAGGTTCTGTCTGATTCACGTATCTAAGAGATTTACACGGAAACCCCGGTGTAAGCACTCAGCGTAGAGCGCAGAATAAATGTGAGCCGAGCCTTACTGGGATCTTTGGGAGGCAGAGTAAACAAATCAATTATAGATCAAGAATTGGTTTTATTTATTTTTTACACCGTTCTTCATGCAGTGTAAGTGATTAGACGACTTTATTCTTCGTATTGGTGTGATTACAGTGATACTAGATGTATATCTTATGTTTGGCTGCTGTCACACACTAGAAGACACTTTTTTTTTTTTGCAAAAACTAGTTTTTGCATTGCCATATTTTGAGAACCAAAATTTTTCCATATTTTTGCCTAGAGTCATGTGAGAGTTTGTTTTTCTCGTGACGAGTTAACATTTTTATTGGTACAATTTTCGGTCACATGACAATTTTTTAATCGCCTTCTATTCTGATTTTTGAGAGGCAGAATGAACAAAAACAGCAATTTAGGAATTGTTTTTTTTTATGCTGATCCGCGTGTGGTTAAATTGATTAAATTGATAAGGCAGCTTTTTTCTTCGACACAGTATGATTACAGCAATACCACATTTATATCTTTTTTTATGTTTTCGTGCTTTTACACAATAAAAACTATTTTATAGAAAAAATAATTGTCTTTGTAATCTCTCCATTCTGAGAGCTATAGCTTTTTTTATTTTTCCACCGATGGAGCTGTATGGTGGCTTGTTTAGCATTTCCATTTTTATTTACATTAGTCTTTTTGATTGCATTTTATTCCAATTTTTGTTCGATGGTATGATCAAAAAGCATAGTTTTTTGCCTTGTTTTTTTTATACAGTGCTCACTGAAGGGGTTAATTAGTGTGTTTTTTTATAGGTTGGGTCGTTTCGGACACAGTGATATCAAATATGTGTGCTTTTTTTTTACATAAAAACACTTATTTTTGGGTACAATATATATATATTTTTTATTATTATTTTGTAAAAAAATATATTTTTTCATTTTTTTTCATTTTTTTAATCTTTTTTTTACTTAGTCCCTCTATGGGACTTTCACTTTCAGCAGTCTGATCTCTGTTATAAAGTATTGCAATGCTTTATAACTGTCAGTGCTGCACTGACACAAGCCTGTTAGACCATGCTTTGAGCATGATCTAACAAGCTTGCACCATAGCATGGTGACCCCGAGGTTATCATGATGACCTCGGGTCACCATGGCAACAATCGGGCCCTCGTTATCACATTCCGGGGGCTCTGATCGGAGGGGAGAGAGAGCCTCATCCCTCTCCCTGCCTTCTAAATGCTGTGATCGATATAAATTGCTGCATTTAGGGGGTTAAACTGACGGGAGTGGTGCAGGAACCACTCCTGGAAGTGAGAGCTGTGTGTCACTGAACACCCGATGGCAATCGCACACGCACAGCTTCTGTGCATGCAAAATCACCAAGAAGTATCCATACGTTCAAGGTCGGGAAGTCCTTCCCAACCAGAACATATGGATATGTCTAAGGTTGAGAAGGAGATAAACATCATGTATGTAAGTACTTGGATAAGAATAGAGTAATTAACCAGAGCCAGCATGGGTTTGTAGGAAACATGTCATGCCAGGCTAATCTATTTTTCTTCTATGATGAAATCACTGACTGGGTGGATCAGGGAAATGAGGTTGATATAGTATATCTCGACTTCAGCAAAGTACTTGATAAAGTATCTCATACTATCCTTATTGAAAAAACAAGTATGGGATTAACAGGGCTACGGTTAGGTGGACTCATAACTGGCTCAGTGATCGTACTCAAAGAGTGGTAATAAATGGTTGCACATCCAATTGGAAGAGTGTTTCAAGTGTGATAACACAAGTCTCCAGAGTTGTTCAACATTTTTATAAATGATCTAGATAAGGGAACTGAAGGTAAACTAATCAAATTTGCAGACGAAGCAAAGCTAGGAGGGATAGCCAACATGTCACGGGTTTACCACGACAGAGAGGAGCCAGAAGACCCCAGAGTCTGATTCTTCCCACTTCTGCAATCATTAGAAGCCTTTCACCTTCATATTAAACGGTGCAGGTTTCTTTTAGCAGCGCAGGGGTTAATCTGCTGTTGAGAGCTTCTGAAAGCTTCATAGGGTGATGTGCTCAGCTGTTCACTATTAGCCACTCCCCTCTCTTATATATTCTGGGCTTTGGCAAGCAGTCATTGCCAGAGCTAGCTTCATTGCTGCATGGTTAAGAGTTTGGTGGTTTGTTGCTTGAGAAGGCGTTTGGTGGACTTAGCTAAGACTGTTACATGGTTTTGGTTGTGTGTTAATCCCTTCTTCTACTTTGATTTTTCCCCATCCTCCACTTCCCAGTGTTAGCTTCTGTTGTTTGTGTGCGTATACTTATATGATTGGTATTTTACTTTATCCCTCTTTGTATTACCTTGTTAATCTGGTTTGTTTACTGCCATACACTACTACTCCCCTCTTCCCTGGTGAGGGCAGGGAACAGGCTGGCTGAAGGCAGATTCAGGAGCACAGACAAGGTATGTGGCCCTAAGAGTCTTCACCTTCAGAAGTAATCTGGGGAAAAGGGACAGGTAAGGCACCCCTAGCATAGGGACAGGGAAGGAGCCCCTGGTCCCAGGATATCCGACAACAAAATCATGACACAACACTAGAGAAGACAGAAAAAGGATTCAAAAGGATCTAGATAAGCTTGAACAATGGGCAGCAACTAATAGAATGATATTTAACAGTGAGAAATACAAGATTCTATATCTGGGCAAGAAAAACAAAAATGACATCTATAGAATGGGAGAAATAGAGCTAAGCAACAACACGTGTGAAAAAGACTTGGGTACACAGCAGCTAAAAAGGCAAACACAGTTCTAGGATGTATTAAGAGAAACATAGAGTCTAGATCACGTGAAGTAATTATCTCCCTCTACTCATCTTTGGTCAGACCTCATCTGAAATACTGTCTTCAATTCTAGGCACCACATTTTAAAAAAGACATTTAAAAACTGGAGCAAGTTCAGAGAAGAGCTACCAGGATGGTGAGCGGACTGCCAACTATGTCCTTCGAGGAACGGTTAAAGGATCTGGGAATGTTCAGCTTGCAAAAAAGAAGGCTAAGAGGAGACTTAATAGCTGTCCAAAAATATCTGAAGGGATGTCACAGTTTAGAGGGATCATCCTTCTCATTTGCACATAGAAACACAAGAATCAATGGAATGAAACTAATAGGGAGAAGATAGAGATTAGATATTAGAAAAAAATTTTGACAGTGAGGGTGATATATGAGTGGAACAGGCTGCCACGAGAGGTGGTGAGTTCTCCTCCAATGGAAGTCTTCAAACAGAGGCTGGGCAGACACTTGTCTGAAATGGTTTAGTGAATTCTGCATTGATCAGGGGGTTGAACAAGATGAACCCGGAGGTCCTTTCCAACTCTAATATTCTATGATTCTTTGATTTTAAGTGCAACAAACTATCCGAAGAAGTGTCCAAATCCTACAGAGTCAGTCAATGAACTAAACAATTGCTGCACTCCACTGAGAATCCAGATATAACTCAGCCAGGAAAATCTCTTCCTTCTGATCCATGACAATTTACGCCAACCTATGCTAATATTAACACCACATCTCCAAGATATAATTTTACCAATCATTTTTGTCTGCATAGTGTAGCATCTGGCCGTTACAGATCCTGCCCCTTTGGGGGTCAGTTGCCGTATGTCCAAGGTCTGTCCTGGAGTAGCACCTAGCGTCCATCTGAAGCCAAGTCTAACTACACCATCAGGGGCTCTAACGAAGAGTCAGGTGTTTGCTTAGTCATGCCCCTCCAGGCTCTCCTTAGTCCACGGCACAGTGGTTCCACTACCACGTACGTTACACTTAGGAAAAAGACAGGAAAGCAAACATAGTGCATACACCATTTAGTTAAAAAGCTCTGCAAAGGTGTTTATTTATACATGTCAGACTGGTCTACTTGGCAGGTGAATTCCCATGTGGGCCCCTGTGTAATAGGAGGATCTTCATTGTCTTATATAATCTGTGCTTGTTGCACTACATACAGAGACAGCGTACATCATTTCACTATTTAACAGATAGCAGATTACATAGTATCCTCATCTCCAGACGACTCCTTCTCAACATTGACATACCACTCATCTTGCAACTTCTTGTTGTTGCTTAAAGGGAACCTGTTATATTGAGGCTGCGTGCCCACCATGCGTTTTTGATGCTTTTCCGCTGCGGAATTTCCGCAGCGGAAACGCATCAAAAACGCTTGGTAATCCGCACCCCATGGTCCCCAATGGCATTCCACAATGTCAATGCACATGCTGCGGATTTTTTTTCATAAATCCGCAGCATGTTCATTAATTTTGCGGAAGCGCTGCGGAATTGCCGCCATTGACTTGCATTGAGACGCATATAATCCGTGTCTGTACATTTGTACACGCGGATTATATGCGTTTCAATGTGCGGATGGTACCCAGTTCTGGAGGAGAGAAGACTCTCTTCCAGACCTGGGTACCATTGTACCTGTAAAAAAAAAGAGTAAAATAATAAATAAAGTTTATTTTCACCTGTTCGGCGGCTTCTCTCTGCTTGCCGGCAGCGCTCATCTTCCAGGACCTGAGATGACGTCGCGGTCATGTGACCGCAGGCTGTCTTGCGAGAGCCCGGCAACCAGGAAGAAGCCAGGATGAGTGCGACAGCACACGCGGCGGGGCATCGGAGGTAAGTATAGCTTTATTTTTTTTATTTTTACGGTCACACTATATAAATCCATGCCGTTTGCATGGATTTATATAGTGTGACCTAGCTGTCAAGCACTTTCCAAGTGATGCTATCGCCTGGAAAGTGCTTGTCAGTCCACATGTGGAAACGCATGCGTTAACGCATGTGAATCCGCATGTGAATCCGCATGTATTCTGCAGGAAAAACGCATGCACAATCTGCATGCGTTTTTTCTGGCAAGGGAGATGCAGAAACACTGCAGAAATTTTCTGCTTCATTTCTGCATCGTGGGCACATAGCCTGAACATGCAATGTAATCTCTGGACAACACAGTATAGAGAAGAAGAAGCTAAACAGAATGATATACAGTTTTGTTGTAAAAGTACTAGTATTTTATTCATTGAAATCCCTGGTGTTTGTATACATACGAGGTCAGTGGGCGGTCCTATTAGTGATTGACAGCTATATCTGCATGCACAGTCATACAGGGAAGACACATAGGACCACCCACTTGACTCATATCCATACAAACACCAGGGATTTCAAAGAATAAAGTAAGTTTCATTAAAAATGTCTATCAATCTTATCAGCTCTATAACATGATGCCTGCAGGTCAGGTACATAACAGGTTGCCATTAAGGCCTATCTGTGGTCTACCGCTGTGTGGGCATGTGTCTGCAGCTCACAGAGTTATGAAGGCCACAGGTTCAAGGCATATATATTAATTACCTACAAGAGGGGGCACACACATCTTTTCAGTATTAAAGGGGTTGTCTGGTCCAAATCGGTAAGTCTGCAGTCACTCTGTGTGACTGTAGACTTATGAATTTCCTCAGCGCAGGCATTGTGCGGTGCGGGGATTCACCGGTTTCAGATCCGGACCCAGAGGGTATGTATGAGTTATACATACTCCCAGCCAGTGGGTATGGCCTCTCTCCATACACTTGTATGGAGTGAGGCCGCGCCCACTAGTTGGCCACGACCACGCGCTGCATC
Organism: Phyllobates terribilis; assembly: GCF_046119375.1. NCBI lineage: Eukaryota > Metazoa > Chordata > Amphibia > Anura > Dendrobatidae > Phyllobates > Phyllobates terribilis. Next base: position 453,562,027 of record NW_027362763.1, on the reverse strand, counting down.
ACAAGACAAGGCGTGGCCCCACTCAATACAAATGTATAGAGAGAGAACACACCCACTGGCTGGGAGTATGTACAGTCATGGCCAAAAGTTTTGAGAATGACACCAAAATTATATTTTCACATGATCTGCTGGCCTCTGGTTTTTATTAGTGTTTGTCTGATGTTTATATCACATACAGAAATATAATTGCAATCATATTATGAGTACCAATAGGTTATATTGACAGTTAGAATGAGTTAATGCAGCAAGTCAATATTTGCAGTGTTGCCCCTTCTTCTTCAAGACCTCTGTAATTCTCCCTGGCATGTTCTCAATCAACTTTTGGACCAAATCCTGACTGATAGCAGTCCATTCTTGCATAATCAATGCTTGCATTTTGCCAGAATTTGTTGGTTTTTGTTTGTCCACCCGTCTTTTGATGATTGACCACAAGTTCTCAATGGGATTAAGATCTGGGGAGTTTCCAGGCCTTGGACCCAAAATCTCTATGTTTTGTTCCATGAGCCATTTAGTTATCACCTTTGCTTTATGGCAAGGTGCTCCATCATGCTGGAAAAGGCATTGTTGGGCGCCAAACTGCTCTTGGACGGTTGGGAGAAGTTGCTCTTGGAGGACATTCTGGTACCATTCTTTATTCATGGCTGTGTATTTAGGCAAGACTGTGAGTGAGCCGATTCCCTTGGCTGAGAAGCAACCCCACACATGAATGGTTTCAGGATGCTTTACAGTTGGCATGAGACAAGACAGGTGGTAGCGCTCACCTCTTCTTCTCCGAATAAGCTGTTTTCCAGATGTCCCAAACAATCGAAAAGGGGATTCATCAGAGAAAATGACTTTGCCCCAGTCCTCAGCAGTCCACTCCCTGTACCTTTTGCAGAATATCAGTCGGTCCCTGATGTTTTTTCTGGAGAGAAGTGGCTTCTTTGCTGCCCTCCTTGAAACCAGCCCTTGCTCAAAGAGTCTCCGCCTCACAGTGCGTGCAGAAGCACTCACACCAGCCTGCTGCCATTCCTGAGCAAGCTCGGCACTGCTGATAGTCCGATCCCGCAGCTGAAACAGTTTTAAGATACGGTCCTGGCGCTTGCTGGTCTTTCTTGGGCGCCCTGGAGCCTTTTTGACAACAATGGAAGCTCTCTCCTTGAAGTTCTTGATGATGCGATAGATTGTTGACTGAGGTGCAATCTTTGTAGCTGCGATACTCTTCCCTGTTAGGCCATTTTTGTGCAGTGCAATGATGGCTGCACGTGTTTCTTTAGAGATAACCATGGTTAACTGAAGAGAAACAATGATACCAAGAACCAGCCTCCTTTTAAAGTGTCCAGTGATGTCATTCTTACTTAATCATGATGATTGATCGCCAGCCCTGTCCTCATCAACACCCACACCTGTGTTAATGGATCAATTACTAAAACGATGTTAGCTGCTCCTTTTAAGGCAGGACTGCAATGATGTTGAAATGTGTTTTGGGGGTTAAAGTTCATTTTCTGGCCAAATATTGACTTTGCAAGTACAGTAATTGCTGTTAAGCTGATCACTCTTTGACATTCAGGAGTATATGCAAATTGCCATTACAAAAAATGAAGCAGTAAACTTTGGAAAAATTACTATTTGTCTCATTCTCAATACTTTTGGCCATAACTGTATAACTCATACATACCCTCCAGTCATGGGTCTGAAAAAAGCGAATCCCCGCAGCGCACAGTGCGTGCGCTAGGGGGATTCATAAGTCTGCAGTCACACAGAGTGACTGCAGACTTATTGATTTGGACCGGACAACCCCTTTAATACTGAAAAGTGTGTGCCCCCTCTTCTAGGTAATTAATATACAGGGTTTTCCAAAAGTAGGTGGACAGAAAGTGTAATAAGGTTATGAAGGGGGAGATTTATCAAACACTAAATTGCAGCCGCCTGTCTGGATCATCCTCCAATAAACCATGAATTAGACGTGGACGATAAGCTTTCCACCCAATAGATTTCAGGATTCGCATGATAGAAGCTCGTGAAATTCCCAATTCCAAAGAGGCTCTTCTGGTGGACTTTTTTGGACTCTGAACAAATGTTTCAGCAACAAGTTGTTTATTATCTTCTGTACAGACTGTTTTGGGTTCACCAGTTTTTGGAGCAATAAGGATTGAGCCAGGGGCATTGAATTTGTCACGAATGCGGTAAATGGTTTGTCTCTTTGGGGCTTGAGTACCAAATGTTTCAACCCAATTTGCTCTGACGGTTTCAGCATTTTGAGATTTCCAATACTCTGTTAAAATACATTTTCTTTGATCTGTATTTAAATTATTTGCCATTATGTGTTATCTGAATTATCTGAAAAGAAAACAGATTTGGGGGAGATCTATCTGTGAAATCTAGATCTGTGAAACTGGCTCAGTTGCCCTTAGCAACCAATCAGATTCCACCTTTCATTTTTCAAAGAGTCTGTGAGGAATGAAAAGTGCAATCTGATTGGTTGCTAAGGGCAACTGAGCCAGTTTCACTTTACACCATGTTTGATAAATCTCCTCCTTCATAACCTTATTACACTTTCTGTCCACCTACTTTTGGACCACCCTGTATATATTTTTTAATTCCTCTCATCACTTTTATTTCTTTGGGGACTTTAGCTCCCAAGAATTGCAGACCACCAGGACCTGCTGGAAGCTGCTAAAGGATGAGTTCACATTTAGCAGCCACAACACAACCACAATAGGGCTAACAACTGCATTGATATGGGCTTTCACAACAAAATGTTCTGATTTTCAAATTTATTAATTAGCTTACAGATTTCTGAGTAAAACTGCTGCCCACCTGCAGAAATGCAAAGCTATGCTGAATTTGAAAGCTGCAATATTGTTTAGTAGGATTGTGTGCAATGGGGAATGTATAGAGAATGTGTTGGCCAGGAGTTAGTGAAAGCAGATCAGGTAATATTTGCATGTGGCTGAAAAGTGTGCCTCAATAAGCAATATTACTGGCGGGCCCCTGTCACCCCAATCTGACACTGTATTCATAGTCACAAATAACAATACAATTGATGCATGTTTTAATCTAATAAAACATCTTTTGCCTCTTATTACCTTGAATTTCACCTCTAGTTTCTTCTGTTCACCGTTGTGACAGAACGGTATCAGGATTCTTGGCCCTTTTCAGCATAACTCTGGCCAGTTCTGCATTCACAGAAATAAAGGTCTGGTGAACAGCTTGGACTTCAAGAAATCACCTGCTTCGCCAGAAATAAGGATGACCAGAAAGGACTCTTGAAGAAGTAGTTAAACAGTGTTTACTTAGACTAATTCTAAAATGCAGAAAACGTATTAATTTGGCTAATGCTGCATGATAAATCTGGTACATTATTTTGCTTACTATTAGGGCCTATTTACACTGTCCCAATAGCAGCCGTTAAAGGGAACCTGTCACCAGTTTTTTCTTGTCTGAACTAAGACTAGCATCTAAATCAGCTCATGTTCTGCATTCCATAAAGGGGTATATAACCCCCTAACTCCCCCTGTATAAACCCCAAAAACATTTTGAAACTCTCCCAAGCTCTATGTAAATCCTGCCGGTCCTGTCCAATAGGCATCCTTGCTGACGCATCTATCGGTCCTCTTGGCTTCTGATTGCGGTCCTCCTGCTCTGATTGACGTGGGTGATGACTCCTGTGTTATCCACATAGCCGGGCGACATCTCGTGATTATTTTTTTAAGCAACCCAAAACTTAATTTCACCCTATGATCAAAACATTCTGATCATTTGTTCGGTGAAACTTAAAAATATCAAACAATCAAAAAATTTTAGGGGCTTAATAGCAAAAGGGGTGAATACATATGCACATGCCAATTTTTAATTATTTGATCCCATAAATTTAATTTACAAAACAGGGAAAGGAAAAAGGGAGAGTCAGCTCACCAGCGTGAAGTCCGCCACGTCCTCTCCTCAAAATCCTTGCAGGGAGCCGTCCTGGTTCGGGGCGGGGTATAGAGAGCACATGGAAAGGATAATCTCCAGCGATGGATAAAATTAAAAGCAGTGCTTCTGTGGCTCCCCTGCGGGTACTGCATCTCACCCAGAGGTGTGGTATCCCACTCTCAGGTAAGGATGGAGTACTGCCCGGGACCCACACACTTGCATCCATTACACTCCACTTCAGAGGGAAGGGCGAGATTGCTCCTAAGGGAGAGCACAGTCCCTGGTCCCTGGCTGGAGGGTGGAACCATGTAGTGGGTGTGGGTGGAGGAAGTAGTACAAGGGAGCACTGTCAGGAAGGAGTATAAAAGGAAGGTAGAAGGTTCTAGAGCAGGCCAGTCTCCTGCTCCAGTGCTGGGAGCAGGAGTGCAATGTGAGGAGAGAGAGCTGGAGTGGGAGCTCAGAAGGAGCTCTGCTCAGGAGAGAGAATGAGGGAGGATGGGAGCAGGAGCTCTGTAGGAGCTTTGCTCAGAGGAGCGGGCCTAGAGTGAGAGGCCCAGGAGGACTGACAGGACGAGGAAGGGAGCAGAGGAAGGCTCCAGAAGTGAGGGGATCCCAGAGGCACGGGAAGTGCAGGAAGCCACCCGTGCACCCGAATCTGCAGGAACGTGGTGGGATCAGGTCGCAAAGGGGACCGGCCCTTAACTAGTGGAGAACTACAAGGCTCAGCTAGTAACCGGAGGCTTCAGTACTTTCAGGGTGCAGCTGCTCACAACCACAACTACATCGCTAAAAAGGTAGCCACATAGGATTCAGGGGACTGCAGGTTGCCCGCCAAAATCCGAGGTTACCGGCTTGGGACACTGGTTGCGAGGCGCAGGGCAGGAGGGTGAGAGCCAGCGCAGGAAGACGACCGAGGAAGGCACACAGAATGGTGTCCAGTTATGTACTCTTGAAACACCTGGGAGTTTGCTGAACCCTTGCCTTGGTAAACACAGGACGGCGTGGGAGGCTACCCTGGTCCTGGTAGCCTGGAGTTCATCAACTGTGAGTAAACCTTGAAGACTGCACCCCACTGTGTCCTAGAATTATTATCTGCGCCATCCCCTGCACTACATTGCACAGCAACATCTACCTCATTAATCATCACTGCACCGCCCTGGAGCTTAGCTCTACCTGTGGAGAGCTGAACCAACTCTGCTGCGTCACCATCAGCTCCAGGGGATCTGCACCGCAGCGGCGGCTCTTTATAGCTGCATACCACAGGCGTCATCACGAACATTAAACTATAAAAATTATAATCTCCTATTATTGACCACCCTTGGTCACAGACCGGGTCACTGCCACTGTGACATCCCCTGCACCGACCGGCCCGGCACTGAGTACCACACGGCCCAGGGGGCGCGTCACTTCCTTTATTAAATCCAAGTTAAAATAAACAAATAAGTCCGAGATAGACAAGTTATGCCAACATATATTTACTCCAGTGATGATTTACATCAGTCAAATCGACGCGTTTCGACTCTTATGAGTCTTAATCATGATCTGATAGTTTGAACAGCAGAATGGACAACATCCCACCATTGTATAGTGCCAGACACAACAGCATCCTGCGCTGTCTGGCAACCAGAGAAATCAGTGAGAGACACGGCATCCTGCGTCCTCACACATCCTACAACACCAGAACACGATGTTCCATAAGATTGGAACAGTCTCCGTACATGCGTAGTAGCTCTGCTTCCAGGGTCAGGACAATGGTGGCGCCTGTGACCAGAGTAGCGTAGCACCAGATCTGCTCCATTCCCAGGTGGGAGCACAGAGCCACAATTCCTAACAGTAATGTAGCAAAATACACTGTGTTCCAAATTATTATGCAAATAATATTTTCTCAGATTTTTAAAAAAATAAAAAACTCAAACTGCACTCAAAATGCATGTTGCAAATTATTATGCACAGCAGAGTTTTCAACCTTTTAATTTTAATAAAGAACAAAAAATGGTCATTTTTGAAATTATAAGCATTAGCAGGTTATTAGAAACTGAAATCAAACAGTTTTCAACTCAAAACTTTATTCTAGGTGATGTTACATTTGTACATAGGACCCCTTGTTCGAAAGGAGCTTCTGAACTCTCTCGTCCATTGAATTTGTCAGGTTTTGGATGGTTTCTGCTTCAATTGTTTTGCATGAGGACAGAATACCCTCCCAGAGCTGTTGCTTAGATGTGAACTGCCTCCCGCCATCATAGACACTCCTTTTGATGATGCTCCAGAGGTTCTCAATGGGGTTGAGGTCAGGTGAGCATGGGTGCCACACCATAAGTTTGTCCCCTTTTATGCCCATAGCAGCCAGAGATGCAGATGCGTTATGTGCAGCATGAGACGGGGCATGAAAAGGTTGAAAACTCTGCATAATAATTTGGAACATGCATTTTGAGTGCAGTTTGAGGTTTTTTTTTGTTTTTTTTAAATATACTGTTATCATAGGCAGTTTGTACAAAAACCTTTCAATTGTACTCTAATAGTTATTTGACTGGAAAATTACAATGACTGCAATTCATATAGGTAATTTGGGAAAATCTGAGAAAATATTATTTGCAAAATAATTTGGAACACAGTGTAGGTAAAAAGCCAAGAGGGGTGAATCATTTCACAAGCCACTGTATATAGATAATAAAAAAAAATGGCTCACTTCAGATAGTAGTAAAAATAGTGGTTTATTCCACCCATCAACGCTTCTTGACTTGCAGCCTTTATCAAGCATAGTGATGTGATATTTAGTGCTCTTATTTATAAACCCATTGCTTAATTAATAATCTACTACGTAATATTTTATTTATTTTACTCACTTATATAGCTCATTAATTCCACAGCGCTTTACAGACATTATTGGCACTGTCCCCATTGGGGCTCACAATCTAGATTTCCTGTCAGTATGTCTTTGGAGTGTGGGAGGAAACCCACGCAAACACGGGGAGAACATCCAAACTCCTTGTAGATGTTGTCCTTGGTAGAATAATAATCCAGAGTGCTGCAAGGCTGCAGTGCTAACTGCATTGCTGACGTGCATAAATAGACATATAAGCATAGAAAAAGATAACGTGAAACATACAACTACAAAAAACTTTAAAGGCACCTATCTAGATGCATAGTGAGCAGTTGGAACCCCCAGGTGCTTCACAAATTAATCCGTAAAATTGAGAAAAAAATTTTTTTGTGGAAAAAAAATACTTTTTCATCTTTACAAATCAATTTGTGAAGCACCTGGGGGTTCCAACTGCTCGCTATGCATCTAGATAGGTGCTTTGGGGGGTCTAGTTTCCAAAATGCGGTCACTTGTGGGGGAGCTCCAATGTTTAGGCACACAGGGGCTCTCCAAACGCGACATGGTGTCCGCTAACAAATTGAATGGAAAATCGGCTCAAATTGTTAGCAGACACATGTTGCGTTTGGAGAGCCCCTGTGTGCCTAAACATTGGAGCTCCCCCACAAGTGACCCCATTTTGGAAACTAGACCCCCAAGGCACCTATCTATATGCATAGTGAGCACTTGGAACCCCCAGGTGCTTCACAAATTGATTCTTAAAAATGAAAAAGTATTTTTTTTCCACAAAAATTTTTTTTCTCATTTTTACGGATTAATTTGTGAAGCACCTGGGGGTTCCAACTGCTCACTATGCACCTAGATAGGTGCCTTGGGGGGTCTAGTTTCCAAAATGGCGTCACTTGTGGGGGAGCTCCAATGTTTAGGCACACAGGGGCTCTCCAAACGCGACATGGTGTCCGCTAACAAATTGATTGGAAAATCGGCTCAAATTGTTAGCGGACACATGTTGCGTTTGGAGAGCCCTGTGTGCCTAAACATTGGAGCTCCCCCACAAGTGACCCCATTTTGGAAACTAGACCCCTTAGGGCACCTATCTAGATGCATAGTGAGCAGTTGGAACCCCCAGGTGCTTCACAAATTGATTTGTAAAAATGAAAAAGTGAAAAAAAAAATACTTTTTCATTTTTACGAATCAGTTTGTGAAGCACCTAGGGGTTCCAAGTGCCCACTATGCATCTAGATAGGTGCCTTGGGGGGTCTAGTTTCCAAAATGGGGTCACTTGTGGGGGAGCTCCAATGTTTAGACACACAGTGGCTCTCCAAACGCAACATGGTGTCCGCTAACAATTTTAGCCAATTTTCCATTCAATTTGTTAGCGGACACCATGTCGCATTTGGAGAGCCCCTGTGTGCCTAAAGATTGGAGCTACCCCACAAGTGACCCCATTTTGGAAACTAGACCCCTTAAGGCACCTATCTAGATGCATAGTGAGCAGTTGGAACCCCCAAGTGCTTCACAAATTGATTCATAAAAATGAAAAAGTGGAAAAAAAAACACTTTTTTATTTTTACGGATTAATTTGTGAAGCACCTGGGGGTTCCAACTGCTCTCTATGCATCTAGATAGGTGCCTTGGGGGGTCTAGTTTCCAAAATGGTGTCACTTGTGGGGTAGCTTCAATGTTTAGGCCTACAGGGGCTCTCCAAACGCAACATTGTTTCCGCTAACAATTTGAGCCGATTTTCCATTCAATTTGTTAGCGGACACCATGTCGCGTTTGGAGAGCCCCTGTGTGCCTAAACATTTGAGCCCCCCACAAGTGACCCCATTGTGGAAACTAGACCCCCCAAGGCACCTATCTAGATGCATAGTGAGCAGTTGGAACCCCCAGGTGCTTCACAAATTAATCCGTAAAAATGAGAAAAAAAATTTTTTGTGGAAAAAAATACTTTTTCATCTTTACGAATCAATTTGTGAAGCACCTGGGGGTTCCAACTGCTCGCTATGCATCTAGATAGGTGCCTTGGGGGGTCTAGTTTCCAAAATGGGGTCACTTGTGGGGGAGCTCCAATGTTTAGGCACACAGGGGCTCTCCAAATGCGACATGGTGTCCGCTAACAAATTGAATGGAAAATCGGCTCAAATTGTTAGCGGACACATGTTGCGTTTGGAGAGCCCCTGTGTGCCTAAACATTGGAGCTCCCCCACAAGTGACCCCATTTTGGAAACTAGACCCCTTAAGGCACCTATCTATATGCATAGTGAGCACTTGGAACCCCCAGGTGCTTCACAAATTGATTCGTAAAAATGAAAAAGTATTTTTTTTCCACAAAATTTTTTTTTCTCATTTTTACGGATTAATTTGTGAAGCACCTGGGGGTTCCAACTGCTCATTATGCATCTAGATAGGTGCCTTGGGGGTCTAGTTTCCAAAATGGGGTCACTTGTAGGGGGGCTCCAATGTTTAGGCACACAGGGGCTCTCCAAACGCGACATGGTGTCCGCTATCAAATTGAATGGAAAATCGGCTCAAATTGTTAGCGGACACAATGTTGCGTTTGGAGAGCCCCTGTGTGCCTAAACATTGGAGCTCCCCCACAAGTGACCCCATTTTGGAAACTAGACCCCCCAAGGCACCTATCTAGATGCATAGTGAGCACTTGGAACCCCCAGGTGCTTCACAAATTAATCTGTAAAAATGAAAAAGTGTTTTTTTTTTCACTTTTTCATTTTTACGAATCAGTTTGTGAAGCACCTGGGGGTTCCAAGTGCTCACTATGCATCTAGATAGGTACCTTGGGGGGTCTAGTTTCCAAAATGTGGTCACTTGTGGGGGAGCTCCAATATTTAGTCACACAGGGGCTCTCGAAACGCAACATGGTGTCCCCTAACAAATTGGAACCATGTCGCGTTTGGAGAGCCCCTGTGTGTCTAAACATTGGAGCTCCCCCACAAGTGACCCCATTTTGGAAACTAGACCCCCCAGGGAACTTATATAGATGTGTGGTGAGCCCATTGAACCCCCAGGTGCTTCACAGAAAATCATAATTATTTTTGACTTGTGAAAATAAAAAAAACATTTTTTCCACAAAAATGCAAAAAAAATATTTTTACAAGGGTACCAGGAGAAATTGCACCCCATAAGTTGTTGTGCAATTTCTCCTGAGTACGCATATACCCCATGTGTTGGAGAAAACTACTGTTTGGGCACATGTAAGGGCCCGGAAGGGAAGGAGTGACGCTTTTGAACGCAGACTTTGATGGAATGGTCTGCGGGCGTCATGTCATGTTCTCAGAGCCCCTGATGTGCCTAAACAGTGGAAATGCCCAACATGTGCCCCCTTTTTGGTAGTGGTAGTTGATTTTTGAACTTTGCAATGTAGTGTTATACGTCAGTTGTGTAGGACAACCTGACGAACACTACACAACTGACGTATGACAACCTGACGAACACTACGTCAGCTGTGTAGTGTTCGTCATGTTGTCATACGTCAGAAATTAATTTAATAGTCCATCGAAGTATGGTACCTTTTGAAGCAGTCTTTCATACACAGGCCAGGTTTGTCAGGGCAGGTTTCATATTGATAAATGGTGTCCTTGCGTATTCCACTTTTATAACACACTCGGCACCTCTTTTGTGACTTTCCTTTTTTTCCGCTGTGAGGGATCTGCCCTGGGAAATGCTGGCCTGGTACAATTCTCGGTCCTTCAATTCCGGAAGTACTGAGGCCTGCTCCGTCACCTCTGCCAATTATCAGGGCCTTGATAACTGTCTCCTGAAAATGAAGATACGACGCAGAAGTCTGACCTGCACATTGTGACAGAAGGAAAGCATTGTGCATTGCCATCTGTACAATGTGCACGGCCAGCTTCTTATACCACACTCTGGCCTTTCTCAAAGCACTGTACGGCTGGAGGACTTGATCAGAGAGATCAACTCCCCCCATGTACTTGTTGTACCCCACTACACAGTCTGGTTTGGCGACCTGTGTAGCGGAACCTCGTACAGTGCTGAGGGTGCAGAAGGACATCCCTTTTGTCCTTGTACTTGACCACCAACAGGTGGTCGCTACATTGGGCTCTGCTCTCACCCCTTCTGAGCAGCTGCCCAATTAGTGTCTTTGGGAGGCCTTTCTGATTTTTTGCGGACAGTACCGCAAGCTGCGGTACGTCGCGCAGAGAGGGACTTGAAGAGCGGGATACTTGTATAAAAGTTATCCACGTAGAGGTGATAACCTTTATCAAGCAGTGGGTGCACCAAGTCCCACACAATTTTCCCACTCACTCCCAGAACAGGGGGGCATTCATGGGGTTCAATCCGGGAGTCCTTCCCTTCATAAACTCTAAACTTGTGAGTGTATCCTAAGGTACTCTCACAAAGTTTATACAGCTTGATCCCGTACCTTGCCCTCTTACTGGGCAGGTACTGCCGGAATCCAAGCCGCCCCTTAAAAGAAATTAAGGACTCATCCACACAGATGTCCCTTTGGGGCACGTACACTTCACTAAACTTGTTGTTGAAGTGTTTGATGACCGGCCGAACTTTGAAAAGACGATCAAAGTTCGGGTCATCGCGTGCAGGACACCTTGCATTATCTTGGTAATGCAAGAACTTGTAGATGGCCTGAAAGCGTGTCCGGGGCATGACCATTCGGAACACTGGAGTGTTATACAAAACGTCAACACTCCAGTATTGCCGAAGCTCGGGCTTCTTCAAGATCCCCATAAGAAGGACCAGGCCCCAAAACTTCATAATTTCTACTGCATCTACAGAAGACCAGTTAGAAAATGATGAAGAGGGGTTTTGTTCTAAAAATTGATGAGCACATAAATTAGTTTGGCCCACCATGAGGTTTATAAAATCCTCAGAGAAAAATACTTTGAAAAAGTCTATTTCTGTGAGGCCGGTGGTGTCAAACTTGATTCCTGATTCGGCCACGAAATCAGGAATCAGCGGCTCATAATTTTCGGGGGGCGAAGTCCATATAGGCTCAGTAGTGGGGGGCTCTGGAACATCTCTCCTGCGATGACGGCGGGGCGGGCCAGCAGAACCTGAGGAAGAAGAGAAGGAGGAAGACGATGAGGAGTCAGAAAAGCAAAGAAATGTGGGATCCTCACCCTCGCTATCAGTGTCGGAGGCAAGAATAGCGTATGCCTCCTCCGCTGAATACCGAGTTTGGGATGAGCAGGACATTGTTTGTTATGTATGTGGTGCGTGTGTGTCAATACTTTATTGAGAGTGTGTGTGTGTCAGTACTTTATTTAGAGTGTGTGGAAAAAGGAAATACTGTATGTGGTGCAAACAGCGAGCACGAGTGTGAACTATGTCACCGATCAATACTCGGCGGCTGCTGGATGTGCGCACGGATGTGTGGGGAGTGGGAAGAGGGGAATTGGGTTGGATGAGGGGAGATCAGAGATTACTTACCAAAGTCCTCTCTGTTCTTGTTTTAGGACCGGGAGCCCGGAGCAGGAGCCTGGCGCTGGTGACCGGGAGCACGGCGCTGGTGACCGGGAGCCCGGCGCTGGTGACCGGGAGCCCGGCGCTGGTGACCTGGAGCCCGGCGCTGGAGACTGGGAACCCGGCGCTGGTGACCGGGAGCCCGGCGCTGGAGACTGGGAACCCGGCGCTCGTGACCGGGAGTCCGACGCAGGAGACCGGGAGCCCGGAGCAGGTGACCGGGAGCCCGGAGCAGGAGACCGGGAGCCCGGCGCTGGTGACCGAGAGCCCGGCGCTGGTGACCGGGAGCCCGGAGCAGGAGACCAGGAGCCCGGAGCAGGAGACCGGGAGCCCGGAGCAGGAGACCAGGAGCCCGGAGCAGGAGACCAGGAGCCCGGAGCAGGAGACCGGTACTGGAGCTGGAGATCAGAACCAAAAGAATTAACAGGGACACTGGGGTGAGGCGGACTGGGGTGAGGCGGATTGGGGTGGGAAGGGGGGTAAAAAGACAGGGGAGTGGGAAGAGGGGTAAAAAGACAGGGGAGTGGGAAGAGGGGGATTGGGATGGATGAGGGGAGATCAGAGATGGACTTACCAAAGGGTCAGCAGGACTGGAACAGAAGACCCAGAGCAGGAGACCGGAGCAGGAGACCGGGAGCCCGGAGCAGGAGACCGGGAGCTGGAGACTCGGACCAGAGCTGGAGACCGCTGCAGGACGCAGAAAAAAAGGTAAGGGGGTGTAAAAAGAGGGGGGAGGGGGGATTGGGGTGGATGAGGGGAGAACAGACTTACCAAAGTCTTCTCTGCAGGATCAGCAGCAGGATCAGCAGCAGGCTCTGGAGCAGGAACCACAGCAGGTCAGGAGCAGAAGATCCAGGATGCTGGAGCAGAAGATCCAGGAGCAGCAGCAGCAGCGACTGGAATGGGTGAGAAGATGGTCTTGTGGTGTCACAGAATATTCTGTGGCACTACAAGGCCCAGCACAGACACATCAGATGTGACCTCTCTGTAGAAATCCTCACCAAGTGTGAGGATCTGCAGGGCGGTCACAGGGTGATGATAGGGTGGTGACAAGTGGAGGTCACCTCCCGATCAGGTAATCTGATTGGAGCAATCATTGATGACATTGATTGCTCCAATCAGAGTATCTGAATACAGCTCTCTGTGACCCCCTCTGGTGCATGCTGTGCCCCAGCCATCTGATTGGTGACATTGATTGCACCAATCAGACATGGCTGGAGCAGAGCACGCACCACAGGGGGTCACAGAGAGGTGACACTTCCCTGTGACCGCCCGGTCACCTGTATTCAGGTACTCTGATTGGAGCGATCGATGTCATAATGTCAGTGTCCCCTATTTTCAGTCCTAGGGCCCATGCTCTTCTCCATTTACATCTTCAGCCTGGGACCCTCATAGGGTCTCACAGCTTTCACTACCACCTCTATACTGATGACACACAGATCTATCTGTCTGGACTCGATATCAGCACCCTACTAACCAAAATCCCACAATGTCTGTCCACTATTTCATCCTTCTTCTCTGCTAGATTTCTAAAACTTAACATGGATAAAACAGAATTCATCATCTTTCCACCATCTCATTCAACCCCCCCATCTGACCTATCTATCAAAGTCAATGGCTGTCCACTCTCCCCAGTCCCGCAAGCTTGCTGCCTTGGGGTAACCCTGGACTCTAATCTCTCCTTCAAAGTACATATCCAAGCCCTTTCCACTTCCTGCCGACTCCAACTCAAAAATATCTCCCGGATCCACACATTCCTCAACCATGAATCTACAAAACCACTAGTGCATGCCCTCATCATCTCCCGCCTCGACTACTGTAACCTCCTGCTCTGTGACCTCCCTTCTAACACTCTCGCACTACTCCAATCTATCCTAAACTCTGCTGCCCGACTAATCCACCTGTGCCCCCGCTATTCCCCGGCCTCTCCTCTTTGTCAATCCCTTCACTGGCTCCCCATTGCCCAAAGACTCCAGTTCAAAACCCTAACCTTGGCATATAAAGCTATCCACAACCTGTCTCCTCCATATATCTTTGACCTAGTCTCCTGTTACTGACATGCACGCAACCTCCGATTCTCACAAAATCTCCTTCTATACTCCCCCTTATCTCCTCTTCACACAATTGCATACAAGATTTCTCCCGCGCATCCTCCCTACTCTGGAACTCTATACCCTAACATATCAGACTCTTGCCTACCGTGGAAACCTTCAAAAGGAACCTGAAGACCTACCTCTTCCAACAAGCCTACAACCTGCAATAACCACCACTCCACCATACCGCTGCACGACTAGCTCTACCCTAACCTACTGTATCCTCACCCATCCCTTGTAGACTGTGAGCTCTTGCAGGCAGGGTCCTCTCTCCTCTTGTACCAGTCACCGTCATGTTTTTGTTCAAGATTATTGTAATTGTTTTTGCTATGTATACCCCCTTTTTCACATGTAAAGTGCCATGGAATAAATGGTGCTATAATAATAAATAATAATAATTCAATTAAATTTCAACAAATTCTTGATGCAAACATAACACCATCTGTAAAAAAGCTGAAGTTGAACAGAGGATGGCTTCTACAAATGGATAATGATCCTAAACACACATCAAAATCACAATAGACTACCTCAAAAGGCGAAAGCTGAAGGTTTTGCAATGGTCCTCACAGTCCCCTGATCTGAACATCATTGAAAATCTGTGGCTAGACCTCAAAATAGCAGTGCATGTAAGGCGACCCAGGAATCTCACAGAACTGGAAGAATTTTCCAAGGAAGAATGGATAAAAATCTGTCACGCTGTCTCTGTATACTGGAGGTAGGGGGCCTAAGCTGACCCTAAGCTGGGGCCCTGACTAATCCCTCAACCTGGAGGTACTGTTAAAGGTACAGAGGTCCAGGCCGCCAGCGTAACCCCTACCTCCTGAGGATCCCTGCACCTAAGTAGTCTAGTCCTGAGAAGGACCCCGATCACAACAAAAGAGGACAAGTAATAATATGCCCACACACAGTACTTAGACGAACGAGACAGTGCAAGGGAAAAACCAAAACCACCTTGCATACAAAAACTACACAACTACAACAGAGGGAACACCAACGGGAAAGGAGATAAATGATAAAGCGAGGAAGGGAAAAAACACTCCAAATACACTTATCTCAGAAACTCCAAATACCACGATCCGCTCTGTTAGTCTGTATGAAATGCTTTCACCGACACTTCCCAAACAGACCAGCAGGCATTTGAAGGAGTCTCACTACAGCAGCATTGATTGCAGCTGGGCGAGGCTGGACCTCGTCTAGCACAGAGAGAGAGAGAATTAACTCCCTCACTGCCGAAAACACAAAGCACCAAAAAGTCAGCTGCGAGTAGTCAGGCTGTGTAATCGTGACGATCTTCGTGGCGACACACCCGTGACAAAATCCCTCAAACAAGAATTGAAAGACTCTTGTCTGGCTGCAAAAAGCGTTTACAAGCTGTGATACTTTCAAAAGGGGGTGCTACTAGGTACTAACCATACAGATAAATAGACAGACAGACAGACAGACAGACAGATAGATAGATAGATAGATAGATAGATAGATATGGGATAGGATATATATAGACAGAATATAATATATGTGTCTATTTATCTATCTGTCTACAATATCTAACTGGAGTTTGTTAGCTGAAAGATAAGGGAAAAACTGGAAGTCACCAATCTGTAGATTCTCATTATGCGGCTTCTAACTGTCAGTGATGACTACTCTTTTCCTAAAGGTTACAGCACCTCATCTCATTCGTGCACAGGCGTCTCTCTTACTAATTATGTTCATTTACATCTTTACAGGTGAACAGTCATCCATCGTTTATTCAATTAATCCTGACAGCCCCCATCATTTGCTCTAATGTTGCCCTGTCCATGTAATAATGTTATTATATGTAGCGTGGATATAACACCTATGAATTCCTCAGTGTAAGAGACTGTAACTGCAGTACTGGTCCTGAAAGGGGCATAATAAGCAATTGAAAATGATTAGCATCCACCTCCCACACATAATAGATTATCTTATTAATATTATGTGCATTTTGTCCGTCATTAATACACATTAATCATGCTTCCAATGATACAAAGAAGAAATATCAAATTCCTAATTTGTCACATAGGAGAGCCATTAGGTTAGCTTGACACTTATCAGCAGCATCAGGAAAAGTGATACTGATATTCTCACAGACCGTTTTCATCTGGCTTTTCTCCAATTTTGTACCCCAAAACCATGGAGCAAGATTGAAAACCCTAAATGCCGCCTTTTAGGCTCCAGCCCCGTAAAGAGGAAGGGTATCGAGATATAAACAATTGCATGGCATAACTATAAGATCGGTTTTAACATCAGTTTCCCTCCGTTTCCCACTTGAATCACTTTCCCGTTGCCATGTCCAAGAAAAAAAAGAATGGACGCCTGATAGGTGGAAACAAAGAATAACTGAGTATCCCTAATACACCCCACATTTTTAACTAAATTCTGAGGTACCAACTTGGGACCAAAATCCCTGTAATTGAGTAATTGGTGTACTAATATACATCATTGTCATTGTACTATAGGTATAATGTACTGTGTAAATACAATGTTATATAGCAGTGTATATAAGTATAATGTACTGTATCAATATAATGTTATATAAGACTGCATATAATTATAATATATTGTATAAAAATAATGTTATATAAGAGAGTGTATAGGTATAATATACTATGTTAATATAATGTTATATACCAGTGTATATAGGTATAATGTACTGTATCAATATGCTGATCTATAACAGTCGAGGGCAATTGGAGTCTGAAATTCTTCAAGTATAACAAAATTTTATTGATGCATATATATATATAAAACACGACACATAGACAATGATAAAAGATGATCATAGACAATGAACACATTGTCTGGTGCACAAACAGTTAAATGCCTGAGACCCACATACATATCAGTGTGAGCACCATCAGGGCCGGCTCCAGGTTTTTGTGGGCCCCTTTAACACATACCACCATTCATGATGCACAGATAAGGTGGAGGAATATATGTCTACAGCACAGGGCCCAGGCTGTCCCCTCATCCTTCACATATGCAAATGTGCACACATACAGTAAGCAGACATGCACACACGGTATGCAGACATGCACACATACAGTACGCAGACATACGCACACACAGTAAGCAGACATGCACACATACAGTACGCAGACATGCTCACACACAGTAAGCAGACATGCACACATGGTACGCAGACATGCATACATACAGTTCACAGACATGCGCACACACGGTATACACACATTCTTGCACATGGTACGCAGATATGCATACATACAATTCGCAGACATGCACATACACAAACATATACACAGACACGTACACATACAGGCATGCGTATGTATTTGAAGACAAATTCACAAAAATACATATAAACAGACAAATATATATACACAGATATACTCACTGACATACACAGATATACACATCACATACTGTATGCACACACACAAACATACATTAGAAATATTTTTAACACCGGGAAGACGGCAACAAGCCTTGCTCACCTCTCCCCGGCTTGTCTCCCATCCAGCTCCTCTGGCATGTGGCTGTGCTTCAACCTGGCCGCGGTGCGCACATTGCCCTGTCTGGCTCTGTTAGCTAGTAGTGATGCGGCGGGGCACTTTTAATTTGGCTTGTGTGTCAGCCCGGCTGCGGTACTGCTAGAAGTCACAGCCGCACAGTCCTCTATTAAAGTGACGGCCAAAACAGGCGGCCCTGCACAGCTCCGGTGGGAACAGCCTACCTGAGCCCCAGCGGCGAGTGGGCCTCCCATTTGTCCAGAGCCCGGTGGTGACACAATAAGCTGAGCACAATAACAACCACATGAGTCCATATATGGCTGAATCAGACTTAGAAATAATAATAATGGCAGTCCCACATAATGACAATGCATTGAAGAACACAGCAAATAAAGTGCAATAGTGCACTTGACATCAAGAAGATAACAGGTGGAACATACCAATGTATAAGGCACCAAGAGAAAGGCCAGCCCAAGAACAAAAGATCTCCTGGATCCCCTACGTGCGTTTCGCTCTTTAAATGTACGCTTCAACCCTCAGGGATGTTTTCCTTGCAGCCATTGCTTGGCTTGCGACATGGTCTCTCACGCTACCACTTTTAGCTCAGTCAATGGCATACGCCAGTTCGACATCAACCAATATATATCGTGCGGCACCACTAATGTGGTATATTATGCCAGCTGTGCTTTCCCCAGGGTATATGTTGGTTTGACTTCTAGTGACCTACGCATTAGAGTTAGGGAGCATATGCGAGACATTGGCATAGCCAAGTCAGTTGCCAACCCTTCAACCCTAAAGATGCTTTCACAACATTTTAGAGTGTTCCATGAATGAAAGTGAAATCGTTACTTGTACGGGGTGTTGACTTAGTACAATGGGGGGCATTAGCGGTGGTTATCTTAAAAAATACTAGCCCAAAAAGAAACCCGCTGGATTTCCATCTTAAGGACCGTGGTTCCCCATGGATTAAATGAGACTATGAGTTTTGTATCGTTCCTGTAGACGCCCATCACTTGTCTCCACCTCTCTACCCTTTCCAATGCATATAATTGGGATTTTTTCCTTTTTCTTAAGAAATTTCTGATTGTGTTTTTAACCCCTTAAGCCCCGCGGGTGGTATGCACGTTAATGACCGGGCCAATTTTTACAATTCTGACCACTGTCACTTTATGAGGTAATTACTCTGGAACGCTTCAACGGATCCCCCTGATTCTGAGATTTTTTTTTCGTGACATATTGTACTTCATGATTGTGGAAAAATTTCTTCGATATCACTTGCGTTTATTTGTGAAAAAAAACGGAAATTTGGCGAAAATTTTGAAAATTTTGCAATTTTCAAAATTTGAATTTTTAAGCCCTGAAATCAGAGCTATATGTCACACAAAAGAGTTAATAAATAACATTTCCCACATGTCTACTTTACATCAGCACAATTTTGGAACCAAAATTTTTTTTTGTTAGGGAGCTATAAGGGTTAAAAGTTGACCAGCGATTTCTCATTTTTCCAACAAAATTTACAAAACCATTTTTTTAGGGACCACATCACATTTGAAGTCACTTTGAGAGGTCTTTATGACAGAAAATACCCAAAAGTGACACCATTCTAAAAACTGCACCCTTCAAGGTGCTCAAAACCACATTCAAGAACTTTATTAACCCTTCAGGTGCTTCATAGGAATTTTTTGAATGTGGAAGAAAAAAATGAACATTTAACTTTTTTCACAAAAATGTTACTTTAGACCCAATTTTTTTTTATTTTCACAGGGGTAACAAGAAAAAATGGACCCCAAAATTTGTTGTGCAATTTCCCCTGGGCACGCAGATATCCAATATTTGGGGAAAAAACACTGTTTGGGCGCACTGTAGGGCTCGGAAGGGAAGGAGCGCCATTTGACTTTTTGATTGTAAAATTTGCTTGAATAATTAGCGGACACCATGTTGCGTTTAGAGAGCCCCTGTGTGCCCAAACATTGGAGCTCCCCCACAAGTGACCCCATTTTGGAAACTAGACCCCACAAGGCACCTATCTAGATGCATAGTGAGCAGTTGCAACCCCCAGGTGCTTCACAAATTGATTCGTAAAAATGAAAAAGTGAAAAAAAAAACACTTTTTCATTTTTACGAATCAATTTGTGAAGCACCTGGGGGTTCCAACTGCTCAATATGCATCTAGATAGGTGCCTTGGGGGGTCTAGTTTCCAAAATGGGGTCACTTGTGGGGGAGCTCCAATGTTTGGGCACACAGGGACTCTCTAAGTGCAACATGGTATCCGCTAACAAATTGAATGGAAAATCGGCTCAAATTGTTAGCGGACACCACATTGCGTTTGGAGAGCCCCTCTGTGCCCAAACTTTGGAGCTCCACACAAGTGACCCCATTTTGGAAACTAGACCCCCCAAGGCCCCTTTCTAGATGCATAGTGAGCACTTGGAACCCCCAGGTGCTTCACAAATTGATTCGTAATAATGAAAAAGTGAAAAAAAAAACACTTTTTCATTTTTATGAATCAATTTGTGAAGCACCTGGGGTTCCAAGTGCTCACTATGCATCTAGATAGGTGCCTTGGGGGGTCTAGTTTCCAAAATGGGGTCACTTGTGGGGGAGCTCCAATGTTTGGGCACACAGGGGCTCTCCAAACGCAACATGGCGTCTGCTAACAATTTGAGCCGATTTTCCATTCAATTTGTTAGCGGACACCATGTCGCGTTTGGAGAGCCCGTGATGTGCCTAAACAGTGGAGCTCCCCCACAAGTGTCCCCATTTTGGAAACTATACCCCTCAAGGATTTTATTAAGGTTTATAGTGAACATTTTGAACCCAGAGGTACGGCACAGAATTTGTTTACATTAGGTCATCATATTGAATAAGTTGTCATTATTCTTGAGCGCAAGTGCTCGCTACTTGAGTTTGCATCGGGTACTCAGGTATGCACCATGTACAGCGTGTGCTCGAGTGACATGCTCGAGTCCCTGCTCCGCATGTTTCACGGTTATTAGACACCCCAAAAAAAACATGCGGGGATCGCTCGTGCATGGCAGGCAATCCCCGTAAAGTTTTTTGGCCGCGAAGCATATGGGGCAGAGACTCGAGCATGTCACTCAAATACCCACGATACTCAATGCATACCTGAGCACCCGATGCAAACTCAAGTAGCGAGCACTTGCTCTCAACACTAGTCGCCATATCGTCATCTTTTTTTCTTACTTTTGAAAAAAATCCCAACCCCAGCCCTAACCCTAGCACAACCCTAGCCCCAGCACAACCCTAGCCCCAAACCCAGCCCTAACCCTA
This sequence comes from Phyllobates terribilis, assembly GCF_046119375.1. NCBI lineage: Eukaryota > Metazoa > Chordata > Amphibia > Anura > Dendrobatidae > Phyllobates > Phyllobates terribilis. The sequence goes on along the minus strand of NW_027362763.1, from coordinate 453,540,975 downwards.
GCCCAATCCTAACCCAAGAGTTTATTTTTGACGCCGTTCCTTGTGCGGTATAAGTGATTAGACGACTTTATTCTTCGGGTCGGTGTGATTACAGCAATGCCAGAATCATATGGGGTTTTTATGACTGACAGCTGTCACACACTAAAAGACGCATTTTTTGTAAAATCTAGTTTTTGCATCGCCATATTTTGAGAGCTATAATTTTTCCAGATTTTGGCAGACAGTCATGTGACGGCTCGTTTTTTGCGGGATGACTTGACGTTGTTATTGGTGCCATTTTCAGGCACGTGACATTTTTTGATCGCTTTCTATTCCGATTTTTGGGAGGCAGAATAAACAAAAAACAACAATTCAGGAATTGTTTTTTTTTTTTTTTTTTTATTCTGTTCCGCGTGTGGTAAAATTGATGAGGTAGCTTTATTCTTCGGGTCAGTACGTTTACAGCGGTACCACATTTGTATCATTTTTCTATGTTTTGGCGCTTATACACAATAAAAGCTATTTTATAGAAAAAAATATTTTTTAGTATCGCTTTATTCTGAGAGCTATAACTTTTTTATTTTTCGGCTGATGGAGCTGTATGGCAGCTTGTTTTTTGCGGGACGAGATGACGTTTTCAGCGGTATCATTTTATTTATATGCGTCTTTTTGATCGCGTGTTATTCCACTTTTTATTTGGCAGTATGGTGATAAAGCATTGTTTTTTGCTTCGTTTTTTTTTTTTTTTTTTTTACCGTGTTCACTGAAGGGGTTAACTAGTGGGACAGTTTTATAGGTCAGGTTTTTCTGGACGCGGCGATACCAAATATGTGTACTTTTATTGTTTTTTTTTAATTTTTTTTTATAATAATATTTATTGATGGGTACATTATATTTTTATTTTTGGTGTATTATTTTTTTTATTTTTTTATAATATTTTTGCACATTTTTTTTTTTTTCCCACTTTCACACAGTTTATACACTTTATTACTTTGTCCCACTCTGGGACTTTCACTTTTTTTTTTCTGATCGCCTGCATGGCACAGGAATGGAGCACCATCCCTATGCCATGAAGGCTGTCAGAAGTGCACAGTGAGAAGATTGCTTGGAGATGCACTGCGCATGTCCAAGCAATCTTCCTGCTTTCTGGTGACCCGGATGTTGTCATGACGACATCGGGTCGTCATGGCAACACCCGGGAAGCCTTTGCAGACTGCGCTGGAAGCCGGAAGAGGAGGTGAGTATCGCCGATCACCTCCCCTTGCCCCCGCAATGCCGCGGGGGTTAATGTGCTGGGAGCGGTGCAGGACCGCTCCCTGCACATAGTACCGGGTGTCAGCTGTGACAATCAGCTGACACCCGGCGGCGATCGCGCCCGCACAGCCTGTGTGTGCGCGCGATCGCGATGACGTACTAATACGGGTCTGGCTCTTAAGTCCCAGGGCACAGACGCGTATTAGTACGTCAGATGTTATTAAGGGGTTAATTTATTTGTTTTTCTTATTAGTAAATTTTCCCTTTGCAGCATCCCATCACATTGCAGGACCTTAGGTATCCATGGTTCTGACCACTGATATAGTGACAGTTAGTTAGCTAGTTGCTAGTGGTCGTAACTAGTGATGAGTGAGTATGTCTCATTTACCATTTCGGCAAGCATGCTCGGGTGCACGCCGAGTATTTTGGCATGCTCGGCATTTCTTTTACTGTCACCGGGGTGGCATGTGTCACGGCTGTTAGACAGATGTGACACATGCAGAGATTTCCTGTCAAACAGGCAATCCCTGCATGTGTCAAATTTGTCTAACAGCCATGACACATGCTGTTGCGACAGTAAAAGAAATGGCAAGAATGCTCGCTGAAAGAGTTAACAGAACACACTTGCTCATTAGTAGTCGTAACCATGGATTCCTAAGATCTTGCAATGCCTGCACATGAGGAAAGAGACATAGCGAATCAGAAGAACTATACTAAATTTGTAATTGGAGGTATTTTCTAATATTATTATTATTATCATCCCTACAACACATTGGGATAGGATCTTGGAGATGGGAATACCCCTTTAACATCCTCTGCTACCTCCAAATTTTTTACAAGTACCTGATAGCCTCTTCTCCCACCTATCAATTCATTGCAAAGTGTACTATGCACCTTAGCCCATCTTCTCCCACTCCCCAATAAATTTTAAATCATTGATAGTGTCAAAGAATTGTGGGATGGGGGGGACGCTATCAGGGACTTAGCAACCTCCTCCACCACTCAATTCATTTTACATCCATATATAACGTCCTCCTCACCCTCCTATAAGTCCATTGTAAGTCCCCCTTACTCCAATCCCAAACTCCACCCCACTCATTGTCCTTTCCCCCGCATCCCTCATATTATCCTCTCCCCACATCTTTCATATTGTCCTCTCCTCCACATCATTCTCTCCTCCACATTCCTCATACTGTCCTCTCCCCCACATACCTCATACTGTCCTCTCCACCACATCCCTCATATTGTCCTCTCCACCACATCTCTCGTATGGTCCTCTCCCCACATCTCCCGTATGGTCCTCTCCTCCATATCCCTCATATTTTTCTCTCCTTCACATCTCTCATATTGTCTTCTCCCCCATATATCTCACTTTGTCTTCTACCCTACATCCCTCATATTGTCCTCTCCTCCACATCCCTCATACTGTCTTCTCCTCCATATCCCTCATACTGTCCTCTCCCCCACATCCCTCATATTGTCCTTTCCCCCACATCCTTCATATTGTCCTCTCCCCCACATCCCTCATACTTTCCTCTCCACCACATCCCTCATACTTTCCTCTCCCCCACATCCCTCATAATGTCATCTCCCCCACATGCTTCATATTATCTTTTCCCCCACATCCCTCATATGTCATCTCCGCCACATCCCTCTTATTGTCCTCTCCCCCACATCCCTTATACTGCCCTCTCCCCCACACTCCTCATGCTGTCCTCTCCCCCAGATCCCTCATATTGTCCTCTCCCCCACATCTATCATATTGTCTTCTCTCCCTCTCTCCCACATCTCTCATATTATCTTATCCCCCACATCCCTCATATTGTCCTCTCCCTCACATCCCTCATATTTTCCTCTCCCCCACATCTCTCATATTGTCCTTTCCCCCACATCCCTCATACTGTCAACTCCCCCCACATCCCTCACACTGTACTCTCCCCCACATCCTTCATATTGTCCTCTCCCCTGCATCCCTCATATTGTCCTCTCCCCCACATCCATCATACTGTTCTCTCCCCCACATCCCTCATACTGTCCTGTCCTTCACATCCCTCTTATTGTCCTCTCCCCCAGATCCCTCATATTACACTCTCCACCACATCCCTTATAGTTTCTTCTCCCCCACATCTCTTACATTGTCCTTTCCCCCACATCCTGATATTGTCCTCTCCCACTCATCCCTCATATTGTCCTCTCCCCCACATCCTTCATATAGTCCTCTCCCCATATCGTCATAATGTCCTCTACCCTACATCCCTCATACTGTCTTCTCCCCCACATACCTCATATTGTTCTTTCCCCAACATACTTCATACTGTCCTCTCCCCCACATCCTTCATACTGTCCTATTCCCCACATCTCTCATATTTTCTGCTCCCCCACATCCCTCATATTGTCCTCTCTTCCACTTCCCTCATATTGTCCCCTCCCCCACATCTCTTATATTGTCCTCTCCTCCATATCTCTTATATTGTCCTCTCCCCCACATCTCTCATATTATCCTCTCCTCCACATACCTCATATTGTCCTCTCCCCCACATCCCTCATACTGTCCTCGCCCCCACATCCCTCATATTGTCCTTTCTCCCACATCCCTCATATTGTCCTCTCCCCCACATCCCTCATATTGTCCACTCCCCCACATCCCTAAGACTGTCCACTCCCCCACATCCCTCATATTGTCCTCTCCCCCATATCCCTCATATTGTCTTATACCCGACATCCCTCATATTGTCTTCTCCCCCAGATCCCTCATATTGTCTTTTCCCCCACATCCTTCATACTGTCCTCTCCCCCACATTCCAAATACTATCCTCTCCCCCACATCCCTCATACTGTCCTCTCTTCTACAACCCTCATATTGTCCTCTCCCCCACATCCCTCATATTGTACTCTTCCCCACATCCCTCATACTGTCCTCTTCCCCATATCCCTCATACTATCCTCTTCCCCACATCCCTCATACTGTCCTCTCCCCCACATCCCTCATATTGTCTTCTCCCCCACATCCCTCATATTGTGCTCTGCCCCACATCCCTCATACTGTCCTCTCCCCCGCATCTCTTATATTGTCCTCTCCCCCACATGCCTCATACTGTCATATTCCCCAAATCCCTCATATTGACCTCTCCTCCACAACCCTCATATTGTCCTCTCCCCCACATTCCTCATATTGTCCTCTCCCCCACATTCCTCCTATTGTCCTCTCCCCCACATTCCTCATACTGTCCTCTCCTCCACATTCCTCATACTGTCCTCTCCCCCACATCCCTCATATTGTCCTCTCCCCCGCATCCCTCATATTGTCCTCTCCCCCACATCCCTCATATTGTCCTCTCCCCTACATCCCTTATATTGTCCTCTACCCCACGTCTCTCACATTCTTCTCTCCCCCGCATCCTTCATATTGTCTTCTCTCCCACATCTCTTACATTGTCCTCTCCCCCACATCCCTCATACTGTCCTCTCCCCCACATCCCTCATATTATCCTCTTCCTCATATACCTCATAATGTCCTCTCCCCCACATCCCTCATAATGTCCTTCCCCCCACATCCCTCATATTGTCCTTTCTCCCACATCCCTCATAATGTTCTCTTCCCCACATCCTTCATGCTGTCTTATCCCCCACATACCTCATATTGTCCCTTCCCCCACATCCCTCATACTGTCCTCTCCCCCACATCCCTCATATTGTCCTTTCCCCCACATCCCTCATACTGTCCTCTCCCCCACATCCCTCATACTGTCCTCTCCCCCACATCTCTAATATCCTCCTCTCCCCCACATCCCTCATATTGTCCTCTCCCCCACATCCCTCATACTGTCCTCTCCCCCACATCCCTCATACTGTCCTCTCCCCCACATCCCTCATATTGTCCATAGTAGTATAATGCACCCCATAAATTATCTATAGTAGTATAATGCACCCCATAGACATCCATAGTAGTGTAATGTACCCCATAGACATCCATAGTAATATAATTCACCCCATAGACATCCATAATAGTATACTGCACCCCATAGACATTCATAGTAGTATAATGCACCCCATTATCATCCATAGTAGTAAAATGCACTCCATAGACATCCATAGTAGCATAATACACCCCATTATCATCCATAGTAGTATGATGCAACCCCACAGACATCTATAGTAGTACAATGCACCCCCATAGAAATCCATAGTGGTATAATGCAACCCATAAACATCCATAGTAGGATAATGCACTGCCATAGACATCCAAAGCAGAATAATGCACCCCCATAGACATGCATAGTAGTATAATGCACCCCATAGACATCGATAGAAGTATAATGCATCTCCATAGACTTCCATAGTAGTATAATGCACCCCATAGACATCCATGGTAGTATAATGCACCCTATAGACATCAATAGTAGTATAATGCACCCCCAGAGACAACCATAGTAATATAATGCACCCCCATAGACATCCATAGTAGTATAATGCACCCCCATAGACATCCATAGTAGTATAATGCACCCTATAGACATCCATAGTAATTTAATGCACCTCCACAGATATCCATAGTAGCATAATGCACCCCAAAGACATCCATAGTAGTATAATGTACCCCATAGACATCCATAGTAGTATAATGTACCCCATAGACATCCATAGTAGTATAATGTACCCCATAGACATCCATAGTAATATAATGCACCCCATAGACGTCCATAGTAGTATAATGCACCTACATAGACATCTATAGCAGTATAATGCACCCCATAGACATCCATAGTAGTAAAATGTACCCCATAGACATATATAGTAGTATAATGCACCCCATAGACATCCATAGTAATATAATGTACCCCATAGACATCCATAGTAATAAAATGCACCCCATAGACATCCATAGTAGTATAATGCACCCCGTAGACACCCATAGTAATATAATGCACCCTATAGACATCCATAGTTGTATAATGCACCTCCATAGACATCCATAATAATATAATGCACCTCGCAGATATCCATATTAGTATAATGCACCTCCATAGACATCCACAGTAGTATAATGCATCCCATAGACATCCATAGTAATATAATGCACCCCCATAGACATCCATAGTAGTATTAATGCATCCCCATAGACATCCATTGTAATATAATGCACCCCATAGACATCTACAGTAGTATAATGCACCCCATAGACATCCACAGTAGTGTTGAGCCACCCCCTGTAGTGTTCGAGTTCGGTTCGATTCGTCGAACACCCGTGTGTTCGCCGAACTGTTCGTCGAACTGTTCGTCGAACACCTTCGAACACCGTTAAAACCAATGGCAGGCAAACAAAAACACATAGAAACACATAGAAAACACCTTCAAAGGTGTCCAAAAGCTGACAAACTGCTCAGAAGACACAACTAACACATGGAAAAGTGACAAGTACATATAGTCATGCGAAAAGAAAAGAGGTGGAGGAGTAAAAGGAGGGGGAGACACAGATATAGGCATGTCATGCCCTTCTAAAATCCAAAAAGTGAGAAGCCGACACGTTCAGTCCGCTCCTGCCCGTGCCACCTCCGTGTTGCCGGGTTTGTGCCAGAGCCGCGGTGAACCCTGACGGCCAGCCCCCCTCTCCCAATACTGGTGCCTGTCCGCTGGTGGGTCGAGCGAGCCCCCCTGTGGTGGAGGCAGCTCTAAGCTTTTTAATTTAAATTGTTTCTCTAATTTGAATGAATACACTTTAAATCCATTTACAAGGATCTATTGGAGGGCAAGTCTCATGCCAGCAGCCGCGTAATTCCAGCTCCAGTAGCGTCCACTAAAGCTGCTGCAGTTAAAAAGCTTTTATAAGGATCGAGCTCGGCTGTCCACCGCAAGGCATCCTACTGTCAGTCCCAGCCCCTATGCCTTGGGGTGCCTCCTGATGCTCTTCACTGAGTATCCCGTGGTCCCGAAGCATTTCCTTTGAAAAAATTAAGTGTCCAAACTACAGGTGGTGTAGCTTGCTTAACAGCTGGGATAATCCGCTGACTAGCAGACACTGCTACTAGGCACAAAGTATTTCCTGGGCTAGATGCAGTTAAAAATTTGTAATTAGATACTCTCGTTGGATGCTGAGAAAGCATTCCATAGAGTCTCCTGGCACGCCATATATGATTCTCTTAAAAGGCTTGGAGTAGGGGTCTAGGGGACCCTTTTATAGCCAAAATCACGGCCCTGTATCACAATACGTCACCTAGGCTGAAGATAAATGGAACTGTAGCACCCTGAGGGCTCGGTTGCTACAGAGGTATTGCACCTCACCCAGAGGTGTGATATCTCACTCTCAGGTAAGGATGGAGTGTGGATCAGGACCCGACACCTGCATGCATTACACCACATTGCCGTGGGGCAGGGCGACCAATATGCCTCTGAGATGGGCACGACAGTCCCTGTCCCTGGCTGGAGTGGGGGGAGGGAACACTGAGGAAGGGGAACCCTGTAGTGCAGGAGCAGGGAGGAAGCAGTTCCTGGGTGCATTGAGAAGGGAGTATAAAAAGTGGGCACCATCTTAGTTCAGTGCAGAGAAGTCTGAGCAGAAGTGGCAGGGAGCAGGGGCTCTGCATGAGCTCTGCTCCGGAGGCGGGCCTAGTAACAGAGGCCCAGGCCTGGAAGAGGGAGAAGGAAGGAAGAGGAGTGGAGAAGGCTCCAGAAACGAGGAATGAAGGGATCCCAGGGGTGCGGACGGGCGAGTCGCCACCGCACGCCCGAATCCACCTGCGTGGAGGGGTCAGGCCAAAGGGGGAGACCGGTCCCCGAAACTAGTGGAGGCAGGAAACGACCCTCAGCTAGAAACCAGAGGCTGTGACATTTTATGTGGCGCAGCCCCTCGCTACACCCGCTAGGAAGGCACCACATAGGGTCAGGGAAACTGGCGCCAAGTTTACCAAGAGGAGGCCCGAGGCAGCCGGACAGAAGGGTTGGTAAGAAAGGCCAGACAAAGGACACACAAAGGGGGTCCTGTGAAGCGCTCCAAAGTTATCTGGGAGTTGTCTGAGCCCCTCACCTGGTGAGCACAGTACGACGTGGGCAGCCGTTACCTGCAGACGTGGTCTGGATAATAAGAACTGTGAGTAAAGGCCCTGGACTGCATCACTGACTCCGTGTCGTTACTGCTGCTGCCCTGCACCATCACCCCCATCCTCCGCATACACTGCCCTGAGGCTATACTCCTCCCGTGGGGAGTTATGCTACGCTCTGCTGCACCCACAACACCAGCCTCAGCGGTCTGCCCTGCAGCGGCGGTTCACTCTGACCGCAATCCACGGGTGGCGTAGTCGGACATTTAAACATCAAAACCACATAAATAGTTCCGCCACTGGTTTGACCACCCTGAGCCACGGAACCGGGTCGCTGCCACGAAGACTACAACCACCAGCATCCACCAAAAAGGGTCCGGCTCCGGGTGTCCCAAGGCCCAGGGGGTGCATCAGAACATTTTCATTACCTTTCACAATCACCAATGGGACAAGGCAGGGATGTCCTCTGTCCCCTCTCTTATACATCCTAGTGATGGAGCACCTGCTCTCATCAATTCGCCATAACCCCAATATTAGGTGGATTGAGGTGGGAGGCACCGAGTACAAGTGCTCTCTATTTGCTGATGATGTCCTAGTATATATCACTCAATCACATATATCCATCCATGCTGTTATGGCTGAAATAGATCACTTTGTTACATGGTCAAATTTTAAAATCAATGCAGCGAAGTCTGAGGCCCTCGATGTCTCCCTCCCCAAATCCATATAGGATTCCATCCAGTCCAACTTTCCCTTTGCCTGGCCCTCACAGGGTATCAAATACTTAGGAATTCCTATTCATAGAGACCTCTCCCATCTATGTTATCTTAATTTTGGGCCCTTTATTGAACAACTCCATACAGACCACGGTTGGCAAGTTAGAACTGTAAGATTCACTACGTGAACCACTGGTGTTTTGTGGAAAAGCACATGTACACTGTGTTCCAAATTATTATGCAAAAAGTGTTTAGGAGTGATAAGGGAAGAATTTGTTTGTTTGTCAGTTAAACTCATTGATGGTGATGTGTGTCAGGGCTCTTTATATCACTGTAAGCAATTGCAGACACCTGTGCTAATTAGTTTGGCAGGTGTGTCCAATGAAAGGCAAGACTACTTAAGAAGGCTGTCTCACATTATTAAGCAGCCTACATTTTCTGCCAAAATGGGAAAGAAAAAGGATGTGTCGGCTGCTGAGAAGCAACAAATTGTGGAGTGTTTAGGTCAAGGCATGACTACAATCAACATTGTGCGATGATCAGGATGAAGTGTCTTGGCAATCAAGAAGTATGTAGCTGATTCACAGTACACACGTGTGCGTGCTGATAAGGGCAAATTGAGGACTCTTTCCTACAGGCAATTACGTCAGGTTAAAAGAGCAGCGGCAAAAAAGCCTTGTCATAGCAGCAGACAAGCTTTTGAAGCAGCTGGTGCCTCCAACGTCCCCCGAACAACAAGATGCAGGGTCCTTCAGAGGTTTGCAGCTGTGCATACGCCATCCTGTCGACCTCCTCTATCCACTTCACACAAGCAGAAACGGCTCCAGTGGGCCAAACATTACATGAAGACTGATTTCAAAACTGTTTTGTTCACGGATGAGTGCCATGCAGCGCTCGATGGTCCAGATGGATGGAGTGGAGGATGGCTGGTTGATGGACATCCCATGCAAACACGGCTACAGCGCCAACAAGGAGGAGGTGGAGTAATGTTTTGGGCTGGAATCATGGGGAGAGAGATTGTCGGCCCCTTTAGGATCCCTGAAGGCGCTAAAGATGAACTCCATAATGTATGTGGATTTTCTCAAACAGCACTTCCTGCCATGGCTCAAGAAGAAGAACCGTGTATTTCACAGCAAGATCATTTTTTTGCATGATAATGCACCATCTCATGCTGCACATAAAACATCTGCATCTCTGGCTGATATGGGCATAAAAGGGGACAAACTTATGGTGCGACCCCCATGCTGGAGCATCATCAAAAGGAGTGTCTATGATGGCGGGAGGCAGTTCATATCTAAGCAACAGCTCTGGGAGGGTATTCTGTCCTCATGCAAAACAATTGAAGCAGAAACCATCCAAAACCTGACAAATTCAATGGACGAGAGAGTTCAGAAGCTCCTTTCGAACAAGGGGTCCTATGTGAAAATGTAACATCACCTAGAATAAAGTTTTGAGTTGAAAACTGTTTGATTTCAGTATCTAATAACCTGCTAATGCTTATAATTTCAAAAATGACCACTTCTTTATTAAAATGAAAAGGTTGATCGAAAAGTTTGGGGGATCTAAGAGTGTGGCAACCCAGTAGTCATGATTACTTCGAATTCTGACAATATGAGGGTCATGTTGCAGGTAGTGCAGCAAGAAGGCACTTATGTGTCTTGCGCATCTCGGAGCCCCAAAATTATTTTCCGGGCTAGAAGCAGCTAAAAATTATTATTAATTTTAAATCTGGTGGAGCTTAGTATAGATGGCCTAATAGGATCAGTGCTGCACACTGCTACAAAGCCCAAATTATTTTCCAGTCAAGATACAGATAAACATGATTAGTAATTTTAAATCTGGTGGAGCTTATTATAGATGGCCTAATAGAATCAGTGCTGCACACTGCTACAAAGCCCAAATTATTTTCCAGCCAAGATACAGATAAACATGATTAGTAATTTGAAAGCTTAAAATGGTTGGTAGGGTGATTTTAACCAATCATCAAGCTTTTACTCTCCCCAGGATGACACAGGGGTAGAAAAGTCGTTTCGGATCCATGATTTGTTCATCTTTATGAACGTGAGTCTGTCTACATTATCAGTGGAGAGCCGCGTGCGCTTATCTGTCAGCACACCACCAGCAGCGCTGAACACACGTTCAGACAGAACGCTGGCTGCGGGGCATGACAAGATCTCCAAGGCGTAAGTGGCTAGCTCCGGCCATTTATCCAGATTGGAAGCCCAAAAAGAGCAAGGGTCCAGTGACACAGTCATGGCTTCAATGTTTACTTGGAGATACTCCTGTACCATCGTCTCTAGGCGTTGACTATGTGTCAGACTTCTTGTCTCCTGTGGCCTTGCAAAGGATGGGCTAAAAAAGTGGTGAATTGATTCCGCAAAATTGATGTTACCAGCAGATACTGTGGTTCTGTTACGGTTTGAGTGCTGAACACTTGACGGTCCCACGGTTGGCAAGTTGGAACTGTGAGATTCACTACGTGCACCACTGGTGTTTTGTGGAAAAGCACATGTAAGATTCTGCAACAGTCTCTGCTGATACTCCTGCATGCGTGCATCCCTTTCTATGGCAGGAATAATTTCTGCAAATTTACTTTTGTACCGGGGATCTAACAGTGTGGCAACCCAGTAGTCAGGATTATTTCTAATTCTCACAATTCGAGGGTCATGTTGCAGGTAGTGCAGCAAGAAGGCACTCATGTGTGTTGCGCATCCAGGAGCACCAAGTCCCTGTTGTGTTGGTGGCAAGGTAACAATCATGCTTCCTTCCTCTGTCCTCTCCCCCCAACCTCGCACAACAGAAATGTGATCAAGGTCTCCCTCATCTGATGAGTCTTCCATCAGTTCGTCCTCCACTTCTTCCTGGGCTCCTGCACCTTCCTCACTAGTTTGGCTGCTACCATGCGCCCTGGTAAAACCATCTCCCCCACCCTCACATGCCTGCCGCCTTGGTGCTGCCGACCGTCTGGACCTTGCAGATGTTAGCCCTTCCGCATACAACTCCTCCTCCTCTACTTCCTCCACCTCCTCTTGTGCCACCACCTGACTCCGAATTCTGTTTAACATGTGCTCCAGCAGGTAAATCACCAGAATAGTCATGCTGATAATGGCATCGTCAGCACTAAACATCTTCGTCGCCATTTCAAAACTGTGCAGAAGGGTGCATAGGTCCCTGATCTGAGACCACTCCTCCAGCGTGATTTGCCCCACCTCTGGATCTCGTTGGCCCAGGCTATACGTCAGAACGTATTGCACCAGGGCTTGTCGGTGCTGCCACATTCGCTGCAACATGTGCAGAGTTGAATTCCACCGGGTAGGCACATCGCATTTTAGCCGGTGAAGTGGCAGGCCCAACGACTTCTGTAGAGATGTAAGTCGCTGAGCTGCGGGATGCGAACGGCGGAAGTGAGCACACAGCGACCGTGCCCTCTGCAGAAGGCCATCTAGTCTGGGATAGTGGGCTAAAAATTGCTGGACAACCAGGTTCAACACGTGAGCCATACAAGGCACGTGTGTGACATTGCCCTGGCAAAGGGCCGCACCCAGGTTTGCAGCATTGTCGCACACGGCCTTCCCTGGTTTCAGGTCCAGTGGAGACAACCATTCATGAAATTGGTTCTCCAGAGCTGACCACAACTCCTCAGCTGTGTGACTCACATTTCCCAGACATTTCAAAGTAAAAACCGCCTGATGACGTTGAGCCCTACTGCCAGCAAAGTAAGGAGGTGTGCAGGATCCCTTCTGCGCAGTTAGAAAGCTTGTGGCATGACCAGACAGGCTTTGGGTGCAGGTGGAAGACCGAGAGGAGGTTGAGGAGGCAGAAGCAGTGGAGGAACTTTGACATAAAGAGGATTGACGCACAACTCGTGGGGACGGCAAGACTTGGACAGCAGCCCCTTGTCCTGCTGTCACCATAGTTACCCAGTGCCCAGTCAGCGACATGTAACGCCCCTGTCCATGCCTACTCATCCAAGTGTCTGTGGTGAAATGCACCCTGTCACACACAGAGTTTCTCAAAGAAGCGGTGATGTTGTGTGCGACATGCTGGTGGAGAGCAGGCACACCTTTCTTTGAGAAGTAGTGCCGACTGGGCATCTGGTACTGGGGCACTGCGACGGACATAAGGTCTCGAAAATCCTCTGTGTCCACCAGGCGGAAAGGCAGCATTTCTGTAGCCAAGAGCTTGCAGATGGTGAAATTCAACCTCTTAGCTTTCTCATGGCTAGGAGGAAATGGTCTTTTACTTGTCCACATCTGAGGGACCGAGGGCTGGCTATTGTGCTTAGACGGGGTTGATAAGGGTGTCCCCGGCAAACTGCCGGTCTGTGAGGAAGATGCAGGCGGACATGTTAGGTTGCCTTGATCCAAAGGTGGTGCTATCGATGTCGGACAGCGCTCAACACCAGCTGGTGTTACCACCTCCAAAGAAAATGATGACCTGCCAATCACGCTGGCTGTTGCGGGTAAAGAGGTGGCAGGTCTGCGCCCCAAAACAGGTGTGACTGCTGTCCCCCCAGTCACAGAGGATGAAGAGGCCGCGGATGCACAAGATATGGCAGACGGTGGGTGGCCCGGCCGGCTAGGCCGCATTGTAGCACACTAAGCTTCCCACTGCAACTTATGCTTCATGTCCATGTGCCGGTTCATGCATGAAGTACTCAAACTATGTATTTTTTGGCCTCTACTTAGCTTTTGCTGACAAATGTTACAGATAACACGAGTTGGGTCATCTTTATCGATCTGAAAAAATGCCCAGGCTATGCAAGGCTTAGCACCCATGCGACCTGAAGAGCCACCACGACTTGTGGTGAGAGGCAGAGTTGTGTTTGAGGATGCAGTTGTTGACGTGCTTCCAGTACTACGTCTCTGTCCAGGAAGGCGCAACCTGACCTCGTCGTCACTAGCATCTTCCTCCACCTCCTCTGCTGACCTCATCTCTTGGCTGACTGTGGGTTGACAGTAAGTGGGATCTCCAACCTCATCATCATCACCCTGTGCGTTATCACACCCGTCGTCCTCAGAGCCAACCAGTTCCTGCCCTGACAAAAAACTAAAGTTGTCGCTCCAATCAGGTATTTGAGTCTCATCATCGTCTTCCTCATTGTCTCCACCAACAGGAGTTACAGTTTGGGAATGAGGGTCTACATTATGGTCAGAACCTTCTGCGTCTGGTCCTGGATCCGACTCATAAAGATTCTGGGCATCAGTGCAGATCATTTCCTCGTCTGGATTCACAGAAGCGCTGGAGTCGACCTCTGATTCCCAGGCTATAGTATGAGTAAACAGCTCTGCAGACTCAACCATCTGTTTTACCTCATACTCAGACGGGCAGCTGGAGATTTGGGAGCTGTGAGGAAGCAAGTGCGATTGGGGTGACACCTTTGAGGACTGGAGTATTTGTGATGTTGAAGTTGATGTGGAGGAGAGCCCACTTAAAGGAGCACTTGATATCCATTGAAGCACCTGCTGTTTTTGTGCCTCATCTGGAATTTGTAGCTATTGGCGTGGCCGTAAGAAAGGGATCTTATCACATTGTCCGCTAAAAGAAGTAGACATTTTAGTTTGGCTGGAAGATGGTCTTTCTTCTGCAGATGTTACTGTTGCTTTAACACCTACCCCACGGACACAACCTTTTTTCCCCTTCCCAACACGCCTATTCCCCTTTCCACCAGCAGCAGGCCTTTTTCCACTCATTTTGGTGGTTAACTAATTCACAACTCTGGAGTTGTTTGCACAAAAAAACAATGGATGGGAACCGAGCAGAGCTGAGTGGCCAAACTGTGGTATTAGGCCAAAACTATTGGCTGGGTTAGATGCAGAAAAAAATTATATTCAATTTGCAACCTGATGGAGGTCAGTATAGATGGACTAATAGAACAAGTCCTACACACAGCTAGAAGCCCAAATATTTTTTCAGAGGTAGATGCAGAAAAAAAATATATTCAGTTTGCAACCTGATGGAGGTCAGTATAGATGGACTAATAGAGAAAGTCCCACACACTGCTAGAAGGCCAAATATTTTTTCAGAGCTAGATGCAGACAAAAAAATATTTTTAATTTGCAACCTGATGGAGGTCAGTATAGATGGACTAATAGAACAAGTCCCACACACTGCTAGAAGGCCAAATATTTTTTCAGAGCTAGATGCAGAAAAAAATTATATTCAGTTTGCAACCTGATGGAGGTCAGTTTAGATGGACTAATAGAACAAGTCCCACACACAGCTAGAAGGCCAAATATTTTTTCAGAGGTAGATGCAGATAAAAATTATTTTTAATTTGCAGCCTGATGGAGGTCAGTATAGATGGACTAATAGAGAAAGTCCCACACACTGCTAGAAGGCCAAATATTTTTTCAGAGCTAGATGCAGACAAAAAATTATTTTGAATTTGCAACCTGATGGAGGTCAGTATAGATGGACTAATAGAGAAAGTCCCACACACTGCTAGAAGGCCAAATATTTTTTCAGAGCTAGATGCAGACAAAAAATTATTTTTAATTTGCAACCTGATGGAGGTCAGTATAGATGGACTAATAGAGAAAGTCCCACACACTGCTAGAAGGCCAAATATTTTTTCAGAGCTAGATGCAGATAAAAATTATTTTTAATTTGCAACCTGATGGAGGTCAGTATAGATAGACTAATAGAGAAAGTCCCACACACTGCTAGAAGGCCAAATATTTTTTCAGAGCTAGATGCAGAAAAAAATTATATTCAGTTTGCAACCTGATGGAGGTCAGTATAGATGGACTAATAGAACAAGTCCCACACACAGCTAGAAGCCCAAATATTTTTTCAGAGGTAGATGCAGAAAAAAATTATATTCAGTTTGCAACCTGATGGAGGTCTGTATAGATGGATTAATAGAACAAGTCCCACACACAGATAGAAGGCCAAATATTTTTTCAGAGGTAGATGCAGAAAAAAAATATATTCAGTTTGCAACCTGATGGAGGTCAGTATAGATGGACTAATAGAGAAAGTCCCACACACTGCTAGAAGGCCAAATATTTTTTCAGAGCTAGATGCAGACAAAAAATTATTTTGAATTTGCAACCTGATGGAGGTCAGTATAGATGGACTAATAGAGAAAGTCCCACACACTGCTAGAAGGCCAAATATTTTTTCAGAGCTAGATGCAGACAAAAAATTATTTTTAATTTGCAACCTGATGGAGGTCAGTATAGATGGACTAATAGAGAAAGTCCCACACACTGCTAGAAGGCCAAATATTTTTTCAGAGCTAGATGCAGATAAAAATTATTTTTAATTTGCAACCTGATGGAGGTCAGTATAGATGGACTAATAGAGAAAGTCCCACACACTGCTAGAAGGCCAAATATTTTTTCAGAGCTAGATGCAGAAAAAAATTATATTCAGTTTGCAACCTGATGGAGGTCAGTATAGATGGACTAATAGAACAAGTCCCACACACAGCTAGAAGCCCAAATATTTTTTCAGAGGTAGATGCAGATAAAAATTATTTTTAATTTGCAACCTGATGGAGGTCAGTATAGATGGACTAATAGAGAAAGTCCCACACACTGCTAGAAGGCCAAATATTTTTTCAGAGCTAGATGCAGACAAAAAATTATTTTGAATTTGCAGCGTGATGGAGGTCAGTATAGATGGACTAATAGAGAAAGTCCCACACACTGCTAGAAGCCCAATATTTTTTCAGAGGTAGATGCAGAAAAAAAATATATTCAGTTTGCAACCTGATGGAGGTCAGTATGGATGGACTAATAGAGAAAGTCCCACACACTGCTAGAAGGCCAAATATTTTTTCAGAGCTAGATGCAGATAAAAATTATTTTTAATTTGCAACCTGATGTAGGTCAGTATAGATGGACTAATAGAGAAAGTCCCACACACTGCTAGAAGGCCAAATATTTTTTCAGAGCTAGATGCAGAAAAAAATTATATTCAGTTTGCAACCTGATGGAGGTCAGTATAGATGGACTAATAGAACAAGTCCCACACACAGCTAGAAGCCAAAATATTTTTTCAGAGGTAGATGCAGAAAAAAATTATATTCAGTTTGCAACCTGATGGAGGTCTGTATAGATGGATTAATAGAACAAGTCCCACACACAGCTAGAAGCCCAAATACTTTTTCAGAGGTAGATGCAGAAAAAAATTATATTCAGTTTGCAACCTGATGGAGGTCTGTATAGATGGATTAATAGAACAAGTCCCACACACAGCTAGAAGCCCAATATTTTTTCAGAGGTAGATGCAGAAAAAAAATATCTTCAGTTTGCAACCTGATGGAGGTCAGTATAGATTTACTAATAGAGAAAGTCCCACACACTGCTAGAAGGCCAAATATTTTTTCAGAGATAGATGCAGACAAAAAATTATTTTGAATTTGCAACCTGATGGAGGTCAGTATAGATGGACTAATAGAGAAAGTCCCACACACTGCTAGAAGGCCAAATATTTTTTCAGAGCTAGATGCAGACAAAAATTATTTTTAATTTGCAACCTGATGGAGGTCAGTATAGATGGACTAATAGAGAAAGTCCCACACACTGCTAGAAGGCCAAATATTTTTTCAGAGCTAGATGCAGATAAAAATTATTTTTAATTTGCAACCTGATGGAGGTCAGTATAGATGGATTAATAGAGAAAGTCCCACACACTGCTAGAAGGCCAAATATTTTTTCAGAGCTAGATGCAGAAAAAATTTTTATTCAGTTTGCAACCTGATGGAGGTCAGTATAGATGGACTAATAGAACAAGTCCCACACACAGCTAGAAGCCCAAATATTTTTTCAGAGGTAGATGCAGATAAAAATTATTTTTAATTTGCAACCTGATGGAGGTCAGTATAGATGGACTAATAGAGAAAGTCCCACACACTGCTAGAAGGCCAAATATTTTTTCAGAGCTAGATGCAGACAAAAAAATATTTTGAATTTGCAGCGTGATGGAGGTCAGTATAGATGGACTAATAGAGAAAGTCCCACACACTGCTAGAAGCCCAATATTTTTTCAGAGGTAGATGCAGCAAAAAAATATATTCAGTTTGCAACCTGATGGAGGTCAGTATAGATGGACTAATAGAGAAAGTCCCACACACTGCTAGAAGGCCAAATATTTTTTTCAGAGCTAGATGCAGATAAAAATTATTTTTAATTTGCAACCTGATGTAGGTCAGTATAGATGGACTAATAGAGAAAGTCCCACACACTGCTAGAAGGCCAAATATTTTTTCAGAGCTAGATGCAGAAAAAAATTATATTCAGTTTGCAACCTGATGGAGGTCAGTATAGATGGACTAATAGAACAAGTCCCACACACAGCTAGAAGCCAAAATATTTTTTCAGAGGTAGATGCAGAAAAAAATTATATTCAGTTTGCAACCTGATGGAGGTCTGTATAGATGGATTTATAGAACAAGTCCCACACACAGCTAGAAGCCCAAATATTTTTTCAGAGGTAGATGCAGAAAAAAATTATATTCAGTTTGCAACCTGATGGAGGTCTGTATAGATGGATTAATAGAACAAGTCCCACACACAGCTAGAAGCCCAATATTTTTTCAGAGGTAGATGCAGAAAAAAAAAATATTCAGTTTGCAACCTGATGGAGGTCAGTATAGATGGACTAATAGAGAAAGTCCCACACACTGCTAGAAGGCCAAATATTTTTTCAGAGCTAGATGCAGACAAAAAATTATTTTTAATTTGCAACCTGATGGAGGTCAGTATAGATGGACTTATAGAGAAAGTCCCACACACTGCTAGAAGGCCAAATATTTTTTCAGAGCTAGATGCAGAAATACACAGGTGGTATATCTTGCAACACAGATAGGTTACTCCACTGACTAACACACTCTGCAATAGGCCAAAAAGGATTAGCTTTGCTAGATTCAGCCAAATGCTGAAAAAAACTTGCACAGCACTGGCACAGACCTGCCTGGCAAAAACTGATAGGAACTGATGTAACCTAGTCCTGAAAAGGACTGCAATTACAATTAGTCTTTACTCCCACAATCTATCTATTTAAGAGCACAGACCTGCCTGATAAAAGTCATAGGAAATGCTGTAACCTAGTCCTTAAAAGGACTGCAATCACAACTATTCCCTACTCCCAAGCTATCTGTAGATTTGTGCGAAAATTGGCTTGAAATTAACAAGGTATAGCGCACACAGCAACAGCGG
This sequence comes from Phyllobates terribilis, assembly GCF_046119375.1. NCBI lineage: Eukaryota > Metazoa > Chordata > Amphibia > Anura > Dendrobatidae > Phyllobates > Phyllobates terribilis. The sequence continues at coordinate 453,521,823 of NW_027362763.1, read as the reverse complement.
TGCCGTCTAACACGCAGCTGCAGCAGTGAGAACATGGTGGCAACGGGGAAAATGGCTTGGTCTTATAGGGCAAGGACATGTGACATACACTGCCAATGACACATGCCCTTGCTTGTGTGAAAAAAAGCACTTCGCTCCGTGTGTGCGCTGCTGATGGGCTGACAGATTGCACCTCCCCACTGTAAATGCGGGAAAGAGAAAAGAAAATGGAGATCTTCATTATTCCTGCAGAGATCCATCCCCTGCCCCTCCCCCCACCCCGCTGTACACTCAAACTGCGTATTAACATTAATTTTCATCATTACTGAGAAAAAATCCAGTTATGATTTTGGTGCACGAACAGTTATCGAACATAACCTCGAACAGCCGAATTTTTCTCAAATTGTTCGTGTTCGCCGAACGGCTCGAACACCGCCCAAAACAGCTCGAATTTGAGATTGGCGAACAGTTCGAGTCGAACAATGCTCATCTCTAATCCATAGTAATATAATGCACCTCCATAGACATCCACAGTAGTATAATGCACCCCATAGACATCCATAGTAATATAGTGCACCCCCATAGATATCCATAGTAGTATAATGCACCCCCATAGACATCAATAGTAACTTAATGCACCCCCATAGATATCCATAGTAATATAATGCACCCCATTGTCATTCAAAGAAACATAATGCACCCCAAAGACATTCATAGTAGTATAATGCACTCCATAAACATCCGCAGTAGTATAATGCACCCCATAAACATCCATAGTAGTATAATGCACTCCATACACATGTATAGTAGTATAATGCACCCCATAGACATCCATAGTAGTGTAATGTATCGCATAGACATCCATAGTAATATAATTCACCCCATACACATCTATAGTAGTATAATGCACCCCATAAACATCCATAGTAGTATAATGCACCCATAGACATCTGTGACATGCAGAAGTAGTGCTGTTGCTTCAAAAGCATCCAGAAACTATTAGAAATAACACAAACACAGGAGATAGGAAGGGTTGTGCTTCAGAAGCATCCAGCAACTAGAAGGGTTAGCTGTCACGGGTGTGTCGCCACGAAGATCGTCACGATTACACAGCCTGACTTCTCGCAGCTGACTTTTTGGTGCTTTGTGTTTTCGGCAGTGAGGGAGTTAATTCTCTCTCTCTCTGTGCTAGACGAGGTCCAGCCTCGCCCAGCTGCAATCAATGCTGCTGTAGTGAGACTCCTTCAAATGCCTGCTGGTCTGTTTGGGAAGTGTCGGTGAAAGCATTTCATACAGACTAACAGAGCGGATCGTGGTATTTGGAGTTTCTGAGATAAGTGTATTTGGAGTGTTTTTTCCCTTCCTCGCTTTATCATTTATCTCCTTTCCCGTTGGTGTTCCCTCTGTTGTAGTTGTGTAGTTTTTGTATGCAAGGTGGTTTTGGTTTTTCCCTTGTACTGTCTCGTTCGTCTAAGTACTGTGTGTGGGCATATTATTACTTGTCCTCTTTTGTTGTGATCGGGGTCCTTCTCAGGACTAGATTACTTAGGTGCAGGGATCCTCAGGAGGTAGGGGTTACGCTGGCGGCCTGGACCTCTGTACCTTTAACAGTACCTCCAGGTTGAGGGATTAGTCAGGGCCCCAGCTTAGGGTCAGCTTAGGCCCCCTACCTCCAGTATACAGAGACAGCGTGACATTAGCACAGTCACAGGAGACAGGGAGTGTTTTTGCAGAGCCCCAGGGGGATTGTGGGGAACTTGTTATTGCAGTCTGGCTGAAGCCGAAGAGAGAGGTGGTGTGTTATCTGTATCTGACAGGCAACTGAACAGATTTTAGATTAGGAGAGAAGCTAAACACAGGTCAGATAAACTCCCTGAACTAACAGTGCAGAGTATTATCAGGCAGGAAGATAAGTACTGCAAGGAATGTTGTCACAGGGATCATCTCCCTCATCAAACCCTCCCCCACTCCATCTCCATGCAGGATAAAGAATGCTGTGTACTATTGCGTCCTTGTGAAGGAAAAGCCTGTGGTTGTGTATGCATAGAAGTGTGCTGCTAAGAGATCTAATCTATGCTGAATTATGCTACTGAAGAGACTGTAATACAGTGCCTTGTGAAGAAACTACAGTATTGTTACTGGAGCCGGTTGCTCAAGAAACTCAGACTGTACTGTAATGAAGATCGTTCCTGTAATATCCCTGAATTGCACTGACCGTGCTTCAGATTAAATTCCACTGTTAAACTATTGAAAAAGACTCTTGTCAGATGTGTCTGGTCAGCAATTGAATCTATCATGTGCCTAAGAGAGCTGCAGCCTATGGTCGCCCTGAGTAACGGTTCCCCCAGGATTCCAAAGAATTCATGAAACCCGTCTCGCCCCTATCTGAACTTCGGCGGCGTGCATGTAACATTGGTGACCTGTACGGCGAATCCTGAGCGGGAATTAGTGTGTAGAAGGAGAAGAGGAAAAGTGTCTGGAAAAACACAGCAACAGAGCACCTCAATTCAACTCTGCTGCACCAGTTAAAGGGGACCATCACTAAAGAAAACTCACTAGCAGCAATGGATGTGAAAATACAAATGGACAGAATTAGTGACCTGCTTCTTCAGTTAACCTAATTGAGAACAGTAGCAGAACATATAAAGATGTCAGAAGAACAGATTTCTAAAGCACACAACCGCAGGCAGCTGTTAGCTGCCATTAATGCAAAAATAGATGAGCTGGGGGAGAAAGAAGCTGAAGACATCATGGGGATGTTCCTCTAGGAGCTAACACAATTTCTAACCAGGTTGAAGTTGGAGGATGGAGAGGCGGCACCAATTAAAAAAAGCAGGAATCTCCGTCCTCAGACAGAACTACAGGAATTGAAAGAACAATTCAAAGCCCTAACAACAGCCCTGTAGGAATCGACCAAAACCTCTGAACGGGTGACAGACTCAGACAGAACCTTTTCTCTGCTCGGGTTACATGAATCAGGAAGACAGTCCTCTCTAACACCAAAAATCACCAGGAAAGGATTCAAGATCCTGGGACAGATTGGAGAGTGCGAACAGAAAGAGAAACTGTCTTATATGAACTTATTGCACCAAATCGATGCAGGCTTACAGAAAGGTTACCAGCCAGGTGAGATCGTTGAGGGGATGGTGAAAGCGATCAGCCCAGGACTGAACCTCTGTAGTATGCTAGAAATGAAGAGTCAATTGATCTTGCAACAGTTGAAGATGATTTTAATAGGGCACTATAAACAACAGGGTACTTCAGAATTGTTCCTCCGACTCATTAACCTCTCACAGAAAAATAATGAATCACCCCAAAGTTTCTTTTCAGAGCAATTGAACTGAAGGATAGACTGTTGTTCGCATCCAGAGATGTAGAAGCGGAAGAGAAGTTTGATGCTGGACTAGTTCAGAAGAAGTTCTTGAGATCATTGGGAATGGGATTAATCAGCAAAGACATCAAGTTGCAGCTGAAAAAGTACCTAGAAGATCCTGGCATTCTGGACGTAGTCCTAATTGAAAAAATGAATGAGGCAGCTAGTTTGGAGTCAGAGAGCGAACAGAAGTTAAAGAAAGGCTCTGATCCTAAATCATCAAAATGAGTCAGCTGAAGTTGGAGAACCCCGGTGTCACGGGTGTGTTGCCACGAAGATCGTCACGAGTACACAGCCTGACTTCTCGCAGCTGACTTGTTGGTGCTTTGTGTTTCTCGGCAGTGAGGGAGTTAATTCTCTCTCTCTCTCTGGGCTAGATGAGGTCCAGCCTCGCCCAGCTGCAATCAATACTTCTGTAGTGAGACTCCTTCATATACCTGCTGGTCTGTTTGGGAGGTGTCGGTGAAAGCATTTCATTCAGACTGACAGAGCGGATCGTGGTGTTTGGAGTTGCTGAGATAAGTGTATTTGGAAGTGTTTTTTCCCTTTCCTCGCTTTATCATTTATCTCCTTTCCCGTTGGTTTTGCCTCTGTTGTAGTTGAGAAGTTGTTTGTATGCAAGGTGGTTTTGGTTTTTCCCTTGTACTGTCTCTTTCGTCTAAATACTGTGTTTGGGCATATTATTTCTTGTTCCCTTTGGTTGTGATCGGGGTCCTTCTCAGGACTAGATTACTGAGGTGCAGGGATCTTCAGGAGGTAGGGGTTACGCTGGCGGCCTGGACCTCTGTACCTTCAACAGTACCTCCAGGTTGAGGGATTAGTCAGGGCCCCAGCTTAGGGTCAGCTTAGGCCCCCTACCTCCAGTATACAGAGACAGCGTGACACCCGGTGGCCAGTCCGAAGATCATCATGGAGACCCTCCAGTGCCACCTCCGAGAGGGAACCTTAAATCACCAACAAAAGAGAGGACCACCAGCGCTGACTGGGAGGAAGTAATAGGAGAATTGCGAGCTGAGTTGATTGAGGTGAAAAAGTTGATTCATTCAAGGCCGGAACCTGCATCCCTCAGACCCAGGAATAGGTTCAAAAACAGAAGATACCCGGCTTGTGAAGCGTTCCGTTCATCAAATCAGAGTACGGTGTGTGTCCACTGTCTAAGATGAGGTGAGGAAGGACATTATGCCAAGGAATACCAATAGTCACGGTCGTTTGGGTTAAAAGACAGGAGGTTGCCAGTGCGGGGCGAATGGTAATCGCGACACGGAGGAGGCCCCAGAAGCAAATTAAAATCTCACCAAACCCCAGAACGGCGCATGAGGTAAAATGGTTGCGTCAGTACTATCCCCAAGTGTGTTCCAGTCTACAACAGCTGCAAGAGAGACAGGGGCATCAGTTACTTAATGCCTAGTGCGGAGGTCAAACAATGTACTCCTGGGAGGAGGATTCCTCGGTCAGTAAAGATAGCCTCATCAACCTAATCGGTGAAAGGTGCTTTATACAGTGCCAGCTAGATGTACTCCTTGTAAAAGCACTGTGGTACACAGGAGCCCAAGCGAGCCTTTTAAATGAAGAATGGAGAAGGTGCTACCTGCCACATACCTGCCTTCGGTCGCTAAAAGAACTCTTAGGACCAGTGGCAAAGCTGTCAACCAGACCGAAATCTCTTTCATAAGCAGGATGGAAGTGACTTTCCAACTGAGGGACACGAAGAACAGCAACACCATTGAGCTTTTGGTATCTTTTCTCGTGACCAGTGATCAGAATGTGGCAGGTTATAATGTAATCAGTGAGGTCATCACAAAACACAAGTCAGGGACACTGGTGGTAGATGCAATTGCCACATCATTTGCCACACCCAACGCCATGGCGGAAAATGTGATTCACAGAGTAAAGAAAGCACAGAATACAATGGACCTAAAAGAAGTCAAGGTAGGCTGGCACCCAACCATCATCCCTGGAAACCAAATGGTGGGGGTGAGGTGTGGAGTCAGGGTAGAACTGGGAAGAAAAGTCCAGAAAAGACTGTTCGTGCCAAAAGACTCCTCAGAACTTCCGGAAGGCCTAGTTCAAGGTGAGACTGTGCTTATGATTCCTTCTAGTGGGTTTGCTTGAGTTACAGTATCGGTGATGAATACTATGAAACACGAAATTAGGCTGGATCCAAAGACTGTGTTAGGTCACATTGAAACCGTTAAAACGGTATATCCAGCCAGTGTGAGACCCGCCCAGGGGTCTACCGTGAATTCAGTCTCCCCACCAAGGAACAGGAGTTGCCCAGGGGAGGAAATTGCACAACCCACTTCGGGGTCCTGGGATCCCCCAGTATCCCTGGAACACTTGTGTGCTGAAGATATAGCGATAGCAAAACAGATGCTGAGAGAAGAGTGTCATGCATTCTCTAAAGATGACTCTGATATAGGCTGTATCCCGTCGTTGCAATTGAAAATCAATTTGAAAGACATGACCCCAGTAACCAGAAGTTACTTGTCTGTGCCGAAACCATTACACAGTGAAGTTAAAGAGTATTTTCAAGATCTAATCAACAGAGGTTGGGTCCAAATGTCAAAGTCGTCTTATTCTACTCCTACTGTCTGTGTTAGGAAGAAGGACGGTACGTTGAGACTCTGTTGTGATTGCTGGGAACTAAACCGAAAGTCAGTACCTGATCGACACCCGATACCAAAGATACAAGATATGCTGGATAGCCTAAAAGGAAGTGTAACGGGTCCGGGAGGCGGAACCTCTGAGCTACTATACAAGGGGGCGGCCCTTGTAAGGGAGCGGGTGGCAGTCTCTGGGTGAACGGACAGGGAGTTACGGCAAGTGATCAGGGCAGTCTCTGGGTAAGGGGTATGTACGACCTGTGATGGCAGAGCCTCCGGGTAGGCTAGCAGGCAGATGGTAGATGTGTGCTCCCAGGTGAGCAAGCGAGAGTCTCTGGAATAGCAGGTGGTCACGGCACGTGACAGCGGAACCTCCGGGCTGGCAGGCAGGTAGGTAACGGAGAAGCGCTCCCAGGTGAGCGGGCAAGAGTCTCTGGAATAGCTGGTGGTCACCGCACGTGACAACGGGACCTCCGGGCTGGCAAGCAGGCAGGTAACGGAGATGCGCTCCCAGGTGAGCGGGCAAGAGTCTCTGAGATAGCTGGTGGTCACAGCACGTGACAACGGAGCCTCCGGGCTGGCAAGCAGGCAGATAACGGAGAAGCGCTCCCAGGTGAGCGGGCAAGCTGGTCCATAGACAGACTGACCGGAGTAGTAAGGCAGACCGTCGGACCTCAGGCAAGCAGGCAGGTAGCTGATATGCGCTCCCAGGTGAGCGGGCAGGCTGGTCCTTTAGACAGACTGACAGGAGTAGTAAGGCAGACCGTCGGACCTCAGGCTGGCAGACAGGTAACAAGTATTCAGGCAGGAACCAGGCAGGTAACTAGCAGGAAACTGGCAGGAAACTGGCAGGTAACTGGCAGGTAACTGGCAACGGGACCTGAGGGCTGAAGCACAGGTGAGACACAGGTGCAAACAACATTGCTCGGGCACCTCCATTTTGGAGGAGGTGCCTTTTATATGATGAAGTCCTCCGGCCATTGGCCGGGGACTCTTTAGGGCGGCGCGCGCGGCCCCTTTAAGAGGAGGGGAGCGCGCGCGCGCGCGCCCTAAGCACAGGGGCCGGGAAGGAGCGCGCGCCGAGAGCAGAGCAGGAGGAGGACGCCGGGACGGAGCGCGCGCTGACAGCAGAGCGGGGAGAGGACGCCGGGCAGGAGCGCGCGCTGACAGCAGAGCGGGGAGAGGACGCCGGGCACGGAGCAGAGCGGTGAGGGGAGCAGCGTCCCTGCCTAGCAGAGGGCAGGGACGCCAGCGCTACAGTACCCCCCCCCTTTAGGCCCCCCCTTTTTTAGGCCAGACAGAAATTTAGCTAGGATGAGAGGGGCATGGATGTTCTCCCGGGGCTCCCACGTTCTCTCCTCAGGACCAAACCCCCTCCAATCTACCAGAAAAAAGGTCTTTCCTCTTACCCTTTTGCTGGCAAGAATGTTCTCTACCTCAAACTTGTCCTCAGCAGAAACCAGAGCAGGAGGCGTACCTGTAGACTTAGAAAAAGAGTTAAGTACCACAGGTTTGAGGAGAGATACATGGAAGGAGTTAGGGATCCGTAAGTTGGCCGGGAGTTTCAATTTATAGGCTACCGGGTTGATCTGACCGATGACCACCAGTGGGCCGATGAACCGAGACCCTAACTTATAGGAAGGGATCTTGAGTCGGACATATTTGGACGAGAGCCAGACTTTATCCCCAGGACGGAATTGAGGAGGGTCCATCGCTAAATGCTGCCAGGGGGCAGCAGGTACTGGCAGAGGAAGAAGGCGGCCGGCCGACAGGTGTCTCGGAACTTTGTTGCGGGCGCAGGTCACACAGGCAGAAACAAAGTCCATAACATCCTTGTGCAGGTTAGGCCACCAGTAGTGTCGGGTAATAAGCTGGAGGGTCTTTTTCCGACCGGCGTGGTCAGCTAGTTTAGACGAATGACCCCAGTGTAGGATTCTCTCCCGATCAGGTACCGATACGAACGTCTTACCAGGAGGGAGACAATTTAGACTCACGGGAGCCACCTGCATTACTCTGGCGGGATCGATGGGGCAGTCACATGGTCTATGAGGTGGTGATGTCTCTGCCTCCTCCTTAACAAAGACATCAGCACTAGACCAATAAGGAATCGGAAGTCCAGGTAGATTAGCTGGGATAGGAGAGGGACGGACGGAATGGACGGGAACCAGGCAGGTTTTATGACAGGCCTGTCCCCAGTGAAGGACTTCTCCGGTTTGCCAGTCAAGCACGGGTGCATGTTTCTGGAGCCAAGGCAGACCTAGCAAGAGGGCGTGAGGGAGACCAGGCAGAACGTGAAAGGAGATACTCTCTGAATGCAGCATTCCCACCTGCAGAGTAATGGATTCGGTGATGTATTGGATGGGGCGAGGTAAGAGGCCCCCATCCACGGCAACAACAGACAAGGGTACAGCCAGAGGTTTGGTGGGGATGCGGAATTTCTCCACCAGGGACTGTGAAATAAGATTTCCGGCTGCTCCAGAGTCAAGTTGGGCTAGTTCGGAATAACGATTCTCCCCGCAGATGATTGAGACTGACAACAGCAGGGATGGAGAGGATTTATTTTTGTCTAGATCGACCCCTCTGAGTGAACCTAGATACAGGCGTTCTCCCGACCTCTCCGGGCAGGCACGGATCAGATGCTCCTTACTGCCACAGTAGAAGCAGCTCCCCTCGGCACGGCGGAAATCCTGACGGGATTTGACCATCTTGGTCTGGTCGACCTGCATAGGCTCAGGAGAGTGTACCTGTGGAGAAACGGAAGGAATGACGGGTTCCTGGAAAGTAGGAGCTAGACGTGGAATCCTTCTCTCACGGGTGACCTCTTTGGCACGCTCCTGGAACCGTAGGTCAATCCGGGTGGCAAGGGTTATTAGATCATCGAGAGTGGTAGGAATGTCCCGACCAGCAAGTTCATCTTTAATACGGCCGGACAGACCCTCCCAGAAGACGGATACCAGGGCTTCGTTATCCCAGGCCAGCTCCGAGGCAAGGGTACGGAACCGTATGGCATATTGGCCCACGGTGAGGCTTCCCTGACGGAGGCGAAGCAGAGAAGATGCGGATGAGGTCCTCCGTCCGGGTTCGTCGAAGGCTTTCCGGAAAGCCATGAGAAAGGCAGGCAAGTCGGACACCAGGGGATCTCCTCTCTCCCATAGAGGATTTAGCCAGGCCAGGGCCTCCCCGGTGAGATGGGACATGATAAAGGCAATTTTGGCTCGGTCGGAGTTAAACTGGTGGGATAATAGTTCAAAATGCAGGGTGCACTGATTTATGAAGCCCCGAGCCAGGACGGAGTCGCCTCCGAAGCGAGGAGGTGCAGAGAGCCGGGGTCCGGAAAAGGATACCATGGTACTGGCGGAGGTTGTTGGTGGATCAGACAGAGTGTTCAGGCGAGTATTAACATTCCGCAGGTGACCCAGGATGGTCTCCTGTTGGGACCTCTGACGGGACAGTTCAAGACAGAGGTCCGAGAGCGAGGGAGCTTGGGTGCCACCGGGTTCCATGGCCCGAGCAAACTGTAACGGGTCCGGGAGGCGGAACCTCTGAGCTACTATACAAGGGGGCGGCCCTTGTAAGGGAGCGGGTGGCAGTCTCTGGGTGAACGGACAGGGAGTTACGGCAAGTGATCAGGGCAGTCTCTGGGTAAGGGGTAGGTACGACCTGTGATGGCAGAGCCTCCGGGTAGGCTAGCAGGCAGATGGTAGATGTGTGCTCCCAGGTGAGCAAGCGAGAGTCTCTGGAATAGCAGGTGGTCACGGCACGTGACAGCGGAACCTCCGGGCTGGCAGGCAGGTAGGTAACGGAGAAGCGCTCCCAGGTGAGCGGGCAAGAGTCTCTGGAATAGCTGGTGGTCACCGCACGTGACAACGGGACCTCCGGGCTGGCAAGCAGGCAGGTAACGGAGATGCGCTCCCAGGTGAGCGGGCAAGAGTCTCTGAGATAGCTGGTGGTCACAGCACGTGACAACGGAGCCTCCGGGCTGGCAAGCAGGCAGATAACGGAGAAGCGCTCCCAGGTGAGCGGGCAAGCTGGTCCATAGACAGACTGACCGGAGTAGTAAGGCAGACCGTCGGACCTCAGGCAAGCAGGCAGGTAGCTGATATGCGCTCCCAGGTGAGCGGGCAGGCTGGTCCTTTAGACAGACTGACAGGAGTAGTAAGGCAGACCGTCGGACCTCAGGCTGGCAGACAGGTAACAAGTATTCAGGCAGGAACCAGGCAGGTAACTAGCAGGAAACTGGCAGGAAACTGGCAGGTAACTGGCAGGTAACTGGCAACGGGACCTGAGGGCTGAAGCACAGGTGAGACACAGGTGCAAACAACATTGCTCGGGCACCTCCATTTTGGAGGAGGTGCCTTTTATATGATGAAGTCCTCCGGCCATTGGCCGGGGACTCTTTAGGGCGGCGCGCGCGGCCCCTTTAAGAGGAGGGGAGCGCGCGCGCGCCCTAAGCACAGGGGCCGGGAAGGAGCGCGCGCCGAGAGCAGAGCAGGAGGAGGACGCCGGGACGGAGCGCGCGCTGACAGCAGAGCGGGGAGAGGACGCCGGGCAGGAGCGCGCGCTGACAGCAGAGCGGGGAGAGGACGCCGGGCACGGAGCAGAGCGGTGAGGGGAGCAGCGTCCCTGCCTAGCAGAGGGCAGGGACGCCAGCGCTACAGGAAGTACCTGGTTCTCTGTCCTAGATCAGGGTAAAACATACCATCAAGGGTTTCTTGAAGAGTCCAGTAGACCCTTGACAGCATTCATCACACCGTGGGGTTTATATGAGTTGATCCGCATACCGTGTGGGCTCAGTTCAGCTCCAGCAGAATTCCAGAGGAGCATGGAGACATGTTTAGAAGGATTGAGGGATGATATCTGTCAGCCGTACTTGGATGACAATGTGGTACACAGCAAAACCTTCCGGGAGCATGTTGAAAACGTGAGGACCGTATCACAGCGGTATCAACAACACGGAGTTAAGTTGACCCCAAAGAAGTGTGAACTGTTCAAAAGGCAAATCTGATTTCTAGGGAAAATTGTGTCCGGAGAAGAATATACCATGGACCCAGCAGAAATCGCTCCAGTACTGGCCTTAAAAGACAAGCGGCCCTCTACTGTCGGAAAGTTGAGGCAGATCTTATGATTCCTCTCCTACTATCATACTTATGTTCAGAACTTGTCCAGGATTGCCTCCCCACTATACCTCCTCTTGAGGGGGACGACAGAGTCAACAACACCCATGGAGAAAAAGAAGAACGCGGGCAGGACCGGGCTTAAAAGAAACGCCGTTTCGTCCCAACACCCCATTCTCTGGACAGCAGACCACCAGGAGGTATTGGAAGAACTAATAGATTACCTGGCAAAACCACCCATCTTGGGATATCCTGATTTCAACTTACTATTTGTTCTTCATTGGGACACTTCTCATGTTGGAATGGGAGCTGCCCTGTATCAGCATCAAGATGGAAAATTGAGAGTCATCGGTTACGGTTCTAGAACGTTGACAGACGCCGAGAAGAATTACCATCTACATTCCAGAAAATTAAAGTTTCTGGCATTGAAATGGGCTATCTGTAAACGATTTAGAGATTATCTCTACTACATCAAAGAGTTTGTGGTATACACTGACAACAACCCTTTGACCTATGTCCTCACTACAGCCAAACTGAATGCAACAGGTCAGAGATGGGTTGCTGAACTAGCTGACTTCATTTCAGCATCAAGTACAGGCCAGGAAAATGCAATGCGGATTCTGACAGATTGTCGAGAATGTCACTAGAGCCTGAGGAGTTCATGCAAGAATGCTCAAAGGAAGTCAGTCTGGAAGCAATTGAGAGCACTACCCAAGCAGTTCAAGCTTATCAAGAGGAAGACACACCATTGTGGTGTCAGTTGACGGAGAAACCACCATAAAAGCGAGAGAACAAGATCACCCCGTGTCCATATAACAACTACCAAAAGGAAAAATCCATAGAGCACAATGGGAAGATCAGATAATTGGTAGAATACTACTTTATGTGGACCAAAATCAGTTTCCAAGTCAAGGGGAGAGAGATAATGAGTCACCAGCAGTATCTGTTTTAGTTAAAGAATGTACCATCCTCAGGAGAGTGAACTAAGTCCCGAGGCTCCAGAGTTTGTACCAAGGAGTACAGATAAACTCGAATTCAGATCTGATGATCGAACACCGGTCACTGGAGAGATCGATCGACACTCAGGAGAAGCGGAATTACCAGACCGCGTGGAACCAGGCGATTCCGGAGAAGTACAGGAACTTACAGAGGCAGTTCCAGGAGCATCTGAAGAAGCACGGTAGATGAGTGCAGCGGAAGAAACTCCTGTGACCGAAGAACCCATGGTATCTGAGGAACAACCCAGCAGGAGGATGTCGACTAGAGAAGTGAGGAGGCCCGTGATGCTGACGTATGACATTCACTTGGTGATCTGAGTCAAGTGCCAAGGACTGTCGACTGGAAACAGGTATCTCTGCCTACGGACCAGGTAAGCCCACTGGAGTGGGATTCACCACCCAGAGGCAGTATGGAAGATGTTGCCTGGTGGAAAGACTTGTTTTCATGCTTTGATTTTCCTTAAAAGACTTTGTAGAAACAAAGAACTGTTAAGGCCTAGTGAGAGAGCAAGCTGGTTGAAGACGTACAAAAAGCTCCAGCTGAAGAGACTCTGATTGTGTTGTGTTAATTGTTTATTTCTTACAGGAGTACTACAAGAAAAAGGTTGTAGAATAGGTTGTTATAAATGTTTATACATGTTATGCCAATTTGACAATGCCAATTTGTACATAAAGTTACTCAACTTTCACCACTGTCTCAGAATTGGTCAGATTGACCAATTAAGACGAATGTCGAGGACAACATTCAAAAAGGAGGGAAGAGTGTGACATGCAGAAGTAGTGCTGTTGCTTCAAAAGCATCCAGCAACTATTAGAAATAACACAAACACAAGAGACAGGAAGTGTTGTGCTTCAGAAGCATTCAGCAACTAGAGGGGTTAACACAGTTACAGGAGACAGGGAGTGTTTTAGCAGAGCCCCAGGGGCATTGTGGGGAACTTGTTATTGTAGTCTGGCTGAAGTCAAAGAGAGAGGCGGTGTGTTATCTGTATCTGACAGAAGGCAACTGAACAGGATTCAGATCAGGAGAGAAACTAAACACATGTCAGATTAGTTCAGGGAGTTAACAGTGCAGAGTATTATCAGGCAGGAAGATAAGTACTGGAAGGAATGTTGTCACAGGGATCATCTCCCTCATCAAACCCTCCCCCACTTCGTCTCCATGCAGGATAAAGAATGCTGTGTACTATTGCGTCCTTGTGAAGGAAAAGCCTTTGGTTGTGTATGCATAGAAGTGTGCTGCTAATAGATCTAATCTATGCTGAATTATGCTACTGAAGAGACTTGTGAAGAAACTACTGTATTGTTACTGGAGCCGGTTGCTCAAGAAACTCAGACTTACTGTAATGAAGATCGTTCCTGTAATATCCCTGAATTGCACTGGCTGTGCTTCAGTTTAAATTCCACTGTTAAACTATTGAAAAAGACTCTTGTCAGATGTGTCTGGTCAGCAATTGAATCTATCATGTGCCTGAGAGAAGCTGCAGTCTATGGTCGCCCTGAGTAACGGTTCCCCCAGGATTCCAAAGAATTCATGAAACCCGTCTCGCCCCTATCTGAACTTCGGCGGCGTGCGTGTAACACATCCATAGTAGTATAATGCACCCCATAAACATCCATAGTAGTATAATGCACCCATAGACATCCATAGTAGTATAATGCACCCCATAGAAATTCATAGTAATATAATGCACCCCATAGACATCCATAGTAGTATAATGCACCCCATAGACATCCATAGTAGTATAATACATCCATAGAAGTATAACGCACCCCATAGACATCCATAGTAGTATAATGCATTCCCATAGACATCCATGGTAGTATAATACATCCATAGTAGTATAACGCACCCCATAGACATTCATAGTAATATGGCCAATGATTTTTAAAAACACATAAATAAATACTCACGTTCCTTTGCTCCCGTGCCGCGCACTTCCTCTTGTGAAGCCAGCAGGTCTCGGCATGCGATGGGAGCGTGTGACGTCACTGCCATACGCCCCGTTACATGCACGCCGATGTCAGCTGTTGGCCTCTGATTGGCTGGCAGCATGTATTATGGTATGCGGACCCGCACACCGCAATACACTTCAGCTGTGTATGCGCACATCCAGCTGAAGCTTTTGCTGGCTTAGGCAGGCCCCGGCTCTCACCCGCCGGGCCTGGTCGCAGCGGCGACTGCTGCGACTGCGGTCATTACTCCCCTGCTTGTACCACTGTATAATACGATGTATTGACCTTGTACTAATGTATAATATGATGTATGGACCTTGTACTACTGTATAATATGAGGTATTGACCTTGTACCACTGTATAATATGCTGTATGGACCTTTTACCGCTGTATAATATGATGTATTGACCTTGTACTAATGTATAATATGCTGTATGGACCTTGTACTACTGAATAATATGCTGTATGGACCTTGTACTACTGAATAATATGCTGTATGGACCTTGTACTACTGTATAATATGAGGTATTGACCTTGTACTAATGTATAATATGCTGTATGGACCTTGTACTACTGTATAATATGATGCATTGACCTTGTACCGCTGTATAATATGCTGTATGGACCTTGTACTGTTGTATAATATGCTATATGGACCTTGTACCGCTGTATAATATGCTGTATGGACCTTGTACTAATGTATAATATGCTGTATGGACCTTGTACCACTGTAGAATATGTTGTATGGACCTTGTCCTGCTGTATAATATGATGTATGGACCTTGCACTAATGTATAATATGCTGTATGGACCTTGTACTAATGTATAATATTCTGTATGAACATTGTACTACTGTATAATATGCTGTATGGACCTTGTACCACTGTATAATATGCTGTATGGACCTTGCACTAATGTATAATATGCTGTATGGACCTTGCACTACTGTATAATATGAGGTATTGACCATGTACTAATGTATAATATGCTGTATGGACCTTGTACTGCTGTATAATATGCTGTATGGACCTTGTACTACTGTATAATATGCTGTATGGACCTTGCACTAATGTAGAATATGCTGTATGGACCTTGTACCACTGTAGAATATGTTGTATGGACCTTGTACTGCTGTATAATATGCTGTATGGACCTTGTACTAATGTATAATATGCTGTATGGACCTTGCACTACTGTATAATATGCTGTATGGACCTTGTACTAATGTATAATATACTGTATGGACCTTGTACCACTGTATAATATGCTGTATGGACCTTGTACCGCTGTATAATATGATGTATGGACCTTGCACTAATGTATAATATGCTGTATGGAACTTGTACCACTGTATAATATGCTGTATGGACCTTGCACTAATGTATAATATGCTGTATGGACCTTGCACTACTGTATAATATGAGGTATTGACCTTGTACTAATGTATAATATGCTGTATGGACCTTGTACTGCTGTATAATATGCTGTATGGACCTTGTACTACTGTATAATATGCTGTATGGACCTTGCACTAATGTATAATATGCTGTATGGACCTTGTACCACTGTAGAATATGTTGTATGGACCTTGTGCTGCTGTATAATATGCTGTATGGACCTTGTACTAATGTATAATATGCTGTATGGACCTTGCACTACTGTATAATATGATGTATTGACCTTGTACTAATGTATAATATGCTGTATGGACGTTGTACCACTGTATAATATGCTGTATGGACCTTGTACTAATGTATAATATACTGTATGGACCTTGTACCACTGTATAATATGCTGTATGGACCTTGTACCGCTGTATAATATGATGTATTGACCTTGTACTAATGTATAATATGCTGTATGGACCTTGTACCACTGTAGAATATGTTGTATGGACCTTGTACTGCTGTATAATATGCTGTATGGACCTTGTACTAATGTATAATATGCTGTATGGACCTTGTACTAATGTATAATATACTGTATGGACCTTGTACTGCTGTATAATATGCTGTATGGACCTTATACTAATGTATAATATGCTGTATGGACCTTGTACTAATGTATAATATGCTGTATGGACATTGTACCACTGTATATGTTTTATGGACCTTGTCCTGCTGTATAATATGATGTATTGACCTTGTACTAATGTATAATATGCTGCATGGACCTTGCACTACTGTATAATATGATGTATTGACCTTGTACTAATGTATAATATGCTGTATGGACCTTGTACCACTGTATAATATGCTGTATGGACCTTGTACTAATGCATAATATACTGTATGGACCTTGTACCACTGTATAATATGTTGTATGGACCTTGTACTGCTGTATAATATGCTGTATGGACCTTGCACTAATGTATAATATGCTGTATGGACCTTGTACTAATGTATAATATGCTGTATGGACCTTGCACTAATGTATAATATGCTGTATGGACCTTGTACTACTGTATAATATGCTGTATGGACCTTGTACTAATGTATAATATGCTGTATGGACCTTGTACTAATGTATAATATGCTGTATGGACCTTGTACTACTGTAGAATATGTTGTATGGACCTTGTACTGCTGTATAATATGCTGTATGGACCTTGTACTAATGTATAATATGCTGTATGGACCTTGTACTAATGTATAATATGCTGTATGGACCTTGTACTACTGTATAATATGCTGTATGGACCTTGCACTACTGTATAATATGTTGTATGGACACTGTACCACTGTATAATATATTGTATGGACCTTGTACTAATGTATAATATAATATATGAACCTTGTACTGTTGTATGATATGCTGTATGGACCTTGTACTAATGTATAATATTCTGTATGAACCTTGTACTACTGTATAATATGCTGTATGGACCTTGTACCACTGTATAATATGCTGTATGGACCTTCCACTAATGTATAATATGAGGTATTGACCTTGTACTAATGGATAATATGCTGTATGGACCTTGTACTGCTGTATAATATGCTGTATGGACCTTGCACTAATGTATAATATGTTGTATGGACCTTGTACCACTGTATAATATGCTGTATGGACCTTGCACTAATGTATAATATGCTGTATGGACCTTGCACTACTGTATAATATGAGGTATTGACCTTGTACTAATGTATAATATGCTGTATGGACCTTGTACTGCTGTATAATATGCTGTATGGACCTTGCACTAATGTATAATATGCTGTATGGACCTTGTACCACTGTAGAATATGTTGTATGGACCTTGTACTACTGTATAATATGCTGTATGGACCTTGTACTAATGTATAATATGATGTATTGACCTTGTACCACTGTATAATATGCTGTATGGACCTTGTACTGCTGTATAATATGATGTATTGACCTTGTACTAATGTATAATATGCTGTATGGACCTTGCACTACTGTATAATATGATGTATTGACCTTGTACTAATGTATAATATGTTGTATGGACCTTGTACCGGTGTATAATATGATGTATTGACCTTGTACTAATGTATAATATGCTGTATGGACCTTGTACTACTGTATAATATGTTGTATGGACCTTGTACTGCTGTATAATATGATGTATGGACCTTGCACTAATGTATAATATGCTGTATGGACCTTGTACTAATGTATAATATTCTGTATGAACCTTGTACTACTGTATAATATGCTGTATGGACCTTGTACCACTGTATAATATGCTGTATGGACCTTGCACTAATGTATAATATGCTGTATGGACCTTGCACTACTGTATAATATGAGGTATTGACCTTGTACTAATGTATAATATGCTGTATGGACCTTGTACTGCTGTATAATATGCTGTATGGACCTTGTACTACTGTATAATATGCTGTATGGACCTTGCACTAATGTAGAATATGCTGTATGGACCTTGCACTACTGTATAATATGCTGTATGGACCTTGTACCACTGTAGAATATGTTGTATGGACCTTGTACTGCTGTATAATATGCTGTATGGACCTTGTACTAATGTATAATATGCTGTATGGACCTTGCACTACTGTATAATATGATGTATTGACCTTGTACTAATGTATAATATGCTGTATGGACCTTGCACTACTGTATAATATGATGTATTGACCTTGTACTAATGTATAATATGCTGTATGGACCTTGTACCACTGTATAATATGCTGTATGGACCTTGTACTAATGTATAATATACTGTATGGACCTTGTACCACTGTATAATATGCTGTATGGACCTTGTACCGCTGTATAATATGATGTATGGACCTTGCACTAATGTATAATATGCTGTATGGACCTTGTACCACTGTATAATATGCTGTATGGACCTTGCACTAATGTATAATATGCTGTATGGACCTTGCACTACTGTATAATATGAGGTATTGACCTTGTACCACTGTAGAATATGTTGTATGGACCTTGTGCTGCTGTATAATATGCTGTATGGACCTTGTACTAATGTATAATATGCTGTATGGACCTTGCACTACTGTATAATATGATGTATTGACCTTGTACTAATGTATAATATGCTGTATGGACCTTGTACCACTGTATAATATGCTGTATGGACCTTGTACTAATGTATAATATACTGTATGGACCTTGTACCACTGTATAATATGCTGTATGGACCTTGTACCGCTGTATAATATGATGTATTGACCTTGTACTAATGTATAATATGCTGTATGGACCTTGTACCACTGTAGAATATGTTGTATGGACCTTGTACTGCTGTATAATATGCTGTATGGACCTTGTACTAATGTATAATATGCTGTATGGACCTTGTACTAATGTATAATATACTGTATGGACCTTGTACTGCTGTATGATATGCTGTATGGACCTTGTACTGCTGTATAATATACTGTATGGACCTTGTACTAATGTATAATATGCTGTATGGACCTTGTACTGCTGTATAATATGCTGTATGGACCTTGTACTAATGTATAATATGCTGTATGGACCTTGTACTAATGTATAATATGCTGTATGGACATTGTACCACTGTATATGTTTTATGGACCTTGTCCTGCTGTATAATATGATGTATTGACCTTGTACTAATGTATAATATGCTGTATGGACCTTGTACTAATGTATAATATGCTGTATGGACCTTGTCCTGCTGTATAATATGCTGTATGGACCTTGTACTACTGTATAATATGCTGTATGGACCTTGCACTAATGTATAATATGCTGTATGGACCTTGTACCACTGTAGAATATGTTGTATGGACCTTGTGCTGCTGTATAATATGCTGTATGGACCTTGTACTAATGTATAATATGCTGTATGGACCTTGCACTACTGTATAATATGATGTATTGACCTTGTACTAATGTATAATATGCTGTATGGACCTTGTACCACTGTATAATATGCTGTATGGACCTTGTACTACTGTATAATATGCTGTATGGACCTTGCACTAATGTATAATATGCTGTATGGACCTTGTACCACTGTAGAATATGTTGTATGGACCTTGTGCTGCTGTATAATATGCTGTATGGACCTTGTACTAATGTATAATATGCTGTATGGACCTTGTACTACTGTATAATATGCTGTATGGACCTTGCACTAATGTAGAATATGCTGTATGGACCTTGTACCACTGTAGAATATGTTGTATGGACCTTGTACTGCTGTATAATATGCTGTATGGACCTTGTACTAATGTATAATATGCTGTATGGACCTTGCACTACTGTATAATATGATGTATTGACCTTGTACTAATGTATAATATGCTGTATGGACCTTGCACTACTGTATAATATGATGTATTGACCTTGTACTAATGTATAATATGCTGTATGGACCTTGTACCACTGTATAATATGCTGTATGGACCTTGTACTAATGTATAATATACTGTATGGACCTTGTACCACTGTATAATATGCTGTATGGACCTTGTACCGCTGTATAATATGATGTATGGACCTTGCACTAATGTATAATATGCTGTATGGACCTTGTACCACTCTATAATATGCTGTATGGACCTTGCACTAATGTATAATATGTTGTATGGACCTTGCACTACTGTATAATATGAGGTATTGACCTTGTACTAATGTATAATATGCTGTATGGACCTTGTACTGCTGTATAATATGCTGTATGGACCTTGTACTACTGTATAATATGCTGTATGGACCTTGCTCTAATGTATAATATGCTGTATGGACCTTGTACCACTGTAGAATATGTTGTATGGACCTTGTGCTGCTGTATAATATGCTGTATGGACCTTGTACTAATGTATAATATGCTGTATGGACCTTGTACTACTGTATAATATGCTGTATGGACCTTGCACTAATGTAGAATATGCTGTATGGACCTTGTACCACTGTAGAATATGTTGTATGGACCTTGTACTGCTGTATAATATGCTGTATGGACCTTGTACTAATGTATAATATGCTGTATGGACCTTGCACTACTGTATAATATGATGTATTGACCTTGTACTAATGTATAATATGCTGTATGGACCTTGCACTACTGTATAATATGATGTATTGACCTTGTACTAATGTATAATATGCTGTATGGACCTTGTACCACTGTATAATATGCTGTATGGACCTTGTACTAATGTATAATATACTGTATGGACCTTGTACCACTGTATAATATGCTGTATGGACCTTGTACCGCTGTATAATATGATGTATGGACCTTGCACTAATGTATAATATGCTGTATGGACCTTGTACCACTGTATAATATGCTGTATGGACCTTGCACTAATGTATAATATGCTGTATGGACCTTGCACTACTGTATAATATGAGGTATTGACCTTGTACTAATGTATAATATGCTGTATGGACCTTGCTCTAATGTATAATATGCTGTATGGACCTTGTACCACTGTAGAATATGTTGTATGGACCTTGTGCTGCTGTATAATATGCTGTATGGACCTTGTACTAATGTATAATATGCTGTATGGACCTTGTACTAATGTATAATATGCTGTATGGACCTTGTACTAATGTATAATATGCTGTATGGACCTTGCACTACTGTATAATATGATGTATTGACCTTGTACTAATGTATAATATGCTGTATGGACCTTGTACCACTGTATAATATGCTGTATGGACCTTGTACAAATGTATAATATACTGTATGGACCTTGTACCACTGTATAATATGCTGTATGGACCTTGTACCACTGTATAATATGATGTATTGACCTTGTACTAATGTATAATATGCTGTATGGACCTTGTACCACTGTAGAATATGTTGTATGGACCTTGTACTGCTGTATAATATGCTGTATGGACCTTGTACTAATGTATAATATGCTGTATGGACCTTGTACTAATGTATAATATACTGTATGGACCTTGTACTGCTGTATAATATGCTGTATGGACCTTATACTAATGTATAATATGCTGTATGGACCTTGTACTAATGTATAATATGCTGTATGGACCTTGTACTGCTGTATAATATGCTGTATGGACCTTGTACTAATGTATAATATGCTGTATTGACCTTGTACTAATGTATAATATGCTGTATGGACCTTGTACTAATGTATAATATGCTGTATGGACATTGTACCACTGTATATGTTTTATGGACCTTGTCCTGCTGTATAATATGATGTATTGACCTTGTACTAATGTATAATATGCTGTATGGACCTTGTACTGCTGTATAATATGCTGTATGGACCTTGTACTAATGTATAATATGCTGTATTGACCTTGTACTAATGTATAATATGCTGTATGGACCTTATACTAATGTATAATATGCTCTATGGACCTTGTACTAATGTATAATATGCTGTATTGACCTTGTACTAATGTATAATATGCTGTATGGACCTTGTACTAATGTATAATATGCTGTATGGACATTGTACCACTGTATATGTTTTATGGACCTTGTCCTGCTGTATAATATGATGTATTGACTTTGTACTAATGTATAATATGCTGTATGGACCTTGCACTACTGTATAATATGATGTATTGACCTTGTACTAATGTATAATATGCTGTATGGACCTTGTACCAATGTATAATATGCTGTATGGACCTTGTACTAATGTATAATATACTGTATGGACCTTGTACCACTGTATAATATGCTGTATGGACATTGTACCGCTGTATAATATGATGTATTGACCTTGTACTAATGTATAATATGTTGTATGGACCTTGTACTGCTGTATAATATGCTGTATGGACCTTGTACTAATGTATAATATGCTGTATGGACCTTGTACTAATGTATAATATGCTGTATGGACCTTGCACTAATGTATAATATGCTGTATGGACCTTGTACTACTGTATAATATGCTGTATGGACCTTGTACTAATGTATAATATGCTGTATGGACCTTGTACTACTGTATAATATGCTGTATGGACCTTGTACTACTGTATAATATGATGTATTGACCTTGTACTAATGTATAATATGCTGTACGGACCTTGTACTAATGTATAATATACTGTATGGACATTGTACTGCTGTATAATATGCTGTATGAACCTTGTACTAATGTATAATATGCTGTATGGACATTGTACTAATGTATAATATGCTGTATGGACATTGTACCACTGTATATGTTTTATGGACCTTGTCCTGCTGTATAATATGCTGTATGGACCTTGTACTAATGTATAATATGCTGTATGGACATTGTACCACTGTATATGTTTTATGGACCTTGTCCTGCTGTATAATATGCTGTATGGACCTTGCACTACTGTATAATATGATGTATTGACCTTGTACTAATGTATAATATGCTGTAAGGACCTTGTACTGCTATATAATATGCTGTATGGACCTTGTACTGCTGTATAATATGCTGTATGGACCTTGTACCACTGTATAATATGCTGTATGGACCTTGTACTAATGTATAATATGCTGTATGGACCTTGTACCGCTGTATAATATGATGCATTGACCTTGTACTAATGTATAATATGCTGTATGGACCTTGTACCACTGTATAATATGTTGTATGGACCTTGTCCTGCTGTATAATATGCTGTATGGACCTTGTACCACTGTATAATATGTTGTATGGACCTTGTCCTGCTGTATAATATGCTGCATGGACCTTGTCCTGTTGTATAATATGCTGTATGGACCTTGTACTGATGTATAATATGCAGTATGGACCTTGTACTGCTGTATAATATATTGTATGGACCTTGTTCTAATGTATAATATAATATATGAACCTTGTACCACTGTATAATATGCTGTATGGACCTTGTACTAATGTATAATATAATATATGAACCTTGTACCACTGTATAATATGCTGTATGGACCTTGTACTAATGTATAATATAATATATGAACCTTGTACCACTGTATAATATGCTGTATGGACCTTGTACCTGTATAATATGATGTATTGACCTTGTACTAATGTATAATATGCTGTATGGACCTTGCACTACTGTATAATATGATGTATTGACCTTGTACTAATGTATAATATGTTGTATGGACCTTGTACCGGTGTATAATATGCTGTATGGACCTTGCACTACTGTATAATATGAGGTATTGACCTTGTCCTGCTGTATAATATGCTGTATGGACCTTGTACCACTGTATAATATGTTGTATGGACCTTGTCCTGCTGTATAATATGCTGCATGGACCTTGTACTAATGTATAATATGCTGTATGGACCTTGTACTACTGTATAATATGTTGTATGGACCTTGTACTGCTGTATAATATGATGTATGGACCTTGCACTAATGTATAATATGCTGTATGGACCTTGTACTAATGTATAATATTCTGTATGAACCTTGTACTACTGTATAATATGCTGTATGGACCTTGTACCACTGTATAATATGCTGTATGGACCTTGCACTAATGTATAATATGCTGTATGGACCTTGCACTACTGTATAATATGAGGTATTGACCTTGTACTAATGTATAATATGCTGTATGGACCTTGTACTGCTGTATAATATGCTGTATGGACCTTGTACTACTGTATAATATGCTGTATGGACCTTGCACTAATGTAGAATATGCTGTATGGACCTTGCACTACTGTATAATATGCTGTATGGACCTTGCACTAATGTATAATATGCTGTATGGACCTTGCACTACTGTATAATATGAGGTATTGACCTTGTACCACTGTAGAATATGTTGTATGGACCTTGTGCTGCTGTATAATATGCTGTATGGACCTTGTACTAATGTATAATATGCTGTATGGACCTTGCACTACTGTATAATATGATGTATTGACCTTGTACTAATGTATAATATGCTGTATGGACCTTGTACCACTGTATAATATGCTGTATGGACCTTGTACTAATATATAATATACTGTATGGACCTTGTACCACTGTATAATATGCTGTATGGACCTTGTACCGCTGTATAATATGATGTATTGACCTTGTACTAATGTATAATATGCTGTATGGACCTTGTACCACTGTAGAATATGTTGTATGGATCTTGTGCTGCTGTATAATATGCTGTATGGACCTTGTACTAATGTATAATATGCTGTATGGACCTTGCACTACTGTATAATATGATGTATTGACCTTGTACTAATGTATAATATGCTGTATGGACCTTGTACCACTGTATAATATGCTGTATGGACCTTGTACTAATGTATAATATACTGTATGGACCTTGTACCACTGTATAATATGCTGTATGGACCTTGTACCGCTGTATAATATGATGTATTGACCTTGTACTAATGTATAATATGCTGTATGGACCTTGTACCACTGTAGAATATGTTGTATGGACCTTGTACTGCTGTATAATATGCTGTATGGACCTTGTACTAATGTATAATATGCTGTATGGACCTTGTACTAATGTATAATATACTGTATGGACCTTGTACTGCTGTATGATATGCTGTATGGACCTTGTACTGCTGTATAATATACTGTATGGACCTTGTACTAATGTATAATATGCTGTATGGACCTTGTACTAATGTATAATATGCTGTATGGACCTTGTCCTGCTGTATAATATGCTGTATGGACCTTGTACTAATGTATAATATGCTGTATGGACCTTGTACTAATGTATAATATGCTGTATGGACATTGTACCACTGTATATGTTTTATGGACCTTGTCCTGCTGTATAATATGATGTATTGACCTTGTACTAATGTATAATATGCTGTATGGACCTTGCACTACTGTATAATATGATGTATTGACCTTGTACTAATGTATAATATGCTGTATGGACCTTGTACCACTGTATAATATGCTGTATGGACCTTGTACTACTGTATAATATGCTGTATGGACCTTGCACTAATGTATAATATGCTGTATGGACCTTGTACCACTGTAGAATATGTTATATGGACCTTGTGCTGCTGTATAATATGCTGTATGGACCTTGTACTAATGTATAATATGCTGTATGGACCTTGTACTACTGTATAATATGCTGTATGGACCTTGCACTAATGTAGAATATGCTGTATGGACCTTGTACCACTGTAGAATATGTTGTATGGACCTTGTACTGCTGTATAATATGCTGTATGGACCTTGTACTAATGTATAATATGCTGTATGGACCTTGCACTACTGTATAATATGATGTATTGACCTTGTACTAATGTATAATATGCTGTATGGACCTTGCACTACTGTATAATATGATGTATTGACCTTGTACTAATGTATAATATGCTGTATGGACCTTGTACCACTGTATAATATGCTGTATGGACCTTGTACTAATGTATAATATACTGTATGGACCTTGTACCACTGTATAATATGCTGTATGGACCTTGTACCGCTGTATAATATGATGTATGGACCTTGCACTAATGTATAATATGCTGTATGGACCTTGTACCACTGTATAATATGCTGTATGGACCTTGCACTAATGTATAATATGCTGTATGGACCTTGCACTACTGTATAATATGAGGTATTGACCTTGTACTAATGTATAATATGCTGTATGGACCTTGTACTGCTGTATAATATGCTGTATGGACCTTGTACTACTGTATAATATGCTGTATGGACCTTGCTCTAATGTATAATATGCTGTATGGACCTTGTACCACTGTAGAATATGTTGTATGGACCTTGTGCTGCTGTATAATATGCTGTATGGACCTTGTACTAATGTATAATATGCTGTATGGACCTTGCACTACTGTATAATATGATGTATTGACCTTGTACTAATGTATAATATGCTGTATGGACCTTGTACCACTGTATAATATGCTGTATGGACCTTGTACTAATGTATAATATACTGTATGGACCTTGTACCACTGTATAATATGCTGTATGGACCTTGTACTGCTGTATAATATGATGTATGGACCTTGTACTAATGTATAATATGCTGTATGGACCTTGTACTAATGTATAATATGCTGTATGGACCTTGTACTAATGTATAATATGCTGTATGGACCTTGTACCACTGTAGAATATGTTGTATGGACCTTGTGCTGCTGTATAATATGCTGTATGGACCTTGTACTAATGTATAATATGCTGTATGGACCTTGCACTACTGTATAATATGATGTATTGACCTTGTACTAATGTATAATATGCTGTATGGACCTTGTACCACTGTATAATATGCTGTATGGACCTTGTACTAATGTATAATATACTGTATGGACCTTGTACCACTGTATAATATGCTGTATGGACCTTGTACCACTGTATAATATGATGTATTGACCTTGTACTAATGTATAATATGCTGTATGGACCTTGTACCACTGTAGAATATGTTGTATGGACCTTGTACTGCTGTATAATATGCTGTATGGACCTTGTACTAATGTATAATATGCTGTATGGACCTTGTACTAATGTATAATATACTGTATGGACCTTGTACTGCTGTATAATATGCTGTATGGACCTTATACTAATGTATAATATGCTGTATGGACCTTGTACTAATGTATAATATGCTGTATGGACCTTGTACTGCTGTATAATATGCTGTATGGACCTTGTACTAATGTATAATATGCTGTATTGACCTTGTACTAATGTATAATATGCTGTATGGACCTTGTACTAATGTATAATATGCTGTATGGACATTGTACCACTGTATATGTTTTATGGACCTTGTCCTGCTGTATAATATGATGTATTGACCTTGTACTAATGTAAAATATGCTGTATGGACCTTGTACTGCTGTATAATATGCTGTATGGACCTTGTACTAATGTATAATATGCTGTATGGACCTTATACTAATGTATAATATGCTCTATGGACCTTGTACTAATGTATAATATGCTGTATTGACCTTGTACTAATGTATAATATGCTGTATGGACCTTGTACTAATGTATAATATGCTGTATGGACATTGTACCACTGTATATGTTTTATGGACCTTGTCTGCTGTATAATATGATGTATTGACTTTGTACTAATGTATAATATGCTGTATGGACCTTGCACTACTGTATAATATGATGTATTGACCTTGTACTAATGTATAATATGCTGTATGGACCTTGTACCAATGTATAATATGCTGTATGGACCTTGTACTAATGTATAATATACTGTATGGACCTTGTACCACTGTATAATATGCTGTATGGACATTGTACCGCTGTATAATATGATGTATTGACCTTGTACTAATGTATAATATGCTGCATGGACCTTGTACCACTGTATAATATGTTGTATGGACCTTGTACTGCTGTATAATATGCTGTATGGACCTTGTACTAATGTATAATATGCTGTATGGACCTTGTACTAATGTATAATATGCTGTATGGACCTTGCACTAATGTATAATATGCTGTATGGACCTTGTACTACTGTATAATATGCTGTATGGACCTTGTACTAATGTATAATATGCTGTATGGACCTTGTACTACTGTATAATATGATGTATTGACCTTGTACTAATGTATAATATGCTGTACGGACCTTGTACTAATGTATAATATACTGTATGGACATTGTACTGCTGTATAATATGCTGTAAGAACCTTGTACTAATGTATAATATGCTGTATGGACATTGTACTAATGTATAATATGCTGTATGGACATTGTACCACTGTATATGTTTTATGGACCTTGTCCTGCTGTATAATATGCTGTATGGACCTTGTACTAATGTATAATATGCTGTATGGACATTGTACCACTGTATATGTTTTATGGACCTTGTCCTGCTGTATAATATGCTGTATGGACCTTGCACTACTGTATAATATGATGTATTGACCTTGTACTAATGTATAATATGCTGTAAGGACCTTGTACTGCTATATAATATGCTGTATGGACCTTGTACCACTGTATAATATGCTGTATGGACCTTGTACTAATGTATAATATACTGTATGGACCTTGTACCACTGTATAGTATGCTGTATGGACCTTGTACTAATGTATAATATGCTGTATGGACCTTGTACCGCTGTATAATATGCTGTATGGACCTTGTACTAATGTATAATATACTGTATGGACCTTGTACCACTGTATAGTATGCTGTATGGACCTTGTACTAATGTATAATATGCTGTATGGACCTTGTACCGCTGTATAATATGATGCATTGACCTTGTACTAATGTATAATATGCTGTATGGACCTTGTACCACTGTATAATATGTTGTATGGACCTTGTCCTGCTGTATAATATGCTGTATGGACCTTGTACCACTGTATAATATGTTGTATGGACCTTGTCCTGCTGTATAATATGCTGCATGGACCTTGTCCTGTTGTATAATATGCAGTATGGACCTTGTACTGCTGTATAATATATTGTATGGACCTTGTTCTAATGTATAATATAATATATGAACCTTGTACCACTGTATAATATGCTGTATGGACCTTGTACTAATGTATAATATAATATATGAACCTTGTACCACTGTATAATATGCTGTATGGACCTTGTACTAATGTATAATATAATATATGAACCTTGTACCACTGTATAATATGCTGTATGGACCTTGTACCACTGTATAATATGTTGTATGGACCTTGTACTGCTGTATAATATATTGTATGGACCTTGTACTAATGTATAATATAATATATGAACCTTGTACCACTGTATAATATGCTGTATGGACCTTGTACCACTGTATAATATGTTGTATGGACCTTGTACTGCTGTATAATATATTGTATGGACCTTGTACTAATGTATAATATAATATATGAACCTTGTACCACTGTATAATATGCTGTATGGACCTTGTACTAATGTATAATATGCTGTATGGACCTTGTACTAATGTATAATATACTGTATGGACCTTGTACTGCTGTATGATATGCTGTATGGACCTTGTACTGCTGTATAATATACTGTATGGACCTTGTACTAATGTATAATATGCTGTATGGACCTTGTACTAATGTATAATATGCTGTATGGACCTTGTACTGCTGTATAATATGCTGTATGGACCTTGTACTAATGTATAATATGCTGTATGGACCTTGTACTAATGTATAATATGCTGTATGGACATTGTACCACTGTATATGTTTTATGGACCTTGTCCTGCTGTATAATATGCTGTATGGACCTTGTACTGCTGTATAATATACTGTATGGACCTTGTACTAATGTATAATATGCTGTATGGACCTTGTACTAATGTATAATATGCTGTATGGACCTTGTACTGCTGTATAATATGCTGTATGGACCTTGTACTAATGTATAATATGCTGTATGGACCTTGTACTAATGTATAATATGCTGTATGGACATTGTACCACTGTATATGTTTTATGGACCTTGTCCTGCTGTATAATATGTTGTATGGACCTTGTACTGCTGTATAATATGCTGTATGGACCTTGTACTGATATATAATATGCAGTAGGGACCTTGTACTGCTGTATAATATATTGTATGGACCTTGTTCTAATGTATAATATAATATATGAACCTTGTACCACTGTATAATATGCTGTATGGACCTTGTACTAATGTATAATATAATATATGAACCTTGTACCACTGTATAATATGCTGTATGGACCTTGTACTAATGTATAATATAATATATGAACCTTGTACCACTGTATAATATGCTGTATGGACCTTGTACCACTGTATAATATGTTGTATGGACCTTGTACTGCTGTATAATATATTGTATGGACCTTGTACTAATGTATAATATAATATATGAACCTTGTACCACTGTATAATATGCTGTATGGACCTTGTACCACTGTATAATATGTTGTATGGACCTTGTACTGCTGTATAATATATTGTATGGACCTTGTACTAATGTATAATATAATATATGAACCTTGTACCACTGTATAATATGCTGTATGGACCTTGTACTAATGTATAATATGCTGTATGGACCTTGTACTAATGTATAATATGCTGTATGGACCTTGTACTACTGTAGAATATGTTGTATGGACCTTGTACTGCTGTATAATATGCTGTATGGACCTTGTACTAATGTATAATATACTGTATGGACCTTGTACTGCTGTATGATATGCTGTATGGACCTTGTACTGCTGTATAATATACTGTATGGACCTTGTACTAATGTATAATATGCTGTATGGACCTTGTACTAATGTATAATATGCTGTATGGACCTTGTACTGCTGTATAATATGCTGTATGGACCTTGTACTAATGTATAATATGCTGTATGGACCTTGTACTAATGTATAATATGCTGTATGGACATTGTACCACTGTATATGTTTTATGGACCTTGTCCTGCTGTATAATATGATGTATTGACCTTGTACTAATGTATAATATGCTGTATGGACCTTGCACTACTGTATAATATGATGTATTGACCTTGTACTAATGTATAATATGCTGTATGGACCTTGTACCACTGTATAATATTCTGTATGGACCTTGTACTACTGTATAATATGCTGTATGGACCTTGCACTAATGTATAAT
Organism: Phyllobates terribilis; assembly: GCF_046119375.1. Taxonomy (NCBI): domain Eukaryota; kingdom Metazoa; phylum Chordata; class Amphibia; order Anura; family Dendrobatidae; genus Phyllobates; species Phyllobates terribilis. The sequence goes on along the minus strand of NW_027362763.1, from coordinate 453,490,740 downwards.
ATGCTGTATGGACCTTGTACCACTGTAGAATATGTTGTATGGACCTTGTGCTGCTGTATAATATGCTGTATGGACCTTGTACTAATGTATAATATGCTGTATGGACCTTGTACTACTGTATAATATGCTGTATGGACCTTGCACTAATGTAGAATATGCTGTATGGACCTTGTACCACTGTAGAATATGTTGTATGGACCTTGTACTGCTGTATAATATGCTGTATGGACCTTGTACTAATGTATAATATGCTGTATGGACCTTGTACTAATGTATAATATGCTGTATGGACATTGTACCACTGTATATGTTTTATGGACCTTGTCCTGCTGTATAATATGCTGTATGGACCTTGTACTGCTGTATAATATACTGTATGGACCTTGTACTAATGTATAATATGCTGTATGGACCTTGTACTAATGTATAATATGCTGTATGGACCTTGTACTGCTGTATAATATGCTGTATGGACCTTGTACTAATGTATAATATGCTGTATGGACCTTGTACTAATGTATAATATGCTGTATGGACATTGTACCACTGTATATGTTTTATGGACCTTGTCCTGCTGTATAATATGTTGTATGGACCTTGTACTGCTGTATAATATGCTGTATGGACCTTGTACTGATATATAATATGCAGTAGGGACCTTGTACTGCTGTATAATATATTGTATGGACCTTGTTCTAATGTATAATATAATATATGAACCTTGTACCACTGTATAATATGCTGTATGGACCTTGTACTAATGTATAATATAATATATGAACCTTGTACCACTGTATAATATGCTGTATGGACCTTGTACTAATGTATAATATAATATATGAACCTTGTACCACTGTATAATATGCTGTATGGACCTTGTACCACTGTATAATATGTTGTATGGACCTTGTACTGCTGTATAATATATTGTATGGACCTTGTACTAATGTATAATATAATATATGAACCTTGTACCACTGTATAATATGCTGTATGGACCTTGTACCACTGTATAATATGTTGTATGGACCTTGTACTGCTGTATAATATATTGTATGGACCTTGTACTAATGTATAATATAATATATGAACCTTGTACCACTGTATAATATGCTGTATGGACCTTGTACTAATGTATAATATGCTGTATGGACCTTGTACTAATGTATAATATGCTGTATGGACCTTGTACTACTGTAGAATATGTTGTATGGACCTTGTACTGCTGTATAATATGCTGTATGGACCTTGTACTAATGTATAATATACTGTATGGACCTTGTACTGCTGTATGATATGCTGTATGGACCTTGTACTGCTGTATAATATACTGTATGGACCTTGTACTAATGTATAATATGCTGTATGGACCTTGTACTAATGTATAATATGCTGTATGGACCTTGTACTGCTGTATAATATGCTGTATGGACCTTGTACTAATGTATAATATGCTGTATGGACCTTGTACTAATGTATAATATGCTGTATGGACATTGTACCACTGTATATGTTTTATGGACCTTGTCCTGCTGTATAATATGATGTATTGACCTTGTACTAATGTATAATATGCTGTATGGACCTTGCACTACTGTATAATATGATGTATTGACCTTGTACTAATGTATAATATGCTGTATGGACCTTGTACCACTGTATAATATTCTGTATGGACCTTGTACTACTGTATAATATGCTGTATGGACCTTGCACTAATGTATAATATGCTGTATGGACCTTGTACCACTGTAGAATATGTTGTATGGACCTTGTGCTGCTGTATAATATGCTGTATGGACCTTGTACTAATGTATAATATGCTGTATGGACCTTGTACTACTGTATAATATGCTGTATGGACCTTGCACTAATGTAGAATATGCTGTATGGACCTTGTACCACTGTAGAATATGTTGTATGGACCTTGTACTGCTGTATAATATGCTGTATGGACCTTGTACTAATGTATAATATGCTGTATGGACCTTGCACTACTGTATAATATGATGTATTGACCTTGTACTAATGTATAATATGCTGTATGGACCTTGCACTACTGTATAATATGATGTATTGACCTTGTACTAATGTATAATATGCTGTATGGACCTTGTACCACTGTATAATATGCTGTATGGACCTTGTACTAATGTATAATATACTGTATGGACCTTGTACCACTGTATAATATGCTGTATGGACCTTGTACCGCTGTATAATATGATGTATGGACCTTGCACTAATGTATAATATGCTGTATGGACCTTGTACCACTGTATAATATGCTGTATGGACCTTGCACTAATGTATAATATGCTGTATGGACCTTGCACTACTGTATAATATGAGGTATTGACCTTGTACTAATGTATAATATGCTGTATGGACCTTGTACTGCTGTATAATATGCTGTATGGACCTTGTACTACTGTATAATATGCTGTATGGACCTTGCTCTAATGTATAATATGCTGTATGGACCTTGTACCACTGTAGAATATGTTGTATGGACCTTGTGCTGCTGTATAATATGCTGTATGGACCTTGTACTAATGTATAATATGCTGTATGGACCTTGTACTGCTGTATAATATGCTGTATGGACCTTGTACTAATGTATAATATGCTGTATGGACCTTGCACTACTGTATAATATGATGTATTGACCTTGTACTAATGTATAATATGCTGTATGGACCTTGTACCACTGTATAATATGCTGTATGGACCTTGTACTAATGTATAATATACTGTATGGACCTTGTACCACTGTATAATATGCTGTATGGACCTTGTACTGCTGTATAATATGATGTATTGACCTTGTACTAATGTATAATATGCTGTATGGACCTTGTACCACTGTAGAATATGTTGTATGGACCTTGTGCTGCTGTATAATATGCTGTATGGACCTTGTACTAATGTATAATATGCTGTATGGACCTTGCACTACTGTATAATATGATGTATTGACCTTGTACTAATGTATAATATGCTGTATGGACCTTGTACCACTGTATAATATGCTGTATGGACCTTGTACTAATGTATAATATACTGTATGGACCTTGTACCACTGTATAATATGCTGTATGGACCTTGTACCACTGTATAATATGATGTATTGACCTTGTACTAATGTATAATATGCTGTATGGACCTTGTACCACTGTAGAATATGTTGTATGGACCTTGTACTGCTGTATAATATGCTGTATGGACCTTGTACTAATGTATAATATGCTGTATGGACCTTGTACTGCTGTATAATATGCTGTATGGACCTTATACTAATGTATAATATGCTGTATGGACCTTGTACTAATGTATAATATGCTGTATGGACCTTGTACTGCTGTATAATATGCTGTATGGACCTTATACTAATGTATAATATGCTGTATGGACCTTGTACTAATGTATAATATGCTGTATGGACCTTGTACTGCTGTATAATATGCTGTATGGACCTTGTACTAATGTATAATATGCTGTATGGACCTTGCACTACTGTATAATATGATGTATTGACCTTGTACTAATGTATAATATGCTGTATGGACCTTGTACCACTGTATAATATGCTGTATGGACCTTGTACTAATGTATAATATACTGTATGGACCTTGTACTAATGTATAATATGCTGTATGGACCTTGTACCACTGTAGAATATGTTGTATGGACCTTGTGCTGCTGTATAATATGCTGTATGGACCTTGTACTAATGTATAATATGCTGTATGGACCTTGCACTACTGTATAATATGATGTATTGACCTTGTACTAATGTATAATATGCTGTATGGACCTTGTACCACTGTATAATATGCTGTATGGACCTTGTACTAATGTATAATATACTGTATGGACCTTGTACCACTGTATAATATGCTGTATGGACCTTGTACCACTGTATAATATGATGTATTGACCTTGTACTAATGTATAATATGCTGTATGGACCTTGTACCACTGTAGAATATGTTGTATGGACCTTGTACTGCTGTATAATATGCTGTATGGACCTTGTACTAATGTATAATATACTGTATGGACCTTGTACTGCTGTATAATATGCTGTATGGACCTTATACTAATGTATAATATGCTGTATGGACCTTGTACTAATGTATAATATGCTGTATGGACCTTGTACTGCTGTATAATATGCTGTATGGACCTTGTACTAATGTATAATATGCTGTATTGACCTTGTACTAATGTATAATATGCTGTATGGACCTTGTACTAATGTATAATATGCTGTATGGACCTTATACTAATGTATAATATGCTCTATGGACCTTGTACTAATGTATAATATGCTGTATTGACCTTGTACTAATGTATAATATGCTGTATGGACCTTGTACTAATGTATAATATGCTGTATGGACATTGTACCACTGTATATGTTTTATGGACCTTGTCCTGCTGTATAATATGATGTATTGACTTTGTACTAATGTATAATATGCTGTATGGACCTTGCACTACTGTATAATATGATGTATTGACCTTGTACTAATGTATAATATGCTGTATGGACCTTGTACCAATGTATAATATGCTGTATGGACCTTGTACTAATGTATAATATACTGTATGGACATTGTACCACTGTATATGTTTTATGGACCTTGTCCTGCTGTATAATATGATGTATTGACCTTGTACTAATGTATAATATGCTGTATAGACCTTGTACTGCTGTATAATATGCTGTATGGACCTTATACTAATGTATAATATGCTCTATGGACCTTGTACTAATGTATAATATGCTGTATTGACCTTGTACTAATGTATAATATGCTGTATGGACCTTGTACTAATGTATAATATGCTGTATGGACATTGTACCACTGTATATGTTTTATGGACCTTGTCCTGCTGTATAATATGATGTATTGACTTTGTACTAATGTATAATATGCTGTATGGACCTTGCACTACTGTATAATATGATGTATTGACCTTGTACTAATGTATAATATGCTGTATGGACCTTGTACCAATGTATAATATGCTGTATGGACCTTGTACTAATGTATAATATACTGTATGGACCTTGTACCACTGTATAATATGCTGTATGGACATTGTACCGCTGTATAATATGATGTATTGACCTTGTACTAATGTATAATATGCTGTATGGACCTTGTACCACTGTATAATATGTTGTATGGACCTTGTACTGCTGTATAATATGCTGTATGGACCTTGTACTAATGTATAATATGCTGTATGGACCTTGTACTAATGTATAATATGCTGTATGGACCTTGTACTACTGTATAATATGCTGTATGGACCTTGTACTACTGTATAATATGATGTATTGACCTTGTACTAATGTATAATATGCTGTACGGACCTTGTACTAATGTATAATATACTGTATGGACATTGTACTGCTGTATAATATGCTGTATGAACCTTGTACTAATGTATAATATGCTGTATGGACATTGTACTAATGTATAATATGCTGTATGGACATTGTACCACTGTATATGTTTTATGGACCTTGTCCTGCTGTATAATATGCTGTATGGACCTTGTACTAATGTATAATATGCTGTATGGACCTTGTACTAATGTATAATATGCTGTATGGACATTGTACCACTGTATATGTTTTATGGACCTTGTCCTGCTGTATAATATGCTGTATGGACCTTGCACTAATGTATAATATGCTGTATGGACCTTGTACTACTGTATAATATGCTGTATGGACCTTGTACTACTGTATAATATGATGTATTGACCTTGTACTAATGTATAATATGCTGTACGGACCTTGTACTAATGTATAATATACTGTATGGACATTGTACTGCTGTATAATATGCTGTATGAACCTTGTACTAATGTATAATATGCTGTATGGACATTGTACTAATGTATAATATGCTGTATGGACATTGTACCACTGTATATGTTTTATGGACCTTGTCCTGCTGTATAATATGCTGTATGGACCTTGTACTAATGTATAATATGCTGTATGGACCTTGTACTAATGTATAATATGCTGTATGGACATTGTACCACTGTATATGTTTTATGGACCTTGTCCTGCTGTATAATATGCTGTATGGACCTTGCACTACTGTATAATATGATGTATTGACCTTGTACTAATGTATAATATGCTGTAAGGACCTTGTACTGCTATATAATATGCTGTATGGACCTTGTACTGCTGTATAATATGCTGTATGGACCTTGTACCACTGTATAATATGCTGTATGGACCTTGTACTAATGTATAATATACTGTATGGACCTTGTACCACTGTATAATATGCTGTATGGACCTTGTACTAATGTATAATATGCTGTATGGACCTTGTACTAATGTATAATATGCTGTATGGACCTTGTACCGCTGTATAATATGATGCATTGACCTTGTACTAATGTATAATATGCTGTATGGACCTTGTACCACTGTATAATATGTTGTATGGACCTTGTCCTGCTGTATAATATGCTGCATGGACCTTGTCCTGTTGTATAATATGCTGTATGGACCTTGTACTGATGTATAATATGCAGTATGGACCTTGTACTGCTGTATAATATATTGTATGGACCTTGTTCTAATGTATAATATAATATATGAACCTTGTACCACTGTATAATATGCTGTATGGACCTTGTACTAATGTATAATATAATATATGAACCTTGTACCACTGTATAATATGCTGTATGGACCTTGTACTAATGTATAATATAATATATGAACCTTGTACCACTGTATAATATGCTGTATGGACCTTGTACCACTGTATAATATGTTGTATGGACCTTGTACTGCTGTATAATATATTGTATGGACCTTGTACTAATGTATAATATAATATATGAACCTTGTACCACTGTATAATATGCTGTATGGACCTTGTACCACTGTATAATATGTTGTATGGACCTTGTACTGCTGTATAATATATTGTATGGACCTTGTACTAATGTATAATATAATATATGAACCTTGTACCACTGTATAATATGCTGTATGGACCTTGTACCACTGTATAATATGCTGTATGGACCTTGTACTAATGTATAATATGGTGTATGGACCTTGTACTAATGTATAATATGCTGTATGGACCTTGTACCACTGTATAATATGCTGTATGGACCTTGTACCACTGTATAATATGCTGTATGGACCTTGTACTAATGTATAATATATTGTCTGGACCTTGTACTACTGTATAATATATTGTATGGATCTTGTACTAATGTATAATATATTGTATGGACCTTGTACTACTGTATAATATGCTGTATGGACCTTGTACTACTGTATAATATATTGTATGGACCTTGTACTAATGTATAATATGGTGTATGGACCTTGTACTACTGTAGAATATATTGTATGGACCTTGTACTACTGTATAATATATTGTATGGACCTTGCACTAATGTATAATATGTTGTATGGACCTTGTACTACTGTAGAATATATTGTATGGACCTTGTACTACTGTATAATATATTGTATGGACCTTGTACTAATGTATAATATTCTGTATGGACCTTGTACTACTGTTTAATATATTGTATGGACCTTGTACTACTGTATAATATATTGTATGGACCTTGTACTAATGTATAATATGGTGTATGGACCTTGTACTACTGTAGAATATATTGTATGGACCTTGTACTACTGTATAATATATTGTATGGACCTTGCACTAATGTATAATATGTTGTATGGACCTTGTACTACTGTAGAATATATTGTATGGACCTTGTACTACTGTATAATATATTGTATGGACCTTGTACTACTGTATAATATATTGTATGGACCTTGTACTAATGTATAATATTCTGTATGGACCTTGTACTACTGTATAATATATTGTATGGACCTTGCACTAATGTATAATATGTTGTATGGACCTTGTACTACTGTAGAATATATTGTATGGACCTTGTACTAATGTATAATATTCTGTATGGACCTTGTACTACTGTTTAATATATTGTATGGACCTTGTACTAATGTATAATATGGTGTATGGACCTTTTACTAATGTATAATATTCTGTATGAACCTTGTACTACTGTATAATATGCTGTATGGACCTTGTACTAATGTATAATATATTGTCTGGACCTTGTACCGCTGTATAATATGCTGTATGGACCTTGTACCACTGTATAATATGCTGTATGGACATTGTACTACTGTATAATATATTGTCTGGACCTTGTACTAATGTATAATATGCTGTATGGACCTTGTACTAATGTATAATATAATATATGAACCTTGTACTGTTGTATAATATGCTGTATGGACCTTGTACTACTGTATAATATGTTGTATGGACCTTGTACTACTGTATAATATGTTGTATATGGAACTTGTACTAATGTATAAAATGCTGTATGTGCGGTACTGTATAGGACACTGTTGTAACAACATACTGTCAAATATCTGCTAATGCAGTGTAAATGTTGCAGTCTACTACTGCCAGGCTGTATAGAATGTCATTCCTTACATATTGCATATTTTTAATGTGCTTTACTGCAATAATGTATGACAATGACAATATTTTGTAATATTGGACTGTGATATTTTATTATGATATTCTTCCTAATAAAATATGGTTATATTGTGCTATCATTCTCTAATATAATACATAGCGATGCATAATATAAAAACAGATAATCCACCATTGTACTGTTATATTTGTCCTGAAATAAACCTTTGCCTTGGCCCAGTTTATTCCATGTAAGGAGATGGTTAAAAATAAGAAAAACACAGCCATCTGTTGTGATTGTTCCAGTAAATAATAATAAATAATAATAATAATGGCTCATATTGGCAAGTAATGTGCCATAATAAGGCTGACAGTGGCCCTCTCCTCCAATCACCAGGCAGACAGTGGCCCTCTCCTCTCTCCCATCATCAGGTGGACAGTGGCCCTCTCCTCTCCTGCCATTATCAGGCTAATAGTGGCCCTCTCCTCCCATGATCAGGCTGACAGTGGCTCTCTCCTCCCATTATCGGCTGACAGTGTCCCTCCTCCCATCATCAGGCTGACAATGACCCTCTCCTCCCATTATCTGTCTGACAGTGTCTCTCTCCTCCCATTATCAGGCTGACAGTGTCTCTCTCCTCCCATTATCAGGCTGACAGTGGTCCTCTCCTCCCATATATCAGGCTGACAGTAGCCCTCTCCTCCCATCATTAGGCTGACAATGGCCCTCTCCTCCCATCATCAAGCTGACAGTGTCTCTCTCCTCCCATTGTCAGGCTGACAGTTCCCTCTCCTCACATCATCAGGCTGACAATGGCTCTCTCCTCCCATCATCAGGCTGACAGTTCCCTCTCCTCCCATCATCAGGCTGACAGTGGTCCTCTCCTCCCATATATCAGGCTGACAGTAGCCCTCTCCTCCCATCATCAGGCTGACAGCGACCCTCTCCTCCCAATATCTGTCTGACAGTGTCTCTCTCCTCCCATCATCAGGCTGACAATGGCCCTCTTCTCCCATCATCAGGCTGACAGTGTCTCTCTCCTCCCATTATCAGGCTGACAATGGCCCTCTCCTCCCATCATCAGGCTGACAGTTCCCTCTCCTCCCATCATCAGGCTGACAGTGGTCCTCTCCTCCCATACATCAGGCTGACAGTAGCCCTCTCCTCCCATCATCAGGCTGACAGCGACCCTCTCCTCCCATTATCTGTCTGACAGTGTCTCTCTCCTCCCATCATCAGGCTGACAGTGTCTCTCTCCTCCCATTATCAGGCTGACAGTTCCCTCTCATCACATCATCAGGCTGACAATGGCCCTCTCCTCCCATCATCAGGCTGACAGTTCCCTCTCCTCCCATCATCAGGCTGACAGTGGTCCTCTCCTCCCATATATCAGGCTGACAGTAGCCCTCTCCTCCCATCATCAGGCTGACAGCGACCCTCTCCTCCCATTATCTGTTTGACAGTGTCTCTCTCCTCCCATCATCAGGCTGACAATGGCCCTCTCCTCCCATCATCAGGCTGACAGTTCCCTCTCCTCCCATACATCAGGCTGACAGTGGTCCTCTCCTCCCATACATCAGGCTGACAGTAGCCCTCTCCTCCCAACATCAGGCTGACAATGGCCCTCTCCACCCATCATCAGGCTGACAGTGTCCCTCTCCCACCAGTCGCCTCTATGTGATCCTTCTCTCATGGCTAGATAGCAGACAGGCAGGTGTGAACAGGTTCATGATGAGGATGCTCGGAAAGTAAATTATTATTATTTGCTAACAGTGGAATTAGAGCAGAGCGGATTTCATGCTCTGAATATTGCGCCCTGGATGATTGTTTTCACTCCTCTCCAATTAGATTCACTAATGTATGTAAAGCAAGAAGCGTTACTGTAAGTCTGCGACAGGTGAGAACTGGTGCTACCTGCAGCCCGTGAGCAGTGGTCAGCTGTATCCCCGCTGGTGGAGGATAGCCGGCGGCGACCCCCTGTAATCCCCCCGGTCATCAGAAGCTTGACGTACCAATACTGCTCACCGCCTATTAGTGTCTCACACGTGAGACATTTCCACAATTACAAATACACATATAGGAATAGCTGCAATAAATGGCTGGGTGCACTGACCACAGCTTGTCTCCTGCTTCTACAGTCACATTACCTGCCGCGGCATTGTCATTTACCCCATTTATTCCTAATATTTTTATTTAAAACTACAAACATCTATATTTTCTTTGTTGATATGTCAGTTATTTGTCTGTCAGCTGCCCACCTATTATCTCTCTGGTAATCCGTCACTTCATTTCTCTAACTTTTTACTTCATTATTTATCACTTCTTTATCTATCTATCTATCTATCTATCTATCATCTATCTATCTTATCACATATCTATCTATCTATCTATCTATCATCTATCTATCTTATCCATATCTATTTATCTATCTATCCTTATATCTATCTATTTATCTATCTATCTATCCTTATATCTATCTATCTATCTATCCTTATATCTATCTATTTATCTATCTATCCTTATATCCATCTATCTATCTATCTATCTATCTATCTATCCTTATATCAATCTATCTATTTAAATCTTCATTATCTATATTTTATTTATCTGTTGCTCAGTTTCTTCACTCCCTCTATATCTTTATTATTTATGTTTAACATATATATTTTAACTCTATCTCTTTATTATCTATTTTTCTGTTTCTTCATTATCTATCACTTCATTAACTTATTTATTTTAATACAGAATCAATCTATCTTTACATCAATTTATCTTTCTATTTGTCTCTCTCTCCATTACTTGTCTGTGTATTATCTGTTAGTCTATTTGTGTAGTCTCTTTCTGATTATAAACCGCAAATGCTTTTTACTTCTGTATTTAGTATCTGTTTATGGATCTTTTCATTATCTAATTACTTAATATACAGTTTACAAATGGCTAGATGTCCACAGGTATAAACCATTATTTCCTAATTATTCTATTGCTTTTCTACTTCACATATCTCTAATATCTCGTGGATCTATTTATCTAGAAATCATCTAATTTCCAATATTTAATTTCCTATTTTATTTAGTATCTATAATTTATTTATATAGTCTAGGGAATATCTCTGCATCTTAAGTACAAGCTTAATATCTATCTATCTATCCCATATCTATCTATCTATCTATCTATCTGTCTCTCTCTATCTATCTATTATCTATCTATCTATCTATCTATCTTATCCATATCTATCTGTCTATATCTATCTATCTATCTATCTCTCTATCTCTCTATCTCTCTCTATATCTATCTCTATCTCTCTCTGTCTATCTACCTTAGTCAATGAGAAGGCACATTAATAAGGACATAGTGAGAACAATAAGGAAACAAGACAATGTCAGGGAATAGATTTGTATATAGAGTCCCGGGAAAATTCATTCACTTGGGAGTTGACTCCTCCGCCACCCTCCGCCTGCCCGGCCGGTCCACTGTAAGGACAGTTCACCAGGTCACAGGCCAGGACCCCTAGCAGTGTATCACTCTACTGACGTCACTTCTGTCCACAGCCAATCAGAACCCGGCTAACAGAGTTTGCTGTCCAATGGGCTGCTGCAGGAGCTGTGAGTGGCAGTGAGGGAGGATACACGGAGCGGCACCGGGGATGAAGTTGTACTAAGTCCAGCGCGGAGACAGGAACAAGTTAATGGCTTCCTGAGCTCCAAATATCCGCCCTGTAATCAGCACCGGACCCGCTGCCCGCAGGGCACCGAGCAGCAGGTGAGTCCTCCGCTTACTAGGGGGAGGGCATGTGTCCTACTCCGGTGCACCCCAATCTGCCTGAGGCTGGAGACACCTGTTCTGCACAACTGTGTACAGCGTCCACTAAAGTAGGGCAGGGGCACTGCTGCTAGGCACCGTCACCCTAATCACACCACCACTCACTGGGTGCTGGGCCCTAACCAAGAGGTGCTGCAGGTACCAGGAAATAATATGTATCCTCTATCGCCTATCTATAAAATCTATGTATTATCTATCATTATCTATCTATCTATCTGTCTCTATATATTTATTTATGTTCTATCTATCGCTATATATTTATATATCTATTTATTATCTATCTATTATTTATCTAGCTCTATATATTTTTCTATCTATCTGTCATTTATATATTTAGTATCTGATTATAATTTATTTATTATTCATCTAAAATATCTATTTGTTCTAATTTATCTATATATCTAATGTATATTACCTGTTGTTTTATCTATCAATTATCTATATCTACCTGTAATCTATTTCTCTCTGTATATATATATATATATTTACTTGCCTGTTATCAATCTATAATTTATTTACATATTCAATGTCCATGATCTATTATTTTATCTAGCAACTATCTATTATATATATATATATATATAAAATCTATTTACATATTTAGCTATTTATCTATCTGACTACCAATGTACATATTTATTATATATTGAATATCTATCTAATCTATCTATTAATATATATAGAATATATATTTGGAGCTCACATAGCCATTGTTATTTAACTAGTATTAGATTTATAGATAAAATAATTTATAATAAGCCCTCTGTATCTGTACTTGTATACATAATGGCTGGTGGCCGGTTCATGCAGCGTTATATGAACACCCTATTTATTACATTGATGGTTCACCACACAAGCAATTGTTACCATCCACCTTTCATCTCTCCCCTATTTCCTCATAGACTGTAAGTTTGTGAGCAGGGCCCTCACTCCTCTTGGTATCTGAATTATGTGTTACTTTGTAATGTCTATATTGTATGTACCTCTTCCCTCTGAAATGTAAAGTGCTGTGGAATATGTGGGCCCTATAAAAAAAATATATTATTAAAAATTATTAATTACATATGCATATATATGATAGGACTGCTGCTTATCGATCTTATTTCTTATCTATTGTTTTAATTATCTGATTGTCAAACTATTTGTTATTTGAGTATTATATGTTTCCTTATAAGAAATGACATATTACAGTTTACATTTTTATTTTGCTTACACTTAAATGCATGACTTTTCATTATTATGCCTAATTATGTGATCTAAGGCCATCTAGAGACTGTTTTTAATTAGATAAGTGCAATTAATGCTTATTCATATATAAATAGCGAATAGTGTATGTATCTATAAATATATATATATATATATATATATATATATATATATATATATATATATGAATATGAATATTACCACAGATGTAATGAAAAAAAGATAAAAAATGTGAAAAGATTTTAAATAACACAAATATTTAATAGAAGGCTTATATGTACACAGAGAAAGAATGAAGTCCATAGCTATATTATGTGCTCATATATATATACATGTGTGTGTGTGTTTTTATATATATATTTATATATACTATATATATATCATATCTGATGGATATGATAGATGGATTGTGTAGTGTCATCTGACCCATGTGTGCTCTGTATACAGGACTGCACTGTACGGTGACCTGTCAGACCCCCGATGTGACACTGGGCGACCCTGCATCTGTCCTGGAATGACACGACTTGCTGGCCCGGACAGCACGGCTGAGCAGGCAGAGTCCCGGGCTGGATTTGGCGTCTCGGTGGATATGTGTGCCCTGTAATCGGTGCCAGCATTAGATTGTGCCGGTGACACTATTCCACATGCCCGTGGCCTGGAGAGCAGGGGGTGTTTGTGTGTCCGCTCTCATTGATGGTTCTGTGGAGCTGTATCTGCAGTAATAGTAGTTACCAAGGGTTAATAGGAGTCCGCCATGAAAGAGAAGTCCAAGAACGCTGCCCGGACTAGGCGGGAGAAGGAGAACAGCGAGTTCTATGAACTGGCCAAACTGCTGCCCCTGCCCTCTGCCATCACCTCCCAGCTGGACAAGGCGTCCATAATCCGGCTGACCACCAGCTATCTGAAGATGAGAGTGGTCTTCCCTGAAGGTATGTGCTGGCCCCTTATTCTTTCCTCTATGACTGCTCATCTATTATGTAATTATAGTGTCTGTCTCTCTGCCCGCGGGCATCGTGCCCCTCTCCTGTGCCCACAGTCCCGCAGCACAAGACTGGTAACATTCACAACAATTTCATATATATTGGTATAATCTATTATATCTATTTATCTATCTATTATCTATCTATATTTATCATATCTATCTATCTGTCTATTATATCTATCTATTATATCTCTATCTATCTTTCTGTCTATTATCTATCTGATTATCACTGGTCTGTTCTATATATTTAGTGTAAGAGAACGATGACATAATAATGCATTACACATATTATGTAACTTGTATGTGTATATATTTATATATAATTAAATAATTAAATATATACACTTTATATATTATATATATATGATACTAGATAAAGGAGGCGCTGGTAGGCTGATCACTAACAGCAGCTGCGAGTTAGTAGACACAGAACCGCTGCGTGTCAGTGGGTAGGTGTAACAAGAGTTTAGGTTATATAATTCGTGGTAAGGTAGTGAGGCGGACTCAGACTCAGTTGATAAAATGGTCAATTTTTATTAAGTTAAAATGTAATCCTAAAATGTTAAAATGTTATCCAACATTTTAGGATTACATTTTAACTTAATAAAAATTGACCCTTTTATCAACTGAATCTGAGTCCGCCTCACTACCTTACCACGAATTATATAACCTAAACTCATAAATATATATACATCATGATTCAACTGATAAAATTAGTATCTTTTAATAGACACATTGTTACATACACATTTTTAAAACATTAGATATGGATATATACAATTATATTTTCGTGTATATTAAATCTTGCACACATCTATATATACATTTTAGATAGATAATAGACATATGTGCACGCTTGTTATTCTACAAGACAGATAAATAACATTAGAGTAATTTTCTTGGAATAATCATGGCGGTCAGGATGGCGGCCATCAGTGGTGTTGGCAGTAGAGATAGTAGGGGTTTGCACTGGATGCTGGCAGTGCATGGCTGCTATTAGATTCAGCTCTGCTACTGTCCACAGTGGATGTTCCCATTAGCAGTGATTTGTAGGCTCTGCCGGTCTCAGTGGGCTTCTTTTCTGCGTGATTTCCAGCAGATCTGGCCAATTATTGCCGCCTATGTAGCTGCCTGTGTGATCAGAAGAAGCATATGGTGCAGTGTGCAGGGCTGTGCCTGAAAGAATAGCGGCAGCCTGTCCCTGGGTGCCCAGAGAATAATGCCGCCGTCCTCCAGGGAGAGCGCAGCCTGGCACAGCACACAGCCCTCCACTCACTATGCAAATGCGTGTACAATGCCACGGCACCCAATTATCATTCTCAAGCCCACGGAGCTGCGGCTGAAGGGAATCCACAGGTCACTCATAGTCCGGAGTCCTGATCCTTCAATAGTCAATGGCTAAGAATTGGGCAAACACATGGGTCCAATAGAGCGATCTAACTCTAGGGTTCCAGGGCACTATCTATCTATCTATCTATCTACAGTCTATCTATCTATTATCTATCTATCTATCTATCTATCTATCTATCTATCTCTATCTATCTATCTAAATCTATTTGTAACATATATATTTATATATATATACCCTCCTCTTATCCCTCTTGCTTATTCTCTGTATACACACATGAAGTATCAGGAGCCCTGAAGTTACTATACTCTCTGTTCTGCACCAGGGACACGTGGTGCCCTGTGCCCCATTGTTT
Source organism: Phyllobates terribilis (assembly GCF_046119375.1). Lineage (NCBI taxonomy): Eukaryota > Metazoa > Chordata > Amphibia > Anura > Dendrobatidae > Phyllobates > Phyllobates terribilis. Next base: position 453,474,492 of record NW_027362763.1, on the reverse strand, counting down.
GCCAGGAAAGGTGAGGAGGGGGTTAGTGTCGGGTTACAATGTTTATTCTCCCTGCACAAGTTTTTCTCATCTCTGGGCCTTTACACTGGCCACTTTCACTAATCCCTACGTTTTTCATGTGGGCTTATGCTCTGATGTACTGGACTCAACTTCTAATAGAACAGTTAGAAGCTGAGATTTATGTGCAGACTGCAGCATCTCTTATATGTATATCTTCTGCACTTTATAAAGCATTCAATGTCAATTTATACAGTCTCCAAATATTTGCACTAAAGCATATATATTACCATATTTCTCTCCAAATATATTCCTTGAATCCATATATATTACCACATATCTCCTAACATTTACCCTGAAGCATACATATTGCCATATCTCTCTCCAAATATATTCCTTGAATCCATATATATTACCACATCTCTCCTAAAGCTTACTCTGAAGCATACATATTGCCATATATCTTCCAAAAAAAAAATATATATATATATCCTGAACCAAAATTTTTTGTCATTTTTCTCCAACATATATCCTGAAGCAATGTATCCCTGAACATTACTTGTTGCACACACAAGGAGAAGACAATATGATAGTAGATCATGAACTGGTCAGTAATGAGATGCTGTTTGTAAATATCAGAGCTCTACCCATAGAAGGAAAAAGTCGCAGCGACTGTCCGCAATCGGCAGTTGTTACATTACACACTTCTATATGTAGAAACACACAGAATAAATAAAGATTTACTTCTAATGTGATAGGATTAGTAAGTAATTACTGTCATATTATTTTAGGATTTATCCTGAGTCTGTCTGGAAATCTATCTATCTATCTATCTATCTATCTATCTATCTATCTATCTATCTATCTATCTATCTATCTATCTATCTATCTATCCCAAATCTATCTATCTATCTATCTATCTTTCTGTCCATCCATCCATTTATCTATCATATATAAGCACATCCAGGTGGATTATTTTATGTTTGCGTTAAATATATATTATTCCAATATACAATGCAGTAGATGGAAGATGAATGCGATAAATATAATTAAAACATCTATGTACACAGGATTTAAAGGAAATATGTTAAACAGTCTCCCTTCAGGTAAAAAAAAACATTGCTACATTTTTATCAGGACATTCTAATTCGTATTACAACATTGTAAATTAATTTATTGGAGAGTTGAGATGGCGTAATAACCAAATACCAAATCTGTCACTTGTTTATGAAGATTATATTTAATGATATTTTCTTGGATGTAACTGAATTCGTTGAGTCCAACTTTATCACGTATATAATAACCAGTTAGTGAATTATCTATGCATATCTAGAACCTGTATAAAGTCCGAACAGCACCAGACCATTGTTTCTTGTTTTTTAGTGATATAAATATTGATATTGATGAATGATGTATTGATATATGATGTGCGGGTGTATCGGGGTATGGTAGAGCCTCCATAACTAGATAGCATTGTTGTATGTGTATCTTAATCTTTTGATTTATGTGATAACATTTCGAAAGTTTGACAATTAAAAATTATCATTATCAACATCATCATCACAATTGCAGTAATCATTATAATACTTTCTAATACGCTCTCTCTATATATATACATTCAATGTATAATTCTTTTTACTATAAAAATAATATATATATATATATATATACACACCTATATACACTATACATACACACAATATATAACTAGACAATTATAATATATTTATATATATATATATATATGTAAAAAAATTATATATATGTAAACATCCAAAAAAGGAGGCAGCACATCCAAAATAGTAAGAAAGTAAGGATCCTTTATTCACCATCACAAGCTACGTTTCAGCTCACTCGATGGAGCCTTTCTCAAACATGCTCCTTTCACTATTTTGGATGCGCTGCCTCCTTTTTTGGATTGCTATATATTTGATAGAAAGCCTTATCAGTTTCCTTAGGAGAGACTGTCATCCATTTAGGCAGTGCTGCTCTTTTTCTGGATTTTTATATGTAAATAAATATATATATTTAAAAATAAATATATACACATGTATATGCTTGGCTGCACATTTACATATTGCTTTTGTACACTATCTCAGAGGTGTTTATATATATATATATATATATATATATATATATATATATATATATATATATATATATATAAACTGAAAAACAGCAGCACTGCCTAAATGGGTGCAAATCTTCCCCAATGAAGATGCCAAAGCTACCCATCAAACATATAGTATATGTATGTATATATATATATATATATATATATATATATATATATATAACATATAACAAACATATAGTATATATTTCTATAAATAAACATATATATATATATATATATATATATATATATATATATATATATATATATATAAAATCGGTGGTGTGTATGTATATATTTGGTTATACACTACTTTTCTACACTATCCCTTTGTGATGGTCCCTTCCACGATCTATGTGCTGGACTGTCCTTCGCAACGTTATGGCCTCTGCATCACCCGCCGCGGGTGTTGAGCCTTCAGGGTGACTACTGATTGCCATTCACGCTAGCCCTGCACAGTGTGCTGCCAATGTGTCCGTGATGTGTCCGTGTTTGCTTAGCTGCTGGACAGGTGCGGTGCTGTGTTCTCCTATGTAATGCAGTGTGAAGCCGACCCGCATCGCCTGAAATTCTGCAGATATTCCGAGCAATCTGATTGTCTGCATTTGTAAATCGCCTTCATTTCTGGATATAAGTGCGGCATTTGCAGTCACATATAAGGGAGATCAGGTGTACACATATTCCTATGTCGGAGTAAATAATTAACTCTATAGTCGCTGTAAGCTACAGAACACTTTCTCCTGACTGTAGAGCCAGTCGTCAGAAGGTAATATCAGTCCTCATCCTGAAATGCCGAGGTCCGATCTCAACCACACTCCATGGTCCGATCTCAACCACACTCCATGGTCCGATCTCAACCACACTCCATGGTCCGATCTCAACCACACTCCATGGTCCGATCTCAACCACACTCCATGGTCCGATCTCAACCACACTCCATGGTCCGATCTCAACCACACTCCATGGTCCGATCTCAGCCACACTCCATGGTCCGATCTCAACCACACTCCATGGTCCGATCTCAGCCACACTCCATGGTCCGATCTCAACCACACTCCATGGTCCGATCTCAACCACACTCCATGGTCCGATCTCAACCACACTCCATGGTCCGATCTCAACCACACTCCATGGTCCGATCTCAACCACACTCCATGGTCCGATCTCAGCCACACTCCATGGTCCGATCTCAACCACACTCCATGGTCCGATCTCAACCACACTCCATGGTCCGATCTCAACCACACTCCATGGTCCGATCTCAACCACACTCCATAGTCCCCTATGCGATCTGAATATATGATCTATTAGTTTAGAAGTTACCCTTGTTTTCTAGATGAAGTACAGGAGTACTGTAGTATTTTGGCAGCAATGTGATGTAGTCATTGACAAGCTCAGCACCTGTACTGTAGCCCATCTATGCTGATTATCATTGTGGTCATTTTATTACTGGAAAAGAACGACAAAAAGTATCAGAACAATGAGATCAATGCAAGTTTCCCTGCCAAATCCCAATAACCCAGCTACATTTCACATGTGATGTTGCACAAGGGGTATTTATTTTTCTAGATTGCAGTTGCTTTGTACCTAGGAGCTGAACACCTTTTCCAGTTTGGGTTAGAAGTTTCCATTGTTTCCTTTACACCTGCTTCTTTGGATACTAACCACATTTACCTTGTTACAAGGAAGCTCTGTCATTTCTAAATAAGAAGCACAACAATGAAATAAGAAGTGCTGCAATAATGTGTATATAGGTGATTATTTAGGTCTTCTTCATATTTCTGTGTCCGGTTCAGTTCCCTCTGGCTTTTTATATGAAAGTTTTAGAGAAACCAATTTGTTTTCTACAAGATATAGTTGTTGGGTTTTCACAGTGAAAGTGTCTGGTATTAATGCTGTACAGTAAGCCTTTATTAGCTGCCATACCTTACAGGCTGGGATCAATTATTTGCTACTTGTTTCTAACATAAATCTATAGCATTTCTGCATCAAAAATTAGCACATGATGTATATTCATGCATTTTGGGTACATTTTTTGTTGTTGCAGAAATATAGCAGAAAATGCAACAAAACAATGCCAGGTCAGTGGTTTCTAGCAAAAAAAAAAAATAGCATAAGAATGAGACTCCATTAAAACGCATCCACTTTTTTGGTATTGTGAAATGCTTGTGGATTATACATGCATAAAATCCACAATTAAAATTTGCAACATGAGAACCCAACCATATAAGTTATAATGCAGGCAGCGTTTCTTTCTGTGGGACAGAACATCACCTATGGATGCTTTGTTCTCATGCCGAAGATTTTTTTTTATGTCTGAGCAGGTCACAGCTAATAATATTTTTGTGCGTGTTTTTGTACTAAGGTAATTATTAGGCAGGGCTTGTTATCACTGACTTTGATGCCACAGATCAATTTTCCCATTAAAGGGAAACCTGACATGTCTGTTTTACTAAATAGGTTTATTTCCCATGAAATAACAAAATATGCGGCATCTTTTTTCATAACTAAATAGACAACTGGGTGTTATTATTACCCTTGTCAAAGGGGTGTGTCACAGTCTGATATTGTCACCACTGATTTGACAATGTCAAAGTGCAAAGTGCATCCCCAACTGGTGACACCAAAGAATTCTAGTTTTTTTTTTTAGATTAAAAAGTGAATTAAAAGTAAGCCAACTAATAGCTGGTATTACTAAAACACCTGATGGAAGCTGATCTTATTGTTTGCAATGGTAGCATTCCCACATGCACTGAGTTTTTGGTCCAGACAGGTTCAGGTGCCTGACGTTTCATTTATCGTGATTTGGCTCTTGACCAGCTCTGGGGAGTAAAATGGTGAAAAAATAAGTTTGCAACAGTTTTGCCATAAGTTGTGATGAAGTTGAGTTGCATCAGGCTTAAAAAACTAATCCCGGTGATAAGAGATATCTGTGAATGCAGCCATAGGGTATGTTCACACGTAGCGTTGTGGCTGCATTTTATTTTCTAAGTTTTTTTAATGCAAATTTTCAGCTGTGTTTTACGGTACCAGCAAAGTCTATGAAAGTTCAGAAATCTCATGCACACACCTTGTTTTTTTTTTCCTGACTGTTTAGTCAAAGAGCTGTGTTTTTGCAAAATGCAGCAGGTCACTTCTTTCAGCGTTTTTGCAGCGTTTTTCACCCATTCAATGGGTACTGCAAAAACGCAGCAAAAAACACATGCATCAGGTTTTGCTGCGTTTTTACTGCCAAAACCCGAGAAAGATTATTCAAGTTATTTTTTTTTTATGCACTAAACTTTATCAGCAACAATACAGTAAAAAATGCTGCAAAAATGCAGCAAAAAACGCATGGAAACTCATCGAAACCTGCATTTTTGAGGTTGTTTTTTTTAATGCCAAGAGAGCAGCTTTTGGCTATGTGCCCACGATGCAGAAATGAAGCAGAAATTTTCCGGAGCACTCCTTTTTGAAGCATTTTTGAAGCGTTTTTACTTGCGGATTTGCCATGCGTTTTTCCAATGCATGGTATAGGCAAATCCGCATTCGGAAGCGCACAAGAAATGGTCATGCTGCATTTTTTTCCTCACCTAAAATCCACGCAGAAAAAATCCTGACTATGTGCACAGAACTTGCAAAATGTCATAGGAAGTCATGGGATAAGATGTGCAATGCGTTTCCACATGGAAAAAAACGCACAAAAAGCGCACCAAATCCACTTCGTGGCCTGCAGAAAAAAAAGCACAGCAAAAACGCTACGTGTGAACATAGTCAAATAAACAGATTTATCATCCAGCATGAGCCACTGTGACTTGGTAAATGTTACGAATGTCTGGAACTCCACAATTCATATATATATATATATATATATATATATATATATATATATATATATATATATATTTACTAAATTGCACACGTTAGGAGAGCTGATGGATGCTCTTTAACTTTAATGAGAAGTAAAGGCTACTATTGGATATGAGTTCTACACATTTTGGCATACTTTAGCACTTCCTATATTCTATGGAGCTCGATGCTTACCCTATGGAAATACATATAAATGGCTGCATGGAAGTGATTGTAACTTATGGTTAATCAGCCAGAGATAGGATTTCCAGCCTTTCTTTCTGTACCTATTTACCTGGGCTTCCAGTTAGCAGTTGCACCTGGATTAGTTTTCTTGTGGCTTATTACTACCAATGCCGGACAACAAAAAAAAGCCAGATGGCCTGATAGGTGGAAACAAGGCGTTCCTTATGCGCAATGACAGGCAGCTCCTTTCCTGAATGGCCCTGCAGTGCAAGGCGCTGCCTCTCCAGGAGTAACAGTGGACAATATGCACAAATACTTAATGTGATAAAGTTTCTCACTGAAACCAGTTTATTTTTGAACCTAGATTTTCAGAGAACAAAAATCTGTCCTTGTGATATGAAGATCTCACAGGTGCATTGTTCTTCACAAGAGAAAAGCTTTGATAGCTGTACTGTAAGGCAAGGTTCACACATATCAGAAGTGTCTGGACAGTTGCTTTTTTGTCTCTGCTAGACACAAATGATTATAAAGTTGCTCACTTTGAGCACCACGGGTTTTTACATTCTGGAAGCAAACAATAGTGTTTTGTATTCAATACATGTAGAGATTTTTAAAAGGATTTGATGCAAGTAGAACTGAAGAATTTTTCATTTTACAATTAATAAGCTTCTTCTGTTGAACCAAAGACACTTGAGAAATACTTTTAATTTTCTATAAAAAACTGTCTAAACAAATAACAATACCTGACTGTTTTTTTTCATGTAAAATATGCTGGGGAATATTATTTATAATAAACGCACAAGAATTCTGGTTCAATTTGCACCAGAAATGTGTGCCATGAATCACATTAATTATGGTTTTAAACAATGCTTCAAGTTGACAAGAGGGCATGGCCAATTGGAAAGGTAAAGTGGTTTGATGGTTTAGGGGAAATGGCCTGAAATGCAAACAGAACCAAAATTTTGTCACACAAAGTAAACCAAATAGAGGTGATGCAAAGTTTATCATCCAGCTTGAACCTCTGCGATTAATTTACACTGTTTAAAAATTAGACGGCAATAGACAATTAGCCCCTCTGAGCATTGAAGAACAATTCTGCTTCTTAATTTTCCAAAGAGGATGAATAATTTAGCAAATAGTTTTTTTTTTTACGTTATTCTGAATTCGTTTATGTTTTCATCTTCAATAATGTCCAAAATTTTTATTTTTAACGTATGCGGCTGTTCTTAGAAATTGAGAGTAGTTCATTTCCACTTTGAGGTCATGTGGCTTCACCACTGCCCACACCATGACATTTTTTTTTAAAGTTTTTGATGGGCAGCATTGTTCCATTTAAAGTGTACTTTAACTCTGCCTCTATAATATATTACATATACATTATTAAAAAAAGGATGCAAAAAAGTATTTGAGAACCAATTTAACACATTTAATACATTTTCTTTGGTGATTGGTAACACAAATGTCAGAATACTCTATATTTCTGATTTTAATCCATTGTAAAAATTATTGTTAATTAAACGCTAAACGATTAAAGAAAACCTGTTATCAAATTCATGGTGTCTGAGCCATGGACAGCATGAATGAGACACTGACTGCGTAACTGCAGCTAGGTATGTTTAACTCTTAAATTCGGGGGAACTACAAGTAAAGTGTCAGTCTTTGCTGATGTCACACAATTTTGTAGGATAATAAAAAATGAGCTAGACTGTATATTATTGATCTAAATTAGATGTCTGCATGGGCAAAACATGGCAGAAGTTTAATGTTGATAAATATAAAGTAATGTATTTAGTTCACAGTAATCATATTGCCGTATATACATTAAATGAAAATATACTCGGGACTACAGAGCAAAATGACTTGGGTATTCAGGTTACAAGTAAGCTGAACAGCAGTACTCAATGTCAGGCAGCTGCTGCAAAAGCAAACAAGATTTTAGGGTGTATAAAAAGAGATAGAAATCCTGTGATCCCAGTGTAGTATTACCCCTCTAAAACTTCTTTATAAAGCCACATCTAGAATATGGAATCCAGTTTTGGGCTCCACATTTTAAGAAGGATATTGGAAAATTGGAGTCAGTTCAAAGGAGGCTAACTAGATTATTATAAGGGATGGAAGGCCTCTCATATGATGAGAGGTTGGAAAAGTTGGACTTGTTTAGCTTAGAAAAAAAAAACACCTCAGAGGAGATCTCATTTATATGTGTGATCAACACAAATGTGTGGCACATGATATATTCCTTCCAAGTACCTTACTAAGGGCTAGAAACATTCATTACGGCAGCTAAACAGGAAAGTGTTCTTTACAGGTAGAGCAGTCAGACCGCAGAATACCCGACTACAAGAGGCAGTAATGGCAAATACACCTTCAGTATTTCAAAAAGGATGCATAGACAATAAAGAAATTACAGAATAATACATAACTCAACGGATACCAAAAGAAGTGAGGGCTCTTCTCACAATAATGGGTCCAATTCTTTGGACTGCACTACCCAGGACAGTTCGATTAATTCCCAATACCCACAGTTTCAAGCGGACCCTAAAAACCCATTTCTTTAGACTGGCGTATCGCCTCCACACACTATCTGTCCGTCTCAGTTTTCCCCCATATTAAAATCTTCTTCAATTTCAGGTTCATACCAACCATGCACTTAATAGCCTCGGTCAGGACTGTACACATACTGGCAAGTGACCAGTCCATGTATTATTATTTATCCTATTTAGTATATCAAGGCTGCATTATACAAAATATGTTCATTCTACCTTTTGTGTATCCCCCATTTCCTCATAGACTGTAAGCTTTCGAGCAGGGCCCTCACTCCTTTTGATATGAAATATGCTTATTCTGTATTGTCTGTATTAGTCCCCCCTAAAATTTGTAAAGTGCTGCGGAATATGTTGGCGCTATAAAAATAAAAAATTATTATTATTATTATAACTTCAACTTGATGGACCTACTGTATGTCATTTTTCAACTTATCTAGCTATGAAACTATGAAAACATTCTTTGAAAAGCCACCCGGGGACTATGTGTCTTAGATGACTAGTATGAGGTGGGTCCCTATCAAGGTTCTAACCATGCTGCTTAAGCTAACTGACAGGTCCATCAGTTTCTTCCTATGTATTTTGTAGCATCGGCATCTCCGCCCCCTGCCAGGCAGAGACGCCGTCCCTCTCACCTCCCCGCTCCCCACGCGGCGTCCTCCTGCGCTTATCTTCCTGCTGCCGGCGCACAGCTTCCCGGGCACTGTGCTTAGGGCGCGCGCGCGCTCCCCCTCTCTTAAAGGGGCCGCGTGCGCTGTCCTAAGGAGTCCCCGGCCAATAGCCGGAGGACCTCCCATATATAAGGCACCTCCTCCAAAATGGAGGTGCCTGAGCAAAGTTGATGCACAGTATACTTACCTCTGCTTCAGCCCTCAGGTCCAGTTGCCAGCCTGACTACTGTTCCGGTCCGCCAGTCTGACTACTCTCCAGCCCGACAGTCTGCCTTCCGTTCTACCCGCCAGTCTGTTTATGGGCAAGTCCGCCTGCTTACCAGGAAGCACCTACCAGTTACCTGCCTGCTACCTGCTGTGCCTGCTAGCCCACTCACCTGGGAGCACTCGCCTGTTACCTGCCTGTTCCTGCCCGTTACCTGCCTGCTACCTGCCGTGCCTGCTAGCCCACACACCTGGGAGTACCCGCCTGTTACCTGCCTGTTACATGATATCCTACCTGGAGGCTCCTGCTGTCACTTGCCGTGACCACCTGTCTGTTACCTAGAGACTTCGACCTGCTCTGCCGTCACGTGCTGTGACCACCCGTCAACTATCCAGAGACTTCTGCCTGCCTGTTGTGTCCATCCGCTATACCGGTCAGTCCCAGTCTGCTGACCCGTGGGAGCCACCTGCTCTCTTTCAAGGTCGTCCCCAGAGTAGCACCTGGTCCCTCTGCTCGGTCCCTCCCTGGTCTCGGAGTCGTTAGCCGCCGTACGACCAGGGTCGGTCTGAGTTGATACTTAGTCACGCCCCTCTGGGTCCCTCCTTGCACCGCGGCACAGAGGTTCCACCACCCGGATCCGTAACAGTTTGCTTGGGCCATGGAACCCGGTGGCACCCAAGCTCCCTCACTCTCTGACCTATACTAGAAGGTGTCCCGTCAGAGATCCCAACAGGAGACCATCCTGAACTTCCTGCGGAGTGTCAACTCCCGCCCGGACACACTGCCCGTCCCTCCTGCATCCACCTCGAGTCGTACGACTCCCGCTCCGGCAGCGCCGCTGCCCACCAATACCATGGCATCCTGCCCCGGTCCCCGGCTTTCTGCACCTCCTCGTTTTGGTGGTGACCCCACCTTAGCTCGAGGCTTCATAAATCAGTGCACCCTGCACTTTGAACTTTTGGCACATCAGTTGATCTCTGACCGGGCCAAAGTGGCATTCATGATGTCCCATCTCACTGGGGAAGCACTGGCATGGCTAAATCCCCTGTGGGAGAGAGGGGATCCCCTGGTGTCCGACCTGTCGTCTTTCCTCGCTGCTTTCTGGAAAGTCTTCGATGAACCAGGGCGAAAAACCTCTTCAGCCTCCTCTCTGCTACGTCTCCGCCAAGGGAGTCTCACCGTGGGCCAATATGCCATACGGTTCCGTACCCTCGCTTCTGAGCTTGCCTGGGATAATGAGGCTCTGGTGTCCGTTTTATGGGAGGGTCTTTCCGGTCGGATTAAGGACGAGTTAGCCGGTCGGGACATTCCTACCACCCTGGATGACCTGGTGTCACTCGCTACCCGGATTGATATCTCGTTCCTAGAACGCACCAAAGAGACCACCCGGGAGAGAAAGTTCCCCCGCCTTGCTCTTACTTTTCAGAGACCTGCCTCTCAACCAGTCACTCCCCGGGCGCACTCGCCCGAACCCATGCAGATCGACCAGACCAAGATGGTCAAATCTCGCCAAGAGTCACGCCGAGCCGAGGGGAGCTGTTTCTATTGTGGCAGTAAAGAGCACCTGATCCGTTCCTGCTCGGAGAGGCCGGAAAACTTCAGTGTCTAGGACCGCTCAGAGAGGTCGTCCTAGGCAAAAGTAAGCCCTCTCCATCCCTGACTTTGTCTGTCTCCATCTCCTGGGGAGAGAACCGTCTGTTCGAAAATGCTCTTCGGGATTCTGGAGCTGCTGGAAACCTCATTTCCCAGTCCCTGGTAGAGAGATACCGAATTCCCACTAAACCTCTGGCTGAACCATTGTCCGTCGCCTCAGTGGATGGAAGACTCCTTCCGGTGACCATCCTGCTCATCACTGAGCCCCTAACCCTGCAGGCGGGAATGCTGCACTCGGAGAAAATCTCCTTCCATGTGCTGTCCGGACTCTTTCACTCCCTATTGCTAGGTCTACCCTGGCTCCAGACACATGAACCCGTGATGAACTGGCAATCCGGTGAAGTACTCCGGTGGGGGCAGGACTGCCATAGGAACTGCCTGATTCCAGTTCGCCCGACTCGTCCTCCACCTACCCCAGCTAATTTACCCGGTCTACCGGCTCCTTACTGGTCCTACGCGGATGTCTTTGGTAAAAAGGAAGCAGAGACACTGCCACCTCATAGGCCATATGATTGCCCGATCGACCTGGTACCTGGCGCCACTCCACCCCATGGGCGTATTTACCCGTTGTTAGCGGCCGAAACCTGGTCCATGTCTGAGTACATTGAGGAGAATCTGGCTAGGGGATTCATCCGGAAATCTACCTCGACGGCTGGAGCCGGATTCTTCTTTGTGAAGAAGAAGGATGGCTTGCTACGCCGCTGTATTGATTATAGAGGACTCAATCAGATCACGGTAAAAAACAAATATCCCCTGCCGCTCATCTCCAAGTTGTTTGATCGCCTTAAGGGCGCCAGGATCTTTTCCAAGCTGGATCTACGTGGAGCGTATAACCTGGTCCGAATCCGTCAAGGAGATGAATGGAAGACGGCATTCAATACCCGGGACGGTCACTATGAATACCGTGTGATGCCCTTCGGTCTCTGCAATGCTCACGCTGTCTTCCAAGAATTGGTCAACGACATCTTCCGTGATCTTGTTTACTCCTGCGTGGTGGTATACCTGGATGATATCTTGGTCTTCTCTCCGGATCTTCCCACACACCGGAGGGATGTTCGTCAGGTCCTGCTTAGGCTCAGGCAGAACCACCTCTATGCTAAATACGAGAAGTGCCTCTTCGAGAAGACCTCCCTTCCATTCCTGGGCTACGTTATATCTCGGACAGGCTTACGAATGGATCCCGAGAAACTCTCTACTGTCCTTAAGTGGCCCCGTCCGGAGGGGTTGAAGGCGATTCAGTGGTTCCTGGGCTTCGCCAACTACTATCGTCTCTTAATTCCGCACTTCTCTTCCCGGACTGCTCCCATATCTGCGCTCACCTGTAAGGGAGCAAATCCTAAGGTATGGTCGCCCGAAGCTGAGGAGGCCTTCCTTTCCTTAAAGCAAGCCTTCTCCTCTGCTCCAGTACTGCACCGTCCGGACTGCAACAAACAATTCTACCTGGAGGTTGATGCTTCCTCCTCCGAAGCCGGAGCGGTGCTCATCCAAAAGTCTTCATCCGGAAGAATGGTAACCTGCGGCTTCTTCTCCAAACTCTTCTCCTCGTCTGAGTGCAACTACTCCATTGGAGACCGAGAATTGTTAGCCGTTAAATTGGCACTGGAGGAGTGGCGCTACCTGCTTGAGGGGGCTCTATACCCGGTGATCATCTATACGGATCACAAAAATCTGGCATATCTCCAAAATGCCCAAAGACTCAATCCGCGTCAGGCCCGGTGGTCTCTGTTCTTCGCCCGCTTCGACTTGGTCCTACATTTCCGCCTGACGGACAAAAATGTCAAAGCCGACGCCTTGTCCCGATCCTTCCTGTCCTCCGATCAAGAGGAGGAGCCTATGCACATCATCGACCCCTCCAAAGTGATGAATGTGGCCCCCTTGGATCTGACTCGTCTTCCACCCGGTAAAACGTTTGTAGCAGTACCAGATCGTGAGAAGGTTCTTCGCTGGGGTCATTCATCTAAACTAGCCGGCCATGCTGGCCAAAAGAAGACCTTCCTGCTCATCACCCGGAATTACTGGTGGCCTATCCTGGGCAAGGATGTGGTAGACTTCACCTCAGCCTGTTCGTCCTGTGCCCGCAACAAAGTTCCCAGACATCTACCAGCCGGTCATCTCCTGCCTCTTCCCGTACCTGATGCCCCGTGGCAACACATTGCTATGGACTTTATTACAGATCTCCCTGTCTCTGCCGGTTGTACAGTCATTTGAGTGGTCGCCGACCGCTTCTCTAAAATGGCCCACTTCATCCCTCTGCCTGGTCTCCCATCTGCATCAGAGCTAGCTAAGGACTTCTTCCTTCACATTTTCCATCTCCATGGCCTACCCCTCCACATCGTGTCAGATCGAGGGGTTCAGTTCACCTCACGTTTCTGGAGAGCTACGTGTAAGCTGATGGATGTCACCCTGGATTTCTCCTCCGCTTACCATCCACAGTCCAATGGTCAAGTAGAGCGGATCACCCAGATCCTTACCAGCTACCTCCGGCACTTTGTTAACGCTCACCATACTGATTGGGTGGATCTCCTGCCATGGGCCGAATTCTTCTACAACAACCATGAGAGCGAATCATCTTCCAAGTCTCCGTTCTTTATAGTTTATGGTCAACATCCCCGGATTCCGTTTCCCGTCTCTGCTTCTGTGGACAACCCTGCCGCGGAGTCTCTGGTCAGCGAATTTTCCACCATTTGGGAGAATACTAGGTCCGCTCTTCTTCAGTCCTCCGAGCGGATGAAGAGACATGCTGACAAGAGATGTCTGGATCCGCCTCAATTCCGTCCGGAAGACAAGGTTTGGCTCTCCTCCAAACATGTTCGGCTCAAAATACCCTCCTACAAGTTGGGTCCTCGGTTCATCGGTCCATTTGAAGTCCTTAAACAAATCAATCCAGTGGCCTACAAGCTAAAACTCCCGGTCACCTTACGGACTCCCAACTCCTTCCACGTATCTCTCCTCAAACCAGTTGTCTTTAACTCTTTTTCCTACAATCCAGGTGCTCCCCCTGCTCAAGGTTTCCGCTGTGGACGTTTTTGAGGTAGAGAATATTCTGGCCACCAAAAGGTAAGAGGAAAAACCTTTTTTCTGGTGGATTGGAAGGGGTTTGGCCCAGAGGAGAGAACTTGGGAACCCAGGGAGAACATCCATGCCCCGCTTCTCCTTGAAAAATTTCTTTCTGGCCTAAAAAAGAGGGGGCGTAAAGGGGGGGGTACTGTAGCATCGGCATCTCTGCCCCCTGCCAGGCAGAGACACCGTCCCTCTCACCTCCCCGCTCCCTGTGCGGCATCCTCCTGCGCTCCTCTTGCTGCTGCCGGCGCACGCAGCTTCCCGGGCACTGTGCTTAGGGCGCTCGCGCGCGCTCCCCCTCTCTTAAAGGAGCCGCGCGCCGTCCTAAGGAGTCCCCGGCCAATAGCCGGAGGACCTCCCATATATAAGGCACCTCCTCCAAAATGGAGGTGCCCGAGCAAAGTTGATGCACAGTATACTTACTTCTGCTTCAGCCCTCAGGTCCAGTTGCCAGCGTGACTACTGCTCCAGTCCGCCAGTCTGACTACTCACTAGCCCGACAGTCTGCCTTCCGTTCTACCCGCCAGTCTGTCTATGGGCAAGTCCGCCTGCTTACCAGGAAGCACCTGCCAGTTACCTGCCTGCTACCTGCTGTGTCTGCTAGCCCGCTCACCTGGGAGCACTCGCCTGTTACCTGCCTGTTCCTGCCCGTTACCTGCCTGCTACCTGCCGTGCCTGCTAGCCCGCTCACCTGGGAGCACCCACCTGTAACCTCCCTCTCACCTCCCCGCTCCCCGTGCGGCATCCTCCTGCGCTCCTCTTGCTGCTGCCGGCGCGCGCAGCTTCCTGGGCACTGTGCTTAGGGCGCGCGCGCGTGCTCCCCCTCTCTTAAAGGAGCCACGCGCGCCGTCCTAAGGAGTCCCCGTCCAATAGCCGGAGGACCTCCCATATATAAGGCACCTCCTCCAAAATGGAGGTGCCCGAGCAAAGTTGATGCACAGTATACTTACCTCTGCTTCAGCCCTCAGGTCCAGTTGCCAGCCTGACTACTGTTCCAGTCCGCCAGTCTGACTACTCTCTAGCCCGACAGTCTGCCTTCCATTCTACCCGCCAGTCTGTCTATGGGCAAGTCCGCCTGCTTACCAGGAAGCACCTGCCAGTTACCTGCCTGCTACCTGCCGTGCCTGCTAGCCCGCTCTGCTGGGAGCACTCGCCTGTTACCTGCCTGTTCCTGCCCATTACCTGATGCTACCTGCCGTGCCTGCTAGCCCGCTCACCTGGGAGCACCCGCCTGTTACCTGCCTGTTACATGATAGCCTACCTGGAGGCTCCTGCTGTCACTTGCCGTGACCACCTGTCTGTTACCTAGAGACTTCGACCTGCTCTGCCGTCACGTGCTGTGACCATCCGTCAACTATCCAGAGACTTCTGCCTGCCTGTTGTGTCCATCCGCTATACCGGTCAGTCCCAGTCTGCTGACCCATGGGAGCCACCTGCTTTCTTTCAAGGTCGTCCCCAGAGTAGCACCTGGTCCCTCTGCTCGGTCCCTCCTTGGACACGGAGTCGTTAGCCGCCGTATGACCAGGGTCGGTCTGAGTTGATACTTAGTCACGCCCCTCTGGGTCCCTCCTTGCACCGCGGCACAGAGGTTCCACCACCCGGATCCGTAACATATTTACATAGGCCTGTCAGTCAAATTATTTGGGGCGGTGACATGCCTACCAGGGACTAGCCTCAGACTAGTCAGTTAAGACACATAATATGTTTACTCTGAAACGCCATGCAGCTAGAACCTCATTTATGCTGCCCGTGATTTGCACAGCATGAATCTGATGACAGATTCCCTTTAAGCCTATTAAAGATATGCAAAAAAAATGTTGAGGCCAAGAATCATCAAATGAGCATTTGTAATATTATTGGCCCATGTAAATATGCTGGCGATTACCCAACAAATGAGCATAACTCTTGTGTAAATGTGGAAGGTGCTTCCAAAAACATAATAATGTATGGAGACAGAACAATGATATTAATGATCACTATGTTCCTACTATATTATAGTTTTCATTTAAATAGACCATAAAATGAGCGCTGATTGTTGTTGTGCATTGTCTGCACAGAACTTGCGCTTATGATTTGGAGTGTAATTGATAGGTAGGAAATACTAATATCTGTATTGCTTTATTTGTGAGCGAAACTCTTAAGCTGCATTCATATGTTGCGGCTGCAGAGAATTTGTTGCCGCTATTGTGACAAAAATACATTTTTCATTAACCATACACATGTCAATCTGCGCTCATTTACTGACCTGTTTATACAGGCCGATGAAAACTGATGGGAACATAATGATTGTTAAAACGATTGTTCTCTCCCTATTCAGCAGCATGTTATTGTCAGCACATTCCCTGCTTACATGGGGCGGGTGCTGTCGACAACAATGAATTTTATGCATAAATGATCCAATCAATATTTTTATATATAAACAATCCCACTTTCTTGTTCAAAGGGTGAAAGTCAACATGTTTACATTAGACCACAATTGGAAATGAGCGTTCATACAAACCCTCATCAGCTCCTCTAAATTGTCCTTTGTAGTGTGTCTGTCAGCAAGCTTCCAGTCTGCTTCCAATAGCAGCCAGTAGAATTGGGAATGTAACTCAAGATATAACAAAGGGTCAGAATAAGATAAGTAGTTCAATTTTTTAGGTATGTTTATTATATTTGTATATATACTGTAAAATCATGTACAGTAAATTGTAAAATAAAGTTAAAATTAGCCATGTCCTTTAAACCTCCAAATGCAAGTTTGAAGATCATGAAATCCATAGAAAACATTACAAAAACAAGCATCCATGCTTATTAATACCTGGTCACATTATCAATGTTCTGCAAGATGCAGCAAGCTCCAATGATAAAAGGTGGCGGCAACACAGGTTCAAAACTGATTCACACACCTACTATCCGGGGGGCATAATTGCTGCTGCCGCCTCCTTCAGCACATTGGTAATATTAGGCCATTAACAGCACAAGAAAACTGACTGCTTGCACCTGTACTATACTGGAGATATAATTGCCAAAATGCCACGTCTTCTTCCGTCCTCCTCTGTAGCTGTTGGCCACAACTCACAGACTCTCTCTTGCTCTGCTCCTTGCCTGCGCTCTACACATAGTATTGTTACTACTGAGAGTTCTCTGCTCTATTTTAGCAGCTTACTCTCACAGCTAGATCAGAAACTAAAAGGGATTGTCCACTACATGGACAAACCCTTCTCATTCCCCATGTTTGGTCCTGTTAAAATGAATAACACCTACACTCACCTCCGGCGCCGATCCAGCGGTGTTGGCACTTGCCTTCCCAGGGCTCCCGTGAGGTTATTATGTTATGTGAGCCCTGCACCCAATCAGCGCTGGTGTCACTGTCCCCGCCTTCGGGCGTATAAGTAATCAATAAGAAGAGAGAGCTGCCGCGCATGCACGGGAGGTGAGTATAAGCTTTTTATTATAATGGGTAAATGAGAAGGGGTTGTCCAAGTCGTGGGCAACCCCTTTAGGGTGCTGGTGCTGCTTAATTCAAACTGAATTTTCAGTGTTTTGCTTGCATCCATTGACAAATAAGTGAAATCCAGTAAATGTTACTTTGAAATCACTTACAAATATTTGTGAAATAATATCGTGGTCACAACTTGGCTTTCTCTAAATATACCTGTCAGGCTGGTGTTCCCATCTACCCTGCTTTACTTCCAATATTGCTTATCTTTCTCCATAAAATGCCAGCAACTCAGTCACATCTACTGTATAAAAATACCTGTCCAAGCTGATATAAAATGGACCACTTTTTATATCAGTGTGCCAAAGAGGTGCAAAACATATCTGATCATGTGAATGAGCTAATGTAAGTGCATCTCCACTATTACAAATGACTAGGCTTAGATAATCTGCAGCTATACTGTTATATCCTGTGTTTGCGTAGACAATCCAATGCACCCTCCTACTGAACGTTACGAAAATATAAAATGACTAGGGAAGAAAATGATAGATGTGAGGTGAGATTGCTCAGGGAGGGGTTTAAAAAATGTTACACAAATCACATTTATTGTTAAATGGAATCTGTCACCAGGTGTTTGCTAACCCAACTGAGAGCAGCATTATGTAGGGGCAGAGACCCTGATTCCAGAGATGTGTCACTTACTGACCTGCGTACTGTCATTTTGATAAAATCACTGCTTTCTCGGCTGCAGAGCTAGCAGTTCTCTGAATGTTGAGCTGTGTTTAACCCCGCCCACACCACTGATGGGCAGCTTTCTACACAGGTACAGTGTTCACAGAAAGCAGCCAATCAGTGGTGGGGGTGGGATTATTCATCGATCATGAACATGGAGGACTACCTGGTAGCAGGGTTGGGAGTTCTCTAATGATAATCTCCTGATAAAACAGTGACACATCGCTGGACTCGAGGTCTCTGCCACTAGTCATACTGCTCTCAGAAATAGGGGCAAAAACCTGGTGACTGACTCACTTTAAAAAAAGTTCCGCTGCCTAACCTTCATGCCAACAAATGTATTTGTATATGTAAGGCGACGTTCATATGACCCTATTTTCGGTCTGAGTGCTGTCTGTGGAAAAAACTCATAGCACTTGGACCAGCGTTATGGAATAAGGTTGTTTAGATGTCCTTTTTAACACAGAATATATGTCCTTGTGCAAAAAAATCACAACATTCATATTTTGGATGAGACTGGCCCATTTAAGTCTATGGATGCACAAGAGAAAAATTTTAATTCCAAATGGATCAACCGATATTTACAAATATATTGCAGTTTTTATCATAGGAGACTATATTTGATCTTCTAAATGTTAAAAACTGCTGATGTATAGAAATAGATGATATACGGATGCCAAAAGGATTGCATACAGATTGCATACAGGTTGCATACAGGTTGCATACAGATGACAGTACAGATGAAAAATTGTCCTTTTTTTGTGAATGAAAATCGGATGTTTTTTTCATACACTCATGAGTATAAAAAGAATAATTCAGCAAGATTCATGCATCGTTCAGGTCTGCTGTGTGCTAGAAGCAGTCCAGCTATGACCTGGAAAATATTTTTGTTATTCTTTACCCCCAATCTATCAGGCTGTACATGGTCACACCTGCTTCTGCTAAGCCGCACCCACTTTCTTTAAAAAAGTGGCGCGCCGGTGTAAAAATACAAAAAGGTGCAAAAAGTTTGCATAACGACTAGTTGTTCAAAACTGCTTTGTACACCAGGAAAACTGGCTTAAAACGAATGATGATTTTCCCCAAATGAGTGTTCACATTAGTACATGTCCTTATTTTATAGCAGAGCCATTGCCAATATGACTGATCCTATTTACAGCTAATCAGCAGAGGTGCTGGTATGCTTCACAGAAAAAATGCTTCACATTATTTTGCTTTTTTCATTTGTTTGGGGGATTTTTTTTTTTTTTTTTGGCATTGCTGCAGAAGGTCAGAAGAGAGCTTGAGAAGATACATATAACGTTATTGTAATGATAGGAATGATTTACATCTGTAACTAAAACTCTTAGGCGAAGTTCACCCTGCAGCATGTCTGCTTCTTGTTTACAGAAAAATCTACTATTATTATTGTCATTATTATTCATCCAGATTGTTCTCTCTTCTGTTTGTGTCATTTGGCTTCTCCAGGATTTTTGTGATTGTTTCCATCAAACTGGTTGCTCGTTGTCCTCTTCTTCTTTTCCTTCATTTCAGACCATTTTTTTTTGGTCAGGGAGAGTGGAGAGCAACTTGATTCAGTAGACCTTTTTCATGCCTTTTTCTTTTTGAAAAGTGGTAGTGAACAATGCTAGATGAGACCTGTCTTTTGTTAAAGCCCTTTTCATATAAATCTGATTCCCACTGGTTACATAGTTTCCTATGGGATCAGTTTTTCTTTCGGTGATACCAGTCATCTTCTTATGGATAGAAAACCATTACATTCAATATTTCTATGTCTGGCTTTTCTACAAAATCATCTGGCCAACTGTTGTGTACAACACAACAGTTGTACCCTGATCTAGCGACTTATTGGTATATTAGCCCCTTAGCGACTACCACCACACATATAGAGTGGTTATGCACTATCAATATATGGAGCAGGCTCAGGAGCTGAGACTGCTCCATAGGGCTCGCTCACACTGGCGTGTAACAAAGCCGAGTGATATACGATGTTTTATCGGAGAGCACTTGGCCCAATCTTGTACTATGGGGCAGTGCAGATCTGCTATTATGTTCTCTTGCCGATTTGGCATGAGAAACCAATCACAGCATACTGAAATTGGCTCAGATATTCAGATCATGCGCACCCATACAAGTCTATAGGTGCGTGTGAAACATTGGACTGCACTCGGATGTCTCACAAAGACAATGGAAAAGATGGCGAAATTAAGTTCTCCATCTTTTCCGCACATGTGCTGCAATTCTCTCATGTGAGAGAATCGAATCACACCCTGGTGACACTCGGCTTAAATTCTGACATTAGCATAATCTGCCCGATTCTTTCGCATGAGAGAATGTACACCAGTGTGAGTGTACCCATACAGTGCAGAGGCCAAGGTGATACATAGCCTGCACCCGAGTAACTGATGTGGTCAGAGCCAGCGCTGATCACATCAGTTCAACCCTTTAAATGCTGCTACACCTTTTTAAAGGCCTCGAAGTCTGGAGCCCATCGGCACCCCGCATGACACGATCATGCCGATGGATTTCTAAAGGATTCGGTGGTGGCTATGTTATTATTCCTATGAAGCCATGCATGTGGATGGTGTTCACAGGATACTAGTAATCATACTATACATCAGTATTGCAGTCCATTGTATAGACAATGAAAGATTGAAGGTTCAAGTACGCTAAGCGGCTAATTAAAATGTAAAAAAAAACTTACATTAATATATGTAAAAAATATTTAAAAAAACCCCAAAATGTAAGAATTTAAATCACCCTTTTTCTGGAAACATAAGTAGCAAAATGTTAAAATAAAACAAAGCAAAACAAAACATTTTTGGTAATGCTGAGTGCACCATTTCCAAAGCTATTAAAATATAAACATATTTATTCCATATGATGAACATGGAAGCAAACAAAAGGAATTGGGAGTTTTTGGTCGCTGATGTTCTCTCCAAAATGCAATATAATGGTGATCAAAATGTCATATGTATCTCAAATGGCATCAGCAAAAATGTAAGGAAGAAACAACATCCCACAGGTATCCATCACCAGAAAAATGAAAATATTAGGTAGCTAAGAAAACGGTAACACAAGCCAACATTTTTTTTTTAAAAGGCTCTGATTTTTTGTTAAACAGACACACAAACCTTGGAATCAATGGCGCTATATAAATAAATAATAATAATAAATGGTAGAATTCTATTTTTTTCACCATTTCAACGCACCTGGAATTTCTTCCCATTTTCCAGTACATTACATGGTGAAATTATGTGGTTCAAAACTACACATTGTTTCACAAAAACACAACTCGTCATTCAGCTATGTTGATGGAGAAGTGAAAAAACATTATGGCTCTTGGAGGAAGGGGAGGAAAAATCAAAAAGCTCAAAAAAACCAATCCAAGGTCAGCATATGTCAGACACTGGCCGTGTGATTTCAGTAATGTATGTTTGACTGTGAAACACTGTGAAAGGCATAGTCTAATCACTGCTGGGGACCGAGCCGAATGGGAGACTAACAGGCGGATCCCTGGCGGCCTCTCCCTGCCCCTCTCCCTATACAAGCTCACAGGGAGAGACCTGTCACTCCAGGGCAGAGGGCGGGGAGAAACCCCCGGGAACCCGCCTGTCCAACTAGTCTCCTGTGCGGCTCGGTCCACAGCGGCTGTTAAACTATGTTTTTCTCTGAAACACTGCAGCTTTTCAAAGTCAAACACATATGGCTGAAATAATACAGCCAGCGTCTGATACATGCTGACCCTGGATTGGGCCGCATGTATCAGCTGTCACTTTCCCTTTAAGGAGTTATTTCTCATATATATGTATATAAGCATGATTGAAGAATAAACTTGCACCTAAGCTAGTAATAATTGCCTTGCTACAGACAATAGAAACATTTATCTGACTGGTGTAAGAATGCTGTCACACGGGCAATGGGTCAGACCTGCAGTTTGATCCTTTGTTGTCCTTTTAATAAGCGGTCTATCAATGTCTTTGTACCTCCACTATGGAAAGGTTTGCAAGCCTTTTCTTCTGAAATGTTTTACTTGGCAGCAAATGGTAAATTTCGTGTTATCATGACAAATTTTGAAAATATGGAAATGTCCTATTAAGGTTAAGTAACAAATAAACCAGATTATTGAGTAAACCTCCAATCCCTGCTCTGGGACAATACTATTCCAAAAACGCCCCCATAGATTTTACTATGGAACATTCCGTTCAGGGCACTTAGTCCAATAATGCGTTGTATAACACAGTATCCCTAATTTACCAAACTGACATTTCTTTATTGTTATTTCTTAGCTTTAATAGTATCTTCAGTTCAGATCTATATATTTATCTGTTATCTATCTATCTACAATATCTATCTATCTACAGTATATATCTATCTGTCTATTGTGACAAAGTCACTGGCAAAGTACTGGAGGGAAGATGTGTAGCACTGAGATTGTAATCTCCAGTAATTAAACATAGGAAAAAGGTTCTAGCACACAAAAGAATGAGGGGTTAATCAGCCATCTTTAGTGCTAGGATGATTGAATACCTGTAGAGAGGGAGGAGGTCAGAGGATACATTTCCAGCCTTTTAGAGTATTTGGTGGGGGTAGGTCTGGAGGCACAAACTCTGGAGGTGGTTTTCTCATATGAAGGAAAGCTAAACCTTGGATTGTTTGTTCCTGAAGTGGTCGGTTACCCGTAGCAACAAAGACTGTGCCATATGTTATGTTTTGTTTTTCCCGCTAGGCCGGGAAAACCGTGTTTGTTTTGCTAATGTTGCCGTGGTTTATGCAGTTCCCTTAATAAACCACAGAAGATTTAAAGAGATAGTGTTCCT
Organism: Phyllobates terribilis; assembly: GCF_046119375.1. Classification (NCBI taxonomy): domain Eukaryota; kingdom Metazoa; phylum Chordata; class Amphibia; order Anura; family Dendrobatidae; genus Phyllobates; species Phyllobates terribilis. The sequence continues at coordinate 453,451,257 of NW_027362763.1, read as the reverse complement.
GTGTCTACCTCTATGTGCTACCAAGTAAGCTGATCTACCAGACTATCTACAGTCTATCTAATTATCTTTCTATCTATCTATCTTACAGTCTGTCTATCTATCTAACTATCTATCCATATATTATCTATCTATCTATCTATCTATCTACAGTCTATCTATCTATCTATATATTATCCTACTATCTACAGTCTATTTATCTATCTATCTATTATCTATCATCTATCTATCTACAGTCTATCTATCTATCTACAGTCTGTCTATCTATCTATCTATTTATCTATCTATCATCTATCTATCCTATCTACAGTATGTCTATCTATCTATCTATATCTATCTATCCATATATTATCTATCTATCTATCTATCTGTCTATCTATCCACAGTCTATCTATCTATTATCTGTCTATTTATCTACAGTCTATCTATCTATCTATCTACAGTCTGTCTATCTATCTATCTACAGTCTGTCTATCTATCTATCTACAGTCTGTCTATCCATATATTATCTATTTATCTACAGTGTAGCTATCTATCTATCTATTTATCTATCTTACAGTCTGTCTATCTATCTATCTATCTATCTATCTATCTATCTCTATCTCGCTCATATCTATCAATCTATCTATTTATCTATCTTACAGTCTGTCTATCTATCTATCTATCTATCTATCTATCTATCTCTATCTCGCTCATATCTATCAATCTGTCTATTTGTCTATCTCATATCTATCTATCTATCTATCTATCTATCTATCTATCTATATCTATCCATGTATCTATATATTATCTATCTATTATCTATTTATCTATCTATTATCTTTCTATCTATCTATCTATGTAGCTATGTATCTCGCTCTCTCATACCTATCTATCCATTTATCTATCTGATTATCTATCTTGTGTTTCAGAGCGTTGTATCATTGAGCAGCCTGTTATGGAACTAGAAATGTCAGCAGTTGGTGACTACTGGGTGATTGGTATTGTTAGACCTGTAGTTCAATAAGAGGCACAGGTTTCATATTTGAGTATATATAGTGTACACTACTACATAGATGCATATATGAAATTGCAGATAGTTAAGTCAGAGCCTCAGCAGTATGCTGGAGATATGAGTGTCTATGAGATCCTAATGAATTGCCTTCCAAGGGTTAGCAACTAGGGATGAGATATATATTGGCCCCGGTAAAGTAGCTGCAGCAATTTCCCCACTGCACAGAGCAGCCGGGCTTTCTCATTCTTCAGGACCTGGCCTAAATGATGCCCCTGGGAATAGGGCAATTTCATTGGATCTGCTCCGCCTCATTTGGTTACTAATTGCTTTCTTGTTTTATAAATCGAAATCTCATTTTCAGGAAATTACAAAGCCTGTAAAGCCAGTCCATTGAGGTAATCCGAGGGTCACGCTGTATTTACAAGGGGATGCATTACAAGACTGCACACTGCTACTGCACAGTATTCCATAAACATGCATGTTCTATCTATCTATCTAACTATTATCTATCGATCTATCTATCTATCTATCTATCTATCTATCTATCTATCTATCTATCTATCTATCTATCTATATATCATCACATATGGGAGAAATACTAAAAGCAGTGGGGACTCCCTCCTAATGGGGTAGGGGTGTAGAGATTATTGAGTGCCCCCACCTTCAGTAAGCTGCTTGATTCTATTTGTAGCTCATTATTCCTGTAGCCTCTCCACATTACTAAGGGATCTTTAGATCTAGTTTTCAGTGTAATCCTGATGAAAGGGGTGGTGATTTTCCATTTATTTTTAAAAGAGACTTAATCAAAGGATTTGCAGAATTTGCTGCGGTAGGTCAAGTGCAAAAATCACAGAGTAAAAAGAAAAAAACGTGACGTGCAGGTTACTATTACTAGAGCTCACTGAGAAGTTGAAGGTATAGCATGAAATGTTTATAAAGGGGCTTCTTACAACCCCCATTATTACAATTAATGATGTAAAGCAGCCAGGCAGTAGCTTATATTAATGACAAGCAACACAGCGTGAAAAATGGATGGTGAAAAAGTAAAGTTGGTGTTAAACTCTAATGTGACCTGGCTACTGATTAACACCAAGCACTCTCTTCATTTCCTTTCTAGAGAGCTACAGGAATGGTTTTGCTCACCTAGGATTAATAAGCAACTCTGGCCCAGCATTGTAGAGATCAAGTGTCATATATATCTGATATAGAAGTGTAATAAGATTGACATTGTCATTGTCTGACACTCCCAGCATTCTCCTGGTACAGAGCAGTTTGATATCTACCAGCATCGGGCTTGCAGAATATCTGAATAGGTGGTCTACAAGAATATTCATATGGTGCAGGGATAGAGAAAGGGCTGTAGATAATAGTGGTAATCTCGAGAAACTATGAGGCAGATGGCAATGTGAAAAGAAGCATGTTTGGGTAGGGCTATTAGAAGCCTCCGTATAAGCTCCTGTGAAAGCAGTGAAAGGGACCGGACAGCAGACCACCTCTCAGTGTTCAGCTTTACCCCCCCAGTAGTGTTGTACTGATGTGAATAATGATTGTTACAGAATTATAAATGAGCACCTTTTATAAAGCTATCAGCCAGGGTTTTAGGCCTACAGCCGGTACTATTGTGCCCCAAGACCATAGCTTTGTGAGTCTCTGCATAGTGGGATAGCGCTGGCAATGCACTGATGACATTTACAACATTTACATTACTGCTAGTCTTAGTTGCAAATCCAGGCTACTCCTTTTAGTTTAAAGCCAGAGAATTACTTATCTAATGACAGGACCCTACTTAATAAATACCGTCATGGCCAAGGAGTGCTCTACAAACGATATGACGGTTCCCCAGCCTGCACACTCTGCTCAGCCCAGCTCTTGACGTATTTCAGCACACGTCAATGCTACGACAGGTTTCTTATGGTTCTATAGCAGTTACAGATTTGTTACGATCAAAGTGCCCTGTTCCCTGCAGTGGTTCCACCTCTGAGACGTGGACGGGCAGAGGTTATTCTGTGTGATCAGATGTTCGGTACACTTGCTGACATACGTGAGGTTGACTTACAAAATCATTGTATCTGACTCGTTCTAGACATTAAAATCTTTATTTTAGGTTGCTTTTTTATGATTCAGTTTTCACAGAATGCTATTCCGGATGCTAATCTTTTTTTACATATTGTGATAGTCTCTCAAATGTAAAAGACTTGTAAAATGGTTTATTTTTTATATTAATTACTGTCGGGAATTTAATTTTGGAATCTGAATATGCTGCATGTGTAATATAATAAATGTAGGATTGGCATTCCCTATTAGCTATGACTATATATTATGAAATGATACGTATATTGGCGAAACTGAAACTTGTAGGTCACTGATGTGTTTTCATCATACTGGTTTGGAAATTAAAAACTGCTTAATACTTGAAGGGGCTTTCCAGAGACATGAATAACATATCAATAACATGTAATAAGACTGAATGGTGAAGGGTCCAGCTGCTGAGACCTCCTGAACAGTTCTAAAAATAAATGAATAATACCTATAAATGAGAGCACAAATATTAAGATCAGTACCCCTCCACCCAAAGTCTCTCTTATGACATATGATGTTAAGTCAACTTTCTAGAAGAAATCTTCACACGTATTGAATGAAGAAATGTTACTTCATGGTAATGTGACTGCAAATGAGTAACACTAAGTTACACAAATCAAAGCAAGTCCTGACTTGGTCACACATATTAGGTTGCAAACAAGTGTGCTCACTTTTATTTAGGTCTGTAGCTCTGTAATGCTATGATGTCAATTATTAGTGATCCTTAACAGTCTAAATCATTAACCATAGGAGAGAGCTGTTTCTTCTCTTATGGTACTATGCAGTCTCATTGTGAAGACTATGTATATTGTATTGTCTCCTAATGACTCAGTATAAATATATCTGAAAAATAAATAATAATAATAACAATTTGATTTACAACTTTTGTTCAGTTCCTTCTTTTCCTTGTTCATTACCATTTACTCCAAATGTTATTTTCTATTAGGCATACAAGATGAAAAAAGAAAGTAATTTCATCATTTTTTTTGGGTGATGTACTATGTTTTATACAATTATTGAAATACAATTGATTGCAGTTCCTTTATGAATTCTCAGAATGGTAAAGTTGGTTTCATAGCATGTGTGTGGGCTATGTTAGAAGATACAGTTGTATAGAAGAGAAAAATGCATGAAAGTTTACACTGTGCTTTAGCCCTCGGTGGGCCAACAGTATGCCAAAAGAATGGCCTTATAGTGTATAGTTCAACATCTGGATATTGTTAAACAGCATTTAAATCTACCTAAAACAGGATTTCAACACAATATTACGTCTACTCCAATGGATGGAATCAGGGATAACCTTGATCCCAGTAATTTAATTCCTTAATAGTGACCATGACATTAGTATTTAGTCAAAGGGTGGGGGCTTCTTCTGTCACCTCATCAGTGCCCCACAGCAAATTTACAGGGTACTGATGACTTACTTCTTCTCTGAATGCTTACTAGATGCATTGTGGAAAATAATCAAACAATTACATGGTTAGGTTCCCAAGTGGTACAAGATAAATGTAATGTAAGTAATGTAAGCGTTAAATAAAATGTTCTAGAAAAACTTCAAAATAATAAAAAAATCCCCTTACAAGTTGCGTGTTGCAAACTGTTTATCATGAAAAGAAAAAAAACATAAAAAACTGTACCTAATTGGTAAATCTAAATTCATTCTGCACAACAAAAAAAATGAATAAGTAAAAGATATGCCTTATTTAAACATACCATTCCTTCAAAAAGAAAAAAGCATAATAATTGTTAGGTGCCATGAAAAGGGTTCCAATAAAATGAATAACTCAACTCAAAAAACATAAATCGTTCTAAAGCTACATCACCATGAAAAAAATTATAGCTTCCAGAATGTGGCAACACGATAACAAGAACAAGTTTTTTTAAAAATAGTACTAACATATCAAAATATATAAAATATGTTATTACTGTGATGAAATAGCTTGAAGTAAACAATGGTAGAATTGCAGATTTTTCCTATACTTGAAGACGTGATCTTTAGTAATTACAGCTCAGGATGCAAAAACAGGGCCTCATAAAGGTAAACTGGGAAAATAAAAACTTATGGCTTTCAGAATGGAAATGGTTTTCAGTGATGGAAAAACTAAAAAAATACTGGGTTCTTAAGGCACAAAAGGTCTGTATCCTTAAGGGGATAAGTTATACCAACAATTTGGAGCAACCATATGTGTATTTCCTGCCACGTGACTGGTCAAATTACCAGAAAAGAAGCATTTTGTTGCCAGAATATTTAAAGATTAGATATTGAAAATTGGATTTGATAAATGAATATTGATTCATGCTCTAGTCATTATTTTTTTTTAATGATTTTACACCTTTCACATTAAAGGCAGTGAAAGATGATTATCTTTTGAAACAGTTTAGAAGTTTGGTGATGAACTAATTCAGAATTCTGATTCATTGGTTGATTTGAAACATCTTTTTGTGCAATATGAGATTTACGGTTATTGCAACTAGTATTGAAATTTTTGGACAAAAAAAATTTTAAATTTACTATTTAGAATACTTTTTTTGTATTCCATTTATAATTAACTACACAGACAATGATAGGAAGAACAAAGTAATATGCAGCAAATGGTTGTTCAGTTATTATGTCTACCATTTATAAAGTATTTGTTAGAAAAAAATAAGACTAAGGAGAACAGAACTTCCAAACGACTAAAATAAATTTGTTTCGAAATTATTCAATTGCTGAAAAAAAAATGTATATTACGACAGTGCTAGAAAATGATGGTGATAACTTGCAACTTTCTAGGAGACAAAATTTGCTTTGAAGATTTCATTAATTTAACATTTATTAAAATTATCACGTTTTGCTAAATAATATTATGTTATATCAATGACATAAAAAACAGTAATTGTATTATATTATATATAATATTCATAGCAATAGAAATATATATTATTATAGCATCAAAATAGAAATATGTATCATAAAAAAATTATATTGGAAATGCTTTCATTTTAATTAATTATTTTGCATATATTAATTAGTCTTCTAATTGATGTCTTTAATTCAAAAAACAAAATATTATTGCAATTAATCAGTATTTTAGTTTTTTCATTATTTAAAGGACGATATTTACATTAAACAATAATTACTCAAAAAGCTGAAATTTCTCTTTCTTTTCCATTTCATTTCATTTCAATAAAATAATTCATTTTAATGAAATGAAATAGTTTAATGAATTAGCTCTGGTAAAGGTAATAGCAACATAAATAATACTACGACAATAGGAATCAGCAGAAATTCTTTGTATCGTTAGGAAAATGCAAAATTCATAATAGGAAATATTAGTTTGAATGTGGATTGTAATAGAGGAATTAATAAAGTACATTTCATGTACATTAATATGTTCAGTTCTGTACGCAATGTTACCTTTATGAGACTTAATGTTACCTTTATTTTCACATAAAACTCAAGATTAATTAATGTTTTATGGTGATCTGGTAATTACATTTCTAAATAATGACTTGTTTGCACCTTATGGTTCTGAGTTTAGTGCATCCAAAGATTTCCCAACGTCTAATAATGCTGATTTCTTGAATTAATCATGCTAGAAAAGAAAAGTTTGGGGAATGATCTAAGCTCAGGTTCCAATAAGCATCCAAATAATTATTAAATGAAAATTCATATCTTTTATTCAACTGTTTATCCTTGTGATGTTAATTGTACTGAATCCCAAAACGATTATCAAATCTAATTTAAGAATTATACTTTTTAACATGTTCCTTTGTGTGTCTGTTTGAAGATAATATATTATTATAGATACTTTTCTTTTGCTTTTAACATTATGATTGAGCATAAAGAGGGATTCATATTAACTGATATTGTACTGGATTACTGCATGAATTGTAGACAGAATATTGCTAAAGGACAGAGTTTAATTAACTAATAAAATTGACAAAACCCCTATAAAAGTATGAAGGTGTGGCTGGTACATATTATTATATACTTGTTTCAACCTGAATTTACAGATGTTGATTTGGTGAAAAACACCACTTTTCGTGATATTTTTTATAGCTTTTTAATGGAATTTATTTGCATTTTTATGCCAGATATTATTTTGAAGTTTGTGATGAAATATAATTAACACTGTCTACAATGTTTTTTGGTTTGTACCATTTTTAGGGTATCTGGCACTTATGATAATAGTAGGCATTTCTCCTCAGCAAGATTTCGTAAAAAGAAACAAGCTTTACAAGTTTGCTTTATCTTTCCTTGTGATAAATTTGTGTATAACACAGCAATTTATGTAATGAATGCAACTAATTTAACATTTATATTGAAATACTAGATGCAAGAAATATTCCATGGTGGAGTAGAACATTGTTGTGCTTAAACCTCAGTCATTCCTTAATTAAAAAGCAGGCAACCATCTAATATATTTTTGGAATATGACATTAGATGCTGGAAACGTCTATAGTCTGAGAGTAACTGTCACTTGTTTGCAGTTTTTTACACTGTATCAACGTAGGTAAGAAGTATCTATCTATATCCCAGCAACTCCTTAAATCAAACCACTGCTACCATCTTTGGCACACAAATGGCATATTTACCCTCTACTAATAAATCATTTAACTTTCAAGGTAGCATAACACGTTTAGCATCTGTTTCTTAGCAGCAAAAACAAGTACAGTGGTTCTTGAAAGTTTGTGAACCCTTCAGAACTGCATACATTTGATTTAAAACTACATCATATTTTCATACTGGTCCTAAAAAGTAAAAAAAAACCAAGTCAAACAAATGAGCCAAAAGATATTACGCATTGTCATTTTTAATAAAGAAAATGACCCAATTTCATGTTTGTTAATGGTAAAAGTACGTAAACCTTTGCTTTCAGTATATGGTGTGACCCCTTGTGCAGCAATAACCGCATCATCAGTTTGGAGGAATTGTAGTCCATTCCTCCTTAAAATCATCTTCAACTCTGCTATGTTGGGACATGTGGAGGTGGTTTCTCCTACGAACTGCACAAAAAGGTTCTTCCACCAAATTTTTATAGGATTAAGGTCAAGACTTAGACTTGGCCATTCCAAAATGTTAACTTCTTTAACTATTCTTTGTAAAATGACTAGTGTGCTTTGGGTGGTAGTCTTGATACATGATTCACATTCTCTTAAGATTCAGCTCATGGTCAAATGTAGGGACATTTTCAATTAACTTTTCTGATAAAATTCCAAATTCATTTTTCTGTCAATGATGGCAAGTCATTCTGGCTCAGATGCAGCAAACTGGCTCAAACCATGATACTACCACGTCTGTAGTTTTGAGGTTTATATGCTGTAATGCAGTATTTTTGTTTCTTCAAACATAATCCTTCTCATTCAAACCAAAAATCTATATTTTGGTCTCATCCATCCACAAAACATTGTTCCAAAAGCCTTCTGGATTGTCCAAGTTATATTTATCAAACTGCAGTGGGACAGCAATGTTCTTTTTGGAGAGCAGTGGCTTTCTCCTTGCAATCCTCTGATGCACACCAATGTTCTTCAGTAGCCTCTTGATGATTGACTCATGAAAATTAATATTAGCTAATGTGAGAGAGTCCTTCAGTTGCTTAGAGGTTGCATTGCGATCTTGTTAACTATTATACCCCTTGCTCTTGGAGTAATGTTTGTTGGTTGACCACACCGGGAGAGGGTAATAATGGTCTTGAAAGTCCTCCATTTGTACACAATCTGACTGTGGATTAATGGAGTCCAAACTCTTTATAGATCAACAACTTTTCTCTGAGATTCGTAGAAATGTCCTTTATTCATGCCATGATACACTTTCATAAACATGTTTTAAAGATCAGACCTTTAACCCTTAAATAAAACAGTTTGATTACTCATACCTTATTGTCATGCCATTAATAAAAAACACCATATTTTTGCCACTCACAGATGTGATATTGCATAATTTTCCTCAATAAAAAAATTAAGTCTAATATTTTGACTCATTGATTAGATTTGGTTCTCTTATTCTACTTTTAGGACTTGTGTGAAAATCTGATGTAGTTTTAGGTCAAATTTATGCAGAAATATAGAAAACTCTGAAGGGTTTAAAAAATTTCTGGCACCACTGTATATGGTTGTGGATAATCCACCATATTAGCTCCTTATTGGGATATTTGACTATTTTATTGGATATGTTTTATAACTATGTTTTATGTAAGTTTTACAGACTCTAATTTGAAAAAAAATGGCAATATATGAAAGCATACAGCTGTCATACTAGCAATGTACCTAATTTTGCTGAGTAACCTTATATACTACTATGCCTTTGATTTACAATCCCCATATTACTCAAGTTTTCATGCTTATTTTAATAATTTCATAGAATTGATACTTTTTTGTGTCTATAAATATCCTAATCACTGAGTAATTACATGTTATATGCCACAAGTTTTGTTTGCAAGACTTACTTGTAATTGTGATGACCCTAACTTTGTAGCATGCATCACAAAGTTGTGTAAATTACATAGTATAAAGACTGTCAGAAGTATCCTATTGTGTCTTATACATCTCTTTCTTAAACTGTTGGATCTGTTGGCATTTGAGGAAATAATTTAGTAATATTTTGACACTATATTCTCTGGCATTATTTCTCCTTTTTCGATAACTAAAAAATACATTAGTGAAAATATGTATTATCACTATGTTGTCACAAATTTACCATGTTTTCTTGTGAAAATTATAATGGCACATTAGAGCTTCAACATGGTTTTGGAAAAGACAGATTGTTACTGTTGGTGTAGGATTCATGAGAGAGTAAGAGGTGAAGATTATTAAATTCTGATGTCCTCTGCTTTTTCGGGAGACACGTTTAGAGCATGTAGCTGTTGTAACTGTACTGACCAGCTTCTGTCTTCCAGCCAAGTTCCCCTAGTGCTCATCAAAGCTTCTAGCTTCTTATCATTCAGCTGTCACTTATTTCATTAAAGGGATTGTTGTCTTTGGACAGGTCTGGTCACATGCTCCTCCATCAGCAGCCATATTGAGAACAGAAGATCTGTGCAGTCTGTGAGGAAGACTGCGCAAAGGCCGTGGCCCCACTATCAGTATTTAGTCAGTATTCGGTCAGTATTTTTTCTCAGGAGTGGAAGCCAAAACCAGGAGTGGGTGATAAATGCAGAATTGGTGCAGAGAACCTTTTTTCTGATTGTTCCTTACCTGGTTTTGGCTCCCACACCTGAGAAAAAATACTGACCGAATACTGACCAAATACTGATAGTGGGGCCGTGGCCTAACTGTCTTCCTCACAGACTAATATATTAGTGTCACAAAATAAAGTCCACAATACATTTGTTAAAGGGAACCTGTCATCTGAATTATGCTGCCCAAACTGCAGACCGCATGAATCAGAGTCTGGCGACACTAGTGCAGGCAGTTATATTTTTTGCTGAAATACTCTAGGGTTTCAGAGATCCAGCTAGGTCCCATAGACTTAGATAAGACAAGTCTGGAATAGCCCCCAGCCAGCTTCTCCAGCTCTACTCTAGGTGATTGACAGGTCTCTCCCTACATACACATAAGGGAGAGACCAGTCTATCACATGCAGCGCTGTTAAGAGCCGGCCTGGGATGGAGACGGGCTAGTCTTATCTTCAGCATTGGTCCCAGGCCAGATCTTTAAAGTTTTAATCTCTCTGAAACTGTTTCAGAGAACATATACAGTACAAACCAAAAGTTTGGACACACCTTCTCATTTAAAGATTTTTCTGTATTTTCATGACTATGAAAATTGTACATTCACACTGAAGGCATCAAAACTATGAATTAACACATGTGGAATTATATCCTTAACAAAAAAGTGTGAAACAACTGAAAATATGTCTTATATTCTTGGTTCTTCAAAGTAGCCACCTTTTGCTTTGATGATTGCTTTGCACACTCTTGGCATTCTCTTGATGAGCTTCAAGAGGTAGTCACCGGAAATGGTTTTCACTTCACAGGTGTGCCCTGTCAGGTTTAATAAGTGGGATTTCTTGCCTTATAAATGGTGTTGGGACCATCAGTTGTGTTGTGCAGAAGTCTGGTGGATACACAGCTGATTGTCCTACTGAATAGACTGTTAGAATTTGTATTATGGCAAGAAAAAAGCAGCTAAGTAAAGAAAAATGAGTGGACATCATTACTTTTAAGAAATGAAGGTCCGTCAGTCCGAAAAATTGGGAAAACTTTGAAAGTGTCCCCAAGCGCAGTTGCAAAAACCATCAAGCGCTACAAAGAAACTGGCTCACATGAGGAGCGCCCCAGGAAAGGAAGACCAAGAGTCACCTCTGCTTCTGAGGATAAATTTATCCGAGTCACCAGCCTCAGAAATCGCAGGTTAACAGCAGCTCAGATTAGAGACTAGGTCAATGCCACACAGAGTTCTAGCAGCAGACACATCTCTTCAACAACTGTTAAGAGGAGACTTTGTGCAGCAGGCCTTCATGGTAAAATAGTTGCTAGGAAACCACTGCTAAGGACAGGCAACAAGCAGAAGAGACTTTTTTGAGCTAAAGAACACAAGGAATGGACATTAGACCAGTGGAAATCTGTGCTTTGGTCTGATGAGTCCAAATTTGAGATGTTTGGTTCCAACCACCGTGTCTTTGTGCGACACAGAAAAGGTGAACGGATGGACTCTACATGCCTGGTTCCCACCGTGAAGCATGGAGGAGGAGGTGTGATGGTGTGGGGGTGCTTTGCTGGTGACACTGTTGGGGATTTAATCAAAATTGAAGGCATACTGAACCAGCATGGCTACCACAGCATCTTGCAGCTGCATGCTATCCCATCCGGTTTGCGTTTAGTTGGACCATCATTTATTTTTCAACAGGACAATGACCCCAAACACAACTCCAGGCTGTGTAAGGGCTATTTGACCAAGAAGGAGAGTGATAGGGTGCTACGCCAGATGACCTGGCCTCTACGGTCACCAGACCTGAACCCAATCGAGATGGTTTGCAGTGAGCTGGACCGCAGAGTGAAGGCAAAAGGGCCAACAAGTGCTAAGCATCTCTGGGAACTCCTTCAAGATTGTTGGAAGACCATTTCCGGTGACTCCCTCTTGAAGCTCATCAAGAGAATGCCAAGAGTGTGCAAAGCAGTCATCAAAGCAAAAGGTGGCTACTTTGAAGAACCTAGAATATAAGACATATTTTCAGTTGTTTCACACTTTTTTGTTAAGTATATAATTCCACATGTGTTAATTCGTAGTTTTGATGCCTTCAGTGTGAATGTACAATTTTCATAGTCATGAAAATACAGAAAAATCTTTAAATGAAAAGGTGTGTCCAAACTTTTAGTTTGTACTATATGAAGGGGAAAATAAGTATTTGATACACTGCCGATTTTTCAAGTTTTCCCATTTACAAAGAATGGAGAGGTCTGTAAGTTTTATTGTAGGTACACTTGAACTGTGAGGGACAGAATCTAAATATAAAACCAGAAAATCACATTGTATGATTTTTAAATAATTAATTATCATATTATTGCATGAAATAAGTATTTGATCACCTAACAACCAGCAAGAATTCTGTCTCTCTCAGACCTGTTAGTTTTTCTTTAAGAAGCCCTCCTACTCTGCACTCATTGCCTGTATTAATTGCACCTGTTTGCACTCGTTAACTGTATGAAAGACTCCTGTCTACACACTCAATCAATCACACTCCAACCTCTCCACCATGGCCAAGACCAAAGAGCTGTCTAAGGACACAAGGGAAAAAATTGTAGACCTGCACAAGGCTGGGATGGGCTACAGGACAATAGGCAAGCAGCTTGGTGAGAAGGCAACAACTGTTGGAACAATTATTAAAAAATGGAAGAAACACAAGATGACTGTCAGTCTTTCTTGGTCTGGGGCTCCATGCAAGATCTCGCCTCGTGGAGTAAGGATGATTCTGATAAAGTTCAGGAATCAGCCCAGAACTACACAGGAGGACCTGGTTAATGACCTGAAGAGAGCTGGGACCACAGTCTCAAACATTACCGTTAGTAACACACTACGCCATCGTGGATTAAAATCCTGCAAGGCACACAAGGTCCCCCTTGTCACGCCAGCACATGTCCAGGCCTGTTTGAAGTTTTCCAATGACCATCTGGATGATCTAGAGGAGGCATGGGAGAAGGTCATGGGGTCAGTTGACACCGAAATAGAACTTTTTGGTATCAACTCCACTTGCTGTGTTTGGAGGAAGAAGAAGGATGAGTACAAATCCAAGAACACCATCCCAACCATGAAGCATGGTGGGGAAATATCATACTTTGGGGGTGCTTTTCTGCAAAGGTGACAGGACAACGGCACCGTATTGAAGGGAGGATGGATGGGGTCATGTATTGCAAGATTTTGGGCAACAACCTCCCTCCCTCAGTAAGAGCATTGAAGATGGGTCGTGGCTGGGCCTTCCATCATGTCAATGACCCAAAACACACAGTCAAGGCAACTAAGGAATGGCTCTGTAAGAAGCATTTCAAGGTCTTGGAGTGGACTAGTCAGTCTCCAGACCTGAACCCAATAGAAAATCTTTGGAGGGAACTGAAACTCAATGTTGCCTAGTGACTGCCCCAAAACCTGAAAGATCTGGAGAAGATCTGTATGAAGGAGTGGTCCAAAATCCCTGCTGCAGTGTGTGCTAACTTGGTCAAGAACTACAGGAAAGGTCTGACCTCTGTAATTGCAAACAAAGGTTTCTGTACCAAATATTATGTTCTGTTTTTCTATTGTATCAAATACTTATTTCATACAATAAAATGCAAAATAATTATGTAAAAATCATTCAATGTGATTTTCTGAATTTTTTTTAGATTCTGTCTCTCACAGTTGAAGTGTACCTACGATAAAAATTACAGACCTTTCCATTCTTTGTAGGTGGGAAAACTTACAAAATCGGCAGTGCATGAAATATTTATTTTCCTCACTGTACCTGGCTGCAACCGTACAATCAAGCTCTGATTCATGCTGTCTGCTGTTTGAGCACCATGAATCAGATGTAATAAATAAAAGAAAGATTAAATGGGCAACCCTTTTAATTTACACATATTACAGCTTTCATCTATTTATGCAAGATAATATATGATAAATTAGTAATAAAGCTAGATTTAATTATATCACTACATCTTTAGATGTTATTAATGATCTACTTGGAAAGGACATTATTAACGACTATCATTAGATCTACAGTATGTCTACATACTAAAACAATCAATGCCACTTAATGAAGAATTATTTAAAAAAATAGAAAATGTAGAATGTTTATGTGCTGTGTTGCACAAACTAGTAGTATTTGAAACAGTAAAACATGATTTTCCTCATGAAAAGTTCACTTGTATTAGTTTAGGTATCTTTCTCTGTAAGTACCTTTAATGATAATGGTCCTGAATTTTAAAAATTATATCTGTATACCCCTTTTCACATGCAAAGCACCGTGGAATAAATATCTCTATAATAATAAATAATAATAATAATCTGAAAAGTGCTCGAGTGAGACAGCATGTACACATACAGTGCTGGCCAAAAGTATTGGCACCCCTGCAATTCTGTCAGATAATACTCAGTTTCTTCCTGAAAATGATTGCAATCACAAATTCTTTGGTATTATTATCTTCATTTAATTTGCTTGCAAGGAAAAAACACAAAAGAGAATGAAGCAAAAATCAAATCATTGATCATTTCACACAAAACTCCAAAAAAGGGCCGGACAAAAGTATTGGCACCCTCAGCCTAATACTTGGTTGCACAACCTTTAGCCAAAATAACTGCGAACAACCGCTTCCGGTAACCATCAATGAGTTTCTTACAATGATCTGCTGGAATTGTAGACCATTCTTCTTTGGCAAACTGCTCCAGGTCCCTGATATTTGAAGGGTGCCTTCTCCAAACTGCCATTTTGAGATCTCTCCACAGGTGTTCTATGGGATTCAGGTCTGGACTCATTGCTGGACACCTTAGAAGTCTCCAGTGCTTTCTCTCAAACCATTTTATAGTGCTTTTGGAAGTGTGTTTTGGGTCATTGTCTTGCTGGAAGACCCATGACCTCTGAGGGAGACCCAGCTTTCTCACACTGGGTCCTACATTATGCTGCAAAATTTTTTGGTAGTCTTCAGACTTCATAATGCCATGCACACGGTCAAGCAGTCCAGTGCCAGAGGCAGCAAAGCAACCCCTAAACATCAGGGAACCTCCATCATGTTTGACTGTAGGGACCGTGTTCTTTTCTTTGAATGCCTCTTTTTTTTTCCTGTACACTCTATGTTGATGCTTTTTCCCAAAAAGCTCTACTTTTGTCTCATCTGACCAGAGAACATTCTTCCAAAACGTTTTAGGCTTTCTCAGGTAAGTTTTCGCAAACTACAGCCTGGCTTTTTTATGTATCGGGGTAAGAAGTGGGGTCTTCCTGGGTATCCTACCATACAGTCCCTTTTCATTCAGACGCCGACGGATAGTACGGGTTGACACTGTTGTACCCTCGGACTGCAGGGCAGCTTGAAATTGTTTGGATGTTAGTCGAGGTTCTTTATCCACCATCCACACAATCTTGCGTTGAAATCTCTCGTCAATTTTTCTTTTCCGTCCACATCTAGGGAGGTTAGCCACAGTGCCATGGGCTTTAAACTTCTTGATGACACTGCGCACGGAAGACACAGGAACATTCAGGTCTTTGGAGATGGACTTGTAGCCTTGAGATTGCTCATGCTTCCTCACAATTTGGTTTCTCAAGTCCTCAGACAGTTCTTTGGTCTTATTTCTTTTCTCCATGCTCAATGTGGTGCACACAAGGACACAGGACAGAGGTTGAGTCAACTTTAATCCATGTTAACTGGCTGCAAGTGTGATTTAGTTATTGCCAACACCTGTTAGGTGCCACAGGTAAGTTACAGGTGCTGTTAATTACACGAATTAGAGAAGCATCACATGATTTTTCAAAGGGTGCCAATACTTTTGTCCACCCCCTTTTTTAGGTTTGGTGTGGAATTATATCCAATTTGGCTTTAGGACAATTCTTTTTGTGTTTTTTTCATTGAAGACAAATTAAATGAAGAGAATAATACCAAAGAATTTGTGATTGCAATCATTTTCAGGAAGAAACTGAGTATTATCTGACAGAATTGCAGGGGTGCCAATACTTTTGGCCAGCACTCTAGGTGCTCATATAGGTCAATGGTTACCTTGTAGCAGCTCATACTGATGTATACATATAAGCAAACATTGCCGCCTCTAAGTACAAGCCACCTTTCTCTCTTCTTAGGAAATCCCAGCTTCTCACCAGCCAATAAAATCTAATGGGTTTCTGTTTTTTTTCCACAAACAGAAAGATTTGTTTTACGTGAAAGTATAATGGGAGGAAATCTGACATCTCTTTTAGGTGAAATAATGGGAAATAGACCAAATCTTCAATCTTTCAATAATCAGTTGCTTGTTTTTTTTTGCAATAAGAAAACAAGCACGTTTGCAACAAGGTGAACCTGGCTAATAGAAATAGAGAAATTAGGGTCAGTAATATCAGAAAGGGAATGGAGAATACCTTTACAATGTTATACAAGGGTCTATCTTTAATTTATTATCAAGAATTAAAGATTTAAATCATTTCTAAAAAGTACTTTGTGCCTAAGAATTACATGAAAATAATGCTATCTGTCCCAACTGTTTTTTACTGGTGATGTAGAACGGAGCCTATTGGTTGGTCTGCCCTTTAATATAACAATTTTGGTGTGAAATTGTAGATTTGATAGATACACATCTGAACATAAGGCTAATGATCGACCCGAAGGTCTTGCTACTTTCAGTCTTCCCGGTTTCACTGCCTCCTCACAAGAAAAGACCTAAATATTTGAAAATTAAGGCAATCTCAAAAGTTTAGGAATGGTTTGGAGAGGTGAGGAATTTGGAGACACTGGAAGACTTTGGAGCAATTCAAAGGAGGCTCATCTTTAGTGATAGTCCGTATAACACATTTCTCTGGGATGTACACCATTTTCTTCTATATTAGGTTGTTGTACAAGACTCCAGTGAAATCTTTAATTCCCTCTCAGAAGTTTTAGTAGTCCTACTAGACTAGAGGTGCACAACCCTTTTTGGTCCAATTGCCAAAATTTGTTATTGCGACATTCCCAAGGGCCGCCTAAAATCTGAATGGGTATTCTGATCAGAGGTGTATATCGACAGTACTGTATATACCAAAATCTAATAATAGGGGGTTCCATTTCTAGAACTTCTACTATTGAAGACAAAAAGGGTCCTGTGCTCCTCTATTTAGCTCTCCAGAAAAATAAGTCAAGATGACCATACAATGAGCGCAGCTATCCCCAAAGTTGATGAGAGCTACTGAACACATGGGCATCAGATATGGCAGGGGGCTGCACAGAATGGAATTGTGGGCTGCAGGTGGCACCTGAGCCACAGGATATGCACCCTTGAACTCACACTTATGATTAGTAATTTAGGAAGCAATTGTATTTTTTTGTTAATGTAAATTGTTTTGTCTTTATGTTTTGTAAGTATTTTTTTAAAGAAGAGATTAAGATATGTTATTTAACAAAAATGCCACCTTCAACTGAAACCTTTGGTGCGCATACATTTACCTATTGGGTGGCAGGTAGTTCAGATAAATTACTGGTACTTCCCTTTAAGCATTCAAACTTGTCTGATGCCTGTGTTATCAATGGGAATAGGAGAATTAGCGTCTTCTAGACTCCTCTGGCAGCAGCTTATCTTCTGTTGGAACAAAGAAAGTTTAAATCCAACATGCCCTTCTTTGCCTAATATCTGACATTGGAGTACTGTTGGAAGGCCTCCATGGACTTTCCTGAGGAAGTCCATCCGAAATCTGCATGTTCTACTGACATTCATCTGATGCAAAGCTAATATCCAAAGATGGCATTTATATCAATAGCTTATAGTGTTCATGTGTTTTGTCATGTTCATACCTTTTGAATGCTGTCCTATGGTGCAATAATGCCAGGAGCCCCAAAAGCAACACGAGTGAGGCAGTGGGAAGAAAGTGGAGAACAGGGAGTTGTTTCTGCCTACCTCTCTAGGAGTGGGTGGTTGAGAGATTGATTTGAGGAGTAATTCAGAAGAATCAGATCCATAATTTATAAATGAATGCCTATAGTTATAACTCGCTGTGCTTAGTTTATTTATTATTACTCTCTTATATGGCATCATTAACTTCCACAGTTCTTTACAGACATCGTCATCATCGGTTAAAGTAGGAAAGTACACTGCTCTAATGAATAAAACAATCTACAGTCCAATACAATAGCAATATGCATGATAGCGTAAAAGTTTATTATTTTATTTTAGCTCATTAATAGTTTGCACACTGTGCTCAAAGAGAAAGACTTTATTTTATGTTTATAAATAAATAACTGAACTGTACTTACTTATATTTTACAACTGACCTGTGGTTTCTCCTGTGGTTTCTCCTGTGGAGACATCTATCTATCTATCTATCTATCTATCTATCTATCTATCTATCTATCTATCTATCTACCTATCTATCTATCCAAATATATATTTCTCTGTTTATTACTTTTCTATTTATCATTTTAGAACTATTTAACATGTAGGTTTTGCAGTATTACTATATATCCATTACAGAAAATAATGAGAATTATTTTAGTGGCTGCAGGAGCATCTGCGGAATCAGATTTCTTTGTCTTGAAACTATTCCACTATAAAACTTACCATGTGCATTTTATTTATATCCAGAATTTACAGCAGTCAGGCGCTGCCTTATGCCGAGGTTTCGTAGTATTTGAAATGCATTGTGTTTGGAATGAAAAGCTGCTGTTTGCAGTGAGATAATGTAGCAGATGACCTCTGGTCCAAGAGTCCACATCCAGCTTTCTCACCAATTCTTCTGTTTGTTTATGCATACAGGACTCGGAGAAGCCTGGGGCCATACCAGCAGATCTAGTACCTTGGATAATGTTGGTCGAGAACTGGGATCTCATCTTTTACAGGTAGAACATGCAGGGAAACAGCTATTTCCAATTAATGATTAAAGAATGCAGACCTTTCAGCCCACATTTAATTATCACATTGTGTAACTTATAAACTTCTACGTGCTTTCCCACATTGCCACAGAGTAAATGCACTGTTATCATTATGCTACTGTTTAGGGTGATATTTACATCTATTTATTAGTTTAGTAAGTCTTTATAAACTAGAATTTCCTAAAATCTAGTAAAATATTTGCTGTTTTTATAGAATACAAATCTATAAAAACAGCAAATATTTTACTAGACTTTAGGAAATTCTAGTTTATAAACACTTACTAAACTAATAAATAGATGTATTCATGTAAATGGATAGATACATGTACTTCTTCTATGTAATAACTTCTTCCATGAAGCCAGGAGTTCCATCTTACTATATTGTTGCTGTATACTAAGTCTGGGAAATAAGATTGTAATGGAATAACTGATTGTTGTGTTTAGGAAAATACATATCTAATCCCCTGTTGTTACTTGTATAAACTGTTTATCAGGCACCAGTGAAGTGAGAGGCAGAATAGTCTGTAAAGTCAATTTCTGCATTGTAGTAGCTTAAAGCCACTTTCCCTGCTGAGAGTCATATATCTTCACAGTGTTTGCAGGTGATAAGCGTTGGAAATGTTAAACAATAGAAGATTAAACCCATTTCCCATATAGCACTCTCCTGTCTAATACCATGTTTGATTCAACAATGAGATGTTTAAGCTAGAGGTGAAGGGACATCTGACCACCCAAGTGCTTTCCAAATGTAAATTGTATTTAAATTGCTGCACTCTAGGTATTCAGATCTGGGAGTCTGAATTTTCTGTTTATTTTATTTCCATCCTCCTGCATAGACCTTGGATGGTTTCATCTTTGTGGTGGCACCTGATGGGAAAATCATGTATATCTCCGAGACTGCTTCGGTTCACCTGGGCTTATCACAGGTAAGCAATTATGGGTGACTATTTGTGCTTGTATAGTTACTCACACCTCCAGGTGTTAATTTGAGAATCTTATCATCCAACAACTATTGATAAAGAGTTGACATGCACTCCCCCAGATCTAGTAGGAATACGGTTTACAATTGCATTTGTCTGTGTCTCGGATTTCTATAATTTATTTACTGCATACAATTCTTCTATTCCTAATAATTTTATCATTAAAGTGTCCGCCTTTCTCAGATGTTTCGTACATGTACTGTGCATTTTTATTATTTCTATTTGATTCCATTGATGATCCTCTCTTCCTGTAGGTAGAATTGACTGGAAATAGCATCTATGAGTACATTCACCCCGCTGATCATGATGAGATGACTGCAGTGCTTACAGCACACCAACCATATCATTCCCACTTTGTGCAGGGTAAATCACTTCCTATCCGTCTCTTTCTGTATATGGAGGCTCAGAGCAGTGTCACATACTCAGAGACTGGGATGTAAAGCTAATTTTAGTTCACTTGCCTTACAGAATATGAAATAGAACGTTCTTTTTTTCTGCGGATGAAGTGTGTGCTGGCAAAGCGGAATGCAGGTCTAACTTGTGGGGGATATAAGGTAGGTGACTGTCAATAGTGGGAAACTCAACAATCTATTTTTTAAAACTAATTTTTAAATGTTTTACCTTGTAGATGTCTTAGCTGGGTACAAATATATCAATTGTGTGCAGCCAGTAGTTTCATGCCTTAATCGGACGCAACTGATGAAAATAATGTAATATTTTTGGATCTGTCTTTAGAACTGATGTGCCAGATGACTGGAATGATTACATTGACATTTGAGATCAGTTCTGGCATCAGCCCCCTCCGGTATTTTACAAATATCAATGGTGAAATATATGGGAATGAGGTCTTAAAATTACTATTTTTGAATATGTATACAAAAGAGTCCTTTACCTATTAGTTGTAAACAGAAGAATTTACTCTTAGAAACTTGAATGCCATCTTTTGCGGATGTTGCCTATGTGATCATCAATACTACAGATGTGAATATAATACTTCCAGAGACAATAAGTCCCTGTACATAGAGGAATTGACGCTAAAATAATTAAGATATATATTCTTTATTGATGTTCACCATATAAAATAAATGAGAAGGCAAGCATATGGGTATTTCATTTTGTAGCAAACAGGTTTTGCAGGCACAAAGTACTATGTAAATTTCTCACATTTTTATCATACATTTAACATGGTCATGGTACATATATATTAGACTTATAGTTTCATACCAAGTGCATAGTGCTCAAGTTGATATTGTACTCTCTGTGTGCCACCTTATAAGGTTTATAGGACATAAATTGGGGGAATTTTAATGAAGATAAATAAAGTGCAAGTGCATTTCAGTTTTTAAATAGTTCCATAAAGAAATCATATGTCTTTCCTATGCTGCTGCTCACAAAATACACATGGGAGACATGACAACAGTCCAATAAGTTGTGATATCTTACTTACAGCTATGTTTTTGGAGACCTGCAAACGCCTGCACTTACACTTTATTTATCTTCATTAAAACGCCCTTAATTTATGTCCTATAAACCTTATAATAAGGCTGCACACAGAGAGTACAATATCAACTTAAGCACTGTGCACTTGGTATGAAACTATAAGTCTAATATATATGTACCATGACCATGTTAAATGTATGATAAAAATTTGAGAAATTTACATAGTACTTTGTACCTGCAAAACCTGTTTGCTACAAATTGAGATACCCATATGCTTGCCTTTTAATTTATTTTATATGGTGAACTTTAATAAAAATTATATATTTTAATTATTTTTGTGTCAATGCCTCTTTGTCCAGTGACTTATTGTCTCTGGAAGTGTTAATAGGATTTGTCTGGAGGTGTATTTTCTATATACATCCATGACATAGTGAATTAAATGTGAATATAAGCAGAATTAAAATAAGAAGGAACATGATGTTTTAATTTCCGTGTTTTACAGGTCATACATTGCAGTGGATATCTCAAGATCAGACAGTATAGTCTAGACATGTCTCCGTTTGATGGCTGTTACCAAAATGTAGGCTTGGTTGCTGTTGGTCATTCCCTCCCTCCCAGTGCCGTTACTGAGATCAAACTCCATAGCAATATGTTCATGTTCAGAGCTAGTCTTGATATGAAGCTAATATTTCTAGATTCCAGGTAAGCTTTTCATCACTGAGTATTTAGTAACAGAATATGCGTTAGAAATTATTAGTTTTTACCACTCAGTGAAGCTCATTCCAAGTACATTTATGGTTGATGTTCTTATTAAATGCATTTTAACTTGATCCATAATTTATGTATTAATATAATCTGTCTGTATAAACATAAATGGTCTGAATACAGGAAATAAGATATCATTTATCTTAAACCACAGAAGTAACTTTGGGATGTTATGCTCATTATGTGCTTTCCTCTTTTTAGAGTTGCAGAGTTAACTGGATATGAACCTCAAGATCTTATTGAGAAGACGTTGTATCATCATGTTCATGGATGTGACACATTTCATTTGCGGTGTGCACATCACTTATGTAAGGATTCAGTTTATTCATTAAATATCTCTTAATTCCATGGGTGTCTTTTAGCACCATCTTTTGCTTAGTAGGAAAACTCCATTATCTAGTTAGTACTATGTGGCCATGTTCGATTTATGTTTATTTTGGCTGATGGAAAGGTAACAAAAAGATAAGTCATAAAATGTAATGTAACTGACAAATTTCATAATTTGGGTTCAAGTCAATTCTAAAGGGTTTCCCACCTTAGACATCATATGTCTGATAGATTGAGGTCCCACCTCTTTCATCTCTACCTATTGGCATAACGCTGCAGCCTGATTCTGCAAGCCAAAAAGTTATTTTACAGTTTATAATAATCATGGTTAGAAATATTAGATCGTAGACATTAGTTTGTTTGCTATTACAATGAAATCGAAAAATTATATAATCTACTTAATGAAAATGTGGTCAGTCAGATACAAGAATATCCTTATAATAAATGGTCCACATTACCAATGTAAATGATAACTTCTTGAATGATAAATAATGCAAAAAAATGTGGTATTAAATTAAACAAATTCAAATGAAATAACATATATATGTATATATATTGCAAATTATTCAATGTAATCTTAATATTGAAATATCATAGATGACATGTGTCCAATCTGACTATTGAGCTATAAAGACTGTAGGACATGGCTATTACCAACACTGAGAATATGTTGTAAATGCTCCATGTGATGAACACAATAGTATTCAGTGCACATTTGCCCCTGCAGGAGGATGAGCTCTCGCTGACGGTTCATAGATGCTCTGAGGATTGACAGATGTGTCACTGACTGTCAAAGTAGTAAAGAGATAAACCAGCTCTACACTGTTAATTGATAATATGCTGCTTTATTATCATGGTCTTATGCACATTAGCATAATAATCAGAACAATCTGCTGCAAAGTAAGGAACATTTTTTTGAGAAAATAGCAGATTTGTAATAGTATTTCCAACATTGCTCCTTGTGCTATTTACTATATATTAGACACATTTTAACAACTCCTTTACGTGATTGTCTATAATATACTTTCACAGTTGAGTACAACCATGCGCACGCACTTATCTTTGATTCTCATTCATAGGCTTGTTACTACACTTTCCTTTAGGAGATAATTGTCAGTGAGGCGTGTCTGCTTGGCATGGTTGATCTTGCATTGTCCGGGCCCTTGCACCCCATTGTGTCCAATCTTGTCCCTTTTGATTAGTTGGATTTCAGTGGCTTTTGTTTTGTGAATCTCTGTGTACAAAGTGTCAAAAAAGGGAAAGTGATGCCAAATTACAACCTTCTTTTCATACATCATATTTTGTACTCTTAGGGTAACGTGGGTCTTCTTTATAATATATGAGCTAAATGACATAAATTATAATAAAACTCTTCTACTATTATCCTTGCATATCCAGTTCACATGGAATAATGTAAGAGTTTTCCAAAATGCAGTTTCTGTGTGAATATAGGCTATGCAGACATCTGCCATTGCCTTTACCTTGGCCCATATGGATATACTGTATATTGTGCTTTGAGATGTAATGTTATATATAGTGAATATAAAAGGAAATGTGGCCTGTGCAATTGTCTTTTGCGGTCATATTATATTCCCAACATGGTTGCAGCTTTAAAAAAAAATAATTTAATAAAAAATGTCAGTTAGCTGAACCTAGTTGTGGATGCATTCACGCTGTGTGTGTACTCTGCAGCAATTCAGTCCCTAGATCTACTCCCCCCTCATTGCAGGGACAGCACTGCTTGTTTACGAGGGCTGCGCACATAGTACCTTGTATACAGTGTAGTTCCTTGTCTGTAGAATATATATTAGAAAAAAACACACGTATCTAGTGCTCAGTTTACACAGACCCACCATCCATACGGCACCAGTTCCTAACTCAACATCTTTACAGAGATGCCACCCACATTATTTCAGTAAAAACTCCACATATTTACACAAGGGAATGACTCTGGCAGAACAATAGCAATTTCAGCATTGTCTGTTCATTTTAACCACGGGGAGGAACATTTTTGTGAATAAGGAGGGAAGGATCTATTATACTTAGCACGCTAGCACGGCCTCATTCACAGGCAGCATACAGCATCTCCCTCCGCACAGTGAACAGCAGTAGATAACAGCAAAGAGAACTGCAAGAGTGCATGAAGTTGGTGACTGTGCTATACTTAGCTGGTATTTATTATATGTATTGTGGTTGGTGCTTTTAGATAGCCTTAAGCCGGAATGCCTCCTTTCTTTAAGCCACCATACACAATCACCGGTGTTGATCAGTTTATATCAGAAGTGGACAATTCATTTTTCAAGGGGCCACATGATAGACAGAGACTGTTGTGGAGGGCCGAACCAATAGGCCAAACTTAGTTCTGCCCATTATCATTATTTTTATTATTTTTATTACCTTATAATAATTGTATCTCTTAATATCGAATTGAATTAAGTATGTTGACTATCTGCTAATGCTAATGCACTTTATGATAGGGCTCATTGTTCAACAATTCACCCACACTCAGAATGATGCCTCCACGTATAGAATGATGTACCCACAGTTCCCTCCACACAGTATGATGCTCCCATAGCCCCAAACACACCGTATAATACCCCTGCAGCCACTTACACAGTATGATGGCCCGACAGCCCTGCCAAACACTGTATAATGTGTCCACAGTTCTCCACACACAGTATGATTGCCCCCACAGCCTCCACACCCACACATTCCCCCATACAAAATGATTCCTCCACAGCTCTCCAGACAGTATGATGCCCGCACAATTCCCCCACACAGTATGATTCCCCAACAGCCCTTTACTCACACAGTATGATGGGCCTCACAAATTCACCCACACAGTATGATTGCCCCCACCGCCTCCACACCCACACATTCCCCCAAACAATATGATTCCTCCACAGCTCCCCACACAGTATGCTGCTCGCACAATTCCCCCATACAGTATGATTCCTCAACAGCCCCTTACTCACAAAGTATAATGGACCCCTCACACAGTATGATAGCCCTCACAGTTTCCTTCAACTACTATCTGAGAATGCAGATACCAGTGAAGAGTGGACTCCGGGAGGAATGGTGTAGCTGTGGGGAGGAGGTTGGCGCGTGATGTGGGATACCACAGGTCAAACAGGAACAGCCAAAGGGCTATTTGTGGCCCATGTGTCACACTTTGCTAATATCTGATTTATCTTATTGATATAATGCCAGAGAGTCATTTTAATGTATATTACTTTTAAAATAAGAGTGTATAGGAAAGCATATAGTAAATTTAAAGGTCTTGTAGGGATTTTACTCACTCAAGTGCGATGTGAGGCAAACAGGAGGCATGTTCCTTAACATGTCCAGTACAGTTTATTGGCTTCATAAACTGGCCAGAAAGTAAAATGCAATCAAACAGCCTTCAGTGCAGGCAAAAAGCAAAGTAAACAGTCCTTTAAGCAAAAGTCTCTGGTTAGCCACCACTGTGGTCACACAGGCTGGCGTAGCATCCAGTACACGGCCTAGTCTGGAGACAACCAGAACAGGAGGCCTTCTCCCTCCAGACACACAGGCTGTTTAACCACACCCAGAGGTGAGGTATGTGGGTTGCTGGACCCGCCCATCTCTCCTAGCAACCCGTACCCCGGCTCCCAGCTGCATCAATTAATCCTCTTAGTTCATGCATGCACTAGAGAAACTACACCGGGTTACATCACAGAGACCAGCCATCTCTGGGATACATACCTCCCATCGACTACACGACCATTAGCCACCTTACATACCTCCCCCTCTGCCTAAAGCTGTGAGGCTTGGCACTTTCTACTACCATACAGGGGATTCTCGATAGTGCATCAGCATTACCATATAGCCTCCGTGCTCTATGTTCTACATGGAAGTTATAATCCTGTAGGGCTAAAAACCAGTAGGTGACCATAGCATTTTTACCCTTTGTTTCCCTCAGCCACCTGAGTGGGGCATGGTCGGATACCAATCTAAACTTATGTCCTACCAGATAGTACCGTAATGTGTCCACCGCCCACTTTATGGCCAATCACTCCTTCTCTATGACTGCATAATTCCTCTCACATGAGAACAGGGCACTCCTCCCTGTATATCTCTTGGGAAAGGACTGCTCCCAATCCGTCATCCTAGGCATCTGTCTGCAGTATAAACTGTTTCTTAAAGTCGGGGGCCACAAGGACCAGTTGCTTACACAGCGCCACCTTCATCTCTTGAAAGGCCGACTCTGCCTCTGCAATCCACTTTGGCATAGCTGATTTCGTCCCCTTAAGGAGGTCAGTCAGGCTTGCGGCCGTCATGGTGAAATTTGAGATGAACCTCCTGTAGTATCCTACGATCCCCAGGAAGGCTCTAACCTGTTTCTTTGACAGCGATCTCAGCCAGGTTTGGATTGCCTCCACTTTACTGATTTGGGGTTTGATCTCGCCTCTCCCTACTACATAACCCAGGTATTTGGCTTATACTTTTCCCATGGCACATTTCTTGGGAGTTTATTGAAAACCCTGCCTTCCTTAGAGCATCAAACACCACCTGGACCTTTTCCAGATGACTCTCCCAGTCCAGGCTGAAGATAATAATATCGCCCAGGTATGCTGCGGCGTATTGCTTATGGGGTGCAAGGACTTGATCCATAGCTCTCTGGAAGGTTGCAGGGGCCCCCTGCAGTCCAAGCTGCATCCAGACACACTGTAAATATCCTTCCGGCGTAGAAAATGCAGTTTTCTCTTTGGCTCCCTGTGCCATGGGGATCTGCCAATATCCCTTCGTCAAATCCAAGGTGGTTATGTACTTTGCTGGCCCAAGTCGCTCGATCAGCTCATAGACACGTGGCATCGGATAGGTATTAAACTTGGAGACCTCATTCAACTTCCGATAGTCGTTGCAGAACCTCCATTCCCCATGGGGCTTTGGGACCAGGACAATCGGGCTCAACCAACCACTCTTGGATTCCTCAATGACCCCGAGCTTCAGCATACGATCCACCTCTTTAGAGATCAACTCGGGCCTCAGGTATCCGATATGGCTTCAAGTTCACCCGCACATGTGGCTCCATCAGAACCTCGTGTTTTATGGTGCTTGTGCAGCCCGGCAATTATGAGTACAGATCCTGGTTCTTCTGCAGTAACTCTCGACACTGCTGTTTCTGGGCCTTGGCTAGTGTTTCTGCTATTGTGACTCCTCCAACGTTACCGTCTCTCTTGCACAGCAAGCATGGAGCTTCTACAGCCTCCCTGTCTTGCCACGGCTTGATGAGGTTGATGTGGTATATTTGGTATGGTTTCCGTCTTCCAGGTTGATGCATGCGGCCCCTAAGACTGTTACTGTGGCCCGCAAGCACTAGAGCCCTAGTAATGATTGCGGCCTGGTCCTGAGGGAAGCCGAAGTCAGTGATTCTTTTCAGTTGAATGTTCTACAAGTTAGGGACCAGTATTGGCCATTACTACAAGATGGGTTACCAGGATAGAGGACATTACTACAATATGGGGACCAGGATGGGCACATTACTACAAGATGGGGACCAGGATGGAGAGCATTACTAAAATATGGGGACCAGGATGGGGACATTACTACTAGTGTTGAGCCACCCCCGTAGTGTTCGATTTCGGTTCGGTTCGTCGAACACCCGTGTGTTCGCCGAACTGTTCGTCGAACTGTTCGTCGAACACCTTCGAACACCGTTAAAACCAATGGCAGGCAAACAAAAACACATAGAAACACATAGAAAACACCTTCAAAGGTGTCCAAAAGCTGACAAACTGCTCAGAAGACATAACTAACACATGGAAAAGTGACAAGTACATATAGTCATGCGAAAATAAAAGAGGTGGAGGAGTAAAAGGAGGGGGAGACACAGATATAGGCATGTCATGCCCTTCTAAAATCCAAAAAGTGAGAAGCCAACACGGCCAGTCCGCTCCTGCCCGTGCCACCTCTGTGTCGCCGGGTTTGTGCCAGAGCCGCGGTGAACCCTGACGGCCAGCCCCCCTCTCCCAATACTGGTGCCTGTCCGCTGGTGGGTCGAGCGAGCCCCCCTGTGGTGGAGGCAGCTCTAAGCTTTTTAATTTAAATTGTCTCTCTAATTTGAATGAATACACTTTAAATCCATTTACAAGGATCTATTGGAGGGCAAGTCTCATGCCAGCAGCCGCGGTAATTCCAGCTCCAGTAGCGTCCACTAAAGCTGCTGCAGTTAAAAAGCTTTTATAAGGATCGAGCTCGGCTGTCCACCGCAAGGCATCCTACTGCCAGTCCCAGCCCCTATGCCTTGGGGTGCCTCCTGATGCTCTTCACTAAGTATCCCATGGTCCCGAAGCATTTCCTTTGAAAAAATTAAGTGTCTAAACTACAGGTGGTGCAGCTTGCTTAACAGCCGGGATAATCCGCTGACTAGCAGGCACTGCTACTAGGCACAAAGTATTTCCTGGGCTAGATGCAGTTAAAAATTTGTAATTAGATACTCTCGTTGGATGCTGAGAAAGCATTCCATAGAGTCTCCTGGCACGCCATATATGATTCTCTTAAAAAGCTTGGGGTAGGGGTCTAGGGGACCCTTTTATAGCCAAAATCACGGCCCTGTATCGCAATACGTCACCTAGGCTGAAGATAAATGGAACTGTAGCACCCTGAGGGCTCGGTTGCTACAGACGTATTGCACCTCACCCAGAGGTGTGATATCTCACTCTCAGGTAAGGATGGAGTGTGGATCAGGACCCGACACCTGCATGCATTACACCACATTGCCGTGGGGCAGGGCGACCAATATGCCCCTGAGATGGGCACGACAGTCCCTGTCCCTGGCTGGAGTGGGGGGAGGGAACACTGAGGAAGGGGAACCCTGTAGTGCAGGAGCAGGGAGGAAGCAGTTCCTGGGTACATTGAGAAGGGAGTATAAAAGGTGGGCACCATCTTAGTTCAGTGCAGAGAAGTCTGAGCAGAAGTGGCAGGGAGCAGGGGCTCTGCATGAGCTCTGCTCCGGAGGCGGGCCTAGTAACAGAGGCCCAGGCCTGGAAGAGGGAGAAGGAAGGAAGAGGAGCGGAGAAGGCTCCAGGAACGAGGAATGAAGGGATCCCAGGGGTGCGGACGGGCGAGTCGCCACCGCACGCCCGAATCCACCTGCGTGGAGGGTCAGGCCAAAGGGGGAGACCGGTCCCCGAACTAGTGGAGGCAGGAAACGACCCTCAGCTAGAAACCGGAGGCTCTGACATTTTATGTGGCGCAGCCCCTCGCTACACCCGCTAGGAAGGCACCACATAGGGTCAGGGAAACTGGCGACAAGTTTACCAAGAGGAGGCCCGAGGCAGCCGGACAGAAGTGTTGGTAAGAAAGGCCAGACAAAGGACACACAAAGGGGGTCCTGTGAAGTGCTCCAAAGTTATCTGGGAGTTGTCTGAGCCCCTCACCTGGTGAGCACAGTACGACGTGGGCAGCCGTTACCTGCAGACGTGGTCTGGATAATAAGAACTGTGAGTAAAGGCCCTGAACTGCATCACTGACTCCGTGTCGTTACTGCTGCTGCCCTGCACCATCACCCCCATCCTCCGCATACACTGCCCTGAGGCTATACTCCTCCCGTGGGGAGTTATGCTACGCTCTGCTGCACCCACAACACCAGCCTCATCGGTCTGCCCTGTAGCGGCGGTTCACTCTGACTGCAATCCACGGGTGGCGTAGTCGGACATTTAAACATCAAAACCACATAAATAGTTCCGCCACTGGTTTGACCGCCCTGAGCCACGGAACCGGGTCGCCGCCATGAAGACTACAACCACCAGCATCCACCAAAAAGGGTCCGGCTCCGGGTGTCCCAAGGCCCAGGGGGTGCGTCAGAACATTTTCATCACCTTTCACAATCACCAATGGGACAAGGCAGTGATGTCCTCTGTCCCCTCTCTTATACATCCTAGTGACGGAGCACCTGCTCTCATCAATTCGCCATAACCCCAATATTAGGTGGATTGAGGTGGGAGGCACCAAGTACAAGTGCTCTCTATTTGCTGATGATGTCCTAGTATATATCACTCAATCACATATATCCATCCATGCTGTTATGGCTGAAATAGATCACTTTGTTACATGGTAAAATTTTAAAATCAATGCAGCGAAGTCTGAGGCCCTCGATGTCTCCCTCCCCAAATCCATATAGGATTCCATCCAGTCCAACTTTCCCTTTGCCTGGCCCTCACAGGGTATCAAATACTTAGGAATTCCTATTCATAGAGACCTCTCCCATCTATGTTATCTTAATTTTGGGCCCTATATTGAACAACTCCATACAGACCACGGTTGGCAAGTTAGAACTGTAAGATTCACTACGTGAACCACTGGTGTTTTGTGGAAAAGCACATGTACACTGCGTTCCAAATTATTATGCAAAAAGTGTTTAGGAGTGATAAGGGAAGAATTTGTTTGTTTGTCAGTTAAACTCATTGATGGTGATGTGTGTCAGGGCTCTTTATATCACTGTAAGCAATTGCAGACACCTGTGCTAATTAGTTTGGCAGGTGTGTCCAATGAAAGGCAAGACTACTTAAGAAGGCTCTCTCACATTATTAAGCAGCCTACATTTTCTGCCAAAATGGGAAAGAAAAAGGATGTGTCGGCTGCTGAGAAGCAACAAATTGTGGAGTGTTTAGGTCAAGGCATGACTACAATCAACATTGTGCGATGATCAGGATGAAGTGTCTTGGCAATCAAGAAGTATGTAGCTGATTCACAGTACACACGTGTGCGTGCTGATAAGGGCAAATTGAGGACTCTTTCCTACAGGCAATTACGTCAGGTTGAAAGAGCAGCGGCAAAAAAGCCTTGTCATAGCAGCAGACAAGTTTTTGAAGCTGCTTGTGCCTCCAACGTCCCCCGAACAACAAGATGCAGGGTCCTTCAGAGGTTTGCAGCTGTGCATGCGCCATCCTATCGACCTCCTCTATCCACTTCACACAAGCAGAAACGGCACCAGTGGGCCAAACATTACATGAAGACTGATTTCAAAACTGTTTTGTTGACGGATGAGTGCCGTGCAGCGCTCGATGGTCCAGATGGATGGAGTGGAGGATGGCTGGTTGATGGACACCCCACGCAAACACGGCTACAGCGCCAACAAGGAGGAGGTGGAGTAATGTTTTGGGCTGGAATCATGGGGAGAGAGATTGTCGGCCCCTTTAGGATCCCTGAAGGCGCTAAAGATGAACTCCATAATGTATGTGGATTTTCTCAAACAGCACTTCCTGCCATGGTTCAAGAAGAAGAACCGTGTATTTCACAGCAAGATCATTTTTCTGCATGATAATGCACCATCTCATGCTGCACATAAAACATCTGCATCTCTGGCTGATATGGGCATAAAAGGGGACAAACTTATGGTGTGACCCCCATGCTCCCCTGACCTCTACCCCATTCAGAACCTTTGGAGCATCATTAAAAGGAGTGTCTATGATGGCGGGAGGCAGTTCACATCTAAGCAACAGCTCTGGGAGGGTATTCTGTCCTCATGCAAAACAATTGAAGCAGAAACCATCCAAAACCTGACAAATTCAATGGACGAGAGAGTTCAGAAGCTCCTTTCGAACAAGGGGTCCTATGTGAAAATGTAACATCACCTAGAATAAAGTTTTGAGTTGAAAACTGTTTGATTTCAGTTTCTAACAACCTGCTAATGCTTATAATTTCAAAAATGACCATTTTTTTGGTCTTTATTAAAATGAAAAGGTTGATCGAAAAGTTTGGGGGATCTAAGAGTGTGGCAACCCAGTAGTCATGATTACTTCGAATTCTGACAATATGAGGGTCATGCTGCAGGTAGTGCAGCAAGAAGGCACTTATGTGCCTTGCGCATCTCGGAGCCCCAAAATTATTTTCCGGGCTAGATGCAGCTAAAAATTATTTTTAATTTTAAATCTGGTGAAGCTTTAGTATAGATGGCCTAATAGGATCAGTGCTGCACACTGCTACAAAGCCCAAATTATTTTCCAGTCAAGATACAGATAAACATGATTAGTAATTTGAAAGCTTAAAACGGTTGGTAGGGTGATTTTAA
The DNA here is from genome assembly GCF_046119375.1 of Phyllobates terribilis. Taxonomy (NCBI): domain Eukaryota; kingdom Metazoa; phylum Chordata; class Amphibia; order Anura; family Dendrobatidae; genus Phyllobates; species Phyllobates terribilis. Next base: position 453,418,650 of record NW_027362763.1, on the reverse strand, counting down.
CCAATCATCAAGCTTTTACTCTCCCCAGGATGACACAGGGGTAGAAAAGTCGTTTCGGATCCATGATTTGTTCATCTTTATGAACGTGAGTCTGTCTACATTATCAGTGGAGAGCCGCGTGCGCTTATCTGTCAGCACACCACCAGCAGCGCTGAACACACGTTCAGACAGAACGCTGGCTGCGGGGCATGACAAGATCTCCAAGGCGTAAGTGGCTAGCTCCGGCCATTTATCCAGATTGGAAGCCCAAAAAGAGCAAGGGTCCAGTGACACAGTCGTGGCTTCAATGTTTACTTGGAGATACTCCTGTACCATCGTCTCTAGGCGTTGACTATGTGTCAGACTTCTTGTCTCCTGTGGCCTTGCAAAGGATGGGCTAAAAAAGTGGTGAAATGATTCCGCAAAATTGATGTTACCAGCAGATACTGTGGTTCTGTTACGGTTTGAGTGCTGAACACTTGACGGTCCCACGGTTGGCAAGTTGGAACTGTGAGATTCACTACGTGCACCACTGGTATTTTGTGGAAAAGCACATGTAAGATTCTGCAACAGTCTCTGCTGATACTCCTGCATGCGTGCATCCCTTTCTATGGCAGGAATAATTTCTGCAAATTTACTTTTGTACCGGGGATCTAACAGTGTGGCAACCCAGTAGTCAGGATTATTTCTAATTCTCACAATTCGAGGGTCATGTTGCAGGTAGTGCAGCAAGAAGGCACTCATGTGTGTTGCGCATCCAGGAGCACCAAGTCCCTGTTGTGTTGGTGGCGAGGTAACAATCATGCTTCCTTCCTCTGTCCTCTCCCCCCAACCTCGCACAACAGAAATGTGATCAAGGTCTCCCTCATCTGATGAGTCTTCCATCAGTTCGTCTTCCACTTCTTCCTGGGCTCCTGCACCTTCCTCACTAGTTTGGCTGCTACCATGCGCCCTGGTAAAACCATCTCCCCCACCCTCACATGCCTGCCGCCTTGGTGCTGCCGACCGTCTGGACCTTGCAGATGTTAGCCCTTCCGCATACAACTCCTCCTCCTCTACTTCCTCCACCTCCTCTTGTGCCACCACCTGACTCCGAATTCTGTTTAACATGTGCTCCAGCATGTAAATCACCGGAATAGTCATGCTGATAATGGCATCGTCAGCACTAAACATCTTCGTCGCCATTTCAAAACTGTGCAGAAGGGTGCATAGGTCCCTGATCTGAGACCACTCCTCCAGCGTGATTTGCCCCACCTCTGAAGCTCGTTGGCCCAGGCTATACGTCAGAACGTATTGCACCAGGGCTTGTCGGTGCTGCCACAGTCGCTGCAACATGTGCAGAGTTGAATTCCACCGGGTAGGCACATCGCATTTTAGCCGGTGAAGTGGCAGGCCCAACGACTTCTGTAGAGATGTAAGTCGCTGAGCTGCGGGATGCGAACGGCGGAAGTGAGCACACAGCGACCGTGCCCTCTGCAGAAGGCCATCTAGTCTGGGATAGTGGGCTAAAAATTGCTGGACAACCAGGTTCAACACGTGAGCCATACAAGGCACGTGTGTGACATTGCCCCGGCGAAGGGCCGCACCCAGGTTTGCAGCATTGTCGCACACGGCCTTCCCTGGTTTCAGGTCCAGTGGAGACAACCATTCATGAAATTGGTTCTCCAGAGCTGACCACAACTCCTCAGCTGTGTGACTCACATTTCCCAGACATTTCAATGTAAAAACCGCCTGATGACGTTGAGCCCTACTGCCAGCATAGTAAGGAGGTGTGCAGGATCCCTTCTGCGCAGTTAGAAAGCTTGTGGCATGACCAGACAGGCTTTGGGTGCAGGTGGAAGACCGAGAGGAGGTTGAGGAGGCAGAAGCAGTGGAGGAACTTTGACATAAAGAGGATTGACGCACAACTCGTGGGGACGGCAAGACTTGGACAGCAGCCCCTTGTCCTGCTGTCACCATAGTTACCCAGTGCCCAGTCAGCGACATGTAACGCCCCTGTCCATGCCTACTCGTCCAAGTGTCTGTGGTGAAATGCACCCTGTCACACACAGAGTTTCTCAAAGAAGCGGTGATGTTATGTGCGACATGCTGGTGGAGCGCAGGCACACCTTTCTTTGAGAAGTAGTGCCGACTGGGCATCTAGTACTGGGGCACTGCGACGGACATAAGGTCTCGAAAATCCTCTGTGTCCACCAGGCGGAAAGGCAGCATTTCTGTAGCCAAGAGCTTGCAGATGGTGAAATTCAACCTCTTAGCTTTCTCATGGCTAGGAGGAAATGGTCTTTTACTTGTCCACATCTGAGGGACCGAGGGCTGGCTATTGTGCTTAGACGGGGTTGATAAGGGTGTCCCCGGCAAACTGCCGGTCTGTGAGGAAGATGCAGGCGGACATGTTAGGTTGCCTTGATCCAAAGGTGGTGCTATCGATGTCGGACAGCGCTCAACACCAGCTGGTGTTACCACCTCCAAAGAAAATGATGACCTGCCAATCACGCTGGCTGTTGCGGGTAAAGAGGTGGCAGGTCTGCGCCCCAAAACAGGTGTGACTGCTGTCCCCCCAGTCACAGAGGATGAAGAGGCCGCGGATGCACAAGATATGGCAGACGGTGGTTGGCCCGGCCGGCTAGGCCGCATTGTAGCACACTGAGCTTCCCACTGCAACTTATGCTTCATATCCATGTGCCGGTTCATGCATGAAGTACTCAAACTATGTATTTTTTGGCCTCTACTTAGCTTTTGCTGACAAATGTTACAGATAACACGAGTTGGGTCATCTTTATCGATCTGAAAAAATGCCCAGGCTATGCAAGGCTTAGCACCCATGCGACCTGAAGAGCCACCACGACTTGTGGTGAGAGGCAGAGTTGTGTTTGAGGATGCAGTTGTTGACGTGCTTCCAGTACTACGTCTCTGTCCAGGAAGGCGCAACCTGACCTCGTCGTCACTAGGACGCGCCCCTGGGCCTGTGTCGCGCTGCGTTGCACACGCGGGAGCTTACTCGGAGCCGGATCTTTTGAGGGTTGTAGTCTCGTGGCGGTGATCCGGTCCGTGCCCAGGGAGTCAGACTAAGTGGCGCTGTATTAGCGGTAGATGTTGGACGACTACGCCACCCGTTGAGTACAGCTAAGGAGCTGCTGCTGCAGGGCAGACCGCTGAGGCCGGTGGTAGGATTATGCAGCGTGATAGTATAACCCCCAACGGGAGGGGTATGGCCTCAGGGCAGCCGACGTGGATGATGGGGGTAGCAGGAACCACTCGGAGACGGTACGGTGTAGTTCAGGGTCTTTACTGGTGACAAAGATAGACCCTCCCGGAGTACTGGCTAGCGATTGGGGCCTGGTCAGTCCTTGAGCAGATGGGATCTCCCCTGGCCAGGCGGAGTTGTAGGCCTCCCAAACTAACGATACTCTTCTGGCTACCTTGCTAGAGGCGGGTATAAGTAGCCCACGTCCCTGAGTGTACCGTGTGGTGCTCACCCGTATGGCCGGTGACTCGGGGCCTTCTAGTAGCTTCCGCTCCACGACGGCGGTGCTGGTCCCACGCGTGTGACCGTGCCTTCGGGTTTCTGGGCCAGAGGACCTGCAATCCCCTGCCGGTCGGTTTCTGCTGTTGGATAGGAGTTAGTCCCCACAGCCTCGGACTCCGGGTCCGGTGATAACTTCTCAGTCAGGGCGAGCTCTGCAGCTGACAGCCCCTGACTCCTTGTAGCACTGCTCCCACAGAGCTCCTGATGTTCTTTTCCTATATCTGCTTCTCTGTCTCTACTTCTTCTCTACTCACTAACCCTGCCTCAGCCCTAGGTTTATATAGGGGAAGTTCTTCCCCTCCCAGGACTGGGCAGGAGGTGTGGCATGCACAGGATCCCTGACCAAGAGACCTCCCACCTGCTCTCAGACATAACATTGCTGTTACTGTGGAAACCAGACCCCTGGGGTGCCACATTCCCCCCTAGTGAAATTTAGTACTCCGGGACTAAACATATTTTTAAACATAACAAGGTATAAACAATAATAGTACAATAAGAAAAACATATAAAGATGGTCACGGCGTGTCCGCAACCGGGTGCAGTTTTTGAAGAAAAGCAAGGTGTCCATTTCACCAAAACAGGGAGACGTAACCAGGTAGGGGTCTGTCCTGCCCCGAGTCCTTAACAGTCTTTAGTCCATTCCTAGGTTACGCTCCAACCATGTACAAGGATTCCCGGTAAATCCACCAAGGACTCCTATAAATAACTAGAAACACATAATTATACACAAGCAACAAGAAAAACAGGTAACCACAAATAAAACAATTTATACACTTCAAATCCTCCAACGTGCGGGTAACTGGCCTCTAGTGGCCCTAGTGGACCTACGGAGCTGACTGTCTAGCCCTGAACTACAGGGTGTAGGAGCTGTCAAGGGTAAACTGGGCAGCTGTCTACCGGCTCTTTGGCTCACTAGGGGTACGGCAGGCTCACTATAAGCAGAGGGTTGATCCTCCTGTTCTGCTTGTGTGGAGTCTTCTGCCTCCTGGACCGGCTGCTCTTCCAGCTCTACCTGTTGCTCCGTAGGCACTTGGGATGCTGGTTGGAGGAACGTGAGGACGGGTACCACAACTGCACCATTGACTTGAGTCCAGGACCGAGGGAAGTCTCCGAGCACAGTACTAACCATATCTTCCCTTTCCTCTACGGGTCGATGGTCTTCTTGTTCCTCTTCAGGGTTCCGTAGCTGTTCAGGACACTTCTTCAGGTGATCCCGGGATACAATGGCTATGGTCTCCCCTCCGTCTTTACTGATGGTACAGACTTTCGGGTTCTCGTGGCTTGAGGGCAGTACGGTGTACGGGTCCTTCTCCCACTGGTCGTCCAACTTGTGGAGCCGTCTTTTCCTCTTCAAGACCTGCTCTCCGGGTACCAGGGGAACAGCGGGAGCATACTGGTTGTAAGTTTTCTCTTGTCTTTCCCTAGCCTGACAGAGACTTCGCTCCACGCTCTCCTGTACTTTCCGGTACTGCTGCTGCCTCTCTGTTTCCCAGTCTGCTTCTGGTGAAGTGTCCTCGGGTGTCAGGACTCCCATTTCCAGGTCAACAGGTAACTTACCAGGTCTCGCCCTCATTAGGTAAGCCGGGGTACAGTTGGTGGAACCTACCGGGATGTGGTTGTATAGGTCCACCAGATCGGGCAGCTTCTCAGGCCACAGACTGCGTTCTTCCAGGGGCAACGTTTTCAGGAGATCCATTACCACCTGGTTCATTTTCTCACAAAGTCCATTAGTTTGCGGATGATAGGGTGTCGTCCTTATCTTCCGGCAGCCATACAGATTGCAGAATTCCTGGAAGACCTCCGCTTCAAAGGCAGGTCCCTGGTCCGTCAGCACTTGGTCCGGGTACCCGTGTGGACGGCAGAAGTGCTGCTGGAAGGCTCTAGCTGCTGTTTGAGCCGTTAAGTCCTTAACGGGGACGACAACCAAGAACCGGGAGTAATGATCCACAATGGTTAACGCGTAGACGTAGCCACTTCTGCTTGGGGTCAGTTTTACATGATCCAAGGCTACCAGTTCCAACGGCTGCCGGGTGACGATGGACTACAGGGGAGTCTTCAGGCTGGCACGGTCCTTCCTTCTTAGGTTGCACGGGCCACAGTCTCTGCACCACCTCTCGATGGTTCCCCTCATGCCTACCCAGTGGAACCGCCCACGCAGCAGGAACTCCAGCTTCTTCCATCCGAAGTGTCCAGCCCCGTCGTGGTATGCTTCCATCACCATGGCTGCGTCTCTCCGTGGCACCACTACTTGCCAGATTAGTTCATGCGTCCGGGAGTTAACCATTCTGTGGCACAACTTCCCCTTGTAAAGGAACAGTCGACTCTTCTCAGCCCACAGTTGCCTGGCTTCCTCCGGAGCGTCTGGGTCAAGGCGAGCCTCTGGCCGAGTCAGCATCTCCTTCACCAACCGGACGGCAGGGTCACTGTCTTGCGTTTCCTCCCAGTTGTAGTGAGGCAAGGGGTTAAACGTAGCGGCTTGCTTACTCCTTACCCGATGGGAATACTGGATAGTCCCATGACGGTGGAACGCGGGGAGTTCGACTTCTTCCAGTCCCTCTGGATCTTCTCCTACGTCCGGTAGGTTTGGCATCCTGGACAGGGCGTCCGCATTGGTATTGGAGCGTCCTGCCCGGTATTTGATTGTGAACTCGTAGTTGGACAGACGGGCCATCCATCTCTGCTCTAGGGCACCGAGTCTTGCCGTGTCCAGGTGTGTCAACGGGTTGTTATCGTGTACACGGTGAACCGGGAAGAAGCGAGGTAGTGCTTAAAGCGTTCGGTGACTGCCCACACCACTGCCAGGAACTCTAGCTTAAATGAGCTGTAATTCTCAGGGTTTCTTTCGGTGGGTCGCAGTTTTCGGCTGGCGTAAGCGATTACTCGTTCTTTCCCCTGCTGGATCTGGGACAGTACGGCTCCTAGCCCGATGTTACTTGCGTCGGTGTAGAGGATAAAGGGCTGGCTGTAATCAGGGTACGCCAGGATTTCATCCCCCGTGAGGGCCATCTTCAGCTGGCGGAAGGACTCTTCTTCTAACTTCTCCCATCTGAAGGGTGGCTTCTGGTTCTTGGCCTTCCGGGACTGGCCTATCAGGAGGTCCTGCATAGGAGCTGCCTTTTTGGTGAAACCGGGGATGAATCTGCGGTAATAGCCTACCAACCCGAGGAACTGCCGCACTTCCTTTACACTGGAGGGACTTGGCCATTCCTTAATTGCGGTGATCTTATCAGGGTCGGGAGCCACTCCATCAGCGCTCACCACGTGTCCCAGGTACTGCACCTTTGGTTTCAGGAGGTGACACTTGGAGGGTTTCACCTTTAGGCCGTAGCTTGCCAGAGCTTCGAACACTTCCGCCAGGTGTTTCAGGTGGTCCTCATACGTCTTGGAATATACGATGAAATCGTCCAGGTACAACAGGACCGTCTCGAAGTTTCTGTGGCCCAGACAGCACTCCATTAATCGTTGGAAGGTTCCTGGTGCATTGCAGAGTCCGAACGGCATGCAGGTAAACTCGCTAAGTCCCATCGGGGTGGTGAATGCGGTCTTCTCCCGGTCCGCCTCTGCTACAGGAACCTGCCAGTACCCACTAGTGAGATCCAAGGTAGAGAAGAAGTTAGCAGATCTTAAAGCAGCCAAAGACTCCTCTATCCTTGGTAAGGGGTACGCATCCTTGTGTGTGATACGGTTGATTTTCCGGTAATCTACACACATCCTCATGGTGTTGTCTTTCTTTTTGACTAAGACTAGTGGAGCTGCCCAGGGGCTACAGCTATCCCTGATTACCCCAGCCTCCTTCATGTCTCTAAGCATCCCCTTGGCATGTTGGTAGTGTGCAGGGGGTACGGGTCGATACCTCTCTTTTATGGGAGGATGGTCTCCCGTGGGGATGCGGTGTTCTACCCCCTTGACTCGCCCGAAGTCTAACGGGTGTTTACTAAACACTCTCTCGTACTCTTGAACCACCCGATAGACTCCCTGTTTCTGGTGTGAGGGAGTGGAGTCAGTACCCAAATGTAGTTGCTGACACCAGTCCTCCATTGTTTTCTGAGAGCCGTTACCTTCCTCCGGGGAAGATGGAGGCAAGGGTTCTACGGACTGTATGGAATCTTGATTGATGGTATACAATTTGGCTAGCGTGGCATACCGGGGCAGGTACACTTCCCTCTTCCCGATATTTATTATGCGAACGGGCACCCTCCCATGGCGTACATTGACCACCCCCCGTGCTGTCAAAATGGTGGGCCTACTGTCTGAGTAAACTGGTTCTACCATTGCCTGGTAATCTCTACCTCTCAGACCAATAGCTGCCCGGCACCAAATCATCATTTCACTTTTCGGGGGCATGGCAATAGGGAAAGGGTCACACATTCGCACGCTACCAATCTCACCACCGGAGAGTTCTAGCTGTTGCCGTCGCATCAGTGCCCGGATCTCTTTCTGGAGCACTCGCTGCTGGCCAGAGCTGGCGTTCTTGGCAACCTGCTGTAAAAGGAAAATCACCTCTGCAAGACAATTTTCAATTACATTAGTTCCTAGAGTTATCTTTGGGTGACTCTCGTGTTTGTCAATGTCTACAATGATCAGTCCCTGTGCTGCCAGTTCGACTCTACCGATTTTAATGGTCACCTCTTTAAATCCAATCTGTGGCACGGGCTGACCATTGCTGGCGATGATACTCAAGTCGTCGTCAGGGTAGCGGGTGATATCCGAGTCATTCCAGTACTGCTTGAAGAGCACGTACGGGATGGTGGTGACCTGTGACCCGGTGTCCAGTAGGGCACTCATAGGAATGCCATCCAGTACCACGGGTAAGACTGGACGTCCTCCCACATATTTGTCGCGCCAGTTCGATGGGCCTGGTGATCTTTTTCCTGGGGGTTGGCCCTCTACCCCAGGTTGTGCCAGTTTAAAGGACAGTACCTTGCCATATGTCCGGGTTGATTGCAGCGGCGGCAGATGGGTCGTCCGTCCTCGTTGTATCGGTCGCTGGGTCTTCCTCTGGCCGGTGGGGTCCTCCTTGGTCGACGCCACGGGATGTCCTCCGGTCCGGATGCCAGCTGGATCTTCCCTGGAGTGGAAACCTGTAAAGACTGCACAGTTCGGGTTAGCGCAGCAACGCTTTTAGCTAGCTCTTGGACCTGATGGTGTAGGTCTGGAGCCGGGTCATTGTTCAAAGCCTGCGCATCAGCTCCCACAGGCCCTGCCGACAAGGGCGTCGCCTCCTGGTGGTAAGTGGTAGTGGGGCGTCTGGGGGTCACAACGCCACCTGGTGCCGGTTCTCGAAGCACCCGGATGGCTCTTTCCTTGAACTGTGCAAATCCCAGATGAGGGTCCTGTAAGGCCATTGCCCGCAACTGGGTTCGGTGGGCATTGCAATATAAACCCTCTATAAATTGTTCACTCAACAGCCTGTCCTCGTCTCCCACGCCGTCAGGGTCGGTCTGCTTAATGGCTCTCAGGGCCTCTTGTAGGTTCAGGGCATAGTCCCTTATACTCTCATGTGCCCGCTGTTTGCACCCGTAGAATCTAAGCTTGATCTCGGCTGAGGTGCGGGTATAAAAGGTGTCCCTCAGCCGGGTTAGTATCCCTGCGCCAGTCCTCCCCCCAGGTGGCCAGGACTTTACCTCCCTTTGGGCTGCCCCGGTTAATTGGGCCACAAGGATGCTCACTTTTTGCTCCTCTGTGAGGGGGTACACCTGGAAGAGGCTATCCAGCTTTTCACTAAAGTCATGCAGGGTATGTGACTCCCCTGAGTACTGGGGTAGCCAGGCTGCCCCCGGGATATAGGGCATGGTGAAAGGCATGACCGCAACAGCGGTGGCGCTGGCGGGGGTTGAAGCGGTGAAGCTCTCCTCCGTATCCGGCATCCTTCTCCCCCCTAGTGGACCGTGGCCTACCTTGCGATGATCCTCTTCCATAGGCCGCGGCTCCGCAGTGGATCGTCAGGGTTGAGGACCTTCCGTCGCGCTCCTGTGACGTCGGCGTCTGCTGGGCTCCTTCCAGGACCTTACGCAACCGGACGTGAGGCGGGGCTTCAGTTCTCGCGCGCTTTCGGAGTCCACGCCCCTCTTCTTCCCGTGCGGCGTCCTCAAGATGGCGTCCAATGGCGGGAAAACTCCACGTATGGCGGGAAGAAGGCTGAAGATGGCGCCGGATGGCGGGAAAACTCCACTGATGGCGGGAAGGAAGCGGAAGATGGCGCCGGATGGCGGGAATCTTCACCACAGGTAAGTTTGAACAGTCTTTTTCAGGCACGCAGTACCCGGTGGTTGCGGGCACGAAATCCTGCCGACTACGCCAAAAGTTGACGCGCCCCTGGGCCTGTGTCGCGCTGCGTTGCGCACGCGGGAGCTTACCCGGAGCCGGATCTTTTGAGGGTTGTAGTCTCGTGGCGGTGATCCGGTCCGTGCCCAGGGAGTCAGACTAAGTGGCGCTGTATTAGCGGTAGATGTTGGACGACTACGCCACCCGTTGAGTACAGCTAAGGAGCTGCTGCTGCAGGGCAGACCGCTGAGGCCGGTGGTAGGATTATGCAGCGTGATAGTATAACCCCCAACAGGAGGGGTATGGCCTCAGGGATGATGGGGGTAGCAGGAACCACTCGGAGACGGTACGGTGTAGTTCAGGGTCTTTACTGGTGACAAAGATAGACCCTCCCGGAGTACTGGCTAGCGATTGGGGCCTGGTCAGTCCTTGAGCAGATGGGATCTCCCCTGGCCAGGCGGAGTTGTAGGCCTCCCAAACTAACGATACTCTTCTGGCTACCTTGCTAGAGGCGGGTATAAGTAGCCCACGTCCCTGAGTGTACCGTGTGGTGCTCACCCGTATGGCCGGTGACTCGGGGCCTTCTAGTAGCTTCTGCTCCACGACGGCGGTGCTGGTCCCACGCATGTGACCGTGCCTTCGGGTTTCTGGGCCAGAGGACCTGCAATCCCCTGCCGGTCGGTTTCTGCTGTTGGATAGGAGTTAGTCCCCACAGCCTCGGACTCCGGGTCCGGTGATAACTTCTCAGTCAGGGCGAGCTCTGCAGCTGCCAGCCCCTGACTCCTTGTAGCACTGCTCCCACAGAGCTCCTGATGTTCTTTTCCTATATCTGCTTCTCTGTCTCTACTTCTTCTCTACTCACTAACCCTGCCTCAGCCCTAGGTTTATATAGGGGAAGTTCTTCCCCTCCCAGGACTGGGCAGGAGGTGTGGCATGCACAGGATCCCTGACCAAGAGACCTCCCACCTGCTCTCAGACATAACATTGCTGTTACTGTGGAAACCAGACCCCTGGGGTGCCACACTAGCATCTTCCTCCACCTCCTCTGCTGACCTCATCTCTTGGCTGACTGTGGGTTGACAGTAAGTGGGATCTCCGACCTCATCATCATCACCCTGTGCGTTATCTCACCCGTCGTCCTCAGAGCCAACCTGTTCCTGCCCTGACAAAAAACTAAAGTTGTCGCTCCAATCAGGTATTTGAGTCTTATCATCGTCTTCCTCATTGTCTCCACCAACAGGAGTTACAGTTTGGGAATGAGGGTCTACATTATGGTCAGAACCTTCTGCGTCTGGTCCTGGATCCGACTCATAAAGATTCTGGGCATCAGTGCAGATCATTTCCTCGTCTGGATTCACAGAAGCGCTGGAGTCGACCTCTGATTCCCAGGCTATAGTATGAGTAAACAGCTCTGCAGACTCAACCATCTGTTCTACCTCATACTCAGACGGGCAGCTGGAGATTTGGGAGCTGTGAGGAAGCAAGTGCGATTTGGGTGACACCTTTGAGGACTGGAGTATTTGTGATGTTGAAGTTGATGTGGAGGAGAGCCCACTTAAAGGAGCACTTGATATCCGTTGAAGCACCTGCTGTTTTTGTGCCTCATCTGGAATTTGTAGCGATTGGCGTGGCCGTAAGAAAGGGATCTTATCACATTGTCCGCTAAAAGAAGTAGACATTTTAGTTTGGCTGGAAGATGGTCTTTCTTCTGCAGATGTTACTGTTGCTTTAACACCTACCCCACGGACACAACCTTTTTTCCCCTTCCCAAAACGCCTATTCCCCTTTCCACCAGCAGCAGGCCTTTTTCCACTCATTTTGGTGGTTAACTAATTCACAACTCTGGAGTTGTTTGCACAAAAAAACAATGGATGGTAACCGAGCAGAGCTGAGTGGCCAAACTGTGGTATTAGGCCAAAACTATTGGCTGGGTTAGATGCAGAAAAAAATTATTTTGAATTTGCAACCTGATGGAGGTCAGTATAGATGGATTAATAGAACAAGACCCACACACAGCTAGAAGCCCAATATTTTTTCAGAGGTAGATGCAGGAAAAAAATATATTCAGTTTGCAACCTGATGGAGGTCAGTATAGATGGACTAATACAACAAGTCCCACACACAGCTAGAAGCCCAAATATTTTTTCAGAGGTACTGTAGATGCAGATAAAAATTAGTTTTAATTTGCAACCTGATGGAGGTCAGTATAGATGGACTAATAGAGAAAGTCTGACACACTACTAGAAGGCCAAATATTTTTTCAGAGGTAGATGCAGAAAAAAATATATTCAGTTTGCAACCTGATGGAGGTCAGTATAGATGGACTAATAGAGAAAGTCCGACACACTACTAGAAGGCCAAATATTTTTTCAGAGCTAGATGCAGAAAAAAATTATATTCAGTTTGCAACCTGATGGAGGTCAGTATAGATGGATTAATAGAACAAGACCCACACACAGCTAGAAGCCCAATATTTTTCAGAGGTAGATGCAGAAAAAAATATATTCAGTTTGCAACCTGATGGAGGTCAGTATAGATGGACTAATACAACAAGTCCCACACACAGCTAGAAGCCCAATATTTTTTCAGAGGTAGATGCAGAAAAAAATATATTCAGTTTGCAACCTGATGGAGGTCAGTATAGATGGACTAATACAACAAGTCCCACACACAGCTAGAAGCCCAAATATTTTTTCAGAGGTACTGTAGATGCAGATAAAAATTAGTTTTAATTTGCAACCTGATGGAGGTCAGTATAGATGGACTAATAGAGAAAGTCCGACACACTACTAGAAGGCCAAATATTTTTTCAGAGCTAGATGCAGAAAAAAATTATATTCAGTTTGCAACCTGATGGAGGTCAGTATAGATGGACTAATAGAGAAAGTCCGACACACTACTAGAAGGCCAAATATTTTTTCAGAGCTAGATGCAGAAAAAAATTATATTCAGTTTGCAACCTGATGGAGGTCAGTATAGATGGATTAATAGAACAAGACCCACACACAGCTAGAAGCCCAATATTTTTTCAGAGGTAGATGCAGAAAAAAATATATTCAGTTTGCAACCTGATGGAGGTCAGTATAGATGGACTAATACAACAAGTCCCACACACAGCTAGAAGCCCAATATTTTTTCAGAGGTAGATGCAGAAAAAAATATATTCAGTTTGCAACCTGATGGAGGTCAGTATAGATGGACTAATACAACAAGTCCCACACACAGCTAGAAGCCCAAATATTTTTTCAGAGGTACTGTAGATGCAGATAAAAATTAGTTTTAATTTGCAACCTGATGGAGGTCAGTATAGATGGACTAATAGAGAAAGTCCGACACACTACTAGAAGGCCAAATATTTTTTCAGAGCTAGATGCAGAAAAAAATTATATTCAGTTTGCAACCTGATGGAGGTCAGTATAGATGGATTAATAGAACAAGACCCACACACAGCTAGAAGCCCAATATTTTTTCAGAGGTAGATGCAGAAAAAAATATATTCAGTTTGCAACCTGATGGAGGTCAGTATAGATGGACTAATACAACAAGTCCCACACACAGCTAGAAGCCCAATATTTTTTCAGAGGTAGATGCAGAAAAAAATATATTCAGTTTGCAACCTGATGGGGGTCAGTATAGATGGACTAATACAACAAGTCCCACACACAGCTAGAAGCCCAAATATTTTTTCAGAGGTACTGTAGATGCAGATAAAAATTAGTTTTAATTTGCAACCTGATGGAGGTCAGTATAGATGGACAAATAGAGAAAGTCCGACACACTACTAGAAGGCCAAATATTTTTTCAGAGCTAGATGCAGAAAAAAATTATATTCAGTTTGCAACCTGATGGAGGTCAGTATAGATGGACTAATAGAGAAAGTCCGACACACTACTAGAAGGCCAAATATTTTTTCAGAGCTAGATGCAGAAAAAAATTATATTCAGTTTGCAACCTGATGGAGGTCAGTATAGATGGATTAATAGAACAAGTCCCACACACAGGTAGAAGCCCAATATTTTTTCAGAGGTAGATGCAGGAAAAAAATATATTCAGTTTGCAACCTGATGGAGGTCAGTATAGATGGACTAATACAACAAGTCCCACACACAGGTAGAAGCCCAAATATTTTTTCAGAGGTACTGTAGATGCAGATAAAAATTAGTTTTAATTTGCAACCTGATGGAGGTCAGTATAGATGGACTAATAGAATGATGCTATGCCCAAAAGATTTTACTTCACTAGGTGCAGTAAAAAAATTGGTATTCTATACACAGGTGGTATATCTTGCAACACAGATAGGCTACTCCACTGACTAACACACTCTGCAATAGGCCAAAAAGGATTAGCTTTGCTAGATTCAGCCAAATGCTGTGAAAAAAACTTGCACAGCACTGGCACAGACCTGCCTGGCAAAAACTGATAGGAACTGATGTAACCTAGTCCTGAAAAGGACTCCAATTACAATTAGTCTTTACTCCCACAACCTATCTATTTAAGAGCACAGACCTCCCTGATAAAAGTCGTAGGAAATGCTGTAACCTAGTCCTTAAAAGGACTGCAATCACAACTATTCCCTACTCCCAAGCTATCTGTATATTTGTGCGAAAATTGGCTTGAAATTAACAAGGTATAGCGCACACAGCAACAGCGGTGCCATCTAACACGCAGCTGCAGCAGTGAGAAAATGGTGGCGACGGGGAAAATGGCTTGGTCTTATAGGGCAAGGACATGTGACATACACTGCCAATGACACATGCCCTTGCTTGTGTGAAAAAAAGCACTTCGCTCCGTGTGTGCGCTGCTGATAGGCTGACAGATTGCACCTCCCCACTGCAAATGCGGGAAAGAGAAAAAAAAATGGAGATCTTCATTGTTCCAGCAGAGATCCATCCCCTGCCCCTCCCCCCACCCCGCTGTACACTCAAACTGCGTATTAACATTAATTTTCATCATTACTGAGAAAAAATCCAGTTATGATTTTGGTGCACGAACAGTTATCGAACATAACCTCGAACAGCCGAATTTTTCTCAAATTGTTCGTGTTCGCCGAACGGCTCGAACACCGCCCAAAACAGCTCGAATTTGAGATTGGCGAACAGTTCGAGTAGAACAACGCTCATCTCTAATTACTACAAGATGGGGACCGTTATGGGCAAATTACTACAATATGGGGACCAGGATGGGCACATTACTACAATATAGGGACCAAGATGGGTACATTACTACAAGATGGGGACCGGGATGGGCACATTACTACAAGATGGGGACCGGGATGGGCACATTACTACAAGATGGGGACCAGGATGGTGAACATTACAACAAGATGCGGACAAGGATGGAGACATTACTACATTATGGGGAAACAACTACAAGATGGGGACATTACTATAAGAAGCTGATCAGAATTACTATATGGTGCTAATTGTAAGAAAAAAAAAATCACTGTATGTCGCCAATTAGGGGACACAAAAAGGAAATAAAAATTAAAAAAAAATGCAAACCTGTACTATAGCCCATAAAATGAATGCCATTGAAAAGAATAAAATAAAAAAGCCAAAAATGTTAAAAAAATTATCCAAAAGGTGTATAGAAAAAAACAATATGGTATCATTAAAAATTTCATATCATCTTGCAAAGAATGCAGCCCTTCAAATTCACATTCCTTCTATGTGCGGCCCATCTACTTAGCCGAGTTTGAGACCCCTGGTCTAGGATGATCAAGATATATTGATGCCCACGAGCAGATTTAACCAGGGGTCCAACCAAGTCCATGGCAATTCTCTCTAACACCAACTGTAGGGATTGTACTCACTCAGGTGCGATGTGAGGCAAACAGGAGTCATGTTC
Organism: Phyllobates terribilis; assembly: GCF_046119375.1. Classification (NCBI taxonomy): domain Eukaryota; kingdom Metazoa; phylum Chordata; class Amphibia; order Anura; family Dendrobatidae; genus Phyllobates; species Phyllobates terribilis. Next base: position 453,403,034 of record NW_027362763.1, on the reverse strand, counting down.
TTTTAAATATCCAGTACAGTTTATTGGCTTCATAAACTGGCCAGAAAGTAAAATGAAATCAAACAGTCTTCAGTGCAGGCAAAAAGCAAAGTAAACAGTCCTTTTATCAAAAGTCTCTGGTTAGCCAGTGCTGTGGTCACACAGGCTGGCGTAGCATCCAGTACACAGCCTAGTCTGGAGACAACCACAACAGGAGGCCTTCTCCCTCCAGACACACAGGCCATGTGCCAAACAACAGCCTCTATTATACAGGCTGTTTATCCACACCCAGAGGTGAGGTATGTGGGTTGCTGGACCTGCCCATCTCTCTTAGCAACCCGTACCCCGGCTCTCAGGTGAAACAATTAATCCTCTGCACTAGAGAAACTACACCGGGTTACATCACAGAGACCAGCCATCTCTGGGATACATTCCTCCCATCGACTACACGACCATTAGCTACCTTACAGTCTCCATACACATTAGATTAAATTAGGCCAGCTATACACTAATATATATGATAAAATCCTGATTCTCCCCAAACTGATGATGTCACAGAAGATGTTGGTGGGTGATTTGAATTCATACTCTTGATCCTTTTGTTCTATAGGCAAATAAACCACTGCCCGAGCTCTCTGGCAGTTGCCTAGTTCTTTCTTCCTACAAATACCTATATTCACAATTCATAGAGAGTAGCTCAAATGCATCAGAGTATATAGAACACCGATATGAGAAAAATTCAAGCCAATAAAAGCAATATATACTTTATTAATAAAAAGGTAAAACCAAATACATGCAAAACATACATATAAGAATGGAGCACACAGGTGTAGAAAACCCAGTGGGGGATATCACTACATGGTAATGAAATACATGATAAAATGCCAAATTTGGATACAATGGATACTGGATGCCTGTGCTAGCTTTTCTTCTGCGGTGTTGCTATCAGTGTGTCAAGAGTGGGAGAAGAGAGTTGCATTGACAATCCAACACAATGGGCAGCACTTTGAACACATTTTATAAGTGGTCATAAACTTGTAAAAAACTCCTGAAAGAATAAAGTTACGTTAAAACCAAGCACACCATTGTTTTTCTCATGAAATTCTCAATACGTTTCATGTGTCACATGACCCTCTTCCTATTGAAAAAAATAAGTTTGGATCCAAAATGGCCGACTTCAAAATGGCCACCATGGTCACCACCCATCTGGAAAAGTTTCCCCCTCCCATATACTAATGTGCCACAAACAGGAAGTTGATATCACCAACCATTCCCATTTAATTTAGGAGTATCCATATAAATGGCCCACCCTGTACAGAAAATGAATACAGCATGCTATAATAACAGCATCCTATAATAACAAAACACACTGGGTAAGTATAATAATATGCTGGGTGAATTAGTCAGAGGCCCTACACAATCAAATATACAGGTATATATGGGCCCACGAATACTAATGAGCTGTAAATGAGCCAACCCATGTATCCTATGAGGTGCACAGCAACATAAGATAATAAGTAAATAAATCAATCATGCCCCCATATAGTGGAAAAAGTAGAGGGTGATGTCCCGCCACAGTGCATTTTTCTCATATTGGCGTTCTTTCTTTTTATAGAAAGCACATCATTGTTCATCTGGCTGAGTGTTCATACAGTATGTATGAGGAGTAAGAAGAAATAGCTGACAGTTATCTAAAGTAAATGAGCACCTTTAAGATGAGATATATAATAACGTTTATATTTTTAGTCACATGTAATCAAATATGTGGCCATAAAAGCTATATTATTACATTTGTTTTTGTGAAAAAAAGTTTCAGATGAATAAACTTACTTGATGTGATAGATCAATTGTCTTTGGATGTACCTAAAATTTGTGAAATCCTTTTTTATCATTTTCCTCTTTGCTGAAATAGATATAATTGAAATAACATATAAAACTTGTAGATTCCAAAATTAGACACCAACAAAGTATGTTTTTTATGATTCTCTTTTCAGTGCTGGTAAAAGGTCAAGTCACCACTAAGTACTATCGGTTCTTGGCGAAACATGGCGGTTGGGTGTGGGTGCAGAGCTATGCTACAATTGTGCACAACAGCCGATCCTCCAGACCACACTGCATTGTTAGCGTGAATTATGTTCTCACGTAAGTAAAGTGGGGAGTCTTTATTTTTAATCATGGCTGAAAAAGTGTCTTTGTTTGCTAACATTTTGCTGTTTTTGGCTGGCATTGCTGAGGGAAAAATGTCTTTGTTGGTTCTTCATGGTTCACACGTTAAATGTATTGTGATATTTATATAGCACTTTAACGGGACATCTGGTTTTCTTCAGTACAGAACAGTCTGAGTGTCTTAATTTCAACCAGATTGGCCAATAAATCCATAAAAATAAAAGTGATGGAATATATTTTTGAATCCATTGCTTATTTATTGCAAGAGTCTGAAGTTAGATGTCATTGATGTGCACTTTAAAAGAAATCTGGCTCATAAGAGAATAGCAGCACTTCTAGTAGAAATATTTTTCCATGGGAATCCAGTATTTGCACTGTAGCTAGAGTTCTTTATAAGGCATATGAACCATATCTCTATTCAGCTGACACGAGAACCTGCGGTATCTGTGATACTAGCATATCGTAGGTTTGTTATTTGTATTTTTATATAGAATCAATCTTTGTACTTTTTATATATCTTACTTATAGCATTGTTCCAAAAATATCAATCATAGCTCAATGGCTTAAAATCCTAAAATAAATAAAATTGTCAAGAGCAATCAGCTTCCATAAGTGCTCCGTGCTTATGATATCACCCCTTGAAAACCCGTCAGAGGTAGGTAAAATGCTTTAGCTCACCTGGTTGCTCATGGATACATCCTGTAGTTCTTTCATGACAGGTTGCCAAGCTTATAAGCTACTTGCTATTCTTGTATATACACTCCTAACATTGCAACACCAAGAAGGAAAAGTCATGAATTATGGAAATCACAGGATCACTAGACATGTTATTGATATGTAAATTCTGAAATTATGTAAACGTCATGCACAGAAATACACACACTTACACGCACTCGGACACATGGGACACGGATATCTCCGGTACCGTTTTTTCTGGTACCGGAGATATACGGACGTGTGAAACTGGCCTAAATGCATGTAAATCGTTCTGCTGCTGGTAGCTCCCTTCTTTGCAATTACTGACAAAATATGTCCCAGATGCATGTGATGGGAGACAAGTCCGAAGATGCTATAGGCCATAATAGCAAGTTTAGGCCACACAGGCTGCTCACAGTCGCATGAGCAACATGCGGCCTGGTGTTGTTGTACTGAAAAACTGTTCCTGGGACCCTTTGGAGAAATGGCTGCACCACTGGTTGCAAAACTAATCCATTCTGTACTGCAAATGAAATTGGACGTCACATACCAAGCTTAGAGTTTAACCTTTTCACCACCGTGGGTTTTTCCATTTTTGCGCTTTCGTATTTTGCTCCTCTTCTTCCCAGAGCCATAACTTTTATTTTTCCGTCAATATGGCCATGTAAGAGCTTTTTTTTTTTGCGGGACAAGTTGTACTTTTGAACAACACCATTGGTTTTAAAGTGTGGTGAAATTGCAAAAGAGGGCAATTACACAATTTTTTTTTACCATGTTCAGTTAATGCTAAAAATGACCTGCTATTATGATAACCCAGGCATTACGAGTTCGTAGATACCAAACATGTATAGATTATTTTTTACTTAAGTGGTGAAAAAAAATCCAAAGTTTACAAAAAATAGTCACCATTTTCTGAGACCTGTAGCATCTTCATTTTTGGGAACTGGGGCAGGGTGAGGGCTTATTTTTTCCGCGCAACGCTGTTGTTTTTATTGATACCATTTTGGGGTAGATACGATCTTTTGATCGCCTGTTATTGCATTTTATTGCAATGTGGTGGTGACCAAAAAAAACGTAATTCTGGCATTTTGATTTTTTTCTCATTACGCCATTTACTGATCAGATTAATTCTTTTTATATATTGATAGATCGGGTGATTCCAAATATGTATATATATATTTTTTATTGTTTTATTTTGAATGGGGCGAAAGAAGGGCTTCAACCCTGCTGTGTGTAGCTAAAGTTCTCAGTTGCTATGAGCCTCTATGAAAGAGGGGGATGCGACCTTGAACGTACTCATATGTCCAAGGTCATTAAGGGGTTAAACAGTGTCTATATCAACTATTAGAAAATGCTATTAGAAAATGCTTGGGCTAAGTGTCAGAAGTCCAGTTATAGGTGTTCCATTGACTTCACACCACAGCTCTCAAAGGTTATCATGGTGCAGAGCAATATGACATTGGAGGCTCGAATGGATGAGTCCCAGTGATGAGTCCCATGTTTGTCTTAAAAATGAACATTTTATTTATGGTAAAGTTAATTTGTCCAATTACTTTTAAGCCGCTGAAGTGATGAGGTTTTGTAGAAAAATGGTTGCAATTGCTAAACATTTCACAGGATATTTTTGTTCAACCCCTTTAATTAAACCTGAAAGTCTACACTTCAGTTGCATCTCAGTGGTTTCTATTTAAATCAAAATTAGTGGCATGCAGAGCCCAAATAATGAAAATTCTGTCACTGTCCAAATATTTCTTGACCTAACTGTAATTCTTCACACAGTTAGATCCTCCAAAAAGAAAGGAGTTTATAAGCACACGAAAGCTCACATTTCATCTGCTGAAATCAGTAATATTACAGTATTCAGTAAGCTTTTAAGTCCCATGAGGCTATCATCGCTAAAATTGTATATTAAATTTGGAATAGAATGTAACTAAAACATTCTCCATTCTTTCCCTCTATAGTTTTCCAATGCAACATGTTTGCAAACTCTCCTAGAATAAAAAATCTGCAGAAAAACTATACTGTATGTATTATCTAGCAGATATAGACTAGTTGGTAGGACCTGCTAAAACTGAACTGAGATCACCTGCCTTTTCTAGTAGATTGGATAATTAAGCAAGGCTATGTATTGTGCATATTGAGCAAAGGTAGAGTTGTGGATTGTAAACTGGCTTCCCAGTAGTTTGGAATGTCTGTCTATAAAGAGTCATTATTTTACTTCAAGCTAAATGCTAGAAACTTGGTTGTATTTTGATTCTAGAATCCCACTATTTTTAGAATGGTAGTGATAGATTTAGCATGCTTATTGAAGTGTCAGATGTATGTGTGACTATTAATTACTTTCCAGTTAAGCTATGGGCACATAGAGCTTTTCTAAGGTGGTTAAAACATAGAATTTTTTTAGTCATAATCGTTACAGGAACGCTTCCTCTTTTTTAAGGAGTTTTTGGAGGAGTTTTTTATTTACTCATGTGCACTCAGTATGAGTTTAACAATGTTAAGTGATAGGATCCCGGCTTGCAGTCAGCTCCACATCATCTGTTTAGAGGAATCCTTTGCGCAAGCTCAGCTGTGATGCTAGTTACTACTCAATGTGACGCTAGTCATTCACAGCGTCTATAGGACACCGTGAGTGGTGGAGTCGTGACAGTGCCTCCATCATGATCGGAAAGGTGAGCATTTTTACTTAAATTCGGTAACGTTTAGCGAATAAGTGTGGGAAAATTATTGTGGGGCAACTACAGTGTTTTTAACAGTTTAGCTAGCACAGTGCTTGAGTATGATAAGCAGGGGAACGTGTGTGATGAGTGGAAGGACTGGAGAGAGCTCAGAAGAGGTCAGAGGAGCGGCACGCTTGTAATTTTTTTTTTCCTTTAACTTTAAGTGAGCAAAGCGCGGCTAGCCAATCCGAGCACAGGAAGCATCCACACTGTCCAGACACAAGGGCTTCTGCCATTGGCTGCTGAAATCACATGTCCTCTCTATATAAAGAGCGGCCATGTTCCCTTAGTGCCATTTTATGCATGTCACTGCTGACAGACGCTGCTGCTGAGTGTTCTCTTGTTTAATGAAAGATATTAGCTAAATATATAGTTGTTTGCAAGTCAGATAGTTTAGATAAGTAGTCTGCTGTGTGCCTGTGAAATTGACCTTGCAGCACATTTTTTTTCTTGTGCAATTACTCAGGACAAAACAGCAGGGCCCATGACATAGAACTGTGTTGTGCACTGCTTGTATTGTGCTTTATGCACAAGTATCCGTTCAATCTACTTTTTTCACTTGCTAATGTGATACAGCAAGCAAGCAAGCCCTTGTAGCCCGACTTTTAATTTTGTGGGGTTGAAATTCAGCTGTATGCAGACTCTGCAGAGCTTCTGAGTGCAGAGCACAAAAAACTTTTCTTTTTCATTTGCTAATGTGATGGCACAAGCTATAGTAGCCCACTTTGTCATTTTTTGTGGGTGAAATTCCGCTGCATGCACAGTAAAAAAAATACATTTTTTCTGTTGCTAGCCAGACTATAAAAAATAGTATTTTTCTGTCGCAATCGTGATACACTCCGCTAAAAGCCACCTACTACTTTAATGGCGTTGAACTTCAGCAGTTTTCAGAGTAAAAAAATAGATTTTTTATGTTGCTAGCCAGACTGCAAAAAATATTTTTTTCTGTCACAAATGTGATACTAAAAGCCACCTACTACTTTAGTGGCGTTGAACTTCAGCTGTATGCAGAGCTTATGCAGAGTAAAAAAATCTATTTTTTGCTGTGACTAACGTGATACAGCAGGCTAGATCTGAGTTTGAAATATCTTGGAGCATATATTCTATGTTATACAGTCCTCATCCACAATAAAAAAAATACTTTCTTTGATTCCTAAAGTTATACAGCAGGGGACATCTCAGTTTGAAATAGTTTGGAGAATATCTTGTATGTTACACAGGGCCTCATCTACACTAAAAAAATACTTTCTTCTTTTCCTAATGTTATACAGCAATGGACATCTGTCATGCAAGGTGTGGGAAAGACTTAATGCAACACAAAGGGAAGCCAGAAAGGGATCCCACACTCTAGGGAAAGGGGGGAATGGAGACCTGCTAACCTGATCTAATATCACCCTGTCTCCACTAATGTCCCTGTATTGGCTCTTCACCTATCACTGCACGTGAACCACACCCTGTCTGTCCCTGGCGTTTGGCCCTGGCTAGGGAAGGGAAGGGGATGAGCACTAGTCGATCCCCACTGACCACTAAAGACAACAAGGGGGGAACAAACAAGGGAAGATAGCTTAGCTTTTAGTCAACTTCAGAGAGATGAACACCTGTCCTCATAGCTCCAGAGAGGATGAAGTAATGCACTTGCTCCGAGCCATCACAAAGGGCAATGTGAGTATCTCTGACACCTCCCTCTAGCAGACAGCAGGTATTGATCCACCCATTCCAGACTGTTAATTAGCCAGAGGAAGATAGCTGATGGGTCCTACAGAAACGGCCTCTAAGAAGGTGTCTGCAATGCTAAACGAAGAGATCTCCTGCAACCAACTGCAGGGCGACTCTCTGTCACTTCTGACACAGCCGTGACAGCACCCCCTCCTCTATGAGTGGCCTCCGGACACTTAGGACCGGGTTTCTCAGGATAAGAGGCATGCAATGAACAAACCAACCTGGGAGCGTTCACCTCTGATGCTGAAACCAACATCCTCTCCTTTGGACCATAACCCTTTCAGTGCACCAAATATTGTAGAGGCGAGAATCTACAATCCTCGAAATCTGGAACTCCATATTACCATCAACCATTACTGGGGGTGGTGGTAGATGTGAGAGCTCAAGAGGTTCCACATACTTCTTGAGTAAAGACCTGTGGAACACATTGGCCAAGGGCCTTGAGTAACTTCAAGACGAAATGATGCTGGGTTAATGACGGAGGTTATTTTATAGGGACTAATAAACCTAGGTCCTAGCTTCCAAGAAGGAACTTTCAAGCTTATATATTCCTGGTCGACAACCACACAGTCATTCACATTAAGGTCTGGACCTGGCAAGCATTTTCTGTCAGCCATACGTTTATAACAGTCTCCCATGATCTTTAAATTACTCAGAACACCCTGCCATACTGAGGACAGCAGTGAAGCAAACCATTGTTCCTCCTCAGGAACTCCCGAAGCTCCTCCCCTACTAAAGGTACCAAACTGTGGGTGATAACCATATGCATCAAAGAACGATGACCTGCCAGTGGATTCTTGACGATGATTATTAATGGCAATTTCTGCCAGCGGTAAGTAGGATGCTCAATCCTCCTGCTTTATTGACACACTCGGTCTGTCCATTTGACTGAGAGCGGAAGGCAGAGGAAAAAGACAGTTCAGGATATAGCGCAGAAATGACTACCCGTTTCTGTAATATCATGGCAGGGCTCTCATGGTCACCACCACCAGGGAAGCTCCGGGAGAAAGCATCAGCCTTGACATTTTTGACCCCTGGACGAAAAGTAACAACAAAATTGAACCTAGTGAAAAACAGGGACCATCTGGCTTGCCTAGGGTTGAGACGTTTAGCTGACTGGATAAGTTCTTATGGTCAGTAATAGCAGTAATAGGATGGACAGTGTAACATACCTGGTGGCGTCCTTGCATAGTGGTTCATCTCCCACTGTGCAAGAGCGCGCACTTGATCTCCAGTCCAGACTGCCACTCTGGCTTCTTTCCATGTTTTCTGCTTTGCTTTGCTCTTGCTGTTTAGGGCGACGCCCGCGGAACTTCCTGATTCTTGTAGCTGCTGCAGACACACCCCTAATGCGTCCTCAGCCTATTGCTGTCTGTCACCTGGTATTTAACCCAGCTCCTCCCTGGAATCCATGCCTGAGCATCTTATTCTGTCAGTTGGCTTCTGGTCGCTGACATGCCAGGTCCTGTCTATGCTTCCTGCCTTACGGTATCAGTTCCCGTGTCTGAACTGTGTCCTGTCTGTGCACTGTAGCCAGCTGTCTCTCTGCCTTCCTGGAGGCTGTATTTCCAGGCCTGTCTGAACACGCTCCTAGCTTGTTTGTCTCGCTCTCTGGGGGCCGTATACCCAGACTCGCTCCTGTATTTGTTGCAGTACAGTTTCTGTCTGAACTGTCTCCTAGCTTCCTACCTGTTTTGTCTTTATGTCCGTTTGTTCCCTTTTTCTGCAGTGTCTGAACCAGCGCTTGGCTTTACCTAGGCTCGTTCCTGCATTTTGTTGCAGTAACTGTTCTTGTCTGAACTGTCTCCTAGCTTCTTACCTGTTTTGTCTTTATGTCCGTTTGCTCCCTTTTTCTGTAGAGTCTGAACCTGCACCTAACTTCTACTCGTTATCATTGTACTTCCGTTTGTGAGTTGGAGTCCTTTCGCTACTTCTTTGCAAGTACCTTGTGTGTATCTGGTTCAGCTTTTCTTTTCCAGTCTGTTCCATGTGAACAGAGCCCTATCTCTTTTGCTTTGTCTTTATTTACCTCTTCGGGGATTTATCTCAGCCTTGTCCACCGCGTCTGCGGTTTCGCTCTGCTCAGCCTTGTCCACCGCATCTGCGGTTTCGCTCTGCTCAGCCTTGTCCACCCCGTCTGCGGTTTCGCTCTGCTCAGCCTTGTCCACCGCATCTGCGGTTTCGCTCTGCTCAGCCTTGTCCACCGCGTCTGCGGTTTCGCTCTGCTCAGCCTTGTCCACCGCGTCTGCAGTTTCGCTCTGCTCAGCCTTGTCCACCGCGTCTGCGGTTTCGCTCTGCTCAGCCTTGTCCACCGCGTCTGCGGTTTCGCTCTGCTCAGCCTTGTCCACCGCGTCTGCGGTTTCGCTCTGCTCAGCCTTGTCCACCGCGTCTGCGGTTTCGCTCTGCTCAGCCTTGTCCACTGCGTCTGCGGTTTCGCTCTGCTCAGCCTTGTCCACCGCGTCTGCGGTTTCGCTCTGCTCAGCTTTGTCCACCGCATCTGTGGTTTCGCTCTGCTCAGCCTTGTCCACCACGTCTGCGGTTTCGCTCTGCTCAGCCTTGTCTACCGCGTCTGCGGTTTCGCTCTGCTCAGCCTTGTCTACCGCGTCTGCGGTTTCGCTCTGCTCAGCCTTGTCTACCGCACCTGCGGTTTCGCTTTACTCTGTTTGTTTACCGCATCTGCGGCTCTGAACTCGTCTCCCAGTCTGTACTGGACCCTACCCAGCCTGCGCTCTAGTCTGCCTGTTCCTGTATTCCCCGGTGTGGGTCAACAGCCGTGTCTGGAGTCTGACCTGGAGTAGACCCTGGTCCCTCTGCTCGGTTCCTTCCTGGTGCACTGGCGTCGTATGCCGTCGTGCGACCTTGGTCGGATCGGGTAGATACTTAGTTACGCCCCTCCAGGCCCTCTCCGGTTCATGGCACAGTGGAACCACTAAACACACACACGCCAGTCAGTCCAGGCGTGTGCATTACAGACAGCCCCCTCCAACCAATGTCGCCATTCTACTAACGCCAATTTGATCGCCAAAAGTTCCCTATTACCCACATTATAATTTCTCTCAGCCGAAGACAATTTTTTTTTAGAAAAGAAGGCAGATGAACGCCATTTACCAAGGGACGGACCCTGAGACATCTTTCTCAATCCACCGTAGCATCTCCACATGCACCTCACTCACGGTCCAGCAGTTTGTATGGTTCACCGTACTCCACCCTCTCTCAGAACTGCAGTTAGCCCTCGGTCCCGCAGTTGTGGTCACGTAAAAGATTGTTTCCTCTACACATGACAAAGCTAGGAGGTTGAACTCCACCATCTCCAATCTGTTGGCCACAGAAATGGAGGTTTTAGGCACTAATTTTTTTAAATGTGAACACTCCTGATTATGTTTCCATCTGCTGGGTTGGCTGTAGTGGAAGAGGTGTCAGTCCCCATTACACTAGTTTTACTCTAGTGAAAGTAATTCTTTGGTGCAGATATTGTTGTCACAGGGGTACACATGATATAATTGAAATTGTTTTTCTTACTACCGTGGTATATAAAGCAGGCTACATTTTGGTGTTGATATTGTTCTCCATACAGGGGTACACAATATTGATGAGCGAGCACTAAATGTGCTCAACTTAGTGATTCAGTGGTTTCTCAAAACCTTCCCAGATCTGCCAGAGCTGCTTGTGAAAATATGCCGCATGTGTACCCATTTCAGAAAGTCAGCTATAGTTTCCCTCACCCTGGCAGTGCTTCAGCAGCGTTTGCAGCTTCCGGCTCACTGACTGATGTGCAATGTGACCACACATTGGAAATGAACGTTGCAGATGTTGGGAAGGATTTGTGTGCAGCAGAGAGCAGTTGTAGACTGAAGAACATTGGGCTCACCAGAGGATTTGATTCTGAGGGCCCACCTTTCTCCCCTGCTCAAGAACCCTATAGCTGCTGCAAGGTTTGTGCTATGAACTCTCCTGAAGGAGAGGCCAGGGCCCACCGGAGGATATTACTGCCTAAGAAATGTGTGTGTGAAGGTTCCCGGACACTGTATGGCTGCTTTTTTACTGAGGAGGAAACCGGTGAACCCGGGGGAAACCCTCTCAAACACGGGAAGAACATAGAAACTACTTGTAGATGTTGTCCTTGGTGGGATTTGAACCCAGGACCCTAGAGCTGCAACGCTGCAATGCTTACCACTGAGCTACCATGCTGCCCTCTCTGTTCTCCCGGCTCTGATATCTAACAAACAGGTTATGCTGGAGAAACTTTAACCTACTGCAACTCAGTTTCTTCAGCTCCTTTGAGAGAAACTAATCTTTGGGCAGCCACTCAGTCTACCAAATAAAATTCCTGAGAAGGAAATTGTGGATGGCTTCGCTTCTGGTACTGGGTGCACTACTAATATCATGGCGTGCCATAATTGGAAATATTCCAGGCTGGTGGGAGACAAGCTCATTCCCACAGAAAAGTACCAGCAGCAAGCTAAGGAGATGGGGGCCTCTATCATCATAAAGGAGTTAGCTCATAGCCTAGGAAACTGACCACCGCTACTGTCTACCTTGTGAACATTGTGTTGAAGCTTGAAAGGTGTCATGGGTTTTCCGTGACAGAGAGGAGCCAGAAGACCGCAGCTTCTGATTCCTCCCACTCCTGCACTCATTTGAAGCCTTTCGCCTTCATTTAATCGGTGCAGGGGTTAATCTGCTCAGTTGTGAGCTCCTGGAAGCTTTCCTTCTTTTAGGCTCTCAGCAGATTTGTCGTGTGCATCTCCCCCTACTGTGTAACTCTGTACCTCAACACATCAGACTCTTGTCTACCATGGAAACCTTGAAAAGGAAGCTGGAGACCCACTTCTGACAAGCGTACAATCTGTGGTAACCCTTGCTCCAGCATACCGCTGAACGACTAGCTGTACCCTGACCTACTGTATCCTCACCCATCCCTTGTAGATTGTTTGTGCACCCTCGCAGGCAGAGTCTTCTATCCTTTTCTACCAGTCAATGACCCCTTTTCTCAGGTAAAGCACCACGGAATAAATGTCGCTGAAATAATAATAATTATAGTACTTGTACTCTGGCTCAATTGATGGCACTTTCCTGGTGTCTACCCCTTATTTGATGTGTTTTGGCAGCTTTTGGGTCCATTTGAAGGTGTTGTGTATGCATTTATTTTTGCCTCCTATTGAATCCAATGGCGTTCGACTTTGTTCGACAAATATTCGGCAAATAAATTGGCGAATATTGCAAATTCGGCGAACGTAATCTGAACTGAAAATTGAAACATTCGCTTATCTCTAATGACAACCAAACCTTATCACCTACTTTGAATATGGGACCTGCCGAATGTTTCCTATCAGCCTTCCGTTTCTTGCAAAGCTGAGCCACACGGATATTCTTTTGAACCTCCGTCCAGACTTCACCAAGTTTCTGCATAGCAATCTCTACTCCAGGACAGCCAGAACTCATCCTAGAGAATTCACCAAAATGGGGATGAAAACTATAATTGCAAAAAATAGTCGAGGTTCCAGTAGACTGGTTAACCAGACTGTTAAAGGTGAACTCAGCAACATGAAAAAATGAGGACCAGTCCTCCTGCTAAGCTGCAACGAAACACCTTAAAATTTCTTCTAGCAATTGATTCATCCTTTCTGCCTGACTGTTAGTTTCAGGGTGGTAAGCAGAGGAAATGAAAAATCAATCCCCAATTTTTTACAATGTAAGACAAAACGGACATGTTCATAGTGCAAATTCAGATCAGGCAAAAAAATTAGAATGTCATCAAGGTATACCACAAAAAGTCTTCCAATAATATCAGAAAAGATGCCATTCATATAGTTTTGAAAGACTGCTGGTGCATTGTTGAACCCAAAAGGCACGACAACATTTTCAAATAGATCCTCAGACGTTAAAAATGGTATTTTCCATTCATCACACTTCTGGACAAGTATCAAATTAGAAGCCCCTCTAAGATCAAGTTTAAAAAACCATTTAGCCCCAGTAAGCTGATTATATAGGTCAGGGATGAGTGGAAGTGGGTAAGTATTCTTAACCATAATTTTGTTTACCTCACATGTAAATTGCCTCTTCAGAGAAAAAGAGGACTTGTACTCTATAGCGCCACCTATTGGAAGCAGCAATTTTACAAGTCACAATCAACCCTTTAACGAGTCGTGCAATATGACTTAGGATAAAAACCAAATCAGGATCTCAATTTGCAGACACGGTGTTTCGTGCTGTTGCAAACACTGTGTCTGCAAATTGAGATTCTGATTTGGCTTTTATCCTAAGTCATATTGCATGACTCGTTAAAGGGTTGATTGTGACTTGTAGGATTGCTTCTTTCAATAGGTGGCCCTATAGAGTACAAGTCCTCTTTTTCTCTGAAGAGGCAATTTGCATATTAAATTTCCCAGAGGAGCATTGCATGGCTTATAAGCCTCCTTACCTTGACGTGCCAGAGCTGGTGTGTCACTCTCCATAAGGAAAAACATTACCCCGTTTACCTCACAGAAATCAAGGCAAGGATGGAGACACCCGTCTTTCTTTCACGAAAAACTCCCCAGCAACTATAGGCGAGAAGGAAGGATGAATATGACCTTTCCGTAAACTTTCGTTTATATATTCTTTCATGGCAGTATGTTCAGGTCCTGACAGATTGTACAGATGAGCTATAGGCAATTTAGCATTAGGGATAAGAATAATAGCGCAATCATAAGGACGATGGGGAGGTAGTTTCTCTGCCTCTTTTTCTGAGAACACATCTCCAAAGTCTTTCCGGTACCCCGGCAGACCCTCCATACCAGCGGAGCAAATTTGTAGAGAACTAATACATTTCTTATGACAATTGGAACTCCCCTTAAAAATATCCTTCTGACACCAATCGATAACAGAATTGTGAATATGCAGCAATGGAAACCCCAATATCAACCCAGCAGGTAAATTGTCCAAAACATAGCAGATGGACTCAGAGTGAAATATTCCTACATTAAGTGTCAATTACACTGTTACCAGCTGGACAAAGTTCTGGAGTAACGGTGCCCTGTCAATGGTGATAATTTGAATGGGTCTCTCAAATCTAACTGTCCCTAATCCTAATTTAAGAATCAGTCCTGAATCAATGAAGTTGGCTGCAGACCCACAGTCAATGAAAGCAAATGCAGATAACCACAAGTTCGTTACACACAGTTCCATGTTTAACAGCACTTTATCAGAGGAGTAAAAAGGCACCTGGAAGTCTAGGTGACCTCCTCGACCATCACCCAGACTTAGGCGATTTCCACTGGCTTGCTTCTTTGAGACCGCATCATGCAGTCCCGAAGAAAATGCCCAGTGCGACCGCAGTAAAAGCAGAGTCTGAGATTGTGCCAACGTCTTCTCTCAACGACCCGAGGACTGGCAGCTCCAATTTCCATCGGTTCCACCTCAGGTAAGTAGACAGGTTCAGGGTGAGTGACTGAACCCCCATTTGTTCATCACGCCTCTCCTGAATTCTGCTATCCAATTTAATAGCCTTGGCCATGGCCTCATCCAAGGAACAAAGTGGAGAATGAAGAGTCAGAGCGTCCTTGAGAGTATCTGAAAGGCCTCTGTGGAACTGGCACCTGAGAGCTACATAATTCCACAGTACTTCCGTGGACCATTGCTGGAACTCGGTACAGTAAGTCTCAGTGGGGTGGCTCCCTCCTGTGTCAAAGTCCTAATTTTTGCCTCCGTGACCTGGATCCTGTCAGGTTCATCATATATTAACCTTAATCTAACTGAAGACCATTCCGGGTGCTTATGGGGACAAAGAGAATGCCCAAGTCTGAGGGACTCCTCACAGAAGTGACATGATTGTTCCCTCTGGGACTCATCCCCTGAAGACCATGGTCGCAGTGTAAAAAATAACCTACTACTCTCCCTGAACACCCTGAACTGATCTCTTTCTCCTGAAAATTTATCAGGTAAAGCAACTACTGGTTTGGGAGACACCAACTGTACATCAGAAGGTACAGTAATTATAGCTACTGCCGGTAGCGAAGGGTTATGGTAGCACCCATCTTGCTTGAAAACTGACCCTGCATCGGAGACTGTGACGCTTCTAATTTCTGGTGCTCCCTGGCCAGATCCTGAGCCACCTGGGTCAGATTCGTCTCCTGATTGCAAAGTGTGCGAATTGGCTCCATACTGAGGGGAGAAAAAAAAAAAGGTATTTGCACCAATTGTAATGTGACTAGTCACTGCTCAATGTGACGCTAGTCACTACTCATGGAGTTGTCGTGAGGCAGGATAGTCAAGAGGTCCGGGGTCAGTATCAAGAGGACATAGTTAAGTCATAGTCCGAGGTCAGAATATCAGGAAGGTAGCAGATGAAAAGAAAGGGGTAAGTCAAACTGATGGTCAAAGGTAAATTCAAGGTCTTTAACGGAGATCAGAATACAACTCAGAGCACAGAGCAAACACACACACCACTTGAGCAAAGCTACAATTACCAATGGTCTGGCCATTGTCAGAGTTCTACATAGCCCTGTTATCACCTAGAACAGATGATACCTAGAGGAGATCCCACAGACCCAGCCAGATAAGACGGCTAAAATGTAATTTACAATACTCATATCTCTGCCTCAGATTTGGAGGTTAAGCTGTCACTCACAATCCTGACAGCTCAGCAAGCCCTCTATCCTTTAGGGCGGCAATGCTGTCATTCCTAGCGTCCATAGGACACTGTGAGTGGTGGAATCATGACATCAGAAATATTTATCATACTAGTTTTATGGATGTTTTATTTAGACTATATCTATAGTGAGCAATTACCAAGTAGATCATTTGGAAGTTCTCCACTCTTTGTGACCAGAGCAAATGTAATTATGTAAAATTCTGCATTATGAACATGATCATCTTATTACAATTTTTCTGGGGAAATTATGGCTTTCTTATGAAAAAGGATAATGTTTTTTTTTACTTTTTTTTGTTTACACCGCGGGCAGTCCTTGCTCGGCTGAGCCTACTACTCCCCTCAGCCATGCCGCTCTCGCTGTTATCAGTGGGAGTGGCGGTCAAATGAGGGGAGTAGTAGTCCTTCCCAGCCGACCCGGGTACTACTCGCAGCGTTTCTGCAACGTTTCCGCGGCCCATTGACTTTAATTGAATTTAAATATTATACCTGCGGATTTGCTGAGATTCAATTAAAGTCAATGGGCAGGAAACGCTGCAGAAATGCTGCATAGAAAGGACATACTGCGTTTTAAAATGCAATGGTAATCCTGAGCGGAAATTTCCGCATCATGTCCACAGCACATCAGGATTACCATAGCAATAGCTGGATGAAAAACCGCCGAAAAAAGCGCATCAAAAACGCTGCGTGTGCACTTAACCTTATTGTTGGTATTCGATACTGAACATAAAGAGAAAAACAAGTCATACATTTTTTATTTTTGAAGTAGCATTGTTTAAAAGCACATTGGAAACTTTAATGGTGATATTTAGATTTAATAATCTAATTATTAATATTAGAGATGAGCTGATTGATTCTAATCAAAGCAAGTTAGTACTGATTTTTTTTTTGATTTGAGGAAGCCAGAAGAATAAAACAATACCTGTTTCCTTTGCTCGAATTGCCTAACATGGCCATCACATTGCAGAATATTGTATTAACTATAGAAAGATCACATGACCTTGGTTGTGGTCATCTTCCCCATAATGCTTTGCAGCTATAACATCACATAGTATAGCACACTTTCATAATAGGAAATGCAGCAGTCATTTTGTGGTGAATCTGGATAGAGAGATGATGTCACATCTCACAGCTTAGTCATAGAGATAGGAAGAGAAAACTATAAAACACTGCAGGAACGGTATAATTAGTGTGTGATAGCATAAAGGTAAAGAAAGTTACTATGTAAGTAAAAGAAAATAATAAAGGATTTAATTAATAGGGTGAGATAAGAGAGTTACCGTTTCGTATATATTAAGAGGCATGGTTCGGGAGGGAAATTTGAATATACATTCATTCCACATCAATAATGCTGCTGTTGGCCTTTTACCGCTTTCTTTTTTGGACATTCACTTATCATTTTTGGTTCTTCCTTTTTGGCTTTTTGGGGAAGGGAGAATTGTATTAAAAAATGTAACCCTGTGACCGCATTACAAAGTGCATGTGTCACAGTCAGCACTGATTTTTTGAAAACCTGTTTTAATTAGTTTAATTTGACATATGAACTTGCCAAACCAATACTGCTACCTGTGGCTTTTTGATACTGTTATTTTATGGAGTTTACCTAGCATTTTTTGATTACTCTCTTTTGAAAATGGTGGAACTGTGGTTCAAAAAAATGAATTCTATTGTAGGGCAGTAGTATTACCAAATGTAGGTCACAATTCGCCTCTATTGTCTCCGGCAAGTATATTAGTGGTAAGGAAGCAAAGGATGCTATGGACTAAATAGCTCTTACATTGGCACCATCAATTTGAATTAGTTTTCTGCACATTCCTTCTCATCTGACGTAACAGTTCATTTTTTAAATAGCATACTTAGAATTCTGTCAATGTCATCTCTGTCTTCTCTGATGCCATAAGTGAGGTGCTTTTTCCCCTAAGCCACATCATTGCAGGTGCTAAGGAAGATGTTTCACAATAGCGTCTCCTATTTGATCACAACAGTCAGCGTTTCGACTTGGATGAAATGGGGACAGAGGTGGGGACAAAATGACTCAAATGTTTTGTTAGTGGTATAGAAGTATTGGCACAAACTGGCATGGTGATGGGTTACTAGTAGTGGTAGAGATTGTGGTAGTGGTACTCAGAGTCATGTCAAATCTAGAGTTGGGAATCTGGAAGGGGAAGTAAGGCGCTCAGGACATTTCCCACATTGAGACAACTGTCAGCTTAGCCAGGAATAACTTCATAGTTGATGATGATGATTGTGTGGAGGACAGGACATAGGAACTAGAAAGAGTGACAAGCATGTTATAACATTACAGGAAGAGAGTGGTGGTTTCATCAATAAGAAGGAAAGCCAATATATGCACAAAAGAACTTCCAGGGAAGATCTGCTTATATAGACATTTACCTTAGAAGCAGGTTTTGCCACAGCACTTGTTGTGAAGAAGGCTCAACAGAAGCTCTGATTGTGGGTGTGGATGTGAGATGTGATGGTGGCAAATCTATAATATAACGGGGGATGCGTCCCTCTGTCTGAAGCCTTTATAGACTGCGCATGCGTGATGCGCAGTCTGGCTCCAGACAGAAGAACGCATCAGCCGTTACAGGTAAGAGGAGTGTATGGCGCTGAAGATCGCGGTATGCATTCAGTGTCTACACATACCGCGATCTCCGGCGCCATACTTACATACTTACCTGACCAGGAGGAGCATTGCCGCGGCGCCTCTCTTCGCCAGAGACCGGGGCAGGAGTGAGGCGTCGGATCGGCGCATGCGCATAGCGCTATTCGGCGCCATTTTACTGAAGACACATTTGCGGTGTCTTCAGCAAAATGGCACCGGACAGCGCGGTGCTCTGGCGCAGTGATCCTCCCCGGCAGAACAGGACGCAGCAGCGCTGGAGCACAGAGAAGAAAGGTGAGTATAAGTGTTTATTTTTTTTGGATGTGTGTACAGCGTGAAAGGGATGCGGGGACTACACATACCAGCATTGGGGTGAGGGGTACCACACATACCAGGATTGGGGTGAGGGGTACCACACATACCAGGATTGGGGTGAGGGGTACCACACATACCAGGATTGGGGGGATGAGGGGTGCCATGCATACCGGGATTGGGGGGATGAGGGGTGCCACGAATACCGGGATTGGGGGGATGAGGGGTGCCACGCATACCGGGATTGGAGGGATGAGGGGTGCCATGCATACCAGGATTGGGGAGAAGAGGGGTGCCACGCATACCGGGATTGGGGGGATGAGGGGTGCCACGCATATCGGGATTGGAGGGATGAGGGGTGCCACGCACACCAGGATTGGGGGGATGAGGGGTGCCACGCATACCGGGATTGGGGGGATGAGGGGTGCCATGCATACCCGGATTTGAATGAGGGGGGCCACGCACACTGGGATTTGGATGAGGGGGGCCATGCATACCAGGGTGAGGAATACCATACATACCAGGATAGGGATGGGGTACCATGCATACCAGGATAGGGATGAGGTATGGGGTACCAGGCATACCAGGATTGGGGTGAAGGGTACCACGCATACCAGGATTGGGGTGAGGGGTACCGCACATACCAGGATTGGGGTGAGGGGTACCGCACATACCAGGATTGGGGTGACGGGTACCACACATACCAGGATTGGGGTGAGGGGTACCACACATACCAGGATTGGGGTGAGGGGTACCACACATACAAGGATTGGGGTGAGGGGTACCACACATACCAGGATTGGGGTGAGGGGTACCACACATACCAGGATTGGGATGAGGGGTACCACACATACCAGGATTGGGGTAAGGGGTACTACGCATACCAGGATTGGGGTGAGGGGTACCACGCATACCAAGATAGGGGTTGAGGGGTGCCATGCATACCAGGATTGGGGGGTGAGGGGTGCCATGCATACCAGGATTGGGGGTGAGGGGTGCCATGCATACCAGGATTAGGGGTGAGAGGTGCCATGCATACCAGGATTGGGGGTGAGGGGTGCCATGCATACCAGGATTGGGGGTGAGGGATGCCATGCATACCAGGATTGGGGGTGAGGGATGCCATGCATACCAGGATTGGGGGTGAGAGGTGCCATGCATACCAGGATAGGGATGAGGGAGCCATGCATACCAGGATAGGGATGAGGGGTGCCATGCATACCAGGATTGGGGGTGAGGGGTGCCACGCATACCAGAATTGGGGGTGAGGGGTGCCATGTATACCAGGATTGGGGGGATGAGGGGTGCCACACATACCAGAATTGGGGGTGAGGGGTGCCATGCATACCAGGATGAGGATGAGGGGTGCCATGCATACCAGGATTGGGGATGAGGGGTGCCTTACATACCAGGATGAGGATGAGGGGTGCCATGCATACCAGTATAGGATGGTGGGGACAGGATGGGGGCAGCACAAATACCAGGAGGGGGGCAGCACATACCAGCATGGGAGACCATATACCAATAAAAATGCTTGCCACCCAGGCGTAGAACGGGTTCAATAGCTAGTTATATACAGTTATATGAAAAAGTTTGGGCACCCCTATTAATCTTAAGCTTAATGTTTAATAAAAATTGGTGTTTTTGCAACAGCTATTTCAGTTTGATATATGTAATAACTGTTGGACACAGTAATGTTTCTGCCTTGAAATGAGGTTTATTGTACTAACAGAAAATGTGCAATCTGCATTCAAACAAAATTTGACAGGTGCATAAGTATGGGCACCCTTATCATTTTCTTGTTTTAAATACTCCTAACCTACTTTTTACTGAGTTACTAAAGCACTTTTTTGGTTTTTTAACCTCATTGAGCTTTGAACTTCATAGCCAGGTGTATGCAATCATGAGAAAAGCTACTTAAAGTGGCCACTTGCAAGTTGTTCTCCTGTTTGAACCTTCTCTGAAGAGTGGCATCATGGGCTCCTCAAAACAAATGTCAAATGATCTGAAAACAAAGATTATTCAACATAGTTGTTCAGGGGAAGGATACAAAAAGCTGTCTCAGAGATTTAACCTGTCAGTTTCCACTGTGAGGAACATAGTAAGGAAATGGAAGAACACAGGGACAGTTCTTGTTAAGGCCAGACGTGGCAGGCCAAGAAAAACATCAGAAAGGCAGAGAAGAATGGTGAGATCAGTCAAGGACAATCCTCAGACCACCTCCAGAGAGATGCAGCATCAACATGCTGCAGATGGGGTCACTGTGCATCGGTCAACTATACAACGCACTTTGCACAAGGAGAAGCTGTATGGGAGAGTGATGCGAAAGAAGCCGTTTCTGCAAGAACGCCACAAACAGAGTCGGCGGAGGTATGCAAAAGCACATTTGGAGAGGCCAATTTCTTTTTGGAAGAAGGTCCTGTGGACTGATGAAACCAAGATTGAGTTGTTTGGTCATACAAAAAGGCGTTATGCATGGCGGCAAAAAAAACACAGCATTCCAAGAAAAACACTTGCTACCCACAGTGAAATTTGGTGGAGGTTCCATCATGCTTTGGGGCTGTGTGGCCAATGCCAGCACCGGGAATCTTGTTAAAGATGAGGGACGCATGGATTCCACTCAGTATCAGCAGATTCTTGACAATAATGTTCAAGAATCAGTGACAATGTTGAAGTTATGCAGGGGATGGATCTTTCAGCAAGACAATGATCCAAAACACCGCTCCAAATCTACTCAGGCATTCATGCAGAGGAACAATTACAATGTTCTGGAATGGCCATCCTAGTCCCCATTGAACATCTGTGGGATCATTTGAAGAGGGCTGTCCATGCTTGGAGACCATGAAACTTAACTGAACTGGAATTGTTTTGTAAAGAGGAATGGTCAAAAATACCTTCATCCAGGATCCAGGAAATCATTAAAAGCTACAGGAAGTGACTAGAGGCTGTTATTTTTGCAAAAGGAGGATCTACTAAATATTAATGTCACTTTGCTGGTGAGGTGCCCATACTTATGCACCTGTCAAATTTTTTTGAATGTCGATTGCACATTTTCTGTTAGCACAATAAACCTCATTTCAAGTCAGAAACATTACTGTGTCCAGCAGTTATTACATATATCAAACTGAAATAGCTGTTGCAAAAACACCAATTTTTATAAAACAATAAGCTTAAGATTAATAGGGGTGCCCAAACTTTTTCATATAACTGTATATAATCAACTTGGATGTGAGAATTCTATTATAGATTGCTGGCCGACATATCTTTTGCAGTGTGCAGACTCTGCAAGAGGAAGACAAACCATGGATGTCCAGGTCAAATCAACTAGGAACTATGGTTCTCCATCAGCACATAAAGCGGCATCACCTGCTTACATGATAAAAGCAAATGGGCCAGCAATGTTAGCAAGGCTCAGGATGTCCACCTTGTCCTTCCTTTCATGATAATCTTATTGGTCGCCAGTCCACATCCTCAAGTTGTATCTGATGAAAATTATCATTATCATTTTCATTTCCTCCTCTTTTTGAAGCCTGGAAATAAAAATATGTCCCCAGTATTCCACTCGTGTGTCAACTCAACTAGCACCTAGTCAAGTTGCTGGTGGTGCAATCGCTACCATACAACTTAGTAGATTTCACTGCCTTTCTAAAAATAGTGTCATGCACTCAACCTAGGAGGATGTCCAGCTACAATTATTCCTCAAAAAAAGAGACGCTTGCTGTGTGCTCTCACATGCAGTGTAACATGGGCCGCTAATTGGTATTGTCATTGTGCCCAAAAGTGCATTGCACCTTCCACACATGGTAGTACAATAAAGGCCAGAGACAGTAAATGTCATTCACTGCCCATTAGGTCAATGTTTTGATCTATGACGATGTAATAACTCAATCAGGATAGGTTGGGCACTAGGGCTTATCTACTGTACTTACTACACCTCTCTCAGATTCTCCTCAATGGACATCTCCCTGTCTCCAATGGCAACAGTGCAGAATGTTGCATTCACCCTTTGCCCTCAATCTTTTTCTTCTGATAAGCTGAATTTCTTGCCAAGTTACCTTACAGCTTATGAGCATGGGCAACAAAAACAATACAAAAGAGGAGTTGCTCCTTTGAATCGAGCAGCAAATATTACACTGTGTGGCTCCCTATCAACTACAGCTTCGCAACATAGTAAGCGACAATGCCAGAAACATGTTCCCTGCATGGTGAATATCCTAAATTTGATTAGACAGAATTTTGCAAAGAAGTACACCCTCTTGAAGAAGATGGTGCCCACAGCTAGGATAGTATCTGGGCATTTCAGCCATTTTTAAATTGTGAAGTACGCCATCCAGACTTTGCAGGAATAGAACACTCTGTCTGAGCACCGCCTGATTTATGACATTGTAACACAATTACAATAGAATTTAAGGCTGATGGAGCATATACTGTATACCACCAATGCAAAGCAGTAACATGCGGCAGTCAAACTGTAACTTGGGTTATTTCCCAATCCACTATTGCCAGCTGATGAGGGATACCCTTCAAAGATGGTACTAAGTTTGTCAGTGGGGATAAATGTGGCACCAACGATGTCATCTCTCTCATATTTACATTTGAGAAATGCTCATAAAGGTGTAACAACTAATGAAGGAATAAGATCAAATTCTCCATGTTCACCACCCTGGGCTGTGAGTGACACTCAGGGATAATGTCACATGCAGCAGTATGTGATGAATGATGATGAGGAGGAACAACAGCAGATGGATGTGGAGGGGGACATCATCAAATTGATGATGACAACGACGACACTGGTTACAATGGCCAACTGTCATACTTGGGTGAAGGAAGTGAGCCAACAGGGCCTTTGGTTGTGTTAGCAAACATGGTAAGCTTGATTCTTGATTGCTTGTGGGGTATCGTTTGTAGCAAGCATAAAGGAGACTGTAAGATAATAATACTAGTTCTTCACTATAAAAGCAGTAGGGGGAAAAATTTTCCAGGCTTTGTAAGGGAATGAAAATGAGCATATTATAAGGATAAGCTATGTTCACTGCTCAGTGAAGCTTTCCCCAAGCATACATCTGCCGACCATGAATGACCAGGAGACCCCTCTCTACTCCCCCACCTGTGGCAGCACTTCTGCTACAATTATCTGAAGCGGCTGTATAAATTACAGTACATGACATTATAGGTCAAATATTTTATCAGCTGCTTTTTCCACCTAATGCAAATCAGCAAATGGATGCAGCACCTGAACAACCAGGTTCAGGTGAACATGGACTGTGTCCTTTCTCTGGCAGAAACCTTGATCACATGGATTTCTGGGTCAGCAGATTGAATCAGCAGCAATAACTGGCCTGGTTGTCCTTAGGTGAACTGTCTTGTCCAGTCTCTAGTGCACTGTCAGAAAGGGTATTTGCCACATCCAAGAGGCATGGATCAATGATGATTTTCAGACATCTACAGCTAATATCAATGTTTAGGTTGGCCTAAGAATCTGCTTGCCTGTCCATCGTGCTCTATATTGTGATGCTGCAGCTGCCACTGTCACTGCTGCCACTTGCCAGCCACCTATTTCCTGCCTGTCCATTGTATTCTATACTCTACTGCTATGGGAAATCTTATTCTACACAAGTAAATACGAGAAACCTTTTTCTGCTCCCAAAACAGTGATACTTTTTTGAGGGCTCTTTGAAAAGCCATTGCTTCTTCGCTTTTGCTCATCCTACAAATGGGAACATTTTTATATTTCTTGTTAAAAGCCATTGTTAATTCATGTCTCATACTGTATTTTTGCAATAGGCAAGACATTTAAAATATTTTACAGCAAAAATATTATTGCTGCCAAAAAAGTCAAAAATTCTAAGTTGATGTTTTGGCAGAAATAAGCTTAGGATTCTTAATACTTATGTTTTACCCATTGAAATATCAGTTTTCTTTCACTATTTTTAGTAAATCTTACTTCTGCCAAAAATGGAAAATATATATTTTTTAAACTGTCACAGGCCATCTAAAATAATCTTTAGTTTCTTTGCAGTTTACACTGTCTCCCAGGAAATTTAATTTTTTTTCCTACCAAATGTTTAATGCTCTGCTACCCAAAAATGTTTCAATGTTGTCTTCTCAATCAAGCCATTGCTTTGTCAATCTATTTTTCATCATTATTTATGTTCTGGGCAAGGATATAAATGTAACAACCTTTTAATGCTGCAAAAGAAAATTGTCAAAAAGCCATGGATAAAATAGTAAAACGCTATTGCTTCTTCATGGGCCATGCTGTTTGGGTACTGATGCTTCTCCATTACTTATTCCCTTTATGAGCAAATACAAAACCTGTTAATACTCCACAAAAAGGGATAATACATTTTTGAAGACTTTTGCTGCAAATCAAATTTTCAGAGAAAAAAGAGCAATTTTGAATTTCAGAAGATTCACTCATCACTAGTTAATAATACCTTTTCAAGGCTTATGTTGGCATATGTCAAATTGCTTGAGTAACCATTTAATGTTTTATAGTTTAAGGTATCTCAGCAATGTACATAAATGAAAGTAGAAAATGATTGAATGTAAATATATTTTTTGGAAGAATTTAAACGTTAACCAAGTCAATTAATAGTTGTAAGAAAGTGAACCTCTTTTTATTTTACCCCAAAGAATGTGTAGTGTTTGTGACTAGCGATGAGCGAGCACTAAAATGCTCGGGTGCTCAAAGCTCGGGTCGAGCACATTGGAATACTTGGATGCTCGACCCGAGCAACGAGCCCAATTTAAGTCTATGGGAAACTCGAGCATTTTTCTGGTGGTCCCCTCCGGCGGTCTGCAGAAGGTCAAAAATTGCCCAAATCAATGGGAACGGTGCTCAATTAAACGTCAGACAGGCAGAATATATAGGCAGACAGGCAGGCAGGGTATATAGGAGGGTGCATGAAAAACATAGCAGGGCACTTGGAACACACTAGTGCCCTCCGATTTTCATGCACCCGTCTCCTTAAAAAAGCCGGCTGGCAATTCATCAGCGGCATACACCGGTACCCGACAATTTAGAACAGAAAGAATAGAGCATCACACATAGATTAGATAGATAGAAACATGTCAGTCACATATATAATAAGTACAGTGACAGTGTTAGTTACTGTACTTGTTATTTAGTGTTAAAATAAAGGATTTATTAAAAAAAAATAATAGTGTTTTTGTCTCTTTAAAAAAGCCGGCCGGCAATTCATCAGCAGCATACACCGGTACCAGACAATTTAGAACAGAAAGAATAGAGCATCACACATAGATTAGATAGATAGAAACATGTCAGTCACATATATAATAAGTACAGTGATAGTGTTGATTACTGTACTTGTCATTTAGTGTTAAAATAAAGGATTTATTAAAAATAAAATTGGCGTGGGGTTCCCCGTAATTTTAGTCTCTAGCGGAGGTTAAGCAGACGGCTGGGGCAGATGTTTGAAGCCTGGGAAGGGGGTAATACCCACGGAGCTTCCCAGGCTACTAATATCAGCCCCCAGCTGAATACCTAGCCTTTACTAGCTATTAAAATGGGGGACCCCCCAAAAAAATGATGTGGGGTCCCCCCTATTTTAATAGCTAGCAAAGGCTAGGCAGACAGCTGGGGGCTGATATTAATAGCCCACGAAGGGTGCCATGAATATTGGCCCTCTCCCAGGCTAGAAACACCAGCTGTCAGCCGCCCCAGAAATGGCGCATCCATAGGATGCGCCAATTCTGGCACTTAGCCTAGCTCTTCCCACTTCCCTGTAGTGGTGGCAGTGGGGTAATAGGGCTGGGGTTGATGTCAGCTTATAATGCCAGCTGACATCAAGCCCAGGTTAGTAATGGAGAGGCGTCTATAAGACACCCCCATTACTAACCCTATAGTCAAAGTTAAAAAAAAACACAACACCCAGAATAAAGTCCTTTAATTGAAATAAACACACAATTCTTTAATGTTCTAAATTAAACCATACTTACCATCATGCCCATTCCAGCTGAAGCCAACGATCTCCTGCAATAGAAATAAAATAATAAGCCAACCTCATCCTTACCTTTCCATGGTTCCCAGGACAGCTCCAGCTCTGCTACATTCACATGACAGGCTGGATCGCAGCCGAAAGCTGCCATCCAGCTTGCCATGCCGCAGACACTGAGAAGCGCAGGCATGCTTGCGCTCTTCAGTGTCTGGCTGTGACGGCATCCAGATGCTGCGCATGCACATGCGGTGAGCGTGAGAGAATTCTCCTACGCTGTCAGTTACGTGCATGAGGTGAGCTGAGTTCATTGGACATGAACTCGGCTCATCTGGATGCCGTCACAGCCAAACACTGAGGAGCGCAAGCATGCCTACGCTTCTCAGTGTCTGCGGCATGGCAAGCTGGATGGCAGCGTTCTGCTGCGATTCAGCCTGTCATGTGAATGTAGCAGAGCTGGAGCCGTCCTGGGAACCATGGAAAGGTAAGGATGAGGTTAGTTTATTATTTTATTTTTATTGCAGGAGATCGTTGGCTTCAGCTGGAATGGGCATGATGGTAAGTATGGTTTAATTTAGAACATTAAAGAATTGTGTGTTTATTTCAATTAAAGGACTTTATTCTGGGTGTTGTGTTTTTTTTTAACTTTGACTATGGGGTTAGTAATGGGGGTGTCTTATAGACGCCTCTCCATTACTAACCTGGGCTTGATGTCAGCTGGCATTATAAGCTGACATCAACCCCAGCCCTATTACCCCACTGCCACCACTACAGGGAAGTGGGAAGAGCTAGGCTAAGTG
Organism: Phyllobates terribilis; assembly: GCF_046119375.1. NCBI lineage: Eukaryota > Metazoa > Chordata > Amphibia > Anura > Dendrobatidae > Phyllobates > Phyllobates terribilis. The sequence goes on along the minus strand of NW_027362763.1, from coordinate 453,375,447 downwards.
CCAGAATTGGCGCATCCTATGGATGCGCCATTTCTGGGGCGGCTGACAGCTGGTGTTTCTAGCCTGGGAGGGGGCCAATATTCATGGCACCCTTCGTGGGCTATTAATATCAGCCCCCAGCTGTCTTCCTAGCCTTTGCTAGCTATTAAAATAGGGGGGACCCCACGTCGTTTTTTTTTGGGGTCCTCCATTTTAATAGCTGGTAAAGGCTAGGTATTCAGCTGGGGGCTGATATTAGCAGCCTGGGAAGCTCCGTGGGTATTACCCTCTTCCCAGGCTTCAAACATCTGCCCCTGCCGTCTGCTTAACCTCCGCTAGAGACTAAAATTACGGGGAACCCTAAGCCAATTTTTTTTTAATAAATCCTTTATTTTAACACTAAATGACAAGTACAAAAACCAACACTGTCACTGTACTTATTATATATGTGACTGACATGTTTCTATCTATCTAATCTATGTGTGATGCTCTATTCCTTCTGTTCTAAATTGTCGGGTACCGATGTATGCCGCTGAAGAATTGCCGGCCGACTTTTTTAAAGAGACGGGTGCATGAAAACACTATTATTTTTTTTTTTAAATAAATCCTTTATTTTAATACTAAATAACAAGTACAGTAACCAACACTGTCACTGTACTTATTATATATGTGACTGACATGTTTCTATCTATCTAATCTATGTGTGATGCTCTATTCTTTCTGTTCTAAATTGTCGGGTACTGGTGTATGCCGCTGATGAATTGCCGGCTTTTCATGTTTCACTGTGAGCACTGTTCCCATCGATTTGGGCAACCACTGTAATGCCACAACCACCATGGCTGTGACATTACAGTGAGTGGCAGACAATCCCTGCATGATTGGTGCTCTAAATAGCACCAAACATGCAGGACGGGGACCCGAGCTCCCGCCCGAGCATCTCGAAAGTACCCGCGAGCTCTGAGCATCTCGAGTACTGAGATGCTCGGGCGAGTACCGAGCAGTGGCGAGCATGCTCGCTCATCACTATTTGTGACATATTATATGCAGTCAGAGGACTCTTATTTATTATCTATTATTTGCTCATCACATCTTCACTCATCACCCCATTGCAAGCTTTTATGACGAACAGAGCCCAGGGAGGGATCTAAGCAATAAATTTACTGTAGGCATCTATGATTAAAAGTGTGCCCTTCTAATTATTTACTGTATAAGTGAGAGCACATTGGCTGTGTACTACACTATATCATTTTTGGTTTGAGATCACCTATAGTATAACTGATCATCTGTTTTGTATTTACCTACCCTGGTATTCACCAGCATATTCTATAGTCCAGCACACATTGCAATATAACAACATTGTATGGTCACTGTAATGCGGCTTTCCTTGTGCATGTCGTGTCACTTTAACCATAACTCTAATAAAGGTATTTAATTAATTACTTTTGTTCGATTGGACCTATCATTCGGTGGTTCTCTTTATTCACTATATCATTTTTAGCTGGCTGTTGAAAGCAATCCTGTGCAATAGCATATTTTGCTAATGCGAAGAAAATATATATACTCCTCAATATTGAAATTGCAACATTTAGAAGGACAAGTTATGGAAGTATTGAAATAACAAGTTCAATACATATGCTATTGATATGCAGGTAATAAAAAAATGGCAACAAAATTATCAAAACATTTTGATTTATTCAGTATCGAACATGAATGTCACACGTAGAAATAAATGCATTTACACGCCTTGGCATGCTATCAATGAGGTTATTAATGGTTGTCTGAGAAATGTTCAGCCATACTGAACGAGAAAAATGTGACCTGGTGTTGTGTTGAAAAACTGCTCCTGGGACACTGAAGAAATGGCCATATCACTTCCATGAGCAAATCAATGTAACGCTGAGTTGTTAGTGTACCTGGAGTGAAGACTAAAGGGTTACTGAATACTGTACATAATGCCACCCTACACTGTAATCCCAGGACTGGGACCGCTGGGATGTTCCGTCGTGAAGGTGTTCCATTAACCTCACGCCACTGCTCTCAAAGATTTTTATAGTGCACAGCAAGGCAGCAATGGAGGCTGGAATGCAGATCTATCCTCTTCAACGATGGGTCCAGCATTTGCTTTTTTACGCAATGGTAGCTGTAGATAGGTCTATAGATCATTTGCGCAACACCATGAAGTGGTCCTTTCTGTCTGGTTGCATACAGTTCCTTTTGTGAGGATGAGGCTATGGGGTTATTTTTCATGTGTTGGTCCCTCACGTCAAGTGAAGGGAAATCTTTATGCTGCAGCATGCCAAGCCATTTTGGACAATTGTATGCTTTCAACTTTTAGGGAATAACTTGAAGAAGGCATTTTTCTGTTCCAGCATGCCTGTGCACTAGTGCACAGAGCAAGCTCCTTACAGGCATTTTTGGGTGAGTTTGGTGTGCAAGAACTTGACTGGCCCACACAGAGCCTTGACCTCCGCCAGTTTGGGGTGAACTAGAATGGAGAATGTGAGCCAGGCCCTCTCATTCATCATCAGTGTCTGATCTCACAAATGCTCTTCTGCATGAATGGGCAAAAATTCCCCCAGATACACTTCAAAACCTTGTAGAAGAAAGAAGATTGGAAGCTGTTTAATCTGTAAGCTGGGACCAACTGTATATTAAAGGGGTTACCACTGCTTGGACAACCCCTCCTCAAAATAAGCAGTGCCCTATTTAAAAAAAAAGAAGAAGCATATACTAAATTCTTAGACCGGCACTATTCCAGCAATATTTGTGCATTGTCTATGTCTATGAACACATACATGACATTAATGGGCTGCAACTCTCAAGGCGTTATAATAATGTCAATTGAGCATTCACAGACACAGTACTGAAATTGCTGGCATGGTGCCGGTCCTGGAGATGAGTATATGCTGTTTTTAGTTTATATGAGGCACTGTTTCAATTAAGAAAGAATTTCCCAACTAAGTGACAATACATTTAATGATTATGAATTTAGAATCGGATAACAAAAAAATTCCTGTAGGTATAATTAGTAGTCGTCCCAACACTTTTATCTAGGTTTATTTTGCATGTGCATAAGAATGGGGCTCAATGTGTCTTATTTCTGTTATCTATCTACTAAAAAATGGAAGAAAAAGCAGCACAGATGGAATACACCCATCAGTTGTAACCCATACAATTCGTGTCATAGAAAAAAACAAAAATGTAGACAGCACTCCAGGGAGTTCAAAAATGTAAAAAAAACCCCTAGAAACAGTGGTTTATTCGCCAATGTGCATAGTGGCGATATTTCAGCTCATTAGCAATTGAGTCTTTGTGAAAGCTTGACAATGGCTCAACTGCTAATGAGCCAAAATATTTCCACTATGCACAATTGGCAAATAAACCAATGTTTTTTTTTGAATTTGAACTATCTATCTATCTATCTATCTAGATCTGTTATGTAGAAAAAATAGATGAAAATAGCACTCCTTGTCGAAAAATAGTGATTTATTAGCTTAAAAAAGAAAGATGGCGCCAGTGAAGTGTACACATCTAGTGCGCCTGACTGGCCGGAGAACTTCCTGGCTAATTATCATTTCGGCTCATTAGCAATTGAGTCTTTGAGAAAGCTTCACAATGGCTCAACTGCTAATGAGCCAAAATATTTCCACTATACACATTGGCAAATAAACCAATGTTTTTTTGAATTTGAACTATCTATCTATCTATCTATCTATCTATCTATCTATCTATCTATCTATCTATCTATCTAGATCTGTTATGTAGAAAAGATAGATGAAAATAGCACTCCTTGTAGAAAAATAGTGATTTATTAGCTTAAAAAAGAAAGATGGCGCCAGTGAAGTGTACACATATAGTGCGCCTGACTGGCCGGAGAACTTCCTGGCTAATTATCATGACATGCGCAGTTCTGTAATACCAGGTGCCGTGGTTTGGCGCATGTATGATTATCACAGTGGGGTGAGTCTTGCTATTTAATCCTGCACAGCTGATTTTTATTATCAATTGAATCATTTCTATGTCAAATATGTGTATTAAATATACTAGGGACATAATTTGTGGCTAATCATATAGCTATTTTCCAATGATATGTATCGTGTGATCATGTATATTTTATTGTATTGGCACAGCACGAATGCACTTTAATTGTATAAATTGTCTGTCAATTGTATTATGAATTGATGTACCTTTAAATACTCTGTATATCCACATATGCACTGCTTGAGAAAGGCTCACACTGGAGCCGAAACGTTGCTAGAGCTCTTTTTTTTGAGCTAATAAATCACTATTTTTCTACAAGGAGTGCTGTTTTCATCTAATTTTTCTATATGGAAGGATTGATATATACCTAGAGGACGGGCACCCTGTGTTTTCCAAATTGTTTGCTAGTGCTGTTTGAACATTTTTTGCTATATTATCTGTTATATACAGCATATGTCCATCTATTTATCGTTTATCTATAAATATATATCTATATTTATGTATTATCTATCTATGTTATATCTATTTTATACAGCGCAGCGTCTGCCTGTCTATCTTCCTATTTATCAGTCCTTGTATATACCCTCATATTCTAAATTTTAACATGAGGTTTTGTCTGCCTTCTGTCTGTTTGTACAAGATCTCAGCCTGTCTGTCAGCCTGCAGACGTATAACAACAGTTTGGAAATAATTCCTTAGAGACCTGCAGACCACCATATTTTTAGAATAATTGATGAACTCATAAGCAACCATGAATTCACTTAGTTTCCATATGAATGGGAATATGTTCACTATCCCCCAGACATGATCCCTAGGGATATCTGTTGAAACCCTTGTATTACATTTTCTCCTAGAGCATAATGTGAAATATGCATATATATATTGTGATAAAAGAGTACAATAGAAAAACTCTTCTGGGAACATCATCCTGGAATCTGAAAGTATGCAATAAATAGTAGATTAAAATCAAAAATATAAAAAAATCCAATCAAGAAAACTTATTTTTAGTAGTCACCGTAATATTGTTATGGAATACAAACACAAAACAAGAAAAGACAAATAATAACACACCAGGATATAGAAACATTTTTGGTTTCTAACTGTCCTAACCCATGCATCACTAATATCATAAAAATTAAAGCCTAATTCAAGTATTTTAGAAAAAGGAGTTATGTGTTTTTGTAATGTTAACTATTTTTATCTGTCTCTTCATTCATTTTAGTGCAAAATGGTGAATATAGTGGGAAGGTTATTACTTGTAAGTGAAAAATTGCTTTGAAGCAAGGCTAGAGTAATATGAGTTTAAGATTTATTTTAGTTTGTGCTGTGAATGCACCTCTATGAATTGTCTATATTAAGTCTATATGTCTATGCTAGCATGTAATTAATCATGTATGGTACAAGGAATGTCATTTCTGTAAGTCTTGTAACATATTGGATCGAATAAAAGAAAAAAAATGGAATTTCATCAATAATAATCCTTAGGAACATTGCCTTAAACAGCCCCAAGCATATGTTGAATGAATTAGTTCTCAAGAGATGTTTTCCTTTAAACTTCTCATTAAATTCATAATTGAAGAGAGCATGAAGCTAAAAGCTACAGATGACGATGGCTGTGCACTGCCTCACTAGGCTTTGGTTGGGTCACTTAATTACCATCTCCAGGTGATGACTTTTTATGTTGTCATTGGATAGAGTAGGACTTCTGATAACCTGCTGTATATTCAGGCATCTGTATTTATGAAGGTTAAGCAATGCCTCCTAAAAATATTTATAAATGTCTACTATCTGTCTTAAAGTATGATACATTGTGGAAAGGCGCCTCATTATAGGTATGACCAAATGGCATGTAAAAAAAAATCTGCCATGGATTTTGTCACAAATCAAAGTTATGTGTGAATGTGTTGCAGATTTAGCTGAAGATTTGCCACAAATGTCATGCATTGCAAGTAATAAATATTTGCAGACCACATTGACGTGTTGTGAATTTAAAACCTGCACCGCAGGTACAGATTTTTTCCATGGCGTATTATAGCTCCAGTAATGTGGATGAGATTTTACAAAATCTCATCCATAGGCTGTATAAAAAAGTCCAAGTGAAATTGTGCCTGAGGCACATAAAAAAGAACCTTCAACAAAGCAAGATATAACCTGTGTGGTTTCATTGTGGATTTTTACCATGGATTTGTGTCAAAATCTGCAATAGATTTATTTCACATTTTAGAGTAGCATGAGTTATGAGTAATCCACAGCAACATCCACAGCAAAATCCACAACTATTAGGTTTAGCAAAATTTGTTAATTTGCAGACCCAAAAAAGTAATTTCACTAATAAATTAATTCAAGACCTTGTTGCAAAAATGAATACACCTCTATTAAAGTCTTATGAGCAAAGCTAAAGTTTAACCTACTAAATTATAATTAACAAGAATTCAACCACAGGTAAGTCTAGTTATTCATTAAACAGGTGTCCAGCAGACAGTTGACTATAAAACGGCATTACTTAAAAAATAAATCCCCTTCCCTATTCATGCTATTAGTAATGGCACCATGGAAGTGAAATGTCACAAGAACTGAGAAAGAAAATTATTTCTTTACAAAATAAATGTGAAGGCTACAAAACTTTACTTATCAGTCAGAATTTTGTAGCTGAAGCGATACAAAAATCTAACAAAGATTGAACTGCAACCATCTCACAGAGACATCCAGGCCAACCATGGTAGTTAACACCTAAACAGGAGTGTCATCTGATGAGAAGGGTTGAAGAAATTCAACATGCAAGTTCACTGCAGTCAGACAAAAAGCCAAACCGGGGTGAATGTTTCCTGTTATGCAATATGGCGTATACTACAGAGGAATAGCATGCATGCACATGCCTCAACTAAAGCCAATGGACAAAAAAGCTAGCCGACAATTTGACAGGGCCCCTGCTGAAAAATAGAAGACTACTGGGACTCTATACTCTAACATGATGAGAACAAGATAAATGTTTTTGGAACTGCTGGCTTCAAAACTGTATGACATCGCAAAAGTGAGGAGTACAATGAAAAATGCATGGTGCCCACAGTGAAACATAGTGGCAGTGTCCTTATGTGGGGCTGCAAGAGTGCTGCTGGTGTCAGGAAGCTAAAGGTCATTGATGGTATCATGACTCCACAGATGTAATGCTCAAAATATTAATATAGAAAGAGAGGATGCTACTTTCAATCAGTGTCCTTGCTAGATGCCCACTTTTCCAACATGACAATGACCCTAAGCACAGGCTACTGTTGCATTTCTGAAGAAGAACAAGGGGAAAGTGATTCAGTGGCCATGTATTTCTCCTGATCTGAACCCAATCAAACACAAATGGGGAGTTCTGGAGAGACAAGTTGAGCATCACTTTCCACCCAAATTCTAGGCTCTAAAGAGGTTTCTCTTGAAGAATGAAAAAAAGATACAGGTAGCTTTTGCAATAGATATCAAACTTGTGTGAGGCAGTGACCGGGATCGTATACGAGGGACATTATATATCCCCCAGAATGTGTACAGAGACATATTAATTCCATTGGAGTGCATTGCAGTCACAAACTCATCTGCGGCCGCAATGCAGGAGCAGGAATGAAGGTGAACATTGACCTGGTCAGGCTATCTGGCTAAGGCAGATTAGCAAATCCCGGCAGGGCCTTCATTTCTTGGGGGAGGCTATAGGAAGGCAGTGGGGTGGCCTCCTCCCTCCAACCCGGGTTTTCCCATGGCTCTTGCCACAAGTCCTTTAAAAACCCTGCACTAAGGATTACGTGTGTTCAGTATTGGGACCTGCTAGGAGCATAGCAGGAAAGCTTGGCAGGACTGTGTATAGCTGAACCCACACCTGGGAAGGCTCTGCACCCATCAGGCTCTGAGCGGCCCGGCAGTTGCCCCTGGCAACCGTTGGATATGGACTTCTGTTAACCCGGCTGTGAACCGGAGGACTTTCTGTTTACCCGTGAGTTGCTGAAATAAAAGCTGTTTATGTTGGACTTACTTGGATCACTGCCTTAGTTACTGCATGGTGTGAACACCGCCGCCTTACACTTGTTAATTCCATGCCTAGAAGATTGGAGCTGTCCTTAAAAATTAAGGCGGTCATATAAAATGCAAGATGTAGTTGTTTTGCATTTGGGGTGTATTCATTTTTGCATCTACTAATTTAAGTAAAATTGAAGATTTCGTAATGAAAGTTATATTATTACCCTTACTTTCATGTCATGGGTTAAAAAAGTGTTCTATGAAATTCAGTCATGTCAAAATTTTTGAAATTGCTTTTGTGTTTAGTGCAATATTGATTAAAACCTGTCTTTTCAAAGGCAGCGAGATAGGTAATATTATTTTTTTATTCCAATAATATGCCAGACCTCTAGGGTTCAGTAAAATGGTGAGTTGCTGCCCGCTATTTTTGCTGAATTTGTGCAGAGTGAATTGCCATAAATTCTTATTCTTGAGAATACAAATTTTGTCTAATTCAATTTCACTCAAATATGTTAGCTCATAACTAGGGATCACATACAATTTTTTGCAAAAGCAAATTAAAAGATACCAAAGCAATAAAGTATATTATCATTTGCCTCTGAAAACTAGAAGCAGTTAACTTCATATTAATTACTAGAAATTGCAGATTTCAGATATGTTGTTTGAATCCACAGCAGATTTTTGATGACAGAATACAAGCTCATTTAAATTTTGGATTTACTAAAAAACGAGCTACTCTCACACAAGCCTGTTGGTGGCACAATATGCCAGAGGCAGAACCCATGGGTATTATAAGTGTTAGAGGAAAGCATACTGCCATTTTACTTTCTATTTTCTTAGGTATGTTAATTTCTACTGAAATTTTATGTGGCTTTGGCTTTCGTGTATTGTTGTAATATTGCTACAAACCTTAAGAGTTAAGGTAACCATGCCATGGTTAATCTCCAAATAACACAGGGGCTCCATACATGGAAAAGCAATTTCAGCTTAGTAGAAAATATGAATGCAGTTGGTGGTAATGTAATAATTTCTCTAGGGATCCTTTCATGTTTTTCACATAATAAACCAGCAGAATAGACAAATATGGAGTTTGGTTATCAAGCAAGGTTGAGAAACTTAGCTGGATCCATTTGATGTCCAGATGTTTTTTTCTAATTGCATGTCTTGCAAGCTCTTCCCATGTTATTCTAAATTCTAAAGAAAACTATAATTGTGTAATCTGGAATATCCATGACAACTAATAAAACTATTTTTCAATGTTAATATGTTCTACATGTTTTACCGAAAAAATGTATCCTGCTGGACAGCTTAACATATTTGTTAATTATAAGCTTCACATGCTCAAAAGTACGTTTATAATTGCAAGTCTTAGTTATTTCAACCAAAGTCATAAAATTTAATTTACATCTTTGAATTGTCAGTGTCTTGGGATGCAGCCTAACAGTCAAATCAAAATTTGACAGATCCAAGGAGAATACTTTTTTTCAATTTTTTTTCATAACTGTAAGGCTAGGTGGAAGAGAAATGATGGTCTGAATATTTTTTTCATGGGTTTAGATGGGCCCCCTTCGTTACAGTGGAATGCCACAAGGAACAATATTCAATAGATATTGTGCTTGCACAATTTTGGAAAGGGAATGCTTCCAAGCACAAAAAGGTCTATAAAAGTGGTTTGTCACATTAGGTTTGTCTAGCCTGCCCAGGGCCTTGAGCTGAACTTAGAGAAATATCATTGAGTTAAATTACAACACTGACAGTGAGCCTGGCTTCATCACCCAACATTAATGTGTGACGCTGACAGCCCTAACCCTGGGAAGATGGGGGATTACTCGGAGCCGGGTCCTGTGTTTTGGTGGGGTGCAGCCATGGCCCGGACCCGCTCCGTGCCCAGGGCCGTCACATTAAAAAGGGTGGTACGGGCTTATCAGGGTTGAGTGGTTGCTATCGACTACGCCACCTGTGGTACCTGGTGAAGGCCACAAGCGCTGCTGCAGTCCTCTGAGGCGGGATGTTGTGGCAGCCGACGTTGATACTACTCCCCACAGGCGGAGCAGGGCCTCAGGGCAGAGAGACAGGATGGAGGGGGTTGTAGTGTAGGAGGTCTGGTGCTGCGTAGTGCGGTGCAGTGTAGAATAAAGAGTCCGGAGGCCATAGGGGTTGACTTCTAGGGTTTTTACTCACGGTGGAGAGTACAGCTGCAAGGCTTCTCCCTGCTCCTCGCGTAGTTCTGCAGTCACCAGGAACGGGGGTCCGACAACCTCCGAGTAATTCAAGTGTTCAATCAGGACCCCGCACCAGAGTGTTCCTAGCCTTAAGACTGGGTCCTTTCCTGTCTGTGTGTGTGTAGATAGGCCGGGTCTCCCTCTGGACTTCGCTCAGAAAAAGGGTACGGGTGGCAGCTCCGCTCCTTCCGTTACCCGGTGGGATCCTCTGGGCCTACCGGGCTTCCCTGACCAGGACGTAGAGTAGCAAGGTCAGGTGTCGGGGGCCAGTACCCCTCTTGCAACCGGAATCCCTCTGACTTGGCCAGAATAGCGAGGACAGGTGGCGTATACCGCTCCGTCTGCATCCCCCTGGGATCCATTTGCGGTGGAGCTACACTCCTAAGCTCCAGGCCTTCTTGGTCATGGTCCTTGACCGGGTTGAGACATACGTTATCTGCAACCTGCCCCTCGACCCAAGGCCAGGGTACGAGGGCCGTGTCTCCATCCGCTGCAGGTCCACACAGGATCCACGTTCAGGGAGGGAGATCACAATCAAAGAACCATGAGCCAAGATGGCTGTTTATTAAATATGAAATATTAAGTGTCACTAAAATGTGAGTCCTCCACCCTCACCCACTAATTGGTTCCCCCTATCTCTTGGTTCCCCAGTCTCCCATTTTCCAGTAGGGGCGGCACTCTAGTGCCTACTAGCCCCCTCTGGTGGGAGAAGTGTGGTGTTGGATGTGGAGGTAGGGTCATGACCATTGCACCGTTCTTACCTCAAAGGAGGAACACTACACCCCATTAAAGAGGTGCAGCATCCCTGTGGCGGTCGAACCCTCAGGGGCGCCACAAATGCCTGACCTCATTAATGCTGAAAGGATGTAAATTCTTGCAGACACCTTCCAGAACCTAGTCAAAACCTTCACAGAAGACTGAAGGCTGCTATAGAAGGCAAAGGAGCCTTTATATTGGTGTCTATGGCGTTAGAAATAGTTATTTGACTAACGCATATTAATAAAATATTTTTGACAGTTATAAGTATATTTAGTTTAGCCTAAGCTTGAAATAAGCTAAAAAATAATGTATTTATATTTAAAGGGCAGACAAAATGTAATTGAGACTGTTTTTTACTTTATATAGTCAAGTCAAAATATTTGGATAAATGACATTTAGATTATTTAATAGATGCAGAGAGTTAATCAGATTAGTGCACACCTCTGCTACGTTCATTGATTTCTCCATCACAATAAGCAGGTCTGCGAACTAATCATCTTAATTGATCTGTTGAAAGTTAATATGAAGGAAAGAAATGAAAATTAAACCTAATTATTCATAGCTTTTAGCCCTTTAGTTGCAAGTATTGTAGTAGATGCTAATGTACATATTGTGCACATTAGTTTGTGCATTTAGATCTCCAGGAAACACCTAATAAAAATTAATTATAATATAATTTTTCTTTCGTTTTACTGTTTCTTCCCATGCCTGTGTTTCACGGAAGATTGACAAACTGAGTTATATTATAGTCTATGAAAAGAGGTAGATAACTGGATAAAAAGTGATACTTAATTTTATAGACTATAAAATACTGTATTTTCATTTACATTATCACTGTGCAAATGGGATATTATTTATTAGAATCATTTTTCAATGTGTCAAGAAAATAATTGTAATAGTGATTGTAGTAGTTAAACCAGGCAGAAATTGGTGGGTGTATCACCAACGGTGAGCGGGTCACATGCTCATCATTGACTCCCATTTCCAAAATGTGGGTTTCCCAAACTAAATTACTAGGGCAACTGAAAAGTAAATACTAATTTACCCATCAGTGTACATTCATTAATTTCAGTGAATGCAGATGACTTTTTAGATGAATGTATATGTGATTAATAAAGAATGGTCTTAATCCTTCATACTAATAGGTTATTGTAAAATGAAATGTCTAGTAATAATTCTGATAATGATAATATTATTTATATAGTGCAAACATATTCCGCAGCACTTTACAATTAAAGTCCAAGTATCTCTAAGTTAAACCTTAGTTTTGAGGTGTTTGATGAAATCGAATATTTTGAAATTCAAACTTGCCAGATTTTCCAAGAAAATTCAATTTGCAGCAAATCAAAAGTACCCCAAAGAATCCAATTGCCCTGAAAAATGTGTATGACATGCTTCTGTTTTCCTCGCAAAGTAATATATATGTTGTGACACACTATATGCACAGTTTCTTCATAGTTTTATTTCTTTCTATCCCTATACCTATGGCTGAGCTGTGAGCTATCATATCTTCTCACTAACCAGATTCAAACCAAAATAGCTGCTGAATTTCCTGTGTCTACTTTTATACAGCCTATGATTGGTCCCACAGCTCTACATCATTTCATATGATAGTTGCAAGGCATTTTGAGGATGTCCGTTCAAGGTCATGTAATTCTTCTATGGCTGTTGCAATTCTTAAAATGTGATGGCCATTTTAAAAGATTCACTTGAATTGAATTGCAAAGTGATCAAAATGGCTGGGTTCAGTCAATTCCTAAAAATTCAACATGAGTTTGATTAACATAGAATTGATTCACTCATCTTTAATGTATAGTTTGAAAAATGGTTATAAACTTGAGTTTTTTTTTCAATTTAATTTTACAGTAGCATTAAGTTTTAATCAAGTTGGCATAGAAATTCAATTAGAGACCAGTAATCTATATTACATATCACTGTATAAATGTTGAGAATAGTTAGTTACTTTAGACTGTAAAATAAGCAAGTGTGATCGCTCTGGTACATGTAATGTTGGCTTTATACTCAGGGATGAAAACTTCATCAATGTAGAACTGGAATTAAGAAGTCAAGGGCATATCTGTTACTTACACCATGATTAATGTTATTCAAAATGAGAAGGCAAAACCTCTATAAAGTTGTCTTCACTTCAGATATAGTACTTGACAAGTTTATATCAATATCATATTAAATATTAAGAGTAATAGGCATAATCTAATGGTTCTTTGACTGCTGTCATGTAATACTAGAATTACTTTCATGACTTGAACTCAAAATTATAACATTAATGTAATGCAGTGAAATGTGTAATATGAAGAGTGGTCATTAGTTAAGTTCAGATCTCATGTGCATATAAATTATAAAACTCTCAACACCAAAAGTCAGTCGTTGTGTAGTAAAGGCCTTGACAGGACAGAATGCCTTAAGTATTGGCTAGTACAGTTAAGGGCTGGGGAACATCGGTTATTTTGAAAGAGGGATCATGTTTAAAGCAGTGGTCGAAAGCAGCCAATACCAACCTGATACTGTCTAAACTATTTATAGTCAATTCTTACAATTTCTCTGGAATAAATAGAAACAATAAAAGAATGATTTTACATTGATCATTCCTTGATGTCATGAAGGTATTCATATTTCAGTGCGGAAGCATCTTTCCCTTCCAACTAATTAGAGAGAAGTAATTAACTGGAGTAACATACTCAAGCTATACACTGACATATGTACCAATCCCACCAAATATATCCACATGCATTCTTATCATGCATATGCTTTCAGTAGGAACAGGTCAGTAATCCACTGATGTGGTAATTGCTTATCTCTTTGAGAACAAAAAGCTAAACTCTGCAGTCCAGTAATAAAAGGAGGCCCATATCCAGATGAAGCCAATGGAACCTGCCAAAATCAACAGGTTCAACATACACAGTCATGACCAAAAGTTTTAGACAGATGCAAATTTTGGTTTTCACAAAGCTTGCTGTTGCAATTTTTATATTGTCAACTTTCATTAACTTTGGATTGTTTTAAAGAGTGATCAGATAAATTGGAAAACATTGCAAAGTCATTCCTAGCTATGAAATCCCAAAACCCCCATTTGCAGTGAATTTGAGCCCTGGAATAAAATTACCTGCTTACATAATTTCAGCGATCTCTATAGTTTAAGAGGAAGTGCTAACCAGAGTAAGGTAGTGGATATCACTTTGTCATACTGATTGAATTATAAGAGCAGACTGAATGTTTGAAAATTGGGCTGGTGTTTGAAATAATTTTCTTCTTTTGGTAACCATTGTTACCTCCAAGGAAACCCATGCAATCATGATTGTTTTGCATCAAAAGGGCTTTACAGGCTTATAAAGTTGCCCCTAAATCATGCATTTAGTGGATCAACAAGAACTTCAATTAGAGAGGTTCAGTTGTTGTGAAGAAGGCTTCAGGGGCACCCATGAAAGAACAGCAAGTGCCAGGTCTGTCTCCTGAAAAGAATTTAGTGATGTGATTGGTTCAACACCAGTGCAGAGCTTGCTCAGGAATAACAGCAGGTAGTCAAGTATGTCTAAAATAAACATTAGCTTTGAAGTGAATAATGGAATGGAAGTAGAGCTGAACGAATATTTTGCAATTCAAATTTGCCAGATTTTCCATGGAAATTCAACTTGCAACCAATCAAAAGTACCCAAAAGCCTCCAATTGACCTGAAAAATGTGTATGACTCTATTCTATTTTCCTCACAAACTAATATATGTGTTGTCACACACTATCTGTACAGTTTCTTCAGAGTTTTATTGCTTTCAATCCCTATCTCTGTGTTAGTGCATCTGCAGCACAGTGAGGTGAAGGCTTTTTGAGCATGGCCTTGTCAAGAAGGGCATCAAAGAAACCACTTCTCAACAAAAAATAACATCAAGGACAAACTAACATTCTACATGAAGTGCAGGGATTAGAATGCACATGTTTTGGATAAACTTATTTTCTTTGATGAGACATCTGGAAAAAGGATTGACAGGGGAAGAAAAGAGAAGCGCTACCATGAGTCCTGTTTCATGCTAACAGTAAAGCATCATGAGGCCATTCATGTGGGGTGTTTTTCATTCAAGAGAGTGGGCTCGCTCACAATTTTGGCAAAGAACACTGCCATGAATAAAGAATGGTATCCAAACATCCTCCAAGAACAACTTCTTCCAACAAACCAGGAGCAATTTGGTGATGAACCATCATTTTTCCAACATGAGAGAAACACCATGTCACAAGACAAAATTGATAACTAAGTTGCTTTGAGAACAAAAATGTTGAATTTTTGGTCCATGGCCAGGAAATTCCCAGATCTCAGTCCATCACATTAAGAGCCTGTGGTAAATCCTCAAAAAGTGGGTGGACAAGCAAAAACACAGAAATGTTGCTATCAGTCAGAATTTGGCAAAGAAGTTTATATCCAGCATCACAAAGTGTATTGCAGGAGTCTTGAGAAATAGGGATCAACTGTAAATATTGAGTCTTTGCATAAACTTGATGTAATTGTTAATAAAACTTTAAAAACTTATGAAATGCTTATAAATATTGTAGCGTCGGCGTCCCTGCCTCCTGCTAGGCAGGGACGCTGTTCCCCTCACCTCTCCGCTCCGTGCCCGGCGTCTTCCTCCCGCTCTGCTGGCAGCGCGCGCTGCTTCCCGGCTACTGTGCTTAGGGCGCGCGTGCTCCCCCTCTCTTAAAGGGGCCGCGCGCGCCGTCCTAAGGAGTCCCCGGCCAATGGCCGGAGGACCTCACCATAAATAAGGCACCTCCTCCAAAATGGAGGTGCCCGAGCAATGTTGTTGCATAGCCTATCACTCTGCTTCAGCCCTCAGGTCCCGTTACCAGATACCTGCCAGTTACCTGCCAGATTCCTGCTTGATACCTGCCTGATTCTTGTCTATCTACTCGCATTCCTGCGGTCCGACAGTCTGCCTACCAGCCCTGCCAGTCTGTCTATTGATCTGATTGCCCGCTCACCTGGGAGCGCCCATCTGCTACCTGCCTGCTAGCCTACCTGGAGGCTCTGCCGTCACGTGCTGTGACCACCTGCCTGTCCAGAGACTCTTACCCGCTCACCTGGGAGCGTCCATCTGCTACCTGCCTGCTAGCCTACCTGGAGGCTCTGCCGTCACGTGCTGTGACCACCTGCCTGTCCAGAGACTCTTACCCGCTCACCTGGGAGCGTCCACCTGCTACCCGCCTGCTAGCCTATCTGAAGGCTTAGCCGTCACTTGCCGTGACCACCCGCCCGTCAAGAGACTGTCCCCGTCACTTGCCGCAACCTCCTGCCCTTCTACCCAGAGACTGTCCCCGTCACTTGCCGTGACCTCCTGCCCTTCTACCCAGAGACTGTCCCCGTCACTTGCCGTGACCTCCTGCCCTTCTACCCAGAGACTGTCCCCGTCACTTGCCGTGACTACCTGCCCGCCTACCCTGGGAGCCACCCGCTTCCTTACAAGGACTGCCCCTTTGTATCGTTGCTCAGAGGTTCCACCTCCCAGACCCGTTACAAATATACTTAAGTATGCCATAGAAATATCTGACTAAAATATCTAACTCTTATAAATGTACTTCAACATGCCATAGAAGTACTAAATCTGACTAAAAGATCTAAAAACACTGAAACAGGAAACTGTGATAATCAAAGAAGTACTTTAGAGCTGACTAAAAGATCTAAAAACACACTTTGTGATAATCAAAATTTGTGTAAGTGGAAAAACTTTTGGCCACGATTGTACATCTAATGAAACAGCTTAAATGGGTTTCCAACTACTTAACAACCCCACTTTAACCAGCTCAGGACCCCATATAATATAAATACAATGTATACTCACCTCTTGCAGTGGCACTGTTCCCTCAATGTCAGCTTCAATGTTCCTTGAGAGTGATGTGACATTGTTGTATCACGTGTCGGCTGCAGCCAGTGAGCACGGACTCGTAAGCTGCAGCCTTTACTGATTAAACAGAGTGGAAATCCGCCTTGGCAGAATATTGATGAGCTGCTCTCATTGGCTCCTGCTGGCACATGAAAACAATTTCACGTCAGCCTTCGGGAACAGCAGCGCCAACATCAATGGATAGGTGCCACTGCAAGAGGTGAGTATATAGTGTTTTTATTTCATATGTGATCGTTAATTGATTATACTAGGACAATTAGCAACAGCGAGGACGTCCATTGGCCAAAGCTACACATCAACAACCCTGTGACTATGTCACTGAAGGGTAGGCAAATGAGCACCCAATTTGGCACACCAGAGGAATAGCACCACTTAATTGCTGTTGTCAGTGATTTACAACACTATTTTAGAGGTTAAAGAGCAGCAATCAAAACTATCTTTGGCTGCTGCTCTTAGATATACAGTAGGTGCTTGCTGTACAACACAGCCAGCACATACTGTGTGTTGAGTGGCCATATTTTGCCACACCCATCATGCACTGTACATGTACCTTAGATGTCTGAAGGGGGTGAAATATACTTATTAACAACAAACCAATTAATGCAACCCCCTTCAAAAAATTGGCACAAATTAAAAAAGATCAATGGATACGATGATACACCATAACAATTGCCATATATAATATTTGATAATACTCATGATAAAATTGTGCTACAATGATATCTATATATTTGTAAAATTGTAAAAAAAAGATGTTTTTTTCTACATAAATACATTTTCGACAGCTTTGCTTTTATACACAGCACCGCGATTCACTGTGTGTATAAGAACTGTTTGCTTTTGGCATATCAGAAAATTGTTTTAGGAGTTTAAATAAAAGAGCATAATGCATATTTAGTCAAGCATTACTGTACTAAGGCATTAAGTAGATTAGAAATAAATGAAAGTAATTAAGGGAGCTGTCTAAGAAATGTATTATATCAGAGACATGAATCAACTGTTTGCACAAAACATTATGACTGGCTGGAGAAGAGATTTAATCAAGTATATGTGTGGTACAACATTTGTGTTATAAGAAAATTAATGAACATAGGCAAAAAGCAATTTTAGGAATATTTTATCCTTAAACTTTATTTGTTTGTGTCTGTATGTGTGGGAGGAATGTTGGCAAGGATTGTCATTGTCAATTAGTCACTGAGATGAGAATACAATTTAGTATGGAAGTAGCTGGGAGAACAGACTGACTGCAGGGAAACTGCAACTTCATTGTTCTGGCATTTCAAATTTGCAAGCATAAGGCTATGTTCCCAAGATGAGCTTTGGTGCATTTCTGATGTTGCAGAATTTCTGAACCATTTCTGCACCTATTATGTAAATTAGGTTACTTGCGTTTTTTAATTGCTCTTTTTTGTGCGTATTTTAACACGTGTTTTTATTGCGTTTTTGAGTCTGCATTTTTTGTCTCTTTTTAGTGTGTAATTCTTTAAATAATGCTGCTTTGTTTTTAATAGTTCTTGCTTTTTTGCTTTGATAAAACTTTATTGCTATACTTAGGTGCGGATTACATGCGTTTTTACATGCATATGCATTTTTTTGCTGCAGAATTTCCGCATCTAGTGTAAGTCTATGGGGAAAATCAGCATAGAAAACTCAGTGTACCTGCAAGAGAAATTGACATTCTGCCAATTTGAATTACGCACCGCAGGTCAGTTTACGCAGAATTAAAAAGAAGCACAGTGGGCATGAGATTTCTATAAATCCCATCCACTTTGACAGAACTGCAAGATGCTGCGTTTTTGACGCCATGTCAAAAATGCACCAAAAGCCCATCGTGGGAACGTAGCCTTAGACTTGTTTAGTTGGTAGAACACAAAACAATTATTTCTGAGTAATGGAAATCCCTACCATTGGTTTAAACACATATCATTCTTGCTTTGATTTTTTTTTTTTTAAAAGTTGGCACTAGTAGACAAAAGATATGTTATTTACTATGATACATTAAATGGGTTATCCAGTATTGGGACAACCCCTACTCAATCTGTATGTTCGCCCTCTGTAAAACACTTTACTCACCTCCTGTGCTGTTCCAGCGCTGCTGCTCTCTAACTTTCTCTGGATGTATTTGACACATCTGAAGGCGGGAAGAGTGAAGTGGTTGATGATTGGCCGCATGGCTTGCATGATGTAACAATGTCACATGAGCCCCAAGAGAGACAATGCTAACACTGCTAGAATAGTTCCAGCATCGGAGATGAGTATAAGTGTTGTTATTTTACTGGGAATAATCATTTGGATTGAGAAGGGGTTGTCCCAGTAGTGGACAACACTTTTAAGGAAAAATCTAGGGCCAACATAATGTATTTCACCAAAGATAACTGTGACGATACAGCTTATAATCTTAATCAGCCGGATGATTAGATTTGTTAATCCAAGAGAAATACACTATTATCTTTGTTTTGACTTGTAAATGTATGTGTATTTCTATGGCTGGTCAAGAAGGACATACACTTATTTGTATAACCCTGAATGTTGTCTTCTCTTTGATTTTGAAACAATGATGTTTATTTACAAGAGCCCCTGCGATACCAACTATGTAAATTGATTAGCTCAAACCATGAGACCTGAGCCCTGTGAGTAATGGCCTCCCTAACCCCTTGACCTATACTTAAAAAGGAGATATGGTTCTGTAGCAGGAGACTTGAGACAGAGATTGGAAATAGACTTTACAAGCAGAACCAAAGATCAGACTCTCTTCACACCAACAGCTTGGTAGCATGGCTTTACCCAAAGAGACATAGATTTGGATTCTACATGATTCCAGCCTAAGGGTATATAGCCCTGACTGGAAACATACGGATCTGCTCCATTGACCATCAGAGAGCCCATGGATACATTTTGTGAGACCAGGTTGGGACGATGAAGTCACCTGGCCCCATGGCTATGTTGTTTGGGTTTGCAAGGAGGAACCCTCTGGTCACCTGGAACCCGTGGAGACATTTGGAGAAGCCAGATTGGGACCAACTGGTCATCTGGCCCCATGGAAACTCCTGGAGAGGCCAGGGTGGGACCCTCGGGTCTCCTGGCCTTGTACCTAAATGGACTGCTAGCTTCCTAAGCTTGCCTCTACCTTCTCTCTGTGGGGGCCTGCCAGAAGCGGTAGGTCACTGGTTGAGGTAGCTGGCCCTGGAAATCCCAAAGTCGCAGCTGTTCTATCTCAGGTGGGCCAACAGAAGCGTGAGGACTGTGTAATGTTGTACCATCTTGGGTATTTGCTGGGACTGTTCTGTGTGTTTATTGTCCGCTTTGTGGTTCAATAAAGTATTGCCACGCTGTTTTACCCTTACCCTGTGTTATCTGAGTAGTATTATGCCCACGAAAGACCCGGGGTCTTCACAATAACAAATTAAGGGAACCAGCCATGTTGAATATACTGGTTCCCTTAATTTGGACAGCATGTTATAGAACAAGAGGAACTGGGTACACTAGTTTGTAGGTTTATGGTAAATGATTTTGTCAATTAAAATCCCTACTCTGATTAGACTAAGGCTAACTAGCTTATAATATATGTCAATTAAATGCTTGGGTCCTCCTCCATACACATGCATGTCTGACAGGGCTAAGGGTTCATGTGTTTTCAATGATGTGGCCGAATAAGTTGTTGCTAGACATCTCTGGTAAAATTTGTATTCAGTGAAGACAGACTTTGTCATTACTGAGACAGGAGATGTCAGTTGCTGCTGATAATATTCTTCATAAATTGAGAAGGCGAGAAGGAAGGATGAGGAAGGAGCTAGAGGCAGAGCTGCTCCCCCTCTGGTCTATATAGAATTTTATCAACAACAACTGCCATCTCCTATTTCAGCATTGAAAAAAATCAGTCTTCACTGAATACACATTTTAACTGAGAAATAAGATTTTGGAGAATTAATGAACAGTCCTAGAGGAGAGAGAAGCAGATTTCTCTGATAAGATATATTACAAAGTTGCTTATTTTCATGCGTACTAATGATTGATTAAATAAAAATTAAAAAGACGATTACTCTTTAAGGTGCGTTGAAATACAACAAGCTGATCCTTTCTTTCCACCCAACATTTGCTGCCAGGAGAGTTTGGGACACCCACATGCAAATTAGATAAAACCGAAAAATTGGCCTAAATCAAATGGCGCTTCAATACATATATATAAACCTACAAAGATCCAGAAGCAAAGCCATAATAAGGAATAATATATAACAAACTTTATTTCATCAATCTAAAATTATTAAAAGGATTTTAAAAGGGAAACAACAAGCAGACTAAACACCATTAATAGGTGGCACCCATGAATCCCATCAAGGGGATTCAGTTCACCATCAGATACTATAATAATAATATTTATTTTTTATATAGCGCCAACATATTCCGCAGCGCTTTACATATATTATCATCGCTGTCCCCATTGGGGCTCACTGTCTACATTCCCTATCAGTATGTCTTTTTTTGGAGTGTGGGAGGAAACTGGAGAACCCGAAGGAAACCCATGCAAACACGGGGAGAACATACCAACTCTTTGAAGATGTTGTCTTTGATGGGATTTGAACCCAGGACTCCAGTGCTGCAAGGCTGCAGTGCTAACTACTGAGCCACCATGCTGTGCATATGTGCTAGGAGCATAGAATACTGCATAAGGACACAAATGTCAAGAAAATATATAAGAATATTCAATATTCAGATCATTTCAACATATAATATCAAGTGTTAAGCAGCAAAATTATATATCTGTCACTTTAACAAGTATCTAGTATAATGTATACAAAATATGGGCATATGCCTGAAAACCACTACAAGCTGTAAACAAAGTGCCTCGTGCAATAAATAATTAAATCACACCTCTAAGGACAATTGTCTCCTTATAAGAGCTCCATAATCCTACATGTGCAAGAAATTAGCTCCAAGATTTAATAAAAGTGAAAAACTAATAGAGTGCAAACAGTGCTGATATCAGCATGGTTAAAGGTGTACTTGTATAAGGTATATAGCTAAGTGCCATGGATAGGAAAATAGCAGACCATAAATAGTGCAAGGCAGGGTATCAGAAGTAGAGGTAGAGAGTACGACCTGTTATCGGTGTCACTGGCCCCGATGTGCGTTTCGTGGTTAGCTTCTTCCAGGGGGGTGGCTTTGCTTCTGGATCTTTGTAGGTTTATATACAAATTAGATAGTTGGCTACCCCTGCCTGCGGGTTTGGCTGTCTTACATCTAATGTATATGGGCATATTTTTGAGATGAATGGATGGTCCCACTCAAATATTTACAGTTATTTCATATGTATGACGACGTACAGATTTAATCAAGTATGCCTCTGCATGTCTCTGGATGCGGGTAGAGACACTCAGTGTCCCTAAATGCAAGTCATAGCTAAGATGAGGAAGGAAGTTCACTGCGTGACAGGAAAGAGGGCTGACAGAAGTAGGTATTGTACAGGTATGCCTGTCGCAAAAACTGAAAACAGGAGCTTATAAGATTTAGGTAAAATACCACATTTACCATTGTTTGAGCTGATCAAATATCATCCTGAATCCTCCTACGTCACTACACTTTTAGTATTTGAACAGTGTTCATCGGAAGATAATATCCATCTCTCTTGCTGTGTTCAGTAGTTTCACAAATGATCTTCAATAGGACAATAGTATATTTCCTTTAGGAATAAATGAATATAGAGCAGCCCAGTTGTCTAATTTGATATCAACAGAGGTTTACACTCACAAATTTCCAAGAAATTAAAAAGTATGTAAAGCACATAAAAATCCCTTGCGTCACACTAGCTTCTAACTGATCCTGGGTTTCGCCTGTCGGCTTCTTCCTGGGCAAACTGGGCTTACTCTCAAACACATGAATTTAGACTGATATATACCTTATTATGTAATATTAGGTCATATGTTTGAAAACATGTTCAGACTGTTAATTAAATCAAGTCTGTAAGCTATTGGAGCTAATCATGATGTGCTCGTGTGCATATGTACATGCTTTTTCAATATGACAGATATGAAACATACTTAATATATGCTGTTTCTTATACAGAGATACAGAATACAAAGGACTTCAGCTTTCTTTAGATCAAGTCACAACAAAACCAACATTTTCTTATGCAAATTCTAATCCAACAATCAATGATAGTCGGAAGAGTAATAAATCACGTCTATCTAATACAAAGTCTAAATCCAGGACATCTCCATATCCCCAGGTAAGTTTCATTGACTCTAGACAATACACTTTTTGATTGAGGTTTATAACTTTCATGTTCGAATCTACAAATTTAAGGGTCAAACCCAACAAGTATAATTTAATATTCTGTAGATACCACCTATTTATCTATTCTAAAGATACCATCTATTTATCTATCTGCTAAGTCACAATATGCAGCTTTCATTATGTACATCATTTTGCAAGCATTTTAAAATAGGGAGAAGGATACATAGCTTTCATATTAATGCCCGTTATTAAACATAATGTATTACAAAAATCAATTACCCACATACATTTTAAAAAAATAAGTGCCTAAGTGACTGTATTTAGTCTAATTAGATAATTAAGATGAAAAAAATGTATATGTCAATTATATTGACAACTTTAACCCACGTTCTGCATCCGGAAAATGAATGTGAATCAAATCTGGAGAACATTGCGTCCTAAGTTAAATGGGTCATGTTGGTGGGCTGAAGCTGTCTATTTGTATACCATTTATTCCCTTGCTAGCAAATATTATGTGTTATAAATAGCTTAGGTGGTGTGTATATTTCGTTACAGGATCAAATTCATATCTAAGAAGGGAGCCTGAAATAACAAGATGCTACAATGTTAATTTCATTGGTTTGGAAGAAAATACTAAACTCAACCTAATGGTTACAAAAGGACTTTAGTAGTATTGTGTTTTGGTTACATGAGAATGAATAGGAAGGGGAAGTAAGATCAAGGAAAGTTTCACAGAATTCACAGGACAGATTTACAAAAATACGCTGTTTAATTATAAAGACCATTAGGTATGAATATCACAATATGTGTGGTTAAAGTATTAATAGAATTTACTAAGCACTAGTCTTTTAAATCACCTTTCCTATCAGTATAATTGATGTGAATAATTCTAATTCTACAATATTACAAAGTATTTACAGAAATATTTTTTTAATTGTCCACATTTTTTCCTTTTCAGCTCATGTAGCAAATTGTCAAATGTAGAACCAGACTAAAGACACAGTATGTTCTTCTTCATTACATTTAATTTTCATCTTCATTATTATCTTTCCAGCAAATTATACTCTGCAGGGCATGACTTACATGTAAACTCTTTTACTATTAGGGTACCCAGTATGATACACTGACATGTCACTCCAAATATAGATAAAGAGTGGTGCAAAATTAGTCCCTAATCATTTCCATTCGTTAGAAAATAGGCACCATGGCGAGTCATGGCATTTAACCGTTAGTAAAGGCAGAACATTTAATCAAATGTTATTATTTCATAGGTAAATTAGACTTTACTACAAACCTGGCCACTATCGTCTCTGTAGAAATTACTAAGTTTTATATGTGAATATTTCACATTTGCATACACAAATAGGGTTTTCTACCTACAATATGGATTGAAATAACAGAACAACAGCCCTTGTCCTATTGATTATTTACTCATTATTTAATATTATGCATGCTACCTTCTAATATATGTAGAGATGAACTGTTCTGAAGCTTGAATTTTGCAATCCATTTGGATTTACAGGGAAATTCAATTTGCAGCAAAGTAAAGGCCTGTCAGACCCCAAAGCATAATAAACGTAATATGTTAAAAGCAAAAATATTAATATTCACCTCACCACTTGCCTGCAGCCTGCTGTCCGGTCCTCTGTACATTTTGTGTTCATATTTCCCCAATGCTCCAATACTTTTTGGCCTCTTAACTCCTGGCCAGCATATCTGGGAGGACTAGGACTCTGACGACCCTTTGCTCTGTGCTGTCTCTTCAGCGAGATGTGTTGTAGCGTTGTGACATCAAGAGGGATGCTGATGTGGCTCAGTGTGTAGGGGCCTCAGAAGCCTAGTCATGCTGGAAGTTGGCGGAATGCAAGGATGGCACAAGAGGTGAGCAGTGAGATGAGTATTACAATGGTTCAGAAGAATGGCATGTGCAGCTGTCTGCCAATTTAATGAATTTACGTGGAGCAACTTACAAAAAGTCCATTTTCTGGAGAATACAAATTTTGTAAAACTTGATTATAATTCAATTCCCCTCAAAAAAATGTGCATAGATATGTGATATATACAGGTGCATCTCACTAAATTAGAATATCATCAAAAAGTTAATTTATTTCAGTTCTTCAATACAAAAAGTGAAACTCATATATTATATACAGTCATTACAAACAGAGTGATCTATTTCAAGTGTTTATTTCTGATAATGTTGATGATTATGGATTACAGACAATGAAAACACAAAAGTCATTATCTCAGTAAATTAGAATACTTTATAACACTAGCTTGAAAAATGATTTTAAAATCCGAAATGTTGGCCTACTGAAATGTATGTTCAGTAAATGCACTCAATACTTGGTCGGTGCTCCTTTTGCATCAATTACTGCATCAATGCGGCGTGGCATGGAGGCGATCAGCCTGTGGCACTGCTGAGGTGTTATGGAAGCCCAGGTTGCTTTGATAGCAGCCTTCAGCTTGTCTACATTGTTGGGTCTGGTGTCTCTCATCTTCCTCTTGACAATACCCCATAGATTCTCTATGGGGTTAAGGTCAGGCGAATTTTCTGGCCAATCAAGCACAGTGATACTGTTGTTTTTAAACCAGGTATTGGTACTTTTGGCAGTGTGGACAGGTGCCAAGTCCTGCTGGAGAATGAAATTTACATCTCCAAAAAGCTTGTCAGCAGAGGGAAGCATGAAGTGCTCTAAAATTTCCTAGTAGACGGCTGCGCTCACTATGATCTTGATAAAACACAGTGGACCTACACCAGCAGATGACATGGCTCCCCAAACCATCACTGATTGTGGAAACTTCACACTAGACCTCAAGCAGCTTGGACTGTGGCCTCTCCACTCTTCCTCCAGGCTCTGGGACCTTGATTTCCAAATGAAAATTGGAACTCTGGGACCTTGTGGAGTGTGTCAATGACTGCCTTCTGGATATCTGTCAAGTCAGCAGTCTTCCCCATGATTTTGGAGCCTACTGAAACAGACTAAGGGACCTTTTTAAATGCTTAGGAAGCCTTTGCAGGTGTTTTTTGTTAATTATTTTAATTTACTGAGATAATGACTTCTGTGTTTTCATTGGCTGTAAGCCATAATCATCAACATTAATATAAATAAACACTTGAACAAGATCACTCTGTTTGTAATGACTCTATATAATATATGAGTTTCACTTTTTGTATTGAAGAAATGAAATAAATTAACTTTTTGATGATATTCTAATTTAGTGAGATGCACCTGTATATGGAAAGTCAGAAATGTGAAGATAATTTGGATTAAAATCCTCCATTATAGACTTAAGTGTTCTACATATATTAAAGGGGTTGTCCACATTTGGGGACAATTTTTTTTTACTTAAATGCATGACTTTGGGTCTAAGAATCATTTTTTAATTTAGATTTCATTAAAAATGTTGTACCGTTTGGCTTTTATAGCCTCTTTGTTCTACTACACATTGAACTTGATGTGACATAGTCATAAATTAGCTGAAAGGAGATAAAAAAACAGATAAAAGATTTACAAACTCTCCTGTCAGAAGGAACTCACTAACAAATTCTCAGTTATTTCATTCTGGGCTGAGCAATATACAGTACAATGCAACACAGAGGTTAAAGAAGGCAATCAACTGAAGAGAGCTCTGAAAAAAATACTTACTAAGTTACTAATTCCTCATCAGACCATAACAGCTCACTGACTGATTCTTGGTTAACTCATTCTGTAGCCCGCAAGAGATGCAACACAGAGGCTATAGAAGACAATTTTTTTTTTTTCATGAAACCCAATTTCAAAAATGATTTTTAGCTTCAATTACATGCATTTAAGTAAAAAAAAAGTAAAAAAAATGTTGCCCTCAAAAGTGGATATCTTTTTTTAAAGGGAACCTGACAGGTCCTCTAAATCCCCCAAACTGTTCCCATTATTATTTGAAGCCGCAATCCTGCATTTAAATCAAGTCGTTGATAGACCAGTGAGAAGTATCTCTGTGTGCTAAAGTAACTTTTACTGGCATATGTGCATATGCTAATTACCATGGACTAGCTCAAAGAGCTTACCAGTCAGCCAACCACTCTGCCAGGCCTGCTGACCAAGGCTAAGCCATAGTTAAGTGGCACCTAGTTCAGTAATGATTTTGTTGCACACAACTACTTGCCTCCCACTAAACTTCCATCTTACACAAAGTTGCTATCAAGTTACAATAAAATGTACAAATGTAATAAAGGGGTTCTCAAAAACGTGATAAAACCATGTCAAGCTGCAACCTGACCTATTTGAGACAAGGGTCTTGACTGTCGGAGGAGCAGCATCATGAATAAACATACTAAGGCTGTGTGCCCACGATGCGTTTTTTAAGCGTTTCCGCAGCGGCAAAAACGCTGCAGAAATGCTTAAAAAACGCATGGTAGAAGGCTTGCCATGTTCCCCAATGATAATCCACATGTGCTGTGCATATGCTGCGGAAATTTCCGCTGCAGGTTATCATTGCGGAAAAAAACGCAGCACTACCAATTATTTTGCGGAAGCGCTGCGTTTTTGCCGCCATTGACTTGCATTGGAACGCATGGATTACGCATCACTGCATATGTAGATGCGTATTCCATGCTTTCCAATGTGCGGATGGTACCCGGGTGTAGAGGAGAGGAGACTCTCCTCCGGACCCGGGTACCATAGAACCTGTAAAAAAAGAATAAAATAAAAAATAAATATTATATTTACCTTCTGATGGCCCGCGCTGCGCTCGTCCTCCCTTGCCGGCAGCTCGCGATGGACTGAAGGACCTGCGCTGACGTCATAGTCATGTGACGGCAGGTCCTTCAGTGTAGTGCACCGCGAGCTGCCGGCAAGCCAGGACGGAGCGAAGCAAGACTCCGGGGGCCATCAGAAGGTAAGTATAGATTTATTTTTTTATTTTTAAACATTCTTTAAAGTCACACTATATGAATCCATGCCGGTTACATGGATTTATATAGAGTGATCAAGTTGACAAGCACTTTCCAAGTGATGCTAAAATCGCTTGGAAAGCGCTTGACAACCCGCATGCGGAAACACAAGTGAAGAACGCTTCACATCCGCATGTCCCTGGCAGGAAAAACGCATGTACAATCCGCATGTACAATCCGCATTCGTTTTTTTCTGCCAGTCTCCCCACAAAGTGCTGTAAACCTGTCAGACTTACTAGGCAAATGAACATGCATAAGGCTTGGCAAGTGACTAGAATAGGGTGCAGCTAGAGATGAGTGACTGCAGATATTTTTAGCACATTCTCGGAGAACCCTTTTAAAAAGCTGTTGATGATAAGTCTATGGTCAAATTTTATTTATTGTAATATAGTGACTTGAACAAAACATCAGCTTTGTATTTATACCACATATTTAAATTATTGCTGTCCCAAGCACAGCAGAAAAATGTTCAATTGTCTAGCTTAGGTTAGCTATACAGCTTCAATGTATTAAAAGAAACTTGTCATGCTGAGCTGGTTGTCAGTCAGTGCCAGGACGTGGTTACATCTGCCACTCACTATGCTCTGAGCGGTGACTGAAGCCACATCGATCTACACCTATGACTGAAAGCCCAAGACTGCTAAAAGGAATACAGGTCATTTCCTCCCGAGAGCGGGGCTCTCAGTACGGGCACTAGGCAGCTTCAGAACGCTATTAACCTGCCGATTAACTCCATATCTGAAGGTTTACAGCGTTTTTTTTTACATGTCCCTGTTCTCACATACAAACAATAGGATAAAATACTAAATTCAATCTAAAATTTGTTGGACTAAAACTAGGCTTACTGCTTCATTCATATGTTTTATATGGGGCATGTAAAGATGGTTATATTTTTATATAAAGGCTAGGTGTTTTGGAATTCAGATGTCATCTACAAAATAACATGCAGAAGTGCTGAACATGAGAATTAATATTTATTATATATTTTATAACTGTCTAATGTTTATTTTACATCAGATGACTTTGCAGCAATGTGATGCAGATGCTTAAAGAGAACCTATCAGCAGTATTTTGCTAATTAAAGTAAAGACATGGCTATATTGGCACTGTAATACTGATTAAAATAATACCTGTGGTGAAGAAAACCATTTTGTGGTTTTTGTTCATTCTGCGTTTGAAGTTTTCATGGAATGATATTTCCATGCATTGGGACGGGACTGTGGGTGGGGTCTTTTCTTCTTGCGCTGGCCCTCCATTTGCCTCTTGTGTTTGAATCACAGGGCACCAATCTATCAGTGACCTACCTTCTATTTCAAATATCGCCTGATTAGTCATTTTTGTGGTTACCGATAAAACAGCAGGTTTTCAAGAAAATGGCACCATTGGCAGTGCATGCGTGGTCACATCTACAAGTCATCACCCGGAGTTCTCAATCTGTGCATGCACCGTTCACTGTGTGTAGACCACCAACGCAGGAGCGACATGACTTGTAGATGCGACCACACATGTGCCACCAATGATGCCATTTTCTTAAAGAACTTCTGTTTTATCGGAGTCCACAAAAATGACTGCACAGGCACGAGATTTGAAGTAAGAGGCAGGTCCCTGACAGATTGGTGCCCTGTCTTTCAAACACAGGAGGCAAATGGAGGGCCAGAGCATAAAGAAAAGACCCTACCCACAGTCCCGCCCAGATGCATGGAAATATCATTGCAAGAAAACTTCAAGCGCTGATTAAACAAGAACCACAAAAAGGATTTCTTCACCACAGGTATAATTTTAATCAGTATCACAGTGCCAATATGGCCATGTCTTTACTTAGAAAAATTCTGCTGACAGGTTTACTTAAAGCATGAGTCATAGCATTTACACACCACAGGCTGAAACCCTTAAGGATGTGCTCATTTTGAACTTTTAAGACACAGTATTTTTTATTTTTTCATAATCACATTTCAGGAGCTTTCATTTTTGGGATGAATTGTATATGTCAGTGGCACCATTTTGCAGTATATATAACTTGTTGTGGAACTTTTATTAACTCTTATAGGGAGAAACACAAAAATACCTGCTGTTCTGTTGTTGTTTTTTAATGTTTTAAACTTTCCATCATTCACAAGCTTTACAAAAAAAAAAGCATGAACTTTAATCTGTGGATCAGCACAATTAAGTTGATTCCAAATTCATATAGTTATATTTTTGTTTTACTACATTTGTACAGTAAATATACTGTTTGAGAAAAAAATTATTTGATTTTGTGTCACCATATTCTGAGAGCCATATACTTTACAATATAAGTTTTTTTTTCTTGACGGTGACTAAGCCTCCTTACCTTGGCATGCCAGAGCTGGTGTGTCACTCTCCACAAGGAGAAATGTTACCCCTTAGACCTCAGTCCAGAGCCTCTCACCTAGTCAAATTAGTTCTCATACTTTGCACTGACGAGGACGAACAGCCCAAAACACTGTGTCTGCAAATTGAGATTCTGGTTTGGCTATGATCCTAAGTCATATTGCATGACTCGTTAAAGGGTTGATTGTGACTTGTAGGATTGCTGTTTCCAATAGGTGGCACTATAGAGTTCAAGTCCTCTTTTTCTCTGAAGAGGTAATTTTCATATTACATTTCCCAGAGGAGCATTGCATGGCGAATAAGCCTCCTTACCTTGGTATGCGATAGCCGGTGTGTCACTCTCCACAAGGAGAAACGATACCCCTTAGACCTAATTCCAGAGCCTCTCACCTAGACAAATCAGTTCTCATACTTTGCACTGATAAGGGCCAACAGCCCGAAACACCGTCTCTGCAAATTGATATTCTGATTTGGCTTTTATCCTAAGTCAAATTGCACGACTTGTTAAAGGCTTGACTGTGACTAGTAGGATTGCTGATTCCAATGGGTGGCACTATAGAGTTCAAGTCCTCTTTTTCTCAGAAGAGGCAATTTGCATATTATTTTTCTTGATAAGATTTAAGTTTTCAGTAGTACCATTTTTTTGGTACATACAACTTTTCACAACTCTGAACAACACTGTTCACTATGAATTTACATATGAAGTTTATTTTACACAATGTTGTGATAATGATACAGTGGGGAAAAAAGTATTTAGTCAGCCACCAATTGTGCAAGTTCTACCACTTAAAAAGATGAGAGAGGCCTGTAATTGACATCAGACCTCAGCTATGAGAGACAAAATGAGAAAACAAATCCTGAAAATCACATTGTCTGATTTGGAAAGAATTTTTTTTTAAATTTTAGTGGAAAATAAGTATTTAGTCAGTTACAAAAGTTCATCTCAATACTTTGTTATATTTCCTTTGTTGACAATGACAGAGGTCAAAAGTTTTCTGTAAGTCTTCACAAGGTTGGCACACACTGTTGCTGGTATGTTGGCCCATTCCTCCATATAGATCTCCGCTAGAGCAGTGATGTTTTGGTGCTGTCGCTGGGCAACACAGACTTTCAACTCCCTCCAAAGGTTTTGTATAGGGTTTAGATCTGGAGACTGGCTAGACCACTCCTGGACTTTGAAATGCTTCTTATGAAGCCACTCCTTCATTGCCCTGGCAGTGTGCTTGGGATCATTGTCATGCTGAAAGACCCAGCCACGTTTCATCTTCAATGCCCTTGCTGATGGAAGGAGGTTTGCACTCAAAATCTCAAGATACATGGCCCCATTCATTCTTTCATGTACACGGATCAGTCGTCCTGGCCCCTTGGCAGATAAACAGCCCAAAGCATGATGTTGCCATCCCCATGCTTCACAGTAGGTATGGTGTTCTTTGGATGCAACTCAACATTCTTTCTTCTCCAAACACGACAAGTTGTGTTTCTACCAAACAGTTCTACTTTGGTTTCATCTGACCATATGACATTCTCCCAATATTCTTCTGGATCATCCAAGTGCTCTCTAGCAAACTTCAGATGGGCCCGGACATGTAATGGCTTCAGCAGGGGGACACGTCTGGTACTGCAGGGTCTGAGTCCCTGGCGGCGTAGTGTGCTATTGATGGTAGCCTGTGTAATGCTGGTCCCAGCTCTCTGCAAGTCATTCACTAGGTCCCCCCATGTGGTTCTTGGATTTTTGCTCACCGTTCTTGAGATAATTTTCATCCCACGGGGTGAGATCTTGTGTGGAGCCCCAGATCGAGGGAGATTATCACTGATCTTGTATGTTTTCCATTTTCTAATTATTGCTCCCACAGTTGA
Organism: Phyllobates terribilis; assembly: GCF_046119375.1. Lineage (NCBI taxonomy): Eukaryota > Metazoa > Chordata > Amphibia > Anura > Dendrobatidae > Phyllobates > Phyllobates terribilis. Next base: position 453,343,246 of record NW_027362763.1, on the reverse strand, counting down.
TTTCTTCACACCAAGCTGCTTGCCTATTGTTGATTCAGTCTTCCCAGCCTGGTTCAGGGCTACAATTTTGTTTCTGGTGTCCTTCGACAGCTCTTTGGTCTTTATCATAGTGGAGTTTGGAGTATGACTGTTTGAGGTTGCGGACAGGTGTCTTTTATACTGATAGCAAGTTCAAACAGGTGCCGGTAATACAGGTAATGAATGGAGGACAGAGGACCCTCTTAATTGACCAAATACTTATTTTACACTAAAATTTGAAAAAAAACTCTTTCCGAATCAGACAATGTGATTTTCAGGATTTGTTTTCTCATTTTGTCTTTCATAGTTGAGGTCTACCTATGATGTCAATTACAGGCCTCTCTCATCTTTTTAAGTTGGAGAACTTGCACAATTGGTGGCTGACTAAATACTTTTTTTCCCCACTGTATGATAATTGCAATTTACAAACAATTTATATGTATATATACAGTACAGACCAAAAGTTTGGACACACCTTCTCATTTAAAGATTTTTCTGTATTTTCATGACTATGAAAATTGTACATTGACACTGAAGGCATCAAAACTATGAATTAACACATGTGGAATAATATACTTAACAAAAAAGTATGAAACAACTGAAAACGTGTCTTATATTCTAGGTTCTTGAAAGTAGCCACCTTTTGCTTTGATGACTGCTTTGCACACTCTTGGCATTCTCTTGATGAGCTTCAAGAGGTAGTCACCGGTAAAGGTTTTCACTTCACAGGTGTGCCCTGTCAAGTTTATTAAGTGGGATTTCTTGCCTTATAAATGGGGTTGGGACCATCAGTTGTGTTGTGCAGAAGTCTGGTCGATACTCTGCTGATAGTCCTACTGAATAGACTGTTAGAATTTGTATTATGGCAAGAAAAAAGCAGCTAAGTAAAGAAAAACGAGTGGCCATCATTACTTTAAGAAATGAAGGTCAGTCAGTGTGTAAAATTGGGAAAACTTTGAAAGTGTCCCTAAGTGCAGTTGCAAAAATCATCAATCGCTACAAAGAAACTGGCTCACATGAGGACCACCCCTGGAAAGGAAGACCAAGAGTCACCTCTGCTTCTGAGGATAAGTTTATCCGAGTCACCAGCCTCAGAAAACTCAGGTTAACAGCAGTTCAGATTAGAGACTGGGTCAATGCCACACAGAGTTCTAGCAGCAGACACAGCTCTTCAATAACTGTTAAGAGGAGACTTTGTGCAGCAGGCCTTCATGGTAAAATAGCTGCTAGGAAACCACTTCTAAGGACAGGCAACAAGCATAAGAGACTTGTTTGGGCTAAAGAACACAAGGAATGGACATTAGACCAGTGGAAATCTGTGCTTTGGTCTGATGAGTCCAAATTTGAGAACTTTGGTTCCAACCACCGTGTCTTTGTGCGACGCAGAAAAGTTGAACGGATGGACTCTACATGCCTGGTTCCCACCGTGAAGCATGGAGGAGAAGGTGTGATGGTTTGGGGGTGCTTTGCTGGTGACACTGTTGGGGATTTATTCAAAATTGAAGGCATACTGAACCAGCATGGCTACCACAGCACCTTGCAGCGGCATGCTATTGCATCCATTTTACGTTTAGTTGGTCCATCATTTATTTTTCAACAGGACAATGACCCCAAACCCACCTCCAGGCTGTGTAAGGGCTATTTGACCAAGAAGGAGAGTGATGGGGTGCTACGCCAGATGACCTGGCCTCCACAGTCACCAGACCTGAACCCAATCGAGATGGTTTGTGGTGAGCTGGACCGCAGAGTGAAGGCAAAAGGGCCAACAAGTGCTAAGCATCTCTGGGAACTCCTTCAAGATTGTAGGAAGACCATTTCCGGTGACTACCTCTTGAAGCTCATCAAGAGAATGCCAAGAGTGTGCAAAGCAGTCATCAAAGCAAAAGGTGGATACTTTGAGGGACCTAGAATATAAGACATATTTTCAGTTGTTTCACACTTTTTTGTTAAGTATATAATTCCACATGTGTTAATTCATAGTTTTGATGCCTTCAGTGTGAATGTACAATTTTCATAGATATATATATATATTTTGGGAGGAGCTGATATTTGCCGTATTGCACGACCCATAACTTTTTGATTTTTCCATAGACAGAGTTGTATGGGTTTATTTGCACAAGAAAATAACTTAAAAATATTATTTTTTTACATCTTAGTCTGAGAGCTGTTTTTTTGCATAGCATATTATAGCATTTAGTGGGAACATTTTGTGATATATACAACTTTTTGATCACTTGATATTTAATTATTTGTGAGACGAGATGAACAAAAATGGCAATTCTGGCATTGTTCTTTTTCACTTCTTTTTTGTGGCAGGATAAATAATGAAATATAGTACACCAAAAAACCTAAGGCCATGACCCAAAGCAAAGTGTGAGGTTCCAAAGCACAAATAGAAGTAAAAAAACCCCTCTGAATTAGAACCAAGATAATTGCAAAAATAAATATAACCTTTATTAAATATAGATTTAAAAACATACATGTATAAAACACAACAGACACAGAGACAGGCTGATGGATAAGTCATCAAGGAAACCCCCATGATAGGAGAAAAGATTAACAAATAGAAATAGTAGTCTCGAAAAGTTGCAATTTGTTACCATCTTTTCAGTTAGCCATTAAAAGGTATCAACCACTGAGGACTCTCAAATTGAAATATTTTTATTACCAAATGGAAACATTTAAAAAAAATACACACATATTACTTTTTGCATACCTGTTTTCCTAAACTAATTTTGCAAACGTACACCCCATGACAAGTCTTCAAACTTCTGTCTCATTTTGTTTTCTGGGCAAATACTTACCTGCCAGCAGAGCATTTTTGGTTATGGCCTTTTGTCATTTGATGGAGAACAGTGATTAAAAATAAAACTAAAATATCCAAAAAGATACACTCGTTTTCCATTTTGCATACCTGTTATACTAGTACAATGTGAAAAGCATACACAAAACAACAATATAGGAGGGGGCTGGAGACAGCAAGGCTAGGGGGAAGCCACCCATGACCGGGGGTTGGCCTGGAGGCTTTACCCCACCCCCCTTTTGTTTGGTTTTGAATAGTGGGATTCTGGGATTGGGTAATGGGAAGATGGGGGCGGGTAGCTGGAAGGGGGATATATAAGGGAAAAGTGTGGGAAAACGGCCATTCCCATTGGAACAGCAGAGGCAATCACCTGTCATGGCGTCCGTGGAATCCTTGGTGAGCCAGCTTCAGGATGTCGCACGGTCAAGAAGAGGTGGATGGCTGGAGGCCCAGCTGTCCGCATTGCTGGGAGCTGCAGGAGTTTCGGAGGCGCAGGACGGAGGCGGTAGAAGAAGCAGGAGAACCCGGCCCCCAGAGAGACTATCCCCAGAGGTATCAGCACAGAACAGGCGCAGGCCCCGGAGCCCCTCAGGGGACCCTGCGGGGGGAGAGCAAGATGGCGCGGTTCCTGCCTGCCGCTCTCGCCCCGGCAGGAATCCATCCAGCCAGCCTGTTGCTGTTGTTCGACGCGGAGCGCGGTCTAAACCGGAAGTCAGGGCCACGCCGGAAGTGAGGGCCACACCGGATGTTCGGCACGACGTAGGAGCGACGAGGGACACAGAGGTTCCGGTCTCAGACGAGCGACGCAGGCGCAGCGCACCTGCGACGCGCAACGCATCTGCGACGCGCAACGCAGCTGCAAGAGACGACGCAGCTGTGATGCTATCAACGTCGGGGGCCTGAATGACTATCGTGGGAGCGGAGACGGGAACGGCAGGCACCACTGGCGATGTTCTTGTCGGGGTGCCTGCTGGGAAGGCCATGAGGACACCAAGGAGGCGAGCATCGGCGGGCAGGCAGCAATCCGGGCATCCATGGCTGCTTGGCTCACAGGGAAGGCGCAGAGGAGAGGGAGCGGTGGGCAGCAACATTGAGCCACCGGGCTGCGTCGGTTATGGCAGCACGGACCAGGCCCGTGCGCCTGGGACTGGTAACAGAAGGAAGCCCGGTTCAACACCCAGGATTGCAAGTCGGTCCGGCGGGAGGCGTTCACCGAGGAGACAACACCCGGCAGCATCCATGACCGTTCAGGTCCCCCCTGGTGACGGGGAGGCCAGGGGCACGGGCCTTGAGCGGCGAATGGAAACAGATGGATCCGATTCCAGCAGCGACAGGGGCGGAAGAACCGATCATCAGGACTCAGGATTTACGGCTGGCAGGGACACAACACCTGCGCAGCGGCGTGAGTATAACTCCATGTCTTGTTTGTCGCCCGCAGGGGCAGCTTCACTGGGGGGAGTTAGCGGTCCTTCTGTTGCCTCAGAGGGGAGGTGTGTAGCCGGTCTGGGAGGGACGGAGGTATCGGGAATTAGGGAAATCTTAAATAGTATGTCGCAGGTTCTTCTGAGAATGGAGAGCGCAGCAGCAGTGGGTCAAGGGCATCTCCAACAGAAGCCTGGTTACCAGGCCAAGAGGTGTCGCTTCAACCCAGTGGTGTGGTGGTAGGGTCTGCGGTTGGTGCAGAAGGGGCAGTTGCTGGGGTTTCTGTATCGGTTCAGATGGAGAAGGACAAGGGCGATACGGTGAAGTTGGATGACAGGGCAAAGGGGGAGGTGTATGTGTGCTTCGAGGGGCCATTAGGAGCACATTTAAAAAAAAAGGTGAAGGAGAAAATTTGGCGTGACGAATACGTGAAAATTTTCTTCCTCCTTCCCCTGGAGAAGTTTAATTTGGACAGGGGGAAAAAAGACGAAAAGGAGGAGGAGGAGAAGCGGAGGTGGCGCTTGATACCTCAAACTTTTACGAATTGGCTTCAAGCATTTGCGATTTTGGCCGGGGTCATAGGGGAAAAGTTTCCTGGAAATTGCTCAGGCTTATTTTGTTATTTGGATGCCATCGGGGAAGCGCATCATAATTATGGGGGACAAACTTGGCTGAGGTACGATGAGCAATTTAGGCAGAGGAAAGCGGTACGGCCCGAGATTAAGTGGGACCAGAAAGATATTGGCCTTTGGTTAAAGGTGATGGCTCCCGCTAGATACGGGCAGTCCTTTCACGGGAGCGGAGGAAGTGGGAGTCAATCGGCAGGAACAAGTGGAGGTAGTCAGGGAGCGCAGGGAAGTAAAGAAAAATCAGGAACGTGCTGGCAATTTAACGACGGCCAGTGCAAATACGGAGCAGGCTGTAAGTTTAAGCACGTTTGTTCCCATTGCAACGGGAGCTCCCATGGGGCGGCAAAATGTTACAAAAAAGGAAAGGGGAGAATTTCTGTGGGTCCCGGTCAAGGGGGTGACTCCAGTGAATCTGGAAAAGATGGCCCCCTTTCTAAGTAGATATCCTGATCAATTGAAGGCCAGGATTATTGGGGATGGTTTTTCAGAGGGTTTCAAGATCCCGTCACCCGACCATAAAGTTCCTTTTTCAGTTAAGAATTTAAGGTCTGCTTTGTTGCATCCAGAAGTTGTGGAGGTTAAGTTGGCAAAGGAGGTGGAGTTAGGTCGTATGGCGGGGCCGTTTCATAGCTTGCCGGTTGAAGGTGCGGTCATTTCTCCTCTGGGGGTAGTGCCTAAGAAGGAGCCGAACAAATTTTGCTTGATTCAGCATTTGTCATACCCAAAAGGTTGTTCGGTTAATGACGGTATAGCCCAGGATTTATGTTCAGTTGAATACACATCATTTGATGCGGCTGTGTCATGGGTTCGGAGGTACGGGCCTGGGTCATTGATGGCAAAAACCGACATTGAGTCAGCGTTTCGGCTCCTTCCTGTTCACCCGGCTAGCATTCCACTTTTGGGTTGTTTTTGGAACAAAAGTTATTACTTGGATAGGTGTTTGCCTATGGGTTGTTCTATTTCATTCTCATTGTTAAAACCTTCAGTACTTTTTTAGAATGGGTGGTTAGGGATGTTGCAGGAGTGCAGTCTGTTATCCACTATCTTGATGATTTTTTGTTTTTGGATCTCCCAGATTCTTTGGTATGTGGTAATTTGTTAGCACCCATGAAGTGGGTTGCTGAACGCTTTGAGGTCCCTTTGGCAAAAGAAAAGACCGAGGGGCCTTGTATGGTTTAAAGTTTTTTAGGGATTCTAATTGATACGGAGCACATGGAGTGTCGATTGCCAGAAGAAAAATTGTTGTTACTCAGGCAGGAGGTTGAGGGAGTTGGAAAACTGCGTAAGGTGACATTGAAGGAGCTCCAGTCGATGCTAGGGAGATTGAATTTTGCCTGTAGGATCATGCCGATGGGTAGAATATTCTGTCGTAGGTTGTCAAGGGCAACGGCGGGAGTGCGGGCAGCGCATCACTTTATTCGCTTGAATAGAGAGCACAGAGAGGACTTGGGGGTGTGGAAGCGCTTTTTGGACACTTACAATGGCAGGTCGTTGATTCAGCAGGAGTTTCTGAACAGCTTTGATTGCGAGATTTACACGGACGCGGCAGGTGGAGTTGGATATGGAGCTTTTTGTAGGGGAAAGTGGAGCGTCGGTAAATGGCCCGATGCTTGGAAGGAGAGGGGTCTTACAATGAATCTCGCTCTTTTGGAATTATTCCCAATTGTAGTTGCGGTCTCGATTTGGGGTGAGTTCTTTTTGAATCGGAGGGTCAGGTTCCATTGTGATAACATGGGTATAGTAGCAGTGATTAACAGTTTATCGGCCTCGTCTCCTCCGGTTATCAAGCTGGTTAGGGAACTGGTGCTACGGTGTTTGGAACTGAATGCATGGGTCTCGGCGGTACATGTGCCCGGTGTTCAAAACTCTATAGCGGATGCTTTGTCTCGTTTCCAGTGGGAGCGTTTTCGTTCTCTGGCACCAGAGGCAGAAGTTGCAGGAGTGGAATGCCCTTCGCAGTTGTGGCAGATGGTTTTGGAAGAGCTGGAAGATTGATTCAAGAGTCGGTGGCAAGTTCAACCTGGGCGGCTTATGAGACATCGTGGCGAGTATGGCAAAGCTGGGTGTCTCAGTGGGGGGCATTAGAGAGTGATGAGGATAGGACTTTGGCGGTTCTGTTTTTTGTAGGTAAGGCTGCGGATTTAGGGTGGTCGTCATCCAGAATTAGCAAATTTATAGCCGGGCTGGCTTTTGGTTTTAAGTTGCAGGGTTGGACTGATGTCACTAGATCATTTTTGGACAGGCAGACACTCAGAGATTTTCAAAAGGGTAACAAGATTTGTGATAAGCGGAGACCAGTAACGTTTGGCATGTTAGAAAGGTTAGGTCTGGTTTTGGAGAGCATTTGTTGTTCTGTTTTTGAGGCGACGCTGTTTAAGTTAGCCTTTGCCTTAGCATTTTTTGGGGCGATGAGAGTAGGGGAGTTGGTTGCCCCCAGCAAAAATAGGGAAGGAGGGCTATTGGCCGAAGACATGAGTTCTTGGGCCTGGGGCATTGATTTTTGGATTAGATGGTCTAAAACTGATCAGATTGGTAGAGGTAAGAGGGTCGTTTTAGGAAAAATAGAAGGGGATCTGATGTGTCCAAGAAGGTGTTTGGAGGCTTATTGGCAGTTGTGGACAGGGAGATCCGGCCCACTCTTAAATCATTGTGACGGGTCATTTCTTTCCCGTTTCCAATTTATAGCGGTCTTAAAAAAAGGGGTGCAGGAGTTGGGCCTTAACCCGGAGGTTTATGGTTCGCATTCCTTTAGGATTGGCGCAGCATCTGAGGCTAGCAGGCGCGGCTTGGGGGCGGAGGTGATAAAACGGATCGGAAGATGGAGTTCAGACCGTTATTTGACATATGTTCGCCACTAGTTGATACAGTACTTTGTTAGTTGTATAACAGTCGTTGAAAATGCTTGTTTATCATTCTTTTAGGTGAAGTTCCCACCTTAGCTTGGATTCTTGGACACTCATACGTGCATTGGGGGGCACGGCGGGCCGATGTCAGGCGTGACGGTAGGCAATTGGGCTTTCCGAGGGCACAACTGATTATTAGGTGGCTAGGTTTTAGGGGCATGCTATGGAGCCGGTTTTTGGGGGAAGTTCATAAGGCTGCGAGATTGGACAGAGTACCGGAGATTTTAGTTGTGCATCTGGGGGGGAACGATTTAGGGGGAAGGCCGGTAAGGGAGTTGATTCGGGATATCCGTTTCGATTTATTGAGATTGTGGACTTCGTTTCCGGGGGTTATAACAGTGTGGTCGGATATAGTCCCCAGGAAAAAATGGCGGGCGGTCAGATCGGAAAAGGGCATAAACAGGGCACGGATAAAATTAAATAGGGCGGTGTCTAGCTTTGTGTCCAGAAATGGGGGCATAAGTGTTAGGCATTTGGAGTTGGAATCTGGAGTCGGAAATTTGTGGTTGGAGGACGGGGTACATCTCAATGATATTGGCATGGATCTTTGGGCTCTTTCAATTCAGGAGGGGATTGAGAGGGCATTGGTGGCTTTGGGGCACGCATGAGCCTGAGGTTTCAGGGCTGTTTGTGGTTGGCGGAGGGTGGGGTTCTTGGAGTTGGTTAAATTGAGTGGGGAGGTGATCTGGCAGTCGGTTATGGGCTCTGGACGGGGTTTTACCTCGGGAGCATTTTGGTAGTTGGTTGGCCTGCCACAGAACGTGGAGGTCTTTTGGTGCCCTCGAGCTGGTGATGAACGGCTGGGGGTAACATGGTGGTGCAATGTTATAGTGAATTTAAAGCCAGATCTATTAGCTCCAAGAACCCTCCCTCCTTATATATATATATATATATATATATATATATGGATATATATATATTGGTATACTGATATTTTATTTCATTGTTATTTGTTGTTTGTTAATAAACGGCCGCTGTGGCCACAATTTATCCAACAAATAACTTGTTGTGGAGTTTTTATTTCAGGGGATGGGATCATGGGATCGCTGGGTATGTTGGGCAGAGTGAAGGTCAGGTAGTAAAACCACACTGGGCCATAACAGGTCATGTTGCCTTGATGCATTTGTCTTCCTGGGAGTTTATCTGCCATCTAATCTTCCTTTTTGGCCAGCAAGATTTAATTTGGCTACCAAAAATTAGGAAAAAAACCCTACATCTCCAAATTTAACTGTGCAGGTCTGTTTCCTCACATCAGTTTAAGTTGTCAAATTTGAGACCCTACACTGCACACCAATTCTATGGGCACATAAATGTGCTTTAGAGTTTTTGGGAGTCATACAGTATGTACCTACCATTTCTTCTTCATTCCTTTTTGTTAAAGGTTGGACAAGTGTGGTTAAACACTTTTGTAAATGAAATAGTGTACAAAACTGGCACTGGCAATGGATGGGGTTGTGTGAAGGAAAAAAAAAACATACCATTGCAAGGCATCAGCAGCCATCTGGGCAATAGTACTACCAAATACAGGTCTCAATTGTCCTCCTGTGTTTCCAGCAAGCATATGATTGTACAGGGATCAGGGGACATAATGAGATATCTCTAGTCTTGATCACAGCATGATAATTTCACCTTTAACAGAGACACTAGCCGAGTCAGTCCACCTCATGTGCACCTGCAGCACTTAATTTTTTACATAGTGGACTTTCAATTCTGACAAAAACACCTCTATCCGTAAGCCCATTCATTCCCTAACTCAGAGAATCTTGTGTGCTAAAGAAGATATTTGACAAGAACACCTTCTTCCAGATTACTTATTGGATGAGATGAACTATTAGCTTTTGCACTTGGATGACGTAGGGCTGGAGGAGATGAAAGACATAATTCAAACACCTAGCTGTTACGCTCGTGCCCGTACTGATTGGCGTGAGCGAGATTAGTGATCCCACTGTACCATGAACCGAGGAGTGCCTGGAGGGGCGTAACTAAGTATCAACCCGGTCTGACCAAGGTCGCATGGCGGCTCAGTCGACTCCGTGAACCAGGGAGGAACCGAGCAGAGGGACCAGGTGCTACTCCAGGTCAGACCCCGGTCACAGCTGTTGACCCACACCGGGGAATTCAGGAACAGGCAGGTTAGCTGGTAAGCAGACAGGTGGGTACTGGCAGGCAAATCTGGTATGATGGCAGGTGGGTACTTAGCAGGCACGGCTGGTATATAGGCAGGTGGGTACTGGCAGGCGCGGCTGGTATGCAGACAGGCGGGTGCTGACAGGCACGGCTGGAATGCAGACAGGCAGATACTGGCAGGTAAGAATGCAGGCTGGATAGGGACCAGTACAGACTGGGATACAGGAACAAAACCGCAGGTGCGGTGGACTAGCAGAGCAAAACCGCAGGTGCGGTGAACAAGAAGAGCAGAGCAAAACCGCAGGAGCGGTGAACAAGCAGAGTGGAGCAAAAACTGCAGGTGCAGTGAGCAAGCAGAGCGGAGCAAAACCGCAGGTGCGGAGAACAAGTAGAGCGGAGCAAAACCGCAGGTGCGGAGAACAAGCAGAGTGGAACAAAACCGCAGGTGCGGTGAGCAAGCAGAGCGGAGCAAAACCGCAGGTGCGGTGAACAAGCAAAGTGGAGCAAAACCGCAGGTGCAGTGAACAAGCAGAGCGTAGCAAAACCGCAGGTGCCGTGAGCAAGCAGAGTGGAGCAAAACCGCAGGTGCAGTGAACATGCAGAGCGGAGCAAAATCGTAGGTGCGGTGAACAAGCAGAACAGAGCAAAACCGCAGGTGCAGAGAACAAGCAGAGCGGAGCAGAACCGCAAGTGCGGTAAACAAGTGAAGCAGAGCGGAACCGCCGGAGCGGTGAACAAGCAGAGCAGAACAGAACCGCAGGTGCGGTAAACAAGTGAAGCAGAGCGGAACCGCCAGAGCGGTGAACAAGCAGAGCAGAACAGAACCGCAGGTGCAGTAAACAAGTGGAACAGAGCGGAACCGCCGGAGCGGTGAACAAGCAGAGCAGAACAGAACCGCAGGTGCGGTAAACAAGCGGAGCAGAGCGGAACCGCCGGAGCTGTGAACAAGCAGAGCATAACAGAGCAGAAGGTGAAGGCAGACAGGACAGGGCTCTGTTCACATGGAACAGACTGGAAAATACAGGAAGATGGTTAGAACACAGGAGGTAGATAAGGAGTCAGGGAAAGGGGACAAGAAGAACCAGATACACACAAGATACTTACAATGAAGTAGCGAGTGGACACAAAACTCACAAACAGAAGTACAGAGACAACGAGTTGGAGTTAGGTGCAGGTTCAGACACTGCAGGCAAAGGGAAGGTACGGACATAGAGAGAAACAAGTAACGGGCTAGGACACTGTTCAGACAGGAAATGAGCCGGGAACAAGACACAGGAACAAGCCTGGGAACTCAGCCCCCAGGGTGGCGGAAACAGAATAGAGGTCAGAGATACAGGTAGCGGCCCTGGGTACTCGGCCCCCAGGGTGGCGGAAACAGACTAAAAGTCACAGGTACAGGAAAAGGCCCTGGGTACTCAGCCCCTAGGGTGGCGGGCAGACTAGAGTCAGGACAGGACCTGGCACCTTAGTTGCAAAAGACAAACTGAGTGAAAGTGTTGCTCAGGCACCTCCTACTGGGTGGAGGGGGTTTAAGTATCCAGTGACTCACAGCAATAGGCTGGGGACGCATTAGGACTGTGCACAAAGTAGCTATAAGAAACAAGCAGAAAGCCGCGCCGACGCCCTAAGCAGACAAGAGACCTGGACACAGCAGGTAATGGAGCAAAGAGTGCAGCATTAACTGACAGGTAAGATTGCGGTCTTGCATGGTGGGAGGTGGTGCACCATGCAAGCACGCTGCCAGGGATGTTACACTAGCTATGTTGACGGCCTTGATGATAGAAGTGCTGACAGTGATACTGGTACACTAAGTAAAGGCAAATCTAGAGGTGGGAAAATGGGGGATGGGACAAGGAGCTCAGCAGATTTCTCACACAGAGGCTCACACAAGACGTGGGAACATGATTGGTGTGCCAAGGAGATGTTATTATCACAGGATGATGTTGGCCTCAACAATACACAGCGGAAGTGATGTGTTGCCTAAAGATTGCATGCCAGATTAAGAGTAGATGATACTGCATGTGCTGTTAACGAAGGAGGCTCAACAGCATCTAAAAGCTCTGGTAGTGGTTCTTGCGGTGGCTAGTCCTACATGAGGACATCTTGGATATGGGAGTTCTTTTGCATGTTGGAAACAGAGAAATATTGGGAAGTTTGCATGCTCTGCAGCAGGAAAATAAGATATGGATGTCCAGGCTTGAATAGAATAGGAAATATGGCTCTCCAACAGCTCATGAAGTGACATCACCTGCTCATTTGGGAAAAGCAAGCTGACCAGGATTCTGAGCAAGGCTCAAGTTGTCCTTCTACTCCCTTTCCTCATGCTTGCCTTTCTGGTAGCCTCGCCTCATCTTGAAGTAGTAATGGGCAGTGTCATCATCATTGTCATGCACAAATACTGCTTGTGGTACTTTGAGTACTCTCTCTCTTTCTCTGTTACACTTCCAGACATCCATCCTCAATTGTGTCTTGAGGATATAAGCATATGCTTCCAGTCATTCATTTGTGTGCCAGCTCAAATCCCACTTTGTCAATTTGTCGATGGTGCAGACAATACGTGTCGTCTCTCTGGTGTGTGGTTGTGTATGTGGCGTTCTCCACTTACTTCGAACCATCCAATCGCGGCTGTCTCCAGGCATTTCTCTTCTGGGACCAGGGCAGCAATAAATTCAGAGGACACGAGGTTCTTAACCATAACTTGAACTTTACTTGGGGAAGAGGAATATGTACAGTATTTACAGGCAGATATAATGGATAAGGCCCGACAGGTTATTATCTCCCTCACAGGCGCTGGCAACATCTTCAGCCCTGGTTCCCTCTTTAAGTGAAGCATCTCTGTGACTCTAATCTCTAGCCCAAGAGACTCTTCTGCAATACCAACAGTGATCTGGATCCGATATCTCCCCCACGTCTTAGCCTGGAGTCCTATTTATCTTCCTCTGCTTCCTGCAGACTAGAAGTGCCCTGGGTCCTCAATACCTCTGAGTTTCTCCGGCTGGCTAACAGGACTCCTGCGCAGGGAGACTTTTGCACTATTGATCCCACTGTCTGAGGGTATGGAGCTCCTGTCTACAATAGCAGCCACATATAGTCAGGCTGCCTAAACAGTTCACTGTCCTATCTCTTACTGATCATCACTTCCTGCTTCTGGAAACTAAGCAGGGATTTTTCCTAAAGTGCCCACCCTCTGTGTGCTGTCATAACACAGCATTAACCCCATCACTGTCTGTAACACTGCTAGCAGACTCAACCTGGCATCTGCACCCAGGACAGTGGCATCTTGTGGCTGATTACAGGTACTGCAGCCCACAAGGAATTATGCCAGGAACAAGCTCTACAAAGCTCAAGGCTTAATCAGGGCACTAAGTTCCCCCTCTACTCTACTGACTGGACCACTGAAGCTAACCCCTTAGCTTGGCCTACCAACAGTTCAGAGAGGTCTAACAATAGGGACACTTCCTTTAACTACTTCAGTGCCAAGGGAAGGCTACGTCCTTCCCCACTATTACATTCCCCCGCACTTTAATGTTGGTTGTCCCCGACCACACTAAACAATCAATACATATCAACAGCTATAACATCATATCACATTACTACATTTACTAAAACATTTTAGTACACAACTGGTCCTGAAGTCTTCTTCTTGAGTAGGAGACCGGCCCTTCTCGGTTAAGGGCCCCGGAACTGCAATTAAGGACAGTCCATTATCAACTTTCAAACTTCTCAAAGGTACCGGTCCTTCTTGGTAAGGACCCTGGAAACACAATGTCCATGTCCATATTTTTATTTTTCTTCTCAACTTAATTCAATATGGGGCACTCCGCACCCATTGGGAAACAGTCCCAGAAGTAGGACCACTGCTGGTGGGTGCTAGCGAAGGAAGAGGTGAAAGGTCAATGGACCTTTTAGCCAGCTAGCTCACTTCTTCCGGGCCTCCCTCCGCTCCTTCATGAAGGCGGCCCATGCTGTGGACGAAGGTGGCTTCTTCCACCTCCAAGGCTGGTCAGGGTACCGGCTGGGCCCCGGGCCCTCATCCGAGGATGTGGCACTGCGACAGCCAACCTGGGTAGGGCCGTAGCTGGTAACTGTGAAATTGTGCACCACATTACTGGCGCCAGCCTGAAATCTTCCAGCAGCTCCTTGCTCAACTGCCTCAGCCCCTCCTGGGTATTTAATTGCTGAATCAGCATCAGGCATCTCACTGGGAGAGTCGGCTCTACTGCAGCTCGTGGTGTCTTCCTCCTCTTCACTTACAATGTCTCCCCACTACTGTTTCCTGGATTCGTCCTCCTGCAGGACGCCGGCCTTGGGAGGGGGCAGGAATCCTTTCGGGGCTTCTCTAGCCCAGCGCTGCAGGGCCTCTCTCTTGGCCCTTCACCGAAAGACCTCCTCGTCCTTCTCAAGGACATCTTCCCACTTACACGGTCGGGTGAGTGCAGCCGCATACCACCCTCTGGAACACTTGCACTTAACGAAGTGCACTATGTCTCCCACACGTAGATTGTGAAAACGATCAGGCAGATAATCTCGCTTAATTACCTCACGAGTAATGAACACCTTGTGCTCGGTCCATTCTTCCTCCAGGAATCCGTACCCCTCACGGATGTGGAACTCAAGGTATTGTCCCCGAGTCTGGGAAGCCTCCACCGACTCCCTCCGCACCGCGTTGGACCCCTCCAGCCAGCCCCTCAGGAAGGTATCAGTCCATCACCGCTGTTCTTGTGGCGTCATCGGGGGGTTGTGGGTAGTCCACCTCAGACTACCGAGCTCGGCGTACCGCTTTGCTGAGGGGGCGTTTAGGGTCTCTAGTGCCAACTGCCAGAAATTTTCCTGTGCGGCCTTCCTTCTAGGAGGCCTCGCCTCCGCATCAGCCTCTTCAGGCCTAGGGGCCTCGGCCGCTGCCCCGGGAGTTGTCACTAGCGGCTCCGCAAGCGGGACCAGCCACCAGGGTATAGGCCGCTCACCTCCATCAGGCCATGCTGTGGCAGCTGCTTCGGCCCCACCGGGATGTCCTTCGCCCTCCGCCGAGGAGGAAGCATCTTCCGGCATCTGGCTCCAGCTATACACACGCAGTTCATGAATGAGCAGACCCATCTCCGGGTCAGGCCTAGTAGACCACTGGACTGCCACTGGTAGCAAGGGCAAAGACTCACGGGCAGCGCCCGCGAGTGAGTGGCTTCCGGCTACGGCCCCTGGGGTGGTAAGCTTCAGGAGTTCCTCCTCACCGCTCGTCTCAGGCATGGCATTCGCTCCTCTGGCTGCCATTTTCACAGAGCGTCCGCTGCAGCACCCTCTTCTCCTCGTGCGCGTGACAGGAAATGGCACTGGTCGCTTACCAGTGATGCGCGTCCTGCATGTCCAACTCCTCCTCTTTCTGGGCCGGCCTTCTGATGCGACCGCCGCGTCACTCTCGCCAGCTCCGCCTTCAGCTGCGCCCCTTCTCTATGCGTGCTGATATTCACTGGGCCGGACTTCGCTTTGCGCCGCGCCCTCTTCTTCACTGGACGTCCCATCCTGGGACGCATCTTCACTGCTGGGCCCATCCTTTTTTGAGCCGGAATTCGTAGGGGCTGGACATCTTTTCGTGCTCTCCGGCGCCGTCCACTCCCACGATAGGTGGTTCTTCTCCTAGACTTTACCGCCACTGTCACCATCTTGGAATCCATGCTTCGGGCCGCCATCTTGGGTTGCATGCCTTCCAACACCTT
The DNA here is from genome assembly GCF_046119375.1 of Phyllobates terribilis. Classification (NCBI taxonomy): domain Eukaryota; kingdom Metazoa; phylum Chordata; class Amphibia; order Anura; family Dendrobatidae; genus Phyllobates; species Phyllobates terribilis. The sequence continues at coordinate 453,327,636 of NW_027362763.1, read as the reverse complement.
CTCCTCAGTGTTCTGCGTCGGCTCTTCCCCGTTTTCTTCATGCGAGGAGCTCGCATCCTGCCGACTATGCCAAATGTAAGGTGCCCCAGCGAGGTAGTCGTGGGCGAGTTGTAGCCCCTGCTTGCTCTGGCACCCTACAGACAATACGTGTCCTCTCTCTGGTGTGTGGCTGTGTATGTGGCGTTCTCCACTTACTTCGAACCATCCGATCGCTGCTGTCACCAGGCATTTCTCTTCTGGGACCAGGGCAGCAATAAATTCAGAGGACACGAGTTTCTTAACCATAACTTGAACTTTACTTGGGGAAGAGGAATATGTACAGTATTTACAGGCAGATATAATGGATAAGGCCCGACAGGTTATTATCTCCCTCACAGGCGCTGGCAACATCTTCAGCCCTGGTTCCCTCTTTAAGTGAAGCATCTCTGTGACTCTAATCTCTAGCCCAAGAGACTCTTCTGCAATACCAACAGTGATCTGGATCCGATATCTCCCCCACGTCTTAGCCTGGAGTCCTATTTCTCTTCCTCTGCTTCCTGCAGACTAGAAGTGCCCCGGGTCCTCAATACTTCTGAGTTTCTCCGGCCGGCTAACAGGACTCTTGCGCAGGGAGACTTTTGCACTATTGATCCCACTGTCTGAGGGTATGGAGCTCCTGTCTACCCTAGCAGCCGCATATAGTCAGGCTGCCCTTACAGTTCACTGTCCTATCTCTTACTGATCATCACTTCCTGCTTCTGGAAACTAAGCAGGGATTTTTCCTAAAGTGCCCACCCTCTGTGTGCTGTCATAACACAGCATTAACCCCATCACTGTCTGTAACACTGCTAGCAGACTCAACCTGGCATCTGCACCCAGGACAGTGGCATCTTGTGGCTGATTACAGGTACTGCAGCCCACAAGGAATTATGCCAGGAACAAGCTCTACAACACTCAAGGCTTGATCAGGGCACTAAGTTCCCCCTCTACTCTACTGACTGGACCACTGAAGCTAACCCCTTAGCTTGGCCTACCAACAGTTCAGAGAGGTCTAACTACAGGGACATTTCCTTTAACTACTTCAGTGCCAAGGGAAGGCTACGTCCTTCCCCACTATTACACAGTCACTGCCATATCACCTGCCATATAACCAGAGAGAATACGCATGGACAATACATGAGTTTCACAGTCTACTGAGTGAATGATTTGAGCAGCAGCAAAGCACCACCTCAACCAAGATAGGTGGTGAAGCCTCCATGGCTGGGTGTTACATTCTTCCACCGTTAGGAGTCAATTATCTGTCTTCTACACATTTTCCGCAACCTGCTCATCACACATGGCCCCATACCTGACAGCAACAAAGCACAACATTGCATCCACTCACTTCCTTCAATTGTTAAAGAGAATCTGTCACCACATTTGACGTATCTAAACTATTAATATGGGCATACAGGTTATAGAATGCTGAAAAAGTGATACCTGTATGCTTCATATCAGATGCCTTTTTGATAAATCAACTTTTATCACTTTATTTAATTGACCTCTTCGAGGCTATGGGGAGGATATTGCCTGGAATATAACTCCACCTTCAGAGCTTATTTTAAATAGAATGGGGAGTTACCAGTGTGATGTGTTATGGCCGCTCTCTGTTTTCCTGATCTCAATGCAGAGCTGCGTGTGATTATACCTGACACATCTGCAGGTTCCTCTCACTGCTTCAGCTTCCATCTCACAGGTAGACAGGGTTACAATAATGTTGCAATACAGCAGAGCTCAGAGAAAAGTAAAAAATGTGTTTGCAAGAAGACAAATTTAATTTCTCCTTGTTTGTGTTAGTTACTTGTCTCACAATATTAACACCCCCTTTTATTTAAAATAAGCTCTGGAGGCAGAGTTATCTTTCAGGAAACATCCTCCCCATAGCCTGGAAGAGGTAATTTATATAAAGTAATAAAAGATGATTTATCCACATCAAGGCATCTGATATGAGTAATACAGGTATCATTCTTTTCAGCAGTCTGTAACCTATATGTCCATATTAATAGTTTAAATAGGTTAAATGTGGTGACAGACTCCCTTTAAGTTCAAGCAAGGTAAAACTGTTTTACAGCTTAAGAGTTGCAGCTGTGCATCAAGCAGAAATATCTCATTGGGTGGTTCCCTATCAGAAGCAACTGGGTCACAATGCATGGAACATTCTGACTTCCATATATTTGGACAAGAGGTTCCCAGTAGAGCACACATCCTCTTTTTAAATGTTCCTGCCTGAAGAAGGTGGTGGCCATGGTGAGGAAAGTATCTAATCATTTCAATCTTTCCTATGTGTAAAAGCACATGTTCCCGGCTTTGCAAAAACAGAATGATCTGTCTGAATGCCACCTGATTTGTAATGTTGCAACCTGCTGGAATTCTATGCTCTATTTGATAGAGAATTTGTATGGACAGAATAGCGGTGACAGATTACATCATGCAGCATTCAAACTGGAGCTTGGGTTATTTTGAAATCCACTATTGATAGCTAGTGAGTGACGCATGATGCCTAGTAAAGCCCTTTGAGGAGGCAACAATATTTGTCAGTAAAAGAGTAAGTATGGAGTAGTGTTAGTTTGTGGCATGAAAGATGTGAACTTTCTCATATTTATCTTGGAAGAAACACTCACCAGGATGCAACATGGATGGTTCAAGAACAGAAACATGTACATGTTCATCACCACACTGTGGCTATTGGGAACCCTCAAGGTCCATGTTGCATGCAGTAGGATGTGGAGGAGGAAGGGAATAGAAGGAGCAGCAGCAGCAGCTAGAAGGGGGACAATGAATTATCTCAGCCATTGGAACAAGGCAAGGCTGGTTTTGAGAGTGAAAAAGACAATAAAAATTATTCTGGCCATGTCAACTAACCGTTGCAATGGGTATGAAAAGTGGACGAACAGATACCTCCATCATACTGGCAAGCATAACAAGCTGTATGCTCAATTGCAATTGGGATGACAGATATATATTTAGTATCAAGCAAAGGGATGATTATCGGTTTGCTATGCTTTTAGACCCTGGTTATAAAAGCAAAATGGGGACATTTTTTCTGCTTCCTAAAAAGAGTAAAATTTGGCACATTACCAGAATATGCTGCGTTTCTTACTTGGTGAAACTTTTGCTGAGCTGATGCTTGTTGACCATATGTTTTACCAGGAAACCCCCATTTGCTCCCCAGAGTGCCATTGTTTCCCTGCCTGCTAGTCAGCCACACCAGCCACACATCTCCTGTCTGTCCACTGTTTTTTATAGTGTGTGGTAGATTGGTTCACTTGGTAGACACAGGAACACTGTCTCCTTAAATGTTCTGTGGTTTATGAAGAGCACTTCATAAACCATGGCAATGTTAGCAAAACAAACACCGCCTTCCTAGCCTAACAGGAAAAACAAAACATAACGTATGGCACAGTCCTTGTTGCTACATGTAATTGTCTGCTTCAGGAACAAACAACTCAATGTTTAGCTTGTCTTCACATGACAAAACAGCTCCAGACACACCCCAGACCAAATGCTCTAAAAGGCTGGGAATTTATCCTCCTCCCTCCTCCCTCTCTACAGGTGTTTAATTACCCTAGCACTAAAGATGGCTGATTAACCCCTCATTCCTTCATGTGCTGGAACCTTTTTCCTATGTTTAATTACTGGAGCTAACAATCTCAGTGCTACATACAGTTGAAACCATAAGTTTACATACAATATATAAAAAGACTCATATGCATGTTTTTCTCAATATCTGCCAATAATTTTCTTCTAATATTTGCCAAATGCCAGAATAATGAGAGAGAGAATGTTTTAAGGCATTTTTATTATTTACAGAAAGTCAAACGTTTGCATGCACTAAGATTACTATGTCTTTAAACAATTCTGGACTGCCCATATGATGATGTCATGTGTTTGGAAGCTTTTGATAGTTTTTTTGGCAGGATCTGAGTTAATTAGAGATGCACCCGTAGATGTATTTTAATTGACTCCTTAAACACACTGCTGCTTTGTGTAGCATCATGGGAAAGTCTGAAGAAATCAGCCAAGATATCAGGAAGATAATTGTGGACTTGCACAAGACTTGCTCATCCTTGGGTACAATTTCAAGATACCTGAAGGTGCCTCGTTCATCTGTACAAACAATTATACACAAGTACAAACAAGATGGGAATGTCCAGCCATTATACAGCTCAGGAAGGAGACAGGTTCCTGTGTCAACCAAAGGACAAAAGCAAAAGACCTTGTGAAGATGATGGCGGAAGCTGGTAAGATTGTGTCAATAACCACAGTGAAACCAGTACTGTATCAATATGGGACTACAAGGCCACTCTGCCAGGAAGAAGCCATTACTCCAAAAGAGACATAAAATAGCCAGATTAATGTAATGCACACAGGAGCAACGACCTTAATTTTTGGAGACATGTCCTGTTGTCTGATGAAACAAAAATTGAACTTTTTGGGCATAATGACCAATGTTACGTTTGGAGGAAAAGGGAGATGCTTAGAAGCCTAAGAACACTATCCCAACTGTGAAACACGGGGGTGGTAGCATCATGTTGTGAGGTTGTTTTGCTGCAGGAGGGACTAGTGCACTTCACAAAATATATGGCATCATGAGAAAAGAAGATTATGTGGCAATACTGAAGCAACATCTCAAGACCAGGAAGTTAAAGCTTGGGCAGAAATGGGTCTTCCAAATGGACAATGACCTGAAACATACTGCCAAAATGGTAACAAAGTGGCTTAAGGATAACAAAGTCAATGTTTTGGAGTGGCCATCACAAAGCTCTGATCTCAATCCTATTGAAAATTTATGGGCTGAAAAGGCAGGTGCGAGCAAGGCGACCTACAAACCTGGATCAGTTACACCAGTTTTGTCAGGAAGAATGAGTCCAAATTCCGACCAACTATTGTGAGAAGCTTGTGGAAGGATATTCCAAACGTTTTACCCAAGTCATTCAGATTAAAGGCAATGGTACCAAATAGTAATGAAATGTATGTAAACTTTTGACTTTACAGTAAGTAATAAAAATGCTTTAAAACATTCTCTCTCTCATTATTCTGGCATTTGGCAAATATTAAAAATTAGGTAATCCTAATTGACCCAAAACGGGAAAGGTTTATTCTGATTTCTGTCAGATATTGAGAAAAACATGCATTTGTGTCTTTTTATATAGTGTATGTAAACTTCTGGTTTCAACTATTCAAGCACACATATTCTGTGGAATTTTTTGTCATAGCATGTGATTGTTCTGACTGTCAGTTTTCATGTGTTGGCATCTCCACATCCATTTTTATATATTTTAATCTGTATTGTCAAATTAAATTGTCAAATAAAGCCTTTTACGGATATACAATCTTGAGTGGATGTTCAATCTCTTTTGTAGGTATTGTAATAATATGTAAAATAGTTAATAATTTATTAAAATCGGTAGAAGTGTTAAGTCAGGACTCATGAACGTTATGGTTCATAGTTGAATATATTCTTATACTTTTTTTGTCTTAATAAGTTATCTGCATATTAGTCAATGCTCTCACCTTTTGTATGAAGCTGCCCAGATCCCTAATATATCTACATGTCACGGGTGTGTCAGAGGTGACAGACAGTCAACCTCCAGTGGTTTGCAGAAGATCTCCACGTTTGGTAATGCAGACAGTTGCCTAGATAGGGGGCTGTGTTTAGGACCCAGCGACTACCTCCCTTTAGTTTGGGTGTATATATACCTGGTGTGTCTAGGTGGGCGTCGCCGGTTATACTCATTTCTACTTGGAACTTGGCTGAAGCAGCATCATGTCCTCTCTAGAGTCTTGAGGCCGTGTGCCCTGTTGAAGTTCTTCTAAAAGCTAAGTTGTTATTCCCCTGTGTTGTCTTCCCCTTTTGTCTTTAGAGTGCTAGCGGAGGTTGACTAGTGCTCATCTCCTTCCACCCCCAGCTATAGCCTTCCGCCAGGGATAGTAGGGCGAGGCACGTGATCGGCAACAGCTGCGGAGGCTGTATAGGAACATTAGGGGGAGACAGGGTGACGCTAGTCCAGATTAGGAGGTCACCTCTTCCCCCTTTCCCTAGTGTCTACGCTCCATTTCCCTTTCCCCTCTGTTTTGCACTCACACCTGGCATGACTCTCTGTGTTGCACTCACACCTGGCGTGACACTACATGTGTAAATATGAAGAAACCTGAGTATTTGAATATACTGAATTTCATTGCACGACCAATGAAAACATAAATAGGTGAAATAAATAAAAATAAATTTAATAAATATCTTAGAGATTTGTTTAAGCTTCAATATCTTAAGAAGGCATGCTTGTATTTCTAAACTGTGCTCCAACTAGCCATTTATCCCAAAAGATTTGTCTTTGAATTATGGGTATAATTTGTTTAAAAGATTTATAGAAATAATTACACAAGGCTTACAATGTCTTCAGAAGTCTTTAATAAACTGTTCTCTACTTCAAGCATATGTTTTACGTGATGCACATTTCCAAAGGTTGCGACTTCATATTAATTGTCTGATATGCCAGAAATGTCACCTTCAATCATTTTTACTAAGATGATCATAAATTATATTTAGCAAGATATTCATGGTAGTCTTTTCTCTAATGTCTGTTTAAATTCTCTTGGTGGATTGTTATTACTCATAGATTTCTATGTTTCTACCTAATATATTTTATAGAAGTAATTCAAGTATGAAAATGTTATTTCTAGACACTATTGACATATGTATGAATATGAAAGGCAACACAGTTCTATGAACGACTTAGTATAGCAAAGTATTTCTAAAGAAAAGAAAAGACTATGCAGGGTTACTGGAAATCTACTTACGATAAACATCATAACTTCAAACATCTCCACAAGCAGCTTCTAGGAGAGTAGTCATAAACTATGATTTCTAGAAATATTTTTTTTTTGTTTTAAATTGAAATGAACAGATGGGCCAATGGAACATTTAATATTTTTCATTGTTTGAACACATTATTTTTCCCTGCTGAGACTCAAATTTTCAATTTTAAAATGCAAGACCTAAAGCTTATCTTTTAAATATGACATTTTTTTTCCCAAAAGTGGTTTAAGAGAAGTAAAAAAAAAACATAGATTATTTTTTTTCAAAAAACAGTGACCCACCTGTCCATAGGCTGTGTGGTGTATTGTAGCTCAGGTTCATTTACTTCAGTTTAGCTGAGCTACAATGTAGATGTTCTAATCCTGTTCAGCATCAATTTTTAATTAAGTAATGGGCAGAACTAAGCTTTCCCCAGACCCAGTTCCTTTATCTGATACCATAACTTTACTTTCCCCTGTGACCACAATGTTTATATCTCCTGTGATTCAAGAGAATTGGCCCCCAATCAGCCAAAGCTCCAGCAGGCTGCAGAACATTTTGCCAGTCAGGATAGTGGTTTCTTCTCATATCATGCTCTTCAGTTTGCCTGGTAGACATTGATTAGCTCTTTGGAATTTTAGTAAGAGATTTAAAAATTCTCAGGACAAAGGGAATTAAAACCTTTGAAAGGGAGAGTAGTCAGAGCTTGACTAATACTTCACATTTGCCAATGTTACTTTGAAACGAATAGGGAATCCATTCTTGTGTTTTCTAGAATGAGAAAATGCTCTCCAGTTTGATGAGGGTCTTTTATGTGGGAATCCCCTTTATTCCTAATGCCCTACAATGGGTATTATAAAATGGTGTCTCAAACCAGGCAACCCCTTAAACATTGTGAATATTTATTTGTGTGATGTGTCTGAATTGATCTTACTTTATCTATTGTAACTCAAAATTTTTTCACTAGTCCAGTTTTATACTTCATTGGAGAAACACCATGCATTTTGCTTCATTAGAGCATACTGTACACATATAGCAATCTATGATAGACAGCCATTCCCAACCATGCCAAGCTTATAAGTGCTAGGGGTGTTCTAAGAAAATACTATGATAAATTTATGAATTGATCTAACTTTTACCTGCCAAGTCCACTACTGTGGAATGTACCTGTTTAATCTTTTGAACATTACTTTGTTTTGCATAAAAGAACATTAATATTTTCTGATTACTGGATAGACTATATCTTATACTTACACATATTACTAGTACAAATATTTGATATACGGATGTTATATTAAAGTTATGTTGTATTAAAGTGAAAAGGATAGTTGATGGCTAACATATTCACTGACCCATGTAATTTTCTCCCAACTCCCTATCTATTTAGTTTCATAATCTAAGTTTTTTTCTAATATAGTTGCTTTAAAAATTCCCTATCGCTCGTTAACTACAGCTATTGTATTTTTTTTTTTGGTGTCTGGTCTGAATACGATTTGTTTGAGTACCCCAGTGCATATTGGGACACTCAAACAAAGTGTCATCAGGGAGCTGAGGCTGCTGTCACTGTCACAGTCCCTGCTCCCTCCCTGAAACAAAGCGTCATCAGTGATGCTCGTTTCAGGGGCTGTGCTGTCCCTGCTCTGTGCATGCTGTGTCTCCCCTGTGCACAGCGCTGTCCCTGCTCTGTCACTATGTGCAGCATCTGCTCTGATGTCGGCTTATGAATAATAATAAGCCGGCAGTAGAGCGATGTCATTATACCTGGCTGCCCCCTCAGGTGACGTCACTTGTCTCTGCCGGGTATAGTGACACCGCTGTGCTGCTGGCTTATTACTATTCATTTAAGCTGACAACAGACCAGACGCTGCATGCAGGGACTGAGCAGGGACAGCACTGTGCACAGGGGAGGCACAGCAGACAAGGAGCAGGGACTGCACAGCCCCTGAAACAATCATCACTGATGACGCTTAGTTTCAGGGAGGAAGCAGAGGCTGCGACAGTGACAGCAGCCTCTTCCCCATGTTGACTCTTCATTTTAGTATCCCAGTATGCACTGGGTTACTCAAACGAATCGTCATCAGACTGGAAATAGAAAAAAAAAACACAAAAGCAGTAAGACAGTGTAGTCAGCGAAGGTAGGGAATTTTTAAAGTAAACATATTAGAAAATGGCTTAAGATTATGCCATGAAATAGGGAGTGAGGAGAAAATTTACTTTGCCTTTGGACCACCACTTTAAATTTTCAAACATTTTCTGATACACCAAGCAAATTAAATAAGATCACATTTTGTCTCATATTTTTATGGTTATATTATGTATCTATAAAGAAGGCTTCTACCATCTGTGTCATGCTATAATATTCAATGCAAAAACATATTTTAACTTTCAGGTTTACATCAGTAAAACATAAGATAAAAGTGATTTAATGGCCACCATCTGGCCAGAGTGTACGACATCTGTGGCATTTTCCTTTTGCTTCAGGTACACATTAGTATCAAGAATTTAAGTGCTGTTTATATAATCCCCGATAAAGGAATTTTATTTTTTCTGAAAGAGCTTTGGTTTTCTTTATTTCTTACTTTTCATCTTTCAGAATTGTTTAAAGCTGAACTGTCCTAATCCGTCAGATCTTTTTACCAAAAAATATGAAAAAGTAGAATCTCTCTGTAAAAAATAAGCAATAAAAAATATTTGGTTTCAGTTAGATTTTTAAAACATGTCAATTTCTGCTTCTAATCATTATTCAATAAGGATTATGTTCTAAACATTATCATATTTGCAAATACTTCTGTACTATTGTACTGTATTACTTGTAATATTTGTTAGAATGTAAAGGTTATCGAGAATTGTATCCACACTACAGAAGCCTTAACTGTTGTCCTAAATTTTGTTTGTTCTATTATTGTTTAAAATGCATATTTAAGTATTTTCTACAAGAAATATTACATTTCTTTGTGTGCATATTTTATTCCATCAATGTAATAAATATAAAATAGTAACAACTAGTCATAATTTAACTCATTGGCAATGCAGCCACACATGTATTGTGGCCATGTATCATCACTATATAGAATGGGCTTAGGAGTCCTCTCTGTGCAGTGCAGGTACCAGCTATGTTACAAATCCAGAGCACGACAGTAACTGATAAGATAAGATATAGTTCTGGCTCAAAACTTTTAAATACCACTGTCAAGTCTAACAGCAGCCCTTAAAAGGCTTTCAACATTCCACTGTCAATTCGGACATCCATCTTTAAACTGTACGATGCAATCATGGTATATGGATTGATTGACCTGCTGAAAATTCCTGTTTCAGGGCTTCATAGGAGATCATCAATTTCACAATACGCTGAAATACTTAGGTGTTGGAGTGTATTGAATCAAGTGATCACCGGTCTAAGTCCCCTGAGGCTCTAACTAATAATGTAAAAACAATAAAAAAAATAATTTTGTTAAAAAATATAATCCCCCCAAAATATGCATAAAAGTTTAAATCACCCCCTTTATCCTAAACATAAATCGCAAAAATAAAAAAGTAGCATATTGCTTAAACCAACAAAGTAGAAAAATATTTATTCCATAAGGTGACCACTGAAATGAAAAAAAACAAAATATTAGAATTACCATGATCATCACATTTTATATACTCAAAATGTGTGTGAATAAAACTACAGCTTAGCTCGCACTAAATAAGCCATCATACAGGTGTGTTGGCAGCAGAATAAGATTTGATCCACATACAGTACAGACCAAAAGTTTGGACACACCTTCTCATTTAAAGATTTTTCTGTATTTTCATGACTATGAAAATTGTACATTCATACTGAAGGCATCAAAACTATGAATTAACACATGTGGAATTATATACTTAATAAAAAAGTGTGAAACAACTGAAAATATGTCTTATATTCTAGGTTCTTCAAAGTAGCCACCTTTTGCTTTGATGACTGCTTTGCACACTCTTGGCATTCTCTTGATGAGCTTCAAGAGGTAGTCACCGGAAATGGTCTAACAACAATCTTGAAGGAGTTCCCAGAGATGCTTAGCACTTGTTGGCCCTTTTGCCTTCACTCTGTGGTCCAGCTCACCCCAAACCATCTCGATTGGGTTCAGGTCTTGTGACTGTGGAGGCGAGGTCATCTGGCGTAGCCCCCCATCACTCTCCTCCTTAGTCAAATAGCCCTTACACAGCCTGGAGGTGTGTTTGGGGTCATTGTCCTGTTGAAAAATAAATGATGGTCCAACTAAACCCAAACCGGATGGAATAGCATGCCGCTGCAAGATGCTGTGGTAGCCATGCTGGTTCAGTATGCCTTAAATTTTGAATAAATCCCCAACAGTGTCACCAGCAAAGCACCCCCACACCATCACAGCTCCTCCTGCATGCTTCACGGTGGGAACCAGGCATGTAAAGTCCATCTGTTCACCTTTTCTGCGTCGCACAAAGACACGGTGTTTGGAACCAAAGATCTCGAATTTGGACTCATCAGACCAAAGCACAGATTTCCACTGGTCTGTTGTCCATTCCTTGTGTTCTTTAGCCCAAACAAGTCTCTTCTGCTTGTTGCCTGTCCTTAGCAGTGGTTTCCTAGCAGCTATTTTACCATGAAGGCCTGCTGCACAAAGTCTCCTCTTAACAGTTGTTGTAGAGATGTGTCTGCTGCTAGAACTCTGTGTGGCATTGACCTGGTCTCTAATCTGAGCTGCTGTCAACCTGCGATTTCTGAGGCTGGTGACTCGGATAAACTTATCCTCAGAAGCAGAGGTGACTCTTGGTCTTCCTTTCCTGGGGCGGTCCTCATGTGAGCCAGTTTCTTTGTAGCGCTTGATGGTTTTTGCAACTGCACCTGGCGACACTTTCAAAGTTTGCCAATTTTTTTACACTGACTGACCTTCATTTCTTAAAGTAATGATGGCCACTCGTTTTTCTTTACTTAGAATTTGTATTATGTCAAGAAAAAAGCAGCTAACAGTTTATTCAGTAGGACTATCAGCTGTGTATCCACCTGACTTCTGCACAACACCATTTATGGTCCCAACTCCATTTATAAGGCAAGAAATCCCACTTATTAAACCTGACAGGGCACACCTGTGAAGTGAAAACCATTTCCGGTGACTACCTCTTGAAGCTCATCAAGAGAATGCCAAGAGTGTGCAAAGCAGTCATCAAAGCAAAAGGTGGCTACTTTGAAGAACCTAGAATATAAGACATATTTTCAGTTGTTTCACACTTTTTTGTTAACTATATAATTCCACATGTGTTAATTCATGGTTTTGATGCCTTCAGTGTGAATGTACAATTTTCAAAGTCATGAAAATACAGAAAAATCTTTAAATGAGAAGGTGTGTCCAAACTTTTGGTCTGTACTGTATATCTGGTTCTACATGGTTATTTCCATACAGCATTTATCAAAAGTGCCAGATGGAAGTTGATGGAGGAGCTGATGTTTGAGATTAAATTGTTCCCACTTGTCTGGCATAACAGGTGTTAAACCAGAAAAGTTTAGGTGCCAATCTTGAGGCAAAAATCACAGGGTATCATATAACTTTGTGACCCAGGCTAGGACCAGTGCCTGAGAGTAAATGGGGGAAACCACCTCATGGCAACTGATGTATATTTGCATCCATTGTGATTGGTTGAGTTGAATCAGGTTTAAAAAACTAAGCCTGATGAAATGGACCCAGCCTAAAAAATGTTACGGATGTCAGGAAATGGCGACATAAACCATAAACAGTTAAAAATGTTGCTTATAAATCCAAACATAATGATTTAATTTTTATAAAATGTGTTTGTAATATTTTACAGTATTCTGGATTTCACACTGAGAGATCAGAGTCAGATCACGACAGTCAATGGGGTGGCAGCCCTTTAACAGACACAACTTCACCACAACTCATAGATCCAATAGAAAGGCCAAACTCCCAGCAACATGATGTCTCATGTGCATATCGACAGTATCCTGATCGAAATGCTTTGTGTTTTGGATTTACCCTTGACCATTCAAGATTAAGTGATGAAAGACACCATCATGGTCAATCCTGTGAAAGTGGCAGATGTGAAGCTGGTAGATACTTTCTAGGAAGTCCACAAGCTGGAAGAGAGAATTGGTGGGGTTCAAGATCAACTTTGCCTGTGCCTAAGTCATCTCCTGAAAGCAGAGATGGATATGAGAACTCCATGCCACATATAACTTCTGTTCCTAGAGTACATGGTAAGGAGATTTTGCAAATGATATTCCATTAAATCTGTGTGTAAACTATTATGCTATATTAATCAAGTGGAAACTATATTTGAAATTTAGACTTGAATAAATTATTATATGATTATTATGTTGAAGATACTTGCTTTTCAATAGCATTATTATTATTTTATTATTTATTATTATTATAGCACTTTACATGTGAAAAGGGAGTATACATAGCAAAAACACTAACAATAATCTTAACAAAACGCGCCAGCGACTGGTACAGGAGGAGAGAGGACCCTGCCCGCGAGGACTCACAATCTACAAGGAATGGGTGAGGATACAGTAGGTGAGAGTAGAGCTGGTCATGCAGCGATATGGTAGAGTGGTAGTTACTGCAGGTTGTAGGCTTGTTGGAAGAGGTAGGTCTTCAGGTTTATTTTGAAGGTTTCCACGGTAGGTGAGAGTCTGATATGTTGGGGTAGAGAGTTCCAGAGTAGGGGGGATGCACGGGAGAAATCTTGTATGCGATTGTGGTAAGAGGAGATAAGAGGGGATTAGAGAAGCAGATCTTGTGAGGACCGGAGGTTGCATGCAGGTAAGTACCGGGAGACTAGGTCACAGATAGATGGGGGAGACAGGTTGTGGATGGCTTTGTAAGCCAGGGTTAGGGTTTTGAACTTGAGTCTCTGGGCAATGGGGAGCCAGTGAAGAGATTGACAGAGAGGAGAGGCCGGGGAATAGCGGGGGGACGGGTGGATTAGTCAGGTAGCAGAGTTTAGGATAGATTGGAGGGGCACGAGAGTGTTAGAAGGGAGGCCACTGAGCAGGAGATTGCAGTAGTCGAGGCAAGAGATGATGAGGGCATGCACTAGTGTTTTTGCAGAGTCTTTGCTGAGGAATGTGCAAATGCAGGAGATTTTTTTGAGTTGGAGTAGGCAGGAAGTGGAAAGTGTTTGGATATGTGGTTTGAAGGAGAGATCAGAGTCCAGGGTTACCCCGAGTCAGTGAGCTTGTGGGACTGGGGAGAGCGGGCAGCCATTAACTTTGATGGATAGGTCAGATGGGGGGGTTGAGTGAGGTGGGGGAAAGATGATGAATTAAATTTTTTCCATGTTAAGTTTTAGAAATCTAGCAGAGAAGAAGGATGAAGTAGCGGACAGACATTGTGGGATTCTGGTTAGTAAGGAGTACTTAAGTATAGGAAATACTACACTCCTTTGTGTCATTATATACATAATAGATTTTATTATTTAGTGTTAAACTAGTTGTCTCATTTAAATAAAGTCAAAGGAAATAAAAAAGAGCAGCTCACCCATGCTGCGCATGCGACAGAAACTTGTCACCTCCCAGCTTGTTGTCATGTACGGAAGTAGAAAAGAAAAGTCCAATTTCAAGGTATTGTTAAAGAAGCACTGCCATCAAAATTTTTATCCTCTTAATATATTGCTGTCATCATATCATACGACATTGTGTATTTACAATTGCTAATTTGTCCTTCTACCCAGCTAATTCTTCTCTTTTCCATTAGTTCTATGACATCTCGTGATTAAAAACAAATTAGCTGATTCCTTCTAAGCTCTGTGTAGAAACAGGAAGTCTCTTTTCCCAGCATGAGTCATCACTGCAAAAGTCCCTGGCAGGGAGGAGGATCGGAGCAGTTGGGTCAGGAGTTGAAGAGGGGGACGACTCCTGCCAGGGAACAGAGACTTCCTGTTTCTACATAGAGCAGAGAAAAGAGAAAAATTAAGAATTAAAGGCAAAATACCCACAGTGCTATGTAATACAGTGATTGAAATGTAATGATTGAAATGCATTAAGATAAAAACTTTGGTGGGAGTGCTTCATTAAATGATAAAATTCATATTCCTTTGCTAAAGATCTATAAAAATTGCAATACCTGGTCTTTAATTAATCTTTAATAAAGCAATATAAATTTTAAAATGTAACATTACTCGGATGCTGGACTTATCTTCTCTATTTCCATCACTAAGATAAACCCTTTCCATATGCTATAATTTGGCAAATGAATCTAATAGAGAGGGTTCCCCACCTAAAATTTACAAAGAGTTTATCTTAGTAAAAAAAATCCCTTTTAACCCATTAGTGATGGAGCCAATTTTAACCTTAATTACCAGGCAAAATTTTTGAAGTCTGACCAGTGTCACTTCATATGGTAATAACTAAGGGATGCTTCAACGTATCCCAGTGATTCTGAGCTTGTTTTTTTGTGAGACATTGTACTTTATGTTAGTGGTAAATTTAGGACAATAGGTTTTGCATTTATTTGTGAAAATATCGGAATTTTGGCCAGAATGTTGAAAAATTCACAATTTTCAAACTCATTTTTTTTTATCCTTCAATTAGTTAGTCATGCTGTACAAAATAATTATTAAATAACATTTCCCATATATCTACTTTACATCTGCATCATTTTTAAATCGTCATTTTATTTTTTTAGGATGTTAGAAGGGTTAAAACTTTTGCAGCAATTTCTAATTTTTTTAAGAAATTTAGAAAACCTGTTTCTTTATGGACCTATCCAGATTTAACGTAAATGGACTTTGAGGGGCCTATATATTGGAAACTTCACACAAGTGATACCATTTTAAAAACTGCAACCATTAAATACTTCAAATCTTCTGTCAGGAAATTTTTTAACCCTTCAGGTGCTGCACAGGATTTAAAGCAAAGTGGAATGAAAAAAAAATTAAATTTTCCTCTAAAATATTGCTTTAGCCCCAATTTTTTCACTTTTAAAAGGAATAGCATGAGAAAATGGACCCCACAATTTGTTACCCAGTTTCTTCTGATACCCCAAATGTGGTCAGCAACCTATTTGGAAAAATGGCACAGCTTGGAAGGAGCACCATTTGAATTTTCGGAACACAATTTGACTGAAATAGATTGTTGCATATGCAGGGCCACTGAGGCGCCTAAACATCAGAAATTCCCCAAAAGTGACCCAATTTTGGAAACTGTACCCCTCAAGGATTTTATCCAGGGGTATAGTGAGCATTTTAAATTCACAGGAATTACACAGAATTTGATAACATTGGGTCGTCATATTGAAAATGTTCATTTTTTTTACAAAAATGTTGCTCTGGCTCCAAATTTTTCCATTTTGCAAAAGGTAACATGAAAAAGTGGATCACAAAGTTTGTTACCCACTTACTTCTGAGCGCGGCAATATCCCACATGCAGTCAAAACGTTTTGTTTGGACACATAACAGGGCTCAGAAGGGAAGAAGCGACATTTGGTATTTGGAATGTAAATTTGGCTGGAATAGATTGCAGACACCAGGTCTCATTTGCAGATCCCCTAAGGTACCAAAGTGGCAGAAACCCCCATAAGTGACATTATTTTGGAAATTAGAACCATCAAGGAATTCATCTAGGGGTGTGTTGAACTTTTTGAACCAGTAGGTGCTTCACAGAACTTTTTAAAGTGTAGATGTGAAAATGAAAATATTTTTTTTTCCGCTAAAATGTTGTTTTAGCCCCAAATTTGTAATTTTCACAATATATAATGGAAAAAACAGGGCCCATAATTGGTTACGCAATTTTTCCTGAATGCTCTGATAACCCACTTGTGGTCAAAAGCTGTTTAAGCACATGGCAGGGCTCAGAAAGGCTACAGCACTATTTGATTTTTGGAGCATAAATTTGTCTGTAATAGATTGTGAATGCCATGTTGCATTTGCTGAACCCCTGACATGCCAAAACAGTAGAAACCACCACAACTGACCCCATTTTGGAAACTAAACCCCTCAAGGAATGCATCTATTGGTGTACTGGGCATTTTTAATCTACAGGTGATTCATGAAACTATATAACATTTAGATGTGAAAACCCCCAAAAATATTTTTTTCCACTAAAATACTGTTTTAGCACCAAGTTTATAATTAACAAGAGGGGTAATAGGAGAAAATTCAACCCATAATTTGTTATGCACTATTTGATATTTGGACTGTGTAAATTTGTCTGGAATAGATTGTGAACGAAATGTCACATTTGGAGAGCCCCTGACATGCCAAAACAGCAGAAACCTCCACAAGTGATCCCATTTTGGAAACTAGACCCCTAAAGGAATTCATCTATTGGTGTACTGGGCATTTGTAATCTACAGGTGATTCATTAAAATTTAGAACATTTAGATGTGAAAACAAAAATAATATTTTTTTCCACTAAAATACTGTTTTAGCACCAAATTTATAATTAATACAAGGGGTATAGGAGAAAATGAACCCCATAATTTGTTATGCAATTTTTACCCAATGTGGCAGTACCCCATATGTGATTGTACACTACTGTTTGAGCATACATCAGGGATTGGATGGGGAGAAGTGCTACTCAGCTTTTAGAATGCAGATTCAGTTTAAATAGATTGTAGGCATCATTAGCTGAGCCCCTGAGGTGCCAGAACAGCAGAAACCCCCACAAGTGACCCTATATTGGAAACCTCACTACATAAGGAATTCATCTAGGGGTGTAGTGAGTATTTTGAACCCACAGGTACCTCACAGAATTGTATAACATTGGCAGGTGGAAATATAACATTGTAGTGGTAAAAATGAAATTTTTTTATTTGCTGCAATTTTTTAGTTACACAAGGGTTAATAGGTGAAACTGGACCCCACAATTTATTGAGCAATTTTTCCCAAACTCAGTGATGAAGTTAGAAACTCCTGTTTGACTACACATCAGGAATGAGAAGGAAGGAGCGCTATTTGGCTTTTGGAGTACAGATTTTTCTAGAATAGTTAGCGAGTGACATTTGTGGAGCCGCTAGGGGGCCAGAACAGTGACCCCATTGTAGAAATTGCACCTCTCAATGAATTAATCTACGCATGCAAGTGACTATTTTGTAATATCCAAGCAATGTTTTTTTTTTTTTTTTGGAGAATTGTAAATCTTCCAGTTTAGTTCCCATACATTGTGCCCAGCTTATGCTTCTGTAGACACGCATCCCATAAATTGCTAAGTGCGCTCTCCCCGCTACAGTAATGCCAAACATGTGGCCACTTACTGCGATTTCGGCACAGTGGGGCTTAGAAGGAGGGGGGCATTTGTTTTGAGAGAGCAGATTTCACTGGATTTTATTTGAGCGGATGGGAGCCGTGTCACTTTTCCAGAATCTTTGTTCTACCAGTAAAATGGAAATCCCCTATAGTTCCAGTGACAGATGACTGACCTGATTGGGGGCTGGTTTTGTGCAGGATAAGTTATGGTTTTTATTGGTCACATTTTAGGGTACATAACAAAACTGTCTGGGGTCGATACCGATACCGCGGGGTGTCAACTGGCATGTACAGCTGTCACCCGCAGGTATTGCGCCCATGGGAGAGTGCTATTCACATATTCCTCAACACCCTTAGAACAGGTGCTGAGGAATAAGGCCCCTTATTGACCGCCATAAGAAGGCGTATCAATGTTCGTTAAGGGGTTAAGTGACTTTTCTGTGAAAGTGCTTGAAATGTAAACTCATATGCTGCAGTACTTACTCCAAGCTGTAACTTTGTAATGTAGTCAGTTAGTGGAGTCCCTCTTTATATTGAGTTCTAGTTGCACGTGTTTCAGTAAATTACTGTAAAGCTCCGGCAGCAGCAGAATCTTCTAGGTATCTCCAAACAGCGGGACATCTTTTCTGCTGCAAAGCTTATATTAATTAGAATAGAAATGGTATAGTGGGGTTTACAGTCAGTTGCAGGTATGCGCAGCATTATACTGAGATTACTCAGAGTGGAGAGGGACATTGTGTACTACATTGTAAAGTTACATTTTATAGTAAGTATTTGCAGCAAATGATTGTATGCATTTATACTAGGAGGTACACTTTAAGAATTCATATTTACATAATTAATTATAATTCTGAATTATAATAATTATTATTATAACTCTGATAGCAGAAAGACAAATAAATAATAGTACAGAATAATGACTCTCTACACAGACTCATGTTCTCCCCACTGCCTTCTACGCTGATCTCTCAATTCTCAGCTAAAAGCAGTCTTCAATGAAGATGGGTTTGCAGCATACTGTGAGATCAGAACAAATTGTAATGAGAAAAGAAGAGTGCTATAAAAGATTGGGATCACCGGATGAGATAAAATATAAATGTATTAAACACGACAACAGTAACACATAATGATTAAAAACATTTAAAAAACAAAAACTGTCACGGAATTAATAATCCACCGGTTGTGTCCGTATTGGGACTAACACCCCTCCTCCAGTGTCCACTACAGGTTATACCACAATGTGCTTGAAATATATACTGTGGGATCAGGTTACAGTTGCTGCCATTTAAACGTTTGTGGAGAGTTGAATGGGAGGAGGGAGCACCTACAGAGAAAATGAGAGGCACATACAAGCAGAGATGCTGCTACATCTAGCAAGTTTTCTATTTCACCCCAGTGCTGGATTCACAGCAACACTGCTTCTTACTGTTGAATAACATGTTGTGCTACAGAGCGAAAGAGGAATAGGATGTTTCTTATCTATTCTTATATCCAAAAATGTAATCATTAAGTTATTCTAGGATGTTATCAAACTTAATGTTGCTTCTTTCTCGTATTTAGGGAGAAATCATTGGGATGAAGACAGTGTTGTCAGTTCTCCTGACCATGGTTCTGCAAGTGAATCAGGAGATCGTTATCGTACAGAGCAATATCAAAATAGCCACCATGAACCAAGCAAAATTGAGACGCTTATCCGTGCAACTCAACAAATGATAAAAGAAGAGGAAAATAGGCTACAGCTACGTAAGTCCAGTCCCGATCAGCTAACTCCTATTAACGGAGCAGCAAAAAGAAATTCAATTTGCTTTGTCAATTACCAACAATCCCAGTTAACGGGAGTTGTGTGCCGTGGCCCATCTGTCTCTAATACTTCTCCCTGTGACCATCTACAGCAAAGGGATGGAAAAATGTTGAGTCCAAGAGACAATGAATATGAAAGCAGCCCTACTACTTTGTCCAGGATGAGCAGTCCAAATTCTGAGAGAATTTCAAAAGCAGGAGTGACTGTAACAAAGGACTATTTGCATACAAATGAGTCTCCTCAGCAAACAGTGGATCATTCCACCTCACCAAACTATTACAATGCTCACCGCCCATATTTTGATAAACATGCTTACACATTTACTGGATATACTCTTGAGCATCTATATGACACTGAATCTCTCCGAAACTATTCTCTGGGCTGCAGTGGATCCCATTTTGACGTGACTTCTCATTTACGAATGCAACAGGACCCTGCTCAAGTGCATAAGGGTACATCAGTAATAATTACAAACGGAAGTTGATGGTCTATTTCATGTGTTATGCTTCATACCGTCCATAAAGAAAACAAACATTTTTCATGTCATTATTACCAGCATTCAATGACTTATGGTGCACTGGATGTAAAAGACGGGGAGACAAGGATTTGGTTTTGTACTTATAGAATTTAGTATGACATATTGGCTAAAATAATGAAGTTCGGAAGACTTTATATATGTCTATGGTAACAAGTTGTGTGGTCTTGCAAAGCAAAAATAAGAATTTCAGTGTTACAAGCTACACATTGTTGCTAATGAGACTTGCATGTAAATAAAGACATTTTTCAAAAAAATAAAGCAGAAGTAAAAAAAAAAAAGAAAACAAAAGAAAACCCCTAAAACTATGCATATAGGACAAGAGGCAACATTGAATGTACAACTTTATGTATACACAGGCACAAATGCACATCTTTGTATGTCTATGATGATTGCAAAACCAGAATTAGTGACTTTTCAGCACAATAAGACATTTGCTAAACCTACATTACATTTTCTGTCCTCTATTTACTTGAAGGCTACTTTTTAGGGCTCATTCACACAAGGATATAACTCGGCCGAGTGCTGTGTGATGTTTTATCGGCTAGCACTTGAACCAGTGTTATTCTATGGGGCAGTGCAGATCTGCGATTTTTTTCTCATGTCAATTTGGCATGAGAAAACAATCATATGTTGGGAGTGGCGGTGAGACACGGCTCACACGCATTCATACAAGTCTATGGGTGCGTGCGAATCATCGGACTGCACTCAGAGGTCAGCCGCGTGTAGTCCGATATATTCGTACAGAGTCAATGGAGGAGATGGAGAAATGAAGTTCTCTATCTCCTCCTCACCTGTGCTGCGATTCTCTCATTTGAGAAAACCTGAGCACATTGCACTGACACTCGGATCAAACTGATTCTTGGATCAAACTCTGACAGTTTAATCTGAGAGTATTTGCATAATTGGCCCCGATTCTCTTGCATGAGAGAATTGACAGCTGTGTGACCCCGGCCTTAAAACTACTATATACTCATTATATAACTGTATTGCTTATTTTCACACACGGAATCAAAGCACTAGTAAATATGTCACTGCCCTAGAGTTTGTGTCCTCAACTGATAGACTGTCACTGACTCATTTAAATATAAATGCAACCAACAGTTATTTATATTTTCTTTAATATATCCTGAATTTCCTAATTTTCAGTATTTTTGACTCAGTCATAATTTATTTATCGCACTTCTTATTCTGCAGCAGCTGCAGCTAATTTAGTAATTCAACAAATATCTCTTGCTTGAATAGACGACCATATTCTGCCAAGTACAAAAATCACACAATTGTATATATTCCACTTCTATATTGTAATACAACCTTTAATGGAAATAAAAAATTATAAGAAACTGGTCAAGAACGAAAATATATTCTTGAAAAGTGTTTTAGTTACCATTAAACAGGTTTTGTATACTAGATTACATAGATTTTAGATTGGTACTGGAATGCTTATCTGGCATCTTGAGTATGCAAACCTATTCTTTTCTTCAATTTCACTACAACTGTCCAAATTATCGTATTGGTTCAATTATTTCTTTCTTGCTATTAGAATTTTCATGATCACAAATAACATCTTTAAAAAGACAGATTAATCAAACTGGCCGTCATACTTGTAATGTCACAGTTCTATGATAAAGAACTGCTTAAGTTTACTAACGGTCTGTGTAGCTACTTGTCACTTTTAATATGGACATTGAATGATTTCAGAAATGAGGGTTCATCAAGTATATATAAAATCTGAATAGCCAAAAGTGAATTTCCCTGTACTTGCAGTGATTTCACAGAGTAGTCAACATATCTGTTATCTCCGTTAAGCTGGGTTCACACCTACCGTATCAAGAAAATGGTGTTCGCTTGGCGGCCATGTAGAAAAAACTGAAAAACACAAACAGTGAAGCTAATTATTTTTAATTAAATTAGATCAGATTTATGTCCCTTTCACACTTCAGGGTTTTTTCTTCCAGTGTATGTGAAAACCAGATTAATTGTGATCAGTGTTTTTAATACAACTTTCATTAGCTTTTTGGTCCATATGTTAGATTTTACCATGCCTGCAACATACATTTTTCTTGCATGCAAAAAATGAAGAATCTTTCTAAGCTTCTTCGACCCATTACATGATGAAAAATAGACAGCACTAGGTTGCAACAAGGATGGCTTCTGTGTGCAGTCTGTGCGATTCTGACTCACAAATTGGATCAAAATCAGATATGTCTCGGTTCTTGTGTCATGTGAACGTATCTATAGAATATAATGGGTATGTGTTCTATTAATGAAAAAATAATAAATCACATACAAAAATGAGTTGTGTGAAAGAGCCTTTTAAAATATAATAAAAACTAAAATGTTTGAGCCTAGCCTGACATTTTTCATTTTGTAATTGTCTACTTACAACTGCCCAATTACAAGGAAAGCAAATCAATACACATTTGCTAGTATGTTTTCCAACATACTTTAAACCTTGAGTTTTTTTTTATCTCTATATATTTTAATTGCAAACCTAATTGTAATGGGGAATTTAATTTATTTAAATTGTATCAGGAAGAAAACTGTTCATGGTTTGAGCATTGGATTTTTGAGTGTTGAAAAAAAAATTAAGTTCCCGATTCATCATTGCCTTTGTGCCTGTTTTTTGTCTAGTATTATAAGTTTTGCGCCTTTTTTTGTTTGCACCAAAGTAATTATTTTATTTGCGCCTTTTTTGAAGTCTATTTTAAATGTGCACGTTTTTTTTTCCGATTTTGAGGGCAGAGTCTAGCAATTCCAGATGTTTTCGCCTGATTCATCAATTGCAACTTTTAAAAAATTTGGCATAACTCTACTCCGGTTCCCCCCCTGGTGAATTTTTGAGTACACCAGACTTTTGGCACCATTTTGTGACAACATGCGATTTTTAGCTTCAAAAGTCGCAAAAATAATTCAAGACAGAAGGAAAACATTTTTTTTACTTTGTGCCAAATTCATGAATAGTGTGCACAATTTTGATGAATTTTGCGCCAGAATGGCTACTAATGTCAGAAGACAAAAAGACAAAAAAGAAAGTGACTTAAAAAACGCAAATAATGAATCGAGGCCGAAATGTTTCTTGCTACTATTGTAGGAGAGAATGTGAATGTGACAAATTGCTTCTATCAATCAAGAGTGAATGAAGTGTATATCGTTCCATGAAATATATCCTTTTACCTGGCTGAATGTACATGTATAGTTTGTTCAGCAACATATGAGGACTACAATGTTTGGACATTTTAAAATAGCTAAAGGCACTTACAATTAACATTACAAACACATTAGTTTTCCAAGGCAGATTTTTAGAAGATTTTTCAAAAAATATATTATTCTCAATTCATTTCAGTAGAAATAATGGATATTTTATGTTTTGCATGCAGAATTCTGTCTGCTCCGTTATTAAGTTATGAAGATCTTCTAGTCCCTGACTGGGACTCATTATTTATATCTCCTCATCTTGCCACCACATAATAATACTACCTACAATCCAAGAATAAAGTTGTCTCAGTAAAAAAAAAATATTATAATGCACCTTTACTCATAGAAATGCATTTTCTTTTAAATTAAACTTTTTCATTACTTCATATTACATATGTATATTCGTTCTTGGAGACAAAATATTGGAGAAAAAATTAGTACTTTTTTATGGTTTGGAAACAGTATGATGTTTTCCCAGAAACAGTGGATACTTTTAGCAGTTGACTGCACTTTAAAATCGACGGTGTGTTTATGTTGTGAATAGAATGGTGTCTGACATTAGAAGATGAAGGCCAGTTATTATGTTTGCTTTTCTGATGGTGAAATATTTATGAGGTCAAATGCTCAGCCTCAAATGTCTGATCAGACATGCCTTGCAATGTATATTTCTAGTGACATTGTACAATATTATCTGTAACTTGAAGTATCCTTTTGGAATTTCATGTAGGAAACATGACAAAACTATGTCAACATATCTTGCAAAATGTTCCCATTTATAATTATTTATATTGTAAATAACTTTCTGAGGTCAATTTCAAGTTAATTGTGCATAAAATGTATTTATTATGTGAAGATTTTTTTGTTTAAAATATAGTTAAAATACTTATATTGTGTCAATTTTTTGTCTACTATCTATCTATCTATCTATCTATCTATCTATCTATCTATCTATCTTGGGCACCCCTGGTCAAAATTACTGTTATTGTGAAGTGTTAAGCAAGTTGAAGATGAAATGATCTCTAAAAGGCCTAACGTTAAAGATTGCATAATTCCTTTGTATTTTAGGCAAAAAAAAATATATATATATATACACGGTACAGACCAAAAGTTTGGACACACCTTCTCATTTAGAGATTTTTCTATATTTTCAGGACTATGAAAATTGTATATTCACATTTAAGGCATCAAAACTATGAATTAACACATGTGGAATTATATACTTAACAAAAAAGTGTGAAACAACTGAAAATATGTCTTATATTCTAGGTTCTTCAAAGTAGCCACCTTTTGCTTTGATGACTGCTTTGCACACTCTTGGCATTCTCTTGATGAGCTTCAAGAAGTAGTTACCAGAAATGGTCTTCCAACAATCTTGAAGGAGTTCCCAGAGATGCTTAGCACTTGTTGGCCCTTTTGCCTTCACTCTGCGGTTCAGCTCACCCCAATCCATCTCGATTGGGTTCAGGTCTGGTGACTGTGGATGCCAGATAATCTGGCGTAGCACCCCATCACTCTCCTTCTTGGTCAAATAGCCCTTACACAGCCTGGTGGTGTGTTTGGGGTCATTGTCCTGTTGAAAAATGAATGATGGTCCAACTAAACGCAAACCGGATGGAATAGCATGCCGCTGCAAGATGCTGTGGTAGCCATGCTGGTTCAGTATACCTTCAATTTTGAATAAATCCCCAACAGTGTCACCAGCAAAGCACCCTCACACCATCACACCTCCTCCTCCATGCTTCACGGTGGGAACCAGGCATGTAGAGTCCATCCGTTCACCTTTTCTGCGTCGCACAAAGACACGGTGGTTGGAACCAAAGATCTTAAATTTGGACTCATCAGACCAAAGCACAGATTTCCACTGGTCTAATGTCCATTCCTTGTGTTCTTTAGCCCAAACAAGTCTCTTATGCTTGTTGCCTGTCCTTAGCAGTGGTTTACTAGCTGCTATTTTACCATGAAGGCCTGCTCTCCTCTTAACAGTTGTTGTAGAGATATGTCTGCTGCTAGAACTCTGTGTGGCATTGACCTGGTCTCTAATCTGAGCTGCTGTTAACCTGCGATTTCTGAGGCTGGTGACTCGGATAAACTTATCCTCAGAAGCAGAGGTGACCCTTGGTCTTCCTTTCCTGGGGCGGTCCTCATGTGAGCCAGTTTCTATGTAACGCTTGATGGCTTTTGCAACTGCACTTGGGGACACTTTCAAAGTTTGCCCAATTTTTCGGACTGACTGACCTTTATTTCTTAAAGTAATGATGGCCACTCGTTTTTCTTTACTTAGCTGCTTTTTTCTTGCCATAATACAAATTCTAACAGTCTATTCAGTAGGACTATCAGCTGTGTATCCACCTGATTTCTGCACAACACAACTGATGGTCCCAACCCCATTTATAAGGCAAGAAATCCCACTTATTAAACCTGACAGGGCACACCTGTGAAGTGAAAACCATTTCCGGTGACTACCTCTTGAAGCTCATCAAGAGAATGCCAAGAGTGTGCAAACAGTCATGAAAGCAAAAAGTGGCTACTTTGAAGAACCTAGAATATAAGACATATTTTCAGTTGTTTCACACTTTTTTTGTTAAGTATATAATTCCACATGTGTTAATTCATAGTTTTCAAAGTCATGAAAATGCAGAAAAATCTTTAAATGAGAAGGTATGTCCAAATTTTGGTCTGTACTGTATATAGTATTTTTTTACATTTTTAAATGGGCAGATGCAAAAGTTTGGGCACCCTAGGAGATTTGTGTGGTCAGATAACTTTGACCAAGGTTTCAGACCTTAATTTAGCCGTTAGAGTTATAACTTGTGGTAACATCCCTGGTGGCGTGCTGGCATGGCTTACCACCTTCCACCATCTTACCTATCAGTCATGGCTGCACATTTTGCTCCAGCTTTGCTGTGTGCATGTCTCTTGTCTGATTGCTTAGGGCGGCGGCGCGGTTACTGTCTGATTCTAATAGTTACTGTGTGCGCACTCCTAATGCGTCCCCAGCCTATTGTTGTGAGTCACTCGATACTTAAACCCCCTCCACCCAGTAGGAGGGGCCTGAGCAACACTTTCTTTCAGTGTGTTCTGTGCAACTGAGTTGCCAGGTCCTGTCCTATGTCTTGTCTGTTTCCGCCACCCTGGGGGCTGAGTTCTCAGGCCTGTTACCTGTATCTGTGACTTCTAGTCTGTTTCCGCCACCCTGGGGGTTGAGTTCCCAGGCTCGTTCCTGGTTTAGTTCCTGTCTGAACAGTGTCCTAACCCATTACTATGTTCGTATCTTCCCTTTTCCTGCAGTGTCTGAACTAGTGTTGAGCCACCCCCGTAGTGTTCGAGTTCGGTTCGTCGAACACCCGTGTGTTCGCCGAACTGTTCGTCGAACTGTTCGTCGAACACCTTCGAACACCGTTAAAACCAATGGCAGGCAAACAAAAACACATAGAAACACATAGAAAACACCTTCAAAGGTGTCCAAAAGCTGACAAACTGCTCAGAAGACATAACTAACACATGGAAAAGTGACAAGTACATATAGTCATGCGAAAAGAAAAAAGGTGGAGGAGTAAAAGGAGGGGGAGACACAGATATAGGCATGTCATGCCCTTCTAAAATCCAAAAAGTGAGAAGCCGACACGGCCAGTTCGTTCCTGCCCGTGCCACCTCCGTGTCGCCGGGTTTGTGCCAGAGCCGCGGTGGACCCTGACGGCCAGCCCCCCTCTCCCAATACTGGTGCCTGTCCGCTGGTGGGTCGAGCCCCCCCGCAGTGGGGGGGGTAACATCTGCAGAAGAAAGACCATCTTCCAGCCAAGCTAAGATGTCGACTTCTTTTCGTGGACAATGTGATACGATCCCTTTCTTACGGACATGCCCATCGCTAGAAATTCCAGATGAGGCACAAAAACAGCAGGTGCTTCAGCGGATATCAAGTGCTCCTTCAAGTGGGCTCTCCTCCACCTCAATTTCAACATCACAAATATTCCAGTCCTCAGAGGTGTCACCCCAATCGCACTTGCTTCCTCACAGCTCCCAAGTCTCCAGCTGCCCGTCTGAGTATGGGGTAACACAGATGGTTGAGTCTGCAGAGCTGTTTACTCATACTATAGCCTGGGAAACGTAAGTCTGCTCCAGAGCTTCTGTTAATCCAGATGAGGAAATGATCTGCACTGATGCCCAGAATCTTTATAAGTCGGATCCAGGACCAGATGAAGAAGGTTCTGAGCATAATGTAGACCCTCGTTCCCAAACTGTCACTCCTGTTGGTGGAGACAATGATGAAGACGATGATGAGACTCAAATACCTGATTGGAGCGACAACTTGACTTTTCGGTCAGGGCAGGAAGAGGTTGGCTTTGAGGACGACGGGTGTGATAACACACAGGGTGATGATGACGTGGTTGGAGATCCCACTTACTGTCAACCCACAGTCAGCCAGTCGATGAGGTCAACGGAGGAGGTGGAGGAGGATGTGACTAGCCCAGGGGATGGGGATGACTCGGTACCCGGGCCTTTGCCTGGCCTTGGCGATGTCGCGGTGGTCGGCTCCCTGGCCCGTACCCTGGGGTCACTCTTTAAAAGAGTGGATAATTGTTAATTTTATAAGAGTTTGTGACGCCACCTGTGGTATCTGGTGAGAAGCACCAGCGCTGCAGCAGTCCACTGAGACCCGTGATAAGACTGCTCGATGGTATAGCTCCCCACAGGTGGAGCTAGGTCTCAGGGCAGCGTATGCAGGGGGAATGCAGGACAGGCGAGACCCAGCTGGGTCAGAGCAAGAACGGGAACGGACACGGTAGTCACTTCAGTACCTTTTACTGGAGGAAATTCAGGCACATCCCGGAGCACTGTAGGGTGAAGGGTGAATATCAGGATCCTCCCCAATGAGCGAGTGTAGGGCCTCCTGTTTCTTGCCTCTGCGTAGTAAGTTTCTGACCTGCCTGGAGCTAGGCCTAACTTTGTCTCTGTCCTGCGCTGGCTGACCTTGTGGTAGGGCCTTCTCTTGGAGTTCACACTCCCACTATGCGGGGCCTAAGCGTCTCCTGGCTTTGTTACGTATCAGCACCTTAGCCATCCTGGGACTTGTAGTTCTCCAGGGATTCCGGTTATGCCTTACTGAATCTAGTTAGCAGGAGCCTCGTGCTCCACTGCTGAACTATTAACTGAGTTCTCTAGACTAGACTGAGCTCCACTGCAGACTGACCTCTCTTAGGCTTCTCTACTGCAGAAACTCTTCAGAGGAACTGAACTGCCTAGCTCCACCTTCCCTATTTATATCCCTAACGGGCTCCCTCTGCTGGTCTGAGGTGGAAGGTGGAGATGTGTGAATGTTTATGGGGGCCTCTTGTGGAGGATTCCATCAATACACTCTTCTAGGATATGTGATACCAAGCACAGCGGGGCGTCACAGATGCTATTGACGACGAGGTTAGGTTGCGCCTTCCTGGACAGAGACGTAGTACTGGAAGCACATCAACAACTGCATCCTCAACCACAACTCTGCCTCTGACCACAAGTCGTAGTGGCTCTTCAGGTCGCATGGGCTCTAAGCCTTGCATAGCCTGGGCATTTATTCAGAATGATAAGGATGACCCAACTCGTGTTATCTGTAATATTTGTAACCAAAACATAAGTAGAGGCCAAAAAATCCATAGTTTGAGTACTTCATGCATGAACCGGCACATGGATATGAAGCATAAGTTGCAGTGGGAAGCTTACTGTGCTACAATGCGGCCTAGCAGGCTGGGCCAACCACCGTCTTCCCCATCTTGTGCATCCGCGGCCTCTTCATCCTCTGTGACTGGGGGGACAGCAGTCACACATGTTTTTGGACGCAGACCTGCCACCTCTTTACCTGCAACAGCCAGTGTGATTGGCAGGTCATCAGTTCATTGGGAAGTGGAAACACCTGCTGGTGTTGAGCGCTCTCTGACATCGAGAGCACCAGCTTTGGATCAAGGCAATCTAACATGTCCGCCTGCATCTTCCTCACAGACCGGCAGTTTGCCGGGGACATCCTACTCAACGCGGTCTAAGCACAACAGCCAGCCCTCGGTCACTCAGATGTGGAAAAGTAAAAGGCCATTTCCTCCTAGCCATGAGAAAGCTAAGAGGTTGAATTTCACCATAAGCAAGCTCTTGGCTACAGAAATGCTGCCTTTCCACCTGGAGGACACAGTGGATTTTCGAGACCTTATGTCCGTCTCTGTGCCCCAGTACCAGATGCTCAGTCGGCACTACTTCTCAAAGAAAGGTGTGCCTGCGCTCCACCAGCATGTCGCACACAACATCACCGCTTCTTTGAGAAACTCTGTGTGTGACAGGGTGCATTTCACCACAGACACTTGGACGAGTAGGCATGGACAGGGGCGTTACATGTCGCTGACTGGGCACTGGGTAACTATGGTGACAGCAGGACAAGGGGCTGCTGTCCAAGTCTTACTGTCCCCATGAGTTGTGCGTCAATCCTCTTTATCTCGAAGTTCCTCCACTGCTTCTGCCCCCTCAACCTCCTCTCGGTCCTCCACCTGCACCCAAAGCCTGTCTGGTAATGCCACCTGCATTCTAACTGCGCAGAAGGAATCCTGCACACCTCCTTACTATGCTGGCAGCAGGGCTCAAGGCATCAGTGTTTACTTTGAAATGTCTGGGAAATGTGAGTCACACAGCTGAGGAATTGTGGTCAGCTCTGGAGACCCAGTTTCATGAATGGTTGTCTCCACTGGACCTGCAACCAGGGAAGACCGTGTGCGACAATGCTGCATCGCCGGGGCAATGTCACACACGTGCCTTGTATGGCTCACATGTTGAACCTGGTTGTCCATAAATTGTTAGCCCACTATCCCGGACTAGATGGCCTTCTGCAGGGGGCACGGTCGCTGTGTGCTCACTTCCGCCGTTCGCATCCCGCAGCTCAATGACTTACATCTCTACAGAAGTCGTTGGGCCTGCCAGTTCACCGGCTGAAATGCGATGTGCCGACATGGTGGAATTCAACTCTGACCATGTTGCAGCGACTGTGGCAGCACCGACAAGCCCTGGTGCAATACGTTCTGACGTATAGCCTGGGCCAACGAGATCCAGAGGTGGGGCAAATCACGCTGCAGGAGTGGTCTCAGATCAGGGACCTATGAAGTTGACGCGCCCCCTGGGCCGTGGGGTACCCTGAGCCGGGCCGGTAGACGCTGGGGGTTGTAGTCACTGTGGCGGTGACCCGGTCCGTGATCCAGGGCGGTCAATCCAAGGGTAATTTGTATATATGGGTTTTATAATGTCCGACTACGCCACCTCTGGAGTGGGGCAAAAGGGGCCGCCGCTGCGGAACAGTCCTCTGAAGCTGGTGGTTTTGCAGCAATGGTATTATTACTCACCACAGGAAGAGTGTAGCTTGAGGGCAGTGTGGGTGGATGATGGTGGTTGTAGTGCAGGGAGTCAGTAATGAACACAGAGTCCGTGTGATGCAGTCCCAAGATCTTTACTCACAGTTGTTGCAGTCCAGATTACAGGTACCAGAGCAATCTCACCCGTCGTGCTGTGCGTACTCAGTGAGGTGCTAAGTCCACCCCCAGATAGCTCCGGAGTACTTAGCAGGACCCCCTTCTGTGTGTCCTTTCTCTGGCCTTCTACCTGCACCTCACACCCAGTGACACTTCTATCCGGTATCCTCGGGCCTTGGCGGGCGACTTGTGTTCCGTCCCCTGGGTCCTATGTGGCTACCTTCTTAGTGAGACTGGTGTGGACTTTTACCTGCAGTACATGAAATGCTGCAGCCTCCGGTTTCTAGTTGAGCCTTGCTGTTTCTCCGCTAGTTGAAGGACCGGTTCCCCTTATCTGGTCTGACCCCTCTACCTCCTGGTAGTAGCAGGAGTACGGGTGGCCTTCTGCACAGCCCATAGCCCTAGGGTTCCTTCGGTTCCTGGAGCCTTCCTGCTCCCACTCCTCTCTTCTCTCCTTCAGTCCTGGGCCTCCCAGGCTAGGCCCGCCTCTGGAGCAGAGCTCATGCCGAGACTCTGCTCCTGTCACTTTTCCTCCTCTGACTGGCTTGCTCTTTCTAAGATAGCTTCCTATTTATACTCTCCCTGTCATGTGCTCCGCTAAGCTGCTCGCCTAAGCACCCACTACATAGGACCCTTCCACCAGCTAGGGACCTGGGACTGTGCTCTCCCTTAGGAGCAATCTTACCCTACCCCCACTGCGGGTATGTGTTGGATGCAGGTGTTAGGGTCCCGAGCCATATGCCTTCCTTACCTGAGGGTGAGATACCACACCTCTGGGTGAGATGCAGTAACTCTGTGGCGACTGAACCCTCAGGGGCGCCACACACCCTTTTGCACAGTTTTGAAATGGCGACGAAGATGTTTAGTGCTGACGACGATGCCATTATCAGCATGACTATTCCGGTGATTTACATGCTGGAGCACACACTAAACAGAATTCAGAGTCAGGTGGTGGGACAAGAGGAGGTGGAGGAAGTAGAGGAGGAGTCGTATGCGGAAGGGATAACATCTCCAAGGTCCAGACGGTTGGCAGCACCAAGGCGGCAGGCATGGGAGGGTGGGGGAGAGGGATTAACCAGGGCACATGGTAGCAGCCAAACTGTTGAGGAAGGTGCAGGAGCCGAGGAAGAAGTGGTGAACGAACTGGCGATGGGCATGGTAGACTCATCAGATGAGGGAGACCTTGATCACATTTCTGTTGTGCGAGGTTGAGGGGAGAGGGCAGAGGAAGGAAGCATGATTCTTACCTCGCTACCAACACAACAAGGACTTGGTCCTCCTGGATGCGCAAGACTCATGAGTGCCTTCTTGCTGCACTACCTGCAACATGACCCTCAGATTGTCAGAATTCGAAGTAATCCCGACTACTGGGTTGCCACACTCTTAGATCCCCGGTACAAAAGTAAATTTGCCGAAATAATTCCTGCCATAAAAAGGGATTGACGCATGCAGGAGTATCTGCAGACGCTGTTGCAGAATCTTACATGTGCTTTTCCACAAAACACCAGTGGTGCACGTAGTGAATCTCACAGTTCTAACTTGCCAACCGTGGGACTGTCGAGTCTTCATCACTCAAACCGTAACAGTAACACAGTATCTGCTGGTAACAGCAATTTTGTGGAATCGTTTCACCACTTTTTTAGACCATCCTTTGCAAGGCCACAGGAGACAAGAATTCTGGCACATAGTCAACGCCTAGAGAGGATGGTGCAGGAGTATCTCCAAGTGAACATCGAAGCCATAACTGTGTCACTGGACCCTTGCTCATTTTGGTATTCCAATCTGGAAAAATGGCCGGAGCTCGCCACTCACGCCTTGGAGATCTTGTCATGCCCTGCAGCCAGTGTTCTCTCTGAACGTGTGTTCAGCGCTGCTGGTGGTGTGCTGACAGATAAGCGCACGCGTCTGTCCACTGAGAATGTAGACAGACTCACGTTCATAAAGATGAACAAATCATGGATTCGCAAGGACTTTTCTACCCCTGTGTTATCCTTGGGAGACTAAAACCTTGAGGATTTGGTAAAATCACCTCACCAACCGTTTTAAGCAACTGTGGGGCAATTGATGCCACTTAACCCTAGAACGCATGACCATAAAAATCTACACTTTCATATACCTGGGGCCTTTTAGGCTCGTGTGCAAATAACATGGAATAACTCAAACTCAAATGACAAACAACTATATACATGAAGAATACCTAGAGTTTCAAAATTCTAACTAAAGTAATCTTGCAGAAAATAGAAAACAATTAACAGGGCGGGCCTGCGAGGCCCCAGGTATGCGTTCTAGGGTTAAGTGGTGTCTGTGCCACAATTTTGGGAAAAAATGGAGACTCTTTTTGGAGTCCCCTTGCTGTGTCTTACGTGATGTTGGCATCGTCAATTCCAGGTGGGTTGGGTCGCTCCCCCCCTTTTTAACTGTAAGAAACTAGATACACTATGGCTTGGGGTAACACAGATGGTTGAGTCTGAAGAGCTCAGAGGTCTGCTCCAAATCTTCAGTGTCTGCTAGTCAGCGTAGAATTTTTAACTGCATCTAGCCTAGGCAATACTTTGGGCGTAGTAGCCCAGCTGAGAAGCAAGCTGCACCGCCTGTGTATCTAATAAGAATTTTTAAATGCATCTAGCCTAGGCAGACTGTGGGGACCCCCAACCAAACCCAGACGCTCAGCCCCCCTACCGCCCCCCTTTCCTTGACAATACAATAATGTAACTCTTACAACTGGATGGGTGAGGATCGGTCACAGCTTTATTAACTCTTTATACTCATTCCATTAGAAAGGCATTTTATTTCTAAAATAATTCAGCTTGTTGCAGCATGCCCTGGGTCTCCACTCCGGCAAGTTGGCCAACAAGTGTAACTCTCCAACATGTCCTTTCTATTTCCAGGCCACGGAGGATCCTGCGTACTCGTATGCAGGACTCTGACCCCCACCCATCACTCTTAACGCTTGTTCCACTCCGTCCTGGAGTCCTGACAGGAATATGTCCAGTTCAATATTCATTAAGTGAACAACGTCGGGCCGTATGAGGCCTGCTTTATCTCCTTCCAGTTGTCGGTGTCGTACCACTACACCGCCTCTGTCTCTTCTAAATTTTGCCATCCGAATATTTATTACCCGCCTTGTCCGTTCGATGGCCGTGATGTCTCGCGCACCTTGCCATACCGCTATCGGCACAATCTCTGACCATACTATCGCTAGTTTTGTGAAAAATTCTCTGAAGCGCTCAGTGTCTAGTTTCATTATTGCCATTAGTTATGCGCTGTTATGATGACCTAGGTTGTTTCCCCCGGCCTGTATAACTAAGATGACCGGACATCTTGCCTCTCTCCCTACCTTGATTACCTCCCATTAGTACCTGTGGCCATAGCAGGCCTCTAATACCTCTCTAGTTGAAATATGTGTTATGAAACTCTAATTTCCTCCCGCCTGGGCAGACTTTCGCCCTTTTTTCTGCCCAATACATATACGAGTGGCCTATCACCCACACTGTTGGCTTAGCGTCACCTGTAAAAGAAACAAACCACGTTAGGATAACAAGTCCGGTCTTATGTATCTTGCCAAACACGTGGATTGCCATCTCCCTATCCTCTGAACTTCCGTTTCTGACAGTCCTGCTCTTGCTGCTTCCGTGGCCGCGCCTATGCGGAATGAGTGTGTCCCGTAATCTTTGGGGTGGTTCCCTGCCGATGTTATGCATTTATTAAATATAGCTTGGAACTGGTATCTTGAAAATGGCATTCCATCAATGTGTGATAGGAAGAAATTACTTTGTGATCTGATGGTTAGATATGTTTTTACTATTGTTACCCAACTCAGTGTACCATTTGTGGGTTGTAGAAGTACCCAAGTGCCCCTGCCCGCTGGAACCGTTTTCGATTTGTGTATGCGTAGACGTATTGCATTATTGGCTATGACTACGTCCTGGTGTAATAAGCCTCCACTGGTGGTAATTTTGGATTGACGGACTAATTCGCTTATGCATAGCGCCCCGAAGAAGGCGATCACAAATGCAGTAGACAGTAGTGTTGCTTCAAATTGTGAGTGTCATGTTAATGGTGTTAGGGATATGATGTGAGAAATCAGTTTTAGTGACACGGGACGGGACATCTACACTCCTGACTTGGCTGACCCCTTTTCCACCCTTTTATGGATTGTCTGATGATGAACCTTTGTCACATCTCCCCAATTCAGTAGTTGGAAGTGAAATGCTACTCCGGTCAGACACCGCTGCGCTGACGCCCCTGATATGCCCCTCATAATTAGCTGGTGGAGAAATTCTATGGTGACTTGTGATCTGGCTTGTTCACATTGGTCAACCCGTCTGCCTGCTACTAGTCGTGTCCACTCTTCCCATGCCTTACCGTATGCTTGCCACGTCGACGGGGCAACTGACGCTCTGATTAATGGCATCAACTATTCGCCACTAGATCCCATAGGGAAGGTGGGCAACTGTTGCCCGATGGGTGGGCGTTGTGGAAGAGCTCTGTGAAAATCTGCCAATTGAATTGTTATAAAGCGTTAGCAGCAGCTTTAGACCCCTCAGCATAGTGGCTAGCGCGGACCCATACATTGTGTTTTAGGCACAGGAATGCTAGCCTGGGTAGAAGGCCTAGCACTGGGGGAGACGATGATGCCATCTTATTAATGCAGTGCGCTAGGCTGGTGTTTTTTGTTATGAAGCGTATATTTTTGTAAGCCAGGCGCACGCCCCATATTTCTATTGCTACCACTATTGGGAAGAAAAAATATTTTCAGGGCTAGATGCAGCTAAAAATTATTATTAATTTAAAAGCTGGTGGAGCTTGGTATAGATGGACTAATACAATGAGTCCCACACACTGCTAGAAGGCCAAATATTTTTTCAGAGCTAGATGCAGATAAAAATTATTTTTCATTTGCAACCTGATGGAGGTCAGTATAGATGGACTAATAGACCAAGTCCCACACACAGCTAGAAGGCCAAATATTTTTTCAGAGCTGGATGCAGATAAAAATTATTTTTAATTTGCAACCTGATGGAGGTCAGTATAGATTGACTAATAGAGAAAGTCCCACACATTGCTAGAAGGCCAAATATTTTTTTAGAGCTAGATGCAGAAAAAAAATTATATTCAGTTTGCAACCTGATGGAGGTCAGTGTAGATGGACTAATAGAACAAGTCCCACACACAGCTAGAAGCCCAAATATTTTTTCAGAGGTAGATGCAGATAAAAATTATTTTTAATTTGCAACCTGATGGAGGTCAGTATAGATGGACTAATAGAACAAGTCCCACACACAGCTAGAAGCCCAAATATTTTTTCAGAGGTAGATGCAGAAAAAAATTATATTCAGTTTGCAACCTGATGGAGGTCTGTATAGATGGATTAATAGAACAAGTCCCACACACAGCTAGAAGCCCAATATTTTTTCAGAGGTAGATGCAGAAAAAAATATATTCAGTTTGCAACCTGATGGAGGTCAGTATAGATGGACTAATAGAGAAAGTCCCACACACTGCTAGAAGGCCAAATATTTTTTCAGAGCTAGATGCAGAAAAAAATTATATTCAATTTGCAACCTGATGGAGGTCAGTATAGATGGACTAATAGAATGATACTATGCCCAAAAGATTTTACTTCACTAGGTGCAGTAAAAAAATTGGTATTCTATACACAGGTGGTATATCTTGCAACACAGATAGGCTACTCCACTGACTAACACACTCTGCAATAGGCCAAAAAGGATTAGCTTTGCTAGATTCAGCCAAATGCTGTGAAAAAAACTTGCACAGCACTGGTACAGACCTGCCTGGCAAAAACTGATAGGAACTGATGTAACCTAGTCCTGAAAAGGACTGCAATTACAATTATCTTTACTCCCACAATCTATCTATTTAAGAGCACAGACCTGCCTGATAAAAGTTGTAGGAAATGCTGTAACCTAGTCCTTAAAAGGACTGCAATCACAACTATTCCCTACTCCCAAGCTATCTGTAGATTTGTGCGAAAATTGGCTTGAAATTAACAAGGTATAGCGCACACAGCAACAGCGGTGCCGTCTAACACGCAGCTGCAGCAGTGAGAAAATGGTGGCGACGGGGAAAATGGCTTGGTCTTATAGGGCAAGGACATGTGACATACACTGCCAATGACACATGCCCTTGCTTGTGAGAAAAAAGCACTTCGCTCCGTGTGTGCGCTGCTGATAGGCTGACAGATTGCACCTCCCCACTGTAAATGCGGGAAAGAGAAAAAAAATGGAGATCTTCATTATTCCTGCAGAGATCCATCCCCTGCCCCTCCCCCCACCCCGCTGTACACTCAAACTGCGTATTAACATTAATTTTCATCATTACTGAGAAAAAATCCAGTTATGATTTTGGTGCACGAACAGTTATCGAACATAACCTCGAACAGCCGAATTTTTCTCAAATCGTTCGTGTTCGCCGAACGGCTTGAACACCACCCAAAACAGCTCGAATTTGAGATTGGCGAACAGTTCGAGTAGAACAACGCTCATCTCTAGTCTGAACCTGCACCTAAGTCCAATTCGTTGTCTCTGTACTTCTGTTTGTGAGTTTAGTGTCCACTCGCTACTTCATTGTAAGTACCTTGTGTGTACCTGTTCTGCTTGTCTACCGCACCTGCGGATTTTGCTCTGCTCTGTTTGTCTACCGCACCTGCGGTTTTGCTCTGCTCTGCTTGTCTACCGCACTTGCGGGTTTTGCTCTGCTCTGCTTGTCTACCGCACCTGCGGGTTTTGCTCTGCTTTGCTTGTCTACCGCACCTGCGGTTTTGCTCTGCTCTGCTTGTCTACCGCACCTGTGGGTTTTGCTCGGCTTTGCTTGCCTACCGCACCTGCGGGTTTTGCTCTGCTCGGCTTGTCTACCGCACCTGCGGGTTTTGCTCTGCTCTGCTTGTCTACCGCTCTTGCGGGTTTTTCTCTGCTCTGCTTGTCTACCGCACCTGCGGGTTTTGCTCTGCTTGTCTACCGCACTTGCGGGTTTTGCTCTGCTTTACTTGTTTACCGCACCTGCGGGTTTTGCTCTGCTCTGCTTGTCTACTGCACCTGTGGGTTTTGCTCTGCTCTGCTTGTCTACCGCACCTGCGGGTTTTGCTCTGCTCTGCTTGTCTACCGCACCTGCGGGTTTTGCTCTTCTCTGCTTGTCGACCGCACCGGCGAGTTTTGCTCTGCTCTGCTTGTCTACCGCACTTGCAGGTTTTGCTATGCTCTTCTTGTCTACTGCACCTGCGGGTTTTGCTGTGCTCTGCTTGTCTATCGCATCTGCGAGTTT
Organism: Phyllobates terribilis; assembly: GCF_046119375.1. Lineage (NCBI taxonomy): Eukaryota > Metazoa > Chordata > Amphibia > Anura > Dendrobatidae > Phyllobates > Phyllobates terribilis. The sequence goes on along the minus strand of NW_027362763.1, from coordinate 453,289,321 downwards.
TGCTCTGCTCTGCTTGTTTACTGCACCTGCGGGTTTTGCTCTGCTTTACTTGTCTACCGCACCTGCAGGTTTTGCTCTGCTCTGTCTACCGCACCTGCGGTTTTGCTATGCTCTGCTGGTCTACCGCACCTGCGATTTGCTCTGCTCTGCTTGTCTACCGCACCTGCGGGTTTTGTTCTGCTCTCCTTGTCTACCGCACTTGCGGATTTTGCTCTGCTCTGTTTGTCTACCGCACCTGCGGTTTTGCTCTGCTGTGCAGGTCTACCGCACCTGCGGTTTTGCTCTGCTCTGCTTGTCTACCGCACTTGTGGGTTTTGCTCTGCTCTGCTTGTTTACCGCACCTGCAGGTTTTGCTTTGCTAGTCTACTTCACCTGCGGGTTTTGCTCTGCTCTGCTTGTCTACCGCACCTGCGGGTTTTGCTCTGCTCTGCTTGTCTACCGCACTTGCGGATTTTGCTCTGCTCTGTTTGTCTAGCGCAACTGCGGTTTTGCTCTCCTCTGCAGGTCTACCGCACCTGCGGGTTTGCTCTGCTCTGCTTGTCTACCGCACTTGCGGGTTTTGCTCTGCTGTGCTTGTCTACCGCACCTGTGGGTTTGCTCTGCTCTGCTTGTCTACCGCACTTGCGGGTTTTGCTCTGCTTGTTTACCGCACCTGCGGGTTTTGATCTGCTCTGCTTGTCTACCGCACCTGCAGGTTTTGCTCTGCTCTGCTTGTCTGCCGCACCTGCGAGGTTTGCTCTGCTTTGCTTGTCTACCGCACCTGCAGGTTTTGCTCTGCTCTGCTTGTCTACTGCACCTGCGGGTTTTGCTTTGCTCTGCTCGTCTACCGCTCTTACGGGTTTTGCTCTGCTCTTCTACCGCACTTGCGGGTTTTTCTCTGCTCTGCTTGTCTACTGCACCAGCGGGTTTTGCTCTGCTCTGCTTGTCTACCGCACCTGCGGGTTTTGCTCTGCTTTGCTTGTCTACCGCACCTGCGGATTTTGCTCTGCTCTGCTTGTCTACCGCATCTGCAGGTTTTGCTCTGCTCTGCTTGTTTACTGCACCTGCGGGTTTTGCTCTGCTCTGCTTGTCTGCCACACCTGCGGCTCTGTTCCTGTATTCCAGTCTGTACTGGTCCCTATCCTGCCTTCCTGCCTGCCAGTACCCACCTGTCTGCATACCAGCCGTGCCTGCCAGTACCCACCAGTCTGCATACCAGCTGTGCCTGCCAGTACCCACCTGTCATTATGCCAGCCTAACTTGCCTGTTCCTGCATTCCCCGGTGTGGGTCCACAGCTGTGACCAGGGTCTGACCTGGTGTAGCACCTGGTACTTCTGCTCGGTTCCTCCTTGGTTCATGGAGTCGACTGAGCCGCTGTGTGACCTTGGTCGGACCGAGTTGATACTTAGTCACGTCCCTCCAGGCATTCCTCGGTTCATGGTCCAGTGGGATCACTAACCACGTTCACGCCAGTCAGTCCGGGCGTGTGCGTAACAGTTTGCTCAGGCCATGGTCCCCATTGAGCCCCACGGCCCTTCGCTCTCAGAGACATTTGAATTCTTGTCTGGCGAATACGTGCACCAAGGAAAAATTTTTTCTCAAGCTGAGGTCCAGGCGATTTACGCACCAGTCCAAATGGAGCTTTCAGCACTCGTTCCTGCGGATCCACCACGGTACTACGGGGATCCAAAACAAAACCGTGCGTTTGTGGAGCAATGTATGCTGCATTTCAAATTCTATGCTCACTATTTTCCCACTGATTGGGTTAAAGTAGCATTTATGATGTCCTACTTAGCAGGTGATGCCTTGAATTTGATCACCCCCCTATGGGAAGCATGGGATCCTATCGTCTCTGACCTGCAGGCCTTCCTGGTGGCCTTTATAATGGTCTTCGATGACCCTAACCCTGAGGCTTCTGCTAAAGCTTCCCTTCCCAATATCCTGGAGCAGTCCCGATGGGTGATGCGTGTAGGTAGCCCACCAGCTCTCCAGCCTGAAGAGACTGCTGCCCACACAGAATCCACACAGGATGACAATGCTCCACAGAATTCTTCTCTTCCCAACCTCAAGAGGCAGTCCAGACGTGCTAGGCATAAAGGTAAAACCGTCACGCCAGGTTCTGTCCTCCCAAAGACCTCCTGTTCCCCAGCCTGTAGAGGCAGCTACCCACGCAGAATCCTTGACGGATGACCATGTTTGTCAGGTAAAGCAGAGGCTGTGGGTCCACAGTTGTGACCAGTATATGACCTGGAGTAGCACCTGGTTCCTCTGCTTGGTTCCTCCCTGGTTCACGGAGTCGACTGAGCCGCCGTGCGACCTTGGTCGGACCGAGTTGATACTTAGTCACACCCCTCCAGGCACTCCTCGGTTCATGGTCCAGTGGGATCACTAACCACGCTCATGCCAGTCAGTCCGGGCGTGTGCGTAACAGTTTGCTCAAGCCATGGTCCCCGTTGAGCCCCACGGCCCTTCACTCTCGGAGACATTTGAATTCTTGTCTGGCGAATATGTGCACCAAGGAAAAAATTTTTCTCAAGCTGAGGTCCAGGCGATTTATGCACCAATCCAAATGGAGCTTTTAGCACTCGTTCCTGCGGATCCACCACGGTACTACGGGGATCCAAAACAAAGCAGTGCATTTGTGGAGCAATGTATGCTGCATTTCAAATTCTATGCTCACTATTTTCCCACTGTTTGGGTTAAAGTAGCATTTATGATGTCCTACTTAGCGGGTGATGCCTTGAATTGGATCACCCTCCTATGGGAAGCATGGGATCCTATCGTCTCTGACCTGCAGGTCTTCCTGGTGGCCTTTATAATGGTCTTCGATGACCCTAACCCTGAGGCTTCTGCTAAAGCTTCCCTTCCCAATATCCTGGAGCAGTCCCGATGGGTGATGCGTGTAGGTAGCCCACCAGCTCTCCAGCCTGAAGAGACTGCTGCCCATACAGAATCCACACAGGATGACAATGCTCCACAGAATTCTTCTCTTCCCAACCTCAAGAGGCAGTCCAGACGTGCTAGGCGTAAAGGTAAAACCGTCACGCCAGGTTCTGTCCTCCCAAAGACCTCCTGTTCCCCAGCCTGTAGAGGCAGCTACCCGCGCAGAATCCATGAAGGATGACCATGTTCGTCAGGCAAAGCAGAGGCTGGAACTCAGTCACAAAATCGGATTGCGGTCGCGCTGCGGTTGTTTGGGACACCCTGACGGTCTTTGTCCAGCGAAGGTTGGAGAATCCCAAGACATTAGGCCTGTAGGAGAGGCTGCCCTTGGCGTTAGTGTTTCCTCTCCACAGATGACCGTGACTGTCTCCGTGGCAAATGAAGGCCTCAGATTAACCGGAAGTTTCGGGCGTATAGCCTTGAAGAGTCGGTGTCTGATTCCCGTCCGACAACTCCAGAATCCAGTTTGGGCATTGTCAGCTGAAGGACGAGCCCTACTTAGAAACAGTCTGTACAAATTAAGCTCCAGATTGGAGAATTACACATGAAGAGGTTCACATTCCAGGTGCTGTCTGGTTTACCCACAAGTCGTCCAGAGCCGAGAGAACTAGTGCCCGCTCAGGTCTGGAGATCCTGCATGGTGTTTCCTGGGGGACTGCTGAGGTACAAGGGTTGTCCAGTCCCCATATCTTCAGGACAGTCAGCAGTGTCTTCTTCTTCACCAGATCTGCTAGTCGCTGTCTCGCTGTGTGATGAAGTCTCCGAAGGAAGGGAAGCAGAGGCATTGTCCCCACACAGTCTCGACGATTGTACCAATGATCTGGCTTCAGGTACTGTCCTGCCTCGCAGACGTGTCATCTCAGAAACCAGACTGAAGTAGGTCCCTAAGCAAGGATCCTCCATCTCTAATAAATCTGGCAATAAGTCCATCAAGGCGGTGACTACCTCTAAGTCTCTGCACCCTTCCAACCAGGCGGATGACTTCCAGTTGTCTTTTGAATCTTCCGGGGTGCTACCTGATAACAAATGGAGAGAGACTTTTCTGCACCCTGTACCTGGTACTTCGCCCACTTCATCCAGTATGCTTGGCAAAGTGTACATCAAGGCGGTGGTTACCCCCGAGTCTCTGCACCCCTCCAACCCGGTGGAGGATCTCCAGTTGTCCCGTGAATCCTTTGGGGTGCCACCCGATATTAACAGATGGAGAGAGACTTTCCTGTGTCCTGTTCCTGGTACTTCACTCACTTCATCTGTTGCTGAGGATGGCTCGATGGGAGGAAACATCCTAGTCACCAAGATGGTGAGACCAGTTCGGTCCCTCTACTGGACAGAAGAGGTAATCTTCTTGAAGAGAAGGATCGGCCTCCAAATTCTCTGCAGAAAATCCTTGCTGTCTGGAGGAAGAGGGGGCGTAAAGGGGGGGTACTGTAACAGCCCTGGTGGCGTGCTGGCATGGCTTACCACCTTCCACCATGCAAGACCGCCATCTTACCTATCAGTCATGGCTGCACACTTTGCTCCAGTACCTGCTGTGTGCATGTCTCTTGTCTGATTGCTTAGGGTGGTGGCGGGGTTACTGTCTGATTCTAATAGTTACTGTGTGCGCACTCCTAATGAGTCCCCAGCCTTTTGTTGTGAGTCATTGGATACTTAAACCCCATCCACCCAGTAGGAGTGACCTGAGCAACACTTTCTTTCAGTGTGTTCTGTGCAACTGAGTTGCCAGGTCCTGTCCTGTATCTTGTCTGTTTCCGCCACCCTGGGGGCTGAGTACCCAGGCCTGTTACCTGTATCTGTGACTACTAGTCTGTTCCGCCACCCTGGGGGCTGTATACCCAGGTCCGCTACCTGTATCTGTGACTTCTAGTCTGTTTCCGCCACCCTGGGGGCTGAGTTCCAAGGCTCGCTCCTGTATTTTGTTCCTGGTTTAGTTCCTGTCTGAACAGTGTCCTAACCCATTACTTATTTGTCTCTATGTTTGTATCTTCCCTTTTCCTGCAGTGTCTGAACCTGCTCCTAACTCCAATTTGTTGTCTCTGTACTTCTGTTTGTGAGTTTAGTGTCCACTCGCTACTTCATTGTAAGTACCTTGTGTGTATCTGCTCTGCTTGTCTACCGCACCTGCTGGTTTTGCTCTGCTTTGTTTGTCTACCGCACTTGCGGGTTTTTCTCTGCTCTGCTTGTCTACCGCACCTGTGGGTGTTGCTCTGCTCTGCTTGTCTACCGCAATTGCGGGTTTTGCTCTGCTCTGCTTGTCTACCGCACCTGCGGTTTTGCTCTGCTTGTCTACCGCACCTGCTGGTTTTGCTCTGCTTTGTTTGTCTACCGCACTTGCGGGTTTTGCTCTGCTCTGCTTGTCTAACGCACTTGCGGGTTTTGCTCTGCTCTGCTTGTCTACCGCACCTGCGGGTTTTGCTCTGCTCTGCTTGTCTACCGCACCTGCGGCTTTTGCTCTGCTTGTCTACCGCACCTGCGGTTTTGCTCTGCTCTGCTTGTCTACCGCATCTGCGGGTTTTGCTCTGCTCTGCTTGTCTGCCACACCTGCGGCTCTGTTCCTGTATCCCAGTCTGTATCCTGCCTGCGTTCCTACCTGCCAGTACCCACCTGTCTGCATACCAGCCGTGCCTGCCAGTACCCACCTGTCTGCATACCAGCCATGCCTGCCAGTACCCACCTGTCAGTATGCCAGCCTAACTTGGCTGTTCCTGCATTCCCCGGTGTAGGTCAACAGCTGTGACCGTGGTCTGACCTGGAGTAGCACCTGGTCCCTCTGCTCGGTTCCTCCCTGGTTCACGGAGTCGACTGAGCCGCCGTGCGACCTTGGTCGGATCGAGTTGATAGTTAGTCATGCCCCTCCAGGCACTCCTCAGTTCATGGTCCAGTGGGATCAATAACCACGCTCATGCCAGTCAGTCCGGGCGTGTGCGTAACACTTGTTCACTATCATCGTTAGAAAAGGCCAGGTGATGCAAATTTTCCAGCTTTATAAAAACCCAGCCTCCTCTAACCTTCTGTCAAAACAACAGCCATGGGTTCTTCTAAGCAGCTGCCTAGAACTCTGAAAATGAAAATGGCGGAGGCCCACAAAGCAGGAGAAGGCTATAAGAAGATAGCAAAGCGTTTTCAAGTTGCCCTTTCCTCAGTTCAAAATGTAATTAAGAAATGGCAGTTAACAGGAACAGTGTAGGTCAAGATAAGGTCTGGAAGACCAAGCTAAATTTTAGTGAGAGCTGCTCTTATGATTGTTAGAGATGCAAATCAGAACTCCCTCTTGACTGCAAAAGACCTTCAGAAAGATTTAACAGTCTCTGGGGTTGTGGTAAATTGTTCTACTGTTCAGAGACACCTGCACAAATATTGCCTTTATGGAAGATTCATCAGAAGAAAACCTCTCCTGCATCCTCATCATATATGTAAGCATCAGAAGTATGCAAAAGAACAACAGGCCTGATGCTTTATGGAAACAAGTCCTGTGGACCGATGAGGTTAAAATAGAACTCTTTGGCCACATTAAGTAAAGGTATGTGTGGAGAAAAAAGGGCACAGAATTTCAGTAAAAGAACATCTTGCCAACCATTAAGTATGATTGTGAATGAATTATACTTTGGGGTTGTGTTGCAGCCAATTGCACAGGGAACATTTAATGGGTAGACGGAAGAATGGATTCAATGACATTTCAACAAATTCTTGATGCAAATATAACACCATCTGTAAAAAAGCTGAAGTTGAAAAGAGGATGGCTTCAACAAATGGATAATGATCCTAAACACACAGCAAGATCCACAATAGACTACCTTATAAGGCGCAAGCTGAAGGTTTTACAATGGCCCTCACAGTCCCCTGATCTGAACCTCATTCAAAATCTGTGGCTAGACCTCAAAATAGCAGTACATGCAAGAAGACCTAGGAATCCCACAGAACTGGAAGAATTTTCCAAGGAAGAATGGATTAAAACTCCTCAAACAAGAATTGAAACACTCCTGGCCGGCTACAAAAAGCATTCACAAGCTGTGATACTTTCAAAATTGGGTGCTACTAGCTACTAACCATACAGGGTGCCCAAACTTTTGTATTGACCCATTTTACTTTTTGTACTTTTTAAAATGTAAAAGATGAAAATATATATTTTTTTGCCTAAAATACAAACGAAATGTGTCATCTTTAACTTTAGGCCTTTTAGAGATCATTTCATCTTCACCTTGCTTAACTGTTCACAATAACAGTAATTTTGACCAGGGGTGCCTAAAGTTTTACATGCCACAGTATCTATCTATCTATCTATCTATCTATCTATCTATCTATCTATCTATCTATATCTATCTATCATATTAACCTATAGGTGTAAAATAAGTTACATGTGTATTATCAGTGGCAAACACTTGCCACAAATGGCTGCTCATGTATTTCACTGTGATCATATATTGGTGAGTGGTTAGGAGGTAGATGTTTAGCTCACCATGCTACTGTTTAGACAGACTAGTTCAGTGCCGGTGGTTGTGCTTTTAGTAATCTCTATTTACACATTTTGGGTCCATATCGAACCCTTTCTCAAACTAAAACTATATAACATATGATACTGACCTACTGTACCAAGCCCAGCCTACTAAACCTAAACTCACTGCAAAAATTGTTCAGAAATGGTTTGATGAACATATTTTGACTTAATGTAATAGGCAAAAAATGATCTGCACTGTGCTAATTGTAAAGTTTGATCCATATGCAATTTTAAATATAACACAACAGCAAGAAAAGGTGCATTATAAAGATGATTTATTAAAAAATCTATATTTGTAAAGTTTATTATCAACCAGACACAGAACAAAAATAAAAACATTTAAAAATGCAACTAATGCATTAACCCCTTTCCTGACATTGGAAGTACAGGTATGTCCTGTTTTGCAGTGCATTCCCACAAATGTACCGATATGTCCTGGTGATTGTGCGGGCACAGGAGCGGTGCCCGCGTGATCGTCGCTGGGAGCTCGGCTTGAGTGATAACTGAGACTCGACTGTCACTGCCAGGAGCGGGCTGTTTAAACCCCTAAATGCTGCAATCAATAACGATCGCAGCATTTAGAAGGCAGAGAGAGGGAGGGGGCTCCCTCCTCCATCCGATTGGCACCCCTTGTGCCGTCATCGTGTGCTGCCGATCGTTGTCATGGCAACCTGAGGTCAAATGTTGAACTCTTGGACTCTCAGCTATGGTGGTCTGATTAGACCATGCCAGCAGCATGGTCTAAAAGGTGATTTGTCAGTGCTGCACTGACAGGTATAAATCATTGCAGTGTCCCAAAGAGGGATTAAGTAAAAAAGTGAAAAAAAAGCTTAAAAAATTTCTAAAAATATATTTTTTTTAAAAATCGCAAAATAAAGAACAAAAAAAATTGAAACAAATATTATATCAATAAATAAATTTATTTATGTAAAAACAAAAATAAACAAAAACAGTGCACATATTTTGTGTTGTCCAGAACAACCCGACCTATAAAACTGTTACTCTAGTTAACTCCTACAGTAGACACCGTAAAAAAATATATACTTTTTCATCACATTGCTGTACAAAAAATGGCATCAAATACAACCAATTGTGTAAAAGCTGCAAAACATAAAAAATTATATAAATGTGGTATCACTGTAATCATACTGGCTCGAAGAATAAAGCTGTATTATCACTTTTACCACATGAGCGACATTATAAACAAACCCCCCAAAAATTCCTGTATTGCTGTTTTTTGGTCATTCTGCCTCCCAAAAAATTGGAATAAAAAGCGATCAAAAAATGTTATGTGCACAAAAATGGTATAAATAAAAACGTCAACTCGTCCGCAAAAAAAAAGCTATCACACAAAAGTTTTGATGTATGTGAGGGCTTTTTTTTTTGCAGATGAGTTGACGTTTTTATTTGTACCATTTTTGTGCACATAACAGTTTTTGATCGATTTCTTTTTTTTTTGAGCCCTGCTGTCTGCCCAAACAGTAGTTTTCCCCCACATATAAGGAATCAGTGTACTCAGGAGAAATTGGACTAGAAATTGTGCTCTTCATTTTCTCCAGTTACCCTTGTGAAAATGAAAAATTTGAGGCTAAAGCATAATTTTTGCAGGAAAATTTTATTTTTTAATTTTCACGTCTCAACATTATAAAATTCTGTGAAGCATCTGTGAGTTCAAGGTGCTCAACACACCTCTAGGTAAATTCCTTGAGGGGTGTAGATTACAAAATGGGGTCTCTTGTGGGGAGTTTCCACTGGTTAGGCAAATCAGGTGCTCTGCAAACACCAAATGGCTTTCTCTATATATTCCAGCAATTTTTGTGCTTCAAAAGTCAAACGCTGCTCCTTCCGTCCAAGCCCTGCCATACACCCAAACAGTAGTTTTTCTCCCTCAAATGAGGCATTTGTGTACTCAGGAGACATTTTTTCCTTCCACATTGCTTTAATTCCCGTGAAGCTCCTAAATGGTTAATAAACTTCTTGAATGTGGTTTTGAGCACTTTGAGGGGTGCAGTTTTTAAAGTTGTGTCACTTTTGGGTATTTTCTGTCGCATAGGCCCCTCAAAGTCACTTCAATGTGATGTGGTCCCTTAAAAAATTGGTTTTGCAAATTTTGTTGAAAAAATGAGATATTACTGATTAACTTTTAACCCTTCTAACTTCCTAACAAAAAAATTATGTTTCAAAAATAATTGTAATATAAAGTAAACATGTGGTTAATATTATTTATCTATTTTGTGTGGTATAACTACTTAGTTTAAGGGTATAAAAATTAAAAGTTTAAAAATTGCGAAATTTTATTTTTTTTGTCAAATTTTTGATATTTTCATAAATAAATGCAAATATTATCGACCAAAATTTAAAAACAAACAGAATCATTGGGATATGTTGAAGCATTCCAGAGTTATTACCTTATAAAGTGACACTGGTCAAAATTGTAAAATTTGGCCTTGTCAGGAAGATGAAAACATTTTTGAGGCTGAAGGGGTTAAAAAAAGGTCCACAATAAAATTATGATAAACCAAAATCTCAAAACTCTAATTGCACAGATCAAATAACAACAAAGAAAGCAAAATACATTATTTAAATCCTACGTGTATCATGATAAAGTCATATAATTAAGTACAAGTGCTATAACTAAACACAACTGACCAGAAGCATATACGATCATGGATATTTAATGAATCAATAAAGAAAACAATACGCACATGAAGCAAGTGGGAATCAACCACTGGTAAAGTGGAAAAGATGAGCGTTATGTGCACTTAACCAGAGCCAAAGATAATCAGGCAGGAAAAGAGGGACAGGAAAACACCCCACATATATTGCCACACACTTTTAGCTTCCTCTGGGATATAGTGATGCGATAGTCAGATGTGTCTTAAATAGGATTTAAATCATGAAAATCAAATTCTAAATAATGATTACCAGAAGTGTCGGGAGAAAACAAAACAGCCTGCTGTTCCAAAGAAATTATCAATGAAGTCTATAGATGATATGGAGAGTGCTGTGTCCGGAAATAAATGGTACTTGTGCGCAGAAAAATCATGCATGACGGAATGCATCACATTCTGCAGTCACGCAGAACCCAATGCAACAAATAGCATCGGTAAGTGCCAACATGACAAAAGTGAAGAAAGAAGGTGCTTTGCATAGCAATAAAATTAAGAGTATGCAAATGGACACACAGTATGTATATCAATGGCATGAACAAATATTTAAAGGATAAGGACAGAGATGTATAATGATGTAAAATATATCAATAAGGATGGATAAGAAGTCGAGAGGTGACAAAGCAAATAAAAAAAAGTAAATAAAATAACAATAATAAAAAAATTAAAATAAATAAATAGAAAGAAAAAGATAATTGTAAATTAATTAAAGAATATATATAAATAAAAAAATAATAAATACTAAAAAATATATGAAAAATGCCTATAGTGGGGAAAATAAGTGTTTGATACACTGCTGATTTTGCAAGTTTTCCCACCGACAAAGAAAGTAGAGAACTGTAATTTTTATCATAGGTACATTTCACCTGTGAGAGACAGGATCTAAAAATAAAATCCAGAAAATCACATTGTATGAATTTTACATAATTAATTTGCATTTTATTGCATGAAATAATTATTTGATATAATAGAAAAACAGAATTAATATTTAGTACAGAAAACTTTGTTTGCTATTAGAGGTAAGACGTTTCCTGTAGTTCTTGACCAAGTTTGCATACAGTTTGCACAAACTGCAGCAGGGATTTTGGCCCACTCCTTCATTCAGATCTTTTACAGATCTTTCAGGTTTTGGGGTTGTCACTGGGCAACATTGAGTTTCAGCTCCTTCCAAAGATTTTCTATTGGGTTCAGGTCTGGAGACTGGCTAGGCCACTCCAGGACTTTGAAATGCTTCTTATGGAGCCACTCCTTAGTTGCCCTGGCTGTGTGTTTCAGGTCATTGTCATGCTGGAAGACCCAGCCACGACCCATCTTCAATGCTCTTACTGAGGCAAGGAGGTTGTTGGCCAAAACTTGCTATACATTACCCCACCCATCCTCCCTTCAATACGGTGAATTCGTTTTGTCCCCTTTGCAGAAAAGAACCCCCAAAGTATGATGTTTCCCCCACCATGCTTCACAGATAGGACAGTGTTCTTGGGGTTGCACTCGTCCGTCTCCTTCCTCCAAACATGGCAAGTGGAGTTGATACCAAAAGTTCTATTTTGGTCTCATCTGACCACATGAGCTTCTCCCATGCCTCCTATGCCTCCTATGGCTCATTCAGATGGTCATTGGCAAATTTGAAATGGGCCTGGACATGTGCTGGCATGAGCAGAGAAATCTTGCATGCCCTGTAGGATTTTAATCTATGACTGGGTAGTATGTAAATAATGGTAATGTTTGAGACTGTGCTCCCAGCTCTCTTCAGGTCAGTGATCAGGTCCTCCCGTGTAGTTCTGGGCTGATTCCTGACCTTTCTCAGAATCATCCGTACCCCACGAGGCGAGATCTTGCATGGAGCCTCAGACTGAGGAAGATTGATAGTCATCTTGTGTGTCTTCAATTTTCTAATAATTGTGCCAACAGTTGTTGCGAGAGAGGCAGAATTCTTGCTGGTTGGTAGATGATCAAATGCTTATTTCCTGCAATAAAATATTGTTGCATTCTCAACAAGCTGCTTGTCTATTGTCCTCTATCCCACCCCAGCCTTGTGAAGGTCTACAATTTTGTCCCTGGTGTCCTTAGACAGCTCTTTGGTCTTGGCCATGGTGGAGAGGTTGGAGTTGATTGAGTGTATGGACAGGTGTGTTTTATACAGGTAACGAGTTCAAACAGGTGCAATTAATACAGATAATGAGTGCAGAATAGGAGGGCTTCTTAAAGAAAAACTAACAGATCTGTGAGAGCCAGAATTCTTGCTGGTTAGTAGGTGATCAAATACTTATTTCATGAAATAAAATGCAACTTAATTATTTAAAAATAATACAATGAGATTTTCTGGATATTTTTTTAGATTCTGTCTCTTACAGTTGAAGTGTAGCTAACATAGAAATTACAGACCTCTCCATTCTTTGTAGGTGAGAAAACTTGCAAAATTGGCAGTGTATCAAATCAAATACTTATTTTCCTCACTGTACATGATGCGTGCAGAAAAAGTATGTGCATGCTTAAACATGTGTGCTTATACAGTGGTGGCCAAAAGTATTGGCACCCCTGCAATTCTGTCAGATAATACTCAGTTTCTTCCTGAAAATGATTGCAGTCACAAAGTCTTTGGTATTATTATCTTCATTTAATTTGCTTGCAAGGAAAAAACACAAAAGAGAATGAAGCAAAAATCAAATCATTGATCATTTCACACAAAACTCCAAAAATGGGACAGACAAAAGTATTGGCACCCTCAGCCTAATACTTGGTTGCACAACCTTTAGCCAAAATAACTGCGAACAACCGCTTCCGGTAACCATCAATGAGTTTCTTACAATGCTCTGCTGGAATTGTAGACCATTCTTCTTTGGCAAACTGCTCCAGGTCCCTGATATTTGAAGGGTGCCTTCTCCAAACTGCCATTTTGAGATCTCTCCACAGGTGTTCTATTAGATTCAGGTCTGGACTCATTGCTGGCCACCTTAGAAGTCTCCAGTGCTTTCTCTCAAACCATTTTATAGTCCTTTTGGAAGTGTGTTTTGGGTCATTGCCCTGCTGGAAGACCCATGACCTCAGAGGGAGACCCAGCTTTCTCACACTGGGCCCTACATTATGCTGCAAAATTTGTTGGTAGTCTTCAGACTTCATAATGCCATGCACACGGTCAAGCAGTCCAGTGCCAGAGGCAGCAAAGCAACCCCAAAACATCAGGGAACCTCCGCCGTGTTTGACTGTAGGGACCGTGTTCTTTCCTTTGAATGCCTCTTTTTTTTTTCCTGTGCACTCTATGTTGATGCTTTTTCCCAAAAACCTCTACTTTTGTCTCATCTGACCAGAGAACATTCTTCCAAAACATTTTAGGCTTTCTCAGGTAAGTTTTGGCAAACTGCAGCCTGGCTTTTTTATGTCTCGGGGTAAGAATTGGGGTCTTCCTGGGTATCCTACCATACAGTCCCTTTTTATTCAGACGCCGACGGATAGTACGGGTTGACACTGTTGTACCCTCGGACTCTAGGGCAGCTTGAAGTTGTTTGGATGTTAGTCGAGGTTCTTTATCCACCATCCGCACAATCTTGCGTTGAAATCTCTCGTCAATTTTTATTTTCCGTCCACATCTAGGGAGGTTAGCCACAGTGCCATGGGCTTTAAACTTCTTGATGACACTGCGCACGGAAGACACAGGAACATTCAGGTCTTTGGAGATGGACTTGTAGCCTTGAGATTGCTCATGCTTCCTCACAATTTGGTTTCTCAAGTCCTCAGACAGTTCTTTGGTCTTCTTTCTTTTCCCCATGCTCAATGTGGTACACACAAGGACACAGGACAGAGGTTGAGTCAACTTTAATTCATGTTAACTGGCTGCAAGTGTGATTTAGCTATTGCCAACACCTGTTAGGTGCCACAGGTAAGTTACAGGTGCTGTTAATTACACGAATTAGAGAAGCATCACATGATTTTTCAAACAGTGCCAATACTTTTGTCCACCCCCTTTTTTAGGTTTGGTGTGGAATTGTATCCAATTTGGCTTTAGGACAATTCTTTTTGTGTTTTTTTCATTGAAGACAAATTAAATGAAGATAATAATACCAAAGAATTTGTGATTGCAATCATTTTCAGGAAGAAACTGAGTATTATCTGACAGAATTGCAGGGGTGCCAATACTTTTGGCCACCACTGTATAAGCAATATTTCACTTTCATAAAGTCACTTGTGAAAAACTCAATAACAAGGAATATATATATACTTAGGATTAAAAAAAACATAAGAATTAAAAAACATAACAATAAAAAAAATTACAGAAAGGGGCCAAGACTGGGGACATCATTACAAGAAGTTGCCAGGATGAGGGACATTATTACACGTTGGGAGAACATGTATATCTTTATAGGATCTAAAACGTTACAAGGGTCCATACAACTTACCTGATGGGGGCATAGGTCCAAATTTTGCACCTGGGCCCATCAGATTCTAGCTATTCCACTAGCAGTGAAGTGAGTATTATAATTTTTAAATCTGCTTTGCTCTCTATGATCCAGCAATATGGTGGTCGCAGATGGCTGCAATGTTGCTGAATTTGCCATGAGCTAATTGCAAAAAATATGTATTCTAGTGATTACAAAGGTTACCACCCCAGCTCCATGGATGTCTAGACCATTAAAGCCACAAGAATCCCTAGAAGTCAATAACTTCAGTACAGAGAAAAAGAGGAAAATAATCGGGTACCTCTGGTGATGACCTACAACCCACAGCTTGAGTTACTGAGAAAACCTGCTAAAAAACTTCACCACATCCTAGACAAGGATGACCGGCTAAAAACAATATTCAAAGACCCTCCCTTGCTATGCTACAGGCAACCACCAAATTTAAGAAACATCATGATCCAAAGTTCAGTGCCCTCATATACACCAAGCGAACTTTTCCTTGCAATGTGAAGAGCTGCAAAACCTGCACCCATGTAGAGACCAAAGACAGGATGCAGATTCCCAACACACAGCAGGAATATAAGATTCCCGGGACATTCACATGTTCCTCTTCCAATGTGGTGTACTTAATTCTCTGCACTATATGTCCTATTGAGAATCTCTATTTGGGAGAAACAGGACAGAAATTGAGAGCAAGGATGAGGTCTCATCACCACACGATTTCAGATAAGAAAACCCAGGTACCGGTGGCCAAACATTTCTGTGTTCCAGGATACAACATCAAGAATATGAAAGTTGTCATATTAAAAGGCAACTTTAAATCACAAAAATATTGAAGGGTCTGGGAATATAAACAGATAAGGGTCATTGACACCCTCCACACAGGAATAAATCTGTCAGAAGGATTTATGTCTCACTACAAAATCTGAGAAATCTGCTCCAGAGACAGTGAGGGCACCAGGCCTATGATCTAACGTGGATATTGGGACCATAAAGGCCCCATCACACATAACGAGATCGCTAGCAAGATCGTTATTACGTCACATTTTTGGGATCGCTGGAGAGTCGTTTCGTGATCACTGGGGAGCTGTCAAACATGCAGAACTTCCCAATGATTTCGGCCGCCCCAGCGATCTAACTAACGATCTCGGCGGTCGTTGGGACGCTTTCACACAGCAGCTATTTCAACGATCCACACCTTGATAGGGACTGCACTGTGTCACAAAGGTGTGCATAAAATTACTTTTCCACGCCCCCTCATCTCCGATTGGTGGACGCTACTGCATACGCCCAGTCACAGCCGGAGAGCGCTACAGCAATCCGCAAAATCAGGACTCAGTCGAATGAATGGATATCAACAGCCTGGAGAATTCTGATAGGATCTGCAATCCAGCACGAGGTCAGAAACAAAGGATGGAATCGCTATTCTGTTGCCTTCTTTATGCACGGCGGAAAATGAGAACGCTGTAGCGACCACCAATCGGGGACGAGGGGCGCGGAAAAGTCTTATTTATGCACGCCTACGTGTCTCAGTTCTGAATCGCTAACGAGGTCGTTGATAAGGTGTCAAATACAGCGATGCACACTGCCCAGCGGGAGCGCAATGACCCAGGAATGGTCCAGGAAGCTTTGTAATGATCAGCGATTTCACAGCAGGGGCCTGATCATTGCTACCTGTCAGACATAACGAGATCGCTAGCAAGATCGCTATTGCGTCACAAAAACCGTGACGTATCAACGATCTCGCTAGCGATCTCGTTATGTGTGACGGGTCCTTAAGACTTTCACATTACTAATCTAATCCAATTAAGGACTCACTCTCCAAGCTCAGTTTGTTAATTTAAATGTCAATTTATTATGCCATTGGATCCAGTTGAATGAACATGTAAGTGGGCTGCGCTGCTGAAGTGAGTCAGTTCTTCAGAGATGATGATGAAGAAAAGGCTTTTTATTATTATTCAGTTAATAAAAAGCCTTTTCTTCATCATCATCTCTAAAGAACTGACTCACTTCAGCAGCGCAGTCCACTTACATGTTCATCCAACTGGATCCAATATCTCCTGGAGCCACGGGGCAGCAGCAACTTTTTCTTTTCTTTTTTTTCTTCATGCCTTCATAGGAGTTGTGCAGTGTAACCAGCACTTTCTTACTCTCCCTCCATAGGGTATCACCCTATTGTGCCCTCTGTTCCCGACATTTAGATCTACATACAATTTGTTATGCCATGCATCTGCTTTTCTTTTCTTTTTTTTGTGTGAATATATTTGTGTTTCTTTATATATCTTGTCATACCATGCTCGAGGAAGGGACCCAAGTTGTCCCAAAAACTTGCCTTGTAACATCATTTATTTTATTTTTGTTAGCCATTAAAAGGTATCATAACTACAAGATTATCTTGTTTTTTCCACTGAGCGCAATCTTCAATCTTCCATGCACACTTTCCAGAATGCTATTCGACGGACATCTGAATTGTGAGCTGTTTTACTATAGCACATTAAATTTATTGTTTGATTTTTATTACTTTTATTACTTTTTATTACTTTTATTAGGGATAGATAAGTGAAAATAGCAATTCCGATACTATTTTATAAAAATGTCAGTTTAAATATTCTTTTTTCAGTTTGCTACAATAACGACACTATCATACTTCTAGATTTTTTTTTATTTACTATTTAAAAAATACATATGTTATTTTTTAATAAAACATGTGTTTTATTATTTTTGTGGAGCAGGCATTTTTATTTTATTAAATATTATTGATCTTAATATATTTGTTTTTGACCCATTAATGGGACTGCAATCTTTGATCCTTTGCATAATGCTTTGGAATACATAGTCAAGCCTACTAATAAGAAGAGGTTTTGGGGATGCCAGCAGGTAGGAGCTTCACAGAGCTGTTACCTGCTATCATCAAGGCCACTGGACCAGGATCCTGCAAATCCTTTTGCTTAACTCAAAAAGGAAAACCTATTCCAAACAATAATTTTCTTATTTTCCTGCAGTTAGTGCAATTAATGTCTGTTATAAGTAATTCACAGCTCTCTGCTGCCTCTACTGCTTCTGGATATACCCTCTGAAAATAAATATTTAAAGAATATAGGACACCGGAAAAAGTGTCTTTATTGAGCACAGAATTAACGGGTCCACTGAAGTCCTAGAGTTTTCTTAAACAATGGCCCACCTTATTATGTAGAGCTGCTGTGATATAGAAAACTAACAGTGAAACCTCTAGAACAGCTTGTTAAACTTTGGCTGTAATATCTCGGGAATGCTCTCATGCAGAAAGATTTTCTATAGGATTCAAAGTACTTTCAGATCTATCCAATATAAAGAGTGCTCTAGTTGCTTCTGCAGATGTTGTTCGACAGTACGTAAACAAACTGTAAGATGATGGAAAATGCACTGAGGTTTCTTAAAGTGGTTCTATAGGATCATATAAGAGCGAAGGGAGCTGAGTATGCATAATACTTTACAATGTTGCTGCGAAGAGGGAGATATTGATAATAATTTTCTTCACTGGAGCTACCTGCAGGTCCAAGCAACCAATCTGGTCTCCATTATAACTTTTCAACTGAACTCCAAATTTGCAAACCATCATCTTTTTAATTATTGTTAGAGGATTTTTCATAATATGTTTTAGCTTATGTTTTAGCTTATTCAAGTAAACAGCCAAAAAGATATAGACGTTGCTGTATTAGATGCTGCTATAAAGAAGCATGAGGCTGAATATGCTATTAATTAATTAGAGATAAGCGGATCGCTCCGTGGAGGATCGAGTTTGAGTTCAATTTCCTGAAATTTATGGTTTCATGCAAATGTGAACATTATGAGATTCGATTCACAATTTGCAAAAAAAAAAAAAAGTAGCCCCTCACCATTTCACACTGGTGAAACATCAGTGAGCAGTGTAATGTTAGTTCGTGCGGCTGAGCGAGCTTCCCCATTATGCACAGCAGCAATAACATCACATCGCAGTATATAAATCGGATTCTGATACCTTATACATACACCACTGAGTAATGGGAGATCAGCGTTTCCCCTATGGAGTACAGTTGGGTAATATATACAACAGAGATGATTTTCATCTCCAGGTTCATCGGGTAAGTGAAGTAGACAGATCATACTAAAATTATATGTCTCTGTCTCTCTCCCTCTCTCTCTGCCTCTTTGTCCAATCTTTCTGTCCCCCCTTTCTGTCCAGTACTGAAATCCAAGTGAATTTATTTGCCTCAAATTTGGATTTTAAGCGATCCAGTCATCTCTACTACTAAAATATTTAAAATCACTTTCACCCCTTACCACCACAGCCCGTTTTCACCTTCCTGACAGAGCCTGAATTTGACATGTCACTTTATTTGGTAATAACTTTGGAATACTTCTTTTGATCCCTGTGGCTCTAAGATTGTTTTTTTTTTAGACACATTATTCTTTGTTATCGGTAAATTTAGGCTGATATGTTTAAGTTTGGTTTATAAAAATACTGTATCTGAAATGTATCGAAAAATTAGAAAAATAAGCAATTTTCAAACTTTTAATCTTTATGCACTCTAAACAGTTACAGCACACAAAATAGTCAATACATTACATTTCCCATATGTCTGCTTTATGTTAGCATCATTTTTAAAACATCCTTTTATTTTGTTAAGAGGCTTAAATTTTTAGTAGAAATGTTTCATTTTTTCAAAGAAAATTCACAAATTCTATTTTTTAGGGACTACTTCCTGTTTGAATGGCTCAGCGGGGGCTATGTCAGAAAACCCCCCAAAAAGATCCAAATTTAGAAACTACACCCTTTTAATGTGTTTATTACCCTTCAGGTGCTTCACAAGAATGAATGCTTAATGCAATGAAAAAATGAAAAATTACATTTTTTCACTTAAAAGTTGCTTTAGTCTCAAATTTTTCATTTTTACAAGGAGTAATAGAAGAAAATGAGAAAATTGTCCTCACAATTTGGTACATAATTTCTCCCAAGTGCGACACTACCCCATACGTTGTCAGAAACTACTGTTTAGGCACACAGCAGTGCTCAGAAAGGAAAGAACAATATTTGATTTTTGGGCAACAATTATGTCAGCTGTAGGGCCTTATAGGGAAGCCAGCTTGGCCACACAAAACAACATTAGTCAGCTCTTTATGCTTTACAATTGTGGGAAATGGTGAATAATATTTCAAAGTGTTTGAATTCACATGGAACCATGAATTTAAGGCTTTTTGATTCAAACTTGATCCTCTGCGAATCGATCTACTCATCTCTAGTAGTTAGCCTTTTGAATCCACTGGTGCTTCACAGAAGTTTTGTAACATTGAATTTTTTCCCATTAAAATGTTGATTTAGCCCCAAGTTTTTCAGCTTCAGAAGGGTAATAGGAAAAGTGGACCCCAAATTTTGTTACATTATGTCTCTTGAAAGCACCAATGCTTCATATGTGGTAGGAAACTATTGGCAGTGCTTAGAAAGGCAAAGAGCGCTATTTGATTTCTGGTGCACAAATTTCACTGGAATAGATTGTCGACACCATGTCTCAATAGTACAGCAGACACCTCCATCTTGCACCCATATTCTCTATCTTTTATAATATTATTCAGTGAAAATGAAGTTTTTCACAGTAAAATGTGGGTTTAGCCACAAATATTTTATTTAAAAAGCAATAACTTGAAAAATTGGACAACACATTTTGTAAAGCAATTTTTATTGTGTATGCTGATACTTCATTAGGGTCAAATATTAATTTTTAGTCAGCTAGTGAGGCTCAGAGGGAAGGGGAGCTATTTGAGTTTAGGAAAATCATTTTTAACTGGAATAGATTGTGGATGCCATATCCCACTTGCTAAGCCACTAAGGTGCAAAAAACATAGAAACCCTAAACAAAAGACCCCATTTTGGAAACTACATCCCTCAAGGAATTAATCTAGGGATGTGTTGAGCATTTTTAACTTACAGGTGCATTACACAATTTTATAATATTAGGATGTGAAAGAAAAAAACTTATTTTTTTTCAATTAAAATGTTGCTTTAGTCTACAAATTTTCATTTTCACAAGGGGTAATAAAAATGGATGGCACAATTGTAAAGCAATTTTTCTTGAGTACGCTGATATCCCATGTGAGGTCAGAAACTACTCTGTATTCACACAACTGGTCTCAGAAGAAAAGGAGTGCTTTTTGACTTTTGGAGAGTAATTTTGAAAGGAATAGATTGTAAACGCATGCGCATTTACAGGGTCACGGAGGTGCCAAAATTGCAGAAATACCCCACAATTGACCCCACTTTGGAAGCTACATTTCTCAAGGAATTCAAGGGATGTGGTAAGCAGTTTGAACTCACAATTAGCCACACCTGTTCCTTGCTGATAGGAGAACAAGAAGTTCCTCAGACTCTAAGCAAGGGCAGCTAAGTGAAGCGGGGACTGCATTTTAAGTGCGGGGCTGCAGATAAGTGCATAGTTGAACACAATATCATAGATTAACATAAGAGCATAGCTTGGTGTTTTCCTTACTAGTTTTCCATTGGTTTTCTGCTTTTATCTGTACTGTTTATCCCCATTTAGTATGTGCTCCATAGACAATGCTACCAGGTGTGCTGTGCATCTTGTGAGATGTATGCATGCCTTGAACATCCATTTGAGCGTGAATATATCTGCGCTTGATGTCAGCGAGTTACATATTTGGAAGCCCAGGTAATGGATCTAAATTTGCAGCTTGCAACACTAATTCGCTAATTCGCGTTGCAAACCTGGAGATGAGCTTAGAGCTCACTGAGCATGCTCTGGCTGGGGCCAGGGATATTTTGGAGGGTGGAGGTGGGGAAAATCAGGTCTCAGAAGAAGGTAGCTGGTTAACAGTTAACACTTGTTAAGCTACTGTTAGAAGGGCGGTTGAAAACAACTTTAATATAATGGAATGCAACCGACCCCGGGGTCCGCGAGGCAGCCTGGTGGACTGCTGCCGAACACTTTCCGGGTGAGAAGGAAAGCAACCAACTTAAATGATAAACCCTTCCATGTTACTGCACACAGGAACGGGTATAGCGGTTCGCTCAATCTCCGCTGACAGCACGGGAGATGTGCGACCGGAAAACTATCGGTAGCCCTGTTACTGCACAGGGACTACTCGGGCTGTGCTAGGATGTGTGTGTGACTACGCTGATGGGTAAACGTGCCTCCAACCGGCGTGCTACAGGACTGTAGGGTACTACTCCACGTGGCTGACAGGCGATAACCGTGGAAAGGACATCTGCAGGCTGCTCGGGGTGTTAGGCGACCCCTTTGGCTGAGCCAGACTGCTAGATGAAACTACCTGCCTCTATGGAACTAGCCTGCCTCTATGGAACTAGCCTGCCTGACAGAAACTACTTGTGGAACACAGTCGTCCTCACAATCGCATCACTGCTCAATGATCAGAGCGCGCCGCCATGTTTGTGGGCGGGCCTTTTAAAGACTAAGCCCTGCCCACCGACGAGCCATTGGTGACACCACCCGTGGACCAATCAGGCGGTGCCAGGTCACCGGGTCAGGTGGGTGCCAAACCACCAATCACGATCCGCCAGGTCACGGGCATGCTCAGTGCGGCGAATCCTGGACTTAGACTCCAAACGCCCTGTCTCCCTCTGCAACCTATGCTTAACATTGCTAGGTACCAATACATGGGAGACAATCTGTACGCCTGGTGGCCCAGCTAGGCATTGAGGCTGATGATGATGCTGAACAGCATCAGCCCTAGATGGACTGAAATGGGAGACCACAGAAGGTTCTGGACCCATTTCAAATCCAGCCATAGACTGATGCCTAACAGCCACTAATGTGAAAAAATCATAGAAACCCCAAACAAAAGAACCAATTTTGGAAACTACATCCCTCAAGGAATTCATCTAGCATTTTTAGCTTACAGGTGCATTACAAAATTTTATAATATTAGGATGTGAAATAAAAAAACTTTTTTTTTTCAATTAAAATGTTGCTTTAGTCCACATTTTAATTTTCACAAGGGGTAATAAAAAATGGAGGACACAATTGTGAAGCAATTTTTCTTGAGTACGCTGATATCTCATGTGGGGTCAGAAACTACTCTTTGTTCACACAACAGGGCTCAGAAGATAAGGAGTGCTTTTTGACTTTTGGAGAGTAATTTTGGAGAGCTGTGAAAATACAAAATTACATTTTTCCCACAAAAAATGTTGTTTTAGCTCCACATTTTTAATTTTCACAAGGGTAACAGGAGAAAATTGACAGTACAATTTGTTGTTCAATTTCTCCTGAGTACGCTGGTACCCCATATGTGGTAGAAAACTACTGTTTGGGCACACGGCAGGGCTTGGAAGGGAAGGAGAGAGAATTGACTTTTGGAGTGCAAAATTCGCTGGAATAGATAGTGGACGCCATGTCGCCTTTGCAGAGCCCCTGATGTGCCTAAACAGTGGAAACCACCCACAAGTGACTTGATTAATGATTCTGCCAAAAGTGTGCTAAATTTATCATTTGTATCTCTCACTAATGACCTATTGAAAGTACTTTCAATCGGATTTAACTTTGTTCCAGATTGCAATTTCAATTTATTTCCCACCTTAATGGACATAAACAAATGTTCCAAAATGACCTGTTATAGTTATTGAATTTCATAATTGTGATTTTCGTGAACAGAAACCTATTTTTCCTTTACAGGAATTACAAATTGACCTTCATCCCACTACACTTATCAATCAGATGAATGAGCTTCTCACTAAGAACCCACATTTTTACCCCCTATAATCTATGGTAGAATGTATGCATGGGTTTCATTAAACAGTTGAAAGAGAGTTAAAAAAATTGCAAATATCTGTACAGTCTAATCCGAAATCTATGAAGTTGTCTGCTTCAGAATTTAAATCGTAACAGCATTTGAAAAATATGAGCATGTTCGCTCAACACTGCTCGGTACTCGCCCGAGCATCACTCTACTCGGGATGTTCGGCGAGCACCGAGCATTTCCGGGTTACTCGGGCGGGAGCTCGGGTCTCCGCCCTGCATGTTTGGCGCTCTTTACAGAGCCAATGAACATGCAGGGATTGCCAGCCAGTCACTGTAATGCCGCAGCCATGTTGTTTGTGGGCATTACAGTGATTGGCTGGCCGCACAGCGTCACCTCGAGTATTTAAAACCGGGCGCCGCCATCTTGGACACAGTCGCTCCGGATCAGACAGTGTAGGGACAGCGCTGCTGATTTAGGGAAAGATATATCCTGCAAAATAGTTAGTGTAGGGTCTGTAAAGGCTGCCAGATCAAACAAACAGTCCTTCTCAGGACTAATATCCATCCCAGGTATATCAGGCAGGCAGGCAGGCAGGCTGTATAGGAGACGCAGTGGTTATACCAGCAAATGCTGCATTACAGTCCTGTGTGCTGCTCCTGTTGCTGAAATTGCTGGACTTAGCTCCAGGTCCCGGGGGCCAGGAAAAATCCTTTTTTTTTTAATCTAAATCCTCTTTTTTTTTCCTCCTTCACAATGTACAAATACCCATCTTATTAACCTTTTGGTGCCCCCCCCCCCAAAAAAAAAGGGTGCCTCTGATTTTTCAGACACAAATATATCTGTTGAAAATAGTCTGGTGTAGGCCAGAGAAATAGAAGTGTGGTTTTGCAGTTCTATGGGCCATTTGTATCTAAAAAAAACAGTTTGAGTGTGTCGCTCACTGTTCAGCCGCAAATATATATATATTTTAAAAAGCCTGGTATACACCAGTAAATTATTACTGTGGTTTTGATGTTCCACGGTAAAACATCTCTATAATCCTGCTTTTGGCATTTTTTGCTGTATAAAAATAATAATAGTGTCTCCCTGATTTTTCAGACACAAATATATCTGTTGAAAATAGTCTGATGTAGGTCCGAGAAATACAAGTGTGGTTTTGCAATTCCACGGTACAAACCTCTGTATTATCCACTTTTGGGCCATTTGTATCTAAAAAAAACAGTTTGAGTGTGTCGCTCACTGTTCAGCCGCAAATATATATATATTTTAAAAAGCCTGGTATACACCAGTAAATTATTACTGTGGTTTTGATGTTCCACGGTAAAACATCTCTATTATCCTGTTTTTGGCATTTTTTGCTGTATAAAAATAATAATAGTGTCTCCCTGATTTTTCAGACACAAATATATCTGTTGAAAATAGTCTGGTGTAGGCAAGAGAGACAGAAGTGTGCTTTTGCTGTTCCACGGTAAAAAATCTCTATTATCCTGCTTTTTGCATTTTTTGCTGTAAAAAAAAAAAAAATAGTGTCTCCTTGATTTTTCAGACACAAATATATCTGTTGAAAATAGTCTGGTGTAGGCCCGAGAAATACAAGTGTGGTTTTGCAGCTCCACGGTACAAACCTCTGTATTATCCACTTTTGGGCCATTTGTATCTAAAAAAAACAGTTTGAGTGTGTTGCGCACTGTTCAGCCGCAAATATATATATATTTTCAAAAGCCTGGTATACACCAGTAAATTATTACTGTGGTTTTGATGTTCCACGGTAAAACATCTCTATTATCCTGTTTTTGGCATTTTTTTGCTGTATAAAAATAATAATAGTATCTCCCTGATTTTTCAGACACAAATATATCTGTTGAAAATAGTCTGGTGTAGGCTAGAGAGACAGAAGTGTGCTTTTGCTGTTCCACGGTAAAAAATCTCTATTATCCTGCTTTTTGCATTTTTTGCTGTAAAAAAAAAAAAATAGTGTCTCCCTGATTTTTCAGACACAAATATATCTGTTGAAAATAGTCTGGTGTAGGCCAGAGAGACAGAAGTGTGCTTTTGCTGTTCCACGGTAAAAAATCTCTATTAACCTGCTTTTTGCATTTTTTGCTGTAAAAAAAAAAAAAATAGTGTCTACCTGATTTTTCAGACACAAATATATCTGTTGAAAATAGTCTGGTGTAGGCCCGAGAAATACAAGTGTGGTTTTGCAGTTCCACGGTACAAACCTCTGTATTATCCACTTTTGGGCCATTTGTATCTAAAAAAAAACAGTTTGAGTGTGTCGCTCACTGTTCAGCCGCAAATATATATATATTTTAAAAAGCCTGGTATACACCAGTAAATTATTACTGTGGTTTTGATGTTCCACGGTAAAACATCTCTATTATCCTGTTTTTGGCATTTTTTGCTGTATAAAAATAATAATAGTGTCTCCCTGATTTTTCAGACACAAATATATCTGTTGAAAATAGTCTGGTGTAGGCCAGAGAGACAGAAGTGTGCTTTTGCTGTTCCACGGTAAAAAATCTCTATTATCCTGCTTTTTGCATTTTTTGCTGTAAAAAAAAAAAAAAATAGTGTCTCCCTGATTTTTCAGACACAAATATATCTGTTGAAAATAGTCTGGTGTAGGCCCGAGAAATACAAGTGTGGTTTTGCAGTTCCACGGTACAAACCTCTGTATTATCCAATTTTGGGCCATTTGTATCTAAAAAAACAGTTTGAGTGTGTCGCTCACTGTTCAGCCGCAAATATATATATATTTTAAAAAGCCTGGTATACACCAGTAAATTATAACTGTGGTTTTGCTGTTCCACGGTAAAAAATCTCTATTATTCAGGTTTTGGTAGTTTTTTCCGTAAAGAAAAACAGTAGTGTCTCCTGACTGTTGTGAAACAAAAATATATCTGTTGAAAATAGTCTTGTGTAGGCCCGACATCCCAGTGTGGTTTCGCAGTTCCACGGGTCAAATCGCTGTACTATCCAGTTTTGGGCCTTTGGTATCTAAAAAAAAAGCAGTTTGAGTGTGTCGCTCACTGTTCAGCCGCAAATATCTCTATTTAAAAAAGTGTGGTATACCCCAGTAAACAATAACTGTGGTTTTCCTCTTCCACGGTTCTAATCTACTCTTTATTACCCTTTTTCCATTGATAGTGCAAGTGTAAGCTATTTTACTTCATTTACAATGGGCAAGGCGCGTGGCAAGGGACGTGGAAGTGGATGTTCTGGTGATGGTTCGTGCAGAGGACGGGGCCGTGGCCAAGGTGAAAATGTGCCACAACCAACAGCCACATCTTCTCGCTCCCACTTCTTGACCGAATTACTAGGGAAGCACAGAACAACACCAGTATTGAGAACTGATCAGTGTGAACAGGTTATTAATTGGATAGCAGACAATACTTCCAGTTACCTGGGCACCACCACCTCCGGTCTGTCTTCCACACGGTCAACTCTTAGTAGCCGTGAGTCTCGACCGCATACTCCTCCTCACCCTGATGCTCCTTCCTCCCACCATGCCGAGTGTCGTCAGACAGCAAGTGATCCCACACTTGGACACTCTGAAGAGCTGTTCACTGGTCCATTTCCATATTTGGGCCCCTCGCCTGATACGCTTGAAGTGGTGGAAGAGGAGATCCCATGTTGCGATGCCCAAATATTTGAACAGCCACGGCCACAGGAAGTCGACGTTGGCAATCTGTCACAAGAGGTGGACGATGACGAGACACAATTGCCAGGAAGTGAGGAGGAGGATCGTGGTGCGCAAGTGGAAGAGGAGGAGGTGGTGGATGATCTAGTAACTGACCCAACGTGGCAGGAGGACATGCAGAGTGAGGCCAGCAGCACACAGGGGGAGGGAGGCAGAGTACCCCAACAGGCAGGAAGAAGCAGTGTGGTGGCCGCAGACAGAAGGCAGGCAACCGTTCCCCGTAACACCAACACGAGGGACGTTGCCAGTACAAGCGGTAGGTCTTCCAGAGTCTGGAATTTTTTTAAAGACTCTGCTGATAACCCCAAAAAGGCCATATGTTCCACCTGCCATGCCAGCATCAGCAGGGGTGACAAAACTACCAGCCTGACCACCACCAGCATGATCAGGCACATGGCAGCAAAGCACCCGACTTTGTGGGGCGAAACCCAGGGTCCACGACCAGTGTCAGTGGGTGTCACCACTGCTTCTTCCACTGTTGTGCGTGCAATAGAACCCCCTGTTGTGTGTGCAAGGCAATCCCCTGTCCATACTGCATGTAAAGATGCCCCCTCCTCTCAGTCTTCACTTGTTATGGCAGTTTCTCAAGAAACAGCATCAACGTCCACGTCCACGTCCCACCGCAGCGTTCAATTGTCCATATCCCAGACCTTTGAACGAAAGCGGAAATTCGCAGCTAACGCCCCACAGGCCACAGTCCTAAATTCGCACATTTCACGACTGCTTGCATTGGAAATGCTGCCTTTTAGGCTGGTGGAGACGGAATCCTTCCGCAATCTTATGGCGGTGGCCGTCCCTCGGTACTCGGTCCCCAGCCGACACTATTTTGCCCGGTGTGCCATCCCCGCACTACACAAGCACGTGTCCCAAAGCATCTGCCGTGCCCTCAACAACGCAGTTACTGGGAGGGTCCACCTGACAACGGACACGTGGACAAGTGCTTGTGGCCAGGGACGGTACATCTCTCTGACGGCACACTGGGTAAACATAGTGGAAGCCGGGACCCAGTCGGACCTTGGGACGGAACACATCCTCCCCACACCGAGGATTGCGGGCCCTATGTCAGTCAGAGTTGCCCCCACAGTGTACAGCTCCTGGGCATCCTCCTCCTCCTCCTCATGTTCAGCCTCCATCTCAGATATCACCACATCAGTTACAAGCTGGAAGCATTGCAGTACTGCCTCCGGCAAGCGGCAACAGGCTGTGCTGAAACTCATAAGCTTAGGTGATAAACCTCACACTGCTTGTGAGTTGTGGACAGCTGTGAAAGAGCAGGCAGATCTGTGGCTGAGACCGCTGAACCTACATCCCGGCATGGTCGTGTGTGACAATGGCCGTAACCTGGTGGCGGCTCTGAGGCGAGGTGAGATCACACATGTACCATGCCTGGCTCATGTGCTTAACCTCGTGATTCAGCGGTTTCTTAAATCGTACCCCGAGTTGCCAGATCTGCTCGTGAAAGTACGCCGCCTGTCAGCTCATTTTCGCAAGTCGGCTACAGCTTCCGCCGCCCTTGCTGTGTTGCAGCAGCGTTTGCAGCTTCCGGCACACCGACTGGTGTGTGATGTCCTCACACGTTGGAACTCTACCCTCCACATGTTGCAAAGGATTTGTGAGCAGAAGAGAGCAGTTGTGGAGTACCAGCTGCAACAAGGCCGTCGATATTCAGGTCAGACTCCACACATAAGACCTCAGGAGTGGACCTGGATGTCTGACATATGTACCATCCTGACAAACTTTGAGGAGGCCACCAAGATGGTGAGTGGCGATGACGCCATCATTAGTGTCAGCATCCCACTTGTCTGTCTTTTGCAACGCTCTCTGCAGAGAATTAAAGAGGAGGCATTGCAGCCAGAGTATGATGAGATGGATCAAGAAGCCGTAGCGGGCGATTAAACACAGCCCAGCCTCATCTCATCCCAACATGCATTGGGGGACAATGAGGGAGAGGAGGAGGAGGAGGAGGAAGAACAGGAGCTGCTATCATGCATTGTAGACGGTAGCACCTGTACAAGTGTCATACCGTCGGTTCAGTGTGGGTGGCCTGAGGACAGGGGGGAGGAGGAAGAGGAGGAGGAGGAGGAGGAGAGCATGGTCAGTCGTAATCTTGGTGAGGACACGGAAATCTTGCCCGTTACCAGTCTGGCACGCATGGCTGACTTTATGTTACGCTGCCTTAACCGTTGTCAAAATGTTGGGTGACAGTCATTACTGGTTGGTGACACTTGTAGACCCCCGCTACAAGGAGAACTTTCACTCTCTTATTCCTGAGGTGGAGAGGTCTACAAAAATGGGGCCATACCAAAATTCCCATCTGAACACGCTAGCGGCAGAGGTCACAGTTCGTTGCCCAACCAAGGCGTACAGGCGAGAGAGATGCAACTCCAATCCAGCAGAGGCAGGGGAACACTGTCAACGTTCTGGGACAGTTTTCTGACACCCGCCCAGCTTACAGGCCCTGAGGCGCGGGGTACTCTCACAATGAGTGGAAAGTTTCAAAAGATGGTGAGGGAGTACCTTGCCGATCGTACCAGCGTCCTCCGTGATTCCTCTGTGCCTTTTAATTATTGGGTATCCAAGCTGGACACTTGGAATGAACTCGCTCTGTACTCCTTGGAGGTCCTGTACTGCCCTGCCGCTAGCGTGTTATCGGAGCGTGTTTTTAGTGCCGCTGGGGGAATTATAACTGATAAGCGCACTCGCCTGTCAACTGACAATGCTGACAAGCTGACCCTTATCAAAATGAACAAGGGCTGGATTGGGCCAGACTTCTCATCACCACCAAATGACAGCAGAGTAACATAAATCCACTGTGTTATTTCGGGAGGTGTATTCCCATGCATCGCTTCACACCCACACATGGGTATACGCTTCCTCATTTCGGCTGTTTTTTGCTCTTCTCCTTATCCTCAGCCTCCACGACCACTATACCACCAGGGTGACCGTGGTCCATGTTGCCAGCATTGCAAGTTCCTCTGTCCTAATTTTTGGCAGCTTTTGCTTGGAAGGCATAGGCAAAGACTATGGGAGACCCACTCCCCAATAATGGGAATAATGTTTTTAATATGCTGTACTGCATGGCTCTTGTAAGGGACATTGCAAGTTCCCCCTTCCTAATTTTTGGCAGCTTTTGCTTGGAAGGCATAGGCAAAGACTATGGGAGACCCACTCTCCAATAATGGGAATAATGTTTTTAATATGCTGTACTTCATGGCTCTTGTAAGGGGCATTAAAATCGCCTTGTTAAGCTACTGTGACCTCCACGTCTCTTCCAAGGGTTGTTAATATTGTCTTTTTATTCCACTACGACCTCCACCACTCTTCCAAGGGGCATTAAAAGAGTCTTGTTAAGCTACTGTGACCTCCACATCTCTTCCACAGGGCGTTGATATTGTCTTTTTATTCCACTGTAACCTCCACCACTCTTCCAAGGGGCATTAAAACTGTCTTGTTAAACCGCTCTGAACTCCACGTCTCTTCCAAGGGGCATTAAAACCTTCTTGTTAAGCTACTGTGACCTCCACATCTCTTCCAAGGGGCATTAAAACTGTCTTGTTAAACCACTCTGAACTCCACATCTCTTCTAAGGGGCATTAAAACCATCTTGTTAAACCACTCTGAACTCCACAGCTCTTCCAAGGGGCATTGACATGTTGTTTTTAATTACCTCTAACCTCCACGACTCTTGCAACGGGCATTGCATTTCCTCCTAATTTTTGTCAGCTTTTGCTTTTCAATGCATAGGCGAACACTAAGGGAGACCCACTCCCCAATAATGGGTAGAAGGTTTTTAATACGCTGTAATCCATGTCTGTTTCAAGGGGCATTGCAGTGCCTAATAATTTTTGGAAAGCCTTCCATTCCCTGCTTAGGCCAACAGTGTACATGAGACCCAGTTGCTATAAATGGAAAAAATGGTTTAGTTAAGGCCCTCTGACCTCCATGTCACTTCCAAGGGGCATTGGAGTGCCTCGAAATTTTTGGTAGGCATTGCATTCACTGTATGCCTTATAACTGTGTAGCTGAACCGCTCCTTTTGGTACGGAAACATATCCTACAAGACATGTGTGGTTGGCTGGCCTGATATTGATGTGAATGGTCCCTGTTCCTCCTGGTCTTTCTCCTTTGCCACCACCTCATCCATCATTCATCACCTGAAGCTTTGTTTTAACGAGAGTCATAGAACTGGGATAGTAGCAGGAAAACATCCAGCAATCCTCGAAGGAGGTAGAATATGCGCCAAAACGCTGACCACCTCAGGCCTAGCTGCTACTACATACATGCGCTTGCATTCCAAGGTACAGCAAGCTAAGGAGGTGGATGGCCTCATGATCATGA
Source organism: Phyllobates terribilis (assembly GCF_046119375.1). NCBI lineage: Eukaryota > Metazoa > Chordata > Amphibia > Anura > Dendrobatidae > Phyllobates > Phyllobates terribilis. Next base: position 453,258,075 of record NW_027362763.1, on the reverse strand, counting down.
ATAATTTACTCGTTGTGTAGGAGGCCGACCCCTGCTGCTGTCTACCTTCTGAACTTTGTGTTGAAGCCTGATTGACCCAGGACCCGCAATCCTCTATGTCTGGAGGACGTGTTGCATCCCAGTGTCCAACTGTGTCCCGGCTTCCACAATATTAACCCGTCAGTGAGATGGACCATTCCTGGCCACATTCACTTGTCCACGTGTTTGTGGTTAGGCTGTCCTTCCCACTAAATGCACTGGGGAGGGCACAGGTAATGTTTTGGTATGCGCGCTTGTGTATAAGGCACACCGGGACAAATAGGGGCGGCTGGGGACCGTTTATGGACACCCGGCCACCCCCACGCGGCTGGGGACTGTGTGTGGGCACCCGGCCGCGGGGCGGCTGGGGACTGAGTATGGACACCCGGCCGCCCCATGGTGGCTGGGGACCAAGCGTGGACACCCGGCCGCCGGGCGGCTGGGGACTTTGTATGAATACCAGGCTACCGACGCAGCCATGACGTGGTGGCCAGATTCCACCTCCACATGCCTAAAAGGCCCAATTTCAAGTGCAAGCAAGCTAGCAGTATGGTATTGCAGCCTGGGGGGTGGGTGGGTGGCAGGCTGCATACTTGCGCTTGTATTGCAAGTTATGGGGGAGGTACAATTGAACACTGCCCTGGGACAAGGACTTGCACGGGGATAGTTGCAAGTCTGCATCTTCTGATGCGGCAAGGATCACTTCTGATGGGCACACTTTTAGGCAGTGACCTGGGTGTCAGAGATGCTTCCAGGGGTCTTCCCCATGCTGTTCCCATGTCTTTTTAGCACTGTATGCATGCGTCACACAGCACATGGCCAGATAAGGTTGTAAAATGTTAAAATGACATTTCCCGGTGAATGTATTTGTCACGGTTGAAAGCAATACAAACGTGCAAAAACGCATAAAAAATGCTACTTGTGAACATAGCCCAAGGTGTGGAGGAGTATTTTTGTTTTTGGTTATTTATTTTACCTTATACACAAGTCTTTACCCTGGAAAGGATGTTCCTTAACCCCTTTCCGACCTGGTCAGTAATAGTACGCACCAGGTCGGGAAGGCCGGTTCAGCGGGGGCTCCGGCGGTGAGCCCGCACTGAAGCGAGCACACGTCAGCTGATTATTGGAATCGCAATCCACCCGCGGCTGTTAATATGTTAAATCTCTGACAGTGGCATTTAACTCGCGCTTCCGGGAGTCCTAAGCCCCGCCCATCAGTGACCCCATCACGTGATCGTGGGTCACCAATGGGTGGGCATGACAACTCAGGGTCTGCAGCAGACGCCTGTGGTTGTCATGTCTCAATTGCTATGAGCGCCACCTAGTGGTCAGCGCTCATAGCAAGTGAGCATTTCTCCTGCATACAAGCGATCTGCTCATCGCTTGTATGCAGTAGAAGCAATCAGACAACTGCTGCTTCTAGTCTCCTCTGGAGACTATAGAAGTAAGCAGAAAGTGTAAAAAAAAGTTTTAAAAAAAATAAAAAAAATAAAAAATATATAAAAGTTTAAGTCACCCCCCTTTTGCCCCATTCAAAATAAAATATATATATATATATAAAAAACCCCCACATACACATATTTGGTATCGCCGCGTTCAGAATCGCCCGATCTATCAATATAAACGGAAGAATTAATACAATCAGTAAACGGCGTAACGAGAAAAAAATTTTAAACGCCAGAATTAAGTTTTTTGGTCGCTACAACTTTGCAATAAAATTCAATAGCGGGCGATCAAAACATCGGATCTACCCCAAAATGGTATCAATAAAAACGTCAGCCCGGCACGCAAAAAATAAGCCCTCACCTGGCCCCAGATCCCGAAAATTGGAGAAGCTAAGGGTCTCGGAAAATGGCGTCATTTTTTTTTGTTTTTTTAGCAAGCTTTGGATTTTTTTTTCACCACTTAAATAAAAAAGAACCTATACATGTTTGGTGTCTATGAACTCGTAACAACCTGGAAAATAATGATGGCAGGTCAGTTTTAGCAATCTGTGAACGTGGTAAAAAAAGGACCCAAAAAACAACTGTGGAATTGCATTTTTTTTGCAGTTTCACTGCACTTGGATTTTTTTTCCCATTTTCCAGCACATGATATGGTAAAACCAGTGATGGTGTTTAAAAGTACAACTCGTCCCGCAAAAAATAAGCCCTCACATGGCCATATTGAACGAAAATTAAAAAAGTTCTGGCTCTGGGAAGAAGGGGAGCAAAAAAGGAAAACACAAAAACAGAAAGACCCATGGTCGTTAAGGGGTTAACATATTTCACAGGAAAGCACTTTCACTTTCGTTTTTATTGTGAGCCTGTAAAAGTGGCTTAATACCTCTGACCACGTTGTTGACAGCAGTGACCTGGGGGTCAGAAATGCTTCCAGGGGCGATCCCCATGCTGTCCCCATGTCATTTGAGCACTGTCACTATCGTTTTGGGCACTTTTTAGGCTTTCTACAGACTGCCGGGGGAGCCGCCGCAAATGTTCGGGTCTCCCATAGACTAACATTGGGCTCATTGCTCGGGTCGAGCACCCGAGTATCACAGAGAGCTCGGCCCGAGCTTCGAGCACCCGATCGTTTTAGTGCTCGCTCAACACTAATGACAAACATTATAATCAAAATGTCAGAGTGGTGGTTGTGATGGACACTGAGGTTTATAGGCCAGAAATCATGGATTTGTTAAGTGACACTTCCACTTATGTTAAACTGCCATATAACCTCACTCTCGCATTCCAAAACGAAACTAACATCTAATATATATAATTGTCTTATCCCGTCTGTCTGTCTGTCTGTGTGTCTGTGTGTCTGTGTGTCTGTCTGTCCAGGAAATCCCACGTCGCTGATTGGTCAGGCCGCTTCCAATCAGCGATGCGGGATTTGAGAACAAGATGTCGGCCGTTAGCGGCTTACCCTCACCCGCTCAACCTCACACCCTCAGACGCTCACCCTCAGACGCTCACCCTCAGACGCTCACGCTCGGACGCTCACGCTCGGACGCTCACGCTCTGACGCTCAAGCTCTGATGCTCTCACGCTCTGACGCTCACGCTCTGACGCTTACGCTCACGCTCGGACGCTCACGCTCGGACGCTCACGCTCTGATGCTCACGCTCACACACTGACGCTCACGCTCTGACGCTCACGTTCACCCTCTGACACTCACGCTCTGACGCTCACGCTCTGAAGCTCACTCTCTGACGCTCACGCTCTGATCCTCACACTCACGCTCTGACGCTCACGCTCGGACGCTCACGCTCTGACGCTCACGCTCACGCTCTGACGCTCACGCTCTGACGCTCACATGCTCAAGCTCTGACGCTCACGCTCTGACGCTCACGCTCTGACGCTCATGCTCACGCTCTGACGCTCACGCTCTGACGCTCACATGCTCACGCTCTGACGCTCACGCTCTGACGCTCACGCTCTGACGCTCACATGCTCACGCTCTGACGCTCACGCTCGGACGCTCACGCTATGAAGCTCACGCTCTGACGCTCACGCTCTGACGCTCACACTCACGCTCTGATGCTCACGCTCTGACGCTCACACGCTCACGCTCGGACGCTCACGCCCTGACGCTCACGCTCACGCTCTGACGCTCACGCTCTGACGCTCACATGCTCACGCTCTGACGCTCACGCTCTGACACTCACGCTCTGACCCTCACACTCACGCTCTGACGCTCACGCTCGGACGCTCACGCTCTGACGCTCAGGCTCTGACGCTCATGCTCACGCTCTGACGCTCATGCTCTGACGCTCACATGCTCACGCTCTGAAGTTCACGCTCTGATGCTCACGCTCTGACCCTCACACTCACGCTCTGATGCTCACGCTCTGATGCTCAGGCTCTGACGCTCATGCTCACGCTCTGACGCTCATGCTCTGACGCTCACATGCTCACGCTCTGAAGTTCACGCTCTGATGCTCACGCTCTGACCCTCACACTCACGCTCTGACGCTCATGCTCGGACGCTCACGCTCGGACGCTCACGCTCTGATGCTCACGCTCACACACTGACGCTCACGCTCTGACGCTCACGTTCACCCTCTGACACTCACGCTCTGACGCTCACGCTCTGAAGCTCACTCTCTGACGCTCACGCTCTGATCCTCACACTCACGCTCTGACGCTCACGCTCGGACGCTCACGCTCTGACGCTCACGCTCACGCTCTGACGCTCACGCTCTGACGCTCACATGCTCAAGCTCTGACGCTCACGCTCTGACGCTCACGCTCTGACGCTCATGCTCACGCTCTGACGCTCACGCTCTGACGCTCACATGCTCACGCTCTGACGCTCACGCTCTGACGCTCACATGCTCACGCTCTGACGCTCACGCTCGGACGCTCACGCTATGAAGCTCACGCTCTGACGCTCACGCTCTGACGCTCACACTCACGCTCTGATGCTCACGCTCTGACGCTCACACGCTCACGCTCGGACGCTCACGCCCTGACGCTCACGCTCTGACGCTCACGCTCTGACGCTCACATGCTCACGCTCTGACGCTCACGCTCTGACACTCACGCTCTGACCCTCACACTCACGCTCTGACGCTCACGCTCGGACGCTCACGCTCTGACGCTCAGGCTCTGACGCTCATGCTCACGCTCTGACGCTCATGCTCTGACGCTCACATGCTCACGCTCTGAAGTTCACGCTCTGATGCTCACGCTCTGACCCTCACACTCACGCTCTGATGCTCACGCTCGGACGCTCACGCTCTGACGCTCACGCTCTGACGCTCACATGCTCACGCTCTGACGCTCACGCTCGGACGCTCACGCTATGAAGCTCACGCTCTGACGCTCACGCTCTGACGCTCACACTCACGCTCTGATGCTCACGCTCTGACGCTCACACGCTCACGCTCGGACGCTCACGCCCTGACGCTCACGCTCACGCTCTGACGCTCACGCTCTGACGCTCACATGCTCACGCTCTGACGCTCACGCTCTGACACTCACGCTCTGACCCTCACACTCACGCTCTGACGCTCACGCTCTGACGCTCAGGCTCTGACGCTCATGCTCACGCTCTGACACTCATGCTCTGACGCTCACATGCTCACGCTCTGAAGTTCACGCTCTGATGCTCACGCTCTGACCCTCACACTCACGCTCTGATGCTCACGCTCGGACGCTCACGCTCTGACGCTCACGCTCTGACGCTCACATGCTCACGCTCTGACGCTCACGCTCTGACGCTCACGCTATGAAGCTCACGCTCTGACGCTCACGCTCTGACGCTCACACTCACGCTCTGACGCTCACGCTCTGACGCTCACACGCTCACACTCGGACGCTTACGCTCTGACGCTCACGTTCACGCTCAGACTCTGACGCTCACGCTCTGACGCTCACGCTCAAACTCTGACGCTCTGACGCTCACGCTCTGACGCTCACGCTCGGATGCTCACGCTCTGACGCTCACGCTCGGACGCTCACGCTCTGACGCTCACGTTCACGCTCTGATGCTCACGCTCTAACGCTCATGCTCTGACGCTCATGCTCTGACTCTCATGCTCACGCTCTGACGCTCACGCTCGGACGCTCACGCTGACGCTCTGACGCTCACGCTCACGCTCACGCTCTGACGCTTACGCTCGGACGCTCACGTTCACGCTCGGACGCTCACGCTCACGCTCTGACGCTCACGCTCGGATGCTCACGCTCTGACGCTCACGCTTTGACGCTCACGCTCTGACGCTCACGCTCGGACGCTCACGCTCTGACGCTCACGCTCGGATGCTCACACTCTGACGCTCACGCTCGGACGCTCACGCTCATGCTCTGACGCTCACACGCTCACGCTCTGACGCTCACGCTCGGACGCTCACATTCACGCTCTGACACTCACGCTCTGACGCTCACGCTCGGACGCTCACGCTCTGACGCTCACGCTTGGACGCTCACGCTCGGACGCTCACGCTCTGACGCTCACGCTATGAAGCTCACGCTCTGACACTCACACTCACGATCTGACGCTCACGCTCGGACGCTCGGACGCTCACGCTCACGCTCTGACGCTCACGTTCACGCTCTGACACTCACACTCACGATCTGACGCTCACGCTCCGACGCTCGGACACTCACGCTCACGCTCTGACGCTCACGTTCACGCTCTGACGCTCACGCTTAGACTCTGACGCTCACGCTCTGACGCTAACGCTCAGACTCTGACGCTCTGACGCTCACGCTCTGACGCTCATGCTCGGATGCTCACGCTCTGACGCTCACGCTCGGACGCTCACGCTCTGAAGCTCACGCTCGGACGCTCATGCTCACGCTCTGACGCTCACGCTCGGATGCTCACACTCTGACGCTCATGCTCACGCTCTGAAGCTCACGCTCTGATGCTCACGCTCTGACGCTCACACGCTCATGCTGGGACGCTCACGCTCGGACGCTCACGCTCACACTCTGATGCTCACGCTCACGCTCTGACGCTCACGCTCAGACTCTGACGCTCACGCTCACGCTCAGACTCTGACGCTCTGACGCTCGCGCTCTGACGCTCATGCTCGGATGCTCACGCTTTGACGCTCACGCTCGGACGCTCACACTCTGACGCTCACGCTCGGACGCTCACACGCTCTGACGCTCACGCTCTGACGCTCACGCTCGGATGCTCACGCTCTGACGCTCACGCTTGGACGCTCATGCTCTGACGCTCACGCTCTGATGCTCATGCTCTGACGCTCATGCTCACGCTCTGACGCTCACGCTCTGACGCTCACGCTCTCGCTCTGACGCTCACGCTCTGATGCTCACGCTCTGACGATCACGCTGACGCTCTGATGCTCACGCTCTGACGCTCACGCTCTGACGCTCACATGCTCACGCTCGGACGCTCATGCTCTGATGCTCACGCTCTGACGCTCACGCTCTGATGCTCACGCTCTCGCTCTGACGCTCACGCTCTGATGCTCACGCTCTGACGATCACGCTGACGCTCTGATGCTCACGCTCGGACGATCATGCTCTGATGCTCACGCTCTGACGCTCACGCTCTGACGCTCACATGCTCACGCTCTGACGCTCACGCTCTGACGCTCACGCTATGAAGCTCACGCTCTGACGCTCACGCTCTGACGCTCACACTCACGCTCTGACGCTCACACTCACGCTCTGACGCTCATGCTCTGACGCTCACACGCTCATACTCGGACGCTCACGCTCTGACGCTCACGTTCACGCTCTGACGCTCACGCTCAGACTCTGACGCTCACGCTCTGACGCTCACGCTCAGACTCTCACGCTCTGATGCTCACGCTTTGACGCTCACGCTCTGACGCTCACGCTCGGACGCTCACGCTCTGACGCTCACGCTCGGACGCTCACGCTCTGACGCTTACGCTCGGATGCTCACACTCTGACGCTCACGCTCGGACGCTCACGCTCACGCTCTGACGCTCACGCTCTGACGCTCACATGCTCACGCTCTGACGCTCACGCTATGAAGCTCACGCTCTGACGCTCACGCTCTGATGCTCACACTCACGCTCTGACGCTCACACTCACGCTCTGACGCTCATGCTCTGACGCTCACACGCTCATACTCGGACGCTCACGCTCTGACGCTCACGTTCACGCTCTGACGCTCACGCTCAGACTCTGACGCTCACGCTCTGACGCTCACGCTCAGACTCTCACGCTCTGATGCTCACGCTTTGACGCTCACGCTCTGACGCTCACGCTCGGACGCTCACGCTCTGACGCTCACGCTCGGACGCTCACGCTCTGACGCTTACGCTCGGATGCTCACACTCTGACGCTCACGCTCGGACGCTCACGCTCACGCTCTGACGCTCACACGCTCTGACGCTCACGCTCTGACGCTCACGCTCGGACGCTCACATTCACGCTCTGACACTCACGCTCTGACGCTCACGCTCGGACGCTCATGCTCTGACGCTCACGCTTGGACGCTCACGCTCGGACGCTCACGCTCTGACGCTCACGCTATGAAGCTCACGCTCTGACACTCACACTCACGACCTGACGCTCACACTCCGACGCTCGGACGCTCACGCTCACGCTCTGACGCTCACGTTCACGCTCTGACACTCATACTCACGATCTGACGCTCACGCTCCGACGCTCGGACACTCACGCTCACGCTCTTACGCTCACGTTCACGCTCTGACGCTCACGCTTAGACTCTGACGCTCACGCTCTGACGCTCACGCTCAGACTCTGACGCTCTGACGCTCACGCTCTGACGCTCATGCTCGGATGCTCACGCTCTGACGCTCACGCTCTGACGCTCACATGCTCACGCTCTGACGCTCACGCTCTGACGCTCACGCTATGAAGCTCACGCTCTGACGCTCACGCTCTGACGCTCACACTCACGCTCTGACGCTCACACTCACGCTCTGACGCTCATGCTCTGACGCTCACACGCTCATACTCGGACGCTCACGCTCTGACGCTCACGTTCACGCTCTGACGCTCACGCTCAGACTCTGACGCTCACGCTCAGACTCTCACGCTCTGATGCTCACGCTCAGACTCTCACGCTCTGATGCTCACGCTTTGACGCTCACGCTCTGACGCTCACGCTCGGACGCTCACGCTCTGACGCTCACGCTCAGACTCTCACGCTCTGATGCTCACGCTTTGACGCTCACGCTTTGACGCTCACGCTCTGACGCTCACGCTCGGACGCTCACGCTCTGACGCTCACGCTCGGACGCTCACGCTCTGACGCTTACGCTCGGATGCTCACACTCTGACGCTCACGCTCGGACGCTCACGCTCACGCTCTGACGCTCACACGCTCTGACGCTCACACTCTGACGCTCACGCTCGGACGCTCACATTCACGCTCTGACACTCACGCTCTGACGCTCACGCTCGGACGCTCATGCTCTGACGCTCACGCTTGGACGCTCACGCTCGGACGCTCACGCTCTGACGCTCACGCTATGAAGCTCACGCTCTGACACTCACACTCACGACCTGACGCTCACACTCCGACGCTCGGACGCTCACGCTCACGCTCTGACGCTCACGTTCACGCTCTGACACTCATACTCACGATCTGACGCTCACGCTCTGACGCTCACGCTATGAAGCTCACGCTCTGACACTCACACTCACGACCTGACGCTCACACTCCGACGCTCGGACGCTCACGCTCACGCTCTGACGCTCACGTTCACGCTCTGACACTCATACTCACGATCTGACGCTCACGCTCCGACGCTCGGACACTCACGCTCACGCTCTTACGCTCACGTTCACGCTCTGACGCTCACGCTTAGACTCTGACGCTCACGCTCTGACGCTCACGCTCAGACTCTGACGCTCTGACGCTCACGCTCTGACGCTCATGCTCGGATGCTCACGCTCTGACGCTCACGCTCTGACGCTCACATGCTCACGCTCTGACGCTCACGCTCTGACGCTCACGCTATGAAGCTCACGCTCTGACGCTCACACTCACGCTCTGACGCTCACACTCACGCTCTGACGCTCATGCTCTGACGCTCACACGCTCATACTCGGACGCTCACGCTCTGACGCTCACGTTCACGCTCTGACGCTCACGCTCAGACTCTGACGCTCACGCTCTGACGCTCACGCTCAGACTCTCACGCTCTGATGCTCACGCTTTGACGCTCACGCTCTGACGCTCACGCTCGGACGCTCACGCTCTGACGCTCACGCTCGGACGCTCACGCTCTGACGCTTACGCTCGGATGCTCACACTCTGACGCTCACGCTCGGACGCTCACGCTCACGCTCTGACGCTCACACGCTCTGACGCTCACGCTCTGACGCTCACGCTCGGACGCTCACATTCACGCTCTGACACTCACGCTCTGACGCTCACGCTCGGACGCTCATGCTCTGACGCTCACGCTTGGACGCTCACGCTCGGACGCTCACGCTCTGACGCTCACGCTATGAAGCTCACGCTCTGACACTCACACTCACGACCTGATGCTCACACTCCGACGCTCGGACGCTCACGCTCACGCTCTGACGCTCACGTTCACGCTCTGACACTCATACTCACGATCTGACGCTCACGCTCCGACGCTCGGACACTCACGCTCACGCTCTTACGCTCACGTTCACGCTCTGACGCTCACGCTTAGACTCTGACGCTCACGCTCTGACGCTCACGCTCAGACTCTGACGCTCTGACGCTCACGCTCTGACGCTCATGCTCGGATGCTCACGCTCTGACGCTCACGCTCGGACGCTCACGCTCACGCTCTGACGCTCACGCTCGGATGCTCACACTCTGACGCTCACGCTCGGACGCTCACGCTCACGCTCTGACGCTCACACGCTCTGACGCTCATGCTCACGCTCTGAAGCTCACGCTCTGATGCTCACGCTCTGACGCTCACACGCTCATGCTCGGACGCTCACGCTCGGACGCTCACGCTCGGACGCTCACGCTCACACTCTGACGCTCACGCTCACGCTCTGACGCTCACGCTCAGACTCTGACGCTCACGTTCTGACGCTCACGCTCAGACTCTGACGCTCTGACGCTCGCGCTCTGACGCTCACGCTCGGATGCTCACGCTCTGACGCTCACGCTCTGACGCTCACGCTCGGACGCTCACACGCTCTGACGCTCACGCTCTGACGCTCACGCTCGGATGCTCACGCTCTGACGCTCATGCTCTGACGCTCACGCTCTGACGCTCATGCTCTGACGCTCATGCTCACGCTCTGACGCTCACGCTCTGACGCTCACGCTCACGCTCTGACGCTCACGCTCTGACTCTCACGCTCTGACGATCACGCTGACGCTCTGATGCTCACGCTCTGATGCTCACGCTCACGCTCGGACGCTCACGTTCACGCTCACGCTCTGACGCTCACCCTCTGATACTCACGCTCAGACGCTCACGCTCGGAAGCTCACGTTCACGCTCTGACGCTCACACTCACACGCTCACGCTTTGACGCTCACGCTCTGACGCTCACACTCACACGCTCACGCTCTGACGCTCACGCTCTGATGCTCAAGCTCTGATGCTCTGACGCTCATGCTCACGCTCTGATGCTCTGACGCTCACGCTCTGATGCTCAAGCTCTGATGCTCTGACGCTCATGCTCACGCTCTGATGCTCTGACGCTCAGGCTCTGACGCTCACGCTCTGATGCTCTGACGCTCACGCTCGGACGCTCACTCTCACGCTCGGACGCTCACTCTCACGCTCTGATGCTCACACGCTCACGCTCGGACGCTCATGCTCTGATGCTCTGACACTCACGCTCACGCTCTGATGCTTTGACGCTCACGCTCTGAAGCTCACGCTCTGAAGCTCACGCTCTGATGCTCTGACGCTCACGCTCTGACTCTCTGACGCTCACGCTCTGATGCTCACGCTCAGACGCTCACGCTCTGATGCTCTGACGCTCACGCTCACGCTCTGATGCTCTGACGCTCAGTCTCTGAAGCTCACGCTCTGAAGCTCACGCTCTGATGCTCTGACGCTCACACTCTGACGCTCACGCTTTGACGCTCACGCTCAGACGCTCTTGCTCTGACGCTCACGCTCAGACGCTCACGCTCTGACGCTCACGCTCTGACTCTGACGCTCACGCTCTGACGCTCACGCTTGGACGCTCACGTTCACGCTCGGACGCTTACACTCACGCTCTGACGCTCACGCTCTGACGCCCATGCTCATGCTCTGACGCTCATGCTCTGAAGCTCACGCTCTGACGCTCTGATGCTCACGCTCTGACGCTCACGCTCGGACGCTCATGCTCTCGCTCTGACGCTCATGCTCGGACGCTCACGCTCTGACCCTCACGCTCTGACACTCACGCTCGGACGCTCACGCTCGGACGCTCAGGCTCTGACGCTCACGCTCCGACTCTGACGCTCACGCTCCGACTCTGACGCTCACGCTCTGACGCTCACGCTCGGACGCTCACGCTCGGACTCTCACGCTCGGACTCTCACGTTCACGCTCTGACGCTCACGCTCTGATGCTCACGCTCTGACGCTCACGTTCACGCTCTGACGCTCACGCTCTGATGCTCACGCTCTGACGCTCACGTTCTGACGCTCACGCTCTGAGGCTTATGCTCACTCTCTGATACTCACTCTCACGCTCTGATGCTCACGCTCTGACGCTCATGCTCATGCTCTGACGCTCATGCTCGGACGCTCACGCTCGGACGCTCACACTCACGCTCTGACGCTCACGCTCTGACGCTCACGCTCACGCTCTGACGCTCACGCTCTGACTCTCACGCTCATGCTCTGATGCTCACGCTCGGACGCTCACGCTCGGACGCTCACACTCACGCTCGGACGCTCACGCTCTGACGCTCACGCTCTGATGCTCTAACGCTCACGCTTGGACGCTCACGCTCGGACGTTCACACTCTGACGCTCCCACGCTCACCCTCACATGCTTCCACGCTCACCCTCACACGCTCACCCTCACACGCTCACACCCTCACATTCTCACCCTCCCATGCTCACCCGCTCCCACGCTCACCCTCCCACGCTCACCCGCTCCCACGCTCACCCGCTCCCATGCTCACCCTGTGCTAGCCGGTCATCTCCCGGCTGCTCACAGCAGAAGTACCCAGACCGGCGGCATCGCTCCCCGGTCCTCCAAAATTCATTAGGGGCCCCAGGGGGATACATTGGGGGGTTAATTTAAAGTAATGCGCAACCCATTTAAACACTGCTTTGCTGATTAGTTGCGCCCGGTCGGCCGCATACATATTCAGGCAAACAAAAACACATAGAAACACATAGAAAACACCTTCAAAGGTGTCCAAAAGCTGACAAACTGCTCAGAAGACATAACTAACACATGGAAAAGTGACAAGTACATATAGTCATGCGAAAAGAAAAGAAGTGGAGGAGTAAAAGGAGGGGGAGACACAGATATAGGCATGTCATGCCCTTCTAAAATCCAAAAAGTGAGAAGCCGACACGGCCAGTCCGTTCCTGCCCGTGCCACCTCCGTGTCGCCGGGTTTGTGCCAGAGCCGCGGTGGACCCTGACGGCCAGTCCCCCTCTCCCAATACTGGTGCCTGTCCGCTGGTGGGTCGAGCGAGCCCCCCTGTGGTGGAGGCAGCTATAAGCTTTTTAATTTAAATTGTCTCTCTAATTTGAATGAATACACTTTAAATCCTTTTACAAGGATCTATTGGAGGGCAAGTCTCATGTCAGCAGCCGCGTAATTCCAGCTCCAGTAGCATCCACTAAATTTGTTAAAAATTTGTAATTAGATACTCTCGTTGGATGCTGAGAAAGCATTCCATAGAGTCTCCTGGCACGCCATATATTATTCTCTTAAAAAGCTTGGGGTAGGGGTCTAGGGGACCCTTTTATAGCCAAAATCACGGCCCTGTATCGCAATACGTCACCAAGGCTGAAGATAAATGGAACTGTAGCACCCTGAGGGCTCGGTTGCTACAAAGGTATCGCACCTCACCCAGAGGTGTGATATCTCACTCTCAGGTAAGGATGGAGTGTGGATCAGGACCCGACACCTGCATGCATTACACAACATTGCCGTGGGGCAGGGCGACCAATATGCCCCTGAGATGGGCACGACAGTCCCTGTCCCTGGCTGGAGTGGGGGGAGGGAACACTGAGGAAGGGGAACCCTGTAGTGCAGGAGCAGGGAGGAAGCAGTTCCTGGGTGCATTGAGAAGGGAGTATAAAAGGTGGGCACCATCTTAGTTCAGTGCAGAGAAGTCTGAGCAGACGTGACAGGGAGCAGGGGCTCTGCATGAGCTCTGCTCCGGAGGTGGGCCTAGTAACAGAGGCCCAGGCCTGGAAGAGGGAGAAGGAAGGAAGAGGAGCGGAGAAGGCTCCAGGAATGAGGAATGAAGGGATCCCAGGGGTGCGGACGGGCGAGTCGCCACCGCACGCCCGAATCCACCTGCGTGGAGGGGTCAGGCCAAAGGGGGAGACCGGTCCCCGAAACTAGTGGAGGCGGGAAATGACCCTCAGCTAGAAACCGGAGGCTGTGACATTTTATGTGGCGCAGCCCCTCGCTACACCCACTAGGAAGGCACCACATAGGGTCAGGGAAACTGGCGCCAAGTTTACCAAGAGGAGGCCCGAGGCAGCCGGACAGAAGGGTTGGTAAGAAAGGCCAGACAAAGAACACACAAAGGGGGTCCTGTGAAGCGCTGAGCACCTCACCTGGTGAGCACAGTACGACGTGGGCAGCCGTTACCTGCAGAAGTGGTCTGGATAATAAGAACTGTGAGTAAAGGCCGTGGACTGCATCACTGACTCCGTGTCGTTACTGCAACTGCCCTGCACCATCACCCTCATCCTCCGCATACACTGCCCTGAGGCTACGCTCTGCTGCACCCACAACACCAGCCTCAGCGGTCTGCCCTGCAGCGGCGGTTCACTCTGACCGCAATCTACGGGTGGTGTAGTCGGACATTTAAACATCAAAACCACATAAATAGTTCCGCCACTGGTTTGACCGCCCTGAGCCACGGAACCGGGTTGCCGCCACAGAGACTACAACCACCAGCATCCACCAAAAAGGGTCCGGCTCCGGGTGTCCCAAGGCCCAGGGGGCGCGTCAGAACATTTTCATCACCTTTCATAATCACCAATGGGACAAGGCAGGGATGTCCTCTGTCCCCTCTCTTATACATCCTAGTGACGGAGCACCTGCTCTCATCAATTCGCCATAACCCCAATTTTAGGTGGATTGAGGTGGGAGGCACCGAGTACAAGTGCTCTCTATTTGCTGATGATGTCCTAGTATATATCACTCAATCACATATATCCATCCCTGCTGTTATGGCTGAAATAGATAACTTTGTTACATGGTCAAATTTTAAAATCAATGCAGCGAAGTCTGAGGCCCTCAATGTCTCCCTCCCCAAATCCATATAGGATTCCATCCAGTCCAGCTTTCCCTTTGCCTGGCCCTCACAGGGTATCAAATACTTAGGAATTCCTATTCATAGAGACCTCTCCCGTCTATGTTATCTTAATTTTGGGCCCTTTATTGAACAACTCCATACAGACCATGGTTGGCAAGTTAGAACTGTAAGATTCACTACGTGAACCACTGGTGTTTTGTGGAAAAGCACATGTACACTGTGTTCCAAATTATTATGCAAAAAGTGCTTAGGAGTGATAAGGGAAGAATTTGTTTGTTTGTCAGTTAAACTCATTGATGGTGATGTGTGTCAGGGCTCTTTATATCACTGTAAGCAATTGCAGACACCTGTGCTATTTAGTTTGGCAGGTGTGTCCAATGAAAGGCAAGACTACTTAAGACTCTTTCCTACAGGCAATTACGTCAGGTTAAAAGAGCAGCGGCAAAAAAGCCTTGTCATAGCAGCAGACAAGTTTTTGAAGCTGCTGGTGCCTCCAACGTCCCCCGAACAACAAGGTGCAGGGTCCTTCAGAGGTTTGCAGCTGTGCGCATGCCATCCTGTCGACCTCCTCTATCCACTGCACACAAGCAGAAACGGCTCCAGTGGGCCAAACAATACATAAAGACTGATTTCAAAACTGTTTTGTTCACGGATGAGTGCCGTGCAACGCTCGATGGTCCAGATGGATGGAGTGGAGGATGGCTGGTTGATGGACACCCCACGCAAACATGGCTACAGCGCCAACAAGGAGGAGGTGGAGTAATGTTTTGGGCTGGAATCATGGGGAGAGAGATTGTCGGCCCCTTTAGGATCCCTGAAGGGGTAAAGATGAACTCCATAATGTATGTGGAGTTTCTCAAACAGCACTTCCTGCCATGGTTCAAGAAGAAGAACCATGTATTCCACAGCAAGATCATTTTCATGCATGATAATGCACCGTCTCATGCTGCACATAACACATCTGCATCTCTGGCTGATATGGGCATAAAAGGGGACAAACTTATGGTGTGACCCCCATGCTCCCCTGACCTCTACACCATTCAGAACCTCTGGAGCATCATCAAAAGGAGTGTCTATGATGGCGGGGGGCAGTTCACATCTAAGCAACAGCTCTGGGAGGGTATTCTGTCCTCATGCAAAACAATTGAAGAAGAAACCATCCAAAACCTGACAAATTCAATGGATGAGAGAGTTCAGAAGCTCCTTTCGAACAAGCGGTCCTATGTGCAAATGTAACATTACCTAGAATAAAGTTTTGAGCTGAAAACTGTTTGATTTCAGTTTCTAATAACCTGCTAATGCTTATAATTTCAAAAATGACCATTTTTTTGGTCTTTATTAAAATGAAAAGGTTGATCGAAGAGTGTGGGGGATCTTAGAGTGTGGCAACCCAGTAGTCAGGATTACTTCGAATTCTGACAATCTGAGGGTCATGTTGCAGGTAGTGCAGCAAGAAGGCACTTATGTGTCTTGCGCATCTTGGAGCCCCAAAATTATTTTCCGGGCTAAAAATTATTATTAATTTTAAATCTGGTGGAGCTTAGTATAGATGGCCTAATAGAATCAGTACTGCACACTGCTACAAAGCCCAAATTATTTTCCAGCCAAGATACAGATAAACATGATTAGTAATTTTAAATCTGGTGGACCTTAGTATAGATGGCCTAATAGAATCAGTACTGCACACTGCTACAAAGCCCAAATTATTTTCCAGCCAAGATACAGATAAACATGATTAGTAATTTGAAAGCTTAAAACGGTTGGTGAGGTGATTTTAACCAATCATCAAGCTTTTACTCTCCCCAGGATGACACAGGGGTAGAAAAGTTGTTTCGGATCCATGATTTGTTCATCTTTATGAACGTGAGTCTGTCTACATTATCAGTGGAGAGCCGCGTGCGCTTATCTGTCAGCACACCACCAGCAGAGCTGAACACATGTTCAGACAGAACGCTGGCTGCGGGGCATGACAAGATCTCCAAAGCATAAGTGGCTAGCTCCGGCCATTTATCCAGATTGGAAGCCCAAAAAGAGCAAGGGTCCAGTGACACAGTCATGGCTTCAATGTTTACTTGGAGATACTCCTGTACCATCGTCTCTAGGCATTGACTATGTGTCAGACTTCTTGTCTCCTGTGGCCTTGCAAAGGATGGGCTAAAAAAGTGGTGAAATGATTCCGCAAAATTGATGTTACCAGCAGATACTGTGTTTCTGTTACGGTTTGAGTGCTGAACACTCGACGGTCCCACGGTTGGCAAGTTGGAACTGTGAGATTCACTACGTGCACCACTGGTGTTTTGTGGAAAAGCACATGTAAGATTCTGCAACAGTCTCTGCTGATACTCCTGCATGCGTGCATCCCTTTCTATGGCAGGAATAATTTCTGCAAATTTACTTTTGTATTGGGGATCTAACAGTGTGGCAACCCAGTAGTCAGGATTATTTCTAATTCTCACAATTCGAGGGTCATGTTGCAGGTAGTGCAGCAAGAAGGCACTCATGTGTCTTGCGCATCCAGGAGCACCAAGTCCCTGTTGTGTTGGTGGCGAGGTAACAATCATGCATCCTTCCTCTGTCCTCTCCCCCCAACCTCGCACAACAGAAATGTGATCAAGGTCTCCCTCATCTGATGAGTCTTCCATCAGTTCGTCCTCCACTTCTTCCTGGGCTCCTGCACCTTCCTCACTAGTTTGGCTGCTACCATCCGCCCTGGTAAAACCATCTCCCCCACCCTCACATGCCTGCTGCCTTGGTGCTGCCGACCGTCTGGACCTTGCAGATGTTAGCCCTTCCGCATACAACTCCTCCTCCTCTACTTCCTCCACCTCCTCTTGTGCCACCACCTGACTCCGAATTCTGTTTAACATGTGCTCCAGCATGTAAATCACCGGAATAGTCATGCTGATAATGGCATCGTCAGCAGTAAACATCTTCGTTGCCATTTCAAAACTGTGCAGAAGGGTGCATAGGTCCCTGATCTGAGACCACTCCTCCAGTGTGATTTGTCCGACCTCTCGATCTCGTTGGCCCAGGCTATACGTCAGAACGTATTGCACCAGGGCTTGTCGGTGCTGCCACAGTCGCTGCAACATGTGCAGAGTTGAATTCCACCGGGTAGGCACATCGCATTTTAGCCGGTGAAGTGGCAGGCCCAACGACTTCTGTAGAGATGTAAGTCGCTGAGCTGCGGGATGCGAACGGCGGAAGTGAGCACACAGCGACTGTGCCCTCTGCAGAAGGCCATCTAGTCCGGGATAGTGGGCTAAAAATTGCTGGACAACCAGGTTCAACACGTGAGCCATACAAGGCACGTGTGTGACATTGCCCCGGCGAAGGGCCGCACCCAGGTTTGCAGCATTGTCGCACACGGCCTTCCCTGGTTTCAGGTCCAGTGGAGACAACTATTCATGAAATTGGTTCTCCAGAGCTGACCACAACTCCTCAGCTGTGTGACTCACATTTCCCAGACATTTCAAAGTAAAAACCGCCTGATGACGTTGAGCCCTACTGCCAGCATAGTAAGGAGGTGTGCAGGATACCTTCTGCGCAGTTAGAAAGCTTGTGGCATGACCAGACAGGCTTTGGGTGCAGGTGAAGGAGCGAGAGGAGGTTGAGGAGGCAGAAGCAGTGGAGGAAGTTTGAGATAAAGAGGATTGACGCACAACTCGTGGGGACGGCAAGACTTGGACAGCAGCCCCTTGTCCTGCTGTCACCATAGTTACCCAGTGCCCAATCAGCGACATGTAACGCCCCTGTCCATGCCTACTCGTCCAAGTGTCTGTGGTGAAATGCACCCTGTCACACACAGAGTTTCTCAAAGAAGCGGTGATGTTGTGTGCGACATGCTGGTGGAGTGCAGGCACACCTTTCTTTGAGAAGTAGTGCCGACTGGGCATCTGGTACTGGGGCACTGCGACAGACATAAGGTCTCGAAAATCCTCTGTGTCCACCAGGCGGAAAGGCAGCATTTCTGTAGCTAAGAGCTTGCAGATGGTGAAATTCAACCTCTTAGCTTTCTCATGGCTAGGAGGAAATGGTCTTTTACTTGTCCACATCTGAGGGACCGAGGGCTGGCTCTTGTGCTTAGACGGGGTTGATAAGGGTGTCCCCGGCAAACTGCCGGTCTGTGAGGAAGATGCAGGCAGACATGTTAGGTTGCCTTGATCCAAAGGTGGTGCTATCGATGTTAGAGAGCGCTCAACACCAGCTGGTGTTACCACCTCCAAAGAAAATGATGACCTGCCAATCACGCTGGCTGTTGCGGGTAAAGAGGTGGCAGGTCTGCGTCCCAAAACAGGTGTGACTGCTGTCCCCCCAGTCACAGAGGATGAAGAGGCCGCGGATGCACAAGATGTGGCAGACGGTGGTTGGCCCGGCCGGCTAGGCCGCATTGTAGCACAGTGAGCTTCCCACTGCAACTTATGCTTCATGTCCATGTGCCGGTTCATGCATGAAGTACTCAAACTATGTATTTTTTGGCCTCTACTTAGCTTTTGCTGACAAATGTTACAGATAACACGAGTTGGGTCATCTTTATCGATCTGAAAAAATGCCCAGGCTATGCAAGGCTTAGCACCCATGCGACCTGAAAAGCCACCACGACTTGTGGTGAGAGGCAGAGTTGTGTTTGAGGATGCAGTTGTTGACGTGCTTCCAGTACTACGTCTCTGTCCAGGAAGGCGCAACCTGACCTCGTCGTCACTAGCATTCTCCTCCACCTCCTCTGGTGACCTCATCTCTTGGCTGACTGTGGGTTGACAGTAAGTGGGATCTCCAACCTCATCATCATCACCCTGTGTGTTATCACATCCGTCGTCCTCAGAGCCAACCTGTTCCTGCCCTGACAAAAAACTAAAGTTGTCGCTCCAATCAGGTATTTGAGTCTCATCATCGTCTTCCTCATTGTCTCCACCAACAGGAGTTACAGTTTGGGAATGAGGGTCTACATTATTGTCAGAACCTTCTGCGTCTGGTCCTGGATCTGACTCATAAAGATTCTGGGCATCAGTGCAGATCATTTCCTCGTCTGGATTCACAGAAGCGCTGGAGCCGACCTCTGATTCCCAGGCTATAGTATGAGTAAACAGCTCTGCAGACTCAACCATCTGTTCTACCTCATACTCAGACGGACAGCTGGAGATTTGGGAGCTGTGAGGAAGCAAGTGCGATTGGGGTGACACCTCTGAGGACTGGAGTATTTGTGATGTTGAAGTTGATGTGGAGGAGAGCCCACTTAAAGGAGCACTTGATATCCGTTGAAGCACCTGCTGTTTTTGTGCCTCATCCGGAATTTGTAGCGATTGGTGTGACCGTAAGAAAGGGATCTTATCACATTGTCCGCTAAAAGAAGTAGACATTTTAGTTTGGCTGGAAGATGGTCTTTCTTCTGCAGATGTTACTGTTGCTTTAACACCTACCCCACGGACACAACCTTTTTTCCCCTTCCCAACACGCCTATTCCCCTTTCCACCAGCAGCAGGCCTTTTTCCACTCATTTTGGTGGTTAACTAATTCACAACTCTGGAGTTGTTTGCACAAAAACACAATGGATGGGAACCGAGTAGAGCTGAGTGGCCAAACTGTGGTATTAGGCCAAAACTATTGGCTGGGTTAGATGCAGAAAAAAATTATATTCAATTTGCAACCTGATGGAGGTCAGTATAGATGGACTAATAGACCAAGTCCCACACACTGCTAGAAGCCCAAATATTTTTTCAGAGCTAGATGCAGAAAAAAATTATATTCAATTTGCAACCTGATGGAGGTCAGTATAGATGGACTAATAGACCAAGTCCCACACACTGCTAGAAGCCCAAATATTTTTTCAGAGCTAGATGCAGATATAAATTATTTTTAATTTGCAACCTGATGGAGGTCAGTATAGATGGACTAATAGACCAAGTCCCACACACTGCTAGAAGCCCAAATATTTTTTCAGAGCTAGATGCAGATAAAAATTATTTTTAATTTGCAACCTGATGGAGGTCAGTATAGATGGACAAATAGAATGATGCTATGCCCAAAAGGTTTTACTTCACTAGGTGCAGTGAAAAAATTGGTATTCTATACACAGGTGGTGTAGCTTGCAACACAGATAGGCTACTCCACTGACTAACACACTCTGCAATAGGCCAAAAAGGATTAGCTTTGCTAGATTTAGCCAAATGCTGTGAAAAAAACTTGCACAGCAGTGGCACAGACCTGCCTGGCAAAAACTGATAGGAACTGATGTAACTTAGTCCTGAAAAGGACTGCAATTACAATTAGTCTTTACTCCCAACCTATCTATTTAAGAGCACAGACCTGCCTGATAAAAGTCGTAGGAAATGCTGTAACCTAGTCCTTAATAGGACTGCAATCACAACTATTCCCTACTCCCAAGCTATCTGCAGATTTGTGCGAAAATTGGCTTGAAATTAACAAGGTATAGCGCACACAGCAACAGCGGTGCCGTCTAACACGCAGCTGCAGCAGTGAGAAAATGGTGGCGACGGGGAAAATGGCTGGGTCTTATAGGGCAAGGACATGTGACATACACTGCCAATGACACATGCCCTTGCTTGTGTGAAAAAAAGCACTTCGCTCCGTGTGTGCGCTGCTGATAGGCTGACAGATTGCACCTCCCCACTGTAAATGCGGGAAAGAGAAAAAAAAATGGAGATCTTCATTATTCCTGCAGAGATCCATCCCCTGCCCCTCCCCCCGCCCTGCTGTACACTCAAACTGCGTATTAACATTAATTTTCATCATTACTGCGAAAAAATCCAGTTATGATTTTGGTGCACGAACAGTTATCGAACATAACCTCGAACAGCCGAATTTTTTTCAAATCGTTCGGGTTCGTCGAACAGCTCGAACACCGCCCAAAACAGCTCGAATTTGAGATTGGCGAACTGTTCGAGTCGAACAACGCTCATCTCTAATTAACACCCTATATAAGGTGTGCTTAATTATTAGGCAACTTCCTTTCCTTTGGCAAAATGGGTCAGAAGAGAGATTTGACGGGCTCTGAAAAGTCCAAAATTGTGAGATGTCTTGCAGAGGGATACAGCAATCTTGAAATGTCCAAACTTTTGAAGCGTGATCACCGAACAATCAAGCGTTTCATGGCAAATAGCCAACAGGGTCGCAAGAAGCGTGTTGGCCAAAAAAGGCGCAAAATAACTGCCCGTGAATTGAGGAAAATCAAGCGTGAAGCTGCCAAGATGCCATTCGTCACTAGTTTTGCCATATTTCAGAGCTGCAACGTTACTGGAGTATCAAAAAGCACAAAGTGTGTGATACTCAGGGACATGGCCAAGGTAAGTATAGCATCGGCATCTCTGCCCCCTGCCAGGCAGAGACGCCGTCCTTCTCACCTCCCCGCTCCCCGCGCGGCATCCTCCAGCGCTCCTCTTCCTGCTGCTGCTGTCGGCGCGCACTGCTTCCCGGGCACTGTGCTTAGGGCGCGCGCGCTCCATCTCTCTTAAAGGGGCCGCGCGCGCCGTCCTAAGAATCTATGGATGGAAGGCTTTTCAGTGTCATCATAAAGAAAGCTGGCTATACTGATCACTAATTTTTTTTGGTTTTGTTTTTGCATGTCAGAAATGTTTATTTCTAAAGTTTGGGCACTGATATTGTTTTACCTGGTGAAAATAAACAAGTGAGATGGGATTATATTTGGTTTTTATTAAGTTGCCTAATAATTCTGCACAGTAATAGTTACCTGCACAAACAGATATCCTCCTAAAATAGCCAAATCTAAAAAAATCCCACTCCAACTTCCAAAAATATTAAGCTTGTATATTTATGAGACTTTTGGGTTGATTGAGAACATAGTTGTTGATCAATAATAAATATAATCCTCTAAAATACAACTTGCCTAATAATTCTGCACACAGTGTAGAATATATAGTGAAGCTTCATCGTTACACAATAACAATCTTATTAGTGAATTTTCATATAAAAAAAGAATTTACAATCTCATATCCATCATTGTTAACATGATATATCGTTCACAGCTGTCATAACACAGTAACCCGTACATGCCTGAACAGTAGGTGTTCGTTATGGAGCCTGAACCTTACTGTTCAGGTTCGCCCATCACTACCAGTGACATTAAAATAAATACCAAAATTTTTTATAAATACATGAATGTCAAAAATAACAAAATGGATGGTATCAGCCCCTTAAAAGATGATACTAACCAGAAAAGGCTGAAATATTAAACTGGCACTTTTCATCCGTGTTCACCAATTAACTGGTTGTTCCAGGGATCATTCAACATTGCCAAAAATCAAAGTTTACCATCTGATATAACTAGTTTAAAGGGAAAGTGCCGCGATTTTTAATTTTGTATTACATTTTTTTTTATTATATAATCAATTATTTTTAATGCAAAATTAAATGTACTACTTTATTAGTTTTTTATTTATTCATTTTTACATTGGCCACTGGGAGCCACTTTTATTTAGGGGTGTGTAAGAAGCTAAGCAGCATCTTACACACGTCACTTATGGCAGCCTTGGCCATAAGAGACAAGAGTCGGTCAGCCCGACCCTATCTCTTACATTAGAGGTTGCTCCTCCTGCCTCTAGCTGCGACCTGGGCATGCCCCATGGGCTGTCCAGGTCACAGCCATGGGAGGAGATCGCAGTCATGTTTGTGGAGCTCGCAGTGTAAGCTGTGAGCTGCACATTCACCCTGTCATCGCACGCACAAGCAGTGCATGCGATGACAGGTGCAGCCGGGCAGCGGAGGTCCCGGGGAGCGGGGGTGAGTATGGGTTGCGGCGATCTCAGTCTGTCAGTATTACATAGGTGGATGATGATGGGGGCCATATACCTATAGGAGGATGATGGGGACCATATATAAGGAGGAAGAGGATGATGATGGGGGCCATATATAAGGAGGATGATTATGGGGCCATATATAAGGAGGAGGATGATGATGCTGGGGCCATATATAAGCAGGAGGAGGGTGATCATAGGGGCCAAATACCAGGAGGAGGATGATGATGAAGCCATATATACCTGGAGGATGATGATGGGGTCATATATACCAGGAGGAGGATGATGGAGCCATATATACCAGGAGGATGATGATGATGGAGGCCATATAAAAGGAGGAGGAGGATGATGGGGGTCATATATAAGCAGGAGGAGGATGATGGGGGCCATATAAAAGGAGGATGATGATAATGGGGACCATATATAAGGAGGAAGAGGATGATGATGGGGACAATATATAAGGAGGATGATTATGGGGCCATATATAAGGAAGAGGATGATGATGATGGGGGCCACATACCAGGAGGAGGATGATGATGGAGCCATATATACCAGGAGGAGGATGATGATGAAGCCATATATACCTGGAGGATGATGATGGGGTCATATATACCAGGAGGATGATGATGGAGCCATATATACCAGGAGGATGATGATGATGGAGGCCGTATAAAAGGAGGAGGAGGATGATGGGGGCCATATATAAGGAGGAGGAGGATGATGGGGGCCATATAAAAGGAGGATGATGATGATGGGGGCCATATATAAGGAGGAGGATGATGGGGGCCATATAAAAGGAGGATGATGATGATGGGGGCCATATAAAAGGAGGAGGATGATGATGGGGGCCATATATAAGGAGAAGGAGGATGATGATGGGGGCCATAAATAATGAGGAGGAGGATGATGATGGGGCCATATATAAGGAGGATGATGATGGGGCCATATATAAAGAGGAGGAGGATGATTGATGGGGCCATATATAAGGAGGAGAATTTACCTGGAATTGCTTTATTTCCATGGCTGTGATCAATAAAATATTGTTGCATCGTTAACCTGCCTAGGTGATTACTTACAACCCACAACCTCAGATCTTTACAAGTGGTGGCAAGCAGGTGGGATCACCTATCTCTGGACAGCATACCAGGGAAAGTTACTGAGAGATGACTTGGCAGAACAGATGGCAGACTCCATCTATATCTCTCAAGAAGGAGGAGCTGAGAGCCCTTTGCTCTGAGAGAGAGCAAGAGTGGTTGCCGGAGGACAATCGGACAACCCTAATGCAACGCTTGGACGATTGAGACCAGGAACAACCACATGAGGAGGTCAGTTCAGACATGAATGAGGGACAACAGCCCAGGGCTGTCATCCAGAAGGTGGAGGATCAACCGACTGAGTTGAGACGAATGCTGGACGCGCTACGAGATTGGGCTACGGAGATAGAGCGGGCGGCAGTGTTAAGCAAATATCTGGGTGTGCATGTAGCAGTACCCCAACCTGCCCCATTGCAGAGGACAGTGGATAACAGGAGAGAGGGGCCCACATCTTTAAGGTACCGGGATATACTACAGTTCATTGACGACACCTCGGATACTGATGAACATCTCTGGTTATTTGGGAACCTCTGTCTGCTGCATGAGGTGTCAGTCAGTGACTGGCCCAGATTTTTGAGCGTTGGCCTGACTGGAAAAGCAAGAGAAGCTTTTAATAACTTGTCTTCTGGGTATCAGAGATGTTACTCTACCATTCGCAGCACATTACTAGAGAGGTATGCTGTCACGCCGGAAACCTACCGGAGGAAGTTTCGGGAGACTGACAAGCCTGCTGCACACACACATCGGGAGTTTGCCAACACACTACGTATGGCATGCACTCCGTGGATAGAAGGACTGGGGGCTCAGGAAGCAGAACTTGTAATGGATATAATCGTGCTGGAACAATTTATGTCCAAACTCCCAGGTGATTTAAAAGAATGGGTGGCAGATAGAAAACCACTCAGCCTGGATGAGGCTGCAAGATTGGCTGATGATTGGTCTGCTAATCGACCAGGGCAACGTGGAAGTACAGCCCCAGTGAGTCGGGAACAGAAGCTTACAGGGAGGTCATTGAAACCCATGGACTGGCCAGAGGAGGTACGGCAGGGAGTTCGGACTTCACAAAGAGGGGGAGGTTGCCCAAGCCCCCAAGTACGGCCCGTGTGGAGGTGAGGAGGGCTTAACTGCCATAACTGTTGACGCATGGGACACTTTGCCAGGGAATGTCAGAAACATTCTAGGCTACATCATCCGCATCCCCAACCTGTGAACACTGTGCTGCAATGGGGCTGGAATGCTCAGGGAGAGAGGATCCCACTACCCCGACCGGAAGAAGAAGAGGCATATGTGGTACAAGGAGAAGTGTCCCGGACTAGATGGGACACCTCAGAGTCTATTAACCAGCATTGCAGCCGGTCTGGGTAGAGGGCGTGGAGGCTGTGGGGCTCCGTGACTCTGGAGCCTTAGTCACATTGATAAAAGGCCATTTAGTACCAGACCAATGTATTATCCCCGGCAGCCGTATGTTAGTCAATATAGCCGGAGGAGAAACTTTGAACATTCGGAGGGCCCGACTACATATAAACTGGGGTCACAGTCATGGAATGGTGGATGTAGTAGTGCGGCACCTACCAGTAGATGTGTTGCTGGGAAACAATCTGGAAGCAGGATTGCTGTGCCACTGGGCCAATGTCGTAACCGGAAGCCAAGGACCGGTTCACATTGTATCAGCCG
The DNA here is from genome assembly GCF_046119375.1 of Phyllobates terribilis. Lineage (NCBI taxonomy): Eukaryota > Metazoa > Chordata > Amphibia > Anura > Dendrobatidae > Phyllobates > Phyllobates terribilis. Next base: position 453,231,658 of record NW_027362763.1, on the reverse strand, counting down.
ATAGGGAAAGGAGCAATATCAACATGTCAGCGGTGAGTGATACACAAAATGCAATGACTGTCACAATGAAGGATTGTAATCTGGGGGAGGTAAATTACATCAGGGAGGAGGCCCAGGGACTTCGGGACACTGGATCTACCATCACCCTGGTCAGCCCAGATACTGTTCTCCCAGAGCTTCCTTTACCAGGCCGCCAAGTGACCATCCCCGTAACTGGGTGTCAACACTCTGGGGTTGGTCACAATGGATACAAGTTTTGCTCTCATTGGGCACATTGGGAGTTTCCCAGGACAAACTGGGGATCGGGGGGGGGGGATATGGAGGACCACACGGAAAGGACAGACCCCTGATCCAGCTAACTAAATACAGAGTCCTTGTCTCAGGGCTTTCCCCATTGGGAAGTTGGCAGGATCTGCAGGACCATATGAGAGAAGCTGGAGATGTCTATTACACTGACGTATACCAGGGTGGAATGGGGACTGTGGAGTATATTCGCAAGGACGACATGGAATATGCTTTGAGGAAACTGAATGATACAAAGTTTCATTCTCATAAAGGCGAGACCTCTTACATTCGTGTCCATGCTGAAAAAGTGGGGGAGGTAATGAGGACCATATATAAGGGGGAGGATGATGATGGGGCCATATATAAGAAGGAGGATGATGATGATGATGGGGGCCATATATAAGGAGAAGGATGATGATGGGGCCATATATAAGGAGGATGATGATGATGATGGGGCCATATAATAAGAGGAGGATGATGATGGGGGCCATATATAAGGAGGATGATGATGATGATGGGGCCATATAATAAGAGGAGGATGATGATGGGGGCCATATATAAGGAGGTGGAGGATGATGATGGGGCCATATATAAGGAGGATGATGATGGAACCATATATAAGGAGGAGGATGATGGAGCCATATATAAGGAGGAGGAGGATGATGATGGGGCCATATATAAGGAGGAGAAGCATGATGATTGGGCCATATACCAGGAGGAGAAGCAGGATGATGGGGCCATATACCAGGTGGAGGATGATGATGAGGGCCATATATAAGGAGGAGGAGGATGATGATGCGGGCCATATATAAGGAGGAGGATGATGATGGGGCCCTATATAAGGAGGAGAAGCATGATGATGGGGCCATATACCAGGAGGAGAAGCATGATGACGGGGTCATATATCAGGAGGAGGATGATGATGGGGCCATATGTACCAGGAGGAGGATGATGATGATGAGGGCCATATATAAGGAGGAGGATGATGATTGGGCCATATACCAGGAGGAAGATGATGATGGGGCCATATACAAGGAGGAGGATGATGACAGGGCCATATACCAGGAGGATGATGATGATGGGGCCATATACCTGGAGGAGGATGATGGGCCATATACCAGGAGGAGGATGATGATGGGGCTATATATAAGGAGGAGGAGGATGATGGGGGCCATATATAAGGAGGAGGAGGATGATGATGGGGGCCATATATAAGGAGGATGATAAGGATGGGGGCTATATAAAAGGAGGAGGATGAATATGGGAACATATACCAGGAGGAGGATGATAATGGGGGCCATATATAAGGAGGAGGAGGATGATGATGGGGGTCATATATAAGGAGGAGTAGGATGATGATGGGGGCCATATATAAGGAGGAGGAGGATGATGGGGGCCATATACAAGGAGGAGGATGATGATGGTGCCATATATAAGGAGGAGGATGATGATGGGGGCCATATATAAGGAGGAGGAGGATGATGATGGGGGCCATATATAAGGAGGAGGAGGATGATGGGGCCATATATAAGGAGGAGGAGGATGATGGGGCCATATACAAGGAGGAGGAGGATGATGGGGCCATATATAAGGAGGAGGATGATGATGGGGGCCATATATAAGGAGGAGAAGCATGATAGTGGGGCCATATACCAGAAGGAGAATGATGGGCCATATATACCAAGAGGAGGAGGATGATGGGGCCATATGACACGCAAATTCGTGAAGCATTCCATATTTTTCCATGACCAGCCCTACCCTCACCTACTGCATCCTCACCCATTCCTTGTAGACTGTGAGCCCTCCTGTACCAGTTACCGTCACGTTTTGTTCAAGATTATTGTAATTATTTTTGCTATGTATACCCATTTTCACATGTAAAGCGCCATGGAATAAATGTCACTATAATAATAACTAATAATAATAATAATAATAATAATAATAATAATATATACCATATATACACTACCGTTCAAAAGTTTGGGGTCATTTAGAAATTTCATTATTTTTGAAAGAAAAGTCCATTTTTTTCAATGAAGCTAACATTGAAATACACTCTATACACTGTTAATGTGGTAAATGACTATTCTAGCTACAAACGTCTTGTTTTTATTGCAATATCTACATAGGTGTATAGAGGCCCATTTCCAACAACCACCACTCCAGTAATGATGGCCACTCATTTTTCTTTACTTAGCTGCTTTTTTCTTGCTATAATACAAATTCTAACAGTCTATTCAGTAGGACTATCAGCTGTGTATCCACCTGACTTCTGCACAACACAACTGATAGTCCCAACCCCATTTATAAGGCAAGAAATCCCACTTCTTAAACCTGACAGGGCACACTTGTGAAGTGAAAACCATTTCCGGTGACTACCTCTTGAAGCTCATCAAGAGAATGCCTAGAGTGTGCAAAGCAGTCATCAAAGCAAAAGGTGGCTACTTTGAAGAACCTAGAATATAAGACATATTTTCAGTTGTTTCACACTTTTTGGTTAAGTATATAATTCCACATGTGTTAATTCATAGTTTTGATGCCTTCAGTGTGAATGTACAATTTTCAAAGTCATGAAAATACAGAAAAATCTTTAAATGAGAAGGTGTGTCCAAACTTTTGGTCTGTACTGTATATACTATATATACCCAGAGAAGTGGACAGAGCAGGATCACACATTACACCACTGCTCCCCTAGAAGAGGACAGAGTGGTTTCACCGGAAGCATAGCTAGGGTTTTGGAAAACTTCTGAGTGGGCACCTAACCAGATAATCCTGATTACAACTACGGTGGTGCACCCTAATAGTACATGTAGGAGAACCTAAGCAGATGACTGCGCTGTTACTAAAAATATAAAACACCCCATATAGTATAATGCCCTCCTCATTGTACTCCATATAGTATAATGCACACCTCATAGGCCTCCATACAGTATAATGCACCCCCCATCGGCCTCCATAGGGGTAGAATGCACTGCCCATTGGACTCCATATGGTAGAATGCACTCCCCATCGGACTCCATACGGCAGAATGCACTCCCCATTGGACTCCATATGGCAGAATGCACTCCCCATCGGACTCCATACGGTAAAATGTACTCCCCATCGGCCTCCATACGGTAGAATGCACTCCCCATCAGCCTCCCTAGGGTAGAATGCACTCCCCATCAGCCTCCATAGGGTAGAATGCACTCCCCATCGGCCTCCATAGGGTAGTATTCACTCCCCATCAGACTCCATATGGTAGGATGCACTCCCCATCGGACTCCATACAGTAGAATGCACTCCCCATCGGATTCCATACGGTAGAATTCACTCCCCATCGGACTCCATCTGGTAGAATGCACTCCCCATCGGACTCCATACGGTAGAATTCACTCCCCATTGGGAGTATCTGCATTTCTAACCCCAGTTTATAATACAACAAGCAGCACCATCTAACAGAATCGGTGCTGCCGGCCGTCCTTGGTGACACTGTACTTGTCAGTATCACTGGCAGTCACCAACAAAATGGCTCCTCACTGTAATCCTAAACTTCATCCTCTCTTATCCTGTTACAAACACCCAAAATGGGAGGAGGGGAGTGAGGTCACACAAATGTGAGCAGATTCAGCCTACATTTACTGCAGTCGTAATTTGAGCTAGTTTTACACTAGGTTTTCATGGCAAACTTCAGCAGCTGCTCCCCCTAGTGTTTAAAAGTGGAAATATTTGGATATTTTTAATTTATTTTTCATATTTTACTTCATTAAAAACAAATGATAATGTTCTTTAAAAAAATTAAAACATTAATACTTAAAATTTTTTCAATTGTTGAATTTTTTTTTTTCATGGCACCTGCATCTGAGCAAATTACATATTGCCAAATCCCCTGGGCCAGATGACATTTATCCACGGATATTGAGGGAATTGAGGTCAGTAATTGACAGACCAATGTATCTCATCTTCTTAGATTCTCTTGTAACAGGGATAGTGCCACAGGACTGGAGGGTGGCTGACATGGTATCGATACTTACGAAAGGTAAGAAGGTATATCCAGTCAACTGCAGTCTGGTAAGTCTGACATCAGTAGTGTGCAAAGTTTTTGAGGGCATTATAAGAGATCACATGCAGAAATATATTGCAGAGAATAATATAGTAACTGTCAATCAACATAGATTCATGAAAGTTAAGGAGTTGGGTTTCTATGAGGAGGTAAGTGAAAATCTGGATGTTGGTAATGCAGCTTTATTTATCTCGACTTTGCAAAGGCATTTGATACTATACCACATAACAGCCTTATACTGAAGCTACAGAAGCAGGAAATAAGGAAACTATATGCAGATGGGTAAGGAACTGGCTAAAAGACAGGAAACAAAGAATCGTTGTAAAAGATACATTCTCTGAATGGGATATAGTCAGCAGTGGGGTGCCACAGGGATCTGTATTAGGACCGATTCTTTTTAATCTCTTTATTATTGACCTTGTGGATGAGTTTGAGAGTAAAGTGTCAGTCTTTGCACCAAACTACGTAGGAAATTAAAAACTGACCTTGACACTACAATATTGCAAAATGATCTGGATAAGATGTCTGAATGGGCAAACACTTGGCAAATGAGGTTTAATGTAGATAAATGTAGCGTAATGCACCTAGGATGGAGTAATCCTATTGCTGCATATACATTAAATGGGAGTATACTTGGTACTACAGAACAGGAGAAGGACTTGGGTATTCAGGTTACAAGTAAGCTGAGCAGCAGTACTCAATGTCAAGCAGCAGCGGCAAAAGCAAACAAGATTTTAGGATGTATAAAAAGAGAGATAAAATCCTGTGATCCTCAAGTATTGTTAACTCTCTATAAATCACTAGTAAGGCCACATCTAGAATATGGGATCCAGTTTTTAGGCTCCTCATTTTAAAAATGATATTCAGAAGTTAGATTATTACAAGGGATGGAAGGCCTTTCATATGATGAGAGGTTTGAAAAGTTGGGCTTGTTTAGCATAGAAAAAAGACGTCTCAGACGAGATCTCATCTATATGTATAAATACATATGTGTGGTCAGTACAAAGTACTGGCACATGACTTATTCCTTCCAAAGACCATACTAAGGACCAAGGGGCACTCATTACGTGTGGAAGAAAGGCGATTCCGGCACCTAAATAGGAAAGGGTTCTTTATAGTCAGAGCAGTCAGACTGTGAAATGCGGACCACAAGAGGTAGTAATGGCTGACACTATAACAGCTTTTAAAAAAGGGCTGGATGATCTCCTCAGTACACATAACATTGTGGGTTATAGATAAGTTAGTGACAAAAATGACTTAATGGACCTAGGTCTATTTTCAACCTATGTAACTATGAACCTATTTAAGTGCTTCACAGAATTTTATGCAACTGGAATGTATAATCAAAAACTTAATTGTTTTCTAATAAAATGTTGCTTTTATTACAGATTTATCATTTTCACAAGGTGTAAAAGTAGAAATAAGTAGGTAATTTAACCCAATTTGTAAATCAATTTCTCCAGCACATGGCACTAGCAATACCCTTGCACATGGTCAAAAACTACTGTTTTGATACATGGCATGGCTCGGAAATGAAGACACACTATTTGGTAATTGGAGTGCAAATTTGGCTGGAATAGTTTTCACTTGGAGAGCCCTCGAAATGATAAAACAGCAGGAAATTCATAAAAGCAACCCTATTTTGAAATTATGGAATTAATCTAGAGGCATTTTTTTACCACACAGGTGTTTCAACAATTTCTTTACCATTGGGCTGTGTGAAAATGAAAATTACATTTGTTACAATGAAAAGTAGATTTACCTCAAAATTAGTCATTTTTACTATAGGTAATTAAAAAATAAAATACCCCATAAATGATTACAGTATTTATCACAATATAGCAATACCCTATATAGGGCACGTAATGGTGCTCAAAAGAGAATGAGTAGTTTTCAGGTGTCATTTGTAGAGCCTATAAGGTGCCAGGATAACAGAAATCTTCAAAAAAATTACCTCATTTTGTAAATTATATTCTGCTTATTTTTATACTAGATGGAGGCCCGATGCTATCGCATCGGGAGGGAGGTAATGTCACTATGGGGGCAGACTTTGTAGCATTGAGAATCTCTCCACCCCCATGTGCTCACCCATCTATCCACTCTCTCTTTCCCCCATGTGCTGACATCTCCCGTCTGTGCTCTCTTCTTTGACCTGTCTACCCCATGTGCTATCTCCCTTGTCTACTGTCTCTCCTTCCTGTGCTGTGTTCTCCCCTTATGTGCTGTCCTGTTTGAGCTGTCTCCCCCCTGTGCTCTGTCTCTCTCCCCCCTGTGCGCTTTCTCTCCCCCCCTGTGCTGTCTTCTACTCTCATGTGATCTCTTCTTTGACCTGTGTACCCCATGTGCTCTCCCCCTTGTCGGCTCTCTCTCTCCACCACTGTGCTGTCTTCTTCCCTCATGTGTTCTCTTGCTTGAGCTGTCTCCCCGCGCAGTAAATCAGACCGCCGCCATCTTTGTGCATGCAGATAGCGGTGGTCACATTAAAACTGCGCATGCGCTCCTCCTGTACAAAGATCGCTGCGGTCAGTGAATCATTCAGCTGATCCCGATGGCGGTGTGTGCAGCGTGTACGGCGTGCTCACGATGATGTTCCACTGGTGGTACCGCGCAAGAGGCTGCGTACGGCGTATACAGTGTATGTGTGTGTGTAGTGCGTATGGCGTATACAGACTGTGTGTGTGTGTGTGTGGTGGTGAGTACGGTGTATACAGTGTGTATGTGGTGTGTACGGCGTATACAGACTGTGTGTGTGTGTGTGTGGTGGTGAGTACGGTGTATACAGTGTGTATGTGGTGCGTATGGCGTATACAGTGTGTGTGGGCAGCGTACGGCGTATACCATGTGTGTGTGTGGTGTGTACTGCGTATACAGTATGTGTGTATGTGATGCGTACGGCGTATACAGTGTGTGTGTGGTGGTGCATGTGGCGTATACAGTGTGTGTGTGTATGTAGTGCGTACGGCGTATACAGTGTGTGTGTAGTGCGTACGGCGTATACAGTGTGTGTGGTGGTGCGTACAGCATATACAGTGTGTGTGTGGTGCGTATGGCATATACAGAATGTGTGTGTGGTGGTGCGTACAGCGTATACAGTGTGTGTGAGTGTGGTGCGTACGGCGTATACAGTGTGTGTGTATGTGGTGCGTACGGCGTATACAGTGCGTATGTGTGTGTGTGTGATGCGTACGGCATATGCAGTGTGTGTGTGTGGTGCGTACGGCGTATACAGTGTGTGTGTGTGTGGTGCGTTCGGCGTATACAGTGTGTGTGTGTGTGTGGTGCGTATGGCGTATATAGAGTGTGCGCGTGTGGTGCGTATACCTTGTGTGTGAGTGTATGGTGCATACGGCGTATACCATGTGTGTGTGTAGTGCGTACGGCGTATACAGTATGTGGGTATGTGGTGCGTACAGCGTATACAGTGTGTGTGTGGTGGTGCGTATGGCGTATACAGAATGTGTGTGTGATGGTGCATGCGGCGTACACAGTGTGTGTGTGTGTCGTGCGTACGGCATATACAGTGTGTGTGTATGGTGTATATAGTGTGTGTGTGTGGGGTGCATACGGGGGATACAGTGTGTGTGTGTGCGTATAGAATATACAGTTTGTGTGTGTGTGTGGTGCGTATGGCATATACAGTGTGTGTGTGTGTTGTGCACAGCGTATACAGAGTGTGTGTGTGGTGGTGCGTATGGCATACACAGTGTGTGCGGTGCATACGGCGTATACAGAGTGTGTATGGTGCGTAAGGCGTATACAGTGTGTGTGGGGCGCGTACGGCTAATACAGAGTTTGTGTGTGGTGGTGCTTATGGCGTATACAGTGTATGTGGTGCATACGCCGTATACAGTGTGTGTGTGTATGGTGCGTACGGCATATAAAGTGGATTTGTGTTTGTGTGTTGTGCGTACGGCGTATATAGTGTATGTGTGGGGTGCGTATGGCGTATACAGTGTGTGTGTGGTGCGTATGGCGTATACAGAGTGTGTGTGTGTGATGCTGCGTATGGCGTATACAGTGTGTTTGTGGTGCGTACGGCGTATACAGTGTGTGTGGTGCGTACAGCGTATACATTGTGTGTGGTGCGTGCAGCATATACAGTGTGTGTGTGTGTGGTGCGTATGGTGTATAGAGTGTGTGTGTGTGGTGCGCACGGCATATACAGTGTGTTTGTGTGTGTACGCCATATACAGTGTGTGTGTGTGGAGTGTGTACGGCGTATACAGTGCTTGTGTGGTGCTTATGGCGTATACAGTGTGTGTGTGTAGTGCGTACGTCATATACAGTGTGTGTGGGTAGTATGTACGGAATATACAGTGCATGTGTGTGGTGCGTACGATGTATACAGTGTGTGTGTGTGGTGCGTACGGCGTATCCAGTGTGTATGTGGTGCGTACGGCGTATACAGAGTGTGTGTGTGTGGTGGTGCATACGGCGTATACAGTGTGTGTGGTGCGTACGACGTATACAGAGTGTGTGTGGTGCGTAAGGCGTATACAGTGTGTGTGTGGTGCTTACGGCTAATACAGAGATTGTGTGTGGTGTGCGTACGGCGTATACAGTGTATGTGGTGCATATGGCATATACTGTGTGTGTGTGGTTATTACGGCGTATACAGTGTGTATGGCGTATACAGTGTGTGTGTGTGGGGGGTGCGTGCGGCATATACAGTGTGTGTGTGGGGGGGGTGCGTATGGCATATACAGTTTGTGTGTGGTGTTACATACGGCGTTTACAGTGTGTGTGTGTCATGCATACCGCGTATACAGTGTGTGTGCGTGTGGTGTGTACGGCGTATACAGTGTGTGTGTATGGCGTATACAGTGTGTGTGTGTGTTTCTGGTGGTGCGTACGGCATATACAGTGTGTGCGTGTGGGGGGGTGCGCACGGCATATACAGTTTGTGTGTGTGTGGTGCGTACGGCGTATCCAGTGTGTGTGTGGTGCGTACGGCGTATACAGAGTGTGTGTGTGTGTGGTGGTGCATACAACGTATACAGAGTGTGTGGTGCGTAAGGCGTATACAGTGCATGTGGTGCATATGGCGTATACTGTGTGTGTGTGTGTGTGTGGTACGTACGGCGTATACAGTGTGTGTGTAGAGTGCGTACGGCGGATAAAGTGTGTTTGTGTGTGTGTAGTGCGTATGGCGTATACAGTGTGTGTGTGTGGTGCGTATGGCGTATACAGTGTGTGTGTGTATGTGGTGCGTATGTCGTATACAGAGTGTGTGTGTGTGGTGGTGCGTACGGCGTATACAGTGTGTGTGTGGTGCGTACGGCGTATACAATGTGTTTGTGGTGCATACAGCGTATACAGAGTGTGTGTGTGTGTGGTGGTGCATACGATGTATACAGAGTGTGTGGTGCGTAAGGCGTATACAGTGCATGTGGTGCATATGGCGTATACTGTGTGTGTGGTACGTACGGCGTATACAGTGTGTGTGTGGTGCTTACGGCTAATACAGAGTTTGTGTGTGGTGGTGCATACGGCATATACAATGTATGTGGTGCATACGGCGTATACAGTCATGGCCAAAAGTATTGAGAATGAGACAAATAGTAATTTTTCCAAAGTTTACTGCTTCATTTTTGGTAATGGCAATTTGCATATACTCCTGAATGTCAAAGAGTGATCAGCTTAACAGCAATTACTGTACTTACAAAGTCAATATTTGCCCAGAAAATGAACTTTAACCCCCAAAACACATTTCAACATCATTGCAGTCCTGCCTTAAAAGGAGCAGCTAACATCGTTTTAGTGATTGATCCATTAACACAGGTGTGGGTGTTGATGAGGACAGGGCTGGCGATCAATCAGTCATGATTAAGTAAGAATGACATCACTGGACACTTTAAAAGGAGGCTGGATCTTGGCATCATTGTTTCTCTTCAGTTAACCATGGTTATCTCTAAGGAAACAAGTGCAGCCATCATTGCACTGCACAAAAATGGCCTAACAGGGAAGAATATCGCAGCTACAAAGATTGCACCTCAGTCAACAATCTATCGCATCATCAAGAACTTCAAGGAGAGAGCTTCCATTGTTGTCAAAAAGGCTCCAGGGCGCCCAAGAAAGACCAGCAAGCGCCAGGACCGTATCTTAAAACTGTTTTAGCTGCGGGATCGGACTACCAGCAGTGCCGAGCTTGCTCAGGAATGGCAGCAGGCTGGTGTGAGTGCTTCTGCACGCACTGTGAGGCGGAGACTCTTTGAGCAAGGGCTGGTTTCAAGGAGGGCAGCAAAGAAGCCACTTCTCTCCAGAAAAAACATCAGGGACCAACTGATATTCTGCAAAAGGTACAGGGAGTGGACTGCTGAGGACTGGGGCAAAGTCATTTTCTCTGATGAATCCCCTTTTCGATTGTTTGGGACATCTGGAAAACAGCTTATTCGGAGAAGAAGAGGTGAGCGCTACCACCAGTCTTGTCTCATGCCAACTGTAAAGCATCCTGAAACCATTCATGTGTGGGGTTGCTTCTCAGCCAAGGGAATCGGCTCACTCACAGTCTTGCCTAAAAACACAGCAATGAATAAAGAATGGTAACAGAATGTCCTCCAAGAGCAACTTCTCCCAACCGTCCAAGAGCAGTTTGGCGCCCAACAATGCCTTTTCCAGCATGATGGAGCACCTTGCCATAAAGCAAAGGTGATAACTAAATGGCTCATGGAACAAAACATAGAGATTTTGGGTCCATGGCCTGGAAACTCCCCAGATCTTAATCCCATTGAGAACTTGTGGTCAATCATCAAGAGACGGGTGGACAAACAAAAACCAACAAATTCAGGCAAAATGCAAGCATTGATTATGCAAGAATGGACTGCTATCAGTCAGGATTTGGTCCAAAAGTTGATTGAGAGCATGCCAGGGAGAATTACAGAGGTCTTGAAGAAGAAGGGGCAACACTGCAAATATTGACTTGCTGCATTAACTCATTCTAACTGTCAATATAACCTATTGGTACTCATAATATGATTGCAATTATATTTCTGTATCTGATATAAACATCAGACAAACACTAATAAAAACCAGAGGCCAGCAGATCATGTGAAAATATAATTTTGGTGTCATTCTCAAAACTTTTGGCCATGACTGTACAGTATGTGTGTGTGTCTGGTGCATACGGCGTATACAGTGTGTGTGTATGGTGCATACGGCGTATAAAGTGTGTTTGTGTGTGTGTGCGATGCATACGGCTTATACAGTGTGTGTGTGTGGTGCGTATGGCATATACAGTGTGTGTGTGGTGCGTACGGCGTATACAGTGTGCGTGTGGTGCACACAGTGGCGTATACAGTGGCGTATACAGTGTGTGTGTGTGGTGCGTATGGCGAATACAGAATGTGTGTCTGCGGTGGTGCGTACAGCGTATACAGTGTGTGTGGTGCGTACGGCGTATACAGTGTGTGCGGTGCATACAGCGTATACAGTGTGTGTGTGGTGTGTACGGCGTATACAGTGTGTGTGTGTGGTGTGTCTGGCGTATACAGTGTGTGTGGTGCGTACAACGTATACAGTGTGTGTGTTGTGCGTACTGCGTATACAGTGTGTGTGGTGCGTACGGTGTATACAGTGTGTGTGGTGCGTACGGAGTATACAGTGCGTGTGTGTGTGGTGCATACTGCGTATACAGTGCGTGTGTGTATGGCGTATACAATGTGTGTGTGTGGTGCGTACTGCGTATATAGTGTGTGTGTGTGATGCGTACGGCATATACAGTGTGTGTGGTGCATACGGCATATACAGTGTTTGTGTGCTGTGTACGGGGTATACAGTGAGTGTGTGTGGTGTGTACGGCATATACAGTGTGTGTGTATGTGGTGCGTATGGCGTATAGAGTGTGTGTGTGGTGTGTACGGCGTATACAGTGTGTGTGGTGCGTACAGCGTATACCGTGTGTGTGGTGCGTACAGCGTATGCAGTGTGTGTTTGTGGTGCATACGGCATATACAGCGTGTGTGGTGCGTAGAGCGTATACAGTGTGTGTGTGTTTGATGCGTACGGCGTATACAGTGTGTGTGTGGTGCATATGGTGTATACAGAGTGTGTGTATGTGTGGTGGTGCGTACGGCGTATACAGTGTGTGTGTGTGGCGCGTACGGCGTATACAGTGTGTGTGTGTGGTGCGTACGCCATATACAGTGTGTGTGTGTGTGGTGCGTACGCCATATACAGTGTGTGTGTGTGTGGTGCATACGGCGTATACAGTGTGTGTGGTGCATACGGTGTTTACAGTGTGTGTGGTGCATACGGCGTATACAGTGTGTACGTGTGTGGTGCGTACGGCGCATTTAGAGTGTGTGTGTGGTGGTATGTACTGCGTACACAGTGTGTGTATGGTGCGTATGACGTATACAGAGTATGTGTGTGTGTGGTGGCGCGTACGGCGTATACAGTGTGTGTGGTGCGTACAGTGTATACAGTGTGTGTGTATGTGGTGCGTACGGCGTATATAGTGTGTGTGGTGCGTACAGTGTATACAGTGTGTGTGTATGTGGTGCGTACGGCGTATATAGTGTGTGTGTGTGTGGTGTGTACGTCATATACAGTGTGTGTGGTGCGTACGGTGTATACAGTGTGTATGTGTGGTGCGTACGGCGTATATAGTGTGTGTTTGTGTTGCGTACGACATATACAGTGTGTGTGGTGCATACAGCGTATACAGAGTGTGTGTGTGTGGTGTGTACGTCATATACAGTGTGTGTGGTGCGTACGGTGTATACAGTGTGTATGTGTGGTGCGTACGGCGTATATAGTGTGTGTTTGTGTTGCGTACGGCATATACAGTGTGTGTGGTGTGTACAGCGTATACAGTGTGTGTGTACTGCGTGTACAGTGTGTGTGTGGTGCTTACGGCGTATACAGTGTGTGTGGTACGTACGGCGTATACAGTGTGTGTGTGTTGTGTGTACGGCGTATACAGTGTGTGTGTGTTGTGCATACGGCGTACACAGTGTGTGTGTGTTGTGCGTACAGCGTATACAGTGTGTGTGTGTGTGGTGCTTATGGCGTATACAGTGTGTGTGTGTGGTGCGTACGGCGTATACAGAGTGTGTGTGTGGTGTGTACGGCGTATACAGTGTGTGTGTGGTGCGTACGGCGTATACAGTGTGTGTGTGGTGCGTTCAGCGTATACAGTGTGTGTGTGTTGTGCGTACAGCGTATACAGTGTGTGTGTGTGTGGTGCTTATGGCGTATACAGTGTGTGTGTAGTGCGTATACAGTGTGTGTGTGTGGTGCGTACGGCGTATACAGAGTGTGTGTGTGGTGTGTACGGCGTATACAGTGTGTGTGTGGTGCGTACGGCGTATACAGTGTGTGTGTGGTGCGTTCGGCGTACACAGTGTGTGTGTGTTGTGCGTACAGCGTATACAGTGTGTGTGTGTGGTGCGTACGGCGTATACAGAGTGTATGTGTGGTGTGTACGGCGTATACAGTGTGTGTGTGGTGTGTACGGCGTATACAGTGTGTGTGTGGTGCGTTCGGCGTACACAGTGTGTGTGTGTTGTGCGTACAGCGTATACAGTGTGTGTGTGTGTGGTGCTTATGGCGTATACAGTGTGTGTGTAGTGCGTATACAGTGTGTGTGGTGCGTACGGCGTATACAGTGTGTGTGTGGTGCGTTCGGCGTACACAGTGTGTGTGTGTTGTGCGTACAGCGTATACAGTGTGTGTGTGTGTGGTGCTTATGGCGTATACAGTGTGTGTGTAGTGCGTATACAGTGTGTGTGTGTGGTGCGTACGGCGTATACAGAGTGTGTGTGTGGTGTGTACGGCGTATACAGTGTGTGTGTGGTGCGTACGGCGTATACAGTGTGTGTGTGGTGCGTTCGGCGTATACAGTGTGTGTGGTGCGACGGTGTTCCGCTGTTGGCACTGAGCAAAAGGCTGGTACCACCAGCGGTTTCCATATTGAGACACCCATCACTTGGGTGTCCCAATATGGCGGTCGGCGAACTTCCGCCGCTTGGAATTCTGGGATCTGGACACATCTGGATGGAACAGGATGTGAAGACATTACAAGGTAAGTATATATTAGATCAGCAGCATTTTCCAGAAATTATTGCGCAATGGATGTTACAGAGTGAAAATTGCAAATATACCATTTCATTGTCAATACACAATGCCCTGCTTGTACATGTAGACATGTACCCCATAAACAAGTTAAACAAGTTGTCCAGGATTTAATAATTGGTGACCGATCTCAATATGTGATTAGTAGGGGTCTGATACCCCCACCAATCAGATGAAAGCTGGCCCGAACTAAGCTATATATGGGTCAAATGTGCCAATGTGCATTGCTTATTGGCTGTTGCCAAGTACTGCCTGTGGAGACCCGGGGTCTTCCGTAGGCGTAATGCTACTCAGACAACACAGGGAGAGTGTAAAGGGTTGCGAAAGGGTTAAGATGGCCAATTGGTTAATGTGTTGCAAGCATTAATGGGGTTTTCCCATGAAATATCACAGCTCCTGGGCAGGGGAGGAAGCATAAGACAATACAGACATTACAGAAGGGGATCACAGAGGATTCATTTTCTGAGGTAAAACATCTCACTGCCTGTTTTTAAACAATATTTTACCTCAGAAAATGAATCCTCTGTGATCCCCTTCTGTAATGTCTGTATTGTCTTTTGCTTCCTCCCCTGCCCAGGAGATGAGGCATGATCAGACTATGTTCTGTACACGGTCAGACACAGACAATTATTAAAATGAACTTTTGCTTATGGGAAAACCCCTTGAAAGGTTATTTTTTAAACAAATGTACAGAAATATTAGATACCTACATAATTTTGATTTAGCAGCGTAATAATTTAGAATTTAATACGATGCATATGAGTAAAGACATTATGGCTACGTATAGTATAACGAGTTGTATAGAAGGTTTTTCTTTATAAATTGCTTATACTTCTCAAGATCTCAGCTTAAAACTATCTTCATTAATATTTAGAAGATAAAACCTATCGTCATATTGTGCTGCTTACACATCTTAGCAGCCTCATTATAATGCATCCTCCTAACCATAACATTTTGTTAACTACATTTATGACTTGACTTTTTAGAGAATGATATATGTGTATAAATGAAGAAAAGCCATATGTGTCCCAAACAAGTTCACTTCAAAAATACTTCTGATTACCAATTACAAAAGTTTAGTTGCTTAACAAGAACATGTGTCAAGTTTAAAGTTAAAAAGTTTAACGGGAACCTGTCACAAAATGCTATTAACCTGCAGATATGGGTTTAATCTGCAGGTTAATAGCATTCTGAAGCCATGCTGCTGCACTGTGAAACCAGCTGCTGGGAGGAAATAAACTTTATTCCTACCGAAAGCCTTGTGCTTTCAGTCATAGAGATGTGGTCGGCGCGGCTTCAGTCAGCACTCAATACATCGTGAGCGGTAGCCGTAACCACGCCCGACAGTGACTGACAGCCGGCTCAGCACTGATGCACTAATACACACTGCTCAAAAAAATAAAGGGAACACTCAAATAACACATCCTAGATCTGAATGAATGAAATATTCTCATTAAATACTTTGTTCTGTACAAAGTTGAATGTGCTGACAACAAAATCACACAAAAATCATCAATAGAAATCAAATTTATTAACCAATGGAGGCCTGGATTTGGAGTCACCCCCAAAATTAAAGTGGAAAAACACAATACAGGCTGATCCAACTTTGATGTAATGTCCTTAAAACAAGTCAAAATGAGGCTCAGGCTTGTGTGTGGCCTCCACATACCTGTATGACCTCCCTACAACGCCTGGGCATGCTCCTGATGAGGTTGCGGATGGTCTCCTGTGGGATCTCCTCCCAGACCTGGACTAAAGCATCAGCCAACTCCTGGACTGCCTGTGGTGCAACATGACGTTGGTGGATGGAGTGAGACATGATGTCCCAGATGTGCTCAATCAAATTCAGGTCTGGGGAAGGGGCGGGCCAGTCCATAGCTTCAATGCCTTCATCTTGCAGGAACTGCTGACACACTCAAGCCACAAGAGGTCTGGCATTGTCCTGCATTAGGAGGAACCTAGGGCCAACCGCACCAGCATATGGTCTCACAAGGGGTCAGAGGATCTCATCTCGGTACCTAAATGGCAGTCAGATGATGTCTCTGCTCCTAGGCTTGTTAAAGCTTTCCACAGGAGGTTTCCTGATAGGCCTGGGCCTGGAGGATCCGGAGGTTCCTCATAGAAGAGGGGGTACTGTTAGAACCCTCCTGTTAGTTTTGGCTATCTTGTGTTTTGCAGTCACGTGACCAGCTGCCTATATATTCCAGCTCCGCCCTTCTGGCTTTTCAGGACTTCAGTGTTTTTTGCCTGTCTCTCTAGCCAGGTGCTTCGGTGCCTATCTCTGTCTAGTTTGCTTGGTCCTCTGGGACCTCTAGTACTTTTTGTCAGTTTGTCTTTTTGCTCTGCAACAACTTCTGTTAGGAGGTGTCCCATTTTTGTCCCAGTCCTTAGTTCTTTTAGGGACCCCTCCCTTTATTCTATAGGTCTCCGTTCAGACTACCCGAGGACGAAGGCGGGTCTGTTCACAAGGAACAGGCTGCCCGCTAAATCATAGGGATTCAGCTTAGTCTTACTGTAGGGACAGCTTTTCCCATTCTTTCCTTAGTTTATGTTGCAGATCATAACAGTAAGTCCAGCCCAAAAAAAAAAAAAAAACTAAAAGGAAAGAAATTCGGGGATCCATATGGTTTCCGTCCAGGAGTTGGCTCAACACCTGCAGGGATTGTCTCTGGAGGTGGCCAAGCTTCAGCAACACGTGAGTAGCTGTCCTGGAGCGCATTTTGTGGAACTGAAGGTAGGACTGCCTGATATTTTTTATGGTAAACAGCAAGATTTTTTTTCCTTTAAAAATGCTTGTTTGTTATATTTTCGTTTGAGACCGAGGTCCTCTGGGAATGAATCACAGCGCATTGGTTTTATTATGTCACTTTTGCGCAATGAACAACAGGGTTGGGCCTTTTCTCTCCGACCTAATGATCCGTGTTTAAGTTCTGTTGAGGAATTTTTTTCTGCTATGGGGCTATTATATGACGATCCTGATCCTGAATCTCATCTGCTGAATCAGAACTTAGACGTTTGAATCAGGGGTCAGATGATGTTGAAATTTATTGCACACACTTCAGGAGGTGAACTTCAGAAGTTAAGTGGAATGATTCGGCGCTGAAAAATTTATTTCTTGCTGGTCTGAGTGAAAGGGTTAAGGATTTGCTAATTGCATTCCCTGCACCTGAGACTCTACAGGAAGCTATGCAGTTAGCTGTTCGTGTGGACAGCAGAATAAGGTCCAGGGTCAATGATGTAAAAACTCCTGTAACTTCAAGTCCTAGTTTCCAGAAAATCTGCTCTGACAGCAGAGAACCATTAGAGGTTGGGGCGAAGTCACTCCTCTCTCAAGAAAGAGATCGGAGACTCGCCGAAGGTTTGTGTCTTTATTGTGGTAAAGATGATCATTTGATTAAGTATTGTGAGCGTCATTTAAGTAAAGAAAAAAAAAAATGTCAGTTACGCCCGTATAGCTTGTTTACGCTCTGCAGGAGTGTTCCTTTCTGGGTGTACTACTCTGCAGGGAGATTTGATTGAATTTCAGGTATTTGTGGATTGTGGTTCAACACTTAATGTGATTGATAAAGGGTTTTTAGAAAAACTTAAATTGAAATCCAAACCTTTGTCATCTCCTATTTCTGTGGTTGCAATTGATAACACTCCTTTGAAATGTATTACTCACAAGACTGCTGCATTTCCTCTCACTATCAATGGTGTTCACCAAGAAATTTTGTACTTGGTTGTTTTGGATAGTTTGCCCTCTCCAGTTGTTCTAGGATTGCCTTGGTTAAAACTGCACAATCCTTTGTTGGACTGGTCTTCTAATGTGATTAAGTCTTGGAGTCCGAAATGCTATGATAAATGTTGTAATGGTCGCATTGCGGCTGTGGAAAAAGGGGAATTACCAGTACCTATTCAAGATTTTTGGAGGGTTTTTTCGGAGGAGGAGTCGCAAGTTTTAACTCCTCATAGGGATTATGATTGCGCCATTGAGTTTGTTCCTGGTGCTACTCTTCCCAAAAGTCGCTTGTTTAATCTTAATATCCCTGAAAGAAGGGCCTTGGAGGAGTACATAGAGACTAGCCTGGCTGCTGGTCACATTAGACCTTCTAAGTCGCCTGTGGCAGTCGGATTCTTCTTTGTTAAAAAAAAGGACGGCGGTTTACGTCCATGTCAGGATTTTTGTGAAATTAATAAGATTACCGTACGCAATTCCTACCCATTGCCGTTAATTCCTGACTAGTTTAACCAGTTAGTGGGGGCCAAGTGGTTCTCAAAAATTGATCTCCGAGGGGCATACAATTTGTTACGTGTGAAGGAGGGTGATGAATGGAAAACTGCTTTTAACACTCCGGTAGGTCATTTTGAGAATCTGGTGATGCCCTTCGGTCTTACCAATGCACCTGCATTTTTTCAGAACCTTATTAATGACATCCTGAGACCTTTGATTGGTAAGAATGTGGTTGTGTATTTGGATGACATTTTGATTTATTCACCAGATTTAGAGTCCCATTGGCAGAGTGTACATGAAGTTTTGCAGTTATTGAGTGATAATTCACTCTTTGCTAAGTTGGAGAAATGTGAGTTCGCTGTGCAGAAAATTAGTTTTTTGGACTACATTGTCTCCAGCGAGGGCTTTGAGATGGACCCTGTGAAGGTTCAGGCTGTGCAGGAATGGCCTAGGCCTATTGGTTTGAAATCTATACAGAGGTTTTGCCAATTATTACAGGAAATTCATTAAGAATTTTTCTGTAATTGTTAAACCTCTAACCGATCTCACCAGGAAAGGTGCGAATACAACCCAGTGGACTACTGAAGCCATTGAAGCATTTGAGTATCTCAAAGAGAGGTTCAGTTCTGCCCCTATCCTTATACAGCTTGATGATACCAAACCTTTTTTGGTCGAGGTCGATGCTTCATCGGTGGGGGTCGGAGCAGTTTTGTCTCAGGAGAACAAGGGTGGAGTACATCCTTGTGCCTTCTTTTCGAAAAAAATTTTGGAAACCGAACTGAATTATGATGTTGGAAATCGGGAGTTGCTGGCTATTAAACTTGCGTTTGAACACTGGCGTCATTTTTTGGAAGGCGCTAGACTTCCTATTCAGGTTTTCACAGATCATAAGAATTTGATCTATCTGGATGCTGCCAAGCGCTTGAATGCCCGTCAAGCTAGGTGGGCACTTTTTTTTTCTTGGTTTCATTTTTCTGTTACCTACATCCCCGGTACTAAGAATGTTAAAGCCGATGCTTTATCTCGCAGCTTCTCTCCTACGGTCGGTACCGAGGAGGAGGAGAGCATTTTGCAGAAAGGAATTGTGGTGGCGGCATTGGACTCCGATTTGGAGAATGGGATTCTGAATGCTCAAGATGATGCTCCATCTAACACTCCCCATGGGAGGTTGTTCGTGCCTAGAGCCTTTAGGAGAGATTTGTTTGTGGAGTGTCATGAGTCTCGGTTGGCAGGTCATCCAGGAGTTTCGGAGACTAAGAGACTTATCAGTCGCAGTTTTTGGTGGCCTGGATGGCAGAAGGAAGTCATCAAGTGGGTGCGTCAGTGTACTGTGTGTGCTAGGTCAAAGGCTTCACATACTCCTGCTGCGGGGTTGCTTTGCCCTCTGGAGGTTCCTAGTGCGCCTTGGACGCATCTCTCTATGGATTTTATTATTGATCTTCCTGTGTCTGAGGGTTTTACTGTCATCTGGGTGGTCGTAGACCGTTTTAGTAAGATGTGTCATTTGGTTCCATTCATTAAGTTGCCCTGCGCCAAGACACTCGCTAAAGCGTTTGTTAAGGAGATTGTCAAGCTCCATGGCGTTCCCACGGATATTGTTTCTGAAAGAGGACCTCAGTTTGTGGCTCGCTTTTGGGGTGCTTTTTGTGACAGGTTGGGAGTTTATTTGTCATTTTCGTCTGGTTATCATCCTGAGTCTAATAGACAGACTGAAAGAAAGAACCAGGATGTTGAACAGTTTTTGCGTTGTTTTGTGGTGGACAATCAAGAGGTGTGGTCTGAGTTTCTGCCTCTCGCAAAATTTGCCCTTAACAATCATACATCCTCCTCTGCTGGGTGTTCTCCTTTTTTTTGTTGCACTGGGAGACATCCATCTTTTGGTTCTTTCTCCAAATTGGGGTCGGCGGTGCCGAAGGAGGAGAATTTTTCTGGTGATTTGGAGAGAGCTTGGACTAATGTACGTTGTAACCTGCAAGAGGCTAACAAGATGTCCAAGAAGTATTTTGACAGGAAACGTAAAGAGGTTTTGTTTACTGTGGGTGACATGGTTTGGTTGTCCTCGAAGAACTTGCGGTTGAGGATTCCCTCTAAAAAACTGGGTCCTAAATTTGTGGGTCCATTTAAAGTGCTTCAGGTTGTTAACCCATCTGCTGTCAGGTTGGATGTCCCTACTTCCTGGAAGATTAATTCTGTGTTTCATGTTTCCTTGTTGAAAAAGGCTGACGTTTCTAATAGGGACGCCACTGTCACAGTTCCTCCTGTGGTGGAAGACGGTGAATATGAAATTTCTCGTATTTTGAAATCAAGATGGCATAGAGGGATATTACAGTATCTTGTCTCCTGGAAGGGTTTCGGTCCCGAAGACAACTCCTGGGTAAGGACGGATGATGTCTCTGCTCCTAGGCTTGTTAAAGCTTTCCACAGGAGGTTTCCTGATAGGCCTGGGCCTGGAGGATCCAGAGGATCCTCATAGAAGAGGAGGTACTGTTAGAACCCTCCTGTTAGTTTTTGCTATCTTGTGTTTTGCGGTCACGTGACCAGCTGCCTATATATTCCAGCTCTGCCCTTCTGGCTTTGCTGGACTTCAGTGTTTTTTTGCCTGTCTCTCTAGCCAGGTGCTTCGGTGCCTATCTCTGTCTAGTTTGCTTGGTCCTCTGGGACCTCTAGTACTTTTTGTCAGTTTGTCTTTTTGCTCTGCAACAGCTTCTGTTAGGAGGTGTCCCATTTTTGTCCCAGTCCTTAGTTCTTTTAGGGACCCCTCCCTTTATTCTATAGGTCTCCGTTCAGACTAGCCGAGGACGAAGGCGGGTCTGTTCACAAGGAACAGGCTGCCCGCTACATCGTAGGGATTCAGCTTAGTCTTACTGTAGGGACAGCTTTTCCCATTCTTTCCTTAGTTTATGTTGCAGATCATAACAACTTCAACCAATGCCTGCTGTTTCCTGCTTGTGCTTCTCAGGCTATTGGGTTCCAGTCGTGCATCACCAGTATCGTCACAGTGCTTTTATTATTATTCCTAGCACTCATACTAGATACTAAATAAATCTAGATGTTTTAAAAAGTTTATTTCCATTTTTATCATTTGCATATCATTATCATACAAAACTCAAGATAGAAAGAAACAAAATGAGCAAATACCCTGCAATAAATAAATAAAAAGCAATAGTGCATGAAAACAATGTAGAGTACTTGGTTAACATAATTTTGAACGAAAAAAACGTAAAAGCCATCCCACCATGTCACGATGACCCTATTCGGGACGTCCTAAATTTTAGTTATTAAAACCTTACCACATGTCTAATGATGTAAATGTGAATAAGGACCGAGAAGGACCGAGGCCCCGACTAATGTACACCCAGCAGTGGGGAGCTATATAAAAGTACTCTATATTATTTTCATTTACTATTGCTATTTATTTACTGCAGGACATTTGCTCATCTAGCTTGTTTTTATCTTGGATTTTGTCTGTTTAGTGACCAGTGTGAACATATCATTATCATGTATATTACATGTCTGTTAGTTAGAATCAGCATGCACATTTCCGTGACAACTGTTACATTACAAGTCTTTTTTTATTTTTTATTGGCAACTGTGTATAAGATGGAAAACAAAAATGGGAAAGATAAATATAAAATTGTATTTTTCCCTCAGGATCTATTCTTTCTGACCCTTTGTTATGATACAAAAAGAAACTACAAATCACAAAACTGACATCCTAGCAGAATAAAGTAAATGTTCAGGTTCAGGTTGTTTTGACTGTATTGATATAGCACACAAACAAACACAACTGCAATATGAGTAAACTAAGGTATTAGGGAACACTGAGTATATGAGTTTTGACCTGCATTACTGCTATATAGTCTACATAAAGTATAAAATTGAGGTACTTGAAACACAGTTTGATCAAATTGTTCAGACTCATTTTCTAATGGCAATCCGATTTCTGTAGATGGGAATCTACACTAACATACTTACCTCTCATGAAACACAAAAATAGCAACAAATAATGCATGTCTATAAACAATAAATTATCAATTTATACTTCTTTCCCTTTATAATATTTGACCAAATTGTGGCTGCATCTCGTACACGCACTAGCTGTGCCCTGACGCCTATGCTTGACTCTACCCCCTGTTCCATCACAAGTAAATTGCATTTTTCATCTTTCTATATATTAATAGGTAAAGCAAAGTGTTGGACAATGATGGACTTAAATATAAATTTTCATTTTAAGTTTCTTTTCTTTATATAATAACAAAAGTTTGATTTTGCAAGATGTAAAACTAAATAAAAAAATCTGTGTTTTTCTCTAAAAATTTCTCTATAAAGGTATTTTATAGCTATTGAACAAGCATATGTGTTGAATTGTTCCAAATTGCCTATAAGAGGTTAAATACAATTGTTAGACTACTATATTTTTACTATAAATCTGGACAATAAAGGCAAGAGGTTTTTATTATATGCAAAGGATTCTTTATCAAATTCATTGCTTTATTTTACTTGGTAGAAAATCCCATATTTAGAGTTGACAAGTTTATGAAAAAGCATTTGCTACATAGTTTAAATGTTTTCTTGCGGTATCTCAATTTCTATAAAATACAATAAAAAGCTTTTAATGAAAGTAAGAAGAAGGGCAGATTAGAACTCTGATCAGCAATATGTGGTCAAACAGTAATAGCTATTTCAAGCTCTATTGATTTTTATCCTCTGGAGAAATAGGTAGATAGCACCAATTTAGTTGAGGGGGAAATAAATCAAACAAAGAAAGTATTCTTCTAGAAGTGTAAATAACAGTAAAACAGTAAAACCATAAAAAGAAAAATGATTGCCATTGGGAAATAAAAAAATAGCTAAAAGTTATTTTCGAGGAGGTTTGATCTATACATGAAAAAATAGACAACAGGTTGTTGTTTTTTTTTATACTAAACAACTCCGATGTAAAAAGTGACTCAAAAAGGTTTATTTGGTTCAGATAATACTTTTTGCTAGAAGGTACCCCAATGCTTAAATCACTACACATTCTACCACTGCAGGAAACCCCAGTGATCAGCTATAAATCTTGTTCATCTGAAAGCTATTCCTATCAATACTTCTATATATCTGCACACCTGGGTCAGTATGCATGTGGTCCCAATAACAAGTGGGAAAAATGTCACACAAGGAATGTCATGCAATTTCAGTGAGATCTTTAAAGTTGCAGTTTTATCTTTAATTACTTCAATAAACTGATTCACATCAATACTGCCTCCTAAATTAGGCAATAATCTACATTAATATCCATTGACTATAGGCTACAAGTCTGCAGACTTGTGAATCCTCCAGTGCTGGCAACGAGAGCCATGGGCATGTGACCACAAGTATGTGATTTGCATAGATGTGGTCACATGCCGACTATATGGGTGTGGTCTTGCTCAATGCAATGCAAGGGTCGGACACAGTCTAGTCAGAATGTGGCTGGAAGTATGTAAATTGCATTCTTGCTGTTACATGACTGTTCACTCCCAGCCCCGGCACCAAAAAATCCTCACAGCGCACAGTGCGCACAATGCGAGGGTTCACAAGTTTGCAATCACATATAGTGACTGCACACTTGAAGCCTAGGCTGGACCACCCCTTTGATATATTTAACAATATGCCATTTTAGGCATGCTTCAAACTTGGAAAGGACAAAATCTAAATAGAGTTCCATTAAGTGTAGCCATTAACTGCTGTCTGAGCCATTACTAACACAGTATAAGAGTCCTTCATATTCTTCATCTGCAAAGAACATTCCTTTAATTTTTATTTACACTTTGCACCCTCAAAGGACTGAGTTTAAAAAGCCCAAAACACAGTGACCAGAGGCAGAATTAAAATTGTAATTTAAAGAAATTTTATATCAATGTATTCATTTTTGAGAATTTTTTTTTAATTGTACAACTTTATAGAACATTTGTGATTTATAAAATTGTTGCTCTATTAACAGCCAAATAGCTGTATAAATGACCCAAAGGCTTGTATTATAAAGACCACCCTTATTTTCCTTGACCTTACAGTCACTTGTAATATATTTGAGTTTTTTTCTTCTAAATAGGCATTATTATCTAAAAAAATGCGCTGATGCCAACTTGGTAGCCTGTTAGAACAGATACCAAAGATTGATAGACTAGCACTAAACTCAACAAAATGATTAAGCAACTTTTTTGTATACTTTGCCATCTTTTAGTCATTTCATAGATTGTTACTTTTCTATAGTGCTAGAATCTACATAGTGCATACAGTATTGTGTATTTCAGAAGCTTTCATTCAACTCTGGTTTGATTCTCTGTGTAATCTCTTATGCCAATTATCTTTTGATATCTGATAAAAAGTAAATATGGGATAAAATTGAATTTCCTAATGTTTATTAAACATGAAATAACCGGTTGTTAAACTAAGTCAATCCCATTTGGTCACATTTGTGTGCAGTCTGGTCTAGAGCAGGGAAAAATGTTGTATTGATGGTGATGAAGGTTAAGAGGTAAAGGACATGGATATTAATCTTGTTTTTCTTCCTTTACAAGAGGTCAGCTGCAAATAGTAATCTGACATTGGTAGATGCCTGAAACATCTGCATGCAGTGAATCCTGGGCTAAGATGCAGAAATATTGGTAAAGCATGTGGTTTGATGAGATGTGTATTTAGGGTCATACCCCTTACCGCAAGAAACACTTGCTTTTTCCAAAGATCAATGCATGTAGCTTGTAATATGTAACAACAGCTGTACTTGATTACATTATCCCTACTCGTTTTCAACTTGTCAGGGTTGTCAAATCTAAAGTAAGTTATGTGAGTAACAATGAAGTATGGCATTTATATGCAGACATTGGACAAAGTTTGATGTTATGTAGAGAAGATGGAAAATACTTTTGCTCGAATCATATTTTGAACTCGATATGATTGGATCAATTCACGACAAATTTAAATTGTGGATCCGCCCACCCCCTCCCCTAAAAAAATGGCCAGTGCTATTTCACACACCGTTGAAGAGTTACAGAGCGGGCTAATGGCAACAAGTGTGGCCAATCATGGGGATCTATCACATCCAGTATAAAAGATGGGGGCTGGCCAAGAAACTGCATTTTATGTTTTTACTATGTAGGTATAGAGGTGATTCCACATAGTGAGAGAAAAAGGCACTAGTGCCAAATAACATTGCGATAAGGCAGGTAGCAGCAGATGTGCCAATATAATTGATTAATTTCTCTTCTTTCTTATGGTAAAAAAGTTTGGAATCTCTCTCTTAAGGAGAGAGACAGATTAATTCTCTAGATAAATTCCTCAAGATTCACAGTGAATATATTAGCTGCAAATCTTTTTTTTTTCACAAAAAATTTGCCGAACCTAAAGAATTTGGATCATCTCTATTTTGAGCCATAACAATTTGGAGAACTTGAGCGTGTTTTGGTTTTATGTGAAAATATATTGATTATTGTATAATGAAAGATTCTACTAGTTGGTTATAAACTTTACCATTTACCAGATCACTGCTATGAGTGAATGCAAAAAATCTCTTCTCCATAATGAAATCTAGGTCTTCCTAATGGCGCCAATAAATAGGTAACCTCTAGTGTTGAGCGAGCACTAAAATGCTCGGGTGCTCGAAGCTCGGGCCGAGCTCACTGTGATACTCGGGTGCTCGACCCGAGCAACGAGCCCAATGTTAGTCTATGGGAGACCCGAACATTTTTGCGGCGGCTCCCCCGGCAGTCTGCAGAAAGCCTAAAAAGTGCCCAAAACGATAGTGACAGTGCTCAAATGATATGGGGACAGCATGGGGATCGCCCCTGGAAGCATTTCTGACCCCCAGGTCACTGCTGTCAACAACGTGGCCAGAGGTATTAAGCCACTTTTGCGGGCTCACAATAAAACGTTCAAAAACGAAACTGAAACGGTTTTCCTGTGAAATATGTTAAGGAATTTCCTTTCCAGGGTAAAAACTTGTGTATAAGGTAAAATAAATAACCAAAAACAAAAATACTCCTCCACACCTTGGGCTATGTTCACAAGTAGCATTTTTCATGCGTTTTTGCACTTTTGTATTGCTTTCAACCGTGACAAATGCGTTCACCGGGAAATGTCATTTTAACATTTTACAACCTTATCTGGCCATGTGCTGTGTGACACATGCATACAGTGCTGAAAAGACAAGGGATCAGCATGGGGAAGATCCCTGCAAGCATCTCTGACCCCCAGGTCACTGTCGAAAAGTGTGCCCATCAGAAGTGATCCTTGCCGCATCAGAAGATGCAGACTTGCAACTATCCCCGTGCAAGTCCTTGTCCCAGGGCAGTGTTCAATTGTACCTCCCCCATTCCTTGCAATGCAAACGAAAATATGCAGCCAACTACCCACCCACCCGCAGGCTGCAATACCATACTGCTAGCTTTCACTTGAAATGGGGCCTTTTAGTTTGGAGGAGGCCGAAGCTGGCCACTACCTCATGGCCGCTTCGGCAGCGAGGTATCCATACTCAGTCCCCAGCCGCCCGGCGGCCGGGTGTCCACGCTCGGTCCCCAGCCGCCAGGTGGCGGCCAGGTGTCCATACTCGGTCCCCAGCCGTCCTGATTTCTCCTGTCACCTTCCCCCACACTTTTCTTAGCCTGGCCTGCTTTAGGGCAGCATTGGACGAGCCCACCAGAGAACCAGACTCCTCCGGTGGGCCCTGGCTTCTCCATCAGGGGAGTTGAGAGTGCCTAGGTGAGGAGCATGATGATGATGATAGAAGTTAGCATCTGCTTTGTTTTCTTGGAATGCAAGCGCATGTATGTAGTAGTGGCTAGGCCTGAGGTGGTCCACGTTTTGGCGCATATCCTACCTCCTCCGAGGATTGCTGGATGTTTTCCTGCTACTATCCCAGTTCTATGACTCCCGTTAAAACAAAGCTTCAGGTGATAAATGATGGATGAGGTGGTGGCAAAGGAGAAAGAGCAGGAGGAACAGGGACCATTCACATCAATATCAAGCCAGTCAACCAGATATGTCTTGTAGGATATGTGTCTGTAACAAAAGGAGTGGTTCGGCTACACAGTTATAGGGCATACAGTGAGTGCAATGCCTACCAAAAATTTCGAGCCACTCCAATGCCCCTTGGAAATGACATGGAGGTCAGAGGGCGTTAACAAAACCTTTCTTTCGATTTATAGCAACGGGGTCTCCCGTGCAGTGTTGGCCTAAGCAGTGAATGGAAGGCTTTCCAAAAATTATGAGGAACTGCAATGCCCCTTACAAGAGCCATGTGTGGCACCCCAGGGGTCTGGTCACCACAGTAATAGAGATATTACGTCGGAGAGCAAGTGGCAGGTTTCCTGGTCAGGATCCCTTAAACATGCAACATCCTCCTGCCCCAGTCCTGGGAGGGGAGAATTCTGCCCTTATAAACTGGATCTGGGGCGGGGTTGAGTGAGTCAGAGAACAGTCAGAGTCAGAGCGAGAGCAAGGGAAAGTAACAGCAAGGAGCTCTGTAGGAGCTAGGAGTTAAAGACCAGGGGCTGGAAGCTGAGCAGAGCTCGCCCTGGCAGAAGACAATAGGAACCGGACACAGGAGTCCGAAGCTGTGAGGACTTATATATCCAGCAGCAGAAACCAGCCGGCAGGGGATTTCAGGTCCTCTGGCCATAGAAGCCCGGAGGCTCAGTCACAAGCAAGGGACCAGCACCGCCGTCATGGAGCGGAGGCTAACAGAAGGCCACAAGTCACCAGCCATACGGGTGAGCACTACACGGTACACTCAGGGACGTGGACTACTTCTACCCGCTTACAGCAAGGTAGCCAGGAAGAGTGCAGACAGACGGGGAGGCCTACAACTCCACCTGGCCAGGGGAACTCCTGCTTGCTCACAGACTGACCAGGCCTCTTATGCTAGCCAGTACTCCCGGGAGGGTCTACCTTATAATCATCAGTAAAGACCCTGAACTGCACTGCAAAGACTCTGAGTCGTTCCTGCTGCGCTCGTGCACCATCACCCCCATCATCCACACTCACTGCCCTGAGGCTATACTCCTCCCGAGGGGAGTTATCCCATTCTATGCTGCGCACACAACACCAGCCTCAGCAGTCTGCCTCGCAGCGGTGGTACTCCCTGACCGCAATCCACGGGTGGCGCAGTCGGACAATTAACCTCAAAACCTAAGAAAGACTGCCACTGGTTTGACCAGCCTTAGCCACGGGACCGGGTCACCGCCACGGAGACTACAGACCCCAGAGACCCGGCACCGGGTATCCCACACACATGTACACATGGCCCAGGGGGCGAGTCACATGCAGTACAGCATATTACAAACATAAGTCCCATTATTGGGGAGTGGGTGTCCCATAGTATTTGCTTATGCCTTGCAAGCAAAAGCTGAAAAAATTAGGACGGAGCAACTTGCAATGCCCCTTACAAGAGCCATGCAGTACAGCATATTACAAACATAAGTCCCATTATTGGGGAGTGGGTCTCCCATAGTATTTGCTTATGCTTTCCCAGCAAAATCTGCCAAAAATTAGGACGAAGCAACTTTGCAATGACCCTTACAAGAGCCATGCAGTACAGCATATTACAAACATAAGTCCCATTATTGGGGAGTGGGTGTCCCATAGTATTTGCTTATGCCTTGCAAGCAAAAGCTGCCAAAAATTAGGACGGAGCAACTTGCAATGCCCCTTACAAGAGCCATGCAGTACAGCATATTACAAACATAAGTCCCATTATTGGGGAGTGGGTCTCCCATAGTATTTGCTTATGCCTTGCAAGCAAAAGCTGCCAAAAATTAGGACGGAGCAAATTGCAATGCCCCTTACAAGAGCCATGCAGAACAGCATATTACAAACATAAGTCCCATTATTGGGGAGTGGGTCTCCCATAGTATTTACTTATGCTTTCTCAGCAAAAGCTGCCAAAAATTAGGATGGAGCAACTTGCAATGCCCCTTACAAGAGCCATGCAGTACAGCATATTACAAACATAAGTCCCATTATTGGGGAGTGGGTCTCCCATAGTATTTGCTTATGCTTTCCCAGCAAAAGCTGCCAAAATTTAGGACGGAGGAACTTGCAATGCTGGCACCCTGGTGGTATAGTGGTGGTGGAGGCTGAGGATAAGGAGAAGAAGATTAAACAGCCGAAACGAGGAAGCGTATACCCATGTGTGGGTGTGAAGCGGTGCATGTGAATACACCTCCCGAAATAACACAGTGGATTTGACTTTATGTTACTCTGCTGTCATTTGGTGGTGATGAGAAGTCTGGCCCAATCCAGCCCTTGTTCATTTTGATAAGGGTCAGCTTGTCAGCATTGTCAGTTGACAGGCGAGTGCGCTTATCAGTTATAATTTCCCCAGCGGCACTAAAAACACGCTCCGATAGCACGCTAGCGGCAGGGCAGGCCAGGACCTCCAAGGCGTACAGAGCGAGTTCATTCCAAGTGTCCAGCTTGGATACCCAATAATTAAAAGGCACAGAGGAATCACGGAGGACGCTGGTACAATCGGCAAGGTACTCCCTCACCATCTTTTGAAACTTTCCACTCCTTGTGAGAGTACCCCGCGCCTCAGGGCCTGTAAGCTGGGCGGGTGTCAGAAAACTGTCCCAGAACGTTGACAGTGTTCCCCTGCCTCTGCTGGATTGGAGTTGCATCTCTCTCGCCTGTACGCCTTGGTTGGGCAACGAACTGTGACCTCTGCCGCTAGCGTGTTCAGATGGGAATTTTTTTAAGAGTTCTGCAGCAAGGGCCTTCTGGTATTGCCCCATTTTTGTAGACCTCTCCACCTCAGGAATAAGAGAGTGAAAGTTCTCCTTGTAGCGGGGGTCTACAAGTGTCACCAACCAGTAATGACTGTCACCCAACATTTTGACAACGCGAGGGTCACGGTTAAGGCAGCGTAACATAAAGTCAGCCATGCGTGCCAGACTGGTAACGGGCAAGATTTCCGTGTCCTCACCAAGATGACGACTGACCATGCTCTCCTCCTCCTCTTCCTCCTCCCCTCTGTCCTCAGGCCACCCACGCTGAACCGACGGTATGACACTTGTACAGGTACTACCGTCTACAACGCATGATAGCAGCTCCTGTTCTTCCTCCTCCTCCTCTCCCTCATTGTCCCCCAATGCACGTTGGGATGAGATGAGGCTGGGCTGTGTGTAATCGCCCGCTATGGCTTCTTGATGCATCTGATCATACTCTGGCTGCAATGCCTCCTCTTTAATTCTCTGCAGAGAGCGTTGCAAAAGACAGACAAGTGGGATGCTGACACTAATGATGGCGTCAACGCCACTCACCATCTTGGTGGCCTCCTCAAATTTGTCAGGATGGTACATATGTCAGACATCCAGGTCCACTCCTGAGGTCTTATGTGTGGAGACTGACCTGAATATCGACGGCCTTGTTGCAGCTGGTACTCCACAACTGCTCTCTTCTGCTCACAAATCCTTTGCAACATGTGGAGGGTAGAGTTCCAACGTGTGGGGACATCACACACCAGTCGGTGTGCCGGAAGCTGCAAACGCTGCTGCAACACAGCAAGGGCGGCGGAAGCTGTAGCCGACTTGCGAAAATGAGCTGACAGGCGGCGTACTTTCACGAGCAGATCTGGCAACTCGGGGTACGATTTAAGAAACAGCTGAACCACGAGGTTAAGCACATGAGCCAGGCATGGTACGTGTGTGATCTCACCTCGCCTCAGAGCAACCACCAGGTTACGGCCATTGTCACACACGACCATGCCAGGATGTAGGTTCAGCGGTCTCAGCAACAGATCTGCCTGCTCTTTCACAGCTGTCCACAACTCACAAGCAGTGTGAGGTTTATCACCTAATCTTATGAGTTTCAGCACAGCCTGTTGCCGATTGGCGGAGGCAGTACTGCAATGCTTCCAGCTTGTAACTGATGTGGTGATATCTGAGATGGAGGCTGAACATGAGGAGGAGGAGGAGGATGCGCAGGAGCTGTACACTGTGGGGGCAACTCTGACTGACATAGGGCCCGCAATCCTCGGTGTGGGGAGGATGTGTTACGTCCCAAGGTCCGACTGGGTCCCGGCTTCCACTATGTTTACCCAGTGTTCCGCCAGAGAGATGTACCATCCCTGGCCACAAGCACTTGTCCACGTGTCCGTTGTCAGGTGGACTCTCCCAGTAACTGCGTTGTTGAGGGCACGGCAGATGCTTTGGGACACGTGCTTGTGTAGTGCGGGGATGGCACACCGGGCAAAATAGTGTCGGCTGGGGACCGAGTACCGTGGGACAGCCACCGCCATAATATTGTGGAAGGATTCCGTCTCCACCAGCCTAAAAGGCAGCATTTCCAATGCAAGCAGTCGTGAAATGTGCGAATTTAGGACTGTGGCCTGTGGGGCGTTAGCTGCGAATTTCCGCTTTCGTTCAAAGGTCTGGGATATGGACAATTGAACGCTGCGGTGGGACGTGGACGTGGACGTTGATGCTGTTTCTTGAGAAACTGCCATGACAAGTGAAGACTGAGAGGAGGGGGCATTTACATGCAGTATGGACAGGGGATTGCCTTGCACACACAACAGGGGGTTCTATTGCACGCACAACAGTGGAAGAAGCAGTGGTGACACCCGCTGACACTGGTCGTGGACCCTGGGTTTCGCCCCACAAAGTCGGGTGCTTTGCTGCCATGTGCCTGATCATGCTGGTGGTGGTCAGGCTAGTAGTTTTGTCACCCCTGCTGATGCTGGCATGGCAGGTGGAACATATGGCCTTTTTGGGGTTATCGGCAGAGTCTTTAAAAAAATTCCAGACTCTGGAAGACCTACCGCTTGTACTGGCAACGTCCCTCGTGTTGGTGTTACGGGGATCGGTTGCCTGCCTTCTGTCTGCGGCCACCACACTGCTTCTTCCTGCCTGTTGGGGTACTCTGCCTCCCTCCCCCTGTGTGCTGCTGGCCTCACTCTGCATGTCCTCCTTCCACGTTGGGTCAGTTACTAGATCATCCACCACCTCCTCCTCTTCCACTTGCGCACCACGATCCTCCTCCTCACTTCCTGGCAATTGTGTCTCGTCATCGTCCACCTCTTGTGACAGATTGCCAACGTCGACTTCCTGTGGCCGTGGCTGTTCAAATATTTGGGCATCGCAACATGGGATCTCCTCTTCCACCACTTCAAGCGTATCAGGCGAGGGGCCCAAATATGGAAATGGACCAGTGAACAGCTCTTCAGAGTGTCCAAGTGTGGGATCACTTGCTGTCTGACGACACTCGGCATGGTGGGAGGAAGGAGCATCAGGGTGAGGAGGAGTATGCGGTCGAGACTCACGGCTACTAAGAGTTGACCGTGTGGAAGACAGACCGGAGGTGGTGGTGCCCAGGTAACTGGAAGTATTGTCTGCTATCCAATTAATAACCTGTTCACACTGATCAGTTCTCAATACTGGTGTTGTTCTGTGCTTCCCTAGTAATTCGGTCAAGAAGTGGGAGCGAGAAGATGTGGCTGTTGGTTGTGGCACATTTTCACCTTGGCCACGGCCCCGTCCTCTGCACGAACCATCACCAGAACGTCCACTTCCACGTCCCTTGCCACGCGCCTTGCCCATTGTAAATGAAGTAAAATAGCTTACACTTGCACTATCAATGGAAAAAGGGTAATAAAGAGTAGATTAGAACCGTGGAAGAGGAAAACCACAGTTATTGTTTACTGGGGTATACCACACTTTTTTAAATAGAGATATTTGCGGCTGAACAGTGAGCGACACAC
Source organism: Phyllobates terribilis (assembly GCF_046119375.1). Lineage (NCBI taxonomy): Eukaryota > Metazoa > Chordata > Amphibia > Anura > Dendrobatidae > Phyllobates > Phyllobates terribilis. The sequence continues at coordinate 453,198,328 of NW_027362763.1, read as the reverse complement.
TTAAACTGCTTTTTTTTTAGATACCAAAGGCCCAAAACTGGATAGTACAGCGATTTGACCCGTGGAACTGCGAAACCACACTGGGATGTTGGGCCTACACAAGACTATTTTCAACAGATATATTTTTGTGTCACAACAGTCAGGAGACACTACTGTTTTTCTTTACGGAAAAAACTACCAAAACCTGAATAATAGAGATTTTTTACCCTGGAACAGCAAAACCACAGTTATAATTTACTGGTGTATACCAGGCTTTTTAAAATATATATATATTTGCGGCTGAACAGTGAGCGACACACTCAAACTGTTTTTTTTAGATACAAATGGCCCAAAAGTGGATAATACAGAGGTTTGTACCGTGGAACTGCAAAACCACACTTGTATTTCTCGAGCCTACACCAGACTATTTTCAACAGATATATTTGTGTCTGAAAAATCAGGGAGACACTATTTTTTTTTTTTACAGCAAAAAATGCAAAAAGCAGGATAATAGAGATTTTTTACCGTGGAACAGCAAAAGCACACTTCTGTCTCTCTGGCCTACACTAGACTATTTTCAACAGATATATTTGTGTCTGAAAAATCAGGGAGACACTATTTTTTTTTTTTTTTACAGCAAAAAATGCAAAAAGCAGGATAATAGAGATTTTTTACCGTGGAACAGCAAAAGCACACTTCTGTCTCTCTGGCCTACACTAGACTATTTTCAACAGATATATTTGTGTCTGAAAAATCAGGGAGACACTATTTTTTTTTTTTTTACAGCAAAAAATGCAAAAAGCAGGATAATAGAGATTTTTTACCGTGGAACTGCAAAACCACACTTGTATTTCTCGGGCCTACACCAGACTATTTTCAACAGATATATTTGTGTCTGAAAAATCAGGGAGACACTATTTTTTTTTTTTTTACAGCAAAAAATGCAAAAAGCAGGATAATACAGATTTTTTACCGTGGAACAGCAAAAGCACACTTCTGTCTCTCTGGCCTACACCAGACTATTTTCAACAGATATATTTGTGTCTGAAAAATCAGGGAGACACTATTTTTTTTTTTTTACAGCAAAAAATGCAAAAAGCAGGATAATAGAGATTTTTTACCGTTGAACAGCAAAAGCACACTTCTGTCTCTCTGGCCTACACCAGACTATTTTCAACAGATATATTTGTGTCTGAAAAATCAGGGAGACACTATTTTTTTTTTTTTTTTACAGCAAAAAATGCAAAAAGCAGGATAATAGAGATTTTTTACCGTGGAACTGCAAAACCACACTTGTATTTCTTGGGCCTACACCAGACTATTTTCAACAGATATATTTGTGTCTGAAAAATCAGGGAGACACTATTTTTTTTTTTTACAGCAAAAAATGCAAAAAGCAGGATAATAGAGATTTTTTACCGTGGAACAGCAAAAGCACACTTCTGTCTCTCTGGCCTACACTAGACTATTTTCAACAGATATATTTGTGTCTGAAAAATCAGGGAGACACTATTTTTTTTTTTTTTTACAGCAAAAAATGCAAAAAGCAGGATAATAGAGATTTTTTACCGTGGAACAGCAAAAGCACACTTCTGTCTCTCTGGCCTACACTAGACTATTTTCAACAGATATATTTGTGTCTGAAAAATCAGGGAGACACTATTTTTTTTTTTTTTTTACAGCAAAAAATGCAAAAAGCAGGATAATAGAGATTTTTTACCGTGGAACTGCAAAACCACACTTGTATTTCTCGGGCCTACACCAGACTATTTTCAACAGATATATTTGTGTCTGAAAAATCAGGGAGACACTATTTTTTTTTTTTTTACAGCAAAAAATGCAAAAAGCAGGATAATAGAGATTTTTTACCGTGGAACAGCAAAAGCACACTTCTGTCTCTCTGGCCTACACCAGACTATTTTCAACAGATATATTTGTGTCTGAAAAATCAGGGAGACACTATTTTTTTTTTTTTACAGCAAAAAATGCAAAAAGCAGGATAATAGAGATTTTTTACCGTTGAACAGCAAAAGCACACTTCTGTCTCTCTGGCCTACACCAGACTATTTTCAACAGATATATTTGTGTCTGAAAAATCAGGGAGACACTATTTTTTTTTTTTTTTTACAGCAAAAAATGCAAAAAGCAGGATAATAGAGATTTTTTACCGTGGAACTGCAAAACCACACTTGTATTTCTTGGGCCTACACCAGACTATTTTCAACAGATATATTTGTGTCTGAAAAATCAGGGAGACACTATTTTTTTTTTTTGTACAGCAAAAAATGCAAAAAGCAGGATAATAGAGATTTTTTACCGATGAACAGCAAAAGCACACTTCCGTCTCTCTGGCCTACACCAGACTATTTTCAACAGATATATTTGTGTCTGAAAAATCAGAGGCACACTTTTTTTTTGGGGGGGGGGGGGGTCACCAAAAGGTTAATAAGATGGGTATTTGTACATTGTGAAGGAGGAAAAAAAAAGAGGATTTAGATAAAAAAAATGGATTTTTCCTGGCCCCCGGGACCTGGAGCTAAGTCCAGCAATTTCAGCAACAGGAGCAGCACACAGGACTGTAATGCAGCGTTTGCTGGTATAACCACTGCGTCTCCTATACAGCCTGCCTGCCTGCCTGCCTGATATACCTGGGATGGATATTAGTCCTGAGAAGGACTGTTTGTTTGATCTGGCAGCCTTTACAGACCCTACACTAACTATTTTGCAGGATATATCTCTCCCTAAATCAGCAGCGCTGTCCCTACACTGCCTGATCCGGAGCGACTGTGTCCAAGATGGTGGCGCCCGGTTTTAAATACTCGAGGTGACGCTGTGCGGCCAGTCAATCACTGTAATGCCCACAAACAACATGGCTGCGGCATTACAGTGACTGGCTGGCAATCCCTGCATGTTCATTGGCTCTGTAAAGAGCGCCAAACATGCAGGGCGGAGACCCGAGCTCCCGCCCGAGCAACCCGGAAATGCTCGGTGCTCGCCAAACATCCCGAGTAGCGTGATGCTCGGGTGAGTACCGAGCAGTGTCGAGCATGTTCGCTCAACACTAGTAACCTCTTATCAGAACTTTTGGTGATCCAGTGAAAACAACATCTCTCACAGAAAACCGGAACCTACTTTGCACTCATGAGAAGCATCTCTTCCTGCACATGGAGGTCTCTGCTTTTGCTGACAGTTGTAATCATGCATTATAGCTTTTTAATGGATCATAAAGTGCCATTCTAAGGATGACACGTGAAAGACAGCCTGAATTTTCCCTATTAACTGTAAGAAAAGATTGATGTTAGCTAGTGGCTAAATTCTATCTTAAGTACTGGGAAACATATTGATACTATGGAAACAGCAGGTTAAACTAAATTGATTATTTGGAATAATATTTTAATTTTCTAAATCAACCTATCTTTTTTGCTAATATGACAATTATTCTTCATTGCTTTTTCCATCTTTTCATTACGACTGTGTAAGTCAATATCTCTGAAAATACTCTGAACTGGCTTGGCAAATACCTCTTGAATTACATTGTTATTGACACATTTGGACAGTAAACCAGCTTATCAATGCGTGTAGTACAGACCTTTAAAACAGATGGTGCATTACATCACCATGCTATTATCAGCTGAATTGATGGAACCAGCATTTAACAAGTTCAAGCTACAGTAAGATCTTATGATTGAATTGAGGAAAGCTATGAGATTGATTGTTTCAATGTTTCTATTAAATAATAATAATAAAACACATGCTAAAATGAATATTTGCTAGCTGCTGATTTCTATAGTTCTGTATTTGTATCACTGGACAATATCTAGTTTTTTCATATGAATTACTGAAAATTTGAGATGGGACTAGAATATTTTGCTTCATACTGCAGTTGTTACAACAATTTTGTATTGATTAAGTGTCTGAGGACCTGATCTAATTAATTTGTTCTAGATACGTATTCATTTTCATGTTGTCTAAGCTTGAAGGCCAGATATTAGCAGTGTGGGACTGGGGATACCAAAGGCCCACCAGAAACATTGATTCTGGAAGCCCACTCTACAACTATATGCAAATATTACCTGACCCTTATTTACAAATCTCTAGTCAACACTTTCTCCAGATATTTGAATAGGAAGATGACTGCATTGTAGATGCAACCACATCTCTTTTGAAATATGTGAAGGATGCAGTAGGGTGGCATTGGGGCCATCAGCTATCTGATAAGAGAGGATCCTACAGGTGGAATTTCTGGCAGTTTTGATGATACATGTTTATACCGCTACCTCTTTAGGTGGCCTGCTTATTTATCATGTGTATTGTGTGAAGCACAGCTCATGTAGGGAGGTGGGGGGCTGACCCTGCACTGGAGCCCATGCTAGGATTCACTTAGTCCTCTGTGGGCCATTCTTTGTCTGTGATGAAGGATAATGGAACATCCTTCATGATTCATTTTATTCTTCCTGAATATGGCAGACTGACAATGAAAGTAGTTATTGGGTACAATCAATACTGTAGGTAGACCAGGTAATGCCTAGATGGGTTAGGAAAGATAATCATTTAATATAATATACTGTGAGACATCTTTAATATTAATGTAGACTTGCCTTTATGATGATTACCGGCATTGATATTTTTTTGCTTTATATTTCTGCAGTTATAGACATTACCTATCTATCTATCTATCTATCTATCTATCTATCTATCTATCTATCTATCTATCTATCTATCATCTATCTATCTACCATAATTGATCAGAACCCAATATCATATATTATCTGGCAAGGTCATACCGAGAACGCTTTTTCTAATATTTCTTATTCAATAGCCGCACTACCCAGAACAGAAAACTACTTACAAAGTTAAAGTGAATATCCACTGTTAAACACAGTTGTGGTTAAAGGGGTTGTCCGGGCTTGGGAAAAAAGTCCATAGTCAATGTAAGTCACTGCAAACTGCCGGCTTATGAGTAAGTGATGATTTTATAGCCATAAGCCAAAACACTGTCAATAAGAATAAAAGTACACAAAGGAAATGGGGACACTTTTGAAAACATCCTTAATAGATCCTGCATACAAAATATACCTTATAAAATAAACAAGTTAGAAATAGGAGAAAAGCAATATGGCTAAATAGAGCTATACAGAGCACAATAAATGATGAAAATAAAGTGTTTTGAAAACTAAAGCAAGAGGGTAGTGACAAGGCATTAAATAATTATAGAAAGAAAAATAAATTGTGTTAAAACCAAATCAAGGCAGCGAAGATTGAGACAAGGACTCATTGTCAAAGAAAATAAAACTGATCCAAAAATATTCTTAAACTGCATAAACATTAAGTGACTCAAAAATGATAGCATTGGCTTGTTCAAAAATAATCTGGGTTAAATGGTGGAAGAAGTATAGGCCAATCTGCCAAATGCCTTCTTCTCTGCTGTATTTACAAGAAAATCCTATGACAGACGACATCATCAGGGATATCATAAATTCTCCATTAAGTGTCATCTGCTTAACTCAGCAGGAAGTATGGCGCCACCTCAAAAAGACTAAAATAGACAAATCATCAGGCATGGTATACACCATCGAGTAATGTAGGCGTTAGGAACAATGATTAGAGGATTGCTTGAAAATCAAATTCATTGCTAAATTTTCCCCCAAAATTTTATTTGCTGCCTATTATTTCATCACAAATTTTAATAGCGAAAAGCCTTTAATTGGCTGGAAAATACATATACAGGGTGGGCCATTTATATGGATAAACCAAAATTAAATGGGAATGGTTGGTGATATCAACTTTCTGTTTGTGACACATTAGTATATGGGAGGGGGAAAACTTTTCCAGATGGGTGGTGACCATGGCGGCCATTTTGAAGTCGGACATTTTGGATCCAACTTTATTTTTTTCAATGGGAAGAGGGTCATGTGACACATCAAACTTATTGAGCATTTCATAAGAAAAACAATGGTGTGCTTGCTTTTAACATAACTTTATTCTTTCATGAGTTTTTTACAAGTTTATGACCACTTATAAAATGTGTTCAAAATGCTGCCCATTGTTTGGATTGTCAATGCAACCCTCTTCTCCCACTCTTGACACTCTGATTGCAACACCGCAGAATAAATGCTAGCACAGGCTTCCAGTATCCGTTGTTTCAGATGCTGCACATCTCGTATCTTGATGGTATGGTGTGGTATATGGGGTACAAAGATAATGGGGCCATTCTTCATCAATGGAAGCCTCAATGCCACTGGATATCTGAAATTGCTGCATGATGATTTGTTGCCCTCTTTATGCACTGAAGATGGCATGTTCCCTGAGTTTTTCCAACAAGATGGTGCACCACCACATTATGGCTGTCAGGTCCGAGCATTCCTACATGAACAGTTTCCTGGAAAGTGGATTGGTTGTCATGGGCCAGTTGAATGGCCACCAAGGTCTCCCGATCTGACCCCATTAGACTTTTATCTTTGGGGTCATCTGAAGGCAATTGTCTATGATGTGAAGATACGAGATGTGCAGCATCTGAAACAACGGATACTGGAAGTCTGTGCTAGCATTTCTTCTGCGGTGTTGCTATCAGTGTGTAAAGAGTGGGAGAAGAGGGTTGCATTGACAATCCAACACAATGGGCAGCATTTTGAACACATTTTATAAGTGCTCATAAACTTGCAAAAAACTCATGAAAGAATAAAGTTATGTTAAAAGCAAGCACACCATTGTTTTTTCTTATGAAATTCTCAAAAAGTTTGATGTGTCACATAACCCTCTTCCCATTGAAAAAAAAATAAAGTTGGATCCAAAATGTCTGACTTCAAAATGGCTGCCATGGTCACCACCCATCTGGAAAAGTTTTCCCCCTCCCATATACTAATGTGCCACAAACAGGAAGTTGATATCTACAACCATTCCCATTTAATTTAGGTTTATCCATATACATGGCCCATCCTGTATAATACTCTTTTAGGTGTGTTTTGAAACCATGTTGAGCTCTTTAATGCAAACACAACCTTATTAATGTTCAAGTGACCTCAGTATATCTGGCTAGGGAAAATGGATGGTCACCAGTGGTAACCAAGAGTGGTATTTTGGTGCTATGTATGAGTCAAAGGGTGTTTTCATACTGTGCTTTGTCCCACATTCATTGATGCCATCTGATCTTACTTTCGAATCCCCATAGTAGACTATATCTGAGTGGCCGCCTCTAGTAGGCATACACTCCCGAAAATAATGCACGACAGAGCACACATTGACTCAGTCAGCATCATTATTGTCAATGGCTCCATCAGCGCATATGCCTGAATCCCGTTTTGCTTAAGCCCCAACAGGACCCACGAACATGGGACAAAGCACAGTGTGAAAGGGCCCTAATATTGGACTGTTACAAGGAATTGTTCAAAAAAGAAAAAATATTTTTTACAACATCAACACATGACATGAGCTAGGTGTGTTTATATTTCTAGATTATGGAATTTTTTCTTTTGGCTTAAAAAAAATATGACTTTCTCATCTCGCAACGCAGAAGGCATGCTTTCTGTGACATACAAGCCTTGGTTTTAGGATTTTGGTTTAGTAGCAAAATGATCAATGAGAGGCTTAAAGAGGTTGCCCACTACTATAGAACATGCCCCCCCTATCGATGTAAATGGTGGAAAAAAGATTCTTAGCAAATACCTTGCACTGTCAATCTTGCCTGTGAGCAGCACTATTGCTGACTTCTCACAGGCATCACATGACCCCCGGCTGCAGCCTGCTCCGACTTGATGTCACGTCAAGTTCCAGCTGCAGCCGGGCGTGACTCAGTGACTCAGCTGATTGATGGGCTGTGGGCGCAGTTTCCCCACGCATCACAGCCCAGCATCCACCGCGCTTTCCCAATGAATGCAGGAGAGGGAAATCACCCCTTGGACCTCTGCGCTGCACAACCAAAAGGCCCAGGATATTTGATCGGATACAATATAATATGCCTGACCTGTGGTTCTGCCTAATGCAGTGACCTGGAGTTAACCAAGAGCAAATATGTAATTAGATGGGTGCAAAAGACAGCCCCTGCAGTGGTGCAGCACAGAGATTCACAAACTTAACAACTTTCTAAGTTTACAATTCTGTAAGGCCATCTGTACACAAGTTCCCCCTAATGAGGTGAATATTTGCTTCACACAGTACTACTAGCAAGCAATGTCTCTAACCAAGAATCTATGTTTGGCACCAAACTTGCTCTAAATTCTGCTTCCACCAGAATCCCTGTGGTGGGGCCTGAGTTCAGGACTTAGCCAGATCTCTATAGTCTTCATTCCATGTATACTAACAGCTTGGAATTAGATTAATTTGGTAGTGAAACCCGTGATATGGCCATTTTTTTAAAGTATCCCAGAGCTATTTTTCAACACCACAACTACAGGTTGTATGTTGCTTGTGCTACTATGAACAGCATGCGTGTTCTTAATGTACTACCATGGCCTGAAGAGTCTCCAATTTTGTCGCCCATCAAGCATAACTGTGACATCGTTCGTTGGTAATTGCAAAGGGAACTGCCAGCAGAAGATCTTGATGATTTGCGTGCTCAAGTGCATTCAGCGTGACAGAACAATTTTTAGAGAACCATTATTAACCTCATTCATGGTAAGGCATGTTTATTTCTGTGCATGGCAATAATGCTAATGACTAAATAAATTTAGATGTTTTGAAAATTAGTTTTACATTATTTCATAATTTGCATATCAATAAAAAATGACAAATGACATGATAAAAAATGTCAAAATTCAAATTCATCAAATCATGCAGATTTTCCAAGGGGAATTTGATTTGTAGTAAAATTATTTTCATTATTCTCTGCAGACTCAAGTGCAAAAAATGCATGAGATGTTGAAAATAAGAAAAATACTTATTCTCGCCTTACCGCTCACCTCTCCAGCTGCCCCGCTCTTCACATACCCTTGTCTGGTCCTCAGCACAACTTTGTACCACAGCCGCCGAGCTCTGAATCCCTGGGCTGTGTGACCTTTTGAATGTGTGGACATATCCCAGGCGTCATCAGGGCTGGAAGTTCCAGGGTTGTGTGAAGAGGCTGGGGGAACTAAGCACTAAGTGATGGTGACAAGAAGGTGTGATGAGGAAAAGACAGGTATGGTGCAGAGTAGAGTGGCCAAAGAGTAGAACTGTGAGTATAAGTATTTTATTTATTTAACATTTTGATGGCCCTTTAACGTTCAGCAATATGACAGCCATGATTACCTGCGAATTGAATGTTCACTATTACAGTAAGTCCAGTCCCCAGAGAATAATAAACAAGATGAAAAAAGTATAAAAAATACTTATACTAACTTTTCTTCTCACATCTTCATCACTTCTGATCCTAACTGTCACCTGCCAGGACCTCATAGCATCTTTTGATAGCCTCCATAAGCTTCTATGCTTCACTCCTGAACTCTTCACTCCTGGACTTCTGGCCCTGATGAGACCTATAACTGTTCTGTGCAAGTATGCAATGAGGATTAGACAGCTGACGGTGAGGAGAAAAGGGACTCAAATTAGCGAATGCGGATTTTTGTAATATTTGAGTAATTCAATTCTACTCAAATATATTTGCTCATCTCTAATTATCATGTCTATCGATCCTGTGATTTCCATAATTCCATGATTTTCCCTTCTTTGTGTTGCAATTTCAATGTTGAGGAGTGTAAAATGTAAAATTATGTGCCAAATCATAAAAACACTGGGTAAAAATGTCAATGAAAATATACATAATGTATATTTTCATAGACAGTTTTGCGTAAAAGTGGACAGCAAACTTAACTTTAGTGAGTAGTGCCAGACAGCTCCTGGGAAGCAAATAAAATCATGTGATGCATTAAAGAGGCATACAGTGGGTTCGGAAAGTATTCAGACCCTTTTAAATTTTTCACTCTTTGCTTCATTGCATCCATTTGGTAAATTCTAAAAATTTCATTTTTTTTTCACATTAATGTACACTCTGCACCCCATCTTGACTGAAAAAAACAGAAATGTAGAATTTTTTGCAAATTTATTAAAAAGAAAAAACTGAAATATTACATGGTTATAAGTATTCAGACCCTTTGGTCAGACACTCATATTTAAGTCACGTGCTGTCCATTTCCTTGTGATCCTCCTTGAGATGGTTCTACTCCTTCATTGGAGTCCAGCTGTGTTTAATTAAACTGATAGGACTTGATTTGGAAAGGCACGCACCTGTCTATATAAGACCTCACAGTTCACAGTGCATGTCAGACCAAATGAGAATCATGAGCTCAAAAGAACTGCCCAAGAATCTCAGAGACAGAATTGTGGCAATGCACAGATCTGGCCAAGGTTACAAAAGAATTTCTGCATTACTCAAGGTTCTTAGGAGCACAGTGGCCTCTATAATCCTTAAATGGAAGAAGTTTGGGACCACCAGAAGTCTTTCCAGACCTGGCTGTCCAGCCAAACTGAGCAATCATGGGAGAAGAGCCTTGGTGAGAGAGGTAAAGAAAAACCCCAAGATCACTGTGGCTGAGCTCCAGAGATGCAGTAGGGAGATGGGAGAAAGTTCCAGAAAGTCAACTATCACTGCAGCCCTCCACCAGTCGGGCCTTTATGGCAGAGTGGCCCAACGGAAGCCTGTCCTCAGTGCAAGACATATGAAAGCCTGCATAGAGTTTGCTCAAAAACACATGAAGGATTCCCAGACTGAGAAATAAGATTATCTGGTCTGATGAGATGAAGATAGAACTTTTTGGTGATAATTTTAAGTGATATGTGTGGAGAAAACCAGGCACTGCTCATCACATGCCCAATACAATCCCAACAGTGAAACATGGTGGTGGCAGCATCATGCTATGGGAGTGTTTTTCAGCTGCAGGGAAAGGATGACTTGTTGCAATTGAAGAAAACATGAATGCGGCCAAGTACAGAAATATCCTGGATGAAAACCTCTAACAGAGTGTTCTGGACCTCAGACTTGGCCGAAGGTTCACCTTTCAAGAAGAAAATGACCCTAAACACACAGCTAAAATAACAAAGGAGTGGCTTCAGAACAACTCTGTGACCATTCTTGACTGGCCCAGGCAGAGCCCTGACCTAAACCCAATTGAGCATCTCTGGAGAGGCCTGAAAATCGCTGTCCACCAACGTTCACCATCCATCCTGATGGAACTGGAGAGGATCTGCAAGGAAGAATGGCAGAGGATCCCCAAATCCAGGTGTGAAAAACTTGTTGCATCGTTCCAAGAAGACTCATGGTTGTACTAGCTCAAAAGGGTGCTTCTACTCAATACTGAGCAAAGAGTCTGAATGCTTATGACCAGGTGATATTTCAGTTTTTCTTTTTTAATAAATTTGCAAAAATTTCTACATTTCTGTTTTTTCCAGTCAAGATGGGGTGCAGAGTGTACATTAATGAGAAAAAAATTTACTTTTTAGAATTTACCAAATGGCTGCAATGAAACAAAGAGTGAAAAATTTAAAGGGATCTGAATACTTTCTGTACCCACTGTAAATGCTCCTGATAATGACATAGTTTAGCCTCTATTCAAGTCAATATTATGACTTCAACAGGGGCCCAACTATCGCAGTTTCAGAGGGTGCGACCACTACAGTGCAGGAGTGGGGTCACCAGGCCCAGCTTTGTTTTCAACTGAATGTGCAATCTCGAACGCACATTCAGCTGAACTGTAATGTACCACAGAGATCCACCAGCTCTCTGTGTCACAATAGTATAGTGGCTGCCGACCTACAAGAAACTGACAGCTAACATTGCGTGCCTGTGGCGTGCTTCGTAAGATGTCACTGCCATGCACTGCTCGACTGGAGGAGGAAAAGAGCACTGCTCACTGTGCCAGCATTGGCATGTCAGAAAAATTTCTTCCCGACTCTATACGTCAATCAGACTAGTTCCCTGGATCAAAGCCTCATCACAGAATCTAGTGCCCATAACCTGTAATATTATTTTTATCAAGAAAGGCTTCCAGACCATTCTTGAATTTTAGCAGTGAATCAACCATTACACCATCATGTGGCAGAGAGTTCCATAGTCTCACTGCTCTTACAGTAAAGAATCCGTGTCTGTGATTATGATTAAACCTTCTTTCCTCTAGACTTAGAGGATGCCCCCCTGTCCCTGTTGCAGGGATAAGTGTAAAAATATCATTAGAAAGATCTCTGTACTGTTCCCTCATATTTGTACATTGTAATAAGATCGCCCCTAAGACTTCATTTTCCGAACTAAGTAACCCTATGTTTAATAACCTATCTTGATATTGCAGTACACTCATTCCTTTAATAACCTTGGCTGCCCTTCTCTGCACCCGCTCTAGTTCAGCGACGTCCATTTTATACACAGGTGACCAAAATTGTACACAGTATTATAAGTGTGACCGTACTAGTGACTTGTATATAGGCAAAACAATGTTCTCATCTTGAGCATCTATGCCTCTTTTAATGCATCCCATTATTTTATTTTCGTTAGTGTTTTACAATTTAGTACATAATTATACATTTTATTTCCTCTGCCCAAGTGCATAACCTTACATTTATCTACATTAAATTTCAATTGCCATTTCTCAGCCCAAGCCTCCACCTTACATACAGTTGAGCTCAAAAGCTTACCCTGGCAGAATTTTTCCTTCCTTGGCCTTGCTTCAAAGAATATGAATGAAAACCAAAAAACTTTTTCTCCACTCATGGTTATTGGTTGGGTGAAGACATTTATTGTCAAACTTTTGTGTTTTCTCTTTATAAATCTTAATGACAACCCAAAAATCCAAATGACCTTGATCAAAAGTTTGCATACCCTGGTGATTTTGGCCTGATAACATGCACAGAATTTGACACAAATGGTTTAGAATGGCTACAAAAGGTAACAACCTCACATGTGACCTGTTGCTTGTAATCAGTGTGTGTACAAAAAAGCTGAGTGAGTTTCTGGGATCCAGACAGACTCTTGCGTCCTTCATCCAGCCACTGACGTTTCTGGATTGTGAGTCATGGGGAAAGCAAAAGAATTGTCAACAGATCTACGGGAAAAGGTAGTTGAACTGTATAACACAGGAAAGGGATACAAAAAGATATCCAAGGAATTGATAATGACAGCAGCATTCAAACTGTGATTAACAAATGGAAAATCCAGAGTTTAAAAACCAAACCACAGTCAGGTAGACCAACAAAAGTTTTGGCCACAACTGCCAGGAAAATTGATTGGGATGCAAAGAAAAATCTACACATAACATCAGCTGAAATTCAGGACTCTCTGAAAACTAGCGGTGTGGCAGTTTCAAGATGCACAATAAGGAGGCACTTGAAGAATCATGGGCTGCATGGTCAAGTCGCTAGAAGAAAGCTATTACTACGCAAATGCCATAAAGTATCTCGCCTACAATACGCCAAACAGCACAGAGACAAGCCTCAAAACTTCTGGAACAAGGCAATTTGGAGTGATAAGACCAAAATTGAACTTTTTGGCCACAACCATAAACGTTACATTTTGAGAGAGGTCAACAAGGCCTATGATGAAAGGAACACCATTCCTACTGTAAAGCACAGAGGTGGATCGCTGATTTTTTGGGGATGTGTGAGCTACAAAGTCACAGGAAACTTGGTAAAAGTTGAAGGAAAGATGAATACAGCACGTTATCAGCAAATACTGGAGGAAAATTTACACTCATCAGCCCGAAAGCTGCTCTCGGAACGTACTTGGACGTTCAAACATGACAACAATCCAAAACACAAGGTCAAGTCGACCTGTCATTGGCTACAGCAGAACAAAGTGAAGGTTCTGGAGTGGCCATCTCAGTCTCCTGACCTCAATATCATTGAGCCACTCTAGGGAGATCTCAAGCTCGCAGTTCATGCTAGACAGCCGAGGAATTTACAGGAACTGGAGGCTTTTTGCCAAGAAGAATGGGCAGCTTTACCATCTGAGAAAATAAAGAACCTCATCCACAACTACCACAAAAGACTTCAGAGTGTCATTGATGTTAGAGGGGGCAATACACAGTATTAAGAACTGGGGTATGTGAACTTTTGATCAGGGTCATTTGGATGTGTTTGGTTGTCATTAAGATTTAAAAAGAGAAAACACAGTAATTTGACAATAAAAGGCTTCACCCAACCTATAACCATGAGTGGAGAAAAAGTTTTTTTGTTTTCATTCATATTCTCTGAAACAAGGCCAAGAAAGCAAAAATTCTGCCGGGGTATGTCTGACCTGTGGTTCTGCCTAATGCAGTGACCTGGAGTTAACCAAGAGCAAATGTGTAATTAGATGGGTGCAAAAGACAGCCCCTGCAGAGGTGCAGCACAGAGATTCACAAACTTAACAACTCTCTAAGTTTACAATTCTGTAAGGCCATCTGTACACAAGTTCCCCCTAATGAGGTGAATATTTGCTTCACACAGTACTACTAGCAAACAATGTCTCTAACCGAGAATCTATGTTTGGCACCAAACTTGCTCTAAAGTCTGCTTCCACCAGAATCCCTGTGGTGGGGCCTGAGTTCAGGACTAGCCAGATCTCTATAGTCTTCATTCCATGTATACTAACAGCTTGGAATTAGATTAATTTGGTAGTGAAACCCGTCATATGGCCATTTTTTTAAAGTATCCCAGAGCTATTTTTCAACACCACAACTACAGGTTGTATGTTGCTTGTGCTACTATGAACAGCATGCGTGTTCTTAATGTACTACCATGGCCTGAAGAGTCTCCAATTTTGTCGCCCATCAAGCATAACTGTGACATCGTTCGTTGGTAATTGCAAAGGGAACTGCCAGCAGAAGATCTTGATGATTTGCGTGCTCAAGTGCATTCAGCGTGACAGAACAATTTTTAGAGAACCATTATTAACCTCATTCATTGTAAGGCATGTTTATTCCTGTGCATGGCAATAATGCTAATGACTAAATAAATTTAGATGTTTTGAAAATTAGTTTTACATTATTTCATAATTTGCATATCAATAAAAAATGACAAATGACATGATAAAAAATGTCAAAATCAAATTCATCAAATCATGCAGATTTTCCAAGGGGAATTTGATTTGTAGTAAAATTATTTTCATTATTCTCTGCAGACTCAAGTGCAAAAAATGCATGAGATGTTGAAAATAAGAAAAATACTTATTCTCGCCTTCCGCTCACCTCTCCAGCTGCCCCGCTCTTCACATACCCTTGTCTGGTCCTCAGCACAACTTTGTACCACAGCCGCCGAGCTCTGAATCCCTAGGCTGTGTGACCTTTTGAACGTGTGGACATATCCCAGGCGTCATCAGGGCTGGAAGTTCCAGGGTTGTGTGAAGAGGCTGGGGGAACTAAGCACTAAGTGATGGTGACAAGAAGGTGTGATGAGGAAAAGACAGGTATGGTGCAGAGTAGAGTGGCCAAAGAGTAGAACTGTGAGTATAAGTATTTTATTTATTTAACATTTTGATGGCCCTTTAACGTTCAGCAATATGACAGCCATGATTACCTGCGAATTGAATGTTCACTATTACAGTAAGTCCAGTCCCCAGAGAATAATAAACAAGATGAAAAAAGTATAAAAAATACTTATACTAACTTTTCTTCTCACATCTTCATCACTTCTGATCCTAACTGTCACCTGCCAGGACCTCATAGCATCTTTTGATAGCCTCCATAAGCTTCTATGCTTCACTCCTGAACTCTTCACTCCTGGACTTCTGGCCCTGATGAGACCTATAACTGTTCTGTGCAAGTGTGCAATGAGGATTAGACAGCTGACGGTGAGGAGAAAAGGGACTCAAATTAGCGAATGCGGATTTTTGTAATATTTGAGTAATTCAATTCTACTCAAATATATTTGCTCATCTCTAATTATCATATCTATCGATCCTGTGATTTCCATAATTCCATGATTTTCCCTTCTTTGTGTTGCAATTTCAATGTTGAGGAGTGTAAAATGTAAAATTATGTGCCAAATCATAAAAACACTGGGTAAAAATGTCAATGAAAATATACATAATGTATATTTTCATAGACAGTTTTGCGTAAAAGTGGACAGCAAACTTAACTTTAGTGAGTAGTGCCAGACAGCTCCTGCCAAGCAAATAAAATCATGTGATGCATTAAAGAGGCATACAGTGGGTTCGGAAAGTATTCAGACCCTTTTAAATTTTTCACTCTTTGCTTCATTGCATCCATTTGGTAAATTCTAAAAATTTCATTTTTTTTTCACATTAATGTACACTCTGCACCCCATCTTGACTGAAAAAAACAGAAATGTAGAGTTTTTTGCAAATTTATTAAAAAGAAAAAACTGAAATATCACATGGTTATAAGTATTCAGACCCTTTGGTCAGACACTCATATTTAAGTCACGTGCTGTCCATTTCCTTGTGATCCTCCTTGAGATGGTTCTACTCCTTCATTGGAGTCCAGCTGTGTTTAATTAAACTGATAGGACTTGATTTGGAAAGGCACACACCTGTCTATATAAGACCTCACAGTTCACAGTGCATGTCAGACCAAATGAGAATCATGAGCTCAAAAGAACTGCCCAAGAATCTCAGAGACAGAATTGTGGCAATGCACAGATCTGGCCAAGGTTACAAAAGAATTTCTGCATTACTCAAGGTTCTTAGGAGCACAGTGGCCTCCATAATCCTTAAATGGAAGAAGTTTGGGACCACCAGAAGTCTTTCCAGACCTGGCTGTCCAGCCAAACTGAGCAATCATGGGAGAAGAGCCTTGGTGAGAGAGGTAAAGAAAAACCCCAAGATCACTGTGGCTGAGCTCCAGAGATGCAGTAGGGAGATGGGAGAAAGTTCCAGAAAGTCAACTATCACTGCAGCCCTCCACCAGTCGGGCCTTTATGGCAGAGTGGCCCAACGGAAGCCTGTCCTCAGTGCAAGACATATGAAAGCCTGCATAGAGTTTGCTCAAAAACACATGAAGGATTCCCAGACTGAGAAATAAGATTATCTGGTCTGATGAGATGAAGATAGAACTTTTTGGTGATAATTTTAAGTGATATGTGTGGAGAAAACCAGGCACTGCTCATCACATGCCCAATACAATCCCAACAGTGAAACATGGTGGTGGCAGCATCATGCTATGGGAGTGTTTTTCAGCTGCAGGGAAAGGATGACTTGTTGCAATTGAAGAAAACATGAATGCGGCCAAGTACAGAAATATCCTGGATGAAAACCTCTACCAGAGTGTTCTGGAGCTCAGACTTGGCCGAAGGTTCACCTTTCAAGAAGAAAATGACCCTAAACACACAGCTAAAATAACAAAGGAGTGGCTTCAGAACAACTCTGTGACCATTCTTGACTGGCCCAGGCAGAGCCCTGACCTAAACCCAATTGAGCATCTCTGGAGAGGCCTGAAAATCGCTGTCCACCAACGTTCACCATCCATCCTGATGGAACTGGAGAGGATCTGCAAGGAAGAATGGCAGAGGATCCCCAAATCCAGGTGTGAAAAACTTGTTGCATCGCTCCAAGAAGACTCATGGTTGTACTAGCTCAAAAGGGTGCTTCTACTCAATACTGAGCAAAGAGTCTGAATACTTATGACCATGTGATATTTCAGTTTTTCTTTTTTAATAAATTTGCAAAAATTTCTACATTTCTGTTTTTTCCAGTCAAGATGGGGTGCAGAGTGTACATTAATGAGAAAAAAATTAACTTTTTAGAATTTACCAAATGGCTGCAATGAAACAAAGAGTGAAAAATTTAAAGGGATCTGAATACTTTCCGTACCCACTGTAAATGCTCCTGATAATGACATAGTTTAGCCTCTATTCAAGTCAATATTATGACTTCAACAGGGGCCCAACTATCGCAGTTGCAGAGGGTGTGACCACTACAGTGCAGGAGTGGGGTCACCAGGCCCAGCTTTGTTTTCAACTGAATGTGCAATCTCGAACGCACATTCAGCTGAACTGTAATGTACCACAGAGATCCACCAGCTCTCTGTGTCACAATAGTATAGTGGCTGCCGACCTACAAGAAACTGACAGCTAACATTGCGTGCCTGTGGCGTGCTTCGTATGATGTCACTGCCATGCACTGCTCATCTGGAGGAGGAAAAGAGCACTGCTCACTGCGGCAGCATTGGCATGTCAGAAAAATTTCTTCCCGACTCTATATGTCAATCAGACTAGTTCCCTGGATCAAAGCCTCATCACAGAATCTAGTGCCCATAACCTGTAATATTATTTTTATCAAGAAAGGCTTCCAGACCATTCTTGAATTTTAGCAGTGAATCAACCATTACACCATCATGTGGCAGAGAGTTCCATAGTCTCACTGCTCTTACAGTAAAGAATCCGCGTCTGTGATTATGATTAAACCTTCTTTCCTCTAGACTTAGAGGATGCCCCCCTGTCCCTGTTGCAGGGATAAGTGTAAAAATATCATTAGAAAGATCTCTGTACTGTTCCCTCATATTTGTACATTGTAATAAGATCGCCCCTAAGACTTCATTTTCCGAACTAAGTAACCCTATGTTTAATAACCTATCTTGATATTGCAGTACACTCATTCCTTTAATAACCTTGGCTGCCCTTCTCTGCACCCGCTCTAGTTCAGCGACGTCCATTTTATACACTGGAGACCAAAATTGTACACAGTATTATAAGTGTGACCGTACTAGTAACTTGTATATAGGCAAAACAATGTTCTCATCTTGAGCATCTATGCCTCTTTTAATGCATCCCATTATTTTATTTTCGTTAGTGTTTTACAATTTAGTACATAATTATACATTTTATTTCCTCTGCCCAAGTGCATAACCTTACATTTATCTACATTAAATTTCAATTGCCATTTCTCAGCCCAAGCCTCCACCTTACATACAGTTGAGCTCAAAAGCTTACCCTGGCAGAATTTTTCCTTCCTTGGCCTTGTTTCAAAGAATATGAATGAAAACCAAAAAACTTTTTCTCCACTCATGGTTATTGGTTGGGTGAAGACATTTATTGTCAAACTTTTGTGTTTTCTCTTTATAAATCTTAATGACAACCCAAAAATCCAAATGACCTTGATCAAAAGTTTGCATACCCTGGTGATTTTGGCCTGATAACATGCACAGAATTTGACACAAATGGTTTAGAATGGCTACTAAAGGTAACAACCTCACATGTGACCTGTTGCTTGTAATCAGTGTGTGTACAAAAAAGCTGAGTGAGTTTCTGGGATCCAGACAGACTCTTGCGTCCTTCATCCAGCCACTGACGTTTCTGGATTGTGAGTCATGGGGAAAGCAAAAGAATTGTCAACAGATCTACGGGAAAATGTAGTTGAACTGTATAACACAGAAAAGGGATACAAAAAGATATCCAAGGAATTGATAATGACAGCAGCATTCAAACTGTGATTAACAAATGGAAAATCCAGAGTTTAAAAACCAAACCACAGTCAGGTAGACCAACAAAAGTTTTGGCCACAACTGCCAGGAAAATTGATTGGGATGCAAAGAAAAATCTACACATAACATCAGCTGAAATTCAGGACTCTCTGAAAACTAGCGGTGTGGCAGTTTCAAGATGCACAATAAGGAGGCACTTGAAGAATCATGGGCTGCATGGTCAAGTCGCTAGAAGAAAGCTATTACTACGCAAATGCCATAAAGTATCTCGCCTACAATACGCCAAACAGCACAGAGACAAGCCTCAAAACTTCTGGAACAAGGCAATTTGGAGTGATAAGACCAAAATTGAACTTTTTGGCCACAACCATAAACGTTACATTTTGAGAGAGGTCAACAAGGCCTATGATGAAAGGAACACCATTCCTACTGTAAAGCACAGAGGTGGATCGCTGATTTTTTGGGGATGTGTGAGCTACAAAGTCACAGGAAACTTGGTAAAAGTTGAAGGAAAGATGAATACAGCACGTTATCAGCAAATACTGGAGGAAAATTTACACTCATCAGCCCGAAAGCTGCTCTCGGAACGTACTTGGACGTTCAAACATGACAACAATCCAAAACACAAGGTCAAGTCGACCTGTCATTGGCTACAGCAGAACAAAGTGAAGGTTCTGGAGTGGCCATCTCAGTCTCCTGACCTCAATATCATTGAGCCACTCTAGGGAGATCTCAAGCTCGCAGTTCATGCTAGACAGCCGAGGAATTTACAGGAACTAGAGGCTTTTTGCCAAGAAGAATGGGCAGCTTTACCATCTGAGAAAATAAAGAACCTCATCCACAACTACCACAAAAGACTTCAGAGTGTCATTGATGTTAGAGGGGGCAATACACAGTATTAAGAACTGGGGTATGTGAACTTTTGATCAGGGTCATTTGGATGTGTTTGGTTGTCATTAAGATTTAAAAAGAGAAAACACAGTAATTTGACAATAAAAGGCTTCACCCAACCTATAACCATGAGTGGAGAAAAAGTTTTTTTGTTTTCATTCATATTCTCTGAAACAAGGCCAAGAAAGCAAAAATTCTGCCGGGGTATGTAAACTTTTGAGCACAACTGTAAATCCTTATGTAAAATTAAATTATTCTCCTCTATGTTGATTGCCCTGCAGAGTTTAGTATCATCTGCAAATATTGTAATTCTACTCTATATGCCCACTACAAGGTCATTAATAAATATGTTAAAATGAAGAGGGCCCAATACTGACCCCTGTGGTACCCTACTGTTAACTGTGACCCAATCTGGGCATTTTCTATTAATAACCACTCTTTGTTTCCTATCACTGAGCCAGTTTGTTAATCCAGTTGCACATATTTCCCCTAGTCCCATTTTTTTCATTTTATATACCAACTAGTGATGAGCAAGTACTAAAATTCTCTGGTACTCATTGCCTGGGTCGAGCAAAAAGTGCTCAACCCGAGCAACAAACCCAATGTAAGTGAACGGGAAACTAGAGCATTTTTTACGTTGCCCTTCCTCGGAGGTCTGGAGGGGGCCTAAAAATTGTTCAAATTGATGGGAACAGTGCTAAAATTATATGGGAACAGCATGGGGAAGACTCCTGGAAGCAGCTCTGACTCCCAGGGCATTGCTGTGAGCAATGTTGTCAGAGTATTATGCCACTTTTACGGACTCACAATAAAACATACAAAAACAAAGCCAAAATGGATTCTCCTGGAAAAAAACGTTAAGGAACATTCTTTCCAAGGTAATGACTTTGTATATAAGGCAAAATAAATAACCAAGAACAAAAATGCTCCTTGGGCTATGTTCACACATAGCGTTTTTGATGCATTTTTGCACTTTTGCATTGCTTTCAACTGTGAAAAATGAATTAATCGGTAAATGTAACTTTAACATTTCACTACCTTATCTGGCCATGTGGTGTGTGAGACATGATCAGACACATCCTGTTTAATTTATGAAGGTGGGACTGTGAAAGTCACAAAGCCTATTTTTACAAGGCCATCAGGTGGCTCTTACTATTGTAAGAGGGCCAGCTGTCGTCCCTCACTATTGTTAGAGGGCTATCAGCCAGCTATGCTTTGTTGTTCCTATTATTAAGGAGTGGGTCTTCTATACTGTTATTGTGTATGCAGTGACTGCAAGGGCTGCCAAAAATTTGACCACACTCCAATACTCCTTTGAAGATG
Organism: Phyllobates terribilis; assembly: GCF_046119375.1. NCBI lineage: Eukaryota > Metazoa > Chordata > Amphibia > Anura > Dendrobatidae > Phyllobates > Phyllobates terribilis. The sequence goes on along the minus strand of NW_027362763.1, from coordinate 453,176,822 downwards.
CACAGAGGAGGTCCTCATTAAAAAAAAATGCTCCCATTATTAAGGAGTGGGTCTCCTACAGTGGTAATGCCCATGCAGTGAATGCAAGGGCTGCCAAAAAATTGGATGCACTCCAATACCCCTTTGAAGAGACATAGAGGAGGTTCTCTTTTAAAAAATTGCTACCATTGTTAAGGAGTGGGTCTCCTATACTGGTAATGCCCATGCACTAAGTGCATGGGCTACAAAACATGCACTGTATGTTATACATGAACATACTGTATAGCATACAGAATGTAAGAGGTAGGCCTCTAAAAAAATTTCCTACGGGCATCATAAACACCCTTAAAAAAATTATGTGGGTGCTGCATCACCCTGGTGATATGGTGGTGGAGGATGAGGAGGAGAAGGAGGAGGACAACAGAAAATAGACAAAAACAGGAAGCGTATACCCATGTTTGGGTGTGAAGAGGTACATGGGAATAGACCCTGCAAAAAAACCCCACTGGATTTGACTTTATGTTCCGCTGCTATCATCCGGTGGTGTTGAGAAGTCTGGCCCAATCCAGCCCTTATTCATTTTGATAAGAGTCAGCCTGACAGGCGGATGCGCCAATCAGTTATAATAGCTCTGGCGGCACTAAAAACCCACTTTGACAAAATGCTAGTGGCAGGGCAGGCCAGGACCTCCCAGGCATAGAGAGCCAGTTCATGCTACATGTCCAGCTTGGATACCCAATAGTTATAAGGCACAGAGGAAACACGGAGGACATTGGTACTATTGGCAAGGTACTCCTTGAGCATCTTCCAAAACTTTTCCTTCCTTGTCAGAGCACCCCACGCATCAGGTCCTGGGCACTGGGAGTGTCTGAGAAAACTGTCCCACACCCTTCACAGTGTTCCCCTGCCTCTACTGTATCGTATTTGTGTCTCCCTCGCCTGTATTCCTTCGTTGTCCAAGATGGGAATTTTTTTAATAATTCCTCAATAAGGGCCTTCTGGTACTGCAACATTTTACTAGACCTCTCCACCACGGGAAGGATAGATACAAAGTTCTTCTTGTAGCGTGGGTCTAGATGTGTGACCAACCAGTAATTACTGTCAGCCAAAATGTGTACAACGCGAGGGTGATGGGAAAAGCAGAGAAACATAAAGTCAGCCATGTGTGCCAGACTGCCAACAGCCAAGTCTTCCATGTCCTGATCAAGAAGACGACTGTCCATGCTCTCCTCCTCATCCTCCTCCTCCTCGTTCTCCCTCTCCTCAGGCCATTTACGCTGAACAAACACTATTGTGTGGGTAGTACCATCTATAGCGCAGGAAAACAGCTCCTGTTCCTACTCCTCTTCCTCCTCCTCTTCCTCCTCACCCTCATTATCACCCAATCTGCGTTGAGATGAGATGAGGCTGGGCTGTGTGGCATCACACTGCATAGTTCCTTGCTCCATCTCATCATGCTCCGCTTGCAATGCCTCCTCTTTAATTGTGAGCAGCGAGCGTTTCAGTAGACAGAGAAGTAGGATGGTGACACTAATTATGGCGTCATCGCCGCTCACCATCTTGGTGGAGTCCTCAAAGTTTTGGAGGATGGCACAAATGTCAGACATCCATGGCCACTCCTGAAGTTTCATGTGCGGAGGCTGACCTGAATACCGACGGGCGTTTTGAAGCTGGTACTCAACAACTGCCCTCTGCTGCTCAAAAATCCTTCCCAACATATGCAAGGTTGAGTTCCAATGTGTGGTGACATTGCACACCAGTCGATGAGCTACAAGCTGCAAATGCTGCTGAAGCACGACGAGGGCAGCGGAAGCTGTAGGGTACTTTGTAAAATGGGCAGACACGTGGCGTACTTTGAAAAGCAGCTCAGGCAAATCTGGGTAGTTTTTGAGAAACTGCTGAACCACTAGGTTGAGCACATGGGCCAGGCATGGTACATTTGCGGGGTTGCCAAACTTCAGAGCCACCACCATATTCCGGCCATTGTCACACACAACCATACCTGGCTGTAAGTTCAGCGGTGCCAGCCACAGATCTGCCTGCTCTGTTACAGCTGTCAACAACTCTGCAGCTGTGTGTGGTTTGTCCCCTAAGAATATTAGCTTTAGCACAGCCTGTTGCTGCTTGGCCGAGGAAGTGCTGCAGTGCTTCCAGCTTCCGACTGATGTGGTCTTTTCAGAGATGGAAGCTGGAGAGGAGAGCAGGAGGCTTCTTCACCTGTGCCATGAACAGGGCATTGGTGTGCACGCACAACAGCAGAACAGGCAGTGGTGTCACTCGCAGATACTGTTTCTGGACACTGGTGTTCGGCCCAACTAGTCATGTGCTTTGCTGTCATGTGCCTGAAAATGCTGGTGGTGGTCAGGCTGGTAGTTTTGCTGCCCCTGCTGATGCTGGCATGGCAGATTCTGCAAATGGCCTTTTTGGGGTTATCTGGACAGTGATTAAAAAAGAGCCAGACTCTGGAAGACCTAACAGTTGGACTGGCAACTTTTCTCATGTTGGTGTTCCGGGGATCAGTTGCCCACCTTGTGTCTGTGGCCACTCCACTGCTTGTGCCTGCCTGTTGAGGTGCTACGCCTCCCTCCCCCTCTGTGCTGCTGTCCTCGCTATGCATGTCACCTTGCCAGGTTGGGTCGGTGACTTCATTGTCCAACTGCTCAAATATTTGGGCATTGCTACATGCAATCTCCTCTTGCCCCGCTTGAAACGGGCAGGGCCAGAGGCCCAAATCTATAATTGGAAAAGTGAACAGCTCTTCAGAGTGTGGGATCACTTGTCTCCGGGCATTCGGCATGGCGGGAGGAAGGAGGATCAGGGTGAGGAATATGTGGTCCAGATTCATGGCTACTGAGACTGGACTGTGTGGAAGACAGGGTGGTGGTGGTGGCAAACTGACTGGAAGCATTATCTGCTATCTAACCAACAACCTTTTCACACTGCTCTGGCTTCAAGAGTGGTGTTCCGCAGAAACCTAGAAATTGGGACAGGAAGGTAGTTCAACATGATGTGGGTGTTTGTTGTGTTCTCTCAGCAGGCACAGTTTCATCTTGCCTATGGCCTCGGCCTCTGCATGCACCATCAGCATCACGTCCACTTCCCCATACCCTGCTATGCACCTTTCACATTTTAACTGGAGTATAATATTTGGCACGCTCCAAAAAATTAGACGATTATTACGGCAGTAATATTGGATCACGCCTGATGACCTCGGTTTTGGGCAGTGCCTTACAGATGTGGTATTGGTCAGCGACCAAGTGTGAATACGTTGAACCTCACACAACTAGCAGATTTTAACTAGAGTGTAATATTTGGCACTCTCCAAAAAATGTGACGATAATTACCGCAGTAATATCGGAACACGTCTGATGACCACAGTTTTAGGCAGTAGCGTTATAGATATAAATAATCAGGATTAAGAACAAAAAAAAAATAGCCCTGATATCTAGGGCTATGGATGTCTCTAACGGCATCAGACAGAATGTGCAATGGACCCTATTCTGCTGTATACAGTGTCCACAAACTCTGCCTGCCTAACTCCTGCTATCACTAGTAATACTGTATGTGCAGTTGGATTAGTCTTTAGAAGGACTGTTAATCCAGATGTGTATATATAGCTGTGAAATACCTAATACCTCATTAATTAACCGCTAATTCACTCCCTAGATCAGCATCAGCTCTCCCTACTCTGCCTGTCTGAGGGGTAGACTGTGACGACGATAGAGTCACCGGGTCTGATATTTGCTGCGTCAAATAGGTGGCACTAGAGTTCAAGTCCGCTACATCTCTGAAGAGGCTATTTGCATATTTAATTTTCCAGAGGAGCATTGCATGACCTGCAAGCCTCCTTTCATCAGCTCGGCACTCTCCACAAGGAGGAACGTGTTCCCTTAGGCTCCCTTTAAAACTATAAAACTATTCTGCTTTACAGCAGGTCACAGAGATTGGCTGAGAATAATAGATTTACAAATGGGCTCAGAAGAGGATTGAAGCAGAAAAAAAACAGCAATTTCTTCTTGCACAGCAGAGGGAAGTTTATTTTAATTTAACTTCAGCCCTGCTCCATGGCCTGATGTAAACCTTTCAGGCTGAGTGAGCAGATCAACTATGATTATTCACAATTCTGATGTTTAACCTGACAGGAACTAGAAATAGAATTAAGCTACTCACCAGTACTGTTACTCTCGGAGGAGAATCCATCATCACCCCAGCAAACAGGAAGTAAGGAGAGACTGCAGAGCTGTGAGCTGCTCAAGAGACAATTTGAGATTATACCTTTGTGATGCATTTACACTGTCCAATTGTGACAGTTAAAAGACCGCTGATTGGCAACATGTAAGCCTATCAAAGATAATTTAGAAGCCTGTTTAAACAGAATGATCGCACTCTCATGTGCACAGAATGAATAGAATGATCGGAATATGATTGTTCAGTGCGCCTAGAATATCAATGTTTTTGGCAGCACATGACCTGTTTACTCAGGACATGTGCTGCCAAGATTGAAGATTATTAAGCCAGCATAAAAATCATTTCACCGGAAGATTCAGTGTTTTGCAAGTGGCAGTTTGTTTACAGAGACCAAATATTTGTTTTCGATTATTGGCCAGTGACTTTTCTATTTTAAGAAAATACACTGATCAAAAAAATAAAGGGAACACTCAAATAACACATCCTAGATCTGAATGAATGAAATATTTGTAGCACCCTGAGGATTCGGCTGCTACAGGGGTATTGCACCTCAACCCAGAGGTGTGATATTCCACTCCCGGGTAAGGATGGAGTGTGGAACTGAGCTAGTAGGCTGCATGCACTACACACATCCCATTTCCGGGGAACAGACCGATGGTACTCCCACTAGAGAAATGTGCAGGTACGACAGTGTCTGTTCCTGGCTGGAGTGGGAGGGGGGTGGAACATCCCAGTAGTGTAGGGGCAGATAGGGGGAGCAGCCTGGGTAGTGCTAGGAGCTCATTGGGTGCTGGTCACCTGAGCTCACACATAGAGGGAGTATTTAAGGTGGGCACCATCTTAGATTAGGGTCAGTCTGTGAGACGTCAGTCAGTCTGTCTGAGAGCCTGAGAAGCAGAGCAGAGGAGAAGAGAGAGAGACCCAGAGGCGCAGAGGGGACCCCAAGAGCCCATAAGAGAGCTAATAGGGTGAAGGGTCGGCAACAGGGTACCGGATCCCAAGCTGGCAGAGGCTACAGCACACCTTAGCCAGGAACCGGAGGTCGTGGGCAGGATCTGCCACGATCACCCACTAAATCCACCCGGAAGGCAGACCAAGAATAGGGTCAGGGAGCCCAGAGGAGGCTTGACCAACAAGAGGCCCGAGGGAGCCGGACTTAGGTGGATCCCTGGTGGGAACGGCCAGAAGAAGGGAGAGACAGAAAGGAGCTCAGGACCACACTCCGGAGTTGCCTGGGAGTTGACCGAGTCCAGGACCTGGTGGACACAGCACGGCTTGGGTGGTCACTGCTGTACACAGTGACCCGAGCAACACCAGTAAGTAAAACCCTGGAACTGCATTTTATGCCTCTGAGTCTCCTTGCTGCACCTTCACAACCACCATCCTCCACGGCTGACCCCCTGAGGCTATACCCCTCCCGTTGGGGGTTATACTACCTAAGCTGCACTCACATCATCAGCCTCAGTGGACCCTGCTGCAGCGGCGGCCGTATTGACCGCAAATCAACGGGTGGCGTAGTCGACACAAAAGAACATCTAGTAACATCATAAGGACTGCCACACACTGAGTTTGACACCCTGGGCACGGACCGGGTCACAGCCACTCGGAGACTACAACCCCCATCTGATCCGGCTCCGGGTATCCCTAACAACATGGCCCAGGGGGTGCGTCAACTTTGGCGTAGTCGGCAGGATTACGTGCCCGCAACAACCGGGTACTGCGTGCCTGAAGAAAAGTTCACCGTTACCTTAAAAAGAAGTCTCCCGCCGGTTCCGGAGGGTCCCCGCCGTCGGACCCCATCACAGGTCGTTTCCCGCCGGTTGTCCGCCATTTGCAGCTTTTTCCCGCCATCCATGGAGTTTCCCGCCACTGGGAGACGATTCCCGCCATTTCCAAAGATTTCCCGCCTTGGAAGAGCGGACGCCATTATGGGCGTGCCAGAGGGTGGCAAAAGGCCACCTCCCATCGTGGGCCAGGTCGAAGAATGGCGCCAAAAGCGGAAACCGCGCCCACCAACAGAGACTGTGATGCTGGAAGTGTCCATCAGCGTAAAAGAACTGCCCCTGGAACTGACAATCACAAAGTTGCCCCGGGACCACCTTCGATGTGGGCGGAGACAGAACAAGAGAACAAAGATGGGTGTCGCCTGGAGCAGTCTGGAGAGAGTGCACCCGGAGACAAGACGTCTGGAAGGGAGTCCAGAGAAAGCCTACCCGGAGATGGAGGGAGAGTCAGGCAGCACCGACCCAGTGGTCAGGAGCCTGTTGCAGGTCGCCACTCCAGAAGGCCTGCTGGAGATCCTAGCACAGCTCCCCCGAGACCGGGAGTGTGCACAGACCGCGCTGGAGGGCCTCGCACGGAGGATGGCCCGGGTGCAGCGAGAGACGTTGGCGGAGTGGAGCCGAGAGATGGCCCAGCAGACCAGCACCCGTCAGCGGAGCACGCCACCTGAGACGAGGAGACAGACCGCCTCTGAGGATGGCGCAGGAGGAATGAAGGCAGGAGACGGCGCCGAGAAGGGAGCCGAACGGACGGAGGCAGGTAAAGGGGACGTCTCTACCCCGAGCCGGGAAACCGCGTGCCTGCCCCAGCTCCCCGTCGCAGAACCCGAAATTCCCCCTGCCGTGCCCGTCGCTGCATCGTCACCGCCACCGACTAGGCCTCAACCGGAAACCGTGGCCGCGACCCCTGTGACGTCACACGCCTCGACCTCGAGCGTGGCCAAGCAGGAAATACCACCGGCCTGGTCGCAAGGCCTAGTACCCCCGGGCGCCGCCATTCCAACAGCGCCCCCTACCTCCGCGGAGCCACCAGCCTGGTCGCAGGGCCGAGTAACCACGGGCGCCACCGTTCTTACGGTGCCCTTTTCCTTTAGCGTACCCCAAGCCTGGTCGCAAGGCCTGGTCAACCCGGGCGCCGCTACCACCACAGCGCCCATAGCACCTAAAGTACCGCACCTGGGTGAGGACCTGTTCGCCCAGCATACGTGCCCGGATGGGCAGCCCTTCATATGGCCCCAGGAGTATATTCAGCTGGAACTCCAGAGAGCAAGGCCCATGTGCGAGCCCCTGATCCCGGCTCCGAAGCCCGTAAAGAGGACCTCGCCCCCACTGGAGGAGATCCAGTTCGAGTGGGACCCCACCGGAGAAGACCTCATGGGGTTCACTCAGGAGACTCGGGCGGCCGCAGCGGAACGTGCAGAGTGCTGCCGGCAGCAGCTCGAGGTCTTCGAGAGGGAGCGGAGAGAGAGGCGGGTCCGGGAACAGCAAGCGCAGATAAGGAGCGCGGAGCAGAAGAGCCGGACCAGGAGGGATCCCCGTGCAGCTCATGGTCCCCCTTCCACCGGGACTGTGATAAAATTCAACATGCAGCATGGGTGGGGCTTCATTAGAGACCATCATACCCCCGGCGACGTCTTTGTGACCCGCAGAGACGTAGAAAGCCATCTGCCGGAGGGACACAGAGGTCGTGACCTGTATGTAGGGGACGAGGTCACCTTCACCCGGCACAAGTGTGCCAAAGGACCCTACGCCCTCCATGTGCATCGCCTGACGGAGGAGGAGCTGCGGTGTGAGGAGGAGCAAGAGGACCCGGACGGGTCTGAAGAATCTAAAGAAGGAGCAGGAGGACGCCGTCGTTGAAGTACGGTAGAGAGAGACTGTACATAGTTACCCGTCAGGGTATAAGAACTGTTCTAGTTAAAATATAGTCCCCGTTGGGACCAGCCAATTGAACTGATGCCCGTGTGTCCCTAGTTCCTAATACCTGGCTGAGGACTGAGAGCGGCCATATCCCCTTGTATATAGTTGCGCTTCCTAAAGCGCCCCCTACCGGTTTTATAGGGAACTGTTTTATTCCAAGAGAGACTGTCGCACTTTACCCGGTCACAAGTTGCACCGTGACCGGAGGAACCAGAAACAAGAATGTTATATATGAAAAGTTTATTGCTGCTGATGATGTATATGATGTTTTATATGTTTTATATGTTTATGTTTATGAAAAAAATTGTATGTTTTGGATGTTTATATTTTACAGCCCGAGGACGTGCTGTGATTTACCAGGGGGGAATGTAGCACCCTGAGGATTCGGCTGCTACAGGGGTATTGCACCTCAACCCAGAGGTGTGATATTCCACTCCCGGGTAAGGATGGAGTGTGGAACTGAGCTAGTAGGCTGCAAGCACTACACACATCCCATTTCCGGGGAACAGACCGATGGTACTCCCACTAGAGAAATGTGCAGGTACGACAGTGTCTGTTCCTGGCTGGAGTGGGAGGGGGGTGGAACATCCCAGTAGTGTAGGGGCAGATAGGGGGAGCAGCCTGGGTAGTGCTAGGAGCTCATTGGGTGCTGGTCACCTGAGCTCACACATAGAGGGAGTATTTAAGGTGGGCACCATCTTAGATCAGGGTCAGTCTGTGAGACGTCAGTCAGACAGTCTGTCTGAGAGCCTGAGAAGCAGAGCAGAGGAGAAGAGAGAGAGACCCAGAGGCGCAGAGGGGACCCCAAGAGCCCATAAGAGAGCTAATAGGGTGAAGGGTCGGCAACAGGGTACCGGATCCCAAGCTGGCAGAGGCTACAGCACACCTTAGCCAGGAACCGGAGGTCGTGGGCAGGATCTGCCACGATCACCCACTAAATCCACCCGGAAGGCAGACCAAGAATAGGGTCAGGGAGCCCAGAGGAGGCTTGACCAACAAGAGGCCCGAGGGAGCCGGACTTAGGTGGATCCCTGGTGGGAACGGCCAGAAGAAGGGAGAGACAGAAAGGAGCTCAGGACCACACTCCGGAGTTGCCTGGGAGTTGACCGAGTCCAGGACCTGGTGGACGCAGCACGGCTTGGGTGGTCACTGCTGTACACAGTGACCCGAGCAACACCAGTAAGTAAAACCCTGGAACTGCATTTTATGCCTCTGAGTCTCCTTGCTGCACCTTCACAACCACCATCCTCCACGGCTGACCCCCTGAGGCTATACCCCTCCCGTTGGGGGTTATACTACCTAAGCTGCACTCACATCATCAGCCTCAGTGGACCCTGCTGCAGCGGCGGCCGTATTGACCGCAAATCAACGGGTGGCGTAGTCGACACAAAAGAACATCTAGTAACATCATAAGGACTGCCACACACTGAGTTTGACACCCTGGGCACGGACCGGGTCACAGCCACTCGGAGACTACAACCCCCATCTGATCCGGCTCCGGGTATCCCTAACAACATGGCCCAGGGGGTGCGTCATATTCTCATTGAATACTTTCTTACGTACAAAGTTGAATGTGCTGACTACAAAATCACACAAAAATCAGCAATGTAAATCAAATTTATTAACCAATGGAGGCCTGGATTTGGAGCCACCCCCAAAATTAAAGTGGAAAAACACACTACAGGTTGATCCAAATTTGATGTAATGTCCTTGAAACAAGTCAAAATGAGGCTTAGTATTGTGTGTGGCCTCCACGTGCCTATATGAACTCCCTACAATGCTTAGGCATGCTCCTGATGAGGTTACGGATGGTCTCCTGTGGGATCTCCTCCCAGACCTGGGCTAAAGCATCCGCCAACTCCTGGACAGTTTGTGGTGCAACATGACGTTGGTGGATGGAGCGAGACATGATGTCCCAGATGTGCTCAATCGGATTCAGGTCTGGGGAACGGACGGGCCAGAACATAGCTTCAATGCCTTCATCTTGCAGGAACTGCTGACCTACTCCAGCCACATGAGGTCTGGCATTGTCCTGCATTAGGAGGAACCCAGGGCCAACCGCACCAGCATATGGTCTCAATAGGGGTCTGAGGATCTCATCTCGGTACCTAATGGCAGTTAGGCTACCTCTGGCGAGCACATGGAGGGCTGTGCGGCCCTCCAAAGAAATGCCACAGAACACCAGGATTGGCAAAGTCACCACTGGTGCCCTGTGCTCTTCACAGATGAAAGCAGGTTCACACTGAGCACATGTGACAGACGTGACAGAGTCTGGAGATGCTGTGGAGAGCGATCTACTGCCTGCAACATCCTTCAGCATGACCGGTTTGGCAGTGGGTCAGTAATGGTGTGAGGTGGCATTTTTTTTGGAGGGACAAAAGTGCATAAAACTCTCATTGACTCTTAGGGGAGACTAATCATAGCATCGATAAACTCAGTACTGTCACCATTATCAATTATGAAAAATTTTTTGACGTTAATTAATTTTTTTTTTTATTACATATAAATGAGTTTTTGGAAAAGATTAAAAAAATTGACAATATTAGGCAAGACACTCTTCTTATTACTATAGATGTTGTAAATTTATATACAGTTAGGTCCATATATATTTGGACCGAGACAACATTTTTCTAATTTTGGTTCTAGACATTACCACAATGAATTTTAAACAAAACAATTCAGATGCAGTTGAAGTTCAGACTTTCAGCTTTCATTTGAGGGTATCCATATTAAAATTGGATAAAGGGTTTAGGAGTTTCAGCTCTTTAACATGTGCCACCCTTGGTGACTGTGGTCCCAGCTGCCTTAAGACCATTAACAAATTTCCCCTGTGGAGTTTTAGACTGATCTCTCACCTTCCTCATGATCAAGGATACCCCACGAGGTGAGATTTTGCATGGTGCCCCAGATCTGTGTCGATTGGCAGTCATTTTGTATTTCTTCCATTTTCTTACTATTGCACCAACAATTGTCTCCTTCTCTCCCAGTGTCTTACTTATGGTTTTGTAGCCTATTCCAGCTTTGTGCAGGTCTATGATCTTGTCCCTGACATCCTTAGAAAGCTTTTTGGTCTTTCCCATGTTGTAGAGGTTAGAGTCTGACTGATTAATTGAGTCTGGGGACAGGAGTCTTTAATACAGGTGACTATGTAAGACAGCTGTCTTTAATGCAGGTAACGAGTAGATTAGGAGCGTCTAACTGCTCTGTAGGAGCCAGAACTCATAATGGTTTGTAGGGGATCAAATACTTATTTCTCACTGCAAAATTCAAATAAATTTATCTAATTTATACAATGTGATTTTCTTGATTTTTTTTGGATAGTCTATCTCTCAATGTTAAAATTAACCTACCCTTAAAATTATAGACTGTTCATGTCTTTGTCAGTGGGCAAACTTACAAAAACAGCAAGGAATCAAATAATTATTTCCTTCACTGTATATGGCATTTTTTGAAGAAAATTTTATATAAAATCATGTTTTATTTCAAACACACATTAAAACGTGGCATAGATATATTAATGAAGTAATTTGCATATGGGAGGGGCCACTTGAATTACTATATGTCTTTGAGAAATATTTGAACAATATGTGGGGTGATTTAAAATTCACTATGTCACACAATATATGGGAAATTAATTTTCTTGATACGCTAATTACCGTATTTTTTTAACTATAAGGCACACTGGACAATAAGACGCACCTAGGTTTTAGAGGAGGACTAAAGGAAAAAAAATGTAAGCAAAAAATGATGTGGTCATGATGCACTGTTATGGGGGAGGGGGTCTGCTGTTAACACTGTTATGGGGGTAATATTCCCAAATTCTGTACTAATATCCCCAATCCTAGTATGCATGGCACACCTCATTCTTCATCCTGGTATGCATGGCACCCCCTCATACTGGTATGCATGGCACCCCCCTCATCCTGGTATGCATGACACCCCCCTCATCCTGGTATGCATGGCACCCCCCTCATCCTGGTATGCATGTCACCCCCCTCATCCTGGTATGCATGGCACCCCCTCATCAGGGTATGCATGGCACCCCTCATCCTGGTATGCATGGCACCCCCCTCATCCTGGTATGTATGGCACCCCCCTCATCCTGGTATGCATGACACCCCCCTCATCCTGGTATGCATGATACCCCCCTCATCAGGGTATGCATGGCACCCCCTCATCCCTCATCCTGGTATGCTTGGCACCCCTCATCCTGGTATGCTTGGCACCCTTTCACCCTGGTATGTATGGCACCCCTCATCCTGGTATGCATGGCACCCCCCTCATCCTGGTATGCATGGCACCTTTTATCCTGGTAAGTATGGCACCCCCACATCCCTCATCCTGGTATGCATGGCACCCCCACATCCCTCATCCTGGTATGCAAGGCCCTCCTCATCCTGGTATGCAAGGCCCCACACATCCCACATCCTGATATGCATTGCACCCCCACATCTTGTTTTGCCTGGCACCCCCACATCCTGGTATGCCTGGCACCCCCACATCCTCGTATGCCTGGCACCCCCACATCATGGTATGTATGGCACCCCCTCATCTTGGTGTGCCTGGCACCCCCACATCCTGGTGTGCCTGCCAACCCCACATCCTGGTATGTATGGCACCCCCACATCTTGGTGTGCCTGCCACCCCCACATCCTGATATGTATGGCACCGGGCAATCGTGTGTGGCCGTTATTAAAGAGCATGAATATTCACCTCCTCTCCACTTCCATGGGCATGGAGAGGGGGCGAATATTCATGCTCTTTATTGGTGGGCACAACTGACAGCCGAGCCCTGCAGGAGCTGCGGCTGCTGCAGACACTGTACCCCTGCGATTAAGGAGAATGAATATTCAGTGCTATGGGCATGGGGAGCACTGAATATTCGTTTTCTTTAGCAGCGGGGACAGTGTAGGCTGCAGCACCTGCTTCTGTTTCCTGTACTCCGCTCCTCTGCCGCTGCTGCTCCCTCCATACCCCCACCACCCACAGCGACAAGATAGTAAATTAGAAGGTTCGGACTATAAGACGCACCCCCCACTTTCCTCCAAAATTTTTAAGGATAAAAGTGCGTCTTATTGTCCAAAAAATACGGTATTAAAAATGAAAGGAATGGTTTTGATATTGATCTTTATAAAAAAAACACTGATAAAAATAGTGTTTTACACTTTGAGAGTGTGGATCCTTATTCTTTAAAGAAGGTGATTCCAAAATCACAATTTCAAAGAGTACGAAGAATAGTGTTTGAACGTAGACTCACAGAAATTAAATCTAATTTTATAGCAAGAGGTTATCCGGTACACTTTTTGGATAAAGCTAAACTGGATTCTTTGAATGTAAGGAATCCAGCAGGAGATATATCAATCAGGATTCCTTTAGCTAGAGAATATCACCCTATTAATTTGAAGGTGAATCAGATTATTAAAAAATACTGGTACATTTTGCACCAAGCATACCCAAATATATTGGAATTTAGAAATCCCCCATTGATTTGTAATAAAAAATGACAAAGTTATTAAAAAAAACCTGATATGTGCAGATTTGCTTAGTGAGGTAAGAGTGTCCAAACAGACATTAATTTCCAGTAAAATAAATGGTACATACCCCTGTCTCAGTGCAACATTGTTATTAAACATACAGTATACATATATACACACATATACAGTATACATATATATTAAAGGAGAGTTTTTTACTCACCATCAAACAGAACAATCATACAGAATCAAAGTTTTTTTCACTTGTTCTAACAATGTTACTTATTTGTTTAAATGCCCTTGTGGTCTTGCTTATATCGGAGAGACTACACAGCAAGTAAGCACTCATATAAATAAGCATGAATTGACGATTATGATGCGCCCCCAGGGCTGTGGGGTACTCTGCAACCGGGCCGCCGGTAGCCGGGGGATATCACGGTGGCTGGCCCGGTCCGTGGCCAAGGGCGGTCACTGAAAAAGGGAACTTATTGGTTGGGGAAATTGTCGTGACGCCAACTGTGGTGTCTGGTGAGGATCACCAGCACTGCGACAGTCCTCTGAGGCAGATGATAGGGCAGCTTGAGATGGGACGGCTCCCCACAGGTGGAGCAGGCCTCATGGCAGTGTAGAGAAAAATGGAGGACTTGCGCTGGGCGTTGTAGTGCAGGGAGGGAAAAGGTACCGGCGAAATGAAGGAGCGGAGGCAGTTCAGTGCAGTCATCCGAGTTTACTCACAGTTCCATTCAAGTTCCTCAGGTGCACAGTACTGGCGCAATCCTCCCGTGTCGCACTGCGTTCACCAGGCAAGGGTTCAGTCCTTCCTCAGGCAGCTCGGGCATACCTGGCAGAACCCCACTTTCATATGTACCTTCTTAGACCGACTTCACGCTGGGTCTTTACTCCCTCCTGCCCTGCGCTTCTCACTGTGAATCTTATTCGGGTGCTGCGAGGTCCCCCCTGTCCTTCGGAGTTGCTCAGACCTGCTCGACCTTACTTGGATTGAAGTGAGAGTTTGGCTCCTGCTATAGAAGTCAGAAGCCTCCGGTTTTTCCAGCCGAGGCTTGAAGCTGCACGACTGGGCCAGGGGCCGGTCCCCTTCTTGCGGCCTAGATCCTCCTGACACCTGGCAGGTTCGGGGTGTACAGGTACCGCCTGCACTCGCCGTACCCCCTAGGATACCTTCTTCAGAATGGAGCTTCCTCCCTGCTCCCCTCCTAGGCCTCTGATGCTAGGCCCTGCTTGGGGAGCAGAGCTCTGACTGAGACTCTGCTCCGTCACTGTCTTCACTCTCTCCTCTCACAGACTGGACTGCACTATTCTAAGATGGCTTCTTTTTATATCTTTACTGTATGAGTGCTCCCCTAAACTACTTCCTCCATCCACACCCACTACTGGTTCCCCCTACCTTTGGGTTCCCCCCACTCCAGCCAGGGACAGGGCTCATCAGCTGCGCTCTGCATGTCGCCGCTCCAGCCGGCCTGGAGCAGTGTAGTGCTGGATGCAGGTGTTTGGGGTTCCGTGTAGCACTCCCTCCTTACCTGAGTGAAGGGAGGCACCACACCTCTGAGTGAGGTGCAGTACCTCTGTGGCGACTGAACCCTCAGGGGAGCCACAATTAGATGTGAGGATATTACATTACCACTCCCAGCTCAATTTCAAGAAAAAAAATCATACAATTGCACAACTGAAATATCAGGTGTTAGAGCAGGTTGTAGCTTCTAGAAGGGATGGTAATAATAAAATGATTATCCTCCGAAGGGAGGCATATTGGATTCACAGGCTAAAAACATTATCCCCATATGGATTGAATAAAGATTATGAGATTAATCGTATTATATGAGATCATCTTTGTATTTTCTTTTTGTCTTATTATATTTGCAACATGATCTTTTTTAGATGCCTCTGTCACGTTGATCCGTCATTGATGAATTGCTTGTGATGAAGTAAAAAAAACAAAAAAGGTGGGTTTTGAATTGGTTAAAATTCAAAATTCAGTTGAATTAATAAATAAATGAATGAATTAATATGGTATTAAAAAATTATATGAATATGAATTGATTAAAAAATTAAAAGATTCCAAAAACATTTAATTAAAAAAAATTCTATACACTGAAAAAAAAAAAAAAAATTCTATAAAGTTAATAAAAAATTGAAAAAATTGGAATCTATAGTAATTTGAGAAATTACTATTACTATTCAATAGAAAAAATCATTTAAAAACTATTCATTTATTTACTATGTCTATAATTAATTCCCACTTAGTAAAAGAAAAAATATGCTATTTATCATTTTTGTTATATGAGTTACAGCATATGTTCTTTGGATTTATATACATTATTTTGTTTTAAGAATGTAAAAATGTAAACTGTAAATAATTAATAGTATTAGCATACAGCTTCTTTCATATGTGATGTCATTTCCTTGATGTAATTCTTTATAAACCTATGGTATCTTGACTGCATTGTTGAGAAAAGCCTGGGATGGTCTGAAACGTCCTAATTGGATTTGCACTGGACCAAACAGCAATTATTCATTCAACGCATGAGTGCCAGGATTTACAGTACTTGCTTTTGCATTACTTCTCTTCCACGAGCACCATGCTATAGCACGGAGTCCCGACTAGAGATGAGCGTTGTTCTACTCGAACTGTTCGCCAATCTCAAATTCGAGCTGTTTTGGGCGGTGTTCGAGCCGGTCGGCGAACACGAACAATTTGAGAAAAATTCGGCTGTTCGAGGTTATGTTCGATAACTGTTCGTGCACCAAAATCATAACTGGATTTTTTCTCAGTAATGATGAAAATTAATGTTAATACGCAGTTTGAGTGTACAGCGGGGCGGGGGGAGGGGCAGGGGATGGATCTCTGCAGGAACAATGAAGATCTCCATTTTTTTTTCTCTTTCCCGCATTTGCAGTGGGGAGGTGCAATCTGTCAGCCTATCAGCAGCGCACACACGGAGCGAAGTGCTTTTTTTCACACAAGCAAGGGCATGTGTGATTGGCAGTGTATGTCACATGTCCTTGCCCTATAAGACCAAGCCATTTTCCCCGTCGCCACCATTTTCTCACTGCTGCAGCTGCGTGTTAGACGGCACCGCTGTTGCTGTGTGCGCTATACCTTGTTAATTTCAAGCCAATTTTCGCACATATATACAGATAGCTTGGGAGTAGGGAATAGTTGTGATTGCAGTCCTTTTAAGGACTAGGTTACAGCATTTCCTACGACTTTTATCAAGCAGGTCTGTGCTCTTAAATAGATAGATTGTGGGAGTAAAGACTAATTGTAATTGGAGTCCTTTTCAGGACTAGGTTACATCAGTTCCTATCAGTTTTTGCCAGGCAGGTCTGTGCCAGTGCTGTGCAAGTTTTTTTCACAGCATTTGGCTGAATCTAGCAAAGCTAATCCTTTTTGGCCTATTGCAGAGTGTGTTAGTCAGTGGAGTAGCCTATCTGTGTTGCAAGATATACCACCTGTGTATAGAATACCAATTTTTTTACTGCACCTAGTGAAGTAAAATCTTTTGGGCATAGCATCATTCTATTAGTCCATCTATACTGACCTCCATCAGGTTGCAAATTAAAACTAATTTTTTTCTGCATCTAGCTCTGAAAAAATATTTGGGCTTCTAGCAGTGTGTGGGACTTGGTCTATTAGTCCATCTATACTGACCTCCATCAGGTTGCAAATTAAAAATAATTTTTTTCTTCATTTATCTCTGAAAAAATATTTGGGCTTCTAGCAGCGTGTGGGACTTGTTCTATTAGTCCATCTATACTGACCTCCATCAGGTTGCAAATTAAAAATAATTTTTTTCTGCATCTAGCTCTGAAAAAATATTTGGGCTTCTAGCAGTGTGTGGGACTTGGTCTATTAGTCCATCTATACTGACCTCCATCAGGTTGCAAATTGAATAAAAAAAATTTCTGCATCTAGCTCTGAAAAAATATTTGGGCTTCTAGCGGTGTGTGGGACTTGGTCTATTAGTCCATCTATACTGACCTCCATCAGGTTGCAAATTAAAAATAATTTTTTTCTGCATCTAGCTCTGAAAAAATATTTGGGCTTCTAGCAGTGTGTGGGACTTGGTCTATTAGTCCATCTATACTGACCTCCATCAGGTTGCAAATTAAAAATAATTTTTTTCTTCATTTAGCTCTGAAAAAATATTTGGGCTTCTAGCAGTGTGTGGGACTTGTTCTATTAGTCCTTCTATACTGACCTCCAGCAGGTTGCAAATTGAATATAATTTTTTTCTGCATCTAGCTCTGAAAAAATATTTGGGCTTCTAGCGGTGTGTGGGACTTGGTCTATTAGTCCATCTATACTGACCTCCATCAGGTTGCAAATTAAAAATAATTTTTTTCTGCATCTAGCTCTGAAAAAATATTTGGGCTTCTAGCAGTGTGTGGGACTTGGTCTATTAGTCCATCTATACTGACCTCCATCAGGTTGCAAATTAAAAATAATTTTTTTCTTCATTTATCTCTGAAAAAATATTTGGGCTTCTAGCAGCGTGTGGGACTTGTTCTATTAGTCCATCTATACTGACCTCCATCAGGTTGCAAATTAAAAATAATTTTTTTTTGCATCTAGCTCTGAAAAAATATTTGGGCTTCTAGCAGTGTGTGGGACTTGGTCTATTAGTCCATCTATACTGACCTCCATCAGGTTGCAAATTAAAAATAATTTTTTTCTTCATTTATCTCTGAAAAAATATTTGGGCTTCTAGCAGCGTGTGGGACTTGTTCTATTAGTCCATCTATACTGACCTCCATCAGGTTGCAAATTAAAAATAATTTTTTTCTGCATCTAGCTCTGAAAAAATATTTGGGCTTCTAGCAGTGTGTGGGACTTGGTCTATTAGTCCATCTATACTGACCTCCATCAGGTTGCAAATTAAAAATAATTTTTTTCTTCATTTAGCTCTGAAAAAATATTTGGGCTTCTAGCAGTGTGTGGGACTTGTTCTATTAGTCCTTCTATACTGACCTCCAGCAGGTTGCAAATTGAATATAATTTTTTTCTGCATCTAGCTCTGAAAAAATATTTGGGCTTCTAGCGGTGTGTGGGACTTGGTCTATTAGTCCATCTATACTGACCTCCATCAGGTTGCAAATTAAAAATAATTTTTTTCTGCATCTAGCTCTGAAAAAATATTTGGGCTTCTAGCAGTGTGTGGGACTTTGTCTATTAGTCCATCTATACTGACCTCCATCAGGTTGCAAATTGAATAAAAAAATTTTCTGCATCTAGCTCTGAAAAAATATTTGGGCTTCTAGCGGTGTGTGGGACATGGTCTATTAGTCCATCTATACTGACCTCCATCAGGTTGCAAATTAAAAATAATTTTTTTCTGCATCTAACCCAGCCAATAGTTTTGGCCTAATACCACAGTTTGGTCACTCAGCTCTGCTCGGTTACCATCCATTGTTTTTTTGTGCAAACAACTCCAGAGTTGTGAATTAGTTAACCACCAAAATGAGTGGAAAAAGGCCTGCTGCTGGTGGAAAGGGGAATAGGCGTGTTGGGAAGGGGAAAAAAGGTTGTGTCTGTGGGGTAGGTGCAGAAGAAAGACCATCTTCCAGCCAAACTAAAATGTCTACTTCTTTTAGCGGACAATGTGATAAGATCCCTTTCTTACGGCCACGCCAATCGCTACAAATTCCAGATGAGGCACAAAAACAGCAGGTGCTTCAACGGATATCAAGTGCTCCTTTAAGTGGGCTCTCCTCCACATCAACTTCAACATCACAAATACTCCAGTCCTCAAAGGTGTCACCCAAATCGCACTTGCTTCCTCACAGCTCCCAAATCTCCAGCTGCCCGTCTGAGTATGAGGTAGAACAGATGGTTGAGTCTGCAGAGCTGTTTACTCATACTATAGCCTGGGAATCAGAGGTCGACTCCAGCGCTTCTGTGAATCCAGACGAGGAAATGATCTGCACTGATGCCCAGAATCTTTATGAGTCGGATCCAGGACCAGACGCAGAAGGTTCTGACCATAATGTAGACCCTCATTCCCAAACTGTAACTCCTGTTGGTGGAGACAATGAGGAAGACGATGATAAGACTCAAATACCTGATTGGAGCGACAACTTTAGTTTTTTGTCAGGGCAGGAACAGGTTGGCTCTGAGGACGACGGGTGTGATAACGCACAGGGTGATGATGATGAGGTCGGAGATCCCACTTACTGTCAACCCACAGTCAGCCAAGAGATGAGGTCAGCAGAGGAGGTGGAGGAAGATGCTAGTGACGACGAGGTCAGGTTGCGCCTTCCTGGACAGAGACGTAGTACTGGAAGCACGTCAACAACTGCATCCTCAAACACAACTCTGCCTCTCACCACAAGTCGTGGTGGCTCTTCAGGTCGCATGGGTGCTAAGCCTTGCATAGCCTGGGCATTTTTTCAGATCGATAAAGATGACCCAACTCGTGTTATCTGTAACATTTGTCAGCAAAAGCTAAGTAGAGGCCAAAAAATACATAGTTTGAGTACTTCATGCATGAACCGGCACATGGACATGAAGCATAAGTTGCAGTGGGAAGCTCAGTGTGCTACAACGCGGCCTAGCCGGCCGGGCCAACCACCGTCTGCCATATCTTGTGCATCCGCGGCCTCTTCATCCTCTGTGACTGGGGGGACAGCAGTCACACCTGTTTTGGGGCGCAGACCTGCCACCTCTTTACCCGCAACAGCCAGCGTGATTGGCAGGTCATCATTTTCTTTGGAGGTGGTAACACCAGCTGGTCTTGAGCGCTGTCCGACATCGATAGCACCACCTTTAGATCAAGGCAACCTAACATGTCCGCCTGCATCTTCCTCACAGACCGGCAGTTTGCCGGGGACACCCTTATCAACCCCGTCTAAGCACAATAGCCAGCCCTCGGTCCCTCAGATGTGGACAAGTAAAAGACCATTTCCTCCTAGCCATGAGAAAGCTAAGAGGTTGAATTTCACCATCTGCAAGCTCTTGGCTACAGAAATGCTGCCTTTCCGCCTGGTGGACACAGAGGATTTTCGAGACCTTATGTCCGTCGCAGTGCCCCAGTACCAGATGCCCAGTCGGCACTACTTCTCAAAGAAAGGTGTGCCTGCGCTCCACCAGCATGTCGCACACAACATCACCGCTTCTTTGAGAAACTCTGTGTGTGACAGGGTGCATTTCACCACAGACACTTGGACGAGTAGGCATGGACAGGGGCGTTACATGTCGCTGACTGGGCACTGGGTAACTATGGTGACAGCAGGACAAGGGGCTGCTGTCCAAGTCTTGCCGTCCCCACGAGTTGTGCGTCAATCCTCTTTATGTCAAAGTTCCTCCACTGCTTCTGCCTCCTCAACCTCCTCTCGGTCTTCCACCTGCACCCAAAGCCTGTCTGGTCATGCCACAAGCTTTCTAACTGCGCAGAAGGGATCCTGCACACCTCCTTACTATGCTGGCAGTAGGGCTCAACGTCATCAGGCGGTTTTTACATTGAAATGTCTGGGAAATGTGAGTCACACAGCTGAGGAGTTGTGGTCAGCTCTGGAGAACCAATTTCATGAATGGTTGTCTCCACTGGACCTGAAACCAGGGAAGGCCGTGTGCGACAATGCTGCAAACCTGGGTGCGGCCCTTCGCCGGGGCAATGTCACACACGTGCCTTGTATGGCTCACGTGTTGAACCTGGTTGTCCAGCAATTTTTAGCCCACTATCCCAGACTAGATGGCCTTCTGCAGAGGGCACGGTCGCTGTGTGCTCACTTCCGCCGTTCGCATCCCGTCCCGCAGCTCAGCGACTTACATCTCTACAGAAGTCGTTGGGCCTGCCACTTCACCGGCTAAAATGCGATGTGCCTACCCGGTGGAATTCAACTCTGCACATGTTGCAGCGACTGTGGCAGCACCGACAAGCCCTGGTGCAATACGTTCTGACGTATAGCCTGGGCCAACGAGATTCAGAGGTGGGGCAAATCACGCTGGAGGAGTGGTCTCAGATCAGGGACCTATGCACCCTTCTGCACAGTTTTGAAATGGCGACGAAGATGTTTAGTGCTGACGATGCCATTATCAGCATGACTATTCCGGTGATTTACATGCTGGAGCACATGTTAAACAGAATTCGGAGTCAGGTGGTGGCACAAGAGGAGGTGGAGGAAGTAGAGGAGGAGGAGTTGTATGCGGAAGGGCTAACATCTGCAAGGTCCAGACGGTCGGCAGCACCAAGGCGGCAGGCATGTGAGGGTGGGGGAGATGGTTTAACCAGGGCGCATGGTAGCAGCCAAACTAGTGAGGAAGGTGCAGGAGCCCAGGAAGAAGTGGAGGACGAACTGATGGAAGACTCATGAGATGAGGGAGACCTTGATCACATTTCTGTTGTGCGAGGTTGGGGGGAGAGGACAGAGGAAGGAAGCATGATTGTTACCTCGCCACCAACACAACAGGGACTTGGTGCTCCTGGATGCGCAACACACATGAGGGCCTTCTTGCTGCACTACCTGCAACATGACCCTCGAATTGTGAGAATTAGAAATAATCCTGACTACTGGGTTGCCACACTGTTAGATCCCCGGTACAAAAGTAAATTTGCAGAAATTATTCCTGCCATAGAAAGGGATGCACGCATGCAGGAGTATCAGCAGAGACTGTTGCAGAATCTTACATGTGCTTTTCCACAAAATACCAGTGGTGCACGTAGTGAATCTCACAGTTCCAACTTGCCAACCGTGGGACCGTCAAGTGTTCAGCACTCAAACCGTAACAGAACCACAGTATCTGCTGGTAACATCAATTTTGCGGAATCATTTCACCACTTTTTTAGCCCATCCTTTGCAAGGCCACAGGAGACAAGAAGTCTGACACATAGTCAACGCCTAGAGACGATGGTACAGGAGTATCTCCAAGTAAACATTGAAGCCACGACTGTGTCACTGGACCCTTGCTCTTTTTGGGCTTCCAATCTGGATAAATGGCCTGAGCTAGCCACTTACGCCTTGGAGATCTTGTCATGCCCCGCAGCCAGCGTTCTGTCTGAACGTGTGTTCAGCGCTGCTGGTGGTGTGCTGACAGATAAGCGCACGCGGCTCTCCACTGATAATGTAGACAGACTCACGTTCATAAAGATGAACAAATCATGGATCCGAAACGACTTTTCTACCCCTGTGTCATCCTGGGGAGAGTAAAAGCTTGATGATTGGTTAAAATCACCCTACCAACCGTTTTAAGCTTTCAAATTACTAATCATGTTTATCTGTATCTTGACTGGAAAATAATTTGGGCTTTGTAGAAGTGTGCAGCACTGATCCTATTAGGCCATCTATAATATGCTTCACCAGATTTAAAATTAAAAATAATTTTTAGCTGCATCTAGCCCGGAAAATAATTTTGGGGCTCCGAGATGCGCAAGACACATAAGTGCCTTCTTGCTGCACTACCTGCAGCATGACCCTCATATTGTCAGAATTCGAAGTAATCATGACTACTGGGTTGCCACACTCTTAGATCCCCCAAACTTTTCGATCAACCTTTTCATTTTAATAAAGACCAAAAAAATGGTCATTTTTGAAATTATAAGCATTAGCAGGTTGTTAGAAACTGAAATCAAACAGTTTTCAACTCAAAACTTTATTCTAGGTGATGTTACATTTTCACATAGGACCCCTTGTTCGAAAGGAGCTTCTGAACTCTCTCGTCCATTGAATTTGTCAGGTTTTGGATGGTTTCTGCTTCAATTGTTTTGCATGAGGACAGAATACCCTCCCAGAGCTGTTGCTTAGATGTGAACTGCCTCCCGCCATCATAGACACTCCTTTTAATGATGCTCCAAAGGTTCTGAATGGGGTAGAGGTCAGGGGAGCATGGAGGTCACACCATAAGTTTGTCCCCTTTTATGCCCATATCAGCCAGAGATGCAGATGTTTTATGTGCAGCATGAGATGGTGCATTATCATGCAGAAAAATGATCTTGCTGTGAAATACACGGTTCTTCTTCTTGAACCATGGCAGGAAGTGCTGTTTGAGAAAATCCACATACATTATGGAGTTCATCTTTAGCGCCTTCAGGGATCCTAAAGGGGCCGACAATCTCTCTCCCCATGATTCCAGCCCAAAACATTACTCCACCTCCTCCTTGTTGTCGCTGTAGCCGTGTTTGCGTGGGGTGTCCATCAACCAGCCATCCTCCACTCCATTCATCTGGACCATCGAGCGCTGCACGGCACTCATCCGTGAACAAAACAGTTTTGAAATCAGTCTTCATGTAATGTTTGGCCCACTGGAGCCGTTTCTGCTTGTGTGAAGTGGATAGAGGAGGTCGACAGGATGGCGTATGCACAGCTGCAAACCTCTGAAGGACCCTGCATCTTGTTGTTCGGGGGACGTTGGAGGCACAAGCAGCTTCAAAAACTTGTCTGCTGCTATGACAAGGCTTTTTTGCCGCTGCTCTTTCAACCTGACGTAATTGCCTGTAGGAAAGAGTCCTCAATTTGCCCTTATCAGCACGCACACGTGTGTACTGTGAATCAGCTACATACTTCTTGATTGCCAAGACACTTCATCCTGATCATCGCACAATGTTGATTGTAGTCATGCCTTGACCTAAACACTCCACAATTTGTTGCTTCTCAGCAGCCGACACATCCTTTTTCTTTCCCATTTTGGCAGAAAATGTAGGCTGCTTAATAATGTGAAAGAGCCTTCTTAAGTAGTCTTGCCTTTCATTGGACACACCTGCCAAACTAATTAGCACAGGTGTCTGCAATTGCTTACAGTGATATAAAGAGCCCTGACACACATCACCATCAATGAGTTTAACTGACAAACAAACAAATTCTTCCCTTATCACTCCTAAACACTTTTTGCATAATAATTTGGAACGCGGTGTACATGTGCTTTTCCACAAAACACCAGTGGTTCACGTAGTGAATCTTACAGTTCTAACTTGCCAACCGTGGTCTGTATGGAATTGTTCAATAAAGGGCCCAAAATTAAGATAACATAGATGGGAGAGGTCTCTATGAATAGGAATTCCTAAGTATTTGATACCCTGTGAGGGCCAGGCAAAGGGAAAGTTGGACTGGATGGAATCCTATATGGATTTAGGGAGGGAGACATCGAGGGCCTCAGACTTCGCTGCATTGATTTTAAAATTTTACCATGTAACAAAGTGATCTATTTCAGCCATAACAGCAGGGATGGATATATGTGATTGAGTGATATATACTAGGACATCATCAGCAAATAGAGAGCACTTGTACTCGGTGCCTCCCACCTCAATCCACCTAATATTGGGGTTATGGCGAATTGATGAGAGCAGGTGCTCCGTCACTAGGATGTATAAGAGAGGGGACAGAGGACATCCCTGCCTTGTCCCATTGGTGATTGTGAAAGGTGATGAAAATGTTCTGACGCACCCCCTGGGCCTTGGGACACCCGGAGCCGGACCCTTTTTGGTGGATGCTGGTGGTTGTAGTCTTCGTGGTGGCGATCCGGTTCCGTGGCTCAGGGCGGTCAAACCAGTGGCGGAACTATTTATGTGGTTTTGATGTTTAAATGTCCGACTACGCCACCCGTGGATTGCGGTCAGAGTGAACCGCCGCTACAGGGCAGACCGCTAAGGCTGGTGTGGGTGCAGCAGAGCGTAGCATAACTCCCCACAGGAGGAGTATAGCCTCAGGGCAGTGTATGCGGAGGATGGGGGTGATGGTGCAGGGCAGCAGCAGTAACGACACGGAGTCAGTGATGCAGTTCAGGGCCTTTACTCACAGTTCTTATTATCCAGACCACGTCTGCAGGTAACGGCTGCCCACGTCGTATTGTGCTCACCAGGTGAGGGGCTCAGACAACTCCCAGATAACTTTGGAGCGCTTCACAGGACCCCCTTTGTGTGTCCTTTGTCTGGCCTTTCTTACCAACACTTCTGTCCGGCTGCCTCGGGCCTCCTCTTGGTAAACTTGGCGCCAGTTTCCCTGACCCTATGTGGTGCCTTCCTAGCGGGTGGAGCAAGGGGCTGCGCCACATAAAATGTCAGAGCCTCCGGTTTCTAGCTGAGGGTCGTTTCCTGCCTCCACTAGTTCGGGGACCGGTCTCCCCCTTTGGCCTGACCCCTCCACGCAGGTGGATTCGGGCGTGCGGTGGCGACTCGCCCGTCCGCACCCCTGGGATCCCTTCATTCCTCGTTCCTGGAGCCTTCTCCGCTCCTCTTCCTTCCTTCTCCCTCTTGCAGGCCTGGGCCTCTGTTACTAGGCCCGCCTCCGGAGCAGAGCTCATGCAGAGCCCCTGCTCCCTGCCACTTCTGCTCAGACTTCTCTGCACTGAACTAAGATGGTGCCCACCTTTTATACTCCCTTCTCAATGCACCCAGGAACTGCTTCCTCCCTGCTCCTGCACTGCAGGGTTCCCCTTCCTCAGTGTTCCCTCCCCCCACTCCAGCCAGGGACAGGGACTGTCGTGCCCATCTCAGGGGCATATTGGTCGCCCTGCCCCACGGCAATGTGGTGTAATGCATGCAGGTGTCGGGTCCTGATCCACACTCCATCCTTATCTGAGAGTGAGATATCACACCTCTGGGTGAGGTGCAATACGTCTGTAGCAACCGAGCCCTCGGTGCTACAGTTCCATTTATCTTCAGCCTAGGTGACGTATTGTGATACAGGGCCGTGATTTTGGCTATAAAAGGGTCCCCTAGACCCCTACCCCAAGCTTTTTAAGAGAATCATATATGGCGTGCCAGGAGACTCTATGGAATGCTTTCTCAGCATCCAACGAGAGTATCTACTTACAAATTTTTAACTGCATCTAGCCCAGGAAATACTTTGTGCCTAGTAGCAGTGTCTGCTAGTCAGCGGATTATCCCGGCTGTTAAGCAAGCTACACCACCTGTAGTTTGGACACTTAATTTTTTCAAAGGAAATGCTTCGGGACCACGGGATACTCAGTGAAGAGCATCAGGAGGCACCCCAAGGCATAGGGGCTGGGACTGGCACTAGGATGCCTTGCGGTGGACAGCCGAGCTCGATCCTTATAAAAGCTTTTTAACTGCAGCAGCTTTAGTGGACGCTACTGGAGCTGGAATTACGCGGCTGCTGGCATGAGACTTGCCCTCCAATAGATCCTTGTAAATGGATTTAAAGTGTATTCATTCAAATTAGAGGGACAATTTAAATTAAAAAGCTTAGAGCTGCCTCCACCACAGGGGGGCTCTCTCGACCCACCAGCGGACAGGCACCAGTATTGGGAGAGGGGGGCTGGCCGTCAGGGTTCACCGCGGCTCTGGCACAAACCCGGCGACACGGAGGTGGCACGGGCAGGAGCGGACTGGCCGTCTCGGCTTCTCACTTTTTGGATTTTAGAAGGGCATGACATGCCTATATCTGTGTCTCCCCCTCCTTTTACTCCTCCACCTCTTTTCTTTTCGCATGACTATATGTACTTGTCACTTTTCCATGTGTTAGTTGTGTCTTCTGAGCAGTTTGTCAGCTTTTGGACACCTTTGAAGGTGTTTTCTATGTGTTTCTATGTGTTTTTGTTTGCCTGCCATTGGTTTTAACGGTGTTCGAAGGTGTTCGACGAACAGTTCGACGAACAGTTCGGCGAACACACGGGTGTTCGACGAACCGAACCGAACTCGAACACTACGGGGGTGGCTCAACACTAGTCCCGACCCACTGGATTGCATTCTTGCTCCAATATACATCCTCTCAACGTTTTGCTCACTTACTAACTCATACACACATGTTGCCTAGTTATTTTTCAATAGTTATTGGTTTCAAAACCCTTGTCGCAGTATACAGAAATGTAAAATGAACATTCAATTTGGACACAAGTGCCAATTTTGCAGAAAGCACAATTGCTGCCTCACTTGATATGAGAAAGTCATAAAAATCTTCTGACCAGACCTGTTGAGAAAGACAATTTTGATCCAATCAGCCTTTAAACCACTAGCAGCAGCCCAAACTGTTAATATCATACCACACTTCTAGGAGTTCACACATAGCATAAATGCTACTTTTTTCTGCTGCTTTTTATCTGCATGTTTTCTGACAGTGACCTCAGAGGCTGCATGTCCAATATCAAAATAGTAGCATTTTGGACACAGCGTAAGTTTGCTGAGTCCAAAACGTTGCTTTCTACATTACAAGCACAGTGGATGGGATTTGTAGAAATCCCATGCCCACTGTGCTTCTTTTTAACGCTGCGTAAAGTCATTTGCGGTGTGGGTTTCCGAGCTGCGGCATGTCAATTTCTGTAGTGGAGACGCTAGGTCTCCTGTGTATATTTTCCCCAATAGACTGTCATTAGATGTGATAAATCCACATAGTTCAAAATCACATGCGTTTTAAAGTGCATAATGTAGAACGCAGCATTTTGGACGCAGCAAAAATACGCTAAGTCCAAAACGCTACTATTCCTGATCGTAGGCACATAGCCTAATAAGCAATAACATACTTCTTTGATTATTGATATGTTTTTGGTTCAGATTTGAAGCATTTTTAATGCATTTTAGTAAAGAAAAGCTTTGATTCTGTACTTTAAAAAGCAACTGTTTTTTTTACAACCTTTTTATATTAGTTTTTTTCACTTACAGTGGGTACGGAAGGTATTCAGACCCCTTTAAATTTTTCACTCTGTGTTTCATTGCAGCCATATGGTACATTCTAAATAGTTAATTTTTTTCTCATTAATGTACACTCTGCTCCCCATCTTGACTGAAAAAAACAAATGTAGAAATTTTTGCAAATTTATTAAAAATGAAAAACTGAAATATCACATGGTCATAAGTATTCAGACCCTTTGCTCTGTATTGAGTAGAAACACCCTATTGAGCTAGCATAGCTATGAGTCTTCTTGGTAATGATGCAGCAAGTTTTTCACACCAGCATTTGGTGATCCTCTGCCATTCTTCCTTGCAGATCCTCTCCAGTTCCGTCAGGTTGGATGGTGAACGTTGGTTGACAGCCATTTTCAGGTCTCTCCAGAGATGCTCAATTGGGTTTAGGTCAGGGCTCTGCCTAGGCCAGTCAAGAATGGTCACAGAGCTGTTCTGAAGCCACTCCTTTGTTTTATTAGCTGTGTGCTTAGGGTCATTGTCTTGTTGGAAGGTAAACTTTTGGCCAAGTCTGAGGTCCAGAGCACTCTGGTAGAGGTTTTCATCTAGGATATCTCTGTACTTGGCCGCATTCATGTTTTCTTCAATTGCAGCCAGTGGTCCTGTTCCTGCAGCTGAAAAACACCCCCATAGCATGATGCAGCCACCACCATGTTTCACTGTTTGGATTGTATTGGGCAGGTGATGAGCAGTGCCTGGTTTTCTCCACACATAGAGCTTAGAATTATCACCAAAAAGTTCTATCTTCATCTCATCAGACCAGAGAATCTTATTTCTCATAGCCTGGGAGTTCTTCATGTGTTTTTGAGCAAACTGTATGCAGGCTTTCATATGTCTTGCACTGAGGAGAGGCTTCTGTCGGGCCACTCTGCCATAAAGGCCCGACTGGTGGAGGGCTGCTGTGATAGTTGACTTTGTGGAACTTTCTCCCATCTCCCTACTGCATCTCTGGAGCTCAGCCACAGTGATCTTGGGGTTTTTCTTTACCTCTCTCCCCAAGGCTCTTCTCCCATGATTGCTCAGTTTGGCTGGGCGACCAGGTCTAGGAAGACTTCTGGTGGTTCCAAACTTCTTCCATTTAAGGATTATGGAGGCCTCTGTGCTCTTAGGAGCCTTGAGTAAAGCATAAATTCTTTTGTAACCTTGGCCAGATCTGTGCCGTGCCACAATTCTGTCTCTGCGATCCTTGGGCAGTTCCTTTGTGCTCATGATCCTCATTTGGTCTGACATGCACTGTGAACTGTGAGGTCTTTTATAGACAGGTATGTTCCTTTCCAAATCAAGTCCTATCAGTTTAATTAAGCACAGCTTGACTCTAATGAAGGAGTAGAACTATCTCAAGGAGGATCACAAGGAAATGGACAGCATGTGAATTAAATATGAGTGTCTGAGCAAAGGGTCTGAATATTTATGACCATGTAATATTTCAGTTTTTCTTTTTTAATAAATTTGCAAAAATTTCTATATTTCTGTTTTTTTCAGTCAAGATGGGATGCAGTGTATTTTAATGAGAAAAAAATGAACTTTTTAGAATTTACCAAATGGCTGCAATGACACAAAGAGTGAAATATTTAAAGGGGTCTGAATACTTTCCGTACCCACTCTACATGTGTAAGGCCCCTTATAAAAAGTGAAAGAGAAAAAATGCACCAAAAAATGCACAGTTCAATAGGATTTTTAAAAGTACAGTGTGCATGAATGTTTATGAAATCACATCCACTTTGCTGGAAACTTAAATACAGCATATATTTGGGATAAACAAAATGCAGCAAATAAACGCCACATTTATGCTATGTGGCAACATGTCATTATTGTTTATATTTATAGGTTATTACAAACACTCAGAGATCAAGGTCTGCTTTACTTTCATCTATGTCAACTCAAGGATTATTTTTGTCACATTCTATGGTTCTCATGCTGTACTTTAACCTAACATGGTCACTGCTTGAGACTTTATTATCTCTACTTCTCTATGTCCTGTGCAGAGGAGATCCATTATCATGTTTCCCCTAGCTGGGCCATTCTAGTAGTTTCAATCCTCAAATCTCTCTGCTGGGCACATTCATTGGTCATTGTATTGTTACTTTGTTAGCATTTTTGTACAGTCAGATATTGGTTCTTTCAATTTCAATTTCCCTTTCTCTACACCCATAAAATAGTAAAAGATATAGGTTTTTATGTTGACAACCCCAAAATAAGGAGTCATGATTTTCCTTTGTACACTAGCTTATGTGGTTATGAAACATGATCTTCTATTGTAATTTAATCATCTGATACATGGTTGTACTCTTTGTTATAAAAATCTTGCATGAAATTGGTTACAAGATAATCAGGATTGCATTAAAAATATTTTGCATTAACAGAGACATGCAGGCTAAATGATATATTTTAGAATACATGCACGATTAATCGAAACAATAAAATAAACAAAACTGTGAACATCCAACCGCATTTGTTTTTATTCCTACTTTATTTAAACTATAGCTGGCTAAATTTAAATATCTGGATAACGTCTTTGTCTCCATGGGATTCCAAAATTTGTAGAAAAACTTCGGCACTCCAAATGTGATGCAAATAAAATTTATTTAAACCCCATGTTGTAAAACAGATGTCAAATTGACCAACGTTTCCACCCAAAGGGTCGTTTATATCTGTTGTAGGTGGGGTGCCTTTAAGTTCAAGAATGCTGTGTGTAAAATAAACAAAACTGTGAGCTTCCAACAGTATTTGTTTTTATTCCTACTTTATTTAAAATATAGCTGGCTAAAATTAAATATCTGGATACCATCTATGTCTCCATGGGAGACACAATGGAAAACATAGTTGTGCAATTATGTTCCAGATGAAGTGCCTACAGAGAGATATTGTGAAGAATTTACACATTTTACTACATTAGCACATTTTGATAACTCATGAATATACAATATGTTCAAGTTCGATTATTTCTTGCACCTAAATGTCATCATACTGCAGTGGGTGATGACAGCAAACAATAATTTACAGTTAGTGAGATGTCTATTATTAACAGAATGTCAGATAATTATTTTCTGATATATGGAATTGATTTATCTATTACATAATTGATGTATTTATTTTTTAAGTAAAGTACGCACATCCAGTGTGTTAAAAGTAAAAGGGTTTACAATAAATCAGATAGATCCACATATAATCTAGTAAAATTATTGTTGGATATATATTAGAGCACCAGGATGACAAGCAACAAAGTAGATTGATAAAATGGAGATGCACATATCAAGGTACCATCCATCACACTGATGCCATGCAGGTCTACAAATGCTGCACATGGAAGTTCAACTGGTTTGAAGAGTGCTATCCGGTTCATTGATATAATAAGAGAAAACAATGTGTAGCTTCAAGCAATGCAACATATCATTTTTTTCTACATCATATAAGGCAGAAAACTTGTAACTGCATTGAGAAAATTCCAAATTGTGTTTTTCGCTCCTTAGAAATATTTAAAATTAAAAATTGCTACATGACTTGAGTATTACAAGCGGTCTGAATTTATTAAAGGGATATTCTAGCAAGAAGAAGTTATCATCTATCTATATGTAACTTTTAGATCAAAGGAGATTTGACAGCTTACACTACCACTAATTGCCTTTTTTCCCTTTTTGAATGGAGCGGTGGTCAAGCATGTGCATTAATTTTCTATTGGACTGCTAGAGATAACCGAGTGCTGTATTTAGTTATCCCTAGCAGTCTCTTACAGAATGAATGGCCACTGAAACGCCACCAATCTAGAAGTTATTTCTTATTGAGTAGAAGGCTCTTGTACAGGAGCTTTGTCTGGGCTTCCTTCCTTCCTAGTTCGCATGACACTTACACAAAACACATACCACACACAACTGCTCACACATTGAGCATGCTGCACAAACATTGCTCACTTATTAGATACAAGTCACACACAAACACATATCCACACAGCATTCACATGTTATACATATGTCACCTACACGCACTGAACAGATTTTGCACACACGTCGCATACTTTTGAACATACTGCACACATGCCGCTCACCCATTTGGCACATGCAAACCAGAATATTGCAGTCTTAAATTATAAATGTACACACATGCCACTACTAAATTGGACACAAGCTGCACATACACCACACATATTGGACACATGACACACATACCTTACTGCACCATGGACATACACTACAGATACTGGACACGTTACAATGTATAGCTGAATTGTTACATGTACAGTGCCTACAAGTAGTATTCAACCCCCTGCAGATTTAGCTGGTTTGATAAGATGCAAATAAGTTAGAGCCTTCAAACTGCAAACGAGAGTAGGTTTTATGAACAGAAGCATAAATCTTACAAACCAAAAAGTTATGTTGCTCAGTTGAATTTTATTAAATTTTAAACATAAAAGTGTGGGTCAATTATTATACAACCCCTATGTTTAATATTTTGTGGAATAACCCTTGTTTGCAATTACAGCTAATAATCGTCTTTTATAAGACCTGATCAGGCCGGCACAGGTCTGTGGAGTTATCTTGGCCCACTCCTCCATGCAGATCTTCTCCAAGTTATCTAGGTTCTTTGGGTGTCTCATGTGGACTTTATCCTTGAGCTCCTTCCACAAGTTTTCAATTGGGTTAAGGTCAGGAGACTGACTAGGTCACTCCAACACCTTGACTTTTTCCCTCTTGAACCAGGCCTTGGTTTTCTTGGCTGTGTGCTTTGGGTCGTTGTCTTGTTGGAAGATGAAATTACAACCCATCTTAAGATCCTTGATGGAGGAGCGGAGGTTCTTGGCCAAAATCTCCAGGTAGGCCGTGCTTTCCATCTTCCCATGGATGCGGACCAGATGGCCAGGCCCCTTGGCTGAGAAACAGCCCCACAGCATGATGCTGCCACCACCATGCTTGACTGTAGGGATGGTATTCTTGGGGTCGTATGCAGTGCCATCCAGTCTCCAAACGTCACGTGTGTGGTTGGCACCAAAGATCTCGATCTTGGTCTCATCAGACCATAGAACCTTGAACCAGTCTGTCTCAGAGTCCTCCAAGTGATCATGAGCAAACTGTAGACGAGCCTTGACATGACGCTTTGAAAGTAAAGGTACCTTACGGGCTCGTCTGGAACGGAGACCATTGCGGTGGAGTACGTTACTTATGGTATTGACTGAAACCAATGTCCCCACTGCCATGAGATCTTCCCGGAGCT
Organism: Phyllobates terribilis; assembly: GCF_046119375.1. Lineage (NCBI taxonomy): Eukaryota > Metazoa > Chordata > Amphibia > Anura > Dendrobatidae > Phyllobates > Phyllobates terribilis. Next base: position 453,143,687 of record NW_027362763.1, on the reverse strand, counting down.
CCTTCCTTGTTGTCCTTGGGTTAGCCTTGACTCTTCGGACAAGCCTGGCCTCGGCACGGGAGGACACTTTCAAAGGCTGTCCAGGCCGTGGAAGGCTAACAGTAGTTCCATAAGCCTTCCACTTACAGATGATGCTCCTAACAGTGGAGACAGGTAGGCCCAACTCCTTGGAAAGGGTTTTGTACCCCTTGCCAGCCTTGTGACCCTCCACGATCTTGTCTCTGATGGCCTTGTAATGCTCCTTTGTCTTTCCCATGTTGACCATGTCTGAGTGCTGTTCTCAAGTTTGGGGAGGGTCTTAAATAGTCAGAAAAGGCTGGCAAAAGAGATCTTTAATCCACACATGTGAAGCTCATTATTCTTGGTGCCTGAACTACTTCTTAATACTTTAGGGGTACCAAACAGAATTCTTGTGGTTTGAGGGGTTGAATAATAAATGACACTCTGAATTAACTTTTAACGTTTTAAAAAAACAACAACAACAAAAAAAAACAAAAACAAAATTTGCTGCTGTGCATTTCCCACTTCCAAGCTGATCTACAGTACAAATGTCACAATGCCAAGTTAATTCCGCATGTGTCAACCAGCTAAATCTGCAGGGGGTTGAATACTACTTGTAGGCACTGTATGTTGCACACTTGTTATTCACACTCCATATTTCATTCATGCACTGGATGTAGCATAAATTGCTAACTACACACATCAATTTTCAAAACTTACATACCTTAACCTGACAAAGACATCTCAGGACCACTGTACTTGTAATCCAATCCCATTGATCCCCCATTAATTAAAACTCCTTCTCCCCCAAATTAGCCCATACTCATAATTCTCTATCTACTTGGCTTTGCCCTTTTTCCATTTGGGCCACCATGCAGCTTAATATACAGGCAGGTAGTCCTTCCCTGAGTTAAAAGCACATAAACAATAGCAAATACATGACTTCTGTGGTCACAGCTGATACATGCATCTTTGACTAAAATCTACTGATCATTTAACATCTTTTTTCCGTGAAGACTAAAAGTAGAAAGATTTAATTAAAAAATACTTTGCTGTGAAATCTGTAAACAAATTAATCTGGACAAATTAAACAGTAACTCCCATATTAAGTATGGATTCAAAACAAGGAGATAAAAAGGATGATAAAAGATAGATAATAAATAAATTTACTTATTAGGTAAATGCATAAATGAAGGAATTTTAAAATAAATAAACATGTAAGATAATATGAGATAGATGGATAGAAAAATAGATACATAAATAAAGACTTAGAAATACAGACAGATAGGCAGTAGTGATGAGCGAACGTGCTCGCCACTGCTCGGTACTCTCCCGAGCATCTCTATGCTCGACAAACTCGGTGCTCGGCGAGTATTTCCGGGTTGCTCGGGTGGGAATTTGGATCCCCTACCTGCATTTTTGGCGTTCTTTAACGAGCCAATGAACATGCAGGGATTGCCTGCCATGCACTATAATGCCGTAGCCATGTTGGTTGTGGGCATTACAGTGATTGGCTGGCCGCACAGCATCATCAGGTGTATATAAGACCGGGCGCCGCCATGCTCGTCACAGTCTACTCCGGAACCAGGCAGAGTAGGGAGAGCTGCTGCTGCGTCAGGGAGAGATTTGCTTGTTTATAGTTAGTATAGGTATTCCACAACATATATCTATATCCATCTGAACTAACAGTCATTCTGAGGACTAATCCAGCTGCATATATTCAGTGGTGATAGCAGGAGTTAGGCAGTGTATGTGGCAGACTGCAGTGCATGATACAGCACAAGAGGGTCCATTGAACGTCCTGTTAGTATAGGTTTTCCACAACATATACTGTATATATATATATATATATCCATCTGAAATAACAGTCCTTTTGAGGACTAATCCAGCTGCATATAGTAAGTGCTAGGCTGGCAGGCAGTGTATGTGGCAGACTGCAGTGTATGATACAGCATTAAATGTCCTGACTGCTGCTACTGTAATAATTACAGATATTTCTAGACATAGCCCCAGTTATCAGGGGCCAGGGAAAAGATTTTTTCATCTTAATCCTTGTTATTTGCTTAAAAAGCAATCAATTTTTCTGCCCCATTTGCTTGTTCTCACTGCAGAATAAAGCCAGATCTGTTACATATTTCAGCAATAAAAATCCAGAAATTTGAACTGAACATAGAAAATATTGGCCTCCTTTTCCATTCTGTTGCAGTGTGTGGGTGAAGCTATTCACACTAGCTCTACATGTAGAATAACATTAGTAAATTACATGCCTACTATTTAAAACTGTGGTTCTCTGTCAGACATATCACCTATAACAGTGTTCCAAAATCAGCCATTTCTTCCATTTTCATTCCATTGCAGTGTGTCAGTGAAGCTATTCACATTAGATCTCTGTGTAGAATAATATTAGTAAATTACAGGCCTACTATTTAAAACCGTGGTTCTCTGTCAGACATATCACCTATAAGAGTCTTCCAAAATCAGCCATTTCTTCCATTTTCATTCCATTGAAGTGTGTCGGTCAAGCTATTCACACTAGGTGTCTGTGAAGGATATTATTAGCAAATTACAGGCCTACTATTTAAAACCGTGGTTCTCTGTCAGACATAATACCTATAAGAGTTTTCCAAAATCAGTCATTTCTTCCATTTTACTTTCGTTGCAGTGTGTCGGTCAAGCTATTCAAACTAGGTGTCTGTGAAGAATAGTATAAGCAAATTACAGGCCTGCTATTTAAAATTGTGGTTCTCTGTCAGACGTATCACATATAACTGTGTTCCAAAATCAGCCATTTCTTGTGAACGTGGAAAATATTGTCCTCCATTAAAAATGGGCAAGGTGCATGGCAAGGGGAAGTCGATGGTGATAGTGCATGCAGAGGCTGAGGAGGTGGCCGTGGGCAACCTGAAATTGTGCCACAACAAACACCCACATCTTGTCACTCGACCTTCCTGTCCTAATTACTGGGGAACCGCAGAACACCACTATTGAACACAGAGCAGTGTGAAAAGGTTGTTGGTTGGATAGCAGATAATGCTTCCAGTCACTTTGCCACCACCACCTCCACCCTGTCTTCCACATGGTCAAGTCTCAGTAGTCATGAGTATGGACCACATATTCCTCACCCTGAACCTCCTTCCTCCCACCGTGCCGAGTGCCCGGAGACAACTGATCCCACACTTGGACACTCTGAAGAGCTGTTCACTTTTCCATTTGTAGATTCGGGCCTCTCGCCCGGCCAGCTTCAAGTGAGTCAAGAGGAGAACGCGTGTAGCGATGCCCAAATATTGGAGCAGCCACGGTCACATGAAGGCGACAGTAGGAAAGTGAAATTACTGTCGCAAGAGGTGGATGATGATGATGATGAGACAGAATTGCCAGAGGAGGAGGAACAGTGTGCGGAAGCGGAAGACTAGGTGGTGGATGATATAATAACTGATCCAATCTAGTAGGGGGGCATATAGAGCAAGGACAGCAGCACACAGGGGGAGAGAGGCGTAGCACCACAACAGGCATGAAGGAGCAGTGTGGTGGCCGCAGACACAAGGCGGGAAAGGGTTCCTCGTAACGCCAACACGACCGAAGTTGGTACTACAACTTCTAAGTCTTCCCGAGTCTAGTTATTTTTTAAAGACTCTGCAGATAATCTCAAAAAGGCCATTTGCACCACCTGCCAGGCCAGCATCAGCAGTGCTAGCAAAACTAGCAGCCTGACCACCACCAGCATGATCAGGCACAGGGCAGCAAAGCACCCGACTACGTGGGCCAAACCTCAGGGTCCAGAAACAGTGTCTGTGGGGGACACCGCTGCTTGTTCCGCTGTTGTGCGTGCACGCCAATCCCCTGTTCATGGTGCATGCCAAGATGCCTCTCGCCCTGCATGTGTCGCTGCACACTCTCAACTAGCATCATCAGCAAGCATGTCCACGTCCTTGTCCCAGCGCAGCTTTCAGCTGTCCCTACCTCAGTCCTTGGAATGCAAGCGCAAATACGCAGCCAATGCCCCACAGGCCACACTACTAAATTCACACATTTCCCAAATGCTTGTGCTCGAAATGTTGTCTTTTAGGCTTGTGGAGACGGAAGCTTTCCGCAACCTGATGGTGGCGGCCGTCCCTCTGCACTCGGTCCTCAGCCCCCACTATTTCTCCAGGTGTGCCGTCCCCGCATTACACAAGCATGTGTCCCACACCAATAGACATGCCCTCAACAATGTAGTTACTGGGAAAGTCCACCTAACCATGGACACGTGGACGAGTGTTTGTGGGCAAGGACATTACTGATGGCACACTGGGTTAATATAGTGGAAGCCGGGACCCAGTTGGACTTTGGGACGGAACACATCCTCTCAACGCCGAGGATTGCGGGCCCTGGGTCAATCATGGTTGCCCCAACATTCTACAGCTCCTACACCTCCTCCTCTTCAGCCTCCATCTTCGAAATGACCACATCAGTCACAAGCTGGAAGCACTGCAGCACTGCCTTGGCCAAGCAGCAACAGGTTGTGCTGTAGCTAATATGCTTAGGTGACAAAACGCACAATGCTGAAGAGTTGTGGACAGCTCTGACAGAGCAGGCAGATCTGTGGCTGATGCTGCTGAACCTACAGCCAGGCATGGTCGCGTGTGACATTGGCCAGAACCTGGTGGTGGCTTTGAGGTGTGGCGAGCTCACACACGTACCATGCCTAGCCCATGTGCTTAACCTTGTGGTTCAGCGGTTTCTCAAAACATACCTGGTTCTGCCAGATCTGCTTGTCAAAGTACGCTGTCTTTGTGCCCATTTTAGAAAGTCAGCTACAGCTTCCGCCACCCTTGCCATGCTTCAGCAGCATTTGCAGCTTCCAGCTCACCGACTGATCTGCGATGTCCCCACACGTTGGAACTCTACATTGCAGGTGTTGGGAAGGAATTGTGAGCAGAAGAGGGCAGTTGTTGACTACCAGCATAAACAAGTCTGTCAGTATTCAGGTCAGACTCTACACATGAAACCTCAGGAGTGGACATGGATGTCAGACATTTGTATCATACTCCAAAACTTTGTGGACTCCATCAAGATGGTGAGCGGCGATGATGCCATAATTAGCATCACCATCCCGCTTTTCTGTCTTCTGAAATGCTCTCTGCTCACAATTAAAGAGGATGCATTGCAGGTGGAGCACGATGAGATGGAGCAAGGAACCATACAGGGTAATTACACCCTGCCCAGCCTCATCTCATCCCAACGTGGATTGGGTGACAATGAGGAAGAGGAGGAGGAGGAACAGGAGCTACTTTCATGCGCTATAGACGGTACTACCTGCACAACTGTCATATCGTCTGTTCAGCCGGGAACGGCCTGAGGACAGGGAGAAGGAGGAAGAGAAGGAGAATGAGGATGAGAGTATGGTCACTCCTCTTGGTGAGGACACGGAAGTCTTGCCTCTTTGCAGTCTGGCACACATGGCTGAGTTTTTGTTATGCTGCCTTTCCCGTGACCCTAGCGTTGTCCAAATTTTGGGTGACAGTCATTATTGGTTGGTGACACTTTTAGACCCACGCTACAAGGAGAACTTTCTGTCTCTTATTCTCATGCAGGACAGGCCTAATAAAATGAGGCAGTAGGAGAAGGCCCATGTTGTGGAATTATTAAAAAAATTCCCATCTGAAAATGCTGGCGGCAGAGGTCACAGTTCGTTGGCCAACCAAGGAGTACAGGCGAGAGAGACACAAATGCAATCCAGCAGAGGCAGAAGAACAATGTCAAAGTTCTGGGACAGTTTTCTCAGACCCTCCCATCGCACAAGCCCTGATGCGCGGGGCACTCTCACAAGGAGGGAAAAGTTGCGGCAGATGCTGAGGGAGTACCTTGCCAACCGGACCAACGTCTTTTTTTTGGGAGGTCTAACTCTATTTCCATGCACCTCTGTCTTCACACCCAGACATGAGTATACGCTTCCTGATTTTAACTATTTGCGTTTGTCCTCCTCCTTCTCCGCACCCTCATCCTCCACTACCATATCACCACCATATGTACCATATCAACATATTTACGTCTCTTGCAAGGGGCATTGGAGTTCCTCCAAATTTTTGGCAGCCGTTGCTTCACTGCATAGGCAAACAGCATGGGAGACCTATTTCCTAATAATGGGAACATTGTTTTCAGGAGGCCCTCTGACCTCTACATCTCTTACAAGGAGCATTGGAGTTCCTCCAAATTTTTGGCAGCCGTTGCATTCACTGGATACCCTTTAACTGTATAGCAGACCCTCTTCTTTCTAATGGGAACATGTCATTACTGTGGCCCAGCTCTATGTGTCTTTAAATTGTTAGTAGGGTTTTTCCTAAATTTTGACAGCCGTTGCACTCACTGCATACCCTACAACTGAATAGCAGACCCTCTCCTTTCTAATGGGAACATGTCGTACTTGTTACTGTGGCCCAGCTCTATGTGTCTTTAAATTGTTAATGGGGTTTTTCCAAAATTTTGGCAGCCCTTGCAGTCACAGCATGGACATTATCACTATAGGAGACCCGCTCCATTATAATAGGAATATTTTTTTTACTGAGACCCTCCTCTATGTCTCTTCAAAGGGGTATTGGGTTGCGTCCGAATTTTTGGAAGTCTTTGCAGTCACTGCATATGCAATAACAGTATAGGAGACCCATTCGTTAATAATGGGAGCAACAAAGCATAACTGGCTGATGGCTCTCTAACAATAGTGAGGGCTGACTGCTGGCCCTTTAAGAATAGTAAGGGCCACCTGATGACCCTATAAAAATCCAGCATAAATAAAACAGGATGTTTCTGATTATGTGTCACTCAACACATGGCCAGATAAGGTTTTAAAATGTTAAAATAACATTTCCCGGTGAATGCATTTGTCTTAAAAAATAACGTAAAAAAAAAGAAAAAGAAAAAAAGAAAAACACAATAGGATCTTTCTTTAGAATAAAAACCAGACTCACCAATGTAACCTCAATGAAATCACATTGTTCAGCTCCTGCACCTCTTCCTCCATCTCCGAAATGACCACATCAGTCACAAGCTGAAAGCACTGCAGCACTGCCTGGGCCAAGTGGCAATGGGCTGTGCTGAAGATAACATGCTTAATGCTCAGGGGACAAACCGCCCACTGCTGCAGAGTAGTTGAAATCTGTAACACAGCAGCCTGATCTGTGGCTCTCACCGCTGAACATACAGCCAGGCATAGTCGTGTGTGACAATGGGTGGAACCTGGTGATTAGTGTTGAGCCACCCCGTAGTGTTCGGGTTCGGTTCAGTTCGTCGAACACTGGGATGTTCGAGGAACTGTTCGTCGAACTGTTCGTCGAACACCTTAGAACACTGTCGAACACCATTAAAACCAATGGCAGGCAAACAAAAACACATAGAAACACATAGAAAACACCTTCAAAGGTGTCCAAAAGCTGACAAACTGCTCGGAAGACGCTCTCTTTAAAAAAGCCGGTCGGCAATTCAGCAGCGGCATACACCGATACCCGACAATTTAGACAAGAAGGAATAGAGCATCACACATAGATTAGATAGATAGAAACATGTCAGTCACATATATAAGAAGTACAGTGATAGTGTTGGTTACTGTACTTGTCATTTAGTGTTAACGGATTTATTAACCCCTTACTTACCGGGGACGTATTAGTACGCATATTTGCGATCCCCCCGTTCAGTGAGGGCTGCTGCGCTGAGCCCTCACTGAACGGAGCACATGTCAGCTGATTCTTACAGCTGACATGTGCCCGCAACAGCCGCGGGTGGAATTGCGATCCACCCGCGGCTGTTAACATGTTAAATGCTGCTGTCAATCTCCGACAGCAGCATTTAACGCGCGCTTCCGGGTAGCGCGTCATAAGCCCCGCCCACCGGCGACCCCGTCACGTGATCGCGGGTCGCCGATGGGCGTGCATGACAACCCAGGGTCTGCAGCAGACGCCTGTGGTTGTCATGATCTTGTCGCTATGAGCGCCACCTAGTGGTCGGCGCTCATAGCACAGGACCATTTCTGCTGCATGCAGGGGACCTGCTCGTCCCCTGTATGTAGCAGAGGCGATCGGATAGTTGCTGCTTTTAGTCTCCTATGGAGACTATAGAAGCATGCAAAAAGTAAAAAAAAAAAGTTTTTAAAAATATAAAAAAAAATAAAAAAATATAAAGGTTTAAATCATCCCCCTTTCGCCCCATTCAAAATAAAATATATAAAAAAAACCCCCACATACACATATTTGGTATCGCCGAGTTCAGAATCGCCCGATCTATCAATATAAGAAAAGAATTAATCTGATCGGTAAACGGCGTAACGAGAAAAAAATTCTAAACGCCAGAATTACGTTTTTTGGTCGCCGCAAAATTGCAATAAAATGCAATAACGGGCGATCAAAACATCGGATCTACCCAAATGTTATCAATAAAAACGTCAGCCCGGTGCGCAAAAAATAAGCCCTCACCCAGCCCCAGATCCCGAAAAATGGAGACGCTACGGGTCTTAGAAAATGGCGCTATTTTTTTATTTTTTTTTTTACCAAATTTTGAAATTTTTTTTCACCACTTAAATATAAAAGAACCTATACATGTTTGGTGTCTATGAACTCGTAATGACCTGTAGAATAAGAAGGGCAGGTCAGTTTTAGCATTCAGTGAACGTGGTAAAAAAAATAAATAAAAAACAACTGTGGTATTGCACTTTTTTTGCAATTTTACCGCACTTGGAATTTTTTTCCTGTTTTCCCATACAGGATATGGTAAAACTAGTAATGGCGTTGAAAAGTACAACTCGCATGGCCATATTGACCAAAAAATAAAAACGCTATGGCTCTGGGAACAAGGGGAGCAAAAACGAAAATGCAAAAACGAAAAATGCTCCGGGGCTTAAGGGGTTAAAAAAAATATTAGTGTTTTCATGCACCGTCTCTTTAAAAAAGCTGGCCGGCAATTCAGCAGCGGTACCCGACAATTTTTAAAGGAAAGAATAGAGCATCACACATAGATTAGATAGATAGAAACATGTCAGTCACATATATAAGAAGTACAGTGACAGTGTTGGTTACTGTACTTGTCATTTAGTGTTAAAATAAAGGATTTATTAAAAAAAAAATTGGCGTGGGGTTCCCCGTAATTTTTGTCTCCAGCGGAGGTTAAGCAGACGGCTGGGGCAGATGTTTGAAGCCTGGGAAGGGGCTAATACCCATGGAGCTTCCCAGGCTACTAATATCAGCCCCCAGCTGAATACCTAGCCTTTACTAGCTATTAAAATGAGGGCCCCCCCCAAAAAAATGACGTTGGGTCCCCCCTATTTTAATAGCTAGCAAAGGCTAGGCAGACAGCTGGGGGCTGATATTAATAGCCCAGGAAGGGTGCCTTGAATATTGGCCCCCTCCCAGGCTAGAAACACCAGCCATCAGCCGTCCCAGAAATGGCGCATCCATAGGATGCGCCAATTCTGACATTTAGCCTCGCTCTTCCCACTTCCCTGTAGCGGTGGCAGTGGGGTAATAGGGCTGGGGTTAATGTCAGCTTATAATGCCAGCTGACATCAAGCCCAGGTTAGTAATGGAGAGGCGTCTATAAGACACCCCCATTACTAACCCCATAGTCAAAGTTAAAAAAAAACACAAACACCCAGAATAAAGTCCTTTAATTGAAATAAACACACAATTCTTTATTGTTCTAAATTAAACCATACTTACCATCACGCCCATTCCAGCTGAAGCCAACGATCTCCTGCAATAAAAGAAAAATAATAAAGCAACATCATCCTTACCTTTCGATGGTTCCCAGGACAGCACCAGCTCTGCTACATCGAGATGACAGGCTGGACCGCAGCAGAAAGCTGCCATCCAGCCTGTCATCCCGCAGACACAGAGAAGCGCAGGCATGCTTGCGCTCCTCAGTGTCAGGCTGTGACGGCATCCAGATGAGCCGAGGTCATGTCCAATGAACTCAGCTCACCTCATGCACGTCACTGACAGCGTGGGAAAATTCTCCTGCACTCAGCGCTTCAGCGTGAGAATTTTCCCACGCTGTCAGTGACGTGCATGAGGTGAGTTCATGTCCAATGAACTCAGCTCACCTCATGCACGTCACTGACAGCGTGGGAAAATTCTCCTGCACTCAGCGCTTCAGCGTGAGAATTTTCCCACGCTGTCAGTGACGTGCATGAGGTGAGCTCATGTCCAATGAACTCAGCTCACCTCATGTACGTCACTGACAACGTGGGAGAATTCTCACGCTGAAGCGCTGAGTGCAGGAGAATTTTCCCACGCTGTCAGTGACGTGCATGAGGTGAGTCGAGTTCATTGAACATGAACTCGGCTCATATGGATGCCGTCACAGCGAGACACTGAGGAGCGCAAGCATGCCTGCGCTTCTCAGTGTCTGCGGGATGACAGGCTGGATGGCAGCTTTCTGCTGCGGTCCAGCATGTCATCTCGATGTAGCAGAGCTGAAGCTGTCGTGGGAACCATGGAAAGGTAAGGATGATATTGCTTTATTATTTTTCTTTTATTGCAGGAGATCGTTGGCTTCAGCTGGAATGGGCGTGATGGTAAGTATGGTTTAATTTAGAACAATAAAGAATTGTGTGTTTATTTCAATTAAAGGACTTTATTCTGGGTGTTGTGTTTTTTTTTAAATACTTTACTAGAAATTCATGGCGGTCATGTCTAATATTGGCGTGACCCCATGAATTTCGGGCTTAGGGCCAGCTGATAAAACCAAGCTGCACATCAGGTATGCCGCTGATGAATTACCGGCTTTTCATGTTTCACTGTGAGCACTGTTCCCAACGATTTGGGCAATCACTGTAATGCCACAACCACCATGGCTGTGGCATTACAGTAAGTGGCAGACAATCCCTGAATGATTGGTGCTCTAAATAGCGCCAGACATGCAGGACACGCTTTTGGTGCACGAACAGTTATCGAACATAACCTCGAACAGCCGAATTTTTTGCAAATCGTTCGGGTTCGTCGAACAACTCGAACACCGCCCAAAACAGCTCGAATTTGAGATTGGCGAACAGTTCTAGTCGAACACCGCTCATCTCTACTGGTGATGGAGAAATGACAGCCGGAGTCATAAAATTTGATTCTGAGGGCTCACCTTTCTCCCCCGCTCAAGAGCCCCATAGTAGTTGGAGAAGCCAGGGCCCACCCGAGGATTCTCTGGTGGGACCATCCAACCCTACTGAGAAGCAGTCCTGGCTAAGAAAAGTGTGTGGGAAGGTTCCCGGACACTCTATGGCTGCTTTTTTACTGAGGGAGAAACACGGGGAGAACATGCAAAATCCTTGCAGATGTTGTTCTTGCTGGGATTTGAACCCAGGATCCCAGCGCTGCAAGGCTTAAGTACTAACCACTGAGGAAATGTGCTGCCGTTCACCCCCTGATATCTAACAGGCTGGAGAAACTTATACCTTCTGCCAATCTATCTTCAGCTACCTTGTGAGAAACTAATGTATTTGGGCAGCCACTCAGTCTACCAAATAAAATTCCTGAGAAGTAAATTGGGGATGGCTTCACTACTGGTACTGGGGGCAGTGCTAATATACTATAGCTTCGCACCATAGTTTACTGGAAATATTTCAGGCTGGTAGGAGGCAAGCAGATTTCTACAGAAAAGTACCAGCAGTAATGTTTTGGGACCCGCGCTTGTGGAAGGAAGAGATGATACCAGGAGAAATAGTGGCGGCTGGGGAACGAGTATGGACACCCGGCCGCTGCCATGAGGTTATGGACAGCTTCCGCCTCCACGAGCCTAAAAGGCCACATTTCAAGAGCCAGCAGCTGCCCAGAAATCTGGCAGTTTACTTTTGCGGCCTGTGGGTGGGTGGCTGGCTGCCTACTTGCGCTTGCATTCCAAGTAACAGAAAACTAAGCAGATGGTGGCCTCTATCATCATCATGGCCTCACCTCGGCACTATGAAATCTCCTGAAGGAGAAGCCAGGGCCCACCGGAGGAGTCTCCTGTTCTCTGGTGGGCCTGTCCAACCCTGCCAAGAAGCAGCCCTGGTTAAGAAAAGTGTGTGGGAAGGTTCCCGGACACTCTATGGCTGCTTTTTTAATGTTGGTTGGACGTGCTTATGCATGTTATTTCTCAAACTGCATTGCAGATCATGCCATTGCCCAACTCTGTAGTCATGTAATTAAAGGTGCAAAGAAAGATGTTTGTGTGTTGAAGCACCACCGACAAGTGTGAGCTGATGTTGGACAGGCTGCCATTGCTTATGCAACAAGCTGCATTAGAGGACTTCCTGGGAGAAATGACACCAGGAGTAGATATGGTTTCCTCCTATGCCAGTCCTTTCACCAACCTAAAGAATATGGCTGCAGTGAAATACAACTCCCACTGAGAAGCAGTTTCAGACTGAAAAACATTGGGCCCACCGGAGGATTTGATTTTGAGGGCCCACCTTTCTCCCCCGCTCAAGAGCCCCATAGCAGCTGAAAAGTTTGCGCTATCATAAACTCTCCTGATGGAGAAGCCAGGGCGCACCCGAGGATTCTCTGGTAGGCCCGTCCAACCCTGCCGAGAAGCAGCCCTGGCTAACAAAAGTGTGTGGGAAGGTTCCCTTACACTCTATGGCTGCATTTTTAATGTGGACTGGCTCCGTACTGTCCCTGGCTACATTCACCTGTCCATGTGTCTGTGCTTAGGCGGTCCTTCCCAGTAAATGCACTGGGGAGGGCACGGGTAATGTTGTGGGACCCGTCCTTGTGGAGATGGAGACGACATCAGGAGAAATAGAAGTGGCTGGGGACCGAGTATGGACACCCGGCTGCCGCCATGAGGTTGTGGACAGCTTCCATCTCCACGAGCCTAAAAGGCCACATTTCAAGTGCAAGCAGCTGCCCAGAAATATGGCAGTTTAGTATTGCGGCCTGTGGGTGGGTGGCTGGCTGCATACTTGCACTTGCATTCCAAGGAATGGGGTAGGGTCAACTGAACACTGCGCTGGGACAAGGACATGGATGGTGATTGTTGCAAGTCTGCAACGGCAGGTGCATGGCGGGAGGCATCTTCGCATGTGCCAAGGATCACTTATGATGGGCACACTTTTAGGCAGTGACCTGGGAGTCAAAGATGCTTCCAGGAGTCTTCCCCATGCTGTTCCCATGTCTTTCCAGCACTGAATGCCTGTGTCTGATGATGTGTCACACACCACATGGCCAGATAAGGTTGTAAAATGTTAAAATTACATTTCCCAGTGAATACTTTTGTCTCGGTTGAAAGCAATACAAAAGTGCAAAAATGCATCAAAAACGCTACTTGTGAACATAGCCCAAGGTGTGGAGGAGCATTTTTTTTTGTTTATTTATTTTGCCTTGTATACAAGGTCATTACCCTGGAAAGGATGTTCCTTAACATATTTCCCAGGAAAATCCATTTTGGTTTCGTTTTTGTATGTTTTATTGTGAGTCCGTAAAAGTGGCGTAATACCTCTGACAACATTGTTGACAGCAGTGACCTTGGCATCAGAGATGCCTCCAGGGGTCTTCCCCATGCTGATCCCATGCCATTTGAGCACTGTTCCCATCGATTTGGGCAATTTTTATGCCTTTTGCAGACCACCGGGGGGAGCCACCGGAAAAATGCTTGAATTTCCCATAGACTTACATTGGGCTCTTTACTCGGTCCGAGCACTCGAGCTTTCCAATTTGTTCAACTCGATCAACGAATACCAGAGCATTTTAGTGCTTGCTCATCACTAATAGGCAGGTGACATATAGATAAATACATCAATAAATATGGATTGATATAAAGTTGATTGACAGATAGATAGACATTTTCTATCTATTCATCTATCTATCTATGTCCTGCCATTGCTAAGCTTTATGAAACACATCTTATATTTATATACTGCCTGGGAACTATTAAAACTAAGTATCACTACTTTTTTGTCTTGCTTTGAATTTTAGGCGTTTATCTCATTGCACTTTTTCGCAATCTGCTATTGTTTGCAGCCTTTCATCTTCTATTTGGAATATAGCCCAGATAGTGGATTTGAAATGACTGTCATTCACCAAAATACATTTATTAAGACAGTATTACCTAAAATCCTTGTGTAAATAGTATTAGAACTATGCAAAACAGCTCCATCCCTCTAGTACTTTTTTCAGCAAAATCCCACTTTCCTAATTCATTGAATTTTCTAAACATTTCTATTTTCTATTCAGCTTTAAAATTGCCATTGGTTGCCAGTAGTTCTGCCTAATTCCTACAAAAATATTTCTATTATGGTAACTTCACCGAGGCTGAGAAACAAAACCCCTTCTCTGGTATTGGCTTCATTTCACCTCTTCTTAGCCTCTACTTGTTTTAATGTTTGCTAGCAGAAGAGACAGCCCAGCCAACTCAAAAGAGATATTCTTTTTGTCAACTATTGATCTCTGTCTCTGCTCCAAATCCAGCAGTATTGGCTCTTAGGATTACTATAATGCTGCAATCATTCCTGTTTAACATTCAGATTCATGGAGGACTTTAAGACGCTCACATCAAAGGAACAAAAATGTCCTTGAAACAATCCATTTTTATTCACTAAAATATCAATTATACGGAGCTGTTTTAAGCAGAACTTGTATTCTCTTTGCTTAAATAACAAAGAACACCATTCAGAAATATGCTGAAGCTTCATAGAGATAGGTAACAAACAAGTAATAATATTCATAGTAAGAAAACATCAATCTCTCTTTCCTTCACTTTAGTTAGCCCTAGTGCATTCTTTTCTCTTATCTCTCCCATATATGTCTTGATTTTTTTGAAGAAAAGCAAAAAGAATCATTAGTAAAGCTAAAATAATGTATGGAAACATTTGACAAAATAACTGTTTACAGTGGTCCATAATTATATTTTAATCTAATGAATTGGGCACTAATCCTAATCCTAGAGTCTAAAGATTTTATGTATAGTTGCGGTTTAAAATTAAGACGTAATATGTTATTTGGTAATAAAATGTAATCATGACTATTGCCCATAGAACTTAATAACATTTTAAATGAAGTTGTTGAGTGCTTTCTTACAATTTATTACATCATGGTTACAATGTTCTATCTGTCAATCCAATTTTCAGCTTGTTAACACTGCTATGTTAAACGAAAAGTAGAAGTCACCTTATAGGTTTCTGGAAAATAAGCTAAGCATAATCCTATTTTGGTATGTAAATCCTGTTCCTTTTCTTTAGGTTGATCCACATCCTGGTTCTCAAGAGCAGCTTATGATGGAGGTCATTTTAATCAAGTAATGAATTCATGAATAGCACATTACAATTAATAGAGATATGAATTAATAGAGGGAATTAGAAGAAAGATATAAACGTAGGAGCCTGGAGCGAGGGAAAGTAAATAAAACGATTCTATTCAGAAAATTCCTGGGGTAGAAACCTGCTGTTTTACTATAGCCAAATGTATTTTTCACTTGTGAAGAATATATTATTGATGTTGTTATTATTATTAATAAACTACAAATATATTGATAAAATGATAACAATAAGGATTCACTCTTATCGGCGCATAAATACGCCACATGCAATGTGATAAAAAAATTGCATTGCACTCGCACCAATGTTATTCAGTGAGGCAGTGTTAATCTGTGAGCTTTTCTTCAGCTGGAATTGGGCTGAGGAAAAAATTGCAGCACGCCATGCATGGGCGTCTAAAACGGCCAAGACTTGCCAATGCAAGTCAATGTGTGCGAGAGGAAAAGCGAATGGCACACAGACACACATCTCAAAGGAACCACAAAATTTCATCAGCCAAGTACGGTATATTCACAGCCAGAACCATGAGAACAGATGATAGAATAGATAGATGTCCTGTAGATATATAATTTCACAACTCCCCTACATACAGTATAATAAACTTGCACCCTTTAGTGCCTTTCTTGTGGCACCAAAGGGTGTTTAAGCTTGTTTAACCTAATAAATACATTAAATATAAAAATTTAAATAACGATGTGGGGATCCTCTTATTGTTGATAACCAGCTAAAGTAATGCAGACAGCTGTGAGTTGATATCATAAGGCTGGGACGATCCCTAAGTACTGGGCCCTTCCCAGCCTAAAAATACCAGCCTGTAGCTGTCCCAGAAGATAAGCCAATTCTGGTGTTTTGCCCAGCTCTTCCTGAGTGCCCTGGTGTGATGGCAATCAGAGTAATGGTAGTTGGGGGTTGATGTCAGCTGTGATTTCTTAAAAATCACAGCTAGCATCAAGCCCTGGGGTTAGTAATGGAAAGATGTCTATCAGACATAGAATCTGACATAGTTCAGCAAATCCACGTAGTCCACAAATGAATACCTGAAAAACATAAAAAAAGAGAAAAAGAAACAAGACACTGTCCCTCATTCACCAATTTATTATTAAAATGTTCCCACGCAGCTCTGACATAGTCCAGCATTCCCCGAATCTGGCTCCAGTGACTGTGAATAGCAGTAAGTAATGTTACTACTATTTACAGTCGCTGGGTAGTGACGTCACCGTTAATCAGAGTTGTAGGTTTCCGTTGCGCTCCACGAGGCCTGACGGCTCTGAACAGCTATGGCATCAGTAACTATACCGCTCATCAGAGTCAACGAGTCATAGTGCCCTTTGTGAGACACAACGACTGTGATGAGCAGTATAGTTACTAATGTTACTGCTGTTCAGAGCCGCCAGGTCTCATGGAGCGCAGCGGGAGCCTGGTGTGGCTGCAGCTTAGAGCCTCAAAATGAGTCTCCATAGGCTTTTATCAATGGATTTGATTAACTCTGGACTAGAGATGAGCGGTGTTCGACTAGAACTGTTCAGCAATCTCAAATTCGAGCTGTTTTGGGCGGTGTTCGTGTCGTTCGACGAACGCGAACGATTTGCAAAAAATTCGGCTGTTTGAGGTTATGTTCGATAACTGTTCGTGCACCAAAAGCGTGTCCTGCATGTCTGGCGCTATTTAGAGCACCAATCATGCAGGGATTGTCTGACACTCACTGTAATGCCACAGCCATGGTGGTTGTAGCATTACAGTGGTTGCCCAAATCGATGGGAACAGTGCTCACAGTGAAACATGAAAAGCCGGCAATTCAGCAGCGGCACACACCGGCACCCGACAATTTAGAACAGAAAGAATAGAGCATCACACATAGATTAGATAGATAGAAACATGTCAGTCACATATATAAGAAGTACAGTGACAGAGTTGGTTACTGTACTTGTCATTTAGTGTTAAAGGATTTATTAAAAAAAATAATAGTGTTTTCATGCACTGTCTCTTTAAAAAGCCGGCCGGCAATTCTGCATCAGTACCCGACAATTTAGAACAGAAAGAATAGAGCATCACACATAGATTAGATACATAGAAACATGTCAGTCACATATATAATGAGCACTGTGACAGTGTTGATTACTGTACTTGTCATTTAGTGTTAAAATAAAGGATTTATTAAAAAAAAAATTGGCGTGGGGTTCCCCGTAATTTTAGTCTCTAGCGGAGGTTAAGCAGACGGCTGGGGCAGATATTTGATGCCTGGGAAGGGGGTAATACCCACGGAGCTTCCCAGGCTACTAATATCAGCCTCCAGCTGAATACCTAGCCTTTACTAGCTATTAAAATGGGGGACCCCAAAAAAAATGACATGGGGTTCCCCCTATTTTAATAGCTAGCAAAGGCTAGGCAGACAGCTGGGGGCTGACATTAATAGCCCAGGAAGGGTGCCATGAATACTGGCCCCCTCCCAGGCTAGAAACACCAGCCGTCAGCCACCCCAGAAATGGCACATCCATTGGATGCGCCAATTCTGGCATTTAGCCTCGCTCTTCCCACTGCCCTGTAGCGGTGGCAGTGGGGTAATAGGGTTGGGGTTGATGTCAGCTTATAATGCCAGCTGACATCAAGCCCAGGTTAGTAATGGAGAGGCGTCTATAAGACACCCCCATTACTAACCCCATAGTCAAAGTTAAAAAAAACACAAACACCCAGAATAAAGTCCTTTAATTGAAATAAACACACAATTCTTTATTGTTCTAAATTAAACCATACTTACCATCACGCCCATTCCAGCTGAAGCCAATGTCTTCTGCAATAAAAGTAAAATAATAAACCAACATCATCTTTACCTTTCCATGATTCCCACGACGGCTCCAGCTCTGCTACATTCACATGACAGGCTGGATCGCAGCCGAAAGCTGCCATCCAGCTTGCCGTGCCGCAGACACTGAGAAGCGCAGGCATGCTTGCGCTCTGCAGTGTCCGGCTGTGACGGCATCCAGATGAGCCGAGGTCATGTCCAATGTACTCAGCTCACCTCATGCACATCACTGACAGCGTGGGAAAATTCTCCTGCGCTCAGCGCTTCAGCAGGAGAATTCTCCCAGCTGGGATGGCATTGAGATGACAGGCTGGATCGCAGCTGAGCACTGCCATCGAGCATGCCATCCTTCATAGACACTGCAGAGCGCAGGCATGCTTGCGCTCTGCAGTGTCTCTGATGGATGACAAGCTGGATGGCAGCGTTCAGCTGCGATCCAGCCTGTCATCTCAATGCTATCCCAGTGTGGGAGAATTCTCCTGCTGAAGCGCTGAGCGCAGGAGAATTCTCCCACGCTCTCAGTGACGTGCATGAGGTGAGCTGAGTTCATTGGACATGACCTCACCTCATGCACGTCACTGACAGCGTGGGAAAATTCTCCTGCGCTCAGCGCTTCAGCAGGAGAATTCTCTCACGCTCACTGCAAGCACAGGAGAATTTTCCCACGCTATCAGTGATGTGCATGAGGTGAGCTGAGTCCATTGGACATGACCTCGGCTCATCTTTATGCCGTCACAGCCGGACACTGAGGAGCGCAAGCATGCCTGCGCTTCTCGGTGTCTGCGGCATGGCAAGCTGGATGGCAGCTTTCGGCTGCGATCCAGCCTGTCATGTGAATGTAGCAGAGCTGGAGCCATCGTGGGAACCATGGAAAGGTAAGGATGATGTTGGTTTATTATTTTACTTTTATTGCAGAAGACATTGGCTTCAGCTGGAATGGGCGTGATGGTAAGTATGGTTTAATTTAGAACAATAAAGAATTGTGTGTTTATTTCAATTAAAGGACTTTATTCTGGGTGTTTGTGTTTTTTTTTAACTTTGACTATGGGGTTAGAAATGGGGGTGTCTTATAGACGCCTCTCCATTACTAACCTGGGCTTGATGTCAGCTGGCATTATAAGCTGAAATCAACCCCAGCCCTATTACCCCACTGCCACCGCTACAGGGCAGTGGAAGAGCGAGGCTAAGTGCCAGAATTGGCGCATCCTATGGATGCGCCATTTCTGAGGCAGTTGACGGCTGGTGTTTCTAGCCTGGGAGGGGGCCAATATTCATGGCACCCTTCCTGGGCTATTAATATCAACCCCCAGCTGTCTGCCTAGCCTTTGCTAACTATTAAAATAGGGGGGACCCCACGTCATTTTTTTGGGGGTCCCCCATTTTAATAGCTAGTAAAGGCTAGGTATTCAGCTGGAGGCTGATATTAGTAGCCTGGGAAGCTCCGTGGGTATTACCCATTCCCAGGCTTCAAACATCTGCCCCAGCCATCTGCTTAACCTCCGCTAGAGACTAAAATTACGGGGAACCCCACGCCAATTTTTTTTTTAATAAATCCTTTATTTTAACACTAAATGACAAGTACAGTAATCAACACTATCATTGTGCTTCTTATATATGTGACTGACATGTTTCTATGTATCTAATCTATGCTTGATGCTCTATTCTTTCTATTCTAAATTGTCGGGTACCGATGCTGAATTGCCGGCTGGCTTTTTTAAAGAGACGGTGCATGAAAACACTATTATTTTTTTTAATAAATCCTTTAACACTAAATGACAAGTATAGTAAGCAACACTGTCACTGTACTTCTTATATATGTGACTGACATGTTTCTATCTATCTAATCTATGTGTGATGCTCTATTATTTCTGTTCTAAATTGTCGGGTACCGGTGTATGCCGCTGCTGAATTGCCGGCCAGTTTTATTAAAGAGAGTGTCTTCTGAGCAGTTTGTAAGCTTTTGGACACCTTTGAAGGTGTTTTCTATGTGTTTTCTATGTGTTTCTATGTGTTTTTGTTTGCCTGCCATTGGTTTTAACGGTGTTCGATGGTGTTCTAAGGTGTTCGACGAACAGTTCCACGAACATCCCGGTGTTCGACGAACCGAACCCGAACACTAGGGGGGTGGCTCAACAGTACTCTGGACTACATCGATTACATTTTATATCTCTATTTTTATGCTTTTCAGGTATCCATTTGTGGACTACAGCAGATTCGGTGGACTTCGGCGGACTAGCATAGTTTTTTTTCTTCAATAAATTGGTAAACCAGAGAAAATGTGGGGTAGTGTTTTTTCAGATAAAGTATTTTTTTGTGTGTTTTAATTTTTTGATTACTGGGTTAGTAAGGAGGGTGTCTGATAAACACCTCTCCATTACTAACCCCAGGGCTTGATGCCAGCTGTGATTTTTGACAAAGCACAGCTGTTATCAATCCCAGCTATCATTACTACAATTGCTACTGCACCAGGGCAATTGGGAAGAGTCAGGCAAAGCGCTAGAATTGACGCATCTAATGTGATGCGCCACTTCTGGGGCAGTTGCAGGCTGGTATTTTTAGGCTCGGAAGTGCCCAATATTTAGGGACCTTCCCAACCTGATAATATCAGCCCACAGCTTTCTGTTTTACCTTTGCTGGTTATCAAAAATAGGGGGGGAGCCCACGTAATTTTTTTAATTAATTAATTTATTAGATTAAACAAGGCTAAACACCAGGATGCTAGGTGAGACAAAAAAAAATCGCACACTCACATAACATAGGATTAAACTACGCATGACACTTTCCTGAAACTCGCCAACTTTTCTGGCTGACAATCTGAGCGATTTTGCATACACAGATGTGAGTGAACCTTAATAATATGAATATATCAAATGGAGAAAACTAGGCATCCAAACGCATAATAAATCAGATTTATCAATGTGTTTACATTAAATGCCACATTTATGACGCCCCTACAATTTTTCTTCTAATACACTGTGTGCAGAATTATTAGGCAAGTTGTATTTTAGAGGATTATTTTTACTATTGATCAACAACTATGTTCTCAATCAACCCAAAAGACTCATAAATATCCAAGGTTAATATTTTTGGAAGTTGGAGTGTTTTTTTTTTTAGATTTGGCTATCTTTGGAGAATATCTGTTTGTGCAGGTAACTATTACTGTGCAGAATTATTAGGCAACTTAATAAAAACCAAATATAATCCCATCTCTCTTGTTTATTTTCACCAGGTAAACCAATATCAGTGCACAAAATGTAGAAATAAACATTTCTGACATGCAAAAACAAAAACCAAAAAAATTAGTGATCAATATAGCCACCTTTCTTTATGATGACACTCAACAGCCTTCCATCCATAGATTCTGTCAGTTGCTTGATCTGTTTTCGATCAACATTGCGTGCAACTGCCACCAGAGCCTCCCAGACACTGTTCCGAGAGGTGTACTGTTTTCCCTCCCTGTAGATCTCACATTTTATGATGGACCACAGGTTCTCTATGGGGTTCAGATCAGGTGAACAAGGGGACCATGTCATTATTTTTTCTTCTTTTAGACCTTTACTGGCCAGCCACGCTGTGGAGTAGTTGGATGCATGTGATGAAGCATTGTCAAGCATGAAAATCATGTTTTTCTTGAACGATACCGACTTCTTCCTGTACCACTGCTTGAAGAAGTTGTCTTTCAGAAACTGGCAGTAGGTCTGGGAGTTGAGCTTCACTTCATCCTCAACCCAAAAAGGTCCGACAAGTTCATCTTTGATGATACCAGCCCATACCAGTACCCACCTCCACCTTGTTGGCGTCTGAGTCGGAGTGGAGCTCTCTGCCCTTTATTGGTCCAGCCTCTGGCCCATCCATCTGGCCCATCAAGAGTCACCCTCATTTCATCAGTCCATAAAACCTTTGAAAAATCAGTCTTAAGACATTTCTTGGCCCATTCTTGACGTTTTATCTTATGTTTCTTGTTCAAAGGTGGTCGTTTTTCAGCCTTCCTTACCTTGGCCATGTCCCTGAGTATCGCACACCTTGTGCTTTTTGATACTCCAGTAACGTTGCAGCTCTGATATATGGCAAAACTGGTGGCGAATGGCATCTTGGCAGCTTCACGCTTGATTTTCCTCAATTCATGGGCAGTTATTTTGAGCCTTTTTTGGCCAACATGCTTCTTGCGACCCTGTTGGCTATTTGCCATGAAACGCTTGATTATTCGGTGATCACGCTTCAAAAGTTTGGAAATTTCAAGACTGCTGCCTCCCTTTGCAAGACATCTCACAATTTTGGACTTTTCAGAGCCCGTCAAATCTCTCTTCTGACCCATTTTGCCAAAGGAAAGGAAGTTGCCTAATAATTAAGCACACCTTATATAGGGTGTTGATGTCATTAGACAACACCCTTCCTCATTACAGAGATGCAGATCACCAGATTTACTTCATTGGTAGTTGGCTCTCAAGCCTATGCAGCTTGGAGTAGGACAACATGTATAAAAAATATCGAAGTGATCAAAATACGCATTTGCCTAATAATTCTGCACGCGGTGTATATATGAATAGCCTTGGCTTCAAATTTATATTGATTTTCCTCCTGTAAAGTTGGGATACATCACCACCACATGGCTAAAACATATATATACATATATACAGTATATATATATATATATATATATATATATATATATATATATATGTATAAATATATATATATATATATGTATACAAATATATATGTATACAATCCCAATTTTAAAAAACAAAAATTGTGGCCCTGTCCCAAGTAAAAAAGAAAACAAAAGTGGAATAATTTGGCAATCACTTAAGCACTTATAGCCATGTTTTAATCACAGCAGGATGTAGAGTAAATATCTGAAATTTAGAAAGCTAGACATTTTTCCATTTCATTCATTCCATTTAATTTGATAAAATATAAACTCATTTAGAAATTGATGGCAGCAAGACATCTTAAGACATTTCAAAAAAGTTTTGACTGGGTTTACAAAAGGCTCAAAAACTAAGTGGTACTAATGAAAATAGCTGGAAGGTGAATTTTCAACTAAGTCCCATGTCTGTGTAAAAAAAGATCATGTTAGAGAGGCAGAGTCAATGAAAAGCAAAGATGGTCAGAGGATCACCAATCTGTGAATAACTGCATCTAAAAATTGTAAATCATTTACAGAAAAATATTCCTTAACCTAAAATTACAAAGACTTTTAATATCCCATCTACAGTACATAATATCATCAAAATATTCAGAGAAATCCATATGCACAAGGAACAAGACAAATGGTCAATATTGGATTCTTGTGATCTACGGGACCTCAGTAGGCACTGTATTAAAAGCAGGTATAATTAAGTCATGCAAAACACTGCATGGGCTCATCAATACTTCCAGGAATCATTGTCTTTGAACACAGTTCACCGTACAATACATAAATGTAAGGTAAAGCTCTATAATGCAGAAAAATAGACATATTAAGTCAATCCAGAAACGCTGCTGTCTTCCCTGGTCCAAAGCTTATTTAAATTGCACTTCAGCAAAAAATGGAAAACTGTTCTGTAGTTAGATGAATCCAAATTTGATTCTTTTTGTTTAATTCTTTATGGAAACGACAGGTTGTGTGTCCTGCCGACTCAAAGGAGGTGGAATCATTCAGCTTACTATCAGTGCACAGTTTAAAAGCCTGCTTGTCTGATTGTATGAGGATACATTAGTGCCTATGGCATGGGCAGCTTGCTCATCTTGAAAGGCACTATCAATGCTGAGTATTTTATATGGTGGTTTTAGAAAAACATTTGCTCTCATCCAGACATTGTCTATTTCAGGGAAGGGCTTGCACATCTCAGCAATACAATGCTAAACCACATACTACATCCATCACAGCAGCATGACTTCGCAGAAGAGTTTGGATGATGAACTGACTGCCTCCAGTCCAAATCTTTCACCAATATAAAACATAAAACATTTAGTGAACTATGAAATGAAATATTCGGCAAAGAAGTCTCAGGACAATTGAGCAGCTAGATTCTTAAATCAGATAAAAATGGATCAATATTCCTCTCCCAAAACTCCAACAATTGGTCTCCTCACTTCCCAGACAATTAGACAGTTGTAATAAGAAGAGGTGATGCTATACAATGGTAGACATGGTCCTATCCCTACTGGTTTGAGATGAGTTGCTGCTATCAATTTCTAACAGAGTTAATTATTTCAAATGAAATGGAAAAATATCAAACTTTCAACTTTCTGACATGCTCTGTATCCTAAGTTCTGTGAAAAAAATTATGGGTATAAGAGATTTCCAAATCATTGCATTCTTGTTTTGTTTACATTTTATACAGCGCCCCAATTTTTCTTTTAGAATTGAGGTTGTATATACAGTGGTGGCCAAAAGTATTGGCACCCCTGCAATTCTGTCAGATAATACTCAGTTTCTTCCTGAAAATGATTGTAATCACAAATTCTTTGGTCTTATTATCTTCATTTAATTTGCTTGCAGGGAAAAAACACAAAAGAGAATGAAGCAAAAATCAAATCATTGATCATTTCACACAAAACTCCAAAAATGGGCCAGACAAAAGTATTGGCACCCTCAGCCTAATACTTGGTTGCACAACCTTTAGCCAAAATAACTGCGAACAACCGCTTCCGGTAACCATCAATGAGTTTCTTACAATGTTCTGCTGGAATTGTAGACCATTCTTCTTTGGCAAACTGCTCCAGGTCCCTGATATTTGAAGGGTGCCTTCTCCAAACTGCCATTTTGAGATCTCTCCACAGGTGTTCTATGGGATTCAGGTCTGGACTCATTGCTGGCCACCTTAGAAGTCTCCAGTGCTTTCTCTCAAACCATTTTATAGTGCTTTTGGAAGTGTGTTTTGGGTCATTGTCCTGCTGGAAGACCCACGACCTCTGAGGGAGACCCAGCTTTATCACACTGGGCCCTACATTATGCTGCAAAATTTGTTGGTAGTCTTCAGACTTCATAATGCCATGCACACTGTCAAGCAGTCCAGTGCCAGAGGCAGCAAAGCAACTCCAAAACATCAGGGAACCTTCGCCATGTTTGACTGTAGGGACCGTGTTCTTTTCTTTGAATGCCTCTTTTTTTTTCCTGTACACTCTATGTTGAGGCTTTTTCCCAAAAAGCTCTACTTTTGTCTCATCTGACCAGAGAACATTCTTCCAAAACGTTTTAGGCTTTCTCAGGTAAGTTTTGGCAAACTCCAGCCTGGCTTTTTTATGTCTCGGGGTAAGAAGTGGGGTCTTCCTGGGTATCCTACCATTCAGTCCCTTTTCATTCAGACGCCGACAGATAGTACGGGTTGACACTGTTGTACCCTCGGACTGCAGGGCAGCTTGAACTTGTTTGGATGTTAGTCGAGGTTCTTTATCCACCAAACGCACAATCTTGCGTTGAAATTAATGTTGAGCGAACATGCTCGACACTGCTCGGTACTCGCCCGAGCATCACGCTACTCGGGATGTTTGGCGAGCACCGAGCATTTCCGGGTTACTCGGGCGGGAGCTCGGGTCTCCGCCCTGCATATTTGGCGCTCTTTACAGAGCCAATGAACATGCAGGGATTGCAGCCAGTCACTGTAATGCCGCAGCCATGTTGTTTGTGGGCATTACAGTGATTGGCTGGCCGCACAGCGTCACCTCGAGTATTTAAAACCGGGCGCTGCCATCTTGGACACAGTCACTCCGGATCAGACAGTGTAGGGACAGCGCTGCTGATTTAGGGAGAGATATATCCTGCAAAATAGTTAGTGTAGGGTCTGTAAAGGCTGCCAGATCAAACAAACAGTCCTTCTCAGGACTAATATCCATCCCAGGTATATCAGGCAGGCAGGCAGGCAGGCTGTATAGGAGACGCAGTGGTTATACCAGTAAACGCTGCATTACAGTCCTGTGTGCTGCTCCTGTTGCTGAAATTGCTGGACTTAGCTCCAGGTCCCGGGGGCCAGGAAAAATCCTTTTTTTTAATCTAAATCCTCTTTTTTTTTTCCTCCTTCACAATGTACAAATACCCATCTTATTAACCTTTTGGTGCCCCCCCCAAAAAAAGTGTGCCTCTGATTTTTCAGACACAAATATATCTGTTGAAAATAGTCTGGTGTATGCCAGAGAAACAGAAGTGTGGTTTTGCAGTTCTATGGGCCATTTGTATAAAAAAAAACAGTTTGAGTGTGTCGCTCACTGTTCAGCCGCAAATATATATATATATTTTAAAAAGCCTGGTATACACCAGTAAATTATTACTGTGGTTTTGATGTTCCACGGTAAAACATCTCTATTATCCTGTTTTTGGCATTTTTTGCTGTATAAAAATAATAATAGTGTCTCCCTGATTTTTCAGACACAAATATATCTGTTGAAAATAGTCTGGTGTAGGCCAGAGAGACAGAAGTGTGCTTTTGCTGTTCCACGGTAAAAAATCTCTATTATCCTGCTTTTTGCATTTTTTGCTGTAAAAAAAAAAAAAAATAGTGTCTCCCTGATTTTTCAGACACAAATATATCTGTTGAAAATAGTCTGGTGTAGGCCCGAGAAATACAAGTGTGGTTTTGCAGTTCCACGGTACAAACCTCTGTATTATCCACTTTTGGGCCATTTGTATCTAAAAAAAACAGTTTGAGTGTGTCGCTCACTGTTCAGCCGCAAATATATATATATTTTAAAAAGCCTGGTATACACCAGTAGATTATAACTGTGGTTTTGCTGTTCCACGGTAAAAATCTCTATTATTCAGGTTTTGGTAGTTTTTTCCGTAAAGAAAAACAGTAGTGTCTCCTGACTGTTGTGACACAAAAATATATCTGTTGAAAATAGTCTTGTGTAGGCCCAACATCCCAGTGTGGTTTCGCAGTTCCACGGGTCAAATCGCTGTACTATCCAGTTTTGGGCCTTTGGTATCTAAAAAAAAAGCAGTATGAGTGTGTCGCTCACTGTTCAGCCGCAAATATCTCTATTTAAAAAAGTGTGGTATACCCCAGTAAACAATAACTGTGGTTTTCCTCTTCCACGTTTCTAATCTACTCTTTATTACCCTTTTTCCATTGATAGTGCAAGTGTAAGCTATTTTACTTCATTTACAATGGGCAAGGCGCGTGGCAAGGGACGTGGAAGTGGACGTTCTGGTGATGGTTTGTGCAGAGGACAGGGCCGTGGCCAAGGTGAAAATGTGCCACAACCAACAGCCACATCTTCTCGCTCCCACTTCTTGACCGAATTACTAGGGAAGCACAGAACAACACCAGTATTGAGAACTGATCAGTGTGAACAGGTTATAAATTGGATAGCAGACAATACTTCCAGTTACCTGGGCACCACCACCTCCGGTCTGTCTTCCACACGGTCAACTCTTAGTAGCCGTGAGTCTCGACCGCATACTCCTCCTCACCCTGATGCTCCTTCCTCCCACCATGCCGAGTGTCGTCAGACAGCAAGTGATCCCACACTTGGACACTCTGAAGAGCTGTTCACTGGTCCATTTCCATATTTGGGCCCCTCGCCTGATACGCTTGAAGTGGTGGAAGAGGAGATCCCATGTTGCGATGCCCAAATATTTGAACAGCCACGGCCACAGGAAGTCGACGTTGGCAATCTGTCACAAGAGGTGGACGATGACGAGACACAATTGCCAGGAAGTGAGGAGGAGGATCGTGGTGCGCAAGTGGAAGAGGAGGTGGTGGTGGATGATCTAGTAACTGACCCAACGTGGAAGGAGTACATGCAGAGTGAGGCCAGCAGCACACAGGGGGAGGGAGGCAGAGTACCCCAACAGGCAGGAAGAAGCAGTGTGGTGGCCGCAGACAGAAAGCAGGCAACTGTTCCCCGTAACACCAACACGAGGGACGTTGCCAGTACAAGCGGTAGGTCTTCCAGAGTCTGGAATTTTTTTAAAGACTCTGCTGATAACCCCAAAAAGGCCATATGTTCCACCTGCCATGCCAGCATCAGCAGGGGTGACAAAACTACCAGCCTGACCACCACCAGCATAATCAGGCACATGGCAGCAAAGCACCCGACTTTGTGGGGCGAAACCCAGGGTCCACGACCAGTGTCAGCGGGTGTCACCACTGCTTCTTCCACTGTTGTGCGTGCAATAGAACCCCCTGTTGTGTGTGCAAGGCAATCCCCTGTCCATACTGCATGTAAAGATGCCCCCTCCTCTCAGTCTTCACTTGTTATGGCAGTTTCTCAAGAAACAGCATCAACGTCCACGTCCCACCGCAGCGTTCAATTGTCCATATCCCAGACCTTTGAACGAAAGCGGAAATTCGCAGCTAACGCCCCACAGGCCACAGTCCTAAATTCACACATTTCATGACTGCTTGCATTGGAAATGCTGCCTTTTAGGCTGGTGGAGACGGAATCCTTCCGCAGTCCCCAGCCGACACTATTTTGCCCGGTGTGCCATCCCTGCACTACATAAGCACGTGTCCCAAAGCATCTGCCGTGCCCTCAAGAACGCAGTTACTGGGAGAGTCCACCTGACAACGGACACGTGGACAAGTGCTTGTGGCCAGGGACGGTACATCTCTCTGACGGCACACTGGGTAAACATAGTCGAAGCCAGGACCCAATCGGACCTTGGGACGGAACACATCCTCCCCACACCGAGGATTGCGGGCCCTATGTCAGTCAGAGTTGCCCCCACAGTGTGCAGCTCCTGCGCATCCTCCTCCTCCTCCTCATGTTCAGCCTCCATCTCAGATATCACCACATCAGTTACAAGCTGGAAGCATTGCAGTACTGCCTCCACCAAGCGGCAACAGGCTGTGCTGAAACTCATAAGCTTAGGTGATAAACCTCACACTGCTTGTGAGTTGTGGACAGCTGTGAAAGAGCAGGCAGATCTGTGGCTGAGACCGCTGAACCTACATCCCAGCATGGTCGTGTGTGACAATGGCCGTAACCTGGTGGCGGCTCTGAGGCGAGGTGAGATCACACACGTACCATGCCTGGCTCATGTGCTTAGCCTCGTGGTTCAGTGGTTTCTTAAATCGTACCCCGAGTTGCCAGATCTGCTCGTGAAAGTACGCCGCCTGTCAGCTCATTTTCGCAAGTCGGCTACAGCTTCCGCCGCCCTTGCTGTGTTGCAGCAGCGTTTGCAGCTTCCGGCACACCGACTGGTGTGTGATGTCCCCACACGTTGGAACTCTACCCTCCACATGTTGCAAAGGATTTGTGAGCAGAAGAGAGCAGTTGTGGAGTACCAGCTGCAACAAGGCCGTCGATATTCAGGTCAGACTCCACACATAAGACCTCAGGAGTGGACCTGGATGTCTGACATATGTACCATCCTGACAAACTTTGAGGAGGCCACCAAGATGGTGAGTGGCGATGACGCCATCATTAGTGTCAGCATCCCACTTGTCTGTCTTTTGCAACGCTCTCTGCAGAGAATTAAAGAGGAGGCATTGCAGCCAGAGTATGATGAGATGGATCAAGAAGCCGTAGCGGGCGATTACACACAGCCCAGCCTCATCTCATCCCAACGTGCATTGGGGGACAATGAGGGAGAGGAGGAGGAGGAGGAGGAGGAGGAAGAACAGGAGCTGCTATCATGCGTTGTAGACGGTAGTACCTGTACAAGTGTCATACCGTCGGTTCAGCGTGGGTGGCCTGAGGACAGGGGGGAGGAGGAAGAGGAGGAGGAGGAGGAGAGCATGGTCAGTTGTCATCTTGGTGAGGACACGGAAATCTTGCCCGTTACCAGTCTGGCACGCATGGCTGACTTTATGTTACTCTGCCTTAACCCTGACCCTCGCGTTGTCAAAATGTTGGGTGACAGTCATTACTGGTTGGTGATACTTGTAGACCCCCGCTACAAGGAGAACTTTCACTCTCTTATTCCTGAGGTGGAGAGGTCTACAAAAATGGGGCAATACCAGAAGGCCCTTGCTGCAGAACTCTTAAAAAAATCCCATCTGAACACGCTAGCGGCAGAGGACACAGTTCGTTGCCCAACCAAGGCGTACAGGCGAGAGAGATGCAACTCCAATCCAGTAGAGGCAGGGGAACACTGTCAACATTCTGGGACAGTTTTCTGACACCCGCCCAGCTTACAGGCCCTGAGGCGCGGGGTACTCTCACAAGGAGTGGAAAGTTTCAAAAGATGGTGAGGGAGTACCTTGCCGATCGTACCAGCGTCCTCCGTGATTCCTCTGTGCCTTTTAATTATTGGGTATCCAAGCTGGACACTTGGAATGAACTCGCTCTGTACGCCTTGGAGGTCCTGGCCTGCCCTGCCGCTAGCGTGTTATCGGAGCGTGTTTTTAGTGCCACTGGGGGAATTATAACTGATAAGTAGTGTTGAGCCACCCCCGTAGTGTTCGAGTTCGGTTCGGTTCGTCGAACACCCGTGTGTTCGCCGAACTGTTCGTCGAACTGTTCGTCGAACACCTTCGAACACCGTTAAAACCAATGGCAGGCAAACAAAAACACATAGAAACACATAGAAAACACCTTCAAAGGTGTCCAAAAGCTGACAAACTGCTCAGAAGACACAACTAACACATGGAAAAGTGACAAGTACATATAGTCATGCGAAAAGAAAAGAGGTGGAGGAGTAAAAGGAGGGGGAGACACAGATATAGGCATGTCATGCCCTTCTAAAATTCAAAAAGTGAGAAGCCGAGGCGGCCAGTCCGCTCCTGCCCGTGCCACCTCCGTGTCGCCGGGTTTGTGCCAGAGCCGCGGTGAACCCTGACGGCCAGCCCCCCTCTCCCAATACTGGTGCCTGTCCGCTGGTGGGTCGAGAGAGCCCCCCTGTGGTGGAGGCAGCTCTAAGCTTTTTAATTTAAATTGTCCCTCTAATTTGAATGAATACACTTTAAATCCATTTACAAGGATCTATTGGAGGGCAAGTCTCATGCCAGCAGCCGCGTAATTCCAGCTCCAGTAGCGTCCACTAAAGCTGCTGCAGTTAAAAAGCTTTTATAAGGATCGAGCTCGGCTGTCCACCGCAAGGCATCCTAGTGCCAGTCCCAGCCCCTATGCCTTGGGGTGCCTCCTGATGCTCTTCACTAAGTATCCCGTGGTCCCGAAGCATTTCCTTTGAAAAAATTAAGTGTCCAAACTACAGGTGGTGTAGCTTGCTTAACAGCCGGGATAATCCGCTGACTAGCAGACACTGCTACTAGGCACAAAGTATTTCCTGGGCTAGATGCAGTTAAAAATTTGTAAGTAGATACTCTCGTTGGATGCTGAGAAAGCATTCCATAGAGTCTCCTGGCACGCCATATATGATTCTCTTAAAAAGCTTGGGGTAGGGGTCTAGGGGACCCTTTTATAGCCAAAATCACGGCCCTGTATCACAATACGTCACCTAGGCTGAAGATAAATGGAACTGTAGCACCGAGGGCTCGGTTGCTACAGACGTATTGCACCTCACCCAGAGGTGTGATATCTCACTCTCAGATAAGGATGGAGTGTGGATCAGGACCCGACACCTGCATGCATTACACCACATTGCCGTGGGGCAGGGCGACCAATATGCCCCTGAGATGGGCACGACAGTCCCTGTCCCTGGCTGGAGTGGGGGGAGGGAACACTGAGGAAGGGGAACCCTGCAGTGCAGGAGCAGGGAGGAAGCAGTTCCTGGGTGCATTGAGAAGGGAGTATAAAAGGTGGGCACCATCTTAGTTCAGTGCAGAGAAGTCTGAGCAGAAGTGGCAGGGAGCAGGGGCTCTGCATGAGCTCTGCTCCGGAGGCGGGCCTAGTAACAGAGGCCCAGGCCTGCAAGAGGGAGAAGGAAGGAAGAGGAGCGGAGAAGGCTCCAGGAACGAGGAATGAAGGGATCCCAGGGGTGCGGACGGGCGAGTCGCCACCGCACGCCCGAATCCACCTGCGTGGAGGGGTCAGGCCAAAGGGGGAGACCGGTCCCCGAACTAGTGGAGGCAGGAAACGACCCTCAGCTAGAAACCGGAGGCTCTGACATTTTATGTGGCGCAGCTCCTTGCTCCACCCGCTAGGAAGGCACTACATAGGGTCAGGGAAACTGGCGCCAAGTTTACCAAGAGGAGGCCCGAGGCAGCCGGACAGAAGTGTTGGTAAGAAAGGCCAGACAAAGGACACACAAAGGGGGTCCTGTGAAGCGCTCCAAAGTTATCTGGGAGTTGTCTGAGCCCCTCACCTGGTGAGCACAGTACGACGTGGGCAGCCGTTACCTGCAGACGTGGTCTGGATAATAAGAACTGTGAGTAAAGGCCCTGAACTGCATCACTGACTCCGTGTTGTTACTGCTGCTGCCCTGCACCATCACCCCCATCCTCCGCATACACTGCCCTGAGGCTATACTCCTCCCGTGGGGAGTTATGCTACGCTCTGCTGCACCCACAACACCAGCCTTAGCGGTCTGCCCTGTAGCGGCGGTTCACTCTGACCGCAATCCACGGGTGGCGTAGTCGGACATTTAAACATCAAAACCACATAAATAGTTCCGCCACTGGTTTGACCGCCCTGAGCCACGGAACCGGATCGCCGCCACGAAGACTACAACCACCAGCATCCACCAAAAAGTGTCCGGCTCCGGGTGTCCCAAGGCCCAGGGGGTGCGTCAGAACATTTTCATCACCTTTCACAATCACCAATGGGACAAGGCAGGGATGTCCTCTGTCCCCTCTCTTATACATCCTAGTGACGGAGCACCTGCTCTCATCAATTCGCCATAACCCCAATATTAGGTGGATTGAGGTGGGAGGCACCGAGTACAAGTGCTCTCTATTTGCTGATGATGTCCTAGTATATATCACTCAATCACATATATCCATCCCTGCTGTTATGGCTGAAATAGATCACTTTGTTACATGGTAAAATTTTAAAATCAATGCAGCGAAGTCTGAGGCCCTCGATGTCTCCCTCCCTAAATCCATATAGGATTCCATCCAGTCCAACTTTCCCTTTGCCTGGCCCTCACAGGGTATCAAATACTTAGGAATTCCTATTCATAGAGACCTCTCCCATCTATGTTATCTTAATTTTGGGCCCTTTATTGAACAATTCCATACAGACCACGGTTGGCAAGTTAGAACTGTAAGATTCACTACGTGAACCACTGGTGTTTTGTGGAAAAGCACATGTACACCGCGTTCCAAATTATTATGCAAAAAGTGTTTAGGAGTGATAAGGGAAGAATTTGTTTGTTTGTCAGTTAAACTCATTGATGGTGATGTGTGTCAGGGCTCTTTATATCACTGTAAGCAATTGCAGACACCTGTGCTAATTAGTTTGGCAGGTGTGTCCAATGAAAGGCAAGACTACTTAAGAAGGCTCTCTCACATTATTAAGCAGCCTACATTTTCTGCCAAAATGGGAAAGAAAAAGGATGTGTCGGCTGCTGAGAAGCAACAAATTGTGGAGTGTTTAGGTCAAGGCATGACTACAATCAACATTGTGCGATGATCAGGATGAAGTGTCTTGGCAATCAAGAAGTATGTAGCTGATTCACAGTACACACGTGTGTGTGCTGATAAGGGCAAATTGAGGACTCTTTCCTACAGGCAATTACGTCAGGTTGAAACAGCAGCGGCAAAAAAGCCTTGTCATAGCAGCAGACAAGTTTTTGAAGCTGCTTGTGCCTCCAACGTCCCCCGAACAACAAGATGCAGGGTCCTTCAGAGGTTTGCAGCTGTGCATATGCCATCCTGTCGACCTCCTCTATCCACTTCACACAAGCAGAAACGGCTCCAGTGGGCCAAACATTACATGAAGACTGATTTCAAAACTGTTTTGTTCACGGATGAGTGCCGTGCAGCGCTCGATGGTCCAGATGAATGGAGTGGAGGATGGCTGGTTGATGGACACCCCACGCAAACACGGCTACAGCGCCAACAAGGAGGAGGTGGAGTAATGTTTTGGGCTGGAATCATGGGGAGAGAGATTGTCGGCCCCTTTAGGATCCCTGAAGGCGCTAAAGATGAACTCCATAATGTATGTGGATTTTCTCAAACAGCACTTCCTGCCATGGTTCAAGAAGAAGAACCGTGTATTTCACAGCAAGATCATTTTTCTGCATGATAATGCACCATCTCATGCTGCACATAAAACATCTGCATCTCTGGCTGATATGGGCATAAAAGGGGACAAACTTATGGTGTGACCCCCATGCTCCCCTGACCTCTACCCCATTCAGAACCTTTGGAGCATCATTAAAAGGAGTGTCTATGATGGCGGGAGGCAGTTCACATCTAAGCAACAGCTCTGGGAGGGTATTCTGTCCTCATGCAAAACAATTGAAGCAGAAACCATCCAAAACCTGACAAATTCAATGGACGAGAGAGTTCAGAAGCTCCTTTCGAACAAGGGGTCCTATGTGAAAATGTAACATCACCTAGAATAAAGTTTTGAGTTGAAAACTGTTTGATTTCAGTTTCTAACAACCTGCTAATGCTTATAATTTCAAAAATGACCATTTTTTTGGTCTTTATTAAAATGAAAAGGTTGATCGAAAAGTTTGGGGGATCTAAGAGTGTGGCAACCCAGTAGTCATGATTACTTCGAATTCTGACAATATGAGGGTCATGCTGCAGGTAGTGCAGCAAGAAGGCACTTATGTGTCTTGCGCATCTCGGAGCCCCAAAATTATTTTCCGGGCTAGATGCAGCTAAAAATTATTTTTAATTTTAAATCTGGTGAAGCTTATTATAGATGGCCTAATAGGATCAGTGCTGCACACTGCTACAAAGCCCAAATTATTTTCCAGTCAAGATACAGATAAACATGATTAGTAATTTGAAAGCTTAAAACGGTTGGTAGGGTGATTTTAACCAATCATCAAGCTTTTACTCTCCCCAGGATGACACAGGGGTAGAAAAGTCGTTTCGGATCCATGATTTGTTCATCTTTATGAACGTGAGTCTGTCTACATTATCAGTGGAGAGCCGCGTGCGCTTATCTGTCAGCACACCACCAGCAGCGCTGAACACACGTTCAGACAGAACGCTGGCTGCGGGGCATGACAAGATCTCCAAGGCGTAAGTGGCTAGCTCCGGCCATTTATCCAGATTGGAAGCCCAAAAAGAGCAAGGGTCCAGTGACACAGTCGTGGCTTCAATGTTTACTTGGAGATACTCCTGTACCATCGTCTCTAGGCGTTGACTATGTGTCAGACTTCTTGTCTCCTGTGGCCTTGCAAAGGATGGGCTAAAAAAGTGGTGAAATGATTCCGCAAAATTGATGTTACCAGCAGATACTGTGGTTCTGTTACGGTTTGAGTGCTGAACACTTGACGGTCCCACGGTTGGCAAGTTGGAACTGTGAGATTCACTACGTGCACCACTGGTATTTTGTGGAAAAGCACATGTAAGATTCTGCAACAGTCTCTGCTGATACTCCTGCATGCGTGCATCCCTTTCTATGGCAGGAATAATTTCTGCAAATTTACTTTTGTACCGGGGATCTAACAGTGTGGCAACCCAGTAGTCAGGATTATTTCTAATTCTCACAATTCGAGGGTCATGTTGCAGGTAGTGCAGCAAGAAGGCACTCATGTGTGTTGCGCATCCAGGAGCACCAAGTCCCTGTTGTGTTGGTGGCGAGGTAACAATCATGCTTCCTTCCTCTGTCCTCTCCCCCCAACCTCGCACAACAGAAATGTGATCAAGGTCTCCCTCATCTGATGAGTCTTCCATCAGTTCGTCCTCCACTTCTTCCTGGGCTCCTGCACCTTCCTCACTAGTTTGGCTGCTACCATGCGCCCTGGTAAAACCATCTCCCCCACCCTCACATGCCTGCCGCCTTGGTGCTGCCGACCGTCTGGACCTTGCAGATGTTAGCCCTTCCGCATACAACTCCTCCTCCTCTACTTCCTCCACCTCCTCTTGTGCCACCACCTGACTCCGAATTCTGTTTAACATGTGCTCCAGCATGTAAATCACCGGAATAGTCATGCTGATAATGGCATCGTCAGCACTAAACATCTTCGTCGCCATTTCAAAACTGTGCAGAAGGGTGCATAGGTTCCTGATCTGAGACCACTCCTCCAGCGTGATTTGCCCCACCTCTGAATCTCGTTGGCCCAGGCTATACGTCAGAACGTATTGCACCAGGGCTTGTCGGTGCTGCCACAGTCGCTGCAACATGTGCAGAGTTGAATTCCACCGGGTAGGCACATCGCATTTTAGCCGGTGAAGTGGCAGGCCCAACGACTTCTGTAGAGATGTAAGTCGCTGAGCTGCGGGATGCGAACGGCGGAAGTGAGCACACAGCGACCGTGCCCTCTGCAGAAGGCCATCTAGTCTGGGATAGTGGGCTAAAAATTGCTGGACAACCAGGTTCAACACGTGAGCCATACAAGGCACGTGTGTGACATTGCCCCGGCGAAGGGCCGCACCCAGGTTTGCAGCATTGTAGCACACGGCCTTCCCTGGTTTCAGGTCCAGTGGAGACAACCATTCATGAAATTGGTTCTCCAGAGCTGACCACAACTCCTCAGCTGTGTGACTCACATTTCCCAGACATTTCAATGTAAAAACCGCCTGATGACGTTGAGCCCTACTGCCAGCATAGTAAGGAGGTGTGCAGGATCCCTTCTGCGCAGTTAGAAAGCTTGTGGCATGACCAGACAGGCTTTGGGTGCAGGTGGAAGACCGAGAGGAGGTTGAGGAGGCAGAAGCAGTGGAGGAACTTTGACATAAAGAGGATTGACGCACAACTCGTGGGGACGGCAAGACTTGGACAGCAGCCCCTTGTCCTGCTGTCACCATAGTTACCCAGTGCCCAGTCAGCGACATGTAACGCCCCTGTCCATGCCTACTCGTCCAAGTGTCTGTGGTGAAATGCACCCTGTCACACACAGAGTTTCTCAAAGAAGCGGTGATGTTGTGTGCGACATGCTGGTGGAGCGCAGGCACACCTTTCTTTGAGAAGTAGTGCCGACTGGGCATCTGGTACTGGGGCACTGCGACGGACATAAGGTCTCGAAAATCCTCTGTGTCCACCAGGCGGAAAGGCAGCATTTCTGTAGCCAAGAGCTTGCAGATGGTGAAATTCAACCTCATAGCTTTCTCATGGCTAGGAGGAAATGGTCTTTTACTTGTCCACATCTGAGGGACCGAGGGCTGGCTATTGTGCTTAGACGGGGTTGATAAGGGTGTCCCCGGCAAACTGCCGGTCTGTGAGGAAGATGCAGGCGGACATGTTAGGTTGCCTTGATCCAAAGGTGGTGCTATCGATGTCGGACAGCGCTCAACACCAGCTGGTGTTACCACCTCCAAAGAAAATGATGACCTGCCAATCACGCTGGCTGTTGCGGGTAAAGAGGTGGCAGGTCTGCGCCCCAAAACAGGTGTGACTGCTGTCCCCCCAGTCACAGAGGATGAAGAGGCCGCGGATGCACAAGATATGGCAGACGGTGATTGGCCCGGCCGGCTAGGCCGCATTGTAGCACACTGAGCTTCCCACTGCAACTTATGCTTCATGTCCATGTGCCGGTTCATGCATGAAGTACTCAAACTATGTATTTTTTGGCCTCTACTTAGCTTTTGCTGACAAATGTTACAGATAACACGAGTTGGGTCATCTTTATCGATCTGAAAAAATGCCCAGGCTATGCAAGGCTTAGCACCCATGCGACCTGAAGAGCCACCACGACTTGTGGTGAGAGGCAGAGTTGTGTTTGAGGATGCAGTTGTTGATGTGCTTCCAGTACTACGTCTCTGTCCAGGAAGGCGCAACCTGACCTCGTCGTCACTAGCATCTTCCTCCACCTCCTCTGCTGACCTCATCTCTTGGCTGACTGTGGGTTGACAGTAAGTGGGATCTCCGACCTCATCATCATCACCCTGTGCGTTATCACACCCGTCGTCCTCAGAGCCAACCTGTTCCTGCCCTGACAAAAAACTAAAGTTGTCGCTCCAATCAGGTATTTGAGTCTTATCATCGTCTTCCTCATTGTCTCCACCAACAGGAGTTACAGTTTGGGAATGAGGGTCTACATTATGGTCAGAACCTTCTGCGTCTGGTCCTGGATCCGACTCATAAAGATTCTGGGCATCAGTGCAGATCATTTCCTCGTCTGGATTCACAGAAGCGCTGGAGTCGACCTCTGATTCCCAGGCTATAGTATGAGTAAACAGCTCTGCAGACTCAACCATCTGTTCTACCTCATACTCAGACGGGCAGCTGGAGATTTGGGAGCTGTGAGGAAGCAAGTGCGATTTGGGTGACACCTTTGAGGACTGGAGTATTTGTGATGTTGAAGTTGATGTGGAGGAGAGCCCACTTAAAGGAGCACTTGATATCCGTTGAAGCACCTGCTGTTTTTGTGCCTCATCTGGAATTTGTAGCGATTGGCGTGGCCGTAAGAAAGGGATCTTATCACATTGTCCGCTAAAAGAAGTAGACATTTTAGTTTGGCTGGAAGATGGTCTTTCTTCTGCACCTACCCCACGGACACAACCTTTTTTCCCCTTCCCAACACGCCTATTCCCCTTTCCACCAGCAGCAGGCCTTTTTCCACTCATTTTGGTGGTTAACTAATTCACAACTCTGGAGTTGTTTGCACAAAAAAACAATGGATGGTAAGC
The DNA here is from genome assembly GCF_046119375.1 of Phyllobates terribilis. Classification (NCBI taxonomy): domain Eukaryota; kingdom Metazoa; phylum Chordata; class Amphibia; order Anura; family Dendrobatidae; genus Phyllobates; species Phyllobates terribilis. The sequence goes on along the minus strand of NW_027362763.1, from coordinate 453,105,115 downwards.
GAGCAGAGCTGAGTGGCCAAACTGTGGTATTAGGCCAAAACTATTGGCTGGGCTAGATGCAGAAAAAAATTATTTTTAATTTGCAACCTGATGGAGGTCAGTATAGATGGACTAATAGAACAAGTCCCACACGCTGCTAGAAGCCCAAATATTTTTTCAGAGATAAATGAAGAAAAAAATTATTTTTAATTTGCAACCTGATGGAGGTCAGTATAGATGGACTAATAGACCAAGTCCCACACACTGCTAGAAGCCCAAATATTTTTTCAGAGCTAGATGCAGAAAAAAATTATTTTTAATTTGCAACCTGATGGAGGTCAGTATAGATGGACTAATAGACCAAGTCCCACACACTGCTAGAAGCCCAAATATTTTTTCAGAGCTAGATGCAGAAAAAAATTATTTTTAATTTGCAACCTGATGGAGGTCAGTATAGATGGACTAATAGACCAAGTCCCACACACCGCTAGAAGCCCAAATATTTTTTCAGAGCTAGATGCAGAAAAAAATTATTTTTAATTTGCAACCTGATGGAGGTCAGTATAGATGGACTAATAGACCAAGTCCCACACACTGCTAGAAGCCCAAATATTTTTTCAGAGCTAGATGCAGAAAAAAATTATTTTTAATTTGCAACCTGATGGAGGTCAGTATAGATGGACTAATAGACCAAGTCCCACACACCGCTAGAAGCCCAAATATTTTTTCAGAGCTAGATGCAGAAAAAAAATATTTTTAATTTGCAACCTGATGGAGGTCAGTATAGATGGACTAATAGACCAAGTCCCACACACTGCTAGAAGCCCAAATATTTTTTCAGAGCTAGATGCAGAAATTTTTTTTATTCAATTTGCAACCTGATGGAGGTCAGTATAGATGGACTAATAGACCAAGTCCCACACACTGCTAGAAGCCCAAATATTTTTTCAGAGCTAGATGCAGAAAAAAATTATTTTTAATTTGCAACCTGATGGAGGTCAGTATAGATGGACTAATAGACCAAGTCCCACACACTGCTAGAAGCCCAAATATTTTTTCAGAGCTACATGCAGAAAAAAATTATTTTTAATTTGCAACCTGATGGAGGTCAGTATAGATGGACTAATAGAACAAGTCCCACACGCTGCTAGAAGCCCAAATATTTTTTCAGAGATAAATGAAGAAAAAAATTATTTTTAATTTGCAACCTGATGGAGGTCAGTATAGATGGACTAATAGACCAAGTCCCACACACCGCTAGAAGCCCAAATATTTTTTCAGAGCTAGATGCAGAAAAAAATTATATTCAGTTTGCAACCTGATGGAGGTCAGTATAGATGGACTAATAGAATGATGCTATGCCCAAAAGATTTTACTTCACTAGGTGCAGTAAAAAAATTGGTATTCTATACACAGGTGGTATATCTTGCAACACAGATAGGCTACTCCACTGACTAACACACTCTGCAATAGGCCAAAAAGGATTAGCTTTGCTAGATTCAGCCAAATGCTGTGAAAAAAACTTGCACAGCACTGGCACAGACCTGCCTGGCAAAAACTGATAGGAACTGATGTAACCTAGTCCTGAAAAGGACTCCAATTACAATTAGTCTTTACTCCCACAATCTATCTATTTAAGAGCACAGACCTGCCTGATAAAAGTCGTAGGAAATGCTGTAACCTAGTCCTTAAAAGGACTGCAATCACAACTATTCCCTACTCCCAAGCTATCTGTATATTTGTGCGAAAATTGGCTTCAAATTAACAAGGTATAGCGCACACAGCAACAGCGGTGCCGTCTAACACGCAGCTGCAGCAGTGAGAAAATGGTGGCGACGGGGAAAATGGCTTGGTCTTATAGGGCAAGGACATGTGACATACACTGCCAATCACACATGCCCTTGCTTGTGTGAAAAAAAGCACTTCGCTCCGTGTGTGCGCTGCTGATAGGCTGACAGATTGCACCTCCCCACTGCAAATGCGGGAAAGAGAAAAAAAAATGGAGATCTTCATTGTTCCTGCAGAGATCCATCCCCTGCCCCTCCCCCCGCCCCGCTGTACACTCAAACTGCGTATTAACATTAATTTTCATCATTACTGAGAAAAAATCCAGTTATGATTTTGGTGCACGAACAGTTATCGAACATAACCTCGAACAGCCGAATTTTTCTCAAATTGTTCGTGTTCGCCGACCGGCTCGAACACCGCCCAAAACAGCTCGAATTTGAGATTGGCGAACAGTTCGAGTAGAACAACGCTCATCTCTACTGATAAGCGCACTCGCCTGTCAACTGACAATGCTGAGAAGCTGACCCTTCGGCTGTTTAATCTTCTTCTCCTTATCCTCAGCCTCCACCACCACTATACCACCAGCTTGCCAGCATTGCAAGTTCCTCCGTCCTAATTTTTGGCAGCTTTTGCTGGGAAAGCATAAGCAAATACCATGGGACACCCACTCCCCAATAATGGGACTTATGTTTGTAATATGCTGTACTGCATGGCTCTTGTAAGGGGCATTGCAAGTTGCTCCGTCCTAATTTTTGGCAGCTTTTGCTGGGAAAGCATAAGCAAATACTATGGGAGACCCACTCCCCAATAATGGGACTTATGTTTGTAATATGCTGTACTGCATGGCTCTTGTAAGGGGCATTGCAAGTTGCTCCGTCCTAATTTTTGGCAGCTTTTGCTTACAAGGCATAAGCAAATACTATGGGACACCCACTCCCCAATAATGGGACTTATGTTTGTAATATGCTGTACTGCATGTGACGTGCCCCCTGGGCCGTGTGTACACGTGTGTGGGATACCCGGTGCCTGGTCTCTGCAGTCTGTAGTCTCCGTGGCGGTGACCCAGTCCCGTGGCTCAGGCTGGTCAAACCAGTGGCAGTCTTTCTTAGGTTTTGAGGTTAATTGTCCGACTGCGCCACCCGTGGATTGCGGTCAGGGAGTGCCACTGCTGCGAGGCAGACCGCTGAGGCTGGTGTTGTGTGTGCAGCATAGAATGGGATAACTCCCCTCGGGAGGAGTATAGCCTCAGGGCAGTGAGTGTGGATGATGGGGGTGATGGTGCACGAGCGCAGCAGGAACGACTCAGAGTCTTTGCAGTGCAGTTCAGGGTCTTTACTGATGATTATAAGGTAGACCCTCCCGGGAGTACTGGCTAGCATAAGAGGCCTGGTCAGTCTGTGAGCAAGCAGGAGTTCCCCTGGCCAGGTGGAGTTGTAGGCCTCCCCGTCTGTCTGCACTCTTCCTGGCTACCTTGCTGTAAGCGGGTAGAAGTAGCCCACGTCCCGGAGTGTACCGTGTAGTGCTCACCCGTATAGCTGGTGACTTGGGGACTTCTGTTAGCCTCCGCTCCACGACGGCGGTGCTGGTCCCTTGCTTGTGACTGAGCCTCCGGGCTTCTATGGCCAGAGGACCTGAAATCCCCTGCCGGCTGGTTTCTGCTGCTGGATATATAAGTCCTCACAGCTTCGGACTCCTGTGTCCGGTTCCTATTGTCTTTTGCCAGGGCGAGCTCTGCTCAGCTTCCAGCCCCTGGTCTTTAGCTCCTAGCTTCTACAGAGCTCCTTGCTGTTACTTTCCCTTGCTCTCACTCTGACTCTGACTGTTCTCTGACTCACTCAACCCCGCCCCAGATCCAGTTTATAAGGGCAGAATTCTCCCCTCCCAGGACTGGGGCAGGAGGATGTTGCATGTTTAAGGGATCCTGACCAGGAAACCTCCCACTTGCTCTCCGACGTAACATCTCTATTACTGTGGTGACCAGACCCCTGGGGTGCCACACATGGCTCTTGTAAGGGGCATTGCAGTTCCTCATAATTTTTGGAAAGCCTTCCATTCCCTGCTTAGGCCAACAGTGTACAGGAGACCCAGTTGCTATAAATGGAAAAAACGGTTTAGTTAAGGCCCTCTGACCTCCATGTCACTTCCAAGGGGTATTGGAGTGGCTCGAAATTTTTGGTAGGCATTGCATTCACTGTATGCCTTATAACTGTGTAGCTGAACCGCTCCTTTTGGTACAGAAACATATCCTACAAGACATGTGTGGTTGGCTGGCCTGATATTGATGTGAATGGTCCCTGTTCCTCCTGCTCTTTCTCCTTTGCCACCACCTCATCCATCATTCATCACCTGAAGCTTTGTTTTAACGGCAGTCATAGAACTGGGATAGTAGCAGGAAAACATCCAGCAATCCTCGAAGGAGGTAGAATATGCGCCAAAACGCTGACCACCTCAGGCCTAGCTGCTACTACATACATGCGCTTGCATTCCAAGGAACAGAAAGCTAAGGAGGTGGATGGCCTCATGATCATGAATAATTTACTCGTTGTGTAGGAGGCCGACCACTGCTGCTGTCTACCTTCTGAACTTTGTGTTGAAGCCTGATTGACCCAGGACCCGCAATCCTCTATGTCTGGAGGACGTGTTGCATCCCAGTGTCCAACTGTGTCCCGGCTTCCACAATATTAACCCAGTGTGAAGGCGTCAGTGAGATGGACCATTCCTGGCCACATTCACTTGTCCACGTGTTTGAGGTTAGGCTGTCCTTCCCACTAAATGCACTGGGGAGGGCACAGGTAATGTTTTGGTATGCGCGCTTCTGTATAAGGCGCACCGGGACAAATAGGGGCGGCTGGGGACCGTTTATGGACACCCGGCCACCCCCACGCGGCTGGGGACTGTGTGTGGGCACCCGGCCGCGGGGCAGCTGGGGACTGAGTATGGACACCCGGCCGCCCCCTGCTGGGGACCAAGCGTGGACACCCGGCCGCCGGGCGGCTGGGGACTGAGTATGAATACCAGGTTACCGATGCAGCCATGACGTGGTGGCCAGATTCCACCTCCACATGCCTAAAAGGCCCAAATTCAAGTGCAAGCAAGCTAGCAGTATGGTATTGCAGCCTGGGGGTGGGTGGGTGGCAGGCTGCATACTTGCGCTTGTATTGCAAGTTATGGGGGAGGTACAATTGAACACTGCCCTGGGACAAGGACTTGCACGGGGATAGTTGCAAGTCTGCATCTTCTGATGCGGCAAGGATCACTTCTGATGGGCACACTTTTAGGCAGTGACCTGGGTGTCAGAGATGCTTCCAGGGGTCTTCCCCATGCTGTTCCCATGTCTTTTTAGCACTGTATGCATGTGTCACACAGCACATGGCCAGATAAGGTTGTAAAATGTTAAAATGACATTTCCCGGTGAATGCATTTGTCACGGTTGAAAGCAATACAAACGTGCAAAATCGCATAAAAAATGCTACTTGTGAACATAGCCCAAGGTGTGGAGGAGTATTTTTGTTTTTGGTTATTTATTTTACCTTATACACAAGTCTTTACCCTGGAAAGGATGTTCCTTAACCCCTTTCCGACCTGGTCAGTAATAGTACGCACCAGGTCGGGAAGGCCGGTTCAGCGGGGGCTCCGGCGGTGAGGCCGCACTGAAGCGAGCACATGTCAGCTGATTATTGGAATCGCAATCCACCCGCGGCTGTTAACATGTTAAATCTCTGACAGTGGCATTTAACTCGCGCTTCCGGGAGTCCTAAGCCCCGCCCATCAGTGACCCGTCACGTGATCGCGGGTCACCAATGGGTGGGCATGACAACTCAGGGTCTGCAGCAGACGCCTGTGGTTGTCATGTCTCAATTGCTATGAGCGCCACCTAGTGGTCAGCGCTCATAGCAAGTGAGCATTTCTCCTGCATACAAGCAATCTGCTCATCGCTTGTATGCAGTAGAAGCAATCAGACAACTGCTGCTTCTAGTCTCCTCTGGAGACTATAGAAGCAAGCAGAAAGTGTAAAAAAAAAGTTTTTAAAAAAATAAAAAAAATAAAAAATATATAAAGGTTTAAGTCACCCCCCTTTCGCCCCATTCAAAATAAAATATATATATATATAAAAAAAACCCCACATGCACATATTTGGTATCGCCGCGTTCAGAATCGCCCGATCTATCAATATAAAAGAAGAATTAATACAATCAGTAAACGGCGTAATGAGAAAAAAATTTTAAACGCCAGAATTAAGTTTTTTTGGTCGCTACAACTTTGCAATAAAATGCAATAACGGTCGATCAAAACATCGGATCTACCCCAAAATGGTATCAATAAAAACGTCAGCCCGGCACGCAAAAAATAAGCCCTCACCTGGCCCCAGATCCCGAAAAATGGAGAAGCTAAGGGTCTCGGAAAATGGCGTCATTTTTTTTTGTTTTTTTAGCAAGCTTTGGATTTTTTTTTCACCCCTTAAATAAAAAAGAACCTATACATGTTTGGTGTCTATGAACTCGTAACGACCTGGAAAATAATGATGGCAGGTCAGTTTTAGCAATCTGTGAACGTGGTAAAAAAGGACCCAAAAAACAACTGTGGAATTGCATTTTTTTTGCAGTTTCACTGCACTTGGAATTTTTTTCCCATTTTTCAGCACAGGATATGGTAAAACCAGTGATCGTGTTTAAAAGTACAACTCGTCCCGCAAAAAATAAGCCCTCACATGGCCATATTGAACGACAATTAAAAAAGTTCTGGCTCTGGGAAGAAAGGGAGCAAAAAAGGAAAACACAAAAACAGAAAGACCCATGGTCGTTAGGGTTAACATATTTCACAGGAAAGCACTTTCACTTTTGTTTTTGAAGGTTTTATTGTGAGCCTGTAAAAGTGGCATAATACCTCTGATCACGTTGTTGACAGCAGTGACCTGGGGGTCAGAAATGCTTCCAGGGGCGATCCCCATGCTGTCCCCATGTCATTTGAGCACTGTCACTATCGTTTTGGGCACTTTTTAGTCTTTCTACAGATTGCCGGGGGAGCCGCCGCAAAAATGTTCGGGTCTCCCATAAACTAACATTGGGCTCGTTGCTCGGGTCGAGCACCCGAGTATCACAGTGAGCTCGGCCCGAGCTTCGAGCACCCGAGCATTTTAGTGCTCGCTCAACACTAGTTGAAATCTCTCGTCAATTTTTCTTTTCCGTCCACATCTAGGGAGGTTAGCCACAGTGCCATGGCCTTTAAACTTCTTGATGACACTGCGCACGGAAGACACAGGAACATTCAGGTCTTTGGAGATGGACTTGTAGCCTTGAGATTGCTCATGCTTCCTCACAATTTGGTTTCTCAAGTCCTCAGACAGTTCTTTGGTCTTCTTTCTTTTCTCCATGCTCAATGTGGTACACACAAGGACACAGGACAGAGGTTGAGTCAACTTTAATCCATGTTAACTGGCTGCAAATTTAGTTATTGCCAACACCTGTTAGGTGCCACAGGTAAGTTACAGGTGCTGTTAATTACACGAATTAGAGAAGCATCACATGATTTTTCAAACAGTGCCAATACTTTTGTCCACCCCCTTTTTTAGGTTTGGTGTGGAATTATATCCAATTTGGCTTTAGGACAATTCTTTTTGTGTTTTTTCATTGAAGACAAATTAAATGAAGATAATAATACCAAAGAATTTGTGATTGCAATCATTTTCAGGAAGAAACTGAGTATTATCTGACAGAATTGCAGGGGTGCCAATACTTTTGGCCACCACTGTAATATAAAAAGAAAAGTCAAGTAGTATCTAATACGGGGAAAATATTACTTTACATTAGCAAATTTGACCCTTGAACACACCTTTTTGTCTGAGTAATGAGAATGTTCAGTTGATGCTTGTTTTGAGCTTGCCACCATTCAGTTTCTTTTGTTTTGCTTATCTTATCTGACTCCTTTGTTTACCACAATTTGCATATACTGCTCTACAAATCTTGCAGGTTAATCCATTGCTTGCTGTAAGCATTTCAAACTGTTATTAAAGTCTGTTCACATTACATTGCAACCTTCGGTGGATTTAGCAACTTGCACCTACAGTCATGGCCAAAAGTTTTGAAACTGACACAATTTATGGTTTTCTTAAAGTTTTCTTTTTCACTGTGTTTAGATCTTTTAGCCAGATGTTTCTATGGAAGTACAATTATAATCATTCCTAAGTTTTCAAACTTTTATTGCCAAATTCATCAAGTTTATGCAGTATCTCAGTATTTTCACTGTTGACTAGCGATTTTTTGAAAATTCGAATTCAATGACTTTTTTTACATTTTTTTCCTGAAAACTTGATTTGCGGCAAATATACATGAATCTTGATACAGGAAAGCTTGTAATTGTTCGGAAAATTCACATGGGGAGAGGAGAGTAAGAGAGAAAGAGCCCCACTGATCATATAAGTTTACATTCCATAGGATAGTGGACTCTGCTGACCTTAGGAGTTTACTATCTACAGATGAGAGAGGGTACCACTGACCTTAAAAGCTTACACATTACAGAAGAGAGAATGAGAGAGAGAGAAGACCCCTGCTGAACATCAGAGCTTACACACTACAGAACAGGCTGGCCTGTTTAAAATAGTTCTCAACTATAACGAAGTTCCTCCTCACCCTTTTGGTTTACCTTTTTTAAGGGGAATTTGGTGCTACATCTCCCAATTTTGCAGATTTATAGTTGAGTTTGGTTTTCTATAGGTGCATGTCAACAAAGTCCTCTCTGGATTATTTTTAAATAAAATGTACAGAAATGAAAATTAGGATCTATCCATCTTCGAGATGAATTGTAAACCTACATTGTTAACATTAAGACTAGTGTTGAGCGAACATGCTCGACACTGCTCGGTACTCGCCCGAGCATCACGCTACTCGGGATGTTCGGCGAGCACCGAGCATTTCCGGGTTACTCGGGCGGGAGCTCGGGTCTCCGCCCTGCATGTTTGGCGCTCTTTACAGAGCCAATGAACATGCAGGGATTGCCAGCCAGTCACTGTAATGCTGCAGCCATGTTGTTTGTGGGCATTACAGTGATTGGCTGGCCGCACAGCGTCACCTCGAGTATTTAAAGCCGGGCGCCGCCATCTTGGACACAGTTGCTCCGGATCAGACAGTGTAGGGACAGCGCTGCTGATTTAGGGAGAGATATATCCTGCAAAATAGTTAGTGTAGGGTCTGTAAAGGCTGCCAGATCAAACAAACAGTCCTTCTCAGGACTAATATCCATCCCAGGTATATTAGGCAGGCAGGCAGGCTGTATAGGAGATGCAGTGGTTATACCAGCAAACGCTGCATCACAGTCCTGTGTGCTGCTCCTGTTGCTGAAATTGCTGGACTTAGCTCCAGGTCCCGGGGGCCAGGAAAAATCCTTTTTTTTTATCTAAATCCTCTTTTTTTTTCCTCCTTCACAATGTACAAATACCCATCTTATTAACCTTTTGGTGCCCCCCCCCCCCAAAAAAAAAAAAAAGTGTGCCTCTGATTTTTCAGACACAAATATATCTGTTGAAAATAGTCTGGTGTAGGCCAGAGAAATAGAAGTGTGGTTTTGCAGTTCTATGGGCCATTTGTATCTAAAAAAAACAGTTTGAGTGTGTCGCTCACTGTTCAGCCGCAAATATATATATATTCAAAAAAGTCTGGTATACACCAGTAAATTATAATTGTGGTTTTGCTGTTCCACGGTAAAACATCTCTATTATCCTGCTTTTGGCATTTTTTGCCGTAAAAAATAAATAGTGTCTCCTGATTGTTCAGACACAAATATATCTGTTGAAAAGAGTCTGGTGGAGGCCCGAGAAATACAAGTGTGGCTTTGCAGTTTCACGGTTCAAACCTCTGTATTATCCACTTTTGGGCCATTTGTAACTTTAAAAAAAACAGTTTGAGTGTGTCGCTCACTGTTCAGCCGCAAATATCCCTATTTAAAAAAGTGTGGTATACACCAGTAAACAATAACTGTGGTTTTGCCATCCCACGCTAAAAAATGTCTATTATTCAGGTTTTAGTAGTTTTTTCCGTAAAGAAAAACAGTAGTGTCTCCTGACTGTTGTGACACAAAAAATATACCTATTGAAAATAGTCTTGTGTAGGCCCGACATCCCAGTGTGGTTTCGCAGTTCCACGGGTCAAATCGCTGTACTATCCAGTTTTGGGCCTTTGGTATCTAAAAAAAAAGCAGTTTGAGTGTGTCGCTCACTGTTCAGCTGCAAATATCTCTATTTAAAAAAGTGTGGTATACCCCAGTAAACATAACTGTGGTTTTGCCATTCTACGGTAAAAAATCTCTATTATTCAGGTTTTGGTAGTTTTTTCCGTAAAGAAAAACAGTAGTGTCTCCTGACTGTTGTGACACAAAAATATATCTGTTGAAAATAGTCTTGTGTAGGCCCGACATCCCAGTGTGGTTTCGCAGTTCCACGGGTCAAATCACTGTACTATCCAGTTTTGGGCCTCTGGTATCTAAAAAAAAAGCAGTTTGAGTGTGTCGCTCACTGTTCAGCCACAAATATCTCTATTTAAAAAAGGGTGGTATACCCCAGTAAACAATAACTGTGGTTTTCCTCTTCCACGTTTCTAATCTACTCTTTATTACCCTTTTTCCATTGATAGTGCAAGTGTAAGCTATTTTACTTCATTTACAATGGGCAAGGCGCGTGGCAAGGGACGTGGAAGTGGACGTTCTGGTGATGGTTCGTGCAGAGGATGGGGCCGTGGCCAAGGTGAAAATGTGCCACAACCAACAGCCACATCTTCTCGCTCCCACTTCTTGACCGAATTACTAGGGAAGCACAGAACAACACCAGTATTGAGAACTGATCAGTGTGAACAGGTTATTAATTGGATAGCAGACAATACTTCCAGTTACCTGGGCACCACCACCTCCGGTCTGTCTTCTACACGGTCAACTCTTAGTAGCCGTGAGTCTCGACCGCATACTCCTCCTCACCCTGATGCTCCTTCCTCCCACCATGCCGAGTGTCGTCAGACAGCAAGTGATCCCACACTTGGACACTCTGAAGAGCTGTTCACTGGTCCATTTCCATATTTGGGCCCCTCGCCTGATACGCTTGAAGTGGTGGAAGAGGAGATCCCATGTTGCGATGCCCAAATATTTGAACAGCCACGGCCACAGGAAGTCGACGTTGGCAATCTGTCACAAGAGGAGGACGATGACGAGACACAATTGCCAGGAAGTGAGGAGGAGGATCGTGGTGCGCAAGTGGAAGAGGAGGAGGTGGTGGATGATCTAGTAACTGACCCAACGTGGAAGGAGGACATGCAGAGTGAGGCCAGCAGCATACAGGGGGAGGGAGGCAGAGTACCCCAACAGACAGGAAGAAGCAGTGTGGTGGCCGCAGACAGAAGGCAGGCAACCGTTCCCCGTAACACCAACACGAGGGACGTTGCCAGTACAAGCGGTAGGTCTTCCAGAGTCTGGAATTTTTTTAAAGACTCTGCTGATAACCCCAAAAAGTCCATATGTTCCACCTGCCATGCCAGCATCAGCAGGGGTGACAAAACTACCAGCCTGACCACCACCAGCATAATCAGGCACATGGCAGCAAAGCACCCGACTTTGTGGGGCGAAACCCAGGGTCCACGACCAGTGTCAGCGGGTGTCACCACTGCTTCTTCCACTGTTGTGCGTGCAATAGAACCCCCTGTTGTGTGTGCAAGGCAATCCCCTGTCCATACTGCTTGTAAAGATGCCCCCTCCTCTCAGTCTTCACTTGTTATGGCAGTTTCTCAAGAAACAGCATCAACGTCCACGTCCACGTCCCACCGCAGCGTTCAATTGTCCATATCCCAGACCTTTGAACGAAAGCGGAAATTCGCAGCTAACGCCCCACAGGCCACAGTCCTAAATTCGCACATTTCATGACTGCTTGCATTGGAAATGCTGCCTTTTAGGCTGGTGGAGACGGAATCCTTCCGCAATCTTATTGCGGTGGCCGTCCCTCGGTACTCGGTCCCCAGCCGACACTATTTTGCCCGGTGTGCCATCCCCGCACTACACAAGCACGTGTCCCAAAGCATCTGCCGTGCCCTCAACAACGCAGTTACTGGCAGAGTCCACCTGACAACGGACACGTGGACAAGTGCTTGTGGCCAGGGACGGTACATCTCTCTGATGGCACACTGGGTAAACATAGTCGAAGCCGGGACCCAGTCGAACCTTGGGACGGAACACATCCTCCCCACACCGAGGATTGCGGGCCCTATGTCAGTCAGAGTTGCCCCCACAGTGTACAGCTCCTGCGCATCCTCCTCCTCCTCATGTTCAGCCTCCATCTCAGATATCACCACATCAGTTACTAGCTGGAAGCATTGCAGTACTGCCTCCGCCAAGCGGCAACAGGCTGTGCTGAAACTCATAAGCTTAGGTGATAAACCTCACACTGCTTGTGAGTTGTGGACAGCTGTGAAAGAGCAGGCAGATCTGTGGCTGAGACCGCTGAACCTGCATCCCGGCATGGTCGTGTGTGACAATGGCCGTAACCTGGTGGCGGCTCTGAGGCGAGGTGAGATCACACACGTACCATGCCTGGCTCATGTGCTTAACCTCGTGGTTCAGCAGTTTCTTAAATCGTACCCCGAGTTGCAAGATCTGCTCGTGAAAGTACGCCGCCTGTCAGCTCATTTTCGCAAGTCGGCTACAGCTTCCGCCGGCCTTGCTGTGTTGCAGCAGCGTTTGCAGCTTTCGGCACACCGACTGGTGTGTGATGTCCCCACACATTGGAACTCTACCCTCCACATGTTGCAAAGGATTTGTGAGCAGAAGAGAGCAGTTGTGGAGTACCAGCTGCAACAAGGCCGTCGATATTCAGGTCAGACTCCACACATAAGACCTCAGGAGTGGACCTGGATGTCTGACATATGTACCATCCTGACAAACTTTGAGGAGGCCACCAAGATGGTGAGTGGCGATGATGCCATAATTAGTGTCAGCATCCCACTTGTCTGTCTTTTGCAATGCTCTCTGCAGAGAATTAAAGAGGAGGCATTGCAGCCAGAGTATGATGAGATGGATCAAGAAGCCATAGCGGGCGATTACACAGAGCCCAGCCTCATCTCATCCCAATGTGCATTGGGGGACAATGAGGGAGAGGAGGAGGAGGAGGAGGAGGAGGAAGAACAGGAGCTGCTATCATGCGTTGTAGACGGTAGTACCTGTACAAGTGTCATACCGTCGGTTCAGTGTGGGTGGCCTGAGGACAGGGGTTAGGAGGAAGAGGAGGAGGAGGAGGAGGAGAGCATGGTCAGTCGTCATCTTGGTGAGGACACGGAAATCTTGCCCATTACCAGTCTGGCACGCATGGCTGACTTTATGTTACACTGCCTTAACAGTGACCCTCGCGTTGTCAAAATGTTGGGTGACAGTCATTACTGGTTGGTGACACTTGTAGACCCCCGCTATAAGGAGAACTTTCACACTCTTATTCCTGAGGTGGAGAGGTCTAGAAAAATGGGGCAATACCAGAAGGCCCTTGCTGCAGAACTCTTAAAAAATTCCCATCTGAACACGCTAGCGGCAGAGGTCACAGTTCGTTGCCCAACCAAGGCGTACAGGCGAGAGAGATGCAACTCCAATCCAGCAGAGGCAGGGGAACACTGTCAACGTTCTGGGACAGTTTTCTGACACCCGCCCAGCTTACAGGCCCTGAGGCGCGGGGTACTCTCACAAGGAGTGGAAAGTTTCAAAAGATGGTGAGGGAGTACCTCGCCGATCGTACCAGCGTCCTCCGTGATTCCTCTGTGCCTTTTAATTATTGGGTATCCAAGCTGGACACTTGAAATGAACTCGCTCTGTATGCCTTGGAGGTCCTGGCCTGCCCTGCCGCTAGCGTATTATCGGAGCGTGTTTTTATTGCCGCTGGGGGAATTATAACTGAAAAGCGCACTCGCCTGTCAACTGACAATGCTGACAAGCTGACCCTTATCAAAATGAACAAGGGCTGGATTGGGCCAGACTTCTCATCACCACCAAATGACAGCAGAGTAACATAAAGTCAAATCCACTGTGTTATTTCGGGAGGTGTATTCCCATGCATCGCTTCACACCCACACATGGGTATACGCTTCCTAATTTCGGCTGATTTTTGCTCTTCTCCTTATCCTCAGCCTCAACGACCACTATACCACCATGTTGCCAGCATTGCAAGTTCCTCTGTCCTAATTTTTGGCAGCTTTTGCTTGGAAGGCATAGGCAAATACTATGGGAAACCCACTCCCCAATAATGGGACTTATGTTTGTAATATGCTGTACTGCATGGCTCTTGTAAGGGGCATTGCAAGTTCCCCCTTCCTAATTTTTGGCAGCTTTTGCTTGGAAGGCATAGGCAAATACTATGGGAAACCCACTCCCCAATAATGGGAATAATGTTTTTAATATGCTGTACTGCATGGCTCTTGTAAGGGGCATTAAAATCATCTTGTTAAGCTACTGTGACCTCCACGTCTCTTCCAAGGGTCGTTAATATTGTCTTTTTATTCCACTGCGACCTCCACCACTCTTCCAAGGGGCATTAAAAGCGTCTTGTTAAGCTACTGTGACCTCCACGTCTCTTCCACAGGGCGTTGATATTGTCTTTTTATTCCACTGTAACCTCCACCACTCTTCCAAGAGGCATTGATATTGTCTTTTTATTCCACTGCGACCTCCACCACTCTTCCTAGGGGCATTAAAACCGTCTTGTTAAGCTACTGTGACCTCCACGTCTCTTCCACGGGGCATTGATATTGTCTTTTTATTCCACTGTAACCTCCACCACTCTTCCAAGGGGCATTAAAACTGTCTTGTTAAACCACTCTGAACTCCACGTCTCTTCCAAGGGGCATTAAAACCATCTTGTTAAGCTACTGTGACCTCCACATCTCTTCCAAGGGGCATTAAAACTGTCTTGTTAAACCACTCTGAACTCCACGTCTCTTCTAAGGGGCATTAAAACCGTCTTGTTAAACCACTCTGAACTCCACAGCTCTTCCAAGGGGCATTGACATGTTGTTTTTAATTACCTCTAACCTCCACGACTCTTGAAACGGGCATTGCAGTTCCTCCTAATTTTTGTCAGCTTTTGCTTTTCAATGCATAGGCGAACACTAAGAGAGACCCACTCCCCAATAATGGGTAGAAGGTTTTTAATGCGCTGTAATCCACGTCTGCACTGGGGAGGGCACAGGTAATGTTTTGGTATGCGCGCTTCTGTATAAGGCGCACCGGGACAAATAGGGGCGGCTGGGGACCGTTTATGGACACCCGGCCGCCCCCACGCGGCTGGGGACTGTGTGTGGGCACCCGGCCATGGGGCGGCTGGGGACTGAGTATGGACACCCGGCCGCCCCCTGCTGGGGACCAAGCATGGACACCCGGCCGCCGGGCGGCTGGGGACTGAGTATGAATACCAGGCTACCGACGCAGCCATGACGTGGTGGCCAGATTCCACCTCCACATGCCTAAAAGGCCAAATTTCAAGTGCAAGCAAGCTAGCAGTATGGTATTGCAGCCTGGGGGTGGGTGGGTGGCAGGCTGCATACTTGCGCTTGTATTGCAAGTTATGGGGGAGGTACAATTGAACACTGCCCTGGGACAAGGACATGCACGGGGATAGTTGCAAGTCTGCATCTTCTGATGCAGCAAGGATCACTTCTGATGGGCACACTTTTAGGCAGTGACCTGGGTGTCAGAGATGCTTCCAGGGGTCTTCCCCATGCTGTTCCCATGTCTTTTTAGCACTGTATGCATGTGTCACACAGCACATGGCCAGATAAGGTTGTAAAATGTTAAAATGACATTTCCCGGTGAATGCATTTGTCACGGTCGAAAGATATACAAACGTGCAAAAACGCATAAAAAATGCTACTTGTGAACATAGCCCAAGGTGTGGAGGAGTATTTTTGTTTTCGGTTATTTATTTTACCTTATACACAAGTCTTTACCCTGGAAAGGATGTTCCTTAACCCCTTTCCGACCTGGTCAGTAATAATACACACCAGGTCGGGAAGGCCGGCTCAGCGGGGGCTCCGGCGGTGAGCCCACACTGAAGCGAGCACATGTCAGCTGATTATTGGTATCGCAATCCACCCACGGCTGTTAACATGTTAAATATCTGACAGTGGCATTTAAATCGCGCTTCCGGGAGTCCTAAGCCCCGCCCATCAGTGACCCCATCACGTGATCGCGGGTCACCAATGGGTGGGCATGACAACTCAGGGTCTGCAGCAGACGCCTGTGGTTGTCATGTTTCAATTGCTATGAGCGCCACCTAGTGGTCAGCGCTCATAGCAAGTGAGCATTTCTCCTGCATACAAGCGATCTGCTCATCACTTGTATGCAGTAGAAGCAATCAGACAATGGCTGCTTCTAGTCTCCTCTGGAGACTATAGAAGCAAGCAGAAAGTGTAAAAAAAAAGTTTTTAAAAAAATAAAAAAAATAAAAAATATCTAAAAGTTTAAGTCACCCCCCTTTCGCCCCATTCAAAATAAAATATATATATATATAAAAAAAAACCACATACACATATTTGGTATCGCCGCGTTCAGAATCGCCCGATCTATCAATATAAAAGAAGAATTAATACAATCAGTAAACGGCGTAACGAGAAAAAAATTTTAAACGCCAGAATTACGTTTTTTTGGTCGCTACAACTTTGCAATAAAATGCAATAACGGGCGATCAAAACATTGGATCTACCCCAAAATGGTATCAATAAAAACGTCAGCCCGGCACGCAAAAAATAAGCCCTCACCTGGCCCCAGATCTCGAAAAATGGAGAAGCTAAGGGTCTCGGAAAATGGTGTCATTTTTTTTGTTTTTTTAGCAAGCTTTGGATTTTTTTTTCACCACTTAAATAAAAAAGAACCTCTACATGTTTGGTGTCTATAAACTCGTAACGACCTGGAAAATAATGATGGCAGGTCAGTTTTAGCAATCTGTGAACGTGGTAAAAAAAGGACCCAAAAAACAACTGCGGAATTGCATTTTTTTTGCAGTTTCACTGCACTTGGAATGTTTTCCCATTTTCCAGCACACGATATGGTAAAACCAGTGATCGTGTTTAAAAGTACAACTCGTCCCGCAAAAAATAAGCCCTCACATGGCCATATTGAACGAAAATTAAAAAAGTTCTGGCTCTGGGAAGAAGGTGAGCAAAAAAGGAAAACACAAAAACAGAAAGACCCATGGTCGTTAAGGGGTTAACATATTTCACAGGAAAGCACTTTCACTTTCGTTTTTGAACGTTTTATTGTGAGCCTGTAAAAGTGGCTTAATACCTCTGACCACGTTGTTGACAGCAGTGACCTGGGGGTCAGAAATGCTTCCAGGGGCGATCCCCATGCTGTCCCCATGTCATTTGAGCACTGTCACTATCGTTTTGGGCACTTTTTAGGCTTTCTACAGACTGCTGGGGGAGCCGCCGCAAAAATGTTCTGGTCTCCCATAGACTAACATTGGGCTCGTTGCTCGGGTCGAGCACCCGAGTACCACAGTGAGCTCGGCCCGAGCTTCGAGCACTCGAGCATTTTAGTGCTCGCTCAACACTAATTAAGACTCAAGAAAAAAACAAAAAGCATGTATGTATAAAAATCCCTAGGTAAACCAACCAGAAAAAGCAAAAAAAAAATAAAAAATTAAAAAGTATTTAATGGATATTTATTAAAAGAAGGGCACTTCATAGAATATAGATAATTATAGACCAGGTCATAGACCAGGGAGAAAAAGTTATTAGGTGGCAACCTTGAAATTGTTCCAGAAAATGAAATATTTCTCCCAGAAAATGATAACAATTACACATGTTCTGCTATTCACATGTATATATTCTTTGTGTGTATTGGAACAACACAAAAAAAATGAGAAAAAAAGGCAAATTGGACATAATTTCACACAAAACCCCAAAAGTATTCAGGACAAAATTATTGGCACTTTTCCAAAATTGTGGGTGAACAACTTAGTTTCACGCATGTGATGCTCGTTCAAACTTATATGTAGCAAGTAATAAGTGTGGGCAATATGAAAATGACACCTGAAACCAGGTAAAAACGAGAGAAGTTGACTCATTCTTTGCATTGTGTGTCTGTGTGTGCTACACTGAGCATGAAGAGTAGAAAGCGGAGAAGAGAACTGTCTGATGACTTGAGAACCAAAATTGTTAAAGAATATCAACAATCTCAAGGTTACAAGTCCATCTCCAGAGATCTTGATGTTCCTTTGTCCTAAGCAAGACGTTTACAACCCATGGCAGCGTAGCTAATCTCCCTGGATGTGGACGGCAGAGAAAAATTGATGAAATGTTGCAAAGCAGGATAGACTCTATGGTGGATAAGCAGGCCCATTCAAATTCCAAAGAAATTCAAGCTGTCCTGCAGGCTCAGGGAGCATCAGTGTTAGCAGGAACTATCTGTTGAAATTTAAATGAAATGAAATGCTATGGCACGAGACCCAAGAGGACCCCACTGCTGACACAGACATAAAAATGCTACAATGCAGTTTGTCAAAATTTACATGGCTAAGCCAAAATCCTTCTGGGAAAGCATCTTGTGGACAGATGAGACCAAGATAGAGCTTTTTGGAAAAACACATCACTCTACTGTTTACTGAAAATGTAATGAGGCCTACAATAAAGGAAAAAATTACCCTAGGTCAAATATGGTGGAGATTCAACGATTTTTTGGGATTGTTTTGCTGCCTCTGGCACTGGGTGCCTTGACTGCGTGCAAGAGATCATGAAATCTGAAGATTACCAAAGGATTTGGGGTCTCAATTTAGTACCTTGTGTCACTGGAGAGTTCTGAAGTGGCAGCAATGAGTCTGGATCTAAATTCCATTGAACGCCTGTGGAGAGATCTTAAAATTGCTGTTGGGAGAAGACACCCTTCAAACATGAGAGACCTGGAGCAGTTTGCAAAAGAAGAGTGCTCCAAAATTCCATTTGAGAGGTGTAAGAAGCTTGTTGATGGTTATAGGAAGCTATTGATTTCAGTTATTTATTCCAAAGGGTGTGCAACCAAATATTAAGTTGAGGGTGCCAACAATTTTGTCTGGCCCATTTTTGGGGTTGTGTGTGAAATTATGTCCAATTTGCCTTGTTCCAATTTTTGTTGTTCCAGTACACACAAAGAAAACAAACATTTATATAACAAAACATGTGTAATTGCAATAATTTTTTGGGAGAAATATTTAATTTTATAGAAAAATTTCAAGGGTGCCAACACTTTCTGCCATTACTTTCTGAGCTTACCATGTATTTATTTTCATACGTCTTTTCCATATCCGAGGGTACCACTCCTGTTGCGGACTTTTACCTTAATACATTTTTTTGAGGATTGAAGGAAAATAGCACATCCACAAATCTCATTAAAAAATGGCTTCTTTATTAATTTTACATAAGGAATAGAAAAAAAATTGCTGTCGAATATGTTGGTGCTATATAAATAAAATTATTATTATAATTTCTATAGAATGAAAATGAGCATGTGCAGTAAGAATTCCACTGCAATGAATAGGAGATAACCTATAGAACGTTCGGTTATTTAAAAATCTTACCTCAGCACAACTGGTGTCTCTAGTATTCGATCAGGAAGACATGGTGGACAGCACTGTGAGTGGTCTCTTATCTTAACCCCGTTGGCATCTCTATCTTTAGTATTAGATTAGAAAGACTGAGTGAACAGCCTTTCCTTGGATAAATCTGTGAGCAGCCTTTTCTTACCACAGTACTCCTGGAATCTTTAGTATTAGACCAGATGAATATGGTAGACAGTATAGTAAGCAGTCTTTTCTTATTTCAGCACCACTGGTATTTCAACAGTTAGATTACCCACAGGGAACACATCCTCCTACTCATAAAGAGGAGAGGAGCTTCTCTTCCACATACTCGCAGGCATCTAAAATAATAACTTTCTAGGACAAGTTTCTGTAAGCGTATCAAGACTGTAGCCATTTTAATTCTATATGGATTACCTCCATAAACTAATTGATTGTGATTTTCTAATGCAAGGTATATAGGAATTTATTTATAAAGATATTTCATTTATTTAGCTTTTTTCTAAGTGTCCTCAGGTGTGGAGGGAGCTCAAGAAGCACATGGCAGAGCCTGGCTATATTATATAGCTGCCATCTGCCTCTAACAGCTGGTGCCAAGTTCCGGACACAACTGATAACCAGTTAAAGGCATTTAAATGGAACATGTTCTAGTGCCAGCGAGCAAAGGCTCCTATCGGCCCCAAGTGATACTACACTAAAGCCATGCTTACACATTAGGTTTTTGTCAGCTGAAGGATGGTTCAGTCAATCGTTAGGCCGACAGGTATCTTCCCTGACTTTTCCATACACAGGAGCGCTCAACTGGTTGAGTTCTCCTGTGTTCTCTATGTAGGACAGACATAAAGAATGCAGTGACTTATCTCCCGGAGAACAAAAGGATCGCCATGTCAGATTCTTCTGTCCCCACCATCATCTATCAGGGTACAGTCAAGTGGCTCCCATACACATTGAACTATTGACTTAACTTGTTGATTTGGATGACGTTAATCTAAAATGTATAAAACCTGTAAGACTTAGGATTCATGCAGATTCATGTGGCTAAGGTTTGAATGCAGCATGCATGAACATATTGCACCACAATGACCTAAAAATATCTTTTCCAATGTTTTTATTTAAATTTTGTTAATTTCTTTCTCTATAAATTAAAGTGAAAAATTAATAGAAATATACCTATTTGGCAAAGAAAGAGTGTTTGTGAACTAATAAAATATTTGGAAATCTTAAGGGCAGTGTAGGCTTTGTAGACGCAATAATATATAAGTAGGTTGACATTGTAACTCAAGCCTCCTAAACAATAAAATGTATGATAGTAAATATGACATGCAGAAATTTATAGCAGCACTTACAGCTGTAAAATCTAAGCATAATTTTTACCATATGAGCCTAAATAGCCTTTATATTTCCTTTAATCTTTTCCACAATTGCACTTTCTATGTGCTGAGATCTTATTTGTAGTAATTCCACGTTGCCAAGAACCTTTAAAACAGAGTACTATACAAAAGTTTTAGGCAGGTGTGGAAAAAATTCTGCAAAGTAGGAATGATTTAAAAAATACAAGTTTTAATGGTTTATTTTTTTTCCATTAACAAAATGCAAAGTAAATGAACAAAAGAGAAATCTAAATCAAATCTTCATTTAATATAAGAACCCCCTGTCTTAAAAAGAGCATCAAAGGATCAGTTCTTCTGGGTACACTTGCACAAACTCAGGGATTTTGTAGGTTTATATTCAGAGTAACCACTCATACCACACAGGAGATAATGATCATCATTGTCATATATATGTTGAAACAGTCATCAGTTGAAACAGAAACAGCTGTGTAGGAGGCTGAAAACTGTGTAGGATCCAGCACTAATTAAAAACAGTCTCAAACCGATGGAGAGGAATGAATAGCGCATCTATTAATGAATCAGGATTATCTGGCGAGTGGCATGCACCCAATGTGCCATGTGTCACTGACTGGAATAAGATTTCTGGTATAGGGAATGCCATAGCTTGTCATGAAAAGTATGCATTGTGCAAACATGTTGTGACTTTTCAAAACAATTTTTCACAGAATTCTGGTGAAATTGCTTAGGTGAATTGAGGTCTATGTGTAAAGAGTTATTAACTCCAACAGCACAAGTTTTTTTTAAAAAAAAATATGAATATACATTAAGGAAATTAAATGGCTAGAGACTACTGTTTCTTGGAAGGTAAAAGATCCCTTTAACGCCTAGGGATACTTTTCAAATTTACATACACACTTATACTGTTTTAAAAGAATTACAGATCACAGACTTTAGGATTGACTTTCAATATATGATTCAACCACCAGAAAACCAACAGAACAGCATAAAGAGGGGGCAATTGCTCTCTTAAATACAGTATCTTAATTAGAGATGTCTTTATAAATGTGGTTGTGTCTGTTTTTGAAATTCAGCCCTTTTAAGTTAAGGTGACCTGTGGTTACAGACAGAATAGCATGGCTTCTTGTGTCGGTACTTTGGCATACCAGCAAGGTCTGCATCCTCTCTACTTTGAAGAACAATCAGGCTCCGTCACCCTTTAACTCCTGAGTGCAAAATGACATACCTGTACGCCAGCGCTGGTAACCATGTTTGGAGGGAGCTCAAGAGCTGAGCTCCCTCCACATCCAGTAGATGCTGGCTATGCTCAGCATCTGAGTTGCGTTCTGATTGCTGCTGTTAACCATTTATAATGCTGCTGTCAATCACTAACACAATGTAATTGCAAGGCTCTGATGGGTTATCATGACAGCTGGTCTATCAAAATCTAAAAATTAATTTACCCACATTGGAAACGCTGTTCCGAGAAAAGAAATAAAACCACCAAAATTGTTTGTTATTGGTCATAACTGCCCTAAAAAACTAAATGCAACAAGAAATGATCAAATATTTGCCTGCATCATAAATTAAAATTAATAAAATCATAACCTCACCATGCACAAAACATTTTTACAAACGTCTGATTTTTTTTTCTCCATTTTCATTAAAATAAAAAAATCTATGCAAGTTTGATATCACCATAATCACACCTACTTGGAGAATCAGGTTTTCCAGGTGTTAACCATACAAAGAATGTCTTTAAAATGAAACCCCAAAAATATTGAAGGAATTGCATTTTTTTCACCATCTATTACTGCTATTCGGTACATTGTATGGTAAAATGGATGGTGTAATTAAAAACTATAATTTGTTCCGCAAAAAAAGCAAGTACTCATATTGCTATATTGACAGAAAAAAAATGTTAGGGCTCTTAAAGGAAGGAGAAGGAAAAATGCAACCGTAAAAATGAAAACTGTCTGCGGAGGCAAGGGGTTAATAAAAATAAGTATACAAGTGCTTCTCACAAAATTAGAAAATCATCAAAAAGTTAATTTATTCAGTTCTTCAATACAAAAAGTGAAACTCGTATAATATATAGTGTCAATACAAACAGAGTGATCTATTTCAAGTGTTTATTTCTGTTAATGTTGATGATTATGGCTTACAGCCAATAAAAACACAAAAGTCATTATCTCAGTAAATTAGAATAATTATCAAAAAATACCTGCAAAGGATTCCTACGCATTTAAAAAGGTCCCTTAGTCTGTTTCAGTAGGCTCCACAATCATGGGGAAGGCTGCTGACTTGACAGATGTCCAGAAGGCAGTCACTGACACACTCCACCAGGAGGGTAAGCCACAAAAGGTCATTGCTAAAGAAGCTGGCTGTTCACAGAGTGCTGTATCCAAGCATATTAATGGAAAGTTGAGTGGAAGGAAAAAGTGTGGTAGAAAAAGATGCACAAGCAGCCTTGGAAGGATTGTTAAGAAAAGGCCATTCAAAAATTTGGGGGAGATTCACAAGGAGTGGACTGCTGCTGGAGTCATTTCTCCAAGAGCCACCACACACAGATGTATCTAGGACATGGGCTACAAGTGTTGCATTCCTTGTGTCAAGCCACTCATGACCAATAGACAACACCTGAAGCGTCTTACCTGGGCCAAGGAGAAAAAGACCTGGACTGTTGCTCAGTGGTCCAAAGTGATGTTTTCAGATGAAAGTAAATTTTGCATTTCATTTGGAAATCAAGATCCCAGAGTCTGGAGGAAAAGTGGAGAGGCACATAATCCAAGCTGCTTGAGGTCTAGTGTGAAGTTTCCACAATCAGTGATGGTTTGGGGAGCCATGTCATCTGCTGGTGTAGGTCCACTGTGTTTTATCAAGACCAGCATCAGCCATCTACCAGGGAATTTTAGAGCACTTCATGCTTCCCTCTGCCGACAAGCTTGTTGGAGATAGAAATTTCATTTTCCAGCAGGGCTTGGCACCTGTCCACACTGACAAAAGTACCAATACTTGGTTTAAAAAACAACAGTATCACTGTGCTTGATTGGCCAGCAAACTCGCCTGACCTTAACCCCATAGAGAATCTATGGGGTATTGTCAAGAGGAAGATGAGAGACATCAGACCCAACAATGCAGATGAGCTGAATGATGCTATCAAAGCAACCTGGGCTTCCATAACACCTCAGCAGTGCCACAGGCTGATCGCCTCCATGCCATGCCGCATTGATGCAGTAACAGATGCCAAAGGAGCCCCGACCAAGTATTGAGTGCATTTACTGAACATACATTTCTGTAGGCCAACATTTCAGATTTTAAAAACATTTTTCAAGCTGTTGTTATAAAGTATTCTAATTTACTGAGATAATTACTTTTTGTGTTTTCATTGGCTATAAGCATTAATAATTAACATTAACAGAAAAACACTTGAAATACAGGGTGGGCCATTTAAATGGATACACCTAAATTAAATCGGAATGGTTGGTGATATCAACTTCCTGTTTATGGCACATTATTATATGGGAGGGGGAAACTTTTCCAGATGGGTGGTGACCATGGCGGCCATTTTGAAGTCTGCCATTTTGGATCCAACTTTATTTTTTTCAATGGGAATATGGTCAAGTGACACATCAAACTTATTGAGAGTTTAATAAGAAAAGCAATGGTGTGCTTGGTTTTAACCTAACTTTATTCTTTCATGAGTTATTTACAAGTTTATGACCACTTATAAAATGTGTTCAAAGTGCTGCCCATTGTGTTGTATTGTCAATGCAACCCTCTTCTCCCACTCTTGACACACTGATAGCAACACCGCAGAAAAAATGCTAGCATAGGCTTCCAGTATCCATTGTTTCAGATGCTGCACATCTCGTATCTTCACAGCATAGACAATTGCCTTCAGAAGACCCCAAAGATAAAAGTCTAAGGGGGTCAGATTGGGAGACCTTTGTGGCCATTCAACTGGCCCACGACGACCAATCCATCTTCCAGGAAACTGTTCATGTAGGAATGCTCGGACCTGACACCCATAATGTGGTGGTGCACCATCTTGTTGGAAAAACTCAGGGAACGTGCCATCTTCAGTGCATAAAGAGGGCAACACATCATCATGTAGCAATTTCAGATATCCAGTGGCATTGAACTTTCCATTGATGAAGAATGGCCCCACTATCTTTGTTCCCCATATACCACACCATACCATCATTTTTTGTGTTCCAACAGTCTTGGAGGGATCTATCCACTGTGGATTAGTGTCAGACCAATAGTGGTAGTTTTGTTTGTTAACTTCACCATTCACAAAAAAGTTTTCCTCATCACTGAACATAATGTTCTGTGTAAACTGAGGGTCCTGTTCCAATTTTTGTTTTGTCCATTCTGCAAATTCAATGCACCGATCTGGGTCATCCTCGTTGAGATGCTGCAGCAGCTGGATTTTGTAAGGGTGCTATTTGTGAGTAGCTAATATCCGCCAAAGGGATGTTTCACTGATGCCACTCTCCAGTGACATGCGGCGAGTGCTACGCTGTGGGCTCTTGCTGAATGAAGCTAGGATAGTCACTGATGTTTCTTCATTAGTGACAGTTTTCTTGCCTCTACATTTTGGCAAATCCAACACTGAACCTGTTGCACTAAATTTGGCAAGCAGTTTGCTAACTGTAGCATGGGAGATGGGTGGTCTCATAGAGTGTCTTGCATTGAAATCTGCTGCAATGACCCGGGTCCTGCGTTCACCAAACATCAACACAATTTCTATCCGCTCCTCAAGTGTTAACCTCTGCGACATGTCAATGGATGTAAACAAAGAGAAACTTGTAAATAACTCATGAAAGAATAAAGTTACGTTAAAACCAAGCATACTATTGTTTTTCTTATGAAATTCTCAATAAGTTTGATGTGTCACATGACCCTATTCCCATTGAAAAAAATAAAGTTGGATCCAAAATGTCCAACTTCAAAATGGCCGCCATGGTCACCACCCATCTGAAAAGTTTTCCCCCTCCCATTTACTAATGTGCCATGTGTTGATATCACCAACCATTCCAATTTAATTTAGGTGTATCCATATAAATGGCCCACCCTGTAGATCACTCTGTTTGTAATGACTCTATATAATATATGAGTTTCACTTTCTGCATTGAAGAACTGAAATAAATTAACTTTTTGATGATATTCTATTCTTGTGAGAAGCACTTGTATGTTAGATATGTACATACATTTTTCATTACACTCTTGTGTTAGCTTGACATTAAATGTACTATGTGTTAGCATAAATAATAGTAATTATGCAGTAAAGAATGCTAAGAAAGTTGTTACAATTTTTCAAAATATTTATTTACAGTATTTTTCAACAGGAAACCTCTTCCAATGTTTATATTTAATTTTGTTAATTTCTTTCGCTATAAAGTAATGTGAAAAATATAAAATAGAGAGATGCATTTTTGCTAGAAAAAAAACTGTGCTGTTGGAAATGTTATAACTGCTAAACTCTTACCACATTTCATCTCCTAAATTCCTTTTTTCAGAATGAGATCTGTGCTGTATTTCTTGTTTTATATTAATTGAAAACACTTTCCAAGAAAAGAAATCTAGTTATTTCTTCTAATCTTATTTTTTTTAATCATTATAGAGAGATTAGTGTCAGAAATTGTAAGTATGGTTGGCGCATCCAATCAACAATTAATTGTATAATATATTGGAAATTAATTTTAAGGTAGATTGGTGCTTGCATCTGTTTTTAAACGAAGTTAAATAATCAGTACAGTAGTAAGCAGCTAGGAAACTCCAGAATAATTGCTAAACAATTTACATTTAATGAATTGAATTTCTATTTTCCTTTTCCATGAATTTGTAGATAGTGTTATTTTTCTATTCAGAAGTTTACAAAAAATAAGAAACTAATGTTTAATATCTACAAGTAGAGTTGTAATCCATTATAACTTAGATTTTGGATATTTTTAAGATCTTATATCCATAATGTAAATCCTCTCTAATCATCCATAAGTTTTTTTGACTGGAAGCTATCTTTCCCAACTCATGGACACATAGAAACAATCAACTGAGAATTCATGTGTTTCAGGGAAGAGAGAGAGGAGAAAGCCACTGCCCAACCATTATCATTATTTTGACATCCTCAGTTGAGGCAGATTTGGGAGGTCCATATGTGTATGAGGGCCAAAATTAATTGGGACAAGTTTATTACTAATTTTTAATTATTAATACCAAGCCTATTACATTTAAAAAAAGATATTTTAGTATTTATTATTTTTAATTAGTAATCTAAATTGGTCCTTTGTGCCCCCTCAACCCATTAAGAGGGTCCATAAATTTATTGTAGCTGATGTTCACCTAATGTGATAAAAACGATAAATGGAACAGCTGAGACAAATTATGGCGCGTGCAGTAGCAGCTTGGAACAGAGGCCCCAAAACACTGATGTCATTGTGGCCCATATGGGGGACCAGTGAAGGTGGCGCAATGACTTCATTGCATCTAATCTGATGCCTATGGTCTACTATGGAAAATTGCAATGCAGAGATTGTATAGCTCCCTCTTTTGCCATAGTTTTTAATTGCATGTGCTTCCTGAGGACTGTGTGCACCTGAAACCTTTGGACTTCCAATAGTCACATCATTATACTAATTTGTAAGAGAAGTGGCAATTTTGTTTCAGATGACTAATAATGAAATGTTGGAAATGCAGTCTAATGCAGTACGTTGATCACGTCTTTCATGTAAAATTTTGGCTCAATAAGATGTCACCAGCAATGAAAATGAGCAGTGATGGGCATGGATATGAACAATATTATAGAGGATCAGTAATAATAATTTAAATTTCATACTCGGGAACACAGTTTCTTAAAAGAGTTAAATAATTAGTACCATAGTTAACAACTAGAACATTCCATGATAATTGCTAAATAATTTAAATTCCTTAATTGTAGTTTCTATTTTCCTTTTAAATAAATTTTAAGATATTGTGGTATTTTGATATTCAGATGTTGGCAAAAAAATGAAGTAATATTTAATATCTATAAGTAGAATTGTATCCAATAGACTAGAACTATAACCATAATAATAGTAGTATAAAATGGACATATTGTAAACAGAAAAAGGGCCCCTATTTAATACCTTCTGATTCACTATTCCCTTCATGCCCCCTCACAGTGTGGTTCACGTAGCATGCCATACCAGTTTTTAATGTTAGGTTAAACCACTTCCCTAACATTGCCCAGTTATTTATATGTGCCCACGCAAAAGTATTTTTCCTAGTGATGAAATGTAGTGTTCCCTCACAGTGCCCCCACACACAGTATGATATCCCCACAGTACATTCTGACATATCTACTATAATGCCCATACAGTAGATTCCCACACAAAAACTATTATGCCAAACCACATCATGATGCCCCTACACTATATTTCTCCACAAACAGGATGATGCCCCCATAGTGCCTCACACACACCTACTATGATACCACCACAGTCCTGCAACACACTTAGGTTGATTCCCCTACTGCTATCCACAAAATATTATGCCTTCACATCTCCACCACACATAGGTTGATGTCCTCACAACATCCCCCACCGTACAATCTCACCCATAGTCTCCACTCACGCATTATGTGCCCCCTCATTTAGCCTTACAATGCATTTCTCTTGTCTGTTGAGTGTGTGGACTGAGGCTCCGGTGATCTCATCGCTCCTGTTGCACTTAGACTCAGATGCACAGGCAAGAAGAAAATGGATCCCTATTCCATGATTGTGTTTAACCCCTTCACAATGTGGCCAATTTCCAAAGAGTTATAACTTTTCTTATTTTTATGTCCACATAAACATATGACTGCTTATTTTTTGCAGGATCAGTTGTACTTTTGAATGACATCATTCATTGTACCACATAGTGTACTGGAAAATTGGAAAAAAATTCCAAGTGGGTAAAAATGATGAAAATAACACAATTCTGACATTTTTTTTTTTAGAATAGTTTTTACGATGTACAGTACAGACCAAAAGTTTGGACACACCTTCTCATTTAAAAATTTTTCTGTATTTTCATGACTATGAAAATTGTACATTCACACTGAAGGCATCAGAACTATGAATTAACATATGTGGAATTATGTACTTAACAAATAAGTGTGAAACAACTGAAAATATGTCTGATATTCTAGGTTCTTCAAAGTAGCCACCTTTTGCTTTGATGACTGCTTTGCACACTCTTGGCATTCTCTTGATGAGCTTCAAGAGGTAGTCTCCGGAAATGGTTTTCATTTCACAGGTGTGCCCTGTCAGGTTTAATAAGTGGGATTTCTTTCCTTATAAATGGGGTTGGGACCGTCAGTTGTGTTGTGCAGAAGTCTGGTGGATACACAGCTGATAGTCCTAATGAATAGACTGTTAGAATTTGTATTATGGCAAGAAAAAAGCAGCTAAGTAAAGAAAAACGAGTGGCCATCATTACTTTAACCCCTTACTTACCGGGGACGTATTAGTACGCATATCTGCGTACCGCCGGTTCAGTGAGGGCTCCGGCGCTGAGCCCTCACTGAACCGAGCACATGTCAGCTGATTCTTACAGCTGACATGTGCCCGCAACAGCCGCGGGTGGAATCGCGATCCACCCGCGGCTGTTAACCAGTTAAATGCTGCTGTCAATCTCCGACAGCAGCATTTAACGCGCGCTTCCGGGTAGCGCGTCATAAGCCCCGCCCACCGGCGACCCCGTCACGTGATCGCGGGTCGCCGATGGGTGTGCATGACAACCCAGGGTCTGCAGCAGACGCCTGTGGTTGTCATGATCTTGTCGCTATGAGCGCCACCTAGTGGTCGGCGCTCATAGCACAGGACCATTTCTGCTGCATGCAGGGGATCTGCTGGTCCCCTGTATGTAGCAGAGGCGATCGGACAGTTGCTGCTTCTAGTCTCCTATGGAGACTATAGAAGCATGCAAAAAGTAAAAAAAAAAAGTTTTTAAAAATATAAAAAAAAATAAAAAAATATAAAAGTTTAAATCACCCCCCTTTCACCCCATTCAAAATAAAATATATAAAAAAAAAACCCACATACACATATTTGGTATCGCCGCGTTCAGAATCGCCCGATCTATCAAAATAAAAAAAGAATTATTCCGATCGGTAAACGGCGTAGCGAGAAAAAAATTCTAAACGCCAGAATTACGTTTTTTGGTCGCCGCAAAATTGCAATAAAATGCAATAACGGGCGATCAAAACATCGGATCTACCCCAAATGTTATCAATAAAAACGTCAGCCTGGCACGCAAAAAATAAGCCATCAACCAGCCCCAGATCACGAAAAATGGAGACGCTACGGGTCTTAGAAAATGGCGCTATTTTTTTATTTTTTTTTTTACCAAATTTTGGAATTTTTTTTCACCACTTAAATATAAAAGAACCTATACATGTTTGGTGTCTATGAACTCGTAATGACCTGTAGAATAAGAAGGGCAGGTCAGTTTTAGCATTCAGTGAACATGGTAAAAAAAATAAATAAAAAACAACTGGGGTATTGCACTTTTTTTGCAATTTTACCGCACTTGGAATTTTTTTCCTGTTTTCCCGTACAGGATATGATAAAACTAGTAATGGCGTTGAAAAGTACAACTCGTCCCGCAAAAAATAAGCCCTCACATGGCCATATTGACCAAAAAATAAAAACGCTATGGCTCTGGGAACAAGGGGAGCAAAAACGAAAATGCAAAAACGAAAAATGCTCCGGGGCTTAAGGGGTTAAGAAATGAAGGTCAGTCAGTCCGAAAAATTGGGAAAACTTTGAAAGTGTCCCCAAGTGCAGTTGCAAAAACCATCAAGCGCTACAAAGAAACTGGCTCAGACGCAGAAAAGGTGAACGGATGGACTCTACATGCCTGGTTCCCACCGTGAAGCATGGAGGAGGAGGTGTGATGTTGTGGGGGTGCTTTGCTGGTGACACTGTTGGGGATTTATTCAAAATTGAAGGCATACTGAAGCATGGAGGAGGAGGTGTGATGGTGTGGGGGTGCTTTGCTGGTGACACTGTTGGGGATTTATTTAAAATTGAAGGCATACTGAACCAGCAAGTCTACCACAGCATCTTGCAGCAGCATGCTATTCCATCCGGTTTGCGTTTAGTTGGACCATCATTTATTTTTCAACAGGACAATGACCCCAAACACACCTCCAGGCTGTGTAAGGGCTATTTGACCAAGAAGGAGAGAGTGATGGGGTGCTATGCCAGATGACCTGGCCTCCACAGTCACCAGACCTAAACCCAATCGAGATGGTTTGGGGTGAGCTGGACCGCAGAGTGAAGGCAAAAGGGCCAACAAGTGCTAAGCATCTCTGGGAACTCCTTCAAGATTGTTGGAAGACCATTTCCAGTGACTACCTCTTGAAGCTCATCAAGAGAATGCCAAGAGTGTGTAAAGCAGTCATCAAAGCAAAAGGTGGCTTCTTTGAAGAACCTAGAATATAAGACATATTTTCAGTTGTTTCACACTTTTTTGTTAAGCATATAATTCCACATGTGTTAATTCATTGTTTTTATGCCTTCAGTGTGAATGTACTATTTTCATAGTCAAGAAAATACAGAAAAATCTTTAAATGAGAAGGTGTGTCCAAACTTTTGGTCTGTACTGTACATTTTTGGTAAAATTGACTTTGTAATATGATTCTGCTCATCAGTAGTGTTGAGCGAATTTGTTCGACATTTCAAATTCGGGTTCGTGTTCAGGGTTTCGGCTTGTTTGCGCCAAAAAATTGGCTCCACCCATGAACATCCCTGATTTGCCACGCAGTCAGGCAGATTATTTTTGCGCGAACAAGCCAGAAACACAAACACGAACCCGAATTTGAAATGCCAAACAAATTCACTCAACACTACTCATCAGTACAATTGTGATGATAACAAACATATCCGGTTTAGTTTATTATTTTAATAGTGAAAAAAAATGAGAAGTTTGTAAAAAATATTTTTGGGATTGTACCATTTTCCAAAGCCTGTAACTTTTTTATTTTTGAGTAAGTGGAACTGTGCGATGGTTTATTTCTTGGGGGATAATGTTTTTTATGGATACCATTTGGGGATATAGATATGATATTTTAATTGCTTGTTACAGCAATTTTTGTTGTATTGTAGCTCCCCAAAAAACTTAATTTTGGATTCTTTAATCTTTTAGTTTACGGTGTTTACTGATCGGGTTAATTATTTTTATATTTTGATAGATCGGATTTTCTAAATGCGGAGATATCACATATGTGTATATTTAAATTTTTTTTATTATCTTTATTTTTACTAAAGGGGGGTTATTTGAATTTATTTTTTTTCCTATTTTTTCATAATTTTTAAAACTTTTTTTTTAGTTTCCACTGTACTTGTTAGTCCCTTTAGAGGACTTGAAGCTGCGATCATCTGAATGCATGTGCTATATACAGCAATGCGACAGGATTGTGGCATATAGTTAAAATCACAATCATCTTTGAAGTCCGGCCACATGCTAGGTTTCAAAGGAGTGCCGTAATGACAAGCATTATTTCTTCTAGGTACAGAAACAGCTGTGTAGGATGCTTATAACTGGGTGAAGAACAGTCAAACTTTGCTACAAAAATTAAGTTGTGGAAGACAGTTTCATGTCACAATGTTACAGGTCATACACGATGGCAAGACTGAACACACCAATAAGACACAAAGTAGTTATTCTGTATCAGCAAAGGTCTCTCCCAGGCGAAAATTTCCAAACATACTGGTGTTTCAAGATGTGCTTTTCACACTCTTTTGAATAAGCACCTAGAAATAGGCAACATTGAAAACCATAGGCCCAGTGGTCAGCCAAGGTAATAAGCAAAAAACTGCAGCAGAAGAAAGACACTTCATTCATACTTCCTTTCAAAATCAGAAGATCTCCAGCAGCACCATCAGCTCAGAACTGGCAGCAACCAGTTTGACGCAGCTACGTTCATCAAATGTTCAGAGAAGTGAGAGCAGAAGTGGTCATCATGGAAGAATTGCGGCCAAAAATTCATAGCTTCAGAATTTCGTAGTGATATGGATGGGGAAACACTGTAAATAAAATCTCTTGAAACCTAACAGCTGTTTAGTGCTGTTCAATTTCTTCATATGTTATAAATCAGCCAAACTGTTGCCTCACTTGTGCATCACCATCTGGTGCTAAGGTGCAGCTGAGGGGTCATTTTGACAGGTGTATTTATATATTGCAAGGCCGTTCTATGGTTGCACCAATCTCTGCAATTTCAATTTGAAAAAGACTTAGAAGCCATGCTATAGATATTAGACAGAGATTGGCCAGCATATCCAGGAGCATACAGTACAAACCAAAAGTTTGGACACACCTTCTCATTTAAAGATCTTTCTGTATTTTCATGACTATGAAAATTGTACATTCACACTGAAGGCATCAAAACTATGAATTAACACATGTGGAATTATATACTTAACAAAAAAGTGTGAAACAACTGAAAATATGTCTTATATTCTAGGTTCTACAAAGTAGCCACCTTTTGCTTTGATGACTGCTTTGCACACTCTTGGCATTCTCTTGATGAGCTTCAAGAGATAGTCACCGGAAATGGTTTTCACTTCACAGGTGTGCCCTGTCAGATTTAATAAATGGGATTTCTTGCTTTATAAATGGGGTTGGGACCATCAGTTGTGTTGTGCAGAAGTTTGGTGGATACACAGCTGATAGTCCTACTGAATAGACTGTTAGAATTTGTATTATGGCAAGAAAGAAAAGCAGCTAAGTAAAGAAAAACAAGTGGCCATCATTAGTTTAAGAAATGAAGGTCAGTCAGTCCGAAAAATTGGGAAAACTTTGAAAGTGTCCAAAAGTGCAGTTGCAAAAACCGTCATGCACTACAAAGAAACTGGCTCACATGAGGACTGCCCCAGGAAAGGAAGACCAAGAGTCACCTCTGCTTCTGAGGATAAGTTTATCCGAGTCACCAGCCTCAGAAATCGCAGGTTAACAGCAGCTCAGATTAGAGACCAGGTCAATGCCACACAGAGTTCAAGCAGTAGACACATCTCTTCAACAACTGTTAAGAGGAGACTTTGTGCAGCAGGCCTTCATGGTAAAATAGCTGTTAGGAAACCACTGCTAAGGACAGCCAACAAGCAGAAGAGACTTGTTTGGGCTAAAGAACACAAGGAATGGACATAAGACCAGTGGAAATCAGTGTTTTTGTCTGATGAGTCCAAATTTGAGATCTTTGGTTCCAACCACCGTGTCTTTGTGCGACGCAGAAAAGGTGAACGGATGGACTCTACATGTCTGGTTCCCACCGTGAAGAATGGAGGAGGAGGTGTGATGGTGACACTGTTGGGGATTTATTCAAAATTGAAGGCATACTGAACCAGCATGGCTACCACAGCATCTTACAGCGGCATGCTATTCCATCCGGTTTGCATTTAGTTGGACCATCATTTATTTTTCAACAGGACAATGACCTCAAACACACCTCCAGGCTGTGTAAGGGCTTTTTGAACAAGAAGGAGAGTGATGGGGTGCTATGCCAGATGACCTGTCCTCCACAGTCACCAGACCTAAACCCAATCGAGATGGTTTGGGGTGAGCTGGACCGCAGAGTGAAGGCAAAAGGGCCAACAAGTGCTAAGCATCTCTGCGAACTCCTTCAAGATTGTTGGAAGACCATTTCCGGTGACTACCTCTTGAAGCTCATCAAGAGAATGCCAAGAGTGTGCAAAGCAGTCATCAAAGCAAAAGGTGGCTACTTTCAAGAACCAAGAATATTAGACATATTTTCATTGGTTTCACACTTTTTTGTTAAGCATATAATTCCACATGTGTTAATTCATAGTTTGATGCCTACAGTGTGAATGTACAATTTTCATAGTCATGAAAATACAGAAAAATCTTTAAATGAGAAGGTGTGTCCAAACTTTTGGTCTGTACTGTACATCTATACCTACTCTTACAAAGAGTGAGGATGGTGCTGCAAGAACAGAAATAAGTATGGTAGCAATTGACCTCCCAATATCTGAAATATATTCATGTTATAAAATATATTGTTTGCATCTAGTAGAAAAACACTAACACTCTGATTCATTAAGACTGGCATTTTGTACGCCAGTCTTAATGATGGGCGTGCGGGAATAAGATGTGACTAATTCATGAATTCATTTCTGTGCACATTGCCAGAATTGTGACATTTCTGGCGTAAAGTACGCCACAAAATTTTAATGAATTTGATGGACAGACTTTGCCACTCCTTCCCACCTCTGCCCATTTTAGTGGGTTTGGAT
Source organism: Phyllobates terribilis (assembly GCF_046119375.1). NCBI lineage: Eukaryota > Metazoa > Chordata > Amphibia > Anura > Dendrobatidae > Phyllobates > Phyllobates terribilis. Next base: position 453,070,187 of record NW_027362763.1, on the reverse strand, counting down.
GAAACTGGAGTGAAAAAACCCTAAAGGTTGTAAAGTTTTTGAGCAACTTCATGTTCCGCAAAAATTTTGCATCATTTGAAGATGTTTAATGCCATAATTCTGGGGTAAACATCTTGATGAATTGGGGTAAAACTATTACCGAGATATACTCATTGTCCTACATGTGTCATGCTTGTGTAAACTCTATACATTCACTTCATTCTCCAATTTTTCATTGATGTTATGTGGAGATCATGTGGAGATGGTCATGGGAGGAGATACAGTTTAGTAAATTTATCAAACAAGACTTTGGAAAAGTGAAAGCTACATGTCAATACAAGGAAGGTATAAAATGTCAAAAGCAAACCCAAAGGATACCTTCTCCAGTAGAAAATGTGATAGCTTTAACAAAAAGTGTATACGTTTTTGATAAATATTATATTAAAAAGGTTTAAAAAAAAGACTGTCACAGATTAGTCCAATACTGAAAAATGTGGGCCATTGGTTAGCGATTCCACCTAAAAATCACATAAGAAATCAGATTTTCAACCTATGAATTACACAGTGTAACTCAAGGCTAAAGATTATTCTTTAGGTGGATTTCAAAAAAAAAAAAAAAGGCATACAGACAATGATTTTATGGGAAACAGTAAAATTTCATTACACCACTGAGGTATATATTTCCCAAGCATAAGATTACTTGACACTGAAATTGCTAGCATTTTATTACTCTCTTAATTTATTACTTGTCATTTTTCATTTATAATCATAAAATTATGCTTGGGGGAAAACAACAGTAGCCAATTAGACAATACATTTTTAGATGTCTTGCATATTTTTGAAATAATGATATATAGTCTGATTTTATCTGAAAATTATGATATCACAGTTATGCTCAGTTGCAGAATGCAAAATATAAAGACAGCTTGTTTATTGGAAATGATTGACTTCTACACCTGTCAGTAAGTGTTCTAATTAGTTGCAGCGCCACCAAAAGGGGAAAACGAGCATGTTTGAAATGAAACAGTGACATTTTTCTACAAATAGTATGAAGAAATGAGTGAAGACTGGTGTATAGTGTGTGAAGAAAGAGAATAATACAGATATTCAGTTGATGGAGAGAGGCATATAGGAGAGCTGGCAGTCAATGACCACAGTGACTAAATTACTGATTCTGCTTTTTAATTACACATTTTTTTCATTCTTCATGCAAAAGCAGGCCACAAGTATTGCTGAAAGAAAAAATATATAACTTTTTGCTCTTGGTGTCACAAAATACTGATTTTCTTCACACCTGTTACATTAGTCGAATTTGATGTAGATACAAGCTACACCATTATGGTGGCCTGTTGACAATGTTGCTTTTTGGGCATAGACTTAGACTCTTGTCGAGTCCTTTTTCGAAAGGTAGAATTGTGTTAAAAATATTTAAAAGAAAAATGAAAAAAAAAAAATACAGACATTTAACTATGTAACTGTCTACCCCACAATGTGTGTTACAAACTACTTTTTTTGCATACCCATTCTAATAGTCTAATTTGATATCTGTACATGCTACACTTGCTGCCACTGTTTTGCTTTAGTATCTAGAATTTCTTTGTTGGTCCTTTTTAGGAAGGGGGTTATTATAATTGAAAATAGTGACAAAATGCTAGTGTAGTAAAGAATGAATGGCAAAAAAATGAATAGCATTGGCAAGGGATGGGAAAATATAAGAAAAAAATGTATGATAATATCTGTGGCAATAAAAATATAAGAGTCGCAAGTAGCAACACTGGCACCAGCTGTTTCAACAGTTGTACTACCAAATGCAAGTCACAATTGTCCTTCTTTGCCGCCAGCAAACATAAGGGTTGGGAGGAAGAGGGGTAAATATGGCACATCACTCATCTCAGTGACAGTAAGACAATGTTACCTCTAACAGTGACACTGTCAAACATACTGTACCTGACTGAGTTTATACAGCCAGTGCCTGATACATGCTTCCCACGGATTGGGCAGCATGTTAGTATCAGGTTAGCTTTAAATGATGTTAATTTCCCTGGCAGGCCCTGGTACAGTATTAGGTCCTACCCAGGATTGAGAGCATAAAAAGTTACTATAGTATTATTTTTCATCACTTTTTCCTTTGCAGATCTTTTGAAATTTGAATATACCGACTTCACCGAATTTTCCCCCTAAAATTAAATTATGGTGAATAAATTTGTGTTAATCTCAATATTAGGAAGTTTTTAAGTGCTCAAAAAATATATGTTGAGGAGAGGAGTGAGAGAGAACCACGCTGACCATAAGAGCTTATACTTTTTAGGAGAGCGAAGACTCTGCTGACCAGAAGAGCGTACACTCTACGTGAGAAAGAGAGGATTGTGCTGACCATAAGAGCTAACACTCTACAGGAGAAACAATGATCCCGTTAATGATAATAGCTTACATTCTACAGGAGAGAGACACTTACCCAGTGACTCTGAAGAAGGAAAATAACTCAGCTGTACAAACTGTTCTCCACTGGGAATGGAGGATGTCAGATGGCCCAGGTACTGACCCCTTTCCTAAACAATGTAATCCGTAAGATGTTATAGCTGCAGGGCATTATGAGGAGGTCTGCACGGCAATGTAAAATGGCCTTAACCTGTTCTCTGATGCTTCAGCAGTGTGGAAAATGGTGCTGAGCAAGTTTTATTTTTGTGAACTGCTCATCTCTAATCACTACCTCACCAGATCAGAGAGGGTAATAAAATCAAGAATCTATCCCAGATTCAACTTTAGCCATAATCTGATAACCACTGTAGAGACAAAAAGGAATATTCAAAATGAAAGGCAGTTTGTGACATCCAAATGGATGATCACCATGAAATGCCCTACTCTGCATTCAATTATAAAATGAATGGTCCAACCAGGTTTGGCATGGACCGCATATTTGAGCAGGCGACTTCTGCCTGTAGGTCTCATTTAGTATGCTGCTGCACAGGAAATTTTAGTAAAAAAGTAATAGATAATTGTACTTTTTTTGCAATTTTAAAAAGCATAAAAAGTCTTTCAGTGTAGTGTGCTATTACACAGGCTGTTTATTACCTCAAGGTATTGTATATTGACAGAAAGCTGCTAATCAGTGCTGGGGGCGTGGATGGACCAGGGCTCACATGGGCACCAGTCAGGGCAGTGATGATCTCCTGCTGATAAAACACTCATTGTATTGAAACAACAGCAAACAGTCTAATAAATGATGCATAACTGAAATAGTATCTCACAAAAATGTTACTTTAGACACAATTTTTTTATTTTCACAAGGGTAACAGGAAAAAATGGACTACACAATTTGTAGTGCAACTTCTCATGAGATCGCTGATACCCCATATGTGAGGGAAAACCACTGTTTGGGCGCACTTCAGGGTTCGGAAGGGAAGGAGCGCCATTAGACTATTTGAATGTAAAATTTGTTTGAATAATTAGCAGACGCCATGTTGCATTTGGCGAGCTCCTGATGTGCCTAAACAATGGAAAACCCCCACAAGTGACACCATTTTGGAAACTAGACCCCTTAGGGAATTTATCTAGATGTGTGGTGAGCACCCTGCACCCCCAGGTGCTTCACAAAAGTTTATAATATTGAGCCGTAAAAATAAAATTTTCACATTTTTCCCACAAAAAATGTTTTTCATCCCCTAATTTTGCATTATCATAAGGATAACAGGAGAAATTGCACCATGAAATTTGTTGTGCAATTTCTCCTGAGTACGCCGATACCCCATATGTGGGGGAAAACCACTGCTTTGGTGTACGGCAGGGTTCGGAAGAGAAAGGAGCGCTATGTTGGCTGGGATAGGTTGCAGACACCATGTCACATTTGAAGAGTTGATGACATGCCGTAACAGCAGAAACCCCCACAAGTGACCTCATTTTGTAAACTACACCTCTCAAGGAATTCATCTAGGGAAGTAGTGAGTATTTTTTAATTTTTAAATTTATACCATTGGGCAGTGAAGAAAACATAATTATATTTTTACCACAAAAAATGTTTTACCCTCAGATTTTACATTTTCACACAGGGCAATGGGTAAAAATGGTACCGAAATGTGTCACACAATTTCTTCTAAAAGTGGCAATACCCCATATGTGGCTGTATCGTACCGCTTAGACATACGGCGAGATCTGGGAGGGACGGAGCGCTATTTGACAATTGGAGAACAAATTATTGTAGAATAGGCATTTGGATTTGGGAGCACAAAATTTTCTGAATTTCTTTTGGGGGGCAAGGGCCATTTCGCTTTTCCAGAGCCTTTCTGCTACCAGTAACTTGGAAGTTTCTTATATTTTTAACAGATGACGGACCTGAGTGGGGACTAGCTTTTTTTGAGGACTGAGTTGAAGCTTTTATTGGGAACATTTTACGTAACATTTATCCGGCGCTCAAGGCTGAGCACTTACATCGGGGTTTCCATTTAAATTTCCAAGTGATGTAATTCAGATGAAACCCCTGCGGGATCCATTCACTGTAATGAGGCAGCAGAGTTACTCTGGACTCCGTCTGGCCTCTGTTTAGCGGTGTCCTTTTTTTCAGAAGTGCACAAAACTGTGGCCAACCGCACTTTTATGCACGCCTAAAAAAACTGACACCGTGGGATCACAGGCCAGACGGCATCCACAGTGGCCTATATCTGCCTCATTACAGGGAATCTTCCGTCATGGGTTCCGTCTGAATCACGTATTTCAGAGATTTACATGGAAACTCTGGTGTAAGTGCTCAGCGCAGAGCGCAGGATAAATGTGAGCAGAGCCTTACTGCGATCTTTGGGAGACATAATAAACAAATCAGTAGCAGCTGAAGAATTGGTTTTATTTATTTTTTATGCCGTTCCCCGTACCGTATAAGTGATTAGATTACTTTATTCTTCGGGTCGGTGCGATTACAGAGATGAAAAAGCATAGTTTTTTGCTCTGTTTTTTATTTATTTTTATTACGGTGTGCACAGAAGGAGTTAATTAGTGTGACAGTTTTATAGATCGGGTTGTTTTGGACGTGGCGATACCAAATATGTGTACTTTTTTTGTTTTTGCATAAATATACGGATTTATTGGTTTAATATTTTATTTATTTTTATTTATTTTGTGATTTTTTTTAACAGTTTGAAAACATTTTTTAGACTTTTTGTTTACATTTTTACTCAGTCCTGTATGGGACATTAATTTTTATTTTTCTAATCACTGTTCTCATGCAATGCAATAGACATGTATTGCATTGCATGAGAGCTTTGCTGACAGTTTCACACTGTCTCCTGCTAGACTTCAGCTGCAGGCTGAGCCTAGCAGGACAACATATATGGCAGATCTGGAGGCGGTCATGTGACCTCCGTCTGCCATGACAACGGCAGGTCCTGTTCGACATCAGGGGGCCGTCGGAGAGGTAAGTGGACAACCCCCTCTCCTCTCACTATCTTCTAAATGCCGCGAGCACTATAAATCGCGGCATATAGAAGATAGCAAAGGGTTAACATCATTGGGACCTGATCCAATCAGGTCCCGATGATGTCCCCTGTCAGAGCTGTCGCTCTGCATTGCACCCGCAGCGCTTGCAGGACCCTGGGCGCCGATATTTATGTACAGTGAGCGGTCAGGAAGCTGTTAAAAGATATAGTTTAGAAAATACATTTGTATAACCTAATAATAGAATGTTGTATTTTTTAATTGAAAGATGACATTGATTATATATTGGGTTTTGGTTCGATGAAAAAAACATTGCTTAAACCAGATGACTAAGGAGTTCATCTTATAATGAGTAAATCTGGAAGCGGATTTACTTAGAAGATAAGGGTCATTGGAAGCAATGTGTTAGCATAGTGTAGCATTGCATAAGTCATCCAGACAACTAAAGTGTGACAGAGACAAAGGAGACTTTGGTGTCTAATTAGCCATATCCAACTGCACTTTTTGGTAAACATACAATGAATACATTTGCATTGTAAATCGTCCTATTCTACTACCTCCTTTATTTCAAATGCTGGTAACTTTTGTTTTTTCTCCACTCTCTCAGGTGATGACAGAATATGTAGTACTGACTTAAAAGTAGAACATTAATCATAGGAATTGTCAGGAGGAACAATGTTTACATGTGTGGAAAGATAAAATTAATGGAATGCCTCAGTCTCTTTATTGAGCATGATGACAGCCGACCTTTAAGCAGTGAATAGGTGTGGGCTTTGGGATGTTAATGAAAACTATTTAAGAAAAAATGAATCTGATTCTTAGGTAAACATCTAAAATGTGTGCTGGGAATTATAAGAACATTTACCGAATTTAAGATTTTTCAAGGAGTTTAATACATTTGATCTCAAAACAATAGGTCATAATAATGATGAATATAGAATGTCAAAAACTAGAACTTTGTTATTATATGCATACGAATAATACAATAAGTAACTGATCACGGCGATGGTGTCCCACTGCATCACTATGCATTTCCCTCAGCTTATATACTTTGTTTTATACTGTTTGTTCTGCTTTACCATTTTTCTAATCAAATAAAATTTATAGAATATGGCCAAATTCTTGCAATATGGTGAATTTACAAAAGCAGTGATACTCACCAGTTACATCCCTGGTCTCTTGTTATAGTATTAGACCACTGAGTATAATGATTGGTTGGGGCTCTCACAAATGTAGACTAGAATGGTGACACTGGAACAGAGGTGCTGGAACTGCAGGAGATACAAATAGGTGAATATAGGTTCTTTTGTTACTTTATCATATTGCCTGTCCTTGCCCAATTTTTTGAGAAACTTAAAATTTAATTGAATTAAATATTTATTTTAATCTCATTCTTTTTGTTTTATGGTCGATGCATGGTCTTCTTCAGTGAAATAACAAGTAACCATGGGGCTCCAAAGAAAAAATCATCCATTGCTATCATTGAGTGACTACACTAGATGTTCACATATTAAGGTGATGGGTATCTGGCAGATACAGTTACTCAGTTGGACTCCATGAAAGGTACAGGATATGACATGAAGTTAGACTTCATCCCACAAGGCTGTTGCATTAAAGGTAAACTATAATTTCCCCATATCTACAGATTAATAGCATTCCAATAATGTCCTGGAGATACATTATCTGTGCAGAGCAAGATGTCCGTCAATGCACCGGCACGTGCTTACTAGTGTTGAGCGAGCACTAAAATGCTCGGGTGCTCAAGCTTGGCCTGAGCTCGCCATGATACTCGGGTGCTCGACCCGAGCAACAAGCCCAATGTTAGTCTATGGGAGACCCGAGCATTTTTGCGGCGGCACCCCCGGCAGTCTGTAGAAAGCCTAAAAAGTTCCCAAAACGATAGTGACAGTGCTCAATTGACATGGGGACAGCATGGGGATCGCCCCAGGAAGCATTTCTGACCTCCAGGTGACTATTGTCAACAACGTGTTCAGAGGTATTAAGCCACTTTTACAGGATCATAATAAAACGTTCAAAAACGAAAGTGAAACTTTTTTCCTGTGAAATATGTTAAGGAATTTCTTTTTCATGGTAAAAAATAAATAACCAAAAACAAAAATACTCCTCCACACCTTGGGCTATGTTCACAAGTAGCATTTTTTATGCGTTTTTGCACTTTTGTATTGCTATCTACTGTGACAAATGCAATCACCGGGAAATGTCATTTTAACATTTTACAACCTTATCTGGCCATGTGCTGTGTGACACATGCATACAGTGCTGAAAAGACATGGGAACAGCATGGGGAAGACCCCTGGAAGCATCTCTGACAACCAGGTCACTGCCTAAAAGTGTGCCCATCAGAAGTGATCCTTGCCGCATCAGAAGAAGCAGACTTGCAACTATCCCCGTGCAAGTCCTTGTCCCAGGGCAGTGTTCAATTGTACCTCCCCCATTCCTTGCAATGCAAGCGCAAATATGCAGCCAACCACCCACCCACCCCCAGGCTGCAATACCATACTGCTAGCTTGCACTTGAAATGGGGCCTTTTAGTTTTGAGGAGGCCGAAGCTGGCCACTACCTCATGGCTGCTTCGGCAGCGAGGTATCCATACTCAGTCCCCAGCTGCCCGGCGGCCGGGTGTCCACGCTCGGTCCCCAGCCGCCAGGGGGTGGCCGGGTGTCCACACTCGGTCCCCAGCCGCCCCGCGGCCGGGTGTTCACACACGGTCCCCAGCAGCCTGGGGGCGGCCGGGTGTCCATAAACGGTCCCCAGCCGCCCCGATTTCTCCACGGAACATTCCCACACACTTTTCTTAGACTGGCCTGCTTTAGGGCAGCATTGGACGAGCCCACCAGAGAACCAGACTCCTCTGGTGGGCCCTGGCTTCTCCATCTGGGGAGTTGAGAGTGCCAAGGTGAGGAGCATGGTGATGATAGAAGTTAGCATCTGCTTTGTTTTGTTGGAATGCAAGCGTAAGTGTGCAACCTGCCACCCACCCACCCCCAGGCTGCAATACCATACTGCTAGCTTTCCTGCACTTCAAATTGGGCCTTTTAGGCATGTGGAGGCAGACACCGGCCACCATGTCATGGCTGCATCGGCGGCCCTTTTATCCATACTCAGTCCCCATCCGCCTGGCGGCTGGGTGTGCACACTCAGTCCCCAGCCGCCCCATGGCCGGGTGTCCACACACGGTGCCCAGCAGCCTGGGGGCGGCTGGGTGTCCGTAAACGGTCCCCAGCCGCCCCGATTTCTCCGCAGAACATCCCCACACACTTTTCTTAGACTGGCCTGCTTTAGGGCAGCATTGGACGAGCCCACAAGAGAACCAGACTCCTCCGGTTGGCCCTGGCTTCTCCATCAGGGGAGTTGAGAGTGCCAATGTGAGGAGCATGATGAGGATTATAGAAGTTAGCATCTGCTTTGTTTTCAAGGAATGCAAGCGCATGTATCTAGTAGTGGCTAGGCCTGAGGTGGTCAGCGTTTTGGCACATATCCTACCTCCTCCGAGGATTGCTGGATGTTCTCCTGCTACTATCCAAGTTCTATGACTCCCATTAAAACAAAGCTTCAGGTGATAAATGATGGATGAGGTAGCGGCAAAGGAGAAACAGCAGGAGGAACAGGGACCATTCACATCAATTTCAGGCTAGTCAATCACATATGTCTTGTAGGATATGTTTCTGTAACAAAAGGAGCGGTTCGGCTACACAGTTATAGGGCATATAGTGAGTGCAATGCCTACCAAAAATTTTGCGGCACTCTAATGCCCCTTGGAAATGACATGGAGGTCAGAGGGCCTTAACAAAACCTTTTTTCCATTTTTAGCAACTGGGTCTCCTGTGCACTGTTGGCCTAAGCAGTGAATGGAAGGCTTTCCAAAAATTATGAGGAACTGCAATGCCCCTTGAAACAGACGTGGATTACAGCGTACTAAAAACCTTCTACCCATTATTGGGGAGTGTGTCTCCCTTACTTTTCACCTTTGCATTGAAAAGCAAAAGCTGACTAAAATTGGGAGGAAATGCAATGCCCGTTGGAAGAGTCGTGGAGATTAGAGGTAAGGTAATTAAAAACATTTCAATGCCCCTTGGAAGAGCTGTGGAGTTCAGAGTGGCTTAAGAAGATGCTTTTAATGCCCCTTTGAAGAGACGTGGAGGTCACAGGAGCTAAACAAGACGGTTTTAATGCCCCTTTGAAAAGTGGTGGAGGTTGCAGTGGAATAAAAAGACAATATCAATGCCCCGTGGAAGAGACATGGAGGTCACAGTAGCTTAACAAGAAGGTTTTAATGCCCGTTGGAAGAGACGTGGAGGTCACAGTAGCTTGACAAGACGGTTTTAATGCCCCTTACAAGAGCCATACAGTACAGCATCTTAAAAACATTATTCCCATTATTGGGGAGTGGGTCTCCCATAGTATTTGCTTATGCCTTCCAAGCAAAAGCTTCCAAAAATTAGGACGGAGCAACTTGCAATGCCCCTTACAAGAGCCATGCAGTACAGCATATTACAAACATAAGTCCCATTATTGGAGAGTGGGTCTCCCATAGTATTTGCTTATGCCTTCCAAGCAAAACCTTCCAAAAATTAGGACGGAGCAACTTGCAATGCCTCTTAATAGAGCCATGCAGTACAGCATATTACAAACATAAGTCCCATTATTAGGGAGTGGGTCTCCCATAGTATCAGCTTATGCCTTCAAAGCAAAAGCTTCCAAAAATTAGGACGGAGCAACTTGCAATGCCCCTTACAAGAGCCATGCAGTACAGCATATTACAAACATAAGTCCCATTGTTGGGGAGTGGGATGCTATTAATGCCCCTCAGAAGAGACGTGGAGGTCAGAGTGGTATAACAAGACGCTTTTAATGCCCCTCAGAAGAACCGTGGAGGTCAGAGTGGTATAACAAGATGCTTTTAATGCCCCTCAGAAGAGACGTGGAGGTCAGAGTGGTATAACAAGACGCTTTTAATGCCCCTCAGAAGAGACGTGGAGGTCAGAGTGGTATAACAAGATGCTTTTAATGCCCCTTACAAGAGACGTGGAGGTCAGAGTGGTATAACAAGATGGTTTTAATGCCCCTTACAAGAGACGTGGAGGTCAGAGTGGTATAAAAAGACTCTTTTAATGCCCTTCAGAAGAGACGTGGAGGTCAGAGTGGTATAACAAGACGCTTTTAATGCCCCTTACAAGAGACGTGGAGGTCAGAGTAGTATAACAAGATGCTTTTAATGCCCCTCAGAAGAGACGTGGAGGTCAGAGTGGTATAACAAGACGCTTTAAATGCCCCTCAGAAGAGACGTGGAGGTCAGAGTGGCATAACAAGACGGTTTTAATGCCCCTTACAAGAGACATGGAGGTCAGAGTGGTATAACTAGATGCTTTTAATGCCCCTCAGAAGAGACGTGGAGGTCAGAGTGGTATAACAAGACGCTTTTAATGCCCCTTACAAGAGACGTGGAGGTCAGAGTGGTATAACAAGACGCTTTTAATGCCCCTTACAAGAGACATGGAGGTCAGAGTGGTATAACAAGACGCTTTTAATGCCCCTTACAAGAGACATGGATGTCAGTGTGGTATAACAAGACGCTTTTAATGCCCCTTACAAGAGACATGGAGGTCAGAGTGGTATAACAAGACGCTTTTAATGCCCCTCAGAAGAGACGTGGAGGTCAGAATGGTATAACAAGACGCTTTTAATGCACCTCAGAAGAGACGTGGAGGTCAGAGTGGTATAACAAGACGCTTTTAATGCCCCTTAGAAGAGACGTGGAGGTCAGAGTGGTATAACAAGATGCTTTTAATGCCCCTCAGAAGAGACGTGGAGGTCAGAGTGGTATAACAAGACGCTTTTAATGCCCCTTACAAGAGACATGGAGGTCAGAGTGGTATAACAAGACGCTTTTAATGCCCCTCAGAAGAGACGTGGAGGTCAGAGTGGTATAATAAGACACTTTTAATGCACCTCAGAAGAGACGTGGAGGTCAGAGTGGTATAACAAGATGCTTTTAATGCCCCTCAGAAGAGACGTGGAGGTCAGAGTGGTATAACAAGATGCTTTTAATGCCCCTCAGAAGAGACATGGAGGTCAGAGTGGTATAACAAGACGCTTTTAATGCCCCTTACAAGAGAAATGGAGGTCAGAGTGGTATAAAAAGACGCTTTTAATGCCCCTGAGAAGAGACGTGGAGGTCAGAGTGGTATAACAAGACAGTTTTAATGCCCCTTACAAGAGACGTGGAGGTCAGAGTGGTATAACAAGACGCTTTTAATGCCCCTTGGAAGAGCCATACAGTACAGCATCTTAAAATATTTTTCCCATTATTGGGGAGTGGGTCTCCCACAGTCTTTGCTTAAGCCTTCCAAGCAAAAGCTGACAAAAATCAGGATGGAGGAACTTTCAATAAAGGCAACACGGACCACGGTCACCCTGGTTGTATAGTGGTGGTGGAGGCTGAGGATAAGGAGAAGAACATAAAACAGCCGAAATGAAGAAGCGTATACCCATGTGTTGGTGTGAAGCGGTGCATGTGAATACACCTCCCGAAATAACACAGTGGATTTGACTTTCTGTTACTCTGCTGTCATTTGGTGGTGATGAGAAGTCTGGCCCAATCCAGCCCTTGTTCATTTTGATAAGGGTCAGCTTGTCAGCATTGTCAGTTGACAGGAGAGTGCGCTTATCAGTTATAATTCCCCCAGCGGCACTAAAAACACGCTCCGATAACACGCTAGCGGCTGGGCAGGCAAGGACCTCCAAGGCGTACAGTGCGAGTTCATTCCAAGTGTCCAGCTTGGATACCCAATAATTAAAAGGCACAGAGGAATCAGGGAGGATGCTGGTACAGTCGGCAAGTTACTCCCTCACCATCTTTTGAAACTTTCCACTCCTTGTGAGAGTACCCCGCGCCTCAGGGTCTGTCCGAAGGGAGGGTCTGAGAAAACTGTCCCAGAACGTTGACAGTGTTCCCCTGCCTCTGCTGGATTGGAGTTGCATCTCTCTCACATGTACGCCTTGGTTGGGCAACAACGAACTGTGACCTCTGCCACTAGCGTGTTCAGATGGGAATTTTTTTAACAGTTCTGCAGCAAGGGCCTTCTGGTACTGCCCCATTTTTGTAGACCTCTCCACCTCAGGAATAAGAGAGTAAAAGTTCTCCTTGTAGTTGGGGTCTACAAGTGTCACCAACCAGTAATGACTGTCACCCAACATTTTAACAACGCGAAGGTTACGGTTAAGGCAGCGTAACATAAAGTCAGCCATGCGTGCCAGACTGGTAACGGGCAAGATTTCCATGTCCTCACCAAGATGACGACTGGCCATGCTCTCCTCCTCCCCCTGTCCTCAGGCCACCGACGCTGAACCGACGATATGACAATTGTAGAGGTACTACCGTCTACAGCGCATGATACCAGCTCCTGTTCTTCCTCCTCCTCCTCCTCCTCTCCCTCATTGTTCCCCAATGCACATTGGGATGAGTTGAGGCTGGGCTGTGTGTAATTGCCCGCTACGGCTTCTTGATCCATCTCATCATACTCTGGCTGCAATGCCTCTTCTTTAATTCTCTGCAGAGAGCGATGCAAAAGACAGACAAGTGGGATGCGGACACTAATGATGGCGTCATCGCCACTCACCATCTTGGTGGCCTCCTCAAAGTTTTTCAGGATGGTACATATGTCAGACATCCAGGTCCACTCCTGAGGTCTTATGTGTGGAGTCTGACCTGAATATCGACGGCCTTGTTGCAGCTGGTACTCCACAACTGCTCTCTTCTGCTCACAAATCCTTAGCAACATGTGGAGGGTAGAGTTCCAACATGTGGGGACATGACACAGCAGTCGGTGTGCCGGAAGCTGCAAACACTGCTGCAACACAGCAAGAGCGGCGGAAGCTGTAGCCGACTTGCGAAAATGAGATGACAGGTGGCGTACTTTCACGAGCAGATCTGGCAACTTGGGGTATGATTTAAGAAACCGCTGAACCACGAGGTTAAGCACATGAGCCAGGCATGGTACGTGTGTGGTCTCGCCTCGCCTCAGAGCCGTCACCAGGTTACGGCCATTGTCACACACGACCATGCCTGGATGTAGGTTCAGCGGTCTCAGCCACAGATCTGCCTGCTCTTTCACAGCTGCCCACAACTCACAAGCAGTGTGAGGTATATCACCTAAGCTTATGAGTTTCAGCACAGCCTGTTGCCGCTTGGCCGAGGCAGTACTGCAGTGCTTCCAGCTTGTAACTGATGTGGTGATATCTGAAATGGAGGCTGAGCATGAGGAGGAGGAGGAGGATGATGCACAGGAGCTGTACACTGTGGGGGCAACTCTGACTGACATAAAGCCCGCAGTCCTCGGTGTGGGGAGGATGTGTTCCGTCCCAAGGTCCGACTGGGTCCCGGCTTCCACTATGTTTGCCCAGTGTGCCGTCAGGGAGATGTACCGTCCCTGGCCACAAGCACTTGTCCATGTGTCCGTTGTCAGGTGGACTCTCCCAGTAACTGCGTTGTTGAGGGCACGGCAGATGTTTTGGGACACGTGCTTGTGTAGTGCGGGGATGGCACACCGGGCAAAATAGTGTCGGCTGGGGACGAAGTACCGAGGGACGGCCACCACCATAAGGTTGCGGAAGGATTCCATCTCCACTAGCCTAAAAGGCAGCATTTCCAACGCAAGCAGTCGTGAAATGTGCGAATTTAGGACTGTGGCCTGTGGGGCGTTAACCGCGAATTTCCGCTTTCGTTCAAAGGTCTGGGATATGGACAATTGAATGCTGCGGTGGGACGTGGACGTGGACGCTGATGCTGTTTCTTGAGAAACTGCCATAACAAGTGAAGACTGAGAGGATGGGGCATCTTTACATGCAGTATGGATAGGGGATTGCCTCGCACACACAACAGGGATTTTATTGCACGCACAACAGCGGAAGAAGCAGTGGTGACACCCGCTGACACTGGTCGTGAACCCTGGGATTCGCCCCACAAAGTCGGGTGCTTTGCTGCCATGTGCCTGATCATGCTGGTGGTGGTCAGGCTGGTAGTTTTGTCACCCCTGCTGATGCTGGCATGGCAGGTGGTACAAATGGCCTTTTTGGGGTTATCAGCAGAGTCTTTCAAAAAATTCCAGACTCTGGAAGACCTACCGGTTGTACTGGCAACGTACCTCGTGTTGGTGTTACGGGGAACGGTTGCCCGCCTTCTGTCTGCGGCCACCACTCTGCCTCTTCCTGCCTGTTGGGGTACTCTGCCTCCCTCCCCCTGTGTGGTGCTGGCCTCACTCTGCATGTCCTCCTGCCACGTTGGGTCAGTTACTAGATCATCCACCACCTCCTCCTCTTCCACTTGCGCACCACGATCCTCCTCCTCACTTCTTGGCAATTGTGTCTCGTCATCGTCCACCTATTGCGACAAATTGCCAGCGTCGACTTCCTGTGGCCATGGCTATTCAAATATTTGGGCATTGCTACATGGGATCTCCTCTTCCACCACTTCAAGCGGAGCAGGCGAGGGGCACAAATAAGGAAATGGACCAGTGAACAGCTCTTCAGAGTGTCCAAGTGTGGGATCAGTTGCTGTCTGACGACACTCGGCATGGTGGGAGGAAGGAGCATCAGGGTGAGGAGGAGTATGCGGTCGAGACTCACGGCTACTAAGATTTGACCGTGTGGAAAACAGACCGGA
Source organism: Phyllobates terribilis (assembly GCF_046119375.1). Taxonomy (NCBI): domain Eukaryota; kingdom Metazoa; phylum Chordata; class Amphibia; order Anura; family Dendrobatidae; genus Phyllobates; species Phyllobates terribilis. The sequence goes on along the minus strand of NW_027362763.1, from coordinate 453,055,105 downwards.
GGTGGTGGTGCTCAGGTAACTGGAAGTATTATCTGCTATCCAATTAATAACCTGTTCACACTGATCAGTTCGCAATACTGGTGTTGTTCTGTGCTTCCCTAGTAATTTGGTCAAGAAGTGGGAGCGAGAAGATGTGGCTGTTGGTTGTGGCACATTTTCACCTTGGCCATGTCCCCGTCCTCTGCACGCACCATCACCAGAACGTTCACTTCCACGTCCCTTGCCACGCGCCTTGCCCATTGTAAAGGAAGTAAAATAGCTTACACTCGCACTATCAATGGAAAAAGTGTAATAAAAAGTAGATTAGAACCGTGGAAGAGGAAAACCACAGTTCTATTTCTCTGGCCCACACCCGACTCTTTTAAACAATCAGAACAATCAGGGATAAACTATTACTGTTTTTCTTTATGGAAAAAATACCAAAACCTGAATAATGGAGATTTTTTACCGTGGAATGGTAAAACCACAGTTATTGTTTACTGGGATATACCATAAAATTTTAAATGTATATATTTGCGGCTGAACAGTGAGCGACACACTCAAACTGTTTTTATTTAGATACAAAAGGCCCAAAACTGGATACTACAGAGATTTGACCCGTGGAACTGCAAAACCACACTGGGATTTGTCGGGCCTACAACAGACTATTTTCAACAGATATATTTTTGTGTCAGAACAGTCAGGAGACACTACTGTTTTTTTTTAAGGCAAAAAATGCGAAAAGCAGGATAATAGAGATTTTTTACCGTGGAACAGCAAACCTACAGTTATAATTTACTGGTGTATACCAGACTTTTTTAAATATATATATTTGCGGCTGAACAGTGAGCGACACACTCAAACTGTTTTTTTTAGATACAAAAGGCCCAAAACTGGATAATACAGAGATTTGATCCGTGGAAATGCAAAACCACACTGGGATTTGTCGGGCCTACAACAGACTATTTTCAACAGATATATTTTTATGTCAGAACAGTCAGGAGACACTACTATTTTTTTTAAGGCAAAAAATGCAAAAAACAGGATAATAGAGATTTTTTACCGTGGAACAGCAAAACCACAGTTTTAATTTACTGGTGTATACCAGACTTTTTTAAATGTATATATTTGCAGCTGAACAGTGAGCGACACACTCAAACTGTTTTTTTTTAGATACAAAAGGCCCAAAACTGGATAATACAGAGATTTGACCCGTGGAAATGCAAAACCACACTGGGATTTGTCAGGCCTACAACAGACTATTTTCAACAGATATATTTTTGTGTCAGAACAGTCAGGAGACACTACTGTTTTTTTTTAAGGCAAAAAAAAGCGAAAAACAGGATAATAGAGATTTTTTACCGTGGAACAGAAAAAAACACAGTTTTAATTTACTGGTGTATACCAGACTTTTTTAAAAATATATATTTGCGGCTGAACAGTGAGCGACACACTCAAACTGTTTTTTTTTAGATACAAAAGGCCCAAAACTGGATACTATAGAGATTTGAGCCGTGGAACTGCAAAACCACACTGGATTTGTCGGGCCTACAACAGACTATCTTCAACAGATATATTTTTGTGTCTGGACAATCAGGGAGACACGATTAATTTTTTTTTTTTACTGCAAAAAATGTGAAAAGCAGGATAATAGAGATTTTTTACCGTGGAACAGCAAACCCACAGTTATAATTTACTGGTGTATACCAGACTTTTTTAAATGTATATATTTGCGGCTGAACAGTGAGCGACACACTCAAACTGTTTTTTTTTAGATACAAAAGGCCCAAAACTGGATACTACAGAGATTTGACCCGTGGAACTGCAAAACCACACTTGGATTTGTCGGGCCTACAACAGACTATTTTCAACAGATATATTTTTATGTCAGAATAGTCAGGAGACACTACTATATTTTTTAAGGCAAAAAATGCAAAAAACAGGATAATAGAGATTTTTTACCGTGGAACAGCAAAACCACAGTTTTAATTTACTGGTGTATACCAGACTTTTTTAAATGTATATATTTGCGGCTGAACAGTGAGCGACACACTCAAACTGTTTTTTTTTAGATACAAAAGGCCCAATACTGGATAATACAGAGATTTGACCCGTGGAAATGCAAAACCACACTGGGATTTGTCAGGCCTACAACAGACTATTTTCAACAGATATATTTTTGTGTCAGAACAGTCAGGAGACACTACTGTTTTTTTTTAAGGCAAAAAAAGCGAAAAACAGGATAATAGAGATTTTTTACCATGGAACAGCAAACCCACAGTTATAATTTACTGGTGTATACCAGACTTTTCTAAATGTATATGTTTGCGGCTGAACAGTGAGCGACACACTTAAACTGTTTTTTTTTAGATACAAAAGGCCCAAAACTGGATACTACAGAGATTTGACCCGTGGAACTGCAAAACCACACTTGGATTTGTCAGGCCTACAACAGACTATTTTCAACAGATATATTTTTGTGTCTGGACAATCAGGGAGACACGATTAAATTTTTTTTTACTGCAAAAAATGCGAAAAGCAGGATAATAGAGATTTTTTACCGTGGAACAGCAAACCAACAGTTATAATTTACTGGTGTATACCAGGCTTTTTTAAATGTATATATTTGTGGCTGAACAGTGAGCGACACACTCAAACTGTTTTTTTTTTGGATACAAAAGGCCCAAAATGGGATACTACAGAGATTTGACCGGTGGAACTGCAAAACCACACTTATATTTGTGTCTGAAAAATCAGAGACACACTTTTTTTTTTGGGGGGGGGGGGGACACCAATAGGTTGATAAGACGGGTATTTGTACAGTGTGAAGGAGGAAAAAAAAGAGGATTTAGATGAAAAAAAAGGATTTTTACTGGCCCCCTAGACCTGGAGCTAAGTCCAGCAATTTCAGAAACAGGAGCACACAGGACTGTAATGCAGCGTTTGCTGGTATAACCACTGCATCTCCTATACAGCCTGCCTGCCTGATATCTGGGATGGATATTAGTCCTGAGAAGGACTGTTTGTTTGTTCTGGCAGCCTTTACAGACCCTACACTAACTATTTCTCAGGAAAAATCTCTCCCTAGCTCAGCAGCGCTGTCCCTACACTGTCTAATCTGGAGCGACTGTGTCCAAGATGGCGGCGCCCGGTTTTAAATACTCGAGGTGACGCTGTGCGGCCAGCCAATCACTGTAATGCCCACAAACAACATGGCTGCGGCATTACAGTGACTGGCTGGCAATCCCTGCGTGTTCATTGGCTCTGTAAAGAGCACCAAACATGCAGGGCGGAGACCTGAGCTCCCGCCCGAGTAACCCGGAAATGCTCGGCGCTCGCCGAACATCACGAGTAGCGTGATGCTCGGGCGAGTACCAAGCAGTGTCGAGCATGCTCGCTCAACACTAGTGCTTACATTCACCATTCACAGAGTACTGTACAGTGACCATAACAGCTCCATGTCCGCCTTTATGACTGAAAGCCGACGTCTCCTGGATGTAATTAAGTTAATTGTCTCCTGATCGCTGCACTTTCAGTAAGGTTATTAGTCAAAGTGCAGACCTAAATCCGATTGACTGTGCCTAGACTTGAAAATTGCTGTTTACAATTGCAGCGAAAGGTAGTGCTACAAAGTACTGACTCAGGAGAGCTGAATATAAATGCAAGTCACAATTTTCAGATTTATATTTTTACAATATGTAGAAAACCTTTACACTTCACAAATACTTGCTACTTTGTGTTGGAATATCACATAAAATCCCAATAACATACATTAAGTTTGTGGATGTAACGTGAAAAAATGTGGAAAAGGAGGAATATTTTTCAAGTAACTGTAGGTTAACCCCTCCACAATATATGACATACATTTTTTCTATATGCCGTGTCCCTGCCGGCGTGTGAGCCCACGTCTTTCCAAGCAGATGATGGTTGATGTAACCAGCCATCATGTGACTTTAAGCCGAACTCCCCCTGTGGCTGTTAACCTGTTAAATCCTGGTATGCATGGTCCCCTCATCCCCAAGCCTGGTATGCATGGTCCCCTCATCCCCAAGCCTGGTATGCATGGTCCCCTCATCCCCAAGCCTGGTATGCATGGCCCCCTCATCACCAATCCTGATATTCATGACCCCCCTATTCTAGTATGCATGGCCCCCTCATCTCCAATCCTGATATGATTTGCCCTCGCATCCCCAATCCTAGTATGCATAGGCCCCTCATCCCCAATCCTGGTATACATGGCCCCTTCATCCCCAATTCTGGTATGCATGGTCCCCTAATCCCCATTCCTGGTATGCATGGCCCCCTCATCCCCAATCCTGGTATGCATGGCCTGCTCATCCCCAATTCTGGTATACATGGGCCCCTCATCCCCAATCCTGGTATGCATGGGCCTCTCATCCCCAATCCTGGTATGTATGGACCCTTCATCCCCAATCCTGGTATGCATAGCCCCCTCATCCCAAATTCTGGTATGCATGGGCCCCTCATCCCCAATCCTGGTATACATAGGCCCCTCATCCCCAATCCTTATATGCCCCCATCACTGCACACATGAAAACAAGTAAACAGTTGTACTCACCTTTCTTCCCTTGCACCAGCGCTGCATCCTGTTCTCATATGATCTCAGCATCTGAGCAGTGCATGACATCACTGCCATGCTCCCTCAGACGCCGAGGTGAGCTGCCGGGATATTCACTCCTCTTCACGCCGGGAGTGTAGAGGAGTGAATATTAATGTTCTTTAATAGTGGTCGCACACTGTCAGCAGTGCCACAGCTCCCGCTGCAGCTCAGTGATCCTCCATGACCGTTACTAAAGAGAATGAATATTCACTCCCATGGGAGTGGAGAAGAGTGAATATTCATACTCACTAATAGCGAGGATCACTGAGCCGCAGCTGGAGCTGCGGCGCTGCTGACACTATGCGCTATCAAAGAAATTAATATTCACTCCTCTCCACTTCCATGGGCATGGAGAGGAGTGAATATTAATCCTCCTTTAGCAGTGGGCACATGTGGTAGCTGCAGCAGCCGGCTACTGCATGTACGCCGTTCCTCTACCGCCACAACCCCCCCACCACTATCCACCACCAGAATGTATATACTATATAAAGTATATACCCGAGTATAAGCCAAGGGGGGCTTTTTCAGCCTAAAAAATGTGCTGAAAAAGTTGGCTTATACTCGAGTATATACGGTAAATAAAAAAAAAACTATGAATGTTTGGTATCTGTAATAGTACTGACCTGGAGAATTATATCGTCAGGTCAGTTTTACCATATAGTGAACATGGTATATAAAAGACAATTGTGAAGTTGCACTTCTTTTTGCAATTTCAACGTACTTGGAATTTTTTTCCTGCTTTCCAGTGCATTATATGATAAAATGAATGGTTTCATTCAAAATTAAAACTTGTCCTGCAAAAAACAAGGATTCATACTTTTATATTGACAAGAAAATAAAAAACTTAAGGCTCTTGAATAAAGGGGAGGAAAAAACAAAAAATGAAAAAATGGAAAATGTCCATGCCATGAAAGAATTGAAGGGATCCAGTGCATGCATGTAATAGGGTCATGAGCCTTTATTATTCTAAATAGCTGCAAAGAGAAAAAAAAGGAATGGGAAAAACAGTCACAAGGGCCTGTTTTTCTTTAAACTGGAACCTAATCGTCTAACTTCTAAAAGCATACTCCAAAATTTTAGTTTGCCCTATTTTAATTTTTAATTTTAGGGTTCATAATGTAAAAGTTGAATGGCCATATTCAAATTTGTGTCATGGATATTTTTTGTTGGATTTTGGGTAAGAATGAAATACGGGTCACTTAAGAGGAACCTGCCGCCTCAAAAAATGGTATTCACCTACAGATATACATTTCATTCTTGGTTTACTATCTTACTGGGAGAGCAGTGTCAGTATGAAAATCAAGTTTTGCGCTCCCTGTCGCCACTGGCTTTCAGTCATTGGAGCGGTGCAGGGAGTTATTTCAGTCATCTTTAATCACCCCCTAGCACTTTGATTGAGACATGCTGTACACATATGCTGCAGAGCAGGCTGTCAATCAAAGTGCTGAGTAGTAATTACATCCACACTCACTGTATAGTGAGTTGTGCCTATTGCTCCCTGCACCGCCACTAGGATTGGAAGCCAGAGGCAGCAAGAAAAATAAAACTTCATTTTCTCTTTGATATACCTCTTCCAGGAAGCTACTAACTAGGATGTAACTGATATTTACCTGCAGATTAACCCTATATCTGCAGATAAACATTGTTTCTTGAGGTTACAGGTTCTCTTTAAGTTTCAATAAAATAAAAACTGTCAGATAGTTTGGAAAGATATTAAAACAAGTTATGTTGCGTCACATAGCTCAATTTTCATTGTTTATATTTGATTAAATTAATATGTTAATATGTTATACAGTAGAGAATCACTCCATATCATTTATTTCTTTATTTTCTAGTACATTTATCAAACACATGGCAAATGGACATGAATTTTGAGTTTTCCAATATGTACAATCCAAGTAACATTTTTCTGGTAATGTCTCATTGATATGTTTTTGCACTCTTTGCTTTGTAACCATACAATGGCATTATTTTATTTGTGTTCTACAAATTGGCAGCTCAACTCACAGATCTGATATGTTATTGGATCAAATGCCATTAAAATGTAATGCTCTATTTGCTTCAATCTGAATGGAAAATATGTTTGCAGTAGAAAACACGCTATGGTTAGATTTCAGATGGCAAGTGGAACTGATCGGTTCATTTGAGAATGTGACAGATTGTTTGTAAAATCCATGTGCACAGCTATAGCCTCCAAACCTGGTATTACCTATAATGAGATTTACCTCCATTTTTTATTCCTTTTTGATCTCACAAATGCATATGGTATTTCCTTTTCACTAAAACATTCCATTCACATCAAGCATAAATGATTTTGTGGAAAAAAAGAAGAAAACAGGTGTAGCCATTCAAGTGCTTCTTTTTTTTGCTCAATAAATGCAGTTTTCTGAAAAAACCTTAGAAGCCCAGCTATTACAATACTGTAAGTGAAATGTAATTTGCTGTTTATATCGAGGGCACCTTTTAACTGTGCCGACATTTCTTCAAATACAAAATAAGTGAAAATTACTTTAAATCGGTCTGCACCGTGTCCAATGAGTTGTATCAGGAGATAGATGTTTGTCAATCATATTTTGTCATACTAACTGTTTGTATATTTTTAGAGTGTTTTACATAAAAAATATGTATCTTTCCTCTATTTCCATACAATCTATATATTTGGTAATGGAGCCAGTGATAATAGAAGCTTACAGTGTAAAAAATATACGTTTGGGGGTATGAAAACTTTGGGCACTTGACATCATGAGCCGGAATTGAATTTAAAACACCACTCCAGTGTTTTTTTTAATCTAAGTTCCCTGACCCTAGGCTTATACTTACCAGCAGCTGTCTTCATCTATTCTCGGCTCCGCTCTGGTGCAGTGGCACCGAGAATAGTGTCACAACTTCCGACTGACCAGAACTCAGAGGTAATAGTTACAAGCTCTGTATGTAAGTCTATGAGAACCTCATTCTGGATTTCATAAACTTACATTGAGTTGTGACTTCCGGATTGCCCAGCAAACTCTGAAGTGATCCGGCAGGTCACAAACTGCTGGAGACCAACCAGATCAGTGCTGATAAAAGATGAAGACAGTGGCTGGTAAGTATAAGACTAGCGACAGTCAACTTAGATAAGTGGCACCACTCCAGCGGAGCAATAAAAAAAATGCTGGAGAGGTGCTTTAAAACAATGTAGCTACTTGTAATGTTCCCATTTAAATTCTTTAGGTCACATTTTAATTGGATGTTTCTACACATAAACATTTAGATCTGGGGAAAAAAAATCTATATGTATATATGAGACTATGCTATCTTGGCAGATCATTTTACTCTAACATCAGTAGCAGGCGCTGGCTATAATATACACCTGACATTCCACAGCAATGTGTAGGATTGAAGTTAGTTTTGATCACATCAGTTTTACAGCAATATACAGTGTAGAAAATAAGTATTTGATACACTGCCGATTTTGCAAGTTTTACCACCTGCAAAGAATGGAGAGGTCTGTAACTGTTATTGTAGGTACACTTCAACTGTGAGAGACAGAATCTAAAAATAAAATCCAGAAAATCACATTGTATGATTTTTACATAATTAATTTGCATTTTATTGCGTGAAATAAGCATTTGATCACCTACCAACCTACAAGAATTCTGTCTCTCTCGCAACAACTATTAGAAAATGGAAGAAACAAAAGATGACTGTAAATTTTCCTCGGTCTGGGACTCCATGCAACATCTCGCCTCGTGGGGTAAGGATGATTCTGAGAAAGGTCAGGATTCAGCCCAGAAGTACATGGGAGGACCTAGTCAATAACCTGAAGAGAGCTGGGACCACAGTCTCAAAAATTACCGTTAGTAACACTACGCAGTCATGCTCACATCAGCACATGTCCAGGCCTGTTTGAAGTTCACCAATGACCATCTGGGTGATCCAGAGGAGGCATGGGAGAAGGTCATGTGGTCAGATGAGACCAAAATAGAACTTTTTGGTATCAACTTCAATCACCATGTTTGGAGGAAGAAGAAGGATGAGTACAACCCCAAAAACACCATCCCAACCATGGAGCATGGTGGGGAAAACCTCATACTTTGGGGGTGCTTATCTGCAAAAGGGACAGGACAGCTGCAGGGAAGATGGATGGGGTCATGTATCACAAGATTTTGGCCAACAACCTCCTTCCCTCAGTAAGAGCATTGAAGATGGGTCATGGCTGGGTCTCCAAGCATGACAATTAGAGATGAGCGTTGTTCTACTCGAACTGTTCGCCAATCTCAAATTCGAGCTGTTTTGGGCGGTGTTCGAGCCGTTCGGCGAACACGAACAATTTAAGAAAAATTCGGCTGTTCGAGGTTATGTTCGATAACTGTTCGTGCACCAAAATCATAACTGGATTTTTTCTCAGTAATGATGAAAATTAATGTTAATACGCAGTTTGAGTGTACAGCGGGGTGGGGGGAGGGGCAGGGGATGGATCTCTGCAGGAACAATGAAGATCTCCATTTTTTTTCTCTTTCCCGCATTTGCAGTGGGGAGGTGCAATCTGTCAGCCTATCAGCAGCGCACACACGGAGCGAAGTGCTTTTTTTCACACAAGCAAGGGCATGTGTCATTGGCAGTGTATGTGACATGTCCTTGCCCTATAAGACCAAGCCATTTTCCCCGTCGCCACCATTTTCTCACTGCTGCAGCTGCGTGTTAGACGGCACCACTGTTGCTGTGTGCGCTATACCTTGTTAATTTCAAGCCAATTTTCGCACAAATATACAGATAGCTTGGGAGTAGGGAATAGTTGTGATTGCAGTCCTTTTAAGGACTAGGTTACAGCATTTCCTACGACTTTTATCAGGGAGGTCTGTGCTCTTAAATAGATAGGTTGTGGGAGTAAAGACTAATTGTAATTGGAGTCCTTTTCAGGACTAGGTTACATCAGTTCCTATCAGTTTTTGCCAGGCAGGTCTGTGCCAGTGCTGTGCAAGTTTTTTTCACAGCATTTGGCTGAATCTAGCAAAGCTAATCCTTTTTGGCCTATTGCAGAGTGTGTTAGTCAGTGGAGTAGCCTATCTGTGTTGCAAGATATAACACCTGTGTATAGAATACCAATTTTTTTACTGCACCTAGTGAAGTAAAATCTTTTGGGCATAGCATCATTCTATTAGTCCATCTATACTGACCTCCATCAGGTTGCAAACTGAATATAATTTTTTTCTGCATCTAGCTCTGAAAAAATATTTGGGCTTCTAGCAGTGTGTGGGACTTGGTCTATTAGTCCATCTATACTGACCTCCATCAGGTTGCAAATTAAAAATAATTTTTTTCTTCATTTAGCTCTGAAAAAATATTTGGGCTTCTAGCAGTGTGTGGGACTGGTTCTATTAGTCCTTCTATACTGACCTCCAGCAGGTTGCAAATTGAATATAATTTTTTTCTGCATCTAGCTCTGAAAAAATTGTTGGGCTTCTAGCGGTGTGTGGGACTTGGTCTATTAGTCCATCTATACTGACCTCCATCAGGTTGCAAATTAAAAATAATTTTTTTCTGCATCTAGCTCTGAAAAAATATTTGGGCTTCTAGCAGTGTGTGGGACTTGGTCTATTAGTCCATCTATACTGACCTCCATCAGGTTGCAAATTAAAAATAATTTTTTTCTGCATCTAGCTCTGAAAAAATATTTGGGCTTCTAGCGGTGTGTGGGACTTGGTCTATTAGTCCATCTATACTGACCTCCATCAGGTTGCAAATTAAAAATAATTTTTTTCTGCATCTAGCTCTGAAAAAATATTTGGGCTTCTAGCAGTGTGTGGGACTTGGTCTATTAGTCCATCTATACTGACCTCCATCAGGTTGCAAATTAAAAATAATTTTTTTCTGCATCTAGCTCTGAAAAAATATTTGGGCTTCTAGCGGTGTGTGGGACTTGGTCTATTAGTCCATCTATACTGACCTCCATCAGGTTGCAAATTAAAAATAATTTTTTTCTGCATCTAGCTCTGAAAAAATATTTGGGCTTCTAGCGGTGTGTGGGACTGGTTCTATTAGTCCTTCTATACTGACCTCCAGCAGGTTGCAAATTGAATATAATTTTTTTCTGCATCTAGCTCTGAAAAAATTGTTGGGCTTCTAGCGGTGTGTGGGACTTGGTCTATTAGTCCATCTATACTGACCTCCATCAGGTTGCAAATTAAAAATAATTTTTTTCTGCATCTAGCTCTGAAAAAATATTTGGGCTTCTAGCAGTGTGTGGGACTTGGTCTATTAGTCCATCTATACTGACCTCCATCAGGTTGCAAATTAAAAATAATTTTTTTCTGCATCTAGCTCTGAAAAAATATTTGGGCTTCTAGCGGTGTGTGGGACTTGGTCTATTAGTCCATCTATACTGACCTCCATCAGGTTGCAAATTAAAAATAATTTTTTTCTACATCTAGCTCTGAAAAAATATTTGGGCTTCTAGCAGTGTGTGGGACTTGGTCTATTAGTCCATCTATACTGACCTCCATCAGGTTGCAAATTAAAAATAATTTTTTTCTGCATCTAGCTCTGAAAAAATATTTGGGCTTCTAGCGGTGTGTGGGACTTGGTCTATTAGTCCATCTATACTGACCTCCATCAGGTTGCAAATTAAAAATAATTTTTTTCTGCATCTAGCTCTGAAAAAATATTTGGACTTCTAGCGGTGTGTGGGACTTGGTCTATTAGTCCATCTATACTGACCTCCATCAGGTTGCAAATTAAAAATAATTTTTTTCTGCATCTAGCTCTGAAAAAATATTTGGGCTTCTAGCGGTGTGTGGGACTTGGTCTATTAGTCCATCTATACTGACCTCCATCAGGTTGCAAATTAAAAATAATTTTTTTCTGCATTTAGCTCTAAAAAAATATTTGGGCTTCTAGCAGTGTGTGGGACTTGTTCTATTAGTCCTTCTATACTGACCTCCAGCAGGTTGCAAATTGAATATAATTTTTTTCTGCATCTAGCTCTGAAAAAATAGTTGGGCTTCTAGCGGTGTGTGGGACTTGGTCTATTAGTCCATCTATACTGACCTCCATCAGGTTGCAAATTAAAAATAATTTTTTTCTGCATCTAGCTCTGAAAAAATATTTGGGCTTCTAGCAGTGTGTGGGACTTGGTCTATTAGTCCATCTATACTGACCTCCATCAGGTTGCAAATTAAAAATAATTTTTATCTGCATCTACAGTACCTCTGAAAAAATATTTGGGCTTCTAGCTGTGTGTGGGACTATTTGTATTAGTCCATCTATACTGACCTCCATCAGGTTGCAAACTGAATATATTTTTTTCTGCATCTACCTCTGAAAAAATATTTGGCCTTCTAGTAGTGTGTAAGACTTTCTCTATTAGTCCATCTATACTGACCTCCATCAGGTTGCAAATTAAAACTAATTTTTATCTGCATCTACAGTACCTCTGAAAAAATATTTGGGCTTCTAGCTGTGTGTGGGACTATTTGTATTAGTCCATCTATACTGACCTCCATCAGGTTGCAAATTCAAAATAATTTTTTTCTGCATCTAACCCAGCCAATAGTTTTAACCTAATACCACAGTTTGGCCACTCAGCTCTGCTCGGTTACCATCCATTGTTTTTTTGTGCAAACAACTCCAGAGTTGTGAATTAGTTAACCACCAAAATGAGTGGAAAAAGGCCTGCTGCTGGTGGAAAGGGGAATAGGCGTGTTGGGAAGGGGAAAAAAGGTTGTGTCCGTGGGGTAGGTGTTAAAGCAACAGTAACATCTGCAGAAGAAAGACCATCTTCCAGCCAAACTAAAATGTCTACTTCTTTTAGCGGACAATGTGATAAGATCCCTTTCTTACGGCCACGCCAATCGCTACAAATTCCAGATGAGGCACAAAAACAGCAGGTGCTTCAACGGATATCAAGTGCTCCTTTAAGTGGGCTCTCCTCCACATCAACTTCAACATCACAAATACTCCAGTCCTCAAAGGTGTCACCCAAATCGCACTTGCTTCCTCACAGCTCCCAAATCTCCAGCTGCCCGTCTGAGTATGAGGTAGAACAGATGGTTGAGTCTGCAGAGCTGTTTACTCATACTATAGCCTGGGAATCAGAGGTCGACTCCAGCGCTTCTGTGAATCCAGACGAGGAAATGATCTGCACTGATGCCCAGAATCTTTATGAGTCGGATCCAGGACCAGACGCAGAAGGTTCTGACCATAATGTAGACCCTCATTCCCAAACTGTAACTCCTGTTGGTGGAGACAATGAGGAAGACGATGATAAGACTCAAATACCTGATTGGAGCGACAACTTTAGTTTTTTGTCAGGGCAGGAACAGGTTGGCTCTGAGGACGACGGGTGTGATAACGCACAGGGTGATGATGATGAGGTCAGAGATCCCACTTACTGTCAACCCACAGTCAGCCAAGAGATGAGCTCAGCAGAGGAGGTGGAGGAAGATGCTAGTGACGACGAGGTCAGGTTGCGCCTTCCTGGACAGAGACGTAGTACTGGAAGCACGTCAACAACTGCATCCTCAAACACAACTCTGCCTCTCACCACAAGTCGTGGTGGCTCTTCAGGTCGCATGGGTGCTAAGCCTTGCATAGCCTGGGCATTTTTTCAGATCGATAAAGATGACCCAACTCGTGTTATCTGTAACATTTGTCAGCAAAAGCTAAGTAGAGGCCAAAAAATACATAGTTTGAGTACTTCATGCATGAACCGGCACATGGACATGAAGCATAAGTTGCAGTGGGAAGCTCAGTGTGCTACAATGCGGCCTAGCCGGCCGGGCCAATCACCGTCTGCCATATCTTGTGCATCCGCGGCCTCTTCATCCTCTGTGACTGGGGGGACAGCAGTCACACCTGTTTTGGGGCGCAGACCTGCCACCTCTTTACCCGCAACAGCCAGCGTGATTGGCAGGTCATCATTTTCTTTGGAGGTGGTAACACCAGCTGGTGTTGAGCGCTGTCCGACATCGATAGCACCACCTTTGGATCAAGGCAACCTAACATGTCCGCCTGCATCTTCCTCACAGACCGGCAGTTTGCCGGGGACACCCTTATCAACCCCGTCTAAGCACAATAGCCAGCCCTCGGTGCCTCAGATGTGGACAAGTAAAAGACCATTTCCTCCTAGCCATGAGAAAGCTAAGAGGTTGAATTTCACCATCTGCAAGCTCTTGGCTACAGAAATGCTGCCTTTCCGCCTGGTGGACACAGAGGATTTTCGAGACCTTATGTCCGTCGCAGTGCCCCAGTACCAGATGCCCAGTCGGCACTACTTCTCAAAGAAAGGTGTGCCTGCGCTCCACCAGCATGTCGCACACAACATCACCGCTTCTTTGAGAAACTCTGTGTGTGACAGGGTGCATTTCACCACAGACACTTGGACGAGTAGGCATGGACAGGGGCGTTACATGTCGCTGACTGGGCACTGGGTAACTATGGTGACAGCAGGACAAGGGGCTGCTGTCCAAGTCTTGCCGTCCCCACGAGTTGTGCGTCAATCCTCTTTATGTCAAAGTTCCTCCACTGCTTCTGCCTCCTCAACCTCCTCTCGGTCTTCCACCTGCACCCAAAGCCTGTCTGGTCATGCCACAAGCTTTCTAACTGCGCAGAAGGGATCCTGCACACCTCCTTACTATGCTGGCAGTAGGGCTCAACGTCATCAGGCGGTTTTTACATTGAAATGTCTGGGAAATGTGAGTCACACAGCTGAGGAGTTGTGGTCAGCTCTGGAGAACCAATTTCATGAATGGTTGTCTCCACTGGACCTGAAACCAGGGAAGGCCGTGTGCGACAATGCTGCAAACCTGGGTGCGGCCCTTCGCCGGGGCAATGTCACACACGTGCCTTGTATGGCTCACGTGTTGAACCTGGTTGTCCAGCAATTTTTAGCCCACTATCCCAGACTAGATGGCCTTCTGCAGAGGGCACGGTCGCTGTGTGCTCACTTCCGCCGTTCGCATCCCGCAGCTCAGCGACTTACATCTCTACAGAAGTCGTTGGGCCTGCCACTTCACCGGCTAAAATGCGATGTGCCTACCCGGTGAAATTCAACTCTGCACATGTTGCAGCGACTGTGGCAGCACCGACAAGCCCTGGTGCAATACGTTCTGACGTATAGCCTGGGCCAACGAGATTCAGAGGTGGGGCAAATCATGCTGGAGGAGTGGTCTCAGATCAGGGACCTATGCACCCTTCTGCACAGTTTTGAAATGGCGACGAAGATGTTTAGTGCTGACGATGCCATTATCAGCATGACGATTCCGGTGATTTACATGCTGGAGCACATGTTAAACAGAATTTGGAGTCAGGTGGTGGCACAAGAGGAGGTGGAGGAAGTAGAGGAGGAGGAGTTGTATGCGGAAGGGCTAACATCTGCAAGGTCCAGACGGTCGGCAGCACCAAGGCGGCAGGCATGTGAGGGTGGGGGAGATGGTTTAACCAGGGCGCATGGTAGCAGCCAAACTAGTGAGGAAGGTGCAGGAGCCCAGGAAGAAGTGGAGGACGAACTGATGGAAGACTCATCAGATGAGGGAGACCTTGATCACATTTCTGTTGTGCGAGGTTGGGGGGAGAGGACAGAGGAAGGAAGCATGATTGTTACCTCGCCACCAACAAAACAGGGACTTGGTGCTCCTGGATGCGCAACACACATGAGTGCCTTCTTGCTGCACTACTTGCAACATGACCCTCGAATTGTGAGAATTAGAAATAATCCTGACTACTGGGTTGCCACACTGTTAGATCCCCGGTACAAAAGTAAATTTGCAGAAATTATTCCTGCCATAGAAAGGGATGCACGCATGCAGGAGTATCAGCAGAGACTGTTGCAGAATCTTACATGTGCTTTTCCACAAAATACCAGTGGTGCACGTAGTGAATCTCACAGTTCCAACTTGCCAACCGTGGGACCGTCAAGTGTTCAGCACTCAAACCGTAACAGAACCACAGTATCTGCTGGTAACATCAATTTTGCGGAATCATTTCACCACTTTTTTAGCCCATCCTTTGCAAGGCCACAGGAGACAAGAAGTCTGACACATAGTCAACGCCTAGAGACGATGGTACAGGAGTATCTCCAAGTAAACATTGAAGCCACGACTGTGTCACTGGACCCTTGCTCTTTTTGGGCTTCCAATCTGGATAAATGGCCGGAGCTAGCCACTTACGCCTTGGAGATCTTGTCATGCCCCGCAGCCAGCGTTCTGTCTGAACGTGTGTTCAGCGCTGCTGGTGGTGTGCTGACAGATAAGCGCACGCGGCTCTCCACTGATAATGTAGACAGACTCACGTTCATAAAGATGAACAAATCATGGATCCGAAACGACTTTTCTACCCCTGTGTCATCCTGGGGAGAGTAAAAGCTTGATGATTGGTTAAAATCACCCTACCAACCATTTTAAGCTTTCAAATTACTAATCATGTTTATCTGTATCTTGACTGGAAAATAATTTGGGCTTTGAAGCAGTGTGCAGCACTGATCCTATTAGGCCATCTATACTAAAGCTTCACCAGATTTAAAATTAAAAATAATTTTTAGCTGCATCTAGCCCGGAAAATAATTTTGGGGCTCCGAGATGCGCAAGGCACATAAGTGCCTTCTTGCTGCACTACCTGCAGCATGACCCTCATATTGTCAGAATTCGAAGTAATCATGACTACTGGGTTGCCACACTCTTAGATCCCCCAAACTTTTCGATCAACCTTTTCATTTTAATAAAGACCAAAAAAATGGTCATTTTTGAAATTATAAGCATTAGCAGGTTGTTAGAAACTGAAATCAAACAGTTTTCAACTCAAAACTTTATTCTAGGTGATGTTACATTTTCACATAGGACCCCTTGTTCGAAAGGAGCTTCTGAACTCTCTCGTCCATTGAATTTGTCAGGTTTTGGATGGTTTCTGCTTCAATTGTTTTGCATGAGGACAGAATACCCTCCCAGAGCTGTTGCTTAGATGTGAACTGCCTCCCGCCATCATAGACACTCCTTTTAATGATGCTCCAAAGGTTCTGAATGGGGTAGAGGTCAGGGGAGCATGGGGGTCACACCATAAGTTTGTCCCCTTTTATGCCCATATCAGCCAGAGATGCAGATGTTTTATGTGCAGCATGAGATGGTGCATTATCATGCAGAAAAATGATCTTGCTGTGAAATACACGGTTCTTCTTCTTGAACCATGGCAGGAAGTGCTGTTTGAGAAAATCCACATACATTATGGAGTTCATCTTTAGCGCCTTCAGGGATCCTAAAGGGGCCGACAATCTCTCTCCCCATGATTCCAGCCCAAAACATTACTCCACCTCCTCCTTGTTGGCGCTGTAGCCGTGTTTGCGTGGGGTGTCCATCAACCAGCCATCCTCCACTCCATCCATCTGGACCATTGAGCGCTGCACGGCACTCATCCGTGAACAAAACAGTTTTGAAATCAGTCTTCATGTAATGTTTGGCCCACTGGAGCCGTTTCTGCTTGTGTGAAGTTGATAGAGGAGGTCGACAGGATGGCGCATGCACAGCTGCAAACCTCTGAAGGACCCTGCATCTTGTTGTTCGGGGGACGTTGGAGGCACAAGCAGCTTCAAAAACTTGTCTGCTGCTATGACAAGGCTTTTTTGCCGCTGCTGTTTCAACCTGACGTAATTGCCTGTAGGAAAGAGTCCTCAATTTGCCCTTATCAGCACACACACGTGTGTACTGTGAATCAGCTACATACTTCTTGATTGCAAAAAAGAAGCAAGACAAAAATATATCTCATACCCTACCATAATTATATATAAATGTAAAGCAAAATTGCATAATAAATATTGGGTACTTAGTGAACTATTTTTGATCAAAACAAGTATACAAGCCGTCCCACCAGCGGCAAGGTGACCCTAAATTGGGACGGTACCTATACTGCCTATATTAAAAACCTTACTGTATATCAAAGTTGAAGTAATGCATATAAAAGGGTAGACAAATAGGACCGGGTCCCAACTCCAGACCACCTAGGCCCGTGGTAAGCTACATATATACCAATCAGCTCAACAAAGGGCATGCCACACCCTTAAATTGCACAGAATGCAAACAAGTCAAAAAACCAGACAATGTGAACTGAGGTCTAAGATGGCAGACATACAAGAAACAGAGGCATGTTCACACTAGCAAAAAAGAAGCAAGACAAAAATATATCTCATACCCTACCATAATTATATATAAATGTAAAGCAAAATTGCATAATAAATATAGGGTACTTAGTGAACTATTTTTGATCAAAAAAAGTATACAAGCCGTCCCACCAGCGGCAAGGTGACCAAAGGTGTGGCATGCCCTTTGTTGAGCTGATTGGTATATATGTAGCTTACCACGGGCCTAGGTGGTCTGGAGTTGGGACCCGGTCCTATTTGTCTACCCTTTTATATGCATTACTTCAACTTTGATATACAGTAAGGTTTTTAATATAGGCAGTATAGGTACTGTCCCAATTTAGGGTCACCTTGCCGCTGGTGGGACGGCTTGTATACTTTTTTTGATCAAAAATAGTTCACTAAGTACCCTATATTTATTATGCAATTTTGCTTTACATTTATATATAATTATGGTAGGGTATGAGATATATTTTTGTCTTGCTTCTTTTTTGCTAGTGTGAACATGCCTCTGTTTCTTGTATGTCTGCCATCTTAGACCTCAGTTCACATTGTCTGGTTTTTTGACTTGTTTGCATTCTGTGCAATTTAAGGGTGTGGCATGCCCTTTGTTGAGCTGATTGGTATATATGTAGCTTACCACGGGCCTAGGTGGTCTGGAGTTGGGACCCGGTCCTATTTGTCTACCCTTTTATATGCATTACTTCAACTTTGATATACAGTAAGGTTTTTAATATAGGCAGTATAGGTACTGTCCCAATTTAGGGTCACCTTGCCGCTGGTGGGACGGCTTGTATACTTTTTTTGATCAAAAATAGTTCACTAAGTACCCTATATTTATTATGCAATTTTGCTTTACATTTATATATAATTATGGTAGGGTATGAGATATATTTTTGTCTTGCTTCTTTTTTGCTAGTGTGAACATGCCTCTGTTTCTTGTATGTCTGCCATCTTAGACCTCAGTTCACATTGTCTGGTTTTTTGACTTGTTTGCATTCTGTGCAATTTAAGGGTGTGGCATGCCCTTTGTTGAGCTGATTGGTATATATGTAGCTTACCACGGGCCTAGGTGGTCTGGAGTTGGGACCCGGTCCTATTTGTCTACCCTTTTATATGCATTACTTCAACTTTGATATACAGTAAGGTTTTTAATATAGGCAGTATAGGTACCGTCCCAATTTAGGGTCACCTTGCCGCTGGTGGAACGGCTTGTATACTTGTTTTGATCAAAAATAGTTCACTAAGTACCCTATATTTATTATGCAATTTTGCTTTACATTTATATATAATTATGGTAGGGTATGAGATATATTTTTGTCTTGCTTCTTTTTTGCTAGTGTGAACATGCCTCTGTTTCTTGTATGTCTGCCATCTTAGACCTCAGTTCACATTGTCTGTTTTTTTGACTTGTTTGCATTCTGTGCAATTTAAGGGTGTGGCATGCCCTTTGTTGAGCTGATTGGTATATATGTAGCTTACCACGGGCCTAGGTGGTCTGGAGCTGGGACCCGGTCCTATTTGTCTACCCTTTTATATGCATTACTTCAACTTTGATATACAGTAAGGTTTTTAATATAGGCAGTATAGGTACCGTCCCAATTTAGGGTCACCTTGCCGCTGGTGGGACGGCTTGTATACTTTTTTTGATCAAAAATAGTTCACTAAGTACCCTATATTTATTATGCAATTTTGCTTTACATTTATATATAATTATGGTAGGGTATGAGATATATTTTTGTCTTGCTTCTTTTTTGCTAGTGTGAACATGCCTCTGTTTCTTGTATGTCTGCCATCTTAGACCTCAGTTCACATTGTCTGGTTTTTTGACTTGTTTGCATTCTGTGCAATTTAAGGGTGTGGCATGCCCTTTGTTGAGCTGATTGGTATATATGTAGCTTACCACGGGCCTAGGTGGTCTGGAGTTGGGACCCGGTCCTATTTGTCTACCCTTTTATATGCATTACTTCAACTTTGATATACAGTAAGGTTTTTAATATAGGCAGTATAGGTACCGTCCCAATTTAGGGTCACCTTGCAGCTGGTGGGACGGCTTGTATACTTTTTTTGATCAAAAATAGTTCACTAAGTACCCTATATTTATTATGCAATTTTGCTTTACATTTATATATAATTATGGTAGGGTATGAGATATATTTTTGTCTTGCTTCTTTTTTGCTAGTGTGAACATGCCTCTGTTTCTTGTATGTCTGCCATCTTAGACCTCAGTTCACATTGTCTGGTTTTTTGACTTGTTTGCATTCTGTGCAATTTAAGGGTGTGGCATGCCCTTTGTTGAGCTGATTGGTATATATGTAGCTTACCACGGGCCTAGGTGGTCTGGAGTTGGGACCCGGTCCTATTTGTCTACCCTTTTATATGCTTACTTCAACTTTGATATACAGTAAGGTTTTTAATATAGGCAGTATAGGTACCGTCCCAATTTAGGGTCACCTTGCCGCTGGTGGGACGGCTTGTATACTTTTTTTGATCAAAAATAGTTCACTAAGTACCCTATATTTATTATGCAATTTTGCTTTACATTTATATATAATTATGGTAGGGTATGAGATATATTTTTGTCTTGCTTCTTTTTTGCTAGTGTGAACATGCCTCTGTTTCTTGTATGTCTGCCATCTTAGACCTCAGTTCACATTGTCTGGTTTTTTGACTTGTTTGCATTCTGTGCAATTTAAGGGTGTGGCATGCCCTTTGTTGAGCTGATTGGTATATATGTAGCTTACCACTGGCCTAGGTGGTCTGGAGTTGGGACCCGGTCCTATTTGTCTACCCTTTTATATGCATTACTTCAACTTTGATATACAGTAAGGTTTTTAATATAGGCAGTATAGGTACCGTCCCAATTTAGGGTCACCTTGCCGCTGGTGGGATGGCTTGTATACTTTTTTTGATCAAAAATAGTTCATTAAGTACCCTATATTTATTATGCAATTTTGCTTTACATTTATATATAATTATGGTAGGGTATGAGATATATTTTTGTCTTGCTTCTTTTTTGCTAGTGTGAACATGCCTCTGTTTCTTGTATGTCTGCCATCTTAGACCTCAGTTCACATTGTCTGGTTTTTTGACTTGTTTGCATTCTGTGCAATTTAAGGGTGTGGCATGCCCTTTGTTGAGCTGATTGGTATATATGTAGCTTACCACGGGCCTAGGTGGTCTGGAGTTGGGACCCGGTCCTATTTGTCTACCCTTTTATATGCATTACTTCAACTTTGATATACAGTAAGGTTTTTAATATAGGCAGTATAGGTACCGTCCCAATTTAGGGTCACCTTGCCGCTGGTGGGACGGCTTGTATACTTTTTTTGATCAAAAATAGTTCACTAAGTACCCTATATTTATTATGCAATTTTGCTTTACATTTATATATAATTATGGTAGGGTATGAGATATATTTTTGTCTTGCTTCTTTTTTGCTAGTGTGAACATGCCTCTGTTTCTTGTATGTCTGCCATCTTAGACCTCAGTTCACATTGTCTGGTTTTTTGACTTGTTTGCATTCTGTGCAATTTAAGGGTGTGGCATGCCCTTTGTTGAGCTGATTGGTATATATGTAGCTTACCACGGGCCTAGGTGGTCTGGAGTTGGGACCCGGTCCTATTTGTCTACCCTTTTATATGCATTACTTCAACTTTGATATACAGTAAGGTTTTTAATATAGGCAGTATAGGTACCGTCCCAATTTAGGGTCACCTTGCCGCTGGTGGGACGGCTTGTATACTTTTTTTGATCAAAAATAGTTCACTAAGTACCCTATATTTATTATGCAATTTTGCTTTACATTTATATATAATTATGGTAGGGTATGAGATATATTTTTGTCTTGCTTCTTTTTTGCTAGTGTGAACATGCCTCTGTTTCTTGTATGTCTGCTATCTTAGACCTCAGTTCACATTGTCTGGTTTTTTGACTTGTTTGCATTCTGTGCAATTTAAGGGTGTGGCATGCCCTTTGTTGAGCTGATTGGTATATATGTAGCTTACCACGGGCCTAGGTGGTCTGGAGTTGGGACCCGGTCCTATTTGTCTACCCTTTTATATGCATTACTTCAACTTTGATATACAGTAAGGTTTTTAATATAGGCAGTATAGGTACCGTCCCAATTTAGGGTCACCTTGCCGCTGGTGGGACGGCTTGTATACTTTTTTTGATCAAAAATAGTTCACTAAGTACCCTATATTTATTATGCAATTTTGCTTTACATTTATATATAATTATGGTAGGGTATGAGATATATTTTTGTCTTGCTTCTTTTTTGCTAGTGTGAACATGCCTCTGTTTCTTGTATGTCTGCCATCTTAGACCTCAGTTCACATTGTCTGGTTTTTTGACTTGTTTGCATTCTGTGCAATTTAAGGGTGTGGCATGCCCTTTGTTGAGCTGATTGGTATATATGTAGCTTACCACGGGCCTAGGTGGTCTGGAGTTGGGACCCGGTCCTATTTGTCTACCCTTTTATATGCATTACTTCAACTTTGATATACAGTAAGGTTTTTAATATAGGCAGTATAGGTACCGTCCCAATTTAGGGTCACCTTGCCGCTGGTGGGACGGCTTGTATACTTTTTTTGATCAAAAATAGTTCACTAAGTACCCTATATTTATTATGCAATTTTGCTTTACATTTATATATAATTATGGTAGGGTATGAGATATATTTTTGTCTTGCTTCTTTTTTGCTAGTGTGAACATGCCTCTGTTTCTTGTATGTCTGCCATCTTAGACCTCAGTTCACATTGTCTGGTTTTTTGACTTGTTTGCATTCTGTGCAATTTAAGGGTGTGGCATGCCCTTTGTTGAGCTGATTGGTATATATGTAGCTTACCACGGGCCTAGGTGGTCTGGAGTTGGGACCCGGTCCTATTTGTCTACCCTTTTATATGCATTACTTCAACTTTGATATACAGTAAGGTTTTTAATATAGGCAGTATAGGTACCGTCCCAATTTAGGGTCACCTTGCCGCTGGTGGGACGGCTTGTATACTTTTTTTGATCAAAAATAGTTCACTAAGTACCCTATATTTATTATGCAATTTTGCTTTACATTTATATATAATTATGGTAGGGTATGAGATATATTTTTGTCTTGCTTCTTTTTTGCTAGTGTGAACATGCCTCTGTTTCTTGTATGTCTGCCATCTTAGACCTCAGTTCACATTGTCTGGTTTTTTGACTTGTTTGCATTCTGTGCAATTTAAGGGTGTGGCATGCCCTTTGTTGAGCTGATTGGTATATAAGTAGCTTACCACGGGCCTAGGTGGTCTGGAGTTGGGACCCGGTCCTATTTGTCTACCCTTTTATATGCATTACTTCAACTTTGATATACAGTAAGGTTTTTAATATAGGCAGTATAGGTACCGTCCCAATTTAGGGTCACCTTGCCGCTGGTGGGACGGCTTGTATACTTTTTTTGATCAAAAATAGTTCACTAAGTACCCTATATTTATTATGCAATTTTGCTTTACATTTATATATAATTATGGTAGGGTATGAGATATATTTTTGTCTTGCTTCTTTTTTGCTAGTGTGAACATGCCTCTGTTTCTTGTATGTCTGCCATCTTAGACCTCAGTTCACATTGTCTGGTTTTTTGACTTGTTTGCATTCTGTGCAATTTAAGGGTGTGGCATGCCCTTTGTTGAGCTGATTGGTATATATGTAGCTTACCACGGGCCTAGGTGGTCTGGAGTTGGGACCCGGTCCTATTTGTCTACCCTTTTATATGCATTACTTCAACTTTGATATACAGTAAGGTTTTTAATATAGGCAGTATAGGTACCGTCCCAATTTAGGGTCACCTTGCCGCTGGTGGGACGGCTTGTATACTTTTTTTGATCAAAAATAGTTCACTAAGTACCCTATATTTATTATGCAATTTTGCTTTACATTTATATATAATTATGGTAGGGTATGAGATATATTTTTGTCTTGCTTCTTTTTTGCTAGTGTGAACATGCCTCTGTTTCTTGTATGTCTGCCATCTTAGACCTCAGTTCACATTGTCTGGTTTTTTGACTTGTTTGCATTCTGTGCAATTTAAGGGTGTGGCATGCCCTTTGTTGAGCTGATTGGTATATATGTAGCTTACCACGGGCCTAGGTGGTCTGGAGTTGGGACCCGGTCCTATTTGTCTACCCTTTTATATGCATTACTTCAACTTTGATATACAGTAAGGTTTTTAATATAGGCAGTATAGGTACCGTCCCAATTTAGGGTCACCTTGCCGCTGGTGGGACGGCTTGTATACTTTTTTTGATCAAAAATAGTTCACTAAGTACCCTATATTTATTATGCAATTTTGCTTTACATTTATATATAATTATGGTAGGGTATGAGATATATTTTTGTCTTGCTTCTTTTTTGCTAGTGTGAACATGCCTCTGTTTCTTGTATGTCTGCCATCTTAGACCTCAGTTCACATTGTCTGGTTTTTTGACTTGTTTGCATTCTGTGCAATTTAAGGGTGTGGCATGCCCTTTGTTGAGCTGATTGGTATATATGTAGCTTACCACGGGCCTAGGTGGTCTGGAGTTGGGACCCGGTCCTATTTGTCTACCCTTTTATATGCATTACTTCAACTTTGATATACAGTAAGGTTTTTAATATAGGCAGTATAGGTACCGTCCCAATTTAGGGTCACCTTGCCGCTGGTGGGACGGCTTGTATACTTTTTTTGATCAAAAATAGTTCACTAAGTACCCTATATTTATTATGCAATTTTGCTTTACATTTATATATAATTATGGTAGGGTATGAGATATATTTTTGTCTTGCTTCTTTTTTGCTAGTGTGAACATGCCTCTGTTTCTTGTATGTCTGCCATCTTAGACCTCAGTTCACATTGTCTGGTTTTTTGACTTGTTTGCATTCTGTGCAATTTAAGGGTGTGGCATGCCCTTTGTTGAGCTGATTGGTATATATGTAGCTTACCACGGGCCTAGGTGGTCTGGAGTTGGGACCCGGTCCTATTTGTCTACCCTTTTATATGCATTACTTCAACTTTGATATACAGTAAGGTTTTTAATATAGGCAGTATAGGTACCGTCCCAATTTAGGGTCACCTTGCCGCTGGTGGGACGGCTTGTATACTTTTTTTGATCAAAAATAGTTCACTAAGTACCCTATATTTATTATGCAATTTTGCTTTACATTTATATATAATTATGGTAGGGTATGAGATATATTTTTGTCTTGCTTCTTTTTTGCTAGTGTGAACATGCCTCTGTTTCTTGTATGTCTGCCATCTTAGACCTCAGTTCACATTGTCTGGTTTTTTTATACTTCTTGATTGCCAAGACACTTCATCCTGATCATCGCACAATGTTGATTGTAGTCATGCCTTGACCTAAACACTCCACAATTTGTTGCTTCTCAGCAGCCGACACATCCTTTTTCTTTCCCATTTTGGCAGAAAATGTAGGCTGCTTAATAATGTGAGAGAGCCTTCTTAAGTAGTCTTGCCTTTCATTGGACACACCTGCCAAACTAATTAGCACAGGTGTCTGCAATTGCTTACAGTGATATAAAGAGCCCTGACACACATCACCATCAATGAGTTTAACTGACAAACAAACAAATTCTTCCCTTATCACTCCTAAACACTTTTTGTATAATAATTTGGAACGCAGTGTACATGTGCTTTTCCACAAAACACCAGTGGTTCACGTAGTGAATCTTACAGTTCTAACTTGCCAACCGTGGTCTGTATGGAGTTGTTCAATAAAGGGCCCAAAATTAAGATAACATAGATGGGAGAGGTCTCTATGAATAGGAATTCCTAAGTATTTGATACCCTGTGAGGGCCAGGCAAAGGGAAAGTTGGACTGGATGGAATCCTATATGGATTTGGGGAGGGAGACATCGAGGGCCTCAGACTTCGCTGCATTGATTTTAAAATTTTACCATGTAACAAAGTGATCTATTTCAGCCATAACAGCATGGATGGATATATGTGATTGAGTGATATATACTAGGACATCATCAGCAAATAGAGAGCACTTGTACTCGGTGCCTCCCACCTCAATCCACCTAATATTGGGGTTATGGCGAATTGATGAGAGCAGGTGCTCCGTCACTAGGATGTATAAGAGAGGGGACAGAGGACATCACTGCCTTGTCCCATTGGTGATTGTGAAAGGTGATGAAAATGTTCTGACGCACCCCCTGGGCCTTGGGACACCCGGAGCCGGACCCTTTTTGGTGGATGCTGGTGGTTGTAGTCTTCGTGGCGGCGACCCGGTTCCGTGGCTCAGGGCGGTCAAACCAGTGGCGGAACTATTTATGTGGTTTTCATGTTTAAATGTCCTTCTACGCCACCCATGGATTGCGGTCAGAGTGAACCGCCGCTACAGGGCAGATCACTGAAGCTGGTGTTATGGGTGCAGCAGAGCGTAGCATAACTCCCCACGGGAGGAGTATAGCCTCAGGGCAGTGTATGCGGAGGATGGGGGTGATGGTGCAGGGCAGCAGCAGTAACGACACGGAGTCAGTGATGCAGTTCAGGGCCTTTACTCACAGTTCTTATTATCCAGACCACGTCTGCAGGTAACGGCTGCCCACGTCGTACTGTGCTCACCAGGTGAGGGGCTCAGACAACTCCCAGATAACTTTGGAGCACTTCACAGGACCCCCTTTGTGTGTCCTTTGTCTGGCCTTTCTTACCAACACTTCTGTCCGGCTGCCTCGGGCCTCCTCTTGGTAAACTTGGCGCCAGTTTCCCTGACCCTATGTGGTGCCTTCCTAGCGGGTGTAGCGAGGGGCTGCGCCACATAAAATGTCAGAGCCTCCGGTTTCTAGCTGAGGGTCGTTTCCTGCCTCCACTAGTTCGGGGACCGGTCTCCCCCTTTGGCCTGACGCCTCCACGCAGGTGGATTCGGGCGTGCGGTGGCGACTCGCCCGTCCGCACCCCTGGGATCCCTTCATTCCTCGTTCCTGAAGCCTTCTCCGCTCCTCTTCCTTCCTTCTCCCTCTTCCAGGCCTGGGCCTCTGTTACTAGGCCCGCCTCCGGAGCAGAGCTCATGCAGAGCCCCTGCTCCCTGCCACTTCTGCTCAGACTTCTCTGCACTGAACTAAGATGGTGCCCACCTTTTATACTCCCTTCTCAATGCACCCAGGAACTGCTTCCTCCCTGCTCCTGCACTACAGGGTTCCCCTTCCTCAGTGTTCCCTCCCCCCACTCCAGCCAGGGACAGGGACTGTCGTGCCCATCTCAGGGGCATATTGGTCGCCCTGCCCCACGGCAATGTGGTGTAATGCATGCAGGTGTCGGGTCCTGATCCACACTCCATCCTTACCTGAGAGTGAGATATTACACCTCTGGGTGAGGTGCAATACGTCTGTAGCAACTGAGCCCTCAGGGTGCTACAGTTCCATTTATCTTCAGCCTAGGTGACGTATTGCGATACAGGGCCGTGATTTGGGCTATAAAAGGGTCCCCTAGACCCCTACCCCAAGCTTTTTAAGAGAATCATATATGGCGTGCCAGGAGACTCTATGGAATGCTTTCTCAGCATCCAACGAGAGTATCTAATTACAAATTTTTAACTGCATCTAGCCCAGGAAATACTTTGTGCCTAGTAGCAGTGTCTGATAGTGAGCGGATTATCCCGGCTGTTAAGCAAGCTGCACCACCTGTAGATAAGACACTTAATTTTTTCAAAGGAAATGCTTCAGGACCATGGGATACTTAGTGAAGAGCATCAGGAGGCACCCCAAGGCATAGGGGCTGGGACTGGCAGTAGGATGCCTTGCGGTGGACAGCCGAGCTCGATCCTTATAAAAGCTTTTTAACTGCAGCAGCTTTAGTGGACGCTACTGGAGCTGGAATTACCGCGGCTGCTGGCATGAGACTTGCCCTCCAATAGATCCTTGTAAATGGATTTAAAGTGTATTCATTCAAATTAGAGAGACAATTTAAATTAAAAAGCTTAGAGCTGCCTCCACCACAGGGGGGCTCGCTCGACCCACCAGTGGACAGGCACCAGTATTGGGAGAGGGGGGCTGGCCATCAGGGTTCACCGCGGCTCTGGCACAAACCCGGCGACACGGAGGTGGCACGGGCAGGAGCGGACTGGCCGTGTCGGCTTCTCACTTTTTGGATTTTAGAAGGGCATGACATGCCTATATCTGTGTCTCCCCCTCCTTTTACTCCTCCACCTCTTTTATTTTCGCATGACTATATGTACTTGTCACTTTTCCATGTGTTAGTTATGTCTTCTGAGCAGTTTGTCAGCTTTTGGACACCTTTGAAGGTGTTTTCTATGTGTTTCTATGTGTTTTTGTTTGCCTGCCATTGGTTTTAACGGTGTTCGAAGGTGTTCGACGAACAGTTCGACGAACAGTTCGGCGAACACACGGGTGTTCGACGAACCGAACCGAACTTGAACACTACGGGGGTGGCTCAACACTAATGACAATGACCCAAATCACATAGCCAGGGCAACTAAGGTGTGGCTCCTTAAGAAGCATTTCAAGGTTCTGCAGTGGCATAGCCAGTCTCCAGACCTTAAGCCAATAAAAAAGGGAGCTGAAAATCTATGTTGTCCAGTGACAGCCCTACAACCTGAAATATCTGGAGAAGATCGGTATGGAGAAGTGGGCCAAAATCCCTGCTGCAGTGTGTGCAAACTTGGTCAAGATCTACAGGAAACGTCCGACCTCTGTAATTGCAAACAAAGGTTTCTGTACCAAATATTAAGTTCTGTTTTTCTTTTGTATCAAATGCTTATTTCATGCAATAAAATGAAAATTAATTATGTAAAAATCATACAACGTAATTTTCCGGATTTTTTTTAGATTCTGTCTCTCACAGATTAAGTATACCTATGATAAAAATTACAGACCTCTCCATTCTTTGTAGGTGGGAAAACTTGCAAAATCGGCAGTATATCAAATATTTACTTTCCCCACTGTGCTTATGCCAGCTTATTGCAGCTGCACTACAAGATTGGGAGTAGCCGTTGGATTTTGATGGCAGTATGGACCTAACAAATGCACCCAAATGCATCAGAGGTTTATTAAGCCATGCTGTAGACAAGAAATGGTGCTTTGGAATATAAACCCCTTCACATCCTTGCGATTTTCTGTGTTTGCGTTTTTGTTTAATTGCTCCCCTTCTTCCCAGAGCCATAACTTTTGTATTTTTCCATCAATATGGCCATGGCCAAGCTTGTTTTTTTGTGGTACAAGTTGTACGTTTGAATGACCCTGTTGATTTTACCATATAGTGCACTTGAAAATAGGAAACAAATTCCAAGTGCGGTGAAATTGCAAGAAAAGTGCACTTCCACAATTGTTTTGTTTTTTTATTTACTATGATCACTAAATGCTAAAACTGACCTTTCAATATGATTCTCCAGGTTAATACAAGTAGGCAGATACCAAACATGTATAGGTTCTTTTTTATTTATGTGGTGAAAGAAAAAACAATGTCTTGATCTGTGATTGGATGAGGGCTTATGGTTTGTGTGGCGAACTGACATTTTTATTGATACCATTTTGGGGTATATATGATGTTTTGATAGCCTATTATTGCATGTTATTGCAATGTTGCGGCGACAAAAAACCCTTAATTCGGGAGTTTTGATTTTTTTTCTTGTTACGCTGTTTACCAATCAGTTAATTTACTTTATATTTTGATAGATGGGACATGTCTGAATGCAGCAATATGAAATATGTGTACTTTTTTATTGATTTATTTTTAATGGCGCAAAATAGGGGTGATTTGAACTTTCATGGTTTTAAATTTTTTTCTGTTTTTTTTTAATTTTTTTTTACTTTTTACTTGCTTAAATAGTCCCCTTAGGAGACTTGAAGATGCAATCAATTAAGCTCTGATCGCCTGTGCTACGCATAGCAGGGCTTTAGCCCGAGGCTGGCGTTCTTAGGAGATTTACAATGACAGGCACGGGGGTCATGACCCTCAGCTGTCACGACAACTCATTGGCGCCCGGCGCGCCGATGGGCATGTCTTATCACGAGCTTCCAGATCAGCTGTAATGTGCAGGGAAAGATGCGGGCTCAGTGCCGGAGCCTGCATCAAATGCAGGGAGATTACCTTGGACTTACCTATATTTCCAAGGTTGTAAAAGGGTTACGGATCAACTTGTATTTCTCTAGTTAGAAAAAAATGTAATTAAGTTCAAAAGATTAAAAAAAAAAGAAAGTTTCCAACAAATATAATAAAAACAGCGTTAAAAATAGTCTAAAATACATGTGTGTATATTAATAGAAATATATTTATAAATACATATATTTTTTATACTATTTTTAATGATATTTTTATTGTATTACATATACATATATATTACATGATCCAGAGAAATCAATACATTGAAAAACATATTGCACATAATGTAGAAAAAAATCCCCCAAACAAAAGCAGAATGACTGCTTTTTCACATTCCCCTTGTAACAAAACAAGAATCAAATACTAATTTATGTGACTCCCAAAATAATGGGATGAAATGGCTACAACCTGTCTAGCAATCCTTCTGAAGTTATATCAATGGAAAAATAAAAAATGCTCTGACACTAAAATTATTTTTATTCCATAAATCATGATTTTATTAGCTGTACTAAAACATGAAAAAAATATATACATATAAATTATTGTTGTGATCATACAAAGGCTTGTTCACACTACTGTATTTATGGTCCAAGTACTGTCTGTAAAAAAAAATAGACAGCACTCGGACCAATGTTAGTTAATGGAGCAGTGCTGATGAGAGATTCTTTTCACTGACTGAATTTGTGAGTGGAAAAAATGGCAGCGTGCACAAGTTTCTTCCATAAAAATAATGAGACTTGGCAATTTAAATCTATGTGTGCACAATAAAAAACATCACATAGCAGATGTATAGCATCCAGATTTTATTGATACACTGCAGTTTTTTAACATAGGAAACTGTAAATGGTCTTGTAAATTATTACTAGCTGCTGCTTTAAAAAAACGAATTGCATATGACAGCACTCGGATGATACGTGAGAAAAACATCAACAGATTTTTTGAGATGAAACTGATATTTTATACGCTCATCCCAACCTACCCTAACCCATAGGATGACTTTAACATCTTATTTACGCTGCATGTTTCATAATGATATAAAATAGTAGAAAATACAATTTCAAAACCTGCAGAATTGCAGCTTTTTTCCTTACCTCCCTGGCTAAAAAAAAGAAAAAAAAATGTTGAGAAATAAATTATATTTGTGCCTAAATTTTGCCAATAAAAATGAAAACTCATTGTACTAATATACATGCAGCTTTGTTGATGTAAAATTACAATGTACACCATTTAACATGTACTCCAAGATATATGTTACCTATATTGCACTGACTGTTGTGATTACCGATAATAAACAGTACCAGCTCCATTGGCAAAATATTTTTTTTCACTAATATCATACAATAAAACTTCCATTAGAGATTTAACTAAAAGATTCTTTGGCTCTGCTCACTTCCACATTGGGACGATGCATCCCTACACGCCTGCCGGGATGTTAACACGATCTGCATTTATTGCTCACCTGTCTAAATTCAACCCAGTCCATGAAGTTTTGTTTTTTCTTTTAATATGTTTGCATACTAATTTTATATAAATTTGAAATTGGAAAATTGAATTCAGAAATTGAAATTTATAATAATTTTAAATTGTAATAAAATTTCAACATTTCTAATTCATCATTACAGATATTACTTACTGTGTTTGAATTTCAATTTTTCATAAAACAGAAAATATAGAGGGTGTGTGGGGGCAAATATATTTTGAAAAAGGATGCGCTACTTGGTATAAAATGTGATCTCTTTTAACCATGCTTTATTTAAAAAAAAATACAAAGATGCATAATATATTAATTATGGCTAATTTTGGGAGTTTAATATAAAAACCTCCATCCAGATTCTACTGTTGAGGTGCCAATATTGTCCACCTTGCAATAGATCAACTGAACATTGCGGTTTCTGTTATAAACTAAAGCAACAATGTAGATGCCTTAAAATAGAATAAGCAAGAAATAAATCACAAATGTGTTAAAATATGCTGATATTCTTGTAAATTAGACAGTATTATTAAATCAAACCTTTATTTTTACATTTTCTACGGCTTAAGTAAATTTGGCATGGAAAGCATAATGGAAGGGGCAAAAAGTGTCAAGGTAATAGTCCACTTAAAATGCCCTTATGTCTGATGTTAAATTGTAGAATATTAAACAATGAAACATTTGTGGTTTCAAACAAATTTTCTCTTAGGTTGATTATATGGAAAATGGTCACTTAAGCCATCATGATCATTTCTACTTCTAACACATCTAAGAATTCTGTATATATTAATACAACAGTAGTTTCACAACTAGTTTTTTGCTATTTTCATGATTTCTTTATTTTTTAATATACACTTGACTTAATAATTGTTTTTTTAATAATAATTTAATATTATATATATATATGCATATATGCATATATATATATATACACATACATACAGTTATATGAAAAAGTTTGGGCACCCCTATTAATCTTAAGCTTAATGTTTTATAAAAATTGGTGTTCTTGCAACAGCTATTTCAGTTTGATATATCTAATAACTGTTGGACACAGTAATGTTTCTGCCTTGAAATGAGGTTTATTGTACTAACAGAAAATGTGCAATCTGCATTCAAGCAAAATTTAACAGATGCATAAGTATGGGCACCTCACCAGAAAAGTGATATTAATATTTAGTAGATCCTCCTTTTGCAAAAATAACAGCCTCTAGTCGCTTCCTGTAGCTTTTAATGAGTTCCTGGATCCTGGATGAAGGTATTTTTGACCATTGCTCTTTACAAAACAATTCCAGTTCAGTTAAGTTTGATGGTCGCCGAGCATGGACAGCCCTCTTCAAATGATCCCACAGATGTTCAATGATATTCAGGTCTGGGGACTGGGATGGCCATTCCAGAATATTGTAATTGTTCCTCTGCATGAATGCCTGAGTAGATTTGGAGCGGTGTTTTGGATCATTGTCTTGCTGAAAGATCCATCCCCTGCGTAACTTCAACTTTGTCACTGATCCTTGAACATTATTGTCAAGAATCTGCTGATACTGAGTGGAATCCATGCGTCCCTCAACTTTAACATGATTCCCGGTGCCGGCATTGGCCACACAGCCCCAAAGCATGATGGAACCTCCACCAAATTTTACTGTGGGTAGCAAGTGTTTTTCTTGGAATACTGTGTTTTTTTTGCCGCCATGCATAACGCCTTTTTGTATGACCAAACAACTCAATCTTGGTTTCATCAGTCCACAGGACCTTCTTCCAAAAAGATATTGGCTTCTCCAAATGTGCTTTTACATACCTCAGCCGACTCTGTTTGTGGCGTGCTTGCAGAAACGGCTTCTTTCGCATCACTCTCCCATACAGCTTCTCCTTGTGCAAAGTGCGTTGTATAGTTGACCGATGCACAGTGACAACATCTGCAGCAAGTTGATGCTGCAGCTCTCTAGAGGTGGTCTGAGGATTGCCCTTGACTGATCTCACCATTCTTCTTCTCTGCCTTTCTGATGTTTTTCTTGGCCTGCCACTTCTGGCCTTAACAAGAACTGTCCCTGTGTTCTTCCATTTCCTTACTATGTTCCTCACAGTGGAAACTGACAGGTGAAATCTCTGAGGCAGCTTTTTTTTATCCTTCCCCTGAACAACTATGTTGAATAATCTTTGTTTTCAGATCATTTGACAGTTGTTTTGAGGAGCCCATGATGCCACTCTTCAGAGGAGATTCAAACAGGAGAACAACTTGCAAGTGGCCACTTTAAGTAGCTTTTCTCATGATTGCATACACCTGGCTATGAAGTTCAAAGCTCAATGAGGTTACAAAGCCAAAAAAAGTGCTTTAGTAAGTCAGTAAAAAGTAGGTAGGAGTATTTAAATCAAGAAAATGATAAGAGTGCCCATACTTATGCACCTGTCAAATTTTGTTTGAATGAAGATTGCACATTTTCTGTTCGTACAATAAACCTCATTTCAAGGCAGAAACATTACTGTGTCCAACAGTTACTACATATATCAAACTGAAATAGCTGTTGCAAAAACACCAATTTTTATAAAACATTTAGCTTAAGATTAATAGGGGTGCCCAAACTTTTTCATATAGCTGTATATGCATACACAGCTCTGGCAAAAATTAAGAGACCACTGCAAAATTTTCAGTTTCTCTGATTTTTCTCTTTATAGGTATATTTTTGAGTAAAATGTACATTGTTGCTTTAGTCTATAAACTACTGACAACATGTCTCCGAAATTCAAAGCTAAAAATTTTGTATTTATTTGCAGCAAATTATAAAGCGTCAAAATACTAAAAAAGAAACAGTGCTTTCAGTTCTCAAATTACTCATGTTTTAACTCAGGAACAGTTCAGAAATCAATATTTGATGGAATAATCATGATTTTTAATCTCAGATTGGCATGCTTTCCACCAGTCTTTCCATGCTTTGGAATAGAAAACTGTTCAGTGGTCTCTTAATTTTCGCCAGAGCTGTATATAATATATATATATATATATATATCTATATATATATAGGTAGATATACTCACACATTTTTAACCAAAGCATGGTCTACATGTTGCAAATGATGTTGAATTTCTCCCTCTACATTCATTTCCAGTTACAGTTTGTTTATCTGAAAATCACCATGATGGCAGCATATATGCCAAGTCAGAGCATTTTTTAGCTATGATTTTTACAGTCTGACTTGTAGGGATGCATATTAGATCACACACTTTCCATGTAGACTAAGTGTAAGCATGGCATACAGAAGACTGATAGCTACATTTTCATATAAAGATAAGATTACATTGTTATGATGGATTGGCCAATCAGGTAATTTTGTTAACTTTTTTTTTTATATTTTGTCATCACTAAATTACTAATGCACAATCACATGAGGAAATATAGACAAACTTGACTCAAACATACATTTGTCCGGAAATTGTGGACAAAAAAAAATCCCAATATTCCAAAAATTAGATTAATCATTATGACTTGAAATTCTCTTAGTTTTACAGGGGTGTCAAAACAATTGCATTACTTAACTGTCTGACTCTTGAGAGGTGATACATGGAGATCCATTGTGATGACCACTACTAAACTGTCTGACTCTTGAGAGGTGATACATGGAGATCCACTGTGATGACCACTACTAAACAGCCATCCATAGACTAAAACCATGAATTTTGTGCAATATTATTAAAGCATACTCTTCAGATTATCTCCACATTGACTATATTATTGCAGTAATTTGACATTTTCTAAATGCTAAATTGTAAAATATTAGCAATATGTAAAAAAAAGTATTAGTATGCGTAGATGAAATATGTTAGCAGTATGCTTGTTAAAATCTGAGCACAACTTGCTAATAAAAAGGACCCGCTTCAGAGAGCTATGTTCTGCATTTCAAATCTGGGTTTCCCCTGGAGAAACAGTAGGTTTTATGCAACGCAAAGACTAAACTTTCTGTACATGTTGAAACAGTAATCCTTCTTGGGATTTAGAAAAGATTTTCACAGATGGAGTGTGTTAGCTATCAAATTTTAAACAGGTCTCAGATGAAGAATATGCTTGTTCTGAATGAATGTATATTTAGAATGTAATTTTCTAAGCAGAAAAACTATGTTCGGAGCTTTATGGTGTTAAATTGGGTTTTCCAAGACATTAAAAATCAGGGGTTGCAAACTTTTACAGAAACAATAAATTGTTAATTAGAGATTAGTTATTAATATCAGCAGATATGACTCCATGATATGATGGGTATATGGGATACAGAAAAATGTTTGTTAAAAATAGACTGAATTAAATGCAAATACCAAAATCTATTTTTGAAAACACATCTTTTACTTTACCTTATTCACCGCATTTTTCGGACTATAAGACGCATTTTTTTCCTCCAAAATATTGGAGGAAAATGGGGGGTGCGTCTTATAGTCCGAATGTTGGGGGGGTGTATATATACTGTATGTGGGGTGTGGGGGGAGTGGTAGCGGTGGAGGAGTGGAGCACAGGAGGCAGCAGCCGCCCGTTGCAGCCTACACTGTCCCCGCTGCTAAAGAAAATGAATATTCACTGCTTCCTATGCCCATGGGGCGTGGGGAGCACTGAATATTCATGCTCCTTAATAGCAGCACACAGTGTAGCCTCGCTGTGGCTCCTGCTGCTGCCGGAATCGCCTGTGCCCACTGTTAAAGGCCATGAATATTCAACCTCTCTCCACGCCTATGGGCATGGGGAGGGGGTGAATATTCATGCTCTTTAATAAGCGGGCACACGCGAGAGCCCGGCAGCAGCAGGAGCCGCAGTGAGGCTACACTGTGTGCCGGCTATTAAGCAGCATGAAGTCACTGCTCCCCGCGCACACAGTCCTGGCATGGGGAGCAGTGACTTCCGGCAGCTGATCCCTCCTTGTGAGTCACGCATGGCAGTGATGCCATGCGTGGCTCACATGGAGAATTCAGTGCGGGCAGACAGGATGCAGCGCTGAAGGAGAGAAGAAAGGTGAGTAGGAGTGTTTATTTTTTTTTCATGTGCAGCCTGATGGGGATTAGGGGGACCATGCATACTAGGATAAGGATGAGGGGACCATACATACCAGGGTAAGGATGAGGGGACCATACATACCAGGGTAACGCGGAGGGGGCCATACATAACAGGATAAAGATGAGGGGGCCATACATAACAGGATAAAGATGAGGGGGCCATACATAACAAGATAAAGATGAGGGGGCCATACATACAATGATAACTCAGAGGGGGGCATACATAACAGGATAAAGATGAGGGGGCCATACATACCAGGATAAGCATGAGGGGTGCCATGCATACCAGGATAGGGATGAGGGGTGCCATGCATACCAGGATAGGGATTAGGGGTGCCATGCATACCAGGATAAGGATTAGGGGTGCCATTCATACCAGGATAGGGATGAGGGGTGCCATGCATACCAGGATAGGGATGAGGGGTGCCATGCATACCAGGACAGGGATGAGGGGTGCCATGCATACCAGGACAGGCATGAGGGGTGCTATGCATACCAGGATGTAGGGGTTCTATGCATACCAGGATGGAGGGATGCCAGGCATACCAGGATGGGGACCACGTATAAAAGGAAAGGGGGGCATATATACCAGGATAGGGGATATTGTCAGAATTGGAGGATATTACCCCTATACCAGTGTCAGCAGAAGACCCCCTCCCCCTTAAAAGTGCATCATGAAAACATTTTTTGCTTAATTTTTACTTTTTTTATTTTCTTCCTCTAAAACCTAGGTGCGTCTTATGGTCCGGTGCGTCTTATAGTCCGAAAAATACGGTATAAAGTAAATTATTCAAAAGAGTATAAGGCAGTTAAATAGATTTTACTTCATCACTTGTTAATTACCTAGATTATACTGTTAAATTTATTAATTATATATACATATATATATTTATATACACATATACACTGCTCAAAAAAATAAAGGGAACACTCAAATAACACATCCTAGATCTGAATGAATGAAATATTCTCATTGAATACTTTGTTCTGTACAAATTTGAATGTGCTGACAACAAAATCACACAAAAATCATCAATGGAAATCAAATTTATTAACCAATGGAGGCCTGGATTTGGAGTCACCCCCAAAATTAAAGTGGAAAAACACACTACAGGCTGATCCAACTTTGATGTAATGTCCTTAAAACAAGTCAAAATGAGGCTCAGAATTGTGTGTGGCCTCCATGTGCCTGTATGACCTCCCTACAACACCTGGGCATGCTCCTGATGAGGTTGCGGATGGTCTCCTGTGGGATCTCCTCCAGACTGGACTAAAGCATCCACCAACTCCAGGACAGTTTGTGGTGCAACGTAACGTTGGTGGATGGAGCGAGACATGATGTCCCAGATGTGCTCAATCGGATTCAGGTCTGGGGAATGGGCAGGCCAGTCCATAGCTTCAATGCCTTCATCTTGCAGGAACTGCTGACACACTCAAGCCACATGAGGTCTGGCATTGTCCTGCATTAGGAGGAACCCAGGGCCAACCGCACCAGCATATGGTCTCACAAGGGGTCTGAGGATCTCATCTTGGTACCTAATGGCAGTCAGGCTACCTCTGGCGAGCACATGGAGGGCTTTGCGGCCAACAAAAGAAATGCCACCCCACACCATCACTGACCCACTGCCAAACCGGTCATGCTGAAGGATGTTGCAGGCACATCACTCTCCACAGCGTCTCCAGACTCTGTCACGTCTGTCACATGTGCTCAGTGTGAACCTGCTTTAATCTGTGAAGAGCACAGGGCACCAGTGGCGACTTTGCCAATCCTGGTGTTCTGTGGCAAATGCCAAGCATCCTACATGGTGTTGGGCTGTGAGCACAATCCCCATCTGTGGACGTTGGGCCCTCATACCACCCTCATGGAGTCGGTTTCTAACCGTTTGTGCAGACACATGCACATTTGTGGCCTACTGGAGGTCATTTTGCAGGGCTCTGGCAGTGCTCCTCCTGTTCCTCCTTGTACAAAGGCGGAGGTAACGGTCCTGCTGCTGGGTTGTTTCCCTCCTACGGCCCCCTCCACGTCTCCTGGTGTACTGACCTGTCTCCTGGTAGTGCCTCCAGCCTCTGGACACTACGCTGACAGACACAGCAAACCTTCTTGCCACAGCTCGCATTCATGTGCCAGCCTGGATGAGCTGCACTACCTGAGTAACTTCTGTGGGTTGTAGAGTCCATCTCATGCTACCACGAGTGTGAAAGCACAACCAACATTCAAAAGTGACCAAAACATCAGCCAGAAAGCATTGGTACTGAGATGTGGCCTGTGGTCCCCACCTGCAGAACCACTCCTTTATTGAGGGTGTCTTGATAATTGCCAATAATTTCCATCTATTGTCTATTCCATTTGCACAACAGCATGTGAAATTGATTGTCAATCAGTGTTGCTTCCTAAGTGGACAGTTTGATTTCACAGAAGATTGATTAACTTGGAGTTATGTTCTGTTGTTTAAGCGTTCCTTTTATTTTTTTGAGCAGTGTATATAAATATTACATGTATTATCGAAATGGAAAGGAATTATTGCATGTCAATTTAAAACATAAGATGCTGAAAAGAAACATCATAATCAAAACTGCCACATGTGGAAGTCTTTTGTGTATTTTACTTGCCACAATTAAAATTAATTTTCAATGACACTTGTTTTGAGAGATTCTGTTTCTAAGAAGATTATCGTACTTTCAATTAAACGGTATCTGAGCTGTTGAAATTGGTTTTGTGTTTTTCAAATGTGAAACATTAATGCGTGAGAGTCCAATAAAATACTTTAAAATGGCCTGAACACTTTGCAAATCATATATCTAATATAACAGTTGTCAATATTAACTAATAAAAAGGAGAAAAACAAAAACAAAGGCTCCTATACAAAATGCAAGTATTGTTTAGCCAACATGTCTATTTAAAGTATTTAGTTACTATGTACTGAAGGGCTATTGAACTCCATCAAGCGCCTTGGTCTAGGTGTGACTGCAGCTTTTGCCTATATTTTACAACCTGAAATTAACATAAGACTTTTCCCACGAGAATGAAAATGTTACAATGCCACACAGCGGCAGGTATTTTTAGATAGCATGTCCTATGTGAAATCCGGTATTTTTGTGCCTTGTATTTTATATTTTCCTAAGCAACAATCAAGTGAATTCTTAAAATGGTATTTTCTCTATATTTTCTATTTAACTTTGCTTTACACTGTG
This sequence comes from Phyllobates terribilis, assembly GCF_046119375.1. Taxonomy (NCBI): domain Eukaryota; kingdom Metazoa; phylum Chordata; class Amphibia; order Anura; family Dendrobatidae; genus Phyllobates; species Phyllobates terribilis. The sequence goes on along the minus strand of NW_027362763.1, from coordinate 453,015,627 downwards.
CTAAATAAATTTCATTATTTTGTTTTTAGTTTCCTTAGTTTACTAATCAATTAGCTATTAAGATTGTCTTTTGAGAGTGATGATCTTTGTTGAAACATAGTAGGTATGAGCATGTTAACATGATTCATCAAAGTTTCTTCAGTTTTTTTTGTAAATCCCCATCGAGAATTGCATCAATATTAGTCTAATTATAACAAAGAGCAAGATTAATGTACCCACCAATATAATAATAAGACAGGTCTCCTAAATATATTGATTTCAAGGAGTGAGTACCATGGACCCCTCTACTTTTTACTATTGGATATTTAAATTATGCAATAAAGCTGGGCACTGGAGCCAGTGGTGAAACATACCTGCAACAAAATAATCGAGATGATAAATTGTCAAATTAATTGTTTTTTAACTTAGCTGCAGGAGGTTGCACATTGCAGGTCTTCTCCGGTCAATGACCAGTTGTTTGATTTATGAATGGAGAGAAAGAAGAGATTAACACTTGTAAAAATTGTTCCATTTAGTTTCCTTGTGGGATGGAGAGGACTTTCTAGTTTGATGACTGATCTATGTTAAAATGACTAAATCATCAAATAGAGAACAGAAAAGAAAAAACGAACATTAAAGTAAAGATTTATAGAATACTATCATAAGAACAAAATATGAGTGAAGTTATTGATCTGAATTATGATTGCACAGAAATACATTCTTGTTAGCTATGTACTGTTGCACATAAAGGCACATAAACAAAAAGAAGCGAGGAGAGGCGCTAATAAGGTAAGAACATCAGAGTATTGAAGGGAAGCAAGAAACATAAATGGACACAAAACTAATTAGGTTGTGCTGCCGTCAAGCTAATAGAAGTGTAGCTGATCGTAACTCCTGGAATTGGTAGCCATGCCCTTTTAGGAGCTGGAAATCTCAAATGCAGGTACTGGCTAAGAATTTGTAAAAATTCTCTAAAAGGTTGTCACTTGTCTTTTCCAACCCAATGCTTATTGTGTATAGATGCCTATACATATTTGATGCCGGTTGTCCAATTTTACCAATTTGGAGTTCAGAGGCATCTGGCATGTTTCTTTCTTATCTCCATGTCAGAATTGTATGAACATTTGACCCCAGGAGGGCATGTTAATGGGTTAATCAATGAATTGGTGTCAGCTCAACAAAAACTTTGCCCATATCAATGTACCATAACATTTCACAAAACGTTTTACTTGATTGAAAGTTGTTATTTGAAAGATCCAACAGTGCCCTCTACTAGGTTCTAGATGAAGTCTGTGCTGGGCTGGTATGACAAGACAACACAGCGGATCTTGCAGCAAAGGAAATACTATAACTGCTACCCATTAGTGTAGTAGTATTTCCAATACTTCCAGACAAATAGCCAATTCTGTTTGGTTGTGATATTAATAAGGTCAGTAGAGACTTTAGTAGTATTTATTTTTAATGTGGAATTATGATTGCAACCTATAGTAAAACAATTTAGCATGCTCCAAATGACACAAACCCCATCTATTCACATTTTTACTTAAATGTACTGGGCAAGAATGCAATATAATATATTTTAGATTTACTCAATAGAATAAACGTTTAATAAAATGAAATAAAATTTTATTATGTCTATCTACCAATTCCTATGTGATTTTTCCTAATAATTTGCCTATCATAAGGCTAGATGACAGGAGATTTTACTGAGTAAGGCACTATTAATTTTACAATGCCCTACATGACATACTTACAATGAAGTGAAATATTATATATATATATATATATATATATATGTATATAGTGAAGGATCAGCTCACGCAGGGATGCAGTCCGCAGGTTCCAAAATAAACTGGTGGTTTATTATGTGTCCATAAACCAGTCAGGAAAACAAAACAGAACAGCCTCTTTCCGAGCAAAAACTCAAAATAGCCAGTCCATACAGCACTGCCTCAGCCGTTTAAATAAAGTGCCTTTCTCTGCCTCCAGCACTGTCTGAGCATCACATGCAAGGCTTGCTCACCTTGCACAACACACAGAGAGACTGAGACAGGCGCAGCTGTCTTAAATCAAGCCTTCCAAGACCTGGGCTGGAGGTAAGTGAGCAGTTGATCTCCCCTAGCTCTTTCAGCTGCTCGTAAAACCCGGCCCTATAATCCGGGCCCATTAAACGCCTCTCATCACTATGTGTGCTGGAGTCTGCTTTTCCGAGTCCTACATCATCAAGGCTTGGCACCTTGGGGACATATTCCTCCCATCCACAACCTGTCTGGCTGCAACCTTACAGTATGTTTAAATATTAATTTTGTGCTCATGAAAGACTTATTTTCACTGTGTATAAAAGTTAACAAGTCATATTTACACCCATTTAAAATATACATATATTTTATATATAGTGCTTTTGAATTATTATTATATTTATTATAACAACTTCCCTTTGTAGCTGTGAGAAGTGCATGTTTGTAATTATCTTTAATAAACACATGAAGACATTTATACGGAGAAAGCTATGAAAGCCTTAGTAATCGCCCATGGATACTGCAGTTTGCCATCTTCTTATTCTTGTAACGGTATGATGAAAAGACAGCTTCCTTTTTCAATGTAGTTCTATGTAGTCAGTACTGGCCATCCATGTTTTAAAGATTAAAGCTACAGGATCTGATGTAATCCATCACAGCAGAGTGTGTGTATTTCTCACCCTTTGTAATATATAGATAAATACTGTAGCTTTCAATACTTACACAAACATGTGGGATGCATAATGTAGATACAATACCATAGTGATTTATATGAAGCTTGCTATATGGCAATGCTTCAAACCATGGTAGATTGGATCCATTTGCAGACTTTAAAGCTTTTTGTCTACTATCATATGTGTTTTCTATTTAACATTCAAATATGCACTCATAGTAACGATAATATATTATTTTATTATTTTACTATGAACTGGATAGCATTAGGCCAACAACATAAAATAATCATTATTATGGACAGAGCTGTAATTTGTTTTATCATCACTATATATATATATATATATATATATATATATATATATATACACACATATCGATATCTATATACAGTACAGACCAAAAGTTTGGATACACCTTCTCATTTAAAGCTTTTTCTGTATTTTCATGACTATGAAAATTGTACATTCACACTGAAGGCATCAAAACTATGAATTAACATATGTGGAATTATGTACTTAACAAAAAAGTGTGAAACAACTGAAAATATGTCTTATATTCTAGGTTCTTCAAAGTAGCCACCTTTTGCTTTGATGACTGCTTTGCACACTCTTGGCATTCTCTTGATGAGCTTCAAGAGGTAGTCACCGGAAATGGTCTTCCAACAATCTTGAAGGAGATCCCAGAGATGCTTAGCACTTGTTGGCCCTTTTGCCTTCACTCTGCGGTCCAGCTCACCCCAAACCATCTCGATTGGGTTCAGGTCTGGTGATTGCGGCGGCCAGGTCATCTGGTGTAGCCCCCCATCACTCTCTCTCTTGGTCAAATAGCTCTTACACAGCCTGGAGGTGTGTTTGGGGTCATTGTCCTGTTGAAAAATAAATTATGGTCCAACTAAACGCAAACCGGATGGAATAGCATGCCACTGCAAGATGCTGTGGTAGCCATGCTGGTTCAGTGTGCCTTCAATTTTGAATAAATCCCCAACAGTGTCACCAGCAAAGCACCCCCACACCATTACACCTCCTCCTCCATGCTTCACGGTGGGAACCAGGCATGTAGAGTCCATCCGTTCACTTTTTCTGCGTCCCACAAAGACACGGTGGTTGGAACCAAAGATCTCAAATTTGGACTCATCAGACCAAAGCACAAATTTCCACTGGTCTAATATTCATTCCTTGTGTTCTTTAACCAAAACAAGTCTCTTCTGCTTGTTGCCTGTCCTTAGCAGTGGTTTCCTAGCAGCTATTTTAGGCCTGCTGCACAAAGTCTCCTCTTAACAGTTGTTGTAGAGATGTGTCTGCTGCTAGAACTCTGTGTGGCAATGACTCAGTCTCTAATCTGAGCTGCTGTTAACCTGCGATTTCTGAGGCTGGTGACTCGGATAAACTTATCCTCAGAAGCAGAGGTGACTCTTGGTCTTCCTTTCCTGGGGCGGTCCTCATGTGAGCCAGTTTCTTTGTATCGCTTGATGGTTTTCGCAACTGCACTTGGGGACACTTTCAAAGTTTTCCCAATTTTTCAGACTGACTGACCTTCATTTTTTAAAGTAATGATAGCCACTCGTTTTTCTTTACTTAGCTGCATCTTTCTTGCCATAATACAAATTCTAACAGTCTATTCAGTAGGACTATGAGCTGTGTATCCACCAGACTTCTGCACAACACAACTGATGGTCCCAACCCCATTTATAAGGCAAGAAATCCCACTTATAAAACCTGACAGGGCACACCTGTGAAGTGAAAACCATTTCCGGTGACTACCTCTTGTAGCTCATCAAGAGAAAGCCAAGAGAGTGCAAAGCAGTTGACTCGCCCCCTGGGCCTTCTTGTGTACGGTGCTGATGGGGGTAGTAGTGGCAACCCGATCCCGTGGCTCAGGGTGGTGAGACCAAATGGCAGCAGTCTATTTATCAGTGTTTTGGAATGTCCGACTACGCCACCCGTGGATTGCTTTCAGGGATGACCGCCGCTGCAAGGCAGACCACTGAGGCTGGTGTTGGTGTGCAGCACAGGGATAGGATAACTCCCCACGGGAAGAGTGTAGCCTCAGGGCAATGTAGGTGGATGCTGGGGGTGATGGTACAGGCGCAGCATAAATCACACAGAGTCCAATGGTGCAGTTCAGGCCTTTTACTCACAGTTGATATCCAAGTCACCTCTGACAGCAATGACTGCCCAAGCCGTGCTGCGTCCACCAGGTGAGGAGCTCGGTCAACCCCCAGGCAACTCAGGAGTGTGGCACAGGACCCCCTTCTATCCCTTCTCTGGCCTCTCGTGCCCCACCAATGACCACGCTTCTGTCCGGCTTCCTCGGGCCTTCTCTGGTAAAACTTGGCGCCAGTTTCCCTGACCCTATGTGGTGCCTTCCTAGCGGGTGTAGCAAGGGGTCGCACCAATAAATGATCACGACCTCCGGTTCTTGGCTGAGGGAAGATTTACCTCCACCAACTTGGGAATCCGGTACCCTTCCTCGGCCTGACCCTTCACCCGATATAACGCGGGCTTGCAACGGTTGCTGTCCGTTCTGCTCTCTTAGGGTCCCTTCTGCCTTCTTGTTTCTGGAGCCTTTCTATTCCTCTGTCTCTCCTCTTTCCTTCCTTCTCCTTCTCCTCTTCTCCTCTATGGCCCCGGCCTTCTTTCCAGGCCTGCCTCGTGGAGCTGAGCTCAGGCTGAGCCACAGCTCCCTGTCAGCTCTCTCTGGCTGAACTACTTCTCTCTCTCAACTGGACTGAACTCTGACTAAAAATGGCTCCCACCTTTTATCTGCTTCTCTGTGTCTGAGCCCAGGTGACCTGCACCCAATGAGCTCCTTCCTATGCTCCAGAAACCGTCCCCTACTGCTCCTACATCACTGGGTTCTCTCCACCCTCCCCACTCCAGCCAGGGACATGGTCAGTTGTGCCTGCATAAATGGGAGCACCATCGAGCCTAGTCAGTCGTGCCTGCATAAATGGGAGCACCGTTGAGCTGTCCCCCGGAAATGGGGTGAGTGTGTGTATGCAGCTAACTGAGCCCTGGTCCACACTCCATCCTTACCTGGGAGTGGAATATCACACCTCTGGTTAAGGTGCAATACCCCAGTGGCAACCGAACCCTCGGGGCGCCACATTCCCCACTGGTAAACCACAGCACGTCCTCGGGCTGGAACAAAGCAAAAGACCATTCAGAAACATGCAAGTTTTTAGAATCCATTCACATATAAGACTATAAACCATCATAACTCATCCCTTTATGGGAGGCAATTCTTCTCTTTTAACGTTACTGGCACATTTTCTCTTTCAGCAATTATAATAAGACTTTCTTCACATATATAAAACATTATAAAACTCTTTTCACTTTTATAACCACATCTGTCACATATAAAACATTTTTCTTGTAAACATTCTTCATGTAAAACTCTGGTTAACTGGTCACAGTGTGCTTTGCAACCAGGTGTCCATCTTTCTATTAAGTGCAAACACAAGCACAAAGACGAGGGACCCGTTCGTAAACCCTCAACGAAGGCCCTGGGGTGGCTGCAGGGCGTAGCTGATCCAGCTGTGGACCTCGTCTTCAGCCACCTCTAACGTTTTTTTTTTCTGAGGTCAGTTGTTGTTGTGGTCTCTTGTAAAACCAGTAGGGGGCACTTTAAGAAGTGCAATTATGTACAAGATTGACCGCTCCCAGTCCTCGGCCGGATAGTTCAATAAGTTGGCTGCTCCAAGTCCTCAGCCGGTTTTAACTGACCCGATACCGGGTAACTTTCTGCAACAGTTTCTTCACCCTGACGGGCAACTATGTACATTGGTACGCTGCCACTCCTTAGTAGCGGTGTCCTCCCTGCGCACCTTCTTCCTCCTCGCCATATTCTTCAGACCCGTCCGGGTCCTCTGGGTAACAATACTCCTGGTACTGCTCCTCCTCCACCCTCTGGACATTGAGGGCATACCACCCTTTTAGGCCTCGATGTCGGGTGTATATTACCCGATCTCCCGAGAACAACTCCTGCTTCGGGTGACCCGCTGGCAGGTGACCCTCCACATCCCTCCTGTCAACATGGATGTCTGTGGCGGTGGCAGAGTCCCGAATGAACCCCCACCCTTTCGCCTGGTGGAACTTCACCGCGGTCCCAGCTGTTTTAGGACCGCGTGCTGCATGGGGGTTTCGGCGGGTGCGCGTCTTCTCCTCCGCGCTTCGGACCTGCAGCTGCTCCTTCTTCCGGCGGCGTGCCCGCTCCTCCTTCACAAGCTGCTCACAGATCTCCTGCCTACGGACTGCAGCCGTCCGTGTCTCCTGGGCAAACCCCATCACATCCTCCCCGGTTTGGTCCCATCCTACCTGGACCTCTTCCTCCGGGAGCTGCGAGACGGCGACAGGCTGCGGCAGGGGCAAGAGCGGAGCAAGCGGGGCCTCAGCCTTTGCGGGCAGGTTTTTCCGCAGACTGGGGTGAACCCATCCCTCCGGTACGGGTACTGGCTCTCCATCCGGACCGGTCAGTTGGGCATACAGGTCCGCGCCCAGGGGTGGTGGTTTCGAGACCGGGGGTGCCAACGGGCAACAGGCGCTTGAGGGCACCAGGCCTTGCGACCAGGCCTGAGGCGGGCTGCTCTCGGTCACGTCTGGGGTCAAGGGGCATGACGGGGGGCGTGGTTCAGCGGCGGTGCTCACGGCTTGAGGCCCAGGTGTTTGCGGCGGGTGCGTGGAAGCTGCAGCGGCTCCCGGGACTTCTGGCTCCACGGCGGGATCCAGGGGTAAGCCTTCGGTGTCAGGACCCGGGGCAGGGGCATCCGCCTTACCTGCCTCTGCGGCAGCGCTGATCTCGGCCTCCGGTCTTGTCTCTCTGTCTCTGGGGGCAGGCGCACTGCCAGGTGCTGGCAGCGTTTCTTGCTGCCGGGTCGCGACCCGCCACGCCATCTCCTCCCTCCATCCGGCGATGACTTCCCTCTGCGCCCGGACCATCCTCCGGTCCAGCTCCTCTAGTGCAGTCCGCAGGAACTCAGGGTCTTCTGCGGGGAGCTGAGCCATCAGCTCCGTGAGGCTGTACGGGGACGCCTCGGCCTGCAGTAGGCCGCTTGCCAGGGTGCTGGAGTTGACGCTCCTCTCCATCTCCGGGTATGATCTGGCGAGACTGATCCAAACCACACCCTGCCCCTCGGTTTTCTTCTCTTTCCGCCCCTGTTGGGGGTGGTCTTGGGGCAATCTGCTGACAATCACTTTCAGGGGCAGCCCCCCCACCTTGATGGACATCTCTACAGCCGCACTCATGGCTGTTGGGGGTGGGCTCCTTTTTTGGCGCCATTCTGGGACCTGGCCCACGATGGTAGGTGGCTTCCTGTTGTCTTTTGGCGCGCACATTATTGGGTCCGTTCTGCCGGGGCGGGCGCCATTTTCAATACAGTGAAACAGTCTCTTTTCAGGCACGCAATACCCGTTTGCGGCGGGTTGGTCACAATCCTGCCGACTACGCCAAAGTTGACTCGCCCCCTGGGTCGTGGGGTACCCGGAACCGGGCCTTCTTGTGTACGGTGCTGATGGGGGTAGTAGTGGCAACCCGATCCCGTGGCTCAGGGTGGTCAGACCAAATGGCGGCAGTCTATTTATCAGTGTTTTGGAATGTCCGACTACGCCACCCATGGATTGCGGTCAGGGATGACCGCCGCTGCAAGGCAGACCGCTGAGGCTGGTGTTGGTGTGCAGCACAGGGATAGGATAACTCCCCACGGGAAGAGTGTAGCCTCAGGGCAATGTAGGTGGATGCTGGGGGTGATGGTGCAGGTGCAGCATAAATCACACAGAGTCCAATGGTGCAGTTCAGGCCTTTTACTCACAGTTGATATCCAAGTCACCTCTGTCAGCAATGACTGCCCAAGCTGTGCTGCGTCCACCAGGTGAGGGGCTCGGTCAACCCCCAGGCAACTCAGGAGTGTGGCACAGGACCCCCTTCTATCCTTTCTCTGGCCTCTTGTGCCCCCCCAGTGACCTCGCTTCTGTCCGGCTGCCTCGGGCCTTCTCTGGTAAAACTTGGCGCCAGTTTCCCTGACCCTATGTGGTGCCTTCCTAGCGGGTGTAGCAAGGGGTCGCACCAATAAATGATCACGACCTCCGGTTCCTGGCTGACGGATGATTTACCACCACCAACTTGGGAATCAGGTACCCTTCCTCGGACTGACCCTTCACCCGATATAACGCGGGCTTGCAACAGTTGCTGTCCGTTCTGCTCTCTTAGGGTCCCTTCTGCCTACTTGTTTCTGGAGCCTTTCTACTCCTCTGTCTCTCCTCTTTCCTTCCTTCTCCTTCTCCTCTTCTCCTCTCTGGCCCTGGCCTTCTCTCCAGGCCTGCCTCGTGGAGCTGAGCTCAGGCTGAGCCACACTCCCTGTCAGCTCTCTCTGGCTGAACTACTTCTGTCTCTCAACTGGACTGAGCTCTGCCTAAAAATGGCTCCCACCTTTTATCTGCTTCTCTGTATCTGAGCCCAGGTGACCTGCACCCAATGAGCTCCTTCCTATGCTCCAGAAACCGTCCCCTACTGCTCCTACATCACTGGGTTCTCTTCCCCCTCCCCACTCCAGCCAGGGACATGGTCAGTTGTGCCTGCATAAATGGGAGCACCGTCGAGCCTAGTCAGTCATGCCTGCATAAATGGGAGCACCGTCGAGCTGTCCCCCGGAAATGGGGTGAGTGTGTGTATGCAGCTAACTGAGCCCTGGTCCACACTCCATCCTTACCTGGGAATGGAATATCACACCTCTGGTTAAGGTGCAATACCCCTGTGGCCACCGAATCCTCGGGGCGCCACATTCCCCCCTGGTAAACCACAGCATGTTCTCAGGCTGGAACAAAGCAAAAGACCATTCAGAAACATGCAAGTTTTTAGAATGCATTCACATATAAGACTATAAACCATCATATCTCATCCCTTTATGGGAGGCAATTCTTCTCTTATAACGTTACTGGCACATTTTCTCTTTCAGCAGTTATTATAAGACTTTCTTCACATATATAAAACATTATAAAACTCTTTTCACTTTTATAACCACATCTGTCACATATAAAACATTTTTCTTGTAAACATTCTTCATGTAAAACTCTGGTGTACTGGTCACAGTGTGCTTTGCAACCAGGTGTCCATCTTTCTATTAAGTGCAAACACAAACACAAACACGAGGGACCCGTTCGTAAACCCTCAACGAAGGCCCTGGGGTGGCTGCAGGGCGTAGCTGATCCAGCTGCTGGACCAAGTCTTCAGACACCTCTAACGTTTTTTTTTTCTGAGGTCAGTTGTTGTTGTGGTCTCTTATAAAACCAGTAGGGGGCACTTTAAGAAGTGCAATTATGTACAAGATTGACCGCTCACAGTCCGCGGCCGGATAGTTCAATAAGTTGGCTGCTCCAAGTCCTCAGCCGGTTTTAACTGACCCGATACTGGGTAACTTTCTGCAACAGTTCCTTCACACTGATGGGCAACTATGTACATTGGTACGCTGCCACTCCTTAGTAGCGGTGTCCTCCCTACGCACCTTCTTCCTCCTCGCCATATTCTTCAGACCCGTCCGGGTCCTCTGGGTAACAATACTCCTGGTACTGCTCCTCCTCCACCCTCTGGACAATGAGGGCATACCACCCTTTTAGGCCTTGATGTCAGGTGTATATTACCCGATCTCCCGAGAAAAACTGCCGCTTCAGGTGACCCGCTGGCAGGTGACCCTCCACATCCCTCTTGTCAACATGGATGTCTGTGGTGGTGGCAGAGTCCCGAATGAACCCCCACCCTTTCGCCTGGTAGAACTTCACCATGGTCCCAGCTGTTTTAGGACCGCGTGCTGCATGCGGGTTTCGTCGGGTGCGCATCTTCCGCGCTTCGGGCCTGCAGCTGCTCCCTCTTCCGGCGCCGTGCCCGCTCCTCCTTCGCAAGCTGCTCACAGATCTCCTGCCTACGGACTGCAGCTGTCCGTGTCTCCTGGGCCAACCCCATCACATCCTCCTCGGTTTGGTCCCATCCTACCTGGACCTCTTCCTCCGGGAGCTGAGAGACGGCGACTGGCTGTGGCAGGGGCAAGAGCTGAGCAAGCGAGGCCTCAGCCTTTGCGGGCAGGTTTTTCTGCAGACTGGGGAGAACCCATCCCTCCAGTACAGGGACTGGCTCTTCATCCGGACTGGTCAGTTGGGCATACAGGTCCGCGCCCAGGGGTGGTGGTTTCGAGACCGGGGTCACCAACGGGCGAAAGGCGCTTGAGGGCACTAGGCCTTGCGACCAGGCCTGAGGCGGGCTGCTCTCGGTCACATCTGGGGTCAGGGGGCACGACGGGGGGTGTGGTTCAGCGGCGGTGCTCACGGCTTGAGACCCAGGTGTTTGTGGCGGGAGCGTGGAAGCTGCAGCGGCTCCCAGAACTTCTGGCTCCACGGCGGGATCCAGGGGTAAGCCTTCGGTGTCAGGACCCGGGGCAGGGGCGTCCGCCTTACCTGCCTCCGCGGCAGCGCTGTTATCGGCCTCCGGTCTTCTCTCTCTGTCTTCGGGGGCAGGCACACTGCCGGGTGCTGGCAGTGTTTCTTGCTGCCGGGTCGCGACCCGCCGGGCCATCTCCTCCCTCCATCTGGCGATGACTTCCCTCTGCGCCCGGACCATCCTCCGGTCCAGCTCCTCTAGTGCAGTCCGCAGGAACTCAGGGTCTTCTGCGGGGAGCTGAGCCATCAGCTCCGTGAGGCTGTACGGGGACGCCTCGGCTTGCAGCAGGCCGCTTACCAGGGTGCTGGAGTTGACGCTCCTCTCCATCTCCGGGTGTGATCTGGCGAGACTGATCCAAACCACACCCTGCCCCTCGGTTTTCTTCTCTTTCCGCCCCTGTTGGGGGTGGTTTTGGGGCAATCTGCTGACAATCACTTTCAGGGGCAGCCCCCGCACCTTGATGGACATCTCTACAGCCGCACTTATCGCTGTTGGGGGTGGGCTCCTTCTTTGGCGCCATTCTGGGACCTGGCCCACGATGGGAGGTGGCTTCCTGTTGTCTTTTGGCGCGCACATTATTGGGTCCATTCTGCCGTGGCGGGCGTCATTTTCAATACAGTGAAACAGTCTCTTTTCAGGCACACAATACCCGTTTGCGGAGGGTTGGTCACAATACTGCCGACTACGCCAAAGCTAACTCGCCCCCTGGGTCATGGGGTACCCGGAACCGGGCCTTCTTGTGTACGGTGCTGATGGGGGTAGTAGTGGCAACCCGATCCCGTGGCTCAGGGTGGTCAGACCAAATGGCGACAGTCTGTTTATCAGTGTTTTGGAATGTCCGACTACGCCACCCGTGGATTGCGGTCAGGGATGACCGCCGCTGCAAGGCAGACCGCTGAGGCTGGTGTTGGTGTGCAGCACAGGGATAGGATAACTCCCCACGGGAAGAGTGTAGCCTCAGGGCAATGTAGGTGGATGCTGGTGGTGATGGTGCAGGCGCAGCATAAATCACACAGAGTCCAATGGTGCAGTTCAGGCCTTTTACTCACAGTTGATATCTAAGTCACCTCTGTCAGCAATGACTGCCCAAGCCGTGCTGTGTCCACCAGGTGAGGGGCTCGGTCAACCCCCAGGCAACTCAGGAGTGTGGCACAGGACCCCCTTCTATCCTTTCTCTGGCCTCTCATGCCCCACCAGTGACCACGCTTCTGTCCGGCTGCCTCGGGCCTTCTCTGGTAAAACTTGGCGCCAGTTTCCCTGACCCTATGTGGTGCCTTCCTAGCGGGTGTAGCAAGGGGTCGCACCAATAAATGATCACGACCTCCGGTTCTTGGCTGAGGGATGATTTACCTCCACCAACTTTGGGAATCAGGTACCCTTCCTCGGCCTGACCCTTCACCCGATATAACGCGGGCTTGCAACGGTTGCTGTCCGTTCTGCTCTCTTAGGGTCTCTTCTGCCTTCTTGTTTCTGGATCCTTTCTACTCCTGTCTCTCCTCTTTCCTTCCTTCTCCTTCTCCTATTCTCCTCTCTGGCCCCAGCCTTCTCTCCAGGCCTGCCTCGTGGAGCTGAGCTCAGGCTGAGCCACAGCTCCCTGTCAGATCTCTCTGGCTGAACTACTTCTCTCTCTCAACTGGACTGAACTCTGACTAAAAATGGCTCCCACCTTTTATCTGCTTCTCTGTGTCTGAGCCCAGGTGACCTGCACCCAATGAGCTCCTTCTTATGCTCCAGATACCGTCCCCTACTGCTCCTACATCACTAGGTTCTCTCCCCCCTCCCCACTCCAGCCAGGGACATGGTCAGTTGTGCCTGCATAAATGGGAGCACCGTCGAACCTAGTCAGTTGTGCCTGCATAAATGGGAGCACTGTCGAGCTGTCCCCCGGAAATGGGGTGAGTGTGTGTATGCAGCTAACTGAGCCCTGGTCAACACTCCATCCTTACCTGGGAGTGGAATATCACACCTCTGGTTAAGGTGCAATACCCCTGTGGCAACCGAACCCTCGGGGCGCCACACAGTCATCAAAGCCAAGGGTGGCTACTTTAAAGAACCTAGAATATAAGACATATTTTCAGTTGTTTCACACTTTTTTATTAAGTATATAATTCCACATGTGTTAATTCATAGTTTTGATGCCTTCAGTGTGAATGTACAATTTTCATAGTCATGAAAATACAGAAAAATCTTTAAATGAGAAGGTGTGTCCAAACTTTTAGTCTGTACTATATATATATATATATATATTATATATATATACACTGCTCCAAAAAATAAAGTGAACACTTAAACAACAGAATATAACTCCAAGTAAATCAAACTTCTGTGAAATCAAACTGTTCACTTAGAAAGCAACACTGATCGACAATAAATTTCACATGCTGTTGTTCAAATGGAATAGACAATAGATGGAAATTATTGGCAATTATCAAGACACACTCAATAAAGGAGTGGTTCTGCAGGTGGGGACCACAGACCTCATCTCAGTACCAACGCTTTCTGGCAGATGTTTTGGTCACTTTTGAATGTTGGTTGTGCTTCACACTCGTGGTAGCATGAGACAGACTCTACCACCCACAGAAGTTGCTCAGGTAGCACAGCTCATCCAGGATGGCACATCAATGCGAGCTGTGGCAAGAAGGTTTGCTGTGTCTGTCAGCGTAGTGTCCAGAGGCTGGAGGCACTACCAGGAGACAGGCCAGTACACGAGGAGACGTGGAGGGGGCTGTAGGAGGGCAACAACCCAGAAGCAGGACCGCTACCTCCGCCTTTGTGCAAGGAGGAACAGGAGGAGCACTGCCAGAGCCCTGCAAAATGACCTCCAGCAAGCCACAAATGTGCATGTGTCTGCACAAATGGTTAGAAACCGACTCCATGAGGGTGGTATGAGGGCCCGACGTCCACAGATGGGGGTTGTGCTCACAGCCCAACACCGTGCAGGACGCTTGCCAGTTGCCACAGAACACCAGGATTGGCAAAGTCGCTACTGGCGCCCTGTGCTCTTCACAGATGAAAGCAGGTTCACATTGAGCACATGTGACAGACGTGACAGAGTCTGGAGACACAGTGGAGAGTAATCTGCTGCCTGCAACATCCTTCAGCATGACCGGTTTGGCAGTGGGTCAGTGATGGTGTGGGGTGACATTTCTTTGGAGGGCCGCACAGCCCTCCATGTGCTCACCAGAGGTAGCCTGACTGCCATTAGGTACCGAGATGAGATCCTCAGACCCCTGGTGAGATCATATGCTGGTGCGGTTGGCCGGTGCGGTTGGCCCTGGGTTCCTCCTAATGCAGGACAATGCCAGACCTCATGTGGCTGGAGTGTGTCAGCAGTTGAAGCTGCAAGATGAAGGCATTAAAGCTATGGACTGGCCCACCCATTCTCCAGACCTGAATCCAATTGAGGACATCTGTGACATCATGTCTCGCTCCATCCACCAACGTCGCTTTGCACCACAAACTGTCCAGGAGTTGGCACATGCTTTAGTCCAGGTCTTGAAGGAGATCCCACAGGAGACCATCCGCAACCTCATCAGGAGCATGCCCAGGTGTTGTATGGAGGTCATACAGGCAAGTGGAGGCCACACACAATACTGAGCCTCACTTTGACTTGTTTTAAGGACATTACATCAAAGTTGGATCAGCCTGTAGTGTGTTTTTCCACTTTAATTTTGGGGGTGACTCCAAAACCAGGCCTCCATTGGTTAATAAATTTGATTTTTGTTTTGAAAATTCTCACGCTGCAGTGGTGCAGTAAGTGAGATCACCGGAGCGCTATACACTAACACAGGAGCAATTACACTCCTCTGTCAGTGTCATAATGCTGTCAGGTAGAGCAGTCACATCAGTGACTGCTGATATAAATGCTCTACAAATGATCCAATCACCGTGGGACACTCTGGATTATTTCATCACGTCAGACAGGTGAGGAATATGGTTGTTTTTTATTTTAGTTTTTTTACAGGTGACAATGGCTTCAAATGGATTAGGAGTTAGGTGAGTATAAGGTTGCTTTTTTATAGGGGACAATGGCTCCAGGGAATTAGGCATTAGGTGAGTATACTGTGTATTTTACTTTTAAATAAATGAGTAAAACAATGTCGACTTTTATTTCAAATAAAGGATTTTTTTCAGGCCTTGTGTTTGTTTGCAAACTTTTACTATAGGGATAGTAATGGGGGCGTCTTATAGATGCCCTCCATTACTAACCTGGGCTCCATGTCAGCTGCCAATACAAAGCTGACATGAACCTCAACCCTATTACCCCTCTTGCCACTGCATCACGGCAAGTGGGAAGAGCAAGGCTAAGTGCCAGATTTGGCACATCTTATTGATGCGCCATTTCTGGGGTGGCTGAGAGCTGGTGTTATTAGCCTCAGAGGGGGCCAGTATCCATGGCCCCCTTCAGTGGCTATTAATATCAGCCCACAGCTGTCTGGTTAGCCTTTGCTGGTTAGATTTTATAGGGGGACCCTACGTCAATGTTTTTCTGGGGTCCCCCTGTAATCTAGCCAGTAAACAGTAAGCAAACAGCTGTGGGTTGTTTTTAATAGCCAGGGGACATTTTTGGCTAATGGCCCCTTTCCCTGGCTAGTAATATTAGTGTTATGTTCTGCTACCAAAGCTAAGGAAAGAGAGGAGATCTGTCCCTACTACAGGACTCAGCTGAATCCCTACGATGTAACAGGGAACCTGATCCTGCGATCAGACCTGCTAAAGTCCTAATCTAGTCTGTACGGAGACCTATAGATGTGGGGAGGGAATCCCTACAAGTACTAAGGACTGGGAGGAATATGGGACACCTCCTAACAGAAATAGTAGCAGACAGACGAACAAACAAAATAAATAGAACATAGAGGTCCGTAGACCAAGCAAACTAACAGAGTTAGATACAGAGCACAGGCTAGCTAGAAAGTAGATATACAATGAAGTCCAGCAAAGCCAGAAGGGCGGAGCAGGATTAAATAGGCCAACAAGGTCATGTGACCAGCAAAGGAAAAAAAACCTAACAGCAAGGTTCTAACAGTACCCCCCCTTCTAAGAGGATCCTCCAGATCCCCTAGGACCAGGCTTATCAGGAAATCTCCTGTGAAACGCTCTGATAAGTCTGGACGCGGAAACATCATCTGACCTCACCCAAGAGTTATCCTCGGGTCCGAAACCTTTCCAGGCCACAAGATACTGCAAACTACCTCTGTACCGTCTAGAGTCAAGGATGCGAGAAATTTCATATTCCCCGTCCTCCACCACCGGAGGAACAGAGGCAGAGGCGTCACCATCCGACACAACAGCTTTTTTTAACAGAGAGACATGAAAGACCGGATTAATTCTCCAGGAGGTAGGAACCTCCAACCTAACAGCAGATTGGTTGACAACCTGAAGCACCTTAAAGGGCCCTACAAACTTGGGACCCAATTTCTTAGAAGGAATCCTCAACCGCAGATTCCTAGAGGACAACCAAACCATGTCACCAACAGCGAACAAAACCTCCTGTCGTTTCCTATCAAAGTAGTCTTTAGATTTTCTGTTGGCCTCCTGAAGATTACCACGCACATCCGTCCAAACTCTTTCCAAATCACCGGAAAAATTCTCCTCCTCAGGCACGGCAGATCCCAACTTGGAGAACGACCCAAACGACGGATGTCTCCCAGAACAACAAAAAAAAAGGCGAACAACCAGCAGAAGAAGATGTATGATTGTTCAGAGCAAATTCGGCAAGTGGCAGAAACTCAGACCACCCCTCTTGATTGTCTGCCACAAAACAACGCAAGAACTGCTCAACATCCTGGTTTTTCCTTTCTGTCTGGCCATTAGATTCAGGATGATATCCGGACGAAAACGACAAATGAATTCCCAACCTGTCACAAAAGGCACGCCAAAAACGAGCCACGAACTGAGGACCCCTATCAGAAACAATGTCAGTAGGAACGCCATGAAGTCTGACAATTTCCTTGACAAAGGCCTTAGCGAGAGTTTTAGCGCAGGGCAGTTTGACGAAGGGAACCAAGTGACACATCTTGCTAAAACGGTCCACGACCACCCAGATGACAGTAAAACCCTCAGAGGGGGGAAGGTCAGTTATAAAGTCCATAGCCAAATGTGTCCAAGGAGCACTGGGGACCTCCAAAGGACAAAGCAACCCCGCAGCAGGAGTATGTGAGGACTTAGATCTAGCACATATAGTACATTGGCGCACCCACTTAATGACTTCCTTCTGCCATCCAGGCCACCAAAAACTGCGACCCACCAGTCTCTTGGTCTCAGAGATTCCGGGATGACCTGCCAACCGAGATTCGTGACACTCAACAAACAAATCTCTCCTAAAGGTCCCAGGCACAAACAACCTCCCATGAGGAGTGTTAGATGGGGCATTCTCCTGAGCTTTAAGAATCTCATCTTCCAAAACGGAGTCTAAAGCAGCTATCACAACACCTTCTTGTAAAATGTTTTCCTCTTTCTCAGCACCGACTATGGGAGAAAAACTGCGAGACAAGGCATCCGCCTTAACATTCTTAGTACCAGGGATGTAAGTAACGGAGAAATTAAACCGCGAGAAAAACAGTGCCCACCTAGCCTGACTGGCATTCAGGCGCTTGGCAGCGTCAAGATATATCAGATTTTTATGATCCGTAAGAACCTGAACGGGAAATTCCGCACCTTCCAAGAAGTGGCGCCAGTGTTCAAATGCGAGTTTAATAGCCAATAATTCCCGATTACCAATATCGTAATTCAATTCAGTCTCCGAAAATTTTTTTGAAAAAAAGGCACAGGGATGTAATCCATCCCCGTTATCCTGAGACAATACTGCGCCAACCCCCACAGAGGAAGCATCAACCTCAACCAAAAACGGCCTAGTAACATCAGGCTGCATAAGGATGGGAGCAGAGGTGAACCTCTCCTTGAGATACACAAAAGCTTCAATGGCCTCAGAAGACCACTGAACCGCATCAGCACCTTTCCTGGTGAGATCAGTCAGAGGTTTGACAATACTAGAAAAATTTTTTATGAATTTTCTATAGTAATTGGCGAAACCCAAAAACCTCTGTATCGATTTCAAACCAATAGGCCTAGGCCATTCCTGCACAGCCTGAACCTTAACCGGATCCATCTCAAAACCTTTGCTGGAGATAATGTAGCCCAAAAAACTAATTCTCTGTACAGCGAACTCACATTTCTCCAGCTTAGCAAAAAGCGAATTGTCCATTAATAACTGTAATACCTCACGCACGCTCCGCCAATGAGACTCCAGATCTGGCGAATAAATCAAAATGTCATCCAAATACACAACCACATTTTTACCGATCAAAGGTCTAAGGATGTCATTAATCAGATTCTGAAAAAATGCAGGAGCATTAGTAAGACCAAAAGGCATAACCAGATTCTCAAAATGACCCACAGGAGTGTTAAAAGCAGTCTTCCATTCATCACCCTCCTTCATGCGCAACAGATTGTATGCCCCCTTAAGGTCAATTTTAGAGAACCACTTGGCCCCAATAACTGGTTAAACAGATCAGGAATCAATGGCAGTGGGTAAGGATTGCGTACCGTAATTTTGTTAATCTCACGAAAATCCAGACAAGGACGTAAACCGCCGTCCTTTTTTTTTACAAAAAAAAATCCAACCGGCACAGGAGACTTAGAGGGCCTAATGTGACCGGCGGCCAAACTTGTCTGTATGTATTCCTCCAAAGCCTTCCTCTCAGGAATAGTAAGGTTAAATAAACGACTTTTAGGAAGAGTCGCTCCAGGGACAAATTCAATAGAACAATCATAGTCTCTATGGGGAGGCAAAACCTGCGATTCTTTCTCAGAAAAAACTCTCCAAAAATCCTGAATAGGAACAGGCAATTCTCCCCTATCCAAAGCTGCAATACGCCCGTTACAACACTTGTCATAACATTTATGGCTCCAGGATTTAATTTCACTGGTAGACCAATCCAGTACAGGATTGTGAAATTTTAACCAGGGCAAACCCAATATTACTGGAGAAGGCAAGTTATTCAACACTACCAAATCCAATTTCTCATGGTGAACACCATTAATAGTGAGAGGAAATTCACTGACCTTGAGAGTAATATTCTTCAAAGGGGAGCCATCCACAGAAACCACAGCAATGGGGGATGATAAAGGTTCAGGTTTTAAATTGAGTTTTTCCACGAATCCCCCATCAATTACATTCAGTGTAGACCCCTAATCAACAAACATCCGAAATTCCATTAATTTTTCCTGAGCAATCGTGGAAGCAGCTAAAAATATACCCTTGGAATTTAAACAGGCAATACGGGCGTGACTGACCATTTTTTTTTCTTTCTTCATACGAAGCTCACAGCCTTTAATCAAATGACCAGATTTTCCGCAATAGAAACACAAGCCTTCCGAAAAACGACGGTCTTTTTCTTGAGAGCGAGGTGCCACCGATCCAATCTCCATCGGTTCACCACTGTTAGTACACACATTATCATAACCAGAAACTGACATAGCAGAGGATTTGCTCTCATTAACCCTAGCACGCAGTCTTCTATCCACCCGTATAGCTAATTGCATAGCCTGTTGCAGGTGTAGGATAAGCAATTAGCAGGTCTTTAACCCTTTCACTGAGCCCAGCAAGAAATAGACTTTTCAGAGCAGAATCGTTCCACCCTGTTTGAGTGGACCAACGACGAAAATGGGTACAATATTTTTCCACATTACCTGATCCTTGTTTTAAACGTCTCAACTCAGTCTCAGCTGATGCCACACGGTCAGGATCATCATATAATAGTCCTAAAGCAGAAAAAAAACTATCCACTGATCTGAAGCATGTATCACTAGGTTGCAAAGAAAAGGCCCACTCCTGAGGCTCTTTGCGCAAAAGTGACATTATGAACCCTACGCGCTGGGATTCATCCCCAGAGGACTTGGGTCTCAAACGAAAATACAATAAGCAAGCATTTTTAAATGAAAAAAATTCTCGATGTTCACCAAAAAATAAATCCGGCAAACATACCTTAGGCTCCAAGAAATATGCTCCAGGACAGTTATTCACGTGCTGACGGAGCTCGGCCACTTCCAGAGAGAGTCCCTGCAGGTGTTTAGCCAAATCCTGAACCGACACCATGATGGAACAAAAAAAATCTTTCCTTAGAGAATTTGCAGGCTGGACTTACTGTTATGTTCTGCTACCAAAGCTAAGGAAAGAGAGGAGATCTGTCCCTACTATAGGACTCAGCTGAATCCCTACGATGTAACAGGGAACCTGATCCTGCGATCAGACCTGCTAAAGTCCTAATCTAGTCTGTACGGAGACCTATAGATGTGGGGAGGGAATCCCTACAAGTACTAAGGACTGGGAGGAATATGGGACACCTCCTAACAGAAATAGTAGCAGACAGACGAACAAACAAAATAAATAGAACATAGAGGTCCGTAGACCAAGCAAACTAACAGAGTTAGATACAGAGCACAGGCTAGCTAGAAAGTAGATATACAATGAAGTCCAGCAAAGCCAGAAGGGCGGAGCAGGATTAAATAGGCCAACAAGGTCATGTGACCAGCAAAGGAAAAAAAACCTAACAGCAAGGTTCTAACAATTAGCCCCCAGTGGTCAGCCGTTTTTTTCCATTTATTTTTTATTTATTAACAATTACAGTATAATACACACCCAAGGTAACCTTAGTTCACAGTCTTCAGGTGTTCCAGCAGCTGGAAACTCCAGTGAACTTTATAAGTCCCTCAAAAGTTTCCCATGAGCTTTACGGGCCTCATAGCTGCCGGGAGAACCAGCAGGTCTCACGGTAGCTCTAGTGCCAGAGTGCCTGTTGAATGCCGGAGTGCCGAGTGCCAGATACTGAGTGCAGCTCATATCATTGTCGCCTGGTCTCCCTGAGATCAGCACGACCAGGCGACAATGATTGGAGTTGTAGTCAGAACCCACAGTGTACATTAGGTGTAAAATAAAGAATTAAAAAAAAACAGCTTGGGCTCCCGTGTAATTTTCATAACCATCAGAGGGAAAGTCCATAATTGGGGGCTGATGTTACAGATATTAGCCAGGGAAGGGGCCATTAGTCAAAAATGTTCCCTGTCTATTAATACAAGCTCACAGCTGTTTGATTAGCCTTTACTGGCTAGATTACAGGGGGACCCCTGAAAAAATTGCCAGCAAAGGCTAAACAGACAGCTATAGCTGATATTAATAGCAAGTGAACGAGCCTTAGATGCTGGCCCCCTCTGAGGCTAATAATATCAGCCTGGAATAAAAAAATTGTAACTCTGTCACTCTTACTCACTAAGTCAATAGAAAGGAGTTGTCATAAATGAGAGGTCATAAATAAAATGCAATCCACTAACAAACAATGAGTTGTCTAAATGGGATTTTGTTGCACTACTCACTTAGCATAAGAAGATAAAGTGGCAATGATAAAGTCCCTCATTTCGGACAAAATATTGCCATCACAATGGGTCAATAAACTATCATTTTTTTTTCTGACCTTGGAGTGCTGCCTCTATTTACCTGGATATTGCTAAAGGTTTGGAGTTGCCTGGGGGGCTTTGCACCCACATTTTTATGTTTTACTATTGCTTGTGCTGCACAAATTTTTCTTGTATAGATAGATAGATAGATAGCTCGCTCTATGGATAGATATATAGATATGGATAGATATATATAGATAGATATGGATGTATAGATATGGATAGATAGATATGGATAGAAAGATCGATATGTATATATATATATATATATATGTATTATATATAGATAGATAGATATATTGGTAGATAGATATACAGATAGAAAGATAGATTCACCTAACACCCATTCCATTGAAACCTCGGTCTCCTGTAAAAAATCAAAAATCAAAAACAACCATATCCCTCACCTGTCCGACGTGTTGAAATAGTCCACAGTGTCCCACACAGATCTCACTTGTAGAACAGTCACATCAGCAGTTGTGACTGCTCTACAGGACAGTTGGCTACATACTGACACAGGAGTGTAATCATTCCTGTGTCAGTGAATAGCACTGAGCTGCCATGAGAGTGGTCACAGGAGTTCATCAGCTGATGAGCTCTGGTGATCTCACTTACTGCACCGCCGCTAATAACATCAGCTCTCA
Source organism: Phyllobates terribilis (assembly GCF_046119375.1). Classification (NCBI taxonomy): domain Eukaryota; kingdom Metazoa; phylum Chordata; class Amphibia; order Anura; family Dendrobatidae; genus Phyllobates; species Phyllobates terribilis. The sequence continues at coordinate 452,993,438 of NW_027362763.1, read as the reverse complement.
GCCACCCTAGAAATGGCGCATCAATAAGAAGCACCAAATCTGGCACTTAGCCTCGCTCCTCCCACTTGACCTGATGCAGTGGCAAGTGGGGTAATAGGGTTGGGGTTCATGTCAGCTTTGTTTTGGTAGCTGACATAAAGCCCAGGTTAGTAATGGAGGGAGTCTAATAGACACCCCCATCATTAACCCTATAATAAAAGTTTGCAAATAACACACAGCCTGAAAAAATCCTTTATTTGAAATAAAAATCCATATGGTTTTAATCATTTTTTTTAAAATAAAAAACACAGTATACTCATGTAATGCCTAAACCCCTGAAGCCATTGTCCCCTGTAAAAAACAGAAAATAAAAAAGCAACCTTATACTCACCTAATGCCTAATTCATTTGAAGCCATTGTTGTCACCTGTGAAAAATAAAAAAAAAACAACCATATCCCTCACCTGTCTGACGTGATGAAATAATCCAGCGTGTCCCACGACAATTGGATCATTTGTAGAGCTGTCACATCAGCAATGTCTATCAGACACTCCCATTACTAACCCCGTAATCAAAAGTAATAATGACACACTGACAAAAAGTTATTTAATTGAAAAAAACAATCCCCAACACTTTTTTAGCCATTTATTCCCATAGAAATAAAAGTTATACTCACCTGTCTGCCGTAATTCCATAATAAGGAGGTCCCATGATGATCTTCAACTCTGCTATATCTGGATGGTGAGCGATGAAATCAGTAACATGACCGCTCACCACGCCAGCCGGAACACAGTGAGAGTACTATGAGAACCTGGCTACAATGACGAGCGGTGACGTAATTAAGGTTACCGCAGGTCACCAGCAGCGGCTCTCATGGAAAGCTCTGTGTGAGCCGGGATGTGAACTACTTTAACCTTATTGATATCATAGCCATAGCGTGAGAAATTTCTCATGCTGCGAGCTCTGACGTCAGTATGGTACCCAGAGTTCATTGCCAATAAACTCTGGTTACGTTACTGACGTCAGCACTAGTGTTGAGCGAGTATGTTCTATTAACCCTTTCGCCGAGTATGCTCGGGCCGAGCTCCGAGTATTTACAGCTGCTCGGTGATAAGGTTAAATTGCTCCCGTGTGCATGATTTGCGACAGTTTGACAGTTTTATTACATGTGAGGAATGTATATTTCTTACACATTCCTCACATGTAATTAAGGTGTCAAACAGTTGCAAATCATGCACACGGGAGCGATTTAACCTTATCACCGAGTTGCTGTAAATACTCGGAGCTTGGCCCGAGCATACTCGGACAGAACATACTCGCTCAACCCTAGTCAGCACTCGCCACTGCAGGTGCGTTCTCACGCTACTATCAGTGTGTTCCAGCTGGCTTTCTTAGCAGTCGTATCATGTCACCTCTCAACACACCAGAGTAGCAGAGTTAGAGATTATCACGGGATGGATTTATGGCTACCGCTTTGGAATATTTGATTTGTTAGAGGTAATAAATGGGTAAAAGAGGGTCGGGGAGTGCTTTGTTCAAATAAAGGACTTTGCTCTGTGTGTGTTTTTTGCTTTAAACTTATGGGGTAAGTTATGGGGGTGTCTTATAGATGCCTCTCCATTACTAACCCTGGGCTTGATGTCAGCTGACATTACAAAACTGACATCAACCCCAAAACCATTACCCCGCTTGCCAATGCACTAGGGCAAGTGGGAATAGCCGAGGCTAAGCACCAGAATTGGTGCATCTTATGGATACTCCATTTCTGGGGCGGCTGAAGGCTGGTGTTATTAGTCTGGGAGGGGGTCAATATCCATGGCCATTTCCCAGGCTATTAATATCAGCCCGCAGCTGTCTGCTTAGCCTTTTGCTGTTATTAATAATAGTGCGGACCCCACGTCATTTTTATGGGGGGTCCTCCCTTTTTAATCACCTGTAAAGGCTAGGAAGACAGCTGTGAGCTGATATTAATAGCCTGGGAAGCTCCATATTTATTTGCCCCTTCCCAGACTATTAAGACCAGCTCTCAGCTGTCTACTTTCCCGCCGCTGGTTAATAAAAGTAAGGGGGACCTTATGCCAATTTTTCATTTATTTATTAGCTAAATACATGAACAGTAAGATACACATGCACTGCACTAATAATATAGCTCAATGACATCTTTCTATCTATATATCTATTCTCTCTATTCCATTCTGACGGTTCATGCTGTGAATTTACTGTGCTCGGCTAATGAAATGTAGGGTTTCCTAAGAGATGGGTGCGTAAAAATCGCACAGCACATGCATGATTCGTGTGCTGTGCGATTTTTTTCTCGCACCTATTGACTTGCATTGGTGAATCTAGGATGTTTTATATTCATCAATGAAGATAAAAGCTCAGGATGGGCTGAAACGTCTTCTGTGGTTGTCCTTTAAAGAAGCATTGAAAACATATGTGAGTGCGGGGATTTTACTTCATTGATGAATATTCTGATTTTCCACGTGAACCACCTTTCTCAGAATGGAGTCCCGATCATTTCTACTGGTTTTAGGATGTTTTATATGGCCATACACAGCATGCTGCAAAATTTTCCTCACCCCAATTCCAGGTGAGGAAAAACTCGCAGATGAACACTGCCTAATTGAATAACATTGTGGTGAGTGCAATGCGATTTTCTCTCACATTGCACTCACCGATTTTATATGCAGATGTGAGCGAACCCTAATACCAACTAAGAGGATTATACTGACGGAAATGTTCAGCAGACTTTGTGTCAAGAACTTCTCAAATCACCAGTCGTTCACCAGTGGTTTGCAAAGTCCTTGCATTTTGATGTTCCTTTATTTAGGTTATCATGCAACTGTTTAAAGATTCCCAAAATACTTGCAGTTACACATCTGGATCATAAAAAAATTAAAAATCACATGACCCTTTGCTATTTCTGTGAGCTCTTAAATTAGCAGGCATGTAAGACCATCAGGTCCTGGATTAATATAAATTTACCACCCCTATGACTGTTGGATGAAGCCGTAGTTTCATGATATTTGTATCTATTAAGTACAATATTTTATTGTACCTTTGGATTCATATAATCATTTAGAAGTGATTGAATCTGATTAAGTAATAATGATTTTATGTGTTCTATATGATTTTATATAAAATTCATGCATTTTACACCAAGCAGCATATGTTTTAAGGATTTTTGTTTAATCAATTACTGACATGGGTAAATTATTGAATGAGTATATTAAGCGTAACATTTCACATAAACAAGTATTGTTGGAAATGTTTCTGTTGCATTGACAAATATGATAAATAGTACTTGAATTACGAACCACAGCTGCTAAAACAGCACATATGTTGACCTTGTGTCTCCAAAGATTAACGTTACTTGCGGGTGTTGTAGTAGGATTATAAGTGGCTGTGGCTGACATTTGAACTACTCCTCATAATTTTCTTCAAAGCCTTTAAAAAGTCTCTGTTTATAAATTACCTAAATCTGACCGGTGACTAATATACTATGCAGCTAATTTGTGGCATGCAAGCAAATAACATTACTGTTTACAGTGAATAGAAGGAAAAAAATGACCTAAAAGCTTAAGGGCACAATGAAATATAAACATTTAATAATAGTTATTGCTGTCAGATAATATTTCAAATGTATTTCCAATTTTCCATTTTTGTAAATATGCACACAAGAAATGTTTACAATTGTTTCCCCAGATTAATCGAGTTTGAAGACTGTCTTGAGGAGTTTGTGTAGTGTAAGTGTACATTTACTCTGCACAAATATTGTCAATGAGCATTGGCATACTCGTTTTCCAATAATTGGCAGGGTAAACAGACTGTCAATCACCTGATGAATAACAAAATACTTAGTGGTTGGGTGAAATGAACTTCTGGCTTGTGTAGTGTGGCGGTGTTCACGCTGTGCGGTAATGAGGCAGTGACCGAGTAAAGGTCAACTTAAATATCTTTTATTTTCCAAAACTTACAAAGTAAAAGCAACTGTATCCTGTGGATCTCAGCCGGGTCGTAACACAGTCCTTCTTCAAACTCGCCACCGTGGGCAACAGCACCGCCGTGTCATGCCGAGGAGCACCAGGAGTTTTGCTTCTCTTGGCGCTGTGTTCAGCTTCACACAGGCCTGTGCTGCAGAGCCACCTGCTCTGCAGCTTGTAGACAAAATACTAACACACCCAAAATCATTGCTGCAGGTTTTTAAATGAAAACTGTGGACATGAGCCACATGCAAGACCCGGGCTGGAGGGACTGGACCGCCCCACTGCCATCCTGAAGTCCACTCCAAAAATAAAAGCCCATGCCGGGTTTTATCAAATCTGCCTTGGTCAAATAGATTGACCAAGTCCAAACTTACTTTTATCCTGTACTGCAACCACAGCTATCTCTGTGCTTGCAATGCACTCCAGCGGGTTAAATATGCTTCTGTGCGCATTCTTGGGGATACATATAGTTCCTCGCATATAATTCCCATCACTGCCTCACATATCCCCCCCTCTGTTCAAACTTGTGGGGTTGAACACTTGTCACCATACAGGGTGCCCATGACAGGGCATTCGCATTTCCCTCCGACTTCCCAGCCCGGTGTTCCACCGAAAAACTTACATTTTGCAAGGACAGGAACTATCTGGTGACCCGATTATTCTTCTCCTTTGCATTTCTCATCCAGACGAGGGGCAAATTATTATTATTATTTATTTATATAGCGCCATTGATTCCATGGTGCTGTACATAAGAAGGGGTTACATACTAAATACAGATATCACTTACAATAAACAAACTGACAATGATATACTGGTACGGAAGACCCTGCCCTTGCGGGCTTACATTCTACAGGAATGTGGAAAGAGACAGTAGGTTGAGGGGTTGCAGTAGCTCCGGTGTTGTTGAAGTGGCAAATGGTCCGTTACCAAACGAAACTCTCGCCCGAGCAAATATTAAAGTAGGGACTCCAAGGCCCATTAAATAGCCAAGCACTCCTTCTCCACTACGCTATAATTTTTCTCTGCCAGGGTAAGTTTCCTGCTCAAGTAGGTGACTGGATGTTCATCTCTGTTCACCTCTTGTGACAGTACCACACCTAAACCTACCTCTGAGGCATCCGTTTGCGCGATGAAGGTTTTCTTGAAGTTGGGGCTGATGAGGAGCGGCTGTCCACACAAAGCCAACTTCATGGACTGGAACTCTTCCTCCGCTTGAGGGTTCCACCGCACCATAACCAAATTCTTACCCTGTAACAGATCGGTCAGGGGCGCCGTTCTCCCAGCAAAATTAGGTATAAATCGCCGGTAGTATCCGACGATGCCAAGGAACGCTCTCACTTGTTTAGTAGTCACAGGCTTGGGCCAGTTTTGAATGGCCTCGATCTTATTTATTTTGGGTTTGATAACCAATCACGTACCCCAAGTACCGGGCTTCCTCAAAACCTATCACACATTTTTTTGGGTTTACTGTCAGGCCCGCTACTCTGAGCAAATCCACTACTGCCAATCAGTACTAAAAATGATAATATCATCCAAATATGTGGACGCGTACTTCTGATTGGGCTCCAACACTATGTCCATCAGCCTCTGAAATGTAGCCGGGGCTCCATAAAACCCAAAAGGCAAGACAACATAGTGATAGAGGCCCTCTGGTGTTATAAAAGTGGTCTTCTCCTTCGCCGAATATGTCAGAGGCACTTGCCAGTAACCCTTGGTCAGATCGAGCGTGGTGAAGTACTGGGCCTGCCTCAGTCTCTCAATCAGCTTGTCCACCCGGGGCATTGGATAAAGGTCAAGTTTTCACACCTCATGCAATTTTCGGAAGTCATTACAGAACCGTTGTGATATGCCCGGCTTCGGAATCAGCACAATGGGGCTCGCCCACTCACTCCGGGATTCCTCAATTACTCCTAGTTTGAGCATTTGTTTTACTTCTGCCACAATGGCTTGCCTTTGGGCTTCTGGTACACGGTACGGTTTCATTCGCACCCTGACCCGAGGCTCGGTGACAATGTCATTTTGGATGATAGAAGTACGGCTGGGCAGTTTGGAGAGTATGTCCACATTCTGCTGCACTAATTTCCGAGTGTCCCACCGCTGATATTTAGTGAGAGCGTCACTTATTTTTACCTCTCCTTCAGCCTCCTCCCGGGCGGGTGTCAGAGGGTCCACAGATGATACGACCAGAGTCGCCTCCGTAATCATACATTCCCAGTCTTTCCAGGCTTTAAGCAAATTGACATGATATAACTGTTCTGGTTTTCTCTTTTCGGGCTGGTATACTCTATAATTTACCTCCCCCACCTTTTCCCGGACTTCATATGGCCCTTGTCATTTGGCCAAGAGCTTACTCTCTGCAGTGGTCATAAATACCAATACCCGTTCCCCTTATTTAAAGGACCTGACGGTGGCCCTTTTATTGTACATGTGACTCTGCACTGCCTGGGCATCCATTAGATGCACTTTTACTATAGGCACGACCGCTGCAATCCAATTCTGCATATTTGCCACGTGCTCAATTACACTCTTATGTGGCGTCGGCTCCTGTTCCCTCGTCTCTTTGGCTACATCCAGCAACCCTCTAGGATGCCTGCCCTACAGTAGCTCAAAGGGTGAAAACCCTGTGGAAGTCTGCGGTACCTCACAGATGGCAAACATTAAATAGGGCAATAACATGTCCCAATCCCTCCCATCCTTGGAAACCACCTTCTTTAGCATGGACTTGAGGGTTTTATTAAATCGCTCGACTAACTCGTCGGACTGTGGATGGTACACAAACGTGCGCAACTGTTTTATTTTAAGCAGTTTGCACAGTTCCTTTGTCACCTTGGACATAAAAGGAGTCCCCTGATCTGTAAGGATCTATTTAGGCAGCCCATGGTGACAGAACATGGCAAACAACTCCTGGTCAATAAGTTTAGCCAAGGTGTGGTCTCTGGGTAGTGGGTAGCATAGTCTACGACCACAAGTATGTGTTAGTGACCCTGAGCTGACTTTACAATGGGTCCCACCAAATACATCTCAATCCGTTCCAAAGGTACCTCTTTAACCGGCAGAGGTACCAATGGGCTACGGAAGGTTGCAGTGGGTGTGGTCAGCTGACATTCCGGGCAAGATTCACAATACCTCTGTACGTCAGCGCAAATCCTGGTCCAAAAGAACCACTGCAACATGCGCTCTTGCATCTTTTTAACCCCTAGATGTCCCCCCAGCAAGTGTGTGTAGGACATCTCGAGAACTGCCAGACGGTGTGACTGCGGCACTACTGGTTGCTCCACAACCTCGTCCCGGATCTTCTCAACCCTATAGAGTAAATCTTGATTGACCACCATGCGCGGAAAAACAGTCTCTACACCTGGTTGCTGAGCCACTCCATTTACCTCTATTACCCTTTCCCGTGCCCGGGTCAGGGTAGGATTCTGTAGCTGAGCTGTCCCATACGCTCCCCGGGACACTTCCAGCTCTGGGATCTATGTGGACTCCTCAAACACTCCTGCCAATACCTCTAGGGGAAACCTATCGGGTTCACACTCTGTCCCTAGATTGGCGACCCCTATGGCAGGTATCCCTGACTCGGGATCTTCGGGTTCTGCACCCGGACACATCTTTATTCTGAGAGAGTTAATCTTACTCTCCCACAAGGACCAAAACAGCGGCAAATCTCTTCCCAGCACAGTCCCATAAGGAAGAGTCTTTACCACTCTCACCACATGTTTAACCTCTCCACACGGAGTGGAAAAGGTAACTTCTGCCGTCAGATACTCATGGAGTTTGCCATGTATGCACACGACCCTGACTTTACCCTCAGTGGGTTCTAACCCAGAGATCAATGACCCATGGATGAGGGTAACTAGGCTCCCTGAGTCTAGGAGAGCCTCAGCTCAATGTCCATTGATGCGCACCTGGCACAGATGGGGTGCACCCATTGGGGTCCGTGGTGTAGACGGTCCGAGCATACATAGACACCCGGCAATTAAACCTGCAGTTCATGGGTTCAGCAGCCAGGGGGAAGTTGACAGCCACATTTCCTGGCCCTTGGCATCGCCAGCACCTAATAGCAGTGGCACCGCCAGTCCTCGAGACCAATTTAGGGGAAACTAGTCTCCTGCCACTTTTACACCGGGGTACCCCCTCAGTGTGGTCTTGGTTCTTACTGTGCCCAGCAGAGGGATGTAACCCTTTCCCAGGCTCCGGGGCTTGCAGGGGCCGGCGTGCCATTCGCACTGGGGCAGAGTCCCGTACAAAGTCCTCGGTGGCTGTATACAACTCGATTAGGCTAACCACCTGGTCCAGGTTACCCGGGTCCCCTTGCCTCACCCAACACTGTATGGCTGCTGGCAGGGTTCGCACCAGCCGGTCCACCACCACTCTCTCTACCATTTGGGCTGGGCTCAAGGTCTCAGGCTGGAGCCACTGTTTGACCAACTGTAACTAGTCATATGCCTGAGACCTAGCAGGTCGGGACTCTGCAAAGGACCACTGGTACACACACTGAGCTCTCGCATATGTATTAACCCCCAGTTGGGCAAGGATCTCACCTTTCAGCTGCCCATAGTCCAGGGCATCTTCTTGACTGAGGTCAAAGTAGGCCTTTTGTGCATCACCCATCTGGAACGCAGCTACTACTTCAGCCCATTGGGAAGTTGTCAGGTTCTCCCACTCTGCTGTGCACTCATAGACGGTGAAGAAGGCTTCCACGTTGTCCTCTAGACTCAGCTTCCTCAATGCGGAACGGACCTTGCCCCGGGCCTCATGACGTTCCGGGGTCAGTGATGGTGAGTGTCTCGCAGAGCCGCAATCTGCTGCACAATCAGTTCATTAGTGTGCTGCTGCCGCTGGAACTGCTACTGCTGTTGCCGCTGAGTGAGGACCAATTGCCTTAGCAGTTCCTCCATTTTGTCTATGGGCCTGGGCTGCAATATGGCAGGCTTAATAACAGAAATGCAGCTAGCGTTGGGGTATGCCTCAGTTCACACTGCCCGCATTCTCCACCATACTCTAGTGCGGCGGTGTTCACACTGTGCAGTAATGAAGCATTAACCCAGTAAAGTTCAACTTAAATGTCTTTTATTTTCCAAAACTCAGAAAGGAAAGGTAACGGTATCCTCCAAACTCGTTACCGTGGGAAATGGCACAGTCGTATCGTGCAGAGGAGCACCAGGAGTTTTGCTTCCCTTGGCTCTGTGTTCAGCTTCACACAGGCCTGTGTTGCAGAGCCACCTGCTCTGCAGCTTGTAGACAAAACACTGACACACCCAAAACCTTCGCTGCAGGTTTTTAAATGAAAACTGTGAACATGAGCCACATGCATGACCCGGGGTGGAGGAGTGGACTGCCCCACTGCCATCCTGTAGTCCAGTCCAAGAATAAAAGCCCATGCCGGCTTTTACCAAACATATTTTTATCCTACACTGCAACCACAGCTATGCAATGCACTCCAGCGGGTTCAATATGCTTCTGCACAATTTGGGGTATACATATCATCCCTCGCATATAATTCCCATCACTGCCTCACACTTGCTTTAAATCATCATTCTCGACATCATCCTTTGTCAACGGGACATGTACTGCCGAGAATAATTTCAGCCTATGAGCACTGAACAATTTATTAACAATTATTCCGTGCACATTGGCAGCAACATAGAACTGTCTAAGCAGGCTATTAAAAGACTACTGATTGGCAAATATGTAGGGGATTGATGATCATTTAATAGCTAATCATTGATTAATGTTATTGCACCGTAAAATGCTCTTTAATAAAACTTCCTCCCCTGCTGCAGTTTGTTATAAAATACCAAACCACTCTTTTCTCCCAATCCCCAAGTCTAGTATTGAGTCTCTGGTGCTGCCCCAGGTTTCCGGTCAGTTTCCCTCTCTGTCTGACCACAGCCTGTGTTGTATCTGGCCAACTGCTGATAATGCTTTTGTCTTTGATTTGCTGTGTTGCTCCTATGCAGGTGTTTTCACTTCCTCATTTTTTGGTGTGTCCTATCACATCTTTGGAGAGGCTATTTGTACTCTCCTGGTAGCTAAGAAAAAATCCGGCATTCATAGAGTTGCAGTAAAAAAAAGTAACGTATTTGTAAAGCAATCCAAAAACAGTGACGTCTCGGTCTAAAGGACCTTCTTTAGACGATAAGGAAATAATAAACAAATACAAAAAACTACCATCTAAGGGTATGTGCACACAAAGTGTTTTTGCTGTGTTTCAGCGGCGGTTATTCCATCGCAGAAACGCTGCGAAAATGCTCGGTCTGCCAGCTATTGCAATGATAATCCACTCAGGATTACCATTGCGGAAAAAATTGCAGCATGTCCATTCTTTGCGCGTTTCCGCTGCAAATTCACGCCTATTGACTTGAATTGAACCGCAGCAAATCCATAGATATAATATCTATACCTGCGCATTTGCTGAGTTTCAATTAAAGCCAATTCGCATGAATTTGCGGTGGAAACGCGCTGCGGGTGGTACCCAGATCGGCAGAGGAGGACTTCTACTCCTCTCATCCGACCACTGCTCCCGCTGATAACAGTGGGAGCAGAAGTCTGCTCTTTTTAAAAAAGTAAAAAATAAAAATAAACAACAACACTATACTCACCTGTCCGGTGCCCCACAATGTCCTCCTGGTCCTCACGATGTCCCCGGTGATGCAATGCTCCCGGCGGTACACTGCAGGGAGCGCGCTCGCTCCCAGCAGTGTACTGCACTGCCAGGACCTGTGATCACGTGAGCGATCATGTGACCTCACTGTGGGGACATTCTGAAGAATGTTCCCATGGTGGTGAGCTCACCGGGGCTGATCAGCTGATCTTCAGCTGATGAACCTCAGTGACCTCACTCCTGCAGCAGCAATGTACACTGACAGGAGTGATTTTACACTTCTGTCAGTATACATTGCTGTCTTCTACAGCAGTGACATCAGTGATTGCTGATGTCACTGCTGTAGAAGTGACCCGGATCGCCGAGGGACAATCATTGGCGGTAATCGTGGACTGCGTCGTGACGGCAGAAAGGTGAGGGATATGGTTGTTTGTTGTTTTACTTTTTTTTCAGAAGATCGAAGGCTTTGGGGACTGACGGCGCAATAATTTTTTTTTTAAAACCATGTGTTTTTTATTTCATTAAAATACTTTATTCTGGCCGTGTATTTATTGAAAAGGCGGCGATAACTTTATTAAACAGTTAGTAATGGGGGGCGTCTTATAATGAGGGACTGACAGGGATAATCAACCCCTTGGACTCTATGATTTGGACCTTTATGAACGAGGACCTGTTGGAGGAATTTGGAGACCAGCGAATTTGGTGAGATCCTTCCTTATATCCACTGGCCCCACTGTATACAATTGTTTCTGGACTTCATTGTCTGGTTTTGTCAAAACATGTTATATATTTATATAGGTATTCACTGATGCCTTTTTGCCATTTTTTTGACTATTGTCAGGGTATGATCCTATACAGGGACATAGGCATATTTTCCAGTTTTTAATATACTTGTTATGTGTATTGTCAATTTTGTATTGAGGATGGCCAAATCTTTTGTTCTTGATAGTAAAAGTTAAGTTTTAAATCCACTATAGTTGCTACAGTGGTGGCCAAAAGTATTTGCACCCCTGCAATTCTGTCAGATAATACTAATCCTGAAAATGATTGCAATCACAAATTCTTTGGTATTATTCTCTTCATTTAATTTGTCTTCAATGAAAAAACACAAAAAGAATTGTCCTAAAGCCAAATTGGATATAATTCCACACTAAACCTAAAAAAGGGGGTGGACAAAAGTATTGGCACTGTTTGAAAAATCATGTGATGCTTCTCTAATTCGTGTAATTAACAGCACCTGTAACTTACCTGTGGCACCTAACAGGTGTTGGCAATAACTAAATCACACTTGCAGCCAGTTAACATGGATTAAAGTTGACTCAACCTCTGTCCTGTGTCCTTGTGTGTACCACATTGAGTATGGAGAAAAGAAAGAAGACCAAAGAACTGTCTGAGGACTTGAGAAACCAAATTGTGAGGAAGCATGAGCAATCTCAAGGCTACAAGTCCATCTCCAAAGACCTGAATGTTCCTGTGTCTTCCGTGCGCAGTGTCATCAAGAAGTTTAAAGCCCATGGCACTGTGGCTAACCTCCCTAGATGTGGACGGAAAAGAAAAATTGACGAGAGATTTCAACGCAAGATTGTGCGGATGGTGGATAAAGAACCTCGACTAACATCCAAACAAGTTCAAGCTGCCCTGCAGTCCGAGGGTACAACAGTGTCAACCCGTACTATCCGTCGGCGTCTGAATGAAAAGGGACTGTATGGTAGGATACCTAGGAAGACCCCACTTCTTACCCCGAGACATAAAAAAGCCAGGCTGGAGTTTGCCAAAACTTACCTGAGAAAGCCTAAAACGTTTTGGAAGAATGTTCTCTGGTCAGATGAGACAAAAGTAGAGCTTTTTGGGAAAAAGCATCAACATAGAGTGTACAGGAAAAAAAAAAGAGGCATTCAAAGAAAAGAACACGGTCCCTACAGTCAAACACGGCGGAGGTTCCCTGATGTTTTGGGGTTGCTTTGCTGCCTCTGGCACTGGACTGCTTGACCGTGTGCATGGTATTATGAAGTCTGAAGACTACCAACAAATTTTGCAGCATAATGTAGGGCCCAGTGTGAGAAAGCTGGGTCTCCCTCAGAGGTCATGGGTCTTCCAGCAGGACAATGACCCAAAACACACTTCCAAAAGCACTATAAAATGGTTTTAGAGAAAGCACTAGAGACTTCTAAGGTGGCCAGCAATGAGTCCAGACCTGAATCCCATAGAACACCTGTGGAGAGATCTCAAAATGGCAGTTTGGAGAAGGCATCCTTCAAATATCAGGGACCTGGAGCAGTTTGCCAAAGAAGAATGGTCTACAATTCCAGCAAAGCATTGTAAGAAACTCATTGATGGTTACCGGAAGCGGTTGTTCGCAGTTATTTTGGCTAAAGGTTGTGCAACCAAGTATTAGGCTGAGGGTGCCAATACTTTTGTCTGGCCCATTTTTGGAGTTTTGTGTGAAATTATCAATGATTTGATTTTTGGTTCATTATCTTTTGTGTTTTTTCCTTGCAAGCAAAATAAATGAAGATAATAATACCAAAGAATTTGTGATTGCAATCATTTTCAGGAAGAAACTGAGTATTATCTGACAGAATTGCAGGGGTGCCAATACTTTTGGCCACCACTGTATATATGATTTTGAATTGTGCACTTGACGGGAGAGGCAACCCACACATATTGCCTCCCCTTGAATTCTGCTGTTAAGGTTTCATATCTCCCCTGGTTTGTTCATCCCTGTGTTAGTGTTAGGGCTTAGTCATAACATTGAAAGCCAATCAGTGAGCTCAGCAGCTTTGCCCAAGTAAAAGGAATGCCCTTTCAGAGCCGCTGAGCACACTGATTAGCTGCCATGCATTCAAAGTCACTTGAGCACTGCAGCCAATACTGGACACATGAAGAAACGCAAGAGACTCATTGCTGGTCTTGGGATAGTGAGTAAAGAGTGTTTTTTTTATTTCATTTTAATATTTTTCTGTTCACTATCTGCAAGCTAGATCAAGAGAACTGCCAAGAATTGAACTAAAATATATGAGTACACTGCAAAATAGCGTTAAGTAGTTATATTTTAGTATATCGCATTATATAATTTGTTATAAAGAAAAAATGTAAAAGACATTAAAAATGTCCAAAATGATGCATGCTAAATAATAAAAAACTGTAAATTGCAAGAGGCATGTAAAGTAACAAGGCAAATCTATGTATTCCTGCACAGATATTCAGTTTGGCGCACACACCTATACACAGCTTAACCCTTTTCCAGTTACGTCATATGCCGGCTCCCAGAATTTGATGCGGGCCTCCAAGCCAAACACGTACAGTATCTATTCTGGCAGATGATGAATATGATATTCAGCCATCATCTGCATCTAACAGCTGCGGGTGGAGCAGAGCTCTGACCGTGGCTGTTAACCTGTCAAATGCCACTGTCAATCTCTAACAGGGACATTTAAAGCACACTGGCAGTGGGGCACATCATTCTAAGCGACTATTGGCTCTCCCGTGACACAATCGCGGGGTGCCGATGGGTTGCCATGATGGCTTAGAGTCTGCTGAAGACCTCTATTTCAGTCATGACAGTACTTCTGTAAATGCTAGCCTGTAGCTGGCGTTCATAGGAGACCTGATTTTTGATATACATAACAATATTGTGGTATTGCTCTGCATAGTACAAGCAATCGGGTGATTGCAGGTTCAAGTTCCCTAAAGGGACTATTAAATGCAATAGAAAATGAAAGTAAATTGTTTTAAAAAATATGAAAAAAAAAAATAAAAAATAGTAGTTAAAATCACCCTATTTTCCCCCATTAAAAGTAAAGAAAAAAATATAAAAAACCACATAATTTTTATGGCTATTTCCATAAATGTCCAAACTATAAAAATATTGAAAACATTGCATCTACAACAAAATGGTAACAATAAAAATGTCAGTTCATGGGGTAAATAATATGCTTTCACACAGTGCAATAGACCAAAAATTGAAAAAGTTATGAATCTCAAAAAAAAATTTTCACCACTTAAATAAAAAAGAAAAACTATGCATGCTTGGTATCTACACAATTTTACTGACCTGGAGACTCATATTGCCAGGTCAGTTTTACCATATAGTAAACAAGGTAAATGGTAAATAATAAAAAAAATGTGGAATTGAACTTTTTTTTAGCAATTTCACTGCAATTTTTTTCCTTCTTTCCAGTACATTACATGATAACATGAATGGCGTCATTCAAAACTATAAATCATCCCAAAAGAATCAATCTCAATACGGAAATTGGCCTCGTAGGAAGGATTTAAGGTTAAGGCCAGGTGGAATGGTCATGTCCCGGTGTAGCTGCAAGATGTTTTTAGTTGATGCTTAGGCAGCGTTTACTTGGTAGTTATGTTGCAATCTATCTATGCTATGCTGGCGTTGCAATATTTTTGAAAAAACACAAAATTTGAGCTTGGTTTAAGTTGGTATACATGCAGCACATAAATGCATGTTTCACAATGGCCATGAATCAGAAAAACCTACAAGAAGCAAAATTAACATAAACACTGCTGTAAATAAATAAAAAGCAAGTGTATTTAAATAACATAGGGTTCTTAGTAACACTGTTTTTGATCAAAAATAGTATATAATCTATCCCACCGCAACAAGGTGAACCTGTTTGGGTAAGTCCTACAATGTCTAATATTAGAAACTTTACCATGTGTAAAAGTTGACCTCTGTGTGAATAAGGGCAGACAAATGACTGGATCCTGAATGTGGACACCAGCCACATTTTTGTCATGATTTTGAAAAAAGAAAATGAATAGCGATGCTGACAATGCTAACAGTACAGATAATACTAACAATAAGGCGACGGCCCCACTATCAGTATTTTGTCTGTACTTTTTCACAGGAGTGGGAGCCAAAACCAGGAATGGTTGATAGATGCAGAATTGGTGCACTTGCTTCTATTATACCTTTTCTCTGATTGTTCCTCACCTGGTTTTGATTCCCACTCCTGAGAAAAAATACTGACCGAATACTGACCAAATACTGATAGTGCAGACATGGCTTTAAAGCACACCTGTCAACAGGATTGTGCTCAGTAAACTACATACTTTGTCAGGTGGGCAACATTACACTGATTAAAATGATACCTTGGTTGATGAAATCCATCCTGTGGTTCTTGTTTAATATTTACTTTCAGTTTGGAGATAATGATATGTGTTTCGGGGCGTCCTGTGGGGTGGGCTCTATCTGGTGATCTGATTACTTATTCATCTATATGCTCTTATGACAGCTCACTGATCGTTCACTGACCTGCCTCCTATTTTACCTAGCCCCGCACTACTAGATGCATTATGTAAAATAGGAGGCAGTGTAATGTCGCCCACCTGACAGTGTATGCAGTTTACTGAGCACAAGCCTGCTGACAGGTGCACTTTAAACAAACAATATTGACAGTACTGACATTGCCAGCAATACTGACATTACCAACAATGCTTACAATATCAACTATATAGATAAACAGAGAAAATATAGCTTGTGCATATGGCCTGGGACAACAGGCAGAGATGAAATCACTCCAGCTCCAGTCGCATTATCCTTTTATTTTATGTCTTTATTTCTATTTCAGGAAATCTCCATAACTATCCTTTTTTCTATCTGCTTCTGAGAAAAACTGTATTGATTTTAGTTGCTCTTGTATCAAAACACTGATTAATCCTCTAAGCTGAGAGAGAAGCTATTGAAAACTGATCTGTGTCTGTGGACCTTGGTCTGAGAACACTGCCTTTACCAATTTATCTATAATGGGGAATAATCCAATCCTAAAGTGGATCACAGGATGTGACAAAGTTCTTCTACTCAGTTTAGTGGAAAATATTCTAGTACATTTTCAACATTAAAGGAACAGTCAACGTCCAGTCACAATTTCCCACTTTGATCTTATCATATAATTGTAATTTTGTACCCATTGTTTGAGAGGTATCCCGGATAGGAATGAGTGAACTCAAACTGTAAAGTTTGAGGTTTGTATCAGATAATCAAACTCTAAATGAAGACTTTTTACCTGAAGTCCAGTTTAAAGTTCGGGTTCAGTGCCGAATAAAGTTTGTTGAAAGGCTGTTTGTTGAAGTCTGCATTGCAGCCAATCAACAAGCTTTTAGGATGTGGGCACTTCTGGAGCCATTACAGCCATGTCAAGTATTGGCATGGCTGTGATTGGCTGGCACACCACGTGACCTGGCCTGTATAAATGCCGGATTACGAGTGCTGCCGCCATTCTGCTCTGATTAGCTTAGGGACAGGAGGCAGCTGGAGTGAGGGGCAGTGTTAGGTTCTGTGTGTGCGCACACTCTGACAAAAAGCCTGTGTATACTCTGCACCCGTGTCTGTGGGAGTACTGTGCCTACATTTTTTTTTCTACTCTGCACCTGTGTCTGTGGGAGTAGTGTGCCTAAAACCAAAATTTTCTAATTTGCACCTATGTCTGTGGGAGTAGTGTGCGTAAAAACAACTTTTCCTACTCTGCACCCGTGTCTGTGGAAGTAGTGTGCCTAAAACCAACATTTTCTACTCTGCACCCGTGTCTGTGGGAGTAGTGTGCGTAAAAACAAATGTTTCTACTCTGCCCCCATGTCTGTGGGAGTAGTGTGAGCAAAAACATTTTTTTCTAATCTGCACCTGTGTCTGTGGGAGTAGTGTGCATAAAAACAAATTTTTCTAATCTGCACTCGTGTTGGTGGGAGTAGTGTGCGTAGAAACAAATTGTTTTACTCTGCACCCGTGTCTGTGGGAGTAGTATATTTTTCTACTCTGCACCTGAGATTGTGATAATACTGTGAGTAAAAATACATTTTTCGAATCTGCACCCGTGTCTGTGTTATTACTGTGCGCAAAACAAATTTTTCTATTTTGCACCTGTGTCTGTGGGATTAGTGTGCGTAAAAACAAATTGTTTTACTCTGAACTCATGTCTGTGGTAGTAGTGTGCCTAAAAACTCCTTTTCTTAACTCTGCATGTGATGGAAATGAGTGTTCCTTCTGGTCACAAAAATGTCTTCCACAGTCCACAACATGATAACTTCTTTCAATGGATTCATTGACAGATTCAGACTGTTTCTGGTCATCTGTAGACAGAAATTCCCAAAAGAAGGCAAAATAACTGATTTAATGATCATTTTCAGTTTCACTGTACCATATGTTACATGCACGCCGCTAGATTCAGATAGGGCGAGACGGGTTTCATGAATTCTTTGGAATCCTGGGGGAACTGTTACTCAGGGCGATCATAGGCTGCAGCTTCTCTCAGGCACACGATAGATTCAATTGCTGACCAGACACATCTGACAAGAGTCTTTTTCAACAGTTTAACAGTGGAATTTAATCTGAAGCACGGCCAGTGCAATTCAGGGATATTACAGCAACTATCTTCATTACAGTACAGTCTGAGTTTCTTGAGCAACCGGCTCCAGTAACAATACAGTAGTTTCTTCACAAGGCACGGTATTACAGTCTCTTCAGCAGAATAATTCAGCATAGATTATATCTCTTAGCAGCACACTTCTATGCATACACAACCACAGGCTTTTTCTACACAAGGACACAATAGTACACAGCATTCTTTATCCTGCATGGAGATGGAGGGGGGAGGGTTTGATGAGGGAGATGATCCCTGTGACACCATTCCTTCCAGTCCTTATCTTCATGCCCGATAATACTCTGCACTCTTAGTTCAGGGACTTTATCTGACCTGTGTTTAGTTTCTCTCCTGGTCTGAATCCTGTTCAGTTGCCTTCTGTCAGATCCAGATAACACACCACCTTTCTCTTCGGCTTCAGCCAGACTACAATAACAAGTTCCCCACAATCCCCCTGGGGCTCTGTTAAAACACTCCCTATCTCCTGTGACTGTGTTAACCCCTCTAGTTGCTTGATGCTTCTGAAGCACAACACTTCCTGTCTCCTGTGCTTGTGTTATTTGTAACAGTTTCTGGATGCTTTTGAAGCAACAGCACTACTTCAGCATGTCACACTCTTCCCTCCTTTTTGAATGTCGTCCTCACCATTCATCTTAATTGGTCAATCTGACCAATTCTGAGACAGTGGTGAAAGTTGAGTAACTTTATATACAAATTGGCATAACATTAATAAACATTTATAACAACCTATTCTACAACCTTTTTCTTGTAGTACTCCTATAAGAAATAAACAATTTTCAGAATTAACACAATCAGTTCTTTGTTTCAACAAAGTCTTTTAAGGAAAATCAAAGCATGAAAACAAGTCTTTCTACCCGGCAACATCTTCGATACTGCCTTTCGGTGGTGAATACCACTCCAGTGGGCTTACCTGGTCCATAGGCAGAGATACCTGTTTCCAGTCGACAATTCTTGGCACTTGACTCGGATCACCAAGTGTCTCATATGTCAGCATCACAGGCCTCCTCACTTCTCGAGTCGACATCTTCCTTGTGGGCTGTTCCTCCACGGGTTCTTCGGTCACAGGAGTTTCTTCCGCCCACCTATTTCCCGTGCTTCGTCAGGTGCTTCTGGACCTGCCTCAGTAAGTTGCTGTATTTCTCCGAAATCGCCTGGTTCCATACGGTCTGCTAATTCCGCTTCTCCTGAGTGTCGATCGGTCTCTCCAGTGACCGGTGTTCGATCATCAGATCTGAATTGGACTTCATCTGTACTCCTTGGTACAAACTTTGGAGCCTCGGGACTTAGTTCACTCTCCTGAGGATGGTACATCCCTCTCCTTGCCGGTCCGAGAAATACATCTGTGTGCTCTTCTTCATCGGAACTTTCAAGGTCACTATCCACCACCGGAGCTTCAATCTGTGGTGGTCTCTTAGTCAATCTCAGTCGATGTCGGTCTGCTTCTGGGAAGTCTTGTTTTGGTGGGAGATAATCACAGGGTAGTAATAAATTCCGATGGACTATTCTGGTTTTCTTGTCCCCTCTTTCCAATGAGATTTCATACACTGGACTGTCATCGGCTTTCCTCTTTATGACCACATACACCTCGTCTTCCCAGTACGAACAAAGTTTTTCCTGGACTACCTTTCTCAAGTACGTTCTTGACTAACGCCCGGCTTCCCAGTGCCAATTCTGCTCCATAACGTTTTCGATCATAGTACTCCTTACTATTTCTCTGTCCTTGCTTAACCACTTTGGACGCTATGTTGTATGCCTCTGCCATCCGTTCCTTCCATTTCCGAACATACTTCGGAAACGTTCTGTAAGTCTCTTACACCGGAGTATCGAACATGATGTTGATTGGCAGTCTTGGTGATCGTCCATACAATAGGAAGAAGGGTGATTAACTGTACGAAGAGCGATGCAATGGGTTATAGGCTTGTACCACTTTTGACAGAGAACTCTTCCAGTCTTTCTTCTTGTCAGCCATTAAAGTGCACAACATCGATAATAATGTCGGGGTAAAATGTTCCACTTGTCCATTACCCTCTAGGTGATAGGGCATTGTGTGGGATCTCTAAATTCTACAGTACTTTCCTAGCCTGTCAAAGAGCTGGTTCTCAAATTCTCTTCCTTGGTCGTGGTCTAACCTTGCAGGGAACCAAAACCGACCAGCTTTATTGGTGGTGGCATATGCTTGGGCAAATCAAGTAAAATGGTCTGTCACCACTAATATATATTCATAACCACCGATTAGGCTGATGAGGCTATCTTTACTGACCAAGGAATCCTCCTCCCAGGAGTACATCGTTTGACCTCTGCACTTGGCATTAGGTAACTGATGCCCCTGTCTCTCTTGCAGCTGTTGTAGATGGGAACACACTTGGGGATAGTACTGATGCAGCCGTTTTACCTCATGCGCCGTTCTGAGGATTGGTGAGATTTGGATTTGCTTCTGGGGCCTCCTCAGTGTTGTGGTTACCAGTCGCCCTGCACTGGCAATCTCCTGTCTTTTAACCCAAACATTCATTGGCATAATGTCCTTCCTTACCACATCTTAGACAGTGGACACACACCATACTCTGATTTGGTGAATGGCACGCTTCACAAGCCGGGTATATACAGGTTCTGGTCTGGAACTAATCAACTTTTTCACCTCAACCAACTTCCCACGCAGTTCTCCTATTACTTCCTCCCAGTCAGCGCTGGCGGGCCTCTATTTTGTTGGTGTTTTAAGGTTCCCTCTCAGAGGTGGCACTGGAGGATCTCCATGATGATCTTTGAACTGGCCACCGGGGGTCTCCAACTTCAGCTGACTCATTTTGGTGATTTTAAGAGCAGAGCCTTTCTTTAACTACTGTTCGCTCTCTGACTCCAAACTAGCTGCCTCATTCATTTTTTCAATTAAGACTTCGTCCAGAATGGCAGGTTCTTCTAGGTACTGTTTCAGTTGCAACTTGATGTCTTTGCTGATTAACCCCATTCTCAATGATCTCAAGAACTTCTTCTGGACTAGTCCAGCATCAAACTTCTCCTCCGCTTCTACATCTCTTGATGCAAACAACAGTCTATCCTTCAGTTCAATTGCTCTGAACAATAAACTTTGGGGTGATTCATTATTTTTCTGTGAGAGGTTAATGAGTCGGTGGAACAATTATGAAGTACTCTCTTCTTTATAGTGCCCTTTTAAAATCATCTTCAGTTGTTGCAAGGTCAATTGACTCTTCATTTCTAGAATACTATGAAGGTTCAGTTCTTGGCTGATCACTTTCAGCACCCCCTCAATGATCTCATCTGGCTGGTAGCCTTTCTGTAAGCCTGCATCGATCTGGTGCAACAAGTTCATATAAGACAGTTTCTCTTTCTGTTCACACTCTCCAATCTGTCCCAGGTTATTGAATTCTTTCCTTATGGTGATTTGTGGTGTTAGGGAGGACTGTCTTCCTGATTTTTCTAACCCGAGCGAGGTAAAGATTCTGTCTGGGTCTGTCACCAGTTCAGAGGTTTTGGTCAATTCCTGCAGGGTTGTTGTTAGGGCTTTAAATTGTTCTTTCAATTCCTGTAGTTCTGTCTGCGGATGGAGATTCCCGCTTTTGGTAATTGGTGCCACCCCTCCATCCTCCAACTTCAACCTGGTTAGAAACTGTGTTAGCTCCTGGAGGAACGTCTCCATGATGCCTTCAGCTTCTTTCTCCCCCAGCTCATCCAGTTTTGCATCAATGGCAGCTAACAGTTGCCTGTGGTTGTGTGCTTTAGAAATCTGTTATTCTGACATCTTTATATGTTTTGCTACTGTTCTTAATTCTTCACAGGTTAACTGAAGAAGCAGCTCACTAATTCTGTCCATTTGTATTTCCACATCCATTGCTGCTAGTGAGTTTTCTTTAGGGATGGTCCCCTTTAACTGGTGTAGCAGAGTTGAATTGAGGTGCTGTGCTGTTTTGTTTTTCCAGACACTTTTCCTCTTCTCCCTCTACATGCTAATTCCCTCTTAGAATTCCCTGTACGGGCCACCAATGTTAGATTCAGATAGGGCGAGATGGGTTTCATGAATTCTTGGAATCCTGGGGGAACCATTACTCAGGGCAACCATAGGCTGCAGCTCTCAGGCACACGATAGATTCATTTGCTGACCAGACACATCTGACAGGAGTCTTTTTCAACAGTTTAACAGTGGAATTTAATCTGCAATTTAGGGATATTACAGCAACAATCTTCATTACAGTACAGTTTAAGGTTCTTGAGCAACTGGCTCCAGTAACAATACAGTAGTCTCTTCACAAGGCACAGTATTACAGTCTCTTCAGCAGCATAATTCAGCATAATTTAGATCTCTTAGCAGCACACTTCTATGCATACACAACCACAGGCTTTTCCTTCACAAGCACACAATAGTACACAGCATTCTTTATCCTGCATGGAAATGGAGGGGGGAGGGTTTGAGGAGGGAGATGATCCCTGTGACACAATTCCTTCCAGTCCTTATCTTCCTGACCGATAATACTCTGCACTCTTAGTTCAGGGACTTTATCTGACCTGTGTTTAGTTTCTCTCCTGATCTGAATCCTGTTCAATTGCCTTCTGACAGATCCAGATAACATACCACCTTTCTCTTTGGCTTCAGCCAGACTGCAATAAAAAGTTCCCCACAATCTCCCTGGGGCTCTGCTAAAACAGTTTCCTGTGACTGTGTTAACCCCTCTAGTTGCTGGATGCTTTTGAGCACAACACTTCCTGTCTCCTGTACTTGTGTTATTTGTAACAGTTGCTGGATGCTTTTGAAGCAACAGCACTACTTCTCCATGTCACACATATGTGTGTATGCGGTAGTCGTGGGAGGGACTCATTTTCCAAACTTCTTCCAATCCAACCCAATTCACAATCGTCCAAAAATTTTTGCAGAGGCCAAGTCAAATTCTTGCCTTGTCTCATCTTGCTGTATTTCTCATCAAATGTCAGTATCATCTAATGGAAATACCGGACTAGTGTCCGGTGCTGAATTCAGAACACATATTTTTCCATAAGTCCGTTGTACTGTTGGTATTCGGATGCTAAATAAAGTTTGTTGAAAGGCTACAGCACAGCCAATCAACAAGCTTTTAGGCTGTGAGCACTTCTGAGCCATCACAGCCAAGTACTGGCATGGCTGTGATTGGCTGGTGCACCACGTTACCTGGCACCTGTATAAACGCCGGATCACGGGTGGTGCCGCAATTCTGCTCTGATTAGTGTAGGGACAGGACACAGCTCGATTGAGGGACAGTATTAGGTTCTGTCTGTCTCTGTGTGTGTACTCTGTGCCTGTCTCTATGGCACTACTCTGACAAAAAGCTTGTGTGGATGTACTCATCGAAACAGCCCATTGTTGTGTTTTTTTTATTTCAATTTGGGGAGGCCCCAAAACATTGGGAATAACAAATAGAGTGAACAAACGGTGGACTTCCCACATTATATCTATGTGACTTCTATTTATACTTACTGTACTTGAATTATTCTTATTGTATATTGTATATATTCACTTTGATTTTGGGATTATATTTATCATATTTTTTTCTCTGATCGTGTATATTGTATATCATTTGAACTTTGTATGAGTTTCATTAGAGTTTTTCATCCTAGTTTCATCATTGTTAGGTCACTGTGTCAGTTGGTATCATCGGTATTTATCAGTGATTTTTACATATGAAAAAAATAAATAAATTACAAAACTTCCGTTCATTGCAATGCTAATTATGGACAGCACACAGACTGCACACTAATGCCATTCATGTGCTGTACATGATTTCCACGGACCCATAGATTTGTATTGATCATTTAAGCATAAAGTCCCTATATATCTGGGCATAGCCAAGGGGAAGCACTTTGTGCAGATTTTATCTAAGTGACATATTTTTCTAAGTGCCAGGGCAGTTAAACATGGCAGTTGGACAGGTCAGGAGACAGGTAAGACATGTAAGACATTTAAACAAACTTGTTTTCAGATCATTTGCATTGCAAAAATTATTCATCATGTTCTGGCTGCTGCAATCACTCACATCTACCGTCCTTTCACAAACTCTGTGCACTGCATATCAGCCCCTGTCTCCTCTCTTCTCCTATGTACAGCTCTCATGCTCTCTTCACAATCTTAAACCTCACAGATCCATTCACTCCCACCATACAACACAAGAGAAGCTCTCACAAATCACTCAATCATCTGCTCACTCTCTCTATTATCCTTCATCTAGTCGCAGGAGATATCTCTCCTAACCCCGGCCCTTCTTGTAATATTCAGATTAACTCCCTCCCTGCAGAAACCTCATGAATCTCATTAATATTCCTTGCATGCCTTCTGTCTTTTTTAATTGTGTCCTCTGGAACTCACAGTCAGCATGTAACAAACGCTCCTACAACCATGTCTTTTTCCTTTCAAATTCCCTTAACCTTCTGGCACTTACTGAAATCTGGATCCAGCAGTTGTACACTATCGCCGCTGCTACTCTCTCATATGATGGCCTACATTTTTCACATACCCCGAGACCTGAAAACAGATCAGGTGGAGGCTGTTCCTTTCAACAAAATGTACTTTTCAGGTCATCCCTCCCTTATCTTCCCATCTTTTGAGGTCCACACTGTCAGACTCAACCAGCCCTTCTCCCTGCAAGTGGTGGTTGTGTATTGCCCTCTAGTCTCCTCCCGTCAGTTCTTGGATCACTTTGCCACCTGGTTTCCAAACGTTCTATGCTGTGAAATTCCCACTCTCATCATGGGGGACTTTTATATTTTTATTGGCTATTCCCTCTCCCCATCTGCCACTCACCTTTTATTCCTAACTTCCTCCTTCGGCTTTTCACAGCTTACTAATTCTCAAATATGAAGATGGGAATATTCTGGGCCTGGTCTTCTCTCATCTCTGCTCAGTGTATGACTTTACTAACTCCCTTCTTCCACTCTCTGATCACAACCCTCTTTAATTCTCTGTCAAGAACTGTCACCCCACTCAGGACACCCCCACATTCCACACTTATAGAAATATACATGCCATTAATACCCAGAAACTTATGAAGAATTTGCAGTCATCATTGGCTCCAATCTCCTCCCTCTAATGTTCTGACTCTGAACTGAAACATTATAATGAAACATTGCAAAGTTCCCTTAATAAAACTGCACCACCAACACATAGAACAACTCAGCACAGATGGTGACAATCCCCAGCAAACATGTTTTCTCCAGCGGTGCTCCAGGTGCGCCAAACGTCTGTGGAGAAAATCCAATCTGGCCGAACATTTCATCCATTATAAGTTTATGCTTAAAACATACAACTTTGCCCTTCACCTCTCCAAACAAACCTACTTCAACACCCTCATTACCCCACTATTCAACAATCCTAAATGACTCTTTGACACTTTTCTATCTCTCCTCAATCCAAGAGGGCAGGCCCCCACTACCGAACTCAGCGCTGATGATCTGGCCAATTATTTCAAAGAAAACATTGACCATATCCGACAGGAAATTTTCTCCCAATCCCCTAACGTCATGCATTCTCCTCCCTACTGCACTGTAACTAGCTCACTTTCTATCTTTGAACCAGTCTCCTTGCATCTTCTCGCCCTACTAGCTGCATCAATGACCCTATTACTACGCATCTTCTCCAGTCCGTTTCCCCGGATGTCACCCCTCACCTAACTAAAATATTTAATCTCTCTCTATCTTATCTGGTATCTTTCTCTCCTCATTTAAACATGTCAGCATACATCCATTTCTTTAAAATTACATCCCTCGACCAGAACTGCGCTGCTAACTACAGACCTGTCTCTAATCTCCCCTTCATCTCTAAACTCCTGGAACACTTGGTCCACTCCCATCCAATTCGCTATCTCTCAGATCATTCTCTTCTTGACCCTTTACAATCTGACTTCCACTCCTTACACTCTATTTAAACTGCCCTTACTAGATCTAATGGACACTACTGCTGATTTTCCTGGATCTCTTTTCAGCATTCTTCACTGTGGATTACCAGTTCTTCCTCACATGCTCTGCTCTATTGGTCTCAAAGATACTGCTCTCTCCTGGTTCTCCTGCTACCTCTCTGGCCACTCCTTCACTGTATCTTTTGCTGACTCCCCTTCTTTTCCTCTTCCCCTTACTGTCGGGGTTCCTCAATGTTCAGTCCTAGGCCCCCTCATCTTCTCCTTATACACCGCTCCTATTGGAAAAACAATCAGTAGATTCCGTTTTCAATACCTATGTGCTGATGACACCAAATTATTTGCTCTTCCCACCGCCACCTTCAATTCATCATTTGCTCTTCCACCCACACCTTCAATTCCTCATTTGCTCTCCCCACCTCCCACTTTCAATTCATCATTTGCTCTCCCCACCCCCACCTTCAATTCATCAAAAAAAGGAAAAAGCTTTTTATACTTACCTCTCATACAATCTCCTGCAGGCACAGCTCCACTTCTGGTATCATGGAGAGTGGGGCGCATACATGCTGATGCATACGTGATGTCACTAGCACCACAGCACGTCACAGAAAAGGCGGAGGCAGCTCACCTGGAGCTACATGGCCATTCAGTTTTGACAGCCGTGGAGCTCCAGGAAAGCTCCCTGCATCGAGATGTGCCCTGCCAATGGCGATGCGCTGGCGCACAATACTTTATTATACCCTGGGGCCCGGTGAGCAGAAGCAAAAGAGGAGGGCCCAGACTGGGTTTTGGCCTCCCTCTTTGCTTCTGCATACCGGGCTCTATACACCAGTTAGCACAGTAAAGTAATGATGGCGGCCCTGTCTGTCTGGTCTGTTATACCTTTCAACAAACATCGGTGTGCTATTTGTTACTTAAATAAATTTGTTTCAGCAGAGCATGTTGCCGCTTCACTGAGGCAGTGCTGCAGTGCTTCCAGCTTGCGACTGATATGGACACCGTGCTCTGAGATGACAATTTGGAGATATAGGATAAGGAAGAGGAGGGGGTGCAGGAACTGGTGTAGGAGGTGGAGAAAACCCTGATAGAACGTGGGTCCGCAATGCTCGGCAACAGAATCACGTTTGCTGTCCTAGTGTGTGACTCAGTTCCGGTTTCCACAAGGGTCACCCAGTGTGCTGTAAGGGAAATGTAGCGTCCCTGGCCACAAGCACTGGTCCACTGTTGGTGGTTAAGTGGACTTCCCCATTAACTGCATTGGCCAAGGCGATGTTAGGGTGATATTATGGGACTCATGCTGGTGTAAGGTGGGGACAACACACAGGGAAAATTAGTGGCGGCTGGGGATCAAGTACCGAGGGATGGCTGCTGCCATGAGGTTGCGGAAAGCCTCAGCATCAGCAAGCCTAAATGTCAACATTTCCAGAGCAAGCAGTTTGGAAATGTGCCCATTTAGTGTTCATGCCTGTGGGTAGGTGGCTGGGTATTTCCATTTGCGTTCCTAGGCCTGGGGTAGGGACAGCTGAACGCTGTACTATTGCAAAGAATTGGTCATGGTTGCTCTTGGTGGTTGCTAATGTGCAATGACAGGTGCAGGGCGGGAGGCATCCATGCCTGTGTCCTGGACAGGGGTTTGGCAAGCACATAGCACAAGGAAAGTGGTAGTGGTGTCACCCACAGACACTGATTGTGGACTCAGGTGTCCTTCCCATCTAGTCGGGTGCTTTGATGACATGTACCTAAGCATGCTGGTAGTGGTCAGTTTGAAAGTAGTCAAGCCCCTACTGATCTTGGTACCGTACAGGTTGCAAATGACCATTATTTTATCGTTCGCAGTTTCTTTAAAAAAGTGCCAGACTGGGGAACCCCTAACCTTTGGTCTGGGAACTTGCTGCTCTGGGGAAAAAGTGCCCATCTTCTCTCTCTGGCCACCACACTGCCTCTTCCTGCCTGCTATGGTCCTGTGGAACCCTCCCTCTCTGCGCTGCTGTCCTTGCTCTCCAAGACATCTTCCCTGGTTGGGTCAGTGACTGTATCGTCCACCACCTCATTTTCCACATCTGCACTTGTGTCTTCCTGACTTGTTGACTTAACAACATAACTTGTTTGTCAGCTGTGTCTCATCATCATCTACCTTTTGAGACACTAATTGCTGTTCTCCACCATCGTATTTATCTGACCGTGGCTGCTCAAATATTAAGGCATCACTACCCACTAGCTCCTCATGTCCCTCTTGAAACATGCATAGCAAAAGAGGCCAGAATCAATAAATGGAAATGTAAACAGCTCCTTGGAGAGTTGGAGTGTGGGACCACTTGTCTCCTGGGACCACCTGTTCACACTGTTCTGGCTTCAAGAGTGGTGTCCCGCACCCCCATGCAAAGTGGGACAGGAAGTTAGGTCTCGTGGATGAGCGTGTTTGTAGTGCTCCCACAGCAGGCACAGTTTCACCTGGCTCACAGCCTTGACCTCTACGTGATTCACCATCAGCATGTCTACTTCCCTGTCCCTTACTTCACGCCTTGCACATTTTAAATTATGTATATAATATATGCCTGTAAACTTTCTGGTATTACTAGGGAAAAGAAAATATGTAGCCCTGAAAAGGACTTTTCCTTTAATGGTGCAGAAGCATTATACAAGTACTGCAATAGCAATATTAAACCCTGCCTATATGCCTCTAATCCAAAACTATCCCTCCTCCACCAGCTATCCCTACACTAAATGCAGGTACAGTGGTTTTACTAGAGAAAGGACAGTATGTAGCCCTGAAAAGGACTTTTATTTAAATGGTGCAGCAGCTGTATACAAGTACTGCAAAAGCAATAATAAACCCTGCTTATATGCCTGCTCTAAAATAAGCTCTCCCTCCTATAACAACTCTCCATGAATTAGTTCCAGAGGAGAGTGTACGGAGCGTCGCATCACCAAGTCTTATATACTGTTACCTTGTACGGCGGGCAATCCCTGAATGTTTATTGACTGTCTAATAGGCGCAAAACATGTAGGGTGGGGACTCGAGCATGGTTCTTGAGCACCTACGATACCCAATCGAGTAATGAGCGTACCTGAGCACCTCGACGTTCGGTCGAGTATCGAGCAGTTGCGAGCATGCTTGCTCATCACTAGATTTTATTTCTACCATTTTTTTTGACAAATGACTTTTTGATTGCTTTTTATTCAATTTTTTGTGTCAGGATGATGTAAAGAATCATTTTTGGTGTGTTTTTATTATTTATTTTTACGATATTCGCCGTATGGAATAAATAAAGTGCCGGTTTTATAGATCAGTTCGTTCAAGACGCGGTGATACTAATTATGTGTACAGTACATTTTTTTTGCTTATCTTTGTTTTATCATAAACACTGTATTTTTAGTGTCAAAACAGCTTTTGGTGATTTTGGTGTGCTTTTCTGTATGTTTTTTTTTACTTTTTTAAACATTTTATTTGACTTTTTCTCTTTTTTTCACTAAGTCCCACTGTGGGACATGTATAATTTTTACTGTGATCATTTGTCTCATGGATTGCAGTACTCGTGTGTCACTGACACACCCTGTGAGACCCTGCTGATAGCTGGATCTCACAGGCCACCATACCCTGGGGTCATCAGATGACCTTAGGGTACCATGGCAATGATTGGCACCTGCGATTACAATTGCCAGGGGTCGATCCTGGCTTGGCAGGCCTTTTAACCCACCATTTAAATATCGATGTCACTATTCACGGGGATATTTAGGTGGTTAATCGGCCTGGATCTGCTTCAAAACTGGCTGAGGCCAGTACTCCAGGGTGTCAGCTGTCATGTACAGCTGTCACCCATGGGAATTTCAGTTGTGGGGCAGCGCTATACTCTTATTCCTGATGAGGGAATAAGGCACCTTAACTGCCATCATTTTTATGCGTATTGGCAGTCATTAAGGGGTTAAACTGCATTGCCACTATATGAAATATACTTATATAATCAAGGTTATTAGCGCACAAATTGACCAATTTATCTATGCTCACCAATCATGGCGAAGCAATCTCCCTCTGGTAGGACCCTAAAATTAATATTTATCAAATATGCCTTTCCCAGGCTAAAAGTTTACAAAATATATTTAAGAAAAAAACAAAATTTGAGCTTGCTTTAAAATGGTATACTTCAACTTTGATATACAGTAAGGTTTTTAATATAGGCAGTATAGGTACCGTCCCAATTTAGGGTCACCTTGCCGCTGGTGGGACGGCTTGTATACTTTTTTTGATCAAAAATAGTTCACTAAGTACCCTATATTTATTATGCAATTTTGCTTTACATTTATATATAATTATGGTAGGGTATGAGATATATTTTTGTCTTGCTTCTTTTTTGCTAGTGTGAACATGCCTCTGTTTCTTGTATGTCTGCCATCTTAGACCTCAGTTCACATTGTCTGGTTTTTTGACTTGTTTGCATTCTGTGCAATTTAAGGGTGTGGCATGCCCTTTGTTGAGCTGATTGGTATATATGTAGCTTACCACGGGCCTAGGTGGTCTGGAGTTGGGACCCGGTCCTATTTGTCTACCCTTTTATATGCAATACTTCAACTTTGATATACAGTAAGGTTTTTAATATAGGCAGTATAGGTACCGTCCCAATTTAGGGTCACCTTGCCGCTGGTGGGACGGCTTGTATACTTTTTTTGATCAAAAATAGTTCACTAAGTACCCTATATTTATTATGCAATTTTGCTTTACATTTATATATAATTATGGTAGGGTATGAGATATATTTTTGTCTTGCTTCTTTTTTGCTAGTGTGAACATGCCTCTGTTTCTTGTATGTCTGCCATCTTAGACCTCAGTTCACATTGTCTGGTTTTTTGACTTGTTTGCATTCTGTGCAATTTAAGGGTGTGGCATGCCCTTTGTTGAGCTGATTGGTATATATGTAGCTTACCACGGGCCTAGGTGGTCTGGAGTTGGGACCCGGTCCTATTTGTCTACCCTTTTATATGCAATACTTCAACTTTGATATACAGTAAGGTTTTTAATATAGGCAGTATAGGTACCGTCCCAATTTAGGGTCACCTTGCCGCTGGTGGGACGGCTTGTATACTTTTTTTGATCAAAAATAGTTCACTAAGTACCCTATATTTATTATGCAATTTTGCTTTACATTTATATATAATTATGGTAGGGTATGAGATATATTTTTGTCTTGCTTCTTTTTTGCTAGTGTGAACATGCCTCTGTTTCTTGTATGTCTGCCATCTTAGACCTCAGTTCACATTGTCTGGTTTTTTGACTTGTTTGCATTCTGTGCAATTTAAGGGTGTGGCATGCCCTTTGTTGAGCTGATTGGTATATATGTAGCTTACCACGGGCCTAGGTGGTCTGGAGTTGGGACCCGGTCCTATTTGTCTACCCTTTTATATGCAATACTTCAACTTTGATATACAGTAAGGTTTTTAATATAGGCAGTATAGGTACCGTCCCAATTTAGGGTCACCTTGCCGCTGGTGGGACGGCTTGTATACTTTTTTTGATCAAAAATAGTTCACTAAGTACCCTATATTTATTATGCAATTTTGCTTTACATTTATATATAATTATGGTAGGGTATGAGATATATTTTTGTCTTGCTTCTTTTTTGCTAGTGTGAACATGCCTCTGTTTCTTGTATGTCTGCCATCTTAGACCTCAGTTCACATTGTCTGGTTTTTTGACTTGTTTGCATTCTGTGCAATTTAAGGGTGTGGCATGCCCTTTGTTGAGCTGATTGGTATATATGTAGCTTACCACGGGCCTAGGTGGTCTGGAGTTGGGACCCGGTCCTATTTGTCTACCCTTTTATATGCAATACTTCAACTTTGATATACAGTAAGGTTTTTAATATAGGCAGTATAGGTACCGTCCCAATTTAGGGTCACCTTGCCGCTGGTGGGACGGCTTGTATACTTTTTTTGATCAAAAATAGTTCACTAAGTACCCTATATTTATTATGCAATTTTGCTTTACATTTATATATAATTATGGTAGGGTATGAGATATATTTTTGTCTTGCTTCTTTATTGCTAGTGTGAACATGCCTCTGTTTCTTGTATGTCTGCCATCTTAGACCTCAGTTCACATTGTCTGGTTTTTTGACTTGTTTGCATTCTGTGCAATTTAAGGGTGTGGCATGCCCTTTGTTGAGCTGATTGGTATATATGTAGCTTACCACGGGCCTAGGTGGTCTGGAGTTGGGACCCGGTCCTATTTGTCTACCCTTTTATATGCAATACTTCAACTTTGATATACAGTAAGGTTTTTAATATAGGCAGTATAGGTACCGTCCCAATTTAGGGTCACCTTGCCGCTGGTGGGACGGCTTGTATACTTTTTTTGATCAAAAATAGTTCACTAAGTACCCTATATTTATTATGCAATTTTGCTTTACATTTATATATAATTATGGTAGGGTATGAGATATATTTTTGTCTTGCTTCTTTTTTGCTAGTGTGAACATGCCTCTGTTTCTTGTATGTCTGCCATCTTAGACCTCAGTTCACATTGTCTGGTAAAATGGTATACATGCAGCACATAAATGCATATTTCACAATGGCCATGAATCAGAAAAACCTACAAGAAAAAAAATGAACATAAACCCTGCTGTAAATAAATAAAAAGCAAGTGTATTTAAATAACATAGGGTAACACTGTTTTTGATAAAAAATAGTATGAAAACTATCCCACCATTTTATTTTCCTTTTGCTTCTTGTAGGTTTTTCTGATTCATGGCCATTGTGAAACATGCATTTATGTACTGCATGTATACCAATTTAAACCAAGCTCAAATTTTTGTGTTTTTTTCTTTGTATATTTTGCATTCTGTGCAAACCTAGAGCTGAACAACACATTTAAAAGCTTCCCTTGGCTTGTGTTCCTAGTTTGAGACAGGAGCCTCAGTCTGCTCTTATTCACACAGAGGTCAGCTTTGACACATGGTAAGGTTTTTAATATTAGACAGAGTAGGTTCTATCCCGAACGGGTGGGATAGCTTTCATACTATTTTTGATCAAAAACAATGTTACTTAGGCTATGTGCCCACGTTGCATTTATGAAGCAGAAAATTTCTGCTGCATAAATGCAAGTCCTCTCCCGGAAAAACGCATGCGGAATTCCGCACGCGTTTATCGCGCATTTTTCGCGCGTTTATCACGCGTTTTCCACATGCGGAATTGCCTTGCGTTTTTTATGCATTGGACAAAGGCAATTCCGCTTGCGGAAACGCAAAATTAAATGACATGCTGCGGATTTTTGAACGCGGCATAAACGCTGCGGAAAAATCCGCAGCATGTGCATAGAACTTGCGGAATCCCATTGGGGACCATGGGGTGCGGATATACATGCGTTTTTCAAGCGTTTACGCTGCGGAAATTCCGCAGCATATACGCTTGAAAAATGCTACGTGGGCACACAGCCTAAGAACCCTATTTTATTTAAATGCACTTGCTTTTTATTTATTTACAGCAGGGTTTATTTTCATTTTGCTTCTTGTAGGATTTTTTAAAATGTATTTAAGGTAGGATCCACCACTATAATAATTTATAATAATAATTTTTATTATATAGCGCCAACATATTCCGCAGCACTTTACAATTAAGTGGGGACATATACAGAGAATAAATTCAATACGAGGTAAAACAGTTTAAACTGTTATATTAGGAGTGAGGTCCCTGCTCGCAAGCTTACATTCTACAAGGAAATGGGTGGACACAATAGGTGAAAAGTGCTTATTATTTCAGGTCTGGCAATTATAATAAATAGGGATTTTCATATAAAGCTGTATGATCCGGTCATCAACCAGTATGTTTAAGTGCAATAATCAAGTATCGAGTGCAGTTATCGTGTGCATGGAGGGTGTGGAGACAGATGAATCGTAGGGAGCAGGTTCTGAATAATATTTAGAAGGAGGGAACAGAGAAAAGTTAGTTTACTGAGTTTAAGTGGTTGGCTTGTTTTAACACTAATTAGCAATAACCTTAAAGGAGTATTTCCATCTCCAAAATCCTATCCCAATATGTAGTAGGTGTAATAATAATAATATTAGCAAATACCTCCAATTACAAATGTAGTATAGTATTTTTGATTTGCTATGCCACTTATCTCATGTGCAGGCATTACAGGACCTTAGGTATCGATGGTTACAACCACTAGCAGCTAGCTAACTGTCACTTTATCAGTGGACGTAACCATGGATACTTAAGGTCCTGCAATGCCTGAACATGAGGAAAGAGACATACTATACTACATTTCTACTTGGAAGTATTTGCTAATATTATTATTATTATTATTATTACACCTACTACATATTGGGATAGGATCTTGGAGATGGGAATACCCCTTTAAGGCTGATGGGAGGAGTTACCAGCCAAATATGAAGATAGTCACTACCTCAAATATTATACTATAAAGCAACAAAAACTTACCAGCGCTTCTTAAATTAAAAAATGTACCATATTTTTCAGATTATAAGACACATTTTTTTCCCACAAAATTTGGGAGGAAAATGAGGGTGCATCTCATAATCCAAAGGTAGTTTACCGGGGGGAGAGTGTGTGGCTGCGGTGGAGCGGGGTCACAGGAGACAGGATCACTGCTTCAAGGGGCCAGAGGTGGCAGGAATGGTGCGATGCTGCGGGCCCTGAACTCTCATGAGATGTCATCGCTGGTGAGCGGAGTCCCCTTTCCCATTGATTTCCCTGTGGTGGGCTTTGGGAAAGTGACCGAAGCCCATTTCTTTTTCCCTTAATAATAATAAAAACTGTATTTTGTGTTTACTTGTGTTATCTTTGTCTAATATTTAAATTTTTTTTGTGATCTGAAACATTTACGCGTAACAAATATGCAAAAATATAAGAAATCAGGAAAGGGCAAACACTTTTTCACACCACTATACCTTAAGACTACATCAACATAAAAATGTAAAATGCTATTTTATTCAGAATACACCTATAAAAATATACAACAACAACAAAGTAGTCTGGTCCTTAGGGGTTAAAGAGAATCTTTCACCACTAGATTTATGATATTCTATCCTTAAGCAACATAAAGGAGGAGCAGAAATGCTTATTCTTATATTGGGTCACATACTGGGCTTCTAGCTGTAGTTTTGGTAAAATCATTGTTTTGTCTGCTAAAGCTCTGCTGGCTCCCTCAATGCTGAGCTCCTGCTATGTAGTCTTCCATATAAATGAGCTCTATCTATCCCCCCCCACTGATTGGCAGCTTTCTGCCTAAGCACAGTATAGGCAGAATGCAACCAATGACATGGGCAGTAATAGAGAGAACTCTTCAATGAGAGTACTAACAGTGCTTTAGATAAAACAATAACTTTCTCAAAACTACAGCAAAACACAAAACAGGTGACAGAATGCCGGAATCAGGGTCTCCCTATTTTATGCTACCTTCAGGTTGAGAATAATAAGCTTAGAAACAGATTCCCTTTAATCTTGTTAGATAAAAAATTTCAGTGAATATGATGAATTAATGAGCCTAGAAGTTACATTGTGAATGACGCTTTAAACTTCATAAAGTACTGTATGTGTTTTTTGCTGAGAAAAATAATATGCATTTAAAGAACAATTTAGACATTTTGTGATATTTTCCACGGCTATTTAATGGCCTGGGACACAGTGTGGCAGTGTGGCAATTGTGCTTATACAAAGTAATCATTTCTCAATAAAAATAGTATTTCACTTATATTTAAAATTGTATAAAAACTTCAGCAATATGTTTTTTTCTGTACACAAGAAAACAAGAAAGCTACCTTAAAATTAATAATTCACTGCTCATTATATTAGAAATGGACCCATGTGACGTATAACATTCCTTAAATCTAACATTACTTAATGAAAGGTTAAATTGTAAACCCAAGCTTGTTATGTCACAGCATGCCGAACTAACTATCATATGGCTTCTATTAGAACTACTGTACTAGGTGCAGCTTGAATCTACATTGCCTCCCTTGCCTTAGGCTGTGGATTTTTTAAAGCAAATCTTTTGAACTGGTGGGTTTAACAGGACAATTTAAGTATGTGCCATAGAACCTGTATTTTAAAATAATTACATCGGTCAAGAAAGACATAAAAAACAGATTTTATGTATCATATAATTTTTATCCTGAAATAATGTTAGTTGTGACGATTGTACAGAAAGCTGAATCTGTTTACCCATTCAGTTATTAATACATATATATATATATATATATATATATTATGGGTGCTATTATAAAAAATAAAAAATATATATATTGTGAGACGGTCACTGGTAAAATACTGGAGGGGAGATATATGTATCACTCAGGATGTTAGCCTCAGTGATATGAACCTGGAAAATGCTCCAGTGCACTAAGTGCTTAGAGAGGTCAATCAGCCATGTTAAGGGCTGGGTTTTTGTGAACAGTTGAAGAATGGGTGGGAGGCTGTTCACCATATCTCCACCTCAGGGTATGGTCCAGAAGGTAAATATGGAGCCTTCGGACTCATTCAGTGTTCAGTGTCTCTGGAGATGAGATCTCCAGAGCTGTGCTCGTGTTAAAGAGAGCTGAACCTTGTATTTGACTGTATAGTATGTTATTTTGTTTTTCCCGTTATGCCAGAAGGACCTTGTATGTTTTATCTAATTATGCACTGGTTTATGCTGTACATTTTAAATAAACCAATTGAAAACTTAAATGGAAAGAGTTCCTGTGACTACCTCATGAGAAGCTGAGTGAGCCAATCTACCACAATATATATATATATATATATATATATATATATATATACAGTACAGACCAAAAGTTTGGACACGCCTTCTCATTTAAAGATTTTTCTGTATTTTCATGACTATGAAAATTGTACATTCACACTGAAGGCATCAAAACTATGAATTAACACATGTGGAATTATATACTTAACAAAAAAGTGTGAAACAACTGAAAATATGTCTTATATTCTAGGTTCTTCAAAGTAGCCACCTTTTGCTTTGATGACTGCTTTGCACACTCTTGGCATTCTCTTGATGAGCTTCAAGAGGTAGTCACCGGAAATGGTCTTCCAACAATCTTGAAGGAGTTCCCAGAGATGCTTAGCACTTGTTGGCCCTTTTGCCTTCACTCTGCGGTCCAGCTCACCCCAAACCATCTCGATTGGGTTCAGGTCTGGTGACTGTGGAGGCCAGGTCATCTGGCGTAGCACCCCATCACTCTCCTTCTTGGTCAAATAGCCCTTACACAGCCTGGAGGAGTGTTTGAGGTCATTGTCCTGTTGAAAAATAAATGATGGTCCAACTAAACCAGATGGAATAGCATGCTGCAAGATGCTGTGGCAGCCGTGCTGGTTCAGTATGCCTTCAATTTTGAATAAATCCCCAACAGTGTCACCAGCAAAGCACCCCCACACCATCACACCTCCTTCTCCATGCTTCACGGTGGGAACCAGGCATGTAGAGTCCATCCGTTCACCTTTTCTGCGTCGCACAAAGACACGGTGGTGGGAACCAAACATCTCAAATTTGGACTCATCAGACCAAAGCACAGATTTCCACTGGTCTAATGTCCATTCCTTGTGTTCTTTAGCCCAAACAAGTCTCTTCTGCTTGTTGCCTGTCCTTAGCAGTGGTTTCCTAGCAGCTATTTTACCATGAAGGCCTGCTGCACAAAGTCTCCTCTTAACAGTTGTTGAAGAGATGTGTCTGCTGCTAGAACTCTGTGTGGCATTGACCTGGTCTCTAATCTGAGCTGCTGTTAACCTGTGATTTCTGAGGCTGATGACTCGGATAAACCTATCCTCAGAAGCAGAGGTGACTCTTGGTCTTTCCAGGGGCACCACGAGGAGGAACGGACTCTCCCCCATACACTGCTTAGTCTTCTTCTGCTTATAATTAAGATAATATCTTTTGCTCTGATTTTTAGTCTTATGCTTAATGTTCTTCCGCTTTTTGTTCTGCAGCTTCTTGTACTTCTGCTTCTTGGTTTTCTGTCTCTTGTTCTTCTGTATCTTAGTGGTTGTCTTCTTGTTCTTTGTCCTCTTGGTCATCTTCTTCAGGGTCATCATCTTGGTCTTCAGGGTCGTTATCTTCAGGGTCGTCGTCTTCGGGGTCCTCATCTTCTTCGGGGTGGTCTTCAGGGTCCTCGTCTTCAGGGTCGTTGTCTTCGGGGTCCTCGTCTTCTTCGGGGTGGTCTTCAGGGTCCTCGTCTTCAGGGTCGTTGTCTTCGGGGTCCTCGTCTTCTTCGGGGTGGTCTTCAGGGTCGTCGTCTTCGAGGTCCTCTTCTTCGGGGTGGTCTTCAGGGTCCTCGTCTTCAGGGTCGTCATCTTCAAGGTCCTTGTCTTCTACGAGGTGGTCTTCAGGGTCCTCGTCTTCAGGGTCCTCGTCTTCGGGGTCCTCGTCTTCTTCGGGGTGGTCTTCAGGGTCCTCGTCTTCAGGGTCGTCGTCTTCGGGGTCCTCGTCTTCTTCGGGGTGGTCTTCAGGGTCCTCGTCTTCAGGGTCCTCGTCAGGGAGATCCAGAGTGATTACCAAGAACCATTTCAAAAAGCTTGAACTTGGAAATGTAGCAGAAGGTACAAGAAGGCTGAGGAACTGCTGAGAACCAGCTGACGGTACTGGAACCCGGATGGATAGCAGAAGGTACAAGAGCCAATGGAACTACCGAGGACCAGCTGACGGTACAGGAACTCGGTTACTAAGCAGGAGGTACATGTGCCAGAAAGCACTACCAAGGACCAGCAGACGTTGGTGGAACTTGGATACTGAGAAGGAGGCACCTAAGCCAAAGGCACTGCCGAGAACCAACTGACGGTACTGGAACTCGGATGGGTAGCAGAAGGTACAAGAGCCAATGGAACTACCGAGGACCAGCTGACGGTACTGGAACTCGGTTACTAAGCAGGAGGTACCTGTGCTAGAAAGCACTATCAATGACCAGCAGACGTTGGTGGAACTTGGAAACCAAGAAGGAGGCACCTAAGCCAAAGGCACTGCCGAGAACCAGCTGACGGTACTGGAACTCGGATGGGTAGCAGAAGGTACCCATGAAAAAAAAAGTTGCAAGGCTGCGAGCCGGCCGCAGTTACCGAAACCCACAGTCCTACAGGGGGTGCTTGTCCTATTGGCACTATGGAACCAGCCTTCATTGCCAGATCCCACAGCCCACATAGGAGTTACCTAAACTGCAGGAACCATAGAGTCGGCTAACCCGACCGCAACACGACAGGACAACATATTGGAGGCAAAGTGACGTTGACACTACCCGGAAACAGCTGGCGTTCTGGAACCAGGCTGGGCAAGAGGGAGTACCCATGCCAAAGACACTGCTGGGAAACAGCTGGCGGTGCTGGAACCCAGGGTAAATACTAAAAAGAGAGTGGAGCCAGAGGCCTAATTGGAGTAACTTTAAAATCAGTAGTAGACTAGTAGTGTGAATGTGGACAGAGCAGGAGAAATTGCCGTACACACAGCAGGGGAACAGCTGACGTTACTGAACCCCAATAACACGGCAGCAAGTGTTGACTGTGCAGACGGCACTTCTGAGTGCCAACTGGCGGTGTTGGAGCTCAGGGATAATACTGAAAACAGAGGAGCCAGAGGTGTAATTGGAGCAACTTTAAAATCTGCAGTAGTGTGAATGTGGACAGAGCAGGAGAAATTGCCGTACGCACAGCAGGGGAACAGCTGACGTTACTGAACCCCAATAACACGGCAGCAAGTGTTGACTGTGCAGACGGCACTTCTGAGCGCCAACTGGCGGTGTTGGAGCTCAGGGATAATACTGAAAACAGAGGAGCCAGAGGCGTAATTGGAGCAACTTTAAAATCTGTAGTAGTGTGAATGTGGACAGAGCAGGAGAAATTGCCGTACGCACAGCAGGGGAACAGCTGACATTACTGAACCCCAATAACACGGCAGCAAGTGTTGACTGTGCAGACGGCACTTCTGAGCGCCAACTGGCCATGTTGGAGCTCAGGGATAATACTGAAAACAGAGGAGCCAGAGGTGTAATTGGAGCAACTTTATAATCTGTAGTAGTGTGAATGTGGACAGAGCAGGAGAAATTGCCGTACGCACAGCAGGGGAACAGCTGACGTTACTGAACCCCAGTAACATGGCAGCAAGTGTTGACTGTGCAGACGGCACTTCTGAGCGCCAACTGGCGGTGTTGGAGCTCAGGGATAATGCTGAAAACAGAGGAGCCAGAGGCGTAATTGGAGCAACTTTAAAATCTGTAGTAGTGTGAATGTGGACAGAGCAGGAGAAATTGCCGTACGCACAGCAGGGGAACAGCTGACGTTACTGAACCCCAATAACATGGCAGCAAGTGTTGACTGTGCAGACGGCACTTCTGAGCGCCAACTGGCGGTGTTGGAGCTCAGGGATAATACTGAAAACAGAGGAGCCAGTGGTGTAATTGGAGCAACTTTAAAATCTGTAGTAGTGTGAATGTGGACAGAGCAGGAGAAATTGCAGTACACACATCAGGGGAACAGCTGACGTTACTGAACCCCAATAACACGGCAGCAAGTGTTGACTGTGCAGACGGCACTTCTGAGCGCCAACTGGCGGTGTTGGAGCTCAGGGATAATACTGAAAACAGAGGAGCCAGAGGCGTAATTGGAGCAACTTTAAAATCTGTAGTAGTGTGAATGTGGACAGAGCAGGAGAAATTGCCGTACGCACAGCACAGGAACAGCTGACGTTACTGAACCCCAATAACACGGCAACAAGTGTTGACTGTGCAGACGGCACTTCTGACCGCCAACTGGCGGTGTTGGAGCTCAGGGATAATACTGAAAACAGAGGAGCCAGAGGTGTAATTGGAGCAACTTTAAAATCTGTAGTAGTGTGAATGTGGACAGAGCAGGAGAAATTGCCGTACACACTGCTGGAAATCAGCTGATGTTACTGAACCCCAATAACACTGGAGCAAGCATTGACTGTGCAGACGGCACTTCTGAGCAGCAACTAGTGGTTTTGGAGCCCAGGGTAAATACTAAAAACAGAAGAGCCAGAGGTGTAATTGGAGCAAGTTTTAAATTTTAGTACAGTGGATGTGGACAGAGCAGGAGTATTTGCCGGACACAGAGCTGGGGATCAGCTGACGTTACTGAACCCCAATATCACTGGAGCAAGCGTTGACTGTGCAGACGGCACTTCTGAGCAGCAACTAGCGGTGTTAGAGCCCAGGGTAAATACTAAAAACAGAGGAGCCAGAGGTGTAATTGGAGCAAGTCTTAAATTAGTAGTATAGTGGATGAGGACAGAGCAGGAGAATTTGCCGGACACACAGCTGGGGATCAGCTGACGTTACTGAACCCCAATAACACTGGAGCAAGCGTTGACTGTGCAGACGGCACTTCTGAGCAGCAATTAGCGGTGTTGGAGCTCAGGGATTACAGTTCAGGTGGTAGAAACATGAACACAACAGGAGACCTGGATACTGTTGCCAACCAATTATTTATTCTGGAAGAGGACTGGCAAATTCATGCAAGATCCAGGCCTTGTTCATTTTCAGAAAAGTAAGCCGGTCAACGTTATCGGAGGATAGGCGCATGCGACGGTCTGTTAGTACACCACCTGCGGCACTAAAGACGCGTTCCGATAATACACTAGCAGCAGGGCAAGCCAGCACCTCCAATGCATACTGGCTAAGCTCTGGCCATGTATCCAGCTTAGAGACCCAAAACTTGAAGGGGGAAGAGCCGTCTGGGAGTACACTGAGAGGGCAAGACATGTAGTCTGTCACCATCTGACGAAAACGTTGCCTCCTGCTGACTGGAGCCGTCTGTGATGGTGTAGACATTTGTGGCGGCGGGGACACAAAACTTTGCCACATTTGGGCCCTACTGGTCTTGCCTTCTGCTGAGGCGCTGCTTCTGCTCCCTCTTTGTGCAGAGCTTCCTCCACTGCCTCGACGCACTGAGCTGCTTTGTAAAGCACTAGCAGCACTGCTCTCGGTTGGAATGGAGAACATGATGGAATGCACCAGTGCGTCTTGGTACTCCCGCATTTTACGCTCCCGGTTCAATGGTGTTATGAGGCTTTGAAAGTTGTCCCAGTAGCGAGGATCTAGGAAGGTGGACACCCAATAATCAGCCGTGTTGAGAATGTGGGCAATGCGGCGGTCGTTTCTCAGGCACTGCAGCATGAAATCAACCATGTGCTGCAGACTGCCAACTGGCCAAGAAACGCTGTCCCCTGCTTGAGGCGTGATCTCTGCCTGCTCTGCATCACCCCACCCTCGCTCTAGATACTGACTACTAGAGCATTGTGTACCTCCCTCCTCTGGACAGATGTCTTCCTCCTCCATTGACTCCTCCTCATCCTCCTCACAAAGTGTCCCCTGCCTAGGCCTTTGTGAGGAACCATGTTGCGCAGACTGTACAGAAGCAGATGACATTTGTGACTCCTCATCCTCCACCTCTTCCAAAACCTCCTCCCTTAGTGCTTGCAGTGTTTTTTCAAGCAGGCAGAAGATAAGGGGGATAGTCATGCTGACTAGTGCATCATCTGCACTCGCCATCCGCGTGGAATAATCGAAGGCACGCAAAGTGTGGCAAATGTCCTTCATAGAGGCCCACTCAGTGGTGGTGAAGTGTGAACGGCGCGCACTGCGACTTGTTTGCGCCTGCTAGCTGGTACTCCATCACTGCTACCTGCTGCTCACACAACCTCTCCAACATATATAACGTTGAATTCCACCTGGTGGGTAGGTCACATATGATGCGATGTTCCGGAAGACGTAATCGGCGCTGCAGAGCTGCAATGCGCGATCTTGCGTTGCTGGAACGCTGCAAGTGAGTGCACTCTATGCGGACCTTGTGAAGCAGTGCATCAAGATCCGGATAGTCCCTCAAAAAACTCTGCATGACCAAGTTGAGCACATGTGCCAGACATGGGATGTGAGTGAGGTTGCCTAGGCCCAGAGCTACCACCAGATTTCGACCATTGTCACACACTACCATGCCTGGCTGGGGATTCGCTGGCACAAACCACACGTCGCTCTGCTGCTTGATGGCATTCTAGAACTCCTGCGCTGTGTGGCTTCGATTCCCTAAATAAATTAATTTTAATACGGCCTGTTGACGTTTGGCCACGGCTGTGCTCATATCGGTCATCATAACAGGTAACCATTCACGGGTCGAGGTGGAGGTAGACCGTGACGGCTCCTGCAGTGCTGATTCAGAGAAGCCTGACCAATAAGGCGGATGAGCTGCAGGCGCTTATATCGGAGGAGAGGTATGACATCGTAGGTATAACAGAGACTTGGCTAGACGATAGCTACGACTGGGCGGTAAATTTATTAGATTATAGTTTATTTAGAAGGGACCGGAAACAGGGGAAAGGCGGAGGAGTCTGCTTATATGTAAAGTCATGTCTAAAACCCAGACTAAGGGAAGATATAG
Source organism: Phyllobates terribilis (assembly GCF_046119375.1). Taxonomy (NCBI): domain Eukaryota; kingdom Metazoa; phylum Chordata; class Amphibia; order Anura; family Dendrobatidae; genus Phyllobates; species Phyllobates terribilis. The sequence continues at coordinate 452,950,205 of NW_027362763.1, read as the reverse complement.
GAGAGGGAGAAGAGGGGGTCGAGTCCATGTGGGTAGAGATAGAAGGAACTAAAAATAATAATAAAATATTACTGGGGGTCTGCTATAAGCCACCCAATATAACAGAGGAGAATGAGAATCTGCTATTAGGACAAATAGACAAAGTAGCAAAACATAATGAAGTGATTGTAATGGGGGATTTCAACTACCCGGATATTGACTGGGAAACAGAAACCTGTAGATCTCAGAAAGGAAAAAGGTTCTTGACAAATATTAAGGATAATTATCTCTCCCAACTAGAGATGAGCGTTGTTCTACTCGAACTGTTCGCCAATCTCAAATTCGAGCTGTTTTGGGCGGTGTTCGAGCCGGTCGGCGAACACGAACAATTTGAGAAAAATTCGGCTGTTCGAGGTTATGTTCGATAACTGTTCGTGCACCAAAATCATAACTGGATTTTTTCTCAGTAATGATGAAAATTAATGTTAATACGCAGTTTGAGTGTACAGCGGGGCGGGGGGAGGGGCAGGGGATGGATCTCTGCAGGAACAATGAAGATCTCCATTTTTTTTTCTCTTTCCCGCATTTGCAGTGGGGAGGTGCAATCTGTCAGCCTATCAGCAGCGCACACACGGAGCGAAGTGCTTTTTTTCACACAAGCAAGGGCATGTGTGATTGGCAGTGTATGTCACATGTCCTTGCCCTATAAGACCAAGCCATTTTCCCCGTCGCCACCATTTTCTCACTGCTGCAGCTGCGTGTTAGACGGCACCGCTGTTGCTCTGTGCGCTATACCTTGTTAATTTCAAGCCAATTTTCGCACAAATATACAGATAGCTTGGGAGTAGGGAATAGTTGTGATTGCAGTCCTTTTAAGGACTAGGTTACAGCATTTCCTACGACTTTTATCAGGCAGGTCTGTGCTCTTAAATAGATAGATTGTGGGAGTAAAGACTAATTGTAATTGGAGTCCTTTTCAGGACTAGGTTACATCAGTTCCTATCAGTTTTTGCCAGGCAGGTCTGTGCCAGTGCTGTGCAAGTTTTTTTCACAGCATTTGGCTGAATCTAGCAAAGCTAATCCTTTTTGGCCTATTGCAGAGTGTGTTAGTCAGTGGAGTAGCCTATCTGTGTTGCAAGATATACCACCTGTGTATAGAATACCAATTTTTTTACTGCACCTAGTGAAGTAAAATCTTTTGGGCATAGCATCATTCTATTAGTCCATCTATACTGACCTCCATCAGGTTGCAAACTGAATATAATTTTTTTCTGCATCTAGCTCTGAAAAAATATTTGGGCTTCTAGCAGTGTGTGGGACTTGGTCTATTAGTCCATCTATACTGACCTCCATCAGGTTGCAAATTAAAAATAATTTTTTTCTTCATTTAGCTCTGAAAAAATATTTGGGCTTCTAGCAGTGTGTGGGACTTGTTCTATTAGTCCTTCTATACTGACCTCCAGCAGGTTGCAAATTGAATATAATTTTTTTCTGCATCTAGCTCTGAAAAAATATTTGGGCTTCTAGCGGTGTGTGGGACTTGGTCTATTAGTCCATCTATACTGACCTCCATCAGGTTGCAAATTAAAAATAATTTTTTTCTGCATCTAGCTCTGAAAAAATATTTGGGCTTCTAGCAGTGTGTGGGACTTGGTCTATTAGTCCATCTATACTGACCTCCATCAGGTTGCAAATTAAAAATAATTTTTTTCTTCATTTATCTCTGAAAAAATATTTGGGCTTCTAGCAGCGTGTGGGACTTGTTCTATTAGTCCATCTATACTGACCTCTATCAGGTTGCAAATTAAAAATAATTTTTTTCTGCATCTAGCTCTGAAAAAATATTTGGGCTTCTAGCAGTGTGTGGGACTTGGTCTATTAGTCCATCTATACTGACCTCCATCAGGTTGCAAATTAAAAATAATTTTTTTCTGCATCTAGCTCTGAAAAAATATTTGGGCTTCTAGCAGTGTGTGGGACTTGGTCTATTAGTCCATCTATACTGACCTCCATCAGGTTGCAAATTGAATAAAAAAATTTTCTGCATCTAGCTCTGAAAAAATATTTGGGCTTCTAGCGGTGTGTGGGACTTGGTCTATTAGTCCATCTATACTGACCTCCATCAGGTTGCAAATTAAAAATAATTTTTTTCTGCATCTAGCTCTGAAAAAATATTTGGGCTTCTAGCAGTGTGTGGGACTTGGTCTATTAGTCCATCTATACTGACCTCCATCAGGTTGCAAATTAAAAATAATTTTTTTCTTCATTTAGCTCTGAAAAAATATTTGGGCTTCTAGCAGTGTGTGGGACTTGTTCTATTAGTCCTTCTATACTGACGTCCAGCAGGTTGCAAATTGAATATAATTTTTTTCTGCATCTAGCTCTGAAAAAATATTTGGGCTTCTAGCGGTGTGTGGGACTTGGTCTATTAGTCCATCTATACTGACCTCCATCAGGTTGCAAATTAAAAATAATTTTTTTCTGCATCTAACCCAGCCAATAGTTTTGGCCTAATACCACAGTTTGGCCACTCAGCTCTGCTCGGTTACCATCCATTGTTTTTTTGTGCAAACAACTCCAGAGTTGTGAATTAGTTAACCACCAAAATGAGTGGAAAAAGGCCTGCTGCTGGTGGAAAGGGGAATAGGCGTGTTGGGAAGGGGAAAAAAGGTTGTGTCCGTGGGGTAGGTGCAGAAGAAAGACCATCTTCCAGCCAAACTAAAATGTCTACTTCTTTTAGCGGACAATGTGATAAGATCCCTTTCTTACGGCCACGCCAATCGCTACAAATTCCAGATGAGGCACAAAAACAGCAGGTGCTTCAACGGATATCAAGTGCTCCTTTAAGTTGGCTCTCCTCCACATCAACTTCAACATCACAAATACTCCAGTCCTCAAAGGTGTCACCCAAATCGCACTTGCTTCCTCACAGCTCCCAAATCTCCAGCTGCCCGTCTGAGTATGAGGTAGAACAGATGGTTGAGTCTGCAGAGCTGTTTACTCATACTATAGCCTGGGAATCAGAGGTCGACTCCAGCGCTTCTGTGAATCCAGACGAGGAAATGATCTGCACTGATGCCCAGAATCTTTATGAGTCGGATCCAGGACCAGACGCAGAAGGTTCTGACCATAATGTAGACCCTCATTCCCAAACTGTAACTCCTGTTGGTGGAGACAATGAGGAAGACGATGATAAGACTCAAATACCTGATTGGAGCGACAACTTTAGTTTTTTGTCAGGGCAGGAACAGGTTGGCTCTGAGGACGACGGGTGTGATAACGCACAGGGTGATGATGATGAGGTCGGAGATCCCACTTACTGTCAACCCACAGTCAGCCAAGAGATGAGGTCAGCAGAGGAGGTGGAGGAAGATGCTAGTGACGACGAGGTCAGGTTGCGCCTTCCTGGACAGAGACGTAGTACTGGAAGCACGTCAACAACTGCATCCTCAAACACAACTCTGCCTCTCACCACAAGTCGTGGTGGCTCTTCAGGTCGCATGGGTGCTAAGCCTTGCATAGCCTGGGCATTTTTTCAGATCGATAAAGATGACCCAACTCGTGTTATCTGTAACATTTGTCAGCAAAAGCTAAGTAGAGGCCAAAAAATACATAGTTTGAGTACTTCATGCATGAACCGGCACATGGACATGAAGCATAAGTTGCAGTGGGAAGCTCAGTGTGCTACAATGCGGTCTAGCCGGCCGGGCCAACCACCGTCTGCCATATCTTGTGCATCCGCGGCCTCTTCATCCTCTGTGACTGGGGGGACAGCAGTCACACCTGTTTTGGGGCGCAGACCTGCCACCTCTTTACCCGCAACAGCCAGCGTGATTGGCAGGTCATCATTTTCTTTGGAGGTGGTAACACCAGCTGGTCTTGAGCGCTGTCCGACATCGATAGCACCACCTTTGGATCAAGGCAACCTAACATGTCCGCCTGCATCTTCCTCACAGACCGGCAGTTTGCCGGGGACACCCTTATCAACCCCGTCTAAGCACAATAGCCAGCCCTCGGTCCCTCAGATGTGGACAAGTAAAAGACCATTTCCTCCTAGCCATGAGAAAGCTAAGAGGTTGAATTTCACCATCTGCAAGCTCTTGGCTACAGAAATGCTGCCTTTCCGCCTGGTGGACACAGAGGATTTTCGAGACCTTATGTCCGTCGCAGTGCCCCAGTACCAGATGCCCAGTCGGCACTACTTCTCAAAGAAAGGTGTGCCTGCGCTCCACCAGCATGTCGCACACAACATCACCGCTTCTTTGAGAAACTCTGTGTGTGACAGGGTGCATTTCACCACAGACACTTGGACGAGTAGGCATGGACAGGGGCGTTACATGTCGCTGACTGGGCACTGGGTAACTATGGTGACAGCAGGACAAGGGGCTGCTGTCCAAGTCTTGCCGTCCCCACGAGTTGTGCGTCAATCCTCTTTATGTCATTTTTCCTCCACTGCTTCTGCCTCCTCAACCTCCTCTCGGTCTTCCACCTGCACCCAAAGCCTGTCTGGTCATGCCACAAGCTTTCTAACTGCGCAGAAGGGATCCTGCACACCTCCTTACTATGCTGGCAGTAGGGCTCAACGTCATCAGGCGGTTTTTACATTGAAATGTCTGGGAAATGTGAGTCACACAGCTGAGGAGTTGTGGTCAGCTCTGGAGAACCAATTTCATGAATGGTTGTCTCCACTGGACCTGAAACCAGGGAAGGCCGTGTGCGACAATGCTGCAAACCTGGGTGCGGCCCTTCGCCGGGGCAATGTCACACACGTGCCTTGTATGGCTCACGTGTTGAACCTGGTTGTCCAGCAATTTTTAGCCCACTATCCCAGACTAGATGGCCTTCTGCAGAGGGCACGGTCGCTGTGTGCTCACTTCCGCCGTTCGCATCCCGCAGCTCAGCGACTTACATCTCTACAGAAGTCGTTGGGCCTGCCACTTCACCGGCTAAAATGCGATGTGCCTACCCGGTGGAATTCAACTCTGCACATGTTGCAGCGACTGTGGCAGCACCGACAAGCCCTGGTGCGATACGTTCTGACGTATAGCCTGAGCCAACGAGATTCAGAGGTGGGGCAAATCACGCTGGAGGAGTGGTCTCAGATCAGGGACCTATGCACCCTTCTGCACAGTTTTGAAATGGCGACGAAGATGTTTAGTGCTGACGATGCCATTATCAGCATGACTATTCCGGTGATTTACATGCTGGAGCACATGTTAAACAGAATTCGGAGTCAGGTGGTGGCACAAGAGGAGGTGGAGGAAGTAGAGGAGGAGGAGTTGTATGCGGAAGGGCTAACATCTGCAAGGTCCAGACGGTCGGCAGCACCAGGGCGGCAGGCATGTGAGGGTGGGGGAGATGATTTTACCAGGGCGCATGGTAGCAGCCAAACTAGTGAGGAAGGTGCAGGAGCCCAGGAAGAAGTGGAGGACGAACTGATGGAAGACTCATCAGATGAGGGAGACCTTGATCACATTTCTGTTGTGCGAGGTTGGGGGGAGAGGACAGAGGAAGGAAGCATGATTGTTACCTCGCCACCAACACAACAGGGACTTGGTGCTCCTGGATGCGCAACACACATGAGTGCCTTCTTGCTGCACTACCTGCAACATGACCCTCGAATTGTGAGAATTAGAAATAATCCTGACTACTGGGTTGCCACACTGTTAGATCCCCGGTACAAAAGTAAATTTGCAGAAATTATTCCTGCCATAGAAAGGGATGCACGCATGCAGGAGTATCAGCAGAGACTGTTGCAGAATCTTACATGTGCTTTTCCACAAAATACCAGTGGTGCACGTAGTGAATCTCACAGTTCCAACTTGCCAACCGTGGGACCGTCAAGTGTTCAGCACTCAAACCGTAACAGAACCACAGTATCTGCTGGTAACATCAATTTTGCGGAATCATTTCACCACTTTTTTAGCCCATCCTTTGCAAGGCCACAGGAGACAAGAAGTCTGACACATAGTCAACGCCTAGAGACGATGGTACAGGAGTATCTCCAAGTAAACATTGAAGCCACGACTGTGTCACTGGACCCTTGCTCTTTTTGGGCTTCCAATCTGGATAAATGGCCGGAGCTAGCCACTTACGCCTTGGAGATCTTGTCATGCCCCGCAGCCAGCGTTCTGTCTGAACGTGTGTTCAGCGCTGCTGGTGGTGTGCTGACAGATAAGCGCACGCGGCTCTCCACTGATAATGTAGACAGACTCACGTTCATAAAGATGAACAAATCATGGATCCGAAACGACTTTTCTACCCCTGTGTCATCCTGGGGAGAGTAAAAGCTTGATGATTGGTTAAAATCACCCTACCAACCGTTTTAAGCTTTCAAATTACTAATCATGTTTATCTGTATCTTGACTGGAAAATAATTTGGGCTTTGTAGCAGTGTGCAGCACTGATCCTATTAGGCCATCTATAATAAGCTTCACCAGATTTAAAATTAAAAATAATTTTTAGCTGCATCTAGCCCGGAAAATAATTTTGGGGCTCCGAGATGCGCAAGACACATAAGTGCCTTCTTGCTGCACTACCTGCAGCATGACCCTCATATTGTCAGAATTCGAAGTAATCATGACTACTGGGTTGCCACACTCTTAGATCCCCAAACTTTTCGATCAACCTTTTCATTTTAATAAAGACCAAAAAAATGGTCATTTTTGAAATTATAAGCATTAGCAGGTTGTTAGAAACTGAAATCAAACAGTTTTCAACTCAAAACTTTATTCTAGGTGATGTTACATTTTCACATAGGACCCCTTGTTCGAAAGGAGCTTCTGAACTCTCTCGTCCATTGAATTTGTCAGGTTTTGGATGGTTTCTGCTTCAATTGTTTTGCATGAGGACAGAATACCCTCCCAGAGCTGTTGCTTAGATGTGAACTGCCTCCCGCCATCATAGACACTCCTTTTAATGATGCTCCAAAGGTTCTGAATGGGGTAGAGGTCAGGGGAGCATGGGGGTCACACCATAAGTTTGTCCCCTTTTATGCCCATATCAGCCAGAGATGCAGATGTTTTATGTGCAGCATGAGATGGTGCATTATCATGCAGAAAAATGATCTTGCTGTGAAATACACGGTTCTTCTTCTTGAACCATGGCAGGAAGTGCTGTTTGAGAAAATCCACATACATTATGGAGTTCATCTTTAGCGCCTTCAGGGATCCTAAAGGGGCCGACAATCTCTCTCCCCATGATTCCAGCCCAAAACATTACTCCACCTCCTCCTTGTTGGCGCTGTAGCCGTGTTTGCGTGGGGTGTCCATCAACCAGCCATCCTCCACTCCATTCATCTGGACCATCGAGCGCTGCACGGCACTCATCCGTGAACAAAACAGTTTTGAAATCAGTCTTCATGTAATGTTTGGCCCACTGGAGCCGTTTCTGCTTGTGTGAAGTGGATAGAGGAGGTCGACAGGATGGCGTATGCACAGCTGCAAACCTCTGAAGGACCCTGCATCTTGTTGTTCGGGGGACGTTGGAGGCACAAGCAGCTTCAAAAACTTGTCTGCTGCTATGACAAGGCTTTTTTGCCGCTGCTCTTTCAACCTGACGTAATTGCCTGTAGGAAAGAGTCCTCAATTTGCCCTTATCAGCACGCACACGTGTGTACTGTGAATCAGCTACATACTTCTTGATTGCCAAGACACTTCATCCTGATCATCGCACAATGTTGATTGTAGTCATGCCTTGACCTATACACTCCACAATTTGTTGCTTCTCAGCAGCCGACACATCCTTTTTCTTTCCCATTTTGGCAGAAAATGTAGGCTGCTTAATAATGTGAGAGAGCCTTCTTAAGTAGTCTTGCCTTTCATTGGACACACCTGCCAAACTAATTAGCACAGGTGTCTGCAATTGCTTACAGTGATATAAAGAGCCCTGACACACATCACCATCAATGAGTTTAACTGACAAACAAACAAATTCTTCCCTTATCACTCCTAAACACTTTTTGCATAATAATTTGGAACGCGGTGTACATGTGCTTTTCCACAAAACACCAGTGGTTCACGTAGTGAATCTTACAGTTCTAACTTGCCAACCGTGGTCTGTATGGAATTGTTCAATAAAGGGCCCAAAATTAAGATAACATAGATGGGAGAGGTCTCTATGAATAGGAATTCCTAAGTATTTGATACCCTGTGAGGGCCAGGCAAAGGGAAAGTTGGACTGGATGGAATCCTATATGGATTTAGGGAGGGAGACATCGAGGGCCTCAGACTTCGCTGCATTGATTTTAAAATTTTACCATGTAACAAAGTGATCTATTTCAGCCATAACAGCAGGGATGGATATATGTGATTGAGTGATATATACTAGGACATCATCAGCAAATAGAGAGCACTTGTACTCGGTGCCTCCCACCTCAATCCACCTAATATTGGGGTTATGGCGAATTGATGAGAGCAGGTGCTCCGTCACTAGGATGTATAAGAGAGGGGACAGAGGACATCCCTGCCTTGTCCCATTGGTGATTGTGAAAGGTGATGAAAATGTTCTGACGCACCCCCTGGGCCTTGGGACACCCGGAGCCGGACCCTTTTTGGTGGATGCTGGTGGTTGTAGTCTTCGTGGCGGCGATCCGGTTCCGTGGCTCAGGGCGGTCAAACCAGTGGCGGAACTATTTATGTGGTTTTGATGTTTAAATGTCCGACTACGCCACCCGTGGATTGCGGTCAGAGTGAACCGCCGCTACAGGGCAGACCGCTAAGGCTGATGTTGTGGGTGCAGCAGAGCGTAGCATAACTCCCCACGGGAGGAGTATAGCCTCAGGGCAGTGTATGCGGAGGTTGGGGGTGATGGTGCAGGGCAGCAGCAGTAACGACACGGAGTCAGTGATGCAGTTCAGGGCCTTTACTCACAGTTCTTATTATCCAGACCACGTCTGCAGGTAACGGCTGCCCACGTCGTACTGTGCTCACCAGGTGAGGGGCTCAGACAACTCCCAGATAACTTTGGAGCGCTTCACAGGACCCCCTTTGTGTGTCCTTTGTCTGGCCTTTCTTACCAACACTTCTGTCCGGCTGCCTCGGGCCTCCTCTTGGTAAACTTGGCGCCAGTTTCCCTGACCCTATGTGGTGCCTTCCTAGTGGGTGGAGCAAGGGGCTGCGCCACATAAAATGTCAGAGCCTCCGGTTTCTAGCTGAGGGTCGTTTCCTGCCTCCACTAGTTCGGGGACCGGTCTCCCCCTTTGGCCTGACCCCTCCACGCAGGTGGATTCGGGCGTGCGGTGGCACTCGCCCGTCCGCACCCCTGGGATCCCTTCATTCCTCGTTCCTGGAGCCTTCTCCGCTCCTCTTCCTTCCTTCTCCCTCTTGCAGGCCTGGGCCTCTGTTACTAGGCCCGCCTCCGGAGCAGAGCTCATGCAGAGCCCCTGCTCCCTGACACTTCTGCTCAGACTTCTCTGCACTGAACTAAGATGGTGCCCACCTTTTATACTCCCTTCTCAATGCACCCAGGAACTGCTTCCTCCCTGCTCCTGCACTGCAGGGTTCCCCTTCCTCAGTGTTCCCTCCCCCCACTCCAGCCAGGGACAGGGACTGTCGTGCCCATCTCAGGGGCATATTGGTCGCCCTGCCCCACGGCAATGTGGTGTAATGCATGCAGGTGTCGGGTCCTGATCCACACTCCATCCTTATCTGAGAGTGAGATATCACACCTCTGGGTGAGGTGCAATACGTCTGTAGCAACCGAGCCCTCGGTGCTACAGTTCCATTTATCTTCAGCCTAGGTGACGTATTGTGATACAGGGCCGTGATTTTGGCTATAAAAGGGTCCCCTAGACCCCTACCCCAAGCTTTTTAAGAGAATCATATATGGCGTGCCAGGAGACTCTATGGAATGCTTTCTCAGCATCCAACGAGAGTATCTACTTACAAATTTTTAACTGCATCTAGCCCAGGAAATACTTTGTGCCTAGTAGCAGTGTCTGCTAGTCAGCGGATTATCCCGGCTGTTAAGCAAGCTACACCACCTGTAGTTTGGACACTTAATTTTTTCAAAGGAAATGCTTCGGGACCACGGGATACTTAGTGAAGAGCATCAGGAGGCACCCCAAGGCATAGGGGCTGGGACTGGCACTAGGATGCCTTGCGGTGGACAGCCGAGCTCGATCCTTATAAAAGCTTTTTAACTGCAGCAGCTTTAGTGGACGCTACTGGAGCTGGAATTACGCGGCTGCTGGCATGAGACTTGCCCTCCAATAGATCCTTGTAAATGGATTTAAAGTGTATTCATTCAAATTAGAGGGACAATTTAAATTAAAAAGCTTAGAGCTGCCTCCACCACAGGGGGGCTCTCTCGACCCACCAGCGGACAGGCACCAGTATTGGGAGAGGGGGGCTGGCCGTCAGGGTTCACCGCGGCTCTGGCACAAACCCGGCGACACGGAGGTGGCACGGGCAGGAGCGGACTGGCCGTCTCGGCTTCTCACTTTTTGGATTTTAGAAGGGCATGACATGCCTATATCTGTGTCTCCCCCTCCTTTTACTCCTCCTCCTCTTTTATTTTCGCATGACTATATGTACTTGTCACTTTTCCATGTGTTAGTTGTGTCTTCTGAGCAGTTTGTCAGCTTTTGGACACCTTTGAACGTGTTTTCTATGTGTTTCTATGTGTTTTTGTTTGCCTGCCATTGGTTTTAACGGTGTTCGAAGGTGTTCGACGAACAGTTCGACGAACAGTTCGGCGAACACACGGGTGTTCGACGAACCGAACTGAACTCGAACACTACGGGGGTGGCTCAACACTACTCCCAACTAGTGCAGGAACCAACGAGAGGGAAGGCCGTGTTGGACTTAATATTGACTAATAGGCCTGATAGAATAACTGAGGTACAGATAGGGGGGCACCTAGGTAATAGCGACCATAATATTATCGACTTCAAAATGCCCTTCAGTAGGGTTATCAATAAGGGAACAACAAAAACATTAAACTTTAGGAGGGCGAAGTTTGATCAGCTGAAAGAAAGCCTTCAGCTGGGACAAAGTTCTTAATCAAAGGAATACGAATAGTAAACGGGAAACCTTCAAAAGAATTCTGAATACTCAGTGCGAGAGATATATACCGTATGGGAATAAAAGGGCCAGAAATAAGAGGAAACCAATATGGTTGAACAAGAACGTAAAAGGGGCGTTAAATAGCAAAAAAGAGGCATTCAAGAGATTAAAACAGGAAAACAGTAAGGAGGCACTAATGTGTTACAAGGAAAAAACGAGAACCTGTAAAAAACAAATAAAAATAGCGAAGGAGGAAACAGAGAGACGTATTGCTAGGGAAAGTAGATCAAATCCCAAACTGTTCTTTACGTATCTAAATAGTAAAAGGATTAAATTGGATAATATTGGACCGATAAAAAGTGAGGAAGGCAAAATCATAGAGAAAGATGAGGATAAAACTAATCTATTAAATAATTTTTTTTCGACAACTTTCACAAAGGAAATCGAACTAACAGGAGAAATGAGAAGTGACAAACTTAATCCTCCACTAAGTATGACAAATCTAACCCAAGCTGGAGTACAGAAATGCCTCAGTAACATTAAAATAAACAAATCACCAGGACCTGATGGCATACACCCACGGGTACTAAGGGAACTAAGTAATGTGATAGACAGACCATTATATCTTATGTTTAAGGACTCTGTTGAGACTGGGTCTGTGCCCCTTGATTGGCGACAGGCGAATGTAGTGCCAATATTCAAAAAGGGAGCGAAAAGTGACGCCGGAAACTATCGGCCGGTGAGTCTGACGTCCGTTGTGGGCAAAATTTTTGAAAGCTTCATTAAAGAGGCAATTACGGAGCATCTTGATGCTAATAATCTTTTAATCCCGAACCAACATGGATTCATGAGGAATCGCTCCTGCCAAACAAACCTGATTGACTTCTACGAGGAGGTTAGCTCTCGAGTAGATCAGGGGGAACCAGTGGATGTCGTGTATCTCGACTTCTCAAAAGCGTTCGATAGCGTGCCACAAAATAGGTTGGTATACAAAATGAGAATGATGGGGCTGGGGGAAAATGTCTGCAAGTGGGTAGCTAACTGGCTAAAGGATAGAAGGCAGAGGGTGGTTATAAATGGAATATACTCAGATTGGGTAAGCGTCACTAGTGGGGTACCACAGGGGTCTGTACTAGGCCCAATGTTATTTAATATCTTTATTAACGACATAGTCAACGGGATAAATAGTAAAATATCAATATTTGCAGATGACACAAAGTTATGTAAAACAATTAATACAAAAGAGGACAGTGCAGACCTACAGAGGGATTTGGATAAGCTGGGTAGGTGGAGCATTAAATGGCAAATGAGGCTTAACGAGGAGAAATGTAAGGTCATACATATGGGAAGGAAAAATGGAAGTCACCAGTACTCACTGAATGGGAAATCATTGGGGAATTCAGAGATGGAGAAGGACTTGGGCATCTTGATTGATAGCAAACTAAATTGGAGTGCCCAAAGTCAGGCTGCTGCTGTAAGGGCAAACAGGGTAATGGGATGTATCAGAAGAGGTATAGCTGCAAAGGATGAGAACATTGTTCTTCCACTGTACAAAGCACTGGTCAGACCACACTTGGAATACTGTGCTCAGTTATGGGCCCCAATATATAGAAAGGATATAAATGAGCTTGAAAAGGTACAAAGGAGGGCAACAAAATTAATAAAGGGAATGGAGGGACTGCAATACCCAGAGAGGTTGGCAAAACTAGAACTATTCAGCCTGGAAAAGAGAAGGTTGAGGGGGGACATAATAAATGTGTACAAATATGTTAGGGGACAGTATAGAGATCTTGCCCGGGATTTGTTCAAAAGGAGGGATATTACGGTAACAAGAGGGCACTCACTAAGACTGGAAGAGAAAAGGTTTCAGCACCAGCATAGGAAGGGGTTCTTTACGGTAAGAGCAGTGAGAATATGGAATTCACTGAGTGAGGAGACGGTAATGTCGGATTCACTACACCAGTTCAAGCGGGGACTGGATGCATTTCTAGATACCAGGCAGATTTCAGCATATACTTAAAAATAAAATAAAATAGTAGGTTGATACAGGGATTTATTCTGACTGCTGGTTTCAGAGTCGGGAGGGAATTTTTCCTCAGGTGAAGATTGGCCAAATCATTTGGGGTTTTTGCCCTCCTCTGGATCAACTTTAGCAATTACAGAACTAACAGGTCGAACTTGATGGACGCAAGTCTTTATTCGGCTTTACAAACTATGTTACTATGTTACTATGAGGAGGAGTCAATGTGTACAGACTGGATTCCTGCAATCCTTGGAGTTAGCAGAACACGTACAGCGCCACTCTCAAGATCTGTACCCAGCTCCACAACATTTACCACAATGGGCCGTGAGGGAAAGGTATCGTCCCTGTCCATGCTTACTGGTCCACGCATTGGTGGTCAGGTGGACCTTGCTACTGACGGCGTTTCGTAGCGCATGTTTAATTTTCCCTCCACATGCTGTTGCAGGGCAGGGACGGCTTGCCTGCTTTAATAAAAGTGGCTGGGCACGTTGTATTGTGGGACTGCCAATGCCATAAAGTTACGGAAGGTGTCAGTCTCCATCAGCCTGAATAATAGCATTTCAAGGGCCAGTAGTTTTGCAATGCCAGCATTCAGAGCCTGTGCTCAGGGGTGGTTTGCCGAGTATGGGCGCCTTTTCTCCCATGCCTGTGCTAATGATGGCTGTAGACTGGCCTGGGAGTGTGAGGATGACAGGGAAAATGGTGCTGTGGGTGGAATTACACTGTGTCTCTGTACAACAGTGCCAGAGGTTCTTCCATGGCGATCCTGTGAGGAAGCCGAACAAGCTGTGTGTGAGCTGGAGGAAGAGGCTACAACACGAGCTGAAGAGGTGGTAGGTGGCACTGTAGGTTGGCCTAGGTCTTCAGTGTGTTTTTGTAACTCCACCACGTGCTTGGTCCGCACATGTTTCCACATATTTGTGGTATTGAGGTTACTGACACTTTTCTCTCTTTTCACCTTCTGATTACACAGCTTGCATTTGACAAAGCAAATGTCATCTGCAACTGTGTCAAAAAAGGACCAGGCACTGCAAGTCTTGGGAGCGCCCGCTTTGGATTTTGGAAGAGCCATGCTCCTAATGGGTGCCGAAGTGGAGGCTACAGGCAACCAAGTCTGCCCCCTCCCTCTCCCTCCTTTTTGGACCGTTCGGGGAATCTCTTCCACAGAGCTGCTCCCACCACCTTCCTGTCCCTCACGCCATGATGTGTCAAGTACCTCATCATCTACACCACCCTCCTCAAACAACTGCTTCTCCTGGGTAGTCTCGACAGCACAGTACGCACCAGAAAGTGGCACCTGAGTCTCATCATCAAAGGCGTACTGAGGTGTGCTGCTGACCATAGGCACTGTCCCACCTGCCTCTTCAGATTCAGAGAGACAAAACGGTGCACATCACTGCATACTACCTCTTCTTCAAATTCTCGAATTCTGCTTGGCTGGCCCCCTCTTCCAAGCCAAGAGATTCAGAGAACAAAAGTAGAGATGGCTCCTGTCCAGGGCTCTCTGACTGCCTGGGCAATTTGGCAGGTGGTGAAGAGACAGATGGGTGCTCTTCAGTGCTCAGGACCTGAGAGGATCTGGAACTAATTGAAGTCGATGCGTTAGCTGCCATCCATCTGACAACGGCTTCAATTTGGTCCTCCCGCAGCAGTTAGGTACGGCTAGCTCCTACAAAGCTGCACATAAAGGACTGTTCCCTGGTAAAACTGGGTAATGCTGAGTCACTGGTGCCCGCAGCAGGCACAGAATCCCCACATCCTCTCCCTGCAGGCACAGAATCCTCACGTCCTCTCCCTGCAGAAACTCCACGCCCACAACCACGACCACATGCCTTACTCCCTGCCTTCTTCATCTTGGTAGGCTGATAAAGATAGGCAGAAAAGCACTAAGGGCTTAGTGTGCTTATTCCTGAACAGCTGCTAACAGGTATAAGAAACACTAATTTTATAAAGTGTGGACTAGACTTTAATATGAGCTAATGTGGCCTACACAACTGTAAAGTGGAGTGTTTGGTGAACTTTATTTAGGTTTTTTTTGTCACAAAAAGACACTGGATGTGCCCAAAGATGTAATACCGATAGTATCACAAACTTTTTGTAGCTATTACAATGCAGGAAGGTAACCTACAATGCAATAGATGAGGCTACAAAAAATAGGCTAATACTAATCTGGCTGGGGCTGCAGGGCACAATGCTGCAGAACGGCTCCTCTATCTACTCCTATATAGTGTGTTTGGAACCAATGTAGCTGAATACGGATGGAACCACCACACTAATAGGAGAAATCAGGAAAAATAATCAATTAGCAAAAAAGGACAATGTATAAGGCAGTGACGCATGCTGAGCACACTACAACCAGACGTGGCTGAAGCACACACTACAGAGTGAGCTGCACTCACACACAGAGACCTTGCAGACAGGCGTGAACAGTGCAGATGCAGAGCACTGTGCACTAGCGTTGCAAGACAAAAAAAAATTCTCTATCTACTCCTATATAGTGTGTTTGGAACCAATTTAGCTGAATACGGATGGAACCACCACACTAATAGGAGAAATCAGGAAAAATGATCAATTAGCAAAAAAGGACAATGTATGAGGCAGTGACGCATGCTGAGCGCACTACAACTAGACGTGGCTGAAGCACACACTACAGCGTGAGCTGCACTCACACACAGAGACCTTGCAGACAGCCGTGAACAGTGCAGATGCAGAGCACTGTGCACTAGCGCTGCAAGACAAAAAAAAAAATCTCTATCTACTCCTATATAGTGTGTTTGGAGCCAATTTAGCTGAATACGGATGGAACCACCACACTAATAGGAGAAATCAGGAAAAATAATCAATTAGCAAAAAAGAACAATGTATGAGGCAGTGACGCACGCTGAGCACACTACAACCAGACGTGGCTGAAGCAGACACTACAGAGTGAGCTGCACTCACACACAGAGACCTTGCAGTCAGGCGTGAACAGTGCAGATGCAGAGCACTGTGCACTAGCGTTGCAAGACAAAAAAAAATTCTCTATCTACTCCTATATAGTGTGTTTGGAACCAATTTAGCTGAATACGGATGGAACCACCACACTAATAGGATAAATCAGGAAAAATGATCAATTAGCAAAAAAGGACAATGTATGAGGCAGTGACGCACACTGAGCGCACTACAACCAGACGTGGCTGAAGCACACACTACAGCGTGAGCTGCACTCACACACAGAGACCTTGCAGACAGCAGTGAACAGCACAGAGAACTGTGCACTAGCGCTGCAAGGCACAGCGATTTATAAAGTAGCTTGGGTAAAGCAGAATAGAGCAAATAGGTAGCTAAAACTGTCCCTCAGAACAACAGCATCCTATCCCTAACTGAATTCACAGCAGAGTGAGCTCAAAATGGCGGCGATGGATTTTATAGTGCATCATGACATCATTTCAGCAGCCAATCACAGCCATGCCATTAGTTAACATGCCTACATGCCTAACAGGATGTGCCCACACTTCTTAGGATCCTCATTTGCTGAATAAAATGAAACTGGCTCATTGCATTATAGGAACTTCCGATTCCGGTATACGATATTCTAAAAGTATCGGAATTAAGTATCGGAATTCCGATACCGCGAATATCGGCCGATACCCGATATTTCAGCATCGGAATGCTCAACACTATGCATTACTCCAATAGTCTACTATTACATGCATAAATTTGCCACCTGAAAACAGTGATCACTTGTAGGTATTTTCTTTTGGGACGTGATTCTACCTAGATTTTCTTGTCCCATCCTATTTTGTGAAAAGCACATGGAAGCGGGTTTTTCATCTTTAATATAAAAGGTCTTTTATGTTTTTTCCTTTGTCTACTTTAGACACTGTGCACCCTGCGACCATACTGCTTGTTGTTGTTGCATGTTCGTTTCAGGTCGTGAACCTTTGTTTAGCAACTTCACAACCTAGCATTTGTTTCCTTAAATTACATTTCAGTTTGGTTGAGGTCGCTAAGGGAACAATTGTTTAAAATTATCTAACCAAAATTCTTTCAATTCCTTAAGTGAAATTTCTATAAAAAAATTATCAATTCTTTCTAGAATTGTTAAGATTTTTTTGGGTAGGAGAACTGGCATATTAACAGGAAAATCTGTGTTCCCAAATTGGTGAAACTTTTGCACAGCGGATGGTTGCCACCTGCAAGTATGATCAGCTGACCACTATGCGCTTCCTGCAGAGTCAACACTTCTCCACGTGTTCAGGGCAGGATAAAAAAGTAAAAATGATCGGAAAAAGCAAAATTGCTTAAAATTATAAAAACTAAATTATTTTATTTCCAACAGCACAGTTTTCTTTTCCAAATTAAGAATTTTACAAATAACCAACAGCACCATTAACAATATATATGATATGATGGACCAGATGGTTTATCTGCCAATGCAAGAAACTGATGCAAACCAGCAAACAGAATTTCACTGTCTATTTGGCTAAACAACCAGATTCAGTCTTACCTGCACTGTGTTTTTTCCCCAGTAATTATCCAGAGCTCCAATCCCATGGACTTTTGGGTCAACAGATTGGACCAGTGGTAAGAAATGGCCCAGTTTGCTATGAACATACTGTCAATTAAAGCCTCCATTTTAATGTTAGAGAGGACATTTAGTGCGGCCGTTGGCTTTTCTACATTCAAATATCCACCACAAGGATGAAAAACCTAACATTTGTCAAAATGTATTAAGCACGAATCATTGCCAACTTTCATTGATGCTGGGAAATATGTTCTATTGAGGGTACAGGTGACACCCAAAGTGCAGGGGACCCAGTACACTGGGTATGGGTTGGATCCTTCTCGTTGTCACATGGGGGTTGGTGGCCATGCCCAGTGCCTGGTGCTCCAGTGCACTGTAAATGAGGCACACAGCTATGGGTGTGCGGGAATGAATGCTGCTTTTATAACGTTCTCTCACTAAATTGTGGTGGTGATAGCGTTCCCCATGTTGTTAGTGTGGAGAAAGACAGGAGAGTCAGGAGGTAGATGAATGGTAAAACAGATGAACTTTTACTTTAAACACAGCCAACAGGATCACAGCCATAGATGGCAAAATATAACATGTTCAGATTAGTGACGAGCGAGCGTGCTTGCCACAGTTTGGTACTCGCTCGAGCATCACCCTGCTTGACATGCTCGGTGCTCAGCGACTATTTCTGGGCTGCTCGAGCGGGAGCTCAGGTCCCCGCCCTGCATGTTTGGCACTCTTTAGAGAGCCAATGAACATGCAGGGATTGCTTTCCACGCACTGTAATGCCGTAGCCATGTTGGTTGTGGCATTACAGTGATTGGCTTGCCGCATAACTTCATTTGTTCTATATAAGACCTGGTGACGCTAGGATTGTCGCAGTCTATCCCGGAAAAGGGCAGAGTAGAGAGTGGTGCTTCTGTGTGAGGGACAGAATTGGAGGTGTAATAGGAGTGATACTCCAGGAGTATATATATATATATATATATATATATATATATATATATATATGTATATCCATCTGAACTAACAGTCCTTCTGAGGACTAATCCAGCTGCATATATTAATCCTGATAGCAGGAGTTAGGCAGGCAGGCGGGGTTTGTGGCAGTGTATGCACAAGAGGGTCCATTGCACGTTCTGTCTGTTCCTGCTGTTACAGATGTCCGTAGACATAATCCCAGATATCAGGGGCCAGGGCTCATTTTTTTTTTATCTTAATCCTTTTTATTTGCTTAAATTCAGAGTACACCATTTTACAGCTCCATTTGCTTGTTAGCACTGCAGAATACAGCCAGATATTTTCCATCATCAGACGTGATCCCATATTACAGCGATAAAAATCCAGAAATTTGTAGTGAATGTGTAAAGCATTATCCTTCATTTACAGTTTGTAGCAGTGTGTCAGTGAAGCTATTCACACATGGTTGCTGTGAATAATAGGAAACTAAAAGCCCGCTATTTAAAACCGTGGGCGTATCACATATAACTGCGGTACAAATCCAGCCATTTGTAGCAAACGTGGAAAATATTGTCTTCCATTTACAGTTTGTAGCAGTTTTTCAGTGAAGTTATTCACATGTGGTCACTGTGAATAATAGGAAACTACAAGCCCACTATTTAAATATGTTGGCGTCCGTCAGATTTATCACATATAACTGGAGTACAAATCCAGCCATTTGTAGCAACTGTGGAAAATATTGTCTTCCATTTAAAATGGCAAGGCATGTGGCAAGGGACAGGGAAGTGGACGTGATGCTGATGGTGCATGCAGAGGCTGAGGCCGTGAGCAAGCTGAAATTGTGCCACAACAAACACCCACATCTTGTCGCCCGACCTTCCTGTCCCAATTGCTAGGGGACCACAGCAAACCACTATTGAACCCAGAGCACTGTCAAAAGGTTGTTGGTTGGATATCAGATGTTGCTTCCAGTCACTTTGCCACTACCACCACCACCCTGTCTTCCACATGGTCAAGTCTCAGTAGCCGTGAGTATGGACCGCATATTTGTCACCCTGATCCTCCTTCCTCCCACCATGCCGAGTACCCAGAGACAACGGATCCCACACTTGGACACTCCGAAGAGCTGTTCACTTTTCTATTTAGAAATTCGAGCCTCTCGGGCCTGAACCAGGCATGGTCATGTGTGACAATGGAAGAAACCTAGTGGTGGCTCTGAAGCGAGGCAGGTTCACTCACGTACCATGCCTGGCCCATGAGCTTAACCTCATGGTTCAGCCATTTCTCAAAACCTACCCAGATCTGCCGGATTTGCTTGTCAAAGTTCGCCGCGTGTGTGCCCATTTTAGAAAGTCAGCTCCAGCTTCCGCTGCCCTTGCCGTGATTCAGCAGTTTTTGCAGCTTCCAGCTCACCGACTGATGAGCGATGTCCCCATAGGCGGATTATAATGAGGGAAATCTGTGCTACCGCCCGGGGCCTCGGGCCTCTGGGGGGCCCGGGGCTCCGGGGTGTCTATGGCCAGATTGCCCTCATTATATGTGTGGCGCCGTGGCACATACCGGCAGACAGTGGCAGGGGAACCCCCAGACCGCTCTCCCAGCAGCGGCGCACGGCCGCTACTTCTTCTTCGGCCGGGCCAGCACTGCAGCTGTTAACTTCCCTGTGCTGGCCCGGCCGCATCACTGCTAGGAGACACAGCCCTGTGCGCAACCGTGTCTCCTAGCCGTGACGTCACTCAGTGCGTGCCCGGCCTGCACTGCTGCACCGGAGAGGAGCAGGAGGACTGGAGCCGAGCCGGGGGATGGTGTGTGTGAGAGTGTGTGAGAGTGTGTGTTTGTGTTTGTGAGAGTGTGTGTGAGTGAGTGATTGAGTGAGTGTGTGTGTGTGTGTGTGTGCAGGCAGATATCATTGTGTGATGTTTGTTTATATGGATTTTTGTGTTTATGCATGTATCTATACGTCTGTATATGTTTGTGAGTGCGTGACTGCGTGCGGCCTCCCGCTGTGTATAGATGGCTACTTATGGCCTCCTGCTGTGTATAGATGGCTACGTGCGGCCTCCCGCTGTGTATAGATGGCTACATGCGGCCTCCTACTGTGTATTGATGGCACCATTCGGCCTCCCGCTGTGTATATATGGCGCCGTGCGGCCCCCCGCTGTGTATAGATGGCGCCGTGCGGCCTCCCGCTATGTATAGATGGCTATGTGTGCTCAATATTGAGTCGTACAATTAATGTAAGGCTATGTGCCCATGATGCAGAAATGCTCCGGATTTTTTCCTGAGCGTTTCTCCATCTCCCTGGCAGAAAAAACGCATGCGGATTGTACATGCGTTTTCCTGCCAGGGACAAGCGGAAGTGAAGCGTTCTTCACATGCATTTCCGCATGCGGGTTGACAAGCACTTTCCAAGCGATTTTAGCATCACTTCGAAAGTGCTTGACAACTTGGTCACACTATATAAATCCATGCTGGTTTGACCGTAAAAGAATGGCAAAAAATAAATATATAATTACCTTCTGATGGCCTTCCGACGTCATGACCCATCACATGACTAATTGACGTCATGGCAGGTCCTTTTCAGACCATCGCGAGCTGCAAACAAGCCAGGACGCATCGGATAAAGACACCGGGGGCCATCAGAAGGTAAGTATAACATTTATTTTTTATTTTATTCTTTTTTTTGCAGGTTCTATGGTACCCGGGTCCGGAGGAGAGTCTCCTCTTCTCCAGACCCGGGTACCATCCGCACATTGAAACGCATGTATTCCGCATGTACAGATGAAGTGATGCGGATTCCATGCATTCCAATGCAAGTTAATGGCGGCAAAAACGCAGCGTTTCCGCCAAGTAATTGGTAGTTTTTTTCCGCAATGATAATCCGCAGCGGAAATTTCCGCAGCATGTGCACAGCACATGCGGATTATCATTGGGGAACATGGCAGACCTTCTACCAAGCGTTTTTTAAGTGTTTCTGCAGCGGAATTGCCGCTGTGGAAACGCTTAAAAAATGCATAGTGGGCACACAGCCTAAAAAAATTATTATAATTAATATTGTGCCAAATTAATTTCACGTGAACTATCACATGATCTATCACAGGGGATCATGTGACATGTGATACATCAGGTGTGTGTGTGTGGGGGGAAAGGGGGGGGCCCTGCCTTCTAAACTGCCCGGGGCCCTTGCTACTCTTAATCCACCCCTGGATGTCCCCACACATAGGAACTCAACCTTGCTAATGTTGGGAAGGATTTTTGAGCAGCACAGGGCAGTTATTCATTACCAGCTTTAAAACATCCGTCGGTATTCAGGTCAGCCTCCACACATAAGAACTGAGGAGTGGGCATGGATGTCAGACATCTGTGCCATCCTACAAAACTTTGAGGACTCCACCAAGATGGTGAATGGTGATGACGCCATAATTACCGTCACCATCCCGCTTCTCTGTCTTCTGAAACGATCGCTGCTCACAATTAAAGTGGAGGCATTACGGGCACAGCACGATGAGATAGAGCAAGGAAAGGAACTATACAGGGTGATTCCACACAGCCCAGCCTCACCTCATCCCAATGTGGATTAGGTGAAAATGAGGCAGAGGAGGAGGAGGAAGAACAGAAGCTAGTTTCCTGCGCTATAGACGGTACTACCCTCACAACTGTCATGCCGTCTTTTCAGCATGGATGACCTGAGGAGAGGGAGGAGGAGGAGGATTAGGATGAAAGCATGGTCAGTCGTCCTCTTGGTGAGGGCACGGAAATCTTGCCTGTTAGCAGTCTGGCACACATGGCTGAGTTTATGTTACGCTGCCTTTCCTGTGATCCTCACGTTCTCCAAATTTTGGGTGAAGTCATGACTTCTAGACCCACGCTACAAGGAGAACTTTTTATCTCTTATTCCCGCGGTGGACAGGTCTGCTAAAATGGGGCAGTACCAGAAGGCCCCTGTTGCGGAATTATTAAAAAAATTCCCATCTGAAAACGCTTGCGGCAGTGGTCACAGTTCCTTTGACAACCAAGGAGTACAGGCAAGAGAGACATGAATACGTTCCAGCAGAGGCAGGGGAACACTTGTCAAGGTTCTGGGACAGTTCTCTCAGACCCTACCATCACACAAACCCTGATGCGTGGGGTAGTCTCACAGGAAGGGATAACTTTATGAAGATGCTGAAGGAGTACCTTGCCGACCGTACCAATGTCCTCCGTGATTCCTCTGTGCCTTATAATTATTGGGTATGCAAGCTGGACACGTGGCAGGAACTGGCTCTCTACACCTTGGAGGTCCAGGTCTGCCTTGCCGCTAGCGTTTTGTCAGAGTGGGTTTTTAGTGCCACGGGGGGAATTATAACTGAGAGGCGCATTCGCCTATCAACTGATAATGCTGACAGGCTGACTCTTATAAAAATGAACAAGGGCTGGATAGTGCCAGACTTCTCAACACCACTGAATGATAGCATAACATAAGCTCAAATCCAGGGTCTCTTTTCTGGGAGGTCTATTACCATGCAAATCTTCACACCCAGACATGGGTATATGGTTTCTGATTTTGTCTATTTGCTTCTTGTACACGCTCATTTAGTATGACAGAAATGTCAGAATTTTATTTGTCCAATAGGGTTTCATACCTTAATTGAATGAACTGAAAGTGAGAATATCTTTGAGTTCTAACTTTTCTTGTAGTCCTTGAATAGGTAACCGGTTCATCCCATAATTCATCCTCATAGTAGGGTGAAGTATGTGCATGAGTGTCTGCTGTATGGTCTCCTAAAGTCTCGCCTGCGGTATGGGCAACGCACAGTGATAAGCAGAGAATTTCTACACTTCATTGTAGAATGTGAACAGCTAGGAATCCACCTGGAGTCGAACATAGTCTGAAAACGAGGTCCATATATGTACTTTTCTTTCGACGACTTTTGTAAAATCTCCTTTAAATTACAAGTAAACCTTACATTTTCCATGTCAAGAGTGTTCTGAGTAAGATCATCTGACACTGTTCTGTTACCAGAGAAGACTTGGCCCAAGTCAGACCTAGAAATGTCTTAGCGGATTGTTCTTGTAGGACATTCAGGGTCTTTAATATTTCTAGTGCCGGAATGCAACGCACATAGGCAAAAGGCAGGAACAGTCAGGGATTGATAGAACCACTTTATATGTATAACAACTATTATGTAAGGGGGTTTGTAACAGGGATAATAAACAGCAACTTGGAATAACGATAGGAAATAGTTTCAGTGAATAAGGGTAAAGTTCTTTGCAACAGTGTGATGCACCTAGTCATGGCAGTCACCACGTGAGTTCCCTTTGTATGGCCCTTACGGGGGTCACCGGTTCTTCTCGCTAGGCTGCAAGTCTCTTCCGGATAAAGTCTATCAGATCCCGTTTAGCCTCCCATGCACCAATCGGCCCCCACCCATCCTGAAATCCTAATCCTAACTGTCCCCATTACCATAGGTGAGAGTTGGAAGTGACGACCCTGTTCAATTGCGCGATTCCTCCGCTGTTTCTGTCGTGTCTCTCCTGTTGCATTCCTCTCTCAGCTCTTCTCAGCTTGACCGTCGATGGTAGTCTCTCACGCTTGAGGTAAAGGAATCCAGACCTCGGCTCTTGACAGGCAGCGTTGGGTCCCGGGAACTTACTCAGTGTGGGGTGCAGGTCCTGATTCTGACCAACATGCGCAGGGCTCAGGCCGCTTCTGTGAGGAGTCCGGAGACTCTCAGGCAGTGTCCAACTCTGGTGCAGCGCAGGCCTCCGGCTGAAGCCTTTGTCGCTGGGCTCTACAGTCCCTCTGGAGCACTTCTGCTCCACTCTGCAGCCTGGTACCAAATCTGCCTGTGTCTTGGCATGCTGAACTTTATATCCAGGAAATCGTTCCTGGTGGTCACCTGATCAAGTCCAGCATCTGATTTTGCTCCCCCTTCAACTTTTCTAGCACAACTTGGTTCTGCTTGATTTCGCCTGGCCAGCAGATGGCAATCTTTCCTCATCTCTGGCACATCCTGCAAGAATTCTCCTGATGATTCATTGCCCTCTACTACAGTTGTATTCACGAACGATCCTTTAGATGCCGTAACACATTTTCATCAGCATAATATAGACCACTATTTGAAACAGAGTGCTTTCTAAAGGACTTTTTTGGCCTATTTGCGGGATTCAGTTCCTGAAGATGTTTCACTTCCTCTGGTAATAAATAATCTGGGAGGCTCAGGAATATCTTCCTGGAAATTTTTTTGTTGTGAGAGAGGTTCTTTATATGAATGTATATATTCAGTAACGTCATCAGAAGTTTCAGACCAGCCATCATATTGTTCTTTTTACTTATACTTCCTGTATTTACTATAAAGCAAATATCAGGAAGTTTTGGAGATGTATTATGCTCAATGCTGTCAGATACATCTTCAAAAGGTGGCGATATTAAGCGGTTGTCTTGAGGAGGCATCACTTCTACAAGGATCTCTGGTTCAACAATGTTTTCATTTATCAATTCTTCTTCTTCTTCTGATGATGATGAACTATCTATTATAGGTTCTTTTCTTCTGATATTACATTGCAATTCTCCATTATAGTTTCTTCTGCTACTACAGCACAAGTCTCCATTGTAAATTCTTTAGACTCAACATTGCAATTGTCCATTGTAGATTCTTCAGCCTCAACATTGTAGTTCTCCAATGCAGGTTCTTCTGCTTCAACAATGCCATTGTCCACTGGAGGTTCCTCTGCTTCAACAATGCAATTCTCCACTGCAGGTTTTTCCGCAATGTAATTCTCCACTGCAGGTACTTCAGCAATGCAATTCTCCACTGCAGGTTCTTCAACAATTAGCTGCAATACTGGTTTTCCATACAGGTGCTAGCTGGATGGCAGTGGGACTGATACTCTGATATGGGAAAAGGTTTGGCCTTGCTGCGATGAGCTCTAAAAAGATTTTCTGGCAATATACTTAATCCTAGCAGCCCTTGTACCCTATGCCTCATCTCTAGAAAGGATTGACACTCTCTAACCGCCAACTGCCAACTCCCCCTGGTCACCATAGTGATCAGACTATATAGGATGTTGATCAGACATCCTCAAATACAGTCTGTTGCCGAGCCTTATACCACCACCTGCTGGTCTCCAGTGGTACTACAGAGCAACAATTTACATTTAATTTAACAGAATGACACCAGGTAATACATCAAAGCATAAATGATTCCACATCCTCCTATGAATGTAGAAATATTTGTAATGGTCCCTTTTGGGTCATTACAGAACCGCTCCATTCTAATGGGAACATGTTGTTACGGAGGCCCTCTTCTATGTGTCTTTAAATTGGTATTGGGGTATTTCCCAAATTTAGGCAGCCGTTATAGTCACTGCATACACAATAACTCTATAGCAGAACCGCTCCTTTTTAATGGTAACATGTCATTACTGAGGACCATCCCCAATGTGTCTTCAAATTGGCATTGGAGTATTTCACAAATTTAGGCAGCCCTTGCAGTCACTGTATGACCATTACAACTATAGGAGACCCACTCCTTTATAATGGGAACATTTTTTTTTACTGAAGCCCTCTTCTGTGTCTCTTCAAAGGGGTATTGGGGTGTGTCCAAA
Organism: Phyllobates terribilis; assembly: GCF_046119375.1. Classification (NCBI taxonomy): domain Eukaryota; kingdom Metazoa; phylum Chordata; class Amphibia; order Anura; family Dendrobatidae; genus Phyllobates; species Phyllobates terribilis. The sequence goes on along the minus strand of NW_027362763.1, from coordinate 452,924,155 downwards.
TTTTTGGCAGCCCTTGCAGTCACTGCATATGCAACAATAGTATAGGAGATCCACTCTTTAATAATGGAAACAACAAAGCATAGCCGGCTGATGGCTCTTTAACAATAGTGAGGGCAGACTGCTGGCCCTTTAAGAATAGTAAGTGCTGTCTGATGGCCCTATAAAAATAGGCTTTGTGACTTTCAGAGTCCATCCTTCATAAATGAAACAGGATGTGTCTGATCATGTCTCACACACCACATGGGAAGATAAGGTAGTAAAATGTTAAAATGACATTTTCCGGTAATTGGGTTTTCCCCATGCTGCTCCCATCAATTTTGGCAATTTCTAGGAAGGCCCCCTGCAGACTTCCGGGTCGAGCACTCGAGCATTCCAATTTGCTTGACTCGAGCAATGAGTACCTGACCATTTTAGTGGTTGCTCATCACCAGTTCAGATGACAAAGTTCCTCAGATGGGCTAATAGTGACAGATGCAGGAAATAGCACATATGAAGCATAATGGACAACAAGGGCAACCAGAGCCTATCTTGTTATCCCACCTGACACGACAGAATTCTTCTTTATCCCACTGGATTGGCATTCCCCAGCAGACCCCAAAGATTCCTGCATTTTCATCTTCATTATGGGGGACCATATTCCAGACCCGTACTCCTCCTGCATCCACAACGTATTATAGTGGTAGACTAAGGGTGCTGTGCAGACCAGGGAATTCAATCTACCTCTTGAGTGTTAGTCCTCAGGCTAACCTATAGGTTTCTTCCGGTCAGTTCATCTGTATTCGGCCCACAGGAAGGGGGAAAATAATCTCCTCACATGTTTACTGGCTTGCTCACTGGCTGGTCCCAAACTGTACTCTGACTAGAATAATGGTTATAGCTATTTTTAGTGTGCCCACAGACTTCACCCACCAAGCTATTTTTCCAAGCAGCTGGCTCAGTGAGGAGTTTATCTCTTTACTACCCGAGCTGCTGCAAAAAGTGCTGACTCACAGTGACAATAATATAAATTCCTACATAAACTAATACAAAACTTCAGTATTATAAATAACAATATACAGAGTCATATACGCAACTCTGGGGTATTACATACACAGATATGAAACAGCTTCCAAAATAGGGCTAATTTTTGAAAAGGCTTGGACTAGAGATGAGCAAACCTTGTGATGTTCGGGTTCGGTGGCTAAACCCGAATATCAAAAAAAGTTTGTATTCAGTCTCCCGAGCCCGAACACGAACCCGGACAGGGCCCCGAACAACTGTAGTTTCCTGCGCTGTCATCTGTATGACAGCACGGGAAACAGGAGCTGTGATCAGCAGGAACATCGCTGCCGCCTGTCACAGCGCTGAGGGAGCATGCTGTGAGGTGTCAGCATGATTCCGCAGTTGTGACAGTGACCCGCGATAAAAAGCTTACTGTGGGTTATAGGCGTCGGCTGATGGGACTACTACCCCCATCAGCCGGCACCTGCTGACACAGTAAACAGCCAGCACAAGCTCCACTGATGAGAGGAGTAATCTCTCTTCAGCATGCTTGTGCAGTGAAAGTGAAAGTAAAAAAAAAAAAAAGTTACAATTAATAATTATTTAAATAAAAATAATAAACACCGCATACTCACCTACACCTCGTCCACGATGCCCTCGTCCCCTGAACAAAATAAAAAAGATAAAATAATAAACCACCATAATCCTCACCTGTCTTCCATTGTCCATATAATATTGAATGTCCCACGTTAAACTCATGAATAGAATGGCCAGATCAGACAATGTGACCGCTCTATTCAGCAGCTGCAATACACTGACAGGAGTGTCATCGCTCCCGCAGTATATCGCGAGGAGCTGCTGGCAGAGAGGTCACATGAGTTCAATCAGCTGATGAACTCGTTTGACCTCACATACGGCAGCACTGCTGTGTGAGAAAATTCTCACGCAGCAGTGCTGCCATAAGTGAGGTCACCGGAGCTCTCAGCTGATTGAACTGTGATGACCTTGCTGCCAGCAGCTCAGCCTGTACACTGACACAGGAGTGATTACCCCACTCACCACTGCTTCAAGGCAGTAGGAAGAGCTGAGGCTAAGCGCTAGATTTGGCGCATATTATGGATGTGCCATTTGTGTGACCACAGAGGGCTGATGTTATTAGTCTCGGAGGGGGCCAGGATCCATGGCCCCTTACCTGGCTATTAATGTCAGCTCACAGCTGTCTGTTTAGCCTTTGTTGGTTAGATTTTATAGGAGGACCTTACATCAATTTTTTTTGGGGTTCCCCTGTAATCTAGCCATTAAAGGCTAAGCAAACAGCTGTGAGCTGTTAATAATAGCCAGGGAAAATCTTTGACTAATAGCCCCTTCCCCGGCTAGCAATATCCGGGGCTTTCCCTCTGCTGGTTATGAAAATGATGCGGGAGGCCACGCCATTTTTTCATTTAATTCTTCATTTTATTTCATTTATAAGAAATCCCATGCCCACTGTGCTTGTTTTTGATGCTGCGTAAACTCACCCGCAGCATGTCAATTTCTGTAGAAGAGACACAAGTCTCTGTTGCAGATTTTGACCGATTGATATGTCATTACATGCATTAGATCCACTTGTACTGACAAAATAAGTGCAGCATTAGAACGTAGCGTTTTCTACACAGTGAACATACTCACCCCGGGCCCGACGGTAATCCAAGGGTTAAAGAGATGTTCCATGTTTCTTTTTTCAAATATCTTTATTTAGCTCCAAAAAGCATTCATTGCTGTACAAAAACGCATAAAAAAACGCATGCAAAAAATGTATGCAAAAAAGCACCAAAAATGCGTTTTTTTCTGCAGCAAAGTGAATGAGATAGTTAAGGTTTTGAAATAAAGACACAGTCAGAATAAAGTCTTTTATTTTACTTTAAATAAAAATCCATATGGTTTTAATAATTTACTTAAAAATAAAAATAAACCATATCCCTCACCTTTCTGCCGTGATGACATAATCCCGAGTGTCCCATGGCGATTATTTGTACGACAGTCACATCAGCAGTCACTACAAGACAGCAGGCTATAGACTGACAGGAGTATAACCATTCCTGTCAATGTACAGTGCTGAGCTCACTTATGGCAGCGCTGCTGAGTGGGAATTTTTTCACGCAGCAGTGCAGTAAGGGAGGTTGCATGAGCTCATCAGCTGATGAACTCGTGTGACCTCTCTGTTGGAAGCTCAGCGCGATACACTGCGGCAGCGATCGCGCTCCTGTCATTGTATCGCTGACTCCAGATGTGGCTGTGCTATCAGTGAGATCTGCGTGGGACACTCGATATTATATGGACTGACTGGCGCCGGTAAGCTTTTTATTGCCGGTCACTGTCACAGCTGCGGGATCACACTGACACCAGACAGCATGATCCCGCAGCACTGTGACCAGTGGTAGCAATGTTACCGCCGATCACAGCTCCTGTTTCCCGTGCTGTCATGCAGATGACAGCGTGGGAAAATAGGGATGTTCGTGAAAGGCTTGGGAACCCGAACACGAATCCGAATGGCCAACATTTGTGCCAAATTTGAAAAAGACAAAGGTTTGCCAAACATGTTCACTAATCTCTAGTGACAACAAGCCATAGATTCTTCATTTTGAAAACAGTGCTACTCTTTTGTTTCCCTAAAAATGTATAATTTTGGAAGGCTTGATAAAATGCCTTTGCAATTGCCTAATGATTTTGAAATTAGCAAACCAGTTGCAAACCAGCAAAAAGGATAATTTTTCAATCCTAGTTGAGAAACAATAACTTCTTCATGTTCAAAACAGCACGCCTATGTGTCTCTTTAATTAAAGGGATAATTTTTGGAGAGGTTGTGAATCTATCGCTTCTTTGTTTATAAAACTTTTAAGGTCTTGATACTCCCAAGAAAAGGATAAATTTTGAATTCCTCATGTGAAAATGCCACGGTATCTTCTATTAGCATTGCTTGTGTGTAAGCAACAGCAATTCAGGCATCTTCTCCAAAAATGGATCAATTTTGGATCATTTATACAATATAAGTAGCCTATAAACTCTGAAACTGCTATGCGTGTTCTCTTTCTGTTTGCCCACAAAACGTGCATTTCATCTTCCAATTACATGGACATTGTACTTCTATATGTCAAATTCCACAACAATTGATACCAAATGACCTGGATTGCATTGCCTTTTGTAAAAGAATTTTGTCCTCTGCAGCTCAATGGAAGATGCGTAGCCGCTATTATGTAATGGACTAAAAAGCTTTCTCTGCCAGTTTTGGATACAAAATTTAAAAAATATTGTAAACACAAAAATTTATCGCATTATATGCATCAATTTTTTGATACAACATACTCACTGTTTTTGCTCACCTGGTCAGGTGGATCCACCATGCCCAAGGTCAGGGTGGTCACACGGGCGACGGATGTCAGTGTGGCAGGCAGGTGAGGCACACTGGAAATGGGTAGTAGAAGCACCGGAGACTTCAGGTATACAGGAGACTGGAAAGCAGATAGCAGAGGTACTGGAGGCTGCAAGCAGACGATCACATGGGAGCATGTCGGGCCACCTGCAAAGCCCGAAGTGGAGCACAACAGAGTTCATTGGACCACGGTGAAGGGAGGAAAGCCCGGATCCGGAACATATGTGTTACACTCATCTTCTTTCTAATTCTGAATGAAATTATGTATTATTGTGACTGCATCTGAATTTTATTTTTTTCAGTAGCACTTTGGTCAGGATTGTGAGAAAGGGAATAACAGTTGACAATTATCCAACCAAAATTCTAGGAACTTCATAATTTTTTTTTAAATTATCAATTTTTTTCAAAAATGTTTAGAAAATTTTGGGGCAGTGGAACTGACATATTACCAGAAAAATATGTGTTTCCAAATTAGTTAGGCTTTTGTACAGTGAACGGTTACCAACCACATTTCTGACCAGGTGAACTCCTTCCACTCCCTGTTGTGAACACTTCCACATGTGTGCAATCCTTGTGCACGGCAGGTCAGAAAGAAAAAAATTGTCAGAATGAGCAAAATTGTTTAAAATTATCAAACCAAAATTTCTATAATAAGTGAAATTATTGGCTTTCATCTACAATGTTCCGCTGTCGCAAGTGCCAATGGACCACACTCTGCAAGTCATCTACTCCCTGTCCATCATATCATATGTAGTATTGCTGCAGCTGGGGCTGTTGTTGCTGGCCCTAAACTACCAAGTACCTCATGATTGTTAGAACCTTGCTGTTAGGTTTTTTTTCCTTTGCTGGTCACATGACCTTGTTGGCCTATTTAATCCTGCTCCGCCCTTCTGGCTTTGCTGGACTTCATTGTATATCTACTTTCTAGCTAGCCTGTGCTCTGTATCTAACTCTGTTAGTTTGCTTGGTCTACGGACCTCTAGGTTCTATCTATTTTGTTTGTTCGTCTGTCTGCTACTATTTCTGTTAGGAGGTGTCCCATATTCCTCCCAGTCCTTAGTACTTGTAGGGATTCCCTCCCCAAATCTATAGGTCTCCGTACAGACTAGATTAGGACTTTAGCAGGTCTGATCGCAGGATCAGGTTCCCTGTTACATCGTAGGGATTCAGCTGAGTCTTATAGTAGGGACAGATCTCCTCTCTTTCCTTAGCTTTGGTAGCAGAACATAACAGTAAGTCCAGCCTGTAAATTCTCTAAGGAAAGATTTTTTTTTTGTTCCATCATGGTGTCGGTTCAGGATTTGGCTAAACACCTGCAGGGACTCTCTCTGGAAGTGGCCGAGCTCCGTCAGCACGTGAGTAACTGTCCTGGAGCATATTTCTTGGAGCCTAAGGTATGTTTGCCGGATTTATTTTTTGGTGAACATCGAGAATTTTTTTCATTTAAAAATGCTTGCTTATTGTATTTTCGTTTGAGACCCAAGTCCTCTGGGGATGAATCCCAGCGCGTAGGGTTCATAATGTCACTTTTGCGCAAAGAGCCTCAGGAGTGGGCCTTTTCTTTGCAACCTAGTGATACATGCTTCAGATCAGTGGATAGTTTTTTTTCTGCTTTAGGACTATTATATGATGATCCTGACCGTGTGGCATCAGCTGAGACTGAGTTGAGACGTTTAAAACAAGGATCAGGTAATATGGAAAAATATTGTACACATTTTCGTCGTTGGTCCACTCAAACAGGGTGGAACGATTCTGCTCTGAAAAGTCTATTTCTTGCTGGGCTCAGTGAAAAGGTTAAAGACCTGCTAATTGCTTATCCTACACCTGAGGATTTGCAACAGGCTATGCAATTAGCTATACGGGTGGACAGAAGACTGCGTGCTAGGGTTAATGAGAGCAAATCCTCTGCTATGTCAGTTTCTGGTTATGATAATGTGTGTACTAACAGTGGTGAACCGATGGAGATTGGATCGGTGGCACCTCGCTCTCAAGAAAAACACCGTCGTTTTTCAGAAGGCTTGTGTTTCTATTGCGGGAAATCTGGTCATTTGATTAAAGGCTGTGAGCTTCGTATGAAGAAAGAAAAAAAAATGGTCAGTCACGCCCGTATTGCCTGTTTAAATTCCAAGGGTATATTTTTAGCTGCTTCCACGATTGCTCAGGAAAAATTAATGGAATTTCGGGTGTTTGTTGATTGCGGGTCTACACTGAATGTTATTGATGGGGGATTCGTGGAAAAACTCAATTTAAAACCTGAACCTTTATCATCCCCCATTGCTGTGGTTTCTGTGGATGGCTCCCCTTTGAAGAATATTACTCTCAAGGTCAGTGAATTTCCTCTCACTATTAATGGTGTTCACCATGAGAAATTGGATTTGGTAGTGTTGAATAACTTGCCTTCTCCAGTAATATTGGGTTTGCCCTGGTTAAAATTTCACAATCCTGTACTGGATTGGTCTACCAGTGAAATTAAATCCTGGAGCCATAAATGTTATGACAAGTGTTGTAACGGGCGTATTGCAGCTTTGGATAGGGGAGAATTGCCTGTTCCTATTCAGGATTTTTGGAGAGTTTTTTCTGAGAAAGAATCGCAGGTTTTGCCTCCCCATAGAGACTATGATTGTTCTATTGAATTTGTCCCTGGAGCGACTCTTCCTAAAAGTCGTTTATTTAACCTTACTATTCCTGAGAGGAAGGCTTTGGAGGAATACATACAGACAAGTTTGGCCGCCGGTCACATTAGGCCCTCTAAGTCTCCTGTGGCGGTTGGATTTTTTTTTGTAAAAAAAAAGGACGGCGGTTTACGTCCTTGTCTGGATTTTCGTGAGATTAACAAAATTACGGTACGCAATCCTTACCCACTGCCATTGATTCCTGATCTGTTTAACCAGTTATTGGGGGCCAAGTGGTTCTCTAAAATTGACCTTAAGGGGGCATACAATCTGTTGCGCATGAAGGAGGGTGATGAATGGAAGACTGCTTTTAACACTCCTGTGGGTCATTTTGAGAATCTGGTTATGCCTTTTGGTCTTACTAATGCTCCTGCATTTTTTCAGAATCTGATTAATGACATCCTTAGACCTTTGATCGGTAAAAATGTGGTTGTGTATTTGGATGACATTTTGATTTATTCGCCAGATCTGGAGTCTCATTGGCGGAGCGTGCGTGAGGTATTACAGTTATTAATGGACAATTCGCTTTTTGCTAAGCTGGAGAAATGTGAGTTCGCTGTACAGAGAATTAGTTTTTTGGGCTACATTATCTCCAGCAAAGGTTTTGAGATGGATCCGATTAAGGTTCAGGCTGTGCAGGAATGGCCTAGACCTATTGGTTTGAAATCAATACAGAGGTTTTTGGGTTTCGCCAATTACTATAGAAAATTCATAAAAAAATTTTCTAGTATTGTCAAACCTCTGACTGATCTCACCAGGAAAGGTGCTGATGCGGTTCAGTGGTCTTCTGAGGCCATTGAAGCTTTTGTGTATCTCAAGGAGAGGTTCACCTCTGCTCCCATCCTTATGCAGCCTGATGTTACTAGGCCGTTTTTGGTTGAGGTTGATGCTTCCTCTGTGGGGGTTGGCGCAGTATTGTCTCAGGATAACGGGGATGGATTACATCCCTGTGCATTTTTTTCAAAAAAATTTTCGGAGACTGAATTGAATTACGATATTGGTAATCGGGAATTATTGGCTATTAAACTCGCATTTGAACACTGGCGCCACTTCTTGGAAGGTGCGGAATTTCCCGTTCAGGTTCTTACGGATCATAAAAATCTGATATATCTTGACGCTGCCAAGCGCCTGAATGCCCGTCAGGCTAGGTGGGCACTGTTTTTCTCGCGGTTTAATTTCTCCGTTACTTACATCCCTGGTACTAAGAATGTTAAGGCGGATGCCTTGTCTCGCAGTTTTTCTCCCATAGTCGGTGCTGAGAAAGAGGAAAACATTTTACAAGAAGGTGTTGTGATAGCTGCTTTAGACTCCGTTTTGGAAGATGAGATTCTTAAAGCTCAGGAGAATGCCCCATCTAACACTCCTCATGGGAGGTTGTTTGTGCCTGGGACCTTTAGGAGAGATTTGTTTGTTGAGTGTCACGAATCTCGGTTGGCAGGTCATCCCGGAATCTCTGAGACCAAGAGACTGGTGGGTCGCAGTTTTTGGTGGCCTGGATGGCAGAAGGAAGTCATTAAGTGGGTGCGCCAATGTACTATATGTGCTAGATCTAAGTCCTCACATACTCCTGCTGCGGGGTTGCTTTGTCCTTTGGAGGTCCCCAGTGCTCCTTGGACACATTTGGCTATGGACTTTATAACTGACCTTCCCCCCTCTGAGGGTTTTACTGTCATCTGGGTGGTCGTGGACCGTTTTAGCAAGATGTGTCACTTGGTTCCCTTCGTCAAACTGCCCTGCGCTAAAACTCTCGCTAAGGCCTTTGTCAAGGAAATTGTCAGACTTCATGGCGTTCCTACTGACATTGTTTCTGATAGGGGTCCTCAGTTCGTGGCTCGTTTTTGGCGTGCCTTTTGTGACAGGTTGGGAATTCATTTGTCGTTTTCGTCCGGATATCATCCTGAATCTAATGGCCAGACAGAAAGGAAAAACCAGGATGTTGAGCAGTTCTTGCGTTGTTTTGTGGCAGACAATCAAGAGGGGTGGTCTGAGTTTCTGCCACTTGCCGAATTTGCTCTGAACAATCATACATCTTCTTCTGCTGGTTGTTCGCCTTTTTTTTGTTGTTCTGGGAGACATCCGTCGTTTGGGTCGTTCTCCAAGTTGGGATCTGCCGTGCCTGAGGAGGAGAATTTTTCCGGTGATTTGGAAAGAGTTTGGACGGATGTGCGTGGTAATCTTCAGGAGGCCAACAGAAAATCTAAAGACTACTTTGATAGGAAACGACAGGAGGTTTTGTTCGCTGTTGGTGACATGGTTTGGTTGTCCTCTAGGAATCTGCGGTTGAGGATTCCTTCTAAGAAATTGGGTCCCAAGTTTGTAGGGCCCTTTAAGGTGCTTCAGGTTGTCAACCAATCTGCTGTTAGGTTGGAGGTTCCTACCTCCTGGAGAATTAATCCGGTCTTTCATGTCTCTCTGTTAAAAAAAGCTGTTGTGTCGGATGGTGACGCCTCTGCCTCTGTTCCTCCGGTGGTGGAGGACGGGGAATATGAAATTTCTCGCATCCTTGACTCTAGACGGTATAGAGGTAGTTTGCAGTATCTTGTGGCCTGGAAAGGTTTCGGACCCGAGGATAACTCTTGGGTGAGGTCAGATGATGTTTCCGCGTCCAGACTTATCAGAGCGTTTCACAGGAGATTTCCTGATAAGCCTGGTCCTAGGGGATCCGGAGGATCCTCTTAGAAGGGGGGGTACTGTTAGAACCTTGCTGTTAGTTTTTTTTTCCTTTGCTGGTCACATGACCTTGTTGGCCTATTTAATCCTGCTCCGCCCTTCTGGCTTTGCTGGACTTCATTGTATATCTACTTTCTAGCTAGCCTGTGCTCTGTATCTAACTCTGTTAGTTTGCTTGGTCTACGGACCTCTAGGTTCTATCTATTTTGTTTGTTCGTCTGTCTGCTACTATTTCTGTTAGGAGGTGTCCCATATTCCTCCCAGTCCTTAGTACTTGTAGGGATTCCCTCCCCAAATCTATAGGTCTCCGTACAGACTAGATTAGGACTTTAGCAGGTCTGATCGCAGGATCAGGTTCCCTGTTACATCGTAGGGTTTCAGCTGAGTCTTATAGTAGGGACAGATCTCCTCTCTTTCCTTAGCTTTGGTAGCAGAACATAACAATGATCTTCCCCATCCTATCTCTCTACCGAGCTGCTCCTGCTGAAGCCACTGCACAGCCTTTCCAGCAACACACCCCTGGCTGTCCATTATGTTTTATAGTGATCGACAGTACTGCTGCTGCCGGGGCTGTCATTAATTGCCCTGTACTGCCAAGCATCATCTTGCCTGCCCCTTAACACTCTACCATGCAACTCCTGATGCAGCCACTGCCCATCCACACCACCCAAACATCTTCTGGCTGTCGACTGTGTTTTATAGTGTTGGAGAGAACTACTAATGCTGGGAAACGCACTCTCATGTTTTTGTATCCTCAAGAAACAACTCTCAAAATAGGGCTAATTTTTTAAAAGGCTTGGTGATAACATGCCTTAACTTCTTTACATTCAAAATTGTCACCTGAAACAAGGGGATAATTTTTGATTGACTTGATAAAAAGTCTTGTAGTTGTGTAATTATTTTGTGATTAGCAAACTAGTTCTGGTCAATAAAAAAGGATAATTTTTTCACTTTTAGTTGAGAGACTATTACTTCTTCACATTCAAAATAGTACAGTAAAATTGTTTTCTTTCTAATTAAAGGGATCACATTTGGATGGCTTATGAAAAAGAAGGGACATTCATACAGGATGGGTTCCAGGACAGGAGTCATTATTATAGGATAATGGCTAGGATGGGGGACATTATTAAAAAATGAGGCCAGGCTGGTGGACATTATTACAGGTTGTTGGAAAGAACAGAAGACAATATTACAGGATAGGTGCAAGAACAAAGGAAATTATTATATCTGCCCCACATGCTGGTGGGGCCAAGGTCCAAATTTTGCAGTGGGGCCCATAGGATTCTAGTTACACCACTGCCTATCAGAGGGTGGGATCAGGCAGCAAGTAAACAGATAATTCTTGAATCCGATGTGTTGGAAGCAGAGGAATGGGCAAACAACTTTGCCAGTGGAAAAATTGTGATAGACAACAGGGTTATAGCATCTGCTAAATAGAAAGTCTTAGTATCTACTGCTATTTGTCTGTACTAGAAGCCTCAGGTCATTTGCTTGTAACATCTTAAAAAATTCAGATCATGACATGATAGAGCTTGATTGGTGGCACAAGGGAGACCTACACAAAATTATGCAGGGGCTTTTAATATCATGGCTTATTAGTATCTGTATTTGTTACATTCTTTACCCATCTCATTTTTTATATTTCACATCTTTCTTACTTTTTTAAATTATCCTTGTTTTTATTTTCTTAAAAGGGGCTCATCTCAAATGCGGACATTCCCCATGTAAAACATATTTCCACAGTACTGAATATATCATGCATTTCCATTGTTTAGTTAACGTTGACATTTAACCTTTTCTTTTTTGGTGTTATTTATGAAGAGTTTTATTATGCATTCCTAACATAGAATAGTCATAAAGTTCCTGCATCTTAATATTGTCAGCATAAAATGAGCTGCTTGGTATGGAAGGAAGTGTCATATTGTCTTGCATATCATTCTTGCGACTGAAACTCTTGGCACTCATCTGCATTCATTATTGTGTCAACAATACTTTTTTTTACCAACTGAATATTGGAGTAGAGATTGCTTGTTTGTGTTTTTAAAGTAAATAATTCATCAGTGCTTACAGAATGAAGCTTTGATTGTATGTATTATAATTATTATTATTTGTCATGTGGGATAACATTGGTTCTATGTGTTATGCTCGCGCCCGGACTGACTGGTGTGAGCGTGGTTAGTGATCCCACTGGACCATGAACCGAGGAGTGCCTGGAGGGGCGTGACAAAGTATCAACCCGGTCTGACTAAGGTTGCACGGCGGCTCAGTGAACTCCATTAACCAGGGAGGAACCGAGCAGAGGGACCAGGTGCTACTCCACGTCAGACCCCGGTCACAGCTGTTGACCCTCACCGGGGAATGCAGGAACAGGCAGGTTAGACTGGCATATAGACAGGTGGGTACTGGCAGGCACAGCTGGTATGCAGACAGGTGGGTATTGGCAGGCACGGCTGGTATGCAGACAGGTGGGCACTGGCAGGCACGAGCACAGCAAAACCCGCAGGTGGGGTAAACAAGCAGAGCAGAGCAAAACCGCAAGTGCGGTGAACAAGCAGAGCAGAGCAAAGCCGAAGGTGCGGTGAACGAGCAGAGCAGAGCAAAACCGCAGGTGCTGTGAACAAGCAGAGCAGACCAAAACCCGCAGATGCGGTGAACAAGCAGAGCAGAGCAAAACCGCAAGTGCGGTGAACAAGCAGAGCAGAGCAAAACCGCAGGTGCGTGAACAAGCAGAACCAGATACACACAAGGTACTTACAATGAAGTAGCGAGTGTACACAAAACTCACAAACAGAAGTTCAGAGACAACGAGTTGGAGTTAGGTGCAGGTTCAGACACTGCAGGAAAAGGGAAACGGGTAACGGGCTAGGACACAGTTCAGACAGGAACTGAACCAGGAACAAGATACAGGAACGAGCCTGTGAACTCAGCCCCCAGGGTGGCGGAACAGACTAGAAGTCACAGATACACAGGTAACAGGCCCGGGTATACAGCCCCCAGGGTGGCAGAAACAGACAAGATACAGGATAGGACCTGGCAACTCAGTTGCACAGAACACACTGAATGAAAGTGTTGCTCAGGCACTCGGTGGAGGGGGTTTAAGTATCCAGTGACTCACAGCAATAGGCTGGGGAGGCATTAGGAGTGCAAAGTAACTATAAGAATCAGGCAGTAACCGCCGCCCTAAGCAATCAGACAAGAGACACAGCAGGTACTGGAGTAAAGTGTGCAGCCTGGATTGATAGGTAAGATGGCGGGCTTGCATGGTGGGGGGTGGTAAACCATGCCAGCATGCTGCCAGGGATGTTACAGTATGTATTTTGAAATAAAAATACACTCATGCTGAAATTTGCCATTTCCATATTATCCAGATTTTCAAACAGACAAAAATACATTACTAAATACAAATTTTGTGATTTCTATTTATTTAAAATGTTATGTCATTTATTTGCTAAATAGATTTGAATTTGTTAGTGCTATATAACATACATATCCATCATGAGCATTTGGGCACCATAATTGATATGTACAGTATGTCCTGCTGATCGCTTCGTATAGCTTCTCTACTTAGCTATCCAGCAGTGTGGTCTCAGGGTGCTGATGGTTTGCTTTTGCAACCAAAATTGTAAGAATTTCCACTGTGTCTGCCACATACCACAACTTTTTAGAACCTGAGAGGTCTGAAAAGCTCTCTGTCAGTCAATCACTTACAGGCCAAGTAATGTATTGCACTACATAAGTATTGTAATGAATTACCTATGCAATCATATAACTACATGTTCAGGTCTCCCTGTGGAACTTATCAATATTGTAAAAATAAAATATGAAAGAAAATGTAATTAAGTATTTAAAACAAAAGTAAAAATACTTTAACCAAAATTCAAGTATTTCCATTAAAAAAATGTTTAATCTAAAAAGAATAAATATCCTTTAATAACAATGTATATTTAATAACGCTGCATTCACAATAACACTCATTATAATGCTGAATTATTATTTATCATTTTGTGTGGGTGAACGCCAAACAAAAAAATATGAGAATTGCTGTTTTTATTCATCTGTCTCATAAAAAAATTAAAATAAAGTGAATAAAATGTTAAGTGATCAAAAAATTAGACATATACAAAAATGGTACCAATGAAAACCACAAAGGTTTCAAACCTTAATTAGCCTTTTAGGGTTATGTCTTGTTCACTAACATCGTTAGGAAAGGCCAGGTGATGCAATATTTCCCAGCTTCAGAAAAACCCAGCCTCCACTAACTTTGTGTCAAAAAACAGCAGCCATGGGTTCTTCTAAGCAGCTGCCTAGCACTCTGAAAATTAAAATGGTGGAGGCCCACAAAGCAGGAGAAGGTTATAAGAAGATAGCAAAGCATTTTCAAGTTGCCCTTTCCTCAGTTCGAAATGTAATTAAGAAATGGCAGTTAACAGGAACTGTGGAGACCAGATAGGTTTGGAAAACCAAGCAAAATTTCAATGAGAGCTACTCATAGCATTGCTAGAGAGTAGACATGAGCAAACTTTTGAAGGTTCCATTAGTTCCAGATCAGCGACCTTCCCAGTGTTTGCCGAACAGTTCATCGAACAGTTCCTCGAACATATCCAAACCCCATTGCATTCAATGGGAGGCAAAATCAAACACGTACACAACACCTTCAAAGGGGACCAAAAGCTGCCAAAACAGCTAAAATTAGGAGCAGACACTAGGGAAAGTGGCATCAATTGACCCACAGTACAAATAGTATAATTATTATTATTATCATTATAGTGCCATTCATACCATGGCGTTTCACATGTGAAAAGGGGTATACATAGCAAACAACAAGTACAATAATCTTGAACAAAAAAGAGTCAACGGAGGAGAGAGGACCATGCCCACGAGGGCTCACAAATAATCTACAAGGGACGAGTGAGAAGGAGGAGTAGGAGAGGGTAGGGTAGAGCTGGTCGTGCAGCTGTATCGTGGAGCGAGGGTTACTGCAGGTTGTACTCTTGTAGGAAGAGGTAGGTCTTCAGGATCCTTTTGAAGGTTTCTACGCTAGGCGAGAGTGTTGGGATATGTTGGGATAGAGAGTTCCAGAGCAGGGGAGACGCACGAGACAAATCTTGTATGTGATTTTGGGAAGGGGAGATTAAAGGGGAGTAGAGAAAGAGATCTTGTGAGGATCGGGGGTTGCGTGCAGGTAAGTACTGGGAGACTAGGTCAAAGATGTATGGAGGAGACAGGTTTTGGATGGCTTTGTATGCCAAAGTTGGGGTTTTGAACTGGAGTCTCTGGGCAATGGGGAGCCAATACAAGGAATGACCGAGGGAAGAAGACAAGGAAATAGGGAGTGACAGATGAATTGGTCAGCCAGCAGTGTTTAGGATAGATTGGAGGGGTGTGAGAGTGTTAGAAGGGAGGCCACAGAGCAGGAAGTTGCAGTAATTGAGGCGGGAGATGATGAGGGCGTGCACTAGTGTTTTTGCAGATTCATGGTTGAGGAATGTACGGACCTGTGAGACATTTTGGAGTTGGAGTCGGCAGGAGTCGGAAAGGGCTTGGATCTCAGGTTTGAAGGAAAGATCAGAGTCAAGCTTGCAGGACAGGGGAGAGAGGGTCAGTTGAGGGGTTAAATGAGATGGTGGAAAGATGGTGAATTCGGTTTTATCCACGTTAACATTTAGAAATCTAACAGAGAAGAAAGATGACATAGCAGACAGACATTGTGGGATTTGGGTTAGTAAGGATGTGATATCAGGTCCAGAGAGGTAGATCTGTGTGTCATCAGCATAGAGGTGATAGTGATGAAACTCAGATACCTGAGGCACACGTGGACTGTGCTGTCAGGGCAGGAAGAGGAGGAGGGTGACTTTAAGGGCGAGGAGTGGGAGAACAGATAGGATGATGATGAGGTTGTAGATCCCAATTGGTGTAAACCCAGAGGCACGCAGCTGATTAACTCAGCAGAGGAGGTGGAGGAAGATGAGAAGGTTACGTTGCTTTTTCCCGCACAGACACTGAGTGATGCAACCACGTATAGCACTGCATCCACAGCCACAACTCTGGCTGAGGACAGAAGCGGTTGCAGGTCTGCAGTTTGCAAGGGATGAGACCACTCACGTTATCTTCCAACTTTGTTAAAAACGACTGAGTAGAGGCAAAAATTGATTACTACATGCATGAACTGGCACCTGCACAATCAACATTCATTAGACTGGGAATCTCACTGCGCTAAAATGCAGACTAGCGGGCCTCGTCAACCTCCGGCTGCCCCATCAACTGCAACTGCTACTTCTTCTTCCTCAGTCACCATGGCAAGTGTTTTCACACAGGTCTCCGGCCGCAGA
Source organism: Phyllobates terribilis (assembly GCF_046119375.1). Classification (NCBI taxonomy): domain Eukaryota; kingdom Metazoa; phylum Chordata; class Amphibia; order Anura; family Dendrobatidae; genus Phyllobates; species Phyllobates terribilis. The sequence goes on along the minus strand of NW_027362763.1, from coordinate 452,908,094 downwards.
ACTTCCACTTGTTTACCCACCTCAGTTGGGGTGAGTGAGAGCCCATCAGATGTTACAGAAGTGGACATGCCTGCTGTTTATGACTGATCTCAGACACCGAGCACACCACATCACATTTCTCAATCCACCATAACATCTGCACCTGCACCTCTCTCACAGTCTAGCAGTTTGTCGTATTCACTCTACTCCTCACTCTCTCAGCACAGCAGGCAGCCCTCGGTCCTGCAGTTGTGGTCACATAAAAGATTGTTTCCTCCTACACATGCCAAAGCAAAGAACTTGACATTCACTATCTCCGATCTGTTGGCCACGGAAATGCTGCCTTTCTGCCTGGTGGATACAGACGGTTTCCGAAAGATGATGGCCGTCGCAGTCCCCCAGTACCAGTTGCCCAGTCACCATTACTTCTCTAAGAAAGAAGTGCTTGCACTACACCAGCATCTTGCAGACAACATCACACATTCCTTGAAAAAATCTGTCTGGCAGGGTGCATTTCACTACTGACACCTGGATAAGCAAACATGGCCAGTGTCATTACATCTCATTGACTGGGCACTGGGTGACTCTGGTGGCTGTGGTGGCAGGTGGGGAATAGGCTGATCCACAAGTCTTGGAATCCTCAAGGCTTGAGCATGAGGATGGATAACTAAACCTCTACCCACCAGAAGATGAAGAACTAAACTAGAGATTGCCTGTCTGACAGGCAATCTCTGCATGTGTCCCAGCTGTCTAACAGCCGTGATACTTGCAGGCGTGGCAACAGTGAACAAAGCCAAAATACTCGGCGAGCACCCGAGCGTGATCGTTGGAAAGGGTTAATGATGCATACTCGATCAACAGTAGTAGTAACACAACAAATTTAGATTTTTACAATGTGAACCCCTGTATGGAGCTGAATATTAGCACCAAAGAATTCAATACTGACATGTGGCCTGCTTTATACAGCACAGTAGTAAGACAACAAATTTTGATTTTTTTTTATGTGAACCCCTGTATGGAGAACAATATCAGCACAAAAGAATTTAAAGCTAAAATATGGCCTGCTTTATGTAGCACAATAGTAAGACAACTAATTTAGATTTTATCATGTGAACCCCTGTATGGAGAGCAATATCAGCACCAAAGAATTAAATGCTGAAATGTGGCCTGCTTTATTAAGCACAGTAGTAAGACAACAAATTTAGATTTTATCATGTGAACCCCTGTATAGAGAATAATATCAGCACCAAAGAATTCAATGCTGAAATGTGGTCTGCATTATGTGTCACGGTAGTAACAGAAGAAATTCTAATTTTTTTTTACTGTGGACGAGCTCTGGATACAGGAGAATCTCTGTGCAAAAAAGTACAAGCTGAGAAGAGGCCTGCTGTATGTATCACGGTAGTAACAGAAGAAATTAGATTTTTTTTTACCGTGGATGAGCTTTGGATACAGGAGAATCTCTGCACAAAAAAATGACAAACTGAGATGTGGCCTGCTGTATGCATCATGGTAGTAACAGAAAAAAAATAGATTTATTACTGTGGGGCCCTGGATACAGCTGATTCTCAGTGCAAAAGAATTACAAGCTCAAATGTGGCCTGCTTTATGTAGGACAGTAGGAACATAAAAAAATGTGAGTTTCAAATGTGTACTACTGCATGAAGCACAATATAAGCAGTGCACATCAGAATTCCAGTCTGAAATGTGGCTTGCTGCCTCTTTCTGGACCACACTAATAGCAAAAATGATTGATCCGCTGGAAGGTCAATTTCACATCCTCACATAATCATACCTATCTAAACTATCTGACTTAGAAGCAACTGCCTAGCTAACTATATCAATCTCTCAGTATCCAAGAGCAGCGTCAGGAGCAGTCTCTCTACGGTGTTACACTCACAAATGGCGCTAAAACTGTTCATGTAGGAATGCTCGGACCTGACACCCGTAATGTGGTGGTGCACCATCTTGTTGGGAAAACTCAGGGAACGTGCCATCTTCAGTGCATAAAGAGGGCAACACATCATCATGTAGCAATTTCAGATATCCAGTGCCATTGAGGTTTCCATTGATGAAGAATGGCCCCACTATCTTTGTACCCCATATACCACACCATACCATCAAGATACGAAATTCTCAATAAGTTTGATGTGTCACATGACCCTCTTCCCATTGAAAAAAATTAAGTTGGATCTTAAATGGTCGACTTCAAAATGGCCGCCATGGTCACCATCCATCTGGAAACGTTTTCCCCCTCCCATATACTAATGTGCCACAAACAGGAAGTTGATATCACCAACCATTCCCATTTAATTTAGGTGTATCCTTATAAATGGACCAGGTCAATGCCACACAGAGTTCTAGCAGCAGACACATCTCTACAACAACTGTTAAGAAGAGACTTTGTGCAGCAGGCCTTCATGGTAAAATAGCTGCTAGGAAACCACTGCTAAGGACAGGCAACAAGCAGAAGAGACTTGTTTGGGTTAAAGAACACAAGAAATGGACATTAGACCAGTGGAAATCTGTGCTTTGGTCTGATGAGTCCAAATTTGAGATCTTTGGTTCCAACCACCGTGTCTTTGTGCGAAGCAGAAAAGGTGAACAGATGGACTCTACAAGCCTGGTTCCCACCGTGAGGCATGGAGGAGGAGGTGTGATGGTGTGGGGGTGCTTTGCTGGTGACACTGTTGGGGATTTATTCAAAATTGAAGGTATACTGAACCAGCATGGCTACCACAGCATCTTGCAGCTGCATGCTATTCCATCCAGTTTGCGTTTAGTTGGACCATCATTTATTTTTAAACAGGACAATGACCCCAAACACACCTCCAGGCTGTGTAAGGGCTATTTGACCAAGAACGAGAGTGATTGGGTGCTACGCCAGATGACCTGGCCTCCACAGTCACCAGACCTGAACCCAATCGAGATGGTTTGGGGTGAGCTGGACCGCAGAGTGAAGACAAAAGGGCCAACAAGTGCTAAACATCTCTGGGAACTCCTTCAAGATTGTTGGAAGACCATTTCCGGTGACTACCTCTTGAAGCTCATCAAGAGAATGCCAAGAGTGCGCAAAGCAGTCATCAAAGCAAAAGGTGGCTACTTTGAAGAACCTAGAATATAAGACATATTTTCAGTTGTTTTACACTTTTTTGTTAAGTATATAATTCCACATGTGTTAATTCATAGTTTTGATGCCTTCAGTGTGAATGTACAATTTTCATAGTCATGAAAATACAGAAAAATCTTTAAATGAGGTGTGTCCAAACTTTTGGTCTGTACTGTATGTGAAACCATATTAACCAGAATTACAAATGTAAGAGTGAGGAAGGTGAATTGTTCAGGAATAGTTTTTCTAAGACATTGGCAGTGCATTGGGGTTGTAAGAGACTATTTATTTTCACACTATCGTCTGCCATTGAGTTGTTCAGAGATTGTTCAATTTCACACCCTCCTGGACCACAGGTATTGTTCAGTCTCACACCTAGGTGAGCCAATGTTTAAACTGTACACATAGCTAATTTAATTAAACTGCCCTAATCCAGACTGCCACCACAGGTGACAAAGACAAGATGGTAATTCACAAAAATAAATGCATTTCACAAACTGCTGTACTTTTTTTTCACTAAAAATGCAGCAAAATCTTACACTGAACTCTTAAGAGTCAAATTAGACCAGCTCAAGAATCTTTGTTTCTGATAATGAAAAAGATAAAACCTGAATTTTTTGCCATGGTATAGAACTATAGATACATCTTAGGAACCTGGTTCATACAGCAATCCATCTGATATTTAAACAGAGGAGAAAGGGTCATGGGCTGTGTCTAATAATGATATTTTTATGACTTCTTATGTATCCACTTAATGGACACTATTGTGGAAAATTGGTTCAATTGTGATCTTTTTGTGAAAAAAGGTCTAACATATCAGATATTTCGTTCTTGTATAATGGTATAGAATTTTGCCTTATCCGTGCAATCTCTCTGTAAAATGATTTGAGAATGTTTTGTAATGTTTGCTGATCAATCACCTAAACAAATACTCAGGATAACAGAAAGACAGGTATTAGGTTTTACAAAACAATCCTGAATAAGCATGAGAAGACCAGTCAAACAAAGTCAGCGTAACTACCCACAGCTGAAAACACTGGATTTTTCCTGACAATAACTATGATGTTATAGTTAGCTTTCAGCATTCTCTTGCCATAGGACTACAGCTTGTTTAGGTAAACACCATCTTAATTGGTATGTCAGTCATTGGTAAAGCTTTTCACACATTTGGAATTCCACACATAAGAAAAAATGTTAATGTTTAGTTTTATCAGTATTTCACCTAAAGCTCATTGTTTGAATAGATTCCACAATGCAAACAGATACTACCATTGTAAAAAAATTCTGAAATTTTAACTTTTAGGCACTAAAAATAGAAATTTTGTCTCCCTTGTAAGGACAAATCCACATATTGTGTTGTACCCTTATAAAAACACTGAGTAACACCTAGTCATCCATTATAAAGACTAGGTTTACAAGTTATTTTGTATAAGTTTGTGATTTTAATTGTGCTTGACTTCACAATCTTCCTGTATAATACTATAGGAGAGGTGTGAAAGAACCGTAAAATCTTCTTTGAACTTATACAATCTGGGAATTTGCAGGGCGCTCTCTATTTAATAATTGATAGCAGAACTTATCCATCAGAAAATTCTACAAAAAAATTACACTTTAATCAGGTTAAAAATTTTAGCCACGGTTCACAAATAGCACCAAGAGTTTATTCTCAATCCGGCAACCTTCTGTGTTTGTTAAAGACTTGGTGCTACATATATTGGCACCAACCATCAAGGATAGGGTAGAGGGGTTCCAGCGTAGAGGTCTTTCATAAAAAATATCTTTTATTACAACTTTTTAAAAACTCATAATTATTCCTATTTAACAATCATTGGGAGGGGAGGAATATCGGTACAGCAAACGTGTTTCAAATATTAATCCTTATTCATTGCATGAATTGAACCCCTCTTCCTTCTGTGATTTGACTTCCTTGTGCCACTGCCTGTTCTGAGCGTTCAGCCTCTGTATGTGTGGCGCCCCTGTGGGTCCAGTTGCCACAGAGGTACTGCATCTCAGCCAGAGGTGTTGTACACTTCTCTCAGGTAAGGAGGGAGCACTACCCAGGACCCAACCACTCACATCCAACACTACACCACTCCATTAGGGAAGATCCAGATAGCTCCTAAGGGAGAGCACAGGCCTGGTCCCTGTCAGGCAGATGAAACTAAGTAGAGGAGGTGGGTGGATGAAGTAGTTTAGGGGAGAACTGAAAGAACAGTATAAAAAGAAGTGTGGAAACATCTAGAAGGGTTGGTTGTTCAGAGGACCGTGAGGAGTAAGGTCCTGACGACGAAGGGGCCCAGACAAAGGGGCCCAGGAGGAGAGTGAGGCGAGAACACCAGAACAGTGAGAAAGGCCCCAGATATAGAAGGGATCCTAGGGGCACGGTGAGTGCGGGATGCCACCCGTGCGCCCGAGTTCACGCTGACCGTGAAAGGATCAAGGCCGCAGTAGGGGACCGGACCCAGACTAGTGGAGTACTTTAAGGCTCAGCTAGCAAACCGGAGGTTGCAGTATCTTCATATGCCGTATCCAAAAGACCACACACATTGTCAAATAGGACAAAGGGGACAGACCGGACGTCGCCCAACAAGGACCGCGGCCACTGGCTTGGGACACTGTGTGAGGCGCAGGATAGGAGTGTGAGAGCCAGTGCAGAGAGAGATGACCTGGAAAGGTACACAAGAAAGGAGTCCTGTTCAAGTGCAGCTAAGTTATCAGAGAGTTGTCTGGATCACTTCCCCGGAGGACACAGGGCGACGTGGGCGGTTATAATTCGGTGGTTGTAACCTGGAGAATCTTGATAATTGTGAGTAAATACTTGAAGACTGCACCCCACGGTGTCCTTGACTAATTGCTGCACCACCTGCCTTGCACTACACCAACAACATCTACCTCATCAAGCACTATCAACTGCCATGAGGCCTGGCTCTGCCTGTGGAGAGGTTAACCATCTTTGCTGCATCATTAATGGCCCCAGTGGACCTGAATAGCAGCGGCGGCCACATATAGCTGCATACCACGGGTGTCATCACAAACTTTATCCCCAAACACTTTATTCCCCAATTGACTATTGACTTTGTTTTATTTGACCGCCCTGGGCCACGGACCGGGTCACTGCCACCATGACTACCCCAAAAAGGACCAGCCCAGCTACCGAGTACCCCACGGCCCCAGGGGGCGCGTCAATTTTGGCGTCACGAACAGGATGAACCGACCTGTTACAACAGGTCCCGTGCGCATATAGACTGTGCTTGTTACCGAGCAGCAGCGCCCGCCCCAGAAGAACGGGTGCCATTATGTGTGTGTTAAAGGACCAAAAGAAACCTCCCATCGTGGGCCGGGTTCCGGAATGGCGCCAAAAACAGAGTCCACCCCATGCATCTGTGGCCATATACATAGACTTGTCCATCAGTCTGGGGGCGCCGCCCCCTGGTGTGGCTGAGAGCAAGCTGGAGTGGAACTGCCCCCGAAAGGGGAGAGAAGAAGGAAAACCTTGGAGACAGGGCGGGGCCACAGGCAGAGGGGTCAGAATACACCCAGCAGGTGCCATGGAAGCAGGTGACGATCAGACTCCCGCCCGTGGCCTGCAGCCAGAAGATTCCCCCCCTTAACCTGGAGGGGGTCTTGGGTAAGCTACTCCTGGAGGATATGGGGTTCCTGCATGCCGAGGTACAGGAGCTGGGTCGGCAGATGAAAGAAGCCCAGAAGGCCGCTGTCGCGCAGTGGAAGGATGAGCTGCTGGAGAAAAATAACCTGGCAGCGGCCAACACCCGGTCCTTCCACCAGCACCTCAGCACCAGCAGAGCCTGTCCTTAGCTCGGAGGAGGCACATAATAACGGAGCGACGGTGAGCGCAGGTATTAACAGCGTCCCTGTCCCGGGTGCCGACGACACCAACACCCTCCTAGGTCCTTTGGGAGAACCATCAGCCCCTACTCCCGGCTGGATGTATGGGCATGCAACATGGGACAGGTCCGCAAGGTTCGAGGACCAGCAGAGAGCCCCTTTAATGCCCACACCCGCGCCCCAGGTTGCCTGCGAAGAAGGAGAGGAGTTTAGGTGGGACAACCCAGAGGGCGATCTCATGGGATTCCCCAGGGAGATCCCAACAGAGGCCCTACAGAGAGAGGAGTATTTTTTCGGCGAGAACTCCTAAAACTGGAGGCGGAGCGGTGGGAATGTCGAGTGCGGTGGGAAGCGATGGAGGCCTGCAACATGCAGGCTAAGGCTCGAGCTCACAAAGCCAATCCTACCAAACTCAGTCCCTGCACCGAGGGAACCGTGATCAAGTTTGATCTTGAAGGAGGTTGGGGCTTCATTCTGGAGCCTCAAGTGGCCATGGACCTCTTCGTAAACAGGCACGATGTGGAGTCCCACCTACAGCAGGGACACCCGGGACAGGATCTATACCCTGGAGACAGGGTCACTTACACCCGTCAGCATGGAGAACGGGGGTGGTATGCCCTACATGTGTGTAGGGTGGAAGAGGAGGAGAAGGCACCCCTGCCATCGAAAGCTGATGACCCGGCAGGGCCATCCAGCAGTGGACAAATGTTTCCCCGGAGGGAGCACCACCACTGAACTGAGTTAAAGATCAGAAAACTGTATATAGTTACCCAGAAGGGTATGAGTATAATCCTTGTGTGAAAAGTTTTGTTTGTTTTGTGTGTACCCGGTTTAAGAAAAAAGACACAGTAGTTAACGACAGTGATTAACCCAAAAACTTCTATGTAAAAAGTTAGCATTTCTTAAGGTGCTTCTTGTTGGTTTTATCGACCACTGAACAAAAACCCATTTGGCGGGACCGAAGACCTGGTCCAACGAGTGGATCAGCTATGCCCTGCAGCCACGCCCAGGGCCTACGTTGGGGGTTTGCTGTGGACAGGTCCCCCCACATTGCACTTACACCATTGAGATGGACACCCTGATAAGGATCTCACTACAGTCTGTTGAATTTACTTGAAAAAAAAAAGAGTGATAAAATGTTTTATGTTTGAAGAAAAAAAAATGTTATTTAAAGTAATCTAATACTGTTTTATACACCTGGTAGTTATCTGTAACGTTTAAGAAAAAGTGGCTCCCATAAAGGGAAGAAAAAGGTATCTATTTACTGTTTTACCTGTAAAAGCATTTTAAAATTTCGCATGTCTTAAAAATTCTTGTTTCTACTCTGTTCCAGCCCATGGACGTGCTGTGTTTAACAGGGGGGGGGGGATGTGGCACCCCTGCGGATCGAGTTGCAACAGAGGTACTGCATCTCTACCAGAGGTGTGGTACCCCACTCTCAGGTAAGGAGGGAGCACCACCCGGGACCCAAACACTCACATCCAACACTACATCACTCCATTAGGGAAGATCCAGATAGCTCCTAAGGGAGAGCACAGGCCTGGTCCCTGTCAGGAGGGTGGAACTAAGTAGAGGAGGTGGGTGGAGGAAGTAGTTTAGGGGAGCACTGAAAGAACAGTATGAAAGGAAGTGTGGAAACATCTAGAAGGGTTGGTTGTTCAGTGAACCAAGAGGAGTAAGGTCCTAACGGCGAAGAAGCCCAGACAAAGGGGCCCAGGAGGAGAGTGAGGAGAGAACACCGGAGCAGTGAGAAAGGCTCCAGATATAGAAGAGATCCTAGGGGCACGGTGAGTGCGGGATGCCACCCGTGCGCCCGAGTTCACACTGACCGTGGAGGGATCAAGGCTGCAGTAGGGGATCGGCCCCAGACTAGTGGAGTACTTTAAGGCTCAGCTAGCAAACTGGAGGTTGCAGTATCTTCATGTGCCGTGGCCAAAAGTCCACACACATTCGCTGAAAAGGTGGTCATATAGGACAAAGGGGGCAGACCGGACGTCGCCCAACAAGGACCGCGGTCACTGGCTCGGTACACTGTGTGTGAGGCGCAGGGTAGGAGAGTGAGAGCCAGCGCAGAGAGAGACAACCTGGAAAGGTACACAAGAAAGGGATCCCATTCAAGTGCACTTAAGTTATCTGAGAGTTGGCTGGATCACTTCCCCGGAGGACACAGGATGACGTGGGCGGTTATAATTCGGCGGCTGTAACCTGGAGAATCTTGATAACTGTGAGTAAATACTTGAAGACTGCACCCCACGGTGTCCTTGACTAGCTGCTGCACCACCTGCCTTGCACTACATCGACAACATCTGCCTCATGAAGCACTATCAACTGCCCTGAGGCCTGGCTCTGCCCGTGGAGAGCTGAACCATCTTTGCTGCATCACCAATGGCCCCAGTGGACCTGAATAGCAGTGGCGGCCACATATAGCCGCATACCACGGGTGGCTTCACGAACTTTATCCCCAACACTTTATTCCCCAATTGACTCTTGACTTTGCTTTATTTGGTGTAATGTGGTCAGTAGGTGTTGTTGGCCCATTAATGGATTGGCTTGGGGGGAAACCATCAAAAGGACTGTAAGTAATTGTTCTTCACTTTTAGGCTATGTGTCTATGTAGTAGATTTGATGCAGAGCATTTTTGCCTCTCTTTGGCATAAAAAAAACGCATGCAGATTTACATGTGTTTTTTCTGCCAGAGAGAATCGCAGGTCAGATATTGGAGATTTATATTTATAGGGCTATTATAAGTCAACACTGTGACCAGGCAATAAAGAAAGCAAGTAGAATGCTTAGTTTCAAAACTTTATCACAGCCTAATGAAAGTGCTATTAAAGGGAATCTGTCATTAAGATGAAACCTCCTAAGCCGTCTATATGGGCACGCAGATCATAAATAGTCAAATAAAATGATACCTTGATATCTGTTATCTGATAACTTAGTCTAGAAAAATCCACTTAATATGTAAATGAGCTGTTGAGATATATGGACCTGCCATAGATCTCCCTGAGAATCTGCCTCCAATCTGCTTATTGTAACATACCTGGCGGCGTCCTTGCATGGTGGTCCATCTCCCACTGTGCAAGAGGGCGCACTTGATCTCCTGTCCAGAATGTCTCTCTGGCTTCCCTCCATGCTGTCTGTTTGTGTCTGTTTCTGCTGCTTAAGGGCGGCGCCCGATCACTTCCTGCCTTTTGTACCTGCTGTGGGTCACACCCCTTGTGCGTCCTCAGCCTATTGCTGTCTGTCACTTGGTATATAGCTCAGCAGCTCCCTTCTATCCCTGCCTGAGCATAGTGTTTCCTTCAGTGTGTGCTTGCACTCTGAAGGTGCCAGGTCCCGTCTCTTGTCTCCTGCTTTTTGTATCAGTTCCCGTGTCTGAACTGAGTCCTGTATGTCTCCTGCTTTGCGGTATCAGCTCCCGTGTCTGAACTGAGTCCTGTATGTATCCTGCTTTGCGGTATCAGCTCCCGTGTCTGAACTGAGTCCTGTATGTCTCCTGCTTTTCGGTTTCAGCTCCCGTGTCTGAACTGACTCCTTTCTGTGTTCTCTTGTCTGTCCTGTCTGAACACGCTCCTAGCCTGTTCCTCCTGCCTTCTAGGGGCCGATTACCTAGACCCGTTCCTGTATCTTGTCTGACCTGTCTGTACTCGCTCCTAGCCTGTTCCTCTCGCCTTCTAGTGGCCGATTTCCTAGACCCGCTCCTGTGTCTGGTCTGTCCTGTCTGAACACGCTCCTTGCCTGTTCGTTCCGCCTTTTAGTGGCCGATTTCCTAGACCCGCTCCTGTGTCTGGTCTGTCCTGTCTGAACACGCTCCTTGCCTGTTCGTCCCGCCTCTCTGGGGGCCGTATTCCCAGACCCGCTCCTGTATCCCTCTGCAGTATCAGTCTCCTCCGTACACTCAGTTCCAGTCTGAACTCTCTCCTGTCCTTTACCTGTTTTGCCTCTATGTCCGTTCCCTTCCTTTTTCTGCAGAGTCTGAACTCGTACCTAACTCCTGCTTGTTGTCTCTGCAAGTACTGTGTGAGTATCTGGCTCTGTCTTTCCCTTCCTGTCTGTTCCGTGTGAACAGAGCCCTGTCCTCCCTGCTCAGCCTTGTCTGCACTCTAGCTGTGCTTGCCTGTAACCCTCTGCCTGTATTGTTCCTGAGTCCCGGTGTGTACTGGGTCCTATCCCGCCTGTGTTCCTACCTGCTAGTGCCTCCCTGTCTGCACTCTAGCTGTGCTTGTCTTTACCCCCCTGCCTGCATACCCGCCTGCCTGCATACCAGTCGTGCCTGCCTATACCCACCAGTCTGTGTGCCAGCCTACCAGCCTGTTCCTGTATTCCCCTGTGTGGGTCAACAGCCGTGTCCGGGGTCTGTCCTGGAGTAGCACCTGGTCCCTCTGCTCGGTTCCTCCTTGGTGCACTGGCGTCGTATGCCGTCGTGCGACCCTGGTCGGATCGGGTGAATACTTAGTCACGCCCCTCCAGGCATTCACTCTCCGGCACGGTCCAGTGGAATCACTACCAATCACACGCACACGCCGCTTAGCCCGGGCGTGTGCATAACAGCATGCTCAGGCCATGGTTCCCGTTGAGCCCCACGGCCTTCGCTCTTTGAGAAGTTTTTCCAGCGAATACATGCATTAAAATAAAATAAATTAATTTTTTCCCCCCTTTAGCTGAGTTCCAGGCGAGTTACGCACCCGTCCAGATGGATCTATCAGCCCTCGTTTCTGCGGATCCGCCACGTTACTATGGGGATCCAAGACAGTGTCGTGCATTTGTGGAGCAATGCATGCTACACTTTAAGGCCTACCCTCTCTATTTTCCTTCCGATTGGGCTAAAGTGGCCTTTATGATTGACTACCTAGCGGGTGATGCCTTGAAATGGGTCACCCCCCTATGGGAAGCATGGGATCCTGTCATCCTTGACCTGCAGGCCTTCCTGGTGGCCTTTCGTATGGTCTTCGAGGACCCTAACTCTGAAGCCCCTGCTGAAGCTTCACTTCCCAATATCCCGGAGCAGCCCCGACGGGTAATGTGTGTGGGTAGCGCAATAGTCCTCCAGCCCAATGAGACTACTGCCCACCCAGAATCCTCACAGGGTGACTACGCTTTCCGGAATACTTCTCTCAACCTCAAGAGGCAGTCCAGACGTGCTAGACTTAGAGGCAAGCCGTCACGCCAGGGTCTGTCCTCCCTGAGACCTCCTGACCCCAACCTTGAAGTCCCTACTGAAGCTTCATCTCCCTGTATCCCGGAGAAACCCCAATGGGTAATGTGCGTGGGTAGTGCACCAGTTCTCCTGGCCGAAGAGACTTCTGCCCATCCAGACTCCACACAGGAGAACTTCCTGCACCCGGCATCAGATGCTTCTTTCTCTTTAACCGGTGTGCATGTCCAAGGATGCTCCAAAGCTGTGGTTACCTCAGAGTCTGTGCACCTCTACTACCTGGCGGAGGATCCCCTGTTGCCTCCTGAACCCTCCGGGATACCACTCGATGACAAATGGAGAGAGACTTCTCTACACCCGGTACTCAATACTTTGTCCGCTTCGTCCTGTGAGCCTGACAATGGGTACCCCAAAGTGGTAGTTACCTCCGAGTCTCTACACCCCTCCGACCAGGCGGAGGATCTCCAGTTGTCTCCTGAACCCTTCGGGGTGCTACCTGGTAGCGAAAGGACAGAGACTCTCCTATACTCTGTACCTGATACCTCGCTCGCTTCGTCCAGTGAGTCCAACTTAGTGTACTCCGAAGCAGAGGTTACTCCTGAGTCTCTACACCCCTCCGACCAGGCGGAGGACCTCCAGTTGTGTTCAGAATCCTTCGGGGTGCCACCTGGTGGTGAATGGACAGAGACTTTCCTATATCCTGGATCTGATACCTCGCTTGCTTCGTCCAGTGAGTCCGACCTAGTGTACTCTGAAGCAGAGGTTACCCGTGAGTCTCTACACCCCTCTGACCAGGCGGAGGACCGCCAGCTGTCTCCAGAACCCTTCGGGGTGCCACCTGGTGGTGAATGGACAGAGACTTTCCTATACTCGGTACCCGATACCTCGCCTGCTTCCTCCAGTGAGTCCGACCTAGTGTACTCTGAAGCAGAGGTTACCCGTGAGTCTCTACACCCCTCTGACCAGGCGGAGGACCGCCAGCTGTCTCCAGAACCCTTCGGGGTGCCACCTGGTGGTGAATGGACAGAGACTTTCCTATACTCGGTACCCGATACCTCGCCTGCTTCCTCCAGTGAGTCCGACCTAGTGTACTCTGAAGCAGTTGTTTTCTCTGAGCCTCTGCACTCTTCTGACCCGGCGGAGGACCTCCAGTTGTTTCCTGAATCCTCCGGGATACCACCAGATAACAAAGAGACAGTGACTTTTCCTCATTATGTACCTGATAACCCATCTATTTCTTCCTGTGAGCTTGACAAGATGTACCTCGAAGCAGAGATTACCCTTAAGTCTCTGTCCCCCTCCAACCCAGTGAACGACTGGCCCTCGAATTCCCTGCGGAAGATTCTGGCAGGCCTGAAGAAGAGGGGGCGTAAGGGGGGAGGTACTGTAACATACCTGGCGGCGTCCTTGCATGGTGGTCCATCTCCCACTGTGCAAGAGGGCGCACTTGATCTCCTGTCCAGAATGTCTCTCTGGCTTCCCTCCATGCTGTCTGTTTGTGTCTGTTTCTGCTGCTTAAGGGCGGCGCCCGATCACTTCCTGCCTTTTGTACCTGCTGTGGGTCACACCCCTTGTGCGTCCTCAGCCTATTGCTGTCTGTCACTTGGTATATAGCTCAGCAGCTCCCTTCTATCCCTGCCTGAGCATAGTGTTTCCTTCAGTGTGTGCTTGCACTCTGAAGGTGCCAGGTCCCGTCTCTTGTCTCCTGCTTTTTGTATCAGTTCCCGTGTCTGAACTGAGTCCTGTATGTCTCCTGCTTTGCGGTATCAGCTCCCGTGTCTGAACTGAGTCCTGTATGTCTCCTGCTTTGCGGTATCAGCTCCCGTGTCTGAACTGAGTCCTGTATGTCTCCTGCTTTTCGGTTTCAGCTCCCGTGTCTGAACTGACTCCTTTCTGTGTTCTCTTGTCTGTCCTGTCTGAACACGCTCCTAGCCTGTTCCTCCTGCCTTCTAGGGGCCGATTACCTAGACCCGTTCCTGTATCTTGTCTGACCTGTCTGTACTCGCTCCTAGCCTGTTCCTCTCGCCTTCTAGTGGCCGATTTCCTAGACCCGCTCCTGTGTCTGGTCTGTCCTGTCTGAACACGCTCCTTGCCTGTTCGTTCCGCCTTTTAGTGGCCGATTTCCTAGACCCGCTCCTGTGTCTGGTCTGTCCTGTCTGAACACGCTCCTTGCCTGTTCGTCCCGCCTCTCTGGGGGCCGTATTCCCAGACCCGCTCCTGTATCCCTCTGCAGTATCAGTCTCCTCCGTACACTCAGTTCCAGTCTGAACTCTCTCCTGTCCTTTACCTGTTTTGCCTCTATGTCCGTTCCCTTCCTTTTTCTGCAGAGTCTGAACTCGTACCTAACTCCTGCTTGTTGTCTCTGCAAGTACTGTGTGAGTATCTGGCTCTGTCTTTCCCTTCCTGTCTGTTCCGTGTGAACAGAGCCCTGTCCTCCCTGCTCAGCCTTGTCTGCACTCTAGCTGTGCTTGCCTGTAACCCTCTGCCTGTATTGTTCCTGAGTCCCGGTGTGTACTGGGTCCTATCCCGCCTGTGTTCCTACCTGCTAGTGCCTCCCTGTCTGCACTCTAGCTGTGCTTGTCTTTACCCCCCTGCCTGCATACCCGCCTGCCTGCATACCAGTCGTGCCTGCCTATACCCACCAGTCTGTGTGCCAGCCTACCAGCCTGTTCCTGTATTCCCCTGTGTGGGTCAACAGCCGTGTCCGGGGTCTGTCCTGGAGTAGCACCTGGTCCCTCTGCTCGGTTCCTCCTTGGTGCACTGGCGTCGTATGCCGTCGTGCGACCCTGGTCGGATCGGGTGAATACTTAGTCACGCCCCTCCAGGCATTCACTCTCCGGCACGGTCCAGTGGAATCACTACCAATCACACGCACACGCCGCTTAGCCCGGGCGTGTGCATAACACTTATTATAAATGATAATGATAAAGGGGGTGATACCAGTGTAAGGCATGTAGATCGGGAAAGCAGGTTGACAATCATTACATATCTCACACTGGTAACTCCCCCTTTCATTTCAAATAAGCATTGGTGGCAGATTTTCAGATAGATCTATGTCCGGTCAATAGATCTTATCAGCTCATTTTCATATTAAGAAAAAATGTGGATTTCTCTGTAATAAAACATCGGATCACAAATACCAAGGTATAATTTTATTCAGCTTTCTGTGACCTACATGCCCATATAGATGGCTTAGGAGGGATGATAAGGATGATCCTACAGACAGATTCCCTTTAAGACCACATTGCTGAAATGGGTTCCAAATTGGGACCAGGAGGAGAAAGGTATACATGATTGAAACCTTTAAATATGTTAAAGGTTTAAATAACATTAAGAAACCTGGAATGGTAGATTTCAATATGTTCCTGTAGGAGACAAGTCACTATTAAATGCATGCTTGGCTGAGACTTCTTTCATATATGTGGCATTCTAAACGCTGGACATTTTATAGAATAGTAATCAATTCAAATATATTTTCTAAGTTTGGAATTAAAGAAGGCAAAACACGAAAAAGGCAAATAAGGACAGTAGATTGTAAAAATTTGCAGTGACCAAACTAGCACCTAGGGAGGAAGAAAAAGCTGCAAGGAAAAAATAGTGCACACCCATAATAATAGACAATGAGATTTATTGAAAAAAATGCAATACAACAAAGAAAAACACTTAAAATCAATTAAAAACCATTATATCAAGAAAGGTGGGTGGATATAACAATCCAAAAAAGTATCACCCCTTCATCAGGCAAATGCTGATGCAGTAGTGTGATCACCCTGGCTAAACCAATCGGAAGAAGAACTGCATATCAATAGGATTACTTATAGTAAACCCGCAGAATGGGCTAGTTAAATAAACCAGTAAAGAACATGCGCAGTAATGAATAATAAATGTTAATTAATATATTGAATGGAGAACAAGGATAAATAATTAAGAATATAGAAAAAAAAACAATATAAGAAAAAACATCAGATGAATAAATAAATACCGGGTTGTTAGGTAATGCCTGAAGCGGAAGATCCCCACGAGTATCGTGTACCCCAAAACATAGATCAATACTGCTTAATGTCACACCATTTATAATATCACCATTTTTGATATTTGTTTTATCAGTTGCTCCTTTAGAAGACAGTGCAGTTTCTTCTCTAAGATGAATTCACATTGGCTTTAATTGTATGCCCTTAACATATCCACCCCAAAATTCATGTATTTTATGCAGATGTTGATGCAGATTTGTCCAGCAATACATATAGATTCAAACCTCCGTATTTTTTGCTGCTGTTCTACAGCAAATCTGCATTAAAATCCCCATGTAAAAAATTGCAGATTTTGCAACAGTTTTGTTGTAAACCTAATGGTGAATAAAAAGGGCCTAATATTATGCCTCGGGAAAAACAAACAAGCAAAAAATAACACCCTAACTAAATGTACTATACTGATTGCAATATATAATACTAAATACATATATCCTGCATTATTACTATTCTTAAATCTCCTTTTTAATATCTGTGGTCCAAATAATTTGTCTCATACCCTTTTTCATCATTGTTTATGTATACCAGCTTCATGAGTAATTTATAAGAAAGCTTTACTACATAATAATGATGATGGTGCCTAATTTCAATGCTAAACCAATGCTAATATTAGCAGTAAAAGGTGCAAAGAAAACTCTTCAATTTATCCTTTTTCCTCATCATCGTTAAACATTGCTGGGGTTTCAATGATCAGAATCAATTTTCTCTGCCGGTCATTAGCTGGCTTCTGGTTATGTAGATAAATACTACTGCAAGCTTATCAGAAAATGAGCAATGTGTGAAGGTTTTAATTGCAACAATATAACTGCTCAAAGTAATTAGGAAGCTCAGATGTACTTAACCGTTTAAACAATTTTAAGAGAAAGCAGCCAAATCAAGAATCTTTTGACTCACCTTCGTGGATTTGAGGCACATGTATTTTTCTTATTCCTTAGTACAAACTAGGGTGAGTTTCAGGCAAGAGTAATACTGGCACATTTTTGAGGCTATATTATAGCAGCAAATCCTGGAACTGATTGCAAGTCTCATGACCAAAATAACCATTAGTCAAGTTTCACATGTCCGACATTAAGGCTGAGTTCACACGATGCGTTTTTCATGCGTTTCCGCGGCGTTTTTGCAGTTGCGTAAACGCCGCGGAAACGCATGAAAAACGCATGGTAGAAGGGCAGCAATGTTCCCCAATGGAAATCCGCATGTGCTGTGCCCATGATGCGGATTTTTCCGCAGCGTAAACGCTGCGGTCAAAAATCCGCAGCATGTCAATTAATTTTGCGGAAACGCTGCTCTTTTGCCGCCATTGACTTGCATTAGACCGCATGGAATCCGCATCACTGTATATGTTGATGCGCTTTTCATGCGGTCTAATGTGCGGATGGTACCCGGGTGTGGATGAGAGGACTCTCATCCAGACCCAGGTACCAAAAGAATAAAATAAAAAATATATATATTCTCACCTTCTGACGGCCCGCGCTGCATCCTGCCGGCTTCCCGGGCACTTCGCGTTTGAATGAAGAAGGACCTTCGCTGACGTCAGAGTCATGTGACGGGTCACGTGACGCTGACGTCGGAAGGTCCTAAAGTCTTCACTGCCGGCAGCCGGGACCGATGAAGCAGGACACCGGGGGCCATCAGAGGGTAAAGTATAGATTTATTTTTTATTTTTTGACATCACACACTATATAAATCCATGCCGGTTGCATGGATTTATATAGTGTGAAGTTGACAAGCACTTTCCAAGTGATGCTAAAATCGCTTGGGAAGCGCTTGTCAACCCGCATGCGGAAATGAAAGTGAAGACCGCTTCATTTCCGCATGTCCCTGGCAGGAAACCGCATGTACAATCCGCATGCGTTTTTTCCTGCCAGAGAGATGCAGAAACGCTCAGGAAAAAATCCTGAGCATTTCTGCATCGTGTGCACATACCCTTACGGTATGAGTATGGAACATGATGTCCGAACCAGACACAGATCTCCCTTCTCAAGCTCAAAAACATCAAAGGCATTTCTGAAGATGTTGAGTTCTGGTAAAGAGACCTCCAACCATTCCAGACATTGAGGTTCATACTGGGAACATAAATGTCGGAAGTGTGATACCAGTGTTTAATGGATTTTTATTGCTTTTAGTTCTGGTTATTTGATCTGTGCATAGATTTATATTTGCATTTTGTTTGTACTCATACAATACATTTTGATACCTGCCTAAGTAAGATGACAAATAAATAAGGTGTGGGGTCAGAGGATGTGATTTTCTGACACCCTATGGGCTTGATGAAAAAATATCTTAAACTTTCACTGTGGGAAGAAAATGATTATTTTTATGTGAACATTAATATATGTAATTGTAATAATTTATCTATGAATATTACACATTTTGCTATTTCACTCAGTTTGTACTTTCGCTACAAAACCTAAAATATGCTGATTTTTGGCGTGCCTGTGTAACACTATTTAATGGGGAAAGACAGATGGAGAGATAGCTCATCCCATGTTTTATCATCCTAGCTGTGATTCATGACTGAGCTGATTGCTAATGTCTCGCAGATTATCTAAGATCCTTCGTTCTCCCACCGGAATTGTGACAAAGTCAGCTCGGTAAATATTGACACCTGTAAACCAAGCTCACTGATGCCTTTGGCCACTCGGCTATCTTCCCATCTGTTGTTTTAGGATTTGAAGCAAATGTTTTTGGGCTTCATCTTTCATTTCATTGTAGTACTGTAAAAGAAATGTTAACCAGCAACTAATCTGACAACCACATGGCATGCTGGAAGACCAAACTCGCAGGAGAGGAAGAAGAGTATGATATGCAAAGTATATATATCCCCCTGGTCTCCACTGCTTACTCTTCCATAGTTAACAGCATGCTGTGTTAATCTGCTTAGTTACAAAGTGAAGCTTTCTCTCCTATTCCCCATGGGATCTTTCTGACCACGATCAAAGTCCAAGCACATTCTTGGAAAACTCTATTGTTCCCCAGAGTGGGATTAATGACTAATTATGTCAGGTCATTCATCCAGATGGCCTCTCAGATGCTCCTTTGTCATTGTCCGTCCTTCTATATGCCCCTTTGACCTTGAGGTTTATTTCTATGACAACATGAAGCCTTAGCTTTCTCGCAGAAATTGCCAAGAAGTGGTCAGAAGGGGATGCAGGATAATCTGTCCACACTTTGTATTCTGCTTCCATCTCTTGTCTTGTTAAATCCAATGAATAGATAAAAATGCTATCTGATCCCAGCTGAGCGATGACCATGATCATGATGCCATGTTACTTGCTAGGTTTTTAAATTAGCAGACAGCTTTGTACAATGAAACGTGCATTTAATTTGAAGAACATCAATCGCCATAATGTGATCTTTTTATCTCATTAATGTTTAGCAAGGGTAATAGAACAGAATTACAAAATATCACTGTGAAGGGAATACAATTCAGAGAATTATGGATATCCAGTATTAAAGCCCTAGAGATGTTTGGATAAATCTCCCTCTGCAGTTTTAGAAATTAAAGAATCTTTAGTACTTCTGTCTGGTTTAAAATGGAGCTTTAGAATTTGATCTCATTCTAAAGATTGTGAGGTAAAGAAATCAATTCTGTCTCTTCCCGATGCAACCATGCAAGTCAATACATACAGAAAATAACAAAGACTTCCTGCTCGCTAAATAAAAGTGATGCATTTCTGATTTCCTTTTCTTCACAACAGACAACATGAGACTGAATCTTGTTTTATTTTTATAAAATATGACATAAATATTACTAAATATTTGATATATAAAAAAACAAACAAACTAGCTTTTCCTAACAGAATAAAACATGTGTAAATAGGTGTAAGCTGCTATTACTGGATAATATAGAAACAAAAGTGCTGCTGTATTCTTTTGTTTGCAAATATTGCATACAGTCAATGTAACCAGGAAAGCCAACATGGTCTTAAAGGTAATTTTTCAGCAAGTTTTTGCTATGTAATCTGCTACCAAGCATGAGGTAGGGACATAGACCCTTACTCCATTGATGCTTCACTTTGTTTATTGGGTGCACATTTATGATAAATTCACAGTTTTCTCTGCAGCAGATTTAACAGAGCTCAGATGTTGATCCATGTATAACCCTGTCCACACCACAGCTTTCTGTGTACATTGTACACAGAGCTGCTAATCAGGGCTAGGGGCATAGTTGGACAGTTGTCCTCTAGCGATAATCTCCTGCTGATAAAACACTGATTATATTGAAATAGCACAACACAGCCTAGTAAGTGACACATCACAGTTAGCAGGTTCTCTTACATTACATAATGGTGCACTCAGATTACATAGTAAAAACCTGGTGACAGCTTCCCTTTAACCACTGGCATATTTGATTATGTTTGATTGCAAACAAACCTTATGTTATCTATACATATGTGTAGTAACTCAACAGCATTAATGGACTGCACACAAAATAAATCTGTAACTATAGCAACAAATAAGTCTGCATAGGAGCCACATGCACATTTTTAATCAAGTATAGTTACAAACGTCCTTCATTTTTATGTTAGTTGGATTGGATCAATAAAACATTTGAAAATTACAACTAGCCTAAAACTATATAACACCGCAAACTGAGAATTTGGTATTCACATATTTAAGAAGAGATATATGCTAAAGATGAAATGCCTTTTTAAGTACACATTTTTAATAATTTTTCTAAATTATTATTATTATTTTACTCACTTATATAATGCCATTAATTCCACAGTGCTTGACAGACAATATCGGCACTGTCCCCATTGGGGCTCACAATCTAAATTCCCAACCGGAGAACCCAGAGGAAACTCACACAAACATGGGGAGAACATACAAACTCCTTGCGGATGTTGTCCTTGGTGAGATTTGAACCCAAGACCCCAGAGTTGCAAGTAAATAAACTAAACATTGTTAATGCATCTTTGGCATATACACTACCGTTGAAAAGTTTGGGGTCACCCAGAAAATTTTCTGTTTTCCATGGAAACACATACTTTTATTTATCAAATGAGTTGCAAAATGATTAGAAAATATAGTCCAGACATTGACAAGGTTAGAAATAATAATTTTTATTAGAAAGAATAATTTTCTCCTTCAAACTTTGCTTTCGTCAAAGAATACTTCCTTTGCAGCAATTACAGCATTGTTGACCTTTGGCATTCTAGCTATTAATTTGCTGAGGTAATCTTAAGAAATTTCACCCCATGCTTTCTGAAGCTGCTCCCACAAGTTGGATTGGCTTGATGGGCACTTTTTGCTCACCATACGGTCAAGCTACTCCCGCAACAGCTCAATGGGGTTGGGATCTGGTGACTGTGCTGGCCACTCCATTACAGATAGAATACCAGCTGCCTGCTTCTTCCCTAAATAATTCATGCATAATTTGGTGGTGTGCTTTGGGTCATTGTCCTATTGTAGGATGAAATTAGCTCCAATCAAGCGCTGTCTACAGGGTATGGCATGGCTTTGCAAAATGGAGTGATAGCCTTACTTATTCAAAATCCCATTTACCTTGTACAAATCTCCCACTTTACCAGCACTAAAGCAAACCCAGACCATCACTTTACCTCCACCATGCTTGACAGATAGAGTCAGGCACTTTTCCAGTATCTTTTCAGTCGTTCTGCATCTCACAAATGTTCTTCTGTTTGATCCAAACACCTCAAACTTTTATTCGTCTGTCCATAAAACTTTTTTCCAATCTTCCTCTGTCCAATGTCTGTGTTCTTTTGCATATATTAATCTTTTTCTTTTATTAGCCAGTCTCAGATATGGCTTTTTCTTTGCCATTTTGCCCTGAAGGCAAGCATCCCGGAGTCGCCTCTTCACTGTAGTCGTTGACACTGGTGTTTTGCATGTACTATTTAATGAAGCTGCCAGTTGAGGAGCTGTGAGGCATCGATTTCTAAAACTGGAGACTAGTGTTGAGCCACCCTCGTAGTGTTCGAGTTCGGCTCGGTTCGTCGAACACCCGTATGTTCGCCAAACTGTTCGTCGAACTGTTCGTCGAACACCTTCAAACACCGTTAAGACCAATGGCAGGCAAACAAAAACACATAGGAACACATAGAAAACACATAGAAAACACTTCAAAGGTGTCCAAAAGCTGACAAACTGCTCAAAAGACACAACTAACACATGGAAAAGTGACAAGTACATATAGTCATGCGAAAAGAAAAGAGGTGGAGGAGTAAAAGGAGGGGGAGACACAGATATAGGCATGTCATGCCCTTCTAAAACCAAAAAAGTGCGAAGATGACACGACCAGTCCGTTCCTGCCCGTGCGACCTCCGTGTCACCGGGTTTGTGCCAGAGCTTCGGTGGACCCTGACGGCCAGCCCCCCTCTCCCAATACTGGTGCCTGTCCACTGGTGGGTCGAGCGAGCCCCCCTGCGGTGGAGGCAGGTCTAAGCTTTTTAATTTAAATTGTCTCTCTAATTTGAATGAGTACACTTTAAATCCTTTTACAAGGATTTTTGGAGGGCAAGTCTGATGCCAGCAGCTGCGGGAATTCCAGCTCCAGTAGCGTCCACAAAAGCTGCTGCAGTTAAAAGCTTTCATGAGGATCGAGCTTGGCGGTCCACCGCAAGGCGTCCTACCGCCAGTCCCAGCCCCTGTGCCTTGGGGTGCCTCCTGATGCTCTTCACTGAGTGTCCCGGGGGCCCGAAGCATTTCCTTTGAAAAAATTAAGTGTCCAAACTACAGGTGGTGTAGCTTGCTTAACAGCTGGGATAATCCGCTGACTAGCAGGCACTGCCACTAGGCACAAAGTATTTCCTGGGCTAGATGTAGTTAAAAATTTGTAATTAGATACTCTCATTGGATGCTGAGAAAGCATTCCATAGAGTCTCCTGGCACGCCATATATTATTCTCTTAAAAAGCTTGGGGTAGGGGTCTAGGGGACCCTTTTATAGGCAAAATCACGGCCCTGTATCGCAATACGTCACCTAGGCTGAAGATAAATGGAACATTTTCATGACCTTTCATAATCACCAATGGGACAAGGCAGGGGTGTCCTCTGTCCCCTCTCTTATACATCCTAGTGATGGAGCACCTGCTCTCATCAATTCGCCATAACCCCAATATTAGGTGGATTGAGGTGGGAGGCACCGAGTACAAGTGCTCAGCATTTGCTGATGATGTCCTAGTATATATCACTCAATCACATATATTCATCCCTGCTGTTATGGCTGAAATAGATCACTTTGTTACATGGTCAAATTTTAAAATCAATGCAGCGAAGTCTGTGGCCCTCGATGTCTCCGTCCCCAAATCTATACAGGATTCCATACAGTCCAACTTTCCCTTTGCCTGGCCCTCACAGGGTATCAAATACTTAGGAATTCGTATTCATAGAGACCTCTACCGTCTATGTTATCTTAATTTTGGGCCCTTTATTGAACAACTCCATACAGACCACGGTTGGCAAGTTAGAACTGTAAGATTCACTACGTGAACCACTGGTGTTTTGTGGAAAAGCACATGTACACTGTGTTCCAAATTATTATGCAAAAAGTGTTTAGGAGTGATAAGGTAAGAATTTTTTTGTTTGTCAGTTAAACTCATTGATGGTGATGTGTGTCAGTGCTCTTTATATCACTGTAAGCAATTGCAGACACCTGTGCTAATTAGTTTGGCAGGTGTGTCCAATGAAAGGCAAGACTACTTAAGAATGCTGTCCCACATTATTAAGCAGCCTACATTTTCTGCCAAAATGGGAAAGAAAAAGGATGTGTCGGCTGCTGAGAAGCAACAAATTGTGAAGTGTTAAGGTCAAGGCATGACTACAATCAACATTGCCAAGACATTTCATCCTGATCATTGCACAATCAAGAAGTATGTAGCTGATTCACAGTACACAATGTGTGCGTGCTGATAAGGGAAAATTGAGGACTCTTTCCTACAGGCAATTACGTCAGGTTAAAAGAGCAGCGTCAAAAAAGCCTTGTCATAGCAGCAGACAAGTTTTTGAAGCTGCTGGTGCCTCCAACGTCCCCCGAACAACAAGATGCAGGGTCCTTCAGAGGTTTGCAGCAGTGCGTAAGCCATCCTGTCGACCTCCTCTATCCACTGTACACAAGCAGAAATGGCTCCAGTGGGTCAAACAATACATGAAGACTGACTTCAAAACTGTTTTGTTCACCGATGAGTGCCGTGCAACGCTCGATGGTCCAGATGGGTGGAGTGGAGGATGGCTGGTTGATGGACACCCCATTCAAACACGGCTACGGCGCCAACAAGGAGGAGGTGGAGTAATGTTGTGGGCTGGAATAATGGGGAGAGAGATTGTCGGCCCCTTTAGGATCCCTGAAGGGGTAAAGATGAACTCCATAATGTATGTGGAGTTTCTCAAACAGCACTTCCTGCCATGGTTCAAGAAGAAGAACCGTGTATTCCGCAGCAAGATCATTTTCATGCATGATAATGCACCATCTCATGCTGCACATAACACATCTGCATCTCTGGCTGATATGGGCATAAAAGCGGACAAACTTATGGTGTGACCCCCATGCTCCCCTGACCTCAACCCCATTGAGAACCTCTGGAGCATCTTCTAAAGGAGTGTCTATGATGGCGGGAGGCAGTTCACATCTAAGCAACAGCTCTGGGAGGGTATTCTGTCCTCATGCAAAACAATTGAAGCAGAAACCATCCAAAACCAAACAAATTCAATGGACGAGAGAGTTCAGAATCTCGTTTCGAACAAGGGGTCCTATGTGCAAATGTAACATCACCAAGAATAAAGTTTTGAGTTGAAAACTGTTTGATTTCAGTTTCTAATAACCTGCTAATGCTTATAATTTCAAAAATGACCATTTTTTTGTTCTTTATTAAAATGAAAAGGTTGATCGATGAGTGTGGGGGATTTAAGAGTGTGGCAACCCAGTAGTCAGGATTATTTCGAATTCTGACAATCTGAGGGTCATGTTGCAGGTAGTGCAGCAAGAAGGCACTCATGTGTCTTGCGCATCTAGGAGCCCCAAAATTATTTTCCGGGCTAGATGCAGCTAAAAATTATTATTAATTTGAAAGCTGGTGGAGATTAGTATAGATGGCCTAATAGAATCAGTACTGCAAACTGCTACAAGGCCCAAATTATTTTCCAGCCAAGATACAGAAAAACATGATAAGTAATTTTAAATCTGGTGGAGTTTAGTATAGATGCAATAATAGAATCAGTACTGCACACTGCTACAAGGCCCAAATTATTTTCCAGCCAAGATACAGATAATCATGATTAGTAATTTGAAAGGTGGTTGGTGAGGTGATTTTAACAAATCATCAAGCTTTTACTTTCCCCAGGATGACACAGGGGTAGAAAAGTCCTTTCGTATCCATGATTTGTTCATCTTTATGAACGTGAGTCTGTCTACATTATCAGTGGAGAGCCGCGTGCGCTTATCTGTCAGCACACCACCAGCAGCGTTGAATACACGTTCAGACAGAACGCTGGCTGCGGGGCATGACAAGATCTCCAAGGCGTAAGTGGCTAGCTCTGGCCATTTATCCAGATTGGAAGCCCAAAAAGAGCAAGGGTCCAGAGACACAGTCATGGTTTCAATGTTTACTTGGAGATATTCCTGTACCATCGTCTCTAGGCGTTGACGATGTGTCAGACTTCTTGCCTCCTGTGGCCTTGCAAAGGATTGGCTAAAAAAGTGGTGAAATGATTCCGCAAAATTGATGTTACCAGCAGATACTGTGTTTCTGTTACGTTTTGAGTGCTGAACACTCGATGGTCCCACGATTGGCAAGTTGGAACTGTGAGATTCACTACGTGCACCACTGGTGTTTTGTGGAAAAGCACATGTAAGATTCTGCAACAGTCTCTGCTGATACTCCTGCATGTGTGCATCCCTTGCTATGGCAGGAATAATTTCTGCAAATTTACTTTTGTACCGGGGATCTAACAGTGTGGCAACCCAGTAGTCAGGATTATTTCTAATTCTCACAATTCGAGGGTCATGTTGCAGGTAGTGCAGCAAGAAGGCACTCATGTGTCTAGCGCATCCAGGAGCATCAAGTCCCTGTTGTGTTGGTGGCGAGGTAACAATCATGCTTCCTTCCTCTGCCCTCTCCCCCCAACCTCGCACAACAGAAATGTGATCCAGGTCTCCCTCATCTGATGAGTCTTCAAATCAATTCGTCCTACACATCTTCCTGGGCTCCTGCACCTTCCTCGCTAGTTTGGCTGCTACCATGCGCCCTGGTAAAACCATCTCCCTCACCCTCACATGCCTGCCACCTTGGTGCTGCCGACCGTCTGGACCTTGCAGATGTTAGCCCTTCCGCATACAACTCCTCCTCCT
Organism: Phyllobates terribilis; assembly: GCF_046119375.1. Taxonomy (NCBI): domain Eukaryota; kingdom Metazoa; phylum Chordata; class Amphibia; order Anura; family Dendrobatidae; genus Phyllobates; species Phyllobates terribilis. Next base: position 452,881,666 of record NW_027362763.1, on the reverse strand, counting down.
CTACTTCCTCCACCTCCTCTTGTGCCACCACCTGACTCCGAATTCTGTTTAACATGTGCTCCAGCATGTAAATCACCGGAATAGTCATGCTGATAATGGCATCGTCAGCCCTAAACATCTTCGTCGCCATTTCAAAACTGTGCAGAAGGGTACATAGGTCCCTAATCTGAGACCACTCCTCCAGCTTGATTTTCCCCACCTCTGGATCTCGTTGGCCCAGGCTATACGTCAGAACATATTGCACCAGGGCTTGTCGGTGCTGCCACATTCGCTGCAACATGTGCAGAGTTGAATTCCCCTGGGTAGGCACATCGCATTTCAGCCGGTAAAGTAGCAGGCCCAACGACCTCTGTAGAGATGTAAGTCGCTGAGCTGCGGCATGCGAATGGTGGAAGTGAGCACACAGCGACCGTGCCCTCTGCAGAAGGCCATCTAGTCCGGGATAGTGGGCTAAAAATTGCTGGACAACCAGGTTCAACACATGAGCCATACAAGGCACGTGTGTGACATTGCCCCGGCGAAGGGCCGCACCGAAGTTTGCAGCATTGTCGCACACGGACTTCCCTGGTTTCAGGTCCAGTGGAGACAACCATTCATGAAACTGGTTCTCCAGAGCTGACCACAACTCCTCAGCTGTGTGACTCACATTTCCCAGACATTTCAAAGTAAAAACCGCCTGATGACGTTGAGCCCTGCTGCCAGCATAGTAAGGAGGTGTGCAGGATCCCTTCTGCGCAGTTAGAAAGCTTGTGGCATGACCAGACAGGCTTTGGGTGCAGGTGGAGGACCGAGAGGAGGTTGAGGAGGCAGAAGCAGTGGAGGAACTTCGAGATAAAGAGGATTGACGCACAACTCGTGGGGACGGCAAGACTTGGACAGCAGCCCCTTGTCCTGCTGTCACCATAGTTACCCAGTGCCCAGTCAGCGACATGTAACGCCCCTGTCCATGCCTACTCGTCCAAGTGTCTGTGGTGAAATGCACCCTGTCACACACAGAGTTTCTCAAAGAAGCGGTGATGTTGTGTGCGACATGCTGTTGGAGCGCAGGCACACCTTTCTTTGAGAAGTAGTGCCGACTGGGCATCTGGTACTGGGGCACTGCGACGGACATAAGGTCTCGAAAATCCTCTGTGTCCACCAGGCGGAAAGGCAGCATTTCTGTAGCCAAGAGCTTGCAGATGGTGAAATTCAACCTCTTAGCTTTCTCATGGCTAGGAGGAAATGGTCTTTTACTTGTCCACATCTGCGGGACTGAGGGCTGACTGTTGTGCTTAGACGGGGTTGAGAAGGGTGTCCCCGGCAAACTGCCGGTCTGTGATGGAGATGCAGGCGGACATGTTAGGTTGCCTAGATCCAAAGGTGGTGCTATCGATGTCGGACAGCGCTCAACACCAGCTGGTGTTTCCACCTCCAAAGAAAATGATGACCTGCCAATCTTGCTGGCTGTTGCGGGTAAAGAGGTGGCAGATCTGCGTCCCAAAACAGGTGTGACTGCTGTCCCCCCAGTCACAGAGGATGAAGAGGCCGCGGATGCACAAAATGTGGCAGACTGTTGTTGGTCCGGCTGGCTAGGCCGCATTGTAGCACAGTGAGCTTCCCACTGCAACTTATGCTTCATATCCATGTGCCGGTTCATGCATGAAGTACTCAAACTATGTATTTTTTGGCCTCTACTTAGCTTTTGCTGACAAATGTTACAGATAACACGAGTTGGGTCATCTTTATCGATCTGAAAAAATGCCCAGGCTATGCAAGGCTTAGCACCCATGCGACCTGAAGAGCCACCACGACTTGTGGTCAGAGGCAGAGTTGGGTTTGAGGATGCAGTTGTTGACGTGCTTCCAGTACTACGTCTCTGTCCAGGAAGGCGCAACCTGACCTCGTCATCACTAGCATCCTCCTCCACCTCCTCTGCTGACCTCATTGACTGGCTGACTGTGTGTTGACAGTAAGTGGGATCTCCAACCTCGTCAACATCACCCCGTCGTCCTCAGAGCCAACCTCTTCCTGCCCTGACAAAAAACTAAAGTTGTCGCGCCAATCAGGTATTTGAGTCTCATCATCGTCTTCCTCATTGTCTCCACCAACAGGAGTTACAGTTTGGGAACGAGGGTCTACATTATGGTCAGATCCTTCTGCGTCTGGTCCTGGATCTGACTCATAAAGATTCTGGGCATCAGTGCAGATCATTTCCTCGTCTGGATTCACAGATGCTCTGGAGCCGACCTCTGATTCCCATGCTATGGTATGAGTAAACAGCTCTGCAGACTCAACCATCTGTTCTACCCCATACTCAGATGGGCAGCTGGAGACTAGTGTTGAGCCACCCCCGTAGTGTTTGAGTTCGGTTCGGTTCGTCGAACACCCGTGTGTTCGCCGAACTGTTCGTCGAACTGTTCGTCGAACACCTTCGAACACCGTTAAAACCAATGGCAGGCAAACAAAAACACATAGAAACACATAGAAAACAACTTCAAAGATGTCCAAAAGCTGACAAACTGCTCAGAGGACATAACTAACACATGGAAAAGTGACAAGTACATATAGTCATGCGAAAATAAAAGAGGTGGAGGAGTAAAAGGAGGGGGAGACACAGATATAGGCATGTCATGCCATTCTAAAATCCAAAAAGTGAGAAGCCGACACGGCCAGTCCGCTCCTGCCCGTGCCACCTCCGTGTCGCCGGGTTTGTGCCAGAGCCGCGGTGAACCCTGATGGCCAGCCCCCCTCTCCCAATACTGGTGCCTGTCCGCTGGTGGGTCGAGCGAGCCCCCCTGTGGTGGAGGCAGCTCTAAGCTTTTTAATTTAAATTGTCTCTCTAATTTGAATGAATACACTTTAAATCCATTTACAAGGATCTATTGGAGGGCAAGTCTCATGCCAGCAGCCGCGTAATTCCAGCTCCAGTAGCGTCCACTAAAGCTGCTGCAGTTAAAAAGCTTTTATAAGGATCGAGCTCGGCTGTCCACCGCAAGGCATCCTACTGCCAGTCCCAGCCCCTATGCCTTGGGGTGCCTCCTGATTCTCTTCACTGAGTATCCCATGGTCCCGAAGCATTTCCTTTGAAAAAATTAAGTGTCTAAACTACAGGTGGTGTAGCTTGCTTAACAGTCGGGATAATCCGCTGACTAGCAGACACTGCTACTAGGCACAAAGTATTTCCTGGGCTAGATGCAGTTAAAAATTTGTAATTAGATACTCTCGTTGGATGCTGAGAAAGCATTCCATAGAGTCTCCTGGCACGCCATATATGATTCTCTTAAAAAGCTTGGGGTAGGGGTGTATGGGACCCTTTTATAGCCAAAATCACGGCCCTGTATCACAATACGTCACCTAGGCTGAAGATAAATGGAACTGTAGCACCCTGAGGGCTCGGTTGCTACAGAGGTATTGCACCTCACCCAGAGGTGTGATATCTCACTCTCAGGTAAGGATGGAGTGTGGATCAGGACCCGACACCTGCATGCATTACACCACATTGCCGTGGGGCAGGGCGACCAATATGCCTCTGAGATGGGCACGACAGTCCCTGTCCCTGGCTGGAGTGGGGGGAGGGAACACTGAGGAAGGGGAACCCTGTAGTGCAGGAGCAGGGAGGAAGCAGTTCCTGGGTGCATTGAGAAGGGAGTATAAAAGGTGGGCACCATCTTAGTTCAGTGCAGAGAAGTCTGAGCAGAAGTGGCAGGGAGCAGGGGCTCTGCATGAGCTCTGCTCCAGAGGCGGGCCTAGTAACAGAGGACCAGGCCTGGAAGAGGGAGAAGGAAGGAAGAGGAGCGGAGAAGGCTCCAGGAACGAGGAATGAAGGGATCCCAGGGGTGCGGACGGGCGAGTCGCCACCGCACGCCCGAATCCACCTGCGTGGAGGGGTCAGGCCAAAGGGGGAGACCGGTCCCCGAAACTAGTGGAGGCAGGAAACGACCCTCAGCTAGAAACCGGAGGCTGTGACATTTTATGTGGTGCAGCCCCTCGCTACACCCGCTAGGAAGGCACCACATAGGGTCAGGGAAACTGGCGCCAAGTTTACCAAGAGGAGGCCCGAGGCAGCCGGACAGAAGGGTTGGTAAGAAAGGCCAGACAAAGGACACACAAAGGGGGTCCTGTGAAGCGCTCCAAAGTTATCTGGGAGTTGTCTGAGCCCCTCACCTGGTGAGCACAGTACGACGTGGGCAGCCGTTACCTGCAGACGTGGTCTGGATAATAAGAACTGTGAGTAAAGGCCCTGGACTGCATCACTGACTCCGTGTCGTTACTGCTGCTGCCCTGCACCATCACCCCCATCCTCCGCATACACTGCCCTGAGGCTATACTCCTCCCGTGGGGAGTTATGCTACGCTCTGCTGCACCCACAACACCAGCCTCAGCGGTCTGCCCTGCAGCGGCGGTTCACTCTGACCGCAATCCACGGGTGGCGTAGTCGGACATTTAAACATCAAAACCACATAAATAGTTCCGCCACTGGTTTGACCACCCTGAGCCACGGAACCGGGTCGCCGCCACGAAGACTACAACCACCAGCATCCACCAAAAAGGGTCCGGCTCCGGGTGTCCCAAGGCCCAGGGGGTGCATCAGAACATTTTCATCACCTTTCACAATCACCAATGGGACAAGGCAGGGATGTCCTCTGTCCCCTCTCTTATACATTCTAGTGACGGAGCACCTGCTCTCATCAATTCGCCATAACCCCAATATTAGGTGGATTGAGGTGGGAGGCACCGAGTACAAGTGCTCTCTATTTGCTGATGATGTCCTAGTATATATCACTCAATCACATATATCCATCCATGCTGTTATGGCTGAAATAGATCACTTTGTTACATGGTCAAATTTTAAAATCAATGCAGCGAAGTCTGAGGCCCTCGATGTCTCCCTCCCCAAATCCATATAGGATTCCATCCAGTCCAACTTTCCCTTTGCCTGGCCCTCACAGGGTATCAAAAACTTAGGAATTCCTATTCATAGAGACCTCTCCCATCTATGTTATCTTTATTTTGGGCCCTTTATTGAACAACTCCATACAGACCACGGTTGGCAAGTTAGAACTGTAAGATTCACTACATGAACCACTGGTGTTTTGTGGAAAAGCACATGTACACTGCGTTCCAAATTATTATGCAAAAAGTGTTTAGGAGTGATAAGGGAAGAATTTGTTTGTTTGTCAGTTAAACTCATTGATGGTGATGTGTGTCAGGGCTCTTTATATCACTGTAAGCAATTGCAGACACCTGTGCTAATTAGTTTGGCAGGTGTGTCCAATGAAAGGCAAGACTACTTAAGAAGGCTGTCTCACATTATTAAGCAGCCTACATTTTCTGCCAAAATGGGAAAGAAAAAGGATGTGTCGGCTGCTGAGAAGCAACAAATTGTGGAGTGTTTAGGTCAAGGCATGACTACAAACAACATTGTGCGATGATCAGGATGAAGTGTCTTGGCAATCAAGAAGTATGTAGCTGATTCACAGTACACACGTGTGCGTGCTGATAAGGGCAAATTGAGGACTCTTTCCTACAGGCAATTACGTCAGGTTGAAAGAGCAGCGGCAAAAAAGCCTTGTCATAGCAGCAGACAAGTTTTTGAAGCTGCTTGTGCCTCCAACGTCCCCCGAACAACAAGATGCAGGGTCCTTCAGAGGTTTGCAGCTGTGCATACGCCATCCTGTCGACCTCCTCTATCCACTTCACACAAGCAGAAACGGCTCCAGTGGGCCAAACATTACATGAAGACTGATTTCAAAACTGTTTTGTTCACGGATGAGTGCCGTGCAGCGCTCGATGGTCCAGATGGATGGAGTGGAGGATGGCTGGTTGATGGACACCCCACGCAAACACGGCTACAGCGCCAACAAGGAGGAGGTGGAGTAATGTTTTGGGCTGGAATTATGGGGAGAGAGATTGTCGGCCCCTTTAGGATCCCTGAAGGCGCTAAAGATGAACTCCATAATGGATGTGGATTTTCTCAAACAGCACTTCCTGCTATGGTTCAAGAAGAAGAACCGTGTATTTCACAGCAAGATCATTTTTCTGCATGATAATGCACCATCTCATGCTGCACATAAAACATCTGCATCTCTGGCTGATATGGGCATAAAAGGGGACAAACTTATGGTGTGACCCCCATGCTCCCCTGACCTGTACCCCATTCAGAACCTTTGGAGCATCATTAAAAGGAGTGTCTATGATGGCGGGAGGCAGTTCACATCTAAGCAACAGCTCTGGGAGGGTATTCTGTCCTCATGCAAAACAATTGAAGCAGAAACCATCCAAAACCTGACAAATTCAATGGACGAGAGAGTTCAGAAGCTCCTTTCGAACAAGGGGTCCTATGTGAAAATGTAACATCACCTAGAATAAAGTTTTGAGTTGAAAACTGTTTGATTTCAGTTTCTAACAACCTGCTAATGCTTATAATTTCAAAAATGACCATTTTTTGGTCTTTATTAAAATGAAAAGGTTGATCGAAAAGTTTGGGAGATCTAAGAGTGTGGCAACCCAGTAGTCATGATTACTTCGAATTCTGACAATATGAGGGTCATGCTGCAGGTAGTGCAGCAAGAAGGCACTTATGTGTCTTGCGCATCTCGGAGCCCCAAAATTACTTTCCGGGCTAGATGCAGCTAAAAATTGTTTTTAATTTTAAATCTGGTGAAGCTTTAGTATAGATGGCCTAATAGGATCAGTGCTGCACACTGCTACAAAGCCCAAATTATTTTCCAGCCAAGATACAGATAAACATGATTAGTAATTTGAAAGCTTAAAACGGTTGGTAGGGTGATTTTAACCAATCATCAAGCTTTTACTCTCCCCAGGATGACACAGGGGTAGAAAAGTCGTTTCGGATCCATGATTTGTTCATCTTTATGAACGTGAGTCTGTCTACATTATCAGTGGAGAGCCGCGTGCGCTTATCTGTCAGCACACCACCAGCAGCGCTGAACACACGTTCAGACAGAACGCTGGCTGCGGGGCATGACAAGATCTCCAAGGCGTAAGTGGCTAGCTCCGGCCATTTATCCAGATTGGAAGCCCAAAAAGAGCAAGGGTCCAGTGACACAGTCGTGGCTTCAATGTTTACTTGGAGATACTCCTGTACCATCGTCTCTAGGCGTTGACTATGTGTCAGACTTCTTGTCTCCTGTGGCCTTGCAAAGGATGGGCTAAAAAAGTGGTGAAATGATTCCGCAAAATTGATGTTACCAGCAGATACTGTGGTTCTGTTACGGTTTGAGTGCTGAACACTTGACGGTCCCACGGTTGGCAAGTTGGAACTGTGAGATTCACTACGTGCACCACTGGTATTTTGTGGAAAAGCACATGTAAGATTCTGCAACAGTCTCTGCTGATACTCCTGCATGCGTGCATCCCTTTCTATGGCAGGAATAATTTCTGCAAATTTACTTTTGTACCGGGGATCTAACAGTGTGGCAACCCAGTAGTCAGGATTATTTCTAATTCTCACAATTCGAGGGTCATGTTGCAGGTAGTGCAGCAAGAAGGCACTCATGTGTGTTGCGCATCCAGGAGCACCAAGTCCCTGTTGTGTTGGTGGCGAGGTAACAATCATGCTTCCTTCCTCTGTCCTCTCCCCCCAACCTCGCACAACAGAAATGTGATCAAGGTCTCCCTCATCTGATGAGTCTTCCATCAGTTCGTCCTCCACTTCTTCCTGGGCTCCTGCACCTTCCTCACTAGTTTGGCTGCTACCATGCGCCCTGGTAAAACCATCTCCCCCACCCTCACATGCCTGACGCCTTGGTGCTGCCGACCGTCTGGACCTTGCAGATGTTAGCCCTTCCGCATACAACTCCTCCTCCTCTACTTCCTCCACCTCCTCTTGTGCCACCACCTGACTCCGAATTCTGTTTAACATGTGCTCCAGCATGTAAATCACCGGAATAGTCATGCTGATAATGGCATCGTCAGCACTAAACATCTTCGTCGCCATTTCAAAACTGTGCAGAAGGGTGCATAGGTCCCTGATCTGAGATCACTCCTCCAGCGTGATTTGCCCCACCTCTGAATCTCGTTGGCCCAGGCTATACGTCAGAACGTATTACACCAGGGCTTGTCGGTGCTGCCACAGTCGCTGCAACATGTGCAGAGTTGAATTCCACCGGGTAGGCACATCGCATTTTAGCAGGTGAAGTGGCAGGCCCAACGACTTCTGTAGAGATGTAAGTCGCTGAGCTGCGGGATGCGAACGGTGGAAGTGAGCACACAGCGACCGTGCCCTCTGCAGAAAGCAATCTAGTCTGGGATAGTGGGCTAAAAATTGCTGGACAACCAGGTTCAACACGTGAGCCATACAAGGCACGTGTGTGACATTGCCCCGGCGAAGGGCCGCACCCAGGTTTGCAGCATTGTCACACACGGCCTTCCCTGGTTTCAGGTCCAGTGGAGACAACCATTCATGAAATTGGTTCTCCAGAGCTGACCACAACTCCTCAGCTGTGTGACTCACATTTCCCAGACATTTCAATGTAAAAACCGCCTGATGACGTTGAGCCCTACTGCCAGCATAGTAAGGAGGTGTGGAGGATCCCTTCTGCGCAGTTAGAAAGCTTGTGGCATGACCAGACAGGCTTTGGGTGCAGGTGGAAGACCGAGAGGAGGTTGAGGAGGCAGAAGCAGTTTAGGAACTTTGACATAAAGAGGATTGACGCACAACTCGTGGGGACGGCAAGACTTGGACAGCAGCCCCTTGTCCTGCTGTCACCATAGTTACCCAGTGCCCAGTCAGCGACATGTAACGCCCCTGTCCATGCCTACTCGTCCAAGTGTCTGTGGTGAAATGTACCCTGTCACACACAGAGTTTCTCAAAGAAGCGGTGATGTTGTGTGCGACATGCTGGTGGAGCGCAGGCCACCTTTCTTTGAGAAGTAGTGCCGACTGGGCATCTGGTACTAGGGCACTGCGACGGACATAAGGTCTCAAAAATCCTCTGTGTCCACCAGGCGGAAAGGCAGCATTTCTGTAGCCAAGAGCTTGCAGATGGTGAAATTCAACCTCTTAGCTTTCTCATGGCTAGGAGGAAATGGTCTTTTACTTGTCCACATCTGAGGGACCGAGGGCTGGCTATTGTGCTTAGACGGGGTTGATAAGGGTGTCCCCGGCAAACTGCCGGTCTGTGAGGAAGATGCAGGCGGACATGTTAGGTTGCCTTGATCCAAAGGTGGTGCTATCGATGTCGGACAGCGCTCAACACCAGCTGGTGTTACCACCTCCAAAGAAAATGATGACCTGCCAATCACGCTGGCTGTTGCGGGTAAAGAGGTGGCAGGTCTGCGCCCCAAAACAGGTGTGACTGCTGTCCCCCCAGTCACAGAGGATGAAGAGGCCGCGGATGCACAAGATATGGCAGACGGTGGTTGGCCCGGCCGGCTAGGCCGCATTGTAGCACACTGAGCTTCCCACTGCAACTTATGCTTCATGTCCATGTGCCGGTTCATGCATGAAGTACTCAAACTATGTATTTTTTGGCCTCTACTTAGCTTTTGCTGACAAATGTTACAGATAACACGAGTTGGGTCATCTTTATCGATCTGAAAAAATGCCCAGGCTATGCCAGGCTTAGCACCCATGTGACCTGAAGAGCCACCACGACTTGTGGTGAGAGGCAGAGTTGTGTTTGAGGATGCAGTTGTTGACGTGCTTCCAGTACTACGTCTCTGTCCAGGAAGGCGCAACCTGACCTCGTCGTCACTAGCATCTTCCTCCACCTCCTCTGCTGACCTCATCTCTTGGCTGACTGTGGGTTGACAGTAAGTGGGATCTCCAACCTCATCATCATCACCCTGTGCGTTATCACACCCATCGTCCTCAGAGCCAACCTGTTCCTGCCCTGACAAAAAACTAAAGTTGTCGCTCCAATCAGGTATTTGAGTCTTATCATCGTCTTCCTCATTGTCTCCACCAACTGGAGTTACAGTTTGGGAATGAGGGTCTACATTATGGTCAGAACCTTCTGCGTCTGGTCCTGGATCCGACTCATAAAGATTCTGGGCATCAGTGCAGATCATTTCCTCGTCTGGATTCACAGAAGCGCTGGAGTCGACCTCTGATTCCCAGGCTATAGTATGAGTAAACAGCTCTGCAGACTCAAACATCTGTTCTACCTCATACTCAGACGGGCAGCTGGAGATTTGGGAGCTGTGAGGAAGCAAGTGTGATTGGGGTGACACCTTTGAGGACAGGAGTATTTGTGATGTTGAAGTTGATGTGGAGGAGAGCCCACTTAAAGGAGCACTTGATATCCGTTGAAGCACCTGCTGTTTTTGTGCCTCATCTGGAATTTGTAGCGATTGGTGTGGCCGTAAGAAAGGGATCTTATCACATTGTCCGCTAAAAGAAGTAGACATTTCAGTTTGGCTGGAAGATGGTCTTTCTTCTGCAGATGCTACTGTTGCTTTAACACCTACCCCACGGACACAACTTTTTTCCCCTTCCCAACACGCCTATTCCCCTTTCCACCAGCAGCAGGCCTTTTTCCACTCATTTTGGTGGTTAACTAATTCACAACTCTGGAGTTGTTTGCACAAAAAAACAATGGATGGGAACCGAGCAGAGCTGAGTGGCCAAACTGTGGTATTAGGCCAAAACTATTGGCTGGGTTAGATGCAGAAAAAAATTATATTCAATTTGCAACCTGATGGAGGTCTGTATAGATGGATTAATAGAACAAGTCCCACACACAGCTAGAAGCCCAATATTTTTTCAGAGGTAGATGCAGAAAAAAATATATTCAGTTTGCAACCTGATGGAGGTCAGTATAGATGGACTAATACAACAAGTCCCACACACAGCTAGAAGCCCAATATTTTTTCAGAGGTAGATGCAGAAAAAAATATATTCAGTTTGCAACCTGATGGAGGTCTGTATAGATGGATTAATAGAACAAGTCCCACACACAGCTAGAAGCCCAATATTTTTTCAGAGGTAGATGCAGAAAAAAATATATTCAGTTTGCAACCTGATGGAGGTCTGTATAGATGGATTAATAGAACAAGTCCCACACACAGCTAGAAGCCCAATATTTTTTCAGAGGTAGATGCAGAAAAAAATATATTCAGTTTGCAACCTGATGGAGGTCTGTATAGATGGATTAATAGAACAAGTACCACACACAGCTACAAGCCCAATATTTTTTCAGAGGTAGATGCAGAAAAAAATATATTCAGTTTGCAACCTGATGGAGGTCTGTATAGATGGATTAATAGAACAAGTCCCACACACAGCTAGAAGCCCAATATTTTTTCAGAGGTAGATGCAGACAAAAATATATTCAGTTTGCAACCTGATGGAGGTCTGTATAGATGGATTAATAGAACAAGTCCCACACACAGCTAGAAGCCCAATATTTTTTCAGAGGTAGATGCAGAAAAAAATATATTCAGTTTGCAACCTGATGGAGGTCAGTATAGATGGACTAATACAACAAGTCCCACACACAGCTAGAAGCCCAATATTTTTTCAGAGGTAGATGCAGAAAAAATATATTCAGTTTGCAACCTGATGGAGGTCAGTATAGATGGACTAATACAACAAGTCCCACGCACAGCTAGAAGCCCAATATTTTTTCAGAGCTAGATGCAGAAAAAAATATATTCAGTTTGCAACCTGATGGAGGTCTGTATAGATGGATTAATAGAACAAGTCCCACACACAGCTAGAAGCCCAATATTTTTTCAGAGGTAGATGCAGAAAAAAATATATTCAGTTTGCAACCTGATGGAGGTCTGTATAGATGGATTAATAGAACAAGTCCCACACACAGCTAGAAGCCCAATATTTTTTCAGAGGTAGATGCAGAAAAAAATATATTCAGTTTGCAACCTGATGGAGGTCTGTATAGATGGATTAATAGAACAAGTCCCACACACAGCTAGAAGCCCAATATTTTTTCAGAGGCAGATGCAGAAAAAAATGTATTCAGTTTGCAACCTGATGGAGGTCTGTATAGATGGATTAATAGAACAAGTCCCACACACAGCTAGAAGCCCAATATTTTTTCAGAGCTAGATGCAGAAAAAAATTATATTCAATTTGCAACCTGATGGAGGTCAGTATAGATGGACTAATAGAATGATGCTATGCCCAAAAGATTTTACTTCACTAGGTGCAGTAAAAAAATTGGTATTCTATACACAGGTGGTATATCTTGCAACACAGATAGGCTACTCCACTGACTAACACACTCTGCAATAGGCCAAAAAGGATTAGCTTTGCTAGATTCAGCCAAATGCTGTGAAAAAAACTTGCACAGCACTGGCACAGACCTGCCTGGCAAAAACTGATAGGAACTGATGTAACCTAGTCCTGAAAAGGACTCCAATTACAATTAGTCTTTACTCCCACAATCTATCTATTTAAGAGCACAGACCTGCCTGATAAAAGTCGTAGGAAATGCTGTAACCTAGTCCTTAAAAGGACTGCAATCACAACTATTCCCTACTCCCAAGCTATCTGTAGATTTGTGCGAAAATTGGCTTGAAATTAACAAGGTATAGCACACACAGCAACAGCAGTGCCGTCTAACACGCAGCTGCAGCAGTGAGAAAATGGTGGCGACGGGGAAAATGGCTTGGTCTTATAGGGCAAGGACATGTGACATACACTGCCAATGACACATGCCCTTGCTTGTGTGAAAAAAAGCACTTCGCTCCGTGTGTGCGCTGCTGATAGGCTGACAGATTGCACCTCCCCACTGCAAATGCGGGAAAGAGAAAAAAAAATGGAGATCTTCATTGTTCCTGCAGAGATCCATCCCCTGCCCCTCCCCCCACCCCGCTGTACACTCAAACTGCGTATTAACATTAATTTTCATCATTACTGAGAAAAAATCCAGTTATGATTTTGGTGCACGAACAGTTATCGAACATAACCTCGAACAGCCGAATTTTTCTCAAATTGTTCGTGTTCGCCGAACGGCTCGAACACCGCCCAAAACAGCTCGAATTTGAGATTGGCGAACAGTTCGAGTAGAACAACGCTCATCTCTACTGGAGACTTGGGAGCTGTGAGGAAGCAAGTGCGATTGGGGTGACACCTCTGAGGACTGGAGTATTTGTGATGTTGAAGTTGAGGTGGAGGAGAGCCCACTTAAAGGAGCACTTGATATCCGTTGAAGCACCTGCTGTTTTTGTGCCTCATCTGGAATTTGTAGCGATTGGCGTGGCCATAATAAAGGGATCGTATCACATTGTCCACTAAAAGAAGTAGACATCTTAGCTTGGCTGGAATATAGTCTTTCTTCTGCAGATGTTACTGTTGCTTTAACACCAACCCCACGGACACAACCATTTTTTCCCTTCCCAATATGCCTATTCCCCTTTCCAACAGCAGCAGGCCGTTTTCCCCTCATTATGGTGGTTAACTAATTGACAACTCTGGAGTTGTTTGCACAAAAAACAATGGATGGGAATCGAGCAGAGCTGATTGGCCAAACTTTGGCATTAGCCCAAAAGTATTGGCTGGGTTAGATGCAGCAAAACAATTTTATTACAAACACAGGTGGTGGAGGTTAGTATAGATGGACTAATAGAACAAGTCCCACACACTGCAACAAGCCCAAATATTTTTCAGAGCTATATGCAGATAAAAATTATTTTTAATTTGCAACCTGGTGGAGGTTAGTATAGATGGACTAATAGGACAAGTTCCACACACTGCTACAAGCCCAAATATTTTTTCAGAGCTAGATGCAGATAAAAATTATTTTTAATTTGCAACCTGGTGGAGGTTAGTATAGATGGACTAATAGAACAAGTCCCACACACTGCTACAAGCCCAAATATTTTTTCAGAGCTAGATGCAGATAAAAATTATTTTTAATTTGCAACCTGGTGGAGGTTAGTATAGATGGACTAATAGAACAAGTCCCACACACTGCTACAAGCCCAAATATTTTTTCAGAGCTAGATGCAGATAAAAATTATTTTTAATTTGCAACCTGGTGGAGATTAGTATAGATGGACTAATAGAACAAGTCCCACACACTGCTACAGGCCCAAATATTTTTTCAGAGCTAGATGCAGATAAAAATTATTTTTAATTTGCAACCTGGTGAAGGTTAGTATAGATGGACTAATAGAACAAGTCCCACACACTGCTACAAGCCCAAATATTTTTTCAGAGCTAGATGCAGATAAAAATTATTTTTAATTTGCAACCTGGTGGAGGTTAGTATAGATGGGCTAATAGAACAAGTCCCACACACTGCTACAAGCCCAAATATTTTTTGAGAGCTAGATGCAGATAAAAATTATTTTTAATTTGCAACCTGGTGGAGGTTAGTATAGATGGACTAATAGAACAAGTCCCACACACTGCAACAAGCCCAAATATTTTTTCAGAGCTATATGCAGATAAAAATTATTTTTAATTTGCAACCTGGTGGAGGTTAGTATAGATGGACTAATAGAACAAGTCCCACACACTGCAACAAGCCCAAATATTTTTTCAGAGCTATATGCAGATAAAAATTATTTTTAATTTGCAACCTGGTGAAGGTTAGTATAGATGGACTAATAGAACAAGTCCCACACACTGCTACAAGCCCAAATATTTTTTCAGAGCTAGATGCAGATAAAAATTATTTTTAATTTGCAACCTGGTGGAGGTTAGTATAGATGGACTAATAGGACAAGTCCCACACACTGCTACAAGCCCAAATATTTTTTCACAGCTAGATGCAGATAAAAATTATTTTTAATTTGCAACCTGTTGGAGGTTAGTATAGATGGACTAATAGAACAAGTCCCACACACTGCTACAAGCCCAAATATTTTTTCAGAGCTAGATGCAGATAAAAATTATTTTTAATTTGCAACCTGGTGGAGATTAGTATATATGGACTAATAGAACAAGTCCCACACACTGCTACAAGCCCAAATATTTTTTCAGAGCTAGGTGCAGATAAAAATTATTTTTAATTTGCAACCTGGTGGAGGTTAGTATAGATGGACTAATAGAACAAGTCCCACACACTGCTACAAGCCCAAATATTTTTTCAGAGCTAGATGCAGATAAAAATTATTTTTAATTTGCAACCTGGTGGAGGTTAGTATAGATGGACTTATAGATCAAGTCCCACACACTGCTACAAGCCCAAATATTTTTTCAGAGCTAGATGCAGATAAAAATTATTTTTAATTTGCAACCTGGTGGAGATTAGTATAGATGGACTAATAGAACAAATCCCACACACTGCTACGAGCCCTAATATTTTTTCAGAGCTAGATGCAGATAAAAATTATTTTTAATTTGCAACCTGGTGGAGGTTAGTATAGATGGACTAATAGAACAAGTCCCACACACTGCTACAAGCCCAAATATTTTTTCAGAGCTAGATGCAGATAAAAATTATTTTTAATTTGCAACCTGGTGGAGATTAGTATATATGGACTAATAGAACAAGTCCCACACACTGCTACAAGCCCAAATATTTTTTCAGAGCTAGATGCAGATAAAAATTATTTTTAATTTGCAACCTGGTGGAGGTTAGTATAGATGGACTAATAGAACAAGTCCCACACACTGCTACAAGCCCAAATATTTTTTCAGAGCTAGATGCAGATAAAAATTATTTTTAATTTGCAACCTGGTGGAGGTTAGTATAGATGGACTAATAGAACAAATCCCACACACTGCTACAAGCCCAAATATTTTTTCAGAGATAGATGCAGATAAAAATTATTTTTAATTTGCAACCTGGTGGAGATTAGTATAGATGGACTAATAGAACAAATCCCACACACTGCTACGAGCCCTAATATTTTTTCAGAGCTAGATGCAGATAAAAATTATTTTTAATTTGCAACCTGGTGGAGGTAAGTATAGATGGACTAATAGAACAAGTCCCACACACTGCTACAAGCCCATATATGTTTTCAGTGCTAGATGCAGATAAAAATTATTTTTAATTTGCAACCTGGTGGAGGTTAGTATAGATGGACTAATAGAACAAGTTCCACACACTGCTACAAGCCCAAATATTTTTTCAGAACTAGATGCAGATAAAAATTAATTTTAATTTGCAACCTGGTGGAGATTAGTATAGATGGACTAATAGAATGATGCTATGCCCAAAAGGTTTTACTTGGCAAGGTGCAGTAAAAACAATTGTGTTCTATACACAGGTGGTGTAGCTTGCAACACAGATAGGCTACTCCACTGACTAACACACACTGCAAGAGGCCAAAAAGAATTTGCTTAGCTAGATTTAGCCAAATGCTGAAGTGCTGTGAAAAAAACTTGCACAGCACTGGCACAGACCTGCCTGGCAAAAAGTGATAGGAACTGATGTAACCTAGCCCTCAAAATGACTGCAATTACAATTAGTCCGTGCTCCCAACCTATCTATTTAAGAGCACAGACCTGCTTGATAAAAGTTGTAGGAAATGATGTAGCCTAGTCCTCAAAAGGACTGCAATCACAACTATTCCCTACTCCCAAGCTATCTGTAGATTTGTGCGAAAATTGGCTTGAAATTAACACTCAAAGTATAGCGAACACAGCAACAGCGGTGCCGTCTAACGCACAGTGAGAAAATGGTGGCTACGTGGAAAATGGCTGGGTCTTATAGGGCAAGGACATGTGACATACACTGCCAATGACACATGCCCTTGCTTGTGTGAAAAAATCAGTTCGCTCCCTGTGTGCACTGCTGATAGGCTGACAGATTGCATCTCGCAACTGTAAATGTGGGAAAGAGAAAAAAAAATGGAGATATTCATTATTTATGCAGAGATCCATCCCCTGCCCCTCCCCCCGCCCCGCTGTACACTCAAACTGCGTATTAACATTAATTTTCAGCATTACTGAGAAAAAATACAGTTATGATTTTGGTGCACGAACAGTTATCGAACATAAGCTCGAACAGCTAAATTTTTTTTAAATCGTTCGTGTTCGCCAAACGGCTCGAACACCACCCAAAACAGCTCGAATTTGAGATTGGCGAACAGTTCGAGTCGAACGCCTCTCATCTCTACTAGAGACTCTAATCTACTTGTCTTGTTGCTCAGTTGTGCTGCGGGGCCTCCCACTTTTCTTTCTACTTTGGTTAGAGCCTGTTTGTGCTCTCCTTTGAAGGGAGTAGTACACACCGTTGTAGGAAATCTTCGGTTTCTTGGCAATTTCTCGCATGGAATAGCCTTCATTTCTAAGAACAAGAATAGACTGTCGAGTTTCACATGAAAGTTCTCTTTTTCTGGCCATTTTGAGAGTTTCATAGAACAAACAAATGTAATGCTTCGGATTCTCAACTAGCTAAAAGGAAGTTCAATTTTATAGCTTCTCAAATCAGCCAAACCATTTTCAGCTGGGCTAACATACTTGTGCTAGGGTTTTCTAGGGTTTTCTAAACATCCAATAGCCTTCTTACACAGTTTGCAAACACAATGTACCATTAAAACACTGGAGTGGTGGTTGTTGGAAATGGGCCTCTATACACCTATGTAGATATTGCAGTAAAAACAAGACATTTGCAGCTAGAATAGTCATTTGTAGTGTTGAGCCACCCCCGTAGTGTTCGAGTTCGGTTCGGTTCGTCGAACACCCATGTGTTCGCCGAACTGTTCATCGAACTGTTCGTCGAACACCTTCGAACACCGTTAAAACCAATGGCAGGCAAACAAAAACACATAGAAACACATAGAAAACACCTTCAAAGGTGTCCAAAAGCTGACAAACTGCTCAGAAGACACAACTAACACATGGAAAAGTGACAAGTACATATAGTCATGTGAAAAGAAAAGAGGTGGAGGAGTAAAAGGAGGGGGAGACACAGATATAGGCATGTCATGCCCTTCTAAAATCCAAAAAGTGAGAAGCCGACATGTTCAGTCCGCTCCTGCCCGTGCCACCTCCGCGTCGCCGGGTTTGTGCCAGAGCCGCGGTGAACCCTGACGGCCAGCCCCCCTCTCCCAATACTGGTGCCTGTCCGCTGGTGGGTCGAGCGAGCCCCCCTGTGGTGGAGGCAGCTCTAAGCTTTTTAATTTAAATTGTCTCTCTAATTTGAATGAATACACTTTAAATCCATTTACAAGGATCTATTGGAGGGCAAGTTCTCATGCAAGCAGCCGCGTAATTCCAGCTCCAGTAGCGTCCACTAAAGCTGCTGCAGTTAAAAAGCTTTTATAAGGATCGAGCTCGGCTGTCTACCGCAAGGCATCCTACTGCCAGTCCCAGCCCCTATGCCTTGGGGTGCCTCCTGATGCTCTTCACTGAGTATCCCGTGGTCCCGAAGCATTTCCTTTGAAAAAATTAAGTGTCCAAACTACAGGTGGTGTAGCTTTCTTAACAGCCGGGATAATCCGCTGACTAGCAGACACTGCTACTAGGCACAAAGTATTTCCTGGGCTAGATGCAGTTAAAAATTTGTAATTAGATACTCTCATTGGATGCTGAGAAAGCATTCCATAGAGTCTCCTGGCACGCCATATAGGATTCTCTTAAAAAGCTTGGGGTAGGGGTCTAGGGGACCCTTTTATAGCCAAAATCACGGCCCTGTATCGCAATACGTCACCTAGGCTGAAGATAAATGGAACTGTAGCACCCTGAGGGCTCGGTTGCTACAGAGGTATTGCACCTCACCCAGAGGTGTGATATCTCACTCTCAGGTAAGGATGTAGTGTGGATCAGGACCCGACACCTGCATGCATTACACCACATTGCCGTGGGGCAGGGCGACCAATATGCCCCTGAGATGGGCACGACAGTCCCTGTCCCTGGCTGGAGTGGGGGGAGGGAACACTGAGGAAGGGGAACCCTGTAGTGCAGGAGCAGGGAGGAAGCAGTTCCTGGGTGCATTGAGAAGGGAGTATAAAAGGTGGGCACCATCTTAGTTCAGTGCAGAGAAGTCTGAGCAGAAGTGGCAGGGAGCAGGGGCTCTGCATGAGCTCTGCTCCGGAGGCGGGCCTAGTAACAGAGGCCCAGGCCTGGAAGAGGGAGAAGGAAGGAAGAGGAGCGGAGAAGGCTCCAGGAACGAGGAACGAAGGGATCCCAGGGGTGCGGACGGGCGAGTCGCCACCGCACGCCCGAATCCACCTGCGTGGAGGGGTCAGGCCAAAGGGGGAGACCGGTCCCCGAAACTAGTGGAGGCAGGAAACGACCCTCAGCTAGAAACAGGAGGCTGTGACATTTTATGTGGCGCAGCCCCTCGCTACACCCGCTAGGAAGGCACCACATAGGGTCAGGGAAACTGGCGCCAAGTTTACCAAGAGGAGGCCCGAGGCAGCCGGACAGAAGGGTTGGTAAGAAAGGCCAGACAAAGGACACACAAAGGGGGTCCTGTGAAGCGCTCCAAAGTTATCTGGGAGTTGTCTGAGCCCCTCACCTGGTGAGCACAGTACGACGTGGGCAGCCGTTACCTGCAGACGTGGTCTGGATAATAAGAACTGTGAGTAAAGGCCCTGGACTGCATCACTGACTCCGTGTCGTTACTGCTGCTGCCCTGCACCATCACCCCCATCCTCCGCATACACTGCCCTGAGGCTATACTCCTCCCGTGGGGAGTTATGCTACGCTCTGCTGCACCAACAACACCAGCGTCAGCGGTCTGCCCTGGAGCGGCGGTTCACTCTGACCGCAATCCACGGGTGGCGTAGTCAGACATTTAAACATCAAAACCACATAAATAGTTCCGCCACTGGTTTGACCGCCCTGAGCCACGGAACCGGGTCGCCGCCACGGAGACTACAACCACCAGCATCCACCAAAAAGGGTCCGGCTCCGGGTGTCCCAAGGCCCAGGGGGCGCGTCAGAACATTTTCATCACCTTTCACAATCACCAATGGGACAAGGCAGGGATGTTCTCTGTCCCCTCTCTTATACATCCTAGTGAAGGAGCACCTGCTCTCATCAATTTGCCATAACCCCAATATTAGGTGGATTGAGGTGGGAGGCACCGAGTACAAGTGCTCTCTATTTGCTGATGATGTCCTAGTATATATCACTCAATCACATATATCCATCCCTGCTGTTATGGCTGAAATAGATCACTTTGTTACATGGTCAAATTTTAAAATCAATGCAGCGAAGTCTGAGGCCCTCGATGTCTCCCTCCCCAAATCCATATAGGATTCCATCCAGTCCAACTTTCCCTTTGCCTGGCCCTCACAGGGTATCAAATACTTAGGAATTCCTATTCATAGAGACCTCTTCCATCTATGTTATCTTCATTTTGGGCCCTTTATTGAACAACTCCATACAGACCACGGTTGGCAAGTTAGAACTGTAAGATTCACTACGTGAACCACTGGTGTTTTGTGGAAAAGCACATGTAAGATTCTGCAGCAGTCTCTGCTGATACTCCTGCATGCGTGCATCCCTTTCTATGGCAGGAATAATTTCTGCAAATTTACTTTTGTACCGGGGATCTAACAGTGTGGCAACCCAGTAGTCAGGATTATTTCTAATTCTCACAATTCGAGGGTCATGTTGCAGGTAGTGCAGCAAGAAGGCACTCATGTGTGTTGCGCATCCAGGAGCACCAAGTCCCTGTTGTGTTGGTGGCGAGGTAACAATCATGCTTCCTTCCTCTGTCCTCTCCCCCCAACCTCGCACAACAGAAATGTGATCAAGGTCTCCCTCATCTGATGAGTCTTCCATCAGTTCGTCCTTCACTTCTTCCTGGGCTCCTGCACCTTCCTCACTAGTTTGGCTGCTACCATGCGCCCTGTTAAAACCATCTCCCCCACCCTCACATGCCTGCCGCCTTGGTGCTGCCGACCGTCTGGACCTTGCAGATGTTAGCCCTTCCGCATACAACTCCTCCTCCTCTACTTCCTCCACCTCCTCTTGTGCCACCACCCGACTCCGAATTCTGTTTAACATGTGCTCCAGCATGTAAATCACCGGAATAGTCATGCTGATAATGGCATCGTCAGCACTAAACATCTTCGTCGCCATTTCAAAACTGTGCAGAAGGGTGCATAGGTCCCTGATCTGAGACCACTCCTCCAGCGTGATTTGCCCCACCTCTGGATCTCGTTGGCCCAGGCTATACGTCAGAACGTATTGCACCAGGGCTTGTCGGTGCTGCCACAGTCGCTGCAACATGTGCAGAGTTGAATTCCACCGGGTAGGCACATCGCATTTTAGCCGGTGAAGTGGCAGGCCCAATGACTTCTGTAGAAAAGTCGCTGAGCTGCGGGATGCGAACGGCGGAAGTGAGCACACAGCGACCGTGCCCTCTGCAGAAGGCCATCTAGTCTGGGATAGTGGGCTAAAAATTGCTGGACAACCAGGTTCAACACGTGAGCCATACAAGGCACGTGTGTGACATTGCCCCGGCGAAGGGCCGCACCCAGGTTTGCAGCATTGTCGCACACGGCCTTCCCTGGTTTCAGGTCCAGTGGAGACAACCATTCATGAAATTGGTTCTCCAGAGCTGACCACAACTCCTCAGCTGTGTGACTCACATTTCCCAGACATTTCAATGTAAAAACCGCCTGATGACGTTGAGCCCTACTGCCAGCATAGTAAGGAGGTGTGCAGGATCCCTTCTGCGCAGTTAGAAAGCTTGTGGCATGACCAGACAGGCTTTGGGTGCAGGTGGAAGACCGAGAGGAGGTTGAGGAGGCAGAAGCAGTGGAGGAACTTTGACATAAAGAGGATTGACGCACAACTCGTGGGGACGGCAAGACTTGGACAGCAGCCCCTTGTCCTGCTGTCACCATAGTTACCCAGTGCCCAGTCAGCGACATGTAACGTCCCTGTCCATGCCTACTCATCCAAGTGTCTGTGGTGAAATGCACCCTGTCACACACAGAGTTTCTCAAAGAAGCGGTGATGTTGTGTGCGACATGCTGGTGGAGCGCAGGCACACCTTTCTTTGAGAAGTAGTGCCGACTGGGCATCTGGTACTGGGGCACTGCGACGGACATAAGGTCTCGAAAATCCTCTGTGTCCACCAGGCGGAAAGGCAGCATTTCTGTAGCCAAGAGCTTGCAGATGGTGAAATTCAACCTCTTAGCTTTCTCATGGCTAGGAGGAAATGGTCTTTTACTTGACCACATCTGAGGGACCGAGGGCTGGCTATTGTGCTTAGACGGGGTTGATAAGGGTGTCCCCGGCAAACTGCCGGTCTGTGAGGAAGATGCAGGCGGACATGTTAGGTTGCCTTGATCCAAAGGTGGTGCTATCGATGTCGGACAGCGCTCAACACCAGCTGGTGTTACCACCTCCAAAGAAAATGATGACCTGCCAATCACGCTGGCTGTTGCGGGTAAAGAGGTGGCAGGTCTGCGCCCCAAAACAGGTGTGACTGCTGTCCCCCCAGTCACAGAGGATGAAGAGGCCGCGGATGCACAAGATATGGCAGACGGTGGTTGGCCCGGCCGGCTAGGCCGCATTGTAGCACACTGAGCTTCCCACTGCAACTTATGCTTCATGTCCATGTGCCGGTTCATGCATGAAGTACTCAAACTATGTATTTTTTGGCCTCTACTTAGCTTTTGCTGACAAATGTTACAGATAACACGAGTTGGGTCATCTTTATCGATCTGAAAAAATGCCCAGGCTATGCATGGCTTAGCACCCATGCGACCTGAAGAGCCACCACGACTTGTGGTGAGAGGCAGAGTTGTGTTTGAGGATGCAGTTGTTGACGTGCTTCCAGTACTACGTCTCTGTCCAGGAAGGCGCAACCTGACCTCGTTGTCACTAGCATCTTCCTCCACCTCCTCTGCTGACCTCATCTCTTGGCTGACTGTGGGTTGACAGTAAGTGGGATCTCCAACCTCATCATCATCACCCTGTGCGTTATCACACCCGTCGTCCTCAGAGCCAACCTGTTTCTGCCCTGACTAAAAACTAAAGTTGTCGCTCCAATCAGGTATTTGAGTCTTATCATCGTCTTCCTCATTGTCTCCACCAACAGGAGTTACAGTTTGGGAATGAGGGTCTACATTATGGTCAGAACCTTCTGCGTCTGGTCCTGGATCCGACTCATAAAGATTCTGGGCATCAGTGCAGATCATTTCCTCGTCTGGATTCACAGAAGCGCTGGAGTCGACCTCTGATTCCCAGGCTATAGTATGAGTAAACAGCTCTGCAGACTCAACCATCTGTTCTACCTCATACTCAGACTGGCAGCTGGAGATTTGGGAGCTGTGAGGAAGCAAGTGCGATTGGGGTGACACCTTTGAGGACTGGAGTATTTGTGATGTTGAAGTTGATGTGGAGGAGAGCCCACTTAAAGGAGCACTTGATATCCGTTGAAGCACCTGCTGTTTTTGTGCCTCATCTGGAATATGTAGCGATTGGCGTGGCCGTAAGAAAGGGATCTTATCACATTGTCCGCTAAAAGAAGTAGACATTTTAGTTTGGCTGGAAGATGGTCTTTCTTCTGCAGATGTTACTGTTGCTTTAACACCTACCCCACGGACACAACCTTTTTTCCCCTTCCCAACACGCCTATTCCCCTTTCCTCCAGCAGCAGGCCTTTTTCCACTCATTTTGGTGGTTAACTAATTCACAACTCTGGAGTTGTTTGCACAAAAAAACAATGGATGGGAACCGAGCAGAGCTGAGTGGCCAAACTGTGGTATTAGGCCAAAACTATTGGCTGGGTTAGATGCAGAAAAAAATTATATTCAATTTGCAACCTGATGGAGGTCAGTATAGATGGACTAATAGAACAAGTCCCACACACAGCTAGAAGCCCAAATATTTTTTCAGAGGTAGATGCAGAAATTTTTTTTATTCAGTTTGCAACCTGATGGAGGTCTGTATAGATGGATTAATAGAACAAGTCCCACACACAGCTACAAGCCCAATATTTTTTCAGAGGTAGATGCAGAAAAAATATATATTCAGTTTGCAACCTGATGGAGGTCAGTATAGATGGACTAATAGAGAAAGTCCCACACACTGCTAGAAGGCCAAATATTTTTTCAGAGCTAGATGTAGACAAAAAATTATTTTGAATTTGCAACCTGATGGAGGTCAGTATAGGTGGACTAATAGAACAAGTCCCACACACTGCTAGAAGGCCAAATATTTTTTCAGAGCTAGATGTAGAAAAAAATTATATTGAGTTTGCAACCTGATGGAGGTCTGTATAGATGGATTAATAGAACAAGTCCCACACACAGCTAGAAGCCCAAATATTTTTTCAGAGGTATATGCAGATAAAAATTATTTTTAATTTGCAACCTGATGGAGGTCAGTATAGATGGACTAATAGAGAAAGTCCCACACACTGCTAGAAGGCCAAATATTTTTTCAGAGCTAGATGCAGATAAAAATTATTTTTAATTTGCAACCTGATGGAGGTCAGTATAGATGGACTAATAGAGAAAGTCCCACACACTGCTAGAAGGCCAAATATTTTTTCAGAGCTAGATGCAGATAAAAATTATATTCAATTTGCAACCTGATGGAGGTCAGTATAGATGGACTAATAGAAGAAGTCCCACACACAGCTAGAAGCCCAAATATTTTTTCAGAGGTACTGTAGATGCAGATAAAAATTATTTTTAATTTGCAACCTGATGGAGGTCAGTATAGATGGACTAATACAACAAGTCCCACACACAGCTAGAAGCCCAATATTTTTTCAGAGGTAGATGTAGAAAAAAATATATTCAGTTTGCAACCTGATGGAGGTCAGTATAGATGGAGTAATAGAACAAGTCCCACACACAGCTAGAAGTCCAAATATTTTTTCAGAGGTAGATGCAGATAAAAATTATTTTTAATTTGCAACCTGATGGAGGTCAGTATAGATGGACTAATAGAGAAAGTCCCACACACTGCTAGAAGGCCAAATATTTTTTCAGAGCTAGGTGCAGATAAAAATTATATTCAATTTGCAACCTGATGGAGGTCAGTATAGATGGACTAATAGAGAAAGTCCCACACACTGCTAGAAGGCCAAATATTTTTTCAGAGCTAGATGCAGATAAAAATTATATTCAATTTGCAACCTGATGGAGGTCAGTATAGATGGACTAATAGAACAAGTCCGACACACAGCTAGAAGCCCAAATATTTTTTCAGAGGTACTGTAGATGCAGATAAAAATTATTTTTAATTTGCAACCTGATGGAGGTCAGTATAGATGGACTAATAGAGAAAGTCCCACACACTGCTAGAAGGCCAAATATTTTTTCAGAGCTAGATGGAGAAAAAAATTATATTCAGTTTGCAACCTGATGGAGGTCAGTATAGATGGACTAATAGAGAAAGTCGCACACACTGCTAGAAGGCCACATATTTTTTCAGAGGTAGATGCAGAAAAAAATATATTCAGTTTGCAACCTGATGGAGGTCTGTATAGATGGATTAATAGAACAAATCCCACACACAGCTAGAAGCCCAATATTTTTTCAGAGGTAGATGCAGAAAAAAATATATTCAGTTTGCAACCTGATGGATGTCAGTATAGATGGACTAATACAACAAGTCCCACACACAGCTAGAAGCCCAATATTTTTTCAGAGGTAGATGCAGAAAAAAATATATTCAGTTTGCAACCTGATGGAGGTCTGTATAGATGGATTAATAGAACAAGTCCCACACACAGCTAGAAGCCCAATATTTTTTCAGAGCTAGATGCAGAAAAAAATTATATTCAATTTGCAACCTGATGGAGGTCAGTATAGATGGACTAATAGAATGATGCTATGTCCAAAAGATTTTACTTCACTAGGTGCAGTAAAAAAATTGGTATTCTATACACAGGTGGTATATCTTGCAACACAGATAGGCTACTCCACTGACTAACACACTCTGAAATAGGCCAAAAAGGATTAGCTTTGCTAGATTCAGCCAAATGCTGTGAAAAAAACTTGCACAGCACTGGCACAGACCTGCCTCGCAAAAACTGATAGGAACTGATGTAACCTAGTCCTGAAAAGGACTCCAATTACAATTAGTCTTTACTCCCACAATATATCTATTTAAGAGCACAGACCTGCCTGATAAAAGTCGTAGGAAATGCTGTAACCTAGTCCTTAAAAGGACTGCAATCACAACTATTCCCTACTCCCAAGCTATCTGTAGATTTGTGCGAAAATTGGCTTGAAATTAACAAGGTATAGTGCACACAGCAACAGCGGTGCCGTCTAACACGCAGCTGCAGCAGTGAGAAAATGGTGGCGACGGGGAAAATGGCTTGGTCTTATAGAGCAAGGACATGTGACATACACTGCCAATGACACATGCCCTTGCTTGTGTGAAAAAAAGCACTTCGCTCCGTGTGTGCGCTGCTGATAGGCTGACAGATTGCACCTCCCCACTGTAAATGCGGGAAAGAGAAAAAAAAAATGGAGATCTTCATTGTTCCTGCAGAGATCCATCCCCTGCCCCTCCCCCCACCCCGCTGTACACTCAAACTGCGTATTAACATTAATTTTCATCATTACTGAGAAAAAATCCAGTTATGATTTTGGTGCACGAACAGTTATCGAACATAACCTCGAACAGCCAAATTTTTCTCAAATTGTTCGTGTTCGCCGAACGGCTCGAACACCGCCCAAAACAGCTCGAATTTGAGATTGGCGAACAGTTCGAGTAGAACAACGCTCATCTCTAGTCATTTGCCACATTAACAATGTATAGAGTGTTTTTCTGATTCATTTAATGTTAGCTTCATTGAAAAAAAATGTGCTTTTCTTTCAAAACTAATGAAATTTCTAAATGACCCCAAAGTTTTGAACGGTAGTGTATCTGTGAATACCAAATTCTCAGGTTGTGGTGTTACATATATTCAGTGGTATGCACTAACTAGATATTAGGAGATGTGTTAATTGCTAGCCTAAAACTATGCAGACGCTTAGGAGGATCATGACTATACTACTCAAAGGTGATAAACTAAAAATTCCTTACATATTGCATTTGAAATATTTCAGAGTTATACTAGAAGGTTAATATGAAGATTGGATGATAGACCATTATTGACATTGCTTATGCTCTGTTTACATATGTGTGGGAGCAGCTAATGAAAGGTCCCCTTCAACACACAGAGCACAATTTTTGCTCTCATAATGAGGGGACACTGATGATACTCATCCCAAGTAGTGTTGAGCCACCCCCGTAGTGTTCGGGTTCGGTTCGTCGAACACCAGCATGTTCGCTGAACGGTTCATCGAATGGTTCGTCGAACACCGTGGACCACCGTCAAACACCGTTAAAACCAATGGCAGGCAAACAAAAAGACATGGAAACACATAGAAAACACATAGAAAACACCTTCAAAGGTGTCCAAAAGCTGACAAACTGCTCAGAAGACACAACTAACACATGGAAAAGTGACAAGTACATATAGTCATGGGAAAAGAAAAGAGGTGCAGGAGTAAAAGGAGGAGGAGACACAGATATAGGCATGTCATGCCCTTCTAAAATCAAGAAAGGCTGGAGTAAAAATCTAAAATCAGCCTACCAACTCCCAGACGTCGTGACAAGAAAATTAAAAATAGAAATATCTTTAGGTAGAATGGCGGTTTCATTCAGAACACTTTCCTTACAAGACGTAGTGGTATCTCCGTTGGGAGTCGTGCCAAAAACGGAACGCAATACATTCGGACTAATCCACCATTTGTCATATCCAATGGGCAGGTCAGTAAACAACAACATTGACGCATTTGACAAGGCAATCAGGCGGGTCATGAAGTTGGGAAGGGGCACCCTGATGGCTAAAACAGACATTGAGGGGGCGTTCTGGTTACTTACTACCTGTGCCTCCGAATAGTGTCCGCCTATTGTGCTGCTTCTGGGAAGGAGCATACTATATAGATCGCTGTTTGCCCATGGGGTGCTCCATATCCTGCTCACTATTTGAGGCGTTTAGTTGCTTCCTCGAATGGGTCATCATGGACGTTTCTAAGGGGGCACATATTATCCATTTCCTCGACGACTTCTTATGCCTGGGCCCAAAAGATTCGCCACAGTGTGAATACACGCGGTAGTCCACCTCTGAGAAGGAGATAGCTGGAGGGAGAGCAGACACCACAGAGCCGAGGGGTTAGATGGAGAACGGAAGAAGGAAAGAGGGCGAGGGAGGTAAGGGAGTGTGGTGGAAGGCCGACCTGAGCTCCCCCACGTTCCTGCTGGGCGGGGAACAGCCCTGGGAACAAAAGCCGCTTGGGCATCCCTTTGAGGTTACGGGTGCGAGCGGGCAGAGGGACTACGCTGGAGTGCGAAGCTGACACGGCCAGGCCGTTTCTGCCTGTGCGACCTCCGTGTCGCCGGGTTTGTGCCAGAGCCGCGGTGGACCCTGATGGCCAGCCCCCCTCTCCCAATACTGAGGCCTGTCCGATGCTGGGTCGAGACCCCCCGCGGTGGAGGCAGGTCTAAGCTCTGTAATTTAAATTGGCTCAGTAATTTGAATGAGTACACTTTAAATCCTATTACATGGATCTATTGAAGGGCAAGTCTGGTGCCAGCAGCCGCGGTAATTCCAGCTCCAGTAGCGTCCACTAAAGCTGCTGCAGTTACAAAGCTTTTATAAGGATCGAGCTTGGCGGTCATCCGCAAGTTGTGATACCGCCAGTCCCAGCCCCTTTGCCTTGGGGCGCCTCCCCGATGCTCTTGACTGAGTGTCCCGGGGGCCCGAAGCGTTTCCTTTGAAAAAATTAAGTGTCCAAAGCACAGGTGGTGTAGCTTGCTTAACAGCTGGGCTACTCCGCTGACTAGCAGACACTGCTACTAGGCCCAAGGTATTGCCTGGGCTAGATGCAGTTAAAAATTTGTAATTAGATCTACAGGCGGTGTAGCTTGCTTAACAGCTGGGCTATTCCGCTGACTAGCAGACACTGCTACTAGGCCCAAAGTATTGCCTGGGCTAGATGCAGTTAAAAATTTGTAATAAGATCTACAGGCGGTGTAACTTGCTTAACAGCTGGGCTACTCCACTGACTAGCAGACACTGCTACTAGGCCCAAAAGGATTTCCTGGGATAGATGCAGTAAAAAATTAGAATTAGATACACAGGCGGTGTAGCTTCCTTCACATGTGGGCTACTCTGCTGACTACCACACACTGCTACTAGGCCCAAAAAGATTTCCTGGGTTAGATGCAGTAAAAAATTAGAATTAGATACACAGGCGGTGTAGCATCCTTCACAGGAGGGCTACTCCGCTAACTACGAGACACTGCTACTATGCCCAAAAGGATTTACTGGGTAAGATGCAGTAAAAAATTGTTATTAGATACACAGTTGGTGTAGCTTGCTTCAGATGGGCTACTCCACTGACTACCAGACACTGCTACAGGCCCAAAAGGATTGGCTGGCATAGATGCAGTAAAAAATTGGTATTAGATACACAGGTGGTGTAGTTTGCAACACAGATAGGCTACTCTAATGACTAGCAGACACTGCTACAGGCCCAAAAGGATTGGCTGAGCTACATTTTGCCAAATGCTGTGAAAAACACTTGCACAGCACTGGCACAGACCTGCCTGGCAAAAAGTGCTATGAACTGTTGTAACCTAGTTTTCAAGAGGGCTGCAATTAGAACTAGTCCCTACTCCCTAAACCTATCTCTCTATGTAACTTGAAATTCGCTCGCAATTCACACAGTTATACTGTATAGCGCCCACAGCAGCAGCGGTGCTGTCTAACACTCAGCTGCAGCAGTGAGAAAATGGTGGCGACAGGGGAAAATGGCTGGGTCTTACAGGGCAAGGACATGTGACATACACAGCCAATGACACATGCCCTTGCTTGTGTGAAAAAAAAGCACTTCTGCGGCATGGCAAGCTGGATGGCAGCGTTCTGCTGCTCCAGCTGTCATGTCAATGTAGCACAGCTGAAGCTGTCCTGGGAACCATGGAAAGGTAAGGATGAGGTTGGTTTATTATTTTACTTTTATTGCAGGAGATCGTAGGCTTCAGCTGGAATGGGCGATACGGTAAGTAGGGTTTAATTTAGAACATTAAAGGAATGTGTCTTTATTTCATTTAAAGGACTTTATTCTGAGTGTTTGTGTTTTTCTTTAACTTTGACTATGGGGTTAGTAATGGGGGTGTCTTATAGATGCCTCTCTATTACTAACCTGGGCTTGACGTTAGCTGGTATTATAAGCTGACATCAACCCCAACCCTATTACCCCACTGCCACCGCTACAGGGCAGTGGGAAGAGAGAGGCTAAGTGCCAGAATTGGCGCATCCTATGGATGCGCCATTTCTGGGGCAGCTGACGGCTGGTGTTTCTAGCCTGGGAGGGGGCCAATATTCATGGCACCCTTCCTAGGCTATTAATATCATCCCCCAGCTGTCTGCCTAGCCTTTGCTAGCTATTAAAATAGAGGGGACCTCACGTCATTTTTTATTTGGGTCCCCCATTTTAATGGCTAGTAAAGGCTAGGTATTCAGCTGGGGGCTGATATTAGTAGCCTGGGAAGCTTCGTGGGTATTACCCGCTTCCCAGGCTTCAAACACCTGCCCCAGCCGTCTGCTTAACCTCCGTTAGAGACTAAAATTACGGGGAACCCCACGCCAATTTTTTTTTTAATAAATCCTTTATTTTAACACTAAATGACAAGTACAGTAATCAACACTTGCACTGTACTTCTTATATATGTGACTGACATGTTTCTATCTATCTAATCTATGTGTGATGTTCTATTCTTTCTGTTCTAAATTGTCGGTACCGGTGTATGCCGCTGCTGAATTGCCGGCTTTTCATGTTTCACTGTGAGCACTGTTCCCATCGATTTGGGCAACCACTGTAATGCCTCAACCACCATGGCTGTGGCATTACAGTGAGTGGCAGACAATCCCTCCATGATTGGTGCTCTAAATAGTGCCAGACATACAGGACGGGGACCCGAGCTCCCACCCAAGCATCTCGAGAGTACACGGCGAGCACCGAGCATCTCGAGTACTGAGATGCTCGGGCGAGTACCGAGCGGTGGCTAGCATGCTCTCTCATCACTAATTAACAGTATTACTGTGAAAAATTCCACTTACGCTTTTGGTGCACGAACAGTTATCGAACATAACCTCGAACAGCCGAATTTTTTGCAAATCGTTCGAGTTCGTCGAACGACTCGAACACCGCCCAAAACAGCTCAAATTTGAGATTGGCGAACAGTTCGAGTCGAACACCGCTCATCTCTAATCCAAAGTCAATGAGATCCATTGGATGACAATAGATGATGCATGGCGTCATGGCTTATGCATAGGAGCTATGGAACAGTATTTCCTTAGAAATTCTGTTATTTTGTAGACTTTCAACATATTATGGAGGTAAGTTAAATAGATATAGTAGTATTGCAACATGTACATTGCAAGTAAAATTTCATCAGTTGTGGACTGGCATTGGCAAAGCCTCCATCTAAACTGTCATCCTCACCACTTTACAGAGGTTATCTTATGGCAGCTATGGCTAAACATATATAAATCTACAGTGCTGCCAAATGTGATTATTGAAAAATGTCTTTCAAAACTTCAAAACAAGACTGCTGCTGTGCACTATATTTTAACCGGTTCCTGACCGCCCACTGTAGATAAACGTCGGCGCTTGCTGGGCTCTGTGCAGCACCGACGTTTAAAAACGGTGGGTGGTCTCGCAGCGCTCAGGACCCCCAGGGTCCTGCAAGCACTACGATTCCGGTGCAGAGCGTTAGCTCTGACAGGGGACATCATCGGGACCTGATTGGATCAGGTCCCAATGATGTTAACCCTTTGCTGTCTTCTATATGCCGCGATCTATAGTGATCGCGGCATATAGAAGACAGCAGGAGGAGAGGGGGTCGTCCACTTACCTCTCCGACGGCCCCCTTATACCTTCCAGGACCTGAGGTTGCTATGGCAGCTGGAGGTCACATGACCGCCTCCAGATCTGCCATATATGGTGTCCTGCCTGGCTCAGCCTGCAGCTGAAGCCTGGCAGGAGACTCTGTGAAACAGTCAGCGAAGATCTCATGTAATGTAATACATGTCTATTACATTACATGAGATCAGTGATCAGAAAAATAAAAATTAATGTCCCATGCAGGGACTAAGTAAAAATGTAAAAAAAAAGTAAAAAAAATGTTTTTAAACTGTTAAAAAAAAATCACAAAATAAATAAAAATAAATAAATAAAATATTAAATCAATAAATCAGTATATTTATGCAAAAAAAAAAAAGTACACATATTTGGTATCGCCGCGTCCAAAACAACCCGATCTATAAAACTGTCACACTAATTAACTCCTTCTGTGCACACCGTAATAAAAATAAATAAAAAACGGAGCAAAAAAATATGCTTTTTCATCATATCGCCAAACAAAAAGTGGAAAAAAATGCGATCAAAAAGCAAAATGGAAATAAAAATGGTACCGCTGAAAACGTCATCTTGTTCCGCAAAAAAAAAGCTGCCATACGGCTCCATCAGCCGAAAAATAAAAAAGTTATAGCGCTCAGAATAAAGCAATGCAAAAAAAATATTTTTTCTATAAAATTGTTTTATTGTGTAAAAGCGCCAAAACATAAAAAAATATACAGTAAGTGTAGTATTGCTGTAAACGTACCAACCCGAAGAATAACGCTGCCTGATCACTTTTACCACACGCAGAACGGCATAAAAAAAACCTCAAAAAACAATTCCTGAATTGTTGGTTTTTGTTAATTTTACCTCCCAAAAAACGGAATAGAAAGCGATGAAAAAATGTCACGTACCCAAAAATGGTACCAATAAAAATGTCAACTCGTCCCGCAAAAAACAAGCCATCATATGATTCTGTCGCCCGAAATATGGAAAAATTATAGCTCTCAAAATATGGCGATGCAAAAACTAGATTTTGCAAAAAAAAGCGTCTCTTACTGTGTGACAGCTGTCAGTCATAAAAAGCCGATATATATCTGGTATCTCTTTAATCGCACCGACCCGAACAATAAAGTAATTTCATCTCTTATACCGCACGGGGAACGGCGTAAAAAATAAATAAAACCAATTCTTCACCTGCTACTGATTTGTTTATTATGTCTCCCAAAGATTGCAGTAAGGCTCTGCTCACATTTATCCTGCGATCAGCGCTGATCGCTTACACCAGAGTTTCCGTGTAAATCTCTGAAATGCGTGATTCAGCCGGAACCCATGACGGAAGATTCCCTGTAATGAGGCAGATATAGGCCACTGTGGATGCCGTCTGGCCTGTGATCCCACGGTGTCATTTGTTTTAGGCGTGCATAAAAGTGCGGTTGGCCACAGTTTTGTGCACTTCTGAAAAAAAGGACACCGCTAAACAGAGGCCAGATGGAGTCCAGAGTAACTCTGCTGCCTCATTACAGTGAATGGATCCCGCAGGAGTTTCATCTGAATTACATCACTTGGAAATTTAGATGGAAACCCCGATGTAAGTGCTCAGCCTAGAGCGCCGGATAAATGTTACGTAAAATGTTCCCAATAAAAGCTTCAACTCAGTCCTCAAAAAAAGCTAGTCCCCACTCAGGTCCGTCATCTGTTAAAAATATAAGGGACTTCCAAGTTACTGGTAGCAGAAAGGCTCTGGAAAAGCGAAATGGCCCTTGCCCCCCAAAAGAAATTCAGAAAATTTTGTGCTCCCAAATCCAAATGCCTATTCTACAATAATTTGTTCTCCAATTGTCAAATAGCGCTCCGTCCCCCCCAGATCTCGCCGTATGGCTGAGCGGTATGATACAGCCACATATGGGGTATTGACACTTTTAGATGAAATTGTGTGACACATTTCTGCACCATTTTTACCCATTGCCCTGTATGAAAATGTAAAATCTGAGGGTAAAACATTTTTTTGTGGTAAAAATATAATTATGCTTTTTTCACTGCCCTATGGTATAAACTTAAAAATTAAAAAATACTCACTACTTATCTAGATGAATTCCTTGAGAGGTGTAGTTTACAAAATGGGGTCACTTGTGGGGGTTTCTGCTGTTTCGGCATGTCAGCGACTCTTCAAATGTGACATGGTGTCTGCGACCTATCCCAGCCAGCATAGCGCTCCTTTCTCTTCCGAACCCTGCCGTACACCAAAGCAGTGGTTTTCCCCCACATATGGGGTATCGGCGTACTCAGGAGAAATTGCACAACAAATTTCATGGTGCAATTTATCCTGTTACCCTTATGATAATGCAAAATTAGGGAATGAAAAACACTTTTTGTGGGAAAAATGTGAAAATTTTATTTTTACAGCTCATTATTATAAACTTCTGTGAAGCACCTTGGGGTTCAAGGTGCTCACCACACATCTAGATAAGTTCCCTAAGGGGTCTAGTTTCCAAAATGGTGTCACTTGAGGGGGGTTTCCACTGTTTAGGCACATCAGGGGCTCCCCAAATTCAACATGGCGTCCGCTAATTATTCAAACAAATTTTACATTCAAAAAGTAAAATGGCGCTCCTTCCCTTTCAAACCCTGCCATGCGCCCAAACAGTGGTTTGCCTCCACATATTGGGTATCAGCGTGTTCAGGAGAAATTGCACAACAAATTTCATGGTGCAATTTATCCTATTACCCTTATGATAATGCAAAATTAAGGGATGAAAAACGATTTTGTGGGAAAAATGTGAACATTTTATTTTTACAGCTCATTATTATAAACTTCTGTGAAGCACCTTTGGGTTCAAGGTGCTCACCACACATCTAGATAAGTTCCCTGAGGGGTCTAGTTTCCAAAATGGTATCACTTGTGGGGGGTTTCCACTGTTTAGGCACATCAGGGGCTCCCCAAATGCAACATGGCGTCCGCTAATTATTCAAACAAATTTTACATTCAAAAAGTCAAATGGCGCTCCTTCCTTTCAAACCCTGCCGTGCGCCCAAACAGTGGTTTGCCTCCACATATGGGGTGTCAGCATGTTCAGGAGAAATTGCACAACAAATTTTATGGTGCAATTTATCCTATTACCCTTATGATAATGCAAAATTAAGGGATGAAAAACATTTTTGTGGGAAAAATGTGAAAATTTTATTTTTACAGCTCAATATTATAAACTTCTGTGAAGCACCTTTGGGTTCAAGGTGCTCACCACACATTTAGATAAGTTCCCTAAGGGGTCTAGTTTCCAAAATGGTGTCACTTGTGGGGGGTTTCCACTGTTTAGGAACATCAGGGGCTCTCCAAACGCAACATGGCGTCTGCTAATTATTCAGACAAATTTTACATTCAAAAAGTCTAATGGCGCTCCTTCCCTTCCGAACCCTGCAGTGCGCCCAAACAGTGGTTTTCCCTCACATATGGGGTATCAGCGCTCTCAAGAGAAATTGCACAAAAAATTTTGGGGTCCATTTTTTCCTATTACCCCTGTGAAAATAAAAAAAATTGGGTCTAAAGTAACATTTTTGTGAAAAAAGTTAAATGTTAATTTTTTTCTTCCACATTCCAAAAATTCCTGTGAAGCACCTGAAGGGTTAATAAAGTTATTGAATGTGGTTTTGAGCACCTTGAGGGGTGCAGTTTTTAGAATCGTGTCACTTTTGGGTATTTTCTGTCATAAAGACTCCTCAAAGTAACTTCAAATATGATGTGATCCCTAAAAAAATGTTTTTGTAAATTTTGTTGAAAAAATGAGAAATCGCTGGTCAACTTTTAACCCTTATAGCTCCCTAACAAAAAAAAATTTTGGTTCCAAAATTGTGCTGATGTAAAGTAGACATGTGGGAAATGTTATTTATTAACTATTTTGTGTGACATATCTCTCTGATTTAGGGGCATGAAAATTCAAAGTTTGAAAATTGCAAAATTTTCAAATTTTTTGACAAATTTCTGATTTTTTCACAAATAAACGCAAGTGATATTGAAGAAATTTTACCACTGTCATGAATTACAATATGTCACGGAAAAATATTCTCAGAATCAGCGGGATCCGTTGAAGCGTTCCAGAGTAATTACTTCATAAAGTGACAGTGGTCAGAATTGAAAAAATTGGCCCGGTCACGAAGGCAAAAACAGGCTCTGGTGCGAAGGGGTTAACCTTTCCATATAGCAAAGGACCCTGCTTATAAATATATTTCATTTCAAGATCCTCTGAACTGCCTATGAAATAATAAAAATCATTATAAATTAGTACAGCGCAGCAGTTAAAGAAGTCATCACTTTTTAAAAAAAATTCTTACTGACATTAAGGTTGTCCCCTTTTTAAAAAACTTCTACCTGTAGGCTTAATTTGGTGTAAAAAAAACAATGCTCCCGGGGTAAGCAGCTAATTGCTGCAGCCAATCACTGTGCTCAGCCGCAGGCGCTCCCTGTACGCTTTTCCACACATGATTTACACCTCATCTCTGTCACACAAATTTCCAGCCATGAGCAGGCACTGCAAGGTCACTATAATGAAGTCTCAATCTAGAGTCAACATTGGACACACATGCAGCGCAACTGAGGCACAGAGAACCAGACAGTGAGCAGCAAAAAGGCCGGACAGGTGAGCAGTGAGGTGATTATGACATTATTTGTTCTTTTTTGTACATCTTACATTTATTTTGCTTTGGGGTTTGGAGAGCAAACATTTATTTAGCAGAGAATAATCAAATTTACTGGTAAAATCCACACAATTTGGCAAATTTGAATTTTGTCAGATCTGCACATCTCTAGTACCAATATTTTTTTTATTTTTAAAGACAAAGAAAACAGTTTGGCTATCATTAATCATCAAAGCAGAAAAGTTAATTGAAGATGTTCCACTTATTGAGATATTGAAATGCAATGGTTTAAAGTGTCAGTATCTGTTATTAGTACGTTAAAGATTTGGAATTATACTTCAAAATTATTTTACATGGGTATTAAATAGTTAGTTTAGCAATCATTTCCATTATGCCTACTTTTAATCAACCAGATAAGATGCTGTGCTGAATATGTCAAATATGCATGATTCTTTTATTCTGTTTTATGGTTATCTTCATTTCTTAAATGTGTATAATCCATTCTTAATGGGAAAAACCAAGCAACTTTGACCATCAAGCAAGCCCTGCATGTGTTGCGGCTGTCAAACTGCCAGGAAACATGCAGCCGTGGCAACGAGAACATATTTTGCGAGCACGCCGAAGATACTTGGTTAGGATTCTAGCATGCTCGGATAACGCCTTATCCGAGCACGTTCGCGCAACACTAGAAATCATTAAATATAACAGTAAAAAAAAATAATAATTTTGAACCAGGATGCGGAGGTCCAAATGGAGAAGGAGGTGGAGATGGATGTGTCGTTGTAGGTGGAAGAGGCAGAGGAGGAGGTATCCAACACTGTTTTTGTTTTTTGGGTTTTGTTTTTTTTAGGGAAATGACTAAAAATAATATAGAGTTAAAAAAAAAAAACTTGAACCAGGATGTGTAGGTACAAGTAGATAAGGAGGTTGAGGACATGGAAATGGATGTGGCGTTGTATGTGGAAGGGTCTCTGGAGAAGAAAGCCATTTTTCTAATTTGGCGAGGCCCAAACCATTAGGAGTGACAGATAGAACAAACTGCGGTGTAGTATAACAATGGCTGGGTGCGACTGGTTTACTTCTCTAGTCAGCCAAAGGTACAGATAAGTTCTGTGGGATCCACGCCTGACTCATTTTAATGAATGTGAGTTTGTCCATGTTGGCTGTGGAAAGGCGGATGCGCCTGTCTGTGATCACACCCCTGCAGTGCTAAATTCACGTTCCGACAGTACACTTGCTGCAGGGCAGGGCAGCAACTCAAAGGTATAAAAGACAAGCTCAGGCCATGTGCCCAATTTAGAGACCCAGAAGTTAAATGTGGCAAACCTATCATTCAGTACATGGAGATGAGAGGACATGTACTCTTCCACCATGTTCTTGAAATGCTGCCTCCTGCTAATTCGCACCGCATCAGATGGTGGTGCCGGATGTTGTGGCATGCTGAGGAAGGTTTTTCACATTTTGGCCATGCTAACCCTCCCTTCCAAAGTTGTTTCGGTGCCCCAGCTGTGTTGGCGACTTCTTCCTCCTCTGCCTTGTTCTTCCACTGAGCCCCCGCTCTCAGGTGGGAATGCCATCAGTAGTTCTTCTACCAGCGTGTGCTTGCATTCCCGCTTTTTCTAATTCCGCTCCAGTGATGGAAGTAAGGATGGTACGTTGTCCTTTTAACAGGGATCCATCAGAGTAGCCACCCAGTAATCAGCACTGGTAAAAATCCGGGCAACTCAGTGGTTGTTGTGCAGGCACAGCAGCATGTATTGCCTTATGAATGCCAGGCTGCCCAGAGGCAATGACAAGCTGTCCTCGGTGGGAGGTGTTTCGTCTGTATCCTTTCTATCCCCCCAGCCACACTCCAGTGATGCCTGTGTGATTCTTTGAGTGCCACCATGCTGTGAACACAGTTTCTCCTCCTCAAAATCCTCCAAAACTGTCCCCTGGCTGGACAGTTGTGTACCTGGCTGCTGTTGGTACAAGAACCACTCTCCGAGCCATATGTGGACAACTGGCCTAATAATGGTGTGAATGGTCTCTGTTCTTCCTCCTCATCAATCATCGCTGAAGTGCTTTTTCAAGCAGGCATAGAAGTGGGATAGTAATGCTGATAATGGCTTCATTAGCACTGGCCATGTTGGTGGAGTACTCGAAGCAGCGCAATACGGCACACACATGGCGCGTCTTTCCAGCATACGCAAGGTGGAATTCCTCCTCATAAGTACGTCACATTTGAGGTGGGGAGTGGAAAGGCAGAAGTGACGCTGCAGTGCAGACAAGCGATCAGCAGCAGATCTGACATATCAAGTACATTTTAAGAAAGATTTGCACCACCAAACTCAGTATATGTGCCAGGCAAAGAATGTGCATCAAACTGGCTAGGCCCAAAGCTTCTGCGAGATTTTGCTCATAATTGCACCCCACTGGGCTTGAGATTCAGCGACACAAGCCAATAATTGGTCCTACGCAGTGTGGGATCTTTCCCCCAAACACATGAGTTTCAGAACAGGCTGCTGTTGTTCCTTCTGTCTACTCTGAAGTTGGTGGTGCAGGTGTTACGCTGACCGGATGAGGAGGCGGTGGAGGAAGCAGAGTAGGAAGATGAGGCAACATGGACATCGAAATGTCCTGCAATCATTGGTGGCGATAGGACAAATGCGACAACGCCTTCTGCCTCAGGCCCTGCCACCACTACATTTACCCAGTGGGCACATAGGGAGATATAAAGTCCCTGGCCATGCTTACTGGTCCATGTATTGGTGGTTATGTGGATCTTGCCACTGATGGATTTGCGCAATGCACACCTGATTTTTACACAACATGCGCGTGCAGGGCAGAGATGACCCGCTTGGAAAAGTAGTGGCGGCTGGGAACCACGTACTGTAAGACAGCCACCATCATCAGCTTTTAAAACTGCCCATCTCCTCCAGCCAGAATGGAAGCATTTCAAAGGCCAGTATTTTAAAATGCTGTCATTCAGGTACATGGCTTATAGTTGGGTAGGGGGGTACTTTTGCTTTCTCTCCAGTGTTTGGGGATAGACAGCTGAACGCTTCCATGGGATGGTGTGGAGATGCTTGGTGACAATGCTGGGGGTGGTGGTGCTTTCACATCCTCTCTTTACGGGGAGCCAGGTGGCCCTGATAATTAGGAGTGGGAGGAAGAGTCCTAGACTGCAGCAGAAGAGGGAGCAGAGGGAATGTCAGATCTTCCCTGTTTTTTCAGGTGTGTGCTCAACTGCTGCTCGTGCTCTGAAAGCAGATGCCTTGTCATGTAGGTGGTGCTCAGGTTCAGAACATTTTTGCCTCATTTTAGGCTCTGACTTTCACAGTGTACAACCCACCCGTCTCTTGTCATCAGCACATTGCCTGAAGACATGCCAGTCCAGGGAGCTCCTTTGAGCTGGCTTTGGTCTGCTCAGTTTGTCGGCATGGTGGGCAGTAGCAGACATACTGACTAGGGGCCAGCCATTGTGCTTTTGCACCCTGTTCCCTCTTTTGCTGTGCAGCTGGGGCAGTGTGGCCACCTCCTCCTCCTCCAAACTGCACATGTCACATGGATGGCCTTCACTCCATGTGAGGTCTAGCACCTCTTCATTATCTTCTACTACTCCTCATCCTGGCTCTTCTTGCTGGTCTGCACACTGAAGAAAGTTGCAGTAATAGTCACCAGTGTTTCATCATCATCAGAGTACTGCTGCGATGGTCTGCTACTTTTGGGCAGGGCCAGGTGGATGGTACACCGAACCCCTGCCAGCGGAGTCATCAGAAAGCAGAAGTGACTGCTGCATGACTTGGGGCTCAAACTGCTTGGCTGATTTACAAGGGGATGTGGTGGAAGCTGGATGACCATGGTCTGCAGGTGTCAACTCTGCTCTTTCAGCAGAGGAGTGGATAGAAGATAAGGCGTAAGAACTAGAGGCACTCTCAGCCATCCAATCTAAAACCGCCTCAACATGTTCAGGAATTACCATTCGTCCACCACTACTTGGGCCAAGGAAATTACACAGAACATCCTGTCGCCTGCGTGCACTAGAGGAAGGTGTTTCATTTGGGCATGTAGCAGGCACAGAATGACCACGCCCTCTCCCTGCAGCAGCTACACCACCACCAGCACCACATCCATGCTGTTAGGGCATGCTGCAGCAGACTGTTAGGCTGTGCTGCACCAGACTGTTATGGCACGCTGCATCAGGCTGTTAAGGCACTCTACACCAGGCTGTTATGGAGCTGTGCACCAGTGCTGTTATAATTCATTGACACACTGATGAATCAGATTGGGATATAGCCTCACATGTAGTAAGTCACTTTATTATTTTCTTCTCTATTTTCTCTCCCTCACTAATCACTGCACAAGGCTGTTAGGGCACGCAGCACAAGGCTGTTAGGGCACATTGCACCAGGCTGTTATGGCACTGTACACCAGGCTGCTATGGCACTCTGCACCAGGTTGTTAGGGACACGTAATTAATAACCACCCTTTGTTTCCTATTATTGAGCCAGTTCTTAACCCACATGCATATATTTTCCCCTATCCCCATTGTTCTCATTTTATGTATCAACCTTTTGTGTGGAACCGTATCAAAAGCTTTTGAAAAGTCCATATACACAACATCCACTGCATTTCCTTGGTCCAGGCCGGAACTTACCTCTTCAAAAAAGCTGATCAGATTAGTTTGACAGGAACGGTCCCTCGTAAACCCATGTTGATATTGTATGGGGGAGGACTGGGTAAATATATGATGAGAAAACAGTATGGGGGTGAGAGGATAAATGTGTGAGGAGACAACAGTATGAGTTGTAAGGGCGTCAATGTGTGAGCAGATGAGAGAATGGGGAGGGGTAAATGTGTGAGGAGAGAGTGTAAGAAGACTGGGTAGTGTGTGTGGGGCATAGTATGGAGGGGACAGTGTACAGAGGGGTGGGGAGCGTGAGGAGTCTGCCCAGTATATAGAATGGCCAGTATAGGTGGGGACGCACTACAACATTTATGCATCTATTGATGATTTGGTGATGCATTTCTGTACTAATGCTGGTTGTGATGCAGCATTTCTGTACTGATGGTGGTTCTGGTGATGTACTCCTTTGCTTGGTTCTGATACTGTACACATGTAACAATCCATAACTTATTAACGTGATACATGGCCATGTTAATAAAGTGCCGTCTGACAAGTTAAGGATTACTAAATCTGTATACAGCATATATTAGGATCCATAGTTATAAAATCAAGTAGTGTAGCATGCCAGATTCTAAAAGTGCGTATTAAACTCACTGTCAGGATTCAGTTCTGCTTGCCGGTTCGAGCTATCATCACATGACCACTATGTGATTATTATTCTAATGGTGCTGACAGCGTGGGAAAATTCTCCTGCACTCAGCGCTTCAGCGTGAGAATTCTCCCACGCTGAAGCGCTGAGTGCAGGAGAATTTTCCCACGCTGTCAGTGACGTGCATGAGGTGAGCCGAGTTCATTGGACATTAACTCGGCTCATCTGGATGCCCTCACAGAGAGACACTGTGGAGCGCAAGCATGCCTGCGCTTCTCAGTGTCTGCGGGATGACAGGCTGGATGGCAGCGTTCTGCAGGTCCAGCCTGTCATCTCGATGTAGCAGAGCTGGAGCCGTCCTGGGAACCATGGAAAGGTAAGGATGATGTTGCTTTATTATTTTTCTTTTATTTCAGGAGATCGTTGGCTTCAGCTGGAATGGGCGTGACGGTAAGTATGGTTTAATTTAGAACAATAAAGAATTGTGTGTTTATTTCAATTAAAGGACTTTTTTCTGGGTGTTGTGTTTTTTTAAATACTTTACTAGAAATTCATGGCGGTCATGTCTAATACTGGCGTGACCCCATGAATTTCGGGCTTAGGGCCAGCTGATAATACCAAGCTGGCCCTAACCCCTTTATTACCCAGTGAGCCACCGCACCAGGGCCC
Organism: Phyllobates terribilis; assembly: GCF_046119375.1. NCBI lineage: Eukaryota > Metazoa > Chordata > Amphibia > Anura > Dendrobatidae > Phyllobates > Phyllobates terribilis. The sequence goes on along the minus strand of NW_027362763.1, from coordinate 452,839,415 downwards.
TGGATGAGTTGGGTACAGCGCCAGAAGATGGCGCTTCTATGAACGCGCCATTTTCCGGGGTGGCTGCGGACTGCAATTTGCAGCGGGGGGGGGGCCAGAAAGCTTGGGCCTCCCTGCGCTGCAGATTCCAGCCCCCAGCTGCCTAGTTGTACCTGGCTGGACACAAATATAGTGCGAAGCCCCACTTCAATTTTTTTTTATTATTTCATGAAATTCATGAAATAATTAAGAAAAAAAGGCCTTCCCTATATTGTTGTGTCCGGCCAGGTACAAATAGGCCGTTGGTGGTTGGGGGCAGCCCAAGAGACGGTGCATGAAAACACTAATATTTTTTTTACTAAATCCTTTACACTAAATGACAAGTGCAGTAACCAACACTGTCACTGTGCTTCTTATATGTGTGACTGACATGTTTCTATCTATCTAATCTATGTGTGATGCTCTATTCCTTCTTGTCTAAATTGTCGGGTACAGGCGTATGCCGCTGCTGAATTTGCCGGCCGGCTTTTTTAAAGAGAGTGTCTTCTGAGCAGTTTGTCAGCTTTTGGACACCTTTGCAGGTGTTTTCTATGTGTTTCTATGTGTTTTTGTTTGCCTGCCATTGGTTTTAACGGTGTTCGACGGTGTTCTAAGGTGTTCGACGAACAGTTCGATGAACAGTTCCTCGAACATCCCGGTGTTCGACGAACCGAACCGAACCCGAACACTATGGGGGTGGCTCAACACTAGTAATAATACTGACCTTCAGAATCATGGTCCCTGTAATCATGCTGACCTGTAAAATCATTTTTGCCTCTGTAATCACACTGACCTGCAGAATCATGTTCTCTCTCTGTAATCATACTGACCTGCAGAATCATGTTGTCTCTGTAATCATACTGACCTGCAGAATCATGTTGTCTCTGTAATCATACTGACCTGCAGAATCATGTTGTCTCTGTAATCATACTGACCTGCAGAATCATGTTCTCTCTGTAATCATACTGACCTGCAGAATCATGCTCTCTCTGTAATCATACGGACCGGCAGAATCATCTTGTCTGTAATCATACTAACCTACAGAATCATGTTCTCTCTGTAATCATACTGACCTGCAGAATCATGTTCTCTCTGTAATCATACGGACCGGCAGAATCATCGTGTCTGTAATCATACTGACCTACAGAATCATGTTGTCTCTGTAATCATACGGACCTGCAGAATCATGTTGTCTGTAATCATACTGACGTGCAGAATCATGTTCTCTCTGTAATCATACTGACCTGCAGAATCATGTTGTCTCTGTAATCATACTGACCTGCAGAATCATGTTCTCTCTGTAATCACACTGACCTGCAGAATCATGTTGTCTCTGTAATCATACTGACTTACAGAATCTTGTTGTCTCTGTAATCATACTGACTTACAGAATCTTGTTGTCTCTGTAATCCAGAATCAGATGGTCTCCGTAATTGTACTAAACTGCAAAATAATTTTTTCAGGTAATTTTTACCACACATTGAACAATGTAAAAATTATACCAGAAAAAAAGAGTTGTGTTTTTTTTTCACCCCACTTTTAATTTTTCCAAAATTTTTAGTATGTTATATCGTAAAGTGAATGGTGTAAAAACAAAAACTCATCCCAGAAAAAAACAAGTACTAACATGGGTATGTTGATGACAAAATATAAAAGTCATAACTATTGGAAAAAGGGGGAGGAAAAGCTAAAGTGCAAAAACAGAAATTTACCACAGGGTCTACACTGAAAACATAAAAGATATTCCTTTACAATATATATTTGTGTGCATATTATACGTGACTGGCCTTTATTTCCTTTCTCTCATCATAGCCTTAGATCTTTTGGCGCATGGAAGCCATCTGACCCATTTCTGAGTATGGTTTATCTTGTCCCTGTGAGTTTGTTGTCAGGTGTTTCAAGTGCACAAAGAAAATACATCCGTATGTAATGATCTGTCCAGAAACAATAAAAAACAATAAAAACCTGAAAAGAAACAGAAATTCAATTCTGATTCCTATCACCATTAAGTGATGACACAGCTTTTATTCTTAATTATGCCAGATGCATTCATTGTTCAGTAGGTGAAGGGGGATAAGCCATTGTTCATATGAGCCTGAATGTTGACATTTGCTGTAAATTAATCTGTGGAATGCCTGCTGATTAGGTATTGTATCAGTCCCCTGCAATTTACTAGTCTACAGACCTTGGAGGACAAATACACAGGTTAATTATGTAATCAATGTTTTTTTAATTTGTTGAATGCCTGATGATTAAATATTGTATCAGCCCCTGCAGTTTACTAGTCTACACCACTTAGAGGACAAATATGCAGGTTAATTGAACAATAGAACAATGAGGTATTATTGCCCCTTGCCTTTCCTCGATCCTGTGGGAGAATGCCCTGAATGACAGATGTGGGTTAAAAGGGACCCTCTCCCTCTCCAGTGAGATTTTACAGGACAGTAGCCAAAGAACCATGGAACCAACTGGTGTAATACAGATCTGCTCCACTACCCCTCACTGAACTCACAAAGACATTTGGAGAACCCAGTTTGGGGCAATCAGGTCACCTGGCCACATACCACACTGTACTAGGTCAGTTTCCTAAGTTTGCCGCTACATGCTTTCTGTGGGTACTCGCCAAAAGGGGGGTGCTACTAGTTGGGGTAGTTGGCCCTGGATGCCCCAAAGTCACAGATGTTCTAATCCCCGGTGAGCCAGCAGAAGGGTAAGACTGTGATTTGCAGCATCTTGTGTATTTGCTGGGACTGTACTATATGTTGTTGACTGTTGGTGATACAATAAAGCATCACCCCATTACTTTACCCTCATCCTGTGTTGTCTGTGTAGTATTCTGCCCACGTGGAAGGAGTATGGGCATTCAGTGGGATGAGCCATGGCCCATGTGGCCTTTCTAAAGACAGCCAGGCCAGCTGACGAGAGCACTCACTTACCCTCGTGTCTCCACACTTTACTAAACTACATTGTATATTTTTTTAATCACAGAAACAATAACATTTACCAACAGTTAACAGAATTGATTTTTTGTGTTTTTTTTGTCTTAAATACTTATTATCATATTTAAAAATGTCTACATTGTTAATTTTCTGTTTGTGACTGTCTCTGTTATTTGGGTAACTTCTTATTTTAGGTATACAGTTTGCATTTTGAATTACTACTATGCAGTTATAGTTTTTTTCCTTGAGTCTATCTCTACAATTGTGTTTGCACAGTGTATACATCATGACAAATAAAGGATGGTGTTACAGACATCAACATAGTCTTATGGGATCATTTGTAACACATTAGCACAAAGCATTGACCGCATTACTAATCCAATCACACGCTTCTTATTGATCCTATTTTGGGGAACCTGCCGGCGAGAGCTATTTATTAATACCCAGTCAATTATGCTTAATTGGCTTATGAAATAAGCCAAACATTTTGGTTTCCCCTTAAGCCTGTAATCAATGCTTACATTAAGTTTTGAATGTAGATACTAATTTTTCCCATCTTTATCTCATTTATCATATGACTGTAAAAACACTTTAATGGTGTGGTAGTACTAAAGTGAGCAATTTGCTACATATTACTTTCAGCAGTGATGAATTATTTCATGATATAAGAAAAATATTCCATATGACCCGAGCCCACAAAATACAATAAATACATGTCTAAAGATATGTCTTTAGAGTGATTCAGAAGAAGGATATAAACCTGCTACAGTGTTAAATATTATGAACACTATGCATTTTGTAAAAAAATTAATAAAGATTAAGATTAAAGGAGTTTCTGATATCACATTATATATCACATCATATTTTTTTTAACCTTTTGCTACCCTGTATAGTCTGGAAACATAAATATCAAAGAGACTGACCATCACCTCCATACACAACAAAACAAGTATGAACAGGTGCAAGCTGAGCAATCAAGTCAATAAAGCTAAGAAAAGTCAGCTGCACTCTGAAATGCTATAATATGCAAACATTGAATATATGAAATTAGAACTGCATTACTGCTATAGAAAATATGTTAAAAATGAAGGCCAATTCGTGAGAGCCCAACAGCCAGCAACAAGACGTATTTTATTGTTGGGATCCTAACCTAAAATGCCTCTCCTAAGATAAAAGCCTACATTTTTAAGGGAGGTGCTGGTCAGTCTTTTTGATATTTGTAGTGCATTCCTTCTAACTGCGCACTCCTCCCATCAGCCTATGGCATTTTTAATTAGAGCTGAATCCTACCTGCCTTTAAAATTGCAGGCTTTTAGCCCGGGAGAAGTATATTAGGTTAGGGTCCCAACAAAGGGGTACGCCTTGTAGTTGGCTGCTTGGCTCCCACAAATTGGCCAATTTGAACTCTAAGTACCTTAATTTTTAATGCATTTTCTATAGTGGTAATGCAGTTTTAATTTCATATATTCAATATTTGCATATTATAGCATTTCAGAGTGCAGCTGATTTTTGTTAACAGCCCAGAAACATGTCAGCCTGCGATTTTTGGAAAATTCCAGTAGAATTCAATTCCACTCAAATTTAGTCACACATCTCTTGGAGGCACGAATTTAAAATATCAAAATAACATCTTCTCAGCAGTTCTATCTCCCTTTACTCTGGCAGCCCTTGATTGAGACTCCCTAGCAATCTTTGTTTACTTGGCAGTAGTGACGGCATGTCACCTAAATGCATGAGTGATGCAGTCCTTTAAAGGCATCAACAATGTACTGGCCTGAACACATTACTCCTTAGGGCAGTGATTGGCTCTCAGGATCACATATGTAGTTGGGAACATCATTGATATAGTCATGTAAAAAATAACATGGCTGGGATACAACAGGAGAAAATAGTTTGGATCGTTCTTTTATCACATTGCTTGTGTTTGGCAAAATTTTGTATGATCTCAGAAAACCCCTTTCAATAAAGATATGCATTAATTTACTTATTTTAAATATACAGTTCTTTAACTGCATTGTATCACTATATTTTAGTTCCGCATAGTGAGGCATGTTAATGCCAAATATTTATTCTTATCTCTCATCTCATCATTTAAACATAATATATTACCATAAAAGACCCCAACTTGGGCCTATATATTGTGACAAAGTCACTGCCAGAATACTGTAGGGGAGAAACATGTCTCTGAGACTTTTTGCTCCAGTGATGTAAAACATGGATGTTTCTCCTCCACATTAGGTGCAGAGAAGGTTAATAGGGTTTAATAGCCAGAGTTACAAGGGCATGCTTTACAGGTCGATAGCTAAGTGCTGGGAGGGAAGCTATCCACCCTATCTCCACTCCAAGGCGTGGTTTAGGGGCTATAAAAAGCCAGCCTTTTGACTCAGGAGGTGTTCAGTATCTGGAGGCCAGCTCCAGAGACAAAGGAACGTGTGTGTTTGTTCCTGCTGAACCTGAACCTTTTGGTTTCTGCTAACCCGGAGTGGCCAGACCCTGGCGGGTGCAAGGACTTTGCTGGACTCTTTTCCTATTTTGTTTGCCGTTAGGCCGAATGGGCTATGTTTATTTTCCATGAAGTTTTTATTGGTTTCTGCTGCACAATAAACCAACTGAAAATTTAAAGAGACAGTGTCCTGTTTATACCTCAATGCGAAGCCGAGTGAGCCGACCTACCACAATATGTAACTAAGAAACAGTAAGGAAGAATTATGCAATGGAAAATGTCATGTAATCCTTCTTAGCATATTTTAGTAATGATACAAAGAGTACATAAAATAAAAAAAACACAAAAAGAGCCCTTATTTACAGCAAGTCACAATTCAAATGCCTTAGCAGAATTCAGGAAACCCCCATGATAAAGCATGGATACAAAATTCTAATAAAGCAATCACTCACAAACCTACCAAACAAGGAGGAGGTGGTTGCCTAATATTATTAATGTACACAGATAAGGCTTGCATAGGGCATCAGTCACACAGATAGGTATGGTGCACAGTATCTGGATTGCAGTCTATTAATGATGCCCATAATTTTAAAACAGGCGGGCTGCCCACAAGTGCACCCCACAGAGGAGAGCCCTATTTATCCAGCTAACATTGATGGGACTGATGGGATCTAACTGCAAAAATAAATCTGCAAAATGATGAAAACAATGCACATGTTTGGTTTTATTTTCCTGACTGAATTTGAGAACTGCAGCATTTTTTAAATCTACCGCATGTCAATACTTTCAGCATTTTTACAGTGTTTTTTCACCCATAGAAAACAATGGGAAAGTGAAAAAAATCAGCAAAAAATGCACCGGCACATTGTTTTTGATTTTTTTAAGCATTTTTGGTGCATTAAGCTAACTTTATAGAACATTTACTGTAGATAAAGCACACATATAATTTGCACACAAAAATGCTGCTGAAAGCCCCATAAAAATATGCTGAAAATCTGGCATTTTAAAAGCAGTGCTTTTACTGCCAAGAGAGCAGAATAAAAACATAACAAAAACTGTGCGTGTGAACATAGACTTAACACGTGTACATACCCTAAGGGTAAGCAGGGCTGAAATGATCTGTTGCAATCCCAAACGCTAGTTATGAGTCCCTGGGTGTGTGTCAATGTCTTTTGTAAAGATCTTTCCTTCTGACCGCACGTTGCCAGATGGTACAGCAATCCCAGACCCAATAAATTAATAAGGAAGGCGTTCATCCAATATATGAAAATAAACTGTCGTTTACTGGTGAAACAGGTGGAATGTACAGGTGCATCTCACTAAATTAGAATATCATCAAAAAGTTAATTTATTTCAGTTCTTCAATACAAAAAGTGAAACTCATATATTATATAGTCATTACAAACAGAGGGATCTATTTCAAGTGTTTATGTCTGTTAATGTTGATGATTATGGCTTACAGCCAGTGAAAACACAAAAGTCATTATCTCAGTAAATTAGAATACTTTATAACAACAGCTTTAAAAATGTTTTTAAAATCCAAAATGTTGGCCTACTGAAATGTATGTTCAGTAAATGCACTCAATACTTGGTCGGAGCTCCTTTTTCATCAATAACTGCATCAATGCGGCGTGGCATGGAGGCGATCAGCCTGTGGCACTGCTGAGATGTTATGGAAGCCCATGTTGCAGCCTTCAGTTTGTCTGCATTGTTGGGTCTGGTGTCTCTCATCTTCCGCTTGACAATACCCCATAGATTCTCTATGGGGTTAAGGTCAGGCGAGTTTGTAGGCAAGTCAAGCACAGTGATACTTTTGTTTATAAACCAGGTATTGGTACTTTTGTCAGTGTGGACAGGTGCCAAGTCCTGCTGGAGAATGACATTTACAGCTCCAAAAAGCTTGTCAGCAGAGGGAAGCATGAAGTGCTCTAAAATTTTCTGGTAGATGACTGCGCTGACTTTGGTCTTGATAAAACACAGTGGTCCTACACCAGCAGATGACATGGCTCCCCAAACCATCACTGATTGTGGAAACTTCACACTAGACCTCAAGCAGCTTGGATTGTGTGCCTCTCAACTCTTGCTCTAGACTCTGGGACCTTGATTTCCAAATGAAAATTGGAACTCTGGGACCTTGTGGAGTGTGTCAATGACTGCCTTCTGGACATCTGTCAAGTCAGCTGTCTTCCCCATGATTGTGGAGCCTACTGAAACAGACTAAGGGACCTTTTTAAACGTTCAGGAAGCCTTTGCAGGTGTTTTTGGCTTATTATTTTAATTTACGGAGTTGACTTTCGTGTTTTCTTTGGCTGTAAGCTATAATCATCAACAATAACAGAAATAAACACTTGAAGTAGATCACTCTGTTTGAAATAAATTAACTTTTTGTTGATATTCTAATTTAGTGAGATGCACCTGTATATACATTAGGTGACAGGTATTATGTTTGATTTTTAAGTCTTCTGCATTACATTAAGGCACTCACTTTGCAATAACAGGTGAGTAGCATATCAGTTAAACATTTCTAGTTTGCTTTTCCTGTAACCACAGCTTACTTTGGTGCAATACTCATTCCGAGCCTGTCAAGCAAAGTCTTCCTTCAGTAAAAATTTCAGGTCATCTGACCTACATGCCAGCCCCTGAACTCTTATTCCCCTGAATCATCTCAGGTTCCCCACTAAACCATGGCTACCTCCTTTGGACATCTGTATTACCAAAACTGAGATTGCCTGTTGGTTTCTAATCCAGAATTCTATTGGGATCTCAGACTTTCCTGCTGTCGATCCAGATACAACTTCCTCGATTTATCCAGTTACTGGCTTGCTACCTAGGTCTTTGTGCCTCTCTCTTTCTCCCCACACACCCAGAATGTGGCCTAATCAGTCACTATATGGGCTCATGCAGATGACTGTATTTTTGGTCCAAGCATGTCCACTTTGTCCAATTTTTTTTCCTTGGACTACATGCACAAGTTTGATCCAATATTTGAATCACACTTGGCCATGCAAGTCAATGAGTCTGTGGAAAACATTGGACTGCACTCAGACTGACAGAATGGAGAAAATGGACATTTTTTTTCCCTCTTTCTTCCCATCCGACAGAATCGGATCAAACTCAAATATACCCTAGCCTACCTGTGACTAGTTTCACTGTCTTCACTCTCGATCTCCAACTGACTGTGAAACTTGCAAACTCACTTTTTGCTTTCTGAAACTCCTCCCAGCAACAGAGCAATAGGGCTTGGCTAAGTATTAACTCCTCTGTGCCTTGCACCTATACTTTCACTTTACTCAACTTTTTTGCATCAGTAATTCACAATAATACAAGAACAGTTGTAGAAGTTGCATCAAAGATCAACACATAATGAATGCATTAATTCAGTATATCACAGCAATAACAACATCTTCAGGGAGTATTTCTTCCTCTGCCACACACTTACAACCAAAGTTAGCTGATATCTCTGACTGCACCACTTAAACGGAACCTGTCACAATGGTAATGCAGCCCTATTTGCAGGCAGCATGTGATAGAGCAGGGGGAGCTGAGCAGATTGAAATATAGTTTTGTGAGAAAAGATTCAGTATAATCCATGTTTTCATAATTTAAACCTCTGCTTTTTTTGGATTCTTGGCACAGTGGGCTGTCCTATCAGTGACTAACAACTATCTCATTATAAACACTTATACATAGAAAGCTGTCACTGTTGGGACCGTCCACTGTGCCAAGAATCCCAGTAAGAGCAGAGGTTTAAATGACTAAAACACATCTTTTCTCACAAAATGAAGTATCAATCTGGTCATCTCCTCCTGCTCTATAATTAGAGATGAGCGTTGTTCGACTCGAACTGTTCGCCAATCTCAAATTCGAGCTGTTTTGGGCGGTGTTCTAGCCGTTCGGCGAACACTAACGATTTGAGAAAAATTCGGCTGTTCGAGGTTATGTTCGATAACTGTTCGTGCACCAAAATCATAACTGGATTTTTTCTCAGTAATGATGAAAATTAATGTTAATACGCAGTTTGAGTGTACAGCGGGGTGGGGGGAGGGTCAGGGGATGGATCTCTGCAGGAATAATGAAGATCTCCATTTTTTTTTCTCTTTCCCGCATTTACAGTGGGGAGGTGCAATCTGTCAGCCTATCAGCAGCGCACACACGGAGCGAAGTGCTTTTTTTCACACAAGCAAGGGCATGTGTCATTGGCAGTGTATGTCACATGTCCTTGCCCTATAAGACCAAGCCATTTTCCCCGTCGCCACCATTTTCTCACTGCTGCAGCTGCGTGTTAGACGGCACCACTGTTGCTGTGTGCGCTATACCTTGTTAATTTCAAGCCAATTTTCGCACAAATCTACAGATAGCTTGGGAGTAGGGAATAGTTGTGATTGCAGTCCTTTTAAGGACTAGGTTACAGCATTTCCTACGACTTTTATCAGGCAGGTCTGTGCTCTTAAATAGATAGATTGTGGGAGTAAAGACTAATTGTAATTGCAGTCCTTTTCAGGACTAGGTTACATCAGTTCCTATCAGTTTTTGCCAGGCAGGTCTGTGCCAGTGCTGTGCAAGTTTTTTTCACAGCATTTGGCTGAATCTAGCAAAGCTAATCCTTTTTGGCCTATTGCAGAGTGTGTTAGTCAGTGGAGTAGCCTATCTGTGTTGCAAGATATACCACCTGTGTATAGAATACCAATTTTTTTACTGCACCTAGTGAAGTAAAATCTTTTGGGCATAGCATCATTCTATTAGTCCATCTATACTGACCTCCATCAGGTTGCAAATTGAATATAATTTTTTCTGCATCTAGCTCTGAAAAAATATTTGGGCTTCTAGCAGTGTGTGGGACTTGTTCTATTAGTCCATCTATACTGACCTCCATCACGCTGCAAATTCAAAATAATTTTTTGTCTGCATATAGCTCTGAAAAAATATTTGGCCTTCTAGCAGTGTGTGGGACTTTCTCTATTAGTCCATCTATACTGACCTCCATCAGGTTGCAAATGAAAAATAATTTTTATCTGCATCTACCTCTGAAAAAATATTTGGGCTTCTAGCTGTGTGTGGGACTTGTTGTATTAGTCCATCTATACTGACCTCCATCAGGTTGCAAACTGAATATAATTTTTTTCTGCATCTAGCTCTGAAAAAATATTTGGCCTTCTAGCAGTGTATGGGACTTTCTCTATTAGTCCATCTATACTGACCTCCATCAGGTTGCAAATTAAAAATAATTTTTATCTGCATCTAGCTCTGAAAAAATATTTGGCCTTCTAGCAGTGTGTGGGACTTTCTCTATTAGTCCATCTATACTGACCTCCATCAGGTTGCAAATTAAAAATAATTTATATCTGCATCTAGCTCTGAAAAAATATTTGGCCTTCTAGCAGTGTGTGGGACTTTCTCTATTAGTCCATCTATACTGACCTCCATCAGGTTGCAAATTCAAAATAATTTTTTGTCTGCATCTAGCTATGAAAAAATATTTGGCTTTCTAGCAGTGTGTGGGACTTTTTCTATTAGTCCATCTATACTGACCTCCATCAGGCTGCAAATTAAAAATAATATTTATCTGCATCTACCTCTGAAAAAATATTTGGCCTTCTAGCTGTGTGTGGGACTTGTTCTATTAGTCCATCTATACTGACCTCCATCAGGTTACAAACTGAATATAATTTTTTTCTGCATCCAGCTCTGAAAAAATATTTGGCCTTCTAGCAGTGTGTGGGACTTTCTCTATTAGTCCATCTATACTGACCTCCATCAGGTTGCAAATTAAAAATAATTTATATCTGCATCTAGCTCTGAAAAAATATTTGGCCTTCTAGCAGTGTGTGGGACTTTCTCTATTAGTCCATCTATACTGACCTCCATCAGGTTGCAAATTAAAAATAATTTTTTGTCTGCATCTAGCTCTGAAAAAATATTTGGCCTTCTAGCAGTGTGTGGGACTTACTCTATTAGTCCATCTATACTGACCTCCATCAGGTTGCAAACTGAATATATTTTTTTTCTGCATCTACCTCTGAAAAAATATTGGGCTTCTAGCTGTGTGTGGGACTTGTTCTATTAATCCATCTATACAGACCTCCATCAGGTTGCAAACTGAATATAATTTTTTTCTGCATCTACCTCTGAAAAAATATTTGGGCTTCTAGCTGTGTGTGGGACTTGTTCTATTAGTCCATCTATACTGACCTCCATCAGGTTGCAAACTGAATATAATTTTTTTCTGCATCTAGCTCTGAAAAAATATTTGGCCTTCTAGCAGTGTGTGGGACTTTCTCTATTAGTCCATCTATACTGACCTCCATCAGGTTGCAAATTAAAAATAATTTATATCTGCATCTAGCTCTGAAAAAATATTTGGCCTTCTAGCAGTGTGTGGGACTTTCTCTATTAGTCCATCTATACTGACCTCCATCAGGTTGCAAACTGAATATATTTTTTTTCTGCATCTACCTCTGAAAAAATATTGGGCTTCTAGTTGTGTGTTGGACTTGTTCTATTAATCCATCTATACAGAACTCCATCAGGTTGCAAACTGAATATAATTTTTTTCTGCATCTACCTCTGAAAAAATATTTGGGCTTCTAGCTGTGTGTGGGACTTGTTCTATTAATCCATCTATACCGACCTCCATCAGGTTGCAAACTGAATATAATTTTTTTCTGCATCTACCTCTGAAAAAATATTTGGGCTTCTAGCTGTGTGTGGGACTTGTTCTATTAATCCATCTATACAGACCTCCATCAGGTTGCAAACTGAATATAATTTTTTTCTGCACCTACCTCTGAAAAAATATTTGGGCTTCTAGCTGTGTGTGGGACTTGTTCTATTAGTCCATCTATACTGACCTCCATCAGGTTGCAAACTGAATATAATTTTTTTCTGCATCTAGCTCTGAAAAAATATTTGGCCTTCTAGCAGTGTGTGGGACTTTCTCTATTAGTCCATCTATACTGACCTCCATCAGGTTGCAAATTAAAAATAATTTATATCTGCATCTAGCTCTGAAAAAATATTTGGCCTTCTAGCAGTGTGTGGGACTTTCTCTATTAGTCCATCTATACTGACCTCCATCAGGTTGCAAATTAAAAATAATTTGTTGTCTGCATCTAGCTCTGAAAAAATATTTGGCCTTCTAGCAGTGTGTGGGACTTTCTCTATTAGTCCATCTATACTGACCTCCATCAGGTTGCAAACTGAATATATTTTTTTTCTGCATCTACCTCTGAAAAAATATTGGGCTTCTAGTTGTGTGTTGGACTTGTTCTATTTATCCATCTATACAGAACTCCATCAGGTTGCAAACTGAATATAATTTTTTTCTGCATCTACCTCTGAAAAAATATTTGGGCTTCTAGCTGTGTGTGGGACTTGTTCTATTAATCCATCTATACCGACCTCCATCAGGTTGCAAACTGAATATAATTTTTTTCTGCATCTACCTCTGAAAAAATATTTGGGCTTCTAGCTGTGTGTGGGACTTGTTCTATTAGTCCATCTATACTGACTTCCATCAGGTTGCAAACTGAATATAATTTTTTTCTGCATCTAGCTCTGAAAAAATATTTGGCCTTCTAGCAGTGTGTGGGACTTTCTCTATTAGTCCATCTATACTGAACTCCATCAGGTTGCAAATTAAAAATAATGTTTATCTGCATTTAGCTCTGAAAAATATTTGGCCTTCTAGCAGTGTGTGGGACTTTCTCTATTAGTCCATCTATACTGACCTCCATCAGGTTGCAAATTAAAAATAATTTTTTGTCTGCATCTAGCTCTGAAAAAATATTTGGCCTTCTAGCAGTGTGTGGGACTTTCTCTATTAGTCCATCTATACTGACCTCCATCAGGTTGCAAATTAAAAATAATTTTTATCTGCATCTACCTCTGAAAAAATATTTGGGCTTCTAGCTGTGTGTGGGACTTGTTCTATTAGTCCATCTATACTGACCTCCATCAGGTTGCAAACTGAATATAATTTTTTTCTGCATCTAGCTCTGAAAAAATATTTGGCCTTCTAGCAGTGTGTGGGACTTTCTCTATTAGTCCATCTATACTGACCTCCATCAGGTTGCAAATTAAAAATAATTTTTTGTCTGCATCCAGCTCTGAAAAAATATTTGGCCTTCTAGCAGTGTGTGGGACTTTCTCTATTAGTCCATCTATACTGACCTCCATCAGGTTGCAAACTGAATATAATTTTTTTCTGCATCTAGCTCTGAAAAAATATTTGGCCTTCTAGCAGTGTGTGGGACTTTCTCTATTAGTCCATCTATACTGACCTCCATCAGGTTGCAAATTAAAAATAATTTATATCTGCATCTAGCTCTGAAAAAATATTTGGCCTTCTAGCAGTGTGTGGGACTTTCTCTATTAGTCCATCTATACTGACCTCCATCAGGTTGCAAACTGAATATATTTTTTTTCTGCATCTACCTCTGAAAAAATATTGGGCTTCTAGTTGTGTGTTGGACTTGTTCTATTAATCCATCTATACAGAACTCCATCAGGTTGCAAACTGAATATAATTTTTTTCTGCATCTACCTCTGAAAAAATATTTGGGCTTCTAGCTGTGTGTGGGACTTGTTCTATTAATCCATCTATACCGACCTCCATCAGGTTGCAAACTGAATATAATTTTTTTCTGCATCTACCTCTGAAAAAATATTTGGGCTTCTAGCTGTGTGTGGGACTTGTTCTATTAATCCATCTATACAGACCTCCATCAGGTTGCAAACTGAATATAATTTTTTTCTGCACCTACCTCTGAAAAAATATTTGGGCTTCTAGCTGTGTGTGGGACTTGTTCTATTAGTCCATCTATACTGACCTCCATCAGGTTGCAAACTGAATATAATTTTTTTCTGCATCTAGCTCTGAAAAAATATTTGGCCTTCTAGCAGTGTGTGGGACTTTCTCTATTAGTCCATCTATACTGACCTCCATCAGGTTGCAAATTAAAAATAATTTATATCTGCATCTAGCTCTGAAAAAATATTTGGCCTTCTAGCAGTGTGTGGGACTTTCTCTATTAGTCCATCTATACTGACCTCCATCAGGTTGCAAATTAAAAATAATTTGTTGTCTGCATCTAGCTCTGAAAAAATATTTGGCCTTCTAGCAGTGTGTGGGACTTTCTCTATTAGTCCATCTATACTGACCTCCATCAGGTTGCAAACTGAATATATTTTTTTTCTGCATCTACCTCTGAAAAAATATTGGGCTTCTAGTTGTGTGTTGGACTTGTTCTATTTATCCATCTATACAGAACTCCATCAGGTTGCAAACTGAATATAATTTTTTTCTGCATCTACCTCTGAAAAAATATTTGGGCTTCTAGCTGTGTGTGGGACTTGTTCTATTAATCCATCTATACCGACCTCCATCAGGTTGCAAACTGAATATAATTTTTTTCTGCATCTACCTCTGAAAAAATATTTGGGCTTCTAGCTGTGTGTGGGACTTGTTCTATTAGTCCATCTATACTGACTTCCATCAGGTTGCAAACTGAATATAATTTTTTTCTGCATCTAGCTCTGAAAAAATATTTGGCCTTCTAGCAGTGTGTGGGACTTTCTCTATTAGTCCATCTATACTGAACTCCATCAGGTTGCAAATTAAAAATAATGTTTATCTGCATCTAGCTCTGAAAAATATTTGGCCTTCTAGCAGTGTGTGGGACTTTCTCTATTAGTCCATCTATACTGACCTCCATCAGGTTGCAAATTAAAAATAATTTTTTGTCTGCATCTAGCTCTGAAAAAATATTTGGCCTTCTAGCAGTGTGTGGGACTTTCTCTATTAGTCCATCTATACTGACCTCCATCAGGTTGCAAATTAAAAATAATTTTTATCTGCATCTACCTCTGAAAAAATATTTGGGCTTCTAGCTGTGTGTGGGACTTGTTCTATTAGTCCATCTATACTGACCTCCATCAGGTTGCAAACTGAATATAATTTTTTTCTGCATCTAGCTCTGAAAAAATATTTGGCCTTCTAGCAGTGTGTGGGACTTTCTCTATTAGTCCATCTATACTGACCTCCATCAGGTTGCAAATTAAAAATAATTTTTTGTCTGCATCCAGCTCTGAAAAAATATTTGGCCTTCTAGCAGTGTGTGGGACTTTCTCTATTAGTCCATCTATACTGACCTCCATCAGGTTGCAAACTGAATATATTTTTTTTCTGCATCTACCTCTGAAAAAATATTTGGGCTTCTAGCTGTGTGTAGGACTTGTTCTATTAGTCCATCTATACTGACCTCCATCAGGTTGCAAACTGAGGAAGACGATGATGAGACTCAAATACCTGATTGGAGCGACAACTTTAGTTTTTTGTCAGGGCAGGAACAGGTTGGCTCTGAGGACGACGGGTGTGATAACGCACAGGGTAATGATGATGAGGTTGGAGATCCCACTTACTGTCAACCCACAGTCAGCCAAGAGATGAGGTCAGCAGAGGAGGTGGAGGAAGATGCTATTGACGACGAGGTCAGGTTGCGCCTTCCTGGACAGAGACGTAGTACTGGAAGCACGTCAACAACTGCATCCTCAAACACAACTCTGCCTCTCACCACAAGTCGTGGTGGCTCTTCAGGTCGCATGGGTGCTAAGCCTTGCATAGCCTGGGCATTTTTTCAGATCGATAAAGATGACCCAACTCGTGTTATCTGTAACATTTGTCAGCAAAAGCTAAGTAGAGGCCAAAAAATACATAGTTTGAGTACTTCATGCATGAACCGGCACATGGACATGAAGCATAAGTTGCAGTGGGAAGCTCAGTGTGCTACAATGCGGCCTAGCCGGCCGGGCCAACCACCGTCTGCCATATCTTGTGCATCCACGGCCTCTTCATCCTCTGTGACTGGGGGGACAGCAGTCACACCTGTTTTGGGGCGCAGACCTGCCACCTCTTTACCCGCAACAGCCAGCGTGATTGGCAGGTCATCATTTTCTTTGGAGGTGGTAACACCAGCTGGTGTTGAGCGCTGTCCGACATCGATAGCACCACCTTTGGATCAAGGCAACCTAACATGTCCGCCTGCATCTTCCTCACAGACCGGCAGTTTGCCGGGGACACCCTTATCAACCCCGTCTAAGCACAATAGCCAGCCCTCGGTCCCTCAGATGTGGACAAGTAAAAGACCATTTCCTCCTAGCCATGAGAAAGCTAAGAGGTTGAATTTCACCATCTGCAAGCTCTTGGCTACAGAAATGCTGCCTTTCCGCCTGGTGGACACAGAGGATTTTCGAGACCTTATGTCCGTCGCAGTGCCCCAATACCAGATGCCCAGTCGGCACTACTTCTCAAAGAAAGGTGTGCCTGCGCTCCACCAGCATGTCGCACAGAACATCACCGCTTCTTTGAGAAACTCTGTGTGTGACAGGGTGCATTTCAATACAGACACTTGGAAGAGTAGGCATGGACAGGGACGTTACATGTCGCTGACTGGGCACTGGGTAACTATGGTGACAGCAGGACAAGGGGCTGCTGTCCAAGTCTTGCCGTCCCCACGAGTTGTGCGTCAATCCTCTTTATGTCGAAGTTCCTCCACTGTTTCTGCCTCCTCAACCTCCTCTCGGTCTTCCACCTGCACCCAAAGCCTGTCTGGTCATGCCACAAGCTTTCTAACTGCGCAGAAGGGATCCTGCACACCTCCTTACTATGCTGGCAGTAGGGCTCAACGTCATCAGGCGGTTTTTACTTTGAAATGTCTGGGAAATGTGAGTCACACAGCTGAGGAGTTCTGGTCAGCTCTGGAGAACCAATTTCATGAATGGTTGTCTCCACTGGACCTGAAGCCAGGGAAGGCCATGTGCGACAATGCTGCAAACCTGGGTGCGGCCCCTCGCCGGGGCAATGTCACACACGTGCCTTGTATGGCTCACGTGTTGAACCTGGTTGTCCAGCAATTTTTAGCCCACTATCCCGGACTAGATGGCCTTCTGCAGAGGGCACGGTCGCTGTGTGCTCACTTCCGCCGTTCGCATCCCGCAGCTCAGCGACTTACATCTCTACAGAAGTTGTTGGGCCTGCCACTTCACCGGCTAAAATGCGATGTGCCTACCCGGTGGAATTCAACTCTGCACATGTTGCAGCGACTGTGGCAGCACCGACAAGCCCTAGTGCAATACGTTCTGACGTATAGCCTGGGCCAACGAGATCCAGAGGTGGGGCAAATCACGCTGGAGGGGTGGTCTCAGATCAGGGACCTATGCACCCTTCTGCACAGTTTTGAAATGGCGACGAAGATGTTTAGTGCTGACGATGCCATTATCAGCATGACTATTCCGG
The DNA here is from genome assembly GCF_046119375.1 of Phyllobates terribilis. Taxonomy (NCBI): domain Eukaryota; kingdom Metazoa; phylum Chordata; class Amphibia; order Anura; family Dendrobatidae; genus Phyllobates; species Phyllobates terribilis. The sequence goes on along the minus strand of NW_027362763.1, from coordinate 452,821,723 downwards.
TGATTTACATGCTGGAGCACATGTTAAACAGAATTCGGAGTCAGGTGGTGGCACAAGAGGAGGTGGAGGAAGTAGAGGAGGAGGAGTTGTATGCAGATGGGCTAACATCTGCAAGGTCCAGACGGTCGGCAGCACCAAGGCGGCAGGCATGTGAGGGTGGGGGAGATGGTTTTACCAGGGCGCATGGAAGCAGCCAAACTAGTGAGGAAGGTGCAGGAGCCCAGGAAGAAGTGGAGGACGAACTGATGGAAGACTCATCAGATGAGGGAGACCTTGATCACATTTCTGTTGTGCGAGGTTGGGGGGAGAGGACAGAGGAAGGAAGCATGATTGTTACCTCGCCACCAACACAACAGGGACTTGGTGCTCCTGGATGCGCAACACACATGAGTGCCTTCTTGCTGCACTACCTGCAACATGACCCTCGAATTGTGAGAATTAGAAATAATCCTGACTACTGGGTTGCCACACTGTTAGATCCCCGGTACAAAAGTAAATTTGCAGAAATTATTCCTGCCATAGAAAGGTATGCACGCATGCAGGAGTATCAGCAGAGACTGTTGCAGAATCTTACATGTGCTTTTCCACAAAACACCAGTGGTGCACGTAGTGAATCTCACAGTTCCAACTTGCCAACCGTGGGATCGTCAAGTGTTCAGCACTCAAACCATAACAGAACCACAGTATCTGCTGGTAACATCAATTTTGCGGAATCATTTCACCACTTTTTTAGCCCATCCTTTGCAAGGCCACAGGAGACAAGAAGTCTGACACATAGTCAATGCCTAGAGACGATGGTACAGGAGTATCTCCAAGTAAACATTGAAGCCATGACTGTGTCACTGGACCCTTGCTCTTTTTGGGCTTCCAATCTGGATAAATGGCCGGAGCTAGCCACTTACGCCTTGGAGATCTTGTCATGCCCCGCAGCCAGCGTTCTGTCTGAACGTGTGTTCAGCGCTGCTGGTGGTGTGCTGACAGATAAGCGCACGCGGCTCTCCACTGATAATGTAGACAGACTCACCTTCATAAAGATGAACAAATCATGGATCCGAAACGACTTTTCTACCCCTGTGTCATCCTGGGGAGAGTAAAAGCTTGATGATTGGTTAAAATCACCCTACCAACCGTTTTAAGCTTTCAAATTACTAATCATGTTTATCTGTATCTTGGCTGGAAAATAATTTGGGCTTTGTAGCAGTGTGCAGCACTGATTCTATTAGGCCATCTATAATAAGCTCCACCAGATTTAAAATTACTAATCATGTTTATCTGTATCTTGACTGGAAAATAATTTGGGCTTTGTAGCAGTGTGCAGCACTCTTAGATCCCCCAAACTTTTCGATCAACCTTTTCATTTTAATAAAGACCAAAAAAATGGTCATTTTTGAAATTATAAGCATTAGCAGGTTATTAGAAACTGAAATCAAACAGTTTTCAACTCAAAACTTTATTCTAGGTGATGTTACATTTTCACATAGGACCCCTTGTTCGAAAGGAGCTTCTGAACTCTCTCGTCCATTGAATTTGTCAGGTTTTGGATGGTTTCTGCTTCAATTGTTTTGCATGAGGACAGAATACCCTCCCAGAGCTGTTGCTTAGATGTGAACTGTGTAGCGCCGGCGTCCCTGCCTTCTGCTAGGCAGGGACGCTGTTCCCCTCACCTCTCTGCTCCGTGCCCGGCGTCCTCCTCCCGCTCTGCTGGCAGCGCGCGCTCCTTCACGGCCACTGTGCTTAGGGCGCGCGCGCTCTCCCTCCCTCTTAAAGGGGCCACGCGCGCCGTCCTAAGGAGTCCCCGGCCAATGGCCGGAGGACTTCACCATATATAAGGCACCTCCTCCAAAATGGAGGTGCCCGAGCAATGTTGTTGCACTGTTCACTACTCTGCTTCAGCCCTCAGGTCCCGTTGCCAGTTACCTGCCAGATACCTGCCAGATTCCTGCCAGCTTGCTTATCTGCTACCTGCCTGCTAGTCTGAGGTCCGACGGTCTGCCTTACTACTCCTGTCAGTCTGTCTAAGGACCAGCCTGTCCGCTCACCTGGGAGCGCACTTCAGCCACCTGCCTGCTTGCCTGAGGTCCGACGGTCTGCCTTCCAACTCCTGTCAGTCTGTCTATGGACCAGCTTGCCTGCTCACCTGGGAGCACACATCTGCTACCTGCCTGCTAGCCTACCTGGAGGCTCCGCCGTCACGTGCTGTGACCACCTGCCTGTCCAGTGACTCCTGCCCGCTCACCTGGGAGCGCTCATCTGCTGCCTGTCTGCTAGCCTACCTGGAGGCTCTGCCGTCACGTGCTGTGATCCACCCGTTCATCCAGAGACTCTCGCCTGCTCACCTGGGAGCTCACGTCTATCATCAGCCGCCACAGGTCGTACCAACCCTTTACCCAAAGACTGTCCCGGTCACCTGCTGTGACTTCCTGCCCGTCTTCCCTGGTCGCCACCCGCTCCCTTACAAGGACCGCCCCCTTGTATAGTAGCTCAGAGGTTCCGCCTCCCAGACCCGTTACAGTTTGCTCGGGCCATGGAACCCGGTGGCACCCAAGCTTCCTCGCTCTCGGAGCTGTGTCATGAACTGTCCCGTCAAAGGTCCCAACAGGAGTCCATCCTGGGTCACCTGCGGAATGTCAATACTCGCCTGGACACTCTGACTGCTCCACCAGCAACCTCCGCCAGTGCCATGTCTCGCAATCCGGCAGCTCCGCTGCCCACTAATACCATGGTATCCTACCCCGGACCACGGCTTTCTGCACCTCCTCGCTTCGGAGGCGACTCCGCCCAGGCTCGGGGCTTCATTAATCAGTGCACCCTGCACTTTGAACTATTGTCCCACCAGTTTAACTCCGACCGAGCCATAATTGCATTCATCATGTCCCATCTCACCGGGGAGGCCCTGGCCTGGCTAAATCCTCTATGGGAGAGAGGAGACCCCCTGGTGTCCAACTTGCCTGCTTTTCTCACGGCTTTCCGGAAAGTCTTCGACGAACCCGGACGGAAGACCTCATCCGCATCATCACTGCTATGCCTCCGTCAGGGAAGTCTCACCGTGGGCCAATATGCCATACGGTTCCGTACCCTTGCCTCGGAGCTGGCCTGGGATAACGACGCTCTGGTATCCGTCTTCTGGGAGGGTCTGTCCGGCCGTATTAAAGATGAACTTGCCAGTCGGGACATCCCTACCACTCTCGATGACCTAATAACTCTTGCCACCTGGATTGACCTACGGTTCCAGGAGCGTGCCAAAGAGGTCACCCGTGAGAGGAGGTTACCACGTCTAGCTCCTACTTTTCAGAAACCCGTCACTCCCTCCGTCTCTACCCAGGTACACTCTCCTGAGCCTATGCAGGTCGACCAGACCAAGATGGTCAAAACCCGTCAGGACTTACGCCGTGCCGAGGGGAGCTGCTTCTACTGTGGCAGTAAGGAGCACCGGATCCGTACCTGCCCGGAGAGGTCGGGAAACGCCTGTGTCTAGGTTCGCTCAGAGAGGTCGACCTAGACAAGAATAAATCCTCTCCATCTCTGCTGTTGTCAGTCTCAATCGTCTGCGGGGAGAACCGTTATTTCGAACTAGCCCAACTTGACTCTGGAGCAGCCGGGAATCTTATTTCACAGTCCCTGGTAGAGAAATACCGCATCCCCACCAAACCTCTGGCTGTACCCTTGTCTGTTGCTGCCGTGGATGGGGGTCTCTTACCACGCCCCATCCAACTCATCACCGAATCCATTACTCTGCAGGTGGGAATGCTGCATTCTGAGAGTATCTCCTTTCATGTTCTGCCTGGACTCTCCCACGCCCTCTTGCTAGGCCTACCTTGGCTCCAGAGACATGCACCCGTGCTTGACTGGCAGACCGGAGAAGTCCTTCGCTGGGGACAGGACTGCCATAAGACCTGTCTGGTTCCCGTCCATCCCGTCCGTCCTTCTCCTACCCCAGCTAATCTACCTGGACTTCCGATTCCTTATTGGTCTTATGCTTATGTCTTTAATAAAAAGGAAGCAGAGACACTACCCCCTCATAGACCATACGACTGCCCTATCGACCTGTTACCTGGTACTACTCCTCCCCGTGGGCGTATTTATCCATTATCCGCTGCTGAGACCCGGTCGATGTCCGAATATATTGAGGAGAATCTGGCCAGGGGATTCATTCGGAAATCTACCTCCCCGGCGGGAGCAGGCTTCTTTTTCGTCAAAAAGAAGGACGGCTCTCTCCGTCCCTGTATAGACTATAGAGGCCTTAACCAGATCACGGTGAAGAATAAGTACCCCCTTCCGCTCATTCCGGAGTTATTTGATCGTCTGAGGGGGGCTAGAATCTTCACCAAACTGGACCTCCGTGGGGCGTACAACCTGGTTCGTATCCGTCAGGGGGATGAATGGAAGACGGCATTCAACACCCGGGACGGCCACTATGAATATCTGGTAATGCCCTTTGGTCTCTGTAACGCTCCTGCCGTCTTTCAAGAGTTGGTCAATGACATCTTCCGGGACCTTCTCTACTCCTGCGTAGTGGTGTACCTGGACGACATCTTGGTCTTCTCTCCAGATCTCCAGACTCACCGGAGGGACGTTCGTCAGGTCCTGCTCAGGCTCAGGCAGAATCACCTCTTCGCTAAAAACGAGAAGTGCCTCTTTGAGCAGACCTCGCTTCCGTTTTTGGGCTACATTATTTCTCAGACCGGCCTACGAATGGATCCAGAGAAACTGTCTGCCATCGAGAAATGGCCTCGACCGGAGGGGTTGAAGGCCATTCAGCGATTTCTGGGCTTCGCTAACTACTACCGCCTCTTCATACCACACTTCTCTTCCCGGCCTGCCCCAATTTCCGCGCTCACCCGTAAGGGTACTAATCCCAAAGAGTGGCCGCCCGAAGCAGAGGAGGCCTTTCTTTCCCTAAAACAGGCCTTCTCTTCCGCCCCGGTGCTGCATCGCCCGGACGGCAACAAGCAGTTCTTCCTGGAAGTTGACGCCTCCTCCTCTGGAGCCGGAGCGGTACTTACTCAAAAATCATCTTCCGGGAGAATGGTAACTTGTGGCTTCTTCTCCAAACTCTTCTCCTCTTCTGAGCGCAACTATTCCATAGGAGACCGAGAGTTATTGGCCATCAAGCTGGCGTTGGAGAAGTGGCGTTACCTACTCGAGGGGGCTCTTCACCCGGTAATAATTTACACTGACCACAAGAACTTGGCTTACCTCCAGCATGCCCAGAGACTTAACCCGCGCCAAGCCCGGTGGTCCTTGTTTTTTGCTCGCTTTGATTTTGTTCTTCATTTTCGCCCGGCTGACAAAAACGTCAAAGCAGACACCTTGTCCCGATCCTTTCTGGTGTCCGATCTCGAGGAAGAACCTAAACATATCATCGATCCCGCCAGAGTAATGCAGGTGGCTCCCGTGAGTCTAAATCGTCTCCCTCCCGGTAAGACGTTTGTTTCAGTACCTGATCGGAAGAAGATCCTACACTGGGGCCATTCGTCTAAACTAGCTGGCCACACCGGTCAGAAAAAGACCCTCCAGCATATTGCCCGGCACTACTGGTGGCCTACCCTGCACAAGGACGTAATAGACTTTGTTTCTGCCTGTGTGTCCTGCGCCCGCAACAAAGTCCCGAGACACCTGCCAGCCGGTCGCCTCCTTCCGCTTCCTGTGCCTGCTGCCCCCTGGCAGCATATTGCTATGGACTTCATAACTGATCTCCCCGTCTCCGCCGGTTGTATGGTCATTTGGGTGGTCGCTGATCGCTTTTCCAAGATGGCTCACTTTATTCCCCTGCCAGCCCTCCCGTCTGCACCCGAGCTGGCTAAAGACTTTATCCGCCACAACTTCCGTCTTCATGGCCTGCCCCTCCACATCGTGTCGGATCGTGGGGTACAGTTCACCTCACGTTTCTGGAGAGCCACTTGTAAACTGCTAGACGTCACCCTGGACTTCTCTTCCGCTTACCACCCACAGTCCAATGGTCAAGTGGAGCGGATCAATCAGAACCTGACCAGTTACCTCCGGCACTTCGTTAATGCCCATCATTCAGACTGGGTGGATCTCCTACCATGGGCCGAATTCTCTTATAACAATCACGAGAGCGAATCCTCCTCCAAATCCCCGTTTTTTGTAGTCTTCGGTCAGCATCCTCGGATTCCTTTTCCTGTCTCCACCTCTGTGGACAACCCGGCTGCGGAATCTCTCGTTAGCAAATTTTCCTCCATTTGGGAGAGTACCCGATCTGCACTCGTTCAGTCGTCCGAACGGATGAAAAGACACGCTGACAAAAAACGCCTGGATCCTCCACAATTTCGTCCTGGAGATAAAGTCTGGCTCTCATCTAAATATGTCCGACTCAAGATACCTTCTTACAAGTTAGGGCCTCGGTTCATCGGTCCTCTGGAGGTCATCAGTCAGATCAACCCGGTGGCCTAGAAATTGAAACTCCCGGCCAACTTACGGATCCCTAACTCCTTCCATGTATCTCTCCTCAAACCTGTGGTACTTAACTCTTTTTCCAAGTCTACAGGTACGCCTCCTGCTCCGGTTTCTGCTGAGGACGAGTTTGAGGTAGAGAACATTCTTGCCACCAAAAGGGTAAGAGGAAAGACCTTTTTTCTAGTAGATTGGAAGGGGTTTGGTCCTGAGGAGAGAACGTGGGAGCCCCGGGAGAACATCCATGCCCCTCTTATCCTAGCTAAATTTCTGTCTGGCCTAAAAAAGGGGGGGCCTAAAGGGGGGGGTACTGTAGCGCCGGCATCCCTGCCCTCTGCTAGGCAGGGACGCTGTTCCCCTCACCTCTCTGCTCCGTGCCCGGCGTCCTCCTCCCGCTCTGCTGGCAGCGCGCGCTCCTTCCCGGCCACTGTGCTTAGGGCGCGCGCGCTCTCCCTCCCTCTTAAAGGGGCCGCGCGCGCCGTCCTAAGGAGTCCCCGGCCAATGGCCGGAGGACCTCACCATATATAAGGCACCTCCTCCAAAATGGAGGTGCCCGAGCAATGTTGTTGCACTGTTCACTACTCTGCTTCAGCCCTCAGGTCCCGTTGCCAGTTACCTGCCAGATACCTGCCAGATTCCTGCCAGCTTGCTTATCTGCTACCTGCCTGCTAGTCTGAGGTCCGACGGTCTGCCTTACTACTCCTGTCAGTCTGTCTAAGGACCAGCCTGTCCGCTCACCTGGGAGCGCACTTCAGCCACCTGCCTGCTTGCCTGAGGTCCGACGGTCTGCCTTCCAACTCCTGTCAGTCTGTCTATGGACCAGCTTGCCTGCTCACCTGGGAGCACACATCTGCTACCTGCCTGCTAGCCTACCTGGAGGCTCCGCCGTCACGTGCTGTGACCACCTGCCTGTCCAGTGACTCCTGCCCGCTCACCTGGGAGCGCTCATCTGCTGCCTGTCTGCTAGCCTACCTGGAGGCTCTGCCGTCACGTGCTGTGATCCACCCGTTCATCCAGAGACTCTCGCCTGCTCACCTGGGAGCTCACGTCTATCATCAGCCGCCACAGGTCGTACCAACCCTTTACCCAAAGACTGTCCCGGTCACCTGCTGTGACTTCCTGCCCGTCTTCCCTGGTCGCCACCCGCTCCCTTACAAGGACCGCCCCCTTGTATAGTAGCTCAGAGGTTCCGCCTCCCAGACCCGTTACAAACTGCCTCCCGCCATCATAGACACTCCTTTTGATGATGCTCCAGAGGTTCTGAATGGGGTAGAGGTCAGGGGAGCATGGGGGTCACACCATAACTTTGTCCCCTTTTATGCCCATATCAGCCAGAGATGCAGATGTTTTATGTGCAGCATGAGATGGTGCATTATCATGTAAAAAAATGATCTTGCTGTGAAATACACGGTTCTTCTTCTTGAACCATGGCAGGAAGTGCTGTTTGAGAAAATCCACATACATTATGGAGTTCATCTTTAGCGCCTTCAGGGATCCTAAAGGGGCCGACAATCTCTCTCCCCATGATTCCAGCCCAAAACATTACTCCACCTCCTCCTTGTTGGCGCTGTAGCCGTGTTTGCGTGGGGTGTCCATCAACCAGTCATCCTCCACTCCATCCATCTGGACCATCGAGCGCTGCACGGCACTCATCTGTGAACAAAACAGTTTTGAAATCAGTCTTCATGTAATGTTTGGCCCACTGGAGCCGTTTCTGCTTGTGTGAAATGGATAGGGGAGGTCGACAGGATGGCGTATGCACAGCTGCAAACCTCTGAAGGACCCTGCATCTTGTTGTTCGGGGGACGTTGGAGGCACCAGCAGCTTCAAAAACTTGTCTGCTGCTATGACAAGGTTTTTTTTGCCGCTGCTCTTTTAACCTGACGTAATTGCCTGTAGGAAAGAGTCTTCAATTTGCCCTTATCAGCACGCACACGTGTGTACTGTGAATCAGCTACATACTTCTTGATTGCCAAGACACTTCATCCTGATCATCGCACAATGTTGATTGCAGTCATGCCTTGACCTAAACACTCCACAATTTGTTGCTTCTCAGCAGCCGACACATCCTTTTTCTTTCCCATTTTGGCAGAAAATGTAGGCTGCTTAATAATGTGAGACAGCCTTCTTAAGTAGTCTTGCCTTTCATTGGACACACCTGCCAAACTAATTAGCACAGGTGTCTGCAATTGCTTACAGTGATATAAAGAGCCCTGACACACATCACCATCAATGAGTTTAACTGACAAACAAACAAATTCTTCCCTTATCACTCCTAAACACTTTTTGCATAATAATTTGGAACACAGTGTACATGTGCTTTTCCACAAAACACCAGTGGTTCACGTAGTGAATCTTACAGTTCTAACTTGCCAACCGTGGTCTGTATGGAGTTGTTCAATAAAGGGCCCAAAATTAAGATAACATAGATGGGAGAGGTCTCTATGAATAGGAATTCCTAAGTATTTGATACCCTGTGAGGGCCAGGCAAAGGGAAAGTTGGACTGGATGGAATCCTATATGGATTTGGGGAGGGAGACATCGAGGGCCTCAGACTTCGCTGCATTGATTTTAAAATTTGACCATGTAACAAAGTGATCTATTTCAGCCATAACAGCATGGATGGATATATGTGATTGAGTGATATATACTAGGACATCATCAGCAAATAGAGATCACTTGTACTCGATGCCTCCCACCTCAATCCACCTAATATTGGGGTTATGGCGAATTGATGAGAGCAGGTGCTCCATCACTAGGATGTATGAGAGAGGGGACAGAGGACATCTCTGCCTTGTCCCATTGGTGATTGTGAAAGGTGATGAAAATGTTCTGATGCACCCCCTGGGCCTTGGGACACCCGGAGCCGGACCCTTTTTGGTGGATGCTGGTGGTTGTAGTCTTCGTGGCGGCGACCCGGTTCCGTGGCTCAGGGTGGTCAAACCAGTGGCGGAACTATTTATGTGGTTTTGATGTTTAAATCTCCGACTACGCCACCCGTGGATTGCGGTCAGAGTGAACCGCCGCTGCAGGGCAGACCGCTGAGGCTGGTGTTGTGGGTGCAGCAGAGCGTAGCATAACTCCCCACGGGAGGAGTATAGCCTCAGGGCAGTGTATGCGGAGGATGGGGGTGATGGTGCAGGGCAGCAGCAGTAACGACACGGAGTCAGTGATGCAGTCCAGGGCCTTTACTCACAGTTCTTATTATCCAGACCACGTCTGCAGGTAACGGCTGCCCACGTCGTACTGTGCTCACCAGGTGAGGGGCTCAGACAACTCCCAGATAACTTTGGAGCGCTTCACAGGACCTCTTTGTGTGTCCTTTGTCTGGCATTTCTTACCAACCCTTCTATCCGGCTGCCTCGGGCCTCCTCTTGGTAAACTTGGCGCCAGTTTCCCTGACCCTATGTGGTGCCTTCCTAGCGGGTGTAGCGAGGGGCTGCGCCACATAAAATGTCACAGCCTCCGGTTTCTAGCTGAGGGTCGCTTCCTGCCTCCACTAGTTTTGGGGACCGGTCTCCCCCTTTGGCCTGACCCCTCCACGCAGGTGGATTCGGGCGTGCGGTGGTGACTCGCCCGTCCGCACCCCTGGGATCCCTTCATTCATCATTCCTGGAGCCTTCTCTGCTCCTCTTCCTTCCTTCTCCCTCTTCCAGGCCTGGGCCTCTGTTACTAGGCCCGCCTCCGGAGCAGAGCTCATGCAGAGCCCCTGCTCCCTGCCACTTCTGCTCAGACTTCTCTGCACTGAACTAAGATGGTGCCCACCTTTTATACTCCCTTCTCAATGCACCCAGGAACTGCTTACTCCCTGCTCCTGCACTATAGGGTTCCCCTTCCTCAGTGTTCCCTCCCCCCACTCCAGCCAGGGACAGGGACTGTCGTGCCCATCTCAGAGGCATATTGGTCGCCCTGCCCCACGGCAATGTGGTAAAATGCATGCAGGTGTCGGGTCCTGATCCACACTCCATCCTTACCTGAGAGTGAGATATCACACCTCTGGGTGAGGTGCAATACCTCTGTAGCAACCGAGCCCTCAGGGTGCTACAGTTCCATTTATCTTCAGCCTAGGTGACGTATTGCGATACAGGGCCGTGATTTTGGCTATAAAAGGGTCCCCTAGACCCCTACCCTAAGCTTTTTAAGAGATTCATATATGGCGTGCCAGGAGACTCTATGGAATGCTTTCTCAGCATCCAACGAGAGTATCTAATTACAAATTTTTAACTGCATCTAGCCCAGGAAATACTTTGTGCCTAGTAGCAGTGTCTGCTAGTCAGCGGATTATCCCGGCTGTTAAGCAAGCTACACCACCTGTAGTTTGGACACTTAATTTTTTCAAAGGAAATGCTTCGGGACCACGGGATACTCAGTGAAGAGCATCAGGAGGCACCCCAAGGCATAGGGGCTGGGACTGGCAGTAGGATGCCTTGCGGTGGACAGCCGAGCTCGATCCTTATAAAAGCTTTTTAACTGCAGCAGCTTTAGTGGACGCTACTGGAGCTGGAATTACGCGGCTGCTGGCATGAGACTTGCCCTCCAATAGATCCTTGTAAATGGATTTAAAGTGTATTCATTCAAATTAGAGAGACAATTTAAATTAAAATGCTTAGAGCTGCCTCCACCACAGGGGGGCTCGCTCGACCCACCAGCGGACAGGCACCAGTATTGGGAGAGGGGGGCTGGCCGTCAGGGTTCACCGCGGCTCTGGCACAAACCCGGCGACACGGAGGTGGCACGGGCAGGAGCGGACTGAACGTGTCGGCTTCTCACTTTTTGGATTTTAGAAGGGCATGACATGCCTATATCTGTGTCTCCCCCTCCTCTTACTCCTCCACCTCTTTTCTTTTCGCATGACTATATGTACTTGTCACTTTTTCCATGTGTTAGTTGTGTCTTCTGAGCAGTTTGTCAGCTTTTGGACACCTTTGAAGGTGTTTTCTATGTGTTTCTATGTGTTTTTGTTTGCCTGCCATTGGTTTTAACGGTGTTCGAAGGTGTTCGACGAACAGTTCGACGAACAGTTCGGCGAACACACGGGTGTTCGACGAACCGAACCGAACTCGAACACTACGGGGGTGGCTCAACACTATCTATAATATGATGCCTGCAATTTGGACTACATTTTCATGGTGACAAGTTCCCTTTAATGATTGCAATCCAGAGGGTGTCCTGTTCTGGTTTCCATAAACGCCCCATTATGGTGCAATTGAGTTGACACAACATCTGATAGTCTATTGAATGCTGCTGTTGCTGCCATCTGGGTTTTCCTATACAGCAAGTCTTGATACAATTCCATTGACTAAAACAGTTACGAGTCTCAGTAAATTACAACAAACCAATTTATTTTCTGATTTTCTTAAACCTCTTAATTACATTAAAAAAACTGACATAAGTTTGGTATTGTATTAATTCTTCTGACCTGAAAAATCATGGTAGGTAAATTTTACAGTACACTGAACGCTGTAAAAAAAAAGAATGGAATAGCATTTTTATTTTCATTATTTCACCCACCTGTACTTTTTTCCCATTTTTCAGTACATTATTTGGTAAAGTGAATGGTCTATTACAAAACCACAACTTATTATTCAAAAATCAAGTGTTCATAAGGCTAAGAAAACTGAAAAGTAAAAAAGTTATGGCTCTTCGATGAATGGGAGGAAAAAACAAAGGAGTAAAAATGAAAATTTGCCCCTCCTATAAAAGTTGATGAAGTTATCCAGCACTTTAAAATTGATAGCTTAGCTTTAGGGCTCGTGCAGACTACCATGCAAATCGGATGAGCGCTATCCATTGTTTTGATGAATAGTGCTCATCCCTATGTTACTGTATGTCTGATTTTTTTCCTTGGATCGAGTTGGTCACAGGAAAAGAAGCTTGCACGATTTGCCTCCCAGAATCGGATCACACTCGCCCATTCAAATCTATGGACCCGCGGAAAAAATCGACCTCACTCAGATAACATTTGAGCATTATCTGATTTTCATGGTCTGATATTATACAGAAGGTGGAGAAAATATTATCTCACTTTAATCAAACTCTGAGCCTGATCAGAGTGGGATTAGCATAATTGGATCAATGTTCTCGGATGTTGAGAAAATGATCTGGAATAGAAAACAGTGGCCGACAGCACTAGCTTGCAAAGGACGGCCGTTCCATGGTCCAAGGAACCCACTTGGAGAATATAACCAATGCAGAAGAAAAAGAACAGCGTCCAATCCAGGGTGTTGAATCAAATTCTTGTATTTATTCCGACATCAAACACATACAACGTTTCGACCATTTCATGGTCTTTGTCAAGTATTTGACAAAGACCATGAGATGGTCAAAACATTGTATGTGTTTGATGGCGGAATAAATATAAGAATTTGATTCAACACCCTGGATTGAACGCTGTTCTTTTTCTTCTGTATTGAGAAAATGATCGTCTGCATCTGCCCTTAGGATAAGCCTTCAATATTAGATCAGTGGGGTTCAACTATTTGCATCTTCTCAGATGAGATGTTTGAAGAGGCTGCTTATTGGAACAACGCTGCAATATCTTGAATGGTTGCTAAAAAAACTAGTCTGCAACTGTTGTAAACATTGTAGAGGATGTGGCTTTTTCACAAGTGCTGCAGTTTCATCAAGCAGCTGATTTGTTTGGGTGCGAGTATTCAGCCACGGACCAATCTACTATTAATTGGTTAACCAAAAAGATAAAACATTAGTTTTATGATGCTGCATAACTCTTTTATATATAAAAATTAAAAAATTATTAACCCATTGGATAAATACCGTAAAGAGACATAAAATCAATGCGCTATAGTTGTGTTTTTTTGTCATCACACCTCCCTATAAAATGCAATAAAAAACATTTACAGCATTAACTCAGCACTCAAAAAAAGTAAGCCCTCACACAGCTCCATCAACAGAAAAATAACACTGCAGGACTTGGAAACCAACACAAACCAGCATTAATTTTTACAACCATGAATATTTTTTTCACCACTTTAAATAAAAAAAAACATGCAAGTTTGGTATCACCATAATCACCTGAAATATCATATTTATGTGTAATTTTTTATCATAAAATGAATACCATTAAAACAAAACCCCAAAGCCATAGCATAATTGAATTGTTTTCACTATTTAATCTCATTTGGAATTTTGTTTCCCATTTTATAGTACATATGGTAAAATAGATAACTTCAATCTAAACTAAACTATCCTTGAAGGTTTTTTTTTCCACCAACAAAGTACATTTTAATCAATAGATCTTATAATATGAAAAAAGCTCCACAATTGGATATGTTATAAAATTGTTCCTCTGTTGAGATAATCTTATAAATGTGCTCCCGCTATGGATTGTTATTTGCTGCATCCGACCATGCAGAGCTGCTCCAGTTTATGGTATGCACATACCACATGTAAGCTCAGTGACTGCTGGAGCTCCTATATCACTGACTTAAATTATGATGAGCTCAGAAAGCTGTAGACAAGGCAGTAGTGATGGGCGAGCACTAAAATGCTCGGGTGCTCGATGCTCAGGTCGAGCACATTGGAATACTCGAGTGCTCAACCCAAGCAGCGAGCCCAATGTAAGTCTATGGGAAACTCGAGCATTTTTCAGTCGGCTCCCCCCGGCGGTTTGCAGAGGGCCTAAAAATTGCCCAAATCAATGGGAACAGTGCTCAAATGACATGGTAACAGCATGGAGAAGACCTCTGGAAGCATTTCTGACTCCCAGGTCACTGCTGTCAACAACGTTGTCAGAGGTATTACGCCACTTTTACGGACTCACAATAAAACATACAAAAGCGAAACCAAAATGGATTTTCCTGGGAAATATGTCAAGGAACATCCTTTCCAGGGTAATGACTTGTAAATAAAGCAAAATAAATAACCAAAAACAAAAATGCTCCTCCACACCTGGGGCTATGTTCACCTGTATTGATACGTTTTTGCACTTTTGCATTGCTTTAAAGCGTGACAAATGCATTCACCAGGAAATGTAATTTTAACATTTTGCAACCTTATCTGGCCATGTGGTGTGTGAGATATCACACATCGAGTCTCATTTATGAAGGAGGGACTCTGAAAGTCACAAAGCCTATTTTTATAGGGCCATCAGGCGGCCTTTACTATTCTTAAAGGGCGAGCAGTCAGCCCCCTCTATTCTTAGAGAGCCATCAGCCGACTATGTTTTATTGTTCCCATTACTAAAGAGTGGGTCTCCTATACTGTTATTGTGTATGCAGTGAGTGGCAGGGCTGCACAAAATTTGGACGCACCCCAATACCACTTTGAAGAGACTTAGAGGAGGGCCTCCAGAAAACAATGTTCCCATTATTAGGAAGTTGGTCTCCCATTGAGCTTTCCTATGCAGTGAATGCAAGGGTTTCCAAAAATTTGGAGGCACTCCAATGCCCCTTGGAAGAGATGTGGAGGTTAGAGGGCCTCCTGAAAACAATGTTCCCATTATTAAGAAGTGGGTCTCCCACTGAGTTTGCCTATTCAGTGAATGCAAGGGTTGCCAAAAATTTGGAAGCACTCCAATGCCCCTTGGAAAAGACGTGGAGAAGGGTCTCATGAAAAAATGTTTCGATTAGAAAGGAGCGGGTCTCCTATACTTGTAATGCCCATGCACTAAGTGTATGGGCTGACAAACATTTACCCCTGGTGGATATACATGAACATACTGTATAAAATTTTTTTTAAGGACAGCATAAAAACCCTTAAAAAAAATTATGTAGATGTTGCATCATGGACCACGGTCACCCTGGTGATATGATGGTGGAGGATGAGGATGAGAACAAGAGCAAACAGTCAAAATCAGGAAGCGTATAACCATGTGTGGGTGTGAAGAGGTGCATGGGAATAGACTCCCAAAAAAGACACTGGATTTGAGTGTATGTTACGCTGCTATCATTCGGTGGTGTTGAGAAGTCTGGCCCAATCCAGCCCTTTTTCATTTTTATAAGAGTCAGCCTGTCAACATTTTCAATTGACAGGCGGATGCTCTTATCAGTTAGAATTCCATCAGTTGCACTAAAAACCCGCTCTGATAAAACGCTGGCGGCAGGGCAGGCCAGGACCTCCAAGGCGTAGAGAGCCAGTTCATTCCACGTATCCAGCTTGGATACCCAATAATTATAAGGCACAGAGGAATCACAGAGGACGTTGGTACCGTCAGCAAGGTACTCCTCAGCACCTTCCCAAACTTTGCACTCCTTGTAAGAGTACCCCGCGCCTCAGGGCTTGTGCGATGGGAGGGGCTGGGAAAATTCTCCCAGAACTTTGACAGTGTTCCCCTGCCTCTTCTGAATTGAAGTTGTGTCTCTCTCATCTGTACTCCTTGGTTGTCCAGCGAACTGTGACCTCTGCTGCCAGCGTTTTCAGATGGGAACTTTTTAATAGTTCCGCAACAAGGGCCTTCTGGTACTGCGCCATTTTTGTAGACCTGTCCACCTCAGAAATAAGAGATATAAAGTTCTCCTTGTAGCATGGGTCTAGAAGTGTCACCAACCAGTACTCACTGTCACCCAAAATTTTGAGAACGTGAGGGTCATGGGAAAGGCAGCGCAGCATAAAGTCAGCCATGTGTGCCAGACTGCTAACAGGCAAGACTTCCATGTCCTCACCAAGAGGATGACTGACCATACTCTCATCCTCCTCCTCCTCTCTGTCCTCTGGCCATTCACGCTGAATAGACGGTATGACAGTTGTGCAGGTAGTACCGTCTATAAACTGAACTGCATGAAACTAGCTCCTGTTCTTTCTTCTCCTCCTCCTCTTCCTCATTGTAACCCAATCCATGTTGGGATGAGATGAGGCTGGGCTGTGTGTAATCACCCTGTATGGTTCCTTGCTCCATCTCATCGTGCTCCGCCTGCAATGTATCCTCTTTGATTGTGAGCAGAGAGCATTTCAGAACACAGAGAAGCGGGATGGTGATGCTAATTATGGCATCATCGCCGCTCACCATCTTGGTGGAGTCCTCAAAGTTTTGGAGGATGGTACATATGTCTGACATCCATGTACACTCTTAAGGTCTTATGTTTGGAGTCTGAACTGAATACCGATGGCCTTGTTGATGCGGGAACTCAACAACTGCCCTCTTCTGCTCACAAATCCTTCTCAACGTCTGCAGTGTAGAGTTCCAACGTGTGGGGACATCACACACCAGTCGGTGAGCCGGAAGCTGCAAACGCTGCTGAAACATGGCAAGGGCTGCGGAAGCTGTAGGTGACTTACTAAAATGGGCACACAGACGGCATACTTTAACAAGCAGATCGGGCAGCTCCTGTTATGTTCTGCAACTTAGAACTAAGGAACAGGAGGGAAAAGCTGTCCCTGCACTGAAACTCAGCTTAACCCTATGCTGGGGTGGGTGCCCTATTCCTTGTGAATAGCCCAACAAAACTCCTGCACTGAACTCAAACGAAGACCTGAAGGAAGGGGAAAGGGTTCCCTAAAAATCTAAGGACTGGGAGCAAAAACAGGAGACCTCCTAACAGAAAAGTTAGAAAGTTAGTTGCAGAAATGAAGACTAAAGGGAACAAAACTGGTGGAACAAGAAGTCCCAGGATATCAATAGTCCCAAGCACAAAGAGCTTAACAATGCTACTTAGGCAGAGCACAAGCGTAAAAACACTGATGTCCAGCGAGGAATGGGAGACAGGTGCTGAGTAACAAAGAGTGAAGAGATCACGTGACCAAGACACCCAGCACCAGAGGAAAAGACTAGAAGCCAGCAAACCACAACAAGATGGCCGATAGTAAAACAACATAGATTCTAACAGTACCTCCCCTTTTACGAGTATCCTCCGTATCCTCAAGGCCGAGCCTTACCATGAAATCTCCTGTCAAAAGCCTTAATTAGCCTTGAGGCCGAGACGTCCTCGGCCTTCACCCAGGAATTATCCTCGGGGCCGAAACCTCTCCAAGACACAAGATACTGTAATCTTCCTCTATGCCACCTGGAATCCAAAATGTGAGAAATCTCAAATTCACCGTCCTCATCAACAGGAGGAACAGTAGGCTTCTCCTGCTTATCAGACATGTCCGCCTTAAGTAACGACACATGAAACACAGAATTAATCCTCCAGGATGAGGGAATGCCCAACCTCACCGCTGCCGAGTTGACAATCTGAACTAGTTTGAAAGGACCCACAAATTTAGGCCCCAGTTTTTTAGAAGGAATTTTCAAATGAAGATTCCTAGAGGACAACCAAACCATATCCCCAACAGCAAACAAGGACTCCTTTCTTTTTTTGTCAAAATACCTTTTTGATCTCCTTTTAGCCTCTTTAAGGTTCAGGCGTACAGTGGTCCAAACTCTCTCCAAATCAACAGAAAAATTGTCCTCCTCCGGTACAGCAGCCCCAACTTTTGAAAATGGACCAAAAGATGGATACCTGCCAGTACAACAAAAAAAAGGAGAACAACCAGCCGAGGAAGAAGTATGATTATTAAGGGCAAACTCCGCAATGGCAGAAATTCTGACCACATTTCCTGATTGTCTGCCACAAAACATCTCAAAAACTGCTTGACATCCTGGTTCTTCCATTCAGTCTGTCCATTGTACTCTGGATGATACCCCGACGAGAATGACAAATGAATTTTCAATCTTTCACAAAAAGCACGCCAAAAGCAAGCCACAAACTGTGGTCCTCTACCGGAAACAATGTCCATGGGAACACCATGGAGACAAACAATCTCCTTCACAAAAGCCTTAGCAAAAGTCTTGGAGCAAGGTAACTTGTTGAACGGATCCAGGTGACACATTTTACTAAACCGGTCCACAACCTTCTATCCACACGGATAGCTAACTGCATGGCAACTTGCAAAGTATCAGGTGCAGGGAATGCAATGAGCAAATCTTTAACCCTTTCACTCAAGCCTGCCAGAAACTGAAACTTGAGTGCAGAGTCGTCCCACCTGACCTCTACAGACCATCGTCTGAACAGGGTGCAATAACTCTCAGTATCAAGAGAGCCCTGTTTGATATGACTGCGCTCTGCCTCATCTGATGTAACCCGATCAGGATCATCATACAGCAAACCCATGGCATAAAAAAATGCCTCCACCGACCTCAGGCAATGATCATCAGGGGACAAGGAAAACGTCCAGATTTGAGGTTCTTTACGCAATAAAGACATAATAATCCCTACACGCTGTAGTTCACTCCCAGAAGATCTAGGTCTGAGCCAAAAATACAACAAACAAGCGTTTTTAAATGAAAAAAAATCCTGTCGTTTCCCCGAGAAACACTCAGGTAATCCTACCTTTGGTTCTTCATAGCGTTCTGTAGGGTATTTACTCACTTACTGCCGAAGACCGGCAACCTCCAGAGTCAATCCTTTCAAGCATTGAGCAAGCTCCTGGATGGTACTCATTCTGAAGAAAACCCAGGAAGAGGAGAGGAGAGAAAAAAAGAACCCTCTTTTTTTTTTTAAACGTGGCTGGACATACTGTTATGTTCTGCAACTTAGAGCTAAGGAATAGGAGGGAAAAGCTGTCCCTGCACTGAGACTCAGCTTAACCCTACGCTGGGGTGGGTGCCCTATTCCTTGTGAATAGCCCCACCGAAACTCCTGCACTGAACTCAAACGAAGACCGAAGGAAGGGGAAAGGGTTCCCTAAAAAATCTAAGGACTGGGAGCAAAAACAGGAGACCTACTAACAGAAAAGTTAGTTGCAGAAACGAAGATTAAAGGGAACAAAACTGGTGGAACAAGAAGTCCCAGGATATCAATAGTCCCAAGCACAAAGAACTTAACAAGGCTACTTAGCCAGAGCCCAAGCGTAAAAACACTGATGTCCAGGGGGGAAAGGGAGACAGGTTCTGAGTAATAAAGAGTGAAGAGATCACGTGACCAAGCCACCCAGCATAGGAAGGAAAAGAATAGAAGGCAGCAACCCACAACAAGATGGACAATAGTAAAACAACATAGATTCTAACAGCTCCGGGTAGGATTTGAGAAACCACTGAACCACGTTGTTAAGCACATGGGCCAGGCATGGTACGTGTGTGAGCTTGCCTCGCCTTAGAGCCACCACCAGGTTCCGGCCATTGTCTCACACGACCATGCCTGGCTGTAGGTTCAGCGGTGTAAGCCACAGATCTGCTTGCCCTTTCAGAGCAGTTCACAACTCTTCAGCATTGTGTGGTTTGTCACCTGAGCATACTAGGTTCAGCACAGCCTGTTGCCGCTTGGCCGAGGCAGTGCTGCAGTGCTTCCAGCTTGTGACTGATGTGGTCATTTTGGAAATGGAGGCTGAAGAGGAGGAGGAGGCTCAGGAGGATGAGGTGCAGAAGCTGTAGCCTGTGGGAGCAACCCTGATTGACCACGGCTACTGAGATTAGACTGTGTGGAAGACAGGGTGGTGGTGATGGTGGTGGCTAAGTGACTGGAAGCCTTATCCGCTATTCAACCAACAACCTTTTGACACTGCTCTGGGTTCAATAGTGATGTGCTGCGGTCCCCTAGGAATTGGGACAGGAAGGTCGGGCGAGAAGATGTGGGTGTTTGTTGTGGCACAATGTCAGCTTGCCCACGGCCTCGGCCTCTGCATGCACCATCACCATCACATCCAGTTCCCCGTCCCTTGCCACGCGCCTTGCCCATTTTAAATGGAGGACAATATCTTCCACACTCACTACAAATGGCTGAATTTGGAGCGAAATTATATGTAATCCTTGTGATGGAGAAACCACAGTTTTAAATACCTGGCCTGTAGGTAACTATTTTGACAGCAAACCGGTGTCGAAAACTTTGCTGACACACTGAAAATTTTTTTAATGGAGGCCACAAATGGCAGTATTTTCAGAGCAATTATATGTGATCTGTGTGACGGACAAACCACAGTTTTAAATAGCTGGATTCTTAGCGCTGTAATATGTAAAGGACCTGGCTGTATTCTGCAGTGCCAACAAGCAAATGGAGCAGAAAAACGGGGTTCTCTGGATTGCTTTTTAAGCAAATAATGAGGATTAAGATCCAAAAAACATTATTCCTGGCCCCTGAGACCTGAGCCTTTGTCTAGAAATATCTAACAGCACCAGAAGGCAGAACTGGAATGGAGCCTCTTGTGCTATATGCACTGCAGTCTGCTATATACACTGCCTGCCTGCCTATATACACTGCCTGCCTGATATCTCTGCAGATGGATTAGTCCTTATCATAAATGACTTATGCATCTTCGTCTGACCAAAAGCTGTAGTACGTGTCGACCATGAACTGAAGCAGCTCTGCATGGTCAAACACAGCAAATAAAAGTGCACAGCAGATGTACATCTATAAGATTATCTCAACATTTTTTTTACACATCAAAAGGTGGAACTTATTATTCCAAGATCTAGTTTTGTTCTGGGACATCCTCCTTTAATTCGACTTTGTTGATGGATAAATAAAAATGTTATGATGTGAAGGATTATTAGGAGCCGGTCAGTAGGTATACTATTACATTTTATAACATAGAAAGCCATAATAATATGAAAATTAAAAACAAAATAAGTAAATAACCTATCAACCATATCAAGCTTCAGCTACTAGAGAACATCATGAACAAGAAATCATCTAAAACTACAAAAGCTCCAGTAAATATTTATCGTGACAATGGCATGTTGAGTCATCTATCTTTGGCTGTTTTTTAAATTATTTTCATCATTAAAGAATTTTAATCTGGTGAGCATGTTTATCTAATAGTTTTTTACCTATGTTTATTATGTTTTGGGATCTAGGGAGACCTCAAAGCATAATAATGCACATTTTAATTGATGCAAACCAAACCAGTACCTATCCTGTTTGTTTTCACTTTGGTCTCTGGACAGCACCGCACGTGTGCTGGCAGAGGGGCAGTCCTGCTTAACTGTTGGGACTTTTGGTGCTACTCAGTCAGGGAGCTTTGGAGTTAATTTCTGGCTGTTGAGATTGTTTCTTTTGTTGAGCCCTGGGTGGCGGTGTCTTTAATTTAAACTTCTGAACCTATTACTCTATCTGCTAGTTAAAAGTGGTCTTTCTCTGATTCCCACCTCATTGATATGGCTCCTGTTGTGCTACTTTAATCAACCCATTTATGACCTTGGCTTGTTTTTTGACTACTAGCTTGCTTTTCAACTTTATCCATGACTAGACTTCTCGGTACCAACCTGGCGTAATGTCCCTATTTGTCATCAGCTTGCTTCAGTGGTCAGCAGTCAACTCTGTGGCCCCAACCTAGGTGCCCCTGTGTATTTCCAGACCTCTGTACAGGGTTTAAAGGGTGAAGGCCAAGGAAACCTCTGGGATCTAATAGACAGTGTGGCTTGTGCTAAACTTATTTGTGGAAACCCTATTAACAGCTGTCACAAACAGTAACCCCTTCACAAAATCAAATTTTCTGGCCGAGTTCGAACACATTTGCCAAATTTAAATTTCAGGAGGATTGCTCATCTGTGCAGTATCCTTTTCTTCAATTCTTACTTTGGTATGCAAAAATTAGTTTATCATCAAAATACACTTACTTTAGTTTTGCAATTCAGATATTCTCACCTGATGTGACATTGTATTGAATTGAACATAAAACTTGAGGAGATGCCACAGAGAAAAAAGGAGTAAGAGGGAAAAAATGTATACTATACATTATTATGAAGCCTAAATGACCCTCTGACTCAGACTCTAGTATTTATACACTAGAATCACAGCTTCAATATAGAATGGAGTCATAATAGTGGTGGTTCTATTTGAACTTAAATGGATAGTAATCCATTTAATGGATACTATCAAATTCTGGTGGCCCTTCCTGATTATATTAGGGTGTTACTGGGTTACAGACTATGATATTCTACCTGTCAAAGATACCAGTCAGCCCAATAGAAACCTTGATGAACCCCATCAATTTGAGAGAAAACAAAGCCTCAATGATAACAACATAATTGCTAAAATGGTTGCCTCAACTAATCTAATTCCTGGAGTCAGCCACAAGAGATAGAAGTGCTGAGACACAGAACTGACAGTACAGAAAACAATACATGTTGGTAGAACAAAGGGTCTTAGCTTTGCTAACTTTTCATATGTGTTTATAACTTGACATTATCATGCTTATATTTTTATTCTTATTATTCCATTCTACTAGTATGAATTTACTTTTTTTTTAGTTTTTAATTTCACTAATATGCCTAAAGAATATCAAAATTCAGCAAGGCCTTTTTAAATCAGAAGGTATTTAGTTCCCTTATTATTAGCCATTTTAAAGATACTTTAAATAGTTTGGATTTTCCTATTAAACTATACCACATTTCACGCTGGATTTCCCTTAACACTTCTAGAATTCTAGTGACATTACCTTCAAACACAAAAGAATGTGAGAATCCACAAAGA
The DNA here is from genome assembly GCF_046119375.1 of Phyllobates terribilis. Classification (NCBI taxonomy): domain Eukaryota; kingdom Metazoa; phylum Chordata; class Amphibia; order Anura; family Dendrobatidae; genus Phyllobates; species Phyllobates terribilis. The sequence goes on along the minus strand of NW_027362763.1, from coordinate 452,798,966 downwards.
GCTACTGGCATTTTATGTGCTATATAGTGTTTCAGCCTTCAACCATAGTAGCAGTTTCAACAGTTGTTACATTTTACACTTGTTCACAGAAGATTAAAGAGCAGTTTTCCCTCCACGGGGGTAAAATTACCTGATTTAAGAAAGGTATATGTTAGTGTATAGAGTTGGCATGACAATTTATATTTATTAACTAAATTTTAATAACTAAGGAATGCTAAATATTTTAATTAACAGCCTATAAATGTTTCAGTAGTAGTAAAATAGTCATAATTATAATTTAACAAAAAATTGCTCACAATTTTAGTGCCAGTTTAGTGCCAGTTTTGGCATTTAAATTTGTTTAGGATATTGCACAGCGGAACTTTATGTGATACTGTTTTGCAGGACCTGTGAGAGAAAATGGGAAGCAAGGTGGCTCAGTGGTTAGTACTGTTGCTTTGCAGCGCGTCTCCTGGGTTCACATCTCACTAAGGACAACATCAGCAAGTTTGTGTGGGTTTCCTTCCATGCTCTGAAGACATACTGATAGGGAATTTAGATTGTGAGAACATATTGGGACAATAATGATGATGTCTGTAAAGCACTGTGGAAATTAATAGCGCTATATGAGTTAAAAAAATAAAACAAACATTCATAGGTACCACATCATACATACAAGTGGAGAAATGTTACAGAAATGGTGTAATCATATGAATTTTTAATTTTCTAGCTGATTTTGACAAAAGCACTGCTGCAAAACTGATTTTACCATATTTCGGTCACTGTATGGTGGTAACATGAGTCTTAGTACAATGATTTTGGTTAATGATCAGTATGGTGGTATTATCAATATTGTACATGCTGGTCATATTTGGTTATGATCTGGTGGTAATGTATATTATATTGAAATATTTTAATTGCAGTAAAATTATTATTATTATTATTTAATCTTACATATCAGTACTTTGAAATATAGGTCTTGTATTTAATCTTAACTTCTTCCAGGCAGGGTAACATAATTTTTAGATACCTCCATCTGGGGAGAGGTGAAGAACAGTAAAAGCATGTGTGCTTTCAAATGCCATGGCTGAATTTCATTCTGCTTGTGGGGTGAGAGTGTCACTCTCTGTAATATATCCTTGATGTGAGGTCAGTGTGTGCCCAGGGTATTGCTGTCTTCACTAACTTGTGTAACAGCACAGCTTCTATCCTGCATTTGTTTCCTCTTTATCTGCTTTCTCTCTCAGCTTTAGTCTGTTTTCTCCCAGTAGATATCTCTAAGAATATGAAAAGAGTGGGTGAGAGAAGAGAGGGCCATTAGAAATAAGAGCTGGAGATTTGACCAGTCTTTATTAGTGTTGAGCGAGCACTAAAATGCTTGGGTGCTCGAAGCTCGGGCCGAGCTCACCATGATACTCGGATGCTCGACCCGAGCAACGAGCCCAATGTTAGTCTATGGGAGACCTGAGCATTTTTGCGGCGGCACCCCCGGCAGACTGTAGAAAGCCTAAAAAGTGCCCAAAACGATAGTGACAGTGCTCAAAAGACATGGGGAAAGCATGGACATTGCCCCAGGAAGCATTTCTGACCCCCAGGTCACTGCTGTCAACAACGTGGTCAGAGGTATTAAGCCACTTTTACAGGCTCACAATAAAACGTTCAAAAACGAAACTGAAACGGTTTTCCTTTGAAATATGTTAAGGAACTTCCTTTCCAGGGTAAAGACTTGTGTATAAGGTAAAATAAATAACCAAAAACAAAAGTACTCCTCCACACCTTGGGCTATGTTCACAAGTAGCATTTTTTATGCATTTTTGCACTTTTGTATTGCTTTCAACCGTGACAAATGCATTCACCGGGTAATGTCATTTTAACATTTTACAACCTTGTCTGGCCATGTGCTGTGTGACACATGCATGCAGTGCTGAAAAGACATGGGAACAGCATGGGGAAGACCCCTGGAAGCATCTCTGACACCCAGGTCACTGCCTAAAAGTGTGCCCATCAGTAGTGATCCTTGCCGCATCAGAAGATGCAGGCTTGCAACTATCCCCGTGCAAGTCCTTGTCCCAGGGCAGTGTTCAATTGTACTTTCCCCATTCCTTGCAATGCAAGCGCAAGTATGCAGCCTGCCACCCACCTACCCCAGGCTGCAATACCATACTGCTAGCTTGCTTGCACTTGAAATTGGGCCTTTTAGGCATGTGGAGGCAGATGCCGGCCACCATGTCATGGCTGCGTCAGCGGCCTGGTATCCATACTCAGTCCCTAGTCGCCCGGCAGCCGGGTGTCCACGCTCGGTCCCCAGCCGCCAGGAGGCGGCCGGGTGTCCATACTCGGTCCCCAGCCACCCCGCGGCCGGGTGTCCACACACGGTCCCCAGCCGCCTGGGGGCGGCCGGGTGTCCATAAACGGTCCCCAGCCGCCCCTATTTCTCCTGGGAAATTCCCCCACACTTTTCTTAGCTTGGGCTGCTTTAGGGCAGCATTAGACAAGCCCACCAGAGAACCAGACTCCTCTGGTGGGCCCTGGCTTCTCCATCAGGGGAATTGGGAGTGCCAAGGTGAGGAGCATGATGATGATGATAGAAGTTAGCATCTGCTTTATTTTCTTGGAATGCAAGTGTAAGTGTGCAATCTGCCACCCACCCACCCCCAGGCTGAAATACCATACTGCTAGCTTGCTTGCACTTGAAATTGGGCCTTTTAGGCATGTGGAGGTAGACGTCGACCACCATGTCATGGCTGCGTCGGCAGCCTGGTATCCATACTCGGTCCCCAGCCGCCTCGCGGCCGGGTGCCCACACATGGTCCCCAGCCGCCTGGGGGCAGCCGGGTGTCCATAAACGGTCCCCAGCCGCCCCTATCTCTCCTGGGAACTTCCCCCACACTTTTATTAGCTTGGCCTGCTTTAGGGCAGCATTGGATGAGCCCACCAGAGAACCAGACACCTCCAGTGGGCCCTGGCTTCTCCATCAGGGAAGTTGAGAGTGCCAAGGTGAGGAGCATGATGATGATGATAGAATTTAGCATCTGCTTTGTTTTCTTGGAATGCAAGCGTAAGTGTGCAACCTGCCACCCACCCACCCCCAGGCTGCAATACCATACTGCTAGCTTGCTTGCACTTGAAATTGGGCCTTTTAGGCATGTGGAGGCAGACGCCGGCCACCATGTCATGGCTGCGTCGGTGGCCAGGTAGCCATACTCAGTCCCCAGCCGCCTGGTGGCCGGGTGTCCATGCTCAATGCCCAGCCGTCAAGGGGCGGCCGGGTGTCCATACTCGGTCCCCAGCTGCCTCGCGACCGGGTGCCCACACACGGTCCCCAGCTGCCTGGGGGCAGCCGGGTGTCCATAAACGGTCCCCAGCCGCCCCTATTTCTCCTGGGAACTTCCTCCACACTTTTCTTAGCCTGGCCTGCTTTAGGGCAGCATTGGACGAGCCCACCAGTGAACCAGACTCCTCTGGTGGGCCCTGGCTTCTCCATCACGGGAGTTGAGAGTGCCAAGGTGAGGAGCATGATGATGATGATAGAAGTTAGCATCTGCTTTGTTTTCTTGGAATGCAAGCGTAAGTGTGCAACCTGCCACCCACCCACACCCAGGCTGCAATAGCATACTGCTGGCTTGCTTGCACTTGAAATTGGGCCTTTTAGGCATGTGGAGGCAGACGCCGGCCACCTTGTCATGGCTGTGTCAGCGGCCTGGTATCCATACTCAGTCCCCAGCCGCCCGGCGGCCAGGTGTCCACGCTCGGTCCCCAGCCACCAGGGGGCGGCCGGGTGTCCATACTCGGTCCCCAACCGCCCCGCGGCTGGGTGCCCACGCTCGGTCCCCAGCCTCCTGGGGGCGGCCGGGTGTCCATAAATGGTCCCCAGCCGCCCCTATTTGAAGGACACCATAACAACAAACACGTGGACAAGTGAATGTGGCCAGTGATGGTCCATCTGACTGACGCCTTCACACTGGGTTAATATTGTGGAAGCCGGGACACAGTTGGACACTGGGATGCAACACGTCCTCCAGACATAGAGGATTGCGGGTCCTGGGTCAATCAGGCTTCAACACAAAGTTCAGAAGGTAGACTGCAGCAGTGGTCGGCCTCCTACACAACGAGTAAATTATTCATGATCATGAGGCCATCCATCTCCTTAGCTTTCTGTTCCTTGGAATGCAAGCGCCTGTATGTAGTAGCGACTAGGCCTGAGGTGGTCAGCGTTTTGGCGCATATCCTACCTCCTCCGAGGATTGCTGGATGTTTTCCTGCTACTATCCCAGTTCTATGACTCCCGTTAAAACAAAGCTTCAGGTGATGAATGATAGATGAGGTGGTGGCAAAGGAGAAAGAGCAGGAGGAACAGGGACCATTCACATCAATATCAGGCCAGTCAACCACACATGTCTTGTAGGATATGTTTCTGTGCCAAAAGGAGCGGTTCAGCTACACAGTTATAGGGCATACAGTGAGTGCAATGCCTACCAAAAATTTCGAGGCACTCCAATGCCCCTTGGAAGTGACACGGAGGTCATAGGTCCTTAACTAAACCATTTTTTCCATTTATAGCAACTGGGTCTCCTGTACACTGTTGGCCTAAGCAGTGAATGGAAGGCTTTCCCAAAATTACGAGGAACTGCAATGCCCCTTGAAACAGACGTGAATTACAGCATACTAAAAACCTTTTACCCATTATTGGGGAGTGGATCTCCCTTAGTGTTTGCCTATGCATTGAAAAGCAAAAGCTGACTAAAATTAGGAGGAAATGCAATGCCCGTTGGAAGAGTCGTGGAGGTTAGAGGTAATTAAAAACAACATTTCAATGTCCCTTGGAAGAGCTGTGGAGTTCAGAGTGGTTCAACAAGACGGTTTTAATGCCCCTTGGAAGAGTGGTGGTGGTTACAGTGGAATAAAAAGACAATATCAATGCCCCGTGGAAGAGACGTGGAGGTCACTGTAACTTAGCAAGACAGTTTTAATGCCCCTTGGAACAATGGTGGAGGTCGCAGTGGAATAAAAAGACAATATCCATGCCCCTTGGAAAAGTGGTGGAGGTCGCAGTAGCTTAACCAGACGGTTTTAATGCCCCTTGGAAAAGTGGTTGAGGTCGCAGTAGCTTAACAATACGGCTTTAATGCCCCTTGGAGAAGTGGTGGAGGTCACAGTAGCTTAACAAGATGGTTTTAATGCCCCTTGGAAGAATGGTGGAGGTCGCAGTGGAATTAAAAGACAATATTAATGCCCCTTGGAAAAGTGGTGGAGGTCGCAGTAGCTTAACAATACGGCTTTAATGCCCCTTGGAGAAGTGGTGGAGGTCACAGTAGCTTAACAAGACAGTTTTAATGCCCCTTGGAAGAATGGTGGAGGTCACAGTGGTTTAACAAGGAGGAGGAGGAGGTCACAGTGGTTTAACAAGATGGCTTTAATGCCCCTTGGAAGAGCGGTGGAGGTCACAGTAGCTTAACAAGATGGTTTTAATGCCCCTTGTAAGAGACGTGGAGGTCGCAGTAGCTTAACAAGACGGTTTAATGCCCCTTGGAGGAGACATGGAGGTCACAGTAGCTTAACAAGATGGTTTAAATGCCCCTTGGAAGAGACGTGGAGGTCACAGTGGAATAAAAAGACAATATCAATGCCCCTTGGAAGAGTAGTGGAGGTCGCAGTAGCTTAAAAAGACGGTTTTAATGCCCCTTGGAAGAGACGAGGAGGTCACAGTGGCTTAACAAGATGGCTTTAATGCCCCTTGGAAGAGTGGTGGAGGTCACAGTAGCTTAACAAGACAGTTTTAATGCCCCTTGGAAGAGACGTGGAGGTCAGAGTGGTTTAACAAGACGGTTTTAATGGCCCTTGGAAGAGTGGTGTAGGTCACAGTAGCTTAACAAGACAGTTTTAATACCCCTTGGAAGAGAAGTGCAGGTCAGAGTGGTTTAACAAGACGGTTTTAATGCCCCTTGGAAGAGTGGTGGAGGTCACAGTAGCTTAGCAAGATGGTTTAAATGCCCCTTGGAAGAGACATGGAGATCACAGTGGAATGAAAAGACAATATTAATGCCCCTTGGAAGAGTGGTGGAGGTCGCAGTGGAATAAAAAGACAATATCAATGCCCCTTGGATGAGTGGTGGAGGTCGCAGTAGCTTAACAATATGGTTTTAATGCCCCTTGGAAAAGTGGTGGAGGTCGCAGTAGCTTAACAAGATGGGTTTAATGCCCCTTGGAAGAGACGTGGAGGTCAGAGTGATTTAACAATCAGTGAATATGAATAGCGGTACCAGAGCGCCAATAACAGGGCAAAAATATTAAAAGGACTGATTTATTAATACACACACAACGCGTTTCGGTGGACGCAGCCACCTTCATCAGGTGTGACAAGCAGCAAACAATTGATCCTTATATACATTTGACTAGGTATACAATTACTTAAAAGGGGCGGGGCCAGATACAGAGTAATACCTCTATATTAACCCCTTGAGTTCATATATGCTCAATAGAGTAAAAAGGATTGTTATAAAATAATGCCTAATGAAGCAAATAGGGTTCTTATAAAAAGGATTCGCTGTAAAAAAAAACAAAACTTGTGAATCCTATAATCTTAATACTTCATAGGATATATTGTCATCTACCACCCTATATTTTAGATTATATAAAAAAATAATAATAATAATTTTTACATACAACATAAAACAATGCATACATATAAAGTATAAAATTACAATCAGTTTCTATCATTGTAATTAGGAAAAGTAGACGAAGAAAGGAAAGAGAAAAAAAAAGAGAAAAAAAAAAAAAATTCCAAAAAAAAAAATAAAAAAAAAAAAAAAAAAAAAATTTTTCTTTAAATTTTTTCTCCTTTCTCTCTCTCCTCCCTCCTCCCCTCCCTCTCTCCTTTCCCCTCTTCCCTCCTTCTCTCTCTCCTCCCCCCTCCTCCTCCATATAAAAGATATATATAATAAATTTGCTAAAATATGAAAACAATTATTTAAAAAGTTGTCTTCTCTATATTAAGGTTCAAACCTTCAGGAGACAAGGTTCCCATTTTGAAAATCCAATAATTTTCACGTGTAATGAGACGATTTAATCTATCAGGGTGTGTATCAACTATATGATCAATGATAGTTAGTTTTAGGTTATTAGGATTTTTTTGATGTTCTTTTAAGAAATGATTAGAAACACTATGTAGGGGAAAGCCGTTTCTAATATTTTGGCGATGTTTATTTAGTCTGGAGTGCATTTCCTGGATAGTGCGGCCAATGTATTGCAGGCCGCAGGTGCACTGGAGCAGATAGATCACATATGAGGACTGACATGTAAGTCTAAAGCGAATGGGATATATCTCTCCAGTGACCGCAGAGACGAATGTTTTGCCTCCGTTATCAATGGATTGACAGCATAAGCATTTAGGGACATTACATTTATAACATCCATTATTGCTAATAGGAGCTGAATGGTTCGGTCTTCTACCAATTGTTGTATTGCTAGGGGCTATATAGTTTCCTAGATTTTTACTCCTCCGATATATGACATGAGGAAATTCCGGTAAATGACCAGTTAATATTGGATCATTACTTAAAATGAACCAGTATTTTTTTAATAAACTGGATAACACTTGCGTAGGTTTACCATAAGTAGTAATCAGATTTAAACTGAAATCGTTGTTTGGCTCTTGGCTGGTATTCTTGGATTTGTTGATACACAGGTTCTGTGATAGGGATCTAGTTTTGGAGAAAGCATCCTCTAATAATTTCCGGGGGTATCCCTTAGCTCTAAAACGTTTTTGTAAAACCTTAGATTCCAGAAAAAAATCTGAATCATGTGTACAATTTTTTCTGACACGCCAATATTGACCATATGGAATATTTCTAATCCAGCTGGGTAGATGGCCACTGTCAAATTCAAGATAGCTATTTACATCCACTTCCTTAAAGTGGGTAGATGTGGATATTTTACCCGAATTGTCTATATTTATCTGAAGGTCAAGATATTGAATATTACTCTCAGATATGGTAGAGGTAAAGGAAAGACCCCAGTCGTTAGAGTTTAATTCATCAATAAATTTGGCAGCCTCCACAGTATTTCCCCTCCATATGATAAACAGATCATCTATAAAGCGGCGGTACATAACGATGGGTTTATCGGCGCCGAGGGATTGCGCGATGTGGATAGACTCGAATGCCCCCATATATAGATTTGCATAACTGGGGGCAAACCTCGTCCCCATCGCGCAGCCCCTCAGCTGCCGATACATCACCCCCTCAAAAGAAAATACATTGTTCTCAAGAATGAAAGTTATACCCCTCAATAAAAAGTTTTTTGAGGATCTTGTAAGTTAGGGTCCTCACCTAGGAATATTTTAATTGCCTGTAAACCCAATACATGTGTGATATTGGAATAAAGAGAGCTTGTATCGAGTGTAATAAGAAGACAGCCTGTAAGAGGGGGTAATTCTCTCAATATTGTAATTAAATGTGTAGAATCCTTTAAATGAGAATCTAGGGATAAAACGTACTTCTGTAAAAAAAGATCAATATAGGGGAAAGGAGAGAGGGAGGGGAGGAGGGAGGAGAGAGAGAAAGGAGAAAAAATTTAAAGAAAAATTTTTTATTTATTTTTTTATTTATTTATTTATTTTTGTCTCTTTCCTTTCTTCGTCTACTTTTCCTAATTACAATGATAGAAACTGATTGTAATTTTATACTTTATATTTATGCATTGTTTTATGTTGTATGTAAAAATTATTATTATTATTTTTTTATATAATCTAAAATATAGGGTGGTAGATGACAATATATCCTATGAAGTATTAAGATTATAGGATTCACAAGTTTTTTTTTTTACAGCGAATCCTTTTTATAAGAACCCTATATGCTTCATTAGGCATTATTTTATAACAATCCTTTTTACTCTATTGAGCATATATGAACTCAAGGGGTTAATATAGAGGTATTACTCTGTATCTGGCCCCGCCCCTTTTAAGTAATTGTATACCTAGTCAAATGTATATAAGGATCAATTGTTTGCTGCTTGTCACACCTGATGAAGGTGGCTGTGTCCACCGAAACGCGTTGTGTGTGTATTAATAAATCAGTCCTTTTAATATTTTTGCCCTGTTATTGGCGCTCTGGTACCGCTATTCATATTCACTGATTGTCCTTTTCCCCCTGTTGGGGTGCGGTAGAGCTGCCTTTAATCTATTGTTTTTTCACCTGTGGGAGCAATTTAATTAAAATTACTACCCTGGTTTTCCAAGCTGCGCTGCCTTAACCCCTCCGGAACGCTGCCGGGGGTGTTGGTGAAGCTGGGCGTCTATCTCGGCATTACATGCTACTAACCTGACCACGTGATATACCACCGAGAGATCAGGATCTGTGAACGCCGCTGGAATTAGATGACAGCCACCAACAGAGCGGAGCTTGTGGAGCTTTACACTGGGGTTGTGCAGAGGTGCACAACTTCATAAGGTTAGTAGCCATCCCCACACCCCTCTACAAATTGCAATACTGAGTCACCCATTGCGCCTTGTTCTCTCCTCTCTTTACATATTGAGTCTGCTATTGCTGGGGGCTTAGCCTCAAGACCAGGAGCTGCAAATTGGGCGACCCAGATTGTTCTACACATCGAGAGACGGAAAAACCTTGCAGAATCATCAACAGATAAGAACTGTGTTTAAGACTTTAAAATCTAAATTGCTGGATCATTATGGACTTTTATGTGACCAATAGAGAGAAATTTAGATTATCTCTGATCAATACAGCCCTTAGTAAAGACTTTAAAGATGGCGACAGATGCATATATAATAATCCAACTATGCTGAATGATATAGATCAAAAAAGGTTACGTGGACTGTTTTTGAACTTAGAAAATAATAGCAAAATAGAAATAACTAATCACGTAGACACGATGTTTTTAGAACATTACATTAAGGATAACATAATACCTAAGGGATTGAGAATGAATCTCAATTCATCCTTTCCTCAGGATATTGTTTTTACTGAAAGATGGGACAGGTGTATTTCTGATTGCTCAACAACACTGATCAGATTGTTGATTGATAAAAGGAATACTCTGGCTATGTATGCTTTAGAAACAATAGCTAAAATTAAAGGGGATTTGGAGTTCTTTTCTTCATCTACGGAATATTTTGCCACAGATAATGAGGTAAAACTAAGACTGGCTAAGTTTGAAAATGATTTAATAAATAAAAAAGCAAAAAAATATGAAAGAGATATAAAAGACTCTAAAAAAGAAAAAATCCAATCACCACTTCAAATTTCACCTGTTCCCATCATCTCTATGCAGAGAACAACTAGGGATAATCCATCATCCCCTATTCTAAGCAATGATACTGATAACCATACAAAACAAGTGAATAGTTTTCAAAAACAGTTTTTTATGAATAAAAAGCAACAAGCAATATATGAGACTCATAAAAAGAAGTTATCCATTAACAATAATTACAAGAAAAATACTGCATTTAATTCTAATTTGGAAAAAATTAATGACCTTATAATAGAGGGAATGTGTATGGAAATTACTCCTCCCTCCATACTGATTACTGATCCACCTATTTTATCCACACAAGCAGCAGATGTAGAATTTATTGCTAATCCGTCTACTATTTCCACACAAGTAGCAGATATTGATGAACTGAACTTCACATTACATATTAACACACAGGAGATATCCCATAGTGGATCTAATATCTCAGAGCTTTCTAGTGCAATACAGACTCCTATTGCTGGGGAGTCATCTGGACAGATCCCTTTAGCGGATACACTGAATATTTTTAATCAAGGGAGACCTTCTGATAAAACAAGTGGCATAAACCACATAAAACCCCCTATAAACAGAATGACATCCTTGGAATTATCTCCGATTTTGAATGAGAATAGTATCTTGATAAATCCTCAAACACAGAATGCAGTTGCATCTCAAACTAATAAAACGAAAATTACACATTTTTTTCACGTGGTCCCCGGACGTTGTCCAAAACGAAAAAGAAATTTATGGGATGTAGAGGGAGTGGAAAAACCCGAGGCCTCAACAACAAAAATAGTCCAAATGCCGAAATTGAGACACAATCCAAATATAAAGAAAATTAAATCTTGCCAATGAACCAGAATACAAATTCCCTGCAGATAGAAACCCCTATCGGTTGTGGGGGTATTTTTAATATTTCTAGCTATGTGCTATCTGAAGCTGAACAATCCTTGTTAGGTCGAGGATTATCTTTCTGTCCAGCTGTCCCATTTAATAATTTCACTTTGTTCTGTGATTTAAATGAATTTATAAGGAAATTGACACTAAAAAGGCATTTTCTATTGGAAGATAAGAGAAAATCACATCCTATTAGTTCATGCTCAACAGTATCCCCCTACATTCAAGAATCTAATATACCAGGCCCCCCATTACTGGACCCTTTCACTCATGTAAATGTGAAGGGGAAAAATAATTTCTATCCATTACATCACAAAGGTTCACACCTTGAAACTTTCCAACAATTAATTTTGAGGGACCTTAGGACATTCCCCCCAATTTCAAAAAAAGTGAACAACTTGAGCTACCAGGAGAAATGTGCATTAAAAACCCTTCAGGATAATAAAGAAATAATTATAAAGAGAGCAGATAAGGGAGGGGGGACTGTGATAATGAACAGGGGCTGGTACATCAAGGAGGGCCTCAGAATCTTAGACGACTCAAACTACTACGTGAAATTAGAAGCAGACCCATCTGTAACCATTTTTTTGGAGTACAAAGGACTTGTAGCAGGGGCCTCTACAGCTGGCTTCCTCAATAAAAAAGAAAAATCCTTTTTAGACATTAAAAAATTCAAAGTCCCTTATTTTATTTTTTACCCAAAATTCATAAAGATAAATTTAATCCCCCTGGACGTCCTATTATTTCTGGTATTAATTCTATCACATCCAACTTATCCCACTATATTGATCTTTTTTTACAGAAGTACGCTTTATCCCTAGATTCTCATTTAAAGGATTCTACACATTTAATTACAATATTGAGAGAATTACCCCCTCTTCCAGGCTGTCTTCTTATTACACTCGATACAAGCTCTCTTTATTCCAATATCACACATGTATTGGGTTTACAGGCAATTAAAATATTCCTAGATGAGGACTCTAACTTACAAGATCCTCAAAAAAACTTTTTATTGAGGGGTATAACTTTCATTCTTGAGAACAATGTATTTTCTTTTGAGGGGGTGATGTATCGGCCGCTGAGGGGCTGCGCGATGGGGACGAGGTTTGCCCCCAGTTATGCAAATCTATATATGGGGGCATTCGAGTCTATCCACATCGCGCAATCCCTCGGCGCCGATAAACCCATCGTTATGTACCGCCGCTTTATAGATGATCTGTTTATCATATGGAGGGGAAATACTGTGGAGGCTGCCAAATTTATTGATGAATTAAACTCTAACGACTGGGGTCTTTCCTTTACCTCTACCATATCTGAGAGTAATATTCAATATCTTGACCTTCAGATAAATATAGACAATTCGGGTAAAATATCCACATCTACCCACTTTAAGGAAGTGGATGTAAATAGCTATCTTGAATTTGACAGTGGCCATCTACCCAGCTGGATTAGAAATATTCCATATGGTCAATATTGGCGTGTCAGAAAAAATTGTACACATGATTCAGATTTTTTTCTGGAATCTAAGGTTTTACAAAAACGTTTTAGAGCTAAGGGATACCCCCGGAAATTATTAGAGGATGCTTTCTCCAAAACTAGATCCCTATCACAGAACCTGTGTATCAACAAATCCAAGAATACCAGCCAAGAGCCAAACAACGATTTCAGTTTAAATCTGATTACTACTTATGGTAAACCTACGCAAGTGTTATCCAGTTTATTAAAAAAATACTGGTTCATTTTAAGTAATGATCCAATATTAACTGGTCATTTACCGGAATTTCCTCATGTCATATATCGGAGGAGTAAAAATCTAGGAAACTATATAGCCCCTAGCAATACAACAATTGGTAGAAGACCGAACCATTCAGCTCCTATTAGCAATAATGGATGTTATAAATGTAATGTCCCTAAATGCTTATGCTGTCAATCCATTGATAACGGAGGCAAAACATTCGTCTCTGCGGTCACTGGAGAGATATATCCCATTCGCTTTAGACTTACATGTCAGTCCTCATATGTGATCTATCTGCTCCAGTGCACCTGCGGCCTGCAATACATTGGCCGCACTATCCAGGAAATGCACTCCAGACTAAATAAACATCGCCAAAATATTAGAAACGGCTTTCCCCTACATAGTGTTTCTAATCATTTCTTAAAAGAACATCAAAAAAATCCTAATAACCTAAAACTAACTATCATTGATCATATAGTTGATACACACCCTGATAGACTAAATCGTCTCATTACACGTGAAAATTATTGGATTTTCAAAATGGGAACCTTGTCTCCTGAAGGTTTGAACCTTAATATAGAGAAGACAACTTTTTAAATAATTGTTTTCATATTTTAGCAAATTTATTATATATATCTTTTATATGGAGGAGGAGGGGGGAGGAGAGAGAGAAGGAGGGAAGAGGGGAAAGGAGAGAGGGAGGGGAGGAGGGAGGAGAGAGAGAAAGGAGAAAAAATTTAAAGAAAAATTTTTTTTTTTTTTTTTTGGAATTTTTTTTTTTTTTTCTCTTTTTTTTTCTCTTTCCTTTCTTCGTCTACTTTTCCTAATTACAATGATAGAAACTGATTGTAATTTTATACTTTATATTTATGCATTGTTTTATGTTGTATGTAAAAATTATTATTATTATTTTTTTATATAATCTAAAATATAGGGTGGTAGATGACAATATATCCTATGAAGTATTAAGATTATAGGATTCACAAGTTTTTTTTTTTTTACAGCGAATCCTTTTTATAAGAACCCTATATGCTTCATTAGGCATTATTTTATAACAATCCTTTTTACTCTATTGAGCATATATGAACTCAAGGGGTTAATATAGAGGTATTACTCTGTATCTGGCCCCGCCCCTTTTAAGTAATTGTATACCTAGTCAAATGTATATAAGGATCAATTGTTTGCTGCTTGTCACACCTGATGAAGGTGGCTGTGTCCACCGAAACGCGTTGTGTGTGTATTAATAAATCAGTCCTTTTAATATTTTTGCCCTGTTATTGGCGCTCTGGTACCGCTATTCATATTCACTGATTGTCCTTTTCCCCCTGTTGGGGTGCGGTAGAGCTGCCTTTAATCTATTGTTTTTTCACCTGTGGGAGCAATTTAATTAAAATTACTACCCTGGTTTTCCAAGCTGCACTGCCTTAACCCCTCCGGAATGCTGCCGGGGGTGTTGGTGAAGCTGGGCGTCTATCTCGGCATTACATGCTACTAACCTGACCACGTGATATACCACCGAGAGATCAGGATCTGTGAACGCCGCTGGAATTAGATGACAGCCACCAACAGAGCGGAGCTTGTGGAGCTTTACACTGGGGTTGTGCAGAGGTGCACAACTTCATAAGGTTAGTAGCCATCCCCACACCCCTCTACAAATTGCAATACTGAGTCACCCATTGCGCCTTGTTCTCTCCTCTCTTTACAGAGTGATTTAACAAGACAGTTTTAATGCCCCTTGGAAGAGTGGTGAAGGTCACAGTAGCTTAACAAGATGGTTTTAATGCCCCTTGGAAGAGTGGTGGAGGTCACAGTAGCTTAAAAAGACAGTTTTAATGCCCCTTGGAAGAGATGTGGAGGTCAGAGTGGTTTAACAACACGGTTTTAATGGCCCTTGGAAGAGTGGTGTAGGTCACAGTAGCTTAACAAGTCAGTAGAGATGAGCGTTGTTCTACTCGAACTGTTCGCCAATCTCAAATTCGAGCTGTTTTGGGCGGTGTTCGAGCCGTTCGGCGAACACGAACAATTTGAGAAAAATTCGGCTGTTCGAGGTTATGTTCGATAACTGTTCGTGCACCAAAATCATAACTGGATTTTTTCTCAGTAATGATGAAAATTAATGTTAATACGCAGTTTGAGTGTACAGCAGGGTGGGGGGAGGGGCAGGGGATGGATCTCTGCAGGAACAATGAAGATCTCCATTTTTTTTTTCTCTTTCCCGCATTTGCAGTGGGGAGGTGCAATCTGTCAGCCTATCAGCAGCGCACACACGGAGCGAAGTGCTTTTTTTCACACAAGCAAGTGCATGTGTCATTGGCAGCGTATGTCACATGTCCTTGCCCTATAAGACCAAGCCATTTTCCCCGTCGCCACCATTTTCTCACTGCTGCAGCTGCGTGTTAGACGGCACCGCTGTTGCTGTGTGCGCTATACCTTGTTAATTTCAAGCCAATTTTCGCACAAATCTACAGATAGCTTGGGCGTAGGGAATAGTTGTGATTGCAGTCCTTTTAAGGACTAGGTTACAGCATTTCCTACGACTTTTATCAGGCAGGTCTGTGCTCTTAAATAGATAGATTGTGGGAGTAAAGACTAATTGTAATTGGAGTCCTTTTCAGGACTAGGTTACATCAGTTCCTATCAGTTTTTGCCAGGCAGGTCTGTGCCAGTGCTGTGCAAGTTTTTTTCACAGCATTTGGCTGAATCTAGCAAAGCTAATCCTTTTTGGCCTATTGCAGAGTGTGTTAGTCAGTGGAGTAGCCTATCTGTGTTGCAAGATATACCACCTGTGTATAGAATACCAATTTTTTTACTGCACCTAGTGAAGTAAAATTTTTTGGGCATAGCATCATTCTATTAGTCCATCTATACTGACCTCCATCAGGTTGCAAATTGAATATAATTTTTTTCTGCATCTAGCTCTGAAAAAATATTGGGCTTCTAGCTGTGTGTGGGACTTGTTGTATTAGTCCATCTATACTGACCTCCATCAGGTTGCAAACTGCATATATTTTTTTCTTCATCTACCTCTGAAAAAATATTGGGCTTCTAGCTGTGTGTGGGACTTGTTCTATTAATCCATCTATACAGACCTCCATCAGGTTGCAAACTGAATATATTATTTTCTGCATCTACCTCTGAAAAAATATTGGGCTTCTAGCTGTGTGTGGGACTTGTTGTATTAGTCCATCTATACTGACCTCCATCAGGTTGCAAACTGAATATATTTTTTTCTGCATCTACCTCTGAAAAAATATTGGGCTTCTAGCTGTGTGTGGGACTTGTTGTATTAGTCCATATATACAGACCTCCATCAGGTTGCAAACTGAATATATTTTTTTCTGCATCTACCTCTGAAAAAATATTGGGCTTCTAGCTGTGTGCGGGACCTGTTGTATTAGTCCATCTATACTGACCTCCATCAGGTTGCAAACTGAATACATTTTTTTCTGCATCTACCTCTGAAAAAATATTGGGCTTCTAGCTGTGTGTGGGACTTGTTGTATTAGTCCATCTATACAGACCTCCATCAGGTTGCAAACTGAATATATTTTTTTCTGCATCTACCTCTGAAAAAATATTGGGCTTCTAGCTGTGTGTGGGACTTGTTGTATTAGTTCATCTATACTGACCTCCATCAGGTTGCAAACTGAATATATTTTTTTCTGCAGCTACCTCTGAAAAAATATTGGGCTTCTAGCTGTGTGTGGGACTTGTTCTATTAATCCATCTATACAGACCTCCATCAGGTTGCAAATTGAATATAATTTTTTTCTGCATCTAACCCAGCCAATAGTTTTGGCCTAATACCACAGTTTGGCCACTCAGCTCTGCTCGGTTCCCATCCATTGTTTTTTTGTGCAAAGAACTCCAGAGTTGTTAATTAGTTAACCACCAAAATGAGTGGAAAAAGGCCTGCTGCTGGTGGAAAGGGGAATAGGCGTGTTGGGAAGGGGAAAAAAGGTTGTGTCCGTGGGGTAGGTGTTAAAGCAACAGTAACATCTGCAGAAGAAAGACCATCTTCCAGCCAAACTAAAATGTCTACTTCTTTTAGCGGACAATGTGATAAGATTCCTTTCTTACGGCCACGCCAATCGCTACAAATTCCAGATGAGGCACAAAAACAGCAGGTGCTTCAACGGATATCAAGTGCTCCTTTAAGTGGGCTCTCCTCCACATCAACTTCAACATCACAAATACTCCAGTCCTCAAAGGTGTCACCCCAATCGCACTTGCTTCCTCACAGCTCCCAAATCTCCAGCTGCCCGTCTGAGTATGAGGTAGAACAGATGGTTGAGTCTGCAGAGCTGTTTACTCATACTATAGCCTGGGAATCAGAGGTCGACTCCAGCGCTTCTGTGAATCCAGGCGAGGAAATGATCTGCACTGATGCCCAGAATCTTTATGAGTCGGATCCAGGACCAGACGCAGAAGGTTCTGACCATAATGTAGACCCTCATTCCCAAACTGTAACTCCTGTTGGTGGAGACAATGAGGAAGACGATGATAAGACTCAAATACCTGATTGGAGCGACAACTTTAGTTTTTTGTCAAGGCAGGAACAGGTTGGCTCTGAGGACGACGGGTGTGATAACGCACAGGGTGATGATGATGAGGTTGGAGATCCCACTTACTGTCAACCCACAGTCAGCCAAGAGATGAGGTCAGCAGAGGAGGTGGAGGAAGATGCTAGTGACGACGAGGTCAGGTTGCGCCTTCCTGGACAGAGACGTAGTACTGGAAGCACGTCAACAACTGCATCCTCAAACACAACTCTGCCTCTCACCACAAGTCGTGGTGGCTCTTCAGGTCGCATGGGTGCTAAGCCTTGCATAGCCTGGGCATTTTTTCAGATCGATAAAGATGACCCAACTCGTGTTATCTGTAACATTTGTCAGCAAAAGCTAAGTAGAGGCCAAAAAATACATAGTTTGAGTGCTTCATGCATGAACCGGCACATGGACATGAAGCATAAGTTGCAGTGGGAAGCTCAGTGTGCTACAATGCGGCCTAGCCGGCCGGGCCAACCACCGTCTGCCATATCTTGTGCATCCGCGGCCTCTTCATCCTCTGTGACTGGGGGGACAGCAGTCACACCTGTTTTGGGGCGCAGACCTGCCACCTCTTTACCCGCAACAGCCAGCGTGATTGGCAGGTCATCATTTTCTTTGGAGGTGGTAACACCAGCTGGTGTTGAGCGCTGTCCGACATCGATAGCACCACCTTTGGATCAAGGCAACCTAACATGTCCGCCTGCATCTTCCTCACAGACCGGCAGTTTGCCGGGGACACCCTTATCAACCCCGTCTAAGCACAATAGCCAGCCCTCGGTCCCTCAGATGTGGACAAGTAAAAGACCATTTCCTCCTAGCCATGAGAAAGCTAAGAGGTTGAATTTCACCATATGCAAGTTCTTGGCTACAGAAATGCTGCCTTTCCGCCTTGTGGACACAGAGGATTTTCGAGACCTTATGTCCGTCGCAGTGCCCCAGTACCAAATGCCCAGTCGGCACTACTTCTCAAAGAAAGGTGTGCCTGCACTCCACCAGCATGTCGCACACAACATCACCGCTTCTTTGAGAAACTCTGTGTGTGACAGGGTGCATTTCACCACACACACTTGGATGAGTAGGCATGGACAGGGGCGTTAAATGTCGCTGACTGGGCACTGGGTAACAATGGTGACAGCAGGACAAGGGGCTGCTGTCCAAGTCTTGCCGTCCCCACGAGTTGTGCGTCAATCCTCTTTATGTCAAAGTTCCTCCACTGCTTCTGCCTCCTCAACCTCCTCTCGGTCTTCCACCTGCACCCAAAGCCTGTCTGGTCATGCCACAAGCTTTCTAACTGCGCAGAAGGGATCCTGCACACCTCCTTACTATGCTGGCAGTAGGGCTCAACGTCATCAGGCGGTTTTTACATTGAAATGTCTGGGAAATGTGAGTCACACAGCTGAGGAGTTGTGGTCAGCTCTGGAGAACCAATTTCATGAATGGTTGTCTCCACTGGACCTGAAACCAGGGAAGGCCGTGTGCGACAATGCTGCAAACCTGGGTGCGGCCCTTCGCCGGGGCAATGTCACACACGTGCCTTGTATGGCTCACGTGTTGAACCTGGTTGTCCAGCAATTTTTAGCCCACTATCCCAGACTAGATGGCCTTCTGCAGAGGGCACGGTCGCTGTGTGCTCACTTTCGCCGTTCGCATCCCGCAGCTCAGCGACTTACATCTCTACAGAAGTCGTTGGGCCTGCCACTTCACCGGCTAAAATGCGATGTGCCTACCCGGTGGAATTCAACTCTGCACATGTTGCAGCGACTGTGGCAGCACCAACAAGCCCTGGTGCAATACGTTCTGACGTGTAGCCTGGGCCAACGAGATCCAGAGGTGGGGCAAATCACGCTGGAGGAGTGGTCTCAGATCAGGGACCTATGCACCCTTCTGCACAGTTTTGAAATGGCGACGAAGATGTTTAGTGCTGACGATGCCATTATCAGCATGACTATTCCGGTGATTTACATGCTGGAGCACATGTTAAACAGAATTCGGAGTCAGGTGGTGGCACAAGAGGAGGTGGAGGAAGTAGAGGAGGAGGAGTTGTATGCGGAAGGGCTAACATCTGCAAGGTCCAGACGGTCGGCAGCACCAAGGCGGCAGGCATGTGAGGGTGGGGGAGATGGTTTTACCAGGGCGCATGGTAGCAGCCAAACTAGTGAGGAAGGTGCAGGAGCCCAGGAAGAAGTGGAGGACGAACTGATGGAAGACTCATCAGATGAGGGAGACCTTGATCACATTTCTGTTGTGCGAGGTTGGGGGGAGAGGACAGAGGAAGGAAGCATGATTGTTATCTCGCCACCAACACAACAGGGACTTGGTGCTCCTGGATGCGCAACACACATGAGTGCCTTCTTGCTGCACTACCTGCAACATGACCCTCGAATTGTGAGAATTAGAAATAATCCTGACTACTGGGTTGCCACACTGTTAGATCCCCGGTACAAAAGTAAATTTGCAGAAATTATTCCTGCCATAGAAAGGGATGCACGCATGCAGGAGTATCAGCAGAGACTGTTGCAGAATCTTACATGTGCTTTTCCACAAAATACCAGTGGTGCACGTAGTGAATCTCACAGTTCCAACTTGCCAACCGTGGGACCGTCAAGTGTTCAGCACTCAAACCGTAACAGAACCACAGTATCTGCTGGTAACATCAATTTTGCGGAATCATTTCACCACTTTTTTAGCCCATCCTTTGCAAGGCCACAGGAGACAAGAAGTCTGACACATAGTCAACGCCTAGAGACGATGGTACAGGAGTATCTCCAAGTAAACATTGACGCCACGACTGTGTCACTGGAGCCCTGCTCTTTTTGGGCTTCCAATCTGGATAAATGGCCGGAGCTAGCCACTTACGCCTTGGAGATCTTGTCATGCCCCGCAGCCAGCGTTCTGTCTGAACGTGTGTTCAGCGCTGCTGGTGGTGTGCTGACAGATAAGCGCAGGCGGCTCTCCACTGATAATGTAGACAGACTCACGTTCATAAAGATGAACAAATCATGGATCCGAAACGACTTTTCTACCCCTGTGTCATCCTGGGGAGAGTAAAAGCTTGATGATTGGTTAAAATCACCCTACCAACCGTTTTAAGCTTTCAAATTACTAATCATGTTTATCTGTATCTTGGCTGGAAAATAATTTGGGCTTTGTAGCAGTGTGCAGCACTGATTCTATTAGGCCATCTATAATAAGCTCCACCAGATTTAAAATTACTAATCATGTTTATCTGTATCTTGACTGGAAAATAATTTGGGCTTTGTAGCAGTGTGCAGCACTGATCCTATTAGGCCATCTATACTAAAGCTTCACCAGATTTAAAATTAGTAATAATTTTTAGCTGCATCTAGCCCGGAAAATAATTTTGGGGCTCCGAAATGCGCAAGACACATAAGTGCCTTCTTGCTGCACTACCTGCAGCATGACCCTCATATTGTCAGAATTCGAAGTAATCATGACTACTGGGTTGCCACACTCTTAGATCCCGCAAACTTTTCGATCAACTTTTTCATTTTAATAAAGACCAAAAAAATGGTCATTTTTGAAATTATAAGCATTAGCAGGTTGTTAGAAACTGAAATCAAACAGTTTTCAACTCAAAACTTTATTCTAGGTGATGTTACAATTTCACATAGGACCCCTTGTTTGAAAGGAGCTTCTGAACTCTCTCGTCCATTGAATTTGTCAGGTTTTGGATGGTTTCTGCTTCAATTGTTTTGCATGAGGACAGAATACCCTCCCAGAGCTGTTGCTTAGATGTGAACTGCCTCCCGCCATCATAGACACTCCTTTTAATGATGCTCCAAAGGTTCTGAATGGGGTAGAGGTCAGGGGAGCATGGGGGTCACACCATAAGTTTGTCCCCTTTTATGCCCATATCAGCCAGAGATGCAGATGTTTTATGTGCAGCATGAGATGGTGCATTATCATGCAGAAAAATGATCTTGCTGTGAAATACACAGTTCTTCTTCTTGAACCATGGCAGGAAGTGCTGTTTGAGAAAATCCACATACATTATGGAGTTCATCTTTAGCGCCTTCAGGGATCCTAAAGGGGCCGACAATCTCTCTCCCCATGATTCCAGCCCAAAACATTACTCCACCTCCTCCTTGTTGGCGCTGTAGCCGTGCTTGCGTGGGGTGTCCATCAACCAGCCATCCTCCACTCCATCCATCTGGACCATCGAGCGCTGCACGGCACTCACCCGTGACAAAACAGTTTTGAAATCAGTCTTCATGTAATGTTTGGCCCACTGGAGCCGTTTCTGCTTGTGTGAAGTGGATAGAGGAGGTCGACAGGATGGCGTCTGCACAGCTGCAAACCTCTGAAGGACCCTGCATCTTGTTGTTCGGGGGACGTTGGAGGCACAAGCAGCTTCAAAAACTTGTCTGCTGCTATGACAAGGCTTTTTTGCCGCTGCTCTTTCAACCTGACGTAATTGCCTGTAGGAAAGAGTCCTCAATTTGCCCTTATCAGCACGCACACGTGTGTACTGTGAATCAGCTACATACTTCTTGATTGCCAAGACACTTCATCCTGATCATCGCACAATGTTGATTGTAGTCATGCCTTGACCTAAACACTCCACAATTTGTTGCTTCTCAGCAGCCGACACATCCTTTTTCTTTCCCATTTTGGCAGAAAATGTAGGCTGCTTAATAATGTGAGACAGCCTTCTTAAGTAGTCTTGCCTTTCATTGGACACACCTGCCAAACTAATTAGCACAGGTGTCTGCAATTGCTTACAGTGATATAAAGAGCCCTGACACACATCACCATCAATGAGTTTAACTGACAAACAAACAAATTCTTCCCTTATCACTCCTAAACACTTTTTGCATAATAATTTGGAACGCAGTGTCCATGTGCTTTTCCACAAAACACCAGTGGTTCACGTAGTGAATCTTACAGTTCTAACTTTCCAACCGTGGTCTGTATGGAGTTGTTCAATAAAGGGCCCAAAATTAAGATAACATAGATGGGAGAGGTCTCTATGAATAGGAATTCCTAAGTATTTGATACCCTGTGAGGGCCAGGCAAAGGGAAAGTTGGACTGGATGGAATCCTATATGGATTTGGGGAGGGAGACATCGAGGGCCTCAGACTTCGCTGCAATGATTTTAAAATTTGACCATGTAACAAAGTGATCTATTTCAGCCATAACAGCATGGATGGATATATGTGATTGAGTGATATATACTAGGACATCATCAGCAAATAGAGAGCACTTGTACTCGGTGCCTCCCACCTCAATCCACCTAATATTGGGGTTATGGCGAATTGATGAGAGCAGGTGCTCCGTCACTAGGATGTATAAGAGAAGGGACAGAGAACATCCCTGCCTTGTCCCATTGGTGATTGTGAAAGGTGATGAAAATGTTCTGACGCGCCCCCTGGGCCTTGGGTCACCCGGAGCCGGACCCTTTTTGGTGGATGCTGGTGGTTGTAGTCTTCGTGGCGGCAACCCGGTTCCGTGGCTCAGGGCGGTCAAACCAGTGGCGGAACTATTTATGTGGTTTTGATGTTTAAATGTCTGACTACGCCACCCGTGGATTGCGGTCAGAGTGAACCGCCGCTCCAAGGCAGACCGCTGAGGCTGGTGTTGTGGGTGCAGCAGAGCGTAGCATAACTCCCCACGGGAGGAGTATAGCCTCAGGGCAGTGTATGCGGAGGATGGGGGTGATGGTGCAGGGCAGCAGCAGTAATGACACGGAGTCAGTGATGCAGTCCAGGGCCTTTACTCACAGTTCTTATTATCCAGACCACGTCTGCAGGTAACGGCTGCCCACGTCGTACTGTGCTCACCAGGTGAGGGGCTCAGACAACTCCCAGATAACTTTGGAGTGCTTCACAGGACCCCCTTTGTGTGTCCTTTGTCTGGCCTTTCTTACCAACCCTTCTGTCCGGCTGCCTCGGGCCTCCTCTTGGTAAACTTGGAGCTAGTTTCCCTAACCCTATGTGGTGCCTTCCTAGCGGGTGTAGCGAGGGGCTGCGCCACATAAAATGTCACAGCCTCCTGTTTCTAGCTGAGAGTCGTTTCCTGCCTCCACTAGTTTCGGGGACCGGTCTCCCCCTTTGGCCTGACCCCTCCACGCAGGTGGATTCGGGCGTGTGGTGGCGACTCGCCCGTCCGCACCCCTGAGATCCCTTCGTTCCTCGTTCCTGGAGCCTTCTCCGCTCCTCTTCCTTCCTTCTCCCTCTTCCAGGCCTGGGCCTCTGTTACTAGGCCCGCCTCCGGAGCAGAGCTCATGCAGAGCCCCTGCTCCCTGCCACTACTGCTCAGACTTCTCTGCACTGAACTAAGATGGTGCCCACCTTTTATACTCCCTTCTCAATGCACCCAGGAACTGCTTCCTCCCTGCTCCTGCACTACAGGGTTCCCCTTCCTCAGTGTTCCCTCCCCCCACTCTAGCCAGGGACAGGGACTGTCGTGCCCATCTCAGGGGCATATTGGTCGCCCTGCCCCACGGCAATGTGGTGTAATGCATGCAGGTGTCGGGTCCTGATCCACACTACATCCTTACCTGAGAGTGAGATATCACACCTCTGGGTGAGGTGCAATACCTCTATAGCAACCGAGCCCTCAGGGTGCTACAGTTCCATTTATCTTCAGCCTAGGTGACGTATTGCGATACAGGGCCGTGATTTTGGCTATAAAAGGGTCCCCTAGACCCCTACCCCAAGCTTTTTAAGAGAATCATATATGGCGTGCCAGGAGACTCTATGGAATGCTTTCTCAGCATCCAACGAGAGTATCTAATTACAAATTTTTAACTGCATCTAGCCCAGGAAATACTTTGTGCCTAGTAGCAGGGTCTGCTAGTCAGCGGATTATCCCGGCTGTTAAGCAAGCTATACCACCTGTAGTTTGGACACTTCATTTTTTCAAAGGAAATGCTTCAGGACCACGGGATACTCAGTGAAGAGCATCAGGAGGCACCCCAAGGCATAGGGGCTCGGACTGGCAGTAGGATGCCTTGCGGTGGACAGCCAAGCTCGATCCTTATAAAAGCTTTTTAACTGCAGCAGCTTTAGTGGACGCTACTGGAGCTGGAATTACGCGGCTGCTGGCATGAGACTTGCCCTCCAATAGATCCTTGTAAATGGATTTAAAGTGTATTTATTCAAATTAGAGAGACAATTTAAATTAAAAAGCTTAGAGCTGCCTCCACCACAGGGGGGCTCGCTCGACCCACCAGCGGACAGGCACCAGTATTGGGAGAGGGGGGCTGGCCGTCAGGGTTCACCGCGGCTCTTGCACAAACCCGGCGACACGGAGGTGGCACGGGCAGGAGCGGACTGAACGTGTCGGCTTCTCACTTTTTGGATTTTAGAAGGGCATGACATGCCTATATCTGTGTCTCCCCCTCCTTTTACTCCTCCACCTCTTTTCTTTTCGCATGACTATATGTACTTGTCACTTTTCCATGTGTTAGTTTTGTCTTCTGAGCAGTTTGTCAGCTTTTGGACACCTTTGAAGGTGTTTTCTATGTGTTTCTATGTGTTTTTGTTTGCCTGCCATAGGTTTTAACGGTGTTCGAAGGTGTTCGACGAACAGTTCGACAAACAGTTCGGCGAAAACACGGGTGTTCGACGAACCGAACCGAACTCGAACACTACGGGGGTGGCTCAACACTACAAGTCAGTTTTAATACCCCTTGGAAGAGACGTGCAGGTCAGAGTGGTTTAACAAGACAATTTTAATGCCCCTTGGAAGAGTGGAGGGGGTCACAGTAGCTTAACAAGACGGTTTAAATGCCCCTTGGAAGAGACATGGAGATCACAGTGGAATGAAAAGACAATATTAATGCCCCTTGGAAGAGTGGTGGAGATCGCAGTGGAATAAAAAGACAATATCAAT
Organism: Phyllobates terribilis; assembly: GCF_046119375.1. Lineage (NCBI taxonomy): Eukaryota > Metazoa > Chordata > Amphibia > Anura > Dendrobatidae > Phyllobates > Phyllobates terribilis. The sequence continues at coordinate 452,773,702 of NW_027362763.1, read as the reverse complement.
GCCCCTTGGATGAGTGGTGGAGGTCGCAGTAGCTTAACAATATGGTTTTAATGCCCCTTGGAAAAGTGGTGGAGGTCGCAGTAGCTTAACAAGATGGGTTTAATGCCCCTTGGAAGAGACGTGGAGGTCAGAGTGGTTTAACAAGACAGTTTTAATGCCCCTTGGAAGAGTGGTGAAGGTCACAGTAGCTTAACAAGATGGTTTTAATGCCCCTTGGAAGAGTGGTGGAGGTCACAGTAGCTTAACAAGACAGTTTTAATGCCCCTTGGAAGAGTGGTGAAGGTCACAGTAGCTTAACAAGATGGTTTTAATGCCCCTTGGAAGAGTGGTGGAGGTCACAGTAGCTTAACAAGACAGTTTTAATGCCCCTTGGATGAGACGTGGAGGTCAGAGTTGTTTAATAAGATGGTTTTAATGCCCCTTGGAAGAGTGGTGGAGGTCACAGTAGCTTAACAAGACGGTTTTAATGCCCCTTACAAGAGCCATGCAGTAGAGCATATTAAAAACATTATTCCCATTTTTTGGGAGTGGGTCTCCCATAGTCTTTGCCTATGCCTTCCAAGCAAAAGCTGCCAAAAATTAGGACGGAGGAACTTGCAATGCTTGCAACATGGACCACGGTCACCCTGGTGGTATAGTGGTGGTGGAGGCTGAGCCGAAATGAGGAAGCGTATACCCATGTGTGGGTGTGAAGTGGTGCATGGGAATACACCTCCCGAAATAATACAGTGGATTTGACTTTATGCTACTCTGCTGTCATTTGGTGGTGATGAGAAGTCTGGCCCAATCCTGCCCTTGTTCATTTTGATAAGGGCCAGCTTGTCAGCATTGTCAGGTGACAGGCGAGTGCGCTTATCAGTTATAATTCCCCCAGCGGCACTAAAAACACGCTCCGATAACACGCTAGCGGCAGGGCAGGCCAGGACCTCCAAGGCATACAGAGCGAGTTCATTCTAAGTGTCCAGCTTGGATACCCAATAATTAAAAGGTACAGAGGAATCACGGAGGACGCTGGTACGGTCGGCAAGGTACTCCCTCACCATCTTTTGAAACTTTCCACTCTTTGTGAGAGTACCCCGCGCCTCAGGGCCTGTAAGCTGGGCGGGTCTCAGAAAACTGTCCCAGAATGTCGACAGTGTTCCCCTGCCTCTGCTGGATAGGAGTTGCATCTCTCTCGCCTGTACACCTTGGTTGGTCAATGAACTATGACCTCTGCCGCTAGCGTGTTCAGATGGGAATTTTTATAACAGTTCTGCAGCAAGGGCCTTCTGGTACTGCCCCATTTTTATAGACCTCTCCACCTCAGGAATAAGAGAGTGAAAGTTCTCCTTGTAGCGGGGGTCTAAAAGTGTCACCAATCAGTAATGACTGTCACCCAACATTTTGACAACGCAAGGGTCACGGTTAAGGCAGCGTAACAAAGTCAGCCATGCGTGCCAGACTGGTAACGGGCAAGACTTCCGTGTCCTCACCAAAATGACGACTGACCATGCTCTCCTTCTCCTCCTCCTCCTTCCCCCTGTCCTCAGTTGTACAGGTACTACCGTCTACAGCGCATGATACCAGCTACTGTTCTTCCTCCTCTCCCTCATTGTCCCCCAATGCACATTGGGATGAGAAGAGGCAGGGCTGTGTGTTATCGCCCGCTACGGCTTCTTGATCCATCTCATCATACTCTAGCTGCAATGCCTCCTCTTTAATTCTCTGCAGAGAGCGTTTCAGAAGACAGACAAGTGCGATGCTGACGCTAATGATGGCGTCATCGCCACTCACCATCTTGGTGGACTCCTCAAAGTTTGTCAGGATGGTACATAGTCAGACATCCAGGTCCACTTCTGAGGTCTTATGTGTGGAGTCTGACCTGAATATCGACAGCCTTGTTGCAGCTGGTACTCCACAACTGCTCTCTTCTGCTCACAAATCCTTTGCAACATGTGGAGGGTAGAGTTCCAACATGTAGAGACATCACACACCAGTCGGTGTGCCGGAAGCTGCAAACGCTGCAGCAACACAGCAAGGGCGGCGGAAGCTGTAGCCAACTTGCGAAAATGAGCTGACAGGCGGAGTACTTTGACGAGCAGATCTGGCAACTCGGAGCACGATTTAAGAAACCGCTGAACCATGAGGTTAAGCACATGAGCCAGGCATGGTACGTGTGTTATCTCGCCTCGCCTCAGAGCCGCCACCAGGTTACGGCCATTGTCACACACACCATGCCTGGATGTAGGTTCAGCGGTCTCAGCCACAGATTTGCCTGCTCTTTCACAGCTGTCCACAACTCACAAGCAGGGAGATATACTGTCCCTGGCCACAAGCACTTGGCCACGAGTCCGTTGTCAGGTGGACTCTCCCAGTTACTGCGTTGTTGAGGGCTCGGCAGATGGCACACGGGGAAAAATAGTGTCGGCTAGGGACCGAGTACCGAGGGATGGCCACCGCCATAAGGTTGTGAAAGGATTCCGTCTCCACCAGCCTAAAAGGCAGCATTTCCAACGCAAGCAGTCTTGAAATGTGTGAATTTAGGACTGTGGCCTGTGGAGCGTTGGCTGCGAATTTGCGCTTTCGTTCAAAGATCTGGGATATGGACAATTGAACGCTGCGGTGGGACGTGGACGTGGACGTTGATGCTGTTTCTTGAGAAACTGCCATAACAAGTGAAGACTGAGAGGAGGGGGCATTTTTGCATGCAGAATGGACAGGGGATTGCCTTGCACGCACAACAGGGGGTTCTCTTACACACACAACAGGGGAAGAAGCAGTGGTGACACGCGCTGACACTGGTCGTGGACCCTGGGGTTCGCCCCACAAAGTCGGGTGCTTTGCTGACTTGTGCTTGATCATGTTGGTGGTGGTCAGGCTGGTAGTTTTGTCACCTCAGCTGATGCTTGCATGGCAGGTGGTACATATGGCCTTTTTGGGGTTATCAGCAGAGTCTTTAAAAAAATTCCTGACTTTGGAAGACCTACCGGTTGTACTGGCAACTAGTGTTGAGCCACCCCCGTAGTGTTCGAGTTCGGTTCGGTTCGTCGAACACCCGTGTGTTCGCCGAACTGTTCGTCGAACTGTTCGTCGAACACCTTCGAACACCGTTAAAACCAATGGCAGGCAAACAAAAACACATAGAAACACATAGAAAACACCTTCAAAGGTGTCCAAAAGCTGACAAACTGCTCAGAAGACATAACTAACACATGGAAAAGTGACAAGTACATATAGTCATGCAAAAATAAAAGAGGTGGAGGAGTAAAAGGAGGGGGAGACACAGATATAGGCATGTCATGCCCTTCTAAAATCCAAAAAGTGAGAAGCCGACACGGCCAGTCCGCTCCTGCCCGTGCCACCTCCGTGTCGCCGGGTTTGTGCCAGAGCCGCGGTGAACCCTGACGGCCAGCCCCCCTCTCCCAATACTGGTGCCTGTCCGCTGGTGGGTCGAGCGAGCCCCCCTGTGGTGGAGGCAGCTCTAAGCTTTTTAATTTAAATTGTCTCTCTAATTTGAATGAATACACTTTAAATCCATTTACAAGGATCTATTGGAGGGCAAGTCTCATGCCAGCAGCCGCGGTAATTCCAGCTCCAGTAGCGTCCACTAAAGCTGCTGCAGTTAAAAAGCTTTTATAAGGATCGAGCTCGGCTGTCCACCGCAAGGCATCCTACTGCCAGTCCCAGCCCCTATGCCTTGGGGTGCCTCCTGATGCTCTTCACTAAGTATCCCATGGTCCCGAAGCATTTCCTTTGAAAAAATTAAGTGTCTAAACTACAGGTGGTGCAGCTTGCTTAACAGCCAGGATAATCCGCTCACTAGCAGACACTGCTACTAGGCACAAAGTATTTCCTGGGCTAGATGCAGTTAAAAATTTGTAATTAGATACTCTCGTTGGATGCTGAGAAAGCATTCCATAGAGTCTCCTGGCACGCCATATATGATTCTCTTAAAAAGCTTGGGGTAGGGGTCTAGGGGACCCTTTTATAGCCAAAATCACGGCCCTGTATCGCAATACGTCACCTAGGCTGAAGATAAATGGAACTGTAGCACCCTGAGGGCTCGGTTGCTACAGACGTATTGCACCTCACCCAGAGGTGTGATATCTCACTCTCAGGTAAGGATGGAGTGTGGATCAGGACCCGACACCTGCATGCATTACACCACATTGCCGTGGGGCAGGGCGACCAATATGCCCCTGAGATGGGCACGACAGTCCCTGTCCCTGGCTGGAGTGGGGGGAGGGAACACTGAGGAAGGGGAACCCTGTAGTGCAGGAGCAGGGAGGAAGCAGTTCCTGGGTGCATTGAGAAGGGAGTATAAAAGGTGGGCACCATCTTAGTTCAGTGCAGAGAAGTCTGAGCAGAAGTGGCAGGGAGCAGGGGCTCTGCATGAGCTCTGCTCCGGAGGCGGGCCTAGTAACAGAGGCCCAGGCCTGGAAGAGGGAGAAGGAAGGAAGAGGAGCGGAGAAGGCTCCAGGAACGAGGAATGAAGGGATCCCAGGGGTGCGGACGGGCGAGTCGCCACCGCATGCCCGAATCCACCTGCGTGGAGGGGTCAGGCCAAAGGGGGAGACCGGTCCCCGAACTAGTGGAGGCAGGAAACGACCCTCAGCTAGAAACCGGAGGCTCTGACATTTTATGTGGTGCAGCCCCTCGCTACACCCGCTAGGAAGGCACCACATAGGGTCAGGGAAACTGGCGCCAAGTTTACCAAGAGGAGGCCCGAGGCAGCCGGACAGAAGTGTTGGTAAGAAAGGCCAGACAAAGGACACACAAAGGGGGTCCTGTGAAGTGCTCCAAAGTTATCTGGGAGTTGTCTGAGCCCCTCACCTGGTGAGCACAGTACGACGTGGGCAGCCGTTACCTGCAGACGTGGTCTGGATAATAAGAACTGTGAGTAAAGGCCCTGAACTGCATCACTGACTCCGTGTCGTTACTGCTGCTGCCCTGCACCATCACCCCCATCCTCCGCATACACTGCCCTGAGGCTATACTCGTCCCGTGGGGAGTTATGCTACGCTCTGCTGCACCCACAACACCAGCCTCAGTGGTCTGCCCTGTAGCGGCGGTTCACTCTGACCGCAATCCACGGGTGGCGTAGTCGGACATTTAAACATGAAAACCACATAAATAGTTCCGCCACTGGTTTGACCGCCCTGAGCCACAGAACTGGGTCGCCGCCAAGAAGACTACAACCACCAACATCCACCAAAAAGGGTCCGGCTCCGGGTGTCCCAAGGCCCAGGGGGTGCGTCAGAACATTTTCATCACCTTTCACAATCACCAATGGGACAAGGCAGTGATGTCCTCTGTCCCCTCTCTTATACATCCTAGTGACGGAGCACCTGCTCTCATCAATTCGCCATAACCCCAATATTAGGTGGATTGAGGTGGGAGGCACCGAGTACAAGTGCTCTCTATTTGCTGATGATGTCCTAGTATATATCACTCAATCACATATATCCATCCATGCTGTTATGGCTGAAATAGATCACTTTGTTACATGGTAAAATTTTAAAATCAATGCAGCGAAGTCTGAGGCCCTCGATGTCTCCCTCCCCAAATCCATATAGGATTCCATCCAGTCCAACTTTCCCTTTGCCTGGCCCTCACAGGGTATCAAATACTTAGGAATTCCTATTTATAGAGACCTCTCCCATCTATGTTATCTTAATTTTGGGCCCTTTATTGAACAACTCCATACAGACCACGGTTGGCAAGTTAGAACTGTAAGATTCACTACGTGAACCACTGGTGTTTTGTGGAAAAGCACATGTACACTGCGTTCCAAATTATTATACAAAAAGTGTTTAGGAGTGATAAGGGAAGAATTTGTTTGTTTGTCAGTTAAACTCATTGATGGTGATGTGTGTCAGGGCTCTTTATATCACTGTAAGCAATTGCAGACACCTGTGCTAATTAGTTTGGCAGGTGTGTCCAATGAAAGGCAAGACTACTTAAGAAGGCTCTCTCACATTATTAAGCAGCCTACATTTTCTGCCAAAATGGGAAAGAAAAAGGATGTGTCGGCTGCTGAGAAGCAACAAATTGTGGAGTGTTTAGGTCAAGGCATGACTACAATCAACATTGTGCGATGATCAGGATGAAGTGTCTTGGCAATCAAGAAGTATGTAGCTGATTCACAGTACACACGTGTGCGTGCTGATAAGGGCAAATTGAGGACTCTTTCCTACAAGCAATTACGTCAGGTTGAAAGAGCAGCGGCAAAAAAGCCTTGTCATAGCAGCAGACAAGTTTTTGAAGCTGCTTGTGCCTCCAACGTCCCCCAAACAACAAGATGCAGGGTCCTTCAGAGGTTTGCAGCTGTGCATGCGCCATCCTGTCGACCTCCTCTATCCACTTCACACAAGCAGAAACGGCTCCAGTGGGCCAAACATTACATGAAGACTGATTTCAAAACTGTTTTGTTCACGGATGAGTGCCATGCAGCGCTCGATGGTCCAGATGGATGGAGTGGAGGATGGCTGGTTGATGGACACCCCACGCAAACACGGCTACAGCGCCAACAAGGAGGAGGTGGAGTAATGTTTTGGGCTGGAATCATGGGGAGAGAGATTGTCGGCCCCTTTAGGATCCCTGAAGGCGCTAAAGATGAACTCCATAATGTATGTGGATTTTCTCAAACAGCACTTCCTGCCATGGTTCAAGAAGAAGAACCGTGTATTTCACAGCAAGATCATTTTTCTGCATGATAATGCACCATCTCATGCTGCACATAAAACATCTGCATCTCTGGCTGATATGGGCATAAAAGGGGACAAACTTATGGTGTGACCCCCATGCTCCCCTGACCTCTACCCCATTCAGAACCTTTGGAGCATCATTAAAAGGAGTGTCTATGATGGCGGGAGGCAGTTCACATCTAAGCAACAGCTCTGGGAGGGTATTCTGTCCTCATGCAAAACAATTGAAGCAGAAACCATCCAAAACCTGACAAATTCAATGGACGAGAGAGTTCAGAAGCTCCTTTCGAACAAGGGGTCCTATGTGAAAATGTAACATCACCTAGAATAAAGTTTTGAGTTGAAAACTGTTTGATTTCAGTTTCTAACAACCTGCTAATGCTTATAATTTCAAAAATGACCATTTTTTTGGTCTTTATTAAAATGAAAAGGTTGATCGAAAAGTTTGGGGGATCTAAGAGTGTGGCAACCCAGTAGTCATGATTACTTCGAATTCTGACAATATGAGGGTCATGCTGCAGGTAGTGCAGCAAGAAGGCACTTATGTGCCTTGCGCATCTCGGAGCCCCAAAATTATTTTCCGGGCTAGATGCAGCTAAAAATTATTTTTAATTTTAAATCTGGTGAAGCTTTAGTATAGATGGCCTAATAGGATCAGTGCTGCACACTGCTACAAAGCCCAAATTATTTTCCAGTCAAGATACAGATAAACATGATTAGTAATTTGAAAGCTTAAAACGGTTGGTAGGGTGATTTTAACCAATCATCAAGCTTTTACTCTCCCCAGGATGACACAGGGGTAGAAAAGTCGTTTCGGATCCATGATTTGTTCATCTTTATGAACGTGAGTCTGTCTACATTATCAGTGGAGAGCCGCGTGCGCTTATCTGTCAGCACACCACCAGCAGCGCTGAACACACGTTCAGACAGAACGCTGGCTGCGGGGCATGACAAGATCTCCAAGGCGTAAGTGGCTAGCTCCGGCCATTTATCCAGATTGGAAGCCCAAAAAGAGCAAGGGTCCAGTGACACAGTCGTGGCTTCAATGTTTACTTGGAGATACTCCTGTACCATCGTCTCTAGGCGTTGACTATGTGTCAGACTTCTTGTCTCCTGTGGCCTTGCAAAGGATGGGCTAAAAAAGTGGTGAAATGATTCCGCAAAATTGATGTTACCAGCAGATACTGTGGTTCTGTTACGGTTTGAGTGCTGAACACTTGACGGTCCCACGGTTGGCAAGTTGGAACTGTGAGATTCACCACATGCACCACTGGTATTTTGTGGAAAAGCACATGTAAGATTCTGCAACAGTCTCTGCTGATACTCCTGCATGCGTGCATCCCTTTCTATGGCAGGAATAATTTCTGCAAATTTACTTTTGTACCGGGGATCTAACAGTGTGGCAACCCAGTAGTCAGGATTATTTCTAATTCTCACAATTCGAGGGTCATGTTGCAGGTAGTGCAGCAAGAAGGCACTCATGTGTGTTGCGCATCCAGGAGCACCAAGTCCCTGTTGTGTTGGTGGCAAGGTAACAATCATGCTTCCTTCCTCTGTCCTCTCCCCCCAACCTCGCACAACAGAAATGTGATCAAGGTCTCCCTCATCTGATGAGTCTTCCATCAGTTCGTCCTCCACTTCTTCCTGGGCTCCTGCACCTTCCTCACTAGTTTGGCTGCTACCATGCGCCCTGGTAAAACCATCTCCCCCACCCTCACATGCCTGCCGCCTTGGTGCTGCCGACCGTCTGGACCTTGCAGATGTTAGCCCTTCCGCATACAACTCCTCCTCCTCTACTTCCTCCACCTCCTCTTGTGCCACCACCTGACTCCGAATTCTGTTTAACATGTGCTCCAGCATGTAAATCACCGGAATAGTCATGCTGATAATGGCATCGTCAGCACTAAACATCTTCGTCGCCATTTCAAAACTGTGCAGAAGGGTGCATAGGTCCCTGATCTGAGACCACTCCTCCAGCGTGATTTGCCCCACCTCTGAATCTCGTTGGCCCAGGCTATACGTCAGAACGTATTGCACAGGGCTTGTCGGTGCTGCCACAGTCGCTGCAACATGTGCAGAGTTGAATTCCACCGGGTAGGCACATCGCATTTTAGCCAGTGAAGTGGCAGGCCCAACGACTTCTGTAGAGATGTAAGTCGCTGAGCTGCGGGATGCGAACGGCGGAAGTGAGCACACAGCGACCGTGCCCTCTGCAGAAGGCCATCTAGTCTGGGATAGTGGGCTAAAAATTGCTGGACAACCAGGTTCAACACGTGAGCCATACAAGGCACGTGTGTGACATTGCCCCGGCGAAGGGCCGCACCCAGGTTTGCAGCATTGTCGCACACGGCCTTCCCTGGTTTCAGGTCCAGTGGAGACAACCATTCATGAAATTGGTTCTCCAGAGCTGACCACAACTCCTCAGCTGTGTGACTCACATTTCCCAGACATTTCAATGTAAAAACCGCCTGATGACGTTGAGCCCTACTGCCAGCATAGTAAGGAGGTGTGCAGGATCCCTTCTGCGCAGTTAGAAAGCTTGTGGCATGACCAGACAGGCTTTGGGTGCAGGTGGAAGACCGAGAGGAGGTTGAGGAGGCAGAAGCAGTGGAGGAACTTTGACATAAAGAGGATTGACGCACAACTCGTGGGGACGGCAAGACTTGGACAGCAGCCCCTTGTCCTGCTGTCACCATAGTTACCCAGTGCCCAGTCAGCGACATGTAACGCCCCTGTCCATGCCTACTCGTCCAAGTGTCTGTGGTGAAATGCATCCTGTCACACACAGAGTTTCTCAAAGAAGCGGTGATGTTGTGTGCGACATGCTGGTGGAGCGCAGGCACACCTTTCTTTGAGAAGTAGTGCCGACTGGGCATCTGGTACTGGGGCACTGCGACGGACATAAGGTCTCGAAAATCCTCTGTGTCCACCAGGCGGAAAGGCAGCATTTCTGTAGCCAAGAGCTTGCAGATGGTGAAATTCAACCTCTTAGCTTTCTCATGGCTAGGAGGAAATGGTCTTTTACTTGTCCACATCTGAGGGACCGAGGGCTGGCTATTGTGCTTAGACGGGGTTGATAAGGGTGTCCCCGGCAAACTGCCGGTCTGTGAGGAAGATGCAGGCGGACATGTTAGGTTGCCTTGATCCAAAGGTGGTGCTATCGATGTCGGACAGCGCTCAACACCAGCTGGTGTTACCACCTCCAAAGAAAATGATGACCTGCCAATCACGCTGGCTGTTGCGGGTAAAGAGGTGGCAGGTCTGCGCCCCAAAACAGGTGTGACTGCTGTCCCCCCAGTCACAGAGGATGAAGAGGCCGCGGATGCACAAGATATGGCAGACGGTGATTGGCCCGGCCGGCTAGGCCGCATTGTAGCACACTGAGCTTCCCACTGCAACTTATGCTTCATGTCCATGTGCCGGTTCATGCATGAAGTACTCAAACTATGTATTTTTTGGCCTCTACTTAGCTTTTGCTGACAAATGTTACAGATAACACGAGTTGGGTCATCTTTATCGATCTGAAAAAATGCCCAGGCTATGCAAGGCTTAGCACCCATGCGACCTGAAGAGCCACCACGACTTGTGGTGAGAGGCAGAGTTGTGTTTGAGGATGCAGTTGTTGACGTGCTTCCAGTACTACGTCTCTGTCCAGGAAGGCGCAACCTGACCTCGTCGTCACTAGCATCTTCCTCCACCTCCTCTGCTGACCTCATCTCTTGGCTGACTGTGGGTTGACAGTAAGTGGGATCTCCGACCTCATCATCATCACCCTGTGCGTTATCACACCCGTCGTCCTCAGAGCCAACCTGTTCCTGCCCTGACAAAAAACTAAAGTTGTCGCTCCAATCAGGTATTTGAGTCTTATCATCGTCTTCCTCATTGTCTCCACCAACAGGAGTTACAGTTTGGGAATGAGGGTCTACATTATGGTCAGAACCTTCTGCGTCTGGTCCTGGATCCGACTCATAAAGATTCTGGGCATCAGTGCAGATCATTTCCTCGTCTGGATTCACAGAAGCGCTGGAGTCGACCTCTGATTCCCAGGCTATAGTATGAGTAAACAGCTCTGCAGACTCAACCATCTGTTCTACCTCATACTCAGATGGGCAGCTGGAGATTTGGGAGCTGTGAGGAAGCAAGTGCGATTTGGGTGACACCTTTGAGGACTGGAGTATTTGTGATGTTGAAGTTGATGTGGAGGAGAGCCCACTTAAAGGAGCACTTGATATCCGTTGAAGCACCTGCTGTTTTTGTGCCTCATCTGGAATTTGTAGAGATTGGCGTGGCCGTAAGAAAGGGATCTTATCACATTGTCCGCTAAAAGAAGTAGACATTTTAGTTTGGCTGGAAGATGGTCTTTCTTCTGCAGATGTTACTGTTGCTTTAACACCTACCCCACGGACACAACCTTTTTTCCCCTTCCCAACACGCCTATTCCCCTTTCCACCAGCAGCAGGCCTTTTTCCACTCATTTTGGTGGTTAACTAATTCACAACTCTGTAGTTGTTTGCACAAAAAAACAATGGATGGTAACCGAGCAGAGCTGAGTGGCCAAACTGTGGTATTAGGCCAAAACTATTGGCTGGGTTAGATGCAGAAAAAAATTATTTTGAATTTGCAACCTGATGGAGGTCAGTATAGATGGACTAATACAAATAGTCCCACACACTGCTAGAAGCCCAAATATTTTTTCAGAGGTACTGTAGATGCAGATAAAAATTATTTTTAATTTGCAACCTGATGGAGGTCAGTATAGATGGACTAATAGACCAAGTCCCACACACTGCTAGAAGCCCAAATATTTTTTCAGAGCTATATGCAGAAAAAAATTATTTTTAATTTGCAACCTGATGGAGGTCAGTATAGATGGACTAATAGACCAAGTCCCACACACTGCTAGAAGCCCAAATATTTTTTCAGAGCTAGATGCAGAAAAAAATTATTTTTAATTTGCAACCTGATGGAGGTCAGTATAGATGGACTAATAGACCAAGTCCCACACACTGCTAGAAGCCCAAATATTTTTTCAGAGCTAGATGCAGAAAAAAATTATTTTTAATTTGCAACCTGATGGAGGTCAGTATAGATGGACTAATAGACCAAGTCCCACACACCGCTAGAAGCCCAACTATTTTTTCAGAGCTAGATGCAGAAAAAAATTATATTCAATTTGCAACCTGCTGGAGGTCAGTATAGAAGGACTAATAGAACAAGTCCCACACACTGCTAGAAGCCCAAATGTTTTTTCAGAGCTAAATGAAGAAAACAATTATTTTTAATTTGCAACCTGATGGAGGTCAGTATAGATGGACTAATAGACCAAGTCCCACACACTGCTAGAAGCCCAAATATTTTTTCAGAGCTAGATGCAGAAAAAAATTATATTCAGTTTGCAACCTGATGGAGGTCAGTATAGATGGACTAATAGAATGATGCTATGCCCAAAAGATTTTACTTCACTAGGTGCAGTAAAAAAATTGGTATTCTATACACAGGTGTTATATCTTGCAACACAGATAGGCTACTCCACTGACTAACACACTCTGCAATAGGCCAAAAAGGATTAGCTTTGCTAGATTCAGCCAAATGCTGTGAAAAAAACTTGCACAGCACTGGCACAGACCTGCCTGGCAAAAACTGATAGGAACTCATGTAACCTAGTCCTGAAAAGGACTCCAATTACAATTAGTCTTTACTCCCACAACCTATCTATTTAAGAGCACAGACCTCCCTGATAAAAGTCGTAGGAAATGCTGTAACCTAGTCCTTAAAAGGACTGCAATCACAACTATTCCCTACTCCCAAGCTATCTGTATATTTGTGCGAAAATTGGCTTGAAATTAACAAGGTATAGCGCACACAGCAACAGCGGTGCCGTCTAACACGCAGCTGCAGCAGTGAGAAAATGGTGGCGACGCGGAAAATGGCTTGGTCTTATAGGGCAAGGACATGTGACATACACTGCCAATGACACATGCCCTTGCTTGTGTGAAAAAAAGCACTTCGCTCCGTGTGTGCGCTGCTGATAGGCTGACAGATTGCACCTCCCCACTGTAAATGCGGGAAAGAGAAAAAAAAATGGAGATCTTCATTGTTCCTGCAGAGATCCATCCCCTGCCCCTCCCCCCACCCCGCTGTACACTCAAACTGCGTATTAACATTAATTTTCATCATTACTGAGAAAAAATCCAGCTATGATTTTGGTGCACGAACAGTTATCGAACATAACCTCGAACAGCCGAATTTTTCTCAAATTGTTCGTGTTCGCCGAACGGCTCGAACACCGCCCAAAACAGCTCGAATTTGAGATTGGCGAACAGTTCGAGTAGAACAACGCTCATCTCTACTGGCAACGTCCCTCGTGTTGGTGTTATGGGGAACTGTTGCCCACCTTCTTTGTGTGGCCAACACACTGCATCTTCCTGCCTGTTGGGGTACTCTGCCTCCCTCCCCCTGTGTGCTGCTGGCCTCGCTCTGCGTGTCCTCCTGCCACATTGTGTCAGTTACTAGATCATCCACCACCTCCTCCTCTTCCACTTGCGCACCACGATCCTCCTCCTCACTTCGTGGCAATTGTGTCTCGTCATCGTCCACCTCTTGCGACAAATTGCCAGCGTCGACTTCCTGTGGCCGTGGCTGTTCAAATATTTGGGCATCGCTACATGGGATCTCCTCTTCCACCACTTCAAGCGGAGCAGGCGAGGGGCACAAATATGGAAATGAACCAGTGAACAGCCCTTCAGAGTGTCCAACTGTGGGATCAGTTGCTGTCTGACGACACTCGGCATGGTGGGAGGAAGGAGCATCAGGTTAAGGAGGAGTATGCGGTTGAGATTCACGGCTACTAAAACTTGACCGTGTGGAAGACAGACCGGAGGTGGTGGTGCCCAGGTAATTGGAAGTATTATCTATTATCCAATTAATAACCTGTTCACACTGATCAGTTCGCAATACTGGTGTTGTAGTGTGCTTCCCTAGTAATTCAGTCAAGAAGTGGGAGCGAGAAGATGTGGCTGTTGGTTGTGGCACATTTTCACCTTGGCCACGGCCCCGTCCTCTACAAGTACCATCACCAGAGCGTCCATTTCCACGTCGATTGCCACGCGCCTTGCCCATTGTAAATGAAGCAAAAAAGCTTACACTCGCACTATCAATAGAAAAAGGGTAATTGAAAGGAGATTAGTACCATGGTAGAGGAAAACTGCAGTTCTATTTCTCACCAGAATCTTTTAAACAGATATATTTGTGTCTGAACAGTGAGCGAGACACTCAATTTTTTTATTTTTTATGTAAAAAAGGCAAACAGGTGGATAATACAGAGATTTGAACCGTGTAACTGCAAAACCACAGTTTTAGTTATCTGGCATGCACCAGTCTCTTTTAAACAGATATATTTGTGTCTTAACAGTCAGGGAGACACTATTACTGTTTTTTTTTTACGGAAAAAATGCCAAAAGCAGGATAATACAGAGATTTGACCCGTGAAACTGCAAAACCACAGTTCTAGTTATCTGGCCTACACCAGACTCTTTTAAACAGATATATTTGTGTCTGAACAGTCAGGGAGGCACTATTACTGTATTTTTTTACGGAAAAAATGCCCAAAGCAGGATAATATAGAGATTTGACCCGTGTAACTGCAAAACAACAGTTCTAGCTATCTGGCTTACACCAGACTCTTTTAAACAGATATATTTGTGTCTGAACAGTCAGGGAGACACTATTACTGTTTTTTTTTACGGAAAAATTTCCAAAAGCAGGATAATACAAAGATTTGAACCGTGGAACTGAAAAACCACAGTTCTAGTTATCTGGCCTACACCAGATTCTTTTAAACAGATATATTTGTGTCTGAACAGTCAGGGAGACACTATTACTGTTTTTTTTTAATGGAAAAATTGCCAAAAGCAGGATAATACAGAGATTTGACTCGTGGAACTGCAAAACCACAGTTGTAATTATCTGGCCTACACCAGACTCTTTTAAACAGATATATTTGTGTCTGAACAGTCATGGAGACACTATTACAGTTTTTTTTCATGAAAAAATTGCCAAAAGCAGGATAATACAGTGATTTGACCCGTGGAACTGCAAAACCACAGTTCTAGTTATCTGGCCTACACCAGACTCTTTTAAACAGATATATTGGTGTCTGAACAGTCACAGACACACTAAATTTTTTGTTTTTTGGGGTGGGGGGATACCAAAAGGTTAATAAGACGCGTATTTGTACAGTCTGACTGAGGAAAACAAAATAAATACAGGATTTAGATGAAAAAAAAAGGATTTTTCCTGGCCCCTGAGACCGGGGGATAAGTCTAGCAATTTGACCAACAGGAGCACACAGGACTGCAATGCAGCGTTTGCTGGTATAACCACTGCATCTCCTATACAGCCTGCCTGCCTGATATCTGGGATGGATATTAGTCCAGAGTTGGACTGTTTGTTTGATTTGGCAGGTTTTAGAGACCCTACACTAACTATTTTGCAGGATAAATCTCTCCCTAGCTCTGCAGCACTGACCCTACACTGTCTGATCCGGAGCGACTGTGTCCAAGATGGCGGCGCCCGGTTTTAAATACTCGAGGTGACGCTGTGCGGCCAGCCAATCACTGTAATGCCCACAAACCACATGGCTGCGGCATTACAGTGACTGGCTGGCAATACCTGCATGTTCATTGGCTCTGTAAAGAGCGCCAAACGTGCAGGGCGGAGACCCGAGCTCCCGTCCGAGTAACCCGGAAATGCTCTGTGCTCGCCGAACATCCCGAGTAGTGAGATGCTCGGGCGAGTACCGAGCAGTGTCGAGCATGCTCGCTCAACACTAGTCTTTATTAGTCTTGGAGAGCACTTAACTAGATAAAAGACATCAGCAGAAGAAAAATGGTAGAACATTTTTATTGAAAACTATTTAGAAAGTTGCTTAATTTTGCATTTGAGAAGTAAATTAACAATAAATAAAGTTCTGTATGAAAATGTACAAAGCTTTTATGGACTACTCAATCAGCAATATTCTCAGAGGTTTTTTTTCTAAGCACGAATGCAATCATTTACTTTCACAAATTATGCAGTTGAGTTAAATCTCAAAAGTAATTAATCCGAAGTGCAATGGTTGGAACTTACGCAAGAAAAAATCACCTCGCTGATGCTTGTTTTTCCCATGACTTTTTTTTAAACCAAAGACATACTCATTACAATCACATTGTAGTGAACACATTTCCAGCAACAACAAATTCAGAGATCCAAGAACTGCATTGTAGGGGTCACTGGGGTTTGTAGGTTACTAATTACCGCCAGTGAGATTTTATAAAAAGTCTCAATGATATGTAATAAGATGTTTTAAAACAAACAGTCCCCTTCTTAAATCATTATAAATCGGGGCAGAAAACTGCTTTTAGAAATCAATTTCACTCTTATTAGAGCAATATTTAAAAGGAGTATCTGACAAAAAAATGCATATTAATTAATAGATCTTGTAATAATAATAATAATATATATACCATCTAATTTGCCATGTCTGACGATACAGATCTTCTACAGTTCATTGTCGACACATGCCACAGCTCCTGGCCATGGGAGGAAACAGAAATAATTTATGAGAAATGACTATATAAATTAAACATCTGCTACTTTCCGTAAGGTAAGAAATTTCACTGTCTGTTTTATCACAGGAGTGACTATTTCTGCAGCATCTCCACCCCTCTGAGCTCATCATAAATCATGTCACAAGGGGCTGGAGAAGCAGCAGAAACACTCGCTCCTGTGAAAAAACAGCCATGGAAATGTGTTTTCTCGCAGAAAGAAGGACCTGTGAGTAGAGATGAGCGTTGTTCTACTCGAACTGTTCGCCAATCTCAAATTCGAGCTGTTTTGGGCGGTGTTCGAGCCGGTCGGCGAACACGAACAATTTGAGAAAAATTCGGCTGTTCGAGGTTATGTTCGATAACTGTTCGTGCACCAAAATCATAACTGGATTTTTTCTCAGTAATGATGAAAATTAATGTTAATACGCAGTTTGAGTGTACAGCGGGGCAGGGGGAGGGGCAGGGGATGGATCTCTGCAGGAACAATGAAGATCTCCATTTTTTTTTCTCTTTCCCGCATTTGCAGTGGGGAGGTGCAATCTGTCAGCCTATCAGCAGCGCACACACGGAGCGAAGTGCTTTTTTTCACACAAGCAAGGGCATGTGTGATTGGCAGTGTATGTCACATGTCCTTGCCCTATAAGACCAAGCCATTTTCCCCGTCGCCACCATTTTCTCACTGCTGCAGCTGCGTGTTAGACGGCACCGCTGTTGCTGTGTGCGCTATACCTTGTTAATTTCAAGCCAATTTTCGCACAAATATACAGATAGCTTGGGAGTAGGGAATAGTTGTGATTGCAGTCCTTTTAAGGACTAGGTTACAGCATTTCCTACGACTTTTATCAGGCAGGTCTGTGCTCTTAAATAGATAGATTGTGGGAGTAAAGACTAATTGTAATTGGAGTCCTTTTCAGGACTAGGTTACATGAGTTCCTATCAGTTTTTGCCAGGCAGGTCTGTGCCAGTGCTGTGCAAGTTTTTTTCACAGCATTTGGCTGAATCTAGCAAAGCTAATTCTTTTTGGCCTATTGCAGAGTGTGTTAGTCAGTGGAGTAGCCTATCTGTGTTGCAAGATATACCACCTGTGTATAGAATACCAATTTTTTTACTGCACCTAGTGAAGTAAAATCTTTAGGGCATAGCATCATTCTATTAGTCCATCTGTACTGACCTCCATCAGGTTGCAAACTGAATATAATTTTTTTCTGCATCTAGCTCTGAAAAAATATTTGGGCTTCTAGCAGTGTGTGGGACTTGGTCTATTAGTCCATCTATACTGACCTCCATCAGGTTGCAAATTAAAAATAATTTTTTTCTTCATTTAGCTCTGAAAAAATATTTGGGCTTCTAGCAGTGTGTGGGACTTGTTCTATTAGTCCTTCTATACTGACCTCCAGCAGGTTGCAAATTGAATATAATTTTTTTCTGCATCTAGCTCTGAAAAAATATTTGGGCTTCTAGCGGTGTGTGGGACTTGGTCTATTAGTCCATCTATACTGACCTCCATCAGGTTGCAAATTAAAAATAATTTTTTTCTGCATCTAGCTCTGAAAAAATATTTGGGCTTCTAGCAGTGTGTGGGACTTGGTCTATTAGTCCATCTATACTGACCTCCATCAGGTTGCAAATTGAATAAAAAAATTTTCTGCATCTAGCTCTGAAAAAATATTTGGGCTTCTAGCGGTGTGTGGGACTTGGTCTATTAGTCCATCTATACTGACCTCCATCAGGTTGCAAATTAAAAATAATTTTTTTCTGCATCTAGCTCTGAAAAAATATTTGGGCTTCTAGCAGTGTGTGGGACTTGGTCTATTAGTCCATCTATACTGACCTCCATCAGGTTGCAAATTAAAAATAATTTTTTTCTTCATTTAGCTCTGAAAAAATATTTGGGCTTCTAGCAGTGTGTGGGACTTGTTCTATTAGTCCTTCTATACTGACGTCCAGCAGGTTGCAAATTGAATATAATTTTTTTCTGCATCTAGCTCTGAAAAAATATTTGGGCTTCTAGCGGTGTGTGGGACTTGGTCTATTAGTCCATCTATACTGACCTCCATCAGGTTGCAAATTAAAAATAATTTTTTTCTGCATCTAACCCAGCCAATAGTTTTGGCCTAATACCACAGTTTGGCCACTCAGCTCTGCTCGGTTACCATCCATTGTTTTTTTGTGCAAACAACTCCAGAGTTGTGAATTAGTTAACCACCAAAATGAGTGGAAAAAGGCCTGCTGCTGGTGGAAAGGGGAATAGGCGTGTTGGGAAGGGGAAAAAAGGTTGTGTCCGTGGGGTAGGTGCAGAAGAAAGACCATCTTCCAGCCAAACTAAAATGTCTACTTCTTTTAGCGGACAATGTGATAAGATCCCTTTCTTACGGCCACGCCAATCGCTACAAATTCCAGATGAGGCACAAAAACAGCAGGTGCTTCAACGGATATCAAGTGCTCCTTTAAGTGGGCTCTCCTCCACATCAACTTCAACATCACAAATACTCCAGTCCTCAAAGGTGTCACCCAAATCGCACTTGCTTCCTCACAGCTCCCAAATCTCCAGCTGCCCGTCTGAGTATGAGGTAGAACAGATGGTTGAGTCTGCAGAGCTGTTTACTCATACTATAGCCTGGGAATCAGAGGTCGACTCCAGCGCTTCTGTGAATCCAGACGAGGAAATGATCTGCACTGATGCCCAGAATCTTTATGAGTCGGATCCAGGACCAGACGCAGAAGGTTCTGACCATAATGTAGACCCTCATTCCCAAACTGTAACTCCTGTTGGTGGAGACAATGAGGAAGACGATGATAAGACTCAAATACCTGATTGGAGCGACAACTTTAGTTTTTTGTCAGGGCAGGAACAGGTTGGCTCTGAGGACGACGGGTGTGATAACGCACAGGGTGATGATGATGAGGTCGGAGATCCCACTTACTGTCAACCCACAGTCAGCCAAGAGATGAGGTCAGCAGAGGAGGTGGAGGAAGATGCTAGTGACGACGAGGTCAGGTTGCGCCTTCCTGGACAGAGACGTAGTACTGGAAGCACGTCAACAACTGCATCCTCAAACACAACTCTGCCTCTCACCACAAGTCGTGGTGGCTCTTCAGGTCGCATGGGTGCTAAGCCTTGCATAGCCTGGGCATTTTTTCAGATCGATAAAGATGACCCAACTCGTGTTATCTGTAACATTTGTCAGCAAAAGCTAAGTAGAGGCCAAAAAATACATAGTTTGAGTACTTCATGCATGAACCGGCACATGGACATGAAGCATAAGTTGCAGTGGGAAGCTCAGTGTGCTACAATGCGGTCTAGCCGGCCGGGCCAACCACCGTCTGCCATATCTT
Source organism: Phyllobates terribilis (assembly GCF_046119375.1). Classification (NCBI taxonomy): domain Eukaryota; kingdom Metazoa; phylum Chordata; class Amphibia; order Anura; family Dendrobatidae; genus Phyllobates; species Phyllobates terribilis. Next base: position 452,754,093 of record NW_027362763.1, on the reverse strand, counting down.
GTGCATCCGCGGCCTCTTCATCCTCTGTGACTGGGGGGACAGCAGTCACACCTGTTTTGGGGCGCAGACCTGCCACCTCTTTACCCGCAACAGCCAGCGTGATTGGCAGGTCATCATTTTCTTTGGAGGTGGTAACACCAGCTGGTCTTGAGCGCTGTCCGACATCGATAGCACCACCTTTGGATCAAGGCAACCTAACATGTCCGCCTGCATCTTCCTCACAGACCGGCAGTTTGCCGGGGACACCCTTATCAACCCCGTCTAAGCACAATAGCCAGCCCTCGGTCCCTCAGATGTGGACAAGTAAAAGAAAATTTCCTCCTAGCCATGAGAAAGCTAAGAGGTTGAATTTCACCATCTGCAAGCTCTTGGCTACAGAAATGCTGCCTTTCCGCCTGGTGGACACAGAGGATTTTCGAGACCTTATGTCCGTCGCAGTGCCCCAGTACCAGATGCCCAGTCGGCACTACTTCTCAAAGAAAGGTGTGCCTGCGCTCCACCAGCATGTCGCACACAACATCACCGCTTCTTTGAGAAACTCTGTGTGTGACAGGGTGCATTTCACCACAGACACTTGGACGAGTAGGCATGGACAGGGGCGTTACATGTCGCTGACTGGGCACTGGGTAACTATGGTGACAGCAGGACAAGGGGCTGCTGTCCAAGTTTTGCCGTCCCCACGAGTTGTGCGTCAATCCTCTTTATGTCATTTTTCCTCCACTGCTTCTGCCTCCTCAACCTCCTCTCGGTCTTCCACCTGCACCCAAAGCCTGTCTGGTCATGCCACAAGCTTTCTAACTGCGCAGAAGGGATCCTGCACACCTCCTTACTATGCTGGCAGTAGGGCTCAACGTCATCAGGCGGTTTTTACATTGAAATGTCTGGGAAATGTGAGTCACACAGCTGAGGAGTTGTGGTCAGCTCTGGAGAACCAATTTCATGAATGGTTGTCTCCACTGGACCTGAAACCAGGGAAGGCCGTGTGCGACAATGCTGCAAACCTGGGTGCGGCCCTTCGCCGGGGCAATGTCACACACGTGCCTTGTATGGCTCACGTGTTGAACCTGGTTGTCCAGCAATTTTTAGCCCACTATCCCAGACTAGATGGCCTTCTGCAGAGGGCACGGTCGCTGTGTGCTCACTTCCGCCGTTCGCATCCCGCAGCTCAGCGACTTACATCTCTACAGAAGTCGTTGGGCCTGCCACTTCACCGGCTAAAATGCGATGTGCCTACCCGGTGGAATTCAACTCTGCACATGTTGCAGCGACTGTGGCAGCACCGACAAGCCCTGGTGCAATACGTTCTGACGTATAGCCTGGGCCAACGAGATTCAGAGGTGGGGCAAATCACGCTGGAGGAGTGGTCTCAGATCAGGGACCTATGCACCCTTCTGCACAGTTTTGAAATGGCGACGAAGATGTTTAGTGCTGACGATGCCATTATCAGCATGACTATTCCGGTGATTTACATGCTGGAGCACATGTTAAACAGAATTCGGAGTCAGGTGGTGGCACAAGAGGAGGTGGAGGAAGTAGAGGAGGAGGAGTTGTATGCGGAAGGGCTAACATCTGCAAGGTCCAGACGGTCGGCAGCACCAGGGCGGCAGGCATGTGAGGGTGGGGGAGATGATTTTACCAGGGCGCATGGTAGCAGCCAAACTAGTGAGGAAGGTGCAGGAGCCCAGGAAGAAGTGGAGGACGAACTGATGGAAGACTCATCAGATGAGGGAGACCTTGATCACATTTCTGTTGTGCGAGGTTGGGGGGAGAGGACAGAGGAAGGAAGCATGATTGTTACCTCGCCACCAACACAACAGGGACTTGGTGCTCCTGGATGCGCAACACACATGAGTGCCTTCTTGCTGCACTACCTGCAACATGACCTTCGAATTGTGAGAATTAGAAATAATCCTGACTACTGGGTTGCCACACTGTTAGATCCCCGGTACAAAAGTAAATTTGCAGAAATTATTCCTGCCATAGAAAGGGATGCACGCATGCAGGAGTATCAGCAGAGACTGTTGCAGAATCTTACATGTGCTTTTCCACAAAATACCAGTGGTGCACGTAGTGAATCTCACAGTTCCAACTTGCCAACCGTGGGACCGTCAAGTGTTCAGCACTCAAACCGTAACAGAACCACAGTATCTGCTGGTAACATCAATTTTGCGGAATCATTTCACCACTTTTTTAGCCCATCCTTTGCAAGGCCACAGGAGACAAGAAGTCTGACACATAGTCAACGCCTAGAGACGATGGTACAGGAGTATCTCCAAGTATACATTGAAGCCACGACTGTGTCACTGGACCCTTGCTCTTTTTGGGCTTCCAATCTGGATAAATGGCCGGAGCTAGCCACTTACGCCTTGGAGATCTTGTCATGCCCCGCAGCCAGCGTTCTGTCTGAACGTGTGTTCAGCGCTGCTGGTGGTGTGCTGACAGATAAGCGCACGCGGCTCTCCACTGATAATGTAGACAGACTCACGTTCATAAAGATGAACAAATCATGGATCCGAAACGACTTTTCTACCCCTGTGTCATCCTGGGGAGAGTAAAAGCTTGATGATTGGTTAAAATCACCCTACCAACCGTTTTAAGCTTTCAAATTACTAATCATGTTTATCTGTATCTTGACTGGAAAATAATTTGGGCTTTGTAGCAGTGTGCAGCACTGATCCTATTAGGCCATCTATAATAAGCTTCACCAGATTTAAAATTAAAAATAATTTTTAGCTGCATCTAGCCCGGAAAATAATTTTGGGGCTCCGAGATGCGCAAGACACATAAGTGCCTTCTTGCTGCACTACCTGCAGCATGACCCTCATATTGTCAGAATTCGAAGTAATCATGACTACTGGGTTGCCACACTCTTAGATCCCCCAAACTTTTCGATCAACCTTTTCATTTTAATAAAGACCAAAAAAATGGTCATTTTTGAAATTATAAGCATTAGCAGGTTGTTAGAAACTGAAATCAAACAGTTTTCAACTCAAAACTTTATTCTAGGTGATGTTACATTTTCACATAGGACCCCTTGTTCGAAAGGAGCTTCTGAACTCTCTCGTCCATTGAATTTGTCAGGTTTTGGATGGTTTCTGCTTCAATTGTTTTGCATGAGGACAGAATACCCTCCCAGAGCTGTTGCTTAGATGTGAACTGCCTCCCGCCATCATAGACACTCCTTTTAATGATGCTCCAAAGGTTCTGAATGGGGTAGAGGTCAGGGGAGCATGGGGGTCACACCATAAGTTTGTCCCCTTTTATGCCCATATCAGCCAGAGATGCAGATGTTTTATGTGCAGCATGAGATGGTGCATTATCATGCAGAAAAATGATCTTGCTGTGAAATACACGGTTCTTCTTCTTGAACCATGGCAGGAAGTGCTGTTTGAGAAAATCCACATACATTATGGAGTTCATCTTTAGCGCCTTCAGGGATCCTAAAGGGGCCGACAATCTCTCTCCCCATGATTCCAGCCCAAAACATTACTCCACCTCCTCCTTGTTGGCGCTGTAGCCGTGTTTGCGTGGGGTGTCCATCAACCAGCCATCCTCCACTCCATTCATCTGGACCATCGAGCGCTGCACGGCACTCATCCGTGAACAAAACAGTTTTGAAATCAGTCTTCATGTAATGTTTGGCCCACTGGAGCCGTTTCTGCTTGTGTGAAGTGGATAGAGGAGGTCGACAGGATGGCGTATGCACAGCTGCAAACCTCTGAAGGACCCTGCATCTTGTTGTTCGGGGGACGTTGGAGGCACAAGCAGCTTCAAAAACTTGTCTGCTGCTATGAGAAGGCTTTTTTGCCGCTGCTCTTTCAACCTGACGTAATTGCCTGTAGGAAAGAGTCCTCAATTTGCCCTTATCAGCACGCACGCGTGTGTACTGTGAATCAGCTACATACTTCTTGATTGCCAAGACACTTCATCCTGATCATCGCACAATGTTGATTGTAGTCATGCCTTGACCTAAACACTCCACAATTTGTTGCTTCTCAGCAGCCGACACATCCTTTTTCTTTCCCATTTTGGCAGAAAATGTAGGCTGCTTAATAATGTGAGAGAGCCTTCTTAAGTAGTCTTGCCTTTCATTGGACACACCTGCCAAACTAATTAGCACAGGTGTCTGCAATTGCTTACAGTGATATAAAGAGCCCTGACACACATCACCATCAATGAGTTTAACTGACAAACAAACAAATTCTTCCCTTATCACTCCTAAACACTTTTTGCATAATAATTTGGAACGCGGTGTACATGTGCTTTTCCACAAAACACCAGTGGTTCACGTAGTGAATCTTACAGTTCTAACTTGCCAACCGTGGTCTGTATGGAATTGTTCAATAAAGGGCCCAAAATTAAGATAACATAGATGGGAGAGGTCTCTATGAATAGGAATTCCTAAGTATTTGATACCCTGTGAGGGCCAGGCAAAGGGAAAGTTGGACTGGATGGAATCCTATATGGATTTAGGGAGGGAGACATCGAGGGCCTCAGACTTTGCTGCATTGATTTTAAAATTTTACCATGTAACAAAGTGATCTATTTCAGCCATAACAGCAGGGATGGATATATGTGATTGAGTGATATATACTAGGACATCATCAGCAAATAGAGAGCACTTGTACTCGGTGCCTCCCACCTCAATCCACCTAATATTGGGGTTATGGCGAATTGATGAGAGCAGGTGCTCCGTCACTAGGATGTATAAGAGAGGGGACAGAGGACATCCCTGCCTTGTCCCATTGGTGATTGTGAAAGGTGATGAAAATGTTCTGACGCACCCCCTGGGCCTTGGGACACCCGGAGCCGGACCCCTTTTGGTGGATGCTGGTGGTTGTAGTCTTTGTGGCGGCGATCCGGTTCCGTGGCTCAGGGCGGTCAAACCAGTGGCGGAACTATTTATGTGGTTTTGATGTTTAAATGTCCGACTACGCCACCCGTGGATTGCGGTCAGAGTGAACCGCCGCTACAGGGCAGACCGCTAAGGCTGGTGTTGTGGGTGCAGCAGAGCGTAGCATAACTCCCCACGGGAGGAGTATAGCCTCAGGGCAGTGTATGCGGAGGATGGGGGTGATGGTGCAGGGCAGCAGCAGTAACGACACGGAGTCAGTGATGCAGTTCAGGGCCTTTACTCACAGTTCTTATTATCCAGACCACGTCTGCAGGTAACGGCTGCCCACGTCGTACTGTGCTCACCAGGTGAGGGGCTCAGACAACTCCCAGATAACTTTGGAGCGCTTCACAGGACCCCCTTTGTGTGTCCTTTGTCTGGCATTTCTTACCAACACTTCTGTCCGGCTGCCTCGGGCCTCCTCTTGGTAAACTTGGCGCCAGTTTCCCTGACCCTATGTGGTGCCTTCCTAGTGGGTGGAGCAAGGGGCTGCGCCACATAAAATGTCAGAGCCTCCGGTTTCTAGCTGAGGGTCGTTTCCTGCCTCCACTAGTTCGGGGACCGGTCTCCCCCTTTGGCCTGACCCCTCCACGCAGGTGGATTCGGGCGTGCGGTGGCGACTCGCCCGTCCGCACCCCTGGGATCCCTTCATTCCTCGTTCCTGGAGCCTTCTCCGCTCCTCTTCCTTCCTTCTCCCTCTTGCAGGCCTGGGCCTCTGTTACTAGGCCCGCCTCCGGAGCAGAGCTCATGCAGAGCCCCTGCTCCCTGCCACTTCTGCTCAGACTTCTCTGCACTGAACTAAGATGGTGCCCACCTTTTATACTCCCTTCTCAATGCACCCAGGAACTGCTTCCTCCCTGCTCCTGCACTGCAGGGTTCCCCTTCCTCAGTGTTCCCTCCCCCCACTCCAGCCAGGGACAGGGACTGTCGTGCCCATCTCAGGGGCATATTGGTCGCCCTGCCCCACGGCAATGTGGTGTAATGCATGCAGGTGTCGGGTCCTGATCCACACTCCATCCTTATCTGAGAGTGAGATATCACACCTCTGGGTGAGGTGCAATACGTCTGTAGCAACCGAGCCCTCGGTGATACAGTTCCATTTATCTTCAGCCTAGGTGACGTATTGTGATACAGGGCCGTGATTTTGTCTATAAAAGGGTCCCCTAGACCCCTACCCCAAGCTTTTTAAGAGAATCATATATGGCGTGCCAGGAGACTCTATGGAATGCTTTCTCAGCATCCAACGAGAGTATCTACTTACAAATTTTTAACTGCATCTAGCCCAGGAAATACTTTGTGCCTAGTAGCAGTGTCTGCTAGTCAGCGGATTATCCCGGCTGTTAAGCAAGCTGCACCACCTGTAGTTTGGACACTTAATTTTTTCAAAGGAAATGCTTCGGGACCACGGGATACTCAGTGAAGAGCATCAGGAGGCACCCCAAGGCATAGGGGCTGGGACTGGCACTAGGATGCCTTGCGGTGGACAGCCGAGCTCGATCCTTATAAAAGCTTTTTAACTGCAGCAGCTTTAGTGGACGCTACTGGAGCTGGAATTACGCGGCTGCTGGCATGAGACTTGCCCTCCAATAGATCCTTGTAAATGGATTTAAAGTGTATTCATTCAAATTAGAGGGACAATTTAAATTAAAAAGCTTAGAGCTGCCTCCACCACAGGGGGGCTCTCTCGACCCACCAGCGGACAGGCACCAGTATTGGGAGAGGGGGGCTGGCCGTCAGGGTTCACCGCGGCTCTGGCACAAACCCGGCGACACGGAGGTGGCACGGGCAGGAGCGGACTGGCCGTCTCGGCTTCTCACTTTTTGGATTTTAGAAGGGCATGACATGCCTATATCTGTGTCTCCCCCTCCTTTTACTCCTCCACCTCTTTTCTTTTCGCATGACTATATGTACTTGTCACTTTTCCATGTGTTAGTTGTGTCTTCTGAGCAGTTTGTCAGCTTTTGGACACCTTTGAAGGTGTTTTCTATGTGTTTCTATGTGTTTTTGTTTGCCTGCCATTGGTTTTAACGGTGTTCGAAGGTGTTCGACGAACTGTTCGGCGAACACACGGGTGTTCGACGAACCGAACCGAACTCGAACACTACGGGGGTGGCTCAACACTACCTGTGAGCCCATGCTGTGTCATCTGTATATGCTCTATTGCTTCCTTCCCTGGCCAGGAGCTGTTGTATGTTCCAACAATGAATTGAAGCAGCTCTACATGGTCAAACACAGCAAATAAGTCAGTACTTTGCAGGGACACATTCAATTGTGGAATTTATTATTTTTACAAGATCTATTAATTCAAATTCACTTTGTTCATGGGACAACCCTTTTAAAGTAGTCAGCCTTTCAAAGGGCAATTGTATTTTCAGTACTAATTCAAAGGTGATAGCCTAACAATCAATCATTTTGTGTTGGCAAGGTTTATTTTTTAACCATTCGTGCATACGACTAGAAAAATAAATGTAAAAATAAATAATATAAAATACATTTTTCTATTGCTTTATGAAGTTTAAGTATCGCTTGTAATTCTGTCTGTTTTTGACTGATCTATTACTGGCATTGCCTAGCCTCATTTAAATAAATATAAGGAGCACAGTAAAAATTAAAAATGTTCACAATGCACTTGCAAATCTGTTTTCTAATACTTTCCAATGTCTCTTACTGTAGAAATTTCAAGCTAAATAAATGTAATTATAGAATAGCAAATGTTAAATAATGTTACTTTTGCGCAAAAAACCCCAAATGAATCATTAATATATATCACGCAAGGTGTGGGAAAGACTTAGTGAAACACAAAGGGAAGAGGGAAAGGGAGCCCCGACTCTAGGGAAAGGGGGGAAGTGGAGACCTCCTAGGTTGATCTAGCGTCAACCTGTCTCCTCTAACGTCCCTGTATTGGCTCTTCACCAATCGCTGCACACGTGCCTCGCCCTATCTTTCCCTGGCATATGACTAAGGGTAGGGAAGGGAGGAGATAAGCGCTAGTCGATCTCCACTAAACACTATATACAACAGGAGTGGACAAACAGGGCGAAATTGCTTAGTTTTAGACAAACTCCAGGCAAATGCCCACACGTCCTCAAGCTCCAGAGAGGACAAAGTACTGCTGTTGCTAAAGCTTTCACAGGTAGTAATGAATATCGCCAGCACCTCCCTCTGAAACACAGCAGGTACTTATACACCCAGGCAGGGTGTTAATTAGCCAGAGGTAGCCGCTGAGTCCTAGAGACAGCCTCTAAGAAGATGTCTGTAATGCCAAATACAGAGATCTCCTGCAACAAACTGCAGGGCGACTGTCTGTCACCTCTGACACACCCGTAACAGTGCCCCCTCCTCTACGAGTGGCCTCTGGACACTCAGGACTGGGTTTCCCAGGATAAGAGGTTTGGAATGAGCGAACCAACCTGGGAGCGTTCACCTCTGATGCTGAAACCCATATCCTCTCCTCTGGACCATAACCTTTCCAGTGCACCAAGTATTGTGAAGAATTATGTTGGAGACGAGAATCTACAATCCTAGAAATCAGGAACTCCAGATTAACATCAACCATAACAAGGGTACAGGGGGCGGTGGTAGAAGTGAGGGCTCAAGAGGTTTTACATACTTCTTGAGTAAGGACCTGTGGAACATGTTGTGAACCTTAACTGGGTCCCCCGATTTGACACCACATCAGAGGGAACCCCGTGAAGCTTCACAATCTTATTTATGAACACCTGAGCAAGTGTCTTGGCATTTGGAAGTGCAGACAATGCAACGAAGTGAACCATTTTACTGTACCTATCTACTACCACCAAAACCACCATTTTGCCTGCAGAAACCAGTAGGTCAGTAATAAAATCCATGGACAAGTGTGTCCATTGTCTACTAGAGATAGGTAGCAGAATAAGAGTACCAGACGGGGTATGCAAAACCTTAGAAAGTTCGCAAATACTACAAGCAGCTACGTGTTCAATCACATCCCGATGCAACCCCGGCCACTAAAAACGACTAAATAGGAGGTCTGCGGTTGCCTTACCACCTGGATGCCCCGCAATCACAGAGTTATGAGGTTCCTTAATTACTTTGCTGCGCAGATTAGATGGTACAAATAACCTTCCTGAAGGGCAGGAGACAGGGGCCTTCCCTGAGCCTCCAACACCTCACCCTCCAGTTCAGGTAACAGTGCCAAAATAACCACTTCTTTCTGCAATATTGGGGTACGGTTCTCATGGTCACCACCACCAGGGAAGCTCTGGGACAAAGCATCAGCCTTGACATTTTTGACTCCTGGACGAAAAGTGACAACAAAATTGAAGCTAGTAAAAAACAGGGACTATCTGGCTTGCCTAGGGTTGAGACGTTTAGCGGACTGCAGATATGACAGGTTCTTATGGTCAGTAATAACAGTAATAGGATGGACAGCCCTCTTCAATCAATGTTGCCACTCCTCGAACGCTAGTTTGATCGCCAAAAGTTCCCTATTACCCACGTCATAATTTCTCTCAGCCGAAGACAATTTTTAGAAAAGAAAGCGCATGGACGCCATTTACCAGGGGACCGACCCTGAGACAACACAGCTCCAACCCCGACATCCGACGCATCAACCTCCACAATAAAGGGTAAAGGGTTGGGAAACATCGGGTTGACTGACTATAGGTGCAGTGGCAAAATGATTCTTTAAGGAAGAAAAAGCCTGGAGGGAAGCATCCGACCATTTTGAAAAATCAGACCCCTTCTTAGTCATCTCAATAAGGGGTTTCACATTAACAGAGTAATTTTGGTTGAATTTCTGGTAAAAATTAGTAAAGCCCAGAAAATGTTGCAGAGCCTTCAGTTTCTCGGGATGTTTCCCATCAAGGACTGCACGGATCTTGACAACAAGTACCCCAAAAACTTCACTTCCTGTAAAGCAAAAACACATTTTTCCAGTTTGGCATATAGTTTATTATCCCTTAATATCTTGAGCACCTGCTTAATATTCCCCCGATGAGTCTCAAAATCAGGTGAGTAAACCAAAATATCGTCCAGATAGACCACCACAAACCTCCCCACCAAATGATGGAAAATATCATTTATGAAATGCTAGAATACCATAGGTGCGTTGGTAAAACCAAAAGGCATAACCAGACTCTCAAAATGTCCTTCCGAGATATTGAACGCTGTTTTCCATTCGTCCACTTCTCTGATTCTAACTAGTGATGAGTGAACGTGCTCGCCACTGCTTGGTACTCACCCGAGCATCAAGGTGCTCGACAAGCTCAGCGCTCGGCAAGTATTTTTGGGTTGCTCGGGCGGGAACTTGCGTCCCCTCCCTGTGTGTTTGGCACTCTTTAGAGAGCCAATGAACATGCAGGGATTGCCTGCCACGCAATGTAATGCCGTAGCCATGTTGGTTGTGGCATTACAGTGACTGGCTGGCTGCACAGCATCATCAGGTCTATATAAGACCTGGTGCCGCTATGCTCGTCACAGTCTACCCCAGAACCAGGCAGAGTAGGGAGAGGTGCTGCTGAGTCAGCTTGTTTATAGTTAGTATAGGTATTCCACAACATAAATATATATCCATCTGAACGAACAGTCCTTCTGAGGACTAATCCAGCTGCATATATTAAGTGGTAATAGTAGGAGTTAGACAGGGAGGCAGGGATGTGGGACAGACTGCAGTGCATATAGTGCAAGAGGGTCCATTGAACGTCCTGTTAGTATAGGTAATTCACAACATATATATATATCCACCCATGATCTTTAAATTACTCAGAACACCCTGCCATACCGAGGAGAGCGACAAAGCAAACTGTTCTACCTCAGGAACTCCTGAAGCTCCTCCCCCACTAAAGGTACCAAACTGTGGGTGATAACTATATGCACCAAAGAACTGTGACCTGCCAGTGGATTCTTGACAATTGTAACATCCCTGGCGGCGTGCTGGCATTGCTTACCACCTCCCAGCATGCAAGACCGCCATCTTACTTATCAGTCCAGGCTGCACACTTTGCTCCAATACCTGCTGTGTGCATGTCTCTTGTCTGATTGCTTAGGGCGGTGGCGCGGTTACTGCCTGATTCTTATAGTTACTGTGTGCGCACTCCTAATGCGTCCCCAGCCTATTGTTGTGAGTCACTGAATACTTAAACCCCCTCCACCCAGTAGGAGGTGCCTGAGCAACACTTTCTTTCAGTGTGTTCTGTGCAATTGAGTTGCCAGGTCCTGTCCTGTATCTTGTCTGTTTCCGCCACCCTGGGGGCTAAGTGCCCAGGCCCGTTACCTGTATCTGTGACTTCTAGTCTGTTCTGCCACCCTGGGGGCTGTATGCCCAGGCCCGTTACCTGTATCTGTGACTTCTAGTCTGTTCTGCCACCCTGGGGGCTGTATACCCAGTCCCGTTACCTGTATCTGTGACTTCTAGTCTGTTTCTGCCACCCTGGGGGCTGAGTTCCCAGGCTCGTTCCTGTGTCTTGTTCCTGGTTCAGTTCCTGTCTGAACAGTGTCCTAGCCTGTTAACTGTTTGTCTCTATGTTCGTATCTTCCCTTTTCCTGCAGTGTCTGAACCTGCACCTAACTCCAACTCGTTGTCTCTGTACTTCTGTTTGTGAGTTTAATGTCCACTCGCTACTTCATTGTAAGTACCTTGTGTATATCTGCTCTGCTTGTCTAACGCACCTGCGGTTTTGCTCTGCTCTGTTTGTCTACCGCACCTGCGGGTTTTGCTCTGCTTGTCTACCGCACCTGCGGATTTTGCTCTGCTCTGCTTGTCTACCGCACCTGTGGTTTTGCTCTGCTTGTCTACCGCACCTGCGGATTTTGCTCTGCTCTGCTTGTCTACCGCACCTGCGGGTTTTGCTCTGCTCTGCTTGTCTACCGCACCTGCGGGTTTTGCTCTGCTCTGCTTGTCTACCGCACCTGCGGGTTTTGCTCTGCTTTGCTTGTCTACCGCGTCTGTGGGTTTTGCTCTGCTCTGCTTGTCTACCGCACCTGCGGGTTTTGCTCTGCTCTGCTTGTCTACCGCACCTGCGGATTTTGCTCTGCTCTGCTTGTCTACCACACTTGCAACTCTGTTCTTGTACTGGTCCCTATCCTGCCTGCGTTCCTACCTGCCAGTACCCACCAGTCTGTATACCAGCCGTGCCTGCCAGTACCCACCTGTCTGCATACCAGCTGTGCCTGCCAGTACCCACCTGTGTGCATACCAGCTGTGCCTGCCAGTACCCACCTGTCAGTATGCCAGCCTAACCTGCCTGTTCCTGCATTCCCCGGTGTGGATCAACAGCTGTGACCGGGGTATGACCTGGAGTAGCACCTGGTCCCTATGCTCGGTTCCTCCCTGGTTCACAGAGTCGACTGATCCGCCGTGCGACCTTGGTCAGACCGAGTTTATACTTAGTCACGCCCCTCCAGGCACTCCTGGGTTCAGGGTCCAGTGGGATCACTAATCATGCTCATGCCAGTCAGTCCGGGCGTGTGCACAACAACAATGATTATTAATGGCAAATTATGCCAGTGGTAAGTGCGATGCCCAATCCTCCTGATTTTTGGAGACGAAACACCTGAGGTAGGTCTCCAAGTTCTGATTGACACGCTCGGTCTAGGGGGGAAAATGATAATATATGGCACTCTTGCAGTAACTGATTCAGGTGCACAAGAAGGGTATCCAACCCATATATCATATAGAGCAGAAAAACTTGGCACTCTTTGAAAATAAGTTATTTGCTTTCATATAGTGTTAAACGTTTTCGGTCCTGATACAGACCTTCATCAGAACTGAATGTTTAGGTATGGAACCTCCAGAAAAACGCGCTTGTGTGTGCGACCGACGTCGCTTGAGGAGAGCACGCTTGGTCTGACCATTCGACTGAGGGTGGAAGGAAGAGGAAAAGAACAGCTGCACCCCCAGTCGAGAACAAAATGCCTTCCAGAATTTGGAAACAAACTGGGTCCCCTGATCTGACACCACATCGGAGGGAACCCCATGAAGCTTCACGATCTTATTTATAAACACCTGAGCAAGTGTCTTGGCATTTGGAATTGTAGACAATGCGATGAAGTGAATCATTTTACTGAACCTATCTACTACCACCAAAACCACTGTTTTGCCTGCAGAAACCGGTAGGTCAGTAATAAAATCCATGGAAAAGTGTGTCCATGGCCTAGTAGGGTACTCGCCCGAGCATCACGGTGCTCGGCGCTCAGCGAGTATTTCCGGGTTGCTCGGGCGGGAACCCAGGTCTCCTCCATGCATGTTTGATGCTCTTTAGAGAGCCAATGAACATGCAGGGATTGCCTGCCACACACTGTAATGCCGTAGCCATGTTGGTTGTGGCATTACAGTGATTGGCTCGCCGCACAGCATCATCAGGTCTATATAAGACCTGGCGCCGCTATGATCGTCACAGTCTACCCCACACCAGGCAGAGTTGGGAGAGGTGCTGCTGAGTCAGGGAGAGATTTTCTTGTTTATAGTTAGTATAGGTACTCCACAACATATATATATATATATATATATATATATATATATATACAGTTAGGTCCATATATATTTGGACAGAGTCAACATTTTTCTAATTTTGGTTCTAGACATTACCACAATGAATTTTAAACAAAACAATTCAGATGCAGTTGAAGTTCAGACTTTCAGCTTTCATTTGAGGGTATACACACTAAAATTAGATGAAGGGTCCAAAAGTAGGTGGACAGAATGTGTAATAAGGTTATGAAGGGGGAGATTTATCAAACATAGTGTAAAGTGATTATGTGGAGTGATGAAGCTACTTTCAAATTATCCAGCCATATTAACAGACATAATTGTATTTACTGGTATAATGAGAACATGCATTTAACATTAGAGCAACAACTAAATGAGCCTGGTGTCAATGTTTGGGGTGGTATTTCAAGTTTTGGTGTTTTAGGACCAATATTTTTTGATGAAACAGTCACAGTAGATAAGTATCTCGAAATTCTAATGAATCAAGTTTTTCCCCATTTACAGCAGCAGCCTAATTTAAATGACTTTTATTTCCAACAAGATGGGGCCCCTCCACATTATTCAAGAGTAGTCCGCGAGTATCTTGATGAAACATTTCCTAATAAATGGATTGGCCAAAGAGGCCCATTTGATTGGCCGGCACGTTCACCAGACTTGACCCTAATGGATTTTTTCTTTTGGGGAGTACTCAAGGACAAAGTTTATAGTCGAAAACAAAAAAGTGTCAGTGATTTGAAAAATTACATAAGAGATGCATTTCAAGAAATTAATACCCAAAGAGACTTGTGCAAAAAAGTTTGTCGAAGTGTAAGAGGCAGACTTCAAAGCTGTGCAAATTGTAATGGAAAACAGTTTGAGCACCTGCGTTGATAAAATTTAAGGGCTTTTGCTTTATTGTACAGAAAAAATGTAATTGTCAGTGTTGTGCTTGTGTTAGTAAATATAATTTTATATATAAATCAAAACAAATGTTATTATTTTCTGGCCACCTACTTTTGGACCACCCTGTATATATATATATATATATATATATATATATATATATATATATATATATAAAAAGAAAGCGCAGCAGCACTCCATTATGGCCAAGATACATAAAGACAATAAAACCATTTGATTTAAACTGTGTTATTACTCAATGAGCTTTACTTACAAAAAATGGAGGTTCTTAGCGCATAAATTGGCCAATGTATCTTGGCCATAATGGAGTGCTGCTGCGCTTTCTTTATATATATCTTATGCAGTTTCTGCAGCTTGCACCTGTTCACATTTAGGATGTGCTGGTCAGTTCTTTATATATATACAGTACAGACCAAAAGTTTGGACACACCTTCTCATTTAAAGATTTTTCTGTATTTTCAGGACTTTGAAAATTGTACATTCACACTGAAGGCATCAAAACTATGAATTAGCACATGTGGAATTATATACTTAACAAAAAAGTGTGAAACAACTGAAAATATGTCTTATAATCTAGGTTCTTCAAAGTAGCCACCTTTTGGTTTGATGACTGCTTTGCACACTCTTGGCATTCTCTTGATGAGCTTCAAGAGGTAGTCACCGGAAATGTTTTTCACTTCACAGGTGTGCCCTGTCAGGTTTAATAAGTGGGATTTCTTGCCTTATAAATGGGGTTGGGACCATCAGTTGTGTTGTGCAGAAGTCTTGTGGATACACAGCTGATAGTACTACTGAATAGACTGTTTGAATTTGTGTCATGGCAAGAAAAAAGCAGCTAAGTAAAGAAAAACGAGTGTCCATCATTACTTTAAGAAATGAAGGTCAGTCAGTGCGAAAAATTGGGAAAACTTTGAAAGTGTCCCCAAGTGCAGTTGCAAAAACCATCAAGCGCTACAAAGAAACTGGCTCACATGAGGACCGCCCCAGGAAAGAAAGACCAAGAGTCACCTCTGCTTCTGAGGATAAGTTTATCCAAATCACCAGCCTCAGAAATTGCAGGTTAACAGCAGCTCAGATTAGAGACCAGGTCAATGCCACACAGAGTTCTAGCACCAGACACATCTCTTCAACAACTGTTAAGAGGAGACTTTGTGCAGCAGGCCTTCATGGTAAATTAGCTGCTAGGAAACCACTGCTGAGGACAGGCAACAAGTAGAAGAGACTAGTTTGGGCTAAAGAACACAAAGAATGGACATTAGACCAGTGGAAATCTGTGCTTTGGTCTGATGAGTCCAAATTTGAGATCTTTGGTTTCAACCACCGTGTCTTTGTGCGACGCAGAAAAGGTGAACGGATGGACTCTACATGCCTGGTTCCCACCGTGAAGCATGGAGGAGGAGGTGTGATGGTGTGGGGGGCTTTGCTGGTGACACTGTTGGGGATTTATTCAAAATTGAAGGCATACTGAACCAGCATGGCTATCACAGCATCTTGCAGCGGCAAGCTATTCCATCCGGTTTGCGTTTAGTTGGACCATCATTTATTTTTCAACAGGACAATGACCCCAAACACACCTCCAGGCTGTGTAAGGGCTATTTGACCAAGAAGGAGAGTGATGGGGTGCTACGCCAGATGACCTGGCCTCCACAGTCACCAGACCTGAACCCAATCGAGATGGTTTGGGGTGAGCTGGACCGCAGAATAAAGGCAAAAGGGCCAACAAGTGCTAAGCATCTCTGGGAACTCCTTCAAGATTGTTGGAAGACCATATCCAATGACTACCTCTTGAAGCTTATCAAGAGAATGCCAAGAGTGTGCAAAGCAGTCATCAAAGCAAAAGGTGGCTACTTTGAAGAACCTAGAATATAAGACATATTTTCAGTTGTTTCACACTTTTTTGCTAAGCATATAATTCCACATGTGTTAATTCATAGTTTTGATGCCTTCAGTGTGAATGTACAATTTTCATAGTCATGAAAATACAGAAAAATCTTTAAATGGGAAGCTGTGTCCAAACTTTTGGTCTGTACTGTATATATATATATATATATATATATATATATATGTATATATATATATATATCCATCTGAACTAACAGTCCTTCTGAGGACTAATCCAAATGCATATATTCAGTGGTGATAGCAGGAGTTAGGCAGGGAGGCAGGGTATGTGGCATACTGCAGTGCATATAGTGCAAGAGGGTCCATTGAACGTCCTGTTAGTATAGGTATTCCACAACATATATATATATATATATTCATCTGAACTAACAGTCCTTCTGAAGACTAATCCAGCTGCATATAATCAGTGATAGCCAGGAGTTAGGCAGGCAGACAGTGTATGCGGCAGACTGCAGAAGGTTCTTTGAACATCCTGTCTGCTGCTGCTGTAATAATTACAGATATTTGTAGACATAGCTTCAGATTTCAGGGCCCAGGGCATTTTTTTTATCTTAATCCTGGTTATTTGCTTAAAAAGCAATCCAGAGTACACAATTTTTCTGCTCCATTTGCTTGTTAGCACTGCAGAATATAGCCAGATCTGTTCCATATTTCAGCGATAAAAATCCAGAAATTTGAACTGAACGTGGAAAATATTGACCTCCTTTTCCATTCTGTTGTAGCATGTCAGTCAAGCTATTCACACTAGGTGTCTGTGAAGGATAGTATTAGTAAATTACAGGCCTGCTATTTAAAACTGTGGTTCTTTGTCAGACATTTCTCCTATAGCAGTGTTGCAAAATCAGCCATTACTGCCTTCCATTTCGTTGCAGTGTGTTAGTCAAGCTATTCACACTAGGTCTCTGTGTAGAATAATATTAGTAAATTACAGGCCTGCTATTTAAAACCGTGGTTCTCTGTCAGACATATCACCTATAACAGTGTTGCAAAATCAGCCATTTCCTTCATTTTCATTTCATCGTAGTGTGTCGGTCAAGCTATTCACACTAGTTCTCTGTGTAGAATAATATTAGTAAATTACAGGCCTGCTATTTAAAACCGTGATTCTCTGTCAGACATTTCACCTATAGCAGTGTTCCAAAATCAGGCATTACTGCATTCCATTTTGTTGCAGTGTGTTGGTCAAGCTATTCACACTAGGTCTCTGTGTAGAATAATATTAGTAAATTACAGGCCTGCTATTTAAAACCGTGATTCTCTGTCAGACATTTCACCTATAGCAGTGTTCCAAAATCAGGCATTACTGCATTACATTTTGTTGCAGTGTGTTGGTCAAGCTATTCATACTAGGTCTCTGTGTAGAATAATATTAGTAAATTACAGGCCTATTTAAAACTGTGGTTCTTTGTCAGACTTATCACCTATAACAGTGTTCCAAAATCAGCCATTTCTTCCATTTTCATTTTGCTGCAATGTGTCGGTCAAGCTATTCACATTAGGTCTCTGTGTAGAATAATATTAGTAAATTACAGGCCTGCTATTTAAAACCGTGGTTCTATGTCAGACGTATCACTTATAACTGCATTCCAAAATCAGCTATTTCTCGTGGACGTGGAAAATATTGTCCTCCATTTAAAATGGGCAAGGTGCGTGGCAAAGAGCTGAGTGTGACCAGAGCATAAATGCAAACGGAAGTAAGTGTGTGACTTGTTTTTCAGTGACTTTGGATTCAGGTAGTTAGGAAGGGAGGAATTTGGACTGAATTGCTGTCTGTATTTTATTAATTATTGACATTTCCTTTTGCTTAACATTTCTGTCTAATGCAATCCCCATTAGGAAATGAGCTCCATTATTGGCAATACTATCCAGTATACGTCTTGCCACATGTATGCAATCCTTGAACAGCTGGTCGGGATTGCATACTGCTGCGCGAGATGTGTGCACGTTGTGCGTTTGGAAGCCCAGGTACTGGATCTAAATGAGCAGCTGGCAACACTGAGATCCATTGACAATATGGAAAGGAGTCTGCTGCTCACTGAGCAGCTGCTCACTGGGGTAGATGTGGGGGAGGGTGGTAGTAGGGAGGTGCAGGACAGTGAGGCAATTAGCTGGGTGACAGTTAGAAGATGTGGTAGAGAGAAGAGTGCTAGGGAGGCTAGTCCTGATCTGGCACACCCCAATAAGTTTGCAAAGTTGGCAGATAAGGGAGGTGACGGTACAGGGGTAGCACTGCTGCAGAAAGGCATGTCCCCTGAAAGCCGGAGGAGTGTCAGCTCCTGTAAGGGGGAAAATAGGAAAGCAGGGCAGGCCAGGCAGGTGCTGGTAGTGGGGGACTCAATTATTAGGGGAACAGATAGGGCAATCTGTCACAAAGACAGGGATCGTCGAACAGTGTGCTGCCTACCTGGCTCTCGAGTCCGGCACATCGCTGATCGGGTTGACAGATTACTGGGAGGGGCTGGTGAGGACCCAGCGGTCATGGTGCACATTGGCACAAATGACAAAGTTAGAGGTAGGTGGAAGGTCCTTAAAGATGATTTCAGGGAATTAGGTTGCAAGCTTAAGGCAAGGACCTCCAAGGTGGTATTCTCTGAAATACTACCTGTACCACGTGTCATACCAGAGAGGCAACGGGAGATTAGGAAGATAAATAAGTGGCCCAAGAACTGGTGTAGGAAGGAGGGATTTGGGTTCCTGGAGTACTGGGCCGACTTCTCAGTTGGCTACAGATTCTATGCTAGGGACCGGCTGCACCTCAATAGGGAGGGTGCAGCTGTGCTGGGGGAGAAAATGGCTAGAAGGTTGGAGGAGTGTTTAAACTAGGGATTGGGGGGGAGGGTATTCATTTTATAGGTGGGGAAGATAGTGCAGATAGTGACCTGGGCACAAATAAAGAAATAGTGAAACTTAACCTCTACTGTGGGTAAAATCCTGGAGGGTTTCCTAAAAGATGCTATACTACACTGTGTGCAGAAATAATAGGCAAGTTGTATTTTAGAGGATTATTTTTATTATTGATCAACAACTGTGTTCTCAATCAACCCAAAAGACTCATAAATATCCAAGCTTAATATTTTTGGAAGTTGGAGTGGGTTTTTATTAGATTTGGCTATCTTAGGAGGATATGTGTTTGTGCAGGTAACTATTACTGTGCAGAATTATTAGGCAACTTAATAAAAGCCAAATATAATCCCATATCACTTGTTTATTTTCACCAGGTAAACCAATATCAGTGCACAAAATTTAGAAATAAACATTTCTGACATGCGAAAACAAAAGGCAAAAAAAAATAGTGATCAATATAGCCACCTTTCTTTATGATGACACTCAACAGCCTTCCATCCATAGATTCTGTCAGTTGCTTGATCTGATTTCGATCAACATTGCACGCAGCAGCCACCACAGCCTCCCAGACACTGTTCTGAGAGGTGTACTGTTTTCCCTCCCTGTAGATCTCACATTTTATGATGGACCACAGGTTCTCTATGGGGTTCAGATCAGGTGATCAAGGGGGCCATGTCATTATTTTTTCTTCTTTAAGACCTTTACTGGCCAGCCACGCTGTGGAGTAGTTGGATGCATGTGATGGAGCATTGTCCTGCATGAAAATCATGTTTTTCTTGAACGATACCGACTTCTTCCTGTACCACTGCTTGAAGAAGTTGTCTTCCAGAAACTGGCAGTAGGTCTGGGAGTTGAGCTTCACTCCATCCTCAACTTGAAAAGGTCCCACAAGTTCATCTTTGATGATACCAGCCCACACCAGTACCCCACCTCCACCTTGCTGGCGTCTGAGTCGGAGTGGAACTCTCTGCCCTTTACTGATCCAGACTCTGGCCCATCCATCTGGCCCATCAAGAGTCACGCTCATTTTATCAGTCCATAAAACCTTTGAAAAATCAGCCTTAAGATATTTCTTGGCCCATTCTTGACATTTTATCTTATCATTCTTGTTCAAAGGTGGTCGTTTTTCAGTCTTCCTTACCTTGGCCGTGTCCCTAAGTATCGCACACTTTGTGCTTTTGATACTCCAGTAACGTTGCAGCTCTGAAATATGGCAAAACTGGTGGCAAATGGCATCTTGGCAGCTTTACGCTTGATTTTCCTCAATTCATGGGCAGTTATTTTGCGCCTTTTTTGGCCAACACGCTTCTTGCGACCCTGTTGGCTATTTGCCATGAAACGCTTGATTGTTCAGTGATCATGCTTCGAAAGTTTGTAAATTTCAAGACTGCTGCATCCCTCTGCAAGACATCTCACAATTTTGGACATTTCAGAGCCCGTCAAATCTGTCTTCTGACCCATTTTGCCAAAGAAAAGGAAGTTGCCTAATAATTAAGCACACCTTATATAGGGTGTTAATGTCATTAGTCAACACCCCTCCTCATTACAGAGATGCACATCACCAGATTTACTTAAATGGTAGTTGGCTCTCAAGCCTATGCAGCTTGGAGTAGGACAACATGTATAAAAAGTATCATGTGATCAAAATGCTCATTTGCCTAATAATTCCGCACACAGTGTAGAGTATCTGAAGAAGAATAACTTGATGACCCAATATCAACATGGGTTTGCGAGGGACCATTCCTGTCAAACTAATCTGATCAGTTTTTATGAGGAGGCAATTTCCGGACTGGACCAAGGAAATGCAGTGGATGTTGTATATATGGACTTTTCAAAAGCTTTTGGTATGTTTCCACACAAAAGGTTGATACATAAAATGAGTAGAATGGGGATAAGGGAAAATATATGTATGTGGGTTAAGAATTGGCTCAGTGATAGGAAACAAAGGATGGTTATTAATGGAAAACACTCAGACTGGGTCTCAGTTAACAGCGGGGTACCACAGGGGTCAGTATTGGGCCCAATTCCTTTTAACATATTTATTAATGACCTTGTATGGGGCATACAGAGTAGTATTTCAATATTTGCAGATGACACTAAACTCTGCAGGGAAATCAATACAGAGGAGGACAATTTTAAATTACAGGAGGATCTATGTAAACTAGAAGCTTGGGCTAATAAATGGCAAATGAGCTTTAATGGGGATAAATGTAAGGTAATGCACTTGGGTAGAGGAAATAAAATGTATAATTATATGCTTAATTGTAAAACACTGAACAAAACTGTCACTGAAAAAGACCTGAGTGTATTGGTGGATGACAAGTTTACGTTTGGTGGCCAATGTCAGGCAGATGCTGCAAAGGCAAATAAAATAATGGGATGCATTAAAAGAGGCATAGATGCTCATGAGGAGAACATAATTTTACCTCTATACAAGTCACTAGTGCGACCACACTTCGAATACTGTGTACAGTTCTGGTCTCCGATGTATAAGAAATACATAGCTGAACTAGAGCGGGTGCAGAGAAGAGCGACCAAGGTTATTAGAGGACTGGGGGGTCTGCAATACCAAGACAGGTTATTACACTTGGGGTTATTTACTGTGGAAAACGAAGACTTACGGGTGATCTTATTACTATGTACAAGTATATGAGGGGGCAGTACAAAGACCTGTCTACTGATCTTTCTACTCTGAGGCCAGAGACGGGGACAAGGGGGCATCTTCTACGTCTGGAGGAAAGAAGGTTTAATCATAATCACAGACAGGGATTCTTTACTGTAAGAACAGTGACTATGGAACTCTCTGCCGCTTAATGTTGTAATGAGTGATTCACTATTAAAATTTAAGAAGGGCATGGATGCCTTTCTTGAAAAATATAATATTACAGGTTATATATACTAGATTCCTTGATAGGGCGTTGATCCATGGAGCTAGTCTGATTGTCGTATGGAGTCGGGAAGGAATATTTTTCCACAATGTGAAGCTTAGTGTTTGCCACATGTGTTTTTTTTTGCCTTCCTCTGGATCAACATGTTAGGCTATGCGTTGCACTAGATGGACCTAGTCTTCCTTCAACCTTAAAAACTATGTTACTATGTACTATGTTACTAAGGGATGGGGAAGTGGACGTGATGATGATGGAGCATGCAGAAGCCGAGGCTGAGGACGTGGCTGTGGGCAAACTGAAATTGTGCCACAACAAACACCCACATCTTGTCGCTCGACCTTCCTGTCCCAATTACTAAGGGACCGCAGAACACCACTATTGAACCCAGAGCAGTGTCAAAAGGTAGGATAGCAGATAATGCTTCCAGTTACTTTGCCACCACCATCACACCCTGTCTTCCACATGGTCAAGTCTCAGTAGCCGTTAGTCTGGACTGCATATTCCTCACCCTGACCCTCCTTCCTCCCACCACACCGAGTGCCTGGAGACAACTGATCCCACACTTGGACACTCAGAAGAACACTTTTCCACTTGTAGACTCGGGCCTCTCGTTCGGCCAGCTTCAAGCAAGTCAAGAGGAGAATGTGTGTAGCAACGCCCAAATATTGGAGCAGCCAGGATCACACGAAGGCAACGGTGGGAAAGTGCAATTACTGTCGCAAGAGGGGGATGATGATGATATGACACAATTGCCAGAAAGTCAGGATGAGGACCAGGGAGCGGAAGTGGAAGACGAGGTGGTGGATGATATAGTTACTGACCCAACCTGGCAGGGGGATATACAGAGCGAGGACAGCAGCAGACAGGGGAAGGGAGGCGTACCACCACAACAGGCAGGAAGAAGCAGTGTGGTGGCCGCAGACACAAGGCGGGAAAGCGTTTTTCGTAATGCCAACGAGATGGAAGTTGCCAGTAGCCAGTACAACTGTTAGGTCTTCCTGAGTCTGGTTGTTATTTAAAGACTCTGCAGATAACCCCAAAAAAGCCATTTGTACCACCTGCCAGGCCAGCATCAGCAGGGTTAGCAAAACTAGCAGCTTGACCACCACCAGCATGATCAGGCACATGGCAGCAAAGCACACGATTAAGTGGGCCGAACAGGGTCCAGAAACAGTATCTGCAGTTGACACCACTGCTTATTCCGCTGTTATGGGTGCACGCCAATCCCCTGTCCATGGCACATGTGAAGATGCCTCCCGTCCTGCACGTGTCATTGCACACTCTCAACTAGCACCATCAGCAAGCATGTCCACCTCCTTGTCCCAATGCAGCATTCGCTAATACGCAGCCAATGCCCCACATGCCACGCTACTAAATTCACACATTTAGAGAATGCTTGCCCTTGAAATGTTGCCTTTTAGGCTCGCGGAGATGGAAGCTTTCCGCAACCTGATGGCGGCAGCTGTCCCTCGGTACTCAGAAGCCAGCCGCCACTGTTTCTCCCGATGTGCCGTCACCGCATTACACGAGCACGTGTCCCACAACATTAGCCGTGCCCTCAACAATGCAGTTTCTGGGAAAATACACCTAACCACGGACACGTGGACAAGTGCTTGTGGGCAGGAACGCTACATCTCGCTGATGGCACACTGGGTTAATATAGTGAAAGCCGGGACCCAGTTGGAACTTGAGACGGAACACGTCCTCCCGACGCTGAGTATTGCGGGCCTTGGGTCAATCAGGCTTGCCCCCACATTCTACAGCTCCTGCACCTCCTCCTCCTCTTCAGCCTTCATCTCTGAAATTACCACACCAGTCGCAAGCTGGAAGCACTGCAGCGCTGCCTCAGCTAAGCGGCAACACATTATGCTGAAGCTAATATGCTTAGGTAACAAACCGCACATCGCTAAAGAGTTGTGGACAGCTCTGAAAGAGCAGGCAGATCTGTGGCTGACACCGCGGACCCTACAGCCAGGCATGGTCGTGAGTGACAATGGCTGGAACCTGGTGGCGGCTCTTAGGCGAGGCGAGCTCACACACATACCATGCGTGGCCTATGTGCTTAACCTCGTGATTCAGCGGTTTCTCAAAACCTACCCGGATCTGCCAGATCTGCTTTTAAAAGTACGCTGCCTGTGTGTCCATTTTAGAAAGACAGCTACAGCTTCCGCCACCCTTGCCATGCTTCAGCAGCATTTGCAGCTTCCAGCTCACTGACTGATCTGCGATGTCCCCATGCTTTGGAACTCTACATTGCAGATGTTGGGAAGGATTTGTGAGCAGAAGAGGGCAGTTGTTGACTACCAGCATCAACAAGGCCGTCAGTATTCAGATCAGATTCCACACATAAGACCTCAGGAGTGGACATGGATGTCAGACATATGTACCATCCTCCAAAACTTTGAGGAGTCCACCAAGATGGTGAGCGGCGATGACGCCATAATTAGCGTCACCATCCCGCTTCTCTGTCTTCTGAAACACTCTTTGCTTACAATTTAAAAGGATGCATTGCAGGCAGAGCATGACGAGATGGAGCAAGGAACCATACAGAGATTCCCCACAGCCCAGCCTCATCTCATCTCAACGTAGATTGGGTGACAATGAGGAGGAGGAGGAAGAACAGGAGCTAGTTTCCTGCGCTATAGACGGTACTACCTGCACAACTGTCATAATATATTTTCAGCGTGGATGGCCTGAGGACAGGGAGGAGGAAGAGGAGGAGAAGGATGAAAGCATGGTCAGTCATCCTCTTGGTGTCTTGCCTCTTTGCAGTCTGGCACAAATGGCTGAGTTTATATTACGCTGCCTTTCCCGTGACCCTCGCGTTGTCCAAATTTTGGATGACAGTCATTACTGGTTGGTGAAACTTCTAGACCCACACTACAAGAAGAACTTTCTGTCTCTTATTCTCATCTGAAAACGCTGGCGGCAGAGGTCATAGTTCATTGGATAACCAAGGAGTACAGACGAGAGAGCCACAAGTGCAATCGAGCAGAGGCAGGGGAACACTGTCAAAATTCTGGGACCGTTTTCTCAGACCCTCCAATCTCACAGGCCCTGAGGTGAGGGGTACTCTTCCAAGAAGGGAAAAGTTTCGGAAGATGGTGAGGGATTCCACTGTGCCTTATAATTATTGAGTATCTAAACTTGACATGTGGCATGAACTGGCTCTCTACGCCTTGGAGGTCCTTAGCATTTTGTCAGAGCGGGTTTTCAGTGCTACCGGTGGAATTGTAACCGATAGGCGCATCAGCCTGTGAACTGAAAATGCCGACAGGCTTACTCTTATAAAAATGAACAAGGGCTGGATTGGGCCAGACTTCTTAATGTCACCGAATGATAACAGCGTAACAAACTCAATTACAGTGTTTTTTTTTTGGGAGGTCTAACTCTTTTCTCATGCACCTCTGTCTTCACACCCAGACATAGGTATATGCTTCCTGATTTTGTCTATTTGCTCTTGTCCTTCTCCTTCTCTTCATCCTCCACATCCTCTTTCATATCACCACCATATCTACCATATCACCATATCTACGTCTCTTGCAAGCGGCATTAGAGTTCCTCCACATTTTTGGCAGCCATTTGATTCACTACATAGGCAAACAGTATGGAAGACCCACTTTATAATAATTGGGACATTGTTTTCAGGTGTCCCTCCGACCACTACATCTCTTGCAAGGAGCATTGGAGTTCCTCCAAATTTTTGGCAGCCGTTGCATTCACTGTCTAGGCAAACAGTTTGGGAGACCAACTTCCTAATAATGGGAACATTGTTTTCAGGAGGCCCTCCGACCTCTACGTCTCTTGCGAGGGACATTGGAGTTCCTCCACATCTTTTGGCAGCTGTTGCATTTACTCCATAGGTAAACAGTATGGTAGACCCACTCCTTTTTAATGGGAACATGTCATACTCGTTACTGTAGCCCAGCTCCATGTGTCTTTAAATTGTTAGTAGGGTTTTTCCTAAATGTTGGCAGCCGTTGGACTCACTGCATACCCTATAACTGTATATCAGGCCCGCTCCTTTCTAATGGGAACATGTCGTTACTGTGGCCCAGCTCTATGTATCTTTAAATTGTTAGTGCTTTTTTCCTAAATTTTGGCAGCCGTTGGACTCACTGCATACCCTATAACTGTATAGCAGACCCTCTCCTTTCTAATGGGAACATGTCTTTACTGTGGCCCAGCTCTATGTGTGTTTAAATTGTTAGTGGGATTTTTCCCGAATTTTGGCATCCCTTGCAGTCACAGCATGGGCATTACCAATATAGGAGACCCACCTCCTTTGCAATGGGAAGATTTATTTTACTGAGATCCTCCTCTATGTCTTTTCAAAGGGGTATTGGGTTGCGTTCAAATTTTTGACAGCTCTTGCAGTCACTGCATATGCAATAACAGTATAGGAGACCCACTCTTTAATAATGGGAACAACAAAGCATAGCCGACTGCTGGCCCTTTAAGAATAGTAAGGCTGTAAAAATAGTGTTTGTGAATTTCACAATCCCTCCTTCATAAATGAAACAGGATGTGTCTGATGATGTTTCAACAATTACAAATTGCCATAGGCAAATAAACTCTAAACTAAGGACTTATAAAAACCAGCTTGCAGTCAGCAGTGCAAAGAGACAGATAGCCAATTAAAAGCACATCAAAGCCTCCCAAACATGTTTCATCAGATATACTGGTGTCATCAGGGGATTGACCAGTAAGAGACTAATATAAGGAGAGATATAACAGCCTCAATCTCGTGATGACCCCAGTATATCTGGTGAAACGTGTTAGAGAGGCTTTAGGGTGCTTTTAAATGTGTCAGTCAACAATGTATGAAAATTATATAGGATAAATGTAGGTTGCAGCCGCACCTCAAGTATGTCCTGATACTCTTATATGAGTGTTGGTATTGGGACAGACTATGAAACAGTGATAGGTAGGAGTCCAATATAAGGAGAGATATAATAACTATTTGTCTCTTTGCACTGCTGACTGCATGCTGGTTTTAATATGTTCCTCTAATAATTTAAAAGTAATTAATAAAAGTTAAATTTTATGAGTAGTTAGTTTAGGGTTTATTTGCCTATGGCAATTTGTAATTGTTATATAGTTACCCTACACTGACTGCATGAACAGCGTTGTTTAGAGTGGTTTGATGATGTTTCTCACACCACATGGCCAGATAAGGTTGTAAAATGTTAAAAATGACATCTCCCGGTGAATGCATTTGTCTTGGTTGAAAGCAATACAAAAGTGCAAAAACGTATCAAAAACGCTATGTGTGAAAATAGCCCATGATGTGGAGGAGCATTTTTGCTTTTGGTTATTTATTTTGCCTTATATAAAAAGTCATTACCCTGGAAAGGATGTTCATTAACATATTTCCCAGGAAAATCCATTTTGTTTTTGTTTTTGCATGTTTTATTGGGAGTCCGTAAAAGTGGCGTAATACCTCTGACAACATTGTTGGCAGCATTGACCTGGGAGTCAGAAATGCTTCCAGTGGTCTTCCCCATGTTGCTCCCATGTCATTTGAGCACTGTTCTCATCGATTTGGGCAATTTTTAGGCGCTCTGCAGACCGCCGGGAGGGCCGCCGGAAAAATGCTTGTATTTCCTATAGACTTACATTGGGCTCTTTACTCAGATTGTAGGCTCCCCTTAAATCCAACTTGGAGAATACCTTAGATCCTACAATCTGATTGAACAAATCAGGAATCAGAGAAAGATGGTATGGATCACGGAGGGTAATTTGATTTAATTCCCGGAAATCTAAACAGGGACGTAGACTGCCATCTTTTTTCTTCACAAAGAAGAACCTTGCCACCATGGGCGAAGCTGAGGGTCTGATATGTCCCTTCTCCAGACTTTCTGCAATGAAATCCTTCATGGCTGGTCTCTCAGGGCCAGAAAGATTATACAGTCTGGATTTCGATAGTTTAGCTCTGGGGGTCAGTTTAATAGGACAGTCATAAGCACGATGAGGAGGCAAATCCTGACACCCCCTCTCAGAAAAAAAGTCCTTAAAACCAGACAGAAAAGCTGGTAATATTTCCGTACAGACAGTAGCAAGAGAAATATCTAAACAGTTCTCATAGCAGTAATCTCCCCATTCAATAATCTCCCCGGCTTGCCAATCCACCAATGAATTATGTTTAACAAGCCAAGGAATACCCAAAATAATCGGTCAATGTACTGACCCCACCCTCAGTCTTACATTATGTACAATCTGAGTAAATGCTTTCTGTGCAAGTGGCGCTGAGTCAATGGCAAAGATGGAAATAGGTTCAGCTAAAGCACAGCAAGCAAGACCATGAGTTTTCAACCATGCTGACTCTGGTTACACTGTCAATAAACACAGAAATTTTCTCAGTTTTTCTCTCTAGCACCACCTCTGCTGACAGGACAAAGCGGGATCTGCAAGTTCGTAACAAATGCACCCCTTGTTTATCCAACTCCAGACTACCAAGTGTTAATCCAGACACCTTTTGTTTAGGAATTGCAGGACAGGTCCCAACAAAATGTCCCTTTTTCCCACAAAAAAACCATACGCCTTTTTTCCTGCGAATCTCTGGGGAGATGTATGATGTAGAGACACCTCCCTAACTGCATGGGTTTCTCCACCTCCCCCATTACTGGCTCAACCCCAGACCGCTCCCCTGGCAGAGGTACACAACCCCGACAAGAAGGCCCCGGAGAAGGTGGTCTCATTCATCTATCCTGAAGGCATCTATCAAGACATATGGCCAACGACATGACAGCCTCTAAGGACTGAGGAGTTTCATATACTACCAAAGCATCTTTCAACCTTTCAGTAAGCCCCTCACAAAATTGACTTCTAAGGGCTGAATCATTCCATTTGGAAACTGTTGACCATCTACAGAATTCCGAACTGTACGTCTCCACTGACCGATTCCCCTGCTGAAGGCGACGTAGCCTAAACTCAGCCAAGGCGACTTGGTCAGGGTCATCATAGATGAGGGCCAGAGCCCCAAAAGACTCCATGCACAGACTGGAGACAAACAGAGTCCTGCGGTAAAGAAAACGCCCACGACCGAGGATCTCCCTGCAGTAGAGAGATCACAATACAAACCCATTGCTCCTTATTTCTGGAGGAGTAAGGACAAAGTTTAAAATACAGCTTACAGGCTTTCTTGAAAACAAAAAACTTGTCCCTACCTCCTGAAAGACTTTCCGGGAGGGCAACCTTAGGTTCAGGCTGGGCAGGCCTACCTGCAGAGACCTCCACATTAGCGACCAGTAGCCGCTGATGTTGCTGCTGAACCTCACAGCGGAGGTCATTCACCTGCAGGGACAGGCAGCAGAACTGCTCTGCGAGCTCTGCAACAGTACCCAAACCAAGGGAGAAAGGAAAAAAAAAAAACATCCACTCCCAAAAACACACCGAGGGAAAAAAAAACAAACCAAAGTGTCAGTATTTTTTTTTTTCCTTTTCAAAATGTTCTTGGCCAGTGATAATGTCACGCAAGGTGTGGGAAAGACTTAGTGCAACACAAAGGTAAGAGGGAAAGGAAGCCCAGACTCTAGAGAAAGGGGGAAAGTGGAGACCTCCTAAGTTGATCTACCGTCACCCTGTCTCCCCTAACATCCCTGTATTGGCTCTTCACCAATTGCCGCACGCATGCCTCGCCCTTTCTTTCCCTGGCATATGACTAAGGCTAGGGAAGGGAGGAGATAAGCACTAGTCGATCTCCACTAAACACTATATACAACAGGGGTGAAATTGCTTAGCTTTAGATGAACTCCAGACAAATGCGCACACGTCCTCAAGCTCCAGAGAGGATGAAGTACTGCTGTTGCTAAAGTTTTCACAGGTAGTAATGAATATCGCCGGCACCTCCCTGTGAAACACAGCACGTATTTATATTTTCAGGTAGGGTGTTAATTAACCAGAGAGAGGTAGCCGTTGGGTCCTAGAGACAGCCTCTAAGAAGATGGCTGTAATGCCAAATGCAGAGATCTCCTGCAACCAACTGCAGGGTGACTGTCTGTCACCTCTGACACACCCGTGACAATATAACTTCGAACTACAAATATGAATATATGTTCATAGATAAGAAAAATAATTTCTGTTTAACAAACTGATCTTCTTAAAAATATGGGGTTCTTCGAGGTTTTCCATAAAAGCTACTTGCCTACCGCAGTATCCAGAGTATGAAGGTAAATCGGAGAAACAGACAAATAAACTGGTATAAATATGCAAATTCATTTTATTGTAGTATATTATAAAGAGTAATAAAAAGACAATAAACAGGGTAGGTGCAATATCAATTCATAAAACAATATATATCACCTACTATATGGGTTGATATCGGGGGAGACTACCATTATTTTATAGACAGTCATCTTGGCTATCTCATACATAAATTTGACTTGCAACTATTTAGCATATGATTAGCTATGCAGATTCTTCTCATGTCACTGCATTGTTATTGTTTTGCTCCTAAAAATCTAGATTGTAATTTTTATTATTTTGTAAGTATTTTGGAAATCCACCTTTGGCTTTCAACACTGCCTGAATCCTTCTGGAGCATGCTCTCGATCAAATTCAAGCATGTCTTGACCAAAATGTTCTACATGTTCCTAAAGCTGCTGCACACTGATCGACTCATTTGGTTATTTATACAGCTTTAACTTCAACTTTACCTATTTTCCAAGTGACTTTCTGTATCAGTATACATACTGACTTTACATAATATGCACAATTTCTATTGTCATCAGAAATGGCAAATCCATTATTTCCTATGCATACTAGTGTACATTCTTGACTCCAATGGTCATTTATCATATTGCCATTTTGTAAAGCAGATGCTTGGTGCATAGTAGTATTTTTTTACATCTCAATTATAAGTGGCCTACGACTACTTGTAAAATCTGTCAGAAGCCATCAGCTCAAACAGACTACCTAGCAAAGACTTGGTACTTGCCACTCCATCATGCAGGTCTTAGTGGAATTCTGCCTTCACTCTATAAACCTTATACAGGTGTACGGATTTGCAATATTGCATGTGTTGTGTAAATGGAGTATCTGCTGGTTGAGGAGTGAGCTTGATACAAGGGCAGACAAACTAGCTATGTCACGAGTTGAAGAGAAAAAACTGATGGCAGAAATAGAAGGCAAAACCTTAGTCAAGAAATAGCTAGGTGAGATACCAGGAGGTCAGCTGGTAATTTAACTCTGATGAGCCAATGTCAGGTTGGTTTAATGAGACAGCCGAAGCTGGGATAACAAGCTGGGTGAAAATCAATATAAACAGAAGTGGGAAAAAGCAAAAAAGTACAGGGACAATTCCAAGCAATATCTGGCAATGCCCAGCAGAATGCTGGGATGTTAAGTATCAGGTGGTTATTGCTGCTGATCTGCTGGACAGCACACACACTCATTCTACATCTCTGAGTGGTACCACAGGTCACAACCACACCAATATCCTTGGCTGTATATCTCCTGCACCTCCCTAATTATATGGCTATGATGTCTCCTCTCTACTAGTGCAGCCCATTTGGTGAATATGATAGCACCTGTCGACAGAGGCAGGAGCAGTTTCAGGTCAGGATTTAATAATACTACTCTATTGTCTTTTTCTAATCTATTCTTTGATTGTGAAAGTTTTGAAAAGTGGATTGAAAATAAAGCAAAAAGTTTTTATTTTAAAATGATTTTCCCTGCTCTGACTTTTATGACCAAGATAGGCACAACTGTTTCAAGGTCCAAGCCACCAGAAGCTGGGATACTATAAGAGCCAAGCATAGCCTCATTATGCTGCTTGCACTCCCATGGAAATAAATGGGAATTATTGAAACGCTGTTGGCATGACACTCAAGTTGCGGAGCCAGTTTAAATAGCGGTAGTATGCTGTTTCCGTAACTCCCATTCATTGTTATAGGAGTTACGCAAACAACGTAGTGCAAACTGCATTTTTCTGTAGTTCCGCCTTTTGTGGCCAAGACCTAGAAACAGTATTTCCTTTTTAGCCATTAAAGGCAAAGATAAAAATAACCAAATAATATAGTGGATTAGCAAATAAACAGATCCATGACTGGCAAAATTCATAGTTTACCTCAAAACTAATATTACATATCTACTTTACTTATCTAATTCAGTGATGATTCTTATATATATATGAAAAAAATGGGACGCCATGAAAATAGGAATTTTTGATGGAAAGGCTGGTGGAACTAAATTGCCCTTTTTAGGATGATTGCTTCATAGTTATTAAAAAATGAGCCAAAGAGCAATGTCAGTCGCTGGTGTTACCAGACTCCAGCATTTGTATGCTTTCACAATCTAATGTATTCTGTGCTCTTACATCTACATTTATAAGATGTGGAATCTGATTAAAAAAAGATCCTATTTTTTTTAATTCAAACTTAAGTTTTAGTTGGTTCCTTTCAGCAATTTGTTTTGATGTTAATGTAACAGCAGACAAACTTTTTAATTTTTCTATAATAATTTAGTGATTTCTGTAAAAAAACAGATATAATAATGACCTAATGATCTTTATATTATAGTGGAGAAAGGAACGGAAAAATTATTTAAACAAAAACATAATGCAATTTATTGCTAAACGTGATCCCATGATTGGTCCTCAATATGTTTTTAAAAAAGCATATAGAAAATAGTGAATGAGACTAAATATGTTTTACATGATTAAATAGTCAAAATAACACAACTGTTCTTTTTTTCTGTGAGATTCCGAATTGACTTGAGCTGACTAGCCAAAAGAACAAGTTAAGTATGTTTACAAAATAAACTGATCATTTTAGAAAATTCACATATAAATCCCAGAAAACATTCTTCTGCCATTATCAGCCTACAATTGAACAATAAGTTTAATTCTGTAGTATATTCAGATAATTTTAAATAAAATGTGCTATTTTTAAATTTTTACTTATTGACAGTGACTGTGTAAAACTGACAGGTGGCTGGTTTTGATTTTTAAGGGTAAATTGTTATTATAAATATTGCTCATCTTTGTAGGTGACAGAATTGTGTTTTTTTTTTTTTCGATCATGCTGTCCAATTGGTTAAAAATCTTTTTCTGATGGACTGAAGCGGCTTGAGTGAACGCCTGAGCGCACAACCAATTAGGCTCATTTGAAGTAGCAGAATTGCCTTCTTTGGTGTTAAAACCCCATGTCAAACACTGGGCCTAAGCTCATTTGTAGTACAAAATGAGATTGACAGAGCAGCTGCAACAGGGGGCATGCCTGCTGGACGACTTAATTGTGGAGACTGAAGGGCCATCATGAACTGGCTTGTAGAGATTGTATCACCATGGCTGCATTACAAATGCTCCTTATTAACAATGATCTGTAATCAATGAGCTGAGGCAGCAAGACCCATTTGTGAGGAAGAAAAAAGGGAGTCACAAGGCCCAGCTAAAAAATTGAGCGGTAATGTACATACTTGAGTTTTTCCTTTGTGCATTATGGCATAATTTTTTTTATTTATATGTGAATATTGCTTTAAAAATTTCCAATATAGATGAAGAAAATTCATTTGTCACATATAAAAATATGCAAATACAACAGAAAAAAAATGATACCATCAAACATAAAATGGAAACATAGGTAACAAATACTGATTGATTTACAATCAACTTTGGAATGGAAACATTTTAT
The DNA here is from genome assembly GCF_046119375.1 of Phyllobates terribilis. Lineage (NCBI taxonomy): Eukaryota > Metazoa > Chordata > Amphibia > Anura > Dendrobatidae > Phyllobates > Phyllobates terribilis. Next base: position 452,720,565 of record NW_027362763.1, on the reverse strand, counting down.
CTACTGTAGTGAATTGGAAAAAAAAGGCATTTGTATCTGATGTATCAAACATGCAAAACAATCAAGTAGAATTGCCTATCAAGAAGAAATTTTAATATTTAAAGGTTTGCATATCATTGTGAAGAAAAAAGAATTCAAGTAAACCATGCATGAATTAACTATCCATGTTCATTTCATTACATAATGTAACAAGTATAAAAGAAAAAACAAGAAAGATGTATTTGCGTATACAAAATCAATACAAAATTAATACAGCAAAGTCAATTAACCTATTAGAGAAAAATGCAAAGCAAATCAACTTGAGAAAGAACTACATGCTAAGGCAAATTGAGCACTACATATGATACTTTTCAATGAGCGTACGCTACTCAATAATAATGTGCAGTCTTTCTATTATCAGTTGATAATAAAATAAGTAAATAAATAGTACTCACCACCTTTTTAAACCTTAATTTGTCACACCCTTTAGGCTAGCAACTGGCTGCAATGGTCACATGGATCAAATGGGATGTAATCACTGCAGCCAAGTAAACAAAGTCCATAGAGGAGTATCACAATGCAGCACTGGAGCTGTACTTAAAGGGATGTTCTCAAATTGTCTCTTGGGCAACTCTCAACTCTGCAGTCTCCTTACTCCCTTGTTTCTAGCATGGTGGGCACTTATCCTTCAATGACAGTTCTGGTGAGTATACGAGCGTATAAATCGGATGAGTGCAATTCGAGAAAACATCACATTGCACTCTGACTAATGTTAATAAATGAATCAGCGCTTATCTGCGAGTTTTTCCTCAACTCTAATCGGACTGAGGAAAAAAGTGCAACATTTGCCATGCCCTCAACAATGCAGTTACTGGGAAGATCCACCTAACCATGGACATGTGGACAAGTGCTTGTGGCCAGGGATGGTACATCTCACTGATGGCACACTAGGTTAATATAGTGGAAGCCGGGACCCAGTTGGACCTTGGGTGGAAAACGTCCTTCCGACGCTGAGGATTGTGGGCCCTAGGTAAATCAGGGTTGCCCACACATTCTACAGCTCCTTCGCCTCCTCCTCAGCCTCCATCTCCGAAATGACCCCATTAGTCGGAAGCTGGAAGCACTGCAGCACTGCAGCACTGCCTCGGCCAAGCAACAACAGACACTGCTGAAGCTAAAATGCTTAGGGGACAAACCACACAACTCTAAAGAGTTGTTGACAGCTTTAATAGAACAGGCAGATCTGTGGCTGTCACCGCTGAACCTACAGCCAGGCATGGTCATGTGTAACAATGGCCGGAACCTGATGGTGGCTCTGAAGCTAGGCAACCTCACACACGTACCATGCCTGGCCCATGTGCTCAACCTAGTGGTTCAATGGTTTCTCAAAACCTGCCCAGATTTTCCTGAGCTGCTTGTCAAAATATTCAGCGTGTGTGCTCATTTTCAAAAGTCACATACAGCTTCCTCCACCCTTGCCATGCATTAGCGGCATTTGCAGCTTCCATCTCACTGACAGGTGTGCGATGTCCCTAAGCGTTGGAACTCAACCTTGCAGATGTTGGGAAGGATTTGTGAGCAGCAGAGGGCAGTTGTTGAGTATCATCTTCAACATCCCGTTGGCATTCAGGTCAGCCTCTGCACATAAGAAATGATGAGTGGGAATGGATGTCAGACATCTATGCCATCCTCCAAAACTTTGAGCACTCCACCAAGATGGTGAGCGGCGATGACACCATAATTAGCATCACCATCCCGCTTCTCTGGCTTCTGAAATCCTTGCTACTCACAATTAAAGAGGAGGCATTACAGGCGGAGCACGATGAGATGGAGCAAGGACTCATACAGGGTGATGCCACACAGCCCAGCCTCATCTCATCCCAACACAGATTGGGTGATAATGAGGAGGAGGAAGAGGAGGAGGAACAGGAGCTGGTTTCCTATGCTACAGATGGTACTACCTGCACCGCCTGTTGAGAGGGAGGACAAGGAGGAGGACCAGGAGGAGGATGAGGAGGAGGAGAGCATGGACAGGCGTCGTCTTGGTCAAGATGGGGATGTCTTGGCTGTTGGTAGTCTGGCAGACATGCCTGACTCTATGTTCTTCTGCCTTTCCCGTGACCCTAATGTTGTACGCATGTTGGCCAACAGTAATTACTGGTTGGTCACACATCTAGAACCGCGCTACAAGGATAGCTTTTTATTTCTCCTTCCCGCTGCGGAGAGGTCTAGAAAAATATTGCAGTACCAGAAGGCCCTTGCTGCGGAATTATTAAAAAAATTCCCATCTGAAATTTCTGGAGGCAGAGGTCACAGTTCCTTGGACAATGAAGGAGTACAGGCGAGGGAGACACAAATACGAGACAGCAGAGGCAGGGGAACACTGTCAAAGATGTGGGACAGTTTTCTCAGACCCTCCCAGCGCCAAGGCCCTGATGCGTGGGGTATTCTGACAAGTAGGGAAAAGTTTTGGAAGATGCTGAAGGAGTACCTTGCTGACCATACCAATGTCCTCTGTGATTCCTCTGTGCCTTATAATTATTAAGTATCCAAGCTGGACAAGTGGCAAGAACTGTCTCTCTATGCCTTGGAGTACCTGGCCTGCCATGCCTCTAGCGTTTTGTCAGAGTGGATTTTTAGTGTCGCCGGGGGCATTATAACAGATAGGCGCATCTGCCTGTCAACTGAAAATGCTGACAGGTTTACTCTTATTAAAATAAACAAGGGCTGAATTGGGCCAGACTTCTCATCACCACCGGATGATAGCAGCGGAACATAAAATCAAATCCAGTGGCTTTTTTGGGAGGGTCTATTCCCATGCACCTCTTCACACCCACACAAGGATATATGCGTCCTGATTTCTTCTATTTTCCGTTGGCCTCCTCCTTCTTCTTCTCCTCATCCTCCACCAACATATCACCAGGGTGACCGTGATGCAACACCCACATAAATTTTTTTAAGGGTGTTTATGATGCCTGTAGGAAAGTTTTTTAGAGGCCTACCTCTAACATTCTGTATGTTATACAGTATGTTCATGTATACCCCCCAGGGGTAAATGTTTTTCAGCCCATGCACTTAGTGCATGGGCATTACCAGTATAGGAGACCCACTCCTTAACAATGGTAACAATTTTTTTTAATGAGGACCTCCTCTACGTCTCTTCAAAGGGGTATTGGAGTGCATCCAATTTTTTGGCAGCCCTTGCAGTGACTGCATGGGCATTACCACTATAGGAGACCCACTCCTTTACAATGGGAACATTTTCATTTTTTTTACTGAGGCTCTCCTCTACTTCTCTTTAAATGGGTACTGAGGTGCGTCCAAATTTTTGGCAGCCCTTCCAGTCACTGCATACGCAATAACAATATAGGAAACCCTCTCCTTTAAAGCGGGAACATTTTTTTTACTGAGGCCCTCCTCTACGTCTCTTCAAAGGGGTATTGGGGTGTGTCTCAATTTTTGGCAGCCCTTGCAGTCACTGAATGTGCAATAATATTATAGGAGACCCGCTCCTTTATGATTGGAACATTTTTTTACCGAGGCCCTCCTCTTCGTCTCTTCAAAGGAGTATTGGGGTGCGTCCAAATTTTTGGCAGCCCTTGCAGTCAGTACATATGTAATAACAGTATAGGAGACTCACTTCTTTATAATAGGAACATTTTTTTTAACTGCGGCCCTCCTCTATGTCTCTTCAACGGTATATTGGAGTTATTCCAACTTTTGGGCAGACCTTGCAGTCACTACATAAGCAATTGCAAATATGTGTACTTTTTTTGTTTATCTTTTTACATAAATAGATTTATTTATTAGCATATTATTTTTTTATTTATTTTGTGACATTTAAAAAAAAAATTACAACTTTTTTAAAATTCTTTTTACTTTTTCACTTAGTCCCTCTAGGGGACTTTAACTTTTATTACTCTTATTGCTGGAATAATGCATAGCAATGTACCAGCAATGCAATGCAGTATGCTTGTCAGTGTCACACTGACAGAAGCCTCTTAGACCATGCTCCTGGCATGGTCTAAACAGGCCACTTTAACTAGCACGACCTCGGGTTGCCATAGCAATGATCGGGCCCTCACGATGATGTCACGGGGGTGCCGATCTGAAGGGGGAAGGAGCCCCCTCCTTCTCCCAACCTTCTAAATGCTGTAATCGCTTTTGATCACAGCATTTAGGGAGTTAAATGGCCCGAGATGCTGTGGGTTCCGCTCCTGGCTATGACAGCCGGGGCTCGGATTCCACTTGGCAACTATAGAATACATTGAGTAGGTAGGAAATGTGAGGTTGTGCAGAGGCAGCGGCGAAAGCAGCAAATGCATATGTAAAGAATATAAAAAGACCAGCAAGGAGATATCAGGCCTTGTAGGACCAGTATTGGAAAGTCCAGTGGCAACAGCTACGCAGTATAGTTGTAACATGATGTCCCGTATACACACACACACACATATATATTAATGATATGTCAATACTATAGGTAAATCATGTATATCATTACAAATGATTGAATCAATTTGATGCAAATCAAATTCAAGCCGAATTGTATGCGATCCACAGATCCCATTTAATTTGAACAATTTGCGATTTAATTTGTATGAATTGCCAAAAAATGCTCTCCTCCTTTTTATGCATTTTGCAGAAGATTGCATCAGTCAAAGAAGGCACAACTGTACAGACTTTCCAATAACTTTGTTTGCAACAATCAAAGAATGCTCTACTAAGTATTAGAGAAACTTCTCATGATTGGTTTGAATAATTTTCAGACTGCAGAAGTCAGTAAAAGTGGCATTCTGTGTTAATGTACCATGCTCCAAGGAATGCTTATGGTATCATGCAATTCACAGTTGTTTGGCTACAAAATGTATCATCTTCCAATACATTATTTATTTTCCTTAGTTGTGTATCATTGACTAAGTCATATCGGTTAGATTGTTTAAGATTACATCAAATTTGTTATATTAATGTAAAAGTGTTTGGTTTTTGTCATATAGTTTCATGTTCAAGTGTTAAATAAAACTAACACATTTCTCCTTTTTACATCAGCTCTTGATTTATGGAAATGATGAGAATGATAATTTAGTCACATCCCTATAGTTTAATGGTCTATGAGTAAGTCCCTATAGAATCATTCTGACCTCCCTCATGAAAGGAAACATATAGGGGATTCCTTAAGAAACAATGAAGAAGATGAATGAAGCTTCCCATGCCTATTATCATTCAGAGACCCAGAAAAGGGACTTTAAAAATGCAGCACTGCATTCTTCCCTTGATGTTTTCCATGATCTATTACAACATTATGTGGCAGATAAATTAATCATTAAAATCTTAGTAAAGTCTTTACAAATAATAACCAGGTGTACTTTGATTATCTTTGATCTCTTGGATAAAATTTATCTCTGTCACTAAATATAGAAGAAATACAGCATATGATTTACCTCATGACCAATGGCAAGTGAAAGTTCATACAAGGGGTGACGTTCATAGCTGTTGCAGAGCTGTAAAGTGAGAAAGTCTAGGAGAAGATATCAATTGTTTTTTTTAGCGAAAGCTGATGATTTATTAATTCCTCTCAGTATTCAATGATGCTGAATGTTGAAATTGTATATGGGCAGTTTTGGATTCAATTATTATAATTCTATACAATGAACATTTTAGTACAGTATTTTAAAAGAATCTTTCACCAGATTCCACAACTCAGACTCTATACATTATAAAACAGATCTCTTAGACCTGATGAGGCTGGTATACTTTCTATAAAAATCCATTATACTAGGGCTGCAAAATCATTTTTGAAAGTTTTCCTTCCTGATATTAAAATGAGCCCAGGCCTAACTCTTTTAATATTAAATGAGGAAACTTTTAAATGCGATTATACAGACATTATAGCATGGATTTTTAAAGTAAGTTCACCATGCCTAAGATATCTATATAATAATGTATGCAGTTTGTATCCTATTCTAGTAGTATCAATGTGAACAAAGCTTTATTGAAGAGGATCCTTAAAGGGGATTTCACTCTTACGCTACGGCTCCGCTATCAGTATTTGGTCAGTGTTTTGTCGGTATTTTTCCTCAGCATTTGGAAGTGGGTGATACATACAGAAGTGGTGATGTGTTTCTATTATACTTTTTCTCTGATTGTTCCTAACCTGCTTTTGGCTGACCAAATACTGATAGTGGGGCCGTAGCCTTATTCAATCTAAATTCCTAAACAGGAAATTTATAAATAATCAGGGAAACTTTTTTAAAAGTAACAAAATAATTTGCAGCACATGTGAAGTGTAATAGGTTATGTGATGTAACTACGTAAGTACTTTAAGGTCGGATTCACACATCCATTTATCAGATACAAGAACCCTCCGCAGGCCCAATGACTTGAACGTGACTGCCTGATATATTCCTATTTATTAGGCGGTCAAGATTGGTTCAGGAGACCTGCATCTAATTCAAATGTGTGAATCCATCCTAAGTAATAGGACAAGATCTTGTCTCCATAGGTCATCAAAGTCTCAATTTTTTTTTCTTAATTAAGCATTAGTTTAAATGTAGTATAACGCAGAACAAGAATTATGAATGATTTATATATCTTTAGACAGCTATTTTATTAGAAACAACCTGTACTTTCATGATTGGAGCTTTCCAGTAATCTGCACGCTGTGAATTTGGTGTGAGTAGTGTAGATGGAGGTATAGTGCAGGGAATGTTGTTGATTGATTTATTTATTTTACTTATTTTATTTAATCCTTATATAGCGCCATTAATTCCATAGCGCTTTACAGACATTATCATCGCTGTCCCCATTGAGGTTCACAATCTAGATTCCCTATCAGTATGTCTTTAGAGTGTGGGAGGAAACCGGAGAACCCGGAGGAAATCACTGGAAATAGAGGAATGCAGTGTGAAAGACTGCAATTCCACCACTTTATATACTGGTACAAGTGGATTTTTCTTTTTTTTTTGGCAGGAGGGATTTTACACACATATTCCATTTTAGCATGTCTAAGAGTACATTATCTGAAACTTTGGTATACTTCACTTTTGCAGTGTAATTTGTTTTGGATATGAGGGAAGAAAAAAAGGATTAAAAACAGTTCTTTTTTGTGCCTATTCTTGGTGTGCTATTCCTTTGAACCTGCAATTAATTGATTGCATGTGCTACATACAGCAATATTGCACTGTCTTCTATGATGCCCAGCTACAAGCTCAAGTCACAGAGAAGATCACAGGACAGGCATGGTTGCATTCAGCCGGCCCCTACTGTTATATGATCAGCTCCATAAGATCACGTTGCAGAGAAGCCGATGGTCACCCGAACTACGTCCGGACTGGCTCTCGGCAGTTAAATGATGCCGACAGCAATTGACAGCAGCATTTAATTGGTTAACAGCAGTGGTTGGTGGGCACATCAATGGCTGTTATTAGAAATAGATGCCAGCTACAATGAAGGAAATAATTAAGGTTAATTTTAACATTAAGAGATAGAATATCCCCCCAAAAAATCAAGAAAATCACAATGTATAAATTAGATAAATTTATTTGCATTTTACAGTGAGAAATAAGTATTTTATCCCCTACAAACCTTTATGAGTTCTGGCTCCTACAGACCATTTAGAAGCTCCTAATCAACTCGTTACCTGCATTAAAGACAGCTGTCTTACATAGTCACCTGTATAAAGGACTCCTGTCCACAGACTCAATTAATCAGTCAGACTCTAACCTCTACAACATGGGAAAGACCAAAGAGCTTTCTAAGGATGTCAGGGACAAGATCATAGACCTGCACAAAGCTGGAATGGGGTACAAAACCATAAATAAGATGCTGGGTGAGAAGGAGACAACTGTTGGTGCAATAGTAAGAAAATGGAAGAAATACAAAATAACTGTAAATCGACATCAATCTGGGCCACCATGCAAAATCTCACCTTGTGGGGTATCCTTGATCATGAGAAAGGTGAGAGATCAGCCTAAAACTACACGGCGGGAGGGGGACTTGTTAATGATCTCAAGGCAGCTGGGACCATAGTCACCAAGAAAACCATTGGTAACACATTACACCTTAAAGGTTTAAAATCCTGCAGTGCCCGCAAGGTCCCACTGCTCAAGAAGGCACATGTGCAGGCCCGTCTGAAGTTTGCCAATGAACACCTGGATGATTCTGTGAGTTATTGGGAGAAGGTGCTGTGGTCAGATGAGACAAAAATTGAGCTCTTTGGCATTAACTCAACTCGCCGTGTTTGGAGGAAGAGAAATGCTGCCTATGACTCAAAGAACACTGTCCACACTTTCAAGCATGGAGGTGGAAACATTAGGTTTTGGGACTTTTTCTCTGCTAAGGGCACAGGACTACTTCACAGCATCAATGGGAGAATGGATGGAGCCATGTACCATAAAATCCTGAGGGACAACCTCCTTCCCTCCACCAGGACATTAAAAATGGGTCGCGGCTGGGTCTTCCAGCAAAACAATGACCCAAAACATACAGCCAAGGCAACAAAGCAGTGGCTCAAAAAGAAGTACATTAAGGTCAAGGAGTGGCCTAGCCAGTCTCCAGACCTTAATCCCATAAAAAACTTATTGAGGGAGGTGAAGCTCCGAGTTGCCAAGCGACAGCCTCAATTATTTAGAGATGATCTGCAAAGAGGAGTGGAACAAAATTCCTCTTGACATGTGCGCAATCCTCATCATGAACTACAAAAAACGTCTGACTGCTGTGCTTGCCAATAGAGGTTTTGCCACCAAGTATTATGTGTTGTTTGCCAGAGGAATCAAATACATATTGCTCACTGCAAAATGTAAATAAATTTATCTAATTTATACAATGTGATTTTCTAGATTTGTTTTGGATATTCTATCTCTCAATGTTAGAATTCACCTACCCTTAAAATTATAGACTGTTCATGTCTCTGTCAGTGGGCAAACTTACAAAAACAGCAAGGGATCAAATAATTATTTCCCTCACTTTATATAATATAGCCGGCATCTGCCCTGTGTGGAGCAGGCACTCCAAAGTCCCTGTCATGTTGGATATATCCATCATGGGGCATTAAAGCACATCAGTGCTTTCATCTAAATTGTGGTAATTGGGAAAAGCCATCCAGTTTCTATTGGTCAATATACTTGCAAAATGAGCTCACTGATTAGCAGAATATATGGCACAAAGATTATCATTATGAAAGGAAAAATCTATACAAAAAGCTTTTAAACAATAGTTCCTTTATATTTGTAAAGTTTATTTTGTGGTTCTTTAGGAATAATAAAATATAAACAAATGGCCAAATATGTGCAATTAATATATGCATGAAGCAAACATTATGCAATGACGAAAAAATAAGTAAATAACCCAATATATTTTAAACACATGTGGGCATGTATTTTTTAGCAAAAACAGAAACTGACTTCACCATGCTTTATTTAAAAAATCATAAATGCCATGTCCCTTAATGCATAAAATGAGTATACTATTTACCAATGGTTCTCCAATTATGATGCACGCCAGGAAGTCTGTTTTTTACAAAAGTGATTAAATGGTTCACAGACCTCGTCATCCAGTGTATTGGCACACATCTTTGGCTTAGCAACATAACGATTACCTTTACACTTTTCTTGTTTTACTAAGTTCAGGAGAAATATTTTCAGATAAAGTGGGGTAATGTTTAAATACACTGCTCAAAAAAAAGGGAACACTTAAACAACAGAATATAAATCCAAGTAAATCAAACTTCTGTGAAATCAAACTGTCCACTTAGGAAGCAACACTGATTGACAATCAATTTCACAAGCTGTTGTGCAAATGGAATAGACAACAGATGGAAATTTTTGGCAATTATCAAGACACACCCTCAATAAAGGAGTGGTTCTGCAGGTGGGGACCACAGACCACATTTCAGTACCAATGCTTTCAGCTGATGTTTTGTCACTTTTGAATGTTGGCTGTGCTTTCACACTCGTGGTAGCATGAGACGGACTCTACAACCCACAGAAGTTGCTCAGGTAGTGCAGCTCATCCAGGATGGCACATCAATGAGAGCTGTGGCAAGAAGGTTTGCTGTGTCTTTCAGTGTAGTGTCCAGAGGCTGGAGGCACTACCAGGAGACAGGCCAGTACACCAGGAGACATGGAGGGAGCCGTAGGAGGGCAACAACCCAGCAGCAAGACCGCTACCTTCACCTTTGTGCAAGTAGGAACAGGAGGAGCACTGCCAGAGCCCTGCAAAATGTCCTCCAGTAGGCCACAAATGTGCATGTGTATGCACAAAAGGTTAGAAACCGACTCTATAATGCCCCTTGGAAGAGACGTGGAGGTCAGAGGGCCTCCTGAAAACAATGTTCCCATTATTAGGAAGTGGGTCTCCCATTGTGTTTGCCTATGCTGTGAATGCAAGGGTTGCCAAAAATTTGGAAGCAGTCCAATGCCCCTTGGAAGAGATGTGGAGGTCAGAGAGCCTCCTGAAAACAATGTTGTCATTATTAGGAAGTGGGTCTCCCATACTGTTTGATTATGCAGTGAATGCTAGGGCTGCCAAAAATTTGGACCTACTCCAAAGTCCCTTGGAAGAGACGTAGAGGAGGGCCTCCTGAAAAAAATGTTCCCATTATTAGAAAGTGGGTCTCCCATTGTGTTTGCCTATACAGTGAATGCAAGGGTTGCTAAATATTTGGAGGCACTCCAATGCCCCTTGGAAGAGACGTGGAGGTCAGAGGGCCTTCTGAAAAAAATGTTCCCATTATTAGGAAGTGGGTCTCCCATTGTGTTTGCCCTTGCAGTAAATGCAAGGGTTGCCAAAAATTTGTAGGCACTCCAATGCCCCTTGGAAGAGATGTGGAGGTCAGAGGGCCTCCTGAAAACAATGATCCCATTATTAGGAAGTGGGTCTCCCATTGTGTTTGCCTATGCTGTGAATGCAAGGGTTGCCAAAAATTTGGAAGCAGTCCAATGCCCCTTGGAAGAGATGTGGAGGTCAGAGAGCCTCCTGAAAACAATGTTGCCATTATTAGGAAGTGGGTCTCCCATACTGTTTGATTATGCAGTGGATGCTAGGGCTGCCAAAAATTTAGACCTACTCTAATGTCCCTTGAAAGAGACGTAGAGGAGGGCCTCCTGAAAAAAAATGTTCCCATTATTAGGAATTGGGTCTCCCACTGTGTTTGCCTATGCAGTGAATGCAAGGGTTGCCAAAAATTTGGAGGCAGTCTAATGCCCCTTGGAAGAGACGTGGAGGTCAGAGAGCCTCCTGAAATTTTTTTCCCATTATTAGTAAGTGGGTCTCCCATAGTATTGGCCTATGCAGTGCATGCAAGGGCTGCCAAAAATTGTGAGGCACTCCAATACCCCTTGGAAGAGACGTAGAGGACCTCATGAAAAAATGTTCCCAATATTAGGAAGTGGGTATTCCATAATGTTGGCCTATGCAGTGAATGCAAGGGTTGCCAAAAATTGGGAGGCACTGTAATAGTGTCTCCCTGACTGGTCAGACACCACTATATCTGTTTAAAAGAGTCTGGTGTAGGTCAGAAAAATATAACTGTGGTTTTGCAGTTCCACGGGTCAAATCTCTGTATTATCCTGTTTTTGGCATTTTTTTGCCATAAAAAAAAACAGTAATAGTGTCTCCCTGACTGGTCAGACACCAATATATCTGTTTAAAAGAGTCTGGTGTACGTCACATAACTCTAACTGTGGTTTTGCAGTTCCACGGGTCAAATCTCTGTATTATCCTGTTTTGGTTTTTTTTGCCGTAAAAAAAAACGTAATAGTGTCTCCCTGACTGGTCAGACACCAACATATCTGTTTAAAAGAGTCTGGTGTTGGCCAGAAAAATATAACTGTGGTTTTGCAGTTCCACGGGTCAAATCTCTGTATTATCCTGTTTTTGGCATTTTTTGCTGTAAAAAAACTGTAATAGTGTCTCCCTGACTGGTCAGACACCAACATATCTGTTTAAAAGAGTCTGGTGTAGGCCAGAAATATATAACTGTGGTTTTGAAGTTCCATGGGTCAAATCTCTGTATTATCCGGTTTTTGGCATTTTTTGCCATAAAAAACAATGTAATAGTGTTTCCCTGACTGGTCAGACACCAATATATCTGTTTTAAAGTATCTGATGTAGACCAGAAAAATATAACTGTGGTTTTGCAGTTCCACGGGTCAAATCTCTGTATTATCCTGTTTTTGGCATTTTTTGCCGTAAAAAAAAACTGTAATAGTGTCTCCCTGACTGGTCAGACACCAATATATCTGTCTAAAAGAGTCTGGTGTACGTCACATAACTATAACTGTGGTTTTGCAGTTCCACGGGTCAAATCTCTGTATTATCCTGTTTTTGGCATTTTTGGCAGTAAAAAAAACCTGTAATAGTGTCTCTCTGACTGGTCAGACACCAATATATCTGCTTAAAAGAGTCTGGTATACGTCACATAACTATAACTGTGGTTTTGCAGTTCCATGGGTCAAATCTTTATATTATCCTGTTTTTGGCATTTTTTGCCGTAAAAAAAACTGTAATAGTGTCTCCCTGACTGGTCAGACACCAATATATCTGTTTAAAAGAGTCTGGTGTACGTCACATAACTATAACTGTGGTTTTGCAGTTCCACGGGTCAAATCTCTGTATTATCCTGTTTTTGGCATTTTTTGCCATAAAAAAACGTAATAGTGTCTCCCTGACTGGTCAGACACCAATATATCTGTTTAAAAGAGTCTGGTGTAGGCCAGAAAAATATAACTGTGGTTTTGCAGTTCCACGGGTCAAAAATAATAAAATTATCATAGGAGTCTGTTATAAACCACCAAATATAGCAGAAGCCACGAAAAGTCTATTAATGAGACAAATAGATGAAGTAGCAAAAAATAACGAGGTGGTTATTATGGGGGACTTCAACTACCCCGATATAGACTGGGAAACTGAAAGCTGTAGATCTCAGAAAGGAAACAGGTTTCTGTCAATTATCAAAGACAATTATTTGTCACAACTTGTGCAGGAACCAACTAGAGGGACGGCCCTTTTAGATTTAATATTAACTAACAGGCCAGACAGAATAACTGAGGTGCAGGTCGGGGGGCACCTGGGAAATAGTGACCACAACATTATACAATTCCACATGTGCTTCAGTAAGTTGCCCAGCAAGGGAGTCACAAAAACACTGAACTTCAGGAGGGCAAAGTTTGATCAGCTAAGAGATGCCCTTCACCTTATAGACTGGGATAGTATCTTTAGTAATAGGAGCACGGATAGAAAATGGGAAATTTTCAAAACAGTCCTACATAGTCACTGTAGAAGGTACATACCTTATGGGAATAAAAGGGCTAGGAATTGGAGGAAGCCAATGTGGCTAAATAAGGAAGTCAAGAGGGCAATGAAAAACAAAAAAAGGGCTTTCGGTAAACTTAAACAAGAAGGCAGCGAGGAAGCGCTAATATCTTATAGGGAAAAAAACAAAATCTGTAAGAAACAAATAAGAATAGCAAAAGAGGAGACAGAGAGACTAATTGCCAAGGAAAGTAAAACGAATCCCAAACTGTTCTTTAACTATATAAACAGTAAAAGGATTAAAACTGATGAAGTTGGTCCATTGAAAAATAACCTGGGTAAAATCATAGAGGGCGATGAGGGTAAAGCAAACCTACTCAATAGCTTCTTCTCCACTGATTTCACAAAAGAAAACAATTTATCAGAGGAAATGCAGAGTGATAAAGTAAACCCTCCGCTAAATATCACCCACCTAACCCAGGAGGAAGTTCAGAAATGCCTAAATAATATCAAAATAGACAAGTCACCAGGCCCAGATGGCATACACCCCCGGGTACTAAAAGAATTAAGTAATGTGATAGACAGACCGCTGTATCTTATATTCAAGAACTCTTTATGGACAGGGACTGTCCCACTAGACTGGCGCCAAGCAAATGTGGTACCAATATTCAAAAAGGGGTCTAAAAGTGACCCTGGGAACTATAGACCAGTAAGCTTAACGTCTGTTGTGGGTAAATTGTTTGAAGGATTTCTTATAGATGCTATTGTAGAATATCTTAATGATAATAACTGTCTAACTCCATATCAACATGGATTCATGAGGGATCGCTCCTGCCAAACAAACCTGATCGCCTTCTACGAGGAGGTGAGCTCACAGCTGGACCGCGGAGAGTCAGTGGATGTTGTATACCTTGACTTCTCCAAAGCGTTTGATACCGTGCCACACAAAAGGTTGGTATATAAAATGAGAATGCTTGGTCTGGGGGATAATGTGTGCAAGTGGGTAAATAGCTGGCTGAGTGATAGAAAGTAGAGGGTGGTTATCAATGGAGTAAGCTCAGGGGGTGTCAGGGTTACTAGCGGGGTGCCTCAAGGGTCTGTCTTGGGCCCAATATTATTTAATATATTTATTAATGATCTAGTGGAAGGGTTGCATAGTAAAATAGCAATATTTGCAGATCATACTAAACTTTGTAAAGTAGTTAATACAGATGAGGATAGAGCACAGCTACAGGAGGATTTAGATAAATTGGGGAGTTGGGCCAAAAAATGGCAAATGGGGTTCAATGCCGATAAATGTAAGGTCATGCACATGGGAAAGAAAAACAGCAGTCACCCATACATATTAAATGGGAAACCGTTGGGGAAATCTGACATGGAGAAGGACCTGGGCGTCTTGGTTAATAGCAAATTAAATTGGAGTGCCCAGTGTCAGGCAGCAGCTGCGAAGGCAAATAGAGTCATGGCATGCATCAGAAGAGGAATAGGGGCATTGTTCTTCCTCTGTATAAAGCGCTGGTAAGGCCGCACTTAGAATATTGTGCACAGTTCTGGGCTCCGGTGCTCAGGAAAGACATATTGGAGCTAGAGAGGGTACAAAGGAGGGCGACTAAGGTAATAAAGGGAATGGAGGGACTAGAATACCCAGAGAGGTTGTCAAAATTAGGCCTATTTACGTTGGAAAAGAGAAGGCTTAGGGGAGACCTCATAAACATGTATAAATACATCAGGGGGCAGTACAGAGATCTCTCCCAAGACCTGTTTATACCAAGGATGGTGACAAAGACGAGAGGGCACACTATGCGTCTGGAGGAAAGGAGGTTCCTGCACCAGCATAGAAGGGGATTCTTTACGGTCAGAGCCGTGAGACTCTGGAACTCTCTGGGAGAGGAAGTGGTGATGTCCAACTCACTTAATGAGTTCAAGAGAGGCCTGGACGCCTTTCTTGAGAACAATAAAATTACATCTTATGCTTAGTGATAGTTAATTAATCCAGGGATTTAATCTGACTGCCAGATTGGTGTCGGGAAGTGAATTTTTCCTCAATGATGTAAATTGGCCTATACCGCATGTTTTTATTTTTTGCCTTCCCCTGGATCAACGCTGCGGAATAGCAGCAGTGCACAAGAAATAGGCTGAACTGGATGGACGCTTGTCTTTTTTCGGCCTTATAAACTATGTAACTATGTAAAATATCTGTATTATCCTGTTTTTGGCATTTTTTGCCATAAAAAAAAACAGTAATAGTGTCTCCCTGACTCGTCAGACACCAATATATCTGTTTAAAAGAGTCTGGTGTAGGCCAGAAAAATAGAACTGTGGTTTTTCAGTTCCATGGGTCAAATCTCTGTATTATCCTGTTTTTGGCATTTTTTGCCGTAAAAAAACTGTAATAGTGTTTCCCTGACTGGTCAGACACCAATATATCTGTTTAAAATAGTCTGGTGTACGTCACATAACTATAACTGTGGTTTTGCAGTTCCACGGGTCAAATCTCTGTATTATCCTGTTTTTGGCATTTTTTGCCGTAAAAAAAAAGCGTAATAGTGTCTCCCTGACTGGTCAGACTTCAATATATCTGTTTAAAAGAGTCTGGTGTAGGCCAGAAAAATATAACTGTGGTTTTGCAGTTCCACGGGTCAAATCTCTGTATTATCCTGTTTTTGGCATTTTTTGCCGTAAAAAAAAAACGTAATAGTGTCTCCCTGACTGGTCCGACACCAATATATCTGTTTAAAAGAGTCTGGTGTAGGCCAGAAAAATATAACTGTAGTTTTGCAGTTCCACAGGTCAAATCTCTGTATTATCCTGTTTTTGGCATTTTTTGCCATAAAAAAAACCTGTAATAGTGTCTCCCTGACTGGTCAGACACCAATATATCTGTTTAAAAGAGTCTGGTGTATGTCACATAACTATAACTGTGGTTTTGCAGTTCCATGGGTCAAATCTCTGTATTATCCTGTTTTTGGCATTTTTTGCCATAAAAAAAACCTGTAATAGTGTCTCCCTGACTGGGGCTACTCTCAAAAGTCACCATTTGGAGACCTCCTCAAGCTGGATTTGGTGCTAATGCATCAAGCTAGAATACTGCAGTGAGCCACATATGACTTCCGAGACACAGGTTGGGAACACCTACCATAGAGCAAGTTTCACACTGATCTCCTGTTCTAACCTTGAGCATGATTAGAGAGTGCTGGGAGTAGAGCAGAGATTATTTGTACCTTTCAGGAAAGGTCTCAGCAGTCCACGTGCAGGGAGGGGCAGCACAGCTGAGTTTAGCTGTGTCACATTACAAACCCTTTTAACAGTTCTCCTCCTCTCATAGCACCATCACCTCAGCTGTACTGACCATTTCTCACCACTGATTTTGCAGTGTTGAGACCTCAAAGGAGGTAGCAGTAATCACACTTATTTTTGTTGAGCTAAGGTCAACTTGTACTCTCTCTGCAGTGAGATCAAAGCAGGGTGCCATTATATTTCACACAGGAGTAGCTAAAACAGACAGACTGCTCCTGGGTGAGACATATAAAGACAGATAACCTGATCTCACTGCAGAGCAAGAACAAGTTGCTCCCTTAGTGAAAACTCTCTGATAACACCCATTCGAACTTAACGAAAATGAACTCATTAGGTGCCAAATACTTTGATTTGCAATATATATGTAACGGAGAGGTGAATTAAAAAAAAGTTCTATTCTGCTCTTCATCCACTATTACATCATGTATTCAACATGAAAAACTTGGTGAAAGGTTCTCCAACCCCTATTGCAAAAATGCTTTTTATACAAAAATACATATGACGCGCCCCCTGGGCCAGTGTTGTTTGGGGGATACCCGGAGCCGGATCAGATGGGGGTTGTAGTCTCCGAGTGGCGGTGACCCGGTCCGTGCCCAGGGTGTCAAGCTCAGTGTGTGGCAGTCCTACAGATGTTGCTGGATGTTCTTTAGTGTCGACTACGCCACCCGTTGATTTGCGGTCAATACGGCCGCCGCTGCAGCAGGGTCCGCTGAGGCTGGTGGTGTGTGTGCAGCTTCTGGTAGTATAACCCCCAACGGGAGGGGTATAGCCTCAGGGGGTCAGTTGTAGAGGGTGGTGGTTGTGGTGGTGCAGTGAGGATGGTAATAAGACTCAGAGTCGGGCTGTGCAGTTCAGGGTTTTTACTTACTGCTGTTGTGCTGGTCACTCCGGCCTTGAGTGACCGCCCGAGCCGTGCTGCGTCCACCAGGTCCTGGACTCGGCCAACCCCCAGGTAATTCTGGAGCGTGATCCTGAGCTCCCTCTCTGACGTTCCTTTTCTCTGGCCTTCCCCACCAGGGATCCACTTATGTCCGGCTCACTCGGGCCTCTTGTTGGTAAAACCCTTGTCTCTGGGTTCCCTGACCCTATACTTGGTGTGCCTTCGCAATGGATTTAGTGGGGGGTCGTGGCAGATCCTGCCCACAACCTCCGGTCTCTGGCTGAGGATTAGTGCCCTCCACCAGCTTGGGATCCGGTACCCTTGTGCCAACCCTTCACCCTTCTGGTTGTATTTGGGCTCTTGGGGTTCCCTCTTCTTCCCCTCTGGGTCCTTTTCTTCTCCTCTCTCTCTTCTTTCAGGACTGCTTGACCCTCTACAAAAGACTGACTGGTAACTGTCTGCCTGTCTGACCCTGATCTAAGATGGTTCCCACCTTATATACTCCCTCTATGTGTGAGCTCAGGTGACCAGCACCCAATGAGCTCCTAGCATTACCCAGACTGCTCCCCCTATCTGCCCCTACACTACTGGGATGTTCCACCCCCCTCCCACTCCAGCCAGGGACAGACACTGTCGTACCTGCACATATACCTAGTGGGAGTACCATTGATCTGTCCCCCGGAAATGGGATGTATGTAGTGCATGCAGCCTACTGAGCTCAGTTCCACACTCCATCCTTACCCGGGAGTGGAATACCACACCTCTGGCTTGAGGTGCAATACCCCTGTAGCAGCCGAATCCTCAGGGTGCTACACATACATTTAAGAAAAAATAAATGCTCCTAGAGGTTTCCATACTGTGTCTCTTGTAACTTTCTACCTTCTGTTCTTTCATACTGAATTTTGTAAGTATGCATTCTGTTTCCATATCAAAAACCCTTCCCTCCTGGCCTTTTAAATTGAATATCATGATCTCCACAATAGATCAGTCATGAAATTAGATTTTATTTCTGTGTGGCCTTCTTATTAATGATGGAGAAATAACATGCTTATTGATCCTGTGCTTTCCATAATTCCATGACTTTTCCTTCTTAGGGTTTCAATTTTGCAATTTCAATGTTCAGGGATGTATATATTGTTGTGAAGTAATATTGAAACAACGAAAACAAAATTTTCTAAACATCTCAGTTTATTCAGCATTGAGAATGAGTGTAATGGGCAGAAACACACAGACTTTTACACCTTCACATGCTATGAATGAGGTTATTAATGGTTGGCTGAGGAATGTACTTTGTGACAGGGTCATTGGTAATTTATGCGAGGGGAGATATGTGTCACGAAGGTTACCATCTTCCGTGTTGTGAAACCCAGAAGTTTCTCTCCAGCATGTTATGTGCTGAGGGTCAGCCATGACAGGTTGGGGTTTTTTGTGAGTAGCTGTAAGAGATGGGTGGGACAGCTACTCACCATATCTCCACTGGTGTGGTTCAGCAGGTTAAATGACTGGTCACTGATTTTTTTTTTCTGTTTGTGTGTTGGAGGCATAGCAGTCTCCAGTCTGGAGTTCCAGTGGGAGCAGAAGTTGTACCCTCAGCGGACGGATTACCGCAGGCATATTGACTGTGCTATATGCTATATTTTGTTTCCATTTATGCCAGATAGGCCATGCTTATTTTGAAGAATCTGGCTTATGCCATGTTTTAAATAAATGAGCAGAAGAAACATTCCTGTGTCTACCTCTGAGAGCAGCCGAGTGAGCCGATATACCACAGCTTGTTCTGCCTCTCTGCATGCACTTGGTCACAATCATCAAGATCCATTGCTGGCAGTTTCCTTTGCAATTGCTGACTAATGATCTTCTAGATTTGCTTGATGGTAGACAAGTCCGTAGAGCCTCCAGGCTATTGTAGCATATTTAGACAATTCAGGCTAATCACTGTGGCATCATATGACCTGGCATTGTTGAAAATACCTCCTGGAACACATTGGAAAAATATCCATACCACAGGTTACACGACCAAGCCAATGTAACACTAAGCTGTTAGTGTACCTGAAATGAAGAGTAGAAGGGTCCAGGAACCGTGCATTATGCCACCACACACCATAATCGCAGGAGTAGAACCATTGTGATGTTCACTCATAAAAGACTCTTTATGGTGTTGCCCATGTGGTCTTGTCAGATTTGAAGAATGGTGCATAATGATTCATGCTGTACTGCATGTAAAATTAGACGTCACTTACCAAGCCTAAGGCAACGGCCCAACTATCAGTATTTGGTCAGTATTCGGTCAGTATTTTTTCTCAGGAGCGAGAGCCAAAACCAGGTGAGGAACAATCAGAGCAAAGGTATAATAGAAACAAGTCACCATTTCTGCATTTATCACTCACTCCTAGTTTTGGCTTCCACTCCTGAGAAAAAATACTGACTGAACACTGACCAAATAATACTGATAGTGGGGCCGTGGCTTTAGGCATGAAACCATGTCTACACAAACCATCAGAAGGCATTTGCACCACATTGGGCTTCAATCTAAATTAACTACTACATTGACCTCAAGGCACTGCACTCAATTATGATGAAGAGCCCTTCATGAGGCAGCATGAAATTGTCCCAGAAACAGTTTTTCAACACAACAATGCTGTTTTAAAAATTTTCTTTCCAGCTTTTCATTATTTGTATATCATTAACATGTCTATCAATCCTGTTATTTTCATAATTCCACAACTTTTCCTTGATGTTGAAATTTCACTTTTGAGGAGTGTGTATATACAGTACATTCAGTGTACACAGAAATAGCACCATAGGAATGCATCTGATAGTATAAAATCTCAGTGCAGTTGTAGTTCGTAGTGACTAATGTGTGATAACAATCATCATACTCATTGACATGTCAGAATAAACTACACTGCTGTATTTTAATCCACTGATACATATTTAAATAAATTAATTCTAATAAACTGATCTGTGAATGTACAATCCCACAATTTCAGGTTGCTAGTAATCATGTTGCATATATTGCTTATTTCAGGCCATAGTTGAAGTTGTGTAAAAATCAAAAGATATTTTACTTTGATTTAATCCTACAATCCACTTATTGTTGGGAAACTGAAGTCTAATACTACGACTAGCCAGACTAGCTATAACCATATGTTTTTTTATGTGATGTAAGAACCAATGGCATTTTAATACATTTGGATAGGGATACATGGAATCGAGCCTCAGAATACACAATGAACTACTGTTAACACACAAATTTAGTAATCCCGCTATAAATAAACACTCATATCCATCATCAGTCAAATCCAGAAACTTATGGACCATGTATATGATGTGACATTTTTATTTTCTTTTTAAGAACTGATGGTTTACTGCTGGCCAAAAGTGTTGGCATCATTGAAATTGTTCAAGAAAATGAAGTATTTCTCTCAGAAAATTATAGCAACTACACATATTTTGTTATACACATGATTATTTCCTTTGCGTGTATTGAAACAATACAAAAAAAAACAGAGAAAAAAAGGCATATTGGACATAATTTTACACAAAACCCCAAAAATGGGTTGGACAAAATTGTTGGTACCTTTCCAAAATTGTGGGTAACTTGTTTCAAGCTAGGGATGCTAGTTCAAACTCACCTGTGTGTAATATGAAAATTACATCTGAAACCAGATAAAAAGGAGAGAGGTTTTCTATATCTTTGCATTTTATGTCTACTAGCTATTGAACACGTTCTACGCCTGGGCGGCGAGCATTTTTATTGGTATATGGTCTCCCATGCTGGTATGTGCTGCCCCCCTCCTGGTATTTGCGCTGCCCCCATCCTATCCTTGTATGCATGGCACCCCTCATCCCCAATCCTGGTATGCATGGCACCCCTCACTCCCAATCCCGGTATGCATGGCACCCCTCACCCCCAATCTCGGCATGCATGGCATCCCTCACCCCCAATCACGGTATGCATGGCACCCCTCATCCCTAATCCCGGTATGCATGGCACCCCTCATCCTTATCCTGGTATGATTGGTACCCCTTATCCTGGTATGCATGGTGCCCCGCATTCCTATCCTGGTATGCATGGTACCCCTCATCCCTATGCTGGTATGCATGGTACCCCTCATCCCCCAATCCTGGTATGCATGGTCCCCTCACCCCCCCAATCCTGTTATGTGTGGTACCCCTCACCCCCAATCCTGGTATGCATGGTCCCCTCACCCCCCCCAATCCTGGTATGTGTGGTACCCCTCACCCCCCAATCCTGGTATGTATGGTACTCCTCACCCCCCAATCCTGGTATGCAAGGTCCCCTCACCCCCAATCCTGGTATGTGTGGCCCCCTCATCCCTCACACTGTACACACATACAAAAAAATAAACACTTATACTCACCTTTCTTCTCTGTGCTCCAGCGCTGCTGCGTCCTGTTCTGCTGGAGGCCGGGGAGGAGTGCAGCGCCGGAGCACGGCGCTGTCTGGTGCCATTTTTCTGAAGACACACTGCAAATGTGTCTCCAGTAAAATGGTGCCAGATAGCGCTATGCGCATGTGACGATCCGACGCCTCACTCCTGCCCCGGTGTCCGGCGAAGAGAGGTGCCGCGGCAACGCTCCTCCAGGTAAGTATCTAAGTATGGCACCAGAGATTGCGGTATGTGTTCAGTGTCTACACATACTGCGATCTCCGGCGCCATACACTCCTCTTACCAGTAACGGCTGGATGCCTGCTTCTGTCTGGAGCCACACTGCGCGTCACGCATGGGCAGTCTATAACTGCTTAAGACAGAGACACGCATCCCCAGTTATATTATAGATGTGTGCCACACTAAGCACGGAGAACGGAAAGAAGAGAAAATAACATTTGAGGACTGAGAACCAAAATTGTTGAAAAACATAAACCATCTCAAGGGATCTTGATGTTCTTTGCCCATGGTGCGCAACATAATCAAGACGTTTACAACCCAAGGCACTGTAGCTAATCTCCATGGATGGCAGAGGAAATTTGATGAAAGGTTGCAATGCAGAATAATACAGAGGGTATGTAAGCAGCTCCAATCAAGTTCCAAAGAAATTCAAGCTGTCCTGCAGTGTCAAAGTGCATCAGTGTCAGTGTGAACTATCCATCCACATTTGAATGAAATGAAACGCTATGGCAGGAGACCCAGGAAGACCCCACTGCTGATACAAAAACATAAAAGAGTTGGCTGCAGTTTGCCAAAATGATGTGAGCAAGCAAAAATACTTCTGGGAAAGTGTATTGGGGACAGATAAGACCAAGGTAGAACTTTTTGGTAATGCACATCATTGTACTGTTACCAAAAACGGAATGAGGCCTACAAAGAAAAGAACACAGTTCCTACAGTCAAATATGATGGAGGTTCAAAGATGTTTTTGGGTTGTTTTGCTGTCTCTGTCACTGGGTTCCTTGACTGTGTGCAAGGCATCATGAAATCTGAAGATTTCCAAAGGATTTTGGGTCGCAATGTAGTGCCTAGTGTCAGAAAGCTGGGTTTGCCTCCTAAGTCATGGGTCTTCCAGGAGAACAATGACCCCAAACTTACTTCAAGAAGCACTGAGAAATGGTTGGAAACAAAGTGCTGGAGAGTTCTGAAGTGGCCAGCAATGAGTCTGGATCTAAATCGCATTGAACACCTGTGCAGAGATCTTAAAATTGCTGTTGGGACATGATACCCTTCAAATAGGACAGACCTGGAGAAGTTTGCAAAAGAGAAGTGATCCAAAATTTCAGTTTAGAGGAGTGAGAAGCTTGTTGATGGTTATAGGAAGGCATTGATTGCAGTTATTTAGTCCAAAGGGGGTGCAATAAAATATTAAGTTGAGAATGCCAACAATTTTGTCCAGCCCATTTTTTGGGCTTTGTGTGAAATTATGTCCAATTTGCCTTTTTTTCTCTGTTTTTTCATGTTGTTCCAATACACACAAAGGAAATAAACATGTGTACAACAAAACAAGTGTGATTGCAATAATTTTCTGGAAGAAATACTTTATTTTCTGGGACAATTTCAATGTTGCCAACACTTTTAGCCATGACTGTACAGAACTGGTATTCTAAAATATTGCCAAAATAATGATCACATTTGACCAACTTATGAGCCTACTGAAAATCTCATTTAAAAACCATGAGTATTATTATGGGGTTGGGACTGATTTTGCAGCTATAACCGACTCTTCTCCACCAATTTCTACACAAAGCAATTCTGTTGATAGCATTCTAATGGGATTGACCATAGACTGCCAGATAATAACACAGGATTTAATACTGCAGAAAATGTGTATCTTTTGCTCGAGTATAGTGATAGTGTACCACTCTGGCTGACTATTAGCATTGGGGTCACTATTTGAACACACCCTTCTCAATTGCTATACTCACCCATGCAAAATAAAAACAGCCTGTACTCACCTAGTTGGAACAGCGCCAAAACTCCTGGGGCTCATGTGACATTGCTATGTCTTGTGAGCCCTGCAAGCAATCAGTGGCCACTTGTGGGCAGCTTCACTCACACTTCCTTCAGATGAAACTGACATTCAGAAGAAATCAGAACTGCTGCTGCTCTCTCACTCCTTCCGGATGCCAGTTTCATCCGAAGGAACTGAGAAGCAAGCGGCCCATTAATGGTTGCTGATTGGCTGCAGAGCTCACATGACATAACAATGTCACGGTAGACTCAGACCTGACTTTGCTGGAATGTCACCAGCACTGGTTGTGAGTACAGATTGAATTTATTTACATGGCAGAATATAGTAATTGAGAAGGTATTGTCTGAGTAGTGGGAAACCCCTTTAAATTGACATTTGGCCATTGTATATGTGTGTATGTATAACTTATTACATCTTACGTGGCATCATGTACAGAGAACCCTTCAAATTTTTAAAGCCATTTTGACACCATTTTGACACAACCAATTTTGGCCTAAAAGGCAGTGTCTTTTCTTGTTTCTTTTTTTCATCATCGCATCAAAGAGCCATAACTTTTTTATTTTTCATCAAAATGAGCAGTAGTTCTACAGATGCTCAGGTTGGACCTAGGCACCCGTACAAGCTTGTACCACGTGACTGTCACATGTCAGTATTCCCTGCAGGTCCTTCTGACCTGCCTCTACCACATGCTCAGGAGAAGCTCCCTGAGTGTTGAGTCACCAGCCGGGACTCCACTCTCGCATCCTCCCCGCTTTCTACACAGACTGCTCCCCTCTGAGCGTCTGCAACTATCAGCCTAAGGACTACATCCTCCGGTAACACAGCACGGCACCTTGCAACCATTCTAACTGGTAACATTGAAAACACTCCCGGACCTTTCAGGTACAGACCTGTAAGTACAAACCCTCAATCGGCGCGACGCAGCGGGGCACTTTCTTACTACCTGGCACGCGGCACTCTGGGACCGAAGCCGCCGACATCCTTCTGCCATCTTCACCGCTACTTCTTCCGCGCCCTGCCGTCAGCTGCATACCGAATGAATCATCATGACCCACTACACGCCGACTCTTTGTATTGACTCAACGTCCTAGTGAGTATCACTGCTCTCTTTTCCCCACAGTATAGACTTCGGACCTTGCCTCTATCATCCACATTTCTCCTATTTTACATTCCAGCACCTCACGTCATGAAGGTGACCAATTTCTAAGTGACCAGTACATATTACCAATTTTCAATCTGAGGCACTAAGGAGACAGCCAATACTCCTGTAAAGGCATGTCGCGATCCAAAAGACCCTTACCAGTCTCCTATATAATATAGCTACACAAAAGAGGTAAATAGTCCATAGAGCCAGTAAATCACATTGGCAACCCCTAATTAAGATTCCCCCACAGTACCCATTCTGTATTGATTATTCCGATCAGGTCTTCATTGGACCACTCCATACCTATGTGGACATCTACCTCCAACAGAAAGACTTAGGATCAATAATACCAGGTACATATTAAGTCCAGGGAACTTACCCTGTACCACCTTATACTTCCTAAAAATAGACTGTACTGCTTTAACTTTTCTTGTGTCTCTCTCTTTAAGATTGATCCTTTTACTAATTAACAATCAAAACATATGTCTGAGCCAGCTCTTCTGTAAAGACCACATCTACTTCCCTATCCCACCAGGACATCTACCTACCTACCTTGGGACAACTTAGCAGGTATACCTTAAATACTTATTCTTATTGACGATCACCAATTCCCTTTTTAATTCCCAAATTATACACCTCTTTTCAGAGTGAATCATCCCCCTGGGTCACTCACAACCCTCTTGGACTCCTCTGATTCACTTCTCCTCCTCGCCATCAAGAAAATCACCCTGATCTAGAAGCCAATTCTTAGTGGATTCGCTTTGAGAAGATCTACAGAGGACCACCAGCCTTTTACCACTACTACTAAACCCTATACCTAATATAAATTACTCCCATTTTACTTTATTTTACAATCGGGTTTTAAACAATTTTATCAATAAAGAATTTTAATTTATAGCTTTTACTCCATCTCATATTATTTTTACGCCTGGGTCCAGCGCTAGTTAATTTTAATCTAATTATAAAAGTGGTTAGGGTGTAAAGATAAAGATAAATATTTAGAAAGGACACTTTAGGTCCCGGATCAACCCTTTAACTCTTGGGTGTACTCGCGACTGGAAATCCTGGCCTAGAGTGAACAGCAAACCATAGATGGATAGAGATGAGGAGGACCGGACATTGGTCAGGAATAGTGATGAGTGAACGCGCTCGCCACTGCTCGGTACTCGCCGGAGCATAACTGTGCTCGACGAGCTCGGTGCTCGGCGAGTATTTCCAGGTTTCTCGGGCAGGAACTCGGGTCCCCTCCCTGCATGTTTGGTACTCTTTAGAAAGCCAATGAACATGCAGGGATTGCCTGCCATGCACTGTAATGCTGTAGCCATGTTGGTTGTGGGCATTACAGTGATTGGCTGGCCACACAGCATTATCAGGTGTATATAAGACTGGGCGCCACATGCTCGTCATAGTCTACCCTGGAATCAGGCAGAGTAAGGAGAGCTGCTGCTGCGTCAGGGAGAGATTTGCTTGTTTATAGTTAGTATAGGCATTCCCCAACATATATATATATCCAACTGAACTAACAGTCCTTCTGAAGACTAATCCAGCTGCATATATTCAGTGGTGATAGCAGGAGTTAGGCAGGAAGGCAGTGTATGTGGCAGACTGCTGTGAATGATACAGCACAAGAGGGTCCATTGAATGTCCTGTTAGTATTGTGTAACATGCAGAAGTAGTGCTGTTGCTTTAAAAGCATTCAGCAACTATTAGAAGTAACACAAGCACATGAGACAGGAAGTGTTGTGCTCCAGAAGCATCCAGCAACTAGAGCGGTTAACACAGTCACAGGAAAAGGGGAGTGTTTTAGCAGAGCCCCAAGGGGGATTGTGGGGAAGTTGTTTACTGTCTGGCTAGAGCCAAAGAGAAGGGTGGTGCATGTGATCTGTATCTCACAGAAGCGCCCCTGCAAGTGAAAAGGATTCAAGTCAGGAGTGAAGCTAAGCACAGGTCAGGTAGAGTTCCTGAACTAGCAGTGCAGAGTATTGTCAGGCAGAAAGATAAGAGCTGGAAGTAATGGTGTCACAGGGATCATCTCCCTCAGCAAACCCTCCCCCCTCCTCCATCTGACTGTTCTGAAAAGAATGCTGTGTTCACTAATGTGCCTTTGCATTAGAACTGTGCTATCCTGTACTACTGGGAAGACTGTGAACTGCTGTGCTGCTAAGGAAACTGTACTGTTTGTCACTGGAACCTGTTGCTCATAAGACTTAACTTGCACTGGCCGTGCGGCTTCTTATTAAATGCTACTGTTCTACCGTTTATGAGGACTCTTGTCAAGTGTGTCTGGTCAGCAAGTGAAACAGCCTACATGTCTGTGCCTGAGGGTCAATACCCCTGTGTGCCTGAGAGAAGCTGCAGCATATGGTCTATGGTTGCCCTGAGTAACAATTCCCCCAGGATTCCAAAGAATTTATGTAACCTCTCTTGCCCCTATCTGAACCTAGCGGCGTGCATGTAACAATAGGTATTCCACAACATATACGGTATATACAGTACAGACCAAAAGTTTGGACACACCTTCTCATTTAAAGATTTTTCTGTATTTTCATGACTATGAAAATTGTACATTCACACTGAAGGCATCAAAACTATGAATTAACACATGTGGAATTATATACTTAACAAAAAAGTGTGAAACAACTGAAAATATGTCTTATATTCTAGGTTCTTCAAAGTAGCCACCTTTTGCTTTGATGACTGCTTTGCACACTCTTGGCATTCTCTTGATGAGCTTCAAGAGGTAGTCACCGGAAATGGTTTTCATTTCACAGGTGTGCCCTGTCAGGTTTAATAAGTGGGATTTCTTGCCTTAAAATCTTTTAATGAGAAGGTGTGTCCAAACTTTTGGTCTGTACTGTATATACCGTATATGTTGTGGAATACCT
Source organism: Phyllobates terribilis (assembly GCF_046119375.1). Taxonomy (NCBI): domain Eukaryota; kingdom Metazoa; phylum Chordata; class Amphibia; order Anura; family Dendrobatidae; genus Phyllobates; species Phyllobates terribilis. The sequence goes on along the minus strand of NW_027362763.1, from coordinate 452,692,703 downwards.
ATTGTTATATATATACATCTGAGCTAACAGTCCTTCTGAGGACTAATCCAGCTGCATATAATCAGTGTTAGGCAGGCAGGCAGTGGATGTGGCAGACTGCAGTGTATGATACAGAAAAAGAGGGTCCATTGAACGCCCTGTCTGCTGCTGCTGTAATAATTACAGATATTTCTAGACATAGAAAGGCAATTTTTTTTTATCTTAATCCTGGTTATTTGCTTAAAAATCAATCCAGAGTACAATATTTTTCTGCTCCATTTGCTTGTTCTCACTGCAGAATAAAGTCAGATCTGTTCCATATTTCAGCGATAAAAATACATAAATTTGAACTGAATGTGGAAAATATTGGCCTCCTTTTCCATTCTGTTGCAGTGTGTCGGTGAAGGTATTCACACTAGGTCTCTGTGTAGAATAATATTAGTAAATTACAGGCCTACTATTTAAAACCTTGGTTCTCTGTCAGACATATCACCTATAAGACTGTTCCAAAATCTGACATTTCTTCCATTTTCATTCCGTTGCAGTGTGTCGGTCAAGCTATTCATATTAGGTGCCTGTGAAGGATAGTATTAGCAAATTACAGGCCTGCTATTTAAAACCGTGGTTCTCTGTCAGACATAATACCTATAAGAGTGTAGCATTGGCGTCTCTGCCCACTGCTAGGCAGAGACGCCGTCCCTCTCACCTTCCCGCTCCTGGCGCGGCGTCCTCCTGCGCTCCCCTCCTCGCTGCTGCCGGCGCGTGCTCCTTCCCGGGCTCTGTGCTTAGGGCGCGCGCGCACTCCCCCTCTCTGAAAGGGACCGCGCGCGCCGTCCTAAGGAGTCCCCGTCCAATGGCCGGAGGACCTCCCATATATAAAGCACCTCCTCCAAAATGGCATACTCACCTCTGCTTCAGCCCTCAGGTCCCTTTGCCAGCCTGACTACCAGTCCTGTCTGCCAGCTTGTCTTCTCTCCAGCCCGACAGTCTGTCTCCAATCATCCGCCAGTCTGTCTATGGGCGAGTCCACCTGCATACCAGGAAGCACCTGCCAGTTACCTGCCTGCTACCTGCCGTACCTGTTCTTCCGTCACATGCTGTGACCACCTGCCTGCTAGCCAAGAGACTTCTACCTGTTCTGCCGTCACATGCTGTGACCACCTGCCTGCTAGCCAAGAGACTTCTACCTGTTCTGCCGTCACTTGCCGTGACCACCTGCCTGCTAGCTAAGAGACTTCTACCTGCTCTGCCGTCACATGCCGTGACCACCTGCCTGCTAGTCAAGAGACTTCTTCCGTCACATACCGTGACCACCCGTCAGATAACCCAGAGACTGCTGCCTGCCTGTTGTGTCCACCCGCTATACCGGTCAGTCCAAGCTATCTGACCCTTGTGAGCCACCTGCTCTTTTACAAGGTCGTCCCCAGAGTAGCACCTGCCCCTTTGGCTCCCTCCTTGTTCCAAGGCACAGAGGTTCCACCACCCAGACCCGTTACAAAAAGTGTTCCAAAATCAGACATTTCTTCCTTTTTAAATCCATAGCAGTGTTTCGGTAAAGCTATCCACACTAGGTGTCTGTGAAGAATAGTATTAGCAAATTACAGGCCTGCTATTTAAAATTGTGGTTCTCTGTCAGACGTATCACATATAACTGCATTCCAAAATCTGCCATTTCTCATGAACGTGCAAAAAATTGTCCTCCGTTAAAAATGGGCAAGATGCGTGGCAAGGGAAGGGGAAGTGGACGTGATAGTGATGGTGCATGCAGAGGCCGAGGTCATGGCCGTGGGCAGGCTGAAATTGTGCCACAACAAACACCCACATCTTGTCGCTTGACCTTCTTGTCCCAATTAATAGGGGACCACAGAACACCACTATTGAACACAGAGCAGTGTCAAAAGGTTATTGGTTGTATAGCAGACAATGCTTCCAATCACTTAGCCACCACCACCAACCTGTCTTCCACATGTTCAAGTCTCAGTAGCTGTGAGTCTGGACCGCATATTCCTCACCCTGATCCTTCTTCCTGTCACAATGCCGAGTGCCCGGAAACAACTGATCCCACACTTGGACACTCAGAAGAGCTGTTCACTTTTCCATTTCTAGATTCGGGCCTCTCATCCCGCCAGCTTCAAGTGAGTCAAGAAGAGAACGCGTGTAGCGATGCCCAAATATTGGAGCAGCCACGGTCATATGAAGGTGACAGTGGGAAAGTGCAATTACTGTCGCAAGAGGTGAATGATGATGATGATGAGGCACAATTGCCAGAAAGTCAGAAGGAGGAACAGGGTGTGGAAGTGGAAGACGAGGTGGTGGATGATATAGTAACTGACCCAACCTGGAAAGGGGACATACAGAGTGAGGACAGCAGCACACAGGGGGAAGGAGGCATAGCACCACAACAGGCAGGAAGAAGCAGCGTGGTGGCCGCAGACACAAAACGGGAAAGAGTTCCTCGTAACGCCAACACAACGGAAGTTGCCAGTACAACTGTTAGGTCTTCCCGAGTCTGGTTATTATTTAATGACTCTGCAGATAACCCCAAAAAGGCCATTTGCACCACCTGCCAGACCAGCATCAGCAGGGGTAGCAAAACTAGCAGCCTGACCACCACCAGCATGATCAGGCACACGGCTGCAAAGCACCCGACTAAGTGGGCCAAACTCCAGGGTCCAGCAATAGTGTCTGCGGGTGACACCACTGCTTGTTCCACTGTTGTGTGTGGACGCCAATCCCCTATCCATGGCGCATGCCAAGATGTCTCCCGCCCTGCATGTGTTGTTGCACGCTCTCAACCAGCACCATCAGCAAGCACGTACACATCCTTGTCCCAGCGCAGCATTCAGTTGTCCCTACTTCAGTCCTTGGAACGCAAGCGCAATGCACAGGCAATGCTCCACAGGCCACACTACTAAATTCACACATTTCATGAATGCTTTAGGCTCATGGAGACAGAAGCTTTCCGCAGCCTGATGGCGGCGGCCATCCCTCGGTACTCGGTCCCCAGCCGCCACTATTTCTCCCGGTATGTCGTCCCCGCATTACTTAAACATTACTTAACTGAAAATGCTGACAGGCTTATAAAAATGAAGAAGGGCTGGATTGGGCCAGACTTCTCAACACCAACGAATGATAGCAGAGTAACATAAACTCAAATACAGTGTCTTTTTTTTGGGAGGTCTAACTCAATTCCCATGCACCTCTGTCTTCACACTCAGACATAGGTATACGCTTACTGATTTTGTCTTTTTGCTCTTGTCTTCCTCCTTCTCCGCATCCTCATACTCCACCACCATATCACCACCATATGTACCATATCAACATATCTACATTTCTTGCAAGGGGCATTGGAGTTCCTCCAAATTTTTGTTAGCCGTTGCTTCACTGCATAGGCAAACAGTAAGGGAGACACACTTTCTAATAATAGGAGCATTTTTTGCAGGAGGCTCTCCAACCTCTACGTCTCTTGCAAGGCAAGGGGCACTGGAGTTCCTCCAAATTTTTGGCAGCCGTTGCTTCACTGCATAGGCAAACAGTATGGGAGACACACTTCCTAATAATGGGAACATTATTTTCAGAAGGCCCTCCGACCTCTACGTCTCTTGCAAGGGGCATTTGAATTCCTCCAAATTTTTGGCAGCTGTTGCTTCACTGCATAGGCAAACAGTATGGGAGACACACTTCCTAATAATGGGAGCATTTTCTGCAGGAGGCCCTCTGACCTTTACGCCTCTTGCAAGGGGCATTGGAGTTCTTCCAAATTTTTGTCAGCCGTTGCATTCACTGCATACCCTTTAACTGTATAGCAGACCCTCTACTTTCTAATGGGAACATGTCATTACTGTGGCCCAGTTCTATGTGTCTTTAAATTGTTAGCAGGGTTTTTCCTAAATTTTGGCAGCTGTTGCACTCACTGCATACCCTATAACTGAATAGCAGTCCCTCTCCTTTCTAATGGGAACATGTCGTACTCGTTACTGTGGCCCAGCTCTATGTGTCTTTACTTTGTTAGTCAGGTTTTCCCAAATTTTGGCAGCCCTTGCAGTCACAGCATGGGCATTACCACTACAGGACACCCGCTCCTTAATAATGGAAACATTTTTTTTTACTGAGACCCTTCTGTATGTCTCTTCAAAGGGGTATTGGATTGCGTTTAAATTTTTGGCAGCCCTTGCAGTCACTAGCTGCAATAACAGTGTAGGAGACCCACTCGTTAATAATGGGAACAACAAAGCATAGCCGCCTGATGGCCCTATAAAAATAGGCTTTGTGACTTTCAGGCTATGTGCCCACAATGCAGAAATGCTACATATTTTTTCCGCTTCTCCCTGGCAGGAAAAACGCAGGCGGATTTTTTCTGCCAGGTAGAAGCGTTTGTCGAGTGTTTTTGCATTCATTTCTGCATGGGGTTTATCAAGCGCTTTTCCAAGCGATTTTAGCATCACTTGGAAAAGTGCTTGACAACTTGGTCACCCTATATAAATCCATGCAACCGGCATGGATTTATATAGTGTGACCAAGTAAGAGTTAAAAAAAAACAATAAGAATGGTGAAAAATAAAAATAAAGATTATACTTACCTTACGATGGCCCCCGGTCTCCTTCTCCACTCCGTCCGGTCTCCCCGGTTTCTCGCGGTGGTGGGAAGAACCTGCGATGACGTCATTGAGTCATGTGACAGGACACGCGACCGCCGACGTCAGCGGTCACGTGACCTGTCACATGACTCAATGACATCATGTCAGGTCCTCACACCACCGCGAGCTGCCCAATACACCGCACGCATCGCTATGGAGACCGGGGGACATTGGAAGGTAAGTATAATCTTTATTTTTTATTTTAAATTCTTTTTTTTACAGTTTCTATGGTACCCAGGTCTGGATGAGAGTCTCCTCTTCTCCAGGCCTGGGTACCATCCGCACATTGAATCGCTTCATATCCGCTTGTGCACATGTAGTGATGCGGATATCAAGCATTTCAATGCAAGTCAATGGCGGCAATTACTCTGCGTGTCCGCAAAATTAATGGACATGCTGCGTATTTTTCCGCAATGATAATCTGCAGCGGAAATTTCCGCAACGTGCACAGCACATGCGGATTATCATTGGGGACCATGGGGCATGTATTACCAAGCGTTTTTTAAGCGTTTTCGCTGCGGAAATTCCGCGGCAAAAACGCTTGAAAAGCGCATAGTGGGAACACAGCCTCAGAGTCCCTCCATCATAAATGAAACAGGATGTGTCTGATGATTTGTCACACACCACAAGGCCAGATAAGGTTGTAAAATGTTAAAATGACACTTCCCGGTGAATGCATTTGTCTTAAAAAATACCGTAAAAAATAAAATAAAATAAATAAAAACACAGTAGGATCTTTCTTTAGTATAAAAACCAGACTTGCCAATGTAACTGCAATGTAATCACATTGTTCAGCTCCTGCACCTCCTCCTGTTCTGCCTCCATCTCCGAAATGACCACATCAGTCACAAGCTGAGAACACTGCAGCACTGCCTTGGCCAAGTGGCAACAGACTGTGCTGAAGATAACATGCTTAATGCTTAGATGACAAACCGCCTACCACTGCAGAGTTGTTGAAAGCTGTAACACAGCAGCTTGATCTGTGGCTCTCACCGCTGAACATACAGCCAGACATGGTCATGTGTGACAATGGGCGGAATCTGGTGACCGAGAAATGACAGCCGGAGTAGATTCGGCTTTCCTCTATGCCAGTCCTTTCACCGAGCTAAAGAATAAGGCTGTGGTGACATACAACTCTCACTGAGAAGCAGTGTCAGACTGAAAAACATTGGGCCCACCAGAGGATTTGATTCTGAGGGTCCACCTTTCTCTCCCGCTCAAGAGCCCCATAGCAACTGCAAAGTTTGCACCTATCATCAACTCTCCTGATGGAGAAGCCAGGGCCCAACCGAGGATTCTCTGGTGGGCCCGTCCAATTCTACCGAGAAGCAGCCCTGGCTAAGAAAAGTGTGTAGGAAGGTTCTTGGACACTCTATGACTGCATTTTTAATGTGGACTGGCTCCATACCGTCCCTGGCCACATTCACCTGTCCACTTATTTGTGGTTAGGTGGTCCTTCCCAGTAACTGCACTGGGGAGGGCACGGGTAATGTTGTGGGACCCGCGCTTGTTGAATGCGGAGACGACACCGGGAGATATAGTGGCGGCTGGGGACCGAGTATGGACACTCGACCGCCACCGCCATGAGGTTGTGGATAGTTTCCGCCTCTGCGAGCCTAAAAGGCCACATTTCAAGTGCAAGCAGCTGCCCAGAAATCTGGAAGTTTACTATTACGGCCTGTGGGTGGGTGGCTGGCTGGCTGCATACTTGCGATTGCATTCCAAGGAATGGGGTAGGGTCAACTGAACGCTGCGATGGGACAAGGATGTGGACAGTGATTGTTGCTAGTCTGCAATGACAAGTGCATGATGGGAGGCATCTCCGCATGCGCCAAGGATCACTTATGATTGGCACACTTTTAGGCAGGGAGTCAGAGATGCTTCCAGGGGTCTTCCGCATGCTGTTCCCATGTCTTTTCAGCACTGTATGCATGTATCTGATGATGTGTCACACACCAAATGGCCAGATAAGGTTGTAAAATGTTAAAATTACATTTCCCAGTGAAAGCATTTGTCTTGGTTGAAAGCAATGCAAAAGTACAAAAACTCATCAAAAACGCTACATGTGAACATAGCCCAAGGTGTGGAGGAGAATTTTTGTTCTTGTATATTTATTTTGCCTTTTATACAAGTCTTTACTTCGGAAAGGATGTTCCTTAATATATTTCCCAGGAAAGTCCATTTTGGTTTCGTTTTTGCATGTTTTATTATGAGTCCGTAAAAGTGGCGTAATACCTCTGACAACATTGTTGACAGCAGTGACCTGGGCACCAGAAATGCTTCCAGGGGTCTTCCCCATGCTGATCCAATGTCATTTGAGCACTGTTCCCATCGATTTGGGCAATTTTTAGGCCCTCTGCAGACTGCCGGGGGGAGCCACCGGAAAAATGCTCGAGTTTCCCATAGACATACATTGGGCTAGTTACTTGGTCCGAGCATTCGAGCATTCCAATTTGCTCAACTCGAACAACGAGTACGCGAGCATTTTAGTGCTCGCTCATCACTAGTCAGGAAGCAATGGAAATGGCTGGAGAGGAGAGTGGTAAGGTGAGTATATGTGTATTTTTTTATTTTTTTACATCTTACAGTAATTATGCTTTCAGGTCTTTTTCTTTCCAGAAAAAGTAAAGTTGGGTCCATTGTCATTAACTCCTTAACCCCTGAAGGTGGTTTGCACGTTAATGACCAGGCCAATTTTTACAATTCTGACCACTGTCACTTTATGAGGTAATTACTCTGGAACGCTTCAACGGATCCCCCTAATTCTGAGAATGTTTTTCGTGACATATTGTACTTCATGATTTTGGTAAAATTTCTTCGATATCACTTGCGTTTATTTGTGAAAAAAATGGAAATTTGGGAAAAATTTTGAAAATTTTGCAATTTTCAAAATTTGAATTTTTATGCCCTTAAATCAGAGAGATATGTCACACAAAATACTTAATAAATAACATTTCCCACATGTCTACTTTACATCAGCACAATTTTGGAACCAACATTTTTTTTTGTTAGGGAGCTATAAGGGTTAAAAGTTGACCAGCGATTTCTCATTTTTCCAACAAAATTTACAAAACCATTTTTTTAGGGACCACATCACATTTGAAGTCACTTTGAGAGGTCTTTATGACAGAAAATACCCAAAAGTGACACCATTCTAAAAACTGCATCCCTCAAGGTGCTCAAAACCACATTCAAGAACTTTATTAACCCTTCAGGTGCTTCACAGGAATTTTTTCACAAAAATGTTACTTTAGACCCAATTTTTCTTATTTTCACAGGGGTATCAAGAAAAAATGGACCCCAAAATTTGTTGTGCAATTTTCCCCTGGGCACGCTGATACACCATATGTGGGGAAAAACCACTGTTTGGGCGCACGGCAGGGCTCGGAAGGGAAGGAGCGCCATTTGACTTTTTGATTGTAAAATTTGCTTGAATAATTAGCGGACGCCATGTTGCGTTTGGAGAGCCCCTGATGTGCCTAAACATTGGAGCTCCCCCACAAGTGACCTCATTTTGGAAACTAGACCCCCCAAGGCACCTATCTAGATGCATAGTGAGCACTTGGAACCCCCAGGTGCTTCACAAATTGATTCGTATAAATGAAAAAGTATTTTTTTTCCACTTTTTCATTTTTATGAATCAATTTGTGAAGCACCTGGGGGTTCCAAGTGCTCGCTATGCATTTAGATAGGTGCCTTGGGGGGTCTAGTTTCCAAAATGGGGTCACTTGTGGGGGAGCTCCAATGTTTAGGCACTCAGGGGCTCTCCAAACGCAACATGGCGTCCGCTAACAATTTGAGCCGATTTTCCATTCAATTTGTTAGCGGACACCGTGTCGCGTTTGGAGAGCCCCTGATGTGCCTAAACAGTGGAGCTCCCCCACAAGTGACCCCATTTTGGAAACTATACCCCTCAAGCATTTTATTAAGGTGTATAGTGAACATTTTGAACCCAGAGGTATGACACAGAATTTGATAACATTAGGTCATCATATTGAATAAGTTGTCATTAGTCTTGAGCGCAAGTGCTCGCTACTTGAGTTTGCATCAGGTACTCAGGTATGCACCATATACTGCGTGTGCTCGAGTGACATGCTCGAGTCCCTGCCCCGCATGTTTCACGGTTATTAGACACCCAAAAAAAAACATGCGGGGATCGCTCGTGCATGGCAGGCAATCCCTGCAAAGTTTTTTTGGCCGCGAAGCATATGGGGCGTAGACTCGAGCATGTCACTCAAATACCCACGATACTCAATGCATACCCGAGCACCCAATGCAAACTCAAGTAGCGAGCACTTGCGCTCAACACTAGTCGCCATATCGTCATCTTTTTTCTTACTTTTGATAAAAATCCCAACCCCATCACAACCCTAACCCCAAACCCAGCCCTAACCCTAGCCCTAACCCTAGCCCAACCCTAACCCGAGAGTTTATTTTTTAAGCCGTTCCTCGTGCGGTATAAGTGATTAGACGACTTTATTCTTCAGGTCGGTGCGATTACAGTGATACCAGAATCATATGGGGATTTTATGACTGACAGCTGTCACACACTAAAAGACGCATTTTTTTTAAAATCTAGTTTTTGCATCGCCATATTTTGAGAGCTATAATTTTTCCAGATTTTGACAGATAGTCATGTGATGGCTTGTTTTTTGCGGGATGAGTTGACGTTGTTATTGGTGCCATTTTCATGCACGTGACATTTTTTGATCGCTTTCTATTCCGATTTTTGGGAGGCAGAATAAACAAAAACCAACAATTCAGGAATTGTTTTTTTGTTTTTTTTTATTCTGTTCCGCGTGTGGTAAAATTGATAAAGCAGCTTTATTCTTCGGGTCAGTACGTTTACAGTGGTACCACATTTATATCGTTTTTCGATGTTTTGCACTTTTACATAATAAAAGCAATTTTATAGAAAAAAATATTTTTTAGCATAGCTTTATTCTGAGAGCTATAGCTTTTTTATTTTTTGGCTGATGGAGCTGTATGGCAGTTTGTTTTTTGCAGGACGAGATGACATTTTCAGCGGTACCATTTTTATTTATATTCGTCTTTTTGATCGCGTGTTATTCCATTTTTTGTTTGGCGGTATGATGATAGAGCATTGTTTTTTGCATCATTTTTTTTTTTTTTTTTACCGTGTTTACTGAAGGGGTTAACTAGTGGGACATTTTTATAGGTCAGGTTGTTCCGGACGCGGCGATACCAAATATGTGTACTTTTATTGTTTTTTTTTTGTTTTTTTACAATAATATTTATTGATGGGTACATTATATTTTTATTTTTGGTGGATTATTTTTTTTATTTTTTTTTAAATATTTTTACAATTTTTTTTTTCTTTTTTTTTTCACTTTCTGACAGTTTTTACACTTTTTTACTCTGTCCCACTCTGGGACTTTCACTTTTTTTATTCTGATCGCCTGCATGGCATAGGAATGGAGCACCATCCCTGTGTCGTGCAGGCTGTCAGCGCTGGACAGGGAGAAGATAGTTTGGAGATGCACTGCGCATGTCCAAAAAATTTTCCTGCTGTCTGGTGACCCGGATGTTGTCATGACGACATCGGGTCGTCATGGCAACATCCTGGAAGCCACGGCAGACAGCGCTGGAGGCTGGAAGAGGAGGTGAGTATCTGCGATCACCTCCCCTTGCCACCGCAATGCTGCGATCGACTTCGATCGCAGCATTGCGGGGGTTAATGTGCTGGGAGCGGTGCGGGACCGCTCCCTGCGCATAGTACCAGGTGTCAGCTGTGACAATCAGCTGACACCCGGCGGCGATCGCGCCCGCACAGCCTGTGTGCGCGCGCGATCGCGATGACGTATTAATACAGGTCTGGCTCTTAAGTCCCAGGGCACAGACGTGTATTAGTACGTCTAATGTTGTTAAGAGGTTAATTATAAGAATAAGCATTTTATTGCCTTTTTTGCCTAAGTTATTTGTTAATATGGGTATAATATGTAGCTGTACATTTTTTTTCATACAAAGGTGATGAATAGCTTTTAGAAACCTGTCAATTGGTGCCAACTTTTGCCAAAACAAATATTAATAGCTGTTTGTGATTTTGAAAAAGGTTGAGGTGGGGATGGGGAATTTCAACTTTATAACATCACAATCTTTTTGGTTCAACATTTATTTTGTAATACCCAGTCTTGATAGTATAATAGTATTTTAGGCTTTTATTTCATGCTTTATTATAATTGATTTAAATGCATAAACAATATGATATAAGTGGAAGGAGGTGGACAAGACAGAAGACGAATGCAGTTGATGCCTAGCTGAGTATCTCTGAGTGAACATCGCCATCTGCTGGTCCAAAGTGAAAGTAAAGAATTTATAGTAGTAGGAACACCAAGCGTGGAAGTGCATGTTCCCTGGGAAGAGATTGAAGACAGCACCAGGTCAGTTGATACTTGTGTCACAGTTACTAATTATAAAAGGCCTGGTAGGGCCGAGAAGGTGGGAGCTGGCACCAGTAACTGTACCAGAACAAGTTGCGTGGCCGCGAGGTAGGCTTACAGCCACCATCACCACAGATGGATATGAGAGCGGTCAGATACTGGAGAAGGCCTGAGCTGTGAGAACGGTCCATGCCCAGCACCAATAGAAGACCGTAATCAGCGCAGTAGAAGACCGTGACCAGAGCCAGACTAGGTTCGGGAGACTGACTGTAGCAGAGGACCATTCCTGTGCGCCATTACTTCCAGAGTAGACATATGGTACAGTGTGTGGGCTTCGGCCATGCTTCAGGCAAAGGAGACGGCCAGTGTAACATGCACACTTAATACCCAGTGACTCGCATATCTAGGACTTGTGGCCTAGTGGGAAATACCGGTGACCCCCACTAGGACCAGTGAATGATCAGAGAAGCTTACAGAGACAACGACAGGAACAGGACTAGTACTGAGAGTGGTGCCCATTAAGCTGAGACATAAAGGCTAAGCATCACTCATCAACCACCATTTAACTGCTAGAGAATAAGGACAGTGTACAGAAGTAGGACGCTGAATAGATATTCACATGAGGTCAAAATTCTTGGTACCCCTCGTTTAATGAAAGAAAAACCCACAATGGTCACAGAAATAACTTGAATCTGACAAAAGTAATAATAAATTAAAAATCTATGAAAATGAACAAATGAAAGTCAAACATTGCTTTTCAACCCTGCTTCCACAGAATTTAAAAAAAATTAAACTCATGAAATAGGCCTTGACAGAAATGATGATACACCAGAAAATAATGTGACAAAAGGGACATGTTAAATCAAGTTGTATCCACTAAATAGCATCACAGGTGTCTACAATCTTGTAATCAGTTAGTGGACCTGTATATAGGCTACAGATACTCACCGTGCTGTTTAGTGACATGGTGTGTACCACACTCAACATGGACCAGAGGAAGCAAAGGAAATAGTTGTCTCAGGAAATTAGAAAGAAAATTATAGACAAGCATGTTAAAGGTAAAAGTTATAAGACCATCTCCAAGCAGCTTGATGTTCCTTTGACTACAGTTGCACATATTATTCAGAAATTTAATATTCATGGGACTGTAGCCCACCTCCCTGGACGTGGCCGCAGGAGGAAAATTGATGACAAATCAAAGAGACGGGTAATACAAACGGTAACAAAAGAGCCCAGGAAAACTTTTATAGAGATTAAAGGTGAACTTCAAGCTCAAGGAACATCAGTGTCAGATGGCGCCATCCATCGTTGTTTGATCCAAAGTGGACTTCATGGGAGACGACCAAGGAGAACACCATTGTTGAAAAAAAAATCATAAAAAAACAGACTGAAATTTGCCAAACTACATGTTGATAAACACAAAGCTTCCAGGAAAATGTCCTATGGACAGATGAGACAAAAATGGAAGTTTTTGGCAAGGCACATCAGCTCTATGTTCACAAATGGAAAAATGAAGCATATCAAGAAAAGAATACTGTCCCTAATGTGAAACATGGAGGAGGTTCTGTTATGTTCTGGGGCTGCTTTGCTGCATCTGGCACAGGGTGTCTTGAATCTGTGCAGAGTACAATGAAATCTCAAGACTATCAAAGGGATTCTAGAGAGAAATGTGCTGCCCAGTGACAGAAAGCTTGGTCTCAGTCGCAGGTCATGGCTCTTGCAACAGGATAATGACCCAAAACACACAGCTAAAAACAACCAAGAATGGCTAAGAGGAAAACATTGGACTATTCTGAAGTGGCCTTCTATGAGCCCTGACCGAAATTCTATTGAGCATCTTTGGAAAGAGCTGAAACATGCTGACTGGAAAAGGCAACCTTCAAACACGAGACAACTGGAGCAGTTTGCTCATGAGGAATGGGCCAAAATACCTGTCGAGAGGTGCAGAAGTCGCATTGACATTAAGGGTATCATCACTTCTGTCCAGGCCTATTTCATGAGTTTCTTTTTTTAAAAAAAAATCTGTGGAAGCAGGGTTGAAAAGCAATGTCTGGCTTTCATTTGTTCATTTTCATAGATTTTTAATTTATTAGAACTTTTGTCAGATTCAAGTTATTTCTGTGACCATTTGTGGGTTTTTCTTTCATGAAACGAGGGGTATCAACAATTTTGACCACGTGTGTAGTATTAAGTTGTATTGCTGTGTTCTGATAGTGTCATAACATACTGTATTGATCTTGCTACTGTTACCCATAATACAGTGTTTTCTTGTATATATACATGTAGTTATAGATAGATTTTCTTTCTGTGTTAGTCAAATAGTTTTGGTGAAGTACCACTGTCTCCTCATTATTTGTGCTGTTGCATCCAAATAACCTGTTTACATAAGATCATAATCTCCCTCTAGCAATAGTTTCAGGCAACCAATTTTTTTTATTTAAATATAAGTGTGTGCTGAATTTGGAGCTCTACATTTAAAAAATGAAGTTCAAATCGCTGTGATAAAAAGATAAAGAGAAAATAATGTGCACAGGATTTTGAACTTTTAGATTTAAAAACTATATAGTATTCAAAGGTAGACGTTCAGTTTCATTAACCTGATATCCAAAATGAACAAAATTTCTAAATACCAGTTTTTGGAAGTAAGAGCATTAATAAAGGTCTTCTGCAGTATTATGGTCTTTCCACTGACTGCTTGAGACTTTTTATCATGTGTTCTGATTTAGTTAAAGGGAATCTTTCAGTAGGATCAGCCCTCCTAAGCTGTCTATCTTGGCATGTAAGTCATAGGAACCTGAATAAAATCATACCTTGATTTCTGCAATCTGATGTCTTATTCCAGAGAAATCCACGTTTTTCTTATATGTAAATGAGCTGACAGATTCTGCCAGATTCCATTTAAACATCAGTTATCATCAGGGACCATATACAGTAGGCCTTCTTTGGGAAATCTATATAAAAAAGTTACGTAAAGGGAATCTGTCATCAGGTTTTTTCTACCTCATCTGAGAGCAGCAAAATGTAGGAAAATAAACCCGGATTCCAACAATGTATCCATTAGTTTACTGGGTGTAACAATTGTGATACAATCAGAGTTCTTAGATGTAGAATGCAGCAAAGCTGAGAAATCTTCCCCCCCCACACCAGGCTCTCTATGCACATTGTATATTGACAGTGAACTGCTTATCAGAGGAGGGGGTGTGGTTAGTCTAGCAGTCTCATGAGACCTAGTGATAATGTCCTGGTAAAAAAAAACCTTCATTGTTTGTAAACAACAGCACACAGGCTGATAAGTGACACATCACTAAATTCAGTGTTTTAACCCCTACATCATGATGTCCTCAGATAACATAGCAAAATCCTGCTGACAGATTTAATTTAACTACAAGGATTCAGTCTCTTATTACATAGAAATTATGCATACACATTCTCTCTTGCACATATTCTTCTTACACAATTACAATAATTGCCCAAAATTAGAAAAAAACTTCTGTAACCACCATGTTATATTGTCTTTAGTTGGCTAGAAGTATCTGATTTATGTCCAGATCATGATCAAATTAGAATGCCTCCTAACCACAAAGATAGTGCTTAACAGATAGTGCCCTGTACTGTAACAGTGCCCCCTTTGTGCCTCATAAAGATTTGTAATGCCCCCTTCAAGCAATGCATAACAAGGACTAATTGAAATGATAATGATAATGATAATTTTAGTGTAAAATTAGACATAATACTGTCACATAAAAAGTAATAATGTCCCTTTTTGACTAACACATTTTCATAGTGCCTTCCTTTTTTGGCACACAATAAGAGTGCCCCCGCATGTAATAATGCCCTCTTAGTGCACCACAATTTGATTAGGCAGCCCTCCAAAAACACAGGTCTGATATACTACAGCATTGTGAATATTTGTACAGACACTTGCAATGGCATTCATTTTACCTTTAACAAACTGGTCATCTTTATGTCTGTTAGAAAAGCTGATCATAATTTTTTATACATATTATTTTTTTGCACGCAGACAAACACAAAGTAACCTAACCACATGTATCCAGTGTGCAGGGGATTTATAAAGCCACTTAGACAATAAACCATACTCAAATATATTCACATTTATGCAGAAAATTAAATGCACAGACCAAAAATAGACGTGTTCATTCAAGTCAGAGATGACACCTGGCTTGTAAATGCTTATATGCATATCTTGTAGATACCTTCAGTCTACTGAGGACATCTAAGGGCTTTAGGGGGTAATACATACTGATTACATCTTTAACACTATATTTAAGGACTTTCAGTGTGAATTTTAATTATTCGAAATGTGCCTGGTATAAAGTATTAAGTATAAACTATCTATACAGTATGTTTATCTGCACCTTTATGGCGTTTTTAATCATTTATAACTAGTGTTGAGCGATACCTTCCGATATCAGGAAATATCGTATCGGATTGGATCGGGCCGATACCCAAAAAGTATCGGATATCGCCGATTCCGATACCGGAAACCAATGCAAGTCAATGGGACACAAATATCGGAATGAAAATAAACCCTTTCTTTCCTTGTAGGTTAATTCTACATGAAGGAAAACAACTAAGAATAATGTAGAATGACATGAAAAGCCGGCAATTCATCAGCGGCATACACCGGTACCCGACAATTTACAACAGAAAGAATAGAGCTTCACACATAGATTAGGTAGATAGAACCATGTCAGTCACATATATATGAAGTACAGTGACAGTGTTGCTTACTGTACTTGTCATTTAGTGTAAAGGATTTATTAAAAAAAATATTAGTGTTTTCGTGCACCGTCTCTTTAAAAAAGCCGGCCGGCAATTCAGCAGCGGTACCCGACAATTTATAACAGACAGAATAGAGCTTCACACATAGATTAGATAGATAGAAACATGTCAGCCACATATATAAGAAGTACAGTGACAGTGTTGCTTACTGTACTTGTCATTTAGTGTAAAGGATTTATTTAAAAAAATAATAGTGTTTTCATGCACCGTCTCTTTAAGAAAGCCGGCCGGCAATTCAGCATCTGTACCCGACAATTTAGAATAGAAAGAATAGAGAATCACACATAGATTAGATAGATAGAAACATGTCAGTCACATATATATGAAGTACAGTGACAGTGTTGCTTACTGTACTTGTCATTTAGTGTAAAGGATTTATTAAAAAAAATATTAGTGTTTTCGTGCACCGTCTCTTTAAAAAAGCCGGCCGGCAATTCAGCAGCGGTACCCGACAATTTATAACAGACAGAATAGAGCTTCACACATAGATTAGATAGATAGAAACATGTCAGTCACATATATATGAAGTACAGTGACAGTGTTGCTTACTGTACTTGTCATTTAGTGTAAAGGATTTATTTAAAAAAATAATAGTGTTTTCATGCACCGTCTCTTTAAGAAAGCCGGCCGGCAATTCAGCATCTGTACCCGACAATTTAGAATAGAAAGAATAGAGAATCACACATAGATTAGATAGATAGAAACATGTCAGTCACATATATATGAAGTACAGTGACAGTGTTGATTACTGTACTTGTCATTTAGTGTTAAAATAAAGGATTTATTTAAAAAAAAATTGGCGTGGGGTTCCCCTTAATTTTAGGCTCTAGCGGAGGTTAAGCAGACAGCTGGGGCAAATGTTTGAAGCTTCTATGAACGCGGCATTTTCTGGGGCGGTTGCGGACTGCAATTTGCAGCGGGGGTGACCCAGAAAGCTTGGGCCTCCCTGCGCTGCGGATTCCAGCCCACAGCTGCCTTGTTGTACCTGGCTGGACACAAAAATAGGGCGAAGCCCCACGTATTTTTTTTTTTAATTATTTCATGAAATTCATGGAATAATTAAGAAAAAAAGGGCTTCCCTATATTGTTGTGTCCGGCTAGGTACAAATAGGCAGCTGGTGGTTGGGGGCAGCCCGTTCCTGCCTGCTGTACCTGACTGGACACAAATATAGGGCGAAGCCCCACATAATTTTTTTTTAATTATTTCATGAATTTCCTGAAATAATTAAAAAAAAATTGACGTGGGGCTTTGCACTATATTTGGGTCCAGCCAGGTACAGCAGGCAGGAACGGGCTGCCCCCAACCACCAGCTGCCTATTTGTACCTGGTTGGACACAACAATATAGGGAAGCCCTTTTTTTCTTAATTATTCCATGAATTTCATGAAATAATTAAAAAAAAAAAAACGTGGAGCTTCTCCCTATTTTTGTGTCCAGCCAGGTACAACTAGGCAGCTGGGGGATGGAATCTGCAGCGCAGGGAGGCCCAAGCTTTCTGCCCCCCGCTGAAAATTGCAGTCCGCAGCCGCCCCGGAAAATGGCGCGTTCATAGAAGCTGGATGCTGTACCTGGCTGGCATACAAAAATATGGCGAAGCCCACGTCAAAAGTTTTGGGAAAAATTAATTAAAAAATAAATAATAATTTAGGGACTGCATCTTTATTAACTCCTCAAATGTCATTTAGTGTTAAAATAATGGATTTATTTAAAAAAAAAATGGCGTGGGATCCCCCATAATTTTAGTCTCTAGCGGAGGTTAAGCAGACGGCTGGGGCAGATGTTTGAAGCCTGGGAAGGGGGTAAAACCCACGGAGCTTCCCAGGCTACTAATATCAGCCCCCAGCTGAATACCTAGCCTTTACTAGCTATTAAAATGGGGACCCCCCCCAAAAAAATGACGTGGGGTCCCCCCTATTTTAATAGCTAGCAAAGGCTAGGCAGACAGCTGGGGGCTGATATTAATAGCCCAGGAAGGGTGCCATGAATATTGGCCCCCTCCCAGGCTAGAAACACCAGTCGTCAGCCGCCCCAGAAATGGCGCATCCATAGGATGCGCCAACTCTGGCAATTAGCCTCGCTCTTCCACGCTGCCCTGGTGCGGTGGCAGGGGGTAATAGTGGTGGGGTTCATGTCAGCGCCAGCTGCCATGAAGCCCAGGTTAGTAATGATGGGCGTCTATAAGACACCCCCATTACTAACCTACAAAGTGTTAAAAAGAAAAAACACACTACACTCAGAAAAAAATAATTTATTTGAAATAAAACACACAATTTTATTTAATTCTTAGTTTACTAAAAATAATAGTTACCTGTCCACGTTCCTGCGCTGATCTCCCATGCACAGCTGTCACATCTGGAGATGGTGACAGCTGTGCATGGCTGCTGTAAGCTCACGCTGCCGGGAACACGTCCGCTCCCGGCAGCGGGAGCCACTGACTGAGGTCACCGGAGTGCATTCAGGCAGCGCAGCTCCGGAGACCTCCTTTACGGCACTGCTGTACCGTGGGAATTTCTCACGATACAGCAGGGCCGTAAAGGAGCTAACCGGAGCAGCGCTGCCTGAACTCCGGTGAACCCTTACGGCCCCGTCATTCTAGCGGCGGCAGCGGTTCAGAGCGGTCACATTCTATGTGGCTGCTCTGAACTGGAGATCTTCGTGGGACACTCGTGGACTGCTACGGAGGGGTAAGGATAAGGTTGTGGCTTATTATTTTATATTTTATTACAGGAGATCGATGGCTTCGGGGAATTAGGTGTCTTGGTGAGTATAGGTGTAGTTTTTTATTTTTTACTTTATTTTAGGTGGCGATCGGCGGGGACAGGTAATGTATGAACTAATTTCTTTTAGGTAACCACTGGCCACCAATGACATGTATTTAACATTTATTGGGGACACAGTAGGGCAATTTAAATAGCAGGATCAGTCTGATGGGAACTACTGCTCCCATCGAGCTGATCCTGCTGGCAGGAGTGGACGGGGGACAGACATAGGCCGATGGGAGTAGTAGTGTCACATCGGCCTATGTCTGCCTGCACGCACACACTCGTAGACATCGCATAGACACCGCGCACACACACCCGCACAGACACCGCACACACTCGCAGACATCGCACAGACACCGCGCACACCCGCACAAACATCGCGCACACACCCCGCACACACCCGCAGACATCGCACAGACACCGCGCACACCCGCACAAACATCGCACACACCCCGCACACACACCCCGCACACACACTAATCATGACGTTCTGATCGTCTGGGAGGTGAGGCTGACCTGTGCGGCCGTGGGAAAGTTCATGTGAGTTCATGCAGTCAAGCATGAACTCACATGAACCCTCTGAGGGCACCGCGGCTAATTCAAATGAACAGCTGATCGGCATCACCTGATACCTCAGCTGTTCATTTGAAATAACCGGCGGGAAAGCGCAGCACAGAACGGGAAAGCCGGCGGTGAAGTCTTTTCACTGCCGGCTTCCCCGCCCGGGTCCTTCACTCCCCGCTCCTTGGAGCTGCGCTCCCCGCCCGGTCCTAACTTACGATCGGGATGGGAGGTGGCGAGGGGAGCGGAGGATCGGGGTGGGAGGCTGCGGGGAAGCAGTATGGGGCTGTGTGATTGTTTAAAAGCCGGCGGCTTTATACCGCCCGCCGGCTTTTAAACAATCAGGAGAATTCTCCCCCGCTGGGATGGCATTCTGATGACAGGCTGGATCGCGCTGCCATCCAACTTGTCATCCTTCACAGACACTGCAGAGCGCAGGCATTATGGGAACTTCCGATTCCGGTATCCGATATTGTAAAAGTATCGGAATTAAGTATCGGAATTCCGATACCGCGAATATCGGCCGATACCCGATATTACAGTATCGGAATGCTCAACACTATTTATAACTATTTTCTTATCATATTGCATAAAGCATATGGCAAGTCCTTGGGCACATTATTACATACAAATGGAGACTTTCCTGGTGAATATGCTAACATTACAACACAAACATCATGTGAAATTAGCAGGAGCATAAGGTGAATTCTGCTTCCAAGAGGTTCTCTAAAATGCATTTTAGGATATTTACTTAAAAACTAAATATATAGAATTTTTTTCTGACATCAGGAAACATCATGATGATAATTGTGAAAGGAGAACATCTGCCAGGAGTTTGTATGTTCTCCCCATGTTTGCTTGGGTTTCCTCCGGGTTCTCTGGTTTCCTCCCACACTCCAAAGACATATGGATAGGGAATCTAGATTGTGAGCCCCAATGGGAACAGTGCCGATATTGTCTGGAAAGTGCTGTGGCATTAATGGCGCTATATAAGTGGGTAAAATAAATAAATAAAAAGAAATAAGTGCAAAAAAGTTAGAATTTTCTCCAGTGCTGCCCATTCATTGCTTATGGGATTGCCTTAAAAAGCCCAGCATTGCCCTTGGCAGAGATGAGCAATTTCATTCTAAATGAGTTGAATTCATTTAGAATTTCCCCAAAAAATTTGTGGATTCAGACAAATCTGTAATTGTGTAAATCTAGGAAAATTGCAGCAATTTTCTAGACTTTAAAGGGCAGGAAAGAGTTTGAAAAAAATTATACCGCACCCTGATCTTCCCTATTTCAGTCATATAGTCCGGCTCAGCTCTGGTCTTCAGGCATATCCTCCCACCGAGTTCTGGCTTCATCATTCCCACTGCATTGACTAGGCCTTAGAATTGATAAGGTGTCACTGACAAGGCATGCTTCACGTGACATACATACACTGTGTGCCAGCTCACTGTGATTAATGAATACATCAATTCTACTTTTGCTATCATTTTTTGATCAAGAAGCGTAAAAGTTATCCAACCACGACTAGGTGTACCTCAATTTGGATGGTCCCTAACTAGTGACTCACCTCTTCATGTGCCCAGCCAAGTCTCAAATAATAAGGGGGAAAGGTGGGAACTAGGCACAGCTTGTAACAGAACCTTTTGAGGAAAGATAAGTAGATTAGGGTGCACAGTCTTGGAGGGGACCACACCCCCAACTCATGTATACAATAATCACAGTGTGCTGACACACAAAGTATGTATACATGTTTGTATATTGGCCACAGCACATTTGTGCACCTGCATATTAATGAAATACTAAAGGTGTGCAGGCCCTTTTCATGATGTCAGTGTGATGCATGTGACGATTTTAAAGGGCCTGGTCAGTGTTAAGGGGCCAAAAATGCCAGAACATGGTGGAAGAAGATGCTTGAAGACTTGAGCGTGGAGGGACTGTAAAGTTGAAATGGTGAAGGCCAGAGTGAGGCAAGTATAATTTTTTTTTAACATTTTTTAAATGCCTTTCTTGCTTTGTAAAGTTCAGAAAATGACAACGATTTAGACACAATTTTTCTGGATTTCTGCAGATTAACTTAAATTCAGATTTGACCCCAGAAGACTGGAGTGTATCAAAGAGTAGCTGGACAGCTAAGGTCTGCGAAGAGATGAGTATATTTTTTTACCTTACCTTTTTTCTGTGGAAATCTCACCGCATAATAAGGCACATTCGATTTGTAGTGACTAAATTCTATGGAAATCAAATTTCCTTGCCAAATTTGAGCCTATCTGCAAAATTGAATTTGAGTAGATTCGCTCATCACTAGCACTTGGTTATTTCTGACAGTCCGGTAGACAATGAATGGAGAAAAAGTCAAACATGCACTTTCCATTCGCATGGAGTCCTAAAGTGTTCCTTTCTCAGGAACCAAAGCCCTATTCTTGGGAATGCTGGTGGTCACTGCGGTTGGATACTTAGCAATCAGTAGGTTGTCTACCATCCTATGGATAGAGGATAGATTTCAATTGCGGGAATACATCTTAGAACATTAAATTAATCTAATTATTTATATTAACTATTTGATGACTCCTCCAATCCAGAGCAGCATAAGTTGGAATCCTCATTTTGCTTCACAAGATCAATACCCATATCTGAACAAGGCTGCAACCCCTTCAGGGATAAAACATACAGGAATCTTTACTAGAAATGCAATGATACATACTTGATGCCCCAATCTCTGTCTGTTGCCATGAAGTTGGGTCTATCTTTTTATTTTAATATTCATATGATGAGAGGTCTGAAGACTGGGTATGTGTGACTGAACTCACTTCTGCTTAACTGCATTACCTGATTTACAAAAAGTGGATGCATTTAACCCCTTTACAACCCAAGGTGGTTTGCACATTAATGACCAGGCCAATTTTTACAATTCTGACCACTGTCACTTTATGAGGTAATTACTCAGGAACTCTTCAACGGATCCCCCTGATTCTGAGATTGTTTTTTCGTGACATATTGTACTTCATGATTGTGGTAAAATTTATTCGATATCACTTGTGTTTATTTGTAAAAAAATGGAAAATTGGCGAAAATTTTGAAAATTTAGCAATTTTCAAAATTTGAATTTTTATGCTCTTAAATCAGAGATATATGTCACACAAAATAATAATAAATAACATTTCCCACATGTCTACTTTACATCAGCCCAATTTTGGAACCAAAATTTTTTTTTATTGGGGAGCTATAAGGGTTAAAAGTTGACCAGCGATTTCTCATTTTTCCAACAAAATTTACAAAACCATTTTTTTAGGGACCACATCATATTTAAAGTCACTTTGATGGGTCTTTATGACAGAAAATACCCAAATGTAACACCATTCTAAAAACTGCACCCCTCAAGGTGCTCAAAACCACATTCAAGAACTTTATTAACCCTTCAGGTGCTTCACAGGAATTTTTGGAATGTGGAAGAAAAAAATTAATGTTTAACTTTTTTCACCAAAATGTTACTTTAGACCCAATTTTTTTTTATTTTCGCAGGGGTAACAGGAAAAAATGGACCCCAAAATTTGTTGTTAAATTTCCCATGGGCACGTAGATACCCTATATGTGGGGAAAAACCACTGTTTGGGCGCATGGCAGGGTTCAGAAGGGAAGGAGCACCATTTGACTTTTTGAATGTAAAATTTGCTTGAATAATTAGCGGATGCCATGTTGCATTTGGGGAGCCCCTGATGTGCCTAAACAGTGGAAACCCCCCCCACCAGTGACACCATTTTGGAAACTGGACCCCTCAGGGAACTTATCTAGATGTGTGGTGAGCACCTTGAACCCCCAAGTGCTTCACAGAAGTTTATAACATTGAGCCGTAAAAATACAATTTTCACATTTTTCCCACAAAAATGTTTTTCAGCCCCCACTTTTGCATTTTCATAAGGGTAACAGGAGAAATTGCACCATGCAGTTTGTTGTTCAATTTCTCCTGAGTTAGCCGATACCCCATATGTGGGGGAAAACCAATATTTGGGCATGCGGCAGGGTTCGGAAAGGAAGGAGCGCCATTTGACTTTTTGAATGTAAAATTTGCTTGAATAATTAGCGGATGTGCCCCTGATGTGCCTAAACAGTGGAAACCCCCCACAAGTGACACCATTTTGGAAACTAGACCCCTCAGGAAACTTATCTAGATGTGTGGTGCGCACATTGAACCCCCAAGTCCTTTACAGAAGTTTATAACATGGAGCCGTGAAAATAAAAAAATCAAACTTTTCCCATAAAAATGATGTTTTAGCCCCAATTTTTTTATTTTCACAAGGGTAAGTGGAGAAAATTGACCCCAAAAACTTTTGTGCAATTTCTCCTGAGTACGCCAATACCCCATATGTGGGGAAAATACAGTGTTTGGGCGCACGGCAGAGTTCAGAAGTGAAGGAGCATTGTGTGACTTTTTGAACACAAAATCGTCTGGAATCGAGAGCAGACGCCATGTCGCGTTTGGAGAGCCCCTGATGTGCCTAAATAGTGGAAACCCCCCACAAGTGACCCCATTTTGGAAACTACACCCCTCAAGGATTTTATCAAGGGGTATAGCTAACATTTTGAACCCAGTGGTACGATACAGAATTTTATAACATTAAGTCATCATATTGAATAATTTGTCATTAGTCTTGAGCGCAAGTGCTCGCTACTTGAATTTGCATCGGGTACTCAGGTATGCACCATGTATCATGGGTGCACAAGTGAAATGCTCGAGTCCCCGCCCGCATGTTTGGGTTATTAGACACCCCAAAAAAAACATGTGGGGATCGCTCGTGCATGGCAGGCAATCCCCGCGAGTTTTTTTTGGCCGCGAAGCATATGGGGCGGAGACTCGAGCACCCGCGATACTCAATGCATACCCGAGCACCCGATGCAAACTCAAGTAGTGAGGACTAGTGTTGAGCCATCCCCGTAGTGTTCGAGTTCGGTTCGGTTCGTCGAACACCTGTGTGTTCGCCGAACTGTTCGTCGAACTGTTCGTCGAACACCTTCGAACACCGTTAAAACCAATGGCAGGCAAACAAAAACACATAGAAACACATAGAAAACACCTTCAAAGGTGTCCAAAAGCTGACAAACTGCTCAGAAGACACAACTAACACATGGAAAAGTGACAAGTACATAGAGTCATGCGAAAAGAAAAGAGGTGGAGGAGTAAAAGGAGGGGGAGACACAGATATAGGCATGTCATGCCCTTCTAAAATCCAAAAAGTGAGAAGCCGACACGTTCAGTCCGCTCCTGCCTGTGCCACCTCCGCGTCGCCGGGTTTGTGCCAGAGCCGCGGTGAACCCTGACGGCCAGCCCCCCTCTCCCAATACTGGTGCCTGTCCGCTGGTGGGTCGAGCGAGCCCCCCTGTGGTGGAGGCAGCTCTAAGCTTTTTAATTTAAATTGTCTCTCTAATTTGAATGAATACACTTTAAATCCATTTACAAGGATCTATTGGAGGGCAAGTCTCATGCCAGCAGCCGCGTAATTCCAGCTCCAGTAGCGTCCACTAAAGCTGCTGCAGTTAAAAAGCTTTTATAAGGATCGAGCTCGGCTGTCCACCGCAAGGCATCCTACTGCCAGTCCCAGCCCCTATGCCTTGGGGTGCCTCCTGATGCTCTTCACTGAGTATCCCGTGGTCCCGAAGCATTTCCTTTGAAAAAATTAAGTGTCCAAACTACAGGTGGTGTAGCTTGCTTAACACCCGGGATAATCCGCTGACTAGCAGACACTGCTACTAGGCACAAAGTATTTCCTGGGCTAGATGCAGTTAAAAATTTGTAATTAGATACTCTCGTTGGATGCTGAGAAAGCATTCCATAGAGTCTCCTGGCACGCCATATATGATTCTCTTAAAAAGCTTGGGGTAGGGGTCTAGGGGACCCTTTTATAGCCAAAATCACGGCCCTGTATCGCAATACGTCACCTAGGCTGAAGATAAATGGAACTGTAGCACCCTGAGGGCTCGGTTGCTACAGACGTATTGCACCTCACCCAGAGGTGTGATATCTCACTCTCAGGTAAGGATGTAGTGTGGATCAGGACCCGACACCTTCATGCAATTCACCAGATTGCCGTGGGGCAGGGCGACCAATATGCCCCTGAGATGGGCACGACAGTCCCTGTCCCTGGCTGGAGTGGGGGGAGGGAACACTGAGGAAGGGGAACCCTGTAGTGCAGGAGCAGGGAGGAAGCAGTTCCTGGGTGCATTGAGAAGGGAGTATAAAAGGTGGGCACCATCTTAGTTCAGTGCAGAGAAGTCTGAGCAGAAGTGGCAGGGAGCAGGGGCTCTGCATGAGCTCTGCTCCGGAGGCGGGCCTAGTAACAGAGGCCCAGGCCTGGAAGAGGGAGAAGGAAGGAAGAGGAGCGGAGAAGGCTCCAGGAACGAGGAACGAAGGGATCCCAGGGGTGCGGACGGGCGAGTCGCCACCGCACGCCCGAATCCACCTGCGTGGAGGGGTCAGGCCAAAGGGGGAGACCGGTCCCCGAAACTAGTGGAGGCAGGAAACGACCCTCAGCTAGAAACAGGAGGCTGTGACATTTTATGTGGCGCAGCCCCTCGCTACACCCGCTAGGAAGGCACCACATAGGGTCAGGGAAACTGGCGCCAAGTTTACCAAGAGGAGGCCCGAGGCAGCCGGACAGAAGGGTGGGTAAGAAAGGCCAGACAAAGGACACACAAAGGGGGTCCTGTGAAGCGCTCCAAAGTTATCTGGGAGTTGTCTGAGCCCCTCACCTGGTGAGCACAGTACGACGTGGGCAGCCGTTACCTGCAGACGTGGTCTGGATAATAAGAACTGTGAGTAAAGGCCCTGGACTGCATCACGGACTCCGTGTCGTTACTGCTGCTGCCCTGCACCATCACCCCCATCCTCCGCATACACTGCCCTGAGGCTATACTCCTCCCATGGGGAGTTATGCTACGCTCTGCTGCACCCACAACACCAGCCTCAGCGGTCTGCACTGGAGCGGCGGTTCACTCTGACCGCAATCCACGGGTGGCGTAGTCGGACATTTAAACATCAAAACCACATAAATAGTTCCGCCACTGGTTTGACCGCCCTGAGCCACGGAACCGGGTCGCCGCCACGGAGACTACAACCACCAACATCCACCAAAAAGGGTCCGGCTCCGGGTGTCCCAAGGCCCAGGGGGCGCGTCAGAACATTTTCATCACCTTTCACAATCACCAATGGGACAAGGCAGGGATGTTCTCTGTCCCCTCTCTTATACATCCTAGTGACGGAGCACCTGCTCTCATCAATTCGCCATAACCCCAATATTAGGTGGATTGAGGTGGGAGGCACCGAGTACAAGTGCTCTCTATTTGCTGATGTGTCCTAGTATATATCACTCAATCACATATATCCATCCATGCTGTTATGGCTGAAATAGATCACTTTGTTACATGGTCAAATTTTAAAATCAATGCAGCGAAGTCTGAGGCCCTCGATGTCTCCCTCCCCAAATCCATATAGGATTCCATCCAGTCCAACTTTCCCTTTGCCTGGCCCTCACAGGGTATCAAATACTTAGGAATTCCTATTCATAGAGACCTCTCCCATCTATGTTATCTTAATTTTGGGCCCTTTATTGAACAACTCCATACAGACCACGGTTGGCAAGTTAGAACTGTAAGATTCACTACGTGAACCACTGGTGTTTTGTGGAAAAGCACATGTACACTGTGTTCCAAATTATTATGAAAAAAGTGTTTAGGAGTGATAAGGGAAGAATTTGTTTGTTTGTCAGTTAAACTCATTGATGGTGATGTGTGTCAGGGCTCTTTATATCACTGTAAGCAATTGCAGACACCTGTGCTAATTAGTTTGGCAGGTGTGTCCAATGAAAGGCAAGACTACTTAAGAAGGCTGTCTCACATTATTAAGCAGCCTACATTTTCTGCCAAAATGGGAAAGAAAAATTATGTGTCGGCTGCTGAGAAGTAGTGTTGAGCCACCCCCGTAGTGTTCGGATTCGGTTCGGTTCGTCGAACACCGGGATGTTCGAGGAACTGTTCGTCGAACTGTTCGTCGAACACCTTAGAACACCGTCGAACACCGTTAAAACCAATGGCAGGCAAACAAAAACACATAGAAACACATAGAAAACACCTGCAAAGGTGTCCAAAAGCTGACAAACTGCTCAGAAGACACTCTCTTTAAAAAAGCCGGCCGGCAAATTCAGCAGCGGCATACACCGGTACCCGACAATTTAGACAAGAAGGAATAGAGCATCACACATAGATTAGATACATAGAAACATGTCAGTCACACATATAAGAAGCACAGTGACAGTGTTGGTTACTGCACTTGTCATTTAGTGTAAAGGATTTATTAAAAAAAATATTAGTGTTTTCATGCACCGTCTCTTTAAAAAAGCCGGCCAGCAATTCAGCATCTGTACCCGACAATTTAGAACAGAAAGAATAGAGCTTCACACATAGATTAGATAGATAGAAACATGTCAGTCACATATATAATAAGTACAGTGATAGTGTTGCTTACTGTACTTGTCATTTAGTGTAAAGGATTTATTTAAAAAAATAATAGTGTTTTCATGCACTGTCTCTTTAAAAAAGCCGGCCGGCAATTCAGCAGCGGTACCCGACAATTTAGAACAGAAAGATAGAGCATCACACATAGATTAGATAGATAGAAACATGTCAGTCACATATATATGAAGTACAGTGATAGTGTTGGTTACTGTACTTGTCATTTAGTATTAAAATAAAGGATTTATTATTAAAAAAATTGGCGTGGGGTTCCCCTTAATTTTAGGCTCTAGCGGAGGTTAAGCAGACGGCTGGGGCAGATGTTTGAAGCCTGGGAAGGGGGTAATACCCACGGAGCTTCCCAGGCTACTAATATCAGCCCCCAGCTGAATACATAGCCTTTACTAGCTATTAAAATGGGGGACCCCCCCAAAAAAATGACGTGGGGTCCCCCCTAATTTAATAGCTAGCAAAGGCTAGGCAGACAGCTGGGGGCTGATATTAATAGCCCAGGAAGGGAGCCATGAATATTGGCCCCCTCCCAGGCTAGAAACACCAGCCGTCAGCCGCCCCAGAAATGGCGCATTCATAGGATGCGCCAATTCTGGCACTTAGCCTCGCTCTTCCACGCTGCCCTGGTGCGGTGGCAGGGGGTAATAGGGTTGGGGTTGATGTCAGCTTATAATGCCAGCTGACATCAAGCCCAGGTTAGTAATGGAGAGGCGTCTATAAGACACCCCCATTACTAACCCCATAGTCAAAGTTAAAAAAAACACAAACACCCAGAATAAAGTCCTTTAATTGAAATAAAGACACAATCCTTTATTGTTCTAAATTAAACCATACCTACCATCACGCCCATTCCAGCTGAAGCCAACGATCTCCTGCAATAAAAGAAAAATAATACAGCAACCTCATCCTTACCTTTCCATGGTTCCTACGACAGCTTCAGCTCTGCTACATCGAGATGACAGGCTGGACCGCAGCAGAACGCCGCCATCCAGCCTGTCATCCCGCAGACACTGAGAAGCGCAGGCTTGCTTGCGCTGCTCAGCGTCTCTCTGTGACGACATCCAGATGAGCCGAGTTCATGTCCAATGAACTCGGCTCACCTCATGCACGTCACTGACAGCGTGGGAAAATTCTCACGCTGAAGCGCTGATTGCAGGAGAATTTTCCCACGCTGTCAGTGACGTGCATGAGGTGAGCCGAGTTCATTGGACATGACCTCGGCTCATCTGGATGCCGTCACAGCGAGACAGTGAGGAGCGCAAGCATGCCTGCGCTTCTCAGTGTCTGCGGGATGACAGACTGGATGGCAGCGCTCTGCTGCGGTCCAGCCAGTCATCTCGATGTAGCAGAGCTGAAGCTGTTGTGGGAACCATGGAAAGGTAAGGATGAGGTTGGTTTATTATTTTTCTTTTATTGCAGGAGATCGTTGGCTTCAGCTGGAATGGGTGTGATGGTAAGTATGGTTTAATTTAGAACAATAAAGAATTGTGTCTTTATTTCAATTAAAGGACTTTATTCTGGGTGTTGTGTTTTTTTTAAATACTTTACTAGAAATTCATGGCGGTCATGTCTAATACTGGCGTGACCCCATGAATTTTGGGCTTGGGGCCAGCTGATAATACCAAGCTGGCCCTAACCCCTTTATTACCCAGTGAGCCACCGCACCAGGGCCCTGGATGAGTTGGGTACAGCGCCAGAAGATGGCGCTTCTATGAACGCGCCATTTTCCGGGGTGGCTGCGGACTGCAATTTGTAGCGGGGGGGGCCCAGAAAGCTTGGGCCTCCCTGCGCTGCAGATTCCAGCCCCCAGCTGCCTAGTTGTACCTGGCTGGACACAAAAATAGGGCGAAGCCCCACGTACTTTTTTTTTAATTATTTCATGAATTTCATGAAATAATTAAGCAAAAAAGGCCTTCCCTATATTGTTGTGTCCGGCCAGGTACAAATAGGCAGCTGGTGGTTGGGGGCAGCCCGTTCCTGCCTGCTGTACCTGGCTGGACACAAATATAGTGCGAAGCCCCACTTCAATTTTTTTAAATTATTTCAGGAAATTCATGAAATAATTAAGAAAAAAAGGGCTTCCCTATATTGTTGTGTCCGGCCAGGTACAAATAGGCAGCTGGTGGTTGGGGGCAGCCCGTTCCTGCCTGCTGTACCTGGCTGGACACAAATATAGTGCGAAGCCCCACTTCAATTTTTTTAAATTATTTCAGGAAATTCATGAAATAATTTAAAAAAAATTGACGTGGGGCTTCGCACTATATTTGTGTCCAGCCAGGTACAGCAGGCAGGAACGGGCTGCCCCCAACCACCAGCTGCCTATTTGTACCTGGCCGGACACAACAATATAGGGAAGCCCTTTTTTTCTTAATTATTTCATGAAATAATTTAAAGAAAATTGACGTGGGGCTTCGCCCTGTTTTTGTGTCCAGCCAGGTACAACTAGGCAGCTGGGGGCTGGAATCCGCAGCGCAGGGAGGCCCAAGCTTTCTGGGCCACCCCCGCTGCAAATTGCAGTCCGCAGCCACCCCGGAAAATGGCGCGTTCATAGAAGCGCCATCTTCTGGCGCTGTACCCAACTCATCCAGGGCCCTGATGCGGTGGCTCACTGGGTAATAAAGGGGTTAGGGCCAGCTTGGCATTATCAGCTGGCCCTAAGCCCGAAATTCATGGGGTCACGCCAATATTAGACATGACCACCATGAATTTCTAGTAAAGTATTTAAAAAAAACACAACACCCAGAAAAAAGTCCTTTAATTGAAATAAACACACAATTCTTTATTGTTCTAAATTAAACCATACTTACCATCACGCCCATTCCAGCTGAAGCCAACGATCTCCTGAAATAAAAGAAAAACAATAAAGCAACATCATCCTTACCTTTCCATGGTTCCCATGACAGCTTCAGCTCTGCTACATCGAGATGACAGGCTGGACCGCAGCAGAACGCTGCCATCCAGCCTGTCATCCCGCAGACACTGAGAAGCGCAGGCTTGCTTGCGCTCCACAGTGTCTCTCTGTGAGGGCATCCAGATGAGCCGAGTTAATGTCCAATGAACTCGGCTCACCTCATGCACGTCACTGACAGCGTGGGAAAATTCTCCTGCACTCAGCGCTTCAGCGTGGGAGAATTCTCACACTGAAGCGCTGAGTGCAGGAGAATTCTCCCACGCTGTCAGTGACGTGCAGGAGGTGAGCTGAGTTCATTGGACATGAGCTCACCTTATGCACGTCACTGACAGCGTGGGAAAATTCTCCTGCACTCAGCGCTTCAGCGGGAGAATTCTCACGCTGAAGCGCTGAGTGCAGGAGAATTCTCCCACGCTGTCAGTGACGTGCATAAGGTGAGCTCATGTCCAATGAACTCAGCTCACCTCATGCACGTCACTGACAGCGTGGGAGAATTCTCCTGCACTCACCGCTTCAGCTTGAGAATTTTCCCACGCTGTCAGTGACGTGCATGAGGTGAGCCGAGTTCATTGGACATGAACTCGGCTCATCTGGATGTCGTCACAGAGAGACGCTGAGCAGCGCAAGCAAGCCTGCGCTTCTCAGTGTCTGCGGGATGAGAGGCTGGATGGCAGCGTTCTGCTGCGGTCCAGCCTGTCATCTCGATGTAGCAGAGCTGAAGCTGTCGTGGGAACCATGGAAAGGTAAGGATGAGGTTGCTTTATTATTTTTCTTTTATTGCAGGAGATCGTTGGCTTCAGCTGGAATGGGCGTGACGGTAAGTATGGTTTAATTTAGAACAATAAAGGATTGTGTCTTTA
This sequence comes from Phyllobates terribilis, assembly GCF_046119375.1. Taxonomy (NCBI): domain Eukaryota; kingdom Metazoa; phylum Chordata; class Amphibia; order Anura; family Dendrobatidae; genus Phyllobates; species Phyllobates terribilis. Next base: position 452,661,285 of record NW_027362763.1, on the reverse strand, counting down.
TTTCAATTAAAGGACTTTATTCTGGGTGTTTGTGTTTTTTTTAACTTTGACTATGGGGTTAGTAATGGGGGTGTCTTATAGACGCCTCTCCATTACTAACCTGGGCTTGATGTCAGCTGGCATTATAAGCTGACATCAACCCCAACCCTATTACCCCCTGCCACCGCACCAGGGCAGCGTGGAAGAGCGAGGCTAAGTGCCAGAATTGGCGCATCCTATGAATGCGCCATTTCTGGGGCGGCTGACGGCTGGTGTTTCTAGCCTGGGAGGGGGCCAATATTCATGGCTCCCTTCCTGGGCTATTAATATCAGCCCCCAGCTGTCTGCCTAGCCTTTGCTAGCTATTAAATTAGGGGGGACCCCACGTCATTTCTTTTGGGGGGTCCCCCATTTTAATAGCTAGTAAAGGCTATGTATTCAGCTGGGGGCTGATATTAGTAGCCTGGGAAGCTCCGTGGGTATTACCCCCTTCCCAGGCTTCAAACATCTGCCCCAGCCGTCTGCTTAACCTCCGCTAGAGCCTAAAATTAAGGGGAACCCCACGCCAATTTTTTTAATAATAAATCCTTTATTTTAATACTAAATGACAAGTACAGTAACCAACACTATCACTGTACTTCATATATATGTGACTGACATGTTTCTATCTATCTAATCTATGTGTGAAGCTCTATTCTGTCTGTTATAAATTGTCGGGTACCGCTGCTGAATTGCCGGCCGGCTTTTTTAAAGAGACGGTGCATGAAAACACTATTATTTTTTTTGATAAATCCTTTACGCTAAATGACAAGTACAGTAAGCAACACTGTCACTGTACTTCGTATATATGTGGCTGACATGTTTCTATCTATCTAATCTATGTATGATGCTCTATTCTGTCTGTTATAAATTGTCGGGTACCGCTGCTGAATTGCCGGCCGGCTTTTTTAAAGAGACGGTGCATGAAAACACTATTATTTTTTTAAATAAATCCTTTACACTAAATGACAAGTACAGTAATCAACACTGTCACTGCACTTCTTATATATGTGACTGACATGTTTCTATCTATCTAATCTATGTGTGAAGCTCTATTCTGTCTGTTATAAATTGTCGGGTACCGCTGCTGAATTGCCGGCCGGCTTTTTTAAAGAGACGGTGCATGAAAACACTATTATTTTTTTTGATAAATCCTTTACGCTAAATGACAAGTACAGTAAGCAGCACTTTCACTGTACTTCCTATATATGTGGCTGACATGTTTATATCTATCTAATCTATGTGTGAAGCTCTATTCTTTCGGTTCTAAATTGTCGGGTACAGGTGTATGCCGCTGCTGAATTGCCGGCTTTTCATGTTTCACTGTTGGCACTGTTCCCATCGATTTGGGCAATCACTGTAATGCCACAACCACCATGGCTGTGGCATTACAGTGAGTGGCAGACAATCCCTGCATGATTGGTGCTCTAAATAGCGCCAGACATGCAGGACACGCTTTTGGTGCACGAACAGTTATCGAACATAACCTCGAACAGCTGAATTTTTTGCAAATCGTTCGGGTTCATCGAACAACTCGAACACCGCCCAAAACAGCTCGAATTTGAGATTGGCGAACAGTTCGAGTAGAACACCGCTCATCTCTACTGAGAAGCAACAAATTGTGGAGTGTTTAGGTCAAAGCATGACTACAATCAACATTGTGCGATGATCAGGATGAAGTGTCTTGGCAATCAAGAAGTATGTAGCTGATTCACAGTACACACGTGTGCGTGCTGATAAGGGCAAATTGAGGACTCTTTCCTACAGGCAATTATGTCAGGTTGAAAGAGCAGCGGCAAAAAAGCCTTGTCATAGCAGCAGACAAGTTTTTGAAGCTGCTGGTGCCTCCAACGTCCCCCGAACAACAAGATGCAGGGTCCTTCAGAGGTTTGCAGCTGTGCATACGCCATCCTGTCGACCTCCTCTATCCACTTCACACAAGCAGAAACGGCTCCAGTGGGCCAAACATTACATGAAGACTGATTTCAAAACTGTTTTGTTCACGGATGAGTGCCGTGCAGCGCTCGATGGTCCAGATGGATGGAGTGGAGGATGGCTAGTTGATGGACACCCCACGCAAACACGGCTACAGCGCCAACAAGGATGAGGTGGAGTAATGTTTTGGGCTGGAATCATGGGGAGAGAGATTGTCGGCCCCTTTAGGATCCCTGAAGGCACTAAAGATGAACTCCATAATGTATGTGGATTTTCTCAAACAGCACTTCCTGCCATGGTTCAAGAAGAAGAACCGTGTATTTCACAGCAAGATCATTTTTTTGCATGATAATGCACCATCTCATGCTGCACATAAAACATCTGCATCTCTGGCTGATATGGGCATAAAAGGGGACAAACTTATGGTGTGACCCCCATGCTCCCCTGACCTCTACCCCATTCAGAACCTTTGGAGCATCATTAAAAGGAGTGTCTATGATGGCGGGAGGCAGTTCACATCTAAGCAACAGCTCTGGGAGGGTATTCTGTCCTCATGCAAAACAATTGAAGCAGAAACCATCCAAAACCTGACAAATTCAATGGATGAGAGAGTTCAGAAGCTCCTTTCGAACAAGGGGTCCTATGTGAAAATGTAACATCACCTAGAATAAAGTTTTGAGTTGAAAACTGTTTGATTTCAGTTTCTAACAACCTGCTAATGCTTATAATTTCAAAAATTACCATTTTTTTGGTCTTTATTAAAATGAAAAGGTTGATCGAAAAGTTTGGGGGATCTAAGAGTGTGGCAACCCAGTAGTCATGATTACTTCGAATTCTGACAATATGAGGGTCATGCTGCAGGTAGTGCAGCAAGAAGGCACTTATGTGTCTTGCGCATCTCGGAGCCCCAAAATTATTTTCCGGGCTAGATGCAGCTAAAAATTATTATTAATTTTAAATCTGGTGAAGCTTTAGTATAGATGGCCTAATAGGATCAGTGCTGCACACTGCTACAAAGCCCAAATTATATTCCAGTCAAGATACAGATAAACATGATTAGTAATTTTAAATCTGGTGGAGCTTATTATAGATGGCCTAATAGAATCAGTGCTGCACACTGCTACAAAGCCCAAATTATTTTCCAGCCAAGATACAGATAAACATGATTAGTAATTTGAAAGCTTAAAACGGTTGGTAGGGTGATTTTAACCAATCATCAAGCTTTTACTCTCCCCAGGATGACACAGGGGTAGAAAAGTCGTTTCGGATCCATGATTTGTTCATCTTTATGAACGTGAGTCTGTCTACATTATCAGTGGAGAGCCGCGTGCGCTTATCTGTCAGCACACCACCAGCAGCGCTGAACACACGTTCAGACAGAACGCTGGCTGCGGGGCATGACAAGATCTCCAAGGCGTAAGTGGCTAGCTCCGGCCATTTATCCAGATTGGAAGCCCATAAAGAGCAAGGGTCCAGTGACACAGTCATGGCTTCAATGTTTACTTGGAGATACTCCTGTACCATCGTCTCTAGGCGTTGACTATGTGTCAGACTTCTTGTCTCCTGTGGCCTTGCAAAGGATGGGCTAAAAAAGTGGTGAAATGATTCCGCAAAATTGATGTTACCAGCAGATACTGTGGTTCTGTTACGGTTTGAGTGCTGAACACTTGACGGTCCCACGGTTGGCAAGTTGGAACTGTGAGATTCACTACGTGCACCACTGGTATTTTGTGGAAAAGCACATGTAAGATTCTGCAACAGTCTCTGCTGATACTCCTGCATGCGTGCATCCCTTTCTATGGCAGGAATAATTTCTGCAAATTTACTTTTGTACCGGGGATCTAACAGTGTGGCAACCCAGTAGTCAGGATTATTTCTAATTCTCACAATTCGAGGGTCATGTTGCAGGTAGTGCAGCAAGAAGGCACTCATGTGTGTTGCGCATCCAGGAGCACCAAGTCCCTGTTGTGTTGGTGGCGAGGTAACAATCATGCTTCCTTCCTCTGTCCTCTCCCCCCAACCTCGCACAACAGAAATGTGATCAAGGTCTCCCTCATCTGATGAGTCTTCCATCAGTTCGTCCTCCACTTCTTCCTGGGCTCCTGCACCTTCCTCACTAGTTTGGCTGCTACCATGTGCCCTGGTAAAACCATCTCCCCCACCATCACATGCCTGCCGCCTTGGTGCTGCCGACCGTCTGGACCTTGCAGATGTTAGCCCTTCCGCATACAACTCCTCCTCCTCTACTTCCTCCACCTCCTCTTGTGCCACCACCTGACTCCGAATTCTGTTTAACATGTGCTCCAGCATGTAAATCACCGGAATAGTCATGCTGATAATGGCATCGTCAGCACTAAACATCTTCGTCGCAATTTCAAAACTGTGCAGAAGGGTGCATAGGTCCCTGATCTGAGACCACTCCTCCAGCGTGATTTGCCCCACCTCTGGATCTCGTTGGCCCAGGCTATACGTCAGAACGTATTGCACCAGGGCTTGTCGGTGCTGCCACAGTCGCTGCAACATGTGCAGAGTTGAATTCCACCGGGTAGGCACATCGCATTTTAGCCGGTGAAGTGGCAGGCCCAACGACTTCTGTAGAGATGTAAGTCGCTGAGCTGCGGGATGCGAACGGCGGAAGTGAGCACACAGCGACCGTGCCCTCTGCAGAAGGCCATCTAGTCTGGGATAGTGGGCTAAAAATTGCTGGACAACCAGGCTCAACACGTGAGCCATACAAGGCACGTGTGTGACATTGCCCCGGCGAAGGGCCGCACCCAGGTTTGCAGAATTGTCGCACACGGCCTTCCCTGGATTCAGGTCCAGTGGAGACAACCATTCATGAAATTGGTTCTCCAGAGCTGACCACAACTCCTCAGCTGTGTGACTCACATTTCCCAGACATTTCAATGTAAAAACCGCCTGATGACGTTGAGCCCTACTGCCAGCATAGTAAGGAGGTGTGCAGGATCCCTTCTGCGCAGTTAGAAAGCTTGTGGCATGACCAGACAGGCTTTGGGTGCAGGTGGAAGACCGAGAGGAGGTTGAGGAGGCAGAAGCAGTGGAGGAACTTTGACATAAAGAGGATTGACGCACAACTCGTGGGGACGGCAAGACTTGGACAGCAGCCCCTTGTCCTGCTGTCACCATAGTTACCCAGTGCCCAGTCAGCGACATGTAACGCCCCTGTCCATGCCTACTCGTCCAAGTGTCTGTGGTGAAATGCACCCTGTCACACACAGAGTTTCTCAAAGAAGCGGTGACGTTGTGTGCGACATGCTGGTGGAGCGCAGGCACACCTTTCTTTGAGAAGTAGTGCCGACTGGGCATCTGGTACTGGGGCACTGCGACGGACATAAGGTCTCGAAAATCCTCTGTGTCCACCAGGCGGAAAGGCAGCATTTTTGTAGCCAAGAGCTTGCAGATGGTGAAATTCAACCTCTTAGCTTTCTCATGGCTAGGAGGAAATGGTCTTTTACTTGTCCACATCTGAGGGACCGAGGGCTGGCTATTGTGCTTAGACGGGGTTGATAAGGGTGTCCCCGGCAAACTGCCGGTCTGTGAGGAAGATGCAGGCGGACATGTTAGGTTGCCTTGATCCAAAGGTGGTGCTATCGATGTCGGACAGCGCTCAACATCAGCTGGTGTTACCACCTCCAAAGAAAATGATGACCTGCCAATCACGCTGGCTGTTGCGGGTAAAGAGGTGGCAGGTCTGCGCCCCAAAACAGGTGTGACTGCTGTCCCCCCAGTCACAGAGGATGAAGAGGCCGCGGATGCACAAGATATGGCAGACGGTGGTTGGCCCGGCCGGCTAGGCCGCATTGTAGCACACTGAGCTTCCCACTGCAACTTATGCTACATGTCCATGTGCCGGTTCATGCATGAAGTACTCAAACTATGTATTTTTTGGCCTCTACTTAGCTTTTGCTGACAAATGTTACAGATAACACGAGTTGGGTCATCTTTATCGATCTGAAAAAATGCCCAGGCTATGCAAGGCTTAGCACCCATGCGACCTGAAGAGCCACCACGACTTGTGGTGAGAGGCAGAGTTGTGTTTGAGGATGCAGTTGTTGACGTGCTTCCAGTACTACGTCTCTGTCCAGGAAGGCGCAACCTGACCTCGTCGTCACTAGCATCTTCCTCCACCTCCTCTGCTGACCTCATCTCTTGGCTGACTGTGGGTTGACAGTAAGTGTGATCTCCAACCTCATCATCATCACCCTGTGCGTTATCACACCCGTCGTCCTCAGAGCCAACCTGTTCCTGCCCTGACAAAAAACTAAAGTTTTCGCTCCAATCAGGTATTTGAGTCTTATCATCGTCTTCCTCATTGTCTCCACCAACAGGAGTTACAGTTTGGGAATGAGGGTCTACATTATGGTCAGAACCTTCTGCGTCTGGTCCTGGATCCGACTCATAAAGATTCTGGGCATCAGTGCAGATCATTTCCTCGTCTGGATTCACAGAAGCGCTGGAGTCGACCTCTGATTCCCAGGCTATAGTATGAGTAAACAGCTCTGCAGACTCAACCATCTGTTCTACCTCATACTCAGACGGGCAGCTGAAGATTTGGGAGCTGTGAGGAAGCAAGTGCGATTGCGGTGACACCTTTGAGGACTGGAGTATTTGTGATGTTGAAGTTGATGTGGAGGAGAGCCCACTTAAAGGAGCACTTGATATCCGTTGAAGCACCTGCTGTTTTTGTGCCTCATCTGGAATTTGTAGCGATTGGCGTGGCCGTAAGAAAGGGATCTTATCACATTGTCCGCTAAAAGAAGTAGACATTTTAGTTTGGCTGGAAGATGGTCTTTCTTCTGCAGATGTTACTGTTGCTTTAACACCTACCCCACGGACACAACCTTTTTTCCCCTTCCCAACACGCCTATTCCCCTTTCCACCAGCAGCAGGCTTTTTTCCACTCATTTTGGTGGTTAACTAATTCACAACTCTGGAGTTGTTTGCACAAAAAAACAATGGATGGGAACCGAGCAGAGCTGAGTGGCCAAACTGTGGTATTAGGCCAAAACTATTGGCTGGGTTAGATGCAGAAAAAAATTATATTCAATTTGCAACCTGATGGAGGTCAGTATAGATGGACTAATAGAGCAAGTCCCACACACAGCTAGAAGCCCAAATATTTTTTCAGAGGTAGATGCAGAAAATTTTTTTATTCAGTTTGCAACCTGATGGAGGTCTGTATAGATGGATTAATAGAACAAGTCCCTCACACAGCTACAAGCCCAATATTTTTTCAGAGGTAGATGCAGAGAAAAAATATATTCAGTTTGCAACCTGATGGAGGTCAGTATAGATGGACTAATAGAGAAAGTCCCACACACTGCTAGAAGGCCAAATATTTTTTCAGAGCTAGATGCAGACAAAAAATTATTTTGAATTTGCAACCTGATGGAGGTCAGTATAGGTGGACTAATAGAACAAGTCCCACACACTGCTAGAAGGCCAAATATTTTTTCAGAGCTAGATGCAGAAAAAAATTATATTCAGTTTGCAACCTGATGGAGGTCTGTATAGATGGATTAATAGAACAAGTCCCACACACAGCTAGAAGCCCAAATATTTTTTCAGAGGTAGATGCAGATAAAAATTATTTTTAATTTGCAACCTGATGGAGGTCAGTATAGATGGACTAATAGAGAAAGTCCCACACACTGCTAGAAGGCCAAATATTTTTTCAGAGCTAGATGCAGATAAAAATTATATTCAATTTGCAACCTGATGGAGGTCAGTATAGATGGACTAATAGAACAAGTCCCACACACAGCTAGAAGCAAAATATTTTTTCAGAGGTACTGTAGATGCAGATAAAAATTATTTTTAATTTGCAACCTGATGGAGGTCAGTATAGATGGACTAATACAACAAGTCCCACACACAGCTAGAAGCCCAATATTTTTTCAGAGGTAGTTGCAGAAAAAAATATATTCAGTTTGCAACCTGATGGAGGTCAGTATAGATGGACTAATATAGAAAGTCCCACACACTGCTAGAAGGTCAAATATTTTTTCAGAGGTACTGTAGATGCAGATAAAAATTATTTTTAATTTGCAACCTGATGGAGGTCAGTATAGGTGGACTAATAGAGAAAGTCCCACACACTGCTAGAAGGCCAAATATTTTTTCAGAGGTAGATGCAGAAAAAAAATATATTCAGTTTGCAACCTGATGGAGGTCAGTATAGATGGACTAATATAGAAAGTCCCACACACTGCTAGAAGGCCAAATATTTTTTCAGAGCTAGATGCAGACAAAAAATTATTTTGAATTTGCAACCTGATGGAGGTCAGTATAGGTGGACCAATAGAACAAGTCCCACACACTGCTAGAAGGCCAAATATTTTCTCAGAGGTAGATGCAGAAAAAAATATATTCAGTTTGCAACCTGATGGAGGTCAGTATAGATGGACTAATAGAGAAAGTCCCACACACTCCTAGAAGGCCACATATTTTTTCAGAGGTAGATGCAAAAAAAAATATATTCAGTTTGCAACCTGATGGAGGTCAGTATAGATGGACTAATACAACAAGTCCCACACACAGCTAGAAGCCCAATATTTTTTCAGAGATAGATGCAGAAAAAAATATATTCAGTTTGCAACCTGATGGAGGTCTGTATAGATGGATTAATAGAACAAGTCCCACACACAGCTAGAAGCCCAATATTTTTTCAGAGGTAGATGCAGAAAAAAATATATTCAGTTTGCAACCTGATGGAGGTCAGTATAGATGGACTAATACAACAAGTCCCACACACAGCTAGAAGCCCAATATTTTTTCAGAGGTAGATGCAGAAAAAAATATATTCAGTTTGCAACCTGATGGAGGTCAGTATAGATGGACTAATAGAACAAGTCCCACACACAGCTAGAAGCCCAATATTTTTTCAGAGCTAGATGCAGAAAAAAATTATATTCAATTTGCAACCTGATGGAGGTCAGTATAGATGGACTAATAGAATGATGCTATGCCCAAAAGATTTTACTTCACTAGGTGCAGTAAAAAAATTGGTATTCTATACACAGGTGGTATATCTTGCAACACAGATAGGCTACTCCACTGACTAACACACTCTGCAATAGGCCAAAAAGGATTAGCTTTGCTAGATTCAGCCAAATGCTGTGAAAAAAACTTGCACAGCACTGGCACAGACCTGCCTGGCAAAAACTGATAGGAACTGATGTAACCTAGTCCTGAAAAGGACTCCAATTACAATTAGTCTGTACTCCCACAATCTATCTATTTAAGAGCACAGACCTGCCTGATAAAAGTCGTAGGAAATGCTGTAACCTAGTCCTTAAAATGACTGCAATCACAACTATTCCCTACTCCCAAGCTATCTGTAGATTTGTGCGAAAATTGGCTTGAAATTAACAAGGTATAGCGCACACAGCAACAGCGGTGCCGTCTAACACGCAGCTGCAGCAGTGAGAAAATGGTGGCGACGGGGAAAATGGCTTGGTCTTATAGGGCAAGGACATGTGACATACACTGCCAATGACACATGCCCTTGCTTGTGTGAAAAAAAGCACTTCGCTCCGTGTGTGCGCTGCTGATAGGCTGACAGATTGCACCTCCCCACTGTAAATGCGGGAAAGAGAAAAAAAAAATGGAGATCTTCATTGTTCCTGCAGAGATCCATCCCCTGCCCCTCCCCCCACCCCGCTGTACACTCAAACTGCGTATTAACATTAATTTTCATCATTACTGAGAAAAAATCCAGTTATGATTTTGGTGCACGAACAGTTATCGAACATAACCTCGAACAGCCGAATTTTTCTCAAATTGTTCGTGTTCGCCGAACGGCTCGAACACCGCCCAAAACAGCTCGAATTTGAGATTGGCGAACAGTTCGAGTAGAACAACGCTCATCTCTAGTGAGGACTTGTGTTCAACACTAGTTGCCATATCATCATCTTTTCTTTTTTTTTTTTTTACTTTTGAAAAAAAACAACCCTAATCCCAACCCTAACATTAGCACAACCCTAAACCAAACCCCAGCCCTAGCGTTTATTTTTTACGCCATTCCTAGTGCAGTGTAAGTGATAAGATGACCTTATTCTTCGGGTCGGTGTGACTACAGAGATACCAGAATCTTATCGGGTTTTTATGATTGACAGCTGTCACACAATAAAAGACACATATTTTGTAAAATCTAGTTTTTGCATCGCCATATTTTGAGAGCTATAATTTTTCCATATTTTGTCTGACAGAGTCATTTGATGGCTTGTTTTTTGCGGGATGAGTTGAAGTTTTTATTGGTGCCATTTTTAGGCACGTGACATTTTTTGATCGCTTTTTATTCCAGCTTTTGAGAGGCAGAATAAACAAAAACCAACAATTCAGGAATTGTTTTTTTTTTAAATTTTTTTATTCTACTCCTCGTGTGGTAAAATTGATAAGGCAGCTTTATTCTTCGGGTCAGTACGTTTACAGTGGTACCACATTTATATTGTTTTTCTATGTTTTGGCGCTTTTACACAATTAAAGCTATTTTATAGAAAAAATTATTTTTTTGCATCGCTTTATTCTGAGACCTATAACTTTTTGATTTTTCGGATGATGGAGCTGTATCGTGGCTTGTTTTTTGCAGGACAAGATGACGTTTTCAGCGATACCATTTTTATTTATATTCGTCATTTTGATCGCGTGTTATTACATTTTGTGCTTGGCGGTATGATGATAAAGCATTGTTTTTTGCTTCGTTTTTTATTTTTATTTTTTACCATGTTCACTGAAGGGGTTAACTAGTAGGACAGTTTTATAGGTCAGGTCGTTCCAGACGCAGCAATACCAAATATGTGTACTTTTATTGTTTTGTTTTTATAATAATATTATTTATTGATGGGTACATTATATTTTTATTTTTGGTGGATTTTTTTATTTTATTTTTTTTATATTTTTACAAATTTTTTTAATTTTTTTTTTCACTTTTTGACAGTTTTTTTACTTTTTTACTTTGTCCCACTATGGGACTTTCACTTTTTTTATTCTGATTGCCTGCATAGCATAGGGATGGAGCACCATTCCTGTGCTATGCAGGCAGTCAGCACTGCACAGTGAGAAGATAATTTGGCCATGTATTGCGCATGACCAAAAAATCTTCCTGCAGTCTGGTGACCCGGATGTTGTCATGATGACATCGGGTCGTCATGGCAACACCTGGGAAGCCGCAGCAGACAGCGCTGGAGGCCGGAAGAGGAGGTGAGTATTGCGATCATCTCTCCTTAGCCACTGCAATGCTGCGATCGACTTTGATCGCAGCATTGCGGGGGTTAATGTGCCGGGAGCGGTGCGGGACCACTCCCTGCACCTAGTACCGGGTGTCAGCTGTGACAATCAGCTGACACCGGGCGGCGATCGCACCCGCACAGCCTATGTGCGCGCGTGATCGCCATGACGTACTAATACGGGTCAGGCTTTTAAGTCCCAGGGCACAGTCGCGTATTAGTACGTCATGGGCTTTAATATCAAACAACTTTTTCTAGCTTGTATAGACTTTTTGTAACTTTATATTGCATGTTTATAACTTATACAAGTAGCAGTAGCATACAGCCAAAAATAAGTTAGCAATTGATAAAGGTTAACAAGCAATAAGTATATATTGGACACAACTTGGTCTTTTCACCCAAAATCAAATATGGCATTGATATTTATAGACTGTGCAAGCCAATAAACTGCATTAATAATTTTGCTATTTTATAAAAATATAAACAGAGGGATTTTAACCTGAGGTAGGGTGAATGTTCCAATTGCACTAAGTATATATGAAACCCAACAAAGTAAAATGTGCTGGGAAAGTATATAATATAAATAATGCACATCTTTATTAATGAAATTTAGCACGATAAAAAGGATGTTTGAGAGGATATAACTGAAAAATCAAACATATCAGCAACAGATATACAGATAGTGGATGAGCATCAAGCACTGTAAATAAATAAATATATATATATATATATATATATATATATACACAGGGTGGGCCATTTATACACCTAAATTAAATGGGAATGGTTGGTGATATCAACTTCCTGTTTGTGGCACATTAGTATATGGGAGGGGGAAAACTTTTCCAGATGGGTGGTGACCATGGTGGCCATTTTGAAGTCGGCCATTTTGGATCCAACTTTATTTTTTTGAATGGGAAGAGAGTCATGTGACACATCAAACTTATTGAGAATTTCATAAGAAAACCAATAGTGTGCTTGGTTTTAACGTAACTTTATTATTTCATGAGTTTTTTACAAGTTTATAACCACTAATAAAATGTGTTCAAAGTGCTGCCCATTGTGTTGGATTGTCAATGCTACCCTCTTCTCCCACTCTCGACACACTGATAGCAACACTGCAGAAGAAATGCTAGCACAGGCTTCCAGTATCCGTTGTTTCAGATGCTGCACATCTCGTATTTTCACAGCATAGACAATTGCCTTCAGATGACCCCAAAGATAAAGGAGGTCAGATCGGGAGACCTTGGTGGCCTTTCAACTGGCCCACAACGACCAATCCATTTTCCAGGAAACTGTTCATGTAGGAATGCTCGGACCTGACACCCATAATGTGGTAGTGCACCATCTTGTTGGAAAAACTCAGGGAATGTGCCATCTTCAGTGCATAAAGAGGGAAACACATCATCATGTAGCAATTTCAGATATCCAGTGGCATTGAGGTTTCCATTGATGAAGAATGGCCCAACTATCTTAGTACCCCATATACCACACCATACCATCAAGATACGACTTGTGCAGCATCTGAAACAACGGATACTGGAAGCCTATGCTAGCATTTCTTCTGCAGTGTTGCTATCACTGTGTCGAGAGTGGGAGAAGAGGGTAGCATTGACAATCCAACACAATGGGCAGCACTTTGAACACATTTTATTAGTGGTCATAAATTTGTAAAAACTCATGAAAGAATAAAGTTACGTTAAAACCAAGCACACCATTGTTTTTCTTATGAAATTCTCAATAAGTTTGATGTGTCACATGACTCTCTTCCCATTCAAAAAAATAAAGTTGGATCCAAAATGGCCAACTTCAAAATGGCCGCCATGGTCACCACCCATCTGGAAAAGTTTTCTCCCTCCCATATACTAATGTGCCACAAACAGGAAGTTGATCTCACCAACCATTCCCATTTCATTTAGGTGTATCCATATAAATGGCCCACCCTGTATAAATATATACAGTATATCACAAAAGTGAGTACACCCTTGCATTTTTGTAAATATTTTATTATATCTTTTCATGGGATATCACTGAAGACATGACACTTTGATACTATATAAAGTAGTCAGTGTACAGTTTGAATAACAGAGTAAATTTGATGTGCTCTCTAAATAACTCAACATACAGCCATTTATGTGTAAACCGCTGGCAACAAAAGTGAATACACCCCTAAGTGAAAATGGCCAAAATGTGCCCAAAGTGTCAATATTTTGTGTGGCCACTATTATTTTCAAGCACTGCCTTAACTCTCTTGGGCATGGACTTCACTAGAGCTTCAAAGGTTGCCACTGGAATCCTCTTTCACTCCTCCCTGATGACATCATGGCGCTGGTGAAAGTTAGAGACCTTGCGCTCCTCCACTTTCTGTTTGAGGATGACCCATAGATGCTCAATAGGGTTTAGGGCTGGATACATACTTGGCCAGTCCAGCATCTTTACCCTCAGTTTCCTTAGCAAGGCAGTGGTCATCTTGGAGGTGTCCTATGGACAAGTTTCCGAAGGTAGGGGATATGCTCTGCTTCAGTATGTCACAGAACATGTTGGCTTTCATGGTTCCCTCAATGAACTGCACAGAAGGCAGCACTCATGCAGACCCAAACCATGAAACTCCTACCACCATGCTTGACTGTAGGCAAGACACACTTGTCTTTGTACTCCTTACCTGGTTGTCTCCACACACTCTTGACAAGATCTGAACCAAATAAGTTTCTCTTGGTCTAATCAGACCACAGGACATGATTCCAGTAATCCATGTCCTTAGTCTGCTTGTCTTCAGCAAACTGTTTGCTGGTTTTCTTGTGCATCATCTTTAGAAGAAACTTTCTTCTGGGATGACAGCCATGCAGACTAATTTGATCCTGTGCCCGGCATATGGTCTGAGCACTGACAGGCGGACCACCCACCCCTGTAACATCTGCAGCAATGCTGGCAGCACTCATATGTCTATTTTGAAAAGACAACCGCTGGATACAACGCTGAGCATGTGCACTCAACTTCTTTGGTTGACCATGGCGAGGTCAGTTCTTAGAGGAATCTGTCTTTTTAAAACGCTTCATGGTCTTGGCCACCATGCTGCAGATCAGTGTCAGGATGTTGGCAATCCTATTATAGCATAGGCCATCTTCATATAGATCAACAATTCTTTTTTTCAGATCCTAAGAGAGTTCTTTACCATAAGGTGCCATGATGAACTTCCAGTGACCAGTATGAGAGAGTGTGAGAGCGATAGCACCAAATTTAACACACCTGCTCCCCATTCACACATGAGCTCTTGTAACACTAATGAGTCACATGACACTGGGGAACAAAAATGGCTGATTGGGCACAATTTGGCCATGTTTAGACATTAATGGCTGTGTGTTGAGTTATTTAGAGGTCACACAAAATTTACACTTTTATACAAACTGAACACTGACTACTTTACATTGTATCAAAATGTCCCATATTTAGTTTGTCCCATGAAAAGATATAATAAAATATTTACAGAAACGTGAGGGGTGGTAAGCACTGCAGCCTTGGGTCCTTGGTTTAAATCCCACCAAGGACAACATCGGCAAGGAGTTTGTATGTTCTCTCCATGTTTGTGTGGGTTTCCCCCGGGTTCTCCGGTTTCCTCCCACACTCCAAAGACATACTGATAGGGAATGTAGATTGTGAGTCCCAATGGGGACAGTGCCAATAATGTCTGTAAATTATCTGAATTGTAAATCGAATATGTTGGCACTATATAAATAAAAATATTATAATATACAGTGGGTACGGAAAGTATTCAGACCCCTTCAAATTTTTCACTCTTTGTTTCATTGCAGCCATTTGGTAAATTCTAAAAAGTTCAATTTTTTTCTCATTAAAGTAGAGTCTGCACCCCATCTTGACTGAATAAAAAAAGAAATGTAGAAATGTTTGCAAATTTATTAAAAAAGAAAAACTGAAATATCACATGGTTATAAGTATTCAGACCCTTTGCTCAGTATTGAGTAGAAACACCCCTTTGAGCTAGTACAGCCATGAGTCTTCTTGGGAATGATGCAACAAGTTTTTCCCACCTGGATGTGGGGATGCTCTGCAATTCTTCCTTGCAGATGCTCTCCAGTTCCGTCAGGTTGGATGGTGAATGTTGGTGGACAGCCAATTTCAGGTCTCTCCAGAGATGCTCAATTGGGTTTAGGTCAGGGCTCTGGCTGGGTCAGTCAAGAATGGTCACAGAGTTGTTCTGAAGCCACTCCTTTGTTATTTTAGCTTTGTGCTTAGGGTCACTATTTTGTTGGAAGGTGAACCTTCGGCCAAGTCAGAGGTCCAGAGCACTCTGGAAGAGGTTTTCATCCAGGATATCTCTGTACTTGGCCGCATTCATGTTTCCTTCAATTGCAACCAGTCATCCTGTCCCTGCATGTGAAAAACACCCCTATAGCATGATGCTGCCACCACCATGTTTCACTGTTGGGATAGTATTGGACAGGTGATGAGCAGTGCCTGTTTTTATCCACACATACCGCTTAGAATTATCACAAAAAAGTTCTATCTTCGTCTCATCAGACCAGAGCATCTCATTTCTCATAGTCTGGGAGTCCTTCATGTGTTTTTGAGCAAACTCTATGCTCATATGGGCTTTCATATGTGTTGCATTGAGGAGAGGCTTCCATCGGACCGCTCTGCCATAAAGGCAGTGAGGGCTGCATTGATAGTTGACTTTGTGGAGCTTTCTCCCATCTCCCTACTGTATCTCTGGAGTTCAGCCACAGTGATCTTGGGGTTCTTCTTTACCTCTCTCACCAAGGCTCTTCTCCCACATTTGCTCAGTTTGGCTGAACGGCCAGGTCTAGGAAAACTTCTGGTGGTCCCAAACTTCTTCCATTTAAGGATTATGGAGGCCACTGTGCTCTTATGAATCTTGAGTAATGCAGAAATTCTTTTGTAACCTTGGGCATATCTGTGCCTTGCCACAATTCTGTCTCTGAGCTACTTGGGCAGTTCCTTTGAGCTCATGATTCTCATTTGGTCTGACATGCGCTGTGAGGTCTTATATAGACAGGTATGTGCCTTTCCAAATCAAGTCCTATCAGTTTAATTAAACACAGCTGGACTCCAATGAAGGAGTAGAACCATCTCAAGGAGGATCACAAGGAAATGGAGAGCATGTGACTTAAATATGAGTGTCTGAGCAAAGGGTCTGAATACTTATGACCCTGTGATATTTCAGTTTTTCTTTTTTTAATAAATTTGCAAAAATTTCTAAATTTCTGTTTTTTTTTCAGTCAAGATGGGGTGCAGAGTGTATTTTAATGAGGAAAAAAAATGAACTTTTTAGAATTTACCAAATGGCTGCAATGAAACAAAGAGTGAAAAATTTAAAGGAGTCTGAATACTTTCCGTACCCACTGTATATATACACGTGCTTCTCACAAAATTATAATATCGCCAAAAGGTTAATCTATTTCAGTTCTTCAATACAAAAAGTGAAACTCATATATTATATAGAGTCATTACAAACAGACTGATCTATTTCAAGTGTTTATTTCTGTTAATGTTGATGATTATGGCTTACAGCCAATGAAAACACAAAAGTCATTATCTCCGTAAATGAGAATGATTAACAAAAAACACCTGCAAAGGCTTCCTACGAGTTTAAAAGGTCACTAAGTCCATTTCAGTAGGCTCCACAATCATGGGGAAGACTGCTGACTTGACAGATGTCCAGAAGGTCGTCTATTTTCCTTGTGCTATTTTTTAGGGTCCCCTGATGACTCCAAAAGGAGTCGGGACGATAGGGAAAGAACAGGGCTATCAGAGCAGTTTATATGTGGACTGCCCTTATTAGGGCAGGAGTAAAGGAGTGTCAGGACAGTGCAGTCCGTTAAGGGTAACATTAAGGGCAGTTTTAAACGCCCCCCCCCCCCTGGATTTAGGACTGCCTATCTGTATCCCTTCCTGGGAGTGTCTCCTTCCTCTACCCCACTGTGACGTGTATTACTCCACAATAATGGGTGCAGATTTTTCATTACTTATATTATAGTGCTGTATATTATTTATGCCCATATATTTGATGGTGTTATGACTTTAATTCTGCCTCATTGACTTTATTATGTATAAGAAACGTCTAATCTTGTCCATATAAAATTGATTGGACGCTACATAACGGACACTGGGTCATCAAGGCATTGATTTGATCCCGTTTGACCAGGGCTTGTTTTTATTATTGGGAGACATGGGTTGCTCCCTTGATATAGTTGTCACGACCTAAGGAGTAGTTCTATGCTGTCTCCGCTGTCGTATTTTATAATTCACAATATTTTAACTAGTCTATTAAAAGTTATATGTTAGAATCTATATTACCCTTGCTTTGTTCCACCTATTTTCCTTGCATACTGTCTTTATTCAATCTGTGTTTTCTACATGAATTGTTTTTAGGCTATATGCAGATGTGGAACATTTGGCACAAACAAATCAGTCTTGATTTTCACTGCAAAACAGATGAAAATTTTCAGCAAAATTTGCATGCGTTTTTCAGCAAATATTATTGCAGAATTTTAACAGCCTTCACCCTGCGCATTGATTGCAATGGTGAAGCTCAGAAGAAATTACACAAAAAACAATTAACATGCTGCTGGTTTCAAATCAGCACTGCATGTCAATTTATGTGCAGATACTATCCACAACATGTAGATGAGTTTTGTTACCTCTGCACTGCAAATCCGTAATTAATACATAACATGTACATTCAGCCTTATTTTCACTTCTGAAATATTAATTAAGAAATTAATTATTGTGTTTCCCCGTTTAAATTTAAAAAAAACAAAGAAACATACAAAATATTAAAGCTTGTATTAAACACACACAAGCAAATTTATTCTAAATCTGTTGTTCTGTTGTCCTGATCTTGACGGTTTTGGACGTTCTTAAGAGTAAAAATATTTAGTATTTTAAAAAGAAATGGTATTCTGCTGCAGTGCTCCATATTTATTTTCGAATTCTAAAGCAACGCTGCCCTCTACAGTTCAGTGTTAGCATTGACATATCCTAAATAAATTCCAACCTGTAATCTACAGCTTCCATTAATGTCTTTAAAATGCCTATTTATATAGTGTGACCTCTTTGTCTTTTTCTATTTGTCATTTTTCTATTTTTTGGTATTATAAGTTAGTTTCTTTAAATTTTTACATTTAATATTTTTTTTATATATGGCTACTAGTGATGAGTGAGCACTAAAATGCTCGGGTGCTCATTGCTCGGGGCGAGTAAATCGCAATGCTCAGGTGCTTGACCCGAGTAACGAGCCCAAGGTAAGTCAATGGGAATCTCGAGCATTTTTCCAGCAGCCTTCCCCAGGAGGTCTGGAGGGGGCCTATAAATTGACCAAATTGATGGAAACAGTGCTCAAATGACATCGGAACAGCATGGGGAAGACCCCTGGAAGCATCTCTGACTTCCAGGTTACTGCTGTGAACATTTAACATATCTGGGATATTAAAAATTCAATCACATGCCCAGATCCGCAACTATTGAAAACCATTCCAAGGCACTACTTAGAGGTCCATCAGGGAGACCCAAAAGGTACAATAGTACGTGGTATTGACCATATTCACTTAGGAATTAGAGGGGGCAATGTAAAACAAAAATTATTACTAAAGGAAACATGATGGATAATTGTCCTGGATATGGTAGCTCCATTTGGGCTCAATGAGAGCGTGAGTTTCAAGGCCTAGAGAGCTGGAGGGTCTGTTTAGTCTATTTTAACTGTGTCTTTTAGCTATTTTGAGAGTGATTTTAACTGTCATGTTTGCTTTACTGTAGGGAACTTTTCTCTCTTTGCAATGTCATTGCCATTCACAGCATGGGAGTTACAACTGTTCATGGATGCATGCATTGTCCCTGTGATATGAACCTAATTCCACGTGGCGCATACATCTGATGGACGGACACACCTGTTATCTCCACAGGCCATGGGGCTTTCTATATGCTTGTGTCTCATGATTGATACGATGTATGCCCTGTTAATGTGGTTTTATAGCCATCTTTCTTACCATTCATGCATGTCAATATGACTGATAACCGTGTCTTATACTATTTTCTATACCTGACACCTATTTCTTTAAATAAGACTAGCATATTATATAATTTGTACTAATGCATGATGGCCACTTTAGGGATGGGCAGACACGCGGCGTACTTTCACAAGAAGATCAGGCAGATCTAGATAGGTTTTGAGAAACCGCTGAATCACTATGTGAGCACATGGGCCAGGCATAGAACGTGTGTGAGCTCGCCTCGCCTTGCCTCAGAGTCGCCTCCAGGTTCTGGCCATTGTCATACACGACCATGCCTGGCTGTAGGTTCAGTGGTGTCAGTCACAGATCTGCCTGCTCAGCTTTTGCACAGTCTGTTGTAGCTTGGCCAAGGCAGTGCTACAGTCCTTCCAACTTCCAACTGATGTGGTCATTTCAGAGATGGAGGCTGAAGAGGAGGAGGAGGTGCTGTCACGCAAGGTGTGGGAAAGACTAAGTACAACATGAAGGGAAAAGGTGGGGGAAGCGCAAACAGGGAAAGGGGGTGTGGAGACCCTTAGACAGATCTAATATCACCCTGCCCACCCTACCATCCATATATAGTTTCCACACCTATCACCAAGCAGGAACCTAAGCCCTGGATGTCCCTAGAGCTTGGCCCTAGATAGGGAGGAGGAGGGGTGAGCAAAGGTCAGGGCCCACTACAAACTAAAGAAAACAAGGTAGACAAACAAAGGGGATAAAATTAGCTTGAAAAGGCACCAGAGGAGTAATGCCAACTGTCCTCCAAGGGCACCAGAGAAGAAGCTAGCCAACTGCTAGTGCTCCAAGCCTGCACAAAGGTACACAGAGATATCAGAAGTATCAGTAAAAGCCTCATTTTATCACCTTATCTGACCATGTGGTGTGTGAGACATGATCAGACACATCGATACAATGCTGAAAAGACATGGGAACAGCATGGGGAAGACCCCTGGAAGCATTTGACTCCAGGATGACTGCCTAAAACCGTGGTCATCAGACGTGATTCTTTAATAATACAGACATTTTGGGCAACGTGACAAATATTAAACAGCATTTAAAATGGGCAATGGATGGGGAAGTGGACATAATGGTGATGGTGATGGTGCATGCAGAGGCCGAGGCCGTGGGAAGACGAAACTGTGCCTGCTGAGGGGGCACAACAAACACACACATCATGTCGAACTACCTTCCTGTCCCAATTTCTAGGGAGCCGCGGAACACCATTCTTGAAGGCAGAGCAGTGTGAAAAGGTTGTTGGTTGGATAGCAGATAATGCTTCCAGTCAGTTTGCCACCACCACCTCCCTGTCTTCCACACGGTCCAGTCTCAATAGCCGTGAGTCTGCACCACATTATTATTATTACTTTAATGCCATTTATTCCATGGCGCTTTATATGTGAAAAAGGGGTATACAAATACATTGCAAAAACAATTACAATTATCTTGAACAAAAATGTGACAGCTAGTGCTACAGGAGAGGAGAGGACCCTGCCTGTGAGGGCTCATAGTCTACAAGGGATGGGTGAGGACAGAGTAGGTGAGGATAGAGCTGGTCGTGAAGCGTTATGGTGGAGCGAGGTTTACGGCAGGTTGTACACTTGTCGGAAGAGGTGGGTCTTCAGGTACCTTTTGTAGGTTTCAACAGTAGGCGAGAGTCAGAAATGTTGGGGTAGAGAGTTCCAGAGAATCAGGGATGCACGGGAGAAATCATGTATGCGATTGTGGGAAGAGGAGATAAGAGGTGAGTAGAAAAGGACATCTTGTGAGGATCGGAGATTGCGTGCAGTTAAGTACCAGAAGACTAGGTCACATGTATGGAGGAGACAGGCTGTGGATGGCTTTGCAAGCCAAGGTTATGGTTTTGAACTGGAGTCTCTGGGCAATGGGGAGCCAGGGAAGGGATTGACAGAGAGGAGAGGCCAGGGAATAGTGAGGGGACAGGTGGATTAGTTGGGAAACAGAGTTTAGGATAGATTGTAGAAATGCAAGAGTGTTAGAAGGGAGGACAGAGAGCAGAAGGTTGCAGTCGTCGAGACGGGAGATGATGAGGGCGTGCACTAGTGTTTTTGTAGATTAGTGTTTTAGGAA
This sequence comes from Phyllobates terribilis, assembly GCF_046119375.1. Classification (NCBI taxonomy): domain Eukaryota; kingdom Metazoa; phylum Chordata; class Amphibia; order Anura; family Dendrobatidae; genus Phyllobates; species Phyllobates terribilis. The sequence goes on along the minus strand of NW_027362763.1, from coordinate 452,639,969 downwards.
TGTGCGGATCAGTGAGATTTTTTTAACTTGGAGTTGGCAACTTCCTCAGCCTAATCATCCTTCCTCCCACCATTCCGAGTGCCCTGAGACAACTGATCCCACACTTGGACAATCCAAAGAGCTGTTTTGTTCATCTTTCCATTTATAGGTTCTGGGCTCTGGCTCCGTCCGCTCGAAAGTGGAAAGAGCTTGGATATGTGGCTTGAAGGAGAGATTAGAGTCCAGGGTTACCCCAAGAGCTGTTCACTTTTCCATCAATAGATTTGGGCCTCTCGCCTGGCCAGCTTTAAGCAGGGCAGCGGAAGATCGCATGTAGCAATTTGAGCAGCCAAGGTCACCCGAAGGTGACGGTGGGAAAGTGCAATTACTGTTGCAAGAGGTGAATAATGATGAGACATAATGAACAGAAAGTCAGGAGGAGGACCAGGGTGCGGAAGTGGAAGACGAAGAGGTGGACGATAAAGTCACTGACCCAACCTGGCAAGGGGACATGCAGAGCGAGGACAGCAGCACACAGGGGGAGGGAGGGGTAGCACAAAAACCAGCAGGAAGAAGCTGTGTGGTGGCCACAGACTCAAGGTGGGCAACTGTTCCCTGGAACACCAACTCAATGGAAGTTGCCAATACAACTGTTAGGTCTTCCCGAGTCTGTTTTTTTTTAAAGACTGTTGTTTAGATAACCCCCAAAAGGCCATTTGCACCATCTGCTAGGCCAGCATCATCAAGAGCACCAAAACTACCAACCGGACCACCACCAGCATGCTGAGGCACATGACAGCAAAGCACCGGACTAGCTGGACCAAACGCCAAGGTCCAGAAACAGTGTCTGCGGGTGACACCACTGCCAGTACCGCTGTTGTGCGTGCATGCAAATCCCCTGTCCATGGCGCATGCGAAAATGCCTCCCGCCCTGCACCTGTCATTGCAAACTTGCCACTATCACCATCCACGTCCTTGTCGCAGCACAGCGTTCAGTCCTACCCAAGTCCTTGGAATGCAAGCACAATATGCAGCCAGCCACCCACCCACCCACTGGCTGCAATACTAAACTGCCACATTTCTGGACTTCTTGCACTTGAAATGTTGCCTTTTAGGCTCATGGACGCAGAATCCTTCCACAACCTCATGGCGGCAGCCGGGGATCCGAACTCGGCCCCCAGCCGCCACTATTTCTCCCGGAGTCCTCACAAGTGAATGTGACCAATGACGGTACAACTCACTGGCGAATTCCCTGGGTTAATATTGTGGAAGCAGGGACCCAGTGGGATGCTGGGATGGAACATGTCCTCCCGACACAGAGGATTGCGGGACCTGGGTCAATGAAGCTTCAACACAATGTTCAGAAGCAGTGGTTGGTCTCCTAGACAACGAGAAAATTATTCATGATGAGGCTATCCATCTCCTTAGGTTTCTGTTAGTTGGAAAGCAAGTGCAAGTATGGAGCCAGCCACTCACCCACTGGTCGCAATAGTAAACGGACACATTTCTGGGCTTCTTGCACTTGAAATGTTGTCTTTTAGGCTCATGAAGGCAGAAGCTTTCTACAACCTCATGGCGGCGGCCCGGGCTCCGTAATCGGTCCCCAGCAGCTACTATTTCTCCCTGTGTCCTCACATCCTCACCGCCTTACACAAGCACAGGTCCCAAAATATTACCCGTGCCCTCCCCAGCGCAGTTAGTGGAAAGGACCTCCTAACCACAAACACGTGGATAAGTGAATGTGGCTAGGGATGGTAAACCTCACTGACACATTTCACTGGGTTAATATTGTGGAAGCAGGGACCCAGTGGGACCCTGAGATGGAATACGTCCTCCCAACGCAGAGGATTAGGGTCCTGGGTCAATTAGGGTTGCCCCTACATTCTACAGCTCCTGCACCACCTCCTCCTCCTCTTCTTCAGCTTTCATCTCCATCACTTGATTAATTTTTTCTTGAGATATTCCAGATTATGTACTTAAACTTCGTGGGTGCCAATAACAATAAGTAGGACTGTATTCTTAGGCGACAAACTGCACACCGTTACAGAGTGTTGAAAGCTGTATTAGAGAACTTGGTGGCAGGTCTGAAGCTAGGCAAGCTCACACACGTACCATGCCTGCTCAACATAGTGTTTCAGCGATTTCTCAAAACCTACCCATATCTGCCAGAGCGGCCTGTGAAAGTACGCTGCGTTTGTGCCCATTTCAGAAAGTCAGCTACACCTTCCAACACCCTGGCACGGTTTCAGCAGCGTTTGCAGCTTCCAGCTCACCGACTGGTGTGTGATGTGACCAATCGTTGGAAATCAACGTTGCAGTTGTTTGCAATGATTTTGAGTAGCAGATAGCAGTTTTTGAGTACCAGCTTCAGCATCCCCATCGGCTTTCAGGCCAGCAACCGCTCATAAGAGCTGATGAGTGGGCATGGATGTCTGATATCTGTGCCGTCATCCAAAACTTTGAGGACTCCACCAAGATGGTGAGCGGCTATGACGCCATAATTATTGTCACCATCCCACTTCTCTGTCTGCAGAAACACTCGCTGCTCACAATTAAAGAAGAGATATGCACATCCGCCTATAAACTGAAAATGCTGACAGGCTGACTCTAGGGCTGGATTGGGCCAGACTTCTCAACACCACCAGATGATAGCATCGAACATAAACTCAAATCCAGTGCCTATTTTTTGGGGGGTCTATTCCCATGCACCCCTTCACACACATACATGGGTATACGCTTCAGGAATTGTTCTATTTTTTGTTGCCCTCCTCCTTTTCCTCATCCTCCACCACCATATCACCAGGGTGACCGTGATGTAACACCCACATAATTTTTTGTAAGGGTGTTTAAAACGCCCGTAGGAAATTTTTTTAGAGGCTTACCTCTAAAATTCTGTATGTTATAGAGTATGTTCATGTATACCCCCATAGGTAAAAATGTAAATGTTTTTCAACCCATGGTCATTACCAGTATAGGAGACCTACTCCTTAACAATGGTAACAATCATGCCATGCCCACATAATTTTTTTAAGGGTGTTTCTGATTAGAGACGAGTGAATATTTCAATATTCGTTTTGGATTACAATTGCTATTTTTGAAATATTCGCCGATGTAATTGTCAAATATTCGTTGAACATTGCATACACAACACCTTCAACTGGGACAAAAAGCTTCCAAAATACATCAATTTGCCGGCAGACATCAGGAAAGTGCCATCAATTGACCCAGAGTACAAGTAGTATAAATATTATTGTTTATTATTATATCGCCATTTATTCCATTGCACTTTACATGTGAAAAGAGGTCATCGACTGGTACAAGAGGAGAGAGGACCCTGTCCATGAGGGCACGCAAACAGTCTATAAGGTATGGGTGAGGATACAGTAGGTGAGGGTACAGCTAGTCATGCAGCAGTATGGTGGAGCAAGGGTTACTGCAGGTTGTAGGCTTGTCAGAAGAGGTGGGTCTTCAGCTACCTTTTAAAAGTTTCAACAGTAGGCAAGAGTCTGATATGCTGGGATACAGAGTTCAAGAGTAGAAGGGATGCACGGGAGAAATCTTGCGATTGTGGGAAGAGGAGATAAGACAGGAGTAGAGCAGGAGATCATGTGAGGATCGAAGGTTGCGTGCAGGTATGTACCGCGAGACTAGGTCACAGATATATGGAGGAGACAGGTTGAGGATGGCTTTGCATGTCATGATTAGGGTTTTGAACTGTAGTCTCTGGGCAATGGAGAGCCAGTGAAGGGATCTTATAGATTGCAATCTTATAGATTGCTGGAGGCAGTCCATAGTAAAAAAGCAGCCATAGAGTGTCCGGGACTTCACACAGACTTTTCTTAGTCAGCGCTGCTTCTCAGCAGGGTTGGACTGGCCCACCAGAGAACTGGAGACATCTCCGGTTGGCCCTGGCTTTTCCTTTGGGAGAGTTCATAGCCCAAACTTTGCCGGTCGTGATGAAGATAGAGGCCACCATCTCCTTATCTTGCTGCTGGTACTTTTCTGTTGCAATCAGCTTGGCTCCGACCAGCTTGGAATATTTCCAGTGGTTTCGTATTGGCACCCAGTACCAGAAGCAAAGCCATCCACAATTTCCTTCTCAGGAATTTTATTTGGTAGACTGAGTGGCTGCCCAAATACATTAGTTACTCACAAAGGAGCTGCAGATACTGATTGGCAGTAGGTGCAAGTTTCTCCAACATGTAAGATATCAGAGGGATAACAGAGAGGGCAGCACAGTGACTCAGTGGTTAGCACTGAAGCCTTGCAGCACTGATGTCCTGGGTTCAAATCCCACTAAGGACAACATCTGAAAGGAATTTTTATGCTCTCCTCGTGTTTGCGTCATTGAGTGTCCGGGAACCTTCACACAGACTTTTCTTAGCCAGGGTTGCATCTCGGCAGAGTTGGACGGGCTCTGGCTTCTCCATCAGGAGAGTACATGATAGCACAAACTTTGCAGCTACTATGGGGCTCTTGAGTGGAGGAGAAAGGTGAGCCCTCAGAATCAAATCCTCCGGTGGGCCCAATGTTCTTCAGTCTGACACTGCTTCTCGATGAGAGTTTTATTTCACCACAGCCATATTCTTTAGCTCAGTGAAAGGACTGGCATAGAGGGAAACCATATCTACTCTGGCTGTCATTTCTCTGCCACCAGGTTCCGGCCATTGTCACACATGACCATGCCTGGTTGTATGTTCAGCTGTGAGAGCCAAATATCTGTCTGCTGTGTTACAGCTTTCAACAACTTTGCATCGGTGTGCGATTTGTCACCTAAGCATTAAGCGTATTATCTTCAGCACAGCCTATTGACGCTTGGCCAAGGCAGTGCTGCAGTGCTTCCAGCTTGTGACTGATGTGGTCATTTCGGAGATGGAGGCTGAACAAGGGAGGAGGAGGTGCAGGAGCTGAACAATGTGATTACATTGAGGTTACATTGATGAGTCTGTTTTTTATACTAAAGAAAGATCCTACTGCCGCCTTCCCTTTTCCTACAACCCTCCACAGTTATACATCAAAAAATGTGATAAAAACGTCAACTCATCCCACAAAAAACAAGCTGTCACATGACTGTCATCTGAAATCTAAAATAGTTATAACTGTCAAAATATGGTGATGCAAAAACTTGTCTTTGCAGTAAAAAGCATCTTTTTTATGTGACAGCAACCAAACAGAAAATAAAACAATAAAAATCTGGTATTGCTTTAATCGCACTGACCCGAAGAATAAAGTCGTCTAATCACTTACACCGCATGAGGAACGATGTAAAAAGTAAATAAAACCAATTCTTCACCATCTGTTGATTTGTTAATTTTGCCTCCCAAAGATCGCAGTAAGGCTCAGCTCACATTTATCCTACGCTCTGCGCTGACCCAGGGCTTCCGTGAAAATCTCTTAAATACATGATTCAGAAGGAACCTCCAATGGGAAGATTCTCTATAACGAGGCAGATGGAGGTACTGTGCACGCTGTCTGGCCTATGATCCGGTAGTGTTTGTCTTTTTAGGCATACATAAAAGCGCGGTCTGCCACATTTTTGTGCACTTCTGAAAAGAAGTACAACACTGAACAGAGGCCAGACGGAGTCCAGAGTAACTTTGTTGCCTCATTATAGTGAATGAATCCCTCAGGGGTTTCATCTAAATCACGTCACTATGGACGTTAAATGGAAACCCCGATATAAGTGCTCAGCGTAGAGCACCGAATAAATGTGATCTCAAATGTTATGTAAAATATTTCCAATAAAAACTTCAACTCAATCCACAAAAAAAGCTAGTCCCCACTCAGATCAGTCATAAATTATCAGAAATAAATTAAATTAAAAGAAATTCAGCAAATTCTGCATTCCCAAATCCAAGTGTCCCATCCTTTCTGAGCCTCAGTGTACCTAAACCACATTTAGCATTCACATGTTTGGCATTTCTGTAGCGATGATAACATGCCTAATTTAGGGGTGTGTGTCTCAGAGGCACAAGCTGTGCACTACCATGTACTGGGCACTACAATGGACTGCTGACTACAATTATTGGGCACTACAATGGCAGTTTGCAATTTTCACACAGCAACCTACATTGCTGCTTGTTTCTGTAAAACACTCATGGAGTCAAAAGCGTCACTACACCTATACATAAATTCCCAAAGGGGTATAATTTCTAAAATGGGGTCACTTGAGGTGGAATTTTGCTCTTTTAGAACTTAGAGGCTCTGTATATGGAGTTTACAAACTATTCTAGGAAAATCTGCTCTCCAGGAGGCAAATAGCGCTCTATCTCTCCCGAGTCACGCCATATGGCTAAACAGTACTGTACAGCAAAATATGAGGTATTTCTAAACTCAGCAGAAATTGTGTGACAAAATTTGGTGCCATTTTTACCCAATTCTCCATGTGAAAATGTAAAATCTTGGGCAAAAACAAAATTTTGGTGGTAAAGATGTAATTATTTTTTCTTCACTGTCCAACAGTATAAAATTCAGTGACACACCTGTGGTGTCAATATGATCATTGCACCCCTAAATTAATTAATTGTGAAGTGTAGTTTATAAAATCAGGTCACTTATTGGGGGATCTGCTGTTCTGGCACCTCAGGGGCTCTCCCAATGGCTAATGGCACCCTCAAATCAATCTAGCAAAATCTGAACTCCAATATGGCGCTTCTTCCCTTCTGAGCTTTGCACTGTGCCTGAAAAGTAGTTTTTGACCACATATGGGGTATTGGTGTACTCAGGAGAAATTTCACAACAAATTTTTAGGTCCATTTTCTCCTGCTATCCTTGTGAAAATGAAAAAAATTGGGGCTAAAAAATTTTTGTGGGAAAAATGTGATTTTTTTTTAATTTTCACCGATCAACGTTGTAAAATTCTGTAAAGCACTTGTGGGTGCTCACCACACATCTAGATAAATTCCTTGAGGGATATAGTTTCTAAAATGGGGGCACTTGTGGGGGGTTTCCACTGTTTAGGTACATCAGGGGCTCTTCAACTGCGACATGACTCCCGCAGACCATTTCATCAAAGTCTGCATTCTAAAACATCATTCCTTCTTTCTGAGCCCCACCATGCGCCCAAACAGAAGTTTTCCTCCACACATTGGGGTATCTGCATACTCAGGAGCACTTGCACAAGACATTTTGGGGTCCATTTTCTCCTGTTACTCTTGTGAAAATAAAACAATTGGGGCTAAAAGAAAATTTTTATGGGAAAATGTGATTTTTTTTTTCACAGCTCATAGTTATAAACTTCTGTGAAGGAACTGGGGGCTTCAAGATCTACAAAACACATCTAGATAAGTTCTGTGAGTGGTCTAGTTTCGAAAATTGGGTAACTTGTGGGGTTTTTCACTGTTTATACTCATTAGAGTCTCTCCAAACATGATATGGTGTCCGCTAATCATTCCAACAAATTTTGCATTCAAGAAGTAAAATATGCCACTCCTTCCTTTCAGAGCCCTGCCGGGCATCCAAATAGTAGTTTTATCCCATATATGGGGTATTGGCTTTCTCAGGAGAATCTGCACAACACATTTTGGGGTTCATTTTCTCCTGTTACAGTAGTGAAAATAAAAAATTTGGGTCTAAAGTAAAATTTTTGTGAAAAAAAGTGAAATGTTAATTTTTTCCTTTCACATTTAATTAATTCTTGTGAAGCACATGATGGGTTAATAAACTTCTTGAATGTGGTTTTGAGGATTTTGAGGGGTTTAGTTTTTAGATTGGTATCACTTTTGGTTACTTTCTGTCGTATAGGCCCCCCAAAGTCAATTCAAATGTGATGTGGTCCCTAAAAAAATGGTCTTGTAAATTTTGTTGGAAAAATTAGAAATCACATGTAAACGTTAAACCCTCCTAACTTCTGAACAAAAAAAAAATATGTTTCAAAAATTGTGTTAATGTGAAGTAGACATCTGGGAAATGTTAAGTATTAAGTACTTTGTGTGACATAAATTGTCTTCATCCACTCCCTCCATCTACGTGAATAGCTTATTGGGTTACAGTTTCCCAAGCAGTTATTAGGAGGAGGGACTTTCCAGCATATTCAAGGCAAACACTCTGAGTATATAGAGAACAGCTGATGGAATAGCTCAGTGAAATCAGCTGTGTCAGTGCTATAACAATGGTCTGATCATCTCTCCCTCACTGCAGCAGAACTGACAACCCGTTCACAGGGGGCTGCCAACCCCTTCACAGGGATTCAGTGCTAAGACAATGGTCTGATAATATCTCCCTCACTGCAGTAGCGCTGACAACTAGTGATGAGCAAACGCGCTAAACACGGCTCGGTACTCGCCCGAGCATCACTGTGCTCGATGAGTTCTGTGCTAGACGAGTATTTCCAGGTTGCTCGGGGGGGGGGATTCAGGTCCCTTCCCTGCATGTTTGGCGCTCTTTAGATGGCCAGTGAACATGGAGGGATTGCCTGCCATGCACTGTAATGCTGTAGACATGTTGGTTGCGGGCATTACAGTGATTGGCTGGCCGCACAGCGTCATCAGGTGTATATAAGACCGGGCACTGCCATTATCGTCACAGTCTACCCCGGAATCAGGCAGAGTAGGGAGAGCGGCTGCTACGTCAGGGAGAGATTTACTTGTTCATAGTTAGTGTAGGTATACCACAACATACACCTATATCCATCTGAACCATTAGTCCTTCTCAGGACTAATTCAGCTGCAATCAGTGCCAGCCGCCAGCTGGCAATCAGTGCCAGGCAGACAGGCAGGGTATGTGGCAGACTGCAGTGTATAATACAGCACAAGAGGGTCCATTGAATGTCCTGTCTGGTGCTGCCGTAATAATTACAGATATTTCTAGACAGCCCCAGATATCAGGGGCCAGGACAAATTTTTTTTTATCTTAATCGTGGTTATTTCCTTAAAAAGCAATCCAGAGTACACAATTTTTCTGCTTACTGCAGAATAAAGCCAGATCTGTTCCATACAGCGATAAAAATCCAGAAATTTGAACTGAACGTGGAAAATATTGGCCTCCTTTTCCATTCTGTTGCAGTGTGTCGGTGAGGCTATTCACACTAGATCTTCATGTAGAATAATATTAGTAAATTACAGGCCTACAATTTACAGCTGTGGTTCTCCTGTCAGACATATCACCGTAAAGATTTCTAAAATGATACATTTCTTCCATTTTCAATCCATTGCAGTGTGTCGGTGAGGATATTCACACTAGGTCTCCTTGTAGAATAATATTAGTATATTACAGGCCTACAATTTAAAGCCGTGGTTCTCTGTCAGACATATCACCGAAAAGACTTCTAAAATCATCAATTTCTTCCATTTTCATTCCATTGCAGTGTGTCGGTGAAGATATTCACACTAGGTTTCCGTGTAGAATAATATTAGTAAACTACAGGCCTACAATTTAAAGCCGTGGTTCTCTGTCAGACATATCACCGAAAAGATTTAAAAAATCATACATTTCTTCCATTTTCATTCCGTTGCAGTGTGTCAGTGACGTTATTCACACTAGGTCTCCATGTAGAATAATATTGGTAAATTACAGGCCTACAATTTAAATCCGTGGTTCTCTGTCAGACATATCACCGAAAAGATTTAAAAAATCATACATTTCTTCCATTTTCATTCCGTTGCAGTGTGTCAGTGACGTTATTCACACTAGGTCTCCATGTAGAATAATATTAGTAAATTACAGGCCTACAATTTAAATCCGTGGTTCTCAGTAAGATATATCACGAAAAGACTTCTAAAATCATACATTTCTTCCATTTTCATTCTGTTGCAGTGTGTCGGTGAAGCTAAATATTGTCCTCCATTTAAAATGGGCAAGGTGCGTGGCAATGGACAGGGAAGTGGACATGATGGTGATGGTGAATGCAGAGGATGAGGACGTGGCCGTGGGAAAGGTGAAATTGTGCCACAACAAACACCCACATCTTCTCTCTCAACCTTCTTGTCCCAATTAATAGGTGACTGCAGAGCACCATTATTAAACACAGAGCAGTGTGAAAAGGTTATTGGTTGTATACCATATAATGCTTCCAGTCATTGGCCACCACCACCTCCACCCTGTCTTCCAAGTTTCAGTAGCCGTAAGTCTGAACCGCATATTCCTCACCCTGATCCTCCTTCCTCCCACCATGCCGAGTGCCTGGAGACAACTGATCCCACACTTGGACACCCAGAAGAGCTGTTCACTTTTCCATTTGTAGATTCGGGCCTCTCGCCCGGCCAGCTTCAAGCGAGTCAAGAGGAGAACACATGAAGCGATGCCCAAATATTTGAACAGCCACGGTCACATGAAGGCGACAGTGGTAAAGTGCAATTACTGTCGCAAGAGGTGGATGATGATGATGAGACGCAATTGCCAGAAAGTCAGGAGGAGGAGCAGGGTGTGGAAGTGGAAGACGAGGTGGTGGATGATAGAGTAACTGATCCAACCTGGCAAGAGAACACACAGAGCGAGGACAGCAGCACACAGGGGGAGGCATAGCACCACAACAGGCAGGAAGAAGCATTGTGGTGGCCACAGACACAAGGCGGGAAAGCGTTTCTCGTAACGCCAACACGACGGAAGTTGCCAGTACAACTGTTAGGTCTTCCCGAGTCTGGTTATTTTTTGAAGACTCTGCAGTAACCCCAAAAAGGCCATTTGCACCACCTGCCAGGCCAGCATCAGCAGGGGTAGCAAAACTTCCAAGCTGACCACCAGCATGATTAGGCACATGGCAGCAAAGCACCTGACTTTGTGGGTCAAACCACAAGGTCCAGCAATAGTGTCTGCAGGTGACACGAGTGCTTTTGCCGCTGTTGTACGTGTACGCCAATCCCTTGTCCATGGCGCATGCCAAGATGTCTCCCGCCCGGCACCTGTCATTGCACACTCTCAAGAAGCACCATCAGCAAGCACGTCCTAGTCCCAGCGCAGAATTCAGTTGTCCCTACTAGTGTTGAGCCACCCCCGTAGTGTTCGAGTTCGGTTCGGTTCGTCGAACACCCGTGTGTTCGCCGAACTGTTCGTCGAACTGTTCGTCGAACACCTTCGAACACCGTTAAAACCAATGGCAGGCAAACAAAAACACATAGAAACACATAGAAAACACCTTCAAAGGTGTCCAAAAGCTGACAAACTGCTCAGAAGACATAGCTAACACATGGAAAAGTGACAAGTACATATAGTCATGCGAAAATAAAAGAGGTGGAGGAGTAAAAGGAGGGGGAGACACAGATATAGGCATGTCATGCCCTTCTAAAATCCAAAAAGTGAGAAGCCGACACGGCCAGTCCGCTCCTGCCCGTGCCACCTCCGTGTCACCGGGTTTGTGCCAGAGCCGCGGTGAACCCTGATGGCCAACCCCCCTCTCCCAATACTGGTGCCTGTCCGCTGGTGGGTCGAGCGAGCCCCCCTGTGGTGGAGGCAGCTCTAAGCTTTTTAATTTAAATTGTCTCTCTAATTTGAATGAATACACTTTAAATCCATTTACAAGGATCTATTGGAGGGCAAGTCTCATGCCAGCAGCCGCGTAATTCCAGCTCCAGTAGCGTCCACTAAAGCTGCTGCAGTTAAAAAGCTTTTATAAGGATCGAGCTCGGCTGTCCACCGCAAGGCATCCTACTGCCAGTCCCAGCCCCTATGCCTTGGGGTGCCTCCTGATGCTCTTCACTGAGTATCCCGTGGTCCCGAAGCATTTCCTTTGAAAAAATGAAGTGTCCAAACTACAGGTGGTGTAGCTTGCTTAACAGCCGGGATAATCCGCTGACTAGCAGACCCTGCTACTAGGCACAAAGTATTTCCTGGGCTAGATGCAGTTAAAAATTTGTAATTAGATACTCTCGTTGGATGCTGAGAAAGCATTCCATAGAGTCTCCTGGCACGCCATATATGATTCTCTTAAAAAGCTTGGGGTAGGGGTCTAGGGGACCCTTTTATAGCCAAAATCACGGCCCTGTATCGCAATACGTCACCTAGGCTGAAGATAAATGGAACTGTAGCACCCTGAGGGCTTGGTTGCTACAGAGGTATTGCACCTCACCCAGAGGTGTGATATCTCACTCTCAGGTAAGGATGTAGTGTGGATCAGGACCCGACACCTGCATGCATTACACCACATTGCCGTGGGGCAGGGCGACCAATATGCCCCTGAGATGGGCACGACAGTCCCTGTCCCTGGCTGGAGTGGGGGGAGGGAACACTGAGGGAGGGGAACCCTGTAGTGCAGGAGCAGGGAGGAAGCAGTTCCTGGGTGCATTGAGAAGGGAGTATAAAAGGTGGGCACCATCTTAGTTCAGTGCAGAGAAGTCTGAGCAGAAGTGGCAGGGAGCAGGGGCTCTGCATGAGCTCTGCTCCGGAGGCGGGCCTAGTAACAGAGGCCCAGGCCTGGAAGAGGGAGAAGGAAGGAAGAGGAGCGGAGAAGGCTCCAGGAACGAGGAACGAAGGGATCTCAGGGGTGCAGACGGGCGAGTCGTCACCGCACGCCAGAATCCACCTGCGTGGTGGGGTCAGGCCAAAGGGGGAGACCGGTTGCCGAAACTAGTGGAGGCAGGAAACGACCCTCAGCTAGAAACAGGAGGCTGTGACATTTTATGTGGCGCAGCCCCTCGCTACACCCGCTAGGAAGGCACCACATAGGGTCAGGGAAACTGGCGCCAAGTTTACCAAGAGGAGGCCCGGGGCAGCCGGACAGAAGGGTTGGTAAGAAAGGCCAGACAAAGGACACACAAAGGGGGTCCTGTGAAGCACTCCAAAGTTATCTGGGAGTTGTCTGAGCCCCTCACCTGGTGAGCACAGTACGACGTGGGCAGCCGTTAAAGCAGACGTGGTCTGGATAATAAGAACTGTGAGTAAAGGCCCTGGACTGCATCACTGACTCCGTGTCATTACTGCTGCTGCCCTGCACCATCACCCCCATCCTCCGCATACACTGCCCTGAGGCTATACTCCTCCCGTGGGGAGCTATGCTACGCTCTGCTGCACCCACAACACCAGCCTCAGCGGTCTGCCCTGGAGCGGCGGTTCACTCTGACCGCAATCCACGGGTGGCGTAGTCGGACATTTAAACATCAAAACCACATAAATAGTTCCGCCACTGGTTTGACCGCCCTGAGCCACGGAACCGGGTTGCCGCCACGAAGACTACAACCACCAGCATCCACCAAAAAGGGTCCGGCTCCGGGTGTCCCAAGGCCCAGGGGGCGCGTCAGAACATTTTCATCACCTTTCACAATCACCAATGGAACAAGGCAGGGGTGTTCTCTGTCCCCTCTCTTATACATCCTAGTGACGGAGCACCTGCTCTCATCAATTCGCCATAACCCCAATATTAGGTGGATTGAGGTGGGAGGCACCGAGTACAAGTGCTCTCTATTTGCTGATGATGTCCTAGTATATATCACTCAATCACATATATCCATCCATGCTGTTATGGCTGAAATAGATCACTTTGTTACATGGTCAAATTTTAAAATCAATGCAGCGAAGTCTGAGGCCCTCGATGTCTCCCTCCCCAAATCCATATAGGATTCCATCCAGTCCAACTTTCCCTTTGCCTGGCCCTCACAGGGTATCAAATACTTAGGAATTCCTATTCATAGAGACCGCTCCCATCTATGTTATCTTAATTTTGGGCCCTTTATTGAACAACTCCATACAGACCACGGTTGGCAAGTTAGAACTGTAAGATTCACTACGTGAACCACTGTTGTTTTGTGGAAAAGCACATGTACACTGTGTTCCAAATTATTATGCAAAAAGTGTTTAGGAGTGATAAGGGAAGAATTTGTTTGTTTGTCAGTTAAACTCATTGATGGTGATGTGTGTCAGGGCTCTTTATATCACTGTAAGCAATTGCAGACACCAGTGCTAATTAGTTTGGCAGGTGTGTCCAATGAAAGGCAAGACTACTTAAGAAGGCTCTCTCACATTATTCAGCAGCCTACATTTTCTGCCAAAATGGGAAAGAAAAAGGATGTGTCGGCTGCTGAGAAGCAACAAATTGTGGAGTGTTTAGGTCAAGGCATGACTACAATCAACATTGTGCGATGATCAGGATGAAGTGTCTTGGCAATCAAGAAGTATGTAGCTGATTCACAGTACACACGTGTGCGTGCTGATAAGGGCAAATTGAGGACTCTTTCCTACAGGCAATTACGTCAGGTTGAAAGAGCAGCGGCAAAAAAGCCTTGTCATAGCAGCAGACAAGTTTTTGAAGCTGCTTGTGCCTCCAACGTCCCCCGAACAACAAGATGCAGGGTCCTTCAGAGGTTTGCAGCTGTGCATACGCCATCCTGTCGACCTCCTCTATCCACTTCACACAAGCAGAAACGGCTCCAGTGGGCCAAACATTACATGAAGACTGATTTCAAAACTGTTTTGTTCATGGATTAGTGCCGTGCAGCGCTCGATGGTCCAGATGGATGGAGTGGAGGATGGCTGGTTGATGGACACCCCACGCAAACACGGCTACAGCGCCAACAAGGAGGAGGTGGAGTAATGTTTTGGGCTGGAATCATGGGGAGAGAGATTGTCGGCCCCTTTAGGATCCCTGAAGGCGCTAAAGATTAACTCCATAATGTATGTGGATTTTCTCAAACAGCACTTCCTGCCATGGTTCAAGAAGAAGAACCGTGTATTTCACAGCAAGATCATTTTTCTGCATGATAATGCACCATCTCATGCTGCACATAAAACATCTGCATCTCTGGCTGATATGGGCATAAAAGGGGACAAACTTATGGTGTGACCCCCATGCTCCCCTGACCTCTACCCCATTCAGAACCTTTGGAGCATCATTAAAAGGAGTGTCTATGATGGCGGGAGGCAGTTCACATCTAAGCAACAGCTCTGGGAGGGTATTCTGTCCTCATGCAAAACAATTGAAGCAGAAACCATCCAAGACCTGACAAATTCAATGGACGAGAGAGTTCAGAAGCTCCTTTCGAACAAGGGGTCCTATGTGAAAATGTAACATCACCTAGAATAAAGTTTTGAGTTGAAAACTGTTTGATTTCAGTTTCTAACAACCTGCTAATGCTTATAATTTCAAAAATGACCATTTTTTTGGTCTTTATTAAAATGAAAAGGTTGATCGAAAAGTTTGGGGGATCTAAGAGTGTGGCAACCCAGTAGTCATGATTACTTCGAATTCTGACAATATGAGGGTCATGCTGCAGGTAGTGCAGCAAGAAGGCACTTATGTGTCTTGCGCATCTCGGAGCCCCAAAATTATTTTCCGGGCTAGATGCAGCTAAAAATTATTTTTAATTTTAAATCTGGTGGAGCTTATTATAGATGGCCTAATAGGATCAGTGCTGCACACTGCTACAAAGCCCAAATTATTTTCCAGTCAAGATACAGATAAACATGATTAGTAATTTGAAAGCTTAAAACGGTTGGTAGGGTGATTTTAACCAATCATCAAGCTTTTACTCTCCCCAGGATGACACAGGGGTAGAAAAGTCGTTTCGGATCCATGATTTGTTCATCTTTATGAACGTGAGTCTGTCTACATTATCAGTGGAGAGCCGCGTGCGCTTATCTGTCAGCACACCACCAGCAGCGCTGAACACACGTTCAGACAGAACGCTGGCTGCGGGGCATGACAAGATCTCCAAGGCGTAAGTGGCTAGCTCCGGCCTTTTATCCAGATTGGAAGCCCAAAAAGAGCAAGGGTCCAGTGACACAGTCGTGGCTTCAATGTTTACTTGGAGATACTCCTGTACCATCGTCTCTAGGCGTTGACTATGTGTCAGACTTCTTGTCTCCTGTGGCCTTGCAAAGGATGGGCTAAAAAAGTGGTGAAATGATTCCGCAAAATTGATGTTACCACCAGATACTGTGGTTCTGTTACGGTTTGAGTGCTGAACACTTGACGGTCCCACGGTTGGCAAGTTGGAACTGTGAGATTCACTACGTGCACCACTGGTATTTTGTGGAAAAGCACATGTAAGATTCTGCAACAGTCTCTGCTGATACTCCTGCATGCGTGCATCCCTTTCTATGGCAGGAATAATTTCTGCAAATTTACTTTTGTACCGGGGATCTAACAGTGTGGCAACCCAGTAGTCAGGATTATTTCTAATTCTCACAATTCGAGGGTCATGTTGCAGGTAGTGCAGCAAGAAGGCACTCATGTGTGTTGCGCATCCAGGAGCACCAAGTCCCTGTTGTGTTGGTGGCGAGGTAACAATCATGCTATCTTCCTCTGTCCTCTCCCCCCAACCTCGCACAACAGAAATGTGATCAAGGTCTCCCTCATCTGATGAGTCTTCCATCAGTTCGTCCTCCACTTCTTCCTGGGCTCCTGCACCTTCCTCACTAGTTTGGCTGCTACCATGCGCCCTGGTAAAACCATCTCCCCCACCCTCACATGCCTGCCGCCTTGGTGCTGCCGACCGTCTGGACCTTGCAGATGTTAGCCCTTCCGCATACAACTCCTCCCCCTCTACTTCCTCCACCTCCTCTTGTGCCACCACCTGACTCCGAATTCTGTTTAACATGTGCTCCAGCATGTAAATCACCGGAATAGTCATGCTGATAATGGCATCGTCAGCACTAAACATCTTCGTCGCCATTTCAAAACTGTGCAGAAGGGTGCATAGGTCCCTGATCTGAGACCACTCCTCCAGCGTGATTTGCCCCACCTCTGAATCTCGTTGGCCCAGGCTATACGTCAGAACGTATTGCACCAGGGCTTGTCGGTGCTGCCACAGTCGCTGCAACATGTGCAGAGTTGAATTCCACCGGGTAGGCACATCGCATTTTAGCCGGTGAAGTGGCAGGCCCAACGACTTCTGTAGAGATGTAAGTCGCTGAGCTGCGGGATGCGAACGGCGGAAGTGAGCACACAGCGACCGTGCCCTCTGCAGAAGGCCATCTAGTCTGGGATAGTGGGCTAAAAATTGCTGGACAACCAGGTTCAACACGTGAGCCATACAAGGCACGTGTGTGACATTGCCCCGGCGAAGGGCCGCACCCAGGTTTGCAGCATTGTCGCACACGGCCTTCCCTGGTTTCAGGTCCAGTGGAGACAACCATTCATGAAATTGGTTCTCCAGAGCTGACCACAACTCCTCAGCTGTATGACTCACATTTCCCAGACATTTCAATGTAAAAACCGCCTGATGACGTTGAGCCCTACTGCCAGCATAGTAAGGAGGTGTGCAGGATCCCTTCTGCGCAGTTAGAAAGCTTGTGGCATGACCAGACAGGCTTTGGGTGCAGGTGGAAGACCGATAGGAGGTTGAGGAGGCAGAAGCAGTGGAGGAACTTTGACATAAAGAGGATTGACGCACAACTCGTGGGGACGGCAAGACTTGGACAGCAGCCCCTTGTCCTGCTGTCACCATAGTTACCCAGTGCCCAGTCAGCGACATGTAACGCCCCTGTCCATGCCTATTCGTCCAAGTGTCTGTGGTGAAATGCACCCTGTCACACACAGAGTTTCTCAAAGAAGCGGTGATGTTGTGTGCGACATGCTGGTGGAGCGCAGGCACACCTTTCTTTGAGAAGTAGTGCCGACTGGGCATCTGGTACTGGGGCACTGCGACGGACATAAGGTCTCGAAAATCCTCTGTGTCCACCAGGCGGAAAGGCAGCATTTCTGTAGCCAAGAGCTTGCAGATGGTGAAATTCAACCTCTTAGCTTTCTCATGGCTAGGAGGAAATGGTCTTTTACTTGTCCACATCTGAGGGACCGAGGGCTGGCTATTGTGCTTAGACGGGGTTGATAAGGGTGTCCCCGGCAAACTGCCGGTCTGTGAGGAAGATGCAGGCGGACATGTTAGGTTGCCTTGATCCAAAGGTGGTGCTATCGATGTCGGACAGCGCTCAACACCAGCTGGTGTTACCACCTCCAAAGAAAATGATGACCTGCCAATCACGCTGGCTGTTGCGGGTAAAGAGGTGGCAGGTCTGCGCCCCAAAACAGGTGTGACTGCTGTCCCCCCAGTCACAGAGGATGAAGAGGCCGCGGATGCACAAGATATGGCAGACGGTGGTTGGCCCGGCCGGCTAGGCCGCATTGTAGCACACTGAGCTTCCCACTGCAACTTATGCTTCATGTCCATGTGCCGGTTCATGCATGAAGTACTCAAACTATGTATTTTTTGGCCTCTACTTAGCTTTTGCTAATAAATGTTACAGATAACACGAGTTGGGTCATCTTTATCGATCTGAAAAAATGCCCAGGCTATGCAAGGCTTAGCACCCATGCGACCTGAAGAGCCACCACGACTTGTGGTGAGAGGCAGAGTTGTGTTTGAGGATGCAGTTGTTGACGTGCTTCCAGTACTACGTCTCTGTCCAGGAAGGCGCAACCTGACCTCGTCGTCACTAGCATCTTCCTCCACCTCCTCTGCTGACCTCATCTCTTGGCTGACTGTGGGTTGACAGTAAGTGGGATCTCCAACCTCATCATCATCACCCTGTGTGTTATCACACCCGTCGTCCTCAGAGCCAACCTGTTCCTGCCCTGACAAAAAACTAAAGTTATCGCTCCAATCAGGTATTTGAGTCTTATCATCGTCTTCCTCATTGTCTCCACCAACAGGAGTTACAGTTGGGAATGAGGGTCTACATTATGGTCAGAACCTTCTGCGTCTGGTCCTGGATCCGACTCATAAAGATTCTGGGCATCAGTGCAGATCATTTCCTCGTCTGGATTCACAGAAGCGCTGGAGTCGACCTCTGATTCCCAGGCTATAGTATGAGTAAACAGCTCTGCAGACTCAACCATCTGTTCTACCTCATACTCAGACGGGCAGCTGGAGATTTGGGAGCTGTGAGGAAGCAAGTGCGATTTGGGTGACACCTTTGAGGACTGGAGTATTTGTGATGTTGAAGTTGATGTGGAGGAGAGCCCACTTAAAGGAGCACTTGATATCCGTTGAAGCACCTGCTGTTTTTGTGCCTCATCTGGAATTTGTAGCGATTGGCGTGGCCGTAAGAAAGGTATCTTATCACATTGTCCGCTAAAAGAAGTAGACATTTTAGTTTGGCTGGAAGATGGTCTCTCTTTTGCAGATGATGCTGTTGCTTTAACACCTACCCCACGGACACAACCTTTTTTCCCCTTCCCAACACGCCTATTCCCCTTTCCACCAGCAGCAGGCCTTTTTCCACTCATTTTGGTGGTTAACTAATTCACAACTCTGGAGTTGTTTGCACAAAAAAACAATGGATGGTAACCGAGCAGAACTGAGTGGCCAAACTGTGGTATTAGGCCAAAACTATTGGCTGGGTTAGATGCAGAAAAAAATATATTCAGTTTGCAACCTGATGGAGGTCAGTATAGATGGACTAATACAACAAGTCCCACACACAGCTAGAAGCCCAATATTTTTTCAGAGGTAGATGCAGAAAAAAATATATTCAGTTTGCAACCTGATGGAGGTCAGTATAAATGGACTAATACAACAAGTCCCACACACAGCTAGAAGCCCAAATATTTTTTCAGAGGTAGATGCAGAAAAAAATATATTCAGTTTGCAACCTGATGGAGGTCAGTATAGATGGACTAATACAACAAGTCCCACACACAGCTAGAAGCCCAAATATTTTTTCAGAGGTACTGTAGATGCAGATAAAAATTAGTTTTAATTTGCAACCTGATGGAGGTCAGTATAGATGGACTAATAGAGAAAGTCCGACACACTGCTAGAAGGCCAAATATTTTTTCAGAGCTAGATGCAGAAAAAAATTATATTCAGTTTGCAACCTGATGGAGGTCAGTATAGATGGATTAATAGAACAAGACCCAACACAGCTAGAAGCCCAATATTTTTTCAGAGGTAGATGCAGAAAAAAATATATTCAGTTTGCAACCTGATGGAGGTCAGTATAGATGGACTAATACAACAAGTCCCACACACAGCTAGAAGCCCAATATTTTTTCAGAGGTAGATGCAGAAAAAAATATATTAAGTTTGCAACCTGATGGAGGTCAGTATAGATGGACTAATACAACAAGTCCCACACACAGCTAGAAGCCCAATATTTTTTCAGAGGTAGATGCAGAAAAAAATATATTCAGTTTGCAACCTGATGGAGGTCAGTATAGATGGACTAATACAACAAGTCCCACACACAGCTAGAAGCCCAATATTTTTTCAGAGGTAGATGCAGAAAAAAATATATTCAGTTTGCAACCTGATGGAGGTCAGTATAGATGGACTAATACAACAAGTCCCACACACAGCTAGAAGCCCAAATATTTTTTCAGAGGTACTGTAGATGCAGATAAAAATTAGTTTTAATTTGCAACCTGATGGAGGTCAGTATAGATGGACTAATAGAGAAAGTCCGACACACTGCTAGAAGGCCAAATATTTTTTCAGAGCTAGATGCAGAAAAAAATTATATTCAGTTTGCAACCTGATGGAGGTCAGTATAGATGGATTAATAGAACAAGACCCAACACAGCTAGAAGCCCAATATTTTTTCAGAGGTAGATGCAGAAAAAAATATATTCAGTTTGCAACCTGATGGAGGTCAGTATAGATGGACTAATACAACAAGTCCCACACACAGCTAGAAGCCCAATATTTTTTCAGAGGTAGATGCAGAAAAAAATATATTAAGTTTGCAACCTGATGGAGGTCAGTATAGATGGACTAATACAACAAGTCCCACACACAGCTAGAAGCCCAATATTTTTTCAGAGGTAGATGCAGAAAAAAATATATTCAGTTTGCAACCTGATGGAGGTCAGTATAGATGGACTAATACAACAAGTCCCACACACAGCTAGAAGCCCAATATTTTTTCAGAGGTAGATGCAGAAAAAAATATATTCAGTTTGCAACCTGATGGAGGTCAGTATAAATGGACTAATACAACAAGTCCCACACACAGCTAGAAGCCCAAATATTTTTTCAGAGGTAGATGCAGAAAAAAATATATTCAGTTTGCAACCTGATGGAGGTCAGTATAGATGGACTAATACAACAAGTCCCACACACAGCTAGAAGCCCAAATATTTTTTCAGAGGTACTATAGATGCAGATAAAAATTAGTTTTAATTTGCAACCTGATGGAGGTCAGTATAGATGGACTAATAGAGAAAGTCCGACACACTGCTAGAAGGCCAAATATTTTTTCAGAGCTAGATGCAGAAAAAAATTATATTCAGTTTGCAACCTGATGGAGGTCAGTATAGATGGATTAATAGAACAAGACCCACACACAGCTAGAAGCCCAATATTTTTTCAGAGGTAGATGCAGAAAAAAATATATTCAGTTTGCAACCTGATGGAGGTCAGTATAGATGGACTAATACAACAAGTCCCACACACAGCTAGAAGCCCAATATTTTTTCAGAGGTAGATGCAGAAAAAAATATATTCAGTTTGCAACCTGATGGAGGTCAGTATAGATGGACTAATACAACAAGTCCCACACACAGCTAGAAGCCCAATATTTTTTCAGAGGTAGATGCAGAAAAAAATATATTCAGTTTGCAACCTGATGGAGGTCAGTATAGATGGACTAATACAACAAGTCCCACACACAGCTAGAAGCCCAATATTTTTTCAGAGGTAGATGCAGAAAAAAATATATTCAGTTTGCAACCTGATGGAGGTCAGTATAGATGGACTAATACAACAAGTCCCACACACAGCTAGAAGCCCAATATTTTTTCAGAGGTAGATGCAGAAAAAAATATATTCAGTTTGCAACCTGATGGAGGTCAGTATAGATGGACTAATACAACAAGTCCCACACACAGCTAGAAGCCCAAATATTTTTTCAGAGGTACTGTAGATGCAGATAAAAATTTGTTTTAATTTGCAACCTGATGGAGGTCAGTATAGATGGACTAATAGAGAAAGTCCGACACACTGCTAGAAGGCCAAATATTTTTTCAGAGCTAGATGCAGAAAAAAATTATATTCAGTTTGCAACCTGATGGAGGTCAGTATAGATGGATTAATAGAACAAGACCCACACGCAGCTAGAAGCCCAATATTTTTTCAGAGGTAGATGCAGAAAAAAATATATTCAGTTTGCAACCTGATGGAGGTCAGTATAGATGGACTAATACAACAAGTCCCACACACAGCTAAAAGCCCAATATTTTTTCAGAGGTAGATGCAGAAAAAAATATATTCAGTTTGCAACCTGATGGAGGTCAGTATAGATGGACTAATACAACAAGTCCCACACACAGCTAGAAGCCAAATATTTTTTCAGAGGTAGATGCAGAAAAAAATATATTCAGTTTGCAACCTGATGGAGGTCAGTATAGATGGACTAATACAACAAGTCCCACACACAGCTAGAAGCCCAATATTTTTTCAGAGGTAGATGCAGAAAAAAATATATTCAGTTTGCAACCTGATGGAGGTCAGTATAGATGGACTAATACAACAAGTCCCACACACAGCTAGAAGCCCAATATTTTTTCAGAGGTAGATGCAGAAAAAAATATATTCAGTTTGCAACCTGATGGAGGTCATTATAGATGGACTAATACAACAAGTCCCACACACAGCTAGAAGCCCAATATTTTTTCAGAGGTAGATGCAGAAAAAAATATATTCAGTTTGCAACCTGATTGAGGTCAGTATAGATGGACTAATACAACAAGTCCCACACACAGCTAGAAGCCCAATATTTTTTCAGAGGTAGATGCAGAAAAAAATATATTCAGTTTGCAACCTGATGGAGGTCAGTATAGATGGACTAATACAACAAGTCCCACACACAGCTAGAAGCCCAATATTTTTTCAGAGGTAGATGCAGAAAAAAATATATTCAGTTTGCAACCTGATGGAGGTCAGTATAGATGGACTAATACAACAAGTCCCACACACAGCTAGAAGCCCAATATTTTTTCAGAGGTAGATGCAGAAAAAAATATATTCAGTTTGCAACCTGATGGAGGTCAGTATAGATGGATTAAAACAACAAGTCCCACACACAGCTAGAAGCCCAATATTTTTTCAGAGGTAGATGCAGAAAAAAATATATTCAGTTTGCAACCTGATGGAGGTCAGTATAGATGGACTAATACAACAAGTCCCACACACAGCTAGAAGCCCAATATTTTTTCAGAGGTAGATGCAGAAAAAAATATATTCAGTTTGCAACCTGATGGAGGTCAGTATAGATGGACTAATACAACAATTCCCACACACAGCTAGAAGCCCAATATTTTTTCAGAGGTAGATGCAGAAAAAAATATATTCAGTTTGCAACCTGATGGAGGTCAGTATAGATGGACTAATACAACAAGTCCCACACACAGCTAGAAGCCCAAATATTTTTCAGAGGTACTGTAGATGCAGATAAAAATTAGTTTTAATTTGCAACCTGATGGAGGTCAGTATAGATGGACTAATAGAGAAAGTCCGACACACTGCTAGAAGGCCAAATATTTTTTCAGAGCTAGATGCAGAAAAAAATTCTATTCAGTTTGCAACCTGATGGAGGTCAGTATAGATGGATTAATAGAACAAGACCCACACACAGCTAGAAGCCCAATATTTTTTCAGAGGTAGATGCAGAAAAAAATATATTCAGTTTGCAACCTGATGGAGGTCAGTATAGATGGACTAATACAACAAGTCCCACACACAGCTAGAAGCCCAATATTTTTTCAGAGGTAGATGCAGAAAAAAATATATTCAGTTTGCAACCTGATGGAGGTCAGTATAGATGGACTAATACAACAAGTCCCACACACAGCTAGAAGCCCAATAGAAGCCCAATATTTTTTCAGAGGTAGATGCAGAAAAAAATATATTCAGTTTGCAACCTGATGGAGGTCAGTATAGATGGACTAATACAACAAGTCCCACACACAGCTAGAAGCCCAATATTTTTTCAGAGGTAGATGCAGAAAAAAATATATTCAGTTTGCAACCTGATGGAGGTCAGTATAGATGGACTAATACAACAAGTCCCACACACAGCTAGAAGCCCAAATATTTTTTCAGAGGTAGATGCAGAAAAAAATATATTCAGTTTGCAACCTGATGGAGGTCAGTATAGATGGACTAATACAACAAGTCCCACACACAGCTAGAAGCCCAAATATTTTTTCAGAGGTACTGTAGATGCAGATAAAAATTAGTTTTAATTTGCAACCTGATGGAGGTCAGTATAGATGGACTAATAGAGAAAGTCCGACACACTGCTAGAAGGCCAAATATTTTTTCAGAGCTAGATGCAGAAAAAAATTATATTCAGTTTGCAACCTGATGGAGGTCAGTATAGATGGATTAATAGAACAAGACCCACACACAGCTAGAAGCCCAATATTTTTTCAGAGGTAGATGCAGAAAAAAATATATTCAGTTTGCAATCTGATGGAGGTCAGCATAGATGGACTAATACAACAAGTCCCACACACAGCTAGAAGCCCAATATTTTTTCAGAGGTAGATGCAGAAAAAAATATATTCAGTTTGCAACCTGATGGAGGTCAGTATAGATGGACTAATACAACAAGTCCCACACACAGCTAGAAGCCCAATAGAAGCCCAATATTTTTTCAGAGGTAGATGCAGAAAAAAATATATTCAGTTTGCAACCTGATGGAGGTCAGTATAGATGGACTAATACAACAAGTCCCACACACAGCTAGAAGCCCAATATTTTTTCAGAGGTAGATGCAGAAAAAAATATATTCAGTTTGCAACCTGATGGAGGTCAGTATAGATGGACTAATACAACAAGTCCCACACACAGCTAGAAGCCCAATATTTTTTCAGAGGTAGATGCAGAAAAAAATATATTCAGTTTGCAACCTGATGGAGGTCAGTATAGATGGTCTAATACAACAAGTCCCACACACAGCTAGAAGCCCAATATTTTTTCAGAGGTAGATGCAGAAAAAAATATATTCAGTTTGCAACCTGATGGAGGTCAGTATAGATGGACTAATACAACAATTCCCACACACAGCTAGAAGCCCAATATTTTTTCAGAGGTAGATGCAGAAAAAAATATATTCAGTTTGCAACCTGATGGAGGTCAGTATAGATGGACTAATACAACAAGTCCCACACACAGCTAGAAACCCAATATTTTTTCAGAGGTAGATGCAGAAAAAAATATATTCAGTTTGCAACCTGATGGAGGTCAGTATAGATGGACTAATACAACAAGTCCCACACACAGCTAGAAGCCCAAATATTTTTTCAGAGGTACTGTAGATGCAGATAAAAATTAGTTTTAATTTGCAACCTGATGGAGGTCAGTATAGATGGACTAATACAACAAGTCCCACACACAGCTAGAAGCCCAAATATTTTTTCAGAGGTACTGTAGATGCAGATAAAAATTAGTTTTAATTTGCAACCTGATGGAGGTCAGTATAGATGGACTAATAGAGAAAGTCCGACACACTGCTAGAAGGCCAAATATTTTTTCAGAGCTAGATGCAGAAAAAAATATATTCAGTTTGCAACCTGATGGAGGTCAGTATAGATGGACTAATACAACAAGTCCTACACACAGCTAGAAGCCCAATATTTTTTCAGAGGTAGATGCAGAAAAAAATATATTCAGTTTGCAACCTGATGGAGGTCAGTATAGATGGACTAATACAACAAGTCCCACACACAGCTAGAAGCCCAAATATTTTTTCAGAGGTAGATGCAGAAAAAAATATATTCAGTTTGCAACCTGATGGAGGTCAGTATAGATGGACTAATACAACATTCCCACACACAGCTAGAAGCCCAAATATTTTTTCAGAGGTACTGTAGATGCAGATAAAAATTATTTTTAATTTGCAACCTGATGGAGGTCAGTATAGATGGACTAATACAACAAGTCCCACACACAGCTAGAAGCCCAATATTTTTTCAGAGGTAGATGCAGAAAAAAATATATTCAGTTTGCAACCTGATGGAGGTCAGTATAGATGGACTAATACAACAAGTCCCACACACAGCTAGAAGCCCAATATTTTTTCAGAGGTAGATGCAGAAAAAAATATATTCAGTTTGCAACCTGATGGAGGTCAGTATAGATGGACTAATACAACAAGTCCCACACACAGCTAGAAGCCCAATATTTTTTCAGAGGTAGATGCAGAAAAAAATATATTCAGTTTGCAACCTGATGGAGGTCAGTATAGATGGACTAATACAACAAGTCCCACACACAGCTAGAAGCCCAAATATTTTTTCAGAGGTACTGTAGATGCAGATAAAAATTTGTTTTAATTTGCAACCTGATGGAGGTCAGTATAGATGGACTAATAGAGAAAGTCCGACACACTGCTAGAAGGCCAAATATTTTTTCAGAGCTAGATGCAGAAAAAAATTATATTCAGTTTGCAACCTGATGGAGGTCAGTATAGATGGATTAATAGAACAAGACCCACACGCAGCTAGAAGCCCAATATTTTTTCAGAGGTAGATGCAGAAAAAAATATATTCAGTTTGCAACCTGATGGAGGTCAGTATAGATGGACTAATACAACAAGTCCCACACACAGCTAAAAGCCCAATATTTTTTCAGAGGTAGATGCAGAAAAAAATATATTCAGTTTGCAACCTGATGGAGGTCAGTATAGATGGACTAATACAACAAGTCCCACACACAGCTAGAAGCCCAATATTTTTTCAGAGGTAGATGCAGAAAAAAATATATTCAGTTTGCAACCTGATGGAGGTCAGTATAGATGGACTAATACAACAAGTCCCACACACAGCTAGAAGCCCAATATTTTTTCAGAGGTAGATGCAGAAAAAAATATATTCAGTTTGCAACCTGATGGAGGTCAGTATAGATGGACTAATACAACAAGTCCCACACACAGCTAGAAGCCCAATATTTTTTCAGAGGTAGATGCAGAAAAAAATATATTCAGTTTGCAACCTGATGGAGGTCATTATAGATGGACTAATACAACAAGTCCCACACACAGCTAGAAGCCCAATATTTTTTCAGAGGTAGATGCAGAAAAAAATATATTCAGTTTGCAACCTGATTGAGGTCAGTATAGATGGACTAATACAACAAGTCCCACACACAGCTAGAAGCCCAATATTTTTTCAGAGGTAGATGCAGAAAAAAATATATTCAGTTTGCAACCTGATGGAGGTCAGTATAGATGGACTAATACAACAAGTCCCACACACAGCTAGAAGCCCAATATTTTTTCAGAGGTAGATGCAGAAAAAAATATATTCAGTTTGCAACCTGATGGAGGTCAGTATAGATGGACTAATACAACAAGTCCCACACACAGCTAGAAGCCCAATATTTTTTCAGAGGTAGATGCAGAAAAAAATATATTCAGTTTGCAACCTGATGGAGGTCAGTATAGATGGATTAAAACAACAAGTCCCACACACAGCTAGAAGCCCAATATTTTTTCAGAGGTAGATGCAGAAAAAAATATATTCAGTTTGCAACCTGATGGAGGTCAGTATAGATGGACTAATACAACAAGTCCCACACACAGCTAGAAGCCCAATATTTTTTCAGAGGTAGATGCAGAAAAAAATATATTCAGTTTGCAACCTGATGGAGGTCAGTATAGATGGACTAATACAACAATTCCCACACACAGCTAGAAGCCCAATATTTTTTCAGAGGTAGATGCAGAAAAAAATATATTCAGTTTGCAACCTGATGGAGGTCAGTATAGATGGACTAATACAACAAGTCCCACACACAGCTAGAAGCCCAAATATTTTTCAGAGGTACTGTAGATGCAGATAAAAATTAGTTTTAATTTGCAACCTGATGGAGGTCAGTATAGATGGACTAATAGAGAAAGTCCGACACACTGCTAGAAGGCCAAATATTTTTTCAGAGCTAGATGCAGAAAAAAATTATATTCAGTTTGCAACCTGATGGAGGTCAGTATAGATGGATTAATAGAACAAGACCCACACACAGCTAGAAGCCCAATATTTTTTCAGAGGTAGATGCAGAAAAAAATATATTCAGTTTGCAACCTGATGGAGGTCAGTATAGATGGACTAATACAACAAGTCCCACACACAGCTAGAAGCCCAATATTTTTTCAGAGGTAGATGCAGAAAAAAATATATTCAGTTTGCAACCTGATGGAGGTCAGTATAGATGGACTAATACAACAAGTCCCACACACAGCTAGAAGCCCAATAGAAGCCCAATATTTTTTCAGAGGTAGATGCAGAAAAAAATATATTCAGTTTGCAACCTGATGGAGGTCAGTATAGATGGACTAATACAACAAGTCCCACACACAGCTAGAAGCCCAATATTTTTTCAGAGGTAGATGCAGAAAAAAATATATTCAGTTTGCAACCTGATGGAGGTCAGTATAGATGGACTAATACAACAAGTCCCACACACAGCTAGAAGCCCAAATATTTTTTCAGAGGTAGATGCAGAAAAAAATATATTCAGTTTGCAACCTGATGGAGGTCAGTATAGATGGACTAATACAACAAGTCCCACACACAGCTAGAAGCCCAAATATTTTTTCAGAGGTACTGTAGATGCAGATAAAAATTAGTTTTAATTTGCAACCTGATGGAGGTCAGTATAGATGGACTAATAGAGAAAGTCCGACACACTGCTAGAAGGCCAAATATTTTTTCAGAGCTAGATGCAGAAAAAAATTATATTCAGTTTGCAACCTGATGGAGGTCAGTATAGATGGATTAATAGAACAAGACCCACACACAGCTAGAAGCCCAATATTTTTTCAGAGGTAGATGCAGAAAAAAATATATTCAGTTTGCAATCTGATGGAGGTCAGCATAGATGGACTAATACAACAAGTCCCACACACAGCTAGAAGCCCAATATTTTTTCAGAGGTAGATGCAGAAAAAAATATATTCAGTTTGCAACCTGATGGAGGTCAGTATAGATGGACTAATACAACAAGTCCCACACACAGCTAGAAGCCCAATAGAAGCCCAATATTTTTTCAGAGGTAGATGCAGAAAAAAATATATTCAGTTTGCAACCTGATGGAGGTCAGTATAGATGGACTAATACAACAAGTCCCACACACAGCTAGAAGCCCAATATTTTTTCAGAGGTAGATGCAGAAAAAAATATATTCAGTTTGCAACCTGATGGAGGTCAGTATAGATGGACTAATACAACAAGTCCCACACACAGCTAGAAGCCCAATATTTTTTCAGAGGTAGATGCAGAAAAAAATATATTCAGTTTGCAACCTGATGGAGGTCAGTATAGATGGTCTAATACAACAAGTCCCACACACAGCTAGAAGCCCAATATTTTTTCAGAGGTAGATGCAGAAAAAAATATATTCAGTTTGCAACCTGATGGAGGTCAGTATAGATGGACTAATACAACAATTCCCACACACAGCTAGAAGCCCAATATTTTTTCAGAGGTAGATGCAGAAAAAAATATATTCAGTTTGCAACCTGATGGAGGTCAGTATAGATGGACTAATACAACAAGTCCCACACACAGCTAGAAACCCAATATTTTTTCAGAGGTAGATGCAGAAAAAAATATATTCAGTTTGCAACCTGATGGAGGTCAGTATAGATGGACTAATACAACAAGTCCCACACACAGCTAGAAGCCCAAATATTTTTTCAGAGGTACTGTAGATGCAGATAAAAATTAGTTTTAATTTGCAACCTGATGGAGGTCAGTATAGATGGACTAATACAACAAGTCCCACACACAGCTAGAAGCCCAAATATTTTTTCAGAGGTACTGTAGATGCAGATAAAAATTAGTTTTAATTTGCAACCTGATGGAGGTCAGTATAGATGGACTAATAGAGAAAGTCCGACACACTGCTAGAAGGCCAAATATTTTTTCAGAGCTAGATGCAGAAAAAAATATATTCAGTTTGCAACCTGATGGAGGTCAGTATAGATGGACTAATACAACAAGTCCTACACACAGCTAGAAGCCCAATATTTTTTCAGAGGTAGATGCAGAAAAAAATATATTCAGTTTGCAACCTGATGGAGGTCAGTATAGATGGACTAATACAACAAGTCCCACACACAGCTAGAAGCCCAAATATTTTTTCAGAGGTAGATGCAGAAAAAAATATATTCAGTTTGCAACCTGATGGAGGTCAGTATAGATGGACTAATACAACATTCCCACACACAGCTAGAAGCCCAAATATTTTTTCAGAGGTACTGTAGATGCAGATAAAAATTATTTTTAATTTGCAACCTGATGGAGGTCAGTATAGATGGACTAATACAACAAGTCCCACACACAGCTAGAAGCCCAATATTTTTTCAGAGGTAGATGCAGAAAAAAATATATTCAGTTTGCAACCTGATGGAGGTCAGTATAGATGGACTAATACAACAAGTCCCACACACAGCTAGAAGCCCAATATTTTTTCAGAGGTAGATGCAGAAAAAAATATATTCAGTTTGCAACCTGATGGAGGTCAGTATAGATGGACTAATACAACAAGTCCCACACACAGCTAGAAGCCCAATATTTTTTCAGAGGTAGATGCAGAAAAAAATATATTCAGTTTGCAACCTGATGGAGGTCAGTATAGATGGACTAATACAACAAGTCCCACACACAGCTAGAAGCCCAAATATTTTTTCAGAGGTACTGTAGATGCAGATAAAAATTTGTTTTAATTTGCAACCTGATGGAGGTCAGTATAGATGGACTAATAGAGAAAGTCCGACACACTGCTAGAAGGCCAAATATTTTTTCAGAGCTAGATGCAGAAAAAAATTATATTCAGTTTGCAACCTGATGGAGGTCAGTATAGATGGATTAATAGAACAAGACCCACACGCAGCTAGAAGCCCAATATTTTTTCAGAGGTAGATGCAGAAAAAAATATATTCAGTTTGCAACCTGATGGAGGTCAGTATGGATGGACTAATACAACAAGTCCCACACACAGCTAAAAGCCCAATATTTTTTCAGAGGTAGATGCAGAAAAAAATATATTCAGTTTGCAACCTGATGGAGGTCAGTATAGATGGACTAATACAACAAGTCCCACACACAGCTAGAAGCCAAATATTTTTTCAGAGGTAGATGCAGAAAAAAATATATTCAGTTTGCAACCTGATGGAGGTCAGTATAGATGGACTAATACAACAAGTCCCACACACAGCTAGAAGCCCAATATTTTTTCAGAGGTAGATGCAGAAAAAAATATATTCAGTTTGCAACCTGATGGAGGTCAGTATAGATGGACTAATACAACAAGTCCCACACACAGCTAGAAGCCCAATATTTTTTCAGAGGTAGATGCAGAAAAAAATATATTCAGTTTGCAACCTGATGGAGGTCATTATAGATGGACTAATACAACAAGTCCCACACACAGCTAGAAGCCCAATATTTTTTCAGAGGTAGATGCAGAAAAAAATATATTCAGTTTGCAACCTGATTGAGGTCAGTATAGATGGACTAATACAACAAGTCCCACACACAGCTAGAAGCCCAATATTTTTTCAGAGGTAGATGCAGAAAAAAATATATTCAGTTTGCAACCTGATGGAGGTCAGTATAGATGGACTAATACAACAAGTCCCACACACAGCTAGAAGCCCAATATTTTTTCAGAGGTAGATGCAGAAAAAAATATATTCAGTTTGCAACCTGATGGAGGTCAGTATAGATGGACTAATACAACAAGTCCCACACACAGCTAGAAGCCCAATATTTTTTCAGAGGTAGATGCAGAAAAAAATATATTCAGTTTGCAACCTGATGGAGGTCAGTATAGATGGATTAAAACAACAAGTCCCACACACAGCTAGAAGCCCAATATTTTTTCAGAGGTAGATGCAGAAAAAAATATATTCAGTTTGCAACCTGATGGAGGTCAGTATAGATGGACTAATACAACAAGTCCCACACACAGCTAGAAGCCCAATATTTTTTCAGAGGTAGATGCAGAAAAAAATATATTCAGTTTGCAACCTGATGGAGGTCAGTATAGATGGACTAATACAACAATTCCCACACACAGCTAGAAGCCCAATATTTTTTCAGAGGTAGATGCAGAAAAAAATATATTCAGTTTGCAACCTGATGGAGGTCAGTATAGATGGACTAATACAACAAGTCCCACACACAGCTAGAAGCCCAAATATTTTTCAGAGGTACTGTAGATGCAGATAAAAATTAGTTTTAATTTGCAACCTGATGGAGGTCAGTATAGATGGACTAATAGAGAAAGTCCGACACACTGCTAGAAGGCCAAATATTTTTTCAGAGCTAGATGCAGAAAAAAATTATATTCAGTTTGCAACCTGATGGAGGTCAGTATAGATGGATTAATAGAACAAGACCCACACACAGCTAGAAGCCCAATATTTTTTCAGAGGTAGATGCAGAAAAAAATATATTTAGTTTGCAACCTGATGGAGGTCAGTATAGATGGACTAATACAACAAGTCCCACACACAGCTAGAAGCCCAATATTTTTTCAGAGGTAGATGCAGAAAAAAATATATTCAGTTTGCAACCTGATGGAGGTCAGTATAGATGGACTAATACAACAAGTCCCACACACAGCTAGAAGCCCAATAGAAGCCCAATATTTTTTCAGAGGTAGATGCAGAAAAAAATATATTCAGTTTGCAACCTGATGGAGGTCAGTATAGATGGACTAATACAACAAGTCCCACACACAGCTAGAAGCCCAATATTTTTTCAGAGGTAGATGCAGAAAAAAATATATTCAGTTTGCAACCTGATGGAGGTCAGTATAGATGGACTAATACAACAAGTCCCACACACAGCTAGAAGCCCAAATATTTTTTCAGAGGTAGATGCAGAAAAAAATATATTCAGTTTGCAACCTGATGGAGGTCAGTATAGATGGACTAATACAACAAGTCCCACACACAGCTAGAAGCCCAAATATTTTTTCAGAGTTACTGTAGATGCAGATAAAAATTAGTTTTAATTTGCAACCTGATGGAGGTCAGTATAGATGGACTAATAGAGAAAGTCCGACACACTGCTAGAAGGCCAAATATTTTTTCAGAGCTAGATGCAGAAAAAAATTATATTCAGTTTGCAACCTGATGGAGGTCAGTATAGATGGATTAATAGAACAAGACCCACACACAGCTAGAAGCCCAATATTTTTTCAGAGGTAGATGCAGAAAAAAATATATTCAGTTTGCAATCTGATGGAGGTCAGCATAGATGGACTAATACAACAAGTCCCACACACAGCTAGAAGCCCAATATTTTTTCAGAGGTAGATGCAGAAAAAAATATATTCAGTTTGCAACCTGATGGAGGTCAGTATAGATGGACTAATACAACAAGTCCCACACACAGCTAGAAGCCCAATAGAAGCCCAATATTTTTTCAGAGGTAGATGCAGAAAAAAATATATTCAGTTTGCAACCTGATGGAGGTCAGTATAGATGGACTAATACAACAAGTCCCACACACAGCTAGAAGCCCAATATTTTTTCAGAGGTAGATGCAGAAAAAAATATATTCAGTTTGCAACCTGATGGAGGTCAGTATAGATGGACTAATACAACAAGTCCCACACACAGCTAGAAGCCCAAATATTTTTTCAGAGGTACTGTAGATGCAGATAAAAATTAGTTTTAATTTGCAACCTGATGGAGGTCAGTATAGATGGACTAATAGAGAAAGTCCGACACACTGCTAGAAGGCCAAATATTTTTTCAGAGCTAGATGCAGAAAAAAATTATATTCAGTTTGCAACCTGATGGAGGTCAGTATAGATGGATTAATAGAACAAGACCCACACACAGCTAGAAGCCCAATATTTTTTCAGAGGTAGATGCAGAAAAAAATATATTCAGTTTGCAATCTGATGGAGGTCAGCATAGATGGACTAATACAACAAGTCCCACACACAGCTAGAAGCCCAATATTTTTTCAGAGGTAGATGCAGAAAAAAATATATTCAGTTTGCAACCTGATGGAGGTCAGTATAGATGGACTAATACAACAAGTCCCACACACAGCTAGAAGCCCAATAGAAGCCCAATATTTTTTCAGAGGTAGATGCAGAAAAAAATATATTCAGTTTGCAACCTGATGGAGGTCAGTATAGATGGACTAATACAACAAGTCCCACACACAGCTAGAAGCCCAATATTTTTTCAGAGGTAGATGCAGAAAAAAATATATTCAGTTTGCAACCTGATGGAGGTCAGTATAGATGGACTAATACAACAAGTCCCACACACAGCTAGAAGCCCAATATTTTTTCAGAGGTAGATGCAGAAAAAAATATATTCAGTTTGCAACCTGATGGAGGTCAGTATAGATGGTCTAATACAACAAGTCCCACACACAGCTAGAAGCCCAATATTTTTTCAGAGGTAGATGCAGAAAAAAATATATTCAGTTTGCAACCTGATGGAGGTCAGTATAGATGGACTAATACAACAATTCCCACACACAGCTAGAAGCCCAATATTTTTTCAGAGGTAGATGCAGAAAAAAATATATTCAGTTTGCAACCTGATGGAGGTCAGTATAGATGGACTAATACAACAAGTCCCACACACAGCTAGAAACCCAATATTTTTTCAGAGGTAGATGCAGAAAAAAATATATTCAGTTTGCAACCTGATGGAGGTCAGTATAGATGGACTAATACAACAAGTCCCACACACAGCTAGAAGCCCAAATATTTTTTCAGAGGTACTGTAGATGCAGATAAAAATTAGTTTTAATTTGCAACCTGATGGAGGTCAGTATAGATGGACTAATACAACAAGTCCCACACACAGCTAGAAGCCCAAATATTTTTTCAGAGGTACTGTAGATGCAGATAAAAATTAGTTTTAATTTGCAACCTGATGGAGGTCAGTATAGATGGACTAATAGAGAAAGTCCGACACACTGCTAGAAGGCCAAATATTTTTTCAGAGCTAGATGCAGAAAAAAATATATTCAGTTTGCAACCTGATGGAGGTCAGTATAGATGGACTAATACAACAAGTCCTACACACAGCTAGAAGCCCAATATTTTTTCAGAGGTAGATGCAGAAAAAAATATATTCAGTTTGCAACCTGATGGAGGTCAGTATAGATGGACTAATACAACAAGTCCCACACACAGCTAGAAGCCCAAATATTTTTTCAGAGGTAGATGCAGAAAAAAACATATTCAGTTTGCAACCTGATGGAGGTCAGTATAGATGGACTAATACAACATTCCCACACACAGCTAGAAGCCCAAATATTTTTTCAGAGGTACTGTAGATGCAGATAAAAATTATTTTTAATTTGCAACCTGATGGAGGTCAGTATAGATGGACTAATACAACAAGTCCCACACACAGCTAGAAGCCCAATATTTTTTCAGAGGTAGATGCAGAAAAAAATATATTCAGTTTGCAACCTGATGGAGGTCAGTATAGATGGACTAATACAACAAGTCCCACACACAGCTAGAAGCCCAATATTTTTTCAGAGGTAGATGCAGAAAAAAATATATTCAGTTTGCAACCTGATGGAGGTCAGTATAGATGGACTAATACAACAAGTCCCACACACAGCTAGAAGCCCAATATTTTTTCAGAGGTAGATGCAGAAAAAAATATATTCAGTTTGCAACCTGATGGAGGTCAGTATAGATGGACTAATACAACAAGTCCCACACACAGCTAGAAGCCCAAATATTTTTTCAGAGGTACTGTAGATGCAGATAAAAATTTGTTTTAATTTGCAACCTGATGGAGGTCAGTATAGATGGACTAATAGAGAAAGTCCGACACACTGCTAGAAGGCCAAATATTTTTTCAGAGCTAGATGCAGAAAAAAATTATATTCAGTTTGCAACCTGATGGAGGTCAGTATAGATGGATTAATAGAACAAGACCCACACGCAGCTAGAAGCCCAATATTTTTTCAGAGGTAGATGCAGAAAAAAATATATTCAGTTTGCAACCTGATGGAGGTCAGTATAGATGGACTAATACAACAAGTCCCACACACAGCTAAAAGCCCAATATTTTTTCAGAGGTAGATGCAGAAAAAAATATATTCAGTTTGCAACCTGATGGAGGTCAGTATAGATGGACTAATACAACAAGTCCCACACACAGCTAGAAGCCAAATATTTTTTCAGAGGTAGATGCAGAAAAAAATATATTCAGTTTGCAACCTGATGGAGGTCAGTATAGATGGACTAATACAACAAGTCCCACACACAGCTAGAAGCCCAATATTTTTTCAGAGGTAGATGCAGAAAAAAATATATTCAGTTTGCAACCTGATGGAGGTCAGTATAGATGGACTAATACAACAAGTCCCACACACAGCTAGAAGCCCAATATTTTTTCAGAGGTAGATGCAGAAAAAAATATATTCAGTTTGCAACCTGATGGAGGTCATTATAGATGGACTAATACAACAAGTCCCACACACAGCTAGAAGCCCAATATTTTTTCAGAGGTAGATGCAGAAAAAAATATATTCAGTTTGCAACCTGATTGAGGTCAGTATAGATGGACTAATACAACAAGTCCCACACACAGCTAGAAGCCCAATATTTTTTCAGAGGTAGATGCAGAAAAAAATATATTCAGTTTGCAACCTGATGGAGGTCAGTATAGATGGACTAATACAACAAGTCCCACACACAGCTAGAAGCCCAATATTTTTTCAGAGGTAGATGCAGAAAAAAATATATTCAGTTTGCAACCTGATGGAGGTCAGTATAGATGGACTAATACAACAAGTCCCACACACAGCTAGAAGCCCAATATTTTTTCAGAGGTAGATGCAGAAAAAAATATATTCAGTT
Organism: Phyllobates terribilis; assembly: GCF_046119375.1. NCBI lineage: Eukaryota > Metazoa > Chordata > Amphibia > Anura > Dendrobatidae > Phyllobates > Phyllobates terribilis. The sequence goes on along the minus strand of NW_027362763.1, from coordinate 452,603,316 downwards.
TGCAACCTGATGGAGGTCAGTATAGATGGATTAAAACAACAAGTCCCACACACAGCTAGAAGCCCAATATTTTTTCAGAGGTAGATGCAGAAAAAAATATATTCAGTTTGCAACCTGATGGAGGTCAGTATAGATGGACTAATACAACAAGTCCCACACACAGCTAGAAGCCCAATATTTTTTCAGAGGTAGATGCAGAAAAAAATATATTCAGTTTGCAACCTGATGGAGGTCAGTATAGATGGACTAATACAACAATTCCCACACACAGCTAGAAGCCCAATATTTTTTCAGAGGTAGATGCAGAAAAAAATATATTCAGTTTGCAACCTGATGGAGGTCAGTATAGATGGACTAATACAACAAGTCCCACACACAGCTAGAAGCCCAAATATTTTTCAGAGGTACTGTAGATGCAGATAAAAATTAGTTTTAATTTGCAACCTGATGGAGGTCAGTATAGATGGACTAATAGAGAAAGTCCGACACACTGCTAGAAGGCCAAATATTTTTTCAGAGCTAGATGCAGAAAAAAATTATATTCAGTTTGCAACCTGATGGAGGTCAGTATAGATGGATTAATAGAACAAGACCCACACACAGCTAGAAGCCCAATATTTTTTCAGAGGTAGATGCAGAAAAAAATATATTCAGTTTGCAACCTGATGGAGGTCAGTATAGATGGACTAATACAACAAGTCCCACACACAGCTAGAAGCCCAATATTTTTTCAGAGGTAGATGCAGAAAAAAATATATTCAGTTTGCAACCTGATGGAGGTCAGTATAGATGGACTAATACAACAAGTCCCACACACAGCTAGAAGCCCAATAGAAGCCCAATATTTTTTCAGAGGTAGATGCAGAAAAAAATATATTCAGTTTGCAACCTGATGGAGGTCAGTATAGATGGACTAATACAACAAGTCCCACACACAGCTAGAAGCCCAATATTTTTTCAGAGGTAGATGCAGAAAAAAATATATTCAGTTTGCAACCTGATGGAGGTCAGTATAGATGGACTAATACAACAAGTCCCACACACAGCTAGAAGCCCAAATATTTTTTCAGAGGTAGATGCAGAAAAAAATATATTCAGTTTGCAACCTGATGGAGGTCAGTATAGATGGACTAATACAACAAGTCCCACACACAGCTAGAAGCCCAAATATTTTTTCAGAGGTACTGTAGATGCAGATAAAAATTAGTTTTAATTTGCAACCTGATGGAGGTCAGTATAGATGGACTAATAGAGAAAGTCCGACACACTGCTAGAAGGCCAAATATTTTTTCAGAGCTAGATGCAGAAAAAAATTATATTCAGTTTGCAACCTGATGGAGGTCAGTATAGATGGATTAATAGAACAAGACCCACACACAGCTAGAAGCCCAATATTTTTTCAGAGGTAGATGCAGAAAAAAATATATTCAGTTTGCAATCTGATGGAGGTCAGCATAGATGGACTAATACAACAAGTCCCACACACAGCTAGAAGCCCAATATTTTTTCAGAGGTAGATGCAGAAAAAAATATATTCAGTTTGCAACCTGATGGAGGTCAGTATAGATGGACTAATACAACAAGTCCCACACACAGCTAGAAGCCCAATAGAAGCCCAATATTTTTTCAGAGGTAGATGCAGAAAAAAATATATTCAGTTTGCAACCTGATGGAGGTCAGTATAGATGGACTAATACAACAAGTCCCACACACAGCTAGAAGCCCAATATTTTTTCAGAGGTAGATGCAGAAAAAAATATATTCAGTTTGCAACCTGATGGAGGTCAGTATAGATGGACTAATACAACAAGTCCCACACACAGCTAGAAGCCCAATATTTTTTCAGAGGTAGATGCAGAAAAAAATATATTCAGTTTGCAACCTGATGGAGGTCAGTATAGATGGTCTAATACAACAAGTCCCACACACAGCTAGAAGCCCAATATTTTTTCAGAGGTAGATGCAGAAAAAAATATATTCAGTTTGCAACCTGATGGAGGTCAGTATAGATGGACTAATACAACAATTCCCACACACAGCTAGAAGCCCAATATTTTTTCAGAGGTAGATGCAGAAAAAAATATATTCAGTTTGCAACCTGATGGAGGTCAGTATAGATGGACTAATACAACAAGTCCCACACACAGCTAGAAACCCAATATTTTTTCAGAGGTAGATGCAGAAAAAAATATATTCAGTTTGCAACCTGATGGAGGTCAGTATAGATGGACTAATACAACAAGTCCCACACACAGCTAGAAGCCCAAATATTTTTTCAGAGGTACTGTAGATGCAGATAAAAATTAGTTTTAATTTGCAACCTGATGGAGGTCAGTATAGATGGACTAATACAACAAGTCCCACACACAGCTAGAAGCCCAAATATTTTTTCAGAGGTACTGTAGATGCAGATAAAAATTAGTTTTAATTTGCAACCTGATGGAGGTCAGTATAGATGGACTAATAGAGAAAGTCCGACACACTGCTAGAAGGCCAAATATTTTTTCAGAGCTAGATGCAGAAAAAAATATATTCAGTTTGCAACCTGATGGAGGTCAGTATAGATGGACTAATACAACAAGTCCTACACACAGCTAGAAGCCCAATATTTTTTCAGAGGTAGATGCAGAAAAAAATATATTCAGTTTGCAACCTGATGGAGGTCAGTATAGATGGACTAATACAACAAGTCCCACACACAGCTAGAAGCCCAAATATTTTTTCAGAGGTAGATGCAGAAAAAAATATATTCAGTTTGCAACCTGATGGAGGTCAGTATAGATGGACTAATACAACATTCCCACACACAGCTAGAAGCCCAAATATTTTTTCAGAGGTACTGTAGATGCAGATAAAAATTATTTTTAATTTGCAACCTGATGGAGGTCAGTATAGATGGACTAATACAACAAGTCCCACACACAGCTAGAAGCCCAAATATTTTTTCAGAGGTACTGTAGATGCAGATAAAAATTAGTTTTAATTTGCAACCTGATGGAGGTCAGTATAGATGGACTAATAGAATGATGCTATGCCCAAAAGATTTTACTTCACTAGGTGCAGTAAAAAAATTGGTATTCTATACACAGGTGGTATATCTTGCAACACAGATAGGCTACTCCACTGACTAACACACTCTGCAATAGGCCAAAAAGGATTATCTTTGCTAGATTCAGCCAAATGCTGTGAAAAAAACTTGCACAGCACTGGCACAGACCTGCCTGGCAAAAACTGATAGGAACTGATGTAACCTAGTCCTGAAAAGGACTCCAATTACAATTAGTCTTTACTCCCACAGCCTATCTATTTAAGAGCACAGACCTCCCTGATAAAAGTCGTAGGAAATGCTGTAACCTAGTCCTTAAAAGGACTGCAATCACAACTATTCCCTACTCCCAAGCTATCTGTATATTTGTGCGAAAATTGGCTTGAAATTAACAAGGTATAGCGCACACAGCAACAGCGGTGCCGTCTAACACGCAGCTGCAGCAGTGAGAAAATGGTGGCGACGGGGAAAATGGCTTGGTCTTATAGGGCAAGGACATGTGACATACACTGCCAATGACACATGCCCTTGCTTGTGTGAAAAAAAGCACTTCGCTCCGTGTGTGCGCTGCTGATAGGCTGACAGATTGCACCTCCCCACTGCAAATGCGGGAAAGAGAAAAAAAAATGGAGATCTTCATTGTTCCTGCAGAGATCCATCCCCTGCCCCTCCCCCCACCCCGCTGTACACTCAAACTGCGTATTAACATTAATTTTCATCATTACTGAGAAAAAATCCAGTTATGATTTTGGTGCACGAACAGTTATCGAACATAACCTCGAACAGCCGAATTTTTATCAAATTGTTCGTGTTCGCCGAACGGCTCGAACACCACCCAAAACAGCTCGAATTTGAGATTGGCGAACAGTTCGAGTAGAACAACGCTCATCTCTAGTCCCTACCCCAGTTCTTGGAGCGCAAGTGCAAATATGCAGCTAACGTCCCACACGCCACACCACTAAATTCCCACATTTCTCGACTGCTTGCGCTCAAAATGTTGCCTTTTAGGCTCGTGGAGACGGAAGCTTTCTGTAATCTGATGGTGGCGGTCGTCCCTCGGTACTCGGTCCCCAGTCGCCACTATTTCTCCCGGTGTGCCGTCCCCGCATTACATAAGCACGTGTCCCACAATATTAGATGTGCCCTCAACAATACAGTTACTGGGAAAGTCCACCCAACCATGGCTACGTGGACAAAGTGGACAGTATATCTCGCTGATGGCACACTGGTTAATATAGTGGAAGCCGGGACCCAGTCGGACCTTGGGACGGAACACGTCCTCCCGACACCGAGGATTGCAGTCCCTGGGTCATTCAGGGTTGCCTCCACATGCTACAGCACCTGCACCTCCTCCTCCTCTTCAGCATCCATCTCCGAAATGACCACATCAGTTGCAAGCTGGAAACACTGCAGCACTGCCTAGGCCAAGCGGCAACAGGCTGTGCTGAAGCTAATATGCTTAGGTGACAAACCACACAACACTGAAGAGTTATGGATAGCTCTGAAAGAGCAGGCAGATCTGTGGCTGACACCGCTGACCCTATAGTCAGGCATGGTCGTGTGTGAAAATGGCCGGAGTCTGGTGGCGGCTCTGAGGCTAGGTGAGCTCACACACGTACCATGCATGGCCCATGTGCTTAACCTCGTGGTTCAGCGGTTTCTCAAATTCTACCCAGAGCTGCTGGATCTGCTTGTTAAAGTATGCCACCTGTGTGCCCATTTTAGAAAGCCACCTGCAACTTCCGCTGCCCTGGCCGTGCTTCAGAAGTGTTTGCAGCTTCCAGCTCACTGACTGATCTGTGATGTCCCCACGTGTTGGAACTCTGCACTGCAGATGTTGGAAAGGATTTGTGAGAAGAGGGCAGTTGTTGACTATCTGCATCAACAAGACTGTTGGTATTCAGGTCAGACCTCACACATAAAACCTCAGGAGTGGAAATGGATGTCAGACATCTGTACCATCCTCCAAAACTTTGAGGACTCCACCAAGATGGTGAGCGGCGATGACACCATAATTAGCATCACCATCCCGCTCTCTGCTCTCAATTAAAGAGGATGCATTGCAGACGGAGAATGATGAGATGGAGCAAGGAACCATACAGGGTGATTCCACACAGCCCAGCCTCATCTCATCCTATCGTGGACTGGGTGACAATGAGGAAGAGGAGGAGGAAGAACAGGAGCTAGTTTCCTGCGCTATAGATGGTACTACCTGAACAACTGTGAAACCGTCTGTTCAGCATGGATGGCCTGAGAACAGGGAGGAGGAGGATGAGGAGGAGAGCAAAGTCAGCTGTCCTCTTGGTGAGGACACGGAAGTCTTGCCTCTTTGCAGTCTTGCACAGATGGCTGAGTTTATGTTACGCTGCCTTTCCCAGGACCCTCGCATTGTCCAAATTTTGGGTGACAGTCATTACTGGTTGGTGATGCTTCTAGACCCACGCCACAGGGAGAAATTTCTGTCTCTTATTCCCTTGCAGGACAGGCCTAATAAAATGGTGCAGTACGAGAAGGCCCTTGTTGCGGAATTATTAAAAAATTCCCATCTGAAAACGCTGGCGGCAGAGTTCACAGTTCGTTGAACAACCAAGGAGTACAGGCGAGAAAGCCACAAATGAAATCGAGCAGAGGGGAACACTGTCACAGTTCTGGGACAGTTTTTTCAGATCCTCCCATCGCACAGGCCCTGAGGCGCAGGGTACTCTCACAAGGAGTGCAACGTTTCGGAAGATGGTGAGGAAGTATATTGCTGACCGTACCAACATCCTCCGTGATTCCTCTGTGCCTTATAATTATTGGGTATCCAAGCTGGACATGTGGCATGAACTGGCTCTCTACAACTTGGAGATTCTGGCCTGCCCTGAAGCTAGTGTTTTGTCAGAGCGGGTTTTTAGTGCCACCGAAGGAATTATAACTGATAGGCGTATCTGCCTGTCAACTGAAAATGCTGACAGGCTTACTCTTATAAAAATTAACAAGGGCTGAATTGGGACAGACTTCTCAACACCACTGAATGATAGCAGCTTAACATAAACTCAAATACACTGTCTTTTTCTGGGGAGGTCTAACTCTATTCCCATGCACCTCTCTCTTCACACCCAGACATGGGTATATGCTTTCTGATTTTGTCTATTTGCTCTTGTCCTCCTCCTTCTCCACATCCTCATCCTCCACCACCATATTACCACCATATGTACCATATCAACATATTTTCATCTCTTGCAAGGGGCATTGAAGTTCCTCCAATTTTTTGGAAGCGGTTGCATCAGTGCATAGGCAAATAGTATGGGAAACCCACTTCCTAATAATGGAAACATTGTTTTCAGGAGGCCCTTCGACCTATACGTCTATTGCAAGAAGCATTGGAGTTCCTCCAAATTTTTGGCAGCCATTGGCTTCACTGCATAGGCAAACAGTATGAGAGACCCACTTACTAATAATGGGAGCATTTTTTTCAGGAGGCCCTAAGACCTTTACGTCTCTTGCAAGGGGCATTGGAGTTCCTCCAAATTTTTGGCAGCCATTGGACTCACTGCATTCTCTATAACTGAATAGCAGACCCTCTCCTTTCCAATGGGAACATGTCATACACATTACTGTGACCCTGCTCTATGTGTCTTTAAATTGTTAGTGGGGTTTTTCCTAAATTTTGGCACCGTTGGACTCACTTCATACCCTATAACTGTACAACAGACCCTCTTATTTCTAATGGGAACATGTCATTACTGTAGCCCTGCTCTATGAGTCTTTAAATTGTTAGTGGAGTTTCTCCTAAATTTTGGCAGCCGTTGGACACTGCATACCATATAACTATATAGCAGACCCTCTCCTTTCTAATGGGAACATGTCGTTACTGTTGCCCAGCTCTATGTGTCTTTAAATTGTTAGTGGGGTTTTTCCTAAATTTTGGCAGCCGTTGGACTCACTGCATACCCTATAACTGTATAGCAGACCCTCTCCATTCTAATGGGAACATGTCTTACTCTTTACTGTGGCCTTCTCTATGTGTCTTTAAATTGTTAGTGGGGTTTTTCCCAAATTTTGGCAGTCCTTGCAGTCACAGCATGGGCATTACCACTATAGAAAACCTGCTCTTTTATAATGGGAACATTTTTTTTTACTGAGACCCTACTCTATGTCCCTCCAAAGGGGTATTGGGTTGCGTTCAAATTTTTGGCAGCCCTTGCAGTCACTGTATACACAATAGCAGTATAGGAGACCCACTCGTTAATAATGGGAACAACAAAGCATAGCCGGCTGATGACTCTCTAACAATAGCGAGGGCTGACTGCTGGTCCTTTAAGAATAGTAATGGCCGCCTGATGACCCTATAAAAATCCCTCCATTATAAATAAAACAGGATGTTTCTGATGATGTGTCACACAACACATGGCCAGATAAGGTTGTAAAATGTTAAAATAACATTTCCCAGTGAATGCATTTGTCTTAAAAAAATAACGCAAAACAAAAATAAAAAAATAAAAACACAGTAGGATCTTTCTTTAATATAAAAACCAGACTAGCCAATGTAACCTCAATGTAATCACATTGTTCAGCTCCAGCACCTCCTCCTACAGTTCAGCCTCCATCTCCTAAATGACCACATCAGTCACAAGCTGAAAGCACTGCAGCACTGCCTTGGCCAAGCGGCAACAGGTTGTAGTGATGATAACATGCGTAATACTTAGGTGACAAACCGCCCACCGCTGCAGAGTTGTTGAAAGCTGTAACACAGCAACCTGATCTGTGGCTGAACATACAGCCAGGCATGGTCGTGTGTGACAATGGGCAGAACCTGGCGACGGAGAAATGACAGCAGGAGTAGATACAGTTTTCCTCTATGCCAGTCCTTTCACCGAGCTAAAGAATATGGCTGTGGTGAAATACAACTCCCACTAAGAAGCAGTTTCACACTGAAAAACATTGGGCCCACCAGAGGATTAGATTCACCTTTCTCCCCTGCTCAAGAGGCCCATAGCTGCTGCAAAGTTTGCGCTATCATGAACTCGCCTGATGGAGAAGCAAGGTCCCACCCAAGGATTCTCTAGTGGGACCATCCAACCCAGCCAAGAAGCAGTCCTGGCTAAGAAAAGTGTGTGGGAAGGGTCACGGACACTCTATGGCTGCTTTTTTACTGAGGTGGAAACCCACGCAAACATGGGGAGAACATACAAAATCCTTGGAGATGTTGTCCTTGCTGGGATTTGAACCCAGGATCCCAGTGCTTCAAGGCTTCAGTGCTAACCACTGAGCTAATGTGCTGCCGTTCACCCTCTGATATCTAACAGGCTGGAGAAACTTGCACTTACTGCGACTCTCTCTTCACCTCCTTTGTGAGAAACTAATGTATTTGGGCAGCCACTCAGTCTACCAAATAGATTTCCTGAAAAGGAAATTGAGGATGGCTTCGCTACTGGTACTGGAGGCAGTGCTAATACCATGGCGTTGTACCATAGTTCACTGTAAATATTTCAGGCTTGTAGGAGGCAATCAGATTCCCACAGAAAAGTACCAGCTGTGATGTTCAGGGACCCTTGCTTGTGGAAGGCGGAGACGATACCGGGAAAAATAGTGGCGGCTGGGGACTGCGTATGGACACCCGGCCGCCGCCGCCATGAGGTTGTGCAAAGCTTTCGCCTCCATGAGCCTAAAAGGCCACATTTCATGTGCAAGCAGCTGTCATAAATTTGTCAGTATAGTATTGCAGCCTGTTTTGGCTGCATACTTGTGCTTGCATTCCAAGTAACTGAAAACTAAGCAGATGATGGCATCTATCATCATCATGGCCTCATTTCGGCACTATGAACTCTCCCGAAGGAGAAGCCAGGGCCCACCGGAGAAGTCTCCTGTTCTTTGGTGGGCCCGTCCAACCCTGACGAGAAGCAGCCCTGGCTAAGAAAAGTGTGTGGGAAGGTTCCCTGATACTCTATGGCTGCTTTTTTTAATGTGGATTGGACGTGCTTAATTGCATGTTATTTCTGAAACCGCATTGCAGATCAGGCCATTGCCCAACTCTGTAGTCATGAAATTAAAGGGCAAAGAAAGATGTTTGTGTGTCGAAGCACCACCAAGTGCGAGCTGATGTTGGACGAACTACTGCCATTGCTTATGCGCCAAGCTGCATTAGAGGACTTACTTTGAGAAATGACAGCTGGAGTAGATACGGTTTCCCAAAAGTCAGTCCTTTCACCGAGCTAAAAAATATGGCTGTGGTGAAATACAACTCGTACTGACAAGCTGTGGACTGGCACCATACCGTCCCTGGCCACATTCACTTGTCCACGTGTTTGTGGTTAGGCGGTCCTTCCCAGTAAGTGCACTGGGGAGGGCACGGGTAATGTTGTGGGACCCGTGCTTGTGGAAGGCGGAGACGATACCGGGAGAAATAGTGGCGGCTGGGGACCGAGTATGGACACCCGGCCGTCGCCAACATAAGGTTGTGGACATCTTCTGCCTCCACAAGCCTAAAAAGCCACATTTCAACTGCAAGTAGCTGGCACAAATTTGGCAGTATAGCATTGCATCCTATGGGTGGGTGGGTGGCTGGCTGCATACTAGTGCTTGCATTCCAAGTAACAGAAGACTAAGCAAATGGTGGCCTCTATCATCATGATCATGGCCTCACCTCAGCACTATGAACTCTCCCAATGGAGAAGCCAGGGTCCACCAGAGGAGTCTCCATTTCTCAGGTGGGCCCGTCCAACCTTGCCGTAAAGCATCCCTGGCTAAGAAAAGTGTGTGGGAAGGTTGCCGGACACTCTATGGCTGTTTTTTTTTTACTGTGGATTGGACGTGCGTAATTGCATGTTATTTCTGAAACCGCAATGCAGATCAGGCCATTGCCCAACTCTGTAGTCATGAAATTAAAAGACAAAGAAAGATGTTTGTGTGTTGAAGCACCACCGACAAGTGCGAGCTGATATTGAACAGGCTGCTGCCATTGCTTATGCACCAAGCTGCATTAGAGGACTTCCTGGGAGAAATGACAGCTGGGGTAGATACAGTTTCCCAAAAGTCAGTCCTTTCACCAAGCTAAAAAATTATGGCTGTGATGAAATACAACTCTCACCGACAAGCTGTGGACTGGTTCTGCACTGTCCCTGGCAACATTCACTTGTCCACTTGTTTGTGGTGAGGCGGTCCTTCCCAGTAAGTGCACATGGGTAATGTTGTGGGACCCATGCTTGTGGAAGGCGGAGATGACACTGGGAGAAATAGTGGTGGCTGGGGACCGAGTATGGACACCTGGCCGCTGCCATGAGGTGCTGGACCACTTCTGCCTCCACGAGCCTAAAAGGCCACATTTCAAGTGCAAGCAGCTGTCAAAAATTTGGCAGTATAGTATTGCAGCCTCAGGGTGGGTGGATGTCTGCATACTTGCGCTTGCATTAAAAGTGACATGGGATCAGCATGGGGAAGACCCCTGGAAGCATTTCGGACACCCAAATCACTGCTGTCAACAATGTTGTCAGAGGTATTACGGCACTTTTACAGACTCACAATAAAACATGCAAAAATGAAACCAAAATGAATTTTCCTGGGAAAAATGTTAAGGAACATCCTTTTCAGGGTAATGACTTGTATATAAGGTAAAATAAATAACCAAAACCTAAAATATGCCTTCACACCTTGGGCTATATCCACACGTAGCATTTTTGGTTCGTTTTTGCACATTTGTATTGCTTTCAACCAAGACAAATGCATTCACCATGAAATGTAATTTTAATATTTTACAACCTTATCTGGCCATGTGGTGTGTGAGACATGATCAGACACATCCTGTTTCATTTATGAAGGAGGGACTCTGAAAGTCACAAAGCCTATTTTTATAGGGCCACCAGGCGGCCTTTACTATTCTTAAAGGGCCAGCAGTCGGCCCTCACTATTCTTAGAGAGCCATCAGCCGGCTATGCTTTGTTGTTCCCATTACTAAAGAGGGAGTCTCCTATACTGTTATTGCATATGCAGTGAGTTGCAGGGATGCGCAAAATTTGGACGCACCCCAATACCCATTTGAAAATTTGCAGGCACCCCAATAACACCTTTGAAAATTTGGATGTACCCCAATACTCCTTTGAAGAGACTTAGAGGAGGGCCTCCAGAAAACAATGTTCCCATTATTAGGAAGTGGGTCACCTATTGTGTTTGCCTATGCAGTGAATGCAAGGGTTGTCAAAATTTGGAGGCACTCCAATGCCCATTGGAAGAGACGACTGAGGTCAGAGGGCCTCCTGAAAACAATGTTTCCATCATTAGGAAGTGGGTCTCCCATAATGTTGGCCTATGCAGTGAATGCAAGGGTTGCCAAAAATTTGCAGGCACTCCAATGCCCCTTGGAAGAGACGTAGAGGAGGGCCTCCTGAAAAAAAATGTTTCCATTATTAGGAAGTGGGTCTCCCATAGTGTTGTCCTATTCAGTGAATGCAAGGGCTGCCAAAAATTGGGAGGCACACTAATGCCCCTTGGAAGAGATGTGGGGGAGGCCTCATAAAATATGTTCCCATTAGAATGGAGTAGGTCTCCTATACTTGTAATGCCCATGCACTAAATGTATGGACTGACAAACATTTACCCCTGGGGGGTATACATGAACATACAGTATAATTTTTTTTTTTTACGGGCATCATAAACACCCTATAATTAGTTTATGTGGGTGTTGCATCACGGACCACGGTCACCCTGGTGATATGGTGGTGGAGGATGATGATGAGGATGAGAAGAAGGAGGAGGACAAGAGCCAATAGCCAAAATCAGGAAGCGCATACCCATGTGTGGGTGTGAAAAGGTGCATGGGAATACACCTTTCAAAAAAAGACACTGGATTTGAGTTTATATTACGCTGCTATCATTCAGTGGTGTTGAGAAATCTGACCCAATCCAGCCCTTGTTCATTTTTACCAGACAATGTGAACTGAGGTCTAAGATGGCAGACATACAAGAAACAGAGGCATGTTCACACTAGCAAAAAAGAAGCAAGACAAAAATATATCTCATACCCTACCATAATTATATATAAATGTAAAGCAAAATTGCATAATAAATATAGGGTACTTAGTGAACTATTTTTGATCAAAAAAAGTATACAAGCCGTCCCACCAGCGGCAAGGTGACCCTAAATTGGGACGGTACCTATACTGCCTATATTAAAAACCTTACTGTATATCAAAGTTGAAGTAATGCATATAAAAGGGTAGACAAATAGGACCGGGTCCCAACTCCAGACCACCTAGGCCCGTGGTAAGCTACATATATACCAATCAGCTCAACAAAGGGCATGCCACACCCTTAAATTGCACAGAATGCAAACAAGTCAAAAAACCAGACAATGTGAACTGAGGTCTAAGATGGCAGACATACAAGAAACAGAGGCATGTTCACACTAGCAAAAAAGAAGCAAGACAAAAATATATCTCATACCCTACCATAATTATATATAAATGTAAAGCAAAATTGCATAATAAATAAAGGGTACTTAGTGAACTATTTTTGATCAAAAAAAGTATACAAGCCGTCCCACCAGCGGCAAGGTGACCCTAAATTGGGACGGTACCTATACTGCCTATATTAAAAACCTTACTGTATATCAAAGTTGAAGTAATGCATATAAAAGGGTAGACAAATAGGACCGGGTCCCAACTCCAGACCACCTAGGCCCGTGGTAAGCTACATATATACCAATCAGCTCAACAAAGGGCATGCCACACCCTTAAATTGCACAGAATGCAAACAAGTCAAAAAACCAGACAATGTGAACTGAGGTCTAAGATGGCAGACATACAAGAAACAGAGGCATGTTCACACTAGCAAAAAAGAAGCAAGACAAAAATATATCTCATACCCTACCATAATTATATATAAATGTAAAGCAAAATTGCATAATAAATATAGGGTACTTAGTGAACTATTTTTGATCAAAAAAAGTATACAAGCCGTCCCACCAGCGGCAAGGTGACCCTAAATTGGGACGGTACCTATACTGCCTATATTAAAAACCTTACTGTATATCAAAGTTGAAGTAATGCATATAAAAGGGTAGACAAATAGGACCGGGTCCCAACTCCAGACCACCTAGGCCCGTGGTAAGCTACATATATACCAATCAGCTCAACAAAGGGCATGCCACACCCTTAAATTGCACAGAATGCAAACAAGTCAAAAAACCAGACAATGTGAACTGAGGTCTAAGATGGCAGACATACAAGAAACAGAGGCATGTTCACACTAGCAAAAAAGAAGCAAGACAAAAATATATCTCATACCCTACCATAATTATATATAAATGTAAAGCAAAATTGCATAATAAATATAGGGTACTTAGTGAACTATTTTTGATCAAAAAAAGTATACAAGCCGTCCCACCAGCGGCAAGGTGACCCTAAATTGGGACGGTACCTATACTGCCTATATTAAAAACCTTACTGTATATCAAAGTTGAAGTAATGCATATAAAAGGGTAGACAAATAGGACCGGGTCCCAACTCCAGACCACCTAGGCCCGTGGTAAGCTACATATATACCAATCAGCTCAACAAAGGGCATGCCACACCCTTAAATTGCACAGAATGCAAACAAGTCAAAAAACCAGACAATGTGAACTGAGGTCTAAGATGGCAGACATACAAGAAACAGAGGCATGTTCACACTAGCAAAAAAGAAGCAAGACAAAAATATATCTCATACCCTACCATAATTATATATAAATGTAAAGCAAAATTGCATAATAAATATAGGGTACTTAGTGAACTATTTTTGATCAAAAAAAGTATACAAGCCGTCCCACCAGCGGCAAGGTGACCCTAAATTGGGACGGTACCTATACTGCCTATATTAAAAACCTTACTGTATATCAAAGTTGAAGTAATGCATATAAAAGGGTAGACAAATAGGACCGGGTCCCAACTCCAGACCACCTAGGCCCGTGGTAAGCTACATATATACCAATCAGCTCAACAAAGGGCATGCCACACCCTTAAATTGCACAGAATGCAAACAAGTCAAAAAACCAGACAATGTGATTTTTTTATTATTTTTGATCAAAAATAGTTCACTAAGTACCCTATATTTATTATGCAATTTTGCTTTACATTTATATATAATTATGGTAGGGTATGAGATATATTTTTGTCTTGCTTCTTTTTTGCTAGTGTGAACATGCCTCTGTTTCTTGTATGTCTGCCATCTTAGACCTCAGTTCACATTGTCTGGTTTTTTGACTTGTTTGCATTCTGTGCAATTTAAGGGTGTGGCATGCCCTTTGTTGAGCTGATTGGTATATATGTAGCTTACCACGGGCCTAGGTGGTCTGGAGTTGGGACCCGGTCCTATTTGTCTACCCTTTTATATGCATTACTTCAACTTTGATATACAGTAAGGTTTTTAATATAGGCAGTATAGGTACCGTCCCAATTTAGGGTCACCTTGCCGCTGGTGGGACGGCTTGTATACTTTTTTTGATCAAAAATAGTTCACTAAGTACCCTATATTTATTATGCAATTTTGCTTTACATTTATATATAATTATGGTAGGGTATGAGATATATTTTTGTCTTGCTTCTTTTTTGCTTGTTCATTTTTATAAGAGTCATCCTGTCAGCATTTTCAGTTGACAGGCGGATGCGCTTATCAGTTATAATTCCACCAGCGGCACTGAAAACCCGCTCTGATAAAATGCTAGAGGCAGGGCAGGCCAGGACCTCCAAGGCGTAGAGAGCCAGTTCATTCCACATATCCAGCTTGGATACCCATTAATGGTAAGGCACAGAGGAATCACGGAGGACGTTGGTATGGTCGGCAAGGTACTCCCTCAGCATCTTCCCAAACTTTGCACTCCTTGTGAGAGTACCCCGCGCCTCAGGGCCTGTGCGATGGGAGGGGCTGAGAAAATTCTCCCAGATCTTTGACAGTGTTCCCGTGCCCCTGCTGGATTGGAGTTGTATCTCTCTCGCCTGTAGTACTTGGTTGTCCAATGAACCGGGACCTATGACGCCAGCGTTTTCAAATGGGAAATTTTTAATAGTTCTGCATCAAGGGCCTTCTGGTACTGCTCCATTTTTGTAGACCTGTCCACTTCGGAATAAGAGATATAAAGTTCTCCTTGTAGCGTGGGTCTAGAAGTGTCACCAACCAGTAATGACCCAAAATTTTGAGAACGTGAGGGTCATGGGAAAGGCAGCGTAACATAAATTCAGCCATGTGTGCCAGACTGCTAACAGGCAAGACTTCTGTGTCCTCACCAAGAGGATGACTGACCATGCGCTCCTCCTTCTCCTCCTCCTCTTCCTCTCTGTCCTTTGGCCATCCACGCTGAACAGACGGTATGACAGCTGTGCAGGTAGTACCATCTATAGCGCATGAAACTAGCTCCTGTCCCTCCTCCTCCTCTTCCTCATTGTCACCCAATCCACGTTGGGATGAGATGAGGCTGGGCTGTGTGTAATCACCCTGTATGGTTCCTTGCTCCATCTCATCGTGTTCCACCTGCAATACATCCCCTTTGATTGTGAGCAGAGAGCTTTTCAGAAGACAGAGAAGCTAGATGGTGATGCTAATTATGAGGATGGTACATATGTATGACATCTATGTCCACTCCTGAGGTCTTATGTGTGGAGTCTGAAGTGAATACCGACAGCCTTGTTGATGCTGGTACTCAACAACTGCCCTCTTCTGCTCACAAATCCTTACCAACATCTGCAGTGTAGAGTTCCAATGCGTGGGGACATCACACACCAGTCTGTGTCCCGGAAGCTGCAAACGCTGCTGAAACACGGCAAGGGCGCCGGAAGCTGTAGGTGACTTTATAAAATGGGCACACAGGCGGCATACTTTAACAAGCAGATCAAGCAGCTCTGGTTAGAATTTGAGAACCCGCTGAACCACGAGGTTAAGCACATGGGCCAGGCATGGTACTTGTGTGAGCTCACCTTGCCTCAGTGCCACCACCAGGTTCCGCCCATTGTCACACACGACTATGCCTGGCTGTAGGTTCAGTGGTATGAGCCACAGATCTGCCTGCTTTTTCAAAGCTGTCCACAACTCTTCAGTATTGTGCGGTTTGTCACCTAAGCATATTAGCTTCAGCACAGCCTGTTGCCGCTTGGCCAAGGCAGTGCTGCAGTGCTTCCAGCTTGAGAGTGATGTGGCCATTTCTGAGATGGAGGCTGAAGAGGAGAAGGAGGTTGAGGAGGATGAGGTGCAGGAGCTGTAGACTGTGGGGGTAACCCTGATTGACCTAGGACCCGCAATCCTTGGTGTCGGGAGGACGTGTTTCGTCCTAATGTCCGACTGGGTCCCGGTTTCCACTATGTTAACCCAGTGTGCAGTCAGCGAGATGTACCATCCCTGCCCACAAGCACTTGTCCACGTGCCCGTGGTCAGGTGGACTTTCCCATTTACTGCGTTGTTGAGGGCATGGCTAATGTTTTGGGACACGTGCAACATTTCGAGCCCAAGCAGTCGAGAAATGTGAGAATTTAGTAGTGTGGCCTGTGGGACGTTGACTGCGTATTTGCGCTTGCATTCCAATGACTGGGGTATGGACAACTGAACGCTGCGCTGGGACAAGGATGTGGACGTGCTTCCTGTTGCTGCTACTTGAGAGTGTGCAACAACCGGTGCAGGGCAGGAGGCATCTTTGCATGCAAGATGAACAGGGGATTGGCTTGCATGCACAACAGTGGAAGAAACAGTGGTGCCACCCGCAGACACTGTTCCTGGACCCTGGGGTTCGGCCCACATAGTCGAGTGCTTTGCTGCTATGTGCCTTGTTCTTGCTGGTGGTAGTCTGGCTGGTAGTTTTGCCACCCCTGTTGCTGCTGGCCTGGCAGGTGGTGCAAATGGCCTTTTTGGAGTTATCGGCAGAGTCTTTAAAAAACAACCAGACTCGGGAAGACCAAACAGTTGTACTGGCAACTTTCTTCGTGTTGGTGTTAAGGGGAATGGTTGCCTGCCTTCTGTCTGCGGCCACCACACTGCTTCTTCCTGCCTGTTGGGGTGCTCTGCCTCCCTTTCCCTGTGTGCTGCTGTCCTCGCTCTGCATGTCCTACTGCCAGGTTGGGTCAGTTACTATATCATCCACCACCTCGTCTTCCACTTCCGCACCCTGGACCTCCTCCTGACTTTCTGGCAATTGTGTCTCATCATCGTCCACTTCTTGTGACACTTTCCCACAGTCACCTTTGTGTGACCATGGCTGCTCAAATATTTGGGCATTGCTACATGAGATCTCCTCTTGCCCCACTTCACGTGCACAGGACGAGAGGCCCGAATCTATAAATGGAAAAGTGAACAGCTCTTCGGAGTGTTCAAGTGTGGGATCAGTTGTCTCGGGGCACTCGGCATGGTGGGAAGAAGGAGGTTCAGGTTGTGGAATATGCGGTCCTGACTGATGGCTACTGAGACTTGACTATGTTGAAAACAGGGTGATGGTGGTGGTGGTGACTAAGTGACTGGAAGCATTATCTGCTATCCAACCAATAACCTTTTCACTCTGCTCTGTGTTCAATAGTGGTGTTCTGTGGTCCCCTATTATTTGGGACAGGAAGGTCGAGCGAGAAGATGTGGGTGATTTTTGTGGCACAATTTCAGCTTGCCCACAGCCTCTGCATGAACCATCACCATCACGTCCAGTTCCCCGTCCCTTGACACGTGCCTTGCGCATTTTAAATGGAGGACAATATCTACCACACAAACTTATATGTGATCCGTGAGACAGATAAATCACAGTTTTAAATAGCTGGCCTGTAGGTAACTATTTTTAACAGCAAACTGGTGTCAATAGCTTCACTGACACACTGAAACAAATTTTTAATGGAGGCCAGAAATGGCAGCATTTTCTGAAAACGTATATGTGATCCGTGCGACGGAGAAAACACACTTTTAAATAGCTGGCCTGTAGGTAACTATTTTTAACAGCGAACTGGTGTCAATAGATTCACTGACACACTGAAACAATTTTTTAATGGAGGCCAGAAATGGCAGTATTTTCTGAAAATGTATATGTGATCCGTTTGACCGAGAAAACACAGTCTTAAATAGCTGGCCTGTAGGTAACTATTTTTAACAGCATACTGGTGTCAATAGCTTCACTGACACACTGAAACAAAATTTCAATGGAGGCCAGAAATGGCAATATTTTTAGCGCAATTATACAGTATGTGATCCATGTGATGGACAAACCACAGTTTTAAATAGCTGGCCTGTAGATAACTCTTTTTAACGGCACCGACCTCGTGTCAATCAGTTCACTGACACACTGCAACAAAATTTAAATGAGGCCAGAAAGGGCAATATTTTAAGCGCAATTATATGTGATCCGTGTGACGGACAAAGCACAGTTTTAAATAGATGGATTTTTAGCGCTGTAATATGGAAAGGACCTGGCTGTATTCTGCAGTGCCAACAAGCAACTAGCACAGAAAAACGGTGTTCTCTGGATTGCTTTTTAAGCAAATAATGAGGATTAAGATCCCCAAAAAATGTATTCCTGGCCCCTGAGACCTGGGCCTATGTCTAGAAATGTCTAACAGCAGCAGCAGACAAAACTGGAATGGAGCCTCTTGTGCTATATGTACTGCAGTCTACTATATACACTGCCTGCATGCCTATATACACTGCCTGCCTGATATCTCTGCAGGTGGATTAGTACTCAGAAGGACTGTTTGCTGAGATGGATATGTGTAATATACTTCTGTTCTACCTACACTACCTAATA
The DNA here is from genome assembly GCF_046119375.1 of Phyllobates terribilis. Lineage (NCBI taxonomy): Eukaryota > Metazoa > Chordata > Amphibia > Anura > Dendrobatidae > Phyllobates > Phyllobates terribilis. Next base: position 452,584,561 of record NW_027362763.1, on the reverse strand, counting down.
AACAAGGGAATCTCTCCCGAACTCAGCAGCACCTCTCCCTACACTGTCTGATTCCGGAGTGACTGTGATGAGCATGACGGCGCCAGGTCTAATATAGACCTGATGATGCTGTGCGGCCAGCCAATCATTGTAATGCCACAATCAACATGGCTGCGGCATTACAGTGAGTGGCAAGCAATCCCTGCATGTTCATTGGCTCTGAAAAGAGCGCCAAACATGTAGGGAAGGGACCCGAGCTCCCGCCGAGCAGCCCTAGAAATACTCGGCGAGCGCCGAGCATCTCGAGCAGTGAGATGCTCAGGCAAGCACCGAGCAGTAGCAAGCATGCTCGCTCATCACTAGTTGTCACCACTGTTACTGTGAGGGAGAGATGACCAGAGCATTGTTATAGTGCTGGCTCCCTGCAAAGGGGTTGACAACACTGTTGCAGTGATGGAGAGATGATCAGGGCATTGTTATAGCTCTGGCTCCGTGTGAAGAGGTTGTCAGCTCCCTGTGAATGGGTTGTCAGCACTGTTGCAGTGAGGAAGAGAGGATAAGAGCATTGTTATAGTGCTGGCTCCCTTTTCAATGCTAAACACGTACAGCACGCGGATGGCTCACGGATTGTATAATGATGCCATCCATGTGCTATACATGTTTTTCACGAACCCATAGATTTGTATTGTCTCTTTTCATCAGTAATATTGGAAAAAATCTGACATTTTATTTATTTATTTTACTCACTTATATACCATTAATTCCACAGCGCTTTACAGACATTATGGGCACTGTCTCCATTGGGGATGACAATCTAAATTCCCTATCAGTATGTCTTTGGAGTGTGGGAGGAAACCGTAGAATCCGGAGGAAACCCACGCAAACATGGGGAGAACATACAAACTCCTTGCAGATGTTGTCCTTGGTGGGCTTTGAACCCAGGACCAGAGCGCTACGAGGGTGCTGGCGCCCGTGCTATAAATAAATAAATAAAATAGGTTCCCTTGTACTTTTGATAACCAGTCAGGAAAAACTGAGAGCTACGGGCTGCAACCCTCAGCTGTCAGCTTTAACAAGGCTGGTTATCAAGAATAGAGGGGTCCCCATGCCATTTTTTTTAAATTATTTAAATAAATAATTAAAAAAAAACAGATTGGGGTCCCCCCATTTTTGACAGCCAACCAAGCTAAAGCAGACAGCTATTGGCTGGTATTCTCAGGCTAGTTATGGGCATGGATTTTGCCCCCAGCCAAAATATAGCAGCCCACAGCCGCTACAGAAAAGTAGCATTTATTAGATGTGCCAATTCTGGCTCTTTGACCCGCTCTCCCCACTGCCCCGTGGCAGTGGCAAGTGTGGTAATATCTGTGGGGTTGATGTCACTTTTGTATTGTCCAGTGACATCAACCCCACGAGTTAGTAATGGAGAGGAGTCTAAGATGCTTCTCCATTACAGAGGCATCTATAAGACACCTCTCCATTACTAATCCTATAGTTATATTATAAATAAAATACAAACTCCAAGAATAAAGTGTTTTATTTCAAATAAAACGCACACAGTTTTACTTTTTCATTTAAAAATAACAAACAATGTTATACTCACCTAACACCTAATCCCCAATGTCCTTGTCTCATGTAAGAAAACAAAAATTAAAAGACATCAATATTCCTCACCTGTCCGAAGTTCTGTCCCACACTGTAATCCAAGTCTGGGATAAATAGCACTGGTAAATAGTGATGAGCGAGCACTAAAATACTCAGGTGCTCGATGCTCGGGTCGAGCAAATTGGAATACTAGGGTGCTCGACCCAAGCAACGAGCCCAATGTAAGTTTATGGGAAACTCGAACATTTTTCAGGTGGCTTCCCCGGCGGTCTGCAGAGGGCCTAAAAATTGCCCAAATCGATTAGAACAGTGCTCAAATGACATGGGAACAGCATGGGGAAGACCCCTGGAAGCATTTCTGACTCCCAGGTCACTTCTGTCAACAACGTTGTAGAGGTATTACGCCACTTTTACAGACTCACAATAAATCATACCAAAGCGAAAACAAAATGGAATTTCCTGGGAAATATGTTAAGGAACATCCTTTCCAGGGTAATGACTTGTATATAAAGCAAAATAAATAACCAAAAACAAAAATGCTCCTCCACACCTTGGGCTATGTTCACACATAGCGTTTTTGATACTTTTTTTCATTTTCGCATTGCTTTCAACAGTGACAAATGCATTCACCAGGAAATGTCATTTTAAAATTTTACAACCTTATCTGGCCATGTGATGAGTGAGATATCATCAGACACATCATGTTTCATTTATGAAGGAGGGACTCTGAGAGTCACAAAGCCTATTTTTGTAGGGCCATCAGACGGCTTTACTATTCTTAAAGGGCCAGCAGTCGGCCCTCACTATTCTTAGAGAGCCATCAGCCGGCTATGTTTTATAGTTCCCATTACCAAAGAGTGGGTCTCCTATACTGTTATTGTGTATGCAGTGAGTGGCAGGGCTGCCCAAAATTTGGACGCACCCCAATACCACTTTGAAAATTTGGATGCACCACAATACCCCTTTGAAGAGACTTAGAGGAGGGCCTCCTGAAAACAATATTCCCATTATTAGGAAGTAGGTCTCCCATTGTGTTTGCCTATTCAATGAATGCAATGGTTGCCAAAAATTTGGAGGCACTCCAATGCCCCTTGGAAGAGACATGGAAGTCAGAGGGCCTCCTGAAAACAATGTTCCCATTTTTAGGAAGTGGGTCTCCCATTGTGTTTTCCTATGCAGTGAATGCAAGGGTTGCCAAAAATTTGGAGGCACTCCAATGCCCCTTGGAAAAGACGTAGGGGGCCTCATAAAAAAATATTCCCATTATTAGGAAGTGGGTCTCCCATAGTGTTGGCCTATGCAGTGAATGCAAGGGCTGCCAAAAATTGGGAGGCACTCCAATGCCCCTTGGAAGAGACGTGGAGGAGGACCTCATAAAAAAATGTTCCCATTAGAAAGGAGCAGGCCTCCAATACTTGTAATGCCCATGCGCTAAGCGTATGGGCTGACAAACATTTACCCCTGGGGGGTATACATGAACATACTGTATCAATTTTTTTTTTTCTATGGGCATCATAAACACCCTTTAAAAAAATTATGTGGGTGTTGCATCACGGACCACGGTCACCCTGGTGATATGGTGGTGGACGATGAGGAGAAGGAGGAGGACAAGAACAAATAGCCAAAATCAGGAAAAGTATACCCATGTCTGAAAAGGTGCATGGGAATACACCTCCCAAGAAAAGACACTGGATTTGAGTTTATGTTACTCTGCCATCATTCGGTGGTGTTGAGAAGTCTGGCCCAATACAGCCCTTGTTAATTTTTATAAGAGTCAACCTGTCAGCATTTTCAGTTGACAGGCGGATGCGGTTATCAGTTATAATTCCACCAGCGGCACTAAAAACCCGCTCTGATAAAACGCTGGCGGCAAGGCAGGCCAGGATCACAAAGGCATAAAGAGCCAGTTCATTCCACGTATCCAGCTTGGATGCCCAATAATTATAAGGCACAGAGAAATCACGGAGGACGTTGGTACGGTTGGCAAGGTACTCCCTCAGCATCTTCCCAAACTTTGCACTCCTTGTGATAGTACCCCAAGCCTCAGGGCCTGTGCGCTGGGAGGGGCCGAGAAAACTCTCCCAGAACTTTGACAGTGTTCCCCTGCCTCTGCTGGATTGAAGTTGTGTCTCTCTCGCCTGTAGTCCTTGGTTGTCCAATGAAGTGTGCCCTCTGCCGCCAACGTTTTCAGATGGGAATATTTTTAATAGTTCCGCAACAAGGGCTAAGAGATATAAAGTTCTCCTTGTAGCGTGGGTCTAGAAGTGTCACCAACCAGTAATGACTGTCACCCAAAATTTTGAGAACACGAGGGTCATGAGAAAGGCAGCATAACATAAACTCAGCCATGCGTGCCAGACTACTAACAGGCAAGACTTCTGTGTCCTCACCAAGATGATGACTGACGATGCTCTCCTCCTCTCTGTCCTCTGGCCATCCACGCTGAACAGACGGTATGACAGCTGTGCAAGTAGTACCGTCTATAGCGCATGAAACTAGCTCCTGTCCCTCCTCCTCCTCCTCCTCTTCCTCATTGTCACCCAATCCATGTTTCAATGAGATGAGGCTGGGCTGTGTGTAATCACCCTGTATGGTTCCTTGCTCCATCTCATCGTGCTCCGCCTGCAATGCATCCTCTTTGATTGTGAGCAGAGAGCGTTTCAGAAGACAGAGAAGTGGGATGGTGACACTAATTATGGCGTCATCGCCGTTCACCATCTTGGTGGAGTCCTCAAAGTTTTGGAGGATGGTACATATGTCTGACAACAATATCCACTCCTGAGGTCTTATGTGTGGAGTCTGAACTGAATACCGATGGCCTTGTTGATGCTGGTACTCAACAACTGCCCTCTTCTGCTCATAAATCCTTCCCAACATCTGCAGTGTAAAGTTCCAATGCGTGGGGACATCACACACCACTCTGTGAGCCGGAAGCTGCAAACGCTGCTGAAACACGGCAAGGGAGGCAGAAGCTGTAGGTGACTTTCTAAAATGGACACACAGGTGGCGTACTTTAACAAGCAGATCCGGCAGCTCCGGGTAGGATTTGAGAAACCGCTGAATCACGAGGTTAAGCACATGGGCCAGGCATGGTACGTGTGTGAGCTCGCCTCGCCTCAGAGCTGCCACCAGGTTCCGGTCATTGTCACACATGACCATGCCTGGCTGTAGGTTCCGCGGTGTCAGCCACAGATCTGTCTGCTCTTTCAGAGCTGTTCACAACTCTTCAGCATTGTGCGGTTTGTCACCTAATCATATTAGCTTCAGCACAGCCTGTTGTCGCTTAGCCAAGGCAGTGCTGCAGTGCTTCCAGCTTGTGACTGATGTGGTCATTTCGGAGATGGAGGCTGAAGAGGAGGAAGCTGAAGAGGATGAGGTGCAGGAGCTGTAGACTGTGGGGGCAACCATGATTGACCTAGGGCCCACAATCACCGGAGGACGTGTTCCGTATCAAGGTCCGACTGGGTCCCGGCTTCCACTATGTTAACCCAGTGTGCCATCAGTGAGATGTACCGTCCCTGCCCACAAGCACTTGTCCACGTATCCATGGTTAGGTGGACTTTCCCAGTAACTGCGTTGTTGAGGCCATGGCTAATGTTTTGGGACACGTGCTTGTGTAATGCGGTGACGGCACACCGGGAGAAATAGAGGCGGCTGGGGACTTAGTACCGAGGGATGGCTGACCCATCAGGTTGCGGAATGCTTCCGTCTCCACGAGCCAAAATGGCAACATTTCGAGTGCAAGCAGTTGTGAAATGTGAGAATTTAGTTGTGTGGCCTGTGGGGCGTTGGCTGCATATTTGCGCTTGCGTTCCAAAGACTGGGTTATGGACAACTGAACGCTGTGTGGGACATGGACGTGGATGTGCTTCCCGATGCTGCTACTTGAGAGTGTGCAACGACAGGAGCAGGGCAGGAGGCATCTTCGCATGCACCATGGACATGGGATTGGCTTGCATGCACGACAGCGGAAGAAGCAATCGTGCCACCCGCAGACACTGTTCCTGGACCCTGGGGTTCGGCCTACAAAGTCGGGTGCTTTGCTGCTATGTGCCTGATCATGCTGGTGGTGGCCAGGCTGGCTGTTTTGCCACCCCTGCTCATGCTGGCCTGGCAGGTGGTGCAAATGGCCTTTTTGGGGTTATCGGCAGAGTCTTTAAAAAACAACCAGACTCAGGAAGACCTAATAGTTTTACTGGCAACTTCCTTCGAGTTGGTGCTACGGGGAACGGTTGCCTTCCTTCTGTCTGCGGCCACCACACTGCTTCTTCCTGCCTGTTGGGGTGCTCTGCCTCCCTCCCCCTGTGTGCTGCTGTCCTCGCTCTGCATGTCCTCCTGCCAGGTTGGGTCAGTCACTATATCATCCACAACCTCGTCTTCCACTTCCGCACCCTGGTCCTCCTCCTGACTTTCTGGCAATTGTGTCTCATCATCGTCCACCTCTTGTGACACTTTACCATCGTCGCCTTCGTGTGATCATGGCTGCTCAAATATTTGGGCATCGCTACTTGCAATCTCCTCTTGCCCCGCTTCAAAAACCAGGGGAGGAGTCCTGAGGAGATAATTTGCATATTCCCACTGCATTTTGGGAACATTAACAGTAAGAACATGGAAGAGTCCAGGAGCCATTTGGTGAGCTGCATATCCTGCTACATGTTCACAGACTTGCCAGTGGAAAAGCCAAACTTCACATGCCAGAAATGCAAGCTTGTGTCCCTGTTGGAGGAAAAGTTGCGAAATCTAGAAGAGAGGTTAACTACCTTGAAAATCATTAAGGAAGGTGAAGAGTTCTTAGACAGAGCAGAATTATCTCTTCATGATTCAGAAAGAGAAGAAATTCGAACTGCACCTGACGAAACAGAGGAATGGAAGCATGTGACCCACAGAAGCAGGAGGATCGAGAGGCAGTCAGCACCCATACTGCTCAGGAACCAGTACCAGGCTCTCACGCAGGAGAACCATGAAGAAATACAGCAAAATAAGACTTTGCCAGCAATGAATAACCTTGTAAGCCCTCAGAATCCTCCTGGATGGAGAAAGAAGAATGTTGTGAAGAAAAAACGGAGAGTGGTGGTCATGGGGGATTCCCTGTTAAGAGGAACAGAGGCCGCTATCTGCAGACCAGACATAACCTCAAGAGAAATGTGCTGTCTTCCAGGAGCAAAAATTAAAGATGTGTCTGACAGGATATCAAGACTCTTCAGACCTACAGATCACTACCCATTCCTGCTAATACATGTGGGGACAAATGACACCGCAAGAAAGGACCTGGAAACCATATGCAGTGACTTTGAAGACTTAGGCAAGAAAGTGAAAGAATTGGGAGCGCAGGTGGTCTTCTCATCCATCCTCCCAGTGGATGGCCATGGAACAATGAGGTGGAATAAGATTCTACAGGTGAACAACTGGCTACGTCGATGGTGCCGTCAACAAGGATTTGGATTTCTGGATCACGGAATGAATTACCTATACGATGGACTACTTGCTAGAGATGGGGTGCACCTTACGAAGACTGGAAAACATGTATTTGTAAGTCGCCTTGCTACACTCATCAGAAGAGCTTTAAACTAGAACAATGTGGGAAGGGAAGCAAAAGGCCAGAAAAAGCCATACAGCTGACAAATACTATTGAGATCTCTGCTACTGGAAGTGGAAAGGAAGAACAAAGACAAAACAATTTAAATAATAAAAATATGGGAGGAAGAGAAACCAATCACAAACTAAAATGTTTTTATACAAATGCACAAAGCATGGGCAACAAACAAGGAGAATTGGAACTACTAATGCAGGAAAAGAAATATGATGTCATTGGAATCACTGAAACTTGGTGGGACGATACACATGATTGGAATAAAAGGCTAAAAGGATACAACTTATTTGCAAGAAACAGACTTGATAAACGAGGAGGAGGTGTCGCATTGTATGTTAGAAAAGCGTATATATGCACAGAGATTGAAGCTTCAGAGACTGGGAGTTCTGTGGAAACTGTTTGGGTAAGAATACAAGGAGAGAACAACGGAAAGGACACCATTGTAGGCATTTACTACAGGCCACCTGGGCAAGCTGAAGATATGGATGAACTCTTTATGTATCAAATGACCAAGTTCTGCAAAAAATATGACGGAGTGGTCATGGGAGATTTCAACTATCCAGACATTTGTTGGGAATCTCTCTCAAGTAAAACTAACAGGTCAAGCAAATTCTTATCCTCTCTTGCTGACAACTTTATCTTCCAAAAGGTAGGGGAGAAAACAAGGGGATCTGCTACTTTGGATCTAATCCTTATAAACAGGGAGGAAATGGTTGAGGAGGTAAAGGTGGCTGGGACCCTAGGAGGCAGCGATCATGCTATTATAGAATTTTGGATCACTAGAGGAGGAAGACATGTGAAGACTCAAACTTCAAGGTTAGATTTTAGAAAGGCAGATTTTAAGAGACTCAGAAAGAGAATAGGAGGGATCCAATGGCTGGATGTCCTTAAGGACAAAAATGTCCAGGAAGGATGGGAAATTTTTAAAAATGAGATTCTCAAAGCACAATCGTTAACAATCCCGAAAAGTAGGAAGAATGGGAAGCATTTAAGGAAACCAGGATGGATGAACACAGAACTTAAACACATGCTAAAAAGAAAGAAAGAAATATTTATTAAATGGAAAGAGGGAGGCATACCTAAAGAAGATTATAATGCAGTCTGCAGATCCTGTAGGGCACGTATCAGGGTAGCTAAAGCTGACAATGAATTAAGGCTTGGAAGAGATGTCAAAAGCAATAAAAAAGGATTTTGGGGGTTTGTCAAAAGTAAAAGAAAAGTCAAAGATGCTATAGGATTTTTACAGGATGAAAATGGAGAAATGGTAAGAGAGGATGTTGAGAAGGCCGAACTTTTTAATTCCTATTTTGCATCTGTTTTCTCTCAGAAAGAAAATGTAACATCAACTGATCTTCACTGTCCTTTTAAAGGAATAGAGGAATCCAAGTTATCTGTAAACAGAAAGATTGTGAGGGAATATTTAGCTAACATAAATGAGTTCAAGTCTCCAGGTCCAGATGAATTACACCCCAGAGTACTGAAGGAGATCGTAGAAGAAATTTTAGAACCACTCTCCATAGTCTTTGAAAATTCTTGGAGAACAGGAGAAGTCCCAGAAGACTGGAGAAGAGCAAATGTTGTTCATATCTTCAAAAAGGGGAAGAAGGTGGACCCAGGGAACTATAGGCCGGTGAGTCTGACTTCTATACCAGGAAAGATCTTTGAACAAATTATTAAACAACATGTATGTAAGTACATGGATAAGAATGAAGTGATTAACCAGAGTCAGCATGGGTTTGTAACTAACAAGTCATGTCAGACTAACTTAATTTCTTTCTATGACAGAATCACTGACTGGGTGGATCAGGGAAATGCTGTAGATATAGTATATCTTGACTTCAGCAAAGCATTTGACAAAGTATCTCACACCATCCTTATTGAAAAAATGACCAAGTATGCAATGGACCAGGCAACTGTTAGGTGGATTCATAACTGGCTTAGTGATCGGACTCAAAGGGTGGTTGTAAATGGCTTCACATCCAGCTGGATGAATGTCTCAAGTGGGGTACCACAGGGCTCCGTCCTGGGACCTGTATTGTTCAACATCTTTATCAATGATTTAGATGAAGGAATTGAGGGTAAACTGATTAAATTTGCTGATGACACAAAGCTAGGAGGGATAGCTAATACTAGAGAAGAGAGAGAGAGGATTCAAAAAGACCTAAATAAACTGGAGCAGTGGGCAGCAACCAACAGAATGGTTTTTAACAGGGAAAAATGCAAAGTACTACATCTGGGCAATAAAAATGAAAAAAGCATATACAGAATGGGAGGAATAGAGCTAAGCAACAGTACATGTGAAAAAGACTTAGGTATACTAATAGATCATAGACTGAACATGAGTCAACAGTGTGATGCAGCAGCAAAAAAGGCAAATACAATTCTGGGATGTATTAACAGAAGCATACAGTCTAGATCACGTGAAGTCATTATCGGTCTTTACTCCTCTTTGGTCAGACCTCATCTGGAATACTGTGTACAGTTTTGGGCACCACATTTTAAAAAAGACATAGACAAACTGGAGCAAGTTCAGAGAAGAGCGACCAGAATGGTGACAGGTCTGCAAACCATGTCCTATGAGGAACGGTTGCAGGATTTGGGAATGTTTAGCTTGCAAAAAAGAAGACTGAGAGGAGACTTAATAGCTGTCTACAAATATGTCAAGGGCTGTCACATTGTAGAAGGATCATCTTTATTCTCATTTGCACAAGGAAAGACTAGAAGCAATGGGATGAAACTAAATGGGAGGAGACACAGATTAGATATTAGAAAAAACTTTTGACAGTTAGGGTGATTAATGAGTGGAACAGGCTGCCACGAGAGGTGGTGAGTTCCCCTTCAATGGACGTCTTCAAACAGAGGCTGGACAGACATCTGTCTGAGATGATTTAGTGAATCCTGCTTTGAGCAGGGGGTTGGACCAGATGACCCAGGAGGTCCTTTCCAACTCTACCATTCTATGATTCTATGATTCTATGATTCTAAGTGGACCCGGCGATATGCCCGAATCTATAAATGGAAAAGTGAACAGCTCTTCAGAGTGTCCAAGTGTGGTATCAGTTGTCTCTGGGGACTCGGCATGGTGGGAGGAAGGAGGATCAGGGTGAGGAATATACGGTCCAGACTCACGGCTACTGAGACTTGACCATGCGGAAGACAGGGTGGTGGTGGTGGCTAAGTGACTGGAAGCATTATCCGCTCTCCAACCAACAACCTTTTGACACTGCTCTGGGTTCCATAGCGGTGTGATGCGGTCCTCTAGGAATTGGGACAGGAAGGTCTGGCGAGAAGATATGGGTGTTTATTGTTGCACAATTTCAGCTTGCTCACGGCCTTGTCCTCGGCCTCTGCATGCACCATCACCATCACGTCCAGTTCCCCGTCCCTTGCCACATGCCTTGTCCATTTTAAATGGAGGACAGTATCTTCCACGCTCACAACAAATGACTGAGTTTGGAGCGAACTTATATGTGAGCCGTGTGACCGAGAAAACAGAGTTTTAAATACCTGGCCTGTCGGTAGCTAGTTTGAACAGCAAACTGGTGTGAATTGCTTCACTGACACACTGAAAGAAATTTTTAATGGAGGCCAGAAATGGCAATCTTTTCTGACAACGTATATGTGATCCGTGTGACGGAGAAAACTGAGTTTTAAATACCTGGCCTGTAGGTAAGTAGTTTGAACAGCAAACCGGTGTCAAAAACTTCGCTGACACAGTGAAAAAAAATTGGAATGGAGGTCTAAAATGGCAATATTTTCTGAAAACGTATATGTGATCCATGTGACGGAGAAAACACAGCTGTAAATAGCTGGATTTCTAGCTCTGTAAAATGTAAAGGACCTGGCTGTATTCTGCAGTGCCAACAATCAAATGGCGCAGAAAAACAGTGTTCTCTGGATTGTTTTTTAAGCAAGTAATGACGATTAAGATCCAAAAAAAAGTATTCCTGGCCCTTGAGACCTGGGCCTTTGTATAGAAATATCTAACAGCAACAGAAGGTAGAATTGGAATGGAGCCTCTTGTGCTATATGCACTGCAGTCTGCTATACACACTGCCTACCTATATACCCTGTATGCCTGATATCTTTGCAGATGGATTAGTCCTCAGAAGGACTGTTTGTTAAGATGGATATGTGTAATGTACGTTTTTTTTCCCTACACTACCTAATACACAAGCAAATCTCTCCCTAATGCAGCAGCACCTCTCCCTACTCTGCCTGATTCCGGAGTGACTGCGATGAGCACAGCGGCGCCAGGTCTGATATAGACCTGATGACGCTGTGCGGCCAGCCAATCACTGTAATGCCATAACTACCATGGCTGTGGCATTACAATGAGTGGCAGGCAATCCCTGCAGGTTGATTGGCCCTCTAAAGAGCGCCAAACATGCAGGGAGGGGACCCGAGCATCTGCCCGAGCATCTCGCAAGTACTCGGCGAGCTCCGAGCATCTCGAGTACTGAGATGCTCGGGCGAGTACCGAGTATTTGTGAGTATGCTCGCTCATCACTACTGGTCAACACAAAAAAATCATCAGCAAAGGTAATATGTCTGTTTTATGGAGTTTGATGAGCTGATTCCAAAAATATGCTTAGTTTTGCGCTATCATATAAAGTTCTGATATAGAAGCATGTTTGTTATTACGTTATTTCTATATTTTCAATGTATGTGGTTTTTCTATGTTTTTCCCATTTCTTTGCTTGTTGTACTTAATTGTGTATTTTCTTACAGGGACAACATCAGTTTAGTGAGTTTTATGGGAAGGAGTATTGACAGTGCAGTCAGCCAATGACTGTTTCTTAATTGTCACAATTTCTGCTTAATGTAGAAAAACCCCATATTTTGCTGTACAGTACTGCTTAGTCACACGGCGAGACTCGGGAGGGATGAAGAGCTTTTGGCCTCCTGAAGCACAGATTTTCCTAGAATAGTATGCAAACTACATATACAGAGACCCCTAATAGCTAGAAGAGCATAATCCCCCCTCAAGTGAATCCATTTTGGAAATTATACCCCTTTGGGATCTACAGGTTTGGTGAGGATTTTAACTACATGGGTGTTTTCCAGAAACAAGCAGCAGTGGATGTTGCTGAGTGAAAATTTCAAACTGCCGTGGTAGTGACTAGTACATTGTTATGCCCAGTATGTTGAAGTGACTAGTACGTCATGCCCAGCTCATGCTTCAGGAGACAAACACCCGTAAATTAGGTGGGCTCTCATCGCTACAGAAAAGCCAAATGTGGATGCTAACTGTGATTTAGGCATGTTGTGGGGCTCAGAAGAGAGGTGGGCATTTGGATTTGGGAGCACAGAAGTTGCTGAATCTCTTTTGGTGTGCAAGGGCCATTTAGCGTTTCCAGAGTCTTTTTTGCTACTAGTAATATGGAAGCCTCCTATATTTCCATTTACTGGTGATTGACCTAAGTGGGGACTTGCATTTTTTGTGGATTGAGTCAAAGCTTTTATTGTAATCCAATATGTTATGTAAAATGTTCCCATTTATCCTGTGCCCGACGCTGAGCACTGATATTGAGGTTTCCATTTAAATCTCTGAGTGATGTAATTCAGATGAAACTCTTGAGGTATCCATTCACTATAATAAGGCAGCAGAGTTACTCTGGACTCCGTCTGGCCTCTGTTTAGTGGTGCCCTTTTTTTCAGCGATTCACAAAGCTGTGGCCGACGACACTTCTATGTATGCCTAATAAAAAGATGGACACCGTGGGATCACAAAACAGACGGTGTCCACGGTGCCTCCATCTGCCTCATTAAAGGAAATTGTCCTTCCGTCTGAAGCACATATTTCAGAGATTTACATGGAAACCCCGATGTAAGTGCTCAGCGTAGGCGCAGGCTACATGTGAGCCGAGCCTCACTGTAATCTTTGGGAGGCAGAATGAACAAATCAGCAGGAGAATTGAATTTATTTAATTTTTAGGCCATTCCTCTTGTGGTATAAGTGATTAGACGACTTTATTCTTTGGGTCGGTGCGATTACAGCGATACCAGATTTATAGTGGGTTTTTATGTTTGGCTGCTGTCACACACTAAAAGACTTTTTTTTTTAAAAAAATAGTTTTTGCATCGCCATATTTTGAGAACTATAATTTTTCCATATTTCAGCTGACAGTCATGTAAAGACTTGTATTTTGTGGTACGAATTGACCTTTTTATTGGTACCATTTTAAGGCACCTGACATTTTTTGATTGATTTCTATTCCGATTTTTGGGAGGCAGAATAAAAAAAAACAAGAATTCAGGAATTGTTTTTTTTTTATGCTGTTTCGCGTATGGTGAAATTAATAAGGCAGCTTAATTTTCTGGGTCAGTACGATTACAGCGATACCACATTTATTTAATTTTTTTTTGTGTTGGCACTTTTACACAGTAAAAACTATTTTATAGAAAAAATAATTATTTTTGCATCACTTTATTGGGAGAGCTATAACTTTTTTATATTTTGGCTGATGGAGTTGTATGACAGCTTATTTTTTGCGGTACAAGATGATGTTTTCAGCAGTACCATTTTTATTTACATTCGTATCTTTAATCTCGTTTTATTCCACTTTTTGTTTGGCGGTATGATAATAAAGCATCTTTTTTACCATGTTCACTGACGGTGTTAACTAGTGGGACAGTTTTATAAGTCATGTAGTTCCGAACGTGGCAATACCAAATATGTGTGCTTTAATTGTTTATTTTTTTATTTTTTCATAATAATATTTATTTACTAGCTAAACCCGGCCACACGTTGTTGTGGCTCAGTCTGGTCAAATGGAAAAGAAAGAAAAGAGAAAGCACGTGTTTCTAAAAAATTTAATTTCACAATGCTTGTGGGTATAGTGTGCATACCAGGATTGGGGGTGAGGGTACCACAAATACCAGGATTGGGGTATGAGGGGTACCACACATACCAGGATTGGGGGATGAGGGGTACCATGCATACCAGGATTGGGGGATGAGGGGTACCATGCATACCAGGATTGGTGGATGAGGGGTACCATGCATACCAGGATTGGGGGATGAGGGGGCCACATATACAAGGATTGGGGGATGAGGGGGCCACATATACCAAGATTGGGGGATGAGGGTACCATACATACCAGGATTGAGGGATGAGGGGGCCACAGATACCAGGATTGGGGGGATGAGGGACCATGCATACCAGGAATGGGGGATGAGAGGACCATGCATACCAGGATTGGGGGGTGAGGGTGTGGAGGTTTCACCAATTTAAGATACATTAGGTAACTGCTCTCCTCTAAATTAAAGATGTCCGAGTGCATGCAGAGAAGCTAATTAACCAAATCTGCTAATCTGGTTGAAAAACTTCACTCATAGACTGAACAATGCAAAATGGCATACTTTATTACGTAGATATAGTATTCTACTTCTAGGTGGGATTAGTAAAATTCATTGCTTTTTCTGATAACTTGGCACACTGCAATTTGCTCATCCATGTATCTCTTAGTCTCAGTAACGCCTTAGGAATTCTGATGGAAGGGGTGAGTTCGTCTCTTACAGCCATCTTTGCCAACTCGACATGAATCTCTCTGTTATCAGCCATGCACATGCATACGTCATTCTCATGAAATCATTTAGTTGTTCATGTCTACAATAAGAATAGGAACTGTTAGTTATATATTCATTAACTATTGACATAATCCATGTGCATATACACATTTGCATACATACATACACATAGATTATTCCATCATCTCTATATTAATTCACACTGATTAGGTAATCTATTAAAAGAAACTAATTCATTTTCTATAATATATATATTTTACCTTGACAAGGGGACCATGCATACTAGGATTGAGGGATGAGGGGACCATGCATACTAGGAATGGGGGATGATGGGACCATGCATATCAGGATTGAGGGATGAGGGGTACCATGCATACCAGGATTGGGGAATGAGGGGTACCATACATACCAGGATTGGGGGATGAGGGGTACCATGCATACCAGGATTGGGGATGAGGAGTGCCATTCATACCAGGATTGGGGATGAGGGGTGCCATGTATACCAGGATTGGGTGAAGAGGGGTGCCATGCATACCAGGATTGAGGGGTACCATGCATACCAGGATTGGGGGATGAGGGAGCCATGCATACCAGGATGAGGGGTGCCATGCATACCAGAATTGGGGATGAGGGGTGCCATGCATATCAGGATTGGGGATGAGGGGTGCCATGCATACTAGGATTGGGGATGAGGGGTGCCATGCATACCAGAATTGGGGGTGAAGGGTGGCATGCATACAGGATTGGGGGTGAGGGGTGCCATGCATACCAGTATTGGAGGTGAGGGGTGCCATGCATACCAGTATTGGAGGTGAGGGGTGCCATGCATACCAGGATAGGGATGAGGCATGCCATGCAAACCAGGATTGGGGAATAGAGGTGCCATGTATACCAGGATTGGGTGAAGAGGGGTGCCATGAATACCAGGATTGAGAGGTGAGGGGTACCATGCATACCAGGATTGAGGGGTGAGGTGTGCCATGCATACCAGAATTGGGGGATGAGGGGTACCATGCATACCAGGATTGGGGATGAGGGGTGCCATGCATACCAGGATAGGGATGAGGCATGCCATGCATACCAGGATTGGGGATGAGGGGTGCCATGTATACCAGGTTTGGGTGAAGAGGGGTGCTATGCATACCAGGATTGAGAGGTGAGGGGTACCATGCATACCAGGATAGGGATCAGGGGGGCCATGCATACCAGCATAAGGGGTACCATGCATACCAGGATAGGGATCTGGGGGGCCATGCATACCAGGATTCGGATGAGGGGCCATGCATACCAGGATAGGGATGAGGGGTACAGTGTATACCAGGAGAGGGATGAGGGGTACCATGCATACCAGGATGAGGGATGAGGGAGCCATGAATACCAGGATGAGGGGTGCCATGCTTGCCAGAATTGGGGATGAGTGGTGCCATGCATATCAGGATTAGGGATGAGGGGTGCCATGCATACCAGGATTGGGGATGAGGGGTGCCATGCATACCAGAATTGGGGGTGAGGGGTGCCATGCATACAGGATTGGGGGTGAGGGGTGCCATGCATACCAGTATTGGAGGTGAGGGGTGCCATGCATACCAGGATTGGACGTGAGGGGTGCCATGCATACCAGGATAGGGATGAGGCATGCCATGTATACCAGGATTGGGGAATGAGGGGTACCATACATACCAGGATTGGGGGATGAGGGGTACCATGCATACCAGGATTGGGGGATGAGGAGTGTCATGCATACCAGGATTGAGGGGTGAGGGGTACCATGCATACCAGGATTGGGGGATGAGGGGTAACACGCATTCCAGGATAGGGATCTGGGGGGCCATGCATACCAGGACTCGGATGAGGGGCCATGCATACCAGGATAGGGATGAGGGGTACCATGTATACCAGGATAGGGATGAGGGGTACCATGCATACCAGGATGAGGGATGAGGGAGCCATGAATACCAGGATGAGGGGTGCCATACATGCCAGAATTGGGGATGAGGGGTGCCATGCATACCAGGATTGGGGATGAGGGGTGCCATGCATACGAGGATTGGGGCTGAGTGGTGCCATGCATACCAGTATTGGAGGTGAGGGGTGCCATGCATACCAGGATTGGAGGTGAGGTGTGCCATGCATACCAGGATAGGGATGAGGGGTGCCATGCTTTCCAGGATTAGTGGTGAGAGGTGCCATGCATACCAGGATTGGAGGTGAGGGGTGCCATGCATACCAGGATAGGGATGAGGGGTGCCATGCGTACCAGGATTGAGGGTGAGGGGTGCCATGCGTACCAGGATGGAGGGTGAGGGCTGTCATGCGTACCAGGATTGAGGGTGAGGGGTGCCATGCATACCAGAATTGGGGGTGAGGGGTGCCATGCATACCAGGATAGGGATGAGAGCAGCACATAACAGGATGGGGGAGCACAAATACCAGGATGGGGGCAGCACAAATACCAATAAAAATGCTTGCCACCCGGGCGTACAATGGGCTCAATAGCTAGTATATATTTATATATCAGATGGGGCAATGCTGGGGCTGTTGATAGCTGTGCCCATCAGGCAGGCATGGTAGCAGCTTGTACTCTGTGACCCCTGCAGGCCTGTACTCTGCACAGGTCACTAAAGAGGTTGGTACTTGCTGTCAGGTGTCACAATGTAGCCGGTCATGTCAGGGATTGCTAGTAATGCAATTCCCTAGTACAGAGGGAATGTGACAGGAAGGGGCACAGAGATGAAGGCAGGCGGTGGCAGAGGAGGAAGGGGTGACATGTCCCAGACCGGTACCGGCCAGATCACAGCGCCACTCCAGCCGGTGGTGCAGTGGGATTTGCACTTGCTCGCTATCTGCTCACTGCTGCGAGGCTCGGGCCCAGCCGTGGCCTGCTTCTCTCTGTGCAGCCTCCCTCTCTCCTTCCCTCCCTCCCCTGCTTGTTGTTGCTCAGTCAGAAATAAGACTCACCTGCCGGAGAAGAAGAAGCCGCAGCAACGGCGGTGTTGGAGAGCAGAGGTGGTCGCGTCTCAGATGGTGGTGGTGATGAGCAGCAGTGTCATCATTCCCTTTCCCCCCAACCCCTGGGGAAAATGAAAGGAGCAGCGCAAAAGCAGCGGCTGGGGCAAATGAAGGAGAGGGAGAAGGGTTTATGAATGAGATGTCACTTAGGATGGGAGAATGCCGGGGGACCGGGGAGAGTCAGCCTTGGACTGAGCTCGTAACACCCCTCTCTCTCTGTTGCTTTTACGTCCAACAGCTGGTATATAAAAACATAGTAGGTATATAAAAACGTGTGTATTCGAATGCAACGTTGTGTCAAAATTTCAAAGCAATCGGTGAAGAACTTTTGGAGATTTAAGATTTTGAACAAATGAACATTTACATTTTTATTTATATAGATGGGTACAATATATATATATATATATATACACAGTATATATACAGTACAGACCAAAAGTTTGGACACACCTTCTCATTTAAAGATTTTTCTGTATTTTCATGACTATGAAAATTGTACATTCACACTGAAGGCATCAAAACTATGAATTAACACATGTGGAATTATATACTTAACAAAAAAGTGTGAAACAACTGAAAATATGTCTTATATTCTAGGTTCTTCAAAGTAGCCACCTTTTGCTTTGATGACTGCTTTGCACACTCTTGGCATTCTCTTGATGAGCTTCAAGAGGTAGTCACCGGAAACGGTTTTCACTTCACAGGTGTGCCCTGTCAGGTTAAATAAGTGGGATTTCTTGCCTTATAAATGGGGTTGGGACCATCAGTTGTGTTGTGCAGAAGTCAGGTGGATACACAGCTGATAGTCCTACTGAATAGACTGTTAGAATTTGTATTATGGCAAGAAAAAAGCAGCTAAGTAAAGAAAAACGAGTGGCCATCATTACTTTAAGAAATGAAGGTCAGTCAGTGCGAAAAATTGGGAAAACTTTGAAAGTGTCCCCAAGTGCAGTTGCAAAAACCATCAAGCGCTACAAAGAAACTGGCTCACATGAGGACTGCCCCAGGAAAGGAAGACCAAGAGTCACCTCTGCTTCTAAGGATAAGTTTATCTGAGTCACCAGCCTCAGAAATCGCAGGTTAACAGCAGCTCAGATTAGAGACCAGGTCTATGACACACAGAGTTCTAGCAGCAGACACATATCTACAACAACTCTTAAGAGGAGACTTTGTGCAGCAGGTCTTCATGCTAGGAAACCACTGCTAAGGACAGGCAACAAGCAGAAGAGACTTGTGTGGGCTAAAGAACACAAGGAATGGACATTAGACCAGTGGAAATCTGTGCTTTAGTCTGATGAGTCCAAATTTGAGATCTTTGGTTCCAACCACCGCGTCTTTGTGCGACGCAGAAAAGGTGAACGGATGGACTCTACATGCCTGGCTCCCACCGTGAAGCATGGAGGAGGAGGTGTGATGGTGTGGGGGTGCTTTGCTGGTGACACTGTTGGGGATTTATTCAAAATTGATGGCATACTGAACCAGCATGGCTACCACAACATCTTGCAGCGGCATGCTATTCCATCCGGTTTGCGTTTAGTTGGACCATCATTTATTTTTCAACAGGACAATGACCCCAAACACACCTCCAGGCTGTGTAAGGGCTATTTGACCAAAAAGGAGAGTGATGGGGTGCTACGCCAGATGACCTCGCCTCCATAGTCACCAGACCTGAACCCAATCGAGATGGTTTGGGGAGAGCTGGACCGCACAGTGAAGGCAAAAGGGCCAACAAGTGCTAAGCATCTCTGGGAACTCCTTCAAGATTGTTGGAAGACCATTTCCGGTGACTACCTCTAGAAGCTCATCAAGAGAATGCCAAGAGTGTGCAAAGCAGTCATCAAAGCAAAAGGTGGCTACTTTGAAGAACCCAGAATATAAGACATATTTTCAGTTGTTTCACACTTTTTTGTTAAGTATATAATTCCACATGTGTTAATTCATAGTTTTGATGCCTTCAGTGTGAATGTACAATTTTCATAGTCATGAAAATACAGAAAAATCTTTAAATGAGAAGGTGTGTCCAAACTTTTGGTCTGTACTGTATATATATATATATATATATTATTATTATTATTTAGTGATTTTTAAAATATATATTTACAACTATTTTTTACTTTTTTACTTTGTCCCACTACGGGACTTTCACTTTCTGCAGTCTGATTGCTTTTAGAAGGCATAGCAGTGCAAAATCACTGCTATGCCTTAGAGCTGTCATCCCTGCAGACACAAGTTAGTTAGATCATTTACTGTGCATGATTTAACTACCTTGCTAGTGCCTGGTGACCCAGATGTCATAATGACGACATCAGGTCACCATGGCAATGACCAGGACCAGCGATAATGTTGCAGGGTCTCCAATACAAGAGCAGAGGGGCTTATGTCCCTCTGCCTGCTCGCTAAATGCTGTGATAGCAATGATCACAGCACTTAGGAGGTAAAGTTCTGGGCGCTCACAGAGAGCCGGGTGTCAGCTGTCAGAATTAGGTGGAAATAAGATTATTTCTAATTACCTTGTGCTGTCCTTCTTGCCTGTGAGCTGTGCTGTCACTGGCCGCTCACAGGTATCACATGACCACCGGCTGCAGCCGGCTGTTGCTTCCGCTGATGTTACGTCAAATGAGGCGTGACTCGGTGACGCGATCCCCATGGTGGATGCTGGGCTGTAGGCGGGGTTTCCCCGTGCGTGACAGGCCAGCATCCTAGCAACCACCGTGTGCTTTTGCTCTCCTGCATTCATTGATGAAGCGCAAAGTGAATGCTGAGCTGTGATGTGGGGGGAACCCCCCCCCATAGCCCGTCACTCACCGGGGAGCACAGTACTGAGTCATGCCCAGCTGCAGCCGGAACTTGACGTGACAACAGCGAATGTCAGAGCCGGCTGCAGCCAGGGGTCACGTTACCAGTGATTGTGCGGCTCACAGGCAAGAAGGACAGCACAAGGTAATTAGAAATAATCTTATTTCCACCATAAAAATACATTGGGGGCATTATCCATAGTAGTGGACAACCCCTTTAAACAAGAACCAGGATGCGGATATCTTCTCTACAGGTATCCATTCAATCATTATAAAAGCGCCATTATGACCATGCCTTTATTTTAACAGTAATTATTGCAATGACAATTTTTAAATATAGGAGTCATTGTGTCATACAGCAAGTGCAGGCACAAAATTGAGAGTAGCAACAGGATGAGGAGTTTTTATAGGTTGGGAATAGGTGATGATGGTGCCAGGAAAGTGAGAAGTCAAATATGTCTTGTAACCTCTGCGATGCAAGTTATAGAATAAGTCATGGCAGTCTGGATCAGATGAAAAAAATAGGAAAAGTAAACAATCCCACTCAAATAGAACTGTAAGTCACTATATATAACTACTCTGATCAGTCATAACGACTAAATTACGGAACTAGTATCTACTGCTATAAGGTAACTTTATGGTGGTAATATTAGTTTATTTTATAGAGGTTGTTTTAATTTAGTAACATCTTGATGGTGCTTTTTAGACATTATGGAGTGACCGGTGTATAGTGAAGTTATTGCTAATATTGATCTTTTTACAGTATTATTTTATTCTGTAACAGTATGGTAATATTATTTCTTTGCTGTGTAGTGATCATATTAGTGGTCTTTATGTAATGGTATTTTTTCATCCTTATGAAGTGGCAATTTTAGTAATATTGGTCTTTGTATAATGTGTACGTGAAGAGTAAGAAGATGGACTGTCTTGCTTTCCCCGTACCCCCCGTCTGCCACCAGCATGTCCAGTATTGTGGAATAAAGGACTGCTGTTCTTACTCTTCACATATGCATTATCTAATATATAAAGCTGAATGTGTGTGTGTTTGTGTATGTACTGTATGTATGTGTGTATGTCCGGGAATGGCATCTGCACCGTCGCAGCTACAGCCACAAAATTTTGCACAGTCACACGTCTGGACCCCGAGAGCGTCATAGGCTATGTTGTGAGGTGAAATTTTAACCCTGCGCGTTCCAATTCACCAAACAATTTTGACCCTATCTACATAATGGAGAAAAAGTGAAAGGAAAAGTGTTGGAGGCACATTGACAGCTGCCACATGTAAACAAGGGAGAATTAAAGAATGAGAGCGATGGCGCCAAAGAGTATACACCGTACAGTTGCTAAGGTGGGGCCCCGACATGGGATACTCATACTCACCACACACGGGGATATGAACACACACACAAAATGCACCACACACTACCACGTGCTTGAACACATATACCACCCTCAGCACACACAAAACTCATCTCACAAAGATTTATCAGGCTGCCAATAGCAACCAATCACAGCTCAGCTTCTATTTTGCTACAGTTAATTAATCTGAGCTGTGATTGGTTAATATAGGCAACAAAGGACATTCTCAGTATAACAAAGCTTGTGTAAGGTAATAAGATGTCAGTTAGGGTGTGTTGGTGGAAAGGCTGATGTCAGTCACATTACTTCTATGTGAGAGGATATAGAAACTGCCAGTTACAGACTATTTTAACCACAATAATGCCTCATAAGAAAAGGAATTTCATGGTATGAATGTCAGCTGATGCGAAAAGAAAAGCTGCATTATTGGCCAATGAAAAATGTGAAGACTGAGAAACAAGGCTGACACACATGAGAACAGTAGCTGCTTCCTCAAGAGCCAATGAACTTTCTGAGCAGAGGGAAGCGAGGCTTGCAGACAGGAAAACAAGAGCTGCTTCCTCAAGAGCCAATGAACTTTCTGAGGAGAGGGAAGTGAGGCTTGCAGACAGGAAAACAAGAGCTGCTTCCTCAAGGGCCAATGAACTTTCTGAGGAGAGGAAAGCGAGGCTTGCAGACAAGAGAACAAGAACTGCTTCCTCAAGAGCCAATGAACTTTCTGAGGAGAGGGAAGTGAGGCTTGCAGAAAAGAGAAGAAGCGCTGCTTCCTCAAGGGCCAATGAACTTTTTGAGGAGAGGGAAGCGAGGCTTGCAGACATGAAAACAAGAGCTGCTTCCTCAAGGGCCAATGAACTTTTGGAGGAGAGGGAAGCGAGGCTTGCAGACATGAAAACAAGAGCTGCTTCCTCACGAGCCAATGAACTTTCTGAGGAGAGGGAAGCGAGGCTTGCAGACATGAAAACAAGAGCTGCTTCCTCAAGGGCCAATGAACTTTCTGAGGAGAGGGAAGCGAGGCTTGCAGACAAGAGAACAAGAACTGCTTCCTCAAGAGCCAATGAACTTCCTGAGAAGAGGGAAGCGAGTCTTGCAGATGAGAGAAGAAGAGCTGCTTCCTCAAGGGCCAATGAGTCATCTCAGCAGAGAGAAGGCCGATTTGCCACTAAGAGAATCGCTACTTCTTCCACCAGGGTGCAGGAAATGGTTGGAGATTTGAAACATGCTGCCTTTTGTTACCAGTCATATAGAAAAGTAACCTGGCACTCAGAAGACTCTTGGGTTCTTTTATAATTTTTAATAAAGTAGTGCAAAAAATAAAGAACAGACGTTTCGGTCACATTAGACCTTCATCGGTGTACTACAAAAAGTGAAAAATGTCAGTGAGTAACATATAGAAGATTATAAATAATACAACCAAAATATACATGGTCAATTTCAACATAATACATCATGAGAAATGCATATATGCAGTACAACAGGGGGAAATGGGATGGGATGGGAAGGGGAAGAGGATCAGGACTGAGTAGGGAACAATGGTAGATCCTGAAGAATTTTAAAGGAACCTACAAATATGTGGAAGTGGGGGTATTTAAGCAGTAGCCTATAAGGTTCTGTTTGCTGTGGGGATAAAATATAGGCAAAAGTGTCATAAAAATGGACTCTAATGGTAAAAGAAAAGACCATCACTGAAAAAAAGTTACCTGTAGATGTCTGCTAGCCGGACACAGTGTCCACCGTTTGTTAGGAGGTATGGTGGAGGACTGAAGACCTACTACCTCTTAAATGTGCAGTGGAGGGGGTTAAAGGTCGCTCACCGAGCCAATCATTGGTGGCAGTGGGGTTTTAGCACGCATTTAGAGTATGGAGTAGGACCTAGAAAGCGGAAGTAGCGTCATATGACGCTCTGAAGGTCCTGAAATGAGAAAACCCGGTCACGTGACCGGAAGTGACGCGCGAGTGCGTTCCACAATGTATTATATGCGTTCCATTGCGTGTGGGGAGCGCTGGAGCCAGAATGACAGCGTGGAGGAACGTTAGGGAAGCAGGATAGGAGTCCAGGAGGGTTAGGGATCAGGAGGGAGGAACATCACTTAGGATTGGATCTAGGAGAAATGAAAAAATACATCTTAGAACAGAATCGATGTAATTAGCAAGGCATCACATATCTTCGAACATCAGAGGGTTCAAGTTATATTAAAAGGGTATCACATATAGACAAATATGGTCATGTTATCCAAATTAATAGTCCCAATTATAAAGGATAAAAGATAATGGTCCCTATAGAGTACCATGATGAAATACCTGTGCAAGTTAACATAAATTATATGTGTTAATGAATAAGAATGTCACAACTAGGGATACATTAAGTGAAAGAGCTGATGTCATATTCTTTATTGAGTCCTTTGGGGGATAATGATTGTAGCTCGTGGATCCAAAATGACTCCCTGTGTTTTTGTAAACGAATGCGGTCCCCTTCGCGTCTGGGAGGGGGGACATGTTCGATCACCTGAAATTTTAGTTGTGACACTAGATGACCGGATGCCACAAAATGTGAGGGAACCGGTAAGAGTAGGTTTTTGCAACGTATTGTGGATTTGTGCTTCGAGATTCTATCCTTGATGCACTGAGTTGTCTCGCCAACATAAATGATGGTGGTATCAAGGGAGTGAATGGATTCTTTGCTAGAAGATATGGTGAAGCCAAGACCATCCCAAGATGAGTTCAGAGTCTCAAAGAATTGTGTCAAGGTTTCCATGGGCCCTGTCCAAATGCAGAAAATATCGTCTATGTAGCGCTTCCATACCCTAGAGTAGGTCTTAAACAGTGGGTTTGTGTATACTACCTCCTCCTCAAATGTTGACATGAAGCAGTTAGTGTACGGAGGAGATACATTAGATCCCATCGCGGTACCCTGTTTCTGTAAATAGAAGGTATCTTGGAAGCTCTTTCACTTAATGTATCCCTAGTTGTGACATTCTTGTTCATTAACACATATAATTTATGTTAACTTGCACAGGTATTTCATCATGGTACTCTATAGGGACCATTATCTTTTATCGTTTATTATTGGGACTATTAATTTGGATAACATGACCATATTTGTCTATATGTCATACCCTTTTAATATAACTTGAACCCTCTGATGTTCTAAGATATGTGATGCCTTGCTGATTACATCTATTCTGTTCTAAGATGTATTTTTTCATGTCTCCTAGATCCAATCCTAAGTGGTGTTCCTCCCTCCTGATCCCTAACCCTCCTGGACTCCTATCCTGCTTCCCTAATGTTCCTCCACCCTGTCATTCTGGCTCCAGCGCTCCCCACACGCAGTGGAACGCATACAATACATTGTGGAACGCACTCTCACGTCACTTCCAGTCACGTGACCGGGTTTTCTCATTTCAGGACCTTCAGTGCGTCATATGACGCTACCTCCACTTTCTAGGTCCTACTCCATTCTCTAAATGCACGCTAAAACCCCACTGCCACCAATGATTGGCTCGGTGAGCGACCTTTAACCCCCTCCACTGCACATTTAAGAGGTAGTAGGTCTTCAGTCCTCCACCATACCTCCTGACAAATGGTGGACACCGTGTCCGGCTAGCAGACATCTACAGGTAACTTTTTTCAGTGATGGTCTTTTCTTTTACCATTAGAGTCCATTTTTATGACACTTTCGCCTATATTTTATCCCCACAGCATACAGAACCTTATAGGCTACTGCTTAAATACCCCCACTTCCACATATTGGTAGGTTCCTTTAAAATTCTTCAGGATTTACCATTGTTCCCTACTCAGCCCTGATCCTCTTCCCCTTCCCATCCCATCCCATTTCCCCCTGTTGTACTGCATATATGCATTTCCCATGACGTATTATGTTGAAATTGACCATGTATATTTTGGTTGTATTATTTATAATCTTCTATATGTTACTCACTGTCATTTTTCACTTTTTGTAGTTCACCGATGAAGGTCTAATGTGACCGAAACGTCTGTTGTTTATTTTCTGCACTACTTTATTAAAAATTATAAAAGAACCCAAGAGTCTTCTGAGTGCCAGGTTACTTTTCTATATGATTACGGGCTTGTAACCCTACCTGGGCACCACCATTACTCCAGGAGTGCGGTAGTTTTATTAATATAAATACCTGGTTCTATATACCAGCAACCTGGGGTGTCATGACAACGAATACCTTCTTCTACAACGCCGAGGAAACTTCCAATATTATCGCCAAATTGAATCTACCATGTGAGTTCCTGAAAATACCGCCGAAGGAGACGAGAGGTAGAGATTGGGAAAAGGAGTTGCGCCACTGTATTAATCTTGAACTACATTGTGTCACACTCTCGGAACACGTTCGAGTCCAACGTATTCCAATGGGACTTAGAGTCCCATTACGTCCCACACTCTTCAGTAACCAAGAGGACTATTGTTTAAAGTTCGAACGTATTTTGAACAAATGCTCGTTTGATCTTATGACTCTAACGATTGAATTCTTACAGAAGGAAATTATTGCTTCCAAAGAACAGATCTCCAGCATTGAAACTCAATTAGCATCCACGATTTCCACAGAAGAATTGAACTCTCTAAAGACCAAGGTTAACCAGAACCTGGAAGAACACCGACGGGATACAGAAAACAGGAAGAGACTGAAATTCATTCGCGACGTAGAGGGCTACCAAAAGGATCGAGTCTACAAATGGCGCGACTTCTCCAGCACAAGACGTGGTCTGGGACAACCGGGCCACTCCTCAACCGACCTATCCTCCTCTGGCTCAGAATTAGACAGACCAGATCACCCATCCACCTCTACTCATTTTTTAGGTTTTCGGAAGAAATACAACCGAAGAAGAGGAGGACGAGGAGAGGCGGCACCAACAGGAGGAGACAGAAATTTCATCAGGGTCACATGCTCCTAGGTATGACCCCATTAGTTGTGAACATTTCGTCACGATCCCTCAGTATAGCGGAACTGACAGTGTGACAGAAAGGCCTGTCTTTCTGTCCATCCTATAAATGTAACACATTTGGTTTAGAGATGGATTTACAAAGGTTTTTCTGATCCATTAGACTAAAGGCTCACTTCTCTCAGGAGGTCAAACCCAATATCACTACACCTGCCATTAATCCAGTTAGCATCACAGCAGCTAGCTTAGGATTAAAGAGCAAAAGTACATATCGACCCCCTCAGAACTATCACGCTGCAGAAACTTTTATTGATTTCATCAAGCAATCTTTCCAAAAATTTCGCTCAGATATTGACCTAGGCCTGTTACACTATCATCAGAACCTGTCCTCTCTTGACAGACAAGAACTTAAAACACTCCAATCTGATCCATCCATTATCATCAAATCAGCAGACAAGGGTGGGGCGATAGTGGTGATGGATAAATCTACCTACCTGAGTGAGATTTATAGACAGTTAGATGACAACTCGATTTACGAGAAACTTACACATGACCCCACCTCTGCCATTAGAGATGAGATCTCAAAAACCTTGGAACACCATTCCCTTAAGGGAACGATTGACAATAAAACCTGTGAATTCCTAACCAACACCTTCCCAATCATTCCAGTGTTTTACACCCTACCAAAAATTCATAAGAATCTTGAGAACCCTCCGGGCCGTCCGATTGTCGCTGCCACTATCTCCATCCTATCCCCTCTAGCGATTTTCTTAGAAAAAATATTGACCCCTTTGGTTAAACAGACCACATCTTTCATCCTCGACACAGGAGCCTTGCTAACCATCATCAAAGGGATTGTACAGATCCACCCAGACTCCTTACTTGTCACATTTGATGTTAATAATCTATACACCTCCATTCCACATGAGAAAGGTATCATCTGTGTAAAAAACTTATTGGAAATTTCCCATACACCATCGGATGTTAATCATCTTTGCCTTGACCTCTTAACCTTGGTCCTGTCTAAAAATTTCTTCCTCTTCCAAGATACCTTCTATTTACAGAAAGAGGGTACCGCGATGGGATCTAATGTAGCTCCTCCGTACGCTAACTGCTACATGTCAACATTTGAGGAGGAGGTAGTATACACAAACCCACTGTTTAAGACCTACTCTAGGGTATGGAAGCGCTACATAGACGATATTTTCTGCATTTGGACAGGGCCCATGGAAATCTTGACACAATTCTTTGAGACTCTTAATTCATCTTGGGATGGACTTGGCTTCACCATGTCTTCTAGCAAAGAATCCATTCACTTCCTTGATACCACCATCACCAAGGATGAACTGGGTTTCCTGTCTACCGACTTATATGTGAAACCCACTGACAGGAATAGTCTATTACATTACACTAGCCTCCACCCAAAATCCATCTTTAAGTCAGTACCCAGGTCCCAATTCCACCGGGTCCAACGCATTGTTAGCAACTCCTCTACACGGAACATCAGGATTACTGAGATGAAGAAGAAATTTCTTGACAGGGGTTATCCATCAGCTACATTGTCCCAAGCTTTAGAGCCCAACACTCGCCTGACTCATAATCAACGCATGCCGTTTGTGCACACTTACCATCCAATGGTTTCAATACTACATAAGAAGATTAGACAACACTGGCACATACTTCGAACAGCTTATCCCAAAGTTCCAGAATTCAAAGTCCCGTTTCTACCATGTTACAAAAGATCTACCAATATCCGTGACCGCCTCATCCATTCCGACATTGGTACCACCAGCACTCAACCCAGACAGAGATTTCTATCCACCCCTAAACATGCGACATTTCCATGTTTACAATGTCACCAATGCAATAACATCATTCGGGGAGACTCTTTCTATCACCCACAATCAGGCAAACAATATAAGATTAAGGATTACTTCACATGTAACTCCTCCTATGTGGTCTACATCTTAAAATGCCCATGCGGCCTGATTTATGTTGGCGAGACAACTCAGTGCATCAAGGATAGAATCTCGAAGCACAAATCCACAATATGTTGCAAAAACCTACTCTTACTGGTTCCCTCACATTTTGTGGCATCCGGTCATCTAGTGTCACAACTAAAATTTCAGGTGATCGAACATGTCCCCCCTCCCAGACGCGGAGGGGACCGCATTCGTTTACTAAAACACAGGGAGTCATTTTGGATCCACGAGCTACAATCATTATCCCCCAAAGGACTCAATAAAGAATATGACATCAGCTCTTTCACTTAATGTATCCCTAGTTGTGACATTCTTGTTCATTAACACATATAATTTATGTTAACTTGCACAGGTATTTCATCATGGTACTCTATAGGGACCATTATCTTTTATCCTTTATTATTGGGACTATTAATTTGGATAACATGACCATATTTGTCTATATGTGATACCCTTTTAATATAATTTGAACCCTCTGATGTTCTAAGATATGTGATGCCTTGCTGATTACATCTATTCTGTTCTAAGATGTATTTTTTCATTTCTCCTAGATCCAATCCTAAGTGGTGTTCCTCCCTCCTGATCCCTAACCCTCCTGGACTCCTATCCTGCTTCCCTAACGTTCCTCCACCCTGTCATTCTGGCTCCAGCGCTCCCCACACGCAGTGGAACGCATACAATACATTGTGGAACGCACTCGCGCGTCACTTCCGGTCACGTGACCGGGTTTTCTCATTTCAGGACCTTCAGAGCGTCATATGACGCTACTTCCGCTTTCTAGGTCCTACTCCATACTCTAAATGCGCGCTAAAACCCCACTGCCACCAATGATTGGCTCGGGGAGCGACCTTTAACCCCCTCCACTGCACATTTAAGAGGTAGTAGGTCTTCAGTCCTCCACCATACCTCCTGACAAATGGTGGACACCGTGTCCGGCTAGCAGTCATCTACAGGTAACTTTTTTCAGTGATAGTCTTTTCTTTTACCATTAGAGTCCATTTTTATGACACTTTCGCCTATATTTTATCCCCACAGCAAACAGAACCTTATAGGCTACTGCTTAAATACCCCCACTTCCACATATTTGTAGGTTCCTTTAAAATTCTTCAGGATTTACCATTGTTCCCTACTCAGCCCTGATCCTCTTCCCCTTCCCATCCCATCCCATTTCCCCCTGTTGTACTTCATATATGCATTTCCCATGGCGTATTATGTTGAAATTGACCATGTATATTTTGGTTGTATTATTTATAATCTTCTATATGTTACTCACTGCCATTTTTCACTTTTTGTAGTACACCGATGAAGGTCTAATGTGACCGAAACGTCTGTTCTTTATTTTCTGCACTACTTTATTAAAAATTATAAAAGAACTCAAGAGTCTTCTGAGTGCCAGGTTACTTTTCTATATGATTACGGGCTTGTAACCCTACCTGGGCACCACCATTACTCCAGGAGTGCGGTAGTTTTATTAATATAAATATTTTGTTACCAGTCAGACATAAACTATCAGGATAATCCTAAAGTTCAGATAGGAAAATGGATGTGGTCTGAATGTACTGCAGTGCCCTGAAATGGAAAGATGAACCACCAGGATTATGCTGTACAAATGGCAAGATAAAACTTCCACCTCTCCTGTCACCACTTGATCCCCTAAATTCTCTGATGACAGGTACCAGTACAATATCAAAGCATTTCTTGGACAACATTAGGAAGTACAACTCCTGCTTCCAAATGACATCATTTGGTGCAACAAAAGAAATGTTTATAACAGGATTTATGCCGACATTTAAAGTTCAAGGACAGGTTTACCACTCAATTTGCTCACTGCTTCCATTACAAGGAGAAGAACATCAAGTTCTTCAACTCTTCTTTATAGGAAATGCAGAAGCAGAGGCTCAGTGGAGATGCTCTTTAATTCCTAACACTTGCCTTGATATTGTCACTATTTTGCAGCAGTTCCTTCACTCCAACAATCTATATGTTCAACTTTTCAAGACTGCACTTGAATGCAAGGTTGTCATTCGAGCTGACAAAACACCACAAGGTGAACATCAGCGACGTTTCAATGATCCCACATTGACACATTGACATTGTGCTTCAGAAAAGGAACAATAGTTTGCAAGAGTAGCAGAAACTCACAGGTCCTATGATGCTCTGCAATATCCAATCATCTTTTGGCAGGGACAGGATGGTTATCACTTTGGAATACCTCAGACAGATCCTACAACAGGCAAACCTTCAGGAAAAAAAGTGTCTGCCATGGACTTCTATGCATATAGGATCATGACAAGATTTGCAGAGGAAAATCACATCTTGAAATGCAAACACCTCTTCCACCAATTTATTGTTGACATGTATGCAAAGATTGAGAGTGAATGTCTTTTATATATCCGACTAAATCAAAAGAAGCTCAGGGCAGAGGAATATATTCACCTTAGAGATGCTGTTGCAAATGATGCTGATCCAAAAGAGTTGGGGAAAATGGTTATTCTTCCATCAACTGTCACTGGAAGCCCACGACACATGCATGCATACACACAGGATGCAATGACTTATGTGAGAAAGTATGGCTGTCCAGATCTTTTCATCACCTTTACTTGCAATCCTGCCTGGGAGGAAATTGGAGGGCACCTGTTGCCGGGCCAAAAAACAGTGAATCGACATGACCTTATTATTTTCAAACAGAAACTTTCAAAAATGACTAATCTCATCACAAAATCACATATTTATGGTGATACGCAGTGCTGGATGTATTCTGTTGAATGGCAAAAAAGAGGCCTTCCTCACACCCACATCTTGATTTGGCTGAAGCAAAAAATACAGCCTACCGAAATTGACAATATCATCAGTGCCGAATTGCCAGACCCTCAGATTTACCCATTGCTGTTTGACACCATCACAAAAAACATGATCCATGGTCTGTGTGGGAGTCTGAACAAAAATTCTCCCTGTATGATTGATGGCAGGTGTTCAAAGCATTACCCATGATCCCTGGTCCAAGAAACCCAAACAGGACAAGATGGATATCCAGTCTACTGAAGAAGAAAGCCAGGGGACGGTGGTTTCATAGCAAAGCTCAAAATGCGTGTTGGATCATCACTCCAAGAGATAGAAATTGACAACAGGTGGGTAGTGCCTTACAACCCTTTGCTCTCAAAAATCTTCCAGGCCCACATAAATGTCGAATCTTGCCACTCTGTGAAATCAATCAAGTATATCTGCAAATATGTCCACAAAGGAAGTGATCAAACAGTTTTTGAACTCCAGAAAAATGGACCTATTATTGATGAAGTGGAGGCATTCCGGATGGGCAGATACATAAGCAGCAATGAAGCTGTTTGGAGAATACTAGGATTCTCCATTCATGAGCGCTACCCACCAGTTGTGCATCTGAGTGTGCTCTTGGAAAATGGACAGAGAATTTACTTTAACCCAGCAAACTTGCAGCAGCAGCTCCTAACACCACCTAAGACCACCCTCTTGGCATTTTTTGAGCTGTGTCAACAAGACCCTTTTTCAAAAACAATTCTCTACAGTGATTTACCAAACTACTACACTTGGAATGCCTCCAGAAAAACACTGGAACAGAGGAAACGGGGGCTTGATATTGAAGGCTATCCAGGGGTGAAAGCAACTGATACTCTTGGTCCTGTCTACACTCTTCATCCGTCAAATGCAGAGTGCTTCTACCTGCGCATGTTACTTCATGTTGTCAAAGGCAATACATCATTTTTTGACCTGAAGACCGTCGGAGGCCATGTGTGTGAAACATTCAGGGAAGCTTGCCAAAGAAAAGGACTTTTGGAAAACGATGGACACTGGGACATGACCCACAGTGAAGCAGCAGCCACACAAACCCCAAAGCGATTAAGACACCTCTTTGCTATTATTCTAACAACCTGAAGCATTTCAAATCCTCTTGAGATTTGGACAAAGTACAAAACTGATCTCAGTGAGGACATCCTCATGCAGATTAGAAGAGAAAATCCTCAGCAACTCATCAACTTCACTGAGGAAATGTTCAATGAAACTTTAATGCTCCTTGAAGATCAGTGCATACCAATGTCAGGAAAAGCCTTACAGTTGCTTGGTTTGCCTGCTCCAATAAGAAATCCTGAAGGCATCCAAATGTGTAGGGAGATTTTCCTAGAAACAAACTACAATATTGATGAACTGACAGCATTTGTGTCTCAGAATGAGCCAATATTGGTACCAGATCAAAGGGACGCCTTTAACTACATTTTAAGTTTCAATGAAACCAACAAAGGTGGGATTGTCTTCCTTGATGCTCCAGGTGGAACAGGAAAGACATTTGTAATCAACTTACTCCTGGCAAAATTTCGACAACAAAAAAAGATTGCACTTGCAGTGGCATCTTCTGGAATTGCAACTACGCTTTTAAAAGGTGGCAGGACAGCACATTCGACATTCAAACTACCACTTAACCTGTCTCACAGTGACAGCCCCATGTGTAATATTGCCAAGGGATCAGGACTGGCCAAATTGCTTCAAAAATGCAGTGCCATAATTTGGGATGAATGCACCATGTCACACAAAAGGGCTCTGGAAGCAGTGGACAGACTGCTGCAAGACCTGCGTAGCAACAAGTATATCATGGGAGGAGTAGTTGTTGTTTTGGCAGGTGACTTCCGCCAAACACTACCTGTTATTCCAAGATCAACCCCTGCAGACGAACTGAATGCCTGTCTCAAAGCATCGTACCTTTGGAGAAAAGTAAAGAAAATGTCACTGAACACACACATGAGGGTCTACATGACAGGCGATGCTTCTGCTGGACTGTTTTAAAGCCAGCTGTTGACTATTGAAGATGGCAAGGAACCAGTAAACTCAACCACTGGATAGATCACCTTCCCAAGCAACTTTTGTTGCATTGTGACTTCCATTGAGGAGTTGAAAGCAGAGGTTTTTCCAAACATTCAACTCCACTTCAAAAATTCTGGCTGGCTGTGTGAAAGGGCTATTCTAGCTCCCAAAAATGACAGTGTCAACAAGATCAATCTTCAAATTCTAAATCTCCTTCCAGGTGTGTGCACAAGCTACAAGTCAGTGGATACAGTAATAGACCCTGCTCAAGCATTATTTTATCCAACTGAGTTCCTCAATTCCTTGGAGCCACAAGGACTTCCTCCTCACAACCTCTTTCTAAAACCTGGAGCACCTATTCTGCTATTGAGAAATTTAGATCCACCAAAGCTGTGTAATGGAACAAGACTCTTGATTAAGAACCTGTTTCCACATGTAATTGAGGCAACCATTTTGACAGGATGTGCCACAGGAGAAGATGTTTTCATTCCAACAATTCCTCTCATTCCATCTGATTTGCCTTTTGATTTTAAACGCCTCCAGTTTCCTGTTTGACTGGCATTTGCTATGTCCATCAACAAGGCTCAGGGACAGTCCTTGAAAGTAGTTGGAATCGATTTACAATCTCCATGCTTTTCTCATAGTCAACTTTACGTGGTCTGTTCAAGAGTTGGAACGCCAAAAATCTGTTTGTGTTTGCACCTGAAGGAAGAACTAAGAATGTCGTTTATCAAAAGGATCTCAAATAAGGAGTAGAAGATTACTTCACATTACTTGGCCAATTTAGTGAAATCTGTGTGGAATATCTCTGGTGTTGAAATATATGTTGTGAAATGCATCTATTAGCTTAGTTTTTGCCTTTTAATAGTTACATTTCTTTCTATTTGTTTTGTGATTTTTGTGTGGAGAATAAATTTTTGTTAATACATTCTATTTTGCTAACAGCAGTTATTAACCCGGGCGAAGCTGGGTAGTACAGCTAGTGGTCTTATAAAGCAAAGCACCATCAAAAACCTTGTTTGCCTGTATTGGTCTATTAAAGGGCAATTTCTCCGCATAGATGGACGTATGGTGCCGTAGACGCCTTTAAGATTTTTATATTGTGTATTTAATATGTAGGTAATAATTAGTCCTGGGAAAGCAGCAGCAGTGTTATAATAGTATAACTACATAATTATATAATTTTGTTTTCAGTGATAAATGAGAGGAAAGTATAGGGAAACATATAACTTGGAGGTTGGGCTCCTGATTTTTTGAGACCCTAGCAACCCTCTGAGAAAAAGAGTGCACAGACTTTCTTACACTTTGGTAATTCTCCTTTCTGCATTATATTTATTCAACACTAGATGGCAGCAATGCATAACAACACTGCCATTGCTTTGAATCTCTATACAGCAAATAACATACTTTTAGTAGGAATTTGAATTATGCAAATGAATTTAAAAAAGGTCATCCATGTCTTCTTTCTATTGTAATGTTATTGATAAATATAATAAAATTATGTAGCATTAAAAGGGTTGTTAATGTTATCATCATTATATGTTGGAAAAAGCCATATAAGACACTTATTGTTATAAGATACTTAATGTTATAATTGATTCATGCCGATGTCATACTCTGAGAATCTATGCTGTCTTATTTATTGCATTCTTTTCCTCTGTTTGCATGTCACATTGGTCCTTAACATAGATACTGATAAGAGGCATTCTGAACAGACCCATCTATTAGCAACCTCCATTGAATAACACTGCACATGGCATAAGAAATTAGTGCATGCTAGAGATAGATAAGGGACTTGCAGATAAAAAGAGAGAGATACCTATAATGTGAAAAAAATGAATACCAAAAATATTCTAGGTTTGCCACTTAACACTGGTCAAACACAACATCCTCTTCCCCTTGGCTATCACTGAAGGTAGTGATCCTAAGAAAAAAATATACAGCCTACTGTTCAGCCAGTGATATACTGCTAATAGTATCAGACCACATGCGTGCTTTAGGGCCCACAGGTCGGGGGCGGGCGTCAAATGCCATCGCAACCCTCCCTTCAGGATGCAGATACAGTTGAATATAATGGTAGAACAGGGAGCCATCAGCTCATGGGAGTCTGTGGGGTTTTTTAATGTGGGGGTGGATTGTGAAGACCTTCATACTGTGCGTGGGGCCGTGGTAGGGGCAGATATACAATTGGTGCAACCTGTGCATCCACTCAAGGACCCAAAGGATAAGTAGCCCATTTCCACCTCCAAAAAAGGTGTAATTGTATGATCAGACAAGCAGGCAGCGTTACCGGAGATGATGGGGTTACTGGGGAAGGTGAGTGGTGAGGTGAGTATTAGGTTATTTATTTTATTTGCTCTGGAGTCTATACAGAATAGACTCAATAATAGGCAAAATTAATTTGTAGAAAATAACTAGAGATGAGCGGTGTTCGACTCGAACTGTTCGCCAATCTCAAATTCGAGCTGTTTTGGGCGGTGTTCGAGCCGTTCAGCGAACACGAACGACTTGAAAAAAATCCGGCTGTTCGAGGTTATGTTTGATAACTGTTTGTGCACCAAAATCATAACTGGATTTTTTCACAGTAATGCTGATAATCAATGTTAATACGCAGTTTGAGTGTACAGCGGGGCGGGGGGAGGGGCAGGGGATGGGTCTCTGCATAAATAAAGAAGATCTCCATTTTTTTTCTCTTTCCCGCATTTACAGTGGGGAGGTGCAATCTGTCAGCCTATCAGCAGCGCACACAGGGAGCGAACTGCTTTTTTTTACACAAGCAAGGGCATGTGTCATTGGCTGTGTATGTCACATGTCCTTGCCCTATAAGACCCAGCCATTTTCCCCATCGCCACCATTTTCTCACTGCTGCAGCTGCGTGTTAGACGGCACCGCTGTTGCTGTGTGCGCTATTCTTTCAGTGTTAATTTCAAGCCAATTTTCTCAGAAATATACAGATAGCTTGGGAGTAGGGAATAGTTGTGATTGCAGTCCTTTTGAGGACTAGGTTACAGCATTTCCTACGACTTTTAGCAGGCAGGTCTGTGCTCTTAAATAGATAGGCTGGGAGTAGGGACTAGTTGTAATTGCAGTCCTTTTGAGGACTAGGTTACAGCATTTCCTACGACTTTTAGCAGGCAGGTCTGTGCTCTTAAATAGATAGGTTGGGAGTAGGGTCTACTTGTAATTGCAGTCCTTTTGAGGACTAGGTTACAGCATTTCCTACGACTTTTAGCAGGCAGGTCTGTGCTCTTAAATAGACAGCTTGGGAGTAGGGACTAGTTGTAATTGCAGTCCTTTTGAGGACTAGGTTGCAGCATTTCCTAGGACTTTTTGCCAGGCAGGTCTGTGCCAGTGCTGTGCAAGTGTTTTTCACAGCATTTGGCTAAATCTAGCTAAGCAAATCCTTTTTGGCCTCTTGCAGTGTGTGTTAGTCAGTGGAGTAGCGTATCTGTGTTGCAAGCTACACCACCTGTGTATAGAATACAATTTTTTTTACTGCACCTAGCCAAGTAAAACCTTTTGGGCATAGCATCATTCTATTAGGCCATCTATACTAAGCTCCACCAGCTTGCAAATTACTAATAATTTTTATCTGCATCTAGCTCAGAAAATAATTTTGGGCCTGTAGCAGTGTGTGGGACTTATTCTATTAGTCCATCTATACTAAGCTCCACCAGCTTGCAAATTACAAATAATTTTTAGCTACATATTGTCTGGAAAATAATTTTGGGCATAGTAGCAGTGTGTGGTACTCATTCTATTAGGCCATCTATACTAAGCTCCACCAGCTTGCAAATTACAAATAATTTTTAGCTGCATCTAGCTCGGAAAATAATTTTGGTCTTGTAGCAGTGTGTGGGACTTATTCTCTTAGTCCATCTATACTAAGCTCCACCAGCCTGCAAATTGCAAATAATTTTTATCTGCATCTAGCTCGGAAAATAATTTTGGGCTTGTAGCAGTGTGTGGGACTTATTCTATTAGTCCATCTATACTAAGCTCCACCAGCTTGCAAATTACAAATAATTTTTATCTGCATCCAGCTCAGAAAATAATTTTGGGCTTGTAGCAGTGTGTGGGACTCATTCTATTAGTCCATCTATACTATGCTCCACTACCTGTGTATGTAATAAAATTGTTTTACTGCATCTAAGCCAGCCAATCCTTTTGGGCCAATACCACAGTTTGGCCACTTAGCTCTGCTCGGTTCCCACCCATCGTTTTTTGTGCAAACAACTCCAGAGTTGTGAATTAGTTAACCACCAAAAGGAGTGGAAAAAGACCTGCTGCTGGTGGAAAGGGGAATAGGCATGTTGGGAAGGGAAAAAAAGGTTGTGTCCGTGGGGTAGGTGTTAAAGCAACAGTAACATCTGCAGAAGAAAGACCATCTTCCAGCCAAACTAAGATATCTACTTCTTTTAGCGGACAATGTGATACGATCCCTTTCTCACGGCCAAGCCAATCGCTACAAATTCCTGATGAGGCACAAAAACAGCAGGTGCTTCAACGGATATCAAGTGCTCCTTTAAGTGGGCTCTCCTCCACCTCAACTTCAACATCACAAATACTCCAGTCCTCAGAGGTGTCACCCCAATCTCACTTGCTTCCTCACAGCTCCCAAATCTCCAGCTGCCCATCTGAGTATGGGGTAGAACAGATGGTTGAGTCTGCAGAGCTGTTTGCTCATACTATAGCCTGGGAATCAGAGGTCGGCTCCAGAGCTTCTGTGAATCCAGACGAGGAAATGATCTGCACTGATGCCCAGAATCTTTATGAGTCAGATCCATGACCAG
Source organism: Phyllobates terribilis (assembly GCF_046119375.1). Lineage (NCBI taxonomy): Eukaryota > Metazoa > Chordata > Amphibia > Anura > Dendrobatidae > Phyllobates > Phyllobates terribilis. The sequence continues at coordinate 452,546,184 of NW_027362763.1, read as the reverse complement.
ACGCAGAATGTTCTGACCATAATGTAGACCCTCGTTCCCAAACTGTAACTCCTGTTGGTGGAGACAATGAGGAAGATGATGATGAGACTCAAATACCTGATTGGAGCGACAACTTGAGTTTTTAGTTAGGGCAGGAAGAGGATGGCTCTGAGGACGACGGGTGTGAGAACACACAGAGTGATGATGACGAGGTTGCAGATCCCACTTACTGTCAACCCACAGTCAGCCAGTCGATGAGGTCAGCAGAGGAGGTGGAGGAGGATACTAGTGACGATGAGGTCAGGTTTCGCCTTCCTGGACAGAGACGTAGTACTGGAAGCACGTCAACAACTGCATCCTCAAACACAACTCTGCCTCTGACCACAAGTCGTGGTGGCTCTTCAGGTGGCATGGGTGCTAAGCCTTGCATAGCCTGGGCATTTTTTCAGATCGATAAGGATGACCCCACTCGTGTTATCTGTAACATTTGTCACCAAAAGCTAAGTAGAGGCCAAAAAATCCATAGTTTGAGTACTTCATGCATGAACCGTCACATGGATATGAAGCATAAGTTGCAGTGGGAAGCTCACTGTGCTACAAGGCAGCCTAGCAGGCCGGGCCAACCACCGTCTGCCCCATGTTGTGCATCTGCGGCTTCTTCATTCTCTGTGACTTGGGGGACAGCAGTCACATCTGTTTTGGAACGCAGACCTGCCACCTCTTTACCCGCAACAGCCAGCGTGATTGGCAGGTCATCATTTTATTTGGAGGTGGAAACACCAGCTGGTGTTGAGCGCTCTCCGACATCGAGAGCACCACCATTGGATCAAGGCAACCTAACATGTCCACCTGCATCTTCCTCACAGACCGGCAGTTTGCCGGGGACACCCTTCTCAACCTCATCTAAGCACAACAGCCAGCCCTCGGTCCCTCAGATGTGGACAAGTAAAAGACTATTTCCTCCTAGCCATGAGAAAGCTAAGAGGTTGAATTTCACCATCTGCAAGCTCTTGGCTACAGAAATGCTGCCTTTCCGCCTGGTGGACACAGAGGATTTTTGAGACCTTATGTCCGTCGCAGTGCCCCAGTACCAGATGCCCAGTCGGCACTACTTCTCAAAGAAAGGTGTGCCTGCGCTCCACCAGCATTTCGCACACAACATCACCGCTTCTTTGAGAAACTCTGTGTGTGACAGGGTGCATTTCACCACAGACACTTGGACGAGTAGGCATGGACAGGGGCGTTACATGTCGCTGACTGGGCACTGGGTAACTATGGTGACAGCAGGACAAGGGGCTGCTGTCCAAGTCTTGCTGTCCCCACGAGTTGTGCGTCAATGCTCTTCATCTCAAAGTTCCTCCACTGCTTCTGCCTCCTCAACCTCGTCTCGGTCCTCCACCTGCACCCAAAGCCTGTCTGGTCATGCCACATGCTTTCTAACTGCGCAGAAGGGATCCTGCACACCTCCTTACTATGCTGGCAGCAGCGCTCAACGTCATCAGGCGGTTTTTACTTTGAAATGTCTGGGAAATGCGAGTCACACAGCTGAGGGGTTGTGGCCAGCTCTGGAGAACCAGTTTCATGAATGGTTGTCTCCACTGGACCTGTAACCAGGGAAGGCCGTGTGCGGCAATGCGGCAAACCTCTGTGCGGCCCTTCGCCGGGGCAATGTCACACGTGCATTGTATGGCTCACGTGTTGAACCTGGTTGTCCAGCAATTTTTAGGCCACTATCCCGGACTAGATGGCCTTCTGCAGAGGGCACGGTCGCTGTGTGCTCACTTCCGCCATTTGCATCCCGCAGCTCAGCGACTTACAACACTACAGAAGTCATTGGGCCTGCCACTTCACCGGCTAAAATGCAATGTGCCTACCCCGTGGAATTCAACTCTGCACATGTTGCAGCGACTGTGGCAGCACCGACAAGCCCTGGTGCAATACGTTCTTCTGATGTATAGCCTGGGCCAACGAGATCCAGAGGTGGGGCAAATCACGCCGGAGGAGTGGTCTCAGATCAGGGACCTATGCACCCTTCTGCACAGTTTTGAAATGGCGACGAAGATGTTTAGTGCTGACGATGCCATTATCAGCATGACTATACCAGATATTTACATGCTGGAGCACATGTTAAACAGAATTCGGAGTCAGGTGGTGCGACAAGAGGAGGTGGAGGAAGTAGAGGAGGAGGAGTTGTTTGCGGAAGGGCTAACATCTGCAAGGTCCAGACGGTCGGCAGCACCAAGGCGGCAGGCATGTGAGGGTGGGGGAGATGGATTTACCTGGGCGCATGGTAGCAGCCAAACTAGTGAGGAAGGTGCAGGAGCCCAGGAAGAAGTGGAGGACGAACTGATGGAAGACTCATCAGATGAGGGAGACCTTGATCACATTTCTGTTGTGCGAGGTTGGGGGGAGAGGGCAGAGGAAGGAAGCATGATTGTTACCTCGCCACCAACACAACAGGGACTTGGTGCTCCTGGATGCGCAAGACACATGAGTGCCTTCTTGCTGCACTACCTGCAACATGACCCTTGAATTGTCAGAATTTGAAATAATCCTGACTACTGGGTTGCCACACTTTTAGATCCCCGGTACAAAAGTAAATTTGCCAAAATAATTCCTGCCATAGAAAGGGATTCATGCATGCAGGAGTATCAGCAGAGACTGTTGTAGAATCTTACATGTGCTTTTCCACAAAACACCAGTGGTGCATGTAGTGAATCTCACAGTTCTAACTAGCCAACCATGGAACTGTCGAGTGTTCAGCACTCAAACCGTAACAGAAACACAGTATCTGCTGGTAACAGCAATTTTGCGGAATCATTTCACAGCTTTTTTAGCCCATCCTTTGCAAGGCCACAGGAGACAAGAAGTCTGACACATAGTCAATGCCTAAAGAGGATGGTGCAGGAGTATCTCCAAGTGAACATCGAAGCCATGACTGTGTCACTGGGCCCTTGCTCTTTTTGGGCTTCCAATCTAGATAAATGGCCGGAGCTCGCCACTTACGCCTTGGAGATCTTGTCATGCCCCACAGCCAGCGTTCTCTCTGAACGTGTGTTTAGCGCTGCTGGTGGTGTGCTGACAGATAAGTGCACGCGGCTGTCCACTGAGAATGTAGACAGACTCACGTTCATAAAGATGAACAAATCATGGACCCGCAAGGACTTTTCTACCCTTGTGTCATTCTGTGGAGAGTAAAAGCTTGAGGATTTCGTAAAATCACATCACCAACCGTTTTAAGCTTTCAAATTACTAATAATTTTTAGCTGCATCTTATCTGGAAAATAATTTTGGGCCTGTAGCTGTGTGCGGTACTCATTCTATTATGCCATCTATACTAAGCTCCACCAGCTTGCAAATTACTAATAATTTTTAGCTTCATCTTGCCTGGAAAATAATTTTGGGCATAGTAGCAGTGTGTGGTACTCATTCTAACCAACCGTTTTAAGCAACTCTAGGGCAATTGATGCCACTTAAGTGGTGTCTGTGCCACAAATTTTTGGAAAAAATGGAGACTCTTTTTGGAGTCCCCTTGCTTTGTTTTATGTAATGTTGGCATCGTCAATTAGAGGTGGGTTGGGTCTTCCCCCCCTTTTAACCGTAAGAAAATACATACACTATGGCTTGGAGTAACACAGATGGTTGAGTCTGAAGAGCTGTTCACTCAGAGGTCTACTCCAAAGCTTCAGTGTCTGCTAGTCAGCGTAGTAACCCAGCTGCGAAGCAAGCTGCACCGCCTGTGTATCTAATAATGATTTTTAAATGCATCTAGCCTAGGCAGACTGTGGGGACCGCTAACCAAACCCAGACGCTCAGCCCCCTAACGCCCCCCTTTCATTGACAATACAATCATGTAACTCTTACAACTGGATGGGTGAGGATCGGTCACAGCTTTATTAACTGTTTATACTCATTCCATTAGAAATGCATTTTATTTCTAAAATAATTCAGCTTGTTGCAGCATGCCCTGTGTCTCCAGTCTCCACAACGGCAAGTTGGCCAACAAGTGTAAGTCTCCAACATGTCCTTTCTATTTCCAGGCCACGGAGGATCCTGCTTACTCGTCCTGACAGTAATCTGTCCAGTCCAATATCCATTAAGTGAACACCATCGGGCCGTATGAGGCCTGCTTTATCTCCTTTCAGTTGTTGGTGTCGTATCACTACACAGCCTCTGTCTCTTATAAATTTTGCCATCCGAATATTTATTACCTGCCTTGTCTGTTCGATGGCCGTGATGTCTCACGCACCTTGCCATACCGTTCTCGGCACAATCTCTGACCATACTATAGTTAGTTTTGTGAAAAATTCTCTGAAGCGCTCAGTGTCTAGTTTCATTATTGCCATTAGTTATGCGCTCTTGTGATAAGCTATGTCGTTTCCCCCAGCCTGTATAATTAAGATGACCGGACCTCTTGCCTCTCTCCCTACCTTGATTACCTCCATTGGTACCTGTGGCCATTGCAGACCTCTAATACCTCTCCAGTTCAAATATGTGTTATGAAACTCCAATTTCCTCCCGCCTGGGCGGACTTTCACCCTTCTTTCTGCACAATATATATACGAGTTCTTAATCATTGCATAGCAAAAAAACAGCAAGGAAGTGGTATTTATATGTCATGTCCTGCTATGCACCTGTTCAAGGCTGAGTTAATCAGAAATTTAAACACACATACTATGTTAAAATCGTATAGCATAGAAACAATGCATATAAATGTAAATAATCAAAAAAAGAAAAGAAGTAAAAAGGAACATATATATAATAATAATCTATAAATGAACACTCATAATGATGCATCAAATCATGTCTGATGTTTAAACCCGCTGGTACACGTGTATTTAAAGTATAAATCCACCAACTTTCTCTATTAAGGCGCTTTCTCCTTTAATCATCCACCAAATCTCCACCAATCGCCACGGCCCACAGAGGGGCCACCACAGTCAGTGAATCCTTCCTTATTTAGTATAGAGTCTACCAATACTTTGGGCGTATTAGCCCAGCTGCGAAGCAAGCAGCACCGCCTGTGTATCTAATGACAATTTTTATCTGCATCTAGCCTAGGCAGACTGTGGGGACCCCCAACCAAACCCAGACGCTCTGCATCTAACCCAGCCAATCATTTGATAGTATTGCTAGTAGCAGAGTCGCATGGGCTCTAAACCTTGCATAGCCTGTGCATTTTTTCAGATCGCTAAGGATGACCCAACTCGTGTTATCTGTAACATTTGTCACAAAAAGCTAAGTAGAGGCCAAAAAATCCATAGTTTGAGTACTTCATGCATGAACCGTCACATGGATATGAAGCATAAGTTGCAGTGCGAAGCTCACTGTGCTATAATGCGGCCTAGCGGGCCGGGTCAACCACCGTCTGCCCCACCTGTGTCATCCTGGGGAGACTAAAAGCTACTGCGTAGTCTTTTCCAAAAATTTGAGGGAATTACCATGTGAATGGTTTGGAAGAGGTATAAGAGTTTAGGTAGCACGTTCATTTTTAGTATACTTATTCTGCCAAACCAGGAAAAATCCTTCACCGTCCAAGAAGTAAGATCTTTATGGAGTTGTTCAATAAAGGGCCCAAAATTAAGATAAAATAGTGGTCTCTATGAATACGAATTCCTAAGTATTTGATACCCTGTGAGGGCCAGGCAAAGGGAAAGCTGGACTGGATGGAATCCAGTATGGATTTGGGGAAGGAGACATCGAGGGCCTCAGACTTCGCTGCATTGATTTTAAAATTTGACCATGTAAAAAAGTGATCTATTTCAGCCATAACAGCAGGGATGGATATATGTGATTGAGTGATATATACTAGGACATCATCAGCAAATGCAGAGCACTTGTACTCGGTGCCTCCCACCTCAATCCACCTAATATTGGGGTTATCGCGAATTGAAGAGAGCAGGTGCTCCGTCACTAGGATGTATAAGAGAGGGGACAGAGGACATCCCTGCCTTGTCCCATTGGTGATTATGAAAGGTGATGAAAATGTTCCATTTATCTTCAGCCTAGCTGACGGATTGCGATACAGGGCCATGATTTTGGCTATAAAAGGGTCCCCTAGACCCCTACCCCAAACTTTTTAAGAGAATAATATATGGCGTGCCAGGAGACTCTGTGGAATGCTTTCTCAGCATCCAACGAGAGTATCTAATTACAAATTTTTAACTGCATCTAGCCCAGGCAATACTTTGGGCCTAGTAGCAGTGTCTGCTAGTCAGCAGAGTAGCCACCGCCTGTAGATCTAATTACAAATTTTTAACTGCATCTAGCCCAGGAAATACTTAGGACCTAGTAGCAGTGTCTGCTAGTCAGCGGATTATCCCACCTGTTAAGCAAGCTACACCACCTGTAGTTTGGACACTTAATTTTTTCAAAGGAAATGCTTCGGGCCCCCGGGACACTCAGTGAAGAGCATCGGGGAGGCACCCCAAGGCACAGGGGCTGGGACTGGCGGTAGGACGCCTTGCAGTGGACCGCCAAGCTCGATCCTTATAAAAGCTTTTTAACTGCAGCAGCTTTAGTGGACGCTACTGGAGCTGGAATTCCCGCGGCTGCTGGCATCAGACTTGCCCTCCAATAGATCCTTGTAAAAGGATTTAAAGTGTACTCATTCAAATTACAGAGACAATTTAAATTAAAAAGCTTAGACCTGCCTCCACCGCAGGGGGGCTCGCTCGACCCACCAGCGGACAGGCACCAGTATTGGGAGAGGGGGCTGGCCGTCAGGGTCCACCGCAGCTCTGGCACAAACCCGGTGACACGGAGGTCGCACGGGCAGAAATGGACTGGCCGTGTCGGCTTCGCACTTTTTTGGTTTTAGAAGGGCATGACATGCCTATATCTGTGTCTCCCCCTCCTTTTACCCCTCCACCTCTTTTCTTTTCGCATGACTATATGTACTTGTCACTTTTCCATGTGTTAGTTGTGTCTTCTGAGCAGTTTGCCAGGTTTTGGACACCTTTGAAGGTGTTTTCTATGTGTTTCTATGTGTTTTTTTTGCCTGCCATTGGTTTTAATGGTGTTCGACGGTGTTCGACGAACAGTTCGGCGAACATACGGGTGTTCGACGAACCGAACCGAACTCGAACACAACGGGGGTGGCTCAACTCTAAAAATAACTTTGCTATTTGGCCTTTCAGAAACATGAAATGCTATGGATTTAGTAAATATTCTATACCAACTTTTCATCTTTATTGTTATGCTTGAAGGCTCAACCTCAGATGTGTTTCAATCTATTGATGAATGGTCACTTTATCCTCAATCAAACCCAAAACAGGTCTATCTTATTATATTATTTTTCTTATGTTTAATTTGTCTTCTGGTACCATGTATCATATTGTTTCAGAAGTCTTGGTGGTTGCCTAGATGTCCATTAGTAAATTTAATTTTACCCTGAGTTTTGACCTGACATTTCCAAGGCCAGATTCACACCACGTTTTTGCTACAAGTCAGTCTAAAAATTCTGAAAATGTGGATTCAGTTGTATGCAACCAATGGAACATTGAATTTAATAAAACAGATGGAGTCACTTCGTGCTCTGATTTAATTTTTTATGGCAGGCACAAAAACGTGGTCGACAACACTAAAATGTACGCACAAGTTGAATATATGAAATTTTGACTGCATTACTGCTACTGTGGATAAAACATGATTACACACCACTGTTAAAATGCCATTTTTTGTCATGTGAAAAATAATACAAATAAAAATAATTTCAGAACATTTTCCACCTTTAATGTCACCCATAATCTGTACAAATTCATTTAGAAAAAAAACCCTGAAATTATTTTGAGGGGGAAAATAAAATTAGAAAACCAGATACAGAGTACATTATCAAAGTCCGCATGTATTTCTCCCCTATCAATTATGGAGTTCATCAAGAGACTGAAAAGGAGGAGGCTAGCAGGATTAGTGATATATCATCCTAAAAAATGTGCAACAATAGCCAATAAAAACAATAAAATATAAATTATTTATTTATTTGAAGCACAAAGGCATAAAAGATGTATGAAACATGAGTTCTTCAGAAGGAGTGGTGGCACACCACACAGGAGTCACAGCAACAGTACATATAATATGGTATGATATACAAGGTTAAAAGATGGTGTTTTCTGATAATATACTTTAATAGAAATATATGGCACTGTAGGCTGAACATATATAGTAGACGTCAAATGTAAATCCATAATTGTACATATTGTGCATGATATCGACTTTCCAGAATAGTACTTGGTTAAGAACCACATAGAGAAATATATTATATAAAAGGAGACACCGGAGTTATGATGGCTAGAACATACATATTTTATTTATTAAATACAAAAAATTTTTATGTAGACAAACAAACACCAGCAACTGACGGCAAAAAAGTGCAGCCAAATCCTCCACAGCCCAAAAGGGGACAGAATCCTAATAAGAAGTATCAAAATAAGCAGCAAAAGATGTAAATATAAAGTGCAGCACAGGTAGGGCATAGGAATAATCACCATCATATAACAAATGCCAGTATAAGCGTATCAGGAGTGTCCATCAGCAGTTTACATATAAACAGGCTAGTTAGTCCAATAATGAGAGGCCATGGGCCGTAGGAAGAAGAGGCAGCACAAGAGGCGCGGTGGTGGACCCCGACGCGCGTTTTGCGGCATACACAGCTGCTTTCTCAAGGGGCAGTAATGAGCGGTAGCGAAAGGGCCTTATTTAAGCCCCCAGGGCCGGTCACGTGAGGCCTCATGTGACCGATCACGTGATCAAAAGAAGGAGGCGTGTCAGTCTCTCTCCCCCGAATGCTCAGTAACTGCGCATGCGCAGCCAGTCCAGACACTGAGCACCCACCCAGGCCATCAAGACACAACACGCATGTGCGGGTGCCCGGCATAGAAAGTGCCCAAGCGCCTGAGCACCCGCAGGCATCACAGAGACGGCCGGGTGCAAGCCCAACAACCAGAGGAGGCGGCGCATGCGCACCGCATCGGAGGAGGTAAAAAATTAATGTAATGAGAACGTGGGCATAATGCTGAGTGCTTAGTTGCACTCAGTGGGCATAGTACTGAGTACAAACAGAGAACATGACACACAAATAATGAATACATATACTCAGTTAAAGAAGTAACCACAGTATAATCACTAGAGCAAAATACATTGGAACATGATTCACTTTTTTAAATAGCATTCATCTTCAGATGTCCAGGCAAAATTGCCAGCAGGCAGCTCAGTCCATAGTACACCCACAAGGTAGAATAGAGGAGACGAATGGAAAAGAAAAGATCTCTCAGTCCAGACGAAACTAAAGAAAATTATTAAAAAGACACAATTAAAAAAAATATATAAAAACATGAAAAAAATACAATAAAAGACCACTGCACAAAAAGGGGAGGCGGGGAGGTGGAAGAAACATGCATGAATAATCAATGGGTAGCATTACAAGAACTGAGAAAATGAAAGAGATTTGTTGAGACCACCTGGGTACCTAACGTCACAATCCATTTGGGCTCAACTTGAGCCAGAACCTTTTTTACGTTACCACCCCGAGCACCTGTATTGATCACATCGATCCCACGGACCTTAAAACAACTGAAGTCACAGTTGTGAGCAATCCTAAAATGTCAAGGAATCTTCTTAAGTTCAGTAATGTCAGCCGCTGTCCTGGCCTCGCCAATGTCCCACACATGCCCACACACATGTACCCTCAATTCGTGTGATGTGAGCCCAATATATACCAGTGGGCAGTCACAAGTGGCATAGTAAATCACATTACTCGTGCCACAAGAAATATGATGTCTAATGTGGAATTGTTTGGTACCATCGGAGGAAGTGAACGTGTTGCAGCGCAGGATATTGGGGCAGGCGAGACAGCCGCCGCATGGAAATGATCCCAGAACTGGTCCGTGGGTTCCTGCATGAATTAGGGCATTGACGGACGTGGGCTATTTTTTTGGCGCCGGTCAGTGCGGCAGCTCGAGGAATTCATGGTACAACTCAATTCTAATGCATGGGGCATTAGACTGACGTATACTTAAAACGCCAAAAGAATTGATTTCCTGGACGTCAGTCTGGAGGTGGATGATGCTGGTCTGGTCCAGACTGACGTCTATAGAAAGCCCATGTTGGTCAATGCCCTAATTCATGCAGGAACTGCCCACCATCCAACCACTGTTAGGGCTGTCCCGGTCGGGCAATTCTTGAGGGCGAGGCTGATCTGTTCCTCTGATGTGAAATTTGAGCGCCAGGCCATTGATTTAAAAAATAGATTCCAACAATGTGGATATAGTAAAAGGTGTGTTAAACGCGGCTATGATAGAGCAAGGCGCACCCCACGGAACAGCTTGTTATATTGTAACAAGAGAAAAACAATTGAGGTAAGGCAGGGGAAAATTTGATTTATTTCAACTTTTAACCATGAATGGGAAAATATGAGGAAGATTATGACCAAATATTGGGACATTTTGACAATTGATGCCTCCCTGGGACCAGCCCTTGGGGATAATCCCCTTATGACCTCCAGGTGAGCCAGAAACCTAAAGGACACGCTGGTTTCCAGCCATTATACCCCAGTTTGACCAAACCCCTTTGGAACCCACCGACTAGTTCAGGGATCATTTCCGCTGTCTCGCCTGCGCCAATGTCCTGCGCTGAAACACGTTCACTTCCTCCGATTATACCAAACAATTCGACATTAGATATCATATTTCTTATGGCACGAGTAATGTGATTTACTATGCCACTTATGACTGCCCACTGGTATATATCGGGCTTACATCACGTGAATTGAGGGTACGTGTGCATGAGCATGTGCAGGACATTGGCGCGGCCAGGACAGCGGCTGACATTACTGAACTTAAGACGATTCCTAGACATTTTAGGATCGATCACAACTGTGACCCCAGTTGTTCTAAGGTCCGTGGGATCGATGTGATCAATACGGGTGCTCGGGGTGGTAACGTAAAAAAGGTTCTGGCTCAAGGTGAGGCCAAATGGATTGTGACGTTAGGTATTCTGACACCAGGTGGTCTCAACGAATCTCTCTCATTTTCTCCGTTCTTGTAATGCTACCCATTGATTATTCATGCATGTTTCTTCCACCTCCCTGCCTCCCCTATTTGTGTGGTGGTCTTTTATTGTATTTTTTTCATGTTTTTTATATATATTTTTTTAATTGTGTCTTTTTAATCATTTTCTTTAGTTTCGTCTGGACTGAGAGATCTTTTCTTTTCCTTTCGTCTCCTCTATTCTACATTGTGGGTGTACTATGGACTGAGCTATCTGCTGGCAATTTTGCCTGGACATCTGAAGATTAGTGTTGAGCCACCCCCGTAGTGTTCGAGTTCGGTTCGGTTCATCGAACACCCGTGTGTTCGCCGAACTATTCGTCGAACTGTTCGTCGAACACCTTCGAACACCGTTAAAACCAATGGCAGGCAAACAAAAACACATAGAAACACATAGAAAACACCTTCAAAGGTGTCCAAAAGCTGACAAACTGCTCAGAAGACATAACTAACACATGGAAAAGTGACAAGTACATATAGTCATGCGAAAATAAAAGAGGTGGAGAAGTAAAAGGAGGGGGAGACACAGATATAGGCATGTCATGCCCTTCTAAAATCCAAAAAGTGAGAAGCCGACACGGCCAGTCCGTTCCTGCCCGTGCCACCTCCGTGTCGCCGGGTTTGTGCCAGAGCCGCGGTGGACCCTGACGGCTAGTCCCCCTCTCCTAATACTGGTGCCTGTCCGCTGGTGGGTCGAGCCCCCCGCGGTGGGGGGGAGTAACATCTGCAGAAGAAAGACCATCTTCCAGCCAAACTAACATGTCGACTTCTTTTCGTGGACAATGTGATACGATCCCTTTGTTACGGACACGCCCATCGCTACAAATTCCAGATGAGGCACAAAAACAGCAGGTGCTTCAGCGGATATCAAGTGCTCCTTCAAGTGGGCTCTCCTCCACCTCAACTTCAACATCACAAATACTCCAGTCCTCAGAGGTGTCACCCCAATCGCACTTGCTTCCTCACAGCTCCCAAGTCTCCAGCTGCCTTTCTGAGTATGGGGTAACACAGATGGTTGAGTCTGCACAGCTGTTTACTCATACTATAGCCTGGGAAACGGAGGTCTGCTCCAGAGCTTCTGTTAATCCAGACGAGGAAATGATCTGCACTGATGCCCAGAATCTTTATAAGTCGGATCCAGGACCAGATGAAGAAGGTTCTGAGCATAATGTAGACCCTCGTTCCCAAACTGTAACTCCTGTTGGTGGAGACAATGATGAAGACGATGATGAGACTCAAATACCTGATTGGAGCGACAACTTGACTTTTCGGTCAGGGCAGGAAGAGGTTGGCTTTGAGGACGACGGGTGTGATAACACACAGGGTGATGATGACAAGGTTGGAGATCCCACTTACTGTCAACCCACAGTCAGCCAGTCGATGAGGTCACCCGGGCCTTTGCCTGGCCTTTGGGATGTCGCGGTGGTCGGCTCCCTGGCCCGTACCCTGGGGTCACTCTTTAAAAGGGTGGATAATTGTTAATTTTATAAGAGTTTGTGACACCACCTGTGGTATCTGGTGAGAAGCACCAGCGCTGCAGCAGTCCACTGAGGCCCGTGATAAGGCAGCTCGATGGTATAGCTCCCCACAGGTGGAGCTAGGTCTCAGGGCAGCGTATGCAGGGGGAATGCAGGACAGGCGAGACCCAGCTGGGTCAGAGCAAGAACAGAAACGGACACGGTAGTCACTTCAGTACCTTTTACTGGAGGAAATTCAGGCACATCCTGGAGCACTGTAGGGTGAAGGGTGCATATCAGGATCCTCCCCAATGAGCGGGTGTAGGGCCTCCTGTTTCTTGCCTCTGCGCAGTAAGTTTCTGACCTGCCTGGAGCTAGGCCTAACTTTGTCTCTGTCCTGCGCTGGCTGACCTTGTGGTAGGGCCTTCTCTTGAAGTTCACGCTCCCAGTATGCGGGGCCTAAGCGTCTCCTGGCTCTGTTACGTATCAGCACCTTAGCGATCCTGGGACTTGTAGTTCTCCAGGGATTCCGGTTATGCCTTACTGGGTCATAGAGATCCCGGTAAGCTCGGATCCGGTGTCCGGTAAATGCTTCGGGGTGAGCTGGTTAAGCTCCTCTGCCCCTTATGTACTAACTCGCCACTCGCCTTCGGCCTACTCGGGCCCTCAATAGGCTATACACACTAACGGCAGCTTGCCGCGCTTCACCGATCTTATGACGCCGGCACACCTTAAGCTCTATCTGGGCTCCCTGAATCTAGCTAGCAGGAGCCTCGTGCTCCACTGCTGAACTATTAACTGAGTTCTCTAGACTAGACTGAGCTCCACTGCAGACTGACCTCTCTTAGGCTTCTCTACTGCAGGAACTCTTCAGAGGAACTGAACTGCCTAGCTCCACCTTCCCTATTTATATCCCTAACGGGCTCCCTCTGCTGGTCTGAGGTGGAAGGTGGAGATGTGTGAATGTTTTTGGGGGCCTCTTGTGGAGGATTCCATCAACACACTCTTCTAGGATCTGTGATACCAAGCGCAGCGGGGCGTCACAGATGCTATTGACGACGAGGTTAGGTTGCACCTTCCTGGACAGAGACGAAGTACTGGAAGCACGTCAACAACTGCATCCTCAACCACAACTCCGCCTCTGACCACAAGTCGTAGTGGCTTTTCAGGTCGCATGGGCTCTAAGCCTTGCATAGCCTGGGCATTTATTCAGATCGATAAGGATGACCCAACTCGTGTTATCTGTAATATTTGTCACCAAAAGCTAAGTAGAGGCCAAAAAATCCATAGTTTGAGTACTTCATGCATGTACCGTCACATGGATATGAAGCATAAGTTGCAGTGGGAAGCTCACTGTGCTACAATGCGGCCTAGCAGGCTGGGCCAACCACCGTCTGCCCCATCTTGTGCATCCGCGGCCTCTTCATCCTCTGTGACTGGGGGGACAGCAGTCACACATGTTTTTGGACGCAGACCTGCCACCTCTTTACCTGCAACAGCCAGTGTGATTGGCAGGTCGTCAGTTCATTGGGAAGTGGAAACACCTGCTGGTGTTGAGAGTAGAGATGAGCGTTGTTCTACTCGAACTGTTCACCAATCTCAAATTCGAGCTGTTTTGGGCGGTGTTCAAGCCGTTCGCGAACACGAACAATTTGAGAAAAATTCGGCTGTTCGAGGTTATGTTCGATAACTGTTCGTGCACCAAAATCATAACTGGATTTTTTCTCAGTAATGATGAAAATTAATGTTAATACGCAGTTTGAGTGTACAGCGGGGTGGGGGGAGGGGCAGGGGATGGATCTCTGCAGGAACAATGAAGATCTCCATTTTTTTTTCTCTTTCCCGCATTTACAGTGGGGAGGTGCAATCTGTCAGCCTATCAGCAGCGCACACACGGAGCGAAGTGCTTTTTTTCACACAAGCAAGGGCATGTGTCATTGGCAGTGTATGTCACATGTCCTTGCCCTATAAGACCAAGCCATTTTCCCCGTCGCCACCATTTTCTCACTGCTGCAGCTGCGTGTTAGACGGCACCGCTGTTGCTGTGTGCGCTATACCTTGTTAATTTCAAGCCAATTTTCGCACAAATATACAGATAGCTTGGGAGTAGGGAATAGTTGTGATTGCAGTCCTTTTAAGGACTAGGTTACAGCATTTCCTATGACTTTTATCAGGCAGGTCTGTGCTCTTAAATAGATAGGTTGTGGGAGTAAAGACTAATTGTAATTGGAGTCTTTTTCAGGACTAGGTTACATCAGTTCCTATCAGTTTTTGCCAGGCAGGTCTGTGCCAGTGCTGTGCAAGTTTTTTTCACAGCATTTGGCTGAATCTAGCAAAGCTAATCCTTTTTGGCCTATTGCAGAGTGTGTTAGTCAGTGGAGTAGCCTATCTGTGTTGCAAGATATACCACCTGTGTATAGAATACCAATTTTTTTACTGCACCTAATGAAGTAAAATCTTTTGGGCATAGCATCATTCTATTAGTCCATCTATACTGACCTCCATCAGGTTGCAAACTGAATCTAATTTTTTTCTGCATCTAGCTCTGAAAAAATATTTGGCCTTCTAGCAGTGTGTCGGACTTTCTCTATTAGTCCATCTATACTGACCTCCATCAGGTTGCAAATTCAAAATAATTTTTATCTGCATCTACAGTACCTCTGAAAAAATATTTGGGCTTCGAGCTGTGTGTGGGACTTGTTGTATTAGTCCATCTATACTGACCTCCATCAGGTTGCAAACTGAATATATTTTTTTCTACATCTACCTCTGAAAAAATATTGGGCTTCTAGCTGTGTGTGGGACTTGTTGTATTAGTCCATCTATACTGACCTCCATCAGGTTGCAAACTGAATATATTTTTTTCTGCATCTACCTCTGAAAAAATATTGGGCTTCTAGCTGTGTGTGGGACTTGTTGTATTAGTCCATCTATACTGACCTCCATCAGGTTGCAAACTGAATATAATTTTTTTCTGCATCTAGCACTGAAAAAATATTTGGCCTTCTAGTAGTGTGTCGGACTTTCTCTATTAGTCCATCTATACTGACCTCCATCAGGTTGCAAATTAAAAATAATTTTTATCTGCATCTACAGTACCTCTGAAAAAATATTTGGCCTTCTAGCAGTGTGTCGGACTTTCTCTATTAGTCCATCTATACTGACCTCCATCAGGTTGCAAATTCAAAATAATTTTTATCTGCATCTACAGTACCTCTGAAAAAATATTTGGGCTTCTAGCTGTGTGTGGGACTTGTTGTATTAGTCCATCTATACTGACCTCCATCAGGTTGCAAATTGAATATAATTTTTTTCTGCATCTAACCCAGCCAATAGTTTTGGCCTAATACCACAGTTTGGCCACTCAGCTCTGCTCGGTTACCATCCATTGTTTTTTTGTGCAAACAACTCCAGAGTTGTGAATTAGTTAACCACCAAAATGAGTGGAAAAAGGCCTGCTGCTGGTGGAAAGGGGAATAGGCGTGTTGGGAAGGGGAAAAAAGGTTGTGTCCGTGGGGTAGGTGTTAAAGCAACAGTAACATCTGCAGAAGAAAGACCATCTTCCAGCCAAACTAAAATGTCTACTTCTTTTAGCGGACAATGTGATAAGATCCCTTTCTTACGGCCACGCCAATCGCTACAAATTCCAGATGAGGCACAAAAACAGCAGGTGCTTCAACGGATATCAAGTGCTCCTTTAAGTGGGCTCTCCTCCACATCAACTTCAACATCACAAATACTCCAGTCCTCAAAGGTGTCACCCAAATCGCACTTGCTTCCTCACAGCTCCCAAATCTCCAGCTGCCCGTCTGAGTATGAGGTAGAACAGATGGTTGAGTCTGCAGAGCTGTTTACTCATACTATAGCCTGGGAATCAGAGGTCGACTCCAGCGCTTCTGTGAATCCAGACGAGGAAATGATCTGCACTGATGCCCAGAATCTTTATGAGTCGGATCCAGGACCAGACGCAGAAGGTTCTGACCATAATGTAGACCCTCATTCCCAAACTGTAACTCCTGTTGGTGGAGACAATGAGGAAGACGATGATAAGACTCAAATACCTGATTGGAGCGACAACTTTAGTTTTTTGTCAGGGCAGGAACAAGTTGGCTCTGAGGACGACGGGTGTGATAACACACAGGGTGATGATGATGAGGTTGGAGATCCCACTTACTGTCAACCCACAGTAAGCCAAGAGATGAGGTCAGCAGAGGAGGTGGAGGAAGATGCTAGTGACGACGAGGTCAGGTTGCGCCTTCCTGGACAGAGACGTAGTACTGGAAGCACGTCAACAACTGCATCCTCAAACACAACTCTGCCTCTCACCACAAGTCGTGGTGGCTCTTCAGGTCGCATGGGTGCTAAGCCTTGCATAGCCTGGGCATTTTTTCAGATCGATAAAGATGACCCAACTCGTGTTATCTGTAACATTTGTCAGCAAAAGCTAAGTAGAGGCCAAAAAATACATAGTTTGAGTACTTCATGCATGAACCGGCACATGGACATGAAGCATAAGTTGCAGTGGGAAGCTCAGTGTGCTACAATGCGGCCTAGCCGGCCGGGCCAACCACCGTCTGCCATATCTTGTGCATCCGCGGCCTCTTCATCCTCTGTGACTGGGGGGACAGCAGTCACACCTGTTTTGGGGCGCAGACCTGCCACCTCTTTACCCGCAACAGCCAGCGTGATTGGCAGGTCATCATTTTCTTTGGAGGTGGTAACACCAGCTGGTGTTGAGCGCTGTCCGACATCGATAGCACCACCTTTGGATGAAGGCAACCTAACATGTCCGCCTGCATCTTCCTCACAGACCGGCAGTTTGCCGGGGACACCCTTATCAACCCCGTCTAAGCACAATAGCCAGCCCTCGGTCCCTCAGATGTGGACAAGTAAAAGACCATTTCCTCCTAGCCATGAGAAAGCTAAGAGGTTGAATTTCACCATCTGCAAGCTCTTGGCTACAGAAATGCTGCCTTTCCGCCTGGTGGACACAGAGGATTTTCGAGACCTTATGTCCGTCGCAGTGCCCCAGTACCAGATGCCCAGTCGGCACTACTTCTCAAAGAAAGGTGTGCCTGCGCTCCACCAGCATGTCGCACACAACATCACCGCTTCTTTGAGAAACTCTGTGTGTGACAGGGTGAATTTCACCACAGACACTTGGACGAGTAGGCATGGACAGGGGCGTTACATGTCGCTGACTGGGCACTGGGTAACTATGGTGACAGCAGGACAAGGGGCTGCTGTCCAAGTCTTGCCGTCCCCACGAGTTGTGCGTCAATCCTCTTTATGTCAAAGTTCCTCCACTGCTTCTGCCTCCTCAACCTCCTCTCGGTCTTCCACCTGCACCCAAAGCCTGTCTTGTCATGCCACAAGCTTTCTAACTGCGCAGAAGGGATCCTGCACACCTCCTTACTATGCTGGCAGTAGGGCTCAACGTCATCAGGCGGTTTTTACTTTGAAATGTCTGGGAAATGTGAGTCACACAGCTGAGGAGTTGTGGTCAGCTCTGGAGAACCAATTTCATGAATGGTTGTCTCCACTGGACCTGAAACCAGGGAAGGCCGTGTGCGACAATGCTGCAAACCTGGGTGCGGCCCTTCGCCGGGGCAATGTCACACACGTGCCTTGTATGGCTCACGTGTTGAACCTGGTTGTCCAGCAATTTTTAGCCCACAATTCCAGACTAGATGGCCTTCTGCATCGGGCACGGTCGCTGTGTGCTCACTTCCGCCGTTCGCATCCCGCAGCTCAGCGACTTACATCTCTACAGAAGTCGTTGGGCCTGCCACTTCACCGGCTAAAATGCGATGTGCCTACCCGGTGGAATTCAACTCTGCACATGTTGCAGCGACTGTGGCAGCACCGACAAGCCCTGGTGCAATACGTTCTGACGTATAGCCTGGGCCAACGAGATTCAGAGGTGGGGCAAATCACGCTGGAGGAGTGGTCTCAGATCAGGGACCTATGCACCCTTCTGCACAGTTTTGAAATGGCGACGAAGATGTTTAGTGCTGACGATGCCATTATCAGCATGACTATTCCGGTGATTTACATGCTGGAGCACATGTTAAACAGAATTCGGAGTCAGGTGGTGGCACAAGAGGAGGTGGAGGAAGTAGAGGAGGAGGAGTTGTATGCGGAAGGGCTAATATCTGCAAGGTCCAGACGGTCGGCAGCACCAAGGCGGCAGGCATGTGAGGGTGGGGGAGATGGTTTTACCAGGGCGCATGGTAGCAGCCAAACTAGTGAGGAAGGTGCAGGAGCCCAGGAAGAAGTGGAGGACGAACTGATGGAAGACTCATCAGATGAGGGAGACCTTGATCACATTTCTGTTGTGCGAGGTTGGGGGGAGAGGACAGAGGAAGGAAGCATGATTGTTACCTCGCCACCAACACAACAGGGACTTGGTGCTCCTGGATGCGCAACACACATGAGTGCCTTCTTGCTGCACTACCTGCAACATGACCCTCGAATTGTGAGAATTAGAAATAATCCTGACTACTGGGTTGCCACACTGTTAGATCCCCGGTACAAAAGTAAATTTGCAGAAATTATTTCTGCCATAGAAAGGGATGCACGCATGCAGGAGTATCAGCAGAGACTGTTGCAGAATCTTACATGTGCTTTTCCACAAAATACCATTGGTGCACGTAGTGAATCTCACAGTTCCAACTTGCCAACCGTGGGACCGTCAACTGTTCAGCACTCAAACCGTAACAGAACCACAGTATCTGCTGGTAACATCAATTTTGCGGAATCATTTCACCACTTTTTTAGCCCATCCTTTGCAAGGCCACAGGAGACAAGGAGTCTGACACATAGTCAACGCCTAGAGACGATGGTACAGGAGTGTCTCCAAGTAAACATTGAAGCCACGACTGTGTCACTGGACCCTTGCTCTTTTTGGGCTTCCAATCTGGATAAATGGCCGGAGCTAGCCACTTACGCCTTGGAGATCTTGTCATGCCCCGCAGCCAGCGTTCTGTCTGAACGTGTGTTCAGCGCTGCTGGTGGTGTGCTGACAGATAAGCGCACGCGGCTCTCCACTGATAATGTAGACAGACTCACGTTCATAAAGATGAACAAATCATGGATCCAAAACGACTTTTCTACCACTGTGTCATCCTGGGGAGAGTAAAAGCTTGATGATTGGTTAAAATCACCCTACCAACCGTTTTAAGCTTTCAAATTACTAATCATGTTTATCTGTATCTTGACTGGAAAATAATTTGGGCTTTGTAGCAGTGTGCAGCACTGATCCTATTAGGCCATCTATAATAAGCTCCACCAGATTTAAAATTAAAAATAATTTTTAGCTGCATCTAGCCCGGAAAATAATTTTGGGGCTCCGAGATGCGCAAGACACATAAGTGCCTTCTTGCTGCACTACCTGCAGCATGACCCTCATATTGTCAGAATTCGAAGTAATCATGACTACTGGGTTGCCACACTCTTAGATCCCCCAAACTTTTCGATCAACCTTTTCATTTTAATAAAGACCAAAAAAATGGTCATTTTTGAAATTATAAGCATTAGCAGGTTGTTAGAAACTGAAATCAAACAGTTTTCAACTCAAAACTTTATTCTAGGTGATGTTACATTTTCACATAGGACCCCTTGTTCGAAAGGAGCTTCTGAACTCTCTCGTCCATTGAATTTGTCAGGTCTTGGATGGTTTCTGCTTCAATTGTTTTGCATGAGGACAGAATACCCTCCCAGAGCTGTTGCTTAGATGTGAACTGCCTCCCGCCATCATAGACACTCCTTTTAATGATGCTCCAAAGGTTCTGAATGGGGTAGAGGTCAGGGGAGCATGGGGGTCACACCATAAGTTTGTCCCCTTTTATGCCCATATCAGCCAGAGATGCAGATGTTTTATGTGCAGCATGAGATGGTGCATTATCATGCAGAAAAATGATCTTGCTGTGAAATACACGGTTCTTCTTCTTGAACCATGGCAGGAAGTGCTGTTTGAGAAAATCCACATACATTATGGAGTTCATCTTTAGCGCC
The DNA here is from genome assembly GCF_046119375.1 of Phyllobates terribilis. NCBI lineage: Eukaryota > Metazoa > Chordata > Amphibia > Anura > Dendrobatidae > Phyllobates > Phyllobates terribilis. The sequence goes on along the minus strand of NW_027362763.1, from coordinate 452,525,687 downwards.
TTCAGGGATCCTAAAGGGGCCGACAATCTCTCTCCCCATGATTCCAGCCCAAAACATTACTCCACCTCCTCCTTGTTGGCGCTGTAGCCGTGTTTTGCGTGGGGTGTCCATCAACCAGCCATCCTCCACTCCATCCATCTGGACCATCGAGCGCTGCACGGCACTCATCCGTGAACAAAACAGTTTTGAAATCAGTCTTCATGTAATGTTTGGCCCACTGGAGCCGTTTCTGCTTGTGTGAAGTGGATAGAGGAGGTCGACAGGATGGCGTATGCACAGCTGCAAACCTCTGAAGGACCCTGCATCTTGTTGTTCGGGGGACGTTGGAGGCACCAGCAGCTTCAAAAACTTGTCTGCTGCTATGACAAGGCTTTCTTGCCGCTGCTCTTTTAACCTGACGTAATTGCCTGTAGGAAAGAGTCCTCAATTTGCCCTTATCAGCACGCACACGTGTGTACTGTGAATCAGCTACATACTTCTTGATTGCCAAGACACTTCATCCTGATCATCGCACAATGTTGATTGTAGTCATGCCTTGACCTAAACACTCCACAATTTGTTGCTTCTCAGCAGCCGACACATCCTTTTTCTTTCCCATTTTGGCAGAAAATGTAGGCTGCTTAATAATGTGAGAGAGCCTTCTTAAGTAGTCTTGCCTTTCATTGGACACACCTGCCAAACTAATTAGCACAGGTGTCTGCAATTGCTTACAGTGATATAAAGAGCCCTGACACACATCACCATCAATGAGTTTAACTGACAAACAAATTCTTCCCTTATCACTCCTAAACACTTTTTGCATAATAATTTGGAACGCAGTGTACATGTGCTTTTCCACAAAACACCAGTGGTTCACGTAGTGAATCTTACAGTTCTAACTTGCCAACCGTGGTCTGTATGGAATTGTTCAATAAAGGGCCCAAAATTAAGATAACATAGATGGGAGAGGTCTCTATGAATAGGAATTCCTAAGTATTTGATACCCTGTGAGGGCCAGGCAAAGGGAAAGTTGGACTGGATGGAATCCTATATGGATTTGGGGAGGGAGACATCGAGGGCCTCAGACTTCGCTGCATTGATTTTAAAATTTTACCATGTAACAAAGTGATCTATTTTAGCCATAACAGCAGGGATGGATATATGTGATTGAGTGATATATACTAGGACATCATCAGCAAATAGAGAGCACTTGTACTCGGTGCCTCCCACCTCAATCCACCTAATATTTTGGTTATGGCGAATTGATGAGAGCAGGTGCTCCGTCACTAGGATGTATAAGAGAGGAAACAGAGGACATCCCTGCCTTGTCCCATTGGTGATTGTGAAAGGTGATGAAAATGTTCTGACGCACCCCCTGGGCCTTGGGACACCCGGAGCCGGACCCTTTTTGGTGGATGCTGGTGGTTGTAGTCTTCGTGGCGGCGACCCGGTTCCGTGGCTCAGGGCGGTCAAACCAGTGGCGGAACTATTTATGTGGTTTTGATGTTTAAATGTCCGACTACGCCACCCGTGGATTGCGGTCAGAGTGAACCGCCGCTACAGGGCAGACCGCTGAGGCTGGTGTTGTGGGTGCAGCAGAGCGTAGCATAACTCCCCACGGGAGGAGTATAGCCTCAGGGCAGTGTATGCGGAGGATGGGGGTGATGGTGCAGGGCAGCAGCAGTAACGACACGGAGTCAGTGATGCAGTCCAGGGCCTTTACTCACAGTTCTTATTATCCAGACCACGTCTGCAGGTAACGGCTGCCCACGTCGTACTGTGCTCACCAGGTGAGGGGCTCAGACAACTCCCAGATAACTTTGGAGCACTTCACAGTACCCCCTTTGTGTGTCCTTTGTCTGGCCTTTCTTACCAACACTTCTGTCCAGCTGCCTCGGGCCTCCTCTTGGTAAACTTGGCGCCCGTTTACCTGACCCTATGTGGTGCCTTCCTAGCGGGTGTAGCGAGGGGCTGCGCCACATAAAATGTCAGAGCCTCCGGTTTCTAGCTGAGGGTCGTTTCCTGCCTCCACTAGTTCGGGGACCGGTCTCCCCCTTTGGCCTGACCCCTCCACGCAGGTGGATTCGGGCGTGCGGTGGCGACTCGCCCGTCCGCACCCCTGGGATCCCTTCATTCCTCGTTCCTGGAGCCTTCTCCGCTCCTCTTCCTTCCTTCTCCCTCTTCCAGGCCTGGGCCTCTGTTACTAGGCCCGCCTCCGGAGCAGAGCTCATGCAGAGCCCCTGCTCCCTGCCACTTCTGCTCAGACTTCTCTGCACTGAACTAAGATGGTGCCCACCTTTTATACTCCCTTCTCAATGCACCCAGGAACTGCTTCCTCCCTGCTCCTGCACTACAGGGTTCCCCTTCCTCAGTGTTCCCTCCCCCCACTCCAGCCAGGGACAGGGACTGTCGTGCCCATCTCAGGGGCATATTGGTCGCCCTGCCCCACGGCAATGTGGTGTAATGCATGCAGGTGTCGGGTCCTGATCCACACTCCATCCTTACCTGAGAGTGAGATATCACACCTCTGGGTGAGGTGCAATACGTCTGTAGCAACCGAGCCCTCAGGGTGCTACAGTTCCATTTATCTTCAGCCTAGGTGACGTATTGCGATACAGGGCCGTGATTTTGGCTATAAAAGGGTCCCCTAGACCCCTACCCCAAGCTTTTTAAGAGAATCATATATGGCGTGCCAGGAGACTCTATGGAATGCTTTCTCAGCATCCAACGAGAGTATCTAATTACAAATTTTTAACTGCATCTAGCCCAGGAAATACTTTGTGCCTAGTAGCAGTGTCTGCTAGTCAGCGGATTATCCCGGCTGTTAAGCAAGCTACACCACCTGTAGTTTAGACACTTAATTTTTTCAAAGGAAATGCTTCGGGACCATGGGATACTTAGTGAAGAGCATCGGGAGGCACCCCAAGGCATAGGGGCTGGGACTGGCAGTAGGATGCCTTGCGGTGGACAGCCGAGCTCGATCCTTATAAAAGCTTTTTAACTGCAGCAGCTTTAGTGGACGCTACTGGAGCTGGAATTACCGCGGCTGCTGGCATGAGACTTGCCCTCCAATAGATCCTTGTAAATGGATTTAAAGTGTATTCATTCAAATTAGAGAGACAATTTAAATTAAAAAGCTTAGAGCTGCCTCCACCACAGGGGGGCTCGCTCGACCCACCAGCGGACAGGCACCAGTATTGGGAGAGGGGGGCTGGCCGTCAGGGTTCACCGCGGCTCTGGCACAAACCCGGCGACACGGAGGTGGCACGGGCAGGAGCGGACTGGCCGTGTCGGCTTCTCACTTTTTGGATTTTAGAAGGGCATGACATGCCTATATCTGTGTCTCCCCCTCCTTTTACTCCTCCACCTCTTTTATTTTCGCATGACTATATGTACTTGTCACTTTTCCATGTGTTAGTTATGTCTTCTGAGCAGTTTGTCAGCTTTTGGACACCTTTGAAGGTGTTTTCTATGTGTTTCTATGTGTTTTTGTTTGCCTGCCATTGGTTTTAACGGTGTTCGAAGGTGTTCGACGAACAGTTCGAAGAACAGTTCGGCGAACACACGGGTGTTCGACGAACCGAACTCGAACACTACGGGGGTGGCTCAACACTAGTTGAGAGCTCTCTGACATCGAGAGCACCACCTTTGGATCAAGGCAACCTAACATGTCCACCTGCATCTTCCTCACAGACCGGCAGTTTGCCAGGGACACCCTACTCAACCCCGTCAAAGCACAACAGCCAGCCCTCGGTCCCTCAGATGTGGACAAGTAAAAGACCATTTCCTCCTAGCCATGAGAAAGCTAAGAGGTTGAATTTCACCATCTGCATGCTGTTGGCTACAGAAATGCTGCCTTTCCGCCTGGAGGACACAGTGGATTTTTGAGACCTTATGTCCGTCGCAGTGCCCCAGTACCAGATGCCCAGTCGGCACTACTTCTCAAAGAAAGGTGTGCCTGCGCTCCACCAGCATGTCGCACACAACATCACCACTTCTTTGAGAAACTCTGTGTGTGACAGGGTGCATTTCACCACAGACACTTGGACGAGTAGGCATGGACAGGGGCGTTACATGTCGCTGACAGGGCACTGGGTAACTATGGTGACAGCAGGACAAGGGGCTGCTGTCCAAGTCTTGCCGTCCCCACGAGTTGTACGTCAATCCTCTTTATCTAGAAGTTCCTCCACTGCTTCTGCCTCCTCAACCTCCTCTCGGTCCTCCACCTGCACCCAAAGCCTGTCTGGTAATGCCACCTGCTTTCTAACTGCGCACCTCTTTACTATGCTGGCAGCAGGGCTCAACGGCATCAGTGTTTACTTTGAAATGTCTGGGAAATGTGAGTCACACAGCTGAGGACTTGTGGTCAGCTCTGGAGACCCAGTTTCATGAATGGTTGTCTCCACTGGACCTGCAACCAGGGAAGGCCGTGTGCGACAATGCTGCAAACCTGGGTGCGGCCCTTCGCCGGGGCAATGTTACACATGTGCCTTGTATGGCTCACGTGTTGAACCTGGTTGTCCATAAATTTTTAGCCCACTATCCCAGACTAGATGGCCTTCTGCAGAGGGCACGGTCGCTGTGTGCTCACTTCCGCCGTTCGCATCCCGCAGCTCAACGACTTACATCTCTACGGAAGTCGTTGGGCCTGCCAGTTCACCGGCTGAAATGCGATGTGCCGACACGGTGGAATTCAACTCTGCACATATTGCAGCGACTGTGGCAGCACCGACAAGCCCTGGTGCAATAGTTTCTGACGTATAGCCTGGGCCAACGAGATCCAGAGGTGGGGCAAATCACACAGCAGGAGTGGTCTCAGATCAGGGACCTATGAAGTTGACGCGCCCCCTGGGCCGTGGGGTACCCGGAGCCGGGCCGGTAGACGCTGGGGGTTGTAGTCACTGTGGCGGTGACCCGGTCCGTGACCCAGGGCGGTCAATCCAACGGTAATTTGTATATATGGATTTTATAATGTCCGACTACGCCACCTGTGGAGTGCGGCCAAAGGGGCCGCCGCTGCGGAACAGTCCTCTGAAGCTGGTGGTTTTGCTGCAATGGTATTATTACTCACCACAGGAAGAGTGTAGCTTCAGGGCAGTGTGGGTGGATGATGGTGGTTGTAGTGCAGGGAGTCAGTAATGAACACAGAGTCCGTGTGATGCAGTCCCAAGATCTTTACTCACAGTTGTTGCAGTCCAGATTACAGGTACCAGAGCTATCTCACCCGTCGTGCTGTGCATACTCAGTGAGGGGCTCAGTCCACCCCCAGATAGCTCTGGAGTACTTAGCAGGACCCCCTTCTGTGTGTCCTTTCTCTGGCCTTCTCCCTGCACCTCACACCCAGTGACACTTCTATCCGGTATCCTCGGGCCTTGGCGGGCGACTTGTGTTCAGTCCCCTGTGTCCTATGTGGCTACCTTCTTAGTGAGACTGGTGTGGACTTTTGCCTGCAGTACATGAAATGCTGCAGCCTCCGGTTTCTAGTTGAGCCTTGCTGTTTCTCCTCTAGTTGAGGGACCGGTTCCCCTTATCTGGCCTGACCCCTCTACCTCCTGGTAGCAGCGGGAGTACAGGTGGCCTTCTGCACGGCCCGTAGCCCTAGGGTCCCTTCGGTTCCTGGAGCCTTCCTGCTCCCACTCCTCTCTTCTCTCCTTCAGTCTGGGCCTCCCAGGCTAGGCCCGCCTCCGGAGCAGAGCTCATGCCGAGCCTCTGCTCCTGTCACTTTTCCTCCTCTGACTGGCTTGCTCTTACTAAGATGACTTCCTATTTATACTCTCCCTGTCATGTGCTCCCCTAAGCTGCTCCCCTAAGCACCCACTACATAGGATCCTCCCACCAGCTAGGGACCTGGGACTGTGCTCTCCCTTAGGAGCAATCTCGCCCTAACCCCACTGCGGGTATGTGTTGGATGCAGGTGTTAGGGTCCCGAGCCATACGCCTTCCTTACCTGAGGGTGAGATACCACACCTCTGGGTGAGATGCAGTAACTCTGTGGTGACTGCACCCTCAGGGGCGCCACACACCTTTCTGCACAGTTTTGAAATGGCGACGAAGATGTTTAGTGCTGACGACGATGCCATTATCAGCATAATTATTCAGGTGATTTACATGCTGGAGCACACATTAAACAGAATTCAGAGTCAGGTGGTCGGACAAGAGGAGGTGGAGGAAGTAGAGGAGGAGTCGTATGCGGAAGGGATAACATCTCCAAGGTCCAGACGGTTGGCAGCACCAAGGAAGAAGCCATGGGAGGGTGGGGGAGAGGGATTAAACAGGGCGCATGGTAGCAGCCAAACTGTTGAGGAAGGTGCAGGAGCCGAGGAAGAAGTGGAGGATGAACTGGCGATGGGCATGGAAGACTCATCAGATGAGGGAGACCTTGATCACATTTCTGTTGTGCGAGGTTGGGGGGAGAGGGCAGAGGAAAGAAGCATGATTCTTACCTCGCTACCAACACAACAAGGACTTGGTCCTCCTATATGCGCAAGACACATGAGTGCCTTCTTGCTGCACTACCTGCAACATGACCCTCAGATTGCAGAATTCGAAGTAATCTCGACTACTGGGTTGCCACACTCTTAGATCCCCGGTACAAAAGTAAATTTGACGAAATAATTCCTGCCATAAAAAGGGATTGACGCATGCAGGAGTATCTGCAGACGCTGTTGCAGAATCTTACATGTGCTTTTCCACAAAACACCAGTGGTGCACGAAGTGAATCTCACAGTTCTAACTTGCCAACCGCGGGACTGTCGAGTCTTCATCACTCAAACCGTAACAGTAACACAGTATCTGCTGGTAACAGCAATTTTGTGAAATCGTTTCACCAGTTTTTTAGACCATCCTTTGCAAGGCCACAGGAGACAAGAAGTCTGACACATAGTCAATGCCTAGAGAGGATGGTGCAGGAGTATCTCCAAGTGAACATCGAAGCCATGACTGTGTCACTGGACCCTTGCTCATTTTGGTATTCCAATCTGGAAAAATGGCCGGAGCTCGCCACTCACGCCTTGGAGATCTTGTCATGCCCTGCAGCCAGTGTTCTCTCTGAACGTGTGTTCAGCGCTGCTGATGGTGTGCTGACAGATAAGCGCACGCGGCTGTCCACTGAAAATGTAGACAGACTCACGTTCATAAAGATGAACAAATCATGGATTCGCAAGGACTTTTCTAATCCTGTGTTATCCTTGGGAGGCTAAAAGCTTGAGGATTTGGTAATATCACCTCACCAACCGTTTTAAGCAACTGTGGGGCAATTGATGCCACTTAACCCTAGAACGCATGACCATAAAAATCTACACTTTCATATACCTGGGGCCTTTTAGGCCCGTGTGCAAATAACATTGAATAACTCAAACTCAAATGACAAACAACTATATACATGAAGAATACCTAGAGTTTCAAAATTCTAACTAAAGTAATCTTGCAGAAAATAGAAAACAATTAACAGGGCGGGACTGCGAGGCCCCAGGTATGCGTTCTAGTGTTAAGTGGTGTCTGTGCCACAATTTTGGGAAAAAATGGAAACTCTTTTTGGAGTCCCCGTGCTGTGTCTTACGTGACGTTGGCATCGTCAATTCCAGGTGGGTTGGGTCGCTCCCCCCCCCTTTTAACTGTAAGAAACTACATACACTATGGCTTGGGGTTAGTGTTGAGCCACCCCCGTAGTGTTCGAGTTCGGTTCGGTTCGTCGAACACCCGTGTGTTCGCCGAACTGTTCGTCGAACTGTTCGTCGAACACCTTCGAACACCGTTAAAACCAATGGCAGGCAAACAAAAACACATAGAAACACATAGAAAACACCTTCAAAGGTGTCCAAAAGCTGACAAACTGCTCAGAAGACACAACTAACACATGGAAAAGTGACAAGTACATATAGTCATGCGAAAATAAAAGAGGTGGAGGAGTAAAAGGAGGGGGAGACACAGATATAGGCATGTCATGCCCTTCTAAAATCCAAAAAGTGAGAAGCCGACACGGCCAGTCCGCTCCTGCCCGTGCCACCTCCGTGTCGCCGGGTTTGTGCCAGAGCCGCGGTGAACCCTGACGGCCAGCCCCCCTCTCCCAATACTGGTGCCTGTCCGCTGGTGGGTCGAGCGAGCCCCCCTGTGGTGGAGGCAGCTCTAAGCTTTTTAATTTAAATTGTCTCTCTAATTTGAATGAATACACTTTAAATCCATTTACAAGGATCTATTGGAGGGCAAGTCTCATGCCAGCAGCCGCGTAATTCCAGCTCCAGTAGCGTCCACTAAAGCTGCTGCAGTTAAAAAGCTTTTATAAGGATCGAGCTCGGCTGTCCACCGCAAGGCATCCTACTGCCAGTCCCAGCCCCTATGCCTTGGGGTGCCTCCTGATGCTCTTCACTGAGTATCCCATGGTCCCGAAGCATTTCCTTTGAAAAAATTAAGTGTCTAAACTACAGGTGGTGTAGCTTGCTTAACAGCCGGGATAATCCGCTGACTAGCAGACACTGCTACTAGGCACAAAGTATTTCATGGGCTAGATGCAGTTAAAAATTTGTAATTAGATACTCTCGTTGGATGCTGAGAAAGCATTCCATAGAGTCTCCTGGCACGCCATATATGATTCTCTTAAAAAGCTTGGGGTAGAGGTCTAGGGGACCCTTTTATAGCCAAAATCACGGCCCTGTATCGCAATACGTCACCTAGGCTGAAGATAAATGGATCTGTAGCACCCTGAGGGCTCGGTTGCTACAGACGTATTGCACCTCACCCAGAGGTGTGATATCTCACTCTCAGGTAAGGATGGAGTGTGGATCAGGACCCGACACCTGCATGCATTACACCACATTGCCGTGGGGCAGGGCGACCAATATGCCCCTGAGATGGGCACGACAGTCCCTGTCCCTGGCTGGAGTGGGGGGAGGGAACACTGAGGAAGGGGAACCCTGTAGTGCAGGAGCAGGGAGGAAGCAGTTCCTGGGTACATTGAGAAGGGAGTATAAAAGGTGGGCACCATCTTAGTTCAGTGCAGAGAAGTCTGAGCAGAAGTGGCAGGGAGCAGGGGCTCTGCATGAGCTCTGCTCCGGAGGCGGGCCTAGTAACAGAGGCCCAGGCCTGGAAGAGGGAGAAGGAAGGAAGAGGAGCGGAGAAGGCTCCAGGAACGAGGAATGAAGGGATCCCAGGGGTGCGGACGGGCGAGTCGCCACCGCACGCCCGAATCCACCTGCGTGGAGGGGTCAGGCCAAAGGGGGAGACCGGTCCCCGAACTAGTGGAGGCAGGAAACGACCCTCAGCTAGAAACCGGAGGCTCTGACATTTTATGTGGCGCAGCCCCTCGCTACACCCGCTAGGAAGGCACCACATAGGGTCAGGGAAACTGGCGCCAAGTTTACCAAGAGGAGGCCCGAGGCAGCCGGACAGAAGTGTTGGTAAGAAAGGCCAGACAAAGGACACACAAAGGGGGTCCTGTGAAGTGCTCCAAAGTTATCTGGGAGTTGTCTGAGCCCCTCACCTGGTGAGCACAGTACGACGTGGGCAGCCGTTACCTGCAGACGTGGTCTGGATAATAAGAACTGTGAGTAAAGGCCCTGGACTGCATCACTGACTCCGTGTCGTTACTGCTGCTGCCCTGCACCATCACCCCCATCCTCCGCATACACTGCCCTGAGGCTATACTCCTCCCGTGGGGAGTTATGCTACGCTCTGCTGCACCCACAACACCAGCCTCAGCGGTCTGCCCTGTAGCGGCGGTTCACTCTGACCTATATCCACAGGTGGCGTAGTCGGACATTTAAACATCAAAACCACATAAATAGTTCCGCCACTGGTTTGACCGCCCTGAGCCACGGAACCGGGTCGCCGCCACGAAGACTACAACCACCAGCATCCACCAAAAAGGGTCCGGCTCCGGGTGTCCCAAGGCCCAGGGGGTGCGTCAGAACATTTTCATCACCTTTCACAATCACCAATGGGACAAGGCAGGGATGTCCTCTGTCCCCTCTCTTATACATCCTAGTGACGGAGCACCTGCTCTCATCAATTCGCCATAACCCCAATATTAGGTGGATTGAGGTGGGAGGCACCGAGTACAAGTGCTCTCTATTTGCTGATGATGTCCTAGTATATATCACTCAATCACATATATCCATCCATGCTGTTATGGCTGAAATAGATCACTTTGTTACATGGTAAAATTTTAAAATCAATGCAGCGAAGTCTGAGGCCCTCGATGTCTCCCTCCCCAAATCCATATAGGATTCCATCCAGTCCAACTTTCCCTTTGCCTGGCCCTCACAGGGTATCAAATACTTAGGAATTCCTATTCATAGAGACCTCTCCCATCTATGTTATCTTAATTTTGGGCCCTTTATTGAACAATTCCATACAGACCACGGTTGGCAAGTTAGAACTGTAAGATTCACTACATGAACCGCTGGTGTTTTGTGGAAAAGCACATGTACACCGCGTTCCAAATTATTATGCAAAAAGTGTTTAGGAGTGATAAGGGAAGAATTTGTTTGTTTGTCAGTTAAACTCATTGATGGTGATGTGTGTCAGGGCTCTTTATATCACTGTAAGCAATTGCAGACACCTGTGCTAATTAGTTTGGCAGGTGTGTCCAATGAAAGGCAAGACTACTTAAGAAGGCTCTCTCACATTATTAAGCAGCCTACATTTTCTGCCAAAATGGGAAAGAAAAAGGATGTGTCGGCTGCTGAGAAGCAACAAATTGTGGAGTGTTTAGGTCAAGGCATGACTACAATCAACATTGTGCGATGATCAGGATGAAGTGTCTTGGCAATCAAGAAGTATGTAGCTGATTCACAGTACACACGTGTGCGTGCTGATAAGGGCAAATTGAGGACTCTTTCCTACAGGCAATTACGTCAGGTTGAAAGAGCAGCGGCAAAAAAGCCTTGTCATAGCAGCAGACAAGTTTTTGAAGCTGCTTGTGCCTCCAACGTCCCCCGAGCAACAAGATGCAGGGTCCTTCAGAGGTTTGCAGCTGTGCATACGCCATCCTGTCGACCTCCTCTATCCACTTCACACAAGCAGAAACGGCTCCAGTGGGCCAAACATTACATGAAGACTGATTTCAAAACTGTTTTGTTCACGGATGAGTGCCGTGCAGCGCTCGATGGTCCAGATGGATGGAGTGGAGGATGGCTGGTTGATGGACACCCCACGCAAACACGGCTACAGCGCCAACAAGGAGGAGGTGGAGTAATGTTTTGGGCTGGAATCATGGGGAGAGAGATTGTCGGCCCCTTTAGGATCCCTGAAGGCGCTAAAGATGAACTCCATAATGTATGTGGATTTTCTCAAACAGCACTTCCTGCCATGGTTCAAGAAGAAGAACCGTGTATTTCACAGCAAGATCATTTTTCTGCATGATAATGCACCATCTCATGCTGCACATAAAACATCTGCATCTCTGGCTGATATGGGCATAAAAGGGGACAAACTTATGGTGTGACCCCCATGCTCCCCTGACCTCTACCCCATTCAGAACCTTTGGAGCATCATTAAAAGGAGTGTCTATGATGGCGGGAGGCAGTTCACATCTAAGCAACAGCTCTGGGAGGGTATTCTGTCCTCATGCAAAACAATTGAAGCAGAAACCATCCAAAACCTGACAAATTCAATGGACGAGAGAGTTCAGAAGCTCCTTTCGAACAAGGGGTCCTATGTGAAAATGTAACATCACCTAGAATAAAGTTTTGAGTTGAAAACTGTTTGATTTCAGTTTCTAACAACCTGCTAATGCTTATAATTTCAAAAATGACCATTTTTTTGGTCTTTATTAAAATGAAAAGGTTGATCGAAAAGTTTGGGGGATCTAAGAGTGTGGCAACCCAGTAGTCATGATTACTTCGAATTCTGACAATATGAGGGTCATGCTGCAGGTAGTGCAGCAAGAAGGCACTTATGTGTCTTGCGCATCTCGGAGCCCCAAAATTATTTTCCGGGCTAGATGCAGCTAAAAATTATTTTTAATTTTAAATCTGGTGGAGCTTATTATAGATGGCCTAATAGGATCAGTGCTGCACACTGCTACAAAGCCCAAATTATTTTCCAGTCAAGATACAGATAAACATGATTAGTAATTTGAAAGCTTAAAACGTTTGGTAGGGTGATTTTAACCAATCATCAAGCTTTTACTCTCCCCAGGATGACACAGGGGTAGAAAAGTCGTTTCGGATCCATGATTTGTTCATCTTTATGAACGTGAGTCTGTCTACATTATCAGTGGAGAGCCGCGTGCGCTTATCTGTCAGCACACCACCAGCAGCGCTGAACACACGTTCAGACAGAACGCTGGCTGCGGGGCATGACAAGATCTCCAAGGCGTAAGTGGCTAGCTCCGGCCATTTATCCAGATTGGAAGCCCAAAAAGAGCAAGGGTCCAGTGACACAGTTGTGGCTTCAATGTTTACTTGGAGATACTCCTGTACCATCGTCTCTAGGCGTTGACTATGTGTCAGACTTCTTGTCTCCTGTGGCCTTGCAAAGGATGGGCTAAAAAAGTGGTGAAATGATTCCGCAAAATTGATGTTACCAGCAGATACTGTGGTTCTGTTACGGTTTGAGTGCTGAACACTTGACGGTCCCACGGTTGGCAAGTTGGAACTGTGAGATTCACTACGTGCACCACTGGTATTTTGTGGAAAAGCACATGTAAGATTCTGCAACAGTCTCTGCTGATACTCCTGCATGCGTGCATCCCTTTCTATGGCAGGAATAATTTCTGCAAATTTACTTTTGTACCGGGGATCTAACAGTGTGGCAACCCAGTGGTCAGGATTATTTCTAATTCTCACAATTCGAGGGTCATGTTGCAGGTAGTGCAGCAAGAAGGCACTCATGTGTGTTGCGCATCCAGGAGCACCAAGTCCCTGTTGTGTTGGTGGCGAGGTAACAATCATGCTTCCTTCCTCTGTCCTCTCCCCCCAACCTCGCACAACAGAAATGTGATCAAGGTCTCCCTCATCTGATGAGTCTTCCATCAGTTCGTCCTCCACTTCTTCCTGGGCTCCTGCACCTTCCTCACTAGTTTGGCTGCTACCATGCGCCCTGGTAAAACCATCTCCCCCACCCTCACATGCCTGCCGCCTTGGTGCTGCCGACCTTCTGGACCTTGCAGATGTTAGCCCTTCCGCATACAACTCCTCCTCCTCTACTTCCTCCACCTCCTCTTGTGCCACCACCTGACTCCGAATTCTGTTTAACATGTGCTCCAGCATGTAAATCACCGGAATAGTCATGCTGATAATGGCATCGTCAGCACTAAACATCTTTGTCGCCATTTCAAAACTGTGCAGAAGGGTGCATAGGTCCCTGATCTGAGACCACTCCTCCAGCGTGATTTGCCCCACCTCTGAATCTCGTTGGCCCAGGCTATACGTCAGAACGTATTGCACCAGGGCTTGTCGGTGCTGCCACAGTCGCTGCAACATGTGCAGAGTTGAATTCCACCGGGTAGGCACATCGCATTTTAGCCGGTGAAGTGGCAGGCCCAACGACTTCTGTAGAGATGTAAGTCGCTGAGCTGCGGGATGCGAACGGCGGAAGTGAGCACACAGCGACCGTGCCCTCTGCAGAAGGCCATCTAGTCTGGGATAGTGGGCTAAAAATTGCTGGACAACCAGGTTCAACACGTGAGCCATACAAGGCACGTGTGTGACATTGCCCCGGCGAAGGGCCGCACCCAGGTTTGCAGCATTGTCACACACGGCCTTCCCTGGTTTCAGGTCCAGTGGAGACAACCATTCATGAAATTGTTTCTCCAGAGCTGACCACAACTCCTCAGCTGTGTGACTCACATTTCCCAGACATTTCAATGTAAAAACCGCCTGATGACGTTGAGCCCTACTGCCAGCATAGTAAGGAGGTGTGCAGGATCCCTTCTGCGCAGTTAGAAAGCTTGTGGCATGACCAGACAGGCTTTGGGTGCAGGTGGAAGACCGAGAGGAGGTTGAGGAGGCAGAAACAGTGGAGGAACTTTGACATAAAGAGGATTGACGCACAACTCGTGGGGACGGCAAGACTTGGACAGCAGCCCCTTGTCCTGCTGTCTCCATAGTTACCCAGTGCCCAGTCAGCGACATGTAACGCCCCTGTCCATGCCTACTCGTCCAAGTGTCTGTGGTGAAATGCACCCTGTCACACACAGAGTTTCTCAAAGAAGCGGTGATGTTGTGTGCGACATGCTGGTGGAGCGCAGGCACACCTTTCTTTGAGAAGTAGTGCCGACTGGGCATCTGGTACTGGGGCACTGCGACGGACATAAGGTCTCAAAAATCCTCTGTGTCCACCAGGCGGAAAGGCAGCATTTCTGTAGCCAAGAGCTTGCAGATGGTGAAATTCAACCTCTTAGCTTTCTCATGGCTAGGAGGAAATGGTCTTTTACTTGTCCACATCTGAGGGACCGAGGGCTGGCTATTGTGCTTAGACGGGGTTGATAAGGGTGTCCCCGGCAAACTGCCGGTCTGTGAGGAAGATGCAGGCGGACATGTTAGGTTGCCTTCATCCAAAGGTGGTGCTATCGATGTCGGACAGCGCTCAACACCAGCTGGTGTTACCACCTCCAAAGAAAATGATGACCTGCCAATCACGCTGGCTGTTGCGGGTAAAGAGGTGGCAGGTCTGCGCCCCAAAACAGGTGTGACTGCTGTCCCCCCAGTCACAGAGGATGAAGAGGCCGTGGATGCACAAGATATGGCAGACGGTGGTTGGCCCGGCCGGCTAGGCCGCATTGTAGCACACTGAGCTTCCCACTGCAACTTATGCTTCATGTCCATGTGCCGGTTCATGCATGAAGTACTCAAACTATGTATTTTTTGGCCTCTACTTAGCTTTTGCTGTCAAATGTTACAGATAACACGAGTTGGGTCATCTTTATCGATCTGAAAAAATGCCCAGGCTATGCAAAGCTTAGCACCCATGCGACCTGAAGAGCCACCACGACTTGTGGTGAGAGGCAGAGTTGTGTTTGAGGATGCAGTTGTTGACGTGCTTCCAGTACTACGTCTCTGTCCAGGAAGGCGCAACCTGACCTCGTCGTCACTAGCATCTTCCTCCACCTCCTCTGCTGACCTCATCTCTTGGCTGACTGTGGGTTGACAGTAAGTGGGATCTCCGACCTCATCATCATCACCCTGTGCGTTATCACACCCGTCGTCCTCAGAGCCAACCTGTTCCTGCCCTGACAAAAAACTAAAGTTATCGCTCCAATCAGGTATTTGAGTCTTATCATCGTCTTCCTCATTGTCTCCACCGACAGGAATTACAGTTTGGGAATGAGGGTCTACATTATGGTCAGAACCTTCTGCGTCTGGTCCTGGATCCGACTCATAAAGATTCTGGGCATCAGTGCAGATCATTTCCTCGTCTGGATTCACAGAAGCGCTGGAGTCGACCTCTGATTCCCAGGCTATAGTATGAGTAAACAGCTCTGCAGACTCAACCATCTGTTCTACCTCATACTCAGACGGGCAGCTGGAGATTTGGGAGCTGTGAGGAAGCAAGTGCGATTTGGGTGACACCTTTGAGGACTGGAGTATTTGTGATGTTGAAGTTGATGTGGAGGAGAGCCCACTTAAAGGAGCACTTGATATCCGTTGAAGCACCTGCTGTTTTTGTGCCTCATCTGGAATTTGTAGCGATTGGCGTGGCCGTAAGAAAGGGATCTTATCACATTGTCCGCTAAAAGAAGTAGACATTTTAGTTTGGCTGGAAGATGGTCTTTCTTCTGCAGATGTTACTGTTGCTTTAACACCTACCCCACGGACACAACCTTTTTTCCCCTTCCCAACACGCCTATTCCCCTTTCCACCAGCAGCAGGCCTTTTTCCACTCATTTTGGTGGTTAACTAATTCACAACTCTGGAGTTGTTTGCACAAAAAAACAATGGATGGTAACCGAGCAGAGCTTAGTGGCCAAACTGTGGTATTAGGCCAAAACTATTGGCTGGGTTAGATGCAGAAAAAAATTATTTTGAATTTGCAACCTGATGGAGGTCAGTATAGATGGACTAATAGAGAATGTCCGACACACTACTAGAAGGCCAAATATTTTTTCAGAGCTAGATGCAGAAAAAAATATATTCAGTTTGCAACCTGATGGAGGTCAGTATAGATGGATTAATAGAACAAGACCCACACACAGCTAGAAGCCCAATATTTTTTCAGAGGTAGATGCAGAAAAAAATATATTCAGTTTGCAACCTGATGGAGGTCAGTATTAGTGTTGAGCCACCCCCGTAGTGTTCGAGTTCGGTTCGGTTCGTCGAACACCCGTGTGTTCGCCGAACTGTTCGTCGAACTGTTCGTCGAACACCTTCGAACACCGTTAAAACCAATGGCAGGCAAACAAAAACACATAGAAACACATAGAAAACACCTTCAAAGGTGTCCAAAAGGTGACAAACTGCTCAGAAGACACAACTAACACATGGAAAAGTGACAAGTACATATAGTCATGCGAAAAGAAAAGAGGTGGAGGAGTAAAAGGAGGGGGAGACACAGATATAGGCATGTCATGCCCTTCTAAAATCCAAAAAGTGAGAAGCCGAGATGGCCAGTCCGCTCCTGCCCGTGCCACCTCCGTGTCGCCGGGTTTGTGCCAGAGCCGCGGTGAACCCTGACGGCCAGCCCCCCTCTCCCAATACTGGTGCCTGTCCGCTGGTGGGTCGAGAGAGCCCCCCTGTGGTGGAGGCAGCTCTAAGCTTTTAAATTTAAATTGTCCCTCTAATTTGAATGAATACACTTTAAATCCATTTACAAGGATCTATTGGAGGGCAAGTCTCATGCCAGCAGCCGCGTAATTCCAGCTCCAGTAGCGTCCACTAAAGCTGCTGCAGTTAAAAAGCTTTTATAAGGATCGAGCTCGGCTGTCCACCGCAAGGCATCCTAGTGCCAGTCCCAGCCCCTATGCCTTGGGGTGCCTCCTGATGCTCTTCACTAAGTATCCCGTGGTCCCGAAGCATTTCCTTTGAAAAAATTAAGTGTCCAAACTACAGGTGGTGTAGCTTGCTTAACAGCCGGGATAATCCGCTGACTAGCAGACACTGCTACTAGGCACAAAGTATTTCCTGGGCTAGATGCAGTTAAAAATTTGTAAGTAGATACTCTCGTTGGATGCTGAGAAAGCATTCCATAGAGTCTCCTGGCACGCCATATATGATTCTCTTAAAAAGCTTGGGGTAGGGGTCTAGGGGACCCTTTTATAGCCAAAATCACGGCCCTGTATCACAATACGTCACCTAGGCTGAAGATAAATGGAACTGTAGCACCGAGGGCTCGGTTGCTACAGACGTATTGCACCTCACCCAGAGGTGTGATATCTCACTCTCAGATAAGGATGGAGTGTGGATCAGGACCCGACACCTGCATGCATTACACCACATTGCCGTGGGGCAGGGCGACCAATATGCCCCTGAGATGGGCACGACAGTCCCTGTCCCTGGCTGGAGTGGGGGGAGGGAACACTGAGGAAGGGGAACCCTGCAGTGCAGGAGCAGGGAGGAAGCAGTTCCTGGGTGCATTGAGAAGGGAGTATAAAAGGTGGGCACCATCTTAGTTCAGTGCAGAGAAGTCTGAGCAGAAGTGGCAGGGAGCAGGGGCTCTGCATGAGCTCTGCTCCGGAGGCGGGCCTAGTAACAGAGGCCCAGGCCTGCAAGAGGGAGAAGGAAGGAAGAGGAGCGGAGAAGGCTCCAGGAACGAGGAATGAAGGGATCCCAGGGGTGCGGATGGGCGAGTCGCCACCGCACGCCCGAATCCACCTGCGTGGAGGGGTCAGGCCAAAGGGGGAGACCGGTCCCCGAACTAGTGGAGGCAGGAAACGACCCTCAGCTAGAAACCGGAGGCTCTGACATTTTATGTGGCGCAGCCCCTTGCTCCACCCGCTAGGAAGGCACCACATAGGGTCAGGGAAACTGGCGCCAAGTTTACCAAGAGGAGGCCCGAGGCAGCCGGACAGAAGTGTTGGTAAGAAAGGCCAGACAAAGGACACACAAAGGGGGTCCTGTGAAGCGCTCCAAAGTTATCTGGGAGTTGTCTGAGCCCCTCACCTGGTGAGCACAGTACGACGTGGGCAGCCGTTACCTGCAGACGTGGTCTGGATAATAAGAACTGTGAGTAAAGGCCCTGAACTGCATCACTGACTCCGTGTCGTTACTGCTGCTGCCCTGCACCATCACCCCCATCCTCCGCATACACTGCCCTGAGGCTATACTCCTCCCGTGGGGAGTTATGCTACGCTCTGCTGCACCCACAACACCAGCCTTAGCGGTCTGCCCTGTAGCGGCGGTTCACTCTGACCGCAATCCACGGGTGGCGTAGTCGGACATTTAAACATCAAAACCACATAAATAGTTCCGCCACTGGTTTGACCGCCCTGAGCCACGGAACCGGATCGCCGCCACGAAGACTACAACCACCAGCATCCACCAAAAAGGGTCCGGCTCCGGGTGTCCCAAGGCCCAGGGGGTGCGTCAGAACATTTTCATCACCTTTCACAATCACCAATGGGACAAGGCAGGGATGTCCTCTGTCCCCTCTCTTATACATCCTAGTGACGGAGCACCTGCTCTCATCAATTCGCCATAACCCCAATATTAGGTGGATTGAGGTGGGAGGCACCGAGTACAAGTGCTCTCTATTTGCTGATGATGTCCTAGTATATATCACTCAATCACATATATCCATCCCTGCTGTTATGGCTGAAATAGATCACTTTGTTACATGGTAAAATTTTAAAATCAATGCAGCGAAGTCTGAGGCCCTCGATGTCTCCCTCCCTAAATCCATATAGGATTCCATCCAGTCCAACTTTCCCTTTGCCTGGCCCTCACAGGGTATCAAATGCTTAGGAATTCCTATTCATAGAGACCTCTCCCATCTATGTTATCTTAATTTTGGGCCCTTTATTGAACAATTCCATACAGACCACGGTTGGCAAGTTAGAACTGTAAGATTCACTACGTGAACCACTGGTGTTTTGTGGAAAAGCACATGTACACCGCGTTCCAAATTATTATGCAAAAAGTGTTTAGGAGTGATAAGGGAAGAATTTGTTTGTTTGTCAGTTAAACTCATTGATGGTGATGTGTGTCAGGGCTCTTTATATCACTGTAAGCAATTGCAGACACCTGTGCTAATTAGTTTGGCAGGTGTGTCCAATGAAAGGCAAGACTACTTAAGAAGGCTCTCTCACATTATTAAGCAGCCTACATTTTCTGCCAAAATGGGAAAGAAAAAGGATGTGTCGGCTGCTGAGAAGCAACAAATTGTGGAGTGTTTAGGTCAAGGCATGACTACAATCAACATTGTGCGATGATCAGGATGAAGTGTCTTGGCAATCAAGAAGTATGTAGCTGATTCACAGTACACACGTGTGCGTGCTGATAAGGGCAAATTGAGGACTCTTTCCTACAGGCAATTACGTCAGGTTGAAAGAGCAGCGGCAAAAAAGCCTTGTCATAGCAGCAGACAAGTTTTTGAAGCTGCTTGTGCCTCCAACGTCCCCCGAACAACAAGATGCAGGGTACTTCAGAGGTTTGCAGCTGTGCATACGCCATCCTGTCGACCTCCTCTATCCACTTCACACAAGCAGAAACGGCTCCAGTGGGCCAAACATTACATGAAGACTGATTTCAAAACTGTTTTGTTCACGGATGAGTGCCGTGCAGCGCTCGATGGTCCAGATGAATGGAGTGGAGGATGGCTGGTTGATGGACACCCCACGCAAACACGGCTACAGCGCCAACAAGGAGGAGGTGGAGTAATGTTTTGGGCTGGAATCATGGGGAGAGAGATTGTCGGCCCCTTTAGGATCCCTGAAGGCGCTAAAGATGACCTCCATAATGTATGTGGATTTTCTCAAACAGCACTTCCTGCCATGGTTCAAGAAGAAGAACCGTGTATTTCACAGCAAGATCATTTTTCTGCATGATAATGCACCATCTCATGCTGCACATAAAACATCTGCATCTCTGGCTGATATGGGCATAAAAGGGGACAAACTTATGGTGTGACCCCCATGCTCCCCTGACCTCTACCCCATTCAGAACCTTTGGAGCATCATTAAAAGGAGTGTCTATGATGGCGGGAGGCAGTTCACATCTAAGCAACAGCTCTGGGAGGGTATTCTGTCCTCATGCAAAACAATTGAAGCAGAAACCATCCAAAACCTGACAAATTCAATGGACGAGAGAGTTCAGAAGCTCCTTTCGAACAAGGGGTCCTATGTGAAAATGTAACATCACCTAGAATAAAGTTTTGAGTTGAAAACTGTTTGATTTCAGTTTCTAACAACCTGCTAATGCTTATAATTTCAAAAATGACCATTTTTTTGGTCTTTATTAAAATGAAAAGGTTGATCGAAAAGTTTGGGGGATCTAAGAGTGTGGCAACCCAGTAGTCATGATTACTTCGAATTCTGACAATATGAGGGTCATGCTGCAGGTAGTGCAGCAAGAAGGCACTTATGTGTCTTGCGCATCTCGGAGCCCCAAAATTATTTTCCGGGCTAGATGCAGCTAAAAATTATTTTTAATTTTAAATCTGGTGAAGCTTATTATAGATGGCCTAATAGGATCAGTGCTGCACACTGCTACAAAGCCCAAATTATTTTCCAGTCAAGATACAGATAAACATGATTAGTAATTTGAAAGCTTAAAACGGTTGGTAGGGTGATTTTAACCAATCATCAAGCTTTTACTCTCCCCAGGATGACACAGGGGTAGAAAAGTCGTTTCGGATCCATGATTTGTTCATCTTTATGAACGTGAGTCTGTCTACATTATCAGTGGAGAGCCGCGTGCGCTTATCTGTCAGCACACCACCAGCAGCGCTGAACACACGTTCAGACAGAACGCTGGCTGCGGGGCATGACAAGATCTCCAAGGCGTAAGTGGCTAGCTCCGGCCATTTATCCAGATTGGAAGCCCAAAAAGAGCAAGGGTCCAGTGACACAGTCGTGGCTTCAATGTTTACTTGGAGATACTCCTGTACCATCGTCTCTAGGCGTTGACTATGTGTCAGACTTCTTGTCTCCTGTGGCCTTGCAAAGGATGGGCTAAAAAAGTGGTGAAATGATTCCGCAAAATTGATGTTACCAGCAGATACTGTGGTTCTGTTACGGTTTGAGTGCTGAACACTTGACGGTCCCACGGTTGGCAAGTTGGAACTGTGAGATTCACTACGTGCACCACTGGTATTTTGTGGAAAAGCACATGTAAGATTCTGCAACAGTCTCTGCTGATACTCCTGCATGCGTGCATCCCTTTCTATGGCAGGAATAATTTCTGCAAATTTACTTTTGTACCGGGGATCTAACAGTGTGGCAACCCAGTGGTCAGGATTATTTCTAATTCTCACAATTCGAGGGTCATGTTGCAGGTAGTGCAGCAAGAAGGCACTCATGTGTGTTGCGCATCCAGGAGCACCAAGTCCCTGTTGTGTTGGTGGCGAGGTAACAATCATGCTTCCTTCCTCTGTCCTCTCCCCCCAACCTCGCACAACAGAAATGTGATCAAGGTCTCCCTCATCTGATGAGTCTTCCATCAGTTCGTCCTCCACCTCTTCCTGGGCTCCTGCACCTTCCTCACTAGTTTGGCTGCTACCATGCGCCCTGGTAAAACCATCTCCCCCACCCTCACATGCCTGCCGCCTTGGTGCTGCCGACCTTCTGGACCTTGCAGATGTTAGCCCTTCCGCATACAACTCCTCCTCCTCTACTTCCTCCACCTCCTCTTGTGCCACCACCTGACTCCGAATTCTGTTTAACATGTGCTCCAGCATGTAAATCACCGGAATAGTCATGCTGATAATGGCATCGTCAGCACTAAACATCTTCGTCGCCATTTCAAAACTGTGCAGAAGGGTGCATAGGTCCCTGATCTGAGACCACTCCTCCAGCGTGATTTGCCCCACCTCTGAATCTCGTTGGCCCAGGCTATACGTCAGAACGTATTGCACCAGGGCTTGTCGGTGCTGCCACAGTCGCTGCAACATGTGCAGAGTTGAATTCCACCGGGTAGGCGCATCGCATTTTAGCCGGTGAAGTGGCAGGCCCAACGACTTCTGTAGAGATGTAAGTCGCTGAGCTGCGGGATGCGAACGGCGGAAGTGAGCACACAGCGACCGTGCCCTCTGCAGAAGGCCATCTAGTCTGGGATAGTGGGCTAAAAATTGCTGGACAACCAGGTTCAACACGTGAGCCATACAAGGCACGTGTGTGACATTGCCCCGGCGAAGGGCCGCACCCAGGTTTGCAGCATTGTCGCACACGGCCTTCCCTGGTTTCAGGTCCAGTGGAGACAACCATTCATGAAATTGGTTCTCCAGAGCTGACCACAACTCCTCAGCTGTGTGACTCACATTTCCCAGACATTTCAATGTAAAAACCGCCTGATGACGTTGAGCCCTACTGCCAGCATAGTAAGGAGGTGTGCAGGATCCCTTCTGCGCAGTTAGAAAGCTTGTGGCATGATCAGACAGGCTTTGGGTGCAGGTGGAAGACCGAGAGGAGGTTGAGGAGGCAGAAGCAGTGGAGGAAAAATGACATAAAGAGGATTGACGCACAACTCGTGGGGACGGCAAGACTTGGACAGCAGCCCCTTGTCCTGCTGTCACCATAGTTACCCAGTGCCCAGTCAGCGACATGTAACGCCCCTGTCCATGCCTACTCGTCCAAGTGTCTGTGGTGAAATGCACCCTGTCACACACAGAGTTTCTCAAAGAAGCGGTGATGTTGTGTGCGACATGCTGGTGGAGCGCAGGCACACCTTTCTTTGAGAAGTAGTGCCGACTGGGCATCTGGTACTGGGGCACTGCGACGGACATAAGGTCTCGAAAATCCTCTGTGTCCACCAGGCGGAAAGGCAGCATTTCTGTAGCCAAGAGCTTGCAGATGGTGAAATTCAACCTCTTAGCTTTCTCATGGCTAGGAGGAAATGGTCTTTTACTTGTCCACATCTGAGGGACCGAGGGCTGGCTATTGTGCTTAGACGGGGTTGATAAGGGTGTCCCCGGCAAACTGCCGGTCTGTGAGGAAGATGCAGGCGGACATGTTAGGTTGCCTTGATCCAAAGGTGGTGCTATCGATGTCGGACAGCGCTCAACACCAGCTGGTGTTACCACCTCCAAAGAAAATGATGACCTGCCAATCACGCTGGCTGTTGCGGGTAAAGAGGTGGCAGGTCTGCGCCCCAAAACAGGTGTGACTGCTGTCCCCCCAGTCACAGAGGATGAAGAGGCCGCGGATGCACAAGATATGGCAGACGGTGGTTGGCCCGGCCGGCTAGGCCGCATTGTAGCACACTGAGCTTCCCACTGCAACTTATGCTTCATGTCCATGTGCCGGTTCATGCATGAAGTACTCAAACTATGTATTTTTTGGACTCTACTTAGCTTTTGCTGTCAAATGTTACAGATAACACGAGTTGGGTCATCTTTATCGATCTGAAAAAATGCCCAGGCTATGCAAAGCTTAGCACCCATGCGACCTGAAGAGCCACCACGACTTGTGGTGAGAGGCAGAGTTGTGTTTGAGGATGCAGTTGTTGACGTGCTTCCAGTACTACGTCTCTGTCCAGGAAGGCGCAACCTGACCTCGTCGTCACTAGCATCTTCCTCCACCTCCTCTGCTGACCTCATCTCTTGGCTGACTGTGGGTTGACAGTAAGTGGGATCTCCGACCTCATCATCATCACCCTGTGCGTTATCACACCCGTCGTCCTCAGAGCCAACCTGTTCCTGCCCTGACAAAAAACTAAAGTTATCGCTCCAATCAGGTATTTGAGTCTTATCATCGTCTTCCTCATTGTCTCCACCAACAGGAATTACAGTTTGGGAATGAGGGTCTACATTATGGTCAGAACCTTCTGCGTCTGGTCCTGGATCCGACTCATAAAGATTCTGGGCATCAGTGCAGATCATTTCCTCGTCTGGATTCACAGAAGCGCTGGAGTCGACCTCTGATTCCCAGGCTATAGTATGACTAAACAGCTCTGCAGACTCAACCATCTGTTCTACCTCATACTCAGACGGGCAGCTGGAGATTTGGGAGCTGTGAGGAAGCAAGTGCGATTTGGGTGACACCTTTGAGGACTGGAATATTTGTGATGTTGAAGTTGATGTGGAGGAGAGCCCACTTAAAGGAGCACTTGATATCCGTTGAAGCACCTGCTGTTTTTGTGCCTCATCTGGAATTTGTAGCGATTGGCGTGGCCGTAAGAAAGGGATCTT
Source organism: Phyllobates terribilis (assembly GCF_046119375.1). Lineage (NCBI taxonomy): Eukaryota > Metazoa > Chordata > Amphibia > Anura > Dendrobatidae > Phyllobates > Phyllobates terribilis. Next base: position 452,501,492 of record NW_027362763.1, on the reverse strand, counting down.
ATCACATTGTCCGCTAAAAGAAGTAGACATTTTAGTTTGGCTGGAAGATGGTCTTTCTTCTGCAGATGTTACTGTTGCTTTAACACCTACCCCACGGACACAACCTTTTTTCCCCTTCCCAACACGCCTATTCCCCTTTCCACCAGCAGCAGGCCTTTTTCCACTCATTTTGGTGGTTAACTAATTCACAACTCTGGAGTTGTTTGCACAAAAAAACAATGGATGGTAACCGAGCAGAGCTTAGTGGCCAAACTGTGGTATTAGGCCAAAACTATTGGCTGGGTTAGATGCAGAAAAAAATTATTTTGAATTTGCAACCTGATGGAGGTCAGTATAGATGGACTAATAGAGAATGTCCGACACACTTCTAGAAGGCCAAATATTTTTTCAGAGCTAGATGCAGAAAAAAATATATTCAGTTTGCAACCTGATGGAGGTCAGTATAGATGGATTAATAGAACAAGACCCACACACAGCTAGAAGCCCAATATTTTTTCAGAGGTAGATGCAGAAAAAAATATATTCAGTTTGCAACCTGATGGAGGTCAGTATTAGTGTTGAGCCACCCCCGTAGTGTTCGAGTTCGGTTCGGTTCGTCGAACACCCGTGTGTTCGCCGAACTGTTCGTCGAACTGTTCGTCGAACACCTTCGAACACCGTTAAAACCAATGGCAGGCAAACAAAAACACATAGAAACACATAGAAAACACCTTCAAAGTTGTCCAAAAGCTGACAAACTGCTCAGAAGACACAACTAACACATGGAAAAGTGACAAGTACATATAGTCATGCGAAAAGAAAAGAGGTGGAGGAGTAAAAGGAGGGGGAGACACAGATATAGGCATGTCATGCCCTTCTAAAATCCAAAAAGTGAGAAGCCGAGATGGCCAGTCCGCTCCTGCCCGTGCCACCTCCGTGTCGCCGGGTTTGTGCCAGAGCCGCGGTGAACCCTGACGGCCAGCCCCCCTCTCCCAATACTGGTGCCTGTCCGCTGGTGGGTCGAGAGAGCCCCCCTGTGGTGGAGGCAGCTCTAAGCTTTTTAATTTAAATTGTCCCTCTAATTTGAATGAATACACTTTAAATCCATTTACAAGGATCTATTGGAGGGCAAGTCTCATGCCAGCAGCCGCGTAATTCCAGCTCCAGTAGCGTCCACTAAAGCTGCTGCAGTTAAAAAGCTTTTATAAGGATCGAGCTCGGCTGTCCACCGCAAGGCATCCTAGTGCCAGTCCCAGCCCCTATGCCTTGGGGTGCCTCCTGATGCTCTTCACTAAGTATCCCGTGGTCCCGAAGCATTTGCTTTGAAAAAATTAAGTGTCCAAACTACAGGTGGTGTAGCTTGCTTAACAGCCGGGATAATCCGCTGACTAGCAGACACTGCTACTAGGCACAAAGTATTTCCTGGGCTAGATGCAGTTAAAAATTTGTAAGTAGATACTCTCGTTGGATGCTGAGAAAGCATTCCATAGAGTCTCCTGGCACGCCATATATGATTCTCTTAAAAAGCTTGGGGTAGGGGTCTAGGGGACCCTTTTATAGCCAAAATCACGGCCCTGTATCACAATACGTCACCTAGGCTGAAGATAAATGGAACTGTAGCACCGAGGGCTCGGTTGCTACAGACGTATTGCACCTCACCCAGAGGTGTGATATCTCACTCTCAGATAAGGATGGAGTGTGGATCAGGACCCGACACCTGCATGCATTACACCACATTGCCGTGGGGCAGGGCGACCAATATGCCCCTGAGATGGGCACGACAGTCCCTGTCCCTGGCTGGAGTGGGGGGAGGGAACACTGAGGAAGGGGAACCCTGCAGTGCAGGAGCAGGGAGGAAGCAGTTCCTGGGTGCATTGAGAAGGGAGTATAAAAGGTGGGCACCATCTTAGTTCAGTGCAGAGAAGTCTGAGCAGAAGTGGCAGGGAGCAGGGGCTCTGCATGAGCTCTGCTCCGGAGGCAGGCCTAGTAACAGAGGCCCAGGCCTGCAAGAGGGAGAAGGAAGGAAGAGGAGCGGAGAAGGCTCCAGGAACGAGGAATGAAGGGATCCCAGGGGTGCGGATGGGCGAGTCGCCACCGCACGCCCGAATCCACCTGCGTGGAGGGGTCAGGCCAAAGGGGGAGACCGGTCCCCGAACTAGTGGAGGCAGGAAACGACCCTCAGCTAGAAACCGGAGGCTCTGACATTTTATGTGGCGCAGCCCCTTGCTCCACCCGCTAGGAAGGCACCACATAGGGTCAGGGAAACTGGCGCCAAGTTTACCAAGAGGAGGCCCGAGGCAGCCGGACAGAAGTGTTGGTAAGAAAGGCCAGACAAAGGACACACAAAGGGGGTCCTGTGAAGCGCTCCAAAGTTATCTGGGAGTTGTCTGAGCCCCTCACCTGGTGAGCACAGTACGACGTGGGCAGCCGTTACCTGCAGACGTGGTCTGGATAATAAGAACTGTGAGTAAAGGCCCTGAACTGCATCACTGACTCCGTGTCGTTACTGCTGCTGCCCTGCACCATCACCCCCATCCTCCGCATACACTGCCCTGAGGCTATACTCCTCTCGTGGGGAGTTATGCTACGCTCTGCTGCACCCACAACACCAGCCTTAGCGGTCTGCCCTGTAGCGGCGGTTCACTCTGACCGCAATCCACGGGTGGCGTAGTCGGACATTTAAACATCAAAACCACATAAATAGTTCCGCCACTGGTTTGACCGCCCTGAGCCACGGAACCGGATCGCCGCCACGAAGACTACAACCACCAGCATCCACCAAAAAGGGTCCGGCTCCGGGTGTCCCAAGGCCCAGGGGGTGCGTCAGAACATTTTCATCACCTTTCACAATCACCAATGGGACAAGGCAGGGATGTCCTCTGTCCCCTCTCTTATACATCCTAGTGACGGAGCACCTGCTCTCATCAATTCGCCATAACCCCAATATTAGGTGGATTGAGGTGGGAGGCACCGAGTACAAGTGCTCTCTATTTGCTGATGATGTCCTAGTATATATCACTCAATCACATATATCCATCCCTGCTGTTATGGCTGAAATAGATCACTTTGTTACATGGTAAAATTTTAAAATCAATGCAGCGAAGTCTGAGGCCCTCGATGTCTCCCTCCCTAAATCCATATAGGATTCCATCCAGTCCAACTTTCCCTTTGCCTGGCCCTCACAGGGTATCAAATACTTAGGAATTCCTATTCATAGAGACCTCTCCCATCTATGTTATCTTAATTTTGGGCCCTTTATTGAACAATTCCATACAGACCACGGTTGGCAAGTTAGAACTGTAAGATTCACTACGTGAACCACTGGTGTTTTGTGGAAAAGCACATGTACACCGCGTTCCAAATTATTATGCAAAAAGTGTTTAGGAGTGATAAGGGAAGAATTTGTTTGTTTGTCAGTTAAACTCATTGATGGTGATGTGTGTCAGGGCTCTTTATATCACTGTAAGCAATTGCAGACACCTGTGCTAATTAGTTTGGCAGGTGTGTCCAATGAAAGGCAAGACTACTTAAGAAGGCTCTCTCACATTATTAAGCAGCCTACATTTTCTGCCAAAATGGGAAAGAAAAAGGATGTGTCGGCTGCTGAGAAGCAACAAATTGTGGAGTGTTTAGGTCAAGGCATGACTACAATCAACATTGTGCGATGATCAGGATGAAGTGTCTTGGCAATCAAGAAGTATGTAGCTGATTCACAGTACACACGTGTGCGTGCTGATAAGGGCAAATTGAGGACTCTTTCCTACAGGCAATTACGTCAGGTTGAAAGAGCAGCGGCAAAAAAGCCTTGTCATAGCAGCAGACAAGTTTTTGAAGCTGCTTGTGCCTCTAACGTCCCCCGAACAACAAGATGCAGGGTACTTCAGAGGTTTGCAGCTGTGCATACGCCATCCTGTCGACCTCCTCTATCCACTTCACACAAGCAGAAACGGCTCCAGTGGGCCAAACATTACATGAAGACTGATTTCAAAACTGTTTTGTTCACGGATGAGTTCCATGCAGCGCTCGATGGTCCAGATGAATGGAGTGGAGGATGGCTGGTTGATGGACACCCCACGCAAACACGGCTACAGCGCCAACAAGGAGGAGGTGGAGTAATGTTTTGGGCTGGAATCATGGGGAGAGAGATTGTCGGCCCCTTTAGGATCCCTGAAGGCGCTAAAGATGAACTCCATAATGTATGTGGATTTTCTCAAACAGCACTTCCTGCCATGGTTCAAGAAGAAGAACCGTGTATTTCACAGCAAGATCATTTTTCTGCACGATAATGCACCATCTCATGCTGCACATAAAACATCTGCATCTCTGGCTGATATGGGCATAAAAGGGGACAAACTTATGGTGTGACCCCCATGCTCCCCTGACCTCTACCCCATTCAGAACCTTTGGAGCATCATTAAAAGGAGTGTCTATGATGGCGGGAGGCAGTTCACATCTAAGCAACAGCTCTGGGAGGGTATTCTGTCCTCATGCAAAACAATTGAAGCAGAAACCATCCAAAACCTGACAAATTCAATGGACGAGAGAGTTCAGAAGCTCCTTTCGAACAAGGGGTCCTATGTGAAAATGTAACATCACCTAGAATAAAGTTTTGAGTTGAAAACTGTTTGATTTCAGTTTCTAACAACCTGCTAATGCTTATAATTTCAAAAATGACCATTTTTTTGGTCTTTATTAAAATGAAAAGGTTGATCGAAAAGTTTGGGGGATCTAAGAGTGTGGCAACCCAGTAGTCATGATTACTTCGAATTCTGACAATATGAGGGTCATGCTGCAGGTAGTGCAGCAAGAAGGCACTTATGTGTCTTGCGCATCTCGGAGCCCCAAAATTATTTTCCGGGCTAGATGCAGCTAAAAATTATTTTTAATTTTAAATCTGGTGAAGCTTATTATAGATGGCCTAATAGGATCAGTGCTGCACACTGCTACAAAGCCCAAATTATTTTCCAGTCAAGATACAGATAAACATGATTAGTAATTTGAAAGCTTAAAACGGTTGGTAGGGTGATTTTAACCAATCATCAAGCTTTTACTCTCCCCAGGATGACACAGGGGTAGAAAAGTCGTTTCGGATCCATGATTTGTTCATCTTTATGAACGTGAGTCTGTCTACATTATCAGTGGAGAGCCGCGTGCGCTTATCTGTCAGCACACCACCAGCAGCGCTGAACACACGTTCAGACAGAACGCTGGCTGCGGGGCATGACAAGATCTCCAAGGCGTAAGTGGCTAGCTCCGGCCATTTATCCAGATTGGAAGCCCAAAAAGAGCAAGGGTCCAGTGACACAGTCGTGGCTTCAATGTTTACTTGGAGATACTCCTGTACCATCGTCTCTAGGCGTTGACTATGTGTCAGACTTCTTGTCTCCTGTGGCCTTGCAAAGGATGGGCTAAAAAAGTGGTGAAATGATTCCGCAAAATTGATGTTACCAGCAGATACTGTGGTTCTGTTACGGTTTGAGTGCTGAACACTTGACGGTCCCACGGTTGGCAAGTTGGAACTGTGAGATTCACTACGTGCACCACTGGTATTTTGTGGAAAAGCACATGTAAGATTCTGCAACAGTCTCTGCTGATACTCCTGCATGCGTGCATCCCTTTCTATGGCAGGAATAATTTCTGCAAATTTACTTTTGTACCGGGGATCTAACAGTGTGGTAACCCAGTAGTCAGGATTATTTCTAATTCTCACAATTCGAGGGTCATGTTGCAGGTAGTGCAGCAAGAAGGCACTCATGTGTGTTGCGCATCCAGGAGCACCAAGTCCCTGTTGTGTTGGTGGCGAGGTAACAATCATGCTTCCTTCCTCTGTCCTCTCCCCCCAACCTCGCACAACAGAAATGTGATCAAGGTCTCCCTCATCTGATGAGTCTTCCATCAGTTCGTCCTCCACTTCTTCCTGGGCTCCTGCACCTTCCTCACTAGTTTGGCTGCTACCATGCGCCCTGGTAAAATCATCTCCCCCACCCTCACATGCCTGCCGCCCTGGTGCTGCCGACCGTCTGGACCTTGCAGATGTTAGCCCTTCCGCATACAACTCCTCCTCCTCTACTTCCTCCACCTCCTCTTGTGCCACCACCTGACTCCGAATTCTGTTTAACATGTGCTCCAGCATGTAAATTACCGGAATAGTCATGCTGATAATGGCATCGTCAGCACTAAACATCTTCGTCGCCATTTCAAAACTGTGCAGAAGGGTGCATAGGTCCCTGATCTGAGACCACTCCTCCAGCGTGATTTGCCCCACCTCTGAATCTCGTTGGCCAAGGCTATACGTCAGAACGTATTGCACCAGGGCTTGTCGGTGCTGCCACAGTCGCTGCAACATGTGCAGAGTTGAATTCCACCGGGTAGGCACATCGCATTTTAGCCGGTGAAGTGGCAGGCCCAACGACTTCTGTAGAGATGTAAGTCGCTGAGCTGCGGGATGCGAACGGCGGAAGTGAGCACACAGCGACCGTGCCCTCTGCAGAAGGCCATCTAGTCTGGGATAGTGGGCTAAAAATTGCTGGACAACCAGGTTCAACACGTGAGCCATACAAGGCACGTGTGTGACATTGCCCCGGCGAAGGGCCGCACCCAGGTTTGCAGCATTGTCGCACACGGCCTTCCCTGGTTTCAGGTCCAGTGGAGACAACCATTCATGAAATTGGTTCTCCAGAGCTGACCACAACTCCTCAGCTGTGTGACTCACATTTCCCAGACATTTCAATGTAAAAACCGCCTGATGACGTTGAGCCCTACTGCCAGCATAGTAAGGAGGTGTGCAGGATCCCTTCTGCGCAGTTAGAAAGCTTGTGGCATGACCAGACAGGCTTTGGGTGCAGGTGGAAGACCGAGAGGAGGTTGAGGAGGCAGAAGCAGTGGAGGAAAAATGACATAAAGAGGATTGACGCACAACTCGTGGGGACGGCAAGACTTGGACAGCAGCCCCTTGTCCTGCTGTCACCATAGTTACCCAGTGCCCAGTCAGCGACATGTAACGCCCCTGTCCATGCCTACTCGTCCAAGTGTCTGTGGTGAAATGCACCCTGTCACACACAGAGTTTCTCAAAGAAGCGGTGATGTTGTGTGCGACATGCTGGTGGAGCGCAGGCACACCTTTCTTTGAGAAGTAGTGCCGACTGGGCATCTGGTACTGGGGCACTGCGACGGACATAAGGTCTCGAAAATCCTCTGTGTCCACCAGGCGGAAAGGCAGCATTTCTGTAGCCAAGAGCTTGCAGATGGTGAAATTCAACCTCTTAGCTTTCTCATGGCTAGGAGGAAATGGTCTTTTACTTGTCCACATCTGAGGGACCGAGGGCTGGCTATTGTGCTTAGACGGGGTTGAAAAGGGTGTCCCCGGCAAACTGCCGGTCTGTGAGGAAGATGCAGGCGGACATGTTAGGTTGCCTTGATCCAAAGATGGTGCTATCGATGTCGGACAGCGCTCAAGACCAGCTGGTGTTACCACCTCCAAAGAAAATGATGACCTGCCAATCACGCTGGCTGTTGCGGGTAAAGAGGTGGCAGGTCTGCGCCCCAAAACAGGTGTGACTGCTGTCCCCCCAGTCACAGAGGATGAAGAGGCCGCGGATGCACAAGATATGGCAGACGGTGGTTGGCCCGGCCGGCTAGACCGCATTGTAGCACACTGAGCTTCCCACTGCAACTTATGCTTCATGTCCATGTGCCGGTTCATGCATGAAGTACTCAAACTATGTATTTTTTGGCCTCTACTTAGCTTTTGCTGACAAATGTTACAGATAACACGAGTTGGGTCATCTTTATCGATCTGAAAAAATGCCCAGGCTATGCAAGGCTTAGCACCCATGCGACCTGAAGAGCCACCACGACTTGTGGTGAGAGGCAGAGTTGTGTTTGAGGATGCAGTTGTTGACGTGCTTCCAGTACTACGTCTCTGTCCAGGAAGGCGCAACCTGACCTCGTCGTCACTAGCATCTTCCTCCACCTCCTCTGCTGACCTCATCTCTTGGCTGACTGTGGGTTGACAGTAAGTGGGATCTCCGACCTCATCATCATCACCCTGTGCGTTATCACACCCGTCGTCCTCAGAGCCAACCTGTTCCTGCCCTGACAAAAAACTAAAGTTGTCGCTCCAATCAGGTATTTGAGTCTTATCATCGTCTTCCTCATTGTCTCCACCAACAGGAGTTACAGTTTGGGAATGAGTGTCTACATTATGGTCAGAACCTTCTGCGTCTGGTCCTGGATCCGACTCATAAAGATTCTGGGCATCAGTGCAGATCATTTCCTCGTCTGGATTCACAGAAGCGCTGGAGTCGACCTCTGATTCCCAGGCTATAGTATGAGTAAACAGCTCTGCAGACTCAACCATCTGTTCTACCTCATACTCAGATGGGCAGCTGGAGATTTGGGAGCTGTGAGGAAGCAAGTGCGATTTGGGTGACACCTTTGAGGACTGGAGTATTTGTGATGTTGAAGTTGATGTGGAGGAGAGCCCACTTAAAGGAGCACTTGATATCCGTTGAAGCACCTGCTGTTTTTGTGCCTCATCTGGAATTTGTAGCGATTGGCGTGGCCGTAAGAAAGGGATCTTATCACATTGTCCGCTAAAAGAAGTAGACATTTTAGTTTGGCTGGAAGATGGTCTTTCTTCTGCACCTACCCCACGGACACAACCTTTTTTCCCCTTCCCAACACGCCTATTCCCCTTTCCACCAGCAGCAGGCCTTTTTCCACTCATTTTGGTGGTTAACTAATTCACAACTCTGGAGTTGTTTGCACAAAAAAACAATGGATGGTAACCGAGCAGAGCTGAGTGGCCAAACTGTGGTATTAGGCCAAAACTATTGGCTGGGTTAGATGCAGAAAAAAATTATTTTTAATTTGCAACCTGATGGAGGTCAGTATAGATGGACTAATAGACCAAGTCCCACACACCGCTAGAAGCCCAAATATTTTTTCAGAGCTAGATGCAGAAAAAAATTATTTTTAATTTGCAACCTGATGGAGGTCAGTATAGATGGACTAATAGACCAAGTCCCACACACCGCTAGAAGCCCAAATATTTTTTCAGAGCTAGATGCAGAAAAAAATTATATTCAATTTGCAACCTGCTGGACGTCAGTATAGAAGGACTAATAGAACAAGTCCCACACACTGCTAGAAGCCCAAATATTTTTTCAGAGCTAAATGAAGAAAAAAATTATTTTTAATTTGCAACCTGATGGAGGTCAGTATAGATGGACTAATAGACCAAGTCCCACACACTGCTAGAAGCCCAAATATTTTTTCAGAGCTAGATGCAGAAAAAAATTATTTTTAATTTGCAACCTGATGGAGGTCAGTATAGATGGACTAATAGACCAAGTCCCACACACCGCTAGAAGCCCAAATATTTTTTCAGAGCTAGATGCAGAAAATTTTTTTATTCAATTTGCAACCTGATGGAGGTCAGTATAGATGGACTAATAGACCAAGTCCCACACACTGCTAGAAGCCCAAATATTTTTTCAGAGCTAGATGCAGAAAAAAAATATTTTTAATTTGCAACCTGATGGAGGTCAGTATAGATGGACTAATAGACCAAGTCCCACACACTGCTAGAAGCCCAAATATTTTTTCAGAGCTAGATGCAGAAAAAAATTATTTTTAATTTGCAACCTGATGGAGGTCAGTATAGATGGACTAATAGAACAAGTCCCACACGCTGCTAGAAGCCCAAATATTTTTTCAGAGATAAATGAAGAAAAAAATTATTTTTAATTTGCAACCTGATGGAGGTCAGTATAGATGGACTAATAGACCAAGTCCCACACACTGCTAGAAGCCCAAATATTTTTTCAGAGCTAGATGCAGAAAAAAATTATTTTTAATTTGCAACCTGATGGAGGTCAGTATAGATGGACTAATAGACCAAGTCCCACACACCGCTAGAAGCCCAAATATTTTTTCAGAGCTAGATGCAGAAAAAAATTATATTCAATTTGCAACCTGCTGGAGGTCAGTATAGAAGGACTAATAGAACAAGTCGCACACACTGCTAGAAGCCCAAATATTTTTTCAGAGCTAAATGAAGAAAAAAATTATTTTTAATTTGCAACCTGATGGAGGTCAGTATAGATGGACTAATAGACCAAGTCCCACACACTGCTAGAAGCCCAAATATTTTTTCAGAGCTAGATGCAGAAAAAAATTATATTCAGTTTGCAACCTGATGGAGGTCAGTATAGATGGACTAATAGAATGATGCTATGCCCAAAAGATTTTACTTCACTAGGTGCAGTAAAAAAATTGGTATTCTATACACAGGTGGTATATCTTGCAACACAGATAGGCTACTCCACTGACTAACACACTCTGCAATAGCCCAAAAAGGATTAGCTTTGCTAGATTCAGCCAAATGCTGTGGAAAAAACTTGCACAGCACTGGCACAGACCTGCCTGGCAAAAACTGATAGGAACTGATGTAACCTAGTCCTGAAAAGGACTCCAATTACAATTAGTCTTTACTCCCACAATCTATCTATTTAAGAGCACAGACCTGCCTGATAAAAGTCGTAGGAAATGCTGTAACCTAGTCCTTAAAAGGACTGCAATCACAACTATTCCCTACTCCCAAGCTATCTGTATATTTGTGCGAAAATTGGCTTGAAATTAACAAGGTATAGCGCACACAGCAACAGCGGTGCCGTCTAACACGCAGCTGCAGCAGTGAGAAAATGGTGGCGACGGGGAAAATGGCTTGGTCTTATAGGGCAAGGACATGTGACATACACTGCCAATCACACATGCCCTTGCTTGTGTGAAAAAAAGCACTTCGCTCTGTGTGTGCGCTGCTGATAGGCTGACAGATTGCACCTCCCCACTGCAAATGCGGGAAAGAGAAAAAAAAATGGAGATCTTCATTGTTCCTGCAGAGATCCATCCCCTGCCCCTCCCCCCGCCCCGCTGTACACTCAAACTGCGTATTAACATTAATTTTCATCATTACTGAGAAAAAATCCAGTTATGATTTTGGTGCACGAACAGTTATCGAACATAACCTCGAACAGCCGAATTTTTCTCAAATTGTTCGTGTTCGCCGACCGGCTCGAACACCGCCCAAAACAGCTCGAATTTGAGATTGGCGAACAGTTCGAGTAGAACAACGCTCATCTCTAGTCAGTATAGATGGACTAATAGAACTAGTCCCACACACTGCTAGAAGCCCAAATATTTTTTCAGAGGTACTGTAGATGCAGATAAAAATTAGTTTTAATTTGCAACCTGATGGAGGTCAGTATAGATGGACTAATAGAGAAAGTCCGACACACTACTAGAAGGCCAAATATTTTTTCAGAGGTAGATGCAGAAAAAAATATATTCAGTTTGCAACCTGATGGAGGTCAGTATAGATGGACTAATAGAACAAGTCCCGCACACAGCTAGAAGCCCAAATATTTTTTCAGAGGTACTGTAGATGCAGATAAAAATTATTTTTAATTTGCAACCTGATGGAGGTCAGTATAGATGGACTAATAGAGAAAGTCCGACACACTACTAGAAGGCCAAATATTTTTTCAGAGGTAGATGCAGAAAAAAATATATTCAGTTTGCAACCTGATGGAGGTCAGTATAGATGGACTAATACAACAAGTCCCACACACAGCTAGAAGCCCAAATATTTTTTCAGAGGTACTGTAGATGCAGATAAAAAATACTTTTAATTTGCAACCTGATGGAGGTCAGTATAGATGGACTAATAGAGAAAGTCCGACACACTACTAGAAGGCCAAATATTTTTTCAGAGCTAGATGCAGAAAAAAATTATATTCAGTTTGCAACCTGATGGAGGTCAGTATAGATGGATTAATAGAAAAAGACCCACACACAGCTAGAAGCCCAATATTTTTTCAGAGGTAGATGCAGAAAAAAATATATTCAGTTTGCAACCTGATGGAGGTCAGTATAGATGGACTAATAGAACAAGTCCCACACACTGCTAGAAGCCCAAATATTTTTTCAGAGGTACTGTAGATGCAGAAAAAAATTATATTCAGTTTGCAACCTGATGGAGGTCAGTATAGATGGACTAATAGAGAAAGTCCGACACACTACTAGAAGGCCAAATACTTTTTCAGAGGTAGATGCAGAAAAAAATATATTCAGTTTGCAACCTGATGGAGGTCAGTATAGATGGATTAATAGAACAAGACCCACACACAGCTAGAAGCCCAATATTTTTTCAGAGGTAGATGCAGAAAAAACTATATTCAGTTTGCAACCTGATGGAGGTCAGTATAGATGGACTAAAAGAACAAGTCCCACACACTGCTAGAAGCCCAAATATTTTTTCAGAGGTACTGTAGATGCAGATAAAAATTAGTTTTAATTTGCAACCTGATGGAGGTCAGTATAGATGGACTAATAGAGAAAGTCCGACACACTACTAGAAGGCCAAATATTTTTTCAGAGGTAGATGAAGAAAAAAATATATTCAGTTTGCAACCTGATGGAGGTCAGTATAGATGGATTAATAGAACAAGACCCACACACAGCTAGAAGCCCAATATTTTTTCAGAGGTAGATGCAGAAAAAAATATATTCAGTTTGCAACCTGATGGAGGTCAGTATAGATGGACTAATAGAATGATGCTATGCCCAAAAGATTTTACTTCACTAGGTGCAGTAAAAAAATTGGTATTCTATACACAGGTGGTATATCTTGCAACACAGATAGGCTACTCCACTGACTAACACACTCTGCAATAGGCCAAAAAGGATTAGCTTTGCTAGATTCAGCCAAATGCTGTGAAAAAAACTTGCACAGCACTGGCACAGACCTGCCTGGCAAAAACTGATAGGAACTCATATAACCTAGTCCTGAAAAGGACTGCAATTACAATTAGTCTTTACTCCCACAACCGATCTATTTAAGAGCACAGACCTCCCTGATAAAAGTCGTAGGAAATGCTGTAACCTAGTCCTTAAAAGGACTGCAATCACAACTATTCCCTACTCCCAAGCTATCTGTAGATTTGTGCGAAAATTGGCTTGAAATTAACAAGGTATAGCGCACACAGCAACAGCGGTGCCGTCTAACACGCAGCTGCAGCAGTGAGAAAATGGTGGCGACGGGGAAAATGGCTTGGTCTTATAGGGCAAGGACATGTGACATACACTGCCAATGACACATGCCCTTGCTTGTGTGAAAAAAAGCACTTCGCTCCGTGTGTGCGATGCTGATAGGCTGACAGATTGCACCTCCCCACTGTAAATGCGGGAAAGAGAAAAAAAAATGGAGATCTTCATTGTTCCTGCAGAGATCCATCCCCTGCCCCTCCCCCCACCCCGCTGTACACTCAAACTGCGTATTAACATTAATTTTCATCATTACTGAGAAAAAATCCAGTTATGATTTTGGTGCACGAACAGTTATCGAACATAACCTCGAACAGCCGAATTTTTCTCAAATTGTTCGTGTTCGCCGAACGGCTCGAACACCGCCCAAAACAGCTCGAATTTGAGATTGGCGAACAGTTCGAGTAGAACAACGCTCATCTCTACTTGGGGTAACACAGATGATTGAGTCTGAAGAGCTGTTTACTCAGAGGTCTGCTCCAAATCTTCAGTGTCTGCTAGTCAGCGTAGAATTTTTAACTGCATCTAGCCTAGGCAATACTTTGGGCGTAGTAGCCCAGCTGCGAAGCAAGCTGCACCGCCTGTGTATCTAAGAAGAATTTTTAAATGCATCTAGCCTAGGCAGACTGTGGGGACCCCCAACCAAACCCAGACGCTCAGCCCCCCTACCGCCCCCCTTTCCTTGACAATACAATAATGTAACTCTTACAACTGGATGGGTGAGGATCGGTCACAGCTTTATTAACTCTTTATACTCATTCCATTAGAAAGACATTTTATTTCTAAAATAATTCAGCTTGTTGCAGCATGCCCTGGGTCTCCACTCCGGCAACTTGGCCAACAAGTGTAACTCTCCAACATGTCCTTTCTATTTCCAGGCCACGGAGGATCCTGCGTACTCGTATGCAGGACTCTGACCCCCACCCATCACTCTTAACGCTTGTTCCACTCCGTCCTGGAGTCCTGACAGGAATATGTCCAGTCCAATATCCATTAAGTGAACACCGTCGGGCCGTATGAGGCCTGCTTTATCTCCTTCCAGTTGTCGGTGTCGTACCACTACACCGCCTCTGTCTCTTCTAAATTTTTCCATCCGAATATTTATTACCCGCCTTGTCCGTTCGATGGCCGTGATGTCTCGCGCACCTTGCCATACCGCTATCGGCACAATCTCTGACCATACTATAGCTAGTTTTGTGAAAAATTCTCTGAAGCGCTCAGTGTCTAGTTTCATTATTGCCATTAGTTATGCGCTCTTGTGATGACCTAGGTTGTTTCCCCCGGCCTGTATAACTAAGATGACCAGACATCTTGCCTCTCTCCCTACCTTGATTACCTCCATTAGTACCTGTGGCCATAGCAGGCCTCTAATACCTCTCCAGTTGAAATATGTGTTATGAAACTCTAATTTCCTCCCACCTGGGCGGACTTTCGCCCTTTAATCTGCCCAATATATATACGAGTGGCCTATCACCCACACTGTTGGCTTAGCGTCACCTGTAAAAGAAACAAACCACGTTAGGATAACAAGTCCGGTCTTATGTATCTTGCCAAACACGTGGATCACCATCTCTCTATCTTCTGAACTTCCATTTCTGACAGTCCTGCTCTTGCTGCTTCTGTGGCCGCGCCTATGCGGAATGAGTGTGTCCCGTAATCTTTGGGGTGGTTCCCTGCCGATGTTATGCATTTATTAAATATAGCTTGGAACTGGTATCTTGATAATGGCGTCCCATCAATGTGTGATAGGAACAAATTACTTTGTGATCTGATGGTTAGATATGGTTTTACTATTGTTACCCGACTCAGTGTACCGTTTGTGGGTTGTAGAAGTACCCAAGTGCCCCTGCCCGCTGGAACCATTTTCGATTTGTGCATGCGTAGACGTATTGCATTATTGCCTATGACTACGTCCTGGTGTAATAAGCCTCCACTGGTGCTAATTTTGGATTGAGGGACTAATTCGCTTATGCATAGCGCCCCGAAGAAGGCGATCACAAATGCAGTAGACAGTAGTGTTGCTTCAAATTGTGAGTGTCATGTTAATGGTGTTAGGGATATGATGTGAGAAATCAGTTTTAGTGACACGGGACGGGACGTCTACATTCCTGACTTGGCTGACCCCTTTTCCACCCTTTTATGGATTGTCTGATGATGAATCTTTGTCACATCTCCCCAATTCAGTAGTTGGAAGTGAAATGCTACTCCGGTCAGACACCTGATGCCCCTGATATGCCCCTCATCATTAGCTGGTGGAGAAATTCTATGGTGACTTGTGATCTGGCTTGTTCACATTGGTCAACCCGTCTGCCTGCTACTAGTCGTGTCCACTCTTCCCATGCCTTACCGTATGCTTGCCACGTCGACGGGGCAACTGACGCTCTGATTAATGGCATCAACTATTCGCCACTAGATCCCATAGGGAAGGTGGGCAACTGTTGTCCCGATGGGTGGGCATTGTGGAAGAACTCTGTGAAAATCTGCCAATTGAATTGTTATAAAGCGTTAGCAGCAGCTTTAGACCACTCAGCATAGTGGCTAGCGCGGACCCATACATTGTGTTTTAGGCACAGGAATGCTAGCCTGGGTAGTAGGCCTAGCACTGGGAGAGACGATGATGCCATCTTATTAATGCAGTGCGCTAAGCTGGTGTTTTTTGTTATGAAGCGTATATTTTTGTAAGCCAGGAGCGCGCCCGATATTTCTATTGCTACCACTATTGGGAAGAAAAATTATTTTCAGGGCTAGATGCAGCGAAAAATTATTATTAATTGAAAAGCTGGTGGAGCTTGGTATAGATGGCCTAATACAATGAGACCCACACACTGCTAGAAGGCCAAATATTTTTTCAGAGTTAGATGCAGAAAAAAATTATATTCAGTTTGCAAGCTGATGGAGGTCAGTATAGATGGACTAATAGAACAAGTCCCACACACTGCTAAAAGGCCAAATATTTTTTCAGAGGTAGATGCAGACAAAAAATTATTTTGAATTTGCAACCTGATGGAGGTCAGTATAGATGACTAATAGAACAAGTCCCACACACTGCTAGAAGGCCAAATATTTTTTCAGAGGTAGATGCATAAAAAAATTATATTCAGTTTGCAACCTGATGGAGGTCTGTATAGATGGATTAATAGAACAAGTCCCACACACAGCTAGAAGCCCAATATTTTTTCAGAGGTAGATGCAGAAAAAAATATATTCAGTTTGCAACCTGATGGAGGTCTGTATAGATGGATTAATAGAACAAGTCCCACACACAGCTAGAAGTCCAAAATTTTTTCAGAGGTAGAAGCAGAAAAAAATATATTCAGTTTGCAACCTGATGGAGGTCAGTATAGATGGACTAATAGAACAAGTCCCACACACTGCTAGAAGGCCAAACATTTTTTCAGAGCTAGATGCAGAAAAATATTATATTCAATTTGCAACCTGATGGAGGTCAGTATAGATGGACTAATAGAACAAGTCCCACACACAGCTAGAAGCCCAAATATTTTTTCAGAGGTAGATGCAGAAAAAAATTATATTCAGTTTGCAACCTTATGGAGGTCAGTATAGATGGACTTATAGAACAAGTCCCACACACAGCTAGAAGCCCAAATATTTTTTCAGAGGTAGATGCAGAAAAAAATTATATTCAGTTTGCAACCTGATGGAGGTCTGTATAGATGGATTAATAGAACAAGTCCCACACACAGCTAGAAGCCCAATATTTTTTCAGAGGTAGATGCAGAAAAAAATATATTCAGTTTGCAACCTGATGGCGGTCTGTATAGATGGATTAATAGAACAAGTCCCACACACAGCTAGAAGCCCAATATTTTTTCAGAGGTAGATGCAGAAAAAAATATATTCAGTTTGGAACCTGATGGAGGTCAGTATAGATGGACTAATACAACAAGTCCCACACACAGCTAGAAGCCCAATATTTTTTCAGAGGTAGATGCAGAAAAAAATATATTCAGTTTGCAACCTGATGGAGCTCGGTATAGATGGATTAATAGAACAAGTCCCACACACAGCTAGAAGCCCAATATTTTTTCAGAGGTAGATGCAGAAAAAAATATATTCAGTTTGCAACCTGATGGAGGTCTGTATAGATGGATTAATAGAACAAGTCCCACACACAGCTAGAAGCCCAATATTTTTTCAGAGGTAGATGCAGAAAAAAATATATTCAGTTTGCAACCTTATGGAGGTCAGTATAGATGGACTAATAGAACAAGTCCCACACACAGCTAGAAGCCCAAATATTTTTTCAGAGGTAGATGCAGAAAAAATTATATTCAGTTTGCAACCTTATGGAGGTCAGTATAGATGGACTAATAGAACAAGTCCCACACACAGCTAGAAGCCCAAATATTTTTTCAGAGGTAGATGTAGAAAAAAATTATATTCAGTTTTCAACCTGATGGAGGTCTGTATAGATGGATTAATAGAACAAGTCCCACACACAGCTAGAAGCCCAATATTTGTTCAGAGGTAGATGCAGAAAAAAATATATTCAGTTTACAACCTGATGGAGGTCTGTATAGATGGATTAATAGAACAAGTCCCACACACAGCTAGAAGCCCAATATTTTTTCAGAGGTAGATGCAGAAAAAAATATATTCAGTTTGCAACCTGATGGAGGTCAGTATAGATGGACTAATACAACAAGTCCCACACACAGCTAGAAGCCCAATATTTTTTCAGAGGTAGATGCAGAAAAAAATATATTCAGTTTGCAACCTGATGGAGGTCTGTATAGATGGATTAATAGAACAAGTCCCACACACAGCTAGAAGCCCAATATTTTTTCAGAGGTAGATGCAGAAAAAAATATATTCAGTTTGCAACCTGATGGAGGTCTGTATAGATGGATTAATAGAACAAGTCCCACACACAGCTAGAAGCCCAATATTTTTTCAGAGGTAGATGCAGAAAAAAATATATTCAGTTTGCAACCTGATGGAGGTCTGTATAGATGGATTAATAGAACAAGTCCCACACACAGCTAGAAGCCCAATATTTTTTCAGAGCTAGATTCAGAAAAAAATTATATTCAATTTGCAACCTGATGGAGGTCAGTATAGATGGACTAATAGAATGATGCTATGCCCAAAAGATTTTACTTCACTAGGTGCAGTAAAAAAATTGGTATTCTATACACAGGTGGTATATCTTGCAACACAGATAGGCTACTCCACTGACTAACACACTCTGCAATAGGCCAAAAAGGATTAGCTTTGCTAGATTCAGCCAAATGCTGTGAAAAAAACTTGCACAGCACTGGCACAGACCTGCCTGGCAAAAAACTGATAGGAACTGATGTAACCTAGTCCTGAAAAGGACTCCAATTACAATTAGTCTTTACTCCCACAATCTATCTATTTAAGAACACAGACCTGCCTGATAAAAGTCGTAGGAAATGCTGTAACCTAGTCCTTAAAAGGACTGCAATCACAACTATTCCCTACTCCCAAGCTATCTGTAGATTTGTGCGAAAATTGGCTTGAAATTAACAAGGTATAGCGCACACAGCAACAGCGGTGCCGTCTAACACGCAGCTGCAGCAGTGAGAAAATGGTGGCGACGGGGAAAATGGCTTGGTCTTATAGGGCAAGGACATGTGACATACACTGCCAATGACACATGCCCTTGCTTGTGTGAAAAAAAGCACTTCGCTCCGTGTGTGCGCTGCTGATAGGCTGACAGATTGCACCTCCCCACTGCAAATGCGGGAAAGAGAAAAAAAAATGGAGATCTTCATTGTTCCTGCAGAGATCCATCCCCTGCCCCTCCCCCCACCCCGCTGTACACTCAAACTGCGTATTAACATTAATTTTCATCATTACTGAGAAAAAATCCAGTTATGATTTTGGTGCACGAACAGTTATCGAACATAACCTCGAACAGCCGAATTTTTCTCAAATTGTTCGTGTTCGCCGACCGGCTCGAACACCGCCCAAAACAGCTCGAATTTGAGATTGGCGAACAGTTCGAGTAGAACAACGCTCATCTCTACTGAAGATGAATGCTATTTAAAAAATGAATCCTGTTCCAATGTATTTTGCTGTATTTATTATACTGTTGCTACTTCTTTAACTGAGTATTTGTATTCATTATTTGTGTGTCATGTTCTCTGTTTGTACTCAGTACTATGCCCACTGAGTGCAACTAAGCACTCAGCATTATGCCTATGTTCTCATTACATTTACTTTTTACCTCTTCCGATGTGGTGCGCATGCGTCGCCTCCTCTGGTTGCTGGGCGTGCATCCGGCCGTCTCTGTGACGCCTGTGGGTGCTCGGGCGCTTGGGCACTTTCTGTGCCAGGCACCCGCGCATGCGCGGTGCGTCTTGATGGCCTGGGTGGGTGCTCGGCGCCTGGGCTGGCTGCGCATGCGCCGTTACTGAGCATTCGGGGGAGGGAGACTGACACGCCCCCTTCTTTTTATCACGTGATCGGTCACGTAAGGCCTCATGTGACCGGCCCTGGAAGCTTAAATAAGGTCCTTTCGCTTCCGCTCATTACTGCCCCTTGAGAAAGCGGCTGAGTATGCAGCAAAACGCGCGTCGGGGTCCACCACCGTGCCTCTTGTGCTGCCTCTTCTTCCTACGGCCCATGGCCACTCATTATTGGTAAGATCATCATTGGACTAGCTAGCTTGTTTACATGTAAATTGCTGATGGACTCTCCTGATACACTTATACTGGCATTTGTTATATGATGGTGATTATTCCTATGCCCTACCTGTGCTGCACTTTATATTTACATCTTTTGCAAGTTATTTTGATACTTCTTATTAGGTTTCTGTCCCCTTTTGGGCTGTGGAGGATTTGGCTGCACTTTTTTACCGTCAGTTGCTGGTGTTTGTTTGTCTACATAAAAATTTTTTGCAGTTAATAAATAAAATATGTATGTTCTAGCCATCATAACTCTGATGTCTCCTTTTATATAATGTTTGCTAGGAGTTGGTTTAACTTGGTGCCTGTGGGAAGGAACTGCCCCCACTCCCACCATAGTATCAGGACTTGGGCTATTTTGCTAATGATAGAGAAATATATGCAGATAGAGCATATCACATGATTATGCACCCAATTATAATATCATCTATATACAGTGGGGGAAATAAGTATTTGATCCCTTGCTGTTTTTGTTGTTTTCCCACTGACACAGACATGAACAGTCTATAATTTTGAGGGTAGGTTAATTTTAACATTTAGAGATATAATATCCCCAAAAAATCAAGAAAATCACATTCTATAAATTGGATAATTGTTTTTGCATTTTGCAGTGAGAAATACTTATTTCCCCCACTGTACATATCAAGCTAGGACTGGTAATATTGCCTGGAGTGCTCCACCTGTTAGTGTGGCGCCTACACCACATTGAGAGAATAAGGAAGAGCAGCTACTTGGCATGTAAGCATGAAAATTGTATATTAATGGTCAAATCATGAATATACCAAACTGAATTTTTGCCCCTGGTATAGGAAAATGTAGATCTGCCTCTGCTTGTAATTAGAGATGAGCGTTGTTCTACTCGAACTGTTCGCCAATCTCAAATTCGAGCTGTTTTGGGCGGTGTTCGAGCCGGTTGGCGAACACGAACAATTTGAGAAAAATTCGGCTGTTCGAGGTTATGTTCGATAACTGTTCGTGCACCAAAATTATAACTGGATTTTTTCTCAGTAATGATGAAAATTAATGTTAATACGCAGTTTGAGTGTACAGCGGGGCGGGGGGAGGGGCAGGGGATGGATCTCTGCAGGAACAATGAAGATCTCCATTTTTTTTTCTCTTTCCCGCATTTGCAGTGGGGAGGTGCAATCTGTCAGCCTATCAGCAGCGCACACACGGAGCGAAGTGCTTTTTTTCACACAAGCAAGGGCATGTGTGATTGGCAGTGTATGTCACATGTCCTTGCCCTATAAGACCAAGCCATTTTCCCCGTCGCCACCATTTTCTCACTGCTGCAGCTGCGTGTTAGACGGCACCGCTGTTGCTGTGTGCGCTATACCTTGTTAATTTCAAGCCAATTTTCGCACAAATATACAGATAGCTTGGGAGTAGGGAATAGTTGTGATTGCAGTCCTTTTAAGGACTAGGTTACAGCATTTCCTACGACTTTTATCAGGCAGGTCTGTGCTCTTAAATAGATAGATTTTGGGAGTAAAGACTAATTGTAATTGGAGTCCTTTTCAGGACTAGGTTACATCAGTTCCTATCAGTTTTTGCCAGGCAGGTCTGTGCCAGTGATGTGCAAGTTTTTTTCACAGCATTTGGCTGAATCTAGCAAAGCTAATCCTTTTTGGCCTATTGCAGAGTGTGTTAGTCAGTGGAGTAGCCTATCTGTGTTGCAAGATATACCACCTGTGTATAGAATACCAATTTTTTTACTGCACCTAGTGAAGTAAAATCTTTTGGGCATAGCATCATTCTATTAGTCCATCTATACTGACCTCCATCAGGTTGCAAACTGAATATAATTTTTTTCTGCATCTAGCTCTGAAAAAATATTTGGGCTTCTAGCAGTGTGTGGGACTTGGTCTATTAGTCCATCTATACTGACCTCCATCAGGTTGCAAATTAAAAATAATTTTTTTCTTCATTTAGCTCTGAAAAAATATTTGGGCTTCTAGCAGTGTGTGGGACTTGTTCTATTAGTCCTTCTATACTGACCTCCAGCAGGTTGCAAATTGAATATAATTTTTTTCTGCATCTAGCTCTGAAAAAATATTTGGGCTTCTAGCGGTGTGTGGGACTTGGTCTATTAGTCCATCTATACTGACCTCCATCAGGTTGCAAATTAAAAATAATTTTTTTCTGCATCTAGCTCTGAAAAAATATTTGGGCTTCTAGCAGTGTGTGGGACTTGGTCTATTAGTCCATCTATACTGACCTCCATCAGGTTGCAAATTAAAAATAATTTTTTTCTTCATTTATCTCTGAAAAAATGTTTGGGCTTCTAGCAGCGTGTGGGACTTGTACTATTAGTCCATCTATACTGACCTCCATCAGGTTGCAAATTAAAAATAATTTTTTTCTGCATCTAGCTCTGAAAAAATATTTGGGCTTCTAGCAGTGTGTGGGACTTGGTCTATTAGTCCATCTATACTGACCTCCATCAGGTTGCAAATTAAAAATAATTTTTTTCTGCATCTAGCTCTGAAAAAATATTTGAGCTTCTAGCAGTGTGTGGGACTTGGTCTATTAGTCCATCTATACTGACCTCCATCAGGTTGCAAATTGAATAAAAAAATTTTCTGCATCTAGCTCTGAAAAAATATTTGGGCTTCTAGCGGTGTGTGGGACTTGGTCTATTAGTCCATCTATACTGACCTCCATCAGGTTGCAAATTAAAAATAATTTTTTTCTGCATCTAGCTCTGAAAAAATATTTGGGCTTCTAGCAGTGTGTGGGACTTGGTCTATTAGTCCATCTATACTGACCTCCATCAGGTTGCAAATTAAAAATAATTTTTTTCTTCATTTAGCTCTGAAAAAATATTTGGGCTTCTAGCAGTGTGTGGGACTTGTTCTATTAGTCCTTCTATACTGACGTCCAGCAGGTTGCAAATTGAATATAATTTTTTTCTGCATCTAGCTCTGAAAAAATATTTGGGCTTCTAGCGGTGTGTGGGACTTGGTCTATTAGTCCATCTATACTGACCTCCATCAGGTTGCAAATTAAAAATATTTTTTTTCTGCATCTAGCTCTGAAAAAATATTTGGGCTTCTAGCAGTGTGTGGGACTTGGTCTATTAGTCCATCTATACTGACCTCCATCAGGTTGCAAATTAAAAATAATTTTTTTCTGCATCTAGCTCTGAAAAAATATTTGGGCTTCTAGCAGTGTGTGGGACTTGGTCTATTAGTCCTTCTATACTGACCTCCAGCAGGTTGCAAATTGAATATAATTTTTTTCTGCATCTAGCTCTGAAAAAATATTTGGGCTTCTAGCGGTGTGTGGGACTTGGTCTATTAGTCCATCTATACTGACCTCCATCAGGTTGCAAATTAAAAATAATTTTTTTCTGCATCTAGCTCTGAAAAAATATTTGGGCTTCTAGCGGTGTGTGGGACTTGGTCTATTAGTCCATCTATACTGACCTCCATCAGGTTGCAAATTAAAAATAATTTTTTTCTGCATCTAGCTCTGAAAAAATATTTGGGCTTCTAGCAGTGTGTGGGACTTGGTCTATTAGTCCATCTATACTGACCTCCATCAGGTTGCAAATTGAATAAAAAAATTTTCTGCATCTAGCTCTGAAAAAATATTTGGGCTTCTAGCGGTGTGTGGGACTTGGTCTATTAGTCCATCTATACTGACCTCCATCAGGTTGCAAATTCAAAATAATTTTTTTCTGCATCTAACCCAGCCAATAGTTTTGGCCTAATACCACAGTTTGGCCACTCAGCTCTGCTCGGTTACCATCCATTGTTTTTTTGTGCAAACAACTCCAGAGTTGTGAATTAGTTAACCACCAAAATGAGTGGAAAAAGGCCTGCTGCTGGTGGAAAGGGGAATAGGCATGTTGGGAAGGGGAAAAAAGGTTGTGTCCGTGGGGTAGGTGCAGAAGAAAGACCATCTTCCAGCCAAACTAAAATGTCTACTTCTTTTAGCGGACAATGTGATAAGATCCCTTTCTTACGGCCACGCCAATCGCTACAAATTCCAGATGAGGCACAAAAACAGCAGGTGCTTCAACGGATATCAAGTGCTCCTTTAAGTGGGCTCTCCTCCACATCAACTTCAACATCACAAATACTCCAGTCCTCAAAGGTGTCACCCAAATCGCACTTGCTTCCTCACAGCTCCCAAATCTCCAGCTGCCCGTCTGAGTATGAGGTAGAACAGATGGTTGAGTCTGCAGAGCTGTTTACTCATACTATAGCCTGGGAATCAGAGGTCGACTCCAGCGCTTCTGTGAATCCAGACGAGGAAATGATCTGCACTGATGCCCAGAATCTTTATGAGTCGGATCCAGGACCAGACGCAGAAGGTTCTGACCATAATGTAGACCCTCATTCCCAAACTGTAACTCCTGTTGGTGGAGACAATGAGGAAGACGATGATAAGACTCAAATACCTGATTGGAGCGACAACTTTAGTTTTTTGTCAGGGCAGGAACAGGTTGGCTCTGAGGACGACGGGTGTGATAACGCACAGGGTGATGATGATGAGTTCGGAGATCCCACTTACTGTCAACCCACAGTCAGCCAAGAGATGAGGTCAGCAGAGGAGGTGGAGGAAGATGCTAGTGACGACGAGGTCAGGTTGCGCCTTCCTGGACAGAGATGTAGTACTGGAAGCACGTCAACAACTGCATCCTCAAACACAACTCTGCCTCTCACCACAAGTCGTGGTGGCTCTTCAGGTCGCATGGGTGCTAAGCCTTGCATAGCCTGGGCATTTTTTCAGATCGATAAAGATGACCCAACTCGTGTTATCTGTAACATTTGTCAGCAAAAGCTAAGTAGAGGCCAAAAAATGCATAGTTTGAGTACTTCATGCATGAACCGGCACATGGACATGAAGCATAAGTTGCAGTGGGAAGCTCAGTGTGCTACAATGCGGTCTAGCCGGCCGGGCCAACCACCGTCTGCCATATCTTGTGCATCCGCGGCCTCTTCATCCTCTGTGACTGGGGGGACAGCAGTCACACCTGTTTTGGGGCGCAGACCTGCCACCTCTTTACCCGCAACAGCCAGCGTGATTGGCAGGTCATCATTTTCTTTGGAGGTGGTAACACCAGCTGGTCTTGAGCGCTGTCCGACATCGATAGCACCACCTTTGGATCAAGGCAACCTAACATGTCCGCCTGCATCTTCCTCACAGACCGGCAGTTTGCCGGGGACACCCTTATCAACCCCGTCTAAGCACAATAGCCAGCCCTTGGTCCCTCAGATGTGGACAAGTAAAAGACCATTTCCTCCTAGCCATGAGAAAGCTAAGAGGTTGAATTTCACCATCTGCAAGCTCTTGGCTACAGAAATGCTGCCTTTCCGCCTGGTGGACACAGAGGATTTTCGAGACCTTATGTCCGTCGCAGTGCCCCAGTACCAGATGCCCAGTCGGCACTACTTCTCAAAGAAAGGTGTGCCTGCGCTCCACCAGCATGTCGCACACAACATCACCGCTTCTTTGAGAAACTCTGTGTGTGACAGGGTGCATTTCACCACAGACACTTGGACGAGTAGGCATGGACAGGGGCGTTACATGTCGCTGACTGGGCACTGGGTAACTATGGTGACAGCAGAACAAGGGGCTGCTGTCCAAGTCTTGCCGTCCCCACGAGTTGTGCGTCAATCCTCTTTATGTCATTTTTCCTCCACTGCTTCTGCCTCCTCAACCTCCTCTCGGTCTTCCACCTGCACCCAAAGCCTGTCTGGTCATGCCACAAGCTTTCTAACTGCGCAGAAGGGATCCTGCACACCTCCTTACTATGCTGGCAGTAGGGCTCAACGTCATCAGGCGGTTTTTACATTGAAATGTCTGGGAAATGTGAGTCACACAGCTGAGGAGTTGTGGTCAGCTCTGGAGAACCAATTTCATGAATGGTTGTCTCCACTGGACCTGAAACCAGGGAAGGCCGTGTGCGACAATGCTGCAAACCTGGGTGCGGCCCTTCGCCGGGGCAATGTCACACACGTGCCTTGTATGGCTCACGTGTTGAACCTGGTTGTCCAGCAATTTTTAGCCCACTATCCCAGACTAGATGGCCTTCTGCAGAGGGCACGGTCGCTGTGTGCTCACTTCCGCCGTTCGCATCCCGCAGCTCAGCGACTTACATCTCTACAGAAGTCGTTGGGCCTGCCACTTCACCGGCTAAAATGCGATGTGCCTACCCGGTGGAATTCAACTCTGCACATGTTGCAGCGACTGTGGCAGCACCGACAAGCCCTGGTGCAATACGTTCTGACGTATAGCCTGGGCCAACGAGATTCAGAGGTGGTTCAAATCACGCTGGAGGAGTGGTCTCAGATCAGGGACCTATGCACCCTTCTGCACAGTTTTGAAATTGCGACGAAGATGTTTAGTGCTGACGATGCCATTATCAGCATGACTATTCCGGTGATTTACATGCTGGAGCACATGTTAAACAGAATTCGGAGTCAGGTGGTGGCACAAGAGGAGGTGGAGGAAGTAGAGGAGGAGGAGTTGTATGCGGAAGGGCTAACATCTGCAAGGTCCAGACGGTCGGCAGCACCAGGGCGGCAGGCATGTGAGGGTGGGGGAGATGATTTTACCAGGGCGCATGGTAGCAGCCAAACTAGTGAGGAAGGTGCAGGAGCCCAGGAAGAAGTGGAGGACGAACTGATGGAAGACTCATCAGATGAGGGAGACCTTGATCACATTTCTGTTGTGCGAGGTTGGGGGGAGAGGACAGAGGAAGGAAGCATGATTGTTACCTCGCCACCAACACAACAGGGACTTGGTGCTCCTGGATGCGCAACACACATGAGTGCCTTCTTGCTGCACTACCTGCAACATGACCCTCGAATTGTGAGAATTAGAAATAATCCTGACTACTGGGTTGCCACACTGTTAGATCCCCGGTACAAAAGTAAATTTGCAGAAATTATTCCTGCCATAGAAAGGGATGCACGCATGCAGGAGTATCAGCAGAGACTGTTGCAGAATCTTACATGTGCTTTTCCACAAAATACCAGTGGTGCACGTAGTGAATCTCACAGTTCCAACTTGCCAACCGTGGTCTGTATGGAATTGTTCAATAAAGGGCCCAAAATTAAGATAACATAGATGGGAGAGGTCTCTATGAATAGGAATTCCTAAGTATTTGATACCCTGTGAGGGCCAGGCAAAGGGAAAGTTGGACTGGATGGAATCCTATATGGATTTAGGGAGGGAGACATCGAGGGCCTCAGACTTCGCTGCATTGATTTTAAAATTTTACCATGTAACAAAGTGATCTATTTCAGCCATAACAGCAGGGATGGATATATGTGATTGAGTGATATATACTAGGACATCATCAGCAAATAGAGAGCACTTGTACTCGGTGCCTCCCACCTCAATCCACCTAATATTGGGGTTATGGCGAATTGATGAGAGCAGGTGCTCCGTCACTAGGATGTATAAGAGAGGGGACAGAGGACATCCCTGCCTTGTCCCATTGGTGATTGTGAAAGGTGATGAAAATGTTCTGACGCACCCCCTGGGCCTTGGGACACCCGGAGCCGGACCCTTTTTGGTGGATGCTGGTGGTTGTAGTCTTCGTGGCGGCGATCCGGTTCCGTGGCTCAGGGCGGTCAAACCAGTGGCGGAACTATTTATGTGGTTTTGATGTTTAAATGTCCGACTACGCCACCCGTGGATTGCGGTCAGAGTGAACCGCCGCTACAGGGCAGACCGCTAAGGCTGGTGTTGTGGGTGCAGCAGAGCGTAGCATAACTCCCCACGGGAGGAGTATAGCCTCAGGGCAGTGTATGCGGAGGATGGGGGTGATGGTGCAGGGCAGCAGCAGTAACGACACGGAGTCAGTGATGCAGTTCAGGGCCTTTACTCACAGTTCTTATTATCCAGACCACGTCTGCAGGTAACGGCTGCCCACGTCGTACTGTGCTCACCAGGTGAGGGGCTCAGACAACTCCCAGATAACTTTGGAGCGCTTCACAGGACCCCCTTTGTGTGTCCTTTGTCTGGCCTTTCTTACCAACACTTCTGTCCGGCTGCCTCGGGCCTCCTCTTGGTAAACTTGGCGCCAGTTTTCCTGACCCTATGTGGTGCCTTCCTAGCGGGTGGAGCAAGGGGCTGCGCCACATAAAATGTCAGAGCCTCCGGTTTCTAGCTGAGGGTCGTTTCCTGCCTCCACTAGTTCGGGGACCGGTCTCCCCCTTTGGCCTGACCCCTCCACGCAGGTGGATTCGGGCGTGCGGTGGCGACTCCCCCGTCCGCACCCCTGGGATCCCTTCATTCCTCGTTCCTGGAGCCTTCTCCGCTCCTCTTCCTTCCTTCTCCCTCTTGCAGGCCTGGGCCTCTGTTACTAGGCCCGCCTCCGGAGCAGAGCTCATGCAGAGCCCCTGCTCCCTGCCACTTCTGCTCAGACTTCTCTGCACTGAACTAAGATGGTGCCCACCTTTTATACTCCCTTCTCAATGCACCCAGGAACTGCTTCCTCCCTGCTCCTGCACTGCAGGGTTCCCCTTCCTCAGTGTTCCCTCCCCCCACTCCAGCCAGGGACAGGGACTGTCGTGCCCATCTCAGGGGCATATTGGTCGCCCTGCCCCACGGCAATGTGGTGTAATGCATGCAGGTGTCGGGTCCTGATCCACACTCCATCCTTATCTGAGAGTGAGATATCACACCTCTGGGTGAGGTGCAATACGTCTGTAGCAACCGAGCCCTCGGTGCTACAGTTCCATTTATCTTCAGCCTAGGTGACGTATTGTGATACAGGGCCGTGATTTTGGCTATAAAAGGGTCCCCTAGACCCCTACCCCAAGCTTTTTAAGAGAATCATATATGGCGTGCCAGGAGACTCTATGGAATGCTTTCTCAGCATCCAACGAGAGTATCTACTTACAAATTTTTAACTGCATCTAGCCCAGGAAATACTTTGTGCCTAGTAGCAGTGTCTGCTAGTCAGCGGATTATCCCGGCTGTTAAGCAAGCTACACCACCTGTAGTTTGGACACTTAATTTTTTCAAAGGAAATGCTTCGGGACCACGGGATACTTAGTGAAGAGCATCAGGAGGCACCCCAAGGCATAGGGGCTGGGACTGGCACTAGGATGCCTTGCGGTGGACAGCCGAGCTCGATCCTTATAAAAGCTTTTTAACTGCAGCAGCTTTAGTGGACGCTACTGGAGCTGGAATTACGCGGCTGCTGGCATGAGACTTGCCCTCCAATAGATCCTTGTAAATGGATTTAAAGTGTATTCATTCAAATTAGAGGGACAATTTAAATTAAAAAGCTTAGAGCTGTCTCCACCACAGGGGGGCTCTCTCGACCCACCAGCGGACAGGCACCAGTATTGGGAGAGGGGGGCTGGCCGTCAGGGTTCACCGCGGCTCTGGCACAAACCCGGCGACACGGAGGTGGCACGGGCAGGAGCGGACTGGCCGTCTCGGCTTCTCACTTTTTGGATTTTAGAAGGGCATGACATGCCTATATCTGTGTCTCCCCCTCCTTTTACTCCTCCACCTCTTTTCTTTTCGCATGACTATATGTACTTGTCACTTTTCCATGTGTTAGTTGTGTCTTCTGAGCAGTTTGTCAGCTTTTGGACACCTTTGAAGGTGTTTTCTATGTGTTTCTATGTGTTTTTGTTTGCCTGCCATTGGTTTTAACGGTGTTCGAAGGTGTTCGACGAACAGTTCGACGAACAGTTCGGCGAACACACGGGTGTTCGACGAACCGAACCGAACTCGAACACTACGGGGGTGGCTCAACACTACTTGTAATCCTTTATAAGATTCAAAACTATGATATCTGAATAGATGTAAAATTCTATATATATAATTTTGGGAAATAGAACAAATGTGGAAAGTGAAATGTCCTTTCATAGAATCATAGAATGTAGAGTTGGAAGGGACCTCCTGGGTCATCTGGTCCAACCCCCTGCTCAAAGCAGGATTCACTAAATCATCTCAAACAGATGTCTGTCCAGTCTTTGAAATAGTTTGATTTCGTCTCATGCGTTAGGTTACACTTTGACCTAACTCATCTCTATTTGCCACAGCAGAGTTGCATTGGGAAAGTATCATTTTATACAATTTTAGTAAATGATCATGCAGAGGACTGGATGGATACTTTTTAATACAATCTTTAAAGTGATGCAGTTTCCAACTGATTACAATAGTTGGCTCATTTATCTTATATTCTTTTAAACTACTAAGCCAACTTTTCATCTTAATAGTTGTGAAATAAAAAGTTCACATTCTCATTTACAGTTTACTACTACTCATGGACTACTGATAATCTACCAACCATGGATATGCAATAGTAGAATTACTTTGTGATTAACGGTAGAGATGATCAAATTCAAATTTGCCAAGTTCGGTGAATTCGTCCAAAAAACGTAGATAGAGTCAATTTAACCCCTTCACACAGAAGCCTGTTTTCACCTTCCTGACCAGGCCAATTTTTTTTTTAATTCTGACCAGTGTCACTTGATGAGGTATTAAAAAATGTTTTCTCACAAAAATGTTTCTTGGCCCCAAATTGTGCATTTTTACAAGGGTAAAAGGAGAACCATACAATTTGTTGTGTAATTTCTCCTGAGTACACTGATACCACATATGTGGGGGAAAACTACTGTTTGGGTGCATGGACGGCAGGGCTCAGAAGGGTAGGTGTGCCATTTGACTTCTTGAATGCAAAATTTGCTGGAATAATTAGCACGTCACGTTTGGAAAGTCCCTGATGTGCATAAACAGTGGAAACTCCCACAAGTTACATCATTTTGGAAACTAAACACCTCAGGGAACTTATCTAGATGTGTGGTGAGCACCTTGAACCCCCAGGTGCTTTACAGAAGTTTAGAACGTTGAGCCTTGAAAATAAAAAAAATCTAATCTTTCCCGCAAGAATGTTTTTAGCCCCAAATTATGCATTTTCACAAGGCTATTAAGAGAAAATAGACACCAAAATTAGTTGTGCAATTTCTCCTGAGTATGCCGTTACCCCATATGAGGTTGAAAACTACTTTTGAGGCATAGTGCAAACCTCAGAAGGGAAGAAGCGCCATATTGGAGTTCAGATATTGCTGGACAGGTTTGACGGTGCCATGTCACATTGTTAGAGCCCCTGAGGCGCAAGATCAGCTGAACCCCCTTAAGTGACCCTATTTTACAAACTATACCTCTCAATGAATTGATCTAGGGGTGCAGAGATCATATTGACACAACAGGTATGTCACAGCATTTTACACCATTGGGCAGTGAAGAAAAAATAATTACATTGTTACCACCAAAATTTTGTTTTAGCCCCAGATTTTACATTTTCATACTGGAAAATGGGTAAAAATGTCACCAAAATTTGTCACACAATTTCTGTTGAATATAGAAATACCCCATATGTGACTGCTTAGCCATACGGCGAGACTCGGGAGGGACAGAGCACTTTTTGCCTCCTGGAGCGCAGATTTTCCTAGAATAGTTTGCGGAAACCACATACAGAGACCCTGCATGCTAGAAGTGCAGAATCCCCCTCAAGTGACCCCATTTTGAAAATTATACCCCTTTGAGAATTTATCTACAGATGTAGTGACAATTTTAGCTCCATGGGTGTTTTCCAGAAACAAGCAGCAGTGGATTTTGCTGAGTGAAGATTGCAAACTGCCATTGCAGTGACCAGTACGTTGTAGTGACCAGAAAATTGTAGTGACCAGTACGTTATGCCCAGCTCATGCTTCTGGAGACATGCACCCGTAAATTAGGCAGGCTCTCATTGCTACAGAAATGCCAAACATGTGGATACTAATAGCCATTAAAAGGTATCATAACTGGAATATTATCTTGTTTTTCCCACTGAGAGCAATCTTTTTTCAACTGGGTAGCACGGTACCAAACCCCTTTTCTTTCTTTCAAATGTGGTTTAGTCACACTGGGGAGCTCAGACGCGAGGGACATATTTGGATTTTGGAGAGCAGATTTCACTGGATTTCTTTTGGAGGGCAAGGGGCCATTTAGTTTTTTCCAGAGAATTGGGGAAACCAGTAACTTGGAAGCCCCTATATTTCTGTTAACAGGTGACGGACCTGAGTGGGAGTTTTTTTTGTGAATGGAGTTGAAGCTTTTATTGGGACAATTTTACATAACATTTGTGATCACATTTATCCAGCATTCTACGCTGAGCACTTATATTGGGGTTTTCATCTAAATCTCTGAGTGATGTTATTCAGATGAAACCCCCAAGGTATGTACTCACTTTAATGAAACAGCAGAGCTATTCTGGACTCTGACTGACCTCTGTTCAGGCAAGTCCTTTCGACCAATGGCGCTTTTATGAATACCTAAAAAGACAGACACCGCCGGATCACAGGTCAGCCGGCATCCACGATGCCTCCATCTACCTCATTATAGGGAATCTTCTGCCGGAGGTTCCATCTGAATCACATATTTCAGAGATTGACATGGATACCCGGTGTAAGTGCTCAGCACAGAGCGCAGGATAAATGTAAGCTGAGCCATACTGTGATCTTTCGGAGGCAGAATGAACAAATCAACACCAGGTGAAGAATCGGTTTTAATTATTATTTTAAGCCATTCCTCGTACGGTATAAGTGTTTAGACAATTTTACTCTTTGGGTCGGTGCAATTACAGCGATACCAGATTTAGATTGGGTTTTTATGTTTGGCAGCTGTCACACACTTCGGCTATGTGCCCACGTTGCGGAAATGAAGCAGAAAATTTCTGCTTCATTTCCTCATGTCCTCTCCCGGAAAAACCATGCGGAATTACGCAAGCGTTTATCGCGCGTTTTTCATGCGTTTTCCACATGCGGAATTGCCTTGCATTTTTTATTGCATTGAAAAGGCAATTCCACTTGCGGAAACGCAAAATTAAATGACATGCTGCGGATTTTTGTGCGCATCAAAAACGCTGCAGAAAAATCTGCAGCATGGGCATAGAACTTGCGGATTCTCATTGGGGACCATGGGGTGCGGATTGACAAGCGTTTTACAAGCGTTTCCGCTGCGGAAATTCCACAGCAAATACGCTTGTAAAACGCTACGTGGGCACATACCCTAAAAGACGCTTTTTATTGTTAAAGCAAGTTTTTGAACCAAAATATTTTGATAGCTATAATTTTTCCATATTTCTGCTGACAGAATCATGTGAGGGCTTGTTTTTGCGGGACAAGTTGACATTTTTATTGGTACAATTTTCGGGCAAATTACATCTTTTCATCGCTTTCTATTCTGTTTTTGGGAGGCAGAATGGACAAAAACCAGCAATTCAGGAATTGCTTTTTGTGGATATTTTTATGCCATTCAGCATATGGTAAAATTCATAAGGCAGCTTTATTCTTCGGGTCAGTATTAGTGATGAGCGAACGTGCTCGCCACTGCTCGGCACTTGCCCGAGCATCTCCCTGCTCGAGATACTTGGTGCTTTGCAAGTATTTCCTGGTTGCTCGGGAGGGAGCTCGGGTCCCCTCCCTACATGTTTGGCGCTCTTTAGAGAGCCAATGAATGTGCAGGGATAACCTGTCACTCACCGTAATGCCGTAGCCATGTTGGTTGTGGTATTACAAGGATTGGCTGGCCACATCATCAGGTATATATAAGACCGGGCGCCACCAAGCTCGTCACAATCTACCCCGGAATCAGGCGGAGTAGGGAGAGGTGCTGCTGCGTCAGGGAGAGATTTGCTTGTGGTTTTCCATCACGCGTGTCACATACAAGTTTACTCCAAATTCAGCCATTTCTGGCCTCCATGTAAATTTTGTTGCAGTGTATCAGTGAAGTTATTGACGCCAGGTTGCTGTGAAAAATAATAACCTACAAGCTAGCTATTTAAAAGTGTGGTTTTCCATCACACGTATCACATACAAGGTCTCTCCAAATTCAGCCATTTCTGGCCTCCATTTAAATTTTGTTGCAGTGTGTCAGTGAAGTTAATGACACCAGGTCGCTGTAAAAAATAGCAACCTACAGGCCAGCTATTTAAAACTGCGGTTTTCCGTCACAGATATCAAATATCACTGAGGTTCAAATCCAGCCATTTGTAGTGAACGTGGAAAATATTGTCCTCCATTTAAAATGGGCAAGGCGCGTGGCAAGAGACAGGGAAGTGGACGTGATGGTGATGATGGTGCATGCAGAGGACGAGGCCGAGGCCGTGGGCAAGCTGAAATTGTGCCACAACAAACACCCACATCTTCTCACTTGACCTTCCTGTTCCAATTAATAGGGGACCGCAGAACACCATTATTGAACACAGAGCAGAGTGAAAATGTTATTGGTTGGATAGCAGATAATGCTTCCAGTCACTTAGCCACCACCACCACCACCCTGTCGTCCAGACGGTCAAGTCTCAGTAGCCTTGAGTCTGGACTGCATATTCCTCACCCTGATCCTCCTTCCTCCCACCATGCCGAGTGCCCAGAGACAACTGATCCCACACTTGGACACTCCGAAGAGCTGTTCACTTTAACATTTATAGATTTGGACCTCTCGCCTGGTCCACTTGAAGTGGGGCAAGGGGAGATCGAATGTAGCAATGCCCAAATATTTGAGCAGCCATGGTCACACGAAGGCGACGGTGGGAAACTGTCACAAGAGGTGGTTGATGATGAGACACAATTGCCAGAAAGTCAGGAGGAGGACCAGGGTTTGGAAGAGGAAGATGAGGGGGTGGACGATGAAGTCACTGATCCAACCTTGCAAGGTGACCTGCAGAGCGAGAACAGCAGCACAAAGGGGAGGGAGGCACATCACCAAAACAGGCAAGAACATGCAGTGTGGTTGCCACAGACAGAAGGCGGGCAACCGTTCCCCGTAACATCAACACGATGGAAGTAGCCAGTACAACTGTTAGGTCTTCCCAAGTCTGGTTGTTTTTTAAAGACTCTGCCGATAACCACAAAAAGGCCATTTGCACCACCTGCCAGGCCAGCATCAGCAGGGGTAGCAAAACTACCAGCCTGACCACCACCAGCATGATTAGGCACATATCAGCAAAGCACCCGACTAAGTGGGCTGAACCCCAGGGTCCAGCAACAGTGTCTGCGGGTGACACCACTGCTTATTCTGCTGTTGTGACTGCACACCAATCCCCTGTCCATGGCGCATGCCAAAATGCCTCCTGCCCTGCACCTGTTATTAAACACTCTCAACTAGCACCATCAGCAAGCACATCCATGTCCTTGTCCCAGCGCAGCGTTCAGTCGTCCCTACCCCAGTACTTCAAATGCAAACGCAAATACACAGCTAATGTCCCACAGGCCACATTTCTAAATTCACACATTTCACGAATGCTTGGACTCAAAATGTTGCCTTTTAGGCTCATGGAGATGGAAGCTTTCTGCAACCTGATGGCGTCGGCCGTCCTTCGGTACTCGGTCCCCAGCCGCCACTATTTCTCCCGGTGTGCCGTCCCCGCATTACACAAGCACGTGTTCCACATCATTAGCCATGCCCTCAACAATGCAGTTACTGGGAAAGTCCACCTAACCACAAACAAGTGGACAAGTGCTTGTGGGCAGGGACGGTACATCTCGCTGATGGCACACTGGGTAAACACCGAGGATCCTGCCGACGCTGAGGATTGCGAGCCCTGGTTCAAGCAGGGTTCCCCCACATTCTACAGCTCCTGCACCTCCTACTCTTCAGCATCCATCTCCGAAATGACCACATCAGTCGCAAGCTGGAAGCACTGCAGAACTGCCTCGGCCAAGCGGAAACAGGCTATACTGAAGCTAATATGATTAGGTGACAGACCACACAACGCTGAAGAGTTGTGCACAACTCTGAAAGAGCAGGCATATCTGTGGCTGACACTGCTGACCCTACAGCCATTCATGGTTGTGTGTGACAATGACCGGAACCTGGTGGTGGCTTTGAGGCGAGGCGAGCTCACACATGTACCATGCCAGGCCCATGTGCTTAATCTCGTGGTTCAGCAGTTTCTCAAAACCTACCCAGATCTGTCGAATCTGCTTGTCAAAGTACGCCGCCTGTGTGCCCTTTTTAGAAAGTCAGCTACAGCTTCCGTCACTCTTGCCGTGCTTCAGCAGAGTTTGCAGCTTCCGGATCACAGACTGGTGTGTGATTTCCCTACCCGTTGGAACTCTAGATTGCAGATGTTGGGAAGGATTCGTGAGGAGAAGAGGGAAGTTGTTGACTGCCTGCAGCAACAAGGCTGTTGGTATTCAGGTCAGACTCCACACATAAAACCTCAGGAGTGGAAATGGATGACAGACATGTTTACCATCCTCCAAAATTTTGAGGACTCCACCACGATGGTGAACTGCAATGACACTATAATTAGCATCACCATCCTGCTTCTCTATCTTCTGAAATGCTCTTTGCTCTCAATTAAAGAGGATGCATTGCAGGCAGAGCACGATGAGATGGAGCAAAGAACCATACAGGGTGATGACACACAGCCCAGCCTCATCTCATCCCAATGTGGATTGAGTGACACTGAGGAAGAGGAGGAGGAGGAGGAAGAACAGTTTCCTGCGCTATAGACGATACTACCTGCACAACTGTCATATCATCTGCTCAGCGTGGATGGCCTGAGGACAGGGAGGAGGAGGAAGAGCAGGTTGATGAGGAGGAGAGCATGGTCAGTCATCCTCTTGGTGAGGACACGGAAGTCTTGCCTCTTTGCAGTCTGGCACACATCGCTGAGTTTATGTTATGCTGCCTTTCCCATGACCCTCGAGTTGTCCAAATTTTGGGTGACAGTCATTACTGGTTGGTGACGCTTCTAGACCCACGCTTTAGGGAGAACTTTCTATCTCTTATTCCCTTGCAGGACAGGCCTAATAAAATGGTGCAGTACAAGAAGGCCCTTGTTCCAGAATTATTTAAAAAATTCACAAATGAAAACGCTGGTGGCAGAGGTCACAGTTCGTTGGACAACCAAGGAGTACAGGCTAAAGAGCCACAAATGCAATCCAGAAGAGGCAAGGGAACACTGTCATAGTTCTGGGACACTTTTCTCTGACCCTCCCATCGCACAGGCTCTGAGGCGGGGGTACTCTCACAAGGAGTGTAAAGTTTCGGAAGATGGTGAGGGAGTACCTTACCGACCGTACCAACGTCCTCCGTGATTCCTCTGTGCCTTATAATTATTGGGTATCCAAGCTGGACACGTGGCATGAATTGGCTCTCTATGCCTTGGAGGTTCTCGCCTGCACTGCGGCTAGTGTTTTGTCAGAGCGGGTTTTTAGGGCCACCGTCGCATTCGCCTGTCAACTGAAAATGCTGACAGGCTGACTCTTATAAAAATGAACAAGGGCTGGATTGGGACAGACTTCTCAACACCACCGAATGATAGCAGAGTAACATAAACTCAAATACAGTGTCTTTTTTGGGGAGATCTAACTCTATTCCCATGCACCTCTGCCTTCACACCCAGACATGGGTATGCGCTTCCTGATTTTGTCTATTTGCTCTTGTCCTCCTCCTTCTCCGCATCCTCAGCCTCCACCACCATATCACCACCATATGTACCATATCAACATATCTACGTCTCTTTCAAGGGGCATTGGAGTTCCTCCAAATTTTTGGCAACCATTGCTTCACTGCATATGCAAACATTATGGGAGAGCTACTTCCTAATAATGGGATCATTGTTTTTGGAGGCTCTCTGACCTCTATGTCTCTTGCAAGGGGCATTGGAGTACCTCCAAATTTTTGGCAGCCATTGCTTCACTGCATAGGCAAACACTATGGGAGACCCACTTCCTAATAATGGGATCATTGTTTTTAGGAGGCTCTCTGACCTTTACGTCTCTTGCAAGGGGCATTGGAGTTCCTCCAAATTTTTGGCAGTCGTTGCTTCACTGCATAGGCAAACACTATGGGAGATCTACTTCCTAATAATGGGATCATTATTTTAGGAGGCACTGTGACCTCTACATCTCTTGCAAGGGGCATTGGAGTACCTTCAAATTTTTGGCAGCCCTTGCAGTCACTGCATATGTAATAACAGTACAGGAGACCCACTCGTTAATAATGGGAACAGCAAAGCATAGCCGGTTGATGGCTCTTTAACAATAGCGAAGTCCGACTGCTGGCCCTTTAAGAATAGTAAGGGCCGCCTAATGGCCTATAAAAATAGGTTTGTGACTTTCGGAGTCACTCCATCATAAATGAAACAGGATGTGTCTGATGTTGTGTCACACATAACATGTCCAGATAAGATTGCAAAATGTTAAAATGACATTTCCCGGTGAATGCATTTGGCTTAAAAAATAATGTAAAAAAAACCAAAACAAAGACAAAGTAGGATCCTTCTTTAGTATAAAAACCAGAGTCACCAATGTAACCTCAATGTAATCATATTGTTCAGCTCCTGCACATCCTCCTCCAGTTCGGCCTCCATCTTCGAAAGACCACATTAGCCACAAGCTGAAAGGAGTGCAGCACTGCCTTGGCCAAGCAGCAACAGGCTGTGCTGAAGATAACAGGCTTAATGCTTAGGTGACAAACCGCCCACCACTGCAGAGTTGTTGAAAGCTGTAATACAGCAGCCTGATCTGTGGCTCTCACAGTTGAACATACATGCATGCATACATGCATGGTCATGTGTGACAATGGGCGGAACCTCGTGACGGAGAAATGACAGCCGGAGTAGATACAGTTTCACAAAAGTCAGTCCTTTCATCAAGCTAAAAAATATGGCTGTGGTGAAAAACAACACACCGACAAGCTGTGGACTGGCTTTGTACCATCTCTGGCCATATTCACTTGACCACGTGTTTGTGGTTAGGCGGTCCTTCCCAGTAAGTGCACTGAGGAGGGCACGGGTAATGTTGTTGGACCCGTGCTTGTGGAAGGAGGAGACGACACTGGGAGAAATAGTGGCGGTTGGGGACCAAGTATGAACATCCGGCTGCTGCCGCCATGTGGTTGTGGACAGCTTCCGCCTCCACGAGCCTAAAAGGCCACATTTCAAGTGCAAGCAGCTTTAGAGGACTTCGTGGAAGAAATGACAGCTGGAGTAGATACGGTTTCCCAAGTCCTTTCACCAAGCTAAAGAATATGGCTGTGGTGACATACAACTCTCAGAAAAAAAGCTGTGGATTGGCTCCGTACCGTCCCTTGCCACATTCACTTGCCCATGTGTTTGTGGTTAGGTGGTCCTTCCCGGTAAGTGCACTGGGGAGGGCACGGGTAATGTTGTGGGATCCGTGCTTGTGGAAGGTGGAGAAGACCCCGGAGAAATAGTAGCAGCTGGGGACCGAGTATGGACACCTTGCTGCCGCCGCTATGAGGTTGTGGACAGCTTACACCTCCACGAGCCTAGCAGGCCACATTTCAAGTGCAAGCAGCTATCAAAAATTTGGCAGTATAGTATTGCAGCCTGTTTGGCTGGCTGCATACTTGCGCTTAAATTCCAAGGAATGGGGTAGGGACAACTGACAGCTGCACTGGGACAAGGACGTGGATGGTGATTGTTGCAAGTCTGCAACGACAGGTGCATGGCGGGAAGCATCTTCACATGCACCAAGGATCACTTATGATGGGCACACTTAGGCAGTGACCTGGAAGTCAGAGATGCTTCCAGGGGTCTTCCCCGTGCTGTTCCCATGTCTTTTCATCACTGCATGCATATTTCTGATGAAGTGTCACACGCCACATGGCCAGATAAGGTTGTAAAATGTTAAAATGACATTTCCCGGTGAATGCATTTGTCTTGGTTGAAAGAAATGCAAAAGTGCAAAAACGCATCAAAAACGCTATGTGTGAACATAGCCCAAGGTGTGGAGGAGCATTTTTGTTTTTGGTTATTTATTTTGCCTTGTATACAAGTCATTACCCTGGAAAGGATGTTCTTTAACATATTTCCCAGGAAAATACATTTTGTTTTTGTTTTTGCATGTTTTATTGTAAGTCCGTAAAAGTGGCATAATACCTCTGACAACGTTGTTTACAGCAGTGACCTGGGAGTCAGAGATGCTTCCAGGGGTCTTCTCCATGCTGTTCCTATATCATTTGAGCACTGTTCCAGTTGATTTGAGCAATTTTTAGGCCCTCTGTAGACCGCAGGGGGAAGCCACCGGAAAAATGCTTGAGTTTCCCATAGACTTACATTGGGTTCGTTACTCGGACCGAGCACTCGAGCATTCCAGCTTGCTCAACCCGAGCAACGAGTACCCGAGCATTTTAGTGCTCGTTCATCACTAGTCAGTATGATTACAATGATGCTACATTTATTTTGTTTTTTATTTTTTGGCGCTTTTACACAATAAAAGCTATTTTATAGAAAAAATAATTATTTTTGCATTGCTTTATTCTGAGAGCCATAACTTTTTTATTTTTCCACTGAAGTAGCTGTATGGCAACTTGTTTTTTGCAGGACAAGATGACGTTTTCAGCGATACCATTTTTATTTACATTCATCTTTTTGATCGCGTTTATTCCACTTCTTATTCGGTGGTAAGATGATTACTTTTTTATGATGTTCACTGAAGGGGTTAACTAATGGGAAAGGTCGGGTTATTACGGACGCAGCGATACCCAATATGTGTACTTTTTTTGTTTATTTTTTTTACAAAGATAAATGTATTCATTGGATTAATATTTTTTCTTTTTTTTGTTCTTTATATTTTGATTGTTTTTAATATGTTAAAAATTTTTATTAACTTTTTTTTAACTTTTTTACATTATCCCACTATGAGACATCAACTTTCCCTGCCCTGATCACTGATCTAATACTCTACAATGCTTCTGCACTGCAGGGCATCAGATC
This sequence comes from Phyllobates terribilis, assembly GCF_046119375.1. NCBI lineage: Eukaryota > Metazoa > Chordata > Amphibia > Anura > Dendrobatidae > Phyllobates > Phyllobates terribilis. The sequence goes on along the minus strand of NW_027362763.1, from coordinate 452,461,013 downwards.
AGCGTCTGACAGGCAGGGAGGAGGTGTCTCTGCTCCTGCTGTCTGAGCAGCTGCTGACAGGTCACTTTCCTGAAGGCTACTGAACGACCACACAGCCATCTTGGGACCGGGAGTCACCATGGAAACCATCAGCACAATGCGATCTCATCTCGTTGTGTTCATGGCAGGATAGAGGGAGTTCACTCCTTTTGCGATGCTCCACGATGTCGCTGTCACTATTGACAGCGGCATCACAGGGGTTAAACACCCGTGATCGGTGGGCATTTCTTCGGGGTGTCAGCTCTCACAGAGCTGACGCCCGCATGTGATCGAGGCAGCACTCAGCGTGAGCCCGCACGGTCACTGCTCCGTATATATACTGCTCCTTGCAGGAACACTGCTCCCGCAGAGCAGTATGTATATGGCGCATGTCAGGAAGGGGTTAAATATAGGGGTTTTCAAATTACTGGTTGCACAAAAGCTCTGGAGAAGAAATGTGGCCTTCTCAAAAAACAATCAAGCAGAATATGAGCTCTCAAATCCCACTGCCCCCTTGCTGCTGAGCCCCTCAGTGTGCTTAAACAGCAGATAGCGTCCAGCATTACTGTAGCAAGAAAAGCTCACTTAACAATTTACATTGTGTCCAGCTGCGTGTCTTCAGATGCATGAGCTCGACACAATGCATTGTGCACTGAGCGGACTTATTTGCAATTTTCAGTCAGCAAAATCCAGACCATGCTTTTTTTCTGTAAGACACTCATGAGACCAAAATAGTTGCTACATCCATGCATAAATTCATTGACAGGTGTAATTTTCAAAACGGTATCCATTTTGTGGTTTTTATGCTACTTTGGCATGTTGAAGGCTCAATAAATGGGTCTCTCAATATATACCAGCAAAATCTGAGCTCCAAAATTTGGACAGCACTCCTTCCCTTCCGAGCCCTGTGTGGCCAACCAGTAGTTTTTAACCACAAATAGGGTAGGAAATTCTGAAGAAATTACGTAACAATTGTTGGGTCGATTTTTACCTTTTAACCCTTCTTAGAATGAAAAATTTGCAGCTAATATAACATTTTAATGGTAAAATTTTTTTTTTTTATTTCCACGGCCCAATTTCATAAAATAATTTGAGACACATGTGAGTTCAAAGAATTCACTGCACTCCTCATAGGAACTCGCTAATTGGCATATTTTCCAAAATAGGATCACTTGTGGAGGTTTTCTGCTGTTTAGGCACCTCAGGAATGCACATGTGACATAACGTCCACAATGTGTTCCAGCCAAATTTGCACAGGTTCCCTTCTGAGCCCTGCCATGTGCCTAGGCAGCAAATATTGACCACATAAGGAATAATGTCAAGTTTGGGAGACATTGTTAGACAAACTATGGGGCCTATCTTCTCCTGATACCCTTGTGAAGATGAAACATTTTGGGCTAAAGTAAAATGTTTGTGGAACAAATGCCATATTTTGTTTTTGCATCCCAATGTTATAACATTTTATGAAGCACCTGTGTGTTGAAAATTGTGACTACACCCTTAAAGGGTTTCCTGAAAAGGTATAGATTCCAAAATGGGGGTAATTATGGGGATTGTATGCTGTTTTGGCACATAAGGGGCTCTGCTAAAGCGACATGACATCAGCAATCAATTCAAGCCAAAACTGCACTTCAAAGTCAAATGGCTCTCCTTCCTGCACTATCCCCACCCTAAGACTAGAAAGCAGTATTCAGCCACTTATGGAGGTATCAGTGTGTTCTGGAGAAATTTCATAACAACATTTCAGGTCCTATTTTACTACTGTAAGAATGAAAAATTTGAAAGTAATAATATTTTGGTGGAAAAAATGTATTTCATTATCACAGACCAATCTATGTAATTCTGTGAACCAATTGTGGGTTAAAAATACTCAAAACACCTCTATAAAAATTTCTTTAGGGCTTTAGTTTCCAAAATGGGGCAAATACGACATGGCATCAACAGTTTATTTCAGACAAATTTGCAATCTTTACCTCAAAGGCAATTTTTGACCATAAATGGGATACTGTCACTTTTGGAAGTAATTGTGTAACAATTTATAGGGCCCTTTTCTCCTATCACCCTTGTTAAAATGAAAAATTTTAGGCTAAAACTTTTTTGTGGAAAAATGTCATTTTTCATTTTCATGTCCCAATGTTATAAACTTTTTTAAGCACCTGTGAGTCCAAATTGGTCATTTCACTCCTTCATGATATCTTGAGGGATATACTGTAGATTCCAAAGTTTAGTATGACAATCTGCTGTAAGAGAATAAAAATGTTAAGTTTAAAAATTGTTAACTTTTCTACATTTTCACATAATTTCAATAAATCAATGTTAATTCTATTGACCTAAATTTAAAAATAAAATAAAGCACAATGTGTCACAAAAAACATTCTCAGAATCACTTTGATTTGTACAGCATTGTAGTTTATTGAATTGTACAGATATGTGCAGCATTCCAAAGTTATTATTACCATAAAATGTACACATGTCACAATTGAAAAATAGGGCTTGGTCATTAAGGCCAAAAGTGAAATGATACAAACATCAAAATTATATACACAATTATAGAATATTACTTTACGTGATTGGCAATACAGATTAGAATGAATACGTTCTTGCTGGAGGACTGATCTAATTTTCTTGGCTTAGGATATCGGAAAAGAGGCAATTACTTGGCTAGAAAAGCATGGTATATTTAATCATCAGCTTAATCTCCCTGGTTAGTGTAAGGATTAGAAATAGATTGAAAGTAAAGCTTTTCCTTTTTTTATTCAAATCAATTCACTTTTTTGGGAAAAAGCATAAACATGTCTACATATCAAGCTTTATTTTCTTTTATTTCATTTTGTCCAAGGATTATATGGCATTCACTTTGGTTACATTGCATATTATATGGCAACTGTAAATCTAATTCCTCATACAGTTAATGTTTGAGCAATTTGCGTTAAATTGATAAAAATCCATTAAAATGTTAAAGACAACATAGTAAAACTACAACACCATAAACTCAAACTACTTATTATCATATATTATACAGTGAGCAAAGTGTAATCATATTATTTTATGCCATTATCACTGTAATAAAAAGGTAATAAGTATCAATTTTAAAGAATAAATATGCTTTCTCGGTAGAGATGATAAAATCTTTTGAAATTTGAAATCACCAGTTTATTCAAATTATTTCCAAAAATTTGATTAGCATATGTCTCTTTTTTCTGTATCCAACTATACAACCACTTTTAAGCTCTTTAAAATAAACACAACATTATGTCTAAATGGACTCATCATAGAATAGGATGGTAACCAGTAGTAACTGCCCATTTAATAGCACAAATGCACTGACAGTCTTTTTTTTATTTAATTAAAAACTGTCCAAAAATTATCCCTCTAGTAACTTGTGATCAGACAGACAACTCAATCCGATGGTGTCGCTGTCATCATCCTACTGTGACCCGAGACAAGCAATGTGCCGTATATTACAAAATGCCTTTCTCTTCGTCCAGGCTAGTACACTTGCTCAAGGCAAAAGAGGCCAATTGTGACCTGAGTTTAGTACTACTACTGATCATATGGCTGGTACAGTGGTAATGGTGCTTCTACTACTGCTAGCGGCTCCCACATTCTTAGTCATGAAATAGGGTAATTTTTATTTTACTGTCACATTTCCACCATGAACTACATGCTTTTATAGTGAGAGGGTCTGTGTAATATCTGGTGCATATTGATTATGGCCCAGAAGAGAGATCCTGCATTCTTGTAAGTAATATCAATGCCAAACATCTGATCAGAGAGTTTCATCTCCTGTTCCTGAGTAAACCTGGTCTTAAGAGTCCAGAGGTCCCTCTTAAAAGGGGGAAATACTGTCACATCTCTACCTGGACCTGCAACTGTGATGTCTTCTTCTGTCACCAGGTGCTGCCTTATTCATCTTGTGGGCAGCACTGGTGGTAGAAGAGATGTTAGAACGAGAAGCTCTAGATGGCACAGGCTCTGTCTAGTCATTTAGATTAGGGTGTGCTGTCCAGCTAGAGTTATCAGATCCCTGTTCCAGCCAATTGGAGACCATCATGCACTACTTAAGCTTCTAGATTACTGCTGGAAGTTGCCAGATATAGCCTTGTGCTCCTCTGATTTAGTCATGTCTGTTTAACTTTTTGTTGTATTATTGTTACTTGTTTTGACCTCGGCTTTTGTTTCTGACTATTCTTACGTACTCTGATTTTGTACTTTTCCTGCCCTTTTGATTTTGACCCAGCTACCTGACCACTGCTGCCAGCCTGCTCCACCCAGCAGCAACTTATTCTGTGGCTCCAGCCCAGGGGCCTCGATTAAGTCCACATCCATGTACAGGATATAAAGGAGAAGACCAGTGCAACCCATGGGATCTGGTAAGAAGAGTGGCTTGCGCTAAGCCGGTCAGTGGTAGCCATTTTAGAACTACCGGGCGACCTCTGACAGAATGCCATCACATTTATACTACTATTCCCATTGACACATTTTCTTTTACCATATATTTTGTGCAATATTATAATTAACTTTTGACAATATTTTTAACCCCAATTATTCAACCCTTGCTAAAATGATGTAACAAAAAATACTTGGAACGTACAGTTAGGTCCATATATATTTGTACGGAGACAACATTTTTCTAATTTTGGTTCTAGACATTACCACAATGAATTTTAAACAAAACAATTCAGATGCAGTTGAAGTTCAGACTTTCAGCTTTCATTTGAGGGTATCCACATTAAAGTTGGATGAAGGGTTTAGGAGTTTCAGCTCCTTAACATGTGCCACCCTGTTTTTAAAGGGACCAAAAGTAATTGGACAATTGACTCCAAGGCTATTTCATGGACAGGAGTGGGCAATCCCTTCGTTATGTCATTCTCAATTAAGCAGATAAAAGGCCTGGAGTTAATTTGAGGTGTAGTGCTTGCATTTGGAAGGTTTTGGTGTGAAGTAAACATGCGGTCAAAGGAGCTCTCCATGCAGGTTAAACAAGCCATCCTTAAGCTGCAAAAACAGAAAAAACCCATCCGAGAAATTGCAACAATATTAGGAGTGGAAAAATCTACAGTTTGGTACATCCTGAGAAAGAAATAAAGCACTGGTGAACTCACCAATGCAAAAAGACCTGGGCGCCCACAGAAGACAACAGTGGTGGATGATCGCAGAATAATCTCCATGGTGAAGAGAAACCCCTTCACAACAGCCAACCAAGTGAACAACACTCTCCAGGAGGTAGGCGTATCAATATCCAAATCTACCATAAAGAGAAGACTGCATGAAAGTAAATACAGAGGGTTCACTGCACGGTGCAAGCCACTCATAAGCATCAAGAATGAAAAGGCTAGACTGGACTTTGCTAAAAAACATCAAAAAAAGCCAGCACAGTTCTGGAAGAACATTCTTTGGACAGATGAAACCAAGATCAACCTCTACCAGAATGATGGAAAGAGAAAAGTATGGCAAAGGCGTGGTACAGCTCATGATCCAAAGCATACCACATCATCTGTAAAACACGGCGGAGGCAGTGTGATGGCTTGGGCATGCATGGCTGCCAGTGGCACTGGGTCACTAGTGTTTATTGATGATGTGACACAGGACAGAAGCAGCCACATGAATTCTGATGTATTCAGAGCCATACTGTGTGCTCAGATCCAGCCAAATGCAGCCAAACTGATTGGTCGTCGTTTCATACTACAGATGGATAATGACCCAAAACATAAAGCCAAAGCAACCGAGGAGTTTATTAAAGAAAAGAAGTGGAATATTCTTGAATGGCCAAGTCAGTCACCTGATCTCAACCCAATTGAGCATGCATTTCACTTGTTAAAGACTAAACTTCAGACAGAAAGGCCCACAAACAAATAGCAACTGAAAACCACCGCAGTAAAGGCCTGGCAGAGCATCAAAAAGGAGGAAACACAGCGTCTGGTGATGTCCATGAGTTCAAGACTTCAGGCAGTCATTGTCAACAAAGGGTTTTCAACCAAGTACTAGAAATGAACATTTTATTTACAATTATTTAATCTGTCCAATTACTTTTGGTCCCTTTAAAAACAGGGTGGCACATGTTAAGGAGCTGAAACTCCTAAACCCTTCATCCAATTTTAATGTGGATACCCTCAAATGAAAGCTGAAAGTCTGAACTTCAACTGCATCTGAATTGTTTTGTTTAAAATTCATTGTGGTAATGTCTAGAACCAAAATTAGAAAAATGTTGTCTCTGTCCAAATATATATGGACCTAACTGTATGTGTCCGTTAGCCACCTTACAATCTTTACAACTATTTTTTTCAATAATATTTAACCCTTTTCCCAAAAATGATTTAATAAATGATAGCTAGATACACATTCAAAAAGCCAGCATTTGCAACAGATGCACTATTTTGGAGTTGCTTGTAGAGATGTAAAATTTGGCTTGTAAAAAATTACTTGCAACATGCACACTTTATGAGGTAGGCTTAAATGTTTAGATTCTGGTGAATTTTCTTTTGTAATTTTAAAAACAATTATTTCCCCTTCACAAAGAATATTTTTTCAGAAATAAATTTGTGCTGTATTGCTGCTGCTTTTTAATGCATTATAAATGAAGAAAAAAGTGTGTAATTGTAATTACAATGCAGCATAACAGATGAAAGCTACGTCATATCACTTATGATCACACATCTGTCTTTGCTGTTGCTAGCACCTATCATGTCCTCTCACTATTCTAAATCACTCTAATAATGCTGCTGCTTTCGATGCCTAGGCTAATATACACATTATGATTGTTCCTCCTGATTAACTATTCTACACCATGTGAAAATAATGCTGCAAGGCGTTACGGTGAAGTCAGCGTTGTCACCCAGTCATGTCAGTCTTATTTGGCTGAGGCAATCTTCTATAATGTGCAAAAACTTGGCTGCCATTTTTTGAGCAATTTTCAAAAATCATATGGGACTTTATTTGAATTTGCAGAGACTTGTTAATTTTATAAAATTCAACTCAATTTCAAATTGCATTGAAGTGATTCATCTCTACTACAGTTTAAATAATGTGAGCTCGACTTAATGTAGATAATATCAAAATCAGCCTTACATCAAAGTAGTATTAAATCAAAGTTAGTTTTATACAAAACTATAAAAGTAATTAATTAGGTTTTAGCTTCTGTAAAGATAAAGGATACTAAGTTCTATATCATTAAACACCTGTCGCCAGACCATTCACCCACAATCAGGGAGACGGTACCCAATTAAAGGCTTCTACACCTGTGACACAAACTTTGACATCTATATGATCATGTGCCCTTGTGGCCTTTTATATTACAAAGGCAAACAACCCAACATGTTAGGGATAGAATAGTGAGCCACAAATCCACCATTAGATGCAACAAGATCTGGCTTCCACTACACCATCACTTTACGGCCACCAAACTCACAATGTCACAGCTAAGATCTCAGGTGTTAGAACAGGTCTCCAGACCCAGGTGAGGTGGAAATCATTTTAGACTACTCAAGGAGAGGGAATCATACTGGATCCACACCTTATAGACGCTATCACTGAAAGGTCGGAATAGAGAATTGGACTTCTTAGCTCATTGAAACAGTACAATGACACACTGCCCCCTTGTACTGTATTTTTGTTACTCCTATGTGGTAATGTGTTTGATATGTTAATTTTGAGTGACCCCTATGCATGTTTCAGTATAACCATCTAATCATCTTTCAATGAGTAGTTACATATATGAGTCTCCTGGACTCATTTAACCATTGTTTACCATTTTCAGACTCACTGGCACTCATACACTGTACCTCTGGAGAGTAAGTACAGCAGTCCCTGTTTTTTTTTTAAAAAAAAATCTCCCATTTTTTATTTTTTTTTTATTTTTCAATAATATATTTTTATTTTTATTTAGAATTTTATGTATTTTCTTTTCTCTTTTTCCCATTTTTTTCAACAAACCACCCCACTTCCCTATTTCCCCTCTACCTTTTTTTTTTTTTCATTTTTTTCATATTTTTTTCATATTTTCTCTATTTTGTATTTTCTATATTTTTATTGTTTATTTTCTCCATCATTTTCCCAACACCACCCCCTTTTTGTCATTTTCATGTATTTTTCTTCTTTTCATTTATTTTTTCATTTACACCATTATATATATATTTTTGTATATATTTCTTTCATACCCCCTTTTTTATATATTTATTTCATATCTTTTATTTCATATCTTTTATACAGCTTATTATTTCTCACTAACATTCTCGTTATATAAAAAGAATATTTCCTCTCCTCAATCACATATTTTAAAACAATCGTACAATTTTCATCTGTTTCAATCTTTATATTTCAATATATCCTGGTCATCTCTCTATCTTCCCCTAGAACCCTCTTCATTCACAGGTCCATAGATTACACACATTCCCTGTTTTTTAGCTCTACTGCGCATAATCTGCTGTATGCTGCGCTCTAGCGCTACTGCACATGCGCCAGCGTGACTCGCACTCCAAACCTCGTTCTGGTTTCAATTGTCACGTCATTTCCGGTGTCATTACACTGGAAGGACTCCCCAGAGTGCCCATATAAACAATCACTGCACCAATGGTGTTACACCACAGAGAGCGCGCACTGCACCCGATCCCACTGGCGCCCTGCCGTTCGAGCAGTATTTCTGTTGGGTGCTTCCTCCAGGTGCCCCATACATCCCTCATGGCATTTATCTCCTACAGACACCCTTGGGAATCCCCGTGGTCAGCGCATGTTATATACATACCTCTTGCATCTGTCCTAATTGGATAGAGGTTGGTACAATTATGGTTTATAGAGAGCAAATCCTTTTCTTTCCCTCCACAACACCTGTCCTTAAAACACCATATCCTCCCTCCCCCTTTTTCTATTATTATTTTTATTTGTTATTTTGACATTTCTTTATTTCTTAATCATATGCATATACTCTTCATCTGTGAACAGTCAGAGCAAAGATCCATGATTAGGAAAACAGCTCTGAAAGCTGCAGCTGGTGATATATAACTGCATTTTTTCAGACGATTAGAAGGATAGTGGAAGTTGGTTAGCAGCTAACTGCTGTACAAAAATCAATGAACTGGAGGCTGACTGGGATGTTAAGTGTTAAGCACTCTCCTTCAATGTAACCACTGCACACTTTCAGCCAAGGTCTAGAGGCCATGCTCTGTGGAAAGGAGGTGTGCTCTATTAAAAATAAAAGATGTCATTACAAGAGAAAGACAGAAAGTAGAAAAAGCAAGTGAATTGCATACATGTTTACTTTTATGGCTCCCACTCCTGAGAAAAAATACTGACCGAAAACTGATAGTGGGGCCGTGGCCTTACTCTCTAAGTATTGCTGCAAACTCCATGTAGCAGTGGAGCAAATGTGGAATGTGGCTTCTCAGCCACCCTTAGGCTGAGTTCACACGATGCGTTTTTCATGCGTTTCCGCGGCGTTTTTGCAGTTGCGTAAACGCCGCGGAAACGCATGAAAAACGCATGGTAGAAGGGCAGCAATGTTCCCCAATGGAAATCCGCATGTGCTGTGCCCATGATGCGGATTTTTCCGCAGCGTAAACGCTGCGGTCAAAAATCCGCAGCATGTCAATTAATTTTGCGGAAACGCTGCTCTTTTGCCGCCATTGACTTGCATTAGACCGCATGGAATCCGCATCACTGTATATGTTGATGCGCTTTTCATGCGGTCTATTGTACGGATGGTACCCGGGTGTGGATGAGAGGACTCTCATCCAGACCCAGGTACCAAAAGAATAAAATAAAAAATATATATATTCTCACCTTCTGACGGCCCGCGCTGCGTCCTGCCGGCTTCCCGGGCACTTCGCGTTTGAATGAAGAAGGACCTTCGCTGACGTCAGAGTCATGTGACGGGTCACGTGACGCTGACGTCGGAAGGTCCTAAAGTCTTCACTGCCGGCAGCCGGGACCGATGAAGCAGGACACCGGGGGCCATCAGAGGGTAAAGTATAGATTTATTTTTTATTTTTTGACATCACACACTATATAAATCCATGCCGGCTGCATGGATTTATATAGTGTGAAGTTGACAAGCACTTTCCAAGTGATGCTAAAATCGCTTGGGAAGCGCTTGTCAACCCGCATGCGGAAATGAAAGTGAAGACCGCTTCATTTCCGCATGTCCCTGGCAGGAAACCGCATGTACAATCCGCATGCGTTTTTTCCTGCCAGAGAGATGCAGAAACGCTCAGGAAAAAATCCTGAGCATTTCTGCATCGTGTGCACATACCCTTAATATGCTTTTTTCTTTACTCAAAGTAAGTATTTGTAAATAACTTGACAAAAAGATTCTTATCAGCAGTCAATCATGATATCTGTGCATTGGTTTCCTCTCTATTGTTTTAATGCCTACACCAACATATGTTGTGCTATTGTAAGGACATAAGGGAAGTGATGATTTAGTATAGAAATTCCATATTACCGTCAGGAGCACAAAAATCACCTATAATATTCTCAGTCACTCTGATAATAAATTAAAAAAATTCACAAAGGGGGTGATGTCCAGGTCATATAGTTTTCTGATGTCTGTTAAAATTTCCACCTATCATATCAGCTTGTAGCTCGGAGAAATTCCACTTATGTTGTGCTTCTAATGGGATTGAAAGGAAACAGATTTGCATTTCAAATCATCATTTGAGTACTCTGTTTTTGCTAAAGGCTGTGTTCACATGCAGCTATCATGCATTGAACCTCAATTGCACAATCACTTAATCTTGCAGTAAAACAAATGTTTCACTTGCAAGCCAGCTATTTTACTTGCAGCTTTTCAGGTTCCACAGCTATTTCCCTGCAAGATTAAGTGATTGTGCAGGAGAACAGTAAGGGCCCCGTCACACTAAGCGATGCAGCAGTGATCCCGACAACGATACGACCTGTCAGGGATCCTTGCTGCGTCGCTAATACATCGCTGGTGAGCTGTCAAACAGGCAGGCTCACCAACGATCAGGGGAGCAGCGATATCGTGGAAAGGATCGTTCCACGATGTCCTGCTCCCGTAACCAGCCTGCTGCAAGCAGGAGCAGGCTGGTAACTATGGTAAACATCGCGTTACTAAGTGCGCGTGTGCCCCTAGTAACCCGCTGTTTACCATGGATACCACTCTGCTACGGTGCGCGGGAGCCTCCGCTTACCGTAGCAGAGTGGTATCCATGGTAAACAGCGGGTTACTAAGTGCGCGCGTGCCCCTAGTAACCCGATGTTTACCATAGTTACCAGCCAGATCGTTGGTCCCGCTGGTCACACACAGCGATGTGTGCTGGCCAGCGGGAGGCCAACGACCAAAAAATGGTCCAGGACACTTTGCAGCGATCAGCGACCTCACAGCAGGGGCCTGATCGTTGCAAAGTGTCACACACAGCGACATCGCTGGTGAGGTCGCTGGTGAGTCACCAAAACCGTGACTCAGCAGCGATATCGCTAGCGATATCGCTATGTGAGACGGGGGCTTAAGGCTACAATCTGTGGTAGGACGACTCGCTCGGCCACTTCAGCAAGTAGACTCAGGATCCTGGGTTTTCTTTGCAAGCTTTATTAGCAGCATAAAGCTCTGCACTCCAGCAAAATAAATACAGTCTTACTTGGTTAAACCACAAAATACAAAAGATAAATTATAGCACAGTCCATATATGTGTGTGCGGGTCCAGCCTTCAGCTCCTGAACTAGGACTGTCCAGTCTGGAGACCTTGCCTCTCCAAACACAACTCAAAGAAAAAAAAACAGGGCTGAACATTTAAACGATGCTCAGCCACACCCTGAGGCGGAAGTATGGGGAATGACATCCCTCCCATCACTGTCATTCCCCTAAAACCACGCCCTTTAAGTGAGTTAACCCACCAGCATATAACATGCTGGCATAAAGTCCATTGGTTTCAGTTCACACAGGCTACCAACCTGTGCGACACATACTTCCCCTCACATATCATACCAGTTACTCTGTCACATATTCCCCCCTCTGCCCAAAGCCGGGGGTTTGGGCACCTTCCGATACCAGACAGGGAATTCTAGAAAGGGCATCAGCGTTCCAATGTAACTTCCGGGGCCTATGCTCTACGTGAAAGTTGAAGTCCTGAAGAGCTAGGAACCATCTATTTACCCTGGCATGTTTACCCCTCTTTCCCCTCAACCATCTCAATGGGGCATGGTCTGAAACCATCTAAAACTTCTGGCCTAATAGGTTGTATCTTAGTGTATCTACGGCTTAGTGTATCTGGTGTGACAAGAAACGGCTGTTTACACAGTGCTGACTTCAACAGTTGAAACGCAGTCTCTGATTCCTCCGTCCATTTCACCATGGTTGATCTGGTGCCTTTTAGGAGATCCATCAGTGGCGCGGCCATCATGGCAAAATTTGGGATAATCCACCGGTAATATCCCACCATTCCCAGGAATGCTCTCACTTGCTTCTTGGAGAGCGGTTTCGGCCATGTCTGGATTGCCTCCACTTTATTAACTTGCGGCTTTATTTCTCCACTCCCGATGACATAGCCCAAGTACTTGGCCTCCTCTTTTCCAATGGCGCATTTTTTTGGATTTATTGTAAATTCTGCCTTCCTTAGAGCATCCAGAATGGCTTGTAGTTTAGGTACATGACTTTCCCAGTCTGGGCTAAAGACTACAATGTCGTCAAGGTAGGCTGCGGCATACTTCTTATGTGGGGCTAGGATCCGATCCATAGCCCTCTGGAAGGTGATTGGGGCCCCCTGTAGTCCGAACGGCATCCGAGTGTATTGGAAGCACCCATCAGGTGTTGAGAAAGCCGCCTTCTCCTTGGCCGTGTGGGACATGGGGATCTGCCAGTAGCCCTTCGTAAGGTCCAGAGTGGTGATGTACCTCGCTGGTCCAAGCCTCTCGATGATTTCATCGACACGAGACATTGGGTACGCGTCACACTTGGACACCTCATTCAGCTGGCGGTAACTATTACAAAATCTCCACTCTCCATTGGGTTTTGGCACGAGGACGATGGGGCTTGACCATCCACTCTTTGACTCCTCTATCACACCGAGGTCTAACATCCTCTTCACCTCAGCAGAGATCACCTCCCGACGTGCTTCAGGAATCCTGTATGGCTTCAGGTTCACCCTTATATGTGGCTCTGTTAGCACATCATGTTCTACCACATGGGTATGCCCCGGCAACTCTGAGAACAGGTGCCGATTCTGCTGGAGCAGTTCTCGACACTGTTGCTTCTGGGCTGGCGAAAGGGTCTCCACTATCGTGACATCTTCCACCTGGCCTTCAGGAGTGGCTCCCAGGCAAGGAGTTCCTACGGGTTCCCGATCTCGTCACGGCTTGAGCACGTTTACATGGTACACCTGGTGTGGATTTCTTCAGCTAGGCTGGTGGACTCTGTAGTTCACTTCACCGAGCTTCTCCACCACCTCATATGGGCCTTGCCACTTGGCCAGAAACTTACTTTCAACGGTGGGAATAAGAACCAGGACGCGATCCCCAGGTTGGAACTGTCTCAGCCTTGCCAACCGGTTATACACCCTCGCCTGGGCTTCCTGCACCTGGAGGAGATGTTTCTTCACGATGGGCATCACCTTCGCCATTCTCTCCTGTAATTGGGTGACATGTTCGATAATGCTCCGGTGGGGCGTGACCTCGGCCTCCCAGGTTTCTATGGTGAAGTCTAGGAGACCTCTTGGGTGCCGTCCATACAGGAGCTCAAAGGAGAGAAGCCAGTGGAGGCTTGAGGAATTTCTCTGACAGAGAAATGCAGAAATGGGAGCAGGTAGTCCCAGTCTCGCCCATCCTTTTCAATGACCTTCCTGAGCATTGCCTTTAAATTCCTATTGAAGCATTCCACTAAGCCGTCCGTCTGCAGATGTTAAACTGAGGTCCGAATCTGGGCAATCTGAAGGACTCTGCATAGCTCCTTCTTCACCTTGCTCATGAAGGGGGTTCCTTGGTCTGTGAAAATCTCATTTGGCAGACCTGTCCGAGCAAAAATATGAACTAGCTCTCGGGCTATACTTTTACTGGATGAGTTCCTTAGGGGTACCGCTTCGAGGTACCGGGTCGCATAGTCCATGACCACCAGGATGTATTGGTGGCCCCGGGCCGATTCAACTAAGGGACCCACAAGGTCCATGGCAATCCTCTCAAAGGGAACCTCTGTGACAGGTAGTGGAACTAATGGACTATGGAAGTGGGAGGTGGGCGCGGTTATCTGGCAGGTGGTGCAGGACCAACACTAGTTTAAGATTTCCCGATAACATCCTGGCCAATAAAACCTCCTTATAATTCTCTCCTGGGTTTTCTCAACCCCTAGGTGTCCCCCCAGAATATGTGAGTGTGCCATGTTTAATATCCTCTGACGGTATGAACCTGGGACTAACAGCTGTTCCACTACCTCTTCACTTTTTAGTTTGGTCACCCGGTATAATAGCTCCCCCTGAACTGCATAGTGTGGGTACCTGGTGTCCTCCCCCGGCTCTTGAGCAACACCATTACAAACAGTAACATTATCCCACGCCCCTTTCAAGGTCAAGTCCCGAACCTGAGCTCACCCAAAGTTTTCTCCAGGCACCCCTAATTCAGGGAGGTCGACTACCTCAGAAACAGTCTCGTCCTCATCGCCGACAAGGACACATAGTGGGAACTCACCCACTTCCAATGTCGACTGGGATATTTCTCTAGGGTCTTGTATTTTTTTACGGGACTCGGTCTGGATCCCTTCCCCCACAAGTCCCAGAACAAGGGAAAATCATGCCCCAAAATGACGGGATGTGTCAGGTCCTTGACCACCCCGACCTCGTGGGATTGGGCGCCACAGTCTGTTCCGACTGTCACTCTGGCAACCAGGTAATTCTTGGTGTCGCCATGTATGCAGCGGATGCCCACAGATTTGGTAGAGATCAGCTGGTGGGGAAGGGTGGCACTGATTAAGGTTACCAGACTCCCAGAGTCCAACAGCCCCAGGACTATCACTCCGTTAACGGATACGGAACACGCCTGCGGCCCCTCGCCGGGTTGACAGTCCACACTGCAGGCTAGGTAAGCATAGTATAAACATTGTCTGCCTAGGCTGCAGTCCATTGGCTCAGCAGATGTATGATACTGGGCAGCTACGTGTCCCGGATTGTGACACCACCAACAGATCACATCCTTAACAACAGTCCTTGCGGCACCTTCAGTGGAAGTGGGAGGCCCCCCAGTTGTGGCTCTGAACCCCTTCCATGGTGAACCCGCCCCCTTTTGGGCACACCAGTAGGGGGAGGTGATTATGTCGGGTTTCCCTAGGGATTTTTTGACCACTTGGTACCTCTCTACCCGGCCAACAAGGTCGTCCGCATTCCGAGGGTCGCCCTGGGCAACGCAGGTCTGCACCGGCCTGGGTATGGAATGGATGAACCTGTCCATCACCACACGCTCAACCATTTGGGCAGGAGTGGAAGACTCTGGCTGCAGCCACTTCTGGAGTAGATGTAACAAGTCGAACATCTGTGAGCGTGGAGGTTTGTCGCCAGTATACGCCCAGTGGTGGACCCTTTGCGCTCTGACAGACATAGTCACTCCTGAGCATGCCAATATCTCGGTTTGTAATTTCGCATACTCCTTTGCGTCTTGTAAAGTCAGATCATAATAGGCCTTCTGCGGCTCCCTGGTCAAATATGACGCCTCAACCTCCGCCCACTGCTCCTGCGGTAGTCTCTCCTGTTCCGCCACCCTTTCAAAAATAGTCTGGAACGCCTCAACGTCATCCCCGGGGTCATCTTCTGTAAGGTTCTCCTTACCATTTTCCTGACGTGTGTGTCCTCACCTGGATCTGGGGGTGGAGCGGATGTCCTGCCACGGATCTCCCCTGCTAGGAGCTCCATCTGTCATTGCTGCTGCTGGATTTGCTGTATCAGGAGTTTTATTTGTCTCCTGCTGCTGCTCCCGTTGCTGCTGAAACCGCTCTCTGTGGGTCTGCAAGTGCAGTTGCTGTATGCTCTGCTGGCTTTGGACCAGGTGCTTAATGAGCTCATCCATGCTGCCGGACTTCTCTTGCTGGCTGGCGGCCATTACCCAGGACATCCACTGGTCTCTGTGGCAGGTACACGTGTTCCTGGAATCTTGCACGCACTCTCGCACCAACTGTGGTAGGACGACTCGCTCGGCCACTTCAGCAAGTAGACTCAGGAACCCGGGTTTTCTTTGCAGGCTATATTAGCAGCATAAAGCTCTGCACTCCAGCAAAATAAATACAGCCTTACTTGATTAAACCCCAAAAAACAAAAGATAAACTATAGCACAGTCCATATATGTGTGTGCAGGTCGCACACACAGGTTATGTCCAGCCTTCAGCTCCCTCCTGAGATATGGATGTCCAGTCTGGAGACCTTGCCTCTCCAAACACAACTCAAAGAAAAAAAAACAGGGCTGAACATTTAAACGATGCTCAGCCACACCCTGTGGTTGAGGTATGGGGAATGACATCCATCCCATCACTGACATTCCCCTAAAACCACGCCCTTTAAGTGAGTTAACCCACCAGCATATAACATGCTGGCATAAAGTCCATTGGTTTCAGTTCACACAGGCTAGCAACCTGTGTGAAACATACCTACCCTCATATATCATACCAGTGACTCTGTCACAGTTCCCACAATGATTTTTTGTTAAGTTTTTGCTGTTGCAGAATTTCTGCATCTATTATTTAAATTAGGTTACTTGCGTTTTCTTATTGTGTTTTTTTAAGATGTGTTTTTATCGCGTTGTTTGTGTTGTTCCAATACACACAAACAATATAAACATGTGTGTATGTAAATGTGCTTATGCAGCAGACCTGTGTGTATGTAAATGTTCACATGTAGCAGAACTGTGTGTGTATTTAAATGTGCATAAGTAATAACGCTGTGTGCTTATATATATATATATATATATATATATATATATATATATATATACAGTACAGACCAAAAGTTTGGACACACCTTCTCATTTAAAGAATTTTCTGTATTTTCATGACTACGAAAATTGTACATTCACACTGAAACCATCAAAACTATGAATTAACACATGTGGAATTATATACTTAACAAAAAAGTGTGAAACAACTGAGAATATGTCTTATATTCAAGGTTCTTCAAAGTAGCCACCTTTTGCTTTGATGACTGCTTTGCACATTTTTGGCATTCTCTTGATGAGCTTCAAGAGGTAGTCACCGGAAATGGTTTTCACTTCACATGTGTGCCCTGTCAGGTTTAATAAGTGGGATTTCTTTCCTTATAAATGGGGTTGGGACCATCAGTTGTGTTGTGCAGAAGTCTGGAGGATACACAGCTGATAGTCCTACTGAATAGACTGTTATAATTTGTATTAGGGAAAGAAAAAAGCAGCTAAGTAAAGAAAAACGAGTGGCCATCATTACATTAAGAAATGAAGGTCAGTCAGTCTGAAAAATTGAGAAAACTTTGAAAGTGTCCCCAAGTGCAGTTGCAAAAACTATCAAGCGCTATAAAGAAACTGGCTCACATGAGGACCGCCCCAGGAAAGGAAGACCAAGAGTCACCTCTGCTTCTGAGGATAAGTTTATCTGAGTCACCAGCCTCAGAAATTGCAGGTTAACAGCAGCTCAGATTAGAGACCAGGTCAATGCCACACAGAGTTCTAGCAGCAGATACATCTCTTCAACAACTGTTAAGAGAAGACTTTGTGCAGCAGGCCTTCATGGTAAAATAGCTGCTAGGAAACCACTGCTAAGGACAGGCAACAAGCAGAAGAGACTTGTTTGGGCTAAAGAACACAAGGAATGGACATTAGACCAGTGGAAATCTGTGCTTTGGTCTGATAGGTCCAAATTTGAGATCTTTGGTTCCAACCAGGACTCTACATGCCTGGTTCCCATCGTGAAGCATGGAGGAGGAGGTGGGATGGTGTGGGGGTGCTTTGATGGTGACACTGTTGGGGATTTATTCAAAATTTAAGGCATACTGAACCAGCATGGCTCACACAGCATCTTGCAGCAGCATGCTATTCCATCCGGTTTGCGTTTAGTTGGACCCTCATTTATTTTTCAACAGGACAATGACCCCAAACACACCTCCAGGCTGTGTAAGGGCTATTTGAACAAGAAGGAGAGTGATGGGGTGCTACGCCAGATGACCTCGCCTCCACAGTCACCAGACCTGAACCCAATCAAGATGGTTTGGGGTGAGCTGGACCGCAGAGTGAAGGCAAAAGGGCCAACAAGTGCTAAGCATCTCTGGGAACTCCTTCAAGATTGTTGGAAGACCATTTCCGGTGGCTACCTCTTGAAGCTCATCAATAGAATGCCAAGAGTGTGCAAAGCAGTCATCAAAGCAAAAAGTGGCTACTTTGAAGAACCTAGAAAATAAGACATATTTTCAGTTGTTTCACACTTTTTTGTTAAGTATATAATTCCACATGTGTTAATTCATAGTTTTGTTGCCTTTAGTGTGAATGTACAATTTTCATAGTCATGAAAATATCGAAAATTCTTTAAATGAGAAGGTGTGTCCAAACTTTTGGTCTGTTCTGTATATATATTTATATATATATATATATATATATATATATATATGTGCATGTGTAGTGGAGCTGCGTGTGTATGTAAATGTGCATATGTAGCACAGGTGTGTATGTATAAATATTATATCTAGCATAGCTGTGTATGCATGAACTGTCCATGCAGCAGTGTTGTGCGCTACAGTGTATACATTAATGAATGTGATGTGAAGCTATATGTAAAAAAACATATGGTGCAGTGAAACACTAAGAATAAATGTATTACTTGCCTATTCTACCTAGTGCATTAAAATGAGTGATAATGACCCTTCCACTTTACACCACCAGGGAAGTTTTAATTTGTAGGAAAAATATTTTTCATATTTCCTGCAGTCAAACCTGGTCTTATAGTAAGGTGCATCTTATAGTCTGAAATATATAGTAATTGCTACAGTGCATACATCTGGCTCCCAGGCTCAAACTAGAATTTAGTTGCTTTTGATGTATTTAACCCACAGAACATTTCCTGGATGCTTTTCAACAGGCAGCAGTTTTAGGCTTTGCTTCGTTTTTAGAGGGAAAACATAACACTCCATGTGTCACAGCACTGTTGCTTGTCCCTCAAGCTATGGGGAGCCGTCTATCCCTGTCCCCTGGATTACTTCTGATGGTGAAGAGGCCGGGGTCACGTGCCTTGCTGTGCTCCTATATCAATCCTTATCTGTCCCCTCCCCCACCCAGGGAGGTGGGAAGCTGGAGTGTATAGGAATACACCTTCCAAACAAACAAGGGAAGACAGACAGGGATAAATTAAAATACCAATCATATAAAATCCACTCACAAAATAAAAGAGTGGAACACCGAGGAGTTAAAGGAAAGAGAAACCAAATAGTAGAGGATGAGGATGAACACACAACCAAACTCCAGCAACTATCTTCTGAACAATCTCCAAACGCAACCTGCAACCATAAACTACACCAACTCCAGAACCAGGCAGTATGAATTAACACTGGCAATCCCTAAGTGTCAGAGGTGAGAATACATAGAAGAGGGGAGAGGTCAACACTGAACAGCTGACACCAAGCAGGAAAATTCATGGAGATTTCAACAGAACAGATTAACCCATGCACTGCTAGAAAGGAAAACACCGGCACTGTTTAATATGATGGTGAAGTGCTTCTAACCAGTGCTGGAGTGCATAAAACCAGACACCACGGTCTTCTGGCCCCTCTCTGTCATGGGAAACCAGTGACACCATGCTTTTTCTTCAAGTAAAATAATGGACATTCTCATGGTAACCCTATGCATCCCATATTAATAAACGGGTCTAGTCAGGCCCTATTTTTGTCTGCTACCTGATGGATTTGTTACAGCTATGAATTCCAAGGTGGAAGATACACCGCATTCTCATCGATCATACCACAGACCGCTATTCATTAAGGGAGACTCCAAACGCCATCCATATAGGTCAACTCAAATTGACCGGTAGGTGATCATCAGCCTATTGATATTGTAAGGCGGCGGTGTTCACACCATGCAGTAACTGAGGCAGTGACCCAAGCAAGTCCAACATAAACAGCTTTTATTCAGCAACTTACGGGTAAACAGAAAGTCCTCCGGTTCGCAGCCGGGTTAACACAAGTCCATAAACAACGGTTGCCGGGGGCAACGGCCGCGCCAGGCCACTTAGAGTCTGACGGGCGCAGAGCCTTCCCAGGTGTGGGTTCAGCTACACACAGGCCCGCCGAGCTTTCCTGCTATACTCCTAGCAGGTCCCAACACTGAACATCACTAATCCTTAATGCAAGGTTTTTAAAGGACCTGTGGCAAAAGCCACTGGAAAACCCGGGTTGGAGGGAGGAGGCCACCCCACTACCTTCCTGTAGCCTCCTCCAAGAAATGAAGGTCCTGCTGGGTTTTACTAATCTGCCTTAGCCAGATAGCCTGACCAGGTCAATGCTCACCTTCATTCCTGCATTGCAGCCACAGGTGTGTTTGTGACTGCAATGCACTTCAATGGGTTTAATAGGTCTCTGTACACATTCTGGGGGATACACAGTACAGACCAAAAGGTTGGACACACCTTCTCATTTAAAGATGTTTCTGTATTTTCATGACTATGAAAATTGTACATTCACACTGAAGGCATCAAAGCTATGAATTAACACATGTGGAATTATATACTTAACAAAAAAGTGTGAAACAACTGAAAATATGTCTTATATTCTAGGTTCTTCAAAGTAGCCATCTTTTGATTTGATGACTGCTTTGCACACTCTTGGCATTCTCTTGATGAGCTTCAAGAGGTAGTCACCGGAAATGGACTTCCAACAATCTTGAAGGAGTTCCCAGAGATGCTTAGCACTTGTTGGCCCTTTTGCCTTCACTCTGCGGTCCAGCTCACCCCAAACCATCTCGATTGGGTTCAGGTCTGGTGACTGTGGAGGCCAGGTCATCTGGCGTAGCACCTCATCACTCTCCTTCTTGGTCAAATAGCCCTTACACAGCCTGGAGGTGTGTTTGGGGTCATTGTCCTGTTGAAAAATAAATGAGGGTCCAACTAAACGCAAACTGGATGGAATAGCATGCCGCTGCAAGATGCTGTGGTAGCCATGCTGGTTCAGTATGCCTTCAATTTTGAATAAATCCCCAACAGTGTCACCAGCAAAGCACCTCCACACCATCCCACCTCCTCCTCCATGCTTCACGATGGGAACCAGGCATGTAGAGTCCTGGTTGGAACCAAAGATCTCAAATTTCCATCCGTTCACCTTTTCTGCATCGCACAAAGACACGGTGGTGTCAAATTTGGACTCATCAGACCAAAGCACAGATTTCCACTGGTCTAATGTCCATTCCTTGTTTTTTTTACCCCAAACAAGTCTCTTCTGCTTGTTGCCTGTCCTTAGCAGTGGTTTCCCAGCAGCTATTTTACCATCAAGTCCTGCTGCACAAAGTCTCCTCTTAACAGTTGTTGAAGAGATGTGTGTGCTGCTAGAACTCTGTGTGGCATTGACCTGGTCTCTAATCTGAGCTGCTGTTAACCTGCGATTTCTGTGGCTGGTGACTCGGATAAACGTATCCTCAGAAGCAGAGGTGACTCTTGTTCTTCCTTTCCTTGGGGCGGTCCTCATGTGAGCCAGTTTCTTTATAGCGCTTGATGGTTTTTGCAACTGCACTTGGGGACACTTTCAAAGTTTGCCCAATTTTTCAGACTGACTGACCTTCATTTCTTAAAGTAATGATGGCGACTCATTTTTCTTCACTTAGCTGCTTTTTCCTTGCCATAATGCAAATTCTAACAATCTATTCAGTAGGACTATCAGCTGTGTATCCACCAGACTTCTGCACAACACAACTGATGTTCCCAACCCCATTTATAAGGCAAGAAATCACTTATTAAACCTGACAGGGCACACCTGTGAAGTGAAAACCATTTCCGGTGACTACCTCTTGACTCTCATCAAGAGAATGCCAAGAGTGTGCAAAGCAGTCATCAAAGCAAAAGGTGGCTACTTTGAAGAACCTTGAATATAAGACATATTTTCAGTTGTTTCGTACTTTTTTTTGTTAAGTATATAATTCCACATGTGTTAATTCATAGTTTTGATACCTTCAGCGTGAATATACAAATTTCATAGTAATGAAAATACAGAAAAATCTTTAAATGAGGTGTATCCAAACTTTTGGTCTATACTGTATACCGTCCCTTGTATACGATCCCTGTCACGGCCTCACAATATCAATGTTAATTATAGGTTCATTTAGCGCATATTATCTTCTTTTTCTGTGATTATAATACATTATGCATGTGGGTAAGGTAGGGCGTCAGCATTTGCAGCTTCAAGCATCGACACTAATTGGCAGCACTGGTGCACACTTGTAATTTGCATCCAAGCTATGAATTCCTATAATGGAATTCCTAATGTAAATGTAAACCATTCTCATATATGTATAGATTATGCTGCCTTTGAATGTAAAGAAGAGTATTTTCATTCATTGACAGTAAACATGTCATACAAAATTGTAACAAATTCAAACACAGCCCTGTATAAGGCAATCCTGTGGCTCCTTCACATGACTTGATGTTTTTTCTAATTATGTAAAATCTGTGGATTTCTTGTCAAAAAGAAAAAAAAATCTGCATAAAGAAAGCAGGAAAGACATTTCCCAAATTAAGGTATGTGCACATAATGTACAGGGTGGACCATTTATATGGATACACCTAAATAAAACGGGAATGGTTGGTGATATCAACTTGCTGTTTGTGGCATAAAAGTATATGGGAGGGGGAAAACTTTTCCAGATGGGTGGTGACCATGGTGGCCATTTTGAAGTCGGCCATTTTGGACCCAACTTTATTTTTTTCAATGGGAAGAGGATCATGTGACACATCAAACTTATTGAGAATTTCATAAGAAAAACAATGGTGTGCTTGGTTTTAACGTAACTTTATTCTTTCATGAGTTATTTACAAGTTTTTGACCACTTATAAAATGTGTTCAAAGTGCTGCCTAATTGTGTTGGATTGTCAATGCAACCCTTTTCTCCCACTCTTGATACACTGATAGCAACATCGCAGAAGAAATGCTAGCACAGGCTTCCAGTATCCGTTGTTTCAGATGCTGCACATCTCGTATCTTCACAGCATAGACAATTGCCTTCAGATGACCCCAAAGATAAAAGTCTAAGGGGATCAGATCGGGAGACCTTGGTGGCCATTCAACTGACTCACGACGACCAATCCACTTTCCAGGAAACTGTTCATGTAGGAATGCTCGGACCTGACACACATAATGTGGTGGTGCACCATCTTGTTAGAAAAACTCAGGGAACGTGACATCTTCAGGGCATAAAGAGGGCAACATATAATCATGCAGCCATTTCAGATATCCAGTGGCATTGAGGTTTCCATTGATGAAGAATGGCCCCGCTATCTTTGTACCCCACATACCACACCATGCCATCATTTTTTGTGTTCCAACAGTCTTGGAGGGATTTATCCACTGTGGGTTAGTGTCAGACCAATAGCGGTGGTTTTGTTCGTTAACTTCACCATTCACAAAAAAGTTTGCCTCATCACTGAACATAATGTTTTGTGTAAACTGAGGGTCCTGTTCCAATTTTTGCTTTGCCTATTCTGAAAATTCAGTGCGCCGATCTGGGTCATCCTTGTTGAGATGCTGCAGCAGCTGGATTTTGTAAGGGTGTCATTTGTGAGTAGCTAATATCCGCTGAAGGGATGTTCCACTGATGCCACTCTCCAGTGACATGCGGCAAGTGCTACGCTGTTGGCTCTTGCTGAATGAAGCTGGGACAGCCACTGATGTTTCTTCATTAGTGACAGCTTTCTTGCGTCCACATTTTGGCAAATCCAACACTGAACCTGTTTCACGAAATTTGGCAAGCAGTTTGCTAACTATAGCATGGGAGATGGGTGGTATCGTTGGGTGTCTTGCATTGAAATCTACTGCAATGACCCGGGTACTGCGTTCACCAGACATCAACACAATTTCTATCCGCTCCTCACATGTTAACCTCTGCGACATGTCAATGGCTGGAAACATATAGAAAATTGTAAATAACTCATGAAAGAATAAAGTTACGTTAAAACCAAGCACAGCATTGTTTTTCTTATGAAATTCTCAATGAGTTTGATGTGTCCCATGATCCTCTTCCCATTGAAAAAAATAAAGTTGGATCCAAAATAGCCAACTTCAAAATGGCCGCCATGGTCACCACCCATCTGGAAAAGATTTCTCCCTCTCACATACTAATGTGCCACAAACAGGAAGTTGATATCACCAACCATTCCCATTTTATTTAGGCGTATCCATAAAAATGGCCCACCCTGTACTTTTCAGGTAGAGTCCGCATGGAGACAGCCTGAAAAAGCACTCAATATACATGAAAAATAATGAACATATACACAGCAATGTCAAAATAACTTGCTTTGCAATTGTTCCATTATCTTTTAACTTCTTTTAATTGCTTCATGGCTCGAAAACTGGGAAGTGGGAAAGAGAAGTAACTTGACAAGTTTTTGGATGACTTCCCCTTGGAAGCTGCCACTATTTTAAGTGAGAAATTAAAAACCACCATCAGCATTTTCCTGAGGCATGTTCTCGTTGAAAAACTATGCAGGTACCCCGGTATGTGTACACTGAGTATTTTAGGAGTATACTCCATTAAACCCCTGTAAGATTGATAAAAAAAAATTATTGAATGACTATTCCTATTAATTTTTATTGTAAATCCCCTTTGCTATTCTTATGTTCAGTCTTTTGAGTATTTTGATTCTGCTTCAGGCCTTGAAAATTGCCTGGTAGAGAAAAGAAAGTGACTGTCACTTATTTGAAAAATATCCTGACAGAAAAAGCTCCAAACTAAACATGGTCATATCAGGCGAATCTGGAAATGCTTTAGGATTATAAATCCTGCAATTAATAAAAAAAAGTTTTATAAGGCACATATGTTTCATAATTTCTTATGGAGGTAATGATGAATAGTTAAATATACACAATTTATAGCATAACCATGAAGACAGGTTAACATTTGTACTATGGATGTCATTAAAGTGTAACTAAGCTTTCTTTTTTTGTATATAATTTTGTCTATCTTGGAACATTATAAAATGTTGTAAATAACTTTATTAGGAAATTTTTCTTTATTACTGTAAAAAAAATGCATGCAAGTGGCTTTCACACCTCTAATAGTTTACATAAATTCCCCTTACAACATTTTCTTTACTAAATATATATTAAAAAATACCGTACGCGATCACACAAAAATGAACCTAAACGTTAAGCAACTGTATTTAATCCCATTCTCAAGAATGAGGATCAAATTAAAATTAAGAGGATGGTCACCATACCTGTGTAGGTCCTATAGGTGGGATCTCACTCTATTCACGACCCCTGCCTGAGCCGCGGAGGTTGGCACCCTTGGGCCACAACAGTAGTGTCCCCGCTCGACATCGGCTTTCCCTAAAATTTCCTTACTAGTGTTGAGCGAGTATGTTCTGTCCGAGTATGCTCGGGCCGAGTATTTTTAGCTGCTCGGTGATATGGTTGAATCGCTCCCGTGCGCATGATTTGCAACTGTTTGACAGTTTTATTACATGTGAGGAATATGTAAGAAATAGACATTCCTCACATGTAATAAAGCTGTCAAACAGTTGCAAATCATGCACACGGGAGCGATTCAACCATATCACCGAGCAGCTATAAATACTCGGAGCTCGGCCCGAGCATACTCGGCGAAAGGGTTAATAGAACATACTCGCTCAACACTATTCCTTACCTGTCTAATAACAGCAAAAATAATTATATGGATGTATGATTCAATTCAACATACCAGTCAGAAAAAGCAAAATAAAAATCACACCATATAGGTCTAAGACCTAAGGCCTAGATTGTCAACTCTTGCAGTAAATTTTAAAGCTGATTTGTCAATAGATAATGTATTATATTAGACTATACAATCATGTTATAAACACAAGACAATCTTTTAAAGAATATACATAGGAACTCCTCTAAAAGTAGCAATCCTGACACAGTGTAAAGCTGAAATCATGTCAATAAACTTGCCCAAAATAGTTTTTCCTCATTGGTTCTTAAATCCAACAACCTCTGTGCCATAAAAGGATGGTCACACTAGTAATGATTTTTACGGCTCACACAAGTACTCCCTTACCTGTCTAATAACAGGGGAGGCTTGCTGGGCTAAGATATAGACATTAATAAAGTGCTACAAATAATAATCATACAAAACAAGGACCATCCCTTTAAATAGAGTGAAGAGTTTTTCTACAAAGAAGTAACAGCACCCTAGATAGTATTGTATTCAAAAGCTCAGGTGTCCTACAGATAAAACAAATCCACCCATGTGGACTTTAAATAGTCCATCCTTCATATGCTTAAGTTGGTATGTGCCAAGGGTTAACTTATCTTATCGTATGCCATGCCTCTACACCAATGCAATACTATGGAAATCCTGAAAACATGACCTGTTGGTGGACCTTGAGGACTGGAGTTGGGGAACACTGCTCTACACTATTCCCCTCTTATGGTGCCGGGTTCATCAGGAGGTGATGATGAAGGAGCTCATCCATAATATAATGAAGTTCTGCTAAAGATTAGAGATGAGCGTTGTTCTACTCGAACTGTTCGCCAATCTCAAATTCGAGCTGTTTTGGGCGGTGTTCGAGCCGTTCGGCGAACACGAACAATTTGAGAAAAATTCGGCTGTTCGAGGTTATGTTCGATAACTGTTCGTGCACCAAAATCATAACTGGATTTTTTCTCAGTAATGATGAAAATTAATGTTAATACGCAGTTTGAGTGTACAGCGGGGTGGGGGGAGGGGCAGGGGATGGATCTCTGCAGGAACAATGAAGATCTCCATTTTTTTTTCTCTTTCCCGCATTTGCAGTGGGGAGGTGCAATCTGTCAGCCTATCAGCAGTGCACACACGGAGCGAAGTGCTTTTTTTCACACAAGCAAGGGCATGTGTCATTGGCAGTGTATGTCACATGTCCTTGCCCTATAAGACCAAGCCATTTTCCCCGTCGCCACCATTTTCTCACTGCTGCAGCTGCGTGTTAGACGGCACCGCTGTTGCTGTGTGCGCTATACCTTGTTAATTTCAAGCCAATTTTCGCACAAATATACAGATAGCTTGGGAGTAGGGAATAGTTGTGATTGCAGTCCTTTTAAGGACTAGGTTACAGCATTTCCTACGACTTTTATCAGGGAGGTCTGTGCTCTTAAATAGATAGGTTGTGGGAGTAAAGACTAATTGTAATTGGAGTCCTTTTCAGGACTAGGTTACATCAGTTCCTATCAGTTTTTGCCAGGCAGGTCTGTGCCAGTGCTGTGCAAGTTTTTTTCACAGCATTTGGCTGAATCTAGCAAAGCTAATCCTTTTTGGCCTATTGCAGAGTGTGTTAGTCAGTGGAGTGGCCTATCTGTGCTGCAAGATATACCACCTGTGTATAGAATACCAATTTTTTTACAGCACCTAGTGAAGTAAAATCTTTTGGGCATAGCATCATTCTATTAGTCCATCTATACTGACCTCCATCAGGTTGCAAATTAAAACTAATTTTTATCTGCATCTACAGTACCTCTGAAAAAATATTTGGGCTTCTAGCTGTGTGTGGGACTTGTTGTATTAGTCCATCTATACTGACCTCCATCAGGTTGCAAACTGAATATATTTTTTTCTGCATCTACCTCTGAAAAAATATTTGGGCTTCTAGCTGTGTGTGGGTCTTGTTCTATTAATCCATCTATACTGACCTCCATCAGGTTGCAAACTGAATATAATTTTTTTCTGCATCTAGCTCTGAAAAAATATTTGGCCTTCTAGCAGTGTGTCGGACTTTCTCTATTAGTCCATCTATACTGACCTCCATCAGGTTGCAAATTAAAAATAATTTGTATCTGCATCTACAGTACCTCTGAAAAAATATTTGGGCTTCTAGCTGTGTGTGGGACTTGTTGTATTAGTCCATCTATACTGACCTCCATCAGGTTGCAAATTAAAAATAATTTTTATCTGCATCTACAGTACCTCTGAAAAAATATTTGGGCTTCTAGCTGTGTGTGGGACTTGTTGTATTAGTCCATCTATACTGACCTCCATCAGGTTGCAAACTGAATATATTTTTTTCTGCATCTACCTCTGAAAAAATATTTGGGCTTCTAGCTGTGTGTGGGACTTGTTGTATTAGTCCATCTATACTGACCTCTATCAGGTTGCAAATTGAATATATTTTTTTCTGCATCTACCTCTGAAAAAATATTGGGCTTCTAGCTGTGTGTGGGACTTGTTGTATTAGTCCATCTATACTGACCTCCATCAGGTTGCAAACTGAATATATTTTTTTCTGCATCTACCTCTGAAAAAATATTGGGCTTCTAGCTGTGTGTGGGACTTGTTGTATTAGTCCATCTATACTGACCTCCATCAGGTTGCAAACTGAATATAATTTTTTTCTGCATCTAGCTCTGAAAAAATATTTGGCCTTCTAGTAGTGTGTCGGACGTTCTCTATTAGTCCATCTATACTGACCTCCATCAGGTTGCAAATTAAAAATAATTTTTATCTGCATCTACAGTACCTCTGAAAAAATATTTGGCCTTCTAGCAGTGTGTCGGACTTTCTCTATTAGTCCATCTATACTGACCTCCATCAGCTTGCAAATTCAAAATAATTTTTATCTGCATCTACAGTACCTCTGAAAAAATATTTGGGCTTCTAGCTGTGTGTGGGACTTGTTGTATTAGTCCATCTATACTGACCTCCATCAGGTTGCAAACTGAATATATTTTTTTCTGCATCTACCTCTGAAAAAATATTTGGGCTTCTAGCTGTGTGTGGGACTTGTTGTATTAGTCCATCTATACTGACCTCCATCAGGTTGCAAACTGAACATATTTTTTTCTGCATCTACCTCTGAAAAAATATTGGGCTTCTAGCTGTGTGTGGGACTTGTTGTATTAGTCCATCTATACTGACCTCCATCAGGTTGCAAACTGAATATATTTTTTTCTGCATCTACCTCTGAAAAAATATTGGGCTTCTAGCTGTGTGTGGGACTTGTTGTATTAGTCCATCTATACTGACCTCCATCAGGTTGCAAACTGAATCTAATTTTTTTCTGCATCTAGCTCTGAAAAAATATTTGGCCTTCTAGCAGTGTGTCGGACTTTCTCTATTAGTCCATCTATACTGACCTCCATCAGGTTGCAAATTCAAAATAATTTTTATCTGCATCTACAGTACCTCTGAAAAAATATTTGGGCTTCTAGCTGTGTGTGGGACTTGTTGTATTAGTCCATCTATACTGACCTCCATCAGGTTGCAAACTGAATATATTTTTTTCTGCATCTACCTCTGAAAAAATATTGGGCTTCTAGCTGTGTGTGGGACTTGTTGTATTAGTCCATCTATACTGACCTCCATCAGGTTGCAAACTGAATATATTTTTTTCTGCATCTACCTCTGAAAAAATATTGGGCTTCTAGCTGTGTGTGGGACTTGTTGTATTAGTCCATCTATACTGACCTCCATCAGGTTGCAAACTGAATATAATTTTTTTCTGCATCTAGCTCTGAAAAAATATTTGGCCTTCTAGTAGTGTGTCGGACTTTCTCTATTAGTCCATCTATACTGACCTCCATCAGGTTGCAAATTAAAAATAATTTTTATCTGCATCTACAGTACCTCTGAAAAAATATTTGGCCTTCTAGCAGTGTGTCAGACTTTCTCTATTAGTCCATCTATACTGACCTCCATCAGGTTGCAAATTCAAAATAATTTTTATCTGCATCTACAGTACCTCTGAAAAAATATTTGGGCTTCTAGCTGTGTGTGGGACTTTTTGTATTAGTCCATCTATACTGACCTCCATCAGGTTGCAAACTGAATATATTTTTTTCTGCATCTACCTCTGAAAAAATATTGCGCTTCTAGCTGTGTGTGGGTCTTGTTCTATTAATCCATCTATACAGACGTCCATCAGGTTGCAAACTGAATCTAATTTTTTTCTGCATCTAGCTCTGAAAAAATATTTGGCCTTCTAGCAGTGTGTCGGACTTTCTCTATTAGTCCATCTATACTGACCTCCATCAGGTTGCAAATTCAAAATAATTTTTATCTGCATCTACAGTACCTCTGAAAAAATATTTGGGCTTCTAGCTGTGTGTGGGACTTGTTGTATTAGTCCATCTATACTGACCTCCATCAGGTTGCAAACTGAATATATTTTTTTCTGCATCTACCTCTGAAAAAATATTGGGCTTCTAGCTGTGTGTGGGTCTGGTTCTATTAATCCATCTATACTGACCTCCATCAGGTTGCAAACTGAATATAATTTTTTTCTGCATCTAGCTCTGAAAAAATATTTGGCCTTCTAGCAGTGTGTCGGACTTTCTCTATTAGTCCATCTATACTGACCTCCATCAGGTTGCAAATTCAAAATAATTTTTATCTGCATCTACAGTACCTCTGAAAAAATATTTGGGCTTCTAGCTGTGTGTGGGACTTGTTGTATTAGTCCATCTATACTGACCTCCATCAGGTTGCAAACTGAATATATTTTTTTCTGCATCTACCTCTGAAAAAATATTGGGCTTCTAGCTGTGTGTGGGACTTGTTGTATTAGTCCATCTATACTGACCTCCATCAGGTTGCAAATTGAATATAATTTTTTTCTGCATCTAACCCAGCCAATAGTTTTGGCCTAATACCACAGTTTGGCCACTCAGCTCTGCTCGGTTACCATCCATTGTTTTTTTGTGCAAACAACTCCAGAGTTGTGAATTAGTTAACCACCAAAATGAGTGGAAAAAGGCCTGCTGCTGGTGGAAAGGGGAATAGGCGTGTTGGGAAGGGGAAAAAAGGTTGTGTCCGTGGGGTAGGTGTTAAAGCAACAGTAACATCTGCAGAAGAAAGACCATCTTCCAGCCAAACTAAAATGTCTACTTCTTTTAGCGGACAATGTGATAAGATCCCTTTCTTACGGCCACGCCAATCGCTACAAATTCCAGATGAGGCACAAAAACAGCAGGTGCTTCAACGGATATCAAGTGCTCCTTTAAGTGGGCTCTCCTCCACATCAACTTCAACATCACAAATACTCCAGTCCTCAAAGGTGTCACCCAAATCGCACTTGCTTCCTCACAGCTCCAAAATCTCCAGCTGCCCGTCTGAGTATGAGGTAGAACAGATGGTTGAGTCTGCAGAGCTGTTTACTCATACTATAGCCTGGGAATCAGAGGTCGACTCCAGCGCTTCTGTGAATCCAGACGAGGAAATGATCTGCACTGATGCCCAGAATCTTTATGAGTCGGATCCAGGACCAGACGCAGAAGGTTCTGACCATAATGTAGACCCTCATTCCCAAACTGTAACTCCTGTTGGTGGAGACAATGAGGAAGATGCTGATAAGACTCAAATACCTGATTGGAGCGACAACTTTAGTTTTTTGTCAGGGCAGGAACAGGTTGGCTCTGAGGACGACGGGTGTGATAACAAACAGGGTGATGATGATGAGGTTGGAGATCCCACTTACTGTCAACCCACAGTCAGCCAAGAGATGAGGTCAGCAGAGGAGGTGGAGGAAGATGCTAGTGACGACGAGGTCAGGTTGCGCCTTCCTGGACAGAGACGTAGTACTGGAAGCACGTCAACAACTGCATCCTCAAACACAACTCTGCCTCTCACCACAAGTCGTGGTGGCTCTTCAGGTCGCATGGGTGCTAAGCCTTGCATAGCCTGGGCATTTTTTCTGATCGATAAAGATGACCCAACTCGTGTTATCTGTAACATTTGTCAGCAAAAGCTAAGTAGAGGCCAAAAAATACATAGTTTGAGTGCTTCATGCATGAACCGGCATATGAACATGAAGCATAAGTTGCAGTTGGAAGCTCAGTGTGCTACAATGCGGCCTAGCCGGCCGGGCCAACCACCGTCTGCCATATCTTGTGCATCCGCGGCCTCTTCATCCTCTGTGACTGGGGGGACAGCAGTCACACCTGTTTTGGGGCGCAGACCTGCCACCTCTTTACCCGCAACAGCCAGCGTGATTGGCAGGTCATCATTTTCTTTGGAGGTGGTAACAGCAGCTGGTGTTGAGCGCTGTCCGACATCGATAGCACCACCTTTGGATCAAGGCAACCTAACATGTCCGCCTGCATCTTCCTCACAGACCGGCAGTTTGCCGGGGACACCCTTATCAACCCCGTCTAAGCACAATAGCCAGCCCTCGGTCCCTCAGATGTGGACAAGTAAAAGACCATTTCCTCCTAGCCATGAGAAAGCTAAGAGGTTGAATTTCACCATCTGCAAGCTCTTGGCTACAGAAATGCTGCCTTTCTGCCTGGTGGACACAGAGGATTTTCGAGACCTTATGTCCGTCGCAGTGCCCCAGTACCAGATGCCCAGTCGGCACTACTTCTCAAAGAAAGGTGTGCCTGCGCTCCACCAGCATGTCACACACAACATCACCGCTTCTTTGAGAAACTCTGTGTGTGACAGGGTGCATTTCACCACAGACACTTGGACGAGTAGGCATGGACAGGGGCGTTACATGTCGCTGACTGGGCACTGGGTAACTATGGTGACAGCAGGACAAGGGGCTGCTGTCCAAGTCTTGCCGTCCCCACGAGTTGTGCGTCAATCCTCTTTATGTCAAAGTTCCTCCACTGCTTCTGCCTCCTCAACCTCCTCTCGGTCTTCCACCTGCACCCAAAGCCTGTCTGGTCATGCCACAAGCTTTCTAACTGCGCAGAAGGGATCCTGCACACCTCCTTACTATGCTGGCAGTAGGGCTCAACGTCATCAGGCGGTTTTTACATTGAAATGTCTGGGAAATGTGAGTCACACAGCTGAGGAGTTGTGGTCAGCTCTGGAGAACCAATTTCATGAATGGTTGTCTCCACTGGACCTGAAACCAGGGAAGGCCGTGTGCGACAATGCTGCAAACCTGGGTGCGGCCCTTCGCCGGGGCAATGTCACACACGTGCCTTGTATGGCTCATGTGTTGAACCTGGTTGTCCAGCAATTTTTAGCCCACTATCCCAGACTAGATGGCCTTCTGCAGAGGGCACGGTCGCTGTGTGCTCACTTCCGCCGTTCGCATCCCGCAGCTCAGCGACTTACATCTCTACAGAAGTCGTTGGGCCTGCCACTTCACCGGCTAAAATGCGATATGCCTACCCGGTGGAATTCAACTCTGCACATGTTGCAGCGACTGTGGCAGCACCGACAAGCCCTGGTGCAATACGTTCTGACGTATAGCCTGGGCCAACGAGATTCAGAGGTGGGGCAAATCACGCTGGAGGAGTGGTCTCAGATCAGGGACCTATGCACCCTTCTGCACAGTTTTGAAATGGCGACGAAGATGTTTAGTGCTGACGATGCCATTATCAACATGACTATTCCGGTGATTTACATGCTGGAGCACATGTTAAACAGAATTCGGAGTCAGGTGGTGGCACAAGAGGAGGTGGAGGAAGTAGAGGAGGAGGAGTTGTATGCGGAAGGGCTAACATCTGCAAGGTCCAGACGGTCGGCAGCACCAAGGCGGCAGGCATGTGAGGGTGGGGGAGATGGTTTTACCAGGGCGCATGGTAGCAGCCAAACTAGTGAAGAAGGTGCAGGAGCCCAGGAAGAAGTGGAGGACGAACTGATGGAAGACTCATCAGATGAGGGAGACCTTGATCACATTTCTGTTGTGCGAGGTTGGGGGGAGAGGACAGAGGAAGGAAGCATGATTGTTACCTCGCCACCAACACAACAGGGACTTGGTGCTCCTGGATGCGCAACACACATGAGTGCCTTCTTGCTGCACTACCTGCAACATGACCCTCGAATTGTGAGAATTAGAAATAATCCTGACTACTGGGTTGCCACACTGTTAGATCCCCGGTACAAAAGTAAATTTGCAGAAATTATTCCTGCCATAGAAAGGGATGCACGCATGCAGGAGTATCAGCAGAGACTGTTGCAGAATCTTACATGTGCTTTTCCACAAAATACCAGTGGTGCACGTAGTGAATCTCACAGTTCCAACTTGCCAACCGTGGGACCGTCAAGTGTTCAGCACTCAAACCGTAACAGAACCACAGTATCTGGTGGTAACATCAATTTTGCGGAATCATTTCACCACTTTTTTAGCCCATCCTTTGCAAGGCCACAGGAGACAAGAAGTCTGACACATAGTCAACGCCTAGAGACGATGGTACAGGAGTATCTCCAAGTAAACATTGAAGCCACGACTGTGTCACTGGACCCTTGCTCTTTTTGGGCTTCCAATCTGGATAAATGGCCGGAGCTAGCCACTTACGCCTTGGAGATCTTGTCATGCCCCGCAGCCAGCGTTCTGTCTGAACGTGTGTTCAGCGCTGCTGGTGGTGTGCTGACAGATAAGCGCACGCGGCTCTCCACTGATAATGTAGACAGACTCACGTTCATAAAGATGAACAAATCATGGATCCGAAACGACTTTTCTACCCCTGTGTCATCCTGGGGAGAGTAAAAGCTTGATGATTGGTTAAAATCACCCTACCAACCGTTTTAAGCTTTCAAATTACTAATCATGTTTATCTGTATCTTGACTGGAAAATAATTTGGGCTTTGTAGCAGTGTGCAGCACTGATCCTATTAGGCCATGTATAATAAGCTCCACCAGATTTAAAATTAAAAATAATTTTTAGCTGCATCTAGCCCGGAAAATAATTTTGGGGCTCCGAGATGCGAAAGACACATAAGTGCCTTCTTGCTGCACTACCTGCAGCATGACCCTCATATTGTCAGAATTCGAAGTAATCATGACTACTGGGTTGCCACACTCTTAGATCCCCCAAACTTTTCGATCAACCTTTTCATTTTAATAAAGACCAAAAAAATGGTCATTTTTGAAATTATAAGCATTAGCAGGTTGTTAGAAACTGAAATCAAACAGTTTTCAACTCAAAACTTTATTCTAGGTGATGTTACATTTTCACATAGGACCCCTTGTTCGAAAGGAGCTTCTGAACTCTCTCGTCCATTGAATTTGTCAGGTTTTGGATGGTTTCTGCTTCAATTGTTTTGCATGAGGACAGAATACCCTCCCAGAGCTGTTGCTTAGATGTGAACTGCCTCCCGCCATCATAGACACTCCTTTTAATGATGCTCCAAAGGTTCTGAATGGGGTAGAGGTCAGGGGAGCATGGGGGTCACACCATAAGTTTGTCCCCTTTTATGCCCATATCAGCCAGAGATGCAGATGTTTTATGTGCAGCATGAGATGGTGCATTATCATGCAGAAAAATGATCTTGCTGTGAAATACACGGTTCTTCTTCTTGAACCATGGCAGGAAGTGCTGTTTGAGAAAATCCACATACATTATGGAGTTCATCTTTAGCGCCTTCAGGGATCCTAAAGGGGCCGACAATCTCTCTCCCCATGATTCCAGCCCAAAACATTACTCCACCTCCTCCTTGTTGGCGCTGTAGCCGTGTTTGCGTGGGGTGTCCATCAACCAGCCATCCTCCACTCCATCCATCTGGACCATCGAGCGCTACACGGCACTCATCCGTGAACAAAACAGTTTTGAAATCAGTCTTCATGTAATGTTTGGCCCACTGGAGCCGTTTCTGCTTGTGTGAAGTGGATAGAGGAGGTCGACAGGATGGCGTATGCACAGCTGCAAACCTCTGAAGGACCCTGCATCTTGTTGTTCGGGGGACGTTGGAGGCACATGCAGCTTCAAAAACTTGTCTGCTGCTATGACAAGGCTTTTTTGCCGCTGCTCTTTCAACCTGACGTAATTGCCTGTAGGAAAGAGTCCTCAATTTGCCCTTATCAGCACGCACACGTGTGTACTGTGAATCAGCTACATACTTCTTGATTGCCAAGACACTTCATCCTGATCATCGCACAATGTTGATAGTAGTCATGCCTTGACCTAAACACTCCACAATTTGTTGCTTCTCAGCAGCCGACACATCCTTTTTCTTTCCCATTTTGGCAGAAAATGTAGGCTGCTGAATAATGTGAGAGAGCCTTCTTAAGTAGTCTTGCCTTTCATTGAACACACCTGACAAACTAATTAGCACTGGTGTCTCCAATTGCTTACAGTGATATAAAGAGCCCTGACACACATCACCATCAATGAGTTTAACTGACAAACAAACAAATTCTTCCCTTATCACTCCTAAACACTTTTTGCATAATAATTTGGAACACAGTGTACATGTGCTTTTCCACAAAACACCAGTGGTTCACGTAGTGAATCTTACAGTTCTAACTTGCCAACCGTGGTCTGTATGGAGTTGTTCAATAAAGGGCCCAAAATTAAGATAACATAGATGGGAGAGGTCTCTATGAATAGGAATTCCTAAGTATTTGATACCCTGTGAGGGCCAGGCAAAGGGAAAGTTGGACTGGATGGAATCCTATATGGATTTGGGGAGGGAGACATCGAGGGCCTCAGACTTCGCTGCATTGATTTTAAAATTTGACCATGTAACAAAGTGATCTATTTCAGCCATAACAGCATGGATGGATATATGTGATTGAGTGATATATACTAGGACATCAGCAGAAAATAGAGAGCACTTGTACTCGGTGCCTCCCACCTCAATCCACCTAATATTGGGGTTATGGCGAATTGATGAGAGCAGGTGCTCCGTCACTAGGATGTATAAGAGAGGGGACAGAGAACATCCCTGCCTTGTCCCATTGGTGATTGTGAAAGGTGATGAAAATGTTCTGACGCGCCCCCTGGGCCTTGGGACACCCGGAGCCGGACCCTTTTTGGTGGATGCTGGTGGTTGTAGTCTCCGTGGCGGCAACCCGGTTCCGTGGCTCAGGGCGGTCAAACCAGTGGCGGAACTATTTATGTGGTTTTGATGTTTAAATGTCCGACTACGCCACCCGTGGATTGCGGTCAGAGTGAACCGCCGCTCCAGGGCAGACCGCTGAGGCTGGTGTTGTGGGTGCAGCAGAGCGTAGCATAACTCCCCACGGGAGGAGTATAGCCTCAGGGCAGTGTATGCGGAGGATGGGGGTGATGGTGCAGGGCAGCAGCAGTAATGACACGGAGTCAGTGATGCAGTCCAGGGCCTTTACTCACAGTTCTTATTATCCAGACCACGTCTGCAGGTAACGGCTGCCCACGTCGTACTGTGCTCACCAGGTGAGGGGCTCAGACAACTCCCAGATAACTTTGGAGCGCTTCACCGGACCCCCTTTGTGTGTCCTTTGGCCTTTCTTACCAACCCTTCTGTCCGGCTGCCTCGGGCCTCCTCTTGGTAAACTTGGCGCCAGTTTCCCTGACCCTATGTGGTGCCTTCCTAGCGGGTGTAGCGAGGGGCTGCGCCACATAAAATGTCACAGCCTCCTGTTTCTAGCTGAGGGTCATTTCCTGCCTCCACTAGTTTCGGGGACCGGTCTCCCCCTTTGGCCTGACCCCTCCACGCAGGTGGATTCTGGCGTGCGGTGGCGACTCGCCCGTCCGCACCCCTGAGATTCCCTTCGTTCCTCGTTCCTGGAGCCTTCTCCGCTCCTCTTCCTTCCTTCTCCCTCTTCCAGGCCTGGGCCTCTGTTACTAGGCCCGCCTCCGGAGCAGAGCTCATGCAGAGATGGTGCCCACCTTTTATACTCCCTTCTCAATGCACCCAGGAACTGCTTCCTCCCTGCTCCTGCACTACAGGGTTCCCCTTCCTCAGTGTTCCCTCCCCCCACTCCAGCCACGGCAATGTGGTGTAATGCATGCAGGTGTCGGGTCCTGATCCACACTACATCCTTACCTGAGAGTGAGATATCACACCTCTGGGTGAGGTGCAATACCTCTGTAGCAACCGAGCCCTCAGGGTGCTACAGTTCCATTTATCTTCAGCCTAGTTGACGTATTGCGATACAGGGCCGTGATTTTGGCTATAAAAGGGTCCCCTAGACCCCTACCCCAAGCTTTTAAGAGAATCATATATGGCGTGCCAGGAGACTCTATGGAATGCTTTCTCAGCATCCAACGAGAGTATCTAATTACAAATTTTTAACTGCATCTAGCCCAGGAAATACTTTGTGCCTAGTAGCAGGGTCTGCTAGTCAGCGGATTATCCCGGCTGTTAAGCAAGCTACACCACCTGTAGTTTGGACACTTCATTTTTTCAAAGGAAATGCTTCGGGACCACGGGATACTCAGTGAAGAGCATCAGGAGGCACCCCAAGTCATAGGGGCTGGGACTGGCAGTAGGATGCCTTGCGGTGGACAGCCGAGCTCGATCCTTATAAAAGCTTTTTAACTGCAGCAGCTTTAGTGGACGCTACTGGAGCTGGAATTACGCGGCTGCTGGCATGAGACTTGCCCTCCAATAGATCCTTGTAAATGGATTTAAAGTGTATTCATTCAAATTAGAGAGACAATTTAAATTAAAAAGCTTAGAGCTGCCTCCACCACAGGGGGGCTCGCTCGACCCACCAGCGGACAGGCACCAGTATTGGGAGAGGGGCGCTGGCCGTCAGGGTCCACCGCGGCTCTGGCACAAACCCGGCGACACGGAGGTGGCACGGGCAGGAACGGACTGTCCGTGTCGGCTTCTCACTTTTTGGATTTTAGAAGGGCATGACATGCCTATATCTGTGTCTCCCCCTCCTTTTACTCCTCCACCTCTTTTCTTTTCTCATGACTATATGTACTTGTCACTTTTCCATGTGTTAGTTATGTCTTCTGAGCAGTTTGTCAGCTTCTGGACACCTTTGAAGGTGTTTTCTATGTGTTTCTATGTGTTTTTGTTTGCCTGCCATTGGTTTTAACGGTGTTCGAAGGTGTTCGACGAACAGTTCGACGAACAGTTCGGCGAACACACGGGTGTTCGACGAACCGAACCGAACTCGAACACTACCGGGGTGGCTCAACACTACTAAAGATGTGTGGCTTTCACACCCCTATTTTTCCCCAAACTACTTGAAGAACATACTCATTTGGAATATAGAGTACCTGTCTCCACACTCTTGTACACATTCTGCTAAAAGCAGACTAACAGACTGGAGAAAAGCAAGGGAAAGGAATTAAGACAAGTCTCCTAATAAAGTGCATTGCAAATGTCATAACTTTTCACACTGAACAAAATGTAAAAAAAATAAATAACAGTTGAGTTACTCTTTAAATATTAATCAATGTGCCACTTTAAAGACAGCATTCACATGTTGCGGTTACATTGCAGTTTGTTTTTATTTTCTTAAATCCCAGCAAAAATGCATTGGTTTTATCGCAGTGGCAGGAAAAAAAATTTGTTGTTCAAGGTATTTAAGAAGGTGTTTGTTATTGTGAGTAGGATATCTTCACAGAATGTAGAATATAATTACCAATTATGCATTCATAGCATACATTTTATCCAAAGGAGCTACTTACTGTATAATTAATATGCTCTGAAATCTCCATCATTCATGTAATTATTCCTAACCTAATTTTTGAATAAATTTTCATTAATGTTTATAACTGTTTCCACTTGAGATTTGCCATAAACCAGTGGTATGTCCTTTGATGGCTTCATTTACCACAAAACTTTTTTTGATAACTATATTTGTCCTTTTATGAGTGGAATGTTGTACTTTCCCTTTAATTGTGTAACATTTATTACAGTTATGATTTATAAGCTGATTTTACTCTTTTTTATTAGGAGTATTTTTTACTCCTAGAACTCTAAAAGAACGCTAAAAGATACCAATTTCTACATAAATAAAACTTTAACAAGCTTTTTTTATGGTCCTTACAGTGGATCTGACATTTGATGAGTACTTACGAGTAGAGATGAGCGTTGTTCTACTCGAACTGTTCGCCAATCTCAAATTCGAGCTGTTTTGGGCGGTGTTCGAGCCGGTCGGCGAACACGAACAATTTGAGAAAAATTCGGCTGTTCGAGGTTATGTTCGATAACTGTTCGTGCACCAAAATCATAACTGGATTTTTTCTCAGTAATGATGAAAATTAATGTTAATACGCAGTTTGAGTGTACAGCGGGGCGGGGGGAGGGGCAGGGGATGGATCTCTGCAGGAACAATGAAGATCTCCATTTTTTTTTCTCTTTCCCGCATTTGCAGTCTGGAGGTGCAATCTGTCAGCCTATCAGCAGCGCACACACGGAGCGAAGTGCTTTTTTTCACACAAGCAAGGGCATGTGTGATTGGCAGTGTATGTCACATGTCCTTGCCCTATAAGACCAAGCCATTTTCCCCGTCGCCACCATTTTCTCACTGCTGCATGCAGCGTGTTAGACGGCACCGCTGTTGCTGTGTGCGCTATACCTTGTTAATTTCAAGCCAATTTTCGCACAAATATACAGATAGCTTGGGAGTAGGGAATAGTTGTGATTGCAGTCCTTTTAAGGACTAGGTTACAGCATTTCCTACGACTTTTATCAGGCAGGTCTGTGCTCTTAAATAGATAGATTGTGGGAGTAAAGACTAATTGTAATTGGAGTCCTTTTCAGGACTAGGTTACATCAGTTCCTATCAGTTTTTGCCAGGCAGGTCTGTGCCAGTGCTGTGCAAGTTTTTTTCACAGCATTTGGCTGAATCTAGCAAAGCTAATCCTTTTTGGCCTATTGCAGAGTGTGTTAGTCAGTGGAGTAGCCTATCTGTGTTGCAAGATATACCACCTGTGTATAGAATACCAATTTTTTTACTGCACCTAGTGAAGTAAAATCTTTTGGGCATAGCATCATTCTATTAGTCCATCTATACTGACCTCCATCAGGTTGCAAACTGAATATAATTTTTTTCTGCATCTAGCTCTGAAAAAATATTTGGGCTTCTAGCGGTGTGTGGGACTTGGTCTATTAGTCCATCTATACTGACCTCCATCAGGTTGCAAATTAAAAATAATTTTTTTCTGCATCTAGCTCTGAAAAAATATTTGGGCTTCTAGCAGTGTGTGGGACTTGGTCTATTAGTCCATCTATACTGACCTCCATCAGGTTGCAAATTAAAAATATTTTTTTTCTGCATCTAGCTCTGAAAAAATATTTGGGCTTCTAGCAGTGTGTGGGACTTGGTCTATTAGTCCATCTATACTGACCTCCATCAGGTTGCAAATTAAAAATAATTTTTTTCTTCATTTATCTCTGAAAAAATATTTGGGCTTCTAGCAGCGTGTGGGACTTGTTCTATTAGTCCATCTATACTGACCTCCATCAGGTTGCAAATTAAAAATAATTTTTTTCTGCATCTAGCTCTGAAAAAATATTTGGGCTTCTAGCAGTGTGTGGGACTTGGTCTATTAGTCCATCTATACTGACCTCCATCAGGTTGCAAATTAAAAATATTTTTTTTCTGCATCTAGCTCTGAAAAAATATTTGGGCTTCTAGCAGTGTGTGGGACTTGGTCTATTAGTCCATCTATACTGACCTCCATCAGGTTGCAAATTGAATAAAAAAATTTTCTGCATCTAGCTCTGAAAAAATATTTGGGCTTCTAGCAGTGTGTGGGACTTGGTCTATTAGTCCATCTATACTGACCTCCATCAGGTTGCAAATTAAAAATAATTTTTTTCTTCATTTATCTCTGAAAAAATATTTGGGCTTCTAGCAGCGTGTGGGACTTGTTCTATTAGTCCATCTATACTGACCTCCATCAGGTTGCAAATTAAAAATAATTTTTTTCTGCATCTAGCTCTGAAAAAATATTTGGGCTTCTAGCAGTGTGTGGGACTTGGTCTATTATTCCATCTATACTGACCTCCATCAGGTTGCAAATTAAAAATAATTTTTTTCTGCATCTAGCTCTGAAAAAATATTTGGGCTTCTAGCGGTGTGTGGGACTTGGTCTATTAGTCCATCTATACTGACCTCCATCAGGTTGCAAATTAAAAATAATTTTTTTCTTCATTTATCTCTGAAAAAATATTTGGGCTTCTAGCAGCGTGTGGGACTTGTTCTATTAGTCCATCTATACTGACCTCCATCAGGTTGCAAATTAAAAATAATTTTTTTCTGCATCTAGCCCAGCCAATAGTTTTGGCCTAATACCACAGTTTGGCCACTCAGCTCTGCTCGGTTACCATCCATTGTTTTTTTGTGAAAACAACTCCAGAGTTGTGAATTAGTTAACCACCAAAATGAGTGGAAAAAGGCCTGCTGCTGGTGGAAAGGGGAATAGGCGTGTTGGGAAGGGGAAAAAAGGTTGTGTCCGTGGGGTAGGTGCAGAAGAAAGATCATCTTCCAGCCAAACTAAAATGTCTACTTCTTTTAGCGGACAATGTGATAAGATCCCTTTCTTACGGCCACACCAATCGCTACAAATTCCAGATGAGGCACAAAAACAGCAGGTGCTTCAACGGATATCAAGTGCTCCTTTAAGTGGGCTCTCCTCCACATCAACTTCAACATCACAAATACTCCAGTCCTCAAAGGTGTCACCCAAATCGCACTTGCTTCCTCACAGCTCCCAAATCTCCAGCTGCCCGTCTGAGTATGAGGTAGAACAGATGGTTGAGTCTGCAGAGCTGTTTACTCATACTATAGCCTGGGAATCAGAGGTCGACTCCAGCGCTTCTGTGAATCCAGACGAGGAAATGATCTGCACTGATGCCCAGAATCTTTATGAGTCGGATCCAGGACCAGACGCAGAAGGTTCTGACCATAATGTAGACCCTCATTCCCAAACTGTAACTCCTGTTGGTGGAGACAATGAGGAAGACGATGATAAGACTCAAATACCTGATTGGAGCGACAACTTTAGTTTTTTGTCAGGGCAGGAACAGGTTGGCTCTGAGGACGACGGGTGTGATAACGCACACGGTGATGATGATGAGGTCGGAGATCCCACTTACTGTCAACCCACAGTCAGCCAAGAGATGAGGTCAGCAGAGGAGGTGGAGGAAGATGCTAGTGACGACGAGGTCAGGTTGCGCCTTCCTGGACAGAGACGTAGTACTGGAAGCACGTCAACAACTGCATCCTCAAACACAACTCTGCCTCTCACCACAAGTCGTGGTGGCTCTTCAGGTCGCATGGGTGCTAAGCCTTGCATAGCCTGGGCATTTTTTCAGATCGATAAAGATGACCCAACTCGTGTTATCTGTAACATTTGTCAGCAAAAGCTAAGTAGAGGCCAAAAAATACATAGTTTGAGTACTTCATGCATGAACCGGCACATGGACATGAAGCATAAGTTGCAGTGGGAAGCTCAGTGTGCTACAATGCGGCCTAGCCGGCCGGGCCAATCACCGTCTGCCATATCTTGTGCATCCGCGGCCTCTTCATCCTCTGTGACTGGGGGAACAGCAGTCACACCTGTTTTGGGGCGCAGACCTGCCACCTCTTTACCCGCAACAGCCAGCGTGATTGGCAGGTCATCATTTTCTTTGGAGGTGGTAACACCAGCTGGTGTTGAGCGCTGTCCGACATCGATAGCACCACCTTTGGATCAAGGCAACCTAACATGTCCACCTGCATCTTCCTCACAGACCGGCAGTTTGCCGGAGACACCCTTATCAACCCCGTCTAAGCACAATAGCCAGCCCTCGGTCCCTCAGATGTGGACAAGTAAAAGACCATTTCCTCCTAGCCATGAGAAAGCTAAGAGGTTGAATTTCACCATCTGCAAGCTCTTGGCTACAGAAATGCTGCCTTTCCGCCTGGTGGACACAGAGGATTTTCGAGACCTTATGTCCGTCGCAGTGCCCCAGTACCAGATGCCCAGTCGGCACTACTTCTCAAAGAAAGGTGTGCCTGCGCTCCACCAGCATGTCGCACACAACATCACCGCTTCTTTGAGAAACTCTGTGTGTGACAGGGTGCATTTCACCACAGACACTTGGACGAGTAGGCATGGACAGGGGCGTTACATGTCGCTGACTGGGCACTGGGTAACTATGGTGACAGCAGGACAAGGGGCTGCTGTCCAAGTCTTGCCGTCCCCACGAGTTGTGCGTCAATCCTCTTTATGTCAAAGTTCCTCCACTGCTTCTGCCTCCTCAACCTCCTCTCGGTCTTCCACCTGCACCCAAAGCCTGTCTGGTCATGCCACAAGCTTTCTAACTGCGCAGAAGGGATCCTGCACACCTCCTTACTATGCTGGCAGTAGGGCTCAACGTCATCAGGCGGTTTTTACATTGAAATGTCTGGGAAATGTGAGTCACACAGCTGAGGAGTTGTGGTCAGCTCTGGAGAACCAATTTCATGAATGGTTGTCTCCACTGGACCTGAAACCAGGGAAGGCCGTGTGCGACAATGCTGCAAACCTGGGTGCGGCCCTTCGCCGGGGCAATGTCACACACGTGCCTTGTATGGCTCACGTGTTGAACCTGGTTGTCCAGCAATTTTTAGCCCACTATCCCAGACTAGATGGCCTTCTGCAGAGGGCACGGTCGCTGTGTGCTCACTTCCGCCGTTCGCATCCCGCAGCTCAGCGACTTACATCTCTACAGAAGTCGTTGGGCCTGCCACTTCACCGGCTAAAATGCGATGGGCCTACCCGGTGGAATTCA
The DNA here is from genome assembly GCF_046119375.1 of Phyllobates terribilis. Lineage (NCBI taxonomy): Eukaryota > Metazoa > Chordata > Amphibia > Anura > Dendrobatidae > Phyllobates > Phyllobates terribilis. The sequence continues at coordinate 452,416,535 of NW_027362763.1, read as the reverse complement.
ACTCTGCACATGTTGCAGCGACTGTGGCAGCACCGACAAGCCCTGGTGCAATACGTTCTGACGTATAGCCTGGGCCAACGAGATTCAGAGGTGGGGCAAATCACGCTGGAGGAGTGGTCTCAGATCAGGAACCTATGCACCCTTCTGCACAGTTTTGAAATGGCGACGAAGATGTTTAGTGCTGACGATGCCATTATCAGCATGACTATTCCGGTGATTTACATGCTGGAGCACATGTTAAACAGAATTCGGAGTCAGGTGGTGGCACAAGAGGAGGTGGAGGAAGTAGAGGAGGAGGAGTTGTATGCGGAAGGGCTAACATCTGCAAGGTCCAGACGGTCGGCAGCACCAAGGCGGCAGGCATGTGAGGGTGGGGGAGATGGTTTTACCAGGGCGCATGGTAGCAGCCAAACTAGTGAGGAAGGTGCAGGAGCCCAGGAAGAAGTGGAGGACGAACTGATGGAAGACTCATCAGATGAGGGAGACCTTGATCACATTTCTGTTGTGCGAGGTTGGGGGGAGAGGACAGAGGAAGGAAGCATGATTGTTACCTCGCCACCAACACAACAGGGACTTGGTGCTCCTGGATGCGCAACACACATGAGTGCCTTCTTGCTGCACTACCTGCAACATGACCCTCGAATTGTGAGAATTAGAAATAATCCTGACTACTGGGTTGCCACACTGTTAGATCCCCGGTACAAAAGTAAATTTGCAGAAATTATTCCTGCCATAGAAAGGGATGCACGCATGCAGGAGTATCAGCAGAGACTGTTGCAGAATCTTACATGTGCTTTTCCACAAAATACCAGTGGTGCACGTAGTGAATCTCACAGTTCCAACTTGCCAACCGTGGGACCGTCAAGTGTTCAGCACTCAAACCGTAACAGAACCACAGTATCTGCTGGTAACATCAATTTTGCGGAATCATTTCACCACTTTTTTAGCCCATCCTTTGCAAGGCCACAGGAGACAAGAAGTCTGACACATAGTCAACGCCTAGAGACGATGGTACAGGAGTATCTCCAAGTAAACATTGAAGCCACGACTGTGTCACTGGACCCTTGCTCTTTTTGGGCTTCCAATCTGGATAAATGGCCGGAGCTAGCCACTTACGCCTTGGAGATCTTGTCATGCCCCGCAGCCAGCGTTCTGTCTGAACGTGTGTTCAGCGCTGCTGGTGGTGTGCTGACAGATAAGCGCACGCGGCTCTCCACTGATAATGTAGACAGACTCACGTTCATAAAGATGAACAAATCATGGATCCGAAACGACTTTTCTACCCCTGTGTCATCCTGGGGAGAGTAAAAGCTTGATGATTGGTTAAAATCACCCTACCAACCGTTTTAAGCTTTCAAATTACTAATCATGTTTATCTGTATCTTGACTGGAAAATAATTTGGGCTTTGTAGCAGTGTGCAGCACTGATCCTATTAGGCCATCTATAATAAGCTTCACCAGATTAAAAATTAAAAATAATTTTTAGCTGCATCTAGCCCGGAAAATAATTTTGGGGCTCCGAGATGCGCAAGACACATAAGTGCCTTCTTGCTGCACTACCTGCAGCATGACCCTCATATTGTCAGAATTCGAAGTAATCATGACTACTGGGTTGCCACACTCTTAGATCCCCCAAACTTTTCGATCAACCTTTTCATTTTAATAAAGACCAAAAAAATGGTCATTTTTGAAATTATAAGCATTAGCAGGTTGTTAGAAACTGAAATCAAACAGTTTTCAACTCAAAACTTTATTCTAGGTGATGTTACATTTTCACATAGGACCCCTTGTTCGAAAGGAGCTTCTGAACTCTCTCGTCCATTGAATTTGTCAGGTTTTGGATGGTTTCTGCTTCAATTGTTTTGCATGAGGACAGAATACCCTCCCAGAGCTGTTGCTTAGATGTGAACTGCCTCCCGCCATCATAGACACTCCTTTTAATGATGCTCCAAAGGTTCTGAATGGGGTAGAGGTCAGGGGAGCATGGGGGTCACAGCATAAGTTTGTCCCCTTTTATGCCCATATCAGCCAGAGATGCAGATGTTTTATGTGCAGCATGAGATGGTGCATTATCATGCAGAAAAATGATCTTGCTGTGAAATACACGGTTCTTCTTCTTGAACCATGGCAGGAAGTGCTGTTTGAGAAAATCCACATACATTATGGAGTTCATCTTTAGCGCCTTCAGGGATCCTAAAGGGGCCGACAATCTCTCTCCCCATGATTCCAGCCCAAAACATTACTCCACCTCCTCCTTGTTGGCGCTGTAGCCGTGTTTGCGTGGGGTGTCCATCAACCAGCCATCCTCCACTCCATTCATCTGGACCATCGAGCGCTGCACGGCACTCATCCGTGAACAAAACAGTTTTGAAATCAGTCTTCATGTAATGTTTGGCCCACTGGAGCCGTTTCTGCTTGTGTGAAGTGGATAGAGGAGGTCGACAGGATGGCATATGCACAGCTGCAAACCTCTGAAGGACCCTGCATCTTGTTGTTCGGGGGACGTTGGAGGCACAAGCAGCTTCAAAAACTTGTCTGCTGCTATGACAAGGCTTTTTTGCCGCTGCTGTTTCAACCTGACGTAATTGCCTGTAGGAAAGAGTCCTCAATTTGCCCTTATCAGCACGCACACGTGTGTACTGTGAATCAGCTACATACTTCTTGATTGCCAAGACACTTCATCCTGATCATCGCACAATGTTGATTGTAGTCATGCCTTGACCTAAACACTCCACAATTTGTTGCTTCTCAGCAGCCGACACATCCTTTTTCTTTCCCATTTTGGCAGAAAATGTAGGCTGCTTAATAATGTGAGAGAGCCTTCTTAAGTAGTCTTGCCTTTCATTGGACACACCTGCCAAACTAATTAGCACAGGTGTCTGCAATTGCTTACAGTGATATAAAGAGCCCTGACACACATCACCATCAATGAGTTTAACTGACAAACAAACAAATTCTTCCCTTATCACTCCTAAACACTTTTTGCATAATAATTTGGAACGCGGTGTACATGTGCTTTTCCACAAAACACCAGTGGTTCACGTAGTGAATCTTACAGTTCTAACTTGCCAACCGTGGTCTGTATGGAATTGTTCAATAAAGGGCCCAAAATTAAGATAACATAGATGGGAGAGGTCTCTATGAATAGGAATTCCTAAGTATTTGATACCCTGTGAGGGCCAGGCAAAGGGAAAGTTGGACTGGATGGAATCCTATATGGATTTAGGGAGGGAGACATCGAGGGCCTCAGACTTCGCTGCATTGATTTTAAAATTTTACCATGTAACAAAGTGATCTATTTCAGCCATAACAGCAGGGATGGATATATGTGATTGAGTGATATATATTAGGACATCATCAGCAAATAGAGAGCACTTGTACTCGGTGCCTCCCACCTCAATCCACCTAATATTGGGGTTATGGCGAATTGATGAGAGCAGGTGCTCCGTCACTAGGATGTATAAGAGAGGGGACAGAGGACATCCCTGCCTTGTCCCATTGGTGATTGTGAAAGGTGATGAAAATGTTCTGACGCACCCCCTGGGCCTTGGGACACCCGGAGCCGGACACTTTTTGGTGGATGCTGGTGGTTGTAGTCTTCGTGGCGGCGATCCGGTTCCGTGGCTCAGGGCGGTCAAACCAGTGGCGGAACTATTTATGTGGTTTTGATGTTTAAATGTCCGACTATGCCACCCGTGGATTGCGGTCAGAGTGAACCGCCGCTACAGGGCAGACCGCTAAGGCTGGTGTTGTGGGTGCAGCAGAGCGTAGCATAACTCCCCATGGGAGGAGTATAGCCTCAGGGCAGTGTATGCGGAGGATGGGGGTGATGGTGCAGGGCAGCAGCAGTAACGACACGGAGTCAGTGATGCAGTTCAGGGCCTTTACTCACAGTTCTTATTATCCAGACCACGTCTGCAGGTAACGGCTGCCCACGTCGTACTGTGCTCACCAGGTGAGGGGCTCAGACAACTCCCAGATAACTTTGGAGCGCTTCACAGGACCCCCTTTGTGTGTCCTTTGTCTGGCCTTTCTTACCAACACTTCTGTCCGGCTGCCTCGGGCCTCCTCTTGGTAAACTTGGCGCCAGTTTCCCTGACCCTATGTGGTGCCTTCCTAGCGGGTGGAGCAAGGGGCTGCGCCACATAAAATGTCAGAGCCTCCGGTTTCTAGCTGAGGGTCGTTTCCTGCCTCCACTAGTTTCGGGGACCGGTCTCCCCCTTTGGCCTGACCCCTCCACGCAGGAGGATTCGGGCGTGCGGTGGCGACTCGCCCGTCCGCACCCCTGGGATCCCTTCATTCCTCGTTCCTGGAGCCTTCTCCGCTCCTCTTCCTTCCTTCTCCCTCTTGCAGGCCTGGGCCTCTGTTACTAGGCCCGCCTCCGGAGCAGAGCTCATGCAGAGCCCCTGCTCCCTGCCACTTCTGCTCAGACTTCTCTGCACTGAACTAAGATGGTGCCCACCTTTTATACTCCCTTCTCAATGCACCCAGGAACTGCTTCCTCCCTGCTCCTGCACTGCAGGGTTCCCCTTCCTCAGTGTTCCCTCCCCCCACTCCAGCCAGGGACAGGGACTGTCGTGCCCATCTCAGGGGCATATTGGTCGCCCTGCCCCACGGCAATGTGGTGTAATGCATGCAGGTGTCGGGTCCTGATCCACACTCCATCCTTATCTGAGAGTGAGATATCACACCTCTGGGTGAGGTGCAATACTACTGTAGCAACCGAGCCCTCGGTGCTACAGTTCCATTTATGTTCAGCCTAGGTGACGTATTGTGATACAGGGCCGTGATTTTGGCTATAAAAGGGTCCCCTAGACCCCTACCCCAAGCTTTTTAAGAGAATCATATATGGCGTGCCAGGAGACTCTATGGAATGCTTTCTCAGCATCCAACGAGAGTATCTACTTACAAATTTTTAACTGCATCTAGCCCACGAAATACTTTGTGCCTAGTAGCAGTGTCTGCTAGTCAGCGGATTATCCCGGCTGTTAAGCAAGCTACACCACCTGTAGTTTGGACACTTAATTTTTTCAAAGGAAATGCTTCGGGACCACGGGATACTTAGTGAAGAGCATCAGGAGGCACCCCAAGGCATAGGGGCTGGGACTGGCACTAGGATGCCTTGCGGTGGACAGCCGAGCTCGATCCTTATAAAAGCTTTTTAACTGCAGCAGCTTTAGTGGACGCTACTGGAGCTGGAATTACGCGGCTGCTGGCATGAGACTTGCCCTCCAATAGATCCTTGTAAATGGATTTAAAGTGTATTCATTCAAATTAGAGGGACAATTTAAATTAAAAAGCTTAGAGCTGCCTCCACCACAGGGGGGCTCTCTCGACCCACCAGCGGACAGGCACCAGTATTGGGAGAGGGGGGCTGGCCGTCAGGCTTCACCGCGGCTCTGGCACAAACCCGGCGACACGGAGGTGGCACGGGCAGGAGCGGACTGGCCGTCTCGGCTTCTCACTTTTTGGATTTTAGAAGGGCATGACATGCCTATATCTGTGTCTCCCCCTCCTTTTACTCCTCCACCTCTTTTCTTTTCGCATGACTATATGTACTTGTCACTTTTCCATGTGTTAGTTGTGTCTTCTGAGCAGTTTGTCAGCTTTTGGACACCTTTGAAGGTGTTTTCTATGTGTTTCTATGTGTTTTTGTTTGCCTGCCATTGGTTTTAACGGTGTTCGAAGGTGTTCGACGAACAGTTCGACGAACAGTTCGGCGAACACACGGGTGTTCGACGAACCGAACCGAACTCGAACACTACGGGGGTGGCTCAACACTACTTACGAGAGAGGCAGAGTATATCATTGCTACGAGGCTGTAGAAGGTAAAAGGAATGGGTTAACATATTTAGAGGGGTTAATTGAATAGGGAAGCAGGGGAGAGAGGGTAGGAGCTTGGATCTCTAGAAAAGCATAAGAATTGTTGCAGGCAAATATAACTGGTGGGTCCCTTACCTGTTAGTGACTTCAGCCAATATTGCAGAGATGAAAATGGGTAATTCCAGCATATTCATTCAGTTAGAACAAAATCTTCTTTTATTAGAACAGTTTAACATTTTTTAAAAATGGAGGGGAGCCTCCAAGCCTGACGTGGTCAAGTTTCTGATGCACTGCGGCGCCCTTAGTCATAGGAATGTCACAGGAATGACTATGGAGCAGATGAAGAACAAAGCCGCAGTCTATGGGGCTCCAATTAATGGATGGTGAAGAGAAAATAATAAAAAACACCTTTATTAGGTCAATAAAACGACACGTGTTTCGGCAGTGGAATACTGCCTTCTTCAGGTCATGGGGTGAAATTACAAGGATGGTATTGTGATGCCTCACCTTCTGTAAGCCCTACCCTGGGAGATGGGGGACTCGGAGCCAGGTCCTGTGATGGAGAGATGGGGTGCAGCAGTGGCCCGGACCCGCTCCATGCCCAGGGCCGTCACATTAAAAAGGATTGTATGGGCTTATCTGGGTTGAGTGACTGATCTCGACTACGCCACCTGTGGCACCTGGTGAGGGCCACCAGCGCTGCTGCAGTCCGCCGAGGCATGGTGTTATGGCAGCCGACGTTGTTACTACTCCCCACAGGTGGAGAAGGGCCTCGGGGCAGAAGCACAGGATGGAGGGGGGTAGTAGTCTAGGAGGTCGGGTGCTGTGTAGTGCGGTGTAGTGCAGAATAAAGAGTCCGGAGGCCATAGGGGTGAACTTCCAGGGTTTTACTCACGAAAGAGATGGCAGTAGGAAGGCGACTTCGTGCTCCTCGCGGAGTTCTGCGGTCACCAGAGACGAGGGGGTCCGACAACCTCCGAGTAAGTCCAGTGTTAAATCCGGACCCCACACCAGAGTGTTCCAAGACTTCAGACCGGGTCCTTTCCTGTCTATGTGTGTAGATAGGCCAGGTCTCCCTCTGAACTTCACTCAGAAAAAGGGTACGGGTGGCAGCGCCATTCCTTCCGTTACCTGGTGGGATCCTCAGGGCCTACCGGGCTTTCCCGACCAGGACGTGGAGTAGCAAGGTTGGGTGTCGGGGGCCGGTACCCCTCTTGCAGCCGGAATCCCTCTGAATAGATCAGGTTGGAGAGGACAGGTGGCGTATACCGCTCCATCTGCTTCCTCCCTGGGATCCATTTGCGGTGGAGCTACACTCTTAAGCTCCGGGCATTCTTGGTCATGGTCCTTGACCGGGTTGAGACATCCATCATCTGCAACCTGCCCCTCGACCCAAGGCCGGGGTACGAGGGCCGTGTCACCATCCTCTGCAGGCCCACACAGGGTCCACGCTCAGAGAGGAGAGATCACGATAAGGAACAGTCAAAGAACCACGAAAAGACAGACTGACCATGTACCAAGATGGCTGTGTATTAAATATGAATTATTAAGTGTCACTATAATGTGAGTCCTCCACCCTCACCCACTAAATTGGTTCCCCTATCTCTTGGTTCCCCAGTCTCCCGTATGCCAGTAGGGGCAGCACTTGGTGCCTTGTAGCCCCCTCTGGTGGGAGAAGTGTGGTGTTGGATGTGGAGGTGGGGTCCTGACCATCACACTGTTCTTACCTCAGAGGAGGAACACTACACTCCATTAAAGAAGTGCAGCATCCCTGTGGTGGTCAAACCCTCAGGGGCGCCACAGTATTATATAGCCAACCCACATCTGTTGGTGGGTAACAATCAGGCACTGATAATTTTAACCCTATATGGTAAAAAACAGATTAAGATCAGATAAAACAACAAAACAATGGATAACAGGTGAATGGCACACTCATAAATGGCAAAAACTAGTGTACCACATTATCCAATGTTAAATTTAATCCCTCAGGAGAAAGAGTCCCCAATTTATATATCCAGTAACTCTCCCTATTTATCAAACAACAAATTCAATCTATCATTGACAGTGTCCCCAATCTGATCAATAATGATCAGTTATAAAAATTTTGGATCTTTATGATGTTCAATTGAAAAATGTTTAGAAACACTGTGGAAATCAAAACCATTACGAATATTTTGCCTATGCTTGTTCAGCCTGGCATGCATGGTCTGTATAGTGAGGCCTACATATTGCAAGCCGCACGTACATTGAAGCAAATGGACAACATAAGATGACTAACAGTTTACACTACACCTAATAGGGAAGCTCATCCCAGTAGCACGGGAAACAAAGGACTTAGTACCATTCACCAGAGTCGAACAACAGAGGCGTTTAGATGTATTGCAACGATAACAACCAACCCTGGAGAGGGTCAATCCGTTATGCTGTTTGGACAAAATGGAGGTGTTACTGGGAGCAATGTAACTACGTAAATAATGACTACATCTGTAAATAACTCTGGGTTGTTTGGGTAGCTGATCAGAAAGGATAAGATCATTGAACAAAATGAACCAGTATTTTTTTACCAATTTTTGTAAGGCCACATGGCACTGACCAAAAGTGATTATAAAATTACAGCTAGCCGGATTAGATGTACTAGAGTTGCGGACAAAGGTGGAGGGGGATTCCATTTGGTTTAGACAAACATCCTGAGTCAGGGATCTAGTTCTACTAAAGGCATCATTCAATAGTTTTTTAGGATAACCCTTCGATGCAAATTGCTTATTAAGGATTTTAGATTCAGTGATAAAATCATGATCCAAAGTACAATTCTTCCTGAACCTCCAATATTGCCCATATGTAATGTTAGTGATCCAACTGGGAAGGTGACCACTGTCAAAATGTAAACAACTATTATAGGCTTGGGTCACAAGGTTGACTGCTGGCCAATGGAGCTGGCTGGCAGGAGGACATGTCAGCAGGTCAGAACCAGGAGGGCAGTAATGTAAAAAATCAGGAGACGCAAGAGAAGTCAGTAAACGGGCCAAGGTCAGAACAGGCAATCAATAGACAAGACTGGTGCTGGGAAGCAGCAAAGCACAGGAAGAGCAAACTATCACTGGAAGCTACCAGCAGTAAACTAGAAGCTATAGTAGGTGCTCTCCAATTGGCCAAAGCAAGGAGCTGATTACTCCAGCTGGACAGAATACACCCATACTGCCAGACTGGATGGCAATACAGGTCCAAGCCACCCTAATTTTAGTGGCTGGTCAGAGCCTGCACCGCCCATAGTTTGCTATCCCAACATCTTCTCCATCATCAGTGGCACCTGAACAATGAATATGGCAGCACCTAGTGCAAAAAGAAGTTGCAAAAGCAGGTCCCAGAGGAGATGTAATACAGATGAGTTCATGGTTGACTCAAGTGGCTTCAAACCAAGTTCAAATCATAACCCCTATTCACCTGTGTAAATTACTAAAAATAAGGGAAAAAAATGTAAGTGTGTTGAAATGGGGAACAAAATGCAATCATACATTATTTTGGGGGTTTTATTTTTATTTAGCTTTATTTTTAGTTTGGGTACTTGAACCTGCGATCATTTAATCGCTTAAACTATATACTGCAATACTATGTTATTAAAGTATATAGTGAAATCGCTGTTCTTCTATGATGCTCAGCGTATGGCAAAGCTACACAAAAAGAACAAGATGGCAACGTCAACAGGTGCCCGGCTGCCATGACAACACATCTGTTCCCCGCGAACACGCCGCCAATGGGAGCCAGCGCAAATGCACATTAGCAAATGTGAAATTTAAATCTGGTGTCAGTGACATGTAACATGTAACAAGTAACAGTAATTGGAGCAAGCCCAGGTCATTCCAGAGCCTGCCCCATATACTTGCAGTGATCATATGATGGAATTTTACGTTATCTAACTTCAAAGAGGTTAAAATGCTAATTGAAGCCTTTTAACATGTCCTAATAACATTCTTGGACAGGTATAATTCAGTGTAGCAAGATGACATTTTAATTTACTGCAATGATTACATCCCTAGACAAAACAAGTGTAATTTGCTAATTAACCCTTTTAACAACTTGTTTTTTGTATAATGAGCTGTAGTTTGGAATGATACCATTCATTTTACATTTTACCATACACCATAAAGATAAATAGGGGGAAAAAGTGAGTTGAAATGGTGAAAAACATGCACTTTTCATTGTTTCTAGTTTTTATGACATAGTTTTTGTATGAGAAAATGACCTGGAAACCTGATTCTCTAGGTCAGTACGATTACATTGATTCAGTACTTGCATGGATTTTTTTCTAATTCAGTGGTGAAAATGAATTTAGCAGTTTGTAAATTAACCCCTTTACTTTAGTGATGGACATAGCATGTCATGAGCGAGTATCAGTTCCCATGTCATGACGTGCATGTCCATCATGCATTAAAACTGTCACTGTGTGTAACCACACATTTCTTCACCTGCTGTTGATTTGTTTATTCTCCCTCCCACAGATCGAGTAGGGCTTGGCTCACATTTATCCTACGCTCTATGCTGAGTGCTTCCACCAGGGTTTCCATGTAAATTTCTATATGCTTCCAACAGGTGGGGCTATAGAGTTCAAGTCCTCTTCCTCTCTGAAGAGGCAATTTGCATATTAAATTCCCAAGAGGAGCATTGCATGGCAAATAAGCCTCCTTACCTTGGCCTGCCAAAGCCGGTATGTCCCTCTCCACAAGGAGAAACATTACCACTTAGACCTCCAAACAAGAAAAAACAATGAATAAATAATTTGTAGCATACCAAAGAATTGAACAGCAGGGTGCTGGGGGTCCCAGAGAAGTGGCACGTCCACCCCAAGGCGCGTTTCGGCACAGCCTTCTTCATAATTATTTATTTCTCCAAAGATCAGTGCTATACCATAGACTGTTTCAATTGTATGTAATTGACTTATCATATTTCCCTAGTGGACATCTCTGATACACATTATGTTGTATCTGTTTGTCAGAGATCACGTGGGGTATATCTACCATTGTGTCAAAGTACAATATACAGATATTTAGCATTACTGGGGTCCTACAGTGGTGAGCGCTGTCTATTTCCATGTGTGTATGTGTCCCTACCATTATGTCCCACTTACCTGTACACTAATTTTAATCTATTTGGTTAATAAAGATTCTTTTTTTCACATAGCTTATGTAGTTGGGTCTTTCGATTGTTGTTTTTTCTTGTTTGGGTATGTATTATTCGCAATTATACCCCTCTTGATTCACTATCCACAGGTGCTGCTAGCTATTTGCAATTATATTGTATACATCATGTGTTGGCACCAGTTGAAGATTCTGATTATTGCTCTTAGACCTCATGTGAATTTCTGGAATACGTGATTCAGATGGAACCCCCGATCAGAGATGCCCTATAATGATGCAAATGGAGACACTTTGGACGTTGTCTTGCCTATTGTCCATCAGTGTCCATCTTTTACATAAAAGACGTACATAAAAATGCGATTGGCCAAAGTTTTGTGCACCTCTGAAAAGCCGAATACCACCAAACAGAAGCCAGACGGAGTCCAGAGTAACTCTGATGCCTCATTATACTGAATGAATTCCTCAGAGGTTTCATCTGATTCATGTATATTGTAGCTTTAGATGAAAACCCCAATGTAAGTGCTCAGCATAGAGCACAAGATAAATGAGAACTGATCCAAAATGTACTGTACCCCAAAATGCCCCAATAAAAACATCTACTCAACCTACAGAAAAACAAATCCCACAGAGGTTTGTCAGTTAACAGAAATATAGGGTGGGTCAACATTACGCAAAGGCTCTGGGAAAGAGACGTAGCTCCCACCAAAAGACATACAGTGAAATCTGCACTCCTAAATCCAAATGCTCCCTTCTCCTGAGCCCCACAGTATGTTTAAACCGCAGTTAGTGTCCACATCTTTGGCATTACTGTGGCAATGAGAGCCCATTTAATTTATGGGGTGCATGATTCCACAAGCACAATCTGGGCACAGTGTACAGGCACTACAACGTACTGAGCACTATAATGAATGTGCACTACACTGTACTGAGCACCTAAATGGCATATTTGCATTTTTACTTCGCAACATCCATTGCTGCTGGTTTATGGAAAACACCCATGGTCAAAATCAAAATCATCTCTACACCTGTAGATAATTTCGCAGAGGGGTATAATTTCTAAATTGGGGTTAATTAAGGGAGAGTTTTGCTCCTCTGGGACTTGGGGGCTCTGAATATGGATTCTGCAAACTATTCTACAAAAAATTGTTCTCTAAAAGTCAGATAGCGCTCCTTTTCTCCTGCGTTTCGCCATGTGGTCAAACAGTACTGTAACGGGTCCGGGAGGCGGAACCTCTGAGCTACTATACAAGGGGGCGGCCCTTGTAAGGGAGCGGGTGGCAGTCTCTGGATGAACGGACAGGGAGATACGGCAAGTGATCAGGGCAGTCTCTGGGTGAACGGACAGGGAGATACGGCAAGTGATCAGGGCAGTCTCTGGGTAAGGGGTAGGTACGACCTGTGATGGCAGAGCCTCCGGGTAGGCTAGCAGGCAGATGGTAGATGGGTGCTCCCAGGTGAGCAAGCGAGAGTCTCTGGAATAGCAGGTGGTCACGGCACGTGACGGCGGAGCCTCCGGGCTGGCAGGCAGGCAGGTAACGGAGAAGCGCTCCCAGGTGAGCGGGCAAGAGTCTCTGGAATAGCTGGTGGTCACAGCACGTGACAACGGAGCCTCCGGGCTGGCAAGCAGGCAGGTAACGGAGAAGCGCTCCCAGGTGAGCGGGCAAGCTGGTCCATAGACAGACTGACCGGAGTAGTAAGGCAGACCGTCGGACCTCAGGCAAGCAGGCAGGTAGCTGATATGCGCTCCCAGGTGAGCGGGCAGGCTGGTCCTTAGACAGACTGACAGGAGTAGTAAGGCAGACCGTCGGACCTCAGACTGGCAGACAGGTAACAAGTATTCAGGCAGGAATCAGGCAGGTAACTGGCAGGAATCAGGCAGGTAACTGGCAGGTAACTGGCAGGTAACTGGCAGGTAACTGGCAACGGGACCTGAGGGCTGAAGCACAGGTGAGACACAGGTGCAAACAACATTGCTCGGGCACCTCCATTTTGGAGGAGGTGCCTTTTATATGATGAAGTCCTCCGGCCATTGGCCGGGGACTCTTTAGGGCGGCGCGCGCGGCCCCTTTAAGAGGAGGGGAGCGCGCGCGCGCGCGCCCTAAGCACAGGGGCCGGGAAGGAGCGCGCGCCGAGAGCAGAGCAGGAGGAGGACGCCGGGACGGAGCGCGCGCTGACAGCAGAGCGGGGAGAGGACGCCGGGCACGGAGCAGAGCGGTGAGGGGAGCAGCGTCCCTGCCTAGCAGAGGGCAGGGACGCCAGCGCTACAGTACCCCCCCCTTTAGGCCCCCCCTTTTTTAGGCCAGACAGAAATTTAGCTAGGATGAGAGGGGCATGGATGTTCTCCCGGGGCTCCCACGTTCTCTCCTCAGGACCAAACCCCCTCCAATCTACCAGAAAAAAGGTCTTTCCTCTTACCCTTTTGCTGGCAAGAATGTTCTCTACCTCAAACTTGTCCTCAGCAGAAACCAGAGCAGGAGGCGTACCTGTAGACTTAGAAAAAGAGTTAAGTACCACAGGTTTGAGGAGAGATACATGGAAGGAGTTAGGGATCCGTAAGTTGGCCGGGAGTTTCAATTTATAGGCTACCGGGTTGATCTGACCGATGACCACCAGTGGGCCGATGAACCGAGACCCTAACTTATAGGAAGGGATCTTGAGTCGGACATATTTGGACGAGAGCCAGACTTTATCCCCAGGACGGAATTGAGGAGGGTCCATCGCTAAATGCTGCCAGGGGGCAGCAGGTACTGGCAGAGGAAGAAGGCGGCCGGCCGACAGGTGTCTCGGAACTTTGTTGCGGGCGCAGGATACACAGGCAGAAACAAAGTCCATAACATCCTTGTGCAGGTTAGGCCACCAGTAGTGTCGGGTAATAAGCTGGAGGGTCTTTTTCCGACCGGCGTGGTCAGCTAGTTTAGACGAATGACCCCAGTGTAGGATTCTCTCCCGATCAGGTACCGATACGAACGTCTTACCAGGAGGGAGACAATTTAGACTCACGGGAGCCACCTGCATTACTCTGGCGGGATCGATGGGGCAGTCATATGGTCTATGAGGTGGTGATGTCTCTGCCTCCTCCTTAACAAAGACATCAGCACTAGACCAATAAGGAATCGGAAGTCCAGGTAGATTAGCTGGGATAGGAGAGGGACGGACGGAATGGACGGGAACCAGGCAGGTTTTATGACAGGCCTGTCCCCAGTGAAGGACTTCTCCGGTTTGCCAGTCAAGCACGGGTGCATGTCTCTGGAGCCAAGGCAGACCTAGCAAGAGGGCGTGAGGGAGACCAGGCAGAACGTGAAAGGAGATACTCTCTGAATGCAGCATTCCTACCTGCAGAGTAATGGATTCGGTGATGAATTGGATGGGGCGAGGTAAGAGGCCCCCATCCACGGCAACAACAGACAAGGGTACAGCCAGAGGTTTGGTGGGGATGCGGAATTTCTCCACCAGGGACTGTGAAATAAGATTTCCGGCTGCTCCAGAGTCAAGTTGGGCTAGTTCGGAATAACGATTCTCCCCGCAGATGATTGAGACTGACAACAGCAGGGATGGAGAGGATTTATTTTTGTCTAGATCGACCCCTCTGAGTGAACCTAGATACAGGCGTTCTCCCGACCTCTCCGGGCAGGCACGGATCAGATGCTCCTTACTGCCACAGTAGAAGCAGCTCCCCTCGGCACGGCGGAAATCCTGACGGGATTTGACCATCTTGGTCTGGTCGACCTGCATAGGCTCAGGAGAGTGTACCTGTGGAGAAACGGAAGGAATGATGGGTTCCTGGAAAGTAGGAGCTAGACGTGGAATCCTTCTCTCACGGGTGACCTCTTTGGCACGCTCCTGGAACCGTAGGTCAATCCGGGTGGCAAGGGTTATTAGATCATCGAGAGTGGTAGGAATGTCCCGACCAGCAAGTTCATCTTTAATACGGCCGGACAGACCCTCCCAGAAGACGGATACCAGGGCTTCGTTATCCCAGGCCAGCTCCGAGGCAAGGGTACGGAACCGTATGGCATATTGGCCCACGGTGAGGCTTCCCTGACGGAGGCGAAGCAGAGAAGATGCGGATGAGGTCCTCCGTCCGGGTTCGTTGAAGGCTTTCCGGAAAGCCATGAGAAAGGCAGGCAAGTCGGACACCAGGGGATCTCCTCTCTCCCATAGAGGATTTAGCCAGGCCAGGGCCTCCCCGGTGAGATGGGACATGATAAAGGCAATTTTGGCTCGGTCGGAGTTAAACTGGTGGGATAATAGTTCAAAATGCAGGGTGCACTGATTTATGAAGCCCCGAGCCAGGACGGAGTCGCCTCCGAAGCGAGGAGGTGCAGAGAGCCGGGGTCCGGAAAAGGATACCATGGTACTGGCGGAGGTTGTTGGTGGATCAGACAGAGTGTTCAGGCGAGTATTAACATTCCGCAGGTGACCCAGGATGGTCTCCTGTTGGGACCTCTGACGGGACAGTTCAAGACAGAGGTCCGAGAGCGAGGGAGCTTGGGTGCCACCGGGTTCCATGGCCCGAGCAAACTGTAACGGGTCCGGGAGGCGGAACCTCTGAGCTACTATACAAGGGGGCGGCCCTTGTAAGGGAGCGGGTGGCAGTCTCTGGATGAACGGACAGGGAGATACGGCAAGTGATCAGGGCAGTCTCTGGGTGAACGGACAGGGAGATACGGCAAGTGATCAGGGCAGTCTCTGGGTAAGGGGTAGGTACGACCTGTGATGGCAGAGCCTCCGGGTAGGCTAGCAGGCAGATGGTAGATGGGTGCTCCCAGGTGAGCAAGCGAGAGTCTCTGGAATAGCAGGTGGTCACGGCACGTGACGGCGGAGCCTCCGGGCTGGCAGGCAGGCAGGTAACGGAGAAGCGCTCCCAGGTGAGCGGGCAAGAGTCTCTGGAATAGCTGGTGGTCACAGCACGTGACAACGGAGCCTCCGGGCTGGCAAGCAGGCAGGTAACGGAGAAGCGCTCCCAGGTGAGCGGGCAAGCTGGTCCATAGACAGACTGACCGGAGTAGTAAGGCAGACCGTCGGACCTCAGGCAAGCAGGCAGGTAGCTGATATGCGCTCCCAGGTGAGCGGGCAGGCTGGTCCTTAGACAGACTGACAGGAGTAGTAAGGCAGACCGTCGGACCTCAGACTGGCAGACAGGTAACAAGTATTCAGGCAGGAATCAGGCAGGTAACTGGCAGGAATCAGGCAGGTAACTGGCAGGTAACTGGCAGGTAACTGGCAGGTAACTGGCAACGGGACCTGAGGGCTGAAGCACAGGTGAGACACAGGTGCAAACAACATTGCTCGGGCACCTCCATTTTGGAGGAGGTGCCTTTTATATGATGAAGTCCTCCGGCCATTGGCCGGGGACTCTTTAGGGCGGCGCGCGCGGCCCCTTTAAGAGGAGGGGAGCGCGCGCGCGCGCGCCCTAAGCACAGGGGCCGGGAAGGAGCGCGCGCCGAGAGCAGAGCAGGAGGAGGACGCCGGGACGGAGCGCGCGCTGACAGCAGAGCGGGGAGAGGACGCCGGGCACGGAGCAGAGCGGTGAGGGGAGCAGCGTCCCTGCCTAGCAGAGGGCAGGGACGCCAGCGCTACAAGTACTATACAGCCACATATGGTGTATTGCCCCATTCACGAGAAATTGTGTGACAAATTATGTGGTCATTTTTACCTATTTACCCTTGTGAAAATGTAAAATCTGGGGCTAAAACAACTTTATAGTTGTAAAAAAATGTTTTCTCCTCACTGCTTAATGGTATAACATTTTGTGAAACATATGTGGTTTCAATATGATCACTGCAACCCTAGATGTTTTATTAAGAGGTATAGTTTATAAAATGGAGTCACATATGGGCGGTACTGCTGTTTTGACACCTCAGAGGCTCTGCCCATGTCACATGGCATGTTCAAACTATTCCAGGCAAATCTGCACTCCAATATGGCGGTCCTTTCCTTCTGAACTTTGCACTGTGCCTAAAAAGTAGTTTTTAACCACATATGGGGTATTGGTTTACTCAGAAGATATTGCACAACAAATTTTAGGGTCCATTTTCTCCTGTTACCTTTGTGAAAATAGAACAACATTTTTTAATTTTTACGGTAAAATGTTTTAAAATTTTGCAAAGCATCGGTGAGTCCAAAATGCTCACCATGCCTCTAGATAAATTCCTTGAGGAGTGTAGTTTGAAAAATGGGGTCACTTGTGGGGGATGTCCACTGTTTAGAAACATCAGTGGCTCTGCAAACTAGACATGATGTCTGCTTTCTCATCCAGACAATTTTGCACTCCAAAAGTCAAATAATGCTCCTTCCCTTCCAAGCCCTGCCGTGCACCCAAACAGTAGTTTTCCACCACATATGGGGTATCGACGTACTCAGAACAAATTGCACAGAAAATTCCCTGTTACCCTTGTGAAAATGAAAAATTTGGGGCTTAAGGAACATTTCTGCGGGAAAAATGTATTTTTTCATTCTCACGGCTCAACTCTATAAAATTTTGTGAAGCACCTGTGGGTTCAAGGTACTCAATACACCTCTAGATAAGTTCATTGAGGGGTGTAGTTCCCAAAATTGGGTCACTTGTGGGGGATTTCCACTGTTTAGGCACATCATCGGCTCTGCAAACGCGACATGGCTTTCGCTATCTATTCCAGCCAATTTGCACTCCAAAAGTCAAATTGAAAAACAAAAAGAGGAGTCCTCCAGCGATGTAAAGAATTTCACTTAAGTATTCCGTAGTGTTGAGCAAGCATGCTCGACACTGCTCGGTACTTGCCCGAGCATCTCACTACTCGGGATGTTCGGCGACCACCGAGCATTTTCGTGTTACTCGGGCGGGAGCTCGGGTCTACGCCCTGCATGTTTGGCGCTCTTTACAGAGCCAATGAACATGCAGGGATTTCCAGCCAGTCACTGTAATGCTGCAGCCATGTTGGTTGTGAGCATTACAGTGATTGGCTGGCCACACAGTCACCTCGAGTATTTAAAACCGGGTGCCGCCATTTTGGACACAGTCCCTCTGGATCAGACAGTGTAGGCAGAGTGCTGCTGAGCTTTGGAGAGATTTATACTGCGAAATAGGTAGTGTAGGGTCTCTAAAGCCTGCAAAATCAAACAAACATTCCTTCTGAGGACTAATATCCATCCCAGATATCAGGCCGTCAGGCAGGCAGGCTGTGTAGGAGACGCAGTGGTTATACCAATAAACACTGCATTACAGTCCTGTGTGCTGCTTCTCAAATTGCTAGACTTAGCCCCAGGTCTCAGGGGCCAGGAAAAATCCTTTTTTTTTCATCTAAATCCTCTTTTTTTTTTTTTCCTCAGTCAGACTGTACAAATACCCATCTTATTAACCTTTTGGTATCCCCCCCCAAAAAAAAAAATTGAGTGTGTCTGTGAGTGTTCAGACACAAATATATCTGTTGAAAAGAGTCTGGTTTCATCTAGATAACTAGAACTGTGGTTTTGCAGTTTTACAGTTCAAATCTCTGTATTATCCACCTTTTTGCCTTTTTTACATAAAAAAAACAGGTTGAGTGTCTCGCTGACTGTTCAGACACAAATATATCTGTTTAAAATATTCTGGTGTAGGCCAGAGAACTAGAACTGTGGTTTTCCTCTTCCACAATTCAAATCTGGGTGTAATCCATCTTTTTGCCTTTTTTACATAAAAAAAAAACAGTTTGAGTGTCTCGCTGACTGTTCAGACACAAATATATCTGTTTAAAAGATTCTGGTGTAGGCCAGAGAACTAGAACTGTGGTTTTCCACTTCCATGGTTCTAATCTCCTTTTTATTACCCTTTTGCCATTGATAGTGCGAGTGTAAGCTATTTTACTTCATTTACAATGGGCAAGGCGCGTGGCAAGGGACGTGGAACTGGATTTTCTGGTGATGGTGCTTGCAGAGGACGGGGCCGTGGCCAAGGTGAAAATGTGCCACAACCAACAGCCACGGTCTTGTCGCTCCCAGTTCTTCACCGAATTACTAGGGAAGCACACAACAGCACCACTATTGCGAACTGATCAGTGTGAACAGGTTATTAATTGGATAGCAGATAATACTTCCAGTCACCTGGGCACCACCACCTCCGGTCTGTATTCCACGCGGTTAAGCCTTTGTAGCCGTGAGTCTCGACCTCATTCTCCTCCTCACCCTGATGCTCCTTCCTCCCACCATGCCGAGTGTCATCAGACAGTAGTGTTGAGCCACCCCCGTAGTGTTCGAGTTCGGTTCGGTTCGTCGAACTGTTCGTCGAACACCTTCGAACACCGTTAAAACCAATGGCAGGCAAACAAAAACACATAGAAACACATAGAAAACACCTTCAAAGGTGTCCAAAAGCTGACAAACTGCTCAGAAGACACAACTAACACATGGAAAAGTGACAAGTACATATAGTCATGCGAAAAGAAAAGAGGTGGAGGAGTAAAAGGAGGGGTAGACACAGATATAGGCATGTCATGCCCTTCTAAAATCCAAAAAGTGAGAAGCCGACACGGCCAGTCCGTTCCTGCCTGTGCCACCTCTGTGTCGCCGGGTTTGTGCCAGAGCCGCGGTGGACCCTGACGGCCAGCCCCCCTATCCCAATACTGGTGCCTGTCCGCCGGTGGGTCGAGGCCCCCCACGGTGGGGGGGAGTAACATCTGCAGAAGAAAGACCATCTTCCAGCCAAACTAAGATGTCGACTTCTTTTCGTGGACAATGTGATACGATCCCATTCTTACGGACACGCCCATCGCTACAAATTCTAGATGAGGCACAAAAACAGCAGGTGCTTCAACGGATATCAAGTGCTCCTTCAAGTGGGCTCTCCATCACCTTAATTTCAACATCACAAATACTCCAGTCCTCAGAGGTGTCACCCCAATCGCACTTGCTTCCTCCCAGCTCCCAAGTCTCCAGCTGCCCGTCTGAGTATGGGGTAACACAGATGGCTGAGTCTGCCCAGCTGTTTACTCATACTATAGCCTGGGAAACGGAGGTCTGCTCCAGAGCTTCTGTTAATCCAGATGAGGAAATGATCTGATCCGATGCCCAGAATCTTTATAAGTTGGATCCAGGACCAAATGAAGAAGGTTCTGAGCATAATGTAGACCCTTGTTCCCAAACTGTAACTCCTGTTGGTGGAGACAATGATGAAGACGATGATGAGACTCAAATACCTGATTGGAGCGACAACTTGACTTTTCGGTCAGGGCAGGAAGAGGTTGGCTCTGAGGGCGACGGGTGTGATAACACACAGGGTGATGATGACGAGGTTGGAGATCCCACTTACTGTGAACCCACAGTCAGACAGTCGATGAGGTCAGCAGAGGAGGTGGAGGAGGATGTGACTAGCCCTGGGGATGGGGATGACTCGGTACCCGGGCATTTGCCTGGCCTTGGGGATGTCGCGGTGATCGGCTCCCTGGCCCGTACCCTGGGGTCTCTCTTTAAAAGGGTGGATAATTGTTAATTTTATAAGAGTTCATGACGCCACCTGTGGTATCTGGTGACAAGCACCAGCGCTGCAGCAGTCCACTGAGGCCGGTGATAAGGCAGCTCGATGGTATAGCTCCCCACAGGTGGAGCTAGGTCTCAGGGCAGCGTATGCAGGGGGAATGCAGGACAGGCGAGACCCAGCTGGGTCAGAGCAAGAACGGGAACGGACACGGTAGTCACTTCAGTACCTTTTACTGGTGGAAATTCAGGCACATCCCAGAGCACTGTAGGGTGAAGGGTGCATATCAGGATCCTCCCCAATGAGCGGGTGTAGGGCCTCCTGTTTCTTGCCTCTGCGTAGTAAGTTTCTGACCTGCCTGGAGCTAGGCCTAACTTTGCCTCTGTCCTGCGCTGGCTGACCTTGTGGTAGGGCCTTCTCTTGGAGTTCACGCTCCCAGTATGCGGGGCCTAAGCGTCTCCTGGCTCTGTTACATATCAGCACCTTAGCGATCCTGGGACTTGTAGTTCTCCAGGGATTCCGGTTATGCCTTACTGGGTCATAGAGATACCGGTAAGCTCGGATCCTGTGTCCGGTAAATGCTTCGGGGTGAGCTGGTTAAGCTCCTCTGCCCCTTATGTACTAACTCGCCACTCGCCTTCGGCCTACTCGGGCCCTCACTAGGCTATACACACTAACGGCAGCTTGCCGCGCTTCACTGATCTTACGGCACCGGCACACCTTAAGCTCTATCTGGGCTCCCTGAATCTAGCAAGCAGGAGCCTCGTGCTCCACTGCTGAACTATTAACTGCGTTCTCTAGACTAGACTGAGCTCCACTGCAGACTGACCTCTCTTAGGCTTCTCTACTGCAGGAACTCTTCAGAGGAACTGAACTGCCTAGCTCCACCTTCCCTATTTATATCCCTAACGGGCTCCCTCTGCTGGTCTGAGGTGGAAGGTGGAGATGTGTGAATGTTTATGGGGGCCTCTTGTGGAGGATTCCATCAATGCACTCTTGTAGGATCTGTGATACCAAGCGCAGCGGGGCATCACAGATGCTATTGACAACAAGGTTAGGTTGCGCCTTCCGGAACAGAGACGGAGTACTGGAAGCACGTCAACAACTGCATCCTCAACCACAACTCTGCCTCTGACCACAAGTCGTAGTGGCTCTTCAGGTCACATGGGCTCTAAGCCTTGCATAGCCTGGGCATTTATTCAGATCGATAAGGATGACCCAACTCGTGTTATCTGTAATATTTGTCAGCAAAAGCTAAGTAGAGGCCAAAAAATACATAGTTTGAGTACTTCATGCATGTACCGTCACATGGATATGAAGCATAAGTTGCAGTGGGAAGCTCACTGTGCTACAATGCGGCCTAGCCGGCTGGGCCAACCACCGTCTGCCCCATCTTGTGCATCCGCAGCCTCTTCATCCTCTGTGACTGGGGGGACAGCAGTCACACATGTTTTTGGACGCAGACCTGCCACCTCTTTACCCGCAACAGCCAGTGTGATTGGCAGGTCGTCAGTTCATTGGGAAGTGGAAACACCTGCTAGTGTTGAGCGCTCTCCGACATCGAGAGCACCACCTTTGGATCAAGGCAACCTAACATGTCCGCCTGCATCTTCCTCACAGACCGGCAATTGGCGGGTACACCCCACTCAACACCGTCTAAGCGCAACAGCCAGCCCTCGGTCCCTCAGATGTGGAAAAGTAAAAGACCATTTCCTCCTAGCCATGAGAAAGCTAAGAGGTTGAATTTCACCATCTGCAAGC
Organism: Phyllobates terribilis; assembly: GCF_046119375.1. NCBI lineage: Eukaryota > Metazoa > Chordata > Amphibia > Anura > Dendrobatidae > Phyllobates > Phyllobates terribilis. The sequence goes on along the minus strand of NW_027362763.1, from coordinate 452,394,392 downwards.
TGTTGGCTACAGAAATGCTGCCTTTCCACCTGGAGGACACAGAGGATTTTCAAGACCTTATGTCCGTCACAGTGCCCCAGTACCAGATGCCCAGTCGGCACTACTTCTCAAAGAAAGGTGTGCCTGCGCTCCACTAGCATGTCGCACACAACATCACCGCTTCTTTGAGAAACTCTGTGTGTGACAGGGTGCACTTCACCCCAGACACTTGGACGAGAAGGCATGGACAGGGGCGTTACATGTCGCTGACTGGGCACTGGGTAACTATGGTGACAGCAGGACAAGGGGCTGCTGTCCAAGTCTTACCGTCCCCACGAGTTGTGTGTTAATCCTCTTTATCTCGAACTTCCTCCACTGCTTCTGCCTCCTCAACTTCCTCTCGGTCCTCCACCTGCACCCAAAGCCTGTCTGGTAATGCCACCTGCTTTCTAACTGCGCAGAAGGAATCCTGCACACCTCCTTACTATGCTGGCAGCAGGGCTCAACGCATCAGTGTTTACTTTGAAATGTCTGGGAAATGTGAGTCACACAGCTGAGGAGTTTTGGTCAGCTCTGGAGACCCAGTTTCATGAAAGGTTGTCTCCACTGGACCTGCAACCAGGGAAGGCCATGTGCGACAATGCTGCAAACCTGGGTGCGGCACTTCGCCGGGGCAATGTCACACACGTGCCTTGCATGGCTGACGTGCTGAACCTGGTTGTCCAGCAATTTTTATCCCACTATCCCGGACTAGATGGCCTTCTGCAGAGTGCACGGTCGCTGTGTGCTCACTTCCGCCATTCGCATCCCGCAGTTCAACGACTTACATCTCTACAGAAGTCGTTGGGCCTGCCAGTTCACCGGCTGAAATGCGATGTGCCGACACGGTGGAATTCAACTCTGCACATGTTGCAGCGACTGTGGCAGCACCGACAAGCCCTGGTGCAATACGTTCTGACGTATAGCCTGGGCCAATGAGATCCAGAGGTGGGGCAAATCACGCTGGAGGAGTGGTCTCAGATCAGGGACCTATGCACCCTTCTGCACAGCCTTGAAATGGCGACGAAGATGTTTAGTGCTGACGATGCCATTATCAGCATGACTATTACTGTGATTTACATGCTGGAGCACATGTTAAACAGAATTCGGAGTCAGGTGGTGGGACAAGAGGAGGTGGAGGAAGTAGAGGAGGAGTCGTATGCGGAAGGGATAACATCTCCAAGGTCCAGACGGTTGGCAGCACCAAGGCGGCAGGCATGGGAGGGTGGGGGAGAGGGATTAACCAGGGCGCATGGTAGCAGCCAAACTGTTGAGGAAGGTGCAGGAGCCGAGGAAGAAGTGGAGGACGAAATGGCAATGGGCATGGAAGACTCATCAGATGAGGGAGACCTTGATCACATTTCTGTTGTGCGAGGTTGGAGGGAGAGGGCAGAGGAAGGAAGCATGATTCTTACCTCGCTACCAACACAACAAGGACTTGGTCCTTCTGGATGCGCCAGACACATGAGTGCCTTCTTGCTGCACTACCTGCAACATGACCCCCGGATTGTCAGAATTCGAAGTAATCCCGACTACTGGGTTGCCACACTCTTAGATCCCCGGTACAAAAGTATATTTGCTGAAATAATTCCTGCCATTAAAAGGTATTGACGAATGCAGGAGTATCTGTTGCAGAATCTTACATGTGCTTTTCCACAAAACACCAGTGGTGCACGTAGTGAATCTCACAGTTCTAACTTGCCAACGGTGGGACTGTCGAGTCTTCATCACTCAAACAGTAACAGTAACACAGTATCAAAACCAGGGGAGGAGTCCTGAGGTGATAATTTGCATATTCCCACTGCATTTTGGGGTAAGTGAAGAGTCTCCGCGAGCTCAAAGAACACTGGATTTTGGCTGTTGGAGCTGAAAAGAGGACAAGCTTTTTTTTTTAAGCTTTTTTCACTGTTTTCAGAACATTAACAATAAGAACATGGAAGAGTCCAGGAGCCATTTGGTGAGCTGCATATCCTGCTACATGTTCACAGACTTGCCAGTGGAAAAACCAAACTTCACATGCCAGAAATTCAAGCTTGTGTCCCTGTTGGAGGAAAAGTTGCGAAATCTAGAAGAGAGGTTAACTACCTTGAAAATCATTAAGGAAGGTGAAGAGTTCTTAGACAGAGCAGAATTATCTCTTCATGATTCAGAAAGAGAAGAAATTCGAACTGCACCTGACGAAACAGAGGAATGGAAGCATGTGACCCACAGAAGCAGGAGGATCGAGAGGCAGTCAGCACCCATACTGCTCAGGAACCAGTACCAGGCTCTCACGCAGGAGAACCATGAAGAAATACTGCAAAATAAGACTTTGCCAGCAATGAAGAACCTTGTAAGCCCTCAGAATCCTCCTGGATGGAGAAAGAAGAATGTTGTGAAGAAAAAACGGAGAGTGGTGGTCATGGGGGATTCCCTGTTAAGAGGAACAGAGGCCGCTATCTGCAGACCAGACATAACCTCAAGAGAAATGTGCTGTCTTCCAGGAGCAAAAATTAAAGATGTGTCTGACAGGATATCAAGACTCTTCAGACCTACAGATCACTACCCATTCCTGCTAATACATGTGGGGACAAATGACACCGCAAGAAAGGACCTGGAAACCATCTGCAGTGACTTTGAAGACTTAGGCAAGAAAGTGAAAGAATTGGGAGCGCAGGTGGTCTTCTCATCCATCCTCCCAGTGGATGGCCATGGAACAATGAGGTGGAATAAGATTCTACAGGTGAACAACTGGCTACGTCGATGGTGCCGTCAACAAGGATTTGGATTTCTGGATCACGGAATGAATTACCTATACGATGGACTACTTGCTAGAGATGGGGTGCACCTTACCAAGACTGGAAAACATGTATCTGGAAGTCGCCTTGCTACACTCATCAGAAGAGCTTTAAACTAGAACAATGTGGGAAGGGAAGCAAAAGGCCAGAAAAAGCCATACAGCTGACAAATACTATTGAGATCTCTGCTACTGGAAGTGGAAAGGAAGAACAAAACAATTTAAATAATAAAAATATGGGAGGAAGAGAAACCAATCACAAACTAAAATGTTTTTATACAAATGCACAAAGCATGGGCAACAAACAAGGAGAATTGGAACTACTAATGCAGGAAAAGGAATATGATGTCATTGGAATCACTGAAACTTGGTGGGACGATACACATGATTGGAATAAAAGGCTAAAAGGCTACAACTTATTTGCAAGAAACAGAATTGATAAACGAGGAGGAGGTGTCGCATTGTATGTTAGAAAAGCCTATATCTGCACAGAGATTGAAGCTTCAGAGACTGGGAGTTCTGTGGAAACTGTTTGGGTAAGAATACAAGGAGAGAACAACGGAAAGGACACCATTGTAGGCATTTACTACAGGCCACCTGGGCAAGCTGAAGATATGGATGAACTCTTTATGTATCAAATGACCAAGTTCTCCAAAAAATATGACGTAGTGGTCATGGGAGATTTCAACTATCCAGACATTTGTTGGGAATCTCTCTCAAGTAAAGCTAACAGGTCAAGCAAATTCTTATCCTCTCTTGCTGACAACTTTATCTTCCAAAAGGTAGGGGAGAAAACAAGGGGATCTGCTACTTTGTATCTAATCCTTATAAACAGGGAGGAAATGGTTGAGGAGGTAAAGGTGGCTGGGACCCTAGGAGGCAGCGATCATGCTATTATAGAATTTTGGATAACTAGAGGAGGAAGACATGTGAAGACTCAGACTTCAAGGTTAGATTTTAGAAAGGCAGATTTTAAGAGACTCAGAAAGAGAATAGGAGGGATCCAATGGCTGGATGTCCTTAAGGACAAAAATGTCCAGGAAGGATGGGAAATTTTTAAAAATGAGATTCTCAAAGCACAATCGTTAACAATCCCGAAAAGTAGGAAGAATGGGAAGCATTTAAGGAAACCAGGATGGATGAACACAGAACTTAAACACATGCTAAAAAGAAAGAAAGAAATGTTTATTAAATGGAAAGAGGGAGGCATATCTAAAGAAGATTATAATGCAGTCTGCAGATCCTGCAGGGCACGTATCAGGTTAGCTAAAGCTGACAATGAATTAAGGCTTGCAAGAGATGTCAAAAGCAATAAAAAAGGATTTTGGGGGTATGTCAAAAGTAAAAGAAAAGTCAAAGATGCTATAGGATTTTTACAGGATGAAAATGGAGAAATGGTAAGAGAGGATGTTGAGAAGGCCGAACTTTTTAATTCCTATTTTGCATCTGTTTTCTCTCAGAAAGAAAATGTAACATCAACTGATCTTCACTGTCCTTTTAAAGGAATAGAGGAATCCAAGTTATCTGTAAACAGAAAGATTGTGAGGGAATATTTAGCTAACATAAATGAGTTCAAGTCTCCAGGTCCAGATGAATTACACCCCAGAGTACTGAAGGAGATCGTAGAAGAAATTTTAGAACCACTCTCCATAATCTTTGAAAATTCTTGGAGAACAGGAGAAGTCCCAGAAGACTGGAGAAGAGCAAATGTTGTTCCTATCTTCAAAAAGGGGAAGAAGGTGGACCCAGGGAACTATAGGCCGGTGAGTCTGACTTCTATACCAGAAAAGATCTTTGAACAAATTATTAAACAACATGTATGTAAGTACATGGATAAGAATGAAGTGATTAACCAGAGTCAGCATGGGTTTGTAACTAACAAGTCATGTCAGACTAACTTAATTTCCTTCTATGACAGAATCACTGACTGGGTGGATCAGGGAAATGCTGTAGATATAGTATATCTTGACTTCAGCAAAGCATTTGACAAAGTATCTCACACCATCCTTATTGAAAAAATGACCAAGTATGCAATGGACCAGGCAACTGTTAGGTGGATTCATAACTGGCTTAGTGATCGGACTCAAAGGGTGGTTGTAAATGGCTTCACATCCAGCTGGATGAATGTCTCAAGTGGGGTACCACAGGGCTCCGTCCTGGGACCTGTATTGTTCAACATCTTTATCAATGATTTAGATGAAGGAATTGAGGGTAAACTGATTAAATTTGCTGATGACACAAAGCTAAGAGGGATAGCTAATACTAGAGAAGAGAGAGAGAGGATTCAAAAAGACCTAAATAAACTGGAGCAGTGGGCAGCAACCAACAGAATGGTTTTTAACAGGGAAAAATGCAAAGTACTACATCTGGGCAATAAAAATGAAAAAAGCATATACAGAATGGGAGGAATAGAGCTAAGCAACAGTACATGTGAAAAAGACTTAGGTATACTAATAGATCATAGACTCAACATGAGTCAACAGTGTGATGCAGCAGCAAAAAAGGCAAATACAATTCTGGGATGTATTAACAGAAGCATACAGTCTAGATCACGTGAAGTCATTATCGGTCTTTACTCCTCTTTGGTCAGACCTCATCTGGAATACTGTGTACAGTTTTGGGCACCACATTTTAAAAAAGACATAGACAAACTGGAGCAAGTTCAGAGAAGAGCGACCAGAATGGTGAATGGTCTGCAAACCATGTCCTATGAGGAACGGTTGCAGGATTTGGGAATGTTTAGCTTGCAAAAAAGAAGACTGAGAGGAGACTTAATAGCTGTCTACAAATATGTCAAGGGCTGTCACATTGTAGAAGGATCATCTTTATTCTCATTTGCACAAGGAAAGACTAGAAGCAATGGGATGAAACTAAATGGGAGGAGACACAGATTAGATATTAGAAAAAACTTTTTGACAGTTAGGGTGATTAATGAGTGGAACAGGCTGCCACGAGAGGTGGTGAGTTCCCCTTCAATGGACGTCTTCAAACAGAGGCTGGACAGACATCTGTCTGAGATGATCTAGTGAATCCTGCTTTGAGCAGGGGGTTGGACCAGATGACCCAGGAGGTCCCTTCCAACTCTACCATTCTATGATTCTATGATTCTATGATTCTATCTGCTGGTAACAGCAATTTTATGGAATCGTTTCACCACTTTTTTAGACCATCCTTTGCAAGGCCACAGGAGACAAGAAGTCTGACACATAGTCAATGCCTAGAGAGGATGGTACAGGAGAATCTCCAAGTGAACATCGAAGCCATGACTGTGTCACTGGACCCTTGCTCATTTTGGTATTCCAATCTTGAAAAATCGCCGGAGCTCGCCACTCACGCCTTGGAGATCTTGTCATGCCATGCAGCCAGCGTTCTCTCTGAACGTGTGTTCAGCGCTGCTGGTGGTGTGCTGACAGATAAGCGCACGCGGCTGTCCACTGAGAATATAGACAGACTCACGTTCATAAAGATGATCAAATCATGGATTCGCAAGGACATTTCTACCCCTGTGTCATCCTTGGGAGACTAAAAGCTTGGGGATTTGGTAAAATCACCTCACCAACCGTTTTAAGCAACAGTGGGGCAATTGATGCCACTTAACCCTAGAACGCATGACCATAAAAATCTACACTTTCACATACCTGGGGCCCTTTAGGCCCGTGTGCAAATAACATGGAATAACTCAAACTCAAATGACAAACAACTATATACATGAAGAATACCTAGAGTTTCAAAATTCTAACTAAAGCAATCTTGCAGAAAATAGAAAACAATTAACTGGGCAGGCCTGCAAGGCCACAGGTATGCGTTCTAGGGTTAAGTGGTGTCTGTGCCACAATTTTGGGAGTCCCCTTGCTGTGTCTTACGTGACGTTGGCATCGTCAATTCCAGGTGGGTTGGGTCGCACCCCCCCCTTTTAACTGTAAGAAACTACATACACTATGGCTTGGGGTAACACAGATGGTTGAGTCTGAAGAGCTGTTTACTCAGAGGTCTGCTCAAATCTTCAGTGTCTGCTAGTCAACGTAGAATTTTTAACTGCATCTAGCCTAGGCAATACTTTGGGCGTAGTAGCCCAGCTGCGAAGCAAGCTGCACCGCCTGTGTATCTAATAAGAATTTTTAAATTAATCTAGCCTAGGCAGACTGTGGGGACCCCCAACCAAACCCAGATGCTCAGCCCCCCTACCGCCCCCATTTCATGGACAACCCAATAATGTAACTCTTACAACTGGATGGGTGAGGATCGGTCACAGCTTTATTAACTCTTTATACTCATTCCATTAGAAAGGCATTTTATTTCTAAAATAATTCAGCTTGTTGCAGCATGCCCTGGGTCCCCACTCCGGCAAGTTGGCCAACAAGTGTAACTCTCCAACATGTCCTTTCTATTTCCAGGCCACGGAGGATCCAGCGTACTCGTATGCAGGACTCTGACCCCCACCCATCACTCTTAACGCTTGTTCCACTCCGTCCTGGAGTCCTGACAGGAATATGTCCAGTCCAATATCTATTAAGTGAACACCGTCGGGCCGTTTGAGGCCTGCTTTATCTCCTTCCAGTTGTCGGTGTCGTATCACTACACCGCCTCTGTCTCTTCTAAATTTTGCCATCCGAATATTTATTACCCGCCTTGTCCATTCGATGGCCGTGATGTCTCGCGCACCTTGCCATACCGCTATCGGCACAATCTCTGACCATACTATAGCTAATTTTGTGAAAAATTCTCTGAAGCGCTCAGTGTCTAGTTTCATTATTGCCATTAGTTATGCGCTCTTGTGATGACCTAGGTTGCTTCCCCCGGCCTGTATAACTAAGATGACCGGACCTCTTGCCTCTCTCCCTACCTTGATTACCTCCATTAGTACCTGTGGCCATAGCAGGCCTCTAATACCTCTCCAGTTGAAATATGTGTTATGAAACTCTAATTTCCTCCCGCCTGGGCGGACTTTCGCCCTTTTTTGTGCCCAATATATATACGAGTGGCCTATCACTCACACTGTTGGCTTAGCGTCACCTGTAAAAGAAACAAACCACGTTAGGATAACAAGTCCGGTCTTATGTATCTCGCCAAACACGTGGATCGCCATCTCCCTATCCTCTGAACTTCCGTTTCTGACAGTCCTGCTCTTGCTGCTTCCGTGGCCGCACCTATGCGGAATGAGTGTGTGCCGTAATCTTTGGGGTGGTTCCCTGCCGATGTTATGCATTTATTAAATATAGCTTGGAACAGGTATCTTGATAATGGCGTTCCATCAATGTGTGATACGAAGAAATTACTTTGTGATCTGATGGTTAGATATGTTTTTACTATTGTTACCCGACTCAGTGTACCGTTTGTGGGTTGTAGAAGTACCCAAGTACCCCTGCCCGCTGGAACCGTTTTCGATTGGTGTATGCGTACACGTATTGCATTATTGGCTATGACTACTTCCTGGTGTAATAAGCATCCACTGGTGGTAATTTTGGAATGAGGGACTAATTCGCTTATACATAGCGCCCCGAAGAAGGCGATCACAAATGCAGTAGACATTAGTGTTGCTTCAAATTGTGAGTGTCATGTTAATGGTGTTAGGGATAAGATGTGAGAAATCAGTTTTAGTGACACGGGACGGGACGTCTACATTCCTGACTTGGCTGACCCCTTTTCCACCCTTTTATGGATTGTCTGATGATGAATCTTTGTCACATCTCCCCAATTCAGTAGTTGGAAGTGAAATGCTACTCCGGTCAGACACCGCTGCGCTGACGCCCCTGATATGCCCCTCATCATTAGCTGGTGGAGAAATTCTATGGTGACTTGTGATCTGGCTTGTTCACATTTTTCAACCCGTCTGCCTGCTACTAGTCGTGTCCACTCTTCCCATGCCTTACCGTATGCTTGCCACGTTGACGGGGCAACTGACGCTCTGATTAATGGCATCAACTATTCGCCACTAGATCCCATAGGGAGGGTGGGCAACTGTTGCCCGATGGGTGGGCGTTGTGGAAGAGCTCTGTGAAAATCTGCCAATTGAATTGCTATAAAGCGTTAGCAGCAGCTTTATACCCCTCAGCATAGTGGCTAGCGCGGACCCATACATTGTGTTTTAGGCACAGGAATACTAGCCTGCGTAGTAGGCCTAGCACTGGAAGAGACGATGATGCCATCTTATTAATGCAGTGCGCTAGGCTGGTGTTTTGTGTTATGAAGCGTATATTTTTGTTAGCCAGGCGCGCGCCCCATATTTCTATTGCTACCACTATTGGGAAAAATTATTTTCAGGGCTAGATGCAGCTAAAAATTATTATTAATTTCAAAGCTGGTGGAGCTTAGTATAGATGGCCTAATACAATGAGTCCCACACACTGCTAGAAGCCCAAATATTTTTTCAGAGGTAGATGCAGATAAAAATTATTTTTAATTTGCAACCTGATGGAGGTCAGTATAGATGGACTAATAGAGAAAGTCCCACACACTGCTAGAAGGCCAAATATTTTTTCAGAGCTAGATGCAGATAGAAATTATATTCAATTTGCAACCTGATGGAGGTCAGTATAGATGGACTAATAGAACAAGTCCCACACACAGCTAGAAGCCCAAATATTTTTTCAGAGGTACTGTAGATGGAGATAAAAATTATTTTTAATTTGCAACCTGATGGAGGTCAGTATAGATGGACTAATAGAGAAAGTCCCACACACTGCTAGAAGGCCAAATATTTTTTCAGAGCTAGATGCAGATAAAAATTATATTCAATTTGCAACCTGATGGAGGTCAGTATAGATGGACTAATAGAACAAGTCCCACACACAGCTAGAAGCCCAAATATTTTTTCAGAGGTACTGTAGATGCAGATAAAAATTATTTTTAATTTGCAACCTGATGGAGGTCAGTATAGATGGACTAATACAACAAGTCCCACACACAGCTAGAAGCCCAATATTTTTTCAGAGCTAGATGCAGACAAAAAATTATTTTGAATTTGCAACCTGATGGAGGTTAGTATAGATGGACTAGTAGAGAAAGTCCCACACACTGCTAGAAGGCCCAATATTTTTTCAGAGGTAGATGCAGAAAAAAATATATTCAGTTTGCAACCTGATGGAGGTCAGTATAGATGGACTAATACAACAAGTCCCACACACAGCTAGAAGCCCAATATTTTTTCAGAGGTAGATGCAGAAAAAAATATATTCAGTTTGCAACCTGATGGAGGTCTGTATAGATGGATTAATAGAACAAGTCCCACACACAGCTAGAAGCCCAATATTTTTTCAGAGGTAGATGCAGAAAAAAATATATTCAGTTTGCAACCTGATGGAGGTCAGTATAGATGGACTAATAGAACAAGTCCCACACACAGCTAGAAGCCCAAATATTTTTTCAGAGGTACTGTAGATGCAGATAAAAATTATTTTTAATTTGCAACCTGATTGAGGTCAGTATAGATGGACTAATAGAGAAAGTCCCACACACTGCTAGAAGGCCAAATATTTTTTCAGAGCTAGATGCAGATAAAAATTATATTCAATTTGCAACCTGATGGAGGTCAGTATAGATGGACTAATAGAACAAGTCCCACACACAGCTAGAAGCCCAAATATTTTTTCAGAGGTACTGTAGATGCAGATAAAAATTATTTTTAATTTTTAACCTGATGGAGGTCAGTATAGATGGACTAATAGAGAAAGTCCCACACACTGCTAGAAGGCCAAATATTTTTTCAGAGCTAGATGCAGAAAAAAATTATATTCAGTTTGCAACCTGATGGAGGTCAGTATAGATGGACTAATAGAGAAAGTCCCACACACTGCTAGAAGGCCACATATTTTTTCAGAGGTAGATGCAGAAAAAAATATATTCAGTTTGCAACCTGATGGAGGTCTGTATAGATGGATTAATAGAACAAGTCCCACACACAGCTAGAAGCCCAATATTTTTTCAGAGGTAGAGGCAGAAAAAAATATATTCAGTTTGCAACCTGATGGAGGTCAGTATAGATGGACTAATACAACAAGTCCCACACACAGCTAGAAGCCCAATATTTTTTCAGAGGTAGATGCAGAAAAAAATATATTCAGTTTGCAACCTGATGGAGGTCTGTATAGATGGATTAATAGAACAAGTCCCACACACAGCTAGAAGCAAAATATTTTTTCAGAGGTAGATGCAGATAAAAATTATTTTTAATTTGCAACCTGATGGAGGTCAGTATAGATGGACTAATAGAGAAAGTCCCACACACTGCTAGAAGGCCAAATATTTTTTCAGAGCTAGATGCAGATAAAAATTATATTCAATTTGCAACCTGATGGAGGTCAGTATAGATGGACTAATAGAACAAGTCCCACACACAGCTAGAAGCCCAAATATTTTTTCAGAGGTACTGTAGATGCAGATAAAAATTATTTTTAATTTGCAACCTGATGGAGGTCAGTATAGATGGACTAATACAACAAGTCCCACACACAGCTAGAAGCCCAATATTTTTTCAGAGCTAGATGCAGACAAAAAATTATTTTGAATTTGCAACCTGATGGAGGTCAGTATAGATGGACTAATAGAGAAAGTCCCACACACTGCTAGAAGGCCCAATATTTTTTCAGAGGTAGATGCAGAAAAAAATATATTCAGTTTGCAACCTGATGGAGGTCAGTATAGTTGGACTAATACAATAAGTCCCACACACAGCTAGAAGCCCAATATTTTTTCAGAGGTAGATGCAGAAAAAAATATATTCAGTTTGCAACCTGATGGAGTTCTGTATAGATGGATTAATAGAACAAGTCCCACACACAGCTAGAAGCCCAATATTTTTTCAGAGGTAGATGCAGAAAAAAATATATTCAGTTTGCAACCTGATGGAGGTCAGTATAGATGGACTAATAGAACAAGTCCCACACACAGCTAGAAGCCCAAATATTTTTTCAGAGGTACTGTAGATGCAGATAAAAATTATTTTTAATTTGCAACCTGATGGAGGTCAGTATAGATGGACTAATACAACAAGTCCCACACACAGCTAGAAGCCCAATATTTTTTCAGAGCTAGATGCAGACAAAAAATTATTTTGAATTTGCAACCTGATGGAGGTCAGTATAGATGGACTAATAGAGAAAGTCCCACACACTGCTAGAAGGCCAAATATTTTTTCAGAGCTAGATGCAGAAAAAAATTATATTCAGTTTGCAACCTGATGGAGGTCAGTATGGATGGACTAATAGAGAAAGTCCCACACACTGCTAGAAGGCCACATATTTTTTCAGAGGTAGATGCAGAAAAAAATATATTCAGTTTGCAACCTGATGGAGGTCTGTATAGATGGATTAATAGAACAAGTCCCACACACAGCTAGAAGCCCAATATTTTTTCAGAGGTAGATGCAGAAAAAAATATATTAAGTTTGCAACCTGATGGAGGTCAGTATAGATGGACTAATACAACAAGTCCCACACACAGCTAGAAGCCCAATATTTTTTCAGAGGTAGATGCAGAAAAAAATATATTCAGTTTGCAACCTGATGGAGGTCTGTATAGATGGATTAATAGAACAAGTCCCACACACAGCTAGAAGCCCAAATATTTTTTCAGAGGTAGATGCAGATAAAAATTATTTTTAATTTGCAACCTGATGGAGGTCAGTATAGATGGACTAATAGAGAAAGTCCCACACACTGCTAGAAGGCCAAATATTTTTTCAGAGCTAGATGCAGATAAAAATTATATTCAATTTGCAACCTGATGGAGGTCAGTATAGATGGACTAATAGAACAAGTCCCACACACAGCTAGAAGCCCAAATATTTTTTCAGAGGTACTGTAGATGCAGATAAAAATTATTTTTAATTTGCAACCTGATGAAGGTCAGTATAGATGGACTAATACAACAAGTCCCACACACAGCTAGAAGCCCAATATTTTTTCAGAGGTAGATGCAGAAAAAAATATATTCAGTTTGCAACCTGATGGAGGTCTGTATAGATGGATTAATAGAACAAGTCCAACACACAGCTAGAAGCCCAATATTTTTTCAGAGGTAGATGCAGAAAAAAATATATTCAGTTTGCAACCTGATGGAGGTCAGTATAGATGGACTAATACAACAAGTCCCACACACAGCTAGAAGCCCAATATTTTTTCAGAGCTAGATGCAGAAAAAAATTAGATTCAATTTGCAACCTGATGGAGGTCAGTATAGATGGACTAATAGAATGATGCTATGCCCAAAAGATTTTACTTCACTAGGTGCAGTAAAAAAATTGGTATTCTATACACAGGTGGTATATCTTGCAACACAGATAGGCTACTCCACTGACTAACACACTCTGCAATAGGCCAAAAAGTATTAGCTTTGCTAGATTCAGCCAAATGCTGTGAAAAAAACTTGCACAGCACTGGCACAGACCTGCCTGGCAAAAACTGATAGGAACTGATGTAACCTAGTCCTGAAAAGGACTCCAATTACAATTAGTCTTTACCCCAACAACCTATCTATTTAAGAGCACAGACCTGCCTGATAAAAGTCATAGGAAATGCTGTAACCTAGTCCTTAAAAGGACTGCAATCACAACTATTCCCTACTCCCAAGCTATCTGTAGATTTGTGCGAAAATTGGCTTGAAATTAACAAGGTATAGTGCACACAGCAACAGCGGTGCCGTCTAACACGCAGCTGCAGCAGTGAGAAAATGGTGGCGATGGGGAAAATGGCTTGGTCTTATAGGGCAAGGACATGTGACATACACTGCCAATGACACATGCCCTTGCTTGTGTGAAAAAAAGCACTTCGCTCCGTGTGTGCGCTGCTGATAGGCTGACAGATTGCACCTCCCCACTGTAAATGCGGGAAAGAGAAAAAAAAATGGAGATCTTCATTGTTCCTGCAGAGATCCATCCCCTGCCCCTCCCCCCACCCCGCTCTACACTCAAACTGCGTATTAACATTAATTTTCATCATTACTGAGAAAAAATCCAGTTATGATTTTGGTGCACGAACAGTTATCGAACATAACCTCGAACAGCCGAATTTTTCTCAAATTGTTCATGTTCGCCGAACGGCTCGAACACCGCCCAAAACAGCTTGAATTTGAGATTGGCGAACAGTTCGAGTAGAACAACGCTCATCTCTATCAGACAGCAACTGATCCCACACTTGGACACTCTGAAGAGCTGTTCACAGGTCCATTTCCATATTTGGGCCATTCGCCTGCTCCGCTTGAAGTGGCGGAAGAGGAGATCCCATGTAGCGATGGCCAAATATTTGAACAGCCACGGCCACAGGAAGGCGACGCTGGCAATTTGTCACAAGAGGTGGACGATGTCGAGACACAATTGCCACGAAGTGAGGAGGAGGACCGTGGTGCGGAAGTGGAAGAGGAGGAGGTGGTGAATGATCTAGTAACTGACTCAACGTGGCAGGAGGACACGCAGAGCGCGGCCAGCAGCACACAGGGGGAGGGAGGCAGAGTACCCCAACAGGCAGGAAGAAGCAGTGTGGTGGCCGCAGACAGAAGGCGGGCAACAGTTCCCCGTAACACCAACATGAGGGATGTTCCAGTACAAGTGGTAGGTCTTCCAGAGTCTGGAATTTTTTTAAAGACTCTGCTGATAACCCCAAATAGGCCAATTGTACCACCTGCCATTCCAGCATCAGCAGGGGTGACAAAACTACCAGCCTGACCACCACCAGCATGATCAGGCACATGGCAGCAAAGCACCCGACTTTGTGGGGCGAACCCCAGGGTCCACGACCAGTGTCAACGGGTGTCACCACTGCTGTTGTGCGTGTAAGAGAACCCCCTGTTGTGCGTGCAAGGCAATCCCCTGTACATACTGCATGCAAAGATGCCCCCTCCTCTCAGTCTTCACTTGTTATGGCAGTTTCTCAAGAAACAGCATCAACGTCCACGTCCCACCGCAGCGTTCAGTTGTCCATATCCTTTGAACGAAAGCGCAAATTCACAGCCAACGCCCCACAGGCCACAGTCCTAAATTCGCACATTTCACGACAGCTTGCATTGGAAATGCTGCCTTTTAGGCTAGTGGAGATGGAATCCTTCCGCAACCTTATGGCGGTGGCCGTCCCTCGGTCCTTGGTCCCCAGCCGACAATATTTTGCCCGGTGTGCCTTCCCCGCACTACACAAGCACGTGTCCCAAAACATCTGCCGTGCCCTCAACAACGCAGTTACTGGGAGAGTCCACCTGACAACGGACACGTGGACAAGTGCTTGTGGCCAGGGATGGTACATGTCCCTGACGGCACACTGGGTAAACATAGTGGAAGCCGGGACCCAGTTGGACCTTGGGATGGAACACATCCTCCCCACACCGTGGATTGCGGGCCCTATGTCTGTCAGAGTTGCCCCCACAGTGTACAGCTCCTGCGCATCATCCTCCTCCTCCACCTCATATTCAGCCTCCATCTCAGATATCACCACATCAGTTACAAGCTGGAAGCACTGCAGTACTGCTTCAGCCAAGCGGCAACAGGCTGTGCTGAAACTCATAAGCTTAGGTGATAAACCTCACACTGCTTGTGAGTTGTGGACAGCTGTGAAAGAGCAGGCAGATCTGTGGCTGAAACCGCTGAACCTACATCCAGGCATGGTCGTGTGTGACAATGGCCGTAACCTGGTGGCGGCTCTGAGGCGAGGCAAGATCACACACGTACCATGCTTGGCTCATGTGCTTAACCTCGTGGTTCAGCGATTTCTTAAATCGTACCCCGAGTTGCCAGATCTGCTCATCAAAGTACGCCGCCTGTCAGCTCATTTTCGGAAGTCGGCTACAGCTTCCGCCGCCCTTGCTCTGTTGCAGCAGCATTTGCAGCTTCTGGCACACCAACTGGTGTGTGATGTCCCCACACATTGGAACTCTACACTCCATATGTTGCAAAGGATTTGTGAGCAGAAGAGAGCAGTTGTGAAGTACCAGCTGCAACAAGGCCGTCGATATTCAGCTCAGACTCCACACATAAGACCGCAGGAGTGGACCTGGATGTCTGACATATGTACCATCCTGACAAACTTTGAGGAGTCCATTAAGATGGTGAGTGGCGATGATGCCATCATTAACATCAGCATCCCACTTGTCTGTCTTTTGCAACGGTCTCTGCAGAGAATTAAAGAGGAGGCATTGCAGCCAGAGTATGATGAGAAGGATCAAGAAGCCGTAGCGGGCGATTACACACAGCCCAGCCTCATCTCATCCCAATGTGCATTGGGGGACAATGAGGGAGAGAAGGAGGAGGAGAAAGAACAGGAGCTGGTATCATGCGCTGTAGACGGTAGTACCACTACAACTGTCTTACCATCGGTTCAGCGTGGGTGGCCTGAGGACAGAGGGGAGGAGGAGGAGGAGGAAAGCATGGTCAGTCGTTACCTTGGTGAGGACACGGAAGTCTTGCCCGTTACCAGTCTGGCACGCTGGCTGAGTTTATGCTACGCTGCCTTAACCGTGACCCTCACGTTGTCAAAATGTTGGGTGACAGTCATTACTGGTTGGTGACATTTTTAGACCCCCGCTACAAGGAGAACTTTCACTCTCTTATTCCTGAGGTGGAGAGGTCTACAAAAATGGGGCAGTACCAGAAGGCCCTTGCTGCAGAACTGTTAAAAAAATTCCCATCTGAACACTCTAGCGGCAGAGGTCACAGTTCTTTGTTGCCCAACCAAGGCATACATGCGAGAGAGATGCAACTCCAATCCAGCAGAGGCAGGGGAACACTGTCAATGTTCTGGGTCAGTTTTCTGAGACCCGCCCAGCTTACAGGCCCTGAGGCGCGGGGTACTCTCACAAGGAGTGGAAAGTTTCAAAAGATGGTGAGGGAATACCTTGCCGACCCTACCAGCATCCTCCGTGATTCCTCTGTGCCTTTTAATTATTGGGTATCCAAGCTGGACACTTGGAATGAACTCGCTCTGTATGCCTTGGAGGTCCTGGCCTGCCTGCCGCTAGCGTGTTATCGGAGCGTGTTTTTAGTGCCGCTGGGGGAAATATAACTGATAAGCGCACTCGCCTGTCAACTGACAATGCTGACAAGCTGACCCTTATCAAAATGAACAAGGGCTGGATTGGGCCAGACTTCTCATCACCACCAAATGACAGCAGAGTAACATAAAGTCAAATCCACTGTGTTATTTCGGGAGGTGTATTCCCATGCACCGCTTCACACCCACACATGGGTATACGCTTCCTCATTTTGGCTGTTTTTTGCTCTTTTCCTTATCCTCAGCCTCCACCACCACTATATCACCAGGGTGACTGTGGTCCGTGTTGCCAGCATTGCAAGTTCTTCCGTCCTAATTTTTGGCAGCTTTTGCTTGATATTGACTATTTATTCCAATGGGACCTCCACGTTTGTTCCAAGGGGCATTAAAACCGTCTTGTTAAACCACTCTGAACTCCACGTCTCTTCCAAGGGGCATTAAAATCGTCTTGTTAAGCTAGTGTGACCTCCACGTCTCTTCCAAGGGTCATTGATATTGTCTTTTTATTCCACTTTAACCTCCACCACTCTTCCAAGGGGAATTGATATTGTCTTTTTATTCCACTGGGACCTCCACGTCTCTTCCAAGGGGCATTAAAACTGTCTTGTTAAACCACTCTGATCTCCACGTCTCTTCCAAGGTGCATTAAAATCGTCTTGTTAAGCTACTGTAAAGGACATATTGATATTTATGCTATGGCAACTCCATTTTGTCTGCTTGCTTCAAACTCATGTTATTATACTCCTTGCACAACATACATCCTTTCCTTCTTTTCTCATGATTCACACACAGCTTTCCCACACTAACCTTTTCTCTCAGGAACATTCTATGAGACACCCTGCTCCTGTTATCTAGCTAGTCTGAGCCGGCATGTACGACCTTGTAAATTTCCATCATGCACCAAACTAACGATAATATGACCATATGTGTGTTTCCGTAATAATTGTACTAACATTGGTTCAAGCCTGTAGTACTGTAGTACGGCTGTAGGTGATTGGTTATTGATATACTCAAAACAATATAAAATGCTAAGTAGAAATAAACGAGATTAGAGATTCTCTGAATCCTCCCATACAGAGCACTCTCTCCATTTGTTTTTCTGTGGATTGCGCAATCAACATAATAATTTGACACTCACTTGGTCAACCGTGAAGGGACGTTGGTGCCATGACTCAGATCCCTAACCATGGACGCCCCACCACCCCTGGACGTCCACAAAGAGAGACTTGCTTTCAGCCTCCCCCACTGGAATTGGGACAGATCATCCCCCACAAAAAGCCACGGTAAGTGCACGAGTACTTTACAAATAGACAACATAAGAAGACTAACAGTTTACACTACACCTAATAGGGAAGCTCATCCCAGTAGTACGGGAAACAAAGGACTTAGTACCATTCACCAGAGTCGAACAACAGAGGCGTTTAGATGTATTGCAACGATAACAACCAACCCTGGAGAGGGTCAATCCGTTATGCTGTTTGGACAAAATGGAGGTGTTACTGGGAGCAATGTAACTACGTAAATTATGACTACATCTGTAAATAACTCTGGGTTGTTTGGGTAGCTGATCAAAAAGGATGGGATCATTGAGCAAAATGAACCAGTATTTTTTTACCAATTTTTGTAAGGCCACACGGCACTGACCAAAAGTGATTATAAAATTACAGCTAGCCGGATTAGATGTACTAGAGTTGCGGACAAAGGTGGAGGGGGATTCCATTTGGTTTAGACAAACATCCTGAGTCAGGGATCTAGTTCTACTAAAGGCATCATTCAATAGTTTTTTAAGATAACCCTTCGATGCAAATCGCTTATTAAGGATTTTAGATTCAGTGATAAAATCATGATCCAAAGTACAATTCTTCCTGAACCTCCAATATTGCCCATATGGAATGTTAGTGATCCAACTGGGAAGGTGACCACTGTCAAAATGTAAACAACTATAATAGGCTTGGGTCACAAGGTTGACTGCTGGCCAATGGAGCTGGCTGGCAGGAGGACATGTCAGCAGGTCAAAACCAGGAGGGCAGTAATGTAAAAAATCAGGAGACGCAAGAGAAGTCAGTAAACGGGCCAAGGTCAGAACAGGCAATCAATAGACAAGACTGGTGCTGGGAAGCAGCAAAGCACAGGAAGAACAAACTATCCCTGGAAGCTACCAGCAGTAAACTAGAAGCTATAGTAGGTGCTCTCCAATTGGCCAAAGCAAGGAGCTGATTACTCCAGCTGGACAGAATACACCCATACTGCCAGACTGGATGGCAATACAGGTCCAAGCCACCCTAATTTTAGTGGCTGGTCAGAGCCTGCACCGCCCATAGTTTGCTATCCCAACATCTTCTCCATCATCAGTGGCACCTGAACAATGAATATGGCAGCACCTAGTGCAAAAAGAAGTTGCAAAATCAGGTCCCAGAGGAGATGTAATATAGATGAGTTCATGGTTGACTCAAGTGGCTTCAAACCAAGTTCAAATCATAACCCCTATTCACCTGTGTAAATTACTAAAAATAAGGGAAAAAAATCTAAGTGTGTTGAAATGGGGAACAAAATGCAATCATACATTATTTTGGGGGTTTTATTTTTATTTAGCTTTATTTTTAGTTTGGGTACTTGAACCTGCGATCATTTAATCGCTTAAACTATATACTGCAATACTATGTTATTAAAGTATATAGTGAAATCGCTGTTCTTCTATGATGCTCAGCGTATGGCAAAGCTACACAAAAAGAACAAGATGGCAACGTCAAAAGGTGCCCAGCTGCCTTGACAACACATCTGTTCCCCGCGAACACGCCGCCAATGGGAACCAGCGCAAATGCACATTAGCAATTGTGAAATTTAAATGTGCTGTCAGTGACAAGTAACATGTAACAAGTAACAGAAATTGGAGCAAGCCCAGGTCATTCCAGAGCCTGCCTCATATACTTGCAGTGACCATATGATGGAATTTTACATTATCTAACTTCAAAGAGGTTAAAATGCTAATTGAAGACTTTTAACTAGTGTTGAGCCACCCCCGTAGTGTTCGAGTTCGGTTCGGTTCGTCGAACACCCGCGTGTTCGCCGAACTGTTCGTCGAACTGTTCGTCGAACACCTTCGAACACCGTTAAAACCAATGGCAGGCAAACAAAAACACATAGAAACACATAGAAAACACCTTCAAAGGTGTCCAAAAGCTGACAAACTGCTCAGAAGACATAACTAACACATGGAAAAGTGACAAGTACATATAGTCATGCGACAATAAAAGAGGTGGAGGAGTAAAAGGAGGGGAAGACACAGATATAGGCATGTCATGCCCTTCTAAAATCCAAAAAGTGAGAAGCCGACACTGCCAGTCCGCTCCTGCCCGTGCCACCTCCGTGTCGCCGGGTTTGTGCCAGAGCCGCAGTGAACCCTGACGGCCAGCCCCCCTCTCCCAATACTGGTGCCTGTCCGCTGGTGGGTCGAGCGAGCCCCCCTGTGGTGGAAGCAGCTCTAAGCTTTTTGATTTAAATTGTCTCTCTAATTTGAATGAATACACTTTAAATCCATTTACAAAGATCTATTGGAGGGCAAGTCTCATGCCAGCAGCCGCGGTAATTCCAGCTCCAGTAGCGTCCACTAAAGCTGCTGCAGTTAAAAAGCTTTTATAAGGATCGAGCTCGGCTGTCCACCGCAAGGCATCCTACTGCCAGTCCCAGTCCCTATGCCTTGGGGTGCCTCCTGATGCTCTTCACTAAGTATCCCATGGTCCCGAAGCATTTCCTTTGAAAAAATTAAGTGTCTAAACTACAGGTGGTGTAGCTTGCTTAACAGCCGGGATAATCCGCTGACTAGCAGACACTGCTACTAGGCACAAAGTATTTCCTGGGCTAGATGCAGTTAAAAATTTGTAATTAGATACTCTCGTTGGATGCTGAGAAAGCATTCCATAGAGTCTCCTGGCACGCCATATATGATTCTCTTAAAAAGCTTGGGGTAGGGGTCTAGGGGACCCTTTTATAGCCAAAATCACGGCCCTGTATCGCAATACGTCACCTAGGCTGAAGATAAATGGAACTGTAGCACCCTGAGGGCTCGGTTGCTACAGACGTATTGCACCTCACCCAGAGGTGTGATATCTCACTCTCAGGTAAGGATGGAGTGTGGATCAGGACCCGACACCTGCATGCATTACACCACATTGCCGTGGGGCAGGGCGACCAATATGCCCCTGAGATGGGCACGACAGTCCCTGTCCCTGGCTGGAGTGGGGGGAGGGAACACTGAGGAAGGGGAACCCTGTAGTGCAGGAGCAGGGAGGAAGCAGTTCCTGGGTGCATTGAGAAGGGAGTATAAAAGGTGGGCACCATCTTAGTTCAGTGCAGAGAAGTCTGAGCAGAAGTGGCAGGGAGCAGGGGCTCTGCATGAGCTCTGCTCCGGAGGCGGGCCTAGTAACAGAGGCCCAGGCCTGGAAGAGGGAGAAGGAAGGAAGAGAAGCAGAGAAGGCTCCAGGAACGAGGAATGAAGGGATCCCAGGGGTGCGGATGGGCGAGTCGCCACCGCACGCCCGAATCCACCTGTGTGGAGTGGTCAGGCCAAAGGGGGAGACCGGTCCCCAAACTAGTGGAGGCAGGAAACGACCCTCAGCTAGAAACCGGAGGCTCTGACATTTTATGTGGCGCAGCCCCTCGCTACACCCGCTAGGAAGGCACCACATAGGGTCAGGGAAACTGGCGCCAAGTTTACCAAGAGGAGGCCCGAGGCAGCCGGACAGAAGTGTTGGTAAGAAAGGCCAGACAAAGGGCACACAAACGGGGTCCTGTGAAGTGCTCCAAAGTTATCTGGGAGTTGTCTGAGCCCCTCACCTGGTGAGCACAGTACGACGTGGGCAGCCGTTACCTGCAGACGTGGTCTGGATAATAAGAACTGTGAGTAAAGGCCCTGGACTGCATCACTGACTCCGTGCCGTTACTGCTGCTGCCCTGCACCATCACCCCCATCCTCCGCATACACTGCCCTGAGGCTATACTCCTCCCGTGGGGAGTTATGCTACGCTCTGCTGCACCCACAACACCAGCCTCAGCGGTCTGCCCTGTAGCGGCGGTTCACTCTGACCGCAATCCACGGGTGGCGTAGTCGGACATTTAAACATCAAAACCACATAAATAGTTCCGCCACTGGTTTGACCGCCCTGAGCCACGGAACCGGGTCGCCGCCACGAAGACTACAACCACCAGCATCCACCAAAAAGGGTCCGGCTCCGGGTGTCCCAAGGCCCAGGGGGTGCGTCAGAACATTTTCATCACCTTTCACAATCACCAATGGGACAAGGCAGGGATGTCCTCTGTCCCCTCTCTTATACATCCTAGTGACGGAGCACCTGCTCTCATCAATTCGCCATAACCCCAATATTAGGTGGATTGAGGTGGGAGGCACCGAGTACAAGTGCTCTCTATTTGCTGATGATGTCCTAGTATATATCACTCAATCACATATATCCATCCCTGCTGTTATGGCTGAAATAGATCACTTTGTTACATGGTAAAATTTTAAAATCAATGCAGCGAAGTCTGAGGCCCTCGATGTCTCTCTCCCCAAATCCATATAGGATTCCATCCAGTCCAACTTTCCCTTTGCCTGGCCCTCACAGGGTATCAAATACTTAGGAATTCCTATTCATAGAGACCTCTCCCATCTATGTTATCTTAATTTTGGGCCCTTTATTGAACAATTCCATACAGACCACGGTTGGCAAGTTAGAACTGTAAGATTCACTACGTGAACCACTGGTGTTTTGTGGAAAAGCACATGTACACTGCGTTCCAAATTATTATGCAAAAAGTGTTTAGGAGTGATAAGGGAAGAATTTGTTTGTTTGTCAGTTAAACTCATTGATGGTGATGTGTGTCAGGGCTCTTTATATCACTGTAAGCAATTGCAGACACCTGTGCTAATTAGTTTGGCAGGTGTATCCAATGAAAGGCAAGACTACTTAAGAAGGCTCTCTCACATTATTAAGCAGCCTACATTTTCTGCCAAAATGGGAAAGAAAAAGGATGTGTCGGCTGCTGAGAAGCAACAAATTGTGGAGTGTTTAGGTCAAGGCATGACTACAATCAACATTGTGCGATGATCAGGATGAAGTGTCTTGGCAATCAAGAAGTATGTAGCTGATTCACAGTACACACGTGTGCGTGCTGATAAGGGCAAATTGAGGACTCTTTCCTACAGGCAATTACGTCAGGTTAAAAGAGCAGCGGCAAGAAACCCTTGTCATAGCAGCAGACAAGTTTTTGAAGCTGCTGGTGCCTCCAACGTCCCCCGAACAACAAGATGCAGGGTCCTTCAGAGGTTTGCAGCTGTGCATACGCCATCCTGTCGACCTCCTCTATCCACTTCACACAAGCAGAAACGGCTCCAGTGGGCCAAACATTACATGAAGACTGATTTCAAAACTGTTTTGTTCACGGATGAGTGCCGTGCAGTGCTCGATGGTCCAGATGGATGGAGTGGAGGATGGCTGGTTGATGGACACCCCACGCAAACACGGCTACAGCGCCAGCAAGGAGGAGGTGGAGTAATGTTTTGGGCTGGAATCATGGGGAGAGAGATTGTCGGCCCCTTTAGGATCCCTGAAGGCGCTAAATATGAACTCCATAATGTATGTGGATTTTCTCAAACAGCACTTCCTGCCATGGTTCAAGAAGAAGAACCGTGTATTTCACAGCAAGATCATTTTTCTGCATGATAATGCACCATCTCATGCTGCACATAAAACATCTGCATCTCTGGCTGATATGGGCATAAAAGGGGACAAACTTATGGTGTGACCCCATGCTCCCCTGACCTCTACCCCATTCAGAACCTTTGGAGCATCATTAAAAGGAGTGTCTATGATGGCGGGAGGCAGTTCACATCTAAGCAACAGCTCTGGGAGGGTATTCTGTCCTCATGCAAAACAATTGAAGCAGAAACCATCCAAAACCTGACAAATTCAATGGACGAGAGAGTTCAGAAGCTCCTTTCGAACAAGGGGTCCTATGTGAAAATGTAACATCACCTACAATAAAGTTTTGAGTTGAATACTGTTTGATTTCAGTTTCTAACAACCTGTTAATGCTTATAATTTCAAAAATGACCATTTTTTTGGTCTTTATTAAAATGAAAAGGTTGATCGAAAAGTTTGGGGGATCTAAGAGTGTGGCAACCCAGTAGTCATGATTACTTCGAATTCTGACAATATGAGGGTCATGCTGCAGTTAGTGCAGCAAGAAGGCACTTATGTGTCTTGCGCATCTCAGAGCCCCAAAATTATTTTCCGGGCTAGATGCAGCTAAAAATTATTTTTAATTTTAAATCTGGTGGAGCTTATTATAGATGGCCTAATAGGATCAGTGCTGCACACTGCTACAAAGCCCAAATTATTTTCCAGTCAAGATACAGATAAACATGATTAGTAATTTGAAAGCTTAAAACGGTTGGTAGGGTGATTTTAACCAATCATCAAGCTTTTACTCTCCCCAGGATGACACAGGGGTAGAAAAGTCGTTTCGGATCCATGATTTGTTCATCTTTATGAACGTGAGTCTGTCTACATTATCAGTGGAGAGCCGCGTGCGCTTATCTGTCAGCACACCACCAGCAGCGCTGAACACACGTTCAGACAGAACGCTGGCTGCGGGGCATGACAAGATCTCCAAGGCGTAAGTGGCTAGCTCCGGCCATTTATCCAGATTGGAAGCCCACAAAGAGCAAGGGTCCAGTGACACAGTCGTGGCTTCAATGTTTACTTGGAGATACTCCTGTACCATTGTCTCTAAGCGTTGACTATGTGTCAGACTTCTTGTCTCCTGTGGCCTTGCAAAAGATGGGCTAAAAAAGTGGTGAAATGATTCCGCAAAATTGATGTTACCAGCAGATACTGTGGTTCTGTTACGGTTTGAGTGCTGAACACTTGACGGTCCCACGGTTGGCAAGTTGGAACTGTGAGATTCACTACGTGCACCACTGGTATTTTGTGGAAAAGCACATGTAAGATTCTGCAACAGTCTCTGCTGATACTCCTGCATGCGTACATCCCTTTCTATGGCAGGAATAATTTCTGCAAATTTACTTTTGTACCGGGGATCTAACAGTGTGGCAACCCAGTAGTCAGGATTATTTCTAATTCTCACAATTCGAGGGTCATGTTGCAGGTAGTGCAGCAAGAAGGCACTCATGTGTGTTGCGCATCCAGGAGCACCAAGTCCCTGTTGTGTTGGTGGCGAGGTAACAATCATGCTTCCTTCCTCTGTCCTCTCCCCCCAACCTCGCACAACAGAAATGTGATCAAGGTCTCCCTCATCTGATGAGTCTTCCATCAGTTCGTCCTCCACTTCTTCCTGGGCTCCTGCACCTTCCTCACTAGTTTGGCTGCTACCATGCACCCTGGGAAAACCATCTCCCCCACCCTCACATGCCTGCCGCCTTGGTGCTGCCGACCGTCTGGACCTTGCAGATGTTAGCCCTTCCGCATACAACTCCTCCTCCTCTACTTCCTCCACCTCCTCTTGTGCCACCACCTGACTCCGAATTCTGTTTAACATGTGCTCCAGCATGTAAATCACCGGAATAGTCATGCTGATAATGGCATCGCCAGCACTAAACATCTTCGTCGCCATTTCAAAACTGTGCAGAAGGGTGCATAGGTCCCTGATCTGAGACCACTCCTCCAGCGTGATTTGCCCCACCTCTGAATCTCGTTGGCCCAGGCTATACGTCAGAACGTATTGCACCAGGGCTTGTCGGTGCTGCCACAGTCGCTGCAACATGTGCAGAGTTGAATTCCACCGGGTAGGCACATCGCATTTTAGCCGGTGAAGTGGCAGGCCCAACGACTTCTGTAGAGATGTAAGTCGCTGAGCTGCGGGATGCGAATGGCGGAAGTGAGCACACAGCGACCGTGCCCTCTGCAGAAGGCCATATAGTCTGGGATAGTGGGCTAAAAATTGCTGGACAACCAGGTTCAACACGTGAGCCATACAAAGCACGTGTGTGACATTGCCCGGGCGAAGGGCCGCACCCAGGTTTGCAGCATTGTCGCACACGGCCTTCCCTGGTTTCAGGTCCAGTGGAGACAACCATTCATGAAATTGGTTCTCCAGAGCTGACCACAACTCCTCAGCTGTGTGACTCACATTTCCCAGACATTTCAAAGTAAAAACCTCCTGATGACGTTGAGCCCTACTGCCAGCATAGTAAGGAGGTGTGCAGGATCCCTTCTGCGCAGTTAGAAAGCTTGTGGCATGACCAGACAGGCTTTGGGTGCAGGTGGAAGACCGAGAGGAGGTTGAGGAGGCAGAAGCAGTGGAGGAACTTTGACATAAAGAGGATTGACGCACAACTCGTGGGGACGGCAAGACTTGGACAGCAGCCCCTTGTCCTGCTGTCACCATAGTTACCCAGTGCCCAGTCAGCGACATGTAACGCCCCTGTCCATGCCTACTCGTCCAAGTGTCTGTGGTGAAATGCACCCTGTCA
This sequence comes from Phyllobates terribilis, assembly GCF_046119375.1. Taxonomy (NCBI): domain Eukaryota; kingdom Metazoa; phylum Chordata; class Amphibia; order Anura; family Dendrobatidae; genus Phyllobates; species Phyllobates terribilis. Next base: position 452,368,144 of record NW_027362763.1, on the reverse strand, counting down.
CACACAGAGTTTCTCAAAGAAGCAGTGATGTTGTGTGCGACATGCTGGTGGAGCGCAGGCACACCTTTCTTTGAGAAGTAGTGCCGACTGGGCATCTGGTACTGGGGCACTGCGACGGACATAAGGTCTCGAAAATCCTCTGTGTCCACCAGGCGGAAAGGCAGCATTTCTGTAGCCAAGAGCTTGCAGATGGTGAAATTCAACCTCTTAGCTTTCTCATGGCTAGGAGGAAATGGTCTTTTACTTGTCCACATCTGAGGGACCGAGGGCTGGCTATTGTGCTTAGACGGGGTTGATAAGGGTGTCCCCGGCAAACTGCCGGTCTGTGAGGAAGATGCAGGCGGACATGTTAGGTTGCCTTGATCCAAAGGTGGTGCTATCGATGTCGGACAGCGCTCAACACCAGCTGGTGTTACCACCTCCAAAGAAAATGATGACCTGCCAATCACGCTGGCTGTTGCGGGTAAAGAGGTGGCAGGTCTGCGCCCCAAAACAGGTGTGACTGCTGTCCCCCCAGTCACAGAGGATGAAGAGGCCGCGGATGCACAAGATATGGCAGACGGTGGTTGGCCTGGCCGGCTAGGCCGCATTGTAGCACACTGAGCTTCCCACTGCAACTTATGCTTCATGTCCATGTGCCGGTTCATGCATGAAGTACTCAAACTATGTATTTTTTAGCCTCTACTTAGCTTTTGCTGACAAATGTTACAGATAACACGAGTTGGGTCATCTTTATAGATCTGAAAAAATGCCCAGGCTATGCAAGGCTTAGCACCCATGCGACCTGAAGAGCCACCACGACTTGTGGTGAGAGGCAGAGTTGTGTTTGAGGATGCAGTTGTTGACGTGCTTCCAGTACTACGTCTCTGTCCAGGAAGGTGCAACCTGACCTCGTCATCACTAGCATCTTCCTCCACCTCCTCTGCTGACCTCATCTCTTGGCTGACTGTGGGTTGACAGTAAGTGGGATCTCCAACCTCATCATCATCACCCTGTGTGTTATCACACCCGTCGTCCTCAGAGCCAACCTGTTCCTGCCCTGACAAAAAACTAAAGTTGTCGCTCCAATCAGGTATTTGAGTCTTATCATCGTCTTCCTCATTGTCTCCACCAACAGGAGTTACAGTTTGGGAATGAGTGTCTACATTATGGTCAGAACCTTCTGCGTCTGATCCTGGATCCGACTCATAAAGATTCTGGGCATCAGTGCAGATCATTTCCTCGTCTGGATTCACAGAAGCACTGGAGTCGACCTCTGATTCCCAGGCTATAGTATGAGTAAACAGCTCTGCAGACTCAACCATCTGTTCTACCTCATACTCAGACGGGCAGCTGGAGATTTGGGAGCTGTGAGGAAGCAAGTGCGATTTGGGTGACACCTTTGAGGACTGGAGTATTTGTGATGTTGAAGTTGATGTGGAGGAGAGCCCACTTAAAGGAGCACTTGATATCCGTTGAAGCACCTGCTGTTTTTGTGCCTCATCTGGAATTTGTAGCGATTGGCGTGGCCGTAAGAAAGGGATCTTATCACATTGTTCGCTAAAAGAAGTAGACATTTTAGTTTGGCTGGAAGATGGTCTTTCTTCTGCAGATGTTACTGTTGCTTTAACACCTACCCCACGGACACAACCTTTTTTCCCCTTCCCAACACGCCTATTCCCCTTTCCACCAGCAGCAGGCCTTTTTCCACTCATTTTGGTGGTTAACTAATTCACAACTCTGGAGTTGTTTGCACAAAAAAACAATGTATGGTAACCGAGCAGAGCTGAGTGGCCAAACTGTGGTATTAGGCCAAAACTATTGGCTGGGTTAGATGCAGAAAAAAATTATATTCAATTTGCAACCTGATGGAGGTCAGTATAGATGGACTAATACAACAAGTCCCACACACAGCTAGAAGCCCAATATTTTTTCAGAGGTAGATGCAGAAAAAAATATATTCAGTTTGCAACCTGATGGAGGTCAGTATAGATGGACTAATACAACAAGTCCCACACACAGCTAGAATCCCAATATTTTTTCAGAGGTAGATGCAGAAAAAAATATATTCAGTTTGCAACCTGATAGAGGTCAGTATAGATGGACTAATACAACAAGTCCCTCACACAGCTAGAAGCCCAATATTTTTTCAGAGGTAGATGCAGAAAAAAATATATTCAGTTTGCAACCTGATGGAGGTCAGTATAGATGGACTAATACAACAAGTCCCACACACAGCTAGAAGCCCAAATATTTTTTCAGAGGTACTGTAGATGCAGATAAAAATTATTTTGAATTTGCAACCTGATGGAGGTCAGTGTAGATGGACTAATAGAGAAAGTCCGACACACTGCTAGAGGCCAAATATTTTTTCAGAGGTTCTGTAGATGCAGATAAAAATTATTTTTAATTTGCAACCTGATGGAGGTCAGTATAGATGGACTAATAGAGAAAGTCCGACACACTACTAGAAGGCCAAATATTTTTTCAGAGCTAGATGCAGAAAAAAATTATATTCAGTTTGCAACCTGATGGAGGTCAGTATAGATGGACTAATACAACAAGTCCCACACACAGCTAGAAGCCCAATATTTTTTCAGAGGTAGATGCAGAAAAAAATATATTCAGTTTGCAACCTGATGGAGGTCAGTATAGATGGACTAATACAACAAGTCCCACACACAGCTAGAAGCCCAAATATTTTTTCAGAGGTACTGTAGATGCAGATAAAAATTATTTTGAATTTGCAACCTGATGGAGGTCAGTATAGATGGACTAATAGAGAAAGTCCGACACACTGCTAGAAGGCCAAATATTTTTTCAGAGGTACTGTATTTGCAGATAAAAATTATTTTTAATTTGCAACCTGATGGAGGTCAGTATAGATGGACTAATAGAGAAAGTCCGACACACTACTAGAAGGCCAAATATTTTTTCAGAGCAAGATGCAGAAAAAAATTATATTCAGTTTGCAACCTAATGGAGGTCAGTATAGATGGACTAATACAACAAGTCCCACACACAGCTAGAAGCCCAATATTTTTTCAGAGGTAGATGCAGAAAAAAATATATTCAGTTTGCAACCTGATGGAGGTCAGTATAGATGGACTAATACAACAAGTCCCACACACAGCTAGAAGCCCAATATTTTTTCAGAGGTAGATGCAGAAAAAAATATTTTCAGTTTGCAACCTGATGGAGGTCAGTATAGATGGACTAATACAACAAGTCCCACACACAGCTAGAAGCCCAAATATTTTTTCAGAGGTACTGTAGATGCAGATAAAAATTATTTTGAATTTGCAACCTGATGGAGGTCAGTATAGATGGACTAATAGAGAAAGTCCGACACACTGCTAGAAGGCCAAATATTTTTTCAGAGATACTGTAGATGCAGATAAAAATTATTTTTAATTTGCAACCTGATGGAGGTCAGTATAGATGGACTAATAGAGAAAGTCCGACACACTACTAGAAGGCCAAATATTTTTTCAGAGCTAGATGCAGAAAAAAATTATATTCAGTTTGCAACCTGATGGAGGTCAGTATAGATGGACTAATACAACAAGTCCCACACACAGCTAGAAGCCCAATATTTTTTCAGAGGTAGATGCAGAAAAAAATATATTCAGTTTGCAACCTGATGGAGGTCAGTATAGATGGACTAATACAACAAGTCCCACACACAGCTAGAAGCCCAATATTTTTTCAGAGGTAGATGCAGAAAAAAATATATTCAGTTTGCAACCTGATGGAGGTCAGTATAGATGGACTAATACAACAAGTCCCACACACAGCTAGAAGCCCAAATATTTTTTCAGAGGTACTGTAGATGCAGATAAAAATTATTTTGAATTTGCAACCTGATGGAGGTCAGTATAGATGGACAAATAGAGAAAGTCCGACACACTGCTAGAAGGCCAAATATTTTTTCAGAGCTAGATGCAGAAAAAAATGATATTCAGTTTGCAACCTGATGGAGGTCTGTATAGATGGATTAATAGAACAAGACCCACACACAGCTAGAAGCCCAATATTTTTTCAGAGGTAGATGCAGAAAAAAATATATTCAGTTTGCAACCTGATGGAGGTCAGTATAGATGGACTAATACAACAAGTCCCACACACAGTTAGAAGCCCAAATATTTTTTCAGAGGTACTGTAGATGCAGATAAAAATTATTTTGAATTTGCAACCTGATGGATGTCAGTATAGATGGACTAATAGAGAAAGTCCGACACACTGCTAGAAGGCCAAATATTTTTTCAGAGGTACTGTAGATGGAGATAAAAATTATTTTTAATTTGCAACCTGATGGAGGTCAGTATAGATGGACTAATAGAGAAAGTCCGACACACTACTAGAAAGCCAAATATTTTTTCAGAGCTAGATGCAGAAAAAAATTATATTCAGTTTGCAACCTGATGGAGGTCAGTATAGATGGACTAATACAACAAGTCCCACACACAGCTAGAAGCCCAATATTTTTTCAGAGGTAGATGCAGAAAAAAATATATTCAGTTTGCAACCTGATGGAGGTCAGTATAGATGGACTAATACAACAAGTCGCACACACAGCTAGAAGCCCAATATTTTTTCAGAGGTAGATGCAGAAAAAAATATATTCAGTTTGCAACCCGATGGAGGTCAGTATAGATGGACTAATACAACAAGTCCCACACACAGCTAGAAGCCCAAATATTTTTTCAGAGGTACTGTAGATGCAGATAAAAATTATTTTGAATTTGCAACCTGATGGAGGTCAGTATAGATGGACTAATAGAGAAAGTCCGACACACTGCTAGAAGGCCAAATATTTTTTCAGAGCTAGATGCAGAAAAAAATTAGATTCAGTTTGCAACCTGATGGAGGTCAGTATAGATGGACTAATAGAATGATGCTATGCCCAAAAGATTTTACTTCACTAGGTGCAGTAAAAAAATTGGTATTCTATACACAGGTGGTATATCTTGCCACACAGATAGGCTACTCCACTGACTAACACACTCTGCAATAGGCCAAAAATGATTAGCTTTGCTAGTTTCATCCAAATGCTGGGAAAAAAACTTGCACAGCACTGGCACAGACCTGCCTGGCAAAAACTGATAGGAACTGATGTAACCTAGTCCTGAAAAGGACTCCAATTACAATTAGTCTTTACTCCCACAACCTATCTATTTAAGAGCACAGACCTGCCTGATAAAAGTCGTAGGAAATGCTGTAACCTAGTCCTTAAAAGGACTGCAATCACAACTATTCCCTACTCCCAAGCTATCTGTATATTTGTGCGAAAATTGGCTTGAAATTAACAAGGTATAGCGCACACAGCAACAGCGGTGCCGTCTAACACGCAGCTGCAGCAGTGAGAAAATGGTGGCGATGGGGAAAATGGCTTGGTCTTATAGGGCAAGGACATGTGACATACACTGCCAATGACACATGCCCTTGCTTGTGTGAAAAAAAGCACTTCGCTCCGTGTGTGCGCTGCTGATAGGCTGACAGATTGCACCTCCCCACTGTAAATGCGGGAAAGAGAAAAAAAAATGGAGATCTTCATTGTTCCTGCAGAGATCCATCCCCTGCCCCTCCCCCCACCCCGCTGTACACTCAAACTGCGTATTAACATTAATTTTCATCATTACTGAGAAAAAATCCAGTTATGATTTTGGTGCACGAACAGTTATCGAACATAACCTCGAACAGCCGAATTTTTCTCAAATTCTTCGTGTTCGCCGAACGGCTCGAACACCGCCCAAAACAGCTCGAATTTGAGATTGGCGAACAGTTCGAGTAGAACAACGCTCATCTCTACTTTTAACATGTCCTAATAACATTCTTGGACAGGTATAATTCAGTGTAGCAAGATGACCTTTTAATTTACTGCAATGATTACATCCCTAGACAAAACAAGTGTAATTTGCTAATTAACCCTCTTAACAACTTGTTTTTTGTATAATGAGCTGTGGTTTGGAATGATACCATTCATTTTACATTTTACCATACACCATAAGGACAAATAGGAGGGAAAAGTGAGTTGAAATGGTGAAAAACATGCACTTTTCATTGTTTCTAGTTTTTATGACATAGTTTTTGTATGAGAAAATGACCTGGAAACCTGATTCTCCAGGTCAGTACGATTACATTGATTCAGTACTTGCATGGATTTTTTTCTAATTCAGTGGTGAAAATGAATTTAGCAGTTTGTAAATTAACCCCTTTACTTTAGTGATGGACATAGCATGTCATGAGCGAGTATCAGTTCCCATGTCATGACGTGCATGTCCATCATGCATTAAAACTGTCACTGTGTGTAACCACACAATTCTTTACCTGCTGTTGATTTGTTTATTCTCCCTCCCACAGATCGAGTAGGGCTTGGCTCACATTTATCCTACGCTCTATGCTGAGTGCTTCCACCAGGGTTTCCATGTAAATTTCTATATGCTTCCAACAGGTGGGGCTATAGAGTTCAAGTCCTCTTCCTCTCTGAAGAGGCAGTTTGCATATTAAATTCCCAAGAGGAGCATTGCATGGCAAATAAGCCTTCTTACCTTGGCCTGCCAAAGCCGGTATGTCCCTCTCCACAAGGAGAAACATTGCCACTTAGACCTCCAAACAAGAAAAAACAATGAATAAATAATTTGTAGCATACCAAAGAATTGAACAGCAGGGTGCTGGGGGTCCCAGAGAAGTGGCACGTCCACCCCAAGGCGCGTTTCGGCACGGCCTTCTTCATAATTATTTATTTCTCCAAAGATCAGTGCTATACCATAGACTGTTTCAATTGTATGCAATTGACTTATCATATTTCCCAAGTGGACATCTCTGATACACATTATGTTGTATCTGTTTGTCAGAGATCACGTGGGGTATATCTACCATTGTGTTAAAGTACAATATACAGATATTTAGCATTACTGGGGTCCTACAGTGGTGAGCGCTGTCTATTTCCATGTGTGTATGTGTCCCTACCATTATGTCCCACTTACCTGTACACTAATTTTAATCTATTTGGTTAATAAAGATTCTTTTTTTCACATAGCTTATGTAGTTAGGTCTTTCGATTGTTGTTTTTTCTTGTTTGGGTATGTATTATTCGCAATTATACCCCTCTTGATTCACTATCTACAGGTGCTGCTAGCTATTTGCAATTATATTGTATACATCATGTGTTGGCACCAGTTGAACATTCTGATTATTGCTCTTAGACCTCATGTAAATTTCTGGAATCTATGATTCAGATGGAACCCCCGATCAGAGATGCCCTATAATGATGCAAATGGAGACACTGTGGACGTCGTCTTGCCTATTGTCCATCAGTGTCCATGTTTCACATAAAATACGTACATAAAAATGCGATTGGCCAAAGTTTTATGCACCTCTGAAAAGCCGAATACCACCAAACAGAAGCCAGACAGAGTCCAGAGTAACTCTGATGCCTCATTATAGTGAATGAATTTCTCAGCGGTTTCATCTGATTCATGTATATTGTAGCTTTAGATGAAAACCCCAATGTAAGTGCTCAGCATAGAGCACAAGATAAATGAGAAATGATCCAAAATGTTCTGTACCCCAAAATGCCCCAATATAAACTTCTACTCAACCTACAGAAAAACAAATCCCACAGAGGATTGTCAGTTAACAGAAATATAGGGGGTGTCCACATTACACAAAGGCTCTGGGAAAGAGACGTAGCTCCCACCAAAAGACATACAGTGAAATCTGCACTCCCAAATCCAAATGCTCCCTTCTCCTGAGCCCCACAGTATGTTTAAACCGCAGTTAGTGTCCACATCTTTGACATTACTGTGGCAATGAGAGCCCATTTAATTTATGGGGTGCATGATTCCACAAGCACAATCTGGGCACAGTGTACAGGCACTACAACGTACTGAGCACTATAATGAATGTGCACTGCACTGTACTGAGCACCTAAATGGCATATTTGCATTTTTACTTCGCAACATCCATTGCTGCTGGTTTATGGAAAACACCCATGGTCAAAATCAAAATCATCTCTACACCTGTAGATAATTTTGCAGTGGGGTATAATTTCTAAATTGGGGTTAATTAAGGGAGAGTTTTGCTCCTCTGGGACTTGGGGGCTCTGCATATGGATTCTGCAAACTATTCTACAAAAAATTGTTCTCTAAAAGTTAGATAGCGCTCCTTTTCTCCTGAGTTTCACCATGTGGTCAAACAGTACTATACAGCCACATATGGTGTATTGCCCCATTCACGAGAAATTGTGTGACAAATTATGTGGTAATTTTTACCTTTTTACCCTTGTGAAAATGTAAAATCTGGGGCTAAAACAACTTTATAGTTGTAAAAAAAATTTTTCTCCTCACCGCTTAATGGTATAAAATTTTGTGAAACATATGTGGTTTCAATATGATCACTGCAACCCTAGATGTTTTATTAAGAGGTACAGTTTATAAAATGGAATCACATATGGGCGGTACTGCTGTTTTGACACCTCAGAAGCTCTGCCCATGTCACATGGCATGTTCAAACTATTCCAGGCAGATCTGCACTCCAATAATAATAATAAGTTCCTTGATGGGTGTAGTTCCCAAAATTGGGTCACTTGTGGGGGATTTCCACTGTTTAGGCACATCATCGGCTCTGCAAACACGACATGGCTTTCGCTATCTATTCCAGCCAAATTGCACTCCAAAAGTCAAATTGAAAAACAAAAAGAGGAGTCCTCCAGCGATGTAAAGAATTTCACTTAAGTATTCCGTAGTGTTGAGCAAGCATGCTCGACACTGCTCGGTACTTGCCCGAGCATCTCACTACTCGGGATGTTCGGCGACCACCGAGCATTTTCGTGTTACTCGGGCGGGAGGCAGGCAGGCTGTATAGGAGATGCAGTATTTATACCAACAAACACTGCATTACAGTCCTGTGTGCTGCTTCTCAAATTGCTAGACTTATACCTGTCCAAGAATGTTATTAGGACATGTTAAAAGTAGAGATGAGCGTTGTTCTACTCGAACTGTTCGCCAATCTCAAATTCGAGCTGTTTTGGGCGGTGTTCGAGCCGTTCGGCGAACACGAACAATTTGAGAAAAATTCGGCTGTTCGAGGTTATGTTCGATAACTGTTCGTGCACCAAAATCATAACTGGATTTTTTCTCAGTAATGATGAAAATTAATGTTAATACGCAGTTTGAGTGTACAGCGGGGTGGGGGGAGGGGCAGGGGATGGATCTCTGCAGGAAAAATGAAGATCTCCATTTTTTTTTTCTCTTTCCCGCATTTACAGTGGGGAGGTGCAATCTGTCAGCCTATCAGCAGCGCACACACGGAGCGAAGTGCTTTTTTTCACACAAGCAAGGGCATGTGTCATTGGCAGTGTATGTCACATGTCCTTGCCCTATAAGACCAAGCCATTTTCCCCGTCGCCACCATTTTCTCACTGCTGCAGCTGCGTGTTAGACGGCACCGCTGTTGCTGTGTGCGCTATACCTTGTTAATTTCAAGCCAATTTTCGCACAAATCTACAGATAGCTTGGGAGTAGGGAATAGTTGTGATTGCAGTCCTTTTAAGGACTAGGTTACAGCATTTCCTATGACTTTTATCAGGCAGGTCTGTGCTCTTAAATAGATAGATTGTGGGAGTAAAGACTAATTGTAATTGGAGTCCTTTTCAGGACTAGGTTACATCAGTTCCTATCAGTTTTTGCCAGGCAGGTCTGTGCCAGTGCTGTGCAAGTTTTTTTCACAGCATTTGGCTGAATCTAGCAAAGCTAATCCTTTTTGGCCTATTGCAGAGTGTGTTAGTCAGTGGAGTAGCCTATCTGTGTTGCAAGATATACCACCTGTGTATAGAATACCAATTTTTTTACTGCACTTAGTGAAGTAAAATCTATTGGGCATAGCATCATTCTATTAGTCCATCTATACTGACCTCCATCAGGTTGCAAATTGAATATAATTTTTTTCTGCATCTAGCTCTGAAAAAATATTGGGCTTCTAGCTGTGTGTGGGACTTGTTGTATTAGTCCATCTATACTGACCTCCATCAGGTTGAAAACTGAATATATTTTTTTCTGCATCTACCTCTGAAAAAACATTGGGCTTCTAGCTGTGTGTGGGACTTGTTCTATTAATCCATCTATACAGACCTCCATCAGGTTGCAAACTGAATATATTTTTTTCTGCATCTACCTCTGAAAAAATATTGGGCTTCTAGCTGTGTGTGGGACTTGTTGTATTAGTCCATCTATACTGACCTCCATCAGGTTGCAAACTGAATATATTTTTTTCTGAATCTACCTCTGAAAAAATATTGGGCTTCTAGCTGTGTGTGGGACTTGTTCTATTAATCCATCTATACAGACCTCCATCAGGTTGCAAACTGAATATATTTTTTTCTGCATCTACCTCTGAAAAAATATTGGGCTTCTAGCTGTGTGTGGGACTTGTTATATTAGTCCATCTATACTGACCTCCATCAGGTTGCAAACTGAATATATTTTTTTCTGCATCTACCTCTGAAAAAATATTGGGCTTCTAGCTGTGTGTGGGACTTGTTCTATTAATCCATCTATACTGACCTCCATCAGGTTGCAAACTGAATATATTTTTTTCTGCATCTACCTCTGAAAAAATATGTGGCCTTCTAGCAGTGTGTGGGACTTTCTCTATTAGTCCATCTATACTGACCTCCATCAGGTTGCAAACTGAATATAATTTTTTTCTGCATCTAGCTCTGAAAAAATATTTGGCCTTCTAGCAGTGTGTGGGACTTTCTCTATTAGTCCATCTATACTGACCTCCATCAGGTTGCAAATTAAAAATAATTTTTATCTGCATCTACAGTACCTCTGAAAAAATATTTGGGCTTCTAGCTGTGTGTGGGACTTGTTCTATTAGTCCATCTATACTGACCTCCATCAGGTTGCAAATTGAATATAATTTTTATCTGCATCTAGCTCTGAAAAAATATTTGGCCTTCTAGCAGTGTGTGGGACTTTCTCTATTAGTCCATCTATACTGACCTCCATCAGGTTGCAAATTGAATATAATTTTTCTCTGCATCTAGCTCTGAAAAAATATTTGGCCTTCTAGCAGTGTGTGGGACTTTCTCTATTAGTCCATCTATACTGACCTCCATCAGGTTGCAAATTAAAAATAATTTTTATCTGCATCAACCTCTGAAAAAATATTGGGCTTGTAGCTGTGTGTGGGACTTGTTCTATTAATCCATCTATACAGACCTCCATCAGGTTGCAAACTGAATAAAAAAAATTTCTGCATCTACCTCTGAAAAAATATTTGGGCTTCTAGCTGTGTGTGGGACTTGGTCTATTAGTCCATCTATACTGACCTCCATCAGGTTGCAAATTGAATATAATTTTTTTCTGCATCTAACCCAGCCAATAGTTTTGGCCTAATACCACAGTTTGGCCACTCAGCTCTGCTCGGTTCCCATCCATTGTTTTTTTGTGCAAACAACTCCAGAGTTGTGAATTAGTTAACCACCAAAATGAGTGGAAAAAGGCCTGCTGCTGGTGGAAAGGGGAATAGGCGCGTTGGGAAGGGGAAAAAAGGTTGTGTCCATGGGGTAGGTGTTAAAGCAACAGTAACATCTGCAGAAGAAAGACCATCTTCCAGCCAAACTAAAATGTCTACTTCTTTTAGCGGACAATGTGATAAGATCCCTTTCTTACGGCCACGCCAATCGCTACAAATTCCAGATGAGGCACAAAAACAGCAGGTGCTTCAACGGATATCAAGTGCTCCTTTAAGTGGGCTCTCCTCCACATCAACTTCAACATCACAAATACTCCAGTCCTCAAAGGTGTCACCCCAATCGCACTTGCTTCCTCACAGCTCCCAAATCTCCAGCTGCCCGTCTGAGTATGAGGTAGAACAGATGGTTGAGTCTGCAGAGCTGTTTACTCATACTATAGCCTGGGAATCAGAGGTCGACTCCAGCGCTTCTGTGAATCCAGACGAGGAAATGATCTGCACTGATGCCCAGAATCTTTATGAGTCGGATCCAGGACCAGACGCAGAAGGTTCTGACCATAATGTAGACCCTCATTCCCAAACTGTAACTCCTGTTGGTGGAGACAATGAGGAAGACGATGATAAGACTCAAATACCTGATTGGAGCGACAACTTTAGTTTTTTGTCAGGGCAGGAACATTTTGGCTCTGAGGACGACGGGTGTGATAACGCACAGGGTGATGATGATGAGGTTGGAGATCCCACTTACTGTCAACCCACAGTCAGCCAAGAGATGAGGTCAGCAGAGGAGGTGGAGGAAGATGCTAGTGACGACGAGGTCAGGTTGCGCCTTCCTGGACAGAGACGTAGTACTGGAAGCACGTCAACAACTGCATCCTCAAACACAACTCTGCCTCTCACCACAAGTCGTGGTGGCTCTTCAGGTCGCATGGGTGCTAAGCCATGCATAGCCTGGGCATTTTTTCAGATCGATAAAGATGACCCAACTCGTGTTTAGTGTTGAGCCACCCCCGTAGTGTTCGAGTTCGGTTCGGTTCGTCGAACACCCGTGTGTTCGCCGAACTGTTCGTCGAACACCTTCGAACACCGTTAAAACCAATGGCAGGCAAACAAAAACACATAGAAACACATAGAAAACACCTTCAAAGGTGTTCAAAAGCTGACAAATTGCTCAGAAGACACAACTAACACATGGAAAAGTGACAAGTACATATAGTCATGCGAAAAGAAAAGAGGTGGAGGAGTAAAAGGAGGGGGAGACACAGATATAGGCATGTCATGCCCTTCTAAAATCCAAAAAGTGAGAAGCTGACACGGCCAGTCCGTTCCTGCCTGTGCCACCTCTGTGTCGCCGGGTTTGTGCCAGAGCCGCGGTGGACCCTGACGGCCAGCCCCCCTATCCCAATACTGGTGCCTGTCCGCCGGTGGGTCGAGGCCCCCCACGGTGGGGGGGGAGTAACATCTGCAGAAGAAAGACCATCTTCCAGCCAAACTAAGATGTCGACTTCTTTTCGTGGACAATGTGATACGATCCCATTCTTACGGACACGCCCATCGCTACAAATTCTAGATGAGGCACAAAAACAGCAGGTGCTTCAACGGATATCAAGTGCTCCTTCAAGTGGGCTCTCCATCACCTCAATTTCAACATCACAAATACTCCAGTCCTCAGAGGTGTCACCCCAATCGCACTTGCTTCCTCACAGCTCCCAAGTCTCCAGCTGCCCGTCTGAGTATGGGGTAACACATATGGCTGAGTCTGCCCAGCTGTTTACTCATACTATAGCCTGGGAAACGGAGGTCTGCTCCAGAGCTTCTGTTAATCCAGATGAGGAAATGATCTGATCCGATGCCCAGAATCTTTATAAGTTGGATCCAGGACCGGATGAAGAAGGTTCTGAGCATAATGTAGACCCTTGTTCCCAAACTGTAACTCCTGTTGGTGGAGACAATGATGAAGACGATGATGAGACTCAAATACCTGATTGGAGCGACAACTTGACTTTTCGGTCAGGGCAGGAAGAGGTTGGCTCTGAGGGCGACGGGTGTGATAACACACAGGGTGATGATGACGAGGTTGGAGATCCCACTTACTGTCAACCCACAGTCAGACAGTCGATGAGGTCAGCAGAGGAGGTGGAGGAGGATGTGACTAGCCCTAGGGATGGGGATGACTCGGTACCCGGGCATTTGCCTGGCCTTGGGGATGTCGCGGTGGTCGGCTCCCTGGCCCGTACCCTGGGGTCTCTCTTTAAAAGGGTGGATAATTGTTAATTTTATAAGAGTTCATGACGCCACCTGTGGTATCTGGTGACAAGCACCAGCGCTGCAGCAGTCCACTGAGGCCGGTGATAAGGCAGCTCGATGGTATAGCTCCCCACAGGTGGAGCTAGGTCTCAGGGCAGCGTATGCAGGGGGAATGCAGGACAGGCGAGACCCAGCTGGGTCAGAGCAAGAACGGGAACGGACACGGTAGTCACTTCAGTACCTTTTACTGGTGGAAATTCAGGCACATCCCGGAGCACTGTAGGGTGAAGGGTGCATATCAGGATCCTCCCCAATGAGCGGGTGTAGGGCCTCCTGTTTCTTGCCTCTGCGTAGTAAGTTTCTGACCTGCCTGGAGCTAGGCCTAACTTTGTCTCTGTCCTGCGCTGGCTGACCTTGTGGTAGGGCCTTCTCTTGGAGTTCACGCTCCCAGTATACGGGGCCTAAGCGTCTCCTGGCTCTGTTACATATCAGCACCTTAGCGATCCTGGGACTTGTAGTTCTCCAGGGATTTCGGTTATGCCTTACTGGGTCATAGAGATACTGGTAAGCTCGGATCCTGTGTCCGGTAAATGCTTCGGGGTGAGCTGGTTAAGCTCCTCTGCCCCTTATGTACTAACTCGCCACTCGCCTTCGGCCTACTCGGGCCCTCACTAGGCTATACACACTAACGGCAGCTTGCCGCGCTTCACTGATCTTACGGCACCGGCACACCTTAAGCTCTATCTGGGCTCCCTGAAATCTAGCAAGCAGGAGCCTCGTGCTCCACTGCTGAACTATTAACTGCGTTCTCTAGACTAGACTGAGCTCCACTGCAGACTGACCTCTCTTAGGCTTCTCTACTGCAGGAACTCTTCAGAGGAACTGAACTGCCTAGCTCCACCTTCCCTATTTATATCCCTAACGGGCTCCCTCTGCTGGTCTGAGGTGGAAGGTGGAGATGTGTGAATGTTTATGGGGGCCTCTTGTGGAGGATTCCATCAATGCATTCTTGTAGGATCTGTGATACCAAGCGCAGCGGGGCATCACAGATGCTATTGACGACGAGGTTAGGTTGCGCCTTCCTGAACAGAGACGGAGTACTGGAAGCACGTCAACAACTGCATCCTCAACCACAACTCTGCCTCTGACCACAAGTCGTAGTGGCTCTTCAGGTCACATGGGCTCTAAGCCTTGCATAGCCTGGGCATTTATTCAGATCGATAAGGATGACCCAACTCGTGTTATCTGTAATATTTGTCAGCAAAAGCTAAGTAGAGGCCAAAAAATACATAGTTTGAGTACTTCATGCATGTACCGTCACATGGATATGAAGCATAAGTTGCAGTGGGAAGCTCACTGTGCTACAATGCGGCCTAGCCGGCTGGGCCAACCACCGTCTGCCCCATCTTGTGCATCCGCAGCCTCTTCATCCTCTGTGACTGGGGGGACAGCAGTCACACATGTTTTTGGACGCAGACCTGCCACCTCTTTACCCGCAACAGCCAGTGTGATTGGCAGGTCGTCAGTTCATTGGGAAGTGGAAACACCTGCTAGTGTTGAGCGCTCTCCTACATCGAGAGCACCACCTTTGGATCAAAGCAACCTAACATGTCCGCCTGCATCTTCCTCACAGACCGACAGTTGCCGGGGACACCCTACTCAACACCGTCTAAGCACAACAGCCAGCCCTCGGTCCCTCAGATGTGGAAAAGTAAAAGACCATTTCCTCCTAGCCATGAGAAAGCTAAGAGGTTGAATTTCACCATCTGCAAGCTGTTGGCTACAGAAATGCTGCCTTTCCACCTGGAGGACACAGAGGATTTTCGAGACCTTATGTCCATCACAGTGCCCCAGTACCAGATGCCCAGTCGGCACTACTTCTCAAAGAAAGGTGTGCCTGCGCTCCACTAGCATGTCGCACACAACATCACCGCTTCTTTGAGAAACTCTGTGTGTGACAGGGTGCACTTCACCACAGACACTTGGACGAGAAGGCATGGACAGGGGCGTTACATGTCGCTGACTGGGCACTGGGTAACTATGGTGACAGCAGGACAAGGGGCTGCTGTCCAACTCTTACCGTCCCCACGAGTGGTGTGTTAATCCTCTTTATCTCGAACTTCCTCCACTGCTTCTGCCTCCTCAACCTCCTCTCGGTCCTCCACCTGCACCCAAAGCCTGTCTGGTAATGCCACCTGCTTTCTAACTGCGCAGAAGGAATCCTGCACACCTCCTTACTATGCTGGCAGCAGGGCTCAACGCATCAGTGTTTACTTTGAAATGTCTGTCTCACACAGCTGAGGAGTTTTGTCAGCTCTGGAGACCCAGTTTCATGAAAGGTTGTCTCCACTGGACCTGCAACCAGGGAAGGCCATGTGCGACAATGCTGCAAACCTGGGTGCGGCACTTCGCCGGGGCAATGTCACACACGTGCCTGGTATGGCTCACGTGTTGAACCTGGTTGTCCAGCAATTTTTAGCCCACTATCCTGGACTAGATGGCCTTCTGCAGAGGGCACGGTCGCTGTGTGCTCACTTCCGCCGTTCGCATCCCGCAGTTCAATGACTTACATCTCTACAGAAGTCGTTGGGCCTGCCAGTTCACCGGCTGAAATGCGATGTGCCGACACGGTGGAATTCAACTCTGCACATGTTGCAGCGACTGTGGCAGCACCGACAAGCCCTGGTGCAATACGTTCTGACGTATAGCCTGGGCCAACGAGATCCAGAGGTGGGGCAAATCACGCTGGAGGAGTGGTCTCAGATGAGGGACCTATGCACCCTTCTGCACAGTCTTGAAATGGCGACGAAGATGGTTAGTGCTGACGATGCCATTATCAGCATGAATATTACGGTGATTTACATGCTGGAGCACATGTTAAACAGAATTCGGAGTCAGGTGGTGGGACCAGAGGAGGTGGAGGAAGTAGAGGAGGAGTCGTATGCGGAAGGGCTAACATCTGCAAGGTCCAGACGGTTGGCAGCACCAAGGCGGCAGGCATGGGAGGGTGGGGGAGAGGGATTAACCAGGGCGCATGGTAGCAGCCAAACTGTTGAGTAAGGTGCAGGAGCCGAGGAAGAAGTGGAGGACGAACTGGAAATGGGCATGGAAGACTCATCAGATGAGGGAGACCTTGATCACATTTCTGTTGTGCGAGGTTGGAGGTAGAGGGCAGAGGAAGGAAGCATGATTCTTACCTCGCTACCAACACAACAAGGACTTGGTCCTTCTGGATGCGCAAGACACATGAGTGCCTTCTTGCTGCACTACCTGCAACATGACCCCCGGATTGTCAGAATTCGAAGTAATCCCGACTACTGGGTTGCCACACTCTTAGATCCCCGGTACAAAAGTATATTTGCCGAAATAATTCCTGCCATAAAAAGGTATTGACGAATGCAGGAGTATCTGTTGCAGAATCTTACATGTGCTTTTCCACAAAACACCAGTGGTGCACGTAGTGAATCTCAAAGTTCTAACTTGCCAACGGTGGGACTGACGAGTCTTCATCACTCAAACAGTAACAGTAACACAGTATCTGCTGGTAACAGCAATTTTGTGGAATCGTTTCACCACTTTTTTAGACCATCCTTTACAAGGCCACAGGAGACAAGAAGTCTGACACATAGTCAATGCCTAGAGAGGATGGTACAGGAGAATCTCCAAGTGAACATCGAAGCCATGACTGTGTCACTGGACCCTTGCTCATTTTGGTATTCCAATCTTGGAAAATCGCCGGAGCTCGCCACTCACGCCTTGGAGATCTTGTCATGCCATGCAGCCAGCGTTCTCTCTGAACGTGTGTTCAGCACTGCTGGTGGTGTGCTGACAGATAAGCGCACGCGGCTGTCCACTGAGAATGTAGACAGACTCACGTTCATAAAGATGATCAAATCATGGATTCGCAAGGACATTTCTACCCCTGTGTCATCCTTGGGAGACTAAAAGCTTGGGGATTTGGTAAAATCACCTCACCAACCGTTTTAAGCAACAGTGGGGCAATTGATGCCACTTAACCCTAGAACGCATGACCATAAAAATCTACACTTTCACATACCTGGGGCCCTTTAGGCCCGTGTGCAAATAACATGGAATAACTCAAACTCAAATGACAAACAACTATATACATGAAGAATACCTAGAGTTTCAAAATTCTAACTAAAGCAATCTTGCAGAAAATAGAAAACAATTAACTGGGCGGGCCTGCAAGGCCACAGGTATGCGTTCTAGGGTTAAGTGGTGTCTGTGCCACAATTTTGGGAGTCCCCTTGCTGTGTCTTACGTGACGTTGGCATCGTCAATTCCAGGTGGGTTGGGTCGCACCCCCCCCTTTTAACTGTAAGAAACTACATACACTATGGCTTGGGGTAACACAGATGGTTGAGTCTGAAGAGCTGTTTACTCAGAGGTCTGCTCCAAATCTTCAGTGTCTGCTAGTCAACGTAGAATTTTTAACTGCATCTAGCCTAGGCAATACTTTGGGCGTAGTAGCCCAGCTGCGAAGCAAGCTGCACCGCCTGTGTATCTAATAAGAATTTTTAAATTAATCTAGCCTAGGCAGACTGTGGGGACCCCCAACCAAACCCAGATGCTCAGCCCCCCTACCGCCCCCCTTTCATGGACAACCCAATAATGTAACTCTTACAACTGGATGGGTGAGGATCGGTCACAGCTTTATTAACTCTTTATACTCATTCCATTAGAAAGGCATTTTATTTCTAAAATAATTCAGCTTGTTGCAGCATGCCCTGGGTCCCCACTCCGGCAAGTTGGCCAACAAGTGTAACTCTCCAACATGTCCTTTCTATTTCCAGGCCACGGAGGATCCAGCGTACTCGTATGCAGGACTCTGACCCCCACCCATCACTCTTAACGCTTGTTCCACTCCGTCCTGGAGTCCTGACAGGAATATGTCCAGTCCAATATCTATTAAGTGAACACTGTCGGGCCGTATGAGGCCTGCTTTATCTCCTTCCAGTTGTCGGTGTCGTATCACTACACCGCCTCTGTCTCTTCTAAATTTTGCCATCCGAATATTTATTACCCGCCTTGTCCATTCGATGGCCGTGATGTCTCGCGCACCTTGCCATACCGCTATCGGCACAATCTCTGACCATACTATAGCTAATTTTGTGAAAAATTCTCTGAAGCGCTCAGTGTCTAGTTTCATTATTCCATTAGTTATGCGCTCTTGTGATGACCTAGGTTGTTTCCCCCGGCCTGTATAACTAAGATGACCGGACCTCTTGCCTCTCTCCCTACCTTGATTACCTCCATTAGTACCTGTGGCCATAGCAGGCCTCTAATACCTCTCCAGTTGAAATATGTGTTATGAAACTCTAATTTCCTCCCGCCTGGGCGGACTTTCACCCTTTTTTGTGCCCAATATATATACGAGTGGCCTATCACTCACACTGTTGGCTTAGCGTCACCTGTAAAAGAAACAAACCACGTTAGGATAACAAGTCCGGTCTTATGTATCTCGCCAAACACGTGGATCGCCATCTCCCTATCCTCTGAACTTCCGTTTCTGACAGTCCTGCTCTTGCTGCTTCCGTGGCCGCACCTATGCGGAATGAGTGTGTCCCGTAATCTTTGGGGTGGTTCCCTGCCGATGTTATGCATTTATTAAATATAGCTTGGAACAGGTATCTTGATAATGGCGTTCCATCAATGTGTCATACGAAGAAATTACTTTGTGATCTGATGGTTAGATATGTTTTTACTATTGTTACCCGACTCAGTGTACCGTTTGTGGGTTGTAGAAGTACCCAAGTACCCCTGCCCGCTGGAACCGTTTTCGATTGGTGTATGCGTACACGTATTGCATTATTGGCTATGACTACTTCCTGGTGTAATAAGCGTCCACTGGTGGTAATTTTGGATTGAGGGACTAATTCGCTTATACATAGCGCCCCGAAGAAGGCGATCACAAATGCAGTAGACATTAGTGTTGCTTCAAATTGTGAGTGTCATGTTAATGGTGTTAGGGATAAGATGTGAGAAATCAGTTTTAGTGACACGGGACGGGACGTCTACATTCCTGACTTGGCTGACCCCTTTTCCACCCTTTTATGAATTGTCTGATGATGAATCTTTGTCACATCTCCCCAATTCAGTAGTTGGAAGTGAAATGCTACTCCGGTCAGACACCGCTGCGCTGACGCCCCTGATATGCCCCTCATCATTAGCTGGTGGAGAAATTCTATGGTGACTTGTGATCTGGCTTGTTCACATTGGTCAACCCGTCTGCCTGCTACTAGTCGTGTCCACTCTTCCCATGCCTTACCGTATGCTTGCCACGTTGACGGGGCAACTGACGCTCTGATTAATGGCATCAACTATTCGCCACTAGATCCCATAGGGAGGGTGGGCAACTGTTGCCCGATGGGTGGGCGTTGTGGAAGAGCTCTGTGAAAATCTGCCAATTGAATTGTTATAAAGCGTTAGCAGCAGCCTTATACCCCTCAGCATAGTGGCTAGCGCGGACCCATACATTGTGTTTTAGGCACAGGAATACTAGCCTGCGTAGTAGGCCTAGCACTGGGAGAGACGATGATGCCATCTTATTAATGCAGTGCGCTAGGCTGGTGTTTTGTGTTATGAAGCGTATATTTTTGTTAGCCAGGCGCGCGCCCCATATTTCTATTGCTACCACTATTGGGAAAAATTATTTTCAGGGCTAGATGCAGCTAAAAATTATTATTAATTTCAAAGCTGGTGGAGCTTGGTATAGATGGCCTAATACAATGAGTCCCACACACTGCTAGAAGCCCAAATATTTTTTCAGAGGTAGATGCAGATAAAAATTAATTTTAATTTGCAACCTGATGGAGGTCAGTATAGATGGACTAATAGAGAAAGTCCCACACACTGCTAGAAGGCCAAATATTTTTTCAGAGCTAGATGCAGATAAAAATTATATTCAATTTGCAACCTGATGGAGGTCAGTATAGATGGACTAATAGAGAAAGTCCCACACACTGCTAGAAGGCCAAATATTTTTTCAGAGCTAGATGCAGATAAAAATTATATTCAATTTGCAACCTGATGGAGGTCAGTATAGATGGACTAATAGAACAAGTCCCACACACAGCTATAAGCCCAAATATTTTTTCAGAGGTACTGTAGATGCAGATAAAAATTATTTTTAATTTGCAACCTGATGGAGGTCAGTATAGATGGACTAATACAACAAGTCCCACACACAGCTAGAAGCCCAATATTTTTTTAGAGCTAGATGCAGAAAAAAATTATATTCAATTTGCAACCTGATGGAGGTCAGTATAGATGGACTAATAGAATGATGCTATGCCCAAAAGATTTTACTTCACTAGGTGCAGTAAAAAAATTGGTATTCTATACACAGGTGGTATATCTTGCAACACAGATAGGCTACTCCACTGACTAACACACTCTGCAATAGGCCAAAAAGGATTAGCTTTGCTAGATTCAGCCAAATGCTGTGAAAAAATCTTGCACAGCACTGGCACAGACCTGCCTGGCAAAAACTGATAGGAACTGATGTAACCTAGTCCTGAAAAGGACTCCAATTACAATTAGTCTTTACTCCCACAACCTATCTATTTAAGAGCACAGACCTGCCTGATAAAAGTCATAGGAAATGCTGTAACCTAGTCCTTAAAAGGACTGCAATCACAACTATTCCCTACTCCCAAGATATCTGTAGATTTGTGCGAAAATTGGCTTGAAATTAACAAGGTATAGCGCACACAGCAACAGCGGTGCCGTCTAACACGCAGCTGCAGCAGTGAGAAAATGGTGGCGACGGGGAAAATGGCTTGGTCTTATAGGGCAAGGACATGTGACATACACTGCCAATGACACATGCCCTTGCTTGTGTGAAAAAAAGCACTTCGCTCCGTGTGTGCGCTGCTGATAGGCTGACAGATTGCACCTCCCCACTGTAAATGCGGGAAAGAGAAAAAAAAAATGGAGATCTTCATTGTTCCTGCAGAGATCCATCCCCTGCCCCTCCCCCCACCCCGCTGTACACTCAAACTGCGTATTAACATTAATTTTCATCATTACTGAGAAAAAATCCAGTTATGATTTTGGTGCACGAACAGTTATCGAACATAACCTCGAACAGCCGAATTTTTCTCAAATTGTTCGTGTTCGCCGAACGGCTCGAACACCGCCCAAAACAGCTCGAATTTGAGATTGGCGAACAGTTCGAGTAGAACAACGCTCATCTCTACTCGTGTTATCTGTAACATTTGTCAGCAAAAGCTAAGTAGAGGCCAAAAAATACATAGTTTGAGTACTTCATGCATGAACCGGCACATGGACATGAAGCATAAGTTGCAGTGGGAAGCTCAGTGTGCTACAATGCGGCCTAGCCGGCCGGGCCAACCACCATCTGCCATATCTTGTGCATCCACGGCCTCTTCATCCTCTGTGACTGGGGGGACAGCAGTCACACTTGTTTTGGGGCGCAGACCTGCCACCTCTTTACCCGCAACAGCCAGCGTGATTGGCAGGTCATCATTTTCTTTGGAGGTGGTAACACCAGCTGGTGTTGAGCGCTGTCCGACATCGATAGCACCACCTTTGGATCAAGGCAACCTAACATGTCCGCCTGCATCTTCCTCACAGATCGGCAGTTTGCCGGGGACACCCTTATCAACCCCGTCTAAGCACAATAGCCAGCCCTCGGTTCCTCAGATGTGGACAAGTAAAAGACCATTTCCTCCTAGCCATGAGAAAGCTAAGAGGTTGAATTTCACCATCTGCAAGCTCTTGGCTACAGAAATGCTGCCTTTCCGCCTGGTGGACACAGAGGATTTTCGAGACCTTATGTCCGTCGCAGTGCCCCAGTACCAGATGCCCAGTCGGCACTACTTCTCAAAGAAAGGTGTGCCTGCGCTCCACCAGCATGTCGCACACAACATCACCGCTTCTTTGAGAAACTCTGTGTGTGACAGGGTGCATTTCACCACAGACACTTGGACGAGTAGGCATGGACAGGGGCGTTACATGTCGCTGACTGGGCACTGGGTAACTATGGTGACAGCAGGACAAGGGGCTGCTGTCCAAGTCTTGCCGTCCCCACGAGTTGTGCGTCAATCCTCTTTATGTCAAAGTTCCTCCACTGCTTCTGCCTCCTCAACCTCCTCTCAGTCTTACACCTGCACCCAAAGCCTGTCTGGTCATGCCACAAGCTTTCTAACTGCGCAGAAGGGATCCTGCACACCTCCTTACTATGCTGGCAGTAGGGCTCAACGTCATCAGGCGGTTTTTACATTGAAATGTCTGGGAAATGTGAGTCACACAGCTGAGGAGTTGTGGTCAGCTCTGGAGAACCAATTTCATGAATGGTTGTCTCCACTGGACCTGAAACCAGGGAAGGCCGTGTGCGACAATGCTGCAAACCTGGGTGCGGCCCTTCGCCGGGGCAATGTCACACACGTGCCTTGTATGGCTCACGTGTTGAACCTGGTTGTCCAGCAATTTTTAGCCCACTATCCCAGACTAGATGGCCTTCTGCAGAGGGCACGGTCGCTGTGTGCTCACTTCCGCCATTCGCATCCCGCAGCTCAGCGACTTACATCTCTACAGAAGTCGTTGGGCCTGCCACTTCACCGGCTAAAATGCGATGTGCCTACCCGGTGGAATTCAACTCTGCACATGTTGCAGCGACTGTGGCAGCACCGACAAGCCCTGGTGCAATACGTTCTGACGTATAGCCTGGGCCAACGAGATCCAGAAGTGGGGCAAATCACGCTGGAGGAGTGGTCTCAGATCAGGGACCTATGCACCCTTCTGCACAGTTTTGAAATGGCGACGAAGATGTTTAGTGCTGACGATGCCATTATCAGCATGACTATTCCGGTGATTTACATGCTGGAGCACATGTTAAACAGAATTCGGAGTCAGGTGGTGGCACAAGAGGAGATGGAGGAAGTAGAGGAGGAGGAGTTGTATGCGGAAGGGCTAACATCTGCAAGGTCCAGACGGTCGGCAGCACCAAGGTGGCAGGCATGTGAGGGTGGGGGAGATGGTTTTACCAGGGCGCATGGTAGCAGCCAAACTAGTGAGGAAGGTGCAGGATCCCAGGAAGAAGTGGAGGACGAACTGATGGAAGACTCATCAGATGAGGGAGACCTTGATCACATTTCTGTTGTGCGAGGTTGGAGGGAGAGGACAGAGGAAGGAAGCATGATTGTTACCTCGCCACCAACACAACAGGGACTTGGTGCTCCTGGATGCGCAACACACATGAGTGCCTTCTTGCTGCACTACCTGCAACATGACCCTCGAATTGTGAGAATTAGAAATAATCCTGACTACTCGGTTGCCACACTGTTAGATCCCCGGTACAAAAGTAAATTTGCAGAAATTATTCCTGCCATAGAAAGGGATGCACGCATGCAGGAGTATCAGCAGAGACTGTTGCAGAATCTTACATGTATTTTTCCACAAAATACCAGTGGTGCACATAGTGAATCTCACAGTTCCAACTTGCCAACCGTGGGACCGTCAAGTGTTCAGGACTCAAACCGTAACAGAACCACAGTATCTGCTGGTAACATCAATTTTGCGGATTCATTTCACCACTTTTTTAGCCCATCCTTTGCAAGGCCACAGGAGACAAGAAGTCTGACACATAGTCAACGCCTAGAGACGATGGTACAGGAGTATCTCCAAGTAAACATTGAAGCCATGACTGTGTCACTGGACCCTTGCTCTTTTTGGGCTTCCAATCTGGATAAATGGCCGGAGCTAGCCACTTACGCCTTGGAGATCTTGTCATGCCCCGCAGCCAGCGTTCTGTCTGAACGTGTGTTCAGCGCTGCTGGTGGTGTGCTGACAGATAAGCGCACGCGGCTCTCCACTGATAATGTAGACAGACTCACGTTCATAAAGATGAACAAATCATGGATCCGAAATGACTTTTCTACCCCTGTGTCATCCTGGGGAGAGTAAAAGCTTGATGATTGGTTAAAATCACCCTATCAACCGTTTTAAGCTTTCAAATTACTAATCATGTTTATCTGTATCTTGGCTGGAAAATAATTTGGGCTTTGTAGCAGTGTGCAGCACTGATTCTATTAGGCCATCTATAATAAGCTCCACCAGATTTAAAATTACTAATCATGTTTATCTGTATCTTGACTGGAAAATAATTTGGGCTTTGTAGCAGTGTGCAGCACTGATCCTATTAGGCCATCTATACTAAAGCTTCACCAGATTTAAAATTAATAATAATTTTTAGCTGCATCTAGCCCGGAAAATAATTTTGGGGCTCCGAGATGCGCAAGACACATAAGTGCCTTCTTGCTGCACTACCTGCAGCATGACCCTCATATTGTCAGAATTCGAAGTAATCATGACTACTGGGTTGCCACACTCTTAGATCCCCCAAACTTTTCGATCAACCTTTTCATTTTAATAAAGACCAAAAAAATGGTCATTTTTGAAATTATAAGCATTAGCAGGTTGTTAGAAACTGAAATCAAACAGTTTTCAACTCAAAACTTTATTCTAGGTGATGGCACATTTTCTGATAGGACCCCTTGTTCGAAAGGAGCTTCTGAACTCTCTCGTCCATTGAATTTGTCAGGTTTTGGATGGTTTCTGCTTCAATTGTTTTGCATGAGGACAGAATACCCTCCCAGAGCTGTTGCTTAGATGTGAACTGCCTCCCGCCATCATAGACACTCCTTTTAATGATGCTCCAAAGGTTCTGAATGGGGTAGAGGTCAGGGGAGCATGGGGGTCACACCATAAGTTTGTCCCCTTTTATGCCCATATCAGCCAGAGATGCAGATGTTTTATGTGCAGCATGAGATGGTGCATTATCATGCAAAAAAATGATCTTGCTGTGAAATACACGGTTCTTCTTCTTGAACCATGGCAGGAAGTGCTGTTTGAGAAAATCCACATACATTATGGAGTTCATCTTTAGCGCCTTCAGGAATCCTAAAGGGGCCGACAATCTCTCTCCCCATGATTCCAGCCCAAAACATTACTCCATCTCCTCCTTGTTGGCGCTGTAGCCGTGTTTGCGTGGGGTGTCCATCAACGAGCCATCCTCCACTCCATCCATCTGGACCATCGAGCGCTGCACGGCACTCATCCGTGAACAAAACAGTTTTGAAATCAGTCTTCATGTAATGTTTGGCACACTGGAGCCGTTTCTGCTTGTGTGAAGTGGATAGAGGAGGTCGACAGGATGGCGTATGCACAGCTGCAAACCTCTGAAGTACCCTGCATCTTGTTGTTCGGGGGACGTTAGAGGCACAAGCAGCTTCAAAAACTTGTCTGCTGCTATGACAAGGCTTTTTTGCCGCTGCTCTTTCAACCTGACGTAATTGCCTGTAGGAAAGAGTCCTCAATTTGCCCTTATCAGCACGCACACGTGTGTACTGTGAATCAGCTACATACTTCTTGATTGCCAAGACACTTCATCCTGATCATCGCACAATGTTGATTGTAGTCATGCCTTGACCTAAACACTCCACAATTTGTTGCTTCTCAGCAGCCGACACATCCTTTTTCTTTCCCATTTTGGCAGAAAATGTAGGCTGCTTAATAATGTGAGAGAGCCTTCTTAAGTAGTCTTGCCTTTCATTGGACACACCTGCCAAACTAATTAGCACAGGTGTCTGCAATTGCTTACAGTGATATAAAGAGCCCTGACACACATCACCATCAATGAGTTTAACTGACAAACAAACAAATTCTTCCCTTATCACTCCTAAACACTTTTTGCATAATAATTTGGAACACAGTGTACATGTGCTTTTCCACAAAACACCAGTGGTTCACGTAGTGAATCTTACAGTTCTAACTTGCCAACCGTGGTCTGTATGGAGTTGTTCAATAAAGGGCCCAAAATTAAGATAACATAGATGGGAGAGGTCTCTATGAATAGGAATTCCTAAGTATTTGATACACTGTGAGGGCCAGGCAAAGGGAAAGTTGGACTGGATGGAATCCTATATGGATTTGGGGAGGGAGACATCGAGGGCCTCAGACTTCGCTGCATTGATTTTAAAATTTGACCATGTAACAAAGTGATCTATTTCAGCCATAACAGCATGGATGGATATATGTGATTGAGTGATATATACTAGGACATCATCAGCAAATAGAGAGCACTTGTACTCGGTGCCTCCCACCTCAATCCACCTAATATTGGGGTTATGGCGAATTGATGAGAGCAGGTGCTCCGTCACTAGGATGTATAAGAGAGGGAACAGAGAACATCCCTGCCTTGTCCCATTGGTGATTGTGAAAGGTGATGAAAATGTTCTGACGCGCCCCCTGGGCCTTGGGACACCCGGAGCCGGACCCTTTTTGGTGGATGCTGGTGGTTGTAGTCTCCGTGGCGGCGACCCGGTTCCGTGGCTCAGGGCGGTCAAACCAGTGGCGGAACTATTTATGTGGTTTTGATGTTTAAATGTCCGACTATGCCACCAGTGGATTGCGGTCAGAGTGAACCGCCGCTCCAGGGCAGACCGCTGAGGCTGGTGTTGTGGGTGCAGCAGAGCGTAGCATAACTCCCCACGGGAGGAGTATAGCCTCAGGGCAGTGTATGCGGAGGATGGGGGTGATGGTGCAGGGCAGCAGCAGTAACGACACGGAGTCAGTGATGCAGTCCAGGGCCTTTACTCACAGTTCTTATTATCCAGACCACGTCTGCAGGTAACGGCTGCCCACGTCGTACTGTGCTCACCAGGTGAGGGGCTCAGACAACTCCCAGATAACTTTGGAGCGCTTCACAGGACCCCCTTTGTGTGTCCTTTGTCTGGCCTTTCTTACCAACCCTTCTGTCCGGCTGCCTCCAGCCTCCTCTTGGTAAACTAGGCGCCAGTTTCCCTGACCCTATGTGGTGCCTTCCTAGCGGGTGTATAGCGAGGGGCTGCGCCACATAAAATGTCACAGCCTCCTGTTTCTAGCTGAGGGTCGTTTCCTGCCTCCACTAGTTTCGGGGACCGGTCTCCCCCTTTGGCCTGACCCCTCCACGCAGGTGGATTCGGGCGTGCGGTGGCAACTCGCCCGTCCGCACCCCTGGGATCCCTTCGTTCCTCGTTCCTGAAGCCTTCTCCGCTCTTCTTCCTTCCTTCTCCCTCTTCCAGGCCTGGGCCTCTGTTACTAGGCCCGCCTCCGGAGCAGAGCTCATGCAGAGCCCCTGCTCCCTGCCACTTCTGCTCAGACTTTTCTGCACTGAACTAAGATGGTGCCCACATTTTATACTCCCTTCTCAATGCACCCAGGAACTGCTTCCTCCCTGCTCCTGCACTACAGGGTTCCCCTTCCTCAGTGTTCCCTCCCCCCACTCCAGCCAGGGACAGGGACTGTCGTGCCCATCTCAGGGGCATATTGGTCGCCCTGCCCCACGGCAATGTGGTGTAATGCATGCAGGTGTCGGGTCCTGATCCACACTACATCCTTACCTGAGAGTGAGATATCACACCTCTAGGTGAGGTGCAATACCTCTGTAGCAACCGAGCCCTCAGGGTGCTACAGTTCCATTTATCTTCAGCCTAGGTGACGTATTGCGATACAGGGCCGTGATTTTGGCTATAAAAGGGTCCCCTAGACCCCTACCCCAAACTTTTTAAGAGAATCATATATGGCATGCCAGGAGACTCTATGGAATGCTTTCTCAGCATACAACGAGAGTATCTAATTACAAATTTTTAACTGCATCTAGCCCAGGAAATACTTTGTGCCTAGTAGCAGTGTCTGCTAGTCAGCGGATTATCCCGGCTGTTAAGCAAGCTACACCACCTGTAGTTTGGACACTTAATTTTTTCAAAGGAAATGCTTCGGGACCACGG
The DNA here is from genome assembly GCF_046119375.1 of Phyllobates terribilis. NCBI lineage: Eukaryota > Metazoa > Chordata > Amphibia > Anura > Dendrobatidae > Phyllobates > Phyllobates terribilis. The sequence goes on along the minus strand of NW_027362763.1, from coordinate 452,339,621 downwards.
GATACTCAGTGAAGAGCATCAGGAGGCACCCCAAGGCATAGGGGCTGGGACTGGCAGTAGGATGCCTTGCGGTGGACAGCCGAGCTCGATCCTTATAAAAGCTTTTTAACTGCAGCAGCTTTAGTGGACGCTACTGGAGCTGGAATTACGCGGCTGCTGGCATGAGACTTGCCCTCCAATAGATCCTTGTAAATGGATTTAAAGTGTATTCATTCAAATTAGAGAGACAATTTAAATTAAAAAGCTTAGAGCTGCCTCCACCACAGGGGGGCTCGCTCGACCCACCAGCGGACAGGCACCAGTATTGGGAGAGGGGGGCTGGCCGTCAGGGTTCACCGCGGCTCTGGCACAAACTCGGCGACGCGGAGGTGGCACGGGCAGGAGCGGACTGAACGGGTCGGCTTCTCACTTTTTGGATTTTAGAAGGGCATGACATGCCTATATCTGTGTCTCCCCCTTCTTTTACTCCTCCACCTCTTTTCTTTTCGCATGACTATATGTACTAGTCACTTTTCCATGTGTTAGTTGTGTCTTCTGAGCAGTTTGTCAGCTTTTGGACACCTTTGAAGGTGTTTTCTATGTGTTTCTATGTGTTTTTGTTTGCCTGCCATTGGTTTTAACGGTGTTCGAAGGTGTTCGACGAACAGTTCGACGAACAGTTCGGCGAACACACGGGTGTTCGACGAACCGAACCGAACTCGAACACTACGGGGGTGGCGGCTCAACACTAGTGTTCAGACACAAATATATCTGTTTAAAAGAGTCTGGTTTCGGCTATATAACTAGAACTGTGGTTTTGCAGTTTTACGGTTCAAATCTCTGTATTATCCACCTTTTTGCCTTTTATACATAAAAAAAACAGTTTGAGTGTCTCGCTGGCTGTTCAGACACAAATATATCTGATTAAAAGAGAACTAGAACTGTGGTTTTCCTCTTCCACGGTTCAAATCTGGGTGTAATCCATCTTTTTGCATTTTTTACATAAAAAAAACTGTTTGAGTGTCTCGCTGACTGTTCAGACACCAATATATCTGATTAAAAGATTCTGGTGTAGGCCAGAGAAATAGAACTGTGGTTTTCCTCTTCCACGGTTCAAATCTGTGTGTAATCCACTATTTTGCATTTTTTACATAAAAAAAACTGTTTGAGTGTCTCGCTGACTGTTCAGACACAAATATATCTGTTTAAAAGATTCTGGTGTAGGCCAGAGAACAAGAACTGTGGTTTTCCTCTTCCACGGTTCAAATCTGGGTGTAATCCACCTTTTTGCCTTTTTTACATAAAAAAAAAACAGTTTGAGTGTCTCGCTGACTGTTGAGACACAAATATATCTGTTTAAGACTGTGTGCCCACAATGCGTTTTTTAAGCGTTTCCACAGCGGCAAAAACGCTGCAGAAACGCTTAACAAATGCATGGTAGAAGGCCTGCCATGTCACCCAACGATAATCCGCATGTGCTGTGCCCATGCTGCAGAAATTTCCGCTGCGGATTATCATTGCGGAAAAAAATGCAGCACTACCAATTATTTTGCGGAAGTGCTGCGTTTTCGCCGCCATTGGCTTGCATTAGAACACTCTAATTCCGCAAGACTGCATCTGTACTTGCGTAATTGGCGCGTTCTAATGTGCGGATGGTACCCGGGTGTGGAGGACAGGAGAGTCTCATCCACACCCAGGTACCATTAAAAAAGCTGTAAAAAAAGAATAAAATAAAAAATAAATGTATACTTACCTTCTGGCGGCCCGCGCTGCGCTCCTCCTTGCTTCCCGGCACTTTGCGATGGAAAGAAGGTCCTGCGCTGACATCAGAGTCATGTGACGGGTCACGCGACGCTGACGTCGGCAGGTCCTTCAATCCACCGCTGCCGGCAGCCGGGACGGTGAAGCAAGACAGCGGGGGCCATCAAAGGGTAAGTATATATTTATTTTTTTATTTTTTGACATTCACTCAGTCACACTATATAAATCCATGCTGTTTGCATGGATTTATATAGTGTGACCAAGTGACAAGCACTTTCCAAGTGATGCTAAAATCGCTTGGAAAGCGCTTGTCAACCCGAATGCGGAAATGCAAGTGAAGAACGCTTCACTTCCTCATGTCTCTGTCAGGAAAACGCATGTACAATCCGCATGAGTTTTTTTCTGCCAGGGAGATGCAGAAACGCTCAGGAAAAAATCCTGAGCATTTCTGAATCGTGGACACATAGCCGTAAAGGTTCTAGTGTAGGCCAGAGAACTAGAATTGTGGTTTTCCTCTTCCACGGTTCAAATCTGGGTGTGATCCACCTTTTTGCCTTTTTTACATAAAAAAAACAGGTTGAGTGTCTCGCTGACTGTTCAGACACAAATATATCTGTTTAAAATATTCTGGTGTAGGCCAGAGAACTAGAACTGTGGTTTTCCTATTCCATGGTTCTAATCTCCATTTTATTACCCTTTTGCCATTGATAGTGCGAGTGTAAGCTATTTTACTTCATTTACAATGGGCAAAGCGCGTGGCAAGGGAAGTGGAACTGGATTTTCTGGTGATGGTGCGTGCAGAGGACGGGGCCGTGGCCAAGGTGAAAATGTGCCACAACCAACAGCCACGGTCTTCTCGCTCCCAGTTCTTGGCTGAATTACTAGGGAAGCACACAACAGCACCACTATTGCGAACTGATCAGTGTGAACAGGTTATTAATTGGATAGCAGATAATACTTCCAGTCACCTGGGCACCACCACCTCCGGTCTGTATTCCACACGGTTAAGTCTTTGTAGCCGTGATTCTCGACCCCATTCTCCTCCTCACCCTGATGTTCCTTGCTCCCACCATGCCGAGTGTCGTCAGACAGCAACTAATCCCACACTTGGACACTCTGAAGAGCTGTTCACTGTTCCATTTCCATATTTGGGCCCCTCGCCTGCTCCGCTTGGAGGGGCAGAAGAGGAGATCCCATGTAGCGATGGCCAAATATTTGAACAGCCACGGCCACAGGAAGGCGACGCTGGCAATTTGTCACAAGAGGTGGACGATGTCGAGACACAATTGCCATGAAGTGAGGAGGAGGACCGTGGTGCGGAAGTGGAAGAGGAGGAGGTGGTGGATGATCTAGTAACTGACCCAACGTGGCAGGAGGACACGCAGAGTGAGGCCAGCAGCACACAGAAGGAGGGAGGCAGAGTACCCCAACAGGCAGGAAGAAGCAGTGTGGTGGCCGCAGACAGAAGGCGGGCAACAGTTCCCAGTAACACCAACATGAGGGATGTTCCAGTAAAAGTGGTAGGTCTTCCAGAGTCTGGAATTTTTTTAAAGACTCTGCTGATAACTAGAGATGAGCGTTGTTCTACTCGAACTGTTCGCCAATCTCAAATTCGAGCTGTTTTGGGCGGTGTTCGAGCCGTTCGGCGAACACGAACAATTTGAGAAAAATTCGGCTGTTCGAGGTTATGTTCGATAACTGTTCGTGCACCAAAATCATAACTGGATTTTTTCTCAGTAATGATGAAAATTAATGTTAATACGCAGTTTGAGTGTACAGCGGGGTGGGGGGAGGGGCAGGGGATGGATCTCTGCAGGAACAATGAAGATCTCCATTTTTTTTTCTCTTTCCCGCATTTGCAGTGGGGAGGTGCAATCTGTCAGCCTATCAGCAGCGCACACACGGAGCGAAGTGCTTTTTTTCACACAAGCAAGGGCATGTGTCATTGGCAGTGTATGTCACATGTCCTTGCCCTATAAGACCAAGCCATTTTCCCCGTCGCCACCATTTTCTCACTGCTGCAGCTGCGTGTTAGACGGCACCGCTGTTGCTGTGTGCGCTATACCTTGTTAATTTCAAGCCAATTTTCGCACAAATCTACAGATAGCTTGGGAGTAGGGAATAGTTGTGATTGCAGTCCTTTTAAGGACTAGGTTACAGCATTTCCTACGACTTTTATCAGGCAGGTCTGTGCTCTTAAATAGATAGATTGTGGGAGTAAAGACTAATTGTAATTGGAGTCCTTTTCAGGACTAGGTTACATCAGTTCCTATCAGTTTTTGCCAGCAGGTCTGTGCCAGTGCTGTGCAAGTTTTTTTCACAGCATTTGGCTGAATCTAGCAAAGTTAATCCTTTTTGGCCTATTGCAGAGTGTGTTAGTCAGTGGAGTAGCCTATCTGTGTTGCAAGATATACCACCTGTGTATAGAATACCAATTTTTTTACTGCACCTAGTGAAGTAAAATCTTTTGGGCATAGCATCATTCTATTAGTCCATCTATACTGACCTCCATCAGGTTGCAAATTGAATATAATTTTTTTCTGCATCTAGCTCTGAAAAAATATTGGGCTTCTAGCTGTGTGTGGGACTTGTTGTACTAGTCCATCTATACTGACCTCCATCAGGTTGCAAACTGCATATATTTTTTTCTTCATCTACCTCTGAAAAAATATTGGGCTTCTAGCTGTGTGTGGGACTTGTTCTATTAATCCATCTATACTGACCTCCATCAGGTTGCAAACTGAACATATTTTTTTCTGCATCTACCTCTGAAAAAATATTTGGCCTTCTAGCTGTGTGTGGGACTTGTTCTATTAGTCCATCTATACTGACCTCCATAAGGTTGCAAACTGAATATAATTTTTTTCTGCATCTACCTCTGAAAAAATATTTGGCCTTCTAGCTGTGTGTGGGACTTGTTCTATTAGTCCATCTATACTGACCTCCATAAGGTTGCAAACTGAATATAATTTTTTTCTTCATCTACCTCTAAAAAAATATTTGGCCTACTAGCTGTGTGTGGGACTTGTTCTATTAGTCCATCTATACTGACCTCCATAAGGTTGCAAACTGAATATAATTTTTTTCTGCATCTACCTCTGAAAAAATATTTGGCCTTCTAGCTGTGTGTGGGACTTGTTCTATTAGTCCATCTATACTGACCTCCATCAGGTTGCAAATTGAATATAATTTTTTTCTGCATCTAGCTCTGAAAAAATATTGGGCTTCTAGCTGTGTGTGGGACTTGTTGTACTAGTCCATCTATACTGACCTCCATCAGGTTGCAAACTGCATATATTTTTTTCTTCATCTACCTCTGAAAAAATATTGGGCTTCTAGCTGTGTGTGGGACTTGTTCTATTAATCCATCTATACAGACCTCCATCAGGTTGCAAACTGAATATATTTTTTTCTGCATCTACCTCTTAAAAAATATTTGGCCTTCTAGCTGTGTGTGGGACTTGTTCTATTAGTCCATCTATACTGACCTCCATAAGGTTGCAAACTGAATATAATTTTTTTCTGCATCTACCTCTGAAAAAATATTTGGCCTTCTAGCTGTGTGTGGGACTTGTTCTATTAGTCCATCTATACTGACCTCCATAAGGTTGCAAACTGAATATAATTTTTTTCTGCATCTACCTCTGAAAAAATATTTGGCCTTCTAGCTGTGTGTGGGACTTGTTCTATTAGTCCATCTATACTGACCTCCATAAGGTTGCAAACTGAATATAATTTTTTTCTGCATCTACGTCTGAAAAAATATTGGGCTTCTAGCTGTGTGTGGGACTTGTTGTACTAGTCCATCTATACTGACCTCCATCAGGTTGCAAACTGCATATATTTTTTTATTCATCTACCTCTGAAAAAATATTGGGCTTCTAGCTGTGTGTGGGACTTGTTCTATTAATCCATCTATACAGACCTCCATCAGGTTGCAAACTGAATATATTTTTTTCTGCATCTACCTCTGAAAAAATATTTGGCCTTCTAGCTGTGTGTGGGACTTGTTCTATTAGTCCATCTATACTGACCTCCATAAGGTTGCAAACTGAATATAATTTTTTTCTGCATCTACCTCTGAAAAAATATTTGGCCTTCTAGCTGTGTGTGGGACTTGTTCTATTAGTCCATCTATACTGACCTCCATAAGGTTGCAAACTGAATATAATTTTTTTCTGCATCTACCTCTGAAAAAATATTTGGCCTTCTAGCTGTGTGTGGGACTTGTTCTATTAGTCCATCTATAGTGACCTCCATAAGGTTGCAAACTGAATATAATTTTTTTCTGCATCTACCTCTGAAAAAATATTTGGCCTTCTAGCTGTGTGTGGGACTTGTTCTATTAGTCCATCTATACTGACCTCCATAAGGTTGCAAATTGAATATAATTTTTTTCTGCATCTAGCTCTGAAAAAATATTGGGCTTCTAGCTGTGTGTGGGACTTGTAGTACTAGTCCATCTATACTGACCTCCATCAGGTTGCAAACTGCATATATTTTTTTCTTCATCTACCTCTGAAAAAATATTGGGCTTCTAGCTGTGTGTGGGACTTGTTCTATTAATCCATCTATACAGACCTCCATCAGGTTGCAAACTGAATATATTTTTTTCTGCATCTACCTCTGAAAAAATATTTGGACTTCTAGCTGTGTGTGGGACTTGTTCTATTAGTCCATCTATACTGACCTCCATAAGGTTGCAAACTGAATATAATTTTTTTCTGCATCTACCTCTGAAAAAATATTTGGCCTTCTAGCTGTGTGTGGGACTTGTTCTATTAGTCCATCTATACTGACCTCCATAAGGTTGCAAACTGAATATAATTTTTTTCTGCATCTACCTCTGAAAAAATATTTGGCCTTCTAGCTGTGTGTGGGACTTGTTCTATTAGTCCATCTATACTGACCTCCATAAGGTTGCAAACTGAATATAATTTTTTTCTGCATCTACGTCTGAAAAAATATTTGGCCTTCTAGCTGTGTGTGGGACTTGTTCTATTAGTCCATCTATACTGACCTCCATCAGATTGGAAATTGAATATAATTTTTTTCTGCATCTAGCTCTGAAAAAATATTGGGCTTCTAGCTGTGTGTGGGACTTGTTGTACTAGTCCATCTATACTGACCTCCATCAGGTTGCAAACTGCATATATTTTTTTCTTCATCTACCTCTGAAAAAATATTGGGATTATAGCTGTGTTTGGGACTTGTTCTATTAATAAATCTATACAGACCTCCATCAGGTTGCAAACTGAATATATTTTTTTCTGCATCTACCTCTGAAAAAATATTGGGCTTCTAGCTGTGTGTGGGACTTGTTCTACTAATCCATCTATACAGACCTCCATCAGGTTGCAAACTGAATATATTTTTTTCTGCATCTACCTCTGAAAAAATATTGGGCTTCTAGCTGTGTGTGGAACTTGTTGTATAAGTCCATCTATACTGACCTCCATAAGGTTGCAAACTGCATATATTTTTTTCTTCATTTATCTCTGAAAAAATATTGGGCTTCTAGCTGTGTTTGGGACTTGTTCCATTAATCCATCTATACAGACCTCCATCAGGTTGCAAACTGAATATATTTTTTTCTGCATCTACCTCTGAAAAAATATTGGGCTTCTAGCTGTGTGTGGGACTTGTTCTATTAATCCATCTATACAGACCTCCATCAGGTTGCAAACTGAATATATTTTTTTCTGCATCTAACTCTGAAAAAATATTGGGCTTCTAGCTGTGTGTGGGACTTGTTGTATTAGTCCATCTATACTGACCTCCATAAGGTTGCAAACTGCATATATTTTTTTCTTCATCTACCTCTGAAAAAATATTGGGCTTCTAGCTGTGTTTGGGACTTGTTCTATTAATCCATCTATACAGACCTCCATCAGGTTGCAAACTGAATATATTTTTTTCTGCATCTACCTGTGAAAAAATATTGGACTTCTAGCTGTGTGTGGGACTTGTTCTATTAATCCATCTATACAGACCTCCATCAGGTTGCAAACTGAATATATTTTTTTCTGCATCTACCTCTGAAAAAATATTGGGCTTCTAGCTGTGTGTGGGACTTGTTCTATTAATCCATCTATACAGACCTCCATCAGGTTGCAAACTGAACATATTTTTTTCTGCATCTACCTCTGAAAAAATATTGGGCTTCTAGCTGTGTGTGGGACTTGTTGTATTAGTCCATCTATACAGACCTCCATCAGGTTGCAAATTGAATATAATTTTTTTCTGCATCTAACCCAGCCAATAGTTTTGGCCTAATACCACAGTTTGGCCACTCAGCTCTGCTCGGTTCCCATCCATTGTTTTTTTGTGCAAACAACTCCAGAGTTGTGAATTAGTTAACCACCAAGATGAGTGGAAAAAGGCCTGCTGCTGGTGGAAAGGGGAATAGGTGTGTTGGGAAGGGGAAAAAAGGTTGTGTCTGTGGGGTAGGTGTTAAAGCAACAGTAACATCTGCAGAAGAAAGACCATCTTCCAGCCAAACTAAAATGTCTACTTCTTTTAGCGGACAATGTAATAAGATCCCTTTCTTACGGCCACGCCAATCGCTACAAATTCCAGATGAGGCACAAAAACAGCAGGTGCTTCAACGGATATCAAGTGCTCCTTTAAGTGGGCTCTCCTCCACATCAACTTCAACATCACATATACTCCAGCCCTCAAAGGTGTCACCCCAATCGCACTTGCTTCCTCACAGCTCCCAAATCTCCAGCTGCCCGTCTGAGTATGAGGTAGAACAGATGGTTGAGTCTGCAGAGCTGTTTACTCATACTATAGCCTGGGAATCAGAGGTCGACTCCAGCGCTTCTGTGAATCCAGACGAGGAAATGATCTGCACTGATGCCCAGAATCTTTATGAGTCGGATCCAGGACCAGACGCAGAAGGTTCTGACCATAATGTAGACCCTCATTCCCAAACTGTAACTCCTGTTGGTGGAGACAATGAGGAAGACGATGATAAGACTCAAATACCTGATTGGAGCGACAACTTTAGTTTTTTGTCAGGGCAGGAACAGGTTGGCTCTGAGGACGACGGGTGTGATAACGCACAGGGTGATGATGATGAGGTTGGAGATCCCACTTACTGTCAACCCACAGTCAGCCAAGAGATGAGGTCAGCAGAGGAGGTGGAGGAAGATGCTAGTGACGACGAGGTCAGCTTGCGCCTTCCTGGACAGAGACGTAGTACTGGAAGCACGTCAACAACTGCATCCTCAAACACAACTCTGCCTCTCACCACAAGTCGTGGTGGCTCTTCAGGTCGCATGGGTGCTAAGCCTTGCATAGCCTGGGCATTTTTTCAGATCGATAAAGATGACCCAACTCGTGTTATCTGTAACATTTGTCAGCAAAAGCTAAGTAGAGGCCAAAAAATACATAGTTTGAGTACTTCATGCATGAACCGGCACATGGAAATGAAGCATAAGTTGCAGTGGGAAGCTCAGTGTGCTACAATGCGGCCTAGCCGGCCGGGCCAACCACCGTCTGCCATATCTTGTGCATCCGCGGCCTCTTCATCCTCTGTGACTGGGGGGACAGCAGTCACACCTGTTTTGGGGCGCAGACCTGCCACCTCTTTACCCGCAACAGCCAGCGTGATTGGCAGGTCATCATTTTCTTTGGAGGTGGTAACACCAGCTGGTGTTGAGCGCTGTCCGACAACGATAGCACCACCTTTGGATCAAGGCAACCTAACATGTCCGCCTGCATCTTCCTCACAGACCGGCAGTTTGCCGGGGACACCCTTATCAACCCCGTCTAAGCACAATAGCCAGCCCTCGGTCCCTCAGATGTGGACAAGTAAAAGACCATTTCCTCCTAGCCATGAGAAAGCTAAGAGGTTGAATTTCACCATCTGCAAGCTCTTGGCTACAGAAATGCTGCCTTTCCGCCTGGTGGACACAGAGGATTTTCGAGACCTTATGTCCATCGCAGTGCCCCAGTACCAGATGCCCAGTCGGCACTACTTCTCAAAGAAAGGTGTGCCTGCGCTCCACCAGCATTTCGCACACAACATCACCGCTTCTTTGAGAAACTCTGTGTGTGACAGAGTGCATTTCACCACAGACACTTGGACGAGTAGGCATGGACAGGGGCGTTACATGTCGCTGACTGGGCACTGGGTAACTATGGTGACAGCAGGACAAGGGGCTGCTGTCCAAGTCTTGCCGTCCCCACGAGTTGTGCGTCAATCCTCTTTATGTCAAAGTTCCTCCACTGCTTCTGCCTCCTCAACCTCCTCTCGGTCCTCCACCTGCACCCAAAGCCTGTCTGGTCATGCCACAAGCTTTCTAACTGCGCAGAAGGGATCCTGCACACCTCCTTACTATGCTGGCAGTAGGGCTCAACGTCATCAGGCGGTTTTTACATTGAAATGTCTGGGAAATGTGAGTCACACAGCTGAGGAGTTGTGGTCAGCTCTGGAGAACCAATTTCATGAATGGTTGTCTCCACTGGACCTGAAACCAGGGAAGGCCATGTGCGACAATGCTGCAAACCTGGGTGCGGCCCTTCGCCGGGGCAATGTCACACACGTGCCTTGTATGGCTCACGTGTTGAACCTGGTTGTCCAGCAATTTTTAGCCCACTATCCCAGACTAGATGGCCTTCTGCAGAGGGCACGGTCGCTGTGTGCTCACTTCCGCCGTTCGCATCCCGCAGCTCAGCAACTTACATCTCTACAGAAGTCGTTGGTCCTGCCACTTCACCGGCTAAAATGCGATGTGCCTACCCGGTGGAATTCAACTCTGCACATGTTGCAGCGACTGTGGCAGCACCGACAAGCCCTGGTGCAATACGTTCTGACGTATAGCCTGGGCCAACGAGATTCAGAGGTGGGGCAAATCACGCTGGAGGACTGGTCTCAGATCAGGGACCTATGCACCCTTCTGCACAGTTTTGAAATGGCGACGAAGATGTTTAGTGCTGACGATGCCATTATCAGCATGACTATTCCGGTGATTTACATGCTGGAGCACATGTTAAACAGAATTCGGAGTCAGGTGGTGGCACAAGAGGAGGTGGAGGAAGTAGAGGAGGAGGAGTTGTATGCGGAAGGGCTAACATCTGCAAGGTCCAGACGGTCGGCAGCACCAAGGCGGCAGGCATGTGAGGGTGGGGGAGATGGTTTTACCAGGGCGCATGGTAGCAGCCAAACTAGTGAGGAAGGTGCAGGAGCCCAGGAAGAAGTGGAGGACGAACTGATGGAAGACTCATCAGATGAGGGAGACCTTGATCACATTTCTGTTGTGCGAGGTTGGGGGGAGAGGACAGAGGAAGGAAGCATGATTGTTACCTCGCCACCAACACAACAGGGACTTGGTGCTCCTGGATGCGCAACACACATGAGTGCCTTCTTGCTGCACTACCTGCAACATGACCCTCGAATTGTGACAATTAGAAATAATCCTGACTACTGGGTTGCCACACTGTTAGATCCCCGGTACAAAAGTAAATTTGCAGAAATTATTCCTGCCATAGAAAGGGATGCACGCATGCAGGAGTATCAGCAGAGACTGTTGCAGAATCTTACATGTGCTTTTCCACAAAATACCAGTGGTGCACGTAGTGAATCTCACAGTTCCAACTTGCCAACCGTGGGACCGTCAAGTGTTCAGCACTCAAACCGTAACAGAACCACAGTATCTGCTGGTAACATCAATTTTGCGGAATCATTTCACCACTTTTTAGCCCATCCTTTGCAAGGCCACAGGAGACAAGAAGTCTGACACATAGTCAACGCCTGGAGACGATGGTACAGGAGTATCTCCAAGTAAACATTGAAGCCACGACTGTGTCACTGGACCCTTGCTCTTTTTGGGCTTCCAATCTGGATAAATGGCCGGAGCTAGCCACTTACGCCTTGGAGATCTTGTCATGCCCCGCAGCCAGCGTTCTGTCTGAACGTGTGTTCAGCGCTGCTGGTGATGTGCTGACAGATAAGCGCACGTGGCTCTCCACTGATAATGTAGACAGACTCACGTTCATAAAGATGAACAAATCATGGATCCGAAACGACTTTTCTACCCCTGTGTCATCCTGGGGAGAGTAAAAGCTTGATGATTGGTTAAAATCACCCTACCAACCGTTTTAAGCTTTCAAATTACTAATCATGTTTATCTGTATCTTGGCTGGAAAATAATTTGGGCTTTGTAGCAGTGTGCAGCACTGATTCTATTAGGCCATCTATAATAAGCTCCACCAGATTTAAAATTACTAATCATGTTTATCTGTATCTTTGACTGGAAAATAATTTGGGCTTTGTAGCAGTGTGCAGCACTGATCCTATTAGGCCATCTATACTAAAGCTTCACCAGATTTAAAATTAATAATAATTTTTAGCTGCATCTAGCCCGGAAAATAATTTTGGGGCTCCAAGATGCGCAAGACACATAAGTGCCTTCTTGCTGCACTACCTGCAGCATGACCCTCATATTGTCAGAATTCGAAGTAATCATGACTACTGGATTGCCACACTCTTAGATCCCCCAAACTTTTCGATCAACCTTTTCATTTTAATAAAGACCAAAAAAATGGTCATTTTTGAAATTATAAACATTAGCAGGTTGTTAGAAACTGAAATCAAACAGTTTTCAACTCAAAACTTTATTCTAGGTGATGTTACATTTTCACATAGGACCCCTTGTTCGAAAGGAGCTTCTGAACTCTCTCGTCCATTGAATTTGTCTGGTTTTGGATGGTTTCTGCTTCAATTGTTTTGCATGAGGACAGAATACCCTCCCAGAGCTGTTGCTTAGATGTGAACTGCCTCCCTCCATCATAGACACTCCTTTTAATGATGCTCCAAAGGTTCTGAATGGAGTAGAGGTCAGGGGAGCATGGGGGTCACACCATAAGTTTCTCCCCTTTTATGCCCATATCAGCCAGAGATGCAGATGTTTTATGTGCAGCATGAGATGGTGCATTATCATGCAGAAAAATGATCTTGCTGTGAAATACACGGTTCTTCTTCTTGAACCATGGCCGGAAGTGCTGTTTGAGAAAATCAAGATACATTATGGAGTTCATCTTTAGCGCCTTCAGGGATCCTAAAGGGGCCGACAATCTGTCTCCCCATGATTCCAGCCCAAAACATTACTCCACCTCCTCCTTGTTGGCGCTGTAGCCGTGTTTGCGTGGGGTGTCCATCAACCAGCCATCCTCCACTCCATCCATCTGGACCATCGAGCGCTGCACGGCACTCATCCGTGAACAAAACAGTTTTGAAATCAGTCTTCATGTAATGTTTGGCCCACTGGAGCCGTTTCTGCTTGTGTGAAGTGGATAGAGGAGGTCGACAGGATGGCGTATGCACAGCTGCAAACCTCTGAAGGACCCTGCATCTTGTTGTTCGGGGGACGTTGGAGGCACAAGCAGCTTCAAAAACTTGTCTGCTGCTATGACAAGGCTTTTTTGCCGCTGCTCTTTCAACCTGACGTAATTGCCTGTAGGAAAGAGTCCTCAATTTGCCCTTATCAGCACGCACACGTGTGTACTGTGAATCAGCTACATACTTCTTGATTGCCAAGACACTTCATCCTGATCATCGCACAATGTTGATTGTAGTCATGCCTTGACCTAAACACTCCACAATTTGTTGCTTCTCAGCAGCCGACACATCCTTTTTCTTTCCCATTTTGGCAGAAAATGTAGGCTGCTTAATATTGTGAGACAGCCTTCTTAAGTAGTCTTGCCTTTCATTGGACACAGCTGCCAAACTAATTAGCACAGGTGTCTGCAATTGCTTACAGTGATATAAAGAGCCCTGACACACATCACCATCAATGAGTTTAACTGACAAACAAACAAATTCTTCCCTTATCACTCCTAAACACTTTTTGCATAATAATTTGGAACGCAGTGTACATGTGCTTTTCCACAAAACACCAGTGGTTCACGTAGTGAATCTTACAGTTCTAACTTGCCAACCGTGGTCTGTATGGAGTTGTTCAATAAAGGGCCCAAAATTAAGATAACATAGATGGGAGAGGTCTCTATGAATAGGAATTCCTAAGTATTTGATACCCTGTGAGGGCCAGGCAAAGGGAAAGTTGGACTGGATGGAATCCTATATGGATTTGGGGAGGGAGACATCGAGGGCCTCAGACTTCGCTGCATTGATTTTAAAATTTGACCATGTAACAAAGTGATCTATTTCAGCCATAATATCATGGATGGATATATGTGATTGAGTGATATATACTAGGACATCATCAGCAAATAGAGAGCACTTGTACTCGGTGCCTCCCACCTCAATCCACCTAATATTGGGGTTATGGCGAATTGATGAGAGCAGGTGCTCCGTCACTAGGATGTATAAGAGAGGGGACAGAGGACATCCCTGCCTTGTCCCATTGGTGATTGTGAAAGGTGATGAAAATGTTCTGACGCACCCCCTGGGCCTTGGGACACCCGGAGCCGGACCCTTTTTGGTGGATGCTGGTGGTTGTAGTCTTCGTGGCGGCGACCCGGTTCCGTGGCTCAGGGTGTTCAAACCAGTGGCGGAACTATTTATGTGGTTTTGATGTTTAAATGTCCGACTACGCCACCCGTGGATTGCGGTCAGAGTGAACCGCCGCTACAGGGCAGACCGCTGAGGCTGGTGTTGTGGGTGCAGCAGAGCGTAGCATAACTCCCCACGGGAGGAGTATAGCCTCAGGGCAGTGTATGCGGAGGATGGGGGTGATGGTGCAGGGCAGCAGCAGTAACGACACAGAGTCAGTGATGCAGTTCAGGGTCTTTACTCACAGTTCTTATTATCCAGACCACGTCTGCAGGTAACGGCTGCCCACGTCGTACTGTGCTCACCAGGTGAGGGGCTCAGACAACTCCCAGATAACTTTGGAGCGCTTCACAGGACCCCCTTTGTGTGTCCTTTGTCTGGCCTTTCTTACCAACCCTTCTGTCCGGCTGCCTCGGGCCTCCTCTTGGTAAACTTGGCGCCAGTTTCCCTGACCCTATGTGGTGCCTTCCTAGCGGGTGTAGCGAGGGGCTGCGCCACATAAAATGTCAGAGCCTCCGGTTTCTAGCTGAGGGTCGTTTCCTGCCTCCACTAGTTCGGGGAACGGTCTCCCCCTTTGGCCTGACCCCTCCACGCAGGTGGATTCGGGCGTGCGGTGGCGACTCGCCCGTCCGCACCCCTGGGATCCCTTCAGTCCTCGTTCCTGGAGCCTTCTCCGCTCCTCTTCCTTCCTTCTCCCTCTTGCAGGCCTGGGCCTCTGTTACTAGGCCTGCCTCCGGAGCAGAGCTCATGCAGAGCCCCTGCTCCCTGCCACTTCTGCTCAGACTTCTCTGCACTGAACTAAGATGGTGCCCACCTTTTATACTCCCTTCTCAATGCACCCAGGAACTGCTTCCTCCCTGCTCCTGCACTACAGGGTTCCCCTTCCTCAGTGTTCCCTCCCCCCACTCCAACCAGGGACAGGGACTGTCGTGCCCATCTCAGGGGCATATTGGTCGCCCTGCCCCACGGCAATGTGGTGTAATGCATGCAGGTGTCGGGTCCTGATCCACACTCCATCCTTACCTGAGAGTGAGATATCACACCTCTGGGTGAGGTGCAATACGTCTGTAGCAACCGAGCCCTCAGGCTGCTACAGTTCCATTTATCTTCAGCCTAGGTGACGTATTGTGATACAGGGCCGTGATTTTGGCTATAAAAGGGTCCCCTAGACCCGTAACCCAAGCTTTTTAAGAGAATCATATATGGCGTGCCAGGAGACTCTATGGAATGCTTTCTCAGCATCCAACGAGAGTATCTACTTACAAATTTTTAACTGCATCTAGCCCAGGAAATACTTTGTGCCTAGTAGCAGTGTCTGCTAGTCAGCGGATTATCCCGGCTGTTAAGCAAGCTACACCACCTGTAGTTTGGACACTTAATTTTTTCAAAGGAAATGCTTCGAGACCACGGGATACTCAGTGAAGACCATCAGGAGGCACCCCAAGGCATAGGGGCTGGGACTGGCAGTAGGATGCCTTGCGGTGGACAGCCGAGCTCGATCCTTATAAAAGCTTTTTAACTGCAGCAGCTTTAGTGGACGCTACTGGAGCTGGAATTACGCGGCTGCTGGCATGAGACTTGCCCTCCAATAGATCCTTGTAAATGGATTTAAAGTGTATTCATTCAAATTAGAGAGACAATTTAAATTAAAAAACTTAGAGCTGCCTCCACCACAGGGGGGCTCGCTCGACCCACCAGCGGACAGGCACCAGTATTGGGAGAGGGGGGCTGGCCGTCAGGGTTCACCGCGGCTCTGGCACAAACCCGGCGATACGGAGGTGGCACGGGCAGGAGCGGACTGAACGTGTCGGCTTCTCACTTTTTGGAATTTAGAAGGGCATGACATGCCTATATCTGTGTCTCCCCCTCCTTTTACTCCTCCACCTCTTTTCTTTTCTCATGACTATATGTACTTGTCACTTTTCCATGTGTTAGTTGTGTCTTCTGAGCAGTTTGTCAGCTTTTGGACACCTTTGAAGGTGTTTTCTATGTGTTTCTATGTGTTTTTGTTTGCCTGCCATTGGTTTTAACGGTGTTCGAAGGTGTTCGACGAACAGTTCGACGAACAGTTCGGCAAACACACGGGTGTTCGACGAACCGAACCGAACTCGAACACTACGGGGGTGGCTCAACACTACTGATAACCCCAAATAGGCCATTTGTACCACCTGCCATTCCAGCACCAGCAGGGGTGACAAAACTAACAGCCTGACCACCACCAGCTTGATCAGGCACATGGCAGCAAAGCACCCGACTTTGTGGGGCGAACCCCAGGGTCCACGACCAGTGTCAACGGGTGTCACCACTGCTGTTGTGCGTGTAAGAGAACCCCCTGTTGTGCGTGTAAGGCAATCCCCTGTCCATACTGCATGCAAAGATGCCCCCTCCTCTCAGTCTTAACTTGTTATGGCAGTTTCTCAAGAAACAGCATCAATGTCCACGTCCAACCGCAGAGTTCAGTTGTCCATAGCATAGACCTTTGAACGAAAGCGCAAATTCGCAGCCAACGCCCCACAGGCCACAGTCCTAAATTCGCACATTTCACGACTGCTTGCATTGGAAATGCTGCCTTTTAGGCTAGTGGAGATGGAATCCTTCCGCAACCTTATGGTGGTGGCCGTCCCTCGGTCCTTGGTCCCCAGCCGACAATATTGTGCCCGGTGTGCCATCCCCACACTACACAAGCACGTGTCCCAAAACATCTGCCGTGCCCTCAACAACGCAGTTACTGGGAGAGTCCACCTGACAACGGACACGTGGACAAGTACTTGTGGCCAGGCATGGTACATCTCCCTGACGGCACACTGGGTAAACATAGTGGAAGCCGGGACCCAGTTGGACCTTGGGACGGAACACATCCTCCCCACACCGAGGATTGCGGGCCCTATGTCTGTCAGAGTTGCCCCCACAGTGTACAGCTCCTGCGCATCATCCTCCTCCTCCTCCTCATATTCAGCCTCCATCTCAGATATCACCACATCAGTTACAAGCTGGAAGCACTGCAGTACTGCTTCAGCCAAGCGGCAACAGGCTGTGCTGAAACTCATAAGCTTAGGTGATAAACCTCACACTGCTTGTGAGTTGTGGACAGCTGTGAAAGAGCAGGCAGATCTGTGGCTGAAACCGCTGAACCTACATCCAGGCATGGTCGTGTGTGACAATGGCCGTAACCTGGTGGCGGCTCTGAGGCGAGGCGAAATCACACACGTACCATGCTTGGCTCATGTGCTTAACCTCGTGGTTCAGCGATTTCTTAAATTGTACCCCGAGTTGCCAGATCTGCTCATCAAAGTACACTGCCTGTCAGCTCATTTTTGGAAGTCGGCTACAGCTTCCGCCGCCCTTGCTCTGTTGCAGCAGCGTTTGCAGCTTCTGGCACACCGACTGGTGTGTGATGTCCCCACACATTGGAACTCTACACTCCATATGTTGAAAAGGATTTGTGAGCAGAAGAGAGCAGTTGTGGAGTACCAGCTGCAACAAGGCCGTCGATATTCAGCTCAGACTCCACACATAAGACCACAGGAGTGGACCTGGATGTCTGACATATGTACCATCCTGACAAACTTTGAGGAGTCCATTAAGATGGTGAGTGTCGATGATGCCATCATTAATGTCAGCATCCCACTTGTCTGTCTTTTGCAACGCTCTCTGCAGAGAATTAAAGAGGAGGCATTGCAGCCAGAGTATGATGAGATGGATCAAGAAGCCGTAGCGGGCGATTACACACTGCCCAGCCTCATCTCATCCCAACGTGCATTGGGGGACAATGAGGGAGAGGAGGAGGAGAAGTAGGAAGAACAGGAGCTGGTATCATGCGCTGTAGATGGTAGTACCACTACAAATGTCATACCATCAGTTCAGCGTGGGTGGCCTGAGGACAGGGAGGAGGAGGAAAGCTTGGTCAGTCGTCATCTTGGTGATGACATGGAAGTCTTGCCGTTACCAGTCTGGCACGCATGGCTGACTTTATGCTACGCTGCCTTAACCGTGACCCTCACGTTGTCAAAAGGTTGGGTGACAGTCATTACTGGTTGGTGACATTTTTAGACCCCCGCTACAAGGAGAACATTCACTCTCTTATTCGTGAGGTGGAGAGGTCTACAAAAATGGGGCAGTACCAGAAGGCCCTTGCTGCAGAACTGTTAAAAAAAATTCCCATCTGGACACTCTAGTAGCAGAGGTCACAGTTCTTTGTTGCCCAACCAAGGCGTACATGCGAGAGAGATGCAACTCCAATCCAGCAGAGGCAGGGGAACACTGTCAATGTTCTGGGACAGTTTTCTGAGACCCACCCAGCTTACAGGCCCGGATGCGCGGGGTACTCTCACAAGGAGTGGAAAGTTTCAAAAGATGGTGAGGGAAACCCTACCAGCATCCTCCGTGATTCCTCTGTGCCTTTTAATTATTGGGTATCCAAGCTGGACACTTGGAATGAACTCGCTCTGTATGCCTTGGAGGTCCTGGCCTGCTCTGCCTCTAGCGTGTTATCGGAGCGTGTTTTTAGTGCCGCTGGGGGAATTATAACTGATAAGCGCACTCGCCTGTCAACTGACAATGCTGACAAGCTGACCCTTATCAAAATGAACAAGGGCTGGATTGGGCCAGACTTCTCATCACCACCAAATGACAGCAGAGTAACATAAAGTCAAATCCACTGTGCTATTTCGGGAGGTGTATTCCCATGCACCGCTTCACACCCACACATGGGTATAGGCTTCCTCATTTTGGCTGTTTTTGCTCTTTTCCTTATCCTCAGCCTCCACCACCACTATATCACCAGGGTGACTGTGGTCCGTGTTGCCAGCATTGCAAGTTCCTCCGTCCTAATTTTTGGCAGCTTTTGCTTGATATTGTCTATTTATTCCACTGGGACCTCCACTAGTGTTGAGCAAGCACTAAAATGCTCGGGTGCTCGAAGTTCGGGCCGAGCTCGCCGTGATACTCGGGTGCTCGACCCGAGCAACGAGCCCAATGTTAGTCTATGGGAGACTCGAGCATTTTTGTGGTGGCACCCCCGGCAGTCTTTTAAAAGCCTAACAAGTGCCCAAAACGATAGTGACAGTGCTCAAATGACATGGGGACAGCATGGGGATTGCCCCAGGAAGCATTTCTGACCCCCAGGTCACTGCTGTCAACAACGTGGTCAGAGGTATTAAGCCACTTTTACGGGCTCACAATAAAACATTCAAAAACGAAAGTGAAACTTTTTTCCTGTGAAATATGTTAAGGAACATCCTTTCCAGGGAAAAGACTTGTGTATAAGTTAAAATAAATTACCAAAAACAAAAATACTCCTCCACACCTTCGGCTATGTTCACAAGTAGCATTTTTTATGCGTTTTTGCACTTTTGTACTGCTTTCAACTATGACAAATGCATTCATCGGGAAATGTCATTTTAACATTTTACAACCTTATGTGGCCATGTGCTGTGTGACACATGCATAAAGTGCTGAAAAGACATGGGAACAGCATGGGGAAGACCCATGGAAGCATCTCTGACTCCCAGGTCACTGTCTAAAAGTGTGCCCATCATAAGTGATCCTTGCCGCATCAGAAGATGCAGACTTGCAACTATCCCCATGCAAGTTCTAGTCCCAGGGCAGTGTTCAATTGTACCTCCCCCATTCCTTGCAATACAAGCGCAAGTATGCAGCCTGCCACCCACCCACCCCCAGGCTGCAATACCATACTGCTTGCTTGCTTGAACTTGAAATTGGGCCTTTTAGGCATGTGGAGGCGGAATCTGGCCACCACGTTATGGCTGTGTTGGCGGCCTGGAATCCATACTCAGTCCCCAGCCGCCCGGCGGCCGGGTGTCCATACTTGGTCCCCAGACGCCCCCCGGCCAGGTGTCCACACACGGTCCAAAGCTGCCTGGGGGCAGCCGGGTGTCCATAAATGGTCCCCAGCCACCCCTATTTCTCCCTGGAACATCCCCACACACTTTTCTTATCCCGGCCTGCTTTAGGCAGCATTGGACGAGCCCACCAGAGAACCAGACTCCTCCGGTGGGCCCTGACTTCTCCAACGGTGAAGTTGAGAGTGACAAGGTGAGGAGCATGATGATGATGACAGAAGTTAGCATCTGCCATGTTTTCTTTTAATGCAAGTGTAAGTGTGCAGCCTGCCACCCACCCACCCCTAGACTGCAATTCCATACTGCTAGCTTGCACTTGAAATGGGGCCTTTTAGTTTGGAGGAGGCCGAAGCTGGCCACTACCTCATGGCTGCTTCGGCAGCGAGGTATCCATACTCAGCCCTCAGCCGCCCCTATTTGTCCTGGTGTCCCTTATACATAAGATTAAGCTCGAATACCAAAACATTACCTGTGCCCTCCCCAGTGCATTTAGTGGGAAGGAAAGCCTATTCCGCTGTAGTGTGTGCATGCCAAACCCCTGTTCATGGTACATGCGAAGATGCCTCCCACCTTGCACCTGTCGTTGCAGACTTGCAACTATCCCCATTCAAGTCCTTGTCCCAGGGCAGTGTTCAATTGTACCTCTCCCATTCCTTGCAATGCAAGCGCAAGTATGCAGCCTGCCACCTACCCACCCCCAGGCTGCAATACCATACTGCTTGCTTGCTTGCACTTTAAATTGGGCCTTTTAGGCATGTGGAGGCGGAATCTGGCCACCACGCCATGGCTGTGTCGGCGGCCTGGTATCCATACTCAGTCCCCAGCCGCCTGGTGGCCGGGTGTCCCCACTTGCTCCCTAGCCTCCAGGAGGTGGCAGGTTGTCCATACTCGGTCCCCAGCCACCCCTATTTGACCCGGTAACCTTTCCCACACTTTTCTTAGCCTGGCCTGCTTTAGGGCTTTAGGGCAGCATTGGCCGAGCCCACCGGACTATCAAACTCCTCCGGTGGGCCCTGGCTTCTCCATCAGGGGAGTTGAGAGTGCCAAGGTGAGGAGCATGATAAGGATGATAGAAGTTAGCATCTGCTTTGTTTTGTTGTAATGCAAGCGCATGTATGTAGTAGTGGCTGGGCCTGACGTGGTCAGCGTTTTGGCGCATATCCTACCTCCTCCGAGGATTGCTGGATGTTTTCCTGCTACTATCCAAGTTCTATGACTCCCGTTAAAACAAAGCTTCAGGTGATAAATGATGGATGAGGTAGTGGCAAAGGAGAAAGAGCAGGAGAAATAGGGACTATTCACATCAATATCAGGCCAGTCAACCAGATATGTCTTGTAGGATATGTTTCTGTAACAAATGGAGCGGTTCGGCTACACAGTTATAGGGCATACAGTGAGTGCAATGCCTACCAAAAATTTCGAGGCACTCCAATGCCCCTTGGAAATGACATGGAGGTCAGAGGGCATTAACTAAACCTTTTTTTCCATTTATAGCAACTGGGTCTCCTGTGCACTGTTGGCCTAAGCAGTGAATGGAAGGCTTTCCAAAAATTATGAGGAACTGTAATGCCCCTTACAAGAGCCATGTGTGGCACCCCAGGGGTCTGGTCACCACAGTAATAGAGATATTACGTTGGAGAGCAAGTGGGAGGTTTCCTGGTCAGGATCCCTTAAACATGCAACATCCTCCTGCCCCAGTCCTGGGAGGGGAGAATTCTGCCCTTATAAACTGGATCTGGGGCGGGGTTGAGTGAGTCAGAGATCAGAGAACAGTCAGAGTCAGAGTGAGAGCAAGGGAAAGTAACAGCAAGGAGCTCTGTAGGAGCTAGGAGCTAAAGACCAGGGGCTGGAAGCTGAGCAGAGCTCGCCCTGGCAGAAGACAATAGGAACCGGACACAGGAGTCCGAGGCTGTGAGAACTTATATATCCAGCAGCAGAAACCAGCCGGCAGGGGATTTCAGGTCCTCTGGCCATAGAAGCCCGGAGGCTCAGTCACAAGCAAGGGACCAGCACCGCCGTCGTGGAGCGGAGGCTAACAGAAGGCCCCAAGTCACCAGCCATACGGGTGAGCACTACACGGTACACTCAGAGACGTGGGCTACTTCTACCCGCTTACAGCAAGGTAGCCAGGAAGAGTGCAGACAGACGGGGAGGCCTACAACTCCTCCTGGCCAGGGGAACTCCTGCTTGCTCACAGACTGACCAGGCCTCTTATGCTAGCTAGTACTCGTGGGAGGGTCTACCTTATAATCATCAGTAAAGACCCTGAACTGAACTGCAAAGACTCTGAGTCGTTCCTGCTGCGCTCGTGCACCATCACCCTAATCATCCACACTCACTGCCCTGAGGCTATACTCCTCCCGTGGGGAGTTATCCCATTCTCTGCTGCGCAGACAACACCAGCCTCAGCGGTCTGCCTCGCAGCGGTGGTACTCCCTTGCCGCAATCCACGGGTGGCGCAGTCAGACAATTAATCTCAAAACCTAAGAAAGACTGCCACTGGTTTGACCAGCCTGAGCCACGGGACCGGGTCACCGCCACGGAGACTACAGACCCCAGAGACCCGGCACCAGGAATCCCACACACGTGTACACATGGCCCAGGGGGCGCATCACATGCAGTACAGCATATTACAAACATAAGTCCCATTATTAGGGAGTGGGTGTCCAATAGTATTTGCTTATGACTTGCAAGCAAAAGCTGACAAAAATTAGGACGGAGCAACTTGCAATGCCCCTTACAAGAGCCATGCAGTACAGCATATTACAAACATAAGTCCCATTATTGGGGAGTGGGTGTCCCATAGTATTTGCTTATGCCTTGCAAGCAAAAGCTGCCAAAAATTAGGATGGAGCAACTTGCAATGCCCCTTACAAGAGCCATGCAGTACAGCATATTACAAACATAAGTCCCATTATTGGGGAGTGTGTGTCCCATAGTATTTGCTTATGCTTTCCAAGCAAAAGCTGCCAAAAATTAGGATGGAGCAACTTGCAATGCCCCTTACAAGAGCCATGCAGTACAGCATATTACAAACATAAGTCCCATTATTGGGGAGTGGGTGTCCCAGAGTATTTGCTTATGCTTTCCAAGCAAAAGCTGCCAAAAATTAGGATGGAGCAACTTGCAATGCCCCTTACAAGAGCCATGCAGTACAGCATATTACAAACATAAGTCCCATTATTGGGGAGTAGGTCTCCAATAGTATTTGCTTATGCCTTGCAAGCAAAAGCTGCCAAAAAATAGGACGGAGCAACATGCAATGCCCCTTACAAGAGCCATGCAGTACAGCATATTACAAACATAAGTCCCATTATTGGGGAGTGGGACTCCCATAGTATTTGCTTATGCTTTCCAAGCAAAAGCTGCCAAAAATTAGGACGGAGCAACTTGCAATGCCCCTTACAAGAGCCATGCAGTACAGCATATTACAAACATAAGTCCCATTATTGGGGAGTGGGTGTCGCATAGTATTTGCTTATGCCTTGCAAGCAAAAGCTGCCAAAAATTAGGACGGAGCAACTTGCAATGCCCCTCACAAGAGCCATGCAGTACAGCATACTACAAACATAAGTCCCATTATTGGGGAGTGGGTGTCCCTTAGTATTTGCTTATGCCTTGCAAGCAAAAGCTGCCAAAAATTAGGACGGAGCAACTTGCAATGCCCCTTACAAGAGCCTTGCAGTACAGCATATTACAAACATAAGTCCCATTATTGGGGAGTGGGTCTCCCATAGTATTTGCTAATGCCTTGCAAGGAAAAGCTGTCAAAAATTAGGACGGAGCAACTTGCAATTAGAGATGAGCGGTGTTCGACTAGAACTGTTCGCGAATCTCAAATTCGAGCTGTTTTGGGCGGTGTTCAAGTTGCTCGACGAACCCAAACGATTTGCAAAAAATTCGGCTGTTCGAGGTTATGTTCGATAACTGTTCGTGCACCAAAAGCGTGTCCTGCATGTCTGGCGCTATTTTGAGCACCAATCATACAGGGATTGTCTGCCACTCACTGTAATGCCACAGCCATGGTTGTTGTGGCATTACAGTGATTGCCCAAATCGATGGGAACAGTGCCCACAGTGAAACATGAAAAGCCTGCAATTCAGCAGCGGCATACACCGGCACTCGACAATTAGAACAGAAAGAATAGAGATTCACACATAGATTAGATAGATAGAAACATGTCAGTCACATATATATGAAGTACAGTGACAGTGTTGCTTACTGTACTTGTCATTTAGTGTAAAGGATTTATCAAAAAAAATAATAGTGTTTTCATGCATCGTCTCTTTAAAAAAGCCGGCCGGCAATTCAGCAGCGGTACCCGACAATTTAGAATAGAAAGAATAGAGAATCACACATAGATTAGATACATAGAAACATGTCAGTCTCATATATACGAAGTACAGTGACAGTGTCGCTTACTGTACTTGTCATTTAGTGTAAAGGATTTATTAAAAAATATAATAGTGTTTTCGTGCACCATCTCTTTAAAAAAGCCGGCCGGCATTTCAGCATCGGTACCCGACAATTTTGAATAGAAGGAATAGAGAATCACACATAGATTAGATAGATAGAAACATGTCAGTCACATATATATGAAGTACAGTGACAGTGTTGATTACTGTACTTGTCATTTAGTGTTAAAATAAAGGATTTATTTAAAAAAAAATTGGCGTGGGGTTCCCCATAATTTTAGGCTCTAGCGGAGGTTAAGCAGATGGCTGGGGCAGATGTTTGAAGCCTGGGAAGGGGGTAATACCCACGGAGCTTCCCAGGCCACTAATATCAGCCCCCAGCTGAATACCTAGCCTTTACTAGCTATTAAAATGGGGGACCCCCCCAAAAAAATGACATGGGGTCCCCCCTATTTTAATAGCTAGCAAAGGCTAAGCAGACAGCTGGGGGCTGATATTAATAGCCCAGGAAGGGTGCCATGAATATTGGCCCCCTCCCAGGCTAGAAACACCAGCCGTCAGCCGCCCCAGAAATGGCGCATCCGTAGGATGCGCCAATTCTGGCACTTAGCCTCGCTCTTCCCACTGCCCTGTAGCAGTGGCAGTGGGGTAATAGGGCTGGGGTTGATGTCAGCTTATAATGCCAGCTGACATCAAGCCCAGGTTAGTAATGGAGAGGCGTCTATAAGACACCCCCATTACTAACCCCATAGTCAAAGTTAAAAGAAAACACAAACACCCAGAATAAAGTCCTTTAATTGAAATAAACACACAATACTTTATTGTTCTAAATTAAACCATACTTACAATCACGCCCATTCCAGCTGAAGCCAACGATCTCCTGCAATAAAAGTAAAATAATAAAGCAACCTCATCCTTACCTTTCCATGGTTCCCAGGACAGCTTCACCTCTGCTACATCGAGATGACAGGCTGGACCACAGCAGAACGCTGCCATCCAGCTTGCCATGCCGCACACACTGAGAAGCGCAGGCATGCTTGCGCTCCTCAGTGTCTCGCTGTGACGGTTTAAAGATGAGACGAGTTCATGTCCAATGAACTCGGCTCACCTCATGCACGTCACTGATAGCGTGGGAAAATTCTCCTGCACTCAGCGCTTCAGCGTGAGAATTCTCCCACGCTGTCAGTGACGTGCATGAGGTGAGCTCATGTCCAATGAACTCGGCTCACCTCAGGCGCGTCACTGACAGCGTGGGAAAATGCTCCTGCACTCAGCGCTTCAGTGTGAGAATTCTCCCACGCTGTCAGTGACGTGCATGAGGTGAGCTGAAATCATTGGACATGAACTCACCTCATGCACGTCACTGACAGCGTGGGAAAATTCTCACGCTGAAGCGCTAAGTACAGGAGAATTTTCCCACGCTATCAGTGACGTGCATGAGGTGAGCCGAGTTCATTGGACATGTATTCGGCTCATCTGGATGCCGTCACAGCCAGACACTGAGGAGCGCAAGCATGCCTGCGCTTCTCAGTGTCTGCGGCATGGCAAGCTGGATGGCAGCATTCTGCTGCGGTCCAGCCTGTCATCTCGATGTAGCTGAGCTGAAGCTGTCCTGGGAACCATCGAAAGGTAAGGATTAGAGATGAGCGGTGTTCCACTAGAACTGTTCGCCAATCTCAAATTCGAGCTGTTTTGGGTGGTGTTCGAGTTGTTCGACGAACCCGAACGATTTGCAAAAAATTCGGCTGTTCGAGGTTATGTTCGATAACTGTTCGTGCACCAAAAGCGTGTCCTGCATGTCTGGCGCTATTTAGAGCACCAGTCATGCAGGGATTGTCTGCCACTCACTGTAATGCCACAGCCATGGTGGTTGTGGCATTACAGTGATTGCCCAAATCGATGGGAACACTGCTCACAGTGAAACATGAAAAGCCGGCAATTCAGCAGCGGCATACACCGGTACCCGACAATTTAGAACCGAAAGAATAGAGATTCACACATAGATTAGATAGATAGAAACATGTCAGTCACACATATAAGAAGCACAGTGACAGTGTTGCTTACTGTACTTGTCATTTAGTGTAAAGGATTTATCAAAAAAAATAATAGTGTTTTCATGCACCGTCTCTTTAAAAAAGCCGGCTGGCAATTCAGCATCTGTACCCGACAATTTAGAATAGAAGGAATAGAGAATCACACATAGATTAGATAGATAGAAACATGTCAGCCACATATATACGAAGTACAGTGACAGTGTTGCTTACTGTACTTGTCATTTAGTGTAAAGGATTTATTAAAAAATATAATAGTGTTTTCGTGCACCGTCTCTTTAAAAAAGCCGGCCGGCAATTCAGCAGCGGTACCCGACAATTTATAACAGACAGAATAGAGCTTCACACATAGATTAGATAGATAGAAACATGTCAGTCACATATATAAGAAGTACAGTGACAGTGTTGCTTACTGTACTTGTCATTTAGTGTAAAGGATTTATCAAAAAAAATAATAGTGTTTTCATGCACCGTCTCTTTAAAAAAGCCGGCTGGCAATTCAGCATCTGTACCCGACAATTTAGAATAGAAGGAATAGAGAATCACACATAGATTAGATAGATAGAAACATGTCAGCCACATATATACGAAGTACAGTGACAGTGTTGCTTACTGTACTTGTCATTTAGTGTAAAGGATTTATTAAAAAATATAATAGTGTTTTCGTGCACCGTCTCTTTAAAAAAGCCGGCCGGCAATTCACCAGCGGTACCCGACAATTTATAACAGACAGAATAGAGCTTCACACATAGATTAGATAGATAGAAACATGTCAGTCACATATATATGAAGTACTGTGACAGTGTTGCTTACTGTACTTGTCATTTACTGCAAAGGATTTATTAAAAAAAATAATAGTGTTTTCATGCACCGTCTCTTTAAAAAAGCCGGCCGGCAATTCAGCATCTGTACCCGACAATTTATAACAGACAGAATAGAGCTTCACACATAGATTAGATAGATAGAAACATGTCAGTCACATATATATGAAGTACAGTGACAGTGTTGGTTACTGTACTTGTCATTTAGTATTAAAATAAAGGATTTATTATTAAAAAAAATTGGCGTGGGGTTCCCCGTAATTTTAGTCTCTAGCGGAGGTTAAGCAGACAGCTGGGGCAGATGTTTGAAGCCTGGGAAGGGGGTAATACCCACGGAGCTTCCCAGGCTACTAATATCAGCCCCCAGCTGAATACCTAGCCTTTACTAGCTATTAAAATGGAGGACCCCCCCCAAAAAAATGACGTGGGGTCCCCCCTAATTTAATAGCTAGCAAAGGCTAGGCAGACAGCTGGGGGCTGATATTAATAGCCCAGGAAGGGAGCCATGAATATTGGCCCCCTCCCAGGCTAGAAACACCAGCCGTCAGCCGCCCCAGAAATGGCGCATCCATAGGATGCGCCAATTCTGGCACTTAGCCTCGCTCTTCCACGCTGCCCTGGTGCGGTGGCAGGGGGTAATAGGGTTGGGGTTGATGTCAGCTTATAATGCCAGCTGACATCAAGCCCAGGTTAGTAATGGAGAGGCGTCTATAAGACAACCCCATTACTAACCCAATAGTCAAAGTTAAAAGAAAACACAAACACCCAGAATAAAGTCCTTTAATTGAAATAAAGACACATTCCTTTATTGTTCTAAATTAAACCATACTTACCGTCACGCCCATTCCAGCTGAAGCCAACGATCTCCTGCAATAAAAGAAAAATAATAAAGCAACCTCATCCTTACCTTTCCATGGTTCCCACGACAGCTTCAGCTCTGCTACATCGAGATGACAGGCTGGACCGCAGCAGAACGCTGCCATCCAGCCTGTCATCCCGCAGACACTGAGAAGCGCAGGCATGCTTGCGCTCTGCAGTGTCTGGCTGTGACGGCATAAAAATGAGACGAGTTCATGTCCAATGAACTCGGCGCACCTCATGCACGTCACTGACAGCGTGGGAAAATTCTCCTGCACTCAGCACTTCAGCGTGAGAATTCTCCCACGCTGTCAGTGACGTGCATGAGGTCAGCTGAGTTCATTGGACATGAATGAGCTCACCTCATGCACGTCACTGACAGCGTGGGGAAATTCTCCTGCACTCAGCGCTTCAGCGTGAGAATTTTCCCACGCTGTCAGTGACGTGCATGAGGTGAGCTCATTCATGTCCAATGAACTCAGCTGACCTCATGTACGTCACTGACAGCGTGGGAGAATTTTCACGCTGAAGTGCTGAGTGCAGGAGAATTCTCCCACGCTGTCAGTGATGTGCATGAGGTGCGCCGAGTTCATTGGACATGAGCTTGTCTCATCTTTATGCCGTCACAGCGAGACACTGAGGAGCGCAAGCATGCCTGCACTTCTGAGTGTCCGTGGGATGACAGGCTGGATGGCAGCGTTCTGCTGCGGTCCAGCCTGTCATCTCGATGTAGCAGAGCTGAAGCTGTCGTGGGAGCCATGTAAAGGTAAGGATGAGGTTGCTTAATTATTTTACTTTTATTGCAGAAGACATTGGCTTCAGCTGGAATGGGCGTGACGGTAAGTATGGTTTAATTTAGAACAATAAAGAATTGTGTGTTTATTTCAATTAAAGGACTTTATTCTGGGTGTTGTGTTTTTTTAAATACTTTACTAGAAATTCATGGTGGTCATTTCAAATATTGGCGTGACCCCATGAATTTCGGGCTTAGGGCCAGCTGATAATGCCAAGCTGGCCTTAACCCCTTTATTACCCAGTGAGCCACCGCACCAGGGCCCTGGATGAGTTGGGTACAGCGCCAGAAGATGGCGCTTCTATGAACGCGCCATTTTCTGGGGCGGCTGCGGACTGCAATTTGCAGCGGGTGGGGCCCAGAAAGCTTGGGCCTCCCTGCGCTGCGGATTCCAGCTCCCAGCTGCCTAGTTGTACCTGGCTGGGCACAAAAATAGGGCGAAGCCCCACGCATTTTTTTTTTAAATTATTTCATGAAATTCATGGAATAATTAAGAAAAAAAGGGCTTCCCTATATTGTTGTGTCCAACCAGGTACAAATAGGCAGCTGGTGGTTGGGGGCAGCCCGTTCCTGCCTGCTGTACCTGGCTGGACACAAATATAGTGCGAAGCCCCACGTCAATTTTTTTTTAATTATTTCATGAAATAATTTTTTTAAAAAAGGGCTTCCCTATATTGTTGTGTCTGGCCAGGTACAAATAGACAGCTGGTGGTTGGGGGCAGCCCGTTCCTGCCTGCTGTACCTGACTGGACACAAATATAGGGCGAAGCCCCATGTCAATTTTTTTTAAATTATTTCAGGAAATTCATGAAATAATGAAAAAAAAATTGATGTGGGGCTTCGCCCTATATTTGTGTCCAGCCAGGTACAGCAGGCAGGAACGGGCTGCTCCCAACCACCAGCTGCCTATTTGTACCTAGCCGGACACAACGATATAGGGAAGCCCTTTTTTTCTTAATTATTCCATGAATTTCATGAATTAAAAAAAAAAATTCGTGGAGCTTCGCCCTATTTTTGTGTCCAGCCAGGTACAACTAGGCAGCTGGGGGCTGGAATCTGCAGCGCAGGGAGGCCCAAGCTTTCTGGGCCCCACCCGCTGCAAATTGCAGTCTGCAGCCGCCCCGGAAAATGGCGCGTTCATAGAAGCGCCATCTTCTGGCGCTGTACCCAACTCATCCAGGGCCCTGGTGCGGTGGCTCACTGGGTAATAAAGGGGTTAAGGCCAGCTTGGCATTATCAGCTGGCCCTAAGCCCGAAATTCATGGGGTCACGCCAATATTAGACATGACCACCATGAATTTCTAGTAAAGTATTTAAAAAAAACACAAACACCCAGAAAAAATTCCTTTAATTGAAATAAACACACAATTCTTTATTGTTCTAAATTAAACCATACTTACCGCCACGCCCATTCCAGCTGAAGCCAATGATCTCCTGCAATAAAAGTAAAATAATAAAGCAACATCATCCTTACCTTTCCATGGCTCCCACGACAGCTTCAGCTCTGCTACATCGAAATGACAGGCTGGACCACAGCAGAACGCTGCCATCCAGCCTGTCATCCCGCAGACACTGAGAAGCGCAGGCTTGCTTGCGCTACTCAGTGTCTGGCTGTGACGGCATCCAGATGAGCCGAGGTCATGTCCAATGAACTCGGCTCACCTCATGCACGTCACTGACAGCGTGGGAAAATTCTCACGCTGAAGCGCTGAGTGCAGGAGAGTTTTCCCACGCTGTCAGTGACGTACATGAGGTGAGCCGAGTTCATTGTCGGCTCATCTGGATGCCGTCACAGTCAGACACTGAGGAGCGCAAGCATGCCTGCGCTTCTCAGTGTCTGCGGGATGACAGGCTGGATGGCAGCGTTCTGCTGCGGTCCAGCCTGTCATCTCGATGTAGCAGAGCTGAAGCTGTCCTGGGAACCATGGAAAGGTAAGGATGAGGTTGCTTTATTATTTTTCTTTTATTGCAGGAGATCATTGGTTTCAGCTGGAATGGGCGTGATGGTAAGTATGGTTTAATTTAGAACAATAAAGAATTGTGTCTTTATTTCAATTAAAGGACTTTATTCTGGGTGTTTGTGTTTTTTTTTTAACTTTGACTATGGGGTTAGTAATGGGGGTGTCTTATAGACGCCTCTTCATTAATAACCTGGGCTTGATGTCAGCTGGCATTATAAGCTGACATCAACCCCAACCCTATTACCCCCTGCCACCGCACCAGGGCAGCGTGGAAGAGCGAGGCTAAGTGCCAGAATTGGCGCATCCTATGGATGCGCCATTTCTGGGGCGGCTGACGGCTGGTGTTTCTAGCCTGGGAGGGGGCCAATATTCATGGCTCCCTTCCTGGGCTATTAATATCAGCCCCCAGCTGTCTGCCTAGCCTTTGCTAGCTATTAAATTAGGGGGGACCCCACGTCATTTTTTTTGGGGGGGTCCTCCATTTTAATAGCTAGTAAAGGCTAGGTATTCAGCTGGGGGCTGATATTAGTAGCCTGGGAAGCTCCGTGGGTATTACCCCCTTCCCAGGCTTCAAACATCTGCCCCAGCTGTCTGCTTAACCTCCGCTAGAGACTAAATTTACGGGGAACCCCACGCCAATTTTTTTTAATAATAAATCCTTTATTTTAATACTAAATGACAAGTACAGTAACCAACACTGTCACTGTACTTATTATATATGTGACTGACATGGTTTCTATCTATCTAATCTATGTGTGAAGCTCTATTCTGTCTGTTATAAATTGTCGGGTACAGATGCTGAATTGCCGGCCGGCTTTTTTAAAGAGACGGTGCATGAAAACACTATTATTTTTTTTAATAAATCCTTTGCAGTAAATGACAAGTACAGTAAGCAACACTGTCACAGTACTTCATATATATGTGACTGACATGTTTCTATCTATCTAATCTATGTGTGAAGCTCTATTCTGTCTGTTATAAATTGTCGGGTACCGCTGCTGAATTGCCGGCCGGCTTTTTTAAAGAGACGGTGCACGAAAACACTATTATATTTTTTAATAAATCCTTTACACTAAATGACAAGTACAGTAAGCAACACTGTCACTGTACTTCGTATATATGTGGCTGACATGTTTCTATCTATCTAATCTATGTGTGATTCTCTATTCCTTCTATTCTAAATTGTCGGGTACAGATGCTGAATTGCCAGCCGGCTTTTTTAAAGAGACGTGGATGAAAACACTATTATTTTTTTTAATAAATCCTTTGCAGTAAATGACAAGTACAGTAAGCAACACTGTCACAGTACTTCATATATATGTGGCTGACATGTTTCTATCTATCTAATCTATGTGTGAAGCTCTATTCTGTCTGTTATAAATTGTGGGGTACCGCTGCTGAATTGCCAGCTGGCTTTTTTAAAGAGACGGTGCACGAAAACACTATTATATTTTTTAATAAATCCTTTACACTAAATGACAAGTACAGTAACCAACACTGTCACTGTACTTCATATATATGTGACTGACATGTTTCTATCTATCTAATCTATGTGTGATGCTCTATTCCTTCATGTCTAAATTGTCGGGTACCGGTGTATGCCGCTGCTGAATTGCCGGCCGGCTTTTTTAAAGAAAGCGTCTTCTGAGCAGTTTGTCAGCTTTTGGACACCTTTGAAGGTGTTTTCTATGTGTTCCTATGTGTTTTTGTTTGCCTGCCATTGGTTTTAACGGTGTTCGACGGTGTTCTAAGGTGTTCGACGAACAGTTCGACGAACAGTTCCTCGAACATCCCGGTGTTCGACGAACCGAACCGAACCCGAACACTACGGGGGTGGCTCAACACTAGTAAGGATGATGTTGCTTTATTAAATTTCTTTTATTGCAGGAGATCGTTGGCTTCAGCTGGAATGGGCGTGATGGTAAGTATGGTTTAATTTAGAACAATAAAAGAATTGTGTGTTTATTTCAATTAAAGGACTTTATTCTGGGTGTTTGTGTTTTTTTTTAACTTTGTCTATGGGGTTAGTAATGGGGGTGTCTTATAGACGCCTCTCCATTACTAACCTGGGCTTGATGTCAGCTGGCATTATAAGCTGACATCAACCCCAACCCTATTATCCCACTGCCACCGCTACAGGGCAGTGGGAAGAGCGAGGCTAAGTGCCAGAATTGGCGCATCCTATGGATGCGCCATTTCTGGGACAGCTGACGGCTGGTGTTTCTAGCCTGGGAGGGGGCCACTATTCATGGCACCCTTCCTGGGCTATTAATATCAGCCCCCAGCTGTCTGCCTAGCCTTTGCTAGCTATTAAAATAGGGGGGACCCCACGTCATTTTTTGGGGGGGGTCCCCCATTTTAATAGCTAGTAAAGGCTAGGTATTCAGCTGGTGGCTGATATTAGTAGCCTGGGAAGCTCCATGGGTATTACCCCTTTCCCAGGCTTCAAACATCTGCCCCAGCCGTCTGCTTAACCTCCGCTAGAGAGTAAAATTACGGGGAACCCCACGCCAATTTTTTTTTAAATAAATCCTTTATTTTAACACTAAATGACAAGTACAGTAACCAACACTGTCACTGTACTTCATATATATGTGACTGACATGTTTCTATCTATCTAATCTATGTGTGATGCTCTATCTTTCTGTTCTAAATTGTCAGGTACTGCTGCTGAATTGCCGGCTGGCTTTTTTAAAGAGACGGTGCATGAAAACACTATTATTTTTTTAAATAAATGCTTTACACTAAATGACAAGTACAGTAACCAACACTGTCACTGTACTTATTATATATGCGACTGACATGTTTATATCTATCTAATCTATGTGTGAAGCTCTATTCTTTCTGTTCTAAATTGTCGGGTACCGCTGCTGAATTGCCGGCCGAATTTTTTAAAGAGACGGTGCATGAAAACACTAATATTTTTTTTTAATAAATCCTTTACACTAAATGACAAGTACAGTAACCAACACTGTCACTGTACTTCTTATATATGTGACTGACATGTTTCTATCTATCTAATCTATGTGTGATGCTCTATTCCTTCTTGTCTAAATTGTCGGGTATCGGTGTATGCCGCTGCTGAGAGCGTCTTCTGAGCAGTTTGTCATCTTTTGGACACCTATGATGGTGTTTTCTATGTGTTTCTATATGTTTTTGTCTGCCTGCCATTGGTTTTAACGGTGTTCGATGGTGTTCTAAGGTGTTCGAAGAACAGTTCGACGAACAGTTCCTCAAACATCCCGGTGTTCGACTAACCGAACCGAACCCGAACACTACGGGGGTGGCTCAACACTACTTGCAATGCCCCTTACAAGAGCCATGCAGTACAGCATATTACAAACATAAGTTCCATTATTGGGGAGTGGGTGTCCCATAGTATTTGCTTATGCCTTGCAAGCAAAAGCTGCCAAAAATTAGGACGGAGCAACTTGCAATGCCCCTTACAAGAGCCATGCAGTACAGCATATTACAAACATAAGTTCCATTATTGGGGAGTGGGTGTCCCATAGTATTTGCTTATGCCTTGCAAGCAAAAGCTGCCAAAAATTAGGACGGAGCAACTTGCAATGCCCCTTACAAGAGCCATGCAGTACAGCATATTACAAACATAAGTCCCATTATTGGGGAGTGGGTGTCCCATAGTATTTGCTTATGCCTTGCAAGCAAAAGCTGCCAAAAATTAGGACGGAGCAACTTGCAATGCCCCTTACAAGAGCCATGCAGTACAGCATATTACAAACATAAGTCCCATTATTGGGGAGTCTGTCTCCCATAGTATTTGCTTATGCTATCCAAGCAAAAGCTGCCAAAAATTAGGATGGAGCAACTTGCAATGCCCATTACAAGAGCCATGCAGTACAGCATATTACAAACATAAGTCCCATTATTGCGGAGTGGGTGTCCCATAGTATTTGCTTATGCTTTCCAAGCAAAAGCTGCCAAAAATTAGGACGGAGCAACCTGCAATGCCATTCAAGAGCCATGCAGTACAGCATATTACAAACATAAGTCCCATTATTGGGGAGTGGGTGTCCCATAGTATTTGCTTATGCTTTCCAAGCAAAAGCTGCCAAAAATTAGGATGGAGCAACTTGCAATGCCCCTTACAAGAGCCATGCAGTACAGCATATTACAAACATAAGTCCCAT
Source organism: Phyllobates terribilis (assembly GCF_046119375.1). Taxonomy (NCBI): domain Eukaryota; kingdom Metazoa; phylum Chordata; class Amphibia; order Anura; family Dendrobatidae; genus Phyllobates; species Phyllobates terribilis. The sequence continues at coordinate 452,304,450 of NW_027362763.1, read as the reverse complement.
TATTGGGGAGTGGGTCTCCCATAGTATTTGCTTATGCCTTGCAAGCAAAAGCTGCCAGAAATTAGGACGGAGCAACATGCAATGCCCCTTACAAGAGCCATGCAGTACAGCATATTACAAACATAAGTCCCATTATTGGGGAGTGGGTCTCCCATAGTATTTGCTTATGCCTTGCAAGCAAAAGCTGCCAAAAATAAGGATGGAGGAACTTGCAATGCTGGCACCCTGGTGGAATAGTGGTGGTGGAGGCTGAGGATAAGGAGAAGAAGATAAAACAGCCGAAACAAGGAAGCGTATACCCATGTGTGGGTTTGAAGCGGTGCATGTTAATACACCTCCCGAAATAATACAGTGGATTTGACTTTATGTTACTCTGCTGTCATTTGGTGGTGATGAGAAGTCTGGCCCAATCCAGCCCTTGTTCATTTTGATAAGGGTCAGCTTGTCAGCATTGTCAGTTGACAGGCGAGTGCGCTTATCAGTTATAATTCCCCCAGCGGCACTAAAAACACGCTCCGATAACACGCTAGTGGCAGGGCAGGCCAGGACCTCCCAGGCGTACAGAGCGAGTTCATTCCAAGTGTCCAGCTTGGATACCCAATAATTAAAAGGCACAGAGGAATCACGGAGGACGCTGGTGCGGTCGGCAAGGTACTCCCTCACCATCTTTTGAAACTTTACACTCCTTGTGAGAGTACCCCACGCCTCAGGGCCTGTAAGCTGGGCGGGTGTCAGAAAACTGTCCCAGAACGTTGACAGTGTTCCCCTGCCTCTGCTGGATTGGAGTTGCATCTCTCTCGCCTGTACGCCTTGGTTGGGCAACGAACTGTGACCTCTGCCGCTAGCGTGTTCAGATGGGAATTTTTTTAAGAGTTCTGCAGCAAGGGCCTTCTGGTACTGCCCCATTTTTGTAGACCTCTCCACCTCAGGAATAAGAGAGTGAAAGTTCTCCTTGTAGTGGGGGTCTACAGGTGTCACCAACCAGTAATGACTGTCACCCAACATTTTGACCACGGGAGGGTCACAGTTAAGGCAGCGCAACATAAAGTCAGCCATGCGTGCCAGACTGGTAACGGGCAATATTTCCGTGTCCTCACCAAGATGACGACTGACCATGCTCTCCTCCTCCTCCTCCTCCTCTTCCTCCTCCCCCCTGTCCTCAGGCCACCCACGCTGAACCGACGGTATGACACTTGTACAGGTACTACCGTCTACAACGCATGATAGCAGCTCCTGTTCTTCCTCCTCCTCCTCCTTTCCCTCATTGTCCCCCAATGCACGTTGGGATGAGATGAGGCTGGGCTGTGTGTAATCGCCCGCTATGGCTTCTTGATCCATCTCATCATACTCTGGCTGCAATGCCTCCTCTTTAATTCTCTGCAGAGAGCGTTGCAAAAGACAGACAAGTGGGATGCTGACACTAATGATGGCATCATCGCCACTCACCATCTTGGTGGCCTCCTCAAAGTTTGTCAGGATGGTACATATGTCAGACATCCAGGTCCTCTCCTGAGGTCTTATGTGTGGAGTCTGACCTGAATATCAACGGCGTTGTTGCAACTGGTACTCCACAACTGCTCTCTTCTGCTCACAAATTCTTTGCAACATGTGGAGGGTAGAGTTCCAAAGTGTGGGGACATCACACACCAGTCGGTGTGCCGGAAGCTGCAAACGCTGCTGCAACAGAGCAAGGGTGGCGGAAGCTGTAGCCGACTTGCGAAAATGAGCTGACAGGCGGCGTACTTTCACGAGCAGATCTGGCAACTCGGGGTACGATTTAAGATACCGCTGAACCACGAGGTTAAGCACATGAGCCAGGCATGGTACGTGTGTGATCTCACCTCGCCTCAGAGCCGCCACCAGGTTACGGCCATTGTCACACACGACCATGCCGGGATGTGGGTTCAGCGGTCTCAGCCACAGATCTGCCTGCTCTTTCACAGCTGTCCACAACTCACAAGCAGTGTGAGGTTTATCACCTAAGCTTATGAGTTTCAGCACAGCCTGTTGCCGCTTGGCGGAGGCATTACTGCAATGCTTCCAGCTTGTAACTGATGTGGTGATATCTGAGATGGAGGCTGAACATGAGGAGGAGGAGGAGGATGCGCAGGAGATGTACACTGTGGGGGCAACTCTGACTGACATAGGGCCCGCAATCCTCGGTGTGGGGAGGATGTGTTCCGTCCCAAGGTCCGACAGGGTCCCGGCTTCCACTTTGTTTACCCAGTGTGCCGTCAGAGAGATGTACCGTCCCTGGCCACAAGCACTCATCCACTTGTCCGTTGTCAGGTGGACTCTCCCAGTAACTGCGTTGTTGAGGGCACGGCAGATGCTTTGGGACACGTGCTTGTGTAGTGCGGGGATGGCACACCGGGCAAAATAGTGTCGGCTGGGGAACGAGTACCGAGGGACGGCCACCGCCATAAGATTGCGGAAGGATTCCATCTCCACCAGCCTAAAATGCAGCATTTCCAATGCAAGCAGTCGTGAAATGTGCGAATTTAGGACTGTGGCCTGTGGGGCGTTAGCTGCGAATTTCCGCTTTCATTCAAAGGTCTGGGATATGGACAATTGAACGCTGCGGTGGGACGTGGACGTGGACGTTGATGCTGTTTCTTGAGAAACTGCCATAACAAGTGAAGACTGAGAGGAGGGGGCATCTTTACATGCAGTATGGACAGGGGATTGCCTTGCACACACAACAGGGGGTTCTATTGCACGCACAACAGTGGAAGAAGCAGTGGTGACACCCGCTGATACTGGTCGTGGACCCTGGGTTTCGCCCCACAAAGTCGGGTGCTTTGCTGCCATGTGCCTGATCATGCTGGTGGTGGTCAGGCTGGTAGTTTTGTCACCCCTGCTGATGCTGGCATGGCAGGTGGAACATATGGTCTTTTTGCTGTTATCAGCAGAGTCTTTAAAAAAATTCCAGACTCTGGAAGACATACCGCTTGTACTGGCAACGTCCCTCGTGTTGGTGTTATGGGGAACGGTTGCCTGCCTTCTGTCTGCGGCCACCACACTGCTTCTTCCTGCCTGTTGGGGTACTCTGCCTCCCTCCCCCTGTGTGCTGCTGGCCTCACTCTGCATGTCCTCCTTCCACGTTGGGTCAGTTACTATATCATCCACCACCTCCTCCTCTTCCACTTGCGCACCACGATCCTCCTCCTCACTTCCTGGCAATTGTGTCTCGTCATCGTCCACCTCTTGTGACAGATTGCCAACGTTGACTTCCTGTGGCCGTGGCTGTTCAAATATTTGGGCATTGTAACATGGGATCTCCTCTTCCACCACTTCAAGCGTATCAGGCGAGGGACCCAAATATGGAAATGGACCACTGAACAGCTCTTCAGAGTGTCCAAGTGTGGGATCACTTGCTGTCTGACGACACTCGGCATGGTGGGAGGAAGGAGCATCAGGGTGAGGAGGAGTATGCTGTCGAGACTCACGGCTACTAAGAGTTGACCGTGTGGAAGACAGACCGGAGGTGGTGGTGCCCAGGTAACTGGAAGTATTATCTGCTATCCAATTAATAACCTGTTCACACTGATCAGTTCTCAAAACTGGTGTTGTTCTGTGCTTCCCTAGTAATTTGGTCAAGAAGTGGGAGCGAGAAGATGTGGCTGTTGGTTGTGGCACATTTTCACCTTGGCCATGGCCCCGTCCTCTGCACGAACCATCACCAGAACGTCCACTTCCACGTCCCTTGCCACGCGCCTTGCCCATTGTAAAAGAAGTAAAATAGCTTACACTTGCACTATCAATGGAAAAAGGGTAATAAACAGTAGATTAGAACCGTGGAAGAGGAAAACCACAGTTATTGTTTACTGGGGTATGCCACACTTTTTTAAATAGAGATATTTGCGGCTGAACAGTGAGCGACACACTCAAACTGCTTTTTTTTAGATACCAAAGGCCCAAAACTGGATAGTACAGCGATTTGACCCGTGGAACTGCGAAACCACACTGGGATGTCGGGCCTACACAAGACTATTTTCAACAGATATATTTTTGTGTCACAACAGTCAGGAGACACTATTGTTTTTCTTTACGGAAAAAACTACCAAAAGCTGAATAATAGAGATTTTTTACCGTGGGATGGCAAAACCACAGTTATTGTTTACTGGGGTATGCCACACTTTTTTAAATAGAGATATTTGCGGCTGAACAGTGAGCGACACACTCAAACTGCTTTTTTTTTTAGATATCAAAGGCCCAAAAGGGAATAGTAAAGCGATTTGACCCGTGGAACTGGGAAACCACACTGGGATGTTGGGCCTACACAAGACTATTTTCAACAGATATTTTTTTGTGTCACAACAGTCAGGAGACACTACTGTTTTTCTTTACGGAAAAAAATACCAAAAGCTGAATAATAGAGATTTTTTAACGTGGGATGGCAAAACCACAGTTATTGTTTACTGGGGTATAGCACACTTTTTTATATAGAGATATTTGCGGCTGAACAGTGAGCGACACACTCAAACTGCTTTTTTTTTTAGATACCAAAGGCCCAAAACTGGATAGTTCAGCGATTTGACCCGTGGAACTGCGAAACCACACTGGGGTGTCGGGCCTACACAAGACTATTTTCAACAGATATATTTTTGTGTCACAACAGTCAGGAGACACTACTGTTTTTCTTTACGGAAAAAACTACCAAAAGCTGAATAATAGAGATTTTTTACCGTGGGATGGCAAAACCACAGTTATTGTTTACTGGGGTATACCACACTTTTTTAAATAGAGATATTTGCGGCTGAACAGTGAGCGACACACTCAAACTGCTTTTTTTTAGATATCAAAGGCCCAACAAGGAATAGTAAAGCGATTTGACCCGTGGAACTGCGAAACCACACTGGGATGTCGGGCCTACAAAAGACTATTTTCAACAGATATTTTTTTATGTCACAACAGTCAGGAGACACTACTGTTTTTCTTTACGGAAAAAACTACCAAAAGCTGAATAATAGAGATTTTTTACCATGGGATGGCAAAACCAGAGTTATTGTTTACTGGGGTATAGCACACTTTTTGAAATAGAGATATTTGTGGCTGAACAGTGAGCGACACACTCAAACTGCTTTTTTTTAGATACCAAAGGCCCAAAACTGGATAGTACAGCGATTTGACCCGTGGAACTGCGAAACCACACTGGGATGTTGGGCCTACACAAGACTATTTTCAACAGATATATTTTTGTGTCACAACAGTCAGGAGACACTACTGTTTTTCTTTACGGAAAAAACTACAAAAGCTGAATAATAGAGATTTTTTACCGTGGGATGGCAAAACCACAGTTATTGTTTACTGGGGTATACCACAATTTTTTAAATAGAGATATTTGCGGCTGAACAGTGAGCGACACACTCAAACTGCTTTTTGTTTAGATATCAAAGGCCCAAAACTGGATAGTACAGCGATTTGACCCGTGGAACAGCGAAACCACACTGGGATGTCGGGCCTACACAAGACTATTTTCAAAAGATATATTTTTGTGTCACAACAGTCAGGAGACACTACTGTTTTTCTTTACGGAAAAAACTACCAAAAACTGAATAATAGAGATTTTTTACCGTGGGATGGCAAAACCACAGTTATTGTTTACTGGGGTATACCACACTTTTTTAAATAGAGATATTTGCGGCTGAACAGTGAGCAACACATTCAAACTGCTTTTTTTTTAGATACCAAAGGCCCAAAACTGGATAGTACAGCGATTTGACCCATGGAACTGCGAAACCACACTGGGATGTCGGGCCTACACAAGACTATTTTCAACAGATATATTTTTGTGTCACAACAGTTTGGAGACACTACTGTTTTTCTTTACGGAAAAAACTGCCAAAAGCTGAATAATAGAGATTTTTTACCGTGGGATGGCAAAACCACAGATATTGTTTACTGGGGTATACCACACTTTTTTAAATAGAGATATTTGCGGCTGAACAGTGAGCGACACACTCAAACTGCTTTTTTTTAGATACCAAAGGCCCAAAACTGGATAGTACAGCGATTTGACCTGTGGAACTGCGAAACCACACTGGGATGTCGGGCCTACACAAGACTATTTTCAACAGATATATTTTTGTGTCACAACAGTCAGGAGACACTACTGTTTTTCTTTACGGAAAAAACTACCAAAAGCTGAATAATAGAGATTTTTTACCGTGGGATGGCAAAACCACAGTTATTGTTTACTGGGGTATACCGCACTTTTCTAAATAGAGATATTTGCGGCTGAACAGTGAGCGACACACTCAAACTGCTTTTTTTTTTTATACCAAAGGCCCAAAACTGGATAGTACAGCGATTTGGCCCGTGGAACTGCGAAACCACACTGGGATGTTGGGCCTACACAAGACTATTTTCCACAGATATATTTTTGTGTCACAACAGTCAGGAGACACTACTGTTTTTCTTTACGGAAAAAACTACCAAAAGCTGAATAATAGAGATTTTTTACCGTGGGATGGCAAAACCACAGTTATTGTTTACTGGGGTATACCACACTTTTTTAAATAGAGATATTTGCGGCTGAACAGTGAGCGACACACTCAAACTGCTTTTTTTTTAGATATCAAAGGCCCAACACGGGATAGTAAAGCGATTTGACCCGTGGAACTGCGAAACCACACTGGGATGTCGGGCCTACACAAGACTATTTTCACCAGATATATTTTTATGTCACAACAGTCAGGAGACACTACTGTTTTTCTTTACGGAAAAAACTACCAAAAGCTGAATAATAGAGATTTTTTACCATGGGATGGCAAAACCAGAGTTATTGTTTACTGGGGTATACCACACTTTTTTAAATAGAGATATTTGCGGGTGAACAGTGAGCGACACACTCAAACTGCTTTTTTTTTAGATATCAAAGGCCCAAAACTGGATAGTACAGCGATTTGACCCGTGGAACAGCGAAACCACACTGGGATGTCGGGCCTACACAAGACTATTTTCAACAGATATATTTTTGTGTCACAACAGTCAGGAGACACTACTGTTTTTCTTTACGGAAAAAACTACCAAAAACTGAATAATAGAGATTTTTTACCGTGGGATGGCAAAACCACAGTTATTGTTTACTGGGGTATACCACACTTTTTTAAATAGAGATATTTGCGGCTGAACAGTGAGCAACACATTGAAACTGCTTTTTTTTTAGATACCAAAGGCCCAAAACTGGATAGTACAGCGATTTGACCCGTGGAACTGCGAAACCACACTGGGATGTCGGGCCTACACAAGACTATTTTCAACAGATATATTTTTGTGTCACAACAGTCTGGAGACACTACTGTTTTTCTTTACGGAAAAAACTGCCAAAAGCTGAATAATAGAGATTTTTTACCGTGGGATGGCAAAAAAACAGTTATTGTTTACTGGGGTATACCACACTTTTTTAAATAGAGATATTTGCGGCTGAACAGTGAGCGACACACTCAAACTGCTCTTTTTTTAGATACCAAAGGCCCAAAACTGGATAGTACAGCGATTTGACCTGTGGAACTGCGAAACCACACTGGGATGTCGGGCCTACACAAGACTATTTTCAACAGATATATTTTTGTGTCACAACAGTCAGAAGACACTACTGTTTTTCTTTACGGAAAAAACTACCAAAAGCTGAATAATAGAGATTTTTTACCGTGGTATGGCAAAATCACAGTTATTGTTTACTGGGGTATAGCACACTTTTTTAAATAGAGATATCTGCGGCTGAACAGTGAGCGACACACTCAAACTGCTTTTTTTTTAGATAACAAAGGCCCAAAACTGGATAGTACAGCGATTTGACCCGTGGAACTGCGAAACCAAACTGGGATGTCGAGCCTACACAAGACTATTTTCAACAGATATATTTTTGTGTCACAACAGTCAGGAGACACTACTGTTTTTCTGTACGGAAAAAACTACCAAAAGCTGAATAATAGAGATTTTTTACTGTGGGATGGCAAACCACAGTTATTGTTTACTGCGGTATACCACACTTTTTTAAATAGAGATATTTGCTGCTGAACAGTGAGCGACACACTCAAACTGCTTTTTTTTTTAGATATCAAAGGCCCAAAACTGGATAGTACAGCGATTTGACCCGTGGAACTGCGAAACCACACTGGGATGTCGGGCCTACACAAGACTATTTTCAACAGATATATTTTTGTGTCAGAACAGTCAGGAGACACTACTGTTTTTCTTAACGGAAAAAACTACCAAAAGCTGAATAATAGAGATTTTTTACCGTGGGATGGCAAAACCACAGTTATTGTTTACTGGGGTATACCACACTTTTTTAAATAGAGATATTTGCGGCTGAACAGTGAGCGACACACTCAAACTGCTTTTTTTTTAGATATCAAAGGCCCAAAACTGGATAGTACAGAGATTTGACCCGTGGAACTGCGAAACCACACGGGGATGTCGGGCCTACACAAGACTATTTTCAACAGATATATTTTTGTGTCAGAACAGTCAGGAGACACTACTGTTTTTCTTTACGGAAAAAACTACCAAAAGCTGAATAATAGAGATTTTTTACCGTGGGATGGCAAAACCACAGTTCTTGTTTACTGGGGTATACCACTCTTTTTTAAATAGAGATGTTTGCATCAGAACAGTGAGCGACACACTCAAACTGCTTTTTTTTTTAGATATCAAAGGCCCAAAACGGGATAGTAAAGCGATTTGACCCGTGAAACTGGGAAACCACACTGGGATGTCGGGCATACACAAGACTATTTTCAACAGATATATTTTTGTGTCACAACAGTCAGGAGACTCTACTGTTTTTCTTTACGGAAAAAACTACCAAAAGCTGAATAATAGAGATTTTTTACCGTGGGATGGCAAAACCACAGTTATTGTTTACTGGGGTATACCACACTTTTTTAAATAGAGATATTTGCGGCTGAAAATTGAGCGACACACTCAAACTGCTTTTTTTTTAGATACCAAAGGCCCAAAACTGGATAGTACAGCGATTTGACCCGTGGAACTGCGAAACCACACTGGGATATCGGGCCTACACAAGACTATTTTCAACAGATATATTTTTGTGTCACAACAGTCAGGAGACACTACTGTTTTTCTTTACGGAAAAAGCTACCAAAAGCTGAATAATAGAGATTTTTTACCGTGGGATGGCAAAACCACAGTTATTGTTTACTGGGGTATACCACACTGTTTTAAATAGAGATATTTGCGGCTGAACAGTGAGTGACACACTCAAACTGCTTTTTTTTTAGATATCAAAGGCCCAAAACGGGATAGTAAAGCGATTTGACCCGTGGAACTGCGAAACCACACTGGGATGTCGGGCCTACACAAGACTATTTTCAACAGATATATTTTTGTGTCACAACAGTCAGGAGACACTACTGTTTTTCTTTACGGAAAAAACTACCAAAAGCGGAATAATAGAGATTTTTTACCGTGGGATGGCAAAACCACAATTATTGTTTACTGGGGTATACCACACTTTTTTAAATAGAGATATTTGCGGCTGAACAGTGAGCAACACATTGAAACTGCTTTTTTTTTAGATACCAAAGGCCCAAAACTGGATAGTACAGCGATTTGACCCGTGGAACTGCGAAACCACACTGGGATGTCGGGCCTACACAAGACTATTTTCAACAGATATATTTTTGTGTCACAACAGTCTGGAGACACTACTGTTTTTCTTTCCGGAAAAAACTGCCAAAAGCTGAATAATAGAGATTTTTACCGTGGGATGGCAAAACCACAGTTATTGTTTACTGGGGTATACTACACTTTTTTAAATAGAGATATTTGCGGCTGAACAGTGAGCGACACACTCAAACTGCTTTTTTTTTAGATACCAAAGGCCCAAAACTGGATAGTACAGCGATTTGACCCGTGGAACTGCGAAACCAAACTGGGATGTCGGGCCTACACAAGACTATTTTCAACAGATATATTTTTGTGTCACAACAGTCAGGAGACACTACTGTTTTTCTGTACGGAAAAAACTACCAAAAGCTGAATAATAGAGATTTTTTACTGTGGGATGGCAAACCACAGTTATTGTTTACTGCGGCATACCACACTTTTTTAAATAGAGATATTTGCGGCTGAACAGTGAGCGACACACTCAAACTGCTTTTTTTTTTAGATATCAAAGGCCCAAAACTGGATAGTACAGCGATTTGACCCGTGGAACTGCGAAACCACACTGGGATGTCGGGCCTACACAAGACTATTTTCAACAGATATATTTTTATGTCAGAACAGTCAGGAGACACTACTGTTTTTCTTAACGGAAAAAACTACCAAAAGCTGAATAATAGAGATTTTTTACCGTGGGATGGCAAAACCACAGTTATTGTTTACTGGGGTATACCACACTTTTTTAAATAGAGATATTTGCGGCTGAACAGTGAGCGACACACTCAAACTGCTTTTTTTTTAGATATCAAAGGCCCAAAACGGGATAGTAAAGCGATTTGACCCGTGAAACTGGGAAACCACACTGGGATGTCGGGCATACACAAGACTATTTTCAACAGATATATTTTTGTGTCACAACAGTCAGGAGACTCGACTATTTTTCTTTACGGAAAAAACTACCAAAAGCTGAATAATAGAGATTTTTTACCGTGGGGTGGCAAAACCACAGTTATTGTTTACTGGGGTATACCACACTTTTTTAAATAGAGATATTTGCGGCTGAAAATTGAGTGACACACTCAAACTGCTTTTTTCTTAGATATCAAAGGCCCAAATCGGGATAGTAAAGCGATTTGACCCGTGGAACTGCGAAACCACACTGGGATGTCGGGCCTACACAAGACTATTTTCAACAGATATATTTTTGTGTCACAACAGTCAGGAGACACTGCTGTTTTTCTTTACGGAAAAAACTACCAAAAGCTGAATAATAGAGATTTTTTACCGTGGGATGGCAAAACCACAGTTATTGTTTACTGGGGTATACCACACTTTTTTAAATAGAGATATTTGCGGCTGAACAGTGAGCGACACACTCAAACTGCTTTTTGTTTAGATATCAAAGGCCCAAAACTGGATAGTACAGCGATTTGACCCGTGGAACAGCGAAACCACACTGGGATGTCGGGCCTACACAAGACTATTTTCAAAAGATATATTTTTGTGTCACAACAGTCAGGAGACACTACTGTTTTTCTTTACGGAAAAAACTACCAAAAACTGAATAATAGAGATTTTTTACCGTGGGATGGCAAAACCACAGTTATTGTTTACTGGGGTATACCACACTTTTTTAAATAGAGATATTTGCGGCTGAACAGTGAGCAACACATTCAAACTGCTTTTTTTTTAGATACCAAAGGCCCAAAACTGGATAGTACAGCGATTTGACCCATGGAACTGCGAAACCACACTGGGATGTCGGGCCTACACAAGACTATTTTCAACAGATATATTTTTGTGTCACAACAGTCAGGAGACTCTACTGTTTTTCTTTACGGAAAAAACTACCAAAAGCTGAATAATAGAGATTTTTTACCGTGGGATGGCAAAACCACAGTTATTGTTTACTGGGGTATACCACACTTTTTTAAATAGAGATATTTGCGGCTGAACAGTGAGCGACACACTCAAACTGCTTTTTTTTAGATATCAAAGGCCCAACAAGGAATAGTAAAGCGATTTGACCCGTGGAACTGCGAAACCACACTGGGATGTCGGGCCTACAAAAGACTATTTTCAACAGATATATTTTTATGTCACAACAGTCAGGAGACACTACTGTTTTTCTTTACGGAAAAAACTACCAAAAGCTGAATAATAGAGATTTTTTACCATGGGATGGCAAAACCAGAGTTATTGTTTACTGGGGTATAGCACACTTTTTGAAATAGAGATATTTGTGGCTGAACAGTGAGCGACACACTCAAACTGCTTTTTTTTAGATACCAAAGGCCCAAAACTGGATAGTACAGCGATTTGACCCGTGGAACTGCGAAACCACACTGGGATGTCGGGCCTACACAAGACTATTTTCAACAGATATATTTTTGTGTCACAACAGTCAGGAGACACTACTGTTTTTCTTTACGGAAAAAACTACAAAAGCTGAATAATAGAGATTTTTTACCGTGGGATGGCAAAACCACAGTTATTGTTTACTGGGGTATAGCACACTTTTTTAAATAGAGATATTTGCGGCTGAACAGTGAGCGACACAGTCAAACTGCTTTTTTTTTAGATAACAAAGGCCCAAAACTGGATAGTACAGCGATTTGACCCGTGGAACTGCGAAACCAAACTGGGATGTCGGGCCTACACAAGACTATTTTCAACAGATATATTTTTGTGTCACAACAGTCAGGAGACACTACTGTTTTTCTGTACGGAAAAAACTACCAAAAGCTGAATAATAGAGATTTTTTACTGTGGGATGGCAAACCACAGTTATTGTTTACTGCGGCATAACACACTTTTTTAAATAGAGATATTTGCGGCTGAACAGTGAGCGACACACTCAAACTGCTTTTTTTTTTAGATATCAAAGGCCCAAAACTGGATAGTACAGCGATTTGACCCGTGGAACTGCGAAACCACACTGGGATGTCGGGCCTACACAAGACTATTTTCAACAGATATATTTTTGTGTCAGAACAGTCAGGAGACACTACTGTTTTTCTTAACGGAAAAAACTACCAAAAGCTGAATGATAGAGATTTTTTACCGTGGGATGGCAAAACCACAGTTATTGTTTACTGGGGTATACCACACTTTTTTAAATAGAGATATTTGCGGCTGAACAGTGAGCGACACACTCAAACTGCTTTTTGTTTAGATATCAAAGGCCCAAAACTGGATAGTACAGCGATTTGACCCGTGGAACAGCGAAACCACACTGGGATGTCGGGCCTACACAAGACTATTTTCAAAAGATATATTTTTGTGTCACAACAGTCAGGAGACACTACTGTTTTTCTTTACGGAAAAAACTACCAAAAACTGAATAATAGAGATTTTTTACCGTGGGATGGCAAAACCACAGTTATTGTTTACTGGGGTATACCACACTTTTTTAAATAGAGATATTTGCGGCTGAACAGTGAGCAACACATTCAAACTGCTTTTTTTTTAGATACCAAATGCCCAAAACTGGATAGTACAGCGATTTGACCCATGGAACTGCGAAACCACACTGGGATGTCGGGCCTACACAAGACTATTTTCAACAGGTATATTTTTGTGTCACAACAGTTTGGAGACACTACTGTTTTTCTTTACGGAAAAAACTGCCAAAAGCTGAATAATAGAGATTTTTTACCGTGGGATGGCAAAACCACAGATATTGTTTACTGGGGTATACCACACTTTTTTAAATAGAGATATTTGCGGCTGAACAGTGAGCGACACACTCAAACTGCTTTTTTTTAGATACCAAAGGCCCAAAACTGGATAGTACAGCGATTTGACCTGTGGAATTGCGAAACCACACTGGGATGTCGGGCCTACACAAGACTATTTTCAACAGATATATTTTTGTGTCACAACAGTCAGGAGACACTACTGTTTTTCTTTACGGAAAAAACTACCAAAAGCTGAATAATAGAGATTTTTTACCGTGGGATGGCAAAACCACAGTTATTGTTTACTGGGGTATACCACACTTTTTTAAATAGAGATATTTGCGGCTGAACAGTGAGCGACACACTCAAACTGCTTTTTTTTAGATATCAAAGGCCCAACAAGGAATAGTAAAGCGATTTGACCCGTGGAACTGCGAAACCACACTGGGATGTCGGGCCTACAAAAGACTATTTTCAACAGATATATTTTTATGTCACAACAGTCAGGAGACACTACTGTTTTTCTTTAAGGAAAAAACTACCAAAAGCTGAATAATAGAGATTTTTTACAATGGGATGGCAAAACCAGAGTTATTGTTTACTGGGGTATAGCACACTTTTTGAAATAGAGATATTTGTGGCTGAACAGTGAGCGACACACTCAAACTGCTTTTTTTTAGATACCAAAGGCCCAAAACTGGATAGTACAGCGATTTGACCCGTGGAACTGCGAAACCACACTGGGATGTCGGGCCTACACAAGACTATTTTCAACAGATATATTTTTGTGTCACAACAGTCAGGAGACACTACTGTTTTTCTTTACGGAAAAAACTACCAAAAGCGGAATAATAGAGATTTTTTACCGTGGGATGGCAAAACCACAATTATTGTTTACTGGGGTATACCACACTTTTTTAAATATAGATATTTGCGGCTGAACAGTGAGCAACACATTGAAACTGCTTTTTTTTTAGATACCAAAGGCCCAAAACTGGATAGTACAGCGATTTGACCCGTGGAACTGCGAAACCACACTGGGATGTCGGGCCTACACAAGACTATTTTCAACAGATATATTTTTGTGTCACAACAGTCTGGAGACACTACTGTTTTTCTTTCCGGAAAAAACTGCCAAAAGCTGAATAATAGAGATTTTTACCGTGGGATGGCAAAACCACAGTTATTGTTTACTGGGGTATACCACACTTTTTTAAATAGAGATATTTGCGGCTGAACAGTGAGCGACACACTCAAACTGCTTTTTTTTTAGATACCAAAGGCCCAAAACTGGATAGTACAGCGATTTGACCTGTGGAACTGCGAAACCACACTGGGATGTCGGGCCTACACAAGACTATTTTCAACAGATATATTTTTGTGTCACAACAGTCAGGAGACACTACTGTTTTTCTTTACGGAAAAAACTACCAAAAGCTGAATAATAGAGATTTTTTACCGTGGGATGGCAAAACCACAGTTATTGTTTACTGGGGTATACCGCACTTTTTTAAATAGAGATATTTGCGGCTGAACAGTGAGCGACACACTCAAACTGCTTTTTTTTTTTATACCAAAGGCCCAAAACTGGATAGTACAGTGATTTGACCTGTGGAACTGCGAAACCACACTGGGATGTTGGGCCTACACAAGACTATTTTCAACAGATATATTTTTGTGTCACAACAGTCAGGAGACACTACTGTTTTTCTTTACAGATAAAACTACCAAAAGCTGAATAATAGAGATTTTTTACCGTGGGATGGCAAAATCACAGTTATTCTTTTCTGGGGTATAGCACACTTTTTTAAATAGAGATATTTGCGGCTGAACAGTGAGCGACACAGTCAAACTGCTTTTTTTTTAGATAACAAAGGCCCAAAACTGGATAGTACAGCGATTTGACCCGTGGAACTGCGAAACCAAACTGGGATGTCGGGCCTACACAAGACTATTTTCAACAGATATATTTTTGTGTCACAACAGTCAGGAGACACTACTGTTTTTCTGTACGGAAAAAACTACCAAAAGCTGAATAATAGAGATTTTTTACTGTGGGATGGCAAACCACAGTTATTGTTTACTGCGGCATACCACACTTTTTTAAATAGAGAGATTTGCGGCTGAACAGTGAGCGACACACTCAAACTGCTTTTTTTTTTAGATATCAAAGGCCCAAAATGGGATAGTACAGCGATTTGACCCGTGAAACTGGGAAACCACACTGGGATGTTGGGCATACACAAGACTATTTTCAACAGATATATTTTTGTGTCACAACAGTCAGGAGACTCTACTGTTTTTCTTTACGGAAAAAACTACCAAAAGCTGAATAATAGAGATTTTTTTCCGTGGGATGGCAAAACCACAGTTATTGTTTACTGGGGTATACCACACTTTTTTAAATAGAGATATTTGCGGCTGAAAATTGAGCGACACACTCAAACTGCTTTTTTTTTAGATACCAAAGGCCCAAAACTGGATAGTACAGCGATTTGACCCGTGGAACTGCGAAACCACACTGGGATATCGGGCCTACACAAGACTATTTTCAACAGATATACTTTTGTGTCACAACAGTCAGGAGACACTACTGTTTTTCTTTACAGATAAAACTACCAAAAGCTGAATAATAGAGATTTTTTACCGTGGGATGGCAAAATCACAGTTATTGTTTACTGGGGTATAGCACACTTTTTTAAATAGAGATATTTGCGGCTGAACAGTGAGCGACACAGTCAAACTGCTTTTTTTTTAGATAACAAAGGCCCAAAACTGGATAGTACAGCGATTTGACCCGTGGAACTGCGAAACCAAACTGGGATGTCGGGCCTACACAAGACTATTTTCAACAGATATATTTTTGTGTCACAACAGTCAGGAGACACTACTGTTTTTCTGTACGGAAAAAACTACCAAAAGCTGAATAATAGAGATTTTTTACTGTGGGATGGCAAACCACAGTTATTGTTTACTGCGGCATACCACACTTTTTTAAATAGAGAGATTTGCGGCTGAACAGTGAGCGACACACTCAAACTGCTTTTTTTTTTAGATATCAAAGGCCCAAAATGGGATAGTACAGCGATTTGACCCGTGAAACTGGGAAACCACACTGGGATGTTGGGCATACACAAGACTATTTTCAACAGATATATTTTTGTGTCACAACAGTCAGGAGACTCTACTGTTTTTCTTTACGGAAAAAACTACCAAAAGCTGAATAATAGAGATTTTTTTCCGTGGGATGGCAAAACCACAGTTATTGTTTACTGGGGTATACCACACTTTTTTAAATAGAGATATTTGCGGCTG
The DNA here is from genome assembly GCF_046119375.1 of Phyllobates terribilis. NCBI lineage: Eukaryota > Metazoa > Chordata > Amphibia > Anura > Dendrobatidae > Phyllobates > Phyllobates terribilis. Next base: position 452,287,819 of record NW_027362763.1, on the reverse strand, counting down.
AAAATTGAGCGACACACTCAAACTGCTTTTTTTTTTAGATACCAAAGGCCCAAAACTGGATAGTACAGCGATTTGACCCGTGGAACTGCGAAACCACACTGGGATATCGGGCCTACACAAGACTATTTTCAACAGATATATTTTTGTGTCACAACAGTCAGGAGACACTACTGTTTTTCTTTACGGAAAAAACTACCAAAAACTGAATAATAGAGATTTTTTACCGTGGGATGGCAAAACCACAGTTATTGTTTACTGGGGTATACCACACTTTTTTAAATAGAGATATTTGCGGCTGAACAGTGAGCAACACATTCAAACTGCTTTTTTTTTAGATACCAAAGGCCCAAAACTGGATAGTACAGCGATTTGACCCATGGAACTGCGAAACCACACTGGGATGTCGGGCCTACACAAGACTATTTTCAACAGGTATATTTTTGTGTCACAACAGTTTGGAGACACTACTGTTTTTCTTTACGGAAAAAACTGCCAAAAGCTGAATAATAGAGATTTTTTACCGTGGGATGGCAAAACCACAGATATTGTTTACTGGGGTATACCACACTTTTTTAAATAGAGATATTTGCGGCTGAACAGTGAGCGACACACTCAAACTGCTTTTTTTTAGATACCAAAGGCCCAAAACTGGATAGTACAGCGATTTGACCTGTGGAATTGCGAAACCACACTGGGATGTCGGGCCTACACAAGACTATTTTCAACAGATATATTTTTGTGTCACAACAGTCAGGAGACACTACTGTTTTTCTTTACGGAAAAAACTACCAAAAGCTGAATAATAGAGATTTTTTACCGTGGGATGGCAAAACCACAGTTATTGTTTACTGGGGTATACCACACTTTTTTAAATAGAGATATTTGCGGCTGAACAGTAAGCGACACACTCAAACTGCTTTTTTTTAGATATCAAAGGCCCAACAAGGAATAGTAAAGCGATTTGACCCGTGGAACTGCGAAACCACACTGGGATGTCGGGCCTACAAAAGACTATTTTCAACAGATATATTTTTATGTCACAACAGTCAGGAGACACTACTGTTTTTCTTTAAGGAAAAAACTACCAAAAGCTGAATAATAGAGATTTTTTACCATGGGATGGCAAAACCAGAGTTATTGTTTACTGGGGTATAGCACACTTTTTGAAATAGAGATATTTGTGGCTGAACAGTGACCGACACACTCAAACTGCTTTTTTTTAGATACCAAAGGCCCAAAACTGGATAGTACAGCGATTTGACCCGTGGAACTGCGAAACCACACTGGGATGTCGGGCCTACACAAGACTATTTTCAACAGATATATTTTTGTGTCACAACAGTCAGGAGACACTACTGTTTTTCTTTACGGAAAAAACTACAAAAGCTGAATAATAGAGATTTTTTACCGTGGGATGGCAAAACCACAGTTATTGTTTACTGGGGTATACCACACTTTTTTAAATAGAGATATTTGCGGCTGAACAGTGAGCGACACACTCAAACTGCTTTTTGTTTAGATATCAAAGGCCCAAAACTGGATAGTACAGCGATTTGACCCGTGGAACAGCGAAACCACACTGGGATGTCGGGCCTACACAAGACTATTTTCAAAAGATATATTTTTGTGTCACAACAGTCAGGAGACACTACTGTTTTTCTTTACGGAAAAAACTACCAAAAACTGAATAATAGAGATTTTTTACCGTGGGATGGCAAAACCACAGTTATTGTTTACTGGGGTATACCACACTTTTTTAAATAGAGATATTTGCGGCTGAACAGTGAGCAACACATTCAAACTGCTTTTTTTTTAGATACCAAAGGCCCAAAACTGGATAGTACAGCGATTTGACCCATGGAACTGCGAAACCACACTGGGATGTCGGGCCTACACAAGACTATTTTCAACAGATATATTTTTGTGTCACAACAGTTTGGAGACACTACTGTTTTACTTTACGGAAAAAACTGCCAAAAGCTGAATAATAGAGATTTTTTACCGTGGGATGGCAAAACCACAGTTATTGTTTACTGGGGTATACCACACTGTTTTAAATAGAGATATTTGCGGCTGAACAGTGAGTGACACACTCAAACTGCTTTTTTTTTAGATATCAAAGGCCCAAAACGGGATAGTAAAGCGATTTGACCCGTGGAACTGCGAAACCACACTGGGATGTCGGGCCTACACAAGACTATTTTCAACAGATATATTTTTGTGTCACAACAGTCAGGAGACACTACTGTTTTTCTTTACGGAAAAAACTACCAAAAGCGGAATAATAGAGATTTTTTACCGTGGGATGGCAAAACCACAATTATTGTTTACTGGGGTATACCACACTTTTTTAAATAGAGATATTTGCGGCTGAACAGTGAGCAACACATTGAAACTGCTTTTTTTTTAGATACCAAAGGCCCAAAACTGGATAGTACAGCGATTTGACCCGTGGAACTGCGAAACCACACTGGGATGTCGGGCCTACACAAGACTATTTTCAACAGATATATTTTTGTGTCACAACAGTCTGGAGACACTACTGTTTTTCTTTACGGAAAAAACTGCCAAAAGCTGAATAATAGAGATTTTTTACCGTGGGATGGCAAAACCACAGATATTGTTTACTGGGGTATACCACACTTTTTTAAATAGAGATATTTGCGGCTGAACAGTGAGCGACACACTCAAACTGCTTTTTTTTAGATACCAAAGGCCCAAAACTGGATAGTACAGCGATTTGACCTGTGGAATTGCGAAACCACACTGGGATGTCGGGCCTACACAAGACTATTTTCAACAGATATATTTTTGTGTCACAACAGTCAGGAGACACTACTGTTTTTCTTTACGGAAAAAACTACCAAAAGCTGAATAATAGAGATTTTTTACCGTGGGATGGCAAAACCACAGTTATTGTTTACTGGGGTATACCACACTTTTTTAAATAGAGATATTTGCGGCTGAACAGTAAGCGACACACTCAAACTGCTTTTTTTTAGATATCAAAGGCCCAACAAGGAATAGTAAAGCGATTTGACCCGTGGAACTGCGAAACCACACTGGGATGTCGGGCCTACAAAAGACTATTTTCAACAGATATATTTTTATGTCACAACAGTCAGGAGACACTACTGTTTTTCTTTAAGGAAAAAACTACCAAAAGCTGAATAATAGAGATTTTTTACCATGGGATGGCAAAACCAGAGTTATTGTTTACTGGGGTATAGCACACTTTTTGAAATAGAGATATTTGTGGCTGAACAGTGACCGACACACTCAAACTGCTTTTTTTTAGATACCAAAGGCCCAAAACTGGATAGTACAGCGATTTGACCCGTGGAACTGCGAAACCACACTGGGATGTCGGGCCTACACAAGACTATTTTCAACAGATATATTTTTGTGTCACAACAGTCAGGAGACACTACTGTTTTTCTTTACGGAAAAAACTACAAAAGCTGAATAATAGAGATTTTTTACCGTGGGATGGCAAAACCACAGTTATTGTTTACTGGGGTATACCACACTTTTTTAAATAGAGATATTTGCGGCTGAACAGTGAGCGACACACTCAAACTGCTTTTTGTTTAGATATCAAAGGCCCAAAACTGGATAGTACAGCGATTTGACCCGTGGAACAGCGAAACCACACTGGGATGTCGGGCCTACACAAGACTATTTTCAAAAGATATATTTTTGTGTCACAACAGTCAGGAGACACTACTGTTTTTCTTTACGGAAAAAACTACCAAAAACTGAATAATAGAGATTTTTTACCGTGGGATGGCAAAACCACAGTTATTGTTTACTGGGGTATACCACACTTTTTTAAATAGAGATATTTGCGGCTGAACAGTGAGCAACACATTCAAACTGCTTTTTTTTTAGATACCAAAGGCCCAAAACTGGATAGTACAGCGATTTGACCCATGGAACTGCGAAACCACACTGGGATGTCGGGCCTACACAAGACTATTTTCAACAGATATATTTTTGTGTCACAACAGTTTGGAGACACTACTGTTTTACTTTACGGAAAAAACTGCCAAAAGCTGAATAATAGAGATTTTTTACCGTGGGATGGCAAAACCACAGTTATTGTTTACTGGGGTATACCACACTGTTTTAAATAGAGATATTTGCGGCTGAACAGTGAGTGACACACTCAAACTGCTTTTTTTTTAGATATCAAAGGCCCAAAACGGGATAGTAAAGCGATTTGACCCGTGGAACTGCGAAACCACACTGGGATGTCGGGCCTACACAAGACTATTTTCAACAGATATATTTTTGTGTCACAACAGTCAGGAGACACTACTGTTTTTCTTTACGGAAAAAACTACCAAAAGCGGAATAATAGAGATTTTTTACCGTGGGATGGCAAAACCACAATTATTGTTTACTGGGGTATACCACACTTTTTTAAATAGAGATATTTGCGGCTGAACAGTGAGCAACACATTGAAACTGCTTTTTTTTTAGATACCAAAGGCCCAAAACTGGATAGTACAGCGATTTGACCCGTGGAACTGCGAAACCACACTGGGATGTCGGGCCTACACAAGACTATTTTCAACAGATATATTTTTGTGTCACAACAGTCTGGAGACACTACTGTTTTTCTTTCCGGAAAAAACTGCCAAAAGCTGAATAATAGAGATTTTTACCGTGGGATGGCAAAACCACAGTTATTGTTTACTGGGGTATACCACACTTTTTTAAATAGAGATATTTGCGGCTGAACAGTGAGCGACACACTCAAACTGCTTTTTTTTTAGATACCAAAGGCCCAAAACTGGATAGTACAGCGATTTGACCTGTGGAACTGCGAAACCACACTGGGATGTCGGGCCTACACAAGACTATTTTCAACAGATATATTTTTGTGTCACAACAGTCAGGAGACACTACTGTTTTTCTTTACGGAAAAAACTACCAAAAGCTGAATAATAGAGATTTTTTACCGTGGGATGGCAAAACCACAGTTATTGTTTACTGGGGTATACCGCACTTTTTTAAATAGAGATATTTGCGGCTGAACAGTGAGCGACACACTCAAACTGCTTTTTTTTTTTATACCAAAGGCCCAAAACTGGATAGTACAGTGATTTGACCTGTGGAACTGCGAAACCACACTGGGATGTTGGGCCTACACAAGACTATTTTCAACAGATATATTTTTGTGTCACAACAGTCAGGAGACACTACTGTTTTTCTTTACAGATAAAACTACCAAAAGCTGAATAATAGAGATTTTTTACCGTGGGATGGCAAAATCACAGTTATTGTTTACTGGGGTATAGCACACTTTTTTAAATAGAGATATTTGCGGCTGAACAGTGAGCGACACAGTCAAACTGCTTTTTTTTTAGATAACAAAGGCCCAAAACTGGATAGTACAGCGATTTGACCCGTGGAACTGCGAAACCAAACTGGGATGTCGGGCCTACACAAGACTATTTTCAACAGATATATTTTTGTGTCACAACAGTCCGGAGACACTACTGTTTTTCTGTACGGAAAAAACTACCAAAAGCTGAATAATAGAGATTTTTTACTGTGGGATGGCAAACCACAGTTATTGTTTACTGCGGCATACCACACTTTTTTAAATAGAGATATTTGCGGCTGAACAGTGAGCGACACACTCAAACTGCTTTTTTTTTTAGATATCAAAGGCCCAAAACGGGATAGTACAGCGATTTGACCCGTGAAACTGGGAAACCACACTGGGATGTTGGGCATACACAAGACTATTTTCAACAGATATATTTTTGTGTCACAACAGTCAGGAGACTCTACTGTTTTTCTTTACGGAAAAAACTACCAAAAGCTGAATAATAGAGATTTTTTTCCGTGGGATGGCAAAACCACAGTTATTGTTTACTGGGGTATACCACACTTTTTTAAATAGAGATATTTGCGGCTGAAAATTGAGCGACACACTCAAACTGCTTTTTTTTTAGATACCAAAGGCCCAAAACTGGATAGTACAGCGATTTGACCCGTGGAACTGCGAAACCACACTGGGATATCGGGCCTACACAAGACTATTTTCAACAGATATATTTTTGTGTCACAACAGTCAGGAGACACTACTGTTTTTCTTTACGGAAAAAGCTACCAAAAGCTGAATAATAGAGATTTTTTACCGTGGGATGGCAAAACCACAGTTATTGTTTACTGGGGTATACCACACTGTTTTAAATAGAGATATTTGCGGCTGAACAGTGAGTGACACACTCAAACTGCTTTTTTTTTAGATATCAAAGGCCCAAAACGGGATAGTAAAGCGATTTGACCCGTGGAACTGCGAAACCACACTGGGATGTCGGGCCTACACAAGACTATTTTCAACAGATATATTTTTGTGTCACAACAGTCAGGAGACACTACTGTTTTTCTTTACGGAAAAAACTACCAAAAGCGGAATAATAGAGATTTTTTACCGTGGGATGGCAAAACCACAATTATTGTTTAGTGGGGTATACCACACTTTTTTAAATAGAGATATTTGCGGCTGAACAGTGAGCAACACATTGAAACTGCTTTTTTTTTAGATACCAAAGGCCCAAAACTGGATAGTACAGCGATTTGACCCGTGGAACTGCGAAACCACACTGGGATGTCGGGCCTACACAAGACTATTTTCAAAAGATATATTTTTGTGTCACAACAGTCAGGAGACACTACTGTTTTTCTTTACGGAAAAAACTACCAAAAACTGAATAATAGAGATTTTTTACCGTGGGATGGCAAAACCACAGTTATTGTTTACTGGGGTATACCACACTTTTTTAAATAGAGATATTTGCGGCTGAACAGTGAGCAACACATTCAAACTGCTTTTTTTTTAGATACCAAAGGCCCAAAACTGGATAGTACAGCGATTTGACCCATGGAACTGCGAAACCACACTGGGATGTCGGGCCTACACAAGACTATTTTCAACAGATATATTTTTGTGTCACAACAGTTTGGAGACACTACTGTTTTACTTTACGGAAAAAACTGCCAAAAGCTGAATAATAGAGATTTTTTACCGTGGGATGGCAAAACCACAGTTATTGTTTACTGGGGTATACCACACTGTTTTAAATAGAGATATTTGCGGCTGAACAGTGAGTGACACACTCAAACTGCTTTTTTTTTAGATATCAAAGGCCCAAAACGGGATAGTAAAGCGATTTGACCCGTGGAACTGCGAAACCACACTGGGATGTCGGGCCTACACAAGACTATTTTCAACAGATATATTTTTGTGTCACAACAGTCAGGAGACACTACTGTTTTTCTTTACGGAAAAAACTACCAAAAGCGGAATAATAGAGATTTTTTACCGTGGGATGGCAAAACCACAATTATTGTTTACTGGGGTATACCACACTTTTTTAAATAGAGATATTTGCGGCTGAACAGTGAGCAACACATTGAAACTGCTTTTTTTTTAGATACCAAAGGCCCAAAACTGGATAGTACAGCGATTTGACCCGTGGAACTGCGAAACCACACTGGGATGTCGGGCCTACACAAGACTATTTTCAACAGATATATTTTTGTGTCACAACAGTCTGGAGACACTACTGTTTTTCTTTCCGGAAAAAACTGCCAAAAGCTGAATAATAGAGATTTTTACCGTGGGATGGCAAAACCACAGTTATTGTTTACTGGGGTATACCACACTTTTTTAAATAGAGATATTTGCGGCTGAACAGTGAGCGACACACTCAAACTGCTTTTTTTTTAGATACCAAAGGCCCAAAACTGGATAGTACAGCGATTTGACCTGTGGAACTGCGAAACCACACTGGGATGTCGGGCCTACACAAGACTATTTTCAACAGATATATTTTTGTGTCACAACAGTCAGGAGACACTACTGTTTTTCTTTACGGAAAAAACTACCAAAAGCTGAATAATAGAGATTTTTTACCGTGGGATGGCAAAACCACAGTTATTGTTTACTGGGGTATACCGCACTTTTTTAAATAGAGATATTTGCGGCTGAACAGTGAGCGACACACTCAAACTGCTTTTTTTTTTTATACCAAAGGCCCAAAACTGGATAGTACAGTGATTTGACCTGTGGAACTGCGAAACCACACTGGGATGTTGGGCCTACACAAGACTATTTTCAACAGATATATTTTTGTGTCACAACAGTCAGGAGACACTACTGTTTTTCTTTACAGATAAAACTACCAAAAGCTGAATAATAGAGATTTTTTACCGTGGGATGGCAAAATCACAGTTATTGTTTACTGGGGTATAGCACACTTTTTTAAATAGAGATATTTGCGGCTGAACAGTGAGCGACACAGTCAAACTGCTTTTTTTTTAGATAACAAAGGCCCAAAACTGGATAGTACAGCGATTTGACCCGTGGAACTGCGAAACCAAACTGGGATGTCGGGCCTACACAAGACTATTTTCAACAGATATATTTTTGTGTCACAACAGTCCGGAGACACTACTGTTTTTCTGTACGGAAAAAACTACCAAAAGCTGAATAATAGAGATTTTTTACTGTGGGATGGCAAACCACAGTTATTGTTTACTGCGGCATACCACACTTTTTTAAATAGAGATATTTGCGGCTGAACAGTGAGCGACACACTCAAACTGCTTTTTTTTTTAGATATCAAAGGCCCAAAACGGGATAGTACAGCGATTTGACCCGTGAAACTGGGAAACCACACTGGGATGTTGGGCATACACAAGACTATTTTCAACAGATATATTTTTGTGTCACAACAGTCAGGAGACTCTACTGTTTTTCTTTACGGAAAAAACTACCAAAAGCTGAATAATAGAGATTTTTTTCCGTGGGATGGCAAAACCACAGTTATTGTTTACTGGGGTATACCACACTTTTTTAAATAGAGATATTTGCGGCTGAAAATTGAGCGACACACTCAAACTGCTTTTTTTTTAGATACCAAAGGCCCAAAACTGGATAGTACAGCGATTTGACCCGTGGAACTGCGAAACCACACTGGGATATCGGGCCTACACAAGACTATTTTCAACAGATATATTTTTGTGTCACAACAGTCAGGAGACACTACTGTTTTTCTTTACGGAAAAAGCTACCAAAAGCTGAATAATAGAGATTTTTTACCGTGGGATGGCAAAACCACAGTTATTGTTTACTGGGGTATACCACACTGTTTTAAATAGAGATATTTGCGGCTGAACAGTGAGTGACACACTCAAACTGCTTTTTTTTTAGATATCAAAGGCCCAAAACGGGATAGTAAAGCGATTTGACCCGTGGAACTGCGAAACCACACTGGGATGTCGGGCCTACACAAGACTATTTTCAACAGATATATTTTTGTGTCACAACAGTCAGGAGACACTACTGTTTTTCTTTACGGAAAAAACTACCAAAAGCGGAATAATAGAGATTTTTTACCGTGGGATGGCAAAACCACAATTATTGTTTAGTGGGGTATACCACACTTTTTTAAATAGAGATATTTGCGGCTGAACAGTGAGCAACACATTGAAACTGCTTTTTTTTTAGATACCAAAGGCCCAAAACTGGATAGTACAGCGATTTGACCCGTGGAACTGCGAAACCACACTGGGATGTCGGGCCTACACAAGACTATTTTCAACAGATATATTTTTGTGTCACAACAGTCTGGAGACACTACTGTTTTTCTTTCCGGAAAAAACTGCCAAAAGCTGAATAATAGAGATTTTTACCGTGGGATGGCAAAACCACAGTTATTGTTTACTGGGGTATACCACACTTTTTTAAATAGAGATATTTGCGGCTGAACAGTGAGCGACACACTCAAACTGCTTTTTTTTTAGATACCAAAGGCCCAAAACTGGATAGTACAGCGATTTGACCTGTGGAACTGCGAAACCACACTGGGATGTCGGGCCTACACAAGACTATTTTCAACAGATATATTTTTGTGTCACAACAGTCAGGAGACACTACTGTTTTTCTTTACGGAAAAAACTACCAAAAGCTGAATAATAGAGATTTTTTACCGTGGGATGGCAAAACCACAGTTATTGTTTACTGGGGTATACCGCACTTTTTTAAATAGAGATATTTGCGGCTGAACAGTGAGCGACACACTCAAACTGCTTTTTTTTTTTATACCAAAGGCCCAAAACTGGATAGTACAGTGATTTGACCTGTGGAACTGCGAAACCACACTGGGATGTTGGGCCTACACAAGACTATTTTCAACAGATATATTTTTGTGTCACAACAGTCAGGAGACACTACTGTTTTTCTTTACAGATAAAACTACCAAAAGCTGAATAATAGAGATTTTTTACCGTGGGATGGCAAAATCACAGTTATTGTTTACTGGGGTATACCACACTTTTTTAAATAGAGATATTTGCGGCTGAACAGTGAGCGACACAGTCAAACTGCTTTTTTTTTAGATAACAAAGGCCCAAAACTGGATAGTACAGCGATTTGACCCGTGGAACTGCGAAACCAAACTGGGATGTCGGGCCTACACAAGACTATTTTCAACAGATATATTTTTGTGTCACAACAGTCAGGAGACACTACTGTTTTTCTGTACGGAAAAAACTACCAAAAGCTGAATAATAGAGATTTTTTACTGTGGGATGGCAAACCACAGTTATTGTTTACTGCGGCATACCACACTTTTTTAAATAGAGATATTTGCGGCTGAACAGTGAGCGACACACTCAAACTGCTTTTTTTTTTAGATATCAAAGGCCCAAAACGGGATAGTACAGCGATTTGACCCGTGAAACTGGGAAACCACACTGGGATGTTGGGCATACACAAGACTATTTTCAACAGATATATTTTTGTGTCACAACAGTCAGGAGACTCTACTGTTTTTCTTTACGGAAAAAACTACCAAAAGCTGAATAATAGAGATTTTTTTCCGTGGGATGGCAAAACCACAGTTATTGTTTACTGGGGTAAACCACACTTTTTTAAATAGAGATATTTGCGGCTGAAAATTGAGCGACACACTCAAACTGCTTTTTTTTTAGATACCAAAGGCCCAAAACTGGATAGTACAGCGATTTGACCCGTGGAACTGCGAAACCACACTGGGATATCGGGCCTACACAAGACTATTTTCAACAGATATATTTTTGTGTCACAACAGTCAGGAGACACTACTGTTTTTCTTTACGGAAAAAGCTACCAAAAGCTGAATAATAGAGATTTTTTACCGTGGGATGGCAAAACCACAGTTATTGTTTACTGGGGTATACCACACTGTTTTAAATAGAGATATTTGCGGCTGAACAGTGAGTGACACACTCAAACTGCTTTTTTCTTAGATATCAAAGGCCCAAAACGGGATAGTAAAGCGATTTGACCCGTGGAACTGCGAAACCACACTGGGATGTCGGGCCTACACAAGACTATTTTCAACAGATATATTTTTGTGTCACAACAGTCAGGAGACACTGCTGTTTTTCTTTACGGAAAAAACTACCAAAAGCTGAATAATAGAGATTTTTTACCGTGGGATGGCAAAACCACAGTTATTGTTTACTGGGGTATACCACACTTTTTTAAATAGAGATATTTGCGGCTGAACAGTGAGCAACACACTCAAACTGCTCTTTTTTTAGATACCAAAGGCCCAAACTGGATAGTACAGCGATTTGACCCGTGGAACTGCGAAACCACACTGGGATGTTGGGCCTACACAAGACTATTTTCAACAGATATATTTTTGTGTCACAACAGTCAGGAGACACTACTGTTTTTCTTTACAGATAAAACTACCAAAAGCTGAATAATAGAGATTTTTTACCGTGGGATGGCAAAATCACAGTTATTGTTTACTGGGGTATAGCACACTTTTTTAAATAGAGATATTTGCGGCTGAACAGTGAGCGACACACTCAAACTGCTTTTTTTTTAGATAACAAAGGCCCAAAACTGGATAGTACAGCGATTTGACCCATGGAACTGCGAAACCAAACTGGGATGTCGGGCCTACACAAGACTATTTTCAACAGATATATTTTTGTGTCACAACAGTCAGGAGACACTACTGTTTTTCTTTATGGAAAAAACTACCAAAAGCTGAATAATAGAGATTTTTTCTGTGGGATGGCAAACCACAGTTATTGTTTACTGGGGTATACCACACTTTTTTAAATAGAGATATTTGCGGCTGAACAGTGAGCGACACACTCAAACTGCTTTTTTTTTAGATAACAAAGGCCCAAAACTGGATAGTACAGCGATTTGACCCATGGAACTGCGAAACCAAACTGGGATGTCGGGCCTACACAAGACTATTTTCAACAGATATATTTTTGTGTCACAACAGTCAGGAGACACTACTGTTTTTCTTTACGGAAAAAACTACCAAAAGCTGAATAATAGAGATTTTTTCTCTGGGATGGCAAACCACAGTTATTGTTTACTGGGGTATACCACACTTTTTTAAATAGAGATATTTGCGGCTGAACAGTGAGCGACACACTCAAACTGCTTTTTTTTTAGATATCAAAGGCCCAAAACTGGATAGTACAGCGATTTGACCCGTGGAACTGCGAAACCACCCTGGGATGTCGGGCCTACACAAAACTATTTTCAACAGATATATTTTTGTGTCAGAACAGTCAGGAGACACTACTGTTTTTCTTTACGGAAAAAACTACCAAAAGCTGAATAATAGAGATTTTTTACCGTGGGATGGCAAAACCACAGTTATTGTTTACTGGGGTATACCACACTTTTTTAAATAGAGATATTTGCGGCTGAACAGTGAGCGACACACTCAAACTGCTTTTTTTTTTTATATCAAAGGCCCAAAACTGGATAGTACAGCGATTTGACCCGTGGAACTGCGAAACCACACTGGGATGTCGGGCCTACACAAGACTATTTTCAACAGATATAATTTTGTGTCAGAACAGTCAGGAGACACTACTGTTTTTCTTTACGGAAAAAACTACCAAAAGCTGAATAATAGAGATTTTTTACCGTGGGATGGCAAAACCACAGTTATTGTTTACTGGGGTATACCACACTTTTTTAAATATAGATATTTGCGGCAGAACAGTGAGCGACACACTCAAACTGCTTTTTTTTTTAGATACCAAAGGCCCAAAACTGGATAGTACGGCGATTTGACCCTTGGAACTGCGAAACCACACTGGGATGTTGGGCCTGCACAAGACTATTTTCAACAGATATATTTTTGTGTCACAACAGTCAGGATACACTACTGTTTTTCTTTATGGAAAAAACTACCAAAAGCTGAATAATAGAGATTTTTTTACCGTGGGATGGCAAAACCACAGTTATTGTTTACTGGGGTATACCACACTTTTTTAAATAGAGATGTTTGCGGCTGAACAGTGAGCGACACACTCAAACTGCTTTTTTTTTTATATACCAAAGGCCCAAAACTGGATAGTACAGCGATTTGACCCGTGGAACTGCGAAACCACACTGAGATGTCGGGCCTACACAAGACTATTTTCAACAGATATATTTTTGTGTCACAACAGTCAGGAGACACTACTGTATTTCTTTACAGAAAAAACTACAAAAAGCTGAATAATAGAGATTTTTTACCGTGGGATGGCAAAACCACAGTTATTGTTTACTGGGGTATACCACACTTTTTTAAATAGAGATATTTGCGGCTGAATAGTGAGCGACACACTCAAACTGCTTTTTTTTTAGATATCAAAGGCCCAAAACGGGATAGTAAAGCGATTTGACCCGTGGAACTGGGAAACCACACTGGGATGTCGGGCCTACACAAGACTATTTTCAACAGATATATTTTTGTGTCACAACAGTCAGGAGACTCTACTGTTTTTCTTTACGGAAAAAACTACCAAAAGCTGAATAATAGAGATTTTTTACCGTGGGATGGCAAAACCACAGTTATTGTTTAATGGGGTATACCACACTTTTTTAAATAGAGATATTTGCGGCTGAAAAGTGAGCGACACACTCAAACTGCTTTTTTTTTAGATACCAAAGGCCCAAAACTGGATAGTACAGCGATTTGACCCGTGGAACTGTGAAACCACACTGGGATATCGGGCCTACACAAGACTATTTTCAACAGATATATTTTTGTGTCACCACAGTCAGGAGACACTACTGTTTTTCTTCACGGATAAAACTACCAAAAGCTGAATAATAGAGATTTTTTACCGTGGGATGGCAAAACCACAGTTATTGTTTACTGGGGTATACCACACTTTTTTAAATAGAGATATTTGCGGCTGAACAGTGAGCAACACACTCAAACTGCTCTTTTTTTAGATACCAAAGGCCCAAACTGGATAGTACAGCGATTTGACCTGTGGAACTGCGAAACCACACTGGGATGTCGGGCCTACACAAGACTATTTTCAACAGATATATTTTTGTGTCACAACAGTCAGGAGACACTACTGTTTTTCTTTACTGAAAAAACTACCATAAGCTGAATAATAGAGATTTTTTATCGTGGGATGGCAAAACCACAGTTATTGTTTACTGGGGTATACCACACTTTTTTAAATAGAGATATTTGCGGCTGAACAGTGAGCGACACACTCAAACTGCTTTTTTTTTAGATACCAAAGGCCCAAAACTGGATAGTACAGCGATTTGACCCGTGGAACTGCGAAACCACACTGGGATGTCGGGCCTACACAAGACTATTTTCAACAGATATATTTTTGTGTCACAACAGTCAGGAGACACTACTGTTTTTCTTTACGGAAAAAACTATCAAAAGCTGAATAATAGAGATTTTTTACCGTGGGATGGCAAAACCACAGTTATTGTTTACTGGGGTATACCACACTTTTTTAAATAGAGATATTTGCGGCTGAACAGTGAGCGACACACTCAAACTGCTTTTTTTTTAGATACCAAAGGCCCAAAACTGGATAGTACAGCGATTTGACCCGTGGAACTGCGAAACCACACTGGGATGTCGGGCCTACACAAGACTATTTTCAACAGATATATTTTTGTGTCACAACAGTCAGGAGACACTACTGTTTTTCTTTACGGAAAAAACTACCAAAAGCTGAATAATAGAGATTTTTTACAGTGGGATGGCAAAACCACAGTTATTGTTTACTGGGGTATACCACACTTTTTTAAATAGAGATATTTGCGGCTGAACAGTGAGCGACACACTCAAACTGCTTTTTTTTTAGATATCAAAGGCCCAAAACTGGATAGTACAGCGATTTGACCCGTGGAACTGCGAAACCACACTGGGATGTCGGGCCTACACAAGACTATTTTCAACAGATATATTTTTGTGTCAGAACATTCAGTAGACACTACTGTTTTTCTTTACGGAAAAAACTACCAAAAGCTGAATAATAGAGATTTTTTACCGTGGGATGGCAAAACCACAGTTATTGTTTACTGGGGTATACCACACATTTTTAAATAGAGATATTTGCGGCTGAACAGTGAGCGACACACTCAAACTGCTTTTTTTTTTATATCAAAGGCCCAAAACTGGATAGTACAGCGATTTGACCCGTGGAACTGCGAAACCACACTGGGATGTCGGGCCTACACAAGACTATTTTCAACAGATATATTTTTGTGTCAGAACAGTCAGGAGACACTACTGTTTTTCTTTACGGAAAAAACTACCAAAAGCTGAATAATAGAGATTTTTTACCGTGGGATGGCAAAACCACAGTTATTGTTTACTGGGATATACCACACTTTTTTAAATATAGATATTTGCGGCAGAACAGTGAGCGACACACTCAAACTGCTTTTTTTTTAGATACCAAAGGCCCAAAACTGGATAGTACGGTGATTTGACCCGTGGAACTGCGAAACCACACTGGGATGTTGGGCCTGCACAAGACTATTTTCAACAGATATATTTTTCTGTCACAACAGTCAGGATACACTACTGTTTTTCTTTACGGAAAAAACTACCAAAAGCTGAATAATAGAGATTTTTTACCGTGGGATGGCAAAACCACAGTTATTGTTTATTGGAGTATACCACACTTTTTTAAATAGAGATGTTTGCGGCTGAACAGTGAGCGACACACTCAAACTGCTTTTTTTTTTAGATACCAAAGGACCAAAACTGGATAGTACAGCAATTTGACCCGTGGAAATGCGAAACCACACTGGGATGTCGGGCCTACACAAGACTATTTTCAACAGATATATTTTTGTGTCACAACAGTCAGGAGACACTACTGTTTTTCTTTACGGAAAAAAATACCAAAAGCTGAATAATAGAGATTTTTTACCGTGGGATGGCAAAACCACAGTTATTGTTTACTGGGGTATACCACACTTTTTTAAATAGAGATATTTGTGGCTGAAAAGTGAGCGACACACTCAAACTGCTTTTTTTTTAGATACCAAAGGCCCAAAACTGGATAGTACAGCGATTTGACCCGTGGAACTGCGAAACCACACTGGGATGTCGGGCCTACACAAGACTATTTTCAACAGATATATTTTTGTGTCACAACAGTCAGGTGACACTACTGTTTTTCTTTACGGAAAAAACTACCAAAAGCTGAATAATAGAGATTTTTTACCGTGGGATGGCAAAACCACAGTTATTGTTTACTGGGGTATACCACACTGTTTTAAATAGAGATATTTGCGGCTGAACAGTGAGCGACACACACAAACTGCTTTTTTTTTAGATATCAAAGGCCCAAAACGGGATAGTAAAGCGATTTGACCCGTGGAACTGCGAAACCACACTGGGATGTCGGGCCTACACAAGACTATTTTCAACAGATATATTTTTGTGTCACAACTGTCAGGAGACACTACTGTTTTTCTTTACGGAAAAAACTACCAAAAGCTGAATAATAGAGATTTTTTACCGTGGGATGGCAAAACCACAGTTATTGTTTACTGGGGTATACCACACTTTTTTAAATAGAGATATTTGCGGCTGAACAGTGAGAGACACACTCAAACTGCTTTTTTTTTAGATATCAAAGGCCCAAAACGGGATAGTAAAGCGATTTGACCCATGGAACTGCGAAACCACACTGGGATGTCGGGCATACACAAGACTATTTTCAACAGATATATTTTTGTGTCACAACAGTCAGGAGACACTACTGTTTTTCTTTACGGAAAAAACTACCAAAAGCTGAATAATAGAGATTTTTTACCGTGGGATGGCAAAACCACAGTTATTGTTTACTGGGGTATACCACACTTTTTTAAATAGAGATATTTGCGGCTGAACAGTGAGCGACACACTCAAACTGCTTTTTTTTTAGATACCAAAGGCCCAAAACTGGATAGTACAGCGATTTGACCCGTGGAACTGCGAAAACACACTGGGATGTCGGGCCTACACAAGACTATTTTCAACAGATATATTTTTGTGTCACAACAGTCAGGTGACACTACTGTTTTTCTTTACGGAAAAAACTACCAAAAGCTGAATAATAGAGATTTTTTACCGTGGGATGGCAAAACCACAGTTATTGTTTACTGGGGTATACCACACAGTTTTAAATAGAGATATTTGCGGCTGAACAGTGAGCGACACACTCAAACTGCTTTATTTTTAGATATCAAAGGCCCAAAACGGGATAGTAAAGCGATTTGACCCGTGGAACTGCGAAACCACACTGGGATGTCGGGCCTACACAAGACTATTTTCAACAGATATATTTTTGTGTCACAACTGTCAGGAGACACTACTGTTTTTCTTTACGGAAAAAACTACCAAAAGCTGAATAATAGAGATTTTTTACCGTGGGATGGCAAAACCACAGTTATTGTTTACTGGGGTATACCACACTTTTTTAAATAGAGATATTTGCGGCTGAACAGTGAGCGACACACTCAAACTGCTTTTTTTTTAGATATCAAAGGCCCAAAACTGGATAGTACAGCGATTTGACCCGTGGAACAGCGAAACCACACAGGGATGTCGGGCCTACACAAGACCATTTTCAACAGATATATTTTTGTGTCACAACAGTCATGAGACACTACTGTTTTTCTTTACGGAAAAAACTACCAAAAGCTGAATAATAGAGATTTTTTAAAGTGGGATGGCAAAACCACAGTTATTGTTTACTGGGGTATACCACACTTTTTTAAATAGAGATATTTGCGGCTGAACAGTGAGCAACACACTCAAACTGCTCTTTTTTTAGATACCAAAGGCCCAAAACTGGATAGTACAGCGATTTGACCCGTGGAACTGCGAAACCACACTGGGATGTCGGGCCTACACAAGACTATTTTCAACAGATATATTTTTGTGTCACAACAGTCAGGAGACACTAATGTTTTTCTTTACGGAAAAAACTACCAAAAGCTGAATAATAGAGATTTTTTACCGTGGGATGGCAAAACCACAGTAATTGTTTACTGGGGTATACCACACTTTTTTAAATAGAGATATTTGCGGCTGAACAGTGAGCGACACACTCAAACTGCTTTTTTTTTAGATACCAAAGGCCCAAAACTGGATAGTACAGCGATATGACCCGTGGAACTGCGAAACCACACTGGGATGTCGGGCCTACACAAGACTATTTTCAACAGATATATTTTTGTGTCACAACAGTCAGGAGACACTACTGTTTTTCTTTACGGAAAAAACTACCAAAAGCTGAATAATAGAGATTTTTTACCGTGGGATGGCAAAACCACAGTTAATGTTTACTGGGGTATACCACACTTTTTTAAATAGAGATATTTGCGGCTGAACAGTGAGCGACACACTCAAACTGCTTTTTTTTTAGATACCAAAGGCCCAAAACTGGATAGTACAGCGATTTGACCCGCGGAACTGCGAAACCACACTGGGATGTCGGACCTACACACGACTATTTTCAACAGATATATTTTTGTGTCACAACAGTCAGGAGATACTACTGTTTTTCTTTACAGAAAAAACTACCAAAAGCTGAATAATAGAGATTTTTTACCGTGGGATGGCAAAACCACAGTTATTGTTTTCTGGGGTATAGCACACTTTTTTAAATAGAGATATTTGCGGCTGAACAGTGAGCGACACACTCAAACTGCTTTTTTTTTAGATACCAAAGGCCCAAAACTGGATAGTACAGCGATTTGACCCGTGGAACTGCGAAACCACACTGGGATGTCGGGCATACACAAGACTATTTTCAACAGATATATTTTTGTGTCACAACAGTCAGGAGACACTACTGTATTTCTTTACGGAAAAAACTACCAAAAGCTGAATAATAGAGATTTTTTACCGTGGGATGGCAAAACCACAGTTATTGTTTACTGGGGTATACCACACTTTTTTAAATAGAGATATTTGCGGCTGAACAGTGAGCGACACACTCAAACTGCTTTTTTTTAGATACCAAAGGCCCAAAACTGGATAGTACAGTGATTTGACCCGTGGAACTGCGAAACGACACTGGGATGTCGGGCATACACAAGACTATTTTCAACAGATATATTTTTGTGTCACAACAGTCAGGAGACACTACTGTTTTTCTTTACGGAAAAAACTACCAAAAGCTGAATAATAGAGATTTTTTACCGTGGGATGGCAAAACCACAGTTATTGTTTACTGGGGTATACCACACTTTTTTAAATAGAGATATTTGCGGCTGAACAGTGAGCGACACACTCAAACTGCTTTTTTTTTAGATATCAAAGGCCCAAAACGGGATAGTAAAGCGATTTGATCCGTGGAATTGCGAAACCACACTGGGATGTCGGGCCTACACAAGACTATTTTCAACAGATATATTTTTGTGTCACAACAGTCAGGAGACACTACTGTTTTTCTTTACGGAAAAAACTACCAAAAGCTGAATAATAGAGATTTTTTACCGTGGGATGGCAAAACCACAGTTATTGTTTACTGGGGTATACCACACTTTTTTAAATAGAGATATTTGCGGCTGAACAGTGAGCGACACACTCAAACTGCTTTTTTTTTAGATATCAAAGGCCCAAAACTGGATAGTACAGCGATTTGACCCGTGGAACAGCGAAACCACACTGGGATGTCGGGCCTACACAAGACTATTTTCAACAGATATAGTTTTGTGTCACAACAGTCATGAGACACTACTGTTTTTCTTTACGGAAAAAAACTACCAAAAGCTGAATAATAGAGATTTTTTAAAGTGGGATGGCAAAACCACAGTTATTGTTTACTGGGGTATACCACACTTTTTTAAATAGAGATATTTGCGGCTGAACAGTGAGCAACACACTCAAACTGCTCTTTTTTTAGATACCAAAGGCCCAAAACTGGATAGTACAGCGATTTGACCCGTGGAACTGCGAAACCACACTGGGATGTCGGGCCTACACAAGACTATTTTCAACAGATATATTTTTGTGTCACAACAGTCAGGAGACACTACTGTTTTTCTTTACGGAAAAAACTACCAAAAGCTGAATAATAGAGATTTTTTACCGTGGGATGGCAAAACCACAGTTATTGTTTACTGGGGTATACCACACTTTTTTAAATAGAGATATTTGCGGATGAACAGTGAGCGACACACTCAAACTGCATTTTTTTTAGATACCAAAGGCCCAAAACTGGATAGTACAGCGATTTGACCCGTGGAACTGCGAAACCACACTGGGATGTCGGGCCTACACAAGACTATTTTCAACAGATATATTTTTGTGTCACAACAGTCAGGAGACACTACTGTTTTTCTTTACGGAAAAAACTACCAAAAGCTGAATAATAGAGATTTTTTACCGTGGGATGGCAAAACCACAGTTAATGTTTACTGGGGTATACCACACTTATTTAAATAGAGATATTTGCGGCTGAACAGTGAGCGACACACTCAAACTGCTCTTTTTTTAGATACCAAAGGCCCAAAACTGGATAGTACAGCGATTTGACCCGTGGAACTGCGAAACAACACTGGGATGTCGGGCCTACACAAGACTATTTTCAACAGATATATTTTTGTGTCACAACAGTCAGGAGACACTACTGTTTTTCTTTACGGAAAAAACTACCAAAAGCTGAATAATAGAGATTTTTTACCGTGGGATGGCAAAACCACAGTTATTGTTTACTGGGGTATACCACACTTTTTTAAATAGAGATATTTGCGGCTGAACAGTGAGCAACACACTCAAACTGCTCTTTTTTTAGATACCAAAGGCCCAAAACTGGATAGTACAGCGATTTGACCCGTGGAACTGCGAAACCACACTGGGATGTCGGGCCTACACAAGACTATTTTCAACAGATATATTTTTGTGTCACAACAGTCAGGAGACACTACTGTTTTTCTTTACGGAAAAAACTACCAAAAGCTGAGTAATAGAGATTTTTTACCGTGGGATGGCAAAACCACAGTTATTGTTTACTGGGGTATAGCACACTTTTTTAAATAGAGATATTTGCGGATGAACAGTGAGCGACACACTCAAACTGCTTTTTTTTTAGATACCAAAGGCCCAAAACTGGATAGTACAGCGATTTGACCCGTGGAACTGCGAAACCACACTGGGATGTCGGGCCTACACAAGACTATTTTCAACAGATATATTTTTGTGTCACAACAGTCAGGAGACACTACTGTTTTTCTTTACGGAAAAAACTACCAAAAGCTGAATAATAGAGATTTTTTACCGTGGGATGGCAAAACCACAGTTAATGTTTACTGGGGTATACCACACTTTTTTAAATAGAGATATTTGCGGCTGAACAGTGAGCGACACACTCAAACTGCTTTTTTTTTAGATACCAAAGGCCCAAAACTGGATAGTACAGCGATTTGACCGCGGAACTGCGAAACCACACTGGGATGTCGGGCCTACACAAGACTATTTTCAACAGATATATTTTTGTGTCACAACAGTCAGGAGATACTGCTGTTTTTCTTTACAGAAAAAACTACCAAAAGCTGAATAATAGAGATTTTTTACCGTGGGATGGCAAAACCACAGTTATTGTTTACTGGGGTATACCACACTTTTTTAAATAGAGATATTTGCGGCTGAACAGTGAGCGACACACTCAAACTGCTTTTTTTTTAGATACCAAAGGCCCAAAGGTGGATAGTACAGCGATTTGACCCGTGGAAGCGCGAAACCACACTGGGATGTCGGGCCTACACAAGACTATTTTCAACAGATATATTTTTGTGTCACAACAGTCAGGAGACACAACTGTTTTTCTTTACGGAAAAAAACTACCAAAAGCTGAATAATAGAGATTTTTTACCGTGGGATGGCAAAACCACAGTTATTGTTTACTGGGGTATACCACACTTTTTAAATAGAGATATTTGCGGCTGAACAGTGAGCGACACACTCAAACTGCTTTTTTTTAGATACCAAAGGCCCAAAACTGGATAGTACAGCGATTTGACCCGTGGAACTGCGAAACCACACTGGGATGTCGGGCCTACACAAGACTATTTTCAACAGATATATTTTTGTGTCACAACAGTCAGGAGACACTACTGTTTTTCTTTACAGAAAAAACTACCAAAAGCTGAATAATAGAGATTTTTTACCGTGGGATGGCAAAACCACAGTTATTGTTTACTGGAGTATACCACACTTTTTTAAATAGAGATATCTACGGCTGAATAGTGAGCGACACACTCAAACTGCTTTTTTTTTAGATATCAAAGGCCCAAAACTGGATAGTACAGCGATTTGACCCGTGGAACTGCGAAACAACACTGGGATGTCGGGCCTACACAAGACTATTTTCAACAGATATATTTTTGTGTCACAACAGTCAGGAGACACTACTGTTTTTCTTTACGGAAAAAACTACCAAAAGCTGAATAATAGAGATTTTTTACCGTGGGACGGCAAAACCACAGTTATTGTTTACTGGGGTATACCACACTTTTTTAAATAGAGATATTTGCGGCTGAACAGTGAGCAACACACTCAAACTGCTTTTTTTTTAGATACCAAAGGCCCAAAGGTGGATAGTACAGCGATTTGACCAGTGGAACCGCGAAACCACACTGGGATGTCGGGCCTACACAAGACTATTTTCAACAGATATATTTTTGTGTCACAACTGTCAGGAGACACTACTGTTTTTCTTTACGGAAAAAACTACCAAAAGCTGAATAATAGAGATTTTTTACCGTGGGATGGCAAAACCACAGTTATTGTTTACTGGGGTATACCACACTTTTTTAAATAGAGATATTTGCGGCTGAACAGTGAGCGACACACTCAAACTGCTTTTTTTTTAGATATCAAAGGCCCAAAACGGGATAGTAAAGCGATTTGATCCGTGGAATTGCGAAACCACACTGGGATGTCGGGCCTACACAAGACTATTTTCAACAGATATATTTTTGTGTCACAACAGTCAGGAGACACTACTGTTTTTCTTTACGGAAAAAACTACCAAAAGCTGAATAATAGAGATTTTTTACCGTGGGATGGCAAAACCACAGTTATTGTTTACTGGGGTATACCACACTTTTTTAAATAGAGATATTTGCGGCTGAACAGTGAGCGACACACTCAAACTGCTTTTTTTTTAGATATCAAAGGCCCAAAACTGGATAGTACAGCGATTTGACCCGTGGAACAGCGAAACCACACTGGGATGTCGGGCCTACACAAGACTATTTTCAACAGATATAGTTTTGTGTCACAACAGTCATGAGACACTACTGTTTTTCTTTACGGAAAAAAACTACCAAAAGCTGAATAATAGAGATTTTTTACCGTGGGATGGCAAAACCACAGTTATTGTTTACTGGGGTATAGCACACTTTTTTAAATAGAGATATTTGCGGCTGAACAGTGAGCGACACACTCAAACTGCTTTTTTTTTAGATACCAAAGGCCCAAAACTGGATAGTACAGCGATTTGACCCGTGGAACTGCGAAACCACACTGGGATGTCGGGCCTACACAAGACTATTTTCAACAGATATATTTTTGTGTCACAACAGTCAGGAGACACTACTGTTTTTCTTTATGGAAAAAACTACCAAAAGCTGAATAATAGAGATTTTTTACCGTGGGATGGCAAAACCACAGTTATTGTTTACTGGGGTATACCACACTTTTTTAAATAGAGATATTTGCGGCTGAACAGTGAGCGACACACTCAAACTGCTTTTTTTTTAGATACCAAATGCCCAAAACTGAATAGTACATTGATTTGACCCGTGGAACTGCGAAACCACACTGGGATGTCGGGCCTACACAAGACTATTTTCAACAGATATATTTTTGTGTCACAACAGTCAGGATACACTACTGTTTTTCTTTACGGAAAAAAACTACCAAAAGCTGAATAATAGAGATTTTTTACCGTGGGATGGCAAAACCACAGTTATTGTTTACTGGAGTATACCACACTTTTTTAAATAGAGATATTTGCGGCTGAATAGTGAGCGACACACTCAAACTGCTTTTTTTTTAGATATCAAAGGCCCAAAACTGGATAGTACAGCGATTTGACCCGTGGAACTGCGAAACCACACTGGGATGTCGGGCCTACACAAGACTATTTTCAACAGATATATTTTTGTGTCACAACAGTCAGGAGACACAACTGTTTTTCTTTACGGAAAAAAACTACCAAAAGCTGAATAATAGAGATTTTTTACCGTGGGATGGCAAAACCACAGTTATTGTTTACTGGGGTATACCACACTTTTTAAATAGAGATATTTGCGGCTGAACAGTGAGCGACACACTCAAACTGCTTTTTTTTAGATACCAAAGGCCCAAAACTGGATAGTACAGCGATTTGACCCGTGGAACTGCGAAACCACACTGGGATGTCGGGCCTACACAAGACTATTTTCAACAGATATATTTTTGTGTCACAACAGTCAGGAGACACTACTGTTTTTCTTTACAGAAAAAACTACCAAAAGCTGAATAATAGAGATTTTTTACCGTGGGATGGCAAAACCACAGTTATTGTTTACTGGAGTATACCACACTTTTTTAAATAGAGATATTTACGGCTGAATAGTGAGCGACACACTCAAACTGCTTTTTTTTTAGATATCAAAGGCCCAAAACTGGATAGTACAACGATTTGACCCGTGGAACTGCGAAACAACACTGGGATGTCGGGCCTACACAAGACTATTTTCAACAGATATATTTTTGTGTCACAACTGTCAGGAGACACTACTGTTTTTCTTTACGGAAAAAACTACCAAAAGCTGAATAATAGAGATTTTTTACCGTGGGATGGCAAAACCACAGTTATTGTTTACTGGGGTATACCACACTTTTTTAAATAGAGATATTTGCGGCTGAACAGTGAGCGACACACTCAAACTGCTTTTTTTTTAGATATCAAAGGCCCAAAACGGGATAGTAAAGCGATTTGATCCGTGGAATTGCGAAACCACACTGGGATGTCGGGCCTACACAAGACTATTTTCAACAGATATATTTTTGTGTCACAACAGTCAGGAGACACTACTGTTTTTCTTTACGGAAAAAACTACCAAAAGCTGAATAATAGAGATTTTTTACCGTGGGATGGCAAAACCACAGTTATTGTTTACTGGGGTATACCACACTTTTTTAAATAGAGATATTTGCGGCTGAACAGTGAGCGACACACTCAAACTGCTTTTTTTTTAGATATCAAAGGCCCAAAACTGGATAGTACAGCGATTTGACCCGTGGAAAAGCGAAACCACACTGGGATGTCGGGCCTACACAAGACTATTTTCAACAGATATAGTTTTGTGTCACAACAGTCATGAGACACTACTGTTTTTCTTTACGGAAAAAAACTACCAAAAGCTGAATAATAGAGATTTTTTAAAGTGGGATGGCAAAACCACAGTTATTGTTTACTGGGGTATACCACACTTTTTTAAATAGAGATATTTGCAGCTGAACAGTGAGCAACACACTCAAACTGCTCTTTTTTTAGATACCAAAGGCCCAAAACTGGATAGTACAGCGATTTGACCCATGGAACTGCGAAACCACACTGGGATGTCGGGCCTACACAAGACTATTTTCAACAGATATATTTTTGTGTCACAACAGTCAGGAGACACTACTGTTTTTCTTTACGGAAAAAACTACCAAAAGCTGAATAATAGAGATTTTTTACCGTGGGATGGCAAAACCACAGTTATTGTTTACTGGGGTATACCACACTTTTTTAAATAGAGATATTTGCGGATGAACAGTGAGCGACACACTCAAACTGCATTTTTTTTAGATACCAAAGGCCCAAAACTGGATAGTACAGCGATTTGACCCGTGGAACTGCGAAACCACACTGGGATGTCGGGCCTACACAAGACTATTTTCAACAGATATATTTTTGTGTCACAACAGTCAGGAGACACTACTGTTTTTCTTTACGGCAAAAACTACCAAAAGCTGAATAATAGAGATTTTTTACCGAGGGATGGCAAAACCACAGTTAATGTTTACTGGAGTATACCACACTTTTTTAAATAGAGATATTTGCGGCTGAACAGTGAGCGACACACTCAAACTGCTTTTTTTTTAGATACCAAAGGCCCAAAACTGGATAGTACAGCGATTTGACCCGCGGAACTGCGAAACCACACTGGGATGCCGCGCCTACACAAGACTATTTTCAACAGATATATTTTTGTGTCACAACAGTCAGGAGATACTGCTGTTTTTCTTTACAGAAAAAACTACCAAAAGCTGAATAATAGAGATTTTTTACCGTGGGATGGCAAAACCACAGTTATTGTTTACTGGGGTATAGCACACTTTTTTAAATAGAGATATTTGCGGCTGAACAGTGAGCGACACACTCAAACTGCTTTTTTTTTTAGATACCAAAGGCCCATAACTGGATAGTACAGCGATTTGACCCGTGGAACTGCGAAACCACACTGGGATGTCGGGCCTACACAAGACTATTTTCAACAGATATATTTTTGTGTCACAACAGTCAGGAGACACTACTGTTTTTCTTTATGGAAAAAACTACCAAAAGCTGAATAATAGAGATTTTTTACCGTGGGATGGCAAAACCACAGTTATTGTTTACTGGGGTATACCACACTTTTTTAAATAGAGATATTTGCGGCTGAACAGTGAGCGACACACTCAAACTGCTTTTTTTTTAGATACCAAATGCCCAAAACTGAATAGTACAGTGATTTGACCCGTGGAACTGCGAAACCACACTGGGATGTCGGGCCTACACAAGACTATTTTCAACAGATATATTTTTGTGTCACAACAGTCAGGATACACTACTGTTTTTCTTTACGGAAAAAAACTACCAAAAGCTGAATAATAGAGATTTTTTACCATGGGATGGCAAAACCACAGTTATTGTTTACTGGGGTATACCACACTTTTTTAAATAGAGATATTTGCGGCTGAATAGTGAGCGACACACTCAAACTGCTTTTTTTTAGATATCAAAGGCCCAAAACTGGATAGTACAGCGATTTGACCCGTGGAACTGCGAAACCACACTGGGATGTCGGGCCTACACAAGACTATTTTCAACAGATATATTTTTGTGTCACAACAGTCAGGAGACACTACTGTTTTTCTTTACGGAAAAAACTACCAAAAGCTGAATAATAGAGATTTTTTACCGTGGGATGGCAAAACCACAGTTATTGTTTACTGGGGTATACCACACTTTTTTAAATAGAGATATTTGCGGCTGAACAGTGAGCGACACACTCAAACTGCTTTTTTTTTAGATACCAAAGGCCCAAAGGTGGATAGTACAGCGATTTGACCCGTGGAAGCGCGAAACCACACTGGGATGTCGGGCCTACACAAGACTATTTTCAACAGATATATTTTTGTGTCACAACAGTCAGGAGACACAACTGTTTTTCTTTACGGAAAAAAACTACCAAAAGCTGAATAATAGAGATTTTTTACCGTGGGATGGCAAAACCACAGTTATTGTTTACTGGGGTATACCACACTTTTTAAATAGAGATATTTGCGGCTGAACAGTAAGCGACACACTCAAACTGCTTTTTTTTAGATACCAAAGGCCCAAAACTGGATAGTACAGCGATTTGACCCGTGGAACTGCGAAACCACACTGGGATGTCGGGCCTACACAAGACTATTTTCAACAGATATATTTTTGTGTCACAACAGTCAGGAGACACTACTGTTTTTCTTTACAGAAAAAACTACCAAAAGCTGAATAATAGAGATTTTTTACCGTGGGATGGCAAAACCACAGTTATTGTTTACTGGGGTATAGCACACTTTTTAAAATAGAGATATTTGCGGCTGAACAGTGAGCGACACACTCAAACTGCTTTTTTTTTAGATAACAAAGGCCCAAAACTGGATAGTACAGCGATTTGACCCGAGGAACTGCGAAACCACACTGGGATGTCAGGCCTACACAAGACTATTTTCAACAGATATATTTTTGTGTCACAACAGTCAGGAGACACTACTGTTTTTCTTTACGGAAAAAACTACCAAAAGCTGAATAATAGAGATTTTTTACCGTGGGATGGCAAAACCACAGTTATTGTTTACTGGGGTATACCACACTTTTTTAAATAGAGATATTTGCGGCTGAACAGTGAGCGACACACTCAAACTGCTTTTTTTTTAGATACCAAATGCCCAAAACTGAATAGTACAGTGATTTGACCCGTGGAACTGCGAAACCACACTGGGATGTCGGGCCTACACAAGACTATTTTCAACAGATATATTTTTGTGTCACAACAGTCAGGATACACTACTGTTTTTCTT
This sequence comes from Phyllobates terribilis, assembly GCF_046119375.1. Lineage (NCBI taxonomy): Eukaryota > Metazoa > Chordata > Amphibia > Anura > Dendrobatidae > Phyllobates > Phyllobates terribilis. Next base: position 452,259,140 of record NW_027362763.1, on the reverse strand, counting down.
TACGGAAAAAAACTACCAAAAGCTGAATAATAGAGATTTTTTACCATGGGATGGCAAAACCACAGTTATTGTTTACTGGGGTATACCACACTTTTTTAAATAGAGATATTTGCGGCTGAATAGTGAGCGACACACTCAAACTGCTTTTTTTTAGATATCAAAGGCCCAAAACTGGATAGTACAGCGATTTGACCCGTGGAACTGCGAAACCACACTGGGATGTCGGGCCTACACAAGACTATTTTCAACAGATATATTTTTGTGTCACAACAGTCAGGAGACACTACTGTTTTTCTTTACGGAAAAAACTACCAAAAGCTGAATAATAGAGATTTTTTACCGTGGGATGGCAAAACCACAGTTATTGTTTACTGGGGTATACCACACTTTTTTAAATAGAGATATTTGCGGCTGAACAGTGAGCGACACACTCAAACTGCTTTTTTTTTAGATACCAAAGGCCCAAAGGTGGATAGTACAGCGATTTGACCCGTGGAAGCGCGAAACCACACTGGGATGTCGGGCCTACACAAGACTATTTTCAACAGATATATTTTTGTGTCACAACAGTCAGGAGACACAACTGTTTTTCTTTACGGAAAAAAACTACCAAAAGCTGAATAATAGAGATTTTTTACCGTGGGATGGCAAAACCACAGTTATTGTTTACTGGGGTATACCACACTTTTTAAATAGAGATATTTGCGGCTGAACAGTAAGCGACACACTCAAACTGCTTTTTTTTAGATACCAAAGGCCCAAAACTGGATAGTACAGCGATTTGACCCGTGGAACTGCGAAACCACACTGGGATGTCGGGCCTACACAAGACTATTTTCAACAGATATATTTTTGTGTCACAACAGTCAGGAGACACTACTGTTTTTCTTTACAGAAAAAACTACCAAAAGCTGAATAATAGAGATTTTTTACCGTGGGATGGCAAAACCACAGTTATTGTTTACTGGGGTATAGCACACTTTTTAAAATAGAGATATTTGCGGCTGAACAGTGAGCGACACACTCAAACTGCTTTTTTTTTAGATAACAAAGGCCCAAAACTGGATAGTACAGCGATTTGACCCGAGGAACTGCGAAACCACACTGGGATGTCAGGCGTACACAAGACTATTTTCAACAGATATATTTTTGTGTCACAACAGTCAGGAGACACTACTGTTTTTCTTTACGGAAAAAACTACCAAAAGCTGAATAATAGAGATTTTTTACCGTGGGATGGCAAAACCACAGTTATTGTTTACTGGGGTATACCACACTTTTTTAAATAGAGATATTTACGGCTGAACAGTAAGCGACACACTCAAACTGCTTTTTTTTTAGATATCAAAGGCCCAAAACTGGATAGTACAGCGATTTGACCCGTGGAACTGCGAAACCACACTGGGATGTCGGGCCTACACAAGACTATTTTCAACAGATATATTTTTGTGTCACAACAGTCAGGAAACACTACTGTTTTTCTTTACGGAAAAAACTACCAAAAGCTGAATAATAGAGATTTTTTAAAGTGGGATGGCAAAACCACAGTTATTGTTTACTGGGGTATACCACACTTTTTTAAATAGAGATATTTGCGGCTGAACAGTGAGCAACACACTCAAACTGCTCTTTTTTTAGATACCAAAGGCCCAAAACTGGATAGTACAGCGATTTGACCCGTGGAACTGCGAAACCACACTGGGATGTCGGGCCTACACAAGACTATTTTCAACAGATATATTTTTGTGTCACAACAGTCAGGAGACACTAATGTTTTTCTTTACGGAAAAAACTACCAAGAGCTGAATAATAGAGATTTTTTACCGTGGGATGGCAAAACCACAGTTATTGTTTACTGGGGTATACCACACTTTTTTAAATAGAGATATTTGCGGCTGAACAGTGAGTGACACACTCAAACTGCTTTTTTTTTAGATACCAAAGGCCCAAAATTGGATAGTACAGCGATTTGACCCGTGGAACTGCAAAACCACACTGGGATGTCGGGCCTACACAAGACTATTTTCAACAGATATATTTTTGTGTCACAACAGTCAGGAGACACAACTGTTTTTCTTTACGGAAAAAACTACCAAAAGCTGAATAATAGAGATTTTTTACCGTGGGATGGCAAAACCACAGTTAATGTTTACTGGGGTATACCACACTTTTTTAAATAGAGATATTTGCGGCTGAACAGTGAGCGACACACTCAAACTGCTTTTTTTTTAGATACCAAAGGCCCAAAACTGGATAGTACAGCGATTTGACCCGCGGAACTGCGAAACCACACTGGGATGTCGGGCCTACACAAGACTATTTTCAACAGATATATTTTTGTGTCACAACAGTCAGGAGATACTACTGTTTTTCTTTACAGAAAAAACTACCAAAAGCTGAATAATAGAGATTTTTTACCGTGGGATGGCAAAACCACAGTTATTGTTTACTGGGGTATAGCACACTTTTTTAAATAGAGATATTTGCGGCTGAACAGTGAGCGACACACTCAAACTGCTTTTTTTTTAGATACCAAAGGCCCAAAACTGGATAGTACAGCGATTTGACCCGTGGAACTGCGAAACCACACTGGGATGTCGGGCCTACACAAGACTATTTTCAACAGATATATTTTTGTGTCACAACAGTCAGGAGACACTACTGTTTTTCTTTACGGAAAAAACTACCAAAAGCTGAATAATAGAGATTTTTTACCGTGGGATGGCAAAACCACAGTTATTGTTTACTGGGGTATACCACACTTTTTTAAATAGAGATATTTACGGCTGAACAGTGAGCGACACACTCAAACTGCTTTTTTTTTAGATATCAAAGGCCCAAAACTGGATAGTACAGCGATTTGACCCGTGGAACTGCGAAACCACACTGGGATGGCGGGCCTACACAAGACTATTTTCAACAGATATATTTTTGTGTCACAACATTCAGGAAACACTACTGTTTTTCTTTTCGGAAAAAACTACCAAAAGCTGAATAATAGAGATTTTTTACTCTGGGATGACAAAACCACAGTTATTGTTTACTGGAGTATACCACACTTTTTTAAATAGAGATATTTGCGGCTGAACAGTGAGCGACACACTCAAACTGCTCTTTTTTTAGATACCAAAGGCCCAAAACTGGATAGTACAGCGATTTGACCCGTGGAACTGCGAAACCACACTGGGATGTCGGGCCTACACAAGACTATTTTCAACAGATATATTTTTGTGTCACAACAGTCAGGAGACACTAATGTTTTTCTTTACGGAAAAAACTACCAAGAGCTGAATAATAGAGATTTTTTACCGTGGGATGGCAAAACCACAGTTATTGTTTACTGGAGTATACCACACTTTTTTAAATAGAGATATTTGCGGCTGAACAGTGAGCGACACACTCAAACTGCTTTTTTTTTAGATACCAAAGGCCCAAAACTGGATAGTACAGCGATTTGACCCGTGGAACTGCGAAACCACACTGGGATGTCGGGCCTACACAAGACTATTTTCAACAGATATATTTTTGTGTCACAACAGTCAGGAGACACAACTGTTTTTCTTTACGGAAAAAACTACCAAAAGCTGAATAATAGAGATTTTTTACCGTGGGATGGCAAAACCACAGTTAATGTTTACTGGGGTATACCACACTTTTTTAAATAGAGATATTTGCGGCTGAACAGTGAGCGACACACTCAAACTGCTTTTTTTTTAGATAGCAAAGGCCCAAAACTGGATAGTACAGCGATTTGACCCGCGGAACTGCGAAACCACACTGGGATGTGGGGCCTACACAAGACTATTTTCAACAGATATATTTTTGTGTCACAACAGTCAGGAGATACTACTGTTTTTCTTTACAGAAAAAACTACCAAAAGCTGAATAATAGAGATTTTTTACCGTGGGATGGCAAAACCACAGTTATTGTTTACTGGGGTATAGCACACTTTTTTAAATAGAGATATTTGCAGCTGAACAGTGAGCGACACACTCAAACTGCTTTTTTTTAAGATACCAAAGGCCCAAAACTGGATAGTACAGCGATTTGACCCGTGGAACTGCGAAACCACACTGGGATGTCGGGCCTACACAAGACTATTTTCAACAGATATATTTTTGTGTCACAACAGTCAGGAGACACTACTGTTTTTCTTTACGGAAAAAACTACCAAAGGCTGAATAATAGAGATTTTTTAAAGTGGGATGGCAAAACCACAGTTATTGTTTACTGGGGTATACCACACTTTTTTAAATAGAGATATTTACGGCTGAACAGTGAGCGACACACTCAAACTGCTTTTTTTTTAGATATCAAAGGCCCAAAACTGGATAGTACAGCGATTTGACCCGTGGAACTGCGAAACCACACTGGGATGTCGGGCCTACACAAGACTATTTTCAACAGATATATTTTTGTGTCACAACAGTCAGGAAACACTACTGTTTTTCTTTTCGGAAAAAACTACCAAAAGCTGAATAATAGAGATTTTTTACCGTGTGATGGCAAAACCACAGTTATTGTTTACTGGGGTATACCACACTTTTTTAAATAGAGATATTTGCGGCTGAACAGTGAGCGACACACTCAAACTGCTTTTTTTTTAGATACCAAAGGCCCAAAGGTGGATAGTACAGCGATTTGACCCGTGGAACCGCGAAACCACACTGGGATGTCGGGCCTACACAAGACTATTTTCAACAGATATATTTTTGTGTCACAACAGTCAGGAGACACAACTGTTTTTCTTTACGGAAAAAAACTACCAAAAGCTGAATAATAGAGATTTTTTACCATGGGATGGCAAAACCACAGTTATTGTTTACTGGGGTATACCACACTTTTTAAATAGAGATATTTGCGGCTGAACAGTGAGCGACACACTCAAACTGCTTTTTTTTAGATACCAAAGGCCCAAAACTGGATAGTACAGCGATTTGACCCGTGGAACTGCGAAACCACACTGGGATGTCGGGCCTACACAAGACTATTTTCAACAGATATATTTTTGTGTCACAACAGTCAGGAGACACTACTGTTTTTCTTTACGGAAAAAACTACCAAAAGCTGAATAATAGAGATTTTTTACCGTGGGATGGCAAAACCACAGTTATTGTTTACTGGGGTATACCACACTTTTTTAAATAGAGATATTTACGGCTGAACAGTGAGCGACACACTCAAACTGCTTTTTTTTTAGATATCAAAGGCCCAAAACTGGATAGTACAGCGATTTGACCCGTGGAACTGCGAAACCACACTGGGATGTCGGGCCTACACAAGACTATTTTCAACAGATATATTTTTGTGTCACAACAGTCATGAGACACTACTGTTTTTCTTTACGGAAAAAACTACCAAAAGCTGAATAATAGAGATTTTTTAAAGTGGGATGGCAAAACCACAGTTATTGTTTACTGGGGTATACCACACTTTTTTAAATAGAGATATTTACGGCTGAACAGTGAGCGACACACTCAAACTGCTTTTTTTTTAGATATCAAAGGCCCAAAACTGGATAGTACAGCGATTTGACCCGTGGAACTGCGAAACCACACTGGGATGTCGGGCCTACACAAGACTATTTTCAACAGATATATTTTTGTGTCACAACAGTCATGAGACACTACTGTTTTTCTTTACGGAAAAAACTACCAAAAGCTGAATAATAGAGATTTTTTAAAGTGGGATGGCAAAACCACAGTTATTGTTTACTGGGGTATACCACACTTTTTTAAATAGAGATATTTGCGGCTGAACAGTGAGCAACACACTCAAACTGCTCTTTTTTTAGATACCAAAGGCCCAAAACTGGATAGTACAGCGATTTGACCCGTGGAACTGCGAAACCACACTGGGATGTCGGGCCTACACAAGACTATTTTCAACAGATATATTTTTGTGTCACAACAGTCAGGAGACACTAATGTTTTTCTTTACGGAAAAAACTACCAAGAGCTGAATAATAGAGATTTTTTACCGTGGGATGGCAAAACCACAGTTATTGTTTACTGGGGTATAGCACACTTTTTAAAATAGAGATATTTGCGGCTGAACAGTGAGCGACACACTCAAACTGCTTTTTTTTTAGATAACAAAGGCCCAAAACTGGATAGTACAGCGATTTGACCCGAGGAACTGCGAAACCACACTGGGATGTCAGGCCTACACAAGACTATTTTCAACAGATATATTTTTGTGTCACAACAGTCAGGAGACACTACTGTTTTTCTTTACGGAAAAAACTACCAAAAGCTGAATAATAGAGATTTTTTACCGTGGGATGGCAAAACCACAGTTATTGTTTACTGGGGTATACCACACTTTTTTAAATAGAGATATTTACGGCTGAACAGTAAGCGACACACTCAAACTGCTTTTTTTTTAGATATCAAAGGCCCAAAACTGGATAGTACAGCGATTTGACCCGTGGAACTGCGAAACCACACTGGGATGTCGGGCCTACACAAGACTATTTTCAACAGATATATTTTTGTGTCACAACAGTCAGGAAACACTACTGTTTTTCTTTACGGAAAAAACTACGAAAAGCTGAATAATAGAGATTTTTTAAAGTGGGATGGCAAAACCACAGTTATTGTTTACTGGGGTATACCACACTTTTTTAAATAGAGATATTTGCGGCTGAACAGTGAGCAACACACTCAAACTGCTCTTTTTTTAGATACCAAAGGCCCAAAACTGGATAGTACAGCGATTTGACCCGTGGAACTGCGAAACCACACTGGGATGTCGGGCCTACACAAGACTATTTTCAACAGATATATTTTTGTGTCACAACAGTCAGGAGACACTAATGTTTTTCTTTACGGAAAAAACTACCAAGAGCTGAATAATAGAGATTTTTTACCGTGGGATGGCAAAACCACAGTTATTGTTTACTGGGGTATACCACACTTTTTTAAATAGAGATATTTGCGGCTGAACAGTGAGTGACACACTCAAACTGCTTTTTTTTTAGATACCAAAGGCCCAAAATTGGATAGTACAGCGATTTGACCCGTGGAACTGCAAAACCACACTGGGATGTCGGGCCTACACAAGACTATTTTCAACAGATATATTTTTGTGTCACAACAGTCAGGAGACACAACTGTTTTTCTTTACGGAAAAAACTACCAAAAGCTGAATAATAGAGATTTTTTACCGTGGGATGGCAAAACCACAGTTAATGTTTACTGGGGTATACCACACTTTTTTAAATAGAGATATTTGCGGCTGAACAGTGAGCGACACACTCAAACTGCTTTTTTTTTAGATACCAAAGGCCCAAAACTGGATAGTACAGCGATTTGACCCGCGGAACTGCGAAACCACACTGGGATGTCGGGCCTACACAAGACTATTTTCAACAGATATATTTTTGTGTCACAACAGTCAGGAGATACTACTGTTTTTCTTTACAGAAAAAACTACCAAAAGCTGAATAATAGAGATTTTTTACCGTGGGATGGCAAAACCACAGTTATTGTTTACTGGGGTATAGCACACTTTTTTAAATAGAGATATTTGCGGCTGAACAGTGAGCGACACACTCAAACTGCTTTTTTTTTAGATACCAAAGGCCCAAAACTGGATAGTACAGCGATTTGACCCGTGGAACTGCGAAACCACACTGGGATGTCGGGCCTACACAAGACTATTTTCAACAGATATATTTTTGTGTCACAACAGTCAGGAGACACTACTGTTTTTCTTTACGGAAAAAACTACCAAAAGCTGAATAATAGAGATTTTTTACCGTGGGATGGCAAAACCACAGTTATTGTTTACTGGGGTATACCACACTTTTTTAAATAGAGATATTTACGGCTGAACAGTGAGCGACACACTCAAACTGCTTTTTTTTTAGATATCAAAGGCCCAAAACTGGATAGTACAGCGATTTGACCCGTGGAACTGCGAAACCACACTGGGATGTCGGGCCTACACAAGACTATTTTCAACAGATATATTTTTGTGTCACAACATTCAGGAAACACTACTGTTTTTCTTTTCGGAAAAAACTACCAAAAGCTGAATAATAGAGATTTTTTACTCTGGGATGACAAAACCACAGTTATTGTTTACTGGAGTATACCACACTTTTTTAAATAGAGATATTTGCGGCTGAACAGTGAGCGACACACTCAAACTGCTCTTTTTTTAGATACCAAAGGCCCAAAACTGGATAGTACAGCGATTTGACCCGTGGAACTGCGAAACCACACTGGGATGTCGGGCCTACACAAGACTATTTTCAACAGATATATTTTTGTGTCACAACAGTCAGGAGACACTAATGTTTTTCTTTACGGAAAAAACTACCAAGAGCTGAATAATAGAGATTTTTTACCGTGGGATGGCAAAACCACAGTTATTGTTTACTGGAGTATACCACACTTTTTTAAATAGAGATATTTGCGGCTGAACAGTGAGCGACACACTCAAACTGCTTTTTTTTTAGATACCAAAGGCCCAAAACTGGATAGTACAGCGATTTGACCCGTGGAACTGCGAAACCACACTGGGATGTCGGGCCTACACAAGACTATTTTCAACAGATATATTTTTGTGTCACAACAGTCAGGAGACACAACTGTTTTTCTTTACGGAAAAAACTACCAAAAGCTGAATAATAGAGATTTTTTACCGTGGGATGGCAAAACCACAGTTAATGTTTACTGGGGTATACCACACTTTTTTAAATAGAGATATTTGCGGCTGAACAGTGAGCGACACACTCAAACTGCTTTTTTTTTAGATAGCAAAGGCCCAAAACTGGATAGTACAGCGATTTGACCCGCGGAACTGCGAAACCACACTGGGATGTGGGGCCTACACAAGACTATTTTCAACAGATATATTTTTGTGTCACAACAGTCAGGAGATACTACTGTTTTTCTTTACAGAAAAAACTACCAAAAGCTGAATAATAGAGATTTTTTACCGTGGGATGGCAAAACCACAGTTATTGTTTACTGGGGTATAGCACACTTTTTTAAATAGAGATATTTGCAGCTGAACAGTGAGCGACACACTCAAACTGCTTTTTTTTAAGATACCAAAGGCCCAAAACTGGATAGTACAGCGATTTGACCCGTGGAACTGCGAAACCACACTGGGATGTCGGGCCTACACAAGACTATTTTCAACAGATATATTTTTGTGTCACAACAGTCAGGAGACACTACTGTTTTTCTTTACGGAAAAAACTACCAAAGGCTGAATAATAGAGATTTTTTAAAGTGGGATGGCAAAACCACAGTTATTGTTTACTGGGGTATACCACACTTTTTTAAATAGAGATATTTACGGCTGAACAGTGAGCGACACACTCAAACTGCTTTTTTTTTAGATATCAAAGGCCCAAAACTGGATAGTACAGCGATTTGACCCGTGGAACTGCGAAACCACACTGGGATGTCGGGCCTACACAAGACTATTTTCAACAGATATATTTTTGTGTCACAACAGTCAGGAAACACTACTGTTTTTCTTTTCGGAAAAAACTACCAAAAGCTGAATAATAGAGATTTTTTACCGTGTGATGGCAAAACCACAGTTATTGTTTACTGGGGTATACCACACTTTTTTAAATAGAGATATTTGCGGCTGAACAGTGAGCGACACACTCAAACTGCTTTTTTTTTAGATACCAAAGGCCCAAAGGTGGATAGTACAGCGATTTGACCCGTGGAACCGCGAAACCACACTGGGATGTCGGGCCTACACAAGACTATTTTCAACAGATATATTTTTGTGTCACAACAGTCAGGAGACACAACTGTTTTTCTTTACGGAAAAAAACTACCAAAAGCTGAATAATAGAGATTTTTTACCATGGGATGGCAAAACCACAGTTATTGTTTACTGGGGTATACCACACTTTTTAAATAGAGATATTTGCGGCTGAACAGTGAGCGACACACTCAAACTGCTTTTTTTTAGATACCAAAGGCCCAAAACTGGATAGTACAGCGATTTGACCCGTGGAACTGCGAAACCACACTGGGATGTCGGGCCTACACAAGACTATTTTCAACAGATATATTTTTGTGTCACAACAGTCAGGAGACACTACTGTTTTTCTTTACGGAAAAAACTACCAAAAGCTGAATAATAGAGATTTTTTACCGTGGGATGGCAAAACCACAGTTATTGTTTACTGGGGTATACCACACTTTTTTAAATAGAGATATTTACGGCTGAACAGTGAGCGACACACTCAAACTGCTTTTTTTTTAGATATCAAAGGCCCAAAACTGGATAGTACAGCGATTTGACCCGTGGAACTGCGAAACCACACTGGGATGTAGGGCCTACACAAGACTATTTTCAACAGATATATTTTTGTGTCACAACAGTCATGAGACACTACTGTTTTTCTTTACGGAAAAAACTACCAAAAGCTGAATAATAGAGATTTTTTAAAGTGGGATGGCAAAACCACAGTTATTGTTTACTGGGGTATACCACACTTTTTTAAATAGAGATATTTACGGCTGAACAGTGAGCGACACACTCAAACTGCTTTTTTTTTAGATATCAAAGGCCCAAAACTGGATAGTACAGCGATTTGACCCGTGGAACTGCGAAACCACACTGGGATGTCGGGCCTACACAAGACTATTTTCAACAGATATATTTTTGTGTCACAACAGTCATGAGACACTACTGTTTTTCTTTACGGAAAAAACTACCAAAAGCTGAATAATAGAGATTTTTTAAAGTGGGATGGCAAAACCACAGTTATTGTTTACTGGGGTATACCACACTTTTTTAAATAGAGATATTTGCGGCTGAACAGTGAGCAACACACTCAAACTGCTCTTTTTTTAGATACCAAAGGCCCAAAACTGGATAGTACAGCGATTTGACCCGTGGAACTGCGAAACCACACTGGGATGTCGGGCCTACACAAGACTATTTTCAACAGATATATTTTTGTGTCACAACAGTCAGGAGACACTAATGTTTTTCTTTACGGAAAAAACTACCAAGAGCTGAATAATAGAGATTTTTTACCGTGGGATGGCAAAACCACAGTTATTGTTTACTGGGGTATACCACACTTTTTTAAATAGAGATATTTGCGGCTGAACAGTGAGCGACACACTCAAACTGCTTTTTTTTTAGATACCAAAGGCCCAAAATTGGATAGTACAGCGATTTGACCCGTGGAACTGCGAAACCACACTGGGATGTCGGGCCTACACAAGACTATTTTCAACAGATATATTTTTGTGTCACAACAGTCAGGAGACACAACTGTTTTTCTTTACGGAAAAAACTACCAAAAGCTGAATAATAGAGATTTTTTACCGTGGGATGGCAAAACCACAGTTAATGTTTACTGGGGTATACCACACTTTTTTAAATAGAGATATTTGCGGCTGAACAGTGAGCGACACACTCAAACTGCTTTTTTTTTAGATACCAAAGGCCCAAAACTGGATAGTACAGCGATTTGACCCGCGGAACTGCGAAACCACACTGGGATGTCGGGCCTACACAAGACTATTTTCAACAGATATATTTTTGTGTCACAACAGTCAGGAGATACTACTGTTTTTCTTTACAGAAAAAACTACCAAAAGCTGAATAATAGAGATTTTTTACCGTGGGATGGCAAAACCACAGTTATTGTTTACTGGGGTATAGCACACTTTTTTAAATAGAGATATTTGCGGCTGAACAGTGAGGGACACACTCAAACTGCTATTTTTTTAGATACCAAAGGCCCAAAACTGGATAGTACAGCGATTTGACCCGTGGAACTGCGAAACTACACTGGGATGTCGGGCCTACACAAGACTATTTTCAACAGATATATTTTTGTGTCACAACAGTCAGGAGACACTACAGTTTTTCTTTACGGAAAAAACTACCAAAAGCTGAATAATAGAGATTTTTTACCGTGGGATGGCAAAACCACAGTTATTGTTTACTGGGGTATACCACACTTTTTTAAATAGAGATATTTACGGCAGAACAGTGAGCGACACACTCAAACTGCTTTTTTTTTTAGATATCAAAGGCCCGAAACTGGATAGTACAGCGATTTGACCCGTGGAACTGCGAAACCACACTGGGATGTCGGGCCTACACAAGACTATTTTCAACAGATATATTTTTGTGTCACAACAGTCAGGAAACACTACTGTTTTTCTTTTCGGAAAAAACTACCAAAAGCTGAATAATAGAGATTTTTTACCGTTTGATGGCAAAACCACAGTTATTGTTTACTGGGGTATACCACACTTTTTTAAATAGAGATATTTGCGGCTGAACAGTGAGCGACACACTCAAACTGCTTTTTTTTTAGATACCAAAGGCCCAAAGGTGGATAGTACAGCGATTTGACCCGTGGAACCGCGAAACCACACTGGGATGTCGGGCCTACACAAGACTATTTTCAACAGATATATTTTTGTGTCACAACAGTCAGGAGACACAACTGTTTTTCTTTACGGAAAAAACTACCAAAAGCTGAATAATAGAGATTTTTTACCGTGGGATGGCAAAACCACAGTTAATGTTTACTGGGGTATACCACACTTTTTTAAATAGAGATATTTGCGGCTGAACAGTGAGCGACACACTCAAACTGCTTTTTTTTTAGATACCAAAGGCCCAAAACTGGATAGTACAGCGATTTGACCCGCGGAACTGCGAAACCACACTGGGATGTCGGGCCTACACAAGACTATTTTCAACAGATATATTTTTGTGTCACAACAGTCAGGAGATACTACTGTTTTTCTTTACAGAAAAAACTACCAAAAGCTGAATAATAGAGATTTTTTACCGTGGGATGGCAAAACCACAGTTATTGTTTACTGGGGTATAGCACACTTTTTTAAATAGAGATATTTGCGGCTGAACAGTGAGGGACACACTCAAACTGCTATTTTTTTAGATACCAAAGGCCCAAAACTGGATAGTACAGCGATTTGACCCGTGGAACTGCGAAACTACACTGGGATGTCGGGCCTACACAAGACTATTTTCAACAGATATATTTTTGTGTCACAACAGTCAGGAGACACTACAGTTTTTATTTACGGAAAAAACTACCAAAAGCTGAATAATAGAGATTTTTTACCGTGGGATGGCAAAACCACAGTTATTGTTTACTGGGGTATACCACACTTTTTTAAATAGAGATATTTACGGCAGAACAGTGAGCGACACACTCAAACTGCTTTTTTTTTTAGATATCAAAGGCCCGAAACTGGATAGTACAGCGATTTGACCCGTGGAACTGCGAAACCACACTGGGATGTCGGGCCTACACAAGACTATTTTCAACAGATATATTTTTGTGTCACAACAGTCAGGAAACACTACTGTTTTTCTTTTCGGAAAAAACTACCAAAAGCTGAATAATAGAGATTTTTTACCGTTTGATGGCAAAACCACAGTTATTGTTTACTGGGGTATACCACACTTTTTTAAATAGAGATATTTGCGGCTGAACAGTGAGCGACACACTCAAACTGCTTTTTTTTTAGATACCAAAGGCCCAAAGGTGGATAGTACAGCGATTTGACCCGTGGAACCGCGAAACCACACTGGGATGTCGGGCCTACACAAGACTATTTTCAACAGATATATTTTTGTGTCACAACAGTCAGGAGACACAACTGTTTTTCTTTACGGAAAAAAACTACCAAAAGCTGAATAATAGAGATTTTTTACCGTGGGATGGCAAAACCACAGTTATTGTTTACTGGGGTATACCACACTTTTTAAATAGAGATATTTGCGGCTGAACAGTGAGCGACACACTCAAACTGCATTTTTTTAGATACCAAAGGCCCAAAACTGGATAGTACAGCGATTTGACCCGTGGAACTGCGAAACCACACTGGGATGTCGGGCCTACACAAGACTATTTTCAACAGATATATTTTTGTGTCACAACAGTCAGGAGACACTACTGTTTTTCTTTACAGAAAAAACTACCAAAAGCTGAATAATAGAGATTTTTTACCGTGGGATGGCAAAACCACAGTTATTGTTTACTGGGGTATAGCACACTTTTTAAAATAGAGATATTTGCGGCTGAACAGTGAGCGACACACTCAAACTGCTTTTTTTTTAGATAACAAAGGCCCAAAACTGGATAGTACAGCGATTTGACCCGAGGAACTGCGAAACCACACTGGGATGTCGGGCCTACACAAGACTATTTTCAACAGATATATTTTTGTGTCACAACAGTCAGGAGACACTACTGTTTTTCTTTATGGAAAAAACTACCAAAAGCTGAATAATAGAGATTTTTTACCGTGGGATGGCAAAACCACAGTTATTGTTTACTGGGGTATACCACACTTTTTTAAATAGAGATATTTACGGCTGAACAGTGAGCGACACACTCAAACTGCTTTTTTTTTAGATATCAAAGGCCCAAAACTGGATAGTACAGCGATTTGACCCGTGGAACTGCGAAACCACACTGGGATGTCGGGCCTACACAAGACTATTTTCAACAGATATATTTTTGTGTCACAACAGTCAGGAAACACTACTGTTTTTCTTTTCGGAAAAAACTACCAAAAGCTTAATAATAGAGATTTTTTACTCTGGGATGACAAAACCACAGTTATTGTTTACTGGAGTATACCACACTTTTTTAAATAGAGATATTTGCGGCTGAACAGTGAGCGACACACTCAAACTGCTTTTTTTTTAGATAGCAAAGGCCCAAAACTGGATAGTACAGCGATTTGACCCGCGGAACTGCGAAACCACACTGGGATGTCGGGCCTACACAAGACTATTTTCAACAGATATATTTTTGTGTCACAACAGTCAGGAGACACTACTGTTTTTCTTTACAGAAAAAACTACCAAAAGCTGAATAATAGAGATTTTTTACCGTGGGATGGCAAAACCACAGTTATTGTTTACTGGGGTATAGCACACTTTTTAAAATAGAGATATTTGCGGCTGAACAGTGAGCGACACACTCAAACTGCTTTTTTTTTAGATAACAAAGGCCCAAAACTGGATAGTACAGCGATTTGACCCGAGGAACTGCGAAACCACACTGGGATGTCGGGCCTACACAAGACTATTTTCAACAGATATATTTTTGTGTCACAACAGTCAGGAGACACTACTGTTTTTCTTTACGGAAAAAACTACCAAAAGCTGAATAATAGAGATTTTTTACCGTGGGATGGCAAAACCACAGTTATTGTTTACTGGGGTATACCACACTTTTTTAAATAGAGATATTTACGGCTGAACAGTGAGCGACACACTCAAACTGCTTTTTTTTTAGATATCAAAGGCCCAAAACTGGATAGTACAGCGATTTGACCCGTGGAACTGCGAAACCACACTGGGATGTCGGGCCTACACAAGACTATTTTCAACAGATATATTTTTGTGTCACAACAGTCAGGAAACACTACTGTTTTTCTTTTCGGAAAAAACTACCAAAAGCTTAATAATAGAGATTTTTTACTCTGGGATGACAAAACCACAGTTATTGTTTACTGGAGTATACCACACTTTTTTAAATAGAGATATTTGCGGCTGAACAGTGAGCGACACACTCAAACTGCTTTTTTTTTAGATAGCAAAGGCCCAAAACTGGATAGTACAGCGATTTGACCCGCGGAACTGCGAAACCACACTGGGATGTCGGGCCTACACAAGACTATTTTCAACAGATATATTTTTGTGTCACAACAGTCAGGAGACACTACTGTTTTTCTTTACGGAAAAAACTACCAAAAGCTGAATAATAGAGATTTTTTACCGTGGGATGGCAAAACCACAGTTATTGTTTACTGGGGTATACCACACTTTTTTAAATAGAGATATTTACGGCTGAACAGTGAGCGACACACTCAAACTGCTTTTTTTTTTAGATACCAAAGGCCCAAAACTGGATAGTACAGCTATTTGACCCGTGGAACTGCGAAACCACACTGGGATGTCGGGCCTACACAAGACTATTTTCAGCAGATATATTTTTGTGTCACAACAGTCAGGAAACACTACTGTTTTTCTTTTCGGAAAAAACTACCAAAAGCTGAATAATAGAGATTTTTTACCGTGTGATGGCAAAACCACAGTTATTGTTTACTGGGGTACACCACACTTTTTTAAATAGAGATATTTGCGGCTGAACAGTGAGCGACACACTCAAACTGCTTTTTTTTTTTATATCAAAGGCCCAAAACTGGATAGTACAGCGATTTGACCCGTGGAACAGCGAAACCACACTGGGATGTCGGGCCTACACATGACTGTTTTCAACAGATATATTTTTGTGTCACAACAGTCATGAGACACTACTGTTTTTCTTTACGGAAAAAACTACCAAAAGCTGAATAATAGAGATTTTTTAAAGTGGGATGGCAAAACCACAGTTATTGTTTACTGGGGTATACCACACTTTTTTAAATAGAGATATTTGCGGCTGAACAGTGAGCAACACACTCAAACTGCTCTTTTTTTAGATACCAAAGGCCCAAAACTGGATAGTACAGCGATTTGACCCGTGGAACTGCGAAACCACACTGGGATGTCGGGCCTACACAAGACTATTTTCAACAGATATATTTTTGTGTCACAACAGTCAGGAGACACAACTGTTTTTCTTTACGGAAAAAACTACCAAAAGCTGAATAATAGAGATTTTTTACCGTGGGATGGCAAAACCACAGTTATTGTTTACTGGGGTATACCACACTTTTTTAAATAGAGATATTTACGGCTGAACAGTGAGCGACACACTCAAACTGCTTTTTTTTTTAGATATCAAAGGCCCAAAACTGGATAGTACAGCGATTTGACCCGTGGAACTGCGAAACCACACTGGGATGTCGGGCCTACACAAGACAATTTTCAACAGATATATTTTTGTGTCACAACAGTCAGGAAACACTACTGTTTTTCTTTTCGGAAAAAACTACCAAAAGCTGAATAATAGAGATTTTTTACTCTGGGATGACAAAACCACAGTTATTGTTTACTGGAGTATACCACACTTTTTTAAATAGAGATATTTGCGGCTGAACAGTGAGTGACACACTCAAACTGCTTTTTTTTTAGATATCAAAAGCCCAAAACGGGATAGTAAAGCGATTTGATCCGTGGAACTGCGAAACCACACTGGGATGTCGGGCCTACACAAGACTATTTTCAACAGATATATTTTTGTGTCACAACAGTCAGGAGACACTACTGTTTTTCTTTACGGAAAAAACTACCAAAAGCTGAATAATAGAGATTTTTTACCGTGGGATGGCAAAACCACAGTTATTGTTTACTGGGGTACACCACACTTTTTTAAATAGAGATATTTGCGGCTGAACAGTGAGCGACACACTCAAACTGCTTTTTTTTTTTATATCAAAGGCCCAAAACTGGATAGTACAGCGATTTGACCCGTGGAACAGCGAAACCACACTGGGATGTCGGGCCTACACATGACTATTTTCAACAGATATATTTTTGTGTCACAACAGTCATGAGACACTACTGTTTTTCTTTACGGAAAAAACTACCAAAAGCTGAATAATAGAGATTTTTTAAAGTGGGATGGCAAAACCACAGTTATTGTTTACTGGGGTATACCACACTTTTTTAAATAGAGATATTTGCGGCTGAACAGTGAGCAACACACTCAAACTGCTCTTTTTTTAGATACCAAAGGCCCAAAACTGGATAGTACAGCGATTTGACCCGTGGAACTGCGAAACCACACTGGGATGTCGGGCCTACACAAGACTATTTTCAACAGATATATTTTTGTGTCACAACAGTCAGGAGACACTAATGTTTTTCTTTACGGAAAAAACTACCAAAAGCTGAATAATAGAGATTTTTTACCGTGGGATGGCAAAACCACAGTTATTGTTTACTGGGGTATACCACACTTTTTTAAATAGAGATATTTACGGCTGAACAGTGAGCGACACACTCAAACTGCTTTTTTTTTTAGATATCAAAGGCCCAAAACTGGATAGTACAGCGATTTGACCCGTGGAACTGCGAAACCACACTGGGATGTCGGGCCTACACAAGACTATTTTCAACAGATATATTTTTGTGTCACAACAGTCAGGAAACACTACTGTTTTTCTTTTCGGAAAAAACTACCAAAAGCTGAATAATAGAGATTTTTTACCGTGTGATGGCAAAACCACAGTTATTGTTTACTGGGGTATACCACACTTTTTTAAATAGAGATATTTGCGGCTGAACAGTGAGCGACACACTCAAACTGCTTTTTTTTTAGATACCAAAGGCCCAAAGGTGGATAGTACAGCGATTTGACCCGTGGAACCGCGAAACCACACTGGGATGTCGGGCCTACACAAGACTATTTTCAACAGATATATTTTTGTGTCACAACAGTCAGGAGACACAACTGTTTTTCTTTACGGAAAAAAACTACCAAAAGCTGAATAATAGAGATTTTTTACCGTGGGATGACAAAACCACAGTTATTGTTTACTGGGGTATACCACACTTTTTAAATAGAGATATTTGCGGCTGAACAGTGAGCGACACACTCAAACTGCTTTTTTTTAGATACCAAAGGCCCAAAACTGGATAGTACAGCGATTTGACCCGTGGAACTGCGAAACCACACTGGGATGTCGGGCCTACACAAGACTATTTTCAACAGATATATTTTTGTGTCACAACAGTCAGGAGACACTACTGTTTTTCTTTACAGAAAAAACTACCAAAAGCTGAATAATAGAGATTTTTTACCGTGGGATGGCAAAACCACAGTTATTGTTTACTGGGGTATTGCACACTTTTTAAAATAGAGATATTTGCGGCTGAACAGTGAGCGACACACTCAAACTGCTTTTTTTTTAGATAACAAAGGCCCAAAACTGGATAGTACAGCGATTTGACCCGAGGAACTGCGAAACCACACTGGGATGTCGGGCCTACACAAGACTATTTTCAACAGATATATTTTTGTGTCACAACAGTCAGGAGACACTACTGTTTTTCTTTACGGAAA
The DNA here is from genome assembly GCF_046119375.1 of Phyllobates terribilis. Classification (NCBI taxonomy): domain Eukaryota; kingdom Metazoa; phylum Chordata; class Amphibia; order Anura; family Dendrobatidae; genus Phyllobates; species Phyllobates terribilis. Next base: position 452,240,124 of record NW_027362763.1, on the reverse strand, counting down.
AAACTACCAAAAGCTGAATAATAGAGATTTTTTACCGTGGGATGGCAAAACCACAGTTATTGTTTACTGGGGTATACCACACTTTTTTAAATAGAGATATTTACGGCTGAACAGTGAGCGACACACTCAAACTGCTTTTTTTTTAGATATCAAAGGCCCAAAACTGGATAGTACAGCGATTTGACCCGTGGAACTGCGAAACCACACTGGGATGTCGGGCCTACACAAGACTATTTTCAGCAGATATATTTTTGTGTCACAACAGTCAGGAAACACTACTGTTTTTCTTTTCGGAAAAAACTACCAAAAGCTGAATAATAGAGATTTTTTACTCTGGGATGACAAAACCACAGTTATTGTTTACTGGAGTATACCACACTTTTTTAAATAGAGATATTTGCGGCTGAACAGTGAGCGACACACTCAAACTGCTTTTTTTTTAGATATCAAAAGCCCAAAACGGGATAGTAAAGCGATTTGATCCGTGGAACTGCGAAACCACACTGGGATGTCGGGCCTACACATGACTATTTTCAACAGATATATTTTTGTGTCACAACAGTCATGAGACACTACTGTTTTTCTTTACGGAAAAAACTACCAAAAGCTGAATAATAGAGATTTTTTAAAGTGGGATGGCAAAACCACAGTTATTGTTTACTGGGGTATACCACACTTTTTTAAATAGAGATATTTGCGGCTGAACAGTGAGCAACACACTCAAACTGCTCTTTTTTTAGATACCAAAGGCCCAAAACTGGATAGTACAGCGATTTGACCCGTGGAACTGCGAAACCACACTGGGATGTCGGGCCTACACAAGACTATTTTCAACAGATATATTTTTGTGTCACAACAGTCAGGAGACACTAATGTTTTTCTTTACGGAAAAAACTACCAAAAGCTGAATAATAGAGATTTTTTACCGTGGGATGGCAAAACCACAGTTATTGTTTACTGGGGTATACCACACTTTTTTAAATAGAGATATTTGCGGCTGAACAGTGAGCGACACACTAAAAATGCTTTTTTTTAGATACCAAAGGCCCAAAACTGGATAGTACAGCGATTTGACCCGTGGAACTGCGAAACCACACTGGGATGTCGGGCCTACACAAGACTATTTTCAACAGATATATTTTTGTGTCACAACAGGCAGGAGATACTACTGTTTTTCTTTACAGAAAAAACTACCAAAAGCTGAATAATAGAGATTTTTTACCGTGGGATGGCAAAACCACAGTTATTGTTTACTGGGGTATAGCACACTTTTTTAAATAGAGATATTTGCGGCTGAACAGTGAGCGACACACTCAAACTGCTTTTTTGTTAGATACCAAAGGCCCAAAACTGGATAGTACAGCGATTTGACCCGTGGAACTGCGAAACCACACTGGGATGTCGGGCCTACACAAGACTATTTTCAACAGATATATTTTTGTGTCACAACAGTCAGGAGACACTACTGTTTTTCTTTACGGAAAAAACTACCAAAAGCTGAATAATAGAGATTTTTTACCGTGGGATGGCAAAACCACAGTTATTGTTTACTGGGGTATACCACACTTTTTTAAATAGAGATATTTACGGCTGAACAGTGAGCGACACACTCAAACTGCTTTTTTTTTAGATATCAAACCCCCAAAACTGGATAGTACAGCGATTTGACCCGTGGAACTGCGAAACCACACTGGGATGTCGGGCCTACACAAGACTATTTTCAACAGATATATTTTTGTGTCACAACAGTCAGGAAACACTACTGTTTTTCTTTTCGGAAAAAACTACCAAAAGCTGAATAATAGAGATTTTTTACTCTGGGATGGCAAAACCACAGTTATTGTTTACTGGAGTATACCACACTTTTTTAAATAGAGATATTTGCGGCTGAACAGTGAGGAACACACTCAAACTGCTTTTTTTTTAGATACCAAAGGCCCAAAACTGGATAGTACAGCTATTTGACCCGTGGAACTGCGAAACCACACTGGGATGTCGGGCCTACTCAAGACTATTTTCAACAGATATATTTTTGTGTCACAACTAGTGTTGAGCCACCCCCGTAGTGTTCGAGTTCGGTTCGTCGAACACCCGTGTGTTCGCCGAACTGTTCGTCGAACTGTTCGTCGAACACCTTCGAACACCGTTAAAACCAATGGCAGGCAAACAAAAACACATAGAAACACATAGAAAACACCTTCAAAGGTGTCCAAAAGCTGACAAACTGCTCAGAAGACACAACTAACACATGGAAAAGTGACAAGTACATATAGTCATGCGAAAATAAAAGAGGTGGAGGAGTAAAAGGAGGGGGAGACACAGATATAGGCATGTCATGCCCTTCTAAAATCCAAAAAGTGAGAAGCCGACACGGCCAGTCCGCTCCTGCCCGTGCCACCTCCGTGTCGCCGGGTTTGTGCCAGAGCCGCGGTGAACCCTGATGGCCAGCCCCCCTCTCCCAATACTGGTGCCTGTCCGCTGGTGGGTCGAGCGAGCCCACCTGTGGTGGAGGCAGCTCTAAGCTTTTTAATTTAAATTGTCTCTCTAATTTGAATGAATACACTTTAAATCCATTTACAAGGAACTATTGGAGGGCAAGTCTCATGCCAGCAGCCGCGTAATTCCAGCTCCAGTAGCGTCCACTAAAGCTGCTGCAGTTAAAAAGCTTTTATAAGGATCGAGCTCGGCTGTCCACCGCAAGGCATCCTACTGCCAGTCCCAGCCCCTATGCCTTGGGGTGCCTCCTGATGCTCTTCACTGAGTATCCCATGGTCCCGAAGCATTTCCTTTGAAAAAATTAAGTGTCTAAACTACAGGTGGTGTAGCTTGCTTAACAGCCGGGATAATCCGCTGACTAGCAGACACTGCTACTAGGCACAAAGTATTTCCTGGGCTAGATGCAGTTAAAAATTTGTAATTAGATACTCTCGTTGGATGCTGAGAAAGCATTCCATAGAGTCTCCTGGCACGCCATATATGATTCTCTTAAAAAGCTTGGGGTAGGGGTCTAGGGGACCCTTTTATAGCCAAAATCACGGCCCTGTATCGCAATACGTCACCTAGGCTGAAGATAAATGGAACTGTAGCACCCTGAGGGCTCGGTTGCTACAGACGTATTGCACCTCACCCAGAGGTGTGATATCTCACTCTCAGGTAAGGATGGAGTGTGGATCAGGACCCGACACCTGCATGCATTACACCACATTGCCGTGGGGCAGGGCGACCAATATGCCCCTGAGATGGGCACGACAGTCCCTGTCCCTGGCTGGAGTGGGGGGAGGGAACACTGAGGAAGGGGAACCCTGTAGTGCAGGAGCAGGGAGGAAGCAGTTCCTGGGTGCATTGAGAAGGGAGTATAAAAGGTGGGCACCATCTTAGTTCAGTGCAGAGAAGTCTGAGCAGAAGTGGCAGGGAGCAGGGGCTCTGCATGAGCTCTGCTCCGGAGGCGGGCCTAGTAACAGAGGCCCAGACCTGGAAGAGGGAGAAGGAAGGAAGAGGAGCGGAGAAGGCTCCAGGAACGAGGAATGAAGGGTTCCCAGGGGTGCGGACGGGCGAGTCGCCACCGCACGCCCGAATCCACCTGCGTGGAGGGGTCAGGCCAAAGGGGGAGACCGGTCCCCGAACTAGTGGAGGCAGGAAATGACCCTCAGTTAGAAACCGGAGGCTCTGACATTTTATGTGGCGCAGCCCCTCGCTACACCCGCTAGGAAGGCACCACATAGGGTCAGGGAAACTGGCGCCAAGTTTACCAAGAGGAGGCCCGAGGCAGCCGGACAGAAGTGTTGGTAAGAAAGGCCAGACAAAGGACACACAAAGGGGGTCCTGTGAAGTGCTCCAAAGTTATCTGGGAGTTGTCTGAGCCCCTCACCTGGTGAGCACAGTACGACGTGGGCAGCCGTTACCTGCAGACGTGGTCTGGATAATAAGAACTGTGAGTAAAGGCCCTGGACTGCATCACTGACTCCGTGTCTTTACTGCTGCTGCCCTGCACCATCACCCCCATCCTCCGCATACACTGCCCTGAGGCTATACTCCTCCCGTGGGGAGTTATGCTACGCTCTGCTGCACCCACAACACCAGCCTCAGCGGTCTGCCCTGTAGCGGCGGTTCACTCTGACCGCAATCCACGGGTGGCGTAGTCGGACATTTAAACATCAAAACCACATAAATAGTTCCGCCACTGGTTTGACCGCCCTGAGCCACAGAACCGGGTCGCCGCCACGAAGACTACAACCACCAGCATCCACCAAAAAGGGTCCGGCTCCGGGTGTCCCAAGGCCCAGGGGGTGCATCAGAACATTTTCATCACCTTTCACAATCACCAATGGGACAAGGCAGGGATGTCCTCTGTCCCCTCTCTTATACATCCTAGTGACGGAGCACCTGCTCTCATCAATTCGCCATAACCCCAATATTAGGTGGATTGAGGTGGGAGGCACCGAGTACAAGTGCTCTCTATTTGCTGATGATGTCCTAGTATATATCACTCAATCACATATATCCATCCATGCTGTTATGGCTGAAATAGATCACTTTGTTACATGGTAAAATTTTAAAATCAATGCAGCGAAGTCTGAGGCCCTCGATGTCTCCCTCCCCAAATCCATATAGGATTCCATCCAGTCCAACTTTCCCTTTGCCTGGCCCTCACAGGGTATCAAATACTTAGGAATTCCTATTCATAGAGACCTCTCCCATCTATGTTATCTTAATTTTGGGCCCTTTATTGAACAATTCCATACAGACCACGGTTGGCAAGTTAGAACTGTAAGATTCACTACGTGAACCGCTGGTGTTTTGTGGAAAAGCACATGTACACCGCATTCCAAATTATTATGCAAAAAGTGTTTAGGAGTGATAAGGGAAGAATTTGTTTGTTTGTCAGTTAAACTCATTGATGGTGATGTGTGTCAGGGCTCTTTATATCACTGTAAGCAATTGCAGACACCTGTGCTAATTAGTTTGGCAGGTGTGTCCAATGAAAGGCAAGACTACTTAAGAAGGCTCTCTCACATTATTAAGCAGCCTACATTTTCTGCCAAAATGGGAAAGAAAAAGGATGTGTCGGCTGCTGAGAAGCAACAAATTGTGGAGTGTTTAGGTCAAGGCATGACTACAATCAACATTGTGCGATGATCAGGATGAAGTGTCTTGGCAATCAAGAAGTATGTAGCTGATTCACAGTACACACGTGTGCGTGCTGATAAGGGCAAATTGAGGACTCTTTCCTACAGGCAATTACGTCAGGTTGAAAGAGCAGCGGCAAAAAAGCCTTGTCATAGCAGCAGACAAGTTTTTGAAGCTGCTTGTGCCTCCAACGTCCCCCGAACAACAAGATGCAGGGTCCTTCAGAGGTTTGCAGCTGTGCATACGCCATCCTGTCGACCTCCTCTATCCACTTCACACAAGCAGAAATGGTTCCAGTGGGCCAAACATTACATGAAGACTGATTTCAAAACTGTTTTGTTCACGGATGAGTGCCGTGCAGCGCTCGATGGTCCAGATGGATGGAGTGGAGGATGGCTGGTTGATGGACACCCCACGCAAACACGGCTACAGCGCCAACAAGGAGGAGGTGGAGTAATGTTTTGGGCTGGAATCATGGGGAGAGAGATTGTCGGCCCCTTTAGGATCCCTGAAGGCGCTAAAGATGAACTCCATAATGTATGTGGATTTTCTCAAACAGCACTTCCTGCCATGGTTCAAGAAGAAGAACCGTGTATTTCACAGCAAGATCATTTTTCTGCATGATAATGCACCATCTCATGCTGCACATAAAACATCTGCATCTCTGGCTGATATGGGCATAAAAGGGGACAAACTTATGGTGTGACCCCCATGCTCCCCTGACCTCTACCCCATTCAGAACCTTTGGAGCATCATTAAAAGGAGTGTCTATGATGGAGGGAGGCAGTTCACATCTAAGCAACAGCTCTGGGAGGGTATTCTGTCCTCATGCAAAACAATTGAAGCAGAAACCATCCAAAACCTGACAAATTCAATGGACGAGAGAGTTCAGAAGCTCCTTTCGAACAAGGGGTCCTATGTGAAAATGTAACATCACCTAGAATAAAGTTTTGAGTTGAAAACTGTTTGATTTCAGTTTCTAACAACCTGCTAATGCTTATAATTTCAAAAATGACCATTTTTTTGGTCTTTATTAAAATGAAAAGGTTGATCGAAAAGTTTGGGGGATCTAAGAGTGTGGCAACCCAGTAGTCATGATTACTTCGAATTCTGACAATATGAGGGTCATGTTGCAGGTAGTGCAGCAAGAAGGCACTTATGTGTCTTGCGCATCTCGGAGCCCCAAAATTATTTTCCGGGCTAGATGCAGCTAAAAATTATTTTTAATTTTAAATCTGGTGGAGCTTATTATAGATGGCCTAATAGGATCAGTGCTGCACACTGCTACAAAGCCCAAATTACTTTCCAGTCAAGATACAGATAAACATGATTAGTAATTTGAAAGCTTAAAACGTTTGGTAGGGTGATTTTAACCAATCATCAAGCTTTTACTCTCCCCCGGATGACACAGGGGTAGAAAAGTCGTTTCGGATCCATGATTTGTTCATCTTTATGAACGCGAGTCTGTCTACATTATCAGTGGAGAGCCGCGTGCGCTTATCTGTCAGCACACCACCAGCAGCGCTGAACACACGTTCAGAAAGAACGCTGGCTGCGGGGCATGACAAGATCTCCAAGGCGTAAGTGGCTAGCTCCGGCCATTTATCCAGATTGGAAGCCCAAAAAGAGCAAGGGTCCAGTGACACAGTCGTGGCTTCAATGTTTACTTGGAGATACTCCTGTACCATCGTCTCTAGACGTTGACTATGTGTCAGACTTCTTGTCTCCTGTGGCCTTGCAAAGGATGGGCTAAAAAAGTGGTGAAATGATTCCACAAAATTGATGTTACCAGCAGATACTGTGGTTCTGTTACGGTTTGAGTGCTGAACACTTGACGGTCCCACGGTTGGCAAGTTGGAACTGTGAGATTCACTACGTGCACCACTGGTATTTTGTGGAAAAGCACATGTAAGATTCTGCAACAGTCTCTGCTGATACTCCTGCATGCGTGCATCCCTTTCTATGGCAGGAATAATTTCTGCAAATTTACTTTTGTACCGGGGATCTAACAGTGTGGCAACCCAGTAGTCAGGATTATTTCTAATTCTCACAATTCGAGGGTCATGTTGCAGGTAGTGCAGCAAGAAGGCACTCATGTGTATTGCGCATCCAGGAGCACCAAGTCCCTGTTGTGTTGGTGGCGAGGTAACAATCATGCTTCCTTCCTCTGTCCTCTCCCCCCAACCTCGCACAACAGAAATGTGATCAAGGTCTCCCTCATCTGATGAGTCTTCCATCAGTTCGTCCTCCACTTCTTCCTGGGCTCCTGCACCTTCCTCACTAGTTTGGCTGCTACCATGCGCCCTGGTAAAACCATCTCCCCCACCCTCACATGCCTGCCGCCTTGGTGCTGCCGACCTTCTGGACCTTGCAGATGTTAGCCCTTCCGCATACAACTCCTCCTCCTCTACTTCCTCCACCTCCTCTTGTGCCACCACCTGACTCCGAATTCTGTTTAACATGTGCTCCAGCATGTAAATCACCGGAATAGTCATGCTGATAATGGCATCGTCAGCACTAAACATCTTCGTCGCCATTTCAAAACTGTGCAGAAGGGTGCATAGGTCCCTGATCTGAGACCACTCCTCCAGCGTGATTTGCCCCACCTCTGAATCTCGTTTGCCCAGGCTATACGTCAGAACGTATTGCACCAGGGCTTGTCGGTGCTGCCACAGTCGCTGCAACATGTGCAGAGTTGAATTCCACCGGGTAGGCACATCGCATTTTAGCCGGTGAAGTGGCAGGCCCAACGACTTCTGTAGAGATGTAAGTCGCTGAGCTGCGGGATGCGAACGGCGGAAGTGAGCACACAGCGACCGTGCCCTCTGCAGAAGGCCATCTAGTCTGGGATAGTGGGCTAAAAATTGCTGGACAACCAGGTTCAACACGTGAGCCATACAAGGCACGTGTGTGACATTGCCCCGGCGAAGGGCCGCACCCAGGTTTGCAGCATTGTCGCACACGGCCTTCCCTGGTTTCAGGTCCAGTGGAGACAACCATTCATGAAATTGGTTCTCCAGAGCTGACCACAACTCCTCAGCTGTGTGACTCACATTTCCCAGACATTTCAATGTAAAAACCGCCTGATGACGTTGAGCCCTACTGCCAGCATAGTAAGGAGGTGTGCAGGATCCCTTCTGCGCAGTTAGAAAGCTTGTGGCATGACCAGACAGGCTTTGGGTGCAGGTGGAAGACCGAGAGGAGGTTGAGGAGGCAGAAGCAGTGGAGGAACTTTGACATAAAGAGGATTGACGCACAACTCGTGGGGATGGCAAGATTTGGACAGCAGCCCCTTGTCCTGCTGTCACCATAGTTACCCAGTGCCCAGTCAGCGACATGTAACGCCCCTGTCCATGCCTACTCGTCCAAGTGTCTGTTGTGAAATGCACCCTGTCACACACAGAGTTTCTCAAAGAAGCGGTGATGTTGTGTGCGACATGCTGGTGGAGCGCAGGCACACCTTTCTTTGAGAAGTAGTGCCGACTGGGCATCTGGTACTGGGGCACTGCGACGGACATAAGGTCTCGAAAATCCTCTGTGTCCACCAGGCGGAAAGGCAGCATTTCTGTAGCCAAGAGCTTGCAGATGGTGAAATTCAACCTCTTAGCTTTCTCATGGCTAGGAGGAAATGGTCTTTTATTGTCCACATCTGAGGGACCGAGGGCTGGCTATTGTGCTTAGACGGGGTTGAAAAGGGTGTCCCCGGCAAACTGCCGGTCTGTGAGGAAGATGCAGGCGGACATGTTAGGTTGCCTTGATCCAAAGGTGGTGCTATCGATGTCGGACAGCGCTCAACACCAGCTGGTGTTACCACCTCCAAAGAAAATGATGACCTGCCAATCACGCTGGCTGATGCGGGTAAAGAGGTGGCAGGTCTGCGCCCCAAAACAGGTGTGACTGCTGTCCCCCCAGTCACAGAGGATGAAGAGGCCGCGGATGCACAAGATATGGCAGACGGTGGTTGGCCCGGCCGGCTAGGCCGCATTGTAGCACACTGAGCTTCCCACTGCAACTTATGCTTCATGTCCATGTGCCGGTTCATGCATGAAGTACTCAAACTATGTATTTTTTGGCCTCTACTTAGCTTTTGCTGACAAATGTTACAGATAACACGAGTTGGGTCATCTTTATCGATCTGAAAAAATGCCCAGGCTATGCAAGGCTTAGCACCCATGCGACCTGAAGAGCCACCACGACTTGTGGTGAGAGGCAGAGTTGTGTTTGAGGATGCAGTTGTTGACGTGCTTCCAGTACTAAGTCTCTGTCCAGGAAGGCGCAACCTGACCTCGTCGTCACTAGCATCTTCCTCCACCTCCTCTGCTGACCTCATCTCTTGGCTGACTGTGGGTTGACAGTAAGTGGGATCTCCGACCTCATCATCATCACCCTGTGCGTTATCACACCCGTCGTCCTCAGAGCCAACCTGTTCCTGCCCTGACAAAAAACTAAAGTTGTCGCTCCAATCAGGTATTTGAGTCTTATCATCGTCTTCCTCATTGTCTCCACCAACAGGAGTTACAGTTTGGGAATGAGGGTCTACATTATGGTCAGAACCTTCTGCGTCTGGTCCTGGATCCGACTCATAAAGATTCTGGGCATCAGTGCAGATCATTTCCTCGTCTGGATTCACAGAAGCGCTGGAGTCGACCTCTGATTCCCAGGCTATAGTATGAGTAAACAGCTCTGCAGACTCAACCATCTGTTCTACCTCATACTCAGACGGGCAGCTGGAGATTTGGGAGCTGTGAGGAAGCAAGTGCGATTTGGGTGACACCTTTGAGGACTGGAGTATTTGTGATGTTGAAGTTGATGTGGAGGAGAGCCCACTTAAAGGAGCACTTGATATCCGTTGAAGCACCTGCTGTTTTTGTGCCTCATCTGGAATTTGTAGCGATTGGCGTGGCCGTAAGAAAGGGATCTTATCACATTGTCCGCTAAAAGAAGTAGACATTTTAGTTTGGCTGGAAGATGGTCTTTCTTCTGCAGATGTTACTGTTGCTTTAACACCTACCCCACGGACACAACCTTTTTTCCCCTTCCCAACACGCCTATTCCCCTTTCCACCAGCAGCAGGCCTTTTTCCACTGATTTTGGTGGTTAACTAATTCACAACTCTGGAGTTGTTTGCACAAAAAAACAATGGATGGTAACCGAGCAGAGCTGAGTGGCCAAACTGTGGTATTAGGCCAAAACTATTGGCTGGGTTAGATGCAGAAAAAAATTATTTTGAATTTGCAACCTGATGGAGGTCAGTATAGATGGACTAATAGAGAAAGTCCGACACACTACTAGAAGGCCAAATATTTTTTCAGAGGTAGATGCAGAAAAAAATATATTCAGTTTGCAACCTGATGGAGGTCAGTATAGATGGACTAATAGAACAAGTCCCACACACAGCTAGAAGCCCAAATATTTTTTCAGAGGTACTGTAGATGCAGATAAAAATTAGTTTTAATTTGCAACCTGATGGAGGTCAGTATAGATGGACTAATAGAGAAAGTCCGACACACTACTAGAAGGCCAAATATTTTTTCAGAGCTAGATGCAGAAAAAAATTATATTCAGTTTGCAACCTGATGGAGGTCAGTATAGATGGATTAATAGAACAAGACCCACACACAGCTAGAAGCCCAATATTTTTTCAGAGGTAGATGCAGAAAAAAATATATTCAGTTTGCAACCTGATGGAGGTCAGTATAGATGGACTAATAGAACAAGTCCCACACACTGCTAGAAGCCCAAATATTTTTTCAGAGGTACTGTAGATGCAGATAAAAATTAGTTTTAATTTGCAACCTGATGGAGGTCAGTATAGATGGACTAATAGAGAAAGTCCGACACACTACTAGAAGGCCAAATATTTTTTCAGAGCTAGATGCAGAAAAAAATTATATTCAGTTTGCAACCTGATGGAGGTCAGTATAGATGGACTAATAGAGAAAGTCCGACACACTACTAGAAGGCCAAATATTTTTTCAGAGGTAGATGCAGAAAAAAATATATTCAGTTTGCAACCTGATGGAGGTCAGTATAGATGGATTAATAGAACAAGACCCACACACAGCTAGAAGCCCAATATTTTTTCAGAGGTAGATGCAGAAAAAACTATATTCAGTTTGCAACCTGATGGAGGTCAGTATAGATGGACTAATAGAACAAGTCCCACACACTGCTAGAAGCCCAAATATTTTTTCAGAGGTACTGTAGATGCAGATAAAAATTAGTTTTAATTTGCAACCTGATGGAGGTCAGTATAGATGGACTAATAGAGAAAGTCCGACACACTACTAGAAGGCCAAATATTTTTTCAGAGGTAGATGCAGAAAAAATTATATTCAGTTTGCAACCTGATGGAGGTCAGTATAGATGGATTCATAGAACAAGACCCACACACAGCTAGAAGCCCAATATTTTTTCAGAGGTAGATGCAGAAAAAAATATATTCAGTTTGCAACCTGATGGAGGTCAGTATAGATGGACTAATAGAACAAGTCCCACACACTGCTAGAAGCCCAAATATTTTTTCAGAGGTACTGTAGATGCAGATAAAAATTAGTTTTAATTTGCAACCTGATGGAGGTCAGTATAGATGGACTAATAGAGAAAGTCCGACACACTACTAGAAGGCCAAATATTTTTTCAGAGGTAGATGCAGAAAAAAATATATTCAGTTTGCAACCTGATGGAGGTCAGTATAGATGGACTAATACAACAAGTCCCGCACACAGCTAGAAGCCCAAATATTTTTTCAGAGGTACTGTGGATGCAGATAAAAATTATTTTTAATTTGCAACCTGATGGAGGTCAGTATAGATGGACTAATAGAGAAAGTCCGACACACTACTAGAAGGCCAAATATTTTTTCAGAGGTAGATGCAGAAAAAAATATATTCAGTTTGCAACCTGATGGAGGTCAGTATAGATGGACTAATACAACAAGTCCCACACACAGCTAGAAGCCCAAATATTTTTTCAGAGGTACTGTAGCTGCAGATAAAAATTAGTTTTAATTTGCAACCTGATGGAGGTCAGTATAGATGGACTAATAGAGAAAGTTCGACACACTACTAGAAGGCCAAATATTTTTTCAGAGGTAGATGCAGAAAAAAATTATATTCAGTTTGCAACCTGATGGAGGTCAGTATAGATGGATTAATAGAACAAGACCCACACACAGCTAGAAGCCCAATATTTTTTCAGAGGTATATGCAGAAAAAAATATATTCAGTTTGCAACCTGATGGAGGTCAGTATAGATGGACTAATAGAACAAGTCTCACACACTGCTAGAAGCCCAAATATTTTTTCAGAGGTACTGTAGATGCAGATAAAAATTAGTTTTAATTTGCAACCTGATGGAGGTCAGTATAGATGGACTAATAGAGAAAGTCCGACACACTACTAGAAGGCCAAATATTTTTTCAGAGCTAGATGCAGAAAAAAATTATATTCAGTTTGGAACCTGATGGAGGTCAGTATAGATGGACTAATAGAGAAAGTCCGACACACTACTAGAAGGCCAAATATTTTTTCAGAGGTAGATGCAGAAAAAAATATATTCAGTTTGCAACCTGATGGAGGTCAGTATAGATGGATTAATAGAACAAGACCCACACACAGCTAGAAGCCCAATATTTTTTCAGAGGTAGATGCAGAAAAAACTATATTCAGTTTGCAACCTGATGGAGGTCAGTATAGATGGACTAATAGAACAAGTCCCACACACTGCTAGAAGCCCAAATATTTTTTCAGAGGTACTGTAGATGCAGATAAAAATTAGTTTTAATTTGCAACCTGATGGAGGTCAGTATAGATGGACTAATAGAGAAAGTCCGACACACTACTAGAAGGCCAAATATTTTTTCAGAGGTAGATGCAGAAAAAAATATATTCAGTTTGCAACCTGATGGAGGTCAGTATAGATGGATTAATAGAACAAGACCCACACACGGCTAGAAGCCCAATATTTTTTCAGAGGTAGATGCAGAAAAAAATATATTCAGTTTGCAACCTGATGGAGGTCAGTATAGATGGACTAATAGAACAAGTCCCACACACTGCTAGAAGCCCAAATATTTTTTCAGAGGTACTGTAGATGCAGATAAAAATTAGTTTTAATTTGCAACCTGATGGAGGTCAGTATAGATGGACTAATAGAGAAAGTCCGACACACTACTAGAAGGCCAAATATTTTTTCAGAGGTAGATGCAGAAAAAAATATATTCAGTTTGCAACCTGATGGAGGTCAGTATAGATGGACTAATATAACAAGTCCCGCACACAGCTAGAAGCCCAAATATTTTTTCAGAGGTACTGTAGATGCAGATAAAAATTATTTTTAATTTGCAACCTGATGGAGGTCAGTATAGATGGACTAATAGAGAAAGTCTGACACACTACTAGAAGGCCAAATATTTTTTCAGAGGTAGATGCAGAAAAAAATATATTCAGTTTGCAACCTGATGGAGGTCAGTATAGATGGACTAATACAACAAGTCCCACACACAGCTAGAAGCCCAAATATTTTTTCAGAGGTACTGTAGATGCAGATAAAAATTAGTTTTAATTTGCAACCTGATGGAGGTCAGTATAGATGGACTAATAGAGAAAGTCCGACACACTACTAGAAGGCCAAATATTTTTTCAGAGCTAGATGCAGAAAAAAATTTTATTCAGTTTGCAACCTGATGGAGGTCAGTATAGATGGATTAATAGAACAAGACCCACACACAGCTAGAAGCCCAATATTTTTTCAGAGGTAGATGCAGAAAAAACTATATTCAGTTTGCAACCTGATGGAGGTCAGTATAGATGGACTAATAGAACAAGTCCCACACACTGCTAGAAGCCCAAATATTTTTTCAGAGGTACTGTAGATGCAGATAAAAATTAGTTTTAATTTGCAACCTGATGGAGGTCAGTATAGATGGACTAATAGAGAAAGTCCGACACACTACTAGAAGGCCAAATATTTTTTCAGAGCTAGATGCAGAAAAAAATTATATTCAGTTTCCAACCTGATGGAGGTCAGTATAGATGGACTAATAGAGAAAGTCCGACACACTACTAGAAGGCCAAATATTTTTTCAGAGGTAGATGCAGAAAAAAATATATTCAGTTGCAACCTGATGGAGGTCAGTATAGATGGATTAATAGAACAAGACCCACACACAGCTAGAAGCCCAATATTTTTTCAGAGGTAGATGCAGAAAAAAATATATTCAGTTTGCAACCTGATGGAGGTCAGTATAGATGGACTAATAGAACAAGTCCCACACACTGCTAGAAGCCCAAATATTTTTTCAGAGGTACTGTAGATGCAGATAAAAATTAGTTTTAATTTGCAACCTGATGGAGGTCAGTATAGATGGACTAATAGAGAAAGTCCGACACACTACTAGAAGGCCAAATATTTTTTCAGAGGTAGATGCAGAAAAAAATATATTCAGTTTGCAACCTGATGGAGGTCAGTATAGATGGACTAATACAACTAGTCCCGCACACAGCTAGAAGCCCAAATATTTTTTCAGAGGTACTGTAGATGCAGATAAAAATTATTTTTAATTTGCAACCTGATGGAGGTCAGTATAGATGGACTAATAGAGAAAGTCCGACACACTACTAGAAGGCCAAATATTTTTTCAGAGGTAGATGCAGAAAAAAATATATTCAGTTTGCAACCTGATGGAGGTCAGTATAGATGGACTAATACAACAAGTCCCACACACAGCTAGAAGCCCAAATATTTTTTCAGAGGTACTGTAGATGCAGAAAAAATTAGTTTTAATTTGCAACCTGATGGAGGTCAGTATAGATGGACTAATAGAGAAAGTCCGACACACTACTAGAAGGCCAAATATTTTTTCAGAGCTAGATGCAGAAAAAAATTATATTCAGTTTGCAACCTGATGGAGGTCAGTATAGATGGATTAATAGAACAAGACCCACACACAGCTAGAAGCCCAATATTTTTTCAGAGGTAGATGCAGAAAAAAATATATTCAGTTTGCAACCTGATGGAGGTCAGTATAGATGGACTAATAGAACAAGTCCCACACACTGCTAGAAGCCCAAATATTTTTTCAGAGGTACTGTAGATGCAGATAAAAATTAGTTTTAATTTACAACCTGATGGAGGTCAGTATAGATGGACTAATAGAATGATGCTATGCCCAAAAGATTTTACTTCACTAGGTGCAGTAAAAAAATTGGTATTCTATACACAGGTGGTATATCTTGCAACACAGATAGGCTACTCCACTGACTAACACACTCTGCAATAGGCCAAAAAGGATTAGCTTTGCTAGATTCAGCCAAATGCTGTGAAAAAAACTTGCACAGCACTGGCACAGACCTGCCTGGCAAAAACTGATAGGAACTCATGTAACCTAGTCCTGAAAAGGACTGCAATTACAATTAGTCTTTACTCCCACAACCGATCTATTTAAGAGCACAGACCTCCCTGATAAAAGTCATAGGAAATGCTGTAACCTAGTCCTTAAAAGGACTGCAATCACAACTATTCCCTACTCCCAAGCTATCTGTATATTTGTGCGAAAATTGGCTTGAAATTAACAAGGTATAGCGCACGCAGCAACAGCGGTGCCGTCTAACACGCAGCTGCAGCAGTGAGAAAATGGTGGCGACGGGGAAAATGGCTTGGTCTTATAGGGCAAGGACATGTGACATACACTGCCAATGACACATGCCCTTGCTTGTGTGAAAAAAAGCACTTCGCTCCGTGTGTGCGCTGCTGATAGGCTGACAGATTGCACCTCCCCACTGTAAATGCGGGAAAGAGAAAAAAAAATGGAGATCTTCATTGTTCCTGCAGAGATCCATCCCCTGCCCCTCCCCCCACCCCGCTGTACACTCAAACTGCGTATTAACATTAATTTTCATCATTACTGAGAAAAAATCCAGTTATGATTTTGGTGCACGAACAGTTATCGAACATAACCTCGAACAGCCGAATTTTTCTCAAATTGTTCGTGTTCGCCGAACGGCTCGAACACCGCCCAAAACAGCTCGAATATGAGATTGGCGAACAGTTCGAGTAGAACAATGCTCATCTCTAGTCACAACAGTCAGGAGACACTACTGTTTTTCTTTACGGAAAAAAACTACCAAAAGCTGAATAATAGAGATTTTTTACCGTGGGATGGCAAAACCACAGTTATTGTTTACTGGGGTATACCACACTTTTTTAAATAGAGATATTTGCGGCTGAACAGTGAGCGACACACTCAAACTGCTTTTTTTTTAGATACCAAAGGCCCAAAACTGGATAGTACAGTGATTTGACCCGTGGAACTGCGAAACCACACTGGGATGTCGGGCCTACACAAGACTATTTTCAACAGATATATTTTTGTGTCACAACAGTCAGGAGACACTACTGTTTTTCTTTACGGAAAAAAACTACCAAAAGCTGAATAATAGAGATTTTTTACCGTGGGATGGCAAAACCACAGTTATTGTTTACTGGGGTATACCACACTTTTTTAAATAGAGATATTTATGGCTGAACAGTGAGCGACACATTCAAACTGCTTTTTTTTTAGATATCAAAGGCCCAAAACTGGATAGTACAGCGATTTGACCCGTGGAACTGCGAAACCACACTGGGATGTCGGGCCTACACAAGACTATTTTCAACAGATATATTTTTGTGTCACAACAGTCAGGAAACACTACTGTTTTTCTTTTCGCAAAAAACTACCAAAAGCTGAATAATAGAGATTTTTTACTCTGGGATGGCAAAACCACAGTTATTGTTTACTGGAGTATACCACACTTTTTTAAATAGAGATATTTGCGGCTGAACAGTGAGAAACACACTCAAACTGCTTTTTTTTTAGATACCAAAGGCCCAAAACTGGATAGTACAGTGATTTGACCCGTGGAACTGCGAAACCACACTGGGATGTCGGGCCTACACAAGACTATTTTCAACAGGTATATTTTTGTGTCACAACAGTCAGGATACACTACTGTTTTTCTTTACGGAAAAAAACTACCAAAAGCTGAATAATAGAGATTTTTTACCGTGGGATGGCAAAACCACAGTTATTGTTTACTGGAGTATACCACACTTTTTTAAATAGAGATATTTGCGGCTGAATAGTGAGCGACACACTCAAACTGCTTTTTTTTTAGATATCAAAGGCCCAAAACTGGATAGTACAGCGATTTGACCCGTGGAACTGCGAAACCACACTGGGATGTCGGGCCTACACAAGACTATTTTCAACAGATATATTTTTGTGTCACAACAGTCAGGAGACACTACTGTTTTTCTTTACGGAAAAAAACTACCAAAAGCTGAATAATAGAGATTTTTTACCGTGGGATGGCAAAACCACAGTTATTGTTTACTGGGGTATACCACACTTTTTTAAATAGAGATATTTGCGGCTGAATAGTGAGCGACACACTCAAACTGCTTTTTTTTAGATATCAAAGGCCCAAAACTGGATAGTACAGCGATTTGACCCGTGGAACTGCGAAACCACACTGGGATGTCGGGCCTACACAAGACTATTTTCAACAGATATATTTTTGTGTCACAACAGTCAGGAGATACTACTGTTTTTCTTTACGGAAAAAACTACCAAAAGCTGAATAATAGAGATTTTTTACCGTGGGATGGCAAAACCACAGTTATTGTTTACTGGGGTATACCACACTTTTTTAAATAGAGATATTTGCGGCTGAACAGTGAGCGACACACTCAAACTGCTTTTTTTTTAGATACCAAAGGCCCAAAGGTGGATAGTACAGCGATTTGACCCGTGGAACTGCGAAACCACACTGGGATGTCGGGCCTACACAAGACTATTTTCAACAGATAGATTTTTGTGTCACAACAGTCAGGAAACACTACTGTTTTTCTTTTCGGAAAAAACTACCAAAAGCTGAATAATAGAGATTTTTTACTCTGGGATGGCAAAACCACAGTTATTGTTTACTGGAGTATACCAAACTTTTTTAAATAGAGATATTTGCGGCTGAACAGTGAGGAACACACTCAAACTGCTTTTTTTTAGATACCAAAGGCCCAAAACTGGATAGTACAGCGATTTGACCCGTGGAACTGCGAAACCACACTGGGATGTCGGGCCTACACAAGACTACTTTCAACAGATATATTTTTGTGTCACAACAGTCAGGAGACACTACTGTTTTTCTTTACGGAAAAAAACTACCAAAAGCTGAATAATAGAGATTTTTTACCGTGGGATGGCAAAACCACAGTTATTGTTTACTGGGGTATACCACACTTTTTTAAATACAGATATTTGCGGCTGAATAGTGAGCGACACACTCAAACTGCTTTTTTTTAGATATCAAAGGCCCAAAACTGGATAGTACAGCGATTTGACCCGTGGAACTGCGAAACCACACTGGGATGTCGGGCCTACACAAGACTATTTTCAACAGATATATTTTTGTGTCACAACAGTCAGGAGACACTACTGTTTTTCTTTACGGAAAAAACTACCAAAAGCTGAATAATAGAGATTTTTTACCGTGGGATGGCAAAACCACAGTTATTGTTTACTGGGGTATACCACACTTTTTTAAATAGAGATATTTGCGGCTGAACAGTGAGCGACACACTCAAACTGCTTTTTTTTTAGATACCAAAGGCCCAAAGGTGGATAGTACAGCGATTTGACCCGTGGAACTGCGAAACCACACTGGGATGTCGGGCCTACACAAGACTATTTTCAACAGATATATTTTTGTGTCACAACAGTCAGGAGACACTACTGTTTTTCTTTACGGAAAAAAACTACCAAAAGCTGAATAATAGAGATTTTTTACCGTGGGATGGCAAAACCACAGTTAATGTTTACTGGGGTATACCACACTTTTTAAATAGAGATATTTGCGGCTGAACAGTGAGCGACACACTCAAACTGCTTTTTTTTAGATACCAAAGGCCCAAAACTGGATAGTACAGCGATTTGACCCGTGGAACTGCGAAACCACACTGGGATGTCGGGCCTACACAAGACTATTTTCAACAGATATAGTTTTGTGTCACAACAGTCAGGAGACACTACTGTTTTTCTTTACAGAAAAAACTACCAAAAGCTGAATAATAGAGATTTTTTACCGTGGGATGACAAAACCACAGTTATTGTTACTGGGGTATAGCACACTTTTTTAAATAGAGATATTTGCGGCTGAACAGTGAGCGACACACTCAAACTGCTTTTTTTTTAGATAACAAAGGCCCAAAACTGGATAGTACAGCGATTTGACCCGTGGAACTGCGAAACCACACTGGGATGTCAGGCCTACACAAGACTATTTTCAACAGATATATTTTTGTGTCACAACAGTCAGGAGACACTATTGTTTTTCTTTACGGAAAAAACTACCAAAAGCTGAATAATAGAGATTTTTTACCGTGGGCTGGCAAAACCACAGTTATTGTTTACTGGGGTATACCACCCTTTTTTAAATAGAGATATTTACGGCTGAACAGTGAGCGACACACTCAAACTGCTTTTTTTTTAGATATCAAAGGCCCAAAACTGGATAGTACAGCGATTTGACCCGTGGAACTGAGATACCACACTGGGATGTCGGGCCTACACAAGACTATTTTCAACAGATATATTTTTGTGTCACAACAGTCAGGAAACACTACTGTTTTTCTTTTCGGAAAAAACTACCAAAAGCTGAATAATAGAGATTTTTTACTCTGGGATGGCAAAACCACAGTTATTGTTTACTGGAGTATACCACACTTTTTTAAATAGAGATATTTGCGGCTGAACAGTGAGGAACACACTCAAACTGCTTTTTTTTTAGATACCAAAGGCCCAAAACTGGATAGTACAGCGATTTGACCCGTGGAACTGCGAAACCACACTGGGATGTCGGGCCTACACAAGACTATTTTCAACAGATATATTTTTGTGTCACAACAGTCAGGAGACACTACTGTTTTTCTTTACTGAAAAAAACTACCAAAAGCTGAATAATAGAGATTTTTTACCGTGGGATGGCAAAACCACAGTTATTGTTTACTGGAGTATACCACACTTTTTTAAATAGAGATATTTGCGGCTGAATAGTGAGCGACACACTCAAACTGCTTTTTTTTTAGATATCAAAGGCCCAAAACTGGATAGTACAGCGATTTGACCCGTGGAACTGCGAAACCACACTGGGATGTCGGGCCTACACAAGACTATTTTCAACAGATATATTTTTGTGTCACAACAGTCAGGAGACACTACTGTTTTTCTTTACGGAAAAAAACTACCAAAAGCTGAATAATAGAGATTTTTTTACCGTGGGATGGCAAAACCACAGTTATTGTTTACTGGGGTATACCACACTTTTTTAAATAGAGATATTTGCGGCTGAATAGTGAGCGACACACTCAAACTGCTTTTTTTTAGATATCAAAGGCCCAAAACTGGATAGTACAGCGATTTGACCCGTGGAACTGCGAAACCACACTGGGATGTCGGGCCTACACAAGACTATTTTCAACAGATATATTTTTGTGTCACAACAGTCAGGAAACACTACTGTTTTTCTTTTCGCAAAAAACTACCAAAAGCTGAATAATAGAGATTTTTTACTCTGGGATGGCAAAACCACAGTTATTGTTTACTGGAGTATACCACACTTTTTTAAATAGAGATATTTGCGGCTGAACAGTGAGAAACACACTCAAACTGCTTTTTTTTTAGATACCAAAGGCCCAAAACTGGATAGTACAGTGATTTGACCCGTGGAACTGCGAAACCACACTGGGATGTCGGGCCTACACAAGACTATTTTCAACAGATATATTTTTGTGTCACAACAGTCAGGATACACTACTGTTTTTCTTTACGGAAAAAAACTACCAAAAGCTGAATAATAGAGATTTTTTACCGTGGGATGGCAAAACCACAGTTATTGTTTACTGGAGTATACCACACTTTTTTAAATAGAGATATTTGCGGCTGAATAGTGAGCGACACACTCAAACTGCTTTTTTTTTAGATATCAAAGGCCCAAAACTGGATAGTACAGCGATTTGACCCGTGGAACTGCGAAACCACACTGGGATGTCGGGCCTACACAAGACTATTTTCAACAGATATATTTTTGTGTCACAACAGTCAGGAGACACTACTGTTTTTCTTTACGGAAAAAAACTACCAAAAGCTGAATAATAGAGATTTTTTACCGTGGGATGGCAAAACCACAGTTATTGTTTACTGGGGTATACCACACTTTTTTAAATAGAGATATTTGCGGCTGAATAGTGAGCGACACACTCAAACTGCTTTTTTTTAGATATCAAAGGCCCAAAACTGGATAGTACAGCGATTTGACCCGTGGAACTGCGAAACCACACTGGGATGTCGGGCCTACACAAGACTATTTTCAACAGATATATTTTTGTGTCACAACAGTCAGGAGATACTACTGTTTTTCTTTACGGAAAAAACTACCAAAAGCTGAATAATAGAGATTTTTTACCGTGGGATGGCAAAACCACAGTTATTGTTTACTGGGGTATACCACACTTTTTTAAATAGAGATATTTGCGGCTGAACAGTGAGCGACACACTCAAACTGCTTTTTTTTTAGATACCAAAGGCCCAAAGGTGGATAGTACAGCGATTTGACCCGTGGAACTGCGAAACCACACTGGGATGTCGGGCCTACACAAGACTATTTTCAACAGATAGATTTTTGTGTCACAACAGTCAGGAAACACTACTGTTTTTCTTTTCGGAAAAAACTACCAAAAGCTGAATAATAGAGATTTTTTACTCTGGGATGGCAAAACCACAGTTATTGTTTACTGGAGTATACCAAACTTTTTTAAATAGAGATATTTGCGGCTGAACAGTGAGGAACACACTCAAACTGCTTTTTTTTAGATACCAAAGGCCCAAAACTGGATAGTACAGCGATTTGACCCGTGGAACTGCGAAACCACACTGGGATGTCGGGCCTACACAAGACTACTTTCAACAGATATATTTTTGTGTCACAACAGTCAGGAGACACTACTGTTTTTCTTTACGGAAAAAAACTACCAAAAGCTGAATAATAGAGATTTTTTACCGTGGGATGGCAAAACCACAGTTATTGTTTACTGGGGTATACCACACTTTTTTAAATACAGATATTTGCGGCTGAATAGTGAGCGACACACTCAAACTGCTTTTTTTTAGATATCAAAGGCCCAAAACTGGATAGTACAGCGATTTGACCCGTGGAACTGCGAAACCACACTGGGATGTCGGGCCTACACAAGACTATTTTCAACAGATATATTTTTGTGTCACAACAGTCAGGAGACACTACTGTTTTTCTTTACGGAAAAAACTACCAAAAGCTGAATAATAGAGATTTTTTACCGTGGGATGGCAAAACCACAGTTATTGTTTACTGGGGTATACCACACTTTTTTAAATAGAGATATTTGCGGCTGAACAGTGAGCGACACACTCAAACTGCTTTTTTTTTAGATACCAAAGGCCCAAAGGTGGATAGTACAGCGATTTGACCCGTGGAACTGCGAAACCACACTGGGATGTCGGGCCTACACAAGACTATTTTCAACAGATATATTTTTGTGTCACAACAGTCAGGAGACACTACTGTTTTTCTTTACGGAAAAAAACTACCAAAAGCTGAATAATAGAGATTTTTTACCGTGGGATGGCAAAACCACAGTTAATGTTTACTGGGGTATACCACACTTTTTAAATAGAGATATTTGCGGCTGAACAGTGAGCGACACACTCAAACTGCTTTTTTTTAGATACCAAAGGCCCAAAACTGGATAGTACAGTGATTTGACCCGTGGAACTGCGAAACCACACTGGGATGTCGGGCCTACACAAGACTATTTTCAACAGATATAGTTTTGTGTCACAACAGTCAGGAGACACTACTGTTTTTCTTTACAGAAAAAACTACCAAAAGCTGAATAATAGAGATTTTTTACCGTGGGATGACAAAACCACAGTTATTGTTACTGGGGTATAGCACACTTTTTTAAATAGAGATATTTGCGGCTGAACAGTGAGCGACACACTCAAACTGCTTTTTTTTTAGATAACAAAGGCCCAAAACTGGATAGTACAGCGATTTGACCCGTGGAACTGCGAAACCACACTGGGATGTCAGGCCTACACAAGACTATTTTCAACAGATATATTTTTGTGTCACAACAGTCAGGAGACACTATTGTTTTTCTTTACGGAAAAAACTACCAAAAGCTGAATAATAGAGATTTTTTACCGTGGGCTGGCAAAACCACAGTTATTGTTTACTGGGGTATACCACCCTTTTTTAAATAGAGATATTTACGGCTGAACAGTGAGCGACACACTCAAACTGCTTTTTTTTTAGATATCAAAGGCCCAAAACTGGATAGTACAGCGATTTGACCCGTGGAACTGAGATACCACACTGGGATGTCGGGCCTACACAAGACTATTTTCAACAGATATATTTTTGTGTCACAACAGTCAGGAAACACTACTGTTTTTCTTTTCGGAAAAAACTACCAAAAGCTGAATAATAGAGATTTTTTACTCTGGGATGGCAAAACCACAGTTATTGTTTACTGGAGTATACCACACTTTTTTAAATAGAGATATTTGCGGCTGAACAGTGAGGAACACACTCAAACTGCTTTTTTTTTAGATACCAAAGGCCCAAAACTGGATAGTACAGCGATTTGACCCGTGGAACTGCGAAACCACACTGGGATGTCGGGCCTACACAAGACTATTTTCAACAGATATATTTTTGTGTCACAACAGTCAGGAGACACTACTGTTTTTCTTTACTGAAAAAAACTACCAAAAGCTGAATAATAGAGATTTTTTACCGTGGGATGGCAAAACCACAGTTATTGTTTACTGGAGTATACCACACTTTTTTAAATAGAGATATTTGCGGCTGAATAGTGAGCGACACACTCAAACTGCTTTTTTTTTAGATATCAAAGGCCCAAAACTGGATAGTACAGCGATTTGACCCGTGGAACTGCGAAACCACACTGGGATGTCGGGCCTACACAAGACTATTTTCAACAGATATATTTTTGTGTCACAACAGTCAGGAGACACTACTGTTTTTCTTTACGGAAAAAAACTACCAAAAGCTGAATAATAGAGATTTTTTTACCGTGGGATGGCAAAACCACA
Source organism: Phyllobates terribilis (assembly GCF_046119375.1). Taxonomy (NCBI): domain Eukaryota; kingdom Metazoa; phylum Chordata; class Amphibia; order Anura; family Dendrobatidae; genus Phyllobates; species Phyllobates terribilis. Next base: position 452,215,802 of record NW_027362763.1, on the reverse strand, counting down.
GTTATTGTTTACTGGGGTATACCACACTTTTTTAAATAGAGATATTTGCGGCTGAATAGTGAGCGACACACTCAAACTGCTTTTTTTTAGATATCAAAGGCCCAAAACTGGATAGTACAGCGATTTGACCCGTGGAACTGCGAAACCACACTGGGATGTCAGGCCTACACAAGACTATTTTCAACAGATATATTTTTGTGTCACAACAGTCAGGAGACACTACTGTTTTTCTTTACGGAAAAAACTACCAAAAGCTGAATAATAGAGATTTTTTACTCTGGGATGGCAAAACCACAGTTAATGTTTACTGGAGTATACCACACTTTTTTAAATAGAGATATTTGCGGCTGAACAGTGAGGAACACACTCAAACTGCTTTTTTTTTAGATACCAAAGGCCCAAAACTGGATAGTACAGCAATTTGACCCGTGGAACTGCGAAACCACACTGGGATGTCGGGCCTACACAAGACTATTTTCAACAGATATATTTTTGTGTCACAACAGTCAGGAGACACTACTGTTTTTCTTTACGGAAAAAAACTACCAAAAGCTGAATAATAGAGATTTTTTTACCGTGGGATGGCAAAACCACAGTTATTGTTTACTGGGGTATACCACACTTTTTTAAATAGAGATATTTGCGGCTGAATAGTGAGCGACACACTCAAACTGCTTTTTTTTAGATATCAAAGGCCCAAAACTGGATAGTACAGCGATTTGACCCGTGGAACTGCGAAACCACACTGGGATGTCAGGCCTACACAAGACTATTTTCAACAGATATATTTTTGTGTCACAACAGTCAGGAGACACTACTGTTTTTCTTTACGGAAAAAACTACCAAAAGCTGAATAATAGAGATTTTTTACTCTGGGATGGCAAAACCACAGTTAATGTTTACTGGAGTATACCACACTTTTTTAAATAGAGATATTTGCGGCTGAACAGTGAGGAACACACTCAAACTGCTTTTTTTTTAGATACCAAAGGCCCAAAACTGGATAGTACAGCAATTTGACCCGTGGAACTGCGAAACCACACTGGGATGTCGGGCCTACACAAGACTATTTTCAACAGATATATTTTTGTGTCACAACATTCAGGAGACACTACTCTTTTTCTTTACGGAAAAAAACTACCAAAAGCTGAATAATAGAGATTTTTTACCGTGGGATGGCAAAACCACAGTTATTGTTTACTGGGGTATACCACACTTTTTTAAATAGAGATATTTATGGCTGAACAGTGAGTGACACACTCAAACTGCTTTTTTTTTAGATATCAAAGGCCCAAAACTGGATAGTACAGCGATTTGACCCGTGGAACTGCGAAACCACACTGGGATGTCGGGCCTACACAAGACTATTTTCAACAGATATATTTTTGTGTCACAACAGTCAGGAAACACTACTGTTTTTCTTTTCGGAAAAAACTACCAAAAGCTGAATAATAGAGATTTTTTACTCTGGGATGGCAAAACCACAGTTATTGTTTACTGGAGTATACCACACTTTTTTAAATAGAGATATTTGCGGCTGAACAGTGAGAAACCCACTCAAACTGCTTTTTTTTTAGATACCAAAGGCCCAAAACTGGATAGTACAGCGATTTGACCCGTGGAACTGCGAAACCACACTGGGATGTCGGGCCTACACAAGACTATTTTCAACAGATATATTTTTGTGTCACAACAGTCAGGAGACACTACTGTTTTTCTTTACGGAAAAAACTACCAAAAGCTGAATAATAGAGATTTTTTACCGTGGGATGGCAAAACCACAGTTATTGTTTACTGGGGTATACCACAATTTTTTAAATAGAGATATTTTCGGCTGAACAGTGAGCGACACACTCAAACTGCTTTTTTTTTAGATACCAAAGGCCCAAAACTGGAGAGTACAGTGATTTGACCCGTGGAACTGCGAAACCACACTGGGATGTCGGGCCTACACAAGACTATTTTCAACAGATATATTTTTGTGTCACAGCAGTCAGGATACACTACTGTTTTTCTTTACGGAAAAAAACTACCAAAAGCTGAATAATAGAGATTTTTTACCGTGGGATGGCAAAACCACAGTTATTGTTTACTGGAGTATACCACACTTTTTTAAATAGAGATATTTGCGGCTTAATAGTGAGCGACACACTCAAACTGCTTTTTTTTTAGATATCAAAGGCCCAAAACTGGATAGTACAGCGATTTGACCCGTGGAACTGCGAAACCACACTGGGATGTCGGGCCTACACAAGACTATTTTCAACAGATATATTTTTGTGTCACAACAGTCAGGAGACACTACTATTTTTCTTTACGGAAAAAAACTACCAAAAGCTGAATAATAGAGATTTTTTTACCGTGGGATGGCAAAACCACAGTTATTGTTTACTGGGGTATACCACACTTTTTTAAATAGAGATATTTGCGGCTGAATAGTGAGCGACACACTCAAACTGCTTTTTTTTAGATATCAAAGGCCCAAAACTGGATAGTTCAGCGATTTGACCCATGGAACTGCGAAACCACACTGGGATGTCGGGCCTACACAAGACTATTTTCAACAGATATATTTTTGTGTCACAACAGTCAGGAGACACTACTGTTTTTCTTTACGGAAAAAAACTACCAAAAGCTGAATAATAGAGATTTTTTACCGTGGGATGGCAAAACCACAGTTAATGTTTACTGGGGTATACCACACTTTTTAAATAGAGATATTTGCGGCTGAACAGTGAGCGACACACTCACACTGCTTTTTTTTAGATACCAAAGGCCCAAAACTGGATAGTACAGCGATTTGACCCGTGGAACTGCGAAACCACACTGGGATGTCGGGCCTACACAAGACTATTTCCAACAGATATATTTTTGTGTCACAACAGTCAGGAAACACTACTGTTTTTCTTTTCGGAAAAAACTAACAAAAGCTGAATAATAGAGATTTTTTACTCTGGGATGGCAAAACCACAGTTATTGTTTACTGGAGTATACCACACTTTTTTAAATAGAGATATTTGCGGCTGAACAGTGAGGAACACACTCAAACTGCTTTTTTTTTAGATATCAAAGGCCCAAAACTGGATAGTACATCGATTTGACCCGTGGAACTGCGAAACCACACTGGGATGTCGGGCCTACACAATACTATTTTCAACAGATATATTTTTGTGTCACAACAGTCGGGATACACTACTGTTTTTCTTTACGGAAAAAAACTACCAAAAACTGAACAATAGAGATTTTTTACCGCGGAATGGCAATAACAAAGTTAATGTTTACTGGGGTATACCACACTTTTTTAAATAGAGATATTTGCGGCTGAACAGTGAGCGACACACTCAAACTGCATTTTTTTAGATACCAAAGGCCCAAAACTGGATAGTACAGCGATTTCACCCGTGGAACTGCGAAACCACACTGGGATGTCGGGCCTACACAAGACTATTTTCCACAGATATATTTTTGTGTCACAACAGTCAGGATACACTACTGTTTTTCTTTACGGAAAAAAACGACCAAAAGCTGAATAATAGAGATTTTTTACCGTGGGATGGCAAAACCACAGTTATTGTTTACTGGAGTATACCACACTTTTTTAAATAGAGATATTTGCGGCTGAATAGTGAGCGACACACTCAAACTGCTTTTTTTTTAGATATCAAAGGCCGAAAACTGGATAGTACAGCGATTTGACCCGTGGAACTGCGAAACCACACTGGGATGTCGGGCCTACACAAGACTATTTTCAACAGATATATTTTTGTGTCACAACCGTCATGAGACACTACTGTTTTTCTTTACGGAAAAAAACTACCAAAAGCTGAATAATAGAGATTTTTTACCGTGGGATGGCAAAACCACAGTGATTGTTTACTGGGGTATACCACACTTTTTTAAATAGAGATATTTACGGCTGAACAGTGAGCGACACACTCAAACTGCTTTTTTTTTAGATATCAAAGGCCCAAAAATGGATAGTACAGCGATTTGACCTGTGGAACTGCGAAACCACACTGGGATGTCGGGCCTACACAAGACTATTTTCAACAGATATATTTTTGTGTCACAACAGTCAGGAAACACTACTGTTTTACTTTTCGGAAAAAACTACCAAAAGCTGAATAATAGAGATTTTTTACTCTGGGATGGCAAAACCACAGTTATTGTTTACTGGAGTATACCACACTTTTTTAAATAGAGATATTTGCGGCTGAACAGTGAGGAACACACTCAAACTGCTTTTTTTTTAGATACCAAAGGCCCAAAACTGGATAGTACAGCGATTTGACCCGTGTAACTGCGAAACCACACTGGGATGTCGGGCCTACACAAGACTATTTTCAACAGATATATTTTTGTGTCACAAAAGTCAGGATACACTACTGTTTTTCTTTACGGAAAAAAACTACCAAAAGCTGAACAATAGAGATTTTTTACCGCGGGATGGCAAAACCACAGTTAATGTTTACTGGGGTATACCACACTTTTTTAAATAGAGATATTTGCGGCTGAACAGTGAGCGACACACTCAAACTGCATTTTTTTAGATACCAAAGGCCCAAAACTGGATAGTACAGCGATTTCACCCGTGGAACTGCGAAACCACACTGGGATGTCGGGCCTACACAAGACTATTTTCAACAGATATATTTTTGTGTCACAACAGTCAGGAGACACTACTGTTTTTCTTTACAGAAAAAACTACCAAAAGCTGAATAATAGAGATTTTTTACCGTGGGATGGCAAAATCACAGTTATTGTTTACTGGGGTATAGCACACTTTTTTAAATAGAGATATTTGCGGCTGAACAGTGAGCGACACACTCAAACTGCTTTTTTTTTAGATAACAAAGGCCCAAAACTGGATAGTACAGCGATTTGACCTGTGGAACTGCGAAACCACACTGGGATGTCGGGCCTACACAAGACTATTTTCAACAGATATATTTTTGTGTCACAACAGTCAGGAGACACTACTATTTTTCTTTACGGAAAAAAATACCAAAAGCTGAATAATAGAGATTTTTTACCGTGGGATGGCAAAACCACAGTTATTGTTTACTGGGGTATACCACACTTTTTTAAATAGAGATATTTATGGCTGAACAGTGAGCGACACACTCAAACTGCTTTTTTTTTAGATATCAAAGGCCCAAAACTGGATAGTACAGCGATTTGACCCGTGGAACTGCGAAACCACACTGGGATGTCGGGCCTACACAAGACTATTTTCAACAGATATATTTTTGTGTCACAACAGTCAGGAAACACTACTGTTTTACTTTTCGGAAAAAACTACCAAAAGCTGAATAATAGAGATTTTTTACTCTGGGATGGCAAAACCACAGTTATTGTTTACTGGAGTATACCACACTTTTTTAAATAGAGATATTTGCGGCTGAACAGTGAGGAACACACTCAAACTGCTTTTTTTTTAGATACCAAAGTCCCAAAACTGGATAGTACAGCGATTTGACCCGTGGAACTGCAAAACCACACTGGGATGTCGGGCCTACAAAAGACTATTTTCAACAGATATATTTTTGTGTCACAACAGTCAGGAGACACTATTGTTTTTCTTTACGGAAAAAACTACCAAAAGCTGAATAATAGAGATTTTTTACCGTGGGATGGCAAAACCACAGTTATTGTTTACTGGGGTATACCACACTTTTTTAAATAGAGATATTTATGGCTGAACAGTGAGCGACACACTCAAACTGCTTTTTTTTTAGATATCAAAGGCCCAAAACTGGATAGTACAGCGATTTGACCCGTGGAACTGCGAAACCACACTGGGATGTCGGGCCTACACAAGACTATTTTCAACAGATATATTTTTGTGTCACAACAGTCAGGAAACACTACTGTTTTTCTTTTCGGAAAAAACTACCAAAAGCTGAATAATAGAGATTTTTTACTCTGGGATGGTAAAACCACAGTTATTGTTTACTGGAGTATACCACACTTTTTTAAATAGAGATATTTGCGGCTGAACAGTGAGGAACACACTCAAACTAGTTTTTTTTTAGATACCAAAGGCCCAAAACTGGATAGTACAGCGATTTGACCCGTGGAACTGCGAAACCACACTGGGATGTCGGGCCTACACAAGACTATTTTCAACAGATTTATTTTTGTGTCACAACAGTCAGGAGACACTACTGTTTTTCTTTACGGAAAAAACTACCAAAAGCTGAATAATAGAGATTTTTTACCGTGGGATGGCAAAACCACAGTTATTGTTTACTGGGGTATACCACACTTTTTTAAATAGAGATATTTGCGGCTGAACAGTGAGCGACACACTCAAACTGCTTTTTTTTTAGATACCAAAGGCCCAAAACTGGATAGTACAGTGATTTGACCCGTGGAACTGCGAAACCACACTGGGATGTCGGGCCTACACAAGACTATTTTCAACAGATATATTTTTGTGTCACAACAGTCAGGATACACTACTGTTTTTCTTTACGGAAAAAAACTACCAAAAGCTGAATAATAGAGATTTTTTACCGTGGGATGGCAAAACCACAGTTATTGTTTACTGGAGTATACCACACTTTTTTAAATAGAGATATTTGCGGCTGAATAGTGAGCGACACACTCAAACTGCTTTTTTTTTAGATATCAAAGGCCCAAAACTGGATAGTACAGCGATTTGACCCGTGGAACTGCGAAACCACACTGGGATGTCGGGCCTACACAAGACTATTTTCAACAGATATATTTTTGTGTCACAACAGTCAGGAGACACTACTATTTTTCTTTACGGAAAAAAACTACCAAAAGCTGAATAATAGAGATTTTTTTACCGTGGGATGGCAAAACCACAGTTATTGTTTACTGGGGTATACCACACTTTTTTAAATAGAGATATTTGCGGCTGAATAGTGAGCGACACACTCAAACTGCTTTTTTTTAGATATCAAAGGCCCAAAACTGGATAGTTCAGCGATTTGACCCATGGAACTGCGAAACCACACTGGGATGTCGGGCCTACACAATACTATTTTCAACAGATATATTTTTGTGTCACAACAGTCAGGAGACACTACTGTTTTTCTTTACGGAAAAAACTACCAAAAGCTGAATAATAGAGATTTTTTACCGTGGGATGGCAAAACCACAGTTATTGTTTACTGGGGTATACCACACTTTTTTAAATAGAGATATTTGCGGCTGAACAGTGAGCGACACACTCAAACTGCTTTTTTTTTAGATACCAAAGGCCCAAAGGTGGATAGTACAGCGATTTGACCCGTGGAACTGCGAAACCACACTGGGATGTCGGGTCTACACAAGACTATTTTCAACAGATATATTTTTGTGTCACAACAGTCAGGAGACACTACTGTTTTTCTTTACGGAAAAAAACTACCAAAAGCTGAATAATAGAGATTTTTTACCGTGGGATGGCAAAACCACAGTTAATGTTTACTGGGGTATACCACACTTTTTAAATAGAGATATTTGCGGCTGAACAGTGAGCGACACACTCACACTGCTTTTTTTTAGATACCAAAGGCCCAAAACTGGATAGTACAGCGATTTGACCCGTGGAACTGCGAAACCACACTGGGATGTCGGGCCTACACAAGACTATTTTCAACAGATATATTTTTGTGTCACAAAAGACAGGATACACTACTGTTTTTCTTTACGGAAAAAAACTACCAAAAGCTGAATAATAGAGATTTTTTACCGTGGGATGACAAAACCACAGTTATTGTTTACTGGGGTATACCACACTTTTTTAAATAGAGATATTTACGGCTGAACAGTGAGCGACACACTCAAACTGCTTTTTTTTTAGATATCAAAGGCCCAAAAATGGATAGTACAGCGATTTGACCTGTGGAACTGCGAAACCACACTGGGATGTCGGGCCTACACAAGACTATTTTCAACAGATATATTTTTGTGTCACAACAGTCAGGAAACACTACTGTTTTTCTTTTCGGAAAAAACTACCAAAAGCTGAATAATAGAGATTTTTTACTCTGGGATGGCAAAACCACAGTTATTGTTTACTGGAGTATACCACACTTTTTTAAATAGAGATATTTGCGGCTGAACAGTGAGGAACACACTCAAACTGCTTTTTTTTTAGATACCAAAGGCCCAAAACTGGATAGTACAGCGATTTGACCCGTGGAACTGCGAGACCACACTGGGATGTCGGGCCTACACAAGACTATTTTCAACAGATATATTTTTGTGTCACAAAAGTCAGGATACACTACTGTTTTTCTTTACGGAAAAAAACTACCAAAAGCTGAACAATAGAGATTTTTTACCGCGGGATGGCAAAACCACAGTTAATGTTTACTGGGGTATACCACACTTTTTTAAATAGAGATATTTGCGGCTGAACAGTGAGCGACACACTCAAACTGCATTTTTTTAGATACCAAAGGCCCAAAACTGGATAGTACAGCGATTTCACCCGTGGAACTGCGAAACCACACTGGGATGTCGGGCCTACACAAGACTATTTTCAACAGATATATTTTTGTGTCACAACAGTCAGGAGACACTACTGTTTTTCTTTACAGAAAAAACTACCAAAAGCTGAATAATAGAGATTTTTTACCGTGGGATGGCAAAATCACAGTTATTGTTTACTGTGGTATAGCACACTTTTTTAAATAGAGATATTTGCGGCTGAACAGTGAGCGACACACTCAAACTGCTTTTTTTTTAGATAACAAAGGCCCAAAACTGGATAGTACAGCGATTTGACCTGTGGAACTGCGAAACCACACTGGGATGTCGGGCCTACACAAGACTATTTTCAACAGATATATTTTTGTGTCACAACAGTCAGGAGACACTACTGTTTTTCTTTACGGAAAAAAATACCAAAAGCTGAATAATAGAGATTTTTTACCGTGGGATGGCAAAACCACAGTTATTGTTTACTGGGGTATACCACACTTTTTTAAATAGAGATATTTATGGCTGAACAGTGAGCGACACACTCAAACTGCTTTTTTTTTAGATATCAAAGGCCCAAAACTGGATAGTACAGCGATTTGACCCGTGGAACTGCGAAACCACACTGGGATGTCGGGCCTACACAAGACTATTTTCAACAGATATATTTTTGTGTCACAACAGTCAGGAGACACTACTGTTTTTCTTTACGGAAAAAACTACCAAAAGCTGAATAATAGAGATTTTTTACCGTGGGATGGCAAAACCACAGTTATTGTTTACTGGGGTATACCACACTTTTTTAAATAGAGATATTTGCGGCTGAACAGTGAGCGACACACTCAAACTGCTTTTTTTTTAGATACCAAAGGCCCAAAACTGGATAGTACAGTGATTTGACCCGTGGAACTGCGAAACCACACTGGGATGTCGGGCCTACACAAGACTATTTTCAACAGATATATTTTTGTGTCACAACAGTCAGGATACACTACTGTTTTTCTTTACGGAAAAAAACTACCAAAAGCTGAATAATAGAGATTTTTTACCGTGGGATGGCAAAACCACAGTTATTGTTTACTGGAGTATACCACACTTTTTTAAATAGAGATATTTGCGGCTGAATAGTGAGCGACACACTCAAACTGCTTTTTTTTTAGATATCAAAGGCCCAAAACTGGATAGTACAGCGATTTGACCCGTGGAACTGCGAAACCACACTGGGATGTCGGGCCTACACAAGACTATTTTCAACAGATATATTTTTGTGTCACAACAGTCAGGAGACACTACTATTTTTCTTTACGGAAAAAAACTACCAAAAGCTGAATAATAGAGATTTTTTTACCGTGGGATGGCAAAACCACAGTTATTGTTTACTGGGGTATACCACACTTTTTTAAATAGAGATATTTGCGGCTGAATAGTGAGCGACACACTCAAACTGCTTTTTTTTAGATATCAAAGGCCCAAAACTGGATAGTTCAGCGATTTGACCCATGGAACTGCGAAACCACACTGGGATGTCGGGCCTACACAATACTATTTTCAACAGATATATTTTTGTGTCACAACAGTCAGGAGACACTACTGTTTTTCTTTACGGAAAAAACTACCAAAAGCTGAATAATAGAGATTTTTTACCGTGGGATGGCAAAACCACAGTTATTGTTTACTGGGGTATACCACACTTTTTTAAATAGAGATATTTGCGGCTGAACAGTGAGCGACACACTCAAACTGCTTTTTTTTTAGATACCAAAGGCCCAAAGGTGGATAGTACAGCGATTTGACCCGTGGAACTGCGAAACCACACTGGGATGTCGGGTCTACACAAGACTATTTTCAACAGATATATTTTTGTGTCACAACAGTCAGGAGACACTACTGTTTTTCTTTACGGAAAAAAACTACCAAAAGCTGAATAATAGAGATTTTTTACCGTGGGATGGCAAAACCACAGTTAATGTTTACTGGGGTATACCACACTTTTTAAATAGAGATATTTGCGGCTGAACAGTGAGCGACACACTCACACTGCTTTTTTTTAGATACCAAAGGCCCAAAACTGGATAGTACAGCGATTTGACCCGTGGAACTGCGAAACCACACTGGGATGTCGGGCCTACACAAGACTATTTTCAACAGATATATTTTTGTGTCACAAAAGACAGGATACACTACTGTTTTTCTTTACGGAAAAAAACTACCAAAAGCTGAATAATAGAGATTTTTTACCGTGGGATGACAAAACCACAGTTATTGTTTACTGGGGTATACCACACTTTTTTAAATAGAGATATTTACGGCTGAACAGTGAGCGACACACTCAAACTGCTTTTTTTTTAGATATCAAAGGCCCAAAAATGGATAGTACAGCGATTTGACCTGTGGAACTGCGAAACCACACTGGGATGTCGGGCCTACACAAGACTATTTTCAACAGATATATTTTTGTGTCACAACAGTCAGGAAACACTACTGTTTTTCTTTTCGGAAAAAACTACCAAAAGCTGAATAATAGAGATTTTTTACTCTGGGATGGCAAAACCACAGTTATTGTTTACTGGAGTATACCACACTTTTTTAAATAGAGATATTTGCGGCTGAACAGTGAGGAACACACTCAAACTGCTTTTTTTTTAGATACCAAAGGCCCAAAACTGGATAGTACAGCGATTTGACCCGTGGAACTGCGAAACCACACTGGGATGTCGGGCCTACACAAGACTATTTTCAACAGATATATTTTTGTGTCACAAAAGTCAGGATACACTACTGTTTTTCTTTACGGAAAAAAACTACCAAAAGCTGAACAATAGAGATTTTTTACCGCGGGATGGCAAAACCACAGTTAATGTTTACTGGGGTATACCACACTTTTTTAAATAGAGATATTTGCGGCTGAACAGTGAGCGACACACTCAAACTGCATTTTTTTAGATACCAAAGGCCCAAAACTGGATAGTACAGCGATTTCACCCGTGGAACTGCGAAACCACACTGGGATGTCGGGCCTACACAAGACTATTTTCAACAGATATATTTTTGTGTCACAACAGTCAGGAGACACTACTGTTTTTCTTTACAGAAAAAACTACCAAAAGCTGAATAATAGAGATTTTTTACCGTGGGATGGCAAAATCACAGTTATTGTTTACTGTGGTATAGCACACTTTTTTAAATAGAGATATTTGCGGCTGAACAGTGAGCGACACACTCAAACTGCTTTTTTTTTAGATAACAAAGGCCCAAAACTGGATAGTACAGCGATTTGACCTGTGGAACTGCGAAACCACACTGGGATGTCGGGCCTACACAAGACTATTTTCAACAGATATATTTTTGTGTCACAACAGTCAGGAGACACTACTGTTTTTCTTTACGGAAAAAAATACCAAAAGCTGAATAATAGAGATTTTTTACCGTGGGATGGCAAAACCACAGTTATTGTTTACTGGGGTATACCACACTTTTTTAAATAGAGATATTTATGGCTGAACAGTGAGCGACACACTCAAACTGCTTTTTTTTTAGATATCAAAGGCCCAAAACTGGATAGTACAGCGATTTGACCCGTGGAACTGCGAAACCACACTGGGATGTCGGGCCTACACAAGACTATTTTCAACAGATATATTTTTGTGTCACAACAGTCAGGAGACACTACTGTTTTTCTTTACAGAAAAAACTACCAAAAGCTGAATAATAGAGATTTTTTACCGTGGGATGGCAAAATCACAGTTATTGTTTACTGGGGTATAGCACACTTTTTTAAATAGAGATATTTGCGGCTGAACAGTGAGCGACACACTCAAACTGCTTTTTTTTTAGATAACAAAGGCCCAAAACTGGATAGTACAGCGATTTGACCTGTGGAACTGCGAAACCACACTGGGATGTCGGGCCTACACAAGACTATTTTCAACAGATATATTTTTGTGTCACAACAGTCAGGAGACACTACTGTTTTTCTTTACGGAAAAAAATACCAAAAGCTGAATAATAGAGATTTTTTACCGTGGGATGGCAAAACCACAGTTATTGTTTACTGGAGTATACCACACTTTTTTAAATAGAGATATTTGCGGCTGAACAGTGAGGAACACACTCAAACTGCTTTTTTTTTAGATACCAAAGTCCCAAAACTGGATAGTACAGCGATTTTACCCGTGGAACTGCAAAACCACACTGGGATGTCGGGCCTACAAAAGACTATTTTCAACAGATATATTTTTGTGTCACAACAGTCAGGAGACACTACTGTTTTTCTTTACGGAAAAAACTACCAAAAGCTGAATAATAGAGATTTTTTACCGTGGGATGGCAAAACCACAGTTATTGTTTACTGGGGTATACCACACTTTTTTAAATAGAGATATTTATGGCTGAACAGTGAGCGACACACTCAAACTGCTTTTTTTTTAGATATCAAAGGCCCAAAACTGGATAGTACAGCGATTTGACCCGTGGAACTGCGAAACCACACTGGGATGTCGGGCCTACACAAGACTATTTTCAACAGATATATTTTTGTGTCACAACAGTCAGGAAACACTACTGTTTTTCTTTTCGGAAAAAACTACCAAAAGCTGAATAATAGAGATTTTTTACTCTGGGATGGTAAAACCACAGTTATTGTTTACTGGAGTATACCACACTTTTTTAAATAGAGATATTTGCGGCTGAACAGTGAGGAACACACTCAAACTAGTTTTTTTTTAGATACCAAAGGCCCAAAACTGGATAGTACAGCGATTTGACCCGTGGAACTGCGAAACCACACTGGGATGTCGGGCCTACACAAGACTATTTTCAACAGATTTATTTTTGTGTCACAACAGTCAGGAGACACTACTGTTTTTCTTTACGGAAAAAACTACCAAAAGCTGAATAATAGAGATTTTTTACCGTGGGATGGCAAAACCACAGTTATTGTTTACTGGGGTATACCACACTTTTTTAAATAGAGATATTTGCGGCTGAACAGTGAGCGACACACTCAAACTGCTTTTTTTTTAGATACCAAAGGCCCAAAACTGGATAGTACAGTGATTTGACCCGTGGAACTGCGAAACCACACTGGGATGTCGGGCCTACACAAGACTATTTTCAACAGATATATTTTTGTGTCACAACAGTCAGGATACACTACTGTTTTTCTTTACGGAAAAAAACTACCAAAAGCTGAATAATAGAGATTTTTTTACCGTGGGATGGCAAAACCACAGTTATTGTTTACTGGGGTATACCACACTTTTTTAAATAGAGATATTTGCGGCTGAATAGTGAGCGACACACTCAAACTGGTTTTTTTTAGATATCAAAGGCCCAAAACTGGATAGTTCAGCGATTTGACCCATGGAACTGCGAAACCACACTGGGATGTCGGGCCTACACAAGACTATTTTCAACAGATATATTTTTGTGTCACAACAGTCAGGAGACACTACTGTTTTTCTTTACGGAAAAAACTACCAAAAGCTGAATAATAGAGATTTTTTACCGTGGGATGGCAAAACCACAGTTATTGTTTACTGGGGTATACCACACTTTTTTAAATAGAGATATTTGCGGCTGAACAGTGAGCGACACACTCAAACTGCTTTTTTTTTAGATACCAAAGGCCCAAAGGTGGATAGTACAGCGATTTGACCCGTGGAACTGCGAAACCACACTGGGATGTCGGGCCTACACAAGACTATTTTCAACAGATATATTTTTGTGTCACAACAGTCAGGAGACACTACTGTTTTTCTTTACGGAAAAAAACTACCAAAAGCTGAATAATAGAGATTTTTTACCGTGGGATGGCAAAACCACAGTTAATGTTTACTGGGGTATACCACACTTTTTAAATAGAGATATTTGCGGCTGAACAGTGAGCGACACACTCACACTGCTTTTTTTTAGATACCAAAGGCCCAAAACTGGATAGTACAGCGATTTGACCCGTGGAACTGCGAAACCACACTGGGATGTCGGGCCAACACAAGACTATTTTCAACAGATATATTTTTGTGTCACAACAGTCAGGAAACACTACTGTTTTTCTTTTCGGAAAAAACTAACAAAAGCTGAATAATAGAGATTTTTTACTCTGGGATGGCAATACCACAGTTATTGTTTACTGGAGTATACCACACTTTTTTAAATAGAGATATTTGCGGCTGAACAGTGAGTAACACACTCAAACTGCTTTTTTTTTAGATATCAAAGGCCCAAAACTGGATAGTACATCGATTTGACCCGTGGAACTGCGAAACCACACTGGGATGTCGGGCCTACACAAGACTATTTTCAACAGATATATTTTTGTGTCACAACAGTCGGGATACACTACTGTTTTTCTTTACGGAAAAAAACTACCAAAAACTGAACAATAGAGATTTTTTACCGCGGGATGGCAAAACCAAAGTTAATGTTTACTGGGGTATACCACACTTTTTTAAATAGAGATATTTGCGGCTGAACAGTGAGCGACACACTCAAACTGCATTTTTTTAGATACCAAAGGCCCAAAACTGGATAGTACAGCGATTTCACCCGTGGAACTGCGAAACCACACTGGGATGTCGGGCCTACACAAGACTATTTTCAACAGATATATTTTTGTGTCACAACAGTCAGGAGACACTACTGTTTTTCTTTACAGAAAAAACTACCAAAAGCTGAATAATAGAGATTTTTTACCGTGGGATGGCAAAACCACAGTTATTGTTTACTGGGGTATAGCACACTTTTATAAATAGAGATATTTGCGGCTGAACAGTGAGCGACACACTCAAACTGCTTTTTTTTTAGATAACAAAGGCCCAAAACTGGATAGTACAGCGATTTAACCCGTGGAACTGCGAAACCACACTGGGATGTCGGGCCTACACAAGACTATTTTCAACAGATATATTTTTGTGTCACAACAGTCAGGAGACACTACTGTTTTTCTTTACGGAAAAAACTACCAAAAGCTGAATAATAGAGATTTTTTACCGTGGGATGGCAAAACCACAGTTATTGTTTACTGGGGTATACCACACTTTTTTAAATAGAGATATTTATGGCTGAACAGTGAGCGACACATTCAAACTGCTTTTTTTTTAGATATCAAAGGCCCAAAACTGGATAGTACAGCGATTTGACCCGTGGAACTGCGAAACCACACTGGGATGTCGGGCCTGCACAAGACTATTTTCAACAGATATATTTTTGTGTCACAACAGTCAGGAAACACTACTGTTTTTCTTTTCGGAAAAAACTACCAAAAGCTGAATAATAGAGATTTTTTACTCTGGGATGGCAAAACCACAGTTATTGTTTACTGGAGTATACCACACTTTTTTAAATAGAGATATTTGCGGCTGAACAGTGAGGAACACACTCAAACTGCTTTTTTTTTTAGATACCAAAGGCCCAAAACTGGATAGTGCAGCGATTTGACCCGTGGAACTTCGAAACCACACTGGGATGTCGGGCCTACACAAGACTATTTTCCACAGATATATTTTTGTGTCACAACAGTCAGGATACACTACTGTTTTTCTTTACGGAAAAAAACTACCAAAAGCTGAATAATAGAGATTTTTTACCGTGGGATGGCAAAACCACAGTTATTGTTTACTGGAGTATACCACACTTTTTTAAATAGAGATATTTGCGGCTGAATAGTGAGCGACACACTCAAACTGCTTTTTTTTTAGATATCAAAGGCCGAAAACTGGATAGTACAGCGATTTGACCCGTGGAACTGCGAAACCACACTGGGATGTCGGGCCTACACAAGACTATTTTCAACAGATATATTTTTGTGTCACAACCGTCATGAGACACTACTGTTTTTCTTTACGGAAAAAAACTACCAAAAGCTGAATAATAGAGATTTTTTACCGTGGGATGGCAAAACCACAGTTATTGTTTACTGGGGTATACCACACTTTTTTAAATAGAGATATTTACGGCTGAACAGTGAGCGACACACTCAAACTGCTTTTTTTTTAGATATCAAAGGCCCAAAAATGGATAGTACAGCGATTTGACCTGTGGAACTGCGAAACCACACTGGGATGTCGGGCCTACACAAGACTATTTTCAACAGATATATTTTTGTGTCACAACAGTCAGGAAACACTACTGTTTTACTTTTCGGAAAAAACTACCAAAAGCTGAATAATAGAGATTTTTTACTCTGGGATGGCAAAACCACAGTTATTGTTTACTGGAGTATACCACACTTTTTTAAATAGAGATATTTGCAGCTGAACAGTGAGGAACACACTCAAACTGCTTTTTTTTTAGATACCAAAGTCCCAAAACTGGATAGTACAGCGATTTGACCCGTGGAACTGCAAAACCACACTGGGATGTCGGGCCTACAAAAGACTATTTTCAACAGATATATTTTTGTGTCACAACAGTCAGGAGACACTACTGTTTTTCTTTACGGAAAAAACTACCAAAAGCTGAATAATAGAGATTTTTTACCGTGGGATGGCAAAACCACAGTTATTGTTTACTGGGGTATACCACACTTTTTTAAATAGAGATATTTATGGCTGAACAGTGAGCGACACACTCAAACTGCTTTTTTTTTAGATATCAAAGGCCCAAAACTGGATAGTACAGCGATTTCACCCGTGGAACTGCGAAACCACACTGGGATGTCGGGCCTACACAAGACTATTTTCAACAGATATATTTTTGTGTCACAACAGTCAGGAAACACTACTGTTTTTCTTTTCGGAAAAAACTACCAAAAGCTGAATAATAGAGATTTTTTACTCTGGGATGGTAAAACCACAGTTATTGTTTACTGGAGTATACCACACTTTTTTAAATAGAGATATTTGCGGCTGAACAGTGAGGAACACACTCAAACTAGTTTTTTTTTTGATACCAAAGGCCCAAAACTGGATAGTACAGCGATTTGACCCGTGGAACTGCGAAACCACACTGGGATGTCGGGCCTACACAAGACTATTTTCAACAGATTTATTTTTGTGTCACAACAGTCAGGAGACACTACTGTTTTTCTTTACGGAAAAAACTACCAAAAGCTGAATAATAGAGATTTTTTACCGTGGGATGGCAAAACCACAGTTATTGTTTACTGGGGTATACCACACTTTTTTAAATAGAGATATTTGCGGCTGAACAGTGAGCGACACACTCAAACTGCTTTTTTTTTAGATATCAAAGGCCCAAAACTGGATAGTACAGTGATTTGACCCGTGGAACTGCGAAACCACACTGGGATGTCGGGCCTACACAAGACTATTTTCAACAGATATATTTTTGTGTCACAACAGTCAGGATACACTACTGTTTTTCTTTACGGAAAAAAACTACCAAAAGCTGAATAATAGAGATTTTTTACCGTGGGATGGCAAAACCACAGTTATTGTTTACTGGAGTATACCACACTTTTTTAAATAGAGATATTTGCGGCTGAATAGTGAGCGACACACTCAAACTGCTTTTTTTTTAGATATCAAAGGCCCAAAACTGGATAGTACAGCGATTTGACCCGTGGAACTGCGAAACCACACTGGGATGTCGGGCCTACACAAGACTATTTTCAACAGATATATTTTTGTGTCACAACAGTCATGAGACACTACTGTTTTTCTTTACGGAAAAAAACTACCAAAAGCTGAATAATAGAGATTTTTTACCATGGGATGGCAAAACCACAGTTATTGTTTACTGGGGTATACCACACTTTTTTAAATAGAGATATTTACGGCTGAACAGTGAGCGACACACTCAAACTGCTTTTTTTTTAGATATCAAAGGCCCAAAAATGGATAGTACAGCGATTTGACCTGTGGAACTGCGAAACCACACTGGGATGTCGGGCCTACACAAGACTATTTTCAACAGATATATTTTTGTGTCACAACAGTCAGGAAACACTACTGTTTTACTTTTCGGAAAAAACTACCAAAAGCTGAATAATAGAGATTTTTTACTCTGGGATGGCAAAACCACAGTTATTGTTTACTGGAGTATACCACACTTTTTTAAATAGAGATATTTGCAGCTGAACAGTGAGGAACACACTCAAACTGCTTTTTTTTTAGATACCAAAGTCCCAAAACTGGATAGTACAGCGATTTGACCCGTGGAACTGCAAAACCACACTGGGATGTCGGGCCTACAAAAGACTATTTTCAACAGATATATTTTTGTGTCACAACAGTCAGGAGACACTACTGTTTTTCTTTACGGAAAAAACTACCAAAAGCTGAATAATAGAGATTTTTTACCGTGGGATGGCAAAACCACAGTTATTGTTTACTGGGGTATACCACACTTTTTTAAATAGAGATATTTATGGCTGAACAGTGAGCGACACACTCAAACTGCTTTTTTTTTAGATATCAAAGGCCCAAAACTGGATAGTACAGCGATTTGACCCGTGGAACTGCGAAACCACACTGGGATGTCGGGCCTACACAAGACTATTTTCAACAGATATATTTTTGTGTCACAACAGTCAGGAAACACTACTGTTTTTCTTTTCGGAAAAAACTACCAAAAGCTGAATAATAGAGATTTTTTACTCTGGGATGGTAAAACCACAGTTATTGTTTACTGGAGTATACCACACTTTTTTAAATAGAGATATTTGCGGCTGAACAGTGAGGAACACACTCAAACTAGTTTTTTTTTAGATACCAAAGGCCCAAAACTGGATAGTACAGCGATTTGACCCGTGGAACTGCGAAACCACACTGGGATGTCGGGCCTACACAAGACTATTTTCAACAGATTTATTTTTGTGTCACAACAGTCAGGAGACACTACTGTTTTTCTTTACGGAAAAAACTACCAAAAGCTGAATAATAGAGATTTTTTACCGTGGGATGGCAAAACCACAGTTATTGTTTACTGGGGTATACCACACTTTTTTAAATAGAGATATTTGCGGCTGAACAGTGAGCGACACACTCAAACTGCTTTTTTTTTAGATATCAAAGGCCCAAAACTGGATAGTACAGTGATTTGACCCGTGGAACTGCGAAACCACACTGGGATGTCGGGCCTACACAAGACTATTTTCAACAGATATATTTTTGTGTCACAACAGTCAGGATACACTACTGTTTTTCTTTACGGAAAAAAACTACCAAAAGCTGAATAATAGAGATTTTTTACCGTGGGATGGCAAAACCACAGTTATTGTTTACTGGAGTATACCACACTTTTTTAAATAGAGATATTTGCGGCTGAATAGTGAGCGACACACTCAAACTGCTTTTTTTTTAGATATCAAAGGCCCAAAACTGGATAGTACAGCGATTTGACCCGTGGAACTGCGAAACCACACTGGGATGTCGGGCCTACACAAGACTATTTTCAACAGATATATTTTTGTGTCACAACAGTCATGAGACACTACTGTTTTTCTTTACGGAAAAAAACTACCAAAAGCTGAATAATAGAGATTTTTTACCATGGGATGGCAAAACCACAGTTATTGTTTACTGGGGTATACCACACTTTTTAAAATAGAGATATTTGCGGCTGAATAGTGAGCGACACACTCAAACTGCTTTTTTTTAGATATCAAAGGCCCAAAACTGGATAGTACAGCGATTTGACCTGTGGAACTGCGAAACCACACTGGGATGTCGGGCCTACACAAGACTATTTTCAACAGATATATTTTTGTGTCACAACAGTCAGGAGACACTACTGTTTTTCTTTACGGAAAAAACTACCAAAAGCTGAATAATAGAGATTTTTTACCGTGGGATGGCAAAACCACAGTTATTGTTTACTGGGGTATACCACACTTTTTTAAATAGAAATATTTGCGGCTGAACAGTGAGCGACACACTCAAACTGCTTTTTTTTTAGATACCAAAGGCCCAAAGGTGGATAGTACAGCGATTTGACCCGTGGAACTGCGAAACCACACTGGGATGTCGGGCCTACAAAAGACTATTTTCAACAGATATATTTTTGTGTCACAACAGTCAGGAGACACTACTGTTTTTCTTTATGGAAAAAAACTACCAAAAGCTGAATAATAGAGATTTTTTACCGTGGGATGGCAAAACCACAGTTAATGATTACTGGGGTATACCACACTTTTTAAATAGAGATATTTGCGGCTGAACAGTGAGCGACACACTCAAACTGCTTTTTTTTAGATACCAAAGGCCCAAAACTGGATAGTACAGCGATTTGACCCGTGGAACTGCGAAACCACACAGGGATGTCGGGCCTACACAAGACTATTTTCAACAGATATATTTTTGTGTCACAACAGTCAGGAGACACTACTGTTTTTCTTTACGGAAAAAACTACCAAAAGCTGAACAATAGAGATTTTTTACCGCGGGATGGCAAAATCACAGTTAATGTTTACTGGGGTATACCACACTTTTTTAAATAGAGATATTTGCGGCTGAACAGTGAGCGACACACTCAAACTGCTTTTTTTTAGATACCAAAGGCCCAAAACTGGATAGTACAGTGATTTCACCCGTCGAACTGCGAAACCACACTGGGATGTCGGGCCTACACAAGACTATTTTCAACAGAAATATTTTTGTGTCACAACAGTCAGGAGACACTACTGTTTTTCTTTACAGAAAAAACTACCAAAAGCTGAATAATAGAGATTTTTTACCGCGGGATGGCAAAACCACAGTTATTGTTTACTGGGGTATAGCACACTTTTTTAAATAGAGATATTTGCGGCTGAACAGTGAGCGACACACTCAAACTGCTTTTTTTTTAGATACCAAAGGCCCAAAACTGGATAGTACAGCGATTTGACCCGTGGAACTGCGAAACCACACTGGGATGTCGGGCCTACACAAGACTATTTTCAACAGATATATTTTTGTGTCACAACAGTCAGGAGACACTACTGTTTTTCTTTTCGGAAAAAACTACCAAAAGCTGAATAATAGAGATTTTTTACCGTGGGATGGCAAAACCACAGTTATTGTTTACTGGGGTATACCACACTTTTTTAAATAGAGATATTTGCGGCTGAACAGTGAGAGACACACTCAAACTGCTTTTTTTTTAGATACCAAAGGCCCAAAACTGGATAGTACAGTGATTTGACCCGTGGAACTGCGAAACCACACTGGGATGTCGGGCCTACACAAGACTATTTTCAACAGATATATTTTTGTGTCACAACAGTCAGGATACACTACTGTTTTTCTTTACGGAAAAAAACTACCAAAAGCTGAATAATAGAGATTTTTTACCGTGGGATGGCAAAACCACAGTTATTGTTTACTGGAGTATACCACACTTTTTTAAATAGAGATATTTGCGGCTGAATAGTGAGCGACACACTCAAACTGCTTTTTTTTTTAAGATATCAAAGGCCCAAAACTGGATAGTACAGCGATTTGACCCGTGGAACTGCGAAAACACACTGGGATGTCGGGCCTACACAAGACTATTTTCAACAGATATATTTTTGTGTCTCAACAGCCAGGAGACACTACTGTTTTTCTTTACGGAAAAAAACTACCAAAAGCTGAATAATAGAGATTTTTTACCGTGGGATGGCAAAACCACAGTTATTGTTTACTGGGGTATACCACACTTTTTTAAATAGAGATATTTGCGGCTGAATAGTGAGCGACACACTCAAACTGCTTTTTTTTAGATATCAAAGGCCCAAAACTGGATAGTACAGCGATTTGACCCGTGGAACTGCAAAACCACACTGGGATGTCGGGCCTACACAAGACTATTTTCAACAGATATATTTTTGTGTCACAACAGTCAGGAGACACTACTGTTTTTCTTTACGGAAAAAACTACAAAAAGCTGAATAATAGAGATTTTTTACTGTGGGATGGCAAAACCACAGTTATTGTTTACTGGGGTATACCACACTTTTTTAAATAGAGATATTTGCGGCTGAACAGTGAGCGACACACTCAAACTGCTTTTTTTTTAAAAACCAAAGGCCCAAAACTGGATAGTACAGCGATTTGACCCGTGGAACTGCGAAACCACATTGGGATGTCGGGCCTACACAAGACTATTTTCAACAGATATATTTTTGTGTCACAACAGTCAGGAGACACTACTGTTTTTCTTTACGGAAAAAAACTACCAAAAGCTGAATAATAGAGATTTTTTACCGTGGGATGGCAAAACCACAGTTATTGTTTACTGGGATATAGCACACTTTTTTAAATAGAGATATTTGCGGCTGAACAGTGAGCGACACACTCAAACTGCTTTTTATTTTAGATAACAAAGGCCCAAAACTTGATAGTACAGCGATTTGACCCGTGGAACTGCAAAACCACACTGGGATGTCGGGCCTACACAAGACTATTTTCAACAGATATATTTTTGTGTCACAACAGTCAGGAGACACTACTGTTTTTCTTTACGGAAAAAACTACCAAAAGCTGAATAATAGAGATTTTTTACTCTGGGATGGCATAACCACAGTTATTGTTTACTGGAGTATACCACACTTTTTTAAATAGAGATATTTGCGGCTGAACAGTGAGGAACACACTCAAACTGCTTTTTTTTTAGATACCAAAGGCCCAAAACTGGATAGTACAGCGATTTGACCCGTTGAACTGCGAAACCACACTGGGATATCGGGCCTACACAAGACTATTTTCAACAGATATATTTTTGTGTCACAACAGTCAGGAAACACTACTGTTTTTCTTTACGGAAAAAACTACCAAAAGCTGAATAATAGAGATTTTTTACCATGGGATGGCAAAACCACAGTTATTGTTTACTGGGGTATACCACACTTTTTTAAATAGAGATATTTGCGGCTGAACAGTGAGCGACACACTCAAACTGCTTTTTTTTTAGATACCAAAGGCCCAAAACTGGATAGTACAGTGATTTGACCCGTGGAACTGCGAAACCACACTGGGATGTCGGGCCTACACAAGACTATTTTCAACAGATATATTTTTGTGTCACAACAGTCAGGAGACACTACTGTTTTTCTTTACGGAAAAAAACTACCAAAAGCTGAATAATAGAGATTTTTTACCGTGGGATGGCAAAACCACAGTTATTGTTTACTGGGATATAGCACACTTTTTAAATAGAGATATTTGCGGCTGAACAGTGAGCGACACACTCAAACTGCTTTTTTTTTTAGATAACAAAGGCCCAAAACTGGATAGTACAGCGATTTGACCCGTGGAACTGCGAAACCACACTGGGATGTCGGGCCTACACAAGACTATTTTCAACAGATATATTTTTGTGTCACAACAGTCAGGAGACACTACTGTTTATCTTTACGGAAAAAACTACCAAAAGCTGAATAATAGAGATTTTTTACTCTGGGATGGCATAACCACAGTTATTGTTTACTGGAGTATACCACACTTTTTTAAATAGAGATATTTGCGGCTGAACATTGAGGAACACACTCAAACTGCTTTTTTTTAAGATACCAAAGGCCCAAAACTGGATAGTACAGCGATTTGACCCGTTGAACTGCGAAACCACACTGGGATATCGGGCCTACACAAGACTATTTTCAACAGATATATTTTTGTGTCACAACAGTCAGGAGACACTACTGTTTTTCTTTACGGAAAAAACTACCAAAAGCTGAATAATAGAGATTTTTTACCATGGGATGGAAAAAACCACAGTTATTGTTTACTGGGGTATACCACACTTTTTTAAATAGAGATATTTGCGGCTGAACAGTGAGCGACACACTCAAACTGCTTTTTTTTTAGATACCAAAGGCCCAAAACTGGATAGTACAGTGATTTGACCCGTGGAACTGCGAAACCACACTGGGATGTCGGGCCTACACAAGACTATTTTCAACAGATATATTTTTGTGTCACAACAGTCAGGAGACACTACTGTTTTTCTTTACGGAAAAAAACTACCAAAAGCTGAATAATAGAGATTTTTTACCGTGGGATGGCAAAACCACAGTTATTGTTTACTGGGGTATACCACACTTTTTTAAATAGAGATATTTACGGCTGAACAGTGAGCGACACACTCAAACTGCTTTTTTTTTAGATATCATAGTCCCAAAACTGAATAGTACAGCGATTTGACCCGTGGAACTGCGAAACCACACTGGGATGTCGGGCCTACACAAGACTATTTTCAACAGATATATTTTTGTGTCACAACAGTCAGGAAACACTACTGTTTTTCTTTTCGGAAAAAACTACCAAAAGCTGAATAATAGAGATTTTTTACTCTGGGATGGCAAAACCACAGTTATTGTTTACTGGAGTATACCACACTTTTTTAAATAGAGATATTTGCGGCTGAACAGTGAGGAACACACTCAAACTGCTTTTTTTTTTAGATACCAAAGGCCCAAAACTGGATAGTACAGCGATTTGACCCGTGGAACTGCGAAACCACACTGGGATGTCGGGCCTACACAAGACTATTTTCAACAGATATATTTTTGTGTCATAACAGTCAGGAGACACTACTGTTTTTCTTTACAGAAAAAAACTACCAAAAGCTGAATAATAGAGATTTTTTACCGTGGGATGGCAAAACCACAGTTATTGTTTACTGGGATATAGCACACTTTTTAAAATAGAGATATTTGCGGCTGAACAGTGAGCGACACACTCAAACTGCTTTTTTTTTTAGATAACAAAGGCCCAAAACTGGATAGTACAGCGATTTGACCCGTGGAACTGCGAAACCACACTGGGATGTCGGGCCTACACAAGACTATTTTCAACAGATATATTTTTGTGTCACAACAGTCAGGAGACACTACTGTTTTTCTTTACGGAAGAAACTACCAAAAGCTGAATAATAGAGATTTTTTACTCTGGGATGGCATAACCACAGTTATTGTTTACTGGAGTATACCACACTTTTTTAAATAGAGATATTTGCGGCTGAACAGTGAGGAACACACTCAACCTGCTTTTTTTTTAGATACCAAAGGCCCAAAACTGGATAGTACAGCGATTTGACCTGTTGAACTGCGAAACCACACTGGGATATCGGGCCTACACAAGACTATTTTCAACAGATATATTTCTGTGTCACAACAGTCAGGAGACACTACTGTTTTTCTTTACGGAAAAAACTACCAAAAGCTGAATAATAGAGATTTTTTACCATGGGATGGCAAAACCACAGTTATTGTTTACTGGGGTATACCACACTTTTTTAAATAGAGATATTTGCGGCTGAACAGTGAGCGACACACTCAAACTGCTTTTTTTAAAGATACCAAAGGCCCAAAACTGGATAGTACAGTGATTTGACCCGTGGAACTGCGAAACCACACTGGGATGTCGGGCCTACACAAGACTATTTTCAACAGATATATTTTTGTGTCATAACAGTCAGGAGACACTACTGTTTTTCTTTACAGAAAAAACTACCAAAAGCTGAATAATAGAGATTTTTTACCGTGGGATGGCAAAACCACAGTTATTGTTTACTGGGATATAGCACACTTTTTTAAATAGAGATATTTGCGGCTGAACAGTGAGCGACACACTCAAACTGCTTTTATTTTAGATATCAAAGGCCCAAAACTGGATAGTACAGCGATTTGACCCGTGGAACTGCGAAACCACACTGGGATGTCGGGCCTACACAAGACTATTTTCAACAGATATATTTTTGTGTCACAACAGTCAGGAGACACTACTGTTTTTCTTTACGGAAAAAAACTACCAAAAGCTGAATAATAGAGATTTTTTACCGTGGGATGGCAAAACCACAGTTATTGTTTACTGGGGTATACCACACTTTTTTAAATAGAGATATTTACGGCTGAACAGTGAGCGACACACTCAAACTCCTTTTTTTTTTAGATATCAAAGGCCCAAAACTGGATAGTACAGCGATTTGACCCGTGGAACTGCGAAACCACACTGGGATGTCGGGCCTACACAAGACTATTTTCAACAGATAGATTTTTGTGTCACAACAGTCAGGAAACACTACTGTTTTTCTTTTCAGAAAAAACTACCAAAAGCTGAATAATAGAGATTTTTTACTCTGGGATGGCAAAACCACAGTTATTGTTTACTGGAGTATACCAAACTTTTTTAAATAGAGATATTTGCGGCTGAACAGTGAGGAACACACTCAAACTCCTTTTTTTTAGATACCAAAGGCCCAAAACTGGATAGTACAGCGATTTGACCCGTGGAACTGCGAAACCACACTGGGATGTCGGGCCTACACAAGACTATTTTCAACAGATATATTTTTGTGTCACAACAGTCAGGAGACACTACTGGTTTTCTTTACGGAAAAAACTACCAAAAGCTGAATAATAGAGATTTTTTACCTTGGGATGGCAAAACCACAGTTATTGTTTACTGGGGTATACCACACTTTTTTAAATAGAGATATTTGCGGCTGAACAGTGAGCGACACACTCAAACTGCTTATTTTTTAGATAACAAAGGCCCAAAACTGGATAGTACAGCGATTTGACCTGTGGAACTGAGAAACCACACTGGGATGTCGGGCCTACACAAGACTATTTTCAACAGATATATTTTTGTGTCACAACAGTCAGGAGACACTACTGTTTTTCTTTACGGAAAAAACTACCAAAAGCTGAATAATAGAGATTTTTTACCGTGGGATGGCAAAACCACAGTTATTGTTTACTGGGGTATACCAAACTTTTTTAAATAGAGATATTTACGGCTGAACAGTGAGCGACACACTCAAACTGCTTTTTTTTTAGCTATCAAAGGCCCAAAACTGGATAGTACAGCGATTTGACCCGTGGAACTGCGAAACCACACTGGGATGTCGGGCCTACACAAGACTATTTTCAACAGATAGATTTTTTTGTCACAACAGTCAGGAAACACTACTGTTTTTCTTTTCGGAAAAAACTACCAAAAGCTGAATAATAGAGATTTTTTACTCTGGGATGGCAAAACCACAGTTATTGTTTACTGGAGTATACCACACTTTTTTAAATAGAGATATTTGCGGCTGAACAGTGAGGAACACACTCAAACTGCTTTTTTTTTTTAGAAACCAAAGGCCCAAAACTGGATAGTTCAGCGATTTGACCCGTGGAACTGCGAAACCACACTGGGATGTCGGGCCTACACAAGACTATATTCAACAGATATATTTTTGTGTCACAACAGTCAGGAGACACTACTGTTTTTCTTTACGGAAAAAACTACCAAAAGCTGATTGATAGAGATTTTTTACCGTGGGATGGCAAAACCACAGTTATTGTTTACTGGGGTATACCACACTTTTTTAAATAGAGATATTTGCGGCTGAACAATGAGCGACACACTCAAACTGCTTTTTTTTTAGATAACAAAGGCCCAAAACTGGATAGTGCAGCGATTTGACCCGTGGAACTGCGAAACCACACTGGGATGTCGGGCCTACACAAGACTATTTTCAACAGATAGATTTTTGTGTCACAACAGTCAGGAAACACTACTGTTTTTCTTTTCGGAAAAAACTACCAAAAGCTGAATAATAGAGATTTTTTACTCTGGGATGGCAAAACCACAGTTATTGTTTACTGGAGTATACCACACTTTTTAAATAGAGATATTGCGGCTGAACAGTGAGGAACACACTCAAACTGCTTTTTTTTTAGATACCAAAGGCCCAAAACTGGATAGTACAGCGATTTGACCCGTGGAACTGCGAAACCACACTGGGATGTCGGGCCTACACAAGACTATTTTCAACAGATATATTTTTGTGTCACAACAGTCAGGAGACACTACTGTTTTTCTTTACGGAAAAAAACTACCAAAAGCTGAATAATAGAGATTTTTTACCGTGGGATGGCAAAACCACAGTTATTGTTTACTGGGGTATACCACACTTTTTTAAATAGAGATATTTGCGGCTGAATAGTGAGCGACACACTCAAACTGCTTTTATTTTAAATATCAAAGGCCCAAAACTGGATAGTACAGCGATTTGACCCGTGGAACTGCGAAACCACACTGGGATGTCGGGCCTACACAAGACTATTTTCAACAGATATATTTTTGTGTCACAACAGTCAGGAGACACTACTGTTTTTCTTTACGGAAAAAAACTACCAAAAGCTGAATAATAGAGATTTTTTACCGTGGGATGGCAAAACCACAGTTATTGTTTACTGGAGTATACCACACTTTTTTAAATAGAGATATTTGCGGCTGAACAGTGAGCGACACACTCAAACTGCTTATTTTTTAGATAACAAAGGCCCAAAACTGGATAGTACAGCGATTTGACCCGTGGAACTGAGAAACCACACTGGGATGTCGGGCCTACACAAGACTATTTTCAACAGATATATTTTTGTGTCACAACAGTCAGGAGACACTACTGTTTTTCTTTACGGAAAAAACTACCAAAAGCTGAATAATAGAGATTTTTTACCGTGGGATGGCAAAACCACAGTTATTGTTTACTGGGGTATACCAAACTTTTTTAAATAGAGATATTTACGGCTGAACAGTGAGCGACACACTCAAACTGCTTTTTTTTTAGCTATCAAAGGCCCAAAACTGGATAGTACAGCGATTTGACCCGTGGAACTGCGAAACCACACTGGGATGTCGGGCCTACACAAGACTATTTTCAACAGATAGATTTTTTTGTCACAACAGTCAGGAAACACTACTGTTTTTCTTTTCGGAAAAAACTACCAAAAGCTGAATAATAGAGATTTTTTACTCTGGGATGGCAAAACCACAGTTATTGTTTACTGGAGTATACCACACTTTTTTAAATAGAGATATTTGCGGCTGAACAGTGAGGAACACACTCAAACTGCTTTTTTTTTTAGAAACCAAAGGCCCAAAACTGGATAGTTCAGCGATTTGACCCGTGGAACTGCGAAACCACACTGGGATGTCGGGCCTACACAAGACTATATTCAACAGATATATTTTTGTGTCACAACAGTCAGGAGACACTACTGTTTTTCTTTACGGAAAAAACTACCAAAAGCTGATTGATAGAGATTTTTTACCGTGGGATGGCAAAACCACAGTTATTGTTTACTGGGGTATACCACACTTTTTTAAATAGAGATATTTGCGGCTGAACAGTGAGCGACACACTCAAACTGCTTTTTTTTTAGATAACAAAGGCCCAAAACTGGATAGTGCAGCGATTTGACCCGTGGAACTGCGAAACCACACTGGGATGTCGGGCCTACACAAGACTATTTTCAACAGATAGATTTTTGTGTCACAACAGTCAGGAAACACTACTGTTTTTCTTTTCGGAAAAAACTACCAAAAGCTGAATAATAGAGATTTTTTACTCTGGGATGGCAAAACCACAGTTATTGTTTACTGGAGTATACCACACTTTTTAAATAGAGATATTGCGGCTGAACAGTGAGGAACACACTCAAACTGCTTTTTTTTTAGATACCAAAGGCCCAAAACTGGATAGTACAGCGATTTGACCCGTGGAACTGCGAAACCACACTGGGATGTCGGGCCTACACAAGACTATTTTCAACAGATATATTTTTGTGTCACAACAGTCAGGAGACACTACTGTTTTTCTTTACGGAAAAAACTACCAAAAGCTGAACAATAGAGATTTTTTACCGCGGGATGGCAAAATCACAGTTAATGTTTACTGGGGTATACCACACTTTTTTAAATAGAGATATTTGCGGCTGAACAGTGAGCGACACACTCAAACTGCTTTTTTTTAGATACCAAAGGCCCAAAACTGGATAGTACAGTGATTTCACCCGTCGAACTGCGAAACCACACTGGGATGTCGGGCCTACACAAGACTATTTTCAACAGAAATATTTTTGTGTCACAACAGTCAGGAGACACTACTGTTTTTCTTTACAGAAAAAACTACCAAAAGCTGAATAATAGAGATTTTTTACCGCGGGATGGCAAAACCACAGTTATTGTTTACTGGGGTATAGCACACTTTTTTAAATAGAGATATTTGCGGCTGAACAGTGAGCGACACACTCAAACTGCTTTTTTTTTAGATACCAAAGGCCCAAAACTGGATAGTACAGCGATTTGACCCGTGGAACTGCGAAACCACACTGGGATGTCGGGCCTACACAAGACTATTTTCAACAGATATATTTTTGTGTCACAACAGTCAGGAGACACTACTGTTTTTCTTTTCGGAAAAAACTACCAAAAGCTGAATAATAGAGATTTTTTACCGTGGGATGGCAAAACCACAGTTATTGTTTACTGGGGTATACCACACTTTTTTAAATAGAGATATTTGCGGCTGAACAGTGAGAGACACACTCAAACTGCTTTTTTTTTAGATACCAAAGGCCCAAAACTGGATAGTACAGTGATTTGACCCGTGGAACTGCGAAACCACACTGGGATGTCGGGCCTACACAAGACTATTTTCAACAGATATATTTTTGTGTCACAACAGTCAGGATACACTACTGTTTTTCTTTACGGAAAAAAACTACCAAAAGCTGAATAATAGAGATTTTTTACTCTGGGATGGCAAAACCACAGTTATTGTTTACTGGAGTATACCACACTTTTTAAATAGAGATATTGCGGCTGAACAGTGAGGAACACACTCAAACTGCTTTTTTTTTAGATACCAAAGGCCCAAAACTGGATAGTACAGCGATTTGACCCGTGGAACTGCGAAACCACACTGGGATGTCGGGCCTACACAAGACTATTTTCAACAGATATATTTTTGTGTCACAACAGTCAGGAGACACTACTGTTTTTCTTTACGGAAAAAACTACCAAAAGCTGAACAATAGAGATTTTTTACCGCGGGATGGCAAAATCACAGTTAATGTTTACTGGGGTATACCACACTTTTTTAAATAGAGATATTTGCGGCTGAACAGTGAGCGACACACTCAAACTGCTTTTTTTTAGATACCAAAGGCCCAAAACTGGATAGTACAGTGATTTCACCCGTCGAACTGCGAAACCACACTGGGATGTCGGGCCTACACAAGACTATTTTCAACAGAAATATTTTTGTGTCACAACAGTCAGGAGACACTACTGTTTTTCTTTACAGAAAAAACTACCAAAAGCTGAATAATAGAGATTTTTTACCGCGGGATGGCAAAACCACAGTTATTGTTTACTGGGGTATAGCACACTTTTTTAAATAGAGATATTTGCGGCTGAACAGTGAGCGACACACTCAAACTGCTTTTTTTTTAGATACCAAAGGCCCAAAACTGGATAGTACAGCGATTTGACCCGTGGAACTGCGAAACCACACTGGGATGTCGGGCCTACACAAGACTATTTTCAACAGATATATTTTTGTGTCACAACAGTCAGGAGACACTACTGTTTTTCTTTTCGGAAAAAACTACCAAAAGCTGAATAATAGAGATTTTTTACCGTGGGATGGCAAAACCACAGTTATTGTTTACTGGGGTATACCACACTTTTTTAAATAGAGATATTTGCGGCTGAACAGTGAGAGACACACTCAAACTGCTTTTTTTTTAGATACCAAAGGCCCAAAACTGGATAGTACAGTGATTTGACCCGTGGAACTGCGAAACCACACTGGGATGTCGGGCCTACACAAGACTATTTTCAACAGATATATTTTTGTGTCACAACAGTCAGGATACACTACTGTTTTTCTTTACGGAAAAAAACTACCAAAAGCTGAATAATAGAGATTTTTTACCGTGGGATGGCAAAACCACAGTTATTGTTTACTGGAGTATACCACACTTTTTTAAATAGAGATATTTGCGGCTGAATAGTGAGCGACACACTCAAACTGCTTTTTTTTTTAAGATATCAAAGGCCCAAAACTGGATAGTACAGCGATTTGACCCGTGGAACTGCGAAAACACACTGGGATGTCGGGCCTACACAAGACTATTTTCAACAGATATATTTTTGTGTCTCAACAGCCAGGAGACACTACTGTTTTTCTTTACGGAAAAAAACTACCAAAAGCTGAATAATAGAGATTTTTTACCGTGGGATGGCAAAACCACAGTTATTGTTTACTGGGGTATACCACACTTTTTTAAATAGAGATATTTGCGGCTGAATAGTGAGCGACACACTCAAACTGCTTTTTTTTAGATATCAAAGGCCCAAAACTGGATAGTACAGCGATTTGACCCGTGGAACTGCAAAACCACACTGGGATGTCGGGCCTACACAAGACTATTTTCAACAGATATATTTTTGTGTCACAACAGTCAGGAGACACTACTGTTTTTCTTTACGGAAAAAACTACAAAAAGCTGAATAATAGAGATTTTTTACTGTGGGATGGCAAAACCACAGTTATTGTTTACTGGGGTATACCACACTTTTTTAAATAGAGATATTTGCGGCTGAACAGTGAGGAACACACTCAAACTGCTTTTTTTTTAGATACCAAAGGCCCAAAACTGGATAGTACAGCGATTTGACCCGTTGAACTGCGAAACCACACTGGGATATCGGGCCTACACAAGACTATTTTCAACAGATATATTTTTGTGTCACAACAGTCAGGAAACACTACTGTTTTTCTTTACGGAAAAAACTACCAAAAGCTGAATAATAGAGATTTTTTACCATGGGATGGCAAAACCACAGTTATTGTTTACTGGGGTATACCACACTTTTTTAAATAGAGATATTTGCGGCTGAACAGTGAGCGACACACTCAAACTGCTTTTTTTTTAGATACCAAAGGCCCAAAACTGGATAGTACAGTGATTTGACCCGTGGAACTGCGAAACCACACTGGGATGTCGGGCCTACACAAGACTATTTTCAACAGATATATTTTTGTGTCACAACAGTCAGGAGACACTACTGTTTTTCTTTACGGAAAAAAACTACCAAAAGCTGAATAATAGAGATTTTTTACCGTGGGATGGCAAAACCACAGTTATTGTTTACTGGGATATAGCACACTTTTTAAATAGAGATATTTGCGGCTGAACAGTGAGCGACACACTCAAACTGCTTTTTTTTTTAGATAACAAAGGCCCAAAACTGGATAGTACAGCGATTTGACCCGTGGAACTGCGAAACCACACTGGGATGTCGGGCCTACACAAGACTATTTTCAACAGATATATTTTTGTGTCACAACAGTCAGGAGACACTACTGTTTATCTTTACGGAAAAAACTACCAAAAGCTGAATAATAGAGATTTTTTACTCTGGGATGGCATAACCACAGTTATTGTTTACTGGAGTATACCACACTTTTTTAAATAGAGATATTTGCGGCTGAACATTGAGGAACACACTCAAACTGCTTTTTTTTAAGATACCAAAGGCCCAAAACTGGATAGTACAGCGATTTGACCCGTTGAACTGCGAAACCACACTGGGATATCGGGCCTA
This sequence comes from Phyllobates terribilis, assembly GCF_046119375.1. Classification (NCBI taxonomy): domain Eukaryota; kingdom Metazoa; phylum Chordata; class Amphibia; order Anura; family Dendrobatidae; genus Phyllobates; species Phyllobates terribilis. The sequence continues at coordinate 452,182,047 of NW_027362763.1, read as the reverse complement.
CACAAGACTATTTTCAACAGATATATTTTTGTGTCACAACAGTCAGGAGACACTACTGTTTTTCTTTACGGAAAAAACTACCAAAAGCTGAATAATAGAGATTTTTTACCATGGGATGGCAAAACCACAGTTATTGTTTACTGGGGTATACCACACTTTTTTAAATAGAGATATTTGCGGCTGAACAGTGAGCGACACACTCAAACTGCTTTTTTTTTAGATACCAAAGGCCCAAAACTGGATAGTACAGTGATTTGACCCGTGGAACTGCGAAACCACACTGGGATGTCGGGCCTACACAAGACTATTTTCAACAGATATATTTTTGTGTCACAACAGTCAGGAGACACTACTGTTTTTCTTTACGGAAAAAAACTACCAAAAGCTGAATAATAGAGATTTTTTACCGTGGGATGGCAAAACCACAGTTATTGTTTACTGGGGTATACCACACTTTTTTAAATAGAGATATTTACGGCTGAACAGTGAGCGACACACTCAAACTGCTTTTTTTTTAGATATCATAGTCCCAAAACTGAATAGTACAGCGATTTGACCCGTGGAACTGCGAAACCACACTGGGATGTCGGGCCTACACAAGACTATTTTCAACAGATATATTTTTGTGTCACAACAGTCAGGAAACACTACTGTTTTTCTTTTCGGAAAAAACTACCAAAAGCTGAATAATAGAGATTTTTTACTCTGGGATGGCAAAACCACAGTTATTGTTTACTGGAGTATACCACACTTTTTTAAATAGAGATATTTGCGGCTGAACAGTGAGGAACACACTCAAACTGCTTTTTTTTTTAGATACCAAAGGCCCAAAACTGGATAGTACAGCGATTTGACCCGTGGAACTGCGAAACCACACTGGGATGTCGGGCCTACACAAGACTATTTTCAACAGATATATTTTTGTGTCATAACAGTCAGGAGACACTACTGTTTTTCTTTACAGAAAAAAACTACCAAAAGCTGAATAATAGAGATTTTTTACCGTGGGATGGCAAAACCACAGTTATTGTTTACTGGGATATAGCACACTTTTTAAAATAGAGATATTTGCGGCTGAACAGTGAGCGACACACTCAAACTGCTTTTTTTTTTAGATAACAAAGGCCCAAAACTGGATAGTACAGCGATTTGACCCGTGGAACTGCGAAACCACACTGGGATGTCGGGCCTACACAAGACTATTTTCAACAGATATATTTTTGTGTCACAACAGTCAGGAGACACTACTGTTTTTCTTTACGGAAAAAACTACCAAAAGCTGAATAATAGAGATTTTTTACTCTGGGATGGCATAACCACAGTTATTGTTTACTGGAGTATACCACACTTTTTTAAATAGAGATATTTGCGGCTGAACAGTGAGGAACACACTCAACCTGCTTTTTTTTTAGATACCAAAGGCCCAAAACTGGATAGTACAGCGATTTGACCTGTTGAACTGCGAAACCACACTGGGATATCGGGCCTACACAAGACTATTTTCAACAGATATATTTCTGTGTCACAACAGTCAGGAGACACTACTGTTTTTCTTTACGGAAAAAACTACCAAAAGCTGAATAATAGAGATTTTTTACCATGGGATGGCAAAACCACAGTTATTGTTTACTGGGGTATGCCACACTTTTTTAAATAGAGATATTTGCGGCTGAACAGTGAGCGACACACTCAAACTGCTTTTTTTTAAGATACCAAAGGCCCAAAACTGGATAGTACAGTGATTTGACCCGTGGAACTGCGAAACCACACTGGGATGTCGGGCCTACACAAGACTATTTTCAACAGATATATTTTTGTGTCATAACAGTCAGGAGACACTACTGTTTTTCTTTACAGAAAAAACTACCAAAAGCTGAATAATAGAGATTTTTTACCGTGGGATGGCAAAACCACAGTTATTGTTTACTGGGATATAGCACACTTTTTTAAATAGAGATATTTGCGGCTGAACAGTGAGCGACACACTCAAACTGCTTTTATTTTAGATATCAAAGGCCCAAAACTGGATAGTACAGCGATTTGACCCGTGGAACTGCGAAACCACACTGGGATGTCGGGCCTACACAAGACTATTTTCAACAGATATATTTTTGTGTCACAACAGTCAGGAGACACTACTGTTTTTCTTTACGGAAAAAAACTACCAAAAGCTGAATAATAGAGATTTTTTACCGTGGGATGGCAAAACCACAGTTATTGTTTACTGGGGTATACCACACTTTTTTAAATAGAGATATTTACGGCTGAACAGTGAGCGACACACTCAAACTCCTTTTTTTTTTAGATATCAAAGGCCCAAAACTGGATAGTACAGCGATTTGACCCGTGGAACTGCGAAACCACACTGGGATGTCGGGCCTACACAAGACTATTTTCAACAGATAGATTTTTGTGTCACAACAGTCAGGAAACACTACTGTTTTTCTTTTCAGAAAAAACTACCAAAAGCTGAATAATAGAGATTTTTTACTCTGGGATGGCAAAACCACAGTTATTGTTTACTGGAGTATACCAAACTTTTTTAAATAGAGATATTTGCGGCTGAACAGTGAGGAACACACTCAAACTCCTTTTTTTTAGATACCAAAGGCCCAAAACTGGATAGTACAGCGATTTGACCCGTGGAACTGCGAAACCACACTGGGATGTCGGGCCTACACAAGACTATTTTCAACAGATATATTTTTGTGTCACAACAGTCAGGAGACACTACTGTTTTTCTTTACGGAAAAAACTACCAAAAGCTGAATAATAGAGATTTTTTACCTTGGGATGGCAAAACCACAGTTATTGTTTACTGGGGTATACCACACTTTTTTAAATAGAGATATTTGCGGCTGAACAGTGAGCGACACACTCAAACTGCTTATTTTTTAGATAACAAAGGCCCAAAACTGGATAGTACAGCGATTTGACCTGTGGAACTGAGAAACCACACTGGGATGTCGGGCCTACACAAGACTATTTTCAACAGATATATTTTTGTGTCACAACAGTCAGGAGACACTACTGTTTTTCTTTACGGAAAAAACTACCAAAAGCTGAATAATAGAGATTTTTTACCGTGGGATGGCAAAACCACAGTTATTGTTTACTGGGGTATACCAAACTTTTTTAAATAGAGATATTTACGGCTGAACAGTGAGCGACACACTCAAACTGCTTTTTTTTTAGCTATCAAAGGCCCAAAACTGGATAGTACAGCGATTTGACCCGTGGAACTGCGAAACCACACTGGGATGTCGGGCCTACACAAGACTGTTTTCAACAGATAGATTTTTTTGTCACAACAGTCAGGAAACACTACTGTTTTTCTTTTCGGAAAAAACTACCAAAAGCTGAATAATAGAGATTTTTTACTCTGGGATGGCAAAACCACAGTTATTGTTTACTGGAGTATACCACACTTTTTTAAATAGAGATATTTGCGGCTGAACAGTGAGGAACACACTCAAACTGCTTTTTTTTTTTAGAAACCAAAGGCCCAAAACTGGATAGTTCAGCGATTTGACCCGTGGAACTGCGAAACCACACTGGGATGTCGGGCCTACACAAGACTATATTCAACAGATATATTTTTGTGTCACAACAGTCAGGAGACACTACTGTTTTTCTTTACGGAAAAAACTACCAAAAGCTGATTGATAGAGATTTTTTACCGTGGGATGGCAAAACCACAGTTATTGTTTACTGGGGTATACCACACTTTTTTAAATAGAGATATTTGCGGCTGAACAATGAGCGACACACTCAAACTGCTTTTTTTTTAGATAACAAAGGCCCAAAACTGGATAGTGCAGCGATTTGACCCGTGGAACTGCGAAACCACACTGGGATGTCGGGCCTACACAAGACTATTTTCAACAGATAGATTTTTGTGTCACAACAGTCAGGAAACACTACTGTTTTTCTTTTCGGAAAAAACTACCAAAAGCTGAATAATAGAGATTTTTTACTCTGGGATGGCAAAACCACAGTTATTGTTTACTGGAGTATACCACACTTTTTAAATAGAGATATTGCGGCTGAACAGTGAGGAACACACTCAAACTGCTTTTTTTTTAGATACCAAAGGCCCAAAACTGGATAGTACAGCGATTTGTCCCGTGGAACTGCGAAACCACACTGGGATGTCGGGCCTACACAAGACTATTTTCAACAGATATATTTTTGTGTCACAACAGTCAGGAGACACTACTGTTTTTCTTTACGGAAAAAAACTACCAAAAGCTGAATAATAGAGATTTTTTACCGTGGGATGGCAAAACCACAGTTATTGTTTACTGGGGTATACCACACTTTTTTAAATAGAGATATTTGCGGCTGAATAGTGAGCGACACACTCAAACTGCTTTTATTTTAAATATCAAAGGCCCAAAACTGGATAGTACAGCGATTTGACCCGTGGAACTGCGAAACCACACTGGGATGTCGGGCCTACACAAGACTATTTTCAACAGATATATTTTTGTGTCACAACAGTCAGGAGACACTACTGTTTTTCTTTACGGAAAAAAACTACCAAAAGCTGAATAATAGAGATTTTTTACCGTGGGATGGCAAAACCACAGTTATTGTTTACTGGAGTATACCACACTTTTTTAAATAGAGATATTTGCGGCTGAACAGTGAGCGACACACTCAAACTGCTTATTTTTTAGATAACAAAGGCCCAAAACTGGATAGTACAGCGATTTGACCCGTGGAACTGAGAAACCACACTGGGATGTCGGGCCTACACAAGACTATTTTCAACAGATATATTTTTGTGTCACAACAGTCAGGAGACACTACTGTTTTTCTTTACGGAAAAAACTACCAAAAGCTGAATAATAGAGATTTTTTACCGTGGGATGGCAAAACCACAGTTATTGTTTACTGGGGTATACCAAACTTTTTTAAATAGAGATATTTACGGCTGAACAGTGAGCGACACACTCAAACTGCTTTTTTTTTAGCTATCAAAGGCCCAAAACTGGATAGTACAGCGATTTGACCCGTGGAACTGCGAAACCACACTGGGATGTCGGGCCTACACAAGACTATTTTCAACAGATAGATTTTTTTGTCACAACAGTCAGGAAACACTACTGTTTTTCTTTTCGGAAAAAACTACCAAAAGCTGAATAATAGAGATTTTTTACTCTGGGATGGCAAAACCACAGTTATTGTTTACTGGAGTATACCACACTTTTTTAAATAGAGATATTTGCGGCTGAACAGTGAGGAACACACTCAAACTGCTTTTTTTTTTAGAAACCAAAGGCCCAAAACTGGATAGTTCAGCGATTTGACCCGTGGAACTGCGAAACCACACTGGGATGTCGGGCCTACACAAGACTATATTCAACAGATATATTTTTGTGTCACAACAGTCAGGAGACACTACTGTTTTTCTTTACGGAAAAAACTACCAAAAGCTGATTGATAGAGATTTTTTACCGTGGGATGGCAAAACCACAGTTATTGTTTACTGGGGTATACCACACTTTTTTAAATAGAGATATTTGCGGCTGAACAGTGAGCGACACACTCAAACTGCTTTTTTTTTAGATAACAAAGGCCCAAAACTGGATAGTGCAGCGATTTGACCCGTGGAACTGCGAAACCACACTGGGATGTCGGGCCTACACAAGACTATTTTCAACAGATAGATTTTTGTGTCACAACAGTCAGGAAACACTACTGTTTTTCTTTTCGGAAAAAACTACCAAAAGCTGAATAATAGAGATTTTTTACTCTGGGATGGCAAAACCACAGTTATTGTTTACTGGAGTATACCACACTTTTTAAATAGAGATATTGCGGCTGAACAGTGAGGAACACACTCAAACTGCTTTTTTTTTAGATACCAAAGGCCCAAAACTGGATAGTACAGCGATTTGACCCGTGGAACTGCGAAACCACACTGGGATGTCGGGCCTACACAAGACTATTTTCAACAGATATATTTTTGTGTCACAACAGTCAGGAGACACTACTGTTTTTCTTTACGGAAAAAAACTACCAAAAGCTGAATAATAGAGATTTTTTACCATGGGATGGCAAAACCACAGTTATTGTTTACTGGGGTATACCACACTTTTTTAAATAGAGATATTTGCGGCTGAATAGTGAGCGACACACTCAAACTGCTTTTATTTTAAATATCAAAGGCCCAAAAATGGATAGTACAGCGATTTGACCCGTGGAACTGCGAAACCACACTGGGATGTCGGGCCTACACAAGACTATTTTCAACAGATATATTTTTGTGTCACAACAGTCAGGAGACACTACTGTTTTTCTTTACGGAAAAAAACTACCAAAAGCTGAATAATAGAGATTTTTTACCGTGGGATGGCAAAACCATAGTTATTGTTTACTGGAGTATACCACACTTTTTTAAATAGAGATATTTGCGGCTGAACAGTGAGCGACACACTCAAATTGCTTATTTTTTGGATAACAAAGGCCCAAAACTGGATAGTACAGCGATTTGACCCGTGGAACTGAGAAACCACACTGGGATGTCGGGCCTACACAAGACTATTTTCAACAGATATATTTTTGTGTCACAACAGTCAGGAGACACTACTGTTTTTCTTTACGGAAAAAACTACCAAAAGCTGAATAATAGAGATTTTTTACCGTGGGATGGCAAAACCACAGTTATTGTTTACTGGGGTATACCAAACTTTTTTAAATAGAGATATTTACGGCTGAACAGTGAGCGACACACTCAAACTGCTTTTTTTTTAGCTATCAAAGGCCCAAAACTGGATAGTACAGCGATTTGACCCGTGGAACTGCGAAACCACACTGGGATGTCGGGCCTACACAAGACTATTTTCAACAGATAGATTTTTTTGTCACAACAGTCAGGAAACACTACTGTTTTTCTTTTCGGAAAAAACTACCAAAAGCTGAATAATAGAGATTTTTTACTCTGGGATGGCAAAACCACAGTTATTGTTTACTGGAGTATACCACACTTTTTTAAATAGAGATATTTGCGGCTGAACAGTGAGGAACACACTCAAACTGCTTTTTTTTTAGAAACCAAAGGCCCAAAACTGGATAGTTCAGCGATTTGACCCGTGGAACTGCGAAACCACACTGGGATGTCGGGCCTACACAAGACTATTTTCAACAGATATATTTTTGTGTCACAACAGTCAGGAGACACTACTGTTTTTCTTTACGGAAAAAACTACCAAAAGCTGAATAATAGAGATTTTTTACCGTGGGATGGCAAAACCACAGTTATTGTTTACTGGGGTATACCACACTTTTTTAAATAGAGATATTTGCGGCTGAACAGTGAGCGACACACTCAAACTGCTTTTTTTTTAGATAACAAAGGCCCAAAACTGGATAGTGCAGCGATTTGACCCGTGGAACTGCGAAACCACACTGGGATGTCGGGCCTACACAAGACTATTTTCAACAGATAGATTTTTGTGTCACAACAGTCAGGAAACACTACTGTTTTTCTTTTCGGAAAAAACTACCAAAAGCTGAATAATAGAGATTTTTTACTCTGGGATGGCAAAACCACAGTTATTGTTTACTGGAGTATACCACACTTTTTTAAATAGAGATATTGCGGCTGAACAGTGAGGAACACACTCAAACTGCTTTTTTTTTAGATACCAAAGGCACAAAACTGGATAGTACAGCGATTTGACCTGTGGAACTGCGAAACCACACTGGGATGTCGGGCCTACACAAGACTATTTTCAACAGATATATTTTTGTGTCACAACAGTCAGGAGACACTACTGTTTTTCTTTACGGAAAAAAACTACCAAAAGCTGAATAATAGAGATTTTTTACCGTGGGATGGCAAAACCACAGTTATTGTTTACTGGGGTATACCACACTTTTTTAAATAGAGATATTTGCGGCTGAATAGTGAGCGACACACACAAACTGCTTTTATTTTAGATATCAAAGGCCCAAAACTGGAAAGTACAGCGATTTGACCCGTGGAACTGCGAAACCACACTGGGATGTCGGGCCTACACAAGACTATTTTCAACAGATATATTTTTGTGTCACAACAGTCAGGAGACACTACTGTTTTTCTTTACGGAAAAAAACTACCAAAAGCTGAATAATAGAGATTTTTTACCGTGGGATGGCAAAACCACAGTTATTGTTTACTGGAGTATACCACACTTTTTTAAATAGAGATATTTGCGGCTGAACAGTGAGCGACACACTCAAACTGCTTATTTTTTAGATAACAAAGGCCCAAAACTGGATAGTACAGCGATTTGACCCGTGGAACTGAGAAACCACACTGGGATGTCGGGCCTACACAAGACTATTTTCAACAGATATATTTTTGTTTCACAACAGTCAGGAGACACTACTGTTTTTCTTTACGGAAAAAACTACCAAAAGCTGAATAATAGAGATTTTTTACCGTGGGATGGCAAAACCACAGTTATTGTTTACTGTGGTATACCAAACTTTTTTAAATAGAGATATTTACGGCTGAACAGTGAGCGACACACTCAAACTGCTTTTTTTTTAGCTATCAAAGGCCCAAAACTGGATAGTACAGCGATTTGACCCGTGGAACTGCGATACCACACTGGGATGTCGGGCCTACACAAGACTATTTTCAACAGATAGATTTTTTTGTCACAACAGTCAGGAAACACTACTGTTTTTCTTTTCGGAAAAAACTACCAAAAGCTGAATAATAGAGATTTTTTACTCTGGGATGGCAAAACCACAGTTATTGTTTACTGGAGTATACCACACTTTTTTAAATAGAGATATTTGCGGCTGAACAGTGAGGAACACACTCAAACTGCTTTTTTTTTAGAAACCAAAGGCCCAAAACTGGATAGTTCAGCGATTTGACCCGTGGAACTGCGAAACCACACTGGGATGTCAGGCCTACACAAGACTATTTTCAACAGATATATTTTTGTGTCACAACAGTCAGGAGACACTACTGTTTTTCTTTACGGAAAAAACTATCAAAACCTGAATGATAGAGATTTTTTACCGTGGGATGGCAAAACCACAGTTATTGTTTACTGGGGTATACCACACTTTTTTAAATAGAGATATTTGCGGCTGAACAGTGAGCGACACACTCAAACTGCTTTTTTTTTAGATAACAAAGGCCCAAAACTGGATAGTGCAGCGATTTGACCCGTGGAACTGCGAAACCACACTGGGATGTCGGGCCTACACAAGACTATTTTCAACAGATAGATTTTTGTGTCACAACAGTCAGGAAACACTACTGTTTTTCTTTTCGGAAAAAACTACCAAAAGCTGAATAATAGAGATTTTTTACTCTGGGATGGCAAAACCACAGTTATTGTTTACTGGAGTATACCACACTTTTTTAAATAGAGATATTGCGGCTGAACAGTGAGGAACACACTCAAACTGCTTTTTTTTTAGATACCAAAGGCACAAAACTGGATAGTACAGCGATTTGACCTGTGGAACTGCGAAACCACACTGGGATGTCGGGCCTACACAAGACTATTTTCAACAGATATATTTTTGTGTCACAACAGTCAGGAGACACTACTGTTTTTCTTTACGGAAAAAAACTACCAAAAGCTGAATAATAGAGATTTTTTACGTGGGATGGCAAAACCACAGTTATTGTTTACTGGGGTATACCACACTTTTTTAAATAGAGATATTTGCGGCTGAATAGTGAGCGACACACTCAAACTGCTTTTATTTTAGATATCAAAGGCCCAAAACTGGAAAGTACAGCGATTTGACCCGTGGAACTGCGAAACCACACTGGGATGTCGGGCCTACACAAGACTATTTTCAACAGATATATTTTTGTGTCACAACAGTCAGGAGACACTACTGTTTTTCTTTACGGAAAAAAACTACCAAAAGCTGAATAATAGAGATTTTTTACCGTGGGATGGCAAAACCACAGTTATTGTTTACTGGGGTATACCACACTTTTTTAAATAGAGATATTTGTGGCTGAATAGTGAGCGACACACTCAAACTGCTTTTTTTTAGATATCAAAGGCCCAAAACTGGATAGTACAGCGATTTGACCCGTGGAACTGCGAAACCACACTGGGATGTCGGGCCTACACAAGACTATTTTCAACAGATATATTTTTGTGTCACAACAGTCAGGAAACACTACTGTTTTTCCTTACGGAAAAAACTACCAAAAGCTGAATAATAGAGATTTTTTACCGTGGGATGGCAAAACCACAGTTATTGTTTACTGGGGTATACCACACTTTTTTAAATAGAGATATTTACGGCTGAACAGTGAGCGACAAACTCAAACTGCTTTTTTTTTAGATATCAAAGGTCCAAAACTGGATAGTACAGCGATTTGACCTGTGGAACTGCGAAACCACACTGGGATCTCGGGCCTACACAAGACTATTTTCAACAGATAGATTTTTGTGTCACAACAGTCAGGAAACACTACTGTTTTTCTTTACGGAAAAAACTACCAAAAGCTGAATAATAGAGATTTTTTACCGTGGGATGGCAAAACCACAGTTATTTTTTACTGGGGTATACCACACTTTTTTAAATAGAGATATTTGCGGCTGAACAGTGAGCGACACACTCAAACTGCTTTTTTTTTAGATAACAAAGGCCCAAAACTGGATAGTGCAGCGATTTGACCCGTGGAACTGCGAAACCACACTGGGATGTCGGGCCTACACAAGACTATTTTCAACAGATAGATTTTTGTGTCACAACAGTCAGGAAACACTACTGTTTTTCTTTTCGGAAAAAACTACCAAAAGCTGAATAATAGAGATTTTTTACTCTGGGATGGCAAAACCACAGTTATTGTTTACTGGAGTATACCACACTTTTTTAAATAGAGATATTGCGGCTGAACAGTGAGGAACACACTCAAACTGCTTTTTTTTTAGATACCAAAGGCACAAAACTGGATAGTACAGCGATTTGACCTGTGGAACTGCGAAACCACACTGGGATGTCGGGCCTACACAAGACTATTTTCAACAGATATATTTTTGTGTCACAACAGTCAGGAGACACTACTGTTTTTCTTTACGGAAAAAAACTACCAAAAGCTGAATAATAGAGATTTTTTACGTGGGATGGCAAAACCACAGTTATTGTTTACTGGGGTATACCACACTTTTTTAAATAGAGATATTTGCGGCTGAATAGTGAGCGACACACTCAAACTGCTTTTATTTTAGATATCAAAGGCCCAAAACTGGAAAGTACAGCGATTTGACCCGTGGAACTGCGAAACCACACTGGGATGTCGGGCCTACACAAGACTATTTTCAACAGATATATTTTTGTGTCACAACAGTCAGGAGACACTACTGTTTTTCTTTACGGAAAAAAACTACCAAAAGCTGAATAATAGAGATTTTTTACCGTGGGATGGCAAAACCACAGTTATTGTTTACTGGGGTATACCACACTTTTTTAAATAGAGATATTTGTGGCTGAATAGTGAGCGACACACTCAAACTGCTTTTTTTTAGATATCAAAGGCCCAAAACTGGATAGTACAGCGATTTGACCCGTGGAACTGCGAAACCACACTGGGATGTCGGGCCTACACAAGACTATTTTCAACAGATATATTTTTGTGTCACAACAGTCAGGAAACACTACTGTTTTTCCTTACGGAAAAAACTACCAAAAGCTGAATAATAGAGATTTTTTACCGTGGGATGGCAAAACCACAGTTATTGTTTACTGGGGTATACCACACTTTTTTAAATAGAGATATTTACGGCTGAACAGTGAGCGACAAACTCAAACTGCTTTTTTTTTAGATATCAAAGGTCCAAAACTGGATAGTACAGCGATTTGACCTGTGGAACTGCGAAACCACACTGGGATCTCGGGCCTACACAAGACTATTTTCAACAGATAGATTTTTGTGTCACAACAGTCAGGAAACACTACTGTTTTTCTTTACGGAAAAAACTACCAAAAGCTGAATAATAGAGATTTTTTACCGTGGGATGGCAAAACCACAGTTATTTTTTACTGGGGTATACCACACTTTTTTAAATAGAGATATTTGCGGCTGAACAGTGAGCGACACACTCAAACTGCTTTTTTTTTAGATACCAAAGGCCCAAAACTGGATAGTACAGTGATTTGACCCGTGGAACTGCGAAACCACACTGGGATGTCGGGCCTACACAAGACTATTTTCAACAGATATATTTTTGTGTCACAACAGTCAGGAGACACTACTGTTTTTCTTTACGGAAAAAAACTACCAAAAGCTGAATAATAGAGATTTTTTACCGTGGGATGGCAAAACCACAGTTATTGTTTACTGGGGTATACCACACTTTTTTAAATAGAGATATTTGTGGCTGAATAGTGAGCGACACACTCAAACTGCTTTTTTTTAGATATCAAAGGCCCAAAACTGGATAGTACAGCGATTTGACCCGTGGAACTGCGAAACCACACTGGGATGTCGGGCCTACACAAGACTATTTTCAACAGATATATTTTTGTGTCACAACAGTCAGGAAACACTACTGTTTTTCTTTACGGAAAAAACTACCAAAAGCTGAATAATAGAGATTTTTTACCGTGGGATGGCAAAACCACAGTTATTGTTTACTGGGGTATACCACACTTTTTTAAATAGAGATATTTACGGCTGAACAGTGAGCGACAAACTCAAACTGCTTTTTTTTTAGATATCAAAGGTCCAAAACTGGATAGTACAGCGATTTGACCTGTGGAACTGCGAAACCACACTGGGATCTCGGGCCTACACAAGACTATTTTCAACAGATAGATTTTTGTGTCACAACAGTCAGGAAACACTACTGTTTTTCTTTACGGAAAAAACTACCAAAAGCTGAATAATAGAGATTTTTTACCGTGGGATGTCAAAACCACAGTTATTGTTTACTGGGGTATACCACACTTTTTTAAATAGAGATATTTGCGGCTGAACAGTGAGCGACACACTCAAACTGCTTTTTTTTTAGATACCAAAGGCCCAAAACTGGATAGTACAGTGATTTGACCCGTGGAACTGCGAAACCACACTGGGATGTCGGGCCTACACAAGACTATTTTCAACAGATATATTTTTGTGTCACAACAGTCAGGAGACACTACTGTTTTTCTTTACGGAAAAAAACTACCAAAAGCTGAATAATAGAGATTTTTTACCGTGGGATGGCAAAACCACAGTTATTGTTTACTGGGGTATACCACACTTTTTTAAATAGAGATATTTGCGGCTGAATAGTGAGCGACACACTCAAACTGCTTTTATTTTAGATATCAAAGGCCCAAAACTGGATAGTACAGCGATTTGACCCGTGGAACTGCGAAACCACACTGGGATGTCGGGCCTACACAAGACTATTTTCAACAGATATATTTTTGTGTCACAACAGTCAGGAGACACTACTGTTTTTCTTTACGGAAAAAACTACCAAAAGCTGAACAATAGAGATTTTTTTCCATGGGATGGCAAAACCACAGTTATTGTTTACTGGAGTATACAACACTTTTTTAAATAGAGATATTTGCGGCTGAACAGTGAGCAACACACTCAAACTGCTTTTTTTTAGATACCAAAGGCCCAAAACTGGATAGTACAGCGATTTGAACCGTGGAACTGCGAAACCACACTGGGATGTCGGGCCTACACAAGACTATTTTCAACAGATATATTTTTGTGTCACAACAGTCAGGAGACAATACTGTTTTTCTTTACGGAAAAACTACCAAAAGCTGAATAATAGAGATTTTTTACCGCGGGATGGCAAAACCACAGTTATTGTTTACTGGGGTATACCACACTTTTTTAAATAGAGATATTTGCGGCTGAACAGTGAGCGACACACTCAAACTGCTTTTTTTTTAGATATCAAAGGCCCAAAACTGGATAGTACAGCGATTTGACCCGTGGAATTGCGAAACCACACTGGGATGTCGTGCCTACACAAGACTATTTTCAACAGATATATTTTTGTGTCACAACAGTCAGGAAACACTACTCTTTTTCTTTACGGAAAAAACTACCAAAAGCTGAACAATAGAGATTTTTTTCCGTGGGATGGCAAAACCACAGTTATTGTTTACTGGAGTATACTACACTTTTTTAAATAGAGATATTTGCGGCTGAACAGTGAGCTACACACTCAAACTGCTTTTTTTTTAGATACCAAAGGCCCAAAACTGGATAGTACAGTGATTTGACCCGTGGAACTGCGAAACCACACTGGGATGTCGGGCCTACACAAGACTATTTTCAACAGATAGATTTTTGTGTCACAACAGTCAGGAAACACTACTGTTTTTCTTTTCGGAAAAAACTACCAAAAGCTGAATAATAGAGATTTTTTACTCTGGGATGGCAAAACCACAGTTATTGTTTACTGGAGTATACCACACTTTTTTAAATAGAGATATTTGTGGCTGAACAGTGAGGAACATACTCAAACTGCTTTTTTTTTAGATACCAAAGGCCCAAAACTGGATAGTACAGCGATTTGGCCCGTGGAACTGCGAAACCACACTGGGATGTCGGGCCTACACAAGACTATTTTCAACAGATATATTTTTGTGTCACAACAGTCAGGAGACACTACTGTTTTTCTTTACGGAAAAAACTACCTAAAGCTGAATAATAGAGATTTTTTACCGTGGGATGGCAAAACCACAGTTATTGTTTACTGGGGTATACCACACTTTTTTAAATAGAGATATTTGCGGCTGAACAGTGAGCGACACACTCAAACTGCTTTTTTTTTAGATACCAAAGGCCCAAAACTGGATAGTACAGTGATTTGACCCGTGGAACTGCGAAACCACACTGGGATGTCGGGCCTACACAAGACTATTTTCAACAGATATATTTTTGTGTCACAACAGTCAGGAGACACTACTGTTTTTCTTTACGGAAAAAAACTACCAAAAGCTGAATAATAGAGATTTTTTACCGTGGGATGGCAAAACCACAGTTATTGTTTACTGGGGTATACCACACTTTTTTAAATAGAGATATTTGCGGCTGAATAGTGAGCGACACACTCAAACTGCTTTTTTTTTAGATATCAAAGGCCCAAAACTGGATAGTACAGCGATTTGACCCGTGGAATTGCGAAACCACACTGGGATGTCGGGCCTACACAAGACTATTTTCAACAGATATATTTTTGTGTCACAACAGTCAGGAAACACTACTGTTTTTCTTTACGGAAAAAACTACCAAAAGCTGAACAATAGAGATTTTTTACCGTGGGATGGCAAAACCACAGTTATTGTTTACTGGGGTATACCACACGTTTTAAATAGAGATATTTGCGTCTGAATAGTGAGCGACACACTCAAACTGCTTTTATTTTAGATACCAAAGGCCCAAAACTGGATAGTACAGTGATTTGACCCGTGGAACTGCGAAACCACACTGGGATGTCGGGCCTACACAAGACTATTTTCAACAGATATATTTTTGTGTCACAACAGTCAGGAGACACTACTGTTTTTCTTTACGGAAAAAAACTACCAAAAGCTGAATAATAGAGATTTTTTACCATGGGATGGCAAAACCACAGTTATTGTTTACTGGGGTATACCACACTTTTTTAAATAGAGATATTTGCGGCTGAATAGTGAGCGACACACTCAAACTGCTTTTATTTTAGATATCAAAGGCCCAAAACTGGATAGTACAGCGATTTGACACGTGGAACTGCGAAACCACACTGGGATGTCGGGCCTACACAAGACTATTTTCAACAGATATATTTTTGTGTCACAACAGTCAGGAAACACTACTGTTTTTCTTTACGGAAAAAACTACCAAAAGCTGAATAATAGAGATTTTTTACTCTGGGATGGCAAAACCACAGTTATTGTTTACTGGAGTATACCACACTTTTTTAAATAGAGATATTTGTGGCTGAACAGTGAGGAACATACTCAAACTGCTTTTTTTTTAGATACCAAAGGCCCAAAACTGGATAGTATAGCGATTTGGCCCGTGGAACTGCGAAACCACACTGGGATGTCGGGCCTACACAAGAATATTTTCAACAGATATATTTTTGTGTCACAACAGTCAGGATACACTACTGTTTTTCTTTACGGAAAAAACTACCTAAAGCTGAATAATAGAGATTTTTTACCGTGGGATGGCAAAACCACAGTTATTGTTTACTGGGGTATACCACACTTTTTTAAATAGAGATATTTCCGGCTGAACAGTGAGCGACACACTCAAACTGCTTTTTTTTTAGATACCAAAGGCCCAAAACTGGATAGTACAGTGATTTGACCCGTGGAACTGCGAAACCACACTGGGATGTCGGGCCTACACAAGACTATTTTCAACAGATATATTTTTGTGTCACAACAGTCAGGAGACACTACTGTTTTTCTTTACGGAAAAAAACTACCAAAATCTGAATAATAGAGATTTTTTACCGTGGGATGGCAAAACCACAATTATTGTTTACTGGGGTATACCACACTTTTTTAAATAGAGATATTTGCGGCTGAATAGTGAGCGACACACTCAAACTGCTTTTTTTTTAGATATCAAAGGCCCAAAACTGGATAGTACAGCGATTTGACCCGTGGAACTGCGAAACCACACTGGGATGTCGGGCCTACACAAGACTATTTTCAACAGATATATTTTTGTGTCACAACAGTCAGGAAACACTACTGTTTTTCTTTACGGAAAAAAACTACCAAAAGCTGAATAATAGAGATTTTTTACCGTGGGATGGCAAAACCACAGTTATTGTTTACTGGGGTATACCACACTTTTTTAAATAGAGATATTTGTGGCTGAACAGTGAGCGACACACTCAAACTCCTTTTTTTTTAGATATCAAAGGCCCAAAACTGGATAGTACAGCGATTTGACCCGTGGAACTGCGAAACCACACTGGGATGTCGGGCCTACACAAGACTATTTTCAACAGATATATTTTTGTGTCACAACAGTCAGGAGAAACTACTGTTTTTCTTTACGGAAAAAACTACCAAAAGCTGAATAATAGAGGTTTTTTACCGTGGGATGGCAAAACCACAGTTATTGTTTACTGGGGTATACCACACTTTTTTAAATAGAGATATTTGCGGCTAAACAGTGAGCGACACAATCAAACTGCTTTTTTTTTAGATACCAAAAGCCCAAAACTGGATAGTACAGCGATTTGACCCGTGGAACTGCGAAACCACACTGGGATGTTGGGCCTGCACAAGACTATTTTCAACAGATATATTTTTGTGTCACAACAGTCAGGAGACACTACTGTTTTTCTTTACGTAAAATACTACCAAAAGCTGAATAATAGAGATTTTTTACCGTGGGATGGCAAAACCACAGTTATTGTTTACTGGGGTATACCACACTTTTTTAAATAGAGATATTTGCGGCTGAACAGTGAGTGACACACTCAAACTGCTTTTTTTTTTAGATACCAAATGCCCAAAACTGGATAGTACAGCGATTTGACCCGTGGAACTGCGAAACCACACTGGGATGTCGGTCCTACACAAGACTATTTTCAACAGATATATTTTTGTGTCACAACAGTCAGGAGACACTACTGTTTTTCTTTACGGAAAAAACGACCAAAAGCTGAATAATATTTTTTACCGTGGGATGGCAAAACCACAGTTATTTTTTACTGGGGTATACCACACTTTTTTAAATAGAGATATTTGCGGCTGAACAGTGAGCGACACACTCAAACTGCTTTTTTTTTAAATACCAAAGGCCCAAAACTGGATAGTACAGCGATTTGACTCGTGGAACTGCGAAACCACACTGGGATGTCGGGCCTACACAAGACTATTTTCAACAGATATATTTTTGTGTCACAACAGTCAGGAGACACTACTGTTTTTCTTTACAGAAAAAACTACCAAAAGCTGAATAATAGAGATTTTTTACCGTGGGATGGCTAAACCACAGTTATTGTTTACTGGGGTATACCACACTTTTTTAAATAGAGATATTTGCGGCTGAACAGTGAGCGACACACTCAAACTGCTTTTTTTTTAGATACCAAAGGCCCAAAACTGGATAGTACAGCGATTTGACCCGTGGAACTGCGAAACCACACTGGGATGTCGGGCCTACACATGACTATTTTCAACAGATATATTTTTGTGTCACAACAGTCAGGAGACACTACTGTTTTTCTTTACGGAAAAAACTACCAAAAGCTGAATAATAGAGATTTTTTACCGTGGGATGGCAAAACCACAGTTATTGTTTACTGGGGTATACCACACTTTTTTAAATAGAGATATTTGCGGCTGAACAGTGAGCGACACACTCAAACTGCTTTTTTTTTAGATACCAAAGGCCCAAAACTGGATAGTACAGCGATTTGACCCGTGGAACTGCGAAACCACACTGGGATGTCGGGCCTACACACGACTATTTTCAACAGATATATTTTTGTGTCACAAAATTCAGGAGACACTACTGTTTTTCTTTACGGAAAAAACTACCTAAACCTGAATAATAGAGATTTTTTACCGTGGGATGGCAAAACAACAGTTATTGTTTACTGGGGTATACCACACTTTTTTAAATAGAGATATTTGCGGCTGAACAGTGAGCGACACACTCAAACTGTTTTTTTTTTAGATACAAATGGCCCAAAATGGATAATACAGAGGTTTGAACCGTGGAAGTGCAAAACAAGACTTCTGTTTCTCTAGCCTACACCAGACTATTTTCAACAGCTATATTTGTGTCTGAAAAATCAGAGACACGCTTTTTTTTGGGGGGGGGGGAGGGGGGACACACCAAAAGGTTAATAAGACGGGTATTTGTACAGTGTGAAGGAGGAAAAAAAAGGAGGATTTAGATTGAAAAAAAAGGATTTTTCCTGGCCCCCAACACTTGGTGCTAAGTCCAGCAATTTGAGCAACAGGAGCACACAGGACTGTAATGCAGCGTTTGCTGGTATAACCACTGTGTCTCCTATACAGCCTGCCTGCCTTGTATCTGGGATGGATATTAGTCCTGAAAAGGAATGTTTGTTTGTTCTGGCAGCCTTTACAGACCCTACACTAACTATTTCGCAGTTTATATCTCTCCCTAAATCAGCAGCGCTGTCCCTACACTGTCTAATCCGGAGCGACTGTGTCCAAGATGGCGGCGCCCGGTTTTAAATACTCGAGGTAACGCTGTGCGGCCAGCCAATCACTGTAATGCCCACAACCAACATGGCTGCAGCATTACAGTGACTGGCTGGCAATCCTTGCATGTTCATTGGCTCTGTAAACAGCGCCAAACATGCAGGGCGGAGACCCGAGCTCCCGCCCGAGTAACCCGGAAATGCTCGGTGCTCGCCGAACATCCCGAGCAGCATGATGCTCGGGCGAGTACTGAGCAGTGTCGAGCATGTTCGCTCAACACTAGTAAGGACGAATGATGTCTCTGCTCCTAGGCTTGTTAAAGCTTTCCACAAGAGGATTCCGGATAGGCCTGGGGGTACTGTTAGAACCCTTCTGTTAGTTTTTTCTATCTTGTGTTTTGCGGTCAAGTGACCATCTGCTTTATTTTCCAGCTCCGCCCTTCAGTGTTATTTGATTGTTTTGCTAGCCTGGTGCTTCAGTGCCTACCTCTGTCAGTTTTCTTGGTCCTCTGGGACCTCTTGTACTTTTTGTCAGTTTGTCTTTTTGTGTTCTGCAACAACTTCTGTTTAGGAGGTGTCCCATTTTTGTTCCAGTCCTTAGTTCTTTTAGGGACCCCTCCCTTAATTCTATAGGTCTTCGTTCAGACTAGCCGAGGACTAAGGCGGGTCTGTTCACTAGGAACAGGCAGCCCGCTACATCGTAGGGATTCAGCCTAGTCTTACAGTATTGACAGCTTTCCCCTATCTTTCCTTAGTACATGTTGCAGATCATAACAGTATCAGGTATCGCCATACTCAGGAGAAATTGCACAACAAATTGTATGGTCTATTTTCTTCTGTTACTTTTGTGAAAATTAAAAATTTGATACTAAATCAACATTTTTTGTGAGAGAAATGTATTTATTCATTTTCATAGCTCAACATTATAACATTCTGTGAATCACGTGGGGGTTCAAGGTGCTCACAAAATATCTAGATAAACTCTTTGAGGAGTCTAGTTTTCAAAATGATGTCACTTGTGTGTGGGGGGTTTCCTTTGTTTAGGCACATCAGGGACTCTCCAAACGTGACATGGCATCCTCTCTCGATTCTAGTCACTTTTGCATTCAAAATGTCAAACTGTGCTCCTTCTCTTCTGAGCCCTGCCATGCGCCCAAACGGTCATTTTTTCCCAACATGTGGGGTATCAACACACTCAGGAGAAATTGCAAAACAAATTTTGAAGTCCACTTTTTCCTGTTACCCTTGTGAAAATAAAAAAAATTGGGGCTAAAGATAAATTTTTGTGAAACAAAAGTGAAATGTTCATTTTTTCCTTTTCCATTTCTTTGATTCCTGTGAAGAACCTGAAGGGTTAATACATTTCTTCAATGTGGTTTTGAGCACCTTCAGGGTTGCAGTTTTTAGAACTGTGTCACTTTTGGAAATTTTTTGTCAAATGGGCCCCTCTAAGTCACTTCAAATATGATGTGGTCCCTAAAAAAAGGGTTTTGTAAATTTTGTTGTAAAAATGAGAAATTCCTGATAAACTTTTAACCCTTCTAACTTCCTACCAAAAATAATTATGTTTTAAAAATTATGCAGATGTAAAGTATGCAAATGGGAAATGTTATTTTTTAACTATATTGTGTGATATAATTATCTGATTTAAGGGTATACAAATTTAAAGTTTGACAATTGTGAAATTTTCTAACTTTTTGTAAAATTTTTGATATTTTCATAAATAATCGCAAATCATATCGACCAAAATTTACCACTATCATGAATTATAACATGTCACGAAAAAATATTCTCAGAATCACTTGGATATGTTAAAGCATTCGGGAGTTATTACCACATAAATTGACACTGGTTCTGTCTTTAACTTACATAGTGGCTTGGTCCTTAAAAGGTTAAAGAAATGATTTTGGTATGTCATTATTTTCTGAAACCTGTTAGTATTTTTTCATTCATGGAGCTGTGAGAGAGGGATTTTTTTTACCAATTTGAGTTACATTCAACATTTTTATATATTTTTATTACATTTTATAAGGAGTTACGGTGACCAAAAATCTACAACTGTGGTGTTTTGAGTTCATTCTTTCTTAAAGGCTATGTGCCCACGATGCAGAAATGCTCCGGATTTTTCCTGAGCGTTTCTGCATCTCCCTGGCATAAAAAACGCATGCGGATTGTACATGCGTTTTTCCTGCCAGGGACAAGCGGATGTGAAGCGTTCTTCACATGCATTTCCACATGCGGGTTGACAAGAGCTTTCCAAGCTCTTTTAGCATCACTTGGAAAGTGCTTGCCAACTTGGTCACACTATATAAATCCATGCAAACAGCATTGATTTATATAGTGTGACCGTAAAGAATGGTAAAAAATAAATCTATACTTACCTTTTTATGGCCCGCGCTGTCTTTATCTGATCCGTACTGGCTTGCCGGCAGCTCGCGATAGATTTAAATTACGTCAGCGCAGGTCCTTTAGTCTATCAAGAGTTGCCGGCAAGCAGAGACAAGGATACCGGGGGCCATCAGAAGGTAAGTATAATATTTATTTTTTATTTTATTCTTTTTTTTACAGGTACTATGGTACCTGGGTCTGGAGGAAAGTCTCTTCTTCTCCAGACCCGGGTACCATCCGCACATTGAAACGCATGGATTCCGCATGTACAGATGCAGTGATGCGGAATCCATGCGTTCCAATGCATATCAATGGTGACAAAAACGCCGCATTTACACAAAATTAATGGTAGTGCTGCGGATTTTTCCAAAAAGATAATCAGCAGAGGAAATTTCTGCAGCATGTGCACAGCAAATGCGGATTATCAATGGGGAACATGGCAGACCTTCTACCAAGCATTTTGTAAGCATTTCTGCAGTGGAATTGCAGCTGCAGAAACGCTTAAAAACGCATAGTGGGCACACAGCCTAACGCTGTTTTTCATATGGGTTAATCAATTTTATATATTGGTAACCAAGATTTGGCAATAATAAATGTTTATTTTTCTTTTTTAGATAAAAACTGAATGACAAATAGAGCAATAGGGTCTTATCCGTATTACAAAGGAAAGAGTAAAACCGGATTTTCTCACCTAGAGGCGTTGTGAAAGTCACAACCCCTTTGTTAGCTTTTAAGTAAAGATGGAAGCTGCAGTTCCACCAAACAGATAGTAAGCAAATTTATAGTTGAAAGTGGATGCAAAACCCGCGCTGTCAAAAATCCTATATACGATAGGAAACCAGATGCAGTATGGATGAGATTTTATTTGTCAATGCTAGTGATGAGCGAGCGTGCTCGCTACTGCTTGGTACTCGCTACTGCTCGGTACTCGCCCGAGCATCTTGCTGCTTGAGATGCTCGGCGAGTATTTTTGGGATGCTCGGGTGGGAGCTCGTTTCCCCACCCGGCATGTTTCGCGCTCTTTAGAGAGCCAAAGAACATGCAGGGATTGTCTGCCTGTAATGCCGTAGCCATCTTGGTTGAGGCATTACAGTGATTGGCTGGCCGCATAGCGTCATCGGGTTTATATGAGACCTGGTGAAGCTATGCTCGTCAGAGTCCAACCTTCAGACAGGCAGAGTAGGGATGTCACAGGTGTGTCAGAAGTGACAGACAGTCGCCCTGCAGTTGGTTGCAGGATATCTCTATGTTTGGCATTACAGACATCTTCTTATAAGCTGTCTCTAGGACCCAGCGGCTACCTTCCTCTGGCTAATTAACACCCTGCCTGGGTGTATAAATACCTGCTGTGTTTCAGAGGGAGGTGCCGGCGATATTCATCACTACTTGTGAAAGCTTTAGCAAGAGAAGTACTTCATCCTCTCTGGAGCTTGAGGACATCTGCGCATTTGTCTGGAATCATTTAAAGCTAAGCAATTTCCCCCTGTTTGTGTACCCTTGTTGTCTATAGTGTTTAGTGGAGATCGACTAGTGCTCATCTCCTCCCATCACTAGCCTTAGCCATATGCCAGGGAAAGACAGGGCGAGGCACCTGTGCGGCGATAGGTGAAGAGCCAATAGAGGGTTGTTAGGGGAGACATGGTGATCAACCTAGGAAGTCTCCACTTCCTCCCTTTCCCTAAAGTCTGGGCTCCCTTTCCCTCTTCCATTTGTGTTGCATTAAGTCTTTCTCACACCTTGCGTGACAAGGGAGAGGTGCTGCTGTGTTAGGGACAGAATTGGTGGTTTAATAGTTAGGCATAGGTATTCCACACCAGGATACATATCCATCTGAACTAACTGTCCATCTGAGAACTATTCCAGCTGCATATATTCAGTGGGATAGCAGGAGTTAGGCAGGCAGAGAAATTTGTGAACACTATACAGCATAATAGTGTGCATTGCATGTTCTGTCTGCTTCTGCTGCTGCTACCTGTTACAGATAGCCATTGGACTAGATATCACGTTTTTTTTCTCTTAATCCTGATTATTTTCTTAAAAAGTAATAGAGCCCAACATTTTACTGCTCCATTTGCTTTTTAGCACAGCAGAATACAGTCAGATCTTTTCCATCATCAGACTTGATCCCATATTACAGCTATAAAAATCCAGAAATTTGTAGGGAACGTGGAAAATATTGTACTCCATTTACAGTTTGGCAGCAGTGTGTCAGTGAAGCTATTCACACGTGGCCCTGGCATTAATAGGAAGCTACAAGCCCACTATTTAAAACCGTGAGCGTCTGTCAGACATATCACATATAACTGCAGTACAAATCCAGCTATTTGTAGCGACCGTGCAAAATATTATCCTCCATTTAAAATGGGCAAGGCGTGTGCCAAGGGATGGGAAGTGGACATGATGGTGATGGTACATGCAGAGGCCAAGGGAAGCTGAAATTGTGCCACAACAAACCCCCAATCTTGTCGCCCGACCTTCCTGTCCCTATTACAGAGGACGGCAGCACACCACTACAGAACCCAGAGCAGTGTCAAAAGGATGTTGATTGGATAGCAGATAATGCTTCCAGTCACTTTGCCACTACCACCACCACCCTGTCTTCCACATGGTCAAGTCTCAGTAGCCGTGAGTCTGGGCCGCATATTCCTCACCCTGATTCTCCTTCCTTCTACCGTGCCGAGTGCCTGGAGACAACTGATCCCACACTTGGAAACTCAGAAGAGCTGTTCACATTTCAATTTATAGATTTGGGCCTCTCACCCGGCCAGCTTCAAGCAGTGCAAGAGGAGAATGCGTTTAGCAATGCCCAAATATTTGAGCAGCCACAGTCTCACGAAGGCAACGGTGGGAAAGTGCAATTACTGCCACAAGAGGTGGATGATGATGAGACACAATTGCCAGAAAGTCAGGAGGAGGACCAGGGTGCAGAAGTGGAAGTCGAGGTGGTGGACGATGAAGTCACTGACCCAACCTGGCAAGGTGACATGCAGAGCAAGGACAGCAGCACACGGGTGGAGGGGGTGGCATAGCACAACAACAGGCAGGAACAAGCATTGTGGGTGCCACAGACATGAGGCGGGCAACCATTTCCCAGAACACCAAACTGACGGAAGTTGCCAGTACAACTGTTAGGTTTTCCCAAATCTGGTTGTTTTTTAAAGACTGTGCAGATAACCCCAAAAATGCCATTTGCACCACCTGCCAGACCAGCATCAGCAGGGGTAGCAAAACTAGCAGCCTGACCACCTTCAGTATGCTCAGGCACATGACAGCAAAGCACCTGCCTAGGTCATCCTCTTGGTGAGGACACGGAAGTCTTGCCTGTTAGCAGTCTGGCACAAATGGCTAACTTTATGTTTCGCTCCCTTTCCCGTGACCCTCGTGTTGTATGTATTTTGGGTGACAGTCATTACTGGCTGGTGACACTTCTAGACCCACGCTACAATGAGAACTTTCTATCTCTCATTCCCGTGGCGGACAGGTTTGCTAAAATGGTGCAGTACCAGAAGGCCCTTGATGTGCAATTATTAAAAAAATTCCCATCTGAAAATGCTGGCGACAGAGGTCACAGTTCATTAGACAACCAAGGTGTACAGGCAAGAGAAACACAAATATAATCCAGCAGTGGCAGGGGAACACTGTCAGAGGTCTGGGAGAGTTTTTTCAGACCCTCCCATGACACAGGCCCTGATGCACGGGATGTTCTCACAAGGAAGGATAATTTTACATAGATGCTGGAGTACCTTGCCAACCGTACCAACGTCCTCCATGATTCCTTTGTGCCTTATAATTATTGGGTATGCAAGATGGACACGTAGCATGAACTGGCTCTCTACGCCTTGGAGGTCCTGGCCTGCCCTGCCGCTAGCGTTTTGTCACCGGTTTTTAGTGCCGCCTGTGCATTCGCCTATCAACTGAAAATGCTGACAGGCTGACTCTTATAAAACTGAACAAGGGCTGGATTCGGCCATACTTCTCAACACCACCGAATGATACCAGCAGAACATAAACTCAAATCCAGTGTATTTTTTTGGGAGGTCTAATCGCATGCACCTCTTCACACACAGACATGGGTAAATGCTTCCTCATTTTTTCTATTTTCTGTTGTCCTCCTCCTTCTCCTCATCCTCAGCCTCCACCACCATATCAGCATTGTGACCATGATGCAAC
Organism: Phyllobates terribilis; assembly: GCF_046119375.1. Lineage (NCBI taxonomy): Eukaryota > Metazoa > Chordata > Amphibia > Anura > Dendrobatidae > Phyllobates > Phyllobates terribilis. The sequence continues at coordinate 452,156,353 of NW_027362763.1, read as the reverse complement.
ACCCACTTAATTTTTTTAGGGTGTTTATGATGCCCCTAGGAAATGTTTGTTATCCAATATGTTCATGTATACCCCCCAAGGGTAAATGTTTTTCAGCCCGTGCACTTAGTACATGGGCATTACAAGTATAGGAGACCCGCTCCTTCATAATGGGAACATATTTTTAATAAGGCCCTCCTCTACGTCTCTTCCAAGGGGCATTGGAGTGCGTCCAAATTTTTGGCAGCCCCTGCAGTCACTGCATATGCAAGAACAGAACAGGAGACCCGCTCCTTTATAATGGGAACATGTTGTTACGGAGGCCCTCCTGTATGGGTCTTTAAATTGGCATTGGGTTTTTTCCTAAATTTAGGCAGCTGTTGCAGTCATTGCATATGCAATAACTGTATAGCAGAACCTCTCCTTTATAAAGGGAACATTTTGTTACGGAGACCCTCCTGTATGTGTATTTAAATTGGTATTGGGGTTTTTCCTAAATTTAGGCAGCAGTTTGAGTCACTGTGCACACAATAACTGTATAGCAGAACTGCTCCTTTATAATGGGACCATTCTGTTATGGAGGCCCTCCTGTATGTGTCTTTAAATTGGTATTGGGGTTTTCCTAAATTTAGGCAGCCGTTGCAGTCACTGCATATGCAATAACTGTATAGCAGAACCACTCCTTTATAATGGGAACATTTTGTTACGGAGACCCTCCTGTATGTGTATTTAAATTGGTATTGGGGTTTTTCCTAAATTTAGGATGCTGTTGCAGTCATTGCATATGCAATAACTGTATAGCAGAACCTCTCCTTTATAAAGGAAACATTTTGTTGCGGAGGACCTCCTGTAAGTGTTTTTAAATTGGTATTGGGGTTTTTCCTAAATTTAGGCAGCTGTTTCAGTCACTGCACACACAATAACTGTATAGCAGAACCGCTCCTTTATAATGGGAACATTCTGTTATGGAGGCCCTCCTGTATGTGTCTTTAAATTGGCATTGGGGTTTTCCTAAATTTAGGCAGCCGTTGCAGTCACTGCATACGCAATAACTGTATAGCAGAACCGCTCCTTTATAATGGGAACATTTTGTTACGGAGACCCTCCTGTATGTGTATTTAAATTGGTATTGGAGTTTTTCCTAAATTTAGGCAGCTGTTGTAGCCACCGCTCATTTATAATGGGAACATTTTGTTACTGAGGCCCTTCTCTATGTCTCTTCAAAGGGGTATTGGGATGCGTCGAAAATTTAGGCAGCCGTTACAGTCACAGCATACGCTATGTCCAGCAAAAGTGAATACCAGCACTCACATGTGGTGAATTAATCTCTTTATTTCCACATCCCAAAATGTTTCAGCTCATCCAGAGCCTTTGTAAATTGTATGCATGCAATTACAATATTTAAACAAAAAACCAAGGCATGGCTTCATAAATGAAACAGGATGTGTCTGATTATGTCTCACACACCACATGGCCAGATAAGGCAGTAAAATGTTAAAATTACATTTACTGGTAAATGTTATTTTCACCATTGAAAGCAATGCAAAAGTGCAAAACACATCAAAAATGCTACGTGTGAACATAGCCCAAGGTGTGGAGAAGCCTTTTTGGTTTTGGTTATTTATTTTGCCTTATGTAGAAGTCATAACCCTGGAAAGGATGTTCCTTAACATTTTTCCCAGGAAAATTGATTTTGGGTTCATTTTTGTATGTTTTATTGTGAGTCCATAAAAGTGGTGTAATACTCTGACAAGATTGTTCGCAGCAGTGACCTTGGAGTCAGAGATGCTTCCAGGGGTCTTCCCCATGCTGTTCCCATGTCATTTGAGCACTGTTCCCATTGATTTGGGCAATTTCTAGGCCCTTTGCAGACCTCCGGAGGGAGCTGCCGGAAAAATGCTTGAGTTTCCCATAGACTTACATTGGGCTTGTTGCTCGGCTCGAGCACCCAAGCATTCCAATTTGCTCGACCCGAGCAACGAGCACCCGAGCATTTTAGTGCTCGCTCATCACTAGTCAATGCGTTTGGAGGTGATCATGTATCTTCATCAGGACAAACCACAATGTTTTGCAAACTGCTCCAGGTCTCTCATATTTGAAGTGTGACTTTTCCCAACAGCAATTTTAAGATCTCTTCACAGGTGTTCAATGGAATTTATATCCGGACTCAATGCTGGCCACTTCACAACTCTCTAGCTCTTTGTTTCCATTTATTTTCTGGGTGCTTTTTGAAATATGTTTGAGATCATTGTCCTGCTGGAAGACCCAAAACCTAGGATGCAAACTCAGCTTTCTGACACCGGGCACTACATTGAGACCCAGAAACTTTTGGCAATCTTCAGATTTCATGATGCCTTGCACACAGTCAAGACACCCAATGCCAGAGGCAGCAAAACAACCCCATAACATCTTTGAACCTGAAACATGGATGAGGGATGGCCACAGGACGAGAGGTACAGCAGCAGTCAGCAGCCATGTACAAAGATTAGATAATGTAATATGAACATTTACTAACCAGTTTATAAAACAAAGCAAAGAATGGAAGGTAGACAACGTATATATAACAAATACAATGACAGCAGTTACTCAAAATAACACCGACTAAGTATACACAGGTACAATTAACAGAATTAACAGTCATATGCAAACAGAAATACATGCAATTAACCCTTTCTATGCATATATCAATAAAACAACAGTGTTGTGCCAGTAATTTAATAATCGCATACTCAGAGCAGTTTTTTTGAAGTGTCTCTTACAGAAGAGGCTTTTTCTCCTAACTAACTAGACTTCCATAAAATTATTTATATATGTGCATATATATTCAGTTGTAAATGGTATCGGTACGTCCTGAGACTGAAGTGTCCTTGCTGGGCTGAGTCCAGAATAATCAGAAACGCTGACTTAAATCTTTTAGAGAATGTCGATCTCTCAAACGCAGGGCTTCTCTAAGTCCTTAGAAATAATGCCTCATGTGGCCTAGCCCAAGATGCTGTGTACTTGGTTGTCCTCACCGATTCAGCTCATGTCAAGCCGAACAACACATCCTAGAGTCACCAAAAACAGATCAGAGTCACACCGCTCTATCCAGACCTTTTTCCAACGATCCATAGCTTCATTCTCTCCTTCAATTTCCCTAGCAACAGTCACCAACTGCCAAACCCCTGTGCTTCCAGTCTGGCCTCTCTGCTGTCTTCTGCTGGACAGATCATTTTACATCACAAATCTCCAACAATACAGTAAACTGTGATTAACCTTTACAAACCTCCACCATATTTGACTGTAGGTAATGTTTTCTTTTCTTTGTAGGCCTCATTCCACTTTCGGTAAACAGTAGAATGATGTGCTTTACCAAAAAGATGTATCTTGGTCTTATCTGTCCACAAGACACTCTTCCAAAAGAATATTGGCTTACTCACATACATTTTGGCAAACTGCAGTTTAGGTTTTTCATGTCTGTGTCAGCAGTGGAGTCCTCCAGCGCCTCCTTCCATAGTGTTTCATTTCATTCAAATGTCAGCAAATAGTTCGCGCTGACAGTGCCCTGAACCTGCAGGAGAGCTTGAATTTCCTTGGAACTGGATTAGGGCTACTTATCCACCATCCAGACTATGGTGTCATTTTCACCTGTTGCTTACTTAAAACAAAGTGGTTTACCCCCAATTTTAGAAAGTTCCAACAGTTTTGTGCTGCCCATTTTTTGGGTTTTGTGTGAAATTATGTCCAATTTACCTTTTATTCTTCAGTTTTTTGTGTTATTCCAATACACATAGTGGAAATAAACATGTGTATAACAAAACATGTGTAATTGCTATAATTTTCGGGGAGAAATACTTAATTTTCTGGAACAATTTCAAGGGTACAAACATTTTAAATGTTTATGTATAGAATACATAAGCATTTAAAGGCAATCTGTCAGCATGATTTCACCCCCCCAAATATTTTTATGTGCATATAACTCTATAAAAGATGAGTCAAGCAATACCTTTACTTGGAGCGACTGTTCCTCTGCTACAGAGAAATCAGTGTTTGAAATGATATACAAATGTGTCTGAAGAACTATTTGTAGATTTGAAGTCTATGTCACTCCACCTGCACCTCCTCAGTAATTTCTCCTTTTGCTGTTAGTGAGTGACTCTATGTTGTGACTTAAAGGGGTTGTCTGCTACTAGAATAACCCCTTCTCGATCTGAATGTTTGGCGCTGATAAAGTAAAAACACTTATACTCACTTCCTGTGCCAGCATCGTTTCAGCGGTGGCAGCACTCACATTCCCGAGGCTGTCTTGCGGTTGTTATGAGACATGAGCCCTACACCCACTGTTCCCATCTTCAGACAAAATCGAACATCAAGAGGAAATCAGTGAGCAGGCACAACTCTGACTTCCTACTGATGTTCAATATATCCAAATGTGGGGACAGTTTAAAGAAAACTGCAGCACTACCGTACTCCGGTGCTCGAGTAGGGTCCAAAACCAGAATGATAATGAGAAAAGCCTCGGCACTCACTATCTCTTAATTGAATATATTTAATCCAGTCCAAAAAACACAGATGTTTCAGTCAACATGACCTTCATCAGTGCACTCCGACTGCTGTGGGTGATCGGAATTAGAAGGAGGGGGAAGGAGGACGCAGTGTCTCGATGGGAGTGGGTCCGTGGGATCTGGGGCTCCCAACTTGTAGAAATATGGGGTGAGGGAATGCGGTATCCACCGCTAGTTCCAATGGCTGCCGCCTTCTTCTAATTCCTATCACCCAAAGCAGTCGGAGTGCACTGATGAAGGTCGTGTGGACCAAAACATCTGTGTTTTTTTAACTGCGTTAAATATATTCAAAGGTGGGGACAGTGACGCCAGCGCCGATTGGGCACAGGGCTCATGTCTCATAACAACCGCAATAGAGTCTCGGGAACGTCAATGCCGACACAGCTGGAATGGTGCCGGCATTGGATGTGGGTATAGGCGTTTATTTTTTATTTTATCAGTGCCAAACATTTAGATTGAGAGGCAATGGAGCTGTCAGCAGGAGGAGACAGCAGCAATGGGTGAGGAATAGAGTTGGAGTGACAGAGACTTTAGATCTTCAGCCTCATTTGCCTATCAATGTAAACCCTGATTTCTCAGTAACAGAGGAATGGACTAGTAAAGGTATTGCTGCACATGACTTTGAAAGAGCTAAGTGCATATATATATATATATAAATATTTTATATATATATATATTTATATATATATATATACAGTATATATATACTGTATATATGGTTTATGGAGCGTAATCATGCTCACAGATTCCCTTTATTTTTGTATTTATTTAATTTTCTCACTTGTATAGTGCCATTAATTCCACAGCGCTGTACAGAGATCAATACTACTGTGCCCATTGGGGTCAAAATCAGTATGTCTTTGGAGTGGAGCCTTCAAACCTTCTTTGATATTCTGTGTCTAGTTGATGAGTATCCAGTAATAAAAGGATGAATAAATTGCATTGTAGGAAAACATAACTGTGCTTTGCTTAGACCACTGAGAATGACCTTGAATTTTAGATTTTCTAGTTAATTCATGATACATCATGATCTTGGTTTTACTGCATTCATTTTTCAGATTGAAATATATTCATTCTCTGTTAAAAGGTTTTTTTTTACATGGAAAAGTAATCAAAATGTGCCAAGCTTTGTAACAGACAAGTCTTCCTATAAATATTTTGAAGGAAGGCTGATATAAATAGCATTCTAGTAGCTAACCGCTGTAGAAATTTGTATAGAAAAAGAAAATGTCTAAAATAAGGACTAACTGACGGTTTGTATGGGATAGAAGGAAAGATAATTTGCAGAACATCAAACTTTTTAAGCTGCTCCCTACTATATCACTGTAACCACTAGGCCACCATCTACAGTCCATAATGTCAATACCACCAGCACAGTCTCTTTAAGATGGACAAGTATAATAAACTGTGCCACTGTGCTCTTTGCAATCATTTGTGATTTTTTTTTTTCAAATACCTTCTCTTTTTTTTGCTTAGTAGTGTTTGCAAATGTGTTTTGCATGTTTCCCTAAAATGAAGCAAAAATAGCAACATAATTCCTGGTATACATAAAATTACTCCAGGAGGGGAATGGAGTACATATATCACAAATTTTGTGATTAAACTCCATGCATAGCGTCGAACTGAAAAAAAAAGTCACATTAAAAAGTGACTTTAAGGCCCTCTTCACACGTACACTTAAAAAAACGTAACCGTGAGACTGTCTGTTTTTATTATCCAAGTGGTTTGCTATTGGCCATCCGTGTGTATGTGTGTACCATCTGTGTGTTATCCATGTGATATTTGTGTTCCATCTGTGTGAAAACAATGTCATATGTACCAGAATAGAATGCAGAATAGAAATTACAGATTTTTACGTGTTAAAGATGTGCAAAGATAATAGATAAATAGATAATAGATGGATAAGGAAATATCTGTGAGATATTTAATGTGTGCCTTGCATGTATAGCTTACTGTACATGTACTACTACTAATCAAATAAATAAATTAAAAAAATTATGTTAGGCCCCCCCATTTTTGGTAACTAGCAAAGGTAAAGCAGACAGCTGTAAGCTGAAATTATCAGGCTGCGAATAGGACCCTTCCCATCCTAAAAATAATACCAGCCCACAGCCGCTCCAGATGTGGAGCATTAGATGAGATGCTCCAATTCTGGAGCGTCGCCTTGGCTCTTCCTGATGCCCTAGTGCACTGGCAATTGGAGTAATGGGGCTTGGAGTTGATGTCAGCTATGAATTGTCCAAAAACACAGTTGACATCAAGCCCTAATGCTAGTAATGGAGATCTATCACACACCTTCATTACTAACCCTGGAAAAAGAAGAATTTATGTAAATAAACACTCCTCGACACTTTCTCTGGTTCCTCACTTTATTTAAAAAAAATACAAAATCACGCAGGTCCGACGTAGTCCACTGCATCCAACTTAGTCCAGTGAATGGAAACCTGAAAAGAACATACACCCAAGACACAGAGAAAAAAAACAGACTCTCTCTCTCGTTCACCACTTTAATTAAAAAAAAAGTTCCGCAGGTACGAAGTAGTCCACCAAATCCGACGTAGTCCCAGTGAATCCAGTGTAATTTCTGTACAAAGTCGATAGAGCCTAAGGCTTCATGGACTTTGCCAACAGTCACTTCTGGGTCACGCAGCGCTGTGCAAGACCCAGCAGCTCAGAACAGAAGTGATATCAGTAACATTACTGCTCTTCAGAGTCGCTGGGTCATGCTACCCTCTGTGTGACCCGGCAACTCTGAGCGGTAGCCTTACTGTTGTCACCACTCTTCAGTCTTGCGCAGCACTTCGTGACTTGGAAGTAACTGTTTGAAAGACTAGGGAGCCTCAGAACGAGGGTCCATAGACTTTGTATGGAGAATTTGCTGGACTTCACAGGATTCGCTAGATTACGTTGGACCAGTGGGCAATTTTTTTTTTTAAGAAAGTGATAAACGAGGGAAAGTGTCTTAGTTTTACTTCTCTGTATCTCGTGTGTATGTTCTTTTCAGGTCCTGCGTGTGATTTTTTTTTTAATAAAGTGGTGAACGAGGTAAAGTGTCAGGGAGTGTTAACTTAAATAAAGTATTTTTTTATATGTGTGTGCTTTTTTTATCACTGGGATAGTAATGGAGGTGTCTGATAGACACTTCTCCATTACTAACACCAGGACTTTATGTCAGCTGTACTTTTGGACAATTCAGAGCTGAAATCAACCTCAAGCCTCATTACCCTGATTACCAATGCACCAGAGCATCGAGAAGAGTAAAGTGCTAGAATTGGATCATTCCATGTGATGCTCCACTTCTACTAGTAGTATACTGTGTTTTTTATTTTTAAATAAATGATTAAAACTGTGTGGACTTTTATTTCAAATAAAGGATTTTTTCAGGCCGTGTGTTCATTTCAAAACCTTTACTATGGGGTTTGTAATGGAGGCGTCTTATTTATGGTTCCATAATATGAAGGAGTGTAGTGTGAGAAAATCTTGCTTTGCACTCTGACCAATATTATTCAATGAGGCAGAGCAGATCTGCGATTTTTTTCTCATGCCGATTCTACATGAGAAAAAAGTCCATTAATCACTAATGTCCACACTGAAAAGGAATGACACTTCATACAAAATATCTCAACAATAAACCCAGAGTAAATTGGTCTGGGGGCACCCCCGGAAGAAGCTGACGGCGAAAGGAGCGTCGGGTTGAGGGGACGCTGATCATTTACCCTGTCTCCTCCTGGGATTACTGTTTATTAAGGTATTTGACCTATTATATCATGAGCATCACAAATAGAGATGAGCGGTGTTCGACTAGAACTGTTCGCCAATCTCAAATTCGAGCTGTTTTGGGCGGTGTTCGAGTTGTTCGACGAACACGAACGATTTGCAAAAAATTCGGCTGTTCGAGGTTATGTTCGATAACTGTTCGTGCACCAAAAGCTTGTCCTGCATGTCTGGCGCTATTTAGAGCACCAATCATGCAGGGATTGTCTGCCACTCACTGTAATGCCACAGACATGGTGGTTGTGGCATTACAGTGATTGCACAAATCGATGGGAACAGTGCTCACAGTGAAACATGAAAAGCCGGCAATTCAGCAGCGGCATACACCGGTACCCGACAATTTAGAACCGAAAGAATAGAGCTTCACACATAGATTAGATAGATAGAAACATGTCAGCCACATATATATGAAGTACAGTGACAGTGTTGCTTACTGTACTTGTCATTTAGTGTAAAGGATTTATCAAAAAAAATAATAGTGTTTTCATGCACCGTCTCTTTAAAAAAGCCGGCCGGCAATCCAGCAGCGGTACCCGACAATTTGGAATAGAAAGAATAGAGAATCACACATAGATTAGATAGATAGAAACATGTCAGTCACATATATATGAAGTACAGTGACAGTGTTGCTTACTGTACTTGTCATTTAGTGTAAAGGATTTATTAAAAAAAATAATAGTGTTTTCATGCACTGTCTCTTTAAAAAAGCCGGCCGGCATTTCAGCATCTGTACCCGACAATTTAGAATAGAAGGAATAGAGCATCACACATAGATTAGATAGAGAGAAACATGTCAGTCACATATATAAGAAGTACAGTGATATTGTTGATTACTGTACTTGTCATTTAGTGTTAAAATAAAGGATTTATTTAAAAAAAAATTGGCGTGGGGTTCCCCGTAATTTTAGGCTCTAGCGGAGGTTAAGCAGACGGCTGGGGCAGATGTTTGAAGCCTGGGAAGGGGGTAATACCAACGGAGCTTCCCAGACTACTAATATCAGCCCCCAGCGGAATACCTAGCCTTTACTAGCTATTAAAATGGGGGACCCCCCAAAAAAAATGATGTGGGGTCCCCCCTATTTTAATAGCTAGCAAAGGCTAGGCAGACAGCTGGGGGCTGATATTAATAGCACAGGAAGGGTACCATGAATATTGGCCCCCTCCCAGGCTAGAAACACCAGCCGTCAGCTGCCCCAGAAATGGCGCATCCATAGGATGCGCCAATTCTGGCACTTAGCCTCGCTCTTCCCACTGCCCTGTAGCGGTGGCAGTGGGGTAATAGGGCTGAGGTTGATGTCAGCTTATAATGCCAGCTGACATCAAGCCCAGGTTAGTAATGGAGAGGCGTCTATAAGACACCCCCATTACTAACCCCATAGTCAAAGTTAAAAGAAAACACAAACACCCAGAATAAAGTCCTTTAATTGAAATAAAGACACAATCCTTTATTGTTCTAAATTAAACCATACTTACCACCACGCCCATTCCAGCTGAAGCCAACGATCTCCTGCAATAAAAGTAAAATAATAAAGCAACCTCATCCTTACCTTTCCATAGTTCCCAGGACAGCTTCAGCTCTGCTACATTGAGATGACAGGCTGGACCGCAGCAGAACGCTGCCATCCAGCCTGTCATCCCGCAGACACTGAGAAGCGCAGGCATGCTTGCGCTCCTCAGTGTCTCGCTGTGACGGCATAAAGATGAGCCGACAATGAACTCGGCTCACCTCATGCACGTCACTGACAGCGTGGGAGAATTCTCCTGCACTCAGCGCTTCAGCGTGAGAATTTTCCCACGCTGTCAGTGACGTGCATGAGGTGAGCCGAGTTCATTGGACATGAATGAGGTCACCTCATGCACGTCACTGACAGCGTGGGAAAATTCTCACGCTGAAGCGCTGAGTGCAGGAGAATTTTCCCACGCTGTCAGTGACGTGCATGAGGTGAGCTCATTCATGTCCATTGAACTCAGCTGACCTCATGTACGTCACTGACAGCGTGGGAGAATTCTCACGCTGAAGCGCTGAGTGCAGGAGAATTCTTCCACGCTGTCAGTGATGTACATGAGGTGAGCTGAGTTCATTGGACATGACCTCGGCTCATTTGGATGCCGTCACAGCGAGACACTGAGGAGCGCAAGCATGCCTGTGCTTCTCAGTGTCTGCGGGATGACAGGCTGGATGGCAGCGTTCTGCTGCGGTCCAGCCTGTCATCTCGATGTAGCAGAGCTGAAGCTGTCTGGGAACCATGGAAAAGTAAGGATGAGGTTGCTTTATTATTTTACTTTTATTGCAGGAGATCGTTGGCTTCAGCTGGAATGGGCGTGACGGTAAGTATGGTTTAATTTAGAACAATAAAGAATTGTGTCTTTATTTCAATTAAAGGACTTTTTTTCTGGGTGTTGTGTTTTTTTTAAATACTTTACTAGAAATTCATAGTGGTCTTGTCTAATATTGGCATGACCCCATGAATTTCGGGCTTAGGGCCAGCTGATAATGCCAAGCTGGCCCTAACCCCTTTATTACCCAGTGAGCCACCGCACCAGGGCCCTGGATGAGTTGGGTACAGCGCCAGAAGATGGCGCTTCTATGAACGCGCCATTTTCCGGGGTGGCTGCGGACTGCAATTTGCAGCTGGGGGGACCCAGAAAGCTTGGGCCTCCCTGCGCTGCAGATTCCAGCCCCCAGCTGCCTAGTTGTACCTGGCTGGACACAAAAATAGGGCGAAGCCCCACGTTTTTTTTTTTTTTAATTATTTCATGAAATTCATGAAATAATTAAGAAAAAAAGGGCTTCCCTATATTGTTGTGTCCGGCCAGGTACAAATAGGCAGCTGGTGGTTGGGGGCAGCCCGTTCCTGCCTGCTGTACCTGGCTGGACACAAATATAGTGCGAAGCCCCACGTCAATTTTTTTTTAAATTATTTCATGAAACTAGATGGTGGCCCGATTCTAACGCATCGGGTATTCTAGAATATGTATGCGGCAGACCCGGCGCAATCAGCAGAGCGGTGTTTAAATTTGGCACCAAAATCGCTGACTGGTTGCGGTCAGCAACCGCGACCAATCAGCAAAGCGGTGTTGAAATTTGGCGACTATATCACTGATTTTTCACGGCCGGCGGTCGCGACTAATCAGCAGAGCGGGGTTTAAATTTTGCGCCAATAATGCTGATAGGTTGTGGTCGCGACCAATCAGCAAAGCGGTGTTTAAATTTGGCGCCAATAATGGTGATTTGTCACGACCTCGACCATTCAGCAGAGCGGTGTTTAAATTTGGTGGCAACAATGTTGATTAGTCGCGGCCGGCGGTCGCGACTAATCAGCAGAGCGGGGTTTAAATTTTGCGCCAATAATGCTGATAGGTTGTGGTCGCGACCAATCAGCAAAGCGGTGTTTAAATTTGGCGCCAATAATGGTGATTGGTCACGACCTCAACCATTCAGCAGAGCGGTGTTTAAATTTGGCGGCAACAATGTTGATTAGTCGCGGCCGGCGGTCACGACCAATCAGCAGAGCGGGGTTTAAATTTGGCGTCAAAATCGCTGATTGGTCGCGGAAGGCAACTGTGACCAATCAGCAGAGCGGGGTTTAAATTTGGCGCCAATACTGCTGATTGGTCGCGGCCGGCAACCGTGACCAATCAGCCAAGCAGGGTTTAAATTTGGCGCCAACACTACTGATTGGTCGCGGACGGCGACCGCGATCAATCAGCAGAGCGGTGTTTAAATTTGGCGCCAATAATGCTGATTAGTCGCGGCCGGCATTCGCGATCAATTAGCAGAGCGGGGTTTAAACTTGGCGCCAATCTCGCTGATTGGTCGCGGCTGGAGTCCGCGACCAATCAGCAGAGCATTGTTTAAATTTTGCGCCAATCTCACTGATTGGACGCGTCTGGCGTCCGCGACCAATCAGCAGAGCGTTGTTTAAATTTGGCGCCAAGCTCGCTGATTGGTCGCGGCCGCTATTTAAATGTGGCGCCCAAATCGGTGATTGGTCGCGGGCAGCGTCCGCGACCAATCAGCAGAGCGGTGTTTAACTTTAGCACCAAGATCACTGATTGGTCGCGTGCGGAGAGCGTGACCAATCAGCTAATCGTATTGGTGAGGACCGGGGAGCACCGCTGCCTGGTCGGATACTTCCGTTGCGAGAAGCCGGGAGATGAGCGACTGCTCACAGCAGAAGTATCCCGACCCGCAGCGCCGCTCCCCGGTCCTCCCTTGACACCCTAGCCGCTGATGTCCCCACAGTATCCGCATGGTGTTACAAAGATCCGGACATTTGTGTTAAAAATCGCTGATTGGTCGCGGGCGCTGCCCGCGACCAATCACCGATTTGGGCGCCAAATTTAAATATCGGCCGCAACCAATCACCAATCTTGGCTCCACATTTAAACACCGCTGTGCTGATTGGTCGCCGACGCTGGGCGCGACCAATCACCGATTTTGGCGCCACATTTAAATAGCGTCCGCGACCAATCAGTACAGCGGTGTTTAAATGTGGAGCCAAGATGGGTGATTGGTCGCGGAGGATATTTAAATTTGGCGCCCAAATCGGTGATTGGTCGCGGCTGATATTTAAATTTGGCGCCCAAATCGGTGATTGGTCGCGGGCAGCGCCAGCGACCAATCAGCGATTTTTAACACAAATGTCCGGACCTTTGTAACACCATGCGGATACTGTGGGGACATCAGCGGCTAGGGTGTGAAGGGAGGACCGGGGAGCGGCGCTGCGGGTTGGGATACTTCTGCTGCGAGCGCCCGCTCATGTCCCGGGTTCTCGCAGCGGAAGTAGCCGCACAGGCAGCGCCGCTGACATCCATGCGGCTAGGGTGTGAAGGGAGGACTGGGGAGCGGCGCTGACATCCAATTGGTCGCGGCCGCTATTTAAATGTGCGGCACAAATCGGTGATTGGTCGCCGTCTTGACCGCGACCAATCACTGATCTTGCCGCCAAAGTTAAACACTACTGTGCTGATTGGTCGCGGACGCTGCCCGCGACCAATCACAGATTTGTGCGCCAAATTTAAATATCGGCCGCGACCAATCACCGATCTTGGATCCACATTTAAACAACGCTGTGCTGATTGGTCGCGGCCGATATTTAAATGTGGCGCCCAAATCGGTGATTGGTCGTGGTCTTGGCGCGCGACCAATCACTGATCTTGCCGCCAAAGTTAAACACTACCGTGCTGATTGGTCGCGGACGCTGCCCGCGACCAATCACCGATTTGTGCGACAAATTTAAATATCAGCCTCATGCACATCACTGACAGCGTGGGAAAATTCTCCTGCACTCAGCGCTTCAGCGTGAGAATTCTCCCACGCTGTCAGTGACGTACATGAGGTGAGCTGAGTTCATTGGACATGAGCTCACCTCATGCACGTCACTGACAGCGTGGGAAAATTCTCACGCTGAAGCGCTGAGTGCAGGAGAATTCTCCCACGCTGTCAGTGACGTGCATGAGGTGAGCTGAGTTCATTGGACATGACCTCGGCTCATCTGGATGCCGTCACAGAGAGACACTGAGGAGCGGAAGCATTCCTGCGCTTCTCAGTGTCTGCGGGATGACAGGCTGGATGGCAGCGTTCTGCAGCGGTCCAGCCTGTCATCTCGATGTAGCAGAGCTGAAGCTGTCGTGGGAACCATGGAAAGGTAAGGATGAGGTTGCTTTATTATTTTTCTTTTATTGCAGGAGATCGTTGGCTTCAGCTGGAATGGGCGTGATGGTAAGTATAGTTTAATTTAGAACAATAAAGAATTGTGTGTTTATTTCAATTAAAGGACTTTATTCTGGGTGTTTGTGTTTTTTTTTTTAACTTTGACTATGGGGTTAGTAATAGGGGTGTCTTTTAGACGCCTCTCCATTACTAACCTGGGCTTGATGTCAGCTGGCATTATAATCTGACATCAACCCCAGCCCTATTACCCCACTACCACTGCTACAGGGCAGTGGGAAGAGCGAGGCTAAGTGCCAGAATTTCTGGGGTGGCTGACGGCTGGTGTTTCTAGCCTGGGAGGGGGCCAATATTCATGGTACCCTTCCTGGGCTATTAATATCAGCCCCCAGCTGTCTGCCTAGCCTTTGCTAGGTATTAAAATAGGGGGGACCCCACGTCATTTTTTTGGGGGGGTCCCCCATTTTAATAGCTAGTAAAGGCTAGGTATTCAGCTGGGGGCTGATATTAGTAGCCTGGGAAGCTCCATGAGTATTACCCCCTTCCCAGGCTTCAAACATCTGCCCCAGCTGTCTGCTTAACCTCCGCTAGAGCCTAAAATTACGGGGACCCCCACGCCAATTTTTTTTTTAATAAATCCTTTATTTTAACACTAAATGACAAGTACAGTAATCAACACTGTAACTGTACTTCATATATATGTGACTGACATGTTTCTATCTATCTAATCTATGTGTGATGCTCTATCTTTCTGTTCTAAATTGTCGGGTACAGATGCTGAATTGCCGGCCGGCTTTTTTAAAGAGACGGTGCATGAAAACACTATTATTTTTTTTAAATAAATCCTTTACACTAAATGACAAGTACAGTAACCAACACTGTCACTGTACTTATTATATATGTGATTGGCATGTTTATATCTATCTATGTGTGATGCTCTATTCTTTCTGTTATAAATTGTCAGGTACCGCTGCTGAATTGCCGGCCGGCTTTTTTAAAGAGATGGTGCATGAAAACACTATTATTTTTTTAAATAAATCCTTTACACTAAATGACAAGTACAGTAAGCAACACTGTCACTGTGCTTCTTATATGTGTGACTGACATGTTTCTATCTATCTAATCTATGTGTGAGGCTCTATTCCTTCTTGTCTAAATTGTCGGGTACCGGTGTATGCCGCTGATGAAATGCCGGCCGGCTTTTTTAAAGAGAGCGTCTTCTGAGCAGTTTGTCAGCTTTTGGACACCTTTGAAGGTGTTTTCTATGTGTTTCTATGTGTTTTTGTTTGCCTGCCATTGGTTTTAACGGTGTTCGACGGTGTTCTAAGGTGTTCGACGAACAGTTCGACGAACAGTTCCTCGAACATCCTGGTGTTCGACGAACCGAACCGAACCCGAACACTACGGGGGTGGCTCAACACTAATCACAAATCTACTGGTATATATGTGGGTAATATTATGATATGAGGATGTATGATGTATTCCAGCACCATGTTCACACATACAGGTGCATCTCACTAAATTAGAATATCATCAAAAAGTTAATTTATTTCAGTTTATATAGAGTCATTACAAACTGAGTGATCTATTTCGAGCATTTATTTTTGTTAATGTTGATGATTATGGCTTACAGCCAATGAAAACACAGAAGTCATTATTTCAGTAAATTAGAATACTTTATAACAACAGCTTGAAAAATGTTTTTAAAATCCAAAATGTTGGCCTACTGAAATAAATGTTCAGTAAATGCACTCAATACTTGGTCGGGGCTCCTTTTGCATCAATTACTGCATCAATGCGTGTCATGGCATGGAGGTGAATAGCCTGTGGCACTGCTGAGGTGTTATGGAAGCCCAGGTTGCTTTGATAGCAGCCTTCAGCTTGTCTGCATTGTTGGGTTTGGTGTCCCTCATCTTCCTCTTGACAATACCCTATAGATTCTCTATGGGGTTAAGATCAGGCAAGTTTGCTGGTCAACCAAGCACAGTGATACTGTTGTTTTTAAACCAGGTATTGGTACTTTTGGCAGTGTGGACAGGTGCCAAGTCCTGCTGGAGAATGAAATTTCCATCTCCAAAAAGTTTGTCGGCAGAGGGAAGCATGAAGTGCTCTAAAATTTTGTGGTAGATGGCTGCGCTGACTTTGGTCTTGATAAAACACAGTGGACCTACATCAGCAGATGACATGGCTCCCCAAACCATCACTGATTGTGGAAACTTCACACTAGACCTCAAGCAGCTTGGATTGTGTGCCTCTCCACTCTTCCTCCAGACTCTGGGACCTTGATTTCCAAATGAAAATTGGAACTCTGGAACCTTGTGGAGTGTGTCAATGACTGCCTTCTGTACATTTGTCAAGTCAGCAGTCTTCCCCATGATTGTGAAGCCTACTGAAACAGACTAAGGAACCTTTTTAAATGCTTATGAAGTCTTTGCAGGTGTTTTTTGTTAATTATTTTAATTTACTGAGATAATGACTTTTGTGTTTTCATTGGCTGTAAGCCATAATCATCAACATTAACAGAAATAAACACTTGAAATAGATCACTCTGTTTGCGATGACTCTATATAATATATGAGTTTCACTTTTTGTATTGAAGAACTAAAATAAATGAACTTTTTGATGATATTCTAATTTAGTGAGATGTACCTGTATATAGCTATTCAGTGGATTTCCTACTCAACTGGTCTTTATACTACCTATTCACACTTTGAATATATTATGTGACACACTTCATTATTAATTTAGGTGAACAGCATCATATTATCCATATATTCAAGTGTGCAATTGCTTTATAATTGCATTATACAGCATGATGCATGATTTCATGATGAAAAACAAAATACAGCAATAGGGTTTCAGAGGTAACCACAAAATAGAGTAGGTATTCGAGCAAGTATAGTGGTGCTACAAAAGGTAAAACTTAACATTTATTAGAAATGAATAAAACATGATAAACAAGTCGCAAGGACCTAAAACCAAGTATATGCCTGCCTGTGGTGGTGAGTAGCCATAATAGTAAGTAACTCATTATGTCCAGGGATGCGAAAATATGTTAAACAGACATAGTCTACCCGTAACATAACACAGATAAAATGGCAAAAAATGTGGAGCTCTCAAGACAATGTCTCAGCATATAGTGTCTCAGCATATAGGAACCTTCGTACATTTGAACAGATTATGGTGAGCATTTAAACCTTATATATACTATCGGAACAGCCTCACCAAATAAAATGTCGGTTCTTGCTCTCTGGCTTTAAGACAGCTCCATGTGGTGGGGCATTTAAACCTTTTCAGCCTCCAACAGACCACAGCACACCGCTCCCGACGCGTTTCATTGCCTCAGCTAATCATCAGGGGAGAAGAGGGTGTCACACAGTATGGAAGCTGGCATCAATCGCTCAGCCTCTCCATTAGACAGCGCAAAAGAACAAACAAATAAGTCCTCCTTTTGAATATGCCCGCGCTGACACGCGAGCGCGTCACTTCCGGTTCCGGCGACTCACGTCCGGTATGTGGAACGCAAGTGCCGGCCGTGACGCGCAAACGTCACTTCCGGTGCGCGCGTCCTAAAGAAAACTGACGCGCTGACCAGGTGACGACATATCGGGGGAATGAACGCAGAGTGCCCACACGTAACACACTGCAGTGGGTGGTAACAAACCCCCACCCAAAATCACCCCGGCCCGGAGGAGTGTCCAAAAAGAACAGTATAGGACACTGCTCTGGCTACATACCATATACCGCGCAGTATCCAATAACCACGCGCAGCACACCCCAATGGTCAATAAACCGGAAAAAACTTCACGGGTCAAGTCAAACCAATGGTACTGGGGTAGAGGCAAAGAGCACACATAATACCCAAAAAGAAGCAAAAGTACAGAGAAGTTGAAGCAAAACAATCTCTTAAAGTACAAAAAACAGGGAGGAGACTGGGGAGGACCACACCTCCAACTACAGGGGGAACAAAGGGGGGGATGGGGGAAGGAGAGGAGGAGAAGAGAGAAAGAATTGGGGGAAGAGGGTGGATGACAGGGTATGTTTCAGGAGTAGATATTAGTCATAAACAAAAAAAATGAGACAAAGATATAAATAGGGGAGGAGGGAAATAACGAGGGGACTATAAGGCCCTATTAATGGACTAGTTAGAACTATCCCTACCTATCAGTGGAGGTTGGCACCCTAAAACCTGCGCAAGTGGCGCCCCCACTCCGCGGTGGCTGCCCCTACTCTCCTCACCCTAACTCACCCTGCACTCATAGAAAAGACCTAAAAGACAACTGTTCATTAAGGCCGTGAGGGGCCATAGTCTGCAATTTAAAAATCCACTTGGTCTCCCTTTGGAGGATCAACTTGTCCCAGTCACCTCCTCTTGGCGGGGCAGTCACTTTATCAATTCCCATGAATCATATAATATCCGTGCCATTAGGATGCACGTTGTTCACATGCCTTGCCAGGGGGGTGTCCCTTTTCAGGGCGATGTCACGTTGATGTTCCCCCACTCTTCTTCTCAGTTCTCTTTTAGTTTTCCCCACATACTCCACCCCGCACACACATGTGGCCATATAGATTATCCCCTTGGATCTGCAATTGATGAAATGCTTTATGACGAAGGTTTCTCCGGTGACATTACTCTTAAAGTCTTTTCCTTGTACCATTACTTGACATGATACACATCCACTACATCTGAAACTGCCATTGATCGAGCTTTTTAACCAATTGTTCCCCAGGTGGCCTGTGTAGTGACTGTGGACCAATCTGTCCCTAAGGGATCTGCCCCTTTTATAAGTAATCAGGGGTCTTAAGTCAACCAAATCACCTATGTCTTCATCCATTTGGAGGATCGGCCAATGTTTTTGTAGTATCTCACGAACTGTGTGTGCCTGATTGGAAAAAGTAGTAATAAGTCTAAATGGAGTACTATCCTTGTTTGCTTTGGGAGGTGGGTGTAGTAAGGAGGTGCGGTCACTAGCCATAATCTCACCATAAGCCTCAGCCACCACCCTCCTCAGATAACCCCTCTCATGGAAACGCCGACAAAGGTCACTGGCCTGAGCTCTGAAGGTAACGTCATCGGAACGGTTTCTTCGGATCCTCATGAACTGCCCCCTAGGAATACCCCTCTTGAGGGGGCCAGGATGGTTACTCTCCCACCTGAGAAGGGAATTCGAAGCAGTCGTTTTTCTATACGTGCTTGTCCCTATCTCGCCATCCATCCCTAACTGAATGAGGACATCAAGAAAAGGCAGTTCATGAGGACCAAACTCGAAGGTAAAGTGTATGTTGAGGTCGTTGTGGTTCAGTACATCAACGAGGTCCCCGAAGGATTTTTTGTCTCCCTTCCACAATACCAGGACGTCGTCGATGTACCGAACCCACAACAGGATGTTTTCAGCACCCATGACGGGGATATCCACAAAAACGACAGTTTCTTCCCACCAGCCCAGGTAAAGATTGGCATACGAAGGGGCACAGGGACTCCCCATCGCGGTGACCCTGAGCTGGTGGAAGTACTTCCCACCGAAAAGAAAAACATTTTTCGTCAGACAGAATTGAAGGGCCTCCATGACAAAGAGATTGTGTCTCTCGAATTGCTTGCCCCTCCCGCTGAGAAAAAACCGAATCGCTTCCAAACCCCTATCATGAGGTATTGAAGAGTACAATGACTCGACATCGATACTGGCTAATGTCACATCTTTGTCTACCATCATACCTTCCAATTTGCGGAGCAGGTTGTTGGTGTTGCCAATGAATGAGTTGAGGCTTAATACAAAAGGTCTGAGTACCTTCTCAAGGTATACTCCCAGATTTTGGGTCAGGTTATTAACCCCCGATACGATTGGGCGTCCTTTAAGTGGACTCAAACCCTTATGCACCTTTGGCAAGCTGTAAAAGGTTGCCATCACTGGGTGAACTGGGCAAATGAAGTCCCTCTACTGTTTGTTCAAAACACCATCATTTAGGGCCCCATTCACCAGTTCCACCAACTGTCGAGAAAATCCCTTAGTGGGATCCGCATTCAATATATGGTAACATTCACTGACATTCAGTATTACCGTACACATCGAGTGATACTGATTGGTGTCCATGATCACCACATTACCGCCTTTGTCCGACGGTTTAATAGTGATAGAATGATCATTTTCCAAGGACCTCAGTGCCTGCATCTCACGATGTGTAAGATTATACTTGGCCCATCCTTGATGGCTCTCAAGGTCTCTCAGATCTTTAGTCACCATGCTCAAAAACACATCAATTGGACTCAAATCATTTTGTGGTGGTGGCATTTTAGTACTCTTCAATTTAAGATTGGTAAACGGGCCCTTGCCTTCCCAGTTAGGATCCGAATCACTGAGGTGAAAAAGGGTCCTAATATCGGGCAAAAGTTCCTCACGTACCCCAAGCTCAGCACAGGCCTGTTTATCGTTCCTAATGAAGTGCTTTCGCCACTTCAACTTACGCACGAACAGGTTTACGTCCTTGATGGCATCAAAGGAATTATAGTCCGTTGTCGGTACAAAAGTCAGGCCCTTTCCCAGAACCTCCAATTCTGGAGGATTAAGTCTCCTAGAGGATAGGTTGATGATCTGGGGACTCATTGTGCCAGTGGGGGGTGAGTTAGGGTGAGGAGAGTAGGGGCAGCCGCCACGGAGTGGGGGCACCACTTGCGCAGGTTTTAGGGTGCCAACCTCCACTGATAGGTAGGGATAGTTCTAACTAGTCCATTAATAGGGCCTTATAGTCCCCTCGTTATTTCCCTCCTCCCCTATTTATATCTTTGTCTCATTTTTTTGTTTATGACTAATATCTACTCCTGCAACATACCCTGTCATCCACCCTCTTCCCCCACTTCTTTCTCTCTTCTCCTCCTCTCCCCCCCCCCCTTTGTTCCCCCTGTAGTTGGAGGTGCGGTCCTCCCCAGTCTCCTCCCCGTTTTTTGTACTTTAAGAAATTGTTTTGCTTCAACTTCTCTGTACTTTTGCTTCTTTTTGGGTATTATGTGTGCTCTTTGCCTCTACCCCAGTACCATTGGTTTGACTTGACCCGTGAAGTTTTTTCCGGTTTATTGACCATTGGGGTGTGCTGCGCGTGGTTATTGGATACTGCGCGGTATATGGTATGTAGCCAGAGCAGTGTCCTATACTGTTCTGTTTTGGACACTCCTCCGGGCCGGGGTGATTTTGGGTGGGGGTTTGTTACCACCCACTGCAGGGTGTTACGTGTGGGCACTCTGCGTTCATTCCCCCGATATGTCGTCACCTGGTCAGCGCGTCAGTTTTCTTTAGGACGCGCGCACCGGAAGTGACGTTTGCGCGTCACGGCCGGCACTTGCGTTCCACATACCGGACGTGAGTCCGCCGGAACCGGAAGTGACGCGCTCGCATGTCAGCGCGGGCATATTCAAAAGGAGGATTTATTTGTTTGTTCTTTTGCGCTGTCTAATGGAGAGGCTGAGCGATTGATGCCAGCTTCCATACTGTGTGACACCCTCTTCTCCCCTGATGATTAGCTGAGGCAATGAAACGCGTCGGGAGCGGTGTGCTGTGGTCTGTTGGAGGCTGAAAAGGTTTAAATGCCCCACCACATGGAGCTGTCTTAAAGCCAGAGAGCAAGAACCGACATTTTATTTGGTGAGGCTGTTCCGATAGTATATATAAGGTTTAAATGCTCACCATAATCTGTTCAAATGTACGAAGGTTCCTATATGCTTAGACACTATATGCTGAGACATCGTCTTGAGAGCTCCACATTTTTTGCCATTTTATCTGTGTTATGTTACGGGTAGACTATGTCTGTTTAACATATTTTCGCATCCCTGGACATAATGAGTTACTGACTATTATGGCTACTCATCACCACAGGCAGGCATATACTTGGTTTTAGGTCCTTGCGACTTGTTTATCATGTTTTATTCATTTCTAATAAATGTTAAGTTTTACCTTTTGTAGCACCACTATACTTGCTCGAATGATTTCATGATGCTTTTTATATATCCCTTGGTATAGTTATTTACTGAATATATTCCATATTTACTTGATTTGTTCAGCATCCCCTATACGGCATTCTGCTTTTTTATTCTTTGTTTTATATTTTTATTCTAATAAATTATGGTTTTAAATTGGTGGATCGCTTCTTTATTCAGACTAATTTACTCTGGGTTTATTGTTTAGATATGAGATGGTAGATTATCTCGCAGGGCGCTCACCCATTGAAGTCAATGGGTGCATACAAAACATCATAGATGTCATCCGAGTGCAGTTCGATATATGTTGAGACAGGCAATGGAGAAAATGGAGAGCATAATCACTACTTCTCAAGTGTGTCCAATTCTCACATGCGAGAGGATCAGATCATAGAGGCATGACACTCAGCTCACTGCAGAGTTTGAGCCAAGCGTCATTAACATTATATCGTATCTGATGCTCTCACATTGGATGCTTTGTGCTAATGTGACCCCGGCCTAAAAAGTAGTGGTCTGATACTGATTTAGAGAGGTATTCAGGCTGCTATACCAATCTATGCTATACTTTTATAATGCTTGGCATCACCATTATTCAGTGTTATATTTATTTGTTACAAAAAACAGGTTTTATAATATATATGTTATTTTATTTACACTGTGGTGCAGAAAAGCACTTTAATTCAGCTCCATTGCCCCAAATCATGTGTCTACTACTCTAAATCTTTCTAGGCCAACATTTTTTTATTTTAAATAAAGTTTATTTTATTACAATTACACCCCTGATAGCTCCTCATTCTGCCTGCCTGGTTAGTACTCCTCTCAATGGCATGCATGGAACCATGCATGCATCTCTCAGCATCACAGACTTGGCCCTATCCTGGATCTCCTCATATCTAACAGACCGGACATTCCGTGTCTCCCACTCACACACCACCTCCTCATCTCGCCCGCTATCTGTCGGTGTCCTCCAAGGTTCAGTTCTAGGACCCCTACTCTTCTCCATCTACACCTTAGGCCTGGGACAGCTCATAGAGTCTTATGGCTTTCATTATCGCCTCTATGCTGACGTCACACAGATATACCTCTCTGGACCTGATATCTCCTCTCTACTAACCAAAATCCCACAATCTTTGTCCACTATTTCATCCTTCTTCTCTGCTAGATTTCTAAAACTTAACATGGACAAAACAGAATTCATCATCTTTCCGCCATCTCATTCAACCCCTCCCAAACTGACCTATCTATCAACGTCAATGGCTGTCCACTCTCCCCAGTCCCTCAAGCTCGCTGTCTTGGGGTAACCCTGGACTCTGAACTCTCCTTCAAACCACATATCCAAGCCCTTTCCACTTCCTGCCGACTCCAACTTAAAAATATCTCCCGTAACCGCACATTCCTCAACCGCGAATCTGCAAAAACACTAGTGCACGCCCTCATCATCTCCCATCTTGAGTACTGCAACCTCCTGCTTTGTGTCCTCCTCTCTAACACTTTCGCACCCCTCCAATCTATCCTAAACTCTGCTGACTGACTAATCCACCTGTCCCCTCACTATTCCCCGGCCTCTCCTCTCTGTCAATCTCTTCACTGGCTCCCCATTGCCCAGAGACTCCAGTTCAAAACCCTAACCATGGCATACAAAGCCATTCAGAACCTGTCTCTTCCATATATCTCTGATCTAGTCTCCCGGTACATACCCGCACGCAACCTCCGATCCTCACAAGATCTCCTTCTCTACTCCCCTCTTATTTCCTCCTCTCACAATTGCATACAAGATTTCTCCCGTGCATCCCCCCTACTCTGGAATGCTCTACCCCAACACATCAGACACTCACCGACCGTGGAAACTTTTAAAAGGAACCTGAAGACCCACCTCTTCCGACAATCCTACAACCTGCATTAACCATCGCTCCACGACCAGCCCTACCCTCACCTACTGTATCCTCACCCATTCCTTGTAGACAGTGAGCCCTCGCCGGCAGGGTCCTCGCTCCTCCTGTATCAGTCGCCGTCACGTTTTGTTCAAGATTATTGTAATTGTTTTTGCTATGTATACCCCCTTTTCACATGTAAAGCGCCATGGAATAAATGGTGCTATAATAATAAATATTAATAATAATAACCTGGCACTAATTAACTCGGAGCCTCCCACTCCCTCCCTGCACCGTTTTCCACCTTAAAGCCAGCCTGTGCAGAATGGCTGCCTTGTCTGGAAAAGAGAGAGAACATTGCCATCTTGGGGCCAGACAGAGAGATGTGAAGAGAGCAATGTGTTAAATAAATTTTCACTTTTGGGGCCAGAAGTAAGGTAGGCTCCTGGCAACTTGGTATTATAAATGGCATTTTGAGGCAAGAGAGAAGTGAAGCAAGCAATGTGCTTAATTTGCATTTGGGGGCCAAATGTACCAAAGGTAAGGTTGGCATATTACTATATGGAGTCACAGATGGAGGTGCTATTAATATATGGAGGCACAGCCACGGGCACTATTATTATATGGAGGCAAAATGGAGAGCACTATTATTATATGTAAGCACACCATTATATATAGGACACAATGGGGGGACACTAATACTGCATGGAGGCACTATAATTATATGGAGATACATTGGGGAAGTTATATGGAAGCACAGGAGGCACTATTACTGTAAGGAATCACAAAAGGGGCACAGAGGAAGCACTGTTACTAAAATGAGGCACAAAGGAGGTAAGCACTTTTACTATATAGAGGCACAATGGGGGTACTATTCCTATATCGAGGCACAATAGGAGTACCATTAATACATGGAGGCACAATCAAGCACAACTACTATAAGGAAGCAGAGAGGTGGCACTATTAGTATACACAAAGGGGTGCCCTACTATTATCTGGGGAACTGGGGGACATTAATACTGTCTAGGGCACTATTAGTGGTTATAATATTGTGAAGTTTGCGTAAAAGTGGAGAAAACAGAGGATGTCTGTTACATTCTGCATAGACGAGGTGTGGATTGAGGAAGTCATATACAGTATGTAGCCCAAGGCAGAATTTTAAACATTGAATAACTTTTTAAATAATCATGTATGTTATATTTTCCATTTCTCATATTTCCACATATAAAATCCCTAAAGATAAATAAGCATTTTCCTTTCCTTTTTGGTAAATGCATTTTCCCCTTGTTACATTATTTGAAGGTCATTGCAGCTTGAACAGACATTCCAATGTCAATTGCACTGATTATGCTACCAATTTCCAATTATGTGTTCAGAATTCCAATAGATGATTTGCTGAGTGATGAGACAGTTGCATATACAGGGAGAGCTGAATATAACGTCCTAAGAGACATTTAGGAAGAATAAAAATACTGTAATACAAAGTTATAACCAGATTGTTCAATTGTCCAATATATTAAATGCCACGCTAGGAAGAACTGATTAGTAGGACAACTTATCAGTGTTAAAATATTTAAAGTAATACATCCATCACAGAGAAACATCATTAAATATGACTGCAGGAGCTTTTTGCATGAATGAATATCTCTGTACTACATTTTTCTTTTGGACTCCAAGAGGAACCTACAAATAATATACTCCTTATGAAATATAAGGCGAGTATAGTGGGAAAAGGGTGAACCTCCCCCCCTATTTTCCTCTTTACAAATTTCTACTGTTATGTTTGTACAGTTTTTGGCTTTGTTGTGCTTTACAATTAATTTTAATGTATTGGACCTTGTTGTTTTATTACTTTAAAACTCCTGGCTTGTAGTGAAGTTGCTGGCAAACCATTGTCATAAAGGGAATCTGTGAGCAGCTTTTTTTCTACCTCATCAAAGAACAGCCTGATGTAGGCAAAGAGAAGCTGAATCCAATGATGTATCACTTAGATTACTGGGTGCAGCCGTTCTGCCGCAATCAGAGTTTTGAGATTTAGCATTGAAGCAGAGCTTAGAAAGCTAACCCCGCCCACACCACAGTTAACCCCGCCCACGCTAGGCTCTCTATGTACAAAGTCCATAGACAGTGAGCTACCTATCAAAGGAGAGGGTGTGTTGAACCGAGGCTCACACGACCAGCTAGTCACAGCAATGAAACGCTACTGGTGTTAAAGCAATCATTGTATTTGGTCAGTATTCGGTCAGTATTTTTTCTCAGTAGTGGGAGACAAAACCAGGAGTGAGTGATAAATGCAAAATTGGTGCACTTGTTTCTATTATACCTTTTCTCTGATTGTTCCTCACCTGGTTTTGGCTCCCACTCCTGAGAAAAAATACTGACCGAATACTGACTAAATACTAATAATGGGGCCGTGGCCTTAGAGTATGTGCCCATGGTCAGGAGCAGCCTGCGGCCCCGATGCTGTAGAATAGCTGCACCACTTCTACTCTCATTATGCAAATGTGTGGCGCAATTTTTTTTTCACATTCGGACTTTCCTCATAGACGTTAATCTATGGGGAAAGTCCACTCACGGACCCACAAGGGAAATTGACATACTGTGGATCTGAAAGACACGCTGCATGTCAGTTTTTGCAGGTGATCCGCAGGTGCACAGAGACGCATAATGGACATTGGATTTCTAGAAATACCATCCTCTATGATGTAACATCTGGACACTGCGGGTTTGACGATGCATAGACACGCAGCATCAAACCCGCAGCGGCTCCTGACCGTGGGCACATACCCTTAGACTGAGTATGGACTTTATTTCACCAGACCATGGTGTCTATGTATGTGGGGCAGAGTGGAGAACAATAATTTTCTTTGGAAGCACATGGGGTCACATACAGTATATAGACACCATATACATAGAGGTGCATCAATAAAACTGGGTTTTTAGCACATCTAATAGGTATGCGTGCACTGTGAGAAACCAGTTGAAAATATGAACACACACAGCAGCACACGGAGGAAATCATGTCCACAATTTGCGAATGTAACTGTCTCGATTTTTAGTACGGTCGTCTGAACCAATCCTAGGGTTATAATCACATATCCACGTGAGTATTACCATTAAAGAGAAATTCTGTCATCCTAGTTGCATTCTAGTTGCTTCCTAGTTACATCAGTTTTTTTCTCATCCATTTCTTCACAGAAGATGGTAGACTGTCTTAATTTATTTTATCCATTGACTCCTAACAATGTATCAATTAGAAATGAATGAGAAATTTAAAGTACAAAATATATTTTCCTAGTTTAATACTGTATGTGTCTCAATGGCATGAGTCTGA
Organism: Phyllobates terribilis; assembly: GCF_046119375.1. Taxonomy (NCBI): domain Eukaryota; kingdom Metazoa; phylum Chordata; class Amphibia; order Anura; family Dendrobatidae; genus Phyllobates; species Phyllobates terribilis. Next base: position 452,129,214 of record NW_027362763.1, on the reverse strand, counting down.
TACACAAAATCTGTTCAGAATATGATACGCTCTGAGTCTCACGGACCGGAGACATAGACTAATTTTTCAAAACTGATGTCTATATGGCTCAATGAAACTTTATGGATCAATAGAAAAATAAACATTAGCAGGATGTGTCACATGTATTTGTGAATGTAGCCTGGTCACGTTCAGATGTTCAGTATTTGGTCAGTGATATGAAACTAGGAAAACATACGTTGTACTTCAGATTTCTAATTCATTTTTAATTGATACATTGTTAGGAGTCAATGGATAAAAAAAGTTAATGACGGACCTCTATGTATATGGTGTATATATATGTGACCCCATGTGGTTCCATAGAAAAATATTGTTCTCCACTCTGCCCCACATACAGAGGCACCATGGTCTGGTGTAGTAAAGTCCACACTCAGTCTAAGGGTATGTGCCCACGGTAAGGAGCCGCTGCGGGTTTGACACTGAATGTCTATGCAGCGTCAAACCTGCAGCGTGCAGATGTTACAGCATAGAGGATGATATTTCTAGAAATCCAATGTCCACTATGTGTCTCTGTGCACCTGTGGCACACTCGCGGAAACTGACATGCGGCTCGTCTTTCCGACCCACATCATGTAAATTTCCCTTGCAAGTCCACATGTAGACTTTACCCATAGACTAACATCTATGAGGAAAGTCCGCATGTGAAAAAATAAATAAATAGTGGAAGCGGGGTAGCTATTCGACAGCATCGGGGCCGCAGGCGGCCTTGACCATGGGCACATACTTTTAGGCCACGGCCCCACTATCAGTATTTGGTCAGTATTCAGTCCGTTTTTTTTCTCAGGAGTGGGAGACAAAACCAAGTGAGGAACAATCACAGAAAAGGTATAAAAGAAACAAGTGCACCAATTCTGCATTTATCACCCACTCCTGGTTTTGTCTCCCACTCCTGAGAAAAAATACTGACCAATTACTGACCAAATACTGATAGTGGGGCCATGGCCTAAAGTATTAAAGGGAATATTTCACTACCTATTTGTATATTTAAATATAAAAGCATAACATAGACTACGATTTTAGTGTTATTTACAGCTATCACTGTAAAGTTTACACGTTAACATGCGGCACTTCCATATTTTTGTGAGAAAGGAATCCTTTGTGCTCATCAAGTGAGGGCTTGCACACTGATCTCATCTGATGATTGGCAGCTTTTTTACTATTACTATGCATCAGAATCAATCAGTGGCAGGAGGCAAGACTTGAAAAGTGATAACTCCCAACCGTCCCAGATTCATCGGCACTGTCCTGATTCGAGGGAGCAGTCCCATTAGGTCAGGGCATAGTCCCAACTTCAACTCTCTTCTCTCCTACATCTTAATTGCTCTGTAGCTCCTCCTCCTGGGCTGGGCTGGCATCTCTGTTCTGCTCATACTTACATTAATTAATAAAATAATTCTCTTCTCTTGTGATATAGTCTCCCCAGTAATGTCACCCACAACCTCTATCTTTGCAGGTAGTAACTGAATCTTTGAGCCACAGCCTGCACAGATGAAGATAGGAGAATTTTGTATATTTGAAGCTGCACTGGATGTAGTGCACCCACAGACAGGTTATACTGGTACATAGAGATACATCTGTACTTAACAGTGTATTTCTATGAACCTGTATAGTACAATTGAAGAAAAGGTCAGATTATTTTGTTCTTATAAAACTGCTAAAAATAATAAAAAAAATCATAAAAAAAGTAATTTTCAGTTTTTATAGTGAGATATGGTCTCCCCGGGAATGGAACAACAACTTACATTATTGCAGGTAACATCTAAAACTAGGAGCCACAGCCTCCATTGACATCTTTTGAAGGAATTTTAATACTTTAAAAGGCATTACAGTCTTTGAAACCAAAGGCAGATGATACTGATACATTGAGATACATTGTATATATCAGTGTATTGAGGTGAAGGGTACATTGCTGGAAAAGGAAAAAAAAAAAAAAAACTCTTTAAATCTCTTAGTTTGCGAGTGTGAACAAGCTGCGTGTGTCCGGAGCGTAAGTGCGAACGAAAGTAAGTGTGTGACTTGTTTTTCAGTGAAGAGGTATTGGGAATCCTGCAGAAAATAGCTGTGTGAATTGCGGTGAGTGCTGCATTGTGACCTGCTGAGTGCTTTTCTACCTGTTTTGATTTATTGGGCTTTTTAAAATCTATTTTCTCACTACAGTTTTAGTTTCTTAGTTTACTACCTGTGTATTTAAGAGTTAACTACATTGCACTAAATTCCTGAGGTGTAGATTTACTCACAAGGGGTTAATTAAGGGGAAGGGGTCATAATTAAGGGTTTATAAGGGGCAGCTGGTTGGGCATCAAGTCCTTTGGAAGTGCATTGAGGTGAAGGGTACATAGCTGGAAAAGGAAAAAAAAAAAAAAACTCTTTAAATCTCTTAGTTTGCGAGTGTGAACGAGCTGCGTGTGTCCGGAGTGTAAGTGCGAACGAAAGTAAGTGTGTGACTTGTTTTTCAGTGACTTTGGATTCAGGGAGTTTGGAAGGGAGGACTTAGGACTGAATTGCTGACTGTATTTCATTCTTTCTTTACTTTACTTTTTACTTAATTAATCCACCTGACCTACTTAGCTGATTCCCCCGTCCATACTTGATACTCAATTGATCCCCCGTCCATACTTAACTGATCCCCCGCCGATATCTAATTGATACACTTGCACATCCCTAATTGATCCCCGTCCATACACCTATATATAAATAATTGTGTTTTGTACTTGTATATATATACTGACTGTATCCCCATATTTAGAATGACGTCCATGTTGGCAGGAGCCGTGCAGTGTACATCTTGCGCAATGTATGCATTCCGTGAGCACCCGCTCGAGGATCCATACTGCTGCGAGAGATGTGAGCATATCGTGCACTTGGAAGCCCAAATTCTGGATCTAAGTGCTCAGATAGCGGTACTGAGGAGCATCGACAACATGGAACGGAGTTTGCTGCTCACCGAGCAGACACTCAATGGGTCAATATTGGGGGTGGAGCATAGAGGGGAAGTGCAGGCTGAACAGGCAGGGAGCTGGATAACAGTTAGGAGGGATAGAGGGAAGAAGTATAGGAAGGCTGGTTCAGAACCGGCATTATTGGAGCACGACAGATCCTCTGACCGCCGGGGGAGTGTATGCTCCAGTAATGAGGTGGAGGGGGGAAGTGTAGGGCAGGCAAGACAGGTTCTGGTAGTGGGTGACTCTATTATTAGGGGGACAGACCGGGCAATCTGTCACAAAGACCGGGATCGCCGAACGGTGTGCTGCCTCCCTGGCGCTCGAGTTCGGCACATCGCGGATCGGGTTGACAGGTTACTGGGTGGGGCTGGCGAAGACCCAGCGGTCATGGTCCACATCGGCACCAATGACAAAGTGAGTGGTAGATGGAGGGTCCTTAAAAATGATTTCAGGGACCTAGGTAGGAAGCTTAGGGCAAGGACCTCCAAGGTAGTTTTCTCAGAAATACTACCAATCCCGCGAGCCACACAGGAGCGCCAACAGGAGGTTAGGGAGGTGAATAAGTGGCTAAAGAGTTGGTGCAAGGCAGAAGGGTTTGGGTTCATGGAGAACTGGGCCGACTTCGCGGTCGGCTACAGGCTCTACCGTAGGGACGGGCTGCACCTCAATGGGGAGGATGCAGCGGTGTTGGGGAAGAAGATGGCTAATAGGTTGGAGGAGTTTTTAAACTAGAGACTGGGGGGAAACCAAGGAAATAGGTGGGATGTGAGGCAAGCAAGGGGGAAGGGGAGAAGTGAATATAATGAGGGTGGAGAGGGGGGTGGGGATAGTACAGTTAGATCGTTAGAGAAGAATAGGATGCTAAATAACCCCAAAGTTTTATCTTGCATGCTGACCAACGCAAGAAGCCTGACCAATAAGGCTGATGAGCTGCGGGCACTTATATCGGAGGAGAGGTATGACATCGTAGGTATAACAGAGACTTGGCTAGATGATAGCTATGACTGGGCGGTAAATTTATTAGATTATAGTTTATTTAGAAGGGACCGGAAACAGGGGAAAGGCGGAGGAGTCTGCTTATATGTAAAGTCATGTCTAAAACCCAGACTAAGGGAAGATATAGGAGAGGGAGAAGAGGAGGTCGAGTCCATGTGGGTGGAGATAGAGGGAACTAAAAATAATAATAAAATATTACTGGGGGTCTGCTATAAGCCACCCAATATAACAGAGGAGAATGAGAATCTGCTATTAGGACAAATAGACAAAGTAGCAAAACATAATGAAGTGATTGTAATGGGGGATTTCAACTACCCGGATATTGACTGGGAAACAGAAACCTGTAGATCTCAGAAAGGAAAAAGGTTCTTGACAAATATTAAGGATAATTATCTCTCCCAACTAGTGCAGGAACCAACGAGAGGGAAGGCCGTGTTGGACTTAATATTGACTAATAGGCCTGATAGAATAACTGAGGTACAGATAGGGGGCACCTAGGTAATAGCGACCATAATATTATCGACTTCAAAATGCCCTTCAGTAGGGTTATCAATAAGGGAACAACAAAAACATTAAACTTTAGGAGGGCGAAGTTTGATCAGCTGAAAGAAAGCCTTCAACTTATTGACTGGGACAAAGTTCTTAATCAAAGGAATACGAATAGTAAATGGGAAACCTTCAAAAGAATTCTGAATACTCAGTGCGAGAGGTATATACCGTATGGGAATAAAAGGGCCAGAAATAAGAGGAAACCAATATGGTTGAACAAGAACGTAAAAGGGGCGTTAAATAGCAAAAAAGAGGCATTCAAGAGATTAAAACAGGAAAAGAGTAAGGAGGCACTAATGTGTTACAAGGAAAAAATGAGAACCTGTAAAAAACAAATAAAAATAGCAAAGGAGGAAACAGAGAGACGTATTGCTAGGGAAAGTAGATCAAATCCCAAACTGTTCTTTACGTATATAAATAGTAAAAGGATTAAATCGGATAATATTGGACCGATAAAAAGTGAGGAAGGCAAAATCATAGAGAAAGATGAGGATAAAGCTAATCTATTAAATAATTTTTTTTCGACAACTTTCACAAAGGAAATCGAACTAACAGGAGAAATGGGAAGTGACAAACTTATTCCTCCACTAAGTATGACAAATCTAACCCAAGCTGGGGTACAGAAACGCCTCAGTAACATTAAAATAAACAAATCACCAGGACCTGATGGCATACACCCACGGGTACTAAGGGAACTAAGTAATGTGATAGACAGACCGTTTTATCTTATATTTAAGGACTCTGTTGAGACTGGGTCTGTGCCACTTGATTGGCGACAGGCGAATGTAGTGCCAATATTCAAAAAGGGAGCGAAAAGTGATGCCGGAAACTATCGGCCGGTGAGTCTGACGTCCGTTGTGGGCAAAATTTTTGAAAGCTTCATTAAAGAGGCAATTACGGAGCATCTTGATGCTAATAATCTTTTAATCCCGAACCAACATGGGTTCATGAGGAATCGCTCCTTCCAAACAAACCTGATTGACTTCTACGAGGAGGTTAGCTCTCGAGTAGATCAGGGGGAACCAGTGGATGTCGTGTATCTCGACTTCTCAAAAGCGTTCGATAGCGTGCCACATAATAGGTTGGTATACAAAATGAGAATGATGGGGCTGGGGGAAAATGTCTGCAAGTGGGTAGCTAACTGGCTAAAGGATAGAAGGCAGAGGGTAGTTATAAATGGAATATACTCAGATTGGGTAAGCGTCACTAGTGGGGTACCACAGGGGTCTGTACTAGGCCCAATGTTATTTAATATCTTTATTAACGACATAGTCAATGGGATAAATAGTAAAATATCAATATTTGCAGATGACACAAAGTTATGTAAAACAATTAATACAAAAGAGGACAGTGCAGACCTACAGAGGGATTTGGATAAGCTGGGTATGTGGAGCATTAAATGGCAAATGAGGTTTAACGAGGAGAAATGTAAGGTCATACATTTGGGAAGGAAAAATGGAAGTCACCAGTACTCACTGAATGGGAAATCATTGGGGAATTTAGAGATGGAGAAGGACTTGGGCATCTTGATTGATAGCAAACTAAATTGGAGTGCCCAAAGTCAGGCCGCTGCTGTAAGGGCAAACAGGGTAATGGGATGTATCAGAAGAGGTATAGCTGCAAAGGATGAGAACATTGTTCTTCCACTGTACAAAGCACTGGTCAGACCACACTTGGAATACTGTGCTCAGTTATTGGCCCCAATATATAGAAAGGATATAAATGAGCTTGAAAAGGTACAAAGGAGGGCAACAAAATTAATAAAGGGAATGGAGGGACTGCAATACCCAGAGAGGTTGACAAAACTAGAACTATTCAGCCTGGAAAAGAGAAGGTTGAGGGGGGACATAATAAATGTGTACAAATATGTTAGGGGACAGTATAGAGACCTTGCCAGGGATTTGTTCAAAAGGAGGAATATTACGGTAACAAGAGGGCATTCACTAAGACTGGAAGAGAAAAGGTTTCAGCACCAGCATAGGAAGGGGTTCTTTACGGTAAGAGCAGTGAGAATATGGAATTCACTGAGTGAGGAGACGGTAATGTCGGATTCACTACACCAGTTCAAGCGGGGACTGGATGCATTTCTAGATACCAGGCAGATTTCAGCATATACTTAAAAATAAAATAAAATAGTAAGTTGATACAGGGATTTATTCTGACTGCTGGTTTCAGAGTCGGGAGGGAATTTTTCCTCAGGTGAAGATTGGCCAAATCATTTGGGGTTTTTGCCCTCCTCTGGATCAACTTTAGCAATTACAGAACTAACAGGTCGAACTTGATGGACGCAAGTCTTTATTCGGCTTTACAAACTATGTTACTATGTTACTATGTTTTTCTATGTCCCTGTATTCTAGAGGGAAACTAAAAGAAAGATTTTTTTCTTCCTATAAAATTGCTAAAAATTAATGAAAAACAATCACAATAATGTCATTTTAATCCATTAAAAAATAAACATCATCAATCAGCAAATAACATGAACATACAGGTGTATATTACTAAATTAGAATATAATTAAAAAGCTAATTCATTTCAGTTCTTCGATAGAAAAAGTGAAACTCATATTATATAGAGTCATTACAAACAGAGTGATCTATTTCAAGTGTTTCTTTCTGTTAATGTTGATGATTATGATTAACAGCCAATGAAAACACAAAAGTCATTATCTCACTAAATTAGAATACTTGATAACAACAGCTTGAAAAATGTTTTTAAAATCCGAAATGTTGGCCTGCTCGGTCTGGACTCCTTTTGCATCAATTACTGCATTAATGTGGCGTGGAATGGAGGCAATCAGACTGTGGCACTGCTAAGTTGTTATGGAAGCCCAGGTTGCTTTGATAGCAGCCTTCAGCTCGTCTACATTGTTGGGTCTGGTGTCTCTCATCTTCCTCTTGACAATACCCCATAGATTCTCTATGGGGTTAAGGTCAGGTGAGTTTGCTGGCCAATCAAGCACAGTGATACTGTTGTTTTTAAACCAGGTATTGGTACTTTTGGCAGTGTGGTCAGGTGCCAAGTCCTGCTGGAGAATGACATTTCCATCTCCCAAAAGCTTTTCTGCAGAGGGAAGCATGAAGTGCTCTAAAATTTCCTGGCAGACGGCTGTGCTGACTTTGGTCTTGATAAAACACAGTGAACCTCCACCAGCAGATGACATGGCTCCCCAAACCATCACTGATTGTGGAAACTTCACACTAGACCCCAAGTAGCTTGGGATTGTGGACTCTCCACTCTTCCTCTAGACTCTGGGACTTTGATTTCCAAATTAAATGCAAAATTTACTTTGCATTTACTAAGTGTCAATGACTGCTTTCTGGACATCTGTCAAGTCAGCAGTCTTCCCCATGATTGTGGAGCCTACTGAAACAGACTAAGGGATATTTTTAAATGCTTAGGAAGCCTTTGCAGGTGTTTTTGTTAATTATCCTAATTTACTGAGATAATGACTTATGTGTTGTCATTGGCTGTAAGCCATAATCATCAACATTAACAGAAATAAACACTTGAAATAGATCACTCTGTCGGTAATGACACTATATAATATATGAGTTTCACTTTTTGTATTGAAGAATAGTGTTGTACCACCCCCGTAGTGTTCGAGTTCGGTTCGGTTCGTCGAACACCCGTATGTTCGCCGAACTGTTCGTCGAACTGTTCGTCGAACACCTTCGAACACCGTTAAAACCAATGGCAGGCAAACAAAAACACATAGAAACACATAGAAAACACATAGAAAACACTTCAAAGGTGTCCAAAAGCTGAAAAACTTATCATAAGACACAACTAACACATGGAAAAGTGACAAGTACATATAGTCATGCGAAAAGAAAAGAGGTGGAGGAGTAAAAGGAGGGGGAGACACAGATATAGGCATGTCATGCCCTTCTAAAATCAAGAAAGGCTGGAGTAAAAATCTAAAATCAGCCTACCAACACCCAGACGTCATGACAAGAAAATTAAAAAAAGAAATATCTTTAGGTAGAATGGCGGTTCCATTCAGAACACTTTCCTTACAAGACGTAGTGGTATCCCCGTTGTGAGCTGTGCCAAAAACGGAACCCAATACATTCGGACTAATCCACCATTTGTCATATCCAAGGGGCAGGTCCGTAAACGACAACATCGACGCGGAACCAAGTACAGTAGTATATACTGTACATCCTTTGACAAGGCAATCAGGCCGATCAAGAAGTTGGGATGGGTCAACCTAATGGCCGAAACAAACATTGATGCGGCGTTCCGGTTACTTACTACCTGTGCCTCCGAATAGTGTCCACCTATTGGGCTGCTTCTGGGAAGGAGCATACTATATAGATCGCTGTTTGCCCATGGGGTGCTCCAGATCCTGCTCACTATTTGAGGCGTTTAGTTGCTTCCTCGAATGGGTCGTAATGGACGTTTCTTAGTGAGCACATATTATCCATTACCTCGACAACTTCTTATGCCTGGGCCCAAAAGATTCGCCACAGTGTGAATACACGCGGTAGTCCACCTGTGAGAAGGAGAGAGCTGGAGGGAGAGCGGACACCACAGAGCCGATGGGTTAGATGGAGAACGGAAGAAGGAAAGAGGGCGAGGGAGGTAAGGGAGTACAGTGGAAGGCTGACCTGAGCTCCCCCACGTTCCTGCTGGGTGGGGAACAGCCCTGGGAACAAAAGCCGCTTGCGCATCCCTTTGAGGTTACGGGCGCGAGCGGGCAGAGGGACTATGCTGGAGTGCGAAGCCGATACTGCCAGTCCGTTCCTGCCCGTGCTACCTCCGTGTCGCTGAGTTTGTGCCAGAGCCGCGGTGGACCCTGAAGGCCAGCCCCCCTCTCCCAATACTGGTGCCTGTCCGCTGGTGGGTCGAGCCCCCACGCGGTGGGGGAGGAGTAACATCTGCAGAAGAAAGACTATCTTCCAGCCAAAATAAGATGTCTACTTCTTTTCGTGGACAATGTGATACGATCCCTTTCTTACGGACACGCCCATCGCTACAAATTCCAGATGAGGCAAAAAAACAGCAGGTGCTTCAACGGATATCAAGTGCTCCTTCAAGTGGGCTCTCCTCCACCTCAATTTCAATATCACAAATACTTCAGACCTCAGAGGTGTCACCCCAATCGCACTTGCTTCCTCACAGCTCCCAAGTCTCCAGCTGCCCGTCTGAGTATGGGGTAACACAGATGGTTGAGTCTGCACAGCTGTTTACTCATACTATAGCCTGGGAAACGGAGGTCTGCTCCAGAGCTTCTGTTAATCCAGACGAGGAAATGATCTGCACTGATGCCCAGAATCTTTATGAGTCGGATCCAGGACCAGATGAAGAAGGTTCTGAGCATAATGTAGACCCTCGTTCCCAAACTGTAACTCCTGTTGGTGGAGACAATGATGAAGACGATGATGAAACTCAAATACCTGATTGGAGCGACAACTTGACTTTTCGGTCAGGGCAGGAAGAGGTTGGCTCTGAGGACAACGGGTGTGAGAACACACAGGGTGATGATGACGAGGTTGGAGATCCCACTTACTGTCAACCCACAGTCAGCCAGTCGATGAGGTCAGCAGAGGAGGTGGAGGAGGATGTGACTAGCCCAGGGGATGGGGATGACTCGGTACCCGGGCCTTTGCCTAGCCTTGGGGATGTCGCGGTGGACGGCACCCGGGCCCATACCCTGGGGTCACTCTTTAAAAGGGTGGATAATTGTTAATTTTATAAGAGTTCGTGACGCCACCTGTGGTATCTGGTGAGAAGCACCAGCGCTGCAGCAGTCCACTGAGGCCGGTGATATGGCAGCTCGATGGTATAGCTCCCCACAGGTGCAGCTAGGCCTCAGAAAAGCATATGCAGGAGGAATGCAGGACAGGCGAGACCCAGAAGGGTCAGAGCAAGAACGGGAACGGACACGGTAGTCACTTCAGTACCTTTTACTGGTGGAAATTCAGGCACATCCCGGAGCACTATAGGGTGAAGGGTGCATATCAGGATCCTCCCCAATGAGCGGGTGTAAGGCTTCCTGTTTCTGGCCTCTGCGTAGTAAGTTTCTGACCTGCCTGGAGCTAGGCCTAACTTTGTCTCTGTCCTGCGCTGGCTGACCTTGTGGTAGGGCCTTGTCTTGGAGTTCACGCTCCCAGTATGCGGGGCCTAAGCGTCTCCTGGCTCTGTTACATATCAGCACCTTAGCGATCCTGGGACTTGTAGTTCTCTAGGGATTCCGGTTATGCCTTACTGGGTCATAGAGATCCCGGTAAGCTCGGATCTGGTGTCCGGTAAATGCTTCGGGGTGAGCTGGTTAAGCTCCTCTGCCCCCTATGTACTAACTCTCTACTCGCCTTCAGCCTACTCGGGCCCTCACTAGGCTTTACACACTAACGGCAGCTTGCCGCGCTTCACCGATCTTATGGCACCGGCACAACTTAAGCTCTAATTGGGCTCCCTGAATCTAGCTAGCAGGAGCCTCGTGCTCCACTGCTGAACTATTAACTGAGTTCTCTAGACTAGACTGAGCTCCACTGCAGACTGACCTCTCTTAGGCTTCTCTACTGCAGGAACTCTTCAGAGGAACTGAACTGCCTAGCTCCACCTTCCCTATTTATATCCCTAACGGGCTCCCTCTGCTGGTCTGAGGTGGAAGGTGGAGATGTGTGAATGTTTATGGGGGCCTCTTGTGGAGGATTCCATCAATGCACTCTTCTAGGATCTGTGATACCAAGCGCAGCTGGGCATCACAGATGCTATTGACGACGAGGTTAGGTTGCGCCTTCCTGGACAGAGACGGAGTACTGGAAGCACATCAACAACTGCATCCTCAACCACAACTCTGCCTCTGACCACAAGTCGTAGTGGTTCTTCAGGTCGCATGAGCTCTAAGCCTTGCATAGCCTGGGCATTTTTTCAGATCGATAAGGATGACCCAACTCGTGTTATCTGTAATATTCGTCACCAAAAGCTAAGTAGAGGCCAAAAAATCCATAGTTTGAGTACTTCATGCATGAACAGTCACATGGATATGAAGCATAAGTTGCAGTGGGAAGCTCACTGTGCTACAATGCGGCCTAGCGGGCCAGGCCAACCACCGTCTGCCCCATCTTGTGCATCCGCGGCCTCTTCATCCTCTGTAACTGGGGAGACAGCAGTCACACATGTTTTTGGACGCAGACCTGCCATCTCTTTACCCGCAGCAGCCAGTGTGATTGGCAGGTCATCATTTCATTTGGAAGTGGAAACACCAGCAGGTGTTGAGCGCTCCCCGACATCGAGAGCACCACCTTTGGATCAAGGCAACAAAACTTTTCTGCCTGCATCTTCCTCACAGACCGGCAGTTTGCCAGGGACACCCTACTCAACCTCGTCTAAGCACAACAGCCAGCCCTCGGTCCCTCAGATGTGGACAAGTAAAAGACCATTTCCTCCTAGCCATGACAAAGCTAAGAGGTTGAATTTCACCATCTGCAAGCTGTTGGCTACAGAAATTCTGCCTTTCCGCCTGGTGGACGATTTTCGAGACCTTATGTCTGTTGCAGTGACCCAGTAGCAGATGCCCAGTCGGCACTACTTCCAAAGAAAGGTGTGCCTGCGCTCCACCAGCATGTCACACACAACATCACCGCTTCTTTGAGAAACTCTGTGTGTGACAGGGTGCATTTCACCACAGACACTTGGACAAGTAGGCATGGACAGGGGCGTTACATGTCACTGACTGGGCACTGTGTAACTATGGTGACAGCAGGACAAGGGGCTGCTGTCCAATTGTTGCCGTCCCCATGAGTTGTACATCAATCCTCTTTATCTAGAAGTTCCTCCACTGCTTCTGCCTCCTCAACCTCCTCTCGGTCCTCCACCTGCACCCAAAGCCTGTCTGGTAATGCCACCCGCTCTCTAACTGCGCAGAAGGAATCCTGCATTCCTCCTTACTATGCTGGAAGCAGGGCTCAATGGCATCAGGCGGTGTTTACTTTGAAATGTCTGGGAAATGTGAGTCACACAGCTGAGGAGTTGTGGTCAGCTCTGGAGACCCAGTTTCATGAATGGTTGTCTCCACTGGACCTGCAACCAAGGAAGGCCATGTGCGACAATGCTGCAAACCTGGGTGCGGCCCTTTGCCGGGGCAATGTCACACACGTGCCTTGTATGGCTCACGTGTTGAACCTGGTTGTCCAGCAATTTTTAGCCCACTATCCTGGACTAGATGGCTATCTGCAGAGGGCACGGTCGCTGTGTGCTCACTTCCGCCGTTCGCATCCCGTAGCTCAACGACTTACATCTCTACAGAAATCTTTGGGCCTGCCAGTTTACCGGCTGAAATGCGATGTGCCGACACGGTGGCATTCAGCTCTGCACATGTTGCAGCGACTGTGGCAGCACCGACAAGCCCTGGTGCAATACGTTCTGACATATAGCCTGGGCCAACGAGATCCAGAGGTGGGGAAAATCACGCTGCAGGAGTGGTCTCAGATCAGGGACCTATGAAGTTGACATGCCCCCTGGGCCGTGGGGTACCCGGAGCCGGGCCGGTAGACGCTGGGGGTTGTAGTCACTGTGGCGGTGACCCGGTCCGTGACCCAGGGCGGTCAATCCAAGGGTAATTTGTATATATGGGTTTTATAATGTCCGACTACGCCACCTGTGGAGTGCAGCCAAAGGGGCCACCGCTGCGGAACAGTCCTCTGAAGCTGGTGGTTTTGCAGCAATGGTATTATTACTCCCCACAGGAAGGGTGTAGCTTCAGGGCAGTGTGGGTGGATGATGGTGGTTGTAGTGCAGGGAGTCAGTAATGAACTCAGAGTCTGTGTGATGCAGTCCCAAGATCTTTACTCACAGTTGTTGCAGTCCAGATTACAGGTACCAGAGCAATCTCCCCCGTCGTGCTGTGCGTACTCAGTGAGGGGCTCAGTCCACCCCCAGATAGCTTTGGAGTACTTAGCAGGACCCCCTTCTGTGTGTCCTTTCTCTGGCCTTCTCCCTGCACCTCACACCCAGTGACACTTCTATCTGGTATCCTCGGGCCTTGGCGGGCGACGTGTGTTCCGTCCCCTGGGTCCTATGTGGCTACCTTCTCAGTGAGACTGGTGTGGACTTTGGCCTGCAGTACATGAAATGCTGCAGCCTCCGGTTTCTAGTTGAGCCTTGCTATTTCTCCGCTAGTTGAGGGACCGGTTCCCCTTATCTGGCCTGACCCCTCTACCTCCTTGTAGCAGCGGGCGTACGGGTGGCCTTCTGCACGGCCCGTACCCCTAGGGTCCCTTTGGTTCCTGGAGCCTTCCTGCTCCCACTCCTCTCTTCTATCCTTCAGTCCTGGGCCTCCCAGGCTAGGCCCGCCTCCGGAGCAAAGCTCATGCAGAGCCTCTGCTCCTGTCACTTCTCCTTGTCTGACTGGCTTGCTCTTTCTAAGATGGCTTCCTATTTTTACTCTCCCTGTCATGTGCTCCCCTAAGCTGCTTTCTCCACCCACACCCACTACATAGGACCCTCACGCCAGCTAGGGACCTGGGACTGTGCTCTCCCTTAGGAGCAATCTTGCCCTACCCCCACTGCGGGTATGTGTTGGATGCAGGTGTTAGGGTCCCGGACCATACTCCTTCCTTACCTGAGGGTGAGATACCACACCTCTGGGTGACATGCAGTACCGCTATGGCGACTGAACCCTCAGGGGCGCCACACACCCTTCTAAACAGTTTTGAAATGGCGACGAAGATGTTTAGTGCTGACGATGCCATTATCAGCATGACTATTCTGGTGATTTACATGCTGGAGCAAACGTTAAACAGAATTCAGAGTCAGGTGGTGCGACAAGAGGAGGTGGAGGAAGTAGAGGAGGAGACGTATGCGGAAGGGATAAAATCTCCAAGGTCCAGACGGTCGGCAGCACCAAGGTGGCAGGCATGGGAGGGTGGGGGAGAGGGATTAACCAGGGCGCATGGTAGCAGCCAAACTATTGAGGAAGGTGGAAGAGCCGAGGAAGAAGTGGAAGACGAACTGGCGATGGGCATATAAGACTCATCAGATGAGGGAGACCTTGAGACCTTGATCACATTTCTGTTGTGTGAGGTTGGGGGGAGAGGGCAGAGGAAGGAAGCATGCATCTTACCTTGCTACCAACACAACAAGGACTTGGTCCTCCTGGATGCGCAAGACACATGAGTGCCTTCTTGCTGCACTACCTGCAACATGACCCTTGGATTGTCAGAATTCGAAGTAATCCCGACTACTGAGTTGCCACACTCTTAGATCCCCGGTACAAAAGTAAATTTGCCGAAATAATTCCTGCCATAGAAAGGGATTCACGCATGCAGGAGTATCAGCAGAGGCTGTTGCAGAATCTTACATGTGCTTTTCCACAAAACACCAGTGGTGCACGTAGTGAATCTCACAGTTCAAACTTGCAAACCGTGGGACTGTCGAGTCTTCATCACTCAAACTGTAACAGTAACACAGTATCTGCTGGTAACAGCAATTTTGTGGAATCGTTTCACCACTTTTTTAAACCATCCTTTGCAAGGCCAGAGGAGACAAGAAGTCTGACACATAGTCAACGCCTAGAGAGGATGTTACAGGAGTATCTCCAAGTGAACATCGAAGCCATGACTGTGTCACTGGACCCTTGCTCATTTTGGGATTCCAATCTGGAAAAATGTCAGGAGCTCGCTACTCACGCCCTGGAGATCTTGTCATGCTCTGCAGCCAGCGTTCTCTCTGAATGTGTTTTCAGCGCTGCTGGTGGTGTGCTGACAGATAAGCGCATGCGGCTGTCCACTGAGAATGTAGACAAACTCACGTTCATAAAGATGAACAAATCATGGATCCACAAGGAATTTTCTACCCCTGTGTCATCCTGGGTAGACTAAAAGCTTGAGGATTTGGTAAAATCACCTCACCAACAGTTTTAAGCAACTCTAGGCCAATTGATGCCACTTAAGTGGTGTCTGTGCCACAATTTTTAAAAAAAATGGAGACTCTTTTTGGAGTACCCTTGCTGTGTTTTATGTGACTATGTGACGTTGGCATCGTCAATTCCAGGTGGGTTGGGCCGCCCCCCCCCTTTTAACTGTAAGAAACTACATATACTATGGCTTGGGGTAACACAGAGCGTTGAGTCTGAAGAGCTGTTTACTCAGAGGTCTGCTCCAAAGCTTCAGTGTCTGCTAGTCAGCGTAGAATTTTTAACTGCATCTAGCCTAGGCAATACTTTGGGCGTAGTAGCCCAGCTGTGAAGCAAGCTGCACCGCCTGTGTATCTAATAAGAATTTTTAAATGCATCTAGCCTAGGCAGACTGTGGGGACCACCAACCAAACCAAGATGCTCAGCCCCCCTACCGCCCCCCTTTCCTTGACAATACAATAATGTAACTCTTACAACTGGATGGGTGAGGATCGGTCACAGCTTTATTAACTTTTTATACTCATTCCATTAGAAAGGCTTTTTATTTCTAAAATAATTCAGCTTGTTGCAGCATGCCCTGGGTCTCCACACCGGCAAGTTGGCCAACAAGTGTAACTCTCCAACATGTCCTTTCTATTTCCAGGCCACGGAGGATCCTGCATACTCGTATGCAGGACTCTGACCCCCATCCATCACTCTTAACGCTTGTTCCACCCCGTCCTGGAGTCCTGACAGGAATATGTCCAGTCCAATATCCATTAAGTGAACACCGTAGGGCCGTATGAGGCCTGCTTTATCTCCTTCCAGTTGTCGGTGTTGTATCACTACACCGCCTCTGTCTCTTCTAAATTTTGCCATCCGAATATTTATTACCCGCCTTGTCCGTTCGATGGCCGTGATGTCTCGCGCACCTTGCCATACCGCTGTCGGCACAATCTCTGACCATACTATAGTTAGTTTTGTGAAAAATTCTCTGAAGCGCTCAGTGTCTAGTTTCATTATTTCCATTAGTTATGCGCTCTTGTGATGACCTAGGTCGTTTCCCCCGGCCTGTATAACTAAGATGACAGGACCTCTTGCCTCTCTCCCTACCTTGATTACCTCCATTAGTACCTGTGGCCATAGCAGGCCTCTAATACCTCTCAGGTTGAAATATGTGTTATGAAACTCTAATTTCCTCCCGCCTGGGCGGACTTTCGCCCTTTTTTCTGCCCAATATATATACGAGTGGCCTATCACCCACACTGTTGGCTTAGCGTCACCTGTAAAAGAAACAAACCACGTTAGGATAACAAGTCCGGTCTTATGTATCTCGCCAAACACGTGGATCGCCATCTCCCTATCCTCTGAACTTCTGTTTCTGACAGTCCTGCTCTTGCTGCTTCCGTGGCCGCGCCTATGCAGAATGAGTGTGTCCCATAATCTTTGGGGTGGTTCCTGCCGATGTTATGCATTTATTAAATATAGCTTGGAACTGGTATCTTGATAATGGCATTCCATTAATGTGTGATAGGAAGAAATTACTTTGTGATCTTATGGTTATATATGTTTTTACTATTGTTACCCGACTCAGTGTACCGTTTGTGGGCTGTAGAAGTACCCAAGCGCTCCTACCCGCTGGAACCATTTTCGATTGGCGCATGCATAGACGTATTGCATTATTGGCTACGACTACGTCCTGGTGTAATGAGCCTCCACTGGTGGTAATTTTGGATTGAGGTACTAATTCGCTTATGCATAGCGCCCCGAAGAAGGCGATCGCAAATGCAGTTGACAGTAGTGTTGCTTCAAATTGTGAGTGTCATGTTAATGGTGTTAGGGATATGATGTGAGAAATCAGTTTTAGTGACACGGGATGGGACGTCTACACTCCTGACTTGGCTGACCCCTTTTCCACCCTTATATGGATTGTCTGATGATGAATCTCTTTGTCACATCTCCCCAATTCAGTAGTTGGAAGTGAAATGCTACTCCGGTCATACACCGCTGCGCTGATGCCCCTGATATGCCCCTCATCTTTAGCTGGTGGAGAAATTCTATGGTGATTTGTAATCTGGCTTGTTCACATTGGTCAACCGGTCTGCCTGCTACTAGTCGTGTCCACTCTTCCCTTGCCTTACCGTATGCTTGCCACGTCGACGGGGCAACTGACGCTCTGATTAATGGCATCAACTATTCGCCACTAGATCCCATAGGGAGGGTGGGCAACTGTTGCCCGATGGGTGGGCGTTGGGGAGGAGCTCTGTGAAAATCTGCCAATTGAATTGTGATAAAGCGTTAAGCAGCTTTATACCCCTCAGCATCGTGGCTAGCGCGGACCCATACATTGTGTTTTAGGCACAGAAATGCTAGCCGGCGTAGTAGGACTAGCACTGGGAGAGACGATGATGCAATCTTGTTAATGCAGTGCCCTAGGCTCGTGTTTTTTGTTATGAAGCGTATATTTTTGTTAGCCAGGCGCTCGCCCCATATTTCTATTGCTACCAATATTGGGAAGAAAAATTATTTTCCCATGTAGATGCAGCTAAAAATTATTATTAATTTCAAAGCTGGTGGAGCTTGGTATAGATGGCCTAATACAATGAGTACCAAACACTGCTACTATGCCCAAAATAATTTTCCAGGCAAGATGCAGGTAAAAATTATTAGTAATTTGAAAGTTGGTGGAGCTTAGTATAGATGGCCTAATAGAATGAGTACAACACACTGCTAATATGCCCAAAACTATTTTACAGGCAAGATGCAGCTAAAAATTATTATTAATTTCAAAGCTGGTGGAGCTTGGTATAGCTGGCCTAATACAATGAGTACCACACACTGCTACTATGCCCAAAATTATTTTCCAGGCAAGATGCAGCTAAAAATTATTAGTAATTTGAAAGCTGGTGGAGCTTAGTATAGATAGCCTAATAGAATGAGTACCACACACTGCTAATATTCCCAAAATTATTCTACAGGCAAGATGCAGCTATAAATTATGATTAATTTTAAAGCTGGTGAAGCTTGGTATAGATGGCCTTACACAATGAGTACCACACACTGCTACTATGCCCAAAATTATTTTCCAGGCGAGATGCAGCTAAAAATTCTTAGTAATTTGAAACCTGGTGGAGATTAGTATAGATGGCCTAATAGAATAAGTGCCACACACTGCTAATATGCCCAAAATTATTTTACAGGCAAGATGCAGCTAAAAATTATTATTAATTTCAGACCTGGTGGAGCTTGATATAGATGGCCTAATACAATAAGTGCCAGACACTACTACTGTGCCCAAAATTATTGTCCAGGCAAGATGCAGCTAAAAATTATTAGTAATTTGAAAGCTGGTGGAGCTTGGTATAGATGGCCTAATACAATGAGTACCACACACTACTACTATGCCCAAAATTATTTTCCAGGCAAGATGCAGCTAAAAATTATTATTAATACTGGTGGAGCTTGGTATAGATGGCCTAATACAGTGAGTACCACACACTGCTACTATGCCCAAAATTATTTTCCAGGCAAGATGCAGCTAAAAATTATCAGTAATTTGAAAGCTGGTGGAGCTTGGTATAGATGGCCTAATACAATGAGTACCACACACTACTACTATGCCCAAAATTATTTTCCAGGCAAGATGCAGCTAAAAATTATTATTAATACTGGTGGAGCTTGGTATAGATGGCCTAATACAGTGAGTACCACACACTGCTACTATGCCCAAAATTATTTTCCAGGCAAGATGCAGCTAAATGTTATTTGTAATTTGAAAGCTGGTGGAGCTTAGTTTAGATAGCCTAATACAATGAGTACCACAAACTGCTAATATGCCCAAAATTATTTTACCGGCAAGATGCAGCTAAAAATTATTATTAATACTGGTGGAGCTTGGTATAGATGGCCTAATACAATGAGTACCACACACTGCTACTATGCCCAAAATTATTTTCCAGGCAAGATGCAGCTAAAAATTATTAGTAATTTCAAAGCTGGTGGAGCTTAGTGTAGATGGCCTAATAGAATGAGTACCACAGACTGCTAATATGCCCAAAAATTATTTTACAGGCAAGATGCAGCTAAAAATTATTATTAATTTCAGACATGGTGGAGCTTGATATAGATGGCCTAATACAATAAGTGCCAGACACTACTACTGTGCCCAAAATTATTGTCCAGGCAAGATGCAGCTAAAAATTATTAGTAATTTGAAAGCTGGTGGAGCTTGGTATAGATGGCCTAATACAATGAGTACCACACACTACTACTATGCCCAAAATTATTTTCCAGGCAAGATGCAGCTAAAAATTATTATTAATACTGGTGGAGCTTGGTATAGATGGCCTAATACAGTGAGTACCACACACTGCTACTATGCCCAAAATTATTTTCCAGGCAAGATGCAGCTAAAAATTATTAGTAATTTGAAAGCTGGTGGAGCTTGGTATAGATGGCCTAATACAATGAGTACCACACACTACTACTATGCCCAAACTTATTTTCCAGGCAAGATGCAGCTAAAAATTATTATTAATACTGGTGGAGCTTGGTATAGATGGCCTAATACAATGAGTACCACACACTGCTACTATGCCCAAAATTATTTTCCAGGCAAGATGCAGCTAAAAATTATTAGTAATTTGAAAGCTGGTGGAGCTTAGTATAGATGGCCTAATAGAATGAGTACCACAGACTGCTAATATGCCCAAACTTATTTTACAGGTAAGATGCAGCTAAAAATTATAATTAATTTCAAAGCTGGTGGAGCTTGGTATAGATGACCAAATACAATGAGTACCACACACTACTGTTGTGCCCAAAATTATTTTCCAGGCAAGATGCAGCTAAAAATTATTATTAACTTCAAAGCTGAGAGAGCTTGGTATAGATGGCCTATTACAATGAGTACCACACACTGCTACTATGCCCAAAATTATTTTCCAGGCAATATGCAGCTAAATGTTATTTGTAATGTGAAAGCTGGTGGAGCTTAGTTTAGATGGCCTAATAGAATGAGTACCACAAACTGCTAATATGCCCAAAATTATTTTACAGGCAAGATGCAGCTAAAAATTATTATTAATTTCAAAGCTGGTGGAGCTTGGTATTGATGGCCTAATACAATTAGTACCACACACTGCTACTATGCCCAAAATTATTTTCCAGGCAAGATGCAGCTAAAAATTCTTAGTAATTTGAAAGCTGGTGGAGCTTAGTAGAGATGGCCTAATAGAATGAGTACCACACACTGCTAATATGCCCAAAATTATTTTACAGGCAAGATGCAGCTAAAAATTATTATTAATTTCAAAGCTGGTGGAGCTTGGTATAGATGGCCTAATACAATGAGTACCACACACTGCTACTATGCCCAAAATTATTTTCCAGGCAAGATGCAGCTAAAAATTATTAGTAATTTGAAAGCTGGTGGAGCTTAGTATAGATGGCCTAATAGAATGAGTACCACAGACTGCTAATATGCCCAAACTTATTTTACAGGTAAGATGCAGCTAAAAATTATAATTAATTTCAAATCTGGTGGAGCTTGGTATAGATGACCTAGTACAATGAGTACCACACAATACTGTTGTGCCCAAAATTATTTTCCAGGCAAGATGCAGCTAAAAATTATTATTAATTTCAAAGCTGGTAGAGCTTGGTCTAGATGGCCTAATACAATGAGTACCACACACTGCTACTATGCCCAAAATTATTTTCCAGGCAAGATGCAGCTAAATGTTATTTGTAATTTGAAAGCTGGGGGAGCTTAGTTTAGATGGCCTAATAGAATGAGTACCACAAACTGCTAATATGCCCAAAATTATTTTACATTCAAGATGCAGCTAAAAATTATTATTAATTTCAAAGCTGGTGGAGCTTGGTATAGATGGCCTAATACAATTAGTACCACACACTGCTACTATGCCCAAAATTATTTTCCAGGCAAGATGCAGCTAAAAATTCTTAGTAATTTGAAAGCTGGTGGAGCTTAGTAGAGATGGCCTAATAGAATGAGTACCACACACTGCTAATATGCCCAAAATTATTTTACAGGCAAGATGCAGCTAAAAATTATTATTAATTTCAAAGCTGGTGGAGCTTGGTATAGATGGCCTAATACAATGAGTACCACACACTGCTACTATGCCCAAAATTATTTTACAGGCAAGATGCAGCTAAAAATTATTATTAATTTCAAAACTAGTGGAGCTTGGTATAGATGGCCTAATACAATGAGTACCACACACTGCTACTATGCCCAAAATTATTTTCCAGGCAAGATGAAGTAAAAATTATTTGTAATTTGAAAGCTGGTGGAGCTTAGTATAGATGGCCTAATAGAATGAGAACCACACACTGCTAATCTGCCCAAAATTATTTTAAAGGCAAGATGAAGTAAAAATTATTTGGAATTTGAAAGCTGGTGTAGCTTAGTATAGATGGCCTAATAGAATGAGTACCACACACTGCTAATATGCCCAAAATTATTTTACAGGCAAGATGCAGATAAAGATTATTATTAATTTCAAAGCTGTTGGAGCTTGGTATAGATGGCCTAATACAGCGAGTACCACAAACTGCAACTATGCCCAAAATTATTTTCCAGGCAAGATGCAGCTAAAAATTATTAGTAATTTGAAAGCTTGTGGAGCTTAGTAAAGATGGCCTAATAGAATGAGTACCACACACTGCTAATATACCCAAAATTATTTTACAGGCAAGATGCAGCTAAAAATTATTATTAATTTCAAAGCTGGTGGAGCTTGGTATAGATGGCCTAATACAATAAGTACCAGACACTACTACTATGCCCAAAATTATTTTCCAGGCAAGATGCAGCTAAAAATTATTATTAATTTCAAAGCTGGTGGAGCTTGATATAGATGGCCTAATACAATGATTACCACACACTGCTACTATGCCCAAAATTATTTTCCAGGCAAGATGCAGCTAAAAATTATTTGTAATTTGAAAGCTGGTGGAGCTTAGTATAGATGGCCTAATAGAATGAGTACCACACACTGCTAATATGCCCAAAATTATTTTACAGGCAAGATGCAGCTAAAAATTATTATTAATTTCAAAGCTGGTGGAGCTTGATATAGATGGCCTAATACAATGAGTACCACACACTGCTACTATGCCCAAAATTCTTTCCAGGCAAGATGCAGCTAAAAATTATGAGTTATTTGAAAGCTGGTGCATCTTAGTATAGATGGCCTAATAGAATGAGTACCACACACTGCTAATATGCCCAAAATAATTTTTCAGGCAAGATGCAGCTAAAAATTACTATTAATTTCATAGCTGGTGGAGCTTGGTATAGATGGCCTAATACAATCAGTACCACACACTACTATGCCAAAAATTATTTTACCAGGCAAGATGCAGCTAAAAATTATTAATAATTTCAAAACTTGTGGAGATTGGTATAGATGGCCTAATACAATGAGTACCACACACTGCTACTATGCACAAAATAATTTTCCAGGCAAGATGCAGCTAAAAATTATTAGTAATTTGAAAGCTGGTGGAGCTTAGTATAGATGGCCTAATAGAATGAGTACCACAGACTGCTAATATGCCCAAACTTATTTTACAGGTAAGATGCAGCTAAAAATTATAATTAATTTCAAAGCTGGTGGAGCTTGGTATAGATGACCTAATACAATGAGTACCACACACTACTGTTGTGCCCAAAATTATTTTCCAGGCAAGATGCAGCTAAAAATTATTATTAATTTCAAAGCTGGTAGAGCTTGGTATAGATGGCCTATTACAATGAGTACCACACACTGCTACTATGCCCAAAATTATTTTCCAGGCAAGATGCAGCTAAATGTTATTTGTAATTTGAAAGCTGGGGGAGCTTAGTTTAGATGGCCTAATAGAATGAGTACCACAAACTGCTAATATGCCCAAAATTATTTTACAGGCAAGATGCAGCTAAAAATTATTATTAATTTCAAAGCTGGTGGAGCTTGGTATAGATGGCCTAATACAATTAGTACCACACACTGCTACTATGCCCAAAATTATTTTCCAGGCAAGATGCAGCTAAAAATTCTTAGTAATTTGAAAGCTGGTGGAGCTTAGTAGAGATGGCCTAATAGAATGAGTACCACACACTGCTAATATGCCCAAAATTATTTTCCAGGCAAGATGCAGCTAAAAATTATTATTAATTTCAAAGCTGGTGGAGCTTGGTATAGATGGCCTAATACAATGAGTACCACACACTGCTACTATGCCCAAAATTATTTTACAGTCAAGATGCAGCTAAAAATTATTAGTAATTTCAAAGCTGGTGGAGCTTAGTATAGATGGCCTAAGAGAATGTGTACCACACACTGCTAATATGCCCAAAATTATTTTACAGGCAAGATGCAGCTAAAAATTATTATTAATTTCAAACTTGGTGGAGCTTGGTATAGATGGGCTTATACAATGAGTACCACACACTACTACCATGCCCAAAATTATTTTCCAGGCAAGATGCTGCTAAAAATTATTATTAATTTCAAAACTAGTGGAGCTTGGTATAGATGGCCTAATACAATGAGTACCACACACTGCTACTATGCCCAAAATTATTTTCCAGGCAAGATGAAGTAAAAATTATTTGTAATTTGAAAGCTGGTGGAGCTTAGTATAGATGGCCTAATAGAATGAGTACCACACACTGCTAATATGCCCAAAATTATTTTACAGGCAAGATGCAGCTAAAAATTATTATTAATTTCAAAGCTGGTGGAGCTTGATATAGATGGCCTAATACAATGAGTACCACACACTGCTACTATGCCCAAAATTATTTTCCAGGCAAGATGCAGCTAAAAATTATTAGTTATTTGAAAGCTGGTGCAGCTTAGTATAGATGGCCTAATGGAATGAGTACCACACACTGCTAATATGCCCAAAATTATTTTTCAGGCAAGATGCAGCTAAAAATTATTATTAATTTCATAGCTGGTGGAGCTTGGTATAGATGGCCTAATACAATCAGTACCACACACTACTATGCCAAAAATTATTTTACCAGGCAAGATGCAGCTAAAAATTATTAATAATTTCAAAACTTGTGGAGATTGGTATAGATGGCCTAATACAATGAGTACCACACACTGCTACTATGCCCAAAATTATTTTCCAGGCAAGATGCAGCTAAAAATTATTAGTAATTTCAAAGCTGGTGGAGCTTGGTATAGATGGCCTAATACAATGAGTACCACACACTGCTACTATGCGCAAAATTATTTTCCAGGCAAGATGCAGCTAAAAATTATTAGTAATTTGAAAGCTGGTGGAGCTTAGTATAGATGGCCTAATAGAATGAGTACCACACACTGCTAATATGCCCAAAATTATTTTACAGGCAAGATGCAGCTAAAAATTATTATTAATTTCAAAGCTGGTGGGGCTTGGTATAGATGGCCTAATACAATGAGTACCACACACTGCTACTATGCCCAAAATTATTTTCCAGGCAAGATGCAGCTAAAAATTATTAGTAATTTGATAGCTGGTGGAGCTTGGTATAGATGGCCTAATACAATGAGTACCACACACTACTACTATGCCCAAAATTATTTTCCAGGCATGATGCAGCTAAAAATTATTATTAATACTGGTGGAGCTTGGTATAGATTGCCTAATACAATGAGTACCACACACTGCTACTATGCCCAAAATTATTTTCCAGGCAAGATGCAGCTAAAAATTATTAGTAATTTGAAAGCTGGTGGAGCTTAGTATAGATGGCCTAATAGAATGAGTACCACACACTGCTACTATGCCCAAAATTATTTTCCAGGCAGGATGCAGCTAAAAATTATTAGTAATTTCAATGCTGGTGGAGCTTAGTATAGATGGCCTAATAGAATGTGTACCACACACTCGTAATATGCCCAAAATTATTTTACAGGCAAGATGCAGCTAAAAATTATTATTAATTTCAAAGCTGGTAGAGCTTGGTATAGATGGGCTAATACAATGAGTACCACACACTACTACCATGCCCAAAATTATTTTCCAGGCAAGATGCTGCTAAAAATTATTATTAACTTCAAAACTAGTGGAGCTTGGTATAGATGGCCTAATACAATGAGTTCCACACACTGCTACTATGCCCAAAATTATTTTCCAGGCAAGATGAAGTAAAAATTATTTGTAATTTGAAAGCTGGTGGAGCTTAGTATAGATGGCCTAATAGAATGAGTACCACACACTGCTAATATGCCCAAAATTATTTTACAGGCAAGATGCAGGTAAAGATTATTATTAATTTCAAAGCTGGTGGAGTTGGTATAGATGGCCTAATACAATGATTACCACACACTGCTACTATGCCCAAAATTATTTTCCAGGCAAGATGCAGCTAAAAATAATTTGTAATTTGAAAGCTGGTGGAGCTTAGTATAGATGGCCTAATAGAATGCGTACCACACACTGCTAATATGCCCAAAATTATTTTACATGCAAGATGCAGATAAAAATTATTATTAATTTCAAAGGTGGTGGAGCTTGATATAGATGGCCTAATACAATGAGTACCACACACTGCTACTATGCACAAAATTATTTTCCAGGCAAGATGCAGCTAAAAATTATTAGTAATTTGAAAGCTGGTGCAGCTTCGTATAGATGGCCTAATAGAATGAGTACCACACACTGCTAATATGCAAAAAATTATTTTACAGGCAAGATGCAGCTAAAAATTATTATTAATTTCATAGCTGGTGGAGCTTGGTACAGATGGCCTAATACAATTAGTACCACACACTGCTACTATGCCCAAAATTATTTTACCAGGCAAGATGCAGCTAAAAATTATTAATAATTTCAAAACTTGTGGAGATTGGTATAGATGGCCTAATACAATGAGTGCCACAAACTGCTAATATGCCCAAAATTATTTTACAGTCAAGATGCAGCTAAAAATTATTAGTAATTTGAAAGCTGGTGCAGCTTAGTATAGATGGCCTAATAGAATGAGAACCACACACTGCTAATATGCCCAAAATTATTTTACAGGAAAGATGCAGCTAAAAATTATTATTAATTTCAAAGCTGGTGGAGCTTGGTATAGATGGCCTAATACAATTAGTACCACACACTGCTACTATGCCCAACATTTTTTACCAGGCAAGATGCAGCTAAAAATTATTAGTAATTTGAAAGCTGGTGGAGCTTAGTATAGATGGCCTAATAGAATGAGTACCACACACTGCTAATATGCCCAAAATTATTTTACAGGCAAGATGCAGCTAAAAATTATAATTAATTTCAAAGCTGGTGGAGCTTGGAATAGATGGCCTAATACAATGAGTACCACACACTACTACTATGCCCAAATTTATATTACAGGCAAGATGCAGCTAAAAATTATTATTAATTTCAAAGCTGGTAGAGCTTGGTATAGATGGCCTATTACAATGAGTACCATACACTGCTACTATGCCCAAAATTATTTTCCAGGCAAGATGCAGCTAAATATTATTAGTAATTTGAAAGCGGGTGGAGCTTAGTATACATGGCCTAATATAATGAGTACCACACAATGCTAATATGCCCAAAATTATTTTACAGGCAAGATGCAGCTAAAAATTATTATTAATTTCAAAGCTGGTGGAGCTTGGTATAGATGGCCTAATACAATGAGTACCACACACTGCTACTATGCCCAAAATTATTTTCCAGGCAAGATGCAGGTAAAAATTATTAGTAATTTGAAAGCTGGTGGAGCTTAGTATAGATGGCCTAATAGAATGAGTACCACACACTGCTAATATGCCCAAAATTATTTTCCACACAAGATGCAGCTAAAAATTATTATTAATTTCAAAGCTGGTGGGGCTTGGTATAGATGGCCTAATGCAATGAGTACCACACAGTGCTACTATGCCCAAAATTATTTTCCAGGCAAGATGCAGCTAAAAATTATTAGTAATTTGAAAGCTGGTGGAGCTTGGTATAGATGGCCTAATACAATGAGTACCACACACTACTACTATGCCCAAAATTATTTTCCAGGCAAGATGCAGCTAAAAATTATTATTAATACTGGTGGAGCTTGGTATAGATTGCCTAATACAATGAGTACCACACACTGCTACTATGCCCAAAATTATTTTCCAGGCAAGATGCAGCTAAAAATTATTAGTAATTTGAAAGCTGGTGGAGCTTAGTATAGATGGCCTATTAGAATGAGTACCACACACTGCTACTATGCCCAAAATTATTTTCCAGACAAGATGCAGCTAAAAATTATTAGTAATTTGAAAGCTGGTGGAGCTTAGTATAGATGGCCTAATAGAATGTGTACCACACACTGCTAATATGCCCAAAATTATTTTACAGGCAAGATTCAGCTAAAGATTATTATTAATTTCAAAGCTGGTGGAGCTTGGTATAGATGGGCTAATACAATGAGTACCACACACTACTACCATGCCCAAAATTATTTTCCAGGCAAGATGCTGCTAAAAATTATTATTAATTTCAAAACTAGTGGAGCTTGGTATAGATGGCCTAATACAATGAGTACCACACACTGCTACTATGCCCAAAATTATTTTCCAGGCAAGATGAAGTAAAAATTATTTGTAATTTGAAAGCTGGTGGAGCTTAGTATAGATGGCCTAATAGAATGAGTACCACACACTGCTAATATGCCCAAAATTATTTTACAGGCAAGATGCAGCTAAAGATTATTATTAATTTCAAAGCTGGTGGAGCTTGGTATAGATGGCCTAATACAATGATTACCACACACTGCTACTATGCCCAAAATTATTTTCCAGGCAAGATGCAGCTAAAAATAATTTTTAATTTGAAAGCTGGTGGAGCTTAGTATAGATGGCCTAATAGAATGAGTACCACACACTGCTAATAAGCCCAAAATTATTTTACATGCAAGATGCAGATAAAAATTATTATTAATTTCAAAGCTGGTGGAGCTTGATATAGATGGCCAAATACAATGAGTACCACACACTGCTACTATGCCCAAAATTATTTTCCAGGCAAGATGCAGCTAAAAATTATTAGTAATTTGAAAGCTGGTGCAGCTTAGTATAGATGGCCTAATAGAATGAGTACCACACACTGCTAATATGCCCAAAATTATTTTACAGGCAAGATGCAGCTAAAAATTATTATTAATTTCATAGCTGGTGGAGCTTGGTATAGATGGCCTAATACAATTAGTACCACACACTGCTACTGTGCCCAAAATTATTTTACCAGGCAATATGCAGCTAAAAATTATTAATAATTTCAAAACTTATGGAGATTGGTATAGATGGCCTAATACAATGAGTGCCAAAAACTGCTAATATGCCCAAAATTATTTTACAGGCAAGATGCAGCTAAAAATTATTATTAATTTCAAAGCTGGTGGAGCTTGGTATAGATGGCCTAATACAATTAGTACCACACACTGCTACTATGCCCAAAATTATTTTACCAGGCAAGATGCAGCTAAAAATTATTAATAATTTCAAAACTTGTGGAGATTGGTATAGATCTCCTAATACAATGAGAACCACACACTGCTACTATGCCCAAAATTATTTTCCAGGCAAGATGCAACTAAAAATTATTAGCAATTTGAAAGCTGGTGCAGCTTAGTATAGATGGCCTAATAGAATGAGTACCACACACTGCTAATATGCCCAAAATTATTTTACAGGCAAGATGCAGCTAAAAATTATTATTAATTTCAAAGCTGGTGGAGCTTGGTACAGATGGCCTAATACAATGAGTACCACACACTGCTACTATGCCCAAAATTATTTTCCAGGCAAGATGCAGCTAAAAATTATTATTAATTTCAAAGCTGGTGGAGCTTGGTATAGATGACCTAATACAATGAGTACCACACACTACTGCTATGCCCAAAATTATTTTCCAGGCAAGATGCAGCTAAAAATTATTAGTAATTTCAAAGCTGGTAGAGCTTGGTATAGATGGCCTATTACAATGAGTACCACACACTGCTACTATGCCCAAAATTATTTTCCAGGCAAGATGCAGCTAAATGTTATTTTAATTTGAAAGCTGGTGGAGCTTGGTATAGATGGCCTAATACAATTAGTACCACACACTGCTACTATGCCCAAAATTATTTTCCAGGCAAGATGCAGCTAAAAATTATTATTAATTTCAAAGCTGGTGGAGCTTGGTATAGATGGCCTAATACAATTAGTACCACACACTGCTACTATGCCCAACATTTTTTACCAGGCAAGATGCAGCTAAAAATTATTATTAATACTGGTGGGGCTTGGTATAGATTGCCTAATACAATGAGAACCACACACTGCTACTATGCCCAAAATTATTTTCCAGGCAAGATGCAGCTAAAAATTATTAGTAATTTGAAAGCTGGTGGAGCTTAGTATAGATGCCTAATAGAATGAGTACCACACACTGCTACTATGCCGAAAATTATTTTCCAGGCAAGATGCAGCTAAAAATTATTAGTAATTTGAAAGCTGGTGGAGCTTAGTATAGATGGCCTAAAAGAATGTGTACCACACACTGCTAATATGCCCAAAATTATTTTACAGGCAAGATGCAGCTAAAAATTATTATTAATTTCAAAGCTGGTGGAGCTTGGTATAGATGGGCTAATACAATGAGTACCACACACTACTACCATGCCCAAAATTATTTTCCAGGAAAGATGCTGCTAAAAATTATTATTAATTTCAAAACTAGTGGAGCTTGGTATAGATGGCCTAATACAATGAGTACCACACACTGCTACTATGCCCAACATTATTTTCCAGGCAAGATGAAGTAAAAATTATTTGTAATTTGAAAGCTGGAGGAGCTTAGTGTAGATGGCCTAATAGAATGAGTACCACACACTGCTAATATGCCCAAAATTATTTTAGAGGCAAGATGCAGCTAAAGATTATTATTAATTTCAAAGCTGGTGGAGCTTGGTATAGATGGCCTAATACAATGATTACCACACACTGCTACTATGCCTAAAATTATTTTCCAGGCAGGATGCAGCTAAAAATAATTTGTAATTTGAAAGCTGGTGGAGCTTAGTATAGATGGCCTAATAGAATGAGTACCACACACTGCTAATATGCCCAAAATTATTTTACATGCAAGATGCAGATAAAAATTAATATTAATTTCAAAGCTGGTGGAGCTTGATATACATGGCCTAATACAATGAGTACCACACACTGCTACTATGCCCAAAATTATTTTCCAGGCAAGATGCAGCTAAAAATTATTAGTAATTTGAAAGCTGGTGCAGCTTAGTATAGATGGCCTAATAGAATGAGTACCACACACTGCTAATATGCCCAAAATTATTTTACAGGCAAGATGCAGCTAAAAATTATTATTAATTTCATAGCTGGTGGAGCTTGGTATAGATGGCCTAATACAATTAGTACCACACACTGCTACTATGCCCAAAATTATTTTACCAGGCAAGATGCAGCTAAAAATTATTAATAATTTCAAAACTTGTGGAGATTGGTATAGATGGCCTAATACAATGAGTGCCACAAACTGCTAAAATGCCCAAAATTATTTTACAGGCAAGATGCAGCTAAATATTATTATTAATTTCAAAGCTGGTGGAGCTTGGTATAGATGGCCTAATACAATTAGTACCACACACTGCTACTATGCCCAAAATTATTTTACCAGGCAAGATGCAGCTAAAAATTATAATTAATTTCAAAACTTGTGGAGATTGGTATACATGGCCTAATACAATGAGTACCACACACTGCTACTATGCCCAAAATTATTTTCCAGGCAAGATGCAACTAAAAATTATTAGTCATTTGAAAGCTGGTGCAGCTTAGTATAGATGGCCTAATAGAATGAGTACTACACACTGCTAATATGCCCAAAATTATTTTACAGGCAAGATGCAGCTAAAAATTATTATTAATTTCAAAGCTGGTGGAGCTTGATATAGATGGCCTAATACAATGAGTACCACACACTGCTACTATGCCCAACATTTTTTACCAGGCAAGATGCAGCTAAAAATTATTATTAATACTAGTGGAGCTTGGTATAGATGGCCTAATACAATGAGTACCACACACTGCTACTATGCCCAAAATTATTTTCCAGGCAAGATGCAGCTAAAAATTATTATTAATTTCAAAGCTGGTGGAGCTTGGTATAGATGGCCTAATACAATGAGTACCACACACTACTACCAGGCCCAAAATTATTTTCCAGGCAAGATGCAGCTAAAAATTATTATTAATTTCAAACCTAGTGGAGCTTGGTATAGATGGCCTAATACAATGAGTACCACACACTGCTACTATGCCCAACATTTTTTAAGGGGCAAGATGCAGCTAAAAATTATTAGTAATTTGAAAGCTGGTGGAGCTTAGTATAGATGGCCTAATAGAATGAGTACCACACACTGCTAATATGCCCAAAATTATTTTACAGGCAAGATGCAGCTAAAAATTATTAGTAATTTGAAAGCTGGTGGAGCTTAGTATAGATGGTCTAATAGAATGAGTATCACACACTGCTAATATGCCCAAAATTATTTTACAGGAAAGATGCAGCTAAAAATTATTATTAATTTCAAAGCTGGTGGAGCTTGGTATAGATGGCCTATTACAATGAGTACCACACACTGCTACTATGCCCAAAATTATTTTCCAGGCAAGATGCAGCTAAATGTTATTTGTAATTTGAAAGCTGGTGGAGCTTGGTATAGATGGCCTAATACAATTAGTACCACACACTGCTACTATGCCCAAAATTATTTTCCAGGCAAGATGCAGCTAAAAATTATTATTAATTTCAAAGCTGGTGGGGCTTGGTATAGATGGCCTAATACAATGAGTACCACACACTGCTACTATGCCCAAAATTATTTTCCAGGCAAGATGCAGCTAAAAATTATTAGTAATTTGATAGCTGGTGGAGCTTGGTATAGATGGCCTAATACAATGAGTACCACACACTACTACTATGCCCAAAATTATTTTCCAGGCATGATGCAGCTAAAAATTATTATTAATACTGGTGGAGCTTGGTATAGATTGCCTAATACAATGAGTACCACACACTGCTACTATGCCCAAAATTATTTTCCAGGCAAGATGCAGCTAAAAATTATTAGTAATTTGAAAGCTGGTGGAGCTTAGTATAGATGGCCTAATAGAATGAGTACCACACACTGCTGCTATGCCCAAAATTATTTTCCAGGCAGGATGCAGCTAAAAATTATTAGTAATTTCAATGCTGGTGGAGCTTAGTATAGATGGCCTAATAGAATGTGTACCACACACTCGTAATATGCCCAAAATTATTTTACAGGCAAGATGCAGCTAAAAATTATTATTAATTTCAAAGCTGGTAGAGCTTGGTATAGATGGGCTAATACAATGAGTACCACACACTACTACCATGCCCAAAATTATTTTCCAGGCAAGATGCTGCTAAAAATTATTATTAACTTCAAAACTAGTGGAGCTTGGTATAGATGGCCTAATACAATGAGTACCACACACTGCTACTATGCCCAAAATTATTTTCCAGGCAAGATGAAGTAAAAATTATTTGTAATTTGAAAGCTGGTGGAGCTTAGTATAGATGGCCTAATAGAATGAGTACCACACACTGCTAATATGCCCAAAATTATTTTACAGGCAAGATGCAGGTAAAGATTATTATTAATTTCAAAGCTGGTGGAGTTGGTTTAGATGGCCTAATACAATGATTACCACACACTGCTACTATGCCCAAAATTATTTTCCAGGCAAGATGCAGCTAAAAATAATTTGTAATTTGAAAGCTGGTGGAGCTTAGTATAGATGGCCTAATAGAATGAGTACCACACACTGCTAATATGCCCAAAATTATTTTACATGCAAGATGCAGATAAAAATTATTATTAATTTCAAAGGTGGTGGAGCTTGATATAGATGGCCTAATACAATGAGTACCACACACTGCTACTATGCACAAAATTATTTTCCAGGCAAGATGCAGCTAAAAATTATTAGTAATTTGAAAGCTGGTGCAGCTTAGTATAGATGGCCTAATAGAATGAGTACCACACACTGCTAATATGCCCAAAATTATTTTACAGGCAAGATGCAGCTAAAAATTATTATTAATTTCATAGCTGGTGGAGCTTGGTATAGATGGCCTAATACAATTAGTACCACACACTGCTACTATGCCCAAAATTATTTTACCAGGCAAGATGCAGCTAAAAATTATTAATAATTTCAAAACTTGTGGAGATTGGTATAGATGGCCTAATACAATGAGTGCCACAAACTGCTAATATGCCCAAAATTATTTTACAGGCAAGATGCAGCTAAAAATTATTAGTAATTTGAAAGCTGGTGCAGCTTAGTATAGATGGCCTAATAGAATGAGAACCACACACTGCTAATATGCCCAAAATTATTTTACAGGAAAGATGCAGCTAAAAATTATTATTAATTTCAAAGCTGGTGGAGCTTGGTATAGATGGCCTAATACAATTAGTACCACACACTGCTACTATGCCCAACATTTTTTACCAGGCAAGATGCAGCTAAAAATTATTAGTAATTTGAAAGCTGGTGGAGCTTAGTATAGATGGCCTAATAGAATGAGTACCACACACTGCTAATATGCCCAAAATTATTTTACAGGCAAGATGCAGCTAAAAATTATAATTAATTTCAAAGCTGGTGGAGCTTGGAATAGATGGCCTAATACAATGAGTACCACACACTACTACTATGCCCAAATTTATATTACAGGCAAGATGCAGCTAAAAATTATTATTAATTTCAAAGCTGGTAGAGCTTGGTATAGATGGCCTATTACAATGAGTACCATACACTGCTACTATGCCCAAAATTATTTTCCAGGCAAGATGCAGCTAAATATTATTAGTAATTTGAAAGCAGGTGGAGCTTAGTATAGATGGCCTAATATAATGAGTACCACACAATGCTAATATGCCCAAAATTATTTTACAGGCAAGATGCAGCTAAAAATTATTATTAATTTCAAAGCTGGTGGAGCTTGGTATAGATGGCCTAATACAATGAGTACCACACACTGCTACTGTGCCCAAAATTATTTTCCAGGCAAGATGCAGGTAAAAATTATTAGTAATTTGAAAGCTGGTGGAGCTTAGTATAGATGGCCTAATAGAATGAGTACCACACACTGCTAATATGCCCAAAATTATTTTCCAGGCAAGATGCAGCTAAAAATTATTATTAATTTCTAAGCTGGTGGGGCTTGGTATAGATGGCCTAATGCAATGAGTACCACACAGTGCTACTATGCCCAAAATTATTTTCCAGGCAAGATGCAGCTAAAAATTATTAGTAATTTGAAAGCTGGTGGAGCTTGGTATAGATGGCCTAATACAATGAGTACCACACACTACTACTATGCCCAAAATTATTTTCCAGGCAAGATGCAGCTAAAAATTATTATTAATACTGGTGGAGCTTGGTATAGATTGCCTAATACAATGAGTATCACACACTGCTACTATGCCCAAAATTATTTTCCAGGCAAGATGCAGCTAAAAATTATTAGTAATTTGAAAGCTGGTGGAGCTTAGTATAGATGGCCTATTAGAATGAGTACCACACACTGCTACTATGCCCAAAATTATTTTCCAGACAAGATGCAGCTAAAAATTATTAGTAATTTGAAAGCTGGTGGAGCTTAGTATAGATGGCCTAATAGAATGTGTACCACACACTGCTAATATGCCCAAAATTATTTTACAGGCAAGATTCAGCTAAAGATTATTATTAATTTCAAAGCTGGTGGAGCTTGGTATAGATGGCCTAATACAATGATTACCACACACTGCTACTATGCCCAAAATTATTTTCCAGGCAAGATGCAGCTAAAAATAATTTTTAATTTGAAAGCTGGTGGAGCTTAGTATAGATGGCCTAATAGAATGAGTACCACACACTGCTAATAAGCCCAAAATTATTTTACATGCAAGATGCAGATAAAAATTATTATTAATTTCAAAGCTGGTGGAGCTTGATATAGATGGCCAAATACAATGAGTACCACACACTGCTACTATGCCCAAAATTATTTTCCAGGCAAGATGCAGCTAAAAATTATTAGTAATTTGAAAGCTGGTGCAGCTTAGTATAGATGGCCTAATAGAATGAGTACCACACACTGCTAATATGCCCAAAATTATTTTACAGGCAAGATGCAGCTAAAAATTATTATTAATTTCATAGCTGGTGGAGCTTGGTATAGATGGCCTAATACAATTAGTACCACACACTGCTACTGTGCCCAAAATTATTTTACCAGGCAATATGCAGCTAAAAATTATTAATAATTTCAAAACTTATGGAGATTGGTATAGATGGCCTAATACAATGAGTGCCACAAACTGCTAATATGCCCAAAATTATTTTACAGGCAAGATGCAGCTAAAAATTATTATTAATTTCAAAGCTGGTGGAGCTTGGTATAGATGGCCTAATACAATTAGTACCACACACTGCTACTATGCCCAAAATTATTT
Source organism: Phyllobates terribilis (assembly GCF_046119375.1). NCBI lineage: Eukaryota > Metazoa > Chordata > Amphibia > Anura > Dendrobatidae > Phyllobates > Phyllobates terribilis. Next base: position 452,093,300 of record NW_027362763.1, on the reverse strand, counting down.
TACCAGGCAAGATGCAGCTAAAAATTATTAATAATTTCAAAACTTGTGGAGATTGGTATAGATCTCCTAATACAATGAGAACCACACACTGCTACTATGCCCAAAATTATTTTCCAGGCAAGATGCAACTAAAAATTATTAGCAATTTGAAAGCTGGTGCAGCTTAGTATAGATGGCCTAATAGAATGAGTACCACACACTGCTAATATGCCCAAAATTATTTTACAGGCAAGATGCAACTAAAAATTATTATTAATTTCAAAGCTGGTGGAGCTTGGTACAGATGGCCTAATACAATGAGTACCACACACTGCTACTATGCCCAAAATTATTTTCCAGGCAAGATGCAGCTAAAAATTATTATTAATTTCAAAGCTGGTGGAGCTTGGTATAGATGACCTAATACAATGAGTACCACACACTACTGCTATGCCCAAAATTATTTTCCAGGCAAGATGCAGCTAAAAATTATTAGTAATTTCAAAGCTGGTAGAGCTTGGTATAGATGGCCTATTACAATGAGTACCACACACTGCTACTATGCCCAAAATTATTTTCCAGGCAAGATGCAGCTAAATGTTATTTGTAATTTGAAAGCTGGTGGAGCTTGGTATAGATGGCCTAATACAATTAGTACCACACACTGCTACTATGCCCAAAATTATTTTCCAGGCAAGATGCAGCTAAAAATTATTATTAATTTCAAAGCTGGTGGAGCTTGGTATAGATGGCCTAATACAATTAGTACCACACACTGCTACTATGCCCAACATTTTTTACCAGGCAAGATGCAGCTAAAAATTATTATTAATACTGGTGGGGCTTGGTATAGATTGCCTAATACAATGAGAACCACACACTGCTACTATGCCCAAAATTATTTTCCAGGCAAGATGCAGCTAAAAATTATTAGTAATTTGAAAGCTGGTGGAGCTTAGTATAGATGGCCTAAAAGAATGTGTACCACACACTGCTAATATGCCCAAAATTATTTTACAGGCAAGATGCAGCTAAAAATTATTATTAATTTCAAAGCTGGTGGAGCTTGGTATAGATGGGCTAATACAATGAGTACCACACACTACTACCATGCCCAAAATTATTTTCCAGGCAAGATGCTGCTAAAAATTATTATTAATTTCAAAACTAGTGGAGCTTGGTATAGATGGCCTAATACAATGAGTACCACACACTGCTACTATGCCCAACATTACTTTCCAGGCAAGATGAAGTAAAAATTATTTGTAATTTGAAAGCTGGAGGAGCTTAGTGTAGATGGCCTAATAGAATGAGTACCACACACTGCTAATATGCCCAAAATTATTTTAGAGGCAAGATGCAGCTAAAGATTATTATTAATTTCAAAGCTGGTGGAGCTTGGTATAGATGGCCTAATACAATGATTACCACACACTGCTACTATGCCTAAAATTATTTTCCAGGCAGGATGCAGCTAAAAATAATTTGTAATTTGAAAGCTGGTGGAGCTTAGTATAGATGGCCTAATAGAATGAGTACCACACACTGCTAATATGCCCAAAATTATTTTACATGCAAGATGCAGATAAAAATTAATATTAATTTCAAAGCTGGTGGAGCTTGATATAGATGGCCTAATACAATGAGTACCACACACTGCTACTATGCCCAAAATTATTTTCCAGGCAAGATGCAGCTAAAAATTATTAGTAATTTGAAAGCTGGTGCAGCTTAGTATAGATGGCCTAATAGAATGAGTACCACACACTGCTAATATGCCCAAAATTATTTTACAGGCAAGATGCAGCTAAAAATTATTATTAATTTCATAGCTGGTGGAGCTTGGTATAGATGGCCTAATACAATTAGTACCACACACTGCTACTATGCCCAAAATTATTTTACCAGGCAAGATGCAGCTAAAAATTATTAATAATTTCAAAACTTGTGGAGATTGGTATAGATGGCCTAATACAATGAGTGCCACAAACTGCTAAAATGCCCAAAATTATTTTACAGGCAAGATGCAGCTAAAAATTATTATTAATTTCAAAGCTGGTGGAGCTTGGTATAGATGGCCTAATACAATTAGTACCACACACTGCTACTATGCCCAAAATTATTTTACCAGGCAAGATGCAGCTAAAAATTATAATTAATTTCAAAACTTGTGGAGATTGGTATACATGGCCTAATACAATGAGTACCACACACTGCTACTATGCCCAAAATTATTTTCCAGGCAAGATGCAACTAAAAATTATTAGTCATTTGAAAGCTGGTGCAGCTTAGTATAGATGGCCTAATAGAATGAGTACCACACACTGCTAATATGCCCAAAATTATTTTACAGGCAAGATGCAGCTAAAAATTATTATTAATTTCAAAGCTGGTGGAGCTTGATATAGATGGCCTAATACAATGAGTACCACACACTGCTACTATGCCCAAAATTTTTTACCAGGCAAGATGCAGCTAAAAATTATTATTAATACTAGTGGAGCTTGGTATAGATGGCCTAATACAATGAGTACCACACACTGCTACTATGCCCAAAATTACTTTCCAGGCAAGATGCAGCTAAAAATTATTATTAATTTCAAAGCTGGTGGAGCTTGGTATAGATGGCCTAATACAATGAGTACCACACACTGCTACTATGCCCAAAATTATTTTCCAGGCAAGATGCAGCTAAAAATTATTAGCAATTTGAAAGCTGGTGGAGCTTAGTATAGATGGCCTAATAGAATGAGTACCACACACTGCTAATATGCCCAAAATTATTTTACAGGCAAGATGCAGCTAAAAATTATTAGTAATTTGAAAGCTGGTGGAGCTTAGTATACATGGCCTAATAGAATGAGTACCACACACTGCTAATATGCCCAAAATTATTTTACAGGCAAGATGCAGCTAAAAATTATTATTAATTTAAAAGCTGGTGGAGCTTGGTATAGATGGCCTAATACAATGAGTACCACACACTACTACCAGGCCCAAAATTATTTTCCAGGCAAGATGCAGCTAAAAATTATTATTAATTTCAAACCTAGTGGAGCTTGGTATAGATGGCCTAATACAATGAGTACCACACACTGCTACTATGCCCAAAATTTTTTACATGGCAAGATGCAGCTAAAAATTATTAGTAATTTGAAAGCTGGTGGAGCTTAGTATAGATGGCCTAATAGAATGAGTACCACACACTGCTAATATGCCCAAAATTATTTTACAGGCAAGATGCAGCTAAAAATTTTTAGTAATTTGAAAGCTGGTGGAGCTTAGTATAGATGGTCTAATAGAATGAGTATCACACACTGCTAATATGCCCAAAATTATTTTACAGGAAAGATGCAGCTAAAAATTATTATTAATTTCAAAGCTGGTGGAGCTTGGTATAGATGGCCTATTACAATGAGTACCACACACTGCTACTATGCCCAAAATTATTTTCCAGGCAAGATGCAGCTAAATGTTATTTGTAATTTGAAAGCTGGTGGAGCTTGGTATAGATGGCCTAATACAATTAGTACCACACACTGCTACTATGCCCAAAATTATTTTCCAGGCAAGATGCAACTAAAAATTATTATTAATTTCAAAGCTGGTGGAGCTTGGTATAGATGGCCTAATACAATGAGTACCACACACTGCTACTATGCCCAAAATTATTTTCCAGGCAAGATGCAGCTAAAAATTCTTAGTAATTTGACAGCTGGTGGAGCTTAGTATAGATGGCCTAATAGAATGTGTACCACACACTGCTAATATGCCCAAAATTATTTTACAGGCAAGATGCAGCTAAAAATTATTATTAATTTCAAAGCTGGTGGAGCTTGGTATAGATGGGCTAATACAATGAGTACCACACACTACTACCATGCCCAAAATTATTTTCCAGGCAAGATGCTGCTAAAAATTATTATTAATTTCAAAACTAGTGGAGCTTGGTACAGATGGCCTAATACAATGAGTACCACACACTGCTACTATGCCCAAAATTATTTTCCAGGCAAGATGCAGCTAAAAATTAATAGTAATTTGAAAGCTGGTGGAGCTTAGTATAGATGGCCTAATAGAATGAGTACCACACACTGCTATTATGCCAAAAATTATTTTCCAGGCAAGATGCAGCTAAAAATTATTAGTAATTTGAAAGCTGGTGGAGCTAGTATAGATGGCCTAATAGAATGAGTACCACACACTGCTAATATGCCCAAAATTATTTTACAGGCAAGATGCAGCTAAAAATTATTATTAATTTAAAAGGTGGTGGAGCTTGGTATAGATGGCCTAATACAATGAGTACCACACACTAATACCAGGCCCAAAATTATTTTCCAGGCAAGATGCAGCTAAAAATTATTATTAATTTCAAACCTAGTGGAGCTTGGTATAGATGGCCTAATACAATGAGTACCACACACTGCTACTATGCCCAAAATTTTTTACAGGGCAAGATGCAGCTAAAAATTATTAGTAATTTGAAAGCTGGTGGAGCTTAGTATAGATGGCCTAATAGAATGAGTACCACACACTGCTAATATGCCCAAAATTATTTTACAGGCAAGATGCAGCTAAAAATTATTGGTAATTTGAAAGCTGGTGGACCTTAGTATAGATGGTCTAATAGAATGAGTATCACACACTGCTAATATGCCCAAAATTATTTTACAGGAAAGATGCAGCTAAAAATTATTATTAATTTCAAAGCTGGTGGAGCTTGGTATAGATGGCCTAATAAAATGAGTACCACACACTGCTACTATGCCCAAAATTATTTTCCAGGCAAGATGCAGCTAAAAATTATTAGTAATTTGAAATCTGGTGGAGCTTAGTATAGATGGCCTAATAGAATGAGTACCACACACTGCTAATATGCCAAAAATTATTTTACAGGCAAGATGCAGCTAAAAATTATTATTAATTTCAAAGCTGGTGGAGCTTGGTATAGATGGCCAAATACAATGAGCACCACACACTGCTACTATGCCCAAAAAATTTTACCAGGCAAGATGCAGCTGAAAATTATTAGTAATTTGAAAGCTGGTGGAGCTTAGTGTAGATGGCCTAATAGAATGAGTACCACACACTGCTAATATGCCCAAAATTATTTTACAGGCAAGATGCAGCTAAAAATTATTATTAATTTAAAAGCTGGTGGAGCTTGGTATAGATGGCCTAATACAATGAGTACCACACACTACTACCAGGCCCAAAATTATTTTCCAGGCAAGATGCAGCTAAAAATTATTATTAATTTCAAAACTAGTGGAGCTTGGTATAGATGGCCTAATACAATGAGTACCACACACTGCTACTATGCCCAAAATTATTTTCCAGGCAAGATGCAACTAAAAATTATTAGTCATTTGAATGCTGGTGCAGCTTAGTATAGATGGCCTAATAGAATGAGTACCACACACTGCTAATATGCCCAAAATTATTTTACAGGCAAGATGCAGCTAAAAATTATTATTAATTTCAAAGCTGGTGGAGCTTGGTATAGATGGCCTAATACAATGAGTACCACACACTGCTACAATGCCCAACATTTTTTACCAGGCAAGATGCAGCTAAAAATTATTATTAATACTAGTGGAGCTTGGTATAGATGGCCTAATACAATGAGTACCACACACTGCTACTATGCCCAAAATTATTTTCCAGGCAAGATGCAGCTAAAAATTATTATTAATTTCAAAGCTGGTGGAGCTTGGTATAGATGACCTAATACAATGAGTACCACACACTACTGCTATGCCCAAAATTATTTTCCAGGCAAGATGCAGCTAAAAATTCTTAGTAATTTGACATCTGGTGGAGCTTAGTATAGATGGCCTAATAGAATGTGTACCACACACTGCTAATATGCCCAAAATTATTTTACAGGCAAGATGCAGCTAAAAATTATTATTAATTTCAAAGCTGGTGGAGCTTGGTATAGATGGGCTAATACAATGAGTACCACACACTACTACCATGCCCAAAATTATTTTCCAGGCAAGATGCTGCTAAAAATTATTATTAATTTCAAAACTAGTGGAGCTTGGTATAGATGGCCTAATACAATGAGCACCACACACTGCTACTATGCCCAAAATTATTTTCCAGGTAAGATGCAGCTAAAAATTATTAGTAATTTGAAAGCTGGTGGAGCTTAGTATAGATGGCCTAATAGAATGAGTACCACACACTGCTAATATGCCCAAAATTATTTTACAGGCAAGATGCAGCTAAAAATTATTATTAACTTAAAAGCTGGTGGAGCTTGGTATAGATGGCCTAATACAATGAGTACCACACACTACTACCAGGCCCAAAATTATTTTCCAGGCAAGATGCAGCTAAAAATTATTATTAATTTCAATCCTAGTGGAGCTTGGTATAGATGGCCTAATACAATGAGTACCACACACTGCTACTATGCCCAAAATTTTTTACAGGGCAAGATGCAGCTAAAAATTATTAGTAATTTGAAAGCTGGAGGAGCTTAGTATAGATGGCCTAATAGAATGAGTACCACACACTGCTAATATGCCCAAAATTATTTTACAGGCAAGATGCAGCTAAAAATTATTAGTAATTTGTAAGCTGGTGGAGCTTAGTATAGATGGTCTAATAGAATGAGTATCACACACTGCTAATATGCCCAAAATTATTTTACAGGAAAGATGCAGCTAAAAATTATTATTAATTTCAAAGCTGGTGGAGCTTGGTATAGATGGCCTATTACAATGAGTACCACACACTGCTACTATGCCCAAAATTATTTTCCAGGCAAGATGCAGCTAAATGTTATTTGTAATTTGAAAGCTGGTGGAGCTTGGTATAGATGGCCTAATACAATTAGTACCACACACTGCTACTATGCCCAAAATTATTTTCCAGGCAAGATGCAACTAAAAATTATTATTAATTTCAAAGCTGGTGGAGCTTGGTATAGATGGCCTAATACAATGAGTACCACACACAGCTACTATGCCCAAAATTATTTTCCAGGTAAGATGCAGCTAAAAATTCTTAGTAATTTGACAGCTGGTGGAGCTTAGTATAGATGGCCTAATAGAATGTGTACCACACACTGCTAATATGCCCAAAATTATTTTACAGGCAAGATGCAGCTAAAAATTATTATTAATTTCAAAGCTGGTGGAGCTTGGTATAGATGGGCTAATACAATGAGTATCACACACTACTACCATGCCCAAAATTATTTTCCAGGCAAGATGCAGCTAAAAATTAATAGTAATTTGAAAGCTGGTGGAGCTTAGTATAGATGGCCTAATAGAATGAGTACCACACACTGCTATTATGCCAAAAATTATTTTCCAGGCAAGATGCAGCTAAAAATTATTAGTAATTTGAAAGCTGGTGGAGCTAGTATAGATGGCCTAATAGAATGAGTACCACACACTGCTAATATGCCCAAAATTATTTTACAGGCAAGATGCAGCTAAAAATTATTATTAATTTAAAAGGTGGTGGAGCTTGGTATAGATGGCCTAATACAATGAGTACCACACACTAATACCAGGCCCAAAATTATTTTCCAGGCAAGATGCAGCTAAAAATTATTATTAATTTCAAACCTAGTGGAGCTTGGTATAGATGGCCTAATACAATGAGTACCACACACTGCTACTATGCCCAAAATTTTTTACAGGGCAAGATGCAGCTAAAAATTATTAGTAATTTGAAAGCTGGTGGAGCTTAGTATAGATGGCCTAATAGAATGAGTACCACACACTGCTAATATGCCCAAAATTATTTTACAGGCAAGATGCAGCTAAAAATTATTGGTAATTTGAAAGCTGGTGGACCTTAGTATAGATGGTCTAATAGAATGAGTATCACACACTGCTAATATGCCCAAAATTATTTTACAGGAAAGATGCAGCTAAAAATTATTATTAATTTCAAAGCTGGTGGAGCTTGGTATAGATGGCCTAATAAAATGAGTACCACACACTGCTACTATGCCCAAAATTATTTTCCAGGCAAGATGCAGCTAAAAATTATTAGTAATTTGAAATCTGGTGGAGCTTAGTATAGATGGCCTAATAGAATGAGTACCACACACTGCTAATATGCCAAAAATTATTTTACAGGCAAGATGCAGCTAAAAATTATTATTAATTTCAAAGCTGGTGGAGCTTGGTATAGATGGCCAAATACAATGAGCACCACACACTGCTACTATGCCCAAAAAATTTTACCAGGCAAGATGCAGCTGAAAATTATTAGTAATTTGAAAGCTGGTGGAGCTTAGTGTAGATGGCCTAATAGAATGAGTACCACACACTGCTAATATGCCCAAAATTATTTTACAGGCAAGATGCAGCTAAAAATTATTATTAATTTAAAAGCTGGTGGAGCTTGGTATAGATGGCCTAATACAATGAGTACCACACACTACTACCAGGCCCAAAATTATTTTCCAGGCAAGATGCAGCTAAAAATTATTATTAATTTCAAAACTAGTGGAGCTTGGTATAGATGGCCTAATACAATGAGTACCACACACTGCTACTATGCCCAAAATTATTTTCCAGGCAAGATGCAACTAAAAATTATTAGTCATTTGAATGCTGGTGCAGCTTAGTATAGATGGCCTAATAGAATGAGTACCACACACTGCTAATATGCCCAAAATTATTTTACAGGCAAGATGCAGCTAAAAATTATTATTAATTTCAAAGCTGGTGGAGCTTGGTATAGATGGCCTAATACAATGAGTACCACACACTGCTACAATGCCCAACATTTTTTACCAGGCAAGATGCAGCTAAAAATTATTATTAATACTAGTGGAGCTTGGTATAGATGGCCTAATACAATGAGTACCACACACTGCTACTATGCCCAAAATTATTTTCCAGGCAAGATGCAGCTAAAAATTATTATTAATTTCAAAGCTGGTGGAGCTTGGTATAGATGACCTAATACAATGAGTACCACACACTACTGCTATGCCCAAAATTATTTTCCAGGCAAGATGCAGCTAAAAATTCTTAGTAATTTGACATCTGGTGGAGCTTAGTATAGATGGCCTAATAGAATGTGTACCACACACTGCTAATATGCCCAAAATTATTTTACAGGCAAGATGCAGCTAAAAATTATTATTAATTTCAAAGCTGGTGGAGCTTGGTATAGATGGGCTAATACAATGAGTACCACACACTACTACCATGCCCAAAATTATTTTCCAGGCAAGATGCTGCTAAAAATTATTATTAATTTCAAAACTAGTGGAGCTTGGTATAGATGGCCTAATACAATGAGCACCACACACTGCTACTATGCCCAAAATTATTTTCCAGGTAAGATGCAGCTAAAAATTATTAGTAATTTGAAAGCTGGTGGAGCTTAGTATAGATGGCCTAATAGAATGAGTACCACACACTGCTAATATGCCCAAAATTATTTTACAGGCAAGATGCAGCTAAAAATTATTATTAACTTAAAAGCTGGTGGAGCTTGGTATAGATGGCCTAATACAATGAGTACCACACACTACTACCAGGCCCAAAATTATTTTCCAGGCAAGATGCAGCTAAAAATTATTATTAATTTCAATCCTAGTGGAGCTTGGTATAGATGGCCTAATACAATGAGTACCACACACTGCTACTATGCCCAAAATTTTTTACAGGGCAAGATGCAGCTAAAAATTATTAGTAATTTGAAAGCTGGAGGAGCTTAGTATAGATGGCCTAATAGAATGAGTACCACACACTGCTAATATGCCCAAAATTATTTTACAGGCAAGATGCAGCTAAAAATTATTAGTAATTTGTAAGCTGGTGGAGCTTAGTATAGATGGTCTAATAGAATGAGTATCACACACTGCTAATATGCCCAAAATTATTTTACAGGAAAGATGCAGCTAAAAATTATTATTAATTTCAAAGCTGGTGGAGCTTGGTATAGATGGCCTATTACAATGAGTACCACACACTGCTACTATGCCCAAAATTATTTTCCAGGCAAGATGCAGCTAAATGTTATTTGTAATTTGAAAGCTGGTGGAGCTTGGTATAGATGGCCTAATACAATTAGTACCACACACTGCTACTATGCCCAAAATTATTTTCCAGGCAAGATGCAACTAAAAATTATTATTAATTTCAAAGCTGGTGGAGCTTGGTATAGATGGCCTAATACAATGAGTACCACACACAGCTACTATGCCCAAAATTATTTTCCAGGTAAGATGCAGCTAAAAATTCTTAGTAATTTGACAGCTGGTGGAGCTTAGTATAGATGGCCTAATAGAATGTGTACCACACACTGCTAATATGCCCAAAATTATTTTACAGGCAAGATGCAGCTAAAAATTATTATTAATTTCAAAGCTGGTGGAGCTTGGTATAGATGGGCTAATACAATGAGTATCACACACTACTACCATGCCCAAAATTATTTTCCAGGCAAGATGCTGCTAAAAATTATTATTAATTTCAAAACTAGTGGAGCTTGGTATAGATGGCCTAATACAATGAGTACCACACACTGCTACTATGCCCAAAATTATTTTCCAGGCAAGATGCAGCTAAAAATTATTAGTAATTTGAAAGCTGGTGGAGCTTAGTATAGATGGCCTAATAGAATGAGTACCACACACTGCTAATATGCCCAAAATTATTTTACAGGCAAGATGCAGCTAAAAATTATTAGTAATTTGAAAGCTGGTGGAGCTTAGTATAGATGGCCTAATAGAATGAGTACCACACACTGCTAATATGCCAAAAATTATTTTGCAGGCAAGATGCAGCTAAAAATTATTTTTAATTTAAAAGCTGGTTTAGCTTGGTATAGATGGCCTAATACAATGAGTACCACACACTACTACCAGGCCCAAAATTATTTTCCAGGCAAGATGCAGCTAAAAATTATTATTAATTTCAAACCTAGTGGAGCTTGGTATAGATGGCCTAATACAATGAGTACCACACACTGCTACTATGCCCAAAATTTTTTACAGGGCAAGATGCAGCTAAAAATTATTAGTAATTTGAAAGCTGGTGGAGCTTAGTATAGATGGCCTAATAGAATGAGTACCACACACTGCTAATATGCCCAAAATTATTTTACAGGCAAGATGCAGCTAAAAATTATTAGTAATTTGAAAGCTGGTGGAGTTTAGTATAGATGGTCTATTAGAATGAGTATCACACACTGCTAATATGCCCAAAATTATTTTACAGGAAAGATGCAGCTAAAAATTATTATTAATTTCAAAGCTGGTGGAGCTTGGTATAGATGGCCTAATAAAATGAGTACCACACACTGCTACTATGCCCAAAATTATTTTCCAGGCAAGATGCAGCTAAAAATTATTAGTAATTTGAAAGCTGGTGGAGCTTAGTATAGATGGCCTAATAGAATGAGTACCACACACTGCTAATATGGCAAAAATTATTTTACAGGCAAGATGCAGCTAAAAATTATTATTAATTTCAAAGCTGGTGGAGCTTGGTATAGATGGCCAAATACAATGAGCACCACACACTGCTACTATGCCCAAAAATTTTTACCAGGAAAGATGCAGCTGAAAATTATTAGTAATTTGAAAGCTGGTGCAGCTTAGTGTAGATGGCCTAATAGAATGTGTACCACACACTGCTAATATGCCCAAAATTATTTTACAGGCAAGATGCAGCTAAAAGTTATTATTAATTTAAAAGCTGGTGGAGCTTGGTATAGATGGCCTAATACAATGAGTACCACACACTACTACCAGGCACAAAATTATTTTCCAGGCAAGATGCAGCTAAAAATTATTATTAATTTCAAAACTAGTGGAGCTTGGTATAGATGGCCTAATACAATGACTACCACACACTGCTACTATGCCCATAATTTTTTACAGGGCAAGAAGCAGCTAAAAATTATTAGTAATTTGAAAGCTGGTGGAGCTAGTATAGATGGCCTAATAGAATGAGTACCACACACTGCTAATATGCCCAAAATTATTTTACAGGCAAGATGCAGCTAAAAATTATAAGTAATTTGAAAGCTGGTGGAGCTTAGTATAGATGGCCTAATAGAATGAGTACCACACACTGCTAATATGCCCAAAATTATTTTACAGGCAAGATGCAGCTAAAAATTATTAGTAATTTGAAAGCTGGTGAAGCTTATTATAGATGGCCTAATAGAATGAGTACCACACACTGCTAATATGCCCAAAATTATTTTACAGGCAAGATATAGCTAAAAATTATTATTAATTTCAAAGCTGGTGGAGCTTAGTATACATGGCCTAATACAATGAGTACCACACATTGCTACGATGCCCAAAATTATTTTCCAGGCAAGATGCAGCTAAAAAGTATTAGTAATTTGAAAGCTGGTGGAGCTTAGTAAAGATGGCCTAATAGAATGAGAACCACACACTGCTAATATGCCAAAAATTATTTTACAGGCAAGATGCAGCTAAAAATTATTATTAATTTCAAAGCTGGTGGAGCTTGGTATAGATGGCCAAATACAATGAGCACCACACACTGCTACTATGCCCAAAAATTTTTACCAGGCAAGATGCAGCTGAAAATTATTATTAATTTCAAACCTAGTGGAGCTTGGTATAGATGGCCTAATACAATGAGTACCACACACTGCTAATATGCCCAAAATTATTTTACAGGCAAGATGCAGCTAAAAATTATTATTAACTTAAAAGCTGGTGGAGCTTGGTATAGATGGCCTAATACAATGAGTACCACACACTACTACCAGGCCCAAAATTATTTTCCAGGCAAGATGCAGCTAAAAATTATTATTAATTTCAAACCTAGTGGAGCTTGGTATAGATGGCCTAATACAATGAGTACCACACACTGCTACTATGCCCAAAATTTTTTACAGGGCAAGATGCAGCTAAAAATTATTAGTAATTTGAAAGCTGGTGGAGCTTAGTATAGATGGCCTAATAGAATGAGTACCACACACTGCTAATATGCCCAAAATTATTTTACAGGCAAGATGCAGCTAAAAATTATTAGTAATTTGTAAGCTGGTGGAGCTTAGTATAGATGGTCTAATAGAATGAGTATCACAAACTGCTAATATGCCCAAAATTATTTTACAGGAAAGATGCAGCTAAAAATTATTATTAATTACAAAGCTGGTGGAGCTTGGTATAGATGGCCTATTACAATGAGTACCACACACTGCTACTATGCCCAAAATTATTTTCCAGGCAAGATGCAGCTAAATGTTATTTGTAATTTGAAAGCTGGTGGAGCTTGGTATAGATGGCCTAATACAATTAGTACCACACACTGCTACTATGCCCAAAATTATTTTCCAGGCAAGATGCAACTAAAAATTATTATTAATTTCAAAGCTGGTGGAGCTTGGTATAGATGGCCTAATACAATGAGTACCACACACAGCTACTATGCCCAAAATTATTTTCCACGCAAGATGCGGCTAAAAATTCTTAGTAATTTGACAGCTGGTGGAGCTTAGTATAGATGGCCTAATAGAATGTGTACCACACACTGCTAATATGCCCAAAATTATTTTACAGGCAAGATGCAGCTAAAAATTATTATTAATTTCAAAGCTGGTGGAGCTTGGTATAGATGGGCTAATACAATGAGTACCACACACTACTACCATGCCCAAAATTATTTTCCAGGCAAGATGCTGCTAAAAATTATTATTAATTTCAAAACTAGTGGAGCTTGGTATAGATGGCCTAATACAATGAGTACCACACACTGCTACTATGCCCAAAATTATTTTCCAGGCAAGATGCAGCTAAAAATTATTAGTAATTTGAAAGCTGGTGGAGCTTAGTATAGATGGCCTAATAGAATGAGTACCACACACTGCTAATATGCCCAAAATTATTTTACAGGCAAGATGCAGCTAAAAATTATTAGTAATTTGAAAGCTGGTGGAGCTTAGTATAGATGGCCTAATAGAAAGAGTACCACACACTGCTAATATGCCCAAAATTATTTTGCAGGCAAGATGCAGCTAAAAATTATTATTAATTTAAAAGCTGGTGGAGCTTGGTATAGATGGCCTAATAAAATGAGTACCACACACTGCTACTATGCCCAAAATTATTTTCCAGGCAAGATGCAGCTAAAAATTATTAGTAATTTGAAAGCTGGTGGAGCTTAGTGTAGATGGCCTAATAGAATGAGTACCACACACTGCTAATATGCCCAAAATTATTTTACAGGCAAGATGCAGCTAAAAATTATTATTAATTTAAAAGCTGGTGGAGCTTGGTATAGATGGCCTAATACAATGAGTACCACACACTACTACCAGGCCCAAAATTATTTTCCAGGCAAGATGCAGCTAAAAATTATTATTAATTTCAAAACTAATGGAGCTTGGTATAGATGGCCTAATACAATGAGTACCACACACTGTTACTATGCCCAAAATTATTTTCCAGGCAAGATGCAACTAAAACTTATTAGTCATTTGAAAGCTGGTGCAGCTTAGTATAGATGGCCTAATAGAATGAGTACCACACACTGCTAATATGCCCAAAATTATTTTACAGGCAAGATGCAGCTAAAAATTATTATTAATTTCAAAGCTGGTGGAGCTTGGTATAGATGGCCTAATACAATGAGTACCACACACTGCTACTATGCCCAACATTTTTTACCAGGCAAGATGCAGCTAAAAATTATTATTAATACTAGTGGAGCTTGGTATAAATGGCCTAATACAATGAGTACCACACACTGCTACTATGCCCAAAATTATTTTCCAGGCAAGATGCAGCTAAAAATTATTATTAATTTCAAAGCTGGTGGAGCTTGGTATAGATGACCTAATACAATGAGTACCACACACTACTGCTATGCCCAAAATTATTTTCCAGGCAAGATGCAGCTAAAAATTATTAGTAATTTCAAAGCTGGTAGAGCTTGGTATAGATGGCCTATTACAATGAGTACCACACACTGCTACTATGCCCAAAATTATTTTCCAGGCAAGATGCAGCTAAATGTTATTTGTAATTTGAAAGCTGGTGGAGCTTGGTATAGATGGCCTAATACAATTAGTACCACACACTGCTACTATGCCCAAAATTATTTTCCAGGCAAGATGCAACTAAAAATTATTAACTTCAAAGCTGGTGGAGCTTGGTATAGATGGCCTAATACAATGAGTACCACACACTGCTACTATGCCCAAAATTATTTTCCAGGCAAGATGCAGCTAAAAATTCTTAGTAATTTGACAGCTGGTGGAGCTTAGTATAGATGGCCTAATAGAATGTGTACCACACACTGCTAATATGCCCAAAATTATTTTACAGGCAAGATGCAGCTAAAAATTATTATTAATTTCAAAGCTGGTGGAGCTTGGTATAGATGGGCAAATACAATGAGTACCACACACTACTACCATGCCCAAAATTATTTTCCAGGCAAGATGCTGCTAAAAATTATTATTAATTTCAAAACTAGTGGAGCTTGGTATAGATGGCCTAATACAATGAGCACCACACACTGCTACTATGCCCAAAATTATTTTCCAGGTAAGATGCAGCTAAAAATTATTAATAATTTGAAAGCTGGTGGAGCTTAGTATAGATGGCCTAATAGAATGAGTACCACACACTGCTAATATGCCCAAAATTATTTTACAGGCAAGATACAGCTAAAAATTATTAGTAATTTGAAAGCTGGTGGAGCTTAGTATAGATGGCCTAATAGAATGAGTACCACACACTGCTAATATGCCCAAAATTATTTTACAGGCAAGATGCAGCTAAAAATTATTATTAACTTAAAAGCTGGTGGAGCTTGGTATAGATGGCCTAATACAATGAGTACCACACACTACCACCAGGCCCAAAATTATTTTGCAGGCAAGATGCAGCTAAAAATTATTATTAATTTCAAACCTAGTGGAGCTTGGTATAGATGGCCTAATACAATGAGTACCACACACTGCTACTATGCCCAAAATTTTTTACAGGGCAAGATGCAGCTAAAAATTATTAGTAATTTGAAAGCTGGTGGAGCTTAGCATAGATGGCCTAATAGAATGAGTACCACACACTGCTAATATGCCCAAAATTATTTTACAGGCAAGATGCAGCTAAAAATTATTAGTAATTTGTAAGCTGGTGGAGCTTAGTATAGATGGTCTAATAGAATGAGTATCACAAACTGCTAATATGCCCAAAATTATTTTACAGGAAAGATGCAGCTAAAAATTATTATTAATTTCAAAGCTGGTGGAGCTTGGTATAGATGGCCTATTACAATGAGTACCACACACTGCTACTATGCCCAAAATTATTTTCCAGGCAAGATGCAGCTAAATGTTATTTGTAATTTGAAAGCTGGTGGAGCTTGGTATAGATGGCCTAATACAATTAGTACCACACACTGCTACTATGCCCAAAATTATTTTCCAGGCAAGATGCAACTAAAAATTATTATTAATTTCAAAGCTGGTGGAGCTTGGTATAGATGGCCTAATACAATGAGTACCACACACAGCTACTATGCCCAAAATTATTTTCCACGCAAGATGCAGCTAAAAATTCTTAGTAATTTGACAGCTGGTGGAGCTTAGTATAGATGGCCTAATAGAATGTGTACCACACACTGCTAATATGCCCAAAATTATTTTACAGGCAAGATGCAGCTAAAAATTATTATTAATTTCAAAGCTGGTGGAGCTTGGTATAGATGGGCTAATACAATGAGTACCACACACTACTACCATGCCCAAAATTATTTTCCAGGCAAGATGCTGCTAAAAATTATTATTAATTTCAAAACTAGTGGAGCTTGGTATAGATGGCCTAATACAATGAGTACCACACACTGCTACTATGCCCAAAATTATTTTCCAGGCAAGATGCAGCTAAAAATTATTAGTAATTTGAAAGCTGGTGGAGCTTAGTATAGATGGCCTAATAGAATGAGTACCACACACTGCTAATATGCCCAAAATTATTTTACAGGCAAGATGCAGCTAAAAATTATTAGTAATTTGAAAGCTGGTGGAGCTTAGTATAGATGGCCTAATAGAATGAGTACCACACACTGCTAATATGCCCAAAATTATTTTGCAGGCAAGATGCAGCTAAAAATTATTATTAATTTAAAAGCTGGTGGAGCTTGGTATAGATGGCCTAATAAAATGAGTACCACATACTGCTACTATGCCCAAAATTATTTTCCAGGCAAGATGCAGCTAAAAATTATTAGTAATTTGAAAGCTGGTGGAGCTTAGTATAGATGGCCTAATAGATTGAGTACCACACACTGCTAATATGGCAAAAATTATTTTACAGGCAAGATGCAGCTAAAAATTATTATTAATTTCAAAGCTGGTGGAGCTTGGTATAGATGGCCAAATACAATGAGCACCACACACTGCTACTATGCCCAAAAATTTTTACCAGGCAAGATGCAGCTGAAAATTATTAGTAATTTGAAAGCTGGTGGAGCTTAGTGTAGATGGCCTAATAGTATGAGTACCAAACACTGCTAATATGCCCAAAATTATTTTACAGGCAAGATGCAGCTAAAAATTATTATTAATTTAAAAGCTGGTGGAGCTTGGTATAGATGGCCTAATACAATGAGTACCACACACTACTACCAGGCCCAAAATTATTTTCCAGGCAAGATGCAGCTAAAAATTATTATTAATTTCAAAACTAGTGGAGCTTGGTATAGATGGCCTAATACAATGAGTACCACACACTGCTACTATGCCCATAATTTTTTACAGGGCAAGAAGCAGCTAAAAATTATTAGTAATTTGAAATCTGGTGGAGCTAGTATAGATGGCCTAATAGAATGAGTACCACACACTGCTAATATGCCCAAAATTATTTTACAGGCAAGATGCAGCTAAAAATTATAAGTAATTTGAAAGCTGGTGGAGCTTAGTATAGATGGCCTAACAGAATGAGTACCACACACTGCTAATATGCCCAAAATTATTTTACAGGCAAGATGCAGCTAAAAATTATTAGTAATTTGAAAGCTGGTGAAGCTTAGTATAGATGGCCTAACAGAATGAGTACCACACACTGCTAATATGCCCAAAATTATTTTACAGGCAAGATGCAGCTAAAAATTATTAGTAATTTGAAAGCTGGTGAAGCTTATTATAGATGGCCTAATAGAATGAGTACCACACACTGCTACTATGTCCAAAATTATTTTACAGGCAAGATATAGCTAAAAATTATTATTAATTTCAAAGCTGGTGGAGCTTAGTATACATGGCCTAACACAATGAGTACCACACATTGCTACGATGCCCAAAATTATTTTCCAGGCAAGATGCAGCTAAAAAGTATTAGTAATTTGAAAGCTGGTGGAGCTTAGTATAGATGGCCTAATAGAATGAGTACCACACACTGCTAATATGCCCAAAATTATTTTACAGGCAAGATGCAGCTAAAAATTATTAGTAATTTGAAAGCTGGTGAAGCTTATTATAGATGGCCTAATAGAATGAGTACCACACACTGCTACTATGCCCAAAATTATTTTACAGGCAAGATATAGCTAAAAATTATTATTAATTTCAAAGCTGGTGGAGCTTAGTATACATGGCCTAACACAATGAGTACCACACATTGCTACGATGCCCAAAATTATTTTCCAGGCAAGATGCAGCTAAAAAGTATTAGTAATTTGAAAGCTGGTGGAGCTTAGTATAGATGGCCTAATAGAATGAGTACCACACACTGCTAATATGCCCAAAATTATTTTCCAGGCAAGATGCAGCTAAAAATCATTATTAATTTGAAAGCTGGTGGAGCTTGGTATAGATGGCCTAATACAATGAGTACCACACACTGCTACTATGCTCAAAATTATTTTCCAGGCAAGATGCAGCTAAAAATTATTAGTAATTTGAAAGCTGGTGGAGCTTAGTATAGATGGCCTAATATAATGAGTACCACACACTGCTAATATGCCCAAAATTATTTTACAGGCAAGATGCAGCTAAAAATTATTATTAATTTCACAGCTGGTGGAGCTTGGTATAGATGGCCTAATACAATGAGTACCACACACTGCTACTATGCCCAAAAATTTTTACCAGGCAAGATGCAGCTGAAAATTATTAGTAATTTGAAAGCTGGTGAAGCTTAGTATAGATGGCCTAATAGAATGAGCACCACACACTGCTAATATGCCTTAAATTATTTTACAGGCAAGATGCAGCTAAAAATTATTATTAATTTCAAAGCTGGTTGAGCTTAGTATACATGGCCTAATACAATGAGTACCACACACTGCTACTATGCTCAAAATTATTTTCCAGGCAAGATGCAGCTAAAAATTATTAGTAATTTGAATGCTGGTGGAGCTTAGGACAGATGGCCTAATAGAATGAGTACCACACACTGCTAATATGCCCAAAATTATTTTACTGGCAAGATGCAGCTAAATGTTATTAGTAATTTGAAAGCTGGTGAAGCTTAGTATAGATGGCCTAATATAATGAGTACCACACACTGCTAATATGCCCAAAATTATTTTACAGGCAAGATGTAGCTAAAAATTATTATTAATTTCAAAGCTGGTGGAGCTTAGTTTACATGGCCTAATACAATGAGTACCACACACTGCTACGATGCCTAAAATTATTTTCCAGGCAAGATGCAGCTAAAAAGTATTAGTAATTTGAAAGCTGGTGGAGTTTAGTATAGATGGCCTAATAAAATGAGTACCACACACTGCTAATATGCCCAAAATTATTTTCCAGGCAAGATGCAGCTAAAAATTATTATTAATTTGAAAGCTGGTGGAGCTTGGTATAGATGGCCTAATACAATGAGTACCACACACTGCTACTATGCAAAAAAATTATTTTCCAGGCAAGATGCAGCTAAAAATTATTAGTAATTTGAAAGCTGGTGGAGCTTAGTATAGATGGCCTAATTCAATGAGTACCACACACTGCTAATATGCCCAAAATTATTTTACAGGCATGATGCAGCTAAAAATTATTATTAATTTCAAAGCTGATGGAGCTTGGTATAGATGGCCTAATACAATGAGTACCACACACTGCTACTATGCCCAAAAATTTTTACCAGGCATGATGCAGCTAAAAATTATTATTAATTTCAAAGCTGGTTGAGCTTAGTATACATGGCCTATTACAATGAGTACCACACACTGCTACTATGCCCAAAATTATTTTCCAGGCAAGATGCAGCTAAAAATTATTAGTAATTTGAAAGCTGGTGGAGCTTAGTATAGATGGCCTAATAGAATGAGTACCACACACTGCTAATATGCCCAAAATTATTTTCCAGGCAAGATGCAGCTAAAAATTATTAGTAATTTGAAAGCTGGTGGAGCTTAGTATAGATGGCCTAATAGAATGAGTACCACACACTGCTAATATTCCCAAAATTATTTTACAGGCAAGATGCAGCTAAAAATTTTTAGTCATTTGAAAGCTGGTGGAGCTTAGTATAGATGGCCTAATAGAATGAGTACCACACACTGCTAATATGCTCAAAATTATTTTACAGGCAAGATGCAGTTAAAAATTATTAGTAATTTGAAAGTTGGTGAAGCTTAGTATAGATGGCCTATTAGAATGAGTACCACACACTGCTACGATGCCCAAAATTGTTTTCCAGGCAGATGCAGCTAAAAAGTATTAGTAATTTGAAAGCTGGTGGAACTTAGTATAGATGGCCTAATAGAATGAGTACCACACACTGCTAATATGCCCAAAATTATTTTACAGGCAAGATGTAGCTAAAAATTATTATTAATTTCAAAGCTGGTGGAGCTTAGTATACATGGCATAATACAATGAGTACCACACACTGCTACGATGCCCAAAATTATTTTCCAGGCAAGATGCAGCTAAAAAGTATTAGTAATTTGAAACTGGTGGAGCTTAGTATAGATGGCCTAATAGAATGAGTACCACACACTGCTAATATGCCCAAAATGATTTTACAGGCAAGATGCAGCTAAAAATTATTAGTAATTTGAAAGCTGGTGGAGCTTAGTATACATGGCCTAATACAATGAGTACCACACACTGCTACTATGCCCAAAATTATTTTCCAGGCAAGATGCAGCTAAAAATTTTTAGTAATTTGAAAGCTGGGGGAGCTTAGTATAGATGGCCTAATACAATGAGTACCACACACAGCTACTATGCTCACAATTATTTTACAGGCATGATGCAGCTAAAAATTATTATTAATTTCAAAGCTGATGGAGCTTGGTATAGATGGCCTAATACAATGAGTACCACACACTGCTACTATGCCCAAAAATTTTTACCAGGCATGATGCAGCTAAAAATTATTATTAATTTCAAAGCTGGTTGAGCTTAGTATACATGGCCTATTACAATGAGTACCACACACTGCTACTATGCCCAAAATTATTTTCCAGGCAAGATGCAGCTAAAAATTATTAGTAATTTGAAAGCTGGTGGAGCTTAGTATAGATGGCCTAATAGAATGAGTACCACACACTGCTAATATGCCCAAAATTATTTTCCAGGCAAGATGCAGCTAAAAATTATTAGTAATTTGAAAGCTGGTGGAGCTTAGTATAGATGGCCTAATAGAATGAGTACCACACACTGCTAATATTCCCAAAATTATTTTACAGGCAAGATGCAGCTAAAAATTTTTAGTCATTTGAAAGCTGGTGGAGCTTAGTATAGATGGCCTAATAGAATGAGTACCACACACTGCTAATATGCTCAAAATTATTTTACAGGCAAGATGCAGTTAAAAATTATTAGTAATTTGAAAGTTGGTGAAGCTTAGTATAGATGGCCTATTAGAATGAGTACCACACACTGCTACGATGCCCAAAATTGTTTTCCAGGCAGATGCAGCTAAAAAGTATTAGTAATTTGAAAGCTGGTGGAACTTAGTATAGATGGCCTAATAGAATGAGTACCACACACTGCTAATATGCCCAAAATTATTTTACAGGCAAGATGTAGCTAAAAATTATTATTAATTTCAAAGCTGGTGGAGCTTAGTATACATGGCATAATACAATGAGTACCACACACTGCTACGATGCCCAAAATTATTTTCCAGGCAAGATGCAGCTAAAAAGTATTAGTAATTTGAAACTGGTGGAGCTTAGTATAGATGGCCTAATAGAATGAGTACCACACACTGCTAATATGCCCAAAATGATTTTACAGGCAAGATGCAGCTAAAAATTATTAGTAATTTGAAAGCTGGTGGAGCTTAGTATACATGGCCTAATACAATGAGTACCACACACTGCTACTATGCCCAAAATTATTTTCCAGGCAAGATGCAGCTAAAAATTTTTAGTAATTTGAAAGCTGGGGGAGCTTAGTATAGATGGCCTAATAGAATGAGTACCACACACTGCTAATATGCCCAAAATTATTTTACAGGCAAGATGTAGCTAAAAATTATTATTAATTTCAAAGCTGGTGGAGCTTAGTATACATGGCCTAATACAATGAGTACCACACACTGCTATGATGCCTAAAATTATTTTCCAGGCAAGATGCAGCTAAAAAGTATTAGTAATTTGAAAGCTGGTGGAGCTTAGTATAGATGGCCTAATAAAATGAGTACCACACACTGCTAATATGCCCAAAATTATTTTCCAGGCAAGATGCAGCTAAAAATTATTATTAATTTGAAAGCTGGTGGAGCTTGGTATAGATGGCCTAATACAATGAGTACCACACACTGCTACTATGCAAAAAAATTATTTTCCAGGCAAGATGCAGCTAAAAATTATTACTAATTTGAAAGCTGGTGGAGCTTAGTATAGATGGCCTAATTCAATGAGTATCACACACTGCTAATTTGCCCAAAATTATTTTACAGGCATGATTCAGCTAAAAATTATTATTAATTTCAAAGCTGATGGAGCTTGGTATAGATGGCCTAATACAATGAGTACCACACACTGCTACTATGCCCAAAAATTTTTACCAGGCATGATGCAGCTAAAAATTATTATTAATTTCAAAGCTGGTTGAGCTTAGTATACATGGCCTATTACAATGAGTACCACACACTGCTACTATGCCCAAAATTATTTTCCAGGCAAGATGCAGCTAAAAATTATTAGTAATTTGAAAGCTGGTGGAGCTTAGTATAGATGGCCTAATAGAATGAGTGCCACACACTGCTAATATGCCCAAAATTATTTTCCAGGCAAGATGCAGCTAAAAATTATTAGTAATTTGAAAGCTGGTGGAGGTTAGTATAGATGGCCTAATAGAATGAGTACCACACACTGCTAATATTCCCAAAATTATTTTACAGGCAAGATGCAGCTAAAAATTATTAGTCATTTGAAAGCTGGTGGAGCTTAGTATAGATGGCCTAATAGAATGAGTACCACACACTGCTAATATGCTCAAAATTATTTTACAGGCAAGATGCAGCTAAAAATTATTAGTAATTTGAAAGTTGGTGAAGCTTAGTATAGATGGCCTATTAGAATGAGTACCACACACTGCTACGATGCCCAAAATTATTTTCCAGGCAAGATGCAGCTAAAAAGTATTAGTAATTTGAAACTGGTGGAGCTTAGTATAGATGGCCTAATAGAATGAGTACCACACACTGCTAATATGCCCAAAATTATTTTACAGGCAAGATGTAGCTAAAAATTATTATTAATTTCAAAGCTGGTGGAGCTTAGCATACATGGCCTAATACAATGAGTACCACACACTGCTACGATGCCCAAAATTATTTTCCAGGCAAGATGCAGCTAAAAAGTATTAGTAATTTGAAACTGGTGGAGCTTAGTATAGATGGCCTAATAGAATGAGTACCACACACTGCTAATATGCCCAAAATTATTTTACAGGCAAGATGCAGCTAAAAATTATTAGTAATTTGAAAGCTGGTGGAGCTTAGTATACATGGCCTAATACAATGAGTACCACACACTGCTACTATGCCCAAAATTATTTTCCAGGCAAGATGCAGCTAAAAATTTTTAGTAATTTGAAAGCTGGTGGAGCTTAGTATAGATGGCCTAATAGAATGAGTACCACAAACTGCTAATATGCCCAAAATTATTTTACAGGCAAGATGCAGCTAAAAATTATTATTAATTTCAAAGCTGGTGGAGCTTGGTATAGATGGAATAATACAATGAGTACCACACACTGCTACTATGCCCAAAATTTTTTACCAGGCAAGATGCAGCTGAAAATTATTAGTAATTTGAAAGCTGGTGGAGCTTAGTGTAGATGGCCTAATAGAATGAGTACCACACACTGCTAATATGCCCAAAATTATTTTACAGGCAAGATGCAGCTAAAAATTATTATTAATTTAAAAGCTGGTGGAGCTTGGTATAGATGGCCTAATACAATGAGTACCACACACTACTACCAGGCCCAAAATTATTTTCCATGCAAGATGCAGCTAAAAATTATTATTAATTTCAAAACTAGTGGAGCTTGGTATAGATGGCCTAATACAATGAGTACCACACACTGCTACTATGCCCATAATTTTTTACAGGGCAAGAAGCAGCTAAAAATTATTAGGAATTTGAAAGCTGGTGGAGCTAGTATAGATGGCCTAATAGAATGAGTACCACACACTGCTAATATGCCCAAAATTATTTTACAGGCAAGATGCAGCTAAAAATTATTAGTAATTTGAAAGTTGGTGAAGCTTAGTATAGATGGCCTGTTAGAATGAGTACCACACACTGCTACGATGCCCAAAATTATTTTCCAGGCAAGATGCAGCTAAAAAGTATTAGTAATTTGAAAGCTGGTGGAACTTAGTATAGATGGCCTAATAAAATGAGTACCACACACTGCTAATATGCCCAAAATTATTTTACAGGCAAGATGTAGCTAAAAATTATTATTAATTTCAAAGCTGGTGGAGCTTAGCATACATGGCCTAATACAATGAGTACCACACACTGCTACGATGCCCAAAATTATTTTCCAGGCAAGATGCAGCTAAAAAGTATTAGTAATTTGAAACTGGTGGAGCTTAGTATAGATGGCGTAATAGAATGAGTACCACACACTGCTAATATGCCCAAAATTATTTTACAAGCAAGATGCAGCTAAAAATTATTATTAATTTTAAAGCTGGTGGAGCTTGATATAGATGGCCTAATACAATGAGTACCACACACTGCTACTATGCCCAAAATCATTTTACAGGCAAGATGCAGCTAAAAATTATAAGTAATTTGAAAGCTGGTGGAGCTTAGTATAGATGGCCTATTAGAATGAGTACCACACACTGCTAATATGCCCAAAATTATTTTACAGGCAAGATGCAGCTAAAAATTATTAGTAATTTGAAAGCTGGTGAAGCTTATTATAGATGGCCTAATAGAATGAGTACCACACACTGCTAATATGCCCAAAATTATTTTACAGGCAAGATATAGCTAAAAATTATTATTAATTTCAAAGCTGGTGGAGCTTAGTATACATGGTCTAATACAATGAGTACCACACATTGCTACGATGCCCAAAATTATTTTCCAGGCAAGATGCAGCTAAAAAGTATTAGTAATTTGAAAGCTGGTGGAGCTTAGTATAGATGGCCTAATAGAATGTGTACCACACACTGCTAATATGCCCAAAATTATTTTCCAGGCAAGATGCAGCTAAAAATTATTATTAATTTGAAAGCTGGTGGAGCTTGGTATAGATGGCCTAATACAATGAGTACCACACACTGCTACTATGCCCAAAATTATTTTTCAGGCAAGATGCAGCTAAAAATTATTAGTAATTTGAAAGCTGGTGGAGCTTAGTATAGATGTCCTAATACAATGAGTACCACACACTGCTTATATGCCCAAAATTATTTTACAGGCAAGATGCAGCTAAAAATTATTATTAATTTTAAAGCTGGTGGAGCTTGATATAGATGGCCTAATACAATGAGTACCACACACTGCTACTATGCCCAAAATTATTTTCCAGGCAAGATGCAGCTAAAAATTATTAGTAATTTGAAAGCTGGTGCAGCTTAGTATAGATGGCCTAATAGAATGAGTACCACACACTGCTAATATGCCCAAAATTATTTTTCAGGCAAGATGCAGCTAAAAATTATTATTAATTTCATAGCTGGTGGAGCTTGGTATAGATGGCCTAATACAATCAGTACCACACACTACTATGCCAAAAATTATTTTACCAGGCAAGATGCAGCTAAAAATTATTAATAATTTCAAAACTTGTGGAGATTGGTATAGATGGCCTAATACAATGAGTACCACACACTGCTACTATGCCCAAAATTATCTTCCAGGCAAGATGCAGCAAAAAATTATTAGTAATTTCAAAGCTGGTGGAGCTTGGAATAGATGGCCTAATACAATGAGTAGCACACACTGCTATTATGCGCAAAATTATTTTCCAGGCAAGATGCAGCTAAAAATTATTAGTAATTTGAAAGCTGGTGGAGCTTAGTATAGATGGCCTAATAAAATGAGTACCACACACTGCTAATATGCCCAAAATTATTTTACAGGCAAGATGCAGCTAAAAATTATTATTAATTTCAAAGCTGGTGGGGCTTGGTATAGATGGCCTAATACAATGAGTACCACACACTGCTACCATGCCCAAAATTATTTTCCAGGCAAGATGCAGCTAAAAATTATTAGTAATTTGAAAGCTGGTGGAGCTTGGTATAGATGGCCTAATACAATGAGTAGAACACAGTACTACTATGCCCAAAATTATTTTCCAGGCAAGATGCAGCTAAAAATTATTATTAATACTGGTGGAGCTTGGTATAGATTGCTTAATACAATGAGTACCACACACTGCTACTATGCCCAAAATTATTTTCCAGGCAAGATGCAGCTAAAAATTATTAGTAATTTGAAAGCTGGTGGAGCTTAGTATAGATGGCCTAATAGAATGAGTACCACACACTGCTACTATGCCCAAAATTATTTTCCAGGCAGGATGCAGCTAAAAATTATTAGTAATTTCAAAGCTGGTGGATCTTAGTATATTTGGCCTAATAGAATGTGTACCACACACTGGTAATATGCCCAAAATTATTTTACAGGCAAGATGCAGCTAAAAATTATTATTAATTTCAAAGCTGGTGGAGCTTGGTATAGATGGGCTAATACAATGAGTACCACACACTACTACCATGCCCAAAATTATTTTCCAGGCAAGATGCTGCTAAAAATTATTATTAACTTCAAAACTAGTGGAGCTTGGTATAGATGGCCTAATACAATGAGTACTACAAACTGCTACTATGCCCAAAATTATTTTCCAGGCAAGATGAAGTAAAAATTATTTGTAATTTGAAAGCTGGTGGAGCTTAGTATAGATGGCCTAATAGAATGAGTACCACACACTGCTAATATGCCCAAAATTATTTTACAGGCAAGATGCAGGTAAAAATTATTCGTAATTTCAAAGCTGGTGAAGCTTGGAATAGATGGCCTAATACAATGAGTAGCACACACTGCTATTATGCGCAAAATTATTTTCCAGGCAAGATGCAGCTAAAAATTATTAGTAATTTGAAAGCTGGTGGAGCTTAGTATAGATGGCCTAATAGAATGAGTACCACACACTGCTAATATGCCCAAAATTAATTTACAGGCAAGATGCAGCTAAAAATTATTATTAATTTCAAAGCTGGTGGGGCTTGGTATAGATGGCCTAATACAATGAGTACCACACACTGCTACTATGCCCAAAATTATTTTCCAGGCAAGATGCAGCTAAAAATTATTAGTAATTTGAAAGCTGGTGGAGCTTGGTATAGATGGCCTAATACAATGAGTAGAACACAGTACTACTATGCCCAAAATTATTTTCCAGGCAAGATGCAGCTAAAAATTATTATTAATACTGGTGGAGCTTGGTATAGATTGCCTAATACAATGAGTACCACACACTGCTACTATGCCCAAAATTATTTTCCAGGCAAGATGCAGCTAAAAATTATTAGTAATTTGAAAGCTGGTGGAGCTTAGTATAGATGGCCTAATAGAATGAGTACCACACACTGCTACTATGCCCAAAATTATTTTCCAGGCAGGATGCAGCTAAAAATTATTAGTAATTTCAAAGCTGGTGGAGCTTAGTATATTTGGCCTAATAGAATGTGTACCACACACTGGTAATATGCCCAAAATTATTTTACAGGCAAGATGCAGCTAAAAATTATTATTAATTTCAAAGCTGGTGGAGCTTGGTATAGATGGGCTAATACAATGAGTACCACACACTACTACCATGCCCAAAATTATTTTCCAGTCAAGATGCTGCTAAAAATTATTATTAACTTCAAAACTAGTGGAGCTTGGTATAGATGGCCTAATACAATGAGTACCACAAACTGCTACTATGCCCAAAATTATTTTCCAGGCAAGATGAAGTAAAAATTATTTGTAATTTGAAAGCTGGTGGAGCTTAGTATAGATGGCCTAATAGAATGAGTACCACACACTGCTAATATGCCCAAAATTATTTTACAGGCAAGATGCAGGTAAAGATTATTATTAATTTCAAAGCTGGTGGAGTTGGTATAGATGGCCTAATACAATGATTACCACACACTGCTACTATGCCCAAAATTATTTTCCAGGCAAGATGCAGCTAAAAATAATTTGTAATTTGAAAGCTGGTGGAGCTTAGTATAGATGGCCTAATAGAATGAGTACCACACACTGCTAATATGCCCAAAATTATTTTACATGCAAGATGCAGATAAAAATTATTATTAATTTCAAAGGTGGTGGAGCTTGATATAGATGGCCTAATACAATGAGTACCACACACTGCTACTATGCACAAAATTATTTTACAGGCAAGATGCAGCTAAAAATTATTATTAATTTCAAAGCTGGTGGAGCTTGGTATAGATGGGCTAATACAATGAGTACCACACACTACTACCATGCCCAAAATTATTTTCCAGGCAAGATGCTGCTAAAAATTATTATTAACTTCAAAACTAGTGGAGCTTGGTATAGATGGCCTAATACAATGAGTACCACAAACTGCTACTATGCCCAAAATTATTTTCCAGGCAAGATGAAGTAAAAATTATTTGTAATTTGAAAGCTGGTGGAGCTTAGTATAGATGGCCTAATAGAATGAGTACCACACACTGCTAATATGCCCAAAATTATTTTACAGGCAAGATGCAGGTAAAAATTATTCGTAATTTCAAAGCTGGTGAAGCTTGGAATAGATGGCCTAATACAATGAGTAGCACACACTGCTATTGTGCGCAAAATTATTTTCCAGGCAAGATGCAGCTAAAAATTATTAGTAATTTGAAAGCTGGTGGAGCTTGGTATAGATGGCCTAATACAATGAGTAGAACACAGTACTACTATGCCCAAAATTATTTTTCAGGCAAGATGCAGCTAAAAATTATTATTAATACTGGTGGAGCTTGGTATAGATTGCCTAATACAATGAGTACCACACGCTGCTACTATGCCCAAAATTATTTTCCAGGCAAGATGCAGCTAAAAATTATTAGTAATTTGAAAGCTGGTGGAGCTTAGTATAGATGGCCTAATAGAATGAGTACCACACACTGCTACTATGCCCAAAATTATTTTCCAGGCAGGATGCAGCTAAAAATTATTAGTTATTTCAAAGCTGGTGGAGCTTAGTATATTTGGCCTAATAGAATGTGTACCACACACTGGTAATATGCCCAAAATTATTTTACAGGCAAGATGCAGCTAAAAATTATTATTAATTTCAAAGCTGGTGGAGCTTGGTATAGATGGGCTAATACAATGAGTACCACACACTACTACCATGCCCAAAATTATTTTCCAGGCAAGATGCTGCTAAAAATTATTATTAACTTCAAAACTAGTGGAGCTTGGTATAGATGGCCTAATACAATGAGTACCACAAACTGCTACTATGCCCAAAATTATTTTCCAGGCAAGATGAAGTAAAAATTATTTGTAATTTGAAAGCTGGTGGAGCTTAGTATAGATGGCCTAATAGAATGAGTACCACACACTGCTAATATGCCCAAAATTATTTTACAGGCAAGATGCAGGTAAAGATTATTATTAATTTCAAAGCTGGTGGAGTTGGTATAGATGGCCTAATACAATGATTACCACACACTGCTACTATGCCCAAAATTATTTTCCAGGCAAGATGCAGCTAAAAATAATTTGTAATTTGAAAGCTGGTGGAGCTTAGTATAGATGGCCTAATAGAATGAGTACCACACACTGCTAATATGCCCAAAATTATTTTACATGCAAGATGCAGATAAAAATTATTATTAATTTCAAAGGTGGTGGAGCTTGATATAGATGGCCTAATACAATGAGTACCACACACTGCTACTATGCACAAAATTATTTTCCAGGCAAGATGCAGCTAAAAATTATTAGTAATTTGAAAGCTGGTGCAGCTTAGTATAGATGGCCTAATAGAATGAGTACCACACACTGCTAATATGCCCAAAATTATTTTACAGGCAAGATGCAGCTAAAAATTATTATTAATTTCATAGCTGGTGGAGCTTGGTATAGATGGCCTAATACAATTAGTACCACACACTGCTACTATGCCCAAAATTATTTTACCAGGCAAGATGCAGCTAAAAATTATTAATAATTTCAAAACTTGTGGAGATTGGTATAGATGGCCTAATACAATGAGTGCCAAAAACTGCTAATATGCCCAAAATTATTTTACAGGCAAGATGCAGCTAAAAATTATTAGTAATTTGAAAGCTGTTGCAGCTTAGTATAGATGGCCTAATAGAATGAGAACCACACACTGTTAATATGCCCAAAATTATTTTACAGGAAAGATGCAGCTAAAAATTATTATTAATTTCAAAGCTGGTGGAGCTTGGTATAGATGGCCTAATACAATTAGTACCACACACTGCTACTATGCCCAACATTTTTTACCAGGCAAGATGCAGGTAAAAATTATTAGTAATTTGAAAGCTGGATGAGCTTAGTATAGATGGCCTAATAGAATGAGTACCACACACTGCTAATATGCCCAAAATTATTTTACAGGCAAGATGCAGCTAAAAATTATAATTAAGTTCAAAGCTGGTGGAGCTTGGTATAGATGGCCTAATACAATGAGTACCACACACTACTACTATGCCCAAAATTATATTACAGGCAAGATGCAGCTAAAAATTATTATTAATTTCAAAGCTGGTAGAGCTTGGTATAGATGGCCTATTACAATGAGTACCATACACTGCTACTATGCCCAAAATTATTTTCCAGGCAAGATGCAGCTAAATATTATTAGTAATTTGAAAGCGGGTGGAGCTTAGTATAGATGGCCTAATATAATGAGTACCACACAATGCTAATATGCCCAAAATTATTTTACAGGCAAGATGCAGCTAAAAATTATTATTAATTTCAAAGCTGGTGGAGCTTGGTATAGATGGCCTAATACAATGAGTACCACACACTGCTACTATGCCCAAAATTATTTTCCAGGCAAGATGCAGCTAAAAATTATTAGTAATTTGAAAGCTGGTGGAGCTTAGTATAGATGGCCTAATAGAATGAGTACCACACACTGCTAATATGCCCAAAATTATTTTCCAGGCAAGATGCAGCTAAAAATTATTATTAATTTCAAAGCTGGTGGGGCTTGGTATAGATGGCCTAATACAATGAGTACCACACACTGCTACTATGCCCAAAATTATTTTCCAGGCAAGATGCAGCTAAAAATTATTAGTAATTTGAAAGCTGGTGGAGCTTGGTATAGATGGCCTAATACAATGAGTACCACACACTACTACTATGCCCAAAATTATTTTCCAGGCAAGATGCAGCTAAAAATTATTATTAATACTGGTGGAGCTTGGTATAGATTGCCTAATACAATGAGTACCACACACTGCTACTATGCCCAAAATTATTTTCCAGGCAAGATGCAGCTAAAAATTATTAGTAATTTGAAAGCTGGTGGAGCTTAGCATAGATGGCCTAAAAGAATGAGTACCACACACTGCTACTATGCCCAAAATTATTTTCCAGACAAGATGCAGCTAAAAATTATTAGTAATTTGAAAGCTGGTGGAGCTTAGTATAGATGGCCTAATAGAATGTGTACCACACACTGCTAATATGCCGAAAATTATTTTACAGGCAAGATGCAGCTAAAAATTATTATTAATTTCAAAGCTGGTGGAGCTTGGTATAGATGGGCTAATAGAATGAGTACCACACACTACTACCATGCCCAAAATTATTTTCCAGGCAAGATGCAGCTAAAAATTATTAGTAATTTGAAAGCTGGTGGAGCTTAGTATAGATGGCCTAAAAGAATGAGTACCACACACTGCTACTATGCCAAAAATTATTTTCCAGGCAAGATGAAGTAAAAATTATTTGTAATTTGAAAGCTGGTGGAGCTTAGTATAGATGGCCTAATAGAATGAGTACCACACACTGCTAATATGCCGAAAATTATTTTACAGGCAAGATGCAGCTAAAGATTATTATTAATTTCAAAGCTGGTGGAGCTTGGTATAGATGGCCTAATACAATGATTACCACACACTGCTACTATGCCCAAAATTATTTTCCAGGCAAGATGCAGCTAAAAATAATTTGTAATTTGAAAGCTGGTGGAGCTTAGTATAGATGGCCTAATAGAATGAGTACCACACACTGCTAATAAGCCCAAAATTATTTTACATGCAAGATGCAGATAAAAATTATTATTAATTTCAAAGCTGGTGGAGCTTGATATAGATGGCCAAATACAATGAGTACCACACACTGCTACTATGCCCAAAATTATTTTCCAGGCAAGATGCAGCTAAAAATTATTAGTAATTTGAAAGCTGGTGCAGCTTAGTATAGATGGCCTAATAGAATGAGTACCACACACTGCTAATATGCCCAAAATTATTTCACAGGCAAGATGCAGCTAAAAACTATTATTAATTTCAAAGCTGGTGGAGCTTGGTACAGATGGCCTAATACAATGAGTACCACACACTGCTACTATGCCCAAAATTATTTTACCAGGCAAGATGCAGCTAAAAATTATTAATAATTTCAAAACTTGTGGAGATTGGTATAGATCTCCTAATACAATGAGAACCACACACTGCTACTATGCCCAAAATTATTTTCCAGGCAAGATGCAACTAAACATTATTAGTAATTTGAAAGCTGGTGCAGCTTAGTATAGATGGCCTAATAGAATGAGTACCACACACTGCTAATATGCCCAAAATTATTTTACAGGCAAGATGCAGCTAAAAATTTTTATTAATTTGAAAGCTGGTGGAGCTTGGTATAGATGGCCTAATACAATTAGTACCACACACTGCTACTATGCCCAAAATTATTTTACCAGGCAAGATGCAGCTAAAAATTATTAATAATTTCAAAACTTATGGAGATTTTTATAGATCTCCTAATACAATGAGAACCACACACTGCTACTATGCCCTAAATTATTTTCCAGGCAAGATGCAACTAAAAATTATTAGTAATTTGAAAGCTGGTGCAGCTTAGTATAGATGGCCTAATACAATGATTACCACACACTGCTACTATGCCCAAAATTATTTTCCAGGCAAGATGCAGCTAAAAATAATTTGTAATTTGAAAGCTGGTGGAGCTTAGTATAGATGGCCTAATAGAATGAGTACCACACACTGCTAATAAGCCCAAAATTATTTTACATGCAAGATGCAGATAAAAATTATTATTAATTTCAAAGCTGGTGGAGCTTGATATAGATGGCCAAATACAATGAGTACCACACACTGCTACTATGCCCAAAATTATTTTCCAGGCAAGATGCAGCTAAAAATTATTAGTAATTTGAAAGCTGGTGCAGCTTAGTATAGATGGCCTAATAGAATGAGTACCACACACTGCTAATATGCCCAAAATTATTTCACAGGCAAGATGCAGCTAAAAATTATTATTAATTTCATAGCTGGTGGAGCTTGGTATAGATGGCCTAATACAATTAGTACCACACACTGCTACTTTGCCCAAAATTATTTTGCCAGGCAAGATGCAGCTAAAAATTATTAATAATTTCAAAACTTGTGGAGATTGGTTTAGATGGCCTAATACAATGAGTGCCACAAACTGCTAATATGCCCAAAATTATTTTACAGGCAAGATGCAGCTAAAAATTATTATTAATTTGAAAGCTGGTGGAGCTTGGTATAGATGGCCTAATACAATTAGTACCACACACTGCTACTATGCCCAAAATTATTTTACCAGGCAAGATGCAGCTAAAAATTATTAATAATTTCAAAACTTATGGAGATTGGTATAGATCTCCTAATACAATGAGAACCACACACTGCTACTATGCCCAAAATTATTTTCCAGGCAAGATGCAACTAAAAATTATTAGTAATTTGAAAGCTGGTGCAGCTTAGTATAGATGGCCTAATAGAATGAGTACCACACACTGCTAATATGCCCAAAATTATTTTACAGGCAAGAAGCAGCTAAAAATTATTATTAATTTCAAAGCTGGTGGAGCTTGGTACAGATGGCCTAATACAATGAGTACCACACACTGCTACTATGCCCAAAATTATTTTCCAGGCAAGATGCAGCTAAAAATTATTATTAATTTCAAAGCTGGTGGAGCTTGGTATAGATGACCTAATACAATGAGTACCACACACTACTGCTATGCCCAAAATTATTTTCCAGGCAAGATGCAGCTAAAAATTATTAGTAATTTCAAAGCTGGTAGAGCTTGGTATAGATGGCCTATTACAATGAGTACCACACACTGCTACTATGCCGAAAATTATTTTGCAGGCAAGATGCAGCTAAATGTTATTTGTAATTTGAAAGCTGGTGGAGCTTGGTATAGATGGCCTAATACAATTAGTACCACACACTGCTACTATGCCCAACATTTTTTACCAGGCAAGATGCAGCTAAAAATTATTATTAATAATGGTGGAGCTTGGTATAGATGGCCTAATACAATGAGTACCACACACTGCTACTATGCCCAAATTTATTTTCCAGGCAAGATGCAGCTAAAAATTATTATTAATTTCAAAGCTGGTTGAGCTTGGTATAGATGACCTAATACAATGAGTACCACACACTACTGCTATGCCCAAAATTATTTTCCAGGCAAGATGCAGCTAAAAATTATTAGTAATTTCAAAGCTGGTAGAGCTTGCTATAGATGGCCTATTACAATGAGTACCACACACTGCTACTATGCCCAAAATTATTTTCCAGGCAAGATGCAGCTAAATGTTATTTGTAATTTGAAAGCTGGTGGAGCTTGGTATAGATGGCCTAATACAATTAGTAAAACACACTGCTACT
Organism: Phyllobates terribilis; assembly: GCF_046119375.1. Lineage (NCBI taxonomy): Eukaryota > Metazoa > Chordata > Amphibia > Anura > Dendrobatidae > Phyllobates > Phyllobates terribilis. Next base: position 452,057,982 of record NW_027362763.1, on the reverse strand, counting down.
ATGCCCAAAATTATTTTCCAGGCAAGATGCAGCTAAAAATTATTATTAATTTCAATGTTGGTGGAGCTTGGTATAGATGGCCTAATACAATGAGTACCACACACTGCTACTATGCCCAAAATTATTTTCCAGGCAAGATGCAGCTAAAAATTATTATTAATACTGGTGGAGCTTGGTATAGATTGCCTAATACAATGAGTACCACACACTGCTACTATGCCCAAAATTATTTTCCAGGCAAGATGCAGCTAAAAATTATTAGTAATTTGAAAGCTGGTGGAGCTTAGTATAGATGGCCTAAAAGAATGTGTACCACACACTGCTAATATGCCCAAAATAATTTTACAGGCAAGATGCAGCTAAAAATTATTATTAATTTCAAAGCTGGTGGAGCTTGGTATAGATGGGCTAATACAATGAGTACCACACACTACTACCATGCCCAAAATTATTTTCCAGGCAAGATGCTGCTAAAAATTATTATTAATTTCAAAACTAGTGGAGCTTGGTATAGATGGCCTAATACAATGAGTACCACACACTGCTACTATGCCCAAAATTATTTTCCAGGCAAGATGAAGTAAAAATTATTTGTAATTTGAAAGCTGGTGGAGCTTAGTGTAGATGGCCTAATAGAATGAGTACCACACACTGCTAATATGCCCAAAATTATTTTAGAGGCAAGATGCAGCTAAAGATTATTATTAATTTCAAAGGTGGTGGAGCTTGGTATAGATGGCCTAATACAATGATTACCACACACTGCTACTATGCCCAAAATTATTTTCCAGGCAGGATGCAGCTAAAAATAATTTGTAATTTGAAAGCTGGTGGAGCTTAGTATAGATGGCCTAATAGAATGAGTACCACACACTGCTAATATGCCCAAAATTATTTTACATGCAAGATGCAGATAAAAATTATTATTAATTTCAAAGCTGGTGGAGCTTGATATAGATGGCCTAATACAATGAGTACCACACACTGCTACTATGCCCAAAATTATTTTCCAGGCAAGATGCACTAAAAATTATTAGTAATTTGAAAACTGGTGCAGCTTAGTATAGATGGCCTAATAGAATGAGTACCACACACTGCTAATATGCCCAAAATTATTTTACAGGCAAGATGCAGCTAAAAATTATTATTAATTTCATAGCTGGTGGAGCTTCGTATAGATGGCCAAATACAATTAGTACCACACACTGCTAGTATGCCCAAAATTATTTTACCAGGCAAGATGCAGCTAAAAATTATTAATAATTTCAAAACTTGTGGAGATTGGTATAGATGGCCTAATACAATGAGTGCCACAAACTGCTATTATGCCCAAAATTATTTTACAGGCAAGATGCAGCTAAAAATTATTATTAATTTCAAAGCTGGTGGAGCTTGGTATAGATGACCTAATACAATGAGTACCACACACTACTGCTATGCCCAAAATTATTTTCAAGGCAAGATGCAGCTAAAAATTATTAGTAATTTCAAAGCTGGTAGAGCTTGGTATAGATGGCCTATTACAATGAGTACCACACACTGCTACTATGCCCAAAATTATTTTCCAGGCAAGATGCAGCTAAATGTTATTTGTAATTTGAAAGCTGGTGGAGCTTGGTATAGATGGCCTAATACAATTAGTACCACACACTGCTACTATGCCCAAAATTATTTTCCAGGCAAGATGCAACTAAAAATTATTATTAATTTCAAAGCTGGTGGAGCTTGGTATAGATGGCCTAATACAATGAGTACCACACACTGCTACTATGCCCAAAATTATTTTCCAGGCAAGATGCAGCTAAAAATTCTTAGTAATATGACAGCTGGTGGAGCTTAGTATAGATGGCCTAATAGAATGTGTACCACACACTGCTAATATGCCCAAAATTATTTTACAGGCAAGATGCAGCTAAAAATTATTATTAATTTCAAAGCTGGTGGAGCTTGGTATAGATAGGCTAATACAATGAGTACCACACACTACTACCATGCCCAAAATTATTTTCCAGGCAAGATGCTGCTAAAAATTATTATTAATTTCAAAACTAGTGGAGCTTGGTATAGATGGCCTAATACAATGAGTACCACACACTGCTACTATGCCCAAAATTATTTTACAGGCAAGATGCAGCTAAAAATTATTAGTAATTTGAAAGCTGGTGGAGCTTAGTATAGATGGCCTAATAGAATGAGTATCACACACTGCTAATATGCCCAAAATTATTTTACAGGCAAGATGCAGCTAAAAATTATTATTAATTTAAAAGCTGGTGGAGCTTGGTATAGATGGCCTAATAGAATGAGTACCACACACTACTACCAGGCCCAAAATTATTTTCCAGGCAAGATGCAGCTAAAAATTATTATTAATTTCAAACCTAGTGGAGCTTGGTATAGATGGCCTAATACAATGAGTACCACACACTGCTACTATGCCCAAAATTTTTTACAGGGCAAGATGCAGCTAAAAATTATTAGTAATTTGAAAGCTGGTGGAGCTTAGTATAGATGGCCTAATAGAATGAGTACCACACACTGCTAATATGCCCAAAATTATTTTACAGGCAAGATGCAGCTAAAAATTATTAGTAATCTGAAAGCTGGTGGAGCTTAGTATAGATGGTCTAATAGAATGAGTATCACACACTGCTAATATGCCCAAAATTATTTTCCAGGAAAGATGCAGCTAAAAATTATTATTAATTTCAAAGCTGGTGGAGCTTGGTATAGATGGCCTAATAAAATGAGTACCATACACTGCTACTATGCCCAAAATTATTTTCCAGGCAAGATGCAGCTAAAAATTATTAGTAATTTGAAAGCTGGTGGAGCTTAGTATAGATGGCCTAATAGAATGAGTACCACACACTGCTAATATGCCAACAATTATTTTACAGGCAAGATGCAGCTAAAAATTATTATTAATTTCAAAGCTGGTGGAGCTTGGTATAGATGGCCAAATACAATGAGCACCACACACTGCTACTATGCCCAAAAATTTTTACCAGGCAAGATGCAGCTGAAAATTATTAGTAATTTGAAAGCTGGTGCAGCTTAGTGTAGATGGCCTAATAGAATGAGTACCACACACTGCTAATATGCCCAAAATTATTTCACAGGCAAGATGCAGCTAAAAATTATTATTAATTTAAAAACTGGTGGAGCTTGGTATAGATGGCCTAATACAATGAGTACCACACACTACTACCAGGCACAAAATTATTTTCCATGCAAGATGCAGCTAAAAATTGTTATTAATTTCAAAACTAGTGGAGCTTGGTATAGATGGCCTAAAACAATGAGTACCACACACTGCTACTATGCCCATAATTTTTTACAGGGCATGAAGCAGCTAAAAATTATTAGTAATTTGAAAGCTGGTGGAGCTAGTATAGATGGCCTAATAGAATGAGTACCACACACGGCTAATATGCCCAAAATTATTTTACAGGCAAGATGCAGCTAAAAATTATAAGTAATTTGAAAGCTGGTGGAGCTTAGTACAGATGGCCTAATAGAATGAGTACCACACACTGCTAATATGCCCAAAATTATTTTACAGGCAAGATGCAGCTAAAAATTATTAGTAATTTGAAAGCTGGTGAAGCTTATTATAGATGGCCTAATAGAATGAGTACCACACACTGCTAATATGCCCAAAATTATTTTACAGGCAAGATATAGCTAAAAATAATTATTAATTTCAAAGCTGGTGGAGCTTAGTATACATGGTCTAATAGAATGAGTACCACACACTGCTAATATGCCCAAAATTATTTTCCAGGCAAGATGCAGCTAAAAATTATTATTAATTTGAAAGCTGGTGGAGCTTGGTATAGATGGCCTAATACAATGAGTACCACACACTGCTACTATGCCCAAAATTATTTTCCAGGCAAGATGCAGCTAAAAATTATTAGTAATTTGAAAGCTGGTGGAGCTTAGTATAGATGGCCTAATACAATGAGTACCACACACTGCTAATATGCCGAAAATTATTTTACAGGCAAGATGCAGCTAAAAATTATTATTAATTTCAAAGCTGGTGGAGCTTGCTATAGATGGCCTAATACAATGAGTACCACACACTGCTACTATGCCCAAAAATTTTTACCAGGCAAGATGCAGCTGAAAATTATTAGTAATTTGAAAGCTGGTGAAGTTTAGTATAGATGGCCTAATAGAATGAGTACCACACATTGCTAATATGCCCTAAATTATTTTACAGGCAAGATGCAGCTAAAAATTATTATTAATTTCAAAGCTGGTTGAGCTTAGTATACATGGCCTAATACAATGAGTACCACACACTGCTACTATGCTCAAAATTATTTTCCAGGCAAGATGCAGCTAAAAATTATTAGTAATTTGAATGCTGGTGGAGCTTAGTACAGATGGCCTAATAGAATGAGTACCACACACTGCTAATATGCCCAAAATTATTTTACTGGCAAGATGCAGCTAAATATTATTAGTAATTTGAAAGCTCGTGAAGCTTAGTATAGATGGCCTAATATAATGAGTACCACACACTGCTAATATGCCCAAAATTATTTTACAGGCAAGATGTAGCTAAAAATTATTATTAATTTCAAAGCTGGTGGAGCTTAGTATACATGGCCTAATACAATTAGTACCACACACTGCTACGATGCCTAAAATTATTTTCCAGGCAAGATGCAGCTAAAAAGTATTAGTAATTTGAAAGCTGGTGGAGCTTAGTATAGATGGCCTAATAAAATGAGTACCACACACTGCTAATATGCCCAAAATTATTTTCCAGGCAAGATGCAGCTAAAAATTATTATTAATTTGAAAGCTGGTGGAGCTTGGTATAGATGGCCTAATACAATAAGCACCACACACTGCTACTATGCAAAAAAATTATTTTCCAGGCAAGAAGCAGCTAAAAATTATTAGTAATTTGAAAGCTGGTGGAGCTTAGTATAGATGGCCTAATTCAATGAGTACCACACACTGCTAATATGCCCAAAATTATTTTACAGGCAAGATGCAGCTAAAAATTATTGTTAATTTCAAAGCTGGTGGAGCTTAGCATACATGGTCTAATACAATGAGTACCATACACTGCTACTATGCCCACAATTATTTTACAGGCAAGATGCAGCTAAAAATTATTATTAATTTCAAAGCTGGTGGAGCTTAGTATAGATGGCCTAATACAATGAGTACCACACACTGCTACTTTGCCCAAAATTATTTTCCAGGCAAGATGCAGCTAAAAATTATTAGTAATTTGAAAGCTGGTGGAGCTTAGTATAGATGGCCTAATAGAATGAGTACCACACACTGCTAATATGCCCAAAATTATTTTCCAGGCAGGATGCAGCTAAAAATTATTATTAATTTGAAAGCTGGTGGAGCTTGGTATAGATGGCCTAATACAATGAGTACCACACACTGCTACTATGCCCAAAATTATTTTCCAGGCAAGATGCAGCTAAAAATTATTAGTAATTTGAAAGTTGGTGGAGCTTAGTATAGATGGCCTAATAGAATGAGTACCACACACTGCTAATATGCCCAAAATTATTTTCCAGGCAAGATGCAGCTAAAAATTATTAGTAATTTGAAAGTTGGTGAAGCTTAGTATAGATGGCCTATTAGAATGAGTACCACACACTGCTACGATGCCCAAAATTATTTTCCAGGCAAGATGCAGATAAAAAGTATTAGTAATTTGAAAGCTGGTGGAACTTAGTATAGATAGCCTAATAGAATGAGTACCACACACTGCTAATATGCCCAAAATTATTTTACAGGCAAGATGTAGCTAAAAATTATTATTAATTTCAAAGCTGGTGGAGCTTAGTATACATGGCCTAATACAATGAGTACCACACACTGCTACGATGCCCAAAATTATTTTCCAGGCAAGATGCAGCTAAAAAGTATTAGTAATTTGAAACTGGTGGATCCTAGTATAGATGGCCTAATAGAATGAGTACCACACACTGCTAATATGCCCAAAATTATTTTACAGGCAAGATGCAGCTAAAACTTATTAGTAATTTGAAAGCTGGTGGAGCTTAGTATACATGGCCTAATACAATGAGTACCACACACTGCTACTATGCCCAAAATTATTTTCCAGGCAAGATGCAGCTAAAAATTTTTAGTAATTTGAAAGCTGGTGGAGCTTAGTATAGATGGCCTAATAGAATGAGTACCACACACTGCTAATATGCCCAAAATTATTTTACAGGCAAGATGCAGCTAAAAATTATTATTAATTTCAAAGCTGGTGGAGCTTGGTATAGATGGCCTAATACAATGAGTACCACACACTGCTACTATGCCCAAAAATTTTTACCAGGCAAGATGCAGCTGAAAATTATTAGTAATTTGAAAGCTGGTGGAGCTTAGTGTAGATGGCCTAATAGAATGAGTACCACACACTGCTAATATGCCCAAAATTATTTTACAGGCAAGATGCAGCTAAAAATTATTATTAATTTAAAAGCTGGTGGAGCTTGGTATAGATGGCCTAATACAATGAGTACCACACACTACTACCAGGCCCAAAATTATTTTCCAGGCAAGATGCAGCTAAAAATTATTATTAATTTCAAAACTAGTGGAGCTTGGTATAGATGGCCTAATACAATGAGTACCACACACTGCTACTATGCCCATAATTTTTTACAGGGCAAGAAGCAGCTAAAAATTATTAGTAATTTGAAAGCTGGTGGAGCTAGTATAGATGGCCTAATAGAATGAGTACCACACACTGCTAATATGCCCAAAATTATTTTACAGGCAAGATGCAGCTAAAAATTATAAGTAATTTGAAAGCTGGTGGAGCATAGTATAGATGGCCTAATAGAATGAGTACCACACACTGCTAATATGCCCAAAATTATTTTACAGGCAAGATGCAGCTAAAAATTATTAGTAATTTGAAAGCTGGTGAAGCTTATTATAGATGGCCTAATAGAATGAGTACCACACACTGCTAATATGCCCAAAATCATTTTACAGGCAAGATATAGCTAAAAATTATTATTAATTTCAAAGCTGGTGGAGCTTAGTATACATGGTCTAATACAATGGGTACCACACATTGCTACGATGCCCAAAATTATTTTCCAGGCAAGATGCAGCTAAAAAGTATTAGTAATTTGAAAGCTGGTGGAGCTTAGTATAGATGGCCTAATAGAATGAGTACCACACACTGCTAATATGCCAAAAATTATTTTCCAGGCAAGATGCAGCTAAAAATTATTATTAATTTGAAAGCTGGTGGAGCTTGGTATAGATGGCCTAATAGAATGAGTACCACACACTGCTACTATGCCCAAAATTATTTTCCAGGCAAGATGCAGCTAAAAATTATTAGTAATTTGAAAGCTGGTGGAGCTTAGTATAGATGGCCTAATACAATGAGTACCACACACTGCTAATATGGCCTAAATTATTTTACAGGCAAGATGCAGCTAAAAATTATTATAAATTTCAAAGCTGGTTGAGCTTAGTATACATGGCCTAATACAATGAGTACCACACACAGCTACTATGCTCAAAATTATTTTCCAGGCAAGATGCAGCTAAAAATTATTAGTAATTTGAATGCTGGTGGAGCTTAGTACAGATGACCTAATAGAATGAGTACCACACACTGCTAATATGCCCAAAATTATTTTAATGGCAAGATGCAGCTAAATATTATTAGTAATTTGAAAGCTGGTGAAGCTTAGTATAGATGGCCTAATATAATGAGTACCACACACTGCTAATATGCCCAAAATTATTTTACAGGCAAGATGTAGCTAAAAATTATTATTAATTTCAAAGCTGGTGGAGCTTAGTATACATGGCCTAATACAATGAGTACCAAACACTGCTACGATGCCTAAAATTATTTTCCAGGCAAGATGCAGCTAAAAAGTATTAGTAATTTGAAAGCTGGTGGAGCTTAGTATAGATGGCCTAATAAAATGAGTACACACACTGCTAATATGCCCAAAATTATTTTCCAGGCAAGATGCAGCTAAAAATTATTATTAATTTGAAAGCTGGTGGAGCTTGGTATAGATGGCCTAATACAATGAGTACCACACGCTGCTACTATGCAAAAAAATTATTTTCCAGGCAAGATGCAGCTAAAAATTATTAGTAATTTGAAAGTTGGTGGAGCTTAGTATAGATGCACTAATTCAATGAGTACCACACACTGCTAATATGCCCAAAATTATTTTACAGGCATGATGCAGCTAAAAATTATTATTAATTTCAAAGCTGATGGAGCTTGGTATAGATGGCCTAATACAATGAGTACCACACACTGCTAGTATGCCCAAAAATTTTTACCAGGCATGATGCAGCTAAAAATTATTATTAATTTCAAAGCTGGTTGAGCTTAGTATACGTGGCCTATTACAGTGAGTACCACACACTGCTACTATGCCCAAAATTTTTTTCAGGCAAGATGCAGCTAAAAATTATTAGTAATTTGAAAGCTGGTGGAGCTTAGTATAGATGGCCTAATAGAATGAGTACCACACACTGCTAATATGCCCAAAATTATTTTCCAGGCAAGATGCAGCTAAAAATTATTAGTAATTTGAAAGCTGGTGGAGCTTAGTATAGATGGCCTAATAGAATGAGTACCACACACTGCTAATATTCCCAAAATTATTTTACAGGCAAGATGCAGCTAAAAATTATTAGTCATTTGAAAGCTGGTGGAGCTTAGTATAGATGGCCTAATAGAATGAGTACCATACACTGCTAATATGCTCAAAATTATTTTACAGGCAAGATGCAGCTAAAAATTATTAGTAATTTGAAAGTTGGTGAAGCTTAGTATAGATGGCCTATTAGAATGAGTACCACACACTGCTACGATGCCCAAAATTATTTTCCAGGCAAGATGCAGCTAAAAAGTATTAGTAATTTGAAAGCTGGTGGAACTTAGTATAGATTGCCTAATAGAATGAGTACCACACACTGCTAATATGCCCAAAATTATTTTACAGGCAAGATGTAGCTAAAAATTATTATTAATTTCAAAGCTGGTGGAGCTTAGTATACATGGCCTAATACAATGAGTACCACACACTGGTACGATGCCCAAAATTATTTTCCAGGCAAGATGCAGCTAAAAAGTATTAGTAATTTGAAAGCTGGTGGAGCTTAGTATAGATGGCCTAATAGAATGAGTACCACACACTGCTAATATGCCCAAAATTATTTTACAGGCAAGATGCAGCTAAAAATTATTAGTAATTTGAAAGCTGGTGGAGCTTAGTATAGACGGCCTAATAGAATGAGTACCACACACTGCTAATATGCCCAAAATTATTTTACAGGCAAGATGCAGCTAAAAATGATTAGTAATTTGAAAGATGGTGAAGCTTAGTATAGATGGCCTAATAGAATGAGTACCACACACTGCTAATATGCCCAAAATTATTTTACAGGCAAGATGTAGCTAAAAATTATTATTAATTTCAAAGCTGGTGGAGCTTAGTATACATGGCCTAATACAATGAGTACCACACACTGCTACGATGCCCAAAATTATTTTCCAGGCAAGATGAAGATAAAAATTATTATTAATTTGAAAGCTGGTGGAGCTTGGTATAGATGGCCTAATACAATGAGTACCACACACTGCTACTATGCCCAAAATTATTTTCCAGGCAAGATGCAGCTAAAAATTATTAGTAATTTGAAAGCTGGTGGAGCTTAGTATAGATGGCCTAACACAATGAGTACCACACACTGCTAATATGCCCAAAACTATTTTACAGGCAAGATGCAGCTAAAAATTATTATTAATTTCAAAGCTGTTGGAGCTTGGTATAGATGGCCTAATACAATGAGTACCACACACTGCTACTATGCCCAAAAATTTTTACCAGGCAAGATGCAGCCGAAAATTATTAGTAATTTGAAAGCTGGTGGAGCTTAGTATAGATGGCCTAATAGAATGAGTACCACACACTGCTAATATGCCCTACATTATTTTACAGGCAAGATGCAGCTAAAAATTATTATTAATTTCCAAGATGGTTGAGCTTAGTATTCATGGCCTAATACAATGAGTACCACACACTGCTACTATGCCCAAATTATTTTCCAGGCAAGATGCAGCTAAATATTATTAGTAATTTGAAAGCTGGTGGTGCTTAGTATAGATGGTCTAATACAATGAGTACCACACACTGCTAATATGCCCAAAATTATTTTACAGGCAAGATGCAGCTAAAAATTATTATTAATTTCAAAGCTGGTGGAGCTTGGTATATATGGCCTAATACAATGAGTACCACACACTGCTACTATGCCCAAAAATTTTTACCAGGCAAGATGCAGCTGAAAATTATTAGTAATTTGAAAGCTGGTGGAGCTTAGTATAGATGGCCTAATAGAATGAGTACCACACACTGTTAATATGCCCAAAATTATTTTACATGCAAGATGCAGCTAAAAATTATTATTAATTTCAAAGCTGGTTGAGCTTGGTATAGATGGCCTAATACAATGAGTACCACACACTGCTACTATGCCCAAAAAATTTTCCAGGCAAGATGCAGCTAAAAATTATTAGTAATTTGAAAGCTGGTGGAGCTTAGTATAGATGGCCTAATAGAAGGAGGACCACACACTGCTAATATGCCCAAAATTATTTTACAGGCAAGATGCAGCTAAAAATTATTGTTAATTTCAAAGCTGGTGGAGCTTAGTATACATGGTCTAATACAATGAGTACCACACACTGCTACTATGCCCACAATTATTTTACAGGCAAGATGCAGCTAAAAATTATTATTAATTTCAAAGCTGGTGGAGCTTAGTATAGATGGCCTAATACAATGAGTACCACACACTGCTACTTTGCCCAAAATTATTTTCCAGGCAAGATGCAGCTAAAAATTATTAGTAATTTGAAAGCTGGTGGAGCTTAGTATAGATGGCCTAATAGAATGAGTACCACACACTGCTAATATGCCCAAAATTATTTTCCAGGCAAGATGCAGCTAAAAATTATTATTAATTTGAAAGCTGGTGGAGCTTGGTATAGATGGCCTAATACAATGAGTACCACACACTGCTACTATGCCCAAAATTATTTTCCAGGCAAGATGCAGCTAAAAATTATTAGTAATTTGAAAGCTGGTGGAGCTTAGTATAGATGGCCTGATAGAATGAGTACCACACACTGCTAATATGCCCAAAATTATTTTACAGGCAAGATGCAGCTAAAAATTATTATTAATTTCAAAGCTGGTGGAGCTTGGTATAGATGGCCTAATACAATGAGTACCACACACTGCTACTATGCCCAAAAATTTTTACCAGGCAAGATGCAGCTGAAAATTATTAGTAATTTGAAAGCTGGTGGAGATTAGTATAGATGGTCTAATAGAATGAGTACCACACACTGCTAATATGCCCAAAATTATTTTCCAGGCAAGATGCAGCTAAAAATTATTATTAATTTCAAAGCTGTTGGAGCTTAGTCTACATGGCCTATTACAATGAGTACCACACACTGCTACTATGCCCAAAATTATTTTCCAGGCAAGATGCAGCTAAAAATTATTAGTAATTTGAAAGCTGGTGGAGCTTAGTATAGATGGCCTAATAGAATGAGGACCACACACTGCTAATATGCCCAAAATTATTTTACAGGCAAGATGCAGCTAAAAATTATTATTAAGTTCAAAGCTGGTGGAGCTTAGCATACATGGCCTAATACAATGAGTACCACACACTGCTACTATGCCCAAAATTATATTCCAAGCAAGATGCAGCTAAAAATTATTAGTAATTTGAAAGCTGGTGGAGCTTAGTATAGATGGCCTAATACAGTGAGTACCACACACTACTACCATGCCCAAAATTATTTTCCAGGCAAGATGCAACTAAAAATTATTATTAATTTCAAAGCTGGTGGAGCTTGGTATAGATGGCCTAATACAATGAGTACCACACACTGCTACTATGCCCAAAAATTTTTACCAGGCAAGATGCAGCTGAAAATTATTAGTAATTTGAAAGCTGGTGGAGCTTAGTATAGATGGCCTAATAGAATGAGTACCACACACTGCTAATATGCCCAAAATTATTTTACAGGCAAGTTGCAGCTAAAAATTATTATTAATTTCAAAGCTGGTTGAGCTTAGTATACATGGCCTATTACAATGAGTACCACACACTGCTAATATGCCCAAAATTATTTTACAGGCAAGATGCAGCTAAAAATTATTGTTAATTTCAAAGCTGGTGGAGCTTAGTATACATCGTCTAATACAATGAGTACCACACACTGCTACTATGCCCACAATTATTTTACAGGCAAGATGCAGCTAAAAATTATTATTAATTTCAAAGCTGGTGGAGCTTAGTATAGATGGTCTAATACAATGAGTACCACACACTGCTACTTTGCCCAAAATTATTTTACAGGCAAGATGCAGCTAAAAATCATTAGTAATTTGAAAGCTGGTGGAGCTTAGTATAGATGGCCTAATAGAATGAGTACCACACACTGCTAATATGCCCAAAATTATTTTCCAGGCAAGATGCAGCTAAAAATTATTATTAATTTGAAAGCTGGTGGAGCTTGGTATAGATGGCCTAATACAATGAGTACCACACACTGCTAATATGCCCAAAATTATTTTACAGGCAAGATGCAGCTAAAAATTATTATTAATTTAAAAGCTGGTGGAGCTTGGTATAGATGGCCTAATACAGTGAGTACCACACACTACTACCATGCCCAAAATTATTTTCCAGGCAAGATGCAGCTAAAAATTATTATTAATTTCAAAACTAGTGGAGCTTGGTATAGATGGCCTAATACAATGTGTTAAACACACTGCTACTATGCCGAAAATTATTTTCCAGGCAAGATGCAGCTAAAAATTATTTGTAATTTGAAAGCTGGTGGAGCTTAGTATAGATGGCCTAATAGAATGAGTACGACACACTGCCAATATGCCCAAAATTATTTTACATGCAAGATGCAGCTAAAAATTATTATTAATTTCAAAGCTGGTGGAGCTTGGTATAGATGGCCTAATACAGTGAGTACCACACACTGCTACTATGCCCAAAAATTTTTACCAGGCAAGATGCAGCTGAAAATTATTAATAATTTGAAAACTGGTGGAGCTTAGTATAGATGGCCTAATAGAATGAGTACCACACACTGCTAATATGCCCAAAATTATTTTACAGGCAAGATGCAGCTAAAAATTATTATTAATTTCAAAGCTGGTTGAGCTTAGTATACATGGCCTATTACAATGGGTACCACACACTGCTAATATGCCCAAAATTATTTTACAGGCAAGATGCAGCTAAAAATTATTGTTAATTTCAAAGCTGGTGGAGCTTAGTATACATGGTCTAATACAATGAGTACCACACACTGCTACTATGCCCACAATTATTTTACAGGCAAGATGCAGCTAAAAATTATTATTAATTTCAAAGCTGGTGGAGCTTAGTATAGATGGCCTAATACAATGAGTACCACACACTGCTACTTTGCCCAAAATTATTTTCCAGGCAAGATGCAGCTAAAAATTATTAGTAATTTGAAAGCTGGTGGAGCTTAGTATAGATGGCCTAATAGAATGAGTACCACACACAGCTAATATGCCCAAAATTATTTTCCAGGCAAGATGCAGCTAAAAATTATTATTAATTTGAAAGCTGGTGGAGCTTGGTATAGATGGCCTAATACAATGAGTACCACACACTGCTACTATGCCCAAAATTATTTTCCAGGCAAGATGCAGCTAAAAATTATTAGTAATTTGAAAGTTGGTGGAGCTTAGTATAGATGGCCTAATAGAATGAGTACCACACACTGCTAATATGCTCAAAATTATTTTCCAGGCAAGATGCAGCTAATAATTATTATTAATTTCAAAGCTTATGGAGCTTGGTATAGATGGCCTAATACAACGATTACCACACACTGCTACTATGCCAAAAAATTTTACCAGGCAACATGCAGCTGAAAATTACTAGTAATTTGAAAGCTGGTGGAGCTTAGTATAGATGGCCTAATAGAATGAGTACCACACACTGCTATTATGCCCAAAATTATTTTACAGGCAAGATGCAGATAAAAATTATTATTAATTTCAAAGCTGGTGGAGCTTAGTATACATGGCCTAATACAATGAGTACCACACACTACTACTATGCCCAATATTATTTTCCAGGCAAGATGCAGCTAAAAATTATTAGTAATTTGAAAGCTGGTGGAGCTTAGTATAGATGACCTAATAGAATGAGTACCACACAATGCTAATATGCCCAAAATTATTTTACAGGCAAGATGCAGCTAAAAATTATTATTAATTTCAAAGCTGGTGGAGCTTGGTATATATGTCCTAATACAATGAGTACCACACACTGCTACTATGCCCAAAAATTTTTACCAGGCAAGATGCAGCTGAAAATTATTAGTAATTTGAAAGCTGGTGGAGCTTAGTATAGATGGCCTAATAGAATGAGTACCACACACTGTTAATATGCCCAAAATTATTTTACATGCAAGATGCAGCTAAAAATTATTATTAATTTCAAAGCTGGTTGAGCTTAGTATACATGGCCTATTACAATGAGTACCACACACTGCTACTATGCCCAAAATTATTTTCCAGGCAAGATGCAGCTAAAAATTTTTAGTAATTTGAAAGCTGGTGCAGCTTAGTATAGATGGCCTAGTAGAATGAGTACCACACACTGCTAATATGCCGAAAATTATTTTACAGGCAAGATGCAGCTAAAAATTATTAGCAATTTGAAAGCTGGTGGTGCTTAGTATAGATGGTCTAATACAATGAGTACCACACACTGCTAATATGCCCAAAATTATTTTACAGGCAAGATGCAGCTAAAAATAATTATTAATTTCAAAGCTGGTGGAGCTTGGTGTAGATGGCCTAATACAATGAGTACCACACACTGCTACTATGCCTAAAAAATTTTCCAGGCAAGATGCAGCTAAAAATTATTAGTAATTTGAAAGCTGGTGGAGCTTAGTATAGATGGCCTAATAGAAGGAGGACCACACACTGCTAATATGCCCAAAATTATTTTACAGGCAAGATGCAGCTAAAAATTATTGTTAATTTCAAAGCTGGTGGAGCTTAGTATACATGGTCTAATACAATGAGTACAACACACTGCTACTATGCCCACAATTATTTTACAGGCAAGATGCAGCTAAAAATTATTATTAATTTCAAAGCTGGTGGAGCTTAGTATAGATGGCCTAATACAATGAGTACCACACACTGCTACTTTGCCCAAAATTATTTTCCAGGCAAGATGCAGCTAAAATTTATTAGTAATTTGAAAGCTGGTGGAGCTTAGTATAGATGGCCTAATAGAATGAGTACCACACACTGCTAATATGCCCAAAATTATTTTCCAGGCAAGATGCAGCTAAAAATTATTATTAATTTGAAAGCTGGTGGAGCTTGGTATAGATGGCCTAATACAATGAGTACCACACACTGCTACTATGCCCAAAATTATTTTCCAGGCAAGATGCAGCTAAAAATTATTAGTAATTTGAAAGCTGGTGGAGCTTAGTATAGATGGCCTGATAGAATGAGTACCACACACTGCTAATATGCCCAAAATTATTTTACAGGCAAGATGCAGCTTAAAATTATTATTAATTTCAAAGCTGGTGGAGCTTGGTATAGATGGCCTAATACAATGAGTACCACACACTGCTACTATGCCCAAAAATTTTTACCAGGCAAGATGCATCTGAAAATTATTAGTAATTTGAAAGCTGGTGGAGATTAGTATAGATGGCCTAATAGAATGAGTACCACACACTGCTAATATGCCCAAAATTATTTTCCAGGCAAGATGCAGCTAAAAATTATTATTAATTTCAAAGCTGGTGGAGCTTAGTCTACATGGCCTATTACAATGAGTACCACACACTGCTACTATGCCCAAAATTATTTTCCAGGCAAGATGCAGCTAAAAATTATTAGTAATTTGAAAGCTGGTGGTGCTTAGTATAGATGGCCTAATAGAATGAGGACCACACACTGCTAATATGCCCAAAATTATTTTACAGGCAAGATGCAGCTAAAAATTATTATTAAGTTCAAAGCTGGTGGAGCTTAGCATACATGGCCTAATACAATGAGTACCACACACTGCTACTATGCCCAAAATTATATTCCAAGCAAGATGCAGCTAAAAATTATTAGTAATTTGAAAGCTGGTGGAGCTTAGTATAGATGGCCTAATACAGTGAGTACCACACACTACTACCATGCCCAAAATTATTTTCCAGGCAAGATGCAACTAAAAATTATTATTAATTTCAAAGCTGGTGGAGCTTGGTATAGATGGCCTAATACAATGAGTACCACACACTGCTACTATGCCCAAAAATTTTTACCAGGCAAGATGCAGCTGAAAATTATTAGTAATTTGAAAGCTCGTGGAGCTTAGTATAGATGGCCTAATAGAATGAGTACCACACACTGCTAATATGCCCAAAATTATTTTACAGGCAAGTTGCAGCTAAAAATTATTATTAATTTCAAAGCTGGTTGAGCTTAGTATACATGGCCTATTACAATGGGTACCACACACTGCTAATATGCCCAAAATTATTTTACAGGCAAGATGCAGCTAAAAATTATTGTTAATTTCAAAGCTGGTGGAGCTTAGTATACATGGTCTAATACAATGAGTACCACACACTGCTACTATGCCCACAATTATTTTACAGGCAAGATGCAGCTAAAAATTATTATTAATTTCAAAGCTGGTGGAGCTTAGTATAGATGGCCTAATACAATGAGTACCACACACTGCTACTTTGCCCAAAATTATTTTCCAGGCAAGATGCAGCTAAAAATTATTAGTAATTTGAAAGCTGGTGGAGCTTAGTATAGATGGCCTAATAGAATGAGTACCACACACAGCTAATATGCCCAAAATTATTTTCCAGGCAAGATGCAGCTAAAAATTATTATTAATTTGAAAGCTGGTGGAGCTTGGTATAGATGGCCTAATACAATGAGTACCACACACTGCTACTATGCCCAAAATTATTTTCCAGGCAAGATGCAGCTAAAAATTATTAGTAATTTGAAAGTTGGTGGAGCTTAGTATAGATGGCCTAATAGAATGAGTACCACACACTGCTAATATGCTCAAAATTATTTTCCAGGCAAGATGCAGCTAATAATTATTATTAATTTCAAAGCTTATGGAGCTTGGTATAGATGGCCTAATACAACGATTACCACACACTGCTACTATGCCAAAAAATTTTACCAGGCAACATGCAGCTGAAAATTACTAGTAATTTGAAAGCTGGTGGAGCTTAGTATAGATGGCCTAATAGAATGAGTACCACACACTGCTATTATGCCCAAAATTATTTTACAGGCAAGATGCAGATAAAAATTATTATTAATTTCAAAGCTGGTGGAGCTTAGTATACATGGCCTAATACAATGAGTACCACACACTACTACTATGCCCAATATTATTTTCCAGGCAAGATGCAGCTAAAAATTATTAGTAATTTGAAAGCTGGTGGAGCTTAGTATAGATGACCTAATAGAATGAGTACCACACAATGCTAATATGCCCAAAATTATTTTACAGGCAAGATGCAGCTAAAAATTATTATTAATTTCAAAGCTGGTGGAGCTTGGTATATATGTCCTAATACAATGAGTACCACACACTGCTACTATGCCCAAAAATTTTTACCAGGCAAGATGCAGCTGAAAATTATTAGTAATTTGAAAGCTGGTGGAGCTTAGTATAGATGGCCTAATAGAATGAGTACCACACACTGTTAATATGCCCAAAATTATTTTACATGCAAGATGCAGCTAAAAATTATTATTAATTTCAAAGCTGGTTGAGCTTAGTATACATGGCCTATTACAATGAGTACCACACACTGCTACTATGCCCAAAATTATTTTCCAGGCAAGATGCAGCTAAAAATTTTTAGTAATTTGAAAGCTGGTGCAGCTTAGTATAGATGGCCTAGTAGAATGAGTACCACACACTGCTAATATGCCGAAAATTATTTTACAGGCAAGATGCAGCTAAAAATTATTAGCAATTTGAAAGCTGGTGGTGCTTAGTATAGATGGTCTAATACAATGAGTACCACACACTGCTAATATGCCCAAAATTATTTTACAGGCAAGATGCAGCTAAAAATAATTATTAATTTCAAAGCTGGTGGAGCTTGGTGTAGATGGCCTAATACAATGAGTACCACACACTGCTACTATGCCTAAAAAATTTTCCAGGCAAGATGCAGCTAAAAATTATTAGTAATTTGAAAGCTGGTGGAGCTTAGTATAGATGGCCTAATAGAAGGAGGACCACACACTGCTAATATGCCCAAAATTATTTTACAGGCAAGATGCAGCTAAAAATTATTGTTAATTTCAAAGCTGGTGGAGCTTAGTATACATGGTCTAATACAATGAGTACAACACACTGCTACTATGCCCACAATTATTTTACAGGCAAGATGCAGCTAAAAATTATTATTAATTTCAAAGCTGGTGGAGCTTAGTATAGATGGCCTAATACAATGAGTACCACACACTGCTACTTTGCCCAAAATTATTTTCCAGGCAAGATGCAGCTAAAATTTATTAGTAATTTGAAAGCTGGTGGAGCTTAGTATAGATGGCCTAATAGAATGAGTACCACACACTGCTAATATGCCCAAAATTATTTTCCAGGCAAGATGCAGCTAAAAATTATTATTAATTTGAAAGCTGGTGGAGCTTGGTATAGATGGCCTAATACAATGAGTACCACACACTGCTACTATGCCCAAAATTATTTTCCAGGCAAGATGCAGCTAAAAATTATTAGTAATTTGAAAGCTGGTGGAGCTTAGTATAGATGGCCTGATAGAATGAGTACCACACACTGCTAATATGCCCAAAATTATTTTACAGGCAAGATGCAGCTTAAAATTATTATTAATTTCAAAGCTGGTGGAGCTTGGTATAGATGGCCTAATACAATGAGTACCACACACTGCTACTATGCCCAAAAATTTTTACCAGGCAAGATGCATCTGAAAATTATTAGTAATTTGAAAGCTGGTGGAGATTAGTATAGATGGCCTAATAGAATGAGTACCACACACTGCTAATATGCCCAAAATTATTTTCCAGGCAAGATGCAGCTAAAAATTATTATTAATTTCAAAGCTGGTGGAGCTTAGTCTACATGGCCTATTACAATGAGTACCACACACTGCTACTATGCCCAAAATTATTTTCCAGGCAAGATGCAGCTAAAAATTATTAGTAATTTGAAAGCTGGTGGTGCTTAGTATAGATGGCCTAATAGAATGAGGACCACACACTGCTAATATGCCCAAAATTATTTTACAGGCAAGATGCAGCTAAAAATTATTATTAAGTTCAAAGCTGGTGGAGCTTAGCATACATGGCCTAATACAATGAGTACCACACACTGCTACTATGCCCAAAATTATATTCCAAGCAAGATGCAGCTAAAAATTATTAGTAATTTGAAAGCTGGTGGAGCTTAGTATAGATGGCCTAATACAGTGAGTACCACACACTACTACCATGCCCAAAATTATTTTCCAGGCAAGATGCAACTAAAAATTATTATTAATTTCAAAGCTGGTGGAGCTTGGTATAGATGGCCTAATACAATGAGTACCACACACTGCTACTATGCCCAAAAATTTTTACCAGGCAAGATGCAGCTGAAAATTATTAGTAATTTGAAAGCTCGTGGAGCTTAGTATAGATGGCCTAATAGAATGAGTACCACACACTGCTAATATGCCCAAAATTATTTTACAGGCAAGTTGCAGCTAAAAATTATTATTAATTTCAAAGCTGGTTGAGCTTAGTATACATGGCCTATTACAATGAGTACCACACACTGCTAATATGCCCAAAATTATTTTACAGGCAAGATGCAGCTAAAAATTATTGTTAATTTCAAAGCTGGTGGAGCTTAGTATACATCGTCTAATACAATGAGTACCACACACTGCTACTATGCCCACAATTATTTTACAGGCAAGATGCAGCTAAAAATTATTATTAATTTCAAAGCTGGTGGAGCTTAGTATAGATGGCCTAATACAATGAGTACCACACACTGCTACTTTGCCCAAAATTATTTTCCAGGCAAGATGCAGCTAAAAATCATTAGTAATTTGAAAGCTGGCGGAGCTTAGTATAGATGGCCTAATAGAATGAGTACCACACACTGCTAATATGCCCAAAATTATTTTCCAGGCAAGATGCAGCTAAAAATTATTATTAATTTGAAAGCTGGTGGAGCTTGGTATAGATGGCCTAATACAATGAGTACCACACACTGCTAATATGCCCAAAATTATTTTACAGGCAAGATGCAGCTAAAAATTATTATTAATTTAAAAGCTGGTGGAGCTTGGTATAGATGGCCTAATACAGTGAGTACCACACACTACTACCATGCCCAAAATTATTTTCCAGGCAAGATGCAGCTAAAAATTATTATTAATTTCAAAACTAGTGGAGCTTGGTATAGATGGCCTAATACAATGTGTTAAACACACTGCTACTATGCCCAAAATTATTTTCCAGGCAAGATGCAGCTAAAAATTATTTGTAATTTGAAAGCTGGTGGAGCTTAGTATAGATGGCCTAATAGAATGAGTACCACACACTGCCAATATGCCCAAAATTATTTTACATGCAAGATGCAGCTAAAAATTATTATTAATTTCAAAGCTGGTGGAGCTTGGTATAGATGGCCTAATACAGTGAGTACCACACACTGCTACTATGCCCAAAAATTTTTACCAGGCAAGATGCAGCTGAAAATTACTAATAATTTGAAAACTGGTGGAGCTTAGTATAGATGGCCTAATAGAATGAGTACCACACACTGCTAATATGCCCAAAATTATTTTACAGGCAAGATGCAGCTAAAAATTATTATTAATTTCAAAGCTGGTTGAGCTTAGTATACATGGCCTATTACAATGGGTACCACACACTGCTAATATGCCCAAAATTATTTTACAGGCAAGATGCAGCTAAAAATTATTGTTAATTTCAAAGCTGGTGGAGCTTAGTATACATGGTCTAATACAATGAGTACCATACACTGCTACTATGCCCACAATTATTTTACAGGCAAGATGCAGCTAAAAATTATTATTAATTTCAAAGCTGGTGTAGCTTAGTATAGATGGCCTAATACAATGAGTACCACACACTGCTACTTTGCCCAAAATTATTTTCCAGGCAAGATGCAGCTAAAAATTATTAGTAATTTGAAAGCTGGTGGAGCTTAGTATAGATGGCCTAATAGAATGAGTACCACACACTGCTAATATGCCCAAAATTATTTTCCAGGCAAGATGCAGCTAAAAATTATTATTAATTTGAAAGCTGGTGGAGCTTGGTATAGATGGCCTAATACAATGAGTACCACACACTGCTACTATGCCCAAAATTATTTTCCAGGCAAGATGCAGCTAAAAATTATTAGTAATTTGAAAGTTGGTGGAGCTTAGTATAGATGGCCTAATAGAATGAGTACCACACACTGCTAATATGCCCAAAATTATTTTCCAGGCAAGATGCAGCTAATAATTATTATTAATTTCAAAGCTTATGGAGCTTGGTATAGATGGCCTAATACAAAGATTACCACACACTGCTACTATGCCAAAAAATTTTACCAGGCAAGATGCAGCTGAAAATTATTAGTAATTTGAAAGCTGGTGGAGCTTAGTATAGATGGCCTAATAGAATGAGTACCACACACTGCTATTATGCCCAAAATTATTTTACAGGCAAGATGCAGATAAAAATTATTATTAATTTCAAAGCTGGTGGAGCTTAGTATACATGGCCTAATACAATGAGTACCACACACTACTACTATGCCCAAAATTATTTTCCAGGCAAGATGCAGCTAAAAATTATTAGTAATTTGAAAGCTGGTGGAGCTTAGTATAGATGACCTAATAGAATGAGTACCACACAATGCTAATATGCCCAAAAGTATTTTACAGGCAAGATGCAGCTAAAAATTATTATTAATTTAAAAGCTGGTGGAGCTTGGTATAGATGGCCTAATACAGTGAGTACCACACACTACTACCATGCCCAAAATTATTTTCCAGGCAAGATGCAGCTAAAAAATATTATTAATTTCAAAACTAGTGGAACTTGGTATAGATGGCCTAATACAATGTGTTAAACACACTGCTACTATGCCCAAAATTATTTTCCGGGCAAGATGCAGCTAAAAATTATTTGTAATTTGAAAGCTGGTGGAGCTTAGTATAGATGGCCTAATAGAATGAGTACCACACACTACCAATATGGCCAAAATTATTTTACATGCAAGATGCAGCTAAAAATTATTATTAATTTCATAGCTGGTGGAGCTTGGTATAGATGGCCTAATACAATGAGTACCACACACTGCTACTATGCCCAAAATTATTTTCCAGGCAAGATGCAGCTAAAAATTATTAGTAATTTGAAAGCTGATGGAGCTTAGTATAGATGGCCTAATAGAATGAGTACCACACACTGCTATTATGCCCAAAATTATTTTACAGGCAAGATGCAGCTAAAAATTATTATTAATTTCAAAGCTGGTGGAGCTTGGTATAGATGGCCTAATACAATGAGTACCACACACTGCTTCTATGCCCAAAATATTTTACAGGGCAAGATGCAGCTAAAAAGTATTAGTAATTTGAAAGCTGGTGGAGCTTAGTATAGATTGCCTAATAGAATGAGTACCACACACTTCTAATATGCCCAAAATTATTTTACAGGCAAGATGCAGCTAAAAATTATTATTAATTTCAAAGCTGGTGGAGCTTAGTATACATGGCCTAATACAATGAGTACCTCACACTGCTACTATGCCCAAAATTATTTTCCAGGCAAGATGCAGCTGAAAATTATTATTAATTTCAAAGCTGGTGGAGCTTGGTATAGATGGCCTAATACAATGAGTACCACACACTGCTACTATGCCCAAAAAGTTTTACCAGCCAAGATGCAGCTGAAAATTATTATTAATTTGAAAGCTGGTGGAGCTTACTATAGGTGGCCTAATAGAATGAGTACCAGACACTGCTAATATGCCCAAAATTATTTTACAGGCAAGATGCAGCTAAAAATTATTATTAATTTCAAAGCTGGTGGAGCTTGGTATAGAGGGCCTAATACAATGAGTACCACACACTGCTATTATGCCCAAAAATTTTTGCCAGACAAGATGCAGCTGAAAATTATTAGTAATTTGAAAGCTGGTGGAGCTTAGTATAGATGGCCTAATAGAATGAGTACCACACACTGCTAATATGCCCAAAATTATTTTCCAGGCAAGATGCAGCTAAAAATTATTATTAATTTGAAAGCTGGTGGAGCTTGGTATAGATGGCCTAATACAATGAGTACCACACACTGCTACTATGCCCAAAATTATTTTCCAGGCAAGATGCAGCTAAAAATTATTAGTAATTTGAAAGTTGGTGGAGCTTAGTATAGATGGCCTAATAGAATGAGTACCACACACTGCTAATATGCTCAAAATTATTTTCCAGGCAAGATGCAGCTAATAATTATTATTAATTTCAAAGCTTATGGAGCTTGGTATAGATGGCCTAATACAACGATTACCACACACTGCTACTATGCCAAAAAATTTTACCAGGCAAGATGCAGCTGAAAATTACTAGTAATTTGAAAGCTGGTGGAGCTTAGTATAGATGGCCTAATAGAATGAGTACCACACACTGCTATTATGCCCAAAATTATTTTACAGGCAAGATGCAGATAAAAATTATTATTAATTTCAAAGCTGGTGGAGCTTAGTATACATGGCCTAATACAATGAGTACCACACACTACTACTATGCCCAAAATTATTTTCCAGGCAAGATGCAGCTAAAAATTATTAGTAATTTGAAAGCTGGTGGAGCTTAGTATAGATGACCTAATAGAATGAGTACCACACAATGCTAATATGCCCAAAATTATTTTACAGGCAAGATGCAGCTAAAAATTATTATTAATTTCAAAGCTGGTGGAGCTTGGTATATATGTCCTAATACAATGAGTACCACACACTGCTACTATGCCCAAAAATTTTTACCAGGCAAGATGCAGCTGAAAATTATTAGTAATTTGAAAGCTGGTGGAGCTTAGTATAGATGGCCTAATAGAATGAGTACCACACACTGTTAATATGCCCAAAATTATTTTACATGCAAGATGCAGCTAAAAATTATTATTAATTTCAAAGCTGGTTGAGCTTAGTATACATGGCCTATTACAATGAGTACCACACACTGCTACTATGCCCAAAATTATTTTCCAGGCAAGATGCAGCTAAAAATTTTTAGTAATTTGAAAGCTGGTGCAGCTTAGTATAGATGGCCTAGTAGAATGAGTACCACACACTGCTAATATGCCGAAAATTATTTTACAGGCAAGATGCAGCTAAAAATTATTAGTAATTTGAAAGCTGGTGGTGCTTAGTATAGATGGTCTAATACAATGAGTACCACACACTGCTAATATGCCCAAAATTATTTTACAGGCAAGATGCAGCTAAAAATAATTATTAATTTCAAAGCTGGTGGAGCTTGGTGTAGATGGCCTAATACAATGAGTACCACACACTGCTACTATGCCTAAAAAATTTTCCAGGCAAGATGCAGCTAAAAATTATTAGTAATTTGAAAGCTGGTGGAGCTTAGTATAGATGGCCTAATAGAAGGAGGACCACACACTGCTAATATGCCCAAAATTATTTTACAGGCAAGATGCAGCTAAAAATTATTGTTAATTTCAAAGCTGGTGGAGCTTAGTATACATGGTCTAATACAATGAGTACAACACACTGCTACTATGCCCACAATTATTTTACAGGCAAGATGCAGCTAAAAATTATTATTAATTTCAAAGCTGGTGGAGCTTAGTATAGATGGCCTAATACAATGAGTACCACACACTGCTACTTTGCCCAAAATTATTTTCCAGGCAAGATGCAGCTAAAATGTATTAGTAATTTGAAAGCTGGTGGAGCTTAGTATAGATGGCCTAATAGAATGAGTACCACACACTGCTAATATGCCCAAAATTATTTTCCAGGCAAGATGCAGCTAAAAATTATTATTAATTTGAAAGCTGGTGGAGCTTGGTATAGATGGCCTAATACAATGAGTACCACACACTGCTACTATGCCCAAAATTATTTTCCAGGCAAGATGCAGCTAAAAATTATTAGTAATTTGAAAGCTGGTGGAGCTTAGTATAGATGGCCTAATAGAATGAGTACCACACACTTCTAATATGCCCAAAATTATTTTACAGGCAAGATGCAGCTAAAAATTATTATTAATTTCAAAGCTGGTGGAGCTTAGTATACATGGCCTAATACAATGAGTACCTCACACTGCTACTATGCCCAAAATTATTTTCCAGGCAAGATGCAGCTGAAAATTATTATTAATTTCAAAGCTGGTGGAGCTTGGTATAGATGGCCTAATACAATGAGTACCACACACTGCTACTATGCCCAAAAAGTTTTACCAGCCAAGATGCAGCTGAAAATTATTATTAATTTGAAAGCTGGTGGAGCTTACTATAGGTGGCCTAATAGAATGAGTACCAGACACTGCTAATATGCCCAAAATTATTTTACAGGCAAGATGCAGCTAAAAATTATTATTAATTTCAAAGCTGGTGGAGCTTGGTATAGAGGGCCTAATACAATGAGTACCACACACTGCTATTATGCCCAAAAATTTTTGCCAGACAAGATGCAGCTGAAAATTATTAGTAATTTGAAAGCTGGTGGAGCTTAGTATAGATGGCCTAATAGAATGAGTACCACACACTGCTAATATGCCCAAAATTATTTTCCAGGCAAGATGCAGCTAAAAATTATTATTAATTTGAAAGCTGGTGGAGCTTGGTATAGATGGCCTAATACAATGAGTACCACACACTGCTACTATGCCCAAAATTATTTTCCAGGCAAGATGCAGCTAAAAATTATTAGTAATTTGAAAGTTGGTGGAGCTTAGTATAGATGGCCTAATAGAATGAGTACCACACACTGCTAATATGCTCAAAATTATTTTCCAGGCAAGATGCAGCTAATAATTATTATTAATTTCAAAGCTTATGGAGCTTGGTATAGATGGCCTAATACAACGATTACCACACACTGCTACTATGCCAAAAAATTTTACCAGGCAAGATGCAGCTGAAAATTACTAGTAATTTGAAAGCTGGTGGAGCTTAGTATAGATGGCCTAATAGAATGAGTACCACACACTGCTATTATGCCCAAAATTATTTTACAGGCAAGATGCAGATAAAAATTATTATTAATTTCAAAGCTGGTGGAGCTTAGTATACATGGCCTAATACAATGAGTACCACACACTACTACTATGCCCAAAATTATTTTCCAGGCAAGATGCAGCTAAAAATTATTAGTAATTTGAAAGCTGGTGGAGCTTAGTATAGATGACCTAATAGAATGAGTACCACACAATGCTAATATGCCCAAAATTATTTTACAGGCAAGATGCAGCTAAAAATTATTATTAATTTCAAAGCTGGTGGAGCTTGGTATATATGTCCTAATACAATGAGTACCACACACTGCTACTATGCCCAAAAATTTTTACCAGGCAAGATGCAGCTGAAAATTATTAGTAATTTGAAAGCTGGTGGAGCTTAGTATAGATGGCCTAATAGAATGAGTACCACACACTGTTAATATGCCCAAAATTATTTTACATGCAAGATGCAGCTAAAAATTATTATTAATTTCAAAGCTGGTTGAGCTTAGTATACATGGCCTATTACAATGAGTACCACACACTGCTACTATGCCCAAAATTATTTTCCAGGCAAGATGCAGCTAAAAATTTTTAGTAATTTGAAAGCTGGTGCAGCTTAGTATAGATGGCCTAGTAGAATGAGTACCACACACTGCTAATATGCCGAAAATTATTTTACAGGCAAGATGCAGCTAAAAATTATTAGTAATTTGAAAGCTGGTGGTGCTTAGTATAGATGGTCTAATACAATGAGTACCACACACTGCTAATATGCCCAAAATTATTTTACAGGCAAGATGCAGCTAAAAATAATTATTAATTTCAAAGCTGGTGGAGCTTGGTGTAGATGGCCTAATACAATGAGTACCACACACTGCTACTATGCCTAAAAAATTTTCCAGGCAAGATGCAGCTAAAAATTATTAGTAATTTGAAAGCTGGTGGAGCTTAGTATAGATGGCCTAATAGAAGGAGGACCACACACTGCTAATATGCCCAAAATTATTTTACAGGCAAGATGCAGCTAAAAATTATTGTTAATTTCAAAGCTGGTGGAGCTTAGTATACATGGTCTAATACAATGAGTACAACACACTGCTACTATGCCCACAATTATTTTACAGGCAAGATGCAGCTAAAAATTATTATTAATTTCAAAGCTGGTGGAGCTTAGTATAGATGGCCTAATACAATGAGTACCACACACTGCTACTTTGCCCAAAATTATTTTCCAGGCAAGATGCAGCTAAAATTTATTAGTAATTTGAAAGCTGGTGGAGCTTAGTATAGATGGCCTAATAGAATGAGTACCACACACTGCTAATATGCCCAAAATTATTTTCCAGGCAAGATGCAGCTAAAAATTATTATTAATTTGAAAGCTGGTGGAGCTTGGTATAGATGGCCTAATACAATGAGTACCACACACTGCTACTATGCCCAAAATTATTTTCCAGGCAAGATGCAGCTAAAAATTATTAGTAATTTGAAAGCTGGTGGAGCTTAGTATAGATGGCCTGATAGAATGAGTACCACACACTGCTAATATGCCCAAAATTATTTTACAGGCAAGATGCAGCTTAAAATTATTATTAATTTCAAAGCTGGTGGAGCTTGGTATAGATGGCCTAATACAATGAGTACCACACACTGCTACTATGCCCAAAAATTTTTACCAGGCAAGATGCATCTGAAAATTATTAGTAATTTGAAAGCTGGTGGAGATTAGTATAGATGGCCTAATAGAATGAGTACCACACACTGCTAATATGCCCAAAATTATTTTCCAGGCAAGATGCAGCTAAAAATTATTATTAATTTCAAAGCTGGTGGAGCTTAGTCTACATGGCCTATTACAATGAGTACCACACACTGCTACTATGCCCAAAATTATTTTCCAGGCAAGATGCAGCTAAAAATTATTAGTAATTTGAAAGCTGGTGGTGCTTAGTATAGATGGCCTAATAGAATGAGGACCACACACTGCTAATATGCCCAAAATTATTTTACAGGCAAGATGCAGCTAAAAATTATTATTAAGTTCAAAGCTGGTGGAGCTTAGCATACATGGCCTAATACAATGAGTACCACACACTGCTACTATCCCCAAAATTATATTCCAAGCAAGATGCAGCTAAAAATTATTAGTAATTTGAAAGCTGGTGGAGCTTAGTATAGATGGCCTAATACAGTGAGTACCACACACTACTACCATGCCCAAAATTATTTTCCAGGCAAGATGCAACTAAAAATTATTATTAATTTCAAAGCTGGTGGAGCTTGGTATAGATGGCCTAATACAATGAGTACCACACACTGCTACTATGCCCAAAAATTTTTACCAGGCAAGATGCAGCTGAAAATTATTAGTAATTTGAAAGCTGGTGGAGCTTAGTATAGATGGCCTAATAGAATGAGTACCACACACTGCTAATATGCCCAAAATTATTTTACAGGCAAGTTGCAGCTAAAAATTATTATTAATTTCAAAGCTGGTTGAGCTTAGTATACATGGCCTATTACAATGAGTACCACACACTGCTAATATGCCCAAAATTATTTTACAGGCAAGATGCAGCTAAAAATTATTGTTAATTTCAAAGCTGGTGGAGCTTAGTATACATCGTCTAATACAATGAGTACCACACACTGCTACTATGCCCACAATTATTTTACAGGCAAGATGCAGCTAAAAATTATTATTAATTTCAAAGCTGGTGGAGCTTAGTATAGATGGCCTAATACAATGAGTACCACACACTGCTACTTTGCCCAAAATTATTTTCCAGGCAAGATGCAGCTAAAAATCATTAGTAATTTGAAAGCTGGCGGAGCTTAGTATAGATGGCCTAATAGAATGAGTACCACACACTGCTAATATGCCCAAAATTATTTTCCAGGCAAGATGCAGCTAAAAATTATTATTAATTTGAAAGCTGGTGGAGCTTGGTATAGATGGCCTAATACAATGAGTACCACACACTGCTAATATGCCCAAAATTATTTTACAGGCAAGATGCAGCTAAAAATTATTATTAATTTAAAAGCTGGTGGAGCTTGGTATAGATGGCCTAATACAGTGAGTACCACACACTACTACCATGCCCAAAATTATTTTCCAGGCAAGATGCAGCTAAAAATTATTATTAATTTCAAAACTAGTGGAGCTTGGTATAGATGGCCTAATACAATGTGTTAAACACACTGCTACTATGCCCAAAATTATTTTCCAGGCAAGATGCAGCTAAAAATTATTTGTAATTTGAAAGCTGGTGGAGCTTAGTATAGATGGCCTAATAGAATGAGTACCACACACTGCCAATATGCCCAAAATTATTTTACATGCAAGATGCAGCTAAAAATTATTATTAATTTCAAAGCTGGTGGAGCTTGGTATAGATGGCCTAATACAGTGAGTACCACACACTGCTACTATGCCCAAAAATTTTTACCAGGCACGATGCAGCTGAAAATTACTAATAATTTGAAAACTGGTGGAGCTTAGTATAGATGGCCTAATAGAATGAGTACCACACACTGCTAATATGCCCAAAATTATTTTACAGGCAAGATGCAGCTAAAAATTATTATTAATTTCAAAGCTGGTTGAGCTTAGTATACATGGCCTATTACAATGGGTACCACACACTGCTAATATGCCCAAAATTATTTTACAGGCAAGATGCAGCTAAAAATTATTGTTAATTTCAAAGCTGGTGGAGCTTAGTATACATGGTCTAATACAATGAGTACCATACACTGCTACTATGCCCACAATTATTTTACAGGCAAGATGCAGCTAAAAATTATTATTAATTTCAAAGCTGGTGTAGCTTAGTATAGATGGCCTAATACAATGAGTACCACACACTGCTACTTTGCCCAAAATTATTTTCCAGGCAAGATGCAGCTAAAAATTATTAGTAATTTGAAAGCTGGTGGAGCTTAGTATAGATGGCCTAATAGAATGAGTACCACACACTGCTAATATGCCCAAAATTATTTTCCAGGCAAGATGCAGCTAAAAATTATTATTAATTTGAAAGCTGGTGGAGCTTGGTATAGATGGCCTAATACAATGAGTACCACACACTGCTACTATGCCCAAAATTATTTTTCAGGCAAGATGCAGCTAAAAATTATTAGTAATTTGAAAGTTGGTGGAGCTTAGTATAGATGGCCTAATAGAATGAGTACCACACACTGCTAATATGCCCAAAATTATTTTCCAGGCAAGATGCAGCTAATAATTATTATTAATTTCAAAGCTTATGGAGCTTGGTATAGATGGCCTAATACAACGATTACCACACACTGCTACTATGCCAAAAAATTTTACCAGGCAAGATGCAGCTGAAAATTATTAGTAATTTGAAAGCTGGTGGAGCTTAGTATAGATGGCCTAATAGAATGAGTACCACACACTGCTATTATGCCCAAAATTATTTTACAGGCAAGATGCAGATAAAAATTATTATTAATTTCAAAGCTGGTGGAGCTTAGTATACATGGCCTAATACAATGAGTACCACACACTACTACTATGCCCAAAATTATTTTCCAGGCAAGATGCAGCTAAAAATTATTAGTAATTTGAAAGCTGGTGGAGCTTAGTATAGATGACCTAATAGAATGAGTACCACACAATGCTAATATGCCCAAAATTATTTTACAGGCAAGATGCAGCTAAAAATTATTATTAATTTAAAAGCTGGTGGAGCTTGGTATAGATGGCCTAATACAGTGAGTACCACACACTACTACCATGCCCAAAATTATTTTCCAGGCAAGATGCAGCTAAAAAATATTATTAATTTCAAAACTAGTGGAACTTGGTATAGATGGCCTAATACAATGTGTTAAACACACTGCTAATATGCCCAAAATTATTTTCCGGGCAAGATGCAGCTAAAAATTATTTGTAATTTGAAAGCTGGTGGAGCTTAGTATAGATGGCCTAATAGAATGAGTACCACACACTACCAATATGGCCAAAATTATTTTACATGCAAGATGCAGCTAAAAATTATTATTAATTTCATAGCTGGTGGAGCTTGGTATAGATGGCCTAATACAATGAGTACCACACACTGCTACTATGCCCAAAATTATTTTCCAGGCAAGATGCAGCTAAAAATTATTAGTAATTTGAAAGCTGATGGAGCTTAGTATAGATGGCCTAATAGAATGAGTACCACACACTGCTATTATGCCCAAAATTATTTTACAGGCAAGATGCAGCTAAAAATTATTATTAATTTCAAAGCTGGTGGAGCTTGGTATAGATGGCCTAATACAATGAGTACCACACACTGCTTCTATGCCCAAAATATTTTACAGGGCAAGATGCAGCTAAAAAGTATTAGTAATTTGAAAGCTGGTGGAGCTTAGTATAGATTGCCTAATAGAATGAGTACCACACACTTCTAATATGACCAAAATTATTTTACAGGCAAGATGCAGCTAAAAATTATTATTAATTTCAAAGCTGGTGGAGCTTAGTATACATGGCCTAATACAATGAGTACCTCACACTGCTACTATGCCCAAAATTATTTTCCAGGCAAGATGCAGCTGAAAATTATTATTAATTTCAAAGCTGGTGGAGCTTGGTATAGATGGCCTAATACAATGAGTACCACACACTGCTACTATGCCCAAAAAGTTTTACCAGCCAAGATGCAGCTGAAAATTATTATTAATTTGAAAGCTGGTGGAGCTTACTATAGGTGGCCTAATAGAATGAGTACCAGACACTGCTAATATGCCTAAAATTATTTTACAGGCAAGATGCAGCTAAAAATTATTATTAATTTCAAAGCTGGTGGAGCTTGGTATAGAGGGCCTAATACAATGAGTACCACACACTGCTATTATGCCCAAAAATTTTTGCCAGACAAGATGCAGCTGAAAATTATTAGTAATTTGAAAGCTGGTGGAGCTTAGTATAGATGGCCTAATAGAATGAGTACTACACACTGCTAATATGCCCAAAATTATTTTCCAGGCAAGATGCAGCTAATAATTATTATTAATTTCAAAGTTGGTGGAGCTTGGTATTGATGGCCTAATACAATGTGTTCTACACACTGCTACTATGCCCAAAATTATTTTCCAGGCAATATGCAGCTAAAAATTATTTGTAATTTGAAAGCTGGTGTAGCTTAGTATAGATGGCCTAATAGAATGAGTACCACACACTGCTAATATGCCCAAAATTATTTTACATGCAAGATGTAGCTAAAAATTATTATTAATTTCAAAGCTGGTGGAGCTTGGTATAGATGGCCTAATACAATGAGTACTACTCACTGCTATTATGCCCAAAATTATTTTCCAGGCAAGATGCAGCTAAAAATTATTAGTAATTTGAAAGCTGGTGGAGCTTAGTATAGATGGCCTAATAGAATTAGTACCACACACTGCTAATATGCCCAAAATTATTTTACAGGCAAGATGCAGCTAAAAATTATTATTCATTTCAAAGCTGGTGGAGCTTGGTATAGATGGCCTAATACAATGAGTACCACACACTGCTTCTATGCCCAAAATTTTTTACAGGGCAAGATGCAGCTAAAAATTATTAGTAATTTGAAAGCTGGTGGAGCTTAGTATAGATGGCCTAATAGAATGAGTACCACACACTGCTAATATGCCCAAAATTATTTTCCAGGCAAGATGCAGCTAAAAATTATTAGTAGTTTGAAAGCTGGTGGAGCTTAGTATAGATGGCCTAATAGAATGAGGACCACACACTGCTAATATTCCCAAAATTATATTCCAGCCAAGATGCAGTTAAAAATTATTATTAATTTCAAAGCTGGTGGAGCTTAGTGTACATGGACTAATACAATGAGTACCACACACAGCTACTATGCTCACAATTATTTTACAGGCAAGATGCAGCTAAAAATTATTATTAATTTCAAAGCTGGTGGAGCTTAGTATACATGGCCTAATACAATGAGTACCACACACTGCTACTTTGCCCAAAATTATTTTCCAGGCAAGATGCAGCTAAAAATTATTAGTAATTTGAAAGCTGGTGGAGCTTAGTATAGATGGCCTAATAGAATGAGTACCACACACTGCTAATATGCCCAAAATTATTTTCCAGGCAAGATGCAGCTAATAATTATTATTAATTTCAAAGCTGGTGGAGCTTGGTATTGATGGCCTAATACAATGTGTTCCACACACTGCTACTATGCCCAAAATTATTTTCCAGGCAAGATGCAGCTAAAAATTATTTGTAATTTGAAAGCTGGTGTAGCTTAGTATAGATGGCCTAATAGAATGAGTACCACACACTGCTAATATGCCCAAAATTATTTTACATGCAAGATGTAGCTAAAAATTATTATTAATTTCAAAGCTGGTGGAGCTTGGCATAGATGGCCTAATACAATGAGTACCACACACTGCTAATATGCCCAAAATTATTTTCCAGGCAAGATACAGCTAAAAATTATTAGTAATTTGAAAGCTGGTGGAGCTTAGTATAGATAGCCTAATAGAATGAGTACCACACACTGCTAATATGCCCAAAATTATTTTACAGGCAAGATGCAGCTAAAAATTATTATTAATTTCAAAGCTGGTGGAGCTTGGTATAGATGGCCTAATACAATGAGTACCACACACTGCTACTATGCCCAAAAATTTTTACCAGGCAAGATGCAGCTGAAAATTATTAGTAATTTAAAAGCTGGTGGAGCTTAGTATAGATGGCCTAATAGAATGAGGACCACACACTGCTAATATGACCAAAATTATTTTACAGGCAAGATGCAGCTAAAAATTATTATTAATTTCAAAGCTGGTGGAGCTTAGTGTACATGGCCTAATACAATGAGTACCACACACTGATACCATGCCCACAATTATTTTACAGGCAAAATGCAGCTAAAAATTATTATTAATTTCAAAGCTGGTGGAGCTTAATATACATGGCCTAATACAATGGGTACCACACACTGCTACTTTGCCCAAAATTATTTTCCAGGCAAGTTGCAGCTAAAAATTATTAGTAATTTGAATGCTGGTGGAGCTTAGTATAGATGACCTAATAGAATGAGTACCACACACTGCTAATATGCCCAAAATTATTTTCCAGGCAAGATACAGCTAAAAATTATTATTAATTTGAAAGCTGGTGGAGCTTGGTATAGATGGCCTAATACAATGAGTACCACACACTGCTACTATGCCCAAAATTATTTTCCAGGCAAGATGCAGCTAAAAATTATTAGTAATTTGAAAGCTGGTGGAGCTTAGTATAGATGGCCTAATAGAATGAGCACCACACACTGCTAATATGCCCAAAATTATTTTCCAGGCAAGATGCAGCTAATTATTATTATTAATTTCAAAGCTGGTGGAGCTTGGTATAGATGGCCTAATACAACGATTACCACACACTGCTACTATGCCAAAAATTTTTACCAGGCAAGATGCAGCTGAAAATTATTAGTAATTTGAAAGCTGGTGGAGGTTAGCATAGATGGCCTAATAGAATGAGTACCACACACTGCTAATATGCCCAAAATTATTTTACAGGCAAGATGCAGCTAAAAATTATTATTAATTTCAAAGCTGGTGGAGCTTAGTATACATGGCCTAATACAATGAGTACCACACACTGCTACTATGCCCAAAATTATTTTCCAGGCAATTTGCAGCTAAAAATTATTAGTAATTTGAAAGCTGGTGGAGCTTAGTATAGATGGCCTAATAGAATGAGTACCACACACTGCTAATATGCCCAAAATTATTTTACAGGCAAGATGCAGCTAAAAATTATTAGTAATTTGAAAGCTGGTGGAGCTTAGTGAAGATGACCTAATAGAATGAGTACCACACACTGCTAATATGCCCAAAATTATTTTACAGGTAAGATGCAGCTGAAAATTATTATTAATTTCAAGGCTGGTGGAGCTTGGTATAGATGGCCTAATACAATGAGTACCACACACTGCTACTATGCCCAAAAATTTTTACAAGGCAAGATGCAGCTGAAAATTATTAGTAATTTGAGAGCTGGTGGAGCTTAGTATAGATGGCCTAATAGAATGAGTACCACACACTGCTAATATGCCCAAAATTATTTTACAGGCAAGATGCAGCTCAAAATTATTAGTAATTTGAAAGCTGGTGGAGCTTAGTGAAGATGACCTAATAGAATGAGTACCACACACTGCTAATATGCCCAAAATTATTTTACAGGTAAGATGCAGCTGAAAATTATTATTAATTTCAAGGCTGGTGGAGCTTGGTATAGATGGCCTAATACAATGAGTACCACACACTGCTACTATGCCCAAAAATTTTTACAAGGCAAGATGCAGCTGAAAATTATTAGTAATTTGAAAGCTGGTGGAGCTTAGTATAGATGGCCTAATAGAATGAGTACCACACACTGCTAATATGCCCAAAATTATTTTACAGGCAAGATGCAGCTAAAAAATATTATTAATTTAAAAGCTGGTGGAGCTTTGTATAGATGGCCTAATACAATGAGTACCACACACTACTACCATGCCCAAAATTATTTTCCAGGCAAGATGCAGCTGAAAATTATTATTAATTTCAAAACTAGTGGAGCTTGGTATAGATGGCCTAATACAATGTGTACCACACACTGCTATTATGCCCAAAATTATTTTCCAGGCAAGATGCAGCTAAAAATTATTTGTAATTTGAAAGCTGATTGAGCTTAGTATAGATGACCTAATAGAATGAGTACCACACACTGCTAATATGCCCACAATTATTTTACAAGCAAGATGCAGCTAAAAATTATTATTAATTTCAAAGCTGGTGGAGCTTAGTATAGATGGCCTAATACATTGAGTACCACACACTGCTACTATGCCCAAAATTATTTTACAGGCAAGATGCAGCTAAAAATTATTATTAATTTCTAAGCTGGAGGAGCTTAGTATACATGGCCAAATACAATGAGTACCACACACTGCTACTATGCCCACAATTATTTTACAAGCAAGATGCAGCTAAAATTTTTTATTGATTTCATATCTGGTGGAGCTTAGTATACATGGCCTAATACAATGAGTACCACACACTGCTACTTTGTCCAAAATTATTTTCCAGGCAAGATGCAGCTAAAAATTATTAGTAATTTGAAAGCTGGTGGAGCTTAGCATAGATGGCCTAATAGAATGAGTACCACACACTGCTAATATGCCCAAAATTATTTTACAGGCAAGATGCAGCTAAAAATTATTATTAATTTCAAAGCTGGTGGAGCTTGGTTTAGATGGCCTAATACAATGAGTACCACACACTGCTACTATGCCCAAAATTTTTTACAGGGCAAGATGCAGCTAAAAATTATTAGTAATTTGAAAGCTGGTGGAGCTTAGTATAGATTGCCTAATAGAATGAGTACCACACACTGTTAATATGCCCAAAATTATTTTACAGGCAAGATGCAGCTAAAAATTATTAATAATTTCAAAGCTGGTGGAGCTTAGTATACATGGCCTTATACAATGAGTACCACACAATGCTACTATGCCCACAATTATTTTACAAGCAAGATGCAGCTAAAATTTTTTATTAATTTCAAATCTGGTGGAGCTTAGTATACATGGCCTAATACAATGAGTACCACACACTGCTACTTTGTCCAAAATTATTTTCCAGGCAAGATGCAGCTATAAATTATAAGTAATTTGAATGCTGGTGGAGCTTAGTATAGATGGCCTAATAGAATGAGTACCACACACTGCTAATATGCCCAAAATTATTTTACAGGCAAGATGCTGCTAAAAATTATTATTAATTTCAAAGCTGGTGGAGCTTAGTATACATGGCCTAACACAATGAGTACCACACACTGCTACTATGCCCAAAATTATTTTCCAGGCAAGATGCAGCTAAAAATTATTAGTAATTTGAAAGCTGGTGGAGCTTAGTAAAGATGGCCTAATAGAATGAGTACCACACACTGCTAATATGCCCAAAATTATTTTACAGGCAAGATGCAGCTAAAAATTATTATTCATTTCAAAGCTGGTGGAGCTTGGTATAGATAGCCTAATACAATGAGTACCACACACTGCTACTATGCCCAAAAATTTTTACCAGGCAAGATGCAGCTGAAAATTATTAGTAATTTCAAAGCTGGTGGAGCTTAGTATAGGTGGCCTAATAGAATGAGTACCACACACTGCTAATGTGCCCAAAATTATTTTACAGGTAAGATGCAGCTAAAAATTGTTATTAATTTCAAAGCTGGTGGAGCTTGGTATAGATAGCCTAATACAATGAGTACCACATACTGCTACTATGCCCAAAAATTTTTACCAGGCAAGATGCAGCTGAAAATTATTAGCAATTTGAAAGCTGGTGGAGCTTAGTATAGATGGCCTAATAGAATGAGTACCACACACTGCTAATATGCCCAAAATTATTTTACAGGCAAGATGCAGCTAAAAATTATTATTAATTTCAAAGCTGGTGGAGCTTGGTATAGATGGCCTAATACAATGAGTACCACACACTGCTTCTATGCCCAAAATTTTTTTCAGGGCAAGATGCAGCTAAAAATTATTAGTAATTTGAAAGCTGGTGGAGCTTAGTATAGATTGCCTAATAGAATGAGTACCACACACTGCTAATATGCCCAAAATTATTTTACAGGCAAGATGCTGCTAAAAATTATTATTAATTTAAAAGCTGGTGGAGCTTAGTATACATGGCCTAATACAATGAGTACCACACACTGCTACTATGCCCAAAATTATTTTCCAGGCAAGATGCAGCTAAAAATTATTAGTAATTTGAAAGCTGTTGGAGCTTATTATAGATGGCCTAATAGAATGAGTACCACACACTGCTAATATGCCCAAAATTATTTTACAGGCAAGATGCAGCTAAAAATTATTATTAATTTCAAAGCTGGTTTAGCTTGGTATAGATGGCCTAATACAATGAGTTCCACACACTGCTACTATGCCAAAAAATTTTTACCAGGCAAGATGCAGCTGAAAATTATTAGTAATTTGAAAGCTGGTGGAGCTTAGTATAGATGGCCTAATAGAATGAGTACCACACACTGCTAATATGCCCAAAATTATTTTACAGGCAAAATGCAGCTAAAAATTATTATTAATTTCAAAGCTGGTGGAGCTTAGTATACATGGCCTTATACATTGAGTACCACACACTGCTACTATGCCCAAAAATTTTTACCAGGCAAGATGCAGCTGAAAATTATTAGTAATTTGAAAGCTGGTGGAGCTTAGTATAGATGGCCTAATAGAATGAGTACCACACACTGCTAATATGCCCAAAATTCTTTTACAGGCAAGATGCAGGTAAAAATTATTATTAATTTCAAAGCTGGTGGAGCTTAGTATACATGGCCTAATACAATCAGTACCACACACTGCTAATATGCCCAAAATTATTTTACAGGCAAGATGCAGCTAAAAATTATTATTAATTTCAAAGCTGGTGGAGCTTAGTATACATGGCCTAATACAATGAGTACCACACACTGCTACTATACCCAAAATTATATTCCAGGCAAGATGCAGCTAAAAATTATTAGTAATTTGAAAGCTGGTGGAGCTTAGTATAGATGGCCTAATAGAATGAGTACCACACACTGCTAATATGCCCAAAATTATTTTACAGGCAAAATGCAGTTAAAAATTATTATTAATTTCAAAGCTGGTGGAGATTGGTATAGATGGCCTAATACAATGAGCACCACACACTGCTACTATGCCCAAAATTTTTTACAGGGCAAGATGCAGCTAAAAATTATTAGTAATTTGAAAGCTGGTGGAGCTTAGTATAGATTGCCTAATAGAATGAGTACCACACACTGCTAATATGCCCAAAATTATTTTACAGGCAAGATGCAGCTAAAAATTATTATTAATTTAAAATCTGGTGGAGCTTTGTTTAGATGGCCTAATACAATGAGTACCACACACTACTACCATGCCCAAAATTATTTTCCAGGCAAGATGGAGCTAAAAATTATTATTAATTTCAAAACTAGTGGAGCTTGGTATAGATGGCCTAATACAATGTGTACCACACACTGCTACTATGCCCAAAATTATTTTCCAGGCAAGATGCAGCTAAAAATTATTTGTAATTTGAAAGCTGGTTGAGCTTAGTATAGATGACCTAATAGAATGAGTACCACACACTGCTAATATGCCCACAATTATTTTACAGGCAAGATGCAGCTAAAAATTATTATTAATTTCAAAGCTGGTGGAGCTTAGTATAGATGGCCTAATACATTGAGTACCACACACTGCTACTATGCCCAAAATTATTTTCCAGGCAAGATGCAGCTAAAAATTATTAGTAATTTGAAAGCTGGTGGAGCTTAGTATAGATGGCCTAATAGAATGAGTACCACACACTGCTAATATGCCCAAAATTATTTTACAGGCAAAATGCAGTTAAAAATTATTATTAATTTCAAAGCTGGTGGAGATTGGTATAGATGGCCTAATAGAATGAGCACCACACACTGCTACTATGCCCAAAATTTTTTACAGGGCAAGATGCAGCTAAAAATTATTAGTAATTTGAAAGCTGGTGGAGCTTAGTACAGATTGCCTAATAGAATGAGTACCACACACTGTTAATATGCCCAAAATTATTTTACAGGCAAGATGCAGCTAAAAATTATTATTAATTTCTAAGCTGGAGGAGCTTAGTATACATGGCCTAATACAATGAATACCACACACTGCTACTATGCCCACAATTATTTTACAAGCAAGATGCAGCTAAAAATTTTTATTAATTTCATATCTGGTGGAGCTTAGTATACATGGCCTAATACAATGAGTACCACACACTGCTACTTTGTCCAAAATTATTTTCCAGGCAAGATGCAGCTAAAAATTATTAGTAATTTGAAAGCTGGTGGAGCTTAGCATAGATGGCCTAATAGAATGAGTACCACACACTGCTAATATGCCCAAAATTATTTTACAGGTAAGATGCAGCTAAAAATTATTATTAATTTCAAAGCTGGTGGAGCTTGGTATAGATGGACTAATACAATGAGTACCACACACTGCTACTATGCCCAAAATTTTTTACAGGGCAAGATGCAGCTAAAAATTATTAGTAATTTGAAAGCTGGTGGAGCTTAGTATAGATTGCCTAATAGAATGAGTACCACACACTGTTAATATGCCCAAAATTATTTTACAGGCAAGATGCAGCTAAAAATTATTAATAATTTCAAAGCTGGTGGAGCTTAGTATACATGGCCTAATACAATGAGTACCACACACTGCTACTATGCCCACAATTATTTTACAAGCAAGATGCAGCTAAAATTTTTTATTAATTTCAAATCTGGTGGAGCTTAGTATACATGGCCTAATACAATGAGTACCACACACTGCTACTTTGTCCAAAATTATTTTCCAGGCAAGATGCAGCTATAAATTATTAGTAATTTGAAAGCTGGTGGAGCTTAGCATAGATGGCCTAATAGAATGAGTACCACACACTGCTAATATGCCCAAAATTATTTTACAGGCAAGATGCAGCTAAAAATTATTATTAATTTCAAAGCTGGTGGAGCTTGGTATAGATGGCCTAATACAATGAGTACCACACACTGCTACTATGCCCAAAACTTTTTACCAGGCAAGATGCAGCTGAAAATTATTAGTAATTTGAAAGCAGGTGGAGCTTAGTATAGGTGGCCTAATAGATTGAGTACCACACACTGCTAATATGCCCAAAATTATTTTACAGGTAAGATGCAGCTAAAAATTATTATTAATTTCAAAGCTGGAGGAGCTTTGTATAGATGACCTAATACAATTAGTACCACACACTGCTTCTATGCCTAAATTTTTTTACAGGGCAAGATGCAGCTAAAAATTATTAGTAATTTGAAAGCTGGTGGAGCTTAGTATAGATTGCCTAATAGAATGAGTACCACACACTGCTAATATGCCCAAAATTATTTTACAGGCAAGATGCTGCTAAAAATTATTATTAATTTCAAAGCTGGTGGAGCTTAGTATACATGGCCTAATACAATGAGTACCACACAGTGCTACTATGCCCAAAATTATTTTCCAGGCAAGATGCAGCTAAAAATTATTAGTAATTTGAAAGCTGGTGGAGCTTAGTATAGATGGCCTAATAGAATGAGTACCACACACTGCTAATATGCCCAAAATTATTTTACAGGCAAGATGCAGCTAAAAATTATTATTCATTTCAAAGCTGGTGGAGCTTGGTATAGATGGCCTAATACAATGAGTACCACACACTGCTACTATGCCCAAAAATTTTTACCAGGCAAGATGCAGCTGAAAATTATTAGTAATTTGAAAGCTGGTGGAGCTTAGTATAGGTGGCCTAATAGAATGAGTACCACACACTGCTAATGTGCCCAAAATTATTTTACAGGTAAGATGCAGCTAAAAATTGTTATTAATTTCAAAGCTGGTGGAGCTTGGTATAGATAGCCTAATACAATGAGTACCACATACTGCTACTATGCCCAAAAATTTTTACCAGGCAAGATGCAGCTGAAAATTATTAGTAATTTGAAAGCTGGTGGAGCTTAGTATAGATGGCCTAATAGAATGAGTACCACACACTGTTAATATGCCCAAAATTATTTTATAGGCAAGATGCAGCTAAAAATTATTATTAATTTCAAAGCTGGTGGAGCTTGGTATAGATGGCCTAATACAATGAGTACCACACACTGCTTCTATGCCCAAAATTTTTTTCAGGGCAAGATGCAGCTAAAAATTATTAGTAATTTGAAAGCTGGTGGAGCTTAGTATAGATTGCCTAATAGAATGAGTACCACACACTGCTAATATGCCCAAAATTATTTTACAGGCAAGATGCTGCTAAAAATTATTATTAATTTAAAAGCTGGTGGAGCTTAGTATACATGGCCTAATACAATGAGTACCACACACTGCTACTATGCCCAAAATTATTTTCCAGGCAAGATGCAGCTAAAAATTATTAGTAATTTGAAAGCTGTTGGAGCTTATTATAGATGGCCTAATAGAATGAGTACCACACACTGCTAATATGCCCAAAATTATTTTACAGGCAAGATGCAGTTAAAAATTATTATTAATTTCAAAGCTGGTGGAGCTTGGTATAGATGGCCTAATACAATGAGTACCACACACTGCTACTATGCCCAAAAATTTTTACCAGGCAAGATGCAGCTGAAAATTATTAGTAATTTGAAAGCTGGTGGAGCTTAGTATAGATGGCCTAATAGAATGAGTACCACACACTGCTAATATGCCCAAAATTATTTTACAGGCAAAATGCAGCTAAAAATTATTATTAATTTCAAAGCTGGTGGAGCTTAGTATACATGGCCTTATACAATGAGTACCACACACTGCTACTATGCCCAAAAATTTTTACCAGGCAAGATGCAGCTGAAAATTATTAGTAAGTTGAAAGCTGGTGGAGCTTAGTATAGATGGCCTAATAGAATGAGTACCACACACTGCTAATATGCCCAAAATTCTTTTACAGGCAAGATGCAGGTAAAAATTATTATTAATTTCAAAGCTGGTGGAGCTTAGTATACATGGCCTAATACAATCAGTACCACACACTTCTACTATGCCCAAAATTATTTTCCAGGCAAGATGCAGCTAAAAATTATTAGTAATTTGAAAGCTGGTGGAGCTTAGTATAGATGGCCTAATAGAATGAGGACCACACACTGCTAATATGCCCAAAATTATTTTACAGGCAAGATGCAGCTAAAAATTATTATTAATTTCAAAGCTGGTGGAGCTTAGTATACATGGCCTAATACAATGAGTACCACACACTGCTACTATACCCAAAATTATATTCCAGGCAAGATGCAGCTAAAAATTATTAGTAATTTGAAAGCTGGTGGAGCTTAGTATAGATGGCCTGATAGAATGAGTACCACACACTGCTAATATGCCCAAAATTATTTTACAGGCAAGATGCAGCTAAAAATTATTATTAATTTCAAAGCTGGTGGAGCTTGGTATAGATGGCCTAATACAATGAGTACCACACACTGCTACTATGCCCAAAAATTTTTACCAGGCAAGATGCAGCTGAAATTTATTAGTAATTTGAAAGCTGGTGGAGCTTAGTATAGATGGCCCAATGGAATGAGGACCACACACTGCTAATATGCCCAAAATTATTTTACAGGCAAGATGCAGCTAAAAATTATTATTAATTTCAAAGCTGGTGGAGCTTAGTGTACATGGCCTAATACAATGAGTACCACACACTGATACTATGCCCACAATTATTTTACAGGAAAGATGCAGCTAAAAATTATTATTAATTTCAAAGGTGGTGGAGCTTAGTATACATGGCCTAATACAATGAGTACCACACGCTGCTACTTTGCCCAAAATTATTTTCCAGGCAAGATGCAGCTAAAAATTATTAGTAATTTGAACGCTGGTGGAGCTTAGTATAGATGGCCTAAAAGAATGAGTACCACACACTGCTAATATGCCCCAAATTATTTTCCAGGCAAGATGCAGCTAATAAATTTTATTAATTTCAAAGCTGGTGGAGCTTGGTATAGATGGCCTAATACAACGATTACCACACACTGCTACTATGCCAAAAATTTTTACCAGGCAAGATGCAGCTGAAAATTATTAGTAATTTGAAAGCTGGTGGAGGTTAACATAGATGGCCTAATAGAATGAGTACCACACACTGCTAATATGCCCAAAATTATTTTACAGGCAAGATGCAGCTAAAAATTATTATTAATTTCAAAGCTGGTGGAGCTTAGGATACATGGCCTAATACAATGAGTACCACACACTGCTACTATGCCCAAAATTATTTTCCAGGCAAGATGCAGCTAAAAATTATTAGTAATTTGAAAGCTGGTGGAGCTTAGTATAGATGGCCTAATAGAATGAGTACCACACACTGCTAATATGCCCAAAATTATTTTACAGGCAAGATGCAGCTAAAAATTATTAGTAATTTGAAAGCTGGTGGAGCTTAGTATAGATGACCTAATAGAATGAGTACCACACACTGCTAATATGCCCAAAATTATTTTACAGGTAAGATGCAGCTGATAATTATTATTAATTTCAAGGCTGGTGGCGCTTGGTATAGATGGCCTAATACAATGAGTACCACATACTGCTACTATGCCCAAAAATTTTTACTAGGCAAGATGCAGCTGAAAATTATTAGTAATTTGAAAGCTGGTGGAGCTTAGTATAGGTGGCCTAATAGAATGAGTACCACACACTGCTAATGTGCCCAAAATTATTTTACAGGCAAAATGCAGCTAAAAATTATTATTAATTTCAAAGCTGGTGGAGCTTAGTATACATGGCCTTATACAATGAGTACCACACACTGCTACTATGCCCAAAAATTTTTACCAGGCAAGATGCAGCTGAAAATTATTAGTAAGTTGAAAGCTGGTGGAGCTTAGTATAGATGGCCTAATAGAATGAGTACCACACACTGCTAATATGCCCAAAATTCTTTTACAGGCAAGATGCAGGTAAAAATTATT
Source organism: Phyllobates terribilis (assembly GCF_046119375.1). Classification (NCBI taxonomy): domain Eukaryota; kingdom Metazoa; phylum Chordata; class Amphibia; order Anura; family Dendrobatidae; genus Phyllobates; species Phyllobates terribilis. Next base: position 452,013,007 of record NW_027362763.1, on the reverse strand, counting down.
ATTAATTTCAAAGCTGGTGGAGCTTAGTATACATGGCCTAATACAATCAGTACCACACACTTCTACTATGCCCAAAATTATTTTCCAGGCAAGATGCAGCTAAAAATTATTAGTAATTTGAAAGCTGGTGGAGCTTAGTATAGATGGCCTAATAGAATGAGGACCACACACTGCTAATATGCCCAAAATTATTTTACAGGCAAGATGCAGCTAAAAATTATTATTAATTTCAAAGCTGGTGGAGCTTAGTATACATGGCCTAATACAATGAGTACCACACACTGCTACTATACCCAAAATTATATTCCAGGCAAGATGCAGCTAAAAATTATTAGTAATTTGAAAGCTGGTGGAGCTTAGTATAGATGGCCTGATAGAATGAGTACCACACACTGCTAATATGCCCAAAATTATTTTACAGGCAAGATGCAGCTAAAAATTATTATTAATTTCAAAGCTGGTGGAGCTTGGTATAGATGGCCTAATACAATGAGTACCACACACTGCTACTATGCCCAAAAATTTTTACCAGGCAAGATGCAGCTGAAATTTATTAGTAATTTGAAAGCTGGTGGAGCTTAGTATAGATGGCCCAATGGAATGAGGACCACACACTGCTAATATGCCCAAAATTATTTTACAGGCAAGATGCAGCTAAAAATTATTATTAATTTCAAAGCTGGTGGAGCTTAGTGTACATGGCCTAATACAATGAGTACCACACACTGATACTATGCCCACAATTATTTTACAGGAAAGATGCAGCTAAAAATTATTATTAATTTCAAAGGTGGTGGAGCTTAGTATACATGGCCTAATACAATGAGTACCACACGCTGCTACTTTGCCCAAAATTATTTTCCAGGCAAGATGCAGCTAAAAATTATTAGTAATTTGAACGCTGGTGGAGCTTAGTATAGATGGCCTAAAAGAATGAGTACCACACACTGCTAATATGCCCCAAATTGTTTTCCAGGCAAGATGCAGCTAATAAATTTTATTAATTTCAAAGCTGGTGGAGCTTGGTATAGATGGCCTAATACAACGATTACCACACACTGCTACTATGCCAAAAATTTTTACCAGGCAAGATGCAGCTGAAAATTATTAGTAATTTGAAAGCTGGTGGAGGTTAACATAGATGGCCTAATAGAATGAGTACCACACACTGCTAATATGCCCAAAATTATTTTACAGGCAAGATGCAGCTAAAAATTATTATTAATTTCAAAGCTGGTGGAGCTTAGGATACATGGCCTAATACAATGAGTACCACACACTGCTACTATGCCCAAAATTATTTTCCAGGCAAGATGCAGCTAAAAATTATTAGTAATTTGAAAGCTGGTGGAGCTTAGTATAGATGGCCTAATAGAATGAGTACCACACACTGCTAATATGCCCAAAATTATTTTACAGGCAAGATGCAGCTAAAAATTATTAGTAATTTGAAAGCTGGTGGAGCTTAGTATAGATGACCTAATAGAATGAGTACCACACACTGCTAATATGCCCAAAATTATTTTACAGGTAAGATGCAGCTGATAATTATTATTAATTTCAAGGCTGGTGGCGCTTGGTATAGATGGCCTAATACAATGAGTACCACACACTGCTACTATGCCCAAAAATTTTTACTAGGCAAGATGCAGCTGAAAATTATTAGTAATTTGAAAGCTGGTGGAGCTTAGTATAGGTGGCCTAATAGAATGAGTACCACACACTGCTAATGTGCCCAAAATTATTTTACAGGTAAGATGCAGCTAAAAATTGTTATTAATTTCAAAGCTGGTGAAGCTTGGTATAGATAGCCTAATACAATGAGTACCACATACTGCTACTATGCCCAAAAATTTTTACCAGGCAAGATGCAGCTGAAAATTATTAGTAATTTGAAAGCTGGTGGAGCTTAGTATAGATGGCCTAATAGAATGAGTACCACACACTGCTAATATGCCCAAAATTATTTTACAGGCAAGATGCAGCTAAAAATTATTATTAATTTCAAAGCTGGTGGAGCTTGGTATAGATGGCCTAATACAATGAGTACCACACACTGCTTCTATGCCCAAAATTTTTTTCAGGGCAAGATGCAGCTAAAAATTATTAGTAATTTGAAAGCTGGTGGAGCTTAGTATAGATTGCCTAATAGAATGAGTACCACACACTGCTAATATGCCCAAAATTATTTTACAGGCAAGATGCTGCTAAAAATTATTATTAATTTAAAAGCTGGTGGAGCTTAGTATACATGGCCTAATACAATTAGTACCACACACTGCTACTATGCCCAAAATTATTTTCCAGGCAAGATGCAGCTAAAAATTATTAGTAATTTGAAAGCTGTTGGAGCTTATTATAGATGGCCTAATAGAATGAGTACCACACACTGCTAATATGCCCAAAATTATTTTACAGGCAAGATGCAGCTAAAAATTATTATTAATTTCAAAGCTGGGGGAGCTTGGTATAGATGGCCTAATACAATGAGTACCACACACTGCTACTATGCCCAAAAATTTTTACCAGGCAAGATGCAGCTGAAAATTATTAGTAATTTGAAAGCTGGTGGAGCTTAGTATAGATGGCCTAATAGAATGAGTACCACACACTGCTAATATGCCCAAAATTATTTACAGGAAAAATGCAGCTAAAAATTATTATTAATTTCAAAGCTGGTGGAGCTTAGTATACATGGCCTTATACAATGAGTACCACACACTGCTACTATGCCCAAAAATTTTTACCAGGCAAGATGCAGCTGAAAATTATTAGCAATTTGAAAGCTGGTGGAGCTTAGTATAGATGGCCTAATAGAATGAGTACCACACACTGCTAATATGCCCAAAATTCTTTTACAGGCAAGATGCAGGTAAAAATTATTATTAATTTCAAAGCTGGTGGAGCTTAGTATACATGGCCTAATACAATCAGTACCACACACTTCTACTATGCCCAAAATTATTTTCCAGGCAAGATGCAGCTAAAAATTATTAGTAATTTGAAAGCTGGTGGAGCTTAGTATAGATGGCCTAATAGAATGAGGACCACACACTGCTAATATGCCCAAAATTATTTTACAGGCAAGATGCAGCTAAAAATTATTATTAATTTCAAAGCTGGTGGAGCTTAGTATACATGGCCTAATACAATGAGTACCACACACTGCTACTATGCCCAAAATTATAATCCAGGCAAGAGGCAGCTAAAAATTATTAGTAATTTGAAAGCTGGTGGAGCTTAGTATAGATGGCCTGATAGAATGAGTACCACACACTGCTACTATGCCCACAATTATTTTACAGGCAAGATGCAGCTAAAAATTATTATTAATTTCAAAGCTGGTGGAGCTTACTATACATGGCCTAATACAATCAGTACCACACACTGCTACTTTGCCCAAAATTATTTTACAGGCAAGATGCAGCTAAAAATTATTAGTAATTTGAAAGCTGGTGGAGCTTAGCATAGATGGCCTAATAGAATGAGTACCACACACTGCTAATATGCCCAAAATTATTTTACAGGCAAGATGCAGCTAAAAATTATTATTAATTTCAAAGCTGGTGGAGCTTGGTATAGATGGCTTAATACAATGAGTACCACACACTGCTACTATGCCCAAAACTTTTTACCAGGCAAGATGCAGCTGAAAATTATTAGTAAATTGAAAGCAGGTGGAGCTTAGTATAGGTGGCCTAATAGAATGAGTACCACACACTGCTAATATGCCCAAAATTATTTTACAGGTAAGATGCAGCTAAAAATTATTATTAATTTCAAAGCTGGTGGAGCTTGGTATATATGACCTAATACAATGAGTACCACACACTGCTACTATGCCCAAAAATTTTTACCAGGCAAGATGCAGCTGAAAATTATTAGTAATTTGAAAGCTGGTGGAGCTTAGTATAGATGGCCTAATAGAATGATTACCACACACTGCTAATATGCCCAAAATTATTTTACAGGCAAAATGCAGCTAAAAATTATTATTAATTTCAAAGCTGGTGGAGCTTAGTATACATGGCCTAATACAATGAGTACCACACACTGCTACTATGCCCAAAATTATTTTCCAGGAAAGATGTAGCTAAAAATTATTAGTAATTTGAAAGCTGGTGGAGCTTAGTATAGATGGCCTAATAGAATGAGGACCACACACTGCTAATATGCCCAAAATTATTTTACAGGCAAGATGCAGCTAAAAATTATTATTAATTTCAAAGCTGGTGGAGCTTAGTATACATGGCCTAATACAATGAGTACCACACACTGCTCCTATGCCCACGATTATATTACAGGCAAGAGGCAGCTAAAAATTATTATTAATTTCAAAGCTGGTGGAGCTTAGTATACATCGCCTAATACAATGAGTACCACACACTGCTACTTAGCCCAAAATTATTTTCCAGGCAAGATGCAGCTAAAAATTATTAGTAAGTTGAAAGCTGGTGGAGCTTAGTATAGATGGCGTAATAGAATGAGTACCACACACTGCTAATATGCCCAAAATTATTTTCCAGGCAAGATGCAGCTACAAATTATTAGTAATTTGAAAGCTGGTGGAGCTTAGTATAGATGGCCTAATAGAATGAGTACCACACACTGCTAATATGCCCAAAATTATTTTACAGGCAAGATGCAGCTAAAAATTATTAGTAATTTGAAAGCTGGTGGAGCTTAGTATAGATGACCTAATAGAATGAGTACCACACACTGCTAATATGCCCAAAATTATTTTACAGGTAAGATGCAGCTGAAAATTATTATTAATTTCAAGGCTGGTGGAGCTTGGTATAGATGGCCTAATACAATGAGTACCACACACTGCTACTATGCCCAAAAATTTTTACCAGGCAAGATGCAGCTGAAAATTATTAGTAATTTGAAAGCTGGTGGAGCTTAGTATAGATGGCCTAATAGAATGAGTACCACACACTGCTAATATGCCCAAAATTATTTTACAGGCAAGATGCAGCTAAAAATTATAATTAATTTAAAAGCTGGTGGAGCTTTGTATAGATGGCCTAATACAATGAGTACCACACACTACTACCATGCCCAAAATTATTTTCCAGGCAAGATGCAGCTAAAAATTATTATTAATTTCAAAACTAGTGGAGCTTGGTATAGATGGCCTAATACAATGTGTACCACACACTGCTACTATGCCCAAAATTATTTTCCAGGCAAGATGCAGCTAAAAATTATTTGTAATTTGAAAGCTTGTGGAGCTTACTATAGTTGACCTAATAGAATGAGTACCACACACTGCTAATATGCCCACAATTATTTTACAGGCAAGATGCAGCTAAAAATTATTATTAATTTCAAAGCTGGTGGAGCTTGGTATAGATTGCCTAATACAATGAGTACCACACACTGCTACTATGCCCAAAATTATTTTCCAGGCAAGATGCAGCTAAAAATTATTAGTAATTTGAAAGCTGGTGGAGCTTAGTATAGATGGCCTAATAGAATGAGTACCACACACTGCTAATATGCCCAAAATTATTTTACAGGCAAGATGCAGTTTAAAATTATTATTAATTTCAAAGCTGGTGGAGCTTGGTATAGATGGCCTAATACAATGAGTACCACACACTGCTACTATGCCCAAAATTTTTTACAGGGCAAGATGCAGCTGAAAATTATTAGTAATTTGAAAGCAGGTGGAGCTTAGTATAGGTGGCCTAATAGAATGAGTACCACACACTGCTAATATGCCCAAAATTATTTTACAGGTAAGATGCAGCTAAAAATTATTATTAATTTCAAAGCTGGAGGAGCTTGGTATAGATGACCTAATACAATTAGTACCACACACTGCTACTATGCCCAAAAATTTTTACCAGGCAAGATGCAGCTGAAAATTATTATTAATTTGAAAGCTGGTGGAGCTTTGTATAGATGGCCTAATAGAATGAGTACCACACACTGCTAATATGCCCACAATTATTTTACAGGCAAGATGCAGCTAAAAATTATTATTAATTTCAAAGCTGGTGGAGGTTAGTATACATGACCTAATACAATGAGTACCACACACTGCTACTATGCCCAAAATTATATTCCAGGCAATATGCAGCTAAAAATTATTAGTAATTTGAAAGCTGGTGGAGCTTAGTATAGATGGCCTGATAGAATGAGTACCACACACTGCTAATATGCCCAAAATTATTTTACAGGCAAGATGCAGCTAAAAATTATTATTAATTTCAAAGCTGGTGGAGCTTGGTATAGATGGCCTAATACAATGAGTACCACACACTGCTACTATGCCCAAAAATTTTTACCAGGCAAGATGCAGCTGAAAATTATTAGTAATTTGAAAGCTGGTGGAGCTTAGTATAGATGGCATAATAGAATGATTACCACACACTGCTAATATGCCCAAAATTATTTTACAGGCAAGATGCAGCTAAAAATTATTATTAATTTCAAAGCTGGTGGAGCTTAGTATACATGGCCTAATACAATGAGTACCACACACTGCTACTTAGCCCAAAATTATTTTCCAGGCAAGATGCAGCTAAAAATTATTAGTAATTTGAAAGCTGGTGGAGCTTAGTATAGATGGCCTAATAGAATGAGGACCACACACTGCTAATATGCCCAAAATTATTTTACGGGCAAGATGCAGCCAAAAATTATTATTAATTTCAAAGCTGGTGGAGCTTAGTATACATGGCCTAATACAATGAGTACCACACACTGCTACTATGCCCACAATTATATTACCGGCAAGAGGCAGCTAAAAATTATTATTAATTTCAAAGCTGGTGGAGCTTAGTATACATCGGCTAATACAATTAGTACCACACACTGCTACTTAGCCCAAAATTATTTTCCAGGCAAGATGCAGCTAAAAATTATTAGTAATTTGAAAGCTGGTGGAGCTTAGTATAGATGGCCTAATAGAATGAGTACCACACACTGCTAATATGCCCAAAATTATTTTCCAGGCAAGATGCAGCTAAAAATTATTATTAATTTGAAAGCTGGTGGAGCTTGGTATAGATGGCCTAATACAGTGAGTACCAAACACTGCTACTATGCCCAAAATTATTTTCCAGGCAAGATGCAGCTAAAAATTATTAGTAATTTGAAAGCTGGTGGAGCTTAGTATAGATGGCCTAATAGAATGAGTACCACACACTGCTAATATGCCCAAAATTATTTTCCAGGCAAGATGCAGCTAATAATTATTATTAATTTCAAAGCTGGTGGAGCTTGGTATAGATGGCCTAATACAACGATTACCACACACTGCTACTATGCCAAAATTTTTTACCAGGCAAGATGCAGCTGAAAATTATTAGTAATTTGAAAGCTGGTGGAGGTTAGTATAGATGGCCTAATAGAATGAGTACCACACACTGCTAATATGCCCAAAATTATTTTACAGGCAAGATGCAGCTAAAAATTATTATTAATTTCAAAGCTGGTGGAGCTTAGTATACATGGCCTAATACAATGAGTACCACACACTGCTACTATGCCCAAAATTATTTTCCAGGCAAGATGCAGCTAAAAATTATTAGTAATTTGAAAGCTGGTGGAGCATAGTATAGATGGCCTAATAGAATGAGTACCACACACTGCTAATATGCCCAAAATTATTTTCCAGGCAAGATGCAGCTAAAAATTATTAGTAATTTGAAAGCTGGTGGAGCTTAGTATAGATGGCCTATTAGAATGAGTACCACACACTGCTAATATGCCCAAAATTATTTTCCAGGCAAGATGCAGCTAATAATTATTATTGATTTCAAAGCTGGTGGAGCTTGTTATAGATGGCCTAATACAATGATTACCACACACTGCTACTATGCCAAAAATTTTTACCAGGCAAGATGCAGCTGAAAATTATTAGTAATTTGAAAGCTGGTGGAGGTTAGTATAGATGGCCTAATAGAATGAGTACCACACACTGCTAATATGCCCAAAATTATTTTACAGGCAAGATGCAGCTAAAAATCATTATTAATTTCAAAGCTGGTGGAGCTTAGTATACATGGCCTAATACAATGAGTACCACACACTTCTACTATGCCCAAAACTATTTTCCAGGCAAGATGCAGCTAAAAATTATTAGTAATTTGAAAGCTGGTGGAGCTTAGTATAGATGACCTAATAGAATGAGTACCACACACTGCTAATATGCCCAAAATTATTTTACAGGTAAGATGCAGCTGAAAATTATTATTAATTTCAAGGCTGGTGGAGCTTGGTATAGATGGCCTAATACAATCAGTACCACACACTGCTACTATGCCCAAAATTTTTTACCAGGCAAGATGCAGCTGAAAATTATTAGTAATTTGAAAGCTGGTGGAGCTTAGTATAGATGGCCTAATAGAATGAGTTCCACACACTGCTAATATGCCCAAAATTATTTTACAGGTAAGATGCAGCTAAAAATTATTATTAATTTCAAAGCTGGTGGAGATTGGTATAGATGGCCTAATACAATGAGTACCACACACTGCTACTATGCCCAAAATTTTTTACAGGGCAAGATGCAGCTAAAATTATTAGTAATTTGAAAGCTGGTGGAGCTTAGTATAGATTGCCTAATAGAATGAGTACCACACACTGTTAATATGCCCAAAATTATTTTACACGCAAGATGCAGCTAAAAATTATTTTTAATTTCAAAGCTGGTGGAGCTTAGTATACATGGCCTAATACAATGAGTACCATACACTGCTACTATGCCCACAATTATTTTACAGGCAAGATGCAGCTTAAAATTATTATTAATTTCAAAGCTGGTGGAGCTTAGTATACATGGACTTATACAATGAGTACCAAACTCTTCTTCTTTGCCCAAAATTATTTTCCAGGCAAGATGCAGCTAAAAATTATTTGTAATTTGAAAGATGGTGGAGCTTAGAATAGATGGCCTAATAGAATGAGTACCACACACTGCTAATATGCCCAAAATTATTTTACAGGCAAGATGCAGCTAAAAATTATTATTAATTTCAAAGCTGGTGGAGCTTGGTATAGATGGCCTAATACAATGAGTACCACACACTGCTACTATGCCCAAAACTTTTTACCAGGCAAGATGCAGCTGAAAATTATTAGTAATTTGAAAGCTGGTGGAGCTTAGTATAGGTGGCCTAATAGAATGAGTACCACACACTGTTAATATACCCAAAATTATTTTACAGTTAAGATGCAGCTAAAAATTATTATTAATTTCAAAGCTGGTGGAGCTTGGTATAGATGGCTTAATACAATTAGTACCACACACTGCTACTATGCCCAAAAATTTTTACCAGGCAAGATGCAGCTGAAAATTATTAGTAATTTGAAAGCTGGTGGAGCTTAGTATAGATGGCCTAATAGAATGAGTACCACACACTGCTAATATGCCCAAAATTATTTTACAGGCAAGATGCAGCTAAAAATTATTATTAATTTCAAAGCTGGTGGAGCTTAGTATACATGGCCTAATACAATGAGTACCACACACTGCTACTATGCCCAAAATTATATTCCAGGCAAGATGCAGCTAAAAATTATTAGTAATTTGAAAGCTGGTGGAGCTTAGTATAGATGGCCTGATAGAATGAGTACCACACACTGCTAATATGCCCAAAATTATTTTACAGGCAAGATGCAGCTAAAAATTATTATTAATTTCAAAGCTGGTGGAGCTTGGTATAGATGGCCTAATACAATGAGTACCACACATTGCTACTATGCCCAAAAATTTTTACCAGGCAAGATGCAGCTCAAAAATGTTAGTAATTTGAAAGCTGGTGGAGCTTAGTATAGATGGCCTAATAGAATGATTACCACACACTGCTAATATGCCCAAAATTATTTTACAGGCAAGATGCAGCAAAAATTATTATTAATTTCAAAGCTGCTGGAGCTTAGTATACATGGCCTAATACAATGAGTACCAAACACTGCTACTATGCCCAAAATTATTTTACAGGCAAGATGCAGCTAAAAATTATTAGTAATTTGAAAGCTGGTGGAGCTTAGTATAGATGGCCTAATAGAATGAGGACCACACACTACTAATATGCCCAAATTTATTTTACAGGCAAGATGCAGCTAAAAATTATTATTATTTTCAAAGCTGGTGGAGCTTAGTATACATGGCCTAATACAATGAGTACCACACACTGCTACTATGCCCACAATTATTTTACAGGCAAGATGCAGCTAAAAATTTTTATTAATTTCAAAGCTGGTGGAGCTTAGTATACATGGCCTAATACAATGAGTACCACACACTGCTATTTTTCCCAAAATTATTTTCCAGGAAAGATGCAGCTAAAAATTATTAGTAATTTGAAAGCTGGTGGAGCTTAGCATAGATGGACTAATAGAATGAGTACCACACACTGCTAATATGCCCAAAATTATTTTACAGGCAAGATGCAGCTAAAAATTATTATTAATTTCAAAGCTGGTGGAGCTTGGTATAGATGGCCTAATACAATGAGTACCACACACTGCTACTATGTCCAAAACTTTTTACCAGGCAAGATGCAGCTGAAAATTATTAGTAATTTGAAAGCTGGTGGAGCTTAGTATAGGTGGCCTAATAGAATGAGTACCACACACTGCTAATGTGCCCAAAATTATTTTACAGGTAAGATGCAGCTAAAAATTATTATTAATTTCAAAGCTGGTGGAGCTTGGTATAGATGGCCTAATAAAATTAGTACCACACACTGCTACTATGCCCAAAACTATTTTCCAGGCAAGATGCAGCTAAAAATTATTAGTAATTTGAAAGCTGGTGGAGCTTAGTATAGATGGCCTAATAGAATGAGTACCACACACTGCTAATATGCCCAAAATTATTTTACAGGCAAGATGCAGCTAAAAATTATTATTAATTTCAAAGCTGGTGGAGCTTAGTATACATGGCCTAATACAATGATTACCACACACTGCTACTATGCCCAAAATTATTTTCCAGGCAAGATGCAGCTAAAAATTATTAGTAATTTGAAAGCTGGTGGAGCTAAGTATAGATGGCCTAATAGAATGATTACCACACACTGCTAATATGCCCAAAATTATTTTACAGGCAAGATGCAGCTAAAAATTATTAGTAGTTTCAAAGCTGGTGGAGCTTAGTGTAGATGACCTAATAGAATGAGTATCACACACTGCTAATATGCCCAAAATTATTTTACAGGCAAGATGCAGCTAAAAATTTTTATTAATTTAAAAGCTGGTGGAGCTTGGTATAGATGGCCTAATACAATGAGTACCACACACTACTACCATGCCCAAAATTATTTTCCAGGCAAGATGCAGCTAAAAATTATTATTAATTTCAAAGCTGGTGGAGCTTGGTATAGATGGCCTAATACAATGAGTACCACACACTGCTACTATGCCCAAAAATTTTTACCAGGCAAGATGCAGCTGAAAAATATTAGTAATTTGAAAGCTGGTGGAGCTTAGTACAGATGGCCTAATAGAATGATTACCACACACTGCTAATATGCCCAAAATTATTTTACAGGCAAGATGAAGCTAAAAATTATTATTAAATTCAAAGCTGGTGGAGCTTAGTATACATGGCCTAATACAATGAGTACCACACACTGCTACTATGCTCAAAATTATTTTACAGGCAAGATGCAGCTAAAAATTATTAGTAATTTGAAAGCTGGTGGAGCTTAGTATAGATGGCCTAATAGAATGAGGACCACACACTGCTAATATGCCCAAAATTATTTTACAGGCAAAATGCAGCTAAAAATTATTATTAATTTCAAAGCTGGTGGAGCTTAGTATACATGGCCTAATACAATGAGTACCACACACTGCTACTATGCCCACAATTATTTTACAGGCAAGATGCAGCTAAAATTTTTTATTAATTTCAAAGCTGGTGGAGCTTAGTATACATGGCCTAATAAAATGAGTACCACACACTGCTACTTTGCCCAAAATTATTTTCCAGGCAAGATGCAGCTAAAAATTATTAGAAATTTGAAAGCTGGTGGAGCTTAGTATAGATGGCCTAATAGAATGAGTACCACACACTGCTAATATGCCCAAAATTATTTTCCAGGCAAGATGCAGCTAAAAATTATTATTAATTTGAAAGCTGGTGGAGCTTGGCATAGATGGCCTAATACAATGAGTACCAAACACTGCTACTATGCCCAAAATTATTTTCCAGGCAAGATGCAGCTAAAAATTATTAGTAATTTGAAAGCTGGTGGAGCTTAGTATAGATGGCCTAATAGAATGAGTACCACACACTGCTAATATGCCCAAAATTATTTTACAGGCAAGATGCAGCTAAAAATTATTATTAATTTCAAAGCTGGTGGAGCTTAGTATACATGGCCTAATACAATGAGAACCACACACTGCTACTATGCCCAAAATTATTTTCCAGGCAAGATGCAGCTAAAAATTATTAGTAATTTGAAAGCTGGTGGAGCTAAGTATAGATGGCCTAATAGAATGATTACCACACACTGCTAATATGCCCAAAATTATTTTACAGGCAAGATGCAGCTAAAAATTATTAGTAGTTTCAAAGCTGGTGGAGCTTAGTGTAGATGACCTAATAGAATGAGTACCACACACTGCTAATATGCCCAAAATTATTTTACAGGCAACATGCAGCTAAAATTTTTTATTAATTTAAAAGCTGGTGGAGCTTGGTATAGATGGCCTAATACAATGAGTACCACACACTACTACCATGCCCAAAATTATTTTCCAGGCAAGATGCAGCTAAAAATTATTAGTAATTTGAAAGCTGGTGGAGCTAAGTATAGATGGCCTAATAGAATGAGTACCACACACTGCTAATATGCCCAAAATTATTTTACAGGCAAGATGCAGCTAAAAATTATTAGTAGTTTCAAAGCTGGTGGAGCTTAGTGTAGATTACCTAATAGAATGAGTACCACACACTGCTAATATGCCCAAAATTATTTTACAGGCAAGATGCAGCTAAAAATTATTATTAATTTCAAAGCTGGTGGAGCTTGGTTTAGATGGCCTAATACAATGAGTACCACACACTACTACCATGCCCAAAATTATTTTCCAGGCAAGATGCAGCTAAAAATTATTATTAATTTCAAAACTAGTGGAGCTTGGTATAGATGGCGTAATATAATGTGTACCACACACTGCTACTATGCAAAAAATTATTTTCCAGGCAAGATGCAGCTAAAAATCATTAGTAATTTGAAAGATGGTGGAGCTTAGTATAGATGGCCTAATAGAATGAGTACCACACACTGCTAATATGCCCAAAATTATTTTACATGCAAGATGCAGCTAAAAATTATTATTAATTTCAAAGCTGGTGGAGCTTGGTATAGGTGGCCTAATACAATGAGTACCACACACTGCTAATATGCCCAAAATTATTTTACAGGCAAGATGCAGCTAAAAATTATTAGTAATTTGAAAGCTGGTGGAGCTTAGTATAGATGGCCTGATAGAATGAGTACCACACACAGCTAATATGCCCAAAATTATTTTACAGGCAAGATGCAGCTAAAAATTATTATTAATTTCAAAGCTGGTGGAGCTTGGTATAGATGGCCTAATACAATGAGTACCACACACTGCTACTATGCCCAAAAATTTTTACCAGGCAAGATGCAGCTGAAAAATATTAGTAATTTGAAAGCTGGTGGAGCTTAGTATAGATGGCCTAATAGAAAGATTACCACACACTGCTAATATGCCCAAAATTATTTTACAGGCAAGATGAAGCTAAAAATTATTATTAATTTCAAAGCTGGTGGAGCTTAGTATACATGGCCAAATACAATGAGTACCACACACTGCTACTATGCCCAAAATTATTTTACAGGCAAGATGCAGCTAAAAATTATTAGTTATTTGAAAGCTGGTGGAGCTTAGTATAGATGGCCTAATAGAATGAGGACCACACACTGCTAATATGCCCAAAATTATTTTACAGGCAAAATGCAGCTAAAAATTATTATTAATTTCAAAGCTGGTGGAGCTTAGTATACATGGACTAATACAATGAGTACCACACACTGCTACTATGCCCACAATTATTTTACAGGCAAGATGCAGCTAAAATTTTTTATTAATTTCAAAGCTGGTGGAGCTTAGTATACATGGCCTAATACAATGAGTACCAGACACTGCTACTTTGCCCAAAATTATTTTCCAGGCAAGATGCAGCTAAAAATTATTAGTAATTTGAAAGCTGGTGGAGCTTAGTATAGATGGCCTAATAGAATGAGTACCACACACTGCTAATATGCCCAAAATTATTTTCCAGGCAAGATGCAGCTAAAAATTATTATTAATTTGAAAGCTGGTGGAGCTTGGCATAGATGGCCTAATACAATGAGTACCACACACTGCTACTATGCCCAAAATTATTTTCCAGGCAAGATGCAGCTAAAAATTATTAGTAATTTGAAAGCTGGTGGAGCTTAGTATAGATGGCCTAATAGAATGAGTACCACACACTGCTAATGTGCCCAAAATTATTTTACAGGCAAGATGCAGCTAAAAATTATTATTAATTTCAAAGCTGGGGGAGCTTGGTATAGATGGCCTAATACAATGAGTACCACACACTGCTTCTATGTCCAAAATTTTTTACAAGGAAGATGCAGCTAAAAATTATTAGTAATTGGAAAGCTGGTGGAGCTTAGTATAGATTGCCTAATAGAATGAGTACCACTCACTTCTAGTATGCCCAAACTTATTTTCCAGGCAAGGTGCAGCTAAAAATTATTATTAATTTCAAAACTGGTGGAGCTTGGTATAGATGGCCTAATACAATGTGTACCACACACTGCTACTATGCCCAATGTTTTTTACCAGGCAAGATGCAGCTGAAAATTATTAGTAATTTGAAAGCTGGTGAAGCTTAGTATAGATGGCCTAATAGAATGAGTACCACACACTGCTAATATGCCCAAAATTATTTTACAGGCAAGATGCAGCTAAAAATTATTATTAATTTAAAAGCTGGTGGAGCTTGGTATAGATGGCCTAATACAATGAGTACCACACACTACTACCATGCCCAAAATTATTTTCCAGGCAAAATGCAGCTAAAAATTATTATTAATTTCAAAACTAGTGGAGCTTGGTATAGATGGCCTAATACAATGTGTACCACACACTGCTACTATGCCCAAAATTATTTTCCAGGCAAGATGCAGCTAAAAATCATTAGTAATTTGAAAGATGGTGGAGCTTAGTATAGATGGCCTAATAGAATGAGTACCACACACTGCTAATATGCCCAAAATTATTTTACATGCAAGATGCAGCTAAAAATTATTATTAATTTCAAAGCTGGTGGAGCTTGGTATAGATGGCCTAATACAATGAGTACCACACACTGCTAATATGCCCAAAATTATTTTACAGGCAAGTTGCAGCTAAAAATTATTATTAATTTCAAAGCTGGTGGAGCTTGGTATAGATGGCCTAATACAATGAGTACCACACACTGCTTCTATGTCCAAAATTTTTTACAGGGAAGATGCAGCTAAAAATTATTAGTAATTGGAAAGCTGGTGGAGCTTAGTATAGATTGCCTAATAGAATGAGTACCACCCACTTCTAATATGCCCAAACTTATTTTCCAGGCAAGATGCAGCTAAAATTTATTATTAATTTCAAAGCTGGTGGAGCTTGGTATAGATGGCCTAATACAATGAGTACCACACACTGCTACTATGCCCAAAATTATTTTCCAGGCAAGATGCAGCTAAAAATTATTAGTAATTTGAAAGCTGGTGGAGCTAAGTATAGATGGCCTAATAGAATGAGTACCACACACTGCTAATATGCCCAAAATTATTTTACAGGCAAGATGCAGCTAAAAATTATTAGTAGTTTCAAAGCTGGTGGAGCTTAGTGTAGATTACCTAATAGAATGAGTACCACACACTGCTAATATGCTCAAAATTATTTTACAGGCAAGATGCAGCTAAAAATTATTATTAATTTCAAAGCAGGTGGAGCTTGGTATAGATGGCCTAATACAATGAGTACCACACACTACTACCATGCCCAAAATTATTTTCCAGGCAAGATGCAGCTAAAAATTATTATTAATTTCAAAACTAGTGGAGCTTGGTATAGATGGCCTAATACAATGTGTACCACACACTGCTACTATGCCCAAAATTATTTTCCAGGCAAGATGCAGCTAAAAATCATTAGAAATTTGAAAGATGGTGGAGCTTAGTATAGATGGCCTAATAGAATGAATACCACACACTGCTAATATGCCCAAAATTATTTTACATGCAAGATGCAGCTAAAAATTATTATTAATTTCAAAGCTGGTGGATCTTGGTATAGATGGCCTAATACAATGAGTACCACACACTGCTAATATGCCCAAAATTATTTTACAGGCAAGTTGCAGCTAAAAATTATTATTAATTTCAAAGCTGGTGGAGCTTGGTATAGATGGCCTAATACAATGAGTGCCACACACTGCTTCTATGTCCAAAATTTTTTACAGGGAAGATGCAGCTAAAAATTATTAGTAATTGGAAAGCTGGTGGAGCTTAGTATAGATTGCCTAATAGAATGAGTACCACCCACTTCTAATATGCCCAAACTTATTTTCCAGGCAAGATGCAGCTAAAATTTATTATTAATTTCAAAGCTGGTGGATCTTGGTATAGATGGCCTAATACAATGAGTACCACACACTGCTACTATGCCCAAAATTATTTTCCAGGCAAGATGCAGCTAAAAATTATTAGTAATTTGAAAGCTGGTGGAGCTAAGTTTAGATGGCCTAATAGAATGAGTACCACACACTGCTAATATGCCCAAAATTATTTTACAGGCAAGATGCAGCTAAAAATTATTAGTAGTTTCAACGCTGGTGGAGCTTAGTGTAGATTACCTAATAGAATGAGTACCACACACTGCTAATATGCCCAAAATTATTTTACAGGCAAGATGCAGCTAAAAATTATTATTAATTTCAAAGCTGGTGGAGCTTGGTATAGATGGCCTAATACAATGAGTACCACACACTACTACAATGCCCAAAATTATTTTCCAGGCAAGATGCAGCTAAAAATTATTATTAATTTCAAAGCTGGTGGAGCTTGGTATAGATGGCCTAATACAATGAGTGCCACACACTGCTTCTATGTCCAAAATTTTTTACAGGGAAGATGCAGCTAAAAATTATTAGTAATTGGAAAGCTGGTGGAGCTTAGTATAGATTGCCTAATAGAATGAGTACCACCCACTTCTAATATGCCCAAACTTATTTTCCAGGCAAGATGCAGCTAAAATTTATTATTAATTTCAAAGCTGGTGGATCTTGGTATAGATGGCCTAATACAATGAGTACCACACACTGCTACTATGCCCAAAATTATTTTCCAGGCAAGATGCAGCTAAAAATTATTAGTAATTTGAAAGCTGGTGGAGCTAAGTTTAGATGGCCTAATAGAATGAGTACCACACACTGCTAATATGCCCAAAATTATTTTACAGGCAAGATGCAGCTAAAAATTATTAGTAGTTTCAACGCTGGTGGAGCTTAGTGTAGATTACCTAATAGAATGAGTACCACACACTGCTAATATGCCCAAAATTATTTTACAGGCAAGATGCAGCTAAAAATTATTATTAATTTCAAAGCTGGTGGAGCTTGGTATAGATGGCCTAATACAATGAGTACCACACACTACTACAATGCCCAAAATTATTTTCCAGGCAAGATGCAGCTAAAAATTATTATTAATTTCAAAACTAGTGGAGCTTGGTATAGATGGCCTATTATAATGTGTACCACACACTGCTACTATGCCCAAAATTATTTTCCAGGCAAGATGCAGCTGAAAACTATTAGTAATTTGAAAGCTGGTGGAGCTTAGTATAGATGGCCTAATAGAATGAGTACCACACACTGCTAATATGCCCAAAATTATTTTACATGCAAGATGCAGCTAAAAATTATTATTAATTTCAAAGCTGATGGAGCTTGGTATAGATGGCCTAATACAATGAGTACCACACACTGCTAATATGCCCAAAATTATTTTACAGGCAAGATGCAGCTAAAAATTTTTATTAATTTCAAAGCTGGTGGAGCTTGGTATAGATGGCCTAATACAATGAGTACCACACACTGCTTCTATGTCCAAAATTTTTTACAGGGAAGATGCAGCTAAAAATTATTAGTAATTGGAAAGCTGGTGGAGCTTAGTATAGATTGCCTAATAGAATGAGTACCACTCACTTCTAATATGCCCAAACTTATTTTCCAGGCAAGATGCAGCTAAAAATTATTATTAATTTCAAAACTGGTGGAGCTTGGTATAGATGGCCTAATACAATGTGTACCACACACTGCTACTATGCCCAATATTTTTTACCAGGCAAGATGCAGCTGAAAATTATTAGTAATTTGAAAGCTGGTGGAGGTAGTATAGATGGCCTAATAGAATGAGTACCACACACTGCTAATATGCCCAAAATTATTTTACAGGCAAGATGCAGCTAAAAATTATTATTAATTTAAAAGCTGGTGGAGCTTGGTATAGATGGCCTAATACAATGAGTACCACACACTGCTACTATGCCCAAAATTATTTTCCAGGCAAGATGCAGCTAAAAATTATTAGTAATTTGAAAGCTGGTGGAGCTTAGTATAGATGGCCTAATAGAATGAGTACCACACACTGCTAATATGCCCAAAATTATTTTACAGGCAAGATGCAGCTAAAAATTATTATTAATTTCAAAGCTGGGGGAGCTTGGTATAGATGGCCTAATACAATGAGTACCACACACTGCTTCTATGTCCAAAATTTTTTACAAGGAAGATGCAGCTAAAAATTATTAGTAATTGGAAAGCTGGTGGAGCTTAGTATAGATTGCCTAATAGAATGAGTACCACTCACTTCTAGTATGCCCAAACTTATTTTCCAGGCAAGGTGCAGCTAAAAATTATTATTAATTTCAAAACTGGTGGAGCTTGGTATAGATGGCCTAATACAATGTGTACCACACACTGCTACTATGCCCAATATTTTTTACCAGGCAAGATGCAGCTGAAAATTATTAGTAATTTGAAAGCTGGTGAAGCTTAGTATAGATGGCCTAATAGAATGAGTACCACACACTGCTAATATGCCCAAAATTATTTTACAGGCAAGATGCAGCTAAAAATTATTATTAATTTAAAAGCTGGTGGAGCTTGGTATAGATGACCTAATACAATGAGTACCACACACTACTACCATGCCCAAAATTATTTTCCAGGCAAGATGCAGCTAAAAATTATTATTAATTTCAAAACTAGTGGAGCTTGGTATAGATGGCCTAATACAATGTGTACCACACACTGCTACTATGCCCAAAATTATTTTCCAGGCAAGATGCAGCTAAAAATCATTAGTAATTTGAAAGATGGTGGAGCTTAGTATAGATGGCCTAATAGAATGAGTACCACACACTGCTAATATGCCCAAAATTATTTTACATGCAAGATGCAGCTAAAAATTATTATTAATTTCAAAGCTGTTGGAGCTTGGTATAGATGGCCTAATACAATGAGTACCACACACTGCTAATATGCCCAAAATTATTTTACAGGCAAGTTGCAGCTAAAAATTATTATTAATTTCAAAGCTGGTGGAGCTTGGTATAGATGGCCTAATACAATGAGTACCACACACTGCTTCTATGTCCAAAATTTTTTACAGGGAAGATGCAGCTAAAAATTATTAGTAATTGGAAAGCTGGTGGAGCTTAGTATAGATTGCCTAATAGAATGAGTACCACCCACTTCTAATATGCCCAAACTTATTTTCCAGGCAAGATGCAGCTAAAATTTATTATTAATTTCAAAGCTGGTGGAGCTTGGTATAGATGGCCTAATACAATGAGTACCACACACTGCTACTATGCCCAAAATTATTTTCCAGGCAAGATGCAGCTAAAAATTATTAGTAATTTGAAAGCTGGTGGAGCTAAGTATAGATGGCCTAATAGAATGAGTACCACACACTGCTAATATGCCCAAAATTATTTTACAGGCAAGATGCAGCTAAAAATTATTAGTAGTTTCAAAGCTGGTGGAGCTTAGTGTAGATTACCTAATAGAATGAGTACCACACACTGCTAATATGCTCAAAATTATTTTACAGGCAAGATGCAGCTAAAAATTATTATTAATTTCAAAGCTGGTGGAGCTTGGTATAGATGGCCTAATACAATGAGTACCACACACTACTACCATGCCCAAAATTATTTTCCAGGCAAGATGCAGCTAAAAATTATTATTAATTTCAAAACTAGTGGAGCTTGGTATAGATGGCCTAATACAATGTGTACCACACACTGCTACTATGCCCAAAATTATTTTCCAGGCAAGATGCAGCTAAAAATCATTAGTAATTTGAAAGATGGTGGAGCTTAGTATAGATGGCCTAATAGAATGAGTACCACACACTGCTAATATGCCCAAAATTATTTTACATGCAAGATGCAGCTAAAAATTATTATTAATTTCAAAGCTGGTGGATCTTGGTATAGATGGCCTAATACAATGAGTACCACACACTGCTAATATGCCCAAAATTATTTTACAGGCAAGTTGCAGCTAAAAATTATTATTAATTTCAAAGCTGGTGGAGCTTGGTATAGATGGCCTAATACAATGAGTGCCACACACTGCTTCTATGTCCAAAATTTTTTACAGGGAAGATGCAGCTAAAAATTATTAGTAGTTTCAACGCTGGTGGAGCTTAGTGTAGATTACCTAATAGAATGAGTACCACACACTGCTAATATGCCCAAAATTATTTTACAGGCAAGATGCAGCTAAAAATTATTATTAATTTCAAAGCTGGTGGAGCTTGGTATAGATGGCCTAATACAATGAGTACCACACACTACTACCATGCCCAAAATTATTTTCCAGGCAAGATGCAGCTAAAAATTATTATTAATTTCAAAACTAGTGGAGCTTGGTATAGATGGCCTAATATAATGTGTACCACACACTGCTACTATGCCCAAAATTATTTTCCAGGCAAGATGCAGCTAAAAATCATTAGTAATTTGAAAGATGGTGGAGCTTAGTATAGATGGCCTAATAGAATGAGTACCACACACTGCTAATATGCCCAAAATTATTTTACATGCAAGATGCAGCTAAAAATTATTATTAATTTCAAAGCTGGTGGAGCTTGGTATAGATTGCCTAATAGAATGAGTACCACACACTGCTAATATGCCCAAAATTATTTTACAGGCAAGATGCAGCTAAAAATTATTATTAATTTCAAAGCTGGTGGAGCTTGGTATAGATGGCCTAATACAATGAGTACCACACCCTGCTTCTATGTCCAAAATTTTTTACAGGGCAAGATGCAGCTAAAAAGTGTTAGTAATTGGAAAGCTGGTGGAGCTTAGTATAGATTGCCTAATAGAATGAGTACCACTCACTTCTAATATGCCCAAACTTATTTTCCAGGCAAGATGCAGCTAAAAATTATTATTAATTTCAAAGCTGGTGGAGCTTGGTATAGATGGCCTAATACAATGAGTACCACACACTGCTACTATGCCCAAAAATTTTTACCAGGCAAGATGCAGCTGAAAACTATTAGTAATTTGAAAGCTGGTGGAGCTTAGTATAGATGGCCTAATAGAATGAGTACCACACACTGCTAATATGCCCAAAATTATTTTACAGGCAAGATGCAGCTAAAAATTATTATTAATTTCAAAGCTGGTGGAGCTTGGTGTAGATGGCCTAATACAATGAGTACCACACACTGCTACTATGCCCAAAAAATTTTACCAGGCAAGATGCAGCTAAAAATTATTATTAATTTCAAAACTAGTGGAGCTTGGTATAGATGGCCTAATATAATGTGTACCACACACTGCTACTATGCCCAAAATTATTTTTCAGGCAAGATGCAGCTAAAAATCATTAGTAATTTGAAAGATGGTGGAGCTTAGTATAGATGGCCTAATAGAATGAGTACCACACACTGCTAATATGCCCAAAATTATTTTACATGCAAGATGCAGCTAAAAATTATTATTAATTTCAAAGCTGATGGAGCTTGGTATAGATGGCCTAATACAATGAGTACCACACACTGCTAATATGCCCAAAATTATTTTACAGGCAAGATGCAGCTAAAAATTTTTATTAATTTCAAAGCTGGTGGAGCTTGGTATAGATGGCCTAATACAATGAGTACCACACACTGCTTCTATGTCCAAAATTTTTTACAGGGAAGATGCAGCTAAAAATTATTAGTAATTTGAAAGATGGTGGAGCTTAGTATAGATGGCCTAATAGAATGAGTAACACACTGCTAATATGTCCAAAATTATTTTACATGCAAGATGCAGCTAAAAATTATTATTAATTTCAAAGCTGGTGGAGCTTGGTATAGATGGCTTAATACAATGAGTACCACACACTGCTTCTATGTCCAAAATTTTTTACAGGGAAGATGCAGCTAAAAATTATTAGTAATTGGAAAGCTGGTGGAGCTTAGTATAGATTGCCTAATAGAATGAGTACCACTCACTTCTAATATGCCCAAACTTATTTTCCAGGCAAGATGCAGCTAAAAATTATTATTAATTTCAAAACTGGTGGAGCTTGGTATAGATGGCCTAATACAATGTGTACCACACACTGCTACTATGCCCAATATTTTTTACCAGGCAAGATGCAGCTGAAAATTATTAGTAATTTGAAAGCTGGTGGAGGTAGTATAGATGGCCTAATAGAATGAGTACCACACACTGCTAATATGCCCAAAATTATTTTACAGGCAAGATGCAGCTAAAAATTATTATTAATTTAAAAGCTGGTGGAGCTTGGTATAGATGGCCTAATACAATGAGTACCACACACTGCTACTATGCCCAAAATTATTTTCCAGGCAAGATGCAGCTAAAAATTATTAGTAATTTGAAAGCTGGTGGAGCTTAGTATAGATGGCCTAATAGAATGAGTACCACAAACTGCTAATATGCCCAAAATTATTTTACAGGCAAGATGCAGCTAAAAATTATTATTAATTTCAAAGCTGGGGGAGCTTGGTATAGATGGCCTAATACAATGAGTACCACACACTGCTTCTATGTCCAAAATTTTTTACAAGGAAGATGCAGCTAAAAATTATTAGTAATTGGAAAGCTGGTGGAGCTTAGTATAGATTGCCTAATAGAATGAGTACCACTCACTTCTAGTATGCCCAAACTTATTTTCCAGGCAAGGTGCAGCTAAAAATTATTATTAATTTCAAAACTGGTGGAGCTTGGTATAGATGGCCTAATACAATGTGTACCACACACTGCTACTATGCCCAATATTTTTTACCAGGCAAGATGCAGCTGAAAATTATTAGTAATTTGAAAGCTGGTGAAGCTTAGTATAGATGGCCTAATAGAATGAGTACCACACACTGCTAATATGCCCAAAATTATTTTACAGGCAAGATGCAGCTAAAAATTATTATTAATTTAAAAGCTGGTGGAGCTTGGTATAGATGACCTAATACAATGAGTACCACACACTACTACCATGCCCAAAATTATTTTCCAGGCAAGATGCAGCTAAAAATTATTATTAATTTCAAAACTAGTGGAGCTTGGTATAGATGGCCTAATACAATGTGTACCACACACTGCTACTATGCCCAAAATTATTTTCCAGGCAAGATGCAGCTAAAAATCATTAGTAATTTGAAAGATGGTGGAGCTTAGTATAGATGGCCTAATAGAATGAGTACCACACACTGCTAATATGCCCAAAATTATTTTACATGCAAGATGCAGCTAAAAATTATTATTAATTTCAAAGCTGTTGGAGCTTGGTATAGATGGCCTAATACAATGAGTACCACACACTGCTAATATGCCCAAAATTATTTTACAGGCAAGTTGCAGCTAAAAATTATTATTAATTTCAAAGCTGGTGGAGCTTGGTATAGATGGCCTAATACAATGAGTACCACACACTGCTTCTATGTCCAAAATTTTTTACAGGGAAGATGCAGCTAAAAATTATTAGTAATTGGAAAGCTGGTGGAGCTTAGTATAGATTGCCTAATAGAATGAGTACCACCCACTTCTAATATGCCCAAACTTATTTTCCAGGCAAGATGCAGCTAAAATTTATTATTAATTTCAAAGCTGGTGGAGCTTGGTATAGATGGCCTAATACAATGAGTACCACACACTGCTACTATGCCCAAAATTATTTTCCAGGCAAGATGCAGCTAAAAATTATTAGTAATTTGAAAGCTGGTGGAGCTAAGTATAGATGGCCTAATAGAATGAGTACCACACACTGCTAATATGCCCAAAATTATTTTACAGGCAAGATGCAGCTAAAAATTATTAGTAGTTTCAAAGCTGGTGGAGCTTAGTGTAGATTACCTAATAGAATGAGTACCACACACTGCTAATATGCTCAAAATTATTTTACAGGCAAGATGCAGCTAAAAATTATTATTAATTTCAAAGCTGGTGGAGCTTGGTATAGATGGCCTAATACAATGAGTACCACACACTACTACCATGCCCAAAATTATTTTCCAGGCAAGATGCAGCTAAAAATTATTATTAATTTCAAAACTAGTGGAGCTTGGTATAGATGGCCTAATACAATGTGTACCACACACTGCTACTATGCCCAAAATTATTTTCCAGGCAAGATGCAGCTAAAAATCATTAGTAATTTGAAAGATGGTGGAGCTTAGTATAGATGGCCTAATAGAATGAGTACCACACACTGCTAATATGCCCAAAATTATTTTACATGCAAGATGCAGCTAAAAATTATTATTAATTTCAAAGCTGGTGGATCTTGGTATAGATGGCCTAATACAATGAGTACCACACACTGCTAATATGCCCAAAATTATTTTACAGGCAAGTTGCAGCTAAAAATTATTATTAATTTCAAAGCTGGTGGAGCTTGGTATAGATGGCCTAATACAATGAGTGCCACACACTGCTTCTATGTCCAAAATTTTTTACAGGGAAGATGCAGCTAAAAATTATTAGTAGTTTCAACGCTGGTGGAGCTTAGTGTAGATTACCTAATAGAATGAGTACCACACACTGCTAATATGCCCAAAATTATTTTACAGGCAAGATGCAGCTAAAAATTATTATTAATTTCAAAGCTGGTGGAGCTTGGTATAGATGGCCTAATACAATGAGTACCACACACTACTACCATGCCCAAAATTATTTTCCAGGCAAGATGCAGCTAAAAATTATTATTAATTTCAAAACTAGTGGAGCTTGGTATAGATGGCCTAATATAATGTGTACCACACACTGCTACTATGCCCAAAATTATTTTCCAGGCAAGATGCAGCTAAAAATCATTAGTAATTTGAAAGATGGTGGAGCTTAGTATAGATGGCCTAATAGAATGAGTACCACACACTGCTAATATGCCCAAAATTATTTTACATGCAAGATGCAGCTAAAAATTATTATTAATTTCAAAGCTGGTGGAGCTTGGTATAGATTGCCTAATAGAATGAGTACCACACACTGCTAATATGCCCAAAATTATTTTACAGGCAAGATGCAGCTAAAAATTATTATTAATTTCAAAGCTGGTGGAGCTTGGTATAGATGGCCTAATACAATGAGTACCACACCCTGCTTCTATGTCCAAAATTTTTTACAGGGCAAGATGCAGCTAAAAAGTGTTAGTAATTGGAAAGCTGGTGGAGCTTAGTATAGATTGCCTAATAGAATGAGTACCACTCACTTCTAATATGCCCAAACTTATTTTCCAGGCAAGATGCAGCTAAAAATTATTATTAATTTCAAAGCTGGTGGAGCTTGGTATAGATGGCCTAATACAATGAGTACCACACACTGCTACTATGCCCAAAAATTTTTACCAGGCAAGATGCAGCTGAAAACTATTAGTAATTTGAAAGCTGGTGGAGCTTAGTATAGATGGCCTAATAGAATGAGTACCACACACTGCTAATATGCCCAAAATTATTTTACAGGCAAGATGCAGCTAAAAATTATTATTAATTTCAAAGCTGGTGGAGCTTGGTGTAGATGGCCTAATACAATGAGTACCACACACTGCTACTATGCCCAAAAAATTTTACCAGGCAAGATGCAGCTAAAAATTATTATTAATTTCAAAACTAGTGGAGCTTGGTATAGATGGCCTAATATAATGTGTACCACACACTGCTACTATGCCCAAAATTATTTTTCAGGCAAGATGCAGCTAAAAATCATTAGTAATTTGAAAGATGGTGGAGCTTAGTATAGATGGCCTAATAGAATGAGTACCACACACTGCTAATATGCCCAAAATTATTTTACATGCAAGATGCAGCTAAAAATTATTATTAATTTCAAAGCTGATGGAGCTTGGTATAGATGGCCTAATACAATGAGTACCACACACTGCTAATATGCCCAAAATTATTTTACAGGCAAGATGCAGCTAAAAATTTTTATTAATTTCAAAGCTGGTGGAGCTTGGTATAGATGGCCTAATACAATGAGTACCACACACTGCTTCTATGTCCAAAATTTTTTACAGGGAAGATGCAGCTAAAAATTATTAGTAATTTGAAAGATGGTGGAGCTTAGTATAGATGGCCTAATAGAATGAGTAACACACTGCTAATATGTCCAAAATTATTTTACATGCAAGATGCAGCTAAAAATTATTATTAATTTCAAAGCTGGTGGAGCTTGGTATAGATGGCTTAATACAATGAGTACCACACACTGCTTCTATGCCCAAAATTTTTTACAGGGGAGATGCAGCTAAAAATTATTAGTAATTGGAAAGCTGGTGGCGCTTAGTATAGATTGCCTAATAGAATGAGTACCACACACTGCTAATATGCCCAAAATTATTTTACAGGCAAGATGCAGCTAAAAATTATTATTAATTTCAAAGCTGGTGGAGCTTGGTATAGATGGCCTAATACAATGAGTACCACACCCTGCTTCTATGTCCAAAATTTTTTACAGGGCAAGATGCAGCTAAAAAGTATTAGTAATTGGAAAACTGGTGGAGCTTAGTATAGATTGCCTAATAGAATGAGTACCACTCACTTCTAATATGCCCAAACTTATTTTCCAGGCAAGATGCAGCTAAAAATTATTATTAATTTCAAAGCTGGTGGAGCTTGGTATAGATGGCCTAATACAATGAGTACCACACACTGCTACTATGCCCAAAAATTTTTACCAGGCAAGATGCAGCTGAAAATTATTAGTAATTTGAAAGATGGTGGAGCTTAGTATAGATGGCCTAATAGAATGAGTACCACACACTGCTAATATGCCCAAAATTATTTTACAGGCAAGATGCAGCTAAAATATATTATTAATTTCAAAGCTGGTGGAGCTTAGTATACATGGCCTAATACAATGAGTACCACACACTGCTACTATGCCCAAAATTATATTCCAGGCAAGATGCAGCAAAAATTATTAGTAATTTGAAATCTGGTGGAGCTTAGTATAGATGGCCGGATAGAATGAGTACCACACACTGCTAAAATGCCCAAAATTATTTTACAGGCAAGATGCAGCTAAAAATTATTATTAATTTCAAAGCTGGTGGAGCTTGGTGTAGATGGCCTAATACAATGAGTACCACACACTGCTACTATGCCCAAAAATTTTACCAGGCAAGATGCAGCTGAAAATTAGAAGTAATTTGAAAGCTGGTGGAGCTTAGTATAGATGGCCTAATAGAATGAGTACCACACACTGCTAATATGCCCAAAATTATTTTACAGGCAAGATGCAGCTAAAAATTATTATTAATTTCAAAGCTGGTGGAGCTTAGTATACATGGCCTAATACAATGAGTACCACACCCTGCTAATATGCCCAAAATTATTTTACAGGCAAGATGCAGCAAAAAATTATTATTAACTTCAAAGCTGGTGGAGCTTAGTATAGATGGCCTAATAGAATGAGTACCACACACTGCTAATATGCCCAAAATTATTTTACAGGTAAGATGCAGCTAAAAATTATTAGTAATTTGAAAGCTGGTGGAGCTTAGTATAGATGACCTAATAGAATGAGTACCACACACTGCTAATATGTCCAAAATTATTTTACAGGAAAGATGCAGCTAAAAATTATTATTAATTTAAAAGCTGGTGGAGCTTGGTATAGATGACCTAATACAATGAGTACCACACAAAACTACCATGCCCAAAATTATTTTCCAGGCAAGATGCAGCTAAAAATTATTATTAATTTCAAAACTAGTGGAGCTTGGTATAGATGGCCTAATACAATGTGTACCACACACTGCTACTATGCCCAAAATTATTTTCCAGGCAAGATGCAGCTAAAAATTATTTGTAATTTGAAAGCTGGTGGAGCTTAGTATAGATGGCCTAATAGAATGAGTATCACACACTGCTAATATGCCCAAAATTATTTTACAGGCATGATGCAGCTAAAAATTATTATTAATTTCAAAGCTGGTGGAGCTTAGTATACATGGTCTAAAACAATGAGTACCACACACTGCTACTATGCCCAAAATTATATTCCAGGCAAGATGCAGTTAAAATTATTAGGAATTTGAAAGCTGGTGGAGCTTAGTATAGATGGCCTAATAGAATGAGTACCACACACTGTTAATAGGCCCAAAATTATTTTACAGGCAAGATGCAGCTAAAAATTATTATTAATTTCAAAGCTGGTGGAGCTTAGTATACATGGCCTAATACAATGAGCACCATACACTGCTACTATGCCCACAATTATTTTACAGGCAAGATGCAGCTAAAAATTATTATTAATTTCAAAGCTGGTGGACCTTAGTGTACATGGCCTAATACAATGAGTACCAAACACTGCTACTTTGCCCAAAATTATTTTCGAGGCAAGATGCAGCTAAAAATTATTAGTAATTTGAAAGCTGGTGGAGCTTAGCATAGATGGCCTAATAGAATGAGTACCACACACTGCTAATATGCCCAAAATTATTTTACAGGCAAGATGCAGCTAAAAATTATTATTAATTTCAAAGCTGGTGGAGCTTGGTATAGATGGCCTAATACAATGAGTACCACACACTGCTACTATGCCCAAAAATTTTTACCAGGCAAGATGCAGCTGAAAAATATTAGTAATTTGAAAGCTGGTGGAGCTTAGTATAGATGGCCTAATAGAATGATTACCACACACTGCTAATATGCCTAAAATTATTTTACAGGCAAGATGCAGCTAAAAATTATTATTAATTTCAAAGCTGGTGGAGCTTAGTATACATGGCCTAATACAATGAGTACCACACACTGCTACTATGCCCAAAATTATTTTCCAGGCAAGATGCAGCTAAAAATTATTAGTAATTTGAAAGCTGGTGGAGCTTAGTATAGATGGCCTAATAGAATGAGGACCACACACTGCTAATATGCCCAAAATTATTTTACAGGCAAGATGCAGCTAAAAATTATTATTAATTTCAAAGCTGGTGGAGCTTAGTATACATGGCCTAATACAATGAGTATCACACACTGCTACTATGCCCACAATTATTTTACAGGCAAGATGCAGCTAAAAATTATTATTAATTTCAAAGCTGGTGGAGCTTAGTATACATGGCCTAATATAATGAGTACCACACACTGCTACTTTGTCCAAAATTATTTTCAAGGCAAGATGCAGCTAAAATTTATTAGTAATTTGAAAGCTGGTGGAGCTTAGTATAGATGGCCTAATAGAATGAGTACCACACACTGCTAATATGCCCAAAATTATTTTCCAGGCAAGATGCAGCTAAAAATTATTATTAATTTGAAAGCTGGTGGAGCTTGGTATAGATGGCCTAATACAATGAGTACCACACACTGCTACTATGCCCAAAATTATTTTCCAGGCAAGATGCAGCTAAAAATTATTAGTAATTTGAAAGCTGGTGGAGCTTAGTATAGATGGCCTAATAGAATGAGTACCACACACTGCTAATATGCCCAAAATTATTTTACAGGCAAGATGCAGCTAAAATATATTATTAATTTCAAAGCTGGTGGAGCTTAGTATACATGGCCTAATACAATGAGTACCACACACTGCTACTATGCCCAAAATTATATTCCAGGCAAGATGCAGCAAAAATTATTAGTAATTTGAAATCTGGTGGAGCTTAGTATAGATGGCCTGATAGAATGAGTACCACACACTGCTAAAATGCCCAAAATTATTTTACAGGCAAGATGCAGCAAAAATTATTATTAATTTCAAAGCTGGTGGAGCTTGGTATAGATGGCCTAATACAATGAGTACCACACACTGCTACTATGCCCAAAAAATTTTACCAGGCAAGATGCAGCTGAAAATTAGAAGTAATTTGAAAGCTGGTGGAGCTTAGTATAGATGGCCTAATAGAATGAGTACCACACACTGCTAATATGCCCAAAATTATTTTACAGGCAAGATGCAGCTAAAAATTATTATTAATTTCAAAGCTGGTGGAGCTTAGTATACATGGCCTAATACAATGAGTACCACACCCTGCTAATATGCCCAAAATTATTTTACATGCAAGATGCAGCAAAAAATTATTATTAACTTCAAAGCTGGTGGAGCTTAGTATAGATGGCCTAATAGAATGAGTACCACACACTGCTAATATGCCCAAAATTATTTTACAGGCAAGATGCAGCTAAAAATTATTAGTAATTTGAAAGCTGGTGGAGCTTAGTATAGATGACCTAATAGAATGAGTACCACACACTGCTAATATGCCCAAAATTATTTTACAGGCAAGATGCAGCTAAAAATTATTATTAATTTAAAAGCTGGTGGAGCTTGGTATAGATGGCCTAATACAATGAGTACCACACACTACTACCATGCCGAAAATTATTTTCCAGGCAAGATGCAGCTAAAAATTATTAATAATTTCAAAACTAGTGGATCTTGGTATAGATGGCCTAATACAATCTGTACCACACACTGCTACTATGCCCAAAATTATTTTCCAGGCAAGATGCAGCTAAAAATTATTTGTAATTTGAAAGCTGGTGGAGCTTAGTATAGATGGCCTAATAGAATGAGTATCACACACTGCTAATATGCCCAAAATTATTTTACAGGCAAGATGCAGCTAAAAATTATTATTAATTTCAAAGCTGGTGGAGCTTAGTATACATGGTCTAATACAATGAGTACCACACACTGCTACTATGCCCAAAATTATATTCCAGGCAAGATGCAGCTAAAAATTATTAGTAATTTGAAAGCTGGTGGAGCTTAGTATAGATGGCCTAATAGAATGAGTACCACACACTGTTAATATGCCCAAAATTATTTTACAGGCAAGATGCAGCTAAAAATTATTATTAATTTCAAAGCTGGTGGAGCTTATTATACATGGCCTAATACAATGAGCACCATACACTGCTACTATGCCCACAATTATTTTACAGGCAAGATGCAGCTAAAAATTATTATTAATTTCAAAGCTGGTGGAGCTTAGTATACATGGCCTAATACAATGAGTACCAAACACTGCTACTTTGCCCAAAATTATTTTCGAGGCAAGATGCATCTAAAAATTATTAGTAATTTGAAAGCTGGTGGAGCTTAGTATACATGGCCTAATACAATGAGTACCACACACTGCTACTATGCCCAAAATTATTTTCCAGGCAAGATGCAGCTAAAAATTATTATTAATTTGAAAGCTGGTGGAGCTTGGTATAGA
Organism: Phyllobates terribilis; assembly: GCF_046119375.1. Lineage (NCBI taxonomy): Eukaryota > Metazoa > Chordata > Amphibia > Anura > Dendrobatidae > Phyllobates > Phyllobates terribilis. The sequence continues at coordinate 451,981,260 of NW_027362763.1, read as the reverse complement.
TGGCCTAATACAATGAGTACCACACACTGCTACTATGCCCAAAATTATTTTCCAGGCAAGATGCAGCTAAAAATTATTAGTAATTTGAAAGCTGGTGGAGCTTAGTATAGATGGCCTAATAGAATGAGTACCACACACTGCTAATATGCCCAAAATTATTTTACAGGCAAGATGCAGCTAAAAATTATTATTAATTTTAAAGCTGGTGGAGCTTAGTATACATGGCCTAATACAATGAGTACCACACACTGCTACTATGCCCAAAATTATTTTCCAGGCACGATGCAGCTAAAAATTATTAGTAATTTGAAAGCTGGTGGAGCTAAGTATAGATGGCCTAATAGAATGAGTACCACACACTGCTAATATGCCCAAAATTATTTTACAGGCAAGATGCAGCTAAAAATTAGTAGTAATTTCAAAGCTGGTGGAGCTTAGTGTAGATGACCTAATAGAATGAGTACCACACACTGCTAATATGCCCAAAATTATTTTACAGGCAAGATGCAGCTAAAAATTATTATTAATTTAAAAGCTGGTGGAGCTTGGTATAGATGGCCTAATACAATGAGTACCACACACTACTACCATGCCCAAAATTATTTTCCAGGCAAGATGCAGCTAAAAATTATTATTAATTTCAAAAGTAGTGGAGCTTGGTATAGATGGCCTAATATAATGTGTACCACACACTGCTACTATGCCCAAAATTATTTTCCAGGCAAGATGCAGCTAAAAATCATTAGTAATTTGAAAGATGGTGGAGCTTAGTATAGATGGCCTAATAGAATTAGTACCACACACTGCTAATATGCCCAAAATTATTTTACATGCAAGATGCAGCTAAAAATTATTATTAATTTCAAAGCTGGTGGAGCTTGGTATAGATGGCCTATTACAATGGGTACCACACACTGCTTCTATGCCCAAAATTTTTTACAGGGCAAGATGCAGCTAAAAATTATTAGTAATTGGAAAGCTGGTGGAGCTTAGTATAGATTGCCTAATAGAATGAGTACCACACACTGCTACTATGCCCAAATTTATTTTACAGGCAAGATGCAGCTAAAAATTATTAGTAATTTTAAAGCTGGTGGAGCTTGGTATAGATGGCCTAATACAATGAGTACCACACACTACTACCATGCCAAAAATTATTTTCCAGGCAAGATGCAGCTAAAAATTATTATTAATTTCAAAACTAGTGGAGCTTGGTATAGATGGCCTAATACAATGTGTACCACACACTGCTACTGTGCCCAAAATTATTTTCCAGGCAAGATGCAGCTAAAAATTATTTGTAATTTGAAAGCTGGTAGAGCTTAGTATAGATGGCCTAATAGAATGAGTACCAAACACTGCTACTATGCCCAAAATTATTTTACAGGCAAGATGCAGCTAAAAATTATTATTAATTTCAAAGCTGGTGGAGCTTGGTATAGATGGCCTAATACAATGTGTACCACACACTGCTACTATGCCCAAAATTATTTTCCAGGAAAGATGCAGCGAAAAATTATTAGTAATTTGAAAGCTGGTGGAGCTTAGTATAGATGGCCTAATAGAATTTGTACCACACACTGCTTCTATGCCCAAAATTTTTAACAGGGCAAGATGCAGCTAAAAATTATTAGTAATTTGAAAGCTGGTGGAGCTTAGTATAGATTGCCTAATAGAATGAGTACCACATACTGCTAATATGCCCAAAATTATTTTACAGGCAAGATGCAGCTAAAAATTAATATTAATTTCAAAGCTGGTGGAGCTTAGTATTCATGGCCTAATACAATGAGTACCACACACTGCTACTATGCCCAAAATTATTGTACAGGCAAGATGCAGCTAAAAATTACTAGTAATTTGAAAGCTGGTGGAGCTTAGTAAAGATGGCCTAATAGAATGAGTACCACACACTGCTAATATGCCCAAAATTATTTTACAGGCAAGATGCAGCTAAAAATTATTATTCATTTCAAAGCTGGTGGAGCTTAGTATACATGGCCTAATAAAATGAGTACCACACACTGCTACTATGCCCAAAATTATATTCCAGGCAAGATGCAGCAAAAATTATTAGTAATTTGAAAGCTGGTGGAGCTTGGTATAGATGGCCTAATACAATGAGTACCACACACTGCTTCTACGCCCAAAAATTTTACCAGGCAAGATGCAGCTGAAAATTAGAAGTAATTTGAAAGCTGGTGGAGCTTAGTATAGATGGCCTAATAGAATGAGTACCACACACTGCTAATATGCCCAAAATTATTTTACAAGCAAGATGCAGCTAAAAATTATTATTAATTTCAAAGCTGGTGGAGCTTAGTATGCATGGCCTAATACAATGAGTACCACACCCTGCTAATATGCCCAAAATTATTTTACAGGCAAGATGCAGCAAAAAATTATTATTAACTTCAAAGCTGGTGGAGCTTAGTATAGATGGCCTAATAGAATGAGTACCACACACTGCTAATATGCCCAAAATTATTTTACAGGCAAGATGCAGCTAAAAATTATTATTAATTTCAAAGCTGGTGGAGCTTGGTATAGATGGCCTAATACAATGAGTACCACACACTACTACCATGCCCAAAATTATTTTCCAAGCAAGATGCAGCTAAAAATTATTATTAATTTCAAAACTAGTGGAGCTTGGTATAGATGGCCTAATACAATGTGTACCACACACTGCTACTATGCCCAAAATTATTTTCCAGGCAAGATGCAGCTAAAAATTATTATTAATTTCAAAACTAGTGGAGCTTGGTATAGATGGCCTAATACAATGTGTACCACACACTGCTACTATGCCCAAAATTATTTTCCAGGCAAGATGCAGCTAAAAATTATTTGTAATTTGAAAGCTGGTGGAGCTTAGTATAGATGGCCTAATACAATGAGTACCACACACTGCTACTATGCCCAAAATTATTTTCCAGGCAAGATGCAGCTAAAAATTATTATTAATTTGAAAGCTGGTGGAGCTTGGTATAGATGGCCTAATACAATGAGTACCACACACTGCTACTATGCCCAAAATTATTTTCCAGGCAAGATGCAGCTAAAAATTATTAGTAATTTGAAAGCTGGTGGAGCTTAGTATAGATGGCCTAATAGAATGAGTACCACACACTGCTAATATGCCCAAAATTATTTTACAGGCAAGATGCAGCTAAAAATTATTATTAATTTTAAAGCTGGTGGAGCTTAGTATACATGGCCTAATACAATGAGTACCACAAACTGCTACTATGCCCAAAATTATTTTCCAGGCAAGATGCAGCTAAAAATTATTAGTAATTTGAAAGCTGGTGGAGCTAAGTATAGATGGCCTAATAGAATGAGTACCACACACTGCTACTATGCCCAAAATTATATTCCAGGCAAGATGCAGCAAAAATTATTAGTAATTTGAAAGCTGGTGGAGCTTGGTATAGATGGCCTAATACAATGAGTACCACACACTGCTTCTACGCCCAAAAATTTTACCAGGCAAGATGCAGCTGAAAATTAGAAGTAATTTGAAAGCTGGTGGAGCTTAGTATAGATGGCCTAATAGAATGAGTACCACACACTGCTAATATGCCCAAAATTATTTTACAAGCAAGATGCAGCTAAAAATTATTATTAATTTCAAAGCTGGTGGAGCTTAGTATGCATGGCCTAATACAATGAGTACCACACCCTGCTAATATGCCCAAAATTATTTTACAGGCAAGATGCAGCAAAAAATTATTATTAACTTCAAAGCTGGTGGAGCTTAGTATAGATGGCCTAATAGAATGAGTACCACACACTGCTAATATGCCCAAAATTATTTTACAGGCAAGATGCAGCTAAAAATTATTATTAATTTAAAAGCTGGTGGAGCTTGGTATAGATGGCCTAATACAATGAGTACCACACACTACTACCATGCCCAAAATTATTTTCCAAGCAAGATGCAGCTAAAAATTATTATTAATTTCAAAACTAGTGGAGCTTGGTATAGATGGCCTAATACAATGTGTACCACACACTGCTACTATGCCCAAAATTATTTTCCAGGCAAGATGCAGCTAAAAATTATTATTAATTTCAAAACTAGTGGAGCTTGGTATAGATGGCCTAATACAATGTGTACCACACACTGCTACTATGCCCAAAATTATTTTCCAGGCAAGATGCAGCTAAAAATTATTTGTAATTTGAAAGCTGGTGGAGCTTAGTATAGATGGCCTAATACAATGAGTACCACACACTGCTACTATGCCCAAAATTATTTTCCAGGCAAGATGCAGCTAAAAATTATTATTAATTTGAAAGCTGGTGGAGCTTGGTATAGATGGCCTAATACAATGAGTACCACACACTGCTACTATGCCCAAAATTATTTTCCAGGCAAGATGCAGCTAAAAATTATTAGTAATTTGAAAGCTGGTGGAGCTTAGTATAGATGGCCTAATAGAATGAGTACCACACACTGCTAATATGCCCAAAATTATTTTACAGGCAAGATGCAGCTAAAAATTACTAGTAATTTCAAAGCTGGTGGAGCTTAGTGTAGATGACCTCATAGAATGAGTACCACACACTGCTAATATGCCCAAAATTATTTTACAGGCAAGATGCAGCTAAAAATTATTATTAATTTAAAAGCTGGTGGAGCTTGGTATAGATGGCCTAATACAATGAGTACCACACACTACTACCATGCCCAAAATTATTTTCCAGGCAAGATGCAGCTAAAAATTATTATTAATTTCAAAAGTAGTGGAGCTTGGTATAGATGGCCTAATATAATGTGTACCACACACTGCTACTATGCCCAAAATTATTTTCCAGGCAAGATGCAGCTAAAAATCATTAGTAATTTGAAAGATGGTGGAGCTTAGTATAGATGGCCTAATAGAATTAGTACCACACACTGCTAATATGCCCAAAATTATTTTACATGCAAGATGCAGCTAAAAATTATTATTAATTTCAAAGCTGGTGGAGCTTGGTATAGATGGCCTAATACAATGGGTACCACACACTGCTTCTATGCCCAAAATTTTTTACAGGGCAAGATGCAGCTAAAAATTATTAGTAATTGGAAAGCTGGTGGAGCTTAGTATAGATTGCCTAATAGAATGAGTACCACACACTGCTACTATGCCCAAAATTATTTTCCAGGCAAGATGCAGCTAAAAATTATTAGTAATTTGAAAGCTGGTGGAGCTAAGTATAGATGGCCTAATAGAATGAGTACCACACACTGCTAATATGCCCAAAATTATTTTACAGGCAAGATGCAGCTAAAAATCATTAGTAATTTGAAAGCTGGTGGAGCTTAGTGTAGTTGATCTAATAGAATGAGTACCACACACTGCTAATATGCCCAAAATTATTTTACAGGCAAGATGCAGCTAAAAATTATTATTAATTTAAAAGCTGGTGGAGCTTGGTATAGATGGCCTAATACATTGAGTACCAAACACTGCTAATATGCCCAAAATTATATTCCAGGCAAGATGCAGCAAAAATTATTAGTAATTTGAAAGCTGGTGGAGCTTAGTATAGATGGCCTAATAGAATGAGTACCACACACTGCTAATATGCCCAAAATTATTTTACAGGCAAGATGCAGCTAAAAATTATTAGTAATTTTAAAGCTGGTGGAGCTTGGTATAGATGGCCTAATACAATGAGTACCACACACTACTACCATGCCAAAAATTATTTTCCATTCAAGATGCAGCTAAAAATTATTATTAATTTCAAAACTAGTGGAGCTTGGTATAGATGGCCTAATACAATGTGTACCACACACTGCTACTGTGCCCAAAATTATTTTCCAGGCAAGATGCAGCTAAAAATTATTTGTAATTTGAAAGCTGGTAGAGCTTAGTATAGATGGCCTAATAGAATGAGTACCAAACACTGCTAATATGCCCAAAATTATTTTACAGGCAAGATGCAGCTAAAAATTATTATTAATTTCAAAGCTGGTGGAGCTTGGTATAGATGGCCTAATACAATGTGTACCACACACTGCTACTATGCCCAAAATTATTTTCCAGGAAAGATGCAGCTAAAAATTATTAGTAATTTGAAAGCTGGTGGAGCTTAGTATAGATGGCCTAATAGAATTTGTACCACACACTGCTTCTATGCCCAAAATTTTTAACAGGGCAAGATGCAGCTAAAAATTATTAGTAATTTGAAAGCTGGTGGAGCTTAGTATAGATTGCCTAATAGAATGAGTACCACATACTGCTAATATGCCCAAAATTATTTTACAGGCAAGATGCAGCTAAAAATTAATATTAATTTCAAAGCTGGTGGAGCTTAGTATTCATGGCCTAATACAATGAGTACCACACACTGCTACTATGCCCAAAATTATTGTACAGGCAAGATGCAGCTGAAAATTACTAGTAATTTGAAAGCTGGTGGAGCTTAGTAAAGATGGCCTAATAGAATGAGTACCACACACTGCTAATATGCCCAAAATTATTTTACAGGCAAGATGCAGCTAAAAATTATTATTAATTTCAAAGCTGGTGGAGCTTAGTATACATGGCCTAATAAAATGAGTACCACACACTGCTACTATGCCCAAAATTATATTCCAGGCAAGATGCAGCAAAAATTATTAGTAATTTGAAAGCTGGTGGAGCTTGGTATAGATGGCCTAATACAATGAGTACCACCCACTGCTTCTACGCCCAAAAATTTTACCAGGCAAGATGCAGCTGAAAATTAGAAGTAATTTGAAAGCTGGTGGAGCTTAGTATAGATGGCCTAATAGAATGAGTACCACACACTGCTAATATGCCCAAAATTATTTTACAAGCAAGATGCAGCTAAAAATTATTATTAATTTCAAAGCTGGTGGAGCTTAGTATGCATGGCCTAATACAATGAGTACCACACCCTGCTAATATGCCCAAAATTATTTTACAGGCAAGATGCAGCAAAAAATTATTATTAACTTCAAAGCTGGTGGAGCTTAGTATAGATGGCCTAATAGAATGAGTACCACACACTGCTAATATGCCCAAAATTATTTTACAGGCAAGATGCAGCTAAAAATTATTATTAATTTCAAAGCTGGTGGAGCTTGGAATAGATGGCCTAATACAATGAGTACCACACACTACTACCATGCCCAAAATTATTTTCCAAGCAAGTTGCAGCTAAAAATTATTATTAATTTCAAAACTAGTGGAGCTTGGTATAGATGGCCTAATACAATGTGTACCACACACTGCTACTATGCCCAAAATTATTTTCCAGGCAAGATGCAGCTAAAAATTATTATTAATTTCAAAACTAGTGGAGCTTGGTATAGATGGCCTAATACAATGTGTACCACACACTGCTACTATGCCCAAAATTATTTTCCAGGCAAGATGCAGCTAAAAATTATTTGTAATTTGAAAGCTGGTGGAGCTTAGTATAGATGGCCTAATAGAATGAGTACCACACACTGCTAATATGCCCAAAATTATTTTACAGGCAAGATGCAGCTAAAAATTATTATTAATTTCAAAGCTGGTGGAGCTTGGTATAGATGGCCTAATACAATGAGTACCGCACATTGCTACTATGCCCAAAATTATTTTCCAGGCAAGATGCAGCTAAAAATTATTAGTAATTTGAAAGCTGGTGGAGTTTAGTATAGATGGCCTAATCGAATGTGTACCACACACTGCTTCTATGCCCAAAATTTTTAACAGGGCAAGATGCAGCTAAAAATTATTAGTAATTTGAAAGCTGGTGGAGCTTAGTATAGATTGCCTAATAGAATGAGTACCACATACTGCTAATATGCCCAAAATTATTTTACAGGCAAGATGCAGCTAAAAAATAATATTAATTTCAAAGCTGGTGGAGCTTAGTATACATGGCCTAATACAATGAGTACCACACCCTGCTACTATGCCCAAAATTATTTTACAGGCAAGATGCAGATAAAAATTACTAGTAATTTGAAAGCTGGTGGAGCTTAGTATAGATGGCCTAATAGAATGAGTACCGCACACTGCTAATATGCCCAAAATTATTTTACAGGCAAGATGCAGCTAAAAATTATTATTCATTTCAAAGCTGGTGGAGCTTAGTATAGATGGCCTAATACAATGAGTACCACACACTGCTCCTATGCCCAAAATTATATTCCAGGCAAGATGGAGCAAAAATTATTAGTAATTTGAAAGCTGGTGGAGCTTAGTATAGATGGCCTGATAGAATGAGTACCACACACTGCTAATATGCCCAAAATTATTTTACAGGCAAGATGCAGCTAAAAATTATTATTAATTTCAAAGCTGGTGGAGCTTGGTATAGATGGCCTAATACAATGAGTACCACACACTGCTACTATGCCCAAAAATTTTTACCAGGCAAGATGCAAATAAAAATTATTATTAATTTCAAAACTAGTGGAGCTTGGTATAGATGGCCTAATACAATGTGTACCACACACTGCTACTATGCCCAAAATTACTTTCCAGGCAAGATGCAGCTAAAAATTATTTGTAATTTGAAAGCTGGTGGAGCTTAGTATAGATGGCCTAATAGAATGAGTACCACACACTGCTAATATGCCCAAAATTATTTTACAGGCAAGATGCAGCTAAAAATTATTATTAATTTCAAAACTAGTGGAGCTTGGAATAGATGGCCTAATACAATGTGTACCACACACTGCTACTATGCCCAAAATTATTTTCCAGGCAAGATGCAGCTAAAAATTATTATTAATTTCAAAACTAGTGGAGCTTGGTATAGATGGCCTAATGCAATGTGTACCACACACTGCTACTATGCCCAAAATTATTTTCCAGGCAAGATGCAGCTAAAAATTATTTGTAATTTGAAAGCTGGTGGAGCTTAGTATAGATGGCCTAATAGAATGAGTACCACACACTGCTAATATGCCCAAAATTATTTTACAGGCAAGATGCAGCTAAAAATTATTATTAATTTCAAAGCTGGTGGAGCTTGGTATAGATGGCCTAATACAATGAGTACCACACATTGCTACTATGCCCAAAATTATTTTCCAGGCAAGATGCAGCTAAAAATTATTAGTAATTTGAAAGCTGGTGGAGCTTAGTATAGATGGCCTAATCGAATGTGTACCACACACTGCTTCTATGCCCAAAATTTTTAACAGGGCAAGATGCAGCTAAAAATTATTAGTAATTTTAAAGCTGGTGGAGCTTAGTATAGATGCCTAATAGAATGAGTACCACATACTGCTAATATGCCCAAAATTATTTTACAGGCAAGATGCAGCTAAAAAATAATATTAATTTCAAAGCTGGTGGAGCCTAGTATACATGGCCTAATACAATGAGTACCACACCCTGCTACTATGCCCAAAATTATTTTACAGGCAAGATGCAGCTAAAAATTACTAGTAATTTGAAAGGTGGTGGAGCTTAGTATAGATGGCCTAATAGAATGAGTACCACACACTGCTAATATGCCCAAAATTATTTTACAGGCAAGATGCAGCTAAAAAATAATATTAATTTCAAAGCTGTTTGAGTTTGGTATGGATGGCCTAATACAATGAGTACCACACACTGCTACTATGCCCAAAAATTTTTACCAGGCAAGATGCAGCTGAAAATTATTAGTAATTTGAAAGCTGGTGGAGCTTAGTATAGATGGCCTAATAGAATGAGTACCACACACTGCTAATATGCCCAAAATTATTTTACAGGCAAGATGCAGCTAAAAATTATTATTAATTTCAAAGCTGGTGGAGCTTAGTATACATGGCCTAATACAATGAGTACCACACACTGCTACTGTGCCCAAAATTATATTCCAGGCAAGATGCAGCTATAAATTATTAGTAATTTGAAAGCTGGTGGAGCATAGTATAGATGGCCTGATAGAATGAGTACCACACACTGCTAATATGCCCAAAATTATTTTACAGGCAAGATGCAGCTAAAAATTATTATTAATTTAAAAGCTGGTGGAGCTTGGTATAGATGGCCTAATACAATGAGTACCACACACTGCTACTATGCCCAAAATTATATTCCAGGCAAGATGCAGCTAAAAATTATTAGTAATTTGAAAGCTGGTGGAGCTTAGTATAGATGGCCTGATAGAATGAGTACCACACACTGCTAATATGCCCAAAATTATTTTACAGGAAGATGCAGCTAAAAATTATTATTAATTTAAAAGCTGGTGGAGCTTGGTATAGATGGCCTAATACAATGAGTACCACACACTGCTACTATGCCCAAAATTATTTTACAGGCAAGATGCAGCTAAAAATTATTAGTAATTTGAAAACGGGTGGAGCTTAGTATAGATGGCCTAATAGAATGAGTACCACACACTGCTAATATGCCCAAAATTATTTTACAGGCAAGATGCAGCTAAAAATTTTTATTCATTTCAAAGCTCGTGGAACTTGTATAGATGGCCTAATACAATGAGTACCACACACTGCTGCTATGCCAAAAATTATTTTCCAGGCAAGATGCAGCCAAAAATTATTAGTAATTTGAAAGCTGGTAGAGCTTAGTATAGATGGCCTAATATAATGAGTACCACACACTGCTAATATGCCCAAAATTATTTTACAGGCAAGATGCAGCTAAAAATTATTATTAATTTCAAAGCTGGTGGAGCCTGGTATAGATGGCCTAATACAATGTGTACAACACACTGCTAATATGCCCAAAATTTTTAACAGGGCAAGATGCAGCTAAAAATTATTAGTAATTTGAAAGCTGGTGGATCTTATTATAGATGACCTAATAGAATGAGTACCACACATTGCTAATAAGCCCAAAATTATTTTACAGGCAAGATGAATCTAAAAATTATTATTAATTTCAAAGCTGGTGGAGCTTACTATACATGGCCTAATACAATGAGTACCACACACTGCTACAATGCAAAAAATTATTTTACAGGCAAGATGCGGCTAAAAATTATTAGTAATTTGAAAGCGGGTGGAGCTTAGTATAGATGGCCTAATAGAATGAGTACCGCACACTGCTAATATGCCCAAAATTATTTTACAGACAAGATGCAGCTAAAAATTATTATTAATTTCAAAGCTGGTAGAGCTTGGTATAGATGGCCTAATACAATGAGTACCACACACTGTTACTATGCCCAAAATTATTTTCCAGGCAAGATGCAGCTAAAAATTATTATTAATTTCAAAGCTGGTGGAGCCTGGTATAGATGGCCTAATACAATGTGTACCACACACTGCTTCTATGCCCAATATTTTTAACAGGGCAAGATGCAGCTAAAAATTATTAGTAATTTGAAAGCTGGTGGAGCTTAGTATAGATTGCCTAATAGAATGAATACCACACACACTGCTAATATGCCCAAAATTATTTTACAGGCAAGATGCAGCTAAAAATTAATATTCATTTCAAAGCTGGTGGAGCTTAGTATACATGGCCCAATACAATGAGTACCACACACTGCTACTATGCCCAAAATTATTTTACAGGCAAGATGCAGCTAAAAATTATTAGTAATTTGAAAGCGGGTGGAGCTTAGTATAGATGGCCTAATAGAATGAGTACCACACACTGCTAATATGCCCAAAATTATTTTACAGGCAAGATGCAGCTAAAAATTATTATTCATTTCAAAGCTGGTGGAGCTTGGTATGGATGGCCTAATACAATGAGTACCACACATTGCTACTATGCCAAAAAAATTTTACCAGGCAAGATGCAGCTGAAAATTATTAGTAATTTGAAAGCTGGTGGAGCTTAGTATAGATGGCCTAATAGAATGAGTACCACACATTGCTAATATGCCCAAAATTATTTTACAAGCAAGATGCAGCTAAAAATTATTATTAATTTCAAAGCTGGTGGAGCTTAGTATACATGGCCTAATACAATGAGTACCACACACTGCTACTGTGCCCAAAATTATTTTACAGGCAAGATGCAGCTAAAAATTATTATTAATTTAAAAGCTGGTGGAGCTTGGTATAGATGGCCTAATACAATGAGTACCACACACTGCTACTATGCCCAAAATTATTTTACAGGCAAGATGCAGCTAAAAATTATTAGTAATTTGAAAACGGGTGGAGCTTAGTATAGATGGCCTAATAGAATGAGTACCACACACTGCTAATATGCCCAAAATTATTTTACAGGCAAGATGCAGCTAAAAATTATTATTCATTTCAAAGCTGGTGGAGCTTGGTATAGATGGCCTAATACAATGAGTACCACACACTGCTGATATGCCAAAAATTATTTTCCAGGCAAGATGCAGCTAAAAATTATTAGTAATTTGAAAGCTGGTAGAGCTTAGTATAGATGGCCTAATAGAATGAGTACCACACACTGCTAATATGCCCAAAATTATTTTACAGGCAAGATGCAGCTAAAAATTATTATTAATTTCAAAGCTGGTGGAGCCTGGTATAGATGGCCTAATACAATGTGTACCACAAACTGCTAATATGCCCAAAATTTTTAACAGGGCAAGATGCAGCTAAAAATTATTAGTAATTTGAAAGCTGGTGGATCTTACTATAGATGACTTAATAGAATGAGTACCACACACTGCTAATAAGCCCAAAATTATTTTACAGGCAAGATGCAGCTAAAAATTATTATTAATTTCAAAGCTGGTGGAGCTTAGTATACATGGCCTAATAAAATGAGTACCACACACTGCTACTATGCCCAAAAATTTTTACCAGGCAAGATGCAGCTGAAAATTATTAGTAATTTGAAATCCGGTGGAGCTTAGTATAGATGGCCTAATAGAATGAGTACCACACACTGCTAATATGCCCAAAATTATTTTACAGGCAAGATGCAGCTAAAAGTTATTATTAATTTAAAAGCTGGTGGAGCTTGGTATAGCTGGCCTAATACAATGAGTACCACACACTACTACCATGCCCAAAATTATTTTCCAGGCAAGATGCAGCTAAAAATTATTATTAATTTCAAAACTAGTGGAGCTTGGTATAGATGGCCTAATATAATGTGTACCACACACTGCTACTATGCCCAAAATTATTTTTTAGGCAAGATGCAGTTAAAAATCATTAGTAATTTGAAAGATGGTGGAGCTTAGTATAGATGGCCTAATAGAATTAGTACCACACACTGCTAATATGCCCAAAATTATTTTACATGCAAGATGCAGCTAAAAATTATTATTAATTTCAAAGCTGTTGGAGCTTGGTATAGATGGCCTAATACAATGAGTACCACACACTGCTTCTATGCCCAAAATTTTTTACAGGGCAAGATGCAGCTAAAAATTATTAGTAATTGGAAAGCTGGTGGAGCTTAGTATAGATTGCCTAATAGAATGAGTACCACACACTGCTACTATGCCCAAAATTATTTTCCAGGCAAGATGCAGCTAAAAATTATTAGTAATTTGAAAGCTGGTGGAGCTAAGTATAGATGGCCTAATAGAATGAGTACCACACACTGCTAATATGCCCAAAATTATTTTACAGGCAAGATGCAGCTAAAAATTATTAGTAATTTCAAAGCTGGTGGAGCTTAGTGTAGGTGCGCTAATAGAATGAGTACCACACACTGCTAATATGCCCAAAATGATTTTACAGGTAAGATGCAGCTAAAAATTATTATTAATTTAAAAGCTGGTGGAGCTTGGAATAGATGGCCTAATACAATGAGTACCACACACTACTACCATTCCCAAAATTATTTTCCAGGCAAGATGCAGCTAAAAATTATTATTAATTTCAAAACTAGTGGAGCTTGGTATAGATGGCCTAATATAATGTGTACCACACACTGCTACTATGCCCAAAATTATTTTCCAGGCAAGATGCAGCTAAAAATCATTAGTAATTTGAAAGATGGTGGAGCTTAGTATAGATGGCCTAATAGAATGAGTACCACACACTGCTAATATGCCCAAAATTATTTTACATGCACGATGCAGCTAAAAATTATTATTAATTTCAAAGCTGGTGGAGCTTGGTATAGATGGCCTAATACAATGAGTACCACACACTGCTTCTATGCCCAAAATTTTTTACAGGGCAAGATGCAGCTAAAAATTATTAGTAATTGGAAAGCTGGTGGAGCTTAGTATAGATTGCCTAATAGAATGAGTACCACACACTGCTAATATGCCCAAAATTATTTTACAGGCAAGATGCAGCTAAAAATTATTATTAATTTCAAAGCTGGTGGAGCTTGGTATAGATGGCCTAATAGAATGAGTACCACACACTGCTAATATGCCCAAAATTATATTCCTGGCAAGATGCAGCAAAAATTATTAGTAATTTGAAAGCTGGTGGAGCTTAGTATAGATGGCCTAATAGAATGAGTACCACACACTGCTAATATGCCCAAAATTATTTTACAGGCAAGATGCAGCTAAAAATTATTAGTAATTTGAAAGCTGGTGTAGCTTGGTATAGATGACCTAATAGAATGAGTACCACACACTGCTAATATGCCCAAAATTATTTTACAGGCAAGATGCAGCTAAAAATTATTATTAATTTAAAAGCTGGTGGAACTTGGTATAGATGGCCTAATACAATGAGTACCACACACTACTACCATGCCCAAAATTATTTTCCAGGCAAGATGCAGCTAAAAATTATTATTAATTTCAAAACTAGTGGAGCTTGGTATAGATGGCCTAATACAATGTGTACCACACACTGCTACTATGCCCAAAATTATTTTCCAGGCAAGATGCAGCTAAAAATTATTTGTAATTTGAAAGCTGGTAGAGCTTAGTATAGATGGCCTAATAGAATGAGTACCAAACACTGCTAATATGCCCAAAATTATTTTACAGGCAAGATGCAGCTAAAAATTATTATTAATTTCAAAGCTGGTGGAGCTTGGTATAGATGGCCTAATACAATGTGTACCACACACTGCTACTATGCCCAAAATTATTTTCCAGGCAAGATGCAGCTAAAATCTATTAGTAATTTGAAAGCTGGTGGAGCATAGTATAGATGGCCTAATAGAATTTGTACCACACACTGCTTCTATGCCCAAAATTTTTAACAGGGCAAGATGCAGCTAAAAATTATTAGTAATTTGAAAGCTGGTGGAGCTTAGTATAGATTGCCTAATAGAATGAGTACCACATACTGCTAATATGCCCAAAATTATTTTACAGGCAGGATGCAGCTAAAAATTAATATTAATTTCAAAGCTGGTGGAGCTTAGTATTCATGGCCTAATACAATGAGTACCACACACTGCTACTATGCCCAAAATTATTGTACAGGCAAGATGCAGCTAAAAATTACTAGTAATTTGAAAGCTGGTGGAGCTTAGTAAAGATGGCCTAATAGAATGAGTACCACACACTGCTAATATGCCCAAAATTATTTTACAGGCAAGATGCAGCTAAAAATTATTATTCATTTCAAAGCTGGTGGAGCTTAGTATACATGGCCTAATACAATGAGTAACACACACTGCTACTATGCCCAAAATTATATTCCAGGCAAGATGCAGCAAAAATTATTAGTAATTTGAAAGCTGGTGGAGCTTAGTATAGATGGCCTGATAGAATGAGTACCACACACTGATAATATGCCCAAAATTATTTTACAGGCAAGATGCAGCTAAAAATTATTATTAATTTCAAAGCTGGTGGAGCTTGGTATAGATGGCCTAATACAATGAGTACCACACACTGCTACTACGCCCAAAAATTTTTATCAGGCAAGATGCAGCTGAAAATTAGAAGTAATTTGAAAGCTGGTGGAGCTTAGTATAGATGGCCTAATAGAATGAGTACCAAACAGTGCTAATATGCCCAAAATTATTTTACAGGCAAGATGCAGCTAAAAATTATTATTAATTTCAAAGATGGTGGAGGTTGGTATAGATGGCCTAATACAATGAGTACCACACACTACTACCATGCCCAAAACTATTTTCCAGGCAAGATGCAGCTAAAAATTATTATTAATTTCAAAACTAGTGGAGCTTGGTATAGATGGCCTAATACAATGTGTACCACACACTGCTACTATGCCCAAAATTATTTTCCAGGCAAGATGCAGCTAAAAATTATTATTAATTTCAAAACTAGTGGAGCTTGGTATAGATGGCCTAATACAATGTGTACCACACACTGCTACTATGCCCAAAATTATTTTCCAGGCAAGATGCAGCTAAAAATTATTTGTAATTTGAAAGCTGGTGGAGCTTAGTATAGATGGCCTAATAGAATGAGTACCACACACTGCTAATATGCCCAAAATTATTTTACAGGCAAGATGCAGCTAAAAATTATTATTAATTTCAAACCTGGTGGAGCTTGGTATAGATGGCCTAATACAATGAGTACCACACATTGCTACTATGCCCAAAATTATTTTCCAGGCAAGATGCAGCTAAAAATTATTAGTAATTTGAAAGCTGGTGGAGCTTAGTATAGATGGCCTAATCGAATGTGTACCACACACTGCTTCTATGCCCAAAATTTTTAACAGGGCAAGATGCAGCTAAAAATTATTAGTAATTTGAAAGCTGGTGGAGCTTAGTATAGATTGCCTAATAGAATGAGTACCACATACTGCTAATATGCCCAAAATTATTTTACAGGCAAGATGCAGCTAAAAAATAATATTAATTTCAAAGCTGGTGGAGCTTAGTATACATGGCCTAATACAATGAGTACCACACCCTGCTACTATGCCCAAAATTATTTTACAGGCAAGATGCAGCTAAAAATTATTATTCATTTCAAAGCTGGTGGAGCTTGGTATAGATGGCCTAATACAATGAGTACCACACACTGCTACTATGCCCAAAATTATTTTCCAGGCAAGATGCAGCTAAAAATTATTAGTAATTTGAAAGCTGGTGGAGCTTAGTATAGATGGCCTAATAGAATGAGTACCACACACTGCTAATATGCCCAAAATTATTTTACAGGCAAGATGCAGCTAAAAATTATTATTAATTTCAAAGCTGGTGGAGCCTGGTATAGATGGCCTAATACAATGTGTACCACACACTGCTTCTATGCCCAATATTTTTAACAGGGCAAGATGCAGCTAAAAATTATTAGTAATTTGAAAGCTGGTGGAGCTTAGTATAGATTGCCTAATAGAATGAGTACCACACACACTGCTAATATGCCCAAAATTATTTTACAGGCACGATGCAGCAAAAAAAATTAATATTAATTTCAAAGCTGGTGGAGCTTAGTATACATGGCCTAATATAATGAGTACCACACACTGCTACTCTGCCCAAAATTATTTTACAGGCAAGATGCAGCTAAAAATTATTAGTAATTTGAAAGCGGGTGGAGCTTAGTATAGATGGCCTAATAGAATGAGTACCACACACTGCTAATATGCCCAAAATTATTTTACAGGCAAGATGCAGCTAAAAATTATTATTCATTTCAAAGCTGGTGGAGCTTGGTATGGATGGCCTAATACAATGAGTACCACACACTGCTACTATGCCCAAAAATTTTTACCAGGCAAGATGCAGCTGAAAATTATTAGTAATTTGAAAGCTGGTGGAGCTTAGTATAGATGGCCTAATAGAATGAGTACCACACACTGCTAATATGCCCAAAATTATTTTACAGGCAAGATGCAGCTAAAAATTATTATTAATTTCAAAGCTGGTGGAGCTTAGTATACATGGCCTAATACAATGAGTACCACACACTGCTACTGTGCCCAAAATTATATTCCAGGCAAGATGCAGCTATAAATTATTAGTAATTTGAAAGCTGGTGGAGCTTAGCATAGATGGCCTGATAGAATGAGTACCACACACTGCTAATATGCCCAAAATTATTTTACAGGCAAGATGCAGCTAAAAATTATTATTAATTTAAAAGCTGGTGGAGCTTGGTATAGATGGCCTAATACAATGAGTACCACACACTGCTACTATGCCCAAAATTATATTCCAGGCAAGATGCAGCTAAAAATTATTAGTAATTTGAAAGCTGGTGGAGGTTAGTATAGATGGTCTGATAGAATGAGTACCACACACTGCTAATATGCCCAAAATTATTTTACAGGCAAGATGCAGCTAAAAATTATTATTAATTTCAAAGCTGGTGGAGCTTGGTATAGATGGCCTAATACAATGAGTACCACACACTGCTACTATGCCCAAAATTATATTCCAGGCAAGATGCAGCTAAAAATTATTAGTAATTTGAAAGCTGGTGGAGCTTAGTATAGATGGCCTAATAGAATGAGTACCACACACTGCTAATATGCCCAAAATTATTTTACAGGCAAGATGCAGCTAAAAATTATTATTAATTTAAAAGCTGGTGGAGCTTGGTATAGATGGCCTAATACAATGAGTACCACACACTGCCACTATGCCCAAAATTATTTTACAGGCAAGATGCAGCTAAAAATTATTAGTAATTTGAAAACGGGTGGAGCTTAGTATAGATGGCATAATAGAATGAGTACCACACACTGCTAATATGCCCAAAATTATTTTACAGGCAAGATGCAGCTAAAAATTATTATTCATTTCAAAGCTGGTGGAGCTTGGTATAGATGGCCTAATACAATGAGTACCACACACTGCTGCTATGCAAAAAATTATTTTCCAGGCAAGATGCAGCTAAAAATTATTAGTAATTTGAAAACTGGTAGAGCTTAGTATAGATGGCCTAATAGAATGAGTACCACACACTGCTAATATGCCCAAAATTATTTTACAGGCAAGATGCAGCTAAAAATTATTCTTAATTTCAAAGCTGGTGGAGCCTGGTATAGATGGCCTAATACAATGTGTACCACAAACTGCTAATATGCCCAAAATTTTTAACAGGGCAAGATGCAGCTAAAAATTATTAGAAATTTGAAAGCTGGTGGATCTTATTATAGATGACTTAATAGAATGAGTACCACACACTGCTAATAAGCCCAAAATTATTTTACAGGCAAGATGCAGCTAAAAATTATTATTAATTTCAAAGCTGGTGGAGCTTAGTATACATGGCCTAATACAATGAGTACCACACACTGCTACTATGCCCAAAATTATTTTACAGGCAAGATGCGGCTAAAAATTATTAGTAATTTGAAAGCGGGTGGAGCTTAGTATAGATGGCCTAATATAATGAGTACCACACACTGCTAATATGCCCAAAATTATTTTACAGACAAGATGCAGCTAAAAATTATTATTGATTTCAAAGCTGGTGGTGCTTGGTATGGATGGCCTAATACAATGTGTACCACACACTGCTACTATGCCCAAAAATTTTTACCAGGCAAGATGCAGCTGAAAATTATTAGTAATTTGAAATCCGGTGGAGCTTAGTATAGATGGCCTAATAGAATGAGTACCACACACTGCTAATATGCCCAAAATTATTTTACAGGCGAGATGCAGCTAAAAATTATTATTAATTTGAAAGCTGGTGGAGCTTGGTATAGCTGGCCTAATACAATGAGTACCACACACTACTACCATGCCCAAAATTATTTTCCAGGCAAGATGCAGCTAAAAATTATTATTAATTTCAAAACTAGTGGAGCTTGGTATAGATGGCCTAATATAATGTGTACCACACACTGCTACTATGCCCAAAATTATTTTTTAGGCAAGATGCAGCTAAAAATCATTAGTAATTTGAAAGATGGTGGAGCTTAGTATAGATGGCCTAATAGAATTAGTACCACACACTGCTAATATGCCCAAAATTATTTTACATGCAGGATGCAGCTAAAAATTATTATTAATTTCAAAGCTGGTGGAGCTTGGTATAGATGGCCTTATACAATGAGTTCCACACACTGCTTCTATGCCCAAAATTTTTTACAGGGCAAGATGCAGCTAAAAATTATTAGTAATTGGAAAGCTGGTGTAGCTTAGTATAGATTGCCTAATAGAATGAGTACCACACACTGCTACTATGCCCAAAATTATTTTCCAGGCAAGATGCAGCTAAAAATTATTAGTAATTTGAAAGCTGGTGGAGCTAAGTATAGATGGCCTAATAGAATGAGTACCACACACTGCTAATATGCCCAAAATTATTTTACAGGCAAGATGCACCTAAAAATTATTAGTAATTTCAAAGCTGGTGGAGCTTAGTGTAGATGAGCTAATAGAATGAGTACCACACACTGCTAATATGCCCAAAATTATTTTACAGGCAAGATGCAGCTAAAAATTATTATTAATTTAAAAGCTGGTGGAGCTTGGAATAGATGGCCTAATACAATGAGTACCACACACTACTACCATTCCCAAAATTATTTTCCAGGCAAGATGCAGCTAAAAATTATTATTAATTTCAAAACTAGTGGAGCTTGGTATAGATGGCCTAATATAATGTGTACCACACACTGCTACTATGCCCAAAATTATTTTCCAGGCAAGATGCAGCTAAAAATCATTAGTAATTTGAAAGATGGTGGAGCTTAGTATAGATGGCCTAATAGAATGAGTACCACACACTGCTAATATGCCCAAAAATATTTTACATGCACGATGCAGCTAAAAATTATTATTAATTTCAAAGCTGGTGGAGCTTGGTATAGATGGCCTAATACAATGAGTACCACACACTGCTTCTATGCCCAAAATTTTTTGCAGGGCAAGATGCAGCTAAAAATTATTAGTAATTGGAAAGCTGGTGGAGCTTAGTATAGATTGTCTAATAGAATGAGTACCACACACTGCTAATATGCCCAAAATTATTTTACAGGCAAGATGCAGCTAAAAATTATTATTAATTTCAAAGCTGGTGGAGCTTGGTATAGATGGCCTAATAGAATGAGTACCACACACTGCTAATATGCCCAAAATTATATTCCTGGCAAGATGCAGCAAAAATTATTAGTAATTTGAAAGCTGGTGGAGCTTAGTATAGATGGCCTAATAGAATGAGTACCACACACTGCTAATATGCCCAAAATTATTTTACAGGCAAGATGCAGCTAAAAATTATTAGTAATTTGAAAGCTGGTGTAGCTTGGTATAGATGACCTAATAGAATGAGTACCACACACTGCTAATATGCCCAAAATTATTTTACAGGCAAGATGCAGCTAAAAATTATTATTAATTTAAAAGCTGGTGGAGCTTGGTATAGATGGCCTAATACAATGAGTACCACACACTAGTACCATGCCCAAAATTATTTTCCAGGCAAGATGCAGCTAAAAATTATTATTAATTTCAAAACTAGTGGAGCTTGGTATAGATGGCCTAATACAATGTGTACCACACACTGCTACTATGCCCAAAATTATTTTCCAGGCAAGATGCAGCTAAAAATTATTTGTAATTTGAAAGCTGGTAGAGCTTAGTATAGATGGCCTAATAGAATGAGTACCAAACACTGCTAATATGCCCAAAATTATTTTACAGGAAAGATGCAGCTAAAAATTATTATTAATTTCAAAGCTGGTGGAGCTTGGTATAGATGGCCTAATACAATGTGTACCACACACTGCTACTATGCCCAAAATTATTTTCCAGGCAAGATGCAGCTAAAAATTATTAGTAATTTGAAAGCTGGTGGAGCATAGTATAGATGGCCTAATAGAATTTGTACCACACACTGCTTCTATGCCCAAAATTTTTAACAGGGCAAGATGCAGCTAAAAATTATTAGTAATTTGAAAGCTGGTGGAGCTTAGTATAGATTGCCTAATAGAATGAGTACCACATACTGCTAATATGCCCAAAATTATTTTACAGGCAAGATGCAGCTAAAAATTAATATTAATTTCAAAGCTGGTGGAGCTTAGTATTCATGGCCTAATACAATGAGTACCACACACTGCTACTATGCCCAAAATTATTGTACAGGCAAGATGCAGCTAAAAATTACTAGTAATTTGAAAGCTGGTGGAGCTTAGTAAAGATGGCCTAATAGAATGAGTACCACACACTGCTAATATGCCCAAAATTATTTTACAGGCAAGATGCAGCTAAAAATTATTATTCATTTCAAAGCTGGTGGAGCTTAGTATACATGGCCTAATACAATGAGAACCACACACTGCTACTATGCCCAAAATTATATTCCAGGCAAGATGCAGCAAAAATTATTAGTAATTTGAAAGCTGGTGGAGCTTAGTATAGATGGCCTGATAGAATGAGTACCACACACTGATAATATGCCCAAAATTATTTTACAGGCAAGATGCAGCTAAAAATTATTATTAATTTCAAAGCTGGTGGAGCTTGGTATAGATGGCCTAATACAATGAGAACCACACACTGCTACTACGCCCAAAATTTTTTACCAGGCAAGATGCAGCTGAAAATTAGAAGTAATTTGAAAGCTGGTGGAGCTTAGTATAGATGGCCTAATAGAATGAGTACCAAACACTGCTAATATGCCCAAAATTATTTTACAGGCAAGATGCAGCTAAAAATTATTATTAATTTCAAAGATGGTGGAGCTTGGTATAGATGGCCTAATACAATGAGTACCACACACTACTACCATGCCCAAAATTATTTTCCAGGCAAGATGCAGCTAAAAATTATTATTAATTTCAAAACTAGTGGAGCTTGGTATAGATGGCCTAATACAATGTGTACCACACACTGCTACTATGCCCAAAATTATTTTCCAGGCAAGATGTAGCTTAAAATTATTTGTAATTTGAAAGATGGTGGAGCTTAGTATAGATGGCCTAATAGAATGAGTACCACACACTGCTAATATGCCCAAAATTATTTTACAGGCAAGATGCAGCTAAAAATTATTATTAATTTCAAACCTGGTGGAGCTTGGTATAGATGGCCTAATACAATGAGTACCACACATTGCTACTATGCCCAAAATTATTTTCCAGGCAAGATGCAGCTAAAAATTATTAGTAATTTGAAAGCTGGTGGAGCTTAGTATAGATGGCCTAATCGAATGTGTACCACACACTGCTTCTATGCCCAAAATTTTTAACAGGGCAAGATGCAGCTAAAAATTATTAGTAATTTGAAAGCTGGCGGAGCTTAGTATAGATTGCCTAATAGAATGAGGACCACATACTGCTAATATGCCCAAAATTATTTTACAGGCAAGATGCAGCTAAAAAATAATATTAATTTCAAAGCTGGTGGAGCTTAGTATACATGGCCTAATACAATGAGTACCACACCCTGCTACTATGCCCAAAATTATTTTACAGGCAAGATGCAGCTAAAAATTATTATTCATTTCAAAGCTGGTGGAGCTTGGTATAGATGGCCTAATACAATGAGTACCACACACTGCTACTATGCCCAAAATTATTTTCCAGGCAAGATGCAGCTAAAAATTATTAGTAATTTGAAAGCTGGTGGAGCTTAGTATAGATGGCCTAATAGAATGAGTACCACACACTGCTAATATGCCCAAAATTCTTTTACAGGCAAGATGCAGCTAAAAATTATTATTAATTTCAAAGCTGGTGGAGCCTGGTATAGATGGCCTAATACAATGTGTACCACACACTGCTTCTATGCCCAATATTTTTAACAGGGCAAGATGCAGCTAAAAATTATTAGTAATTTGAAAGCTGGTGGAGCTTAGTATAGATTGCCTAATAGAATGAGTACCACACACACTGCTAATATGCCCAAAATTATTTTACAGGCAAGATGCAGCAAAAAAAATTAATATTAATTTCAAAGCTGGTGGAGCTTAGTATACATGGCCTAATACAATGAGTACCACACACTGCTACTCTGCCCAAAATTATTTTACAGGCAAGATGCAGCTAAAAATTATTAGTAATTTGAAAGCGGGTGGAGCTTAGTATAGATGGCCTAATAGAATGAGTACCACACACTGCTAATATGCCCAAAATTATTTTACAGGCAAGATGCAGCTAAAAATTATTATTCATTTCAAAGCTGGTGGAGCTTGATATGGATGGCCTAATACAATGAGTACCACACACTGCTACTATGCCCAAAAATTTTTACCAGGCAAGATGCAGCTGAAAATTATTAGTAATTTGAAAGCTGGTGGAGCTTAGTATAGATGGCCTAATAGAATAAGTACCACACACTGCTAATATGCCCAAAATTATTTTACAGGCAAGATGCAGCTAAAAATTATTATTAATTTCAAAGCTGGTGGAGATTAGTATACATGGCCTAATACAATGAGTACCACACACTGCTACTATGCCCAAAATTATATTCCAGGCAAGATGCAGCTAAAAATTATTAGTAATTTGAAAGCTGGTGGAGCTTAGTATAGATGGTCTGATAGAATGAGTACCACACACTGCTAATATGCCCAAAATTATTTTACAGGCAAGATGCAGCTAAAAATTATTATTAATTTCAAAGCTGGTGGAGCTTGGTATAGATGGCCTAATACAATGAGTACCACACACTGCTACTATGCCCAAAATTATATTCCAGGCAAGATGCAGCTAAAAATTATTAGTAATTTGAAAGCCGGTGGAGCTTAGTATAGATGGCCTAATAGAATGAGTACCACACACTGCTAATATGCCCAAAATTATTTTACAGGCAAGATGCAGCTAAAAATTATTATTAATTTAAAAGCTGGTGGAGCTTGGTATAGATGGCCTAATACAATGAGTACCACACACTGCTACTATGCCCAAAATTATTTTACAGGCAAGATGCAGCTAAAAATTATTAGTAATTTGAAAACGGGTGGAGCTTAGTATAGATGGCCTAATAGAATGAGTACCACACACTGCTAATATGCCCAAAATTATTTTACAGGCAAGATGCAGCTAAAAATTATTATTCATTTCAAAGCTGGTGGAGCTTGGTATAGATGGCCTAATACAATGAGTACCACACACTGCTGCTATGCCAAAAATTATTTTCCAGGCAAGATGCAGCTAAAAATTATTAGTAATTTGAAAGCTGGTAGAGCTTAGTATAGGTGGCCTAATATAATGAGTACCACACACAGCTAATATGCCCAAAATTATTTTACAGGCAAGATGCAGCTAAAAATTAATATTAATTTCAAAGCTGGTGGAGCCTGGTATAGATGGCCTAATACAATGTGTACCACACACTGCTAATATGCCCAAAATTTTTAACAGGGCAAGATGCAGCTAAAAAATATTAGTAATTTGAAAGCTGGTGGATCTTATTATAGATGACATAATAGAATGAGTACCACACACTGCTAATAAGCCCAAAATTATTTTACAGGCAAGATGCAGCTAAAAATTATTATTAATTTCAAAGCTGGTGGAGCTTACTATACATGGCCTAATACAATGAGTACCACACACTGCTACAATGCCAAAAATTATTTTACAGGCAAGATGCGGCTAAAAATTATTAGTAATTTGAAAGCGGGTGGAGCTTAGTATAGATGGCCTAATAGAATGAGTACCACACACTGCTAATATGCCCAAAATTATTTTACAGACAAGATGCAGCTAAAAATTATTATTAATTTCAAAGCTGGTGGAGCTTGGTATAGATGGCCTAATACAATGAGTACCACACACTGCTACTATGCCCAAAATTATTTTCCAGGCAAGATGCAGCTAAAAATTATTAGTAATTTGAAAGCTGGTGGAGCTTAGTATAGATGGCCTAATAGAATGAGTACCACACACTGCTAATATGCCCAAAATTATTTTACAGGCAAGATGCAGCTAAAAATTATTATTAATTTCAAAGCTGGTGGAGCATGGTATAGATGGCCTAATACAATGTGTACCACACACTGCTTCTATGCCCAATATTTTTAACAGGGCAAGATGCAGCTAAAAATTATTAGTAATTTGAAAGCTGGTGGAGCTTAGTATAGATTGCCTAATAGAATGAGTACCACACACACTGCTAATATGCCCAAAATTATTTTACAGGCAAGATGCAGCAAAAAATTAATATTAATTTCAAAGCTGGTGGAGCTTAGTATACATGGCCTAATACAATGAGTACCACACACTGCTACTATGCCCAAAATTATTTTACAGGCAAGATGCAGCTAAAAATTATTAGTAATTTGAAAGCGGGTGGAGCTTAGTATAGATGGCCTAATAGAATGAGTACCACACACTGCTAATATGCCCAAAATTATTTTACAGGCAAGATGCAGCTAAAAATTATTATTCATTTCAAAGCTGGTGGAGCTTGGTATGGATGGCCTAATACAATGAGTACCACACACTGCTACTATGCCCAGAAATTTTTACCAGGCAAGATGCAGCTGAAAATTATTAGTAATTTGAAAGCTGGTGGAGCTTAGTATAGATGGCCTAATAGAATGAGTACCACACAATGCTAATATGCCCAAAATTATTTTACAAGCAAGATGCAGCTAAAAATTATTATTAATTTCAAAGCTGGTGGAGCTTAGTATACATGGCCTAATACAATGAGTACCACACACAGCTACTGTGCCCAAAATTATATTCCAGGCAAGATGCAGCTAAAAATTATTATTAATTTAAAAGCTGGTTGAGCTTGGTATAGATGGCCTAATACAATGAGTACCACACACTGCTACTATGCCCAAAATTATTTTACAGGCAAGATGCAGCTAAAAATTATTAGTAATTTGAAAACGGGTGGAGCTTAGTATAGATGGCCTAATAGAATGAGTACCAAACACTGCTAATATGCCCAAAATTATTTTACAGGCAAGATGCAGCTAAAAATTATTATTCATTTCAAACCTGGTGGAGCTTGGTATAGATGGTCTAATACAATGAGTACCACACACTGCTGCTATGCCAAAAATTATTTTACAGGCAAGATGTAGCTAAAAATTATTAGTAATTTGTAAGCTGGTAGGGCTTAGTATAGATGGCCTAATAGAATGAGTACCACACACTGCTAATATGCCCAAAATTATTTTACAGGCAAGATGCAGCTAAAAATTATTATTAATTTCAAAGCTGGTGGAGCCTGGTATAGATGGCCTAATACAATGTGTACCACACACTGCTAATATGCCCAAAATTTTTAAAAGGGCAAGATGCAGCTAAAAATTATTAGTTATTTGAAAGCTGGTGGATCTTATTATAGATGACCTAATAGAATGAGTACCACACACTGCTAATAAGCCCAAAATTATTTTACAGGCAAGATGCAGCTAAAAATTATTATTAATTTCAAAGCTGGTGGAGCTTACTATACATGGCCTAATACAATGAGTACCACACACTGCTACTATGCCCAAAATTATTTTCCAGGCAAGATGCAGCTAAAAATTATTAGTAATTTGAAAGCTGGTGGAGTTTAGTATAGATAGCCTAATAGAATGAGAACTACACACTGCTAATATGCCCAAAATTATTTTCCAGGCAAGATGCAGCTAAAAATTATTATTAATTTCAAAGCTGGTGGAGCTTGGTATAGATGGCCTAATAGAATGAGTACCACACACTGCTACTATGCCCAAAATTATTTTCCAGGCAAGATGCAGCTAAAAATTATTAGTAATTTGAAAGCTGGTGGAGCTTAGTATAGATGGCCTAATAGAATGAGTACCACACACTGCTAATATGCCCAAAATTATTTTACAGGCAAGATGCAGCTAAAAATTATTATTAATTTCAAAGCTGGTGGAGCATGGCATAGATGGCCTAATACAATGTGTACCACACACTGCTTCTATGCCCAATATTTTTAACAGGGCAAGATGCAGCTAAAAATTATTAGTAATTTGAAAGCTGGTGGAGCTTAGTATAGATTGCCTAATAGAATGAGTACCACACACACTGCTTATATGCCCAAAATTATTTTACAGGCAAGATGCAGCTAAAAATTAATATTAATTTCAAAGCTGGTGGAGCTTAGTATACATGGCCTAATACAATGAGTACCACACACTGCTACTATGCCCAAAATTATTTTACAGGCAAGATGCAGCTAAAAATTATTAGTAATTTGAAAGCGGGTGGAGCTTAGTATAGGTGGCCTAATAGAATGAGTACCACACACTGCTAATATGCCCAAAATTATTTTACAGGCAAGATGCAGCTAAAAATTATTATTCATTTCAAAGCTGGTGGAGCTTGGTATGGATGGCCTAATACAATGAGTACCACACACTGCTACTATGCCCAGAAATTTTTACCAGGCAAGATGCAGCTGAAAATTATTAGTAATTTGAAAGCTGGTGGAGCTTAGTATAGATGGCCTAATAGAATGAGTACCACACAATGCTAATATGCCCAAAATTATTTTACAAGCAAGATGCAGCTAAAAATTATTATTAATTTCAAAGCTGGTGGAGCTTAGTATACATGGCCTAATACAATGAGTACCACACACAGCTACTGTGCCCAAAATTATATTCCAGGCAAGATGCAGCTAAAAATTATTATTAATTTAAAAGCTGGTTGAGCTTGGTATAGATGGCCTAATACAATGAGTAACACACACTGCTACTATGCCCAAAATTATTTTACAGGCAAGATGCAGCTAAAAATTATTAGTAATTTGAAAACGGGTGGAGCTTAGTATAGATGGCCTAATAGAATGAGTACCAAACACTGCTAATATGCCCAAAATTATTTTACAGGCAAGATGCAGCTAAAAATTATTATTCATTTCAAACCTGGTGGAGCTTGGTATAGATGGTCTAATACAATGAGTACCACACACTGCTGCTATGCCAAAAATTATTTTCCAGGCAAGATGCAGCTAAAAATTATTCGTAATTTGTAAGCTGGTAGAGCTTAGTATAGATGGCCTAATAGAATGAGTACCACACACTGCTAATATGCCCAAAATTATTTTACAGGCAAGATGCAGCTAAAAATTATTATTAATTTCAAAGCTGGTGGAGCCTGGTATAGATGGCCTAATACAATGTGTACCACACACTGCTAATATGCCCAAAATTTTTAAAAGGGCAAGATGCAGCTAAAAATTATTAGTTATTTGAAAGCTGGTGGATCTTATTATAGATGACCTAATAGAATGAGTACCACACACTGCTAATAAGCCCAAAATTATTTTACAGGCAAGATGCAGCTAAAAATTATTATTAATTTCAAAGCTGGTGGAGCTTACTATACATGGCCTAATACAATGAGTACCACACACTGCTACTATGCCCAAAATTATTTTCCAGGCAAGATGCAGCTAAAAATTATTAGTAATTTGAAAGCTGGTGGAGTTTAGTATAGATAGCCTAATAGAATGAGAACTACACACTGCTAATATGCCCAAAATTATTTTCCAGGCAAGATGCAGCTAAAAATTATTATTAATTTCAAAGCTGGTGGAGCTTGGTATAGATGGCCTAATAGAATGAGTACCACACACTGCTACTATGCCCAAAATTATTTTCCAGGCAAGATGCAGCTAAAAATTATTAGTAATTTGAAAGCTGGTGGAGCTTAGTATAGATGGCCTAATAGAATGAGTACCACACACTGCTAATATGCCCAAAATTATTTTACAGGCAAGATGCAGCTAAAAATTATTATTAATTTCAAAGCTGGTGGAGCATGGTGTAGATGGCCTAATACAATGTGTACCACACACTGCTTCTATGCCCAATATTTTTAACAGGGCAAGATGCAGCTAAAAATTATTAGTAATTTGAAAGCTGGTGGAGCTTAGTATAGATTGCCTAATAGAATGAGTACCACACACACTGCTAATATGCCCAAAATTATTTTACAGGCAAGATGCAGCTAAAAATTAATATTAATTTCAAAGCTGGTGGAGCTTAGTATACATGGCCTAATACAATGAGTACCACACACTGCTACTATGCCCAAAATTATTTTACAGGCAAGATGCGGCTAAAAATTATTAGTAATTTGAAAGCGGGTGGAGCTTAGTATAGATGGCCTAATAGAATGAGTACCACACAC
Organism: Phyllobates terribilis; assembly: GCF_046119375.1. Taxonomy (NCBI): domain Eukaryota; kingdom Metazoa; phylum Chordata; class Amphibia; order Anura; family Dendrobatidae; genus Phyllobates; species Phyllobates terribilis. Next base: position 451,951,484 of record NW_027362763.1, on the reverse strand, counting down.
TGCTAATATGCCCAAAATTATTTTACAGACAAGATGCAGCTAAAAATTATTATTCATTTCAAAGCTGGTGGAGCTTGGTATGGATGGCCTAATACAATGAGTACCACACACTGCTACTATGCCCAAAAATTTTTACCAGGCAAGATGCAGCTGAAAATTATTAGTAATTTCAAATCCGGTGGAGCTTAGTATAGATGGCCTAATAGAATGAGTACCACACACTGCTAATATGCCCAAAATTATTTTACAGGCAAGATGCAGCTAAAAATTATTATTAATTTCAAAGCTGGTGGAGCTTACTATACATGGCCTAATACAATGAGTACCACACACTGCTACAATGCCAAAAATTATTTTACAGGCAAGATGCGGCTAAAAATTATTAGTAATTTGAAAGCGGGTGGAGCTTAGTATAGATGGCCTAATAGAATGAGTACCACACACTGCTAATATGCCCAAAATTATTTTACAGACAAGATGCAGCTAAAAATTATTATTAATTTCAAAGCTGGTGGAGCTTGGTATAGATGGCCTAATACAATGAGTACCACACACTGCTACTATGCCCAAAATTATTTTCCAGGCAAGATGCAGCTAAAAATTATTAGTAATTTGAAAGCTGGTGGAGCTTAGTATAGATGGCCTAATAGAATGAGTACCACACACTGCTAATATGCCCAAAATTATTTTACAGGCAAGATGCAGCTAAAAATTATTATTAATTTCAAAGCTGGTGGAGCATGGTATAGATGGCCTAATAAAATGTGTACCACACACTGCTTCTATGCCCAATATTTTTAACAGGGCAAGATGCAGCTAAAAATTATTAGTAATTTGAAAGCTGGTGGAGCTTAGTATAGATTGCCTAATAGAATGAGTACCACACACACTGCTAATATGCCCAAAATAATTTTACAGGCAAGATGCAGCTAAAAATTAATATTAATTTCAAAGCTGGTGGAGCTTAGTATACATGGCCTAATACAATGAGTACCACACACTGCTACTATGCCCAAAATTATTTTCCAGGCAAGATGCAGCTAAAAATTATTAGTAATTTGAAAGCGGGTGGAGCTTAGTATAGATGGCCTAATAGAATGAGTACCACACACTGCTAATATGCCCAAAATTATTTTACAGGCAAGATGCAGCTAAAAATTATTATTCATTTCAAAGCTGGTGGAGCTTGGTATGGATGGCCTAATACAATGAGTACCACACACTGCTACTATGCCCAGAAATTTTTACAAGGCAAGATGCAGCTGAAAATTATTAGTAATTTGAAAGCTGGTGGAGCTTAGTATAGATGGCCTAATAGAATGAGTACCACACAATGCTAATATGCCCAAAATTATTTTACAAGCAAGATGCAGCTAAAAATTATTATTCATTTCAAACCTGGTGGAGCTTGGTATAGATGGTCTAATACAATGAGTACCACACACTGCTGCTATGCCAAAAATTATTTTCCAGGCAAGATGCAGCTAAAAATTATTAGTAATTTGTAAGCTGGTAGAGCTTAGTATAGATGGCCTAATAGAATGAGTACCACACACTGCGAATATGCCCAAAATTATTTTACAGGCAAGATGCAGCTAAAAATTATTATTAATTTCAAAGCTGGTGGAGCCTGGTATAGATGGCCTAATACAATGTGTACCACACACTGCTAATATGCCCAAAATTTTTAAAAGGGCAAGATGCAGCTAAAAATTATTAGTTATTTGAAAGCTGGTGGATCTTATTATAGATGACCTAATAGAATGAGTACCACACACTGCTAATAAGCCCAAAATTATTTTACAGGCAAGATGCAGCTAAAAATTATTATTAATTTCAAAGCTGGTGGAGCTTACTATACATGGCCTAATACAATGAGTACCACACACTGCTACTATGCCCAAAATTATTTTCCAGGCAAGATGCAGCTAAAAATTATTAGTAATTTGAAAGCTGGTGGAGTTTAGTATAGATAGCCTAATAGAATGAGAACTACACACTGCTAATATGCCCAAAATTATTTTCCAGGCAAGATGCAGCTAAAAATTATTATTAATTTCAAAGCTGGTGGAGCTTGGTATAGATGGCCTAATAGAATGAGTACCACACACTGCTACTATGCCCAAAATTATTTTCCAGGCAAGATGCAGCTAAAAATTATTAGTAATTTGAAAGCTGGTGGAGCTTAGTATAGATGGCCTAATAGAATGAGTACCACACACTGCTAATATGCCCAAAATTATTTTACAGGCAAGATGCAGCTAAAAATTATTATTAATTTCAAAGCTGGTGGAGCATGGTATAGATGGCCTAATACAATGTGTACCACACACTGCTTCTATGCCCAATATTTTTAACAGGGCAAGATGCAGCTAAAAATTATTAGTAATTTGAAAGCTGGTGGAGCTTAGTATAGATTGCCTAATAGAATGAGTACCACACACACTGCTAATATGCCCAAAATTATTTTACAGGCAAGATGCAGCTAAAAATTATTATTAATTTCAAAGCTGGTGGAGCTTAGTCTACATGGCCTAATACAATGAGTACCACACACTGCTACTATGCCCAAAATTATTTTACAGGCAAGATGCGGCTAAAAATTATTAGTAATTTGAAAGCGGGTGGAGCTTAGTATAGATGGCCTAATAGAATGAGTACCACACACTGCTAATATGCCCAAAATTATTTAACAGACAAGATGCAGCTAAAAATTATTATTCATTTCAAAGCTGGTGGAGCTTGGTATGGATGGCCTAATACAATGAGTACCACACACTGCTACTATGCCCAAAAATTTTTACCAGGCAAGATGCAGCTGAAAATTATTAGTAATTTCAAATCCGGTGGAGCTTAGTATAGATGGCCTAATAGAATGAGTACCACACACTGCTAATATGCACAAAATTATTTTACAGGCAAGATGCAGCTAAAAATTATTATTAATTTCAAAGCTGGTGGAGCTTAGTATACATGGCCTAATACAATGAGTACCACACACTGCTACTGTGCCCAAAATTATATTCCAGGCAAGATGCAGCTATAAATTATTAGTAATTTGAAAGCTGGTGGAGCTTAGTATAGATGGCCTGATAGAATGAGTACCACACACTGCTAATATGCCCAAAATTATTTTATAGGCAAGATGCAGCTAAAAATTATTATTAATTTAAAAGCTGGTGGAGCTTGGTATAGATGGCCTAATACAATGAGTACCACACACTGCTACTATGCCCAAAATTATTTTCCAGGCAAGATGCAGCTAAAAATTATTGGTAATTTGAAAGCTGGTAGAGCTTAGTATAGATGGCCTAATAGAATGAGTACCACACACTGCTAATATGCCCAAAATTATTTTACAGGCAAGATGCAGCTAAAAATTATTATTAATTTCAAAGCTGGTGGAGATTGGTATAGATGGCCTAATACAATGAGTACCACACACTGCTACTATGCCCAAAATTTTTTACCAGGCAAGATGCAGCTGAAAATTATTAGTAATTTGAAAGCTGGTGGAGCTTAGTATAGATGGCCTAATAGAATGAGTACCACACACTGCTACTATGCCCAAAATTATTTTACAGGCAAGATGCAGCTAAAAATTATTATTAATTTCAAACCTGGTGGAGCTTAGTATACATGGCCTAATACAATGAGTACCACACACTGCTACTACACCCAAAATTTTTTTACAGGCAAGATGCACCTAAAAATTATTAGTAATTTGAAAGCTGGTGGAGATTAGTTTAGATGGCCTAATAGAATGAGTACCACACACTGCTAATATGCCCAAAATTATTTTCCAGGCAAGATGCAGCTAAAAATTATTATTAATTTCAAAGCTGGTGGAGCTTGGTATAGATGGCCTAATACAATGAGTACCACACACTGCTACTATGCCCAAAATTTTTTACCAGGCAAGATGCAGCTGAAAATTATTAGTAATTTGAAAGCTGGTGGAGCTTAGTATAGATGGCCTAATAGAATGAGTACCACACACTGCTAATATGCCCAAAATTATTTTCCAGGCAAGATGCAGCTAAAAATTATTAGTAATTTGAAAGCTGGTGGAGCTTAGTATAGATGGCCTAATAGAATGAGTACCACACACTGTTAATATGCCCAAAATTATTTTACAGGCAAGATGCAGCTAAATATTATTATTAATTTAAAAGCTGGTGGAGCTTGGTATAGATGGCCTAATACAATGAGTACCACACACTACTACCATGCCCAAAATTATTTTCCAGTCAAGATGCAGCTAAAAATTATTATTAATTTCAAAACTAGTGGAGCTTGGTATAGATGGCCTAATACAATGTGTACCACACACTGCTACTATGCCCAAAATTATTTTCCAGGCAAGATGCAGCTAAAAATTATTAGTAATTTGAAAGCTGGTGGAGCTTAGTATAGATGGCCTAATAGAATGAGTACCACACACTGCTAATATGCCCAAAATTATTTTCCAGGTAAGATGCAGCTAAAAATTATTATCAATTTGAAAGTTTGTGGAGCTTGGTGCAGATGGCCTAATACAATGAGTACCACACACTGCTACTATACCCAAAATTATTTTCCATGCAAGATGCAGCTAAATATTATTAGTAATTTGAAAGCTGGTGGAGCTTAGTATAGATGGCCTAATAGAATGAGTACCACACACTGCTAATATGCCCAAAATTATTTTACAGGCAAGATGCAGCTAAAAATTATTATTAATTTCAAAGCTGGTGGAGCTTAGTTTACATGGCCTAATACAATGAGTACCACACACTGCTACTACACCCAAAATTATTTTCCAGGCAAGATGCAGCTAAAAATTATTAGTAATTTGAAAGCTGGTGGAGCTTAGTTTAGATGGCCTAATAGAATGAGTACCACACACTGCTAATATGCCCAACATTATTTTCCAGGCAAGATGCAGCTAAAAATTATTATTAATTTTGAAACTAGTGGAGCTTGGTATAGGTGGCCTAATACAATGAGTACCACAAACTGCTACTGTGCCCAAAATTATTTTTCAGGCAAGATGCAGCTAAAAATTATTATTAATTTTGAAACTAGTGGAGCTCAGCATAGATGGCCTAATAGAATGAGTACCACACACTGGTAATATGCCTAAAATTATTTTACAGGCAAGATGCAGCTAAAAATTATTATTAATTTCAAAGCTGGTGGAGCTTGGTATAGATGGCCTAATACAATGAGTACCAAACACTGCTACTATGTCCAAAAATTTTTACCAGGCAAGATGCAGCTGAAATTTATTAGTAATTTGAAAGCTGGTGTAGCTTAGTATACATGGCCTAATACAATGAATACCACACACTGCTACTATGCCCAAAATTATTTTCCAGGCAAGATGCAGCTAAAAATTATTAGTAATTTGAAAGCTGGTGGAGCTTAGTATAGATGGCCTAATAGAATGAGTACCACACACTGCTAATATGCCCAAAATTATTTTACAGGCAAGATGCAGCTAAAAATTATTAGTAATTTGAAAGCTGGTGGAGCTTAGTATAGATGGCCTAATAGAATGAGTACCACACACTTTTAATATACCCAAAATTATTTTACAGGCAAGATGCAGCTAAAAATTATTATTAATTTAAAAGCTGGAGGAGCTTGGTATAGATGGCCTAATACAATGATTACCACACACTACTACCATGCCCAAAATTATTTTCCAGTCAAGATGCAGCTAAAAAATATTATTAATTTAAAAACTAGTGGAGCTTGGTATAGATGGCCTAATACAATGTGTACCACACACTGCTACTATGCCCAAAATTATTTTCCAGGCAAGATGCAGCTAAAAATTATTTGTAATTTGAAAGCTGGTGGAGCTTAGTATAGATGGCCTAATAGAATGAGTACCACACACTGCTAATATGCAAAATATTATTTTACAGGCAAGATGAAGCTAAAAATTATTATTAATTTCAAAGCTGGTGGAGCTTGGTACAGATGGCCTAATACAATGAGTACCACACACTGCTACTATGCCCAAAATTATTTTCCAGGCAAGATGCACCTAAAAATTATTAGTAATTTGAAAGCTGGTGGAGCTTAGTATAGATGGCTTAATAGAATGAGTACCACACACTGCTAATATGCCCAAATTATTTTACAGGCAAGATGCAGCTAAAAATTAATATTAATTTCAAAGCTGGTGGAGCTTAGTATACATGGCCTAATACAATGAGTACCACACCCTGCTAATATGCCCAAAATTATTTTCCAAGCAAGATGCAGCTAAAAATTATTAGTAATTTGAAAGCTGGTGGAGCTTAGTATAGATGGCCTAATAGAATGAGTACCACACACTGCTAATATGCCCAAAATTATTTTCCAGGCAATATGCAGCTAAAAATTATTATTAATTTCAAAGCTGGTGGAGCTTGGTATAGATGGCCTAATACAATGAGTACCACACACTTCTACTATGCCCAAAATTATTTTCCAGGCAAGATGCAGCTAACAATTATTAGTAATTTGAAAGCTGGTGGAGCTTAGTATAGATGGCCTAATAGAATGAGTACCACACACTGCTAATATGCCCAAAATTATTTTACAGGCAAGATGCAGCTAAAAATTATTATTAATTTCAAAGCTGGTGGAGCCTGGTATAGATGGCCTAATACAATGTGTACCACACACTGCTTCTATGCCCAATATTTTTAACAGGGCAAGATGCAGCTAAAAATTATTAGTAATTTGAAAGCTGGTGGAGCTTAGTATAGATTGCCTAATAGAATGAGTACCACACACACTGCTAATATGCCCAAAATTATTTTACAGGCAAGATGCAGCTAAAAATTAATATTAATTTCAAAGCTGGTGGAGCTTAGTATACATGGCCTAATACAATGAGTACCACACACTGCTACTATGCCCAAAATTATTTTACAGGCAAGATGCAGCAAAAATTATTAGTAATTTGAAAGCTGGTGGAGCTTAGTTTAGATGGCCTAATAGAATGAGTACAACACACTGCTAATATGCCCAAAATTATTTTCCAGGCAAGATGCAGCTAAAAATTATTATTAATTTTGAAACTAGTGGAGCTTGGTATAGGTGGCCTAATACAATGAGTACCACACACTGCTACTGTGCCCAAAATTATTTTTCAGGCAAGATGCAGCTAAAAATTATTATTAATTTTGAAACTAGTGGAGCTTAGCATAGATGGCCTAATAGAATGAGTACCACACACTGGTAATATGCCTAAAATTATTTTACAGGCAAGATGCAGCTAAAAATTATTATTAATTTCAAAGCTGGTGGAGCTTGGTATAGATGGCCTAATACAATGAGTACCAAACACTGCTACTATGTCCAAAAATTTTTACCAGGCAAGATGCAGCTGAAATTTATTAGTAATTTGAAAGCTGGTGTAGCTTAGTATACATGGCCTAATACAATGAATACCACACACTGCTACTATGCCCAAAATTATTTTCCAGGCAAGATGCAGCTAAAAATTATTAGTAATTTGAAAGCTGGTGGAGCTTAGTATAGATGGCCTAATAGAATGAGTACCACACACTGCTAATATGCCCAAAATTATTTTACAGGCAAGATGCAGCTAAAAATTATTAGTAATTTGAAAGCTGGTGGAGCTTAGTATAGATGGCCTAATAGAATGAGTACCACACACTTTTAATATACCCAAAATTATTTTACAGGCAAGATGCAGCTAAAAATTATTATTAATTTAAAAGCTGGAGGAGCTTGGTATTGATGGCCTAATACAATGAGTACCACACACTACTACCATGCCCAAAATTATTTTCCAGTCAAGATGCAGCTAAAAAATATTATTAATTTAAAAACTAGTGGAGCTTGGTATAGATGGCCTAATACAATGTGTACTACACACTGCTACTATGCCCAAAATTATTTTCCAGGCAAGATGCAGCTAAAAATTATTTGTAATTTGAAAGCTGGTGGAGCTTAGTATAGATGGCCTAATAGAATGAGTACCACACACTGCTAATATGCAAAATATTATTTTACAGGCAAGATGAAGCTAAAAATTATTATTAATTTCAAAGCTGGTGGAGCTTGGTACAGATGGCCTAATACAATGAGTACCACACACTGCTACTATGCCCAAAATATTTTCCAGGCAAGATGCACCTAAAAATTATTAGTAATTTGAAAGCTGGTGGAGCTTAGTATAGATGGCTTAATAGAATGAGTACCACACACTGCTAATATGCCCAAATTATTTTACAGGCAAGATGCAGCTAAAAATTATTATTAATTTCAAAGCTGGTGGAGCTTAGTATAGATGGCCTAATAGAATGAGTACCACACACTGCTAATATGCCCAAAATTGTTTTCCAGGCAATATGCAGCTAAAAATTATTATTAATTTCAAAGCTGGTGGAGCTTGGTATAGATGGCCTAATACAATGAGTACCACACACTTCTACTATGCCCAAAATTATTTTCCAGGCAAGATGCAGCTAACAATTATTAGTAATTTGAAAGCTGGTGGAGCTTAGTATAGATGGCCTAATAGAATGAGTACCACACACTGCTAATATGCCCAAAATTATTTTACAGGCAAGATGCAGCTAAAAATTATTATTAATTTCAAAGCTGGTGGAGCCTGGTATAGATGGCCTAATACAATGTGTACCACACACTGCTTCTATGCCCAATATTTTTAACAGGGCAAGATGCAGCTAAAAATTATTAGTAATTTGAAAGCTGGTGGAGCTTAGTATAGATTGCCTAATAGAATGAGTACCACACACACTGCTAATATGCCCAAAATTATTTTACAGGCAAGATGCAGCTAAAAATTAATATTAATTTCAAAGCTGGTGGAGCTTAGTATACATGGCCTAATACAATGAGTACCACACACTGCTACTATGCCCAAAATTATTTTACAGGCAAGATGCAGCAAAAATTATTAGTAATTTGAAAGCGGGTGGAGCTTAGTATAGATGGCCTAATAGAATGAGTACCACACACTGCTAATATGCCCAAAATTATTTTACAGGCAAGATGCAGCTAAAAATTATTATTCATTTCAAAGCTGGTGGAGCTTGGTATGGATGGCCGAATACAATGAGTACCACACACTGCTACTATGCCCAAAAATTTTTACCAGGCAAGATGCAGCTGAAAATTATTAGTAATTTGAAAGCTGGTGGAGCTTAGTATAGATGGCCTAATAGAATGAGTACCACACACTGTTAATATGCCCAAAATCATTTTACAGGCAAGATGCAGCTAAAAATTATTATTAATTTCAAAGCTGGTGGAGCTTAGTATACATGGCCTAATACAATGAGTACCACACACTGCTACTGTGCCCAAAATTATATTCCAGGCAAGATGCAGCTATAAACTATTAGTAATTTGAAAGCTGGTGGAGCTTAGTATAGATGGCCTGATAGAATGAGTACCACACACTGCTAATATGCCCAAAATTATTTTACAGGCAAGATGCAGCTAAAAATTATTATTAATTTCAAAGCTGGTGGAGCTTGGTATAGATGGCCTAATACAATGAGTACCACACACTGCTACTATGCCCAAAATTATTTTCCAGGCAAGATGCAGCTAAAAATTATTAGTAATTTGAAAGCTGGTAGAGCTTAGTATAGATGGCCTAATAGAATGAGTACCACACACTGCTAATATGCCCAAAATTATTTTACAGGCAAGATGCAGCTAAAAATTATTATTAATTTCAAAGCTGGTGGAGCCTGGTATAGATGGCCTAATACAATGTGTACCACACACTGCTAATATGCCCAAAATTTTTAACAGGGCAAGATGCAGCTAAAAATTATTAGTAATTTGAAAGCTGGTGGAGCTTATTATAGATGACCTAATAGAATGAGTACCACACACTGCTAATAAGCCCAAAATTATTTTACATGCAAGATGCAGCTAAAAATTATTATTAATTTCAAAGCTGGTGGAGCTTACTATACATGGCCTAATACAATGAGTACCACACACTGCTACTATGCCCAAAATTATTTTCCAGGCAAGATGCAGCTAAAAATTATTATTAATTTGAAAGCTGGTGGAGCTTGGTATAGATGGCCTAATACAATGAGTACCACACACTGCTACTATGCCCAAAATTTTTTTCCAGGCAAGATGCTGCTAAAAATTATTAGTAATTTGAAAGCTGGTAGAGCTTAGTATAGATGGCCTAATAGAATGAGTACCACACACTGCTAATATGCCCAAAATTATTTTCCAGGCAAGATGCAGCTAAAAATTATTATTAATTTCAAAGCTGGTTGAGCTTTGTATAGATGGCCTAATGCAATGAGTACCACACACTGCTACTATGCCCAAATTTTTTTACCAGGCAAGATGCAGCTGAAAATTATTAGTAATTTGAAAGCTGGTGGAGCTTAGTATAGATGGCCTAATAGAATGAGTACCACACACTGCTACTATGCCCAAAATTATTTTACAGGCAAGATGCAGCTAAAAATTATTATTAAATTCAAACCTGGTGGAGCTTAGTATACATGGCCTAATACAATGAGTACCACACACTGCTACTACACCCAAAATTATTTTCCAGGCAAGATGCAGCTAAAAATTATTAGTAATTTGAAAGCTGGTGGAGATTAGTTTAGATGGCCTAATAGAATGAGTACCACACACTGCTAATATGCCCAAAATTATTTTTCAGGCAAGATGCAGCTAAAAATTATTATTAATTTTGAAACTAGTGGAGCTTGGTAAAGGTGGCCTAATACAATGAGTACCACACACTGCTACTGTGCCCAAAATTATTTTCCAGGCAAGATGCAAATAAAAATTATTATTAATTTTGAAACTAGTGGAGCTTAGTATAGATGGCCTAATAGAATGAGTACCACACACTGGTAATATGCCCAAAATTATTTTACAGGCAAGATGCAGCTAAAAATTATTATTAATTTCAAAGCTGGTGGAGCTTGGTATAGATGGCCTAATACAATGAGTACCAAACACTGCTAATATGTCCAAAAATTTTTACCAGGCAAGATGCAGCTGAAATTTATTAGTAATTTGAAAGCTGGTGGAGCTTAGTATACATGGCCTAATACAATGAATACCACACACTGCTACTATGCCCAAAATTATTTTCCACGCAAGATGCAGCTAAAAATTATTACTAATTTGAAAGCTGGTGGAGCTTAGTATAGATGGCCTAATAGAATGAGTACCACACACTGCTAATATGCCCAAAATTATTTTACAGGCAAGATGCAGCTAAAAATTATTAGTAATTTGAAAGCTGGTGGAGCTTAGTATAGATGGCCTAATAGAATGAGTACCACACACTGTTAATATGCCCAAATTATTTTACAGGCAAGATGCAGCTAAAAATTATTATTAATTTAAAAGCTGGTGGAGCTTGGTATAGATGGCCTAATACAATGAGTACCACACACTACTACCATGCCCAAAATTATTTTCCAGTCAAAATGCAGCTAAAAATTATTATTAATTTCAAAACTAGTGGAGCTTGGTATAGATGGACTAATACAATGTGTACCACACACTGCTACTATGCCCAAATTTATTTTCCAGGCAAGATGCAGCTAAAAATTATTAGTAATTTGAAAGCTGGTGGAGCTTAGTATAGATGGCTTAATAGAATGAGTACCACACACTGCTAATATGCCCAAATTATTTTACAGGCAAGATGCAGCTAAAAATTATTATTAATTTCAAAGCTGGTGGAGCTTAGTATACATGGCCTAATACAATGAGTACCACACCCTGCTAATATGCCCAAAATTATTTTCCAAGCAAGATGCAGCTAAAAATTATTAGTAATTTGAAAGCTGGTGGAGCTTAGTATAGATGGACTAATAGAATGAGTACCACACACTGCTAATATGCCCAAAATTATTTTCCAGGTAAGATACAGCTAAAAATTATTATTAATTTGAAAGCTTCTGGAGCTTGGTGCAGATGGCTTAATACAATGAGTACCACACAATGCTACTATACCCAAAATTATTTTCCATGCAAGATGCAGCTAAAAATTATTAGTAATTTGAAAGCTGGTGGAGCTTAGTATAGATGGCCTAATAGAATGAGTACCGCACACTGCTAATATGCCCAAAATTATTTTACAGGCAAGATGCAGCTAAAAATTATTAGTAATTTGAAAGCTGGTGGAGCTTAGTATAGATGGCCTAATAGAATGCGTACCACACACTGTAAATATACCCAAAATTATTTTACAGGCAAGATGCAGCTAAAAATTATTATTAATTTAAAAGTTGGAGGAGCTTGGTATAGATGGTCTAATACAATGAGTACCACACACTACTACCATGCCCAAAATTATTTTCCAGTCAAGATGCAGCTAAAAATTATAATTAATTTCAAAACTAGTGGAGCTTGGTATAGATGGCCTAATACAATGTGTACCACACACTGCTACTATGCCCAAATTTATTTTCCAGGCAAGATGCAGCTAAAAATTATTAGTAATTTGAAAGCTGGTAGAGCTTAGTATAGATGGCCTAATAGAATGAGTACCACACACTGCTAATATGCCCAAAATTATTTTACAGGCAAGATGCAGCTAAAAATTATTATTAATTTCAAAGCTGGTGGAGCCTGGTATAGATGGCCTAATACAATGTGTACCACACACTGCTAATATGCCCAAAATTTTTAACAGGGCAAGATGCAGCTAAAAATTATTAGTAATTTGAAAGCTGGTGGAGCTTATTATAGATGACCTAATAGAATGAGTACCACACACTGCTAATAATCCCAAAATTATTTTACATGCAAGATGCAGCTAAAAATTATTATTAATTTCAAAGCTGGTGGAGCTTACTATACATGGCCTAATACAATGAGTACCACACACTGCTACTATGCCCAAAATTATTTTCCAGGCAAGATGCAGCTAAAAATTATTATTAATTTGAAAGCTGGTGGAGCTTGGTATAGATGGCCTAATACAATGAGTACCACACACTGCTACTATGCCCAAAATTTTTTTCCAGGCAAGATGCTGCTAAAAATTATTAGTAATTTGAAAGCTGGTAGAGCTTAGTATAGATGGCCTAATAGAATGAGTACCACACACTGCTAATATGCCCAAAATTATTTTCCAGGCAAGATGCAGCTAAAAATTATTATTAATTTCAAAGCTGGTTGAGCTTTGTATAGATGGCCTAATGCAATGAGTACCACACACTGCTAGTATGCCCAAAATTTTTTACCAGGCAAGATGCAGCTGAAAATTATTAGTAATTTGAAAGCTGGTGGAGCTTAGTATAGATGGCCTAATAGAATGAGTACCACACACTGCTACTATGCCCAAAATTATTTTACAGGCAAGATGCAGCTAAAAATTATTATTAAATTCAAACCTGGTGGAGCTTAGTATACATGGCCTAATACAATGAGTACCACACACTGCTACTACACCCAAAATTATTTTCCAGGCAAGATGCAGCTAAAAATTATTAGTAATTTGAAAGCTGGTGGCGATTAGTTTAGATGGCCTAATAGAATGAGTACCACACACTGCTAATATGCCCAAAATTATTTTTCAGGCAAGATGCAGCTAAAAATTATTATTAATTTTGAAACTAGTGGAGCTTGGTAAAGGTGGCCTAATACAATGAGTACCACACACTGCTACTGTGCCCAAAATTATTTTCCAGGCAAGATGCAAATAAAAATTATTATTAATTTTGAAACTAGTGGAGCTTAGTATAGATGGCCTAATAGAATGAGTACCACACACTGGTAATATGCCCAAAATTATTTTACAGGCAAGATGCAGCTAAAAATTATTATTAATTTCAAAGCTGGTGGAGCTTGGTATAGATGGCCTAATACAATGAGTACCAAACACTGCTAATATGTCCAAAAATTTTTACCAGGCAAGATGCAGCTGAAATTTATTAGTAATTTGAAAGCTGGTGGAGCTTAGTATACATGGCCTAATACAATGAATACCACACACTGCTACTATGCCCAAAATTATTTTCCACGCAAGATGCAGCTAAAAATTATTAGTAATTTGAAAGCTGGTGGAGCTTAGTATAGATGGCCTAATAGAATGAGTACCACACACTGCTAATATGCCCAAAATTATTTTACAGGCAAGATGCAGCTAAAAATTATTAGTAATTTGAAAGCTGGTGGAGCTTAGTATAGATGGCCTAATAGAATGAGTACCACACACTGTTAATATGCCCAAATTATTTTACAGGCAAGATGCAGCTAAAAATTATTATTAATTTAAAAGCTGGTGGAGCTTGGTATAGATGGCCTAATACAATGAGTACCACACACTACTACCATGCCCAAAATTATTTTCCAGTCAAAATGGAGCTAAAAATTATTATTAATTTCAAAACTAGTGGAGCTTGGTATAGATGGCCTAATACAATGTGTACCACACACTGCTACTATGCCCAAATTTATTTTCCAGGCAAGATGCAGCTAAAAATTATTAGTAATTTGAAAGCTGGTGGAGCTTAGTATAGATGGCTTAATAGAATGAGTACCACACACTGCTAATATGCCCAAATTATTTTACAGGCAAGATGCAGCTAAAAATTATTATTAATTTCAAAGCTGGTGGAGCTTAGTATACATGGCCTAATACAATGAGTACCACACCCTGCTAATATGCCCAAAATTATTTTCCAAGCAAGATGCAGCTAAAAATTATTAGTAATTTGAAAGCTGGTGGAGCTTAGTATAGATGGCCTAATAGAATGAGTACCACACACTGCTAATATGCCCAAAATTATTTTCCAGGTAAGATACAGCTAAAAATTATTATTAATTTGAAAGCTTCTGGAGCTTGGTGCAGATGGCCTAATACAATGAGTACCACACAATGCTACTATACCCAAAATTATTTTCCATGCAAGATGCAGCTAAAAATTATTAGTAATTTGAAAGCTGGTGGAGCTTAGTATAGATGGCCTAATAGAATGAGTACCACACACTGCTAATATGCCCAAAATTATTTTACAGGCAAGATGCAGCTAAAAATTATTAGTAATTTGAAAGCTGGTGGAGCTTAGTATAGATGGCCTAATAGAATGCGTACCACACACTGTAAATATACCCAAAATTATTTTACAGGCAAGATGCAGCTAAAAATTATTATTAATTTAAAAGCTGGAGGAGCTTGGTATAGATGGTCTAATACAATGAGTACCACACACTACTACCATGCCCAAAATTATTTTCCAGTCAAGATGCAGCTAAAAATTATAATTAATTTCAAAACTAGTGGAGCTTGGTATAGATGGCCTAATACAATGTGTACCACACACTGCTACTATGCCCAAATTTATTTTCCAGGCAAGATGCAGCTAAAAATTATTAGTAATTTGAAAGCTGGTGGAGCTTAGTATAGATGGCTTAATAGAATGAGTACCACACACTGCTAATATGCCCAAATTATTTTACAGGCAAGATGCAGCTAAAAATTATTATTAATTTCAAAGCATGTGGAGCTTAGTATACATGGCCTAATACAATGAGTACCACACCCTGCTAATATGCCCAAAATTATTTTCCAAGCAAGATGCAGCTAAAAATTATTAGTAATTTGAAACCTGGTGGAGCTTAGTATAGATGGCCTAATAGAATGAGTACCACACACTGCTAATATGCCCAAAATTATTTTCCAGGTAAGATGCAGCTAAAAATTATTATCAATTTGAAAGCTTGTGGAGCTTGGTGCAGATGGCCTAATACAATGAGTACCACACACTGCTAATATACCCAAAATTATTTTACAGGCAAGATGCAGCTAAAAATTATTATTAATTTAAAAGCTGGAGGAGCTTGGTTTAGATGGTCTAATACAATGAGTACCACACACTACTACCATGCCCAAAATTATTTTCCAGTCAAGATGCAGCTAAAAATTATTATTAATTTCAAAGCTAGTGTAGCTTGGTATAGATGGCCTAATACAATGTGTACCACACACTGCTACTATGCCCAAAATTATTTTCCAGGCAAGATGCAGCTAAAAATTATTTGTAATTTGAAAGCTGGTGGAGCTTAGTATAGATGGCCTAATAGAATGAGTACCACACACTGCTAATATGCCCAATATTATTTTACAGGCAAGATGAAGCTAAAAATTATTATTAATTTCAAAGCTGGTGGAGCTTAGTATAGATGGCCTAATACAATGAGTACCACACCCTGCTAATATGCCCAAAATTATTTTCCAAGCAAGATGCAGCTAAAAATTATTAGCAATTTGAAAGCTGGTGGAGCTTAGTATAGATGGCCTAATAGAATGAGTACCACACACTGCTACTATACCCAAAATTATTTTCCATGCAAGATGCAGCTAAAAATTATTAGTAATTTGAAAGCTGGTGGAGCTTAGTATAGATGGCCTAATAGAATGAGTACCACACACTGCTAATATGCCCAAAATAATTTTACAGGCAAGATGCAGCTAAAAATTATTATTAATTTCAAAGCTGGTGGAGCTTGGTATAGATGGCCTAATACAATAAGTACCACACACTGCTACTATGCCCAAAAATTTTTACCAGGCAAGATGCAGCTGAAAATTATTAGTAATTTGAAAGCTGGTGGAGCTTAGTATAGATGGCCTAATAGAATGAGTACCACACACTGCTAATATGCCAAAAATTATTTTACAGGCAAGATGCAGCTAAAAATTATTATTAATTTCAAAGCTGGTGGAGCTTAGTATACATGGCCTAATACAATGAGTACCACACACTGCTACTATGCCCAAAATTATTTTCCAGGCAAGATGCAGCTAAAAATTATTAGCAATTTGAAAGCTGGTGGACCTTAGTATAGATGGCCTAATAGAATGAGTACCACACACTGCTACTATGCTCAAAATTATTTTCCAGGCAAGATGCAGCTAAAAATTATTTGTAATTTGAAAGCTGGTGGAGCTTAGTATAGATGGCCTAATAGAATGAGTACCACACACTGCTAATATGCCTACAATTATTTTACAGGCAAGATGCAGCTAAAAATTATTATTCATTTCAAAGCTGGTGGAGCTTGGTATAGATGGCCTTATACAATGAGTACCACACACTGCTACTATGCCAAAAATTATTTTACAGGCAAGATGCAGCTAAAAATTATTAGTAATTTGAAAGCTGGAGGAGCTTAGTATAGATGGCTTAATAGAATGAGTACCACACACTGCTAATGTGCCCAAAATTATTTTACAGGCAAGATGCAGCTAAAAATTATTATTAATTTCAAAGCTGGTGGAACTTGGTATAGATGGCCTAATACAATGAGTACCACACACTGCTATTATGCCAAAAATTATTTTACAGGCAAGATGCAGCTAAAAATTATTAGTAATTTGAAAGCTGGTGGAGGTTAGTATAGATGGCCTAATAGAATGAGTACCACACACTGCTAATATGCCCAAAATTATTTTACAGGCAAGATGAAGCTAAAAATTATTACTAATTTCAAAGCTGGTGGAGCTTGGTATAGATGGCCTAATACAAGTAGTACCACACACTGCTACTATGCCCAAAATTATTTTCCAGGCAAGATGCAGCTAAAAATTATTAGTAATTTGAAAGCTGGTGGAGCTTAGTATAGATGGCCTAATAGAATGAGTACCACACACTGCTAATATGCCAAAAATTATTTTACAGGCAAGATGCAGCTAAAAATTATTATTACCTTCAAAGCTGGTGGAGCTTAGTATACATGGCCTAATACAATGAGTACCACACACTGCTACTATGCCCAAAATTATTTTCCAGGCAAGATGCAGCTTAAAATTATTAGTAATTTTAAAGCTGGTGGAGCTTAGTATAGATGGCCTAAGAGAATGAGTACCACACACTGCTACTATGCCCAAAATTATTTTACAGGAAAGATGCAGCTAAAAATTATTATTAATTTCAAAGCTGGTGGAGCTTGGTATAGATGGCTTAATACAATGAGTACCACACCCTACTACTAAGCCCAAAATTATTTTCCAGGCAAGATGCAGCTAAAAATTATTATTCATTTTGAAACTAGTGGATCTTGGTATAGGTGGCCTAATACAATGAGTACCACACACTGCTACCATGCCCAAAATTATTTTCCAGGCAAGATGCAGCTAAAATTATTTGTAATTTGAAAGCTGGTGGAGCTTAGTATAGATGGCCTAATAGAATGAGTACCACACACTGCTAATATGCCCAAAATTATTTAACAGGCAAGATGCAGCTAAAATTTATTAATAATTTCATTGCTGGTGGAGCTTGGTATAGATGGCCTAATTCAGTGAGTACCACACACTGCTACTATGCCAAAAAATATTTTCCAGGCAAGATGCAGCTAAAAATTATTATTAACTTCAAAACTAGTGGAGCTTGGTATAGATGGCCTAATATAATGAGTACCACACACTGCTACTATGCCCAAAATTATCTTTCAGGCAAGATGCAACAAAAAATTATTAGTAATTTGAAAGCTGGTGGAGCTTAGTATAGATGGCCTAATAGAATGAGTACCAGACACTGCTAATATGCCCAAAATTATTTTACAGGCAAGATGCAGCTAAACATTATTATTAATTTGAAAGCTGGTGGAGCTTGGTATAGATGGCCTAATACAATGAGTAACACACACTGCTACTATGCCCAAAAATTTTTACCAGGCAAGATGCAGCTGAAAATTATTAGTAATTTGAAAGCTGGTGGAGCTTAGTATAGATGGCCTAATAGAATGAGTACAACACACTGCTAATATGCCCAAAATTATTTTACAGGCAAGATGCAGCTAAAAATTATTATTAATTTCAAAGCTGGTGGAGCTTAGTATACATGGCCTAATACAATGAGTACCAGACACTGCTACTATGCCCAAAATTATTTTCCATGCAAGATGCAGCTAAAAATTATTAGTAATTTAAAAGCTGGTGGAGCTTAGTATAGATGGCATAATAGAATGAGTACCACACACTGCTAATATACCCAAAATTATTTTACAGGCAAGATGCAGCTAAAAATTATTAGTAATTTGAAAGCTGGTGGAGCTTAGTATAGATGGCCTAATAGAATGAGTACCACACACTGCTAATATGCCCAAAATTATTTTACAGGCAAGATGTAGCTAAAAATTATTATTAATTTAAAAGCTGGTGGAGCTTGGTATAGATGGTCTAATACAATGAGTACCACACACTACTACCATGCCCAAAATTATTTTCCAGGCAAGATGCAGCTAAAAATTATTATTAACTTCAAAGCTGGTGGAGCTTGGTATAGATGGCCTAATTCAATGAGTACCACACACTGCTACTATGCCCAAAATTATTTTCCAGGCAAGATGCAGCTTAAAATTATTAGTAATTTGAAAGCTGGTGGAGCTTAGTTTAGGTGGCCTAATAGAATGAGCACCACACACTGCTAATATGCCCAAAATGATTTTACAGGCAAGATGTAGCTAAAAATTATTATGAATTTCAAAAGCTGGTGGAGCTTGGTATAGATGGCTTAATACAATGAGTAACACACCCTACTACTCAGCCCAAAATTATTTTCCAGGCAAGATGCAGCTAAAAATTATTATTAATTTTGAAACTAGTGGAGCTTGGTATAGGTGGCCTAATACAATGAGTACCACACACTGCTACTATGCCCAAAATTATTTTCCAGGCAAGATGCAGCTAAAAATTATTTGTAATTTGAAAGCTGGTGGAGCTTAGTGTAGATGGCCTAATAGAATGAGTACCACACACTGCTAATATGCCCAAAATTATTTTACAGGCAAGATGCAGCTAAAAATTATTATTAACTTCAAAACTGGTGGAGCTTGGTATAGATGGCCTAATACAATGAGTACCACACACTGCTACTATGCTCAAAATATTTTCCAGGCATGCTGCAGCTAAAAATTATTAGTAATTTCAAAGTTGGTGGAGCTTAGTATAGATGGCCTTATAGAATGAGCACCACACACTGCTAATATGCCCAAAATTATTTAACAGACAAGATGCAGCTAAGAATTATTATTAATTTCATTGCTGATGGAGCTTGGTATAGATGGCCTAATTCAATGAGTACCACACACTGCTACTATGCCAAAAATTATTTTCCAGGCAAGATGCAGCTAAAAATTATTAATAATTTCAAAACTAGTGTAGATTGGTATAGATGGCCTAATACAATGAGTACCACACACTGCTACTATGCCCAAAATTATCTTCCAGGCAAGATGCTACTAAAAATTATTAGTAATTTGAAAGCTGGTGGAGCTTAGTATAGATGGCCTAATAGAATGAGTACCACACACTGCTAATATGCCCAAAATTATTTTACAGGCAAGATGCAGCTAAACATTATTATTAATTTCAAAGCTGGTGGAGCTTGGTATAGATGGCCTAATACAATGAGTACCACACACTGCTACTATGCCCAAAATTATTTTCCAGGCAAGACGCAGCCAAAAATTATTAGTAATTTGAAAGCTGGTGGAGCTTAGTATAGATGGCCTATTACAATGAGTACCACACACTGTTAATATGCCCAAAATTATTTTACAGGCAAGATGAAGCTAAAAATTATTACTAATTTCAAAGCTGGTGGAGCTTGGTATAGATGGCCTAATACAAGCAGTACCACACACTGCTACTATGCCCAAAATTATTTTCCAGGCAAGATGCAGCTAAAAATTATTAGTAATTTGAAAGCTGGTGGAGCTTAGTATAGATGGCCTAATAGAATGAGTACCACACACTGCTAATATGCCACAAATTATTTTACAGGCAAGATGCAGCTAAAAATTATTATTACCTTCAAAGCTGGTGGAGCTTAGTATACATGGCCTAATACAATGAGTACCACACACTGCTACTATGCCCAAAATTATTTTCCAGGCAAGATGCAGCTTAAAATTATTAGTAATTTTAAAGCTGGTGGAGCTTAGTATAGATGGCCTAAGAGAATGAGTACCACACACTGCTACTATGCCCAAAATTATTTTACAGGAAAGATGCAGCTAAAAATTATTATTAATTTCAAAGCTGGTGGAGCTTGGTATAGATGGCTTAATACAATGAGTACCACACCCTACTACTAAGCCCAAAATTATTTTCCAGGCAAGATGCAGCTAAAAATTATTATTCATTTTGAAACTAGTGGATCTTGGTATAGGTGGCCTAATACATTGAGTACCACACACTGCTACCATGCCCAAAATTATTTTCCAGGCAAGATGCAGCTAAAATTATTTGTAATTTGAAAGCTGGTGGAGCTTAGTATAGATGGCCTAATAGAATGAGTACCACACACTGCTAATATGCCCAAAATTATTTAACAGGCAAGATGCAGCTAAAATTTATTAATTATTTCATTGCTGGTGGAGCTTGGTATAGATGGCCTAATTCAATGAGTACCACACACTGCTACTATGCCAAAAATTATTTTCCAGGCAAGATGCAGCTAAAAATTATTATTAACTTCAAAACTAGTGGAGCTTGGTATAGATGGCCTAATATAATGAGTACCACACACTGCTACTATGCCCAAAATTATCTTTCAGGCAAGATGCAACAAAAAATTATTAGTAATTTGAAAGCTGGTGGAGCTTAGTATAGATGGCCTAATAGAATGAGTACCAGACACTGCTAATATGCCCAAAATTATTTTACAGGCAAGATGCAGCTAAAAATTATTAGTAATTTGAAAGCTGGTGGAGCTTAGTATAGATGGCCTAATAGAATGAGTACCACACACTGCTAATATGCCCAAAATTATTTTACAGGCAAGATGTAGCTAAAAATTATTATTAATTTAAAAGCTGGTGGAGCTTGGTATAGATGGCCTAATACAATGAGTACCACACACTACTACCATGCCCAAAATTATTTTCCAGGCAAGATGCAGCTAAAAATTATTATTAACTTCAAAGCTGGTGGAGCTTGGTATAGATGGCCTAATTCAATGAGTACCACACACTGCTACTATGCCCAAAATTATTTTCCAGGCAAGATGCAGCTAAAAATTATTAGTAACTTGAAAGCTGGTGGAGCTTAGTATAGATGGCCTAATAGAATGAGTACCACACACTGCTAATATGACCAAAATTATTTTACAGGCAAGATGCAGCTAAAAATTATTATTAATTTCAAAGCTGGTGGAGCTTAGTATACATGGCCTAATACAATGAGTACCACACACTGCTACTATGCCCAAAATTATTTTCCAAGCAAGATGCAGCTAAAAATTATTAGTAATTTGAAAGCTGGTGGAGCTTAGTATAGATGGCCTAATAGAATGAGTAACACACACTGCTAATATGCCCAAAATTATTTTCCAGGCAAGATGCAGCTAAAAATTATTATTAATTTGAAAGCTGGTGGAGCTTGGTATAGATGGCCTAATACAATGAGTACCACTCACTGCTACTATGCCCAAAATTATTTTACAAGCAAGATGCAGCTTAAAATTATTAGTAATTTGAAAGCTGGTGGAACTTAGTATAGATGGCCTAATAGAATGAGTACCACACACTGCTAATATGCCCAAGATTATTTTACAGGCAAGATGCAGCTAAACATTATTATTAATTTCAAGCTGGTGGAGCTTGGTATAGATGGCCTAATACAATGAGTACCACACACTGCTACTATACCCAAAAAATTTTACCAGGCAAGATGCAGCTGAAAATTATTAGTAAATTGAAAGCTGGTGGAGCTTAGTATAGATGGCATAATAGAATGAGTACCACACATTGCTAATATGCCCAAAATTATTATACAGGCAAGATGTAGCTAAAAATTATTATTAATTTCAAAGCTGGTGGAGCTTAGTATACATGGCCTAATACAATGAGTACCACACACTGCTGCTATGCCCAAAATTATTTTCCATGCAAGATGCAGCTAAAAATTATTAGTAATTTAAAAGCTGGTGGAGCTTAGTATAGATGGCATAATAGAATGAGTACCACACACTGCTAATATACCCAAAATTATTTTGCAGGCAAGATGCAGCTAAAAATTATTAGTAATTTGAAAGCTGGTGGAGCTTAGTATAGATGGCCTAATAGAATGAGTACCACACACTGCTAATATGCCCAAAATTATTTTACAGGCAAGATGTAGCTAAAAATTATTATTAATTTAAAAGCTGATGGAGCTTGGTATAGATGGCCTAATACAATGAGTACCACACACTACTACCATGCCCAAAATTATTTTCCAGGCAAGATGCAGCTAAAAATTATTATTAACTTCAAAGCTGGTGGAGCTTGGTATAGATGGCCTAATTCAATGAGTACCACACACTGCTACTATGCCCAAAATTATTTTCCAGGCAAGATGCAGCTAAAAATTATTAGTAACTTGAAAGCTGGTGGAGCTTAGTATAGATGCCCTAATAGAATGAGTACCACACACTGCTAATATGCCCAAAATTATTTTACAGGCAAGATGCAGCTAAAAATTATTATTAATTTCAAAGCTGGTGGAGCTTAGTATACATGGCCTAATACAATGAGTACCACACACTGCTACTATGCCCAAAATTATTTTCCAAGCAAGATGCAGCTAAAAATTATTAGTAATTTGAAAGCTGGTGGAGCTTAGTATAGATGGCCTAATAGAATGAGTAACACACACTGCTAATATGCCCAAAATTATTTTCCAGGCAAGATGCAGCTAAAAATTATTATTAATTTGAAAGCTGGTGGAGCTTGGTATAGATGGCCTAATACAATGAGTACCACTCACTGCTACTATTCCCAAAATTATTTTCCAGGCAAGATGCAGCTAAAAATTATTATTAATTTCAAAGCTGGTGGAGCTTGGTATAGATGGCCTAATACAATGAGTACCACACACTGCTACTATGCCCAAAAATTTTTCCAGGCAAGATGCAGCTGAAAATTATTAGTAATTTGAAAGCTGGTGGAGCTTAGTATAGATGGCCTAATAGAATGAGTACCACACACAGCTAATATGCCCAAAATTATTTTACAGGCAAGATGCAGCTAAAAATTATTATTAATTTCAAAGCTGGTGGAGCTTAGTATACATGGCCTAATACAATGAGTACTCCACACTGCTACTACGCCCAAAATTATTTTCCAGGCAAGATGCAGCTAAAAATTATTAGTAATTTGAAAGCTGGTGGAGCTTAGTATAAATGGCCTAATAGAATGAGTATCACACACTGCTAATATGCCCAAAATTATTTTACAAGCAAGATGCAGCTAAAAATTATTTGTAATTTGAAAGCTGGTGAAACTTAGTATAGATGGCCTAATATAATGAGTACCACACAGTGCTAATATGCCCAAAATTATTTTACAGGCAAGATGCAGCTAAAAATTATTATTAATTTCAAAGCTGGTGGAGCTTAGTATACATGGCCTAATACAATGAGTACTCCACACTGCTACTACGCCCAAAATTATTTTCCAGGCAAGATGCAGCTAAAAATTATTAGTAATTTGAAAGCTGATGGAGCTTAGTATAGATGGCCTAATAGAATGAGTACCATACACTGCTACTATGCCCAAAATTATTTTACAGGCAAGATGCAGCTAAAAATTATTATTAATTTCAAAGCTGGTGGAGCTTAGTGTACATTGCCTAATACAATGAGTACCACACACTGCTACTATGCCCAAAATTATTTTCCAGGCAAGATGCAGCTAAAAATTATTAGTAATTTGAAAGCTGGTGGAGCTTAGTATAGATGGCCTAATATAATGAGTACCACACACTCCTAATATGCATAAAATTATTTTACAGGCAAGATGCAGCTAAAAATTATTATTAATTTCAAAGCTAGTGGAGCTTGGTATAGATGGCCTAATGCAATGAGTACCACACACTGCTACTATGCTCAAAATTTTTGCAGGGCAAGATGCAGCTAAAAATTATTAGTAATTTGAAAGCTGGTGGAGCTTAGTATAGATGGCCTAATAGAATGAGTACCACATACTGCTAATATGCCCAAAAATATTTTACAGGCAAGATGCAGCTAAAGATTATTATTAATTTCAAAGATGGTGGAGCTTAGTATACATGGCCTAATACAGTGAGTACGACACACTGCTACTATGCCCAAAATTATTTTCCAGGCAAGATGCAGCTAAAAATTATTAGTAATTTGAAAGCTGGTGGAGCTTTGTATAGATGGCCTAATAGAATGAGTACGAAACAGGGCTAATATGCCCAAAATTATTTTCCAGGCAAGATGCAGCTAAAAATTATTATTAATTTGAAAGCTGGTGGAGCTTGGTATAGATGACCTAATACAATGAGTACCACACACTGCTACTATGCCCCAAATTAATTTCCAGGCAAGATGAAGCTAAAAATTATTAGTAATTTGAAAGCTGGTGGTGCTTAGTATAGATGGCCTAATAGAATGAGTACCACACACTGCTAATATGCCCAAAATTATTTTACAGGCAAGATGCAGCTAAAAATTATTATTAATTTCAAAGCTAGTGGAGCTTGGTATAGGTGGCCTAATACAATGAGTACCACACACTGCTACTATGCCCAAAATTTTTACAGGGCAAGATGCAGCTAAAAATTATTAGTAATTTGAAAGCTGGTGGAGCTTACTATAGATGGCCTAATAGAATGAGTACGACACACTGCTAATATGCCCAAAATTATTTTCCAGGCAAGATGCAGCTAAAAATTATTATTAATTTGAAAGCTGGTGGAGCTTGGTATAGATGGCCTAATAGAATGAGTACCACACACTGCTAATATGCCCAAAATTATTTTACAGGCAAGATGCAGCTAAAAATTATTATTAATTTCAAAGCTGGTGGAGCTAAGTATACATGGCCTAATACAATGAGTACCACACACTGCTACTATGCCCAAAATTATTTTCCAGGCAAGATGCAGCGAAAAATTATTAGTAATTTGAAAGCTGGTGGAGCTTAGTATAGATGGCCTAATAGAATGAGTACCACACACTGCTAATATGCCCAAAATTATTTTACAGGCAAGATGCAGCTAAAAATTATTATTAATTTCAAAGCTGGTGGAGCTAAGTATACATGGCCTAATACAATGAGTACCACACACTGCTACTATGCCCAAAATTATTTTCCAGGCAAGATACAGCTAAAAATTATTAGTAATTTGAAAGCTGGTGGAACTTAGTATAGATGGCCTAATAGAATGAGTACCACACACTGCTAATATGCTCAAAATTATTTTACAAGTAAGATGCAGCTAAAAATTATTATTAATTTCAAAAGCTGGTGGAGCTTGGTATAGATGGATAAATACAATGAGTACCACACACTACTAATATGCCCAAAATTATTTTCCAGGCAAGATTCAGCTAAAAATTATTATTAATTTCGAAACTAGTGGAGCTTGGTATAGGTGGCCTAATACAATGAGTACCATACACTGCTACTATGCCCAAAATTATTTTCCAGGCAAGATGCAGCTAAAAATTATTTGTAATTTGAAAGCTGGTGGAGCTTAGTATAGATGGCCTAATAGAATGAGTACCACACACTGCTAATATACCCAAAATTATTTTCCAGGCAAGAGGCAGCTAAAAATTATTATTAACTTCAAATCTGGTGGAGCTTGGTATAGATGGCCTAATACAATGAGTACCACACACTACTACTATGCCCAAAATTATTTTCCAGGCAAGATGCAGCAAAAAATTATTAATAATTTGAAATCTGGTGGAGCTTACTATAGATGGCCTAATAGAATGAGTACGACACACTGCTAATATGCCCAAAATTATTTTCCAGGCAAGATGCAGCTAAAAATTATTATTAATTTGAAAGCTGGTGGAGCTTGGTATAGATGGCCTAATAGAATGAGTACCACACACTGCTAATATGCCCAAAATTATTTTACAGGCAAGATGCAGCTAAAAATCATTATTAATTTCAAAGCTGGTGGAGCTAAGTATACATGGCCTAATACAATGAGTACCACACACTGCTACTATGCCCAAAATTATTTTCCAGGCAAGATGCAGCTAAAAATTATTAGTAATTTGAAAGCTGGTGGAGCTTAGTATAGATGGCCTAATAGAATGAGTACCACACACTGCTAATATGCCCAAAATTATTTTACAGGCAAGATGCAGCTAAAAATTATTATTAATTTCAAAGCTGGTGGAGCTAAGTATTAAAGATGAGCGTTGTTCTACTCGAACTGTTCGCCAATCTCAAATTCGAGCTGTTTTGGGCAGTGTTCGAGCCGTTCGGCGAACACGAACAATTTGAGAAAAATTCGGCTGTTCGAGGTTATGTTCGATAACTGTTCGTGCACCAAAATCATAACTGGATTTTTTCTCAGTAATGATGAAAATTAATGTTAATATGCAGTTTGAGTGTACAGTGGGGTGGGGGGAGGGGCAGGGGATGGATCTCTGCAGGAACAATGAAGATCTCCATTTTTTTTTCTCTTTCCCGCATTTACAGTGGGGAGGTGCAATCTGTCAGCCTATCAGCAGCGCACACACGGAGCGAAGTGCTTTTTTTCACACAAGCAAGGGCATGTGTCATTGGCAGTGTATGTCACATGTCCTTGCCCTATAAGACCAAGCCATTTTCCCCGTCGCCACCATTTTCTCACTGCTGCAGCTGCGTGTTAGACGGCACCGCTGTTGCTGTGTGCGCTATACCTTGTTAATTTCAAGCCAATTTTCGCACAAATATACAGATAGCTTGGGAGTAGGGAATAGTTATGATTGCAGTCCTTTTAAGGACTAGGTTACAGCATTTCCTACGACTTTTATCAGGGAGGTCTGTGCTCTTAAATAGATAGGTTGTGGGAGTAAAGACTAATTGTAATTGGAGTCCTTTTCAGGACTAGGTTACATGAGTTCCTATCAGTTTTTGCCAGGCAGGTCTGTGCCAGTGCTGTGCAAGTTTTTTTCACAGCATTTGGCTGAATCTAGCAAAGCTAATCCTTTTTGGCCTATTGCAGAGTGTGTTAGTCAGTGGAGTAGCCTATCTGTGTTGCAAGATATAACACCTGTGTATAGAATACCAATTTTTTTACTGCACCTAGTGAAGTAAAATCTTTTGGGCATAGCATCATTCTATTAGTCCATCTATACTGACCTCCATCAGGTTGCAAACTGAATATAATTTTTTTCTGCATCTAGCTCTGAAAAAATATTTGGGCTTCTAGCAGTGTGTGGGACTTGGTCTATTAGTCCATCTATACTGACCTCCATCAGGTTGCAAATTAAAAATAATTTTTTTCTTCATTTAGCTCTGAAAAAATATTTGGGCTTCTAGCAGTGTGTGGGACTTGTTCTATTAGTCCTTCTATACTGACCTCCAGCAGGTTGCAAATTGAATATAATTTTTTTCTGCATCTAGCTCTGAAAAAATAGTTGGGCTTCTAGCGGTGTGTGGGACTTGGTCTATTAGTCCATCTATACTGACCTCTATCAGGTTGCAAATTAAAAATAATTTTTTTCTGCATCTAGCTCTGAAAAAATATTTGGGCTTCTAGCAGTGTGTGGGACTTGGTCTATTAGTCCATCTATACTGACCTCCATCAGGTTGCAAATTAAAAATAATTTTTTTCTGCATCTAGCTCTGAAAAAATATTTGGGCTTCTAGCAGTGTGTGGGACTTGGTCTATTAGTCCATCTATACTGACCTCCATCAGGTTGCAAATTAAAAATAATTTTTTTCTGCATCTAGCTCTGAAAAAATATTTGGGCTTCTAGCAGTGTGTGGGACTTGGTCTATTAGTCCATCTATACTGACCTCCATCAGGTTGCAAATTAAAAATAATTTTTTTCTGCATCTAGCTCTGAAAAAATAGTTGGGCTTCTAGCGGTGTGTGGTACTTGGTCTATTAGTCCATCTATACTGACCTCCATCAGGTTGCAAATTAAAAATAATTTTTTTCTGCATCAAGCTCTGAAAAAATATTTGGGCTTCTAGCAGTGTGTGGGACTTGGTCTATTAGTCCATCTATACTGACCTCCATCAGGTTGCAAATTAAAAATATTTTTTTTCTGCATCTAGCTCTGAAAAAATATTTGGGCTTCTAGCGGTGTGTGGGACTTGGTCTATTAGTCCATCTATACTGACCTCCATCAGGTTGCAAATTAAAAATAATTTTTTTCTGCATCTAGCTCTGAAAAAATATTTGGGCTTCTAGCAGTGTGTGGGACTTGGTCTATTAGTCCATCTATACTGACCTCCATCAGGTTGCAAATTCAAAATAATTTTTTTCTGCATCTAGCTCTGAAAAAATATTTGGGCTTCTAGCGGTGTGTGGGACTTGGTCTATTAGTCCATCTATACTGACCTCCATCAGGTTGCAAATTAAAAATAATTTTTTTCTGCATTTAGCTCTGAAAAAATATTTGGGCTTCTAGCAGTGTGTGGGACTTGGTCTATTAGTCCATCTATGCTGACCTCCATCAGGTTGCAAATTAAAAATAATTTTTTTCTTCATTTAGCTCTGAAAAAATATTTGGGCTTCTAGCAGTGTGTGGGACTTGTTCTATTAGTCCTTCTATACTGACCTCCAGCAGGTTGCAAATTGAATATAATTTTTTTCTGCATCTAGCTCTGAAAAAATAGTTGGGCTTCTAGCGGTGTGTGGGACTTGGTCTATTAGTCCATCTATACTGACCTCCATCAGGTTGCAAATTAAAAATAATTTTTTTCTGTATCTAGCTCTGAAAAAATATTTGGGCTTCTAGCAGTGTGTGGGACTTGGTCTATTAGTCCATCTATACTGACCTCCATCAGGTTGCAAATTAAAAATAATTTTTATCTGCATCTACAGTACCTCTGAAAAAATATTTGGGCTTCTAGCAGTGTGTGGGACTATTTGTATTAGTCCATCTATACTGACCTCCATCAGGTTGCAAATTCAAAATAATTTTTTTCTGCATCTAACCCAGCCAATAGTTTTGGCCTAATACCACAGTTTGGCCACTCAGCTATGCTCGGTTACCATCCATTGTTTTTTTGTGCAAACAACTCCAGAGTTGTGAATTAGTTAACCACCAAAATGAGTGGAAAAAGGCCTGCTGCTGGTGGAAAGGGGAATAGGCGTGTTGGGAAGGGGAAAAAAGGTTGTGTCCGTGGGGTAGGTGTTAAAGCAACAGTAACATCTGCGGAAGAAAGACCATCTTCCAGCCAAACTAAAATGTCTACTTCTTTTAGCGGACAATGTGATAAGATCCCTTTCTTACGGCCACGCCAATCGCTACAAATTCCAGTTGAGGCACAAACACAGCAGGTGCTTCAACGGATATCAAGTGCTCCTTTAAGTGGGCTCTCCTCCACATCAACTTCAACATCACAAATACTCCAGTCCTCAAAGGTGTCACCCAAATCGCACTTGCTTCCTCACAGCTCCCAAATCTCCAGCTGCCCGTCTGAGTATGAGGTAGAACAGATGGTTGAGTCTGCAGAGCTGTTTACTCATACTATAGCCTGGGAATCAGAGGTCGACTCCAGCGCTTCTGTGAATCCAGACGAGGAAATGATCTGCACTGATGCCCAGAATCTTTATGAGTCGGATCCAGGACCACACGCAGAAGGTTCTGACCATAATGTAGACCCTCATTCCCAAACTGTAACTCCTGTTGGTGGAGACAATGAGGAAGACGATGATAAGACTCAAATACCTGATTGGAGCGACAACTTTAGTTTTTTGTCAGGGCAGGAACAGGTTGGCTCTGAGGACGACGGGTGTGATAACGCACAGGGTGATGATGATGAGGTCGGAGATCCTACTTACTGTCAACCCACAGTCAGCCAAGAGATGAGGTCAGCAGAGGAGGTGGAGAAAGATGCTAGTGACGACGAGGTCAGGTTGCGCCTTCCTGGACAGAGACGTAGTACTGGAAGCACGTCAACAACTGCATCCTCAAACACAACTCTGCCTCTCACCACAAGTCGTGGTGGCTCTTCAGGTCGCATGGGTGCTAAGCCTTGCATAGCCTGGGCATTTTTTCAGATCGATAAAGATGACCCAACTCGTGTTATCTGTAACATTTGTCAGCAAAAGCTAAGTAGAGGCCAAAAAATACATAGTTTGAGTACTTCATGCATGAACCGGCACATGGACATGAAGCATAAGTTGCAGTGGGAAGCTCAGTGTGCTACAATGCGGCCTAGCCGGCCGGGCCAATCACCGTCTGCCATATCTTGTGCATCCGCGGCCTCTTCATCCTCTGTGACTGGGGGGACAGCAGTCACACCTGTTTTGGGGCGCAGACCTGCCACCTCTTTACCCGCAACAGCCAGCGTGATTGGCAGGTCATCATTTTCTTTGGAGGTGGTAACACCAGCTGGTGTTGAGCGCTGTCCGACATCGATAGCACCACCTTTGGATCAAGGCAACCTAACATGTCCGCCTGCATCTTCCTCACAGACCGGCAGTTTGCCGGGGACACCCTTATCAACCCCGTCTAAGCACAATAGCCAGCCCTCGGTCCCTCAGATGTGGACAAGTAAAAGACCATTTCCTCCTAGCCATGAGAAAGCTAAGAGGTTGAATTTCACCATCTGCAAGCTCTTGGCTACAGAAATGCTGCCTTTCCGCCTGGTGGACACAGAGGATTTTCGAGACCTTATGTCCGTCGCAGTGCCCCAGTACCAGATGCCCAGTCGGCACTACTTCTCAAAGAAAGGTGTGCCTGCGCTCCACCAGCATGTCGCACACAACATCACCGCTTCTTTGAGAAACTCTGTGTGTGACAGGGTGCATTTCACCACAGACACTTGGACGAGTAGGCATGGACAGGGGCGTTACATGTCGCTGACTGGGCACTGGGTAACTATGGTGACAGCAGGACAAGGGGCTGCTGTCCAAGTCTTGCCGTCCCCACGAGTTGTGCGTCAATCCTCTTTATGTCAAAGTTCCTCCACTGCTTCTGCCTCCTCAACCTCCTCTCGGTCTTCCACCTGCACCCAAAGCCTGTCTGGTCATGCCACAAGCTTTCTAACTGCGCAGAAGGGATCCTGCACACCTCCTTACTATGCTGGCAGTAGGGCTCAACGTCATCAGGCGGTTTTTACATTGAAATGTCTGGGAAATGTGAGTCACACAGCTGAGGAGTTGTGGTCAGCTCTGGAGAACCAATTTCATGAATGGTTGTCTCCACTGGACCTGAAACCAGGGAAGGCCGTGTGCGACAATGCTGCAAACCTGGGTGCGGCCCTTCGCCGGGGCAATGTCACACACGTGCCTTGTATGGCTCACGTGTTGAACCTGGTTGTCCAGCAATTTTTAGCCCACTATCCCAGACTAGATGACCTTCTGCAGAGGGCACGGTCGCTGTGTGCTCACTTCCGCCGTTCGCATCCCGCAGCTCAGCGACTTACATCTCTACAGAAGTCGTTGGGCCTGCCACTTCACCGGCTAAAATGCGATGTGCCTACCCAGTGGAATTCAACTCTGCACATGTTGCAGCGACTGTGGCAGCACCGACAAGCCCTGGTGCAATACGTTCTGACATATAGCCTGGGCCAACGAGATTCAGAGGTGGGGCAAATCACGCTGGAGGAGTGGTCTCAGATCAGGGACCTATGCACCCTTCTGCACAGTTTTGAAATGGCGACGAAGATGTTTAGTGCTGACGATGCCATTATCAGCATGACTATTCCGGTGATTTACATGCTGGAGCACATGTTAAACAGAATTCGGAGTCAGGTGGTGGCACAAGAGGAGGTGGAGGAAGTAGAGGAGGAGGAGTTGTATGCGGAAGGGCTAACATCTGCAAGGTCCAGACGGTCGGCAGCACCAAGGCGGCAGGCATGTGAGGGTGGGGGAGATGGTTTTACCAGGGCGCATGGTAGCAGCCAAACTAGTGAGGAAGGTGCAGGAGCCCAGGAAGAAGTGGAGGACGAACTGATGGAAGACTCATCAGATGAGGGAGACCTTGATCACATTTCTGTTGTGCAAGGTTGGGGGGAGAGGACAGAGGAAGGAAGCATGATTGTTACCTCGCCACCAACACAACAGGGACTTGGTGCTCCTGGATGCGCAACACACATGAGTGCCTTCTTGCTGCACTACCTGCAACATGACCCTCGAATTGTGAGAATTAAAAATAATCCTGACTACTGGGTTGCCACACTGTTAGATCCCCGGTACAAAAGTAAATTTGCAGAAATTATTCCTGCCATAGAAAGGGATGCACGCATGCAGGAGTATCAGCAGAGACTGTTGCAGAATCTTACATGTGCTTTTCCACAAAATACCAGTGGTGCACGTAGTGAATCTCACAGTTCCAACTTGCCAACCGTGGGACCGTCAAGTGTTCAGCACTCAAACCGTAACAGAACCACAGTATCTGCTGGTAACATCAATTTTGCGGAATCATTTCACCACTTTTTTAGCCCATCCTTTGCAAGGCCACAGGAGACAAGAAGTCTGACACATAGTCAACGCCTAGAGACGATGGTACAGGAGTATCTCCAAGTAAACATTGAAGCCACGACTGTGTCACTGGACCCTTGCTCTTTTTGGGCTTCCAATCTGGATAAATGGCCGGAGCTAGCCACTTACGCCTTGGAGATCTTGTCATGCCCCGCAGCCAGCGTTCTGTCTGAACGTGTGTTCAGCGCTGCTGGTGGTGTGCTGACAGATAAGCGCACGCGGCTCTCCACTGATAATGTAGACAGACTCACGTTCATAAAGATGAACAAATCATGGATCCGAAATGACTTTTCTACCCCTGTGTCATCCTGGGGAGAGTAAAAGCTTGATGATTGGTTAAAATCACCCTACCAACCGTTTTAAGCTTTCAAATTACTAATCATGTTTATCTGTATCTTGACTGGAAAATAATTTGGGCTTTGTAGCAGTGTGCAGCACTGATCCTATTAGGCCATCTATACTAAAGCTTCACCAGATTTAAAATTAAAAATAATTTTTAGCTGCATCTAGCCCGGAAAATAATTTTGGGGCTCCGAGATGCGCAAGGCACATAAGTGCCTTCTTGCTGCACTACCTGCAGCATGACCCTCATATTGTCAGAATTCGAAGTAATCATTAGTGTTGAGCCACCCCCGTAGTGTTCGAGTTCGGTTCGGTTCGTCGAACACCCGTGTGTTCGCCGAACTGTTCGTCGAACTGTTCGTCGAACACCTTCGAACACCGTTAAAACCAATGGCAGGCAAACAAAAACACATAGAAACACATAGAAAACACCTTCAAAGGTGTCCAAAAGCTGACAAACTGCTCAGAAGACACAACTAACACATGGAAAAGTGACAAGTACATATAGTCATGCGAAAAGAAAAGAGGTGGAGGAGTAAAAGGAGGGGGAGACACAGATATAGGCATGTCATGCCCTTCTAAAATCCAAAAAGTGAGAAGCCGAGACGGCCAGTCCGCTCCTGCCCGTGCCACCTCCGTGTCGCCGGGTTTGTGCCAGAGCCGCGGTGAACCCTGACGGCCAGCCCCCCTCTCCCAATACTGGTGCCTGTCCGCTGGTGGGTCGAGAGAGCCCCCCTGTGGTGGAGGCAGCTCTAAGCTTTTTAATTTAAATTGTCCCTCTAATTTGAATGAATACACTTTAAATCCATTTACAAGGATCTATTGGAGGGCAAGTCTCATGCCAGCAGCCGCGTAATTCCAGCTCCAGTAGCGTCCACTAAAGCTGCTGCAGTTAAAAAGCTTTTATAAGGATCGAGCTCGGCTGTCCACCGCAAGGCATCCTAGTGCCAGTCCCAGCCCCTATGCCTTGGGGTGCCTCCTGATGCTCTTCACTAAGTATCCCGTGGTCCCGAAGCATTTCCTTTGAAAAAATTAAGTGTCCAAACTACAGGTGGTGTAGCTTGCTTAACAGCCGGGATAATAAGCTGACTAGCAGACACTGCTACTAGGCACAAAGTATTTCCTGGGCTAGATGCAGTTAAAAATTTGTAAGTAGATACTCTCGTTGGATGCTGAGAAAGCATTCCATAGAGTCTCCTGGCACGCCATATATGATTCTCTTAAAAAGCTTGGGGTAGGGGTCTAGGGGACCCTTTTATAGCCAAAATCACGGCCCTGTATCACAATACGTCACCTAGGCTGAAGATAAATGGAACTGTAGCACCGAGGGCTCGGTTGCTACAGACGTATTGCACCTCACCCAGAGGTGTGATATCTCACTCTCAGATAAGGATGGAGTGTGGATCAGGACCCGACACCTGCATGCATTACACCACATTGCCGTGGGGCAGGGCGACCAATATGCCCCTGAGATGGGCACGACAGTCCCTGTCCCTGGCTGGAGTGGGGGGAGGGAACACTGAGGAAGGGGAACCCTGCAGTGCAGGAGCAGGGAGGAAGCAGTTCCTGGGTGCATTGAGAAGGGAGTATAAAAGGTGGGCACCATCTTAGTTCAGTGCAGAGAAGTCTGAGCAGAAGTGGCAGGGAGCAGGGGCTCTGCATGAGCTCTGCTCCGGAGGCGGGCCTAGTAACAGAGGCCCAGGCCTGCAAGAGGGAGAAGGAAGGAAGAGGAGCGGAGAAGGCTCCAGGAACGAGGAATGAAGGGATCCCAGGGGTGCGGACGGGCGAGTCGCCACCGCACGCCCGAATCCACCTGCGTGGAGGGGTCAGGCCAAAGGGGGAGACCGGTCCCCGAACTAGTGGAGGCAGGAAACGACCCTCAGCTAGAAACCGGAGGCTCTGACATTTTATGTGGCGCAGCCCCTTGCTCCACCCGCTAGGAAGGCACCACATAGGGTCAGGGAAACTGGCGCCAAGTTTACCAAGAGGAGGCCCGAGGCAGCCGGACAGAAGTGTTGGTAAGAAAGGCCAGACAAAGGACACACAAAGGGGGTCCTGTGAAGCGCTCCAAAGTTATCTGGGAGTTGTCTGAGCCCCTCAC
Organism: Phyllobates terribilis; assembly: GCF_046119375.1. Taxonomy (NCBI): domain Eukaryota; kingdom Metazoa; phylum Chordata; class Amphibia; order Anura; family Dendrobatidae; genus Phyllobates; species Phyllobates terribilis. The sequence continues at coordinate 451,915,638 of NW_027362763.1, read as the reverse complement.
CTGGTGAGCACAGTACGACGTGGGCAGCCGTTACCTGCAGACGTGGTCTGGATAATAAGAACTGTGAGTAAAGGCCCTGAACTGCATCACTGACTCCGTGTCGTTACTGCTGCTGCCCTGCACCATCACCCCCATCCTCCGCATACACTGCCCTGAGGCTATACTCCTCCCGTGGGGAGTTATGCTACGCTCTGCTGCACCCACAACACCAGCCTTAGCGGTCTGCCCTGTAGCGGCGGTTCACTCTGACCGCAATCCACGGGTGGCGTAGTCGGACATTTAAACATCAAAACCACATAAATAGTTCCGCCACTGGTTTGACCGCCCTGAGCCACGGAACTGGATCGCCGCCACGAAGACTACAACCACCAGCATCCACCAAAAAGGGTCAGGCTCCGGGTGTCCCAAGGCCCAGGGGGTGCGTCAGAACATTTTCATCACCTTTCACAATCACCAATGGGACAAGGCAGGGATGTCCTCTGTCCCCTCTCTTATACATCCTAGTGACGGAGCACCTGCTCTCATCAATTCGCCATAACCCCAATATTAGGTGGATTGAGGTGGGAGGCACCGAGTACAAGTGCTCTCTATTTGCTGATGATGTCCTAGTATATATCACTCAATCACATATATCCATCCCTGCTGTTATGGCTGAAATAGATCACTTTGTTACATGGTAAAATTTTAAAATCAATGCAGCGAAGTCGGAGGCCCTCGATGTCTCCCTCCCTAAATCCATATAGGATTCCATTCAGTCCAACTTTCCCTTTGCCTGGCCCTCACAGGGTATCAAATACTTAGGAATTCCTATTCATAGAGACCTATCCCATCTATGTTATCTTAATTTTGGGCCCTTTATTGAACAATTCCATACAGACCACGGTTGGCAAGTTAGAACTGTAAGATTCACTACGTGAACCACTGGTGTTTTGTGGAAAAGCACATGTAAGATTCTGCAACAGTCTCTGCTGATACTCCTGCATGCGTGCATCCCTTTCTATGGCAGGAATAATTTCTGCAAATTTACTTTTGTACCGGGGATCTAACAGTGTGGCAACCCAGTAGTCAGGATTATTTCTAATTCTCACAATTCGAGGGTCATGTTGCAGGTAGTGCAGCAAGAAGGCACTCATGTGTGTTGCGCATCCAGGAGCACCAAGTCCCTGTTGTGTTGGTGGCGAGGTAACAATCATGCTTCCTTCCTCTGTCCTCTCCCCCCAACCTCGCACAACAGAAATGTGATCAAGGTCTCCCTCATCTGATGAGTCTTCCATCAGTTCGTCCTCCACTTCTTCCTGGGCTCCTGCACCTTCCTCACTAGTTTGGCTGCTACCATGCGCCCTGGTAAAATCATCTCCCCCACCCTCACATGCCTGCCGCCCTGGTGCTGCCGACCGTCTGGACCTTGCAGATGTTAGCCCTTCCGCATACAACTCCTCCTCCTCTACTTCCTCCACCTCCTCTTGTGCCACCACCTGACTCCGAATTCTGTTTAACATGTGCTCCAGCATGTAAATCACCGGAATAGTCATGCTGATAATGGCATCGTCAGCACTAAACATCTTCGTCGCCATTTCAAAGCTGTGCAGAAGGGTGCATAGGTCCCAGATCTGAGACCACTCCTCCAGCGTGATTTGCCCCACCTCTGAATCTCGTTGGCCCAGGCTATACGTCAGAACATATTGCACCAGGGCTTGTCGGTGCTGCCACAGTCGCTGCAACATGTGCAGAGTTGAATTCCACCGGGTAGGCACATCGCATTTTAGCCAGTGAAGTGGCAGGCCCAACGACTTCTGTAGAGATGTAAGTCGCTGAGCTACGGGATGCGAACGGCGGAAGTGAGCACACAGCAACCGTGCCCTCTGCAGAAGGCCATCTAGTCTGGGATAGTGGGCTAAAAATTGCTGGACAACCAGGTTCAACACGTGAGCCATACAAGGCACGTGTGTGACATTGCCCCGGCGAAGGGCCGCACCCAGGTTTGCAGCATTGTCGCACACGGCCTTCCCTGGTTTCAGGTCCAGTGGAGACAACCATTCATGAAATTGGTTCTCCAGAGCTGACCACAACTCCTCAGCTGTGTGACTCACATTTCCCAGACATTTCAATGTAAAAACCGCCTGATGACATTGAGCCCTACTGCCAGCATAGTAAGGAGGTGTGCAGGATCCCTTCTGCGCAGTTAGAAAGCTTGTGGCATGACCAGACAGGCTTTGGGTGCAGGTGGAAGACCGAGAGGAGGTTGAGGAGGCAGAAGCAGTGGAGGAAAAATGACATAAAGAGGATTGACGCACAACTCGTGGGGACGGCAAGACTTGGACAGCAGCCCCTTGTCCTGCTGTCACCATAGTTACCCAGTGCCCAGTCAGCGACATGTAACGCCCCTGTCCATGCCTACTCGTCCAAGTGTCTGTGGTGAAATGCACCCTGTCACACACAGAGTTTCTCAAAGAAGCGGTGATGTTGTGTGCGACATGCTGGTGGAGCGCAGGCACACCTTTCTTTGAGAAGTAGTGCCGACTGGGCATCTGGTACTGGGGCACTGCGACGGACATAAGGTCTCGAAAATCCTCTGTGTCCACCAGGCGGAAAGGCAGCATTTCTGTAGCCAAGAGCTTGCAGATGGTGAAATTCAACCTCTTAGCTTTCTCATGGCTAGGAGGAAATGGTCTTTTACTTGTCCACATCTGAGGGACCGAGGGCTGGCTATTGTGCTTAGACGGGGTTGATAAGGGTGTCCCCGGCAAACTGCCGGTCTGTGAGGAAGATGCAGGCGGACATGTTAGGTTGCCTTGATCCAAAGGTGGTGCTATCGATGTCGGACAGCGCTCAAGACCAGCTGGTGTTACCACCTCCAAAGAAAATGATGACCTGCCAATCACGCTGGCTGTTGCGGGTAAAGAGGTGGCAGGTCTGCGCCCCAAAACAGGTGTGACTGCTGTCCCCCCAGTCACAGAGGATGAAGAGGCCGCGGATGCACAAGATATGGCAGACGGTGGTTGGCCCGGCCGGCTAGACCGCATTGTAGCACACTGAGCTTCCCACTGCAACTTATGCTTCATGTCCATGTGCCGGTTCATGCATGAAGTACTCAAACTATGTATTTTTTGGCCTCTACTTAGCTTTTGCTGACAAATGTTACAGATAACACGAGTTGGGTCATCTTTATCGATCTGAAAAAATGCCCAGGCTATGCAAGGCTTAGCACCCATGCGACCTGAAGAGCCACCACGACTTGTGGTGAGAGGCAGAGTTGTGTTTGAGGATGCAGTTGTTGACGTGCTTCCAGTACTACGTCTCTGTCCAGGAAGGCGCAACCTGACCTCGTCGTCACTAGCATCTTCCTCCACCTCCTCTGCTGACCTCATCTCTTGGCTGACTGTGGGTTGACAGTAAGTGGGATCTCCGACCTCATCATCATCACCCTGTGCGTTATCACACCCGTCGTCCTCAGAGCCAACCTGTTCCTGCCCTGACAAAAAACTAAAGTTGTCGCTCCAATCAGGTATTTGAGTCTTATCATCGTCTTCCTCATTGTCTCCACCAACAGGAGTTACAGTTTGGGAATGAGGGTCTACATTATGGTCAGAACCTTCTGCGTCTGGTCCTGGATCCGACTCATAAAGATTCTGGGCATCAGTGCAGATCATTTCCTCGTCTGGATTCACAGAAGCGCTGGAGTCGACCTCTGATTCCCAGGCTATAGTATGAGTAAACAGCTCTGCAGACTCAACCATCTGTTCTACCTCATACTCAGACGGGCAGCTGGAGATTTGGGAGCTGTGAGGAAGCAAGTGCGATTTGGGTGACACCTTTGAGGACTGGAGTATTTGTGATGTTGAAGTTGATGTGGAGGAGAGCCCACTTAAAGGAGCACTTGATATCCGTTGAAGCACCTGCTGTTTTTGTGCCTCATCTGGAATTTGTAGCGATTGGCGTGGCCGTAAGAAAGGGATCTTATCACATTGTCCGCTAAAAGAAGTAGACATTTTAGTTTGGCTGGAAGATGGTCTTACTTCTGCACCTACCCCACGTACACAACCTTTTTTCCCCTTCCCAACACGCCTATTCCCCTTTCCACCAGCAGCAGGCCTTTTTCCACTCATTTTGGTGGTTAACTAATTCACAACTCTGGAGTTGTTTGCACAAAAAAACAATGGATGGTAACCGAGCAGAGCTGAGTGGCCAAACTGTGGTATTAGGCCAAAACTATTGGCTGGGTTAGATGCAGAAAAAAATTATTTTTAATTTGCAACCTGATGGAGGTCAGTATAGATGGACTAATAGACCAAGTCCCACACACCGCTAGAAGCCCAAATATTTTTTCAGAGCTAGATGCAGAAAATTTTTTTATTCAATTTGCAACCTGATGGAGGTCAGTATAGATGGACTAATAGACCAAGTCCCACACACTGCTAGAAGCCCAAATATTTTTTCAGAGCTAGATGCAGAAAAAAATTATTTTTAATTTGCAACCTGATGGAGGTCAGTATAGATGGACTAATAGACCAAGTCCCACACACCGCTAGAAGCCCAAATATTTTTTCAGAGCTAGATGCAGAAAAAAATTATATTCAATTTGCAACCTGCTGGACGTCAGTATAGAAGGACTAATAGAACAAGTCCCACACACTGCTAGAAGCCCAAATATTTTTTCAGAGCTAAATGAAGAAAAAAATTATTTTTAATTTGCAACCTGATGGAGGTCAGTATAGATGGACTAATAGACCAAGTCCCACACACTGCTAGAAGCCCAAATATTTTTTCAGAGCTAGATGCAGAAAAAAATTATTTTTAATTTGCAACCTGATGGAGGTCAGTATAGATGGACTAATAGACCAAGTCCCACACACCGCTAGAAGCCCAAATATTTTTTCAGAGCTAGATGCAGAAAAAAATTATTTTTAATTTGCAACCTGATGGAGGTCAGTATAGATGGACTAATAGACCAAGTCCCACACACTGCTAGAAGCCCAAATATTTTTTCAGAGCTAGATGCAGAAAAAAATTATTTTTAATTTGCAACCTGCTGGAGGTCAGTATAGATGGACTAATAGACCAAGTCCCACACACTGCTAGAAGCCCAAATATTTTTTCAGAGCTAGATGCAGAAAAAAATTATTTTTAATTTGCAACCTGATGGAGGTCAGTATAGATGGACTAATAGAACAAGTCCCACACGCTGCTAGAAGCCCAAATATTTTTTCAGAGATAAATGAAGAAAAAAATTATTTTTAATTTGCAACCTGATGGAGGTCAGTATAGATGGACTAATAGACCAAGTCCCACACACTGCTAGAAGCCCAAATATTTTTTCAGAGCTAGATGCAGAAAAAAATTATATTCAGTTTGCAACCTGATGGAGGTCAGTATAGATGGACTAATAGAATGATGCTATGCCCAAAAGATTTTACTTCACTAGGTGCAGTAAAAAAATTGGTATTCTATACACAGGTGGTATATCTTGCAACACAGATTGGCTACTCCACTGACTAACACACTCTGCAATAGGCCAAAAAGGATTAGCTTTGCTAGATTCAGCCAAATGCTGTGAAAAAAACTTGCACAGCACTGGCACAGACCTGCCTGGCAAAAACTGATAGGAACTGATGTAACCTAGTCCTGAAAAGGACTCCAATTACAATTAGTCTTTACTCCCACAATCTATCTATTTAAGAGCACAGACCTGCCTGATAAAAGTCGTAGGAAATGCTGTAACCTAGTCCTTAAAAGGACTGCAATCACAACTATTCCCTACTCCCAAGCTATCTGTATATTTGTGCGAAAATTGGCTTGAAATTAACAAGGTATAGCGCACACAGCAACAGCGGTGCCGTCTAACACGCAGCTGCAGCAGTGAGAAAATGGTGGCGACGGGGAAAATGGCTTGGTCTTATAGGGCAAGGACATGTGACATACACTGCCAATCACACATGCCCTTGCTTGTGTGAAAAAAAGCACTTCGCTCCGTGTGTGCGCTGCTGATAGGCTGACAGATTGCACCTCCCCACTGCAAATGCGGGAAAGAGAAAAAAAAATGGAGATCTTCATTGTTCCTGCAGAGATCCATCCCCTGCCCCTCCCCCCGCCCCGCTGTACACTCAAACTGCGTATTAACATTAATTTTCATCATTACTGAGAAAAAATCCAGTTATGATTTTGGTGCACGAACAGTTATCGAACATAACCTCGAACAGCCGAATTTTTCTCAAATTGTTCGTGTTCGCCGACCGGCTCGAACACCGTCCAAAACAGCTCGAATTTGAGATTGGCGAACAGTTCGAGTAGAACAACGCTCATCTCTAGTAATCATGACTACTGGGTTGCCACACTCTTAGATCCCCCAAACTTTTCGATCAACCTTTTCATTTTAATAAAGACCAAAAAAATGGTCATTTTTGAAATTATAAGCATTAGCAGGTTGTTAGAAACTGAAATCAAACAGTTTTCAACTCAAAACTTTATTCTAGGTGATGTTACATTTTCACATAGGACCCCTTGTTCGAAAGGAGCTTCTGAACTCTCTCGTCCATTGAATTTGTCAGGTTTTGGATGGTTTCTGCTTCAATTGTTTTGCATGAGGACAGAATACCCTCCCAGAGCTGTTGCTTAGATGTGAACTGCCTCCCGCCATCATAGACACTCCTTTTAATGATGCTCCAAAGGTTCTGAATGGGGTAGAGGTCAGGGGAGCATGGGGGTCACACCATAAGTTTGTCCCCTTTTATGCCCATATCAGCCAGAGATGCAGATGTTTTATGTGCAGCATGAGATGGTGCATTATCATGCAGAAAAATGATCTTGCTGTGAAATACACGGTTCTTCTTCTTGAACCATGGCAGGAAGTGCTGTTTGAGAAAATCCACATACATTATGGAGTTCATCTTTAGCGCCTTCAGGGATCCTAAAGGGGCCGACAATCTCTCTCCCCATGATTCCAGCCCAAAACATTACTCCACCTCCTCCTTGTTGGCGCTGTAGCCGTGTTTGCGTGGGTTGTCCATCAACCAGCCATCCTCCACTCCATCCATCTGGACCATCGAGCGCTGCACGGCACTCATCCGTGAACAAAACAGTTTTGAAATCAGTCTTCATGTAATGTTTGGCCCACTGGAGCCGTTTCTGCTTGTGTGAAGTGGATAGATTAGGTCGACAGGATGGCGCATGCACAGCTGCAAACCTCTGAAGGACCCTGCATCTTGTTGTTCCGGGGACGTTGGAGGCACAAGCAGCTTCAAAAACTTGTCTGCTGCTATGACAAGGCTTTTTTGCCGCTGCTCTTTCAACCTGACGTAATTGCCTGTAGGAAAGAGTCCTCAATTTGCCCTTATCAGCACGCACACGTGTGTACTGTGAATCAGCTACATACTTCTTGATTGCCAAGACACTTCATCCTGATCATCGCACAATGTTGATTGTAGTCATGCCTTGACCTAAACACTCCACAATTTGTTGCTTCTCAGCAGCCGACACATCCTTTTTCTTTCCCATTTTGGCAGAAAATGTAGGCTGCTTAATAATGTGAGAGAGCCTTCTTAAGTAGTCTTGCCTTTCATTGGACACACCTGCCAAACTAATTAGCACAGGTGTCTGCAATTGCTTACAGTGATATAAAGAGCCCTGACACACATCACCATCAATGAGTTTAACTGACAAACAAACAAATTCTTCCCTTATCACTCCTAAACACTTTTTGTATAATAATTTGGAACGCAGTGTTCATGTGCTTTTCCACAAAACACCAGTGGTTCACGTAGTGAATCTTACAGTTCTAACTTGCCAACCGTGGTCTGTATGGAGTTGTTCAATAAAGGGCCCAAAATTAAGATAACATAGATGGGAGAGGTCTCTATGAATAGGAATTCCTAAGTATTTGATACCCTGTGAGGGCCAGGCAAAGGGAAAGTTGGACTGGATGGAATCCTATATGGATTTGGGGAGGGAGACATCGAGGGCCTCCGACTTCGCTGCATTGATTTTAAAATTTTACCATGTAACAAAGTGATCTATTTCAGCCATAACAGCATGGATGGATATATGTGATTGAGTGATATATACTAGGACATCATCAGCAAATAGAGAGCACTTGTACTCGGTGCCTCCCACCTCAATCCACCTAATATTGGGGTTATGGCGAATTGATGAGAGCAGGTGCTCCGTCACTAGGATGTAAAGAGAGGGGACAGAGGACATCACTGCCTTGTCCCATTGGTGATTGTGAAAGGTGATGAAAATGTTCTGACGCACCCCCTGGGCCTTGGGACACCCGGAGCCGGACCCTTTTTGGTGGATGCTGGTGGTTGTAGTCTTCGTGGCGGCGACCCAGTTCCGTGGCTCAGGGCGGTCAAACCAGTGGCGGAACTATTTATGTGGTTTTCATGTTTAAATGTCCGACTATGCCACCCGTGGATTGCGGTCAGAGTGAACCGCCGCTACAGGGCAGACCACTGAGGCTGGTGTTGTGGGTGCAGCAGAGCGTAGCATAACTCCCCACGGGAGGAGTATAGCCTCAGGGCAGTGTATGCGGAGGATGGGGGTGATGGTGCAGGGCAGCAGCAGTAACGACACGGAGTCAGTGATGCAGTTCAGGGCCTTTACTCACAGTTCTTATTATCCAGACCACGTCTGCAGGTAACGGCTGCCCACGTCGTACTGTGCTCACCAGGTGAGGGGCTCAGACAACTCCCAGATAACTTTGGAGCACTTCACAGGACCCCCTTTGTGTGTCCTTTGTCTGGCCTTTCTTACCAACACTTCTGTCCGGCTGCCTCGGGCCTCCTCTTGGTAAACTTGGCGCCAGTTTCCCTGACCCTATGTGGTGCCTTCCTAGCGGGTGTAGCGAGGGGCTGCGCCACATAAAATGTCAGAGCCTCCGGTTTCTAGCTGAGGGTCGTTTCCTGCCTCAACTAGTTCGGGGACCGGTCTCCCCCTTTGGCCTGACCCCTCCACGCAGGTGGATTCGGGCGTGCGGTGGCGACTCGCCCGTCCGCACCCCTGGGATCCCTTCATTCCTCGTTCCTGGAGCCTTCTCCGCTCCTCTTCCTTCCTTCTCCCTCTTCCAGGCCTGGGCCTCTGTTACTAGGCCCGCCTCCGGAGCAGAGCTCATGCAGAACCCCTGCTCCCTGCCACTTCTGCTCAGACTTCTCTGCACTGAACTAAGATGGTGCCCACCTTTTATACTCCCTTCTCAATGCACCCAGGAACTGCTTCCTCCCTGCTCCTGCACTACAGGGTTCCCCTTCCTCAGTGTTCCCTCCCCCCACTCCAGCCAGGGACAGGGACTGTCGTGCCCATCTCAGGGGCATATTGGTCGCCCTGCCCCACGGCAATGTGGTGTAATGCATGCAGGTGTCGGGTCCTGATCCACACTCCATCCTTACCTGAGAGTGAGATATCACACCTCTGGGTGAGGTGCAATACGTCTGTAGGAACCGAGCCCTCAGGGTGCTACAGTTCCATTTATCTTCAGCCTAGGTGAAGTATTGCGATACAGGGCTGTGATTTTGGCTATAAAAGGGTCCCCTAGACCCCTACCCCAAGCTTTTTAAGAGAATCATATATGGCGTGCCAGGAGACTCTATGGAATGCTTTCTCAGCATCCAACGAGAGTATCTAATTACAAATTTTTAACTGCATCTAGCCCAGGAAATACTTTGTGCCTAGTAGCAGTGTCTGCTAGTGAGCGGATTATCCCGGCTGTTAAGCAAGCTGCACCACCTGTAGATTAGACACTTAATTTTTTCAAAGGAAATGCTTCGGGACCATGGGATACTTAGTGAAGAGCATCAGGAGGCACCCCAAGGCATAGGGGCTGGGACTGGCAGTAGGATGCCTTGCGGTGGACAGCCGAGCTCGATCCTTATAAAAGCTTTTTAACTGCAGCAGCTTTAGTGGACGCTACTGGAGCTGGAATTACCGCGGCTGCTGGCATGAGACTTGCCCTCCAATAGATCCTTGTAAATGGATTTAAAGTGTATTCATTCAAATTAGAGAGACAATTTAAATTAAAAAGTTTAGAGCTGCCTCCACCACAGGGGGGCTCGCTCGACCCACCAGCGGACAGGCACCAGTATTGGGAGAGGGGGGCTGGCCGTCAGGGTTCACCGCGGCTCTGGCACAAACCCGGCGACACGGAGGTGGCACGGGCAGGACCGGACTGGCCGTGTCGGCTTCTCACTTTTTGGATTTTAGAAGGGCATGACATGCCTATATCTGTGTCTCCCCCTCCTTTTACTCCTCCACCTCTTTTATTTTCGGATGACTATATGTACTTGTCACTTTTCCATGTGTTAGTTATGTCTTCTGAGCAGTTTGTCAGCTTTTGGACACCTTTGAAGGTGTTTTCTATGTGTTTCTATGTGTTTTTGTTTGCCTGCCATTGGTTTTAACGGTGTTCGAAGGTGTTCGACGAACAGTTCGACGAACAGTTCGGCGAACACACGGGTGTTCGACGAACCGAACCGAACTCGAACACTACGGGGGTGGCTCAACACTACTAAGTATACATGGCCTAATACAATGAGTACCACACACTGCTACTATGCCCAAAATTATTTTCCAGGCAAGATGCAGCTAAAAATTATTATTAATTTCAAAGCTGGAGGAGCTTGGTATAGATGGCCTAATACAATAAGTAGCACACACTGCTACCCTGCCAAAAAATTATTTTTCTGGCAAGATGCAGCTAAAAATTATTATTAATTTCAAAACTGGTGAAGCTTGGTATGGATGGCCTAATACAATGAGTACCACACACTGCTACTATGCCCAAAATCATTTTCCAGGCAAGATGAAGCTAAATATTATTAGTAATTTGAAAGCTGGAGGAGCTTAGTATAGATGGCATAATAGAATGAGTACCACACACTGCTAATATGTCCAAAATTATTTTCAGGCAAGATGCAGCTAAAAATTATTATTATTTTCAAAACTGGTGGAGCTTGGTATAGATGGCCTAATACAATGAGTGCCACACACTGCTATTATGCCCAAAATCATTTTCCAGGCAAGATGCAGCTAAAAATTATTTGTAATTTGAAAGCTGGTGGAGCTTAGAATAGATGGCCTAATAGAATGAGTACCACACACTGCTAATATGCCCAAAATTATTTTACAGGCAAGATGCAGCAAAAATTGTTATTAATTTTAAAGCTGGTGGAGCTTGGTATAGATGGCCTAATACAATGAGTACCATACACTGCTACTATGCCCAAAATTATTTTCCAGGCAAGATGCAGCTAAAAATTATAAATAATTTCAAAGCTGGTGGAGCTTGGTAAAGATGGCCTAATACAATGAGTACCACACACTGCTACTATGCCCAAAATTATTTTCCAGGCAAGATGCAGCTAAAAATTATTAGTAAATTGAAAGCTGGTGGAGCTTAGTATAGATGGCCTAATAGAATGTGTACCACACATTGCTAATATGCCCAAAATCATTTTACATGCAAGATGCAGCTAAAAATTATTAGTAATTTGAAAGCTGGAGGAGCTTAGTATAGATGGCCTAATAGAATGAGTACCACACACTGCTAATATGCCCAAAATTATTTTACAGGCAAGATGCAGCTAAAAATTATAATTAATTTCAAAGCTGGTGGAGCTTGGTATAGCTGGCCAAATACAATGAGTACCACACACTACTACTATGCCCAAAATTATTTTCCAGGCAAGATGCAGCTAAAAATTATTATTAATTTCAAAACTGGTGAAGCTTGGTATAGATGGCCTAATACAATGAGTACCACACACTGCTACTATGCCCAAAATTATTTTCCAGGCAAGATGAAGCTAAATATTATTAGTAATTTGAAAGCTGGAGGAGCTTAGTATAGATGGCATAATAGAATGAGTACCACACACTGCTAATATGTCCAAAATTATTTTCAGGCAAGATGCAGCTAAAAATTATAATTAATTTCCAAGCTGGTGCAGCTTGGTATAGATGGCCTAATACAATGAGTACCACACACTGCTACAATGCCCAAAATTATTTTCCAGGCAAGATGCAGCTAAAAATTATTAGTAATTTGAAAGCTGGCGGAGCTTAGTATAGATGGCCTAATAGAATGAGTACCACACACTGCTAATATTCCCAAAATTATTTTACAGGTAAGATGCAGCAAAAATTGTTATTAATTTCAAAGCTGGTGGAGCTTGGTATAGATAGCCTAATACAATGAGTACCATACACTGCTACTAAGCCCAAAATTATTTTCCAGGCAAGATGCAGCTAAAAATTATTAGTAATTTGAAAGCTAGTGGAGCTTAGTATAGATGGCCTAATAGAATAAGTACCACACACTGCTAATATGCCCAAAATTATTTTACAGGCAAGATGCATCTAAAAATTATTATTAATTTCAAATCTGGTGGAGCTTGGTATATATGTCCCAATACAATGAGTACCACACACTACTACTATGCCCAAAATTATTTTCCAGGCAAGATGCAGCTAAAATTATTATTAATTTCAAAGCTGGTGGACCTTGGCATAGATGGCCTAATACAATGAGTACCACACTCTGCTACTATGCCCAAAATTATTTTCCAGGCAAGATGCAGCTAAAAATTATTAGTAATTTGAAAGCTAGTGGAGCTTAGTATAGATGGCCTAATAGAATGCGTACCACACACTGCTCATATGCCCAAAATCATTTTACATGCAAGATGCAGCTAAAAATTATTAGTAATTTGAAAGCTGGAGGAGCTTAGTATAGATGGCCTAATAGAATGAGTACCACAAACTGCTAATATGCCCAAAATTATTTTACAGGCAAGATGCAGCTAAAAATTATAATTAATTTCAAAGCTGGTGGAGCTTGGTATAGTTGGCCAAATACAATGAGTACCACACACTACTACTATGCCCAAAATTATTTTCCAGGCAAGATGCAGCTAAAAATTATTATTAATTTCAAAACTGGTGAAGCTTGGTATAGATGGCCTAGTACAATGAGTACCACATACTTCTACAATGCCCAAAATTATTTTCCAGGCAAGATTGAGCTAAAAATTATTTGTAATTTGAAAGCTGGTGGAGCTTAGAATAGATGGCCTAATAGAATGAGTACCACACACTGCTAATATTCCCAAAATTATTTTACAGGCAAGATGCAGCTAAAATTTTTTATTAATTTCAAAGCTGGTGTAGCTTGGTATAGATGGCCTAATACAATGAGTACCACACACTGCTACTATGGCCAAAATTATTTTCCAGGCAAGATGCAGCTAAATATTTTTCGTAATTTGAAAGCTGGTGGAGCTTAGTATAGATGGCCCAATCGAATGAGTACCACACACTGCTAATATGCCCAAAAATATTTTACAGGCAAGATGCAGCTAAAAAAGATTATTAATTTCAAAGCTGATGGAGCTTGGTATAGATGGCTTAATACAATGAGTACCACACACTGCTACTTTGACCAAAAATTATTTTCCAGGCAAGATGCAGCTAAAAATTATTTGTAATTTGAAAGCTAGTGGAGCTTAGTATAGATGGCCTAATAGAATGCGCACCACACACTGCTAATATGCCAAAAATTATTTTACAGGCAAGATGCAGCTAAAAATTGTTATTAATTTCAAATCTGGTGGAGCTTGGTATAGATGTCCTAATACAATGAGTACCACACACTACTACTATGCCCAAAATTATTTTCCAGGCAAGATGCAGCTAAAAATTACTATTAATTTCAAAGCTGGTGGACCTTGGTATAGATGGCCTAATACAATGAGTACCACACACTGCTACTATGCCCAAAATTTTTTTCCAGGCAAGATGCAGCTAAAAATTATTAGTAATTTGAAAGCTAGTGGAGCTTAGTATAGATGGCCTAATAGAATGCGTACCACACACTGCTAATATGCCAAAAATTATTTTACAGGCAAGATGCAGCTAAAAATTGTTATTAATTTCAAATCTGGTGGAGCTTGGTTTAGATGTCCTAATACAATGAGTACCACACACTACTACTATGCCCAAAATTATTTTGCAGGCAAGATGCAGCTAAAATTTATTATTAATTTGAAAGCTGGTGGAGCTTGGTATAGATGGCCTAATACAATGAGTGCCACACACTGCTACTATGCCCAAAATTATTTTCCAGGCAAGATGCAGCTAAAAATTATTAGTAATTTGAAAGCTGGTGGAGCTTAGTATAGATGGCCTAATACAATGAGTACCACACACTTCTAATATGCCCAAAATTATTTAACAGGCAAGATGCAGCTAAAAATTATTATTGATTTCAAAGCTGGTGGAGCTTTGTATAGATGGCCTAATACAATGAGTACCACACACCGCTACTATGCCCAAAATTATTTACCAGGGAAGATGCAGCTAAAAATTATTAGTAATTTGAAAGCTGGTGGAGCTTAGTATACATGGCCTAATAGAATGAGTACCACACACTGCTAATATGCCCAAAATTATTTTACAGGCAAGATGCAGCTAAAAATTATTATTAATTTCAAATCTGGTGGAGCTTGGTATATATGTCCCAATACAATGAGTACCACACACTACTACTATGCCCAAAATTATTTTCCAGGCAAGATGCAGCTAAAAATTATTATTCATTTCAAAGCTGGTGGACCTTGGTATAGATGGCCTAATACAATGAGTACCACACACTGCTACTATGCCCAAAATTATTTTCCAGGCAAGATGCAGCTAAAAATTATTAGTAATTTGAAAGCTAGTGGAGCTTAGTATAGATGGCCTAATAGAATGCGCACCACACACTGCTAATATGCCAAAAATTATTTTACAGGCAAGATGCAGCTAAAAATTGTTATTAATTTCAAATCTGGTGGAGCTTGGTATAGATGTCCTAATACAATGAGTACCACACACTACTACTATGCCCATAATTATTTTCCAGGCAAGATGCAGCTAAAAATTACTATTAATTTCAAAGCTGGTGGACCTTGGTATAGATGGCCTAATACAATGAGTACCACACACTGCTACTATGCCCAAAATTATTTTCCAGGCAAGATGCAGCTAAAAATTATTAGTAATTTGAAAGCTAGTGGAGCTTAGTATAGATGGCCTAATAGAATGCGCACCACACACTGCTAATATGCCAAAAATTATTTTACAGGCAAGATGCAGCTAAAAATTGTTATTAATTTCAAATCTGGTGGAGCTTGGTATAGATGTCCTAATACAATGAGTACCACACACTACTACTATGCCCATAATTATTTTCCACGCAAGATGCAGCTAAAAATTACTATTAATTTCAAAGCTGGTGGACCTTGGTATAGATGGCCTAATACAATGAGTACCACACACTGCTACTATGCCCAAAATTTTTTTCCAGGCAAGATGCAGCTAAAAATTATTAGTAATTTGAAAGCTAGTGGAGCTTAGTATAGATGGCATAATAGAATGCGTACCACACACTGCTAATATGCCAAAAATTATTTTACAGGCAAGATGCAGCTAAAAATTGTTATTAATTTCAAATCTGGTGGAGCTTGGTATAGATGTCCTAATACAATGAGTACCACACACTACTACTATGCCCAAAATTATTTTGCAGGCAAGATGCAGCTAAAATTTATTATTAATTTGAAAGCTGGTGGAGCTTGGTATAGATGGCCTAATACAATGAGTGCCACACACTGCTACTATGCCCAAAATTATTTTCCAGGCAAGATGCAGCTAAAAATTATTAGTAATTTGAAAGCTGGTGGAGCTTAGTATAGATGGCCTAATAGAATGAGTACCACACACTTCTAATATGCCCAAAATTATTTTACAGGCAAGATGCAGCTAAAAATTATTATTAATTTCAAATCTGGTGGAGCTTTGTATAGATGGCCTAATACAATGAGTACCACACACTACTACTATGCCCAAAATTATTTTCCAGGCAAGATGCAGCTAAAAATTATTATTAATTTCAAAACTGGTGGAGCTTGGTATAGATGGCCTAATACAATAAGTGCCACACACTGTTTTCCAGGCAATATGCAGCTAAAAATTATTAGTAATTTGAAAGCTGGAGGAGCTTAGTATAGATGGCATCATAGAATGAGTACCACACACTGCTAATATGCCCAAAATTATTTTACAGGCAAGATGCAGATAAAAATTTTAATTAATTTTAAAGCTGGTGGAGCTTGGTTTAGATGGCCTAATACAATGAGTACCAGACACTGCAACTATGCCCAAAATTATTTTCCAGGCAAGATGCAGCTAAAAATTATTAGTAATTTGAAAGCTGGTGGAGCTTAGTATAGAGGCCTAATAGAATGAGTACCACACACTGCTAATATGCCCAAAATTATTTTCCAGGCAAGAAGCAGCTAAAAATTATTATTAATTTCAAAGCTGGTGGAGCTTAGTATAGATGGCCTAATAGAAAGAGTACCACACACTGCTACTATGCCCAAAATTATTTTCCAGGCAAGATGCAGCTAAAAATTTTTAGCAATTTGAAAGCTGGTGGAGCTTAGTGTAGATGGCCTAATAGAATGAGTACCACACAGTGCTAATATGCCCAAAATTATTTTACAGGCAAGATGCAGCTAAAAATTATTATTAATTTCAAAGCTGGTGGAGCTTGGTATAGATGGCCTAATACAATGAGTACCACACACTGCTAATATGCCCAAAATTATTTTCCAGGCATGATGTAGCTAAAAATTATTATTAATTTCAAAGCTGGTGGAGCTTGGTTTAGATGGCCTAATACAATGAGTACCACACACTACTACTATGCCCAAAATTATTTTCCAGGTAAGATGCAGCTAAAAATTATTATTAATTTCAAAACTGGTGGAGCTTGGTATAGCGGGCCTAATACAATGATTACCACACACTGCTAGTATTAGAGATGAGCGGTGTTCAACTAGAACTGTTCGCCAATCTCAAATTCGAGCTGTTTTGGGCGGTGTTCGAGTTGTTCGACAAACCCGAACGATTTGCAAAAAATTTGGCTGTTCGAGGTTATGTTCGACAACTGTTCATGCACCAAAAGCGTGTCCTGCATGTCTGGCTCTATTTTGAGCACCAATCATGCAGGGATTGCCTGCCACTCACTGTAATGCCACAGCCATGGTGGTTGTGGCATTACAGTGATTGCCCAAATCGATGGGAACAGTGCCAACAGTGAAACATGAAAAGCGTCAATTCAGCAGCGGCATAGACCGGTACCCGACAATTTAGAACAGAAAGAATAGAGGATCACACATAGATTAGATAGATAGAAACATGTCAGTCACATATATGAAGTACAGTGACAGTGTTGCTTACTGTACTTGTCATTTAGTGTAAAGCATTTCTTAAAGAAAATAATAGTGTTTTCATGCACTGTCTCTTTAAAAAAGCCGGCCGGCAATTCAGCAGCGGTACCCGACAATTTAGAATAGAAGGAATAGAGAATCACACATAGATTAGATAGATAGAAACATGTCAGTCACATATATATGAAGTACAGTGACAGTGTTGCTTACTGTACTTGTCATTTAGTGTTAAAATAAAGGATTTATTTTAAAAAAAATTGGCGTGGGGGTCCCCATAATTTTAGGCTCTAGCGGAGGTAAAGCAGACGGCTGGGGCAGATGTTTGAAGCCTGGGAGGGGGGTAATACCCATGGAGCTTCCCAGGCTACTAATATCAGCCCCCAGCTGAATACCTAGCCTTTACTAGCTATTAAAATGGGGGACCCCCCCAAAAAAAATGACGTGGGTTCCCCCCTATTTTAATAGCTAGCAAAGGCTAAGCAGACAGCTGGGGGCTGATATTAATAGCCCAGGAAGGGTGCCATGAATATTGGCCCCCTCCCAGGCTAGAAACACCAGCCGTCAGCCGCCCCAGAACTGGCGCATCCATAGGATGCGCTAATTCTGGCTCTTAGCCTCGCTCTTCCCACTGCCCTGTAGCGGTGGCAGTGGGGTAATAGGGCTGGGGTTGATGTCAGCTTATAATGCCAGCTGACATCAAGCCCAGGTTAGTAATGGAAAGTCGTCTATAAGACACCCCCATTACTAATCCCATAGTGAAAGTTAAAAGAAAACACAAAGACCCAGAATAAACTCCTTTAATTGAAATAAAGACACATTCCTTTATTGTTCTAAATTAAACCATACTTACCACCACGCCCATTCCAGCTGAAGCCAACGATCTCCTGCAATAAAAGTAAAATAATAAAGCAACATCATCCTTACCTTTCCATGGTTCCCACGACAGCTTCAGCTCTGCTACATCGAGATGACAGGCTGGACCGCAGCAGAACGCTGCCATCCAGCCTGTCATCCCGCAGACACTGAGAAGCGCAGGCTTGCTTGCGCTCCTCAGTGTCTGGCTGTGACGGCATAAAGATGAGCCGAGGTCATGTCCAATGAGCTCGGCTCACCTCATGCACGTCACTGACAGTGTGGGAGAATTCTCACGCTGAAGCGCTGAGTGCAGGAGAATTTTCCCACGCTGTCAGTGATGTGCATGAGGCTGATATTTAAATTTGGCCCTATTACCCCACTGCCACCGCTACAGGGCAGTGGGAAGAGCGAGGCTAAGTGCCAGAATTGGCGCATCCTATGGATGCGCCATTTCTGGGCCGGCTGATGGCTGGTGTTTCTAGCCTTGGAGGGGGCCAATATTCATGGTACCCTTCCTGGGCTATTAATATCAGCCCCCAGCTGTCTGCTTTGCCTTTGCTAGCTATTTAAATAGGGGGGACCCCACGTCATTTTTTTGGGGGGGTCCCCCATTTTAATAGCTAGTAAAGGCTAGGTATTCAGCTGGGGGTTGACATTAGTAGCCTGGGAAGCTCCGTGGGTATTATCCCCTTCCCAGGCTTCAAACATCTGCCCCAGCCATCTGCTTAACCTCCGCTAGAGACTAAAATTACGGGGAACCCCACGCCAATTTTTTTTTTAATAAATCCTTTATTTTAACACTAAATGACAAGTACAGTGATCAACACTGTCACTGTACTTATTATATATGTGACTGACATGTTTCTATCTATCTAATCTATGTGTGATGCTCTATCTTTCTGTTCTAAATTGTCGGTTACCGAGGCTGAATTGCCGGTCGACTTTTTTATAGAGACGGTGCATGAAAACACTATTATTTTTTTAAATAAATCCTTTACACTAAATGACAAGTACAGTAACCAACACTGTCACTGTACTTATTATATATGTGATTGGCATGTTTATATCTATCTATGTGTGATGCTCTATTCTTTCTGTTATAAATTGTCGGGTACCGCTGCTAAATTGCCGGCTGACTTTTTTAAAGAGACGGTGCACGAAAACACTATTATTTTTTTTAATAAATCCTTTACACTAAATGACAAGTACAGTAAGCAACACTGTCACTGTGCTTCTTTTATGTGTGACTGACATGTTTCTATCTATCTAATCTATGTGTGATGCTCTATTGCTTCTTGTCTAAATTGTCGGGTACCGGTGTATGCCGCTGCTGAATTGCCGGCCGGCTTTTTTAAAGAGAGCGTCTTCTGTGCAGTTTGTCAGCTTTTGGACACCTTTGAAGGTGTTTTCTATGTGTTGCTATGTGTTTTTGTTTGCCTGCCATTGGTTTTAACGGTGTTCGACGGTGTTCTAAGGTGTTCGACGAACAGTTCGACGAACAGTTCCTCGAACATCCCGGTGTTCGACGAACCGAACCGAACCCGAACACTACGGGGGTGGCTCAACAATAGCTACTATGCCCAAAATTATATTTCAGGCAAGATGCAGCTAAAAATTATTTGTAATTTGAAAGCTGGTGGAGCTTAGTATAGATGGCCTAATAGAATGCGTACCACACACTGCTAATATGCCCAAAATTATTTTACAGTCAAGATGCAGCTAAAAATTATTATTAATTTCAAAGCTGGTGGAGCTTGGTATAGATGGCCTAATTCAATGAGTACCACACACTGCTACTATGCCCAAAATTATTTTCCAGGCAAGATGCAGCTAAAAATTATTAGTAATTTGAAAGCTGGTGGAGCTTAGTATAGATGGCCTAATAGAATCAGTACCACACACTGCTAATATGCCCAAAATTATTTTACAGGCAAGATGCAGCTAAAAATTATTATTAATTTCAAAGCTGATGGAGCTTGGTAAAGATGGCCTAATACAATGAGTACCACACACTGCTACAATGCCCAAAATTAATTTCCAGGCAAGATGCAGCTAAAAATTATTAGTAATTTCAAAGCTAGTGGAGTTTAGTATAGATGGCCTAATAGAATGAGTACCACACACTGCTAATATGCCCAAAATTATTTTACAGGCAAGATGCATCTAAAAATTATTATTAATTTCAAATCTGGTGGAGCTTGGTATAGCTGTCCTAATACAATGAGTACCACACACTACTACTATGCCCAAAATTATTTTCCAGGCAAGATGCAGCTAAAAATTATTAGCAATTTGAATGCTAGTGGAGCTTAGTATAGATGGCCTAATAGAATGAGTACCACACACTGCTAATATGCCAAAAATTATTTTACAGGCAAGATGCAGCTAAAAATTAATATTAATTTCAAATTTGGTGGAGCTTAGTATAGATGTTCTAATACAATGAGTACCACACACTACTACTATGCCCAAAATTATTTTACAGGCAAGATGCAGCTAAAAATTATTATTAATTTCAAAACTGGTGGAGCTTGGTATAGATGGCCTAATACAATGAGTGCCACACACTGCTACTATGCTCAAAATTATTTTGCAGGCAAGATGCAGCTAAAAATTACTAGTAATTTGAAAGCTGGTGGAGCTTAGTATAGATGGCCTAATAGAATGAGTACCACACACTGCTACTATGCCCAAAATTATTTTCCAGGCAAGATGCAGCTAAAATTTTTTAGCAATTTGAAAGCTGGTGGAGCTTAGTGTAGATGGCCTAATAGAATGAGTACCACACACACTGCTAATATGCCCAAAATTATTTTACAGGCAAGATGCAGCTAAAAATTGTTATTAATTTCAAAGCTGGTGGAGCTTGGTATAGATGGCCTAATACAATGAGTACCACACACTGCTAATATGCCCAAAATTATTTTCCAGGCATGATGCAGCTAAAAATTATTATTAATTTCAAAGCTGGTGGAGCTTGGTTTAGATGGCCTAATACAATGAGTACCACAAAATACTACTATGCCCAAAATTATTTTCCAGGTAACATGCAGCTAAAAATTATTATTAATTTCAAAACTGGTGGAGCTTGGTTAAGATGGCCTAATACAATGATTACCACACACTGCTACTATGCCCAAAATTATATTCCAGGCAAGATGCAGCTAAAAATTATTTGTAATTTGAAAGCTGGTGGAGCTTAGTATAGATGGCCTAATAGAATGCGTACCACACACTGCTAATATGCCAAAAATTATTTTACAGGCAAGATGCAGCTAAAAATTATTATTAATTTCAAAGCTGGTGGAGCTTGGTATAGATGGCCTAATTCAATGAGTACCACACACTGCTACTATGCCCAAAATTATTTTCCAGGCAAGATGCAGCTAAAAATTATTAGTAATTAGAAAGCTGGTGGAGCTTAGTATAGATGGCCTAATAGAATGAGTACCACACACTGCTAATATGCCCAAAATTATTTTACAGGGAAGATGCAGCTAAAAATTATTATTAAATTCAAAGCTGATGGAGCTTGGTAAAGATGGCCTAATACAATGAGTACCACACACTGCTACAATGCCCAAAATTATTTTCCAGGCAAGATGCAGCTAAAAATTATTACTAATTTGAAAGCTAGTGGAGTTTAGTATAGATGGCCTAATTAAATGAGTACCACACACTGCTAATATGCCCAAAATTATTTTACAGGCAAGATGCAGCTAAAAATTATTATTAATTTCAAATCTGGTGGAGCTTGGTATAGATATCCTAATACAATGAGTACCACACACTACTACTATGCCCAAAATTATTTTCCAGGCAAGATGCAGCTAAAAATTATTTGCAATTTGAATGCTAGTGGAGCTTAGTATAGATGGCCTAATAGAATGAGTACCACACACTGCTAATATGCCAAAAATTATTTTACAGGCAAGATGCAGCTAAAAATTAATATTAATTTCAAATCTGGTGGAGCTTGGTATAGATGGCCTAATACAATGGGTGCCACACACTGCTACTATGCTCAAAATTATTTTGCAGGCAAGATGCAGCTAAAAATTATTATTAATTTCAAAACTGGTGGAGCTTGGTATAGATGGCCTAATACAATGGGTGCCACAAACTGCTACTATGCTCAAAATTATTTTGCAGGCAAGATGCAGCTAAAAATTATTAGTAATTTGAAAGCTGGTGGAGCTTCGTATAGATGGCCTAATAGAATGAGTACCACACACTGCTAATATGCCCAAAATTATTTTACAGGCAAGATGCAGCTAAAAATTATTATTAATTTCAAAGCTGGTGGAGCTTGGTATAGATGGCCAAATACAATGAGTACCACACACTACTACTATGCCCAAAATTATTTTCCAGGCAAAATGCAGCTAAAAATTATTATTAATTTCAAAACTGGTGGAGCTTGGTATAGATGGCCTAATACAATGAGTACAACACACTGCTACTATGCCCAAAATTATTTTCCAGGCAAGATGCAGCTAAAAATTATTAGTAATTTGAAAGCTGGAGGAGCTTAGTATAGATGGCATAATGGAATCAGTACCACACACTGCTAATATGCCCAAAATTGTTTTACAGGCAAGATGCAGCTAAAAATTATTATTAATTTCAAAGCTGGTGGAGCTTGGTTTAGATGGCCTAATACAATGAGTACCACACACTGCTACTATGCCCAAAATTATATTCCAGGCATGATGCAGCTAAAAATTATTAGTAATTTGAAAGCTGGTGGAGCTTAGTATAGATGGCCTAATAGAATGAGTACCACACACTGCTAATATGCCCAAAATTATTTTACAGGCAAGATGCAGCTAAAAATTATTATTAATTTCAAAGCTGGTGGAGCTTGGTATAGATGGCCTAATACAATGAGTACCACACACTGCTACTATGCCCAAAATTATTTTACCAGGCAAGATGCAGTTAAAAATTATTATTAATTTCAAAGCTGGTGGAGCTTGGTATAGATGGCCTAATACAATGAGTACCACACACTACTACTATGCTCAAAATTATTTTACAGGCAAGATGCAGCTAATAATTATTATTAATTTAAAAGCTGGTGGAGCTTGGTATAGATGGCCTAATACAATAAGTAGCACACACTGCTACAATGTCCAAAATTATTTTCCTGGCAAGATGCAGCTAAAAATTATTATTCATTTCAAAACTGGTGGAGCTTGGTATAGATGGCCTAATACAATGAGAACCACACACTGCTACTATGCCCAAAATTATTTTCCAGGCAAGATGCAGCTAAAAATTATTTGTAATTTGAAAGCTGGTGGAGCTTAGTATAGATGGCCTAATAGAATGAGTACCACACACTGCTAATATGCCCAAAATTATTTTCCTGGCAAGATGCAGCTAAAAATTATTATTAATTTGAAAACGGGTGGAGCTTGGTATAGATGGCCTAATACAATAAGTGCCACACACTGCTACTATGCCCAAAATTATTTTGCAGGCAAGATGCAGCTAAAAATTATTAGTAATTTGAAAGCTGGTGGAGCTTAGTATAGATGGCCTAATAGAATGAGTACCACACACTTCTAATATGCCCAAAATTATTTTACAGGCAAGATGCAGCTAAAAATTATTATTAATTTCAAAGCTGGTGGAGCTTAGTATAGATGGCCTAATACAATGATTTCCACACACTGCTACTATGCCCAAAATTATTTTCCAGGCAAGATGCAGCTAAAAATTATTAGTAATTTGAAAGCTGGTGGAGCTTAGTATAGATGGCCTAATAGAATGAGTACCACATACTGCTAATATGCCCAAAATTAGTTTACAGGCAAGATGCAGCTAAAGATTATAAGTAATTTAAAAGCTGGTGGAGCTTGGTATAGATGGCCTAATACAATGAGTACCACACACTACTACTATGCCCAAAATTATTTTCCAGTCAAGATGCAGCTAAAAATTATTATTAATTTCAAAACTGGTGTAGCTTGGTTTAGCTGGCCGAATACAATGAGTTCCACACACTGCTAATATGCCCAAAATTATTTTCCAGGCAAGATGCAGCTAAAAATTATTATTAATTTGAAAGCTGGTGGAGCTTAGTATAGATGGCCTAATAGAATGAGTACCATACACTGCTAATATGCCCAAAATTATTTTACAGGCAAGATGCAGCTAAAAATTATTATTAATTTCAAAGCTGGTGGAGCTTGGTATAGATGGCCTAATACAATGAGTACCACACACTACTACTATGCCCAAAATTATTTTCCAGGCAAAATTCAGCTAAAAATTATTATTAATTTCAAAACTGGTGGAGCTTGGTATAGATGGCCTAATACAATGAGTACCACATACTGCTACTATGCCCAAAATTATTTTACAGGCAAGATGCAGCTAAAAATTATTATTAATTTGAAAGCTGGAGGAGCTTAGTATAGATGGCATAATAGAATGAGTACTACACACAGCTAATATGCCCAAAATTACTTTACAGGCAAGATGCAGTTAAAAATTATAATTAATTTCAAAGCTGGTGGAGCTTGGTATAGATGGCCTAATACAATGAGTACCACACACTACTACTATGCCCAAAATTATTTTCCAGGCAGATGCAGCTAAAAATTATTATTAATTTCAAAACTGGTGGAGTTTGGTGTAGATGGCCTAATACAATGAGTACCACACACTGCTACTATGCCCAAAATTATTTTCCAGGCAAGATGCAGCTAAAAATTATTAGTAATTTGAAAGCTGGTGGAGCTTAGTATACATGGCCTAATAGAATGAGTACCACACACTGCTAATATGGCCAAAATTATTTTACCAGGCACGATGCAGCTAAAAATTATTAGTAATTTGAAAGCTAGTGGAGCTTAGTATAGATGGCCTAATAGAATGAGTACCACACACTGCTGATATGCCCAAAATTATTATTTCAGGCAAGATGCAGCTAAAAATTATTATTCATTTCAAATCTAGTGGAGCTTGGTATAGATTTCCTAATACAATGAGTACCACACAGTACTACTATGCCCAAAAATATTTTCCAGGCAAGATGCAGCTAAAAATTATTATTAATTTCAAAGCTAGTGGAGCTTGGTATAGATATCCTAATACAATGAGTACCACACACTGCTACTATGCCCAAAATTATTTTCCAGGCAAGATGCAGCTAAAAATTATTAGTATTTTGAAAGCTGGTGGAGCTTAGTATAGTTGGCCTAATAGAATGAGTACCACACACTGCTAAAATGCCCAAAATTATTTTACAGGCAAGATGCAGCTAAAAATTATTATTAATTTCAAAGCTGGTGGAGCTTGGTATAGATGGCCTAGTAGATTGAGTACCACACACTGCTACAGGCCCAAAAGGTTTTACTTGGCTAGGTGCAGTAAAAGATTTGTATTACATACACAGGTTTTGTAGCTTGCAACACAGATAGGCTACTCCACTGACTAGCACACACTGCAAGAGGCCCAAAAGCATTTGCTTAGCTAGATTTAGCCAAATGCTATGAAAAACACTTGCACAGCACTAAAACAGACCTGCCTGGTAAAAAGTGATAGGTACTGATGTAACCTAGCCCTCAAAAGGGCTGGAATTACAACTAGTCACTACTACAAACCTATCTGTCTATTTAAGAGCACAGACCTGCCTGCTAAAAGTGCTAGGAACTGCTGTAACCTAGCCCTCAAAAGGGCTGCAATTACAAACTAGTCCCTACTCCCTAAACCTTTCTGTCCATTTAAGAGAAAATTCGCTTGCAATTCAGTTACACAATATAGGGCTAATAGCAGCAGCAGTGCCGCCTAACACTCAGCTACAGCAGTGAGAAAAGGGTGGCAACGGGGAAAATGGCTGGGTCTTATAGGGCAAGTACATGTGACATACACTGCCAATGACACATGCCCTTGTTTGTGTGAAAAAAAGCACTTCGCTCCGTGTGTGCGCTGCTGATAGGCTGACAGACTGCACCTCCCCACTGTAAATGCAGGAAAGAGAAAAAAAAATGGAGATCTTCATTATTCCTGCAGAGATCCATCCCCTGCCCCTCCTCCCGCCCCGCTGTACACTCAAACTGTGTATTAACATTGATTATCAGCATTTTGGTGCACGAACAGTTATTGAACATAACCTCGAACAGCCGGATTTTTTCAAATCGTTCGGGTTCGTCGAACGGCTCGAACACCGCCCAAAACAGCTCGAATTTGAGATTGGCAAACAGTTCGATTCGAACACCGCTCATCTCTATTGAAGAACTGAAATAAATTAACTTTTTAATGATATTCTAATTTAGTGAGATGCATCAGTATTTGGTGTGCCTATAGTCGTATCATCCCGCACATCAGAGCTATCAGATTATTTACAGTGATAGGTAAATGGCATGACAAATGTTGTGCTTGATTTATTTTTCTCTATTAAATGCATAAAAACTGTTAGAAAAATGTAACACTGAGGCTGTTTTCACATGTAGGATAAATCATGCATTTTTTTCTGCATGATTTTCCTCTTATTTGATGCATTTTTGGTGCAGATTTGAAGCAGTTTTTTTAATAATACATAAAAACTTTGAATTTGAGTTAAAAAATGTAACTGCTCTTCTTTTTATATATGAGTTTTTTCAAGCTCCACCAAGAAGCCTATACAAAAAAAGCACCAAAACTGCACAATACAAAAGCGTCTTTAGATGCATCGAGGGTGGAGTTTTCATGAAATCACATCCACTTTGTATAGATATTTAATCGGTGTTCACATGTAGTGTAAATGCTGTTTTTTTTTCCTCCTGCATTTTTGCACATATGCTGTGTTTAACTGTTAAAGCAAAGTGGAAGTGATTTCATGAAAACTGTGCCTCTTAAGCAGCTGATGAACTGTGTAGTTTTCATGTTTTTTTTCCCTAGAGGCTTCTACGTGGAGCCTAAAAAACTTTTCTCTACTTTTTCTCTGAAAAAATGTAAAAAAATGCTGTTTCAAATCTGCACCAAATAAGCATCAAATAAGGGGAAAAGGCATAAAAAATGCAGCAAAAATGCAATAAGCAGAGAAGATTGTTATTTTTTAGCTGGTTCGGGCACCTGCAGAAAATCAATAAACACAATATTTATGCACACACCCTTACAGACACAAAAAAGCCAGATGTCAAATAGTGAAGCTTACATAAAAATGAGAAAGTTCTAGCTGCTACATCTGTGAATGAATGAACAAAAAATAAATCCATAGGTCCCAACTAGAGATGAGCATGACACACCTATGATTTCACGCATGCCCTGGCTAATCAAAAGCCGCAGGGGACGCCAGAAGGTAAGAGATTCATAGGCCTCCCATCCTGGAGCATGTCATAACTGAAACGGATGCTGGGCCAGAGTCTCATGAATTGATGCGTTCATCTCTAGTTCCTGGATTCAGCAGAATAGTTCCGGATTTGGGTCTAGGCCCTGCAGTCTCAGACGTCTGCTGAGAAATTTAAGTTGGATCTACACTGTGTGATATAAATCTATACCAGGTAAGCAATTCCCTGCACTGTGTTGCCTTTTATCATCCGATAAAACAATATTGTGCTTTTTGCACCTCAGCTTTTCCTACATTAAACAGACACATACAGATACTGCTTGTCCTTGTCCACCCTATTTTTTTTCTTGAATTTGGTTGCAGAGTACCTGTTGTTTATGAGTTTTTTTTAAATTATAGGTGTTATCTATCATGTGTTGCAGAAAGGCAGTTTAAAAAGCTACTGTGCAACATGCTGCTCAGCAAGCCGAAGTGCTGAGATTCTGCTAACAGTATGAGTGCACATTATTTTTAACCCTAATTTTAAGGTTCTTTCCCTTGTAGAAATTGCAGCATTTTCCAGTTTGATCTTTAATATGTAACACTTTGTAAATTGTAAGAATAAATGTATTATTTTCTTCTTACTGTGCACATGTCCAAGGATATATGTAGCTTAGACAACGCAAGAACTCAGATGATAAATCCATCAACACATATAAAATATCAACAATGCTTTTCCATGCAGATAAGCTTAATGGACTGCATTTTTTTTTCTCTCCCATATTGCATCTTTATTTATTTTTTTGGCCACTTACCTAACCTTTTTTCACAGTTTTTTCTTCAGGCCACTTCCGGTACTCGAAATATAATGTAATAACAAGCACTGTGGACTTCGTAGTGATGGTTTCAGATGGTTGATTCTTCCCCAGAAAATTTTTTGCATTTTGGCCAGACGACTTTAACTTTCTAAATCTTTGCCATTGTGGATTTCTTATTTCATGAATTTCCTGATATAGTCATGGCCAAAAGTGTTGGCACCCTTGAAATTGTTCCAGAAAATGATTTTTTTTTCTCCTAGAAAATTATTGCAATTACACATGTTTTGTTATTAAATTTGTGTGTATTTGAACAGCAAAAGAAAAACAGAAAAAAAAGGCAAATTGGACATAATTTCACACCTAACTCCAAAAATGAGCCTAACAAAATTGTTGGCACCTTTCCAAAATTGTGGGTAAACAACTTTGTTTCAAGCATGTGACGCTCCTTCAAACTCACCTGTGTGGGTAACATGAAAACCACACCTGAAACCAGATAAAAAGGGGAGAAGTTGACTTAATATTTACATTGTGTGCCTGTGTGACACACTAAGCATGGAGAACATAAAGAAGAGAACTGTCTGAGAAGTTGAGAACCAAAATTGTTGAAGAATATCAACAATCTCAAGGTTACAAGTTCATCTCCAGATATCTTGACTAGAGATGAGCATTGGTCATCTCCTCCTGCTCTATAATTAGAGATGAGCATTGCTCTACTCGAACTGTTCGCCAATCTCAAATTCGAGCTGTTTTGGGCGGTGTTCGAGCCGGTCGGCGAACACGAACAATTTGAGAAAAATTCGGCTGTTCGAGGTTATGTTCGATAACTGTTCGTGCACCAAAATCATAACTGGATTTTTTCTCAGTAATGATGAAAATTAATGTTAATACGCAGTTTGAGTGTACAGCGGGGCGGGGGGAGGGGCAGGGGATGGATCTCTGCAGGAACAATGAAGATCTCCATTTTTTTTTCTCTTTCCCGCATTTGCAGTGGGGAGGTGCAATCTGTCAGCCTATCAGCAGCGCACACACGGAGCGAAGTGCTTTTTTTCACACAAGCAAGGGCATGTGTGATTGGCAGTGTATGTCACATGTCCTTGCCCTATAAGACCAAGCCATTTTCCCCGTCGCCACCATTTTCTCACTGCTGCAGCTGCGTGTTAGACGGCACCGCTGTTGCTGTGTGCGCTATACCTTGTTAATTTCAAGCCAATTTTCGCACAAATATACAGATAGCTTGGGAGTAGGGAATAGTTGTGATTGCAGTCCTTTTAAGGACTAGGTTACAGCATTTCCTACGACTTTTATCAGGCAGGTCTGTGCTCTTAAATAGATAGATTGTGGGAGTAAAGACTAATTGTAATTGGAGTCCTTTTCAGGACTAGGTTACATCAGTTCCTATCAGTTTTTGCCAGGCAGGTCTGTGCCAGTGCTGTGCAAGTTTTTTTCACAGCATTTGGCTGAATCTAGCAAAGCTAATCCTTTTTGGCCTATTGCAGAGTGTGTTAGTCAGTGGAGTAGCCTATCTGTGTTGCAAGATATACCACCTGTGTATAGAATACCAATTTTTTTACTGCACCTAGTGAAGTAAAATCTTTTGGGCATAGCATCATTCTATTAGTCCATCTATACTCACCTCCATCAGGTTGCAAACTGAATATAATTTTTTTCTGCATCTAGCTCTGAAAAAATATTTGGGCTTCTAGCGGTGTGTGGGACTTGGTCTATTAGTCCATCTATACTGACCTCCATCAGGTTGCAAATTAAAAATAATTTTTTTCTGCATCTAGCTCTGAAAAAATATTTGGGCTTCTAGCAGTGTGTGGGACTTGGTCTATTAGTCCATCTATACTGACCTCCATCAGGTTGCAAATTAAAAATAATTTTTTTCTGCATCTAGCTCTGAAAAAATATTTGGGCTTCTAGCAGTGTGTGGGACTTGGTCTATTAGTCCATCTATACTGACCTCCATCAGGTTGCAAATTAAAAATAATTTTTTTCTTCATTTATCTCTGAAAAAATATTTGGGCTTCTAGCAGCGTGTGGGACTTGTTCTATTAGTCCATCTATACTGACCTCCATCAGGTTGCAAATTAAAAATAATTTTTTTCTGCATCTAGCTCTGAAAAAATATTTGGGCTTCTAGCAGTGTGTGGGACTTGGTCTATTAGTCCATCTATACTGACCTCCATCAGGTTGCAAATTAAAAATAATTTTTTTCTGCATCTAGCTCTGAAAAAATATTTGAGCTTCTAGCAGTGTGTGGGACTTGGTCTATTAGTCCATCTATACTGACCTCCATCAGGTTGCAAATTAAAAATAATTTTTTTCTTCATTTATCTCTGAAAAAATATTTGGGCTTCTAGCAGCGTGTGGGACTTGTTCTATTAGTCCATCTATACTGACATCCATCAGGTTGCAAATTAAAAATAATTTTTTTCTGCATGTAGCTCTGAAAAAATATTTGGGCTTCTAGCAGTGTGTGGGACTTGGTATATTAGTCCATCTATACTGACCTCCATCAGGTTGCAAATTAAAAATAATTTTTTTCTGCATCTAGCTCTGAAAAAATATTTGGGCTTCTAGCAGTGTGTGGGACTTGGTCTATTAGTCCATCTATACTGACCTCCATCAGGTTGCAAATTGAATAAAAAAATTTTCTGCATCTAGCTCTGAAAAAATATTTGGGCTTCTAGCAGTGTGTGGACTTGGTCTATTAGTCCATCTATACTGACCTCCATCAGGTTGCAAATTGAATAAAAAAATTTTCTGCATCTAGCTCTGAAAAAATATTTGGGCTTCTAGCGGTGTGTGGGACTTGGTCTATTAGTCCATCTATACTGACCTCCATCAGGTTGCAAATTAAAAATATTTTTTTTCTGCATCTAGCTCTGAAAAAATATTTGGGCTTCTAGCAGTGTGTGGGACTTGGTCTATTAGTCCATCTATACTGACCTCCATCAGGTTGCAAATTAAAAATAATTTTTTTCTGCATCTAGCTCTGAAAAAATATTTGGGCTTCTAGCAGTGTGTGGGACTTGGTCTATTAGTCCATCTATACTGACCTCCATCAGGTTGCAAATTAAAAATAATTTTTTTCTTCATTTATCTCTGAAAAAATATTTGGGCTTCTAGCAGCGTGTGGGACTTGTTCTATTAGTCCATCTATACTGACCTCCATCAGGTTGCAAATTAAAAATAATTTTTTTCTGCATCTAGCTCTGAAAAAATATTTGGGCTTCTAGCAGTGTGTGGGACTTGGTCTATTAGTCCATCTATACTGACCTCCATCAGGTTGCAAATTAAAAATAATTTTTTTCTGCATCTAGCTCTGAAAAAATATTTGGGCTTCTAGCGGTGTGTGGGACTTGGTCTATTAGTCCATCTATACTGACCTCCATCAGGTTGCAAATTAAAAATAATTTTTTTCTGCATCTAGCTCTGAAAAAATATTTGGGCTTCTAGCAGTGTGTGGGACTTGGTCTATTAGTCCATCTATACTGACCTCCATCAGGTTGCAAATTAAAAATAATTTTTTTCTGCATCTAGCTCTGAAAAAATATTTGGGCTTCTAGCAGTGTGTGGGACTTGGTCTATTAGTCCATCTATACTGACCTCCATCAGGTTGCAAATTAAAAATAATTTTTTTCTTCATTTATCTCTGAAAAAATATTTGGGCTTCTAGCAGCGTGTGGGACTTGTTCTATTAGTCCATCTATACTGACCTCCATCAGGTTGCAAATTAAAAATAATTTTTTTCTGCATCTAGCCCAGCCAATAGTTTTGGCCTAATACCACAGTTTGGCCACTCAGCTCTGCTCGGTTACCATCCATTGTTTTTTTGTGCAAACAACTCCAGAGTTGTGAATTAGTTAACCACCAAAATGAGTGGAAAAAGGCCTGCTGCTGGTGGAAAGGGGAATAGGCGTGTTGGGAAGGGGAAAAAAGGTTGTGTCCGTGGGGTAGGTGCAGAAGAAAGACCATCTTCCAGCCAAACTAAAATGTCTACTTCTTTTAGCGGACAATGTGATAAGATCCCTTTCTTACGGCCACGCCAATCGCTACAAATTCCAGATGAGGCACAAAAACAGCAGGTGCTTCAACGGATATCAAGTGCTCCTTTAAGTGGGCTCTCCTCCACATCAACTTCAACATCACAAATACTCCAGTCCTCAAAGGTGTCACCCAAATCGCACTTGCTTCCTCACAGCTCCCAAATCTCCAGCTGCCCGTCTGAGTATGAGGTAGAACAGATGGTTGAGTCTGCAGAGCTGTTTACTCATACTATAGCCTGGGAATCAGAGGTCGACTCCAGCGCTTCGGTGAATCCAGACGGGGAAATGATCTGCACTGATGCCCAGAATCTTTATGAGTCGGATCCAGGACCAGACGCAGAAGGTTCTGACCATAATGTAGACCCTCATTCCCAAACTGTAACTCCTGTTGGTGGAGACAATGAGGAAGACGATGATAAGACTCAAATACCTGATTGGAGCGACAACTTTAGTTTTTTGTCAGGGCAGGAACAGGTTGGCTCTGAGGACGACGGGTGTGATAACGCACAGGGTGATGATGATGAGGTCGGAGATCCCACTTACTGTCAACCCACAGTCAGCCAAGAGATGAGGTCAGCAGAGGAGGTGGAGGAAGATGCTAGTGACGACGAGGTCAGGTTGCGCCTTCCTGGACAGAGACGTAGTACTGGAAGCACGTCAACAACTGCATCCTCAAACACAACTCTGCCTCTCACCACAAGTCGTGGTGGCTCTTCAGGTCGCATGGGTGCTAAGCCTTGCATAGCCTGGGCATTTTTTCAGATCGATAAAGATGACCCAACTCGTGTTATCTGTAACATTTGTCAGCAAAAGCTAAGTAGAGGCCAAAAAATACATAGTTTGAGTACTTCATGCATGAACCGGCACATGGACATGAAGCATAAGTTGCAGTGGGAAGCTCAGTGTGCTACAATGCGGCCTAGCCGGCCGGGCCAATCACCGTCTGCCATATCTTGTGCATCCGCGGCCTCTTCATCCTCTGTGACTGGGGGGACAGCAGTCACACCTGTTTTGGGGCGCAGACCTGCCACCTCTTTACCCGCAACAGCCAGCGTGATTGGCAGGTCATCATTTTCTTTGGAGGTGGTAACACCAGCTGGTGTTGAGCGCTGTCCGACATCAATAGCACCACATTTGGATCAAGGCAACCTAACATGTCCGCCTGCATCTTCCTCACAGACCGGCAGTTTGCCGGGGACACCCTTATCAACCCCGTCTAAGCACAATAGCCAGCCCTCGGTCCCTCAGATGTGGACAAGTAAAAGACCATTTCCTCCTAGCCATGAGAAAGCTAAGAGGTTGAATTTCACCATCTGCAAGCTCTTGGCTACAGAAATGCTGCCTTTCCGCTTGGTGGACACAGAGGATTTTCGAGACCTTATGTCCGTCGCAGTGCCCCAGTACCAGATGCCCAGTCGGCACTACTTCTCAAAGAAAGGTGTGCCTGCGCTCCACCAGCATGTCGCACACAACATCACCGCTTCTTTGAGAAACTCTGTGTGTGACAGGGTGCATTTCACCACAGACACTTGGACGAGTAGGCATGGACAGGGGCGTTACATGTCGCTGACTGGGCACTGGGTAACTATGGTGACAGCAGGACAAGGGGCTGCTGTCCAAGTCTTGCCGTCCCCACGAGTTGTGCGTCAATCCTCTTTATGTCAAAGTTCCTCCACTGCTTCTGCCTCCTCAACCTCCTCTCGGTCTTCCACCTGCACCCAAAGCCTGTCTGGTCATGCCACAAGCTTTCTAACTGCGCAGAAGGGATCCTGCACACCTCCTTACTATGCTGGCAGTAGGGCTCAACGTCATCAGGCGGTTTTTACTTTGAAATGTCTGGGAAATGTGAGTCACACAGCTGAGGAGTTGTGGTCAGCTCTGGAGAACCAATTTCATGAATGGTTGTCTCCACTGGACCTGAAACCAGGGAAGGCCGTGTGCGACAATGCTGCAAACCTGGGTGCGGCCCTTCGCCGGGGCAATGTCACACACGTGCCTTGTATGGCTCACGTGTTGAACCTGGTTGTCCAGCAATTTTTAGCCCACTATCCCAGACTAGATGGCCTTCTGCAGAGGGCACGGTCGCTGTGTGCTCACTTCTGCCGTTCGCATCCCGCAGCTCAGCGACTTACATCTCTACAGAAGTCGTTGGGCCTGCCACTTCACCGGCTAAAATGCGATGTGCCTACCCGGTGGAATTCAACTCTGCACATGTTGCAGCGACTGTGGCAGCACCGACAAGCCCTGGTGCAATACGTTCTGACGTATAGCCTGGGCCAACGAGATTCAGAGGTGGGGCAAATCACGCTGGAGGAGTGGTCTCAGATCAGGAACCTATGCACCCTTCTGCACAGTTTTGAAATGGCGACGAAGATGTTTAGTGCTGACGATGCCATTATCAGCATGACTATTCCGGTGATTTACATGCTGGAGCACATGTTAAACAGAATTCGGAGTCAGGTGGTGGCACAAGAGGAGGTGGAGGAAGTAGAGGAGGAGGAGTTGTATGCGGAAGGGCTAACATCTGCAAGGTCCAGACGGTCGGCAGCACCAAGGCGGCAGGCATGTGAGGGTGGGGGAGATGGTTTTACCAGGGCGCATGGTAGCAGCCAAACTAGTGAGGAAGGTGCAGGAGCCCAGGAAGAAGTGGAGGACGAACTGATGGAAGACTCATCAGATGAGGGAGACCTTGATCACATTTCTGTTGTGCGAGGTTGGGGGGAGAGGACAGAGGAAGGAAGCATGATTGTTACCTCGCCACCAACACAACAGGGACTTGGTGCTCCTGGATGCGCAACACACATGAGTGCCTTCTTGCTGCACTACCTGCAACATGACCCTCGAATTGTGAGAATTAGAAATAATCCTGACTACTGGGTTGCCACACTGTTAGATCCCCGGTACAAAAGTAAATTTGCAGAAATTATTCCTGCCATAGAAAGGGATGCACGCATGCAGGAGTATCAGCAGAGACTGTTGCAGAATCTTACATGTGCTTTTCCACAAAATACCAGTGGTGCACGTAGTGAATCTCACAGTTCCAACTTGCCAACCGTGGGACCGTCAAGTGTTCAGCACTCAAACCGTAACAGAACCACAGTATCTGCTGGTAACATCAATTTTGCGGAATCATTTCACCACTTTTTTAGCCCATCCTTTGCAAGGCCACAGGAGACAAGAAGTCTGACACATAGTCAACGCCTAGAGACGATGGTACAGGAGTATCTCCAAGTAAACATTGAAGCCACGACTGTGTCACTGGACCCTTGCTCTTTTTGGGCTTCCAATCTGGATAAATGGCCGGAGCTAGCCACTTACGCCTTGAAGATCTTGTCATGCCCCGCAGCCAGCGTTCTGTCTGAACGTGTGTTCAGCGCTGCTGGTGGTGTGCTGACAGATAAGCGCACGCGGCTCTCCACTGATAATGTAGACAGACTCACGTTCATAAAGATGAACAAATCATGGATCCGAAACGACTTTTCTACCCCTGTGTCATCCTGGGGAGAGTAAAAGCTTGATGATTGGTTAAAATCACCCTACCAACCATTTTAAGCTTTCAAATTACTAATCATGTTTATCTGTATCTTGACTGGAAAATAATTTGGGCTTTGTAGCAGTGTGCAGCACTGATCCTATTAGGCCATCTATAATAAGCTTCACCAGATTTAAAATTAAAAATAATTTTTAGCTGCATCTAGCCCGGAAAATAATTTTGGGGCTCCGAGATGCGCAAGACACATAAGTGCCTTCTTGCTGCACTACCTGCAGCATGACCCTCATATTGTCAGAATTCGAAGTAATCATGACTACTGGGTTGCCACACTCTTAGATCCCCCAAACTTTTCGATCAACCTTTTCATTTTAATAAAGACCAAAAAAATGGTCATTTTTGAAATTATAAGCATTAGCAGGTTGTTAGAAACTGAAATCAAACAGTTTTCAACTCAAAACTTTATTCTAGGTGATGTTACATTTTCACATAGGACCCCTTGTTCGAAAGGAGCTTCTGAACTCTCTCGTCCATTGAATTTGTCAGGTTTTGGATGGTTTCTGCTTCAATTGTTTTGCATGAGGACAGAATACCCTCCCAGAGCTGTTGCTTAGATGTGAACTGCCTCCCGCCATCATAGACACTCCTTTTAATGATGCTCCAAAGGTTCTGAATGGGGTAGAGGTCAGGGGAGCATGGGGGTCACACCATAAGTTTGTCCCCTTTTATGCCTATATCAGCCAGAGATGCAGATGTTTTATGTGCAGCATGAGATGGTGCATTATCATGCAGAAAAATGATCTTGCTGTGAAATACACGGTTCTTCTTCTTGAACCATGGCAGGAAGTGCTGTTTGAGAAAATCCACATACATTATGGAGTTCATCTTTAGCGCCTTCAGGGATCCTAAAGGGGTCGACAATCTCTCTCCCCATGATTCCAGCCCAAAACATTACTCCACCTCCTCCTTGTTGGCGCTGTAGCCGTGTTTGCGTGGGGTGTCCATCAACCAGCCATCCTCCACTCCATTCATCTGGACCATCGAGCGCTGCACGGCACTCATCCGTGAACAAAACAGTTTTGAAATCAGTCTTCATGTAATGTTTGGCCCACTGGAGCCGTTTCTGCTTGTGTGAAGTGGATAGAGGAGGTCGACAGGATGGCGTATGCACAGCTGCAAACCTCTGAAGGACCCTGCATCTTGTTGTTCGGGGGACGTTGGAGGCACAAGCAGCTTCAAAAACTTGTCTGCTGCTATGACAAGGCTTTTTTGCCGCTGCTCTTTCAACCTGACGTAATTGCCTGTAGGAAAGAGTCCTCAATTTGCCCTTATCAGCACGCACACATGTGTACTGTGAATCAGCTACATACTTCTTGATTGCCAAGACACTTCATCCTGATCATCGCACAATGTTGATTGTAGTCATGCCTTGACCTAAACACTCCACAATTTGTTGCTTCTCAGCAGCCGACACATCCTTTTTCTTTCCCATTTTGGCAGAAAATGTAGGCTGCTTAATAATGTGAGAGAGCCTTCTTAAGTAGTCTTGCCTTTCATTGGACACACCTGCCAAACTAATTAGCACAGGTGTCTGCAATTGCTTACAGTGATATAAAGAGCCCTGACACACATCACCATCAATGAGTTTAACTGACAAACAAACAAATTCTTCCCTTATCACTCCTAAACACTTTTTGCATAATAATTTGGAACGCGGTGTACATGTGCTTTTCCACAAAACACCAGTGGTTCACGTAGTGAATCTTACAGTTCTAACTTGCCAACCGTGGTCTGTATGGAATTGTTCAATAAAGGGCCCAAAATTAAGATAACATAGATGGGAGAGGTCTCTATGAATAGGAATTCCTAAGTATTTGATACCCTGTGAGGGCCAGGCAAAGGGAAAGTTGGACTGGATGGAATCCTATATGGATTTAGGGAGGGAGACATCGAGGGCCTCAGACTTCGCTGCATTGATTTTAAAATTTTACCATGTAACAAAGTGATCTATTTCAGCCATAACAGCAGGGATGGATATATGTGATTGAGTGATATATACTAGGACATCATCAGCAAATAGAGGACACTTGTACTCGGTGCCTCCCACCTCAATCCACCTAATATTGGGGTTATGGCGAATTGATGAGAGCAGGTGCTCCGTCACTAGGATGTATAAGAGAGGGGACAGAGGACATCCCTGCCTTGTCCCATTGGTGATTGTGAAAGGTGATGAAAATGTTCTGACGCACCCCCTGGGCCTTGGGACACCCGGAGCCGGACCCTTTTTGGTGGATGCTGGTGGTTGTAGTCTTCGTGGCGGCGATCCGGTTCCGTGGCTCAGGGCGGTCAAACCAGTGGCGGAACTATTTATGTGGTTTTGATGTTTAAATGTCCGACTACGCCACCCGTGGATTGCGGTCAGAGTGAACCGCCGCTACAGGGCAGACCGCTAAGGCTGGTGTTGTGGGTGCAGCAGAGCGTAGCATAACTCCCCACGGGAGGAGTATAGCCTCAGGGCAGTGTATGCGGAGGATGGGGGTGATGGTGCAGGGCAGCAGCAGTAACGACACGGAGTCAGTGATGCAGTTCAGGGCCTTTACTCACAGTTCTTATTATCCAGACCACGTCTGCAGGTAACGGCTGCCCACGTCGTACTGTGCTCACCAGGTGAGGGGCTCAGACAACTCCCAGATAACTTTGGAGCGCTTCACAGGACCCCCTTTGTGTGTCCTTTGTCTGGCCTTTCTTACCAACACTTCTGTCCGGCTGCCTCGGGCCTCCTCTTGGTAAACTTGGCGCCAGTTTCCCTGACCCTATGTGGTGCCTTCCTAGCGGGTGGAGCAAGGGGCTGCGACACATAAAATGTCAGAGCCTCCGGTTTCTAGCTGAGGGTCGTTTCCTGCCTCCACTAGTTCGGGGACCGGTCTCCCCCTTTGGCCTGACCCCTCCACGCAGGTGGATTCGGGCGTGCGGTGGCGACTCGCCCGTCCGCACCCCTGGGATCCCTTCATTCCTCGTTCCTGGAGCCTTCTCCGCTCCTCTTCCTTCCTTCTCCCTCTTGCAGGCCTGGGCCTCTGTTACTAGGCCCGCCTCCGGAGCAGAGCTCATGCAGAGCCCCTGCTCCCTGCCACTTCTGCTCAGACTTCTCTGCACTGAACTAAGATGGTGCCCACCTTTTATACTCCCTTCTCAATGCACCCAGGAACTGCTTCCTCCCTGCTCCTGCACTGCAGGGTTCCCCTTCCTCAGTGTTCCCTCCCCCCACTCCAGCCAGGGACAGGGACTGTCGTGCCCATCTCAGGGGCATATTGGTCGCCCTGCCCCACGGCAATGTGGTGTAATGCATGCAGGTGTCGGGTCCTGATCCACACTCCATCCTTATCTGAGAGTGAGATATCACACCTCTGGGTGAGGTGCAATACGTCTGTAGCAACTGAGCCCTCGGTGCTACAGTTCCATTTATCTTCAGCCTAGGTGACGTATTGTGATACAGGGCCGTGATTTTGGCTATAAAAGGGTCCCCTAGACCCCTACCCCAAGCTTTTTAAGAGAATCATATATGGCGTGCCAGGAGACTCTATGGAATGCTTTCTCAGCATCCAACGAGAGTATCTACTTACAAATTTTTAACTGCATCTAGCCCAGGAAATACTTTGTGCCTAGTAGCAGTGTCTGCTAGTCAGCGGATTATCCCGGCTGTTAAGCAAGCTACACCACCTGTAGTTTGGACACTTAATTTTTTCAAAGGAAATGCTTCGGGACCACGGGATACTTAGTGAAGAGAATCAGGAGGCACCCCAAGGCATAGGGGCTGGGACTGGCACTAGGATGCCTTGCGGTGGACAGCCGAGCTCGATCCTTATAAAAGCTTTTTAACTGCAGCAGCTTTAGTGGACGCTACTGGAGCTGGAATTACGCGGCTGCTGGCATGAGACTTGCCCTCCAATAGATCCTTGTAAATGGATTTAAAGTGTATTCATTCAAATTAGAGGGACAATTTAAATTAAAAAGCTTAGAGCTGCCTCCACCACAGGGGGGCTCTCTCGACCCACCAGCGGACAGGCACCAGTATTGGGAGAGGGGGGCTGGCCGTCAGGGTTCACCGCGGCTCTGGCACAAACCCGGCGACACGGAGGTGGCACGGGCAGGAGCGGACTGGCCGTCTCGGCTTCTCACTTTTTGGATTTTAGAAGGGCATGACATGCCTATATCTGTGTCTCCCCCTCCTTTTACTCCTCCACCTCTTTTCTTTTCGCATGACTATATGTACTTGTCACTTTTCCATGTGTTAGTTGTGTCTTCTGAGCAGTTTGTCAGCTTTTGGACACCTTTGAAGGTGTTTTCTATGTGTTTCTATGTGTTTTTGTTTGCCTGCCATTGGTTTTAACGGTGTTCGAAGGTGTTCGACGAACAGTTCGACGAACAGTTCGGCGAACACACGGGTGTTCGACGAACCGAACCGAACTCGAACACTACGGGGGTGGCTCAACACTAATCTTGACGTTCCTTTGTCTACAGAGAGCAACATAATCAAGAAGTTTACAACCCATGGCACTGTAGCTAAACTCACTGGACGTGGACGGCAGAGAAAAATTGATGTAAACTTGCAATGCTGGATAGTCCGGATAGTGGATAAGCAGCCTCAATCATATTTAATAGAAATTCAAGCTGTCATGCAGGCTCAGGGTGTATCAGTTTCAGTGCAAACTATCCATCAAAATTTGAATTAAATGAGATGCTATAGCAGGAGACCCAGGAGGACCTCACTGCTGACACAGAAACGTAAAAAAGCAAGACTGCAGTTTGCCAAAATGTAAATGAGTAAGCTAAAATCCTTTTGGGAAATCGTCTTTTAGACAGATTAGACCAAGATAGAGCTTTTAAGTAAAGCATTTCATTCTACTGTTTACTGAAAACAGAATGAGGCCTACAAAGAAAAGAACACAGCGCCTACAGTCAGATATGGTGGAGGTTCAAAGATGTTTTGGAGTTGTTTTGTTATCTCTGGCATTAAGTACCTTGTCTGAGTGCAAGGCATCATGAAATCTGAAGATTATCAAAGTATTTTGGGTTACAATATAGTGCCCAGTGTCAGAAAGTTGAGTTTACGTTCTAGGTCATGGGTTTTCCAGCAGGGCAATGACTTCAAACATTCTTCAAGAAGCACCCAGAAATGGATGGAAACAAAGCGCTGGAGAGTTCTGAAGTGGCCAGCAATGACTCCGGGTCCCATTGAACGCCTGTGGAGAGATCTTAAAATTGCTGTTGGAAGAAGGCACCCTTAAAATATAAGAGACCTGGAGCTGTTTACAAAAGAAGAGTTGTCCAAAATTCCAGTTGAGAGGTGTAACAAGCTTGTTGATGGTTATAGGAAGCAATTGATTGAAGGTATTTATTCCAAAGGGTGTACAACCAAATATTAAGTTGAGGGTGCCAACAATTTTGTCTGGCCAATTTATGGGGTTTTGTGTGAAATTATGTTCATTTTGCCTTTTATTTCTTTTTTCTTGAGTTGTTCCAATATACACAAAGGAAATAAAAATGTGTATAACAAAACATGTGTGATTGCAATTATTTTCTGGGAGAAATACTTCATTTTCTGGAACAATTTCAAAGATGCCAACACTTTTGGCTATGACTGTAAACCAGTCCTATAGTGGTGGGTACATACCATATTTACTATGGTTTAAATTACCAACTTAAAGTTGCAATTATAATTTTTATTTACTTGGACTGATTGTTAATATTGGTTTACCTCCAAAACAATCACACTCACTAGACCCCAAACAATTACGGTAGAGTTGGCAATTGGATGGGCTCTCGCACACAAATTTGCATCACTGTCAGGTCCCCCTAACAGCGGGTGGATACTCCTGGTGACCAGAAGCAGAAAGAATGCATGCACTTGGGAGTGGAGTGATTCTGGTACCCGATCTGTGTATGAAGCTGCAGTGCAATGCAGCCGGAACGGTGAGGGACCTGACAGTGACACAGATCTCTGTGTAAGAGCCAATCCACCATCAGCACTTGCCAACTCTAATTGTTCTGGGGTCTGGTAAGTGCATTTTTTTTGCATTGATCAATATTAAAGGTGCTGTCCACCACTTAGACAACCCTTTCTCATTCTTCATGTTTAGTCCCATTAAAATAAAAACACCTATACTCTCCTCCTATGCTGGCGTCATTCTAGTGGTGTCAGCACTCGCATTACCTGAGCTCATGTGTGGTTGTGATGCCACAGGAGCCCTGCTCCAAATCATCACCGGCTTCACTGTTCCCGCCAGTATTGCGGCATATGGAAAATTTCACTGTCTCCTATGAACGTCAGCCAGGGATTAATTTCACAGGAGTGCCGTCATGGCAATACATCGGCGTCATGGGATTGCATGGCGGGCATGCCGATAAGCGGTTAGAACGGAGCGACCCCCTGCCGACACAATGTAAATGCTACTGTTACAGATTGAGAGCAGCTGTTAGAGGCAGGTGATGGCTTGTGAGCCCATATCAAAGTCAGCGAGCCTGTACCAACGTCATATGGCATACAGAGTATGCTCAGCAAACCTCTTAGAAGTGGGCAGCTCAGGAGACTGGACTATGACTTTCTACTGCATCCACACTGCGCTGTGTACATTTTCCTGAGATTCGCATTTCAAACTTGTTTTTGGAGTCTCAGGACTACATCTCCCACTGATCTGCTCAAAATTAATGTGCCTAAAACTAGAAAAAAAATCTCCCAAAATTTTAGTTACACTTTAAAGTGCTTTTACACTGCGGCCGATAATCAAAAGCCGAATATCGGCCGCTCTAAGCTGGATATCAATCACTCGATACATAAATAAAATGTTTTGCTGTGTGATGAAATGATTTTTATGCATGCTTAAATATTTCCATTCTCTGCAGCACATCATCCTGTCTAAACATTTGCTGCCGAGAACAATGCTATTCCTATGCGCACAGGACGATCCTGTTACCGATCGTTCTGGGTACATGAAAGTTTTGTCACAGCCTGTCTAAACAGGTTATTAAACAACTGCCGGTCGGCTTCATATAGCAGATCAGCGTTTGTATAAAGGCTGAAATTGGTCAATGTAAATGCTCCCTTACATCCAGGTACTTTATAGATGACATCTTCTCTGATTGGAATACTGCTCATTCTTTCTTATTAATCTGGTCGTAGCGCCGTGATGATTTTTCACAGCGTGAACATGCCTCTGCAGATTTCTATCTTCCCCAGTCTTCTGCAGCACATTTTGATATGGTGCTCATAAAAATAGCAGCGTCATTATAATATTCCTGAATAAAAATAACCACCCATTCGCAGGCCTAAATAAGCTGTGTGTTGTGCCCCTGAACAAATAATTGCCCTTCACTGCACTCCCTGCATAAAAAATGACCCCCACATTGTCACTCTTATTCTACATAGTGTCTACACTGTACCCTCTAGTGTTGAGCCACACCCCGTAGTGTTCGAGTCGAACACCCGTGTGTTCGTCGAACTGTTCGTCGAACACCTTCGAACACCGTTAAAACCAATGGCAGGCAAACAAAAACACATAGAAACACATAGAAAACACCTTCAAAGGTGTCCAAAAGCTGGCAAACTGCTCAGAAGACACAACTAACACATGGAAAAGTGACAAGTACATATAGTCATGCGAAAAGAAAAGAGGTGGAGGAGTAAAAGGAGGGGGAGACACAGATATAGGCATGTCATGCCCTTCTAAAATCCAAAAAGTGAGAAGCCGACACGGCTAGTCCGCTCCTGCCCGTGCCACCTCCGTGTCGCTGGGTTTGTGCCAGAGCCGCGGTGAACCCTGACGGCCAGCCCCCCTCTCCCAATACTGGTGCCTGTCCGCTGGTGGGTCGAGCGAGCCCCCCTGTGGTGGAAGCAGCTCTAAGCTTTTTAATTTAAATTGTCTCTCTAATTTGAATGAATACACTTTAAATCCATTTACAAGGATCTATTGGAGGGCAAGTCTCATGCCAGCAGCCGCGTAATTCCAGCTCCAGTAGCGTCCACTAAAGATGCTGCAGTTAAAAAGCTTTTATAAGGATCGAGCTCGGCTGTCCACCGCAAGGCATCATACTGCCAGTCCCAGCCCCTATGCCTTGGGGTGCCTCCTGATGCTCTTCACTGAGTATCCCGTGGTCCCGAAGCATTTCCTTTGAAAAAATTAAGTGTCCAAACTACAGGGGGTGTAGCTTGCTTAACAGCCGGGATAATCCGCTGACTAGCAGACACTGCTACTAGGCACAAAATATTTCCTGGGCTAGATGCAGTTAAAAATTTGTAATTAGATACTCTCGTTGGAT
Organism: Phyllobates terribilis; assembly: GCF_046119375.1. NCBI lineage: Eukaryota > Metazoa > Chordata > Amphibia > Anura > Dendrobatidae > Phyllobates > Phyllobates terribilis. The sequence goes on along the minus strand of NW_027362763.1, from coordinate 451,871,590 downwards.
GCTGAGAAAGCATTCCATAGAGTCTCCTGGCACGCCATATATGATTCTCTTAAAAGCTTGGGGTAGGGGTCAAGGGGACCCTTTTATAGCCAAAATCACGGCCCTGTATCGCAATACGTCACCTAGGCTGAAGATAAATGGAACTGTAGCACCGTGAGGGCTCGGTTGCTACAGAGGTATTGCACCTCACCCAGAGGTGTGATATCTCACTCTCAGGTAAGGATGGAGTGTGGATCAGGACCCGACACCTGCATGCATTACACCACATTGCCGTGGGGCAGGGCGACCAATATGCCCCTGAGATGGGCACGACAGTCCCTGTCCCTGGCTGGAGTGGGGGGAGGGAACACTGAGAAAGGGGAACCCTGTAATGCAGGAGCAGGGAGGAAGCAGTTTCTGGGTGCATTGAGAAGGGAGTATAAAAGTTGGGCACCATCTTAGTTCAGTGCAGAGAAGTCTGAGCAGAAGTGACAGGGAGCAGGGGCTCTGCATGAGCTCTGCTCCGGAGGCGGGCCTAGTAACAGAGGCCCAGGCCTGGAAGAGGGAGAAGGAAGGAAGAGGAGCAGAGAAGGCTCCAGGAACGAGGAACGAAGGGATCCCTGGGGTGCGGACGGGCGAGTCGCCACCGCACGCCCGAATCCACCTGCGTGAAGGGGTCAGGCCAAAGGTGGAGACCGGTCCCCAAAACTAGTGGAGGCAGGAAATGACCCTTAGCTAGAAACCGGAGGCTGTGACATTTTATGTGGCGCAGCCCCTTGCTACACCCGCTAGGAAGGCGCCACATAGGGTCAGGGAAACTGGCGCCAAGTTTACCAAGAGGAGGCCCGAGGCAGCCGGACAGAAGGGTTGGTAAGAAAGGCCAGACAAAGGACACACAAAGGGGGTCCTGTGAAGCGCTCCAAAGTTATCTGGGAGTTGTCTAAGCCCCTCACCTGGTGAGCACAGTACGACGTGGGCAGCCGTTACCTGCAGACGTGGTCTGGATAATAAGAACTGTGAGTAAAGGCCCTGGACTGCATCACTGACTCCGCGTCGTTACTGCTGCTGCCCTGCACCATCACCCCCATCCTCCGCATACACTGCCCTGAGGCTATACTCCTCCCGTGGGGAGTTATGCTACGCTCTGCTGCACCCACAACACCAGCCTCAGAGGTCTGCCCTGCAGCGGCGGTTCACTCTGACCGCAAACCACGGGTGGCGTAGTCGGACATTTAACATCAAAACCACATAAATAGTTCCGCCACTGGTTTGACTGCCCTGAGCCACGGAACCGGGTCGCCGCCACGGAGACTACAACCACCAGCATCCACCAAAAAGGGTCCGGCTCCGGGTGTCCCAAGGCCCAGGGGGTGCATCAGAACATTTTCATCACCTTTCACAATCACCAATGGGACAAGGCAGGGATGTCCTCTGTCCCCTCTCTTATACATCCTAGTGACGGAGCACCTGCTCTCATCAATTCGCCATAACCCCAATATTAGGTGGATTGAGGTGGGAGGCACCGAGTACAAGTGCTCTCTATTTGCTGATGATGTCCTAGTATATGTCACTCAATCACATATATCCATCCATGCTGTTATGGCTGAAATAGATCACTTTGTTACATGGTCAAATTTTAAAATCAATGCAGCGAAGTCTGAGGCCCTCGATCTCTCCCTCCCCAAATCCATACAGGATTCCATCCAGTCCAACTTTCCCTTTGCCTGGCCCTCACAGGGTATCAAATACTTAGGAATTCCTATTCATAGAGACCTCTCCCATCTATGTTATCTTAATTTTGACCCTTTATTGAACAACTCCATACAGACCACGGTTGGCAAGTTAGAACTGTAAAATTCACTACGTGAACCACTGGTGTTTTGTGGAAAAACACATGTACACTGTGTTCCAAATTATTATGCAAAAAGTGTTTAGGAGTGATAAGGGAAGAATTTGTTTGTTTGTCAGTTAAACTCATTGATGGTGATGTGTGTCAGGGCTCTTTATATCACTGTAAGCAATTGCAGACACCTGTGCTAATTAGTTTGGCAGGTGTGTCCAACGAATGGCAAGACTACTTAAGAAGGCTGTCCCACATTATTAAGCAGCCTACATTTTCTGCCAAAATGGGAAAGAAAAAGGATGTGTCGGCTGCTGAGAAGCAACAAATTGTGGAGTGTTTAGGTCAAGGCATGAATACAATCAACATTGTGCGATGATCAGGATGAAGTGTCTTGGCAATCAAGAAGTATGTAGCTGATTCACAGTACACACGTGTGCGTGCTGATAAGGGCAAATTGAGGACTCTTTCCTACAGGCAATTACGTCAGGTTAAAAGAGCAGCGGCAAAAAAGCCTTGTCATAGCAGCAGACAAGTTTTTGAAGCTGCTGGTGCTTCCAACGTCCCCCGAACAACAAGATGCAGGGTCCTTCAGAGGTTTGCAGCTGTGCATATGCCATCCTGTCGACCTACTCTATCCACTTCACACAAGCAGAAACGACTCCAGTGGCCCAAACATTACATGAAGACTGATTTCAAAACTGTTTTGTTCAGGGATGAGTGCCGTGCAACGCTCGATGGTCCAGATGGATGGAATGGAGGATGGCTGGTTGATGGACACCCTACGCAAACACGGCTACAGCGCCAACAAGGAGGAGGTGGAGTAATGTTTTGGGCTGGAATCATGGGGAGAGAGATTGTCGGCCCCTTTAGGATCCCTGAAGGGGTAAAGATGAACTCCATAATGTATGTGGACTTTCTCAAACAGCACTTCCTGCCATGGTTCAAGAAGAAGAACCGTGTATTCCACAGCAAGATCATTTTTATGCATGATAATGCACGATCTCATGCTGCACATAAAACATATGCATCTCTGGCTGATATGGGCATAAAAGTGGACAAACTTATGGTGTGACCCCCATGCTCCCCTGACCTCTACCCCATTCAGAACCTCTGGAGCATCATCAAAAGGAGTGTCTATGATGGCGGGAGGCAGTTCACATCTAAGCAACAGCTCTGGGAGGGTATTCTGTCCTCATGCAAAACAATTGAAGCAGAAACCATCCAAAACCTGACAAATTCAATGGACGAGAGAGTTCAGAAGCTCCTTTCGAACAAGGGGTCCTATGTGAAAATGTAACATCACGTAGAATAAAGTTTTGAGTTGAAAACTGTTTGATTTCAGTTTCTAATAACCTGCTAATGCTTATAATTTCAAAAATGACCATTTTTTTGGTCTTTATTAAAATGAAAAGGTTGATCGAAAAGTTTGGGGGATCTAAGAGTGTGGCAACCCAGTAGTCAGGATTACTTTGAATTCTGACAATATGAGGGTCATGTTGCAGGTAGTGCAGCAAGAAGGCACTTATGTGTCTTGCGCATCTCGGAGCCCCAAAAATATTTTCCGGGCTAGATGCAGCTAAAAATTATTATTAATTTTAAATCTGGTGGAGCTTAGTATAGATGGCCTAATAGAATCAGTACTGCACACTGCTACAAAGCCCAAATTATTTTCCAGCCAAGATACAGATAAACATGATTAGTAATTTTAAATCTGGTGGAGCTTATTATAGATAGCCTAATAGAATTAGTGCTGCACACTGCTACAAAGCCCAAATTATTTTCCAGCCAAGATACAGATAAACATGATTAGTAATTTGAAAGCTTAAAATAGTTGGTGAGGTGATTTTAACCAATCATCAAGCTTTTACTCTCCCCAGGATGACACAGGGGTATAAAAGTCGTTTCGGATCCATGATTTGTTCATCTTTATGAACGTGAGTCTGTCTACATTATCAATGGAGAGCCGCGTGTGCTTATCTGTCAGCACACCACCAGCAGCGCTGAACACACGTTTAGACAGAACGCTGGCTGCGGGGCATGACAAGATCTCCAAGGCGTAAGTGGCTAGCTCCGGCCATTTATCCAGATTGGAAGCCCAAAAAGAGCAAGGGTCCAGTGACACAGTCATGGCTTCAATATTTACTTGGAGATACTCCTGTACCATCGTCTCTAGGCGTTGACTATGTGTCAGACTTCTTGTCTCCTGTGGCCTTGCAAAGGATGGGCTAAAAAAGTGGTGAAATGATTCCGCAAAATTGATGTTACCAGCAGTTACTGTGATTCTGTTATGGTTTGAGTGCTGAACTCTCGACGGTCCAACGGTTGGCAAGTTGGAACTGTGAGATTCACTGAGTGCACCACTGGTGTTTTGTGGAAAAGCACATGTAAGATTCTGCAACAGTCTATTCTGATACTCCTGCATGCGTGCATCCCTTTCTATGGCAGGAATAATTTCTGCAAATTTACTTTTGTACCGGGGATCTAACAGTGTGGCAACCCAGTAGTCAGGATTATTTCTAATTCTCACAATTCGAGGGTCATGTTGCAGGTAGTGCAGCAAGAAGGCACTCATGTGTCTTGCGCATCCAGGAGCACCAAGTCCCTGTTGTGTTGGTGGCGAGGTAACAATCATGCTTCCTTCCTCTGTCCTCTCCCCCCAACCTCGCACAACAGAAATGTGATCAAGGTCTCCCTCATCTGATGAGTCTTCCATCAGTTCGTCCTCCACTTCTTCCTGGGCTCCTGCACCTTTCTCACTAGTTTGGCTGCTACCATGCGCCCTGGTAAAACCATCTCCCCCACCCTCACATGCCTGCCGCCTTGGTGCTGCCGACCGTCTGGACCTTGCAGATGTTAGCCCTTCCGCATACAACTCCTCCTCCTCTACTTCCTCCACCTCCTCTTGTGCCACCACCTGACTCCGAATTCTGTTTAACATGTGCTCCAGCATGTAAATCACCGGAATAGTCATGCTGATAATGGCATCGTCAGCACTAAACATCTTCGTCGCCACTTCAAAACTGTGCAGAAGGGTGCATAGGTCCCTGATCTGAGACCACTCCTCCAGCGTGATTTGCCCCACCTCTGGATCTCGTTGGCCCAGGCTATACATTAGAACGTTTTGCACCAGGGCTTGTCGGTGCTGCCACTGTCGCTGCAACATGTGCAGAGTTGAATTCCACCGGGTAGGCACATCGCATTTTAGCCGGTGAAGTGGCAGGCCCAACGACTTCTGTAGAGATGTAAGTCGCTGAGCTGCGGGATGCGAACGGCGGAAGTGAGCACACAGCGACCGTGCCCTCAGCAGAAGGCCACCTAGTCCGGGATAGTGGGCTAAAAATTGCTGGACAACCAGGTTCAACACGTGAGCCATACAAGGCACGTGTGTGACATTGCCCCGGCGAAGGGCCGCACCCAGGTTTGCAGCATTGTCGCACACGGCCTTCCCTGGTTTCAGGTCCAGTGGAGACAACCATTCATGAAATTGGTTCTCCAGAGCTGACCACAACTCCTCAGCTGTGTGAGTCACATTTCCCAGACATTTCAAAGTAAAAACCGCCTGCTGACGTTGAGCCCTACTGCCAGCATAGTAAGGAGGTGTGAAGGATCCCTTCTGTGCAGTTAGAAAGCTTGTGGCATGACCAGACAGGCTTTGGGTGCAGGTGAAGGACCGAGAGGAGGTTGAGGAGGCAGAAGCAGTGGAGGAACTTTGAGATAAAGAGGATTGACGCACAACTCGTGGGGACGGCAAGACTTGGACAGCAGCCCCTTGTCCTGCTGTCACCATAGTTACCCAGTGCGCAGTCAGCGACATGTAACGCCCCTGTCCATGCCTACTCGTCCAAGCGTCTGTGGTGAAATTCACCCTGTCACACACAGAGTTTCTCAAAGAAGCGGTGATGTTGTGTGCTACATGCTGGTGGAGCGCAGGCACACCTTTCTTTGAGAAGTAGTGCCGACTGGGCATCTGGTACTGGGGCACTGCGATGGACATAAGGTCTCAAAAATCCTCTGTGTCCACCAGGCGGAAAGGCAGCATTTCTGTAGCCAAGAGCTTGCAGATGGTGAAATTCAACCGCTTAGCTTTCTCATGGCTAGGAGAAAATAGTCTTTTACTTGTCCACATCTGAGGGACCGAGGGCTGGCTATTGTGCTTAGACGGGGTTGATAAGGGTGTCCCCGGCAAACTGCCGGTCTGTGAGGAAGATGCAGGCGGACATGTTAGGTTGCCTTAATCCAAAGGTGGTGCTATCGATGTCGGACAGCGCTCAACACCATCTGGTGTTACCACCTCCAAAGAAAATGATGACCTGCCAATCACGCTGGCTGTTGCGGGTAAAGAGGTGGCAGGTCTGCGCCCCAAAACAGGTGTGACTGCTGTCCCCCCAATCACAGAGGATGAAGAGGCCGCGGATGCACAAGATATGGCAGACGGTGGTTGGCTCGGCCGGCTAGGCCGCATTGTAGCACAGTGAGCTTCCCACTGCAACTTATGCTTCATGTCCATGTGCCGGTTCAAGCATGAAGTACTCAAACTATGTATTTTTTGGCCTCTACTTAGCTTTTGCTGACAAATGTTACAGATAACACGAGTTGGGTCATCTTTATCGATCTGAAAAAATGCCCAGGCTATGCAAGGGTTAGCACCCATGCGACCTGAAGAGCCACCACGACTTGTGGTGAGAGGCAGAGTTGTGTTTGAGGATGCAGTTGTTGACGTGCTTCCAGTACTACGTCTCTGTCCAGGAAGGAGCATCTTGACCTCGTCATCACTAGCATCCTCCTCTGCTGACCTCATCTCTTGGCTGACTGTGGGTTGACAGTAAGTGGGATCTCCAACCTCATCATCATCACCGTGTGCGTTATCACACCCGTCGTCCTCAGAGCCAACCTGTTCCTGCCCTGACAAAAAACTAAAGTTGTCGCTCCAATCAGGTATTTGAGTCTCATCATCATCTTCCTCATTGTCTCCACCAACAGGAGTTACAGTTTGGGAACGAGGGTCTACATTATGGTCAGAACCTTCTGCGTCTGGTCCTTGATCCGACTCATAAAGATTCTGGGCATCAGTGCAGATCATTTCCACGTCTGGATTCACAGAAGCGCTGGAGTCGACCTCTGATTCCCAGGCTATAGTATGAGTAAACAGCTCTGCAGACTCAACCATCTGTTCTACCTCATACTCAGATGGGCAGCTGGAGATTTGGGAGCTGTGAGGAAGCAAGTGCAATTGGGGTGACACCTTTGAGGACTGGAGTATTTGTGATGTTGAAGTTGATGTGGAGGAGAGCCCACTTAAAGGAACACTTGATATCCGTTGAAGCACCTGCAGTTTTTGTGCCTCATCTGGAATTTGTAGCGATTGGCGTGGCCGTAAGAAAGGTATCTTATCACATTGTCCGCTAAAAGAAGTAGACATTTTAGTTTGGCTGGAAGATGGTCTTTCTTCTGCAGATGCTACTGTGGCTTTAACACCTACCCCACGGACACAACCTTTTTCACCTTCCCAACACGCCTATTCCCCTTTCCACCAGCAGCAGGCCTTTTTCCACTCATTTTGGTGGTTAACTAATTCACAACTCTGGAGTTGTTTGCACAAAAAACAATGGATGGGAACCGAGCAGAGCTGAGTGGCCAAGCTGTGGTATTAGGCCAAAACTATTGGCTGGGTTAGATGCAGAAAAAAATTATATTCAATTTGCAACCTGATGGAGGTCAGTATAGATGGACTAATAGAGAAAGTCCCACACACTGCTACAAGGCCAAATATTTTTTCAGAGGTAGATGCAGAAAAAAATATATTCAGTTTGCAACCTGATGGAGGTCAGTATAGATGGACTAATAGAGAAAGTCCCACACTGCTAGAAGGCCAAATATTTTTTCAGAGCTAGATGCAGACAAAAAATTATTTTTAATTTGCAACCTGATGGAGGTCAGTATAGATGGACTAATAGAGAAAGTCCCACACACTGCTAGAAGGCCAAATATTTTTTCAGAGCTAGATGCAGACAAAAAATTATTTTTAATTTGCAACCTGATGGAGGTCAGTATAGATGGACTAACAGAGAAAGTCCCACACACTGCTAGAAGGCCAAATATTTTTTCAGAGCTAGATGCAGAAAAAAATTATATTCAGTTTGCAACCTGATGGAGGTCAGTATAGATGGACTAATAGAACAAGTCCCACACACAGCTAGAAGCCCAAATATTTTTTCAGAGGTAGATGGAGATAAAAATTATTTTTAATTTGCAACCTAATGGAGGTCAGTATAGATGGACTAATAGAGAAAGTCCCACACACTGCTAGAAGTCCAAATATTTTTTCAGAGCTAGATGCAGACAAAAAATTATTTTGAATTTGCAACGTGATGGAGGTCAGTATAGATGGACTAATAGAACAAGTCCCACACACTGCTAGAAGGCCAAATATTTTTTCAGAGCTAGATGCAGATAAAAATTATTTTTAATTTGCAACCTGATGGAGGTCAGTATAGATGGACTAATAGAGAAAGTCCCACACACTGCTAGAAGGCCAAATATTTTTTCAGAGCTAGATGCAGAAAAAAATAATATTCAGTTTGCAACCTGATGGAGGTCAGTATAGATGGACTAATAGAACAAGTCCCACACACAGCTAGAAGCCCAAATATTTTTTCAGAGGTAGATGCAGATAAAAATTAGTTTTAATTTGCAACCTGATGGAGGTCAGTATAGATGGACTAATAGAGAAAGTCCCACACACTGCTAGAAGGCCAAATATTTTTTCAGAGCTAGATGCAGACAAAAAATTATTTTGAATTTGCAACGTGATGAAGGTCAGTATAGATGGACTAATAGAACAAGTCCCACACACTGCTAGAAGGCCAAATATTTTTTCAGAGCTAGATGCAGAAAAAAATTATATTCAGTTTGCAACCTGATGGAGGTCAGTATAGATGGACTAATAGAACAAGTCCCACACACTGCTAGAAGCCCAAATATTTTTTCAGAGCTAGATGCAGAAAAAAATTATATTCAATTTGCAACCTGATGGAGGTCAGTATAGATGGACTAATAGAGAAAGTCTCACACACTGCTAGAAGGCCAAATATTTTTTCACAGCTAGATGCAGACAAAAAATTATTTTGAATTTGCAACGTGATGAAGGTCAGTATAGATGGACTAATAGAACAAGTCCCACACACTGCTAGAAGGCCAAATATTTTTTCAGAGCTAGATGCAGAAAAAAATTATATTCAGTTTGCAACCTGATGGAGGTCAGTATAGATGGACTAATAGAACAAGTCCCACACACTGCTAGAAGCCCAAATATTTTTTCAGAGCTAGATGCAGAAAAAAATTATATTCAATTTGCAACCTGATGGAGGTCAGTATAGATGGACTAATAGAGAAAGTCTCACACACTGCTAGAAGGCCAAATATTTTTTCACAGCTAGATGCAGACAAAAAATTATTTTGAATTTGCAACCTGATGGAGGTCAGTATAGGCGGACTAATAGAACAAGTCCCACACACTGCTAGAAGGCCAAATATTTTTTCAGAGCTAGATGCAGAAAAAAATTATATTCAGTTTGCAACCTGATGGAGGTCAGTATAGATGGACTAATAGAACAAGTCCCACACACAGCTAGAAGCCCAAATATTTTTTCAGAGGTAGATGCAGAAAAAAATTATATTCAGTTTGCAACCTGATGGAGGTCAGTATAGATGGACTAATAGAACAAGTCCCACACACAGATAGAAGCCCAAATATTTTTTCAGAGGTAGATGCAGAAAAAAAATATATTCAGTTTGCAACCTGATGGAGGTCAGTATAGATGGACTAATAGAGAAAGTCCCACACACTGCTAGAAGGCCAAATATTTTTTCAGAGCTAGATGCAGACAAAAAATTATTTTTAATTTGCAACCTGATGGAGGTCAGTATAGATGGACTAATAGAGAAAGTCCCACACACTGCTAGAAGCCCAAATATTTTTTCAGAGCTAGATGCAGAAAAAAATTATATTCAATTTGCAACCGGATGGAGGTCAGTATAGATGGACTAATAGAATGATGCTATGCCCAAAAGACTTTACTTCACTAGGTGCAGTAAAAAAATTGGTATTCTATACACAGGTGGTATATCTTGCAACACAGATAGGCTACTCCACTGACTAACACACTCTGCAATAGGCCAAAAAGGATTAGCTTTGCTAGATTCAGCCAAATGCTGTGAAAAAAATTTGCACAGCACTGGCACAGACCTGCCTGACAATAACTGATAGGAACTGATGTAACCTAGCCCTGAAAAGGACTGCAATTACAATTAGTCTTTACTCCCAACCTATCTATTTAAGAGCACAGACCTGCCTGATAAAAGTCGTAGGAAATGCTGTAACCTAGTCCTTAAAAGGACTGCAATCACAACTATTCCCTACTCCCAAGCTATCTGTAGATTTGTGCGAAAACTGGCTTGAAATTAACAAGGTATAGCGCACACAGCAACAGCAGTGCCGTCTAACACGCAGCTGCAGCAGTGAGAAAATGGTGGCGACGGGGAAAATGGCTTGGTCTTATAGGGCAAGGACATGTGACATACACTGCTAATGACACATGCCCTTGCTTGTGTGAAAAAAAGCACTTCGCTCCGTGTGTGTGCTGCTGATAGGCTGACAGATTGCACCTCCCCACTGTAAATGCGGGAAAGAGAAAAAAAAATGGAGATCTTCATTATTCCTGCAGAGATCCATCCCCTGCCCCTCCCCCCGCCCCGCTGTACACTCAAACTGCGTATTAACATTAATTTTCATCATTACTGAGAAAAAATCCAGTTATGATTTTGGTGCACGAACAGTTATCGAACATAACCTCGAACAGCCAAATTTTTATCAAATCGTTCGTGTTCGCCGAACGGCTCGAACACCGCCCAAAACAGCTCGAATTTGAGATTGGCGAACAGTTCGAGTCGAACAATGCTCATCTCTAGTCCCCTCCTACAAACTAATCCCACCTTTTATACTATGACCACCACCATAGTGTAAGGAAGCATGAACTACAACCACCACACTGTCCTCACTTATACGTTATACCCACCACACCTTAATTCCTTATGAACTATAACCTCCACATTGTTTCCCCCAATGCTGACTCACCACTATGCCTCCATTCCATATTGAGCCCCCTCTTCACACGGTCCTCCCACTCCATACCAAGCTTCCTCTTCACACTGTCCTTCTAATGCTGCCCTTTCTCCTTAATGATTGGCATAATGCCCCTTCTTCATAAACAGCCCCCATACTCTCCCATCTTCAGTCACAGGCTCCCCATACTTCCCAATCTTTACACCAAGTGCCAACATACTGCCCCAATTCCATACAGAGCCAGCCCCCATTCTGCCCCATCTCCATACTGTCTCTGTGGTGCTCTGGTGACATCTGTAGCATGAAGAGATGAACTCATCGCACTGCACGTTGGGTGGGGAGCTGATCCCAGAACTGCAGGTGCTCGTATCTTCATTTGTATTCACGTCTTTACTGACATGAATACAAATGAATGTCAGCAGACTGTGCACTGCCCCCCGCAATCCCCCCGGCACAAATGCCAATCCAGCTGAGGAGGGGGGAATTTTATTATTTTTTTTTACAATCCAATGCCGTCCCCTGTAACCCTGTGAGAGTGTGAAATGTGATAACAGCAGGAGAGCACTAGGACCCTGTGACTTTTGCCTGGCTGGGCTCAGAGGAGGGGCAGTGCTAGAAACTGTGTGTATTCTGAGAGCGTCTGATGTGTGAGTCTAGACAGGAAGTCTGTGAAAATAAGCTGCAAGAAGACGCTGTCTTTACACTCCTCCATGTGGAGATTGTTTATCCCTTTTTTTCTGCTTAAGGACAAGTCCTGAGCTGGGGAAGCTGTGTGGCTCTGTGGAGTTTTGTGGAGGTCCATGCTGAGTGGATTATAGACTTTGTGCTGAAGGAGTCACGTGTCGAGTGATGAAGGGACTGAATAATCCATTTCTGTGACGGAGCACGTGGATGGTGTACTGGATAACAGTGAGAGACTTTGGGAGGAAAGAAGGTTTCTGGTGCCATTTCCACTGAGAGGATATTGACAAGACTTTGTGAAGAGATCTTCCCAGACCTTAATCTGAGGCTACAGGACTAAAGTCCCCGGCGTGTGGGCTCGGCATCGGCCGACAAGACAAGGAATTTTTGCTGTTTTGTGAACTTTGTTTTTGTTTTGGCGCCAAAGTTTTCCGGGACTAGCTGCAGCTACCGTGATTCACAGGCCTGTGATAGACTGCATCTGAGGTTAACGGTACCATAACTTTAAGATATCCGGATAGCCTGATAATAAGGGTATAAGAGCAATTGTTATAGTTTCATGCATTATTATTGCTCATAGTGGTAGGATTGTATGCAGTGTGCCATCTCAGGGGGTCCCCATAAACCGCCCTCACTAGACTGACACGTTGTTTAGTTAAAATTGTTCCAGATCTCTAGAATAATTCACATAAGCTGGAAACCTTAAGATTGGCACATTGATTTCAGCTTTGGCTGATTGTGTGTATTTAATTGAGACAGTGTCCCAGGCAGAACCTGAGACTGAATCATGCAATACTGAGTTTTAGTATAATCCCTGTTTTAGTAAAGAAAGTGTTGTTTATTTCTGTCTCTGTCTCGGTTTGTGACACACTGGATCTCTCTCGGACCTCCGGTCATTACAACCCACTGCCCTTTTCGGCTGACCTATTGTGCTTAGTGAAAAATACGACCCTGATTACAATATCTTTCAACAATAGCAATAGCAGCCGCTCTAAAGCCTTAAAGCAGTCACTAGGGTGTCAAAACACCTTTACTTAGGGGTAAGTGTAGAACAGGTCTTGGATCTGTGATAACTGACAATACTATATGCGCCTTTGCACAGAAAATATGCCATTGTATGTATATAGGGTTGCTGCTCAAGTTATTGTTATTTTGCTGTTTGCATTACTTCAGTTTAGTTACTGTTAACTAGATTGACGACTTATTTGTGAGACTTCTATATGGCTTGATTCATTTTATTTATTCCTGTGGAGATAAGTAGTATTTATAGATATGTAAATGATTAGTGAATTTAGAAACTAAGACAGAAATAGAAAATTGACATATGTCACACTCACTAATTTGCATAATAGTTAATATGTTAAACCATGATCCTGATGTTGATATATATTTTTAAATAGGTAATATATTTCAAAACTTCTTAAAAAATGTTTTTATTTAAAAAAAACACAATAATTTTGTTTCAAGTAATAAAAACACTCACTCTATCTAAAATATTAGTTGTTACACTTTTCATCTACACTAATCAATTGTTACACTAAGGCAGGAGCGGACATACCATTGGTGCAACTTGTGCAGCTGCACTGGGGTCCAAGAGGTAAGGGGGCCAGTGGAATTGCATATTATGTTGAGCTACTGGACTGTAAAGGGCCCATTTACTGGTCTTGCACAGGGGACCTCTTCTGTGTCCATGCTTGTACTAAGATTATTGTTTATGCTAGGGTGTGTCCACATTGGACATTGGTGGCCATTAAAGAACCTCTGATTGGCTATATAGAAGCCAATTATTTAACAGTCTGTTTAGACAGGTAATTTCCATTTCCCGTACGCACTAAATGTTCTATAATCCTGCATTGTCATTGTTCTCGGTAGCACATATCCTGTTTACACAGGAAAATGTGTTGCCAAGAACGATGATTTATCAGCAAAAATAGTTTTTCACTTTTTCATTCGGTGATCGGCAAACTGATTACACTAGCCAATTATCAGGAAACGGGCTTCACCAGGAATGCTCATTTCCTGATGATCAGCCAGTGTAAATGCAGTCTTAGGCGGCATGCACACAATGCTTATGTGCTATGGGTGATTTTTTACAGTCAATTATAAACCAATGGTGCTGTTTGTTCACATTTTATAATAAGCCAAAAAAGGTGAAACTGGAGAGCATCTGCTTCTATAAGAGGCAAGCCACTTCTGTAATTCCACCGTAAAAAACACAAGAACTGTTTGTTTTCAGTCTGGCAGCAGTATGTGAATGTGGTCTTCTAAGTCAGCAAGAGCCTAGCTATGGGCATGTTGGGCCATTTGAACTGGTGTTGTATGAAGAGGAAATCAGACAGGTCAAAATGCTCTGACAAGGACATGATGCTCTGAATTATGTGTTTACTCTGTTATGTCTTTATTGTCTTTAGAAGTGCCCTCTGAATTGTAAAGTGCTGCGGAATAAGTTCGAAAAATAGAAAAAATAATTATTATTATTCTTCAGGCAAGAGAGAGGACCCCATTGACCAGAAGAGCTTACACTCTACAGGTGAGAGAGAGCACCCTGCTCACCATAAGATCTTACACTATACATGAGAAAGAAAGAGAGGACCCCTTTAACCATAAAAGCTTCCACTCTACAGGTGCATTCTAATCTCGCAGTTAAATCCGCATGTGTTCGGTGAACAATGTAAATTTACTGCATCTAATAACATTCTATTGTGGAAATTTCTGTAGCGGAGATTAACGTCTCCGCTACAGAATTTAACATGCTGCGGCTCGTAAACCTGCACCGTCGGTGAGTTTACATGGCATTAAATAGAAGCACACTGGGCATGGGATTTCTAGAAATCCCATCCACCATGCTCTTAATGTAGAAAGCAGCGTTTTGGATGCAGCACAAATGCGCTGCTTTTAAAACGCTGCTCTTCCAAATCGTGGGCACATAGCCTTAATCCATTCAGAATTTGTTTCTCCAGATAACCCAATTACATTTGTGGTCACCAGTTGGAGAATTATAACATAATACAGAATAATGCTGTCTGAAGAGCAAGATATCCAAAGCTTGGCTTGGCTATACAGCAGATAGGGCAGCCCACTCTAGTTATCATACTAATTTTTATATGGAACACAGCTGATGTTATATTAATTTGTTTGATTTAGATCTGAAAAATATATATATATGAGTATAGTTTGAAGTTAAAGTTATAAAGTTTAACTTTTTTAATTGCTACCATAATGTTACATTCTGTCTTAAATCTTCATTTCATTACACTGCCAACTAATTTCATCCCATGTTTTCCTCTTCCTTCCCAGAAATGTTCTTACTTCACCTTGTGTACTTTTAAATGCATTATTGTTAAGCATCTTAAATTTGGCAAGATTGCTAAAAATCTTTTGTTTAAATTGGTAATTAACTTTGGTATATCTAGCAGGTGCTACATTAAAATGAACTACTGAAGCATCGCCTAATTTTTTTGAGATCTGAGATGAACACAAATCTATCATTACATCTAACAAATCTCCACCTGAACATATTAGGACGTACGCCAGCAGAACATACTGTGAAAAAACACGTTCCTCTAGAGAGGAAACTTTCTCACCCTTACTTCTTTATCACATCTAATGATCCCTACGCCTGAACACTGTCACCCATCTGATATAAGTATTTCATGACATATTTCTCTTCTTAACCTTCTAGATAAGAAAGCCGTAAACATTTAAAATGACAAATTCTCCATGGATATTTTCAGACTTTCATCAATAGGAAAGAACTCTTTTACTGAAAGCTGGTCTTCAATACTTCAGGCTATTGTACTGATGATTTATGGTATACTAAATATCAGAATGTGTGGGGCAATTTTAATTAGCTTGAATGCAATATATATTTTTGACAAACATGTAATTTTTTATTTTTAAAGGGAATCTGTCCCCAGGTTTTTTTATTTTATCTGAGAGCAGCAAGATGTAGGGACAGAGGCCCTGATTCCATCAATCTGTTAGTTACTTGGCTACTGGGTGCAGTTTTGATAAAATCACCATTTTCTCTGCTGCAGATCTAGTGGTTCTAAAATGCTGAGCTCTGTATAACCCCGCCCACATCACTGATTGGTGGTTTTCTGCATACATTGTACATTGGTAGAAAGCTGTTAATCAGTGGTGTGATTGTGGTTGTACAGATATGACATGAGACAAGTAGTCCTCTAGTAATAATCTCCTGATGATAAAACAGTGATTTTATTGAAACTGCACCAAGTAGCTCAGCAGGTGACACATCACTGGAATCAGGGTCTCTGTTCTTACGTCATGCTGCTTTCATAATAAATAGCAAAAACCAGATTCCCTTTAAACCCTTACCGACGTGGTGCATATTAGTAGGAAGCTTATCACTGATGCCGCCCATCGGTGACCCCGTCACGTGATCGCGGGTCACAGATGGGTGGTTGTCATGTCTAGATTGCTATGAGTGCCACCCAGTGTTTGGCTCTCTTAGCAAGTAAGCATTTCTGCTACACAGAGGCGATCTGCTCATCGCCTGTGTGTAACAGAAATGATCAGATAACTGTACTTTGTAGTCTCCTATGGAGACTATTGAAGCATGCAGAAAGTGTAAAACAAATGTTTTTAAAAATATTAAAAAAATAAAAAAATATAAAAGTTTTAATCACCCCCCCCTTTCGCACCATTCAAAATAAAACAATAAAAAAAAAACACATACACATATTTGGTATTGCTGCGTTCATAATCGCCCGATCTATCAATATAAAAAAATTAATTCATCTGATCGGTAAACGGCGTAACGAGAAAAAAATTCTAAACGCCAGAATTACGTTTTTTAGGTTGCCACAACATTGTAATAAAATGCAATAACAGGTGATCAAAACGTCAGATCTACCCCAAAATGGTATCAATAAAATTTCAGCTCGGCGCGCAAAAAATAAGCCCTCCCTCGGCCCCAAATCCCGAAAAATGGAGATGCTACGGGTCAGTTTTAGCATTCAGTGAACATGATAAAAAAATAATAATAATAAAACAACTGTGGTATTGCACTTTTTTTGCAATTTCACCGCACTTGGAATTTTTTCCCATTTTCCAGTACATGATATGGTAAAGCCAGTGATGTCGTTCAAAAGTGCAACTCGTCCCGCAAAAATAAGCCCTCATATGGCCATATTGACGGAAAAATAAAAAAGTTTTGGCTCTAGGAACAAGGGGAGCAAAAAACAAAAACAGAAAATGCTTTGGTCATTAAGGGGTTAAATCATACATTTTTTTGTGTGTATAAGTGTGTGTGAGTATAGGTCGTATGTGTGTGTGTATAGGTCGTATTTAAGCTTGCATTGTTATAGACTATTTTTATATGCTACTGTTTTCCATCTGGCCCCACTTTTACCATCTATCAGCAGGTTAGCAAGAATAGGGATCACAGTATAACATGACTGCAGGATCAAACTGCAGTACACAAAAATTGCTTGTAGTTTGTAACCATATAGACTCATAGGTCTGTATTGGAGGCATAGAAAATGTAAAAAATTCATAACCTATACTATTTGCACAATTCCATTATATTTAAATAAGATGCAGTAGAGAAAATATTATGCTTACTGTACTCAAAATCTTTCGTACAATTTTTGCAATGCAATGGGTATATTTTACAGCTTTACATTGTAGAACACTTCTAGAAGCCGAATCTCTAGGGCAACTGGATTCGCAGAAATGAGCATGCCCAAAAAAGCAGAATTCCACTCCGACAAAATAATGAAGGCTGCAACCAAACAACAGTAGCTGATTGACTGCAGTGGTATAGTGACATTGTTTATATAATGTGACCGGCTTGAGACACAGAGTGGTGATTGAAGGAACAGTGCCAGTCAAAGAGGTATACAGTGACTGATAGGGGGTTGTCAAGTAGTCAACAATCTCCCATCAGTCAAGGCAATTTAGTCTTGACTGATTTTGCATGTTTTAAAAAAAATGCCATCAACAGAAACAAAAAATAACTTCATCAAATAAAGTAGTATGTGGTAATGTTTTACATTATCTAGCTTATGTAAAATATTATGAGCATAATAATAATTGCATGAATAAATCTAAACCAATTAAAGAGGATTTATCAAGTCAGAAAAAGTATTGACAAATTGTCAGGGTTTTCTAAGTGAAGTTGAAGGTAAATATCCTTGTACAGTGTCCATTTTAGGACATGATCAGATATCAAAATCAAACATCAGAATGATGTCAGTTTGAGGCTAAGTACCCTGTCCGACAAGTGATCCTGACAAGTGACTTTGATAAGTGACTTTTACAACTGTAATAATAATAAAAATAAATGGTACTGTTTGCTGATGGGACTTAAACCCAAAATTCTGCATCTAGAAAGCAGTGCACTAACCACTGAGGTATTAACTCAGTTGAAGAAACCTAGGAGTTATATTTGGCTATATGTTTTTCAGTGCAAACCTGATTGAAACTCATTGGGACTTATGCACAGACTGCAAGCAAGCCAAATTCAAATGATGTTTGATTTTGATGTGTGAGTCTGATGTGTGACTTTCTTCAAACATCAGAATCAGAATCACAATGACTTTTAGTCACCCTGAGTATTTTCATGGTTGATCTCATAAGACAAGAAAAACTGTAAGTCTCTATTACTTGACTAGATAGCTCAATGGTAAGGCATCAGCCTCTGAAACTGCAGTGTCATGGTTCAAATCCCATTAAGAGTTCTTGGGTGGATGGAAAGAAAAATTGACAATAAAGAAATTTTATCATTTGACCCCTTTAAGAAATTATGCAAATGTACAGTCACTTGGAATTAGATATATAGTAAATTAGTGCCTCCCAATTTACTTTGGCTATGTAAATTACCATGCAAATAGATAGGGTGTCTGAAACTCTTAACACGTCAGGATGACAATCAAAATGTCAGATATTAAAAGTAAAACACCCCTGTAGTTTGTGTCCTAAACAGGCATAATTAAAAAAAAATAATAATAATAACAATATTTCTATTGAGATTTAAACGATGACACTGTAGGTTCCAAGGCTGATGCCTTACCATTGAGCTAGCTAGTCAAGTGATAGTAGCTGGTAGCTTTTTTTGTCTTATGAGATCAACCATGAAAATATTCAGGGTGACTAAAAGTCATTGTGATTCGGATTCTGACGTTTGAAGAAAGTCACACATCAGACTCACACATCAAAATCAAACATCATTTGAATTTAGCTTGCTTGCAGTCTGTGCAATGAGTCCCAATGAGTTTCAATCAGGTTTGCACTAAAAATCATATAGCCAAATAGAACTGTTACATTTATTCAACTGAGTTAATAGCTCAGTGATTAGTGCACTAGTTTCTGGACACAGAATTTTGGGTTCAAGTCCCATCAGCGAACGGTGACTTTTTATTTATTATTACAGTTGTAAAAGTCACTTGTCAGAATCACTTGTCAGGATCACTTGTCAGAATCACTTGTCAGACAGGGCATTTAGCCTCAAACTGACATCATTCTGTTGTTTGATTTTGATATCTGATCATGTCCTAAAATGGACATTGTATCCTTGGCTGCCAGTCCTTTTTATGCAGTTCCTGAATACTCAGCTTCCATGCCAATAGATGGTCAGGAATTAGTGAACCTTGAAACATAATCTCTAATCTTTTCTGATTATTTTTCTGCAGTGCTGGCTGTAGAGATATATACATTTAAAGGGGATAAGGCAGCTCTCCTTACATGCTTGTTTTATACATACTTGCAATTATATTTATTATATTTATATTATATTTCAGAGAATCTTACCTTTTGTGCCATTTCTCTGATTTTCATCCCAAAAATGTATACATAAACTGATAATTGTTTTTACTATTCTCGTAGTCAGTAGAGTGTGCTTTTACACAATTTAACATTGTGAGCACTGACTCGACAATGACAGACTGTGTAGGAACAAAACATTTTCACAAGGGAAATGGTTATGCCTAGTGATGAGCGAACACTAAAATGCTCGGGTACTCGTTGCTCGGGTCGAGCAAATTGGAATACTCGGTTGCTCGACTCAAGCAACAAGCCCAATGTAAGTCTATGGGAAACTCGAGCATTTTCAGGTAGCTCCCCCTGGCGGTCTGCAGAGGGCCTAAAAATTGCCCAAATCGATGGGAACAGTGCTCAAATGACATGGGAACAGCATGGGTAAGACCCCTGGAAGCATCTCTGACTCCCAGATCACTGCTGTCAGCAACGTGGTCAGAGTATTACGCCATTTTTACGGACTCAAAATAAGACATACAAAAATGAAACCAAAATGTATTTTCCAGGGAAATATGTTAAGGAACATCCTTTCCAGGGTAATGACTTGTATACAAGGCAAAATAAATAGCCAAAAACAAAAATACTCCTCCACAACTTGGGCTATGTTCACACGTAGCGTTTTTCATGCATTTTTGCACTTTTGAATTGCTTTCAACCAAGACAAATGCATTCACCAGGAAATGTCATTTTAACATTTTACAACCTTATCTGGCCATGTGGTGTGTGACACATCATCAGACACATGCATACAGTGCTGAAAAGACATGGGAACAGCATGGGGAAGACCTCTGGAAGCATCTCTGACTCCCAGGTCACTGCCTAAAAGTGTGCCCATCATAAGTGATCCTTGGCGTATGCGAAGATGCCTCCCGCCATGTACCTGTCATTGCAGACTTGCAACAATCACCGGCCACGTCCTTGTTCCACTGCAGCGTTCAGTTGTACCTATCCCATTCCTTGGAATGCAAGAGCAAGTATGCAGGCAGCCACCCACAGGCTGCAATACTATACTGCCAAATTTCTGACAGCTGCTTGCACTTGAAATGTGGAATTTTAGGCTCGTGGAGGCAGAAGCTTTTCATAACCTCATGCCGGCGGCAGCCGGGTGTCCATAATCGGTCCCCAGTCGCCACTATATTTCCCGGTATCACCTCCGCCTTCCACAAGCACAGGTCCCACAACATTACACGTGCTCTCCCCAGTGCACTTACTGGGAAGGACTGCCTAATCACAAACTCGTGGACAGGTGAATGTGGCCAGGGACGGTACAGAGCCAGTTCACAACTTTTTTGGCTGAGAGTTGCATTTAGCTCGGAGAAAGGACTAGCATAGAGGGAAAACATATGTACCTTGCGTGTCATTTCTCCCAGGAAGTCCTGTAATTGAGCTTGTTGCAGAAGCAATGGCAGCCCGTCCAACATCAACTCGCACTTGTCGGTGGTGCTTTGAAACACACACACATCTTTCTTTGCGCATTTAATTTCTTGAATACAGAGTTGGACAATGGCCTGATCAGTAATGCGTTTTGAGAAATAACATGCATAAGCATGGCCGATCCACATTAAAAAAGCAGCCATAGAGTGTCCGGGAACCTTCCCCTACACTTTTCTTAGCCAGGGCTGCTTTTCGGCAGGTTTTAGACGGGCCCACCAGAGAACCGAAGACTCCTCCGGCGGGCCATGGCTTCTCCTTCAGGAGAGTTCATAGTGCCGAGGTGAGGCCATGATGATGATAGAGGCCACCATCTGCTTAGTTTTCTGTTACTTGCAATGCAAGTGCAAGTATGCAGCCAGCCATCCATCCACCCACAGGCCACAACACTAAATTGCCAGATTTCTGGGCAGCTCTTTGCACTTGAAATATGGCCTTTTAAGCTTGTGGAGGCGGAAGCTTTTCACAACCTCATGCCGGTGGCGGCCGGGTGTACATACTCAGTCCCCAGCCGCCACTATATTTCCCAGTATCACCTCCGCTTTCCACAAATATGAGTCCCACAACATTACCCGTGCCCTTCCCAGTGCACTTACTGGGAAGGACCGCCTAACCACAAACACGTGGACAGGTGAATGTGGCCAGGGACGGTACCGAGCCAGTCCACAACTTTTTTTGCTAAGAGTTGTAGTTAGCTCGGTGAAAGGACTGGCATAGAGGGAAACAGTATCTACCCTGCGTGTCATTTCTCCCAGGAAGTCCTCTAAAGCTGCTTGCACTTGAAATGTGGCCTGAACATTACTGCTGTTACTTTTCTGTGGGAATTTGCTTGCTCCCTACCAGCCTGGAATATTTCCAGCAAGCTATGGTACGACGCCATGGTATTAGCACTGACCCCAGTACCAGTAGCAAAGCCATCCCCAATCTCCTTCTCAGGAATTTTATTTGGTAGACTGAGTGGCTGCCCAAATACATTTTCTCACAAAGGAGCTGAAGATAGAGTGGCAGTAGGTGCAAGTTTCTCCAGCCTGTTAGATATTAGAGGGTGAACGGCAGCACATTGGATCAGTGGTTAGCACTGAAGCCTTGCCGAGCAGGGATCCTGGGTTCAAATCCCAGCAAGGAGAACATCTGCAAGGACTTTTTATGTTCTCCCTTTGTTTGCATGTGTTTCCTCCTCAGTAAAAAAGCAGCCATAGAGTGTCCAGGAACCTTCCCACACACTTTTCTTAGCCAGGACTGCTTCTCGGCAGGGTTGGACGGTGCCACCAGAGAATCCTCTGGTGTACCTTGGCTTCTACCTCAGGAGAGTTCATGATAGCGCTAACTTTTCAGTTGCTATGGGGCTCTTGAGCGGGTGAGAAAGGTTAGCCCTCAGAATCAAATCCTCTGGTTGGCACAATGTTTTTCAATCAGAAACAGCTTCTCAGTGGGAGTTGTATTTCACCACAGCCATATTCTTTAGCTCGGTGAAAGGACTGGCATAGAGGGAAACCGTATCTACCCCAGCTGTCATTTCTCCATCACCAGGTTCCGCCCATTGTCACACACGACCATGCCTAGTAGTAGTTTCAGCGGTGAGAGCCACAGATCAGGCTTCTGTGTTACAGCTTTCAACAACTTTGCAGCGCTGGGCGGTTTGTCAATTAAGCATTAAGCATGTTATCTTCAGCACAGCCTGTAGCCGCTTGGCCAAGGCAGTGCTGCAGTGCTGTCAGCTTGTGACTGATGTGGTCATTTCGGAGATGGAGGAGGAGGTACATGAGCTGAACAATGTGATTACATTGAGGTTAAATTGGTGACGCTGTTTTTTATATTAAAGAAAGATCCTATTGTTTTGTTTTTTTTATCTTATTTTTCAAGACAAATGCATTCACCGGGAAATTTCATTTTAACATTTTACAACCTTATCTGGCAATGTGGTGTGTGACACATCATCAGACACAACCTTTTTCATTTATGATGGAGGGACTCTGAAAGTCATAAATAGAGTTGAGCCACCCCCGTAGTGTTCGAGTTCGGTTAGTCGAACACCCGTATGTTCGCCGAACTGTTCGTCGAACTGTTCGTCGAACACCGTCGTACACGGTTAAAACCAATGGCAGGCAAACAAAAACACATAGAAACACATAGAACACACATAGAAAACACTTCAAAGGTGTCGAAAAGCTGACAAACTGCTCAGAAGACACAACTAACACATGGAAAAGTGACAAGTACATATAGTCATGCAAAAAGAAAAGAGGTTGAGGAGTAAAAGGAGTGGGGGACACAGCTATAGGCATGTCATGCCCTTCTAAAACCAAAAAAGTGCGAAGCTGACACGGCCAGTCCGTTCCTGCCAGTGTGACCTACGTGTCGCCGGGTTTGTGCCAGAGCTGCGGTGGACCCTGATGGCCAGCCCCCCTCCCAATACTGGTGCCTGTCCACTAGTGGGTCAAGCGAGCCCCCCTGCGGTGGAGGCAGGTCAAAGCTTCTTAATTTAAATTGTCTCTCTAATTTGAATGAGTACACTTTAAATCCTTTTACAAGGATCTATTGGAGGGCAAGTCTGATGCCAGCAGCCACGGGAATTACAGCTCCAGTAGCGTCCACTAAAGCTGCTGCAGTTAAAAAGCTTTTATAAGGATCAAGCTTGGCGGTGTACTTCAAGGCGTCCTACCGCCAGTCCCAGCCCCTGTGGCTTGGGGTGCCTCCCGATGATCTTCACTGAGTGTCCCGGGGGCCCGAACCATTTCCTTTGAAAAAAATTAAGTGGCCAAACTACAGGTGGTGTAGCTTGCTTAACAGCTAGGATAATCCGCTGACTAGCAGACACTGCTACTAGGCACAAAGTATTACCTGGGCTAGATGCAGTTAAAATTTGTAATTAGATACTCTCGTTGGATGCTGAGAAAGCATAAATAGAGTCTCCTGGCAATCCATATAGTATTCTCTTGAAAAGCTTGGGGTAGAGGTCTAGGGGACCCTTTTATAGACAAAATCACGGCCCTGTATCGCAATACGTCACCTAGGCTGAAGATAAATGGAACATTTTCATCACCATTCATAATCACCAATGGGACAAGGCAGGGATGTCCTCTGTCCCCTCTCTTATACATCCTAGTGACGGAGCACCTGCTCTCATCAATTCGCCATAACCCCAATATTAGGTGGATTGAGGTGGGAGGCACCGAGTACAAGTGCTCTGCATTTGCTGATGATGTCCTAGTATATATCACTCAATCACATATATCCATCCCTGCTGTTATGGCTGAAATAGATCACTTTGTTACATGGTCAAATTTTAAAATCAATGCAGCGAAGTCTGAGGCCCTCGATGTCTCCCTCCTCAAATCCATACAGGATTCCATCCAGTCCAACTTTCCCTTTGACTGGCCCTCACAGGGTACCAAATACTTAGGAATTCGTATTCATAGAGACCTCTCCCGTCTATGTTATCTTAATTTTGGGCCCTTCATTGAACAACTCCATACAGACCACGGTTGGCAAGTTAGAACTGTAAGATTCACTACGTGAACTACTGGTGTTTTGAGGAAAAGCACATGTACACTGTGTTCCAAATTATTATGCAAAAGGTGTTTAGGAGTGATAAGGGAAGAATTTTTTTGTTTGTCAGTTAAACTTATTGATGGTGATATGTGTCAGGGCTCTTTATATCACTGTAAGCAACTGCAGACACCTGTGCTAATTAGTTTGGCAGGTGTGCCAAATGAAAGGCAAGACTACTTAAGAAGGCTGTCCCACATTATTAAGCAGCCTACATTTTCTGCCAAAATGGGAAAGAAAAAGGATGTGTCAGCTGCTCAGAAGCAACAAATTGTGGAGTG
This sequence comes from Phyllobates terribilis, assembly GCF_046119375.1. NCBI lineage: Eukaryota > Metazoa > Chordata > Amphibia > Anura > Dendrobatidae > Phyllobates > Phyllobates terribilis. The sequence continues at coordinate 451,846,926 of NW_027362763.1, read as the reverse complement.
TTTAGGTCAAGGCATGACTACAATCAACATTGCCAAGACACTTCATCCTGATCATCGCACAATCAAGAAGTATGTAGCTGATTCACAGTACACACGTGTGCGTGCTGATAAGGGAAAATTGAGGATTCTTTCCTACAGGCAATTACATCTGGTTAAAAGAGCAGCGGCAAAAAAGCCTTGTCATAGCAGCAGACAAGTTTTTGAAGCTGCTGGTGCCTCCAACTTCCCCCGAACAACAAGATGCAGGGTCGTTCAGAGGTTTGCAGCTGTGCGTATGCCATCCTGTCGACCTCCTCTATCCACTGTACACAAGCAGAAACGGCTCCAATGGGCCAAACAGTACATGAAGACTGACTTCAAAACTGTTTTGTTCACTGATGAGTGCCGTGCAACGCTCGATGGTCAAGATGGATGGAGTGGAGGATGGCTGGTTGATGGACACCCCATGCAAACACGGCTACGGCACCAACAAGGAGGAGGTGGAGTAATGTTTTGGGCTGGAATCATGGGGAGAGAGATTGTCGGCCCCTTTAGGATCCCTGAAGGGGTAAAGATGAACTCCATAATGTATGTGGAGTTTCTCAAACAGCACTTCCTGCCATGGTTCAAGAAGAAGAACCGTGTATTCCACAGCAAGATCATTTTCATGCATGATAATGCACCGTCTCATGCTGCACATATCACATCTGCATCTCTGGCTGATATGGGCATAAAAGGGGACAAACTTATGGTGTGACCCCCATGCTCCCCTGACCTCAACCCCATTGAGAACCTCTGGAGCATCATCAAAAGGAGTGTCTATGATGGCGAAAGGCAGTTCACATCTAAGCAACAGCTCTGGGAGGGTATTCTGTCCTCATGCAAAACAATTGAAGCAGAAACCATCCAAAACCTGACAAATTCAATGGACGAGAGAGTTCAGAAGCTCATTTCGAACAAGGGTCCTATGTGCAAATGTAACATCACCTAGAATAAAGTTTTGAGTTGAAAACTGTTTGATTTCAGGTTCTAATAACCTGCTAATGCTTATAATTTCAAAAATGACCATTTTTTTGTTCTTTATTAAAATGAAAAGGTTGATCGAAGAGTGTGGGGGATCTAAGAGTGTGGCAACCCAGTAGTCAGGATTATTTCGAATTCTGACAATCTGAGGGTCATGTTGCAGGTAGTGCAACAAGAAGGCACTCATGTGTCTTGCGCATCTAGGAGCCCCAAAATTATTTTCCGGGCTAGATGCAACTAAAAATTATTATTAATTTGAAAGCTGGTGGAGCTTAGTATAGATGGCCTAATAGAATCAGTACTGCAAACTGCTACAAGGCCCAAATTATTTTCCAGCCAAGGTACAGATAAACATGATTAGTAATTTTAAATCTGCTGGAGTTTAGCATAGATGGCCTAATAGATTCAATACTGCACACTGCTACAAGGCCCAAATTATTTTCCAGCCAAGATACAGAGAAACATGAGTAGTAATTTTAAATCTGGTGTAGTTTAGTATAGATGGCCTAATAGAATCAGTACTGCACACTGCTACAAGGCCCAAATTATTTTCCAGCCAAGATACAGATAAACATGATTAGTAATTTGAAAGCTTAAAACGGTTGGTGAGGTGATTTTAACAAATCATCAAGCTTTTACTCTCCCCAGGATGACACAGGGGTAGAAAAGTTCTTTCGGATCCATGATTTGTTCATCTTTATGAACGTGAGTCTGTCTACATTATCAGTGGAGAGCCGCGTGCGCTTATCTGTCAGCACACCACCAGCAGCGCTGAACACACGTTCAGACAGAACGCTGGCTGTGGGTCATGACAAGATCTCCAAGGCGTAAGTGGCGAGCTCCGGCCATTTATCCAGATTGGAAGCCCAAATAGAGCAAGGGTCCAGTGACACAGTCATGACTTCAATGTTTACTTGGAGATACTCCTGTACCATCGTCTCTAGGCGTTGACTATGTGTCAGACTTATTGTCTCCTGTGGCCTTGCAAAGGATGGGCTAAAAAAGTGGTGAAATGATTCCGCAAAATTGATGTTACCAAGAGATACTGTGTTACTGTTACGTTTTGAGTGCTGAACACTCGACGGTCCCATGGTTGTCAAGTTAGAACTGTGAGATTCACTATGTGCACCACTGGTGTTTTGTGGAAAAGCACATGTAAGATTCTGCAACAGTCTCTGCTGATACTCCTGCATGCGTGCATCCCTTTCTATGGCAGGAATAATTTCTGCAAATTTACTTTTGTACCGGGGATCTAACAGTGTGGCAACCCAGTAGTCAGGATTATTTCTAATTCTCACAATTCGAGGGTCATGTTGCAGGTAGTGCAGCAACAAGGCACTCATGTGTCTTGCGCATCCAGGAGCACCAAGTCCCTGTTGTGTTGGTGGCGAGGTAACAATCATGCTTCCTTCCTCTGCCCTCTCCCCCCAACCTCACACAACAGAAATGTGATCAAGGTCTCCCACATCTGATGAGTCTTCCATCATTTCGTCCTCCACTTCTTCCTGGGCTCCTGCACATTTCTCACTAGTTTGGCTGCTACCATGCGCCCTGGTAAAACCATCTCCCCCACCCTCACATGCCTGCCGCCTTGATGCTGCTGACCGTCTGGACCTTGCAGATGTTAGCCCTTCCGCATACAACTCCTCCTCCTCTACTTCCTCCACCGCCTCTTGTGCCACCACCTGACTCCGAATTCTGTTTAACATGTGCTCCAGCATGTAAATCACCGGAATAGTCATGCTGATAATGGCTTCGTCAGCACTAAACATCTTCGTCGTCATTTCAAAACTGTGCAGAAGGGTGCATAGGTCCCTGATCTGAGACCACTCCTCCAGCGTGATTTGCCCCACCTCTGGATCTCGTTGGCCCAGGGTATATGTCAGAACATATTGCACCAGGGCTTGTCGGTGCTGCCACAGTCGCTGCAACATGTGCAGAGTTGAATTCCACCGGGTAGGCACATCGCATTTTAGCCGGTGAAGTGGCAGGCCCAACGACTTCTGTAGAGATATAAGTCGCTGAGCTGCGGGATGCGAACGGCGGAAGTGAGCACAAAGCGACCGTGCCCTCTGCAGAAGGCCATCTAGTCCGGGATAGTGACCTAAAAATTGCTGGACAACCAGGTTCAACACGTGAGCCATACAAGGCACGTGTGTGACATTGCCCCGGTGAAGGGCTGCACCGAGGTTTACAGCATTGTCGCACACGGCCTTCCCTGGTTTCAGGTCCAGTGGAGACAACCATTCATGAAACTGGTTCTCCAGAGCTGACCACAACTCCTCAGCTGTGTGAATCACATTTCCCAGACATTTCAAAGTAAAAACCGCCTGATGACGTTGAGCCCTGCTGCCAGCATAGTAAGGAGGTGTGCAGGATCCCTTCTGCGCAGTTAGAAAGCTTGTGGCATGACCAGACAGGCTTTGTGTGCAGGTGGAGGACCAAGAGGATGTTGAGGAGGCAGAAGCAGCGGATAAAGAGGATTGACGCACAACTCGTGGGGACGGCAAGACTTGGACAGCAGCCCCTTGTCCTGCTGTCACCATAGTTACCCAGTGCTCATGTCAGCGACATGTAACGCCCCTGTCCTACTCGTCCAAGTGTCTGTGGTGAAATTCACCCTGTCACACACAGAGTTTTTCAAAGAAGCGGTGATGATGTGAGCGACATGCTGGTGGAGCGCAGGCACACCTTTCTTTGAGAAGTAGTGCCGACTGGGCATCTGGTACTGGGGCACTGCGACGGACGTAAGGTCTCGATAATCCTCTGTGTCCACCAGTCAGAAAGGCAGCATTTCTGTAGCCAAGAGCTTGCAGATGTTGAAATTCAACCTCTTAGCTTTCTCATGGCTAGGAGGAAATGGTCTTTTACTTGTCCACATCTGAGGGACCGAGGGCTGGCTGCTGTGCTTAGACGGGATTGAGAAGGGTGTCCCCGGCAAACTGCCGGTCTGTGAGGAAGATGCAGGCGGACATGTTAGGTTGCCTTGATCCAAAGGTGGTGCTATCGATGTCGGAGAGCGCTCAATACCAGCTGGTGTTTCCACCTCCAAATAAAATGATGTCCTGGCAATCATGCTGGCTGTTGTAGGTAAAGAGTTGGCAGGTCTGCGTCCCAAAACAGGTGTGACTGCTGTCCCCCCAGTCACAGAGGATGAAGAGGCCGCGGATGCACAAGATGTGGCAGACGGTGGTTGGCCCGGCCGGCTAGGCCGCATGGTAGCACAGTGAGCTTCCCACTGCAACTTATGCTTCATATCCATGTGCCGGTTCATGCATGAAGTACTCAAACTATGTATTTTTTGGCCTCTACTTAGCTTTCGCTGACAAATGTTACAGATAACACGAGTTGGGTCATCCTTATCGATCTGAAAAAATGCCCAGGCTATGCAAGGCTTAGCAGCCATGCGACCCGAAGAGCCACCACGACTTGTGGTCAGAGGCAGAGTTGTGTTTGAGGATGCAGTTGTTGACGTGCTTCCAGTACTACGTCTCTGTCCAGGAAGGCACAACCTGACCTCGTCGTCACTAGCATCCTCCTCCACCTCCTCTGCTGACCTCATTGACTGGCTGACTGTGGGTTAACAGTAAGTGGGATCTCCAACCTCGTCATCATCACCCTGTGTGTTATCACACCTGTCGTCCTCAGAGCCAACCTCTTCCTGCCCTGACAAAAAACTCAAGTTGTCGCTCCAATCAGGTATTTGAGTCTCATCATCATCTTCCTCATTGTCTCCACCAACAGGAGTTACAGTTTGGGAACGAGGGTCTACATTATGGTCAGAACCTTCTGCGTCTGTTACTGGATCCGACTCATAAAGATTCTGGGCATCAGAGCAGATCATTCCTCGTCTGGATTCATAGAAGCTCTGGAGCCGACCTCTGATTCCCAGGCTATAGTATGAGTAAACAGCTCTGCAGACTCAACCATCGGTTCTACCCCATACTCAGACGGGCAGCTGGAGATTTGGGAGCTGTGAGGAAGCAAGTGCGATTGGGGTGACACCTTTGAGGACTGGAGTATTTGTGATGTTGAAGCTGAGGTGGAGGAGAGCCCACTTAAAGGAGCACTTGATATCCGTTGAAGCACCTGCTGTTTTTGTGCCTCATCTGGAATTTGTAGCGATTGGCGTGGCTGTAAGAAAGGGATCTTATCACATTGTCCGCTAAAAGAAGTAGACATCTTAGTTTGGCTGGAAGATGGTCTTTCTTCTGCAGATGTTACTGTTGCTTTAACACCTACTCCATGGACACAACCTTTTTTTCCCTTCCAAACATGCCTATTCCCCTTTCCACCATCAGCAGGCCTTTTTCCACTCATTTTGGTGGTTAACTAATTGACAACTCTGGAGTTGTTTGCACAAAAAACAATGGATGGGAACCGAGCAGAGCTGAGTGGCCAAACTGTGGTATTAGCCCAAAAGTATTGGCTGGGTTAGATGCAGTAAAACTATTTTATTACATATACAGCTGGTGGAGCTTAGTATAGATGGACTAATAGAACAAGTCCCACACACTGCTAGAAGCCCAACATTTTTTTAAAGAGCTTGATGCAGAGAAAAATTATTTTTAATTTGCAACCTGGTGGAGGTTAGTATAGATGGACTAATAGAACAAGTCCCACACACTGCTACAAGCCCAAATTTTTTTTCAGAGCTAGATGCAAATAAAAATTATTTTTAATTTGCAACCTGGTGGAGGTTAGTATAGATGGACTAATAGACCAAGTCCCACACACTGCTACAAGCCCAAATTTTTTTTCAGAGCTAGATGCAGATAAAAATAATTTTTAATTTGCAACCTGGTGGAGGTTAGTATAGATGGACTAATAGAACAAGTCCCACACACTGCTACAAGCCCAAAAATATTCAGAGCTAGATGCAGATAAAAATTATTTTTAATTTGCAACCTGGTGGAGATTAGTATAGATGGACTAATAGAACAAGTCTCACACACTGCTACAAGCCCATTTTTTTTCAGAGCTAGATGGAGATAAAAAATTTTTTTTATTTGCAACCTGGTGGAGGTTAGTATAGATGGACTAATAGAACAAGTCCCACACACTGCTACAAGCCCAAATTTTTTTTCAGAGCTAGATGCAGTTAAAAATTATTTTTAATTTGCAACCTGGTGGAGGTTAGTATAGATGGACTAATATAACAAGTCCCACACACTACTACAAGCCCAAATTTTTTTTCAGAGCTAGATGCAGATACAAATTATTTTTAATTTGCAACCTGGTGGAGGTTAGTATAGATGGACTAATAGAACAAGTACCACACACTGCTACAAGCCCCAATTTTTTTATAGAGCTAGATGCAGATAAAATTATTTTTAATTTGCAACCTGGTGGAAGTTAGTATAGATGGAGTAATAGAACAAGTCCCACACACTGCTACAAGCCCAAATTTTTTTCAGAGCTAGATGCAGATAAAAATTATTTTTAATTTGCAACCTGGTGGAAGTTAGTATAGATGGACTAATAGACCAAGTCCCACAGACTGCTACAAGCCCAGATTTTTTTTCAGTGCTACATGCAGATAAAAATTATTTTTAATTTGCAAACTGGTGGAGGTTAGGATAGATGGACTAATAGAACAAGTCCCACACACTCCTACAAGCTCAAATTTTTTTTCAGAGCTAGATGCAGATAAAAATTATTTTTAATTTGCAACCTGGTGGAGGTTAGGATAGATGGACTAATAGAACAAGTCCCACACTGCTACAAGCCCAAATTTTTTTTCAGAGCTAGATGCGGATAAAAATTATTCTTAATTTGCAACCTGGTGGAGGTTAGTATAGATTGACTAATAGAACAAGTCCCACACACTGCTACAAGCCCCAATTTTTTTTTCAGAGCTAGATGCAGAAAAAAAATATTTTTAATTTGCAACCTGGTGGAGGTTAGTATAGATGTACTAATAGAACAAGTCCCACACACTGCCTCAAGCCCAAATTTTTTTTCTGAGCTAGATGCAGATAAAAATTATTTTTAATTTGCAACCTGTTGGAGGTTAGTATAGATTGACTAATAGATCAAGTCCCACACACTGCTACAAGCCCCAATTTTTTTTTCAGACCTAGATGCAGATATAAATTATTTTTTATTTGCAACCTGGTGGAGGTTAGTATAGATGGACTAATAGAATGATGTTATGCCCAAAAGGTTTTACTTGGCTAGGTGCAGTAAAAAAAATGTATTCTATACACAGGTGGTGTAGCTTGCAAAACAGATAGGCTACTCCACTGACTAACACACACTGCAAGAGGCCAAAAAGGATTTGCTTAGCTAGATTTAGCCAAATGCTGTGAAAAAAACTAGCACAGCACTGGCACAGACCTGCCTGGCAAAAAGTCCTAGGAAATGCTCTAACCTAGTCCTGAAAAGGACTGCAATTACAAGTAGACCCTACTCCCAACCTATCTATTTAAGATCACAGACCTGCCTGGCAAAAAGTCCTAGGAAATACTGTAACCTAGTCCTCAAAAGGACTGCAATCACAACTATTCCCTACTCCCAAGCTATCTGTAGATTTGTGCGAAAATTAGCTTGAAATGAACACTCAAAGTATAGCGCACACAGCAACAGCGGTGCCGTCTAACACGCAGATGCAGTAGTGAGAAAATGGTGGCTACATGGAAAATGGCTGGGTCTTATAGGACAAGGACATGTGACATACACTGCCATTGACACATGCCCTTGCTTGTGTGAAAAAAAGCAGTTCGCTCCGTGTGTGCACTGCTGATAGGCTGACAGATTGCACCTCCCCACTGTAAATGCGGGAAAGAGAAAAAAAAATGGAGATCTTCATTATTTATGCAGAGATCCATCCCCTGCCCCTCCCCCCGCCCCGCTGTACACTCAAACTGCGTATTAACATTCATTTTCAGCATTACTGAGAAAAAAATCCAGTTATGATTTTGGTGCACGACCAGTTATCGAACATTACCTCGAACAGAAGGATTTTTTTCAAATCGTTCGTGTTCGCCGAACGGCTCGAACACCGCCCAAAACAGCTCGAATTTGAGATTGGCGAACAGTTCGATTCGAACACCGCTCATCTCTAGTCATAAAGCCTATTCTTATAGGGACATCAGACGGCCCTTACTATTCTTAAAAGGCCAGCATTCGGCACTAGCTATTGTTAAAAAGCCATCAGCCGGCTATGCTTTGTTGTTTCCATTATTAACAAGTGGGTCTCCTATACTTTTATTGCATATACAGTGACTGCAAGGGCTGCCAAAAATTTGGACGTAACCCAATACCCCTTTGATGAGACATAGAGGAGGGTCTCAGTAAAACAAATGTTCCCATTATAAAGGAGCGGGTCTCCTATAGTGGTAATGCCCATGCTGTGACTGCAAGGGCTACCAAAATTTGTGAAAAACCCCACTAAGAATTTAAAGACACACAGAGCAGGACCACAGTAACAAGGTACGACATGTTCCCATTAGAAAGGAGAGGGTCTGCTACACAGTTATAAGGTATGCAGTGAGTCCAACGGCTGACCAATTTTAGGAAAAACACCACTAAGAATTTAATGACACATAGAGAAGGGCCACAGTAACAAGGTATGACATGTTCCCATTGGAAAGGAGAGGGTCTGCTATACAGTTATAGAGTATGCAGTGAGTCCAATGGCTGACCAATTTTAGGAAAAGCCCCACTAAGAATTTAAAAACACACAGAGCAGGGCCACAGTAACAAGTACGACATGTTCCCATTAGAAAGGAGAGGGTCTGCTATACAGTTATAGGGTATGCAGTGAGTCCAACGCCTGACCAATTTTAGGAAAAACGCCACTAAGAATTTAAAGACACATAGAGCAGGGCCACAGTAACAAGGTACGACATGTTCCCATTAGAAAGGAGAGGGTCTGCTATACATTTATAGGGTATGCAGTGAGTCCAACGGCTGACCAATTTTAGGAAAAACACCACTAAGAATTTAAAGACACATAGAGCAGGGCCACAGTAACAAGGTACGACATGTTCCCATTAGAAAGGAGAGGGTCTGCTATACAGTTATAGGGTATGCAGTGAGTCCAACGGCTGACCAATTTTGGGAAAAACCCCACTAAGAATTTAAAGACACACAGAGCAGGGCCACAGTAACGACAAATTCCCATTAGAAAGGAGAGTCTCCCATAGTGTTGGCCTATGCAGTGAATGCAAGGGCTGCCAAAAATTTGGAGGCACTTCAATGCCCCTTGGAAGAGACGTGGAGGAGGGCCTCATAAAAAAATGTTACCATTAGAAAGGAGCGGGCCTCCTACACTTGTAATGCCCATGCAAGTGTATGGGCTGACAAACACTTACCCCTGGGGGGTATACATGAACATACTGTTTAAAATTTTTTATTTGCGGGCATCATAAACACCCTTTAAAAAAATTATGTGGATGTTGCATCACGGACCACGGTCACCCTGGTGATATGGTGGTGGAGGATGAGGAGAAGGAGGAGGACAAGAGCAAATAGCCAAAATCAGGAAGCGTATACCCATGTGTGGGTGTGAAAAGGTGCATGGGAATACACCTCCCAAGAAAACATATTGGATTTGAGTTTATGTTACGCTGCTATCATTCGGTGGTGTTGAGAAGTCTGGCCCAATGCAGCCCCTGTTCAATTTTATAAGAGTCAGCCTGTCAGCATTTTCAGTTGACAGGCGGATTCGCTTATCAGTTATAATTCCACCAGCGGCACTAAAAACCGGCTCTGATAAAACGCTGGCGGCAGGCCAGGCAAGGACCTCCAAAGCATAGAGAGACAGTTCATTCCACGTATCCAGCTTGGATACCCAAAAGTTATAAGGCCCAGAGGAATCACGGAGGACGTTGCTACGGTCAGCAAGGTACTTTCTCTGCATCCTCCCAAACTTTGCACTCCTTGTGAGAGTACCCCGCATCTCAGGGCCTGTGCTATGGATGGGTCTGAGAAAACTCTCCCAGAACTTTGAAAGTGTTCTCCTGCCTCTGCTGGATTGAAGTTGTGTCTCTCTCGCCTGTACTCTTTGGTTGTCCAACAAAGTATGCCCTCTGCTGCCAGCGTTTTCAGATGGGAATTTTTTTAATAGTTCCGCAACAAGGGCCTTCTGGTACTGCCCCATTTTTGTAGACCTGTCCGCCTCAGGAATAAGAGATATAAAGTTCTCCTTGTAGCATGGGTATAGAAGTGTCACCAACCAGTAATAACTGTCACCCAAAATTTTGAGAACGCGAGGGTCATGGGAAAGGCAGCGTAACATAAACTCAGCTATGCGTGCCAGACTACTAACAGGCAAGACTTCCGTGTCCTCACCAAGAGGATGACTGACTATGCTCTCCTCCTCCTCCTCCTCTCTGTCCTCTGGCCATCCACACTGAACAGACGGTATGACCGCTGTGCAGGTAGTACCGTCTATAGTGCATGAAACAAGCTCCTGTCCTTCCTCCTCCTCCTCTTCCTCATTGTCACCCAATCCACATTGGGAAGAGATGAGGCTTGTCTGTGTGTAATCACCCTGCATGGCTCCTTGCTCCATCTCATCGTGCTCTGCCTGCAATGCATCCTCTTTGATTGTGAGCAGAGAGCGTTTCAGAAGACAGAAAAGCGGGATGGTGACGTTAATTATGGCATCATCGCCGCTCACTATCTTGGTGGAGTCCTCATAATTTTGGAGGATGGTACATATGTCTGACATCCATGTCCACTCCTGAGGTCTTATGTGTGGAGTCTGAACTGAATACTGACGGCCTTGTTGATGTTGGTACTCAACAACTGCCCTCTTCTGCTCACAAATCCTTCTCAACATCTGCAGTGTAGAGTTCCAATGCGTGGGGACATCACACATCAGTCTTTGAGCTGAAAGCTGCAAACGCTGCGGAAACACTGCAAGGGCGGCGGAAGCTGTAGCTGACTCTCTAAAATGAGCACACAGGCGGCGTACTTTAACAAGCAAATCCGGCAGCTCCGGGTAGGATTTGAGAAACCACTGAACCACGAGGTTAAGCACATGGGCCAGGCATGGTACGTGTGTGAGCTCGCCTCGCCTCAGAGCCGCCACCAGGTTCCGGCCATTGTCACACACGACCATGCCTGGCTGTAGGTTCAGCGGTGTGAGCCACAGATCTGACTGCTCTTTCAGAGCTGTCCACAACTCTTCAGCATTGTGCGGTTTTTCACCTAAGCATATTAGCTTCAGCACAGCCTGTTGCCGCTTGGCCGAGGCAGTGCTGCAGTGCTTCCAACTTGTGACTAATGTGGTCATTTCGGAGAAGGAGGCTGAAGAGAAGGAGGAGGCTGAGGAGGATGAAGTGTAGGAGTTGTAGACCGTGGGGGCAACCCTGATTGACCTAGGGCCCTCAATCCTTGGCGTCGGGAGGACGTGTTCCATCCCAAAGTCCGACTGGGTCCTGGCTTCCACTATGTTAACCCAGTGTGCCGTCAGCAAGATGTACCGTCCCTGCCCACAAGCACTTGTCCACGTGTCCGTGGTTAGGTGGACTTTTTCGGTAACTGCGTTGTTGAGAGCATGGCTAATGTTTTGGGACATGTGCTTGTGTAATGCAGGGAAGGCACATCGGGAGAAATAGTGGTGGCTGGGGACCGAGTACCGAGGGACGGCCGCCGCCATCAGGTTGCGGAATGCTTCCATCTCCACTGACCTAAAAGGCAACATTTCGAGCACAAGAAGTCGTGAAATGTGAGAATTTAGTAGTGTGGCCTGTGGGGCGTTGGCTGTATATTTGCGCTTGCGTTCCAAGGACTGGGGTATGGACAACTGAACACTGCACTTTGACAAGGACATGGACGTGCTTCCTGACGCTGCTACTTGAGAGTGTGCAACGACAGGTGCAGGGCAGGAGGCGTCTTCGCATGCACCATGGACAGGGGATTGGCTTGCATGTACAACAGCGGAAGAAGCAATGGTGCCACCCACAGACACTGATCCTGGACACTGGGGTTCGGCCCACAAAGTCAGGTGCTTTGTGCCATGTGCCTGATCATGCTGGTGGTGGTCAGGCTAGTTGTTTTGCGACCCCTGCTGATGCTGGCCTGGCAGGTGGTGCAAATGGCCTTTTTGGGGTTATCGGCAGAGTCTTTAAAAAACAACCAGACTCGGGAAGACCTAACAGTTGTACTGGCAACTTCCTTCATGTTGGTGTTACGGGGAACGGTAGCCTGCCTTCTGTCTGTGGCCACCACACTGCTTCTTCCTGCCTGTTGGGGTGCTCTGCCTCCCTCCCCCTGTGTGCTGCTGTCCTCGCTCTGCATGTCCTCCTGCCAGGTTGGGTCAGTTACTATATCATCCACCACCTCGTCTTCCACTTTCGCACCCTGGTCCTCCTCCTGACTTTCTGGCAACTGTGTCTCATCATCGTCCACCTCTTGTGACACTTTCCCACCGTCGCCTTCGTGTGACCGTGGCTGCTCAAATATTTGGGCATCGCTACACGTGATCTCCTCTTGCCCCTCTTCAAGTGGACCGGGCGAGAGGCCCGAATCTATAAATGTAAAAGTGAATAGCTCTTCAGAGTGTCCAAGTGTGGGATCAGTTGACTCTGGGTACTCGGCATGGTGGGAGGAAGGAGGATCAGGGTGAGGAATATGCGGTCCAGACTCACAGCTACTGAGACTTGACCGTGTGGAAGACAGGGTGGTGGCTAAGTGACTGGAAGCATTATCCGCTATTAAACCAACAACCTTTTGACACTGCTCTGGGTTCAATAGTGGTGTGCTGCAGTCCCTTAGAAATTGGGACAGGAAGGTCAGGCGAGAAGATGAGGATGTTTGTTGTGGCACAATTTCGGCTTGCCCACGGCCTTGTCATCGGCCTCTGCATGCACCATTACCATCACGTCCAGTTCCCCGTTCCTTGCCACGTGCCTTGCCCATTTTAAATGGAGGACAGTATCTTCCACGCTCACTGCAAATGACTGAGTTTGGAGTGAACTTATATGTGATCCGTGTGATGGAGAAAACAGAGTATTAAATACCTGGCCTGTAGGTAAGTAGTTTGACCAGCAAACTGCTGTGAATTGCTTCAATGACACACTAAAGGAAATTTTTAATGGAGGCCAGAAATGGCAGTAATTTCTGACAACGTATATGTGATCCGTTTGACGGAGAAAACACAGTTTTAAATACCTGGCCTGTAGGTAAGTAGTTTGAACAGAAAACTGCGGTGAATTGCTTCAATGACACACTAAAGGAAATTTTTAATGGAGGCCAGAAATGGCAGTATTTTCTGACAACGTATATGTGATCCGTTTGGCGGAGAAAACACAGTTTTAAACACCTGACTTGTAGGTAAGTAGTTTGAACAGCAAACTGCGGTGAATTGCTTCAATGACACACTAAAGGAAATTTTTAATGGAGCCCAGAAATAGCAGTATTTTCTGACAACGTATATGTGATCCGTTAGACGGAGAAAACACAGTTTTAGATAGCTGGATTTCTAGCTCTCTAATATGGAAAGGACCTGACTGTAGTCTGCATTGCCAACAAGCAAATGGCGCAGAAAAAATGGTGTTCTCTGGATTACTTTTTAAGCAAATAATGAGGATTAAGATCCAAAGAAAAGTATTCCTGACCCCAGAGACCTGGGCCTTTGTATAGAAATATCTAACAGCAGCAGAAGGCAGAATTGGAATGGAGCCTCTTGTGCTATATGCACTGCAGTCTGCTATGTACACTGCCTGCCTATACACCTTGTCTGCCTGATATCTCTGCAGATGGATTAGTCCTCAGAAGGACTGTTTGTTAAGATGGATATGTGTAATGCATGGTTTGTCTCCCTACACTACCTAATGCACAAGCAAATCTGTCCCTGACGCAGCAGCACCTCTCCCAAAACAAGCAAATGGCGCAGAAAAAATGGTGTTCTCTGGATTGCTTTTTAAGCAAATAATGAGGATTAAGATCCAAAGAAAAGTATTCCTGGCCCCTGAGACCTGGGCCTTTGTATAGAAATATCTAACAGCAGCAGAAGGCAGAATTGGAATGGAGCCTCTTGTGCTATATGAACTGCAGTCTGCTATATACACCGCCTGCCTATACACCCTGCCTGCCTGATATCTCTGCAGATGGATTAGTCCTCAGAAGGACTGTTTGTTAAGATGGATATGTGTAATGTATGGTTTTTCTCCCTACACTACCTAATACACAATCAAATCTCTCCCTGACACAGCAGCAGCTCTCCCTACACTGTCTGATCCGGAGTGACTGTGACGAGCATGGCGGTGCCAGGTCTGATATAGACCTGATGACGCTGTGCGGCCAGCCAATCACTGTAATGCCCACAACCAACATGGCTATGGCATTACAGTGCATGGCAGGCAATCCCTGCATGTTCATTGGCTCTCTAAAGAGCACCAAACATGCAGGGAGGGGACCCGAGTTCCCACCCGAGCAACCCAGAAATACTCGGCAAGCTCCGAGCATTTCCAGCAGTGAGAAGCTCGGGCGAGCACCGAGCAGTAGCGAGCATGCTTGCTCATCACTAGTTTTACCCTTTGTCAGGGAATATAAAAAAGGAATAACACAAGGCAGTATTTTAAAAAAAGATGTTCTAAAATTGTTATTGTACAGGGAAAAGTTATAGTTACTAAATCAGATTTGTAGAGGGAGCTGACGGATCACTTGAAAGTGGTTTCTTTTCTTTAGGTCCAAGTAACGGCAAGTAGCAAACAATGCCAGAGTAGCTATTATTGGCCATCTTAGCTCCAATTAACCCCTTAAGGACCGTGCCATTTTGTAAGCTAATGACGGGACCTAATTTTACAATTCTGACCAGTGTCACTTTATGAGGTAATAACTCTGAAAAGCTTCAACTTATTTCAGTGATTCTGAGACTGTTTTTTCATGACATTTTGCGCTTCATAATAGTTCCAAAATTTGCTCCATATATCTAGCGTTTATTTGTGAAAATATCGGAAATTTGGAGAAAATTTCACAATTTTCAAAATTTTAATTGTTAGGTAGTGTTGAGCAAGCACTAAAATGCTCGGGTGCTCGAAACTCGGGCCGAGCTCACCGTGATACTCGGGTGCTCGACCCGAGCAACGAGCCCAATGTTAGTCTATGGGAGACCCAAGCATTTTTGCGGCGGCACCCCCGGCAGTCTGTAGAAAGCCTAAAAAGTGCCCAAAATGATAGTGACAGTGCTCAAAAGACATGGGGACAGCATGGGCATCGCCCCAGGAAGCATTTCTGCCCCCCAGGTCACTGCTGTCAACAACGTGGACAGAGGTATTAAGCAACTTTTTCGGGCTCACAATAAAACGTTCAAAAACGAAACTGAAACGGTTTTCCTGTGAAATATGTTAAGGAACTTCCTTTCCAGGGTAAAGACTTGTGTATAAGGTAAAATAAATAACCCAAAACAAAAATACTCCTCCACACCTTGGGCTATGTTCACAAGTAGCATTTTTTATGCGTTTTTGTACTTTTTTATTGCTTTCAACCGTGACAAATGCATTCACCGGGAAATGTCATTTTAACATTTTACAACCTTATCTGGCCATATGCTGTGTGACACATGCACACAGTGCTGAAAAGACATGGGAACAGCATGGGGAAGACCCCTGGAAGCATCTCTGACACCCAGGTCACTGCCTAAAAGTGTGCCCATCATAAGTGATCCTTGCCGCATCAGAAAATGCAGACTTGCAACTATCCCAGTGCAAGTCCTTGTTCCAGGGCAGTGTTCAATTGTACCTACCCAATTCCTTGCAATCCAAGTGTAAGTGTGCAAACTGCCACCCACCCACCCCCAGGCTGCAATACCATACTGTTAGCTTGTACTTGAAATGGGGCCTTTTAGTTTGGAGGAGGCCGAAGCTAGCCACTACCTCATGGCTGCTTCGGCAGCGAGGTATCCATACTCAGTCCCCAGCCGCCAGGGGGCGGCCGGGTGTCCATACTCGGTTCCCAGCCGCCCCGCGGCCGGGTGTCCACACATGGTCCCCAGCCACCTGGGGGTGGCCGGATGTCCATAAACGGTCCCCAGCCGCCCCTATTTCTCCTGGGAACTTCCCCCACACTTTTCTTAGCCTGGCCTGCTTTAGGACAGCATTGGACGAGCCCACCAGAGAACCAGACTCCTCCGGTGGGCCCTGGCTTCTCCATCAGGGGAGTTGAGAGTGCCAAGGTGAGGAGCATGATGATGATGATAGAAGTTAGCATCTGCTTTGTTTTCTTGGAATGCAAGCGTAAGTGTGCAACCTGCCACCCACCCACCCCCAGGCTGCAATACCATACTGCTAGCTTGCACTTGAAATGGGGCCTTTTAGTTTGGAGGAGGCTGAAGCTGGCCACTACCTCATGGCTGCTTCGGCAGTGAAGTATCCATACTCAGTCCCCAGCCGCCCGGTGGCTGGGTGTCCACGCTCGGTTCCCAGCCGCCTGGGGACAGCCGGGTGTCCATACTCGGTCCCCAGCCGCCCCACGGCCAGGTGTCCACACACGGTCCCCAGCCACCCCTATTTCTCTTTGGAACTTCCCCCACACTTTTCTTAGCCTGGCCTGCTTTAGGGCATCATTGGACGAGCCCACCAGAGAACCAGACTCCTCCGGTGGGTCCTGGCTTCTCCATCAGGGGAGTTGAGAGTACCAAGGTGAGGAGCATGATGATGATGATAGAAGTTAGCGTCTGCTTTGTTTTCTTGGAATGCAAGCGCATGTATGTAGTAGCGGCTAGGCCTGAGGTGGTCAGCGTTTTGGCGCATATCCTACCTCCTCCGAGGATTGCTGGATGTTTTCCTGCTACTATCCCAGTTCTATGACTCCCGTTAAAACAATGCATACCAAAAATTTCGAGGCACTCCAATGCCCCTTGGAATAACATGGAGGTCAGAGGGCCTTAACTAAACCGTTTTTTCCATTTATAGCAACTGGGTCTCCTGTGCACTGTTGGCCTAAGCAGTGAAGGGAAGGCTTTCCAAAAATTATGAGGAACTGCAATGCCCCTTGAAACAAACGTGGATTACAGCATACTAAAAACCTTCTACCCATTATTGGGGAGTGGGTCTCCCTTAGTATTCGCCTATCCATTGAAAAGCAAAAGCTGACTAAAATTAGGAGAAAATGCAATGCCCGTTGGGAGAATGGTGGAGGTCGCAGAGGAATAAACAGACAATATCAATGCCCCTTGGAAAAGTGGTGGAGGTCGCAGTAGCTTAACAAGACGGTTTTAATGCCCCTTGGAAGAGACGTGGAGGTTGCAGTAGCTTAGCAAGACTGTTTTAATGCCCCTTGGAAGAATGGTGGAGGTCGCAGTGGAATAAAAAGACAATATCAATGCCCCTTGGAAAAGTGGTGGAGGTCGCAGTAGCTTAGCAAGACGGTTTTAATGCCCCTTGGAAGAGACGTGGAGGTCGCAGTAGCTTAACAAGATGGTTTTAATGCCCCTTGGAAGAATGGTGGAGGTCGCAGTGGAATAAAAAGACAATATCAATGCCCCTTGGAAAAGTGGTGGAGGTCGCAGTAGCTTAACAAGATTGTTTTAATGCCCCTGGGAAAAGTGGTGGAGGTCGCAGTAGCTTAACAAGATGGTTTTAATGCCCCTTGGAAGAGACGTGGAGGTCCCAGTGGAATAAAAAGACAATATCAATGCCCCTTGGAAAAGTGGTGGAGGTCGCAGTAGCTTAACAAGACGGTGGTTTTAATGCCCCTTGGAAGAGACGTGGAGGTTGCAGTAGCTTAACAAGACAGTTTTAATGCCCCTTGGAAGAATGGTGGAGGTCGCAGTGGAATAAAAAGACAATATCAATGCCCCTTGGATAAGTGGTGAAGGTCGCAGTTGCTTAACAAGACGGTTTTAATGCCCCTTGGAAGAGCCGTGGAGGTCGCAGTAGCTTAACAAGAAGGTTTTAAAGCCCCTTGGAAGAGACATGGAGCAACAGTTAGTGTTGAGCCATAGAACACATAGAAACACATAGAAAACACATAGAAAACACTTCAAAGGTGTCCAAAAGCTGAAAAACTGCTCAGAAGACACAACTGACACATGGAAAAGTGACAAGTACATATAGTCATGTGAAAAGAAAAGAGGTGGAGGAGTAAAAGGAGGGGGAGACACAGATATAGGCATGTCATGCCCTTATAAAATCAAGAAAGGCTGGAGTAAAAATCTAAAATCAGCCTACCAACACCCAGACGTCGTGACCAGAAAATTAAAAAAATAAATATCATTAGGTAGAATGGCGGCTCCATTCAGAACACTTTCCTTACAAGACGTAGTGGTATCCCCATTGTGAGTTGTGCCAAAAACGGAACCCAATACATTCGGACTAATCCACCATTTGTCATATCCAAGGGGCAGGTCCGTAAACGACAACATCGATGCGGAACCAAGTACAGTAGTATATACTGTACATCCTTTGACAAGGAAATCAGGCGGATCAAGAAGTTGGGAAGGGTCACCCTAATGGCCAAAACAGACATTGATGCAGCGTTCCGGTTACTTACTACCTGTGCCTCCGAATAGTGTCCACCTATTGGGCTGCTTCTGGGAAGAAGCATACTATATAGATCGCTGTTTGCCCATGGGGTGCTCCAAATCCTGCTCACTCTTTGAGCCGTTTAGTTGCTTCCTCGAATGGGTTGTAATGGACGTTTCTAAGGGGGCACATATTATCCATTACCTCGACAACTTCTTATGCCTGGGCCCAAAAGATTCGCCACAGTGTGAATACACGCGGTAGTCCACCTGTGAGAAGGAGAGAGCTGGAGGGAGAGAGGACACCATAGAGCCGAGGGGTTAGATGGAGAACGGAAGAAGGAAAGAGGGCGAGGGAGGTAAGGGAGTACAGTGGAAGGTCGACCTGAGCTCCCCCACGTTCCTGCTGAGCGGGGAACAGCCCTGGGAAGAAAAGCCGCTTGCGCATCCCTTTGAGGTTATGGGCGCGAGAAAGCAGAGGGACTACGCTGGAGTGCGAAGCCGACACGGCCAGTCCGTTCCTGCCCGTGTGATCTCCGTGTCGCCGGGTTTGTGCTAGAGCCGCGGTGGATCCTGATGGCCAGCCCCCCTCTCCCAATACTGGTGTCTGTCCGCTGGTGGGTTGAGCCCCCCCAGGGTGGGGGGGGGAGTAACATCTGCAGAAAAAAGACCATCTTCCAGCCAAACTAAGAAGTCTACTTCTTTTCGTGGACAATGTGATACGATCCCTTTCTTACAGACATGCCCATCGCTACAAATTCCAGATGAGGCACAAAAACAGCAGGTGCTTCAACGGATATCAAGTGCTCCTTCAAGTGGGCTCTCCTCCACCTCAACTTCAACATCACAAATACTCCAGTCCTCAGAGGTGTCACCCCAATCTCACTTGCTTCCTCACAGCTCCCAAGTCTACAGCTGCCCGTCTGAGTATGGGGTAACACAAATGGTTGAGTCTGCACAACTGTTTACTCATACTATAGCCTGGGAAACAGAGGTCTGCTCCAGAGCTTCTGTTAATCCAGATGAGGAAATGATCTGCACTGATGCCCAAAATCTTTATGAGTCGGATCCAGGACCAGATGAAGAAGGTTCTGAGCATAATGTAGACCCTCGTTCCCAAACTGTAACTCCTGTTGGTGGAGACAATGATGAAGACAATGATGAGACTCAAATACCTGATTGGAGCGACAACTTGACTTTTCGGTCAGGGTAGGAAGAGGTTGGCTCTGAGGACGACCGGTGTGAGAACACACAGGGTGATGATGACGAGGTTGGAGATCCCACTTACTGTCAACCCACAGTCAGCCAGTCAATGAGGTCAGCAGAGGAGGTGGAGGAGGATGTGACTAGCCCAGGTGATGGGAATGACTCGATACCCGGGCCTTTGCCTGGCCTTGGGGATGTCGCGGTGGTCGGCTCCCAGGCCCGTACCCTGGGGTCACTCTTTAAAAGGGTGGATAATTGTTAATTTTATAAGAGTTCGTGATGCCACCTGTGGTATCTGGTGAGAAGCACCAGCGCTGCAGCAATCCACTGAGGCCGGGGATAAGGCAGCTCGATGGTATAGCTCCCCACAGGTGGAGCTAGGCCTCAGAAAAGCGTATGCAGGGGGAATGCAGGACAGGCGAGACCCAGCTGGGTCAGAGCAAGAATGGGAACAGACACGGTAGTCACTTCAGTACCTTTTACTGGAGGAAATTCAGGCACATCCCGGAGCACTGTAGGGTGAAGGGTGCATATCAGGATCCTCCCCAATGAGCGGGTGTAGGGCTTCCTGTTTCTTGCCTCTGCATAGTAAGTTTCTCACCTGCCTGAAGCTAGGCCTAACTTTGTCTCTGTCCTGCGCTGGCTGACCTTGTGGTAGGGCCTTGTCTTGGAGTTCACACTCCCAGTATGCGGGGCCTAAGCATCTCCTGGCTCTGTTACTTATCAGCACCTTAGCGATCCTGGGACTTGTAGTTCTCCAGGCTTTCCGGTTATGCCTTACTGGGTCATAGAGATCCCGATAAGCTCGGATCTGGTGTCCGGTAAATTCTTTATGGGGTGAGCAGGTTAAGCTCCTCTGCCCCCTATGTACTAACTCTCCACTCGCCTTCGGCCTACTCGGGCCCTCACTAGGCTATACACATTAACGGCAGCTTGCCGCGCTTCACCGATCTTATGGCGCCGGCACACCTTAAGCTCTAATTGGGCTCCCTGAATCTAGCTAGCAGGAGCCTCGTGCTCCACTGCTGAACTATTAACTGAGTTCTCTAGACTAGACTGAGCTCCACTGCAGACTGACCTCTCTTAGGCTTCTCTACTGCAGGAACTCTTCAGAGGAACTGAACTGCCTAGCTCCACCTTCCCTATTTATATCCCTAACGGGCTCCCTCTGCTGGTCTGAGGTGGAAGGTGGAGATGTGTGAATGTTTATGGGGGCCTCTTGTGGAGGATTCCATCAATGGACTCTTTTAGGATCTGTGATACCAAGCGCAGCTGGGCGTCACAGATGCTATTGACGACGAGGTTAGGTTGCGCCTTCCTGGACAGAGACGGAGTACTGGAAGCACGTCAACAACTGCATCCTCAACCACAACTCTGCCTCTGACCACAAGTCGTAGTGGCTCTTCAGGTCGCATGGGCTCTAAGCTTTGCATAGCCTGGGCATTTTTTCAGATCGATAAGGATGACCCAAATCAAGTTATCTGTAATATTTGTCACCAAAAGCTAAGTAGAGGCCAAAGAATCCATAGTTTGAGTACTTCATACATGAACCGTCACATGGATATGAAGCATAAGTTGAAGTGGGAAGCTCACTGTACTACAATGCGGCCTAGCGGGCCGGGCCAACCACCGTCTGCCCTATCTTGTGTATCCGCGGCCTCTTCATCCTCTGTGACTGGGGGGACAGCAGTCACACATGTTTTTGGACGCAGACCTGCCACCACTTTACCCGCAACAGCCAGTGTGATTGGCAGGTCATCATTTCATTTGGAAGTGGAAACACCAGCTGGTGTTGAGCACTCTCCAGCATCGAGAGAACCACCTTTGGATCAAGGCAACCTAACTTTTCCCCCTGCATCTTCCTCACTGACCAGCAGTTTGCCAGGGACACCCTACTCAACCCCGTCTAAGCACAACAGCCAGCCCTCGGTCCCTCAGATGTGGACAAGTAAAAGACCATTTCCTCCTAGCCATGACAAAGCTAAGAGTTTGAATTTCACCATCTGCAAGCTGTTGGCTACAGAAATGCTGCCTTTCCGCCTGGTGGACACAGAGGATTTTTGAGACCTAATGTCCGTCGCAGTGCCCCAGTACCAGATGCCCAGTTGGCACTACTTCTCAAAGAAAGGTGTGCCTGTACTACACCAATATGTCGCACACAACATCACCACTTCTTTGAGAAACTCTGTGTGTGACAGGGTGCATTTCACCACAGACACTTGGATGAGTAGTCATGGACAGGGGCGTTACATGTCGCTGACTGGGCACTGGGTAACTATGGTGACAGCAGGACAAGGGGCTGCTGTCCAAGTCTTGCCGTCCCCACGAGTTGTACATCAATCCTCTTTATCTCGAAGTTCCTCCACTGCTTCTGCCTCCTCAACCTCCTCTCGGTCCTCCACCTGCACCCAAAGCCTGTCTGGTAATGCCACCCGCTTTCTAACTGCGCAGAAGGAATCCTGCTCACCTCCTTACTATGCTGGCAGCAGGGCTCAATGGCATCAGGCGGTGTTTACTTTGAAATGTCTGGGAAATGTAAGTCACACAGCTGAGGAGTTGTGGTCAGCTCTGGAGACCCAGTTTCATGAATAGTTGTCTCCACTGGACCTGCAACCAGGGAAGGCCGTGTGCGACAATGCTGCAAACCTCGGTGCAGCCCTTCGCCCGGCAATGTCACACACGTGCCTTGTATGGCTCACGTGTTGAACCTGGTTGTCCAGCAATTTTTAGCCCACTATCCCGGACTAGATGGCCTTCTGCAGAGGGCATGGTCGCTGTGTGCTCACTTCCGCCTTTCGCATCCCGCAGCTCAATGACTTACATCTCTACAGAAGTCGTTGGGCCTGCCAGTTCACTGGCTGAAATGCGATGTGCCGACACGGTGGAATTCAACTCTGCACATGTTGCAGCGACTGTGGCAGCACCGACAAGCCCTGGTGCAATACGTTCTGACGTATAGCCTGGGCCAACGAGATCCAGAGGTGGGGAAAATCACGCTGCAGGAGTGGTCTCAGATCAGGGACCTATGAAGTTGACGCGCCCCCTGGGCCGTGGGGTACCCGGAGCCGGGCCGGTAGACGCTGGGGGTTGTAGTCACTGTGGCGGTGACCCGGTCCGTGACCCAGGGCGGTCAATCCAAGGGTAATTTGTATATATGGGTTTTACAATGTCCGACTACGCCACCTGTGGAGTGCGGCCAAAGGGGCCGTTGCTGCGGAACAGTCCTCTGAAGCTGGTGGTTTTGCAGCAATAGTATTATTACTCCCCACAGGAAGAGTGTAGCTTCAGGGCAGTGTGGGTGGATGATGGTGGTTGTAGTGCAGGGAGTCAGTAATGAACACTGAGTCCGTGTGATGCAGTCACAAGATCTTTACTCACAGTTGTTGCCGTCCAGATTACAGGTACCAGAGCAATCTCCCTTCGTGCTGTGCGTACTCAGTGAGGGGCTCAGTGCACCCCCAGACAGCTCCGGAGTACTTAGCAGGACACCCTTCTGTGTGTCCTTTCTCTGGCCTTCTCCCTGCACCTTACACCCAGTGACACTTCTATCCGGTATCCTCGGGCCTTGGCGGGCGACGTGTGTTCCGTACCCTGGGTCCTATGTGGCTACCTTCTTAGTGAGACTGGTGTGGACTTTGGCCTGCAGTACATGAAATGCTGCAGCCTCCGGTTTCTAGATGAGCCTTGCTGTTTCTCCGCTAGTTGAGGGACCGGTTCCCCTTATCTGGGCTGACCCCTCAACCTCCTGGTAGCAGCGGGCGTACGGGTGGCCTTCTGCACGGCCCGTACCCCTAGGGTCCCTTCGGTTCCTGGAGCCTTCCTGCTCCCACTCCTCTCTTCTCTCCTTCAGTCCTGGGCCTCCCAGGCTAAGCCCGCCTCCGGAGCAGAGCTCATGCAGAGCCTCTGCTCCTGTCACTTCTCCTCCTCTGACTGGCTTGCTCTTTCTAAGATGGCTTCCTATTTATACTCTCCATGTCATGTGCTCCCCTAAGCTGCTTTCTCCACCCACACCCACTACATAGGACCCTCCCGCCAGCTAGGGACCTGGGACTGTGCTCTCCCTTAGGAGCAATCTCGCCCTACCCCCCACTGCGGGTATGTGTTGGATGCAGGTGTTAGGGTCCCGAGCCATACTCCTTCCTTACCTGAGTGTGAGATACCACACCTCTGGGTGAGATGCAGTACCTCTGTGGTGACTGAACCCTCAGGGGCGCCACACACCCTTCTGCACAGTTTTGAAATGGCGACGAAGATGTTTAGTGCTGACGATGCCATTATCAGCATGACTATCCCGGTGATTTACATTCTGGAGCACACGTTAAACAGAATTCAGAGTCAGGTGGTGGGACAAGAGGAGGTGGAGGAAGTAGAGGAGGAGTCGTATGCGGAAGGGATAACATCTCCAAGGTCCAGACGGTCGGCAGCACCAAGGCGGCAGGCATGGGAGGGTGGGGGAGAGGGATTAACCAGGGTGCATGGTAGCAGCCAAACTGTTGAGGAAGGTGCAGGAGCCGAGGAAGAAGTGGAGGATGAACTGGCGATGGGCATGTAAGACTCATCAGATGAGGGAGACCTTGATCACATTTCTGTTGTGTGAGGTTGGGGGGAGAGGGCAGAGAAAGGAAGCATGATTCTTACCTCGCTACCAACACAACAAGGACTTGGTCCTCCTGGATGCGCAAGACACATGAGTGCCTTCTTGCTGCACTACCTGCAACATGACCCTTGGATTGTCAGAATTCGAAGTAATCCCGACTACTGGGTTGCCACACTCTTAGATTCCCGGTACAAAAGTAAATTTGCAGAAATTATTCCTGCCATAGAAAGGGATTCACGCATGCAGGAGTTTCAGCAGAGGCTGTTACAGAATCTTACATGTGCTTTTCCACAAAACACCAGTGGTGCAAGTAGTGAATCTCACAGTTCTAACTTGCAAACCGTGGGACTGTCGATTCTTCATCATTCAAACCATAACAGTAACACAGTATCTGCTGGTAACAGCAATTTTGTGGAAACGTTTCACCACTTTTTTAGACCATCCTTTGCAAGGTGAAGCGTCGGCGTCCCTGCCTCCTGCTAGGCAGGGGCGCCGTTCCGCTCACCTCTCCGCTCCGTGCCCGGCAGCTTCCTCCCGCTCTGCTGGCAGCGCGCGCTGCTTCCCGGCCTCTGTGTTTAGGGCGCGTGCGCTCGCGCTCCCCTTCTCTTAAAGGGACCGCGTGCGTCGTCCTAAGGAGTCCCCGGCCAATGGCCGGAGGACCTCACCATATATAAGGCACCTCCTCCAAAATGGAGGTGCCCGAGCAATGTTGTTGCAAAGCCTTTCAACTCTGCTTCAGCCCTCAGGTCCCGTTACCAGATACCTGCCAGTTACCTGCCAGATCTCTGCTTGATACCTACCTGATTCCTGTCTATCTGCTTGCATTCCTGCGGTCTGACAGTCTGCCTTCCAACACCTGTCAGTCTGTCTATGGATCTGCCCGCCCGCTCACCTGGGAGCGCTCACCTGCTACCTGCCTGCTAGCCTACCTGGAGGCTCTGCCGTCACTTGCCGTGACCTCCTGCCTGTCCAGAGACTCCTGCCCGCTCACCTGGGAGCGCTCATCTGCTACCTGCCTGCTAGCCTACCTGGAGGCTCTGCCATCAGTTGCCGTGACCACCTGCCTTTTCAGAGACTCTTGCCCGCTCACCTGGGTGAGCTCACCTGCTACCTGCCTGCTAGCCTACCTGGAGGCTCTGCCGTCACTTGCCGTGACCACCTGCCTGTCCTGAGACTCCTGCCCGCTCACCTGGGAGCGCTCATCTGCTACCTGCCTGCTAGCCTATCTAGAGACTCTTTCCCTGCTGTCACTTGCCGTGACCACCTTCCTGTCTAGAGACTCTTATCCTGCTGTCACTTGCCGTGACCACCTGCCTGTCTAGAGACTTTTACCCTGCTGTCACTTGCCGTGACCATCCAGCCTGACAAGAGACTGTCCCCGTCACTTGCCGTGACCTCCTGCCCTTCTACCCAGAGACTGTCCCTGTCACTTGCCGTGACTACCTGCCCGCCTTCCCTGGGAGCCACCCGCTTCCTTACAAGGACTACCCCTTTGTATAGTTGCTCTGTGGTTCCACCTCCCAGACCCGTTACAGTTTGCTCGGGCCATGCAACCCGGTGGCACCCAAGCTCCCTCGCTCTCGGACCTATGTCATGAACTTTCCCGTCAGAGGTCCCAACAGGAGTCCATCCTGAGTCACCTGCGTAGTGTTAACTCCCGCCTGGACACACTGACTACCTCTTCGGGACCTGCTTCCAGTCGCACGACTCCTACCCCGGCAGCGGCCCTGCCCATCAATTCCATGGCATCTCTTCCCTGTCCTCGCCTCTCCGCCCCTCCTCGTTTTTGCGGAGATCCTGGTCAGGCACGGGGCTTCATTAACCTGTGCACTCTGCACTTCGAACTGTTGGCACACCAGTTTCCTACCGACCGAGCCAAAGTAGCCTTCATCATGTCCCATCTCACGGGGGAGGCGCTGGCTTGGCTAAATCCTCTATGGGAGAGAGGAGACCCCCTGGTATTCAACCTGCCAGCCTTTCTCACGGCTTTCCGGAATGTCTTCGACGAACCAGGACGGAAGACCTCATCAGCCTCATCTCTGCTACGCCTCCGCCAAGGAATTCTCACCGAGGGTCAATATCCCATACGGTTCCGTACCCTTGCTTCGGAGCTTGCCTGGGACAATGACGCCCTGGTGTCCGTCTTCTGGGAGGGTATGTCCGGCCGTATTAAAGATGAACTCGCCGGTCGGGACATTCCTACCACTCTCGACGACTTAATTACACTTGCCACCCTGATTGACATCCGGTTCCAGGAGCGCACCAAAGAGGCCACCCGTGAGAGGAGGTTTCCACGCCTTGCCCCTACCTTCCAGAGACCCGTCACTTCCTCCGTTACTCCCCTGGTGCACTCACCCGAGCCTATGCAGGTCGACCAGACCAAGATGGTCAAGACCCGTCAAGAATTACGCTGTGCCGAGGGGAGCTGCTTCTACTGTGGCAGTAAGGAGCACCGGATCCGTTCCTGCCCGGAGAGGTCGGGAAACGCCTGTGTCTAGGATCGCTCAGAGAGGTCGCCCTAGACAGAAATAAACCCTCTCCATCTCTAATGCTGTCGGTCTCTATCATCTGCGGGGAGAACCGTTATTTTGAAGTGGCTCAACTTGACTCTGGTGCTGCCGGAAATCTCATTTCTCAGTCCCTGGTAGAGAAATAGCGCATTCCCACCAAACCTCTGGCTGTACCCTTATCTGTCGCCGCCGTGGATGGGGGCCTCTTACCACATCCCATCCAACTCATCACCGAATCCATAACTCTGCAGGTGGGAATGCTGCACTCTGAGAGCATCTTCTTTCATGTTCTGCCTGGACTCTCTCACGCCCTCTTGCTAGGCCTACCTTGGCTTCAGAAACATGCACCCGTGCTTGATTGGCAGACCGGAGAAGTCCTTCGCTGGGGACAGGACTGCCATAAGGCTTGTTCAGTTCCCGTTCATCCTGTCCATCCTTCTCCTACACCAGCCAATCTACCCGGCCTACCGGTTCCCTATTGGTCTTATGCGGACGTCTTTAATAAAAAAGAAGCAGAAACATTACCCCCTCATAGACCATACGACTGCCCAATCGACCTGATACCCGCCGCTACTCCTCCCCTTGGGCGTATTTACCCTTTGTCCACTGCTGAGACCCGGTCCATGTCTGAATATATTGAGGAGAATCTGTCCCGGGGATTTATCCGGAAAACTACCTCCCCGGCGGGAGCAGGCTTCTTCTTCACCAAAAAGAAGGACGGCTCACTCCGTCCCTGTATAGACAATAGAGGCCTTAACCAGATCACGGTGAAAAATAAATACCCCCTTCCGCTCATTCCTGAATTATTTGACCGTGTAAGGGGGGCTA
Source organism: Phyllobates terribilis (assembly GCF_046119375.1). NCBI lineage: Eukaryota > Metazoa > Chordata > Amphibia > Anura > Dendrobatidae > Phyllobates > Phyllobates terribilis. Next base: position 451,819,364 of record NW_027362763.1, on the reverse strand, counting down.
GAATCTTCACCAAGCTGGACCTCCGTGTGGCGTATAACCTGGTCCGTATCTGTCAGGGGGATGAATGGAAGACGGCATTCAACACCCGGGACGGCCACTATGAATACCTTGTAATGCCCTTCGGTCTCTGTAACGCTCCCGCCGTCTTTCAAGAGTTGGTCAATGACATCTTCCGTGGCCTTCTCTACTCCTGCGTGGTGGTGTACCTGGATGACATCTTGGTCTTCTCTCCGGATCTCCTCACTCACCGGAAGGACGTTCGTTAGGTTCTACTCAGGCTCAGGCAGAACCACCTCTACGCTAAATATGAGAAGTGCCTCTTTGAGCAGACCTCGCTTCCTTTTCTGGGCTACATAATCTCTCAGACCGGCCTACGAATGGATCCTGAGAAACTGTCTGCCATCCAGAAATGGCCCCGACCAGAGGGGTTGAAAGCTCTTCAGCGGTTCCTGGGCTTCGCCAACTACTACCGCCTCTTCATTCCGCACTTCTCTTTCCGGACTGCCCCTATCTCGGCGTTCACCGGTAAGGGCGCTAATCCCAGAGAATGGCCGCCCGAAGCAGAAGAAGCCTTCCTTTCCTTAAAACAAGCTTTTTCGTCCGCCCCTGTGCTGCATCGTCCAGACGGCAACAAACAATTCTTCCTAGAAGTCGACGCTTCCTCCTCCGGAGCCGGAGCGGTACTTACCCAAAAGTCGTCTTCCGGAAGAATGGTAACCTGCGGCTTCTTCTCCAAACTCTTCTCCTCTTCTGAGCGCAATTATTCTATAGGAGACCGAGAATTGTTGGCCATTAAGCTGGCACTGGAGGAGTGGCGTTACCTGCTCGAGGGGGCTCTTCACCCGGTAATAATTTACACGGACCACAAGAACTTGGCTTACCTCCAGAGTGCCCAGAGACTTATCCCGCGCCAAGCCCGGAGGTCCTTGTTCTTCGCCCGCTTTAATTTCATTCTTCATTTTCGCCCGGCTGACAAAAACATCAAAGCTGATGCCTTGTCCCGATCCTTTTTGGTCTCTGATCTTGAGGAGGAGCCTAAACACATCATCGACCAAGCCAAAGTAATGCAGGTGGCCCCCGTGAATTTAAATCGCCCTCCACCCGGTAAGACGTTCGTAACTGTACCTGATCGTGAGAAGGTTCTACACTGGGGACACTCGTACAAGCTAGCTGGCCACGCTGGTCAGAAAAAGACCCTCCAGCTTATTACCCGGCATTACTGGTGGCTTACCCTGCACAAGGACGTAATAGACTTTGTTTCTGCCTGTGTGTCCTGCGCCCGCAACAAGGTTCCGAGACATCTGACAGCCGGCCGTCTCCTTCCTCTTCCTGTACCTGCTGCCCCGTGGCAGCATATAGCTATGGACTTTATAACGGACCTCCCTGTCTCTGCCAGCTGTACGGTCTTTGGGTGGTCGCTGACCGCTTTTCCAAGATGGCTCACTTTATTCCCCTGCCGGGTCTCCCGTCTGCATCTGAGTTAGCTAAAGGCTTTATCCATCATGTCTTCCGTCTTCATGGTCTTCCTCTCCACATCGTATCCGACCGAGGGGTTCAGTTCACCTCTCGCTTTTGGCGAGCCATGTGTAAACTGCTGGGGGTCACCTTGGACTTTTCTTCTGCTTATCACCCACAGTCCAATGGCCAAGTAGAACGGATCAACCAAATTTTAACCAGTTTCCTCCGGCACTTTGTTAATGCTCACCATTCCGACTGGGTGGATCTTTTACCGTGGGCCGAATTTTCCTACAATAATCACGAGAGCGAATCTTCCTCCAAATCCCCGTTTTTTGTAGTCTTCGGTCAGCATCCTCGGATCCCGTTTCCCGTCTCCACCTCGGTGGACAATCCGGCTGCGGAATCTCTCGTTAACGAATTTTCCTCCATTTGGGAAAGTACCAGATCCGCACTTCTTCAGTCATCCGAGCGGATGAAAAAACAGGCTGACAAAAGACGTCTGGGTCCACCACAATTCCGTCCTGGAGATAAGGTCTGGCTCTCGTCCAAATATGTCCGGCTCAAGATTCCTTCCTACAAGTTAGGGCTTCGGTTCATCGGTCCACTGGAAGTTATCAAACAAATCAACACGGTGGCCTATAAATTGAAACTCCCGGCCAATTTGCGGATTCCTAACTCCTTCCATGTATCTCTACTCAAACCCGTGGTACTTAACTCTTTTTCCAAGTCTACAGGTACGCCTCCTGCTCCGGTTTCCGCTGAAAACGAGTTTGAGGTAGAGAACATTCTGGCCACCAAAAGGGTAAGAGGAAAGTCCTTTTTTCTAGTGGATTGGAAGGGGTTTGGTTCTGAGGAGAGAACATGGGAGCCCCGGGAGAACATCCATGCCCCTCTCATCCTTGATAAATTTCTATCTGGCCTAAAAAAGGGGGGCCTAAAGGGGGGGGTACTGTAGCGTCGGCGTCCCTGCCTCCTGCTAGGCAGGGATGCCGTTCCCCTCACCTCTCCACTCCGTGCCCGGCGGCTTCCTCCCGCTCTGCTGGCAGCGTGCGCTGCTTCCCGGCCTCTGTGCTTAGGGCGCGCGCGCGCGCTCCCCCTCTCTTACAGGGGCCGCGCGCGCCGTCCTAAGGAGTCCCCGGCCAATGGCCGGAGGACCTCACCATATATAAGGCACCTCCTCCAAAATGGAGGTGCCTGAGCAATGTTGTTGCAAAGTCTTTCAACTCTGCTTCAGCCCTCAGGTCCCGTTACCAGATACCTGCCAGTTACCTGCCAGATCTCTGCTTGATACCTACCTGATTCCTGTCTATCTGCTTGCATTCCTGAGGTCCGACAGTCTGCCTTCCAACACCTGTCAGTCTGTCTATTGATCTGCCCGCCAGCTCACCTGGGAGCGCTCACCTGCTACCTGCCTGCTAGCCTTCCTGGAGGCTCTGCCGTCACTTGCCGTGACTACCTGCCTGTCCAGAGACTCCTGCCCGCTCACCTGGGAGCGCTCATCTGCTACCTGCCTGCTAGCCAACCTGGAGGCTCTGCCGTCACTTGCCGTGACCAACTGCCTGTCCAGAGACTCTTGCCCGTTCACCTGGGAGCGCTCACCTGCTACCTGCTTGCTAGCCTATCTAGAGACTCTATCCCTGCTGTCACTTGCCGTGACCACCTGCCTGTCTAGAGACTCTTATCCTGCTGTCACTTGCCGTGACCACCTGCCTGTCTAGAGACTCTTACCCTGCTGTCACTTGCCGTGACCATCCGCCTGTCAAGAGACTGTCCCATTCACTTGCTGTGACCTCCTGCCCTTCTACCCAGAGACTGTCCCTGTCACTTGCCGTGACTACCTGCCCGCCTTCCCTGGGAGCCACCCGCTTCCTTACAAGGACTGCCCCTTTGTATAGTTGCTCTGAGGTTCCACCTCCCACACCCGTTACACAAGGCCACAGGAGACAAGTAGTCTGACACATAGTCAACGCCTAGAGAGGATGGTACAGGAGTATCTCCGTGAACATCGAAGCCATGACTGTGTCACTGGACCCTTGCTCATTTTGGGATTCCAATTTGGAAAAATGTCTGGAGCTCGCCACTCACACCTTGGAGATCTTGTCATGCCCTGCAGCCAGCGTTCTCTCTGGATGTGTGTTCAGCGCTGCTGGTGGTGTGCTGACAGATAAGCGCATGCGGCTGTCCACTGAGAATGTAGACAGACTCACGTTCATAAAGATGAACAAATCATGGATCCGCAAGGACTTTTCTACCCCTGTGTCATCCTGGGGAGACTAAAAGCTTGAGGATTTGGTAAAATCACCTCACCAACCGTTTTAAGCAACTCTGGGGCAATTGATGCCACTTAAGTGGTGTCTGTGCCACGATTTTTTTAAAAAATGGAGACTCTTTTTGGAGTCCCCTTGCTGTGCTTTACGTGACGTTGGCATCGTCAATTACTGGTGGGTTGGGTCGCCCCCCCTGGGTTGGGTCGCCCCCCCTGGGTTGGGTGGCCCCCCCCCTTTTAACTGTAAGAAACTACATACACTATGGCTTGGGGTAACACAGATGGTTGAGTCTGAAGAGGTGTTTACTCAGATGTCTGCTCCAAAGCTTCAGTGTCTGCTAGTCAGCGTAGAATTTTTAACTGCATCTAGCCTAGGCAATACTTTGGGCGTAGTAGCCCAGCTGCGAAGCAAGCTGCACCGCCTGTGTATCTAATAAGAATTTTTAAATGCATCTAGCCTGGGCAGACTGTGGGGACCCCCAACCAAACCCAGACGCTCAGCCCCCCTACCGCCCCCCTTTCCTTGACAATACAATAATGTAACTCTTACAACTGGATGGGTGAGGATCGGTCACAGCTTTATTAACTCTTTATACTCATTTCATTAGAAAGGCATTTTATTTCTAAAATAATTCAGCTTGTTGCAGCATGCCCTGGGTCTCCACACCGGCAAGTTGGCCAACAAGTGTAACTCTCCAACATGTCCTTTCTATTTCCAGGCCACAGAGGATCCTGCGTACTCGTATGCATGACTCTGACCCCCCATTCATCACTCTTAACGCTTGTTCCACTCGGTCCTGGAGTCCTGACAGGAATATGTCCAGTTCAATATCCATTAAGTGAACACCGTCGAGCCGTATGAGGCCTGCTTTATCTCCTTCCAGTTGTCGGTGTTGTATCACTACACCGTCTCTGTCTCTTCTAAAATTTGCCATCCGAATATTTATTACTTGCCTTCTCCGTTCGATGGCCGTGATGTCTCGCGCACCTTGCCATACCGCCATCGGCACAATCTCTGACCATACTATAGTTAGTTTTGTGAAAAATTCTCTGAAGCGCTCAGTGTCTAGTTTCATTATTGCCATTAGTTATGCGCTCTTGTGATGACCTAGGTCGCTTCCCCCGGCCTGTATAACTAAGATGACCGGACCTCTTGCCTCTCTCCCTACATTGAGTACCTGTGGCCATAGCATGCCTCTAATACCTCTCCAGTTGAAATATGTGTTATAAAACTCTAATTTCTTCCCGCCTGGGCGGACTTTCGCCCTTTTTTCTGCCCAATATATATATGAGTGGCCTATCACCCACACTGTTGGCTTAGCGTCACCTGTAAAAGAAACAAACCATGTTAGGATAACAAGTCCGGTCTTATGTATCTCGCCAAACACGTGGATCGCAAACTCCCTATCCTCTGAACTTCCGTTTCTGACAGTCCTGCTCTTGCTGCTTCCGTGGCCGCGCCTATGCGGAATGAGTGTGTCCCATACTCTTTGGGGTGGTTCCCTGCTGATGTTATGCATTTATTAAATATAGCTTGAAACTGGTATCTTGATAATGGCATTCCATCAATGTGTGATAGGAAGAAATTACTTTGTGATCTGATGGTTATATATGTTTTTACTATTGTTACCCGACTCAGTGTACCGCTTGTGGGTTGTAGAAGTACCCAAGTGCCCCAGCCCGCTGGAACCGTTTTCGATTGGTGTATGCATAGACGTATAGCATTATTGGCTATGACTACGTCCTGGTGTATTAAGCCTCCACTGGTGGTAGTTTTGGATTGAGGGACTAATTCGCTTATGCATAGCGCCCCGAAGAAGGCGATCGCAAATGCAGTAGACAGTAGTGTTGCTTCAAATTGTGAGAGTCATGTTAATGGTGCTAGGGATATGATGTGAGAAATCAGTTTTAGTGACATGGGACGGGACGTCTACAATCCTGACTTGGCTGACCCCTTTTACACCCTTTTATTGATTGTCTGATGATGAATCTCTTTGTCACATCTCCCCAATTCAGTAGTTGGAAGCGAAATGCTACTCCGGTCAGACACCGCTGCGCTGACGCCCCTGATATGCCCCTCATCATTAGCTGGTGGAGAAATTCTTTGGTGACTTGTAATCTGACTTGTTCACATTGGTCAATCCGTCTGCCTGCTACTAGTCGTGTCCACTGTTCCCATGCCTTACCGTATGCTTGCCACGTCGACAGGGCAACTGACGCTCTGAATAATGGCATCAACTATTCGCCTCTAGATCCTATAGGGAGGGTGGGCAACTGTTGCCCGATGGGTGGGCGTTGGGGAGGAGCTCTGTGAAAATCTGCCAATTGAATTGTGATAAAGCGTTAGCAGCAGCTTTAGACCCCTCAGCATCGTGGCTAGCGCGGACCCATACATTGTGTTTTAGGCACAGGAATGCTAGCCGGCATAGTAGGCCTAGCACTGGGAGAGACGATGATGCCATCTTATTAATGCAATGCGCTAGGCTGGTGTTTTTTGTTATGAAGCATATATTTTTGCTAGCCAGGCGCGCGCCCCATATTTCTATTGCTACCACTATTGGGAAGAAAAATAATTTTCCGGGCTAGATGCAGCTAAAAATTATTATTAATTTCAAAGCTGTTGGAGCTTGGTATAGATGGTCTAATACAATGAGTACCACACACTGCTACTATGCCCAAAATTATTTTCCAGGCAAGATGCAGCTAAAAATTATTAGTAATTTGAAAGCTGGTGGTGCCTAGTATAGATGGCCTAAAAGAATGAGTATCACACACTGCTAATATGCCAAAATTATTTTACAGGCTAGATGCAGCTAAAAATTATTATTAATTTCAAAACTGGTGGAGCTTGGTATAGATGCCCTAATACAATGAGTACCACACACTGCTACTATGCCCAAAATTATTTTCCATGCAAGATGCAGCTAAAAATTATTAGTAATTTAAAAGCTGGTGGAGCTTAGTATAGATGGCCTAATAGAATGAGTACCACACACTGCTAATATGCCCAAAATTATTTTACAGGCAAGATGCAGCTAAAAATTATTATTAATTTCAAAGCTGGTGGAGCTTGGTATAGATGGCCTAATAGATTGAGTACCACACACTGCTACAGGCCAAAAAGGTTTTACTTGGCTAGGTGCAGTAAAAAAATTGTATTACATACACAGGTGGTGTAGCTTGCAACACAGATAGGCTACTCCACTGACTAACACACACTGCAAGAGGCCCAAAAGGATTTGCTTAGCTAGATTTAGCCAAATGCTGTGAAAAACACTTGCACAGCACTAAAACAGACCTGCCTGGCAAAAAGTGATAGGAACTGATGTAACCTAGCCCTCAAAAGGGCTGGAATTACAACTAGTCACTACTCCCAACCTATCTGTCGATTTAAGAGCACAGACCTGCCTGCTAAAAGTGCTAGGAACTGCTGTAACCTAGCCCTCAAAAGGGCTGCAATTACAAACTAGTCCCTACTCCCTAAACGTTTCTGTCTACTTAAGAGAAAATTCGCTTGCAATTCAGTTACACAATATAGCGCTAACAGCAGCAGCAGTGCCGTCTAACACTCAGCTGCAGCAGTGAGAAAATGGTGGCGACGGGGAAAATGGCTGGGTCTTATAGGGCAAGGACATGTGACATACACAGCCAATGACACATGCCCTTTCTTGTGTGAAAAAAAGCACTTCGCTCCGTGTGTGCGCTGCTGATAGGCTTACAGACTGCACCTCCCCACTGTAAATGCGGGAAAGAGAAAAATAAATGGAGATCTTCATTATTTCTGCAGAGATCCATCCCATGCCCCTCCCCCCGCTGTACACTCAAACTGTGTATTAATCTTGATTATCAGCATTACTGTGAAAAAATCCAGTTACGATTTGGGTGCACGAACAGTTGTCGAACATAACCTCGAACTGCCGGATTTTTTTCAAATCATTCGGGTTCGTCGAATGGCTCGAACACCGCCCAAAACAGCTCGAATTTGAGATTGGCGAGCAGTTCGATTCGAACATCGCTCATCTCTAGTCGCAGTAGCTTAACAAGACGGTTTTAATGCCCCATGGAAAAGTGGTGGAGGTCGCAGTAGCTTAACAAGACGGTTTTAATGCCCCTTGGAAGAGACGTGGAGTTCAGAGTAGCTTGAAAAAACAGTTTTCATGCCCCTTACAAGAGCCATGCAGTACAGCATATTAAAAACAATATTCCCATTATTGGGGAGTGGGTCTCCCATAGTGTTATGATCTGCAACAAGAACTAAGGAAAGATAGGGGAAAGCTGTCCCTACAGTAAGACTAAGCTGAATCCCTACGATGTAGCGGGCTGCCTGTTCCTTGTAAACAAAGAAAATGACAGCACTTCCACTACAAGAAATAGGTGTGAACAGGTGCTTACTAAGAGGAGCTACCTCCATATACAATGAACAAATAATGTAGCACACTGTAACGCTGAGTATGTAAATATGAAATATAAAATATGAATAGCATAGCTGCTGTAGAAAATAGAAATACATGAGAAATTTTACAGCATGTAAATATGAAGTATGAAATATGAATAGCATTACTGCTGTAAAATATAGAAATAAATGAGAAATCTTAGCGCTTAAATTGGCCAATTCATGTGTACCTGACAGCCGTGGTAAGGCGTTTTTCGATGAGTTTACATACTCAGCCTTACAGTGTGCTACATTATTTGTTCATTGTACATGGAGGTAGCTCCTCTTAGTAAGCACCTGTTCACACCTATTTCTTGTAGTGGAAGTGCCGTCATTTTTTTTGTTACTAGATTTAAGCTTTGACTGAGTACTCCACCCCCATGCTGCAGGTGGTTTTAAATGCATCAGCAACTGACTTTCCCACAGATAAGCAGACGGAGGTCTCTTAGAGAGGTATTCACATGGTTAGGTCCTGACATCGAGAAACGCCTTACCGCGACTGTCAGGTACACATGAATTGGCCAATTTATGTGTTAAGATTTCTCATTTATTTCAATATTTTACAGCAGTAATGCTATTCATATTTCATACTTCATATTTACATGCGCTAAAATTTCTCATTTATTTCTATTTTCTACAGCAGCTATGCTATTCATATTTCATATTTACATACTCAGCGTTACAGTGTGCTACATTATTTGTTCATTGTTCCTTGTGAACAGACCCGCCTTAGTCCTCGGCTAGTCTGAACGAAGACCTATAGAAATAAGGGAGGGGTCCCTAAAAGATCTTAGGACTGGGACAAAAATGGGACACCACCTAAACAAAAATTGTTGTAGAACACAAAAGACAAACTGACAAAAAGTACTAGAGGTCCCAGAGGACCAAGCAAACTGACAGAGATAGGCACCGAAGCACCAGGCTAGCAAAACAGTCATGCCAAGAGAATGCAAAACAGTCATCAAAGCAAAAGGTGGCTACTTTGAAGAACCTAGAATATAAGACATATTTTCAGTTGTTTCACACTTTTTATTAAGTATATAATTCCACATGTGTTAATTCATAGTTTTGATGCCTTCAGTGTGAATGTACAATTTTCATAGTCATGAAAATACAGAAAAATCTTTAAATGAGAAGGTGTGTCCAAACCTTTGGTCTGTACTGTATATCACACAAAATAGTTAGTAAATAACATTTCCCACATGTCTACTTTATATCAGCACTATTTTGTAAACATATTTTTTTTAGGAAGTTAGAAGGGTTATAAGTTGATCAGCAATTTCCCATTTTTCCAACAAAATTTACAAACCATTTTTTTTAGGGACCACATCACATTTGAAGTGACTTTGGGGGACCTATATATGAAATAAAATACCCAAAAGTGGCACCATTCTTAAAACGGCACCCTTCAAAGTCCTCAAAACCACATTCAATAAGTGCATTACCCTCCTGGTGCTTCATATTAATTAATGCAATGTGGAAGGATAAAAGGAACATTTTACTTTTTTTCATGAAAGTTTTTATTTTGCCCTAAATTTTTTATTTTCACAAGGGTAATAGGAGAAAATGGACCTCAAAATTTGTTGTTCAATTTCTTTTGAGCACGCCGATACCCCATATGTGGGGGAAAACTACTATTTGGGCGCATGGCATGCCTCGGAATGGAAGGAGTGCCATTTGACTTTTGGAGCACTAAATTGGCTGGAATAATTTGCGAACGCCATGTTGCATTTGCAGAGCCCCTGATATGCCTAAACAGTGGAAACCCACCAAAAGTGACCCCATTTTGGAAACTTGAACCCTCAATGAATGTACCTAGATGTGCAGTGAGCACCTTGATCCCCAAAGTGTTTCACAGATGTTTATAAGGTAGAGCCGTGAAAATAAAAAAATAAAAAAAAAATTCCCTCAAATATGCTTTTTTATCCCCAAATTGGCATGGCGCAATTTTTTTTGCAATTTCTTATGAGTGTGCCAATATCCCATATATGATCGAAAACTACTTTTGAGGAACAATGCAAAGTTCAGAAGGTAAGAAGTGCCATATTGGACAGATTTTGCTGGAATGGTTTGAGGGTGCCATGGTACATTGGCCGATCCCAAGAGGTGCCAGAACAACTGAAACCCCCCAAAAGTGACATATCTACAAAATACACCTCTCAATGATTCCATCTAGGGATGCAGTGAGCCTATTGACACCACATATACCTCACAGAAATTTATTCCATTGGTGAAGAAATAATAATTAAATTTTTTACTACTAAAATGTTGTTTTAGCACCAAGTTTTTAATTTTTATAAGAGCTATTAGGAAAAAATGGACATCTCAGTTTATTTTTCAATTTCTCCTGATTGTACTAATACCCGTCATGTAATCAGGAATTTCTTTTGAGGCACAGCACAAAGCTCAGAAGTAGCACCATATTGAAGTGCATATTTTACTGTTATGGTTTGCGGGTGCCATGACCCACTGGAAGAGCCCTTGAGGTGCCAGAACAGCAGAAGCCCCTATAAGTGACTCCATTTTCCAAAGTACACCTCTCAATGAATTCATCTAGGGATGCAGTGATCATATTGACACCACGGGTGTGTCACAGAATTGTATTCCATTGGGAAGTGAAGAAAAAATAATAGAATTTTTGCTACAAAAATGTTGTTTTAGCCCCAGATTTTACATTTTCACATGGCAAAATGGGTACAAGGGTACAAATGGCACCAGAATTTTTCACACAATTTCTGATGAACGTGGCAATAGCCAATGAGTTACTGTACAGTACTGCTTAGCCACACGGCGAGACTCGGGGGACGGAGCACTGCTTGCCTCCTGGAGCACAGATTTTCCTAGAATAGTTTGCGAACTCCATATACAGAGCCCCTATGTGCTAGAGGAGCAGAATGCTCCCCTCAAGTGATCCCATTTTGGAAATTTTACCTTTGGCAAACATGCGGATGCTAAATGTGGTTTAGGTACACTGTGGGGCTCAAAAGGGAGGGGCACATTTGGATTTAGGAGCTCAGAATTTGTGGAATTTCTTTTGGGGGGGGGGGGTGAGGAACCATATGGCGTTTCCAGAGCCTTTGTGCTACCTGTAACATGGAAGCCCCCTATATTTCCATTGACAGATGATGGACCTGAGTGGGGGACTTTGCTTTTGTTGTGGAGTGATTTGAAACTTTCATTGGGAACATTTTACATAATGTTTGGGATAACATGTATGCTCTATGCTGAGCATTTACATTGGGGTTTAAAACTAAATCTCCTAATGATGTGATTCAGATGAAACCCCCGAGGGATTCATTCACTATAATGAGACAGCAGAGTTACTCTGGACTCTGTCTGGCCACTGTTCAGCGGTGTCCTTCTTTTCAGAAATGCACAAAATTGTGGTCGACTGCGCTTTTATTTACACCTATAAAGATGGACAGCGCCGGATCACAGGCCAGACAACGTCCACAGTGCCTCCATCTGCCTCATTATAGGGAACTTTCCATCAAGGGTTCCATCAGAATCACGTATTTCAGAGACTGAAATCCCGGTGTAAGCGCTCAGTGTAGAGTGCAGAATAGATGTGCGCAGAGCTTTACTGTGATGTCTGTGAGACAGAATGAAAAAAACTACAGCAGGTGAAGAATTGGTTTTATTTATTTAATTTTAAGCCTTTCATTGTGTGTTATAAGTGATTAGATGATTTTATTCTTTGGGCCTGTGCCAATACAGTTATAGAAGATTTATATAGTTTTTTTCTGTTTGGCTGCTGTCACACACTAAAAAACTAGTTTTTGCATCATCATATTTTGAAATCTATAATTTTTCTATATTTCTGCCAACAGAGTCATGTGAGGGTTTGTTTTTTGCTGGATGAGTTGACAATTTTATTGATATAATTTTCGCGCATAAGACATTTTTTGATCGCTTTCTATTTCGATTTTTGGGAGGCAGAATGAACATAAAACAGCAATTCAGAAGTTTTTTTTATGCCGTTCCGCGTGTTGTAAAATTGTTAAGGCAGCTTTATTGTTCGTATCAGTATGATTACAGCAATACCATATTTATGTAATTTTTTTTTTTGGGCTCTTTTACATAATAAAAACTTTTATCGAACAAAAAAATTATTTTTGCATCACTGAAAGCTATAACTTTTTAATTTTTCTCCTGATGGAGCTGTATGGTGGCTTGTTTTTTGAGGGACAAGAGGATGTTTTCAGCAATACCATTTTTAATTACATTCGTCTTTTTGATCGGGTTTTATTCCACTTTTTTTCCAGCGGTATAATGAAAAAAAAAAAATAATAATTTTATATATATATATATATATATATATATATATATATATATATACAGGTGCATCTCACAAAATTAGAATATCATCAAAAAGTTAATTTATTTCAGTTCTTCAATACAAAAAGTGAAACTCATATATTATATAGTCATTACAAACAGAGTGATCTATTTCAAGTGTTTATTTCTGTTACTGTTGATGATTATGGCCTACAGCCAATGAAAACACAAAGGTCATTATCTCAGTAAATTAGAATACTTTATAACAACAGCTTGAAAAATGTTTTTAAAATCTGAAATGTTTGCCTACTGAAATGTATGTTCAGTAAATGCACTCAATACTTGGTTGGGGCTCCTTTTCAATCAATTACTGCATCAATGTGGCATGGAGGCGATCAGCCTGTGGCACTGCTGAGGTGTTATGGAAGCCCAGGTTGCTTTGATAGCAGCCTTCAGCTTGTCTGCATTGTTGGGTCTGGTGTCTCTCATCTTCCTCTTGACAATACCAAGGTCAGGCGAGTTTGCTGGCCAATCAAGCACAGTGATACTGTTGTTTATAAACCAGGTATTGATACTTTTGGCAGTGTGAACAGGTGCCAAGTCCTGCTGGAGAATGAAATTTCCATCTCCAAACAGCTTGTCTGCAGAGGGAATGGCTATGTATATATATATATATATATATATATATATATATATATATATATATATATATAGATATAGATATATATATATATAGATATATAGATATATATATATATCTATATATATATATATATATATATACATATACAGTATATATATGTATATATATACATACAATATATATTTATTATTTTGTATATCTTTTAATATATTTACTATTTTTTTTTACTTTATTTTAACTTTTGTACTTAGTTACGTTATGGGACTTTCACTTTTTCACTTTTTTCCACAGGTATAATGCAATGACTGTGTCTGACCAAAAATAACATACTAAGAAATGCAAGGAAGGTACAGGTCCAAAAAGCCAACACCTGCAACAAGGTGCTGTATTGGTGTGGCATGTACGGATGTAAAATTTGATTAGTAAAATAGATGTGCTAAAAAATTGTAGAGGTAGAATATCTCTGTTAAATATCTGGATTTGATGGAATTTTCTTTTGTATTTAAAAAAACAATTATTCCTCCCTTCACAAACAGAATTGCACAAGAAATGTAACATTTTAGTTTCTTGTGAAAAGCAAGCACACCACCTCTGATACTTATTTCATATTCTTTTTATGTAAAAAAGTATTGTGCTGGCTTACTGGTTTCTAGCACATTAAGAATAAAGTAAATAATGTGTATTGTAATTCTATCCATTGAGTCAACCCACTATTCTAATTTTAAATAGAAGGACCAATGCATGTTTTTTAACAGGTGGTTAATTTTAACATGAAAAAATACCAAGGCAACCATTAAACCAGTTATGATTTTAATAGGGTATTAAGGAGCTGGATCAGTGCTATATGTTGTGTTTTTAATCCAGCTCCTCAGTTTTGCAATACAAATTGTGCAAAAAAAGGCTGGTGACAAACTAAATCCATTTTTACATCAGTTGTGAACAGATGAGGCACAGGAACACTGATTCTGAAGTCAAAAATACAGTTGAAACCAGAAGTTTACATCCACTACATAAAAAGACACATATGCATGTTTTTCTCAATATCTCACATGAAATCAGAATAAACCTTTCCTGTTTTAGGTCAATTAGGATTACCATAATCTTTAATATTTGCCAAATGCCAGAATAATGAGAGAGAGAATGTTTTAAGTCATTTTTATTACTTACTGCAAAGTCAAAAGTTTACATACACTAAGGTTACTATGCCTTTAAACAATTCTGAACTGCCCATATGATGATGTCATGTGTTTGGAAGCTTCTGATAGTTTTTTTGGCAACATCTGAGTTAATTAGAGACACACCTGTGGGTGTATTTTAATGCACACCTGAAACACACTACTTCTTTGTGTAGCATCAAGGGAAAGTCTAAGGAAATCAGCCAAGATATCAGGAAAAGAATTGTGGACTTGCACAAGTCTGGCTCATCCTTGTGTACAATTTCAAGATAACTGAAGGTGCCTCGTTCATCTGTACAAAAAATTATATGCAAGTACAAACAAGATGGGAATGTCCAGCCATCATACAGCTCAGGAAGGAGATGGGTTCTGCGGCCCAGAGATGAACATGCTTTGGTCTAATGAAATGTATGTAAACTTTGACTTTGCAGTAACTAATAAAATGCGTTAAAACATTTTCTTTCTCTCATTATTCTGGCATTTGGCAAATATTAAAAATTATGGTAATCCTAACTGACCTAAAATGGGAAAGGTTTATTCTAATTTCATGTGAGATATTGAGAAAAACATGCATGCGTGTCTTTTTATATAGTGTATGTAAACTTCTGATTTCAACTGTAAATTAATCCCACAGAACAAATTCATAAAATACAAAATTTTGTACATTTTTATTTTTGGACTTCATAGGAGTCCATGATTTTTTACTATGAATTGCAGTACATAGTGTAGTTTTGAGATAAACAAATTTAGTTGAGTGAAATTGAATAAGTTTTGACAATATGGATTTTTGGTAATTCACTTTGCACAGATTCAGCAAAAAGGAATGTGACATGCATTGAGCTCTGGCCTAAAGTAAGTGAGCCACCCTGGCCTGGATGCCACAAGTGTAATTAAAGCTGTGTCTGAGAGCAAGGGGGAGGTTCTCTGGTCAGGGGAACATTAGCATACAATGAATGCCTCCTGTCTCAGGCCAGTAGGGGGAGCAGGCTGCCCCTATAAAAGCTGGTACTGGGGGCAGGGTTAGAGGAAACTTGATGGCCTGTCTCAGGACTGAGACTTGTCCCAGAGCAGAGCAGGGACAGACAGTTGCACTGCACCTAAGAGGAAGTGTGGCAGGAGGAGAGCCACAAGCCAGAGACAAGAGGCGAAGCAAGCCTGTCTTGGCAGATAAGAGACTGACTTTACCAGACTTTGGTGTCTGAGGCTGGGAGGATTCTACATCCTCCAGCAGAGAACCAGTCCGCAGGGGACTGTATATTCCTTGGCCTAAGAAGCCTGGAGGCCCTGCCACAACCGAAGGGACCAGTAAAGCCGTACAAGGCTGGGAGCAGAAAGGAACCCACGTCGCAGGCCATACAGGCGAGAGTACACGGAAAGCTCGGAAACGTGGGCTGTTACCCTATAAGGAGGAGATAGCCAGAAGGAGCACAGAAAGCACGGTAGGCCTACACCCTCACCCTGACCAGGGCCAATTTCCCCGTTGCTCTCAGACATCCAGGTCCCCTCCTAGCTGGGACTGTTTGTGGGTCAGTTTACCTGTTCTAGTAAAGACCCTGGACTGCAACCTGTTGTCTGTGTGCTCCTTGCTCCTCCTGCACTATTAACACTGGGACTCTCACTACCATCACTCCCACCATCCATTATACTGCCTTGGGGCCGCACTCTTCCCGTGGGGAGTCACACCATCCCAGCTGCACACCTCATCAGCCCCAGCGGTCTGCCTTGCAGCGGCGGTACCTAATGACCGCAAATCCACGGGTGGCATAGTCGGACATTATCAGCAGAATGTAGCAGACTACCATTGGCCTGACCACCCTGAGCCACGGAACCGGGTCACCACTACTACCCCCATCGTCTCCCTATTGCCCGGATCCGAGTGCCCCACGGCCCAGGGGGCGAGTCATAAGCATGTCAAAGAAGTCGCAGTGGACAAAAAAGGACCAGACAGCAGTCAGTGTTTCTTGCTGCCCACCATCCTTAGGGCCTCTTCTACCAGCTGCGATCAGGCATCAGTAATAACTGTGTGTTGCACGTCCAAGATGTCATGACGTGCAACATGCAGTGACTTCCAAAGCCTTGTCGAGGCCAGAAATTCAGGCCTGGAGTCAATCTGGAGATACAGAGAAAGATGTGGCTCTGAGGACCAGACTGTGGCAGTGAGCACTAGAGGGGTCAAATATATGAGCGCTGAGGGGAGTATAAAGTTTTGCTGTTTTTATTATATCCAACATAGTAATGGACTTAAATTTTGGAGAATAACTTAGTTGAAAATCGTATTTACAGGAAAATCCATGTGATTTAGTGAATTAGAATTTTATCACATTGCTCATTTCTAGTGCTAGTGACCGTGTGGTCACAGGTTCTATTCCGTTAAGCAGGCTAAAAAATTAAAGTAAACAGTAGAACAAAAGCTTTAAAAAATATTAAAACATATAGAAAATATACTACATTTGAATTATCCCTCTTTTTCCCCACAGTAAACACCATAAAGAGAGACAAGATTGAAACCAAAATGATAAAAAGGTGTCACAAGAACCATTTTTCAATATGACAATGCCAGACCTACTGTGAGCAGCCTGTTTGGACTAAACATGTTAACAAGACCTGCAGTGTCTTTGTCCTTGTCTACCATCACATACATCTGGGACATCATTGGTCAGCAATTGCAAAGGGAGCGGCCAGTAGTGGATCTTGATCTGCCCAAGTGAAGCGCATTCCTACACCCATTAAAAGGAACCTGTAAGTAGGATCCAACCCTCCAAAGCCATCTAGATAGGCATGCAGATCATAGAAACTGAAAATAATGATACATTTATATTTGCGATCTGATGTTTTATGCCAGAGAAATCCACATTTCTCTTTTATGTAAATGAGCTGTTCAGAATTATGGGCCAGACACAGATCTGCATGAGAATATGCTTTCCGTGCTTCTTTTAAATGAAAAAGGGCTTTATCAGTGTGAGAAATATAGCTATCATAGAACAGTAGAACTAAACTTTGTCTCATAATAAGCACGTTAGCAGCTGCAGCTCTCACAGCTCTGTTGTATTGCAGCAATATTGAAACACTGGCTGCCTGTGAGATGGAAGCTGAAGCAATCAGAGGACAACTACAGATTGTGTTTAAAGTTATTCTATGTATGTCAGTTAGAATGATACACATTTATGCAGTGAGATCAGGAGTAGGGATGAGCGAAACCATGGATGTTTGGGTCCGTCAGGTTTGGCAGAACTTTATAAAAATGGTACCCGAACTTGATGCCGAACCCTAACCACATTCACGTGAATGGGGGTCCAGAACATCTAGTGGTTCCCACGCTGTCGTATATGTGACAGCGTGGGAAACACCGGCTCAGACCAGTGGTAATCTTACTGAAGTCACCGCTGGCCATGGCCACTGGGTATCGCAGACAGCTGTCGGTTCCCACACTGTCACACAAACGACAGTGTGTGAGCCAGCAGCTGTGACCGGTGGTGAAAAGGTTACTGATGGTCAAGGTCGTCTGATGACTACTACTGTCATCAGCAATGCCTGCTCTTGCAGCAAGAGCAGTTGACGCTGATGAAAGGATTCACCAGCCGGTGCTGGGCATAGTAAGAAATATGTCAGAGAGATATACAATTAGTGAAATGCATGTTTAGCTTACTGTTCATGTATTTAGCTAATGAATAAAGAAATAAAAAAAAATGGTGTGAGGTCCCCATTATTTTTAATACCCAGCTGAGAGAAATTAGACAGCTGGGGACTGGTGTTATTCTGGGAAGAGTCCAAAATCCGTGAAGCTTCCCAGGCTATTAATATCAGCCCCCAGTTATCTTTGTAGCCTTTACTAGTTAATAAATTGGGGGACCCCCAAAAAAATGATGTCAGGCCCCCCCTATTCCTAATAACAAGCAAAGGCTAAACAGACAGCTGCGGGCTGATATTAATAGGCTGGGAATAGGTCATGGATATAGACCCCCCACCAGAGTAATAACACCAGCCCTCAGCCATTTCAGAAATGACATATCCATTAGATGCACCAATTCTAACACTTACCCTCGGTTCTTCCCACTTGCCCTGGTGTGTCGGCAAGTGAGGTAATGGTTTTGGGGTTGATGTCAGCTGTGTAAAGTCTGCTGACATCAAGGCCAGGGGTTAGTAATGGAGAGGCGTCTATAAGACATCCCCATTCCTAACTTCATAATCAAAAACAATAAACACACACATACAGAAAAGTCCTTTATTCGTACAAAGCACTCACCGATCCTCTTTTACCCATTTTTTACCTTTAAAAAATAGAATAATCTAAAGGGGTCTGCTGTAAATCCATCCCAAGTCCCATGACAATTCTTGACTCTGCTACATCCTGATGCAGTGCTGAGCGGTGACATCAGTAATATGACCCCTTAGCTCGGCCACCGGAACACACTGACAGTAGTGTGTGAACCCGGCTGCTGTGACAAGCACTGACATCAGTCATGTTATCGCAGTTCAAAGCTGATGAACTGTGGTAACCTTACTATCGTCACTGCTTGCTATGATGCAGCCTTTCAACAAGCTTTATTAGACTTCTGGACCTGAACAGGAAGCCGAAAATACAGTAAGTAGTCCGTGTTTGGGGTCTGGTACCAAACACTAGGTGTTCGATACGAACATCGAACTTTCCAGTTCGAGTTCGCTCATCCCTAATCAGGAGAACAGAAAGTAGCCATTACACATAACACTTGTAACTCTCCTTTTTATTTAAAACAAGCTCTGGTGGCAGATTCTCAAGGAGATCAGTATCCGGCCCATAGATCTTAACAGCTTATTGACATATAAGAAAAATGTGGATTTCTCTTGAATAAGACATCCTACTAACAGATGCCATTTAATAACCTCTAACCTCATTGATAGCATGCAAAGGCATGTAAGAGCAAGTTTTTCTGCTTGCGGCACTCATACTTGATACTGAACAAAAGGAGATGTTTTGGAAACTGTTTCCAGTTTTTCATCATTTGCATATAATTAACCTGTCTATTAATCCTGTGATTTCCATAAATCCACAACTTTTCCTTCATGGTGCTGTAATTCAGTATTGAGAGTGTAGATTATCTGACAGTTTTCTGAAAACTATCACATACTATATTACATTACATTTTCTTTAATTCATTTTTTTAATACTTTTTAATTTAATACTATTCTTATTAAATGATAGAAGCACATGAGAATATTAGGAGTAAGAGTAAAATGATTTTGTGTGCGATCTTAAACTTGTGAAGCTGTTTCATATTGCACATCTGCTCCATTATTATGAAAATATTTCGATTTTTCAATAAAGCTTTTCATGTGATTTTTCCTACAGTAAGTAGTTAAATAAGGAGCCTGATTGTACAATTAGATCAGCATATTTTCCTTCCCATGTTTAAAGTGCTTATCATCTTTCATTGATGGAGTCATTGCACTGGAAAGCAATGTGCACACGAGTTGAAATTATTTGACAGATCTGTAATTTTATCAGCATTTTTCTAAATCTCAAAAACTGCAATCAGATGATTTGCCAAGGGTGCTGAGGCTTTCGGAAATGTTACTGTTTCCACCATCTGGCTTTGAATATATTGATTAAATAATTTACGTGAAAATAATTTTCCCTTTCTCAAACACGACATGCTTAGATTGAACATTAGTGATCTGAAGCAGAAGCCAGTGGATAATCATTAGCCTGTACTTTGCTACAATTTAAAAGTATATTACCTTTCTGGGTCTGTTCTATAGACCATTACAATGTTCATGAAGTATAGAAACAATTTGCATAAAATATGTTTCTGGTTGAGGGCGGTCTATGAGCAGATAGCTAATTTATCCTATATCATACCTACAACCCCTGGCAAAAATTATGGAATCAACGGGCTCGGAGGATGTTCTTTCAGTTGTTTAATGTTGCTGAAAAAAAGCAGATCACAGACATGGCACAAAACTAAAGTCATTTCAAATGGCAACTTTAGGGCTTTAAGAAACACTAAAAGAAATCAAGAAAAAAAATGTGGCACTCAGTAAGGGTAATTTTTTTTTCAGACCAAGCAGAGGGAAAAAATTATGGAATCACTCAATTCTGAGGAAAAAATTATGGAATCACCCTGTAAATTTTCATTTCCAAAACTAACACCCGCATCAAATTAGATCTGCTTGTTAGTCTGCATCTAAAAAGGAGTGATCACACCTTGGAGAGCTGTTGCACCAAGTGGACTGACATGAATCATGGCTCAACACGAGCGATGTCAACTGAAACATCAAGACCGGAAACTTAAAGCAATATGTCTCCAAAACAGGAAATGCACAACAAAACAAATGAGGAACAAATGGGAGGAAACTGGAGTCAATGTCTGTGACCGAACTGTAAGAAACCGCCTAAAGGAAATGGGATTTCCATACAGAAAAGCTAAACATAAGCCATCATTAACACCTAAACAGAAAAAAACAACGTTACAATGGGCTAAAGAAAAGCAATTGTGGACTGTGGATGACTGGATGAAAGTCATATTCAGTGATGAATCCCGAATCTGCATTGGGCAAGTGATGATGCTGGAACTTTTGTTTGGTGCAGTTCCAATGAGATTTATAAAGATGACTGCATGAAGAGAACATGAAAATTTCCCCAGTCATTGATGATATGGGGCTGCATGTCAAGTAAAGGCACTGGGGAGATGGCTGTCATTAAATCTTCAATAAATGCCCAAGTTTACATTGATATTTTGGACAGTTTTCTTATCCCATCAATTGAAAAGAAGATTGGGGATGATGACATCATTTTTCAAGATGACAATGCATCCTGCCATAGAGCAAAAACTGTAAAAACATTCCTTGAAAGAAGACACTAAAGGTCAATGTTGTAGCATCGGCGTCTCTGCCCCCTGACAGGCAGAGACGCTGTCCCCCTTACCGCCACGCTCCTGGCCCGGCGTCTTCCGGCTCTCCTGCTGCTGCTGGCGCGCGCAGCTTCCTGGGCACTGCGCTTAGGGCATGCGCGCGCTCCCTCCCTCTTAAAGGGGTCGCGCCGTGTTAGGAGGGCGGTTGCAGACAACTTTATTTAAATGGAACACAACCGACCCCGGGGTCCACAATGCAGCCAAATGGACTGCTACCGAACACTTTCCGGGTGGAAAGGAAAAGCGACAACTGAACAGATAACCCATTAATGTTAACAGCACACCGGACCGGGTAAAGCGGTACGCTCTATCTCCGTTAACTGCACGGAGGTGAGAGCGACAGGCGACGCACCTAACAATTATCTTAACGCTTCGTGTAAAGGCACACGGAAGGGTAAGACGGTTCGCACAATCTCCAAGAACCGCAGAGAGACGTGCGACCGTGGGAACAGCAGTAGCCCTGTCTTTGATACAGGTGCTACGCTATGGGGATTGGCGCTAAAGCGGTTCACACAATCTCCAAGAACCGCAGGGAGACGTGTGACCGGACTAGGAGCAGTAGCCCTGTCTTCGGTACAGGCGCTATGCTATAGCAGTTGGCGCTAGTATGTGGGTGTGATACCCGCCGGGTATTTGTGCACTCAGCCGGCGAGCTACCGGACGTGAGCAGACCCGCTCTATATGGCTACCTGCCTGCATAAAGCTATGGCTCTTAGAGGAGCCCAAGAGTTTCAGCGTGCACACCACAAACAACCAGCTCAAATGATCTGAGCGCGCCGCCATGTTTGTGGGCGGGTCTTTTAAAGATTAAGCCCTGCCCCACTGTCGCACCATTGGTGACGACACCCGTGACCAATCAGGCGGTGCCAGATCACCGGGTCAGGTGGGTGCCAAACCACCAATTATGACCCGCCAGGTCACGGACATGCTCAGAACGGCAAACTCTGGACTTAGACTCCGCAAGCACTGTCTCCATCTGCAACCCAGGCTTAACATTGTTAGGCACAACTACCTGGGAGATAAACAGTGCTCGCGGACCAGCTAGGCGTTGGAGCTGACGACGATGCTGAGCAGCATCAGCCCCAGCTGGACTGAAATGGGAAACCACAGAAGGTCCTGGACCTATTTCGAATCCAGCACCAGACCGACGCCTAATATTATCCCCCCCTCTAAAATCCCCCTCCACTTGACGCTCATTTTCCTCCATGAGCCGGGGGGCAAGAATGTGGTCCACCGGGTCACAGAAAGGATTCACGGAACTGTGACCCCTCTGGTGTACAGGGTACCCTTTTTTGGGGCGGGAAGCAGGATGGCGAGAAATGACAACTGGTTCTCCATGTGTGGGATCCCTCATGGGTGACAGAGAGACAGAACCCGCCGGTCTCTGGCAGAAAGATTTATCTCTCGCACAGACGGGACATGCGTTTACAAAGTCCTTGAAGTCATGGCGCCACCGGGGCCACCAATAGGACCGCTGAAGGGACTTAGTGGTACGTTTGATCCTCAGGTGAGCTCCTTTAGGGGCATGAGCCCAGGAGAGCACCATATTCTGTAGATTAGGTGAAACAAACGTCCTGCCCGACGGAACCGAGTTAGAGGACACTGCCGCCACCCTCTCTTCCTGAGAGTTCTTTACGACATAATCTGACAAGACCCGGGTCCTGGGGACAGACAAAGAATCTGTACCGGATGCCACAATGGTAGGGGGATCAGAGACTACCCTCCGGGTGACTTTGACCATACACTGTGATGCACAATTCTCACTCCAGGAAGAAATTCTCCCTGTATTCCAGTCAATGTGTGGAGCACGACAACGTAGCCAGGCGAGATCCAATAACACCTCGTCTAAACCACCGGGAATAATAAGAAATGAGATGACCTCCCGGTGGCCCTGAGGGAATGGCATGGTGAGGGGTATCGACTGGTGGGTGATTTGCGCGTCCAGGAGAGAACTATTGGCAACACTACTGTTCATTGGTCTGGAGATTAACTCAATAGGGATGGCGTGCCTCTGGGCAAATGCAGATGATAAAAAATTGCCCTCAGCACCAGAGTCCACCCACGCCTTGGCAGCAGTTGTAGATTTACCAAGGGACAATGTCACATCAAAAGATAATTTGGAGGAAGAAGTCCCAGACTTTAATACACCTCCTCCAACGGTGGTAAGACCTACTCGTTTTACCGACTGCCTGGAACCCTTATTTACGGGGTGCTCCAAGAGATGTGCGGGTCGGGAATGAGAGGAACTAGACTCAGTCCGGGATATATCCATAGCCTCAGGCTCCGGGTCGAGAGTCTTGGGTTTAAAGACACCTGGTGCCAACAGATGCTGAGGTCTGGCAACCTCCAGCTCTAACTTATGTTCAGCATGACGCAAGTCAATACAGTCAGCGAGAGATATTAACTCCTCCAGAGAGGTTCCAATCTCTCTGGTAGATAAGGCATCCTTAATATGCCCAGTCAGACCCCTCCAGAACACTGGGATAAGCGACCGCTCAGACCCATCCAGTTCAGCCGCTAGGGTTCTGAACTGGACGGCATAGTGACTGGCGGTGGCCGAACCCTGGACCAACGCAAGAAGCTTAAGAGCCGTATCATGCGTGACCTGAGGACCCAGGAAAACACTTTTTAGGGTCTTAAGGAAAAGACCCGCGTTTACTACCACCGGGTCGTTCCGCTCCCAGAGAGGAGTAGCCAACTCCAGAGCCCTGTGGGAAAGCAATGAGATCATATATCCCACTTTGGCTCTTTCGGAGGGGAACCGTGCCTCCATCATCTCCAAATGAATGGAGCATATGTTAATAAACCCCCTACAGAGTTTACTGTCCCCAGAAAATTTCTCCGGGAGAGCAAACTGGGGTAATGGGGAACTTGCAGTGGTTGCAGTATTCACCGCAGCTGAATTTATAATGTTGGCTGCTAGAGTAGCCGCCTGTGAAGCTACTGCAGTGATATCAGCAACTGGAGCAGTTTGTTCCAGAGTTCTAAGTCTGGCCTCCAGTTGCTGTACGTAACGCTGCAGTTGCTGGTTGTCGGCCATGTTCGGCAAGACCCTGGTGCTCAGATACTGTTAGGAGGGCGGTTGCAGACAACTTTATTTAAATGGAACGCAACCGACCCCGGGGTCCGCAATGCAACCAAATGGACTGCTGCTGAACACTTTCCAGGTGGAAAGGAAAAGCGACAACTGAACAGATAACCCGTCCGTGTTAACAGCACACCGGACCGGGTAAAGCGGTACGCTCTATCTCGGTTAACTGCACGGAGGAGAGAGCGACCGGCGACGCACCTAACAATTATCTTAACCCTTCGTGTAAAGGCACACGGAAGGGTAAGACGGTTCGCACAACCTCCAAGAACCGCAGGGAGACGTGCGACCGTGGGAACAGCAGTAGCCCTGTCTTTGATACAGGCGCTACGCTATGGGGATTGGCGCTAAAGCGGTTCACACAATCTCCAAGAACCACAGGGAGACGTGTGACCGGACTAGGAGCAGTAGCCCTGTCTTCGGTACAGGCGCTACGCTATAGCAGTCGGCGCTAGTATGTGGGTGTGATACCCGCCGGGTATTTGTGCACTCAGCCGGCGAGCTACCGGACTGAGCAGACCCGCTGTATATGGCTACCTGCCTGCATAAAGTTATGGCTCTTAGAGGAGCCCAAGAGTTTCAGCGTGAACACCACAAACAACCAGCTCAAATGATCTGAGCGCGCCGCCATGTTTGTGGGCGGGCCTTTTAAAGATTAAGCCCTGCCCCACTGTCTCACCATTGGTGACGACACCCGTGACCAATCAGGCGGTGTCAGATCACCGGGTCAGGTGGGTGCCAAACCACCAATCATGATCCGCCAGGTCACGGACTTGCTCAGAACGGCAAACTCTGGACTTAGACTCCGCAAGCACTGTCTCCCTCTGCAACCCAGGCTTAACATTGTTAGGCACAACTACCTGGGAGATAAACAATGCTCGCGAACCAGCTAGGCGTTGGGGCTGACGACGATGCTGAGCAGCATCAGCCCCAGCTGGACTGAAATGGGAGACCACAGAAGGTCCTGGACCCATTTCAAATCCAGCACCAGACCGACGCCTAACACGCCATCCTAAGGAGTCTCTGGCCAATGGAGGTGCCCATGCAAGGTTGTAGCTTTGTCCACTTACCTCTGCTACAGCCCTCAGGTCCCGCTGCTAGCCTGACTACCAGTCCAGTCTGTCAGTTGGACTACTACTCCAGCTCGACAGTCTGCCTACTGTCCAAACCCACCAGTCTGTCTATGGGCCAGGCTATCCTGCCTACTCGGAGAATGTACAAGTTACCTGCTGTGCCTACCAGCCAGCTTACCTGGAGGCTCCTGCCAGTTACCTGTGGTGTCTGCCAGTCCATCTACCTGGATAACCTGCCAACCAGCCTGCCATGCTCTTCTGCTGTACTGGTCAGTCCCTGCCTTCTTAGTCATGGGAGTCATCTGCTCTCATACAAGCACTGGTCCAGAGTATCACCTGGTCCCTCTGCTCGGTCCTACCATGGTTCACGGAGTCGATTGAGCCGCCGAGCGACCTTGGTCAGTCCGAGTTGATACCTAGTTACGCCCCTCTGGTCCCTCCTTGCACCGCAGCACAGAGGTACCACCACCTGGATCCGTAACAAATGTCATGGCCTGCAAATAATTTGGATCTCAATCCAGTTGAAAATCTTTGGTAGAAGTTGAAGAAAATGGTCCATGACAAAACTTCAACCTGCAAAGCTGATCTGGCAACAGCAATCAGAGAAAGTTGGAGCCAGGTTGATGAAGAGTACTGTTTGTCACTCATTAAGTCCATGCCTCAGAGACTGCAAGCTGTTATTAAAGCCAGTGGTGGTGCAACAAAATACTAGTGATGTATTGGAGTGTTCCTTTGTGTATTTGGTTTTCATGATTCCCTAATTTTTTCCTCAGAATTGAGTGATTCCATAATTTTTTCCATCTGATTGGTCTGAAAAAATTACCCTTACTGCTTACCACATTTTTAATTTTGATTTCTTTTAGTGTTTCTTAAAGCTCTAAAGTTGCCATTTGAAATGACTTTAGATTTGTGCCATGTCTGTGATCTGCTTTTTTTCAACAACATTAAACAACTGAATGAACATTCTCTGAGCTCGGTGATTCCATAATTTTTGCCAGGGGTTGTACAAGAAATGTGTATATGTTAGCAATAGTACCACTGCAAGAATAGTACTGTATAAGACTGAGATCACACGTTGCGTTTTTGCAGTAGTTTTTTTGCAGGGTTATTATGCAAATTAAAAGCTCCTTTTTACAGTACCAGCAAAAGCTGTGAGATTTCAGAAATCTAATTCACACACTTGTTTTTTCCCTGACTGAATTGGAAGACTGTTGTGTTTTTTAAATCTGCAGCATGTCAACTCTTTTAGCGTTTTTGCAACGTATTTGCAACATTTTTTCATCAATAGAAAGCAGTGAGTCAGTGCAAAAATGCAGCAATCATGCTGCTATCAGTTTTTGCTGTGTTTATGGTAAAAATAACGCAGGTACAGCAGGATGTGAAATCTATTTTTGCGATTTTCCCAAGTATAAACCATAATGTCTTGGCTTCTTTTTATGAGCATGGAAGTTCCAGACTTAAAGCGGTTGTCCACTACTAGAACAACCCCTTCTCACTCTGAATGTTTGCCCCCCGTTAAAATAAAAACACTTAAACTTACCTCCCGTGTCGGTGCCTTTCCAGTGGTGTCGGCACTTGCATTCCCGGGGCTCACGTGAGGTGTTATGACATGTGACGCCTGCGCCCAATCAGCGCTGGTGTCACTCTCCCTGCTTTCAGACATATGTAATTAAAAGGAAGTGAGAATAAGTGTCCTAGATGTGGACAACCCCTTTAAGTATTTTTTTTTATTGTAATGTAATTCGCACTATTTTTTTTAAAGCAATCCTTTTCTTTCTCCCCATTCTAACCATAGTTTAATTAAATTAGTGATATATTTTAAAGTAGACAATGCCCTACCAATTCATTTCCTCTTGCTTTCATGTTTGCAATTGTGTATTCTTTTATGCACTCATTAATGTTAGTTAACAACTGTGCTTCAGATTTTTTGCTCAGAATTGTCACTAGTAATAATATGTTATTATTATTAGTTATACACTGCTCAAAAAAATAAAGGGAACACTTAAACAACACAATGTAACTCCAAGTCAATAACACTTCTGTGAAATCTACCTGTCCAGTTATGAAGCAACACTGATTGTGAATCAATTTCTCCTGCTGTTGTGAAAATGGAACAGACAACTGGTAGAAATGATTGGCAATTAGCAAGATACCCGCTGTAAAGGAGTGGTTCTGCAGGTGGTGACCACAGACCATTTCTCTGTTCTCATCCTTTTTGGCTGTTGTTTTGGTCACTTTTTCATTTTGCCATTGCTCTCATCCCTAGAGGTACAGTAGCATGAGGTGGTGTCTACAGTATAACCAACAGAAGTTGCTCAGGTAGTGCAGTTCATGCAGGATGGCACATCAGTGCGAGCTGTAGCAAGAAGGGTAGCTGTGTCTGTCAGCACAGTATCTAGAGCATGGAGCAGATACCAGGAGATGTGGAGGGAGCCACAGGAGGGCAACAACCCAGCAGCAGGACCGTTACCTCCTCCTTTGTGCAAGGAGGAACTGGGGGAGCACTGCCAGAGCCCTGCAAAATGACCTCCAGCAGGCCACAAATGTGCATGAGTTGGCACAAATGGTTAGAAACCGACTCCATGAGGGTGGTATGAGGGCCCGACATCCACAGATGGGGGTTGTGCTCATTGCCCAACACTGTGCAGGACGTTTGGCATTTGCCACAGAACATCAGGATTGGCAAAGTCGACACTGGCGCCCTGTGCTCTTCACAGATGAAAGCAGGTTCAAACTGAGCACATGTGACAGATGTGACAGAGTCTGGAGACGCCATGGAGAGTGATCTGCTGCCTGCAACATCCTTCAGCTGACCGGTTTGGCAGTGGGTCAGCAATGGTGTGGGGTGGCATTTCTGTGGATGGCTGCACAGCCCTCCATGTGCTCGCCAGAGGTAGCCTGACTGCCATTAGGTACCGAGATAAGATCCTCAGACCCCTTGTGAGACCATATGCTGGTGCAGTTGGCCCTGGGTTCCTAATGCAGGACAATACCAGACCTCATGTGGCTGGAGTGTGTCAGCAGTTCCTGCAAGATGAAGGCATTGAAGCTATGGACTGGCCCGGCCGTTCCCCAGACCTGAATCCGATTGAGCACATCTGGGACATCATGTCTCGTTCCATCCACCAACGTCACGTTGCACCACAGACTGTCCAGGAGTTGGAGGATGCTTTAGTCCAGGTCTGGGAGGAGATCCCACAGGAGACCATCCTCATCCTCATCAGGAGCATGCCCAGGTGTTGTAGGGAGGTCAAACAGGCACGTGGAGGCCACACACAATACTGGGCCTCATTTTGACTTGTTTTAAGGACATTACATCAAAGTTGGATCAGCCTGTAGCGTGTTTTTCCACTTTAATTTTGGGGGTGACTCCAAATTCAGGCCTCCATTGGTTAATAAATTTGATTTCCGTTGATGATTTTTGTGTGATTTTGTTGTCAGCACATTCAACTTTGTACTGAACAAAGTATTCAATGAGAATATTTCATTCATTCAGATCTAGGATGTGTTATTTGAGTGTTCCCTTTATTTTTTGAGAAGTGTCCTATTATTAATGGTAATTAGGGATGATTGAACGTGCTCAGTGATACTTGGATATCACTCGAGCATCTGGGTGCTCGGCATTCGATGAGCATTGGTTGGTGTTCGGATTTGAAACTTGAATATCCACCCCGATTGCCAGTCACTGTAATGTCATAGCCATCTTGGTAGTGGCATTACTGCGATTGGCTGGCCACATGACCTCATCAGAGGTTACAAAAGGACAGGCACCGCCATGCTTGGCACACTGACATCATTGCACAGCTCAGTGACAGTTGTGATTGGAGGGTGAGAGCAGTTATCCAGTACTGTGTGTGTACAGTTTAACTAATCAGAGTCTTCTAGTGTTGATACTGGTGCTGATGATGAACATGATGATGATACTAAGGCCGGAGTCACACTACACGTAGACACAATCGTTCTGATTCTCAGTGCCGAGAGTTGCACGAGTGTTGTTTGTATGGTAATCCGTGTGCAATGCAATTGCAAATGCGATGATGCAATATTTTCTCGTATGACATCTGTATGGCCTCACATTTCCCACATATTTTTCCAATGTAACGTCAAATTTAAATTTAATTGGTCTGAAACTTATAGAAACCCAATGAACAAGGTTATACACTGGGTCCACAAGAAGTTTTGTCTTCAAATCTTTCACATGTACCCATGCTGGTGTTGTCCTGGTTTGCTTATAACATGTCTGACAGGCTTACCTTAAATACAACTGAGCGGGTTCTTTTACAATGGGTCTTGTCTCAACGGTTTGGGGAGCCATACCCAGTTATTGTTGATCCTAGGAGCACTTTTGATGCGATGGGTCACTAAAGGACATTTCCATTGTCTATATGTGGCTCTAAGCAGTCATCCTGACAAGTTTTATGGATAATGTTGGATTTACATCTCCACTTTTGATATTCTTTTGGAGGCCGTGAGACCAGGGATAACATTCAAGGATACAAAGATGCGCAAATGTATTTCACCAGAGGTGCATCTTTTACTTACATTACGGTATGTATTTATTACAAATGTTTGGATCTATTCATTGATGTTTTTAATGCACGTTCCACCCATACGTTGTTAGAAAATATTGTGTGATACTTTATTGCATCTTTATTGCCAAATAATTTTTGGTTTTGGTCATTATCACTCCCTGATGTCATTCCAAACTTTTGTATCCTTTAGCATGTATTTCTGATGTTTACTGGTGACCAAGTGGTTATGTTGTTTTTCTACTTTAATTTGCTTGATGCAAATTGTGATTATTATATATGTGAATGACATCATGTTGTGTATGCGTATTTATTTCATGCCACACAACTTTACAGCATTCTCACTGTTCAGACAAATTGTTGATTATTGTTATTTTGGACTACACTGTTAATGTTATGTGTGAAGATGTTATTTATATGTTTGTTAGCAATGTATCTTATTTTTCCAAAGGATAAGGTGAATTTATTATTTAAAACACATTTGTAAGTCTTTTTTCTAAGTTAATTTGCCACTTATAGGTTGTTATTATATTTTAGGTTTCTATCCACCGGTATATCCTATGCGGCACTTCATCTGGAATTTCTTCTTGGGAAATCTATCATCTCAAGAATTGTCATACAATTTGTACAGAAATCTAGTTCTGTAGCATCGGCGTCTCTGCTCCCTGACAAGCAGAGACGCTGTCCCCCTTACCGCCACGCTCCAGGCCCTGTGTCCTCTGGCCCTCCTGCTGCTGCCGGCGCGCACAGCTTCACGAGCACTGTGCTTAAGGCACGCGCGCTTTCCCTCCCTCTTAAAGGGGCCGCACGCGCCGTACTAAGGAGTCCCCAGCCAATGGCCGGAGGACCTCTCATATAAAAGGCACCTCCTCCAAAATGGAGGAGCCCATGCAAGGTTGTAGCTCTGTGTGCTAAACTCTGCTTCAGCCCTCAGGTCCCGCTGCTAGCCCCACTACCTGTCCAGTCCGCCAGCCTGACTACCAGTCCAGTCCGCCAGCCTGACTACCAGTCCAGTCCGCCAGTCTGTCTACCTGTGTCCGCCTGCCAAGTACACTCTCCAGCCCGACGGTCTGCCTACAGTCTTAATCCGCCAGTCTGTCTATGGGCCAGGCTTGTCTGCCTACCCGGAGAACGTACCAGTTACCTGCCGTGCCTACCATGAGCAGACCTCTCTTCAGTTCCTGGGCTATATTATCTCTAAGACTGGTCAACGGATGGACCCCGAGAAGGTCTCCGCCATCTTAAAGTGGCCCGACCGGAGGGGTTGAAGTCGATTCAGCGATTCCTGGGCTTCGCTAACTATTACTGCCTCTTCATCCCGCATTTCTCTTCCCGGACTGCACCCATCTCTGCGCTCACCTGTAAGGGTGCTAATCCTAAGGAATGGACGTCCGAAGCGGAGGAGGCCTTCCTCTCCTTAAAACAAGCCTTCTCTTCTGCCCTGGTGCTGCACCGTCCGGATTGCAACAAACAGTTCTTTCTGGAGGTTGATGCTTCCTCTTCCGGAGCCGGAGCGGTGCTCACCCAGAAATCTCCGCCCGGGAGAAAGGTAACCTGCGGCTTCTTCTCCAAGCTCTTCTCCTCGTCCAAGCGCAACTATTCCATATGAGATCGTGAACTGCTAGCCATCAAATTGGCGCTGGAGGAGCGGTGTTGCCTGCTAGAGGGGGCTTTGCACCCAGTGGTTATCTATACTGACCACAAAAACCTGGCATATCTACAAAATGCCCAAAGACTTAAACCGCGTCAGGCCTGGTGGTCTTTGTTCTTCACCCGTTTCAACTTTACCCTACATTACCGCCCTGTGGACAAGAACGTTAAAGCCGACGCTTTGTCCCGATCCTTCCTGTCTTCTTATCAAGAGGAGGAGCCTATGCATGTCATCGATCCCTCCAAAGTGATGAATGTGGCTCCCTTGGACCTGTTCCGTCTCCCACCCGGTAAGCCGTTTGTAGCGGTTTTGGATCGCAAGAAGGTTCTTCACTGGGGTCATTCATCTAAACTAGCCGGCCATGCTGGCCAGCGGAGGACCTTCCTGCTCATTACTACTGGTGGCTTTCCCTGCGCAAGGATGTTGTAGACTTCGTCATGGCCTGTTCATCCTGTGCCCGCAACAAGGTTCCCAGACGTCTTCCAGCCGGCCGTCTCCTGCCTCTTCCCGTACCTGCTGCCCCATGGCAACACATTGCTATGGACTTTATTACTGATCTCCCTGTTTCTGCCGTTTGTACTGTCATTTGGGTGGTCGCTGACCGCTTTTCTAAAATGGCATACTTTATCCCTCTGCCTCGTCTTCTGTCTGTATCTGTGCTGGCTAAGGACTTCATCCATCACATCTTTCGTCTCCATGGCCTACCCCTCCACATTGTGTCTGATCGAGGGGTCCAGTTCACTTGGCGCTTCTGGAGAGCTACGTGTAACCTGCTGGATGTCTCTCTGGATTTCTCCTCTGCTTATCATCCTCAGTCTAATGGCCAAGTGAAACGTATCAACCAGATATTTACCAGCTTCCTCTGGCACTTCGTCAACGCTCACCACACCGATTGGGAAGAGCTCCTACCATGGGCCGAGTTCTCCTATAATAACCATGAGAGCGAATCTTCTTCCAAGTCCCCATTCTTTGTGGTCTACGGTCAACACCCCCGGATTCCGTTTCCTGTCTCCGCTTCAGTAGACAATCCTGCCCTGAGTCTCTGGTCAGTGAGTTTTCCACCATTTGGGAGGACACTAGATCTGCACTTCTTCAATCCTCCGAGTACTGGCAACGTCCCTCGTGTTGGTGTTACTGGGAACGGTTGCCCGCCTTCTGTCTGCGGCCACCACACTGCTTCTTCCTGCCTGTTGGGGTACTCTGCCTCCCTCCCCCTGTGTGCTGCTGGCCTCACTCTGCATGTCGTCCTGCCATGTTGGGTTAGTTACTAGATCATCCATCACCTACTCCTCTTCCACTTGCGCACCACGATCCTCCTCCTCATTTCCTGGCAATTGTGTCTCGTCATCGTCCACCTCTTGTGACAAATTGCCAGCGTCAACTTCCTGTGGCCGTGGCTGTTCAAATATTTGGGCATCGCTACATGGGATTTCCTCTTCCACCACTTCAAGCAGAGCAGGCGAGGGGCACAAATCTGGAAATGGACCAGTGAACAGCTCTTCAGAGTATCCAAGTGTGGGATCAGTTGCTGTCTGATGACACTCGGCATGATGGGAGGAAGGAGCATCAGGGTGAGGAGGAGTATGCGGTCGAGACTCACGGCTACTAAGAGTCGACCGTGTGGAAGACAGGCCGGAGGTGGTGGTGCCCAGGTAACTGGAAGTATTATCTGCTATCCAATTAATAACCTGTTCACACTGATCAGTTCGCAATACTGGTGTTGTTCTGTGCTTCCCTAGTAATTCGGTCAAGAAGTGGGAGTGAGAAGATGTGGCTGTTGGTTGTGGCACATTTTCACCTTGGCCACGGCCCCGTCCTCTGCACGCACCATCACCAGAACGTCCAGTTCCACATCCCTTGCCATGCGCCTTGCCCATTGTAAAGAAAGAAAAATAGCTTACACTCGCACTATCAATGGAAGAAGGGTAATAAAAAGTAGAAGTGGAAAACCACAGTTCTATTTCTCTGGCCTATACCCGACTCTTTTAAACAATCTGAACAATCAGGGAGAAAATATTACTGTTTTTTAGTGTTGAGCCACCCCCGTAGTGTTCGAATTCGGTTCGGTTAGTCGAACACCCGTGTGTTCGCCGAACTGTTCGTCGAACTGTTCGTCGAACAACTTCGAACACCGTTAAAACCAATGGCAGGCAAACAAAAACACATAGAAACACATAGAAAACACCTTCAAAGGTGTCCAAAAGCTGACAAACTGCTCAGAAGACATAACTAACACATGGAAAAGTGACAAGTACATATAGTCATGCGAAAAGAAAAGAGGTGGAGGAGTAAAAGGAGGGGGAGACACAGATATAGGCATGTCATGCCCTTCTAAAATCCAAAAAGTGAGAAGCCGACACGGCCTGTCCGTTCCTGCCCGTGCAACCTCCGTGTCGCCGGGTTTGTGCCAGAGCCGCGGTGGACCCTGACGGCCAGCCCCCCTCTCCCAATACTGGTGCCTGTCCACTGGTGGGTCGAGCGAGCCCCCCTGTGGTGGAGGCAGCTCTTAGCTTTTTAATTTAAATTCATAGAATCATAGAATCATAGAATCATAGAATGGTAGAGTTGGAAGGGACCTCCTGGGTCATCTGGTCCAACCCCCTGCTCAAAGCAGGATTCACTAGATCATCTCAGACAGATGTCTGTCCAGCCTCTGTTTGAAGACGTCCATTGAAGGGGAACTCACCACCTCTCGTGGCAGCCTGTTCCACTCATTAATCACCCTAACTGTCAAAAAGTTTTTTCTAATATCTAATCTGTGTCTCCTCCCATTTAGTTTCATCCCATTGCTTCTAGTCTTTCCTTGTGCAAATGAGAATAAAGATGATCCTTCTACAATGTGACAGCCCTTGACATATTTGTAGACAGCTATTAAGTCTCCTCTCAGTCTTCTTTTTTGCAAGCTAAACATTCCCAAATCCTGCAACCGTTCCTCATAGGACATGGTTTGCAGACCAGTCACCATTCTGGTCGCTCTTCTCTGAACTTGCTCCAGTTTGTCGATGTCTTTTTTAAAATGTGGTGCCCAAAACTGTACACAGTATTCCAGATGAGGTCTGACCAAAGAGGAGTAAAGACCGATAATGACTTCACGTGATCTAGATTGTATGCTTCTGTTAATACATCCCAGAATTGTATTTGCCTTTTTTGCTGCTGCATCACACTGTTGTCTCTCTAATTTGAATGAATACACTTTAAATCCTTTTACAAGGATCTATTGGAGGGCAAGCCTCATGCCAGCAGCCGTGTAATTCCAGCTCCAGTAGTGTTCACTAAAGCTGCTGCAGTTAAAAAGCTTTTATAAGGATCGAGCTCGGCTGTCCACCGCAAGGCATCCTACTGCCAGTCCCAGCCCCTATGCCTTGGGGTGCCTCCTGATGCTCTTCACTGAGTATCCCGTGGTCCCGAAGCATTTCCTTTGAAAAAATTTAGTGTCCAAACTACAGGTGGTGTAGCTTGCTTAACAGCCGGGATAATCCACTGACTAGCAGACACTGCTACTAGGTATAAAGTATTTCCTGGGCTAGATGCAGTTAAAAATTTGTAATTAGATACTCTCGTTGGATGCTGAGAAAGCATTCCATAGAGTCTCCTGGCACGCCATATATTATTCTCTTAAAAAGCTTGGGGTAGGGGTCTAGGGGACGCTTTTATAGCCAAAATCACGGCCCTGTATCGCAATACGTCACCTAGGCTGAAGATAAATGGAACTGAGGGCTCGGTTGTTACAGAGGTATTGCACCTCACCCAGAGGTGTGATATCTCACTCTCAGGTAAGGATGGAGTGTGGATCAGGACCCGACACCTGCATTCACTACACCACATTGCCGTGGGGCAGGGCGACCAATATGCCCCTGAGATGGGCATGACAGTCCCTGTCCCTGGCTGGAGTGGGGGGAGGGAACACTGAGGAAGGGGAACCCTGTAGTGCAGGAGCAGGGAGGAAGCAGTTCCTGGGTGCATTGAGAAGGGAGTATAAAAGGTGGGCACCATCTTAGTTCAGTGCAGAGAAGTCTGAGCAGAAGTGACAGGGAGCAGGGGCTCTGCATGAGCTCTGCTCCGGAGGCGGGCCTAGTAACAGAGGCCCAGGCATGGAAGAGGGAGAAGGAAGGAAGAGGAGCAGAGAAGGCTCCAGGAACGAGGAAAGAAGGGATCCCAGGGGTGCGGACGGGCGAGTCGCCACCGCACGCCCGAATCCACCTGCGTGGAGGGGTCAGGCCAAAGGGGGAGACCGGTCCCCGAAACTAGTGGAGGCGGGAAATGACCCTCAGCTAGAAACCGGAGGCTGTGACATTTTAGGTGGCACAGCCCCTTGCTACACCCGCTAGGAAGGCAACACATAGGGTCAGGGAAACTGGCGCCAAGTTTACCAAGAGGAGGCCCGAGGCAGCCGGACAGAAGGGTTGGTAAGAAAGGCCAGACAAAGGACACACAAAGGGGGTCCTGTGAAGCGCTCCAAAGTTATCTGGGAGTTGTCTGAGCCCCTCACCTGGTGAGCACAGTACGACGTGGGCAGCCGTTACCTGCAGAAGTGGTCTGGATAATAAGAACTGTGAGTAAAGGCCCTGGACTGCATCACTGACTCCGTGTCGTTACTGCTGCTGCCCTGCACCATCACCCCCATCCTCCGCATACACTGCCTTGAGGCTATACTCCTCCCGTGGGGAGTTATGCTACGCTCTGCTGCACCCACAACACCAGCCTCAGCGGTCTGCCCTGCAGGGGCGGTTTACTCTGACCGCAATCCACGGGTGGCGTAGTCGGACATTTAAACATCAAAACCACATAAATAGTTCCGCCACTGGTTTGACCGCCCTGAGCCACGGAACCGGGTCGCCGCCACGGAGACTACAACCACAAGCATCCACCAAAAAGGGTCCGGCTCCGGGTGTCCCAAGGCCCAGGTGGCGCATCAGAACATTTTCATCACCTTTCATAGTCACCAATGGGACAAGGCAGGGATGTCCTCTGTCCCCTCTCTTATACATCCTAGTGACGGAGCACCTGCTCTCATAAATTCGCCATAACCCCAATATTAGGTGGATTGAGGTGGGAGGCACCGATTACAAGTGCTCTCTATTTGCTGATGATGTCCTAGTATATATCACTCAATCACATATATCCATCCCTGCTGTTATGGCTGAAATAGATCACTTTGTTACATGGTCAAATTTTAAAATCAATGCAGCGAAGTCTGAGGCCCTCGATGTCTCCCTCCCCAAATCCATACAGGATTCCATCCAGTCCAACTTTCCCTTTGCCTGGCCCTCACAGGGTATCAAATACTTGGGAATTCCTATTCATAGAGACCTCTCCCGTCTATGTTATCTTAATTTTGGGCCCTTTATTGAACAACTCCATACAGACCACGGTTGGCAAATTAGAACTGTAAGATTCACTACGTGAACCACTGGTGTTTTGTGGAAAAGCACATGTACACTGTGTTCCAAATTATTATGCAAAAAGTGTTTAGGAGTGATAAGGGAAAAATTTGTTTGTTTGTCAGTTAAACTCATTGATGGTGATGTGTGTCAGGGCTCTTTATATCACTGTAAGCAATTGCAGACACCTGTGCTAATTAGTTTGGCAGGTGTGTCCAATGAAAGGCAAGACTACTTAAGAAGGCTGTCCCACATTATTAAGCAGCCTACATTTTCTGCCAAAATGGGAAAGAAAAAGGATGTGTCGGCTGCTGAGAAGCAACAAATTGTGGAGTGTTTACGTCAAGGCATGACTACAATCAACATTGTGCGATGATCAGGATGAAGTGTCTTGGCAATCAAGAAGTATGTAGCTGATTCACAGTACACACATGTGCGTGCTGATAAGGGCAAATTGAGGACACTTTCCTACAGGCAATTACGTCAGGATAAAAGAGCAGCGGCAAAAAAGCCTTGTCATAGCAGCAGACAAGTTTTTGAAGCTGCTGGTGCCTCCAACGTCCCCCGAACAACAAGATGCAGAGTCCTTCAGAGGTTTGCAGCTGTGCGTATGCCATCCTGTCGACCTCCTCTATCCACTGCACACAAGCAGAAACGGCTCCAGTGGGCCAAACATTACATGAAGACTGATTTCAAAACTGTTTTGTTCACTGATGAGTGCCGTGCAACGCTCGATGGTCCAGATGGATGGAGTGGAGGATGGCTGGTTGATGGACACCCCACGCAAACACGGCTACAGCGCCAACAAGGAGGAGGTGGAGTAATGTTTTGGGCTGGAATCATGGGGAGAGAGATTGTCGGCCCCTTTAGGATCCCTGAAGGGGTAAAGATGAACTCCATAATGTATGTGGAGTTTCTCAAACAGCACTTCCTGCCATGGTTCAAGAAGAAGAACCGTGTATTCCACAGCAAGATCATTTTCATGCATGATAATGCACCATCTCATGCTGCACATAACACATCTGCATCTCTGGCTGATATGGGCATAAAAGGGGACAAACTTATGGTGTGACCCCCATGCTCCCCTGACCTCTACCCCATTCAGAACCTCTGGAGCATCATCAAAAGGAGTGTCTATGATGGCGGGAGGCAGTTCACATCTAAGCAACAGCTCTGGGAGGGTATTCTGTCCTCATTCAAAACAATTGAAGCAGAAACCATCCAAAACCTGACAAATTCAATGGAGGAGAGAGTTCAGAAGCTCCTTTCGAACAAGGGGTCCTATGTGCAAATGTAACATCACCTAGAATAAAGTTTTGAGTTGAAAACTGTTTGATTTCAGTTTCTAATAACCTGCTAATGCCTATAATTTCAAAAATGACCATTATTTTGGTCTTTATTAAAATGAAAAGGTTGATCGAAGAGTGTGGGGGATCTAAGAGTGTGGCAACCCAGTAGTCAGGATTATATCGAATTCTGACAATCTGAGGGTCATGTTGCAGGTAGTGCAGCAAGAAGGCACTTATGTGTCTTGCGCATCTCGGAGCCCCAAAATTATTTCCGGGCTAGATGCAGCTAAAAATTATTATTAATTTTAAATCTGGTGGAGCTTAGTATAGATGGCCTAATAGAATCAGTACTGCACACTGCTACAAAGCCCAAATTATTTTCCAACCAAGATACAGATAAACATGATTAGTAATTTTAAATCTGGTGGAGCTTAGTATAGATGGCCTAATAGAATCAGTACTGCACACTGCTACAAAGCCCAAATTACTTTCCAGCCAAGATACAGATAAACATTATTAGTAATTTTAAATCTGGTGGAGCTTAGTATAGATGGCCTAATAGAATCAGTACTGCACACTGCTACAAAGCCCAAATTATTTTCCAGCCAAGATACAGATAAACATGATTAGTCATTTGAAAGCTTAAAACGGTTGGTGAGGTGATTTTAAAAAATCATCAAGCTTTTACTCTCCCCAGGATGACACAGGGGTAGAAAAGTCGTTTCAGATCCATGATTTGTTCATCTTTATGAACGTGAGTGTGTCTACATTATCAGTGGAGAGCCGCGTGCGCTTATCTGTCAGCAGACCACGCATTCAGACAGAACACTGGCTGCGGGGCATGACAAGATCTCCAAGGCGTAAGTGGCTAGCTCCGGCCATTTATCCAGATTGGAAGCCCAAAAAGAGCAAAGGTCCAGTGACACAGTCATGGCTTCAATGTTTACTTGGAGATACTCCTGTACCATCGTCTCTAGGCGTTGACTATGTGTCAGACTTCTTGTCTCCTGTGGCCTTGCAAAGGATGGGCTAAAAAAGTGGTGAAATGATTCCGCAAAATTGATGTTACCAGCAGATACTGTGTTTCTGTTACGGTTTGAGTGCTGAACACTCGACGGTCCCACGGTAGGCAAGTTGGAACTGTGAGATTCACTACGTGCACCACTGGTGTTTTGTGGAAAAGCACATGTAAGATTCTGCAACAGTCTCTGCTGATACTCCTGCATGCGTACATCCCTTTCTATGGCAGGAATAATTTCTGCAAATTTACTTTTGTACCGGGGATCTAACAGTGTGGCAACCCAGTAGTCAGGATTATTTCTAATTCTCACAATTCGAGGGTCATGTTGCACGTAGTGCAGCAAGAAGGCACTCATATGTCTTGCACATCCAGGAGCACCAAGTCCCTGTTGTGTTGGTGGTGAGGTAACAATCATGCTTCCTTCCTCTGTCCTCTCCCCCCAACCTCGCACAACAGAAATGTGATCAAGGTCTCCCTCATCTGATGAGTCTTCCATCAGTTCGTCCTTCACTTCTTCCTGGGCTCCTGTACCTTCCTCACTAGATTGGCTGCTACCATGCGCCCTGGTAAAACCATCTCCCCCTGCCGCTGTGGTGCTGCCGACCGTCTGGACCTTGCAGATGTTAGCCCTTTCGAATACAACTCCTCCTCCTCTACTTCCTCCACTTCCTCTTGTGCCACCACCTGACTCCGAATTCTGTTTAACATGTGCTCCAGCATGTAAATCACCGGAATAGTCATGCTGATAATGGCATCGTCAGCACTAAACATCTTCGTCGCCATTTCAAAACTGTGCAGAAGGGTGCATAGGTCCCTGATCTGAGACCACTCCTCCAGCGTGATTTGCCCCACCTCTGGATCTCGTTGGCCCAGGCTATGCGTCAGAACGTATTGCACCAGGGCTTGTCGGAGCTGCCACAGTCGCTGCAACATGTGCAGAGTTGAATTCCACCGGGTAGGCACATCGCATTTTAGCCGGTGAAGTGGCAGGCCCAACGACTTCTGTAGAGATGTAAGTCGCTGAGCTGCGGGATGCGAACGGCGGAAGTGAGCTCACAGCGACCGTGCCCTCTGCAGAAGGCCATCTAGTCCGGGATAGTGGGCTAAAAATTTCTGGACAACCAGGTTCAACACGTGAGCCATACAAGGCACGTGTGTGACATTGCCCCGGCGAAGGGCCGCATCCAGGTTTGCAGCATTGTCGCACACGGCCTTCCCTGGTTTCAGGTCCAGTGGAGACAACCATTCATGAAATTGGTTCTCCAGAGCTGACCAAAACTCCTCAGCTGTGTGACTCACATTTCCCAGACATTTCAAAGTAAAAACTGCCTGATGAAGTTGAGCCCTACTGCCAGCATAGTAAGGAGGTGTGCAGGATCCCTTCTGCGCAGTTATAAAGCTTGTGGCATGACCAGACAGGCTTTGGGTGCAGGTGGAGGACCGAGAGGAGGTTGAGGAGGCAGAAGCAGTGGAGGAACTTTGAGATAAAGAGGATTGATGCACAACTCGTGGGGACGACAAGACTTGGACAGCAGCCCCTTGTCCTGCTGTCACCATAGTTACCCAGTGCCCAGTCAGCGACATGTAACGCCCCTGTCCATGCCTACTCGTCCAAGTGTCTGTGGTGAAATGCACCCTGTCACACACAGAGTTTCTCAAAGAAGCGGTGATGTTGTGTGCGACCTGCTGGTGGAGCGCAGGCACACCTTTCTTTGAGAAGTAGTGCCGAATGGGCATCTGGTACTGGGGCACTGCGACGGACATAAGATCTCGAAAATCCTCTGTGTCCACCAGGTGGAAAGGCAGCATTTCTGTAGCCAAGAGCTTGCAGATGGTGAAATTCAACCTCTTAGCTTTCTCATGACTAGGAGGAAATGGTCTTTTACTTGTCCACATCTGAGGGACCGAGGGCTGGCTGTTGTGCTTAGACGGGGTTGATAAGGGTGTCCCCGGCAAACTGCCGGTCTGTGAGAAAGATGCAGGCGGACATGTTAGGTTGCCTTGATCCAAAGGTGGTGCTATCGATGTCGGACAGCGCTCAACACCAGCTGGTGTTACCACCTTCAAAGAAAATGATGACCTGCCAATCACGCTGGCTGTTGCGGGTAAAGAGGTGGCAGGTCTGCGTCCCAAAACAGGTGTGACTGCTGTCCCCCCAGTCACAGAGGATGAAGAGGCCGCGGATGCACAAGATGTGGCAGACGGTGGTTGGCCCGACCGGCTAGGCCGCATTGTAGCACAGTGAGCTTTCCACTGCAACTTATGCTTCATGTCCATGTGCCGGTTCATGCATGAAGTACTCAAACTATGTATTTTTTGGCCTCTACTTATCTTTTGCTGACAAATGTTACAGATAACACGAGTTGGGTCATCTTTATCGATCTGAAAAAATGCCCAGGCTATGCAAGGCTTAGCACCCATGCGACCTGAAGAGCCACCACGACTTGTGGTGAGAGGCAGAGTTGTGTTTGAGGATGCAGTTGTTGACGTGCTTCCAGTACTACGTCTCTGTCCAGGAAGGCGCAACCTGACCTCGTCGTCACTAGCATTCTTCTCCACCTCCTCTGCTGACCTCATCTCTTGGCTGACTGTGGGTTGACAGTAAGTGGGATCTCCATCCTCATCATCATCACCCTGTGTGTTATCACACCCGTCGTCCTCAGAGCCAACCTGTTCCTGCCCTGACAAAAAACTAAAGTTGTCGCTCCAATCAGATATTTGAGTCTCATCATCGTCTTCCTCATTGTCTCCACCAACAGGAGTTACAGTTTGGGAATGAGGGTCTACATTATGGTCAGAACTTTCTGCGTCTGGTCCTGGATCCGACTCATAAAGATTCTGGGCATCAGTGCAAATCATTTCCTCGTCTGGATTCACAGAAGAACTGGAGCCGACCTCTGATTCCCAGGCTATAGTATGAGTAAACAGCTCTGCAGACTCAACCATCGGTTCTACCTCATACTCAGACGGGCAGCTGGAGATTTGGGAGCTGTGAGGAAGCAAGTGCGATTGGCATGACACCTCTGAGGACTGGAGTATTTGTGATGTTGAAGTTGATGTGGAGGAGAGCCGACTTAAAGGAGCACTTGATATCCGTTGAAGCACCTGCTGTTTTTGTGCCTCATCTGGAATTTGTAGCGATTGGCGTGGCCGTAAGAAAGGGATCTTATCACATTGTCCGCTAAAAGAAGTAGACATTTTAGTTTGGCTGGAAGATGGTCTTTCTTCTGCAGATGCTACTGTGGCTTTAACACCTACCCCACGGACACAACCTTTTTTCCCCTTCACAACATGCCTATTCCCCTTTCTACCAGCAGCAGGCCTTTTTCCACTCATTTTGGTGGTTAACTAATTCACAACTCTGGAGTTGTTTGCACAAAAAAACAATGGATGGTAACCGAGCAGAGCTGAGTGGCCAAACTGTGGTATTAGGCCAAAACTATTGGCTGGGTTAGATGCAGAAAAAAATTATATTCAATTTGCAACCTGATGGAGGTCAGTATAGATGGACTAATAGACCAAGTCCCACACACTGCTAGAAGCCCAAATATTTTTTCAGAGCTAGATGCAGAAAAAAATTATATTCAATTTGCAACCTGATGGAGGTCAGTATAGATGGAGTAATAGACCAAGTTCCACACACTCCTAGAAGACCAAATATTTTTTCAGAGCTAGATGCTGAAAAAAATTATTTTTAATTTGAAACCTGATGGAGGTCAGTATAGATGGACTAATAGACCAAGTCCCACACACAGCTAGAAGCCCAAATATTTTTTCAGAGCTAGATGCAGAAAAAAATTATATTCAATTTGCAACCTGATGGAGGTCAGTATAGATGGACTAAAAGACCAAGTCCCACACACTGCTAGAAGCCCAAATATTTTTTCACAGCTAGATGCAGAAAAAAATTATTTTTAATTTGCAACCTGATGGAGATCAGTATAGATGGACTAATAGACCAAGTCCCACACACTGCTAAAAGCCCAAATATTTTTTCACAGCTAGATGCAAAAAAAAATTATATTCAATTTGCAACCTGATGGAGGTCAGTATAGATGGACTAATAGACCAAGTCCCACACACAACTAGAAGCCCAAATATTTTTTCAGAACTAGATGCAGATAAAAATTATTTTTAATTTGCAACCTGAAGGAAGTCAGTATAGATCGACTAATAGAACAAGTTCCACACACTGCTAGAAGCCCAAATATTTTTTCAGAGCTAGATGCAGAAAAAAATTATATTCAATTTGCAACCTGATGGAGGTCAGTATACATGGAGTAATAGACCAAGTTCCACACACTCCTAGAAGACCAAATATTTTTTCAGAGCAAGATGCTGAAAAAAATTATTTTTAATTTGAAACCTGATGGAGGTCAGTATAGATGGACTAATAGACCAAGTCCCACACACAGCTAGAAGCCCAAATATTTTTTCAGAGCTAGATGCAGAAAAAAATTATATTCAATTTGCAACCTGATGGAGGTCAGTATAGATGGACTAAAAGAACAAGTCCCACACACTGCTAGAAGCCCAAATATTTTTTCAGAGCTAGATGCAGAAAAAAATTATATTCAATTTGCAACCTGATGGAGGTCAGTATAGATGGAGTAATAGACCAAGTTCCACACACTCCTAGAAGACCAAATATTTTTTCAGAGCTAGATGCTGAAAAAAATTATTTTTAATTTGAAACCTGATGGAGATCAGTATAGATGGACTAATAGACCAAGTCCCACACACAGCTAGAAGCCCAAATATTTTTTCAGAGCTAGATGCAGAAAAAAATTATATTCAATTTGCAACCTGATGGAGGTCAGTATAGATGGACTAAAAGAACAAGTCCCACACACTGCTAGAAGCCCAAATATTTTTTCAGAGCTAGATGCAGAAAAAAATTATTTTTAATTTGCAACCTGATGGAGGTCAGTATAGATGGACTAATAGACCAAGTCCCACACACTGCTAGAAGCCCAAAATATTTTTTCAGAGCTAGATGCAGAAAAAAATTATA
Organism: Phyllobates terribilis; assembly: GCF_046119375.1. Taxonomy (NCBI): domain Eukaryota; kingdom Metazoa; phylum Chordata; class Amphibia; order Anura; family Dendrobatidae; genus Phyllobates; species Phyllobates terribilis. The sequence continues at coordinate 451,775,179 of NW_027362763.1, read as the reverse complement.
TTCAATTTGCAACCTGATGGAGGTCAGTATAGATGAACTAATAGACCAAGTCCCACACACAACTAGAAGCCCAAATATTTTTTCAGAACTAGATGCAGATAAAAATTATTTTTAATTTGCAACCTGAAGGAAGTCAGTATAGATGGACTAATAGAACAAGTTCCACACACTGCTAGAAGCCCAAATACTTTTTCAGAGCTAGGTGCAGAAAAAAATTATATTCAATTTGCAACCTGATGGAGGTCAGTATAGATGGACTAATAGACCAAGTCCCACACACTGCTAGAAGCCCAAATATTTTTTCAGAGCTAGATGCAGATAAAAATTATTTTTAATTTGCAGCCTGAAGGAGGTCAGTATAGATGGACTAATAGAACAAGTCCCACACACTGCTAGAAGCCCAAATATTTTTTCAGAGCTAGATGCAGAAAAAAATTATATTAAATTTGCAACCTGATGGAGGTCAGTATAGATGGACTAATAGACCAAGTCCCACACACTGCTAGAAGCCCAAATATTTTTTCAGAGCTAGATGCAGAAAAAAATTATATTCAATTTGCAACCTGATGGAGGTCAGTATAGATGGACTATTAGAACAAGTCCCACACACTGCTAGAAGCCCAAATATTTTTTCAGAACTAGATGCAGAAAAAAATGATATTCAATTTGCAACTTAATGGAGGTCAGTATAGATGGACTAATAGACCAAGTCCCACACACTGCTAGAAGCCCAAATATTTTTTCAGAGCTAGATGCAGATAAAAATTTTTTTTAATTTGCAACCTGAAGGAGGTCAGTATAGATGGACTAATAGACCAAGTCCCACACACTGCTAGAAGCCCAAATATTTTTTTAGAGTTAGATGCAGATAAAAATTATTTTTAATTTGCAACCTGATGGAGGTCAGCATAGATGGACTAATAGAACAAGTCCCACACACTGCTAGAAGCCCAAATATTTTTTCAGAGCTAGATGCAGAAAAAAATTATATTCAGTTTGCAACCTGATGGAGGTCAGTATAGATGGACTAAAAGACCGAGTCCCACACACTGCTAGAAGCCCAAATATTTTTTCAGAGCTAGATGCAGATAAAAATTATTTTTAATTTGCAACCTGATGGAGGTCAGTCTAGATGGACTAATAGAACAAGTTCCACACACTGCTAGAAGCTCAAATATTTTTTCAGAGCTAGATGCAGAAAAAAATTATATTCAATTTGCAACCTAATGTAGGTCAGTATAGATGGACTAATAGACCAAGTCCCACACACTGCTAGAAGCCCAAATATTTTTTCAGAGCTAGATGCAGATAAAAATTATTTTTAATTTGCAACCTGAAGGAGGTCAGTATAGATGGACTAATAGAACAAGTCCCACACACTGCTAGAAGCCCAAATATTTTTTCAGAGCTAGATGCAGAAAAAAATTATATTCAATTTGCAACCTGAAGGAGGTCAGTATAGATGGACTAATAGAACAAGTCCCACACACTGCTAGAAACCCAAATATTTTTTCAGAGCTAGATGCAGAAAAAAATTATATTCAATTTGCAACCTGATGGAGGTCAGTATAGATGGACTATTAGAACAAGTCCCACACACTGCTAGAAGCCCAAATATTTTTTCAGAGCTAGATGCAGAAAAAAATTATATTCAATTTGCAACCTAATGGAGGTCAGTATAGATGGACTAATAGACCAAGTCCCACACACTGCTAGAAGCCCAAATATTTTTTCAGAGGTAGATGCAGATAAAAATTATTTTTAATTTGCAACCTGAAGGAGGTCAGTATAGGTGGACTAATAGAACAAGTCCCACACACTGCTAGAAGCCCAAATATTTTTTCAGAGCTAGATGCTGAAAAAATTATATTCAATTTGCAACCTGGTGGAGGTCAGTATAGATGGACTAATAGACCAAGTCCCACACACTGCTTGAAGCCCAAATATTTTTTTAGAGCTAGATGCAGATAAAAATTATTTTTAATTTGCAACCTGATGGAGTTCAGTATAGATGGACTAATAGAACAAGTCCCACACACTGCTAGAAGCCCAAATATTTTTTCAGAGCTAGATGCAGAAAATTTATATTCAATTTGCAACCTGATGGAGGTCAGTATAGATGGACTAATAGACCAAGTCCCACACACTGCTAGAAGCCCAAATATTTTTTCAGAGCTAGATGCAGATAAAAATTATTTTTAATTTGCAACCTGATGGAGGTCAGTATAGATGGACTAATAAAACAAGTCCCACACACTGCTAGAAGCCCAAATATTTTTTCAGAGCTAGATGCAGAAAAAAATTATATTTAATTTGCAACCTGGTGGAGGTCAGTATAGGTGGACTAATAGAACAAGTCCCACACACTGCTAGAAGCCCAAATATTTTTTCAGAGCTAGATGCAGAAAAAAATTATTTTCAATTTGCAACCTGATGGAGGTCAGTATAGATGGACTAATAGAATGATGCTATGCCCAAAAGGTTTTACTTCACTAGGTGCAGTAAAAAAATTCGTATTCTATACACAGGTGGTGTAGCTTGCAACACAGATAGGCTACACCACTCACTAACACACTCTGCAATAGGCCAAAAAGGATTAGCTTTGCTAGATTTAGCCAAATGATGTGAAAAAAACACACACAGCAACAGCGGTGCCGTCTAACACGCAGCTGCAGCAGTGAGAAAATGGTGGCGACGGGGAAAATGGCTGGGTCTTATAGGGCAAGGACATGTGACATACACTGCCAATGACACATGCCGTTGCTTGTTTGAAAAATAGCACTTCCCTCCGTGTGTGCGCTGCTGATAGGCTGACAGGTTGCACCTCCCCACTGTAAATGCGGGAAAGAGAGAAAAAAATGGAGATCTTCATTATTCCTGCAGAGATCCATCCCCTGCCCCTCCCCCCGCCCCGCTTTACACTCAAACTGCGTATTAACATTAATTTTCATCATTACTGAGAAAAAATCCAGTTATGATTTTGGTGCACGAACAGTTATCGAACATAAACTCGAACAGCCGAATTTTTTTCAAATCGTTCGTGTTCGCCGAACGGCTCGAACACCGCCCAAAACAACTCGAATTTGAGATTGGCGAAAAGTTCGAGTCGAACAACGCTCATCTCTACTGTTTTTCTTTACGGAAAAAATACCCAAAGCTGAATAATAGAGATTTTTTACCGTGGAACAGCAAAACCACAGTTATAATATACTGGTGTATACCAGACTTTTTTAAATATATATATATTTGCGGCTGAACAGTGAGCGACACACTCAAACTGTTTTTTTTAGATACAAATGGCCCACAAGTGGATAATACAGAAGTTTGAACCGTGGAACTGCAAAACCACACTTGTATTTCTCGGGCCTACACCAGACTATTGTCAACAGATATATTTGTGTCTGAACAATCAGGAGACACTATTATTTATTTTTTAAGGCCAAAAATTGCGAAAAGCAGGATAATACAGAGATTTGACCCGTGGAACTGCAAAACCACACTTGTATTTCTCGGGCCTACACCAGACTATTTTCAACAGATATATTTGTGTCTGAACAATCAGGAGTCACTATTTATTTTTTACGGCAAAAAATGCCAAAAGCAGGATAATAGAGATTTTTTACCGTGGAACAGCAAAACCACAGTTATAATGTACTGGTGTATACCAGACTATTTTCAACAGATATATTTGTGTCTGAACAATCAGGAGACACTATTATTTATTTTTTACGGCAAAAAATGCCAAAAGCAGGATAATAGAGATTTTTTACCGTGGAACAGCAAAACCACAATTATAATTTACTGGTGTATATCAGACTATTTTCAACAGATATATTTGTATCTGAACAATCAGGAGACACTATTATTTATTTTTTATGGCAAAAAATGCCAAAAGCAGGATAATAGAGATTTTTTACCGTGGAACAGCAAAACTACAGTTATAATTTACTGGTGTGCGTATACCAGACTTTTTTAAATATATATACAGTATATTTGCGGCTGAACAGTGAGCGACACACTCAAACAGTTTTTTTTAGATACAAATGGCCCAAAAGTGGATAATACAGAGGTTTGAACTGTGGAATTGCAAAACCACACTTGTATTTCTCGGGCCTACACCAGACAATTTTCAACAGATATATTTGTGTCTGAACAATCAGGAGACACTATTTATTTTTTATGGCAAAAAATGCCAAAAGAAGGATAATAGAGATTTTTTACCGTGTAACAGCAAAACCACAGTTATAATTTACTGGTGTATACCAGACTTTTCTAAATATAAACTGTATATATTTGCGGCTGAACAGTGAGCGACACACTCAAACAGGTTTTTTTTAGATTCAAAAGGCCCAAAACTGGATAATACAGAGATTTCACCCGTCGAACTGCAAAACCACACTTCTATTTCTGTGGCCTATACCAGACTCTTTTCAACAGATATATTTGTGTCTGGAAAATCAGAGACACACTTTTTGATTTTTTTGTGGGGGGGGGACACCAATAGGTTAATAAGACAGGTATTTGTACAGTGTGAAGGAGGAAAAAAAAAAGAGGATTAAGATGAAAAAAAAGAATTTTTCCTGGCCCCCGAGACCTGGAGCTAAGTGCAGCAATTTCAGAAACAGGAGCACACAGGACTGTAATGCAGCATTTGCTGGTATAACCACTGCATCTCCCATACAGCCTGCCTGCCTACCTGCCTGCCTGATATCTGGGATGGATATTAGTCCTGAGAAGGACTGTTTGTTTGATCTGGCAGCCTTTACAGACCCTACACTAAATATTTTGCAGGATAAATCTCTCCCTAGCTCAGCAGCGCTGTCCCTACAGTGTCTAATCTGGAGCGACTGTGTCCAAGATGGCGGCGCCCGGTTTTAAATACTCGAGGTGACGATGTGCGGCCAGCCAATCACTGTAATGCCCACAAACAACATGGCTGTGGCATTACAGTGACTGGCTGGCAATCCCTGCATGTTCATTGGCTCTGTAAAGAGCGCCAAACATGCAGGGCGGAGACCCGAGCTCCCGCCCGAGTAACCCGGAAATGCTCGGTGCTCGCCGAACATCCCGAGTAGCGTGATGCTCGGGCGAGTACCGAGCAGTGTCGAGCATGCTCGCTCAACACTAATTGTTAGATCTGCATCTTAGCACACCTGCAGCAAGCAGCAAAATCCTCATCTCGCTGTCTATCAAAAAGGAAGGGATAGATAGATTACGTTACATTAAAGCATTGCACACACTCAAGATGTAGCAGAGTTGGTCAAGGTCTGCTGATATGAGTTTGTTGTCTGGCTTGTGCACTGCAACTTTTAACCTGAAAAAACAAGCTTTGGAAAAAAAAGAAAAAAAAATTCCCCAAAATGCAATTTAATATATGATACCCAGATAGGGGTTGTTTTAGATATGAAACTGAAAGCACCAGACAATACTCTTGAACTTTGGCAAAAGGTCAAAAAGCGAAAATCTAAAGTGGTTTCCACCTAGCAATGCACCCTCGCCTGTGCCATCCACCCATTGAGAACATAGGGACAAGGACACCCCTTAGAAAGACATGTTGTCAACCACTGAACATCTGAAAATCCACAAATCTGCAGTTTGTTGTAGCTGCAAGCCATGCATTAACTCCGTCTGTTTAGACATGCCCGCCCCCACTCCCCATGCTGTTCCCATGCGCCTCAAGACCATAGGAGGGTGGAGGACAACTTAATGAACGAAAGAGCAGCTGTCTTTCCTTTAGCACGGCTGTTCCTCACTTAACTGCAGATTCTTCTGAAGACTAAAATGGCCCTTGCGAGGCATCTAGATAAAGGCTAGGGACTCATTGTTACACACGCAGTGTTCCATTCCTTCATTCCAACCACTACCAGCTGCCTGGCTGGCTGAAATACACTTGGTTGCTCAGGTAGGCAGACATAGGCAGAAGTTTACACCTACAGCAAGCAGCAAAATCCTTGTCTCACCATCCATCAAAAAGGAAGGGACAAAAAGATTACATTACATTATATTAAAACAATGCACACACTCAAGATGTAGCAGAATTGCTTAAGCTCAGCTGAAATTACTATGTTGTCTGGCTTGCGCAATTTTTAACCTGAAAAGGCAAGCTTCGGAAAAAAAAGATAATGAAAATTTCCAAAAAATCCATATAATACAGTTGTGCTCAAAAGTTTACATACCCCAGCAGAATTTTTCCTTTCTTGGCCTTGTTTCAGAGAATATTAATGATAACAAAAAACTTTTTCTCCACTCATTGTTATTGGTTGGGTGAAGCCATTTAATGTCAAATGACTGTGTTTTCTCTTTTTAAATTTTAATGACAACCATAAAATTCCAAAGGACCCTGATCAAAAGTTCACATACCCTGGTGATTTTGTCCTCATAACATGCACAGAATTTAACACAAATGGGTTTGAATGGCTACTAAAGGTAACATCCTCTCCCGTGACCTGTTTGCTTGTAATCAGTGTGTGTGCATAAAAGCTGAGTGAGTTTCTGGGATCCAGACAAACTCTTGCATCTTTCATCCAGCCACTGATGTTTCTAGATTGTGAATCATGGGGAAAGCAAAAGAAATGTCAATGGATCTACGAGAAAAGTTAGTTGAACTGCATAACACAGGAAAGAGATACAAAAAATATCCAAGGAATTGATAATGCCAATTAGCAGTGTTCAAACTGTTATTAACAAATGGAAAATCAGGGGCTCTGTAAAAACCAAATCATGGTCAGGTAGACCAACAAAAATTTTGGCCACAACTGCCAGGAAAATTGTTCGGGATGCAAAGAAAGGCCCACAAATAACATCAGCTGAAATTCAGGACTCTCTGAAAACTAGCAGTGTGGCTGTTTCAAGATGCACAATAAGGAGCCGCTTGAAGAAAAATGGGCTGCATGGTCGAGTCACCAGAAGAAAGCTATTACTGCACAAATGCCACAAAGTATCTCACCTACAATACGCCAAACAGCACAGAGACAAGCCTCAAAACGTATGGTACAAGGTAATTTGGAGTGATGAGATCAAAATTGAACTTTTTGGCCACAACCATAAACGTTACATTTGGAGAGAGGTCAACAAGGCCTATGATGAAACGAACACCATACCTACAGTAAAGCATGGAGGTGATGTTTTGGGGATGTGTGAGCTACAAAGGCACAGGAAACTTGGTAAAAGTTGAAGGAAAGATGAATGCAGCACGTTATCAGCAAATACTCGAGGCAAATTTGCACTCATCAGTCCGGAAGCTGCGCATGGGACGTACTTGGACGTTCAAACATGACAACGATCCAAAACACAAGGCCAAGTTGACCTGTCATTGGCTACAGCAGAACAAATTGAAGGTTCTGGAGTGGCCATCTCAGTCTCCTGACCTCAAAATCATTGAGCCACTCTGGGGAGATCTCAAGCGCGCAGTTCATGCTAGACAGCCCAGGAATTTACAGGAACTGGAGGCTTTTTCCCAAAAAGAATGGGCAGCTTTACCATCTGAGAAATTAAAGAACCTCATCCACAACTACCACAAAAGATTTCAAGCTGTCATTGATGTTAGAGGGGGCAATAAACGGTATTAAGAACTCGGGTATGTGAACTTTTTATCAGGGTCATTTGGATGTTTTTGTTGTCATTAAAATTTAAAAAGAGAAAACACAGTAGTTTGACAATAAATGGCTTCACCCAACCAATAACCATGAGTGGAGAAAAAGTTTTTTTTGTTATCAATCATACTCTCTGAAACAAGGCCAAGAAAGGAAAAATTCTGCCAGGGTATGTAAACTTTTGAGCACAACTGTATTTGGTACCCAGATAGGGAACATGTAAGATATGAAACTGATAACAGCAGACAATACTCTTGATCTTTGGAAAATGGCCTAAAAGCGAAAATCTGAATTGGTTTTGGCCTAGCAACACACCCTCACCTGTGCCATCCACCCATTGTGGACATAGGGACAAAGCCTTAGAAAGATAAGTTGTGAAACACTAGACTCCTGAAAAACCACCAATCTGCAATTTGTTGAAGCTGCAAGCCACGCATTAACTCCGCCAGTTTTGACATACCCGCCTCCCCCCCATGCTGTTCCCATGCTCCTCAAGATCAGGAGAGGGAGGGAGGAGGACAAATTAATGAACAACCAGGTGTGAGTTTTTTTGCTACATCCAAAATGCTTCTTTCTAATGCTGCACTTGTTTTGTCAGTACATGCGGCTCCTTCGCATGTAATGACATTTCAATTGGTCAAAATTTGCAGCGGAAATAAGTCTCCACTACAGAAATTGACATTCTTCTGATGAGTTTATGCAAGCACAGTGGGCATGGTTTTTTTGTTATAAATGAAATAAAATGAAGAATTAAATAAAAAAAATGGCATGGGCTCCCGTGTCATTTTCATAACCAACAGAGAGAAAGACGACCACTGGGGGCTCATATTACTAGCCGGGGAAGGGGCCATTAGCCAAAGATGTTACCTGGCTATCAATAACAGCTCACAGCTGTTTGCTTAGCCTTTACTGGCTAAATTACAGGGGAACCCCAGAGAAAAATTGACGTGGGGTCCCCGTATAAAATATAACCAGCAAAGGCTAAACAGATAGCTGTGAGCTGATATTAATAACCAGGGAAGTGGCCATGGATCCTGGCCCCCTCCGAGGCTAATAATATCAGTCCTCAGCCGCCCCAGAAATGGCATATCCATAAGATGCGCCATGTAGTGCTGGAGAGTGGGGTAATAGGGTGGGTTTCATGTCAGCCTTGCATTGGCAGCTTACATGAAGCCCAGGTTAGTAATGGTGAGGCGTCTATAAGATGCTTCCATTACTAGCCCTGCAGTAAGGTTTATGATGCTTTTTAAATAAAACACGGCCAGAGCAAAGTCTTTTATTTAAATAAAATTTCACACGGTTTTAATAATTTATTTAACAATAAAAAATACAGTATACTCACCTAATGCCCAGTTCTCGAAGCCCTTTTTTCCTGTGAGAAACCAAAAATAAAAAACAACAATATCCCTCACCTGTCCACTGTCATGACGTAATCCCAGTATTCCACAGCGATCTGGGTCACTTCTAGAGCAGCCACATCAGCAATCACTGGTATGACTGATGTAGATGACAGCACTGTATGCACTGACAGGAGTGTAATCACTCCTGTCAGTGTATTGTGCTGCACTGCTGGGGCTGAGTTCACCAGAGTTCAAACAGCTGATGAGCAGCTGAGAGCTCCGGGACCTCACTTATGGCATCAGTGTTGCCTGTGAAAATTCTCACACAGCATTGGTGCCGTAAATGAGGTCACGGAGCTCTCAGCTGATTTTCAGCTGTTTGAACTCTGGTGACCTCAGTGCCAGCAGCTATTCGCTATACAGTGCAGCAGCGAGTGCTCTCCTGTCAGTGTATTGCCGGCTGCCTGATAGGATGGTCACATCTCCGGATGTGGCTGTGCTATCAGTGAGATCGTCGTGGGACACTCGCTATATATACTGCAGCGGACAGGTGAGGATTATGGTGGTTTATTATTTTACCTTTATTAAAGGGGACAATGGCTTTGGGGATTATGTGTAAGGTGAGTATATGGTGTTTTTTTATTTTTTATTTTTTATAGGGGACGAGACCATCAGACACAAGGTGTAGGTAAGTGGTAGGTGAGTATATTGTGTTTATTATTTTGATTTACATAATTATTTATTTAACTTTTTTTTTACTTTCACTGCGCAAGTGCCAGCTGATGAGAGATTACTCCTCCCATCAGTGGCACTTCCGTACAGTGACAGGAGGCGCCGGATGATAGGGGTAGTAGCCCCATCAGCTGGCACCTATGACCCGTGGTAAGCTTTTTGCTGCTGGTCACTGTCACAGCTGTGGTGGGATCATGGTGACTCCTGACAGTGTGATCCTGCAGTAGCGATCTTACAGCCCCTGTTTACCACGCTGTCAAGCTATGTTCGGGGTCCTGTTTGGGTTCGTGATCGGGTACCCGAACACGAACATCTTTTTGATGTTTGGGTTTGATCGCCGAACCCGAACATCAAAACATTCACTCATCTCTAGTCTCCATCTGCTGGGTTGGCTGTAGTTGAAGAGATGTCAGTCCTAATTATACTATTTCTACTCTGGTGAAATTAATGCCACTTTGGTGGTGTCAGCCCCTAATTTTTGGAAATGGGGAGACTCCTGGTTGGGTCTCCAGCTTCTGGGTTGGCTGTAGTGGAAGAGGTGTCGGTTCCCATTTTAGTAGTTCTACTCTACTGAAATTGATGCTACTTTGGTAGTGTCTGCCCCTAATGTTTGGAAATGTGAACACTCATTGTTGGGTCTCCTTCTGCTGTGTTGGCTGTAGTGGAAGAGGTGTCGGGTCCTCATTATACTAGTTCTACTCTACTGAAATTAATGTCACTTTGGTGTTGTAAGCCCCTAATTTTTGGAAATGTGAACACTCCTGGTTGGGTCGCCATCTGTTGGGTTGACTGTAGTGGAAGTGGTGTCAGTCCTAATTATACTATTTCTACTCTGGTGAAATTAATATCACTTTGGTGGTGTCAGCCCCTAATTTTTGGAAATGGCGAGACTCCAGTTTGGGTCTCCTTCATGTGTGTTGCCTGTAGCAGTAGGCCTCCAAGACTGGCAGACCTCCACTTTTTTTCAGTCAACTACCCATGTTACTATCCCTAAATTTTTATACCAATACTAATCTATGAAACTGATTTTTCTGCCATCTGAGTGTTGCTGAGCATAAAACCAGGTTGATTGCGGTGTGATGTTGCATGTGGTATCAGGGCTCCCAGCACAGCAGACCTACACCGATCTATCACCCACCTCGTCTTAATTTGAAGTTCAATTCAAAGCTGTAAATGTTGGCCAAGACCCTGATACCTCATGTATGGCCCATGGCTGATTGCTGCTGTGCCATTATAAAATTTGTACTGTGGGTCAATTGATGCTACTTTCCTTGTGTCTGCCCCTAATTTGATCTGTATTGGCAGCTTTTGGGTCTATTTGAAGGTGTTGTGTATGCGTTTGGTCTTGCCTCTGCCTTTGAATCCAATGAAGTTCGGTACGTTCAAACTTGAATGAACCGAACATTGAAAGGTTCGCTCATCTCTAATCTTAATCATCATTTTTTGAATATATATCATAGCGCTAATATTTTTTGTTCTTGACCAGAAGCTTGGTTGTTTCAAAAATGGCTCACAAAGGACATGATTTCAAGAAAAGGCACAGAAGAATAGCCTTACCAACTCCAGGTCAGATTACCAATACATTAGCAGGATGCAGCGGACCCACATGATAAAGGTGGGGGTCGCACAGGTGCAATATTCTGATAAAGAAACCACTCACAGACCTACCAACTCAAGGAGGGGGTGGTTGCAAAGTAATAAAATTGCACATAGATGAGGCTTGCATAGGGTGTCAGTCTCACAGATACATGTGATGCATAGTGTCTGACTTACAGCCTATTGATGACGCCCATACTATTAGATCAGGCGGGCTGCCCAGCACTATATAAGTGCACCCCACATGACAGACACCCCAAATCCCCCATCCAACATTAAAGAGCCTGGCTGCACCTTGCAAAAACATGGAAAAATGAGATGAAAAAAATGATGTATAAAATACATGAGATATTGGTCGATATTTTGTCCAAAATACGCAAGCTCGCAACCCATGTCAAGGATCCCCATACTTGCGAGTCACTTGTGAGTGTTTTTTCTTGAATTCATGTCCTTTGTGAGCCATTTTTATATTTAGGGACTCCCAAGAATTAGGACCCTTGACATGGGTTGCGAGCACAGGCTTGTTTATTTTATGGGAGAGGCTTGACGAGTGCTATGGCTCCTCAGAGATGATAGAAGAATTCCTATTTAAAAGTTTGGAATACTTTTCTAAAATCTCTAACAAAAGCTTTCACAAGTTAAGAGAATAGCGTGACCTCTTGGTAGAACTCCAAGTCGCCAAGTCTAACGGCAGTCTTCACATCCCTAGACACAGCCAGAGGTATCAAATCCATAATGCATAAGTTACCTTACAGTTTGCAAGAGAAATGAGTCAACCAGGGCTCAGATTTCAAACAAACGTGCTGTTCCCTCCATTCTGCTTTTTCATAGACTTTGTGAACCAGAAGGCTAAGATCAGGACTAATCCCAGCTTCAACCTTTCCAATGTAGATTCTGCCAACCCAAGAACAGGTCAGCCTGCTTCAGCCCATCAAAACAGAGACACACCTATCTCCATGCAGAAAATTAATGTGTCTTCTACAGATTCATCATAAAAGACCTGCAGTACAGCAAAAACTGAAGGTTCACTAATGAAAGACCCAATCAGGGAATGCCCCCTACATAAAATATCTCTTAAAAACTGTACAACCTTCCTCAAAGAGAACAGCTTATGCTGCAAGTGTTGTTCAACTACATTTCACTTATCTATAGACTGCAAAGCCAGTATTACTTGTTCGGAGTGTTGTAGCCAAGAGCACAATATAGTTCTACACTCAGGGCCAGTGGCACAGACTCCCTCACCCATAGACTGACCTACAGAGCATGGCGGGGAGGGAAAAGACAGTGCACCCCCTGAAGTGTCAACCCAGGGTTGTGGGAAGGTAATTTTAACAAATCCTGCTCGAAGATCTGTCTTGTTTCAGTTTACCCTATAAGCCACAGTGAAAAGGCTGTTAAGCTCTACGCTATCCTTGACAATCAAAGCAACAGATCTCTTGCCATCTCAGCTTTCTTCAACATCTTTAAAATCGAGGGACTTAGTTCATCCTACTCACTTAAAACATGCACAGGGATGATTGAAGAATCAGGGAGAAGGGCCACAAGTTATGAAATCGAATCCCTAAATGGGCAGACATCCTTACTCCTTCCTAAATTAATTGAGTGTAATTCGATCCCAAACAATAGAGAAGAGATCCCCACACCAAAAGCAGCTCACCATATCACTTTAGCACATATGAAAAACATCTGTAGTAATGTGGTCATCAAGATCTGCTCACTGTGGCTCCAAATCTAAACATATTTAATCCAGAAAAAAAGCATAATAGACGTGGCACTCCGATAGATGAAGATTAATGATTTTTTCTGTAGGATAGCAATATAAACAAAAACACAAATGTTTTGGTCTGTATTAGACCTTCATTGCATGCTCAAAACTGTGTCAGCTCCTTCAAGTTCGATGGTTTCCTCTGAACAGCAACCTTCAACTCTGACCACAGATTCTCAATTGGACTAAGATTTGGGCTTTGTCTAGGCCACTCCACAACATTTACACATTTCACCTTAAACTCTTTGAGTGTTGCTTTAGCAGTATGCTTTGGGTCATTGTCTTGTTAGAAGGTGACCTCCATCCCAGTCTCAAATCACTGACAGACTGAGACAGGTTTTGCTCAAGAATATCTCACACCATCCATCTAACCCTCGACTGGAACCATTGCAGCCTCTGTGGCCTTTCAGAAAAGGTATGTATATACTGACAGACCATATGACATTTAGATTGCACACATGTGGACTTCCTTTCACTAAGCATATGACTTATGAAGGCAATTGCTTGCACCATAAATATTTAGGTGTTTCATTGTAAAAGGGGTGAATACATATGTACATGCCAATTTTTAGTTATTTGGATCCCATAAATTTAATTTATGCCTATATTTTTCTCACTTCACTTCACCAACTTAGACTATTTAGTGCCAATGCATCACACACAAATCGGATTACAAAAATATTTAAACACAGGTTGTAATGTAACAAAACAGGTAAAAAGTAGTGATGAGCGAGCATGCTTGCCACTGGTCGGTACTCGCCCGAGCATCTCAGTACTCGAGATGCTCGGAGCTCGCCAAGTACTTTCGAGATGCTCGGGCGGGAGCTCGGTTCCCTGTCCTGCATGTTTGGCGCTATTTAGAGCACCAATCATGCAAGGATTGTCTGCCACTCACTGTAATGTCACAGTCATGGTGGTTGTGGCATTACAGTGATTGCCCAAATCGAAGGGAACAGTGATCACAGTGAAACATGCCTGCTATCCGCAGTGTCTCTGAAGGATGACAAGCTGGATGGCAGCGTTCTGCTACCATCCAGCCTGCCATCTCAATGCCGTCCCATCGTGGGAGAATTCTCCTGCTTAAGCGGTGACGTCATTTGCCGGCACCGCATGCGCAGGAGAATTCTCCCATGCTGTCAGTGACGTGCATGAGGTGAGCTGAGTTCATTGGACATGAACTCGGCTCATCTGGATGCCGTCACAGCCAGACACTGAGGAGCTTTACTGAGGAGCTTCTCAGTGTCTGCGGCATGGCAAGCTGGATGGCAGCCTTCTGCTGCGATCCAGCCTGTCATGTCAATGTAGCAGAGCTGAAGCCATCCTGGGAACCATGGAAAGGTAAGGATGAGGTTGGTTAATTATTTTACTTTTATTGCAGGAGATCGTTGGCTTCAGCTGGAATGGGCGTGACAGTAAGTAGAGTTTAATTTAGAACATTAAAGAATTGTGTCTTTATTTCAATTAAAGGACTTTATTCTGTGTGTTTGTGTTTTTTTTAACTTTCACTATGGGGTTAGTAATGGGGGTGTCTTATAGACGCCTCTCCATTACTAACCTGGGCTTGATGTCAGCTGGCATTATAAGCTGACATCAACCCCAACCCTATTACCCCACTGCCACCGCTACAGGGCAGTGGGAAGAGCGAGGCTAAGTGCCAGAATTGCCACATCCTATGGGGCCATTTCTGGGGCGGCTGACGACTGGTGTTTCTAACCTGGGAGGGTGCCAATATTTATGGCACCCTTCCTGGGCTATTAATATCAGCCCCCAGCTGTCTGCCTAGCCTCTGCTAGCTATTAAAATAGGGGGGACCCCACGTCATTTTTTTTTGGGATCCCCCATTTTAATAGCTAGTAAAGGCTAGGTATTCAGCTGGGGGCTGATGTTAGTAGCCTGGGAAGCTCCGTGGATATTACTCCCTTCCCAGGCTTCAAACATCTGCCCCAGCCATCTGCTTAACCTCCGCTAGAGACTAAAATTACGGGGAACCCCACGCCAATTTTTTTTTTTAATAAATCCTTTATTTTAACACTAAATGACAAGTACAGTAACCAACACTGTCACTGTACTTATTATATATGTGACTGACATATTTATATCTATCTTATCTATGTGTGATGCTTTATTCTTTCTGTTCTAAATTGTCGGGTACCGATGTATGCCACTGCTGAATTGCCGGCTGGCTTTTTTAAAGAGACAAAATCACTATTATTTTTTTTTAATAAATCCTTTATTTTAACACTAAATAACAAGTACAGTAACCAACACTGTCACTGTACTTATTATATATGTGACTGACATGTTTCTATCTATCTAATCTATGTGTGATGCTTTATTTGTTCTGTTCTAAATTGTCGGGTACCGGTGTATGCCGCTGATGAATTGCCGGCTGGCTTTTTTAAAGAGACGGGTGCATGAAAATCGGAGGGCACTAGTGTGTTCCAAGTGCTCTGCTATGTTTTTCATGCACCCTCCTATATACCCTGCCTGCCTGTCTGCCTATATATTCTGCCTGCCTGACGTTTAATTGAGCACTTTTCCCATCGATTTCGGCAATTTTTGACCTTCTGCAGACAACAGGGGGGGACCGCCAGAAAAATGCTCGAGCTTCCCATAGACTTACATTGGGCTCGTTGCTCGGGTTGAGCACCCGAGTATTCCAATGTGTTCGAACCGAGCTTCGAGCACCCAAGCATTTTAGTGCTCGCTCATCACTAGTAAAAAGCCAAGGGGGTGAATAATTTCACAAGACACTATAAATATACATGCAGCTCTGAAACAACTCTGCTGCATACACACAAACACAGCTCTCCTACATATACGGTGTTGGACTGGGGTATACTTGACTAACCAGTATAATTGATTCTGAGAGTCCACCTTCCATAGACACAATAACAATTATGTTGTGACATCACCTTTGGGACCTGCTCCTGACATCAGTTGCCATTGTATTAATTTTGCTAGCAGCACTGGTGATGAGAGAGACATTGGACCAGAAGCTCTGGCCAGCACCAGCTCCATACAGTCACTAAGACTAGGGTGGCTGGAACCTGTTTTGCTGTCCAGTCTAGCAGTGTGGACATGTGTGTTGTCCTGCTGGAGTAATCAACTACTTGCCATGGCCTGTTGGACAGCCCTACACCATGCTTTTACTCTCTAGTTGTAATTGAGTGGTTTATATCTCAAGATTTCAGCTTCTCATGCTGTAGTACTTTTTCCTGTTAAAGAACTTAGCCCTTTCCCTGACTACTCTTCTGTCTTATGAGTTTGTACCTTCATTGCATTCCTGGTTCTGAAACCGCTTCTTGATCACTCCACCCATTCTACACCAATAGACAACAGCTGACTCCATAGACCCAATCCAGGGGCCACTGTGTAAGTCCAGATCTCTGTAGAGGGGCAAGTGTAAAAGCCAGGGCAACCCCAAAATGGAGTGGCTTGTGCTAAGTATGGCCGTGGTAGATATTATTAGAGCTGCCAGGATACTAGAGATAGACCTATGTTATAAATGTTCAATATTAGTTGTGAATTATTACTGACCTAAATTAAGCTTTTATTTCAACTTTGCTCAGATATTTAATAAAGTAAATAATCTCACATAAATTCTAAATGTAAACAGCACTTTAAGCTCCTTTTACGCATGATTGCTACAGACAATCATTGAACTCAGCGGTCTAGTGCCAGCTACCTCAGCAGAGATAATTCTAAGGAGAGAGAAAATAAAAGCATCACCTGACAAGAAGACATTTACCATAGTTTACATGTTGTTGTGACTAGCCTGATATCATTACTCCAATCGCACAACAATTTGAAGCACTTTTATTATTTGGGCAGTTTGCTGCCAGCAGATCATTCCTAAAACAATTTAGAGCAGAGTCACTGGAGAAAATATTAACCACTTATAGCCACTCATGCCCTGTGTCAGTGACTACTGCCACTTATGGAATGATTTAAAGGGAATCCATCACCAGATTATTGGTATCTTATCAGAGAGCAGCATAATGTATGGGGAGAGACACTGATTCTATAGATGTATTACTTACTGGTCTGCATAGTGTAGTTTTCATAAAATCTGTTATATTCAGCAGGAAATTATTACTAGTGGATTATTTGGCCTGTTGCCAGGTAGTCCACTACCAGTGATTGGCAGTTTTCTGCTTATGCACAGTGTACACAGAAAGCTTACAATCAGTGGTGTGGGCGGGGTTATATAAAGCTCAGCATTCAGAGAACTGCTAGATCTATAGCAGAAAAAACAGCTATTTATCAAAACTGCAGCACAAGGTAAAAGTAAGGGATAAGTCACTGGAATCAGGATCTCTGTCCCTACACCATGCTGCTGTAAGATGAGGTAGCCAAAACCAGGTGACAGATTTCCTTTAATGTAGCTTTGCCTGGTATGTTACTGCAAGCTGATTGACTTGATGTATCTCACTTGTCAGGAATGACAAAGAAGTAGATTATTGTAGTACATTTAAAATCACTAGTTACAGATCTGGACTGGTGTTATTCACCTGATGAAGGAGCCATTCCAGCTCTGAAATAAAATATTCTGTTACAATACAAATGATGGTCCCACTAGATGAAAACCAGATGGGAATTCATGTTGTTGCAGAATTTTGTGGTAGACATGCTGGATAAGTGTGCCTTCATTTTGTAATGAATCAACAACAGTCCTAACACAATCTCACCTTCTCGTCCATGCTTCATGCTGGGCGCCACACATGTAGAAACCTTTTCTGCATCTCACAAAGACACAGTGATTGATATAAAAAATCACAAATTTTTACCTATCAGACTATAGAACAAATTTCAAATGATGTAATGTCTAGTCTTTGTGCTGCTTAGCCCTAACATGTCACTTCCTGTTCATGGCCCTCAGTAGTGGCTTCTTAGCAGAAATTTGACCATAAAGGCCTGCTTTGCGCTATCTCCTCTGGATAGTTGATGTTGAGATGTGTCTGCTGATTGATGTTGGTGAATCATTTCTGAGGGATGTTATCTGTTTGTTACCTGAAGTGCTGTCAGTTTTCATTTTCTGAGTCTGGAAACTCTAATGAACGTATCCTCTGCAGCAGAGGTCATTCTTCTTCTCCATTTGCTGGAGCGTACTCATGACTAGTGTTGAGCATTCCGATACTGTAATATCGGGTATCGGCCGATATTCGCGGTATCGGAATTCCGATACATAATTCCGATACTTTTACAATATCGGATACCGGAATCGGAAGTTCCCATAATGCCTGCGCTCTGCAGTGTCTGTGAAGGATGACAAGTTGGATGGCAGCGCGATCCAGCCTGTCATCAGAATGCCATCCCAGCGGGGGAGAATTCTCCTGATTGTTTAAAAGCCGGCGGGCGGTAAAAAGCCGCCGGCTTTTAAACAATCACACAGCCCCATACTGCTTCCCCGCAGCCTCCCACCCCGATCCTCCGCTCCCCTCGCCACCTCCCATCCCGATTGTAAGTTAGGACCGGGCGGGGAGCGCAGCTCCAAGGAGCGGGGAGTGAAGGACCCGGGCGGGGAAGCCGGCAGTGAAAAGACTTCACCGCCGGCTTTCCCGTTCTGTGCTGCGCTTTCCCGCCGGTTATTTCAAATGAACAGCTGAGGTATCAGCTGATGCCGATCAGCTGTTCATTTGAATTAGCCGCGGTGCCCTCAGAGGGTTCATGTGAGTTCATGCTTGACTGCATGAACTCACATGAACTTTCCCACGGCCGCACAGGTCAGCCTCACCTCCCAGACGATCAGACCGTCATGATTAGTGTGTGTGCGGGGTGTGTGTGCGGGGTGTGTGCGCGATGTTTGTGCGGGTGTACGCGGTGTCTGTGCGATGTGTGCGGGTGTGTGCGGTGTCTGTGCGGGTGTGTGCGTGCAGGCAGACATAGGCCGATGTGACACTACTACTCCCATCGGCCTATGTCTGTCCCCCGTCCACTCCTGCCAGCAGGATCAGCTCGATGGGAGCAGTAGTTCCCATCAGACTGATCCTGCTATTTAAATTGCCCTACTGTGTCCCCAATAAATTTTAAATACATGTCATTGGTGGCCAGTGGTTACCTAAAAGAAATTAGTTCATACATTACCTGTCCCCGCCGATCGCCACCTAAAATAAAGTAAAAAATAAAAAACTACACCTATACTCACCAAGACACCTAATTCCCCGAAGCCATCGATCTCCTGTAATAAAATATAAAATAATAAACCACAACCTTATCCTTACCCCTCCGTAGCAGTCCACGAGTGTCCCACGAAGATCTCCAGTTCAGAGCAGCCACATAGAATGTGACCGCTCTGAACCGCTGCCGCCGCTAGAATGACGGGGCCGTAAGGGTTCACCGGAGTTCAGGCAGCGCTGCTCCGGTTAGCTCCTTTACGGCCCTGCTGTATCGTGAGAAATTCCCACGGTACAGCAGTGCCGTAAAGGAGGTCTCCGGAGCTGCGCTGCCTGAATGCACTCCGGTGACCTCAGTCAGTGGCTCCCGCTGCCGGGAGCGGACGTGTTCCCGGCAGCGTGAGCTTACAGCAGCCATGCACAGCTGTCACCATCTCCAGATGTGACAGCTGTGCATGGGAGATCAGCGCAGGAACGTGGACAGGTAACTATTATTTTTAGTAAACTAAGAATTAAATAAAATTGTGTGTTTTATTTCAAATAAATTATTTTTTTCTGGGTGTAGTGTGTTTTTTCTTTTTAACACTTTGTAGGTTAGTAATGGGGGTGTCTTATAGACGCCCATCATTACTAACCTGGGCTTCATGGCAGCTGGCGCTGACATGAACCCCACCACTATTACCCCCTGCCACCGCACCAGGGCAGCGTGGAAGAGCGAGGCTAAGTGCCAGAGTTGGCGCATCCTATGGATGCGCCATTTCTGGGGCGGCTGACGACTGGTGTTTCTAGCCTGGGAGGGGGCCAATATTCATGGCACCCTTCCTGGGCTATTAATATCAGCCCCCAGCTGTCTGCCTAGCCTTTGCTAGCTATTAAAATAGGGGGGACCCCATGTCATTTTTTTGGGGGGGTCCCCCATTTTAATAGCTAGTAAAGGCTAGGTATTCAGCTGGGGGCTGATATTAGTAGCCTGGGAAGCTCCGTGGGTTTTACCCCCTTCCCAGGCTTCAAACATCTGCCCCAGCCGTCTGCTTAACCTCCGCTAGAGACTAAAATTATGGGGGATCCCACGCCATTTTTTTTTTAAATAAATCCATTATTTTAACACTAAATGACATTTGAGGAGTTAATAAAGATGCAGTCCCTAAATTATTATTTATTTTTTAATTAATTTTTCCCAAAACTTTTGACGTGGGCTTCGCCATATTTTTGTATGCCAGCCAGGTACAGCATCCAGCTTCTATGAACGCGCCATTTTCCGGGGCGGCTGCGGACTGCAATTTTCAGCGGGGGGCAGAAAGCTTGGGCCTCCCTGCGATGCAGATTCCATCCCCCAGCTGCCTAGTTGTACCTGGCTGGACACAAAAATAGGGAGAAGCTTCAAGTATTTTTTTTTTTTAATTATTTCATGAAATTCATGGAATAATTAAGAAAAAAAGGGCTTCCCTATATTGTTGTGTCCAACCAGGTACAAATAGGCAGCTGGTGGTTGGGGGCAGCCCGTTCCTGCCTGCTGTACCTGGCTGGACCCAAATATAGTGCAAAGCCCCACGTCAATTTTTTTTTAATTATTTCAGGAAATTCATGAAATAATTAAAAAAAAATTATGTGGGGCTTCGCCCTATATTTGTATCCAGTCAGGTACAGCAGGCAGGAACGGGCTGCCCCCAACCACCAGCTGCCTATTTGTACCTAGCCGGACACAACAATATAGGGAAGCCCTTTTTTTCTTAATTATTCCATGAATTTCATGAAATAATTAAAAAAAAAATACGTGGGGCTTCGCCCTATTTTTGTGTCCAGCCAGGTACAACAAGGCAGCTGGGGGCTGGAATCCGCAGCGCAGGGAGGCCCAAGCTTTCTGGGCCCCACCCGCTGCAAATTGCAGTCCGCAGCCGCCCCGGAAAATGGCGCGTTCATAGAAGCGCCATCTTCTGGCGCTGTACCCAACTCATCCAGGGCCCTGGTGCGGTGGCTCACTGGGTAATAAAGGGGTTAAGGCCAGCTTGGCATTATCAGCTGGCCCTAAGCCCGAAATTCATGGGGTCACGCCAATATTAGACATGACCACCATGAATTTCTAGTAAAGTATTTAAAAAAAACACAAACACCCAGAAAAAAGTCCTTTAATTGAAATAAAGACACAATTCTTTATTGTTCTAAATTAAACCATACTTACAGTCACGCCCATTCCAGCTGAAGCCAACGATCTCCTGCAATAAAAGTAAAATAATAAAGCAACATCATCCTTACCTTTCCATGGCTCCCACGACAGCTTCAGCTCTGCTACATCGAGATGACAGGCTGGACCGCAGCAGAACGCTGCCATCCAGCCTGTCATCCCGCAGACACTGAGAAGCGCAGGCATACTTCCACTCCTCAGTGTCTGGCTGTGACGGCATAAAGATGAGCCGAGGTCATGTCCAATGAACTCAGCTCACCTCATGTACGTCACTGACAGCGTGGGAGAATTCTCCTGCACTCAGCACTTCAGCGTGAGAATTTTCCCACGCTGTCAGTGACGTGCATGAGGTGAGCTGAGTTCATTGGACATGACCTCACCTCATGTATGTCACTGACAGCGTGGGAGAATGCTCACGCTGAAGCGCTGAGTGCAGGAGAATTTTCCCACGCTGTCAGTGACGTGCATGAGGTGAGCTGAGTTCATTGGACATGAACTCGGCTCATCTGGATGACGTCACAGCCAGACACTGAGGAGTGCAAGCATGCCTGCGCTTCTCAGTGTCTGCGGCATGGCAAGTTGGATGGCAGCGTTCTGCTGCGGTCCAGCCTGTCATCTCGATGTAGCAGAGCTGAAGCTGTCGTGGGAACCATGGAAAGGTAAGGATGAGGTTGCTTTATTATTTTACTTTTATTGCAGGAGATCGTTGGCTTCAGCTGGAATGGGCGTGATGGTAAGTATGGTTTAATTTAGAACAATAAAGAATTGTGTCTTTATTTCAATTAAAGGACTTTATTCTGGGTGTTTGTGTTTTCTTTTAACTTTGACTATGGGGTTAGTAATGGGGGTGTCTTATAGACGCCTCTCCATTACTAACCTGGGCTTGATGTCAGCTGGCATTATAAGCTGACATCAACCCCAACCCTATTACCCCCTGCCACCGCACCAGGGCAGCGTGGAAGAGCGAGGCTAAGTGCCAGAATTGGCGCATCCTATGGATGCGCCATTTCTGGGGCGGCTGACAGCTGGTGTTTCTAGCCTGGGAGGGGGCCAATATTCATGGCACCCTTCCTGGGCTATTAATATCAGCCCCCAGCTGTCTGCCTAGCCTGTGCTAGCTATTAAATTAGGGGGGACCCCACGTTATTTTTTTTGGGGGCGTTCCCCCATTTTAATAGCTAGTAAAGGCTAGGTATTCAGCTGGGGGCTGATATTAGTGGCCTTGGAAGGTCCGTGGGTATTACCCCCTTCCCAGGCTTCAAACATCTGCCCCAGCCGTCTGCTTAACCTCCGCTAGAGACTAAAATTAAGGGGAACCCCACGCCAATTTTTTTTTAAATAAATCCTTTATTTTAACACTAAATGACAAGTACAGTAATCAACACTGTCACTGTACTTCATATATATGTGACTGACATGTTTCTATCTATCTAATCTATGTGTGATTCTCTATTCTTTCTATTCTAAATTGTCGGGTACAGATGCTGAATTGCCGGCCGGCTTTCTTAAAGAGACGGTGCATGAAAACACTATTATTTTTTTAAATAAATCCTTTACACTAAATGACAAGTACAGTAAGCAACATTGTCACTGTACTTCATATATATGTGACTGACATGTTTCTATCTATCTAATCTATGTGTGAAGCTCTATTCTGTCTGTTATAAATTGTCGGGTACCGCTGCTGAATTGCCGGCCGGCTTTTTTAAAGAGACGGTGCACGAAAACACTAATATTTTTTTTAATAAATCCTTTACACTAAATGACAAGTACAGTAAGCAACACTGTCACTGTACTTCATATATATGTGACTGACATGTTTCTATCTATCTAATCTATGTGTGATTCTCTATTCTTTCTATTCTAAATTGTCGGGTACAGATGCTGAATTGCCGGCCGGCTTTCTTAAAGAGACGGTGCATGAAAACACTATTATTTTTTTAAATAAATCCTTTACACTAAATGACAAGTACAGTAAGCAACACTGTCACTGTACTTCATATATATGTGACTGACATGTTTCTATCTATCTAATCTATGTGTGAAGCTCTATTCTTTCTGTTGTAAATTGTCGGGTACCGGTGTATGCCGCTGATGAATTGCCGGCTTTTCATGTCATTCTACATTATTCTTAGTTGTTTTCCTTCATGTAGAATTAACCTACAAGGAAAGAAAGGGTTTATTTTCATTCCGATATTTGTGTCCCATTGACTTGCATTGGTTTCCGGTATCGGAATCGGCGATATCCGATACTTTTTGGGTATCGGCCCGATCCAATCCGATACGATATTTCCTGATATCGGAAGGTATCGCTCAACACTACTCATGACCTAAGAGTCATTTATAAAAACAGCCTAAAAGTATTTATAATTTATGAGAGATTTTTTTAATTTATTATATATGTGACCATTGTTGAAAAAATTGCTTGACTTAGGGCAGTAATAATTCAAAGCTAATGAGAGCCTGTTTCATAATCATTATTGATGGTTTAAATAACTGCACTTGATACCTTCAAGATTTTAGAAATTTTCCCAATTGACTGACCTACATGTCTTAATATAATGATGGACTGTTGTTTCTCTTAGTTGAGTGGTTGTTGTCATATTCTGATTTTGAAGAGCTATGGAAGAGGATTTAGCACTGAATGGAACTGGGTAACCTCTGCAAAACATACAGGATAGTTGAAAAACACTTACTGAAGGCCGTTGATTCCACGAATGACATCTTGATGAGTTATAATAACTGTCAATTGCAAGCCATTCTAGGTGATTACCTGATGAAGCTGCTTGAAAGACTGCTAAGTTGGAGTAAAGCTGTCATCAGAGTAAAATGGGTAGAACAAAATGAATATTATTATATTGATGAAGAAAGGAGTGTCTAAGAAGAGAAATGATATGTGTAGTACTAATCGATATGGGGACCTTAATTTTATACTCCTGATTTGCCCTCCCCTATTCTAATAAGAGATAAAGCTGTCCTTTCTATTCTTTCCCCTCTTACATCTAGGACTTGATGAGAAAAAAGAGAAAAGAATATTGAAAGTAAAATCATAGAATAGAATAGTTAATAAGAATTAACTCTTGGTTAGGTGGGAAATTGTAGTTTCCATTTAGAGGCAAGTTAATACCAATACCTGTTGTTGTGTTGTTTCTGGTTAACAAGCATCAATATGCATGAATACCATGATTATCTATATAATCAATTTGTAACTATGTCTATTGTTTTTTTTTCTTAATTCTTCTTTTTCCTATTCTCATTATTTGAAAAAAAGAAAATTGCACGTAAAGGGGTTTTGTTTAATAATTATGATGATTTAAAAAAAATGGGTACTGTGAAGAAGCTAACATTTAAATCACATTCTGGTTTGTTTCAAATGTGTTTGTTTACTCTTTGTTTCTATTTGTGTTCCTTCATGGTTTTGCTACTTTCCAGTAATTGGGCTTGCTCCCACTTGCAATGCAATCGGACGAGTGCAATCCGATAAAAAATTGGATTGCACTTAGCCGAATGTTAACTTATGGGTAGTGTTGAGCCACCCCCGTAGTGTTCAGGTTCAGTTCAGTTCGTCGAACACCGGCATGTTCGTCGAATGATTCGTCGAAGAGTTCATCGAACACCGTCGAACACCATTAAAACCAATGGCTGGCAAACAAATACACATAGAAGCACATAGAAAACACATAGAAAACACCTTCAAAGGTGTCCAAAAGCTGTCAAACTGCTCAGAACAGAATAGAATAGAATAGAATAGAGCATCACACATAGATTAGATAGATAGAAACACGTCAGTCACATATATAATAAGTACAGTGACAGTGTTGGTTACTGTACTTGTCATTTAGTGTTAAAATAAAGGATTTATTAAAAAAAAACTTGGCGTGGGGTTACCCGTAATTTTAGTCTCTAGCGGAGGTTAAGCAGGCAACTGGGGCAGATGTTTGAAGCATGGGAAGGGGGTAATACCCATGGAGCTTCCCAGGTTACTAATATCAGCCCCCAGCTGAATACCTGGCCATTGCTAGCTATTAAAATGGGGGACCCCCTATTTTAATAGCTAGCAAAGGCTAGGCAGACAGCTGGGGGCTGATATTAATAGCCCAGGAAGGGTGCCATAAATATTGGCACCCTCCCAGGCTAGAAACACCAGCCGTCAGCGGGGCCAAAAATGGCGCATCCATAGGATGTGCCAATTCTGGCACTTAGCCTCGCTCTTCCCACTGCCCTGTAGCGGTGGCAGTGGGGTAATAGGGTTGGGGTTGATGTCAGCTTATAATGCCAGCTGACATCAAGCCCAGGTTAGTAATGGAGAGGAGTCTATAAGACGCCCCCATTACTAACCCCATAGTCAAAGTTAAAAAAAACACAAACACCCTGAATAAAGTCCTTTAATTGAAATAAAGACACATTCCTTTAATGTTCTAAATTAAACCCTACTTACCGTATTGTCCATTCCAGCTGAAGCCAATGTCTTCTGCAATAAAAGTAAAATAATGAACCAACCTCATCCTTACCTTTCCATGGTTCCCAGGACGGCTTCAGCTCTGCTACATTGACAAGCCAGGCTGGATCGTAGCAGAACGCTGCCATGCTCGGGTGCTATCAGAGTATCTTCGGGTGCTAGAAAAATATGTTTGCGTCGCTGTGGCTGCATGTCTTGCGGCTGTTAGACAGCCGCATCACGTGAAAGTATTGCTTGTTTGTTAGATAATCCCTGCATGTGGTGAGGCTGTCTAACAACCGCAAGACATGCAGCCCCGGAGAGGCGAACATATTTTTTGAGCACGCCGAAGATACTCTGTTAGCACCCGAGCATGCACGGATAACATCTTATCCGAGCACGTTCGCGCAACACTAGTCCTCACATTTGCAAGACCCTACACTAAAATTTATAGCAAATTAAATTCTCCAAAAAATTCAAGAATTAATACCGCAAAAAAGGACAACAGTATTTACCTGGCCAGGTCACTTTTTTACTTTGTTATGTCTAGAACTATTCACAGTTTGTTGAGCTGGATCCTTTTTCTTCCTCTTTAAAAAATATATACCCTGTTTACATGTTCATGAGCAACAGGTATTCTTCTTTGCCAGGGAAATTCTATTATTAAATACAATGTCTAATGATGTTACAAAGTAACTACCAGTCAGTTCTCCATGGTAAGCAGGTTAGGCACACCATAAATATTTTATGGTTATTGCTTAGAATATATTCTGAGTAAAATACATCAGAGCTGTAGAAAAATGCATTTCATACTGTTTCTATTATATTTGTTTATTGTAGGAGATTTTTATCTAGAGGGTTCTTTTTAGTAAGATAAGAAATAATGTTTAATAAAACTAATACATCAACATTGTTGAAGTGTAACTGTGGTGTCACATAGGCCTCAAAACTGCTTGCTCAAGTGAACAATTGCTAATCATGGTAATCTATGTATAATTGTTGATTCTGACAAACAATGTAAGACCTGACAATGCAGCAATTCCCAGTGCACATTCAACTGTTGATTGGAGAAGAAAAACAACCCTTGCATGCAAATCATTGAGCTATGAGTTTTTATCTGTCTGCTGACACTACTAAAAAAGTCAATGTTCCATGGGAGATCAAGAATAGAGGACCCGGCATAAAAATATGAATAATTTATTAAACATACCTGGAAAACCAACTGTGAAATAACAACAAAGCTAAATTGGAAACTAGCCCATTAATGTTATGGTACATAAGAAATTCCAGAAAGTTAACAAATACGGTTTTATTACTTTTTTATGGTGAAAGATACTACTACTTGGATCTTCTATTTAAAAGAGCATTTGGACTGCAGATCAACTATAATGAGACAATATAAGCAGCTGTTGAGTTTTGCATAGGAAGTTGAGGTTTGACTATTTTGTCTTAAAGCACCACTCCAGTGTTTTTTTATTACAGCGCTAAAGTGGTGCTTCTAAAATAAGGTCCTTGACCCCCCCAGTCTTACCTGCGACCATCTTCACTTTCTATCGGCGCCACTCCTTTCGGTCTTCAGCAAGTTTTGACTAGCCAAATTGCTCCAGTGTTTGCTGGAGAGTGGCCGGAGGTCAT
The DNA here is from genome assembly GCF_046119375.1 of Phyllobates terribilis. Taxonomy (NCBI): domain Eukaryota; kingdom Metazoa; phylum Chordata; class Amphibia; order Anura; family Dendrobatidae; genus Phyllobates; species Phyllobates terribilis. The sequence goes on along the minus strand of NW_027362763.1, from coordinate 451,747,783 downwards.
TTTTCAATATAAGTCTATGAGAGCATTGTTCTGGCTCTCATAGACTTATACTGAGAGCTTGTAGCCGTTACTTCTTGTCAGTCAGGATTTGCAGTCACAAGGTGGTGCTGATACAAGGTGAAGTGCCAACGGGTAAGTATAAGACTACAGGAAGGGATCTTAGATAAGAAGCACCATTCAAGGGCTGAAAAAAAAAGAAAAACTCTGGAGTGGTGATTTAATAAAAGAATACTGTATGAACACCATTATGTCTATATATCCTATATAATATAATAATATATTGTAAAATATATTATATTTTTAATGATTAGTTAATGGACATAATGCACAAACAATGGCCAGTAATGTCCATAGCATCATATCCAAATGGATAGTATGTGTAGCTTTAATTATCTAAAACATTTCTGTATTAAATTAGATGTTAATTATCATTACATTACAATACTGTACACCTGCAGAAGGTTGTTATGGCAGGTAACATAATTATAGAATCAAAAAGCTAACTGTTTTGTGGTTTTATCGAGATAGATATTGATATTTGTGGCTGATTCTTAATTAAATATTCTGAATAATGCTTAAATTAAAGGAAAAATAATATTACGTGCACATAATGGATGTAATTTCTGTTTAACAATTATATTTGCTAGTATCCTTTTTCTCTTCATATGTCATCCTAAAGCTTTTACTTTGAATAGGTGTGACATGATGCATTGTCACTAAATAGAGGAAACATTGAAGAAATCTCTTTATACATTTAAATAGTCCCCATACCTCTAGATATTATATTTACATTAAAATTATTTATTTCATCGACAAAATATGGATTTGACAGTAACTGTGAGCCAATGAAGTCCAAAATACAATTCCTTCTAGTAGGCAATTGAAAGAACAGTATTTATTTTTGCCTACTACTTTTTTTATCGGACCTCAAATAACTTTCTAATTTTTTTCATCAACATAGCTAATTAAAATCGCCTTATTGCTCATGACGAGCTGTTTTGCATTCTACCATTTAGTTTACCATATAAAGTACTGAAAGAGGGGAAAAATTTTTTCGACTGTTAAATTGTTAAATAATGAAAAAACTGCCCATTATTGTTTGGGTTTTCATTTTTACACTGATATGCAAAACAACACAATAAAATCTATGAGCTGGAAATAACATACACATGAAATAGTATTTACTTTTTGTGCAATTGGTAGTAGTGACATACTGCTAAGCCACGTAAACCATTCATAGCAATTACTCAGTAATAAATTCTAAATATACCGAGTCATTAGGACATGTGTAGGTGTTAGCACCCTCCTGTTTGTTTTTTCCATCTTGTGTTTTGCGGTCACGTGACCATCTGCCTTTATATTCCACCTCCGCCCTCCTGGCTGTGCTGGACTTCAGTGTTTGACTGTTTCTCTAGCCTGGTGCTTCGGTGCCGTTCACTGTCAGTTCGCTTGGTCCTTCTGGGACCTCTAGTACCTTTTGTCTGTTTGTCTTTTTGTGTTCTGCAACAACTTCTCTGCTTAGGAGGTGTCCCATTTTGGTCCCAGTCCTTAGTTCTTTTAGGGACCCCTCCCTTAATGCTATACGTCTTCGTTCAGACTAGCCGAGGACTAAGGCGGGTCTGTTTGCTAGGAACAGGCAGCCTGCTACATCGTAGGGATTCAGCTTAGTCTTACTGTAGGGACAGCTTTCCCCTATCTTTCCTTAGTTCATGTTGCAGATCATAACAGTAAGTCCAGCCCAAAAAACTAAAAGGAAAGAAATTCGGGGATCAGTATGGTTTCCGTCCAGGATTTGGCTCAACGCCTGCAGGGATTGTCTCTGGAGGTGGCCGAGCTAGAGCAACACGTGAGTAGCTGTTCTGGAGCGCATTTTGTGGAACCCAACCCTACCTGATGTTTTTTATGGTAAACAGCAAGATTTTTTTTCCTTTAAAAATGCTTGTTTGTTATATTTTCGTTTGAGACCAAGGTCCTCTGGGAATGAATCACAGTGCATTGGTTTTATTATGTCACTTTTGCACAATGAACCACAGGGGTGGGCCTTTACTCTCCAACCTAATGATCCGTGTTTAAGGTCTGTTGAAGAATTTTTTTCTTCTATGGGGCTATTATATGATGATCCTGATCGAATCTCATCTGCGGAGGCAGAACTCAGGCGTTTGAATCAGGGGTTAGGTGATGTTGAAAATTATTGCACACACTTCAGGAGGTGCTTATTTCTTGCTGGTCTGAGTGAAAGGGTTAAGGATTTGCTAATTGCATTCTCTGCACCTGTGACTCTGCAGGATGCCATGCAATTAGCTGCTCATGTGGATAGGAGACTGAGATTTAGACAGAATGAGGTAAAGACTCCTGTAATGTCAGTTCCTAGTCCCCAGAAAATCTGCTCAGACGGCGGAGAACCGATGGAGGTTGGGGCGATGTCACTCTGCTCTCAGGAAAGAGATCAGAGGTTAGCCGAGGGATTGTGTCTTTATTGTGGTAAAGCTGTCCATTTGATTAAGTATTGTGAGCGTAGTTTAAGTAAAGAAAAAAAAAAGGTCAGTTACGCCCGTATAGCTTGTTTACGTTCTGCAGGAGTATTTCTTTCTGGTAGTACTACTTTGCAGGGAGATTTGATTGAATTTCAGGGATTTGTGGATTGTTGTTCAACACTTAATGTGATTGATAAAGGTTTTTTGGAAAACCTTAAATTGAAATCCAAACCTTTGTCATCACCTATTTCTGTGATTGCAATTGATAACACTCCCTTGAAACGTATTACTCACAAGGTTTCTGCATTTCCCCTCACTATCAATAGAGTTCACCAAGAAATTTTGGACTTGGTTGTTTTAGATAATTTACCCTCTCCAGGTGTTCTAGGATTGCCTTGGCTAAAACTGCACAATCCTTTACTGGACTGGTCTACTAATGTGATTAAGTCTTGGAGTCTGAAGTGCTATGATAAATGTTGTAATGGTCGCATTTCGGCTGTGGAAAAAGGGGAAATACCTGTACCTATTCAAGATTTTTTGGAGGTTTTTTTCGGAGGAGGAGTCGCAAGTTTTACCTCCTCATAGGGATTGATTGCGCCATTGAGATTTTTCGGGGAGCTACTCTTCCCAAGAGTCGCTTGTTTAATCTGACTATCCCTGAAAGAAAGTCTTTGGAGGAATACATACAGACTAGCCTGGCTGCTGGTCACATTAGACCTTCTAAATCGCCTGTTTGGATTTTTCTTTGTTAAAAAAAAGGACGGGGGTTTACGTCCATGTCTGGATTTTCGTGAAATTAATAAGATTACCGTACACAATTCCTACCCATTGCCGTTAATTCCTGACTTGTTTAACCAGTTAGTGGGGACCAAATGTTTCTCTAAAATTTATCTCCGGGCATGCAATTTGTTACGAGTGAAGGAGGGTGATGAATGGAAAACTGCTTTGAACACTCCGGTAGGTCATTTTGAGAATCTGGTGATGCCTTTTGGTCTTACCAATGCACCTGCATTTTTTCAGAACCTTATTAATGACATCCTGAGACCTTTGATTGGTAAGAATGTGGTTGTGTATCTGGATGACATTTTGATTTACTCACCAGATCTAGATTGGCAGAGTGTACATGAAGTTTTGCAGTTATTGAGTGATAATTCACTCTTTGCTAAGCTGGAGAAATGTGAGTTCGCTGTGCAGGAAAATAGTTTTTTCGGCTACATTATCTCCAGCGAGGGCTTTGAGATGGATCCGGTGAAGGTTCAGGCTGTGCAGGAATGCCTAGGCCTATTGGTTTGAAATCTATACAGAGATTTTTGGGTTTTGCCAATTATTACAGGAAATTCATTAAGAATTTTTCTATAATTGCTAAACCTCTAACCGATCTCACCAGGAAAGGTGCGAATACGGCCCAGTGGACTACTGAGGCCTTTGAAGTGTTTGAGTATCTCAAAGAGAGGTTCAGTTCTGCCCCTATCCTTATGCAGCCTGATGAGACCAAGCCTTTTTTGGTCGAGGTCGATGCTTCATTGGTGGGGGTTGGAGCAGTTTTGTCTCAGGAGAACAAGGGTGGAGTACATCCTTGTGCCTTCTTTTCGAAAAAAATTTCGGAAACCGAACTGAATTATGATGTTGGAAATCGGGAGTTGCTGGCTATTAAACTTGCGTTTGAATATTGGCGTCATTTTTTGGAGGGCGCTAGATTTCCTATTCAGGTTTTCACAGATCATAAGAATTTGATCTATCTGGATGCTGCCAAGCGCTTGAATGCCCGTCAAGCTAGGTGGGCACTTTTTTTTTCTCGGTTTCATTTTTCTGTTACCTATATCCCTGGTACTAAGAATGTTAAAGCCGATGCTTTATCTCGCAGCTTCTCTCCTACGGTCGGTGCCGAGGAGGAGGAGAGCATTTTACAGAAAGAAGTTGTGGTGGCGGCATTGGACTCCATTTTGGAGAATGGGATTCTGAAAGCTCAAGATGATGCTCCATCTAACACTCCCCATGGGAGGTTGTTCGTGTCTAGAGCCTTTAGGAGAGATTTGTTTGTGGAGTGTCATGAGTCTCGGTTGGCAGGTCATCCAGGAGACCCCTGGAGCAACTAGGGAAAGAGGGAGTGGAGATCCCTAGGTAGATCTTACAACACTCTGGCTCCCCTATCATCCCTAAATAGGTTCCTCACTTATTGGCGAGCAGCAAACCTAATCCCTACTGACCCTAGAGCTAGGCCCTAGGTAGGGAGGGGAAGGAGTGAGCACTAGTCAGCTCCACTACAACTAAAGACATACAACATAAACAGGCAAGGGATTACACTTAGCTTAGAGAAGACACCAGAGCGATCACAACAATGATCAAAAAGGAACTCCAAGAAGAAACTAGCCGACTGCTAGAACTCCAGGCCTGAATAGAGAAAAATACTTCTTTCACCGGCAACTCTTTGGAGACACTGAGGGTTTTTATATATCCAGCAAGGGTGTGTTAATTAGCAGCAGAAGGTGGGGATCACCGCTGGGTCCTAGTGAGAGAAGGATGATGCAAAGATCAAGAAGGTGTCTGCAAAGCCAAGTGCAGCGACCTTCTACAGCCGGATATAGAACGACTGTCTGTCAAACCTGATACACCCGTGACATTAGGTCAGTCAATTTTTGGGTTTGGAAAGGAGTCTACAAAATTGGCGAAGAAATTATTTAATCAAAAAGAAATGTTCAGGGATGAAGGGAAGTTTACCGTTAATTCCAACTCCCTTGCCCCATGGGCTTAAATTGTGAGACTGAACTATTTGCTTTCAAAAATATTTTTTGAACCTTGGGATAATTCCACCCTGATAGCTAGTCTAAAAGTAATTACAAAAGAAGAAGGCAGCACACCATTTTGGTAAGAATAGAAACATGTGTTTTAATACCCCATTTGGGGCTCATCAATGCTTCAGTTCAACTGAGAACCTTTTCCAAGCAGTGTACATGTGAAAAACAAGCTTCATATAGGTACATCTATTCCAATTCATTCACAACTGTGCATAATCACAGAGGTTTTCAATTTCAACAATATACAGTGGGTAAGGAAAGTATTCAGACCCCTTTACATTTTTCACTCTTTGTGTCATTGCAGCCATTTGGTAAATTCTAAAAAGTTATTTTTTTTTTCATTAATGTACACTCTACACCCCATCTTGACTGAAAAAAACAGAAATGTAGAAATTTTTGCAAATTTATTAAAAGAGAAAAAAAAGGTTTTTGTGCTCTGCACTGAGAAGCTCTGCAGAGTCTGCAGACAGATGAATTTCAACCCCACAAAATCAAAAGGTGGGCTACAAGGGCGTGCTTGCTTTATCACATTAGCAAGTGCAAAAATACAGGTGCATCTCACTAAATTAGCATATCATCAAAAAGTTAATTTATTTCAGTTATTCAATATAAAAAGTGAAATTAATATATTATATAGAGTCATTACAAACAGAGATTTATTTCAAGTGTTGATTTCTGTTAATATTGATGATTATGGCTTACAGCAAATGAAAACACAAAAGTCATTATCTCAGTAAATTAGAATACTTTATAACAACAGCTAGAAAAATGTTTTTAATATTCGAAATGCAGGCCTACTGAAATGTATGTTCAGTAAAAGCACTCAATACTTGGTCGGGGCTCCTTTTGCATCGATTACTGCATCAATGTGGTGTGGCATGGAGGTGATCACACTGTGGCACTGCTGAGGTGTTATGGAAGCCCAAGTTGCTTTGATAGCAGCCTTCAGCTCATCTGCATTGTTGGGTCTGGTCTCATCTTCCTCTTGACAATACCCCATAGATTCTCTATGGGGATCAGGTCAGGTGAGTTTGCTGGCCAATCAAGCACAGTGATACTGTTGTTTTTATACCAGGTATTTTTACTTTTGGCAGTAATTTTGCCAAGTCCTGCGGAGAATGAAATTTCCATCTCCAAAAAGCTTGTTGGCAGAGGGAAACATGAAGTGCTCTAGCATTTTCTGGTAGACGGCTGCGCTGAATTTGGTCTTGATAAAACACAGTGGACCTACACCAGCAGATGACATGGCTCCCCAAACCATCACTGATTGTGGAAACTTCACTCTAAACCTCAAGCAGCTTGGAATGTGTGCCTCTCCACTCTTCCTCCAGACTTTGGGACCTTTGTTTCCAAATGAAAATTGGAACTCTGGGACCTTGTGGAGTGTGTCAATGACTGCCTTCTGGACATCTGTCAAGTCAGCAGTCTTTCCCATGATTGTGGAGCCTACTGAAACAGACTAAGGGACCTTTTTAAAAGCTTAGGAAGCCTTTGCATGTGTTTTATGTTAATTAATGTAATTTACTGAGATAATGACTTTTGTGTTTCCATTGGCTGTAACCCATAATCATCAACATTAACAGAAATAAACACTTGAAATATATCACTCTTTTTGTAATGACTCTATATAACATATGAGTTTCACTTTTTGTATTGGAGAATTGAAATAAACCACCTATAGATTGAAGGTATACTCGTGCATACAGCATAATACAAGCAATACACAACTCTGTTTTATGGCATGGAAACTGCTGTTTCTGTCTGAATCTCAGTAATTGCACAAGAAAAAAAAATGTGCTGCAAGGACGATTTCACAAGTACACAGCAGAGGAGTTATCTACACTATCTGACTTCCAAACAAACAACCATCTATCTAACTAACATCGCTCATTACACAGGAGCAGGATGCAGGATCAGCGTCAATCACCGGAGGTGTGACATGCATAAAATGGCGCTGAGGGAACATGGCCACTTTTTATATAGAGAGGACATGTGATTTCAGCAGCCAATGGCAGAAGCACTTCTGTCTTGACAGTGTGGATTCTTCCCGCACTCTGATTAGCTAGCGGCGCTTTCCTCACTTAAAGTTACAGGGAAAAAAAAGAGCTATCAACAGCTTATCACTCATCTAACACGTCCCCAAGCTCATCATACACAAGTTGTATGCTAGCCAAACTGTTAAAAATGCTGTAGTTGTCTCGCAATCACGTTCCCGCACTTATTCGCCGAACTGTGCCGATTTTCCCGAATTTAAGAAAAAATGCTCGCCTTTCCGATCAAAAATGCAAATTTGCACATTCGTGTCGAACTTAAGTTTGAAGATTGGATTTCAAAAATATTCGCTCATCACTATTCCCTACTATTCATCAGTCTCCACACCCTCCATGCACACGATAACTGCACTTGATACTTTATTATTGCACTTTAACACACTGGCTGATGACCGGATCATGCAGCTCTATATGAAAATCCCTATTTATTATAATTGCTAGACCTGAAATAACAAGCACTTGGGTCTAGAAGTGAGATCAATCAGTAATTACTGTTGGCCAAAATGCGTACAATATGAGGGTCACTGGAAAGGCAGAGGTACAAAAACTCATCCATGTGTGCCCAACTAGGAACAGCCAAGTCTTCCCTGTCCTGACCAAGAGGATGACTGTCCATGCTCTCCTCCTCGTTCTCCCTTTCCTCAGGCCATCCACGCTGAACTGACGGTATGACAGTTTTGTGGGTAGTACTGTCTGTAGCGCAGGAAAACAGCTCCTAATCCTCCTCCTCCTACTTTTCCTCATTGTTACCCAATCCACATTGGGATGAGAGGAGGTTGGGCTATGTGGCATCACCCTGTATAGTTCCTTGATCCATCTCATCATGCTGTGCCTGCAATGCCTCCTCTTTGATTGTGAGCAGTGAGCGTTTCAGTAGACAGAAAAGTGGGATGGTGACGCTAATTATGGCATCATCGCCGCTCACCATCTTGGTGGAGTCCTCAAAGTTTTAGAGAACGGCACAGATGTCTGACATCCATGCCCACTCATCAGCTCTTATGTGCGGAGGCTGACCTGACTAACGACAGGCGTGTTGAAGCTGGTACTCAACAACTTCCCTCTGATGCTCACAAATCCTTCCCAACATCTGCAACGTTGAGTTCCAATGCGTGGTGACATCGCACACCAGTCGGTGAGCAGGAAGCTGCAAATGCTGCTGAAGCACTGCGAGGGTGGCGGAAGCTGTAGGTGACTTTCAAAAATGGGCACACATGCGGCATACTTTGACAAGCTCCTTAGGCAGATCCAGGTAGGTTTTGAGAAACCACTGAACCACAAGGTTGAGCACATGCACCAGGCATGGTACGTGTGCGAGCTCGCCTAGCTTTAGAGCTGCCACCAGGTTCCAGCCATTGCCACACATGACCATACCTGGCTGTAGGTCAGCAGCAGCTCTTTTACAGCTGTCCACAACTCTTCAGTGGTTTGCAGTTTGTCACCTAAGCATATTACCTTCAGCACAGCTTGTTGCCGCTTGGCAGAGGCATTACTGCAGTGTTTCCAGCTTGCGACTGATGTGGTCATTTTGGAGATGGATGCTGAAGAGGAGGAGGAGGAGGAGGTGCAGGAGCTGTAGAATGTGGGGGAAACCCTGATTGACCCAGGGCCCGCAATCCTCAGCATCGGGAGGACGTGTTCCGTCCCAAAGTCCAACTGGGTCCTAGCTTCCACTATGTTAACCCAGTGTGCCATCAGCGAGATGTACTGTCCATGCCCACAAGCACATGTCCACGTGTCCGTGGTTAGGTGGACTTTCCGGTAACTGCGTTGTTGAGGGCACAGCTAATATTGTGGTACACCGGTAGAAATAGTGGCGGCTGGGGACTGAGTACCGAGGGACAGCTGCCGCCATCAGGTTGCGGAAAGCTTCCATCTCCATGAGTCTAAAAGGCAACATTTTGAGTTCAAGCAGTCTGTGAGGCCTGTGGGGCGCTGGCTGCGTATTTGTGCTTGCGTTCCAAGGACTGGGGTAGGGACAACTGAATGATGCGCTGGTACAAGGATGTGGACGTGCTTGCTGATGGTGCTAGTTGAGAGTGTGCAACAACAGGTGTAGGGCAGGAGGAATCTTTGTATGCGCCATGGACAGACGATTGGCTTGCACGCAAAACAGCGGAAGAAGCAGTGGTGTCACGCGCAGACACTGTTCCTGGACCCTGGGGTTCGACCCAATTAGTCGGGTGTGTTGCTGCCATGTGCCTGATCATGCTGGTGGTGGTCAGGCTGCTAGTTTTGCTACCCCTGGTGATGCTGGCCTGGCAGGTGGTGCAAATGTCTTTTTGGGGTTATCGGCAGAGTCTTTAAAAAACAACCAGACTCAGGAAGACCTAACAGTTCTACTGGCAAGTTCCGCTGTGGTGACGTTACGGGGAACAGTTGCCCGACTTCTGTCAATGGCCACCGCACTGCTTCTTCCTGCCTGTTGTGGTGCTACGTCTCCCTCCCCCTATGTGCTGCTGTCCTCACTCTGTATGTCCCTCTGCCAGGTTGGGTCAGTTAATATATCATCCACCATCTCGTCTTCAACTTCCGCACCCTGGTCCTCCTGCTGACTTTCCGGCAATTGTGTTTCATCATCATCCACCTCTTGTGACAGTTTCCCATCGTCGCCTTCATGCGACTGTGGCTGCTCAAATATTTGGGCATCGCTACAAGCGATCTCCTCTTGCCCCGCTTCAAGTGAACTGGGCGAGAGGCCCGAATCTATAAATGGAAAAGTGAACAGCTCTTCGGAGTGTCCAAGTGTGAGATCAGTTGAGTCCGGACACTCGGCATGGTGGGAAGAAGGAGGATTAGGGTGAGGAATAAGCAGTCCAGACTCACGGCTAGTGAGACTTGACCGTGTGGACGACAGGGAGGTGGTGGCTAAGTGACTGGAAGCATTTTTTGCTATCCAACCAACAACCTTTTCACACTGCTCTGTGTTCAATAGTGGTGTTCTGCGGTCCCCTATTAATTGGAACAGGAAGGTCGAGCGAGAAGATGTGGGTGTTTGTTGTGGCACAATTTCAGCTCGCCACCGGCCTCGGCCTCTGCATGCACCATCATCACCATCACGTCCACTTCCCAGACCCTTGCCACGCGCCTTGCCCATTTTAAATGGAGGACAATATTTTCCACGTTCAGTACAAATGGCTGGATTGGAACCGCAGTGATATGTGATACGTGTGATGGAAAATCACAGTTTTAAATAGCTGGCCTGTAGGTAACTATTTTTAACAGTGACCTCATGTCAATAACTTCACTGACACACTGCAACAAAATTTCAATGGAGGCCAGAAATGGCAGAATTTTCAGTGCAATTATATGTGATCCGTGTGACGGACAAAGACAAACCACAGTTTTAAATAGCTGGCCTGTAGGTAACTTTTTTTAACAGTGACCTCGTGTCAATAACTTCGCTGACACACTGCAACAAAATTTCAATGGAGGCCATAAATGGCAGAATTTTTAGCACAATTATATGTGATCCATGTGACGGACAAACCACAGTTTTAAATAGCTGGTCTGTAGGTAACTATTTTTAACAGCGACCTCGTGTCAATAACTTCGCTGACACACTGCAACAAAATTTCAATGGAGGCAAGAAAAGGCAGAATTTTCAGCACAATTATATGGGATTCGTGTGACGGACAAACCACAGTTTTAAATAGATGAATTTTTAGCGCTGTAATATGGAAAGGATCTGGCTGTATTCTGCAGTGCCAACAAGCAAATGGAGCAGAAAAATTATGTTCTCTGGATTGCTTTTTAAGCAAATAATCAGGATTAAGATGCAAAAAAAATTTATTCCTGGCCCCTAATACCTGAGGCTATTTCTAGAAATATCTGTAACAGCACCAGCAGACAGAACTGGAATTAACCCTCTTGCTATATGCACTGCAGTCTGCCACATACTCTGCCTGCCCGCCTAGCACTGATATCTATGCCGCTGGATTAGTCCTCAGAAGTACTGTTAGTTGAGATGGATATGTGTATAATACAAGCAAATCTCTCCCTATCTTAGCAGCACCTCTCCCTACACTGCCTGATTCCAGAGAAGACTGTGATGAGCATGGCGGCGCCAGGTCTGATATAGACCTGATGATGCTGTGCGGCCAGTCAATCACTGTAGTGCCACAACCAACATGGCTGTGGCATTACAGTGTGTGGCAGACAATCCCTGCATGTTCATTGGCGCTCTAAAGAGTGCCAAACATGCAGGGAGGGGACCCGATCTCCCACCGAGCAACCCCGGAAATACTCGGCGAGCGCCGAGCACCTCGAGCAGGGAGATGCTCGGTTGAGCACCAAGCAGTAGTGAGCATGCTCGCTCATCACTACCAGTTATAAATGCAGCTGGATTAGTCCTTAGAAAAACTGTTAGTTCAGATGGATTTATATCTTGCTGTGGAATACCTATACCTAACTAATAAACCGTCAATTCTGTCCCTCACTCAGCAGCTCTTCTCCCTTCTCTGCCTGTCTGAAGGGTAGAATGCGATGAGCATAGGGTCACCAGGTCTTATATAGACCCGATGACGCTATGCGGCCAGCCAATCACTGTAATGCCACAATCAACATGGCTGCAACATTACAGTGAATGGCATGCAATCCATGCATGTTAATTGGCTGTCTAAAGCGCGCCAAACCTGTGGGGCGTGGACCCAGGCTCCCGCCTGAGCATCCTGGAAGTACTCGCTGAGCATCTCAAGCAGTGAGATGCTCAGGTGAGTACCGAGCAGTGGCGAGCATGCTCACTCATCACTAATAAATACTACTTGCATACTCCAGAGCAATTGTATGACATATACGGAAGGTAAAAATAATAATGCTAATCTGACAGTCTGATTATATGGCTAAAGTAGAAATATACACTAAAGAATTCATATGAAATAAGAGTGATATCATAGTGAATGTAATTAATTGAATAGTAATCTTCTTGATGATTAAGTAATTAATATGTAATGTATGGAGATATCCCTTTATATGGGAAGTCATATGAAACATTGGTCAAACAGATTAGACCTCTGCCTTTGTCACCACAATAGCATAGATTGATTCTGAGCAAATGGTTCAATGCCTTTATTCTATTTTTTCCCTTATAATACAATTCAATAGAGGGATAAATTCTTGCATACATTCTTTACTTAATGCAGGAGGAGAGACGAACGGAGTCCGTGTCCTACAGAGGCGCGGAGATTTAGGACGGTATGCGTCTGTCCAGGTGCAGTCTCCCTCTGACATGAGAGTAGTACTGACGCATATGGTCCACAGGAAAATGGAGGATACTTGAGATGCAAGAGGCATGATGCCTCTCCGGTGACCTGACATAACGGTGGACTACAGAATAAGGAAGCATGGGTAAAGGTAAGTTGGAACACTTAATGCACTAGCTGGGAATGTTTATTCTTTTCTACCTATCTGAAGATGGGACATTCTCATTTCCTCGAGAGTGACCTACTACATCGCTAACCGGCATTTAGTAATGGTATTGGCCAGCATAAGTAGATATGTGAAAATAAGTGTGACTGGCTGACACTTTTTGATGATGTCATTGAGCAAACCTTTAAAAAGTCAGACTGTCGGGCAGCCAGCCTACTATAGCCTCATTCCCCTGATGATGCCTTCGGATGAAACAAGTTAGGGAGGCAAATGGCTGGCTAGCTTAAAATAGCATGTGCTAGTGACTCGCCCCCTGGGCCATGGGGCACTCGGGACCGGACTTCAGGGCAATGCTGGGAGACGATGGGGGTAGTATTGGCGACCCGGTCCCGTGGCTCAGGGTGGTCAGACCAGTGGTAGTCTATGATGTGCTGTAAGTAATGTCCGACTACGCCACCCGTGGATTGCGGCTATTATGAACCACCGCTGCAAGGCAGACCGCTGAGGCTGATGGTGCTTGCAGCTGAGGTAGTGATTCTCCCCATGGGAAGAGTGCAGCCCCAGGGCAGTGTAGAGGATGGTGGGGGTGATGGTGCAGAGAGTCACAGTGCCATTAGTGCTGGAGGAGCAAGGAGTACACAGACAACGTACTGCAGTCCAATGGCTTTTACTCACAGTTCATATGCTCCGGGTCACTTCAGCGCAAGCAGTGACCACCCAAGCCATGCGGTGTCCACCAGGTGAGGGACTCGGTCAACCCCCAGGCACTTCAGGAGTATGGTTCAGAGCTCCTTCCTATACTTCCTTCGGCTCATGCCCCGCCAGTGACCAAGCTTTTGTCCAGCTCCCGCGGGTCTATGCGGGCAAACGTGGGCCCCATTTCCCGCTACCCTATATGGTATGCCTTCCTAGCAAGGTTTAGCAAGGGGTCGCACCAAGTGATGGCCGCGACCTCCGGTTCTTGGCTGAAGATTATTAGCTTCCACCAAATTGGGATCCGGTACCCTCTTCTTGCCTGACCCGTCACCCGATTCACGTTGGTCCTTAGGGTCCCTTCCACCTTCTTGTTCCTGAGTCCTTCTGTTTCTTGGCCACTTCTTTCCCTTCTCCTGTTCCTTCTCTTCTCCTCTGTTCCTTCTCTTCTCTGTCCCCGGCCTTTTCTCTAGGCCTGCCTCTGAGCAGAGCTCCTACAGAGCCTCTGCTCCCTGTCTTCTCCTCTGCATTCTCCACCGAACAGACCGACCCCGAACTGAACTTAACTGAACCCCGATCTAAGATGTTGCCCACCTTTTATACTTCCCTCTAGAACTTGAGCCCTGGTGACCAGAAACCAATGGGCTCCTACCTATGCTCAGGACTGCTCCTACATCACAGGGTTTTCCTCCCCCCTCCCCACTCCAGCCAGGGACATGGTCTGCCGTGCCTGCATTACTATTTAAATGGAAGCACCATTGAGCTGTCCCCCGGAAATGGGGTGTGTGTGCTGCATGCAGCTACCTGAGCCCTGGTCCATACTCCATCCTTACCCGGGAGTGGAATATCACACCTCTGGCAGAGGTGCAATACCTCTGTAGCGACCGAGCCCTCGGGGCGCTACATTCCCCCCCGGTAAAGCACAGCACGTCCTCGGGCTGGAACAGAGCAAAAACAATTAAGTACAGGACATGCAAAACTTTTTCAAAACTTTTCACATTAGAAAACGGACGACACAGTTCAATTCCCTTCATGGGAAACACTTTCCTCACTTGTTACACTATTGTAAAACACTTTGCTAATGCCTCCGGAACTCTTTTGTCATATGAACATTATAGAAAACTTTCACATTATTATTTAGCAGCATATAAAACTTTTTCTACATAAAACATTTGCAAGAAAAACATTTTCAAAACACATTCTTGAACTCTGGCCGCTGGGCAACTTGTGACCAGGTGTTCAATCATCTTTTAAGTGCAAAAACTTCAGTAAACTGTTAAACTTGAGGGACTCTCTGTCCCGAGGTAGACGTTGCAGTCTTGTTATAAAACCAGCAGGGGGCGCTTTAGGAAGCGCAACTATTACAGGGGATTGGCCGTTCCCAGTCCTCGGCCGGTTGGAAAGGGGAAATGGCTGCTCTCAGTCCTCAGCCAGGTAGGGGAAGGGGGATGGCTGTTCTCAGTCCCCAGCCAGACAAGGGATAAGGGGCAACTTTCAAACAGGTAACAGTCTCATAACAGTTCCTTTACCCTGACGGGCAACTATTTACACTTGTGCGCTGCCACTTTTCAGTAGCGGTGTCCTCCTTGCGCACCTTCCTCAGGATAGTCTTCAGACCCGTCCGGGCCCTCTAGGCTGTCCTCGTAGCCGTAGTGCCGCAGTTCATCCTCGGTAAGCCAGTGGACTTGGAGGGCGAACGGTCCTTTGGCACCCTTGTGCCGGGTATAGGTGACCACATCACCAGGGTATAGGTCACGTCCACGGTGTCCCTCTGGCAGATGGCTTTCGACGTCCCTGCGGGTCACAAAGACGTCACTGGCGGTTTCCGGGTCCCTTATAAAGCCCCAGCCATTCTCCATCTGGAACTTTATCACGGTCCCGGTGGCTTGGGGACCGCGGGCGGCTCGGGGGTCTTGATAGGCCTTGCGTTTCTGCTCGGCACTCTGGGCCTGAAGCCGCACCTCTCTAACTCGCCTCTCTCGCCGTTCCTGCTCAAAGGTCACCAGCTGCTGATGACAGGACTCCAGACGACGGGTTGCGTCTGCCCGGGTCTCCTGAGTGAACCCCATTAGGTTTTCGCCAGTGGGGTCCCACTCAAATTGGGCGTCCTCTAGTGGGGGCAGAGTGACTTCTACGGGCTCCGGAGCAGGTATCAGGGGCTCGCGCGGGGGCTGGGTCTTCCATGGTCGACCGCTGGCCAGCTCGGCCGGCCACAACAACGGCAGTCCATCCGGACCAGTGTGCTGGGCAAACAGGTCCGCGCCCAGCGGTGGTATAGCGGGGGGCCCCGGTTTGGGAGCAGCGCCCGGAGGCACTCCGCCTTGCAACCAGGCGGGGGTCTTCTGGTTGAGCCCGGTGGCGGCCCAGTCCAGGAGGGGGGCGCTGGTGGGGTAACGGCGCCAGGGTTCACTAGGCCTTGCGACCCGGCCGGTGACGCCTCCTTCTTCATTGCGCCCGAGGTTGGGGGGCGTGGCGCAGAGCGGGGCGTGGCCGCGGCTCCTGCTGCTTGAGGACTAGCCGGGAGTAGTGACGGCGCGGCAACAGGTACGGTGAGTGGGGTTTCGGGCTCTGCGATGGGAGGCTGGGGCAGGCTTGCAGCTGCTGGGCCTGGGGTGGTAACGTCCCCTTTACCTGCCTCAGTCCTCGTGGCTCCCTCCGCGCCGTCGTCTCCGGCCTTCACTCCTCCTTCACCGTCCTCAGAGGCAGGCGTACTCCAGGGTGCGGGTGATGCCTGCCGCTGGCGGGTTCCAGCCTGCCGGGCCAGTTCTTCTCTCCACCCGGCAAGCGCATCCCGCTGCGCCCGGACCATCCTCCGATCCAGGTCTTCCAGTGCAGCTTGCGCACGCTCCGGATCTCTGGGGAGCTGCGCCAGGATCTCCGCCAGGCTGCATGGCGGTTCAGCCTGCAGCAGGCTCCGGGTCAAGGTATTGGTGCTGCTGAATGCTTCCTCCATTCCCGGGTGCCGTCTGTCTAGACTGATCCAGACCGCGCCCTGCCCCACAGTTTTCTTCTCTTTCCGCCCCCATTAGGGGTGGTCTTGGGGCAAACTGCTGACAATCACTTTCAGGGGCAGCACTCCCACCTTGATGGACATCTCCACAGCCGCGCTCATGGCTGTTGGGGGTGGGCTCCTTCTTTGGCGCCATTCCGGTACCTGGCCCACGATGGGAGGTGGCTTCCTGTGGTCTTTTGGCGCGCACATTATGGCGCTCGTTTTTCTGGGGCGGGCGCCATCTTTAGTACAGTGAAACAGTCTCTTTTTAGGTGCGCAATACCCGTTTGTGGCGGGTTGGTCACGAATCCTGCCGACTACGCCAAAGCTGACTCGTCCCCTGGGCCGTGGGGCACTCGGGACCGGACTTCAGGGCAATGCTGGGAGACGATGGGGGTAGTAGTGGCGACCCGGTCCCGTGGCTCAGGGTGGTCAGACCAGTGGTAGTCTATGATGTGCTGTAAGTAACGTCCGACTACGCCACCCGTGGATTGCGGCTATTATGAACTGCCGCTGCAAGGCAGACCGCTGAGGCTGATGGTGTTTGCAGCTGAGGTAGTGTTACTCCCCACGGGAAGAGTGCAGCCCCAGGGCAGTGTAGAGGATGGTGGGGGTGATGGTGCAGAGAGTCCCAGTGCCGTTAGTGCTGGAGGAGCAAGGAGTACACAGACAACGTACTGCAGTCCAATGGCTTTTACTCACAGTTCATATGCTCCGGGTCACTTCAGTGCAAGCAGTGACCACCCAAGCCATGCGGTGTCCACTAGGTGAGGGACTCGGTCAACCCCCAGGCACTTCAGGAGTATGGTTCAGAGCTCCTTCCTATACTTCCTTCGGCTCATGCCCCGCCAGTGACTAAGCTTTTGTCCAGCTCCCGCGGGTCTATGCGGGCAAACGTGGGCCCCGTTTCCCGCTACCCTATATGGTATGCCTTCCTAGCAAGGTTTAGCAAGGGGTCACACCAAGTGATGGTCGCGACCTCCGGTTCTTGGCTGAAGATTATTAGCTTCCACCAAATTGGGATCCGGTACCCTCTTCTTGCCTGACCCGTCACCCGATTCACGTTGGTCCTTAGGGTCCCTTCCACCTTCTTGTTCCTGAGCCCTTCTGTTTCTTGGCCACTTCTTTCCCTTCTCCTGTTCCTTCTCTTCTCCTCTGTTCCTTCTCTTCTCTGGCCCCGGCCTTTTCTCTAGGCCTGCCTCTGAGCCAAGCTCCTACAGAGCCTCTGCTCCCTGTCTTCTCCTCTGCGTTCTCCACTGAACAGACCGACCCCGAACTTAACTGAACTGAACCCCGATCTAAGAAGGTGCCCACCTTTTATACTTCCCTCTAGAACTTGAGCCCAGGTGACGAGCAACCAATGGGCTCCTACCTACGCTCAGGAACCGTCCCCTTCTGCTCCTGCATCACAGGGCCCCCCCCCTCACCACTCCAACCAGGGACATGGTCTGTCGTGCCTGCATTACTATTTAAATGGGAGCACCATTGAGCTGTCCCCCGGAAATTGGGTGTGTGTGCTGCATGCAGCTACCTGAGCCCTGGTCCATACTCCATCCTTACCCCGGAGTGGAATATCACACCTCTGGCAGAGGTGCAATACCTCTGTAGCGACCGAGCCCTCAGGGCGCTACACTAGGAATGGTTAGCATGTGATATTGAATGGTTAAGCAGAGTAGCCGATACAATCAATCCTTAATCATATATCAGCAAGTTAGCTTGAACTGGGACACTTTCAATAAGAGGGAAGTAAATCCTATTGAAAGAGAGGGTTCAGTAAGATTGCTGCAAGAAGTGTTATTAGAAAGCCAATTCTGTTCTTGATATAAGCTAGCATAATGGTGAACTGTATATGCGAGTAGGCAGCATGAGTCAGACAATAATGAAATAAGAAGTTGGTGGATGCTAGGAACCTGAATGTACATGTGATAAGAGGAATACTAGTGCCCCCTCCTTACACTTTCCGCTACATATAGTCAGCATATATCCCTGTTCATATCATTAGTAAGCATAAGCACTTTATGTTTTTACTCACAGCAATTAAGTGAATACTAATACCATTCCATAGCAATATGTGTTTTTAAGGATTTTTGTTTAATGATAAAAATAAAAGTTATGCTTTATTAGGGTCTTTAATGAGGGATCTTTATTTGCCTATGACAATTTGTGTGTATAGTTAATTTCCTCATGCTGAACTATAACAGTAAAATTCTAGTGTTTAAAAACTTGGTTAGGCATACCACTACCACAGACACGGGTGCAGAGTACAAAAAAATTGGTTATAGGCACACTACTCCCACAGACACAGGTGCAAAGTAGAAAAAATTGGTTAGACACACTACTTCCACAAACAGAGGTGCAGAGTAGAAAAAAATTGGTTGTAGACACACTACTCTCACAGACAGAGGTACAAAGTAGAAAAAAATGGTTAGGCACACTACTCCCACAAACAGAGGTGCAGAGTAAATAAAAATTGGTTGTAGACACACTACTCTCACAGACACAGGTTCAAAGTAGAAAAAATTGGTTAGACACACTACTCCCACAAACAGAGGTGCAGAGTAGAAAAAATTGGTTGTAGGCACACTACTCTCACAGACACAGGTGCAAAGTATACACAGAAAGCCTTTTTTGAAAATTGCGCACACAAAAAAACCTAATACTGTCCCTCACTCCAGCTGCATCCTGTCCCTACACTAAGCAGAGTAGAATGGTTGCGGCAGCCGTGATCCAGCATTTACACAGTCACATGGTGTGCCCACCAATCACAGCCATGCCAATACTTCACATGACTGTGATGGGTCTGGAAGTGCCCACAGCCTAAAAGCTTGTTGATTGGCTGCACTGCAGCCTTTCAAAAAATGTTATTAGGCATCAGAATCTGAACAGTTAACCGGACTTCCGGTAAAAAGTCAGTGTTCAGGGTTCAGTATGGGACACTAGGTGTCCAGTATGAACCCCAAATTTTGCAGTTCGGGTTCGCTCATACCTAGAAAATACCAGTCACTCTATATGACAGCAGACTTCTGATTTCTCACAGCATACACAGTGCTTGCTGTCAGAATTCTCTGGTGCCGGTGATGGGAGTGGACAATTATGTGACTGCAAGCATGTGATTTGCATACTGACAGCCACATTTTACCCAGATGTTACTGGCCTCACACAATTCAGTTGTATTGAGCGAGGCTGCACATGTCTAGTAGTGTTGAGCGAACATGCTAGACACTGCTCGGTACTCGCCCGAGCATCATGCTACTTGGGATGTTCGGCGAGCACCGAGTATTTCCGGGTTACTCGGGCCGGAGCTTGGGTCTCCGCCCTGCATGTTTGGCGCTCTTTACAGAACCAATGAACATGCAGGGATTGCCAGCCAGTCACTGTAATGCTGCAGCCATGTTGGTTGAGGGCATTACAGTGATTGGCTGGCCGCACAGCGTCACCTCGAGTATTTAAAACCGGGCGCCGCCATCTTGGACACAGTCGCTCCGGATTAGACAGTGTAGGGACAGCGCTGCTGATTTAGGGAGAGATATAAACTGCGAAATAGTTAGTGTAGGGTCTGTAAAGGCTGCCAGAACAAACAAACAGTCCTTTTCAGGACTAATATCCATCCCAGATACCAGGCAGGCAGGCGGTATAGGAGACACAGTGGTTAAACCAGCAAACGCTGCATTACTGTCCTGTGTGCTCCTGTTGCTGAAATTGCTGGACTTAGCACCAGGTGTCGGGGGCCAGGAAAAATCCTTTTTTTTTCAACTAAATCCTCCTTTTTTTTTCCTCCTTCACACTGTACAAATACCCGTCTTATTAACCTTTTGGTGTGTCCCCCCCCCAAAAAAAAAGCGTGTCTCTGATTTTTCAGACACAAATATAACTGTTGAAAATAGTCTGGTGTAGGCTAGAGAAACAGAAGTGTTGTTTTGCACTTTCACGGTTCAAACCTCTGTATTATCCATTTTGGGCCATTTGTATATAAAAAAAAAACAGTTTGAGTGTGTCGCTCACTGTTCAGCCGCAAATATCTCTATTTAAAAAAGTCTGGTATACCCCAGTAAACAATAATTGTGGTTTTGCCATCCCACGGTAAAAAATCTCTATTATTCAGGTTTTGGTATATTTTCCGTAAAGAAAAACAGTAGTGTCTCCTGACTGTTGTGACACAAAAATATATCTGTTGAAAATAGTCTTGTGTAGGCCCGACATCCCAGTGTGGTTTCGCAGTTCCACGGGTCAAATCGCTGTACTATTCAGTTTTGGGCCTTTGGTATCTAAAAAAAAGAGCAGTTTGAGTGCGTCGCTCACTGTTCAGCCGCAAATATCTCTATTTAAAAAAGTGTGGTATACCCCAGTAAACAATAACTGTGGTTTTGCCATCCCACGGTAAAAAATCACTATTATTCAGCTTTTGGTAGTTTTTTCCGTAAAGAAAAACAGTAGTGTCTCCTGACTGTTGTGGCACAAAAATATATCTGTTGAAAATAGTCTTGTGTAGGCCCGACATCCCAGTGTGGTTTCGCAGTTCCATGGGTCAAATCGCTGTACTATCCAGTTTTGGGCCTTTGGTATCTAAAAAAAAGCAGTTTGAGTGTGTCGCTCACTGTTCAGCCGCAAATATCTCTATTTAAAAAAGTGTGGTATACCCCAGTAAACAATAACTGTGGTTTTCCTCTTCCACGGTTCTAATCTACTCTTTATTACCCTTTTTCCATTGATAGTGTGCGTGGCAAGGGACGTGGAAGTGGACGTTCTGGTGATGGTTCGTGCAGAGGATGGGGCCATGGCCAAGGTGAAAATGTGCCACAACCAACAGCCACATCTTCTCTCTCCCACTTCTTGACCGAATTACTAGGGAAGCACAGAACAACACCAGTATTGAGAACTGATCAGTGTGAACAGGTTATTAATTGGATAGCAGATAATACTTCCAGTTACCTGGGCACCACCACCTCCGGTCTGTCTTCCACACGGTCAACTCTTAGTAGCCGTGAGTCTCGACCGCATACTCCACCTCACGCTGATGCTCCTTCCTCCCACCATGCCGAGTGTCGTCAGACAGCAAGTGATCCCACACTTGGACACTCTGAAGAGCTGTTCACTGGTCCATTTCCATATTTGGGCCCCTCACCTGATACGCTTGAAGTGGTGGAAGAGGAGATCCCATGTTGTGATGCCCAAATATTTGAACAGCCACGGCCACAGGAAGTCCATGTTGGCAATCTGTCACAAGAGGTGGACGATGACGAGACACAATTGCCAGGAAGGCCAGCAGCACACAGGGGGAGGGAGGCAGAGTACCCCAACAGGCAGGAAGAAGCAGTTTGGTGGCCGCAGACAGAAGGCAGGCAAACGTTCCCCGTAACACCAACACGAGGGACGTTGCCAGTACAAGCCGTAGGTCTTCCAGAGTCTGGAATTTTTTTAAAGACTCTGCTGATAACCCCAAAAAGGCCATATGTTCCACCTGCCATGCCAGCATCAGCAGGGGTGACAAAACTACCAGCCTGACCACCACCAGCATGATCAGGCACATGGCAGCAAAGCATCCGACTTTGTGGGGCGAAACCCAGGGTCCAGGACCAGTGTCAGCGGGTGTCACCACTGCTTCTTCCACTGTTGTGCGTGCAATAGAACCCCCTGTTGTGTGTGCAAGGCAATCCCCTGTCCATACTGCATGTAAAGATGCCCCCTCTTCTCAGTCTTCACTTGTTATGGCAGTTTCTCAAGAAACAGCATCAACGTCCAAGTCCACGTCCCACCTCAGCGTTCAATTGTCCATATCCCAGACCTTTGAACGAAAGCGGAAATTTGCAGCTAACGCCCCACTGGCCACAGTCCTAAATTCGCACATTTCACGACTGCTTGCATTGGAAATGCTGCGTATTAGGCTGGTGGAGACGGAATCCTTCCGCAATCTTATGGCGGTGGCCATCCCTCGGTACTCGGTCCCCAGCCGACACTATTTTGCCCGGTGTGCCATCCCCGCACTACACAAGCACGTGTCCCAAAGCATCTGCCGTGCCCTCAACAACGCAGTTACTGGGAGAGTCCACCTGACAACGGACACGTGGACAAGTGCTTGTGGCCAGGGACGGTACATCTCTTTGACGGCACACTGGGTAAACATAGTGGAAGCCGGGACCCAGTTGGACCTTGGGACGGAACACATCCTCCCCACACCGAGGATTGCGGGTCCTATGTCAATCAGAGTTGCCCCCACAGTGTACAGCTCCTGCGCATCCTCTTCCTCCTCCTCCTCCTAATGTTCAGCCTCCATCTCAGATATCACCACATCAGTTGCAAGCTGGAAGCATTGCAGTACTGCCTCTGCCAAGCGGCAACAGGCTGTGCTGAAACTCATAAGCTTAGGTGATAAACCTCACACTGCTTGTGAGTTGTGGACAGCTGTGAAAGAGCAGGCAGATCTGTGGCTGAGACCGCTGAACCTACATCCAGGCATGGCCTGTGTGACAATGGCCGTAACCTGGTGGCGGCTCTGAGGCGAGGTGAGATCACACACGTACCATGCCTGGCTCATGTGCTTAACCTCGTGGTTCAGCGGTTTCTTAAATCGTACCCCAAGTTGCCAGATCTGCTCGTGCCTGTCAACTCATTTTCGCACTTCGGCTACAGCTTCCACCGCCCTTGCTGTGTTGCAGCAGCGTTTGCAGCTTCCGGCACACCGACTGGTGTGTGATGTCCCCACATGTTGGAACTCTACCCTCCACATGTTGCAAAGGATTTGTGAGCAAAAGAGAGCAGGTGTGGAGTACCAGCTGCAACAAGGCCGTCGATATTCAGGTCAGACTCCACACATAAGACCTAAGGAGTGGACCTGGATGTCTGACATATGTACCATCCTGACAAACTTTGAAGAGGCCACCAAGATGGTGAGTGGCGATGAAGCCATCATTAGTGTCAGCATCCCACTTGTCTGTCTTTTGCAACGCTCTCTGCAGAGATTTAAAGAGGAGGCATTGCAGCCAGAGTATGATGAGATCGATCAAGAAGCCGTAGCGGGCGATTACACACAGCCCAGCCTCATCTCATCCCAACGTGCATTGGGGGACAATGAGAGAGAGGAGGAGAAGGAGGAGGAGGAAGAACAGGAGCTGCTATCATGCGTTGTAGACGGTAGTACCTGTACAAGTGTCATACCGTCGGTTCAGCGTGGGTGGCCTGAGGACAGGGGGGAGGAGGAAGAGGAGGAGGAGGAGGAGAGCATGGTCAGTAGTCAACTTGGTGAGGACACGGAAATCTTGCCCGTTACCAGTCTAGCACGCATGGCTGACTTTATGTTACGCTGCCTTAACCGTGACCCTCGCGTTGTCAAAATGTTGGGTGACAGTCATTACTGGTTGGTGACACTTGTAGACCCCCGCTACAAGGAGAACTTTCACTCTCTTATTCCTGAGGTGGAGAGGTCTACAAAAATGGGGCAGTACCAGAAGGCCCTGCTGCAGAACTCTTAAAAAAATTCCCATCTGAACACGCTAGCGGCAGAGGTCACAGTTCGTTGCCCAACCAAGGCGTACAGGCGAGAGAGATGCAACTCCAATCCAGCAGAGGCAGGGGAACACTGTCAATGTACTGGGACAGTTTTCTGACACCCGCCCAGCTTACAGGCCCTGAGGCGCGGGGTACTCTCACAAGGAGTGGAAAGTTTCAAAAGATGGTGAGGGAGTACCTTGCCAACCGTACCAGCGTCCTCCGTGATTCCTCTGTGCCTTTTAATTATTGGGTATCCAAGCTGGACACTTGGAATGATCTCGCTCTGTATGACTTGGAGGTCCTGGCCTGCCCTGCCGCTAGCGTGTTATCGGAGCGTGTTTTTAGTGCCGCTGGGGGAATTATAACTGATAAGCGCACTCGCCTGTCAACTGAAAATGCTGACAAGCTGACCCTTATCAAAATGAACAAGGGCTCGATTGGGCCAGACTTCTCATCACCACCAAATGACAGCAGAGTAACATAAAGTCAAATCCACTATGTTATTTCGGGAGGAGTATTCACATGCACCGTTTCACACCCACACATGGGTATACGCTTCCTCGTTTCGGCTGTTTTATCATCTTCTCCTTATCCTCAGCCTCCACCACCACTATACAACCAGGGTGCCAGCATTGCAAGTTGCTCCGTCCTAATTTTTGGCAGCTTTTGCTTGCAAGGCATAAGCAAATACTATGGGAGACCCACTCCCCAATAATGGTACTTATGTTTGTAATATGCTGTACTGCATGGCTCTTGTAAGGGGCATTGCAAGTTGCTCCGTCCTAATTTTTGGCAGCTTTTGCTTGCAAGGCATAAGCAAATACTATGGGACACCCACTCCCCAATAATGGGACTTATGTTTGTAATATGCTGTACTGCATGGCTCTTGTAAGGGGCATTGCAAGTTGCTCCGTCCTAATTTTTGGCAGCTTTTGCTTGCAAGGCATAAGCAAATACTATGGGAAACCCACTCCCCAATAATGGGACTTATGTTTGTAATATGCTGTACTGCATGTGACGCGCCCCCTGGGCCGTGTGTACACGTGTGTGGGATACCCGGTGCCGGGACTCTGGGGTCTGTAGTCTCCGTGGCGGTGACCCGGTCCCGTGGCTCATGCTGGTCAAACCAGTGGCAGTCTTTCTTAGGTTTTGAGGTTAATTGTCCGACTGCTCCACCCGTGGATTGCGTTCAGGGAGTACCACCGCTGCGAGGCAGACCGCTGAGGCTGGTGTTGTGTGCGCAGCAGAGAATGGGATAGCTCCCCACGGGAGGAGTATACCCTCAGTGCAGTGAGTGTGGATGATGGGGGTGATGGTGCACGAGCGCAGCAGGAATGACTCAGAGTCTTTGCAGTGCAGTTCAGGGTCTTTACTGATGATTATAAGGTAGACCCTCCCAGGAGTACTGGCTAGCATAAGAGGCCTGGTCAGTCTGTGAGCAAGCAGGAGTTCCCCTGGCCAGGTGGAGTTGTAGGCCTCCCCGTCTGTCTGCACTCTTCCTGGCTACCTTGCTGTAAGCGGGTAGAAGTAGCCCACGTCCCTGAGTGTACCGTGTAGTGCTCACCCGTATGGCTGGTGACTTGGGGCCTTCTGTTAGCCTCCGCTCCACGACGGCGGTGCTGGTCCCTTGCTTGTGACTGAGCCTCCGGGCTTCTATGGCCAGAGGACCTGAAATACCCTGCCGGCTGGTTTCTGCTGCTGGATATATAAGTCCTCACAGCCTCGGACTCCTGTGTCCGGTTCCTATAGTCTTCTGCCAGGGCGAGCTCTGCTTAGCTTCCAGCCCCTGGTCTTTAGCTCCTAGCTCCTACAGAGCTCCTTGCTGTTACTTTCCCTTGCACTCACTCTGACTCTGACTGTTCTCACTCAACCCCGCCACAGGTCCTGTTTATAAGGGCAGAATTCTCCCCTCCCAGGACTGGGGCAGGAGGATGTTGCATGTTTAAGGGATCCTGACCAGGAAACCTCCCACTTGCTCTCCGACGTAATATCTCTATTACTGTGGTGACCAGACCCCTGGGGTGCCACACATGGCTCTTGTAAGGGGCATTGCAGTTCCTCATAATTTTTGGAAAGCCTTCCATTCACTGCTTAGGCCAACAGTGCACAGGAGACCCAGTTGCTATAAATGGAAAAAAAGGTTTAGTTAACACCCTCTGACCTCCATGTCATTTCCAAGGGGCATAGGAGAGCCTCGAAATTTTTGGTAGGCATTGCACTCACTGTATGCCCTATAACTGTGTAGCCGAACCGCTCCTTTTGTTACAGAAACATATCCTACAAGACATATCTGGTTGACTGGCCTGATATTGATGTGAATGGTCCCTGTTCCTCCTGCTCTTTCTCCTTAGCCACTACCTCATCCATCATTTATCACCTGAAGCTTTGTTTTAACGGGAGTCATAGAACTTGGATAGTAGCAGGAAAACATCCAGCAATCCTCGGAGGAGGTAGGATATGCGCCAAAACGCTGACCACCTCAGGCCTAGCAGCTACTACATACATGCGCTTGCATTACAACAAAACAAAGCAGATGCTAACTTCTATCATCCTCATCATGCTCCTCACCTTGGCAATCTCAACTCCCCTGATGGAGAAGCCAGGGCCCACCGGAGGAGTCTGATAGTCCGGTGGGCTCGGCCAATGCTGCCCTAAAGCAGGCCAGGCTAAGAAAAGTGTGGGAAAGGTTACCGGGACAAATAGGGGTGGCTGGGGACCAAGTATGGACACCCGGCCACCCCCTGGAGGCTGGGGAACAAACGGGGACTGAGTATGGATACCAGGCCGCTGACACAGCCATGGCGTGGTGGCCAGATTCCACTCCACATGCCTAAAAGGCCCAATTTAAAGTGCAAGCAAGCAAGCAGTATGGTATTGCAGCCTGGGGGTGGGTGGGTGGCAGGCTGCATACTTGCGCTTGCATTGCAAGGAATGGGAGAGGTACAATTGAACACTGCCCTGGGACAAGGACTTGAATGGGGATAGTTGCAAGTCTGCAATGACAGGTGCAAGGTGGGAGGCATCTTCGCATGTACCATGAACAGGGGTTTGGCATGCACACACTACAGCGGAATAGGCTCTCCTTCCCACTAAATGCACTGAGGAGGGCACAGGTAATGTTTTGGTATATGCGCTTAATCTTATGTATAAGGCACACCAGGACAAATAGGGGCGGCTGGGGACTGAGTATGGATACCTTGCTGCCGAAGCAGCCATGAGGTAGTGGCCAGCTTCGGCCTCCTCCAAACTAAAAGGCCCCATTTCAAGTGCAAGCTAGCAGTATGGAATTGCAGTCTGGGGGTGGGTGGGTGGCAGGCTGCACTCTTACACTTGCATTAAAAGAAAACATAGCAAATGCTAACTTCTGTCATCATCATCATGCTCCTCTCCTTGGCACTCTCAACTCCACCGATGGAGAAGTCAGGGCCCACCGGAGGAGTCTGGTTCTCTCGTGGGCTCGTCCAATGCTGCCTAAAGCAGGCCGGGCTAAGAAAAGTGTGTGGGGGGATGTTCCAAGGAGAAATAGGGGCGGCTGGGGACCATTTATGGACACCCGGATGCCCCCAGGCGGCTGGGGACCGTGTGTGGACACCCGGCCGTGGGGCGGCTGGGGACCGAGTATGGACACCCGGCCGCCGGGCGGCTGGGGACTGAGTATGGATTCCAGGCCGCCAACACAGCCATGACCTGGTGGCCAGATTCCGCCTCCACATGCCTAAAAGGCCCAATTTCAAGTTCAAGCAAGCAAGCAGTATGGTATTGCAGCCTGGGGGTGGGTGGGTGGCAGGCTGCATGCTTGCGCTTGTATTGCAAGGAATGGGGGAGGTACAATTGAACACTGCCCTGGGACTAGAACTTGCATGGGGATAGTTGCAAGTCTGCATCTTCTGATGCGGCAAGGATCACTTATGATGGGCACACTTTTAGACAGTGACCTGGGAGTCAGAGATGCTTCCAGGGGTCTTCCCCATGCTGTTCCCATGTCTTTTCAGCACTTTACGCATGTGTCACACAGCACATGGCCAGATAAGGTTGTAAAATGTTAAAATGACATTTCCCGGTGAATGCATTTGTCATAGTTGAAAGCAATACAAAAGTGCAAAAACGCATAAAAAATGCTACTTGTGAACATAGCCGAAGGTGTGGAGGAGTATTTTTGTTTTTGGTCATTTATTTTAACTTCTACACAAGTCTTTTCCCTGGAAAGGATGTTCCTTAACATATTTCACAGGAAAAAAGTTTCTCTTTCGTTCTTGAACGTTTTATTGTGAGCCCGTAAAAGTGGCTTAATACCTCTGACCACGTTGTTGACAGCAGTGACCTGGGGGTCAGAAATGCTTCCTGGGGCAATCCCCATGCTGTCCCCATGTCATTTGAGCATTGTCACTATCGTTTTGGGCACTTGTTAGGCTTTTAAAAGACTGCCGGGGGTGCCACCGCAAAAATGCTCGAGTCTCCCATAGACTAACATTGGGCTCGTTGCTCGGGTCGAGCACCCGAGTATCACGGCGAGCTCGGCCTGAGCTTCGAGCACCCGAGCATTTTAGTGCTCGCTCAACACTAATGTCTAGTCATCACGTGACTGTATGTATGGAAATCGCATACTTGCAGCCTGGCGCCCACCCATTCCCAGTGCTGGAAAATCCTAAAAGCACACAATGTGCATGAAGTAAGGATTCACAAGTCTGTAGGTACAGAGAGTGACTACTGACTTGAACCCCAAGCCTGGATAACCCCTTGAAATGTTGGGGATAATCCTCATTGAAATATTACTTATATGTTGTCTATTACTGTAAAAAATGTGTCAACTGTATGCAGTAAAACTGTTCTGTAATAATATCAATCTCACTTTTTAGTGACATTTCATATTTCCAGAGTTGGATTACTGTATCTATTCTCTGAAGAATACTAGAAATTCAGCTGGAAAGCTTGTTCATAAGCTGTGAACACCTTCTTAGTTTTATATTTACCTTGGTAGACTGATCAATGTTTCTGCTAAAAATGGAAAGACAAATATAAAATGGTACAATAAGCAGAGATGGCTTCTGTTATAACTCTCGATGCACTGCAGATATCAATTACTTTGACCTGTATGGACAAAATTTATTATAGTGTGACATAATTATATATTCACAGTAATAAAAGCTAATAAACTGGCAGTTTTTAGCCTGCAATTTCAAAAGCTTTTAGGTGATAGACTTGAACATACTTATTGAAGGAGAAGTGGGTAGCAGGCTTACTATCAATGATGGAATAACATTTATAAAACATAGCATTTGTATATGTAAAAAAAAGAACATTTGCACTTTTCTCAAAATTATATGGGTGAGAGCAAACGTGGCAGATGTTGTTGCCATTATTTCTGCCTCTTGCCTATTCATCTCTAAGGGAATTTTAGAAATCCATGTTGTTGCGGCAAAAAATAAAAAAAGTAAGCAAAAAAAAGAGATCAATAGAATTGTTGGCTGCGTAAATTTCTGCAAAAAAATCTCATTCATATAAATTCTCCATAATTTATGAAATTTCCTTTCCTTCTGAAGTATTAACTTGTGAGAAGGTTACAAGGTGGATGATTGCATGCTGGTTCACCTACAGAATTACGAATGTGTGATATCCATGAACCCTTGATATTTGTCCCGATTCTGTTGTCAGATTACCCAGGGCCAGGGGCTCCTTCCCTGTCCCTAATGTTAGGGGCTCTTTAGCTATCCCTGCTCCCCAGATTACTTCTGATGGTGAAGATGCTGGGGGCTACATATCCTGCTGAACTCCTGAATCAGCCCTATATTTATGTCCTCCTCCCCCTCACCCAGGGAATTGGGGAAGAATAGTGAATGTATATACACAAACCAGACAAACAAGAAAGGATGTACAGGGATAAATGAAAATATCAATCTTACAAATATGCACTCACAGACAACAGAGAGGAACATTGGGGAGAAAAGGAAGGGAAACTAAATAGCAGAGGATGAGTGTTTGGACACAGCTGAAACACCTAACAACAGTCATAGATAATCACTCTTAAGGCCTCTACCAACAACCGACTAATCTACTCCTCACCAGGCAGTAAAACACTTAAAATTACAGGGGGTCTAATCTATCAACTGGAAAGTTCTTCAATATGAGATCGGTGGGGGTCCGGCACCAGCACACCCACCTACAAGCTGAAAACTTCTCCAGCTAAGCAATGTAGGGGTGAAACACATCAGCCCCACACATTACTTAGTAGACAAGTACTGAGCTGTAGCTCTCATTGTAGTTAATGTACTGCAGTATTCAGGCAGCGGCCACCAAGTAATGTATGGGGTTGCTGTATATAGAAGGCAAATTGCTTAAACTAGGTGCACACTGCGTCTTTGCACCTAGCCTACAGTATAAATCTGGAAACTTTTCTAGACTCATACTGCAACGTTATCATGCCCATCCATTCACCAGACACAGGCTAAAAGTGTGTTTTTTTAGCCTCTATCTGTCCGGCATGCACATACAGTACAGACCAAAAGTTTGGACACACCTTGTCATTTAAAGACTTTTCTGTATTTTCATGACTATGAAAATTGTACATTCACACTGAAGGCATCAAAACTATGAATTAACACATGTGGAATTATATACTTAACAAAAAAGTGTGAAACAACTTAAAATATGCCTTATATTCTAGGTTCTTCAAAGTAGCCACCTTTTGCTTTGATGACTGCTTTGCACAC
Organism: Phyllobates terribilis; assembly: GCF_046119375.1. Taxonomy (NCBI): domain Eukaryota; kingdom Metazoa; phylum Chordata; class Amphibia; order Anura; family Dendrobatidae; genus Phyllobates; species Phyllobates terribilis. The sequence goes on along the minus strand of NW_027362763.1, from coordinate 451,717,222 downwards.
TCTTGGCATTCTCTTGATGAGCTTCAAGAGGAAGTCACCGGAAATGGTTTTCACTTCACAGGTGTGCCCTGTCAGGTTTAATAAGTGGGATTTCTTGCCTTATAAATGGGGTTGGGACCATCAGTTGTGTTGTGCAGAAGTCTGGTGGATACACAGCTGATAGTCCTACTGATTAGACTGTTAGAATTTGCATTATGGCAAGAAAAAAGTAGCTAAGTAAAGAAAAACGAGTGGCCATCATTACTTTAAGAAATGAAAGTCAGTAGTCCGAAAAATTGGGCAAACTTTGAAAGTGTCCTCAAGTGCAGTTGCAAAAACCATCAAGCGCTACAAAGAAACTGGCTCACATGAGGACCGCCCCAGGAAAGGAAGACCAAGAGTCACCTCTGCTTCTGAGGATAAGTTTATCCGAGTCACCAGCCTCAGAAATCGCAGGTTGACAGCTGCTCAGATTAGAGACTAGGTCAATGCCACACAGAGTTCTAGCAGCAGAAACATCTCTACAACAACTGTTAAGAGGAGACTTTGTGCAGCAGGCCTTCATGGTAAAATAGCAGCTAGGAAACCACTGCTAAGGACAGGCAACAAGCAGAAGATACTTGTTTTGGCTAAAGAACAAAAGGAATGGACATTAGACCAGTGGAAATCTGAGCTTTGGTCTGAAGAGTCCAAATTTGAAATCTTTGGTTCTAACCACCGTGTCTTTGTGCTACTCAGAAAAGGTGAACGGATGGACTCTACATGCCTGGTTCCCACCGTGAAGCATGGAGGAGGAGGTGTGATCGGGTAGGGGTGCTTTGCTGGTGACACTGTTGGGGATTTATTCAAAATTGAAGGCATACTGAACCAGCATGGCTACCACAGCATCTTGCAGCGGCATGCTATTCCATCTGGTTTGCGTTTAGTTGGACTATCATTTATTTTTCAACAGGACAATGACAACAAACACACCTCCGGGCTGTGTAAGGGCTATTTGACCAAGGAGAGTGATGGGGTGCTACGCCATATGACCTGTGACCTGGCCTCCACTGTCACCAGACCTGAACCCAATCGAGATGGTTTGGGGTGAGCTGGACAGCAGAGTGATGGCAAAAGGGCCAACAAGAGCTAAGCATCTCTGGGAACTCCTTCAAGATTGTTGGAAGATTATTTCCGCTGACTACCTCTTGAGGCTCATCAAGAGAATGCCAAGAGTGTGTAAAGCAGTTATCAATGCAAAAGGTGACTACTTTGATGAACCTAGAATATTAGACATATTTTCAGTTGTTTCACACTTTTTTGTTAAGTATATAATTCCACATGTGTTAATTCACAGTTTTGATGCCTTCAGTGTGAATGTACAATTTTCATAGTTATGAAAATACAGAAAAATCTTTAAATGAGAAGGTGTGTCCAAACTTTTGGTCTGTACTGTAACTGCATAGCTAAGCATAGAAGACTAATTTCCTATACAGTGGGACACTGCAAAGAGTTTAATTTCATACAGTATATGTCTTTTTACAGTGGGTCCCTCTGATGTATGGATTCTTCAGGATCCATACTGACAGTGCACATTGCAGGACTCACACCTCCTGAGTCCTGAGCATATACACCCAACAGTGTTCACAAGCGCAGTGTTGACCTAGCCTTAGTTCAGGTCTCTGCAGGAGCAGTTTCAGCTGGTCATGGGAGTGTTGGACCCAGACCAATCTTATAATGAGATGAGTTATCAAATGTTAGGTCTTGAACAACACTTTTAACAATCTATGTGGCATAGGTCTCAGGAAGCACAAGCCGGGCACTTTGTGTTGGGAATAGTGTTGAACGATACCTTCCAATATCGGGAAATATCGGATCGGATTGGATCGGACCGATACCCAAAAAATATCGGATATCGCCGATTCCGATACAGGAAACCAATGCAAGTCAATGGGACACAAATATCGGAATGAAAATAAACCCTTTCTTTCCTTGTAGGTTAATTCTACATGAAGGAAAACAACTAAGAATAATGTAGAATGTATTACATGAAAAGCCGGCAATTCAGCAGTGGCATACACCGGTACCTGACAATTTAGAACAGAAAGAATAGAGCATCACACAAAGATTAGATAGATAGAAACATGTCAGTCACATATATAAGAAGTACAGTGACAGTGTTTCTTACTGTACTTGTCATTTAGTGTTAAAGGATTTATTTAAAAAAAAAATTGGCGTGGGGTTCCCCGTAATTTTAGTCTCTAGCGGAGGTTAAGCAGACGGCTGGGGCAGATGTTTGAAGCCTGGGAAGGGGGTAATACCCACGGAGCTTCCCAAGCTACTAATATCAGCCCCCAGCTGCATACCTAGCCTTTACTAGCTATTAAAATGGGGGACCCCCCAAAAAATGACGTGGGGTCCCCCCTATTTTAATAGCTAGAAAAGGCTAGGCTTCTCAGTGTCTGCGGCATGGCAAGCTGGATGGCAGCTTTCAGCTGCGATCCAGCCTGTCATATGAATGTAGCAGAGCTGGAGCCGTCGTGGGAACCATGGAAAGGTAAGGATGAGGTTGCTTTATTATTTTACTTTTATTGCAGAAGACATTGGCTTCAGCTGGAATGGGCGTGATGGTAAGTATGGTTTAATTTAGAACAATAAAGAATTGTGTGTTTATTTCAATTAAAGGACTTTATTCTGGGTGTTTGTGTTTTTTTTTTAACTTTGACTATGGGGTTAGTAATGGGGGTGTCTTATAGATGCCTCTCCATTACTAACCTGGGCTTGATGGCAGCTGGCATTATAAGCTGACATCAACCCCAACCCTATTACCCCACTGCCACCGCTACAGGGCAGTGGGAAGAGCAAGGCTAAGTGCCAGAATGGGGGCATCTTATGGATGCGCCATTTCTGGGGCGGCTGACGGCTGGTGTTTCTAGCCTGGGAAGGGGCCAATATTCATGCCACCCTTCCTGGGCTATTAATATCAGCCCCCAGCTGTCTGCCTAGCCTTTGCTTGCTATTAAAATAGGGGGGACCCCACGTCATTTTTTTGGGGGTCCTACATTTTAATAGCTAGTAAAGGCTAGGTATTCAGCTGGGGGCTGATATTAGTAGCCTGGGAAGCTCAGTGGGTATTACCCCCTTCCCAGGCTTCAAACATCTGCCCCAGCTGTCTGCTTAACCTCCGCTAGAGACTAAAATTACGGGGAACCCCACGCCAATTTTTTGTTTTAATAAATCATTTATTTTAACACTAAATGACAAGTACAGTAATCAACACTATCACTGTACTTCTTATATATGTGACTGACATGTTTCTATGTATCTAATCTATGTGTGACGCTCTGTTCTTTCTATTCTAAATTGTCGGGTACCGATGCTGAATTGCCGGCCGTTTTTTTTAAAGAGATGGTGCATGAAAACACTATTATTTTTTTTAATAAATCCTTTAACACTAAATGTCAAGTACAGTAAGCTGAGCGCTGCCATCCAGCTTGCCATCCTTCAGAGACACTGCAGAGCGCAGGCATTATGGGAACTTCCGATTCCTATATTCGATATTCTAAAAGTATCGGAACTCAGTATCGGAACTCCGATACTGCGATTATCGGTCGATACCCGATATTCCAGTATTGGAATGCTCAACACTAGTTGGGGACTAAAATGGCTATTAAACTAAAATTGCTATTTTCACTTTGCAACTTCCATTGCACACAAATTTCTAGAAAACATCATTGGCGTGAAAATAGTCACTAAACCCCTAGATGATTTTCCTGAATGTAATTTGCAATATATCATTATTTTTGTTGGATTTTGGCTGTTTTGGAAGCTTAGAGGTTCTCCAAAGAGTGTCCACAAACTAGTCCAGGAAACTCTGCTCTCTAAAAGTCAAATGGTACTCACTCTCTACTGTGCCCTGTCATGCACCCAACCAGAAGTGTATAAACACATATAGGGTATTTCTGAATTTGGAAAACATTGATTTATCCATTATAAAATTAAAATTTTGGGGCTAAAACAACATTTTTGTATTATAAAAAAATGTTTCATTTTTTCATCCCAATATTATAAAGTTCCGTGAAGAACCTGTGCATTCAATATACTCATTACACCCCTAGAAAAAATATTTGAGAGATGTAGTTTTCAAAAGGGTGTCACTTCTGGTGGGTTTATGCTAATTTCTAACAAAAAAAAACCTATGTTTAAAAATTGATGGTGATGTCAAGTCAAAATGTAGTAAATGTTATTTATTAACTATTTTGTGTGGTACAACCATCTGGTTTAAGGGCATAAAAATTCAAAGTTTGAAAATTGTTACATTTTCAATCTTTTTGTAAAATTTTAGATATTTTCATGAATGCAAATCTTATCGACTAAAATTTACCACTAACATGAAGTACAATTTGTCACGAAAAAGCAATCTTAGAATTGCCTGGGTACGTTGAAGAATTCTAGAGTTATTACCACATAAAGCAACACTGGTCAGAATTTAAAAATTTGGCCTAGTCGGGAAGGTGAAAACAGGCTTCGGGGTGAAGGGGTTAAAATAGAGGCAGCTGATTTGAGGGACAGATTTCTTAACTGTAGCTATCCTGTGGGTATTCTAACTCCAAGATAAATGCATTTGATAAAGAAAATGAAACTTTCTAGACATCCAAAAGTGAAAATTGTTGAGATGTGAAACTCACAGATACAAGGATCATTGGTACTTAATGAAGTATCTGTAATTAGGCATATATCAGATAAGTACTGAAATACACTTTAATTAATTGAGAGGAGGTAATTGGGAAATCCTCCTCCGACAAAAGGAGACAAACTGGATTTTTAGATTTGGCTCGCACCAACAAAATGAATTAAATGAGGTTCTTTACTATAACAGTTTTTTTTACAATCCTTAGCTTCAAAACCATTTTTATCTGATTCTTTATTTTTTCTAACTTTTTATCCAAGCTATCTAAAACACGGTTATTGTTTGCATCGTTTTAATACACTCTTTGGGAGACATATAGTACCATTTCAGACCTATAGTGACTGGGACACAAAGTGTTTCTATATTAAGGTTATAGCAGTTGTCATCCTTTACCTTGCTGGACAGCTCCTTAAGCTTTGTTGTCAATGAGCACTATGGATTGTTTACTGCTCATGTGTTAATTTGTTTCTGGCCTTTCAGGCATTCATGTAATTGTTAGTTTAAGTGGACGTTTGATTTGCTAATGATAAGAGAAAAGAGTCTGTGTGACAGTTTTTGAGCATTTAACACATGTGTGTTTTCATTAGTTAGAAGATGCCTTGGATTTTGTTCAGAGCACCACCATGGGATGGTCTGGTGGAGGAAGGGGTGTGTGATGCAATATTGATGCCTTCCCAACATGACTGTTGACTGATTATGACATGCATAACTTCAATTGGTTAATTTTGGGTGACAGCTTTGCAAAGCAATCAGTAAACCTGCTAGACAGAACTGCTAGACACGCAATCACGATGTGTTGCTTTATTATTGGCTAATCGGGTGTGTCCTAAAAAAAAGTCATGAAAGCAAGGTAGGACATTGCTGCATAATGATTCTATTCCTGTGGTGGATTCATTTCCAAGTTTAAGTTACTCCACCTCTATTTTAACTAAGAAAAGTTTGGCTTTCCTTTACACATAGGGAAGTGGTCTGATCAATATGATTGGTTACAAACACTATACTGGCATTTATTTATTTTCCTTCTAACTATAATGTATCAGGTTTTTGATCCTTGTTTTAATCTATTCAAAATAAAGATGATGTTCTTTTATTATTGTTTGGAACTCTTCATTTTTTCTGGGGTTAGTTGTCCCCAGGAAAATATGTTTGAATTGAGAAAAACATGCATATGTGTCTTTTTTAAAGTGTAGCTAAACTTCTGATTTCAACTGTATATATATATATATATATATATATGTATATACAGTACAGACCAAAAGTTTGGACACACCTTCTCATTTAAAGATTTTTCTGTATTTTCATGACTATGAAAATTGTACATTCACACTGAAGGCATCAAAACTATGAATTAACACATGTGGAATTATATACTTAACAAAAAAGTGTGAAACAACTAAAGATATGTCTTATATTCTAGGTTCTTCAAAGTAGCCACCTTTTGCTTTGATGACTGCTTTGCACAATCTTGGCATTATCTTGATGAGCTTCAAGAGGTAGTTACCGGAAATGGTCTTCCAACAATCTTTAAGGAGTTCCAAGAGATGCTTAGCACTTGTTGGCCATTTTGCCTTCACTCTGCAGTCCAGCTCACCCCAAACCATCTCGATTGGGTTCAGGTCTGGTGACTGTGGAGGCCAGGTCACCAGGCGTAGCACCCCATCACTCAACCTCTTGGTCAAATAGCCCTTACATAGCCTTGAGGTGTGTTTGGGTTCATTGTCCTGTTGAAAAATAAATGAGGGTCCATCTAAACGCAAACCGGATGGAATAGCATGCCGCTGCAAGATGCTGTTGTAGCCATGCTGGTTCAGTATGCCTTCAATTTTGAATAAATGCCCAACAGTGTCACCAGCAAAGCACCCCCACATCATCACACCTCCTCCTCCATGCTTCACTGTGGGAACCAGGCATGTAGAGTCCATCCATTCACCTTTTCTGCATCGCACAAAGACACGGTGGTTGCAACCAAAGATCTCAAATTTGGACTCATCAGACCAAAACTCAGATTTCCACTGGTCTAATGTGCATTCCTTGTGTTCCTTAGCCCAAACAAGTCTCTTCTGCTTGTTGCCTGTCATTAGCAGTGATTTCTTTGAAGCTATTTTACCATGAAGGCCTGCTGCACAAAGTCTCTTCTTAACAGTTGTTGTAGAGATGTGTCTGCTGCAAGAATTCTGTGTGGCATTGACCTGTTCTCTAATCTAAACTGCTGTTAACCTGCGATTTCTGAGGCTGGTGACTTGGATAAACTTATCCTCAGAAGCAGAGATGACTCTTGGTCTTCCCTTCCTGGGGCGGTACTCATGTGAGCCAGTTTCTTTGTAGCGCTTGATGGTTTTTGCAACTGCACTTGGGGACACTTTCAAAGTTTGCCCAATTTTTCAGACTGACTGACCTTCATTTTTAAAAGTAATGATGGCCACTTGTTTTTCTTTACTTAGCTGCTTTTTTCTTGCCATAATACAAATTCTAATAGTCTATTTAGTAGGACTATCAGCTGTGTATCCACTAGACTTCTGCACAACACAACTGATGGTCCCAACCCCATTTATAAGGCAAGAAATCCCATTTGTTAAACCTGACAGGGCACACCTGTGAAGTGAAAACCATTTCCGGTTACTACCTCTTGAAGCTCATCAAGAGAGTGCCAAGAGTGTGCAAAGCAGTCATCAAAGCAAAAGGTGGATACTTTGAAGAACCTAGAATATAAGACATATTTTCAGTTGTTTCACACTTTTTTGTTAAGTATATAATTCCACATGTGTTAATTCATAGTTTTGATGCCTTCAGTGTGAATGTACAATTTTCATAGTCATGAAAATACAGAAAAATCTTTAAATGAGAAGGTATGTCCAAACTTTTGGTCTGTAATGTATGTATACAATATATGAAACAATTTTATTACTGAGATTAATGCACAGTATTAAAATTAAGTTTTATGGGATTTTGTATTATTATTATTATTATTATTATTATTATCATTATTATTATTTATATAGCACCATTGATTCCATGGTGCTGTACATGAGAAATGAGTTTCATACAAAATACAGATATCGCTTACAGTAAATGAACTATCAATGATAGACGGGTACAGAGGGAAGAGACCCTGCCCTTGCTGGCTTACTTTCTAACGGATGATGGTGACGGAGACAGTAGGTTGGTAATTGCAGTAGCTCCAATGGTGTTGAGGTGGCAGCGTGGTCACTTCAGGTTGTAAGCTTTCTTGAAGAGATGGGTTTTCAGGTTCCATCTGAAGGATCCAAAGGTGGTTGCTAATCAAATGTGTTGGGGCACAGAATTCAAGAGGAAGTGGGATTTTCGGGAAAAGTCTTGGAGGTGATTGGGTGAGGAGTGAATAAGTGTGGAGGAGAGAAGGAGGTCTTGGTAGGACCGGAGATTGCGTGAGGGAAGATATCTGGAGATTAGTTCAGAGATGTATGGAGGAGAAAGGTTATGGATGGCTTTGTAGGTCAGTGTTAGTAGTTTGAACTGGATATGCTGGGGAATTGTGAGCCAGTGAAGGGATATGCAAAGGGGGGTAGCAGAGGAGTAGCGAGGAGAGAGATGAACTTGAGAAACGAATGGATTCTGGAAGTATTGTTGAGCTGGAAGCAACAGGAGTTGGCGAGAGCTTGGATCTGCAGTTTGAAGGACAGGGCAGTTTCGGGAGGGTTGTGAAGTAGGCCTGTTTAGCCAAGGTGAGAGCTGATTTGAATGCGAGCATTGCTTGTTTGAATGCGGTAAACTCATCTTGCGAATGTGTTTTCTTCCAACGCCACTCCACAACCCTGAACACTTGCTGAAGCTTTTTAGTGAGATTATTGTGACTGGGATGTCTATTGATTCGTCACACTCTGCCATGGACGAGAGGGGCAACCGAGTTAATAACTGATGCGAGAGTGGCATTATAGAAAGCAGTGGTGCTGTCTGTGTCGTGGAGTGAAGATATGAATGTCAGTGGTAGAATAGAGTCAGTGAGTTTGTTTGTCTAGATGTGTGAGGTTTCTGCACGGGGGCGCTAGTTGCTGGGCATGGGTGACAGGTGAGGAGGACAGGGATGAGAACATGAGTAGATGGTTGTCATATAGAGGGAGAGGGGAGGTTGTGAGTTTAGATAGGGAGAAGAGTCGGGTGAAGATAAGGTCCAATGTATGTCCATCTGTGTGAGTTGATGAGGAGGACTACTGAGTAAGTCCAAAAGATGAAGTAAGCGACAGGAGTTTGGAAGATGCTGACTGGTGAGTGTTAGTGGAAATGTTGAAATCACCCATGATGATGGTGGGAATGTCAGCAGAGAGAAAGTGAAGAAGCCACGTGGAGAATTGGTCAATAAAGTCAGTGATCAGGCGCGGAGGTCGGTATATGACGGCCACTTGAAGGTTGGAGGGAGAGTAGATGCGGACAAAGTGGACTTCAAAGGAAGGGAGGATGAGGAATGGTAAAGGTGGGATTGGGTTAAAGGTGCAGTTGGTAGAAAGGAGAAGACCCCCTTCTCCACCATGTCTGTTGCCAGGGCAAGGAGTGTGGGTGAAGTGGTGGCCACCATAACACAGCACAGCAGGGTAGGCAGTGTCGGAAGGTGTCAGCCATGTTTCAATGAGGCACAGAAAGGAGAAGTTACGAGAGGTAGAGAGGTCATGAGTGACATGGAGTTTATTGCAGACAGAGCGGGCGTTCCAGAGTGCTCCAGAGAGAGGGAGCAGAGGGGTGGGAGTCATGGTCACGGATTTTACATAGGAAAGGTTGCGGTAGTTTATATTCGATTAGGAGCGATAGGAGGGAGAATTAGTGGAAGGTATCAGCTGTGGGGGTCCAAGATTGGGAGATATGTCGCCAGCAGTGAGAAGAAGCAGGGAGAGGGAGAATAGGTGGGAGAAGGAGAGTGTCCGGCTTTTATGTTTGAGTGGGGTAGATCTGAGGTTGAGTAGCAGGTCTGCAGATGAGCTCAGGTAGAGAGGTAAGAGGGAGGGAGAAATTATTATTTGGTTAGAGGGTGCTGGGGTTGGGTATAGCGAAGGAGAGCTAGGATTAGTGGAGCAAAAACTGTAAGTAAACATGGTGAACGAGTAAGTGTAAGGAAAAAAGAGAAGCCAAGTACATTTAATAAATGGTTACTTGTACCCTCTGGTCATTTCTGGCCCATTTCCGGCCTATTTCAACTGCACACTTAAAAGCCAGACTTTGGAGACAGACCACGGTACCCTCCAAAGCTCTGCCTAATTGCTTCTACAATAGGACTCAACCAATCCATCCTTAGCTATACCCATGCATTTCTACAAATCTTTTGTGGTGTGATTCTCTCAGAAAGAATTAAAGCAAACTATTGACACAGGAAGTTCTGAAACATGTTTATGCTCATTAGTTAGTCATTATTCATGCATCACTCATTAAATAATATTATAGCACTGTATCATATTGTCATTGTGTAAAGTACAGCTTTTTACATACTTTTTTATACTGCTTAGGAGAAATCATTTTGAGTTGCCTAAGTGACATTTAATTTACAGATATTACACATAATATTAAATGAATTAGCCTAGAATTCTTTGGAGAACACAAGAGTAAACCTCCCACAGGCACATATTGAAATGTTTCCTTATTTGCTTTTAACAGAGCAGGTAACAATCTGTTCTTTTTCTTATTAAGATATAAATAGGATCATTCACATTTGAGGGAAGAATTCCCATTACCGCGAAATAAAACTGTCTAAGTATTTCAAGAGGAAATGAAAAAATGGAACACATACTGTATGTGTGAAGCATTGTTTTGCTTGTAAAATATATTTGACTTTAGGAGAGCAGATTAGTGTAGAAAGTAGCAACAAGCTAATGGTAGCAAATGATAGAAGGTTTGGAATAAATGCATAGAGCAAAGCTGAGCTTGAGTATACTGTATTATCAGATTCGATTTGGTTCCAATTAATTTGATCCAAATCGAAAGTGCTGAGATGGAGTTAGAACTGAAAGATATTACTACTGAATTAGCACTGGAAAATATTCCAAACTGCAAGACAAGATGAGTAGATGTCTGGTTAGAGAGTAGAGATGAGCGTTGTTCGACTCGAACTGTTTGCCAATCTCAAATTCGAGCAGTTTTGGGCGGTGTTCGAGCCGTTCGGCGAACACGAACGATTTGAAAAAAATTTGGCTGTTCGAGGTTATGTTCGATAACTGTTCGTGCACCAAAATCATAACTGGATTTTTTCTCAGTAATGATGAAAATTAATGTTAATACGCAGTTTGAGTGTACAGCGGGGCGGGGGGAGGTGCAGGGGATGGATCTCTGCAGGAATAATGAAGATCTCCATTTTTTTTTTCTCTTTCCCGCATTTACAGTGGGGAGGTGCAATCTGTCAGCCTATCAGCAGCGCACACACGGAGCGAAGTGCTTTTTTTCACACAAGCAAGGGCATGTGTCATTGGCAGTGTATGTCACATGTCCTTGCCCTATAAGACCCAGCCATTTTCCCCGTCGCCACCATTTTCTCACTGCTGCAGCTGCATGTTAGACGGCACCGCTGTTGCTGTGTGCGCTATACCTTGTTAATTTCAAGCCAATTTTCGCACAAATCTACAGATAGCTTGGCAGTAGGGAATAGTTGTGATTGCAGTCCTTTTAAAGACTAGGTTACAGCATTTCCTACGACTTTTATCAGGCAGGTCTGTGCTCTTAAATAAATAGGTTGTGGGAGTAAAGACTAATTGTAATTGCAGTCCTTTTCAGGACTAAGTTACATCAGTTCCTATCAGTTTTTGCCAGGCAGGTGTGTACCAGTGCTGTGCTAGTTTTTTTCACAGCATTTGGCTAAATCTAGCAAAGCTAATACTTTTTGGCATATTGCAGAGTGTGTTAGTCAGTGGAGTAGCCTATCTGTGTTGCAAGCTACATCACCTGTGTATAGAATACCAATTTTTTTACTGCACCTAGTGAAGTAAAACCTTTTGGGCATAGCATCATTCTATTAGTCCATCTATACTGACCTCCATAAGGTTGCAAATTGAATATAATTTTTTTCTGCATCTAGCTCTGAAAAAATATTTGGCCTTCTAGCTGTGTGTGGGACTTGTTCTATTAGTCCATCGATACTGACCTCCATCAGGTTGCAAACTGAATATAATTTTTTTCTGCATCTACCTCTGAAAAAATATTTGGGCTTCTAGCTGTGTGTGGGACTTGTTCTATTAGTCCATCTATACTGACCACCATCAGGTTGCAAATTGAATATAATTTTTTTCTGCATCTAGCTCTGAAAAAATATTTGGCCTTCTAGCAGTGTGTGGGACTTGTTCTATTAGTCCATCTATACTGACCTCCATCAGGTTGCAAATTAAAAATAATTTTTTGTCTGCATCTAGCTCTGAAAAAATATTTGGCCTTCTAGCAGTGTGTGGGACTTGTTCTATTAGTCCATCTATACTGACCTTCATCAGGTTGCAAATTCAAAATAATTTTTTGTCTGCATCTAGCTCTGAAAAAATATTTGGCCTTCTAGCAGTGTGTGGGACTTGTTCTATTAGTCCATCTATACTGACCTCCATCAGGTTGCAAACTGAATATAATTTTTTTCTGCATCTACCTCTGAAAAAATATTTGGGCTTCTAGCTGTGTGTGGGACTTGTTCTATTAGTCCATCTATACTGACCTCCATCAGGTTGCAAATTAAAAATAATTTTTATCTGCATTTAGCTCTGAAAAAATATTTGGCCTTCTAGCAGTGTGTGGGACTTGTTCTATTAGTCCATCGATACTGACCTCCATCAGGTTGCAAATTAAAAATAATTTTTTTCTGCATCTAGCTCTGAAAAAATATTTGGCCTTCTAGCAGTGTGTGGGACTTTTTCTATTAGTCCATCTATACTGACCTCCATCAGGTTGCAAACTGAATATAATTTTTTTCTGCATCTACCTCTGAAAAAATATTTGGCCTTCTATCAATGTGTGGGACTCATTGTATTAGGCCATCTATACCAAGCTCCACCAGCTTTTAAATTAATAATAATTTTTAGCTGCATCTAGCCCTGAAAATAATTTTTCTTCCCAATTGTGGTAGCAATAGAAATATGGGGGGCGCTCCTGGCGTACAAAAATATACGCTTCATAACAAAAAACACCAGCCTAGCGCACTGCATTAATAAGATGGCATCATCGTCTCTCCCAGTACTAGGCCTACTACACAGGCTAGCATTCCTGTGCCTAAAACACAATGTATGGGTCCGCGCTAGACACTATGCTGAGGGGTCTAAAGCTGCTGCTAACACTTTATAACAATTCAATTGGCAGATTTTCACAGAGCTCTTCCACAACGCCCACCCATCGGGCAACAGTTGCCCACCTTCCCTATGGGATCTAGTGGCGAATAGTTGATGCCATTAATCAGAGCATCAGTTGCCCCGTCGACGTGGCAAGCATACGGTAAGGCATGGGAAGAGTGGACACGACTAGTAGCAGGCAGACGGGTTGACCAATGTGAACAAGTCAGATCACAAGTCACCATAGAATTTCTCCACCAGCTAATGATGAGGGGCATATCAGGGGCGTCAGCGCAGCGGTGTTTGACCGGAGTAGCATTTCACTTCCAACTGCTGAATTGGGGAGATGTGACAAAGATTCATCATCAGACAATCCATAAAAGGGTGGAAAAGGGGTCAGCCAAGTCAGGAGTGTAGACGTCCCGTCCCGTGTCACTAAAACTGATTTCTCACATCATATCCCTAACACCATTAACATGACACTCACAATTTGAAGCAACACTACTGTCTACTGCATTTGCGATCGCCTTCTTCGGGGCGCTATGCATAAGCGAATTAGTCCCTCAATCCAAAATTACCACCAGTGGAGGCTTATTACACCAGGACGTAGTCATAGCCAATAATGCAATACGTCTACGCATACACAAATCAAAAACGGTTCCAGCGGGCAGGGGCACTTGGGTAATTCTACAACCCACAATCGGTACACTGAGTCGGGTAACAATAGTAAAACATATATAACCATCAGATCACAAAGTAATTTCTTCCTATCACACATTGATGGAACGCCATTATCAAGATACCAGTTCCAAGCTATATTTAATAAATGCATAACATCGGCAGGGAACCACCCCAAAGATTACGGGACACACTCATTCCACATAGGCGCGGCCACGGAAGCAGCAAGAGCAGGACTGTCAGAAACGGAAGTTCAGAGGATAGGGAGATGGCGATCCACGTGTTTGGCAAGATACATAAGACCGGACTTGTTATCCTAACGTGGTTTGTTTCTTTTACAGGTGATGCTAAGCCAACAGTGTGGGTGATAGGCCACTCGTATATATATTGGGCAGAAAAAAGGGCAAAAGTCCGCCCAGGCGGGAGGAAATTAGAGTTTCATAACACATATTTCAACTGGAGAGGTATTAGAGGCCTGCTATGGCCACAGGTACTAATGGAGGTAATCAAGGTAGGGAGAGAGGCAAGATGTCCGGTCATCTTAGTTATACAGGCCGGGGGAAACAACCTAGGTCATCACAAGAGCGCATAACTAATGGCAATAATGAAACTAGACACTGAGCGCTTCAGAGAATTTTTCACAAAACTAGCTATAGTATGGTCAGAGATTGTGCCGATAGCGGTATGGGAAGGTGCGCGAGACATCACGGACATCGAACGGACAAGGCGGGTAATAAATATTCGGATGGCAAAATTTAGAAGAGACAGAGGCGGTGTAGTGGTACGACACCGACAACTGGAAGGAGATAAAGCAGGCCTCATACGGCCCGACGGTGTTCACTTAATGGATATTGGACTAGACATATTCCTGTCAGGACTCCAGGATGGAGTGGAACAAGCGTTAAGAGTGATGGGTGGGGGTCAGAGTCCTGCATACGAGTACACAGGATCCTCCGTGGCCTGGAAATAGAAAGGACATGTTGGAGAGTTACACTTGTTGACCAAGTTGCCGGAGTGGATACCCAGGGCATGCTGCAACAAGCTGAATTATTTAAGAAATAAAATGCCTTTCTAATGGAATGAGTATAAAGAGTTAATAAAGCTGTGACCGATCCTCACCCATCCAGTTGCAAGAGTTACATTATTGTATTGTCAAGGAAAGGGGGGCGGTAGGGGGGCTGAGCGTCTGGGTTTGGTTGGGTGTCCCCACAGTCTGCCTAGGCTAGATGCATTTAAGAATTCTTATTAGATACACAGGCGGTGCAGCTTGCTTCACAGCTGGGCTACTACGCCCAAAGTATTGCCTAGGCTAGATGCAGTTAAAAATTGTATGCTGACTAGCAGACACTGAAGATTTGGAGCAGACCTCTAAGTAAACAGCTCTTCAGACTCAACCATCTGTGTTACCCCAAGCCATAGTGTATGTAGTTTCTTACAGTTAAAAGGGGGGGGGGAGCGACCCAACCCACCTGGAATTGACGATGCCAACGTCACGTAAGACACAGCAAGGGGACTCCAAAAGAATCTCCATTTTTTCCCAAAATTGTGGCACAGACACCACTTAACCCTAGAACGCATACCTGGGGCCTCGCAGTCCCGCCCTGTTAATTGTTTTCTATTTTCTGCAAGATTACTTTAGTTAGAATTTTTAAACTCTAGGTATTCTTCATGTATATAGTCGTTTGTCATTTGAGTTTGAGTTATTCCATGTTATTTGCACACGGGCTTTAAAGGCCCCAGGTATATGAAAGTGCAGATTTTTATGGTCATGCGTTCTAGGGTTAAGTGGCATCAATTGCCCCACAGTTGCTTAAAACGGTTGGTGAGGTGATATTACCAAATCCTCAAGCTTTTAGTCTCCCAAGGATAGCACAGGGTTAGAAAAGTCCTTGCGAATCCATGATTTGTTCAACTTTATGAACGTGAGTCTGTCTACATTCTCAGTGGACAGCCGCGTGCGCTTATCTGTCAGCACACCATCAGCAGCGCTGAACACACGTTCAGAGAGAACACTGGCTGCAGGGCATGACAAGATCTCCAAGGCGTGAGTGGCGAGCTCCGGCCATTTTTCCAGATTGGAATACCAAAATGAGCAAGGGTCCAGTTCACTTGGAGATACTCCGGCACCATCCTCTCTAGGCATTGACTATGTGTCAGACTTCTTGTCTCCTGTGGCCTTGCAAAGGATGGTCTAAAAAAGTGGTGAAACGATTCCACAAAATTGCTGTTACCAGCAGATACTGTGTTACTGTTACGGTTTGAGTGATGAAGACTCGACAGTCCCATGGTTGGCAAGTTAGAACTGTGAGATTCACTTCGTGCACCACTGGTGTTTTGTGGAAAAGCACATGTAAGATTCTGCAACAGCGTCTGCAGATACTCCTGCATGCGTCAATCTCTTTTTATGGCAGGAATTATTTTGGCAAATTTACTTTTGTACCGGGGATCTAAGAGTGTGGCAACCCAGGAGTCGGGATTACTTCGAATTCTGCAATCTGAGGGTCATGTTGCAGGTAGTGCAGCAAGAAGGCAGTCATGTGTCTTGCGCATGCAGGAGGACCAAGTCCTTGTTGTGTTGGTAGTGAGGTAAGAATCATGCTTCCTTCCTCTGCCCTCTCCCCCCAACCTCGCTCAACAGAAATGTGATCAAGGTCTCCCTCATCTGATGAGTCTTCCATGCCCATCGCCAGTTCATCCTCCACTTCTTCCTCGGCTCCTGCACCTTCCTCAACAGTTTGGCTGCTACCATGCGCCCTGGTTAATCCCTCTCCCCCACCCTCCCATGCCTGCCGCCTTGGTGCTGCCAACCGTCTGGACCTTGGAGATGTTATCCCTTCCGCATACGACTCCTCCTCTACTTCCTCCACCTCCTCTTGTCCCACCACCTGACTCTGAATTCTGTTTAATGTGTGCTCCAGCATGTAAATCACCGGAATAGTCATGCTGATAATGGCATCGTCGTCAGCACTAAACATCTTCGTCGCCATTTCAAAACTGTGCAGAAGGGTGTGTGGCGCCCCTGAGGGTTCAGTCGCCACAGAGTTATTGCATCTCACCCAGAGGTGTGGTATCTCACCCTCAGGTAAGGAAGGCGTATGGTTCGGGACCCTAACACCTGCATCCAACACATAACCGCAGTGGGGGTAGGGTGAGATTGCTCCTAAGGGAGAGCACAGTCCCAGGTCCCTAGCTGGTGGGAGGGTCCTATGTAATGGGTGCTTAGGGGAGCAGCTTAGGGGAGCACATGACAGGGAGAGTATAAATAGGAAGCCATCTTAGAAAGAGCAAGCCAGTCAGAGGAGGAAAAGTGACAGGAGCAGAGGCTTGGCATGAGCTCTGCTCCGGAGGCGGGCCTAGCCTGGGAGGCCCAGGACTGAAGGAGAGAAGAGAGGAGTGGGAGCAGGAAGGCTCCAGGAACCGAAGGGACCCTAGGGCTACGGGCCATGCAGAAGGCCACCCGTACGCCCGCTGCTACCAGGAGGTAGAGGGGTCAGGCCAGATAAGGGGAAGTGGTCCCTCAACTAGAGGAGAAACAGCAAGGCTCAACTAGAAACCGGAGGCTGCAGCATTTCATGTACTGCAGGCAAAAGTCCACACCAGTCTCACTAAGAAGGTAGCCACATAGAACCCAGGGGACGGAACACCAGTCGCCCGCCAAGGCCCGAGGATACCGGATAGAAGTGTCACTGGGTGTGAGGTGCAGGGAGAAGGCCAGAGAAAGGACACACAGAAGGGGGTCCTGCTAAGTACTCCGGAGCTATCTGGGGGTGGACTGAGCCCATCACTGAGTACGCACAGCACGACGGGTGAGATTGCTCTGCTACCTGTAATCTGGACTGCAACAACTGTGAGTAAAGATCTTGGGACTGCATCACACGGACTCTGTGTTCATTACTGACTCCCTGCACTACAACCACCATCATCCACCACACTGCCCTGAAGCTACACTCTTCCTGTGGTGAGTAATAATACCATTGCTGCAAAACCACCAGCTTCAGAGGACTGTTCCGCAGCGGCGGCCCCTTTGGCCGCACTCCACAGGTGGCGTAGTCGGACATTATAAAATCCATATATACAAATTACCGTTGGATTGACCGCCCTGGGTCATGGACCGGGTCACCGCCACAGTGACCAGAAACCCCAGCGTCTACCGGCCCGGCTCAGGGTACCCCATGGCCCAGGGGGCGTGTCAACTTCATAGGTCCCTGATCTGAGACCACTCCTGCAGCTTGATTTGCCCCACCTCTGGATCTCGTTGGCCCAGGCTATACGTCAGAACGTATTGCACCAGGGCTTGTCGGTGCTGCCACAGTCGCTGCAACATGTGCAGAGTTGAATTCCACCTTGTCGGCACATCGCATTTCAGCCGGTGAACTGGCAGGCCCAACGACTTCTGTAGAGATGTAAGTCGTTGAGCTGCGCGATGCGAACGGCGGAAGTGAGCACACAGCGACCGTGCCATCTGCAGAAGGCTATCTAGTCCGGGATAGTGGGCTAAAAATTGCTGGACAACCAGGTTCAACACGTGAGCCATACAAGGCACGTGTGTGACATTGCCCGGCGAAGGGCCGCACCCAGGTTTGCAGCATTGTCGCACACGGCCTTCCCTGGTTTCAGGTCCAGTGGAGACAACCATTCATGAAACTGGGTCTCCAGAGCTGACCACAAGTCCTCAGCTGTGTGACTCACATTTCCCAGACATTTCAAAGTAAACACTGATGCCGTTGAGCCCTGCTGCCAGCATAGTAAGGAGGTGTGCAGGATTTCTTCTGCGCAGTTAGAAAGCAGGTGGCATTACCAGACAGGCTTTGGGTGCAGGTGGAGGACCGAGAGGAGGTTGAGGAGGCAGAAGCAGTGGAGGAACTTCGAGATAAAGAGGATTGACGCAAAACTCGTGGGGACGGTAAGACTTGGACAGCAGCCCCTTGTCCTGCTGTCACCATAGTTACCCAGTGCCCAGTCAGCGACATGTAACGCCCCTGTCCATGCCTACTCGTCCAAGTGTCTGTGGTGAAATGCACCCTGTCACACACAGAGTTTCTCAAAGAAGCGGTGATGTTGTGTGCGACCTGCTGGTGGAGCGCAGGCACACCTTTCTTTGAGAAGTAGTGCCGACTGGGCATCTGGTACTGGGGCACTGCGACGGACATAAGGTCTCGAAAATCCACTGTGTCTTCCAGGCGGAAAGGCAGCATTTCTGTAGCCAACAGCTTGCAGATGGTGAAATTCAACCTCTTAGCTTTCTCATGGCTAGGAGGAAATGGTCTTTTACTTTTCCACATCTGAGGGACCGAGGGCTGGCTGTTGTGCTTTGACGGGGTTGAGTAGGGTGTCCCCGGCAAACTGTCGGTCTGTGAGGAAGATGCAGGCGGACATGTTAGGTTGCCTTGATCCCAAGGTGGTGCTCTCGATGTCAGAGAGCGCTCAACACCAGCAGGTGTTTCCACTTCCCAATGAACTGACGACCTGCCAATCACACTGGCTGTTGCAGGTAAAGAGGTGGCAGGTCTGCGTCCAAAAACATGTGTGACTGCTGTCCCCCCAGTCACAGAGGATGAAGAGGCCGCGGATGCACAAGATGGGGCAGACGGTGGTTGGCCCAGCCTGTTATGCCGCATTGTAGCACAGTGAGCTTCCCACTGCAACTTATGCTTCATATCCATGTGACGGTACATGCATGAAGTACTCAAACTATGGATTTTTTTGCCTCTACTTAGCTTTTGGTGACAAATATTACAGATAACACGAGTTGGGTCATCCTTATCGATCTGAATAAATGCCCAGGCTATGCAAGTCTTAAAGCCCATGCGACCTGAAGAGCCACTACGACTTGTGGTCAGAGTCAGAGTTGTGGTTGAGGATGTAGTTGTTGACGTGCTTCCAGTACTCCATCTCTGTCCAGGAAGGCGCAACCTAACCTCGTCGTCAATAGCATCTGTGACGCCCCGCTGCGCTTGGTATCACAGATCCTAGAAGAGTGTATTGATGGAATCCTCCACAAGAGGCCCCCTTAAACATTCACACATCTCCACCTTCCACCTCAGACCAGCAGAGGGAGCCCATTAGGGATATAAATAGGGAAGGAGGAGCTAGGCAGCACAGTTCCTCTGAAGAGTTCCTGCAGTAGAGAAGCCTAAGAGAGGTCAGTCTGCAGTGGAGCTCAGTCTAGTCTAGAGAACTCAGTTAATAGTTCAGCAGTGGAGCACAAGGCTCCTGCTAGCTAGATTCAGGGAGCCCAGATAGAGCTTAAGGTGTGCCGGCGCCATAAGATCCGTGAAGCGCGGCAAGCTGCCGTTAGTGTGTATAGCCTAGTGAGGGCCCGAGTAGACCGAAGGCGAGTGGCGAGTTAGTACATAAGGGGCAGAGGAGCTTAACCAGCTCACCCCGAAGCATTTACCGGACACCGGATCCAAGCTTACCGGGATCTCTATGACCCAGTAAGGCATAACCGGAATCCCTGGAGACCTACAAGTCCCAGGATCGCTAAGGTGCTGATACGTAACAGAGCCAGGAGACGCTTAGGCCCCGCATACTGGGAGCGTGAACTTCAAGAGAAGGCCCTACCACAAGGTGAGCCAGCGCAGGACAAAGACAAAGTTAGGCCTAGCTCCAGGCAGGTCAGAAACTTACTACGCAGAGGCAAGAAACAGGAGGCCCTACACCTGCTCATTGGGGAGGATCCTGATATGCACCCTTCACCCTACAATGCTCCGGGATGTGCCTGAATTTCCTCCAGTAAAAGGTACTGAAGTGACTACCGTGTCCTTTCCCCTTCTTGCTCTGACCCAGCTGGGTCTCGCCTGTCCTGCATTCCCCCTGCATAAGCTGCCCTGAGACCTAGCTCCACCTGTGGGGAGCTATACCATCGAGCTGCCTTACCATGGGCCTCAGTGGACTGCTGCAGCGCTGGTGCTTCTCACCAGATACCACAGGTTGCGTCACGAACTCTTATAAAATTAACAATTATCCCCCCTTTTAAAGAGTGACCCCAGGGTACGGGCCAGGGAGCCGACCACCGTGACATCCCCAAGGCCAGGCAAAGGCCCGGGTGACCTCATCGACTGGCTGACTGTGGGTTGACAGTAAGTGGGATCTCCAACCTTGTCATCATCACCCTGTGTGTTATCACACCCGTCGTCCTCAAATCCAACCTCTTCCTGCCCTGACCGAAAAGTCAAGTTGTCGCTCCAATCAGGTATTTGAGTCTCATCATCGTCTTCATCATTGTCTCCACCAACAGGAGTTACAGTTTGGGAACAAGGGTCTACATTATGCTCAGAACCTTCTTCATCTGGTCCTGGATCCGACTTATAAAGATTCTGGGCATCAGTGCAGATTATTTCCTCATCTGGATTAACAGAAGCTCTGGAGCAGACCTCCGTTTCCCAGGCTATAGTATGAGTAAACAGCTCTGCAGACTCAACCATCTGTGTTACCCCATACTCAGACGGGCAGCTGGAGACTTGGGAGCTGTGAGGAAGCAAGTGTGATTGGGGTGACACCTCTGAGGACTGGAGTATTTGTGATGTTGAAATTGAGGTGGAGGAGAGCCCACTTGAAGGAGCACTTGATATCCTCTGAAGCACCTGCTGTTTTTGTGCCTCATCTGGAATTTGTAGCGATGGGCGTGTCCGTAACAAAGGGATCGTATCACATTGTCCACGAAAAGAAGTCGACATGTTAGTTTGACTGGAAGATGGTCTTTCTTCTGCAGATGTTACTCCCCCCCCCACCGCGGGGGGGCTCGACCCACCAGCGGACAGGCACCAGTATTGGGAGAGGGGGGCTGGCCGTCAGGGTCCACCGCGGCTCTGGCACAAACCCGGCGACACGGAGGTGGCACGGGCAGGAACGGACTGGCCGTGTCGGCTTCTCACTTTTTGGATTTTAGAAGGGCATGACATGCCTATATCTGTGTCTCCCCCTCCTTTTACTCCTCCACCTCTTTTCTTTTCGCATGACTATATGTACTTGTCACTTTTCCATGTGTTAGTTATGTCTTCTGAGCAGTTTGTCAGCTTTTGGACACCTTTGAAGGTGTTTTCTATGTGTTTCTATGTGTTTTTGTTTGCCTGCCATTGGTTTTAACGGTGTTCGAAGGTGTTCGACGAACAGTTCGACGAACAGTTCGGCGAACACAAGGGTGTTCGACGAACCGAACCGAACTCGAACACTACGGGGGTGGCTCAACACTATTAGAAAGCTACCGTGTCAGGAGAGGAGGACAGTTAAATATAATATTATACTCTTTTTTTAACCCCCTACCTTGCCCTTAGCCCCTTCACCACTTGGCGATTTTCCGTTTTTGGTTTGGTTTTCTGCTCCCCTTCTTTCAATAGCTATAACTTTTTTATTTTCCCGTCAATATAGCTGCATTAGGGTTTTTGTTTTGCGGGACGAGTTGTACTTTGTACTTTTGAATGAGAAAGAGTTGTACTTTTCAATGACACCATTGATTTTACCATAAGCTGTACTAGAAAATGGAAAAAAAAATAAAAGTTAGTATGATATTAGTCAGCGACCAAGTGTGAATAGGTTTGAACAATACTAGAAAATGGAAAAAAAATTAAAAGTTAGTATGATATTAGTCAGCGACCAAGTGTGAATAGGTTTGAACAACACACAACTGACAAACTTTAACTGGAGTGTAATATTTGGCACGCTTCAAAAAATGTCAAGATTATAACCGCAGTAATACGGGATCACGTCTGATGACTACGGTTTTAGGCAGAAGCATTAGAGATATGGTATTGATCAGTGACTAAGTGTGAATAGGTTGAACAACACACAACTGGCAGACATTAATTGGAGTGTAATATTTGGAATGCTCCAAAAAATGTCACGATTATTACCGCAGTAATATGGGATCACGTCTGATGACCACGGTTTTAGGCAATGGTCTATTAGTATGATATTGGTCAGCGACCAATTGTAAATATGTTGAACAACACACAATAGCAGACTTCAACTGGAGTGCAATATTTGCCATGCTTCAAAAAATGTCACTATTATTACCGCAGTAATATGGGATCACATCTGATGACCTCAGTGACCTATTAGTATGATATTGGTCAGCTACCACGTGTGAATAGGTTTGAACAACACACAAGTGGCAGACTTTAAATGGAATGTAACATCTGGCACGCTCCCAAAAAATTCTGGATTATTAGTGCAGTAATATCAGATCCCATTTGATGACCATGGTTTTATGCAGTGGCGTTAGAGATATGGTAGTGGTCAGCGACTAACTGTGAATAGGTTGAACAACACACAACTGGCAGACTTTAACTGGAGTGTAATATTTGGCATGCTACGAAAACTGTCATGATTATTACAGCAGTAATATCGGATCATGTCTGATGATGGACAAGTTTCTCTGCTTCCACAATACAGCAATGTGAATAAAATAAAAAAAATCTGGCTGTATTCTGCTAACAAGCAAATGCAGCAGTAAAATGGTGTACTGTATTGCTTTTCAAGCAAGTAATCAGTATTAAGAGCAAAAAAAAATTTAGCACTGATAGCTAGGACTATGGATATCAGTAACAGCAGCAGATAGAACATGCAATGGACCCTATTCTGCTGTATACAGTGTCCACAAACTCTGCCTGCCTAACTTCTGCTATCACCTGTAATTAATATATGCATCTGAATTAGTCCTTAGAAGGACTGTTAGCTTAGATCTATATTACTGTGGAATACCTGACTAATCAACTGTCAATTCTCTCCCTCACTCTGCTGCAGCTTTCCCTACTCTGCCTGTCTGAAGGGTAGACTGACGAGCATAGGGTCACCGGGTCTGATAAAGACTCGATGACGCTATGCGGCCAGCCAATCATTGTAATGCCACATCCAACATGGCTGCGGCATTTGAGTGAGTGGCAATTCCTGCATGTTTATCTGCTGTTAAAACAGTGTCAAACATATGTGGCAGGGACTCAAGCTCCCGTCTGAACATCCCGGAAGCATACGTTGAGCGCCGAGCATCTTGATCAGTTAGATGCTCTGGTCAGAACCAAGCAGTTGCGAGCACACTCGCTCATCATTAATTATAATTAAAAGTGATACATATGTACTTGTGATATGAAAACATCAGTTGCATTCACTGTGAACTGTAAAATGATGGTAATTACAGTCACAATAATCTGATTAAGTTTCTTCAGCTTCAAAATTTTATTTTTTTTATGGACAGGTCAAAAAAGTACCCTATTTTTACGGACTGTGCTGGAATTTCTGGACAGTTGCCAACCCTGCTCCTACTTGCTCTGTCCTTTCTCTTCCATTCTTAACACTAGATAGACTACACATCCGCCATACTATATACAATAAAGCTCTTTCTAAATAATATACCAACTTTTCTCCCCTACTCACTTATCTCCCAAATAACTTACCCACCCACTTGAAAATCTGTCATAAAACAGAAACTACCGTTCGGGCTAGTAGCTGTCCCAAGTAGACTCTACTTAAACGTTCTACTCTCACCTAGATTGTGGTATGAAAGAAAAGATTAGCAGATAGTATAAAAGATAATCTTTATTTAATATAGTTTTATGATGAAACATTATTTTATGCAAAAAGACAGTTAATAGAGACATAAAGTATATGTGCACTAGAAGGTATTACATTCTATAGTGAAATAAATCAAATAAATTGCAAAGTAATCTCAGAAGTAGTTAATCAGCCCCAATGGTTATAAATAAGAAGTCGTCAATAAACATGAAAGATACAAGCAATGTACATACTGGCCTTGGACCCCTAAAATTTATACTGTCTGCTGGTCTTTTTCTTATATAGGGATAATACATTAATTCATCAACAGATTATTTCTATGGGTTATTGCTAATTTTTGGAGATGTACCAATAGACATTGGGTAAACCACCTAACTTCTCACTTCTTTTCCTTAAAGTCACCAGGTGTTTATATATCTTCTCAACATCTGGATACTTTGTAACCTAACTACCTCCTTACTGGACATTAATGAATTCAGCAACTTGATCTTATTCTAAACTTCCAAAGAACATGCAATCAATCCACATCCTCAACTGGACACAAGGGAATTTAATCTTATTCCTATTCCTATTCCAAGTGGGATTCCTAAGTGTAATTTATTTATCAAATTTCACCTATGTGCCGAACATCAGAGAATATATTTAACTTCCTATTCCTTATGAATGTCGGAAGCTTATTTTTTTTCTCTATCTGAGTAAAACATGCCTGCAGCCTATTAAGGTACACAGAATACAACTTTCTCCACCACCACTGAACATTTGTCTATCACACTACATGTCTAGATGTTAATAAGTGAGATAACTAAGTGAATAACACTGCCAGAAGCAAAAGAAAGTCCTCACTATATCACAGCATGTGATCCTAATCTTTATAACTCAGTGGCTGCCTACTACTATATACTGAGTACATACAGTACCAGTATATACCACTATATACTACCACTATATACAGTACTAGTATAAACCACAACGGTCCCGGTATACTTTCCCAATAGTACACTAAAGACACAAGAACTGCCACAAATAAGTGCAGCTTTAACCGGAAAGCATAAAACTCATAATTAAAAATATGATTTTATTAGGGTATACATATAAAAGATAAACAAAACATAAAAATTGCTAAAAAAGCAGGAACCCTTGAGTTCCCTACAAAGTAGCTCACTGAACCAAATAATGATAGTAATAAATCCAATGTTTAGGTAGGAGTATATCCCCTTACAAATAACAATCATAAGCAATGCAAATACATGTGCTCAAAATTCACATTAGTAATAGATCCTTAAAAATATAAAGTGCTAGTGCAAAATAGAGGACATTCATACCTAGCAAGGGCATATGTACTGAGAAATAGCATTAGTAATAAATCCTTAATTGTGTAAGGTGCTAGTGCGTATAGAGGATATTCATACGTAGTAAGTGTAAGATGCTAGTGCATATAGAGAATACTCATACATAAAAATAAGGTGACCAGGTAATAAGATTAGCTTAGACACAATGATAAGTCTTAATGCTTCAAAAGAAAGAAAGTTAAACATATAAGAAGAAGAAGCACTCGCGAAACGGCGTCGTCGGGGTGGTTCCCTACAAGCTCTCTCCTCTGGCAAGTAATATATCCTTACTCTTGGACATTCCATATACACTCTATATATACTTGTATTCTTATATGTTTAACTTTCTTTCTTTTGAAGCATTAAGACTTATCATTGTGTCTAAGCTAATCTTATTACCTGGTCACCTTATTTTTACGTATGAGTATTCTCTATATGCACTAGCATCTTACACAATTAAGGATTTATTACTAATGCTATTTCTCAGTACATATGCCCTTGCTAGGTATGAATGTCCTCTATTTTGCACTAGCACTTTATATTTTTAAGGATCTATTACTAATGTGAATTTTGAGCACATGTATTTGCATTGCTTATGATTGTTATTTGTAAGGGGATATACTCCTACCTAAACATTGGATTTATTACTATCATTATTTGGTTCAGTGAGCTATTTTGTAGGGAACTCAAGGGTTCCTGCTTTTTTAGCAATTTTTATGTTTTGTTTATCTTTTATATGTATACCCTAATAAAATCATATTTTTAATTATGAGTTTTATGCTTTCCGGTTAAAGCTGCACTTATTTGTGGCAGTTCTTGTGTCTTTATATACAGTACTAGTTGTCACCAGGGTATTAGTAAGAGCTTTTGTATTATGCATATGTGTCCTGTGTATAGCTTTTACACTGTGAAACACTTGATTTGTTGAGAGAAAGGCACAGAAGTAAGAAATGTTTCTCTGGTACAGACTGCAAGGAAATAACAATATCCTGAGTATACATTAAAAATCTACAATTTAGAAATGCTTTTCTTTTGTATTCCTTTCCCTAGAAAATGACTAGATAAATTAGAAAAGAAAGAAGACATAAAAAGATTCATAAACTTGAATGTGAAAGAGGTTAATTGCCAGTGTCCTAGCTCCCTCTTAATATTTGTATATGGAGCCTGTATTATACAGGGAAAATGGAGTTTGCATGCCTAAATGTAGAAGAGGGAGCTATAAAGGAGTCTTCATGCAGTAGTCTACCGAACCACTAACAACACTGGGTAGGATCTTTAAAAACAAGTGGGAATATCCCTTTTTTATTATTCATAGCACTAGCTAAAAAAAAAACAACTTTATTCAAATATTTTAATTTGCTGGCAACTGTCAGTGCAGTTCCTAACGAGGCAAGTGCACTCCCATTACTAAAACCTTCCAAAATATTACCCTTTAATGCTACGGGCAAGAATTTCATTTAAGTCACATTCAATTGTGCGTGTTTCAAATTTGTGTTCTATCAGTGATTTTTACGGATACCCATTATAGTCTATAGGGCTGCTTCCTTTTTTTTTTCCATACGTGAGAATCACTGATGAAACTCTGATGGTAAAAACTGGGATCCAAAATATTGATGACACTTCTACATTTTTTATGTACATGAAGAATCACAGATGTCTGAATGAGGCCTAAAACAAAGATCTCCACCTGTTATCAATCCCCCATCCAGGTGATGATAGGCAGAAATCTGTTGACAGATTCCTTTTAAAGATAGGAAATTTAGATTGTGAGCCTTAATGGGAACAGTGATGATAATATCTGCAAAAGTGCTGTGGAGTATAATATACGCTATATAACGGAGGCTTATTTGTTAGCACTGCAGCTTTGGGTTCAAATCCCACCAAGGGCAACATCTGCAAGGAGTTTGGATGTTCTCCCTTTGTTTGCGTGGGTTTCCTCCGGGTTCTCTGGTTTCTTCCCACACTCCAAAGACATACTGATAGGGAATCTAGATTGTGAGCCCAGATGGGGACAGCGATGATGTCTGTAAAGCACTATTGAATTAATGGTGCTATATAAGTGAGTAAAATAAATAAAATATATGTGGACAGATAGATATGAATAAAATAAAGAATTAAAAAAAAAAGTAATAAATATAGTCTTGACACATTTAGCTCCACATTGTAAACCATATGTGATCTAAATTGTAGTGCATAAAAACATAGAGATCAGACTTGTATATACAAGCTGTTTGGAGCTGTAAATGTCATTCTCCAGAAGGATTTGGCACTAGTGTTGAGCCACCCCCGTAGTGTTCGGGTTCGGTTCGGTTCGTCGAACACCGGGATGTTCGAGGAACTGTTCGTCGAACTGTTCGTCGAACACCTTAGAACACCGTCGAACACCGTTAAAACCAATGGCAGGCAAACAAAAACACATAGAAACACATAGAAAACACCTGCAAAGGTGTCAAAAAGCTGACAAACTGCTCAGAAGACACTCTGTTTAAAAAAGCCGGCCGGCAAATTCAGCAGCGGCATACACCGGTACCCGACAATTTAGACAAGAAGGAATAGAGCATCACACATAGATTAGATAGATAGAAACATGTCAGTCACACATATAAGAAGCACAGTGACAGTGTTGGTTACTGCATTTGTCATTTAGTGTAAAGGATTTATTAAAAAAAATATTAGTGTTTTCATGCACCGTCTCTTTAAAAAAGCCGGCCGGCAATTCAGCATCTGTACCCGACAATTTAGAACAGAAAGAATAGAGCTTCACACATAGATTAGATAGATAGAAACATGTCAGTCACATATATAATAAGTACAGTGATAGTGTTGCTTACTGTACTTGTCATTTAGTGTAAAGGATTTATTTAAAAAAATAATAGTGTTTTCATGCACTGTCTCTTTAAAAAAGCCGGCCGGCAATTCAGCAGCGGTACCCGACAATTTAGAACAGAAAGATAGAGCATCACACATAGATTAGATAGATAGAAACATGTCAGTCACATATATAATAAGTACAGTGACAGTGTTGGTTACTGTACTTGTCATTTAGTATTAAAATAAAGGATTTATTATTAAAAAAATTGGCGTGGGGTTCCCCTTAATTTTAGGCTCTAGCGGAGGTTAAGCAGACGGCTGGGGCAGATGTTTGAAGCCTGGGAAGGGGGTAATACCCACGGAGCTTCCCAGGCTACTAATATCAGCCCCCAGCTGAATACATAGCCTTTACTAGCTATTAAAATGGGGGACCCCCCCAAAAAAAATGACGTGGGGTCCCCCCTAATTTAATAGCTAGCAAAGGCTAGGCAGACAGCTGGGGGCTGATATTAATAGCCCAGGAAGGGAGCCATGAATATTGGCCCCCTCCCAGGCTAGAAACACCAGCCGTCAGCCGCCCCAGAAATGGCGCATTCATAGGATGCGCCAATTCTGGCACTTAGCCTCGCTCTTCCACGCTGCCCTGGTGCGGTGGCAGGGGGTAATAGGGTTGGGGTTGATGTCAGCTTATAATGCCAGCTGACATCAAGCCCAGGTTAGTAATGGAGAGGCGTCTATAAGACACCCCCATTACTAACCCCATAGTCAAAGTTAAAAAAAACACAAACACCCAGAATAAAGTCCTTTAATTGAAATAAAGACACAATCCTTTATTGTTCTAAATTAAACCATACCTACCATCACGCCCATTCCAGCTGAAGCCAACGATCTCCTGCAATAAAAGAAAAATAATAAAGCAACCTCATCCTTACCTTTCCATGGTTCCCACGACAGCTTCAGCTCTGCTACATCGAGATGACAGGCTGGACCGCAGCAGAACGCCGCCATCCAGCCTGTCATCCCGCAGACACTGAGAAGCGCAGGCTTGCTTGCGCTGCTCAGCGTCTCTCTGTGACGACATCCAGATGAGCCGAGTTAATGTCCAATGAACTCGGCTCACCTCATGCACGTCACTGACAGCGTGGGAAAATTCTCACGCTGAAGCGCTGATTGCAGGAGAATTTTCCCACGCTGTCAGTGACGTGCAGGAGGTGAGCTGAGTTCATTGGACATGAGCTCACCTCATGCACATCACTGACAGCGTGGGAGAATTCTCCTGCACTCAGCACTTCAGCGTGAGAATTTTCCCACGCTGTCAGTGACGTGCATGAGGTGAGCCGAGTTCATTGGACATGACCTCGGCTCATCTGGATGCCGTCACAGCGAGACAGTGAGGAGCGCAAGCAAGCCTGCGCTTCTCAGTGTCTGCGGCATGACAGGCTGGATGGCGGCGTTCTGCTGCGGTCCAGCCTGTCATCTCGATGTAGCAGAGCTGAAGCTGTCGTGGGAACCATGGAAAGGTAAGGATGAGGTTGGTTTATTATTTTTCTTTTATTGCAGGAGATCGTTGGCTTCAGCTGGAATGGGTGTGATGGTAAGTATGGTTTAATTTAGAACAATAAAGAATTGTGTCTTTATTTCAATTAAAGGACTTTATTCTGGGTGTTGTGTTTTTTTTAAATACTTTACTAGAAATTCATGGCGGTCATGTCTAATACTGGCGTGACCCCATGAATTTTGGGCTTGGGGCCAGCTGATAATACCAAGCTGGCCCTAACCCCTTTATTACCCAGTGAGCCACCGCACCAGGGCCCTGGATGAGTTGGGTACAGCGCCAGAAGATGGCGCTTCTATGAACGCGCCATTTTCCGGGGTGGCTGCGGACTGCAATTTGTAGCGGGGGGGGGCCCAGAAAGCTTGGGCCTCCCTGCGCTGCAGATTCCAGCCCCCAGCTGCCTAGTTGTACCTGGCTGGACACAAAAATAGGGCGAAGCCCCACGTACTTTTTTTTTAATTATTTCATGAATTTCATGAAATAATTAAGAAAAAAAGGCCTTCCCTATATTGTTGTGTCCGGCCAGGTACAAATAGGCAGCTGGTGGTTGGGGGCAGCCCGTTCCTGCCTGCTGTACCTGGCTGGACACAAATATAGTGCGAAGCCCCACTTCAATTTTTTTTAATTATTTCATGAATTTCATGAAATAATTAAGAAAAAAAGGCCTTCCCTATATTGTTGTGTCCGGCCAGGTACAAATAGGCAGCTGGTGGTTGGGGGCAGCCCGTTCCTGCCTGCTGTACCTGGCTGGACACAAATATAGTGCGAAGCCCCACTTCAATTTTTTTTAATTATTTCATGAAATTCATGAAATAATTAAGAAAAAAAGGGCTTCCCTATATTGTTGTGTCCGGCCAGGTACAAATAGGCAGCTGGTGGATGGGGGCAGCCCGTTCCTGCCTGCTGTACCTGGCTGGACACAAATATAGTGCGAAGCCCCACTTCAATTTTTTTAAATTATTTCAGGAAATTCATGAAATAATTAAAAAAAAATTGACGTGGGGCTTCGCACTATATTTGTGTCCAGCCAGGTACAGCAGGCAGGAACGGGCTGCCCCCAACCACCAGCTGCCTATTTGTACCTGGCCGGACACAACAATATAGGGAAGGCCTTTTTTTCTTAATTATTTCATGAAATTCATGAAATAATTAAAAAAAAAGTACGTGGGGCTTCGCCCTATTTTTGTGTCCAGCCAGGTACAACTAGGCAGCTGGGGGCTGGAATCTGCAGCGCAGGGAGGCCCAAGCTTTCTGGGCCCCCCCCCCGCTACAAATTGCAGTCCGCAGCCACCCCGGAAAATGGCGCGTTCATAGAAGCGCCATCTTCTGGCGCTGTACCCAACTCATCCAGGGCCCTGGTGCGGTGGCTCACTGGGTAATAAAGGGGTTAGGGCCAGCTTGGCATTATCAGCTGGCCCTAAGCCCGAAATTCATGGGGTCACGCCAATATTAGACATGACCACCATGAATTTCTAGTAAAGTATTTAAAAAAAACACAACACCCAGAAAAAAGTCCTTTAATTGAAATAAACACACAATTCTTTATTGTTCTAAATTAAACCATACTTACCATCACGCCCATTCCAGCTGAAGCCAACGATCTCCTGAAATAAAAGAAAAATAATAAAGCAACATCATCCTTACCTTTCCATGGTTCCCATGACAGCTTCAGCTCTGCTACATCGAGATGACAGGCTGGACCGCAGCAGAACGCTGCCATCCAGCCTCTCATCCCGCAGACACTGAGAAGCGCAGGCTTGCTTGCGCTCCACAGTGTCTCTCTGTGAGGGCATCCAGATGAGCCGAGTTAATGTCCAATGAACTCGGCTCACCTCATGCACGTCACTGACAGCGTGGGAAAATTCTCCTGCACTCAGCGCTTCAGCGTGGGAGAATTCTCACACTGAAGCGCTGAGTGCAGGAGAATTCTCCCACGCTGTCAGTGACGTGCAGGAGGTGAGCTGAGTTCATTGGACATGAGCTCACCTTATGCACGTCACTGACAGCGTGGGAGAATTCTCCTGCACTCACCGCTTCAGCGTGAGAATTTTCCCACGCTGTCAGTGACGTGCATGAGGTGAGCCGAGTTCATTGGACATGAACTCGGCTCATCTGGATGTCGTCACAGAGAGACGCTGAGCAGCGCAAGCAAGCCTGCGCTTCTCAGTGTCTGCGGGATGACAGGCTGGATGGCGGCGTTCTGCTGCGGTCCAGCCTGTCATCTCGATGTAGCAGAGCTGAAGCTGTCGTGGGAACCATGGAAAGGTAAGGATGAGGTTGCTTTATTATTTTTCTTTTATTGCAGGAGATCGTTGGCTTCAGCTGGAATGGGCGTGACAGTAAGTATGGTTTAATTTAGAACAATAAAGGATTGTGTCTTTATTTCAATTAAAGGACTTTATTCTGGGTGTTTGTGTTTTTTTTAACTTTGACTATGGGGTTAGTAATGGGGGTGTCTTATAGACGCCTCTCCATTACTAACCTGGGCTTGATGTCAGCTGGCATTATAAGCTGACATCAACCCCAACCCTATTACCCCCTGCCACCGCACCAGGGCAGCGTGGAAGAGCGAGGCTAAGTGCCAGAATTGGCGCATCCTATGAATGCGCCATTTCTGGGGCGGCTGACGGCTGGTGTTTCTAGCCTGGGAGGGGGCCAATATTCATGGCTCCCTTCCTGGGCTATTAATATCAGCCCCCAGCTGTCTGCCTAGCCTTTGCTAGCTATTAAATTAGGGGGGACCCCACGTCATTTTTTTTGGGGTGTCCCCCATTTTAATAGCTAGTAAAGGCTATGTATTCAGCTGGGGGCTGATATTAGTAGCCTGGGAAGCTCCGTGGGTATTACCCCCTTCCCAGGCTTCAAACATCTGCCCCAGCCGTCTGCTTAACCTCCGCTAGAGCCTAAAATTAAGGGGAACCCCACGCCAATTTTTTTAATAATAAATCCTTTATTTTAATACTAAATGACAAGTACAGTAACCAACACTATCACTGTACTTCATATATATGTGACTGACATGTTTCTATCTATCTAATCTATGTGTGAAGCTCTATTCTGTCTGTTATAAATTGTCGGGTACCGCTGCTGAATTGCCGGCCGGCTTTTTTAAAGAGACAGTGCATGAAAACACTATTATTTTTTTTGATAAATCCTTTACGCTAAATGACAAGTACAGTAAGCAACACTGTCACTGTACTTCGTATATATGTGGCTGACATGTTTCTATCTATCTAATCTATGTGTGAAGCTCTATTCTGTCTGTTATAAATTGTCGGGTACCGCTGCTGAATTGCCGGCCGGCTTTTTTAAAGAGACGGTGCATGAAAACACTATTATTTTTTTGATAAATCCTTTACGCTAAATGACAAGTACAGTAAGCAACACTTTCACTGTACTTCGTATATATGTGGCTGACATGTTTCTATCTATCTAATCTATGTGTGAAGCTCTATTCTTTCGGTTCTAAATTGTCGGGTACAGGTGTATGCCGCTGCTGAATTGCCGGCTTTTCATGTTTCACTGTTGGCACTGTTCCCATCGATTTGGGCAACCACTGTAATGCCACAACCACCATGGCTGTGGCATTACAGTGAGTGGCAGACCATCCCTGCATGATTACTGCTCTAAATAGCGCCAGACATGCAGGACACGCTTTTGGTGCACGAACAGTTATCGAACATAACCTCGAACAGCCGAATTTTTTGCAAATCGTTCGGGTTCGTCGAACAACTCGAACACCGCCCAAAACAGCTCGAATTTGAGATTGGCGAACAGTTCTAGTCGAACACCGCTCATCTCTATTTGGCACCTGTCCACACTGCCAAAAGTACCAATACCTGGTTTAAAAGAAACAGTATCACCGTGTTTGACTGGCCAGCAAACTCGCCTGACCTTAACCCCATAGAGAATCTATGGGGTATTGTCAAGAGGAAGATGAGAGACACCAGACCCAACAATGCAGACGACATGAAAGCTGCTATCAAAGCAACCTGAGCTGCCATAACACTTCAGCAGTGCCACAGGCTGATCGCCTCCATGCCACGCCGCATTGATGCAGTAATTGATGCAAAAGAAGCCCCGACCAAGTATTGAGTGCATTTACTGAACACACATTTCAGTAGGCCATTATTTTGGATATTAAAAACATTTTTCAAGCTGTTGTTATAAAGTATTCTAATTTACTGAGATAATGACTTTTGTATTTTCATTGGCTGTAAGCCATAATCATCAACATTAACAGACATAAACACTTGAAATAGATCAGTCTCTTTGTCATGACTCTATATAATATATGAGTTTCACTCTTTGTATTAAAGAAATTAAATTAACCTTTTGATGATATTCTAATTTAGTGAGATGCACCTGTAGAGCTATACATTATTCACATAGAAAGTTGTGTTTTTTTCTGTTCCTTTTATTGGCATTTATAGGCTTTAAACATTGTACAGCAAAGAAAACCTTTATGTATCTTGATTTATCCATGTATCTCTGATACACAAAATATATTTTTTTAAGTAGAAAAACACACAGATGAAAAATATTCTTAGAGATGTAAAGCAGATCAATCTATTTGCCTGTGTCTTCAGCCTTGCTGCATTCCAAAGCTTTTCTTATTACCATCCTCTTTGTGATACAAGAAACGCCTTGCTTTGGTGAACAGCTACAAGGCTCACTGCCTGCAGATTTGCTTGTCCATTCAGTACACAGTAGCAGGCACTGCTCTCTCCTGTCACTGTGAAGTACTAAGGTTACTAGCACTTCTAGCTGACACTGAGCTGCATGGTAATATTGACTATATTTAGAGCTGCTACAAAAAAAATATTTAACTTCTTTGGATAATGTTGGATAACAAAATGAATTTACCTCTTCCTTCCTGAGATATTCAACAGACTGGCAATTCCAATTTGCATGCTGTACTTCACATCTTACTCTCCGAAAGAAAGGTAGGTAGCAACATATGCTTTGGAATTTTTCAAAGACTCAGTGTTTAGAGTCTATCAGTTCTATATGTTCCTTTTTGTATTTTAGGTGAAATGATAATATATTCATGTAATGTAATAATAAATGGAATGAAAAGCATTTATATGTTTTATGCAAACAATGATTTTATGATATTTACAGAGAAAGACTGTAGATGTGATAAAAGTGTTTGAACTCATTTCCTTGTTGGTGTAGTTATAAGGGTTTCAAAAAGAAGTCGCTGAAAGGTATAAAAAACATTAGTTTCTGCATGACTTTCAGGTACACTGAATTGTTTCATCCTATGAAAGTATGTGTCAAAGGTGAATTAAATAGATAGATAGATAGATAGATAGACAGATAGATGGGCATATAGATAAATTGATCAAATAAGCTAATAAAAAAGCAATATCTACTTAAAGTGGAATTCCCTTGAAAAAAATTATAGTATTTAAGGGTCCTAAAAATAAAGTATTGTTAATGAAGTGCTGAAGTATTGCTTTCTGCTGAGACTATATTTGCTCAGAATTTGTCATTGGAGGAGCTATGACCTTGGAGAAGCTTTTTATTAGATAAGTGACGGCGTAGGTGTACTCTCCATTTATTGTAACACCATACTAATTAGAATGATTCAACTTAGATTGATTCTCTGCTCACGTCTTTTTGGCTAAATTAGACGTATACTACTGAATATTCCCTGATGTATGCTGCCTACTTTTCATTAAGCCCCTTTGCACTTAGGATATGACCAGATCATGGCTTTTTACCATACACTGAAGTACATTGAAATTTGCATATATATATTTATATTTTTTTTGTTGTGTAGGGAGTTACAATGAGAGGCAACGCAAGATGTATATCGTATAAAACATATACTGTCTTCTTCTATAAGAGAGATACGGACATACTCCCAACATATATCTCTGTTTTCAACATGAGAAGAGAATGTAGCTTTAGTTGCAATATGGAAGTAGCATTCGGACTGGATAAACATATCACACAAATAAATGGTTGCAGAAGGTCATTAAAATATTAAGCATTGTAACGGAAGATACTGGAGGGTACTGTAGGGAAAATATAGTATTGAAAGATTCCCAATATAATGGATCAGCAAAAATGTAATACATAGTCACACTAAGTCATCCAGAGCAGAAGTAGCTCTTTGTAGCATCTCTCCACTCTTTGTAATTGGGAGAGGTGTAAATCAGGACACTCCCATCGATGATGGTCATTTAATTTCAGGGGATAACTCTATTCAAAAGGCTTTTCCAGTTTAAGCACATAAAGGTTATAATTTTTTATGCACCTTTTGTATAATTTTCTCTTAGTCAAGATTTTTGCTAGAAACAAAATTTTTTGCTTCTACTGAATAAAAGTTTTCCAGGTCATGAAATTGATGTAGAGGTGCCTAACTCAATATCAAATAACCTAATAACAATTTCCATTCCTTCACCAACCACAAGACAATTAAATAAAAATTATTGGATCCCTAGCTGGTTCTTAAAGAAAAATCATATTGGTAACCATTAACATTTTGCTAATGAGCATGTTCAGATATATTTATATGTTGATATAGCAATAAGTGCCTGCAGTGCAAACCACCACTTGTTTAGGACCATGGTAAAACCTAACCTTTATGCCTCCCCAACACATTTAGCCGCAAACTGATGATTGGTTTTCTGAGCAATAAGAGTATCCGATAATTCAGCTACAGCTGTTATTGGTCACTTATATTTTCAACTGGATATTGCAAACTCCCTGCATCCAAATGAACTTATGATTAGTCAAAGCTGATGGGGAGGGGGTTTAGAAGTTAATTCATGACATACTGTAATAGCGTCCTGTGCTGTAGCCCTTGAAACCCCTTAAAGGAGTTGTCCGGTCAAAATTGATGTCTGCAGTCACTCTGTAATTTCATATGCTTGTACATCAAAAAAACTTTGTAAAAAACAAATTTTTGTGTTGACATATTCTGGGAGACATAACCTTTTTATTTTTCTGTTAATAGAGCTATATGAGTGCTTACTGTATGCAGGACAATTACCGTATTTTTCGGACTATAAGACGCACTGGACCATAAGACGCACCCCCAATTTTGGGGTGGAAAATAGGAAAAAAATATTTTTTTATAACATGGGGTCCGTCTTATAGTCTGATTAAGTATCTTTCCTGGGGGGTGGTAGAGCAGGAGGCAGGGTCCTTCAGGAAACCAGCCCAGCGGAAGTGGAGGAATGCTGCGGACCCTGGATACATGAAGCCGGTGCTCCAGCAGCTGTGAGTTGCGGTGATGGTGGAGCAGGATCGCAGGTCCCTCCGTTCCCTGCCTCAGGAACCCAGTGGCAGTAGAAAAGGTGAGATGCCAGGTGACTGGTTGGGGCCTGTGGACCGGCTGGGGCCTGTGGACTGGCCTGGGGCCCGTGGAATTGCCTGGGGCCTGTGGACTTTGCTGGGGCCTGTGGGCGGGCCTGGGGCCTGTGGACTTGCCTGGGGCCTGGACCTGTGAGTTGCATCCGGCGGTGAGGCAGAGGAGCCGGGGCCTCTGCCGGGCTGTGAGCAGTGTCCGGCGGTGTGGCAGAGCAGCGTATGCAGCTTCCGGTGGCCGAGGCCATCTTCCTGAGGCTGTGATCTACAGGAAAATGGCCGCCACAGCTCTGGGTCAGCTCCGGTGGCCACTTTCCCGTGGATCACGGCCTCGGGAAGATGGCCGCGGCCACCGGAAGCCGCACACGCTGCTCTGCCGCACCGCCGGACACCTCTCACAGCCCGGCAGAGGCCCCGGCTCCTCTGCTTCACCACCCGACACCAGCACAGGTACAGGCCCCGGCTCCAACTGCATCTCACCTGCGATCCCCGCTCTACCACCACCGGTAAAGTAACGTTCGGACCATAAGACGCACACCCCCATTTTCCATCCAAACTTTGGGGAAAAAAAGTGCGTCTTATGGTCCGAAAAATACGTTAGTAGTTTTCATGGGTATTATTTTGAGCATATATAACTTTTTAATTTCTTTTTATCGTTTGTGAGACAAGATGACATAAAAATAGCAATTCTGACATTGATTTTTTATAGTGTTCACTGTGTGGACTAAATAGAATTCTCATTTCATAGTTTGGGTCACTATGGACACAGTCATATAAAATATTTATCATTCGTGTATATTTTATTAGTTTTTACAATAAAATCCAATAAAAAAATAAAAATGTGTTTATTTTAAAACATAACTTCATTATTCTTTTATTACTTGGCTGTGTTAGTTTTTTTTGCAAAATGAACTGTAGTATTTATCAGTATCAATTTTCTATTCATGAGACTTTTCAATATATTTGCATTCATTATTGAAATGATCAAGCAAACTGATATTAAGTTTTGCGTATTATTATTTTGTTGTTGTTTTTTATGGTGTTTGGGTCATATGGACATGGGGTTACCAAATCTGTAAGTTTATTTACACTTTAATACTATAAAGTAATACCATGCCGGTGGAGGAGAATTCTTATCTTCAGGGTAGGTACACACTACTGTTTTCTCTCCGTCCGAGAAAAACAGTCCGATTTTCCTAAGTAGACTCTGATCAAAGTTTAAACTGAGTGGAATAAGTTTTTCTCAGAGGTGAAGAGAAAAAAAAAATCTCGACCTTCTCCATTATATGGAAAATTCAGACATGTGTATAGAATAACATAGGTACGAGTGCAATCCATGAAAACCACAGAGAGCACTTGTCCGATATTATTGGTCATGTGCACGAGCCCTTAACCACTTCGCCATGGTACTTCACCAAGTAATATCATGTCGGAGGAGGGAAATTCTTATCTTTTGGAGCACAAATTTGGCTTGAATAGAAAGCGAACATCATGTCAAATTACAGAACCATTGATGTGCCTAACCAGTGAAAAAACCTCACAAGTGACCCCATTTTTGAAACTACACCCCACAAAGAACTTATCTAGTAGTGTGCTGAGCACCTTGAACCCATAGGTGCTTCACAGAATTTTATAACACTGAGCCATGAAAATGAAAAAATATTTTTTTTCCCTAAATATGTTGTTTTACCTCCAAATGTTTCAATTTCACAAGTGGAACAGGAAAAAATGTTGAGTGATGTCTCTTGAGTATGCCTACATGTTTGGGTACATGGCAGGGCTCAGAGAAGGGGCACCAAATTAATTCTGGAGCTCGATTTTCACTGGCATAGATTGTGGATACCATGTCACATTTGAAGAGCCCATTACATGCCAAAACAGCAAAAACTCCACAACAGACATCATTTTGGAAACTACACCTCTTGAGCAATTAATATAGGGGTATAGTAAGCATTTTTAACCCTCAGGCAATGCTCAGAATTGTATAACATTGGGCTGAGTCAATGGAAAATTACTACTGATGGGCGAGCACTAAAATGCTCAGGTGCTCGATGCTTGGGTCGAGCACATTGGAATACTCGGGTGCTCGACCTGAGCAACGAGCCCAATGTAAGTCTATGGGAAACTTGAGCATTTTTTAGGTGGCTCCCCTTGGCGGTCTGCAGAGGGCCTAAAAATTGCCCAAATCGATGGGAACAGTG
This sequence comes from Phyllobates terribilis, assembly GCF_046119375.1. Lineage (NCBI taxonomy): Eukaryota > Metazoa > Chordata > Amphibia > Anura > Dendrobatidae > Phyllobates > Phyllobates terribilis. The sequence goes on along the minus strand of NW_027362763.1, from coordinate 451,677,917 downwards.
CTCAAATGACATGTGAACAGCATGGGGAAGATCCCTGAAGCATTTCTGACTCCCAGGTCACTGCTGTGAACAACGTTGTCAGAGGTATTACACCACTTTTAAGGACTCATAATAAAACATGCAAAAATGAAACCAAAATGGATTTTCCTGGGAAATATGTTAAGGAACATCCTTTCCAGGATAATGACTTGAATATAAAACAAAAAAAATAACCAAAAACAAAAATACTCCTACACACCTTGGGCTATGTTCACACTTAACGTTTTTGATGCGTTTTTGCACTTTTACATTGCTTTCAACAGTGACAAATACATTCACCAGGAAATGTCATTTTAACATTTTACAACCTTATCTGACCATGTGGTGTGTGAGATATCATCAGTCAAAATTTGTAAAGTGCTGCGGAATATGTTGGCGCTATAAAAATAAAAATTATTATTATTATTATCAGTCATATCGTGTTTCATTTATAAAGGAGGGACTCTGAAAGTCACAAGGCCTATTTTTATTGGGCCATCAGGCGGCCTTTACTATTTTTAAAGGGCCAGCAGTCGGCCCTCACTATTCTTATAGAGCCAACAGCCGGCTATTCTTTATTGCTCCCATTACTAAAGAGTGGGTCTCCTACACTGTTATTGCTTATGCAGTGAGTGGCAGGGCTGCCCAAAATTTGGACGCACCCCAATACCACTTTGAATATTTGGACGCACCCCAATACCCCTTTGAAGAGACTGAGAGGAGGGCCTCCTGAAAACAATGTTCCCATTTTTATGAAGTGCGTCTCCCATTGTGTTTGCCTATGCAGTGAATGAAAGGGTTGCCCAAAATTTGGAGGCACTCCAATGCCCCTTCGAAGAGACGTGGAGGTCAGAGGGCCTCCTGAAAACAATGTTCCCTTTATTAGGAAGTGGGTCTCCCATTGTGTTTGCCTATGAAGTAAATGCAAGGGTTGCCAAAAATTTGGAGGCACTGCAATGCCCCTTGGAAGAGACGTGGAGGTGAGAGGGCCTCCTGAAAACAATGTTCCCTTTATTAGGAAGTGGGTCTCCCATTGTCTTTGCCTATGCAGTGAAAACAAGGGTTGCCAAAAATTTGGTGGCACTCCAATGCCCCTTGGAAGAGACGTAGAGAGCCTCATGAAAAAATGTTCCCATTATTAGGAAGTGGGTCTCCCATAGTGTTTGCCTATGCCGTGAATGCAAGGGCTGCCAAAAATTTGGAGACACTCCAATGCCCCTTGGAAGAGATGTGGAGGAGGGCCTCATAAAAAATGTTCTCATTAGAAAGGAGCGGGTCTCCTATACTTGTAATGTCCATGCACTAAGTGTATGGGTTGACAAACATTTACCCCTGGGGGTATACATGAACATACTGTATAAAAAATTTATTTTACAGGCATCATAAACACCCTTTAAAAATATGATGTGGGTTTGCATCTCGGACCACGGTCACCCTGGTGATATGGTGGTGGTGGAGGATGAGGAGAAGGAGAAGGACAATAACAAATAGCCAAAATCAGGAAGCGTATACCCATGTGTGGGTGTGAAAAGGTGCATTGGAATACACCTCCCAAAAAAAGACACTGGATTTGAGTTTATGCTACGCTGCTATCATTTGGTGGTGTTGAGAAGTCTGGCTCAATGCAGCCCTTATTCATTTTTATAAAAGTTAGCCTGTCAGCATTTTCAGTTGACAGTCGGATGCGCTTCTCAGTTATAAATCCACCAGCGGCACTAAAAACCCGCTCTGATAAAGCGCTAGCGGCAGGGCAGGCCAGGACCTCCAAGGCGTAGAGAGCCAGTTCATTCCATGTATCCAGCTAGGATACCCAATAATGATAAGTCACAGAGGAATCATGGATGATGTTGGTACGGTCGGCATCTTCCCAAACTTTGCACTCCTTGTGAGAGTACCCCACGCCTCAGGCCCTGTGCGATGGGAGGGGCTGTAAAAATTCTCCCAGAACTTTGACAGTGTTCCCCTGCCTCTGCTGGATTGGAGTTGTGTTTCTATTGCCTGTACTCCTTGGTTGTCCAACGAACTGTGACCTCTGCCGCCAGCGTTTTCAGATGGGAATTTTTTTAACAGTTCCGCAACAAGGGCCTTCTGGTACCTCCACATTTTTGTACACCTGTCCGCCTCAAGAATAAGAGATAGAAAGTTCTCCTTGTAGCGTGGGTCTAGAGGTGTCATCAACCAGTAATGACTGTCAACCAAAATTTTGAAAACGCGAGGGTCATGGGAAAGGCATTGTAACATAAACTCAGCCATGCATGCCAGACTGCTAACAGGCAAGACTTCCATGTCCTCACCAAGAGGATTTCTGACCATGCTCTCTTCCTCCTCCTCCTCCTCTCTGTCCTCAGGTCATCCATGTTGGGATGAGATGAGGCTGGGCTGTGTGAAATCACCCTATATGGTTCCTTGCTCCATCTCATCGTGCTCCGTCTGCAATGCATACTCTTTGATTGCGAGCAGAGAGCGTTTCAGAAGACAGAAGCGGGATGGTTATGCTAATTATGGCGTCATCGCTGCTAACCATCTTGATGGAGTCCTCAAAGTTTTGGAGGATGGTACATATGTCTGACATCCATGTCCACTCCTGAGGTCTTATGTGTGGAGTCTGAACTGAATACCGATGGCCTTGATGATGCTGGTACTCAAACACTGCCCTCTTCTGCTCACAAATCCTTCCCAATATCTGCAGTGTAGAGTTACAACATCAAACACCAGTCTGTGGGCCGGAAGCTGCAAATGCTGCTAAAACACGGCAAGGGCGGCGGAAGATGTAGGTGACTTTCTAAAATGGACACACTGGCTGCGTATTTTAACAAGCAGATCCGGCAGCTCCAAGTAGGATGTGTTTGAGCTCGCGTCACCTCAAAGCCGCCACCAGGTTCCGGCCATTGTCACACATGACCATGCCTGGCTGTAGGTTCAGCGGTGTGAGCCACAGATCTGCCTGCTCTTTCAGAGCTGTCCACAACTCTTCAGCATTGTGTGGTTTGTCACCTAAGCATATTAGCTTCAACACAGCCTGCTGCCGCTTGGCCGAGGCAGTGCTGCAGTGCTTCCAGCTTGTGACTGATGTCGTCATTTCGGAGATGGCGACTGAAGAGGAGGAGGCTGAGGAGGATGAGGTGCAGGAGCTGTAGACTGTGGGGGCAACCCTGATTGACCTAGGGCCTGCAACCCTTGGTGTTGGGAGGACGTGTTTCGTCCCAAGGTCCAACTGGGTCCCAGCTTCCACTATGTTAACCCATTGTGCCATCAGCGAGATGTACCGTCCCAGGCCACAAGCATTTGTCCGTGGTTAGGTGGACTTTCCCGGTAACTGCGTTGTTGAGGACACGGCTAATGTTTTGGGACACGTGCTTGTGTAATGCGGGCGCACTGGGAGGAATAGTGGCGGCTGGGGACCGAGTACCAAGGGAAGTCCACCACTATCAGGTTGCAGAAAGCTTCCATCTCCACAAGCCTAAAGGCAACATTTTGAGCGCAAGCAGTCGTGAAATGTGGGAATTTATTAGTGTGGCCTGTGGGGCGTTGGCTGCGTATTTGCGATTGCGCTCCAAGGACTGGGGTATGGACAACTTAACAATGCACTGGGACAAGGACGTGGACATGCTTCCAGATGCTGCTACTTTAGAGTGTGCAATGACAGGAGCAGGTCAGGAGGCATCTTTGCTTGCACCATGGACAGGGGATTGGCTTGCATGCACAACAGCGGAAGAAGCAGTGGTGCCACCCGCAGACACTGTTCCTGGACCCTGGAGTTCGGCCTACAAAGTCGGGTGCTTTGCTGCCATGTACCTGATCATGTTGGTGGTGGTCAGGCTGGTAGTTTTGCCACCCCTGCTGATGCTGGCCTGGCTGGTGGTGCAAATAGCCTTTTTGGGGTTATCGGCAGAGTCTTTAAAAAACAACCAGACTCGGGAAGACCTAACAGTTGTACTGGCAACTCCATTTGTGTTGGTGTTAAGTGGAACGGTTGCCTGCCTTCTGTCTTCGACCACCACACTGCTTCTTCCTGCCTGTTGAGATGCTCTGCCTCCCTCCCCCTCTGTGCTTCTGTCCTCTCTCTGAATGTCCTCCTGCAAGGTTGGGCCAGTTACTATATCATCCGCCACCTCGTCTTCCACTTCCGCACCCTCCTGACTTTCTGACAATTGTGTCTCATCATCTTCCACCTTTTGTGACACTTTCCCACCGTCGCCTTCGTGTGACCGTGGCTGCTTAAATATTTGGCCATTGCTACATGCGATCTCCTCTTGCCCCGCTTCAAGTGGTCTGGGCAAGAGGCCCGAATCTATAAATGGAAAAGTGAACAGCTCTTGGGAGTGTCCAAGTGTGGGATCAATTGTCTCCGGGCACTCGGCATGGTGGGAGGAAGGAGGATCAGGGTGAGGAATATGCAGTCCAGACTCACGGCTACTGAGACTTGACTGTGTGGAAGACTGGGTGGTGGTGTCTAAGTGACTGGAAGCATTATCCACTATCCAACCAACAACCTTTTGACACTGCTCTGGGTTCAATAGTGGTGTGCTGCGGTCCCCTAGGAATTGGGACAGGAAGGTCGGGCGAGAAGATGTGGGTGTTTGTTGTGGCACAATTTCAGCTTGCCCACGACCTCGACCTCGGCCTCTGCATGCACCATCACCATCACGTCTAGTTCCCTGTCCCTTGCCAAGCGCCTTGCCCATTTTAAATGGAAGGCAATATTTTCCACGCTCACTACAAACGGCTGTATTTGGAGCAAAGTTATATGTAATCCGTGTGATGGAGAAACCACAGTTTTAAATTCCTGGCCTGTAGGTAACTATTTTGAAAAGCAAACCGTTGTCAAAAACTTTGCTGACACACTGAAAAAAAATTAGAATGGAGGCCAGAAATGAGTAGGTAACTATTTTGAACAGCAAACCGGTGCCAAAAACTTTGCTGACACACTGAAAAAAAATTAGAATGGAGGCCAGAAATGGCAGTATTTTCAGAAAACGTACATTTGACCCGTGTGACGGACAAGCCACAGTTTTAAATACCTGGCCTGTAGGTAACTATTTTAAATGGCAAACCAGTGTCAAAAACTTTGCTGACACACTGAAAAAAATTAGAATGGAGGCCAGAAATGGCAGAATTTTCAGCACAATTACATGCGATTCGTGTGACGGACAAACCACAGTTTTAAATACCTGGCCTGTAGGTAACTATTTTAAACAGCAAACCAGTGTCAAAAACTTTGCTGACACACTGAAAAAAATTAAAATGGAGGCCAGAAATGGCAGAATTTTCTGAAAACGTATATGTGATCCCTGTGATGGACAAACCACAGTTTTAAATACCTGGCCTGTAGGTAACTATTTTGAACAGCAATCCGGTGTCAAAAACTTTGCTGACACACTGAAAGAATATTAGAATGGAGGCCAGAAATGGCAGTATTTTCAGCGCAATTATATGTGATCCGTGTGACGGACAAACCACAGTTTTAAATAGCTGGATTTTTAGCACTGTAATATGGAAAGGACCTGGCTGTATTCTGCAGTGCCAACAAGCAAATGGCGCAGAAAAACTGCGTTCTCTGGTTTGCTTTTTAAGCAAATAAGGAGGATTAAAATGCAAAAAAAATTATTCCTGGCCCCTGAGACCTGGGTCTTTGTCTAGAAATGTCTAACAGCAGCAGAAGGCAGAACTGGAATGGAGCCTCTTGTGCCATATGCACTGCAGTCTGCTATATACACTAACTGCCAGCCTATATACACTGCCTGCCTGATATCTCTGCAGATGGATTAGTCCTCAGAAGGACTGTTTGTTGAGAAGGTTATGTGTAATGTACTTGTTTTCTCCCTACACTACCTAATACACAACCAAATCTCTCCCTAGCTCAGCAGCACCTCTCCCTACATTGCCTGATTGTGGAGTAGACTGACGAGCATGGCAGCGCCAGGTTTGATATAGACCTGATGACGCTGTGCGGCCAGCCAATCACTGTAATGCCACAACCAACATGGCTGCGGCTTTACAGTGAGTGAAAAGCAATCCCTGCATGTTGATTGACGCTCTAAAGAGCACCAAACATGCAGGGAGGGGTCTCGAACATTCGCCCGAGCATCTCGAAAGTACTCTGCGAGCTCCGAGAATCTCGAGTACTGAGATGCTCGGACGAGTACCGAGTGCTTGGGAGTATGCTCGCTCATCACTAAAAATTACTATTTTTTCCACTAAAATGTCGCTTTGGCCTCAAGTTTTCAATTTTCAAAAGTGATTATAGGAGAAAATGGACAGTACAATTTTTTACGGAATTTCTACTAAGTATGCCAAAACCCTATATGTAGTCAAAAACTCCTTTTGAGGAACAGTGCAAAGTTCAGAAGAGAAGGAGCTTCACAATGGAGTTCAGATTTTGCTGGAATGGCTTGAGCAAGCTGTTAGGTGTCAGTCTGGTGCTGGATTTAAATTGGGTCCAGGACTTTCTGTGGACACCCATTTCAGTCCAGCCAGGGCTGATGCTGCTCAGCATTGCCATCAGCCCCAATGCCTAGCTGGTCCGCGAGCACTGTTTGTCTCCCAGGTAGTTGTGCCTAGCAATGTTAAGCCTGGGTTGCAGAGGGAGACAGGGCTTGTGGAATCTAAGTCCAGGATTTGCCGCACTGAGCATGTCGTGACCTGGCGGATCATGATTGGTGGGTTGGCACCCACCTGACCCGATGACCTGGCACCGCCTGATTGGTCGACGGGTAACGTCACCAATGGCGCGTCGGTGGGCAGGGCTTAGTCTTTAAAAGGCCCGCCCACCAAGATGGCGACGCGCTCAGATCATTTGAGCTGGCTGTTTGTGGTGTGCACGCTTACTCTTGGGCTCCTCGTAGAGCCATAGCTTTAGTTAGGCAGGTTAGGAAAAGTAGGCAGGTAGCTTTGCCTTGCAGACTGGCTCTGACCAGGGGGTTCGCCTTACACCCCGAGCTGTCTGCAGTAGCCGTTCTCTCTGTTCCGCCTGTGAGCTATATAGAGCGGGTTTGCTCTGTCCGGTAGCACGCCGGCTGAGTGCTCGAATACCCGGCGGGAATCACACCCGCACGCTAGCGCCAACTCCTATAGCGTAGCGCCTGTATCGAAGACAGGGCTACTGCTTCTCCCACGGTCACATGTCTCCCTGTGGTTCTTGGAGATTGTGTGAACCGTTATACTAGCGCCAAACCCCATAGCGTAGCGCCTGTATCAAAGACAGGGCTACTGCTTCTCCCACGGTCGCACGTCTCCCTGCGGTTCTTGGAGATTGTGCGAACCGTCTTACCCTTCCGTGTGCATTAACACGAAGGGCTAAGATAGTTGATAGGTGCGTCGCCGGGCGCTCTCCCCCGTGCAATTAACGGAGATAGAGCATACCGCTTTACCCGTTCCTGTGTGAAGAAACACGGAAGGGTTTAACATTTAAGTTGTCGCTTGCCTTTCCACCCGGAAAGTGTTCGGCAGCAGTCCTCCAGGCTGCATCGCGGACCCCGGGGTCGGTTGCGTTCCATTAAACTAAAGTTGTCTGCAACCGCCCGCCTGTCACAAGCCATGTCACATTGGCAGAACCCGAGGTACCAGAAGAGCAGAACCTCTCCATAAGTGACCCCAATTTACAAACTATACTTTTCAATTAATTCATCTAGGGGTGCAGTGAGTGTATTGACACCACATTTAATTCACAGAATTTTATACCGTTGGGTGGTGAAGAAAGAATAATTACATTGTTACCACTAAAATGTTGTTTTAGACCCAGGTTTTATATATATATTTGTTGGTTTGAAATAAAAACAATATTTGCTTGCTACAGGTTTAGAAATTTGGTTGTTCAAAAATTGTCCATTGTTATACGAGTGTATAGCGTCAAACTTATTTTCTGCAAAATTGATTTGAAATAAAACCAAAAATTTGTCCTGCTACAGGCGTAGAAATTTGGGTGTTCCAAAACTGACGATTCTCATATATACTCTAGAACTTGGTTTGTGTGAAATTTTGTTGTTTTGAAATAAAAAGCCAAATTGGCCTCATACAGGTGTAGAAATTGTTGTTCAAAAATGTACTATTGTCATGTATGCTGTGGAACTTGGTTTGTGTGAAATTTCATTGGTTTGAAATTAAAAAGTAATCATTTGCATGAATAAAAATATAGTGGTGTGCATTAGAAATGAGTGAATAAATTTGAGTGGAATTGAATTCTCAAATTTTATAAATATCAACATTCGTCAAAATGCAGATTTTTTGTAATTTTCTTCTCCACGGACTCAACAAAATGGCAGCTGCAGGCAACCATTTTCTGTACCATCAAAGGCCATCAAAATATTAGTAATTAAAAGAAACCTTATACTCATCTCTCTGGCCCCTCCGCTACTCACTGCCACTCGTACAGTCATTGTCGCATCTTTGATGCTGAAATCTCCCAAGGCTTCTGAGTTTGCGGGCCATGATGTCACATTGTGTGATACTGTGTGTGTGCACAGAACCCTCTCTGACCCAGAAAACTTGGAAGCCTCGGCCTAGCGACTGAGGACCTGAGGATTTCAGCGCCACTGACACCAATGTTAAGATGCAACGAGGACCAGGCAAGTGGTGGTGAGGAGCGGAGGGCAGAATAGGTGAGCGGTGAGGTGGGCATATAGATTTTTATTATCTTTTGCATATTATTGTTATTATGCCCTGGGTTCTGGGGAGACCCCAGAGCATAATAATGGACATAAAATTTGGGGAGAATAACTTCTCAAATTGAATCCTACAGAAAAAAAAACATGAACAGGTGAATTAGAATTAGAACTAAATGTTCGCTATGGAAACATTTTAAGGAACATACTGGAATTGGATATAACCACTGAATGTAAATGTTTTTCTCACTGTGTGCATGTAAAATAAATATTGGTTGCAAATACTTTAATTCAGCTAAAATGTCTGTATTTTCTATGACCCTTCCCCCAAAGTACCATATAGTGTGCAGATACCTCTACCCAGGGTACTGATCTTAATTTATAGGTATAGCATTACTACTGCAATCTCTCTTCCTGTGTTGTCAGAAAGCACATGGACAATTTTGCCAGTCTCACTGCACAGGGTTAGATTACACGGTGTCAGTCACAAAAGATGCTTGCTTATGCAGAATACATCATTGCTTTCAGTAGATACTGCATACAGCTAAAGCCCAACATGGGCTTGAGGGATACCAGTGAACCTATCAATGAGTAAAATGACTTATTACATGGGTATAAATTGGCCAAGCAGGTGCTGCTATCTTGGAGAAAATACAGAGGAAAATGTAGTTTTCCAGCCTGAAATATCATTCATCTAAGAACCACCCACTATATGGAACAAGGAATTGTATTCATGTCAAACAGTGTGAACCTTTTTTTTATTCAATTGGCACTGTCTGGAAATTTTTCATTAACGCCCACAGTGTGGATTTTTTTTAACCTCCCATTCCCATAAAATAATAAATAAACAGAAACTGCTTTTCTAATAGACTTTTCTAGAAGAGATCCCTTTTCAGCAGTCACCTCGTTATCATAACAAGCAGGATTACAATGAGAGATAACAGAATTCAATATTCACAGTCTGTAGTGTCACATCTCACCTCTTCCCCCTTCCTGCATAATGCCATAGGCATGTCACTAAACACGAGAACATATATAGAAAACTCTCCCAAGGAAATAAAGTCCCCTATAATGTCTTGTGTTATATATACATGCATATGTTCACTGCATATATCTCCAAACAGGCAAGAGAGCAGCTTCCATAAATGTACAGAAAACAGAATACAGTAATCTGTAACAGAAATACAGATTATAAAAAAATATTAAAATTTGATTTCAATTAGTTTAAAAAATGTATGTGACTCCCTTGAAGAAAAAGAAATAAAAATATGTCTAAAAAGAGTATTGGATATTTTAAGAAATGTTTAGTAGGTTAGAGTAGAGTAGGGCCCTGCCAAAAGAATCTACCTTGTAATGGTGGCAGGCTTAAAAAATCTTTTTGGCCAAAACAAAAGCTGATGTCTATTTATGTGTGATTGGTGAGGATGTGGTACAGAAGGGGAGATTTTTCCAAGAGTGGGCGTTGGAACTGTGGAAGGATCGACGGGTGGAGGTGGAGTTGAGGCGGAGCTGGGGTGGAGCCTGGGCAGAGTCTCAGGAGGCATATGGGGCCCTGAAATTCCTGGTGGCAGCCCTGGGTACCATTCTTGTTTGTAGAACAACAGCTACAAAAATAACATTAACATTTTTAATGTCAGACTGAGAGCTGTAGTTTCATGTTGTACAAGCTTACATGGCAGGGGTTAACCTGAGTTTGCAATTCATCTTGGTACTCACTGGCATAACTTGAAGATCATGGACCCCAAAGCAAATATCTAACAAGGCCCCTAACTATCATAGATCTTTAGTATTGGTCTTCTCATATGAGACAAAGGGACCTTTTGGGCCATCTTGAGCTTCTTGGCCCCAAGTGCAACTATTACCTCAGTACACACTATAGTTATACCCCTGTTAGTTCTGCTCAGTTTTGAAGACATATTTATGCTTTGAGTTTTGTCTTGTTGCTATATTTATGCACTGTTGTGAGTTTTGGTACATTCGGCTTGATTCTGATACTGTGTTTGTATTGGCATAAAGATGAGAGGTTTGCTGCACAATTTTCCATCTTATGCACAGCTCATACATGTATAAAGTCCACATGTTTCTCCAGCACATCCTACACATATTTAATTGGATAAAAAATCTGGGAATTTATAGGTCAAGTCAACATCTTAAAATCTTTGTTTGTCGTTTGCCACCTACTATAATGATCTTCATATTTTGAACTTTAATAAATGCTATTGTATATGCAAAATGGAAAAAAAATATGAAAATTATCCTAAAAAATACATAACCAAGTTAAAATATAAAATAACATCCATTAAATAATAAGAAAACATTTACATTATTATCCTGTTTTAACTGTTGGTTTGATCCACTTTAACAACTTAACACTTTGCTTAGCAACAGCATTTTATTAAATTAGATACATAATTGCAAAAAAAACAATTTACTAGCATTGTTAGAGCTTGTTAGTATTCAGATGGAAATAGTCTGAAAGGGTGATAAAGAATGATCCCAATTAAAGGGAATCTTTCAGCAGGTTTTTGTAATCTGAAGACAGCAGGAGATAGAGGCCGAGACACAGAATTCAGGGATGTGTCACTTGTCAAAGTGCGTGCTGTTGTTTAGTAACTGTGAAGGATTTATCACTAATAGATTAACGTTGCCAGACTAGTCAGCAACTAAGCACTTCACTGTCTATGGACTTTGTACATGGAGAGCCTGGTGTGAGCAGGGTCAGCTCTGCTTAATTTTAAATAAAAAATCTCTGATTGTGTGAGAACGACTGCACTCAGTAGTCTAAGGCTGTGTGCCCACGATGCGCTTTTGAAGCGTTTCCGCAGCGGCAAAAATGCTGCTGAAACGCTTAAAAAACGCATGGTAGAAGGCCTGTCATGTCCCCCAATGATAATCCGCATGTGCTGTGCACATGCTGCGGAAATTTCCGCTGCGGATTATCATTGCGGAAAAAAACGCATCACTACCAATTATTTAGCGGAAGTGCTGCGTTTTCGCCGCCATTGACTTGCATTAGAACGCACCAATTCCGCAAGACTGCATCTGTACTTGCGTAATTGGCGCGTTCTAATGTGCGGATGGTACCCTGGTGTAGAGGAGAGGAGAGTCTCATCCACACCCAGGTACCATTAAAAAAGCTGTAAAAAAAGAATTAAATAAAAAATAAATATATACTTACCTTCTGGCGGCCCGTGCTGCGCTCCTCCTTGCTTCCCGGCACTTCGCGATGGAATGAAGGCCCTTCGCTGACGTCGGAGTCATGTGACGGGTCACGCGACGCTGATGTCGGCAGGTCCTTCCATCCACCTCTGCTGGCAGCCGGGACAGTGAAGCAAGACAGCGCGGGCCATCGGAGGGTAAGTATATATTTATTTTTTTTGTTTTTTGACATTCTCTCGGTCACACTATATAAATCCATGCCGTTTGCATGGATTTATATCGTGTGAACAAGTTGTCAAGCACTTTCCAAGTGATGCTAAAATCGCTTGGAAAGTGCTTGACAGCCCGCATGCGGAAATGCAAGTGAAGAACGCTTCACTTCCGCATGTCCCTGCCAGGAAAACGCATGTACAATCCGCATGCGTTTTTTTCTGCCATGGAGATGCAGAAACGCTCAGGAAAAAATCCTGAGCATTTCTGCATCGGGGGCACATAGCCTAAGTGATACATCCTTGGATTCAGGGTCTCTTTGCCTACATGATGCTGATCTCAGACGAAGTAGCAAAAACCTGCTGACAGACTCTCTTTAAACCATTATTCATACAAGGTTGTTGCCATCATCCACATATTAAACTGAAACTGTTTTTATGTCCATATTCTTAATCTATCACTGCTTTTGTACACTGCAGATACAGTTAGGTCCATATATATTTGGACAGAGACAACATTTTTCTAATTTTGGTTCTAGACATTACCACAATGAATTTTAAACAAAACAATTCAGATGCAGTTAAAGTTCAGACTTTCAGCTTTCATTTGAGGGTATCCACATTAAAATTGGATGAAGGGTTTAGGAGTTTCAGCTCCTTAACATGTGCATCATGAGACAGTAATCAACCAATGGCTGAGCAAAATAAAAAAAAAATGCTGTTCTACACTATACAATCTAATCAAAAGCATTGAATACTTTGAGAATGAAAGAATAGTTTATCTGCTACATACCTGTAAAGATGAGTTTTCAGAGCTCTGACATTTATACATGTTCTCTCCAGCTGTACTGAAAGTGATATAACTGTATAGACTAGTGTGGTAATAATTGTCTACTGATAAGATCACAGAAAACAACACCCTTTAGCACAAGGTAGCCCAAAGTAAAACAAACACATTTGTTAAACAGAATTTATTAGTGCTTTTTTCAGCATTACACTGTTATGTTCTGCAACTTAGAACTAAGGAATAGGAGGGAAAAGCTGTCCCTGCACTGAAACTCAGCTTTACCCTACACTGGGGTGGGTGCCCTATTCCTTATGTATAGCCCCACCGAATCTCCTGCACTGAGCTCAAACGAAGACCTGTAGGAAGGGGAAAAGGGGTCCCTAAAAGATCTAAGGACTGGGAGCAAAAGCAGGAGACCTCCTAACAGAAAAGCTAGTTGCAGAAACGAAAATTAAAGGAAACAAAACTGGTGGAACAAGAAGTCCCAGGATAACAATAGTCCAAAGCAAGAAGAACTAAACAAGGCTACTTAGCCAGAGCACGAGGGTTACAACATTGTTGTCCAGCAGGGAATGGGGGCCAGGTTCTAGCTAATAAAGAGTGCAGAGAAAAAGCAACCCAGCACCAGAAGAAAAGACTAGAAAAAAGCAAACCACAACAAGATGACCGATGGTAAAACAACATAGATTCAAACAGTACCTCCCCTTTTACGAGGATCCTCCGGACTCTCTAGGTCGAGCCTTACCAGGAAATCTCCTGTGAAAAGCCTTAATTAGCCTTGAGGCCGAGACATCCTCTGCCTTCACCCAGGAATTATCCTCGGGGCAGAAAGCTCTCCAGGACACAAGATACTGTAATCTTCCTCTATGCCACCTGGAATCTAAAATGCGAGAAATCTCAAATTCACCGTCCTCATCAACAGGAGGAACAGTAGGCTTATCAGGAGTGTGCGCCTTCTTAAGTAATGACACATGAAACACAGAATTAATCCTCCAGGACGAGGGAATGCCCAAGCTCACAGCTGCCGAGTTGACAATCTGAACAACTTTGAAAGGACCCACAAATTTAGGCCCCAGTTTTTTAGAAGAAATTTTTAAACGAAGATTCCTAGAGGACAACCAGACCATATCCCCAACAGCAAACAAGGACTCCTTTCTCTTTTTGCCAAAATACCTTTTTGATCTGTTAGCCTCTTTAAGGTTCAGGCGTATACTGGTCCAAACCCTCTTCAAATCCCCAGAAAAATTGTCCTCCTCTGGTACAGCAGCCCCAACTTTGGAAAATGGACCAAAAGATGGATACCTGCCAGTACAACAAAAAAAAAGGAGAACAACCAGCCGAGGAAGAAGTATGATTATTAAGGCCAAACTCCGCAAGTGGTAGAAATTCTGACCACATTTCCTGATTGTCTGCAACAAAACATCTCAAAAACTGCTCGACATCCGGGTTCTTCCATTCAGTTTGTCTATTGGACTCAGGATGATACCCCTACGAGAATGACAAATGAATTTCAATTTGTCACAAAAAGCACGCCAAAAGCGAGCTACAAACTGTGGTCCTCTATCGGAAACAATGTCCGTGGGAACACCATGGAGCCTGACTATCTCCTTCGCAAAAGCCTTAGCAAGAGTCTTGGTAACTTGTTGAACAGAACCAGATGACACATTTTACTAAACCGGTCCACAACAACCCAGATGACAGAAAAACCCTCCGATAAAGGCAGATCGGTGATAAAATCCATGGCAAGGTACGTCCACGGCCAACTAAGAACTTCCAAGGGGCATAGCAACCCCGCAGCCGGAGCGTGAGAGACCTTCGACCTAGCGCACACAGAACACTGATGCACCCACTTGATGACTTCCCTTTGCCATCCTGGCCACCAGAAACTCCGACCGATAGACTTCCTAGTTTCCGAAATCCCTGGGTGACCCGCCAACCGAGTCTCATGACATTCAACAAACAATGCTCTCATCAAGGCTCTAGGCAAAAACAATTTACCACACGGAGTGTTAGTTGGTACCGCACTCTGAGTTCCTAGGATGCTATTCTCCAATTCAGAATCCAATACGGCCACCACCACCCCTCTCTGCAAAATACACTCCTCCCTCTCAGCGTTCACCGCTGGAGAGAAACTATGAGACAAAGCATCAGCCTTAACATTCTTTGTCCCTGGGACAAAGGTTATGGAAAAATTTAACCGGGCAAAATACAGTGCCTACCTAGCCTGACAGGCATTCAAACATTTAGCTGCGTCCAGATAAATCAAATTCTTATGATCAGTGAAAACCTGTATAGGATGTCGAGCTCCCTCCCAAAAATGTCGCCAATGCTCGAACGCAAGTTTAATAGTCAACAACTCATGATTTCCAAGATCGTATTTGAGCTCTGTCTCTGGGAGCAAAAGCAGGAGACCTCCTAACAGAAAAGCTAATTGTAGAAATGAAAATTAAAGGAAACAAAACTGGTGGAACAAGAAGTCCCAGGATAACAATAGTCCAAAGCAAGAAGAACTAAACAAGGCTACTTAGCCAGAGCACAAGCGTTACAACACTGATGTCCAGCAGGGAATTGGGGCCAGGTGCTGGGTAATAAAGAGTGCAGAGATCACGTGACCAAGAAGCCCAGCACAAGAGGAAAAGACTAGAAACAAGCAAACCACAACAAGATGGCCGATGGTAAAACAACATAGATTCTAACATACACAGTAATAGAACTAGCTAACACAAGGAAAATAAGAAAATCTTTTCATTTACAATGTGAAATGTTGACAACTGAATTCAACTATTTCTATATGAACCGCAGGGTAAATAAGATACAGCTAAAACATTTTGCATATAACTATACTGGAAGCGAAGTCATCTGCTGTATCGTAATTTGAAAATGCATGTATGTGTAAATCTGCACGGACCAAAAGGACATAGATAAATTGATAAATAGTAGTAGATGCAATATATAGTCCAAAATGAGATTAGAACTCCTTTATTTTACTCAAAAAATGGCTGGAAATTAGTATAAAAGGCTATCGGTCATTTTTGACCAAACAGTACAAGTGTAAAAAAAACGTGAAGCAAAAAGTAAATTAAAAAAAAATACCCATAGTAAGAACCCCTCAAATGAAGAAAAGTCAATTAACCACAAGTTGAAGAACCACATAATGAATATTTTAAAAAATATCAGATTTCAAATTCGGTCATTTTTGACCGAACAGAAGAGCAGGGTTAATATATTGACTCCTCAGGGGTAATATACCAGATGACAAAGAAAATATTTCTCCAATAGCACAACAGTCACTAAGAAAAATTTCCATGGGCTCTACCTGCCCACTCAACCAATCATTATGCTGTCTTATTTAGTGGCAACATATTATACTGTTAGTACTAAACTACTGATTAGATATGTGGATCTACAGACTCATGTTTGGAAGTGTTAGGCTAACCAGTGTTTACCTAAGAAAAGTTTTAAAAAATGTTAAAAAATTAAAACACTAAAATATTTTCTACCCATATTATATCCCTTATAGCACAAAAGATCTTTAGTCCTGATCTGAAGTGAACCAAATTCAATTCAAATTTCACCAAATTCATTCAAATCCAGCAACTGGCTGCCATTTTGCTGGATTAATTTTAGAGCATGTAAGAAGTTTAAAAAATTGTGCTCTCCTTGCCCTGACCCTCATTTGAAGACATGTTGGTCCTCCCAAGAAGCTAGCTCCCTCCAGTCTGGCCTTATCTTCACAGAGGTCTGCAGTGCCTCTTGCACTCAGTAAATACAGAAAAGTACTGTGAAGACATAAGATCTAAGAGAGCATGTTTGAACCAATCTGACAAGTTTGAAATTTGGCAGATTTGCTAATCTCTAGTAGTTTGCAGTTTATGAATTGTCCATTTTCATGCAACTCTATGTAAATAAATAGGAATAGAAGTATGAGGAGGAGGAGGTAGACAACACTATTTTTTGGGGGGTTCTCTGAAAACAGGCAGTGTAATAATCTGTGATTTATTTCTCACCTGTAATTGGGTATGGGGGGTTCAAATATGCACGTGAGTCTTTGATACACAGTGTAACATCCCTGGCGGCGTGCTTGCATAGTGCACCACCTCCCACTATGCAAGACCGCAATCTTACCTGTCAGTCGTGCCTGTAAATCTTGCTCCAGTTCATGCTGTGTGCATGTCTCCTGACTGACTGCTTAGGGCGGTGGCCCGGTTACTTCCTGATTCTTATAGCTGCTGTGGGTGCACCCCTAATGCGTCTCCAGCCTATTGCTGTGAGTCACTGGATATTTAAACCCCCTCCACCCAGTAGGAGGTGCCTGAGCAACACTAACATTCAGTGTGCTCCTTGACTCTGAAGTTGCCAGGTCCAGCTCTGCTTCTTGTCTGTTTCCGCCATCTCTGGGGGCTGCATACCCAGACCTGTTATCTGTGACTTCTTGTCCGTTTCCACCATCTCTGGGGGCTGTATACCCAGGCCTGTTATCTCTGACTTCTAGTCTGTTTCGCCACTCTGGGAGCTGTATACCCAGGCTCGTTCTTGTATCTCATTGCAGTATCAGTTTCTGTCTGAACTGTATCCTAGCCTGTTTCCTGTTTTTCTCTATGTCCGTACCTTCCCTTTTCCTGCCGTATCTGAACCTGCACCTAACTCCAACTCGTTGTCTCTGTACTTCTATTTGTGAGTTTTGTGTCCACTCGCTACTTCATAGTAAGTACCTTGTGTGTATCTGGTTCTGCTTGTCCCTTTTCCCTTCCTCCTTATCCACCTCCTGTGTTCTAGCCATCTTCCTGCATTTTCCAGTCTGTTCCATGTGAACAGAGCCCTGTCCTCTCTGCCTGCACCATCAGCCCTGTTCTGCCCTGCCTTGTCCACCGCACCTGCGGTTTCGCTCCACTCTGTCTTACCCACCGCTCCGGCGGCTTCTCTCTGCTCTGACTTACCCTCCGCTCCGGCGGCTTCTCTCTGCTCTGCCTTGCTCACCGCACCAGCGGTTTCTCTATGCTCTGAGTTGCCCACCGCTCCGGCGGTTTCTCTTTGCTCCGACTTACCCACCGCCTCGGCGGTTTCTCTCTGCACTGACTTGCCCAACGCTCCAGCGGCTTCGCTCTGCTCTGCCTTACCCACCGCTCCGGCGGCTTCTCTCTGCTCTGCCTTGCCCACCGCTCCGGCGGTTCTGCTCTGCTCTGCCTTGTCCACCGCACCTGCAGTTTCTCTCTGCTCTGCCTTGTCCACCACTCCGGCGGTTCCGCTCTGCTCTGCCTTGCCCACCGCACCTGTGGTTTTCGCTTTACTCTGCTTGTCTACCGCATCTGCGGCTCTGTACCTGTCTCCCAGTCTGTACTGGACCCTATCCAGCCTGTGCTCCAACCTGCTAGTACCTCCCTGTCTGCACTCCAGCCGTGCTTGCCAGTATCTCCCTGTCTGCATACCAGCCATGCTTGCTAGTGCCCACCTGTCTGAATACCAGCCGTACTTGCCAGTACCCACCTGTCTGCATACCAGCTATACTTGCCAATACCCACCTGCCTGTATGCCAGTCTAACCTGCCTGTTCCTGCATTCCCCGGTGTGGGTCAACAACTGTGACCGGGGTCTGACCTGGAGTCACACCTGGTCCCTCTGCTCGGTTCCTCCTTGGTCCATGGAGTCGACTAAGCCACCGTGGGACCTTGGTCGGACCGGGTTGATACTTAGTTACGCCCTCCTGGCACTCCTCGGTTCATGGTACAGTGGGATCACTAATCACGCTCACGCCAGTCAGTCCGGGCGTGAGCGTAACAGTCTGCTCTGAAAAAGAAATCTATCTACGTTCGAAACGCGTTTGCGGTACCTACCATGGATTTTTACTATTTGTAGCTGTCTTGGAAATAAACTTGGATGCTTTCATCTATGAAGCTGGATTTTTTCTCCCTTTTGTCTGTTACATTGCCAAGTGGTTCCTTGGAATCCTTGCTTCAGGCGCCAGAAGTCCAGGTGAGCTGGTAATCTTTCTATTTTTGCATTTTTGGACTTTTTTACTGTGCACACCCGGTCATTCGGCTATTTATGCATGCATTAAATTTGCTTATATTTTTGGTAGTTGAAACATTACCTCATTTGAATTTTGAATGACATTTTTGTTCTTCCATTTTTTATTTCCATTGAAATGACTGAATTTGTTCGAGACAGAGTCCGAAAGGCTGCACAGGTGTTTGCCATGGACATTGGTGATGGTTCCTTCTCAAACAACATACATGCTGACTTTGACAAATTAGAGAAATTATTAACATCAGAAATGAAAGTATGGTGGGATCATACAACGCTTGAAAACTATACTGCAAAAAGTATGATAACTAGAGGTTTGCGGGTAAAAAAGATCCCTACCACCATTTATTCCTCTACTTTTGTAGAAGCTTGAAATCAGCAACTGTCGAATTGCTCATTGGAGCTCATGAAATTAGTTATTAAATAGGAGGAAACCAAAATGTCCAAACTCCAAGAGGAGATACATTCTATGGCAGGTCAATCTTATTGAATATGACACATTACTCCAAAGAATCTAAACCAACATTAATAAAATGAAGGATATTATTGTTGCTAGGAAAAGGAGCAAATTCCAAAGAGACAATAATGATTAGCTGAAAAAACAGGTGTATGAATGGGGGAGAAGGGAGAAATCTCCCAGACCACCTAAATCAATTTTAAAAAATGCTCCAGCCCAAAATAAATCCTCCCAAAGGCTTCATGTCAGCTTTAGTTCTTCGGATCCAGAGACCTCAGACAGCAATACCAATGATATTGAATCAAGCAATATGCAGGAGGATTTTTCCTATTATCGCCGAAAGAAAAATCGCACCAGAAACGCGACGGAGCGAAGCACTCAAAATTCCACAGGCATGGTAACCCACTGCAGGAAACTTTTTGAATAAAGAGCATTCATCTAATGTTTCCAAACTTGTTTCAATTAAATGTTTTGTCATATGGTTTGAACTTTGTGGCAGATAAAAAGTTCAATCTGTTAAATACCCTTACTGACATTAATAAATTTGTCAGAAATTTGACAGTGAAGAAATACTTTTTTTCAGAGGACTGCACTTGTGTCACCCAGGGGGAATATAGGGGACTCGGTCACGGCAGTCGGCTCCCAGGCCCGTACTCTGGGTCTCTCTTTAAAAAGGGGTTTTAGAATACTGTTTGTCTTGTGATGCCACCTGTAGTTTCCGGTAATGGTTACCGGCGCTGCTGCAGACCTCCGGGGGTGATGGGATGGCAGCTGGGATGTTCTTGCTCCCCACAGGCGGAGCAGGCCCCCGGGGCAGTGTAGGTGCAAATGGTGATGATTCTGGGGCTTGCAGTGCAAGAAAGATGGCTCAGCAGGAGTAACTGACAGAGACCGGAGATTCACTTCAGTACCTTTACTGCTGCGGATGTCAGGTACGGTCCAGGGTACTCGATAGGAAGGGTGCACTTCAGGACTTCTCCCCAGTGAGTGGGTATAAGGCCTCCTGGTCCGTGTCTCCCTTTCTCTAAGCTCCTGGCCAGCCTGCAACTGGGCCTAGCTTCTGTGTCGTGCTGTTCCTTCACCTGTCGCTTGTTAATAGGACCTTTTTCTGGCAACCACTATCACTGGACGCCGGGGCCTTCATGGTTCCTAGTCCTGTCAAGGGTTTAGCTTCAGGTCAACCAGGGATTTGTAGTCCTCCTGGTATGCCGGTGATCCCTACTGGGTATAAAGGACCCTGTAGGCGCGGACCCGGTGTCCGGTTCATGTCTTGTGGTGAGCCTATGATGCTCCTCTGCCCCCTGAACTTCTCTCTCCTCTCCTCGTTGCCTCCGGCCACACTCGGGGCCCTCAATACAGCAGAAAACGTGCTGCGTCTTCACTGCTCTCAGTGGCAGCACACTCTCTGACTAAACTAACTTCTAACTAACTGCCTGGCTCCACCCTCCATATATATATCCCTATGAGGGCTCTCTCTGGTGGTATGAGGTGGAAGGGTGGAGGTGTTTGTTTGTAGTGAGGGCCTCTTGTGGAGAAGTCCATCCATGCACCCCTATTGGGCCCTGTGGTACCTGTGAACAGCAGGGTGCCACATTCCTCCCTAGTACAATTCAGTACTCCTGGACTGAAGCATTTTGTAACAGGTTACAACAATAACAGTAATTATAATAACAATAACTATAATTAAGTTACAGTAAGCCCCGTAACCAGGTGTCCATTTCACCGATTAAAGTGCAAAATGAGTAACTTGAGGGACCCGCCTGAAAACCCTCAACATAGGCCCTGGGCGTGGCTACAGGGCATAAGTGATCCAGGTGTTGGACCATGTCTTCGGCCACGCCAAACGGGTTTTTGTTTGGTGGTCAAATAAGGGGGCATTTTTGATGAGTGCCACTATTAACAAAGACAGTCTTTGGCTGCTCACAGTCCTCAGCCTACAAGTTTTTGTACCCTTACGGGTAACTAAATGCACACATTAATTTCAATTTACACAATAAACAATAGGCAATACCCAACTGGGTAACTATTTATACTTTAGGCATTTGGTATTTTAATCCCTAAACCTGGCAGGGATTTGGCCTTGTGTGCTGCGTGTGGACCTTCGTAGCACTGGGGTGATACTGGTGTCTGTGCATGCACTCTCTGCTAACCTATCAGGTGTAAGTGCTGGTAGATTATAAAACTGCCTCAATTTCTCTATGGCACTGGCAAGTGTACTGATTACTGGGCCTTCAGGCTCTGCTTCAACGGGTGATTCTCCTCTGACTGGGGACTCTTCCTGTTCCTGAGCAGGCTCTTCTAGGGCGCTCACAGGTTCTTCTTGAGGTTGATAGAAGTGTATTACTGGTATAATAACTGCTCCATCAAGTTGAGGCCAGTCCGCAGGGAAATCTCCTAGAACTGTGTGAAGCACATCTTCCTTGGGTTCATCCGGTGCTACAGGAGGTACTTCTCCGTTGTCTTCAGTAGACCTGGGCACACCTTCAAGTGGTCTCTTGAGACTGTTGCGGTTGTCTTACCTCCATCCTTACTAATCAGGCAGGTTTTACTGTTGTCAAATCAGGAGTTTAGCACAGTGTAGGGCTCTCTTTCCCACTGGTCATCGAGCTTGTGACCTCTTCTTTTCCGCTTCAGCAATATATCTCCAGGTGCCAAGGGTTCTGCTGGTGCATGTTTATTGTACTGCTCTTCCAGTCTTTCCCTCACCTTCTTTAGACTGTCTTTGACACAGGCCTGTACCTTCCTGTACTGCTCTTGCTGACTTGTGTCCCAATCTTCAGTGGATGTATCTGCAGCAGGTTCTACCACTCCGAGTTCCAGGTCCATAGGCAATTTTACAGGTCTTGCTCTCGTGAGGTACGCTGGGATACAATTTGTAGAACTCACGGGTATGTGGTTATACAGGTCCACTAGGTCAGGTAGCTTTTCTGGCCACTGGTTCCTTTCTTCCAAGGGTAGGGTTTTCAACAGGTCTATAATGATGTTGTTCATTTTCTCGCACATACCGTTGGTTTGCGAATGATATGGCGTAGTCCGGATCTTCTTGCATTCATACAGGTGGCAGAATTCCTTGAATAGCTCAGCTTCGAAAGCAGGGCCTTGATCTGTGAGCACCTTTTCCGGATATCCATGGGGTCTGCAGAAGTAGGCTTGGAACATTCTTGCTGCAGTTTCTGCTGTCAGGTCCTTGACAGGGACTACCACCAGGAACCGGGAATAGTGATCCACCATGGTCAGGGCATAGGAGTAGCCTGATCTGCTGGGTGACAGTTTGACGTGATCCAGAGCGACAATCTCCAGGGGTTGGGTTGTTTTGATGGACTGCAAGGGTGCTTTCTGGCTGCAGTAGTCTTTCCTTCTGAGGCTACAGGGTCCACAATTCCGGCACCACCTTTCTATGGAACTCCGCATTCCAACCCAATAGAACCGGTCCTTCAGCAGGGTTTCCAGCTTCTTCCAGCCAAAGTGACCTGCTTGGTCGTGGTAGGCCTCTAACACCATCTGTATATCTGTCCTAGGTACAACAATCTGACTCACCATTTCATGGGTCTTGGGGTTGACATGCCTTCTGCACAGCTTCTCTATGTAGATGAACAGCCGGCTTCTCTCATTCCACAGGTGCTTGGGTTGTGGGGGCGCATCCTTCTCCAGGTGAGAACCTTCTTGGGTTATCAATCTTTTGATGAGGCTGACAACCGGGTCACTGTCCTGGGTCTCCTTCCAGCTGTGATGAGGTAGAGGGTTTGGCGTCCTACCATGACATGGCGTGTTGCTCGTGGACCATTCCATTTCTGTGGAAAGCTGGTAGTTCAATTTCTTCGAGATCATCCACTTCATCCTCGGTGTCCGACTGGTGAGGCATCCTTGACAAGGCATCAGCATTGGTATTTTTGTGACCCACCCGGGACTTGATTGTGAATTTATAATTCAACAACCTGGCTACCCAACGCTGTTCAATGGCTCCCAACCTGGCTGTCTCCAGGTGTGTCAAGGGATTATTGTCGGTAAAGGCTGTGAATTTGGTTGAGGCAAGGTAATGCTTGAATCTTTCAGTGATAGCCCAGACCAAGACCAGGAACTCCAGCTTGAAGGAACTGTAATTCTCCGGGTTCCTCTCAGTAGGGCGAAGCTTCCTACTGGCATACGCAATTACCTTTTCTCTGCCATTTTGCTTCTGGGACAACACAGCTCCCAGTCCCTCATTGCTGGCATCGGTGTACAACTGGAAAGACTGGCTGTAGTCAGGGTAAGCCAGGATTTCTTCACCAGTTAGGACTTCCTTCATTACTGCAAAGGATTCAGCCTGTTCCTTACCCCACTGGAATGGGGGATTTTTACCTCTCTTGGACTGTCCTACCAGGAGATCTTGTAAAGGTGCTGCCTTTTTGGTGTAATCCTTTATGAACCTCCTGTAGTACCCGACCAGTCCCAGAAACTGACGTACTTCCTTGATGTTTTTCGGTTCAGGCCACATCTGGATGGCAGTGACCTACTCTGGGTTCGGTTATACTCCCTCTGAGCTGACTATGTGTCCCAGGTACTGAACCTTCTGCTTGAGCAAGTGACATTTAGAAGGTTTTAGTTTCATCCCATGCCAGGACAATGCTTCAAATACCTCCGCCAGGTGCTTCAGATGATCTTCATACATCCTCGAGTACATGATAACGTCATCTAGGTACAGCAGCACTGTCTCAAAGTTCCGGTGACCTAATCAACACTCCATCAGCCTCTGGAACGTTCCAGGGGCGTTGCAGAGCCCAAACGGCATACTGTTGCACTCGCATAATCCCATCGGGGTAGTGAAGGCTGTCTTCTCCCGGTCTTCCTCAGCAACAGAGACTTGCCAGTACCCGCTAGTGAGATCCAATGTAGAGAAGTAATTGGCAGATTTTAGTGCAGCCAGGGATTCCACTATACGGGGCAAAGGGTATGCATCTTTATGTGTTATTCGATTAATTTGTCTATAATCTACACACATCCTCATGCTACCGTCCTTCTTTCTGACCAGGACCAGGGGAGCTGCCCAGGGGCTAGCGCTATCCCTTACTACCCCTGCCTTTTTCATGTCATGCAACATTTCCTTGGTTTTTTGGTAATGTGCTGGTGGTACGGGTCTGTAACGCTCCTTAATGGGTGGATGATTACCGGTGGGTATGTGGTGTTGTACCCCTTTAACTCTTCCAAAATCAAGTGGGTGCTTACTAAACACTTGTTCATATTCCTGAACCACTCTGTAGACACCGTGTTTTTTATGGACAGGAGTGGCGTCAGTTCCAACATGGGGCTGTTGACACCAATCCTCCAGCTGAGCTTCGGAGTCATTGTCCTCCACTGTTTCTGGTGGGGTCAAGGATTCCTCTGTGTGTATGGCATCATTATTCACAGTATACAATCTGGCAATGTAACTTCCTCCTCCCCACAATTTTGGAGACGTACAGGTACCCTTCCATTGCGTACATCAACTACCCCTCTAGCAGTTAGGACTGTAAGTCTGTGCTCTGAGCTAATGGGCTCCACTACCACCTGGTAGTTCTGACCCTTGAGACCTATTGATGCCCTTCACCAAATCAGCATTTCACGCATCGGGGGAATCACAATGGGTATCGGGTCTGTCACCTGTACATTACCAATCTCACCAACTGTTAGTTTTACCTGTTGCTAGTACATGAGGGCTCAAATTTCTTTCTGGAGCACCTTCCTCTGCCCTGGTTTGGCAGTGTTAGACATCTGGAGGAGTAAGAACAACACTTCTCCCAAACAGTTACCAACTACATTTGTACCAAGTATCATATACAAGTCTGTATCACCAGGGTTAGACTCCACTACAATCAGCCCTTGGTCCTTTAGTTCCGCTATCCCCACCTTCACTGTCACGTCCTTAACCCCTACTAGGTTAAGAGGAAGGCCGTTAGAGGCATACACAGAGACTTTCAGGGCTGGCGGGTGGAGTTCATCTATGGACCAGTACCTTTTGTAGAGGACATCAGGTATGATGGTTACCTGTGATCCTGTGTCCAGTAGTGCAGGTGTTGCTATTCCGTCCAGCATGATGGACAGGAAAGGCCTTCCTCCTACAAACTGGTGGTACCAGCTTGATGGGCCTGGTTGGTCTACTCCTGGGTGTCGGCCCTCGGCCCCAGGGTTTGCCCGTTTACAGGATAGTTCCGCGCGGTGTGGCCTGCCTTGTGGCAAAGGTAGCAGATGAAGTCCTGGAGTGCGTCGTTTGTCGTTAGTCCTCCCACGAGGTGGCGTTGTCCACCTACGGGGTGGTGTTGTCCTCCTTCTTCTCCTCATCCATGGGACACCTTCAGGACTGTCTGCGAGTAGGATCCTTCCTTCAAGCTCAGGCTCCGTCTGTAGCTGCAGGGTGCTCAGGACAGTGGCCAGGGTTTTACTTAGCTGACGCACTTCAGAGCGCAGGCTGTCCAGCTCGCTAGGGGGCACTGTTTGCATCTTTGTTTCAGCCGTTAATGAAGGAGCAGTGGGTGCTGCGGGCACTGGGGTGGCCCCACCCTGGCAACGCTGGATAGCAGTATCTGATGGTTCCAGGGGCTGCAGACCCTTAATAGCCATGTCCTTCAGGGCATCAAAGGTGGCATTTGGATGATATAAGGCCCACCACCGTACGGTTCTGCTCTCCTCCTGGGACATTAACCCCCGGATGAACTGTTCTGTCAGCATTTTGTCCTCACCATGTATGCTGGTTGGACTAACCTGTTTCAGGGCCCGCATGGCTTCCTGTAAGCGCTAGGCATAATCCCGGATACTGTCTTCAGGTTTCTGGGCACAGTGCGGTTTTCAAAGACAGTTTGCAGTGTCTTAAAGATAATGGATACTGATTCCTGGTCTGCGGCTGACCAGGTTTAACTACCCGCTCTGCAGCACCAGTCAATTGTCCCAACACAACAGCGGCTCTCTGTTTACCAGTCATTGAGTACATATCTAGTACACCGCATATTTTCCTTTTGAATCCAGACACCTGTACATTACCAATCTCACCAACTGTTAGTTTTACCTGTTGCTAGTACATGAGGGCTCGAATTTCTTTCTGGAGCACCTTCCTCTGCCCTGGTTTGGCAGTGTCAGACATCTGTTGGAGTAAGAACAACACTTCTCCCAAACAGTTACCAACTACATTTGTACCAAGTATCATATACAAGTCTGTATCACCAGGGTTAGACTCCACTACAATCAGCCCTTGGTCCTTAGTTCCGCTATCCCCACCTTCACTGTCACGTCCTTAACCCCTACTAGGTTAAGAGGAAGGCCGTTAGAGGCATACACAGAGACTTTCAGGCCTGGCGGGTGGAGTTCATCTATGGACCAGTACCTTTTGTAGAGGACATCAGGTATGATGGTTACCTGTGATCTTGTGTCCAGTAGTGCAGGTGTTGCTATTCCGTCCAGCATGATGGACAGGAAAGGCCTTCCTCCTACAAACTGGTGGTACCAGCTTGATGGGCCTGGTTGGTCTACTCCTGGGTGTCGGCTCTCGGCCCAAGGTTTGCCCGTTTACAGGATAGTTCCGCGCGGTGTGGCCTGCCTTGTGGCAAAGGTAGCAGATGAAGTCCTGGAGTGCGTCGTTTGTCGTTAGTCCTCCCACGAGGTGGCGTTGTCCACCTACGGGGTGGTGTTGTCCTCCTTCTCCTCATCCATGGGACATCTTCAGGACTGTCTGCGAGTAGGATCCTTCCTTCAAGCTCATGCTCCGTCTGTAGCTGCAGGGTGCTCAGGACAGTGGCCAGGGTTTTACTTAGCTGACGCACTTCAGAGCGCAGGCTGTCCAGCTCGCTAGGGGGCACTGTTTGCATCTTTGTTTCAGCCGTTAATGAAGGAGCAGTGGGTGCTGTGGGCACTGGGGTGGCCCCACCCTGGTAACGCTGGATAGCAGTATCTGATGGTTCCAGGGGCTGCAGACCCTTAATAGCCATGTCCTTCAGGGCATCAAAGGTGGCATTTGGATGATATAAGGCCCACCACCGTACGGTTCTGTTCTCCTCCTGGGACATTAACCCCCGGATGAACTGTTCTGTCAGCATTTTGTCCTCACCATGTATGCTGGTTGGACTAACCTGTTTCAGGGCCCGCATGGCTTCCTGTAAGCACTAGGCATAATCCCGGATACTGTCTTCAGGTTTCTGGGCACAGTGCAGTTTTCAAAGACAGTTTGCAGTGTCTTAAAGATAATGGATACTGATTCCTGGTCTGCGGCTGACCAGGTTTAACTACCCGCTCTGCAGCACCAGTCAATTGTCCCAGCACAACAGCGGCTCTCTGTTTACCAGTCATTGAGTACATATCTAGTACACCGCATATTTTCCTTTTGAATCCAGACAGGGTGTCTGGTTTGCCGTCATACTGGGGAAGCCATTTTGCTCCAATTATATACGGCAGGGCCATGGGTATCAACGGAGTCATGACCCCTGTTGGTGGGGCGGCCGCTCCAGCTTGAGCAGCGCCGGGCGCGAGTTGAGCATCAGGAGCGTTAACCGGTGCTCCGGCATTTTGCTGGTCGTCGGCCATGGTTACGCCCCCCTAGTAAACCGTAGCCTACCTCCTTTACTTTAATCGGGTAGGCCGCAGCCCCGCAGACGATGGTCTCCTTCCTGGACCTGACGCATCCTGGTGCTGCGTCAGAGCGCGAGGCAGGGCTTGAGCTTCGCGCGATTCCAACAGTCACGCCTCTCTGATTTCCACGTTTACACCCCTCTTCCCGCGCGGCGATGCGGTAATGGCGGCGATGTTCACCACAGTTAAAACACAGTTCAACGGGCACGAAATCCTGTTCATGACGCCAGGAAAGAGAGATGTGTCACCCAGGGGGAATATAGGGGACTCGGTACCCGGACCTTTTACCTTGTTTAGGAGGTCACGGCAGTCGGCTCCCGGGCCCGTACTCTGGGTCTCTCTTTAAAAAGGGGTTTTAGTTTACAGTTTGTCTTGTGACGCCACCTGTGGTTTCTGGTAATGGTTACCGGCGCTGCTGCAGACCTCCGGGGGTGATGGGATGGCAGCTGAGGTGTTCTTGCTCCCCACAGGCGGAGCGGGCCCCCGGGGCAGTGTAGGTGCAAATGGTGGTGATGCTGGGGCTTGCAGTGCAGAGATGGCGCAGCAGGAGTAACTGACAGAGACAGGAGATTCACTTCAGTACCTTTACTGCTGCGGATGTCAGGTACGGTCCAGGGTACTCGGTAGGAAGGGTGCACTTCAGGACTTCTCCCCAGTGAGTGGGTATAAGGCCTCCTGGTCCATGTCTCCCTCTCTCTAAGCTCCTGGCCAGCCTGCAACTGGGCCTAGCTTCTGTGTCGTGCTATCCTTCACCTGTCGCATGGTAGTAGGACCTTTTCTGGCAACCACTATCCCTGGACGCCAGGGCCTTCGTGGTTCCTAGTCCTGTCAAGGGTTTGGCTTCAGGTTGACCAGGGACTTGTAGTCCTCCTGGTATGCCGGTGATCCCTATTGGGTATAAAGAACCCTGTAGGCGCGGACCCGGTGTCCGGTTCGTGTCTTGGGGTAAGCCTATGATGCTCTTCTGCCCCTCAACAGCTCTCTCCTCTCCTCCTTGCCTCCAGCCACACTCGGGGCCCTCAATACAGCAGAAGACGTGCTGCATCTTCTCTTCTCTCAGTGGCAGCCCACTCTCTGACTAAACTAACTTCTAACTAACTGCCTGGCTCCACCCTCCATATATATATCCCTATGAGGGCTCCTTCTGGCGGTATGAGGTGTAAGGGTGGAGGTGTTTGTTTGTAGTGAGGGCCTCTTGTGGAGAAGTCCATCCATGCACCCCTATTTGGTCCTGTGGTACCTGTGAACAGCAGGGTGCCACACACTGAAGATACAAGGCCAAGTAATATCTTCCAACCTAATGAATATCGATTAATTGATTTTCAGGAACAACTATCTATCTTGCACTTACAGGAGCTGCAAGGAATTAACAATTGAAAGGTCATTCCCCCAAACTTTATAGGTTCCTCTGTAGACTCAGTCTAAGATTTCAATGACCCCTGACCACCCGAAAATGATTGTGTCTTTTTATGTCTGACGTAGACGGCAGTCCACTTGGATAGTTAGTGACATGGCCTCCTCCAGGAAAATTGGGGTCTCATACAGAGCAAAAGCATCCTTGACCCTCTCAGAAAGCCCCTGACTGAACTGACTAGAGAGCGTGGGGTCATTCCAGCTAGTATCTATAGACCACCTATGGAATTTGAAGCAATACTCTTCCACAGGCCGATCTCCTTGCTGCAGCTGACACCAGAGAAACACGGTTGGCGTCGTCATAGTTAAGACCCAGAGCCATAAAAAATTCCTCAACCATCTGAAGCGACTGAGAATCAGACTGGAGAGAAAATGTCCAAGCTTGACAGTCACCCTGGAGAAGAAAGATTACGTTACCCACTCGTTGATCCTCGGTACTGAGGAATGAGAATAATCTAAAATAAAGTTTGCAGGCTTCAATGAAAACCATAAACTTATCTCGACTCCCAGAGAACGTATCCGGCAAAGCGATCTTGGGCTCCACAAGGGTTTGCCCAGGAGCCACTGGTCCTAAGCCTGCAATCAATGGGCGCTGTAAAGCAAGTGTGCCACCTTCAGGCAGAGTTGTTGTAGCTGTCCTGCCAGAGCAGCGACAGGATCCATAATGGATCCAAAAAGGTGGGCCAGTGTTAATGTCACATAGTGACAAGGGACTATGGGCACTTACTCGATCCCTCGAACTAGGGGTGCCCTAGTCTATTTCAGTCCTCCAGATTACCCTAGATAGTGGAGATGTTCAGAGGAAGAGATCACGCTGCACCAGCTACACAGCAAACAAGTGAACAAGGTGCAAAAGTTTTGAGGTCGGTCCCGAGCCATTAAGTTGGCTGCTACTGCGCACTGCTTCCAGCCCTTAGCTGTTTCTCTGTCTATATTGCCTCCTTCTCCTACTCCACCTCCTCCACTGTATCCTCATCCTGTCAGAAAGTGCTGCCCACAGTGCACGCTTTTGGCATTCTCACTCTGCTGCTGGTCACCTGTCTGCGGTGCAGCGTCACTTCAGCCTCCCTGCTCCCCACCTCATATGCGACGTACCCACAAGGTAGTGAGGTGTAAATGTTCTTAACCTGAGCACCACATGCATGACGAGGCACCTGAATGCAAAGCATGAGCTGCTCCCTCTTTTGCTGCAGTCTCTGCCTTTTCCTCTCCTATTGCAAGCAACAGGGCCACCTGGCTCTCTACAAAGAGAGGATGTGAGAGCACCCCCAGTAGTAGTGTCACCAAGTATGTCCACACCATCCCATTAAAGCGTTCAGCTGTACATCCCCCAAACACTGGATCCCATATTTTACATGTGGCCTTACAAGTGATTTCTAAAGGGGTAACAATATGTTGAGTCATGGGAACCACAGTATGTTTTTCCCAGTCGCCTCTACTTTTCCAGGTGACCCATCCCCACCCTGCACGTGCATGTCACAGACAAAATCAGGTGTGCACTGCTCAAAGGCATCAGTGCAAAGGTCCACATAGCCACTAATACATGGACCAGTAAGTAAGGGCAAGGACATTATATCTCTCTATCTGTCCACTGGGTAAATGTTGTGGCAGCAGGGCTTTACCACAACAGAGAATAGCTGTGCTTTTTGGATGTTTCTTTGTCCATGTTGCTTCCTTCTCCTACTCTGTTTCCTCCAACGCCTCCTCATCTGGTCAGCATAACACCTTCACCACCAACTTCAGCACAGCCAGGGGTATACTACAGCAGGCTGCTCTGAAACTCATTTGTTTGTGGGAAAAATCTCATACCGTGCAGGAGCTGTGGATGGGGATCAAAAAACAGACAGATCTGTGGTTAGTGCCGACATATGTCAAGCCCGGTCTGGTCACAGACACGGTTGCAGATTAGAAAAAAAAAATTACGCACAGTACTCCAACAGAGGCTTTTTGGTGCAGTACGAACAAAGGCTTTTTGGCATAGCACACACAGCATTTTGGTAAAGTGCAAGCAGAGGCTTTTTGTCATAGTACACACAGAGGCTTTTCAGCACAGTACTCACAGAAGCTATTTGGCACAGTACTTCCACAGACTTTGGGTACAGTACAAACAGAGGCTTTTGGTACAGTATTCCAGGAGACTTTTTGGTACAGTACAAACAGAGGCTTTTTGGCACAGTACTCCCACAGACTTTTTGGCACAATACAAATCGAGGCTTTTTAGCACAGTACACAGATGTTTATTGGCACCGTACTTCCAAAGGCTTTTTGGTACAGCACAAACAAAGTCTTTTTGGCACTGTACCCCCAGAGGCTTTGGTATAATATGAACAAAGGCTTTTTGGCCCACAAATGGGAAAGAGACGACTGCATGCTTTAATTTTTTTTTAAACACACTACTCACAAAAAAGACGACTGCCCCCTGTTTCTGTACTTCCTCAGAGGGCGTGGTGACTGCTGGTCACCTGTTTACTTTCACTAAGTATGTCTTACTTAACCCTTTCCATGTGATGTTTGTACTTTTTATGTGTTGCTGAAAAAACCTCTGATGGTTGTTTATACTGTGACTTGTTATAGGTCACTTGATCTATGTTATTTAACTTTTTCTGCACACATTGTCTGTGGCTAATGGATTGTATGGGTTGGACTATGTGACCTATTATAGGTCCAATGTGAATTTGATACCAGCTGTGTCTCTATCTATTCCCTGCTGCCTCACATGCCCATGTTATGTCTTTTCACACATGTTATTTATACCTATGTGTTATTTCTTAAAAAATACATAAATAAAGCATTTATCTCTTTTAGTCAACATATGGTATTTTAATTATGTTATTTTGGGGGTTTGAAAATGCCTATGGTTTCTCTGGTTTATATATTATATTAAAAAGTCATCTGTTATTCTGTTATTAAAAAGGAAGGATTTATAAAAAAAAAAAATGTTAATTACAAAGTTGTGTGTTTGTACCCAAACTTTATAATTGTACCCGTTTACCAAGATGAGACTAGATTAAACAGGTTCACAATGCAATTTATATTAATGACCAATCTTTATTATTGGTCATTAAATACTGATTAAAGGTGATTTGATACCAAACAATCCCATCTATCAGTTGCTAGCATCTCCATTGGTGGCCGGATGCAAACAGTGAATTCATTCTACAGATCTATTTTATATGTAACAGCCTCTGCTATTTACTGCAGATAAACTCATTCGCTTGTAACGTAGAACTGATAACAGCAATTTTTGATATTGGATATGGTCCAGAGTCTTCTTAATCATTCTAATGCACATGCATGGTGGGTTGGGCCAATATCGTCATGACAGTGCTGTATATACAGTTATATGAAAAAGTTTGGGCACCCCTACTAATCTTAAGCTTAATATTTTATAAAAATTGGTGTTTTTGCAGCAGCTATTTCAGTTTGATATATGTAATAACTGTTGAAAACAGTAATGTTTCTGCCTTGAAATGAGGTTTATTGTACTAACAGAAAATGTGCAATCTGCATTCAAACAAAATTTGACAGGTGCATAAGTATGGCCACCCTTATTATTTTCTTGTTTTAAATACTCCTACCTACTTTTTACTGATTTACTAAAGCACTTTTTTTGGTTTTGTAACCTCATTGAGCTTTGAACTTCATAGCCAGGTGTATGCAATCATGAGAAAAGCTACTTAAAGTGGCCACTTGCAAGTTGTTCTCCTGTTTGAATCTCCTCTGAAGAGTGGCATCATGGGCTCCTCAAAACAACTGTCAAATGATCTGAAAACAAAGATTATTCAACATAGTTGTTCAGGGGAAGGATACAAAAAGCTGTCTCAGAGATTTAACCTGTCAGTTTCCACTGTGAGGAACATAGTAAGGAAATGGAAGAACACAGGGACAGTTCTTGTTAAGGCCAGAAGTGGCAGGCCAAGAAAAACATCAGAAAGGCAGAGAAGAAGAATAGTGAGATCAGTCAAGGACAATCCTCAGACCACCTCCAGAGAGCTGCAGCATCAACTTGCTGCGGATGGTGTCACTGTGCATCAGTCAACTATACAATACACTTTGCACAAGGAGAAGCTGTATGGGAGAGTGATGCGAAAGAAGCCGTTTCTGCAAGCATGCCACAAACAGAGTCGGCTGAGGTATGCAAAAGCACATTTGGAGAAGCCAATTTCTTTTTGGAAGGTCCTGTGGACTGATGAAACCAAGATTGAGTTGTTTGGTCATACAAAAAGGCGTTATGCATGGTAGCAAAAAAACACAGCATTCCAAGAAAAACACTTGCTACCCACAGTAAAATTTGGTGGAGATTCCATCATGCTTTGGGGCTGTGTGGCCAATGCCAGCACCGGGAATCTTGTTAAAGTTGAGGGACGCATGGATTCCACTCAGTATCAGCAGATTCTTGACAATAATGTTCAAGAATCAGTGACAAAGTTAAAGTTACGCAGGGGATGGATCTTTCAGTAAGACAATGATCCAAAACACCACTCCAAATCTACTCAGGCATTCATGCAGAAGAACAATTACAATGTTCTGGAATGGCCATCCCAGTCCCCAGACCTGAATATCATTGAACATCTGTGAGATCATTTGAAGATGGCTGTCCATGCTCGGCGACCATCAAACTTAACTGAACTGGAATTGTTTTGTAAAGAGGAATGGTCAAAAATACCTTCATCCAGTATCCAGGAAATCATTAAAAGCTACAGAAAGGAACTAGAGGCTGTTATATTTCCAAAAGGAGGATCTACTAAATATTAATGTCACTTTTCTGGTGAGGTCCCCATACTTATGCACCTGTCAAATTTTATTTGAATGCAGATTGCACATTTTCTGTTAGTACAATAAACCTCATTTCAAGGCAGAAACATTACTGTGTCCAACAGTTATTACATATATCAAACTGAAATAGCTGTGGCAAAAACACCAATTTTTATAAAACATTAAGCTTAAGATTAATAGGGGTGCCCAAACTTTTTCATATAACTGTAAATGACATCTCCAAGGTTTTCAGGACTTCACCTGTTTGCGGTTTCCAGTAACCCTGCTGCCTGTCAGTAATCTTCAGGACTTCACCTGTTTGTGGTTTCAAGTAACCTTGCTGCCTGTCAGTGGATGACTTGACTTGCTTATCTATGGTTTCCAGTAACCTTGCTACCTGACAGGCATCTTCAGGACTTCAGCTGTTTGTCTGCGGTTTCCAGCAATCTTGCTACCTAACAATGGAGGACTTTGCCTACTTGCCTGCAGTTTCCAGTATCGCTACCCACTTTCCTGTGGTTTCCGGGAAGTATTTCTGGCTGTCTGCAGCTTCCAAGGTATTCAGAATTTCTAGTTACTCTGGAGATCTGTCTGCTACCTGTCCCCTATCTTCTAGGATGTCTTCTACATGTCTTCCTGGCTATGTGCGACTTTCATGGTATTAGACTTTCTTGTTACTCTAGAGTTTTGTCTGCTGCCTGTTTGCAGTTCACATCTCCATGATGCTTCCTGCCTGCCTACATTCTTCAATAACTCTGCTATCTGTCCGAGGTCCTCAGTAACTCTGCAACCTGTTTGTGATTTCCAGGACTTTATTAAACTTTTAGTTTGCATTCTATATGTCCATGTTCTGCATGCTCCAGCTGGCTGTTGCACCAATGCCTGTGTACCAACCGAGACCTTGGGCTTAGAGGATCTACCTCACCATATAAGCCCGTTATGTGTAACAATTTATATGTATTATTACTATTTACTTACAACAAGGTATATGCACATTTAGTTTTTTTCTTGCATTTTGTCTGTAAAATGGTAACAGTGTGAACATGCTTCTACACATTGCTCGTATACTAACTTATGCTTTGGCTCATTTCTTTGGTTTTGCTTTATGGCTATACAGTAGGTCATTTTAAAGCTTTCATAAATCAGCAACCATAAATCCTTCTCTTCTGAAGTACTGGTTAATGTAAAGCTGAAATTATGAAACTGATACAGAGGATTCCATTTTCTTGAATGCATTATTTTTGCTTTGTATTCAATAAAAAGATAAACTTTACAGCCACATGAAGGAATATCATGGCAGTTGCCCACTTACTGGCAAATAACATTTAAAAAACAACAGGGCTCAGTAATGATCTATGACCTACTGTAAATCACCTATAATTACTAACTATAAGACGCACCTAGGTTTTAGAGGAGGAAAATAGAAAAAAAATTTTAAGCAAATAATGTGGTCATGATGCACTGTTAAGGGGGAGGGAGCCTGCTGCTGACACTGGTATAGGGGTAATGTCCCCCAATTCTGTTAATATCCCCCATCCTGGTATGGCCCCCTCATCCTGTTATATGTGGCCCTCATCCCCATCCCGATATGCATGGTACCCCTCATCCCCATCCTGGTATGCATGGCACACCTCATCCCAATCCTGGTATGTATGGCACCCCAATCCCCCATCCTGGTATGCATGGCACCCCAATCCCCCATCCTGGTATGCATGGCACCCCAATCTCCCATCCTGGTATGCATCGCACCCCCTGATCCCCATCAAACTGCACACAAAAAAGCAAACAATTATACTCATCTCCTCTCTGCTCCAGCGCTGCACCCCGCTCTGCTGCTGACACTCTCACAGTGTGAGCCACGCATGGCGTTACTGCCATGCACTCTCACACTGTGAGATGCTCTGCCGGAATAGTCACTGCTCCCCATGCCGGGACTGCATGCGTGGGGAGCAGTGACTTTTCTCACCTTAATAGCGTGCACAATGTCCCCTGCAGCGTGACTCCTGCAGCGGCTTGGCGATCATGTGTGCCCACTATTAAAGAGCATGAATATTCACTACAATCCATGGGATTGCGGGTACAGTATACACGCTATTAAGGAAAATTAATATCACTGCTCATGGGCACGGGGAACAGTGAATATTAATTTTCTTTAGTAGCTTGCACAGTGTAGGCTTCAGCAGGTGGCTGCTGCCTCCTCCTGTGCCCCGCTCATCCCCCCCACCACCCACAGCCATAGTATGTATACATATATATTCGGACTATAAGATGCACCAACTACTTTCCTCTAATATTGTGGAGGAAAAAACTGTGTCTTATAGTCCTAAAAATACGGTAATCTCTCTTTAGAATGCAATTATTAGGCAAATAGTTTTGAAGATAAAATTATTTTTAAAAAGACTCAGACTGGAAGAAAAAAACAAGAAATATTTACCCTCACTAAAGCCCTTACAGCACATCCTGTTCCCTTCTTAACAAACCATAAATCACTGGAGATGCCTGTTCAATAGTGTTGAGCATTCCGATACTGTAATATCGGGTATCGGCCGATATTCGCGGTATCGGAATTCCGATACTTAATTCCGATACTTTTACAATATCGGATACCGGAATCGGAAGTTCCCATAATGCCTGCGCTCTGCAGTGTCTGTGAAGGATGACAAGTTGGATGGCAGCGCGATCCAGCCTGTCATCAGAATGCCATCCCAGCGGGGGAGAATTCTCCTGATTGTTTAAAAGCCGGCGGGCGGTATAAAGCCGCCGGCTTTTAAACAATCACACAGCCCCATACTGCTTCCCCGCAGCCTCCCACCCCGATCCTCCGCTCCCCTCGCCACCTCCCATCCCGATCGTAAGTTAGGACCGGGCGGGGAGCGCAGCTCCAAGGAGCGGGGAGTGAAGGACCCGGGCAGGGAAGCCGGCAATGAAAAGACTTCACCGCCGGCTTTCCCGTTCTGTGCTGCGCTTTCCCGCCGGTTATTTCAAATGAACAGCTGAGGTATCAGCTGATGCCGATCAGCTGTTCATTTGAAGTCGCCGCGTTGCCCTCAGAGGGTTCATGTGAGTTCATGCTTGACTGCATGAACTCACATGAACTTTCCCACGGCCGCACAGGTCAGCCTCACCTCCCGGACCATCAGCCCGTCATGATTAGTGTGTGTGCGGGGTGTGTGTGCGGGGTGTGTGCGCGATGTTTGTGCGGGTGTGCGCTGTGTCTGTGCAATGTGTGCGGGTGTGTGCGTGCAGGCAGACATAGGCCGATGTGACACTACTACTCCCATCGGCCTATGTCTGTCCCCCGTCCACTCGTGCCAGCAGGATCAGCTCGATGGGAGCAGTAGTTCCCATCAGCCTGATCCTGCTATTTAAATTGCCCTACTGTGTCCCCAATAAATGTTAAATACATGTCATTGGTGGCCAGTGGTTACCTAAAAGAAATTAGTTCATACATTATCTGTCCCCGCCGATCGCCACCTAAAATAAAGTAAAAAATAAAAAACTACACCTATACTCACCTAGACACCTAATTCCCCGAAGCCATCGATCTCCTGTAATAAAATATAAAATAATAAACCACAACCT
Organism: Phyllobates terribilis; assembly: GCF_046119375.1. Taxonomy (NCBI): domain Eukaryota; kingdom Metazoa; phylum Chordata; class Amphibia; order Anura; family Dendrobatidae; genus Phyllobates; species Phyllobates terribilis. The sequence continues at coordinate 451,640,349 of NW_027362763.1, read as the reverse complement.
TACCCTTACCCCTCCGTAGCAGTCCACGAGTGTCCCACGAAGATCTCCAGTTCAGAGCAGCCACATAGAATGTGACCGCTCTGAACCGCTGCCGCCGCTAGAATGACGGGGCCGTAAGGGTTCACCGGAGTTCAGGCAGCGCTGCTCCGGTTAGCTCCTTTACGGCCCTGCTGTATCGTGGGAAATTCCCACGGTACAGCAGTGCCGTAAAGGAGGTCTCCGGAGCTGCGCTGCCTGAATGCACTCCGGTGACCTCAGTCAGTGGCTCCCGCTGCCGGGAGCGGACGTGTTCCCGGCAGCGTGAGCTTACAGCAGCCATGCACAGCTGTCACCATCTCCAGATGTGACAGCTGTGCATGGGAGATCAGCGCAGGAACGTGGACAGGTAACTATTATTTTTAGTAAACTAAGAATTAAATAAAATTGTGTGTTTTATTTCAAATAAATTATTTTTTTCTGGGTGTAGTGTGTTTTTTCTTTTTAACACTTTGTAGGTTAGTAATGGGGGTGTCTTATAGACGCCCATCATTACTAACCTGGGCTTCATGGCAGCTGGCGCTGACATGAACCCCACCACTATTACCCCCTGCCACCGCACCAGGGCAGCGTGGAAGAGCGAGGCTAAGTGCCAGAGTTGGCGCATCCTATGGATGCGCCATTTCTGGGGCGGCTGACGACTGGTGTTTCTAGCCTGGGAGGGGGCCAATATTCATGGCACCCTTCCTGGGCTATTAATATCAGCCCCCAGCTGTCTGCCTAGCCTTTGCTAGCTATTAAAATAGGGGGGACCCCACGTCATTTTTTTGGGGGGGGTCCCCCATTTTAATAGCTAGTAAAGGCTAGGTATTCAGCTGGGGGCTGATATTAGTAGCCTGGGAAGCTCCGTGGGTTTTACCCCCTTCCCAGGCTTCAAATATCTGCCCCAGCCGTCTGTTTAACCTCCGCTAGAGACTAAAATTATGGGGGATCCCACGCTATTTTTTTTTAAAATAAATCCATTATTTTAACACTAAATGACATTTGAGGAGTTAATAAAGATGCAGTCCCTAAATTATTATTTATTTTTTAATTAATTTTTCCCAAAACTTTTGACGTGGGCTTCACCATATTTTTGTATGCCAGCCAGGTACAGCATCCAGCTTCTATGAACGCGCCATTTTCCGCGGCGGCTGCGGACTGCAATTTTCAGCGGGGGGCAGAAAGCTTGGGCCTCCCTGCGCTGCAGATTCCATCCCCCAGCTGCCTAGTTGTACCTGGCTGGACACAAAAATAGGGAGAAGCTCCACGTTTTTTTTTTTTTAATTATTTCATGAAATTCATGGAATAATTAAGAAAAAAAGGGCTTCCCTATATTGTTGTGTCCAACCAGGTACAAATAGGCAGCTGGTGGTTGGGGGCAGCCCGTTCCTGCCTGCTGTACCTGGCTGGACCCAAATATAGTGCAAAGCCCCACGTCAATTTTTTTTTAATTATTTCAGGAAATTCATGAAATAATTAAAAAAAAATTATGTGGGGCTTCGCCCTATATTTGTGTCCAGTCAGGTACAGCAGGCAGGAACGGGCTGCCCCAACCACCAGCTGCCTATTTGTACTTAGCCGGACACAACAATATAGGGAAGCCCTTTTTTTCTTAATTATTTCATGAATTTCATGAAATAATTAAAAAAAAAAATACGTGGGGCTTCGCCCTATTTTTGTGTCCAGCCAGGTACAACAAGGCAGCTGGGGGCTGGAATCCGCAGCGCAGGGAGGCCCAAGCTTTCTGGGCCCCACCCGCTGCAAATTGCAGTCCGCAGCCGCCCCGGAAAATGGCGCGTTCATAGAAGCGCCATCTTCTGGCGCTGTACCCAACTCATCCAGGGCCCTGGTGCGGTGGCTCACTGGGTAATAAAGGGGTTAAGCCAGCTTGGCATTATCAGCTGGCTCTAAGCCCGAAATTCATGGGGTCACGCCAATATTAGACATGACCACCATGAATTTCTAGTAAAGTATTTAAAAAAACACAACACCCAGAAAAAAGTCCTTTAATTGAAATAAACACACAATTCTTTATTGTTCTAAATTAAACCATACTTACCATCACGCCCATTCCAGCTGAAGCCAACGATCTCCTGCAATAAAAGTAAAATAATAAAGCAACATCATCCTTACCTTTCCATGGCTCCCACGACAGCTTCAGCTCTGCTACATCGAGATGACAGGCTGGACCGCAGCAGAACGCTGCCATCCATCCTGTCATCCCGCAGACACTGAGAAGCGCAGGCATACTTCCACTCCTCAGTGTCTGGCTGTGACGGCATCCAGATGAGCCGAGGTCATGTCCAATGAACTCAGCTCACCTCATGTACGTCACTGACAGCGTGGGAAAATTCTCCTGCACTCAGCACTTCAGCGTGAGAATTTTCCCACGCTGTCAGTGACGTGCATGAGGTGAGCTGAGTTCATTGGACATGACCTCACCTCATGTATGTCACTGACAGCGTGGGAGAATTCTCACGCTGAAGCGCTGAGTGCAGGAGAATTTTCCCACGCTGTCAGTGACATGCATGAGGTGAGCTGAGTTCATTGGACATGAACTCGGCTCATCTGGATGACGTCACAGAGAGACACTGAGGAGCGCAAGCATGCCTGCGCTTCTCAGTGTCTGCGGGATGACAGGCTGGATGGCAGCGTTCTGCTGCGGTCCAGCCTGTCATCTCGATGTAGCAGAGCTGAAGCTGTCGTGGGAACCATGGAAAGGTAAGGATGAGGTTGCTTTATTATTTTACTTTTATTGCAGGAGATCGTTGGCTTCAGCCGGAATGGGCGTGATGGTAAGTATGGTTTAATTTAGAACAATAAAGAATTGTGTCTTTATTTCAATTAAAGGACTTTATTCTGGGTGTTTGTGTTTTCTTTTAACTTTGACTATGGGGTTAGTAATGGGGGTGTCTTATAGACGCCTCTCCATTACTAACCTGGGCTTGATGTCAGCTGGCATTATAAGCTGACATCAACCCCAACCCTATTACCCCCTGCCACCGCACCAGGGCAGCGTGGAAGAGCGAGGCTAAGTGCCAGAATTGGCGCATCCTATGGATGCGCCATTTCTGGGGCGGCTGATGGCTGGTGTTTCTAGCCTGGGAGGGGGCCAATATTCATGGCACCCTTCCTGGGCTATTAATATCAGCCCCCAGCTGTCTGCCTAGCCTGTGCTAGCTATTAAATTATGGGGGACCCCACGTTATTTTTTTGGGGGGGTTCCCCCATTTTAATAGCTAGTAAAGGCTAGGTATTCAGCTGGGGGCTGATATTAGTAGCCTGGGAAGCTCAGTGGGTATTACCCCCTTCCCAGGCTTCAAACATTTGCCCCAGCTGTCTGCTTAACCTCCGCTAGAGCCTAAAATTAAGGGGAACCCCACGCCAATTTTTTTTTAAATAAATCCATTATTTTAACAATAAATGACAAGTACAGTAAGCAACACTGTCACTGTACTTCATATATATGTGACTGACATGTTTCTATCTATCTAATCTATGTGTGATTCTCTATTCTTTCTATTCTAAATTGTCGGGTACAGATGCTGAATTGCCGGCCGGCTTTTTTAAAGAGACGGTGCATGAAAACACTATTATTTTTTTAAATAAATCCTTTACACTAAATGACAAGTACAGTAAGCAACACTGTCACTGTACTTCTTATATATGTGGCTGACATGTTTCTATCTATCTAATCTATGTGTGAAGCTCTATTCTGTCTGTTATAAATTGTCGGGTACCGCTGCTGAATTGCCGGCCGGCTTTTTTAAAGAGACGGTGCACGAAAACACTAATATTTTTTTTAATAAATCCTATACACTAAATGACAAGTACAGTAAGCAACACTGTCACTGTACTTCATATATATGTGACTGACATGTTTCTATCTATCTAATCTATGTGTGAAGCTCTATTCTTTCTGTTGTAAATTGTCGGGTACCGGTGTATGCCGCTGATGAATTGCCGGCTTTTCATGTCATTCTACATTATTCTTAGTTGTTTTACTTCATGTAGAATTAACCTACAAGGAAAGAAAGGGTTTATTTTCATTCCGATATTTGTGTCCCATTGACTTGCATTGGTTTCCGGTATCGGAATCGGCGATATCCGATACTTTTTGGGTATCGGCCCGATCCAATCCGATACGATATTTCCTGATATCGGAAGGTATCGCTCAACACTACTGTTCAACCAATAATTGGTCACAGTGGTGACTGAGATTGGGTGAGCAGGCACTTCATGCCTTTTCTGCTGTTTGGAGATGAGATCAGGAAGTAGAGACCAGCTAGGGTATGGTTAATTCGTGTATGAAAATTTGTATCATATATATGACGTAGCTTGTGAGTATTTTTTTTTTTTTTTAAATAAAATTTTGTACTTTATGTTGTAGGGTCCTAGACATATTGCACTGTGTTCTCATGATTTTGCCTACGAAAGAGATTCTTAGGTAGATTGTTTTTTGCTTCTGTAATCAGAACATCGATCAAACACAAGGACTGACAAATTTTCAAATGACAAATGAATGCCAATCTTTTTTTCTTTTTACTTTATGAGCTTAACAAATTTTAATTTTCTAATAGAATTATCAATTTAAATATGTTAAATGTATTTCTTAGCTTATTATGGTTAGGAAGGAATCAAATATGGAGTTGCAAACTCTTCAGTTGCCAATTCCATCAGATTTGCTGTTTGCTTGACTACTTCATCTTATATGTGTATACATTTAAAGTGTGGTGCTGGAAGGGGTTAACCAGTTCAGGACAGTGGCGTTTACTCCATTCCTAACCAGAATCATTTTCAGGTTTAATCGTACATGTGTTAAAGGCTCTAAAAATTTTCCTCATTCGGATATTCAAATAATTTTTGAAACTCTCTTTCATGATTCATGGAGCTTAGTATTTTTATTTTTGTCACCTTTTTTTACGACCACAAAGGACCACTAAAAGCATTTTAAACTGTCTTCCACTTTCCATAGAAAATATTTCTATATATTGGACATATTTATTTTTTACAGGATGGGGAGAGGAGGGCAGCGTTAGAAACAGAAATTTAGACTGGCAACATTCCCTTGTAACCAATGCTGACATATTAGCCGCAGTTACAGCAAATTCAAACTCCTGCCTGCATAGCAAAATGTCTGTGTCTCCCTACACCCAATCATCACATTATCAATGGGTCAGGAGAAGGAAGCATTATCAATGCTTACTATTCTGTATATACAAGCGCTAGTTCAAAGCTGTGTCTACAGCAATCAAGAATAGAATATATACTGTGGATACGAAAAGTATTCAGACCCCTTAAAATTTTTCACTCTTTGTTTCATTGCAGCCATTTGGTAAATTCTAAAAAGTTCATTTTTTTTCTCATTAAATTACACTCTGCACCCCATCTTGATTGAAAAAAAATAGAAATGTTGAAATTTTTGCTAATTTATTAAAAAAGAAAAACTGAAATATCACATGGTAATAAGTATTCAGACCCTTTGCTCAGTATTGAGTAGAAGCACCCTTTTGAGCTAGTACAGCCATGAGTCTTTTTGGGAATGATGCAACATGTTTTTCACACCTGGATTTGGGGATCCTCTTCCATTCTTCCATGCAGATCCTCTCCAGTTCCGTCTGGTTGGATGGTGAACGTTGGTGGACAGCCATTTTCAGGTCTCTCCAGAGATGCTCAATTGGGTTCAGGTCAGGGCTCTGGCTGGGCCAGTCAAGAATGGTCACAGAGTTGTTCTGAAGCCACTCCTTTGCTATTTTACCTGTGTGCTTAGGGTCATTGTCTTGTTGGAAGGTGAACCTTTGGCCAAGTCTGAGGTCCAGAGCACTCTGGAAGAGGTTTTCATCCAGGATATCTCTGTACTTGGCTGCTTTCATGTTTCCATCACTTGCAACCAGTCATCTTGTCCCTGCAGCTGAAAAACACCCTCATAGCATGATGTTGCCACCACCATGTTTCACTGTTGGGATTGTATTGGGCAGGTAATGGGCAGTGCCTGATTTTCTCCACACATGTCGCTTAGAATTATCACCAAAAAGTTCTATCTTCATTTCATCAGACCAGAGAATCTTATTTATCACAGTCTGGGAGTCCTTCATGTGTTTTTCAGCAAACTCTATGCGGGCTTTCATATGTCTTGCACTGAGAAGATTCCGTTGGGCCACTCTGCCATAAAGGCTCGACTGGTGGAGGGCTGCAGTGATAGTTGACTTTGTGGAACTTTCTCCCATCTCCATACTGCATCTCTGGAGCTCAGCCACAGTGATATTGGGGTTCTTCTTTACCTCTCTCACCAAGGCTCTTCTTCCACGATTGCTCAGTTTAGCTGGATGGCCAGGTCTAGGAAGACTTCTGGTGGTCCCAAATTCTTCCATTTAAGGATTATGGAGGCCATTGTGCTCTTAGGAACCTTGAGTAATGCAGAAATTCCTTGGTAACCTTGGCCAGATCTGTGCTTTGTCACAATTCTGTCTCTAGCTCCTTGGACAGATCCTTTGAGCTCATGATTCTCATTTGGTCTGACATGCACTGTGAGCTGTGAGGTCTTATACAGACAGGTGTGTGCCTTTCCAAATCAAGTCCTATCAATTTAATTAAACACAGCTGGACTCCAATGAAGGAGTAGAACCATCTCAAGGAGGATCACAAGGAAATGGACAGCATGCGACTTAAATATGAGTGTTTGAGCAAAGGGTCTGAATACTTATGACCATGTGATATTTCAGTTTTTCTTTTTTAACAAATTTGCAAAAATTTCTACATTTCTGTTTTTTTTTCAGTCAAGATGGGGTGCAGTGTGTACTTTAATGAGAAAAAAATGAACTTTTTAGAATTTACCAAATGGCTGCAATGAAAAAAAGAGTGAAAAATTTAAAGGGGTCTGAATACTTTCCGTACCCACTGTAAATGTTTATCTTGTTTCTGAAAAATATTTAGATTTGAGAGTCCTCAGTGGTTTATACCTTTTAATGGCTAACTGAAAAGATGGTAAAAGATTGCAAGCTTTCGAGACTACTCAGGTGTCTTCATCAGGCTAGTATAACCCAAAATCTGAAGAATCACATATTTATACACAATAGGGCACAGAAATAATGCAATAGATGAGACAGGTGATGAAAAGCAGAGCTATTACTATTGGAAAGATAAACATTTCTGGCTGTAAATATTTTAGCAGTTCATAGATATCAAGTCTTCTGTCTGGATCCCAGAAACTCACTCAGCTTTTATGCACATACGCTCATTACAAGCAAACAGGTCACAGGTGAGGATGTTACCTTTAGTAGCCATTCAAACCCATTTGTGTCAAATTCTGTGCATGTTATCAGGCCAAAATCATCAGGGTATGTGAACTTTTGATCAGGGTCATTTTGATGTTTATGGTTGTCATTAAGATTTAAAAAGAGAAAACACAGTAGTTTGACAATAAATGGCTTCACCCAACCAATAACCATGAGTGGAGAAAAACTTTTTTTGTTATCATTCATATTCTCTGAAACAAGGCCAAGAAAGGAAAAATTCTGCCGGGGTATGTAAACTTTTGAGCACAACTGTATGTGCATATTTTTAAAAATGTAGTAATCACAGCTTGCACCTCTTTTGCAGATAGTAAATGCTCATTAAAGTCTATGGAAAGTCTTCAAATTCAAAACAAGCTACTGTATATGTGATTCGTATTGCATCAGCATGTCATCCGTATTTCATTGTTTTGCATCAGTTTCATGGGAAGCTGACAGCTGGTCATGCTGTCCGAACCGCAGGCAGAATGAATTAGACACTAACTGCCTTATTGCAGTCATGTATGTTGTATACTGAAACACTGCAGCGTTTTAGAGAAAACATACTTTGAAGAGCAAATTGAGACTATAAATTTTAGATGACTAGTCCTAGGTAGGTGCCTGGTTACTTCTCCCTGTCCTGCTTCCCTAGACTAACAGGCCTGTCCCCAAGTCCTAATTCAGACACCATTGTTTTTTCAAGTACACAAAAAATGCTTTGTGTTATCAGTGTTTGGATCTGAGTATTCTCAGAGTTTCATCAGTCATTATTATCAGAGTGTCATCAGTGATTCATTAGTAGTGGCTCAGTGGTTAGCCCAGTTGCTTTGCAGCGCTGAGGTCCTGGGTTCAAATCCCATTAAGGACAACATGTGCATGGAATTTGTATGTTCTCCCCCTGTTTGTGTGGGTTTCCTCCATGGTATCCGGTTTCCTCCCACATTTCAAAGACATACAGATAGGGAATGTAGATTGTGAGTCCCAATCGGGACAGTGCCCATAATGTCTGTAAAGCGCTGTGGAATTAATGGCTCTATATAAGTGAGTAAAATAAATCAGTGTTTTTCATTTATGGATAAATAATTATATTATGGATAATAATTAATTACAAATACAAGTCTTTTTTGCTTTATTAATGCTATGAATAACCAAAAAGGAATGTTCCCATTTGTCTTAAATATCTTAGCCAGTGTTTTTAGTGGTGTGATAGGTGGACAACTGCAAACAGGCTCCTTTATTGCTCGTTCTTCTAGAATGAGTCATAAAAACTCCTGCATCCCTATGTAATTAAGGCTCTATATACAAAAACTGAGAATGAACTAGCTCTTTTATATTATACTAACCTCTTTTATATTACATAGCTTAAAAATGGAGGGGATAGCTATTAATTGGATTGTCTAGGGCGCCGTGTCCCAGAGAACTAGCACAGCATGAGAGAAGTCTTGGCAACAGAAGTGGGAGGTTTGAATTATGGAGGATGTTGCAGTTGCAGAAGGGAGAGCACAGATAGTGATAGACAGAGTTGAGGAAGGAGATCTATGTGTAATGCACACGCCCGGACTGACTTGCGTGTGCGTGTTTATGTAGTGATTCCACTGTGCCATGAACCGGAGAGTGCCTGGAGGGGCGTAACTAAGTATCTGCCCCCAAGGTCGCACGACGGCATATGACGCCAGTGCACCAGGGAGGAACCGAGCAGAGGAACCAGGGTCTACTCCAGGTCAGACTCCGGACACGGCTGTTGACCCACACCGGGGAATACAGGAACAGGCAGACTAGAGCGCAGGCTAGGTAGGGTCCAGTACAGACTGGGAGACAAATTCGAAACCGCAGACGCGGTGGACAGGGCAGAGCAAAGCGAAAACCGCAGACGCGGTGGACAGAGCTGAGCAAAGTGAAAACCGCAGACGCGGTGGACAGAGCTGAGCAAAGCGAAAACCGGAGACGCGGTGGACAGAGCTGAGCAAAGCGAAAACCGCAGACGCGGTGGACAGAGCTGAGCAAAGCGAAAACCGCAGATGCGGTGGACAGAGCTGAGCAAAGCGAAAACCGCAGACGCGGTGGACAGAGCTGAGCAAAGCGAAAACCGCAGATGCGGTGGACAGAGCTGAGCAAAGCGAAAACCGCAGACGCGGTGGACAGAGCTGAGCAAAGCGAAAACCGCAGACGCGGTGGACAGAGCTGAGCAAAGCGAAAACCGCAGACGCGGTGGACAGAGCTGAGCAAAGCGAAAACCGCAGACGCGGTGGACAGAGCTGAGCAAAGTGAAAACCGCAGACGCGGTGGACAGAGCTGAGCAAAGCGAAAACCGCAGACGCGGTGGACAGAGCTGAGCAAAGCAAAAACCGCAGACGCGGTGGACAGAGCTGAGCAAAGCGTAAACCGCAGACGCGGTGGACAGAGCTGAGCAAAGCGAAAACCGCAGACGCGGTGGACAGAGCTGAGCAAAGCGAAAACCGCAGACGCGGTGGACAGAGCTGAGCAAAGCGAAAACCGCAGACGCGGTGGACAGAGCTTAGCAAAACTAAAACCGCAGACGCGGTGGACAGAGCTGAGCAAAGCGAAAACCGCAGACGCGGTGGACAGAGCTGAGCAAAGCGAAAACCGCAGACGCGGTGGACAGAGCTGAGCAAAGCGAAAACCGCAGACGCGGTGGACAGAGCTTAGCAAAGCGAAAACCGCAGACGCGGTGGACAGAGCTGAGCAAAGCGAAAACCGCAGACGCGGTGGGGACAGGGCTGAGCAAAGCGAAACCGCAGACGCGGTGGGGACAGTCATCTGTTCACTCGGAACAGACTAGAAGGGAAAGGCAGAACCAGATACCCACAGGGTACTTGCAGAGAAGTAGTGAGTGGACCACAAACTCACAAACGGAAGTACAGTGACAACGAGCAGGAGTTAGGTACGAGTTCAGACTCTGCAGAAAAAGGGAAAGTACGGACATAGAGAAAAACAAAACAGGCTAGGAGAGTATTCAGACAAGAACAGACACAGCAGCAAGATACAGGAGCGGGTACACACAGGCCTGGAAATACAGCCTCCAGGATAGGCAGAAAACAACAGGCTAGAAGATAATACAGACAGGACACAGTTCAGACACGGGAACTGATGCCAAAGGCAGGAAACACAAACGGGACCTGGCATATCAGTGACCAAAGGCCAACTGACAGAACACAATGCTCAGGCAGGGATTCATTGGAGCAGCTGGGTTAAATACCAGATGACAGACAGCAATAGGCTGAGGACGCACAAGGGGTGTGCCTGCAGCAGGTACAAAAAGCAGGAAGTGATCGGGCGCCGCCCTTAAGCAGCAGACACAGAGGCAAACAGACAGCATGGAGGGAAGCCAGGCTAGCAGACTGGACTGGAGATCAAGTGCGCGCTCTTGCACAGTGGGAGATGGACCACTATGCAAGGACGCCGCCAGGTATGTTACACTATGGCAGTTGCAGATCTGTGGAGAACTTTGTGGATGAGAGGGATAAATTTATATTGTACTCTGAAAGTGATGGGCAACCAGTGGGCAATGACTGGCACAGGATAGAGGGATCTTTGTAGCGGCTATCCAAAAATGTGACCCTTGCTGTTGCATTCAGAATGGATTGGAGAGTAGAGAGTTTAGTAAGGGGGAGACCAATGAGTAGAGAGCTGCAGTAGTCCAGACGAGAATGAATAAGATCGACAGTAAGTCTTTTTGCGGTTTCAAAGGTGTAAAAAGATTGGATTTTGAATTGGATATAGGGAATAAAGTTCTGTGTCAAATATGACCCTATGAGAGCGAGCCTGCTGTTTGGGAGTTACGGTTGAACCACCCAAGGAAATTGCAATATATCGATTCAGTAGGTTAGTAGAGGGAGTAAACACGAGAAGTTCAGTATTGATCCTTTATATCCATGCTGTTGGTAATAAAAAGGAAATGTATCTGTGATTTTTCCATGGACACATGGTTCACAAAAAAACATGGATATGACTATATTGCATAGGTCTTTTATCTGTGAAAGATATAGATAGAACACATACTGTACATGCAACATGAGCGTCTGAATGAGCCTATGTATGCATATAGAGATTCACCCATATGTTAGCATATAAAATAGGGAGACACCTGTCAGTTTAGGGGAGTGGGCGGGGGAGAAGTCACCTGGGATTGGCTTCAGCGTAGTCATCCAAGACGCATTGCTTCCGGCTGGCTTTTTGAAGTGTGTTTGCTCTGAAATATTGCAATGCTTCAAAGTAAAGAGAGCAGCGCTGCAATAACACAGCCAGACTTTGATTCATTTTGCCGCTCGTTCTGGCAGCATGAATCTCCTGTCATGTTCCTAAGTGGCTATATTACTGTGTGTAATTCAATTTCTGCCTAGAAGACAACCCATCATTGTTCCTGATTTGTAAAACTAAAAAAATACTGATATTACAGTGATGGCATACTGATGAAACGTCATATATAGTACATCTGTGGTACAGATGTTTAGCTTACCAATATACTAATATGAAAACACCTATTCTGAAATTCAAAGACAAATGCTTTCCAAGTATACTTTAGCTTTCTAGTTTGCCTGTAAATATTTGACTTTTTCTCATTTGTGTTTTGCTGGTACAACAATAACGCAAGATATAATAAACCCTCTCAATTATAGCTCATGCATATTTTCCATTGAGAACATTTCTAAAATGAATCTCTGCAAACATTATGATACAGAAACTGCATCCCTCCCCTAGTGAATCATTTGTAATATAAGATAAAAGTAACGCTCAATAAAATTATGCAAGGAAATAAAACTCCTGCTCCTGCTCAAAATCTATCTACACATACTTTAACTTATTTTTAAAATCTAGTTGGACCTAGTTGAAGGGAAGAAAACTATAATTGGTTATATGAATTATTAGGCCACATAGATTAAATATTTTTTTTATATTAGAAGCCAGTACCAGTAGCAGCTATTTCTCCTAAGAAGCAACTTACACACATATAAAATATTAGCCTTCATATATACTGTATAGAGCCTCAACCTTTACATAACACATTTACAGAATAAATTCATGCTTATTGACTTACGAGTAATCTAAAGAATAAAGAACTCTACCAGACAAACTTTATAATCTTTAAACAAATTACAAGATTTTAGAATAAAAACTGCATTCATTATTAAATAGATTTTTTAGACCTGATGAGGTTAGTGCATTTACTATGAAGAGCCAATGACTGTATAATCCCAATATTAAAATGAGCATTTTAGCCGTCCAGCTATATATAGCGTGAGAGCGCTCTTATGTCCAAGTGTATTAAGTCACTGCCCACCCTGGCTGACTGACAGCGTGAACTAGGCAATGTGATATTTCACCAACAGGAGATAGCACATCAGTGTATCAACCAGGTTAAATTGAGTTTAAAAATAATCATACAATAACTATAAAACAATTCATACAATACCTGTAAAAGTAAGTATACCAGCCTCGTCAGGTCTAAAAGATTGATTTAATAATGTATGCACTTTTTATTGTGAAATCTATTGACAGATGAGCTTTAAAAGAGAAGACCTTTCTTGATACAGAAGATATTTTTTTATCTAAATACAGTAGGTCCTACTTTCTGTGCTGATTAATGTCTTAACATATAGTAGCTTTACAGAAGTTAGCAGGTAATTGTATTCTAGGGGTTAATTCTGCGCTGCCAGTACAGAAAATAGAAAAAAGAGAGGGGTCGCTCACTGGTCTATTCGGGTGCTCTGAAGAAAAAAGTAATCTCAATTGCAAATAGAACTTCGGCACTCCATACATGAAAATATAAGAAATATTGTATCTGGACTAATGTCACTTTGAAAAATGAAGGTTTTTTGCGCATAATTTGGCCAATTTATGTGTGCCCATCAACCACGGCAAGGTCACCTTCGTATCATGGGAAACTACGCTACACTACCACTGGATATGCCACTCTTGGGCTGTAAGCCTGTATGGACAATATGTCTCTGCTTGGGCTTTTAACCTACAATGTATAGGCTGGTAGAGCTAGTTAAAACCACCTGTGACTGAATGGGAGGGACACATGGTCAGAAAAAAGGCTGTCAAACTTCTAATAGTGTGAACACGTACCTGCTGCAATGCTCCAGGAGCGGGATCCCAAAAATGATTAATAGAAAAAAGAGAGGGGTAGCTCACTGGTCTATTCGGGTGCTCTGGAGAAAAAAGTAATCTCAATTGCAAAAAGAACTTCGGCACTCCATACATGAAAATATAAGAAATATTGTATCTGGACTAATGTCACTTTGAAAAATGAAGGTTTTTTGCGCATAATTTGGCCAATTTATGTGTGCCCATCAACCACGACAAGGTCACCTTCGTATGATGGGAAACTACGCTACGCTACCACTGGATATGCCACTCTTGGGCTGTAAGCCTGTATGGACAATGTGTCTCTGCTTGGGCTTTTAACCTACAATGTATGGGCTGGTAGAGCTAGTTAAAACCACCTGTGACTGAATGGGAGGGACACATGGTCAGAAAAAAGGCTGTCAAACTTCTAATAGTGTGAACACGTACCTGCTGCAATGCTCCAGGAGCGGGATCCCAAAAATGATTAATAGAAAAAAGAGAGGGGTCGCTCACTGGTCTATTCGGGTGCTCTGAAGAAAAAAGTAATCTCAATTGCAAAAAGAACTTCGGCACTCCATACATGAAAATATAAGAAATATTGTATCTGGACTAATGTCACTTTGAAAAATGAAGGTTTTTTGCGCATAATTTGGCCAATTTATGTGTGCCCATCAACCACGACAAGGTCACCTTCGTATGATGGGAATCTACGCTACACTACCACTGGATATGCCACTCTTGGGCTGTAAGCCTGTATGGACAATATGTCTCTGCTTGGGCTTTTAACCTACAATGTATGGGCTGGTAGAGCTAGTTAAAACCACCTGTGACTGAATGGGAGGGACACATGGTCAGAAAAAAGGCTGTCAAACTTCTAATAGTGTGAACACGTACCTGCTGCAATGCTCCAGGAGCGGGATCCCAAAAATGATTAATAGAAAAAAGAGAGGGGTCGCTCACTGGTCTATTCGGGTGCTCTGAAGAAAAAAGTAATCTCAATTGCAAAAAGAACTTCGGCACTCCATACATGAAAATATAAGAAATATTGTATCTGGACTAATGTCACTTTGAAAAATGAAGGTTTTTTGCGCATAATTTGGCCAATTTATGTGTGCCCATCAACCACGACAAGGTCACCTTCGTATGATGGGAAACTACGCTACACTACCACTGGATATGCCACTCTTGGGCTGTAAGCCTGTATGGACAATATGTCTCTGCTTGGGCTTTTAACCTACAATGTATGGGCTGGTAGAGCTAGTTAAAACCACCTGTGACTGAATGGGAGGGACACATGGTCATAAAAAAGGCTGTCAAACTTCTAATAGTGTGAACACGTACCTGCTGCAATGCTCCAGGAGCGGGATCCCAAAAATGATTAATAGAAAAAAGAAAGGGGTTGCTCACTGGTCTATTCGGGTGCTCTGAAGAAAAAAGTAATCTCAATTGCAAAAAGAACTTCGGCACTCCATACATGAAAATATAAGAAATATTGTATCTGGACTAATGTCACTTTGAAAAATGAAGGTTTTTTGCGCATAATTTGGCCAATTTATGTGTGCCCATCAACCACGACAAGGTCACCTTCGTATGATGGGAAACTACGCTACACTACCACTGGATATGCCACTCTTGGGCTGTAAGCCTGTATGGACAATATGTCTCTGCTTGGGCTTTTAACCTACAATGTATGGGCTGGTAGAGCTAGTTAAAACCACCTGTGACTGAATGGGAGGGACACATGGTCAGAAAAAAGGCTGTCAAACTTCTAATAGTGTGAACACGTACCTGCTGCAATGCTCCAGGAGCGGGATCCCAAAAATGATTAATAGAAAAAGGAGAGGGGTCGCTCACTGGTCTATTCGGGTGCTCTGAAGAAAAAAGTAATCTCAATTGCAAAAAGAACTTCGGCACTCCATACATGAAAATATAAGAAATATTGTATCTGGACTAATGTCACTTTGAAAAATGAAGGTTTTTTGCACATAATTTGGCCAATTTATGTGTGCCCATCAACCACGACAAGGTCACCTTCGTATGATGGGAAACTACGCTACACTACCACTGGATATGCCAATCTTGGGCTGTAAGCCTGTATGGACAATATGTCTCTGCTTGGGCTTTTAACCTACAATGTATGGGCTGGTAGAGCTAGTTAAAACCACCTGTGACTGAATGGGAGGGACACATGGTCAGAAAAAAGGCTGTCAAACTTCTAATAGTGTGAACACGTACCTGCTGCAATGCTCCAGGAGCGGGATCCCAAAAATGATTATAAGAAAAAAGAGAGGGGTCGCTCACTGGTCTATTCGGGTGCTCTGAAGAAAAAAGTAATCTCAATTGCAAAAAGAACTTCGGCACTCCATACATGAAAATATAAGAAATATTGTATCTGGACTAATGTCACTTTGAAAAATGAAGGTTTTTTGCGCATAATTTGGCCAATTTATGTGTGCCCATCAACCACGACAAGGTCACCTTCGTATGATGGGAAACTACGCTACACTACCACTGGATATGCCACTCTTGGGCTGTAAGCCTGTATGGACAATATGTCTCTGCTTGGGCTTTTAACCTACAATGTATCGCCTGGTAGAGGTAGTTAAAACCACCTGTGACTGAATGGGAGGGACACATGGTCAGAAAAAAGGCTGTCAAACTTCTAATAGTGTGAACACGTACCTGCTGCAATGCTCCAGGAGCGGGATCCCAAAAATGATTAATAGAAAAAAGAGAGGGGTCGCTCACTGGTCTATTCGGGTGCTCTGAAGAAAAAAGTAATCTCAATTGCAAAAAGAACTTCGGCACTCCATACATGAAAATATAAGAAATATTGTATCTGGACTAATGTCACTTTGAAAAATGAAGGTTTTTTGCGCATAATTTGGCCAATTTATGTGTGCCCATCAACCACGACAAGGTCACCTTCGTATGATGGGAAACTACGCTACACTACCACTGGATATGCCACTCTTGGGCTGTAAGCCTGTATGGACAGTACAGAAAATAGAACAGAACGATATCCAGGAATGCGGTTTATTAGTCAACGCGTTTCGAATTTCTAATCTTTCTCATCAGGACAAACCACAAAGACACTGTGTTCGATACATAAAATAATTGCTATATAATTTTGAACATATTTTAGTAGTCCTTTATGAATGTAAAGAAAAGTTTAGAAGATGTCAAAAATAGTCACATTTTCTTTTTTTAATATTTTTCCCCCCAAAAAAGAAAAAAAAAGTTATAAAAATTAGGCTCCATGCATCTCGTGTATGTACATCACGGCGGCACAACATTGTGTCCTTGCATGCACTTGTTCAGAACCCTCCTGGGCCTCATCAGAGCCGGAGGTCCTGACTGAGCGTGAGAGGCCCGGGGATTTCAGTGCGTGAGGCAAAGATCACAAGACTGGAAACGGACGTATGACAGTAAGGAGTGGAGTGACTGGGAAAATGAGAGGTGAGTATAAGTATTTTTTTTATTTCTTTAAATCTTATGTTTATTATGCTTTGGGGTGTGGAAAGACCCTGGAGTGTAATAAGGGACATTACAATTGCGGGAGAATAACTTCTCCACAAATCAAATTTTCTGGGAAAATCTGCGCAAACAAGTGAATTCAAATTTTGACTGATCCGCTCATCTCTACTCTAGATCCTTATCATACACATACAGTTACTGTAAACCAGGGAATTTAGAATTACTGCATGCCCTTTTTAAATTGAAATTAATAATAAAACAGTATGCTGTAAACTGCAAAGCTCTCTAATGATATGACTGCAGGCAACCAAAATGTATTTATCTTTTTGTCTATGCAGAGGACTGGAGCTCTGAATGTTGCACCTAAAAATCATTATTTGTTAAAAGTTAGAAACTAACTTCAAGCCATTACTATCCAAACACCTAATACATTTAAAGAAGCACCCCCATCAATTGTTTTACCATCTTAAAATACTGTAGTCATCATATTAAATGGCACTATGTACTTACATTTGCTAATTTGTCCCTTCTACCCAGTTAATTTTTCTCTTTCCATTATGTATATGAAATCACATGATTATAAAAAGACTAGCTAAGCTCTATAAAGAAACAAGAAGTATATTTTCCCTGCATGAATCAGCACTAGAACTATAATTCTACACACTGTAAAGTTTTTGGCAGTACCTATTATTTCCAGAAAAACTTCATGAAAAAAAGGGAAACAGAAGTTCAAAACATTTTTTCAAATATAAAGTGGAATATTTCTTGCATAATTAAATGATGAATCCTCTGTCATTTTAAGAAAGGGACACTGGAGGTTGCTGAAGTTCGGTCTAGGAATGTGCTGTTTGGAAACAGAGGGGTGATCTGTACTGTTGTTATATCATGCTTACTGCTACATGGAAAGCTATGTGTTGATTCCTGTGTATTATTGAGTATCAGGAATGGGAGGCTAAATAAATCAGCAACAGAGGTAAAATCAGTCTTCATTGGACGGCCGAGCTGTTAATCAAAACACCAACAGCTCAGTACACCCCTGCACCAGACTGGACACTGAGCTGTCAATCAAAGTACTGACAGCTTTAGCACGCTCATGTACCAGATTGGATAGCTGAGCCATCAGTAACTGCATCCTAGACCTAGGATGGAATCGTGACACAGCATCTCTATGACTTTGCCTAGAGATTTCTGTTACTAAAAATCAGACATAAGCACCTTCATAGAGACATTACCTTCATTAAAATAACTATTCTCAAGTCGTGCCTTGAGCAGCATACAGCTTTCCTGCCACCTTACTTTCTTGTTGCTGGGGTGGCCACTCCCCTTGAAAGACAGTTCTGGTTAGTTTCCTTCTACTGAACTTATGTTGCTGTGATGCATTAACATTATGTCAGTGCACTTATTCTGGATTCTACACTGTTATCACTTTATTTGCATGTAGAGATAACAATGCATTTAAACATAGCACTGAATAAAAGAACTACTCTGGAAAATGCAGATGTTGAGGGCTTTTGATTTTGAAGGACTGATAACAGGTTAGGAGCTGAGTGGGAGAGGAAAGGAGATGAAGAGCTATCTGCTGTTTAGAAGTCAAAGAGCTAGAGAGGGCTGATTGTGATTTTAGGAATTAACTCCTCAGCCTATAAAATAACTACTCAGCCAAGCTCTGGTGGTCGATCTCCTTGGCAACAAGCTGTACACTATGTAAGATGTAAGCTTTCATTGCAGGGCCAATTGCAAAATTTCTTATTTTCATTGCGTCTAACAAACTAAAGCATTTTAATAACATGACTATACTCCTTTAATTGATGCTCCTAAAAGCTTTTGTGATCATATGTAGTCACCACAATTCACTGCTGTCTCAAGTGTTTCAAACTGTACAAATGCACTATAATAATCAATGCAAGTAATGCTGCAGCAGTTTTTAAAAAAGCTTTAGGTTTCGAATTTCCTTTGAAGAATGGTACAATGATATTTCCAGGATTTCACATTGTGCAGCTGTTCAAATTAGTACTACTTAAATCTCCACACAATTCTGTTTCAATTTTACTTGAAATAAAGTATTTAATTCATGTGGGCTTGTATCTTTCTTTACTTCACACATTTTTTTTAAGTGAATTTGATATATATTCTGAGCAAGTGCCTTCCTGGGGCCCATAAAATCACCTTTTTGTCAGTGATAGTCAGTTGTAAGTATGGCCAGTTTCACAGATCAGTTTTTTCTCTCATACTTAAAAAATTGACTGTGTTTTTATTCCAGAGTGCTGGACTAATTTTTGGTCTGAGTCAATTGTATAATCTTTGTTGCAACCATTTTTTTTCGATAGGAAGAAAAAAGTTCTTAGCTTTTCTTACCCATTAAAAACAAAATGCACAGAGCATTTGTATAATATCTGCGTGCTGTCTATTTTTTCACGGCACCTTAACAGAAGAAACAAAACACAGGAGAAAATTCCAACCATTCAAGAAATTGAAATGTGACTTTCTTCCTCAGAGTGTGAAAGTTTTAAAAATGTTTTACATATTTTTTCACACTTGTTTCAATAGCGCAAGATTCTACTTCTACACCTCATATAAATACAGCAAACTGCTGTAGGTGCTGTTTTTTGGGACTAACCTAGCTTTTCTTGTTACATCCTTTTTGTAAAAGGGGGCTGTTATTTTTAAAAATAAAACCTATTTAAAAAAAAGTACATATATTACATTTTACATACCGGTTTTACTAATACAATTGCTCTGTGCTATTGCTGCACATTCTTTTTCAGACAGCACCTCCTTAGCAACATAGCTTTTGATGGGGGGAAATTAAAAAAAAGGTAGAACCCCTTAGTGACCACCAATTTGTCTTTATACTGACCTGAGATATAAGAGAATAGCATCCCCTGATGGGTGAAAATGAAGCAGCTTTAAACAGTACACTATAGCTGACACCCTTCTGCAACAGTCATGATCGGTGTTGGCATCGACCATGGCTTTTTCACCCCTTAGATGCTTCTGTCCATAGTGACTATGGCATCTAGATGGCAAACAGAGCATGGGGGCTCCCTCTTTAACCCCAATAGCACCCTAAGATCATAATTGAGTGGTCTTGATGGTTGCCATGGCAATTCACAGTCAAATAACGGTCTAAGAGTCTGCTAGCTATAGTGCCTGTTCAGAAGTTAGCAACATTTAGACAGTGAAAATTAAATTTTTCATACCTGTTGTACCACTTTGTATTAATTCCTGTAAAGCATCTGATGGATTAATAAACTTACTGACAGCAGTTTTGAATATATTGAGGTGTACTCTTTTTAAAATAATACCACTTTTGGGTTTTTCCCACTATATCGATCCCCCAAAATCATTTCACAATTGAAAAGGTCCCTAAAAAAATAGGTTTTGTAAATGTCCTTGAAAAAAATGAAAAATTGCTATTACAGTTTTAAACCTTCTAACATCCTAACGAAATAAAAGAATATTTCAGAAATGGTACTAATCTAAAGCAGACATAACATAAGTGGTGCTTATTAATTATTTTATGTGATATGACAATTTGAACTAAAGGCATAATCATTGATAGTTTGAATATTGCTAATTTTTGGACATTTTTGTCAAATTACTGATATTTTTATAAATAAATACAAAACATATTGGCCTAAATTCGCCATTAACATACAGTATAATGTGTCGCGAAAAAACAGTATCAAAATCACTGGGATATGTTTAAATATTCCAGAGATATTGCTACATGAAGTGACACGTCAGATTTGAAAATTTAGGCCTGGTCACTAAGGGGTTAACATTTTCAACTCCCATTTTACTAGTCCAGTTTAACAACCATAATGCACCACAACAATACTGTAGTCTTTTGCTGCATCTTCCTTTCTATATGTCCATTACATCTTCATCAAGAGGACTTAAAGGGATATTCCGATCTCCAAGATCCTATCCCAATATGTAGTAAGTGTAATAATAATAATATTAGCAAATACCTCCAATTAGAAATGTAGTATAGTTCTTCTGAACCGCTATGTCACTTACCCCATGTGCAGGGGTATTGCAGCAGCTTATGTACCCATGGAAATGACCATTCATAGTGACAGTTAGTTAGTTGTTAGTGGTAGTAACCATGGATACCTAAGCTACTGCAATGCCCTGCACATGGGGTAAGTGACATAGCAGATATTATGGACATGTGGTTGCATTATGATTTTGCGCAATCAATTGTGCTATACGTAGCGTTTTTGTTGATTCCACAATTTAAGGTTTTTCAAAGTGTAGTCAAAACACACGGAGTGTCTACTTACGTGACAACATGGGCCATTAAGACCAAAATTTTGGACACACCTTCTCATTTAAAGATTTTTCTGTATTTTCATGACTATGAAAATTGTACATTCACACTGAAGGCATCAAAACTATGAATTAACACATGTGGAATTATATACTTAACAAAAAAGTGTGAAACAACTGAAAATATGTCTTATATTCTAGGTTCTTTAAAGTAGCCACATTTTGCTTTGATGACTGCTTTGCACACTCTTGGCATTCTCTTGATGAGCTTCAAGAGGTAGTCACTGGAAATGGTCTTCCAACAATCTTGAAGGAGTTCCCAGAGATGCTTAGCACTTGTTGGTCCTTTTGCCTTCACTCTGCGGTCCAGCTCACCCCAAACCATCTCGATTGGGTTCAGGTCTGGTGACTGTGGAGGCCAGGTCATCTGGCATAGCACCCCATCACTCTCCTGCTTGGTCAAATAGCCCTTACAAAGCCTGGAGATGTGTTTGGTGTCATTGTCCTGTTGAAAAATAAATGATGGTCCAGCTAAACGCAAACCGGATGGAATAGCATGCCGCTGCAAGATGCTGTGGTAGCCATGCTGGTTCAGTATGCCTTTTGAATAAATCCCCAACAGTGTCACCAGCAAAGCACCCCCACACCATCACACCTCCTCCTCCATGCTTCACGGTGGGAGACAGTCATGTAGAGTCCATTTCACCTTTTCTGCGTCGCACAAAGACCTGGTGGTTGGAACCAAAGATCTCAAATTTGGACTCATCAGACCAAAGCACAGCTTTCCACTGGTCTAATGTCCATTCCTTGTGTTCTTTAGCCCAAACAAGTCTCTTCTGCTTGCTGCCTGTCCTTAGCAGTGGTTTCCTAGCAGCTATTTTACCATGAAGGCCTGCTGCACAAAGTCTCCTCTTAACAGTTGTTGAAGAGATGTGTCTACTGCTAGAACTCTGTGTGGCATTGACCTGATCTCTAATTTGAGCTGCTGTTAACCTGGGATTTCTGACACTGGTGACTCGGATAAACTTATCCTCAGAAGCAGAGGTGACTCTTGGTCTTCCTTTCCTGGGGCAGTACTCATGTGAGCCAGTTTCTTTGTAGCGCTTGATGGTTTTTGCAACTGCACTTGGGGACACTTTCAAAGTTTTCCCAATTTTTCGCACTGACTGACCTTCATTTCTTAAAGTAATGATGGCCACTCGTTTTTCTTTACTTAGCTGCTTTTTTCTTGCCATAATACAAATTCTAACAGTCTATTCAGTAGGACTATCAGCTGTGTATCCACCAGACGTCTGCAAAACAAAACTGATGGTCCCGACCCCATTTATAAGGCAAGAAATCCCACTTATTAAACCTGACAGGGCACACCTGTGAAGTGAAAACCATTTCCGGTGACCACCTCTTGAAGCTCATCAAGAGAATGCCAAGAGTGTGCAAAGCAGTCATCAAAGTAAAAGGTGGCTACTTTGAAGAACCTAGAATATAAGACATATTTTCAGTAGTTTCACACTTTTTTGTTAAGTATATAATTCCACATGTGTTAATTCATAGTTTTGATGCCTTCAGTGTGAATATACAATTTTCATAGTCATGAAAATACAGAAAAATCTTTAAATGAGAAAGTGTGTCCAAACTTTTGGTCTGTACTGTATATTTTTAAAATATTTAGAAAACCAAGTCAGAAAATTGTGACATGCATTTATATTCATGTCAATACTTTGTAGGACTACCTTCGCTGCAATTACTGTTACAAGCCTTCTGGGGTATGTCTCTACAAGCTTTGCATATCTAGAGGCTGACATTTTTGCCCATTCTTCTTTGCAAACTAGCTTTAGTTCAGAGAGATTGGATAGAGAGCATCTGTGAACAGCAATTTTCAATCTTGCCATACATTTTCAATGGGATTTAGGTCTAGACTTTGACTGGGCCATTAAAACACATGAAAATTCTTTGATCTAAACCATTCCATTGTAGCTCTGCCAGTATGTTTAGAGCCATTGTCTTGCTGGAAGGTGAACCAACACCCCCAATTGCAAGTCAATTGCAAGTCAATTGTAACCTCTAATAGGTTTTTCTCCAGGATTGCCCTGTATTTAGCTCCATCTAATTCCTATCAACTCTGATCAACTTCCCTGTCCATGCTGAAGAAAAGCATCCCCACACCATGATGCTGCCACCACACTATTTGACTTTTCAGGGTGATTTGCAGTGTTAGTTTTCATCTACACAATGCATTTTGCATTTAGACCAAAAAGTTACACTTTGGTCTCATCGTACCAAAGGACAGTCTTCCACACTCTATCTGTATCCCCTACATGACTTTTTGCAAACTACAAATGGGACTTCTTATGGCTTGCATTAAAAAATGGCTTTCTTCCTGCCTCTCTTCCAGTAAGAAAATTTGTGCAGTATATAACTAATAGCTGTCCTGTGGACAGATTCTCCCAAATGAGCTATGGATCTCTGCAGCTTCTCTAGAGCGGCCATGGGTCTCTTGACTGCTTCTCTAATTAGTGTTCTGTTTGCTTGTGACAAGGCCATGTCTTGGTAGGATTGCAGTTGTGCCATTCAATTTTTGGATTGAACAGTGCTGGGTCTGACAGTAAAAAGTGTGGAAAAGTTCACAGGGTATAAATACTTATTCATGGCATTGTACCTGAGTTTCACAGGCCCACTAGGCAGGCTCGGCGTCAGCACGCGGCACACCCGGGCAAGTGCCGGGGCCCTGGGCAGGCGGGGGCGCCCACTCACCGTCGGGCACCCCTGCACGCTATGGGACACGTGAGCAGTGCGGCGCGGTGCCGGTGCCAGTGCCCGCCACACCCCCCCGATTGCTCAGTGCCCCGGAAGCCGGCACAATACTTACCTCTCCGCAGCAGGTCTGGTGTCTTCCGCGGCTGCTGCACTGTGACGTCTCAGGTCAGAGGGTGCGCCGACGTCTTTACACCACGCTCTCTTCTGAGCCATCACAGGCAGCACAGAGCGGGAAGACGCCAGCGACGCTAAGGAGTCCGGAGCAGCGGCAGCAGGTGAGAAGTGAGGTGAGTATTTGATTTTTTTTTATGTATGGAGGCATGGGGCATTATATGGGGGGAGGGAACAAGTGACATCCTGCATGGGGCATTATATGGGGGGGTGAAGTGACATCCTGCATAAGGCATTATATGGGGGGCAACAAGTGACATCCTGCATGGGGCATTATATGGGGGGGGCAAGTGACATCCTCCATGGGGCATTATATGGGGGGGAAACAAGTGACATCCTGCATGGGGCATTATATGGGGGAGAGAGGTGACATCCTGCATGGAGCATTATATGGGGGGAGAGATGACATCCTGCATGGGGCATTATATGTGGGGAGGTGACATCCTTCATGGGGCATTATATGGGGGGAGAGGTGACATCCTGCATGGGGCATTATATGGGGGGAGAGGTGACATCCTGCATGGGACATTATATGGGGGGAGAAGTGACATCCTGCATGGGGCATTATATGGGGGGAGATGACATCCTGCATGGGGCATTATATGGGGGGGGGAGGTGACATCCTGCATGGGGCATTATATGGAGGGGAAGTAACATCCTGCATGGGGCATTATATGGGATGGGGGAAAGTGACATCCTGCATCTGGCATTATATGGGGGAGAGAGGAGACATCCTGCATGGGGCATTATATGGGGGGGTGACCTTCTGCATGGAGCATTATATGGGGGGGAGAGGTGACATCCTGCATGGGGCATTATATGGGGGAGAAGTGACATCCTGCATGGGGCATTATATGGGGGGGAGTGACATCCTGCATGGGGCATTATATGGGGGGAGTGACATCCTGCATGGGGCATTATGTGGGGGCACAGCCTGCATGGGGCATTATGTGAGGGCCAGTATCCTGTATGGAGCGTCATAAGGGGGCCAGTATCCTGTATTGAGCGTTATCTGGGGGCCAGTATCCTGTATAGAGTGTTATAAGGGGGCCAGTATCCTGTATGGAGCGCTATAAGGAGGCCAGTATCCTGTATGGAGCATTATATGGGGACCAGTATCCTGTATGGAGCGTTATATGGGGACCAGTATCCTGCATGGAGCGTTATATGGGGTCCATTATTCTGTATGGAGCAATATATGGGGCCCATAATACTGTATGGAGGACTATGTGATGCCCATAATACTGTATGGAGGACTCTAATGTCCAGTCTGCACTGTGCACTGCGAGGATTCGCCGGTTTCTGATCTATTGTAGAATTTACAATAGATATCCCTCATATAATGTAAGAAGTGAAATCTTCGGCATTGTACTATATATATATTTCTCTGTGGTATCTGTGCATCATGAATTGTGGTATGTGTTAAAGGGGCCCACTGAGAATATTTCGCCCACGGCCCACAAAAACCTAGGTGAATGTCTTAAGTGACAGCGATGCACTGCCTCAACTAGGACAGGTGGTGAAGTCTCCATGACTGTGATATGAATCGGCTTTTTGTCTGGTATGCTGTTACTGATGGCTCTGCCATCCATTCTGGTACAGGGACGTGCTGAAGCTGTCAGTACTTTGATTGAAAGCTCAGTGTCCAGTCTGGTGCAGGGGCATGCTGAACTGTCGGTGTTTTGATTGACAGCTCCAGGTGTTCATTGTCCCAGGTGATTGCCCGGCTACTTAGCTGGGCTGTTAGTCACAGACTTCTGCCAGATGTAGCTTCAGCTAAGTCCGGTTGGTTTTCAATGTGTCTAGTGTTTTGCTTAATCTTTTATTGCCTGACCTTGGACCTCATTCTGACCCTCCATCTGTTTAACCCATTTGCTCTGATCTGCTATCCTCCTGGTATTTTGACCTCAGACTGTTACCTGACTACACCTTTGTCTCTTCCCTTTGTTTATGATGTACTCTTCTGGATTTTGACCTCAGATTCCTTGACTATCCCAACTCATGGCTTGTCTGTGAGAAGTGACTCAGTGTCACATTACGTCTGGTCTATACATTTTTCTTTTTTGCTAATATGGATCCTGTTCACACACTTAGTGACCAGGAGGCAAATTTGATGCAGATGACTCAGGATCTGGCTAAGGAATGCAAAAGTCTCGAGTCATCACAACATCAGCTGCAGGGTCAGATAATTAATTTTATGAATGCTTCTTATAGCCCTCAACTGCTTGCAGTGGCTTTGACGTCAGTGCTCTCTGACGTACAGTTATAATCCAAAGAACCTGTAATTGTCCTACCTGATAAGTTTTCAGGACAGAAAGACCAGTTTAGGGTGTTCAGGGAGAGCTGTAAATTATTTTTTACCCTGCGTCCACAGTCGTCAGGGGATGAGATCCAGCAGGTGGGAATAATCATGTCCCTACTGAAAGGGGTCCTCAGACCTGAGCATTTTCCTTGTCCCCTCAAGCCCCAGAACGATCTTCTTTAGATGCCTTTTTCTTTAATTTTAGGTCAGATCTATGACAAACCCAACAGGATCCAGGTCGTTGAGGCTAAGATCATGAACCTGGCAGAGGGAGTCACACAGATGAGGACTACTGCACTGAGTTCCAGCAGTGGTGCACTGAAATTCTGTGGAACAATGCAGCTCTCAGGTGCCAGTTCCACAGAGGCCTTTCTAAAACAATTAAGGATGCACTGGTCCTTCATGATGCTTCTTGTTCTCTGGTGGAAATCATAACCGAGGCCATATGCTTGGACCGCAGAACCGTGAGAAACATGGTGAACAGCAGGCTGCCCGTTATACTTCCCCGGAGTAGGTCCATTTACTGGAGGTGGAGTGATTGGAGGTTAGAGTTGCCAGTCTTCATGTTGTGGAGAAAAAACATAGACAATATCTTGGGCTGTCTGTACTGTGGTCTCTTTGGACATTTTCTCAAGAATTGCCCAACTCATCCTCATGACAAGCAAACCATCAGGAGAACGTCTGAGTCTGGGTGAGGGCCAAGGAAGTCATCTAGAATCTCTGGTACCTTTTTATTCCTCTGTTAAAGTACTGATAAATATGGTATTATCCTTGAAGAACGAGGTGTTATCAACATTGGCGTTCATTGACTGTGGGACTGCTGCTAACTTTATTGATTCGGGACTGGTTCTGAAGTATTAGGGACAGTTAGTTTGGGAAAATCCATACAAATTTTCGCCATTGACAAGACACCGTTAGCCCAGAATTTGGTCAAGAGGGTAAAGGTATATTTCACTCTCCAACTGGAAGCACTCCACTCTGAATCCATCTCCTGTTTTCTTTTGGACAATTTATCTGCTGGATTGGTATTGGGGCTTCCATGGCAGCATATTCATAATCCTGTTATTGATTGGTGTCAGAAAGAGATTGTTAAATGAACCGCAAATTGTTTCAAGAAATGTCTAATGTCTATACATATATACTCTGCTAGACTGAAGGGTCTGCCGGGTTACCTGAAGGACTTCGGAGATGTGTTCTCGTAAAAAGACACAGAGGTACTACCTCCCCATCGTCCTAATGATTGTGCTATTAATCTTGTCCCTAACGCCAAATTACTTAAAGCTCATCTTTACCATTTGTCTGGGACAAAACTGACCGCCATGAAAGAATATGTTACCGAAAGTTTATGGAAGGATCGTATCAGCCCATCCTCCTCCCCTTTATCTGCCTGATTTTTCTTTGTAAAGAAGAAAGATGGGGGTCTCCGTCTTTGCCTTGATTCCTGAGAACTAAACAAAATCATGGTTAAAAATACTTACCCACTTTCACTCATCCCCAACCTACCGTATATAATCAGCTTCTGGGGTCCAGGAGGTTTTCTAAACTTGATCATAGATGGGCTTACAATTTGACACGCATCAGTGATGAGTGAAAAACAGCGTTCAAACATCTGAGGGTCTATTTGAAAATCTTGTCATGCCATTTGGGTTATCCAATGCACCTGCTGTTTTTCAAAATTATCTGAATTGTATTTTCTCTGATTGCATTGGAAGATATGTTGTGAGTTACCTGGATGATATCCTAATTTTCTCCTTGGACTCTCACCAGGAACATGTCTATGCTGTATTACAAAGGTTGAGGAAGAACTATTTTTTTTTTGCTAAATTAGAGAAATGTGTTTTTTCTGTTCAGGAAATGTTATTCTTGGGATTTATCTTGTCAGCAGAAGGGTTTAAGATGAGCTGCAGGCCATAATTGATTGGGAGAAAAGGGGAGTGGTGGCGCTAATAGGTAGAATTTTGATCTGTTGTAAGGGAGACAACTACCACAGTTGTCTAGTGGGTAGATAACAGATGAAAAATATACATATATATATAATTATATATAAACCTGCGCTAGTTTCAAAGTTTGTAAGGTATGCTTAATTCTAGGGTATAAAAGAGGAGATGTTGGCTGTATAAAATACGAATTTATTTAGAACAATAATAATCGGATAAAAAATATGTTGATAAGAGCAAAGGATAAATAGAGTTATAGGCAAATCCTGATGATCCTAAGTAAAGTGCTTTGTGCTTCTTAGTTTTGTAGTGGTTGGTTCCACATGGAGATAATATCCTATGGGAGGAAAGAAAGATAATAAATAAAAGTATTCTAGTGGGTGGCCTAATTGGGGGTGAAATTATAAGAAGATATTTACCTGAAAATTGGGGTTGGAGAGATATGATAGGTCAGTAGAGGATCAGTTTGAAGGATGATTCTGTTCTAAAAATCAAAGTAGATGTTTAGGATTTAGGTTCTTAATTCTTGAATTTATGGCGAGTATATTTACCTGAGTTGGTGGTAGAAGGATAATTTTTGGCCCAGTTTAGTGTTGGCATTCCCCTGGAGCTGTGGATAGTTGGATTAGCTTTTTTAGGGTCTCTGTTTAAATGATGAATTAGGAATATACCAGACTTGGAGGATAGGTGATGTACCTCTGTGGTTATGGTCCTATTCAGGGTGCAGGGAGATACAGAGAGGAGGGCGTACCTGGTAATGGGCATGTACCAGTTGGATACCTCTATCTTATGATCTTAAAGCTTTACAACATTTTTTGGGATTCACCAACTGTTATAGGAAATTTATCAAGTTTTTTTCTTAGATTGCTGAACCTCTTACTGATCTTACACATAATAGAGCGAAACCTCAAGGTTTGGTCGCCAGATACTATCAGGGCTTTCGAAAAATTAAAACATTGAATCAGCTAAACGGCTAACAAGAAAGTTTTTGTAGTCTTTGGAGCCACAGGATCTCAGGAGGATCAGTTGCTGTTGCTTCCCTGGATGATGGTACCTTTGAAGTAAGGGCAGTGACTCGAGACACTAGCAAACCAGCAGTTGCAAAGCTAAACGAGGCCGGAGCGGAGGTTGTGTCCATGGATCTGAACTATGAGAAGAGCCTGGAGACTGCACTGAGTGGGGTGTGTCTTTTGTGATCACCAACTTCTTGGAGCATTTCAGTGAGGAGAAAGAAGTCAATCTTAAAAGTACTGACAGCTTCAGCATGCCCCTGTACCGGATTTGACGACTGAGTCATCACTAACTGCATCCCAGACACACTGAGGGGTTGGACCGTTACACTTTCATTGACAGTCAATGGTTTTCTGTCTCACCTCTACACATCTTCTTCAACAGATATAACCACATCTCCTATAGCTGGGCTGTTACAAGCACAAGCATAGGGCTGTTACAAGCACAAGCATATGGGACAAAACCCATATGATAGATGAGTTGTTGCAATGCATCATGCAGCAAATCTCACACTGGATGGCTTCCCGTTATTGACTGCTATGCACTTTTATGAGAGACATTGTCGCTACTTTTGACAAGTGTACAGTAGCCAGAATGTATCTCACACTCCCTGCATGGCAGATGTCCTTAATTTAATTGTGTAAGATTTCTTAAATATAAGGTGTTGGCCAAGAAAGTGTTTGCTAATTTCAACCATTCTTCTGCGTAGAAACACACTTTCCAAACTTTAAAAAAGCAGAACGGTCAATCTGAGGGTCGCCTGATTTGTGAGGTCTCAATTTACTTAAATCTAATGTGGAATATGTTGTAGCATCTGTACGAGTAGTGTAAAGCAGTGACAGGCAATATAATGCAAATTCCAAATTGGAGAGTAGGTTATTTTGAGAGCTGCCATTGGCACCTAATGAGATATACTGCAGAAGTCCTTTGAAGAGACAAATAAATGTGTCACTAGGGACAACTGTTGCATCATCTACAGTATGTCATCCCCCGTAATATTTATCATGGAAAAAACACTCACCAGGATTTGACAAGGTCTGGAGGAAGAACAGTAACTTGTACCTGCTCATTGCCACACTTGGGCTTTAGAGAACCCTGAAGGTCTAAGTTACATGCAGTAGGATATTGAGGAGAGCAGCAGCTGGTAAATGTGAAGGAGAACATTGACTTATACCAAGCACAGTTAGGAGATGAGGCTTACAATCATATTAAAAATTATAATGACGACGCAGGCCATGAAGACCAAGTATCACAGTGGGTAAAGAGTGAACTAACAGGGCAATCATGTAAAGCTGTATGCTGAAATGCTTGCAGGTTGACAGGCATATTGTTACCATCAAGCAGAGAGTTGACCATTGGATATCAATGCTTCAGACCCTGACTATATTTACTCTATACTTTAGAGCTTCTGCAGCTGCCATTGCCACTGCCACTGGACAGCCACATCAACCACACATCCCATGCCTGACTATTGTGTTTTATAGTGCTATATTTTACTGCTGCTGCAGCCAGGACTGCCAGAGTTAGATATATACTGCCAGATACAGTATCTCCATGCCTGTCCCATATTATGCTACATTGCTGCCGCTGCCTGTGCTTGTTCAGTCCAGTGTGTTATATAACTATGAATATCAATATTAAGCCCCTCACTAACCTAGATTACCAGTAATATTAGGCAATACTAGGTATCACCCCCTTAACACTGCATGAGTAGTTGTTAATTAGCACTTCATGACAGATATATAAGGTATGTGATTGTGCGAAAACTACTTCTGTACAGATGTTGTCAGCTACACAAGTAAAACTGTGCACTCTGTTAACCCAATTGCCAGCCCAGCTGCGCAATTGCGGTGTACCAATGGATTTTATTGCAACT
Source organism: Phyllobates terribilis (assembly GCF_046119375.1). Lineage (NCBI taxonomy): Eukaryota > Metazoa > Chordata > Amphibia > Anura > Dendrobatidae > Phyllobates > Phyllobates terribilis. Next base: position 451,609,167 of record NW_027362763.1, on the reverse strand, counting down.
AGAGGATTCTTATCAATCTAATAAAGACAGGATAAGGGTATGCATAATCAATTCTTTATGGATAGCACTCCTGGATAAAAATTCAAGTGCTCAGTGGTAGGAATGGCTTACAACAATATTTTGATAAATATAAATACTTAGAGTGATTTGATTATGCAAGTAAGATGAGAGGCATATGTCTTTTAAATAAATGTATAATTGTGACACAGAAAACATAAAAAAAACATTTTGTTCCTCCCAGTCCTTGTTCACATTGGTATTCTCCAATAAATGAAGATGTATCAAATTGGTGAACAAAATTACATAGAAAATAAACATCTTTCTACCACTATAAATCAAAGATAAATGTCACATGAGCAGAACCAAAGTCAGCATTAATACATAAAGACCCGCTTAAAAGTAAAATATGAAAAATATAACATTAAGGTATACCTGAAAGAATCCCACATGTAACCATAAATACAGTCATTAGCTATATAATCAAAGAAGACAGACCACATTTCAAAACATATCAGAAAAATAAAGTAATAAAAAATATAATAAGCGTGGACACTGAAATAATATCAAAGATATAAATTGTAACAGAATAAATTAAATGGACAGAAAGGTTTAAAAAGGAACCAACGTAAAAATAAAATAAATAAAAATATAATAAAAGGTAGCTAGGTAAAAAGAAAAGTATAATAAAAGGCAGCAACGTAAAAAGAAAAGAGAAATAAGGATAATGAAATAAAGTACCTGACAATAAGACACAAGTCCAATAAACTTTCTTGATGCATTTGTACAGATGGATAGCAGGGGTACTATATCTTTTGAGCTTTTTAATAAACCAACACACCATAATTGTGTTTTATTATATAGTAGCAATCGTCCACGTAAGACCTAATATTCTCTTTTTCGTTCACAGATTCAAAGGATACAACATATTGTCAGTAACCCTGAAAGACGTGAACAACAATTTGATGAGTTGACTATCTTTTACTCACATAGGAGTTACCCACTAAAACTATATCATAGAGAGACAGATTGCCTGGAAACCCTAATCATTGCCTTGGAATATATCACCTTGTATAGCTTTTATTAATACTTAGTATCCACTTATGCCTGAGGTGACAGTGGTATGAGAGGAGAGCTTATAGAAGGCTTTACGTGTCACTGCTAAACTCAGCTGTGCTGTCCCTGCCCCACATGGACTGCTGGGACCTTATCTGAAAGCAGTTAGTCATCTGTGCTCTGCTCCAAGCACTTTCTAATCACGCACCAGGTTAGACCAGGAGACCAAGGTTGTTTGACATTATCCATCTCACACAGTGAGAAACCTGCTCTAAGCTATTGTGAAGACATGTTATTTTTATGCAGTGTGTTGCTGACTGCTTATAATTGGGCAACATCATGTAGGAGGAAGAAGTACATGTCTCATAACACCCACTTGGACTTAAAGAAGAACTCCCATCAAACTTTTTGTCCTCTTAATATATTGCAGTCATATTATATAGCACTATGCACTTACAATTTCTCTTTTTACCCTTCTACCAAGCAAATTCCTTTCTCTTCCATTAGGTCTTTGACATCACTTGATTAAAAACTGATTAGCTGAATCCTTATGTAGAAACAGGAAGTCAATTTTCCCTGTTTGAGTCATGAGTCACTGTAAAGGTCCCTCACAGTGGGAGGAGCGGAGCAGTTGGGTCTGGAGTTGAAGAGGGGAATGATAAATGCAGGGACACGAGGCTTCCTGTTTCCACACAGAGCAAAGAAAATAGAAGAACCTTGCTGGGTAGTAAGGCAAAATTAGCAATTGTAAGTACACAGTTCCATATAATATGATGAATGCAATATATTAAGAGGGTAAAAACTTTAATGGGAGTGATTTTTTAATGAAAATTAACTAATCAGGGATCAAATATTAATACCCACATTGGTTCTGTTCAAGTGACACATATATTTGATTTATAATGGTAGAAAGGTGTTTATTTTCTATAAAAATTTGTTCACCTATGATACGTGTTCATACAGAATACTAACGTGATCAAGGTCCAGGAGTACCAATTTATTCTTTTAAGTATTCTGTGTCAAGTTTATAGAATTATTTAAAAGATATGTTATTTTCATCCTATTTGCATACTAAACTCACTCTAAGTACAACTATAAGTGCCATTTTTATCTGCATAAGGTAATGTACTGCACTACATGAGTAGTGTAGTGTGTTACCTATGTGATCATATGAATGTTATGTTAAAGTCTCCTTGATGGATTAATAAATGTTGTAAAACAAACATGTGAAAAAAATGTTTACAAGTGTTTCAAAAAAGTAAAAATCCCTCCCCAAAATCCTAGTTTTCTAAATGTAATATGTTAATTCACAGTAAATTAATTCACAGTAAAACGATATCATTACCTATGCTGCATGGTAAATGCCAAAAGTAAAAGAATTGCTGTTTCTTAACTCCGCCTCAAAAAAAAGAAAGAAAAAGTGATCAATGAGTCATATTCATCTCAAAATTATATTAATACAAACTTATCACAGAGTGCTGTAAATGAAAACAATGAAAAAAAGTAATGGCTCTCAGAATATGATGGGAAAAAAAACAATTTCTTAAAAAGTTGATATTTTACCTGAACGGTGTTGGAAGAAAAAAGCATTAGGAGTAATGAATTTCAACATCCTTTGTTCTTGAAGGTGATAAGTGCTTTCGGAGGTGTCTGGCAACAGCTTACTTTTCATTAATAACACATGCAGACTAAAACCCAGTGTATATACAGTATGTATACAGCAGGGTTCACAATTTTTCCAGAGGGCCACATGAGAAACCATGACTGTTGTAGAGGGCCACATCAACTGGCCTAATTCTGCTTACTATTGTTTTATATTAATTTTCATCACTTAATATTGAGCAGAATTAAGAATGGTGACTGGCTGCTGCTGTTAATACATGTTATGATACATGACAAGGCTTATCGTAACGTGTATTCTTACCTATGGCAGCAAATCAATACCATATGATTCACTACTTTTTATAAAATGCATATAAATTAGTAAATCATACTGCTCCTGTTATGAAGTCATGGTACCTTGATCAACAGCTCCCAGCACAATAAAATGCCCCCACAGTCTCCACACACAGTATGATGTCCCCACATATTATGATGTCACCACACAGCCTCTCAAACAGTAATATGTCCTGTCAAACAGTATGATCTCCCCTCAAAGCCCCCTTCGCAGTATTACTATATGTCTACACAAAGTCTCACTACACAGTATTTTGTCTCCACACAGCCCCCTTACACAGTATCATGTCCCCACACAGCACCCCTGCAGTCTCCAAAACATTGGGAACCCCCTATAGTTCCAGTGACAGATGACGGACCTTAGTGGGGGCTGGTTTTGTACGGGTTATGTTAGGGTTCTTATTGGTAACATTTTTGGGTACATTTTTTGATTGATTTCAGTATAAGGCTGGGATCACATTACTGTGTTTTACGCTAAGCGCTTACTTTAGGGTTTTCATGTAAATCTTGCAAAAATATGATTTAGACAAAACCACATTTGTGTGCTAAAAAGATCCAGAAAAATATGAGACATCGCTGGAGCAGAGACCAGACGGAGTGCAAAGTGACTCCATCTGCTTCATACATGAGTAGTTTTGTCTGAATCACATTTTTTGGTATTTACATGGAAACCCTAACATAAAAATGCTCAGCGGAGAGCACAGGATAAATGTGAACCAAGCCATATCCCAATTTTTGGGAGGTACAATGAACAAATAGACAACAGTGCAAGAATAGTTCTTTTTTTTATTTTTGCGCTGTTCACCATGCAGTATAAGTGATAAGACAGCTTTATTTTTAGGGTCAGTGAGATTACAGCGATACCAGATTTATATTGGGGCTTTGTTTTGCTGCTATAACACAGTAAAAATGCTTTTTTAGAAAAAAAAAATAGTTTTTTCGTCGCCATATTCTGAGAGCTGTAACTTTTTTATTTTTTGGTGAACAGAGCTGCATTAGGGCTTATTTTTGTGTGACAAGTTGGACAGTTTTTAGGTGCAATTTTGAGGTACATAATGTTTTTATAGCTTTTTAATCAAATTTTTAAGACCCAAAAAACAGCAAATCGGTCACTGATTTTTTTTTCACTTTTCACCATGTGGTAAAGGGAATAAGACTGATTTATTCTTCGTGTCAGTATGATTAGAGCGATATTAGATTTATATAGTTTTTTATGCTTTGCTACTTTTACAGATTAACCCCTTTCTGACCCAAGGCGTACTAATACGTATCTGTGCCCTGGGCCTTATGGGCCAGATACGTATTAGTACGCCCTGGCGATTTCGCCCGCACAAAGGCTGTGCGGGTGCGATTGCCGCTGGGTTTCAGCTGATAGTACCAGGTGTCAGCTGTGACAATGTGCAAGGAGTGGTGCCGCACCGCTCCCAGCACATTAACCCCCAAAATGCTGCAATCGAAGTTGATCGCAGCATTCCGGGAGCAAGGGGATGTAAGCGCTGCTTACTTACCTCCTCTCCGGGGTCCCGCGCTGTCTCTGCCGGATCCTGGTGGTTGTCATGATGATCCAATGTTGTCATGATGACATCTGGGTCGCCAGGAGGCAGGAAGTTACTTTGGTCATGCTCAGTACGCGACCAAAGTAACTTCTGCATGCAGCGCTTACAGGCTGTATATAGCATAGAGATGCTGCTGCATCCCTATGCTATATAAGCAATCAGGCTGCAAAAAGTGAAAGTCCCATAGTGGAACATAGTGTACAAGTAAAGAAAAAAGTGGCAGAAAGTGAAAAAAAAAATTGTAAAAATATAAAAAAAAATGTAAAAAAATAATCCCACAAAAAATAAAAATATACTGTACCCATAAGTACATATTATTATGGAAAATATGTCCCACTTCAGTGAACACGGTAAAAAATAAAAAACAAAGCAAAAAACGATGCTTTGTCATCAAACAGAAAATGAAATAAAACGCGATCAAAAAGATGAATGTAAATAAAAATGGTACAGCTGAGAACGTCATCTTGTCACAAAAAATAAGCCGCTATACAGCTCCATCAGCTGAAAAATAAAAACGTTATAGCTCTCAGAATAAAGTGATACAAAAAATCTTTTTTTCTATAAAATATGGTAGTTTTTATTGTTTAAAAGCGCCAAAATATAAAAAACTATATAAATGCGGTACCGCTGTAAACGTACTGACCCAAAAAATAAAGCTGCCTTATGAATTTTACCACACGCAGAAAAAAAAAAACAGTTCCTGAATTGTTGTTTTTTGTTTACTCTGCCTCCCAAAAATCGGCATAGAAAGCGATCAAAAAAGTCACGTGCCCGAAAATGGTACCAATAAAAATGTCAACTTGTCCCGCAGAAAACAAGCCATCAGATGACTGTTGGCCGAAACATGGAAAAATTATAGCTCTCAAAATATGGCGATGCAAAAACTAGTCTTTGCAAAAAAAAGTTTTTCTTAGTGTGTGACAGCTGTCAATCGCAAAAATCCAATATGAATCTGGTAACGCTATAATCACACCAACCCGAAGAATAAAGTCATCTAATCACTTATACCACATGAGGACAGGTGTAAAAAATAAACTCTATGGTTAGGGTTTTGTTAGGGCTAGGGCTGTGCTAGGGTTAGGGTAAGGTTTTGGCTAGTGTTAGAGTTGGGCTAGGGTTAGGGTTGGACTAGGGTTAGTGTTGGGCTATGGTTGTGCTAGGGTTAAGGTTAGGGTTGGGCTAGGATTAGGCTTGTGCTAGGGTTAGGGTTGGACTAGGGTTAGGGTTGGGCTAGGGTTAGGGTTGGTCTAGGGTTGTGCTAGGGTTAGAATTAGGGTTAGACTAGGGTTAGGGTTGTGCTAGGGTTTGGGTTGGGCTAGGGTTAGGATTGGGCTAGGGTTGAGATTGGGCTAGGGTTGTGATTTTTTCAAAAGTAAAGAAAAAATGACAACGATATGGCCACAAGTGTTGAGTGCAAGTACTTGCTACTTGAGTTTGAATCGGGTGCTCGGGTATGCACAGAGTATCGCGGGTGCTCACGTGACATGCTCGAGTCTCCGCCCGATATATTTTGCAGCTGTTTTACAGCCAAAAACCTTGTTGGGATTGCCTGCCATGTATGAGCGATCTCCGCATGTTTTTTAGGTGTCTAATAACAGTGAGACATGTGGGACGGGGACTAGAGCATCCGCGATACATGGTGCATACCCGAGCACCTGATACAAACTCAAGTAGCGAGCACTTGCACTCAAGGCTAATGACAACTTATTTAATATGATGACCTAATCTTATCAAATTCTGTGTCGTACCTCTGGGTTCAAAATGTTCACCATACCCTTGATAAAATACTTGAGGGGTGTAGTTTACAAAATGGGGTCACATGTGGGGGGTTTCCACTGTTTATGCACATCAGGGGCTCTCCAAATGCGACATGGCGTCCGCTCTCGATTCCAGCCAATTTTGCATTCAAAAAGTCATACAGTTCTCCTTCCCTTCTGAACCCTGTCGAGTGCCCAAACAATGTATTTTCCCCACATATGGTGTATTAGCGTACTCAGGAGAAATTGCACAACAGTTTTTGTGATCCATTTTCTCCTCTTACCCTTGTGAAAATAAAAAATTTGGGGCTAAAAGATAATTTTTGTGGAAAAGGTTTGATTTTTTTATTTTCACGGCTCTACGTTATAAACTTCTGTGAAGCACCTGGGGGTTGAGGGTACTCACCACACATCCCCCTGAGGGGTCTAGTTTCCAAAATGGTGTAATTTGTGGGGGGTTTCCACTGTTTAGGCACATCAGGGGCTCCCCAAACGCGACATGGCATCCGCTATTTATTCAAGCAAATTTTACATTCAAAAAGTCACATCGCGCTTCTTCCCTTCTGAGTCCTGCGATGTGCCCAAAAAGTGTTTTTTCCCAACATATGGGGTATCTGCATGCTCAGGAGAAATTGCACAACAACTTTTGGCGTCCATTTTTTCCTGCTACCATTGCAAAAAAAAAAAAAAATCTGGGTCTAAAGTAACATTTTTGTGAAAAAAAGTTAAATGTTAATTTTTTTTCTTCCACATTCCAAAAATTCCTGTGAAGCACCTGAAGGGTTAATAAACGTCTTGAATGTGGTTTTGAGTACCTTGAGGAGTGTAGTTTTTAGAATGGTGTAACTTTAGGGTATTTTCTGTCATAAAGACCCCTCAAAGTCACTTCAAATATGATGTTGTTCCATAAAAAATGTTTTTGTAAACTTTGTTGGAAAAATGAGAAATCACTGGTCAACTTTTAACCCTTACAACTTCCTAACAAAAGAAACATTTTGCTTCCAAATTTTGCTGATGTAAAGTAAACATGTGGGAAATGTTATTTATTAACTATTTTGTGTGACATATCTATCTTAACGGCATGGAAATTTAAATTTTGAAAATTGCAAACTTTTCGCCAAATATCTGTTTTTTTCACAAATATACGCAAGTGATATCGAATAATCATGAAGCACAATATGTCTTGAAAAAATATTCTCAGAATCAGTGGGATCCGTTGAAGTGTTCCAGAGTTATTACCTCATAAAGTGACAGTGGTCAGAATTGTGAAAATTGGCCTGGTCATTAACGTGCAAACCACCTTGGGGGATAAAGGGGTTAAAAACAATATTTTACAAAAATGAATTTGTTTTTGCATCGCCATATTCTGAGAGCGGTAACTTTCTTATTTTTTTGCTGAATGAACAATATTAGGGTTTGTGTCTTTCGGGACAGTTTGGCGTTTTCATTTTGTGCCATTTTTTATTAACATAACTTTTTGATTGCTTTTTATTACATTTTTTGCGTGTCAGTGTAATTAAAAAGCGTCATTTTTTGGCGTGTTTTTATTTTTTTTTACAGTGTTCGCTGTATGGAATAAATAATGTGACATTTTTATATTTTGGGGCTCCGGACGCAGTGATGCCATCTACATGTATGTTTTTTTTGTTTATTTTTGTTTCAACACAAACGCTGCGTTTTTAGGGTCAAAACGTCTTTGCGTAATTTATGTGCACTTTTTTGTCTGTTTTCACTTTTTTATATATTTTATTTTACTTTTTTTCACTTAGTACATGTATAATTTTTACTTTGATCACTAGTCTCATGCATTCAGTGCATGATACCTGTCAGTGAGTCATTGACCTCGGGGTACAATGGCAATGATCCTGTTAAATGAGATCTTTTAACCCCCTTTTAATCACTTAGATACCATTGTCGCGATTGACAGAGGTCTTTATTGGGTTAAACCGATTGGTAACAAAACCAGCAGGGACGATACAGCAGGGTGTCAGCTGTCATATACAGCTGTCATTTGTGGGACATTAAAATTAGCACTGTGGAATAAGGCCCCATAATGACCGGCTACAAAGGCGTACTGGTAGTCGTTAATGGGTTAAATTTTTATTATTATGTCTAACACCTGCAGCAATATGTTTATATTTCCAATCCTTTAATTTTTCCAACATTTCGTACACCATTTTTTAATATCCCATCAAAACACTGTAAGGAAGACGTTGATAGAGTTATTTCAATTTATTTAATGTAATCAGCTACGCAATTTGTTTTTGTTGATGACTTCAAAAACGCTTTGTAAGCTCTAGGCAAAGAAATGATAGACAACATTATTGTTTGTTTATACAAACTAGTTGCATTTTACAAATTTAATGTGCGTTTATTTTCCCTTTTGTAAATGATATTCTAAAACTACACTCAAAGCATAAAAGTATTGGTGTTCATATATCATCCAGGTATATAACATGCATAGGGTTTCAAGATGCTGAAATATAAGGAATCATTTGGTGAGGTTATCGCATCATTTTGCTCAATACTGGCATATCCAGTGTGCTTTAGAGACCTTGAATGTTGTCCTTGATTCCACTAAAGGGCCTCATATCAAATTCAATGAGGAATAGTTTAAAGCAGTGGTCCCCCACCTTTCTGATCTTAAGAGCCACATTCAGCTCTGAGTGAGAGTCGTGAGCCACAACCAGCTCCCGCCCCCTCACAGTAGTGACAATCAGAGCCCCCATTACTGGTGTTAGGAAAACCAAAACCTTTCCACAGAAAGCACACTGAGGCAGGACAACAATATCCAATAGTTCCCACAATACCAACAGTCAGTATTTTTAAAATAAAGCACTCCCACCGCACTGTCAAATCCAGCTTCAAGCACCTCCTCTGACAGGTAGTATCTTCCTTTCGCCAGCTTACCATACTTACCTCTAAACCCCAAGACCAGTAAATATGAATCCAGATCTGCTCCTCTGTGCGAGGCTACTCAAAAAAGTCACCATCTGGAGACCTGCACTTCAAAGCTCTTTGCTAGACCTTGTGCTAATGAGCTAATCTGGCAAACAGCCGCGAGCCACACATCATGGGCCTACGAGTCACATGTTGGGGACCCCTGTTTTAAAGGATATGCATTTATACACACATTAGTGACCTGTCTGAAACATGACACAGGCCCATAAACCATTCTCTGTACTGCAATATTATATTTTCTGATTAATAGCCATCAATGCCTTTATTATATAAGCATCTAGCCCTTTTTAAAATGCTGATATAATGTAGCATTTTCATTTCTACCACTTGCATTAGGGAACCCCATAGTTTAAACTACTGTACCTGCTGTGACAGAGTCACTGGTGATGTATGTGAGGGGAGATATATTTCACTGCTGCTGTTAGCTTCAGTGAACTGAACCTAGAAGTTCTCTTCAGCATGTTAGGTGCTGAAGAGGTTAATCAGCCATTTTGGGTCAAGTTTTTTGTCAGTAGGTGTGAGATGGGCAGGACACCAACTCACCATATCTCCACCTCAAGGTTGTGGCTGGGGAAGTTAAATCTCCAAGCATCCAGTTTTTCGCTCTCTGGGGGTGGTTTGGAGAAGGAAGTCTATAAACTGTGTGTGTGGAAGCCAGATAGCTCCACAGAAGGACTTTGTGGTGAAACTTTATTGTGCTACCTGGGGAGGGGGGCGAAATCCCATTCATCAATAAACAGTACTATACTTAATCTTTTTGTTTTCCCGTTATCACTGAGAGGCTGTGTTTATTTTGTGGAACCCTGCCGTGGTTTATGCCGTGTATCAATAAACCAGTAGGAAGTTAACCCAAGAAGTGTTTCCTGTGTCTGCCTCTGTGTGAGCCGAGCGAGTTGCTTTACCATACTGTAAACAGCCTTTTCCTTTATGGATGTCTAAATCATCTTTCATATAAACATAATAAATGTCTTCTGGTCCTTTGTAAACTCCTATAAAAGTAAATTGTGTTAAAGTCCTATGCTTTGCATTGACTACACATAGATGTAATATCACTTACATGTATAAATGTAAGTAATCTTTCTTCTAAGCCAAACAAGCTCAACTTTTTTTTTCGTACAGGCCGAAACGGAATCCCACATTCAAGTTGTGGTATTGCAAGTGATTTAAGGAAAAGCGACATACTGCTGCGTCCAAAAGGCTTAAAAAAAATGAAAGACATACTCTTCTCATTGATTCCTCATTATTAGTGTTGAGCCACCTCCGTAGTGTTCGGGTTCGGTTCGGTTCGTCGAACACCGGGATGTTCGAGGAACTGTTCTTCGAACTGTTCGTGGAACACCTTAGAACACCATCGAACACCGTTAAAACCAATGGCAGGCAAACAAAAACACATAGAAAAAAACTTCAAAGGTGTCCAAAAGCTGACAAACTGCTCAGAAGACACTCTCTTTAAAAAAGTCGGCCGGCAAATTCAGCAGCGGCATACACCGGTACCCGACAATTTAGACAAGAAGGAATAGAGCATCACACATAGATTAGATAGATAGAAACATGTCAGTCACACATATAAGAAGCACAGTGACAGTGTTGGTTACTGCACTTGTCATTTAGTGTAAAGGATTTATTAAAAAAAATATTAGTGTTTTCATGCACCGTCTCTTTAAAAAAGCCGGCCGGCAATTCAGCAGCGGTACCCGACAATTTAGAACAGAAAGAATAGAGCTTCACACATAGATTAGATAGATAGAAACATGTCAGTCACATATATAATAAGTACAGTGACAGTGTTGCTTACTGTACTTGTCATTTAGTGTAAAGGATTTATTTAAAAAAATAATAGTGTTTTCAGGCACCGTCTCTTTAAAAAAGCCGGCCGGCAATTCAGCAGCGGTACCTCACAATTTAGAACAGAAAGATAGAGCATCACACATAGATTAGATAGATAGAAACATGTCAGTCAGATATATAATAAGTACAGTGATAGTGTTGGTTACTGTACTTGTCATTTAGTGTTAAAATAAAGGATTTATTAAAAAAAAAATTAGCGTGGGGTTCCCCGTAATTTTAGTCTCTAGCGGAGGTTAAGCAGACCGCTGGGGCAGATGTTTGAAGCCTGGGAAGGGGGTAATACCCACGGAGCAACCCATATCAGCCCCCAGCTGAATACCTAGCCTTTACTAGCTATTAAAATGGGGGACCCCCCAAAAAAATGACGTGCGGACACCCCCATTACTAACCCCATAGTGAAAGTTAAAAAAACACAAACACCCAGAATAAAGTCCTTTAATTGAAATAAACACACAATTCTTTATTGTTCTAAATTAAACCATACTTACCGTCATGCCCATTCCAGCTGAAGCCAACGATCTCCTGCAATAAAAATAAAATAATAAACCAACATCATCCTTACCTTTTGATGGTTCCGAGGACAGCTCCAGCTCTGCTACATCGAGATGACAGGCTGGACCGCAGCAGAACGCTGCCATCCAGCCTGTCAACCCGCAGACACTGAGAAGAGCAGGCTTGCTTGCGCTCCTCAGTGTCTCGCTGTGACGGCATCCAGATGAGCCGAGGTCATGTCCAATGAACTCGGCTCACCTCATGCACGTCACTGACAGCGTGGGAAAATTCTCACGCTGAAGCGCTGAGTGCATGAGAGTTCTCCCACGCTGTCAGTGACGTGCATGAGGTGAGCTCATGTCCAATGAACTCAGCTCACCTCATGCACATCACTGAAAGCGTGGGAAAATTCTCCTGCACTCAGCACTTCAGCGTGAGAATTTTCCCACGCTGTCAGTGACATGCATGAGGTGAGTTCATGTCCAATGATCTCAGCTCACCTCATGCACGTCACTGACAGCGTGGGAGAATTCTCACGCTGAAGCGCTGAGTGCAGGAGAATTTTCCCACGCTGTCAGTGACGTGCATGAGGTGAGCTGAGTTCATTGGACATGAGCTCACCTCATGCACGTCACTGACAGCGTGGGAGAATTCTCCTGCACTCAGCGCTTCAGCGTGAGAATTTTCCCACGCTGTCAGTGACGTGCATGAGGTGAGCCGAGTTCATTGGACATGACCTCGGCTCATTTGGATGCCGTCACAGAGAGACACTGAGGAGCGCAAGCAAGCCTGCGCTTCTCAGTGTCTGCGGGATGACAGGCTGGATGGCAGCGTTCTGCTGCGGTCCAGCCTGTCATCTCGATGTAGCAGAGCTGAAGCTGTCGTGGGAACCATGGAAAGGTAAGGATTATGTTGCTTTATTATTTTTCTTTTATTGCAGGGGATCGTTGGCTTCAGCTGGAATGGGCGTGATTGTAAGTATGGTTTAATTTAGAACAATAAAGAATTGTGTCTTTATTTCAATTAAAGGACTTTATTCTGGGTGTTTGTGTTTTTTTTTAACTTTGACTATGGGGTTAGTAATGGGGGTGTCTTATATGTCTGCTTCTCCATTACTAACCTGGGCTTGATGTCAGCTGGCATTATAAGCTGACATCAATCCCAGCCCTATTACCCCACTGCCACCGCTACAGGGCAGTGGGAAGAGCGAGGCTAAGTGCCAGAATTGGCGCATCCTATGGATGTGCCATTTCTGGGGCGGCTGATGGCTGGTGTTTCTAGCCTGGGAGGGGGCCAATATTCATGGCACCCTTCCTGGGCTATTAATATCAGCCCCCAACTGTCTGCCTGGCCTTTGCTAGCTATTAAAATAGGGGGGACCCCACGTCAATTTTTTGGGGGGTCCCCCATTTTAATAGCTAGTAAAGGCTAGGCATTCAGCTGGGGGCTGATATTAGTAGCCTGGGAAGCTCCGTGGGTATTATCCCTTTCCAGGCTTCAAACATCTGCCCCAGCTGTCTGCTTAACCTCCGCTAGAGCCTAAAATTACGGGGAACCCCACGCCAATTTTTTTTAAAATAAATCCTTTATTTTAACACTAAATGACAAGTACAGTAATCAACACTGTCACTGTACTTCATATATATGTGACTGACATGTTTCTATATATCTATGTGTGATGCTCTATTCCTTCCATTCTAAATTGTCGGGTACCGCTGCTGAATTGCCGGCCGGCTTTTTTAAAGAGACGGTGCATGAAAACACTAATATTTTTTTTAATAAATCCTTTACACTAAATGGCAAGTACAGTAATCAACACTGTCACTGTACTTCTTATATATGAGACTGACATGTTTCTATCTATCTAATCTATGTGTGATTCTCTATTCCTTCCATTCTAAATTGTCGGGTACCGCTGCTGAATTGCCGGCCGGCTTTTTTAAAGAGACGGTGCATGAAAACACTAATATATTTTTTTAATAAATCCTTTACACTAAATGACAAGTACAGTAAGCAACACTGTAACTGTACTTCTTATATATGTGACTGACATGTTTCTATCTATCTAATCTATATGTGAAGCTCTATTCTTTCGGTTCTAATTTGTCGGGTACCGGTGTACGCCGCTGCTGAATTGCCGGCTTTTCATGTTTCACTGTGAGCACAGTTCCCATCGATTTGGGCAATCACTCTAATGCCACAACCACCATGGCTGTGGCATTACAGTGAGTGGCAGACAATCCCTGCATGATTGGTGCTCTAAATAGCGCCAGACATGCAGGACACGCTTTTGGTGCACGAACAGTTATCGAACATAACCTCGAACAGCCGAATTTTTTGCAAATCGTTCGGGTTCGTCGAACAACTCGAACACCGCCCAAAACAGCTCGAATTTGAGATTGGCGAACAGTTCTAGTCGAACACCGCTCATCTCTACTCATTATTACCTTTTAGATACTTTCTGACACCCTATAATCTCTGTACTTTCTGCTCCATCCATGATATTCCAACAGGGATATGTGACCAATTCAGTCAGTCACTGGATGCTACATCCGGCATAACAACCTCTCTATCAGAAAAGCGACACAAGAAATGCTACATCTAACCTGACTAGTGTTGAGCGAGCACTAAAATGCTCGGGTGCTCGAAGCTCGGGTCGAGCTCGCCGTGATACTCGGGTGCTCGACCCGAGCAACGAGCCCAATGTTAGTCTATGGGAGACCCGAGCATTTTTGCGGCGGCACCCCCGGCAGTCTTTTAAAAGCTTAACAAGTGCCCAAAACGATAGTGACTGTGCTCAAATGACCTGGGGACAGCATGGGGATCACCCCAGGAAGCATTTCTGACCCCAGGTCACTGCTGTCAACAACGTGGTCAGAGGTATTAAGCCACTTTTAAGGGCTCACAATAAAACGTTCAAAAACGAAACTGAAACTGCTTTCCTGTGAAATATGTTAAGGAAGTTCCTTTCCAGGGTAAAGACTTGTGTATAAGGTAAAATAAATAACCAAAAAAAAAATACTCCTCCACACCTTGGGCTATGCTCACAAGTAGCATTTTTTATGCATTTTTGCACTTTTGTATTGCTTTCAACCGTGACAAATGCATTCACCGGGAAATGTCATTTTAACATTTTACAACCTTATGTGGCCATGTGCTGTGTGACACATGCATACAGTGCTGAAAAGACATGGGAACAGCATGGGGAAGACACCTGGAAGCATCTCTGACACCCAGGTCACTGCCTAAAAGTGTGCCCATCAGAAGTGATCCTTGCCGCATCAGAAGATGCAGACTTGCAACTATCCCCGTGCAAGTTCTTGTCCCAGGGCAGTGTTCAATTTTACCTCCCCCATTCCTTGCAATGCAAGCACAAATATGCAGCCAACCACCCACCCACCCCCAGGCTGCAATACCATACTGCTTGCTTGCACTTGAAATTGGGCCTTTTAGGCATGTGGAGGCGGAATCTGGCCACCACGTCATGGCTGCGTTGGTGGCCTGGTATCCATACTCAGTCCCCAGCCGTCCGGTGGCCGGGTGTCCATACTCGGTCCCCAGCCGCCCCGCGGTCGGGTGTCCACACACGGTCCCCAGCATCCTGGGGGCAGACGGGTGTCCATAAACGGTCCCCAGCCACCTCTATTTCTCCTGTCAACTTCCCCCCCACACACTTTTCTTAGCCCGGCCTGCTTTAGGGCAGCATTGGTTGAGCCCACCAGAGAACCAGACTCCTCCGGTGTGCCCTGGCTTCTCCATCAGGGAGTTGGGAGTGCCAAGGTGAGGACCATGATGATGATGATACAAGTTAGCATCTGCTTTGTTTTCTTGGAATGCAAGCATAAGTGTGCAGCCTGCCACCCACCCACCCCCAGGCTGCAATACCATACTGCTTGCTTGCTTGCACTTGAAATTGGGCCTTTAGGCATGTGGAGGCGGAATCTGGCCACCACGTCATGGCTGCGTTGGCGGCCTGGAATTCATACTCAGTCCCCAGGCGCCCGGCGGCCGGGTGTCCACACTCGGTCCCCAGCCGCCAGAGGGCGGCGGGGTGTCCATACTCGGTCCCCAGTCGCTCCGCGGCCGGGTGTCCACAAACGGTCCCCAGCCACCTGGGGGCAGCCGGGTATCCATAAATGGTCCCCAGCCGCCCCTATTTCTCCTGTCAACTTCCCCACACACACTTTTCTTAGCCTGGCCTGCTTTAGGGCAACATTTGACTAGACCACCAGAGAACCAGACTCCTCCGGTGGGCCCTGGCTTCTCCATCAGGGGAGCTGAGAGTGCCAAGGTGAGGACCATGATGATGATGATACAAGTTAGCATCTGCTTTGTTTTCTTGGAATGCAAGCGTAAGTGTGCAGCCTGCCACCCACCCACACCCAGGCTGCAATACCATACTGCTTGCTTGCTGGCACTTGAAATTGGGCCTTTTAGGCATGTGGAGGCCGAATCTGGCCACCACGTCATGGCTGCGTTGGCTGCCTGGAATCCATACTCAGTCCCCAGCCGCCGGGCGGCCGGGTGTCCACACTTGGTCCCCAGCCGCCAGGGGGTGGCCGGGTGTCCATAAACGGTCCCCAGCCGCCTGGGGGCAGCCGGGTGTCCATAAATGGTCCCCAGCCGCCCCTATTTCTCCTTGGAACATCCCCCCGCACACTTTTCTTAGCCTGGCCTGCTTTAGGGCAGCATTGGATGAGCCCACCAGAGAGCCAGACTCCTCCGGTGGGCCTTGGCTTCTCCATCAGGGGAGTTGAGAGTGCCAAGGTGAGGAGCATGATGATGATGATACAAGTTAGCATCTGCTTTGTTTTCTTGGAATGCAAGCATAAGTGTGCAGCCTGCCACCCACCCACCCCCAGGCTGCAATACCATACTGCTTGCTTGCACTTGAAATTGGGCCTTTTGGCATGTGGAGGCGGAATCTGGCCACCACGTCATGGCTGCGTTGGCGGCCTGGAATTCATACTCAGTCCCCAGGCGCCCGGTGGCCGGGTGTCCACACTCGGTCCCCAGCCGCCAGAGGGCGGCCGGGTGTCCATACTCGGTCCCCAGTCGCTCCGCGGCCGGGTGTCCACAAACGGTTCCCAGCCACCTGGGGGCAGCCGGGTGTCCATAAATGGTCCCCAGCCGCCCATATTTCTCCTGTCAACTTCCCCACACACACTTTTCTTAGCCCAGCCTGCTTTAGGGCAACATTTGACTAGACCACCAGAGAACCAGACTCCTCCGGTGGGCCCTGGCTTCTCCATCAGGGGAGTTGAGAGTGCCAAGGTGAGGACCATGATGATGATGATACAAGTTAGCATCTGCTTTGTTTTCTTGGAATGCAAGCGTAAGTGTGCAGCCTGCCACCCACCCACCCCCAGGCTGCAATACCATACTGCTTGCTTGCTGGCATTTGAAATTGGGCCTTTTAGGCATGTGGAGGCCGAATCTGGCCACCACGTCATGGCTGCGTTGGCTACTTGGAATCCATACTCAGTCCCCAGCCGCCGGGTTGCCGGGTGTCCACACTTGGTCCCCAGCCGCCAGGGGGTGGCCGGGTGTCCATAAACGGTCCCCAGCCACCCCTATTTCTCCTTGGAACATCCCCCCGCACACTTTTCTTAGCCCGGCCTGCTTTAGTGCAGCATTGGATGAGCCCACCAGAGACTCCTCCGGTGGGCCCTGGCTTCTCCATCAGGGGAGTTGAGAGTGCCAAGGTGAGGAGCATGATGATGATGATGATAGAAGTTAGCATCTGCTTTGTTTTCTTTTAATGCAAGCGTAAGTGTGCAGCCTGCCACCCACCCAGCCCCAGGCTGCAATGCCATACTGCTAGCTTGCACTTGAATTGGGGCCTTTTAGTTTGGAGGAGGCCGAAGCTGGCCACTACCTCATGGCTGCTTCGGCAGTGAGGTATCCATACTCAGTCCCCAACCGCCCATATTTGTCCCGGTGTGCCTTATACATAAGATCAAGCGCGCATACCAAAACATTACCTGTGCCCTCCCAAGTGCATTTAGTGGGAAGGACAGCCTATTCCGCTGTAGTGTGTGCATGCCAAACCCCTGTTCATGGTACATGCGAAGATGCCTCCCACCCTGCACCTGTCATTGCAGACTTGCAACTATCCCCTTTCAAGTCCTTGTCCCAGGGCAGTGTTCAATTGTACCTCTCCCATTCCTTGCAATGCAAGCACAAGTATGCAGCCTGCCACCCTCCCACCCACCCCCAGGCTGCAATACCATACTGCTTGCTTGCTTGCACTTGAAATTGGGCCTTTTAGGCATGTGGAGGTGGAATCTGGCCACCACGTCATGGCTGCGTTGGCGACCTGGTATCCATACTCAGTCCCCAGCTGGCGGCAGCCGGGTGTCCACACACAGTCCCCAGCTGCGTGGGGGCAGCCGGGTGTCCATAAACGGTCCCCAGCTGCCCCTGTTTCTCCTTGGAACATCCCCCCACACACTTTTCTTAGCCTGGACTGCTTTAGGGCAGCTTTGGACGAGCACACCAGAGAACCAGACTCCTCCGGTGGGCCCTGGCTTCTCCATCAGGGGAGTTGACAGTGCCAAAGTGAGGAGCATGATGATGATGATAGAAGTTAGCATCTGCTTTGTTTTCTTGAAATGCAAGCGCATGTATGTAGTAGCTGCTAGGCCTGAGGTGGTCAGCGTTTTGGCGCATATCCTACCTCCTCCGAGGATTGCTGGATGTTTTCCTGCTACTATCCCAGTTCTATGACTCCCGTAAAAAACAACGCTTCAGGTGATAAATGATGGATGAGGTAGTGGCAAAGGAGAAAGAGCAGGAGGAACAGGGACCATTCTCATCAATATCAGGCCAGTCAACCATATATGTCTTGTTGGATATGTTTCTGTAACAAAAGGAGCAGTTCGGCTACACAGTTATAGGGCATACAGTGAGTGCAATGCCTACCAAAAATTTTGAGGCACTCCAATGCCCCGTGGAAATGACATGGAGGTCAGAGGGCCTTAACTAAACCATTTTTCCATTTATAGCAACTGGGTCTCCTGTACACTATTGGCCTAAGCAGTGAATGGAAGGCATTCCAAAAATTATGAGGAACTGCAATGCCCCTTGAAACAGACGTGGATTTAGCATACTAAAAACCTTCTACCCATTATTGGGGAGTGGGTCTCCCTTAGTTTTCGCCTTTGCATTGAAAAGCAAAAGCTGACTAAAATTAGGAGGAAATGCAATGCCCGTTGGAAGAGTTGTGGAGGTTAGAGGTAATTAAAAACAACATTTCAATGCCCCTTGGAAGAGCTGTGGAGTTCAGAGTGGCTTAAGAAAATGCTTTTAATGCCCCTTTGAAGAGACGTGGAGGTAACAGTAGCTTAACAAGACGGTTTTAATGCCCCTCGGAAAAGATGTGGAGGTCCCAGTAGCTTAACAAGATGGTTTGAATGCCCCTTGGAAGAGACGTGGAGGTCTCAGTAGCTTAACAAGACGGTTTTAATGCCCCTCGGAATAGTGGTGGAGGTCGCAGTAGCTTAACAAAACGGTTTTAATGCCCCTTCCAAGAGCCATACAATACAGCATATTACAAACATTATTCCCATTATAGGGGAGTGGGTCTCCCATAGTATTTGCTTATGCCTTCCAAGAAAAAGCTGCCAAAAATTAGAACGGAGGAACTTGCAATGAACCTTACAAGAGCCATGCAGTACAGCATATTACAAACATTATTTCCATTATTGGGGAGTGTGTCTCCCATAGTCTTTGCTTATGCATTCCAAGAAAAAGCTGCGAAAAATTAGAACGGAGGAACTTGCAATGCCCCTTACAAGAGCCATGCAGTACAGCATATTACGAACATTATTCCCATTATTGGGGAGTGGGTCTCCTATAGTATTTGCTTATGCCTTCCAAGCAAAAGCTGCCAAAAATTAGGAGGAAATGCAATGCCCGTTCGAAGAGTCATGGAGGTTAGAGTTAATTAAAAACAACATTTGAATGCCCCTTGGAAGAGCTGTGGAGTTCAGAGTGGTTTAACAAGACGCTTTTAATGCCTCTTGGAAAAGTGGTGCAGGTCGCAGTAGCTTAACAAGATGGTTTGAATGCCCCTCGGAAAAGTGGTAGATGTTGCAGTAGCTTAACAAGACGCTTTTAATGCCCCTTCCAAGAGTCATACAGTACAGCATCTTAAAAATATTATTCCCATTATTGGGGAGTGGATCTCCCACAGTCTTTCCTTATGCCTTCCAAGCAAAAGCTGACAAAAATAAGGACGGAGGAACTTTCAATAATGGCAATACGGACCATGGTCACCCTGGTGGTATAGTGGTGGTGGAGGCTGAGGAGAAGGAGAAGAACATAAAACAGCCGAAATGAGGAAGCGTATACCCATGTGTGGGTGTGAAGCGGTGAATGTGAATGCACCTCTCAAAATAACACAGTGGATTTGACTTTATGTTACTCTGCTGTCATTTGGTGGTGATGAGAAGTCTGGCCCAATGCAGCCCTTGTTCATTTTGATAAGGGTCAGCTTGTCAGCATTGTCAGTTGACAGGCGAGTGCACTTATCAGTTATAATTCACCCAGCGGCACTAAAAACACGCTCCGATAACACGCTAGCGGCAGGGCAGGTCAGGACCTCCAAGGCATACAGAGTGAGTTCATTCCAAGTGTCCAGCTTGGATACCCAATAATTAAAAGGCACAGAGGAATCACGGAGGACGCTGGTACGGTCGGCAAGGTACTCCCTCACCATCTTTTGAAACTTTCCACTCCTTGTGAGAGTACCCTGCGCCTTAGGGCCTGTAAGCTGGTCGGGTCTCAGAAAACTGTCCCAGAATGTTGACAGTGTTCCCCTGCCTCTGCTGGATTGGATTTGCCTCTCTCTCGCTTGTACGCCTTGGTTGGTCAACGAACTGTGACCTCTGCCTCTAGCGTGTTCAGATGGAAATTTTTTTAACAGTTCTGCAGCAAGGGCCTTCTGGTACTGCCCCATTTTTGTAGACCTCTCCACCTCAGGAATAAGAGAGTGAAAGTTCTCCTTGTAGGGGGGGTCTAAAAGTGTCACCAACCAGTAATGACTGTCACCCAACATTTTGACAACTCGAGGGTTATGGTTAAGGCAGCGTAACATAAAGTCAGCCATGCGTGCCAGACTGGCCACCCACGCTGAACCGACGGTATGACAGTTGTACAGGTACTACCGTCTACAGCGCATGATACAAGCTCCTGTTATTTCTCCTCCTCCTCCTCTCCCTCATTGTCCCCCAATTCACGTTGGGATGCGATGAGGCTGGGCTGTGTGTAATCGACCGCTACGGCTTCTTGATCCATCTCATCATACTCTGGCTGCAATGCCTCCTCTTTAATTCTCTGCAGAGAGCGTTGCAAAAGACAGACAAGTGGAAAGCTGACGCTAATGATGGCGTCATCGCCACTCACCATCTTGGTGGACTCCTCAAAGTATGTCAAGATGGTACATATGTCAGACATCCAGGTCCACTCCTGAGGTCTTATGTGTGGAGTCTGACCTGAATATCGACAGCCTTATTGCAGCTGGTACTCCACAACTGCACTCTTCTGCTCACAAATCCTTTGCAACATGTGGAGGGTAGAGTTCCAACGTGTGGGGACATCACACACCAGTCGGTGTGACGGAAGCTGCAAATGCTGCTGCAACACAGCAAGGGCGGCGGAATCTGTAGCCGACTTGCGAAAATGAGCTGACAGGTGGCGTACTTTGACGAGCAGATCTGGCAACTCGGGGTGCGATTTAAGAAACCGCTGAACCACGAGGTTAAGCACATTAGCCAGGCATGGTACGTGTGTGATATCGCCTCACCTCAGAGCCGCCACCAGGTTACGGCCATTGTCACACACAACCATGCCTGGATGTAGGTTCAGTGGTCTCAGCCACAAATCAGCCTTCTCTTTCACAGCTGTCCACAACTCACAAGCAGTGTGAGTTTTCTCACCTAAGCTTATGAGTTTCAGCACAGCCTGTTGCTGCTTGGCGGAGGCAGTACTGCAGTGCTTCCAGCTTGTAACTGATGTGGTGATATCTGAGATGGAGGCTGAACATGAAGAGGAGGAGGAGGATGATGCACAGGAGCTGTACACTGTGGGGGCAACTCTGACTGACATAGGGCCCGCAATCCTCGGTGTGGGGAGGATGTGTTCCGTCCCAAGGTCCGACTGGGTCCCGGCTTCCACTATGTTTACCCAGTGTGCCTTCAGGGAGACATACTGTCCCTGGCCACAAGCACTTGTCCACGTGTCCATTGTCAGGTGGACTCTCTCAGTAACTGCATTGTTGAGGTCACGGCAGATGTTTTGGGACACGTGCTTGTGTAGTGTGTCGATGGCACACCGGCAAAATAGTGTCAGCTGGGGACCGAGTACCGAGGGACGGCCAGCACCATAAGGTTGCAGAAGGATTCCGTCTCCACCAGCCTAAAAGGCAGCATTTCCAATGCAAGCAGTCGTGAAATGTACGAATTTAGGACTGTGGACTGTGGGGCGCTAGCTGCGAATTTCCGCTTTCGTTCAAAGTTCTGGGATATAGACAAATGAACGCTGCAGTGGGACGTGGACGTTGATGCTGTTTCTTGAGAAACTGCCATAACAAGTGAAGACTGAGAGGAGGGGGCATCTTTGCATGCAGTATGGGCAGGGGATTGCCTTGCACACACAACAGGGGGTTCTATTGCACGCACAACAGGGGGAGAAGCAGTGGTTACACCCGCTGACACTGGGGTTCGCCCCACAAAGTTGGGTGCTTTGCTGCCATGTGCATGATCATGCTGGTGGTGGTCAGGCTGGTAGTTTTGTCACCCCTGCTGATGCTGGCATGGCAGGTGGTACAAATGGCCTTTTTGGGGTTATCAGCAGAGTCTTTAAAGAAATTCCAGACTCTGGAAGACCTACCGGTTGTACTGGCAACGTCCCTCGTGTTGGTGTTACGGGGAACTGTTGCCCGCCTTCTGTGTGCGGCCACCACACTGCTTCTTCCTGCATGTTGCGGTACTTTGCCTCCCTCACCCTGTGTGCTGGTGGCCTCGCTCTGCATGTCCTCCTGCCACTTTGGGTCAGTTACTAGATTATCCACCACCTCCTCCTCTTCCACTTGTGCGCCACGATCCTCCTCCTCACTTCCTGGCAATTGTGTCTCGTCATCGTCCACCTCTTGTGACAAATTGCCAGCATCGACTTCCTGTGGCCGTGGCTTTTCAAATATTTGGGCATCGTTACATGGGATCTCCTCTTCCACCACTTCAACCGGAGCAGGCGAGGGGCACAAATCTGGAAATGGACCAGTGAACAGCTCTTCAGAGTGTCCAAGTGTGGGATCAGTTGCTGTCTGACGACACTCGGCATGGTGGGAGGAAGGAGCATCAGGGTGAGGAGGAGTATGCGGTTGTGACTCATGGCTACTAAGAGTTGACCGTGTGGAAGACAGACCGGAGGTGGTGGTGCCCAGGTAACTGGAAGTATTATCTGCTATCCAATTAATAACCTGTTCACACTGATAAGTTCGCAACACTGGTGTTGTTCTGTGCTTCCCAAGTAATTCGGTCAAGAATTGGGAGCGAGAAGATGTGGCTGTTGGTTGTGGCACATTTTCACCTTGGCCACGGCCCCGTCCTCTGCACGCACGATCACCAGAACGTCCAGTTCCGCGTCCCTTGCCACATGCCTTGCCCATTGTAAAGGAAGTAAAATAGCTTACACTCGCACTATCAATGGAAAAAGGGTAATAAAAAGTAGATTAGAACCGTGGAAGAGGAAAACCACAGTTCTATTTCTCTGGCCTACACCCGACTCTTTTAAACAATCTGAACAATCAGGGAGAAACTATTACTGTTTTTCTTTACGGAAAAAATACCAAAAGCTGAATAATAGAGATTTTTTACAATGGAATGGCAAAACCACAGTTATTGTTTACTGGGGTATACCAGAAAATTTTAAATAGATATATTTGCGGCTGAACATTTGCAGCTGAATTTTTTTTAGGTAAAAATGTCCCAAAAGTGGATAATACAGAGATTTGACCCATGGAACTGCAAAACCACACTTGTATTTCTCGGGCCTACACCAGACTATTTTCAACAGATATATTTGTGTCTGAAAAATCAGGAGACACTATTATTTTTTTTTTACGGCAAAAAATGCCAAAAGCAGGATAATAGAGAGTTTTTACCGTGGAACAGCAAAACCACAGTTATAATTTACTGGTGTATACCAGACTATTTTCAACAGATATATTTGTGTCTGAACAATCAGGAGACACTACTACTGTTTTTCTTTACGGCAAAAAATGCCAAAAGCAGGATAATAGAGATTTTTTACCGTGGAACAGCAAAACCACAGTTATAATTTACTGGTGTATACCAGACTATTTTCAACAGATATATTTGTGTCTGAACAGTGAGCGACACACTCAAACTGTTTTTTTTTAGATACAAATGGCACAAAGCTGGATAATACAGAGGTTTGAACCGTGGAACTGCAAAACCACACTTCTATTTCTCTAGCCTACACCAGACTATATTCAACAGATATATTTGTGTCTGAAAAATCAGAGACACACTGTTTTTTGCGGGGGGGAGGGGGGGACACCAAAAGGTTAATAAGACGGGTATTTGTACAATGTGAAGGAGGAAAAAAAAAAGAGGATTTAGATGAAAAAAAAAAGGATTTTTCCTGGCCCCCGAGACCTGGAGCTAAGTCCAGAAATTTCAGCAACAGGTGCACACAGGACTGTAATGCAGCATTTGCTGGCATAACCACTGCTTCTCCTATACAGCCTGCCTGCCTGATATCTGGGATGGATATTAGTCCTGAGAAGGACTGTTTGTTTGATCTGGCTGCCTTTACAGACCCTACACTAACTATTTCGCAGGATATATCTCTCCTTAAATCAGTAGCGCTGTTCCTACACTGTCTGATCCGGAGCGACTGTGTCCAAGATGGCGGCGCCCGATTTTAAATACTCGAGGTGGCGCTGTGCGGCCAGCCAATCACTGTAATGCCCACAAACAACATGGCTGCGGCATTACAGTGACTGGCTGGAAATCCCTGCATGTTCTTTGGCTCTGTAAAGAGTGCTAAACAAGCATGGTGGAGACCCGAGCTCCCGCCCGAGTAACCCGGAAATGCTCATCCCGAGTAGCATGATGCTCGGGTGAGTACCGAGCAGTGTTGAGCATGCTCGCTCAACACTAAACCTGACATATTATATTGGGACAAAGTCTAGCAAGACATTTTTCACATGAAGAATGTATTTTGGGGCACATTCAGCAAAGCATAATATATGGACATGTGCTGTAACAATCAGACAACACACGAACTAATGTAATTCAATAGAGCTGATCAGATGACCACTTTATCTTCTGTATCTTGCATTCTCATTAGTATGACATTAGATTTTTGTGGATGCATTACATTTTTTAACATAGTAATCTCTATTCGATCATGTACATTTTCAAATGTTGATGTAGAAATAGGGATACCACACGGAAAGCACACAGACATAAATTACAGACCTACAAATAGAACACAGATGACATTAGGGATGAACATCGTTTGAGTTTTCTTGCTGAAAATAAGATGATTTTTCATACACTTGTCTGGTCTGGTCCTAGTCTTAAATTTCGAATGTTATTTTAAGGTCTCAAGCAAAAATACATGTATGTAAATGCATGCACGTATGTAAATGAATGCAAATACAAAATTAGATAATCCATACTGTATTCAATCTATGAGGATAGCAGTTTGACAAGATTAATCTGGGTCAAAGCAAATAATACATTAAAAAAGAATGAATGTCCCATGCTGAAAAAGTATTTGGAAATTTGAAAAGAATTAATTTGCAGGTATAAAATAAGGTCTTGTCCATGATATGAATGTAAACTTATTTACACAGTAAATTAGGAGAATAATGTAAATTAGATTTTTAACCCCTTTACAACACAAGGTGGTTTGCACATTAATGACCAGGCCAATTTTTACAATTCTGACCACTGTTACTTTATGAGGTAATTACTCTGGAACACTTCAACGGACCCCCTCTGATATTGTTTTTTCGTGACATATTGTACTTCATAATTGCGTTTATTTGTGAAAAAAATGGAAATTTGGCGAAAATTTTTAAAATTTTGAAATTTTTACAATTTTAATTTTTATTCCCTTAAATCAGAGAGATATGTCACACAAAATAGTTAATAAATAACATTTTCCACATGTCTACTTTACATCAGCACAATTGTGGAACCAACAATTTTTTTTATTAGGGAGCTATAAGAGTTAAAAGTTGACCAGCGATTTCTCATTTTTCCAACAAAGTTTACAAAACCATTTTTTTGGGACCACATCACATTTGAAGTCACTTTGAGGGGTCTTTATGACAGAAAATATCCAAATGTGACACCATTCTAAAAACTGCACCCCGCAAGATGCTCAAAACCACATTCAAGGACTTTATTAACCCTTCAGGTGCTTCACAGGAATTTTTGGAATGTGGAAGAAAAAAAATTAACATTTAACTTTTTTCACAAAAATGTTACTTTAGACCCAAATTTTTTTATTTTCGCAGGGGTAACAGGAAAAAATGGACCACAAAGTTTGTTGTGAAATTTCCCCTGAGCATGCAGATACCCCATATGTGGGAAAAAAACACTGTTTGGGCGCACGGCAGGGTTCAGAAGGGAAGGAGCACCATTTGACTTTTTGAATGTAAAATTTGCTTGAATAATTAGCGGACGCCATGTTGCGTTTTGGGAGCCCCTGATGTGCCTAAACAGTAGAAACCCCCCACAAGTGACACCATATTAGAAACTAGACCCCTCAGGGAACTTATCTAGATGTGTAGTGAGCACCTTGAACCCCCAGGTGCTTCACAGAAGTTTATAACATTGAGCCAGAAAAATAAAATTTTCATATTTTTCTCACAAAAATGTTTTTCAGCCCCCAATTTTGCATTTTCATAAGGGTAACAGGAGAAATTGCACCATGTAGTTTGTTGCGCAATTTCTCCTGAGTAAGCAGATACCCCATATTTGGGGGAAAACTACTGTTTGGGCGCACGGCAGGGTTCGGAAGGGAAGGAGCGTCATTTGACTTTTTGAATGTAAAATTTGCTTGAATAATTAGCGGGCGCCATGTTGCGTTTGGGAAGCCCCTGATGTGCCTAAAGAGTGGAAACCCCCCACAAGTGACACCATTTTGGAAACTAGATCCCTCAAGGAATTTATCAAGGGGTATAGTGAACATTTTGAGCCCAGAGGTACGACACAGAATTTGATAACATTAAGTCATCATATTGAATAAGTTGTCATTAGTCTTGAGCGCAAGTGCTCGCTACTTGAGTTTGCATCGGGTACTCGAGTGACATGCTTGAGTCCCCGCCAGCATGCTTCGCGGTTATTGGACACCCAAAAAAAAACATGCGTGAAACATATGGGGCGGAGACTCGAGCATGTCACTCTAGCACCCGCGATACTCAGTGCATACCCGAGCACCTGATGCAAACTCAAGTAGTGAACACTATTCACCATATCTTCATCTTTCTTTTTTTTTACTTTTGAAAAAAATCCCAACCCTAACCCTAGCGCAACCCTAACCCCAACCCCAACCCTAACCCTAACCCCAACCCTAACCTTAACACAACCTTAGCGCAACCCTAACCCTAGCCCAACCCTAGCCCAACCCTAACCCTGACCCAACCCCAACCCCAACCCTAGCTCAACCCTAACCCCAACCCTAGCTCAACCCTAACCCCAACCCTAACCCTAACCCTAGCACAACCTTAACCCTAGAGTTTATTTTTTACGCCATTCCTCGTGCAGTATAAGTGATTAGACGACTTTATTCTTCGGGTCGGTGCGATTACAGCGATACCAGAATCATATCGGGTTTTTAATGACTGACAGCTGTCACACACTAAAAGACGCATTTTTTTGTAAAATCTAGTTTTTGCATCGCCATATTTTGAGAACTATAATTTTTACATACTTTGGCCGACAGAGTCATGTGACAGCATGTTTTTTGCGGGATGAGTTGACATTTTTATTCTTGCCATTTTCAGGCATGTGACATTTTTTGATCGCTTTCTATTCCGATTTTTGGGAGGCAGAATAAACAAAAACCAACAATTCAAGAATTTTTTATTTTTTATTTTTTAATGCTGTTCTGCGTGTGGTAAAATTGATAAGGTAGCTTTATTCTTCGGGTCAGTACGTTTACAGCGGTACCACATTTATATTGTTTTTCTATGGTTTGGCGCTTTTACACAATAAAAGCTATTTTATAGAAAAAAATATTTTTTTTGCATCGCTTTATTCTGAGAGCTATAACTTTTTTATTTTTCAGCTGATGGAGCTGTATGGCAGCTTTTTTTTTGCGGGACAAGATGACGTTTTCAGCGGTACCATTTTTATTTATATTCGTCTTTTTGATCGCGTGTTATTCCATTTTTTTTTGGCTGTATGATGATAAAGCATTGTTTTTTGCTTAGTTTTTTTTTTTTTTTTTTACCGTGTTCACTGAAGGGGCTAACTAGTGTGACAGTTTTATAGGTCAGGTCGTTTCGGACGTGGCGATATCAAATATGTGTACTTTTATTGTTTTTTTTTTTCATAATAATAATATTTATTGATGGGTACATTATATTTTTATTTTTGGTGGATTATTTTTTTTAATTTTTTTATATATTTTTACAATTTTATTTTATTTTTTTTTCACCTTCTGACACTTTTTTTTACTTTTATACTTTGCCCCACTATGGGACTTTCATTTTTTTTATTCTGATTGCCTGCATAGCATAGGGATGGAGCACCATCCCTGTGCTATGCAGGCTGTCAGCGCTGCAGATGTAGAAGATACTTTGGTCATGCACTGCGCATGACCAAAATATCTTCCTGCTTTCTGGTGACCCGGATGTTGTCATGACGACATCGGGTCGTCATGGCAACATCCGGGAAGCTACGGCAGACATCGCTGGACGCCTGCAGGAGAGGTTAGTATCCCAATCACCTACCCTTGCCCCCAATGCTGCGATCGCTCCCAGCACGTAGCACCGGGTGTCAGCTGTGACAATCAGCTGACACCTGGCGGCATTCGCGCCCGCACAGCCTGTGTGCAGGCGCGATCGCAAAGACGTACTAATACGTATCAGGCTCTTAAAGCCCAGGGCGCAGATACATATTAGTACGTCTTGGGCTTTAAAGGGGTTAAAATAGATATATGGCATAAATGGCATAAATACTGTTTATAGCTGAATAGGAAAATTTCTTTACATATAACTGCAATTAATTTTCTGCAATTAGCTTATCTTTGACAATAAGGTACAGAATATGTCAAGTATTGGAAAAAAGTTAATTCAGAATAACCTAATGGCCATGAATGTTTATATTGTGCACAGTTAGAAGAAAGTGGAAAAAGTTGTAAACATGGTAGATTATATTGTTTTTTATGAATTTGATAAATAGTATTGTATTCCCCTTTTGACATCCTTTGAGGGGGTGAGATAGAAAAAAAGCGAGAGGGGTATTCCATGCTTAAGCAATGTACAACGTTATTTTTATATGGTTCACTATTTTATAATTGAAATAAGACACAAGTGCATCTAGTTTCACCTATAACCGAACATGTTGATACAGAAAAAGGCAAAACTTTATTTTCCCATATTAGGGGAGCTATACTTTCTGATTTCAAATGTGATATCCCTGGATCAACGTCCTATCCCAAAGTTCAGTACCCATGGATTGCATGGATTTATATAGTGTGACCAAGTTGACAAGCACTTTCCAAGTGATGCTAAAATCACTTGGAAAGCGCTTGACAAACCCGCATGCGGAAATGCATGTGAAGAACGCTTCACTTCCGCATGTTCCTGGCAGGAAAAACGCATGTACAATCCGCATGTACAATCCGCATGTACAATCCGCATGCGTTTTTTCTGCCAGGGAGATGCAGAAACGCTCAGGAAAAAATCCAGAGCATTTCTGTATCGTGGGCACATAGCCTGACATTGTTAGGATCAGTCTATAATTACCTTTTAGGCTATGTTCACACATTCAGCAGTTGGTCAGTATTTTACATCAGTATTTGTAAGTCAAAACCAGGAGTGGAACAATCAGAGGAAAAGTATAATAGAAACACGTCACCACTTCTGGATTTATCACCCACTCCTGGTTTTGGCTTACAAATACTGAGGTAAAAAACTCACCAAAAACTCAATGTGTGAACGTGGCCTAACCCTCAGGTAGGGGAAACTAGCAGAAACAAGTGAACTGACTTAGATACATCTATAGCACCTTGGTAAATGTTCAGGCATGTAAAAATACTTTCAAGTAATTAACAAATGCCTGTAAGCAAGCTCCCAAGCAAGGTAAAAAATTTAGGATTTATCAATTTGGATGAATCAGTACTTTCCATTTCCTTCAAATAGAATTCCTTATAATCCTAACCTGCATTTTGTATTTAAGTTCTATATTGGGAGAAATATTGTGAAGATAATGAGACATGTAAATGCTTATTACATGCTATTTCCAGTATCTTAGACTGCTGCAATTAGGTTTCTTAATGCTAGCTATTTTTAGCAGATAGTTCACATTCAATGTTTGATCCATGAGTTATGCATAAGAAAGTCATATACGGGCTTACCATGTCTATATTTTCACACATGTTTTCCATATTCGTGGGTGCCACTATTGTTGTAGACTTCCAACTTGGTAAATTTTTGCAGATTAAAGCAACACAAAAATTTACAAATGTCAAAAAAAAATTAAAATCCTCATGGCATGGTGTGAAAATTCACTGATTCATTAGTGAAATTTAAGACCAAGCCATTTGAATTAAAAATTTTTTTCTATTCCTTATGGAAAATCATTAATAAAGTATTATTATTGTTTTACTCACTTATATAGTGCAATTCCACAGCACCTTACAGACATTATGGGCACTGTCCCCATTGTGGCCCACATTCTAAATTCCCTATCAGTATGTCTTTGGAGTGTGGGAAGAAACCAGAGAAGCCCCACACAAACTCCTTGCAGATGTTGTCCTTGGTGGGATTTGAACCCAGGAATGTGGCACTGCAAGGCTACAGAGTTAACCACTGAGCCACCGTGCGGCCCATGTCTTTTTTATGAGATTTGTGGATGTACTGTTTTTCTTCAATCTGCAAAAACTTACCAAGTTGGATCCATGAGTATTTAAGGTTGTTGTTGATAAAATAAGAGACATAAGTGAACAACACAGCATTTATTAACCCTTTCATGACATCCGCCATACATGTTCTGTACTGCAGGAGGTGCGTCCCTGCAAATCGCTACATGTGTGACGATCAACCGGGCTCACGCCGAACGCTGGCACATTCAAAAGCAAGTGACAGCATTATGTGAGAGCTGACACCCTGCAGCAATGCCCACAATCAGTGCTAGCACCAATTGTGGGTGTTTAACCCCTCTGATGCTGCTGTCAATAGTAACAGCGACATTGATCAGGTTTCAGAGGGAGGGAGCTCCCTCTCTGCTCTGATCGGCACAATGCAATTGCAATTACATTGTGCTGATGGTCTTCATAGTGACCCCAAGCTGAAAGGTGGCCATGGGGTTACCCAGGTACCATGGCCTGTAAGTTCCTCCTCAGAGCAGGAGCAGACATGCCTTCTTCCTGTGTGTGATGCAAAGATTAACTGCCCTGCAATGGAAAAGTATTGCAGAGTAAGAAAAACAAACCACCATACAGCTCCATCAGCGGAAAAATAAAAAAGTTAAAAGTTATAGTGCTCAAAATAGAGAGATGCCAAAATATTTTTCTTTTATATAAAATAGTTTTTATTGTGTAAAAGCTGCCAAACATTAAAAAAATATAGAAATGTGGCATTGCTGTAATCGTACTGACCAAAAGAATAAAGCTGTCTTACCAATTCTACTACTTGGTGAACAGCATTGCTGGTTTTTGTTCATTCTGCCTCCCAAAAATCGGAATAGAAAGCTATCAAAATTTGTATGTAACCTAAAATGGTACCAATAAAAGCGCTAACTCACACTGCAAAAAACATGCCCTCACTTGCCTCTGTCGGCAGAAATACAGAAAAATTATAGCTTTAAAAAATGGCTATGCAAAAACATATTTTGCTAAAAAGAGCGTTTTTTAGTGTTTGATAGCAGCCAAACATAAAAAAATATCTAAAAATGGTATTGCTGTAACTACATTGACCCAAAAACAAAGCTGTCTTATCACTTATAACTCACAAGGAATGGCGTAAAAAAAATAAATAAAACTAATTCTTGACCTGCTGTTGATTTGTTCATTCTGCCTCCCAAAAATCACAATGAGGCTCAGCTCGCTTGTATCCTGATCGCTTAAATCAGGGTTACAATGTAAATCTAAAAAACGTGATTCAGACAGAACAACTGACGGAAAACTCCCTATTATGAGGCAGATGGAGACACCTTGGACTATGATGTGAAGGTGTCTGTCTTTTTAAGCTTGCATAAAAGTGCGTACAGCCACAGTTTTGTACACCTCTGAAAAGAAAGAAACCACTCAGCCTCATCAAAGTGAATGCATCCATTGGGGATTTCAT
Source organism: Phyllobates terribilis (assembly GCF_046119375.1). NCBI lineage: Eukaryota > Metazoa > Chordata > Amphibia > Anura > Dendrobatidae > Phyllobates > Phyllobates terribilis. The sequence goes on along the minus strand of NW_027362763.1, from coordinate 451,576,984 downwards.
CTAAATCACGTCATTTGGAGAATTAGATGGAAACGCCGATGTAAGTGCTCAGCATAAAGCACATGATAAATGTGATCCAAAATGTTATGTAAAATGTTCCCAATAAAAGCTTCAACTCAACCCACAAAAGAGCAAGTCCCCACTTGATGGAAATATAGGGGGCTTCCATGTAACTGGTAGCACAAAGGCTCTGGAAAAGCGCTATGGCTCCTTGCCCTACCCCCCCCCCCCCCCCCATAAAAGAAAATCAGTGAATTCTGCGTTCCCTAATCCAAATACAGTACAGACCAAAAGTTTGGAAACACCTTCTCTTTAAAGATTTTTCTGTATTTTCATGACTTTGAAAATTGTACATTCACACTGAAGGCATCAAAACTATGAATTAGCACATGTGGAATTATATACTTAACAAAAAAGTGTGAAACTACTGAAAATATGTCTTATATTCTAGGTTCTTCAAAGTAGCCACCTTTTGCTTTGATGACTGCTTTGCACACTCTTGGCATTCTCTTGATGAGCTTCAAGAGGTAGTCACCAGAAATGGTTTTCACTTCACAGGTGTGCCCTGTCAGGTTTAATAAGTGGGATTTCTTGCCTTATAAATGGGGTTGGGACCATCAGCTGTGTTGTGCAGAAGTCTGGTGGATACACAGCTGATAGTCCTACTGAATAGACTGTTAGAATTTGTATTATGGCAAGAAAAAAGCAGCTAAGTAAAGAAAAACAAGTGGCCATCAATATTTTAAGAAATGAAGGTTAGTCAGTGCGAAAAATTGAGCAAACTTTGAAAGTGTCCCCAAGTGCAGTTACAAAAACCATCAAGCACTACAAAGAAACTTGCTCACATGAGGACCGCCCCAGGAAAGGAAGACCAAGAGTCACCTCTGGTTCTGAGGATAAGTTTATCCGAGTCACCAGCCTCAGAAATCGCAGGTTAACAGCAGCTCAGATTAAAGACCAGGTCAATGCCACACAGAGTTCTAGCAGCAGACACATCTCTTCACCAACTGTAAAGAGGAGACTTTGTGCAGCAGGCCTTTATGGTAAAATAGCTGCTAGGAAACCACTGCGAAAGACAGGCAACAAGCAGAAGAGACTTGTTTGGGCTAAAGAACACAAGGAATGGACATTAGACCAGTGTAAATCTGAGCTTTGGTCTGATGAGTCCAAATTTGAGATCTTTGGTTCCAACCACCGTGTCTTTGTGCGATGCAGAAAAGGTGAACGGATGGACCCTTCATGCCTGGTTCCCACCATGAAGAATGGAAGAGGAGGTGTGATGGTGTGGGGGTGCTTTGCTGGTGACACTGTTGGGGATTTATTCAAAATTGAAGGCATACTGAACCAGCATGGCTACCACAGCATCTTGCAGTGGCTTGCTATTCCATCCGGTTTGCGTTTAGTTGGACCATCATTTATTTTTCAACAGGACAATGACCCCAAACACACCGTCAGGCTGTGTAAGGGATATTTGAACCAGAAGGAGAGTGATGGGGTGCTACGCCAGATGACCTGGCCTCCACAGTCACCAGACCTGAGCCCAATCGAGATGGTTTGGGGTGAGCTATATCTCAGAGTGAAAGCAAAAAGGCCAACAAGTGCTAAGCATCTCTTGGAACTCCTTCAAGATTGTTGGAAGACCATTTCCGGTGACTACCTCTTGAAGCTCATCAAGAGAATGCCAAGAGTGTGCAAAGCAGTCATCAAAGCAAAAAGTGGCTACTTTGAAGAATCTAGAATATAAGACATATTTTCAGTTGTTTCACACTTTTTTGTTAAGTATATAATTCTACATGTGTTAATTCATAGTTTTGATGCCCTCAGTGTGAATGTACAATTTTCATAGTCATGAAAATACAGAAAAATCTTTAAATGAGAAGGTGTGTCCAAACTTTTGGTCTGTACTGTACCTCCTCCCTTCTGAGTACTACACAGTGTACCTAAACGACATTTTAGCATCCACATGTTTGTTATCTTCTTTGTAGTGAGGAGAGCTCGCTTAATTTACGGGGGCCATGTCTCTATAAGCATGAGGTGGGAACAATGTATGGGCACTATAACATACTGGGCTCTACAACATACTGGGCACTGCAATGTACTGTAAGCTTACTACAGTGGCAGATTTGCAATTTTTACTCAACAAGATTCACTACTGCTTGTTTCAGTAAGGAACCAATTGCGTCAAAATCATCACTACAGTTGTAGATAAATACCCAGAGGGGTGTAATTTCCAAAATGGGGTCACTTGAGAGGGGAGGATCTGCTCTTCTGGTGTTTAGGCACTCTTTATATGGAGTCTGCAAACTATTCTATTATAATTTGTTTTCCAAGAGTTGAATAGCACTCCTTCCATTCCAAGACTCGCCGTATGGCTAAGCAGTACTATACAGCCACATATGGAGTATTACCATGTTCAGCAGAAATTGTGTGACAAACTTTGTTGCCATTAATACCAATTTCACGTGTGAAAATGTAAAATCTGGGTCTAAAACTAAATTATTGTGGCAAAATGTAATTATTATTTCTTTACCGCCCAATGGTATAAAATTCTGTGACACTCCCGTGGTGTCAAAATGATCACTGCACCCTTGGATGAATTCATTGAGAGATGTAGTTTGTAAAATGAGGTCACTTAAGTGGGTGGAATTCTGCTGTTCTGGCACGACAGGGGCTTTTTCAGTGTGACATAGCACCCTCAAACATAGCAAAATGTGCAACGCAATATGGTACTCCTTCCCTTCTGAGCTTTGCACTGTGCCTCAAAAGTAGTTTTTGACCACATATGGGGTATTGGCACACTCAGGAGAAATTGCGTAACAAATTGTAAAATTTATCTTAACCTCATCCTTATTGAAAATTGAAAACGTTGGGTCAAAGCAATATTTTAGTAGAAAAAAATGTAATTTTCCATTGACTCAGTCCAAAGTTAGACAATTATTTTCACACACCCCCAGACCTTAGAGCAGAAAAGGTGGAGATGTTGGTCTTCTCCTTTCATCTCAATGTGCTTTCCAGGTCTTCCCCCTTGTTTCCTCACTTATGTTTACTGCCTTAGAAGTCCATACCGTTAGACTCTTCAAACCCTTCTCCCTGCGAGTGATGGTTGTGTATTGCCTTCCAGGCTCCTCCCATCAGTTTCTGGATCACTTTGCCACTTGGCTTCCACACTTCCTATCATGTGATATTTCCACTCTAATCATGGGGGATTTTAACATCCCCATTGATGAGCTGCTCTCACCATCTGCCTCGCATCTTCTTTATTTAACTTCCTCCTTTTGCCCTTCACAGCTTACTAACTCTCCTTTACATGAAGACAGGAATACTCTGGACCTGGTCTTCTCATGACTCTGCTCGCTGCATGACTTTGCTAACTCCCCTCTCCCACTCTCTGACCACAACCTTCTTTACATTTCTGTCAAGAACGGTCTCAACACCCAAGACACCCCCACTTACCACATGCCATGAATACCCAGCAGCTTATGAACAATCTACAAATATCTTTAGCTCTCATCTCCTCCATCTCATGTCCAGACTCAGCATTGTCACATTGTAACAATACATTGCAGAGCACCCTGGATAAAGCAGCAGCTGCTACATGCTGAACAACCTGGCATAGATGGCAGCCCTGGCACACACTGCAAACATGTTTTTTCCAGCGCTGCTCAAGGTGTGCTGAGCATCTGTGGAAAAAAATCACTTTCAGCAGAAGACCTCATCCACTATAAGTTCATGCTTAAAACTTATAAACTGCTGTCCATCTGATTAAACAAGTCTACTTTACTACCCTTATCATATCTCTAGTCAACAATCCAAAACGACTCTTTGAAACCTTCCACTCCCTCCTGAGCCCTAAAGTACAGACCCCCATCACCAACCTAAGCGCTGATGATATGGCCACTTATTTTCTACAAAAAATCAATCATATTTGTCAAGACATTTTTGCACAATCCCTCAGAGCCTGGATCCCCTTCCCTTCTGCACCTCAAGTTCACTTTACATTTTCGAGCAAATCACAGAAGAAGAAGTGACCAGACTCCTCGCTTCTTCTCGCCCTACAACCTGCAGAAGTGACCCTATTCCCTCACATCTCTTTCAATCCCTCTCCTCAGCTATCACTACCCACCTAACTAAAATACTTTACTACTCTTTTTCTTCGGGTATCTTTCCCTCTTCATTCAAAATGCAATAATAACCCCTTTACTTAAAAATCCATCCCAGAACTACTGTGCTGCTAAATACAAACCGGTCTCTATTCTTCCTTTCATCTCATTGGAAGAAAACACATTTGCAAGATGACTTCACCGCACTCAAACAAGCCACACTCGCATTCAAATCAGCCCTCACCTCTGCTAAACAGGCCTGCTTTGCAACTCTTGTATCTTCTTTATCCCGCAACTTCAAACAGTTATTCAACACTTTTAACTCCCTCCTCTGCCCCCCACTGCACCTTTCGACCTCCCTCATCTTTGCTGAAGACTTTGCCACACACTTCAAAAATAAGATTGACCAAAAAAGGCAAGTCTTTATTGTTCGACCACCACAACCCCTTTGTATACCAGACCAATGCCCTTCCCCTATAACTTCCCTCTCCAATATCACTGAATGAGACCTTACTCATCTCCTTTCCAAATCACACCTCACCACTTGAGCACTTGACCCCATCTCATCCTAGCTACTTCCCTACCTCACCACCACAATTATCCCATCCCTAACCCATCTCTTCAATCTATCACTAACTTCTGGTACCTTCCCTTCTGCTTTCAAACATGCCCCAATCACGCCTATCCTCAAAAAGCCATCCCTCGACCCGACCGATATTGCCCCATATTGCTGCTCCCATTCTCTTCCAAACTCCTTCATGCTGAACTTTTCTCCCACCTTACATTTAACTCACTCTTTGACAACCTAAAATCTGGCTTCCACCCCCACCATTCCACTGAAACTGTCCTGACCAAAACTACTAATGACTTACTTTCAGCCAAAGCTACCAGACAATTCTCTATAGTTCTCTTTCTAGACCTGTCCTGTGCCTTTAACACAGTTGACCACTGCCTCCTACTACAGATCCCCTCTTTCTTTGGCGTCAAAGACCTTGACCTATCCTGGATCTCCTCATACCTTTCCAACCGCACATTTAGCGTTTCCCACACTACCTCCTCATCCTACCCTCTTTCTGGCATCCCTCAAGGCTCTGTCCTCGGACCCCTACTCTTCTCCATCTATACACTTGGCCTGGGAAAATTTATAAAGTCCCATGGCTTTCAGTATCACTAATACGCTGATGACACTCAGATCTACTTCTCTGGCCCAGACGTCAACTCTCTGCTGTCTAGAATCAGTGAGTGTCTATCAGCCATATCCTCCTTCTCCTCTTGCTTCCTCAAGCTCAATGTGACCAAATCTGAACTCATTATCTTTCCTCCATCTCGTGTATCTTCCCTACCTGATCTATTTATCACAATAAATGACATCATGCTTTCCCCTGTACCGTAAATCCGCTGCGTAGGAGTAACCCTTGACTCTGACCTGTCCTTCAAACCGCACATCCAAGCTCTCACCACAACCTGTCGCCTCCTGCTCAAAAATATCTCCAGAATCCATCCCTTTCCTCAAACCTCAATCTACTAAAATGCTTGTGCATACCATCATCATCTCCCGCCTCGACTACTGCAACATCTTCCTCTGTGGCCTATCTGCGAAAAATCTCGCACCTTTCCAGTCTGTCCTTAACTCTGCTGCTCTACTAAGCCATCTCTCTCCTAGCTACCCCTCCACTTCTCCCCTTTGCTAAATCCTTCATTGGCTCCCAATTGCCCAGAGTGTCCAGTTCAACACTGGCCTACGTAGCCATCCATAACTTGTCTCCTCCGAACATCTCAGAGCTAATCTTCTGATATCTTCCCTCAAGTAATCTTCAGTCCTCCAAAGTCCTCCTTCTCTCCAAAACACTTATTTGTTCCTCACTCAAACACCTCCAAAACTCTTCCCGAATATCCACCATCCTCTGGAATTTTGTGCGCCAACATGTCCAATTATCAACCACAGTCGGATTCTTCAGACGAAACCTGAAAACCCGTATCTTCAAAAAAGCTTACAGTCTGCAATGACCCCCGCTGCCTCCTCACCACCACCAGAGCTGCTGCAATGCCCGAACCTACTGTCTCTTTCCCCATCATCGTGTAGAATATAAGCCCACAAGGGAAGGGCCCTCTTCCTTCTGTACCAGTCTATCATTGTTAGTTTGTTTACTGTAAGTGATATCTGTATTTTGTATGTAACCCCTTCTCACTATGCTCCGCTCTATTGGCCACAATGACACCGTTCTCTCCTGGTTCTCCATCTAGAACTCTGACCGCTCTTTCACGATATCTTTTGCCGGTTCATTTTCCTCTAATCTTCCCCTTACTATCGGGTTTCTCAAGGATTAGTCCTAGGCCCCCTCCTCTTCTCCTTATATACTGCCCCTATTGGACAAACCATCAGCAGATTTTGTCTCCAGCATCATCTCTATGCTGATGACACCAAACTATGCACCTTTTCACGTGATATCACCCACACATTAATACAAAATACCAGGGATTGTCTGCCTGCTGTCTCTAATATCATGTCCTCCCTATTTCTGAAACTGAATCTCTCCAAAATAGAACTCCTTGTGTTTCCTCCCTCTACTAATCTATCTGTAACCGACTTTGCAATTTCCTTAGTTGAGGCAACCATAACTCCCAAGCAGCAAGCTCGCTGTTTTGGGGTTATATTTGACATAGAATTTTCATTTTATTCACCATATGCAATCACTCACTCTCTCTTGTCACCTGCATCTTTAAAACATCTCAAGAACTCAACCTTTTTCACCTTTGAAGCTGCAAAAACGGTTACTGTCCCTCTTATTCACTTTAGTCTGGACTAGAGATGAGCGTTGTTCGACTCTAACTGTTCGCCAATCTCAAATTCGAGCTGTTTTGGGCGGTGTTCGAGCCGTTCGGCGAACACGAACGATTGGAAAAAAATTCGGCTGTTCGAGGTTATGTTCAATAACTGTTCGTGCACCAAAATCATAACTGGATTTTTTCTCAGTAATGATAAAAATTAATGTTAATACGCAGTTTGAGTGTACAGCGGGGCGGGGGGAGGGGCAGGGGATGGATCTCTGCAGGAATAATGAAGATCTCCATTTTTTTTTCTCTTTCCCGCATTTACAGTGGGGAGGAGCAATCTGTCAACCTATCAGCAGCGCACACACGGAGCGAAGTGCTTTTTTTCACACAAGCAAGGGCATGTGTCATTGGCAGTGTATGTCACCTGTCCTTGCCCTATAAGACCCAGCCATTTTCCCCGTCGCCACCATTTTCTCACTGCTGCAGCTGCATGTTATACGGCACCGCTGTTGCTGTGTGCGCTATACCTTGTTAATTTCAAGCCAATTTTCGCACAAATCTACAGATAGCTTGGGAGTAGGGAATAGTTGTGATTGCTATCCTTTTAAGGACTAGGTTACAGCATTTCCTACGACTTTTATCAGGCAGGTCTGTGCTCTTAAATAGATAGGTTGGGAGTAAAGACTAATTGTAATTGCAGTCCTTTTCAGAACTAAGTTACATCAGTTCCTATCAGTTTTTGCCAGGCAGGTCTGTGCCAGTGCTGTGCAAGTTTTTTTCACAGCATTTGGCTAAATCTAGCAAAGCTAATCCTTTTTGGCCTATTGCAGAGTGTGTTAGTCAGTGGAGTAGCCTATCTGTGTTGCAAGCTACACCACCTGTGTAAAGAATACCAATTTTTTTACTGCACCTAGTGAAGTAAAACCTTTTGGGCATAGCATCATTCTATTAGTCCATCTATACTGACCTCCATCAGGTTGCAAATTAAAAATAATTTTTATCTGCATCTAGCTCTGAAAAAATAGTTGGGCTTCTAGCAGTGTGTGGGACTTGGTCTATTAGTCCAGCTATACTGACCTCCATCAGGTTGCAAATTAAAAATAATTTTTATCTGCATCTACCTCTGAAAAAATATTTGGGCTTCTAGCAGTGTGTGGGACTTGGTCTATTAGTCCATCTACAGTGCCTACAAGTAGTATTCAACCCCCTGCAGATTTAGCTGGTTGACACATGCGGAATTAACTTGGCATTGTGACATTTGTACTGTATATCAGCCTGGAAGTGGGAAATGCACTGCAGCAAATTTTTTTTTTTTTTTTTAAAAACGTTAAAAGTTAATTCAGAGTGTCATTTATTATTCAACCCCTCAAACCACAAGAATTCTGTTTGGTCCCCCTAAAGTATTAGGAAGTAGTTCAGGCACCAAGAATAATGAGCTTCACATGTGTGGATTAAAGATCTCTTTTGCCAGCCTTTTCTGACTATTTAAGACCCTCCCCAAACTTGTGAACAGCACTCAGACATGGTCAACATGGGAAAGACAAAGGAGCATTCCAAGGCCATCAGAGACAAGATCGTGGAGGGTCACAAGGCTGGCAAGGGGTACAAAACCCTTTCCAAGGAGTTGGGCCTACCTGTCTCCACTGTTGGGAGCATCATCCGTAAGTGGAAGGCTTATGGAACTACTGTTAGCCTTCCACGGCCTGGACAGCCTTTGAAAGTGTCCTCCCGTGCCGAGGCCAGGCTTGTCCGAAGAGTCAAGGCTAACCCAAGGACATCAAGGAAGGAGCTCCGGGAAGATCTCATGGCAGTGGGGACATTGGTTTCAGTCAATACCATAAGTAATATACTCCACCGCAATGGTCTCCGTTCCAGACGAGCCTGTATGGTACCTTTACTTTCAAAGCGTCATGTCAAGGCTCGTCTACAGTTTGCTCATGATCACTTGGAGGACTCTGAGACAGACTGGTTCAAGGTTCTATGGTCTGATGAGACCAAGATCGAGATCTTTGGTGCCAACCACACACGTGACGTTTGGAGACTGGATGGCACTGCATACGACCCCAAGAATACCATCCCTACAGTCAAGCATGGTGGTGGCAGCATCATGCTGTGGGGCTGTTTCTCAGCCAAGTGGCCTGGCCATCTGGTCCGCATCCATGTGAAGATGGATAGCACGGCCTACCTGGAGATTTTGGCCAAGAACCTCCGCTCCTCCATCAAGGATCTTAAGATGGGTCGTAATTTCATCTTTCAAGACAATGACCCAAAGCACACAGCCAAGAAAACCAAGGCCTGGTTCAAGAGGGAAAAAGTCAAGGTGTTGGAGTGGCCTAGTCAGTCTCCTGACCTTAACCCAATTGAAAACTTGTGGAAGGAGCTCAAGAATAAAATCCACATGAGACACCCAAAGAACCTAGATAACTTGGAGAAGATCTGCATGGAGGAGTAGGCCAAGATAACTCCACAGACCTGTGCCGGCCTGATCAGGTCTTATAAAAGACGATTATTAGCTGTAATTGCAAACAAGGGTTATTCCACAAAATATTAAACATAGGGGTTGTATAATAATTGACCCACACTTTTATGTTTAAAATTTAATAAAATTCAACTGAGCAACATAACTTTTTGGTTTGTAAGATTTATGCTTCTGTTCATAAAACCTACTCTCGTTTGCAGTTTGAAGGCTCTAACTTATTTGCATCTTATCAAGCCAGCTAAATCTGCAGGGGGTTGAATATTACTTGTAGGCACCGTATACTGACCTCCATCAGGTTGCAAATTGAATATAATTTTTTTCTGCATCTAGCTCTGAAAAAATATTTGGGCTTCTAGCCGTGTGTGGGACTTGGTCTATTAGTCCATCTATATTGACCTCCATCAGGTTGCAAATTGAATATAATTTTTTTCTGCATCTAGCTCTGAAAAAATATTTGGGCTTCTAGCAGTGTGTGGGACTTGTTCTATTAGTCCATCTATACTGACCTCCATCAGGTTGCAAATTGAATATAATTTTTTTCTGCATCTAGCTCTGAAAAAATATTTGGGCTTCTAGCAGTGTGTGGGACTTGTTCTAATAGTCCATCTATACTGACCTCCATCAGGTTGCAAATTGAATATAATTTTTTTCTGCATCTAGCTCTAAAAAAATATTTGGGCTTCTAGCAGTGTGTGGGACTTGGTCTATTAGTCCATCTATACTGACCTCCATCAGATTGCAAATTGAATATAATTTTTTTCTGCATCTAGCTCTGAAAAAATATTTGGGCTTCTAGCAGTGTGTGGGACTTGGTCTATTAGACCATCTATACTGACCTCCATCAGGTTGCAAATTGAATATAATTTTTTTCTGCATCTAGCTATGAAAAAATATTTGGGCTTCTAGCAGTGTGTGGGACTTGGTCTATTAGTCCATCTATACTGACCTCCATCAGGTTGCAAATTGAATATAATTTTTTTCTGCATCTAACCCAGCCAATAGTTTTGGCCTAATACCACAGTTTGGCCACTCAGCTCTGCTTGGTTCCCATCCATTGTTTTTATGTGCAAACAACTCCAGAGTTGTGAATTAGTTAACCACCAAAATGAGTGGAAAAAGGCCTGCTGCTGGTGGAAAGGGGAATAGGCGTGTTGGGAAGGGGAAAAAAGGTTGTGTCCGTGGGGTAGGTGTTAAAGCAACAGTAACATCTGCAGAAGAAAGACCATCTTCCAGCCAAACTAAAATGTCTACTTCTTTTAGAGGACAATGTGATAAGATCCCTTTCTTATGGCCACGCCAATCACTACAAATTCCAGATGAGGCACAAAAACAGCTGGTGCTTCAACGGATATCAAGTGCTCCTTTAAGTGTGCTCTCCTCCTCATCAACTTCAACATCACAAATACTGAAGTCCTCAGAGGTGTCACCCCAATCGCACTTGCTTCCTCACAGCTCCCAAATCTCCAGCTGCCCGTCTGAGTATGAGGTAGAACAGATGGTTGAGTCTGCAGAGCTGTTTACTCATACTATAGCCTGGGAATTACAGGCCGGCTCCAGCGCTTCTGTGAATCCAGACGAGGAAATGATTTGCACTGATGCCCAGAATCTTTATGAGTCGGATCCAGGACCAGACGCAGAAGGTTCTGACCATAATGTAGACCCTCATTCCCAAACTGTAACTCCTGTTGGTGGAGACAATGAGGAAGACGATGATGAGACTCAAATATCTGATTGGAGCGACAACTTTAGTTTTTTGTCAGGGCAGGAACAGGTTGGCTCTGAGGACGATGGGTGTGATAACACACAGGGTGATGATGATGAGGTTGGAGATCCCACTTACTGTCAACCCACAGTCAGCCAAGAGATGAGGTCAGCAGAGGAGGTGGATGAGAATGCTAGTGACGACGAGGTCAGGTTGTGCCTTCCTGGACAGATACGTAGTACTGGAAGCATGTCAACAACTGCATCCTCAAAAACAACTCTGCCTCTCACCACAAGTCGTGGTGGCTCTTCAGGTGGCATGGGTGCTATGCCTTGCATAGCCTGGGCATTTTTTCAGATCGATAAAGATGACCCAACTCGTGTTATCTGTAACATTTGTCAGCAAAAGCTAAGTAGAGGCCAAAAAATACATAGTTTGAGAACTTCATGCCTGAACCGGCACATGGACATGAAGCATAAGTTGCAGTGGGAAGCTCACTGTGCTACAATGCGGCCTAGCCGGCCGGGCCAACCACCATCTGCCACATCTTGTGCATCCGCGGCCTCTTCATCCTCTGTGACTGGGGGGACAGCAGTCAAACCTGTTTTGGGATGCAGACCTGCCACCTCTTTACCCGCAACAGCCAGCGTGATTGGCAGGTCATCATTTTCTTTGGAGGTGGTAACACCAGCTGGTGTTGAGTGCTGTCCGACATCGATATCACCACCTATGGATCAAGGCAACCTAACATGTCCGCCTGCATCTTCCTCACAGACCGGCAGTTTGCCGGGGACACCCTTATCAACCCCGTCTAAGCACAACAGCCAGCCCTCGGTCCCTCAGATGTGGACAAGTAAAAGACCATTTCCTCCTAGCCATGAGAAAGCTAAGAGGTTGAATTTCACCATCTGCAAGCTCTTGGCTACAGAAATGCTGCCTTTCCGCCTGGTGGACACAGAGGATTTTCGAGACCTTATGTCCGTCGCAGTGCCCCAGTACCAGATGCCCAGTCGGCACTACTTCTCAAAGAAAGGTGTGCCTGCGCTCCACCAGCATGTCGCACACAACATCACCGCTTCTTTGAGAAACTCTGTGTGTAACAGGGTGCATTTCACCAAAGACACTTGGACGAGTAGGCATGGACAGGGGCGTTACATGTCGCTGACTGGGCACTGGGTAACTATGGTGACAGCAGGACAAGGGGCTGTTGTCCAAGTCTTGCCGTCCCCACGAGTTGTGCGTCAATCCTCTTTATCTCAAAGTTCCTCCACTGCTTCTGCCTCCTCAACCTCCTCTCGGTCCTCCACCTGCACCCAAAGCCTGTCTGGTCATGCCACAAGCTATCTAACTGCGCAGAAGGGATCCTGCACACCTCCTTACTATGCTGGCAGTAGGGCTCAACGTCATCAGGCGGTTTTTACTTTGAAATGCCTGGGAAATGTGAGTCACACAGCTGAGGAGTTGTGGTCAGCTCTGGAGAACCAATTTCATGAATGGTTGTTTAAACTGGACCTGAAACCAGGGAAGGCCGTGTGTGACAATGCTGCAAACCTGGGTGCGGCCCTTCGCCGGGGCAATGTCACACATGTGCCTTGTATGGCTCACGTGTTGAACCTGGTTGTCCAGCAATTTTTAGCCCACTATCCCGGACTAGATGGCCTTCTGCAGAGGGCACGGTCGCTGTGTGCTCACTTCCGCCGTTCGCATCCCGCAGCTCAGCGACTTACATCTCTACAGAATTCGTTGGGCATGCCACTTCACCGGCTAAAATGCGATGTGCCTACCCGGTGGAATTCAACTCTGCACATGTTGCAGAGACTGTGGCAGCACCGACAAGCCCTAGTGCAATACGTTCTGACGTATAGCCTGGGCCAACGAGATCCAGAGGTGGGGCAGATCACGCTGGAGGAGTGGTCTCATATCAGGGACCTATGCACCCTTCTGCACAGTTTTGAAATGGCGACGAAGATGTTTAGTGCTGACGATGCCATTATCAGCATGACTATTCTGGTGATTTACATGCAGAAGCACATGTTAAACAAAATTCGGAGTCATGTGGTGGCACAAGAGGAAGTAGAGGAGGAGGAGTTGTATGCGGAAGGGCTAACATCTGCAAGGTCCAGACGGTCGGCAGCACCAAGGCGGCAGGCATGTGAGGGTTGGGGAGATGTTTGTTTTTTTAGCAGCCAAACTAGTGAGGAAGGTGCAGGAGCCCAGGAAGAAGTGGAGGACGAACTGATGGAAGACTCATCAGATGAGGGAGACCTTGATCACATTTCTGTTGTGCGAGGTTGGGGGGAGAGGACAGAGGAAGGAAGCATGATTGTTACCTCGCCATCAACACAACAGGGACTTGGTGCTCCTGGATGCGCAAGACACATGAGTGCCTTCTTGCTGCACTACCTGCAATATGACCCTCGAATTGTGAGAATTATAAATAATCCTGACTACTGGGTTGCCACACTGTTAGATCCCCGATACAAAAGTAAATTTGCAGAAATTATTCCTGCCATTGAAAGGGATGCACGCATGCAGGAGTATCAGCAGAGACTGTTGCAGAATCTTACATGTGCTTTTCCACAAAACACCAGTGGTGCACGTAGTGAATCTCACAGTTCCAACATGCCAACCGTGGGACCGTCGAGTGTTCAGCACTAAAACCGTAACAGAAACACAGTATCTGCTGGTAACATCAATTTTGCGGAATCATTTCACCACTTTTTTAGCCCATCCTTTGCAAGGCCACAGGAGACAAGAAGTTTGACACATAGTCAACGCCTAGTGACGATGGTACAGGAGTATCTCCAAGTAAACATTGAAGCCATGACTGTGTCACTGGACTCTTGCTCTTTTTGGGCTTCCAATCTGGATAAATGGCCGGAGCTAGCCACTTACGCCTTGGAGATCTTGTCATGCCCCGCAGCCAGCGTTCTGTCTGAACATGTGTTCAGCGCTGCTGGTGGTGTGCTGACAGATAAGCGCACGTGGCTCTCCACTGATAATGTAGACAGACTCACGTTCATAAAGATGAACAAATCATGGATCCGAAACGACTTTTCTACCCCTGTGTCATCCTGGGGAGAGTAAAAGCTTGATGATTGGTTAAAATCTCCTCACCAACCGTTTTAAGCTTTCAAATTACTAATCATGTTTATCTGTGTCTTGGCTGGATAATAATTTGGGCTTTGTAGCAGTGTGCAGTACTGATTCTATTAGGCCATCTATACTAAGCTCCACCAGATTTAAAATGACTAAACATGTTTATCTGTATCTTGGCTGGAAAATAATTTGGGCTTTGTAGCAGTGTGCAGTACTGATTCTATTAGGCCATCTATACTAAGCTCCACCAGATTTAAAATTAATAATAATTTTTAGCTGCATCTAGCCCAGAAAATAATTTTGGGGCTCCGAGATGCGCAAGACACATAAGTGCCTTCTTGCTGCACTACCTGCAACATGACCCTCAGATTGTCAGAATTCGAAGTAATCCTGACTACTGGGTTGCCACACTCTTAGATCCCCCACACTCTTCGATCAACCTTTTCATTTTAATAAAGACCAAAAAAATGGTCATTTTTGAAATTATAAGCATTAGCAGGTTATTAGAAACTGAAATCAAACACTTTTCAACTCAAAACTTTATTCTAGGTGATGTTACATTTGCACATAGGACCCCTTGTTTGAAAGGAGCTTCTGAACTCTCTCATCCATTGAATTTTTCAGGTTTTGGATGGTTTCTGCTTCAATTGTTTTGCATGAGGACAGAATACCCTCCCAGAGCTGTTGCTTATATGTGAACTGCCTCCCGCCATCATAGACACTCCTTTTGATGATGCTCCAGAGGTTCTGAATGGGGTAGAGGTCAGGGGAGCATGGGGGTCACACCATAAGTTTGTCCCCTTTTATGCCCACATCAGGAAGAGATGCAGATGTGTTATGTGCAGCATGAGACGGTGCATTATCATGCATGAAAAATGATCTTGCTGTGGAATACACGGTTCTTCTTCTTGAACCATGGCAGGAAGTGCTGTTTGAGAAACTCCACATACATTATGGAGTTCATCTTTACCCCTACAGGGATCCTAAAGGGGCCGACAATCTCTCTCCCCATGATTGCAGCCCAAAACATTACTCCACTTTCTCCTTATTGGCGCTGTAGCCGTGTTTGCGTGGGGTGTCCATCAACGAGCCATCCTCCACTCCATCCATCTGAACCATCGAGCGTTGCACGGCACTCATCCGTGAACAAAACAGTTTTGAAATCAGTCTTCATGTAATGTTTGGCCCACTGGAGCCATTTCTGCTCGTGTGCAGTGGATAGAGGAGGTCGACAGGATGGCATATGCATAGCTGCAAACCTCTGAAGGACCCTGCATCTTGTTGTTCGGGGGACTTTGGATTCACCAGCAGCTTCAAAAACTTGTCTGCTGCTACGACAAGGCTTTTTGCCGCTGCTCTTTTAACCTGACGTAATTGCCTGTAGGAAAGAGTCCTCAATTTGCCCTTATCAGCACGCACACATGTGTACTGTGAATCAACTACATACTTCTTGATTGCCAAGACACTTCATCCTGATCATCGCACAATGTTGATTGTAGTCATGCCTTGACCTAAACACTCTACAATTTGTTGCTTCTCAGCAGCCGACACATCCTTTTTCTTTCCCATTTTGGCAGAAAATGTAGGCTGCTTAATAATGTGGGACAGCCTTCTTAAGTAGTCTTGCCTTTCATTGGACACACCTGACAAACTAATTAGCACAGGTGTCTGCAATTGCTTACAGTGATATAAAGAGCCCTGACACACATCACCATCAATGAGTTTAACTGACAAACAAATTCTTCCCTTATCACTTCTAAACACTTTTTGCATAATAATTTGGAACACAGTGTACATGTGCTTTTCCACAAAACACCAGTGGTTCACATAGTGAATCTTACAGTTCTAACTTGCCAACCATGGTCTGTATGGAGTTGTTCAAAAAAGGGCCCAAAATTAAGATAACATAGACGAAAGAGGTCTCTATGAATAGGAATTCCTAAGTATTTGATACCCTATGAGGGCCAGGCAAAGGGAAAGTTGGACTGGATGGAATCCTGGATGGATTTGGGGAGGGAGACATCGAGGGCCTCAGACTTCGCTGCATTGATTTTAAAATTTGACCATGTAACAAAGTGAAATATATTAGGACATCATCAGCAAATAGAGAGCACTTGTACTCGGTGCCTCCCACCTCAATCCACCTAATATTGTGGTTATGGCGAATTGATGAGAGCAGATGCTCCGTCACTAGGATGTATAAGAGAGGGGACAGAGGACATCCCTGCCTTGTCCCATTGGTGATTATGAAAGGTGATGAAAATGCTCTGACGTGCCCCCTGGGCCTTGGGACACCCGGAGCCGGACCCTTTTTGGTGGATGCTGGTGGTTGTAGTCTCCGTGGCGGCGACCCAGTTCCGTGGCTCAGGGCGGTCAAACCAGTGGCAGAACTATTTATGTGGTTTTGATGTTTAAATGTCCGACTACGCCACCCGTGGATTGGGGTCAGAGTGAACCGCCGCTGCAGGGCAGACCGCTGAGGCTGGTGATGTGGGTGCAGCAGAGCGTAGCATAACTCCCCACGGGAGGAGTATAGCCTCAGGGCAGTGTATGCGGAGGATGGGGGTGATGGTGCAGGGCAGCAGCAGTAACGACACGGAGTCAGTGATGCAGTCCAGGGCCTTTACTCACAGTTCTTATTATCCAGACCACTTCTGCAGATAACGGCTGCCCACGTCATACTGTGCTCACCAGGTGAGGGGTTCAGACAACTCCCAGATAACTTTGGAGCGCTTCACAGGACCCCCTTTGTGTGTCCTTTGTCTGGCCTTTCTTACCAACCCTTCTGTCCGGCTGCCTCGGGCCCCCTCTTGGTAAACTTGGCGCCAGTTTCCCTGACCCTATGTGGTGCCTTCCTAGCGGGTGTAGCGAGGGGCTGAGCCACATAAAATGTCACAGCCTCCGGTTTCTAGCTGAGGGTCGTTTCCCACCTCCACTAGTTTCGGGGAGCGGTCTCCCCCTTTGGCCTGACCCCTCCACGCAGGTGGATTCGGGCGTGCGGTGGCGACTCGCCCGTCCGCACCCCTGGGATCCCTTCGTTCCTCGTTCCTGGAGCCTTCTCCGCTCCTCTTCCTTCCTTCTCCCTCTTCCAGGCCTGGGCCTCTGTTACTAGGCCCGCCTCCGGAGCAGACCTCATGCAGAGCCCCTGCTCCCTGTCACTTCTGCTCAGACTTCTCTGCACTGAACTAAGATGGTGCCCACCTTTTATACTCCCTTCCCAATGCACCCAGGAACTGCTTCCTCCCTGCTCCTGCACTACAGGGTTCCCCTTCCTCAGTGCTCCCTCCCCCCACTCCTTCCAGGAACAGGGACAGTCATGCCCATCTCAGGGGCATATTGGTCGCCCTGCCCCACGGCAATGTTTTGTAATGCATGCAGGTGTCGGGTCCTGATCCACACTCCATCCTTACCTGAGAGTGAGATATCACACCTCTGCGTGAGGTGCAATACCTCTGTAGCAACCGAGCCCTCAGGGTGCTACAGTTCCAATTATCTTCAGCCTAGGTGACGTATTGCGATACAGGGCCGTGATTTTGGCTATAAAAGGGTCCCCTAGACCCCTACCCCAAGCTTTTTAAGAGAATCATATATGGCGTGCCAGGAGACTCTATGGAATGCTTTCTCAGCATCCAACGAGAGTATCTAATTACAAATTTTTAACTGCATCTAGCCAATGAAATAGTTTGTGCCTTGTAGCAGTGTCTGCTAGTCAGCGGATTATCCCGGCTGTTAAGCAAGCTACACCACCTGTAGTTTGGACACTTAATATTTTCAATGGAAATGCTTCGGGACCACGGGATACTCAGTGAAGAGCATCAGGAGGCACCCCAAGGCATAGGGGCTGGGACTGGCAGTAGGATGCCTTGCGGTGGACAGCCGAGCTCGATCCTTATAAAAGCTTTTTAACTGCAGCAGCTTTAGTGGACGCTACTGGAGCTGGAATTACACGGCTGCTGGCATGAGACTTACCCTCCAATAGATCCTTGTAAAAGGATTTAAAGTGTATTCATTCAAATTAGAGAGATAATTTAAATTAAAAAGCTTAGAGCAGCCTCCACCACAGGGGGGCTCGCTCGACCCACCAGCGGACAGGCACCAGTATTGGGAGAAGGGGGCTGGCCGTCAGGGTCCACCGCAGCTCTGGCACAAACCCGGCGACACGGAGGTGGCACGGGCAGGAACGGACTGGCCGTGTCGGTTGTCACTTTTTGGATTTTAGAAGGGCATGACATGCCTATATCTGTGTCTCCCCCTCCTTTTACTCCTCCACCTCTTTTCTTTTCGCATGACTATATGTACTTGTCACTTTTCCATGTGTTAGTTATGTCTTCTGAGCAGTTTGTCAGCTTTTGGACTCCTTTGACGGTGTTTTCTATGTGTTTCTATGTGTTTTTGTTTGCCTGCCATTGGTTTTAACGGTGTTCGACGAACAGTTTGACGAACAGTTCGGCGAACACACGGGTGTTCGACGAACTGAACCGAACTCGAACACTACGGGGGTGGCTCAACACTAGTCTGGACTACTGCAACTCTCTTCTGATCCGTCTCCCTCTAACCAAACTCTATCCTCTCCAATCTCTCCTGAATGCAGCAGCTATCGCCGTATTTCTATCAATCCACTTCTCTGACGCTTCTACCCTGTGCCAGTCATTGCACTGGTTACTCACTCACTACAGAATACAACACAAACTCATCTCTCTCACCCACAAAGCTCTCCACAGTTCCGCACCACCGTATATCTCATCCCTCATTTCTGTTTAATGCCTGCTACGGGTGTGTCAGATGTGACAGACAGTCGCCCTGCAGTTGATTGCAGAAGATCTCTTCGTTTGGCATTACAGACACCTTCTTAGCTTTTTCACTCTAGGACCCAGCAGCTACCTCCTTCCTGCTAATTGACACCCTGGCCTTGGTGTTTTAATAGTTTCACTTTGCAGCAGGAAGGGACCGGTGATACTCACATGTTTCCTTGTGAATGCTTGGAGCTCTCAGACTGCTATCTTCCACTGCGATGCTAGGAGGATGCTTGGAGTTCTCTCTGAAGTCGGCTAAAGGTAAGCAACTTTCCCCCCGTGTTTGTCTCCCCTGTTGTTTTTAGTCATTAGTGGGGATCGACTAGTGTTCATCCCCCCTTCCTGTCCAGGGCCAAGTGCTACGGAAATACAGGGTTTAGGTTCACATTCAGTGATTGGTAAGGAATCAAAATAGGGATGTTAGTGGAGACAGGTTGATATCAGATCAGCTTAGGAGGTCTTCACTACCCCCATTCCCTAGAGTATTAGTTCCCTTTCCCCTTTCCCTTTGTGTTGCACTTAGTCTTTCACACACCTTGCGTGACATTATCACCGGTCGTGCACATTTAGGAAAAAAAAAAAAACAAACTGACACTTGGGTTTAATTGTGTGTTTTTTTTTTCGGGCATAGTTTTTTTTTTCTCATTGGTATGGGTTCAGTTGCAGAGCTCGCAGAGTGGCTGCGCAGTCTGTCTCTGGAGGTGAATGACCTCCGCTGTGAGGTTCAGCAACAGCATCAGTGGCTACAGGTCGCTAATATAGGGGTCTTTGCAGGTAGGCCTGTTCAGCCTGAACCCAAGGTTGCCCTCCCGGATAGGTTTTCAGGAGGTAGGGACAAGTTTTTTTTTATTTAAGGAGGCCTGCAAACTGTATTTTAAACTTAGTCCTTACTCCTTCGGAAGTGAGGAGCAACAAGTAGGAATTGTGATCTCTCTACCTCAGTCCTAGGCATTTTCTTTACTGCAGGATTTGATTTGTCTCCAGTCTGTAGAGAGGTTTTTCAGGGCTCTGGCTTTCATCTATGATGACCCTAACCAAGTCACCTTGGCTGAGTCTAGGCTATGTTGCCTTCAGCAGGGAAATCCATCAGTGGAGACGTACAGATCTGAATTCCATAGATGGGTAACGGATTCTAAATGGAATGACTCAGCCCTTAGAAGCCAATTTTGTGAGGGTCTTACTGAAAGATTGAAAGATGCCTTGGCAGTATACGAAACCCCTCAGTCCTTGGAGGCTGTCATGTCATTGGCCATACATCTTGATAGACACCTTCAGGATAGACGGGTGAGACCACCTTCTCCGGGGCCTTCTTGTCTGGGTTATGTACCTTTGCCAGGGGGGCAGTCTGGCGGTAAACCAGTAGTGTGGGAAGTGGAGAAACCCATGCAGTTAGGGGGTGCCTTTACATCATACATTTCACTGGAGATTCGCAAGGAAAAAGGTATATGTTCTTTTTGTGGGAAGAATTGACATTTTATTGGGACCCTTCCATCAATTCCTAAACAAAAGGAGACTCGATTAACTCTTGGTAGTCCAGAGTTGGATAAGCAAGGGGTGAATTTGTCGCCTACCTGCAGTTCCCGCTTTGTCCTGACAGCAGAGGTGCTACTAGAGAGCAAAATCGAGAACATTTCTGTGTTTGTTGACAGTGGAGCTGAAGTCAGCATGATTGATGCTGAGTTTGGGAAAACTCATGGTCTTGCCTGCTGTACTTTAGCTAAGCCTATTTCCATCTTCACCATCGACTCAGCGACACATGCACAGAAAGCATTTACTCAGATTGTACATTATGTAAAACTGAGGGTGGGGTCAGTTCATTGTGAAATAATCCCTTGCTATGTCCTGGACAGTCTTCCCACCCCAATTGTTTTGGGTCTTCCCCGACTGGTGAAACATAATCCGTTGGTAGATTGGCAAACAGGGGAGATTATTGAATGGGGAGATTACTGCCATGAGAACTGTTAAGATATTTCCCTTGCCTCTTCCCTTGTCTCTATGGAAATATTACCTGCTTTTCTCTCTGGTTTTGAGGACGTTTTTCCAAGAGTGGTGTCAGGATTTACCTCCTCATCGTGCATATGACTGTCCTATTAACCTGACCCCTGGAGCTAAAATACCGAAGTACAGACTGTATAATCTTTCTGGCCCTGAGAGACAAGCCATAAAGGATATCATTTTGGAAAGTCAGGAGAAGGGACACATTAGGCCTTCATCTTTGCCTGTGGAAGCAGGGTTCTTCTTTGTGAAGAAAAAAGATGGCGGTCTGCGTATCTGTTTAGATTTCCCGGAATTGAATCAAATTACCATCAGAGATCCATACCCTCTTCCACTGATTCCTGATTTTTTCAGCCAGGTTGTAGGAGCTAAGGTATTCTCCAAGTTGGATTTAAGGGGAGCTTACAATATGGTTAGAATCAGAGAAGGGGACGAATTGAAAACAGCGTTCAATACCCCTGAAGGGCATTTCGAGAGTCTGGTTATGCCTTTCGGTTTGACCAATGTACCTGCGGTGTTCCAGCATTTCATAAATTATATTTTCCATCATTTGGTGGGTTGATCTGTGGTGGTCGATCTAGACGATATTTTAATTTACTCACCTGATTTGGAGACACATCGGGGGCATGTTAAACAGGTGCTCCAGATATTAAGGGATAACAAACTTTATGCCAAACTAGAAAAATGTCTTTTCGCCATTCAGGGGGTGCAGTTTTTTGGGTACTTGTTGTCATCTTCAGGTTTTTGGATGGATCCGAAGAAGATCAGTGCAGTCCTTGATTGGGACCAATCCGAGAACCTGAGGGCTCTACAACATTTTCTGGGCTTTGCTAATTTTACCGGAAAGTTATTCAAAATTACTCAGTAATTGTGAAACCCCTTACTGACATGACTAAGAAGGGGTCTGATTTTTCCAAATAGTTGGATGCCTCCCTCCAGGCTTTTTCTTCCTGAAAGAATTATTTTGCCACTGCACCTATGCTCAGTCAACCTGATGTTCCCCAACCCCCTATTGGGGAAGTTGATGCGTCGGATGTGAAGGTTGGGGCTGTTTTGTCTCAGGGTCCATCCCCTGGTAAATGGCGTCCATGTGCCTTCTTTTTTAAATAATTGTCTTCGGCTGATAGAAATTAACGTGGGTAATAGGGAACTTTTGGCGATCAAATTGGCGTTCGAGGATTGGCGTCATTGGTTGGAGGGGGCTGTCCATCCTATTACTGTTATTGCTGACCATAAGAACCTGTCATATCTCCAGTCAGCTAAACGTCTCAACCATAGGCAAGCCAAATGGTCCTTGTTTTTTACTAGATTCAATTTTGTTGTCACTTTTCGTCCAGGGATCAAAAATGTCAAGGCTGATGCTTTGTGCCGGGAGCTTCCCTGGTGGTGGTGACCACAAGAACCCTGCCCTGATATTACAGAAGGGGGTAGTCATTTCGGCATTATATCCTGATCTGGAGGGTGAGGTGTTAGAGACTCAGGGGGACGCCCGTGCCTCTTGCCCTTCAAGAACGTATTTGTACCATCTAATCTGTGCTGCAAAGAAATTAAGGAGCATCATAAGATTGTGCTTGGTGGTCATCCAGGTGGTAAGCAACTGCAGACCTCTTCTCTCATCATTTTTGGTGGCTGGGGTTGCATCAGGATGTGATTGAACACATATCTGCTTGTAGTATTTGCGCGCTTTCTAAGGTTTCGCATACCCGTCCGTCTTGTACTCTTCTTGCGCTACTTATCCCTAGTAGGCCATGGAAACACTTGTCCATGGATTTTATTACTGACCTACCGGTTTCTGTAGGCAAAATGGTGGTTTTGGTGGTTGTAGATAGGCTCAGTAAAATGGTTCACTTCGTCGCATTACCTGCACTTCTAAATGCCAAAACACTTGCTCAGGTGTTCATGAATGAGATCGTGAAGCTTCACGGGGATCTCTCCGATGTGGTGTCAGATTGGTGGACCCAGTTTGTTTCCAAGTTCGGGAAGGCATTCTGTTCTCAACTGGAGGTGCAGCTGTCCTTTTCCTCTGCCTTCCACCCTCAGTCGAATGGACAGACCCAGCGCAATCTGAATTTTGAGACCTACCTCAAGTTTTTCATTTCCGAAAAACAGGAAGATTGGGCATCCTGCTTACCGCTGGTAGAATTTGACATTAATAATCATCGTCAAGAATCCACTGGCAGGTCACCGTTCTTTGGTGCATACAGTTACCATCCACAGTTTGGTACCTTTAGTGGGGGTGAAGCTTCAGGAGTTCCTGAGGAGGATCGTTTTTCTTCGTCGCTCTCCTCGGTGTGGCAGGGGGTTCTGAGTAATTTAAAGATCATGGGAGACAGGTATAAACGTATGGATGAAAATACTTGCCAGGTCCAGACCTTAATGTGAATGACTGTGTGGTTGTCTACCAGGAATATAAAATTGAAAGTTCCTTCTTGGAAGTTGGGACCTAGGTTTATTGGTCCCTATAAAATAACCGCCGTCATTAACCCAGCAGCGTTTCTTGTTGAGCTTCCTCAGGCCCTTAAGGTCCACAATGTTTTCCACAGGTCCTTACTCACGAAGTATGTGGAACCTCTTGAGCCCTCACCTCTGCACCTCTACCGCTGCACCCAGTAATAGTTGATGGTAATCTGGAGTTTCAGATTTCGAGGATTGTAGATTCTCGCCTCCAACGTCGTTCTCTACAATACTTGGTGCACTGAAAGAGTTATGGTTCAGAAGAGATGATGTGAGTTTCAGCATCAGACGTGATCGTGCTCAGGTAGGTTGGCTCATTTCACACCTCTTATCCTGAGAAACCTGGTCCTGAGTGTCCGGAGGCCACTCGTAAGGGGGGGGGGTACAGTCACAGGTGTGTCAGATATGACAGACAGTCGCCCTGCAGTTGGTTTCAGAAGATCTCTTCGTTTGGCATTACAGACACCTTCTTAGCTTTTTCATTCTAGGAACAAGCGGCTACCTCCTTCCTGCTAATTGACACCCCTGCCTGGGTATTTAAATAGTTTCACTTTGCAGCAGGAAGGGGCCGGTGATACTCACATGTTTGCTTGTGAATGCTTGGAGCTCTCAGACTGCTATCTCCCTCTGTGGTGCTAGGAGGATGCTTGGAGTTATCTCTCTGAAGTCTGCTAAAGCTAAGCTTCTTTCCCCCGTGTTTTTCTCCCTTGTTGTCTTTAGTCGTTAGTGGGGATCGACTAGCCAAAATTGCGCTCCATAATTCAATTGGCGCTCCTGCCCTTCCAAGCCCTGCTGTTTTCCCAAGCAGTAGTTTTCCACCACATGTGTGTACTCAGGACTAGAGAGGAGTGAACATGTTCGAAAAACGTTCACCAATTTCAAATTCGACAGGATTCGTGGTCAGAAATTATTGCTACTACAGTGTTTTTATAACTTTGGCTAGGATAGTAGTGCTGTATGATGAGCGGGGGGTATGTGTTTGATGAGGGGAGGGGGTGAAGAGAGGTCAGAGGAGCGGCGTGCTTGTAATCTTTTTTTTCTCTCCTAACTTTGTGTTCTAATTGCGACTAGCCAATCAGGGCACAGGAACCATCCACAATGTCCAGTCACGGCTTGTGCCTTTGGCTGCTGAAATCACATGTCCCTCTCTATATTAAGAGCGGACTTGTTTTTTTAGCGCCATTTTGTCAGTATAACAGGTCAGAGAGGATGCTCCTAACGCTGCTCCTGGATACTGAGAGATTTTAGCTAGTTAACTAGGCGGTTGCTTCTATGTCAGATAGCTTAGATAGCAAATGTCCTGTATGGCTGTGAAATCGACCTTCCAGCAGATTTTTTTTCTTGAGCTATTAGTGCGGTCCAGACAGATAGCAGGGCAGATTTCAGCATTGAACTTTGTTGTGCACTTCTATTATACTCCATGCATGAATAGACCTTTAAAAATCTAATTTTGCCTGCTACTAATGTGATACAGCACGCCATATCTCACCTTGTAATTTTCTGGCAGTGAAATTCAGCAGTATGCAGAGCTTGTGCAGAGTAAAAAAATCTATTTTTTCTGTTACTAACGTGATACAGCAGGGGAGATCTCAGTTTGAAATTGTTTGGAGCATATATTTTATTTAATACAGGCCTCATCCACAGTAAAAAAAAAATATTCTGTTACTAACGTGATACAGTAGGCCAGATGTCAGTTTGAAATTGTTTGGAGCATATATTCTATTATATACAGGCCTCATTCACAGTAAAAAAAAATAGTTCTTCTGTTAGTAATGTGATACAGCAGGCCAGATGTCAGTTTGAAATTTTTGGGTGCTGATATTGTTCTCCATACAGGGGTACACATGATAAAATCGATATTGGTTTTCTTACTACAGTGATACATACAGCAGACCACATTTCAGCTTGTAATTTACTGGTGCTGAGATTCTGGTGTATAGAGGAGTTATCCACAGTAAAAAAATCTAATTTCTTGTGTTACTAACGTGATACAGCAGGCAACATCTCCGCTTGTAATTTTTTGGTGATAATAATTTGCTCCATCCAGGGGTTCACATTATTAAATCAATATTTGCTGCTACTACAGTGTTACACAAACTAGGCCACATTTGAGCTTGTAATTCTTTGATGCTGATATTCTGCTCCATCCAAGGGTTCGCATTACTAAATCTCAATATTTGTTGTTACTACAGTGCTACACAAACTAGGCCACATTTGAGCTTTTAATTCTTTGATGCTGATATTCTGCTCCATTCAGGGGTTCACATTAGTAAATCTGCTGCTACTGCAGTGCTATGCAAACTAGGTCACAGCTGAGATTTAAAATCTTTGGTGTTGATATTCTTCTCCATATAGGGGTTGACATGATAAAATATAAATTTGTTCTGTTACTACCGTGCTACAAAAAGTAGGCCATATCTGAAGTTGTATTTTTTTTGCGCTGAAATTCTCCTGTATCCAAGGCTTGTCCACAGTAAATAATCACATTTTTTATGTTACAACCGTGCTGCATAAAGCAGGCCACATTTTATCCTTTAATCATTTTGTGCTAGTATTGTGCTCTAGCCAGGAGTGCACATTTCACAATATAAATTATTTGTGCTAATAGCATTGTCCTGAAACCATGTCACATTTAAGCATTGGACAGGGCTTGGAGCAGCATTTCTTGCTGAAAATTTGATCAGTAACTGGTAGATGAGTGACAGGTGTCGGCCTGGTGCTCTGAGAGCTCTGCCAAATTCAGGCAACACAAATGAAGGAGACCCAAATTGGAGACCAAACATTTCCAATAATAATGGGCAGATACCACTACAGTGGCATAAATTTTTATTTATTTATTTATTTTACTCACTTATAGAGTGCCAAAAATTTCACAGTGCTTTACAGACATTTACAGACATTAGTGGCACTGTCCTCATTAGGTCTCACAATCTAAACTTCCTATCAGTATGTCTTTGGAATGTCGTTAGAAAAATGAGTACCTGGAGAAAGCCACCGCAAACATGGGGAGAACAGACAAACTCCTTGCAGATGTTGACCTTGGTGGTGTTGGAACCCAGGACCCCAGTGCTGCAAGGCTCCTAATGTTTTTGCACTGATGCCTCAACTCTCCCGGGTTAGAAGTCTATCACTGCGATGCACACTGTTTGCCTTACTGCTGTCTTTGGGAAACCACTCTCAAGATTGTCTTCAAGTATGTCTTGATATTGCAGCATGATCGCGTCCCTTTCCAGGGTGGAAAGCAACTGGTAAAATTTACTTTTATACCGTGGATTGAACAGAGTGGCAACCCAGCAGTCAGCACTATTTCTAATCTTAACAATATGGGCAACAATCAAGTTGCAGATAGTGCTGCAAGAAGGCTGTCATGGGTTGGTCTCTTTCATGAGGTCCAAGATCATAGTGGGTTGGTGGCGGGATAACACTCAAGCTTGCTTCCTCCATCCCCTGCTGGCAACCACGGACAACAGAGAGGGAATCATTATCCTCCTCATCTCTTAACTGTTGCGCGGTCGTCACGTCCTCCTCCTCATCCTCTTCCATTTGTACCTCCCATGGCAACCACCTGTGGGACCACTATCTCCTCCCGCAGACTATTCAAAGTGTGCACCAGCATGTAGATGACCGGAATAGTGATATTGATAACAGCATAGTCAGCTCTAACCATCTTAGTAGCCATTTAGAAAATGTTCAGAAGGGTGCAGAGGTCCTTCATCTATGCTCACTCCGCAATTGTGATCTGCACCACATCAGTATTGCGTTTGTCCTGGCTATACGACATGACTTACTGCGTCAGGGATCATCGCTGCTGCCACAGTCACTGCAACATGTGCAGAGGTGATTTACACCATGTCAGCACATCGCATATCAACCGGTTAACTCTGCAGTGTCGCAAGTCGATGGCCCGTGGGTTGCGAATGGTGGAAGTGAGCACACAGACCATTGTTTCTGCAGCAGTACATCCAAACCTGGATAGTGGAGGAGAAATTGCTATACCATATGGTTGAGGACGTGCAAGGCACGTGTGCATAGGGCCGCCACGAGGTTCACATCTTTATCGCACACAGCCTTTCCTGGCTTCAGGTTCAGTTTAACCAACCATTGCTCAAACTCTCCATGGATAGATGTCCACAACTATTGATAAGTTTGACTGTGATATCTAAGGCATATTAATTGAAACTCTGCCTGCTTGCAGTGAGCCCTGACTGCGCAGTACGGAGGTGGGGGGATTCTATCTGCACTGTTGGAATGTTTGTCTCATTAAGGCAGAGGTTGAATGCACAGGTGGAGGCCCTAGAGGAAGTGGAGGAGGCAGAAGCCGTGGAGGAAGTGTTAGATACAGAGGTTTGTACAGCAAGTCTTGGGGATTCCAAGACTTGGTGTCTAGTGACACCTTGGTATCTAGTGCTTTAGTTCTCTATCCCCTGGTGTGTAGTAGTTTAGTTTTCCAACCATAGCTGTTTAGTTGTTTAGTTCTCCAACCCCTGTGGTCTGTTAGTTTGGTTCTCCATGTTCTGGTGTGTATTTGTTTCGTTCTCCAACCCTTGGTATTTAGTAGTTTAATTCTCCAACCCCTGTTTTCAAGTAGTTTAGTTCTGCATCTTCTGGTGGGTGGGGAGTGGTTTAGTTCTCCATCCCCAAGTGCCCTGCAAGCTTTGGGGATTCCAAGACTTGTGGAGCAGCCCATTCCCTGTGCGCCCTCACAGCCACCAGAGTCGCCTAGTGCCCAGTCAGTGAGATGGAAGACCCTTGCCATACTTGCTTGTCCGTGTCAGTGGTGAAATGCACCCTGTCAGACCTAGATTTTTTCAAGGAATGGGTAATGTTGTCTGCAACATGCTGGTGTAGTGCAGGCACAGCTTTCTTAGAGAAGTAATGGTGACTGTGCAACTGGTACTGGGGGACTGTGACGGCCATCAGCATTCAGAAGCCGTCTGTATCCACCAGGCAGAAAGGCAGCATTTCTGTGGCCAACAGATTGGAGATGTTTAAGTTCAAGTTCTTTGCTTTGGCATGTGTAGGAGGAAACAATCTTTTTGTAGCCACAACTGTTGGAATTGAGGGCTGGTTGCTGTGCTGAGAGTGAGTGGGGTAGGGTGAACACTATGAGAAAGGTGCAAACAGAGATGTTACGGTGGATTGAGAAAGATGGTGTGTTCTCGGTGTCTGAGATCAGTCAGAAACAGCAGGCATGCCCACTTACGTAACAGCTGACGGGCTCTCACTCTCCTCGACTGTAGCAGGTAAACAAGTGGAAGTTCTGCGGATGGAGACCTGTGTGAGAACACTTGCCACGGTAACAGAGGAGGAAGAATCAGAAGATACGGTTGATGGGACGGCTAGTGGTTGGCATTAGTCTGCATTTTAGCACAGTGAGATTCTCAGATTAACGCATGTTGATAGCACATGTGCCAATTTATGCATGTAGTAGTCAAAGTATTGCATTTTTTTACTCTATTCTGTAGTTTTTAATAAAGATGGCAGATAACTTGAGTTGTGTAATTTTTTGCAGTCTAAAAAATGTCTCAGGCTAGGCAACTGCAGACCCGCGAACGCTGCTGGCCACTGCCAGAGTTGGGGCTGAGAATGCAGTGCTTATTGTGGTTGCATAATTCTGTGTCTGTTCAGGAAGCCGCAACGTATCCTCCTCGTCTTCCTCCTCCTCCACCTCCTCTTCTGAGCTACTCACCTGCATGCCTCTGGGATCACACCAATTGGGATCTACAACATCACTGTCATCCTCTCTGTTCTCCCAATCCTCGCCCTGAGAGTCACCCTCCTCCTCTTCCTGCCCTGACAGCACAGTACAGTCTGCGTGCACCTCAGGTATCTGAGTCTCATCAGGATCACCTCCATCCCCAGGGGTTAACGTCTGGTGACGAGGGTTTGGATTCTGCTCGGACTCTAGTTCATCCGGCCCCGGATCTAACTGAAAAAAATTTTGAGTCTGTATATCTTTGGATCAGACCTCTGATGTCCGGAATAGAATGTGTGAACAGCTCTGCAGACTCGCCCATCCTATGGTTCCCCACAGTCAGTTGGGCAGTTGGAAAGTTGTGACATGGGAGAAAATGAGGGTAATTGGGGTGCCACCTCTGAGGACTGTACTAAGTGTAATATTAAGGTGGACAAAGAGGAGGAAAGGCCACTTGAGGCATCGCTTGCCATCTACTGGAGCACATGTTCTTTCTGGCCCTCATCTGCAAAGCTCACCGCTGTGCGGCTGACTAAGAAAGGGAGTGGAGTCCAGTAAAAGAAGTTGTAAAAATGCTGCACAATTTCTCACTGCAGCAAAACAAACCTACTCATCTTGCTTACCATACCTGTCTCACAACCCTAAACAGCTACTCAGTACTTTCAATTTTCTCCTTAATGTCCCCACAGCCGCTCCTCATAACTACTCAACTCTCCTCCAAAACCAGCTTCTCCGCCATCACGAAAGATCATCTTTACTCTCCAAATCACATCTCACCACCTATGAACTTGACCCAATACCGTTCTACCTCATTTCAAACCTTACCGCAATCTTCATCCCAAATCTAAACCACCTCTTCAACCTGTCACTAACAACTAGTGTCTTCCACTCACACTTCAAACATACATCAATCACACCCATCCTCTGTGTTTAGCTATCACCCCATCTCACTTCTCCCCTATGCCTCCAAACTACTGGAACAACATGTCTATTTTGAATTGTCCTCCCAACTCTCATTCTGCACCCTCTTTGACCGCTTACAATCTGGCTTTCTACCACAACATTCCACTGAAACTACCCTGACTAAAGTCGCAAACAACCTACTAACAGCCAAATCCAAGCTACACTAGTTTGTCGCCCTCCTCCTCCTTGACCTGACATCTGCCTTTGACACAGTGAACCATTCCCTCTTACTACAGACTTTCTGATCTCTTGGCATTACAGACTTGGCCCTTAGTTGGATGTCCTTATACCTAACAGACAGGACATTCAGTGTCCCCCACGCACACGTCATCTCTTCATCTCGCCCCCTATGTGTCGGTGTCCCCAAGGTTCAGTTCTAAGATCTATCTCTTCTCCATCTACACCTTCAGCCTGATACAGCTCATAGTCTCATGGCTTTCAGTATCACCTCTATGCTGATCACACACAGATCTTCCTCTCTGGACCTGACATCACCTCCTTACTAACCAGAATCCCACAATGCGCTATTTCATCTTTCTTCTCTGCTAGATTTCTAAAACTCAACATAGATAAAACCGAATTCATCATCTTTCCACCATCTCATTCATCCTCCCCAACTGACCTATCCATCAAAGTCAATGGCTACTCACTCTCCTAAGACCCGCAAGCTTGACTCCAAAATATCTCCGGGATCCGCACATTCCTCAACCATGAATCAACAAAAACACCAGTGCATGCCCTCATCATCTCAGTCCTTGACTATTGCAACCTCTTGATCTGTAGCCTCCCTTCTACCCATGTCACACCCCTCCAAACTATCCTAAACTGTGATGGCCTACTAATCCACCTGTCACCCCACTATTCCCCAACTTCTTTCTTCTGTCAATCCCTGTGCTAGCTACCCATTGCCCAGAGACTCCAGTTGAAAATGGCATACAAAGCCATCCAAAACCTGTCTCCTTCATACATCTGTGACCTAGTCTCCAGGTACTTACCTGCGCGCAACCTCCCATCCTCACAAGATCTCCTTATCTACTTCCCTCTTATCTCTCCTTGCCACAATCACATGCAAGATTTGTCCCATGCATCTCCCCTACTGTGGAACTCTCTACTCCAAAACATCAGACTCTCACCTACTAAGGAAATTTTCAAAAGGAAGCTGAAGACTCACCTCTGACAAACCTCACTTCACCATACCGATGCACGACCAGCTCTACCCTCACCTACTATATCCTCACCCATCCATTGTAGATTGTTTGTGAGCCCTCACGAGCAGGGTCCTCTCTCCTCCTGTATCAGTCAGTGACCCCTTTTCACATGTAAAGCGCCATGGAATAAATGCCGCTATAATAATAAATAATAATAATTATACTACTTGTACTGTGGATCAATTGATGTCACTTTCCTGGTGTCTGCCCCTAATTTGATCTATTTTGGCAGCTTTGGGGCTGTTTGAAGGTGTTGTGTATGCATTTGGTGTTGCCTCCCATTGAATCCAATGGGGACCGGTATGTTCGGGGAATTATTCGATAAATTATTCGGCAAACATTGGAAAGTTTGGTGAACTGGAACAAACCGAACATTGAAAGGTTAGCTCATTTCTACTCAGGACAAATAGCTAAACAAATTGCCTGGTCCATTTTCTCCTGTTACCATTGTAAAAATGAAAGATTTGGAGCTGAAGCAACAATTTTGCGGGAAAAATTTGTTTTTTTCATTTTCACGATGCAAGGTTATAAAATTCTGTGAAGCATATGTGAATCCAAGGTCCTCACTACACTTTTAGATAAGATCCTAGAGGGGTGTAGTTTCTAAAATGGGTTCAATTCTTTTGGATTTCCACTGTTTAAGCACATCAGAGTCTCCGCAAACGTTACATGGCGTCCTCTATTCCGTCAATTTTGCGCTACAAAAGTCAAATGGCTCTGCTGCCATTCTGAGCCCTGCAGTGAGCCCAAGAAGTAGTTTTCAAACACATATGGTATCAGCATACTCAGGAGAAATTGCACAACAAATTGTATGGTCAATTTTCTCCTGATACTCTTGTGAAAATGAAAAATTTGGGGCTGGAGCAACATGTTTGTGGGAATAATGTTTTTTACATTTTCTCGGCTAACGTTATAAAATATTTTGAAGCACGTGTGGATCACACCTCTAGGTAAATTCCTTGAGGGGGTATAGTTTCTAAAATGGGGTCACTTTTGGGGGTTTACCACTGTTTAGGCATGTTAGGGGCTCTGCAAATGCGACATGGCACCCGCCTTTCTATTCCAGTCAATTTTGCACTCCAAAAGTCAAATGGTGGTGCTTCCATTCTGAGCCCTGCCCTGCACGCAAACAGTGGTTTTCCATGACATGTGGGGTATTGGTGTACTCAGGAGAAATTGCACAACAAATTGTATGGTCAAATTTCTCCTGTTACCCTTGTTAAAATCACAGAATATTACAGCTGGAGGGGACATCCAGGGTCATCATGTCCAACCCCCCTCTACACTTTGACATCCCTTCAGATATTTGTAGAAAGATTTTAAATCTTCTCTTAACCTTCTTTTATGCAAGCTAAAAATGAAAAATTTGGAGCTAAAGCAACGTTTGTGGCAAAAATGTTTTTCATTTTCACGACTCAACATTATAAAATTATGTGAAGCACCTGTCACACCTTTAGGTAAATTCATTGAGGGTTGTAGTTTTCAAAATGGGGTCACTCGTGGAAGGTTTCCACTGTTTAGGCATATCAGGGGATTTGCAGACCAACATTGCATCCGCTATCTATTCCAGTCAATTTTGCGCTACAAAAGTCAATTGGGGCTCCTTCCCTTCCAAGCCCTGCTGTTCTCCAAAACAGTAATTTTCCTCCACATATCAGCATACTCAGGAGAAATTGCACAACAAAATGTATGGTTCATTTTCTCCTGTTACTTTTGTAAAAATGAAAAATTTGGGGCTAAATGAACATTTTTGTGAGAAAAATTAAATGATTAATTTTTTTCCTTCCATATTGCTTTAATTCCTGTGAAGCACCTAAAGGTTTAGCAAACTTCTTGAATATGGTTTTGAAAGCTATGTGGGGTGAAGATTTTGAAAATGGTGTCACTTTTGGGTAATTTCTGTCACAAAGGGCCCTCAAAGTTACTTCAAATGTGATGTGGTCCCTAAAAAATGGTTTTGAAAATTTTGTTGGAAAAATGAGAAATTGCTGATAAACTTTTAACCCAAACTTCCTAGCAAAAAAAATTGTTTAAAAAATGATGCTGAAAGTAGATGTGTGGTAAATGTTATGTATAAATTATTTTGTACTGCTTGACTAACTAATTTAAGGATATAAAAATTAGAAAGTTTGAAAATTGCAAACATTTTCAAAATAGTCACCAAAATTCTGTTATTTTCACAAATAAAAGCAAAAAAATTCAACCTAAATTTACCACTAGCATAAACTACAATGTGTCACAAAAAACAGTGTCAAAATCAATTGGATTCGTTTAAGCGTTCCAGAGTTATTACCACATAAAGTGATACTGATCAGAATTGTAAAATTTGGCCTGGTCAGGACGGTGAAAACAGGCTTCAGGATGAAGGAAAAAAGTAACTATTAAAGTTAAAGAGGTGGCCCGAAGGCAAAGTCATTTTAATTCTCAATCCCTATCTATTTAAAGACATAATCTAAACTATTTTTAATATTCATGCATTAAAAATTCCCTACCGTTCCCACACTATACTTTCTAATTGCTTTTCTATTCACTGGCGCAGCCCCTTCCCACTCCCTGAAATTAAGCATCATCAGTGACGTTCATTTCAGGGACTGAACTTTAAACTGCTCTGTCGCTGCATGCTGTGCATTGTGCAATGTGCACAATGACACCATGCTCTCTGTTGTTGACTCAGATCAGCAGTAATGAGCTGGCAACAGAGCGGCATCGAAATACCCGCCATACAGAGACAAGTGATGTCACTTGCAGGGGCACTTACTTATGTTCATTTTGTTTCGGTCTTAGGTTTTGTCTTTTTAATGCCCAGTATGAACATGTGCCTATATTTTGCATGCATACCGACATATACTCCAGTTAATTTTTTTCAGTTAAGTTTCAATAAAATTTGCATAAATCAATGGTATAGATAATTACTAGTGATGAGCGAACATGCTCGCCACTGTTCGGTACTCGCCCGAGCATCACTGTGCTCGACAAGCTCGGTGCTCGGCGAGTATTTCTGGATTGCTCGGGTGGGAACTCGGGTCCCTTCTCTGCATATTTGGAGCTCTTTAGAGAGCCAATGAAAATGCAGGGATTGCCTGCCATGCACTGTGATGCCGTAGCCATTTTGATTGTGGGCATTACAGTAAATGGCTAGACGGACAGCATCATCAGGTCTATATAAGACCTGGCGCCGCTATGTTCATCACAGTGTATCCCGGAATCAGGCAGAGTAGGGAGAGGTGCTGCTGCGTCAGGGAGAGATTTGCTTCTTTATAGTTAGTATAGGTATTCCACAACATATATATATATATATACTCAACTGAACTAACAGTCCTTCTGAGGACTAATCCAGCTGCATATGTTCAGTGGTGATAGCAGAAGTTAGGCAGGCATGATACAGCACAAGAGGGTCCATTGAACGTCCTGTTAGTATAGGTATTCCACAACATGTATATATATCCATCTGAAATAACAGTCCTTCTGAGGACCAATCTAACTGCATATAATCAGTGCTAGGCAGGCAAGCAGTGTATGTGGCAGACTGCAGTGTATGATACAGCACAAGAGGGTCCATTGAATGTCCTGTCTGCTGCTGCTGTAATAATTACAGATATTTGTAGACATAGCCCCAGATATCAGGGGCCAGGGCAATTTTTTTTTTTTTATCTTAATCCTGGTTATTTGCTTAAAAAGCAATCCAGAGTACACAATTTGTGCTCCATTTGCTTGTTCTCACTGCTGAATAAAGCCATATTTGTTTCATATTTCAGCAATAAAAATCCAGAAATATAAACTGAACATGGAAAATATTGGCCTCCTTTTCCATTCTGTTGCAGTGTGTCGGTCAAGCTATTCACACTAGATGTCTGTGTAGAATAGTACTAGTAAATTACAGGCCTGCTATTTAAAACAGTGGTTCTCTGTCAGACATATCACCTATAAGACTGTTCCAAAATCAGTCATTTCTTCATTTTCCATTCTGTTGCAGTGTGTCAGTCAAGTTATTCACACTAGGTCTCTGTGTGGAATAATATTATTACGTTACAGACCTGATATTTAAAATTGTGGTTCTCTATCAGACGTATCACATATAACTACGTTCCAATATCAGCCATTTCTCATGAACGTGGAAAATATTTTCCTCCATTAAAAATGGGCAAGGTGCGTGGCAAGGGACGGGGAAGTGGACGTGATGGTGATGGTGCATGCAGAGGCCGAGGACGTGGACGTGGGCAATCTGAAATTGTGCTACAACAAACACCCACATCTTGTTGTTCGACCATCCTGTCCCTATTACTAGGGGACCTGTAGTACACCACTATTGAACCCAGAGCAGTGTCAAAAAGTTGTTGGTTGGATAGCAGATAATGCATCCAGTAACTTTGCCACCACCCCCACCACCCTGTCTTCCTCACGGTCAATTCTCAGTAGCCATGAGTCAGGACCGCATATTCCTCACCCTGACCCTCCTTCCTCCCACCATGCCGAGTGCCCGGAGACAACTGATCCCACACTTGGACACTCAGAAGAGCTGTTCACTTTTCCATTTGTAGATTCGGGCCTCTCACCCGGCCAGCTTCAAGCAAGTCAAGAGGAGAACGCGTGTAGCGATGCCCAAAATATTGGAGCAGCCATGGTCACACGAAGGCGACGGTGGGAAAGTGCAATTGCTGTCGCAAGAGGTGAATAATGATGATGATGATGAGACACAATTGCCAGAAAATCAGGAGGAGGACCAGGGTGCAGAAGTGGAAGATGAGGTGATGGATGATATAGTAACTGACTCAACCTGGCAGGGGGACAGCAGCACACAGGGGGAGGGAGGCGTAGCTCCACAACAGGCAGGAAGAAGCAGTGTGGCCCCAAAAAGGCCATTTGCACCACCTGCCAGGCAAGCATCAGAGGGGGTAGTAAAACTAGCAACCTGACCACCACCAGCATGATCAGGCACATGGCAGCAAAGCACCTGACTAAGTGGGCCGAACCCCAGGATCCAGCAACACCCTCTGCATGTGACACCACTGCTTGTTCCACTCTTGTGCGTGCACGCCAAGCCCCTGTCCATGGGTCATGCCAATATGCCTCCTGCCCTGCACCTGTCGTTGAACACTCTCAACTAGCACCATCATCAAGCACGTCCACGTCCTTGACCCAGATTGCGGGCCCTGGGTCAATCAGAGTTGCCCCCACATTCTACAGCTTCTATACCTCCTCCTCCTCTTCAGCCTCCATCTCTAAAATGACCACATCAGTCACAAGCTGGAAGCACTGCCGTACTGCCTCAGCCAAGCGGTAACAGGCTGTGCTGA
Source organism: Phyllobates terribilis (assembly GCF_046119375.1). Taxonomy (NCBI): domain Eukaryota; kingdom Metazoa; phylum Chordata; class Amphibia; order Anura; family Dendrobatidae; genus Phyllobates; species Phyllobates terribilis. The sequence continues at coordinate 451,540,427 of NW_027362763.1, read as the reverse complement.
AGCTAATATGCTTAGGTGACAAACTACACAACGCTGAAGAGTTGTGGACAGCTATGAAAGAGCAGGCAGATCTGTGGCTGATATCACTGACCCTACAGCCAGGCATGGTCGTATGTGATAATGGCCGGAACCTGGTGGCGGCTCTGAGGTGAGGCGAGCTCACACACGTACCATGCCTGACCCATGTGCTTAACTTCGTGGTTCAGCCGTTTCTCAAAACCTACCCGGATCTGCCAGATCTGCTTGTCAAAGTACGCTGCCATTGTGCCCATTTTAGAAAGTCAGCTACAGCTTCCACCGCCCTTGCAGTACTTCAACAGCATTTGCAGCTTCAAGCTCGCTGACTGATCTGTGATGTCCCCACGAGTTGAAACTCTATATTGCAAATGTTGGGAAGGATTTGTAAGCAGAAGAGGGGAGTTGTTGACTACAAGCATCAACAAGGTCGTTGGTATTAAGGTCAGACTCCACACATAAATCCTCACGAGTGGACATGGATGTCAGATATATGTACCATCCTCCAAAACTTTGAGGACTTCGCCAAGATGTTCAGCGGTGATGGCGCATAAATAGCGTCATCATCCCGCTTCTCTGTCTTCTAAAATGCTCTCTGCTCGCAATTAAAGAGGATGCATTACAGGCAGAGCACTGTGAGATGGAGCAAGGAACCATACAGGGTGATTCCACGCAGCCTAGCCTCATCTCATCCCAATGTGGATTGGGTGACAATGAGGAAGAGGAGGAGGAGGAAGAACAGGAACTAGTATCCTGCGCTATAGACGGTGCACCCTGCACAACTGTCATATCGTCTGTTCAGCGTGGATGGCCTGAGGACAGGGAGGAGGAGGAAGAGAAGGAGGATGAGGAGGAGAGCATGGTCAGTTGTCCTCTTGGTGAGGTCACGTAAGTCTTGACTTTTTGCAGTCTGGCACACATTTCTAAGTTAATGTTACACTGTCTTTCCCGTGACCCTCACATTGTTCAAATTTTGGGTGACAGTCATTTTTGGTTGGTGACACTTCTACACTCACGCTACAAGGAGAACTTTTTGTCTCTTATTCTCGCGCAGAACTGGCCTAATAAAATGGGGCAGTACGAGAAGGCCCATGTTGCGGAATTATTAAAAAAATTCCCATCTTAAAATGCTGGCGGCCGAGGTCACAGTTCGTTGGACAACCAAGGAGTACAGGCGAGAGAGACACAAATACTTTCCCACAGAGGCAGAGGAACACTGTCAAAGTTCTGGGACAGTTTACTCAGACCCTCCTATCGCACAATCCCTGGTGCGTGGGGTACTCTCCCAAGGAGGGAAAAGTTGTGGAAGATGCTGAGGTAGTACCTTGCCGACCGTACTAACATCCACCATGCTTCTTCTGTGCCTCATAATTATTGGGTATCCAAGCTGGACACGTGGCATGAACTTGCTCTCTATGTCTTGGAGATCCTGGCCTGCCCTGCCGCTACCATTTTGTCAGAGCTGGTTTTTAGTGCCGCCGGCGGAATTATAACCGATAGGCGCATCCGCCTATCAACTGAAAATGCTGATAGGCTGACTCTTATAAAAATGAAGAAGGGTTGGATTGGGCCAGACGTCTGAACATCACCGAATGATAGCAGCGTAACATAAACTCAAATACAGTGTCTTTTTTTTAGGAGGTCTAACTCTATTCCTATACAGCTCTGTCTTCACCCCCGGACAAGGGTATACGCTTCCTGATTTTGTCTATTTGCTCTTGTCTAGTGTTGAGCGAATTTGTTCGGCATTTCAAATTTGGGTTCGTGTTCGGGATTCCGGCTTGTTTGCGTCAAAAAATCGGTTCCGCCCATGAACATTCCTGATTTGCCACACTGTCACGCAGATGTTATCTGAGGAATCTGCTCCAAAGACAGTGAGGGCATCAGGCATATGATCTTACATGGATATTGGGACCATAAAATTTTCACACCACTAATCTAATCTAATTAGGGACTCACTCTCTAAGATCAGTTTTGTTTATTTAAATGTCTATTTATTATGCCATGCACCTGCTTTTCTTTGCTTTTTTGTGTGCATATGTTTGTGTTTCTTCATACATCTTGTTATACCATGCCTGAAGAAGGGGCCTAAGTTGTCTCAAAAGCTTGCCTTGTAACATCATTTATTTTTTTTTGTTAGCCATTAAAAGATTTCATAACTACAAGATTATTTTGTTTTTCCCACTGAGAGCAATCTTTTTTCCTTCAGTGAAGACAGATTTCTACATTATCAAGGTAGAAGATGGTAGATGCTGATAACATTCTATGTAGAAGTGAAACGGAAGTAGGAGAGAGGAGCTCTGCCTTTAGCCACAGCATCCAGACCTCCCATACGATCTTATGAGTAGCAATTGTCCTTGAAAACCTGTCTTCACTGGATACAAATTTAACCCCAGAACTGAGAATTTTGAAAATGAATGATCAGTTCAGGAAGAAAAAGATGTAGATTTCTCTGAAAATATACATTACAACATACTCTTTATATGCAGAATTTCAATTTACTACAGTTCATCTTAAAACTAACATAGATGTGGTTAAAAGTAGATTTGTTTAATTACTACCCTAGAGGGTAGAAAAAAGCAATAAACTATTTTTATTGGATTATTGTATTAAATGTTTACTCAATATTTATATCTGACATTTTGTATCAAGCTTTTATCACAAATTAATAATATGAAATACTACTGTATTTGACTCATGTCTGAATAAGATACAATGTCTAAAATTTAGAATTTAAAATGATCAGGGACCGGTATTTTCAGTAAGAAAGACATTAGTGAATCTACACAGCTACGCCATAGTATAATGCTTCTTTAAAAAGTAGGCTACAATCTTCTCTGCTCTGTCTAATTTTACCATATTATTGTCATTATCTGAGATAAAAATGTGTCACTTGATAAAAGGATGTTTAAATGAGCAGATAAAGGCTTACTAATTTAAGAGGTGTATCACTGTGCTTCAAAAGAAAGTTTTCTGCAACAGCTAAAACATAAATGAAGCTATAACAGTGCACAGAAAGATTTGAATAAAAAGAAAAGATATACTCAATAAACTGGAAAAACATTTGTCAACAAACAAAACAATCTCAGTCTGAAGGTGACTATTGAAAATTATGTACTTTTTATAGCAAGGCTTTTGAAGAACAATTAAACAAATTTAGCAAATAGTAGCGAAAACTAAAAAAAGATAGACATTGTAAAAATTCAAAGGAAGATAAAACTATGATTAGAACAATATTCTTGTTGCTATTATGAATATTTTATAGTTACGAGTTATTATGGGCAGCATGGTGGCTCAGTGGTTAGTATTGCAGCACTGGGGTCCTGGGTTCAAATCCAACAAAGGACAACATCTGCAAGGAGTTTGTATGTTCTCCCCGTGTTTGCGTGGGTTTCCTCCGGCTTCTCCGGTTTCCTGCCACATTCCAAAGACATACTTATAGAAAATTTAGATTGTGAGCCCCAATGGGGACAGTGCCCATAATGTCTGTAAAGCGCTGTGGAATTATATAAGTGAGTAAAATATAATAAATTATAGATATCTGCCTTTAAGAGACGGTGATATTTTTTTTCTAGAGTGGTTCCCCATTAAGACAACTGCAGAGTAATGTAATTCAAACAATACAACTTTTACTTGAACACAGCATCTAATGCAGTTCCACATGAAAACTTTTTGGTTACTGTCACTATAAAAGTCATAATAAGCTACTTAGTTTCAGTTGTCTTATGGGCCACCGAATCTTAAAGCACAGTACCCACACTCACCAATGGTTCCCTCATCAAGCTGACTATTTCTACAGCCATAGCAGAACTTCTAGTACAGCTTACTACTACTGCATAGCTTACAGGGCTACAACAGAAAACCTCTAAGGCAATCTTTTACCTGACTAGACTCACTCATGCCACTATATATTAGTTCAACATTTTCTTCATGACACATGCTCCAAGCCCTGCAAGGTAGATGAATGACTTCCCTGTTAAGGCTTGCCTCCACTAGGCATAAACTCTTCTCCCAATTTACACACAGGTCCAACACCACAACTCGCATCCTCTAATACACCACCTTTAAAATTTCAGCTTCCAGTCTTCCCTGCCTCACAGCAAGGGGACACATTTCAAACTCTGCTAAGAAAGTATGTACAGTACAGACCAAAAGTTTGGACACACCTTCTCATTTAAAGATTTTTCTGTATTTTCATGACTATGAAAATTGTACATTCACACTGAAGGCTTCAAAACTATGAATTAACACATGTGGAATTATATACTTAACAAAAAAGTGTGAAACAACTGAAAATATGTCTTATATTCTAGGTTCTTCAAAGTAGCCACCTTTTGCTTTGATGACTATGTTTGAGGGTGCTATGTCACACTGAAAAAGCCCCTGTCGTGCCAGAACAGCAGAATTCCACCCCCTTCAGTGACCTCATGTTACAAACTACATCTCTCAATGAATTCATCCAAGGGTGCAGTGATCATTTTGACACCACGGGAGTGTCACAGAATTTTATACCATTGGGCGGTAAAGAAATAATAATTACATTTTGCCACAATAATTTAGTTTTAGACCCAGATTTTACATTTTCACACGTGAAATTGGTATTAATGGCAACAAAGTTTGTCACACAATTTCTGCTGAACATGGTAATACTCCATATGTGGCTGTATAGTACTGCTTAGCCATACGGCGAGTCTTGGAATGGAAGGAGTGCTATTCAACTCTTGGAAAACAAATTATAATAGAATAGTTTGCAGACTCCATATACAGAGTGCCTAAACACCAGAAGAGCAGATCCTCCCCTCTCAAGTGACCCCATTTTGGAAATTACACCCCTCTGGGTATTTATCTACAACTGTAGTGACGATTTTGACTCAATTGGTTCCTTACTGAAACAAGCAGTAGTGAATCTTGTTGTGTAAAAATTGCAAATCTGCCACTGTAGTGAGCTTACAGTACATTGCAGTGCCCAGTATGTTGTAGAGCCCAGTATGTTATAGTGCCCATACATTGTTCCCACCTCATGCTTATGGAGACATGACACCCGTAAATTAAGCGAGCTCTCCTCGCTACAAAGAAGATAACAAACATGTGGATGCTAAATGTCGTTTAGGTACACTGTGTAGTACTCAGAAGGGAGGAGGTACAGTACAGACCAAAAGTTTGGACACACCTTCTCATTTAAAGATTTTTCTGTATTTTCATGACTATGAAAATTGTACATTCACACTGAGGGCATCAAAACTATGAATTAACACATGTAGAATTATATACTTAACAAAAAAGTGTGAAACAACTGAAAATATGTCTTATATTCTAGATTCTTCAAAGTAGCCACTTTTTGCTTTGATGATTGCTTTGCACACTCTTGGCATTCTCTTGATGAACTTCAAGAGGTAGTCACCGGAAATAGTCTTCCAACAATCTTGAAGGAGTTCCCAGAGATGCTTAGCACTTGTGAAATACAAAAAAATATATATTATTGAGAGAATATAAAATATCAACATTAATGCAGTACCCATTTATTTTATTTAATATATATTAGGTATGTGGGTTTTGTATTATTGCTGATATTTTGTATTGATGGTGTTTTGAAGGAAAAGGGTGGTCAGTAACTGGTTACACCAAAATTTGTCTTTATTTTAGACTTCTCCATTGTTCAGTAACTTACCGTAGTTATTTGATACAAATAAAACATAAAACACTTCTATTTTTTAAGGCATTTTTATTTTGTTATTTTTTTTCCACATCTTCCAAAAACTTTTGTCCATATCATAACAAATAAGGAGGTGAGTAGTTCTTCAGATGAACTAGTACTTCACTCTTCTTAATCTTCACATACAGGTGCTTCTCACTAAATTAGAATATCATCAAAAGCTTAATTTATTTCAGTTCTTTAATACAAAAAGTGAAACTCATATATTATATAGAGTCATTACACACAGAGTGATCTATTTCAAGCGTTTATTTCTGTTAATGTTGATTATGGCTTACAGCCAAAGAAAATACAAAAGTCATTATCTCAGTAAATTAGAATACTTTATAACAGCTTGAAAAATGTTTTTAAAATCTGAAATGTTGGCCTACTGAAATGTTTGTTCAGTAAATGCACTCAATACTTGGTCAAGGCTCCTTTTGCATCAATTACTGCATCAATGTGGCATGGCATGGAGGCGATCAGCCTGTGGCACTGCTGAGGTGGTATGGAAGCCCAGGTTGCTTTGATAGCAGCCTTCAGCTCATCTGCATTGTTGGGTCTGGTGTCTCTCATCTTCCTCTAGACAATACCCCATAGAATCTCTATGGGGTTAAGGTCAGGCGAGTTTGCTGGCCCCTCAAGCACAGTGATACTGTTGTTTTTAAACCAGGTATTGGTACTTTTGGCAGTGTGGACAGGTGCCAAGTCCTGCTGGAGAATGAAATTTCCATCTCCAAAAAGCTTGTCGGCAGAGTGAAACATGAAGCACTCTAAAATTTCCTGGTAGACGGCTGCGCTGACTTTGGTCTTGATAAAACACAGTGAACCTACACCAGCAGATGACATGGCTCCCTAAACCATCACTGATTGTGGAAACTTCACACTAGACCTCAAGCAGCTTGGATTGTGTGCCTCTCCACTCTTCCTCCAGACTCTGGGACCTTGATTTCCAAATAAAAATTGGAACTCTTGGACCTTGTGGAGTGTGTCAATGACTGCCTTCTGCACATCTGTCAAGTCAGCAGTCTTCCTCATGATTGTGGAGCCTACTGAAACAGACTAAGGGACCTTTTTAAATGCTTAGAAAGCCTTTGCAGGTGTTTTCTGTTAATTATTTTAATTTACTGAGATAATGACTGTTGTGTTTTCATTGGCTGTGAGCCATAATCATCGACATTAACAGAAATAAACACTTGAAATAGATCATTCTGTTTGTAATGACTCTATATAATATATGAGTTTCACTTTTTGTATTGAAGAACTGAAATAAATTAACTTTTTGATGATATTCTAATTTAGTGAGATGCACCTGTACTTGTGATAGTCTGCAAAACAAGGCTAATTTTATATAATGTGTAAAATAACAGTAAATGAGTTAGCCTTAATATAGGCTCGAAGATGATCAGTGGTGATCATTGATGAAGTGATGGCTTTATTTGCATTATTTTATTTAAATTATGAAATAAAAGTTAAGCTTACGGTGCTAAATAGAATTCAGTTTTAGCGCAACCTTTAATATGAATAAGAGTTCTTAGGCAGAGAAGTACCCATTGCTTGTATGGTAGTCCAGGGAGGCTGTATGGCTCCTGACTAGAGATGAGCGAACATTTCAATGTTCGTTTCGAAAATGTTCGCCGAATATTTAGACATTCGCCGAATTTATTCGTCGATTAATCCGTCGAACATTACTGAACGCCATAGGATTCAATGGGGGTACAAAAAAAAAAGCATATGCAACACCTTCAATTGGGCCTGAAAGCTGCCAAAACACATCAAATAAGGGGTAGATAGCAGGAAAGTGCCATCAATTGACCCAGAGTACAAGTACTATAATTAGTATTACTATTACAGCTACATTTAGCGCATTACATGTGAAAAGGAGTCACCGACTGGTACAAGAGGAGAGAGGACCCTGCCCGCGAGGGCAAACAAATTATCTACAAGGGATGAGTGAGGGTACAGTAGGTCAGGGTACAGTTAGTCGTGTAGTGGTATGCTGGAGCGAGGCTTATCGCAGATTGTACGCTTGTCACAAGAAGTGGGTCTTCAGCTTCCTTTTCAAGCTTTTCACGGTAAACGACAGTCTGATGTGTTGGGGTACAGCGTTAGCACAGTAGGGGAGATGCACGGGACAAATCTGCTGAGAGCCTAAATCACGGAAAGCTTCCAGGAGCTCACAACTGAGCAGATTAATCCCTGCACCGATTAATATGAAGGCGAAAGACTTCTAATGAGTGCCGGAGTGAGAGGTATCAGACGCTGTGGTCTTCTGGCTCCTCTCTGTCCCGGTAAACCTGTGAGACCTTGCAAGCTTCAACACAATGTTCACAAGGTAGACAGCAGGGGTGGTCAGTCTCCTAGACAATAAGAACTCCTTTATGATGATAGAGGACAACATCTGCAAGTAGTTTGTATATTCTTCCCCTGTTTGCGGTGGATTTCCCAAGGTTCTCCGGTTACCTCCTCAGAAAAAATCAGCCATACAGGAGTGTTCACAGTTCAAAAAATTAGGGCCTGACACCACCATTTCCATGGCCAACAGATTGGAGATGGTGGAGTTCCACTTCTTAGCTTTGTCATGTGTGGGAGGAAACAATCTTTTACGTGACCACAACTGTGGGACCGAGAGCTGGCTGCAATGCTGAGAGAGGGCGGAGTACAGGGAAATGGACAAACTTCTGGACCGTGAGTGAGGTGCAGGCGCAGATGTTATGGTGGATTGAGAAACATGTGGTGTGCTTGGTGAAACAAACACAGCAGGCATGTCCGCTTCCGTTACAGCTGACGAGCTCGCACTCAGCCTGACTGGAGTGGGTAGAGAACCAGAAATTCTGTGGTGGGAGACTTGCGTGACAATACTTGGCATGGTAACAGAGGAGGAGGAAGGATCAGTGGATGTGGTTGATGAGGTGGCTGATGGTTGTTGAGGTCCACATTTTATCACAGTGAGATTGCCAGAGTAACGCATGTTGATTGCGCATGTGAAAGTTCATGCATATAGTAGTCAAATTAATGCACTTTCCCTCTACTGAGTTTTTTATCGCAAAGTTTGCAATTAACGTGAGCTGGCTCATCCTTTGTGGTCTCAAAAAAGGCCCAGGCTAGGCAACCCTTGCCACCCCTGAGAGCTGCAGACCCGTGACTTCTGCTGGTCACTGCCACAGTTGTCGCTAGGGATGCAGTGCTCCGGGTGCTTGCATCACTCCGTGTCTGCACCACAGGATGCAACCTAACCTCCTCGTCTTCCTCCTCCTCCACCTCCTCAGATGAGCTACTCAGCTGCGTGCCTCTGGGTTCACACCAAATTGGATGTACAACCTCATCATCATTAAATGTGTTATCCTATTACTTGCCCTCAGAGTCACCCTCCTCCTCTTCTTGCTCTGACAACACGTACAGCCGAGGGTCAGGAAGCTGCTCGTACCAACCCCTTTTTTTTTTGCTCCTCTATGGAGAACAATATCTGCCCCAAACAATTTTAAACGGAGATGTAGTCTGTTTTACTGTATATACCAATTTTGAGTATATCAGGTCTGTGTACCCCTGTGTGGAGAAGAATATCTGGACCAAAAAATTAATTTCACTAGAGTATAACTAGTATAACTATTGTAAAGGAGACCAAAACCTCTTCCCCTATAGCCAACCCAGTAGATGGAGATGCAATCAGGAGTGTTCACATTTGAAAACATTTGGGCCTTTCAGTACAGTTCAAATTTTCAGTACAGTAGAAATTGTAAAATTAGGAATAACACCTCTCCCACTACAGACAACCTAGGAGATGGAAACCTAACTTGGAGTGTTCATGTTTCCATAAATTAGTGCCTAGCACCAGAAAAGTGGCATCAATCTGAGTACAGTAGAAATTGTAGAATTAGGAACGACACCTCTTCCACTATAGCCAATCCAATGGATTGAGAGACCAAATCTGTATTCTCCACATTTCAAAAAATTAGGGCCTAAAGCCTGCAGCAACAGCAAGAGCAGGCACACAAGCCATAAAACAGACTGCAATTCCGCAAGATCAATGCAGCACACTAAAAACTACAACATTGCCTAGTCTGTTCAGTCTGGAATTGGGGTGCAAAAGTCCTTTGAGATCCATGACTTGTTCATTTTGATGAAAAAGTTAATTAGAAAGACTACAGCTGCAATGCACACTGTGTGCCTCACTGCTATCTTGGGGAAAAGCTTTCTTAAGGTTGCTTAAAAGCTTGTTTAGATACTCCAACATTAGCGGGACCCTTTCCAGGGCGGGAAGCAACTGCCAAAATTTACTTTTATATCGTGGATCTAACAGAGTGGCAACCCAGTAGTCAGCATTATTTTGAATCCTAACTATACAGGGATCATGTTGCAGCTAGTGATCAAGAAGGCACTCATATGTAAGGCTCTTCCAGCTGTTCCAAGGCTAGGCTCTATTGTTGGCTGCATAACACTGATGCTTGTTTCCTCAGTCCCCTCCTGCCAGCCACGTTCAACAGAGAGGGGATGATTATCCTCTTCATCTTCTGACTGTTGCTCGCCCTCATCACCTCTTCCTCCTCCATTTGTTCCTCGGCTCTTGCACCTTCACTAACAGTATGTCTGGAGTCACCAAACTCCCCCGATCTCAGGAATCCACCATCACTTGGCATCCGCCTGTGTGACGACAGTCTGGAACTTTCAGACATTCTTATCCCTTCCGCATCCTCCTCTTCTTCTAGGACAACCACCTCATGCTGCATGCTAATCAAAGTCTGCTCCAGCATGTAGATGACCGGAATATTGATGCTGATGACAGCATCATCAGTGCTAACTAATTTAGTAGCCATTTCAAAACTGTGCAGAAGGGTGCAGAGGTCCTTAATGTGCTCCCACTCCATAAATGTGATTTGCTTCACGTCCGTACTGCGTTGTCCCAGGCTATACAACAGGACATACTGCGTCAGGGCTCGTTGCTGCTGCCACAGTCGCTGCAACATGTGCAGAGTGGAATTCCACCACGTCGGCACATTGCATATAAACCTGGCATGGAGAAAGACCTCTGTATCTATGCAAGTTGATGACATGAGGGGTGCGAACAGCATAAGTGAGCACACAGTTTCCATACTTTCAGAAGCAGCTCATCCAGGCCGGGATAGTCCTGGTGAAATCGCTGAACCACCAGGTTGAGGACGTGAGCCATGCAAGGCACGTGTGTTAGCTTGCCTCAGCATAGGGCCGTCAACAGGTTCGCTCCGTTATTGCACACGGCCTTCCCTGGCTCCAGGTTCAGCGGAGACAGCCATTGCTGTAACTGAGCGTGGAGAGCTGTCCACAACTCTTCAGCTGTATGACTGCGATCTCCAAGGCATATTAATTTGAAGACTGCCTGATTGCGGTGAGCCCTGGCTGCGCAGTACAGAGGTGGTGTGGATTCGCTCTGCACAATTAGAACGCCTGTCTCATTAACATAGTAACATAGTAACATAGTTTTTAAGGTTGAAGGAAGACTAAGTCCATCTAGTTCAACCAATAGCCTAACATGTTGATCCAGAGGAAGGCAAAAAAGACCCATGTGGCAAACACTAAGCTCCACATTGGGAAAAAAATTCCTTCCTGACTCCATACGATAAGCAGACTAGTTCCCTGGATCAATGCCCTATCAAGGAATCTAGTATATATAACCTGGTGAATCACTCATTACAACATCATGCGGCAAAGAGTTCCATAGTCTCACTGCTCTTACAGTAAAGAATCCACGTCTGTGATTATGATTAAACCTTCTTTTCTCCAGACATAGAAGATGCCCCCTTGTCCCCGTCTCAGGCCTCAGAGTAAAAAGATCAGTAGAAAGGTCTTTGTACTGTCCCCTCATATACTTAGTAATAAGATCACCCCTAAGATTTCGTTTTTCCAAAATAAATATCCCCAAGTGTAATAACCTGTCTTGGTATTGCAGACCCCCAAGTCCTCTAATAACCTTGGTCACTCTTCTCTGCACCTGCTCTAGTTCAGCTATGTATTTCTTATACACCGGAGATCAGAACTGTACACAGTATTCTAAGTGTGGTCGCACTAGTGACTTGTATAGAGGTAAAATTATGTTCTCCTTATGAGCATCTATGCCTCTTTAAATGCATCCCATTATTTTATTTGCCTCTGCAGCAGCTGCCTGACACTGGCCACCAAACGTGAGCTTGTCGTCCACCAATACACCCAGGTCTTTTTCAGTTACAGTTTTGCCCAGTGTTTTACAATTAATCATATAATTATACATTTTATTTCCTCTGCCCAAGTGCATTACCTTACATTTATCCCCATTAAAGCACATTTGCCATTTATCAGCCCAAGCTTCTAGTTTACATAGATCTTCCTGTAATATAAAATTGTCCTCCTCTGTATTGATTACCCTGTTGAGTTTAGTGTCATCTGCAAATATAGAAATACTACTCTGTATGCCCCTTACAAGGTCATTAATAAATGTGTTAAAAATAAGCGGGCCCAATACTGACCCCTGTGGTACCCAACTGTTAACAGAGAACCAGTCAGAGTGTGTTCCATTAATAACCACCCTTTGTTTCCTATTACTGAGACAGTTCTTAACCCACATACATATATTTTCACCTATCCCCTTTGTTCTCATTTTATGTATCAACCTTTTGTGTGGAACCGTATCAAAAGCTTTTGAAAAGTCCATATACACAACATCCACTGCATTTCCTTGGTCCAGTTCGGAACTTTCCTCCTCATAAAAGCTGATCAGATTAGTTTGACAGGAACGGTCCCTTGTAAACCCATGTTGATATAGGGTCATGAGTTTATTCTTCTTCAGATACTCTAGTATAGTATCTCTTAGGAAACCCTCCAGGATTTTACACACAGATGAGGTTAAGCTTACTGGCCTATAATTTCCAAGTTTGTTTTTTGTCCCCTTTTTGAATATTGGCACCACATTTGCTGTATGCCAGTCCTGTGGTACAGACCCTGTTATTATTTAATTTTTAAAGATTAAAAATAATGGTCTTTCTATGACGTTACTTAATTCCTGCTGTACTCGCGGGTGTATCCCATCCGGGCCCGGGGATTTGTCAACTTTAATGATTTTTAGACGCCACCGTACTTCCTGCTGCAAGCAAAGTGACATTTAATGGAGAATTTTTGTCATCACTAATCATGTTTTATGTCATGCGATTTTCTTGTGTAAATACTGTTGAAAAAAAACATTTAGCATATTGGCTTTTTCCTCATCCTCATCCACCATTTCACCCAGACTATTTTTAAGGGGGTCAACACTATCATTTTTTAGCTTTTTACTATTTATGTAGTTAATGAATCTTTTGTGATTATTTTTACTTTGTCTGGCAATGAGTCTCTCTGTCTCAATTTTTGCTGCCTTGATTTGGTTTTTACAGAAGGCAGAGGTTGATTGCGCAGGTGGAGGTGTAGCACCCCGAGGGCTCGGCTGCTACAGGAGTATTGCACCTCAAACCAGAGGTGTGATATTCCACTCCCGGGTAAGGATGGTGTGTGGACCTGGACTCAGTAAGCTGCATGCACCACACACACCCCATTTCCGAGGGACAGCTCAACGGTGCTCCCACAGAAGTGCAGGCACAACAGCTTCTGTCCCTGGCTGGAGTGGGGAGGGGGAGGAAAACCTAGTGGTGTAGGAGCAGATAGGGGTGGGTCTCTGGGCATACGTAGGAGCCCATTGGTTGCTAGTCACCTGGGCTCGGGTGCTAGAGGGAGGTATATAAGGTGGGCACCATCTTAGAGAGTTGAGTTCAGTCCAGTCCAGTCAGGAGAAAGAAGAAGAAGTTGAGTCTGAAAGAAGTGACAGGGAGCAGAGCTGCGGCATGGGCTCTGCTCCACGGGCAGGCCTTGTCAGGAGGCCGGTGCCTGAGAGAGAGAGAGAGGAGAAGGAACAGCAAAGGAAGTAAGAAAGGAAACAAGGAACTGGAACACAGAGAAAGGCCCAGAGACACGAAGGCAGAAGGAACCCCAAAGGCCCAGGAGATTGCGGGTGAAGGGTTGGCAGAGCAGGGTACCGGGACCCAAATTGGTGGAGGCAACAGATTCCTCAGCCAAGGACCGGAGGTTGTGACCACATCTTGGTGCGACCCCTCACTACATCCACCAGGAAGGCATACCACGTAGGGTCAGGGAAATCAGAGATAGGTTTCGCCAAGAGAAGGCCCGAGGAAGATGGACAAAGGTGGGTCACTGGTGAGGACGGCCAGAGAAGGGAAGAGAAGGGAGCCCTGTGCCACGCTTTGGAGTTGCCTGGGAGTTGGTCGAGCCCCTTGCCTGGTGAACGCAGCTCAGGCTGTCCTTCATGAGCACAAGTGACCTGGATGAGAACTGTGAGTAAAGCATTGGAACCTGCACCACACGTCTCTGTGTTTCATCGCCGCACCAGTACCATTAGTACTGGGACGCACACACCATCACTCCCATCATCCACACTAGCTGCCCTGAGGCAATACTTCTCCCGTGGGGAGTTATCCCATACTCGGCTGCGCAAACAACATCAGTCTCAGCGGTCTGCAGCGCAGCGGCGGTCCCCACTGACCGCAATCCATGGGTGTCGTAGTCGGACATTTGTTATTACACTAAGACTGCCACTGAATTGACCACCCTGGGCATGGACCGGGTCAGCGCCGCGGAGACTACAATCCCCAGAAGCCCGGTTCCGGGTGCCCCTCGGCCCAGGGGGCGAGTCAGAGGCCCTAGAGGAAGTGAAGGAGGCAGAAACAGTGGAGGAAGTAGGAAATACAGAGGTTTGTTCTGCAAGCCTTGGGGATTCCAAGATTTGTGGAGCAGCCCCTTTCCCCGCCCGCCCGCACAGCCACCAGTCACCCAGTGCCCAGTCAGCGAGATGTAACGCCCTTGACCATACTTACTCGTCCAGGTGTCCCTGGTGAAATGCACCCTGGAAGACATATATTTAGTCAAGGAGCGGGTGATGTTGAGTGCGACATGCTGGTGTAGCGCAGGCACAGCTTTCTTACTGAAGTAATGGTGACTGGGCAACTGGTACTGGGGGACTGCGACGGCCATCAGCTATCAGAAACCGTCTGTATCTACCAGGCGGAAAGGCAGCATTTCCGTGGCCAACAGATTGGAGATGGTGGAGTTCAACCTCTTAGCTTTGTCATGTGTAGGATGAAACAATCTTTTACGTGACCACAACTGCGGGACCGAGGGCTGGCTGCTGTGCTGAGAGAGGATGGAGTACAGTGAAATGGACAAACTGGTCGACCGTGAGTGAGGTGCAGACGCAGATGAAAAGCAGGCATGTCCGCTTCAATTACAGCTGACCGGCTCTCACTCAGCCTGATGGGAGCGGGGAGAGAACAAGAAATTCTGCAGTGGGAGACCTGGCACAGTAACAGAGGAGGAGAAAGAAGCAGCGGATGCGGTTGATGGGGCAGCTGATGGTTGTTGAGGTCCGCTGGTCCGCATTTCAGCACGGTGAGATTCCCAGTGTAACACATGTTTTTTGTGCATGTGAAAGTTCATGCATGTAGTAGTCAAATTATTGCATTTTTTCCCTCTACTGAGTTTTTTATCACAAAGTTTGCAGATTACGTGAGTTGGCTCATCCTTTGCGGTGACAAAAAAGGCCCAGGCTAGGCAACCCTTGCCGCCCCTGCAAGCTGCAGACCCGTGACCGCTGCTGGCCACAGCAACAGTTGTGGCTAAGGATGCAGTGCTACTCATGCTCGCATCACTCCGTGTCTGCACCATAGGGCAAAAGGTAACCTCCTCGTCTTCCTCCTCCACCTCTTCAGATGAGCTACTCGGCTGAGTGACTCTGGGTTCACACCAAGTAGGATCTTAAACCTCATCATCATCCAATGTGTTATTCCATTCCTCACCCTCAGAGTGACCCTGCTCCTCTTGTTGCCCTGACAGCATAGTACAGGCCCCATGACCCTCAGGTATCTGAGTCTCATCAGGATCACCTTTCTCCCCGGTGGTTAATGTCTGGTGACGAGGGTCAGGAACCTGCTCACACCCTACTCCGTCCTGCCCCGAATCCAACCTAAAAAAAAATTGGGCATAGTTGGAGATGCTTTCCTGCTCTTCTTGACTATGTGAATATTTGGAGTACACTTCTGATGCCCATGGTATAGAATGGGTGAACAGTTCTACAGACTCACCCATCTGTGGAACTTGGACAGTTGTGCCTCAGGGGAAACAAGGGTAATTGGGGTGCCACCTCTGTGGATTGTACTGTGGGTGATGTTGAGGTGGAGGAAGAAGAGGAGAGGCCACTTGAAGCAGCGCTTGCCATCCATTTGAGCACCTGCTCCTTCTGGCCCTTAACAAGGTGTATCGCTGTGTGGATGCCAAAGACTGGGAGTGGAGTAGCCCGTCCACTAACAGAAGTTGTCAGTTGTCTTTGGATAGGACATGACGGTGTTGGTTCATGTCACGGGTGTGTCAGAGGTGACAGTCGCCCTGCAGTTGGTTGCAGGAGATCTCTACGTTTGGCATTACAGACATCTTGTTAGAGGTTGGCTGTCTCTAGGACCAAGGGGTTACCTCCCTCTGGCTAATTGGCTCCCTGCCATAGGTGTATTAATACCTGGTGTGTCTGCGAGGGAGGTGCCAGCAATATTCATTTCTACTTGTGAAGGCTTTAGCAAGAGCAGTACTTCATCCTCTCTGGAGCTTGAGGCCGTGTGCGCATTTGTTTGGAGTCTTCTAAAGCTAAGCAATTCCCCCCTGTTTGTCTACCCTTGTTGTCTATAGAGTTTAGTGCTCATCTCCTTCCTTCCCTAGCCTTAGCCATACGCCAGGGAAAGTCACGGTGAGGCACACGTGCGGTGATTGGTGAAGAGCCAATATAGGGATGGTAGTTGAGACATTGTGACACTAGACCAGACTAGGAGGTCCCCACTCCCCCCTTTCCCTAGTGTCTGGGCTCCCTTTCACTCTTCCCTCTTTGTTGTACTAAGTCTTTGTCACACCTTGCGTGACAGTGCACTAGTGCTTTCACTAAAATTACAACCTACCCTACGTATACCTTGAACACCAAGCCTACTTCCCCTTCCACCATGACCTCTCTTTTTCCTACTCATGTTGCTCAGATACTGTGGTAGGAGCACGCTATTAGCAAAACAAAATGAGATTTTTTCCTCTGCAACAGTTCTGCACACACCTGAATTTCAGCGGCACTAAATGTCAAGGTAAGATATGGCTTGCTGTATAACGTTAGGAACTGAACAAAGTATTTTTTTAGTGTGGATGAGGCCTGTATAACATAGGAGATATACTCCAAACTATTTCAAACTGAGATATCCCTGCTGTATAACGTTAGGAACTGAACAAAGTATTTTTTTAGTGTGGATGACGCCTGTATAACATACGAGATATTCTTCAAACTATTTCAAACTCAGATCTGGTGCTGTATCCTGTTAGGAACAGCAAAAAATAGATTTTTTTACTCTGCATAAGCTCGCAATACAGCTGAATTTCACCATCACTAAAAGGACTAGATGGCTTATAGCAGAGTGTAACACTGGACAGAAAAAAATATTTTTTGGACTCTGCCTAGCAACAGAAAAAATATTATTTTTACTCTGGAAACAGCTGAAGTTCACCGCCACTAACGTAGTATCTGACGTATAGCACGTATCACATTTGCGACACAAAAAAAACTTTTGTGGACTCTGCCTGCCAACAGAAAAAATGTATTGGTTTTACTGTGCATACAGCTGAAGTTCACCCACCAAAAAATGACAAACTGGGCTAACACAGCTTGCACTATCACATTAGCAAAAGAAAAAAAAAAAGATTTTGTGCTCTGCACTCAGAAGCTTTGCACTAACAAGCTCTGCAGACAGCTGAGTTTCAATCCCACAAAATGAAAAAGTGGCCTACAAGGGCTTGCTTGCTTTATCACATTAGCAAGTTCAAAAATAGATTGAAGGTTTACTCCTGCATGGAGCACAATACAAACGATGCACAACACTGTTCTATGGCATGGGCCCTGTTTTTTCTGTCAGAATCTCAGTAATTGCAAAAGAAAAAAAAAGTGCTGCAAGGTCGATTGAACAGGTACACAGCAGAGGACTTATCTACACTATCTGACTTTCAAACAAGCGCCCAACTTCCTAGCTAATATCTCTCAGTACACAGGTACACATTGAGCAGCGTCTGTCTCCAGCAGTGACATGGATAAAATGGCGCTGAGGGAACATGGCCGCTTTTTATATTTAGAGGACATGTGATTTCAGCAGCCAATTGCAGAAGCCCTTGTGTCTGGACAGTGTGGATGCTTCCTGCACTCTGATTGGCTAGTCGCGCTTTCCTAGCTTAAAGTTACCGCCTAGAGTACGAAAAAAAATTACAAGCTCACCACTGATCTGACCTGTTCTGAGCTATCACCAGCCCCCCACTCATCTACCATATACCCCCGCTCATCATACACAAGCACTATGCTAGCCAAACTGTTCAAAACACATTAGTTGCAATCACGTTCCCGCGTTTATTCGCCAAACGTTGCAGATTTTTCCAGAATTTAAGTAATTTTGCTTGCATTTCCGATTGCGAATCCGAACGTGCTATATTCTTGTCGAATTTAAGTTGTAAGTTTGGATTTCGAACAAATTCTCTCATCACTACTCCGGACAGACTATATAAGGTGTTATATAGGCTCCCTGAAGTGATGTATGTCCTGGGATATTCATCTTTAAAAGAAAATGCATACTGTATCCAATGAAGTGGTACTTTACTGACACCATTCATCTCTATAGAATTCCTATTACAGATGTAGACAAAACAGAACCATAATCCTGGCATAGGGCATACCTCAGTTCTCTATAACACATATACCTTGAATTATTACAGTATGTCTTACAAGAAAGCTAGCTTGGCTCCGAACGCAACATCCTACAATGAACTATTCAATAGTCACACTGCTTTTGTAATAAAAAAAATACATTTAAATGGAGTTTCAGCTTAAAAATTAAATAGTTTGCAAATACCAACATGTTTTGTATGCCTATAGTGACTCTGAACATTTTTGTTTGAGTCTTTATTTTAACATATTAAATTATTCAATATTATAATATATAAATTATGACGTTACTTATGTGCAAGAAATAATAAAGATTTATTTTACAAATGCAGCCCACTGTCTAGTATGTTTTACAGCTCATTTATTCTTATCTTTTTATATCGCTTGAGATATCAGTACTTTAGCATCCTCTCTTCCAAGATCTTATTTTAAGCTATCAATTCACTTTCTCCCTCAAAATTCTATTTTTCTTTGTACATAGAAGTAACAAATATCCTGAGGTAGTATTTTGATTAATATATCTCTGCAAGGTCAAGCTGTTCAAATGAAGCTACTTCAACAGTTTATGTGAAACTTTATAGAAACACTGATTCATAGCAGAAAATGATTTTGAATGTTGTTGTAAGTACATTTATACACATACAAAAAGATACACAAATGGAAAATGTGAACTTTACTATGGTGAGTCAGTGACAACATATTTTTGGAATTAATTTACATGAAAATCTAATGTAATCATAAGTATAGCACCTGTTATAGCACTGCGGTATTTCCTTCACTCATAAATCTTACACTGGGTCATGAGTTACTCTTGGTCATGAGTTATCTTTGTCCAATAAATAATATATAGCTTACTTATATGCTTTATTTAGGGACCTTGGTTGTAGAGATCTTGGCTCCAGGTCAGAAAGATAAAGATGAATGCATATACAAAATCATATGGCACAAAGAAATTAAGTAGCCCTTGATCACAATAGCTTTCTCCTGCTATCTTCTACATGAATAAAAACCCTCTTCACAGACATTACAATGTAAAATGCATAAAAAACATGAATACACAAAGTGTCCTCCTATATGTATGCAGACCATAAGGAAATGAGATGATCAGATGAAACATATTGGCATGCCAATGCCAGAATGTTCTACTGTGTGTTGAAATCAAACAGCAGGATTACTACAAAAGGTAGTTGCTTGGTTGAAAAGAACTTATAATAAATAGGACAGAGAAGGTAGGACTGAAATGCCTTTATGGTAGTTAGATTATTACTAGAGATGAGCGTTGTTCTACTCGAACTGTTCGCCAATCTCAAATTCGAGCTGTTTTGGGCGGTGTTCGAGCCGTTCGGCGAACACGAACAATTTGAGAAAAATTCGGCTGTTCGAGGTTATGTTCGATAACTGTTCGTGCACCAAAATCATAACTGGATTTTTTCTCAGTAATGATGAAAATTAATGTTAATACGCAGTTTGAGTGTACAGCGGGGTGGGGGGAGGGGCAGGGGATGGATCTCTGCAGGAACAATGAAGATCTCCATTTTTTTTTCTCTTTCCCGCATTTACAGTGGGGAGGTGCAATCTGTCAGCCTATCAGCAGCGCACACACGGAGCGAAGTGCTTTTTTTCACACAAGCAAGGGCATGTGTCATTGGCAGTGTATGTCACATGTTCTTGCCCTATAAGACCAAGCCATTTTCCCCGTCGCCACCATTTTCTCACTGCTGCAGCTGCGTGTTAGACGGCAC
The DNA here is from genome assembly GCF_046119375.1 of Phyllobates terribilis. Classification (NCBI taxonomy): domain Eukaryota; kingdom Metazoa; phylum Chordata; class Amphibia; order Anura; family Dendrobatidae; genus Phyllobates; species Phyllobates terribilis. The sequence goes on along the minus strand of NW_027362763.1, from coordinate 451,520,203 downwards.
CGCTGTTGCTGTGTGCGCTATACCTTGTTAATTTCAAGCCAATTTTCGCACAAATATACAGATAGCTTGGGAGTAGGGAATAGTTGTGATTGCAGTCCTTTTAAGGACTAGGTTACAGCATTTCCTACGACTTTTATCAGGGAGGTCTGTGCTCTTAAATAGATCGGTTGTGGGAGTAAAGACTAATTGTAATTGCAGTCCTTTTCAGGACTAGGTTACATGAGTTCCTATCAGTTTTTGCCAGGCAGGTCTGTGCCAGTGCTGTGCAAGTTTTTTTCACAGCATTTGGCTGAATCTAGCAAAGCTAATCCTTTTTGGCCTATTGCAGAGTGTGTTAGTCAGTGGAGTAGCCTATCTGTGTTGCAAGATATACCACCTGTGTATAGAATACCAATTTTTTTACTGCACCTAGTGAAGTAAAATCTTTTGGGCATAGCATCATTCTATTAGTCCATCTATACTGACCTCCATCAGGTTGCAAATTAAAACTAATTTTTATCTGCATCTACAGTACCTCTGAAAAAATATTTGGGCTTCTAGCAGTGTGTGGGACTTGTTCTATTAGTCCATCTATACTGACCTCCATCAGGTTGCAAACTGAATATATTTTTTTCTGCATCTACCTCTGAAAAAATATTTGGCCTTCTAGTAGTGTGTCGGACTTTCTCTATTAGTCCATCTATACTGACCTCCATCAGGTTGCAAATTAAAACTAATTTTTATCTGCATCTACATTTCCTCTGAAAAAATATTTGGGCTTCTAGCAGTGTGTGGGACTTGTTCTATTAGTCCATCTATACTGACCTCCATCAGGTTGCAAACTGAATATATTTTTTTCTGCATCTACCTCTGAAAAAATATTGGGCTTCTAGCTGTGTGTGGGTCTTGTTCTATTAATCCATCTATACTGACCTCCATCAGGTTGCAAACTGAATATAATTTTTTTCTGCATCTAGCTCTGAAAAAATATTTGGCCTTCTAGTAGTGTGTCGGACTTTCTCTATTAGTCCATCTATACTGACCTCCATCAGGTTGCAAATTAAAACTAATTTTTATCTGCATTTACAGTACCTCTGAAAAAATATTTGGGCTTCTAGCTGTGTGTGGGACTTGTTGTATTAGTCCATCTATACTGACCTCCATCAGGTTGCAAACTGAATATATTTTTTTCTGCATCTACCTCTGAAAAAATATTGGGCTTCTAGCTGTGTGTGGGTCTTGTTCTATTAATCCATCTATACTGACCTCCATCAGGTTGCAAACTGAATATAATTTTTTTCTGCATCTAGCTCTGAAAAAATATTTGGCCTTCTAGTAGTGTGTCGGACTTTCTCTATTAGTCCATCTATACTGACCTCCATCAGGTTGCAAATTAAAACTAATTTTTATCTGCATCTACAGTACCTCTGAAAAAATATTTGGGCTTCTAGCTGTGTGTGGGACTTGTTGTATTAGTCCATCTATACTGACCTCCATCAGGTTGCAAACTGAATATATTTTTTTCTGCATCTACCTCTGAAAAAATATTTGGCCTTCTAGTAGTGTGTCGGACTTTCTCTATTAGGCATCTTCCTCACAGACCGGCAGTTTGCCGGGGACACCCTTATCAACCCCGTCTAAGCACAATAGCCAGCCCTCGGTCCCTCAGATGTGGACAAGTAAAAGACCATTTCCTCCTAGCCATGAGAAAGCTAAGAGGTTGAATTTCACCATCTGCAAGCTCTTGGCTACAGAAATGCTGCCTTTCCTCCTGGTGGACACAGAGGATTTTCGAGACCTTATGTCCGTCGCAGTGCCCCAGTACCAGATGCCCAGTCGGCACTACTTCTCAAAGAAAGGTGTGCCTGCGCTCCACCAGCATGTCGCACACAACATCACCGCTTCTTTGAGAAACTCTGTGTGTGACAGGGTGCATTTCACCACAGACACTTGGACGAGTAGGCATGGACAGGGGCGTTACATGTCGCTGACTGGGCACTGGGTAACTATGGTGACAGCAGGACAAGGGGCTGCTGTCCAAGTCTTGCCGTCCCCACGAGTTGTGCGTCAATCCTCTTTATGTCAAAGTTCCTCCACTGCTTCTGCCTCCTCACCCTCCTCTTGGTCTTCCACCTGCACCCAAAGCCTGTCTGGTCATGCCACAAGCTTTCTAACTGCGCAGAAGGGATCCTGCACACCTCCTTACTATGCTGGCAGTAGGGCTCAACGTCATCAGGCGGTTTTTACATTGAAATGTCTGGGAAATGTGAGTCACACAGCTGAGGAGTTGTGGTCAGCTCTGGAGAACCAATTTCATGAATGGTTGTCTCCACTGGACCTGAAACCAGGGAAGGCCGTGTGCGACAATGCTGCAAACCTGGGTGCGGCCCTTCGCCGGGGCAATGTCACACACGTGCCTTGTATGGCTCACGTGTTGAACCTGGTTGTCCAGCAATTTTTAGCCCACTATCCCAGACTAGATGGCCTTCTGCAGAGGGCACGGTCGCTGTGTGCTCACTTCCGCCGTTCGCATCCCGCAGCTCAGCGACTTACATCTCTACAGAAGTCGTTGGGCCTGCCACTTCACCGGCTAAAATGCGATGTGCCTACCCGGTGGAATTCAACTCTGCACATGTTGCAGCGACTGTGGCAGCACCGACAAGCCCTGGTGCAATACGTTCTGACGTATAACCTGGGCCAACGAGATTCAGAGGTGGGGCAAATCACGCTGGAGGAGTGGTCTCAGATCAGGGACCTATGCACCCTTCTGCACAGTTTTGAAATGGCGACGAAGATGTTTAGTGCTGACGATGCCATTATCAGCATGACTATTCCGGTGATTTACATGCTGGAGCACATGTTAAACAGAATTCGGAGTCAGGTGGTGGCACAAGAGGAGGTGGAGGAAGTAGAGGAGGAGGAGTTGTATGCGGAAGGGCTAACATCTGCAAGGTCCAGAAGGTCGGCAGCACCAAGGCGGCAGGCATGTGAGGGTGGGGGAGATGGTTTTACCAGGGCGCATGGTAGCAGCCAAACTAGTGAGGAAGGTGCAGGAGCCCAGGAAGAAGTGGAGGACGAACTGATGGAAGACTCATCAGATGAGGGAGACCTTGATCACATTTCTGTTGTGCGAGGTTGGGGGGAGAGGACAGAGGAAGAAAGCATGATTGTTACCTCGCCACCAACACAACAGGGACTTGGTGCTCCTGGATGCGCAACACACATGAGTGCCTTCTTGCTGCACTACCTGCAACATGACCCTCGAATTGTGAGAATTAGAAATAATCCTGACTACTGGGTTGCCACACTGTTAGATCCCCGGTACAAAAGTAAATTTGCAGAAATTATTCCTGCCATAGAAAGGGATGCACGCATGCAGGAGTATCAGCAGAGACTGTTGCAGAATCTTACATGTGCTTTTCCACAAAATACCAGTGGTGCACGTAGTGAATCTCACAGTTCCAACTTGCCAACCGTGGGACCGTCAAGTGTTCAGCACTCAAACCGTAACAGAACCACAGTATCTGCTGGTAACATGAATTTTGCGGAATCATTTCACCACTTTTTTAGCCCATCCTTTGCAAGGCCACAGGAGACAAGAAGTCTGACACATAGTCAACGCCTAGAGACGATGGTACAGGAGTATCTCCAAGTAAACATTGAAGCCACGACTGTGTCACTGGACCCTTGCTCTTTTTGGGCTTCCAATCTGGATAAATGGCCGGAGCTAGCCACTTATGCCTTGGAGATCTTGTCATGCCCCGCAGCCAGCGTTCTGTCTGAACGTGTGTTCAGCGCTGCTGGTGGTGTGCTGACAGATAAGCGCACGCGGCTCTCCACTGATAATGTAGACAGACTCACGTTCATAAAGATGAACAAATCATGGATCCGAAACGACTTTTCTACCCCTGTGTCATCCTGGGGAGAGTAAAAGCTTGATGATTGGTTAAAATCACCCTACCAAACGTTTTAAGCTTTCAAATTACTAATCATGTTTATCTGTATCTTGACTGGAAAATAATTTGGGCTTTGTAGCAGTGTGCAGCACTGATCCTATTAGGCCATCTATAATAAGCTCCACCAGATTTAAAATTAAAAATAATTTTTAGCTGCATCTAGCCCGGAAAATAATTTTGGGGCTCCGAGATGCGCAAGACACATAAGTGCCTTCTTGCTGCACTACCTGCAGCATGACCCTCATATTGTCAGAATTCGAAGTAATCATGACTACTGGGTTGCCACACTCTTAGATCCCCCAAACTTTTCGATCAACCTTTTCATTTTAATAAAGACCAAAAAAATGGTCATTTTTGAAATTATAAGCATTAGCAGGTTGTTAGAAACTGAAATCAAACAGTTTTCAACTCAAAACTTTATTCTAGGTGATGTTACATTTTCACATAGGACCCCTTGTTCGAAAGGAGCTTCTGAACTCTCTCGTCCATTGAATTTGTCAGGTTTTGGATGGTTTCTGCTTCAATTGTTTTGCATGAGGACAGAATACCCTCCCAGAGCTGTTGCTTAGATGTGAACTGCCTCCCGCCATCATAGACACTCCTTTTAATGATGCTACAAAGGTTCTGAATGGGGTAGAGGTCAGGGGAGCATGGGGTCACACCATAAGTTTGTCCCCTTTTATGCCCATATCAGCCAGAGATGCAGATGTTTTATGTGCAGCATGAGATGGTGCATTATCATGCAGAAAAATGATCTTGCTGTGAAATACACGGTTCTTCTTCTTGAACCATGGCAGGAAGTGCTGTTTGAGAAAATCCACATACATTATGGAGTTCATCTTTAGCGCCTTCAGGGATCCTAAAGGGGCCGACAATCTCTCTCCCCATGATTCCAGCCCAAAACATTACTCCACCTCCTCCTTGTTGGCGCTGTAGCCGTGTTTGCGTGGGGTGTCCATCAACCAGCCATCCTCCACTCCATCCATCTGGACCATCGAGCGCTGCACGGCACTCATCCGTGAACACAACAGTTTTGAAATCAGTCTTCATGTAATGTTTGGCCCACTGGAGCCGTTTCTGCTTGTGTGAAGTGGATAGAGGAGGTCGACAGGATGGCGTATGCACAGCTGCAAACCTCTGAAGGACCCTGCATCTTGTTGTTCGGGGGACGTTGGAGGCACAAGCAGCTTCAAAAACTTGTCTGCTGCTATGACAAGGCTTTTTTGCCGCTGCTCTTTCAACCTGACGTAATTGCCTGTAGGAAAGAGTCCTCAATTTGCCCTTATCAGCACGCACACGTGTGTACTGTGAATCAGCTACATACTTCTTGATTGCCAAGACACTTCATCCTGATCATCGCACAATGTTGATTGTAGTCATGCCTTGACCTAAACACTCCACAATTTGTTGCTTCTCAGCAGCCGACACATCCTTTTTCTTTCCCATTTTTGCAGAAAATGTAGGCTGCTTAATAATGTGAGAGAGCCTTCTTAAGTAGTCTTGCCTTTCATTGGACACACCTGCCAAACTAATTAGCACAGGTGTCTGCAATTGCTTACAGTGATATAAAGAGCCCTGACACACATCACCATCAATGAGTTTAACTGACAAACAAACAAATTCTTCCCTTATCACTCCTAAACACTTTTTGCATAATAATTTGGAACGCGGTGTACATGTGCTTTTCCACAAAACACCAGCGGTTCACGTAGTGAATCTTACAGTTCTAACTTGCCAACCGTGGTCTGTATGGAATTGTTCAATAAAGGGCCCAAAATTAAGATAACATAGATGGGAGAGGTCTCTATGAATAGGAATTCCTAAGTATTTGATACCCTGTGAGGGCCAGGCAAAGGGAAAGTTGGACTGGATGGAATCCTATATGGATTTGGGGAGGGAGACATCGAGGGCCTCAGACTTCGCTGCATTGATTTTAAAATTTTACCATGTAACAAAGTGATCTATTTCAGCCATAACAGCATGGATGGATATATGTGATTGAGTGATATATACTAGGACATCATCAGCAAATAGAGAGCACTTGTACTCGGTGCCTCCCACCTCAATCCACCTAATATTGGGGTTATGGCGAATTGATGAGAGCAGGTGCTCCGTCACTAGGATGTATAAGAGAGGGGACAGAGGACATCCCTGCCTTGTCCCATTGGTGATTGTGAAAGGTGATGAAAATGTTCTGACGCACCCCCTGGGCCTTGGGACACCCGGAGCCGGACCCTTTTTGGTGGATGCTGGTGGTTGTAGTCTTCGTGGCGGCGACCCGGTTCCGTGGCTCAGGGCGGTCAAACCAGTGGCGGAACTATTTATGTGGTTTTGATGTTTAAATGTCCGACTACGCCACCCGTGGATTGCGGTCAGAGTGAACCGCCGCTACAGGGCAGACCGCTGAGGCTGGTGTTGTGGGTGCAGCAGAGCGTAGCATAACTCCCCACGGGAGGAGTATAGCCTCAGGGCAGTGTATGCGGAGGATGGGGGTGATGGTGCAGGGCAGCAGCAGTAACGACACGGAGTCAGTGATGCAGTCCAGGGCCTTTACTCACAGTTCTTATTATCCAGACCACGTCTGCAGGTAACGGCTGCCCACGTCGTACTGTGCTCACCAGGTGAGGGGCTCAGACAACTCCCAGATAACTTTGGAGCACTTCACAGGACCCCCTTTGTGTGTCCTTTGTCTGGCCTTTCTTACCAACACTTCTGTCCGGCTGCCTCGGGCCTCCTCTTGGTAAACTTGGCGCCAGTTTCCCTGACCCTATGTGGTGCCTTCCTAGCGGGTGTAGCGAGGGGCTGCGCCACATAAAATGTCAGAGCCTCCGGTTTCTAGCTGAGGGTCGTTTCCTGCCTCCACTAGTTCGGGGACCGGTCTCCCCCTTTGGCCTGACCCCTCCACGCAGGTGGATTCGGGCGTGCGGTGGCGACTCGCCCGTCCGCACCCCTGGGATCCCTTCATTCCTCGTTCCTGGAGCCTTCTCCGCTCCTCTTCCTTCCTTCTCCCTCTTCCAGGCCTGGGCCTCTGTTACTAGGCCCGCCTCCGGAGCAGAGCTCATGCAGAGCCCCTGCTCCCTGCGACTTCTGCTCAGACTTCTCTGCACTGAACTAAGATGGTGCCCACCTTTTATACTCCCTTCTCAATGCACCCAGGAACTGCTTCCTCCCTGCTCCTGCACTACAGGGTTCCCCTTCCTCAGTGTTCCCTCCCCCCACTCCAGCCAGGGACAGGGACTGTCGTGCCCATCTCAGGGGCATATTGGTCGCCCTGCCCCATGGCAATGTGGTGTAATGCATGCAGGTGTCGGGTCCTGATCCACACTCCATCCTTACCTGAGAGTGAGATATCACACTTCTGGGTGAGGTGCAATACGTCTGTAGCAACCGAGCCCTCATGGTGCTACAGTTCCATTTATCTTCAGCCTAGGTGACGTATTGCGATACAGGGCCGTGATTTTGGCTATAAAAGGGTCCCCTAGACCCCTACCCCAAGCTTTTTAAGAGAATCATATATGGCGTGCCAGGAGACTCTATGGAATGCTTTCTCAGCATCCAACGAGAGTATCTAATTACAAATTTTTAACTGCATCTAGCCCAGGAAATACTTTGTGCCTAGTAGCAGTGTCTGCTAGTCAGCGGATTATCCTGGCTGTTAAGCAAGCTACACCACCTGTAGTTTAGACACTTAATTTTTTCAAAGGAAATGCTTCGGGACCATGGGATACTCAGTGAAGAGCATCAGGAGGCACCCCAAGGCATAGGGGCTGGGACTGGCAGTAGGATGCCTTGCGGTGGACAGCCGAGCTCGATCCTTATAAAAGCTTTTTAACTGCAGCAGCTTTAGTGGACGCTACTGGAGCTGGAATTACGCGGCTGCTGGCATGAGACTTGCCCTCCAATAGATCCTTGTAAATGGATTTAAAGTGTATTCATTCAAATTAGAGAGACAATTTAAATTAAAAAGCTTAGAGCTGCCTCCATCACAGGGGGGCTCGCTCGACCCACCAGCGGACAGGCACCAGTATTGGGAGAGGGGGGCTGGCCATCAGGGTTCACCGCGGCTCTGGCACAAACCCGGCGACACGGAGGTGGCACGGGCAGGAGCGGACTGGCCGTGTCGGCTTCTCACTTTTTGGATTTTAGAAGGGCATGACATGCCTATATCTGTGTCTCCCCCTCCTTTTACTCCTCCACCTCTTTTATTTTCGCATGACTATATGTACTTGTCACTTTTCCATGTGTTAGTTGTGTCTTCTGAGCAGTTTGTCAGCTTTTGGACACCTTTGAAGGTGTTTTCTATGTGTTTCTATGTGTTTTTGTTTGCCTGCCATTGGTTTTAACGGTGTTCGAAGGTGTTCGACGAACAGTTCGACGAACAGTTCGGCGAACACACGGGTGTTCGACGAACCGAACCGAACTCGAACACTACGGGGGTGGCTCAACACTAATTATTACCAAATGTATGGAACAAGCATACTTCCTCTAATTATTATAATTAGTATACTGACTCAGTTCTGAAGAAAAGAATTCTGGCTTCTTCTCCTAGGAAAACGAAGAACACAATTGTGCTGAAATTTGAAGTAAACAAAATGATTGCAACTTTCACTTTACATAAACATCAGGGACCAAACATATACAGTATATATTGTTTCTGTTCCTTTTTGAAATATAAATTCCTTTTATCTGTTGACATTAAAATCAATTAGCGGAAAGCCAAATGACACATATACTATGTAAACAAAATGCACAAAAACCTTATACGGTGCCATCTAAGCTATAATTAATTCATTCTGCAGCTGAAGGTGAAATTATTTGTGCCTTAAACTAAATCAATGAAAATCCATGGTTTACTTGGTATGAAACTTGTCAGAATGAAAACAACAATGCCATGTAATAAATATAGTTCCTATCAAATAACACTTCAAACTACTTACGAAGTTGAGATCTCTACGAAGATGTCTTTGTGTTACATTTACTATCTCAAATAGCTCATCTCTGGTAAGTTGCCTGTTTACATGCTGTCAAAAATATTGAAATGGTAGACCACCTTGGAAAACCTGTATAAGCAGAAATCATACAAGATACTCTATATGCTTTAAAAGTTTCCAGTTTCCTTTTGCTTTATTTTTCTGTTCCTGAAAGTGCAATACTTATTTCTTTCTTGATGCAAAGGAAACTGCTTTACTTTCCTTTTATGTTGAGATATCATCAAGTCAGGTGCCGAAAAACATTTTATTATCCTTTGCACTGCTTTCTAAGCAACGTGGTTTTGGTCCTTGTTCTCCTGGGTCATCCACCGCATCCTTATTAGCATATTCACTTGAGCTGCAAAGCTACCCGAATGCTATACCTCTGTTCTTTTCCTCCCCACTTGTTCAATTCAGGCATTTGGTATACAGGCGATACAGCTTCACATACTGAAATAGCATTTGAACACTACTTAGGACAGACATTATAATACTATAGAGAAAATACACAAAATTTGAGCTTGGTTTAAATTGTTATACATGCAGCACATAAATGCATGTTTCACAATGGCCATGAATCAGAAAATCCTACAAGAAGCAAAAAACCCTACTGAAAATAAAAAAAAGCAAGTGCATTTAAATAAAATGGGGTTCATACTAATACTGTTTTTGATCAAAAATAGTATAAAAGCTTTCCCACCGCAACAAGGTGAACCCATTCGGGAAAGCCCTACACTGTCTAATATTAAAAACCTTAAAATTAACATGTGTCAAAGTTGACCTGTGTGTGAATAAGGGCAGACAAAGGACTGGGTCCCCTACATCCAGCCATTGGAACTTTCCAATCCTCTTTTTGAGTCCATTAAAATCTGCCTTTTTGATGTCCAATCTTAAAGTCTGAGTCCAGGTCTTCCTTCTCTTGTAATCCAAAATTTGAGAATAACATGATCGCTGCCTCCTAAATTCCCAGCCTCCTTTACTTCCTCAACCATTTCCTCCCTGTTGGTAAGAATTAGGTCCTAGATGACAGATTCTCTTGTTCTCTCTTTTACCTTTTGAAAGAAAAAGTTGTCCGAGAGAGAAGATAAATATTTTCTGAACTTTTTACTTTTACCTGAGAGAGATTTCCAACAAATGTCTGGATAGTTAAAATCTCACATGATCACTATATCATACTTTTTTTAGAACAAATGCATCTGATATACAAAGAGTTCATCCATATCTTCAGTCTGTCCAGGTGGCCTATAGTAAACACCTACAATAGTGTCCTTTCTGTTCTTCTCTCCTTACATTCTTACCCCAACTTTTCTACACAGCTACCATTCTCTGAAGCTTGGACCTCTGAGGAGATATATACTTTCATAGAATCATAGAATCATAGAATGGTAGAGTTGGAAGGGACCTCCTGGGTCATCTGGTCCAACCCCCTGCTCACAGCAGGATTCACTAGATCATCTCAGACAGATGTCTGTCCAGCCTCTGTTTGAAGACGTCCATTGAAGGGGAACTCACCACCTCTCGTGGCAGCCTGTTCCACTCATTAATCACCCTAACTGTCAAAAAGTTTTTTCTAATATCTAATCTGTGTCTCCTCCCATTTAGTTTCATCCCATTGCTTCTAGTCTTTCCTTGTGCAAATGAGAATAAAGATGATCCTTCTACAATGTAACAGCCCTTGACATATTTGTAGACAGCTATTAAGTCTCCTCTCAGTCTTCTTTTTTGCAAGCTAAACATTCCCAAATCCTGCAACCATTTCTCATAGGACATGGTTTGCAGACCAGTCACCATTCTGGTCGCTCTTCTCTGAACTTGCTCCAGTTTGTCTATGTCTTTTTTAAAATGTGGTGCCCAAAACTGTACACAGTATTCCAGATGAGGTCTGACCAAAGAGGAGTAAAGACCGATAATGACTTCACGTGATCTAGACTGTATGCTTCTGTTAATACATCCCAGAATTGTATTTGCCTTTTTTGCTGCTGCATCACACTGTTGACTCATGTTCAGTCTATGATCTATTAGTATACCTAAGTCTTTTTCACATGTACTGTTGCTTAGCTCTATTCCTCCCATTCTGTATATGCTTTTTTCATTTTTATTGCCCAGATGTAGTACTTTGCATTTTTCCCTGTTAAAAACCATTCTGTTGGTTGCTGCCCACTGCTCCAGTTTATTTAGGTCTTTTTGAATCCTCTCTCTCTCTTCTCTAGTATTAGCTATCCCTCCTAGCTTTGTGTCATCAGCAAATTTAATCAGTTTACCCTCAATTCCTTCATCTAAATCATTGATAAAGATGTTGAACAATACAGGTCCCAGGACAGAGCCCTGTGGTACCCCACTTGAGACATTCATCCAGCTGGATGTGAAGCCATTTACAACCACCCTTTGAGTCCGATCACTAAGCCAGTTATGAATCCACCTAACAGTTGCCTGGTCCAACTAACTTTCCTAACATACAATGCAACACCCCCTCCCCTCTTAACCCTGTTTCTTATAAATAAGTTGTAGCCTTCAAGGTTTGTATTCCAATCATGTATATCATCCCACCAAGTTCCAGTGATGCCTATGACATCATATCTCTCTTCCTGAGTTAACATCTCCAATTCTCCTTGTTTGATTCCCATGCTCTGTGCATTTGTAAAGACACATTTCTTTTTGTAGTCAGTTTCTCTTTCTCCTCTATTTTCATTTGGAATTTGTTGTCTTTGTTCTTTATTTCCATTTCTAATAGCAGGGTTCTAAAAATAATCCATTAACTGCATATTTTTTAATGGCCGTATATATTTCCATCCCATATTGCTCTAATGTAAAGCTCTTTTGATGAGTTTAGCAAGGCGTCTACAAAATATATGTTTTCCTGTTTTCATAAGATTCAACCCATCTGTAGCAAGGAGTCCATCATACAAGTATTTCACTCCATGTTCAAGAAACCTAAAATGTTGCTGATGGCTCCATCGACATTGTTCACCTGTAGAATCCTGTTCAATCTCCTTGTCCATGTCCATCCACTTTGTGGCAGTTTAAAGGAAATATATCAGCAGTTTTTTATACCTTATCTGAGAGCAGCATGATGTTGGCAAAGAAACCCTGAATCCAATGATGTATCACTTAGAACTGCTTCACACAGTAAACTAACACAATCAGAGTTTTTAGATTTAACATCAGACCCTGTATATACATTGTCTATAAACAGTGAGCTGCTTATAAGAAAAGGGGGCAGAGTCAAACTTGCAATTTCCCGCCAGCTAGTCACCCCAATGTTAATCACCAGGTGATAAAACCTGGTAAGTAAATAAAAGAACACAGTTTGTCATGTGATACATCATTGAATTCAGTTTTAACTGCTACCTCATGCTGTCCTCTGATTACATAGCAAAAGTCTGCTTACATATTCCCTTTAAATAATTTTAACCCATGAATGGCCAAGCCTGTTAAATTAATGGTGATGGGGGCTGATGAGTTGGTAGAGTGAACCTCCACCTTCAGTCAAATACTTTAAATGCTATGGGCACTAAGGTTTAATTGCTGTTATCGAAGGTGTGAAGACACGGGGGTCTCCTATGGGCAGAATACTACTCACAGCAACACAGGGTGAGGGTAAAACAGTGTGGAAATAATTTATTGAGCCACAAAACAGACAATAACATATAGAACAGTCCCAGGAAATACACAAGATGGTTCAAATTACAGAGTCTCACCCTTCCGCTGACCCACCAGGATTAGAGCAGCTGCGACTTCAAGGCTTCCAGGGCCAACTACCACAACCATGGGCACCCCGCTATGGGCGGACACCCAGAGAGAGGAGATAGTGGCAAGCTTAGGAAGCTGACAGTACATGGAGGTACGTAGCCGGTGACCTCATTGTCCCCACCTGAATTCTTCAAAATGTCACCGACGGTTTAGCGATGGTCAATGAAGCAGATCAGTTTTATTCCAGCTGAGGCCATGGTCCCTAAGCTAACATTCTGTAGAGTCACTTGGAACAGAGACATAGACCCCTTTATATGGTTCACAACTGTCCTTCAAGCCAACATCCACAGGTCAAGAAAAAGGGATGATGATATTAACTCGAATTGCCTGAGTATCCATAGTTTATCCCCAATGATGATTTGCAAACATTGTCCTATAACCCCCCAAACAATGCAAGTCAACATGGGTTGGTATAATGTGTAATCAACATATTAGCAAACAGTATTGTTTAATGACCCTGTGTCCCTGTCTTGCAAATATAACAGTAAAATAAACTACAGTAGCTGATATAAGAGGTAAATAACAGTTATCAATTTACAAAGACCAAGTCAACCTTCAAGAAAAGTTAACATCCAGACTCATGAATAATAGTTAATTATGTCTCTATGCCTACTGAATTTATGTCTGGCATAATTAAGAATAAATGCTGTGCCATCACAGAAGGGTATTCTAGTGATGGCAGCTGCAATTGGGGCCTGGATGTATATTACATTTTTGTATATTACATTATTTTGAGTACAGTGGGCAGCACTTGCAAGATCATCATGATGGACATATGGGTTCTATAAAGGGAACCTTTCATGCTATTAACCTGTAGATGTGAGGATAATTTGCAGGTTAATAGCATCACAAAAATGTCTGGTCGTCATGCTGATTTATTCCTCCTGGGAGCCCTCCAACCTTCAGCCACACAGGCATGTCGGCGTGGCGGCAGTCACCGCTCACAGCACTGTTTTTACCTATTGAACCTATCTATAGGATAGGGGATAACTTACTGATCATTATGGCTTCAAACTCTGGGACCTCCAATAAGTTGGTATATGCAACAGTTGTGAACTTCTTTGTTGATGTGAAGGAGGACTTTATGCTGATCTAACAGTAGATGGCGATGATGTGTAGTTTCCTTGTTTACTGTATTGTAAAAGAAAAAAGTCTCTCTTGTTTTTTCTGTTTTGTTCTTACTTCCTTGTGCAGTACTGTGTGACTGTGCGTTTTTTCCTTTACCTCATGTTCTGAGAAGTAAAAGCTTGTTATCCCATGTAATCTGCTCTGTGAAGTTTCTCCCGAAACTGTGGGGATCCAGAAGCTGTGCAACAGGTTATGGGCCCAGGCACCGAGGATCCCAGACACCCAGGGCACTGGAATTCACTGCAACACCCTGATGAATGCAGAAGAATTCTTCAGTACAATTCTCTCCAAACAAGTAAGACAAGTTAAAGATGACAAGTAGCACATAGCTAAAACTCACAGTAGCTAAGCTGAATAATGAGAATTATCAGTTATGGAAGTTCAAAGTAGAAATGTTATTGTCTAAAGATGATTTATGGGAAGTAATCACTACATATAGACCTGATGAGGATAATCAGACATGGGATAAGAAAAATAGACAAGCAAGAGCTACCATCAGTCTATTAGTGGATGATGCTCAAGACCTGAAACAGATATTACATTAGAGTTTATGAAGACCAGACTCATAGATGATAATCAAAGAAGGAAAGAACAAATGATTATTCTACAGAAAAAGATAATGGAAATGCTCATAAAGCTACAGAATCAAAAAAACCCTATAATAAAGAGACAAGAGAATGTTTCAGATGTTTCAGATGTAAGAAAAAAAAGACATTTAAAGAAAGACTGTACTATATGGAAAGCATAACAACAGAAATTACATCATAAAGAGAATACACAGAAGGTTAAAAGCACAATTTCTGATTCATGTGAAAATAATTGGAATGGCACATTTAAAGTGACTGATAAGAAATCATCGTTGGGTTGGTTTATTGACTCAGGAGCAACAAGTCACATGACAAGTAATAAAAATTTCTTTACTGAGCTTAATTTAAATAAGAAGGAAGCCATTTATCTTGCAGATGGAAGCAAAATAACTGCAGAAGGTGTTGGACAAGGAATGCTAAATTGTTCTAACAAGTGTTATATGTTCTAGGATTAGAAGGAGGATTGTTATCTGTAAAACGTCTAACAGCTAAAGGACTTACTGTAAAATTCACAGATGATGAGTGTACAATCCTAACAGGAAACAAGGTAATAACCAATGTCAAGGCAGATGAACAATTATATAATCTAGACACATTAATGGTACAGATGAAGTTGTGTACACATGATAACAAGAATTGAATTCACATGTGGCATAGACGTGTAGGACACAGACATCCTGAAAGTATAATGGAGCTACAAAGGAAAGAATTGACAAAGGATCTATTGATATCTGATTGCTCATTTACCGTAAGATGTGAATGTTGTATAAAATCCAAAGCCACAAGGATATCTATTCCTAAAGGAAGTGAAACGAAAAGCACAAGACCACTTGATTTGGTGCATACTGACGTATGTGGACCCATGAAAGTGACTACATCAGAAAGCAATAGCTATATGGTGACTTTTATAGATGACTACTCAAGATACAAAGTCACATACTTGATCAAGAACAAAAGCGAAGTTTTCAATAAACTAGTAGACTACGTGACAAAGTCAAATAACAAATTTCAGAGGAAGCCAATTGTCATTAGAAATGATAATGGAGGTGAATTCACAGGACACCAAATCGAAAACTACTTAAGAAAAAATGGTATATAGCATTAAAAGACTGTTCCTTACACACTTGAACAAAATGGAGCAGCAGAAAGGAAAAACATAACACTGAAATGATAAGGTGTATGCTGACAGATTCCAAACTGTCAGAGAAATATAGGGGTGAAGCAGCAATGACAGCTCCATATCTACAGAACCAACTTTTTTATAGAAAACTGAAAAAAGAAAAAAACCCATATGAACTGTGGCAAGGTATGAAGCCAAGTGTAAATCATTTAAGAGTTTTTGGTTGGAAAGTTTTTGTATTCATTCCAACAGAAAAACGTTCCAAACTTCAAAATAGGTCCATGGAACGATTATTTGTTGGATATAGTGAAAATTGCAAAGGATATAGAATCCTAGATCCCAAAATAGACAGAGTTATGGTGAGTAACAGTGTGACATTCATTGAGGATCTAAATGAAGACACTATAATTTCACTGAAAACAAAAAATGAGAAAAACAGCAATGATATAGCTGAAGGAATATCTGATGAAAAAGAAGTTGAAATTAATAAAAAACAGAATACTGAAAGTGAAGAGAAACAACTACAAACAGACACAGAACCAAGACGTTCAATAAGAGAAAACAAAGGAAAACCACCAATATGCCTTTCATACAAGGAAAGTGCAAGTAAAATTTATTAGCCTACCTCTTGGGAAGACATATCTCGACTTCCTGAAGAAGAAGCCTATAAATGGATAGAGGCAACAGAAATAGAAATAAAATCCATGCATGACTCAAAAACATGGACACTAACAGAATTACCAGGAGGAAGAAAAGCTATAGGATGTAAATGGGTTTTTAAAGTAAAGTACCGAACAGATGGCACAGCTGAACGATACCGAGCAAGACTCGTAGCTAAAGGTTATTCTCAAAAATATGGAGAAGACTATGATGAAACATTTGCTCCAGTTGTCAAACATACTACAATAAGAACTTTGTTTGCAGTTGCAGCAATGAAACAAATGGAACTGAAACATCTGGATGTAAAAACAGCATTTTTGAATGGAAGTTTAACAGAAGATATTTACATAGAACAACCTCCAGGATTCAAAGATAAAAGTAACCCAAACATGGTTTGCAAATTACAGAAAAGTATATACGGTTTAAAACAAGTTGCTAAAGTGTGGAATGATAAAATCACGGAGGTGCTCACAAACAAAAAATTTAAAAGAAGCAAAGCTGATCCTTGCCTGTACACAAAAAGACTAATGGACAGATGGATCTATGTACTCATATATGTTGATGACATTGTAGTTTGTTTGAAAAAGAAAGGGATAAAGAGGACATACTAAAAATTCTGAATCAACATTTCGAGATCAAAGACTTGGGAAATGTGAAACAGTACTTAGGAATACAGATAGAAAGAGAATAAGATGGAAGTTTCCTACTTAATCAAAATCACATGATTCAAGACATAACCGAAACATTTGGATTGAAGGATGTAAAGCCAGCAAAGTCTCCAATGGAAACTAATTATCTTAAAGAGATGAGTAGTGAGAAAAATGTGTTACCAAATAATGAAGAGTACAGAATGGAGATAGGAAAATTACTGTATCTAGCGACTGTTACAAGGCCAGACATTGCAGCAGCAGTAGGAATTCTGAGTAGAAAAGTCTCCAAGCCAAATAAAGCAGATTGGAATGTTGTGAAGAGAGAAATACGTTATTTGAAAGGAACCAGCAATGTTAAACTGAAACTGCCTACAAGTGATAAATGCATTTTAACTGGATACGTTGATGCAGATTGGGCTGGAGATCCAACTGACAGAAAATCTACCATTGGCTATCTTTCTTCCTCTCCTGGGGACCAATTAGTTGGACTAGTAAAAAACAATCAATAGTAACACTGTCGTGAACAGAAGTAGAATATGTTGCAGCAGCACATGCAAGTCAAGAAGTTCTATGGTTAACACAATTGCTAACTGACCTAGGACAAACACAGTTGGAACCAGCAAAAATAAATGAGGAAAATCATGGATGTCTTGTTCTTGCTCAGATGGAAAGAGTTAAACCAAGCACATTGATGTGAAGTATCATTTCTTGAGGGACCATCAGGAACAAGGAATCCTGAAATTAGAATATTGTCCAACTGAAGATATGACATCAGACATTTTCACAAAGACATTGAATGTTGAAAAACATCAGAGACTAATGAAGAAATTGGGTTTGACTGAATAAGTCCTAACTGTTGAGAAAGGGTGTTGGTATATGCAACAGTTGTGGACTTCTTTGGTTGTGTGAAGCAGGACTTTATGCTGATTTGACTGTAGATGGCAATGTTGTATAAAGTTTCCTTGTTTACTCTATTGTAAAAGAAAAAAGTCTCTCTTGTTTTTTCTGTTTTGTTCTTTCTTCCTGGTGCAGTACTGTGTGACTGTGCGTTTTTTCCTTTACCTCATGTTCTGAGAAGTAAAAGCTTGTTATCCCATGTAATCTGCTCTGTGAAGTTTCTACCGCAACTGTGGGGATCCAGAAGCTGTGCAACACAATGATCCTAAGAAGAGTCCTTATTCCCTGTCTGAATAGTGCAGAGATTAAGCATGAACAACACAAATTCAATCACAGTCTATGTGATTGCTGGAGATAACAGAGCCTCGTTCTTGGGATCTTGGGGATGCCAGTAGTCAGACCTTCAGCAATCAGAAAGTTATCACCTATACTTGGGATAGATAATTACTGACCTGGGTTTGTATATACTAATATTAAAAATGTAGTTTATTGTGTTGAAGCACAATGTATGAATGTTCTTCTATGTATGAATGTTTGAAAGCATTGAGCTTATTTTTTAAATGTGTTATGAACCTATCCTAAGCTAATAAACAAATTTAATTTATATTTAATCAATATACTATCCATACAGCTCTGGCAAAAATTAAGAGACCACTGCAACATTTTCATTTTCTCAGATTTTTCTCTTTATAGGTTTAATTTTGAGTAAAATGTACATTGTTGTTTTATTGTATAAACTACTGACAACATGTCTCCGAAATTCAAAGCTAAAAATTTTGTATTTATTTGCAGCAAATGATAAAGCGTCAAAATACTAAAAAAGAAACAGTGCTTTCAGACCTCAAATTACTCATGTTTTATCTCAGGAACAGTTCAGAAATCAATATTTGGTGGACTAACCATGATTTTTAATCACAGCTTTCATGCGTCTTGGCATGCTTTCCACCAGTCTTTCCATGCTTTCCAATAGAAAACTGTTCAGTGGTCTCTTAATTTTTGCCAGAGCTGTATGTTTCTACTATTGAATATTTCCAACTATGCAGAAGTTTGAAGTACATATGGTAAAAAAGCTCTAATTAATGTCACTAGTTAGAGCGAATCGCAGCACAGGTGTGGAGAAAACAGAGAACTTAATTTTTCCATCTTCTCCATTGACTCTGTGCAAGTACAATGGTGTATCAATATCCCACTCACACCCATAGACTTGAATAGGTGAGCGTGATCGGATTAGATACACTCACAGCATGCTGCAATTTTTTTTCTTAAGCCAAATCTGCCTGAGAAAATGAACATTACATTCTGAAGCTTTCCTTATTTCCCACAGTGATAGTTAAATAGTAAGCTGTTTTTAATATTCCTTCCAAATATGATATAAATATGCAAAATAAATCTGTGTTTCATAAAAATACTTCTCTGAGTGAAAACTGTCTAAAACACTATCCGAACACTTCGTATCTTTTATATCTAGTAGAATCATTGTGCAGCTTCAACTAAAGAGCACAGATGAGAGATTTCAGATCCATCAGCGTGTCACTGAGCAATCATCTGTGACATGTAAGTGTATACTTCTACATCTATTACAAGACATTTCAGCTGATTTTCTGACACACAGGTCACTCAGCATATAGCTGATGGCAGGATTTTCACATTTGTTCCTTGACAATTTAATATACTATTCCATATGTTACATCCTTTTTTAAGTGATGACATAATGCGTTTGTCAATCATGTCACACCACTGAAAACATGTTTGATGGAGATTTGAGGAAAATGCTAAGAAAGAAAATTGCTAATGATACAAATGCCTTTGTGTAGACAGGCTTGATTTTTCTATGCAAGCAACATATAGTTGTGATATGCTGTAGGTGCATTATACCAGAAAAGTCTTTTTAAAGGCATAACTTAGAGCTTTAACGAGTCAATGCAAAAATTGTAATTGAGAGGGGAGGCCTCCTCAATTGCAATTTATAATGCTGGTGTCTTTCTGTGATGGAGAAGGACCCTTAAAGGGGTTTTCCCATGAACAAAGTATATTTTAATTAATAGATCTTAGAATAAAAATACGTTTTGCAATTGAATTTGTTATGTGTTAAAAAAGATGTTCTTGTTCTGAGATAATCTTATAAATGTGGCCCTATGTATTGAATGTGTCTGATCATGCAGGAACATGGTCGGAAATACTACAGCTCCCGCGCAGGCAGTTTCTATTAACCCTGGGGTTAATAACACCAGGGTGCTCCCGATAATTACCTATCTTATGGCAGCTAAATGAATCTCTTAGAGTGGAAACATTATCGCATTGGAGTCTTTTATACTGACTGTCATAGAAGGTATGAGCAAAGAGGGGAAGAGAGTGGAACTTCTCAGTAGTAACTTGTGTTCTGTGTGTTGGTCTGATATTTTTAATATATTTTACAGGCCTGTTTTTCCTTCTTGTGTGGAAATGAATCTCTTTGGTGTGGATTATTACCAATGACTTGACTGAATCCAGTAGGCAAACAGCCATTATCTAAATTCATAACACCAATTGTTTTATGCTTTATTAGAGTCTGGAGGGTTTTTTTTTAAGGAAAAATCCTACAATTATTCTGAAATCCAAAATCTCTGAGCTTTTTAATTTTTTTTGTCACTAAATATAAATTCACTTTCCTTAAGTATACTTATGACTAGTGTTGAGCCACCCCCGTAGTGTTCGAGTTCGGTTCGGTTCGTCGAACACCCGTGTGTTCGCCGAACTGTTCGTCGAACTGTTCGTCGAACACCTTCGAACACCGTTAAAACCAATGGCAGGCAAACAAAAACACATAGAAACACATAGAAAACACCTTCAAAGGTGTCCAAAAGCTGACAAACTGCTCAGAAGACATAATTAACACATGGAAAAGTGACAAGTACATATAGTCATGCGAAAATAAAAGAGGTGGAGGAGTAAAAGGAGGGGGAGACACAGATATAGGCATGTCATGCCCTTCTAAAATCCAAAAAGTGAGAAGCCGACACGGCCAGTCCGCTCCTGCCCGTGCCACCTCCGTGTCGCCGGGTTTGTGCCAGAGCCGCGGTGAACCCTGACGGCCAGCCCCCCTCTCCCAATACTGGTGCCTGTCCGCTGGTGGGTCGAGCGAGCCCCCCTGTGGTGGAGGCAGCTCTAAGCTTTTTAATTTAAATTGTCTCTCTAATTTGAATGAATACACTTTAAATCCATTTACAAGGATCTATTGGAGGGCAAGTCTCATGCCAGCAGCCGCGGTAATTCCAGCTCCAGTAGCGTCCACTAAAGCTGCTGCAGTTAAAAAGCTTTTATAAGGATCGAGCTCGGCTGTCCACCGCAAGGCATCCTACTGCCAGTCCCAGCCCCTATGCCTTGGGGTGCCTCCTGATGCTCTTCACTAAGTATCCCATGGTCCCGAAGCATTTCCTTTGAAAAAATTAAGTGTCTAAACTACAGGTGGTGCAGCTTGCTTAACAGCCGGGATAATCCGCTCACTAACAGACACTGCTACTAGGCACAAAGTATTTCCTGGGCTAGATGCAGTTAAAAATTTGTAATTAGATACTCTCGTTGGATGCTGAGAAAGCATTCCATAGAGTCTCCTGGCACGCCATATATGATTCTCTTAAAAAGCTTGGGGTAGGGGTCTAGGGGACCCTTTTATAGCCAAAATCACGGCCCTGTATCGCAATACGTCACCTAGGCTGAAGATAAATGGAACTGTAGCACCCTGAGGGCTCGGTTGCTAAAGACGTATTGCACCTCACCCAGAGGTGTGATATCTCACTCTCAGGTAAGGATGGAGTGTGGATCAGGACCCGACACCTGCATGCATTACACCACATTGCCGTGGGGCAGGGCGACCAATATGCCCCTGAGATGGGCACGACAGTCCCTGTCCCTGGCTGGAGTGGGAGGAGGGAACACTGAGGAAGGGGAACCCTGTAGTGCAGGAGCAGGGAGGAAGCAGTTCCTGGGTGCATTGAGAAGGGAGTATAAAAGGTGGGCACCATCTTAGTTCAGTGCAGAGAAGTCTGAGCAGAAGTGGCAGGGAGCAGGGGCTCTGCATGAGCTCTGCTCCGGAGGCGGGCCTAGTAACAGAGGCCCAGGCCTGGAAGAGGGAGAAGGAAGGAAGAGGAGCGGAGAAGGCTCCAGGAACGAGGAATGAAGGGATCCCAGGGGTGCGGACGGGCGAGTCGCCACCGCACGCCCGAATCCACCTGCGTGGAGGGGTCAGGCCAAAGGGGGAGACCGGTCCCCGAACTAGTGGAGGCAGGAAATGACCCTCAGCTAGAAACCGGAGGCTCTGACATTTTATGTGGCGCAGCCCCTCGCTACACCCGCTAGGAAGGCACCACATAGGGTCAGGGAAACTGGCGCCAAGTTTACCAAGAGGAGGCCCGAGGCAGCCGGACAGAAGTGTTGGTAAGAAAGGCCAGACAAAGGACACACAAAGGGGGTCCTGTGAAGTGCTCCAAAGTTATCTGGGAGTTGTCTGAGCCCCTCACCTGGTGAGCACAGTACGACGTGGGCAGCCGTTACCTGCAGACGTGGTCTGGATAATAAGAACTGTGAGTAAAGGCCCTGAACTGCATCACTGACTCCGTGTCGTTACTGCTGCTGCCCTGCACCATCACCCCCATCCTCCGCATACACTGCCCTGAGGCTATACTCCTCCCGTGGGGAGTTATGCTACGCTCTGCTGCACCCACAACACCAGCCTCAGTGGTCTGCCCTGTAGCGGCGGTTCACTCTGACCGCAATCCACGGGTGGCGTAGTCGGACATTTAAACATGAAAACCACATAAATAGTTCCGCCACTGGTTTGACCGCCCTGAGCCACGGAACTGGGTCGCCGCCACGAAGACTACAACCACCAGCATCCACCAAAAAGGGTCCGGCTCCGGGTGTCCCAAGGCCCAGGGGGTGCGTCAGAACATTTTCATCACCTTTCACAATCACCAATGGGACAAGGCAGTGATGTCCTCTGTCCCCTCTCTTATACATCCTAGTGACGGAGCACCTGCTCTCATCAATTCGCCATAACCCCAATATTAGGTGGATTGAGGTGGGAGGCACCGAGTACAAGTGCTCTCTATTTGCTGATGATGTCCTAGTATATATCACTCAATCACATATATCCATCCATGCTGTTATGGCTGAAATAGATCACTTTGTTACATGGTAAAATTTTAAAATCAATGCAGCGAAGTCTGAGGCCCTCGATGTCTCCCTCCCCAAATCCATATAGGATTCCATCCAGTCCAACTTTCCCTTTGCCTGGCCCTCACAGGGTATCAAATACTTAGGAATTCCTATTCATAGAGACCTCTCCCATCTATGTTATCTTAATTTTAGGCCCTTTATTGAACAACTCCATACAGACCACGGTTGGCAAGTTAGAACTGTAAGATTCACTACGTGAACCACTGGTGTTTTGTGGAAAAGCACATGTACACTGCGTTCCAAATTATTATACAAAAAGTGTTTAGGAGTGATAAGGGAAGAATTTGTTTGTTTGTCAGTTAAACTCATTGATGGTGATGTGTGTCAGGGCTCTTTATATCACTGTAAGCAATTGCAGACACCTGTGCTAATTAGTTTGGCAGGTGTGTCCAATGAAAGGCAAGACTACTTAAGAAGGCTCTCTCACATTATTAAGCAGCCTACATTTTCTGCCAAAATGGGAAAGAAAAAGGATGTGTCGGCTGCTGAGAAGCAACAAATTGTGGAGTGTTTAGGTCAAGGCATGACTACAATCAACATTGTGCGATGATCAGGATGAAGTGTCTTGGCAATCAAGAAGTATGTAGCTGATTCACAGTACACACGTGTGCGTGCTGATAAGGGCAAATTGAGGACTCTTTCCTACAGGCAATTACGTCAGGTTGAAAGAGCAGCGGCAAAAAAGCCTTGTCATAGCAGCAGACAAGTTTTTGAAGCTGCTTGTGCCTCCAACGTCCCCCGAACAACAAGATGCAGGGTCCTTCAGAGGTTTGCAGCTGTGCATGCGAAATCCTGTCGACCTCCTCTATCCACTTCACACAAACAGAAACGGCTCCAGTGGGCCAAACATTACATGAAGACTGATTTCAAAACTGTTTTGTTCACGGATGAGTGCCGTGCAGTGCTCGATGGTCCAGATGGATGGAGTGGAGGATGGCTGGTTGATGGACACCCCACGCAAACACGGCTACAGCGCCAACAAGGAGGAGGTGGAGTAATGTTTTGGGCTGGAATCATGGGGAGAGAGATTGTCGGCCCCTTTAGGATCCCTGAAGGCGCTAAAGATGAACTCCATAATGTATGTGGATTTTCTCAAACAGCACTTCCTGCCATGGTTCAAGAAGAAGAACCGTGTATTTCACAGCAAGATCATTTTTCTGCATGATAATGCACCATCTCATGCTGCACATAAAACATCTGCATCTCTGGCTGATATGGGCATAAAAGGGGACAAACTTATGGTGTGACCCCCATGCTCCCCTGACCTCTACCCCATTCAGAACCTTTGGAGCATCATTAAAAGGAGTGTCTATGATGGCGGGAGGCAGTTCACATCTAAGCAACAGCTCTGGGAGGGTATTCTGTCCTCATGCAAAACAATTGAAGCAGAAACCATCCAAAACCTGACAAATTCAATGGACGAGAGAGTTCAGAAGCTCCTTTCGAACAAGGGGTCCTATGTGAAAATGTAACATCACCTAGAATAAAGTTTTGAGTTGAAAACTGTTTGATTTCAGTTTCTAACAACCTGCTAATGCTTATAATTTCAAAAATGACAATTTTTTTGGTCTTTATTAAAATGAAAAGGTTGATCGAAAAGTTTGGGGGATCTAAGAGTGTGGCAACCCAGTATTCATGATTACTTCGAATTCTGACAATATGAGGGTCATGCTGCAGGTAGTGCAGCAAGAAGGCACTTATGTGCCTTGCGCATCTCGGAGCCCCAAAATTATTTTCCGGGCTAGATGCAACTAAAAATTATTTTTAATTTTAAATCTGGTGAAGCTTTAGTATAGATGGCCTAATAGGATCAGTGCTGCACACTGCTACAAAGCCCAAATTATTTTCCAGTCAAGATACAGATAAACATGATTAGTAATTTGAAAGCTTAAAACGGTTGGTAGGGTGATTTTAACCAATCATCAAGCTTTTACTCTCCCCAGGATGACACAGGGGTAGAAAAGTCGTTTCGGATCCATGATTTGTTCATCTTTATGAACGTGAGTCTGTCTACATTATCAGTGGAGAGCCGCGTGCGCTTATCTGTCAGCACACCACCAGCAGCGCTGAACACACGTTCAGACAGAACGCTGGCTGCGGGGCATGACAAGATCTCCAAGGCGTAAGTGGCTAGCTCCGGCCATTTATCCAGATTGGAAGCCCAAAAAGAGCAAGGGTCCAGTGACACAGTCGTGGCTTCAATGTTTACTTGGAGATACTCCTGTACCATCGTCTCTAGGCGTTGACTATGTGTCAGACTTCTTGTCTCCTGTGGCCTTGCAAAGGATGGGCTAAAAAAGTGGTGAAATGATTCCGCAAAATTGATGTTACCAGCAGATACTGTGGTTCTGTTACGGTTTGAGTGCTGAACACTTGACGGTCCCACGGTTGGCAAGTTGGAACTGTGAGATTCACTACGTGCACCACTGGTATTTTGTGGAAAAGCACATGTAAGATTCTGCAACAGTCTCTGCTGATACTCCTGCATGCGTGCATCCCTTTCTATGGCAGGAATAATTTCTGCAAATTTACTTTTGTACCGGGGATCTAACAGTGTGGCAACCCAGTAGTCAGGATTATTTCTAATTCTCACAATTCGAGGGTCATGTTGCAGGTAGTGCAGCAAGAAGGCACTCATGTGTGTTGCGCATCCAGGAGCACCAAGTCCCTGTTGTGTTGGTGGCGAGGTAACAATCATGCTTCCTTCCTCTGTCCTCTCCCCCCAACCTCGCACAACAGAAATGTGATCAAGGTCTCCCTCATCTGATGAGTCTTCCATCAGTTCGTCCTCCACTTCTTCCTGGGCTCCTGCACCTTCCTCACTAGTTTGGCTGCTACCATGCGCCCTGGTAAAACCATCTCCCCCACCCTCACATGCCTGCCGCCTTGGTGCTGCCGACCGTCTGGACCGTCTGGACCTTGCAGATGTTAGCCCTTCCGCATACAACTCCTCCTCCTCTACTTCCTCCACCTCCTCTTGTGCCACCACCTGACTCCGAATTCTGTTTAACATGTGCTCCAGCATGTAAATCACCAGAATAGTCATGCTGATAATGGCATCGTCAGCACTAAACATCTTCGTCGCCATTTCAAAACTGTGCAGAAGGGTGCATAGGTCCCTGATCTGAGACCACTCCTCCAGCGTGATTTGCCCCACCTCTGAATCTCGTTGGCCCAGGCTATACGTCAGAACGTATTGCACCAGGGCTTGTCGGTGCTGCCACAGTCGCTGCAACATGTGCAGAGTTGAATTCCACCGGGTAGGCACATCGCATTTTAGCCGGTGAAGTGGCAGGCCCAACGACTTCTGTAGAGATTTAAGTCGCTGAGCTGCGGGATGCGAACGGCGGAAGTGAGCACACAGCGACCGTGCCCTCTGCAGAAGGCCATCTAGTCTGGGATAGTGGGCTAAGGTTCAACACGTGAGCCATACAAGGCACGTGTGTGACATTGCCCCGGCGAAGGGCCGCACCCAGGTTTGCAGCATTGTCGCACACGGCCTTCCCTGGTTTCAGGTCCAGTGGAGACAACCATTCATGAAATTGGTTCTCCAGAGCTGACCACAACTCCTCAGCTGTGTGACTCACATTTCCCAGACATTTCAATGTAAAAACCGCCTGATGACGTTGAGCCCTACTGCCAGCATAGTAAGGAGGTGTGCAGGATCCCTTCTGCGCAGTTAGAAAGCTTGTGGCATGACCAGACAGGCTTTGGGTGCAGGTGGAAGACCGAGAGGAGGTTGAGGAGGCAGAAGCAGTGGAGGAACTTTGACATAAAGAGGATTGACGCACAACTCGTGGGGACGGCAAGACTTGGACAGAAGCCCCTTGTCCTGCTGTCACCATAGTTACCCAGTGCCCAGTCAGCGACATGTAACGCCCCTGTCCATGCCTACTCGTCCAAGTGTCTGTGGTGAAATGCACCCTGTCACACACAGAGTTTCTCAAAGAAGCGGTGATGTTGTGTGCGACATGCTGGTGGAGCGCAGGCACACCTTTCTTTGAGAAGTAGTGCCGACTGGGCATCTGGTACTGGGGCACTGCGACGGACATAAGGTCTCGAAAATCCTCTGTGCCCACCAGGCGGAAAGGCAGCATTTCTGTAGCCAAGAGCTTGCAGATGGTGAAATTCAACCTCTTAGCTTTCTCATGGCTAGGAGGAAATGGTCTTTTACTTGTCCACATCTGAGGGACCGAGGGCTGGCTATTGTGCTTAGACGGGGTTGATAAGGGTGTCCCCGGCAAACTGCCGGTCTGTGAGGAAGATGCAGGCGGACATGTTAGGTTGCCTTGATCCAAAGGTGGTGCTATCGATGTCGGACAGCGCTCAACACCAGCTGGTGTTACCACCTCCAAAGAAAATGATGACCTGCCAATCACGCTGGCTGTTGCGGGTAAAGAGGTGGCAGGTCTGCGCCCCAAAACAGGTGTGACTGCTGTCCCCCCAGTCACAGAGGATGAAGAGGCCGCGGATGCACAAGATATGGCAGACGGTGATTGGCCCGGCCGGCTAGGCCGCATTGTAGCACACTGAGCTTCCCACTGCAACTTATGCTTCATGTCCATGTGCCGGTTCATGCATGAAGTACTCAAACTATGTATTTTTTGGCCTCTACTTAGCTTTTGCTGACAAATGTTACAGATAACACGAGTTGGGTCATCTTTATCGATCTGAAAAAATGCCCAGGCTATGCAAGGCTTAGCACCCATGCGACTTGAAGAGCCACCACGACTTGTGGTGAGAGGCAGAGTTGTGTTTGAGGATGCAGTTGTTGACGTGCTTCCAGTACTACGTCTCTGTCCAGGAAGGCGCAACCTGACCTCGTCGTCACTAGCATCTTCCTCCACCTCCTCTGCTGACCTCATCTCTTGGCTGACTGTGGGTTGACAGTAAGTGGGATTTCCGACCTCATCATCATCACCCTGTGCGTTATCACATCCGTCGTCCTCAGAGCCAACCTGTTCCTGCTCTGACAAAAAACTAAAGTTGTCGCTCCAATCAGGTATTTGAGTCTTATCATCGTCTTCCTCATTGTCTCCACCAACAGGAGTTACAGTTTGGGAATGAGGGTCTACATTATGGTCAGAACCTTCTGCGTCTG
Source organism: Phyllobates terribilis (assembly GCF_046119375.1). Taxonomy (NCBI): domain Eukaryota; kingdom Metazoa; phylum Chordata; class Amphibia; order Anura; family Dendrobatidae; genus Phyllobates; species Phyllobates terribilis. The sequence continues at coordinate 451,492,191 of NW_027362763.1, read as the reverse complement.
GTCCTGGATCCGACTCATAAAGATTCTGGGCATCAGTGCAGATCATTTCCTCGTCTGGATTCACAGAAGCGCTGGAGTCGACCTCTGATTCCCAGGCTATAGTATGAGTAAACAGCTCTGCAGACTCAACCATCTGTTCTACCTCATACTCAGACGGGCAGCTGGAGATTTGGGAGCTGTGAGGAAGCAAGTGCGATTTGGGTGACACCTTTGAGGACTGGAGTATTTGTGATGTTGAAGTTGATGTGGAGGAGAGCCCACTTAAAGGAGCACTTGATATCCGTTGAAGCACCTGCTGTTTTTGTGCCTCATCTGGAATTTGTAGCGATTGGCGTGGCCGTAAGAAAGGGATCTAATCACATTGTCCGCTAAAAGAAGTAGACATTTTAGTTTGGCTGGAAGATGGTCTTTCTTCTGCAGATGTTACTGTTGCTTTAACACCTACCCCACGGACACAACCTTTTTTCCCCTTCCCAACATGCCTATGCCCCTTTCCACCAGCAGCAGGCCTTTTTCCACTCATTTTGGTGGTTAACTAATTCACAACTCTGGAGTTGTTTGCACAAAAAAACAATGGATGGTAACCGAGCAGAGCTGAGTGGCCAAACTGTGGTATTAGGCCAAAACTATTGGCTGGGTTAGATGCAGAAAAAAATTATTTTGAATTTGCAACCTGATGGAGGTCAGTATAGATGGACTAATACAAATAGTCCCACACACTGCTAGAAGCCCAAATATTTTTTCAGAGGTACTGTAGATGCAGATAAAAATTATTTTTAATTTGCAACCTGATGGAGGTCAGTATAGATGGACTAATAGACCAAGTCCCACACACTGCTAGAAGCCCAAATATTTTTTCAGAGCTAGATGCAGATAAAAATTATTTTTAATTTGCAACCTGATGGAGGTCAGTATAGATGGACTAATAGACCAAGTCCCACACACCGCTAGATGCCCAACTATTTTTTCAGAGCTAGATGCAGAAAAAAATTATATTCAATTTGCAACCTGCTGGAGGTCAGTATAGAAGGACTAATAGAACAAGTCCCACACACTGCTAGAAGCCCAAATATTTTTTCAGAGCTAGATGCAGAAAAAAATTATTTTTAATTTGCAACCTGATGGAGGTCAGTATAGATGGACTAATAGACCAAGTCTCACACACCGCTAGAAGCCCAACTATTTTTTCAGAGCTAGATGCAGAAAAAAATTATATTCAATTTGCAACCTGCTGGAGGTCAGTATAGAAGGACTAATAGAACAAGTCCCACACACTGCTAGAAGCCCAAATATTTTTTCAGAGCTAAATGAAGAAAAAAATTACTTTTAATTTGCAACCTGATGGAGGTCAGTATAGATGGACTAATAGACCAATTCCCACACACTGCTAGAAGCCCAAATATTTTTTCAGAGCTAGATGCAGAAAAAAATTATTTTTAATTTGCAACCTGATGGAGGTCAGTATAGATGGACTAATAGACCAAGTCCCACACACTGCTAGAAGCCCAAATATTTTTTCAGAGCTAGATGCAGAAAAAAATTATTTTTAATTTGCAACCTGATGGAGGTCAGTATAGATGGACTAATAGACCAAGTCCCACACACTGCTAGAAGCCCAAATATTTTTTCAGAGCTAGATGCAGAAAAAAATTATTTTTAATTTGCAACCTGATGGAGGTCAGTATAGATGGACTAATAGACCAAGTCCCACACACCGCTAGAAGCCCAACTATTTTTTCAGAGCTAGATGCAGAAAAAAATTATATTCAATTTGCAACCTGCTGGAGGTCAGTATAGAAGGACTAATAGAACAAGTCCCACACACTGCTAGAAGCCCAAATATTTTTTCAGAGCTAAATGAAGAAAAAAATTATTTTTAATTTGCAACCTGATGGAGGTCAGTATAGATGGACTAATAGACCCAGTCCCACACACTGCTAGAAGCCCAAATATTTTTTCAGAGCTAGATGCAGAAAAAAATTATATTCAGTTTGCAACCTGATGGAGGTCAGTATAGATGGACTAATAGAATGATGCTATGCCCAAAAGATTTTACTTCACTAGGTGCAGTAAAAAAATTGGTATTCTATACACAGGTGTTATATCTTGCAACACAGATAGGCTACTCCACTGACTAACACACTCTGCAATATGCCAAAAAGGATTAGCTTTGCTAGATTCAGCCAAATGCTGTGAAAAAAACTTGCACAGCACTGGCACAGACCTGCCTGGCAAAAACTGATAGGAACTCATGTAACCTAGTCCTGAAAAGGACTCCAATTACAATTAGTCTTTACTCCCACAACCTATCTATTTAAGAGCACAGACCTCCCTGATAAAAGTCGTAGGAAATGCTGTAACCTAGTCCTTAAAAGGACTGCAATCACAACTATTCCCTACTCCCAAGCTATCTGTATATTTGTGCGAAAATTGGCTTGAAATTAACAAGGTATAGTGCACACAGCAACAGCGGTGCCGTCTAACACGCAGCTGCAGCAGTGAGAAAATGGTGGCGACGGGGAAAATGGCTTGGTCTTATAGGGCAAGGACATGTGACATACACTGCCAATGACACATGCCCTTGCTTGTGTGAAAAAAAGCACTTCGCTCCGTGTGTGCGCTGCTGATAGGCTGACAGATTGCACCTCCCCACTGCATATGCGGGAAAGAGAAAAAAAAATGGAGATCTTCATTGTTCCTGCAGAGATCCATCCCCTGCCCCTCCCCCCACCCCGCTGTACACTCAAACTGCGTATTAACATTAATTTTCATCATTACTGAGAAAAAATCCAGTTATGATTTTGGTGCACGAACACTTATCGAACATAACCTCGAACAGCCGAATTTTTCTCAAATTGTTCGTGTTCGCCGAACGGCTCGAACACCGCCCAAAACAGCTCGAATTTGAGATTGGCGAACAGTTCGAGTAGAACAACGCTCATCTCTACTTATGACTAGAGCCTCACCATAACAAATTAAAACATTTTCCATAGATTTCGCCAGGGTTTTTTCATCCAACTCCCTTCTTTTAAGTATTATTTGCCGCATGAATTCCTTACTACAATTGCCCAATCCTTCCCTCCACTTAGTGCAAAAGATGTCATCATTTTCAAAGTTTGCTTTTAGAGAAAAACGCAGTCCTGACCCTAAGAAAAAATATTAACAAACATAGATATAACACAAAACATAAAGTAAAAAAACAGTGTATCTAACCATTTTTTGATAATACATGGTGGCGATTTCAGCTGTCTTAAAGTAATACCAAAAGAACAGGTCCTGCACTCCCTTTGAAGGTTTAAAGATTTGTGCAGGAGAGAGATGTTATGGATTTTCCGCCTGGACTGTTTGACACTTAAAGGGTTAAATATCTCAGTAGAAAAAAATGTTTAATGGTTTATTTCTAGTGATGAGCGAGCACTAAATTGCTCGGGTACTCGTTGCTCGGGTCGAGCAAATTGGAATACTCGGGTACTCGAGCCCAATGTAAGTCTATGGGAAACTCGAGCATTTTTCAGGCGGCTCCCCCTGGCGGTCTGCAGAGGGCCTAAAAATTGCCCAAATCGAAAGGAACAGTGCTCAAATGACATGGGAACAGAATGGGGAAGACCCTTGGAAGCATTACTGACTCCCAGGTAACTGCTGTCAACAACGTTGTCAGAGTATTGCGCCACTTTTGCGGACTCACAATAAAACATACAAAAATGAAACCAAAATGGATTTTCCAGGGAAATATATTAAGGAACATCCTTTCCAGGGTAATGACTTGTATATAAGGCAAAATAAATAACCAAAACCAAAAATACTACTCCACATCTTGGGCAATGTTCACACGTAGCGTTTTTGATGCGTTTTTTCACTTTTGCATTGCTTTCAACCAAGACAAATGCATTCAATGGGAAATTTCATTATAACATTTTACAACCTTATCTGGCCATGTGGTAGGTGACACATTATCAGACACATGCATACAGTGCTGAAAAGACATGGGAACATCATGGGGAAGACGTATGGAAGCATTTCTGACTCCCAGGTCACTGCTTAAAAGTGTACCCATCATAAGTGATCCTTAGCGCATGCGAATATGCCTCCCGCCATGCTCCTGTTGTTGCAGACTTTCAACAATCACAGTCCACGTCCTTGTCCCAGTGCAGTGTTCAGTTGTCCCTACCCCATTCCTTGGAAAGCAAACGCAAGTATGCAGCCAGCCACCCACCCACTCACAGGCTGCAATACTATGCTGCCAATTTTTTGACAGCTGTTTACACTTGAAATGTGGCCTTTTAGGCTCGTGGGGGCGGAAGCTTTTCATAACCTCATGCGGGAGGCGGCCGGGTGTCCATACTCGGTCCCCAGCAGCCACTATTTCTCCCGGTGTCGTCTCCGCCTTCCACAAGCACGGGTCCCACAACATTACCCATGCCCTCCCCAGTGCACTTAATGGGTAGGACTGCCTAACCACAAACACTTGGACAGGTGAATGTGGCCAGGTATGGTAGGAAGCCAGTCCACAGCTTTTTTTGCTGAGAGTTGTATTTAGCTCGGTGAAAGGACTGGCATAGAGTGAAACCGTATCTACCATGGGTGTCATTTCTCCCAGAAAGTACTCTAATGCAGCTTGTTGCAGAAGCAATGGCAGCCCGTCCAACATAAACTCGCACTTGTCAGTGGTGCTTTGACGCAAAAACATCTTTCTTTGCGCATTTAATTTCATGAATACAGAGGTGGACAATGGCCTGATCTGCAATGCGATTTAAGAAATAACATGCATAAGCATGTCCGATCCACATTAAAAAAGCAGCCATAGACTGTCCAGGAACCTTCACCCACACTTTTCTTAGCCAGGGCTGCTCCTCGGCAGGGTTGGATAGGCCCAACAGAGAACCTGAGATTTCTCCGGTGGGCCCTGGCTTCTCCTTCAGGAGAGTTCATAGTGCCAAGGTGAGTCCATGATGATGATGGAGGCCACCATCTGCTTAGTTTTCTGTTACTTGAAATGCAAGCGCAAGTATGCAGCCAGCCAGCCACCCACCCACAGGCCGCAACTCTAAACTGCCAGATTTCTGGGCAGCTGCTTGCACTTGAAATATGGCCTTTTAGGCTCGTAGAGGCGGAAGTTTTTCACAACCTCATGCCGGTGGCGGTCGGGTGTCCATACTTGGTCCCCAGCCGCCACTGTTTCTCCCGGTGTTGTCTCCGCCTTCCACAAGCATGGGTCCCACAACATTACCCATGCCCTCTCCAGTGCACTTACTGGGAAGGACCGCCTAACCACAAACATGTGGACAGGTGAATGTGGCCAGAGACGGTACGGAGCCAGTCCACAGCTTTTTTTGATGAGAGTTGTATTTAGCTCTGTGAAAGGACTGGCATAGAGGGAAACCGTATCTACTCTGGGTGTCATTTCTCCGTCACCAGGTTCCGCCCATTGTCACACACGACCATGCCTGACAATATGTTCAGCGGTGAGAGCCACAGATCAGGCTGATGTGTTACAGCTTTCAACAACTCTGCAGCACTGGGCGGTTTGCCAATTAAGCATTAAGCATGTTATCTTCAGCACAGCCTGTTGCCGCTTGGCCAAGGCAGTGCTGCAGTGCTGTCAGCTTGGGATTGATGTGGTCATTTCGGAGATGGAGGAGGAGGTGCAGGAGCTGAACAATGTGATTACATTGAGGTTAAATTGGTGATGCTGTTTTTTATGCTAAAGAAAGATCCTATTGTTTTGTTTTTTTACGTTATTTTTTAAGATAACTGCATTAACCGGGAAATGTCATTTTAACATTTTACAACCTTATCTGGCAATGTGGTGTGTGACACATCAGCAGATACATCCTGTTTTATTTATGATGGAGGGACTCTGAAAGTCTATTTTTATAGGGCCATCAGACGGCCCTTACTATTCTTAAAAGGCCAGCAGTCGGCCCTCGCTATTGTTAGATAGCCATCAGCCGGCTATGCTTTGTTGTTCCCATTATTAACAAGTGGGTCTCCCATACTGTTATTGCGTATCCAGTGACTGCAAGGGCTGCCAAAAATTTGGACGCAACCCAATACCCCTTTGAAGAGACATAGAGGAGGGTCTCAGTAAAAAAAATGTTCCCATTATAAAGGAGCGGGTCTCCTATAGTGGTAATGCCCATGCTGTGACTGCAAGGGCTGCCAAAATTTGGGAAAAACCCCACTAAGAATTTAAAGACACATAGAGCAGGGCCACAGTAATGACAAATTCCCATAAGCAAGGAGAGAGTCTGCTATACAGTTATAGGGTATGCAGTGAGTCCAAAGGCTGACCAATTTTAGGAAAAACCCCACTAAGAATTTAAATACACACAGAGCAGGGCCACAGTAACAAGTATGACATGTTCCCATTAGAAAGGAGAGAGTCTGCTATACAGTTATAGGGTATACAGTGAGTACAAAGGCTGACCAATTTTAGGAAAAACCCCACTAAGAATTTAAAGACACAGAGCAGGGCCACAGTCATGACAAATTCCCATTAGCAAGGAGAGAGTCTGCTATACAGTTATAGGGTATGCAGTGAGTCCAAAGGCTAACCAATTTTAGGAAAAACCCCACTTAGATTTTAAAGACACACTTAGCAGGGCCACAGTAACGACAAATTCCCATTAGAAAGGAGAGAGTCTGCTATACAGTTATAGAGTATGCAGTGAGTCCAACGGCTGACCAATTTTAGGAAAAACCCCACTAAGAATTTAAAGACACATAAATCAGGGCCACAGTAACGACAAATTCCCATTAGAAAGGAGAGAGTCTCCCATAGTGTTGGCCTATGCAGTGAATGCAAAGGCTGCCAAAAATTTGGAGGCACTTCAATGCTCCTTGGAAGAGGCGTGGAGGAGGGCCTCATAAAAAAATGTTCCCATTAGAAAAGATCCGGCCTCCTATACTTGTAATGCCCATGCACTAAGTGTATGGGCTGACAAACCTTTACCCCTGGGGGGGTATACATGAACATACTGTATAAAAATTTTTTACAGGCATCATAAACACCCTTTAAAAAAATTATGTGGGTGTATCACGGACCACGGTCACCCTGGTGATATGGTGGTGGAGGATGAGGAGATGGAGGAGGACAAGAGCAAATAGCCAAAATCAGGAAGCATATACCCATGTCTGGGTGTGAAAAGGTGCATTGGAATACACCTCCCAAGAAAAGACACTGGATTTGAGTTTATGTTACGCTGCTATCATTCGGTGGTGTTCAGAAGTCTGTCCCAATCCAGCTCTTGTTCATTTTTATAAGAGTAGACCTGTCAGCATTTTCAGTTGACAGGCGGATGCGCTTATCAGTTATAATTCCACCAGCGGCACTTAAAACCCTCTCTGATAAAATGCTGGCGGCAGGGCAGGCCAGGACCTCAAAGGCTTAGAGAGCCAGTTCATTCCACGTATCCAGCTTGGATACCCAATAATTATAAGGCACAGAGGAATCACGGAGGACGCTGGTATGGTCAGCGAGGTACTCCCTCACCATCTTCCGAAACTTTGCCTGTGCGATGGGAGGGTCTGAGAAAACTCTCCCAGAACTTTGACAGTGTTCCCCTGCCTCTGCTGGATTGGAGTTGTGTCTCTCTCGCCTGCACTCCTTGGTTGTCCAACGAAGTGTGCCTTCTGCCGCCAGTGTTTTCAGATGGGAATTTTTTTAATAGTTCCGCAACAAGAGCCTTCTGGTACAGCCCCATTTTTGTAGACCTGTCCGCCTCAGGAATAAGAGATATAAAGTTCTCCTTGTAGCGTGGGTCTAGAAGAGTCACCAACTAGTAATTACTGTCACCCAAAATTTTGAGAACGCAAGGGTCATGGGAAAGGCAGCGTAACATAAACTCAGCCATGCGTGGCAGACTACTAACAGGCAAGACTTCCGTGTCCTCACCAAGAAGATGACTGACCATGCTCTCCTCCTCCTCCACCTCCTCTCTGTCCTCTGGTCATCCACGCTGAACAGACGGTATGACAGCTGTGCAGGTAGTACCGTCTGTAGTGCATGAAACTAGTTCCTGTCCTTCCTCCTCCTCCTCTTCCTCATTGTCACCCAATCCATGTTGGGATGAGATGAGGCTTGGCTGTGTGTAATCACCCTATATGGTTCCTTGCTCCATCTCATCGTGCTCCGCCTGCAATGCATCCTCTTTGATTGTGAGCAGAGAGTGTTTCAGAAGACAGAGAAGCGGGATAGTGACGCTAATTATGGCATCATCGCCGCTCACCATCTTGGTGGAGTCTTCAAAGTTTTGGAGGATGGTACATATGTCTGACATCCATGTCCACCCCTGAGGTCTTATGTGTGGAGTCTGAACTGAATATCGACGGCCTTGTTGATGCTGGTACTCAACAACTGCTCTCTTCTGCTCACAAATCCTTCCCAACATCTCCAGTGTAGAGTTCCAATGTGTGGGGACATCACACATCAGTCTGTGAGCCGGAAGCTGCAAACACTGCTGAAACACCGCAAGGGCGGTGGAAGCTGTAGCTGACTTTCTAAAATGGGCATACAGGCGGCATACTTTAACAAGCAGATCCGGCAGCTCAGGGTAGGATTTGAGAAACCGCTGAACCATGAGGTTAAGCACATGGGCCAGGCATGGTACGTGTGTGAGCTTTCCTCGACTCAGAGCCACCACCAGGTTCCGGCCATTGTCACACACGACCATGCCTGGCTGTAGGTTCAGCGGTGTGAGCCACTGATCTGCCTGCTCTTTCAGAGCTGTCCACAACTCTTCAGCATTGTGCGGTTTTTCACCTAAGCATTTTAGCTTCAGCACATCCTGTTGCCGCTTGGCCGAGGCTGTGCTGCAGTGCTTCCAGCTTGTGACTGATGTGGTCATTTCGGAGATGGAGGCTGGAGAGGAGGAGGAGACTGAGAAGGATGGAGTGCAGGAGCTGTAGACCGTGGGGTCAACCCTGGTTGACCTAGGGCCCACAATCCTTGGCGTTGGGAGGACGTGTTACGTCCCAAGGTCCGACTGGGTCCCGGCTTCCGCCGCCATCAGGTTGTGGAATGCTTCCATCTCCACGAGCCTAAAAGGCAACATTTCGAGCGCAAGCAGTCGTGAAATGTGAGAATTTAGTAATGTGGCCTGTGGGGCTGCATATTTGCGCTTGCGTTCCAAGGACTGGGGTATGGACAACTGAACGCTGCGCTGGGACAAGGACATGGACGTGCTTCCTGATGCTGCTACTTGAGAGTGTGCAACGACAGGTGCAGGGCAGGAGGCATCTTCGCATGCACCATGGACAGGGGATTGGCTTGCATGCACAACAGCGGAAGAAGCAATGGTGCCATCCGCAGACACTGTTCCTGGACCCTGGAGTTCGGGCCACAAAGTCGGGTGCTTTGCTGCCATGTTCCTGATCATGCTGGTGGTGGTCAGGCTGGTTGTTTTGCCACCCCTGCTGATGCTGGCCTGGCAGGTGGTGCAAATGGCCTTTTTGGGGTTATCGGCAGAGTCTTTAAAAAACAACCAGACTCGGGAAGACCTAACAGTTGTACTGGTAACTTCCTTTGTGTTGGTGTTACGGAGAACGGTTGTCTGTCTTCTGTCTGCGGCCACCACACTGCTTCTTCCTGCATGTTGGGGTGCTTTGCCTCCCTCTCCCTGTGTGCTGCTGTCCTCGCTCTGCATGTCCTCCTGCCAGGTTGGGTCAGTTACTATATCATCCACCACCTCGTCTTCCACTTCCACATCCTGGTCCTCCTCCTGACTTTCTGGCAATTGTGTCTCATCATCGTCCACCTCTTGTGACACTTTCCCACCGTCGCCTTTGTGTGACCGTGGCTGCTCAAATATTTGGGCATCGCTACACGCGATCTCCTTTTGCCCCGCTTCCAGTGGACCGGGCGAGAGACCCAAATCTATAAATGTAAAAGTGAACAGCTCTTCAGAGTGTCCAAGTGTGGGATCATTTGTGTCAGGCAAAAGGTATTTTTGCCCGAGTTTTAAAAAATGAGAGATGTTTTAAAAAGGAAAAAAAAACCCACCCCCTATCTGTTTGTAAGAGAAGACATAGAACTCACTTTTGCTTTTCCCCAAACCAGGAATTTTTATGACCCGCCATAAAACCTCAGTCCAGGGCAAGCACTGGAACAAACCGGAAAATCCCTCCAAAAAATCCCATTGCTTAATTGTACAAACGTTTTATGCCAATTTTAATCACGCACAGGTCTGACAGAAACATCGGAACCACGTTTTTTGAATGCTTACCTTTTTCCCATTACAATAGTATAACTTGCATAACTGAGGAATGACCGGGAACTGAGATAATGGATTCTGAGCATCATAGAGGTTTCATATTTAATATCTATCATCATGAATATTGGTGACGGTCAAGATGATGTCTCCCTCTTGGATGTGGGACCCCCCCACACCAAGATATGGAATCTGAAGGATTTTTTAGGTCTTCTGCAGCTGGGTGGGCTCGCAAAGCCGAGCCCCCTTATAAGGTAAATAAGGGGTGTTCCCCAGAGTTTTGGCTGCTTGCTAAAAACCAGATCGGCCATTTTTCAAGCCATTCCAACCAGGGACGCAGACGCATGCACTACACGCTGCGTGAAGGAATCAAGTCTAATTTCCGGGGAGCAGTCCCCCCCACAGAATCTGAGACCATCACCTTGTGAAGCAGGTTTTGCTATTACTTATCCCTTTTATTTTAATAACTGTTTATGCATACATGTAAATTGTCTCCTTTATAATATCTTGTATATATTTTGTAAACACTGCCCCCTTTTGGGAGTAAATCATTAATTATTTACCAGTTTCTTTCTTCTTGTCCTATGTCGAGTAAACACGTTCCTCACTCGCTAATTCACGTTACCTACCAGGTACCCGATCCACCTGTCAAGCGATCGGTGGTGGCAGTATACCAGTATTTATGTGATATTGTGGTTTGAGGGTGGCTGGTCGGAGGTATATATACGTTCCTGGAAGGAACTGGTGGTATATATACGTCCTGTCACATCACGTGCCGCAATAGTCGACATAAATTAGAGCAGCTGCACCCGTGCTTATCCTCTGTCAATACCGTGTTTGACCAGCAGGATAAGGGGGCGCCAGAGAGCTGCAAGGTCTGACCCAAGAGTGGGTGTCGTTTTCATGACAAATTGGTGGCAGCGGTGGGATCATAGGACATTAGTGATCTGGTTTGAGCAATCATTCCTCTCACTAAAAACTTGCACAAAAGTTTTGAAGATCGAACTCAGTGTTTATTAGATCTGAGACAATACTGTATGTGTAGCAGTTACCCCTACCCTTCTTCGATTTTTCTTTTCTATTTTTATTTTGGTGATCATGGTCGTAGTTGGGGAGTCCTGGTATCACCAGCAGAAAAAAGACACTCTTACTGGAATATGTATAATCAAAGGCATTGACCCCCACGGCAAAAGCAAAGAACAAATGATTTCTGAACTGTTACAAGATGCTGCAGAGCCCGTCCAACAGCAGAGCCCTGATGAGGGGGCGGCCAGCCAAGGCCCGGATGGCGCTGCTGCCGGGGTCCAACCGGTGATTGCCAGCCATACCCGCAACCAGGGTAGTGTGGACCCCCACCTGCAGATGGCCTTGGAGGAGCTCGCCACAGACGATCATGATGGACGACTGCAGCTGATCCTGAAATTCCAGGAGCGGGCTGAGCGACAAGCCCAAGCTGACCGAGAGGCTGCTGAGCGACAAGCTGACCGACAACACCAGCTGGAGCTAGCCCGGATTCAGAAGGAGTTGCCCTCTACGCAGACCCGTGAGTCCAACAGTGCCAGCTGCTTTAAACCTCGTCCTGAGCACTTCCCTGTGATGGAAAAGGATGGGGACTTGGACACATTTCTGCGAGGCTTTGAAAAGGCCTGCAGGCAGTATCAGCTGCCCATCGACCAATGGGCAAGATATTTGACTCCAAGGCTCCGAGGAAAAGCTTTGGAGGTGTTTGCTTCCCTCCCTCGAGAGCAGGATGGAGACTATGAGGCCGTCAGGCAGGCCCTGATAAAAAAGTACCAGCTGACTCCGGAGGTTTACCGGAAAGAATTCAGAACCCTCCAACGTGGACCACATGACACCTACCGTGATGTGGTAGACGGGCTCAGAACCAACTTTGAGCAGTGGATCCAAGGACTGTCAGCGGCCACCTTTGAGCAGTTAAAGGACCTGATGGTGAAAGACCAGTTCCTGCATCTGTGTCCGACTGAGGTACGGCAGTTCGTGATGGATCGGGAGCCACCTGATGCCAATAAAGCAGCGCAGATCGCAGACACCTACGAGGCCAACCGGAGACCAGAGGTGCGGAAGCCGGTCGTCGCCAGCTGGAAAGGGGGTAAGCCATCAACCACCATCCCTGCCCCTGCCAGCCGACCTTCCGGAGGCCTTTTTCCCGTTGCCAAGGCCCTGCCTGCATCCGATGCCCGCAGGTGTTATTCCTGCAACCAGACTGGTCATCTCAGCGCCACTTGCCCAGAGAAGCAGAGGAAGAACCCCCCATCCATGGCCCTAGGGCCTAATGCCTCAGTTCTTTTGGTGGGTGGGCCGGTTGGGAGGGCCTGTGAAATCTTTCAGTCTGTCAGGGTGGGGAACACTCTCACTGTAGGCCTCAAGGACACTGGGGCCGAACGAACCCTCATCCGACCCGAACTGGTGTCCCCTGAAGCGCTTATTCCAGGAAAGACCCTGACTGTCACTGGGATTGGGGGCGTCCGATGCCCCTTGCCCATGGCCCGGGTTTTTATTGATTGGGGTGCGGGGAGTGGGGTGAAGGAAGTGGGAGTATCCAAAAACCTACCTGCAAATGTTTTGTTGGGAACTGATTTGGGGAGGATGTTTGCTTATTATGTCCCTGACACCCCTCCCCGATCTGATACGGTTGGTAAGGTTAATGCTGATAATGTGAATGTCAATGCTTTACCTGATGATGATGATGATGATGATGATGATGATGATGTTGTATTGGAAGGTGCAGGAGAACTCAGCCATGTCACTCTGCGGGGTGATGTTGCTGAGGATCCCCTAGCAGGAGCAAAGGTCAGTGCCAAGGGTAATGGGGAGAGGCACGAGGACCATGGCGCAAGTGGTGCTGTGCCAGTGACCAGTGTCACAACAGATGGTGACCTGGCTGATAGTCGCTGCCCCATACGTAGCACTGTGCCTGAGGTAATGGAGGATGATGGAGAAGTAGTTCTCATGGCCTCGCAGGCTAATGAGACGGGGTTATTCCCCGGGGAGACGGCCTATATAGCCGCTGTTACCCGCAGTCAGAGTGCCCAGAACGCAAGTAACGCCCTGCCTTCTGGACCCTCCTCGGACAGAGGAATAACAGAATCAGTTATGGACCCAGAGCCGGTCCCAGAGGGTCCCAGTGAGGACGTGGCCTTAACCTCACTTCTGGCTTCCTCCAGCCAGGAGTTTCAGGCAGCTCTGCACTCAGATGCTAGCCTGGAGACGTTAAGGAGCCTCACAGAGAAACCCATCTCCGAGTCGGATAAGGAGAGGATATTCTGGGACCAAGGGAGGTTGTACCGGTAGACAGTTCCCTGTACACCCCAACAGGAGTGGCTGAGGGAAAGACAGCTGGTCGTCCCCTACCAATTCAGGGATGAGTTGTTGCGGATCGCCCATGAAATTCCACTCGCTGGACACTTGGGGGTCAGCAAAACCAAGGCCCGGCTGTCTCATCACTTTTATTGGCCCAAAATGAGGACAGATGTGGTGAACTACTGTCGATCCTGTACCACGTGTCAAAGAGTGGGAAAGTCAGGGCCGGCCCCCAAAGCCCCCCTGATCTCTTTGCCAGTGATAGAGGAGCCTTTCCAGAGGATTGCTGTGGACATTGTGGGACCACTGGCCATACCCAGCAGCTCTGGAAAACGATTCATCCTTACCGTGGTAGACTATGCTACCCGGTATCCGGAGGCAGTAGCCCTGTCCTCAATTAGGGCGGATAAGGTGGCGGACGCCCTCTTGGCCATCTTTTCGCGAGTAGGATTTCCCAGGGAGATGCTTACCGACCAGGGGACTCAGTTCATGTCACGCTTAATGGAGGCCCTATGTAAGAAAATGCAGGTGCAGCATCTGGTATCGAGTGCGTATCACCCACAGACCAATGGTTTGTGTGAGCGATTCAACGGTACCCTCAAACAGATGTTAAAAATGCTGGTTGAGACCCAGGGTCGCGACTGGGAGCGTTACCTCCCACACCTGCTATTTGCTTACAGAGAGGTTCCACAGGCCTCGACGGGGTTCTCCCCCTTTGAGCTCCTGTATGGCAGGCGTGTCCGAGGACCCCTTGGGTTGATAAGGGAATTCTGAGAAGAAGAGCCGAGCTCCCCAGGAGTGTCCATCGTGGAGTATGTCATGCGCTTCCGTGACAAGATGCAGACCTTGTCGCAGTTGGTGCATGACAACATGGCGCAAGCCCAGGCTGACCAGAAGCATTGGTACGACCAGAACGCCCGAGAACGGACCTACCAGGTGGGTCAGAAGGTGTGGGTGCTGGTCCCCGTACCAAAGGACAAGCTTCAGGCGGCCTGGGAAGGCCCGTACCTCATTCACCAACAGCTCAACCCGGTCACCTACGTGATCACACTTGACCACGAGCGGGGTAGGCGGAAGGCGTTTCACGTTAATATGATGAAGGCTCATCAAGAACGTGGAACCTGCGTCCTACCGGTCTGCAACCTGCCCGAGGATGGGGAGGATGACCCCCTCTTGGACATGCTCGCCCAAGCGAAGGCCAGCGGGTCCCTAGAGGATGTAGAGCTAAGCGACTTGCTATCCGCAGACCAGAGGTCTCAGATGCAAGCAGTGCTGAAACCCTTCCAAGCAGTGTTCACCAACCTGCCTGGCAGGACTGAAGTGGCGGTCCATGAAGTGGACACCGGGAATCATGCCCCACTCCGGCAGACAGCCTATCGAATCTCCGACGAGGTGCAGCATGTCATGCGCCAGGAGGTCGAGGAGATGCTGCAGTTGGGGGTGATTAAGCGGTCCAAGAGCGCGTGGGCCTCACCTGTAGTCCTGGTGCCTAAGAAGGACCGGACCACCTGGTTCTGTGTGGACTACAGGGGGCTCAACGCTATCACCGCCTCTGACGCACAACCAATGCCACGCATTGAGGAGCTGCTGGAGCGGTTAGCCAGCGCGAGCTATCTCTCCATTATGGATTTGAGTCGGGGATATTGGCAGATTCCCTTGAGCCCCGGGGCCCAGGAGAAGTCCGCCTTTATCACCCCCTTCGGATTGTATGAATCCACGGTCATGCCCTTCGGCATGAAAAATGCCCCTGCCAAGTTCCAGCGAATGGTCAACCACCTGCTCCAGGGACTGGAGAGGTACGCAGTGGTGTACCTGGATGACATTACCATCTTCAGTCCCACCTGGGAGGATCACCTCGAGCATCTGCAGCAGGTGCTCGGGCGCATTCACCAGGCGGGCTTGACCATCAAGCCGGGAAAGTGCCAGATGGGCATGAACGAGGCCCACTACCTGGGGCACCGGGTAGGTGGGGGTACTCTGAAGCCAGAGCCTGGGAAGGTGGACGCTATCGTGTCCTGGCCCACCCCCAGGACCAAGAAGCAGGTGCAGTCCTTCTTGGGCACCGCAGGGTACTATAGACGCTTTGTGCAGGACTATAGTAGCCTTGCGAAGCCCTTGACAGACCTCACCAGGAAGAGCCTATCCCATTCCGTCAAATGGACGGATGAATGCGAGGTGGCCTTTAGGGCTTTGAAGACTGCCCTGAGCAGCTCTCCTGTACTAAAGGCGGTCGACGGCACACGGCCACTCTTAGTACAGACCGACGCCAGTGAGTTTGGCCTCGGTGCTGTACTCAGCCAGGTCGACTCGGGGAACCAAGAACACCCCGTGTTGTACCTAAGCCGGAAACTGCTGCCGAGGGAAGTGGCCTATTCCACCATTGTATGGGCCCTCAACCGCTTACAGCCTTACTTGTACGGGCACCCCTTCACTGTCGTGACTGACCACAACCCCCTGAGTTGGCTGCACACCATGTCAGGTGCCAACGGAAGGTTGTTACGCTGGAGCCTCACCCTCCAGCAGTACGACTTTACCGTTCAACAACGCAAGGGCAGCGAGCATGGCAATGCCGATGGGTTGTCCCGGCGAGGGGAGCCTCCAGACATACGCTTGGAGGAGTACCAGAAGGTCCTACCTCCATAGCGCAGTCTAAAAGGGGGAGGTGTCAGGCAAAAGGTATTTTTGCCCGAGTTTTAAAAAATGAGAGATGTTTTAAAAAGGAAAAAAAAACCCACCCCCTATCTGTTTGTAAGAGAAGACATAGAACTCACTTTTGCTTTTCCCCAAACCAGGAATTTTTATGACCTGCCATAAAACCTCAGTCCAGGGCAAGCACTGGAACAAACCGGAAAATCCCTCCAAAAAATCCCATTGTTTAATTGTACAAACGTTTTATGCCAATTTTAATCACGCACAGGTCTGACAGAAACATCGGAACCACGTTTTTTGAATGCTTACCTTTTTCCCATTACAATAGTATAACTTGCATAACTGAGGAATGACCGGGAACTGAGATATTGGATTCTGAGCTTCTGAGCGTCATAGAGGTTTCATATTTAATATCTATCTTCATGAATATTGGTGACGGTCAAGATGATGTCTCCCTCTTGGATGTGGGACCCCCCACACCAAGATATGGAATCTGAAGGATTTTTTAGGTCTTCTGCAGCTGGGTGGGCTCGCAAAGCCGAGCCCCCTTGTAAGGTAAATAAGGGGTGTTCCCCAGAGTTTTGGCTGCTTGCTAAAAACCAGATCGGCCATTTTTCAAGCCTTTCCAACCAGGGACGCAGACGCATGCACTACACGCTGCGTGAAGGAATCAAGTCTAATTTCCGGGGAGCCGTCCCCCCCACAGAATCTGAGACCATCACCTTGTGAAGCAGGTTTTGCTATTACTTATCCCTTTTATTTTAATAACTGTTTATGCATACATGTAAATTGTCTCCTTTATAATATCTTGTATATATTTTGTAAACACTGCCCCCCTTTTGGGAGTAAATCATTAATTATTTACCAGTTTCTTTCTTCTTGTCCTATGTCGAGCAAACACGTTCCTCACTCGCTAATTCACGTTACCTACCAGGTACCCGATCCACCTGTCAAGCGATCGGTGGTGGCAGTATACCAGTATTTATGTGATATTGTGGTTTGAGGGTGGCTGGTCGGAGGTATATATACGTTCCTGGAAGGAACTGGTGGTATACATACGTCCTGTCACATCACGTGCCGCAATAGTCGACATAAATTAGAGCAGCTGCACCCGTGCTTATCCTCTGTCAATACCGTGTTTGACCAGCAGGATAAGGGGGCGCCAGAGAGCTGCAAGGTCTGACCCAAGAGTGGGTGTCGTTTTCATGACAATTTGTCTCTGGGTACTCGGCATGGTGGGAGTGACGCGCCCCCTGGTCCGTGGGGTACTCGGTGCCGGGCCGGTTGATGCTGGGGGATGTCACAGTGGCGTTGACCCGGTCCGTGACCCTGGGCGGTCAATAAAAGGGGATATTTACAGGAGATTTATAGTTTTTATATACAGTTTGTGACGCCACCTGTGGTATGCGGCTATATGGAGCCGCCGCTGCGGTGCTGAACCTCTGGAGCCGATGTTAGTGCATCAGAATAGGTTCAGCTCTCCACAGGCAGAGCTCAGCTCCAGGGCAGGAAGTAGTAATTTTATAGGTGTTGCAGTGCGGTGCAGTGCAGAGGATGGCGCAGTTAATAATCAGTCCACAACTTAATGGCGGTTTCCTCTTATCTTTACTTGCGGTGGTTAGGCTGACCGGGGCACGGGTACTAACTGGTAGTAGAGGTCTGGGCGGCCTGGAAGCAAGTTGGGAATCCACCTCGCCAGGTGAAGTTGGAGGCCTTCTCTTTGCGCTAATCTCTTTGGCCCTGCCGCTTATAGCTGTGCTGTGGCCCTCGTCCCTGAGTAAAACGTCTTTGTGCTCACCCGTATGGCAGGCAGCTCGGGCCTTCCTTATGTGTCGCTCCCACGTGGCAGTGCTGGGCCCTATGATGCTGCTGAGCCTGTGGGTGTCTGATGGGGCCAGGAGACCTGCAGTCTCCTGCCCTCCGGTTTCTGCTACTGGGCTTTCAGTGCCCCACAACCTTGGATTCCGGTGTCTGGTTCTTCTGCGCTTTCCTCTGGGTTGAACTGCCGTGCAGCTCCACTCACTAGGTCTTTCCTCGTCGACGTCCTGACTTCAACTCATATCTGCTCTCCTCAGACTAACTAACCCCACCTCCAGTTCCAGTTGCTAAGGGGAGGAGCTCCCCTTGCTGGTCTGGAGCCAGGAAAGTGTTGCATGCTAGCAAAACCTGCTTAGGGGACCCCTGCTTGCTTCCAGGCATGGCATCACCCGCTTGTGAGGGAGGCAATGCCACTGTGGCAACCGGACTCCTGGGGTGCCACAGGAGGAAGGAGGATCAGGGTGAGGAATATGCGGTCCAGACTCATGGCTACTGAGACTTGACCGTGTGTAAGACAGGGTGGTGGTGGTGGTGGCTAAGTGACTGGAAGCATTATCCGCTATCCAGCCAACAACCTTTTGATACTGCTCTGGGTTCAATAGTGGTGTGCTGTGGTCTCCTAGAAATTGGGACAGGAAGGTCAGGCGAGAAGATGTGGGTGTTTGTTGTGGCACAACTTCGGCTTGCCCACGGCCTTGTCCTCGGCCTCTGCATGCACCATTACCATAACGTCCAGTTCCCCGTCCCTTGCCACGTGCCTTACCCATTTTAAATGAAGGACAGTATCTTCCATGCTCACTACAAATGACTAAGTTTGGAGCGAACTTATATGTGATCCGTGTGATAGAGAAAACAGAGTTTTAAATACCTGGCCTGTAGGTAAGTAGTTTGAACAGCAAACTGTGGTGCATTGCTTCGATGACACACTAAAGGAAATTTTTAATGGAGGCCAGAAATGGCAGTATTTTCTGACAACGTATATGTGATCCGTTTGATGGAGAAAACAGAATTTTAAATACCTGGCCTGTAGTTAAATAGCTTGAACAGCAAACTGCGGTGAATTGCTTCAATGACACACTAAAGGAAATTTTTAATGGAGGCCAGAAATGGCAGTATTTTCTGACAACGTATATGTGATCCGTTTGATGGAGAAAACACAGTTTTAAATAGCTGGATTTCTAGGGCTCTAATATGGAAAGGACCTGGCTGTATTCTGCAGTGCCAATAAGCAAATGGAGCAGAAAAAAATGGTGTTCTCTGGATTGCTTTTTAAGCAAATGATGAGGATTAAGATCCAAAGAAAAGTATTCCTGGCCCTTGAAACCTGGGCCTTTGTATAGAAATATCTAACATCAGCAGAAGACAGAATTGGAATGGAGCCTCTTGTGCTATATGCACTGCAGTCTGCTATATACACTGCCTGCCTATACACGCTGCCTGCCTGATATCTCTGCAGATGGATTAGTCCTCAGAAGGACTGTTTGTTAAGATGGATATGTGTAATGTCTCCCTACACTACCTAATATACAAGCAAATCTGTCCCTGATGCAGCAGCACCTCTCCCAAAACAAGCAAATGGCGCAGAAAAACAGTTTTCTCTGGATTGCTTTTTAAGCAAATAAGGAGTATTAAGATCCAAAGAAAAGTATTTCTGGCCCCTGAAACCTGGGCCTTTGTATAGAAAGGTTTTTCTCCCTACACTACCTAATACATGATCAAATCTCTCCCTGACACAGCAGCAGCTCTCCCTACACTGTCTGTTCCGGAGAGACTGTGACGAGCATGGCGGCGCCAGGTCTGATATAGACCTGATGACACTGCCAGCCAATCACTGCAATGCCCACAACCAACATGGCTATGGCATTACAGTGCATGGCAGGCAATCCCTGCATGTTCATTGGCTCTCTAAAGAGCGCCAAACATGCAGGGAGGGGACCCGAGTTCCCGCCAGAGCAACCCGGAAATACTCGGTGAGCGCCGAGCATCTCGAGCAGTGAGAAGCTCGGGCGAGCACCGAGCAGTAGCGAGCATGCTCGCTCATCACTACTTAGCAGTAGTGCATAATGTTGTATAAAGAATGCTTCCTTACCACCACTGAAGAATCAGATACTGCCAGGTTTTAGGGAGGACAAAGTGATTGTTTATAGTGCAGGATTGCGCCTCGGCGTGCGTTTCGCCGCCAGGAGACCGGCTTTCTCAAGAGGCGATAAGGGAATAAGGAAAAGGACCGGATTTTATGTAAATCGACTGGCCACGTGACCGCCGCATGATGAGTCACGTGGTCATAATGGGAACTGCCCAGTAGGTGTATTACGCCACGCGCCCCTCTGGCCATCAAATACGCCACTCGTGTGCAGAGCCCGGTGGTTGTTGTCCGGCCATGATCCAAATGTGATGATGTGATGATGTGGAGGATGCACCACGGACATTAATGACAGCAGGAAAGTAGTAGCACAGAAGGAGACCAGGTGGATTACCACCTTGGACACAATGACTCCCCGGGGATTGAATGAATCGCTTAGTTTTTCCTCTTTTTTATAAATAAATTCTGCCTAGGACTGTATGAAACCACTGTCCTTCAATTTGATTCCTATCCTCTTTATGTGACATTCTTGCTCTTTGTAATGCGCCACTCGTGCATTTATGATCACCCTCTTCAATATATCTATGTTTTAGTGCTTTTTGCATTGTTTTTAATTTTATTGTTTTGTCATTTTAATCAACATAGGGTCTAAAGGCCCCGTCACACTAAGCAAGATTGCTAGCGAGATCGCTGCTGAGTCACAAGTTTTGTGACACAACAGCGACCTCAGTAGCGATTTCGCTACGTTTGACACATAGCAGCTACCAGGCCCCTGCTGTGAGATCGCTGGTCGTGTCGGAATGGTCTGGACATTTCTTTGATCGTTGAGGTCCCGCTGGGTAGCATGCATAGGTGTGTTTGACACCTTACCAACGACCTAGTTGACGACTCAGACACAGAAACACATAGGCGTGCATCGTTATACAGATCGTTACGGGTCGCCGCATCGTTGCTGGATCGTTGGGAAGATCTGACTGTTTGACATCTCACCAGCAACCCATAGCAACGCAGCAACGATCCCTGACAGGTCATATCATTGTCAGGATCGCTGTAGCGTCGCTTAGTGTGACGGGGCCTTAATCCGGTGATGGACCTTTTCTTCTTTCCCACTACTTTCCTGCTATCATTAATGTCCTCTGTTAGGAGTTGTGGCTCATTAGCAGCCTGCAGGAGCAGAGCTGCTAATTTGATTATGCCATTGGCCTCTTGTTTTTTAGTATTTAAATTAAGGCCGTGTGCGATAACGTTGCAAATCAGGTGGCGGCCCTATGCCGGGGAAACCTAACACACGTGCCTTGCATGGCCCAACCATGTGGTATAGCTTTATTTCTGCCATTATCCCAGCCTGGAAGCGCTGCTGCAGCAGAAACCATATTCGCTGTGTGCTCAGTTCTGCCGTTCGCAACCCGTGGTTAATCGACTTGCATCTCTACAGGGATCTTTCGGCCTACCGGTTAACCGGTTGATATGCAATGTGCCAACATGGTGGGATTCAACTCTGCAAATGTTGCAGCGACTGTGGCAGCAGCAACAAGATCTGGTGCATTATGTCATATAGCATGCTGGGGCCAACCCAGTACAGGCATAGTGCAAATCACAGTTGCGGAGTGGGCACAGATGAAGGACCTCTGCACCCTTCTGCACAGTTTTGAATTGGCTAGTAAGATGGTTAGCGCTGACGATGCCATCATCAGTATCACTGTTCCACTCATCTACGTCCTGAAACACACTTTGAATAGCCTGCGAGAGGAGGCGGTGGTCCCAGATGAAGAGGTGGAAGCAGAGCAGAATGAGGAAGTGACAACAATATCTCTAAGTTCCAGAGTGTTGTCACACAGGTAGGAGCCAATGGATGGTGAATTATAGCGATTGAGGGGGCTTATGGTACTAACAAATTGTTAGTAAAGGTGCAGAAGCCGAGGTAGAAATGGAGGAGGACGAGGAGGAAAGTGATAGCCGCACAAAAGTCAGGAGAGGAAGAGGATAATGATCCACTCTCTGCTGTCTGTGGTTGGCAGGAGGGGATGCAGAAAGCAAGGTTGAGTGTTACCGCTCCACCAGCACACCATGGACTTGAACCTCATGGGAAGCACCTGACACTTGAGCGCCTTCTTGCTGCACTATCTGCAACCTTATTGTTGCCCGTATTGTTAGGATTAGAAATAGTGCTGACTACTTGGTTGAAACTCTGCTTGATCCATGGTACAAGAGTAAATTTTGCCAGATGCTTCCCCCCATGGAAGGGGATGCACGCATGCTGGAGTATCGAAACACAGTTGTAGACAATCTTAAGAGTGGTTTTCCCCAAGATAGCAATGAGGCACACAGTGTGCATCACACTTCAAGACTTCCAACCCCGTGAACGTAGAGTCGTTAAAGCAAAAACGTTAGCAGCAACAGCTCTGTGGTCCTGGGTTCCAACCCCACCAAGGACAACACCTGCAAGGAGCTAGTATATTCTCCCCATGTTTGCATGGATTTCTTCTGAGTACTCCAGTTTCTTCCCACATGCCATAGACTTACTGATAGGAAATTTAGATTATCAGCCCCAATGGGGACAGTATCAATAATGTCTGTAAATGTCTGTAAAGCGCTGTGGAATTTATGGTGATGTTTGAGTAAAATAAATAAAATAAAAAATTTAACAATTTCTGTGAGTTGTTTCACTCCTTTTTTAGACCAGACCGTCCACCAGCACAACAGAGTACAAGTCTGACACGTAGTGAATGACTGGAGAAGATGGTGTAGGAATGAGTATCTCAAGGTCAATATCAATGCTATCAGGGGGGAGTTTGGACCCTTTTGAATTTTTTGTCTAGAAAAATGGAAGAGTGGACTGAGCTCGCGTATCACGCATTGAAAGTTTTATTATGGCCGGCAGCCAGCGTTCTCTCAGAACGTGTTTTCAGCACTGCTGGTGGTGTCCTGATGGATAAGCACATCCAGCTGTCCCCTGAAAGTGTAGACTGCCTTACTTTCTTCAAGATGAACAAGTCATGGATCTCCAATAACTTTTGCACTCCAGTCACAGCCTGGACAGACTAGGCGACGGTGTAGTTTTTAGTGTGCTGCATTGATCTCGCATTATTGCAGTCTGTGACGCCTTTGTCATGGCTTCAGTGCCTGCTGTTGCTACTGCTGCTGATGTTACTAATAGAGATGAGCGTTGTTCTACTCGAACTGTTCGCCAATCTCAAATTCGAGCTGTTTTGGGCGGTGTTCGAGCCGGTCGGCGAACACGAACAATTTGAGAAAAATTCGGCTGTTCGAGGTTATGTTCGATAACTGTTCGTGCACCAAAATCATAACTGGATTTTTTCTCAATAATGATGAAAATTAATGTTAATACGCAGTTTGAGTGTACAGCGGGGCGGGGGGAGGGGCAGGGGATGGATCTCTGCAGGAACAATGAAGATCTCCATTTTTTTTTCTCTTTCCCGCATTTGCAGTGGGGAGGTGCAATCTGTCAGCCTATCAGCAGCGCACACACGGAGCGAAGTGCTTTTTTTCACACAAGCAAGGGCATGTGTGATTGGCAGTGTATGTCACATGTCCTTGCCCTATAAGACCAAGCCATTTTCCCCGTCGCCACCATTTTCTCACTGCTGCAGTTGCGTGTTAGACGGCACCGCTGTTGCTGTGTGTGCTATACCTTGTTAATTTCAAGCCAATTTTCGCACAAATATACAGATAGCTTGGGAGTAGGGAATAGTTGTGATTGCAGTCCTTTTAAGGACTAGGTTACAGCATTTCCTACGACTTTTATCAGGGAGGTCTGTGCTCTTAAATAGATAGGTTGTGGGAGTAAAGACTAATTGTAATTGCAGTCCTTTTCAGGACTAGGTTACATCAGTTCCTATCAGTTTTTGCCAGGCAGGTCTGTGCCAGTGCTGTGCAAGTTTTTTTCACAGCATTTGGCTGAATCTAGCAAAGCTAATCCTTTTTGGCCTATTGCAGAGTGTGTTAGTCAGTGGAGTAGCCTATCTGTGTTGCAAGATATAACACCTGTGTATAGAATACCAATTTTTTTACTGCACCTAGTGAAGTAAAATCTTTTGGGCATAGCATCATTCTATTAGTCCATCTATACTGACCTCCATCAGGTTGCGAACTGAATATAATTTTTTTCTGCATCTAGCTCTGAAAAAATATTTGGGCTTCTAGCGGTGTGTGGGACTTGGTCTATTAGTCCATCTATACTGACCTCCATCAGGTTGCAAATTAAAAATAATTTTTTTCTGCATCTAGCTCTGAAAAAATATTTGGGCTTCTAGCAGTGTGTGGGACTTGGTCTATTAGTCCATCTATACTGACCTCCATCAGGTTGCAAATTAAAAATAATTTTTTTCTGCATCTAGCTCTGAAAAAATATTTGGGCTTCTAGCAGTGTGTGGGACTTGGTCTATTAGTCCATCTATACTGACCTCCATCAGGTTGCAAATTAAAAATAATTTTTTTCTGCATCTAGCTCTGAAAAAATATTTGGGCTTCTAGCGGTGTGTGGGACTTGGTCTATTAGTCCATCTATACTGACCTCCATCAGGTTGCAAATTAAAAATAATTTTTTTCTGCATCTAGCTCTGAAAAAATATTTGGGCTTCTAGCAGTGTGTGGGACTTGGTCTATTAGTCCATCTATACTGACCTCCATCAGGTTGCAAATTAAAAATAATTTTTTTCTGCATCTAGCTCTGAAAAAATATTTGGGCTT
The DNA here is from genome assembly GCF_046119375.1 of Phyllobates terribilis. NCBI lineage: Eukaryota > Metazoa > Chordata > Amphibia > Anura > Dendrobatidae > Phyllobates > Phyllobates terribilis. The sequence continues at coordinate 451,467,402 of NW_027362763.1, read as the reverse complement.
CTAGCGGTGTGTGGGACTTGGTCTATTAGTCCATCTATACTGACCCCCATCAGGTTGCAAATTAAAAATAATTTTTTTCTGCATCTAGCTCTGAAAAAATATTTGGGCTTCTAGCAGTGTGTGGGACTTGGTCTATTAGTCCATCTATACTGACCTCCATCAGGTTGCAAATTAAAAATAATTTTTTTCTTCATTTAGCTCTGAAAAAATATTTGGGCTTCTAGCAGTGTGTGGGACTTGTTCTATTAGTCCTTCTATACTGACCTCCAGCAGGTTGCAAATTGAATATAATTTTTTTCTGCATCTAGCTCTGAAAAAATAGTTGGGCTTCTAGCGGTGTGTGGGACTTGGTCTATTAGTCCATCTATACTGACCTCCATCAGGTTGCAAATTAAAAATAATTTTTTTCTGCATCTAGCTCTGAAAAAATATTTGGGCTTCTAGCAGTGTGTGGGACTTGGTCTATTAGTCCATCTATACTGACCTCCATCAGGTTGCAAATTAAAAATAATTTTTTTCTTCATTTATCTCTGAAAAAATATTTGAGCTTCTAGCAGCGTGTGGGACTTGTTCTATTAGTCCATCTATACTGACCTCCATCAGGTTGCAAATTAAAAATAATTTTTTTCTGCATCTAGCTCTGAAAAAATATTTGGGCTTCTAGCAGTGTGTGGGACTTGGTCTATTAGTCCATCTATACTGACCTCCATCAGGTTGCAAATTAAAAATAATTTTTTTCTGCATCTAGCTCTGAAAAAATATTTGGGCTTCTAGCAGTGTGTGGGACTTGGTCTATTAGTCCATCTATACTGACCTACATCAGGTTGCAAATTAAAAATAATTTTTTTCTGCATCTAGCTCTGAAAAAATATTTGGGCTTCTAGCGGTGTGTGGGACTTGGTCTATTAGTCCATCTATACTGACCTCCATCAGGTTGCAAATTAAAAATAATTTTTTTCTTCATCTAGCTCTGAAAAAAATTTGGGCTTCTAGCAGTGTGTGGGACTTGGTCTATTAGTCCATCTATACTGACCTCCATCAGGTTGCAAATTAAAAATAATTTTTTTCTGCATCTAGCTCTGAAAAAATATTTGGGCTTCTAGCAGTGTGTGGGACTTGGTCTATTAGTCCATCTATACTGACCTCCATCAGGTTGCAAATTAAAAATAATTTTTTTCTGCATCTAGCTCTGAAAAAATATTTGGGCTTCTAGCGGTGTGTGGGACTTGGTCTATTAGTCCATCTATACTGACCTCCATCAGGTTGCAAATTAAAAATAATTTTTTTCTGCATCTAGCTCTGAAAAAATATTTGGGCTTCTAGCAGTGTGTGGGACTTGGTCTATTAGTCCATCTATACTGACCTCCAGCAGGTTGCAAATTGAATATAATTTTTTTCTGCATCTAGCTCTGAAAAAATAGTTGGGCTTCTAGCGGTGTGTGGGACTTGGTCTATTAGTCCATCTATACTGACCTCCATCAGGTTGCAAATTAAAAATAATTTTTTTCTGCATCTAGCTCTGAAAAAATATTTGGGCTTCTAGCAGTGTGTGGGACTTGGTCTATTAGTCCATGTATACTGACCTCCATCAGGTTGCAAATTAAAAATAATTTTTTTCTTCATTTATCTCTGAAAAAATATTTGGGCTTCTAGCAGCGTGTGGGACTTGTTCTATTAGTCCATCTATACTGACCTCCATCAGGTTGCAAATTAAAAATAATTTTTTCTGCATCTAGCTCTGAAAAAATATTTGGGCTTCTAGCAGTGTGTGGGACTTGGTCTATTAGTCCATCTATACTGACCTCCATCAGGTTGCAAATTAAAAATAATTTTTTTCTGCATCTAGCTCTGAAAAAATATTTGGGCTTCTAGCAGTGTGTGGGACTTGGTCTATTAGTCCATCTATACTGACCTCCATCAGGTTGCAAAATTGAATAAAAAAATTTTCTGCATCTAGCTCTGAAAAAATATTTGGGCTTCTAGCGGTGTGTGGGACTTGGTCTATTAGTCCATCTATACTGACCTCCATCAGGTTGCAAATTAAAAATAATTTTTTTCTTCATTTAGCTCTGAAAAAATATTTGGGCTTCTAGCAGTGTGTGGGACTTGTTCTATTAGTCCTTCTATACTGACCTCCAGCAGGTTGCAAATTGAATATAATTTTTTTCTGCATCTAGCTCTGAAAAAATATTTGGGCTTCTAGCGGTGTGTGGGACTTGTTCTATTAGTCCATCTATACTGACCTCCATCAGGTTGCAAATTCAAAATAATTTTTTTCTGCATCTAACCCAGCCAATAGTTTTGGCCTAATACCACAGTTTGGCCACTCAGCTCTGCTCGGTTACCATCCATTGTTTTTTTGTGCAAACAACTCCAGAGTTGTGAATTAGTTAACCACCAAAATGAGTGGAAAAAGGCCTGCTGCTGGTGGAAAGGGGAATAGGCGTGTTGGGAAGGGGAAAAAAGGTTGTGTCCGTGGGGTAGGTGCAGAAGAAAGACCATCTTCCAGCCAAACTAAAATGTCTACTTCTTTTAGCGGACAATGTGATAAGATCCCTTTCTTACGGCCACGCCAATTGCTACAAATTTCAGATGAGGCACAAAAACAGCAGGTGCTTCAACGGATATCAAGTGCTCCTTTAAGTGGGCTCTCCTCCACATCAACTTCAACATCACAAATACTCCAGTCCTCAAAGGTGTCACCCAAATCGCACTTGCTTCCTCACAGCTCCCAAATCTCCAGCTGCCCGTCTGAGTATGAGGTAGAACAGATGGTTGAGTCTGCAGAGCTGTTTACTCATACTATAGCCTGGGAATCAGAGGTCGACTCCAGCGCTTCTGTGAATCCAGACGAGGAAATGATCTGCACTGATGCCCAGAATCTTTATGAGTCGGATCCAGGACCAGACGCAGAAGGTTCTGACCATAATGTAGACCCTCATTCCCAAACTGTAACTCCTGTTGGTGGAGACAATGAGGAAGACGATGATAAGACTCAAATACCTGATTGGAGCGACAACTTTAGTTTTTTGTCAGGGCAGGAACAGGTTGGCTCTGAGGACGACGGGTGTGATAACGCACAGGGTGATGATGATGAGGTCGGAGATCCCACTTACTGTCAACCCACAGTCAGCCAAGAGATGAGGTCAGCAGAGGAGGTGGAGGAAGATGCTAGTGACGACGAGGTCAGGTTGCGCCTTCCTGGACAGAGACGTAGTACTGGAAGCACGTCAACAACTGCATCCTCAAACACAACTCTGCCTCTCACCACAAGTCGTGGTGGCTCTTCAGGTCGCATGGGTGCTAAGCCTTGCATAGCCTGGGCATTTTTTCAGATCGATAAAGATGACCCAACTCGTGTTATCTGTAACATTTGTCAGCAAAAGCTAAGTAGAGGCCAAAAAATACATAGTTTGAGTACTTCATGCATGAACCGGCACATGGACATGAAGCATAAGTTGCAGTGGGAAGCTCAGTGTGCTACAATGCGGTCTAGCCGGCCGGGCCAACCACCGTCTGCCATATCTTGTGCATCCGCGGCCTCTTCATCCTCTGTGACTGGGGGGACAGCAGTCACACCTGTTTTGGGGCGCAGACCTGCCACCTCTTTACCCGCAACAGCCAGCGTGATTGGCAGGTCATCATTTTCTTTGGAGGTGGTAACACCAGCTGGTGTTGAGCGCTGTCCGACATCGATAGCACCACCTTTGGATCAAGGCAACCTAACATGTCCGCCTGCATCTTCCTCACAGACCGGCAGTTTGCCGGGGACACCCTTATCAACCCCGTCTAAGCACAATAGCCAGCCCTCGGTCCCTCAGATGTGGACAAGTAAAAGACCATTTCCTCCTAGCCATGAGAAAGCTAAGAGGTTGAATTTCACCATCTGCAAGCTCTTGGCTACAGAAATGCTGCCTTTCCGCCTGGTGGACACAGAGGATTTTCGAGACCTTATGTCCGTCGCAGTGCCCCAGTACCAGATGCCCATTCGGCACTACTTCTCAAAGAAAGGTGTGCCTGCGCTCCACCAGCATGTCGCACACAACATCACCGCTTCTTTGAGAAACTCTGTGTGTGACAGGGTGCATTTCACCACAGACACTTGGACGAGTAGGCATGGACAGGGGCGTTACATGTCGCTGACTGGGCACTGGGTAACTATGGTGACAGCAGGACAAGGGGCTTCTGTCCAAGTCTTGCCTTCCCCACGAGTTGTGCGTCAATCCTCTTTATGTCATTTTTCCACCACTGCTTCTGCCTCCTCAACCTCCTCTCGGTCTTCCACCTGCACCCAAAGCCTGTCTGGTCATGCCACAAGCTTTCTAACTGCGCAGAAGGGATCCTGCACACCTCCTTACTATGCTGGCAGTAGGGCTCAACGTCATCAGGCGGTTTTTACATTGAAATGTCTGGGAAATGTGAGTCACACAGCTGAGGAGTTGTGGTCAGCTCTGGAGAACCAATTTCATGAATGGTTGTCTCCACTGGACCTGAAACCAGGGAAGGCCGTGTGCGACAATGCTGCAAACCTGGGTGCGGCCCTTCGCCGGGGCAATGTCACACACGTGCCTTGTATGGCTCACGTGTTGAACCTGGTTGTCCAGCAATTTTTAGCCCACTATCCCAGACTAGATGGCCTTCTGCAGAGGGCACGGTCGCTGTGTGCTCACTTCCGCCGTTCGCATCCCGCAGCTCAGCGACTTACATCTCTACAGAAGTCGTTGGGCCTGCCACTTCACCGGCTAAAATGCGATGTGCCTACCCGGTGGAATTCAACTCTGCACATGTTGCAGCGACTGTGGCAGCACCGACAAGCCCTGGTGCAATACGTTCTGACGTATAGCCTGGGCCAACGAGATTCAGAGGTGGGGCAAATCACGCTGGAGGAGTGGTCTCAGATCAGGGACCTATGCACCCTTCTGCACAGTTTTGAAATGGCGACGAAGATGTTTAGTGCTGACGATGCCATTATCAGCATGACTATTCTGGTGATTTACATGCTGGAGCACATGTTAAACAGAATTCGGAGTCAGGTGGTGGCACAAGAGGAGGTGGAGGAAGTAGAGGAGGAGGAGTTGTATGCGGAAGGGCTAACATCTGCAAGGTCCAGACGGTCGGCAGCACCAAGGCGGCAGGCATGTGAGGGTGGGGGAGATGGTTTTACCAGGGCGCATAGTAGCAGCCAAACTAGTGAGGAAGGTGCGGAGCCCAGGAAGAAGTGGAGGACGAACTGATGGAAGACTCATCAGATGAGGGAGACCTTCATCACATTTCTGTTGTGCGAGGTTGGGGGGAGAGGACAGAGGAAGGAAGCATGATTGTTACCTCGCCACCAACACAACAGGGACTTGGTGCTCCTGGATGCGCAACACACATGAGTGCCTTCTTGCTGCACTACCTGCAACATGACCCTCGAATTGTGAGAATTAGAAATAATCCTGACTACTGGGTTGCCACACTGTTAGATCCCCGGTACAAAAGTAAATTTGCAGAAATTATTCCTGCCATAGAAAGGGATGCACGCATGCAGGAGTATCAGCAGAGACTGTTGCAGAATCTTACATGTGCTTTTCCACAAAATACCAGTGGTGCACGTAGTGAATCTCACAGTTCCAACTTGCCAACCGTGGGACCGTCAAGTGTTCAGCACTCAAACCGTGACAGAACCACAGTATCTGCTGGTAACATCAATTTTGCGGAATCATTTCACCACTTTTTTAGCCCATCCTTTGCAAGGCCACAGGAGACAAGAAGTCTGACACATAGTCAACGCCTAGAGACGATGGTACAGGAGTATCTCCAAGTAAACATTGAAGCCACGACTGTGTCACTGGACCCTTGCTCTTTTTGGGCTTCCAATCTGGATAAATGGCCGGAGCTAGCCACTTACGCCTTGGAGATCTTGTCATGCCCCGCAGCCAGCGTTCTGTCTGAACGTGTGTTCAGCGCTGCTGGTGGTGTGCTGACAGATAAGCGCACGCGGCTCTCCACTGATAATGTAGACAGACTCACGTTCATAAAGATGAACAAATCATGGATCCGAAACGACTTTTCTACCCCTGTGTCATCCTGGGGAGAGTAAAAGCTTGATGATTGGTTAAAATCTCCCTACCAACCGTTTTAAGCTTTCAAATTACTAATCATGTTTATCTGTATCTTGACTGGAAAATAATTTGGGCTTTGTAGCAGTGTGCAGCACTGATCCTATTAGGCCATCTATACTAAAGCTTCACCAGATTTAAAATTAAAAATAATTTTTAGCTGCATCTAGCCCGGAAAATAATTTTGGGGCTCCGAGATGCGCAAGGCACATAAGTGCCTTCTTGCTGCACTACCTGCAGCATGACCCTCATATTGTCAGAATTCGAAGTAATCATGACTACTGGGTTGCCACACTCTTAGATCCCCCAAACTTTTCGATCAACCTTTTCATTTTAATAAAGACCAAAAAAATGGTCATTTTTGAAATTATAAGCATTAGCAGGTTGTTAGAAACTGAAATCAAACAGTTTTCAACTCAAAACTTTATTCTAGGTGATGTTACATTTTCACATAGGACCCCTTGTTCGAAAGGAGCTTCTGAACTCTCTCGTCCATTGAATTTGTCAGGTTTTGGATGGTTTCTGCTTCAATTGTTTTGCATGAGGACAGAATACCCTCCCAGAGCTGTTGCTTAGATGTGAACTGCCTCCCGCCATCATAGACACTACTTTTAATGATGCTCCAAAGGTTCTGAATGGGGTAGAGGTCAGGGGAGCATGGGGGTCACACCATAAGTTTGTCCCCTTTTATGCCCATATCAGCCAGAGATGCAGATGTTTTATGTGCAGCATGAGATGGTGCATTATCATGCAGAAAAATGATCTTGCTGTGAAATACACGGTTCTTCTTCTTGAACCATGGCAGGAAGTGCTGTTTGAGAAAATCCACATACATTATGGAGTTCATCTTTAGCGCCTTCAGGGATCCTAAAGGGGCCGACAATCTCTCTCCCCATGATTCCAGCCCAAAACATTACTCCACCTCCTCCTTGTTGGCGCTGTAGCCGTGTTTGCGTGGGGTGTCCATCAACCAGCCATCCTCCACTCCATCCATCTGGACCATCGAGCGCTGCACGGCACTCATCCGTGAACAAAACAGTTTTGAAATCAGTCTTCATGTAATGTTTGGCCCACTGGAGCCGTTTCTGCTTGTGTGAAGTGGATAGAGGAGGTCGACAGGATGGCGCATGCACAGCTGCAAACCTCTGAAGGACCCTGCATCTTGTTGTTCGGGGGACGTTGGAGGCACAAGCAGCTTCAAAAACTTGTCTGCTGCTATGACAAGGCTTTTTTGCCGCTGCTCTTTCAACCTGACGTAATTGCCTGTAGGAAAGAGTCCTCAATTTGCCCTTATCAGCACGCACACGTGTGTACTGTGAATCAGCTACATACTTCTTGATTGCCAAGACACTTCATCCTGATCATCGCACAATGTTGATTGTAGTCATGCCTTGACCTAAACACTCCACAATTTGTTGCTTCTCAGCAGCCGACACATCCTTTTTCTTTCCCATTTTGGCAGAAAATGTAGGCTGCTTAATAATGTGAGAGAGCCTTCTTAAGTAGTCTTGCCTTTCATTGGACACACCTGCCAAACTAATTAGCACAGGTGTCTGCAATTGCTTACAGTGATATAAAGAGCCCTGACACACATCACCATCAATGAGTTTAACTGACAAACAAACAAATTCTTCCCTTATCACTCCTAAACACTTTTTGTATAATAATTTGGAACGCAGTGTACATGTGCTTTTCCACAAAACACCAGTGGTTCACGTAGTGAATCTTACAGTTCTAACTTGCCAACCGTGGTCTGTATGGAGTTGTTCAATAAAGGGCCCAAAATTAAGATAACATAGATGGGAGAGGTCTCTATGAATAGGAATTCCTAAGTATTTGATACCCTGTGAGGGCCAGGCAAAGGGAAAGTTGGACTGGATGGAATCCTATATGGATTTGGGGAGGGAGACATCGAGGGCCTCAGACTTCGCTGCATTGATTTTAAAATTTTACCATGTAACAAAGTGATCTATTTCAGCCATAACAGCATGGATGGATATATGTGATTGAGTGATATATACTAGGACATCATCAGCAAATAGAGAGCACTTGTACTCGGTGCCTCCCACCTCAATCCACCTAATATTGGGGTTATGGCGAATTAATGAGAGCAGGTGCTCCGTCACTAGGATGTATAAGAGAGGGGACAGAGGACATCACTGCCTTGTCCCATTGGTGATTGTGAAAGGTGATGAAAATGTTCTGACGCACCCCCTGGGCCTTGGGACACCCGGAGCCGGACCCTTTTTGGTGGATGCTGGTGGTTGTAGTCTTCATGGCGGCGACCCAGTTCCGTGGCTCAGGGCGGTCAAACCAGTGGCGGAACTATTTATGTGGTTTTCATGTTTAAATGTCCGACTACGCCACCCGTGGATTGCGGTCAGAGTGAACCGCCGCTACAGGGCAGACCACTGAGGCTGGTGTTGTGGGTGCAGCAGAGCGTAGCATAACTCCCCACGGGAGGAGTATAGCCTCAGGGCAGTGTATGCGGAGGATGGGGGTGATGGTGCAGGGCAGCAGCAGTAACGACACGGAGTCAGTGATGCAGTTCAGGGCCTTTACTCACAGTTCTTATTATCCAGACCACGTCTGCAGGTAACGGCTGCCCACGTCGTACTGTGCTCACCAGGTGAGGGGCTCAGACAACTCCCAGATAACTTTGGAGCACTTCACAGGACCCCCTTTGTGTGTCCTTTGTCTGGCCTTTCTTACCAACACTTCTGTCCGGCTGCCTCGGGCCTCCTCTTGGTAAACTTGGCGCCAGTTTCCCTGACCCTATGTGGTGCCTTCCTAGCGGGTGTAGCGAGGGGCTGCGCCACATAAAATGTCAGCGCCTCCGGTTTCTAGCTGAGGGTCGTTTCCTGCCTCCACTAGTTCGGGGACCGGTCTCCCCCTTTGGCCTGACCCCTCCACGCAGGTGGATTCGGGCGTGCGGTGGCGACTCGCCCGTCCGCACCCCTGGGATCCCTTCATTCCTCGTTCCTGGAGCCTTCTCCGCTCCTCTTCCTTCCTTCTCCCTCTTCCAGGCCTGGGCGTCTGTTACTAGGCCTGCCTCCGGAGCAGAGCTCATGCAGAGCCCCTGCTCCCTGCCACTTCTGCTCAGACTTCTCTGCACTGAACTAAGATGGTGCCCACCTTTTATACTCCCTTCTCAATGCACCCAGGAACTGCTTCCTCCCTGCTCCTGCACTACAGGGTTCCCCTTCCTCAGTGTTCCCTCCCCCCACTCCAGCCAGCGACAGGGACTGTCGTGCCCATCTCAGGGGCATATTGGTCGCCCTGCCCCACGGCAATGTGGTGTAATGCATGCAGGTGTCGGGTCCTGATCCACACTCCATCCTTACCTGAGAGTGAGATATCACACCTCTGGGTGAGGTGCAATACGTCTTTAGCAACCGAGCCCTCAGGGTGCTACAGTTCCATTTATCTTCAGCCTAGGTGACGTATTGCGATACAGGGCCGTGATTTTGGCTATAAAAGGGTCCCCTAGACCCCTACCCCAAGCTTTTTAAGAGAATCATATATGGCGTGCCAGGAGACTCTATGGAATGCTTTCTCAGCATCCAACGAGAGTATCTAATTACAAATTTTTAACTGCATCTAGCCCAGGAAATACTTTGTGCCTAGTAGCAGTGTCTGCTAGTAAGCGGATTATCCCGGCTGTTAAGCAAGCTGCACCACCTGTAGTTTAGACACTTAATTTTTTCAAAGGAAATGCTTCGGGACCATGGGATACTTAGTGAAGAGCATCAGGAGGCACCCCAAGGCATAGGGGCTGGGACTGGCAGTAGGATGCCTTGCGGTGGACAGCCGAGCTCGATCCTTATAAAAGCTTTTTAACTGCAGCAGCTTTAGTGGACGCTACTGGAGCTGGAATTACCGCGGCTGCTGGCATGAGACTTGCCCTCCAATAGATCCTTGTAAATGGATTTAAAGTGTATTCATTCAAATTAGAGAGACAATTTAAATTAAAAAGCTTAGAGCTGCCTCCACCACAGGGGGGCTCACTCGACCCACCAGCGGACAGGCACCAGTATTGGGAGAGGGGGGCTGGCCGTCAGGGTTCACCGCGGCTCTGGCACAAACCCGGCGACACGGAGGTGGCACGGGCAGGAGCGGACTGGCCGTGTCGGCTTCTCACTTTTTGGATTTTAGAAGGGCATGACATGCCTATATCTGTGTCTCCCCCTCCTTTTACTCCTCCACCTCTTTTATTTTCGCATGACTATATGTACTTGTCACTTTTCCATGTGTTAGTTATGTCTTCTGAGCAGTTTGTCAGCTTTTGGACACCTTTGAAGGTGTTTTCTATGTGTTTCTATGTGTTTTTGTTTGCCTGCCATTGGTTTTAACGGTGTTCGAAGGTGTTCGACGAACAGTTCGACGAACAGTTCGGCGAACACACGGGTGTTCGACGAACCGAACCGAACTCGAACACTACGGGGGTGGCTCAACACTAGTTACTAACAATTTTTTTACATATGGAGTCTCCAATTTGGGTCTCCATCTGGTCAGTTGCCTGTAGTGGAAGGGGTGTCAGAGCCCCATTATACTATTTCTAATCTGGGTACTCTGGGGAAATTGATAATGTCTTTAAAGCACTGTGGAATTAAAGGCGCTATATCAGTGAGTAAAATAAATGATTAAATAACAATTGCTGCCATATCTGCCCATAATTCCTTGAAATGTTTGGACTCCAAGTTGGGTCTCCTTCACGTGTGTTGCCTGAATTTGGCACAGGTCTCAGAGCACCAGACCTACACCTGTCACTCATCCACCTGTTACTCATCAAAATTGAAGGTAGAAATGCTGGTCCAAGCCCTGTCCCATGCTGAAATGTGGCCTGTAGTTTCAGGACCACGCTATTAGCAGAAACAATTTAGATTATGAAATCAGGACCCCTAGATGGAGCAGAATATCAGCAAAAAAAATAATTGAAAACTCAAATGTGGGCTACATTCTGTAGCACGGTATTAGCAGAAAAAAAAATAGATTTTCTAATGTGAACTCCTGGATGGAGCAGAATATCAGCACAAAAGAATTAAAAGCTCAGATATGGCCTGGTTTATGTAGCACTGTAGTACCTGACACAAATTTAGAATTTCTAATGTGAACTCCTGGATGGAGCATAAGTTCAGCAAAAAATAATTAAAAGCTCAAATGTGGCCTGGTTTATGTAGCACCGTAGTACCATACACAAATTTAGATTATTAATGTGAACTCCTGGATGGAGCAAAATATCAGAACAAAATAAATAAAAGCTCAAATGTGGCCTAATTTCTGTAGCACGGTAGTAACAGACACAAATTTAGATTTTCAAATGTGAACTCCTACCTGGCCAAAAAGATTACCAGCACCAAATTTTTCTATGCACAAATGTGGCCTTGTTGCAGCACGACGTTATTATAGAAAGAATTTAGATTTTCTAGTCTGAACTCCTGCCTGGCCAAAAAATTACCAGCACCAAATTTTTCTATGCACAAAACTGGTCTTGTTTCAATGCCATATTATTAGCAGAAAGAATTCAGATTTTCTAATGTGAACTCCTCCCTGGCTAAAAAAATGTACCAGCACCAAATCTTTCTATGCACAAATGTGGCCTTATTTCAGGACCAAGGTATTAGCAGAAAGAATTTAGAGTTTGAAAGGTGTACTCCTGCATAGAACACAATATCAGCACAATAGTGTTATATGCTGAGATGTGGTCTGGTGTCTGTCTGGACCACACTATTAGCAAAAACGATTGATCTGCTGGAAGGTCGTATTCCCAGCCGCACAGGATCCTATCAATCTAAACTAGCTGACTGACAAGAAACCGCCTAGCTAACTATCTCACTATCCAGTAGCAGCAGGAGAAACCTCTCTGAGCTGTTACACTGCCAAAATGGTGCCAAAACATTGCACACATTAAGTTAAGAAAAAAAAAAACTATTAACAGTCCGCAGCTCCTCTGACTTCTCTCCACCTCCTCCCCTCATCAAACACACTCCCCCCGCGTATGATACAGCACCACTATCCTAGTCAAAGTCCTAAAAATACTCTAGTGGAATTGTGATCATTTACCACACCTTGGCCGAATTTTGCCAATTTTGAGTAAAAACGCACAGGGGTCCGATCACGAATCCAAATGTGCAAAGCTTGTGCCGAATTTGAAATTGGCAAACATTTTCTGAACATGTTTGCTCATCTCTATTAGTGATGAGCAAGCCTGCAAACCACTGCTCGGTACTCGCCCAAGCATCACTGTACTCGACATTAGTTATGAGCGAACGTGCTCGCCACTGCTCGGTGCTCACCCGAGCATCACTGTGCTCGACGAGCTCGGCGAGTATTTCCGGGTTGCTCGGGCAGGAACTCTGGTTCCCTCCCTGCATGTTTGGCACTCTTTAGAGAGCCAATGTACATGCAGGGATTGCCTGCCACACACTGTGATGCCGTAGCCATGTTTGTTGTTGGCATTACAGTGATTGGCTGACCGTACAGCGTCATCAGGTCTATATAAGACCTGGCACCACTATGCTCGTCACAGTGTACCCCGGAATCAGGCAAAGTAGGGAGAGGTGCTGCTGCGTCACGGAGAGATTTGCTTCTTTATAGTTAGTATAGGTATTCCACAACATATATATATATATATCCAACTGAACTAACAGTCCTTCTGAGGACTAATCCAGCTGCATATATTCAGTGATGATAGCAGGAGTTAGGCAGGGAGGCAGGGCATGTGGCAGACTGCAGTGCATATAGTGCAAAAAGGGTCAATTGAGTGTCCTGATTGTATAGGTATTCCACAACACACACATATATATATATATATATATATATATTATATATATATATATATATATATATATATATATGTATATATACACACACAGTACAGACCAAAAGTTTGGACACATCTTCTCATTTAAAGATTTTTATGTATTTTAATGACTATGAAAATTGTACATTCACACTGAAGGCATCAAAACTATGAATTAACATATGTGGGATTATATAGTTAACAAAAAAAGTGTGAAACAACTGAAAATATGTCTTATATTCTAGGTTCTTCAAAGTAGACACCTTTTGCTTTGATGACTGCTTTGCACACTCTTGGCATTCTCTTGATGAGCTTCAAGAGGTAGTCACCGGAAATGGTTTTCACTTCACAGGTGTGCCTTGTCAGGTTTAATAAGTGGGATTTCTTGCCTTATAAATGGGGTTGGGACAATTCAGAAGTCAGGTGGATACACAGCTGATAGTCCTACTGAATAGACTGTTAGAATTTGTATTATGGCAAGAAAAAAGCAGCTAAGTAAAGAAAAATGAGTGGCCATCATTACTTTAAGAAATGAAGTTCAGTAAGTCTGAAAAATTGGGAAAACTTTAAACGTGTCCCCAAGTGCAGTTGCAAAAACCATCAAGCGCTACAAAGAAACTGGCTCACATGAGGAACGCCCCAGGAAAGGAAGACCAAGAGTCACCTCTGCTTCAGAGGATAAGTTTATCCAAGTCACCAGGCTCAGAAATCGCAGGTTAACAGCAGCTCAGAATAGAGACATGGTCAATGCCACACAGAGTTCTAGCAGCAGACACATCTCTTCAACAACTGCTAAGAGGAGACTTTATACAGCAGGCCTTCATGGTAATATAGCTGCTAGGAAACCACTACTAAGGACAGGCAACAAGCAGAAGAGACTTGCTTGGGCTTAAGAACACAAGCAATGGACATTAGACCAGTGGAAATCTGTGCTTTGGTGTGATGAGTCCAAATTTGAGACCTTTGGTTCCAACCACCGAGTCTTTGTGCGACGCAGAAAAGGTGAACGGATGGACTCTACATGCCTGGTTCCCACCGTGAAGCATGGAGGAGGTGTGATGGTGTGGGGGTGCTCTGCTGGTAATATTGTTGGGGATTTATTCAAATTTGAAGGCATTCTGAACCAGCATGACTACCACAGCATCTTGCAGCGGCATGCTATTCCATCCGGTTTGCGTTTAGTTGGACTATCATTTATTTTTCAATAGAACAATGACCCCAAACACACCTTCAGGCTGTATAAGGGCTATTTGACCAAGAAGGAGAGTGATGGGTTATTACGCCAGATGACCTGGCCTCCACAGTCACTAGACCTGAACCCAATCGAGATGGTTTGGGGTGAGCTGGACCGCAGAGTGAAAGCAAAAGGGCAAACAAGTGCTATGCATATCTGGGAATTCCTTCAAGATTTTTGGAAGACCATTTCCGGTGACTACCTCTTGAAGCTCATCAAGAGAATGCCAAGAGTGTGCAAAGCAGTCATCAAAGCAAAAGGTGTCTACTTTGAAGAACCTAGAATATAAGACATTCTTTCAGTTGTTTCACACGTTTTTGTTATGTATATGATTCCACATTTGTTAATTCAAAGTTTTGATGCCTTCAGTGTGAATGCACAACTTTCATAGTCATAAAAATACAGAAAAATCTTTTGGTCTGTAATGTATATTCATCTGAACTAACAGTCCTTCTGAGGACTAATCCAGCTGCATATAATCAGTGCTTAGACAGGCAGGCAGTGTATGTGGCAGACTGCAGTGTATGATACAGCACAAGAGGGTCCATTTAACGTCCTGTCTGCTGCTGCTGTAATAATTACAGTTATTTGTATCAGGGGCCTGGGCAAATTTTTTTTTATCTTAATCCTGGTTATTTGCTTAAAAAGCAATCCAGATTACACCAATTTTCTGTTCCATTTACTTGTTTTCACTGCAGAATAAAGCCAGCTCTGTTTCATAATTCAGTAATAAAAATCCAGAAATTTAAACTGAACATGGAAAATATTGGCCTCCTTTTCCATTCTGTTGCATTGTGTCAGTCAAGCCATTCACACTAGGTGTCTGTGAAGAATAGTATTAGCAAATTACAGGCCCGCTATTTAAAACCATGGTTCTCTGTCAGACATATAACCTATTTGAGTGTTCCAAAATCAGACATTTCTTCCATTTTCTTTTCACTGCAGTATGTCAGTCAAGCTATTTACACTAAGTCTCTGTGTAGAATAGTATTAGTAAATTACAGACCTGCTATTTAAAACCGTGGTTCTCTGTCAGACATATTACATATAACTGCATTCCAAAATCAGCCATTTCTCGTGAACGTTGAAAATATTGTCCTCCATTAAAAATGGGCAAGGTGCGTGGCAAGGGACAGGGAAATGGACGTGATGGTGCATGAAAAGGCTGAGGCCGAGGATGTGGCCGTGGGCAAGCTGAAATTGTGCCACAACAAACACCCACATCTAGTCACTCGCCCTTCCTGTCCCAGGGGACCGCAGTACACCACTATAGAACCCATAGCAGTGTCAAAAGGTTATTGGTTGGATAGCAGATAATGCTTCCAGTCAATTTGCCACAACCAACACCACCCTGTCTTCCACACGGTCAAGTCTCAGCAGCCGTGAGTCTGGACCGCATATTCTTCAACCTGATCCTCCTTCCTCCCACCATGCCGAGTGCCCGGAGACAACTGACCCCACACTTGGATACTCAAAAGAGCTGTTCACTTTTCCATTTGTAGATTCGGGCCTCTCGCCCGGCCAGCTTCAAGCGAGTCAAGAGGAGAACGCGTGTAGCGATGCCCAAATATTAGAGCAGCCATGGTCACATGAAGATGATGGTGGGAAAGTGCAATTACTGTGGCAAGAGGTAGATGATTATGAGACACAATTGCCAGAAAATCAGGAGGAGAATCTGGGTGCGGAGGTGGAAGACGGGGTGGTGGATGACATAGTAACTGTCCCAACCGGGTAGGGGGACATACAGAGCAAGGATAACAGCACACAGAGGGAGGGAGGTGAAGCACCACAACAGGCAGGAAGAAGCAGTGTTGTGGCCACAGACACAATGCGGGAAAGCGTTCCTCGTAATGCCAACACGACGGAAGTTGCCAATACAACTGTTAGGTCTTCCCGAGTCTGGTTATTTTTTAAAGACTCTGCAGATAACCCCAAAAAGGCCATTTGCACCACCTGCCAGGCCAGCATCAGCAGGGGTAGCAAAACTAGCAGCCTGACCACCACCAGCATGATCAGGCACATAGCAGCAAAGCACCCGACTAAGTGGGCCGAACCCCTCTCCATGGCGCATGCCAAGATGTATCCCACCCTGCACCTGTCATTGAACACTTTCAACTAACAACATCAGCAATCATGTCCACATCCTTGTCCCAGTCCTTGGAATGCAAGTGCAAATACACAGCCAACGCCTCACAGGCCACACTACTAAATTCATACATTTCGCGAATGCTTGCGCTTGAAATGTTGCCTTTTTGGCTCATGGAGATGGAAGCTTTCCGCAATCTGATGGTGGCGGCCGTTCCTCGGTACTCAGTCCCCAGCCACCACTATTTCTCCTTGTGTACCGTCCCCGCATTACATGAGCACGTGTCCCACAACATTAGACATGCCCTCAACAATGCAGTTACTGGGAAAGTCCACCTAACCACGGACATGTGGACAACTGCTTATGGGCAGGGATGGTACATCTCGCTGATGGAACACTGGGTTAATATAGTGGAAGCCAGGACCCAGTCGGACTTTGGGACGGAACACATCCTCCCGACGCCGAAGATTGCGGGCCCTGGGTAAATCAGGGTTTCCCCCACATTCTACAGTTCCTGCACCTCTTCCGCTTCTTCAACCTCCATCTCCGAAATGGCCACATCAGTCGCAAGCTGGAAGCACTGCAGCACTGCCTCGGCCAAGCAGCAACATGCTGTGCTGAAGCTAATATGCTTAGGTGACAAACCGCACAACGCTGAAGAGCTGTGGACAGCTCTGAAAGTGCAGGCAGATCTGTGGCTGACACCGCTGACCCTACAGCCAGGCATGGTCGTGTGTGACAATGGCCGAAACCTGGTGGCAGCTCTGAAGCGAGGCAAGCTCACACATGTACCATGCCATGGCAAAGTCATTCACAGCTTCTGCCACTCTTGCTGTGCTTCAGCAGCATTTGCAGCTTCCAGCTCACTGACTGGTCTGCGATGTCCCCACACTTTGAACCTCTACATTGCTGATGTTGGGAAGGATTTGTTAGCAGAAGAGGGCAGTTATTGACTACCAGCATCAACATGGCCGTCGGTATTCAGGTCAGACTCCACACATAAGACCTCAGGAGTGGACATGGATATCAGACATTTGTACCATCCTCCAAAACTTTGAGGACTCCACCAAGATGGTGAGCGGCGATGACGCCATAATTAGCATCACCATCCCTCTTCTCTGTCTTCTGAAACGCTCTCTGCTCACAATTAAAGAGGATGCATTGCAGGCGGAGCACAAAGAGATGGAGCAAGGAACCATACAGGATAATTCCACATTGCCTAGCACAACGTGGATTGGGTGACAATGAGAAAGAGGAAGAGGAAGAAAAGGAGCTAGTTTCCTGCGCTATATACGGTACTACCTGCACAAATGTCATATCGTCTATTCAACGTGGATGGCCTGAAGACAGGGAGGAGAAGGAAGAGGAGGAGGAGGACAGCATGGTCAGTTGTCCTATTGGTGAGGACACGAAAGGTTTGCCTCTTCGCAGTCTGGCACACATGGCTGAGTTTATGTTATGCTGCCTTTCCCGTGACCCTCGCTTTGTCCAAATTTTGGGTGACAGTCATTATTGGTTGGTGACACTTCTAGACCCACGCTACAAAGAGAACTTTCTGTCTCTTATTCCCATGCTGGACAGGCCAAATAAAATAGGGCAGTACAAGAAGGCCCTTGTTGCGGGATTATTAAAAAAAATTCCCATCTGAAAACGCTGGCAGCAGAGGTCACAGTTCATTGGAAAACCAAGGACTACAGGCGAGAGAGACACAAATGCAATCCAGCAGAGGCAGAGGAACACTGTCAAAGTTCTGGGACAGTTTTCTGAGCCCCTCCCATTGCATAAGCCCTGATGCGCCGGGTACTCTTCCAAGGAGGGAAAAGTTGTGTAAGATGGTGAGGGAGTACCTTGCCGACCGTACCCAAGTCCTCAGTGATTCCTGTGTGTCTTATAATTATTGGGTATCCAAGCTGGACACGTGGAATGAACTGGCTCTCTATGCCTTGGAGATCCTGGCCTGCCCAGCCACTAGTGTCAGAGTGGGTTTTTAGTGCCGCCGGTGGAATGATAACCAACAGGCGCATCCGCTTGTCAGCTGAAAATGCTGACAGGCTGACTCTTATAGAAATGAACAAGAGCTGGATTGGGCCAGACTTCTCAACACCACCGAATGATAGAAGCATAATATAAACTCAAATGCAGTGTCTTTTTTTGGGAGGTCTAACTCTATTCCCATGCAACTCTGTCTTCATACCCAGACATGGGTATACGTTTCCTGATTTTGTCTATTTGCTCTTGTCCTCCTCCTTCTCCACATCCTCTTCCTCCACCACCATATCACCAACATATGTACCATATCAAAATATCTACGTCTCTTGCAAGGGGCATTGTAGTTCCTCCAAAATTTTGGCAGCCTTTGCTTCACTGCATAGGCAAACAGTATGGGAGACCCACTTCCTAATAATGGGAACATTGTTTTGAGGAGGTCCTCTACCTCTACGTCTTTTGCAAGGGGCATTGGATTGCCTCCAAATGTTCAACAGCCATTGCAGTCACTGCAGAGGCAAACAGTATGGGAGACACTCTCCTTTCTAATGGCAATATGTCATTCTTGAGGCCCACCTCTATGTGTCTTTAAATTGTTAGTGGGGTTTTTCCTAAATTTTGGCAGCCATTGGACTCACACTGCATACCCTATAACTGAATAGCAGACCCTCTCCTTTCTAATGGGAACATGTCATACTCATCACTGTGGCCCAGCTGTATGTGTCTTTAAATTTTTAGTGGGGTTTTCCTAAATTTTTGCAGCCCTTGCAGTCACAGCATGGACATTACCACTATAGGAGACCCACTCCTTTAGAATGGGAACATTTTTTTACTGAGACCCTCCTCTATGTCTCTTCTATGGGGTATTGGGTTGCGTCCAAATTTTTAGCAGCCCTTGCAGTCACTGCATACACAATAACATTATAGGAGACCCACTCATTAATAATGGGAACAACAAAGCATAGCGGGCTGATAGCTCTCTAACAATAGCGAGGGCTGACTGCTGGCCCTTTAAGAATAGTAAGGGCTGCCTGATGGCCCTATAAAAATAGGCTTTGTGACTAGTGTTGAGCCACCCCCGTAGTGTTTGGGTTCGGTTCGGTTCGGTTCGTCGAACACCGGGATGTTCGAGGAACTGTTCGTCGAACTGTTCGTCGAACACTTTAGAACACCGTCGAACACCGTTAAAACCAATGGCAGGCAAAAAAAAACACATAGAAACACATAGAAAACACCTTCAAAGGTGTCCAAAAGCTGACAAGCTGCTCAGAAGACGCTCTCTTTAAAAAAGCCGGCCGGCAATTCAGCAGCGGCATACACCGGTACCCGACAATTTAGACAAGAAGGAATAGAGCCTCACACATAGATTAGATAGATAGAAACATGTCAGTCACACATATAAGAAGCACAGTGACAGTGTTGCTTACTGTACTTGTCATTTAGTGTAAAGGATTTATCAAAAAAAATAATAGTGTTTTCATGCACCGTCTCTTTAAAAAAGCCGGCCGGCAATTCAGCATCTGTACCCGACAATTTAGCATAGAAGGAATAAAGAATCACACATAGATTAGATAGATAGAAACATGTCAGTCACATATATAAGAAGTACAGTGACAGTGTTGATTACTGTACTTGTCATTTAGTGTAAAGGATTTATTTAAAAAAATAATAGTGTTTTCATGCACCGTCTCTTTAAAAAAGCCGGCCGGCAATTCAGCATCTGTACCCGACAATTTAGAATAGAAAGAATAGAGAATCACACATAGATTAGACGTGGATGGCCTGAAGACAGGGAGGAGAAGGAAGAGGAGGAGGAGGACAGCATGGTCAGTTGTCCTATTGGTGAGGACACGGAAGGTTTGCCTCTTCGCAGTCTGGCACACATGGCTGAGTTTATGTTATGCTGCCTTTCCCGTGACCCTCGCTTTGTCCAAATTTTGTTTGACAGTCATTATTGGTTGGTGACACTTCTAGACCCACGCTACAAAGAGAACTTTCTGTCTCTTATTCCCATGCTGGACAGGCCAAATAAAATAGGGCAGTACAAGAAGGCCCTTGTTGCGGGATTATTAAAAAAAATTCCCATCTGAAAACGCTGGCAGCAGAGGTCACAGTTCATTGGAAAACCAAGGACTACAGGCGAGAGAGACACAAATGCAATCCAGCAGAGGCAGAGGAACACTGTCAAAGTTCTGGGACAGTTTTCTGAGCCCCTCCCATTGCATAAGCCCTGATGCGCCGGGTACTCTTCCAAGGAGGGAAAAGTTGTGTAAGATGGTGAGGGAGTACCTTGCCGACCGTACCCAAGTCCTCAGTGATTCCTGTGTGTCTTATAATTATTGGGTATCCAAGCTGGACACGTGGAATGAACTGGCTCTCTATGCCTTGGAGATCCTGGCCTGCCCAGCCACTAGTGTCAGAGTGGGTTTTTAGTGCCGCCGGTGGAATGATAACCAACAGGCGCATCCGCTTGTCAGCTGAAAATGCTGACAGGCTGACTCTTATAGAAATGAACAAGAGCTGGATTGGGCCAGACTTCTCAACACCACCGAATGATAGAAGCATAATATAAACTCAAATGCAGTGTCTTTTTTTGGGAGGTCTAACTCTATTCCCATGCAACTCTTTCTTCATACCCAGACATGGGTATACGTTTCCTGATTTTGTCTATTTGCTCTTGTCCTCCTCTTTCTCCACATCCTCTTCCTCCACCACCATATCACCAACATATGTACCATATCAAAATATCTACGTCTCTTGCAAGGGGCATTGTAGTTCCTCCAAAATTTTGGCAGCCTTTGCTTCACTGCATAGGCAAACAGTATGGGAGACCCACTTCCTAATAATGGGAACATTGTTTTGAGGAGGTCCTCTACCTCTACGTCTTTTGCAAGGGGCATTGGATTGCCTCCAAATGTTCAACAGCCATTGCAGTCACTGCAGAGGCAAACAGTATGGGAGACACTCTCCTTTCTAATGGCAATATGTCATTCTTGAGGCCCACCTCTATGTGTCTTTAAATTGTTAGTGGGGTTTTTCCTAAATTTTGGCAGCCATTGGACTCACACTGCATACCCTATAACTGAATAGCAGACCCTCTCCTTTCTAATGGGAACATGTCATACTCATCACTGTGGCCCAGCTGTATGTGTCTTTAAATTTTTAGTGGGGTTTTCCTAAATTTTTGCAGCCCTTGCAGTCACAGCATGGACATTACCACTATAGGAGACCCACTCCTTTAGAATGGGAACATTTTTTTACTGAGACCCTCCTCTATGTCTCTTCTATGGGGTATTGGGTTGCG
The DNA here is from genome assembly GCF_046119375.1 of Phyllobates terribilis. Taxonomy (NCBI): domain Eukaryota; kingdom Metazoa; phylum Chordata; class Amphibia; order Anura; family Dendrobatidae; genus Phyllobates; species Phyllobates terribilis. The sequence continues at coordinate 451,445,889 of NW_027362763.1, read as the reverse complement.
TCCAAATTTTTAGCAGCCCTTGCAGTCACTGCATACACAATAACATTATAGGAGACCCACTCATTAATAATGGGAACAACAAAGCATAGCGGGCTGATAGCTCTCTAACAATAGCGAGGGCTGACTGCTGGCCCTTTAAGAATAGTAAGGGCTGCCTGATGGCCCTATAAAAATAGGCTTTGTGACTAGTGTTGAGCCACCCCCGAAGTGTTTGGGTTCGGTTCGGTTCGTCGAACACCGGGATGTTCGAGGAACTGTTCGTCGAACTGTTCGTCGAACACTTTAGAACACCGTCGAACACCGTTAAAACCAATGGCAGGCAAACAAAAACACATAGAAACACATAGAAAACACCTTCAAAGGTGTCCAAAAGCTGACAAGCTGCTCAGAAGACGCTCTCTTTAAAAAAGCCGGCCGGCAATTCAGCAGCGGCATACACCGGTACCCGACAATTTAGACAAGAAGGAATAGAGCCTCACACATAGATTAGATAGATAGAAACATGTCAGTCACACATATAAGAAGCACAGTGACAGTGTTGCTTACTGTACTTGTCATTTAGTGTAAAGGATTTATCAAAAAAAATAATAGTGTTTTCATGCACCGTCTCTTTAAAAAAGCCGGCCGGCAATTCAGCATCTGTACCCGACAATTTAGCATAGAAGGAATAGAGAATCACACATAGATTAGATAGATAGAAACATGTCAGTCACATATATAAGAAGTACAGTGACAGTGTTGATTACTGTACTTGTCATTTAGTGTAAAGGATTTATTTAAAAAAATAATAGTGTTTTCATGCACCGTCTCTTTAAAAAAGCCGGCCGGCAATTCAGCATCTGTACCCGACAATTTAGAATAGAAGGAATAGAGAATCACACATAGATTAGATAGATAGAAACATGTCAGTCACATATATATGAAGTACAGTGACAGTGTTGATTACTGTACTTGTCATTTAATGTTAAAATAAAGGATTTATTAAAAAAAAAATGGGCGTGGGGTTCCCCATAATTTTAGTCTCTAGCGGAGGTTAAGCAGACGGCTGGGGCAGATGTTTGAAGCCTGGGAAGGGGGTAATACCCATGGAGCTCCCCAGGCTACTAATATGAGCCCCCAGCTGAATACCTAGCCTTTACTAGCTATTAAAATGGGGGACCCCCCCAAAAAATGACGTGGGGTCCCCCCTATTTTAATAGCTAGCAAAGGCTAGGCAGACAGCTGAGGGCTGATATTAATAGCCCAGGAAGGGTACCATGAATATTGGCCCCCTCCCAGGCTAGAAACACCAGCCGTCAGCCGCCCCAGAAATGGCGCATCCATAGGATGCGCCAATTCTGGCACTTAGCCTCGCTCTTCCACGCTGCCCTGGTGCGGTGGCAGGGGGTAATAGGGCTGGGGTTGATGTCAGCTTATAATGCCAGCTGACATCAAGCCCAGGTTAGTAATGGAGAGGCGTCTATAAGACGCCCCCATTACTAACCCCATAGTCAAAGTTAAAAAAAAAAACACAAACACCCAGAATAAAGTCCTTTAATTGAAATAAACACACAATTCTTTATTGTTCTAAATTAAACCATACTTACCACCACGCCCATTCCAGCTGAAGCCAACGATCTCCTGCAATAAAAGAAAAATAATAAATCAACCTCATCCTTACCTTTCCATGGTTCCCAGGATGGCTTCAGCTCTGCTACATCGAGATGACAGGCTGGACCGCAGCAGAAAGCTGCCATCCAGCCTGTCATCCCGCAGACAATGAGAAGCGCAGGCATGCTTGCGCTCCTCAGTGTCTCTCTGTGACGGCATAAAGATGAGCCGAGGTCATGTCCAATGAACTCAGCTCACCTCATGCACGTCACTGACAACGTGGGAGAATTCTCACGCTGTAGCGCTGAGTGCAGGAGAATTCTCCCACGCTGTCAGTGACATACATGAGGTGAGGTCATGTCCAATGAACTCAGCTCACCTCATGCACGTCACTGACAGCGTGGGAAAATTCTTACGCTGTAGCTCTGAGTGCAGGAGAATTCTCCCACGCTGTCAGTGACGTGCATGAGGTGAGCTGAGTTCATTGGACATGAGCTCACCTCATGTACGTCACTGACAGCGTGGGAGAATTCTCACGCTGAAGCGCTGAGTGCAGGAGAATTTTCCCACGCTGTCAGTGACGTGCATGAGGCTGATATTTAAATTTGGCGCACAAATCGGTGATTGGTTGCGGGCAGCGTCCGCGACCAATCAGCACGGTAGTGTTTAACTTTGGCGGCAAGATCAGTGATTGGTCGCGCGCCAAGACCGCGACCAATCACCGATTTGGGCGCCACATTTAAATATCGGCCGCGACCAATCAGCACAGCGTTGTTTAAATGTGGATCCAAGATCGGTGATTGGTCGCGGCCGATATTTAAATGTGGCGCCCAAATCGGTGATTGGTCGCGGTCTTGGCGCGCGACTAATCACTAATCTTGCCGCCAAAGTTAAACACTACCGTGCTGATTGGTCGCGGACGCTGCCCGCAACCAATCACCGATTTGTGCGCCAAATTTAAATATCCGACCAATCAGCACAGTAGTGTTTAACTTTGGCGGCAAGATCAGTGATTGGTCGCGGTCAAGACGGCGGCCAATCACCGATTTGTGCCGCACATTTAAATAGCGGCCGCGACCAATTGGATGTCAGCGCCGCTGCCTGTGCGGATACTTCCGCTGCGAGAACCCGGGACATGAGCGGGCGCTCGCAGCAGAAATATCCGGACCCGCAGCGCCGCTCCCCGGTCCTCCCTTCACACGCTAGCCGCTGATGTCCCCACAGTATCCGCATGGTGTTACAAAGGTCCGGACATTTGTGTTAACATTCGCTGATTGGTCGCTGGCGCTGCCCGCGACCAATCACCGATTTGGGAGCCAAATTTAAATATCAGCCGCGACCAATCACTGATTTGGGCGCCAAATTTAATTATCCTCCGCGACCAATCACCCATCTTGGCTCCACATTTAAACACCGCTGTACTGATTGGTCGCGGACGCTATTTAAATGTGGCGCCAAAATCGGTGATTGGTCGCGCCCAGCGTCGGCGACCAATCAGCACAGCGGTGTTTAAATGTGGAGCCAAGATTGGTGATTGGTTGCGGCCGATATTTAAATCTGGCGCCCAAATCGGTGATTGGTCGCGGGCAGCGCCCGCGACCAATCAGCGATTTTTAACACAAATGTGCGGATCTTTGTAACACTATGCGGATACTGTGGGGACATCAGCAGCTAGGGTGTCAAGGGAGGACCGGGGAGCGGCGCTGCGGGTCGGGATACTTCTGCTGCGAGCAGTCGCTCATCTCCCGGCTTCTCGCAACGGAAGTATCCGACCAGGCAGCGGCGCTCCCCGGTCCTCACCAATACGTTTAGCTGATTGGTCGCGCTCTCCGCACGCGACCAATCAGTGATCTTGGCGCTAAAGTTAAACACCGCTCTGCTGATTGGTCGCGGACGCTGCCCGAAACAAATCACCGATTTGGGCGCCACATTTAAATAGCGGCCACGACCAATCAGCGAGCTTGGCGCCAAATTTAAACAACGCTCTGCTAATTGGTCGCGGATGCCGGCCGCGACTAATCAGCATTATTGGCGCCAAATTTAAACACCGCTCTGCTGATTGATCGCGGTCGCCGTCCGCGACCAATCAGTAGTATTGGCGCCAAATTTAAACCCTGCTCGGCTGATTGGTCATGGTTGCCGGCCACGACCAATCAGCAGTATTGGCGCCAAATTTAAACCCCGCTCTGCTGATTGGTCACAGTTGCCTTCCGCGACCAATCAGCGATTTTGACGCCAAATTTAAACCCCGCTCTGCTGATTAGTCGCGGCCGGCGCTCACGACCAATCAGCAGAGCAGGGTTTAAATTTGGCGCCAATAATGCTGATTGGTCGCAATCGCCGGCCGCGACCAATCAACATTGTTGCCGTCAAATTTAAACACCGCTCTGCTGAATGGTCGAGGTCGTGACCAATCACCATTATTGGCGCCAAATTGAAACACCGCTTTGCTGATTGGTCGCAACCACAACCTATCAGCATTATTGGCGCAAAATTTAAACCCCGCTCTGCTGATTAGTCGCGACCGCCGGCCGTGACCAATCAGTGATATAGTCGCGAAATTTCAACACTGCTTTGCTGATTGGTCGCGGTTGCTGGCCGCGACCAGTCAGCGATTTTGGCGCCAAATTTAAACACCGCTCTGCTGATTGCGCCGGGTCTGCCGCATACATATTCTAGAATACCCGATGCGTTAGAATCGGGCCACCATCTAGTTTCATGAAATAATTAAAAAAAAACTTGACGTGGGGCTTCACACTATATTTGTGTCCAGCCAGGTACAGCAGGCAGGAACGGGCTGCCCCCAACCACCAGCTGACAATTTGTACCTGGCCGGACACAACAATATAGGGAAGCCCTTTTTTTCTTAATTATTTCATGAATTTCATGAAATAATTAAAAAAAAAAATACGTGGGGCTTCGCCCTATTTTTGTGTCCAGCCAGGTACAACTAGGCAGCTGGGGGCTGGAATCTGCAGCGCAGGGAGGCCCAAGCTTTCTGGGTCCCCCCAGCTGCAAATTGCAGTCCGCAGCCACCCCGGAAAATGGCGCGTTCATAGAAGCGCCATCTTCTGGCGCTGTACCCAACTCATCCAGGGCCCTGGTGCGGTGGCTCACTGGGTAATAAAGGGGTTAGGGCCAGCTTGGCATTATCAGCTGGCCCTAAGCCCGAAATTCATGGGGTCACGCCAATATTAGACATGACCACTATGAATTTCTAGTAAAGTATTTAAAAAAAACACAACACCCAGAAAAAAGTCCTTTAATTGAAATAAACACACAATTCTTTATTGTTCTAAATTAAACCATACTTACCGTCACGCCCATTCCAGCTGAAGCCAACGATCTCCTACAATAAAAGTAAAATAATAAAACAACCTCATCCTTACCTTTCCATGGTTCCCAGACAGCTTCAGCTCTGCTACATCGAGATGACAGGCTGGACCGTAGCAGAACGCTACCATCCAGCCTGTCATCCCGCAGACACTGAGAAGCGCAGGCATGCTTGCACTCCTCAGTGTCTCTCTGTGACGGCATCCAGATGAGCCGAGGTCATGTCCAATGAACTCAGCTCACCTCATGTACGTCACTGACAGCGTGGAAGAATTCTCCTGCACTCAGCGCTTCAGCGTGAGAATTCTCCCACGCTGTCAGTGACGTACATGAGGTCAGCTGAGTTCAATGGACATGAATGAGCTCACCTCATGCACGTCACTGACAGCGTGGGAAAATTCTCCTGCACTCAGCGCTTCAGCGTGAGAATTTTCCCACGCTGTCAGTGACGTGCATGAGGTGAGCTCATTCATGTCCAATGAACTCGACTCACCTCATGCACGTCACTGACAGCGTGGGAAAATTCTCACGCTGAAGCGCTGAGTGCAGGAGAATTCTCCCACGCTGTCAGTGACGTGCATGAGGTGAGCCGAGTTCATTGTCGGCTCATCTTTATGCCGTCACAGCGAGACACTGAGGAGCGCAAGCATGCCTGTGCTTCTCAGTGTCTGCGGGATGACAGGCTGGATGGCAGGCTGGATGGCAGCGTTCTGCTGCGGTCCAGCCTGTCATCTCAATGTAGCAGAGCTGAAGCTGTCCTGGGAACCATGGAAAGGTAAGGATGAGGTTGCTTTATTATTTTACTTTTATTGCAGGAGATCGTTGGCTTCAGCTGGAATGGGCGTGGTGGTAAGTATGGTTTAATTTAGAACAATAAAGGATTGTGTCTTTATTTCAATTAAAGGACTTTATTCTGGGTGTTTGTGTTTTCTTTTAACTTTGACTATGGGGTTAGTAATGGGGGTGTCTTATAGACGCCTCTCCATTACTAACCTGGGCTTGATGTCAGCTGGCATTATAAGCTGACATCAACCCTAGCCCTATTACCCCACTGCCACCGCACCAGGGCAGTGGGAAGAGCGAGGCTAAGTGCCAGAATTGGCGCATCCTATGGATTCGCCATTTCTGGGGCAGCTGACGGCTGGTGTTTCTAGCCTGGGAGGGGGCCAATATTCATGGCACCCTTCCTGGGCTATTAATATCAGCCCCCAGCTGTCTGCCTAGCCTTTGCTAGCTATTAAAATAGGGGGGACCCCACGTCATTTTTTGGGGGGGGGTCCCCCATTTTAATAGCTAGTAAAGGCTAGGTATTCAGCTGGGGGCTGATATTAGTAGCCTGGGAAACTCCGTGGGTATTACCCCCTTCCCAGGCTTCAAACATCTGCCCCAGCCGTCTGCTTAACCTCCGCTAGAGACTAAAATTACGGGGAACCCCACGCCAATTTTTTTTAAAATAAATCCTTTATTTTAACACTAAATGACAAGTATAGTAATCAACACTGTCACTGTACTTCATATATATGTGACTGACATGTTTCTATCTATCTAATCTATGTGTGATGCTCTATTCCTTCTATTCTAAATTGTCGGGTACAGATGCTGAAATGCCGGCCGACTTTTTTAAAGAGACAGTGCATGAAAACACTATTATTTTTTTTAATAAATCCTTTACACTAAATGACAAGTACAGTAAGCAACACTGTCACTGTACTTCATATATATGTGACTGACATGTTTCTATCTATCTAATCTATGTGTGATTCTCTATTCTTTCTATTCCAAATTGTCGGGTACAGATGCTGAAATGCCGGCCGACTTTTTTAAAGAGGCGGTGCATGAAAACACTATTATTTTTTTTAATAAATCCTTTACACTAAATGACAAGTACAGTAATCAACACTGTCACTGTACTTCATATATATGTGGCTGACATGTTTCTATCTATCTAATCTATGTGTGAAGCTCTATTCTTTCGGTTCTAAATTGTCGGGTACCGGTGTATGCCGCTGCTGAATTGCTGGCTTTTCATGTTTCACTGTTGGCACTGTTCCCATCGATTTGGGCAATCACTGTAATGCCACAACCACCATGGCTGTGGCATTACAGTGAGTGGCAGACAATCCCTGCATGATTGGTGCTCTAAATAGCACCAGACATGCAGGACAAGCTTTTGGTGTACGAACAGTTATCGAACATAACCTCGAACAGCCGAATTTTTTGCAAATCGTTCGGGTTCGTCGAACAACTCGAACACCGCCCAAAACAGCTCGAATTTGAGATTGGCGAACAGTTCTAGTCGAACACCGCTCATCTCTATTTGTGACTTTCAGAGTCCAACCATCATAAATGAAACAGGATGTGTCTGATGTTGTATCACACACCATATGGCCAGATAAGGTTGTAAAATGTTATAATGACATTTCCCGGTGAATGCATTTGTCTTGGTTTAAAGCAATGCAAAAGTGCAAAAACGCATCAAAAATGCTATGTGTGAAAATAGCCCAAGGTGTGGAGGAGCATTTTTGTTTGTGTAAATTTATTTTGCCTTGTATATAAGTCATTACCCTGGAAAGGATGTTCCTTACCATATTTCCCAGGAAAATCCATTTTGGTTTCGCTTTTGTATGTTTTACTGTGAGTAGAGATGAGCGTTGTTCTACTCGAACTGTTCGCCAATCTCAAATTCGAGCTGTTTTGGGCGGTGTTCGAGCCGTTCGGCGAACACGAACAATTTGAGAAAAATTCGGCTGTTCGAGGTTATGTTCGATAACTGTTCGTGCACCAAAATCATAACTGGATTTTTTCTCAGTAATGATGAAAATTAATGTTAATACGCAGTTTGAGTGTACAGCGGGGTGGGGGGAGGGGCAGGGGATGGATCTCTGCAGGAACAATGAAGATCTCCATTTTTTTTTCTCTTTCCCGCATTTGCAGTGGGGAGGTGCAATCTGTCAGCCTATCAGCAGCGCACACACGGAGCGAAGTGCTTTTTTTCACACAAGCAAGGGCATGTGTCATTGGCAGTGTATGTCACATGTCCTTGCCCTATAAGACCAAGCCATTTTCCCCGTCGCCACCATTTTCTCACTGCTGCAGCTGCGTGTTAGACGGCACCGCTGTTGCTGTGTGCGCTATACCTTGTTAATTTCAAGCCAATTTTCGCACAAATATACAGATAGCTTGGGAGTAGGGAATAGTTGTGATTGCAGTCCTTTTAAGGACTAGGTTACAGCATTTCCTACGACTTTTATCAGGGAGGTCTGTGCTCTTAAATAGATAGGTTGTGGGAGTAAAGACTAATTGTAATTGGAGTCCTTTTCAGGACTAGGTTACATGAGTTCCTATCAGTTTTTGCCAGGCAGGTCTGTGCTAGTGCTGTGCAAGTTTTTTTCACAGCATGTGGCTGAATCTAGCAAAGCTAATCCTTTTTGGCCTATTGCAGAGTGTGTTAGTCAGTGGAGTAGCCTATCTGTGTTGCAAGATATAACACCTGTGTATAGAATACCAATTTTTTTACTGCACCTAGTGAAGTAAAATCTTTTGGGCATAGCATCATTCTATTAGTCCATCTATACTGACCTCCATCAGGTTGCAAATTGAATATAATTTTTTTCTGCATCTAGCTCTGAAAAAATAGTTGGGCTTCTAGCGGTGTGTGGGACTTGGTCTATTAGTCCATCTATACTGACCTCCATCAGGTTGCAAATTAAAAATAATTTTTTTCTGCATCTAGCTCTGAAAAAATATTTGGGCTTCTAGCAGTGTGTGGGACTTGGTCTATTAGTCCATCTATACTGACCTCCATCAGGTTGCAAATTAAATATAATTTTTTTCTGCATCTAGCTCTGAAAAAATATTTGGGCTTCTAGCGGTGTGTGGGACTTGGTCTATTAGTCCATCTATACTGACCTCCATCAGGTTGCAAATTAAAAATAATTTTTTTCTGCATCTAGCTCTGAAAAAATATTTGGGCTTCTAGCAGTGTGTGGGACTTGGTCTATTAGTCCAACTATACTGACCTCCATCAGGTTGCAAATTAAAAATAATTTTTTTCTGCATCTAGCTCTGAAAAAATATTTGAGCTTCTAGCGGTGTGTGGGACTTGGTCTATTAGTCCATCTATACTGACCTCCATCAGGTTGCAAATTAAAAATAATTTTTTTCTGCATCTAGCTCTGAAAAAATATTTGGGCTTCTAGCAGTGTGTGGGACTTGGTCTATTAGTCCATCTATACTGACCTCCATCAGGTTGCAAATTAAAAATAATTTTTTTCTGCATCTAGCTCTGAAAAAATATTTGGGCTTCTAGCGGTGTGTGGGACTTGGTCTATTAGTCCATCTATACTGACCTCCATCAGGTTGCAAATTAAAAATAATTTTTTTCTGCATCTAGCTCTGAAAAAATATTTGGGCTTCTAGCAGTGTGTGGGACTTGGTCTATTAGTCCAACTATACTGACCTCCATCAGGTTGCAAATTAAAAATAATTTTTTTCTGCATCTAGCTCTGAAAAAATATTTGAGCTTCTAGCGGTGTGTGGGACTTGGTCTATTAGTCCATCTATACTGACCTCCATCAGGTTGCAAATTAAAAATAATTTTTTTCTGCATCTAGCTCTGAAAAAATATTTGGGCTTCTAGCAGTGTGTGGGACTTGGTCTATTAGTCCATCTATACTGACCTCCATCAGGTTGCAAATTAAAAATAATTTTTTTCTGCATCTAACCCAGCCAATAGTTTTGGCCTAATACCACAGTTTGGCCACTCAGCTCTGCTCGGTTACCATCCATTGTTTTTTTGTGCATACAACTCCAGAGTTGTGAATTAGTTAACCACCAAAATGAGTGGAAAAAGGCCTGCTGCTGGTGGAAAGGGGAATAGGCGTGTTGGAAAGGGGAGAAAAGGTTGTGTCCGTGGGGTAGGTGTTAAAGCAACAGTAACATCTGCAGAAGAAAGACCATCTTCCAGCCAAACTAAAATGTCTACTTCTTTTAGCGGACAATGTGATTAGATCCCTTTCTTACGGCCACGCCAATCGCTACAAATTCCAGATGAGGCACAAAAACAGCAGGTGCTTCAACGGATATCAAGTGCTCCTTTAAGTGGGCTCTCCTCCACATCAACTTCAACATCACAAATACTCCAGTCCTCAAAGGTGTCACCCAAATCGCACTTGCTTCCTCACAGCTCCCAAATCTCCAGCTGCCCGTCTGAGTATGAGGTAGAACAGATGGTTGAGTCTGCAGAGCTGTTTACTCATACTATAGCCTGGGAATCAGAGGTCGACTCCAGCGCTTCTGTGAATCCAGACGAGGAAATGATCTGCACTGATGCCCAGAATCTTTATGAGTCGCATCCAGGACCAGACGCAGAAGGTTCTGACCATAATGTAGACCCTCATTCCCAAACTGTAACTCCTGTTGGTGGAGACAATGAGGAAGACGATGATAAGACTCAAATACCTGATTGGAGCGACAACTTTAGTTTTTTGTCAGGGCAGGAACAGGTTGGCTCTGAGGACGACGGGTGTGATAACGCACAGGGTGATGATGATGAGGTCGGAGATCCCACTTACTGTCAACCCACAGTCAGCCAAGAGATGAGGTCAGCAGAGGAGGTGGAGGAAGATGCTAGTGACGACGAGGTCAGGTTGCGCCTTCCTGGACAGAGACGTAGTACTGGAAGCACGTCAACAACTGCATCCTCAAACACAACTCTGCCTCTCACCACAAGTCGTGGTGGCTCTTCAGGTCGCATGGGTGCTAAGCCTTGCATAGCCTGGGCATTTTTTCAGATCGATAAAGATGACCCAACTCGTGTTATCTGTAACATTTGTCAGCAAAAGCTAAGTAGAGGCCAAAAAATACATAGTTTGAGTACTTCATGCATGAACCGGCACATGGACATGAAGCATAAGTTGCAGTGGGAAGCTCAGTGTGCTACAATGCGGCCTAGCCGGCCGGGCCAATCACCGTCTGCCATATCTTGTGCATCCGCGGCCTCTTCATCCTCTGTGACTGGGGGGACAGCAGTCACACCTGTTTTGGGGCGCAGACCTGCCACCTCTTTACCCGCAACAGCCAGCGTGATTGGCAGGTCATCATTTTCTTTGGAGGTGGTAACACCAGCTGGTGTTGAGCGCTGTCCGACATCGATAGCACCACCTTTGGATCAAGTCAACCTAACATGTCCGCCTGCATCTTCCTCACAGACCGGCAGTTTGCCGGGGACACCCTTATCAACCCCATCTAAGCACAATAGCCAGCCCTCGGTCCCTCAGATGTGGACAAGTAAAAGACCATTTCCTCCTAGCCATGAGAAAGCTAAGAGGTTGAATTTCACCATCTGCAAGCTCTTGGCTACAGAAATGCTGCCTTTCCGCCTGGTGGACACAGAGGATTTTCGAGACCTTATGTCCGTCGCAGTGCCCCAGTACCAGATGCCCAGTCGGCACTACTTCTCAAAGAAAGGTGTGCCTGCGCTCCACCAGCATGTCGCACACAACATCACCGCTTCTTTGAGAAACTCTGTGTGTGACAGGGTGCATTTCACCACAGACACTTTGACGAGTAGGCATGGACAGGGGCGTTACATGTCGCTGACTGGGCACTGGGTAACTATGTTGACAGCAGGACAAGGGGCTGCTGTCCAAGTCTTGCCGTCCCCACGAGTTGTGCGTCAATCCTCTTTATGTCAAAGTTCCTCCACTGCTTCTGCCTCCTCAACCTCCTCTCGGTCTTCCACCTGCACCCAAAGCCTGTCTGGTCATGCCACAAGCTTTCTAACTGCGCAGAAGGGATCCTGCACACCTCCTTACTATGCTGGCAGTAGGGCTCAACGTCATCAGGCAGTTTTTACATTGAAATGTCTGGGAAATGTGAGTCACACAGCTGAGGAGTTGTGGTCAGCTCTGGAGAACCAATTTCATGAATGGTTGTCTCCACTGGACCTGAAACCAGGGAAGGCCGTGTGCGACAATGCTGCAAACCTGGGTGCGGCCCTTCGCCGGGGCAATGTCACACACGTGCCTTGTATGGCTCACGTGTTGAACCTGGTTGTCCAGCAATTTTTAGCCCACTATCCCAGACTAGATGGCCTTCTGCAGAGGGCACGGTCGCTGTGTGCTCACTTCCGCCGTTCGCATCCCGCAGCTCAGCGACTTACATCTCTACAGAAGTCGTTGGGCCTGCCACTTCACCGGCTAAAATGCGATGTGCCTACCCGGTGGAATTCAACTCTGCACATGTTGCAGTGACTGTGGCAGCACCGACAAGCCCTGGTGCAATACGTTCTGAAGTATAGCGTGGGCCAACGAGATTCAGAGGTGGGGCAAATCACGCTGGAGGAGTGGTCTCAGATCAGGGACCTATGCACCCTTCTGCACAGTTTTGAAATGGCGACGAAGATGTTTAGTGCTGACGATGCCATTATCAGCATGACTATTCCGGTGATTTACATGCTGGAGCACATGTTAAACAGAATTCGGAGTCAGGTGGTGGCACAAGAGGAGGTGGAGGAAGTAGAGGAGGAGGAGTTGTATGCGGAAGGGCTAACATCTGCAAGGTCCAGACGGTCGGCAGCACCAAGGCGGCAGGCATGTGAGGGTGGGGGAGATGGTTTTACTAGGGCGCATGGTAGCAGCCAAACTAGTGAGGAAGGTGCAGGAGCCCAGGAAGAAGTGGAGGACGAACTGATGGAAGACTCATCTGATGAGGGAGACCTTGATCACATTTCTGTTGTGCGAGGTTGGGGGGAGAGGACAGAGGAAGGAAGCATGATTGTTACCTCGCCACCAACACAACAGGGACTTGGTGCTCCTGGATGCGCAACACACATGAGTGCCTTCTTGCTGCACTACCTGCAGCATGACCCTCATATTGTCAGAATTCGAAGTAATCATGACTACTGGGTTGCCACACTCTTAGATCCCCCAAACTTTTCGATCAACCTTTTCATTTTAATAAAGACCAAAAAAATTGTCATTTTTGAAATTATAAGCATTAGCAGGTTGTTAGAAACTGAAATCAAACAGTTTTCAACTCAAAACTTTATTCTAGGTGATGTTACATTTTCACATAGGACCCCTTGTTCGAAAGGAGCTTCTGAACTCTCTCGTCCATTGAATTTGTCAGGTTTTGGATGGTTTCTGCTTCAATTGTTTTGCTTGAGGACAGAATACCCTCCCAGAGCTGTTGCTTAGATGTGAACTGCCTCCCGCCATCATAGACACTCCTTTTAATGATGCTCCAAAGGTTCTGAATGGGGTAGAGGTCAGGGGAGCATGGGGGTCACACCATAAGTTTGTCCCCTTTTATGCCCATATCAGCCAGAGATGCAGATGTTTTATGTGCAGCATGAGATGGTGCATTATCATGCAGAAAAATGATCTTGCTGTGAAATACACGGTTCTTCTTCTTGAACCATGGCAGGAAGTGCTGTTTGAGAAAATCCACATACATTATGGAGTTCATCTTTAGCGCCTTCAGGGATCCTAAAGGGGCCGACAATCTCTCTCCCCATGATTCCAGCCCAAAACATTACTCCACCTCCTCCTTGTTGGCGCTGTAGCCGTGTTTGCGTGGGGTGTCCATCAACCAGCCATCCTCCACTCCATCCATCTGGACCATCGAGCGCTGCACGGCACTAATCCATGAACAAAACAGTTTTGAAATCAGTCTTCATGTAATGTTTGGCCCACTGGAGCCGTTTCTGCTTGTGTGAAGTGGATAGAGGAGGTCGACAGGATGGCGCATGCACAGCTGCAAACCTCTGAAGGACCCTGCATCTTGTTGTTCGGGGGACGTTGGAGGCACAAGCAGCTTCAAAAACTTGTCTGCTGCTATGACAAGGCTTTTTTACCGCTGCTCTTTCAACCTGACGTAATTGCCTGTAGGAAAGAGTCCTCAATTTGCCCTTATCAGCACGCACACGTGTGTACTGTGAATCAGCTACATACTTCTTGATTGCCAAGACACTTCATCCTGATCATCGCACAATGTTGATTGTAGTCATGCCTTGACCTAAACACTCCACAATTTGTTGCTTCTCAGCAGCCGACACATCCTTTTTCTTTCCCATTTTGGCAGAAAATGTAGGCTGCTTAATAATGTGAGAGAGCCTTCTTAAGTAGTCTTGCCTTTCATTGGACACACCTGCCAAACTAATTAGCACAGGTGTCTGCAATTGCTTACAGTGATATAAAGAGCCCTGACACACATCACCATCAATGAGTTTAACTGACAAACAAACAAATTCTTCCCTTATCACTCCTAAACACTTTTTGTATAATAATTTGGAACGCAGTGTACATGTGCTTTTCCACAAAACACCAGTGGTTCACGTAGTGAATCTTACAGTTCTAACTTGCCAACCGTGGTCTGTATGGAGTTGTTCAATAAAGGGCCCAAAATTAAGATAACATAGATGGGAGAGGTCTCTATGAATAGGAATTCCTAAGTATTTGATACCCTGTGAGGGCCAGGCAAAGGGAAAGTTGGACTGGATGGAATCCTATATGGATTTGTGGAGGGAGACATCGAGGGCCTCAGACTTCGCTGCATTGATTTTAAAATTTTACCATGTAACAAAGTGATCTATTTCAGCCATAACAGCATGGATGGATATATGTGATTGAGTGATATATACTAGGACATCATCAGCAAATAGAGAGCATTTGTACTCGGTGCCTCCCACCTCAATCCACCTAATATTGGGGTTATGGCGAATTGATGAGAGCAGGTGCTCCGTCACTAGGATGTATAAGAGAGGGGACAGAGGACATCACTGCCTTGTCCCATTGGTGATTGTGAAAGGTGATGAAAATGTTCTGACGCACCCCCTGGGCCTTGGGACACCCGGAGCCGGACCCTTTTTGGTGGATGCTGGTGGTTGTAGTCTTCGTGGCGGCGACCCAGTTCCGTGGCTCAGGGCGGTCAAACCAGTGGCGGAACTATTTATGTGGTTTTCATGTTTAAATGTCCGACTACGCCACCCGTGGATTGCGGTCAGAGTGAACCGCCGCTACAGGGCAGACCACTGAGGCTGGTGTTGTGGGTGCAGCAGAGCATAGCATAACTCCCCACGGGAGGAGTATAGCCTCAGGGCAGTGTATGCGGAGGATGGGGGTGATGGTGCAGGGCAGCAGCAGTAACGACACGGAGTCAGTGATGCAGTTCAGGGCCTTTACTCACAGTTCTTATTATCCAGACCACGTCTGCAGGTAACGGCTGCCCACGTCGTACTGTGCTCACCAGGTGAGGGGCTCAGACAACTCCCAGATAACTTTGGAGCACTTCACAGGACCCCCTTTGTGTGTCCTTTGTCTGGCCTTTCTTACCAACACTTCTGTCCGGCAGCCTCGGGCCTCCTCTTGGTAAACTTGGCGCCAGTTTCCCTGACCCTATGTGGTGCCTTCCTAGCGGGTGTAGCGAGGGGCTGCGCCACATAAAATGTCAGAGCCTCCGGTTTCTAGCTGAGGGTCGTTTCCTGCCTCCACTAGTTCGGGGACCGGTCTCCCCCTTTGGCCTGACCCCTCCACGCAGGTGGATTCGGGCGTGCGGTGGCGACTCGCCCGTCCGCACCCCTGGGATCCCTTCATTCCTCGTTCCTGGAGCCTTCTCCGCTCCTCTTCCTTCCTTCTCCCTCTTCCAGGCCTGGGCCTCTGTTACTAGGCCCGCCTCCGGAGCAGAGCTCATGCAGAGCCCCTGCTCCCTGCTACTTCTGCTCAGACTTCTCTGCACTGAACTAAGATGGTGCCCACCTTTTATACTCCCTTCTCAATGCACCCAGGAACTGCTTCCTCCCTGCTCCTGCACTACAGGGTTCCCCTTCCTCAGTGTTCCCTCCCCCCACTCCAGCCAGGGACAGGGACTGTCGTGCCCATCTCAGGGGCATATTGGTCGCCCTGCCCCACGGCAATGTGGTGTAATGCATGCAGGTGTCGGGTCCTGATCCACACTCCATCCTTACCTGAGAGTGAGATATCACACCTCTGGGTGAGGTGCAATACGTCTGTAGCAACCGAGCCCTCAGGGTACTACAGTTCCATTTATCTTCAGCCTAGGTGACGTATTGCGATACAGGGCCGTGATTTTGGCTATAAAAGGGTCCCCTAGACCCCTACCCCAAGCTTTTTAAGAGAATCATATATGGCGTGCCAGGAGACTCTATGGAATGCTTTCTCAGCATCCAACGAGAGTATCTAATTACAAATTTTTAACTGCATCTAGCCCAGGAAATACTTTGTGCCTAGTAGCAGTGTCTGCTAGTGAGCGGATTATCCCGGCTGTTAAGCAAGCTGCACCACCTGTAGTTTAGACACTTAATTTTTTCAAAGGAAATGCTTCGGGACCATGGGATACTTCGTGAAGAGCATCAGGAGGCACCCCAAGGCATAGGGGCTGGGACTGGCAGTAGGATGCCTTGCGGTGGACAGCCGAGCTCGATCCTTATAAAAGCTTTTTAACTGCAGCAGCTTTAGTGGACGCTACTGGAGCTGGAATTACCGCCGCTGCTGGCATGAGACTTGCCCTCCAATAGATCCTTGTAAATGGATTTAAAGTGTATTCATTCAAATTAGAGAGACAATTTAAATTAAAAAGCTTAGAGCTGCCTCCACCACAGGGGGGCTCGCTCGACCCACCAGCGGACAGGGACCAGTATTGGGAGAGGGGGGCTGGCCGTCAGGGTTCACCACGGCTCTGGCACAAACCCGGCGACACGGACGTGGCACGGGCAGGAGCGAACTGGCCGTGTCGGCTTCTCACTTTTTGTATTTTAGAAGGGCATGACATGCCTATATCTGTGTCTCCCCCTCCTTTTACTCCTCCACCTCTTTTATTTTCGCATGACTATATGTACTTGTCACTTTTCCATGTGTTAGTTGTGTCTTCTGAGCAGTTTGTCAGCTTTTGGACACCTTTGAAGGTGTTTTCTATGTGTTTCTATGTGTTTTTGTTTGCCTGCCATTGGTTTTAACGGTGTTCGAAGGTGTTCGACGAACAGTTCGACGAACAGTTCGGCGAACACATGGGTGTTCGACGAACCGAACCGAACTCGAACACTACGGGGGTGGCTCAACACTAATTGTGAGTCCGTAAATACCTCTGACAAAATTGTTGACAGCATTGACCTGGGAGTCAGAAATGCTTTCATGGGTCTTCCCCATGCTGTTCCCATGTCACTTGAGCACTATTCCTATCGATTTTGACAATATTTAGGCCCTCTGCAGACCGCCGGGGTGAGCCGCTGGAAAAATGCTCCAGTTTCCTATAGACCTACATTGGGCTCGTTACTCAGACTGAGCACTCGAACATTCCAATTTGCTCGACTCGAACAATGAGTACCCGAGCATTTTACTGCTCGCTCATCACTACTCGACATGCTCAGCACTCGGCGAGTATTTCCGGGTTGCTCGGTTGTGAGCTCGGGTCCCCACCCTGCATGTTTGGTGCTCTTTAGAGAGCCAATGAACATGCAGTGATTATCTGTCATGCACTGTATAGCCATATCCATGTTGATTATGGCATTACAGTGATTGGCTGGCTGCATAGCGTCATCGGGTCTATACAAGACCTGGTGCCCCTATGCTCATAACAGTCTAACCCAGAAACAGGCAGAGTAGGGCAAGATGCTGCTGAACTACAGAATTGGTGGTGTAATAGTTAGATATAGGTATTCTACAGCAAGATATATATCCATCTGAACTAACAGTCCTTCTGAGGACTAATCCAGCTGCATATATACAGTGGTGAAGGTGATAGCAGGAGATTGTCAGGCAGGCAGGGTTTGTGGTAGTGTATACAGCACAAGAGGTTTCATTGCACTTTCTGTCTGATCCTGCTGTTACAGATATCTATAGACATAGCCCCAGATATCAGGGGACAGGGCTAATTTTTTTTTTTTATCTTAATCCTGATTGGATTGCTTAAAAAGCAAACCAGAGTACACCATTTTACTGCTCCATTTGCTTGTTAGTGCTGCAGAATACAGCCAGATCTTTTCCATCATCAAACGTGATCCCATATTACAGCGATAAAAATCCCAAAATTTGTAGTGAACGTGGAAAATATTGTCCTCCTTTTTGAGTTTGTAGCAGTGTGTCAGTGAAGCTATTTACACGTGATCACAGTGACAAATACTAAACTACAGGGCGGCTATTTATACCTGTGGGTATTCCTCAGACCTATCACATATAACTGCGGTACAAATCAAGCAATTTCTGTCCTCCATTTACAGTTTGTAGCATTGTGGCAGTGAAGGTATTCACACGTGGTCGCTGTCAAAAATAGGAAACTACAGGGCCGCTATTTAAAACTGTGGGTGTCCGTCAGACGTATCAAATTTAAATGTGGTACAAATCCAGCCAGTTCTGTCCTCCATTTAGAGTTTGTAGCAGTGTGTCAGTGAAGCTATTCACATGTGGTCACTGTGACAAATAGGAAACTACAGGGCTGCTATTTAAAACTGTGGGTGTTCTTCAGACGTATCATATAACTGCGGTACAAATCCAGCCATTTCTGTCCTCCATTTATAGTTTGCATCAATGTGTCCGTGAAGCTATTCACAAGTGGTCACTGGCAATAATAGGAAACTACAAGGCAGCTATTTAAAACCGTGGGTGTCCGTCAGGGTCAGATGTATCACATAATTGTGGTACAAATCCAGCCATTTCTGTCCTCTATATACAGTTTTGCATCAGTGTGTCAGTGAAGCTATTCACACGTCGTCGCTGTGACAAATAGGAAACTACAGGGCCGCTATTTAAAACCGTGGGTGTCCATCAGATTAATCACATAAAACTGCAGTACAAATCCAGCCATTTGTAGTGAATGTGAAAAATATTGAATGTGGAAAATATTGTCCTCCATTTACAGTTTGTAGCAGTGTGTCAGTGTACACCATTTTACTGCTCCATTTGCTTCTTCGCAGAATACAGCTAGATATTTTAATTGTATTCACATTACTGTATTGTAAAAGCAGAGAAACTTTTTTCAATGATTAGACATGATCCATATGACTGCCATGGTATAGAAATTTTGTGGAGCATGCCAAATATTCCACTCAATTTAAAGTCAGCCAGCTGTGTTCTGTTGAACCAATTGAAACTTGGTCGCTAACAAATACTATAATATTAGGCGACTGCCTGAAACCGTGGCCATCAGAAGTTATCCCATATGACTGCCCTAATAATCCAGCACTTTTTGGGAGCGTCTCAAATATTACACTCTATTTAAAGTATTGAAGTTGTGGGTTCAAACCTATTCACAGTTGGCTGCTGACATAGCATATCTGTTAACAATGTTGTCAGAGTATTACGCCACTTTTACGTACTAAAAAAAAACATACAAAAAACAAGGCAAAATGGAGAAAATGTTAAGATACATTCTTTCCAGGGTAATGACTTGTATATGAGGCCAAAGAAATACAAAAAAAAAATTATGGACTGTGGAAGACATTAATGCGACCAGAATTTACATTCATCTGGAGCTGATGATACCACCTAGCTGGGACTGGGACAAACAATGGGACACCTCCTATACAGAGAAGTAGTTGCAGAACACTAGAGATGAGCGGTGTTCAAATCGAACTGTTCGCCAATCTCAAATTCGAGCTGTTTTGGCGGTGTTCGAGCCGTTCGACGAACCCGAACGATTTGAAAAAAAAACGGCTGTTCGAGGTTATGTTCGATAACTGTTCGTGCACCCAAATCGTAACTGGATTTTTTCACAGTAATGCTGATAATCAATGTTAATACACAGTTTGAGTGTACAGTGGGGCAGGGGGAGGGGCATGGGATGGATCTCTGCAGAAATAATGAAGATCTCCATTTTTTTTCTCTTTCCCGCATTTACAGTGGGGAGGTGCAGTCTGTCAGCCTATCAGAAGCGTACACACGGAGCGAAGTGCTTTTTTCACACAAGCAAGGGCATGTGTCATTGGCTGTGTATGTCACATGTCCTTGCCCTATAAGACCCAGCCATTTTCCCCATCGCCACCATTTTCTCACTGCTGCAGCTGAGTGTTAGATGGCAGCAGTGTGTGGTACTCAATCTATTAGGCCATCTATACCAAGCTCCACCAGCTTTCAAATTAATAATAATTTTTAGCTGCATCTTGCCTGGAAAATAATTTTGGGCATAGTAGCAGTGTGTGGTACTCATTGTATTAGGCCATCTATACCAAGCTCCACCAGCTTTCAAATTAATAATAAGTTTTAGCTGCATCTTGCCTGGAAAATAATTTTGGGCTTAGTAGCAGTGTGTGGTACTCATTGTATTAGGCCATCTATACCAAGCCCCACCAGCTTTGAAATTAATAATAATTTTTAGCTGCATCTAGCCCGGAAAATAATTTTTCTTCTCAATAGTGGTAGCAATTGAAATATGGGGCGCGTGCCTGGCAAACAAAAATATATGCTTCATAACAAAAAACACCAGCCTAGCGCACTGCATTAATAAGATGGCATCATCGTCTCTTCCAGTGCTAATCCTTCTACGCCGGCTAGCATTCCTGTGCCTAAAACACATTGTATGGGTCCGAGCTAGCCACGATGCTGAGGGGTCTAATGCTGCAGCTAACGCTTTATCACAATTCAATTGGCAGATTTTCACAGAGCTCCTCCCCAATGCCCACCCATCGGGCAACAGTTGCCCACCCTCCCTATGAGATCTAATGGGGAATAGTTGATGCCATTAATCAGAGTGTCAGTTGCCCCGTCGATGTGGCAAACATACGGTAAGGCATGGGAAGAGTGGACACGACTAGTAGCAGGCAGACGGGTTGACCAATGTGAACAAGCCAGATTACAAGTCACCATAGAATTTCTCCACCAGCTAATGATGAGGGGCATATCAGGGGCGTCAGCGCAGCGGTGTCTGACCGGAGTAGCATTTCACTTCCAACTACTGAATTTGGGAGATGTGACAAAGAGATTCATCATCAGACAATCCATAAAAGGGTGGAAAAGGGGTCAGCCAACTCAGGAGTGTAGACATCTCGTCCCGTGTCACTAAAACTGATTTCTCACATCATATCCCTAATACCATTAACATGACACTCACAATTTGAAGCAACACTACTGTCTACTGCATTTGCGATCGCCTTCTTCGGGGCGCTATGCATAAGCAAATTAGTCCCTCAATCCAAAACTACCACCAGTGGAGGCTTATTACACCAGGACGTAGTCATAGCCAATAATGCAATACGTCTTCACATACGCCAATCGAAAATGGTTCCAGTGGGCAGGGGCACTTGGGTACTTCTACAACCCACAAACGGTACACTGAGTCAGGTAGCAATAGTAAAAACTTATATAACCATCAGATCACAAATTAATTTCTTCCTATCAGACATTGATGGAACGCCATTATCAAGATACCAGTTCCAAGCTATATTTAATAAATGCATAACATCGGCAGGGAACCACCCCAAAGATTACGGGACACACTCATTCCACATAGGCGCGGCCATGGAAGCAGCAAGAGCAGGACTGTCAGAAACGGAAGTTCAGAGGATAGGGAGATGGCGATCCACGTGTTTGGCGAGATACATAAGACCGGACTTGTTATCCTAACATGGTTTGTTTCTTTTACAGGTGACGCTAAGCCAACAGTGTGGGTGATAGGCCACTCGTATATATATTGGGCAGAAAAAAGGGTGAAAGTCCGCCCAGGCGGGAGAAAATTAGAGTTTCATAACACATATTTCAACTGGAGAGGTATTAGAGGGCTGCTATGGCCACAGGTACTAATGGAGGTAATCAAGGTAGGGAGGGAGGCAAGAGGTCCGGTCATCTTAGAAATACAGGCCGGGGGAAACAACCTAGGTCATCACAAGAGCACATAACTAATGGCAATAATGAAACTAGACACTGAGCGCTTAAGAGAATTTTTCACAAAACTAACTATAGTATGGTCAGAGATTGTGCCGATAGCGGTATGGCAAGGTGCGCGAGACATCATGGCCATCGAACGGACAAGGCGGGTAATAAATATTCGGATGGCAAAATTTAGAAGAGACAGAGGCTGTGTAGTGATACGACACCGACAACTGGAAGGAGAAAAAGCAGGCCTCATAAGGCCCGACGGTGTTCACTTAATGGATATTGGACTGGACATATTCCTGTCAGGACTCCAGGATGGAGTGGAACAAGCGTTAAGAGTGATGGGTGGGGGTCAGAGTCCTGCATACGAGTACGCAGGATCCTCCATGGCCTGGAAATAGAAAGGGCATGTTGGAGAGTTACACTTGCGGATCCATGATTTGTTCATCTTTATGAACGTGAGTCTGTCTACAATCTCAGTGGACAGCCGGTATCTGTCAGCACACCACCAGCAGCGCTGAACACACATTCAGAGAGAACGCTGGCTGCAGGGCATGACAAGATCTTCAAGGCGTGAGTGGATTGCTCCGGACATTTTTCCAGATTGGAATCCCAAAATGAGCAAGGGTCCAGTGACACAGTCATGGCTTCGATGTTCACTTGGAGATACTCCTGTACCATCCTCTCTAGGCGTTGACTATGTGTCAGACTTCTTGTCTCCTGTGGCCTTGCAAAGGATGGTCTAAAAAAGTGGTGAAATGATTCCACAAAATTGCTGTTACCATCAGATAATGTGTTACTGTTACAGTTTGAGTAATGAAGACTCAACAGTCCCACTGTTGGCAAGTAAGAACTGTGAGATTCACTACGTGCACCATTGGTGTTTTGTGGAAAAGCACATGCAAGATTCTGCAACAGCCTCTGCTGATACTCCTGCATGCATGAATCCCTTTCTATGGGAGGAATTATTTCGGCAAATTTACTTTTGTACCGGGGATCTAAGAGTGTGGCAACCCAGTAGTCGGGATTACTTCGAATTCTGACAATCAGAGGGTCATGTTGCAGGTAGTGCAGCAAGAAGGCACTCATGTGTCTTGCGCATCCAGGAGGACCAAGTCCTTGTTGTGTTGGTAGCGAGGTAAGAATCATGCTTCCTTCCTCTGCCCTCTCCCCACAACCTCGCACAACAGAAATGTGATCAAGGTCTCCCTCATCTGATGAGTCTTCCATGCTCATCGCCAGTTCATCCTCCACTTCTTCCTCGGCTCCTGCACCTTCGTCAACAGTTTGGCTGCTACCATGCGCCCTGGTTAATCCCTCTCCCCCACCCTCCCATGCCGGCCGCCTTGGTGCTGCCGACCGTCTGGACCTTGGAGATGTTATCCCTTCCGCATACGACTCCTCCTCTACTTCCTCCACCTCCTCTTGTCCCACCACCTGGCTCTGAATTCTGTTTAATATGTGCTTCAGCATGTAAATCACCAGAATAGTCATGCTGATAATGGGATCGTCATCAGCACTAAACATCTTCGTCGCCATTTCAAAACTGTGCAGAAGGGTGTGTGGTGCCCCTGAGGGTTCAGTCGCCACAGAGGTACTGCATCTCATCCAGAGGTGTGGTATCTCACCCTCAGTTAAGGAAGGAGTATGGCTCGGGACCCTAACACCTGCATCCAACACATACCCGCAGTGGGGATAGGGCGAGATTGCTCCTAAGGGAGAGCACAGTCCCTGGACACTAGCTGGCGGGAGGGTCCTATGTAGTTGGTGTGGGTGGAGAAAGCAGCTTAGGGGAGCACATGACATGGAGAGTATTAATAGGAAACCATCTTAGAAAGAGCAAGCCAGTCAGAGGAGGAGAAGTGACAGGAGCAGAGGCTCTGCATGAGCTCTGCTCCGGAGGCGGGCCTAGCCTGGGAGGCCCAGGACTGAAGGAGAGAAGAGGGAGTGAGAGCAGGAAGGCTCCAGGAACCGAAGGGACCCTAGGGGTATGGGCCGTGCAGAAGGCCACTCGTACGCCCGCTGCTACCAGGAGGTACAGGGGTCAGGCCAGATAAGGGGAACCGGTCCCTCAACTAGCGGAGAAACAGCAAGGCTCAACTAGAAACCGGAGGCTGCAGCATTTCATGTACTGCAGGCCAAAGTCCACAAAAGTCTCACCAAGAAGGTAGCCACATAGGACCCAGGGGACGGAACACACGTCGCCCGCCAAGGCCTGAGGATACCGGATAGAAGTGTCACTGGGTGTGAGGTGCAGGGAGAAGGCCAGAGAAAGGACACACAGAAGGGGGTCCTGCTAAGTTCTCCGGAGCTATCTAGGGGTGGACTGAGCCCCTCACTGAGTATGCACAGCACGACGGGGGAGATTGCTCTGGTACCTGTAATCTGGACTGCAACAACTGTGAGTAAAGATCTTGTGACTGCATCACACGGACTCTGTGTTCATTACTGACTCCCTGCACTACAACCACCATCATCCACCCACACTGCCCTGAAGCTACACTCTTCCTGTGGGGAGTAATACCATTGCTGCAAAACCACCAGCTTCAGAGGACTGTTCCGCAGCAGCAGCCCCTTTGGCCGCATTCCACAGGTGGCGTAGTCGGACATTCTAAAACCCATATAAACAAATTACCCTTGGATTGACCGCCCTGGGTCACGGACCGGGTCACCGCCACAGTGACTACAACCCCCAGCGTCTACCGGCCCGGCTCCGGGTACCCCACGGCCCAGGGGGTGCGTCAACTTCATAGGTCCCTGATCTGAGACCACTCCTCCAGCGTGATTTGCCCCACCTCTGGATCTCGTTGGCCCAGGCTATACGCCAGAACGTATTGCACCAGGGATTGTCGGTGCTGCCACAGTCGCTGCAACGTGTGCAGAGTTCAATTCCACCGTGTCGGCACTTCTCATTTCAGCCGGTGAACTGGCAGGCCCAATGACTTCTGTAGAGATGTAAGTCATTGAGCTGCGGGATGCGAACGGCGGAAGTGAGCACACAGCGACCGTGCCCTCTGCAGAAGGTCATCTAGTCCGGAATAGTGGGCTAAAAATTGCTGGACAACCAGGTTCAACACGTGAGCCATACAAGGCACATGTGTGACATTGCCCCAGCGAAGGGCCGCACCCAGGTTTGCAGCATTGTCACACACGGCCTTCCCTGGTTAGAGGTTCAGTGGAGACAACCATTTATGAAACTGGGTCTCCAGAGCTGACCACAACTGCTCAGCTGTGTGACTCACATTTCCCAGACATTTCAAAGTAAACACCGCCTGATGCCATTGAGCCCTGCTGCCAGCATAGTAAGGAGGTGTGCAGGATTCCTTCTGCGTAGTTAGAAAGTGGGTGGCATTACCAGACAGGCTTTGGGTGCAGGTGGAGGACCGAGAGGAGGTTGAGGAGGCAGAAGCAATGGAGGAACTTTGAGATAAAGAGGATTGACGCACAACTCGTGGGGACGGCAAGACTTGGACAGCAGCCCCTTGTCCTACTGTCACCATAGTTACCCAGTGCCCAGTCAGCGACATGTAACGCCCCTGTCCATGCCTACTCGTCCAAGTGTCTGTGGTGAAATGCACCCTGTCACACACAGAGTTTTTCAAAGAAGCGGTGATGTTGTGTGTGACATGCTGGTGTAGCGCAGGCACACCTTTCTTTGAGAAGTAGTGCCGACCTGGAATCTGGTACTGGGGCACTGCGACGGACATAAGGTCTCGAAAATCCTCTGTGTCCACCAGGCGGAAAGGCAGCATTTCAGTAGCCAACAGCTTGCAGATGGTGAAATTCAGCCTCTTAGCTTTTCATGGCTAGGAGGAAATGGTCTTTTACTTGTTCACATCTGAGGAACCGAGGGCTGGCTGTTGTGATTAGATGGGGTTGATAAGGGTGCCCCCGGCAAACTGCCGGTCTGTGAGGAAGATGTAGGCGGAAAAGTTAGGTTGCCTTGATCCAAAGGTGGTGCTCTTGATGTCGGAGAGCGCTCAACACCAGCTGGTGTTTCCACTTCCAAATGAAATGATGACCTGCCAATCACACTGGCTGTTGTGGCTAAAGAGGTGGCAGGTCTGCGTCCAAAACCATGTGTGACTGCTGTCCTCCCAGTCACAGAGGATGAAGAGGCTGCGGATGCACAAGATGGGACAGACGGTGGATGGCCCGGCCCGCTAGGCCGCATTGTAGCACAGTGAGCTTCCCACTGCAACTTATGCTTCATATCCATGTGACGGTTCATGCATGAAGTACTCAAACTATAGATTTTTTGGCCTCTACTTAGCTTTTGGTGACAAATATTACAGATAACACGAGTTGGGTCATCCTTATCGATCTGAAAAAATGCCCAGGCTATGCAAGGCTTAGACCCCATGCGACCTGAAGAGCCACCACGACTTGTGGTCAGAGGCAGAGTTGTGGTTGAGGATGCAGTTGTTGACGTGCTTCCAGTACTCCGTCTCTGTCCAGGAAGGCGCAACCTAACCTCGTCGTCAATAGCATCTGTGACGCCCAGCTGCGCTTGGTATCACAGATCCTAGAAGAGTGCATTGATGGAATCCTCCACAAGAGGCCCCCATAAACATTCACACATCTCCACCTTCCACCTCAGACCAGCAGAGGGAGCCCGTTAGGGATATAAATAGGGAAGGTGCAGCTAGGCAGTTCAGTTCAGCTAGGCGGGGCTCGACCCACCAGCGGACAGGCACCAGTATTGGGAGAGGGGGGCTGGCCGTCAGGGTCCACCACGGCTCTGGCACAAACCCGGCGACACGGAGGTCGCACGGGCAGGAAAGGACTGGCCGTGTCGGTTTCGCACTCCAGCGTAGTCCCTCTGCCCGCTCGCGCCCGTAACCTCAAAGGGATGCGCAAGCGGCTTTTCTTCCCAGGGCTGTTCCCCGCCCAGCAGGAACATGGGGGAGCCCAGGTTGGACTTCTACTGTACTCCCTTACCTCCCTCGCCCTCTTTCCTTCTTCTGTTCTCCATCTAACCCCTCGGCTCTGTGGTGTCCGCTCTCCCTCCAGCTCTCTCCTTCTCACAGGTGGACTACCACGTGTATTCACAGTGTGGCGAATCTTTTGGGCCCAGGCATAAAAAGTTGTCAAGGTAATGGATAATATGTGCCCGCTTAGAAACGTCCATTACAACCCATTCGAGGAAGCAACTAAATGCCTCAAATAGTGAGCAGGATCTGGAGCACCCCATGGGCAAACAGCGATCTATATAGTATGCTCCTTCCAAGAAGCAGCACAATAGGTGGACACTATTCGGAGGCACAGGTAGTAAGTAACCGGAACGCCGCATCGATGTCTGTTTTGGCCATTAGGGTGACCCTTCCCAACTTCTTGATCCTCCTGATTGCCTTGTCAAAGGATGTACAGTATATACTACTGTACTTGGTTCCGCGTCGATGTTGTCGTTTACTGACCTGCCCCTTGGATATGACAAATGGTGGATTAGTCCGAATGTATTGAGTTCCATTTTTGGCACAACTCACAACGGGGATACCACTACGTCTTGTAATGAAAGTGTTCTGAATGGAACTGCCATTCTACCTAAAGATATTTCTTTTTTTAATTTTCTTGTCACAACGTCTGGGTGTTGGTAGGCTGATTTTAGATTTTTACTCCAGCCTTTCTTGATTTTAGAAGGGCATGACATGCCTATATCTGTGTCTCCCCCTCCTTTTACTCCTCCACCTCTTTTCTTTTCGCATGACTATATGTACTTGTCACTTTTCCATGTGTTAGTTGTGTCTTCTGAGCAGTTTGTCAGCTTTTGGACACCTTTGAAGGTGTTTTCTATGTGTTTCTATGTGTTTTTGTTTGCCTGCCATTAGTTTTAACGGTGTTCGAAGGTGTTCGACGAACAGTTCGGCGAACATACGGGTGTTCGACGAACCGAACCAAACTCGAACACTACGGGGGTGGCTCAACACTACAGAACACAAAAAGACAAATTGACAAAAAGGTACTAGAGGTCCCAGAAGGACCAAGCGAACTGACAGAGAAAGGCACAGAAGCACCTGGCTCAAGAAACAGTCAAACACTGAAGTCCAGCACAGCCAAAAGGGCAGAGCTGGAATATAAAGGCAGATGGTCACGTGACCGCAAAACACAAGTTAGCAAAAAACAAACAGGAGGGTTCTAACAGTACCCCCTCTTTTATGAGGATCCTCTGGATCCTCAATGCCCAGGCCTATCCGGAAACCTCTTGTGGAAAGCTTTAACAAGCCTAGGAGCTGAGACATCATCCGTCCTTACCCAGAAGTTGTATTCGGGACTGAAACCCTTCCAGAAGATGAGATACTGTAATCTCCCTTTATGCCATCTAGAATTCAAGATACGAGAAATTTCATATTCGCCATCTTCCACCACAGGAGAAACTGTGACAGTGGCGTCCCTATCAGATACATCAGTCTTTTTCAACAAGGAAACATGAAACACAGGATTAATCTTCCCGGAAGTAGGGACATCCAACCTAACAGCAGACGGGTTAACAACCTGAAGCACTTTAAATGGACCCACAAACTTAGGACCCAGTTTTTTAGAGGGAATCCTCAACTGCAGGTTCTTCGAGGACAACCAAACCATGTCACCCACAGTAAACAAAACCTCCTTACGTTTCCTGTCAAAATACTTCTCGTTAGCCTCTTGAAGGTTGCAACGTACATTAGTCCAAACTCTCTCCAAATCACCGGAAAAATTCTCCTCCTCCGGCACCACCGACCCCAATTTGGAGAACAAACCAAAAGACGGAAGTCTCCCAGTACAACAAAAAAAAGGAGAACACCCAGCAGAGGAGGATGTATGATTGTTAAGAGCAAATTCTGCGAGAGGCAGAAACTCAGACCACACCTCTTGATTGTCTACCACAAAACAATGCAAAAACTGTTCAACATCCTGGTTCTTTCTTTCAGTCTGTCCACTAGACTGAGGATGATAACCAGACGAAAATGACAAATGGACTCCCAACCTGTCACAAAAAGCACGCCAAAAGCGAGCCACAAACTGAGGTCCTCTATCAGAAACAATATCTGTGGGAGCGCCATGGAGCTTGACAATCTCCTTAGCAAAATCCTTAGTGAGTGTCTTGGCGCAGGGCAACTTAATGAATGGAACCAAATGACACATCTTACTAAAACGGTCCACGACCACCCAGATGACAGTAAAACCCTCGGACACAGGAAGATCAATAATAAAATCCATTGTGAGATGAGTCCAAGGTGCACTAGGAACCTCCAGAGAGCAAAGCAACCCCGCAGCAGGAGTATGTGAAGCCTTTGACCTAGCACACACAGTATATTGACGCACCCACTTGATGACTTCCTTCTGCGATCCAGGCCACCAAAAACTGTGACTGATAAGTCTCTTAGTCTCTGAAATTCCTGGATGACCTGCCAACCGAGACTCATGACACGCCACAAACAAATATCTCCTAAAGGCTCTAGGCACGAACAACCTCCAATGGGGAGCATCATCTTGAGCTTTCAGAATCCCATTCTCCATCACGGAGTCCAATGCCGCCACCACTACTCCTTTCTGTAAAATGCTCTCCTCCTCCTCGGCACCGACCGTAGGAGAGAAGCTGCGAGATAAAGCATCGACTTTAACATTCTTAGTACCAGGGATATAGGTAACAGAAAAATGAAACCGAGAAAAAAAAAGTGGCCACCTAGCTTGATGGGCATTCATGCGCTTGGCAGCATCCAGATAGATCAAATTCTTATGATCTGTGAAAACCTGAATAGGAAATCTAGCACCTTCCAAAAAATGACGCCAATGTTCAAACGTGAGTTTAATAGCCAGCAACTCACGATTTCCAACATCATAATTCAGTTCAGTTTCCGAATTTTTTTTCGAAAATAAGGCACAAGGATTAACTCCACCCTTGTTCTCCTGAGACAAAACTGCTCCGACCCCCACCGATGAAGCATCGACCTCGGCCAAAAACGGCTTGGTCTCATCAGGCTGCATAAGGATAGGGACAGAACTGAACCTCTCTTTGAGATACTCAAATGCTTCAATAGCCTCAGTAGTCCACTGGGCCGAATTTGCACCTTTCCTGGTGAGATCGGTTAGAGGTTTAACAATTACAGAAAAATTCTTAATGAATTTCCTGTAATAATTGACAAAACCCAAAAATCTCTGTATAGATTTCAAACCAATAGGCCTAGGCCATTCCTGCACAGCCTGAACCTTCATCTCAAAGCCCTTGCTGGAGACAATGTAGCCCAAAAAACTAATTTTCTGCACAGCGAACTCGCATTTCTCCAGCTTAGCAAAGAGTAAATTATCTCTCAATAACTGCAAAACTTCACGTACACTCTGCCAATGGGACTCTAGATCTGTTGAATAAATCAAAATGTCATCCAAATACACAACCACATTCTTACCAATCAAACGTCTCAGGATGTCATTAATAAGGTTCTGAAAACATGCAGGTGCATTGGTAAGACCAAAGGCATCACCAGATTCTCAAAATGACCTACCGGAGTGTTAAAGGCAGTTTTCCATTCATCACCCTCCTTCACTCGTAACAAATTGTATGCCCCCCGGAGATCAATTTTAGAGAACCACTTGACCCCCACTAACGGGTTAAACAAGTCAGAAATTAACGGCAATGGGTAGGAATTGCGTACGGTAATCTTATTAATTTCACGAAAATCCAGACATGGACGTAAACCCCCATCCTTTTTTTTTAACAAAGAAAAATCCAACTGCCACAAGTGACTTAGAAGGTCTAATGTGACCAGCAGCCAGGCTAGTCTGTATGTATTCTTCCAAGGCTTTTCTTTCAGGAATAGTCAGATTAAACAAGCGACTCTTGGGAAGAGTAGCTCCCGGAACAAACTCAATGGTGCAATCATAATCCCTATGAGGAGGTAAAACTTGCGACTCCTCCTCCGAAAAAACCCTCCAAAAATCTTGGATAGGTACAGGTAATTCCCCTTTTTCCACCGCCGCAATGTGACCATTACAACATTTATCATAGCACTTCAGACTCCAAGACTTAATCACATTAGTAGACCAGTCCAGTAAAGGATTGTGCAGTTTTAACCAAGCCAATCCTAGAACAACCGGAGAGGGTAAATTATCTAAAACAACCAAGTCCAAAATTTCTTGGTGAACTCCATTGATAGTGAGGGGAAATGCAACAACCTTGTGAGTAATACATTTCAAAGGAGTGTTATCAATTGCTATCACAGAAATAGGTGATGACAAAGGTTTGGATTTCAATTTAAGGTTTTCCAAAAACCCTTTATCAATCACATTAAATGTTTTACCACAATCCACAAATACCTGAAATTCAATCAAATCTCCCGGCAAAGTAGTACTTCCAGAAAGAAATACTCATGCAGAGCATAAACAAGCTATACGGGCGTAACTGCCCTTTTTTTTTCTATACTTAAACGAAGCTCACAATACTTAATCAAATGGTCAGCTTTACCACAATAAAGACACAATCCCTCGGCGAACCCCCGGTCTCTTTCCTGAGAGCGGAGTGACATCGCCTCAACCTCCATCGGTTCTCCGCCATCTGAGCAGATTTTTAGGGGATTAAGAACTGACATTACTGGAGTCTTTACCTCATTCAGCCTGAACCTCAGCCTCCTGTCCACACGAACAGCTAATTGCATGGCATCCTGCAAAGTCTCAAGTGCAGGGAATGCAATTAGAAGATCCTGAACTCTTTTACTCAGACCAGCAAGAAATTAACATTTCAGTGCAGGATCATTCCATTTAACTTCTGAGGCCCATCTCCTAAAGTGTCTGCAATAATTTTCAACATCACCTGACCCCTGATTCAAACGTCTGAGTTCTGCCTCAGCAGATGAGATTAGATCAGGATCGTCATATAATAGCCCCATAGCAGAAAAAAATTCTTCAACAGACCTTAAACACGGATCATTAGGTTGGAGAGAAAAGGCCCACCCCTGTGGTTCATTGCGCAAAAGTGACATAATAAAACCAATGCGCTGTGATTCATTCCCAGAGGACCTTGGTCTCAAACAAAAATATAACAAACAAGCATTTTTAAAGGAAAAAAAATCTTGTTGTTTACCATAAAAACCATCAGGCAGTCCTACCTTGGGTTCGACAAAATACGCTCCAGAACAGCTACTCACGTGTTGCTGAATCTCGGCCACCTCCAGACTCAATCCCCGCAGGCGTTGAGCCAAACCCTGGATGGAAACCATACTGATCCCCAAATTTCTTTCCTTTTAGTTTTTTTTTGGCTGGACTTACTGTTATGATCTGCAACATGAACTAGGGAGAGATAGGGGAAAGCTGTCCCTACAGTAAGACTAAGCTGAATCCATACGATGTAGCGGGCTGCCTGTTCCTAGCAAACAGACCCGCCTTAGTCCTCGGCTAGTCTGATTGAAGGCCTATAGCATAAAGGGAGGGGTACCTAAAAGAACTAAGGACTGGGACAAACAATGGGACACCTCCTATACAGAGAAGTAGTTGCAGAACACAAAAAGACAAACTGACAAAAAGGTACTAGAGGTCCCAGAAGGACCAAGCGAACTGACAGAGAAAGGCACAGAAGCACCTGGCTAGAGAAACAGTCAAACACTGAAATCCAGCAAAGCCAAAAGGACGGAGCTGGAATATATAGGCAGATGGTCACGTGACCGCAAAACACAAGATGGAAAAAACAAACAGGAGGGTTCTAACAGTAAATGCATCTAACAGCATTATTAATAGGGAATAGAACAGATTTTACATTTTTTTGGGGCAGCAACAGCAGCACGCAGTATAAGGCGATAATACCTGGCTGGATTGCTGTAATATGCTATCCATACTGTGATACCTAGCCCGTAAACAAATTTCAGATAAGACATTTAATATTCTAGAATATATATATACTGTTATTGCATATACAACAATTTCAAGGGCTGCCAAAAATTAGGTCGCCCTTCAATACACATTTGAAGAGACGTAAAAATAAATAAATAAAAACATAGTAGGATCTTTGTTTAGTATAAAAACAAGACTCGCCAATGAAACCTCAATGTAATCACATTTTTCAGCTCCTGCACCTCCTCCTCCTCCTGTTCGGCCTCCATCTCTGAAATGACCTCATCAATCACAAGCTGGAAGCACTGCAGTACTGCCTTGGCCAAGGGGCAACATGCTGTGCTGTATATAATATGCTTAATGCTTAGGTGACAAACCACACATGGCTGCAGAGTTGTTGAAAGCTGTAACACAGCAGGTAGATCTGTGGCTCTCACTGCTGAACATACAGCCAGACATGGTCATGTGTGACAATGGGCAGAACCTGGTGGTGGAGAAATGACAGCCGGAGTAAATACGGTTTCCCTCTATGCCAGTCATTTCATCCGACCTAAAGAATATAGCTGTGGTGAAATACAACTCTCTCTGACAAGCAGCCCTGTCTAAGAAAAGTCAGTGTGAATGTTCCCGGACACTCTATGGCTGCTTT
Source organism: Phyllobates terribilis (assembly GCF_046119375.1). NCBI lineage: Eukaryota > Metazoa > Chordata > Amphibia > Anura > Dendrobatidae > Phyllobates > Phyllobates terribilis. Next base: position 451,412,700 of record NW_027362763.1, on the reverse strand, counting down.
TTTACTGTGTATTGGACATGCTTATGCATGTAATTTCTTAAACCGCATTGCAGATCAGGCCATTGGCTAACTCTGTAGTGATTAAATTCAAGGCGTAAAGAAAGATCTTTGTCTGTGACCAAGCACCACCGATAAGTGTGAGCTGATGTTGGACGGGCTGCCATTGGTTATGCAACAAGCTGCATTTGAAGACTACCTGGGAGAAATGACAGCCGGAGTAGATACAGTTTCCCTCTATGCCAGTCCTTTCACCGAGCTAAAGAATATGGTTGTGGTCAAATACAACTCTCATCAAGAAGCAGTGTCAGACTGAAGAACATTGGGCCCACCAGAGGATTTGATTCTGAGGGTCCGCCTTTCTCCCCCGCTCAAGAGCCCCATAGCAGCTGCAAAGTTTGCACTATGATGAACTCTCCTGAAGGAGAAGCCAGGGCCCACCGGAGGAGTCTCTGGTGGGCCCATCCAACCCTGCCGAGAAGCATCCCTGGCTAAGAAAAAGTCTGTGGGAAGGTTCCCGGACACTCTATGGCTGCTTCTCTTGTGTGGTCTGCCTCCAGCAATCTATAAGATTGCAAACTATAAGATCCCTTCACTGGCTTCCCATTGCCCAGAGACTCTAGTTTTAAACCCTAACCATGACATGCAAAGCCATCCACAACCTGTCTCCTCCATATATCTGTGACCTAGTCTCCCGGTACATACCTGCATGCAACCTCTAATCCTTACAAGATCTCCTTCTCTACTCCTCTTCTCACAATCAATTACATTCAAGATTTTTCCCTTGCATCCCTTCTTCTCTTGAACTCTGTACTCTAACATTTTCATCTACTGTTGAAACCCTCAAAAGGCACCTGAAAACCCACCTGTTCTGAAAAGAGTACAACCTGCAGTAACCCTCGCTCCACCATACCGCCGCACGACCAGCTCTATCCTCACCTACTGCATCCTCACCCATCCCTTGTAGACTATGAGCCCTCACTGGCAGGGTCCTCTCCTATCCGGCACCAGTCTCTGTCACATTTTGATTCAAGATTATTGTAATTGTTTATGTGATGTATACCTCTTTTTCACATGTAAAGTGCCATGGCATAAATGGCGATAAAGTAATAATAATAATGTGGTCCAGACTCAAGGCTATTGAGACTGGACCATGTAGAAGACAGGGTGGTGCTAGTGGCAAACTTACTGGAAGCATTATCTGCTATCCAATTAATAACTTTTTCACACTGCTCTGGCTTATATAGTGGTGTTCCGCGGTCCCCTAGAAATTGGGACCGGAAGGTAGTTCGACATGATGTGGGTGTTTGTTGTGCTCCCTCAGCAGGCACAGTTTCATCCTGCCAACGGCCTCGGCCTCTGCGTGCACTATCACCATCACCATAGCATCCACTTCCCCGTCCCTTGCCACACACATTGCCCATTTTAAATGGAGTTTATTATTTGTCATGTTGTCACGTTGCCAAAAATGTCTGTATTATTACCGCAGTAATATAGGATCAGATGCTTCCAGGTGTCTTCCCCATGTTGTTCCCATTTATTTTCAGCACTATATGGATGTGTCTGATCAGGCGTTGCACACCACATAGGAAAATAAGGTAGTAAAATGTAAAAATTTACTGGGAAACGTATTTTTCACAGTTGAAAGCAATGCAAAAGTGCAAAAACCCATCAAAAACACTACGCGTGAACATAGCCCCAGGTGTAGAAGGGCATTTTTGTTTTTGTTTATTTATTTTGCTTTATATACAAGTCATTACCCTGGGAAAGATGTTCCTTAACATTCTTTCCAAGGAAAATCCATTTTGATTTAGTTTTTGTATGTTTTATTGTCAGTCCGTAAAAGTGGCATAATACTCTGACAACATTGTGGACAGCAGTGAGATGCTTCCATGGATCTTAACCATGCTGTTCCCATGTCATTTGAGCACTGTTCCTATCGATTTCGGCAATTTTTAGGCCCTCTGCAGACCTCTGGCATGGGGGCCGTTGGAAAAATGCTCGAGTTTCCCATAGACTTACATTTGGCTCGTTGCTCGGATCGAGCACTCAAGCATTCCAATTTGCTCGACTCGAGCAACGAGTACCCAAGCATTTTAGTGCTCGCTCATCACTAATCTCTATTCATAAGTACAACGATACCCTATATGTGGTTGAAAACTGCAGTTTGCATACATGGCAGGGCTCGGAATGGAAAGAGCGCCATTTGACTTTTGGAGCACAAAATTGGAAGGAGTAGATAGCGTAAGCCGGGTCACGTTTGCAGAGCCACTGATGTGCCTAAACAGTGGAAACCACCCACAATTGACCCCATTTTGGAAGTTACACCCCTCAAGGAACTTATCTATATGTGTAGTGAATACCTTGGACTGACAGGTGCTTCACAGAATTTAACGTTGAGCCGTGAAAATGAAAAAAAAATATTTTTCCCACAAATATGTTGCTTCAACCCCAAATTTTTATTTTTCACAATGGTAACAGGAGGAAATGATCCATAAAATTTGTTTTACAATTTGTCCTGACTATAGTGATACCCCATATATGGTGGAAAACTACTATTTGGGAACACGACAGGGCTTAGAAATGTAGGAGCGCTATTTGACTTTCAGAGTGCAAAATTGTCTGGAATAGATAGTGGATGCCATGTCACGTTTGCATAGCCTCTGATGTGCCTAAACAGTGGAAATCCCCCACAAGTGACCCTATTGTGGAAACTGAACCCCTCATGGAATTTATCTAGAGGTGTGGTGAGCATCTTCAACTCACAGGTGCTTCGCAGAATTTTAAAACATTGGACTATGAAAATTAAAAAGGCCATTTTTTCCCCAGAAATGTTGTTTTAGCTGCAAATTTTTAATTTTCACAAAAGTAACAGAAGAAAATGGACCCCAAATATTTGTTACGCAATGTATCCTGAGTATGGCAGTGCCCCATATTGTGATCATATTGACACCACACGTGTTTCACAAAATTGTATACCATTGAACGATGAAGAAAAAAAATGCATTTTTACCAGTATAATGTTGTTATAGCCCCAGATTTTACATTTTCACATGGAGAAATAGGTAAAAATGACCACATAATTTGTTGCACAATTTCTCATGACAGAGGCAATACCCCATATGTAGCTGTAAAGTACTGTTTGGCCGCACGGCGAGACTTGACAGAAAGAAGGGAAGGAGCTCTATTTGACTCTTGGAGAAAAAATTTTCTTAGAATCATTTACAAACTTCATATATAGAGACCCTAAGTGCCAGAAGAGCAGAATCCCCCTCAATTGACCCCAACTTGTAAATTACACCCCTCTGGGAATTTATCTACAGGTGTAGGGATGATTTTGATTCTACTGTTTTACAGAAATGAGCAGCAATGGATGTTGCTAAGTGAAAATGCAAATACGCCATTGCAGTGCCCAGTACATCGTAGTGCCCATACATTGTAGTGCTCGTACATTTAGTGCCCGTACATTGTAGTAACCGTACATTGTACCCAGCTTGTGCTTCTGGAGACACGCAGCCTGCAAATTAAGTGGGCTCTCCTTGCTACAGTAATGCCAAAGATGTGGAAGCTAACTGTGGTTTAGTCACACAATGGAGCTCAGGAGGAGGGGGGGCATTTGGATTTGGGAGTGCAGAATTCACTGGATTTCTTTTGCTGGGAGCCACGTCACTTTTCTAGAGCCTTTGTGCTACCAGTAAAGTTGATAGCCCCTATATTTTTGTTAACAGATGACAAACCTGAGTGGGGATTTTTTTTGGGGGGTTCAATAGAGGCTTTAATTGTGGCATTTTGGGGTACAGAACATTTTGGATCATATTTATTCTGTGCTCTATGCTGAGCACTTACATAATGGTTTCCATCTAAATCTACAAAATACGTGATTGGGATGAAATCCCTGAGGGATCCATTCACTAATGATGCAGGAGAGTTACTCTGGACTCCATCTAGCTTCTTTTTGGCAGTATACGGCAGTATATTGCAGTAAAACTGTGTCCAGCTGCGCTTTTATACACGCCTAAAAAGACGGACACTGCTGGATCATAGGCCAGATGGCGTTGACAGTGCCTCATTATAGGACATCTCCAGTCAGGGGTTCTGTCTGAATCACTTAATTCAGTGATTTAAAAGGAAACCCTGGAGGAAGCGCTCAGTGCAGAGCACAGGATAGATGTGAGTTGAGCCTTACTGCGATCAACAAACAAATCATCAGTAGTTCAAGAAATAGTTTTATTTATTTTTTACACCAGTCCACATGCAGAAAAAGTGATTAGACAACTTTATTCTTCGGGTCGGTGCAATTATGATACAAGTTTTATATAATTTTTTTATGTTTGGCTGCTGTCACACACTAAAAGACGCTTTTTTTTGAAAAATAAAGTTCTTTTGCATTACCATATTTTTGACAGCTATAATATTTCCATATTTCTGCTGACAGAGTCATGTGAGGGCTTGGTTTTACGGGAGGATTTGACGCTTTTATTGGTACTATTTTTGGGTACATAGAATTTTTTAATCGCTTTCTATTCCGATTTTTGTGAGGCAGGATGAACAAAAACCAGCAATAGTTTTTTTTTATTTAATGCCGTTCACTGTGTGGTAAAGATAATAAGACAGCTTTATTCTTCGGGTCAGTATGATTTCAGCGATACCACATTTATATAATTTTTTTAATGTTTTGGTGCTTCTACACAATCTATTTTATAGAAAAATATTGTTTTTGCATCGCTATAACTTTTTATTTTTCCACTTTTTTGCTGGACAAGATTACATTTTCAGCTATACCACTTTTATTTATATTGGTCTTTTTGCTCACGTTTTGTTTCACTTTTTTTCCAGTTGTATGATGAAAAATCATAGTTTTTTGCCACGTCTTTTTTAAATTTTCTTACAGTGTTCATTGAAGGGGTTAACTAGTGGGACAGTTTTAGGGTATGTGCACATGATCCAGAGCTGCTGCCGCTTTGACGCTGGGTGCTTGTGCAACATCAAACCGGCAGCTGCCAGATGTTAGAGCATAGCGGATGGGATTTCTACAAATCCCATGTCCACTATGCATCTCTGTGCACCTGCAAATCACCCGCGCAAACTGACATGCGGCACGTCTTTCAGACCCGCAGCATGTCAATTTCTCTTGCGGGTCCGCATGTGAACTTTCCCCATAGACTAACCTCTATGAGGAAAGTCTGCAGGTGGAAAAAAATGGCACCTGTCATTTGCATAATGAGCAGAAGCCGCTGGCGGCTATTCAGCAGCATCGGGCCGCAGGCTAGTACGCATCGTGGGCACTTACCCTTATAGGTCTGATCATTCCAGACGAGGTGATACCATGTGTGTGTACTTTATTTTATTTTTGCTTTTACATCATGCATTGCAATGCACCAGCATTGCAATTCAAGAGACCTGTGTGATTACACAGGCAGCTCTCTAGTTACACTATACCTGGTGCACCAGGAGGTCATTGTTTGACCTCCAGGTGCCATGATAATGATGGACTCCCTGGGGTGCTGATGGGAGTCAAAGAGGGAGCCCCCTCCAACTCACAACCTTCCAAATATCATGATCATTCTTGATTGTGGTATATGAAGGGTTCATGGACCAGAGGCCGTGCTGGCACCATCCCTGTCTCCTACTACAGGAGCTCGACTGATAGCCTCCCCGAGTTCCTGTGGTGATCGCACAAGGTACTGATATTCATCAATATACAGTATGTAAGGCGGCGGTGTTCACACCATGCAGTAACTGAGGCAGCGACCCAAAACAAGTCCAATATAAACAGCTTTTATTCAGCAACTCACGGGTAAACAGAAAGTCCTCCGGTTCGCAGTCGGGTTGACATGAGTCCATAAACAACGGTTGCCCGGGACAACGGCCGCGCCGGGCCGCTCAGAGCCTGACAGGTGCAGAGCCTTCCTAGGCAGTGGTTCAGCCACCCTCAATCCTGCTGAGCTTTCCTGCTGTGCTCCTAGCAGGTTGCAACATAGAACAACACTAATCCTTAGTGCAGGAGTTTTAAAGGACCTGTGGCAAGAGCCACTGGAAAACCCGGGTTGGAGGGAGGAGGCCGCCCCACTGCCTCCTGTGACCTCCTCCAAGAAATGAAGGCCCTGCCGGGTTTTACTTAATCTGCCTTAGCCAGGTAGTCTGACCAGGTCATTGCTCACCTTCATTCCTGCATTGCAGCCGCAGCTGTGTGTGTGACTGCAATGCACTCCAATGGGTTTAATAGGTCTCTGTACACATTCTGGGGGATATATAACGTCCCTTTTATACGATCCCGGTCACTGCCTCACATGTATGTTGATAATATAACATTTTAGTGGTAAAAATTTAATTTTTTATTTCCACATTAAGGTTATAAAATGTTGTTAGCAGCTGTTTTATCAAAATATTCATGACACTTCTAGATTAATCACTTTAGTGATGTAGTTTCTGTTTCTAAAATAGCTAACTTGTGGGGGTTTGCTCTTCTGGCACCTGATGGGCTCATCAAATGGCACCTACAATCTATTCAAACAAAATCTGCTTTCCAAAAGCTAAATGATGTTCCTTCTGTTTCTATGCCAACGATGTGTCCAAACAATAATGTATGTAAAAATAACCTTGGCACTCACTATTTTTACATAGCAATGGGTTCGGCCCCTACTTGAGCACCATTTGGCAGCAGTGCAGTGATTCTTTTGTATCAAACAATAATGTATAACCACATGAAGGGCATTAACGCATTCATTATATATTACATAACAAATTTAGGGTCAATTTTCTTTTATTGCTCCTTGTGAAGATGAAAAATTTGAGGCTAAATGTAATTTTTTAATTTGCCGGACCAATATCATAAAATTCTGTGAAGGACCTGTAGGTTCACAATGCTCCCATTCATTCCTAGATGAATTGGTTGAGGCGTCTAATTTCCAAAATGAAGTTCATATTTTTTTTGCTTTGGTACTTCAGGGACTCTACATGTACAATATGGTGTTCACAATCAACTTCAGCCAAATTTGTGCTCCAAAAATAAAATGCCGTTCTTTCCTTATCGAATGCTGTCATGTACCCAATCATTAGTTTTTGACACATATTGAGAAATACAATGATTAGGAGAAATTGCATAACAAATTTCTTGGTCTATTTTCTCCTATTATTCCTTATAAAAATTATTATTATTATTATTATTATTATTAATTTATAAAGCGCCATTGATTCCATGGCGCTGTACATAAGGGGTTACATACAAAATAAGAATATTACTACAGTAAACAGACTAACAAAGATAGACTGGTACGGAGGGAAGAGGACCCTGCCATTGCGGGCTTACATTCTACGGGAATGGGGAGGAGACAGTAGGTTGGGGGGGTTGCAGTAGTTGTAGCTTCGGCGTTGTTGAGGAGGCAGCGGGGTCATGGCAGGCTGTAAGCTTGTTTGAAGAGATGGGTTTTCTGGTTCCGTCTGAAGGATCCGGATGTGGTGGATAATCGGACGTGTTGAGGCACAGAATTCCAGAGGATGGGGGATATTTGGGAGAAATCTTGGAGGCGATTGCGTGAGGAACGGATAAGTGTGGAGGAGAGAATGAGGTCGTGGGAGGACCGGAGGTTACGTGAGGGAATATATCGGGAGATTAGTTCAGAGATGTACGGAGGAGAGAGGTTATGGATGGCTTCGTAGGTCAGTGTTAGTAGTTTGAACTGGATGCGCTGGGCAATTGGGAGCGATTTGCAAAGGGGCTTAGCAGAGGAGTAGCGAGGCGAGAGGTGAACGAGTCGTGCAGCAGAGTTGAGGATGAACTGGAGGGGTGCGAGAGTATCAGCAGGGAGGCCACAGAGGAGGATGTTGCAATAGTCGAGGCGAGAGATGATGAGGGCATGCACAAGCAGTTTAGTAGAGTTAGGGTTGAGGAAAGGACGGATTCTGGAAATATTTTTGAGCTGGAGGCGACAGGAGGTGGCGAGAGCTTGGATGTGGGGTTTGAAGGACAGGGCAGAGTCAAGGGTTACTCCGAGGTTGCGGATTGTCGGTACAGCAGAAAGAGTGATGTCATTTATTGTGATAGATAGATCAGGTGGGGAAGATATGCAAGATGGGGGAAAGATAATGAGTTCAGTTTTGTCCACATTGAGCTTGAGGTAGCAGGAGGAGAAGAAGGAGGATATGGCTGCTAGACATGCTGGGATTCTGGACAGCAGAGAGGTGACGTCTGGGCCAGAGAGGTAGATCTGGGTGTCATCAGCGTACAGATGGTACTGGAAGCCATAGGATTTTAAGAGCTGTCCCAGGCCAAGGGTATAGATTGAGAAGAGTAGTTGTCCTAGGACAGAGCCTTGAGGGACTCCAACAGAGAGGGAGTGGGGTGAGGAGGTAGCATGGGAGTGGGAGACGCTAAATGTGTGGTTAGAGAGGTATGAGGAGATCCAGAATAGGGCAAGGTCTTTGACGCCAATGGAAAAGAGGATCTGCAGTAGGAGGCAGTGGTCAACTGTATTGAAAGCAGAAGACAGGTCAAGTAGAAGGAGTACAGAGAATTGTCTGTTAGCTTTGGCTGTAAGTAAGTCATTGGTGATTTTGGTAAGGGCAGTTTCGGTGGAATTGTGGGGGCGGAAGCTGGATTGTCGGTTGTCGAAGAGAGAGTTAGATGAAAAGTGGGAGGAAAGTTCAGCGTGAACGTGTTGCTCAAGGAGTTTGGAGGCAAATGGGAGCAGCAATATGGGGCGATAGCTGGACAGGGCGGATGGGTCGAGGGATGGCTTTTTGAGGATGGACTTGATTGTGGCATGTTTGAAGGCAGCAGGGAAAGTACCAGAGGATAGTGATAGGTTGAAGAGGTGGGTTAGGGATGGGACGAGTGTGGAGGTGAGGTTACTATGTTACTATGATGCGAGAGTGGCATTGTAGAAAGCAGTGGCGCTGTCTGTGTCATGGAGTGAGGATATGGATGTCAGTGGTAGAACAGAGTCAGAGAGTGTATGAGTGTCTAGATGTGCAAGGTTTCTGCGGGGGTGTGCTAGCAGCTGAACATGGGTGACAGGTGAGGAGGACAGAGCTAAAAATGAGAAACTTTGGGCTTAAACAAAATTTACTGGAGAAAAACGTATTTTTTCATTTTCATGTCCTAATGTTATAAGGTTTGACAAAGCACCTGTGGATTCAAAATGCTCACCACGCCTCTAAATGAATTCCTTGGATGTATAGTTTCTAAAATGGTGTCACTTGTGATGGGTTTCTGCTGTTGTACCTCGGGGACTCTGTAAATGCCACATGATGAGCACAATCTATTCCAGCACAATTTGTATTCCAAAAATCAAATAGCGCTTCTTTGCTTCTGAGCTCTGCCATATACTTAATCAGCTGTTTTTGACCACATATTGGTTATTGCTACATTGAGGAAAAGTTGCGTAACACATTGTGTTCATTTTCTCTATTAACCCTTGTGAAAATTAAAACTTTAAAGCTAAAACAATTTTAGTGGAAAAAATATATTTTCATTTTTTTTTGTTCCACATTCAGTAAAACCAAAAAAGTTTTGAATAATTTAAAGTGTATAGTTTTTAAATTAATGTAATTTAGGGGTTTTCCGATATGTAGGCCCCTCAAATAGCTTAATAGTTCCATAAAAATTGGATTTCAAAATGCCCTTGTGAAAATGAAAAATTGTTGCTAAATTTAATTTTTTCTAACATCCTAACAAAATAAAAATCCATTTCAAAAATGAAAAAAGATATACTGAAAATGTTGCCAACTAACTAGTTTGTGTGGTATGACTAATTTAAGAGTATAAGGATTCAAAGTTAACAAATTGCTTACTTTTCAAAATTGTTTTTATACAAAACATATCAGTCTAAATTTACCACTAGCATCAAGGACAATGTGTAACAAAAAAATACTTCAGACTAATTGGGATATGTTGAAGTATTCCACAGTTATTACTACACAAAGTGATAAAATTCAGATTGAAAAACTGGGCTTGGTCATTAAGGTTAAAATTAGCTCAATAACTAAGGGCTAAAATCACACACAGTACTGAAAAAAAACCCTCCGCTCTACAAACTTATTGAAATAAATGCTATGGCATTTTAGTTTGCAGTATACAATAACAATTTTTCATTATTTGATTATTTGACAGGAACATCTGTTCATCAGTAGAACAAAACATATTTACCCTTCCCTATTACATTAATTAAAATATTCCCCGAAGATGGATATAGTGATCAAGAATTAGTAATGGGATGGTATGAAGAGGGAAAAAAATAATTACATTGTAAAATTGTATATTCAGAATGGAATGGAGCATATTGTGTGTTTCTTTTTAATTTCATTATATTCAAGTTTGTTGTAGTGAACTATTTGGGAATTTATGACTTAAAGAGGACCTCCCACTGGATTTCTTAAATTAAACCGAGTACCTCCTCTAATTGGTACTGCACTACTAATTCTGTTTTTTTCCTCTGTGCTCTTCTGTTCCAAAGTCATACCCTATAGCAAGGCCTTATTTGCCACTAGGTACTGGAAGGTCGGTGCCTAGGTCGGTAGGTTGCCGAGGAAGCACATGTTGGTTGTAACAAATTAACATATATTGTTTATGACAGCTACTGCTCCTAACCCCCCACCAGAGAAGTTATTTAAACAGTGTTTTTAATCAAGAATGGGTTTGACTCCCGGCACGCTCACACGCACTCCACCCCATTCACACGCATAGAGGGTAGGACAGTGGGCATTGGAATACAGGAAGCCATGATTTCTTGAAGTTTGTGTGATGGTTGCAAGGAGGTGGTATGGTAACACATATCAATATGTGTCTCCATCTTTTTTCTAGTTCAGTTACAATTAGAGAAAAGAGCTGTTGGAGACTACAAAGACTTAGCTGTTTGGAGGCTGCACTGTTTCAAACTGCTAATAGAGTCAGTGATTCTTGCTGTCTTCTGCCTAGGAGAGCTGATTAAAAGCGAGTCTTTCAGTACTTCTGGGATGCGGTGAGTGCAGGAGAATTTTCCCACGCTGTCAGTGACGTGCATGAGGTGAGCTGAGTTCATTGAACATGACCTCGGCTCATCTTTATGCCGTCACAGCCAGACACTGAGGAGCGCAAGCATGCCTGCGCTTCTCAGTGTCTGCGGCATGGCAAGCTGGATGGCAGCGTTCTGCTGCGGTGCAGCCTGTCATGTGAATGTAGCAGAGCTGAAGCTGTCGTGGGTACCATGGAAAGGTAAGGATGATGTTGCTTTATTATTTTACTTTTATTGCAGGAGATCGTTGGCTTCAGCTGGAATGGGCGTGATGGTAAGTATAGTTTAATTTAGAACAATAAAGAATTGTGTGTTTATTTCAATTAAAGGACTATATTCTGGGTGTTTTGTGTTTTTTTTTTAATTTTGGCTATGGGGTTAGCTATGGGGGTGTCTTATAGACGCCTCTCCATTACTAACCTGGGCTTGATGTCAGCAGGCATTATAAGCTGACATCAACCCCAGCCCTATTACCCCACTGCCACCACTACAGGGCAGTGGGAAGAGCGAGGCTAAGTGCCAGAATTGGCGCATCCTATGGGGGCGGCTGACGGCTGCTGTTTCTAGCCTGGGAGGGGGCCAATATTCATGGCACCCTTCCTGGGCTATTAATATCAGCTCCCAGCTGTCTGCCTAGCCTTTGCTAGCTATTAAAATAGGGGGGACCCCACATCATTTTTTGGGGGTCCCCCATTTTAATAGCTAGTAAAGGCTAGGTATTTAGCTGGGGGCTGATATTAGTAGCCTAGGAAGCTCCGTGGGTATTACCCCCTTCCCAGGCTTCAAACATCTGCCCCAGCCGTCTGCTTAACCTCCGCTAGAGACTAAAATTACGGGGAACCCCACGCCAATTTTTTTTTTAATAAATCCTTTATTTTAACACTAAATGACAAGTACAGAAATCAACACTATCACTGCTCTTCTTATATATGTGACTGACATGTTTCTATCTATCTAATCTATGTGTGATGCTCTATTCTTTCTGTTAGAAATTGTCGGGTACCGCTGCTGAATTGCCGGCCGGCTTTTTTAAAGAGACGGTGCATGAAAACACTATTATTTTTTTTAAGAAATCCTTTAACACTAAATGACAAGTACAGTAAGCAACACTGTCACTGTACTTCTTATATATGTGACTGACATGTTTCTATCTATCTATCTAATCTATGTGTGATGCTCTATTCCTTCTTGTCTAAATTGTCAGGTACCGGTGTATGCCGCTGCTGAATTGCTGGCCGGCCTTTTTAAAGAGAGTGTCTTCTGAGCAGTTTGTCAGCTTTTGAACACCTTTGAAGGTGTTTTCTATGTGTTTCTATGTGTTTTTGTTTGCCTGCCATTGGTTTTAACGGTGTTCAACGGTGTTCAACGGTGTTCTACGCTGTTCGATGAACCGAACCGAACCCGAACACTACAGGAGTGGCTCAACACTAGTTATCAGGTCTATATCAGACCTGGCACCGCTGTGCTCGTCACAGTCACTCCAGAATCAGGCAGAGTAGGGAGAGGTGCTGCTGCGTCAGGGAGAGATTTGCTTGTGTATTCGGTAGTGTAAGGAGAAAAATCATACATTACACATATCCATTTTAACAAACAGTCCTTTTGAGGACTAACTAATCCATCTGCAGAGATATCAGGCAGGCAGGGTGTATAGGCAGGCAGTGTAGATAGAAGACTGCAGTGCATATAGCACAAGAGGCTCCATTCCAATTCTACCTTCTGCTGCTGTTAGATATTTCTATACAAAAGCCCAGGACTCAGGGGCAAGGAATACTTTTTTTTGGATCTTAATCCTCATTATTTGTTTAAAAAGCAATCCAGAGAACACCGTTTTTCTGTGCCATTTGCTTGTTAGCACTGCAGAATACAGCCAGGTCCTTTCCAAATTACAGCGCTAGAAATCCAGCTACTTAAAACCGTGTTTTCTCCGTCACACGGATCACATGTACGTTTCCAGAAAATAATGCCATTTTTGGCCTCCATTCCAATTTTTTTTCACTGTGTCAGCGAAGTTTTTGACACCAGTTTGCTGTTCAAACTACTTACCTACAGGCCAGGTATTTAAAACTCAGTTTTTTCCGTCACACGGATCACATATACGTTGTCAGAAAATACTGCCATTTCTGGCCTCCATTACAAATTTCTTTCAGTGTGTCAGTGAAGCAATTCACACCAGTTTGCTGTTCAAACTAGTTACCTACAAGGCCAGGTATTTAAAACTCTGTTTTCTCTGTCACACGGATCACATATACGTTGTCAGAAAATACTGCCATTTCTGGCCTCCATTAAAAATTTCCTTTAGTGTGTCAGTGAAGCAATTCACACCAGTTTGCTGTTCAAACTAGTTACCTACAGTCCAGGTATCTAAAATTCTGTTTTCTCCGTCACACGGATCACATATACGTTTTCAGAAAATACAGCCATTTCTGGCCTCCATTAAAAATTTCCTTCAGTGTGTCAGTGAAGCAATTCACACCAGTTTGCTGTTCAAACTACTTACCTACAGGCCAGGTATTTAAAACTCTGTTTTCTCCGTCACACGGATTACATATAAGTTCACTCCAAACTCAGTCATTTGTAGTGAGCGTGGAAGATACTGTACACCATTTAAAATGGGCAAGGCACGGGGAACTGGACTTGATGGTGATGGTGCATGCAGAGGCCGAGGACAAGGCCGTGGGGAAGCTGAAATTGTGCCACAACAAACACCTACATCTTCTCGCCCGACCTTCCTATCCCAATTATTAGGGGACCGCAGCACATCACTATTGAACCCAGAGCAGTGTCAAAAGGTTGTTGGTTGGATAGCGCATAATGCTTCCAGTCACTTAGCCACCACCGCCACCCTGTCTTCCACACGGTCAAGTCTCAGTAGCCATGAGTCCGGACCACTTATTACTCACCTGATCCTCCTTCCTCCCTTCCTCCCACCATGCCGAGTGCCCAGAGACAACTGATCCCACACTTGGGCACTCTGAAGAGCTGTTCACTTATTCATTTATAGATTCGGGCCTCTCGCCCGGTCCACTTGAAGCGGGGCAAGAGGAGATCGCGTGTAGCGATGCCCAAATATTTGAGCAGTCATGATCACACAAAGGCGATGGAGGGAAAGTGTCACAAGAGGTGGACGATGATGAAACACAATTGCCAGGAAGTTAGGAGGAGGACCAGGGTGCGGAAGTGAAAGTCGAGGTGGTGGATGATATAGTAACCGACCCAACCTTTTGGAGGACATGCAGAGCAAGGACAGCAGAACACAATGGGAGGGAGGCAGAGCACCCCAACAGGCAGGAAGAAGCCGTGTGGTGGCTGCAGAAAGAAGGCAGGCAACCGTTCCCCATAACACCAACACAAAGGAAATTGCCAGTACAACTGTTAGGTCTTCCCGACTCTGGTTGTTTTTTAAAGACTCTGCCGATAACCCCAAAAAGGCCATTTGAACCACCTGCCAGGCCAGCATCAGCAGGGGTGGCAAAACGACCAGCCTGACCACCACCAGCATGATCAGGCACATTGCAGCAAAGTACCCGACTTTGTGGGCCGAACCCCAGGGTCCAGGAACAGTGTCTGCGGGAGGCACCATTGCTTCTTCCTCTGTTGTGCATGCAAGCCAATCCCCTTTCCACGGTGCATGCAAAGACGCCTCCTGCCCTGCACCTGTCATTGTACACTCTCAAGTAGCAGCATCAGGAAGCACGTCCATGTCCTTGTTCCAGCTCAGCGTTCAATTGTCCATACCCCAGTCCTTGGAACGCAAGCGCAAATATTCAGCCAACGCCCCACATGCCACACTACTAAATTCTCACATTTCACGACTGCTTGCGCTCGAAATGCTGACTTTTAGGCTAGTGGAGACGGAAGCATTGCGCAACCTGATGGTGGCGGCCGTCCCTCGGTACTCGGTCCCCAGCCGCCACTATTTCTCCCAGTGTGCCATCCCCGCATTACACAAGCACGTGTACCAAAACATTAGCCTTGCCCTCAACAACGCAGTTACCGGGAAAGTCCACCTAATCACGGACACGTGGACAAGTGCTTGTGGGCAACAGGCGGTGCTGAAGCTAATATGCTTAGGTGACAAACCGCACAATGCTGAAGAGTTGTGGACAGCTCTGAAAGAGCAGGCAGATCTGTGGATCACACCGCTGAACCTACAGCCAGGCATGGTTGTGTGTGACAATGGCCGGAACCTGGTAGCGGCTCTGAGGCGAGGCTAGCTCACACGTACCATGCCTGGCCCATGTGCTTTACCTCGTGGTTCAGAGGTTTCTCAAAACCTACCCGGAGCTGCTGGATCTGCTTGTTAAAGTATGCCACCTGTGTGCCCATTTTAGAAAGTCAGCCACAGCTTCCGCTGCGCTTGCCGTGTTTCAGCAGCGTTTGCAGCTTCCGGCTCACAGACTGGTGAGTGATGTCCCCACGTGTTGGAACTCTACACTACAGATGTTGGGAAGGATTTGTGAGCAGAAGAGGGCAGTTGTTGAGCACCAGCATCAACAAGGCCGTTGGTATTCAGTTCAGACTCCACACATAAGACCTCAGGAGTGGACATGGATGTCAGACATATGTACCATATGTACATATTTACCATATTTATCATCCTCCAAAACTTTGAGGACTCCACCAAGATAGTGAGCGGCGATGACGCCATAATTAGCGCCACCATCCCGCTTCTCTGTCTTCTGAAACGCTCTCTGCTCACGATCAAAGAGGATGAATTCAGGTGGAGCACGATGAGATGGAGCAAGGAACCAAACAGGGTGATTACACAAAGCCCAGCCTCATCTCATCCCAACGTGGATTGGGTGACAATAAGGAAGAGGAGGAGGAAGAGGAAGGACAGGAGCTAGTTTCATGCACTATAGACGGTACTACCTGCACAGCTGTCGTACCGTCTGTTCAGCGTGGATGGCCAGATGACAGAGAGGAGGAGGAAGAGGAGAGCATGGTCAGTCATCCTCTTGGTGAGGACACAGAAGTCTTGCCTGTTAGTAGTCTGGCACTCATGGCTGAGTTTATGTTACGCTGCCTTTCCCATGACCCTCGCGTTCTCAAAATTTTGGGTGACAGTCATTACTGGTTGGTGACACTTCTAGACCCACGCTACAAGGAGAACTTTATATCTCTTATTCCTGAGGCGGACAGGTCTACAAAAATGGAGCTGTATCAGAAGGCCCTTGTTGCGAAACTATTAAAAAAATTCCCACCTGAAAACACTGGCGGCACACTTCGTTGGACAACCAAGGAGTACAGGCGAGAGAGACACAACTCCAATCCAGCAGAGGCAGGGAAACACTGTCAAAGTTCTGGGAGAGTTTTCTCAGACCCTCCCATCGCACAGGCCCTGAAACGCGGGGTACTCTCACAAGGAGTGCAAAGTTTGAGAAGATGCTGAGGGAGTACCTTGCCGACCGTACCAACGTCCTCCGTGATTCTTCTGTGCCTTATAATTATTGGGCATCCAAGATGGATACGTGGAATGAACTGGCTCTCTATGCCTTGGAGGTCCTGGCCTGCCCTGCCGCCAGCGTTTTATCAGAACGGGATTTTAGTGCCGCTGGTGGAATTATAACTGATAAGTACATCCGCCTGTCAACTGAAAATGCTGACAGGCTGACTCTTATAAAAATGAACAATGGCTGGATTGGGCCAGACTTCTCAACACCACCGAATGATAGCAGCGTAACATGAACTCAAATCCAGTGCCTTTTCTTGGGAGGTGTATTCCCAAGCACCTTTTCACACCCAGACATGGATATACGCTTCCTGATTTTGGCTATTTGCTCTTGTCCTCCTCCTTCTCCTCATCCTCAACCACCATATCAGAAGGGCGACCGTGGTCAGTGATGCAACACCCACATAATTTTTTTAAAAGGGTGTTTATGATGCCTGTAAAAAAATTTTTTTATACAGTACGTTCATGTATACCCCCGGGGGTAAATGTTTGTCAGCCCATACACTTAGTGATTGGGCATTACAAGTATAGGAGGCCCGCTCCTTTCTAATGGGAACATTTTTTATGAGGCCCTCCTCCACGTCTCTTCCAAGGGGCATTGGAGTGCCTCCAAATTTTTGGCAACCCTTGAATTCACTGCATAGACCAACACTATGGGAGACCCACTTCCTAATAATGTGAACATTGTTTTGAGGAGGCCCTCTGACCTCCATGTCTCTTCCAAATTTTTTGGCAGCCATTGCATTCACTGCATAGAGCTGCCAAAATTGGAGACTCTCTCCTTTCTAATGGGAGTTTGTCGTTACTGTGGCCCTGCTCTATGTGTCTTTAATTTCTTAGTGGGAGTTTTCCTAAATTTGATCAGCCGTTGGCCTCACTGCATACCCTATAACTGTATTGCAGACCCTTTCCTATCTAATGGGAACATGTCGTACCTGTTACTGTGGCCCCGTTCTATGTGTCTTTAAATTCTTAGTGGGGTTTTTCCTAAATTTGGTCAGCCATTGGACTCACTGCATATCCTATAACTGTATAGCAGACTCTCTCCTTTCTAATGGGAACATGTCGTAGACATTACTGTGGCCCTGCTCTATGTGTCTTTCAGAGTCCCTCCATCATCAATGAAACAGGATGTGTCTGATGATGTGTCACACACCACATTGCCAAATAAGGTTGTAAAATGTTAAAATGCCATTTTCCGGTGAATGCATTTGCCATAAAAAATAACGCAAAAAAAAAAACAGTATGATCTTTCTTTAGTATAAAGACAGAGCCGCCAATGTAACCACAATGTAATCACATTGTTCAGTTCCTGCACCTCCTCCTCCATCGCCGAAATGACCACATCAGTCACAAGCTGAAAGCACTGCAGCACTGCCTTGGCCAAGCGGCAACAGGCTGTGCTGAAGATAACATGCTTAAAGCTTAGTTGGTGAACCATCCAGCGCTGTAGAGTTGTTGAAAGCTGTAACACAGCAGTTTGATCTGTGGCTCTCACTGCTGAACATACAGCCAGGCATGGTCATGTGTGACAATGAGCGGAAACTGGTGACGGAGAAATGACAGCCAGAGTAGATACGGTTTCCCTCTATGCCAGTCCTTTCACCGAGCTAAAGAATATGGCTGTGGTGAAATACAACTCCCACTGAGAAGCTGTTTCAGATTGAAAAACATTGTGCCCAACAGAGGATTTAATTCTGAGTGTTCACCTTTCTCCCCCGCTCAAGAGCCCCATAGCAGCTGCAAAGTTAGCGCTATCATGAACTCTCCTGAGGTAGAAGCCAGGGCATACCAGAGGATTCTCTGGTGGGACCGTCCAATCCAGCCGAGAAGCAGTCCTGGCTAAGAAAAGTGTGTGGGAAGGTTCCCGGACACTCTATGGCTGCTTTTTTTGCTGAGGTGGAAACCCACGCAAACATGGGGAGAACATACAAAGTCCTTGCAGATGTTGTCCTTGCTGGGATTTGAACCCAGGATCCCAGCGCTGTAAGGCTTCAGTGCTAACCACTGATCAAATGTGCTGCCATTCACCCTATAATATCTAACAGGCTAGAGAAACTTTCACCTACTTCCACTCTATCTTCAGCTCCTTTGTGAGAAACTAATGTATTTGGGCAGCCACTCAGTCTATCAAATAAAATTCCTGAGAACGAAATTGGGAATGGCTTTGCTACTGTTACTGGGGGCAGTGCTAATACCATGGCGTCATACCATAGTTTACTGGACATATTCCAGGCTGGTAGGAGGCAAGCAAATTCCCACAGAAAAGAACCAGCAGTAATGTTCAGGGACCCGCGCTTTTAGAAGGCGGAGACAACACCGGGAGAAATAGTGACGGCTAGGGGCCGAGTATGGACACGAGGCATGAGGCATGAGGTTGTGAAAAGCTTTCGCCTCCATGAGACTAAAAGGCCACATTTCAAGTGCAAGCAGCTGCCCAGAAATCTGGCAGTTTAGCATTGCAGCCTGTGGGTGGGTGACTGGCTGCATTCTTGCGCTTGCATTCCAAATAACAGAAAACTAAGCAGATGGTGGTCTCTATCATCATAATGGCCTCACCTTGGCACTATGAACACTCCTGAAGGAGAAGACCGGGCCCACCGGAGGAGTCTCCGGTTTTCTGGTGGGTCCGTCCAATCCTGCCGAGAAGCAGCCCTGGCTAAGAAAAATGTGTGGGAAGGTTCCCAGACACTCTATGGCTGTTTTTTTTAATGTGGATTGGATGTGCTTATGCATGTTATTTCTCAAACCGTATTGCAGATCAGGCCATTGCCCAACTCTGTTCTCATGAAATTAAATGCGCAAAGAAAGATGTTTGTGTGTCAAAGCACCACCGAGAAGTGCGAGTTGATGTTGGATGGGCTGTCATTGCTTCTGCAAAAGCTGCTTTAGAGGACTTCCTGGGAGAAATGTCACCCAGAGTAGATACAGTTTCCCTCTATGCCTGTCCTTTCACCGAGCTAAAGAATATGGCTGTGGTGAAATACAACTCTCAGCAACATAAGCTGTGGACTGGCTCCGTACCGTCCCTGGCCACATTTACCTGTCCACGTGTTTGAGGTTAGGCTGTCCTTCCCAGTAAGTGCACTGGGGAGGGCATGGGTAATGTTGTGGGACCCGTGCTTGTGGAAGGCGGAGACGATGCCAGGAGAAACAGTGGCGGCAGGGGACCGAGTATGGACACCTGGCCGCCGCCGGCATGAGGTTATGAAAAGCTTCCGCCTCCACGAGCCTAAAGGGCCACATTTCAAGTGAAAGCAGCTTTAGAGGACTCCCTGGGAGAAATGACAGCTGAGTAGATGTGGTTTCTCAAGTCTTTTCACCAAGCTAAAGAATATGGCTGTGGTGAAATACAATTCAGCAAAAAAAGCTGTGGACTACCTGCGTACCGTCCCTGTCCACATTCTCCTGTCCACGTGTTTGTGGATAGGCGGCCCTTCCCTGTAAGTGCACTGGGGAGGGCATGGGTAATGATGTGGGACCCATGCTTGTGGAAGGCGGAGACGATACCGGGACAAATAGTGGCAGCTGGGGACCGAGTATGGATACCCGGTCGCCGCCGCCATAAGATTGTGGACAGCTTCCGCCTCCACAAGCCTAAAAGGCCACATTTCAAGTGCAAGCAGCTGTCAAAAATTTGGCAGTATAGTATTGCAGCCTGTGGGTGGGTGGATGGCTGGCCGCATACTTGCGCTTGCATTCCAAGGAATGGGTTAGGGACAACTGAACGCTGCACTGGGACAAGGATGTGGACGGTGATTGTTGCAAGTCTGCAATGACAGGTGCATGGCGGGAGGCATCTTTGCATGCGCCAAGGATCACTTATGATGGGCACGCTTTTAGGCAGTGACTTGGGAGTCAGAGATGCTTCCAGAGGTCTTCCCCATGCTGTTCTGATGTCTTTTCAGCATTGTATGTATGTGTCTGATGATGTGTCACCCACCACATGGCCAGATAAGGTTGTAAAATGTTAAAATGACATTTCCTGGGGAATGCATTTGCCTTGGTTGAAAGCAATGCAAAAGTGCAGAAACGCAACAAAAACGCTACGTGTGAACATAGCTCAATGTGTGGAGGAGTATTATTGTTTTTGGTTATTTATTTTGCCTTATGTACAAGTCATTAGCCTGTAAAGGATGTTCCTTAACATATTTCCCAGGAAAATCCATTTTGGTTTTGTTTTCGTATGTTATTTTGTGAGTCCGTAAAAGTGGCGTAATTCTTTGACAACGTTGTTGACAGCAGTGATCTGGGAGACAGAGATGCTTCCAGGGGTCTTCCCCATGCTGTTCCCATGTCATTTGAGCACTGCTCCCATCGATTTGGGCAATTTTTAGGCCCTCTGCAGACCGCCGGTGGGAGCCGCCTGAAAAATGCTCGAGTTTCCCATAGACTTACATTGGGCTCGTTGCTTGGTCAGACCAAAAGGCATAACCAGACTATTGAAATTCCTTTCAGGGGTATTGAACGCAGTTTTCCATTCATCCCCCTTTCTGATTCTAATCTGATTCTAATCAGATTGTAGGCTCCCCTTAAATCCAACTTGGAGAATACTTTAGCTCCCACAACCTGGCTGAAAAATCTGAAATCAGAGGAAGAGAATATGGATCCCGGATGGTAATTTGATTTAATTCTCGGAAATCTAAACAGAGACGTAGACCGCCATCTTTTTTCTTCACAAAGAAGAACCCTTCCGCTACGGGCTTAGATGAGGGTCTGAAATGTCCCTTCTTCAGACTTTCCGCTGTGAAATCCTTCATGGCTTGTCTCTCAGGGCCAGAAAGATTATACACTCTGGACTTTGGTAGCTTAGCTCTGGGGGTCAGGTTAATAGGACAGTCATATGCACGATGAGGAGGCAAATCCTGACACCCCCTCTCAGAAAAAATGTCCTTAAAACCAGAAAAAAATGCAGGTACGGTCTCTGTAGTGACGGTAGAAAGGGAAATATTTAAACAGTTCTCATGGCAGTAATCTCCTTGCTCAATGATCTCTCTTGATTGCCAATCCACCAACGGATTATGTTTCACCAACCAGGGTAGACCCAGTACAACTGGAGTGGGAAGACCGTCCAGGACATAGCAAGGAATTATCTCACAATGGACCGATACCACCCTTAGTTTTACACCATGTACATTCTGAGTCAGAGCTCTCTGTGCAAGTGGCGCTGAGTCGATGGCTAAGATGTGAATGGGCTTAGCTAAAGTACAGCAAGCAAGACCATGAGTTCTCACAAACTCAGCATCTACCATGCTGACTCCAGCTCCACTGTCAACACAGAAATTTTCTTGGTTTTGCTCTCTAGCAACACCCCTGCTGTCAGGACAAACCTGGAACTGCAGGTTGACGATAAATGCACCCCTTGCTTATCCATTTTCAGACTACTTAGGTTAATCAAGTTTCCTATTGCTTAGGAATTGAAAGACAGGTTACAATAAAATGTCCCCTTTTTCCACAAAAAAACACATGCCTTTCTTTTTGCTTATCTCCCGGAAAATGTAAGATGCAGAGGCATCCCCTAACTGCATGGGTTCTTCCAACTCCCCCCAAAGGAGCATTACCCTGAAAAGAAGGCTCCGGAGAATGTGGTCTCACCAACCTAACCTAAAGGTGTCTATTAACACGTATAGCCAACCACATGGCAGCCACCAAGGACTCTGGTGTTTCATACACTGCCAAAGCAACTTTCAACTTTTCAGTAAGGCCCTGACAGAATTGGCTTCTAAGAGCTGGGTCATTCAATTTTGTATCAGTTGCCCATCTGCGGAATTCGGAGCTGTACGTCTCCACTGACTGATTACCCTGATGACGGCAACGCAACCTTGACTCAGCCAAGGAGATTCGGTCAGGGTAATCATAAATGAGGACTATAGCCCCGATAACCCCTCCAAAGACTGGAGACAAACCGAACCCTGCGGCAAAGAGAAAGCTCAGGATTGAGGATCTCCTTACAGGAGTGAGTTCACAATTCCCACTCGTTGCTCCTCATCTTCGGAGGAGTAAGGATGAAGTTTAAAATACAGTTTGCAAGCTTCCTTGAACATCAAAAACTTGTCCCTGCCTCCTGAATATCTGTCCGGGAGGCCAAGCTTGGGTTCAAGCTGGACCGGCCTACCTGCAGAGACCCCAAAATTAGGGACCTGGAGCCGCTGTTGCTGCTGCTGAACTTCATAGCGGAGGTCAGTCACCCCCAGAGACAGCCTGTGCAGCTGCTCTGAAAGCTCAGCAATGGGATCCATGAATCAACAAAAAGAACCACACCCAAAAAAACACACACACACAAAAAAAACACCTGTGTTTTTTTTTTTTCTTATATATGCACAGCCGGTGATAATGTCACGCACAGTGTGGGAAAGACTAAGTGCAACGTGAAGGGATGAGGGGAAGGAAGCCCATACAGTAGGGAAAGGGGGAGTAGGGACCACTAGGCAGATCTAATAACACCCTGCCTACCCTACCGTCCCTATATTGGTTCCACAACAATCGCCGAGCAGGAAACCTAAGCCCTGTATATCCCTAGAGCTAGGCCGTAGCTTGGGAGGGGGGGGTGAGCACTGGTCAGTCTCCACTATAAACTAAGGACAACAAGGGAGACAAACAAAGGGGGGAAAACTTAGCTTGAGAAGACACCAGAGGGATAACACCAAACATCCTCAAGGGCACCAGAGAGGAATCTAGCCGACTGCTATAGCGCCAAGCCTTCACAAGGTAAAATGAGAATATCACCGGTGACTCCCTGAAGCAGACTGAGAGTTTATAAACACCCAGACCAGGGTGTGTCAATCAGAGCAGGAGGGAGGTTGCCGCTGGGTCCAAAAGTCAGAAGGATTAAGAAGGCATCTTCAATGCCAAATGCAGAGACCTTCTGCAGCCAGATGCAGAGCGACTGTCTGTTACATCTGACACACCCGTGACACTGTCACACCAAATATTGATTTTATTAAGATATCTCTTTTGTTCAATTACTTTGCATTTTTTTAAGTGATAAAAATAAACTATTAACACTTCTATTTTTGAAAGCATTGTTATTTGCAGCATTTGTTTCACAGCCATGTGGAATAAAAAAGAAATACCTCACATAAAACATTACTGGGTGGCACTCATTCTTCAGCATCATTGCACAATTGAATTACCTGTGTACTATAAAGGTGCAGATTGAATTGACTATATAATTGGGGGGTTAGAGAGACGCAAATGGCTTCTTTCTTAGTGCCCTGCACAAATCAAGGTTTGTTTTTCTTTTCCAGGATGTATCAGCATCTTTTGTTAGTTTTAACAGCATGTCTGTTGGGAATCACTGGTGTAACTAGTGCAACTAGTGGTAGATAGTGTTGTTCTTCTTTATTTAAGCCTACAAGTACAATAGATCTGTCATCTTGACATTAAATCCCCTGCCCTGCAATGATAATGAAATGTCTTGGCTTTCCATACCGCTGTGTAAAGAACAATCCCTAAAATGTAGCTACAGAAAGTCAAAAGTACCAGTTTATTGTGTGTGCTTCAATGGCTGGAAGGTAGAATATTTTAGAAAATTTATATTGATAGATAGTAATATAAAAAAATCTCAGAATTATTTAAAAAGAATTACATTTTCTCATTCTACTTTCCTTTTAGGCTAACTATGAATATTTACTAAGGTGACAATCCAATCACTTATGGAAATGTTTATGATAAGAATTTTGTGCTTCATGCTTGAAGGAATGGCCAATAAAATACTTGTGAATGGAAACTTCTCAACGAGTGGTTCTTTCTGTAGAATGCACAAATAAAACTTCCCAAAATGTTGAAAAAATGCAATTCTTAATATACTTCCATTTAGTATATGACTGTAGTTGACTTGTCCATTCATATGAAGTGTCATCCCTATTGACAACACTTCATGACCCTTATCATTTTCGGGGGGTGAAGGAGGAATGGTGAATAATTTTAAAAGTTTTATTATTTTAACATCTTGTGCACCTTAACGTTATTTTCTAATTCCTAGAAATTCCCTCTTACAAAATTTTTCATGCATTTTCTTCCATGAGTACAATACATGTGCTATTTTGCGGTGCTCAAATCTAATCAATGGGGAAAGATGAAAGATACAGTGATTAGAGGGTAAGAGTTACAAATGATTTCTAGCAGATTATTTATTAGTTAATTCAGCAACAATTAAGTAGGTTCACAATAGTGCCGTATTACATTGACAATGCATGAGACTTTTTTTAAATGCAAATTTATTGGCCACTGGGAATAACTAGAGCTATTTTTTTAAAGAACTCAGATTGAATATGTATTTTATTGTTGCAGATCACAGTAGCATAATGAATGGAATCCAAATCACATCTTGGAATAGTACTGGAAACTTATCGAATGAATCGTGGACTATGAGAAATGAATATCATCTCATTAATACTGCAGAAACTGTTATTCTCCCTTCCTTTATTGGAATTATCTGTTCAACTGGATTAGTGGGAAACATTTTAGTATTGGTCACTATTATAAGGTAAGCAACAAAGATTGCTATGAAGCCAAGACATTTGTGTGCTATTAAAAATAATGTGCCAATATTAATGATTGAAAGTCAACTTATCAAATTTTCACAGGCATTTTCTTTAAATATCAAGTGCTGGGCTCCTAAACTACTAATATGAAAGTGAAATTTTGATCCTTGTAGCTAGAGATGATCTAACTGTTGTGTTGGATATTCAGATGTACCAAATAGTTTAATTAAAGGGGTTGTCCGGTCAAAACTTATAAGTCTGCAGTCACTCTGTGTGACTGTAGACTTATGAATCCCACCAGCGCACGCATTGTGCGCTGAAAGGATTCGTTGGTATGAGACCCGGGACCGGAGGGTATGTAAGCGTGATACAAACTCCGGGCCAGTGTGCTTGGCCTCACTCTCCATACACTTGTATTGAGTGAGGCCTCGCCTTCTAGTCAGACGTGCCCACTAGCCGTCATGTTGCTAGGCGGGGCGTGACCTTGCTCCTTACAAGTGTATGGAGCGAGGCGGCGCTGAATGGCCGGGGGTATGTATAACTTATACATACCCTCCGTTACCGGGTCTGAAACCGGTGAATCCCTGCAGGGCACTGTGCCTGCGCTGGGGGGATTCAAAAGTCTGCAGTCACACATAGTGACTGCTTACTTATCACTTTTAACCAGACAACCCCTTTAACTCCAAATCTCAATACAGCAAAGCATCTAATTGCCATGAAATGGATATAAAACACTGGGGGTCTCCTATGGCTATATAAATTCTCTCTCTTTTGAGATCTTTAATGCTCAAGTGACCTCAACCTATCTGTCTAGGTGAAAACAGATGATAGCTGATAGAAAACAACAGGATATTTAAGATCACACTGTGGTATCAGCCTTGTTAAGCTACTAACATTTTATAACCGTTCCAAAAAATATGCCTTTTTATTTTTTATATACAGGTGGGTGTATATAAAATGGCTGAAGTAGTACAACCCTTGGAAAAAATTATGGAATCACCGGGCTCGGAGGATGTTTATTCAGTTGTTTAATGTTGTTGAAAAAAAAGCAGATCACAGACATGGCACAAAACTAAAGTCATTTCAAATGGCAACTTTATGGCTTTAAGAAACACTAAAAGAAATCAAGAAAAAAAGTGTGGTACTCAGTAAGGGTAATTTTTTTCAGACCATGAAGAGGGAAAAAGTTATGGAATCACTCAATTCTGAGGAAAAAATTATGGAATCATTAAAAACAAACACACAAAAGAACACTCCAATACATTACTAGTATTTTGTTGCACCACCTCTGGCTTTAATAACAGCTTGCAGTCTCTGAGGCATGGACTTAATGAGTGACAAACAGTACTCTTCATCAATCTGGCTCCAACTTTCTCTGATTGCTGTTGCCAGATCTGCTTTGCAGGTTGGAGTCTTGTCATGGACCATTTTCTTCAACTTCCACCAAAGATTTTAAATTGGATTGAGATCCGGAATATTTGTAGGCCATGACATTGACCTTATGTCTCTTCTTTCAGGGAATGTTTTCACAGTTTTTTCTCTATGGCAGAAAGATGATGTCATCATCCCCAAACATCCTTTCAATTGATGGGATAAGAAAACTGTCCAAAATATCAATGTAAACTTGGGCATTTATTGAAGATGTAATGACAGCCATCTCCCCAGTGCCTTTACCTGACATTCAGCCCCATATCATCAATGACTGTGGAAATTTGCATGTTCTCTTCATGCAGTCATCTTGATAAAATCCTTGAGGGGTCTACTTTCCAAAATGGAGTCAATTGTGGGGGGTTTCCACTATTTAGGCATATTAGGGGCTCCCAAAAAGCAACATGGCGTTCGCTCTTGATTCCAGCCAATTTTGCGTTCAAAAAGTCACACAATGCTCCTTACATTCTGAACCCTTATGTTCGCCCAAAAAGTGTATTTTCCCAACATATTGGGTATTGGCATACTCAGGAGAAATTGCACAACAGTTTTTAGGTTCCATTTTGTCCTCTTACCCTTGTGAAAATAAAAAAATTGGAGATAAAAGATAATTTTTGTGGAAAAAGTTAGATTTTTTTATTTTCGCGGCTCCATGTTACAAACTTCTGTGAAGCACCTGGGGGTTAAGGGTGCTCACCGCACATCTAGATAAGTTCCCTGAGAGGTCTAGTATCCAAAATGGTGTCACTTATTGGGGGTTTCCACTGTTTAGGTGCATCAGGGGCTCTCCAAATGCAACATAGCATCCGTTAATTATTCAAACAAATTTTACATTCAGAAAGTCAAATTGCACTCTTTCCCTTCCGAACACTGCCGTGCGCCCAAGCAGTGTTTTTCCCCCACATATGGGGTATTAGTTTACTTAGGAGAGATTGCACAACAAGTTGCATGGTGCAATTTCTCCTATTACCCTTATGAAAATGCAAAACTGGGGGCTGAAAAACATTTTTTAGGGAAAAATGTGAAAATTTTATTTTCAAGGCGCCATGTTATAAACTTCTGTGAAGCATCTGGGGGTTCAAGGTGCTCACCACAGATCTAGATAAGTTCCCTGAGGGGTCTAGTTTCCAAAATGGTATTACTTGTGGGGGTTTTCACTGTTTAGGTACATCAGGGGCTCTCTAAACGCAACATGGCAACCGCTAATTATTCAAGCAAATTTTACACTCAAAAAGTCAAATGGCACTCCTTCCCTTCTGAGCCATGCCGTGCGCCCAAACAATGTTTTTTCCCCATTCATAGGGTATCTGCGTTCTCAGGGGAAATTGCACAACAAATTTTGGGGTCCATTTTTTCCTGCTACCCCTGCAAAAATAAAAAAATGTGTGTCTCATTTTTGAGAAAAAAGTTAAATGTTTAATTTTCCTTCCCCATTCCAAAAATTCCTGTGAAGCACCTGAATGGTTAATAAACTTCTTGAAGGTGGTTTTGAGCACCATGAGGGGTGCAGTTCTTATAAAGGGTATTTCCTGTCATAAAGGCCCCTCAAAGTCACTTCAAATGTGATGTGGTCCTTTAAAAAATGGTTTTGCAAATTTTGTTTTAAAAATGAGAAATCGCTGGTCAACTTTTAACCCTTATAGCTTCCTAATAAAAAAAAAGTTGGTTCCAAAATAGTGCTGACTAAAGTAGACATGTGGTAAGTGTTATTTATTGACTATTTTGTGAGATATATCTCTCTGATTTAAGGGCATAAAAATTCAAATTTTGAAAAATGCTAAATTTTCGAAATTTTCGCAAAATTTCCGATTTTTTCACAAATAAACGCATGTGATATCGAATTACTTTTACCATTATCATGAAGTACAATATGTCACGAAAAAACATTCTCAGAATCAGCAGGATCCGTTGAAGCGTTCCAGAGGTATTACCTCATAAAGTGACAGTGGTCAGATTGGTAAAAATTGGCCCAGTGCAAACCACTTTCGGGGGTAAAGGAGTTAAAAAAAATTAGCACTGTTTTGTGAGCTGTTTGATGTTTCTGTACCCTCTAAACAGCACATTTTCGCATCAGCAAAACAACTCTATCACTATAAAATACAGTGTGCAGCCAAGAGATGTGTTGGCTATGCAGTGGCGTGTCAGTTTTAGCAGCAATAGATGAGGATGATAATGGGGCTGATGACAAGGACAAGGCAGGTGCCTTGCAGGTGCTGAATGGTTAGGAAGATGATCACAAGGAGAATAATAAAAAATAATAAATCTTGAGCCTTCCTCATCCTTCTGGTCTGATTTCCCTATTGTAGGTGATGCCGTTTCATGTGCTGATGGAGTGATGTAGTTACATATGTGCCAAAATTTACCCAGATTATTTTCTAACAGACCAGCCTGCACACTGCAATGGATTGAATCTCTTGCAATGTGGAAAAGAATTCCTACACACTAGATGCCCGCACATAAGAGATACCATCACCTTGACCACCGCCCCAATTTTCAAGCATCACCTGCTTCAAAAATTTCTGCAGAACAAACAAATTTTGCCCCAGAGGATCTCCTAGCCACATGTTGGCTGTGCTGTGTGTCGCCAGAGCTAACACCCTTATCCACTGATGACATCACCTCTTCTGCACCCCTGTCTGGTTCTGAAATCTTGTCCACCACAAAATCATAATTACGGTTATCGCAGATTTGTTGACAGCTGCTTCTATGTAGGTAATGGCATGAACTCCTAGTCCACGCACCTACAATCAC
Organism: Phyllobates terribilis; assembly: GCF_046119375.1. Classification (NCBI taxonomy): domain Eukaryota; kingdom Metazoa; phylum Chordata; class Amphibia; order Anura; family Dendrobatidae; genus Phyllobates; species Phyllobates terribilis. The sequence goes on along the minus strand of NW_027362763.1, from coordinate 451,383,595 downwards.
TGCCAGTGCCCCTACCTCCATTACTCACAGAGCCAGCAACACAGCTTGGCATTAGAATTTGGTCTTTCATCCCCTCTGGTCACATGTTTTCCGAATACAAAGGCTGACTGTTCATCTCTTCCAAAAAATTGAATGAAAGAATTTGTTCTGATATAGTTTCTTCCTTAGTCCCCAGGTTTCTGCTGTGCATTAGGTGACTACAGGGTAGAATAGATGAAGGTGTAATTGACAGAGTAGAAATTGCACTCTGCATGACATTAACTGTTCGGCAGCCGATAAAGTGGGATTTGCAGAACACTGATTGCAGCTGATGGTGCCACCCTTAGAGGCTACATGTAGCAGCAATGGACATGGTAGTGTGAGTGAAAAAAACATCTGTACCACAGCAGAAACCACTAGCAACACCCCAGCACTGCTTTTAACAACCAACCCAGGAGTATGATTTCCAAACATAGGTTACAATTGGTCTTCTTTGCCTTTGGCAGCCATATTAGGGGGGAGGAAATTAAGAGTGTAATGGAATATCTGCCTCATCACTAGTGTTGAGCATTCCGATACTGTAATATCGGGTATCGGCCGATATTCGCGGTATCGGAATTCCGATACTTAATTCCGATACTTTTACAATATCGGATACCGGAATCGGAAGTTCCCATAATGCCTGCGCTCTGCAGTGTCTGTGAAGGATGACAAGTTGGATGGCAGCGCGATCCAGTCTGTCATCAGAATGCCATCCCAGCGGGGGAGAATTCTCCTGATTGTTTAAAAGCCGGCGGGCGGTATAAAGCCGCCGGCTTTTAAACAATCACACAGCCCCATACTGCTTCCCCGCAGCCTCCCACCCCGATCCTCCGCTCCCCTCGCCACCTCCCATCCCGATCGTAAGTTAGGACCGGGCGGGGAGCGCAGCTCCAAGGAGCGGGGAGTGAAGGACCCGGGCGGGGAAGCCGGCAGTGAAAAGACTTCACCGCCGGCTTTCCCGTTCTGTGCTGCGCTTTCCCGCCGGTTATTTCAAATGAACAGCTGAGGTATCAGCTGATGCCGATCAGCTGTTCATTTGAATTAGCCGCGGTGCCCTCAGAGGGTTCATGTAAGTTCATGCTTGACTGCATGAACTTACATGAACTTTCCCACGGCCGCACAGGTCAGCCTCACCTCCCAGACGATCAGACCGTCATGATTAGTGTGTGTGCGGGGTGTGTGTGCGGGGTGTGTGCGCGATGTTTGTGCGGGTGTGCGCGGTGTCTGTGCGATGTGTGCGGGTGTGTGCGGTGTGTGTGCGGGTGTGTGCGTGCAGGCAGACATAGGCCGATGTGACACTACTACTCCCATCGGCATATGTCTGTCCCCCGTCCACTCCTGCCAGCAGGATCAGCTCGATGGGAGCAGTAGTTCCCATCAGACTGATCCTGCTATTTAAATTGCCCTACTGTGTCCCCAATAAATGTTAAATACATGTCATTGGTGGCCAGTGGTTACCTAAAAGAAATTAGTTCATACATTACCTGTCCCCGCCGATCGCCACCTAAAATAAAGTAAAAAATAAAAAACTACACCTATACTCACCAAGACACCTAATTCCCCGAAGCCATCGATCTCCTGTAATAAAATATAAAATAATAAACCACAACCTTATCCTTACCCCTCCGTAGCAGTCCACGAGTGTCCCACGAAGATCTCCAGTTCAGAGCAGCCACATAGAATGTGACCGCTCTGAACCGCTGCCGCCGCTAGAATGACGGGGCCGTAAGGGTTCACCGGAGTTCAGGCAGCGCTGCTCCGGTTAGCTCCTTTACGGCCCTGCTGTATCGTGAGAAATTCCCACGGTACAGCAGTGCCGTAAAGGAGGTCTCCGGAGCTGCGCTGCCTGAATGCACTCCGGTGACCTCAGTCAGTGGCTCCCGCTGCCGGGAGCGGACGTGTTCCCGGCAGCGTGAGCTTACAGCAGCCATGCACAGCTGTCACCATCTCCAGATGTGACACCTGTGCATGGGAGATCAGCGCAGGAACGTGGACAGGTAACTATTATTTTTAGTAAACTAAGAATTAAATAAAATTGTGTGTTTTATTTCAAATAAATTATTTTTTTCTGGGTGTAGTGTGTTTTTTCTTTTTAACACTTTGTAGGTTAGTAATGGGGGTGTCTTATAGACGCCCATCATTACTAACCTGGGCTTCATGGCAGCTGGCGCTGACATGAACCCCACCACTATTACCCCCTGCCACCGCACCAGGGCAGCGTGGAAGAGCGAGGCTAAGTGCCAGAATTGGCGCATCCTATGGATGTGCCATTTCTGGGGCGGCTGACGGCTGGTGTTTCTAGCCTGGGAGGGGGCCAATATTCATGGCACCCTTCCTGGGCTATTAATATCAGCCCCCAGCTGTCTGCCTAGCCTTTGCTAGCTATTAAAATAGGGGGGACCCCACGTCATTTTTTTGGGGGGGGGTCCCCATTTTAATAGCTAGTAAAGGCTAGGTATTCAGCTGGGGGCTGATATTAGTAGCCTGGGAAGCTCCGTGGGTTTTACCCCCTTCCCAGGCTTCAAACATCTGCCCCAGCCGTCTGCTTAACCTCCGCTAGAGACTAAAATTATGGGGGATCCCACGCCATTTTTTTTTAAAATAAATCCATTACTTTAACACTAAATGACATTTGAGGAGTTAATAAAGATGCAGTCCCTAAATTATTATTTATTTTTTAATTAATTTTTCCCAAAACTTTTGACGTGGGCTTCGCCATATTTTTGTATGCCAGCCAGGTACAGCATCCAGCTTCTATGAACGCGCCATTTTCCGGGGCGGCTGCGGACTGCAATTTTCAGCGGGGGGCAGAAAGCTTGGGCCTCCCTGCGCTGCAGATTCCATCCCCCAGCTGCCTAGTTGTACCTGGCTGGACACAAAAATAGGGAGAAGCTCCACGTTTTTTTTTTTTTAATTATTTCATGAAATTCATGGAATAATTAAGAAAAAAAGGGCTTCCCTATATTGTTGTGTCTAACCAGGTACAAATAGGCAGCTGGTGGTTGGGGGCAGCCCGTTCCTGCCTGCTGTACCTGGCTGGACCCAAATATAGTGCAAAGCCCCACGTCAATTTTTTTTTAATTATTTCAGGAAATTCATGAAATAATTAAAAAAAAATTATGTGGGGCTTCGCCCTATATTTGTGTCCAGTCAGGTACAGCAGGCAGGAACGGGCTGCCCCCAACCACCAGCTGCCTATTTGTACCTAGCCGGACACAACAATATAGGGAAGCCCTTTTTTTCTTAATTATTCCATGAATTTCCTGAAATAATTTAAAAAAAAAATACGTGGGGCTTCGCCCTATTTTTGTGTCCAGCCAGGTACAACAAGGCAGCTGGGGGCTGGAATCCGCAGCGCAGGGAGGCCCAAGCTTTCTGGGCCCCGCCCGCTGCAAATTGCAGTCCGCAGCCGCCCCGGAAAATGGCGCGTTCATAGAAGCGCCATCTTCTGGCGCTGTACCCAACTCATCCAGGGCCCTGGTGCGGTGGCTCACTGGGTAATAAAGGGGTTAAGGCCAGCTTGGCATTATCAGCTGGCCCTAAGCCCGAAATTCATGGGGTCACGCCAATATTAGACATGACCACCATGAATTTCTAGTAAAGTATTTAAAAAAAACACAAACACCCAGAAAAAAGTCCTTTAATTGAAATAAAGACACAATTCTTTATTGTTCTAAATTAAACCATACTTACAGTCACGCCCATTCCAGCTGAAGCCAACGATCTCCTGCAATAAAAGTAAAATAATAAAGCAACCTCATCCTTACCTTTCCATGGTTCCCAGGACAGCTTCAGCTCTGCTACATCGAGATGACAGGCTGGACCGCAGCAGAACGCTGCCATCCAGCCTGTCATCCCGCAGACACTGAGAAGCGCAGGCATGCTTGCGCTACTCAGTGTCTCGCTGTGACGGCATCCAGATGAGCCGAGGTCATGTCCAATGAACTCAGCTCACCTCATGCACGTCACTGACAGCGTGGGAAAATTCTCCTGCACTCAGCGTTTCAGCGTGAGAATTTTCCCACGCTGTCAGTGACGTGCATGAGGTGCGCCGAGTTCATTGGACATGACCTCACCTCATGCACGTCACTGACAGCGTGGGAAAATTCTCACGCTGAAGCGCTGAGTGCAGGAGAATTCTCCCACGCTGTCAGTGACGTACATGAGGTGAGCCGAGTTCATTGTCGGCTCATCTGGATGCCGTCACAGCCAGACACTGAGGAGTGGAAGTATGCCTGCGCTTCTCAGTGTCTGCGGTATGACAGGCTGGATGGCAGCGTTCTGCTGCGGTCCAGCCTGTCATCTCGATGTAGCAGAGCTGGAGCCGTCGTGGGAGCCATGGAAAGGTAAGGATGAGGTTGCTTTATTATTTTTCTTTTATTGCAGGAGATCGTTGGCTTCAGCTGGAATGGGCGTGATGGTAAGTATGGTTTAATTTAGAACAATAAAGAATTGTGTGTTTATTTCAATTAAAGGACTTTTTTCTGGGTGTTTGTGTTTTTTTTAAATACTTTACTAGAAATTCATGGTGGTCATGTCTAATATTGGCGTGACCCCATGAATTTCGGGCTTAGGGCCAGCTGATAATGCCAAGCTGGCCTTAACCCCTTTATTACCCAGTGAGCCACCGCACCAGGGCCCTGGATGAGTTGGGTACAGCGCCAGAAGATGGCGCTTCTATGAACGTGCCATTTTCCGGGGCGGCTGCGGACTGCAATTTGCAGCGGGTGGGGCCCAGAAAGCTTGGGCCTCCCTGCGCTGCAGATTCCAGCCCCCAGCTGCCTAGTTGTACCTGGCTGGACACAAAAATAGGGCGAAGCTCCACGTTTTTTTTTTTTAAATTCATGAAATTCATGGAATAATTAAGAAAAAAAGGGCTTCCCTATATTGTTGTGTCCGGCTAGGTACAAATAGACAGCTGGTGGTTGGGGGCAGCCCGTTCCTGCCTGCTGTACCTGAATGGACACAAATATAGGGCGAAGCCCCACATCAATTTTTTTTAATTATTTCATGAATTTCCTGAAATGATTTAAAAAAAATTGACGTGGGGCTTCGCACTATATTTGTGTCCAGTCAGGTACAGCAGGCAGGAACGGGCTGCCCCCAACCACCAGCTGCCTATTTGTACCTGGTTGGACACAACAATATAGGGAAGCCCTTTTTTTCTTAATTATTTCATGAATTTCATGAAATAATTAAAAAAAAATAATACGTGAAGCTTCTCCCTATTTTTGTGTCCAGCCAGGTACAACTAGGCAGCTGGGGGATGGAATCTGCAGCGCAGGGAGGCCCAAGCTTTCTGCCCCCCCCCCCCGCTGAAAATTGCATAGAAGCTGGATGCTGTACCTGGCTGGCATACAAAAATATGGCGAAGCCCATGTCAAAAGTTTTGGGAAAAATTAATTAAAAAATAAATAATAATTTAGGGACTGCATCTTTATTAACTCCTCAAATGTCATTTAGTGTTAAAATAAAGGATTTATTTTAAAAAAAATTGACGTGGGGCTTCGCCCTATATTTGTGTCCAGCCAGGTACAGCAGGCAGGAACAGGCTGCCCCCAACCACCAGCTGCCTATTTGTACCTGGCCGGACACAACAATATAGGGAAGCCCTTTTTTAAAAAAATTATTTCATGAAATAATTAAAAAAAAATTGACGTGGGGCTTCGCACTATATTTGTGTCCAGCCAGGTACAGCAGGCAGGAATGGGCTGCCCCCAACCACCAGCTGCCTATTTGTATCTGGTTGGACACAACAATATAGGGAAACCCTTTTTTTCTTAATTATTCCATGAATTTCATGAAATAATTTAAAAAAAAAATGCGTGGGGCTTCGCCCTATTTTTGTGCCCAGCCAGATACAACTAGGCAGCTGGGGGCTGGAATCCGCAGCGCAGGGAGACCCAAGCTTTCTGGGCCACCCACGCTGCAAATTGCAGTCCCCAGCCGCCCCAGAAAATGGCGCGTTCATAGAAGCGCCATCTTCTGGCGCTGTACCCAACTCATCCAGGGCCCTGGTGCGGTGGCTCACTGGGTAATAAAGGGGTTAAGGCCAGCTTGGCATTATCAGCTGGCCCTAAGCCCGAAATTCATGGTGTCACGCCAATATTAGACATGACCACCATGAATTTCTAGTAAAGTATTTAAAAAAACACAACACCCAGAAAAAAGTCCTTTAATTGAAATAAACACACAATTCTTTATTGTTCTAAATTAAACCATACTTACCATCACGCCCATTCCAGCTGAAGCCAACGATCTTCTGCAATAAAAGTAAAATAATAAAGCAACATCATCCTTACCTTTCCATGGCTCCCACGACAGCTTCAGCTCTGCTACATCGAGATGACAGGCTGGACCGCAGCAGAACACTGCCATCCATCCTGTCATCCCGCAGACACTGAGAAGCGCAGGCATACTTCCACTCCTCAGTGTCTGGCTGTGACGGCATCCAGATGAGCCGAGGTCATGTCCAATGAACTCAGCTCACCTCATGTACGTCACTGACAGCGTGGGAAAATTCTCCTGCACTCAGCACTTCAGCGTGAGAATTTTCCCACGCTGTCAGTGACGTGCATGAGGTGAGCTGAGTTCATTGGACATGACCTCACCTCATGTATGTCACTGACAGCGTGGGAGAATTCTCAAGCTGAAGCGCTGAGTGCAGGAGAATTTTCCCACGCTGTCAGTGACGTGCATGAGGTGAGCTGAGTTCATTGGACATGAACTCGGCTCATCTGGATGACGTCACAGAGAGACACTGAGGAGCGCAAGCATGCCTGCGCTTCTCAGTGTCTGCGGGATGACAGGCTGGATGGCAGCGTTCTGCTGCGGTCCAGCCTGTCATCTCGATGTAGCAGAGCTGAAGCTGTCGTGGGAACCATGGAAAGGTAAGGATGAGGTTGCTTTATTATTTTACTTTTATTGCAGGAGATCGTTGGCTTCAGCTGGAATGGGCGTGATGGTAAGTATGGTTTAATTTAGAACAATAAAGAATTGTGTCTTTATTTCAATTAAAGGACTTTATTCTGGGTGTTTGTGTTTTCTTTTAACTTTGACTATGGGGTTAGTAATGGGGGTGTCTTATAGACGCCTCTCCATTACTAACCTGGGCTTGATGTCAGCTGGCATTATAAGCTGACATCAACCCCAACCCTATTACCCCCTGCCACCGCACCAGGGCAGCGTGGAAGAGCGAGGCTAAGTGCCAGAATTGGCGCATCCTATGGATGCGCCATTTCTGGGGCGGCTGACGGCTGGTGTTTCTAGCCTGGGAGGGGGCCAATATTCATGGCACCCTTCCTGGGCTATTAATATCAGCCCCCAGCTGTCTGCCTAGCCTGTGCTAGCTATTAAATTAGGGGGGACCCCACGTTATTTTTTTGGGGGGGGTTCCCCCATTTTAATAGTTAGTAAAGGCTAGGTATTCAGCTGGGGGCTGATATTAGTAGCCTGGGAAGCTCCGTGGGTATTACCCCCTTCCCAGGCTTCAAACATTTGCCCCAGCTGTCTGCTTAACCTCCGCTAGAGCCTAAAATTAAGGGGAACCCCACGCCAATTTTTTTTTAAATAAATCCTTTATTTTAACACTAAATGACAAGTACAGTAATCAACACTGTCACTGTACTTCATATATATGTGACTGACATGTTTCTATCTATCTAATCTATGTGTGATTCTCTATTCTTTCTATTCTAAATTGTCGGGTACAGATGCTGAATTGCCGGCCGGCTTTCTTAAAGAGACGGTGCATGAAAACACTATTATTTTTTTAAATAAATCCTTTACACTAAATGACAAGTACAGTAAGCAACACTGTCACTGTACTTCATATATATGTGACTGACATGTTTCTATCTATCTAATCTATGTGTGAAGCTCTATTCTTTCTGTTGTAAATTGTCGGGTACCGGTGTATGCCGCTGATGAATTGCCGGCTTTTCATGTCATTCTACATTATTCTTAGTTGTTTTACTTCATGTAGAATTAACCTACAAGGAAAGAAAGGGTTTATTTTCATTCCGATATTTGTGTCCCATTGACTTGCATTGGTTTCCGGTATCGGAATCGGTGATATCCGATACTTTTTGGGTATCGGCCCGATCCAATCCGATACGATATTTCCTGATATCGGAAGGTATCGCTCAACACTACTCATCACTCATCTCAGTTTCAGCAGTGGTGTAATCTTTGACAGGAACACCATCATCATAAATCACTGCTCTGCACAGATCTCCTTCTCCACTGTCATAGCACTTCATATTGCACATTCTAGCAATAACATCAGTATTTGTTGTGCCTCAGTCCCCGAATGTACAGCACTTTGGGGAGCAAGAAAGATACTACAACAGAACAACTGATTCCTGTTAATTTAAATATGAACAGTCAGCTTTTTTTATTCAGAGGACATAGGGCCAGAGGGAATGAAGGACATAATTCTAAGGTCAACCCGTGTTGCTAGCTCTGTGAGCCATATAAATAGGGGCACTGACTGTCATGGTAGTAATAGCAATTTTAACCCAGGCAAATGTTAAGGTAGAAATTAAGTGAGGTGTTAAGTAGCTTAGTTCATTTCCCGCACAGAGGCAATGGTGAGCCGAATCAGGGATAATGATGATGATTATGATTCTGTGGTGGACAAGAACTGTGAACCAGATAAGGGCACAAAGGAATTCATGTATTTAAAAGAGAAAAGTGTTGGGCTCAGCCACACATGGCACAGGCAACATATGGGTAAAAGATTACCTTGGAAAAAAACTGCTTGTTGTGAATTCAGCTCTGGAGCAGAAGATGATACACAAGCTGTTGGTTTAGAAAGTGCAACAGCTCTTGAAAGGTCTCGTCATGGCGAGTTGTATTTGCAGGCATCTCATGTGGGAGAGTTCTTTTGATTGTAACTGCCTAATGATTCTTTGAAAGTCTGCAGGCTGTTCAGAAGTAAAATAAGCCATGTAATTTGACTATTTTTACTTGAAAGGGAAAAGACCTCCCGGTCCAAGAATTAATTAGACTGGATCAATATTGAATTAAGGAATATATAAAAGAAGGTTCAACAGAACAGTCTCTATTCCTTTTTTTTTTTTTTTTTATTTGTATAGAGGTTTTTTTTGTATATTTACAAAAAGCATGCTTTTTTAAAAAATAAATTATCTAGACTGATACTCAGCAATGTCTACTAAAACCATTTTTTTGCGGTTATTATCTACCTTCCTCTTGTCCATTGAGTGCTGCTCACTAGATTTTTAAAAAAAATATTTTTGTAAAATTGCAATTTCAAAATGTTGAGACACTGTGTAAAATGTAAAGAAAACAACAATACAATTATTTGTAAATCTCTTATATCCATATTTTATTCACAGCAGAACATAGAACACTTTAGAAGTTGAAAATTAGGCATTTTACCATTTCAATCATAAAAAGTAACTCATTTAAAAATTGATGGCAGCAATGCATCTTATAAAAGTTGATACAGGTCCATGTCTACCATTGTGTAGTATCCCCGCTTATTTATAACTGTCTGTAAATGTCTGGGATGTGAGGAGACCATTTTTTAGAGTTTTGAGAGAGGAATGTTGTTCCATTCTTTTCTAATGTAGGATTCTAGCTTCTTTGTTACATTTTTCGTTGCATAATGCATCAAATGCTTTCTATTGGTGAAATGTCTGGATTAGTGCAGAATTTGGACTGAGGACCCCACCAGCATGTTGGTCAGATGTATGGGCCCCTGTAATAACGTCCTCCATTCTGGCTACTATACTATAATAATGTCCCCCATCCTGTAATAATGTCTTGCATTCTGTAATTTCCACAGTCCTGGCCACCATCCTTGGCCCTTACTGTAGTAATGTCCACAATTCTGGCTCCTTCCAGAAATGATGTCCCTCTTCCTGGGCCCCTTCCTGTGATAATATTCCTCAACCTGGTGTTCTACTCAAACACATTTAAACACAAAAAATAAACGATTTTTCTTCTGTAAACACGCTCCCACAGTGACAATTGTCCTCTTACTGGACCACAGCCAGCACAATGGTGCAGGTGATGCATAGTAGTGATGTAATGCGTTACCCACAACGGGCACGCCAATGTCAGCTTCAGGCCACTGATTGGCCGGTGGCCACTATAGCTATTGCAGCTCAGGGATCTGGTGGCTCTCTGTGCCACAATACATCTGAATATGCATATCATCTCAACTCCTCACTTAGATTTTTTATGCTCTTATCAACTGTGCTGCTTTTCACTTTTTGCAACTCCAGGTCATCTTCTATAATCTCTTGTCCAAAATTTAATTTTATTTAATATAATTTTTCTTTCCTAGACTATTTTTTCCACAATCAACTATTAAATTAATTTGTTACTTAATTTGAATTAGTATAAAGGTTATTTTTGATACTGAACCCATTTAAATTTTATCCACTTTTAACATTAAACAACAGATGGCAGTAATCAAATATAACATAAGTTCGCTGAATTGCTATTATGGGAGCTACTACCACAGTGAGAAGCACATTGACAGAATAAAGACTAGTTGAATTTGCATCTGTATTCTTTTGAGAATTTTACATCTTAACAACTCTGTTTTGTTTGTATTAGATCACTCCAACTTAAAAAGGAATCAGTTCTGTGAGCAACACTATGTTTGGGAATTGCATGTTTTACATACGATCTTTAAGAAAGGAATCTTGGGCGAAAGATTAAGGGGTTTTCGCCGCAGAATATTTGACTCTTCTTTTTGTCAACAATACATTTAGTATTATCAACAATTTAACAATAATGCTCAGTCTAATTATCCTAAAATGATTTTATATATTGAAAAGGCATTTTATCTTATTGACAAACCAATTCAAAGCGCAAAGGTCAATGTGATATAATTTCCAGTCCCTAACACTTCTTGTGTGTAAGTATCGTCTGCAACTATAAGTTTGGACTGTTTGCATGCATGCTATGTCTAAGGAAGGGGAAGTCCTTACTCCCAGAAGCGCATTACAGGGACTTTTATTGTAATTTTCTACATATAATAAATACACTTTTGAAGCAAGCTATACTTCGAGGATCACTGGTGGAGTGCCAAATATCGGTATGTGTAAAAACCTCTTCAATTTGGATACAAAGACAATTGGACCCTGAGGGTAATGAGCAATCCAGGAAGGGGGTAAGTTGATGTGTATCTACTACCTCTTATACTGGAGTAAGCCACCATCAAACTTACCCGGATTTATGGTTGTACTCTGTCTCTGAGCCCTGGATATTTCTTTTTTTTTTTTTCATATCTTTATATTGATACATTTGTTTGTGGCTGGGCTTGGAAACTGCAGCTCATAATTATTCACTTGAATATGATTGCACTACAGTAACTTGCAGTACTTAAAGGAATAATCCCATCTCCAAGATCCTATCCCAATATGTAGTAGGTGTAATAATAATAATAATATTAATAATAATAACAATAATAATAATAATAATAATAATAATATTAGCAAATACATCCAATTAGAAAAGTATTATAGTTTTTCTGATTCGCTTTGTCTTTTTTCTCATGTGCAGGCTTTGCAGGACCTTAGGTATCCATGGTTACAACCACATATATAGTTACAGTTAGGTAACTAGTTGCTAGTCGTTGTAACCATGGGGATCTAAGGTCCTGCAATGCCTGCACATGAGCAAAGAGACATTGCGAATAAGAAAAACTATAATACTTTTCTAATTGGAGGTATTTGCTAATATTATTACATATACTACATACAGTACAGACCAAAAGTTTCGACACACCTTCTCATTTAAAGATTTTTCTGTATTTTCATGACTATGAAAATTGTACATTCACACTAAAGGCATCAAAACTATGAATTAACACATGTGGAAATATATACTTAGCAAAAAAGTGTGAAACGACTGAAAATATGTCTTATATTCTAGGTTCTTCAAAGTAGCCACCTTTTGCTTTGATGACTGCTTTGCACACTCTTGGCCTTTTCTTGATGAGCTTCAAGAGGTAGTCACCGGAAATGGTTTTCACTTCACAGGTGTGCCCTGTCAGGTTTAATAAGTGTGATTTCTTGCCTTATAAATGGGGTTGGGACCATCAGTTGTGTTGTGCTGAAGTCAGGTGGATACACAGCTGATAGTCCTACTGAATAGACTGTTAGAATTTGTATTATGGCAAGAAAAAAGCAGCTAAGTAAAGAAAAACGAGTGGCCATCATTACTTTAAGAAATGATGTTCAGTCAGTCCGAAAAAATTGGGCAAAATTTGAATGTGTCCCCAAGTGCAGTTGCAAAAACCATCAAGCGCTACAAAGAAACTGACTCACATGAGGACCGCCCCAGGAAAGGAAGACCAAGAGTCACCTCTGCTTCTGAGGATAAGTTTATCCGAGTCACCAGCCTCAGAAATCGCAGGTTAACAGCAGCTCAGATTAGAGACCAGGTCAATGCCACACAAGAGTCCTAGCAGCAGACACATCTCTTCAACAACTGTTAAGAGGAGACTTTGTGCAGCAGGCCTTCATGGTAAAATAGTTGCTAGGAAACCACTGATAATGACAGGCAACAAGCAGAAGAGACTTGTTTGGGCTAAAGAACACAAGGAATGGATATTAGACCAGTGGAAATCTGTGCTTTGGTCTGTTGAGTCCAAATTTGAGATCTTTGGTTCCAACTACTGTGTCTTTTCTGCAACGCAGAAAAGGTGAACGGATGGACTCTACATGCCTGGTTCCCACCATGAAGCATGGGGGAGGAGGTGTGATGGTGTGGGGGTGCTTTGCTGGTGACACTGTTGGGGATTTATTGAAAATTGAAGGCATACTGAACCAGCATGGCTACCACAGCATCTTGCAGCGGCATGCTATTCCATCCGGTTTGCAATTAGTTGGACGATCATTTATTTTTCAACAGGACAATGACCCCAAACACACCTTCAGGCTGTTTAAGGGCTATTTGACCAAGAAGGAGAGTGATGGGGTGCTACGCCAGATGACCTGGCCTCCACAGTCACCAGACCTGAACCCAATCGAGATGGTTTGGGGTGAGCTGGACCGCAGAGTGAAGGCAAAAGGGCCAACAAGTGCTAAGCATCTCTGGGAACTCCTTCAAGATTGTTGGAAGACCATTTCCGGTGACTACCTCTTGAAGCTCATCAAGAGAATGGCAAGAGTGTGCAAAGCAGTCATCAAAGCAAAACGTGGCTACTTTAAAGAACCTAGAATATAAGACATATTTTCAGTTGTTTCACACTTTTTTGTTAAGTATATAGTTCCACATGTGTTAATTCATAGTTTTGATGCCTTCAGTGTGAATGTACAATTTTCATAGTCATGAAAATACAGAAAAATCTTTAAATGAGAAGGTGTGTCCAAACTTTTGGTCTATACTGTATTGGGATAGGATCTTGAAGATGGGAATACCCCTTTAAGTATTAAAGTCATTTTTGGGTAAGACTAATTCATCTCTTGACATTCCTGCTTATTAAGTTCAAGTAAAGAATACTAAAAGAACTTGTAGAAAAAATAGCATTTATACTTTGAAATTGCAATCCATCTAAAAAATTAGATGTATATTCCAAACAAATCTACCCAATAAATGAAGTACATACAATATTCTAACAAAAAATCCAACAATGGTGAAAAATGTGGATTGATCTCACTATGGTTGTATCATTTGAAGTCGGTCTCCACCTCTACTGTCCTTTAAGCTAATCCAGAGAGGCCCTGAAAACATAAGGGCCACACTGTAACCATACTTTAAAAATGTATAGCATCTCATACCAATGTCCCCTACATTTGCTCCAATCCTCCATATAATTGTAATCCTTTAGATATGAGGAATATACATTAGTGTGCCCAGATACTGAACAGAAGTACATCTTTAAAGGTTTGCGATAATTACATACCATACAATGCTTTTAGTAGACTTCAACAATTATAGTGGATATAAAAAGTCTATACCACTGATAAAATAACAGGGTTTGTCATTAAAAATAATCATCATTCCAAGAAGAATCATTTTTGAACATTTTCAACCTTTAATGTTAGCAATAGTCTGTACAATTAAATTTCAAAGAAAACTGAAATCTTTTCAGAAGGAAAAAGAAAAATAAAGAAGTAAAATAATGTTTATTGCATTAATAGGTACACACTTAAACCAATACTTTGTTGAAGTAATCTTTGAATTTATGACAGCATCCAGTCTTTTTTGGGTAGGAGTCTATCAGCATGGCACATCTAGAATAGGCAAACTTTGCCCACTCTTCCATGCAGTAGAGCTAAAAAATCTGTTAGATTGCTTGGTAATCCAGAGTACAACCCTCTTAAGGCAAGCCACCGATTTAACAAAACACAAAAATAAGGCCAGACAGAAAACAGGGACACGCTCACACTTGTAGCTAAAGAAAAAAAATGTAAAAGTACTCAGAAATAAAAAATTATTAATTTTATTTAAAAAAAAAAATAAATTCTACTACAAACTGCAAAATACCTTTGCAAAATCAACAAACATGGAGCAAGAAATGATCAGTCGAAATTACAAAAATGAATTACTTTAATTCATTTGGTGATCACCCACCATAGAATATAAATTAAACTCGCTATACATAGCAATGTTACTTTGTCATATACACAAGTTCCAATCATTGAATAAAATATCACTAATTCACATACACATCAAGCAAGATTGACCTCCCATCCATCTGCAAAATGATACCACCCATAAAAAATATGTAAGAAAATTATGATTCAAGATTATATGAAGTTTCATAGGCAGGATATATGGAAAATTCATAAATAATCAAGATTGGTAAAAAATATATGTATATATACAGTAATTATACAAGATCCATAGGAGATACAGTGGGTACGGAAAGTATTCAGACCCCTTTAAATTTTTCACTCTTTGTTTCATTGCAGCCATTTGGTAAATTCTAAAAAGTTAATTTTTTTTCTCATTAAAGTACACTCTGCACCCCATCCTGACTGAAAAAAACAGAAATGTAGAAATATTTGCAAATTTATTAAAAAAGAAAAACTGAAATATCACATGGTCATATGTATTCAGACCCTTTGATCAGACACTCATATTTAAGTCACATGCTGTCCATTTCCTTGTGATCCTCCTTGAGATGGTTCTACTCCTTCATTGGAGTCCAGCTATGTTTAATTAAAATGATAGGACTTGATTTGGAAAGTCACACACCTGTCTATATAAGACCTTACAGCTCACAGTGCATATCAGACCAAATGAGAATCATGAGCTCAAAGGAACTGCCCAAGGAGCTCAGAGACAGAATTGTGGCAAGGCACAGATCTGACCAAGGTTACAAAAGAATTTCTGCATTACTCAAGGTTCCTAAGAGCACAGTGGCCTCCATAATACTTAAATGGAAGAAGTTTGGTACCACCAGAAGTGTTCCTAGACCTGGCAGTCCAGCCAAACAGAGCAATCATCGGAGATGTGCCTTGGTGAGAGAGGTAAAGAAGAACCCCAAGATCACTGTGGCTGAGCTCCAGAGATGCAGTAGGGAGATGGGAGAAAGTTCCACAAAGTCAACTATCACTGCAGCCCTCCACCAGTCGGGCCTTTATGGCAGAGTGGCCCAACGGAAGCCTCTCCTCAGTGCAAGACATATGAATGCCCGCATAAAGTTTGCTCAAAAACACATGAAGGACTCCCAGACTATGAGAAATAAGATTCGCTGGTCTGATTAGACAAAGATAGAACTTTTTGGTGATAATTCTAAGCGGTATGTGTGGAGAAAACCAGGCACTGCTCATCACCTGCCCAATACAATCCCAACAGTGAAACATGGTGGTTGCAGCATCATGTTATGGGGGTGTTTTTAAGCTGCAGGGACAGGATTACTGGTTGCAATTGAAGGAAACATGAATGTGGCCAAGTGCAGAGATATCCTGGATGAAAACCTCCTCCAGAGTACGGCACCAACTAATACTGCTTGTATACATTTTTTGATCAAAAATAGCTCACTAAGTACCCTATATTTAATATGCAACTTTGCTTTACATTTATATATAATGATGGTAGGGTATGAGATATATTTTTTGTCTTTTGCAGGTTTTGCTTCTTTTTGCTAGTGTGAACATGTTCCTATTTCTTGCATGTGTACCATCTTAGACCTCAGTTCACATTGCTTGAATGATCATCAGGAGACAAAGAAAATGCCCAGATTTGTGGTTCCTTATGCAATAGAGACATAATAATTCCTACACGCTGTAGTTCACGACCAGAAGATCTAGGTCTGAGCTGAAAATGCAACAAGCAAGCATTTTTCAATGAATAAAATCCTGTCATTTCCCTGAGAAACACTCAGGTAATCCTACCTTAGGTTCTTCATAGCGTTCTTCAGGGTATTTACTCATGTACTGCTGAAGATTGGCAACCTCCAGAGTCAGCCCTTGCAAGTGTTGAGCAAGCTCCTAGATGGTACACATACTAAAGAAAATCCAGGAAGAGGAGCGGAGAAGAAAAATAAACAAAAACAAAAAACAGCTTTTTTTTTTTTTTTTTAATGCGGTTGGACACACTGTTATGTACTGCAACTTAGAACTAAGGAATAGGAGGGAAAAGTTGTCCCTGCACTGAGACTCAGCTTTACCCTATGCTGGGGTGGGTGACCTATTTATTGTGAATAGCCCCACCGAAACTCCTGCACTGAACTCAAGCGAAGACCTGTCGGAAAGGAAAAGGGGTCCCTAAAAGATCTAAGGACTGAGAGCAAAAGCAGGAGACCTCTTAACAGAAAAGTTAGCTGCAGAAACAAAAATTAAAGGAAACAAAACTGGTGGAACAAGAAGTCCCAGGATAACAATAGTCAAAAGCAAGAAGAATTAAACCAGGCTACTTAGCCAGAGCATGAGCGTTACAACACTGATGTCCAGCAGGTAATGGGGGCCAGGTGCTGGGTAATAAAGAGTGCAGAGATTACGTGACCAAGAATCCCAGCACCAGAGGAAAAGACTAGAAGCCAGCAAACCACAGCAAGATGGCCGATAGTAAAACAACATAGATTCTAACATTTAGTTTCAAAAATGGGGTCACTTGTAAGGGGTTTCCACTGTATAGGCACATCAGGGGCTCTGCAAATGAGACCAGACATGGCATCTGCTATCTATTCCAGTACATTTTTCTCTCCAAAAGTCAATTGGTGTTGTTTCCCTTCCAAGCCTTGCCGTGCACCCAAACAGTTGTTTTCCACAACATATGAATCAAGAGAAATTACACGACAAATTGTATAGTCCATTTTCTCCTGTTACCCTTCTGAAAATGAAAAAGAAAGCAACATTTGTGTTGGAAAACATAACATTATAATTTTTTCCTTCCACGTTGCTTTAACTCCTATAAAGCACATAAAGGGTTAATAAACTTCTTGAATGTGATTTTGAGCACTTTGATACGTGCCATTGTTAAAATAGTTCCACTTTTTATGTATTATAAGTCACATAGACTCCTTAGTCACTTTAAATGTGATGTGGTTCCTAAAAAAATGGTTTTGAAAATAATGTAAAAATAAAAAAATGCTGATTAATTTTTAACCCTTCCTACTTTCTTACAAAAAAAATTATGTTTCAAAAATTATTCTGGTGTAAACATGTGGTAAATATTATTTTTTAACTGTTTTGTGTGGTGTAACTATCTGATTTAAAGACAAAGGCATAAACATTTAGAAATTTTATAATTTTTGTCACATTTTTTATATTTTCATAAATAATGCAAATCATATTGACCAAAATTTACCACTAAAATCAATTACAATGTGACACTGGTCAGAATTGTAAAATTTATCCTAGCCAGGAAGGTGAAGACAGGCTTGTGGATGAAGGAGTTAAGTGACTTCAAATACTCTATGCTCAATAATGTGAAATTAAAATATGCAAAATAATGGTATATCTATAAACTTATTACTTTTAATAATCTCTATATTGTCCTCATTACTATGTTATGAAAATATGCACTCAATTTAATTAATTGAGTACAAATGTGGACTTAATGTTCGCATAGACCAATTGAAACTTTAATGCTCTAGTTTTTAAACAACTTCAAAAGAGAAAGTTCATTCTCTGCCACCTGCTTCCTAAAAATAAGACCCTTTCTATTGCAAATTCAAACCCATAATAAATTACATGTAAGATGACTCACTATACTGAACTCTAGAAATAGACTAGTTGGGACTGACAGCAGCATTCTACATGCTATATTTCACACTGAACACTTACGTATAATGGAATGCAGATGTACGAGTGAAATGCAAATCTGATTTTCTGAAAAAAAGCATTCTACATTATTTAGAATATATCTTTTCAAAACAGTACATCAAATATCAGCCATAAAAGTACATTATTCATATATTACTTTCTTAGTTCACTCTTGGATCATGTGAGGGTTTTATCAAGCATTCATGCAAACTACTATATTTATTGTAATTTCTTCCCTTTAGTCCAGTAATAGTTTAGGTCTAAATGGCTAAAATAATTTGCAATAGAGATGATGCAAGCATCTGAAATTTTATGTCACTGGCTTCACACCAAATCTCAATTGTGAAGAAGTAGAAGATTTTTAAACTTGGTAGTAGTACATGACTTTTTCTAGTCTGACAGCTTCTGTGTGAATGTATGTGAATGTGTCTTATCTCCTACTTTTCCTATAAGGCTGGCCACCTAATGCACTTTTTCCTTCTCTTTTTGTGTTGCCAGCTAGGAAAATATATATGTATAACAATTTGTTTAAATAGTGTTTATAGGTAACAAATTCACTTACGTGCACTGGTCCAGGGGCAGCAAGGTGTGTCTGCTCTGACATTATAGGAGTCAGGCCAGCAGACTTCTGGTGTTATATAGTGAACTAGCTATTGAACCAGTTCTACGCTCGCGTGGTGAGCATTTTTATTGGTACATTTTTAATTTTTTTAATGGCGCCGGAGTCAGCACGTGTGCGCATACAGCGCTATCCTGCGCCATTTTTAAAGACACTGTCTGTGAATTCGCATATACAGTGTCTTCAATAAATTGACGCTGTAGTGCGGTTTGCACACGTGCTGACTCCGGCGCCTCACTGCATAGGAGCCTCCCTGAGCAATGTATGTATAATGTACTGAGAATACTGGGGAGTGTGCTCACTTACGCTGAGCGCTGTATGTATAACGTACTCACTTATGTTGAGCGCTGTATGTATAACAAACTGAGAATACAGGGGTGTACTCACACTGAGCGCTGTATGTATAATGTACTGAAAATACAGATGGGTGTACTCACTTACGCTGAAGGCTGTATGTATAACTTACTGAGAATGCTGGAGGGTGTACTCACTTATACTGAGCGCTATATGTATAATATGCTGAGAATACAGGGGGGTGTACCCACTTAGGCTGAACGCTGTATGTATAATGTTCTGAGAATACAGAGGGGTGTACTTCACTTACGCTGAGCGCTGTACATATAACGTACTGAGAATACAGGGGGTGTACTCACTTACGTCTTGCGCTGTATGTATAATGTACTTAGAATACAGGGGGGTGTACTCACTTACGCTGAGCGAAGTATGTATAACGTATTGAGAATAAAGCGGGTGTACTCACGCAGAGCGATGTATGTATAATGTACTGAGAATACAGAGGGTGTACTCACTTTCAGTGAGCTCTTTATGTATAACGTACTGAGAATACAGGGGGGTGTACTCACGCAGAGCACTGTATGTATAACATGCTGAGAATACAGGGGGTGTACTAACTTACTCTGAGCGCTGTATATATAACGTACTGAGAATACAGAGGGGTGTACTCACTTACGCTGAGCGCTACATGTATAACATACTGAGAATACAGGGGGTTGTACTCACGCTGAGCGCTGTCTATATAACGTACTGAGAATACAGGGGGTGTACTCACGCTGAACACTGTATATATAACGTACTGAGAAAACAGGAGGGTGTACTCACTTACCCTAAGCACTGTATGTTTAATGTACTGAGAATACAGGGGGGTGTACTCACTTACGCTGAGCGCTGTATATATAATGTACTGTGAATACAGGGAGGTGTACTCACTTACACAGAGCACTGTATATATAACATACTAAGAATACAGGGGGTGTACTCCCTTACGCTGAGCGCTGTACATATAACATACTGAGAATATCGGGGGGTGTACTCACTTACGCTGAGCGCTGTATATATAATGTACTGTGAATACAGGGAGGTGTACTCACTTACGCAGAGCACTGTATATATAACAAACTAAGAATACAGGGGGTATACTCCCTTACGCTGAGCACTGTATATATAACGTACTGAGAATACAGGGGGTGTACTCACTTACGCTGAGCGATGTCTATATAATGTACTGAGAATACAGGGGGGTGTACTCATTTACGCTGAGCGGTGTCTATATAATGTACTGAGAATACAGAGGGGAGTACTCACTTACGCTGAGCGCTGTATATATAACATACTGAGAATACAGGGGGGTGTACTCACTTATGCTGAGCGCTGTATATATAGTGTACTAATAATATGGGGTGTACTCACAAATTTGTATTTCTCTTTCTCTCGTCCTGGATATATTGTCGTCATGTTGCCCTTCTGAGCATGCTCAGTCTATAGCGACTTCGGACAGAAGGACACATCCCTGGTTATATTATAGACTAGCTATTGAACCCGTTCTATGCCCGGGTGGCGAGCATTTTTATTGGTATATGCTCCCCCCTCCTGTTACGTGCCGCCCCCATCCTGTCACGTGCAGCCCCATCCTGTTATGTGCAGGCCCCATCCTGTTATGTGCAGCTCCATCCTGTTATGTGCAGCCCCCATCCTGTTACGTGCAGCCCACATCCTGTTACGTGCAGCCCCCATCCTGCGCCCCCATCCTGTTATGTGAAGCCCCATCCTGTTATGTGCTACCCCCATCCTGTTACGTTCAGCCCCCATCCTGTTATGTGCAGCCCACATCCTGTTACGTGCAGCCCCCATTCTGCTATGTGCAGCCCCCATCCTGAGCCCCCCATCCTGTTAAGTGCAGCCCCCATCCTGCTATGTGCAGCCCCCATCCTGTTATGTGCTGCCCCCATCCTGTTATGTTCTGGCCCCATCCGGAGGCCGGGGCAGGAGTGTGGCTCCAGAGTACGTGTGTGCCCATACCGCGCTGTCCAGCGCCAATGTGTCTTCACTAAAATGGCGCTGGATGGCGCACTATGCGCATGCGCCGATCCCGACGCGGCACTTCTCCCCCGGACTCCGGCCAAAACAGAGGTAATGCGGCAACATTCCTTTGGGTCAGGTATGTACTTATGGAGCCGGAGCTCAAGATATACATTCAGTGTCTACGCATACCGCGATCTCCAGTGCCATTTACTACTCTTACCTGTAACGACTGGATGCATTCTTCTGTCTGGAGCCAGCCTGCGCAGGCGTGTCGCGCATATGCAGTCTATAGAGGCTTTGGACAGAAGGACACATCCCTGATTATATTATATATGTCCCCCAATTTTGTTAATATTCCCCATCCTGGTACACGGCACCCCTCCATCCCAATATGCATGGCACCCCTCCATCCCGGAGTGCATGGCACAGTACCATTCCTGGTATGCATGGCACCCCTCCATCCCGGTATGCATGGCACCCCTAATCCCCATACTGGTATGCAAGCCACCCTTCATCCTTATATGTAAAGCCCCCATCATCCTTATATGCAAGGCCTCCATCATCCTTATCCTGGTATGCCATTCCTCCCTCATCCCTATCCTGATATGCATGGCACCCCTCATCTTTATCCTGGTATGCATGGCACCCCTCATCCCCAATCCTGGTATGCATGACAGTCCTCATCCCTATTCGGGTATGCATGGCCCCCCTCATCCTTATCCTGGTATATATGGCACCGCTCAACCCCAATCCTGGTATGTATGGCACTCTTCATCCGTATCCTGGTATGCATGGTACCCCCTCATCCCCTATCCTGGTATGCATGGCACCCCTCATCCCCCAATCCTGGTATGTATGGCACCCCTCATCCCTATCCTGGTATGCATGGTACCCCCTCATCCCTATCCTGGTATGTAAGGCCCCCTCATCCCTATCATGGTATGTATGGCCCCTAATCCTTATCCAGGTAAGCATGGTACCTGTCATCCCCCAATCCCGGTATGTATTTCCCCTCAACCATATCCTGGTATACATGGCCTCCTCATCCCTATCCTGCTATGTTTGGCACCCCTCATCCGTATCCTGGTAAGCATGATACCCATCATCCCCCAATCCAGGTATGCATGGTACCCCTCATCCCCAATCCTGGTATGCATGGTACCCCCTCATCCCAAAACCTTGTATGCATGGTACCCCCTCATCCCCAATCCTGGCATGCATAGCCCCTCATCCCTATCCTGGTATGTATGGCAACCCTCATCCCTATCCTGCTATGTTTGGCACCCCTCATCATTATCCTGGTATGTATGGCCTCCTCATCCCCCAATCCTTGTATGCATGGCAATACTCATCCCCAATCATGGTATGCATGGCCCCTCATCCATATCCTGGTATATATGGCCCCCCTCATCCCTATCCTGGTATGTATGGCCCCTCATCCGCATCCTGGTATGCATGGCCCCTCATCCCTATACTGGTATGTATGGCACCTTCATCCCTATACTGGTATGCATGGTACCCCCTCATCCCCTATCCTGGTATGTAAGGCCCCTCATCCCTATCCTAGTAGGTATGGCACCCTCATAACTATCCTGGTATGTATGGCACCCTTCATCCCTATCCTGTTTATGCATATCCTGGTCATCCCCCAATCCTGGTATGCATGGCACCCCTCATCCCCAATCCTGGTATGCATGGTCCCTCATCCCTATACTGGTATGTATGGCCCCTTCATCCCTATCCTGGTATGCATGGTACCCCTTCATCCCCAATCCTGGTATGCAAGGCCCCTCATCCCTATCCTGGTAGGTATGGCACCCTCATAACTATCCTGGTATGTATGGCACCCCTGATCCCTATCCTGGTATGTATAACCTCCTCATCCCCCAATCCTGGTATGCATGGCACCCCTCATCCCCAATCCTGGTATGCATGGCCTCTCATCCGTATCCTGGTATGCATTGCCCCTCATCCCTATCCTGATATGTATGGCCCCCCTCATCCCTATCCTGGTATGTATGGCCTCCTCATCCCCTAATCCTAGTATGCATGGCAATTCTCATCCCCAATCCTGGTATGCACGGCCCCTCATCTGTATCCTGGTATGTATGGCCCCCTTCATCCCTATCCTGGTATGTATGGCCCCTCATCCCTATCCTGGTATGCATGGTACCTCCTCATTCCCAATCCAGTTATGCATGGTACCCCCTCATCCCCAATCCTGTTATGCATGGTAGCTAGTGACAGGCGAGCAGTAAAATGCTTGGGTGCTCGATGCTCAGGTCAAGCAAAATGAAATGCTCGGGTGCTCGACCTGAGCAACGAGCCCAATGTAAGTCTATGGGAAACTCGAGCATTTTTCAGACTGCTTCCCCCAGCGGTCTGCAAAGGACCTAAAAATTGCCCAAATCGATGGGAACAGTGCTCAAATGACATGGGAACAGCATGGGGACGACCCCTGGAAGCATTTATGATTCCAAGGTCACTGCTGTCAACAACGTTGTCAGTGGTATTACGCCACTTTTACGGACTCACAATAAAACATACAAAAATGAAACCAAAATGAATTTTCCTGGGAAATATGTGAAGGAACATCCTTTCCAGGGTAATGACTTGTATATAAGGCAAAATAAATACACAAAAACAAAAATACTCCTCCACATCTTGGGCTATGTTCACACATAGCGTTATTGATGCATTTTTACATGTTTGCAGTGTTTTCAACCAAGACAAATGCATTCACTGGTAAATTTAATTTTAACATTTTACAACCTTATCTGGTCATGTAGTGTGACACATCAATAGACATATCCTGTTTCATTTATGATGGAGGGACTCTGAAAGTCACAAAGCCTATTTTTATAGGGCCATCAGGCTGCCCTTACTATTCTTAAAGGGCCAGCAGTCGGCCCTCGCTTTTGATAGAGAGCCATCAGCCGGCTATGCTTTGTTGTTCCCTTTATTAACGAGTGGGTCTCCTATACTGTTATTGCGTATGCAGTGACTGCAAGGGCTGCCAAAGATTTGGAAGCACTCACATGCCCCTTGCAAGATTGTAGAGGTCATGAGAGTCAGCCAGTCAGCATTTTCAGTTGACAGGCGGATGCGCTTATCAGTTATAATTCCACCAGTGGCACTAAAAACCTGCTCAGACAAAACGCTAGCGGCAGGGCAGGCCAGGACCTTCAAGGTGTAGAGAGCCAGTTCATGCCACGTGTCCAGCTTGGATACCCAATAATTATAAGGCACAGAGGAATCACGGAGGATGTTGGTACGGTTGGCAAGGTATTCCCTCACCATCTTCTCAAACTTTGCACTCCTTGTGAGAATACACCACGCCTCAGGGCCTGTGCAATGGGAGGGTCTGAGGAAACTGTCCCAGAACTTTAAGTGTTCCCCTGCCTCTGCTGGATTGGAGTTGTGTCTCTCTCGCCAGTACTCCTTGGTTGTCCAACGAACTATGACCTCTGCCGCCAGTGTTTTCAGATGGGAGTATTTTCAATAATTCCGCAACAAGGGCCTACTGGTACTGCCTTATTTTAGTAGACCTGTCCTTCTCGGGAATAAAAGATAGAAAGTTGTTCTTGTAGTGTGGGTCTAGAAGTGTCACCAACCAGTGATGACTGTCACCCAAAATTTTGAGAATGCGAGGGTCAAGGGAAAGGCAGCATAACATAAATTCAGCCATGCGTGCCAGACTGCTAACAGGCAAGACTTCCGTGTACTCACCAAGAGGACGACTGACCATGCTCTCCTCCTCCTCCCTGTCCTAAGGCCATCCATGCTGTACAGACGGTATGACAGTTGTGCAGGTAGTACCGACAATAGCACCTGAAACTAGCTCCTCTTCCTCCTCTTCCTCCTCTTCCTCATTGTCACCCAATCCACATTGGGATGAGATGAGGCTGGGCTGTGTGTAATCACCCTGTATGGTTCCTTGCTCCATCTCATCGTGCTCTGCCTGCAATGCATCCTCTTTGATTGTGAGCAGAGAGCATTTCAGAAGACAGAGAAGCGGGATGGTGACGCTAATTATGGCATCATCGCCACTCACCATCTTGGTGGAGTCCTCAAAGTTTTGGAGGATGGTACATATGTCTGACATCCATGTCCACTCCTGAGGTCTTATGTGTGAAGTCTGAACTGAATACCGATGGCCTTGTTGATGCTGGTACTCAACAACTGCCCTCTTCTGCTCACAAATCCTTTCCAACTTTTGCAATGTAGAGTTCCAATGCTTGGGGACATCACACACCAGTCGGTGAGCTGGAAGCTGCAAATGCTGCTGAAACACGGCAAGGGCGGCGGAAGCTGTAGGAGAGTTACTAAAATGGGCACACTGGCGGCGTACATTGATAAGCAGATCCTGCAGCTCAGGGTAGGTTTTGAGAAACCACTGAACCACAAAGTTAAGCACATGGGCCAGGCATGGTACGTGTCGCCTCACCTCAGAGCCGCCACCAGGTTCCGGCCATTGTCACACACGACCATGCTTGGCTGTAGATTCAGTGGTGTCAGCCACAGATCTGCCCACTGTTTCAGAGCTGTCCACAGCTCTTCAGCGTTGTGTGGTTTGTCACCTAAGCATATTAGCTTCAGCACAGCCTGTTGCCGCTTGGCCAAGGCAATATTTCAGGGCTTCTAGCTTGCGACTGATGTGGTCATTTCGGAGTTGGATGCTGAAGAGGAGGAGGTGGAGGAGGTGCATGAGCTGTAGAATGTGGGGGCAACCCTGTTTGACCCAGGGTCGCAATCCTCAGTGTCGGGAGGACGTGTTCAGTCCCAAGGGGTGACTGGGTCCCAGCTTCCACTATGGTAACCCAGTGTGCCATCAGCGAGATGTACCGTCCCTGCCCACAAGCACTTGTCCACGTGTCCGTGGTTAGGTGGACTTTCCCAGTAACTGCGTTGTTGAGGGCACAGCGAATGTAGTGGGACACTTGCTCATGTAATGTGGGGACGGCACACCAGGAGAAATAGTGGCAGCTGGTGACCGAGTGCCGAGGGACGGCCTCCGCCATCAGGTTGCAAAAGCTTCCATCTCCACGAGCCTAAAAGGCAACATTTTGAGCGCAAGCAGTCGCGAAATGTATGAATTTAGTAGTGTGGCATTTGGGGTGTTGGTCGCGTATTTGCACTTGCCTGCCAAGCACTGGGGTAGGGATAACTGAATGCTGCGCTGGGACAAGGACGTGAACGTGCTTGCTGATGGTGCTAATTGAGAGTGTGCAACGACAGGTGCAAGGCAGGAGGCATCTTTGCATGCGCCATGGACAGAGGATTGGCTTGCACGCACAACACACAACAGCTAAAGAAGCAGTGGTGCCACATGCAGACACTGCTCCTGGACCCTGGCGTTCAGCCCACTTAGTCGGGTGATTTGCTGCCATGTGCCTGATCATGCTGATGGTGGTCAGTCTGGTAGTTTTGCTACCTCTGCTGATGCAGGCCTAGCAGGTGGTACGAATTGACTTTTTGGGGTTATCGGCCGAATCTTTAAAAAACAACCAGACTCCGCCTCGTCCTCTGCATGCACCATATCACCATCATGTCCACTTCCCTGTCCATTGCCACGCGCCTTGCCCATTTTAAATAGAGGACAATATTTTTAACAGCAACCTCGTGTCAATAACTTCACTGACACACTGCAACAAAATTTCAATGGAGGCCAGAAATGGCAGAATTCTCATCGCACTTATATGTGATCCGTGTGAAGGACAAACCACAGTTTTAAACAGCTGGCTTGTACGGAACTATTATTAACAGCGAACTGGTGTTAATAACTTCACAAACACACTGCAACAAAATTTAAATGGAGGCCAGAAATGGCAGAAATTTGAAGGCACTTATATGTGATCCATGTGACGGACAAACCACAGTTTTAAATAGCTTGCCTGTAGGTAACTATTTTAAAAGCGACCTCATGTCAATAACTTCACTGACACACTGCAACAAAATTTCAATGGAGGTCAGAAATGGCAGAATTTTCAGCACACTTAATTATGATCCATGTGACAGACAAACCACAGTTTAAATAGCTGGCCTGTTGGTAACTAATTTTAACAGCAACCTCATGTCAATAACTTCACTGACACTCTGCAACAAAATTTCAATGGAGGCCAGAAATGACAGAATTTTCATCGCACTTATATGTGATCCGTGTGACGGACAAACCACAGTTTTAAATAGCTGGCCTGTAGGTAACTATTTATAATAGCAACCTCATGTCAGGAACTTCACTGACACACTGCAACAAAATTTCAATGGAGGCCAGAAATGGCAGAATTTTCAGCACTTATATGTGATCCGTGTGACAGACAAACCACAGTTTTAAATAGCTCCCCTGTAGGTAGCTATTTTTAACAGCAACCTCATGTCAGCAACTTCACTGACACACTGCAACAAAATTTCAATGGAGTCCATAAATGGCAGAATTTTTATCGCACTTATATATGATCCGTGTGACAGACAAACCAGTTTTAAATAGCTGGCCTATAGGTAACTATTTTTAACAGTAACCTCATGTCAATAACTTTACTGACATACTGCAACAAAATTTCAATGGAGGCCAGAAATGGCAGAATTTTCAATGAACTTATATGTCATCCGTGTGACGGACAAACCATAGTTTTAAATAGCTGGCCTGTAGGTAACTATTTTTAACTGCGACATCGTGTCAATAACTTCATTGACACACTGCAACAAAATTTCAATGGAGGCCAGAAATGGCAGAATTTTCAGCACACTTATATGTGATCCGTGTGACGGACAAACCACTGTTTTAAATAGATGTTTTTTTAGCGCTGTAATATGGAAAGGATCTGGCTGTATTCTACAGTGAAAACAAGCAAATGGAGGAGAAAAACAGTATTCTCTGGATTGCTTATTAAGCAAATAATCAGGATTAAGATCCCAAAAAAATATTCCTGGCCCCTGATAACTGGGGCTATTTCTAGAAATATCTGTAAAAGCACCAGCCGCAGACAGAACTGGAATGGACCCTCTTGCTATATGCACTGCAGTCTGCCACATACACTGCCTGCCTAGCACTGATATCTATACAGCTGGATTAATCCTCATAAAGGACTGTTAGTTGAGATGGATATGTGAATATTATATGGTGGTATAGCTACACTAACTAAGAAACAAGCAATTCTCTCCCTAGCTCAGCAGCACCTATCCCTATACTGCCTGATTCCGGAGTAGACTGAGACAAACATGGCAGCACCAGGTCTGATATAAACCTGATGACGCTGTACGGCCAGCCAATCACTGTAATGCCACAACCAACATGGCTACGGCATTACAGTGTGTGGCAGACAATCCCTACATGTTCATTGGGGCTGTAAAGAGCGCCAAACATGCAGAAGGGGACCCAAGCTCCCAATGAGCAACAACGAAAATACCCGGCGAGCGACGAGCATCTCGAGCAGTGACATGCTCGGGCGAGCACCGAGCAGTAGCGAGCATGCTTGCTCATCACTAACGATAACCCATCATCCCCAATCCTGGTATGCATGGTACCCCCTTATCCCCAATCCTGGTATGCATGGTACCCCCTCATACCAAAAACTGGTGTGTATGGCCCCCCATCCCCAATCCTGGGATGTATGGCCCCCCTCATCTCCAATCCTGGCATGCATGGTACCCCTCATGCCCAATCCTGATATGTATGGCCCCTCATCCTTATCCTGGTATGCATGGCCCCTCATCCCTATTCTGGTATGCATGGCCCCTCATCCCTATCCTGGTATGTATGGTACCTCTCATCCCTATCCTAGTATGCATGGTACCCCTCATCCCTATCCTGGTAAGCATGGTAAACCTCATCCCCAATCCTGATAAGCATGGTCCCCCTCATCCCCATTCCTGGTATGTATAGCAATCCTCATCCTTATAATGGGATGGATGGTACCCCTCATCCCTATCCTGGTATGTATGGCCCCTCATCCCTATCCTAGTATGCATGGCCCCCCTCATCCCTATCCTGGTAAGCATAGTAACCCTCATCCCCAATACTGATAAGCATGGTACCCCTCATCCTCAATCCTGGTATGTATAGCAATCCTTATCCCTATCCTGGTATGTATGGCCCCCCTCATCCCCAATTATGGTATGCTTGGCCCCTCATCCCTATCTTAGTATGCATGGCCCCCCTCATCCCTATCCTGGTATGCATGGTACCCCCTCATCCCTATCCTGGTATGCATGGTACGCCTCATCCTCCAATCCTGGTATGCATAGCACCCCTCATCCCTATCCTGGTATGCATGGTATCCCCTTTTCCCTATCCTTGTATGTATAGCACACCTCATCCCTATCCTTGAATGTATGGCACCTCTCATCCCTATCCTGGCATGTATGGCCTCCTCTTCCCCCAATACTGGTATGCATGGCACCCCTCATCCCCAATCCTGGTATGCATGGCCCCTCATCCGTATCCTGGTATGCATGGTCCATCATCCCTATCCTGGTAGCCTCCTCATCTGGGTCCTGGTATGCATGGTAACCCTCATCCCAATCCTGGTATGCATGGAACCTCCTCACCCCCAAATCCTGGTATGCATGGTACCTCCCCATCCCCATTCCTGGTATGCATGGTGCTCCTTCATCCCCAATCCTGGTATGCATGCTACCCCCTCATCCGTATCCTGGTAAGCATGCTAGCCCTCATCCCCCAATCCTGGTATGCATGGTATCCCATCATCCCCAATCCTGGTATGCATGGAACCCCCTCATCCCCAATCTTGGTATGCATGGCCCCTCAACCCTATCCTGGTATGTATGGCACCCCTCATTCCTATCCTTGTATGTATGGCACCCCTCATCCCCAAATCCTGGTATGCATGGCACCCCTCATCCCCAATCCTGGAATGCATGCTACCCCCTCATCCGTATCCTGGTAAGCATGGTAGCCCTCATCCCCCAATCCTGGTATGCATGGT
The DNA here is from genome assembly GCF_046119375.1 of Phyllobates terribilis. Lineage (NCBI taxonomy): Eukaryota > Metazoa > Chordata > Amphibia > Anura > Dendrobatidae > Phyllobates > Phyllobates terribilis. The sequence goes on along the minus strand of NW_027362763.1, from coordinate 451,353,491 downwards.
ATCCCATCATCCCCAATCCTGGTATGCATGGAACCCCCTCATCCCCAATCTTGGTATGCATGGCCCCTCAACCCTATCCTGGTATGTATGGCACCCCTCATTCCTATCCTTGTATGTATGGCACCCCTCATCCCCAAATCCTGGTATGCATGGCACCCCTCATCCCCAATCCTGGAATGCATGGCCCCTCATCCATATCCTGGTATGCATGGTCCCCCGTCCCCCATCCTGGGATGTATGGCCCCCCTCATCTCCAATCCTGGCATGCATGGTACCCCTCATCCCCAATCCTGATATGTTTGGCCCCTCATCCTTATCCTGGTATGCATGGCCCCTCATCCCTATTCTGGTATGCATGGCCCCTCATCCCTATCCTGGTATGTATGGTACCTCTCATCCCTATCCTAGTATGCATGGTACCCCTCATCCCTATCCTGGTAAGCATGGTAAACCTCATCCCCAATCCTGATAAGCATGGTCCCCCTCATCCCCATTCCTGGTATGTATAGCAATCCTCATCCTTATAATGGGATGGATGGTACCCCTCATCCCTATCCTGGTATGTATGGCCCCTCATCCCTATCCTAGTATGCATGGCCCCCCTCATCCCTATCCTGGTAAGCATAGTAACCCTCATCCCCAATACTGATAAGCATGGTACCCCTCATCCTCAATCCTGGTATGTATAGCAATCCTTATCCCTATCCTGGTATGTATGGCCCCCCTCATCCCCAATTATGGTATGCTTGGCCCCTCATCCCTATCTTAGTATGCATGGCCCCCCTCATCCCTATCCTGGTATGCATGGTACCCCCTCATCCCTATCCTGGTATGCATGGTACGCCTCATCCTCCAATCCTGGTATGCATAGCACCCCTCATCCCTATCCTGGTATGCATGGTATCCCCTTTTCCCTATCCTTGTATGTATAGCACACCTCATCCCTATCCTTAAATGTATGGCACCTCTCATCCCTATCCTGGCATGTATGGCCTCCTCTTCCCCCAATACTGGTATGCATGGCACCCCTCATACCCAATCCTGGTATGCATGGCCCCTCATCCGTATCCTGGTAAGCATGGTAGCCCTCATCCCCCAATCCTGGTATGCATGGTATCCCATCATCCCCAATCCTGGTATGCATGGAACCCCCTCATCCCCAATCTTGGTATGCATGGCCCCTCAACCCTATCCTGGTATGTATGGCACCCCTCATTCCTATCCTTGTATGTATGGCACCCCTCATCCCCAAATCCTGGTATGCATGGCACCCCTCATCCCCAATCCTGGAATGCATGGCCCCTCATCCGTATCCTGGTATGCATGGTCCCTCATCCCTATCCTGGTATGTATGCCCCCCTCATCATTATCCTGGTATGTATGGCCCCTTATCTGTATCCTGGTATGCATGACCCCCTCATCCCTATCCTGGTTTGCATGGTGCCCCTCATTCCCCAATCCTGATATGCATGGCCCCTCATTCATATCCCGGTATGCATGGCCCCTCATCCCTATTCTGGCATGCATGTCCCCTCATCCCTCTCCTGGTAGGTACGGTACCCCTCATCCCTATCCTAGTATGCATGATACCCCTCATCCCTATCCTGGTAAGCATGGTAACCCTCATCTCCAATCCTGATAAGCATGGTACCCCTCATCCCCAATCCTGGTATGTATAGCAATCCTCATCCTTAAAATGGAATGGATGGTACCCCTCATCCCTATCCTGGTATGTATGGCCCCTCATCCCTATCCTAGTATGCATGGCCCCCCTCATCCCTATCCTGGTAAGCATAGTAACCCTCATCCCCAATACTGATAAGCATGGTACCCCTCATCCCCAATCCTGGTATGTATAGCAATCCTTATCCCTATCCTGGTATGTATGGCCCCCCTCATCCCCAATTATGGTATGCTTGGCCCCTCATCCCTATCTTAGTATGCATGGCCCCCTCATCCCTATCCTGGTATGCATGGTACCCCCTCATCCCTATCCTGGTATGCATGGTACCCCTCATCCTCCAATCCTGGTATGCATAGCACCCTTCATCCCTATCCTGGTATGCATGGTATCCCCTTTTCCCTATCCTTGTATGTATAGCACACCTCATCCCTATCCTTGAATGTATGGCACCTCTCATCCCTATCCTGGTATGTATGGCCTCCTCTTCCCCCAATACTGGTATGCATGGCACCCCTCATCCCCAATCCTGGTATGCATGGCCCCTCATCCATATCCTGGTATGCATGGTCCATCATCCCTATCCTGGTAGCCTCCTCATCTGGGTCCTGGTATGCATGGTAACCCTCATCCCAATCCTGGTATGCATGGAACCTCCTCACCCCCAAAACTGGTATGCATGGTACCTCCAGATCCCCATTCCTGGTATGCATGGTGCTCCTTCATCCCCAATCCTGGTATGCATGCTACCCCCTCAACCGTATCCTGGTAAGCATGGTAGCCCTCATCCCCCAATCCTGGTATGCATGGTATCCCATCATCCCCAATCCTGGTATGCATGGAACCCCCTCATCCCCAATCTTGGTATGCATGGCCCCTCAACCCTATCCTGGTATGTATGGCACCCCTCACTCCTATCCTTGTATGTATGGCACCCCTCATCCCCAAATCCTGGTATGCATGGCACCCCTCATCCCAAATCCTGGAATGCATGGCCCCTCATCCGTATCCTGGTATGCATGGTCCCTCATCCCTATCCTGGTATGTATGCCCCCCTCAACATTATCCTGGTATGTATGGCCCCTTATCTGTATCCTGGTATGCATGACCCCCTCATCCCTATCCTGGTTTGCATGGTGCCCCTCATCCCCCAATCCGGATATGCGTGGCCCCTCATTCATATCCCGGTATGCATGGCCCCTCATCCCTATTCTGGCATGCATGTCCCCTCATCCCTCTCCTGGTATGTACGGTACCCCTCATCCCTATCCTAGTATGCATGGTACCCCTCATCCCTATCCTGGTAAGCATGGTAACCCTCATCCCCAATCCTGATAAGCATGATACCCCTCATCCCCAATCCTGGTATGTATAGCAATCCTCATCCTTATAATGGAATGGATGGTACCCCTCATTACTATCTTGGTATGTATGGCCCCCCTCATCCCCAATTCTGGTATGCATGACCCCTCATCCCTATCCTAGTATGCATGGCCCCCCTCATCCCTATCCTGGTAAGCATAGTAACCCTCATCCCCAATCCTGATAAGCATGGTACCCCTCATCCCCAATCCTGGTATGTATAGCAATCCTCATCTCTATCCTGGTATGTATGGCCCCCCTCATCCCCAATTATGGTATGCATGGCCCCTTATCTGTATCCTGGTATGCATGACCCCCTCATCCCTATCCTGGTTTGCATGGTGCCCCTCATCCCCCAATCCTGATATGCATGGCCCCTCATTCATATCCCGGTATGCATGGCCCCTCATCCCTATTCTGGCATGCATGTCCCCTCATCCCTCTCCTGGTATGTACGGTACCCCTCATCCCTATCCTAGTATGCATGGTACCCCTCATCCCTATCCTGTTAAGCATGGTAACCCTCATCCCCAATCCTGATAAGCATGGTACCCCTCATCCCCAATCCTGGTATGTATAGCAATCCTCATCCTTATAATGTAATGGATGGTACCCCTCATCCCTATCCTGGTATGTATGGCCCCCCTCATCCCCAATTCTGGTATGCATGGCCCCTCATCCCTATCCTAGTATGCATGGCCCCCCTCATCCCTATCCTGGTATGCATGGTACCCCCTCATCCCTATCCTGGTATCCATGGTACTCCTCATCCTCCAATCCTGGTATGCATAGCACCCCTCATCCCTATCCTGGTATGCATGGTATCCCCTTTTCCCTATCCTTGTATGTATAGCACACCTCATCCCTATCCTTGAATGTATGGCACCTCTCATCCCTATCCTGGTATGTATGGCCTCCTCTTCCCCCAATACTGGTATGCATGGCACCCCTCATCCCCAATCCTGGTATGCATGGCCCCTCATCCGTATCCTGGTATGCATGGTCCATCATCCCTATCCTGGTAGCTTCCTCATCTGTGTCCTGGTATGCATGGTAACCCTCATCCCAATCCTGGTATGCATGGAACCTCCTCACCCCCATTCCTGGTATGCATGGTACCTCCCCATCCCCAATCCTGGTATGCATGCTACCCCCTCATCCGTATCCTGGTAAGCATGGTAGCCCTCATCCCCCAATCCTGGTATTCATGGTATCCCATCATCCCCAATCCTGGTATGCATGGAACCCCCTCATCCCCAATCTTGGTATGCATGGTCCCTCAACCCTATCCTGGTATGTATGGCACCCCTCATTCCTAACCTTGTATGTATGGCACCCCTCATCCCCAAATCCTGGTATGCATGGCACCCCTCATCCCCAATCCTGGAATACATGGCCCCTCATCCGTATCCTGGTATGCATGGTCCCTCATCCCTATCCTGGTATGTATGCCCCCCTCATCATTATCCTGGTATGTATGGCCCCTTATCTGTATCCTGGTATGCATGACCCCCTCATCCCTATCCTGGTTTGCATGGTGCCCCTCATCCACCAATCCTGATATGCATGGCCCCTCATTCATATCCCGGTATGCATGGCCCCTCATCCCTATTCTGGCATGCATGTCCCCTCATCCCTCTCCTGGTATGTACGGTACCCCTCATCCCTATCCTAGTATGCATGGTACCCCTCATCCCTATCCTGGTAAGCATGGTAACCCTCATCCCCAATCCTGATAAGCATGGTACCCCTCATCCCCAATCCTGGTATGTATAGCAATCCTCATTCTTATAATGGAATGGATGGTACCCCTCATCCCTATCCTGGTATGTATGGCCCCCCTCATCCCCAATTCTGGTATGCATGGCCCCTCATCCCTATCCTAGTATGCATGGCCCCCCTCATCCCTATCCTGGTAAGCATAGTACCCCTCATCCCCCAATCCAGGCATGTATGGCACCCTTTATCCCTATCCTAGTATGCATGATACCCCCTCATCCCTATCCTGGTATGTATGGCCCCATCCCTATCTTGGTATGCATGGCCCCTCCTCCGTATCCTGGTATGTATGACCTCCTCATTCCTATCCTGGTATGTATGGCACCTCATCTGTATCCTGGTAAGCATGGTACCCATCAACTCTATCCTGGTAAGCATGATACCCCTCATCCCCAATCCTGGTATGTATAGCAATCCTCATCCTTATAATGGAATGGATGGTACCCCTCATCCCTATCCTGGTATGTATGGCCCCCCTCATCCCCAATTCTGGTATGCATGGCCCCTCATCCCTATCCTAATGTGCATGGCCCCCCTCATCCCTATCCTGGTAAGCATAGTAACCCTCATCCCCAATCCTGATAAGCATGGTACCCCTCATCCCCAATCCTGGTATGTATAGCAATCCTCATCTCTATCCTGGTATGTATGGCCCCCCTCATCCCCAATTATGGTATGCATGGCCCCTTATCTGTATCCTGGTATGCATGACCCCCTCATCCCTATCCTGGTTTGCATGGTGCCCCTCATCCCCCAATCCTGATATGCATGGCCCCTCATTCATATCCCGGTATGCATGGCCCCTCATCCCTCTCCTGGTATGTACGGTACCCCTCATCCCTATCCTAGTATGCATGGTACCCCTCCTCCCTATCCTGGTAAGCATGGTAACCCTCATCCCCAATCCTGATAAGCATGGTACCCCTCCTCCCCAATCCTGGTATGTATAGCAATCCTCATCCTTATAATGGAATGGATGGTACCCCTCATCCCTATCCTGGTATGTATGGCCCCCCTCATCCCCAATTCTGGTATGCATGGCCCCTCATCCCTATACTAGTATGCATGGCCCCCCTCATCCCTATCCTGGTATGCATGGTACCCCCTCATCCCTATCCTGGTATCCATGGTACCCCTCATCCTCCAATCCTGGTATGCATAGCACCCCTCATCCCTATCCTGGTATGCATGGTATCCCCTTTTCCCTATCCTTGTATGTATAGCACACCTCATCCCTATCCTTGAATTTATGGCACCTCTCATCTGTATCCTGGTATGTATGGCCTCCTCTTCCCCCAATACTGGTATGCATGGCACCCCTCATCCCCAATCCTGGTATGCATGGCCCCTCATCCGTATCCTGGTATGCATGGTCCATCATCCCTATCCTGGTAGCCTCCTCATCTGGGTCCTGGTATGCATGGTAACCCTCATCCCAATCCTGGTATGCATGGAACCTCCTCACCCCCAATCCTGGTATGCATGGTACCTCCCCATCCCCATTCCTGGTATGCATGGTGCTCCTTCATCCCCAATCCTGGTATGCATGCTACCCCCTCATCCGTATCCTGGTAAGCATGGTAGCCCTTATCCCCCAATCCTGGTATGCATGGTATCCCATCATCCCCAATCCTGGTATGCATGGAACCCCCTCATCCCCAATCTTGGTATTTATGGCCCCTCAACCCTATCCTGGTATGTATGGCACCCCTCATTCCTATCCTTGTATGTATGGCACCCCTCATCCCCAAATCCTGGTATGCATGGCATCCCTCATCCCCAATCCTGGAATGCATGGCCCCTCATCCGTATCCTGGTATGCATGGTCCCTCATCCCTATCCTGGTATGTATGCCCCCCTCATCATTATCCTGGTATGTATGGCCCCTTATCTGTATCCTGGTATGCATGACCCCCTCATCCCTATCCTGGTTTGCATGGTGCCCCTCATCCCCCAATCCTGATATGCATGGCCCCTCATTCATATCCCAGTATGCATGGCCCCTCATCCCTATTCTGGCATGCATGTCGCCTCATCCCTCTCCTGGTATGTACGGTACCCCTCATCCCTATCCTAGTATGCATGGTACCCCTCATCCCTATCCTGGTAAGCATGGTAACCCTCATCCCCAATCCTGATGAGCATGGTACCCCTCATCCCCAATCCTGGTATGTATAGCAATCCTCATCCTTATAATGGAATGGATGGTACCCCTCATCCCTATCCTGGTATGTATGGCCCCCCTCATCCCCAATTCTGGTATGCATGGCCCCTCATCCCTATCCTAGTATGCATGGCCCCCCTCATCCCTATCCTGGTAAGCATAGTACCCCTCATCCCCCAATCCAGGCATGTATGGCACCCTTTATCCCTATCCTAGTATGCATGATACCCCCTCATCCCTATCCTGGTATGTATGGCCCCCATCCCTATCTTGGTATGCATGGCCCCTCCTCCGTATCCTGGTATGTATGACCTCCTCATTCCTATCCTGGTATGTATGGCACCTCATCTGTATCCTGGTAAGCATATTACCCATCAACTCTATCCTGGTAAGCATGGTACCCCTTATCCCACAATCCTGGTATGCATGGCACCCCCTCATCCCTATCATGGTATGCATGGTACCCCCTCATCCCTATATTGGTATGTATTGTCCCTCATCCCTATCCTGGTAAGCATGGGACCCCTCATCCCCCTATCCTGATATGTATGGCCCCTCACCCTTATCCTGGTATTTATGGCCTCCTCATCCCTATCCTGGTATGTATGGCCCCTCATCCATATCCTGGTATGTATGGCCTCCTCATCCCTATCAGAGTAAGTATGGTACCACTCATCCCTAGCCTGGTAAGCATGGTACCCCTCATCTGTATCCTGGTATGCAAGGTATTCATTATCCCCCAATCCTGGTATGCATGGCCTCTCATCCCCATCACACTGCACACACACAAAAATCAAACACTTCTACTCACCTTTCTTCCCTCTGCTCCATCCCGTTCTGACGGAGGTCGAGGGAGGAGTGTGGTGCCGGAGTTCGCAAGTTCCCATACCGCGCTGTCCAGCACCATTTTGTTGAAGACGCACTGCAAATGTGTCTTCAGTACAACAATGACGCCGGATAGCGCGCTATGCGCATGCGCCGATTTTGACGCCAAAGTCCTCCCCCAGCCTCTGGCCAGAACAGAGGCGCCCCGGCAACACTCCTCCGGGTCAGGTAAGTATGTTCTTATAGCGCCAGAGATCGCGGTGTGCGTTCAGTGACTATGCATACCGCGATCTCTGGCACCATACACTCCTCTTACCTGTAACGGCAGGTTGCTGTCTTCTATCTGGAGCCAGCCTGCGCAGGTGCGTCGCGCTTGCGCAGTCTATAAAGGCTTTGGACAAAGAGACGCATCCCTTTTTGTATTATAGATGCTGCAAAGAATTGTGGGAGTTTTCATGCGTATAAAAGGTCACAATTAACAGCATTCAGTGTGGATAGTTTTGAGGTCTTGTTTTGTGATCATGGTAAATGGAGTTACAACAGCCTGATGTCAAAGACTTACTGTAGGTTGAGCAAAATGTGGATTTTTACTTAATGTTACTTTGTTTTGCTGAAGAAAAGGACTTAAAATAAATGTTTTTGGAATTTTTGCATTTATCAAAGACTGTCATCTTTAATGGTCTCTAATAGTGCGCACAAAGACCGCAGAGCGGCAGCAGCAGGAGCCGCGCCGCGGCTACAGTGTGCACACTATTAAGGAGAATGAATGGTCACTACTCCCCACACACACAGTCCCGGCGTGGGAGGCAGTGACTATTCCGGCACAGCATCTCATAGTGTGAGGGCGCATGGCAGTTACGCCATGTGCGGCTCACACAGTGAGATCCTTGTTGGCAGCAGAGCAGGACACAGCGCTGGAGGAGAGAGGAGGTGAGTATAATTGTTTATTTTTTGTGTGCAGCATGATAGGGATCATGGGGTGCCAAGCATACCAGGATGGAGGGGTGCCAAGCATACCAGGAAGAAGGATAAAAGGGCCATACATACCAGGAGGAGGGATGAAGGGTGCCATACATACTAGGAGCCGCGCTGCAAGTACAGTGTGCGTGCTATTAAGGAAAATGAATATTCACTGCTCTCCACGCCCATGGGTTTGGGGAGCAGTGAATATTTATTTTCTTTAGCAGCGGGCAAATTGTAGGATGCAGCAGCGGGCTACTGTCTCCTGTGCCCTGCTCCTCCGCCGCGGCAGCTCCCCCCACAACCCCCACCACCAACAGCCACAGTATATATATACATATATATATATATATATATATATATATATATATCGGACTAACCTCTGCAGCAATACTGGCAGTGCTCATACATATATTTTGAAGAGATAACCTCTGGATATGATGCTGAGCACATGCACTCAACTTCATTGGTCAACCATGGTGAGGTTTGTTCTGAATGGAACCTGTCTTGTTAAACCACTGTATGCTCTTGGCCACCATGCTACAACTCAGTTCCAGGATGTTGGCAATCTTCTTATAGCCTAGACCATCTTCATGTAGGGCAAAAATAATTTTTTTAATAATATGATTAAAATAAAAGCTTAATTTAAACAATTGGTCATTTTCTGATGGCACATTCCCTTCAATGTTTCAAAATGGTTAGCGTTATGCCACCTGAATGATTAATTTATTTGGGTTATAGTTATGAAATCTCATTTGTGGTCAAGGTTAGCAATGTATTTACAATGAAAAGGCACTACATGTCATTCAGGTTAGGCTTGAAGGATATAAACATGGTACATATGTAATGAAATGTAAAAAAAAAACACAGCATTTACAGACACTTTTTTTTTGGGGAGGGGTGTTAAGTGTTTGCCCCTCATCAGTGCAAATCAGGAGGAGTCCACTTCTTTGACCCGTTTTGTAAATTTTTATAACAAAAAATCTTACATTTTGTTAAAACAACTAATGTAAAATAAATTTAGAAAAATATCTAAAAGATTAGTGATGAGCGAGCACTAAAATGCTCGGGTGATCGATGCTCGGGTTGAGCAAATTGAAATGCTCGGGTGCTCGACCCGAGCAACGAGCCCAATGTAAGTCTATGGGAAACTCGAGCATTTTTCCGGAGGCTCCCCCGGAGGTATGTAGGGGGCATAAAAATTACCCAAATCGAGGAGAACAGTGCTGAAATGACATGGGAACAGCATGGGGAAGACCCCTGGAAGCAGCTCTGACTCCCAATTCACTGCTGTGAACAATGTTGTCAGAGTATTAAGCCACTTTTACGACCTCACAATAAAACATACAAAAACGAAACCGAAATGGATTTTCCTGGGAAAAATGTTAAGGAACATCCTTTCCAGGGTAATGACTTGTATATATGGCAAAATAAATAACCAAAAACAGAAATGTTCCTCCACACCTTGGGCTATATTCACACCTAGTGATTTTGATGCGTTTTTGCACTTTTGCATTGCTTTCAACGGTGAAAAATGCATTTAACAGAAAATGTCATTTTAACATTTTACTACCTTATTTGCCCATGTAGTGTGTGAGACATGATCAGACCCATCCTGTTTCATTTATGAAGGAGGGACTCTGAAAGTCACAAAGCCTATTTTTATAGGGCCATCAGGCGGCCCTTAGTATTGTTAAAGGGTCAGCAGTCGGCCCTCTCTATTGTTAGAGGGCCATCAGCCGGCTATGCTTTGTTGTTCCCATTATTAAGGAGCTGGTCTCCTATACTGTTATTCCTTATGCAGTGACTTCAAGGGCTGCCAAAAATTAAGAAGCACCCCAATACCCCTTTGAAAAGACGTAGAGAAGGGACTCCGAAAACAAAATGTTCCCATTATAAAGGAGTGGGTCTCCTATACTTTTATTGCGTATGCAGTGAGTGGCAGGGCTTCCAAAAACTTGGACGCACTCCAATACCCCTTTGAAGAGACATATAGGAGGGCATCAGTAACAAAATGTTCCTATTATAAAGGAGCGGTTCTGCTACACAGTTATTGCGAATGCAGTGACTGCAACAGCTGCCTAAATTTTGGAAAAACCACAATACCAATTTAAAGACACATAGAGGAGGGCCTCAGTAACAAAATGTTCCCATTATAAAGGAGCAGTTCTGCTATACAGTTACTGCGTATGCAGTGACTGCAAGGGCTGCCTAAGTTTTGGAAAAAAAAATAATACCAATATAAAGACACATATAGGAGGGCCTCAGTAACAAAATGTTCCAATTATAAAAGAGCGATTTTGCTATACAGTTATTGCGTATTGCAAACACTTCAGCCAACATAGTAAGAATCACGGGTAGGTGGTGTGGAAGAAGCACAGCTCACACCCCATAGCCGTGAAGTATTGCCTACTCAAAGATATGTTATAAGTTATAAGTTATAGTTTATAAGTTATTGCGTATGCAGTGAATGCAACAGCTGCCTAAATTTTGGAAAAACCCCAATACCAATTTAAAGACACATAGAGGAGGGCCTCAGTAAAAAAAAAAATTCTCATTATAAAGGAGCGGGTCTCCTATACTGGTATTGCCTATGCAGTGAATGCAAGGGTTGCCAAAAATTTGGACGCATCCCAATACCCCTTTGAAGAGACATACAGGAGGGCCTAAGTAAAAAAATGTTCCCATTATTAGGAAGTGGGTTTCCTATACTGTTATTGCCTATGCAGTGAATGCAAGGGCTTCCAAGAATTTGGACCCATCCCAATACCCCTTTGAAGAGACATACAGGAGGGTCTCAGTAAAAAAAAATATGTTTCCATTATAAAGGAGTGTGTCTCCTATAGTGGTGATGCCCATGCAGTGAATGCAAGGGCTGGCAAAAAATTGGACGCACTCCAATACCCCTTTGAAGAGATGTAGAGGAGGTCCTCATTCAATATTTTTTTACCATTGTTAAGGAGTGGCTCTCCTATACTGGTAATGCCTTGCACTAAGTGCATAGGCTGAAAATCATTTACCCCTGGGGGTATACATGAACATTCTGTGTATCCTCACCCATCCCCTGTAGACTGTGAGCCCTCGCGGGCAGGGTCCTCGCTCCTCCTGTACTTGTCGCTGACTCGTTTTGTTAAGATTATGTAAATGTTTTTGCTATGTATACCCCTATCACATGTAAAGCGCCATGGAATAAATAGCGCTATAATAATAAGTAATAATAATAATAATAATAATATCATACAGAATGTTAGAGGTAGGCCTCTAAAAAAAATTCCTATGGGCATCATAAAAACCCTTAAATAAATTAAGTGGGTGTTGCATCACGGTCACCCTGGTGATATGGTGGTGGAGGATGAGAAGAAGGAGGAAGATAACAGAAAATAGACAAAATCAGGAAGCATACACCCACGTCTGTGTGTGAAGAGGTGCATGGGAATACACTAGAGATGAGCGTTGTTCGACTCGAACTGTTTGCCAATCTCAAATTCGAGCTGTTTTGGGCGGTGTTCGAGCCGTTCGGCGAACACGAACGATTTGAGAAAAATTCGGCTGTTCGAGGTTATGTTCGATAACTGTTCGTGCACCAAAATCATACCTGGATTTTTTCTCAGTAATGATGAAAATTAATGTTAATACGCAGTTTGAGTGTACAGCGGGGTGGGGGGAGGGGCAGGGGATGGATCTCTGCAGGAATAATGAAGATCTCCATTTTTTTTTCTCTTTCCCGCATTTACAGTGGGGAGGTGCAATCTGTCAGCCAATCAGCAGCGCACACACGGAGCGAAGTGCTTTTTTTCACACAAGCAAGGGCATGTGTGATTGGCAGTGTATGTCACATGTCCTTGCCCTATAAGACCAAGCCATTTTCCCCGTCGCCACCATTTTCTCACTGCTGCAGCTGCATGTTAGACGGCACCGCTGTTGCTGTGTGCGCTATACCTTGTTAATTTCAAGCCAATTTTCGCACAAATCTACAGATAGCTTGGGAGTAGGGAATAGTTGTGATTGCAGTCCTTTTAAGGACTAGGTTACAGCATTTCCTACGACTTTTATCAGGCAGGTCTGTGCTCTTAAATAGATAGATTGTGGGAATAAAGACTAATTGTAATTGCAGTCCTTTTCAGGACTAGGTTACATCAGTTCCTATCAATTTTTGCCAGGCAGGTATGTGCCAGTTCTGTGCAAGTTTTTTTCACAGCATTTGGCTGAATCTAGCAAAGCTAATCCTTTTTGGCCTATTGCAGAGTGTGTTAGTCAGTGGAGTAGCCTATCTGTGTTGCAAGATATACCACCTGTGTATAGAATACCAATTTTTTTAATGCACCTAGTGAAGTAAAATCTTTTGGGCATAGCATCATTCTATAAGTCCATCTATACTGACCTCCATCAGGTTGCAAATTGAATATAATTTTTTTCTGCATCTAGCTCTGAAAAAATATTTGGGCTTCTAGCAATGTGTGGGACTTGTTCTATTAGTCCATCTATACTGACCTCCATCAGGTTGCAAACTGAATATAATTTTTTTCTGCATCTAGCTCTGAAAAAATATTTGGCCTTCTAGCAGTGTGTGGGACTTGTTCTATTAGTCCATGTATACTGACCTCCATCACGCTGCAAATTCAAAATAATTTTTTGTCTGCATCTAGCTCTGAAAAAATATTTGGCCTTCTAGCAGTGTGTGGGACTTTCTCTATTAGTCCATCTATACTGACCTCCATCAGGTTGCAAATTAAAAATAATTTTTTGTCTGCATCTAGCTCTGAAAAAATATTTGGCCTTCTAGCAGTGTGTGGGACTTTCTCTATTAGTCCATCTATACGGACCTCCATCAGGTTGCAAATTCAAAATTATTTTTTGTCTGCATCTAGCTCTGAAAAAATATTTGGCCTTCTAGCAGTGTGTGGGACTTTCTCTATTAGTCCATCTATACTGACCTCCATCAGGCTGCAAATTAAAAATAATTTTTATCTGCATCTACCTCTGAAAAAATATTTGGCCTTCTAGCTGTGTGTGGGACTTGTTCTATTAGTCCATCTATACTGACCTCCATCAGGTTGCAAACTGAATATATTTTTTTTCTGCATCTAGCTCTGAAAAAATATTTGGCCTTCTAGCAGTGTGTGGGACTTTCTCTATTAGTCCATCTATACTGACCTCCATCAGGTTGCAAATTAAAAATAATTTATGTCTGCATTTACCTCTGAAAAAATATTTTTTCCTTCTAGCAGTGTGTGGGACTTTCTCTATTAGTCCATCTATACTGACCTCCATCAGGTTGCAAACTGAATATAATTTTTTTCTGCATCTAGCTCTGAAAAAATATTTGGCCTTCTAGCAGTGTGTGGGACTTTCTCTATTAGTCCATCTATACTGACCTCCATCAGGCTGCAAATTAAAAATAATTTTTATCTGCATCTACCTCTGAAAAAATATTTGGGCTTCTAGCTGTGTGTGGGACTTGTTCTATTAGTCCATCTATACTGACCTCCATCAGGTTGCAAACTGAATATAATTTTTTTCTGCATCTAGATCTGAAAAAATATTTGGCCTTCTAGCAGTGTGTGGGACTTTCTCTATTAGTCCAACTATACTGACCTCCATCACGCTGCAAATTCAAAATAATTTTTTGTCTGCATCTAGCTCTGAAAAAATATTTGGCCTTCTAGCAGTGTGTGGGACTTTCTCTATTAGTCCATCTATACTGACCTCCATCAGGTTGCAAATTAAAAATAATTTTTTGTCTGCATCTAGCTCTGAAAAAATATTTGGCCTTCTAGCAGTGTGTGGGACTTTCTCTATTAGTCCATCTATACGGACCTCCATCAGGTTGCAAATTCAAAATAATTTTTTGTCTGCATCTAGCTCTGAAAAAATATTTGGCCTTCTATCAGTGTGTGGGACTTTCTCTATTAGTCCATCTATACTGACCTCCATCAGGCTGCAAATTAAAAATAATTTTTATCTGCATCTACCTCTGAAAAAATATTTGGCCTTCTAGCTGTGTGTGGGACTTGTTCTATTAGTCCATCTATACTGACCTCCATCAGGTTGCAAACTGAATATATTTTTTTTCTGCATCTAGCTCTGAAAAAATATTTGGCCTTCTATCAGTGTGTGGGACTTTCTCTATTAGTCCATCTATACTGACCTCCATCAGGTTGCAAATTAAAAATAATTTATGTCTGCATTTAGCTCTGAAAAAATATTTTTTCCTTCTAGCAGTGTGTGGGACTTTCTCTATTAGTCCATCTATACTGACCTCCATCAGGTTGCAAACTGAATATAATTTTTTTCTGCATCTAGCTCTGAAAAAATATTTGGCCTTCTAGCAGTGTGTGGGACTTTCTCTATTAGTCCATCTATACTGACCTCCATCAGGCTGCAAATTAAAAATAATTTTTATCTGCATCTACCTCTGAAAAAATATTTGGGCTTCTAGCTGTGTGTGGGACTTGTTCTATTAGTCCATCTATACTGACCTCCATCAGGTTGCAAACTGAATATAATTTTTTTCTGCATCTAGATCTGAAAAAATATTTGGCCTTCTAGCAGTGTGTGGGACTTTCTCTATTAGTCCATTTATACTGACCTCCATCAGGTTGCAAATTAAAAATAATTTTTATCTGCATCTACCTCTGAAAAAATATTTGGCATTCTAGCAGTGTGTGGGACTTTCTCTATTAGTCCATCTATACTGACCTCCATCAGGTTGCAAACTGAATATATTTTTTTTCTGCATCTACCTCTGAAAAAATATTGGGCTTCTAACAGTGTGTGGGACTTTCTCTATTAGTCCAACTATACTGACCTCCATCACGCTGCAAATTCAAAATAATTTTTTGTCTGCATCTAGCTCTGAAAAAATATTTGGCCTTCTAGCAGTGTGTGGGACTTTCTCTATTAGTCCATCTATACTGACCTCCATCAGGTTGCAAATTAAAAATAATTTTTATCTGCATCTACCTCTGAAAAAATATTTGGGCTTCTAGCTGTGTGTGGGACTTGTTCTATTAGTCCATCTATACTGACCTCCATCAGGTTGCAAACTGAATATAATTTTTTTCTGCATCTAGCTCTGAAAAAATATTTGGCCTTCTAGCAGTGTGTGGGACTTTCTCTATTAATCCATCTATACTGACCTCCATCAGGTTGCAAATTAAAATTAATTTTTATCTGCATCTAGCTCTGAAAAAATATTTGGCCTTCTAGCAGTGTGTGGGACTTTCTCTATTAGTCCATCTATACTGACCTTCATCAGGTTGCAAATTAAAAATATTTTTTTGTCTGCATCTAGCTCTGAAAAAATATTTTACCTTCTAGCAGTGTGTGGGACTTTCTCTATTAGTCCATCTATACTGACCTCCATCAGGTTGCAAATTAAAAATAATTTTTTGTCTGCATCTAGCTCTGAAAAAATATTTGGCCTTCTAGCAGTGTGTGGGACTTTCTCTATTAGTCCATCTATACTGACCTCCATCAGGCTGCAAATTAAAAATAATTTTTATCTGCATCTACCTCTGAAAAAATATTTGGCCTTCTAGCTGTGTGTGGGACTTGTTCTATTAGTCCATCTATACTGACCTCCATCAGGTTGCAAACTGAATATAATTTTTTTCTGCATCTAGCTCTGAAAAAATATTTGGCCTTCTAGCAGTGTGTGGGACTTTCTCTATTAGTCCATCTATACTGACCTCCATCAGGTTGCAAACTGAATATATTTTTTTTCTGCATCTACCTCTGAAAAAATATTTGGGCTTCTAGCTGTGTGTAGGACTTGTTCTATTAGTCCATCTATACTGACCTCCATCAGGTTGCAAACTGAATACAATTTTTTTCTGCATCTACCTCTGAAAAAATATATGGGCTTCTAGCTGTGTTTGGGACTTGTTCTATTAGTCCATCTATACTGACTTCCATCAGGTTGCAAATTGAATATAATTTTTTTCTGCATCTAACCCAGCCAATAGTTTTGGCCTAATACCACAGTTTGGCCACTCAGCTCTGCTCGGTTCCCATCCATTGTTTTTTTGTGCAAACAACTCCAGAGTTTTGAATTAGTTAACCACCAAAATGAGTGGAAAAAGGCCTGCTGCTGGTGGAAAGGGGAATAGGCGTGTTGGGAAGGGGAAAAAAGGTTGTGTCCGTGGGGTAGGTGTTAAAGCAACAGTAACATCTGCAGAAGAAAGACCATCTTCCAGCCAAACTAAAATGTCTACTTCTTTTAGCGGACAATGTGATAAGATCCCTTTCTTACGGCCACGGCAATCGCTACAAATTCCAGATGAGGCACAAAAACAGCAGGTGCTTCAACGGATATCAAGTGCTCCTTTAAGTGGGCTCTCCTCCACATCAACTTCAACATCACAAATACTCCAGTCCTCAAAGGTGTCACCCCAATCGCACTTGCTTCCTCACAGCTCCCAAATCTCCAGCTGCCCGTCTGAGTATGAGGTAGAACAGATGGTTGAGTCTGCAGAGCTGTTTACTCATACTATAGCCTGGGAATCAGAGGTCGACTCCAGCGCTTCTGTGAATCCAGACGAGGAAATGATCTGCACTGATGCCCAGAATATTTATGAGTCGGATCCAGGACCAGACGCAGAAGGTTCTGACCATAATGTAGACCCTCATTCCCAAACTGTAACTCCTGTTGGTAGAGACAATGAGGAAGACGATGATGAGACTCAAATACCTGATTGGAGCGACAACTTTAGTTTTTTGTCAGGGCAGGAACAGGTTGGCTCTGAGGACGACGGGTGTGATAACGCACAGGGTGATGATGATGAGGTTGGAGATCCCACTTACTGTCAACCCACAGTCAGCCAAGAGATGAGGTCAGCAGAGGAGGTGGAGGAAGATGCTAGTGACGACGAGGTCAGGTTGCGCCTTCCTGGACATAGACGTAGTACTGGAAGCACGTCAACAACTGCATCCTCAAACACAACTCTGCCTCTCACCGCAAGTCATGGTGGCTCTTCAGGTCGCATGGGTGCTAAGCCTTGCATAGCCTGGGCATTTTTTCAGATTGATAAAGATGACCCAACTCGTGTTATCTGTAACATTTGTCAGCAAAAGCTAAGTAGAGGCCAAAAAATACATAGTTTGAGTACTTCATGCATGAACCGGCACATGGACATGAAGCATAAGTTGCAGTGGGAAGCTCAGTGTGCTACAATGCGGCCTAGCCGGCCGGGCCAACCACCGTCTGCCATATCTTGTGCATCCGCGGCCTCTTCATCCTCTGTGACTGGGGGGACAGCAGTCAAACCTGTTTTGGGGCGCAGACTTGCCACCTCTTTACCCGCAACAGCCAGCGTGATTGGCAGGTCATCATTTTCTTTGGAGGTGGTAACACCAGCTGGTGTTGAGCGCTGTCCGACATCGATAGCACCACCTTTGGATCAAGGCAACCTAACATGTCCGCCTGCATCTTCCTCACAGACCGGCAGTTTGCCGGGGACACCCTTATCAACCCCGTCTAAGCACAATAGCCAGCCCTCGGTCCCTCAGATGTGGACAAGTAAAAGAACATTTCCTCCTAGCCATGAGAAAGCTAAGAGGTTGAATTTCACCATCTGCAAGATCTTGGCTACAGAAATGCTGCCTTTCCGCCTGGTGGACACAGAGGATTTTCGAGACCTTATGTCCGTCGCAGTGCCCCAGTACCAGATGCCCAGTCGGCACTACTTCTCAAAGAAAGGTGTGCCTGCGCTCCACCAGCATGTCGCACACAACATCACCGCTTCTTTGAGAAACTCTGTGTGTGACAGGGTGCATTTCACCACAGACACTTGGACCAGTAGGCATGGACAGGGGCGTTACATGTCGCTGACTGGGCACTGGGTAACTATGATGGTGACAGCAGGACAAGGGGCTGCTGTCCAAGTCTTGCTGTCCCCACGAGTTGTGCGTCAATCCTCTTTATGTCAAAGTTCCTCCCCTGCTTCTGCCTCCTCAACCTCCTCTCTGTCTTCCACCTGCACCCAAAACCTGTCTGGTCATGCCACAAGCTTTCTAACTGCGCAGAAGGGATCCTGCACACCTCCTTACTATGCTGGCAGTAGGGCTCAACGTCATCAGGCGGTTTTTACTTTGAAATGTCTGGGAAATGTGAGTCACACAGCTGAGGAGTTGTGGTCAGCTCTGGAGAACCAATTTCATGAATGGTTGTCTCCACTGGACCTGAAACCAGGGAAGGCCGTGTGCGACAATGCTGCAAACCTGGGTGCGGCCCTTCGCCGGGGCAATGTCACACACGTGCCTTGTATGGCTCATGTGTTGAACCTGGTTGTCCAGCAATTTTTAGCCCACTATCCCAGACTAGATGGCCTTCTGCAGAGGGCACGGTCGCTGTGTGCTCACTTCCGCCGTTCGCATCCCGCAGCTCAGCGACTTACATCTCTACAGAAGTCGTTGGGCCTGCCACTTCACCGGCTAAAATGCGATGTGCCTACCCGGTGGAATTCAACTCTGCACATGTTGCAGCGACTGTGGCAGCACCGACAAGCCCTGGTGCAATATGTTTTGACGTATAGCCTGGGCCAACGAGATCCAGAGGTGGGGCAAATCACGCTGGAGGAGTGGTCTCAGATCAGGGACCTATGCACCCTTCTGCACAGTTTTGAAATGGCGACGAAGATGTTTAGTGCTGACGATGCCATTATCAGCATGACTATTCCGGTGATTTACATGCTGGAGCACATGTTAAACAGAATTCGGAGTCAGGTGGTGGCACAAGAGGAGGTGGAGGAAGTAGAGGAGGAGGAGTTGTATGCGGAAGGGCTAACATCTGCAAGGTCCAGACGGTCGGCAGCACCAAGGCGGCAGGCATGTGAGGGTGGGGGAGATGGTTTTACCAGGGCGCATGGTAGCAGCCAAACTAGTGAGGAAGGTGCAGGAGCCCAGGAAGAAGTGGAGGACGAACTGATGGAAGCCTCATCAGATGAGGGAGACCTTGATCACATTTCTGTTGTGCGAGGTTGGGGGGAGAGGACAGAGGAAGGAAGCATGATTGTTACCTCGCCACCAACACAACAGGGACTTGGTGCTCCTGGATGCACAACACACATGAGTGCCTTCTTGCTGCACTACCTGCAACATGACCCTCGAATTGTGAGAATTAGAAATAATCCTGACTACTGGGTTGCCACACTGTTAGATCCCCGGTACAAAAGTAAATTTGCAGAAATTATTCCTGCCATAGAAAGGGATGCACGCATGCAGGAGTATCAGCAGAGACTGTTGCAGAATCTTACATGTGCTTTTCCACAAAACACCAGTGGTGCACGTAGTGAATCTCACAGTTCCAACTTGCCAACCGTGGGACCGTCAAGTGTTCAGCACTCAAACTGTAACAGAACCACAGTATCTGCTGGTAACATTAATTTTGCGGAATCATTTCACCACTTTTTTAGCCCATCCTTTGCAAGGCCACAGGAGACAAGAAGTCTGACACATAGTCAACGCCTAGAGACGATGGTACAGGAGTATCTCCAAGTAAACATTGAAGCCATGACTGTGTCACTGGACCCTTGCTCTTTTTGGGCTTCCAATCTGGATAAATGGCCAGAGCTAGCCTCTTACGCCTTGGAGATCTTGTCATGCCCCGCAGCCAGCGTTCTGTCTGAACGTGTGTTCAGCGCTGCTGGTGGTGTGCTGACAGATAAGCGCACGCGGCTCTCCACTGATAATGTAGACAGACTCACGTTCATAAAGATGAACAAATCATGGATCCGAAACGACTTTTCTACCCCTGTGTCATCCTGGGGAGAGTAAAAGCTTGATGATTGGTTAAAATCACCCTACCAACCGTTTTAAGCTTTCAAATTACTAATCATGTTTATCTGTATCTTGGCTGGAAAATAATTTGGGCTTTGTAGCAGTGTGCAGCACTGATTCTATTAGGCCATCTATAATAAGCTCCACCAGATTTAAAATTACTAATCATGTTTATCTGGATCTTGACTGGAAAATAATTTGGGCTTTGTAGCAGTGTGCAGCACTGATCCTATTAGGCCATCTATACTAAGCTCCACCAGATTTAAAATTAATAATAATTTTTAGCTGCATCTAGCCCGGAAAATAATTTTGGGGCTCCGAGATGCGCAAGACACATAAGTGCCTTCTTGTTGCACTACCTGCAACATGACCCTCATATTGTCAGAATTCGAAGTAATCATGACTACTGGGTTGCCACACTCTTAGATCCCCCAAACTTTTCGATCAACCTTTTCATTTTAATAAAGACCAAAAAAATGGTCATTTTTGAAATTATAAGCATTAGCAGGTTATTAGAAACTGAAATCAAACAGTTTTCAACTCAAAACTTTATTCTAGGTGATGTTACATTTTCACATAGGACCCCTTGTTCGAAAGGAGCTTCTGAACTCTCTTGTCCATTGAATTTGTCAGGTTTTGGATGGTTTCTGCTTCAATTGTTCTGCATGAGGACAGAATACCCTCCCAGAGCTGTTGCTTAGATGTGAACTGCCTCCCGCCATCATAGACACTCCTTTTGATGATGCTCCAGAGGTTCTGAATGGGGTAGAGGTCAGGGGAGCATGGGGGTCATACCATAAGTTTGTCCCCTTTTATGCCCAAATCAGCCAGAGATGCAGATGTTTTATGTGCAGCATGAGATGGTGCATTATCATGCAAAAAAATGATCTTGCTGTGAAATACACGGTTCTTCTTCTTGAACCATGGCAGGAAGTGCTGTTTGAGAAAATCCACATACATTATGGAGTTCATCTTTAGCGCCTTCAGGGATCCTAAAGGGGACGACAATCTCTCTCCCCATGACTCCAGCCCAAAACATTACTCCACCTCCTCCTTGTTGGCGCTGTAGCCGTGTTTGCGTGGGGTGTCCATCAACCAGCCATCCTCCACTCCATCCATCTGGACCATCGTGCGCTGCATGGCACTCATCCGTGAACAAAACAGTTTTGAAATCAGTCTTCATGTAATGTTTGGCCCACTGGAGCCGTTTCTGCTTGTGTGAAGTGGATAGAGGAGGTCGACAGGATGGCGTATGCACAGCTGCAAACCTCTGAAGGACCCTGCATCTTGTTGTTCGGGGGACGTTGGAGGCACCAGCAGCTTCAAAAACTTGTCTGCTGCTATGACAAGGCTTTTTTGCCGCTGCTCTTTTAACCTGACATAATTGCCTGTAGGAAAGAGTCCTCAATTTGCCCTTATCAGCACGCACACGTGTGTACTGTGAATCAGCTACATACTTCTTGATTGCCAAGACACTTCATCCTGATCATCGCACAATGTTGATTGTAGTCATGCCTTGACCTAAACACTCCACAATTTGTTGCTTCTCAGCAGCCGACACATCCTTTTTCTTTCCCATTTTGGCAGAAAATGTAGGCTGCTTAATAATGTGAGACAGCCTTCTTAAGTAGTCTTGCCTTTCATTGGACACACCTGCCAAACTAATTAGCACAGGTGTCTGCAATTGCTTAAAGTGATATAAAGAGCCCTGACACACATCACCATCAATGAGTTTAACTGACAAACAAACAAATTCTTCCCTTATCACTCCTAAACACTTTTTGCATAATAATTTGGAACACAGTGTACATGTGCTTTTCCACAAAACACCAGTGGTTCACGTAGTGAATCTTACAGTTCTAACTTGCCAACCGTGGTCTGTATGGAGTTGTTCAATAAAGGGCCCAAAATTAAGATAACATAGATGGGAGAGGTCTCTATGAATAGGAATTCCTAAGTATTTGATACCCTGTGAGGGCCAGGCAAAGGGAAAGTTGGACTGGATGGAATCCTATATGGATTTGGGGAGGGAGACATCGAGGGTCTCAGACTTCGCTGCATTGATTTTAAAATTTGACCATGTAACAAAGTGATCTATTTCAGCCATAACAGCATGGATGGATATATGT
This sequence comes from Phyllobates terribilis, assembly GCF_046119375.1. NCBI lineage: Eukaryota > Metazoa > Chordata > Amphibia > Anura > Dendrobatidae > Phyllobates > Phyllobates terribilis. The sequence continues at coordinate 451,330,813 of NW_027362763.1, read as the reverse complement.
GATTGAGTGATATATACTAGGACATCATCAGCAAATAGAGAGCACTTGTACTCGGTGCCTCCCACCTCAATCCACCTAATATTGGGGTTATGGCGAATTGATGAGAGCAGGTGCTCCGTCACTAGGATGTATAAGAGAGGGGACAGAGGACATCCCTGCCTTGTCCCATTGGTGATTGTGAAAGGTGATGAAAATGTTCTGATGCACCCCCTGGGCCTTGGGACACCCGGAGCCGGACCCTTTTTGGTGGATGCTGGTGGTTGTAGTCTTCGTGGCGGCGACCCGGTTTCGTGGCTCAGGGTGGTCAAACCAGTGGCGGAACTATTTATGTGGTTTTGATGTTTAAATGTCCGACTACGCCACCCGTGGATTGCGGTCAGAGTGAACCGCCGCTGCAGGGCAGACCGCTGAGGCTGGTGTTGTGGGTGCAGCAGAGCGTAGCATAACTCCCCACGGGAGGAGTATAGCCTCAGGGCAGTGTATGCGGAGGATGGGGGTGATGGTGCAGGGCAGCAGCAGTAACGACACGGAGTCAGTGATGCAGTCCAGGGCCTTTACTCACAGTTCTTATTATCCAGACCACGTCTGCAGGTAACGGCTGCCCACGTCGTACTGTGCTCACCAGGTGAGGGGCTCAGACAACTCCCAGATAACTTTGGAGCGCTTCACAGGACCCCCTTTGTGTGTCCTTTGTCTGGCCTTTCTTACCAACCCTTCTGTCCGGCTGCCTCGGGCCTCCTCTTGGTAAACTTGGCGCCAGTTTCCCTGACCCTATGTGGTGCCTTCCTAGCGGGTGTAGCGAGGGGCTGCGCCACATAAAATGTCACAGCCTCCGGTTTCTAGCTGAGGGTCGTTTCCTGCCTCCACTAGTTTCGGGGACCGGTCTCCTCCTTTGGCCTGACCCCTCCATGCAGGTGGATTCGGGCGTGCGGTGGCGACTCGCCCGTCCGCACCCCTGGGATCCCTTCATTCCTCGTTCCTGGAGCCTTCTCCGCTCCTCTTCCTTCCTTCTCCCTCTTCCAGGCCTGGGCCTCTGTTACTAGGCCCGCCTCCGGAGCAGAGCTCATGCAGAGCCCCTGCTCCCTGCCACTTCTGCTCAGACTTCTCTGCACTGAACTAAGATGGTGCCCACCTTTTATACTGCCTTCTCAATACACCCAGGAACTGCTTCCTCCCTGCTCCTGCACTACAGGGTTCCCCTTCCTCAGTGTTCCCTCTCCCCACTCCAGCCAGGGACAGGGACTGTCGTGCCCATCTCAGAGGCATATTGGTCGCCCTGCCCCACGGCAATGTGGTGTAATGCATGCAGGTGTCGGGTCCTGATCCACACTCCATCCTTACCTGAGAGTGAGATATCACACCTCTGGGTGAGGTGCAATACCTCTGTAGCAACCGAGCCCTCAGGGTGCTACAGTTCCATTTATCTTCAGCCTAGGTGACGTATTGTGATACAGGGCCGTGATTTTGGCTATAAAAGGGTCCCCTAGACCCCTACCCCAAGCTTTTTAAGAGAATCATATATGGCATGCCAGGAGACTCTATGGAATGCTTTCTCAGCATCCAACGAGAGTATCTAATTACAAATTTTTAACTGCATCTAGCCCAGGAAATTCTTTGTGCCTAGTAGCAGTGTCTGCTAGTTAGCGGATTATCCTGGCTGTTAAGCAAGCTACACCACCTGTAGTTTGGACACTTAATTTTTTCAAAGGAAATGCTTCGGGACCACGGGATATTCAGTGAAGAGCATCAGGAGGCACCCCAAGGCATAGGGGCTGGGACTGGCAGTAGGATGCCTTGCGGTGGACAGCTGAGCCTGATCCTTATAAAAGCTTTTTAACTGCAGCAGCTTTAGTGGACGCTACTGGAGCTGGAATTACGCGGCTGCTGGCATGAGACTTGCCCTCCAATAGATCCTTGTAAATGGATTTAAAGTGTATTCATTCAAATTAGAGAGACAATTTAAATTAAAAAGCTTAGAGCTGCCTCCACCACAGGGGGGCTCGCTCGACCCACCAGCGGACAGGCACCAGTATTGGGAGAGGGGGGCTGGCCATCAGGGTTCACCGCGGCTCTGGCACAAACCCGGCGACACGGAGGTGGCACGGGCAGGAGCGGACTGGCCGTGTTGGCTTCTCTTTTTGGATTTTAGAAGGGCATGACATGCCTATTTCTGTGTCTCCCCCTCCTTTTACTCCTCCACCTCTTTTCTTTTCGCATGACTATATGTACTTGTCACTTTTCCATGTGTTAGTTATGTCTTCTGAGCAGTTTGTCAGCTATTGGACACCTTTGAAGGTGTTTTCTATGTGTTTCTATGTGTTTTTGTTTGCCTGCCATTGGTTTTAACGGTGTTCGAAGGTGCTCGACGAACAGTTCGACGAACAGTTCGGCGAACACACGGGTGTTCGACGAACCGAACCGAACTCGAACACTACGGGGGTGGCTCAACACTACTAATTATATAATCCTCTGTGTTCTGAATGAACTGAGGCTGATTATTTGAACCGTATATACTTGGGACTTGGCATTTTTGAGGTGTGGTATGCATGCATACACGGCTATTAGCTGGTGATGGTATTCAGAAGACCCAGTGTTCAATATACGGCTTTTTGGTCTTGTCGAATAAATTTTAATATATATCAATTAAACGTTATATTTAACTACTTTGTCTTTATATAGCATCCCTTCTCTGCACTTCGTTACTGGCAACATTTTCTGGTGAATGTAAACTTAGGAGATCCAGATCTTTATCTTAAAGGTTTACCTTGCTGGGTAATCTCCATTTGTATACTTACAGTAAATTGTTTTGCTTTCCCTCCCAGCATCTTTTCCTTTTATCACTGATAGATTCTTGCAAGGTCATTTTGTTCCTTTTATTTTTGGTTCTCCTTAACTTTCACCCCTCCACCTTAATTGAATGTGCCTTCGTTCCTCACCTTGGGTTCTCATATCTCTCCTCACACTTTCCTTTCCTCTTGTTGGTAGCGTGTTGCTGCCCCCCCTCAGGTACAAGAAATCCCTCGACGGCCTTTTAGGGAGCCAGGTCCGAGGTGGTGGTTTTTACTTGTGCGGTCAGGGCCTTTCTAGTCTGTACAGGGACCAGTTGGGTGTAGGTGCCACTTTTCCCTGGTGTGAGTGTGAACACATTCATAACACTATAGCCAGCCCGTTAGTGCGTTCTGAGGAGTCAACATGGACCCAGTAAACGCTTTGGCCACAGAACTGCAGACTTTATTCCTGGAGGTTGCGAATATCAAGCAACACCAATAGCTCGCAGGTTCTCCTGTTATGAAGGACTCAGGCCTGCAGAGCATCATGATCAAGGCCAAGTAAAGTTGCCGGATTGCTTTAGTGGGGACAGTTTTCAACTTTTTCTGCCTCGAGTAAATTATACTTTCGCCTATGTCCTGTACCCCTGGGTCCGAGAATCAATAAGTAGGCATAGTTTTGTCTTTACTTCATGGAGATCCACAGAATTGGGTATTCTCTTTGCCTAGGGATTCCCCAATGTTTTCCTCTGTATGGACATTTTTCTTGGCTCTTGTCCTCATTCATGATGACCTAGACAACTTTGCTCTGGGTGAATCCAAGATCTGTAAGTTGATTCAGGGAGGCCATAAAGCTGAGGACTACTGCTCAGAATGTATCTGCTGGGCAATAGAGACCTCCTGGATTGACCCCACTCTTTGGAGTCAGTTATGCCAGGGACTTTCAGATCAAATTAAGGATATGCTGATCTACAGTTCCTGGTCACAGTCCCTGGAGGAGGCTTTGACTCTTGCTGTTCATTTAGATATAGACACCTGAGATCTAGAGATATGCTTAAAGGCTTTTAAGTGGCATACTTACTTTCAGGTGAAACTTGGGATCCTATGAAAATTAGTGCTTGGAGAGATCCCAGGTGTCCCTAGAGACTAAGTCTGTTTTCTTATTTACTTCTGCATTTGTGGATTCAGGTTCTGCCTTTAATATAATTGATCATGATTTCACTTTAAACTGTGGTTATGTTTTCTATACTCACAGTCTTTCCATTCCAGTTTCCGCAATTAATAACTCTCCTCTTTCACAAAGTCACGTTACCATGAAGGTAGAGAATTTATGTAGGAAAGTTGGAGTGTTAGATATTGAATCAATTTCATTCGTGGTTTTTCCTTCTCCACCTGCAAAGTTAGTGTTAGGCTTGACATGGCTAGTTAAGCACAATCCTGTAATCAACTGGGAGACTCAAGAGATCAGGTCATGGAGTGAATCTTGTTTTACTGGATGTCTATGAAGGTCTTTGGCTTCCATGAATAAGACTTACCTTCCAGAATTCATGCAGGACTTCATTGAGGTTTTTTTATGAAGCTGAGTGTGATGTTCTTCCGCTGCATCTGCATAGGTCATGTGAATGTGCTATTGACTTCATACCAGGAGCTAAGATGCTTAAAACTCGTTTGTTTATCTTTTCTCTTCCAGAGAGGGAGGCTTTAAAAGAATATATTGAAAAGAGTCTTGCTGAGTGTCACATATGGCCATCCACCTCTCCAGTTGCCGTGGGGTTCTTTTTTGATAAGAAAAAGATTAGGGTTGTGTCTGTCCTTGGATTTTAGAGAGAATAAAAAAAAATCACAGCACGCACTCCTTACCCTTTCACCCTTATACCTGATCTTTTTAACCATTTATCTGGAGCTAAATGGTTTTCTAAACTTGACTTAAGAGGGACATATAACATTATAACGTCAGGGTGACGAAGAGAAGAAAACATTCAATACACCTGAAGGTCATTTTCAAAATTTGTTGATGCCATCTTTTAAAATTTCATAAATTAATTTTTTCCCCCTGGTGGGTAGATATGTGGTAATTTATCTGGTTGACGTATTGATTTACTTGTGTGCTCAAGAAGAGTATCGTGAGTATAGTTCACTTATTTGCTAAAGTAGAGAAATGTTAATTTGAAGCACATCAGGTCCAGTTCTTAGGATATTTGGTTTCTGCATCAGGGATTTGCATGGATCCTGCTAATGTGCAAGCAGTCCTTGATTGGGTCCAGCCAAGTAACTTAAAAGCATTTCAGAGATTTCTTGGTTTTGCAACTTTTTTTGGGAAGTTCATTAAGAATTTTTTTGGTCATAGTCAGTCCTTTAACTGACATGACCAGGAAGGAAACAGATTTTTCTTTATGGTTAGCCGAGGCGGTAAATGGTTTTTCGGCTCTCAAGACAGCTTTCTCTAAGGCTCCTATTCTCATCCAACCTGAAATTGATCAGCCTTTCTTTGTCAAGGTAGATACTATTGTCATAAGAGCTGTGGATATCTTCATTCTTGTGCTTTTTTCCCTGAAGTTCTCTCAAGTTGAGTCTAATTACGATATAGGTGACCAAGAGCTTCTGGCAGTTAAGAAAGCCTTTGAGGAATGAATACATTGGTTGGAGGGGGCAGTACATAAGGTTACTGTATTTCCAGATCATAAGAACCTGTTGTATATTGACGATGCTACGTGCTTAAACACCAGACAGGCTCACTGGGCCCTTTTTTTGCCCGGTTTGATTTTGTTGTTACTTATATCCCCAGATCTAAGAATATCAACGGGCTGACACTTTGTCCCATTGTTTTGTCCAAGAGATGAGGGAAGAATATTTTGTCAAGATTCTTAGTAAGGGGGTGGTGGTTGATTCTCTGGAGATAAATCTCAGGCAGAGCATTTAGGATGCCCATGACAGTGCCCCGGAAGGTTTACCTATGAACAAATATTATGCACCTCCCTCTTTATGCAAAAATGTTCTTAATGAAGTACATGATTTCATTTTAGCTGAGCATTTGTGTTTGTCTGCCGCTTGGAGGTCTCTTTCTAGGTCCTTTTGGTGTCAGAATGTTCACAGGGATATTAAAGAGTATGCCCTCTTTTTTTTTCACATGTTCAATTCCTTTTCTCTAAGTAATTTCTCAATATTACACATACAATGGGTGAAATAAGTATTGAACACGTCACCAATTTTTGAAGTAAATATATTTCTAAAGGTGCAATTTAAATGAAATTCTTACCAGATGTTGGTAATATAACCCATCAAATCCACACAGTTAAAGAAATAAAACCATAGATGTCCATAAATTGTTATGTGGAATAATGAGAAATCACACAGGGAAAAGTATTGAAGACACGAAGAAAGAGAGGTGGAAAAAGCCTTGGACAGTCATGGTACCAGCAGAAATATATCAATAATTAGAAAGCAATCCTGCCACTTAGTGAAAAATAACATCAACTGGTTCAACTGATGGCCTATTGTCAAGATTATCACAGCCTGGGAAGGTCACGCCAAACCACCAGCTGTGATCTCTTCAGCGAACAGCTCTCTGCTGCTCCCAATCATCCGGACAATTACACGATTGGCCGACGATCAATGTAGGAAGCAGCAGGCTGTTTGCATTAACAGGCTAGTTATTGGAAAACTAACAGTGCGCGTATGATATATACACTTCCGGATTCCAACACATGGAATATATGTATATACCCCCGTACGATCACTACTAACTTCACGATAACCCAAGAAAGATTATTAGCTGACACCACCAGTGGGGTATTTACTGGCTGACTGGATGCCTGATTCTGGTAGTGCATGGCTTCGGGGTACAGTTTACAGAACACAAGGAACAGAATTATTAAAGTTTATATTTAATCCAGAATGATAGGCAGTGTTTATAAAAGTATACAAATTTTTTTACAATGGGGACAAAACAATACAGAATATACAGCTGCACAAAATTAAAGGATAAATCAAGAAAATTACTAGACCTGTCTTCACATATATGGCTTCAGGTATATGGAGGGAGGCTTCTCCAGAAAAATGGACAGAACCTACAGTGAACTGTGCCTAAAAGTTGGAATTTGCCTTTTATTAGCTCCTAAGTTACACCCACACCGCCTCCCATCCTTATTCCTGCAGGGTTGGACTTTTCAATTTCAGAAAATGATGATATTCCCTAAATTGACTATATCTTTGCTTCGGAACATCGCATGTGCTTGATATCAACTTCATCTTTTGTATCATGATTTTAACTTTACATAGAGACCAAGTACGCCAGGTGTAGGCTTGTGTATCAGCTCTTTATTCAATTGACATGATTCTGGTCAGCGTGCAGTGACTTGAAATGGTGCTTTGTATTCGCCACTTCATCACGTTTCCAAAAATATGATTTTCCTATCTATTGGATCGACGCAGTTCATGCAAATCTCTCTTCTTATTTTTCTGGTGAGCAGACAAAGAGAATCCCAAATGTTTCTAAATCTCGATCATAAATCGAATACATATTCCTGAATCCCTCACATCTGTTCAGACCCTCACAATAGCTGTTTTGCACCTCCTGCACTTCAACAGAACCCATTGAAGTGCAGGAGGTGCGAAGCGGCCGTTTTCCGACATGTGCTCCATAGACTCCCCTGCATCCATGTTTTAAACGTGATACAAAAAGAAGCATTTTTTATATTGGATGGTGAGTGCCATATTTTTTCTACTTTCATGGACAAATGTGTAATTGTTTTTTCTTCTGGGTAGGCACTCGAGATCCCCAGGGTCCGGTATAGTTGACTATCCCTGGAAGTATAATTAGACTGGCAACAGGTGCAACAGTGATGCTGGTCTCTTCACCTTGTCCATTGCTTATACAGAATTATCAGAAGATTTATCCAAGAGCAAAGGATCACTATTGGAGAACTGCAGAAAGACCTAGAATCAGCAGGTACAATTGTTTGAAAGAAAACTATATAAGAAATGTACTCTGGCCTATATGTACGCTCACCACTCAAGACTCCATTGCTGAACAAAAAGCATGTTCAAGGGCATTTAAAGTTGGCTCAACAACATTTAGACAAGCCTGTGAAATAATGGGAGAATATAGTATGGTCAATGGGACCAAAATTTAACATTTTAAATGCCATATTACACACCATGCTTGGAGGTCAAAAGGCACTGCATATCACCCCAAAAACACCATATCAACAGTGAAGTTTGGAGGTGAGAACATCATGGAGTGGGGTTGTTTTTCAGCATATGGCACTGGCAAACTTCATTTGATTGAAGTAAGGATGAATGGAAAAATGTATCAAGACATTCTTGATAAAAAGCTGCTGCCATCTACCAGGATGATGAAAATGAAACAAGGGTTGATATTTCAGCAAGACAATGATCCAAAACACACAGTCAAGGAAACTCTCAATTGTTTTTTTGAGAAAGAAAACAAAGGTGCTAGAATAACCCAGCCAATAGAAAATGGTCCAGCCAATAGAAAATGTATGGAAGGAACTAAAGCTTATAATTCATTAATTCATAGAAGGAGCCCACAGAACCTTCAGGATTTGAGGAGAGTTTGTGTGGAAGAATGGGCAAAAATCACACCTGAGCAATGCATGGACTTGTTTCTCCATAAACGAGGCACCTTGAAGCTATTATCACCAGCAAAGGCTTTTGTACTAAATATTATATTTCAGTAAGCATGTACAATACTTTTTTCCTGTGTCATTTCTCATTATTACACATAACTTAATTTATGGACATCCGATGGGTTGTTAAGGACACCTGGTGAGAATTTCATGTCAATAACACCTTTAGAAATATATTTACTTAGAAAATCGGTGACATGTTCAATACTTATTTCACCCACTGTAATTAAATTATGGACATCTATGGTTTGATTTCTTTACTAGTGTTGACTGGATGGGTTATTACCGACATCTGGTGAGAATTTCATGTCAATAGCACCTTTAGAAATATATTTACTTAGAAAATTGGTGACATGTTCAATACTTATTTCACCCACTGTAACTTAAATTATGGACATGTATGGTTTGATTTCTTTACTTGTGTTGATTGGATGGGTTATCCAAATGCGCAAATACCGGGAGAACATGCAAACTCCTTGTAGATGTTGTCCTGACATTTGAACCCAGGACCCCAGTGCTGCAAAGCAACAATGCTAACCACTGAGCCACTGTGCTGCCCTAATCTTTTGCTATCTTTATTTCATTAATTAATACCTCCCTCATGAAGGCCTTCATGCCATCCCTTACCACATTTATGGGTGCCAAGCTCAAATTGGTAGAAAAGAATTCTAACATTGTTACAGTTAATCATTTTAAGCCAAAACAAATTGAGCTTACAAGCCAGAAAAAAAGCTAGCCCCTTTTCGGGTCTACTTTTGTCAAAAAGAAGAGAGGAGACTGTTCTGATAGAGATCCAGGGGAATATTCAATGTCAGTAAGCACCGGAACCATGTGAGAATTACATAGTAACAGGTCAATTCTAGATAGAGATTGATAAGTTTATAAGGCACAAAAGAAAACCCTTGAATTAGGAAACATCTCCTTGCAAATATTAACAAGGCCCAACTCATTAAAAAAGTGACCAAAAGGAGATATAGAGTGGCTTCACCCCCCGGAAATTTGCCTCTAAAAGGGTTACAAATATTATTAAAGTCTACCATAATTATAGGAATATCTTGCCAATCTGATAGTTTCACTGATATTTTTTTAGAGGGATGTTTGAGTATGGAGGAGGAACATACACTAACACAATCGAGAATTCAAAATGATTAAGCAAACCTACCCTCATATTCTCTAAAGGAGTCAATGCATGTAAATGGAATATTTTTATGCACGATAAGGCTAACACCTCTGGAGTAATTGGAATGTAAAGAGTGCTGGCTAAAACCCATCCAGGACCTGTGCATTACATTTATGGAATCATTTGTCAAAGGTATCTCCTGAAGCCGTATTATCACTGGGTTGATCTTATACTCAAAAATTGCATTCTTTTGGAACTATCCGTCAAACCTTGTATATTCCAGGACATGAGCTTAATTTTTACATCCATTTTCATAAACAATAAATAAAAGAAAATATCCCTGTTAGTATCACATATTCCAAAATTGTAACCCTTAAAGAGAGCCAAAAGCTAGTATCACTCTCACCCACAAAGCACTCTATGATTCAGCACCACTCTACATCTCCTCCCTCATCTCAGTCTACCACCCTAGCCATGCCCTCCGTAGTGCTAATGACTTAAAACTGAAATCCTCAATAATCTGAGCCTAAAATTTCTGTCTCCAAGACTTCTCGCATGCTGCGCCAATTCTTAGGAACGCACGACCCAGGACAATTTGATTAATTTGCAATACCTATAGTTTTAAGCGTTTCTTAAAAAAGCATTTCTTTAGACTGGTTTATCACCCCACCTCACTTATATAACTATCCCCGTTTTGCCCATACAAAATTTTCTTCAAAATCATGACCCTCATAGCATCTGTTCACACACTACACCCTTCTTGCACTTAATAACCCTCTGTGTCTTTACTTGTACACCTACTTGCTGGTGACCAGTTCATGCAGCGTTATGTGCATACCCTATTTAGTATATTATGGCTGGACCTTACAATATAAGCACATTTTACCATTTACCTTTCATGTCGCCTCTATTTCCTCATAGACTTTAAGCTTGCAAGCAGGGCCCTCACTCCTTTTGGTATCTGAGTTATGTGTTATTCTGTAATGTCTTTATTGACTGTACAATTCCCCTCTAAAATTGTAAGGTGCTGCAGATAATGTTGGTCCTATAAAAATAAAAATGATTATTATTATAGTAGTCAGATTGGCCTGTCAATGTGATCAATGTGGAGTTTCATTTATTAACTGCATTCAGCACATCCAATAATGAAGGGGACCCTCCTAAGGAAATTTCACCATGGACGCACCCCTTAGTCCTGGGGTCAGCCCTGCATTACTGTGCTCTTGGGATGTTGATGTCATTGCAGGAGGCTCATCTTCCTCCTCATCCTCTTTGGCTAATGCAGAGAAATGAGACTCATTTGGGTACATTCTATTGATCTCTACGTACCAATCATTGATCTCTGACTCTTTGGGCTGTGAGTGTGTGCTCTGTGAGCATATTGCTCCAGTTTGGCAGCTGTATCCCCTCCTATATCTCTCTGCCTCCTGCCAGAGGATGTGCAGTCATCATCTTGACTGTGACAGCGCCACTCCGCCTTCTCTCTGCCAACCTTCCTGCTCTGAATCATCTCACCACTGCAGCCTAGAAAATGCACCCCCAGCCTCTGGATAAGTATCATTCTGCCCAAAATCGTGCCACAGGATTGTCTTATCAGGATGACTGCAATTGGACCTTACCGTGGACATGTCCTCGCCACATGCATGCTGGGCCACATCCTTACAACAATGTTTAGTTAGTGGTACATGTTAAAGTATCATCCACATGAATGCTCAAGGTTACCTTTAGATGATACTTACCCGCTACCAAAACTATAAAAAGGACTATGGTTGTCCTATACCTTCCCACACTGTAAAAACTATTCAGGAATGATTTGAAGACTATACTGTAACAAATAATTTAAGAGGTTTACTTCGCCTATACATTTCCCAAATATCAATCCCATTGAGCCTATGTTGATATTTGCGATTGAGTCTAGTTCTCGAAAAATCCACGTTTTCTTATATGCACATGAGATGTTAAGATCTATGGGCCGGACACAGATCTCCCTGAGAATCTGATTGCAGAGCTTATTTTAAATGAGAGGGGGCAATTAATAGAGTGAACCAAGTAATGATTGACATTTTGGCCTCATATTCACACACAGCTCTGTAGTGAGATCAGAGCTAGCACAATATAGCACAGCTAACACAATATAGCAAGAGTGAACAATAGGCGAGTATAATTTTTTTAACCTTTTCATGGCCCTTTAAGCTTCAGAAAAATGGTGGCAAGCGTTGGTGAATGTGGATTTTTGTAATATTTTAGTTGAATTGAAACTTGAAATTATTCACTCATCTCTAATTAGTTGCATAAAAAAAAACAATGCACAGTTGAAAGCATGATTATAGTTCAACTATTATTTAAACTATATATCCACTTCTGCATCCTCCTGTTTATTGTGGCAATAAGTTAAACCTCCCTGACACTGTTGGTTATCTCCTACCTTTTACTAAGTATGTCCTATTTAGCTTAACCTATGTGATATTTGCATTATTGTGTGTTGGAATGTATGACTTTTGGTCGTTTGCACTGACTTTACATAGATCATATGACTAATGTTACTGTGACTTTTTCAAAACACATGTTACTGTTACCAATGAATTGTATTGGTTAAGCTATGTGACTTCATATGTTGTAGGCTTGGTTTAAAATTGATACCAACTGTGTCTCTATCTACCCTCTGTTGCTACACCTACCCATGTTATGTCTCGTATTATATGGAACTTATACAATATGTGTCTTCTTGAATACATTTAATAAATTATGAAGTCTTTTTTTACTAGGGCGATATGTTGTGCGTGCATGCCAATGCCCTGTAAATGGCGCATGCAAACCTGCCTCCCACCCTGCACCTGTCTTTGCAAACTTGCAACCACCACCATCATCAACCAAACCACATCCTTGTCCCAGTGCAGCGTTCCCAGTCCTTTGAACACAAGCGCAAATACGCAGCCAACCAACCACAGGCCACACTACTAAACTTCCACATTTCAAGATTGCTTGCACTTGAAATGTTGCCTTTTAGGCACATGGAGATGGAATCTTTCCACAACCTGAAGGTGGCACCGTCCCTCGGTACTCGGTCCCCACTGGGTTAACATAGTGGACCCTGGGACGGCACACGTCCTCCCGATGCCGAGGATTTCGGGCCCTGGGTCAATCAATATTGCCCTGATAATCTACAGCTCCTGTACCTCCTCCTCCTCCTTTTCAGCCTCCATCTCCGAAATGACCACATTGGTCGGAAGCTGGAAGCACTGCAGCACTGTGTTGGCCAAGCGGCGACCGGCACTGCAGAAAATAATATGTTAGGTGACAAACCACACACCGCTGAAGAGATGTTGACAGCTCTAAAAGAGCAGGCAGATCTGTGGCTGTCACCCCTGAACCTACAGCCAGGCATGAATGTGTGTGACAATGGCCGGAACCTGGTGTGTGCTCTGAAGCGAGGCGAGCTCACACACGTACTATGCCTGGCCTATGTGCTCAACCTAGTGGTTCAGAAGTTTCTCAAAACCTACCCGGATCTGCCTGATCTGCTTGTCTAAGTATGCCACGTGTGTGCCCCTTTTAGAAAGTCAGCTACAGCTTCCGCTGCCCTTGCCGTGCTCCAGCAGCATTTGCAGGTTCCAGCACACCGACTGGTGTGCGATGTCCCCACAAGGATTTGTGAGTAGCACAGGCCGGTTGTTCAGTACCTGCTTCAAAACAAAAATTGGTATTCAGGTCAGCCTCCGCACATAAGAGCTCAGGAGTGGGCATAGATGTTAGACATCTGTGGCGTCCTCCAAAACTTTGAGGACTCCACCAAGATGGGGAGCGGCGATAATGCCATAATTAGCATCACCATTCACTTCACTGGGTACTGAAACGCTCACTGCTCACAATTAAAGAGGAAGAATTGCAGGTGGAACATGATAAGATGGAGCAAGGAAAAATACAGGGTGATTACACACAGCCCAGCCTCATCTCATCCCAATGTGGATTGGGTGACAATGAGGAAGAGGAGGAGGATGAGGAAGAACAGGAGCTATTTTCCTGCGCTGTAGACTGTGCTACCCATACAACTAACATACCGTCTGTTCAGCGTGGATGGCCTGAGGAGAGGGAGAACAAGGACAGGGAGGAGGATGAGGAGGAGAGCATTGGCAGTCGTCCTCTTGGTGAGGACACAGAAGTCTTGCCTGTTAGCAGTCTGGCTGAGTTTATGTTACACTGCCTTTCCCATGACCCTCGCATTGTCCAAATTTTGGGTGACAGTCATAACTGGTTGGTGACACTTCTAGACCCACGCTTCAAGGAGAACTTTCTATCTCTCATTCCTGTAGCAGAGATGTCTACTAAAATGGTGCAGCACCAGAAGGCCCTTGTTGCGGAATTATTAAAAAAATTCCCATCTGAAAACGCTGGCGATAGAGGGCACAGTTCATTAGAACACCAAGGAGTGCAGGCGAGAGAGACACAAATACGATCCAGCAGAGGCAGGGGAACACTGCCAAAGGTGTGGAACCATTTTCTCAGACCCTCCCCTTGCATAGGCCCTGATGCGTGGGGTACTCTCACAAGAAGGGATAATTTTTCGAAGATGCTGAAGGAGTACCTTGCTGACCGTACCAAAGTCCTCCGTGATTCCTCTATGCCTTATAATTATTGGATATCTAAGCGGGACATGTGGCATGAACTGGTTCTCTTCACCTTGGAGGTCCTTGCCTGCCTTGCCGCTAGCGTTTTGTCAGAGTGGGTTTTCAGTGCGGGCGGGGGCATTATAACTCATAGGCGCATCCACCTATCAACTGAAAATGCTGACAGGCTGACTCTTATAAAAATGAACAAAGGCTGGATTGGGCCAGACTTCTCAACACCACCAGATGATAGCAGCAGAACATAAACTCAAATCCAGTCGCTTCTTTTGGGAGGTGTATTCTAGTGTTGAGCCACCCCCGTAGTGTTCGAGTTCGGTTCGGTTCGTCGAACACCCGTGTGTTCGCCGAACTGTTCGTCGAACTGTTCGTCGAGCACCTTCGAACACCGTTAAAACCAATGGCAGGCAAACAAAAACACATAGAAACACATAGAAAACACCTTCAAAGGTGTCCAAAAGCTGACAAACTGTTCAGAAGACATAACTAACACATGGAAAAGTGACAAGTACATAAAGTCATGCGAAAAGAAAAGAGGTGGAGGAGTAAAAGGAGGGGGAGACACATAAATAGGCATGTCATGCCCTTCTAAAATCCAAAAAGCGAGAAGCCGACACGGCCAGTCCGCTCCTGCCCGTGCCACCTCCGTGTCGCCGGGTTTGTGCCAGAGCCGCGGTGAACCCTGACGGCCAGCCCCCCTCTCCCAATACTGGTGCCTGTCCGCTGGTGGGTCGAGCGAGCCCCCCTGTGGTGGAGGCAGCTCTAAGCTTTTTAATTTAAATTGTCTCTCTAATTTGAATGAATACACTTTAAATCCATTTACAAGGATCTATTGGAGGGCAAGTCTCATGCCAGCAGCCGCGTAATTCCAGCTCCAGTAGCGTCCACTAAAGCTGCTGCAGTTAAAAAGCTTTTTTAAGGATCGAGCTCGGCTGTCCACCGCAAGGCATCCTACTGCCAGTCCCAGCCCCTATGCCTTGGGGTGCCTCCTGATGCTCTTCACTGAGTATCCAGTGGTCCTGAAGCATTTCCTTTGAAAAAATTAAGTGCCCAAACTACAGGTGGTGTAGCTTGCTTAACAGCCGGGATAATCCGCTGACTAGCAGACACTGCTACTAGGCACAAAGTATTTCCTGGGCTAGATGCAGTTAAAAATTTGTAATTAGATACTCTCGTTGGATGCTGAGAAAGAATTCCATAGAGTCTCCTGGCACGCCATATATTATTCTCTTAAAAAGTTTGGGGTAGGGGTCTAGGGGACCCTTTTATAGCCAAAATCACGGCCCTGTATCGCAATACGCCACCTAGGCTGAAGATAAATGGAACTGTAGCACCCTGAGGGCTCGGTTGCTACAGAGGTATTGCACCTCACCCAGAGGTGTGATATCTCACTCTCAGGTAAGGATGGAGTGTGGATCAGGACCCGATACCTGCATGCATTACACCACATTGCCGCGGGGCAGGGCGACCAATATGCCCCTGAGATGGGCACGACAGTCCCTGTCCCTGGCTGGAGTAGGGGGAGGGAACACTGAGGAACGGTAACCCTGTAGTGCAGGAGCAGGGAGGAAGCAGTTCCTGAGTGCATTGAGAAGGGAGTATAAAAGGTGGGCACCATCTTAGTTCAGTGCAGAGAAGTCTGAGCAGAAGTGACAGGGAGCAAGGGCTCTGCATGAGCTCTGCTCCGGAATCGGGCCTAGTAACAGAGGCCCAGGCCTGGAAGAGGGAGAAGGAAGGAAGAGGAGCGGAGAAGGCTCCAGGAACGAGGAACGAAGGGATCCCAGGGGTGCGGACGGGCGAGTCGCCACCGCACGCCCGAATCCACCTGCGTGGAGGGGTCAGGCCAAAGGGGGAGACCGGTCCCCGAAACTAGTGGAGGCGGGAAACGACCCTCAGCTAGAAACCGGAGGCTGTGACATTTTATGTGGTGCAGCCCCTCGCTACACCCGCTAGGAAGGCACCACATAGGGTCAGGGAAACTGGCGCCAAGTTTACCAAGAGGAGGCCCGAGGCAGCCGGACAGAAGGGTTGGTAAGAAAGGCCAGACAAAGGACACACAAAGGGGGTCCTGTGAAGCGCTCCAAAGTTATCTGGGAGTTGTCTGAGCCCCTCACATGGTGAGCACAGTACGACGTGGGCAGCCGTTACCTGCAGACGTGGTCTGGATAATAAGAACTGTGAGTAAAGGCCCTGGACTGCATCACTGACTCCGTGTCGTTACTGCTGCTGCCCTGCACCATCACCCCCATCCTTCGCATACACTGCCCTGAGGCTATACTCCTCCCGTGGGGAGTTATGCTACGCCCTGCTGCACCCACAACACCAGCCTCAGCGGTCTGCCCTGCAGCGGCGGTTCACTCTGACCGCAATCCACGGGTGGCGTAGTCGGACATTTAAACATCAAAACCACATAAATAGTTCCGCCACTGGTTTGACCGCCCTGAGCCAGGGAAGGGTCGCCGCCACGGAGACTACAACCACCAGCATCCACCAAAAAGGGTCCGGCTCCGGGTGTCCCAAGGCCTAGGGGGCGCGTCAGAACATTTTCATCACCTTTCATAATCACCAATGGGACAAGGCAGGGATGTCCTCTGTCCCCTCTCTTATACATCCTAGTGACGGAGCACCTGCTCTCATCAATTTGCCTTAACCCCAATATTAGGTGGATTGAGGTGGGGGGCACCGAGTACAAGTGCTCTCTATTTGCTGATGATGTCCTAGTATATATCACTCAATCACATATATCCATCCCTGCTGTTATGGCTGAAATAGATCACTTTGTTACATGGTCAAATTTTAAAATCAATGCAGCGAAGTCTGAGGCCCTCGATGTCTCCCTCCCCAAATCCATACAGGATTCCATCCAGTCCAACTTTCCCTTTGCCTGGCCCTCACAGGGTATCAAATACTTAGGATTCCTATTCATAGAGACCTCTCCCATCTATGTTATCTTAATTTTGGGCCCTTTGTTGAACAACTCCATACAGACCACGGTTGGCAAGTTAGAACTGTAAGATTCACTACGTGAACCACTGGTGTTTTGTGGAAAAGCACATGTACACTGTGTTCCAAATTATTATGCAAAAAGTGTTTAGGAGTGATAAGGGAAGAATTTGTTTGTCAGTTAAACTCATTGATGGTGATGTGTGTCAGGGCTCTTTATATCACTGTAAGCAATTGCAGACACCTGTGCTAATTAGTTTGGCAGGTGTGTCCAATGAAAGGCAAGACTACTTAAGAAGGCTGTCCCACATTATTAAGCAGCCTCCATTTTCTGCCAAAATGGGAAAGAAAAAGGATGTGTCGGCTGCTGAGAAGCAACAAATTGTGGAGTGTTTAGGTCAAGGCATGACTACAATCAACATTGTGCGATGATCAGGATGAAGTGTCTTGGCAATCAAGAAGTATGTAGCTGATTCACAGTACACACGTGTGCGTGCTGATAAGGGCAAATTGAGGACTCTTTCCTACAGGCAATTACGTCAGGTTAAAAGAGCAGCGGCAAAAAAGCCTTGTCATAGCAGCAGACAAGTTTTTGAAGCTGCTGTTTCCTCCAACGTCCCCCGAACAAAAAGATGCAGGGTCCTTCAGAGGTTTGCAGCTGTGCATACGCCATCCTGTCGACCTCCTCTATCCACTTCACACAAGCAGAAAAGGCTCCAGTGGGCCAAACATTACATGAAGACTGATTTCAAAACAGTTTTGTTCACGGATGAGTGCCGTGCAACGCTCGATGGTCCAGATGGATGGAGTGGAGGATGGCTGGTTGATGGACACCCCACGCAAACACGGCTACAGCGCCAACAAGGAGGAGGTGGAGTAATGTTTTGGGCTGTAATCATGGGGAGAGAGATTGTCGGCCCCTTTAGGATCCCTGAAGGGGTAAAGATGAACTCCATAATGTATGTGGAGTTTCTCAAACAGCGCTTCCTGCCATGGTTCAAGAAGAAGAACCGTGTATTCCACAGCAAGATCATTTTTATGCATGATATTGCACCGTCTCATGCTGCACATAACACATCTGCATCTCTGGCTGATATGGGCATAAAAGGGGACAAACTTATGGTGTGACCCCCATGCTCCCGTGACCTCTACCCCATTCAGAACCTCTGGAGCATCATCAAAAGGAGTGTCTATAATGGCGGGAGGCAGTTCACATCTAAGCAACAGCTCTGGGAGGGTATTCTGTCCTCATGAAAAACAATTGAAGCAGAAACCATCCAAAACCTGACAAATTCAATGGACGAGAGAGTTCAGAAGCTCCTTTCGAACAAGGGGTCGTATGTGCAAAGGTAACATCACCTATAATAAAGTTTTGAGTTGAAAACTGTTTGATTTCAGTTTCTAATAACCTGCTAATGCTTATAATTTCAAAAATGATCATTTTTTTGGTCTTTATTAAAATGAAAAGGTTGATCGAAGAGTGTGGGGGATCTAAGAGTGTGGCAACCCAGTAGTCAGGATTACTTCAAATTCTGACAATCTGAAGGTCATGTTGCAGGTAGTGCAGCAAGAAGGCACTTATGTGTCTTGCGCATCTCGGAGCCCCAAAATTATTTTCCGGGCTAGATGCAGCTAAAAATTATTATTAATTTTAAATCTGGTGGAGCTTAGTATAGATGGCCTAATAGAATCAGTACTGCACACTGCTACAAAGCCCAAATTATTTTCCAGCCAAGATACAGATAAACATGATTAGTAATTTTAAATGTGGTGGAGCTTAGTATAGATGGCCTAATAGAATCAGTACTGCACACTGCTACAAAGCCCAAATAATTTTCCAGCCAAGATACAGATAAACATGATTAGTAATTTGAAAGCTTAAAATGGATGGTGAGGTGATTTTAACCAATCATCAAGCTTTTACTCTCCCCAGGATGACACAGGGGTAGAAAAGTCATTTCGGATCCATGATTTGTTCATCTTTATAAACGTGAGTCTGTCTACATTATCAGTGGAGAGCCGCGTGCGCTTATCTGTCAGCACACCACCAGCAGCGCTGAACACACGTTCAGACAGAACGCTGGCTGCGGGGCATGACAAGATCTCCAAGGCGTAAGTGGCTAGCTCCGGCCATTTATCCAGATTGGAAGCCCAAAAAGAGCAAGGGTCCAGTGACACAGTCATGGCTTCAATGTTTACTTGGAGATACTCCTGTACCATCGTCTTTAGGCGTTGACTATGTGTCAGACTTCTTGTCTCCTGTGGCCTTGCAAAGGATGGGCTAAAAAAGTGGTGAAATGATTCCGCAAAATTGATGTTACCAGCAGATACTGTGTTTCTGTTACGGTTTGAGTGCTGAGCACTCGACGGTCCCACGGTTGGCAAGTTGGAACTGTGAGATTCACTGCGTGCACCACTGGTGTTTTGTGGAAAAGCACATGTAAGATTCTGCAACAGTCTCTGCTGATACTCCTGCATGCGTGCATCCCTTTCTATGGCAGGAATAATTTCTGCAAATTTACTTTTGTACCGGGGATCTAACAGTGTGGCAACCCAGTAGTCAGGATTATTTCAAATTCTCACAGTTCGAGGGTCATGTTGCAGGTAGTGCAGCAAGAAGGCACTCATGTGTGTTGCGCATCCAGGAGCACCAAGTCCCTGTTGTATTGGTGGCGAGGTAACAATCATGCTTCCTTCCTCTGTCCTCTCCCCCCAACCTCGCACAACAGAAATGTGATCAAGGTCTCTCTCATCTGATGAGTCTTCCATCAGTTCGTCCTCCACTTTTTCCTGGGCTCCTGCACCTTCCTCACTAGTTTGGCTGCTACCATGCGCCCTGGTAAAACCATCTCCCCCACCCTCACATGCCTGCCGCCTTGGTGCTGCCGACCGTCTGGACCTTGCAGATGTTAGCCCTTCCGCATACAACTCCTCCTCCTCTACTTCCTCCACCTCCTCTTGTGCCACCACCTGACTCCGAATTCTGTTTAACATGTGCTCCAGCATGTAAATCACCGGAATAGTCATGCTGATAATGGCATCGTCAGCACTAAACATCTTCGTCGCCATTTCAAAACTGTGCAGAAGGGTGCATAGGTCCCTGATCTGAGACCACTCCTCCAGCGTGATTTGCCCCACCTCTGGATCTCGTTGGCCCAGGCTATATGTCAGAACGTATTGCACCAGGGCTTGTCGGTGATGCCACAGTCGCTGCAACATGTGCAGAGTTGAATTCCACTGGGTAGGCACATCGCATTTTAGCCGGTGAAGTGGCAGGCCCAACGACTTCTGTAGAGATGTAAGTCGCTGAGCTGCGGGATGCGAACGGCGGAAGTGAGCACACAGCGACCGTGCCCTCTGCAGAAGGCCATCTAGTCCAGGATAGTGGGCTAAAAATTGCTGGACAACCAGGTTCAACACGTGAGCCATACAAGGCACGTGAGTGACATTGCCCCGGCGAAGGGCCGCACCCAGGTTTGCAGCATTGTCGCATACGGCCTTCCCTGGTTTCAGGTCCAGTGGAGACATCCATTCATGAAATTTGTTCTCCAGAGCTGACCACAACTCCTCAGCTGTGTGACTCACATTTCCCAGACATTTCAAAGTAAAAACCACCTGATGACGTTGAGCCCAACTGCCAGCATAGTAAGGAGGTGTGCAGGATCCCTTCTGCGCAGTTAGAAAGCTTGTGGCATGACCAGACAGGCTTTGGGTGCAGGTGGAGGACCGAGAGGAGGTTGAGGAGGCAGAAGCAGTGGAGGAACTTTGAGATAAAGAGGATTGACGCACAACTCGTGGGGACAGCAAGACTTGGACAGCAGCCCCTTGTCCTGCTGTCACCATAGTTACCCAGTGCCCTGTCAGCGACATGTAACGCCCCTGTCCATGCCTACTCATCCAAGTGTCTGTGGTGAAATGCACCCTGTCACACACAGAGTTTCTCAAAGAAGCGGTGATGTTGTGTGCGACATGCTGGTGGAGCGCAGGCACACCTTTCTTTGAGCAGTAGTGCCGACTGGGCATCTGGTACTGGGGCACTGCGAAAGATATAAGGTCTCGAAAATCCTCTGTGTCCACCAGGCGGAAAGGCAGCATTTCTGTAGCCAAGAGCTTGCAGATGGTGAAATTCAACCTCTTAGCTTTCTCATGGCTAGGAGGAAATTGTCTTTTACTTGTCCACATCTGAGGGACCGAGGGCTGGCTATTGTGCTTAGACTGGGTTGATAAGGGTGCCCCCGGCAAACTGCCGGTCTGTGAGGAAGATGCAGGCGGACATGTTAGGTTGCCTTGATCCAAAGGTGGTGCTATCGATGTCGGACAGCGCTCAACACCAGCTGGTGTTACCACCTCCAAAGAAAATGATGACCTGCCAATCACGCTGGCTGTTGCGGGTAAAGAGGTGGCAGGTCTTCGCCCCAAAACAAGTGTGAATGCTGTACCCCAAGTCACAGAGGATGAAGAGGCCGCGGATGCACAAGATAAGGCAGACGGTGGTTGGCCCGGCCGGCTAGGCCGCATTGTAGCACAGTGAGCTTCCCACTGCAACTTATGTTTCATATCCATGTGCCGGTTCATGCATGAAGTACTCAAAATATGTATTTTTGGCCTCTACTTAGCTTTTGCTGACAAATGTTACAGATAACACGAGTTGGGTCATCTTTATCGATCTGAAAAAATGCCCAGGCTATGCAAGGCTTAGCACCCATGCGACCTGAAGAGCCACCACGACTTGTGGTGAGAGGCAGAGTTGTGTTTGAGGATGCAGTTGTTGACGTGCTTCCAGTACTACGTCTCTGTCCAGGAAGGCGCAACCTGACCTCGTCGTCACTAGCATTCTCCTCCACCTCCTCTGCTGACCTCATCTCTTGGCTGACTGTGGGTTGACAGTAAGTGGGATCTCCAACCTCATCATCATCACCCTGTGCGTTATCACACCCGTCGTCCTCAGAGCCAACCTGTTCCAGCCCTGACAAAAAACTAAAGTTGTCGCTCTAATCAGGTATTTGAGTCTCATCATCGTCTTCCTCATTGTCTCCACCAACAGGAGTTACAGTTTGGGAATGAGGGTCTACATTATGGTCAGAACCTTCAGCGTCTGGTCCTGGATCCGACTCAAAAAGATTCTGGGCATCAGTGCAGATCATTTCCTCGTCTGGATTCACAGAAGCTCTGCAGACTCAACCTTCTGTTCTACCTCATACTCAGACGAGCAGTTGGAGATTTGGGAGCTGTGAGGAAGCAAGTGCGATTGGGGTGACACCTTTGAGGACTGGAGTATTTGTGATGTTGAAGTTGATGTGGAGGAGAGCCCACTTAAAGAACGCTTGTTATCCGTTGAAGCACCTGCTGTTTATGTGCCTCATCTGGAATTTGTAGCGATTGGCGTGGCCATAAGAAAGGGATCTTATCACATTGTCCGCTAAAAGAAGTAGACATTTTAGTTTGGCTGGAAGATGGTCTTTCTTCTGCAGATGTTACTGTTGCTTTAACACCTACCCCACGGACACAACCTTTTTTCCCCTTTCCAACATGCCTATTCCCCTGTCCACCAGCAGCAGGCCTTTTTCCACTCATTTTGGTGGTTAACTAATTCACAACTCTGGAGTTGTTTGCACAAAAAAACAATGGATGGGAACCGAGCAGAGCTGAGTGGCCAAACTGTGGTATTAGGCCAAAACTATTGGCTGGGTTAGATGCAGAAAAAAATTATATTCAATTTGCAACCTGATGGAGGTCAGTATAGATGGACTAATAGAAGAAGTCCCACACACAGCTAGAAGCCCAAATATTTTTTCAGAGGTAGATGCAGAAAAAAATTATATTCAGTTTGCAACCTGATGGAGGTCAGTATAGATGGACTAATAGAACAAGTCCCACGCACAGCTAGAAGCCCAAATATTTTTTCAGAGGTAGATAAAGAAAAAAATTATATTCAGTTTGCAACCTGATGGAGGTCAGTATAGATGGACTAATAGAACAAGTCCCACACACTGCTAGAAGGCCAAATATTTTTTCAGAGCTAGATACAGACAAAAAAATATTTTGAATTTGCAACCTGATGGAGGTCAGTATAGATGGACTAGTAGAACAACTCCCACACACTGCTAGAAGGACAAATATTTTTTCAGAGCTAGATGCAGAAAAAAATTATATTCAATTTGCAACCTGATGGAGGTCAGTATAGATGGACTAATAGACCAAGTCCCACACACTGCTAGAAGGCCTAATATTTTTTCAGAGCTAGATGCAGACAAAAAAATATTTTTAATTTGCAACCTGATGGAGGTCAGTATAGATGGACTGATAGAACAAGTCCCACACACTGCTAGAAGCCCAAATATTTTCTCAGAGGTAGATGCAGAAAAAAATTATATTCAGTTTGCAACCTGATGGAGGTCAGTATAGATGGACTAATAAAACAAGTCCCACACACTGCTAGAAGCCCAAATATTTTTTCCGAGGTAAATGCAGAAAAAAATTATATTCAGTTTGCAACCTGATGGAGGTCAGTATAGATGGACTAATAAAACAAGTCCCACACACTGCTAGAAGCCCAAATATTTTTTCAGAGCTAGATGGAGAAAAAAATTATATTCAATTTGCAACCTGATGGAGGTCAGTATAGATGGACTAATAAAACAAGTCCCACATACTGCTAGAAGGCAAAATATTTTTTCAGAGCTAGATGCAGATAAAAATGATTTTTAATTTGCAACCTGATGGAGGTAAGTATAGATGGACTAATAAAACAAGTCCCATACACTGCTAGAAGGCCAAATATTTTTTCAGAGGTAGATGCAGAAAAAAATTATATTCAGTTTGCAACCTGATGGAGGTCAATATAGATGGACTAATAAAACAAGTCCCACACACTGCTAGAAGCCCAAATATTTTTTCAGAGGTAGATGCAGAAAAAAATTATATTCAGTTTGCAGCCTGATGGAGGTCAGTATAGATGGACTAATAGAACAAGTCCCACACACTGCTAGAAGGACAAATATTTTTTCAGAGCTAGATGCAGAAAAAAATTATATTCAATTTGCAACCTGATGGAGGTCAGTATAGATGGACTAGTAGAACAAGTCCCACACACTGCTAGAAGGCTAAATATTTTTTCAGAGCTAGGTGCAACAAAAAATTATTTTTAATTTGCAACCTGATGGAGGTCAGTATAGATGGACTAATAGAACAAGTCCCACACACTGCTAGAAGCCCAAATATTTTTTCAGAGGTAGATGCAGAAAAAAATTATATTCAGTTTGCAACCTGATGGAGGTCAGTATAGATGGACTAATAGAACAAGTCCCACACACTTCTAGAAGGCCAAATATTTTTTCAGAGCTAGATGCAGACAAAAAATTATTTTGAATTTGCAACCTGATGGAGGTCAGTATAGATGGACTAATAGAACAAGTCCCACACACTGCTAGAAGACCAAATATTTTTTCAGAGCTGGATGCAGATAAAAATTATTTTTAATTTGCAACCTGATGGAGGTCAGTATAGATGGACTAATAGAACAAGTCCCACACACTGCTAGAAGCCCAAATATTTTTTCAGAGCTAGATGCAGATAAAAATACTTTTTAATTTGCAACCTGATGGAGGTCAGTATAGATGGACTAGTAGAACAAGTCCCACACACTGCTAGATGGCCAAATATTTTTTCAGAGCTAGATGCAGACAAAAAAATATTTTTAATTTGCAACCTGATGGAGGTCAGTATATATGGACTAATAGACCAAGTCCCACACACTGCTAGAAGGCCAAATATTTTTTCAGAGCTAGATGCAGACAAAAAAATATTTTTAATTTGCAACCTGATGGAGGTCAGTATAGATGGAATAATAGAACAAGTCCCACACACTGCTAGAAGCCCAAATATTTTTTCAGAGCTAGATGCAGACTTAAAATTATTTTGAATTTGCAACCTGATGGAGGTCAGTATAGATGGACTAGTAGAACAAGTCCCACACACTGCTAGAAGGACAAATATTTTTTCAGAGCTAGATGCAGAAAAAAATTATATTCAATTTGCAACCTTATGGATGTCAGTATAGATGGACTAATAGATTGATGCTATGCCCAAAAGGTTTTACTTCACTAGGTGCAGTAAAAAAATTGGTATTCTATACACAGGTGGTGTATCTTGCAACACAGATAGGCTACTCCACTGACTAACACACTCTGCAATAGGCCAAAAAGGATTAGCTTTGCTATATTCAGCCACATGCTGTGAAAAAAACTTGCACAGCACTGGCACAGACCTGCCTGGCAAAAACTGATAGGAACTGATGTAACTTAGTCCTGAAAAGGACTGCAATTTCAATTAGTCTTTACTCCCACAACCTATCTATTTAAGAGCACAGACCAGCCTGATAAAAGTCGTAGGAAATGCTGTAACCTAGTCCTTAAAAGGACTGCAATCACAACTATTCCCTACTCCCAAGCTATCTGTAGATTTGTTCGAAAATTGGCTTGAAATTAACAAGGTATAGCGCACACAGCAACAGCGGTGCCGTCTAACACGCAGCTGCAGCAGTGAGAAAATGGTGGCGACGGGGAAAATGGCTGGGTCTTATAGGGCAAGGATATGTGACATACACTGCCAATGACACATGCCCTTGCTTGTGTGAAAAAAAGCACTTCGCTCCGTGTGTGCGCTGCTGATAGGCTGACAGATTGCACCTCCCCACTGTAAATGCGGGAAAGAAAAAAAAAAATGGAGATCTTCATTATTCCTGCAGAGATCCATCCCCTGCCCCTCCCCCCACCCCGCTGTACACTCAAACTGCGTATTAACATTAATTTTCATCATTACTGAGAAAAAATCCAGTTATGATTTTGGTGCACGAACAGTTATCGAACATAAACTCGAACAGCCGAATTTTTCTCAAATCGTTCGTGTTCGCCGAACGGCTCGAACACCGCCCAAAACAGCTCGAATTTGAGATTGGCGAACAGTTCGAGTCGAACAACGCTCATCTCTAATAATTAGGTGTTAACCCTTATTGATCCTGGTTGACATTTGTACTAACAATTCTAAAGATATACTGTAAAAATGCTCAAAGGGGTATATAATATGTCATAATTATATTCAACAACTGAGCACATATAATTCCTGCAGCTAATCTCACAGGAGTGTATATAATATGTTCAAAAACCTTAGGTATGTAAAGAAATCCCACATGCCCTTTATACAAAAAGGTACTGTGGACTACGTCAGGGAAAATTATCAAAGCCTCATTGCGACATTCTTAGGTTTATTGCTATAAAAAACATAATGAAACAGTCTCACCCAGTCCTATAGTGTATCATGGCTTGATTCATGCTGGTCTAATGTCATCCTTCTATATTTCAACACCAAGGAATAATGGAGGTATCCTGCTCCCAACGCGTTTCCTCCCAAATAGATTCATCAGGGGAGACTAAAAAGGGACTGAAGGTCTACACCATTAGTATCAGCCATTATCCTCCTCTCTCTGGTTACATTCAGAAGACCCAGAGTTCCAACACTCACTACCTATACAGAGTCTCCTTTAAAATCATCCGCGCTATCACCATGCCGCTACGTCACATCCGGTCACGTGGGCTGGTATATCCGGTATTTGGAATGCATCCACCTCAAGCTGGAACGCATACAGCATCTCACAGATGTCACATCCGGTGACATCATCCCCATATCCTGTTGCTGGAATGCATGTATGCATAAATGAAGCGCATATTGAGCACCACACTGGCACTTCACGAGTACAGAACTGCCCATCCAAATCTGGAGCTTGCAAAATGGCGGTTGGGGAGGGAGGACAGACCAGGCAATCCACCCCAAAAGTCAAAAGAAAGGGGGATATATATTAATATACCTCCTCACCTCCACTCAATCATATCTGCCATATTAATTATCACACAGCAAATATTAGGTATCAGGAACAACTTATTCATAGCACATCAACTTTTTAAGAAAAAAGGAAACAACCATCGCCCCACCCCTTAAGGGTTATGCATGGCCTCCCACCATAGACTATCTTGACCAGACAGCTAAGCTGGCAAAAATAGAAGGAAAAAATGCTCCTTCCCACATATATTTGTCCACATCAGAAACAATTTAAAACCTGAACCCCAAGGTCCAGCATCTGAAGTAGAGGATAGAAACGGGCAGAAAAAAAAAAGATATAGAACAGACAGATCAAAAAAAGTAAATTTTGAGGGACCCTGGCGAAATGGAAGGCACTGTTATTGTAAGGCCTAAAAATGGATAGAAAGGGTGCACACTGCATCTCAACTACACAGAATCTAGGCCTCTCTCCCTGCCTAACAGTGGAGGTTGGCACCCTAAAACCTGTGCAGTGGCGCCCCCACTCAACGGCGGCTGTCCCTACACTCCTTTCCCTAAATAGTCCTTCATCCTATAGAAAACATTTATATGAGACTTGTTCATTGAGTCCACTAGGTGCCAGTGTACGTAGATAATGTATCCATTTGGCCTCTCTTTGGAGTAGAGCTCTATCCCAATCACCACCTCTCTGTGGAATCTTGACCTTATCAATACCTATAAACCTAACGCAATCAACTTTACTCTCATGCATGATGTTGACATGTTTGGCTAGGGGTGCGTCCTTTTTATTAACAATGTCACGTAAATGTTCACCTATATGCTTCCTGAGTTCTCTTTTCGTTTTACCCACATATTCGATGTTGCACTGGCATATGGCCTTGTAGATAATCCCTTTTAATCTGCAGTTGATGAAGGAATTAATGTGATATATTTCACCAGTCACCTTGCTCTCAAACGTTTTACTTTGTGTAATCACCTTACATGCTACACAACCACTACATCTAAAGCATCCCTTGACAGTGGATCTAAGCCAGTCGGTACCTGCTTTACAAACGTAGTGGATATGTACAAGCCTATCACGGAGGGATCTACCCCTTCGGTATGTAATCTGTGGGGTGGAATTGACATAACTCCATATATATGCATCCATCTGAAGAATCTTCCAATGTCTCTGGAGAATTTTTCTGACTTCATGTACCTTATTAGAATAAGTAGTAATCAATCTACATGTGTCAATCTCCTCCTGATCCTGTGGGTATGGGTAAAGAAGAGTAGTGCGATCCTTCGCCAGGGTTACCTCATAGGCCTTAGACAAAACTTTTTTAGGGTATCCTCTTTCAATGAATCTATCCCGTAATTCAGAAGCCTGCTGATCAAAAACCGCATCATCTGAACAGTTTCTACGGACTCTCAAAAACTGGCCCTTTGGAATCCCTTTTTTCAAGGGCAAGGGGTGATTGCTCTCCCATTTCAATAATGAATTTGTGGCTGTTTTTTTACCGTATGTACGAGTAGAAGTACTACCGCCCTCTTTCTTACACAACAAAATGTCCAGAAATGGTAAGGTATTAATACCCATCTCACAGGTAAACCGTAGATTAAGACTGTTTTTATTGAGCGCCCTCACAAAAGTATCAAATTGTTCAGAGTCTCCCTTCCAGAAAATTAGGATATCGTCGATATACCGTATCCATAGGGATATTCTCTCACTACCTTAAACAGGATATTCCCCAAACACAACCGTTTCCTCCCACCAGCCCAGGTAAAGATTGGCGTACGATGGGGCGCAAGGACTCCCCATCGCTGTCCCCCTGAGCTGGTGGAAGTACTCATTGTCAAACAAAAAAATATTTCTGTTCAGGCAAAACTCAACAGATTTCATAATGAACTTATTGTGGTTGGCAAATTGATGGCCTCTGCTGCGCAGGAAGTAGTCGACCGCCTCCAAACCCTGTTCATGGGGAATAGATGAATATAAGGATTCTACATCAATACTATCCAGCATTATGTTAGGATCCACAGATGTACCATCCAATTTTCTCAATAGGTCACTGGTATCCCTAATGTATGAATTATGGCCAATAACAAATGGTCTCAAGATTTTGTCCAGATAAACACCCAAATTTTGGGTAAGACTGTCCACCCCTGCCACTAAATCATCCTTTCAAAGGATTCGTCCCCTTATGCACCTTAGGGAGGCTATAGAAAGTGGTGATTATAGGGAATTTAGGGCAGATAAAATCAAATTTAATAACCCCACTTGTCAGGTGCTCCGATGCAAGCAATTTCAAATTGTCCATATATTCACCAGTAGGATTACCCTTCAGGACCCTATAGCAGTCTTTATCGCGCAAAAGATTCAGACACATTTGATGGTAATTTTTAGAATCCATCACCACAACATTGCCCCCTTTATCTGAGGGCTTAATACTTATTGGCTGATCCCCTTCCAGATTGCATAAAGCCTCCATCTCAAGTTTTGTCAGATTATATTTAGATCTAGTTTTTAGCCCTTCTAAGGTGGTCAAGTCTCTTGTGACAAGATCCAGAAACACATCAATGGGGCCAATATCAGCCTGTGGTGGCAGCATATTAGTGCTTTTCAAATGTAGATCAGTAAAGGGACCCCTGCCCTCCAAGTTAGGGTCTGGTAAACTCAAATCAAAAAGAGTTCTGATGTCAATCAGTAAATCATCTGATACCCCCAGATCAGAGCAAGTTAGTTTGTTCATACGGACAAAATGTTTCCTCCATTTAACCTTACGGATAAACAGGTTCACATCCTTCACTGCATCAAATGATTTATAATCAGTTGTCGGTACAAAAGTAAGCCCCTTACTTAGAACCCCCATCTCAGGTGCGTTAAGGGTTTTGGAAGAGAGATTAATAACCTGCAGGTTATTTACAGGCCCTGTGGGTTGGATAGATTGAAACGACTCCTGAGTGGATAACCCTCTTCTAAAAAATGCCCCCTAACTGGGGACCTCCTGTTGTTGTTCCTATTTCTATTGCCTCTGCCCCTTTGTCTTCCCCTCTG
This sequence comes from Phyllobates terribilis, assembly GCF_046119375.1. Taxonomy (NCBI): domain Eukaryota; kingdom Metazoa; phylum Chordata; class Amphibia; order Anura; family Dendrobatidae; genus Phyllobates; species Phyllobates terribilis. The sequence goes on along the minus strand of NW_027362763.1, from coordinate 451,300,841 downwards.
TGATTTATATGTAGTCTCGGGGTTGGAGGCTTCCGTATCTGTGGACGAAATATCAGTCTCTTGATACCTGGAACCCCTATATGTTGGAAAATGATATGCTTTGTTCTCTTTAAATTCTTGGAGATCTCTCACAATGCATTTATGTTTATGTTCTTTTAAATGGTACTGAAATTTCCCCAGAGTGTTCTGTAGGGTAGTCTCCTTGGATGCAAAGTCAGGTTCAGAAGCAAATTTCTTTGTAATCTCTGTGTTTTAAGAGAGTCGTTCAGGGCTGTAAGTGTCTGCTTTTCTTCTTCCAAAAGCAACCTCATGAATTTCAAAGAACTTTCTGTTGCTTCCCTCTCCCACCTGTTTAATAGATTAGGGTTCTTATATTTAAAGGAGGGTTGGAGCGAAATTCTCAAATGTCTGGGAACAATCCCTGCCTTTAGATAGCTTTCTAGAGTTTATACCTCCCACCATGACGTGGTTTGATCTTTAAATGCTTTCGTGAGATCCTTGAAAGCCGCAGTGAAAGATGGAGTGTATTTTTTTTGGACAAATATATGATCGGAGAAAACCTCCCTGGCCTTTGTTGCCCAGCTGCTAGTATCCACACCCGTGGTTAGGAAACCTGCCATACCCAAGATTCAAAATAGTAGAAAGCTATCGGGGATAACCACCAAAGTAGTCAAATTGTATAAGCAAAGTAGTTAAAATATAAGGTTTAATAGATATATATTAAAATTTATTCGCCAAGACCAAAAAGCCGTATATTGAACTCTGGGTCTTCTGAATACCATCACCACAATAACATGTATGCATAAATGAAGCGCATATTGAGCACCACACTGGCGCTTCACGAGTACAGGTTTTTGAACATATTACATACACTCCTGTGAGATTAGCTGCAGGAATTATATGTGCTCAGTTGTTGAGGCTTTGATCATTTTCCCTGACGTAGTCCACAGTACCTTTTTGTATAAAGGGCATGTGGGATTTCTTTACATACCTAAGGTTTTTGAACATATTATATACACTCCTGTGAGATTAGCTGCAGGAATTATATGTGCTCGGTTGTTGAATATAATTATGACATATTATGTACCCCTTTAAGCATATTTACGGTATCTTTTTAGAATTGTTACTACAAATGTCAACCAGGGTCAATAAGGGTTAAGACCTAATTATATAATCCTCTGTGTTCTGAACGAACTGAGGCTGATTATTTGAACCCTATATACTTGGGACTTGGCATTTTTGAGGTGTGGTATGCATGCATGCATTGCTATTAGCTGGTGATGGTATTCTGAAGACCCAGAGTTCAATATACGGCTTTTTAGTCTTGTCGAATACATTTTAATATATATCTATTAAACGTTATATTTTAACTACTTTGCTTATATAATTTTACTATTTTGGTGGTTATGCCCGATAGCTTTCTACTATACTATATAAAGACCCACCCAGAACGTGATAGGGCAAACCAAAATGGGAAAATGGAAAACACCTGGAAAGGAGAAAACCAAGAAGGGATAATAAGGACATAATAAGGACAAAGGAACAATCAACATTTGCACAGGGAAGGAAAAGAGCCATTGCTCAACATGCAGAAGATTCAACTATGAAGCAACAGGTCACTGGATTGAATCCCCAAACCGAGCTATGACAGTGCCGCACAACAAACATCTTATGATAGGTAAAAACAGTGACCTTTCAACCTTATTTTTGCAAAACATACTGATGGCATTGATTACAGAAGATTTTCTAAACCACTGAAGATTCCAGTGAGCACTATTGGGGCCATAATCCAGAAGTAACATAATTTTACCATAAAACAACCACGGCCAGGTTCTCTTTGCAAGATTTCAGACAGAGGAGAGAAAATAATTATCAGAATATATATATATATATCAATTGAGAGATGTGGAGGGTAATGAAATCACCCGGACTCCTGGGATATTTCAGATTCTACATAGCTTTTACTCTAATTTGTATTCTTCTAGGGTTAATAGCTTACAGAAAGATTTGTCAAATTATTATTTTTTGGGATAGGCCTCCCCTCTAAGGGGGATATGGATAGGAATTTTCTGGACTGGCCGATTTCCCTAGAAGAAATCCAATAAACTGTGAGGAAAATGTCAAATGATTAGGCCCCAGGATCAGATGGCCTTCCAATAGAAATTTATAAGCATTTTGCGGTGAATTATTGATGAACTAATTAGAAATGATTAATAATACATTCTTGTCTGGGGAGCTCCCAAAGTCTTTATATGAGGCGATAATTGCTGTTCTGCCTAAGGAGGTGATAGACAAAGAACTACCTGATTCTTACAGACCTAAAACACAATTGTCGTCAAATGTTACGGTTCTTGCTAAAATCCTTTCAACTCAAGTGAGCACTGTTATTGATATTAATCCACCCTGGTCAGGCAGGATTTATGCCCTCAAAATCAACAGGTAAAAACCTGGTTAGGTTTTTTTAAATTTACAAGCGGCTCAAACAGATCCCAGTCATAAAGCTATTTTATCCGTAGATGCTACAAAAGCATTTGATAGTGTGAAGTGGGGCTATATTTGGGCTGTACTAAAATGAATGGGTTCTGGCCTTAATTTAATCAAGTGGAGTAACTTTCTACATAGGGCCCCAACCACTAAGATAAGAGCAAATGGCGATTTATCTGAAAGTCTTTATAGGTGACCTAGAGAACTAGAGAAGGCTGTCTGATATCACATCTTCTATTTGCTCTAAGGCTGTGTGCCCACGATGCGTTTCTAATGCGTTTTTGCAGCTGCGGAAACGCATTAAAAACACATGGTAGAAGGGCAGCAATGTTCCCCAATGATAATCCGCATGTGCTGTGCACATGCTGCGGAAATTTCCACTGCGGATTATCATTGCGGAAAAAAACGCAGCACTACCAATTATTTTGCGGAAGTGCTGCGTTTTCGCCGCCATTGACTTGCATTAGAACGCGCCAATTCCGCAAGACTGCATCTGTACTTGCGTAATTGGCGCGTTCTAATGTGCGGATGGTACCCCGGTGTAGAGGAGAGGAGAGCCTCATCCACACCCAGGTACCATTAAAAAATCTGTAAAAAAAAGAATAAAATAAAAAATAAATGTATACTTACCTTCCGGCGGCCCGCGCTGCGCTCCTGCTTGCTTCCCGGCACTTTGCAGTGAATTGAAGGTCCTGCGCTGACGTCAGAGTCATGTGACGGGTCACGCGACGCTGACGTCGGCAGGTCTTTCAATTCACCGCTGCTGGCAGCCGGGACCGAGCGAAACAAGCCAGCGCGGGCCATCGGAGGGTTAGCATATATTTATTTTTTTATTTTTAACCACTCTCTCGGTCACACTATATAAATCCATGCCGTTTGCATGGATTTATATAGTGTGACCTAGTTGTCACAAGCACTTTCCAAGTGATGCTAATCCGCATGCAGAAATGTCAGTGAATAACGCTCCATTTCCGCACGTCCCTGGCAGGAAAACGCATGTACAATCCGCATGTACAATCCACATGTACAATCCGCATGCGCTTTTTTCTGCCAGGGAGATGCAAAAACGCTCAGGAAAAAATCCTGAGCATTTCTGCATCGTGGGCACATAGTTGAACCCCTAGCTTGTGTTATTAGATAACATTCCGGGTTTTAGGGTTGTAAATATGGAGATAAAGAGGAACAAATTGCTCTTTATGCAGATGACCGGATACTTATTTTCAACATCATAAATAATTCACTTCCTATTATTATGGAGATTATGGAGAGGTGCAGCATTTTCTCAGAAATAACCATAAACTGGTAAAAATTTGCTCTGCTTCCCCTGGAGGATAGAGATTTTTTTTTATACATTTCAATAAATTATTTTTACATCTTTATTACAAAAGAGACAAAGGATTATATCCCTTTAAATTTGACCCCCTTGGTGACCAGGTCCAGAAATAAAGTTTTAGTGTGAGGGAAATTGCAACTCTCAGCTTTGGGGAGAAGAAATCTTATAAACCGGTGCCTTATGCCCTGCATTCTTTAAGTCTTACTGATACTGATTAAGGGCAAGGGCACACAACTGTAGATTTTCTCATCTGAGAGAATCGCATCACATATGCAAAACACACTATGATCAGAGTTTGATCAGAGTGTCAGCATAGTTTGATCCAATTCTTTCTGATTATAGAATCGAAACACACTGCGAGGAGAAGATGAAAAATTTTTTTGAATGTTCTCCATTGTGCCAGGGAGGAGAAATTTGACTGCACTCAGATATCATGGTAAAATTTCTTTGATATCACTTGCGTTTATTTGTGAAAAAAGTGGAAATTTGGTGAAAATGTTGAAATTTTTTATCCCCTTAAATCAGAGAGATATGTCACACAAAAGAGTTAATAAATAACATTTCCCACATGTCTACTTTACATCAGCACAATTTTGGAACCAAATTTTTTTTTTATTAGGGGGCTATAAGGGTTAAAATTGACAAGCGATTTCTCATTTTTCCAACAAAATTTACAAAACCATTTTTTAGGGACCACATCACAGTTGAAGTCACTTTGAGGGGTCTTTATGACAGAAAATACCCAAAAGTGACACCATTCTAAAAACTGCACCCCTCAAGGTGCTCAAAACCACATTCAAGAACTTTATTAACCCTTCAGGTGTTTCACAGGAATTTTTGGACTGTGGAAGAAGAAAAATAACATTTAACTTTTTTCACAAAAATGTTACTTTAGACCCAATTTTTTTTATTTTCGCAGGGGTAACAGGAAAAAATGGACCACAAAATTTGTTGTGCAAATTCCCCTGAGCACGCAGAGACCCCATACATGGGAAAAAAACACTGTTTGGACGCACGACAGGGCTCGGAAGAGAAGGAGCGCCATTTGACTTTTTCATTGTAAAATTTGCTTGAATAATTAGCTGATGCCATGTTGCATTTGGCGAGCCCCTGATGTGCCTAAATAGTGGAAACCCCCCACAAGTGACACCATTTTGGAAACTAGACCCCTCAGGGAACTTATCTAGATGTGTGGTGAGCACCTTAAACCCCCAGGTGCTTCACAGAAGTTTAGAACATTGAGCAGTAAAAATAAAATTTTCACATTTTTGCAATAAAATGTTTTTCAGCCTTCAATTTTGCATTTTCATAAGGGTAACAGGAGAAATTGCACCACGCAATTTGTTGTGCAATTCCTCCTGAGCACGCCGATACCCCATATGTAGGGGAAAACCACTGTTTGGGTGCACGGCAGGGCTCAGAAGAGAAGGAGCGCCATTTGACTTTTTGAATGTAAAATTTGCTTGAATAATTAGCGGACGCCATGTTGCATTTGGAGAGCCCCTGATGTGCCTAAACAGTGAAAAAAACCCACAAGTGACACCTTTTGGAAACTAGACCCCTCAGGGTACTTATCTAGTTGTGTGGTGAGCAGCCTGGATCCCCAAGTGCTTTACAGAAGTTTATAACTTGTAGCCGTGAAAATAAAAAAATCTAACTTTTTCCACAAAAATTATGTTTTAGCCCAATTTTTTTATTTTCACAAGGGTAAGAGGAGAAAATGGACCCCAAACATTGTTGTGCAAATTCTCCTGAGTACGCCAATACCCCATATGTGGGGAAAATACACTGAATGGGCGCACGGCAGAACTTGGAAGGGAAGGAGCACTGTGTGACTTTTTGAACGCAAAATTGGCTGGAATTGAGAGCGGATGCCATGTCGCGTTTGGAGAGCCCCTGATGTGCATAAATAGTGAAAACCCCCCACAAGTGACCCCATTTTGGAAACTACACCCCTCAAGAATTTTATCAAGGGGTATAGTGAACATTTTGAACCCAGAGGTACAGCACAAAATTTGATAACATCAGGTCATCATATTGAATAAGTTGTCATTAGTCTTGAGTGCAAGTGCTTTCTACTTGAGTTTGCATTGGGTACTCGGGTATGCACCATGTATCGCGCATGCTCGAGTGAAATGCTCGAGTCCCTGCTCGCATGTTTCACGGTTATTAGACGCCCAAAAAAAAACATGCGGGGATCGCTCGGGCATGGCAAGCAATCCCCGCAAGTTTTTTTTGGCCACGAATCATATGGGGCGGAGACTCAAGCATGTCACTTGAGCACCCGCGATACTCAGTGCATACAAGAGCATCCGATGCAAACTCAAGCAGCGAGCACTTGCGCTCAACACTAGTCGCCATATCGTCTTTTTTTTTTTACTTTTGAAAAAAATCCCAACCCTAACCCCAACCCTAATACAACCCTAGCCCAACCCAAATCCCAACCCCAACCCTAACCCTAGCTCAAACCTAACCCCAACCCCAGCCCAACTCTAACCCCAACCCTAACCCTAGCCCAACCCTAACCCCAGCCCTACCCTAACCCTAGCCCAACCCTAGCCCAACCCTAACCCCATTGCTAACCCTAACCCCAGCCCAACCCTAACCCTAACCCTAGACCAACCCTAACCCTAGCCCAACCCTAACCCTAACTCCCAGCCTTAACCCAAGAGTTTATTTTTTACGTCATTCGTCGTGCGGTATAAGTGATTAGAAGACTTTATTCTTCGGGTCGGTGCTATTACAACGATACCAGAATCATATCAGTTGTTTTTGATTGACAGCTGTCACACACTAAAAGACGCCATATTTTGAGAGCTATAATTTTTCCAGATTTTGGCCGACAGAGTCATATGACGGCTTGTTTTTTGCAGATGAGTTGACGTTTTTATTGGTACCTTTTTCAGGCACGTGACATTTTTTGATTGCTTTCTATTCCGATTTTTGGGAGGCAGAATAAACAAAATCCAGCAATTCCGGAATTGTTTTTATGTGTTTTTTTTATGCTATTCTGCATGTGGTAAAATTGATAAATCTTACAGCAAAGAAAGTGAAAAACCTGCACCACCTGCAAGCAGCTGCAATAGTCAGTGCAAAGCTGAACATGTACAATGCAGACACCTAAATTGGACTTGGTAACATTTCAGGTGCAAAAGCTCATAAAAAAAGTTTAAACAGTCCAAAATAACCATAAGAAAGAAAAATGAGCTGCATTTACCAGTCCTTAAAAGCAATATCTTTATTCCATAAGGATAAAAGGTCCGGCAAGCAGGGAGAGCGGGGAAGAAAAAAGCAGACAACAGCTGTTTCGCGTGAAAACGCTTCTACAGACCTTTTAAGGACTGGTGAGTGCAGCTTATTTTTCTTTCTTATGGTAAAATTGATAAGGCAGCTTTATTCTTCGGGTCAGTACGTTTACAACAGTACCACATTTATACTGTTTTTCTAGGTTTTGGCGCTTTTACACAATAAAAGCTATTTTGTAGAAAAAAATATTTTTTTGCATCGCTTTATTCTGAGAGCTCTAACTTTTATATTTTTTGACTGATGAAGTTGTATCGTGGCTTGTTTTTTGCAGGACAAGATGACGTTTTCAGCGGTATCATTTTTATTTATATTTGTCTTTTTGATCGCATGTTGTTCCATTTTTTGTTTGGCGGAATGATGATAAAGCATTGTTTTTTGCTTTGTTTTTTATTTATTTTTTTATCGTGTTCACTAAAGGGGTTAACTAGTGGGATAGTTTTATAGGTGAGGTCGTTCCGGACGCGGCGATGACAAATATGTGTACTTTTTTTGTTTTTTTTGTTTTATTTCTTAATAATATTTATTGATGGGTACAATATATTTTTATTTTTGATGGATTTTATTATTTTTTTTAATATTTTTCAAATTTTTTTTTTTAAAGTTTTTAACACTTTTTGGACTTTTATTCTGTGACCCACAATAGGACTTTCACTTTTTTTATTCTGATCGCCTGTATAGCATAGGGATGGAGCACCATCCCTGTGCTACACAGGCTGTCAGCGCTGCAGATGCAGAAGATTCTTTGGTCATGCACTGCGCATGACCAAAATATCTTCCTGCTGTCTGGTGACTCGGATGTTGTCATGGCAACATCCGGGAAGCTGCAGCAGACAGCGCTGGAGGCCGGGAGAGGAGGTGAGTATTGCGATCACCTCCCCTTGCCCCCGCAAAGCTGCGATCGACTTCGATCGCAGCATTGAGGGGGTTAATGTGCTGGGAGAAGTGCGGGACCACTCCCTACACATAGCACTGGGTGTCAGCTGTGACTATCAGCTGACACCCGGCGGCGATCGCCCCGCACAGCTTGTGTGTAGGCTCGATTGCCATATGACCTAATAGTACGTCATTGATCCAATCGGCCCAAGTCACCATGACATACTATTAGGTCACACATCAGAAAGGGGTTAATATATAATTCTCTGTTATTAAAGATCCTTGGAGATCCTATGGCATTAGTTAAAGAAACCATCAAAGTTTTTTAGCCTCTTAATATATTGTAATTATCATAATATATGGCACTGTGTACTTACAATTGCTCATTTTGCCTTTCTACCCAGCAAATTATTTTCTTTTCTCTGCTGTATGTAGAAACAGGAAGTCCCTTGTCCCTGCAGAAATCATTCCTCTCTTCAACTCCTGACCCAGCTTCTCTGTTCCTCTACCCTGCCATAGACTTTTGCAGTGACTCATGACTTGTGCAGACAAAATTGACCTCCTTTTTCTATATAGAAGGATTCAGCTAGTCTGTTTTTAGTCATGTAATGTCATAGACCTAATGTCATAGCAAAAGAATTATCTGGGTAGAAGGGCAAAATGAGCAATTGTAAGAAAACAGTGCCATATGATTTGTTGACTGAAATATATTAAGAGGATAAAATTTTTGTTGGGAGTGCTTCTTTAAATCTAGTTGGGAGAGAGATGTGATATATATTACTCCCAAAGAGTGGGAGGACATATTGGAGTCATCAGGAAAAATGTTGATAATTATGGCACAAAGAAGATTTCAATTATTTCTCATACATAGATTATACAAAACCCCAAAACCACTATATAGGATGGGCCTGCGAATGGATTAAGGTTGAACACCCTGCATGGAGGAAGGTGCGGATTTAGTCCATATGTTTTGGTCATGCTCTCATTTACAGTAGCTGGACTGTGAGAAGTTGTGGACAGATTGATCTCAGAGGTTTTCAGCATCCAAATTCTCCTTAATACCAAATCTTGTGTGTTAGACTATGTTGGAGATATTGGAGGATCAACATCATTACAATTGGCTATAGCCAAAATAATGCATCAAACCAGAAAGTCTATCGCTAAACACTAGCTGACGAATACTGCTTCCTCAATAGATGAGGTTGTGAGTTTTCTGAATTTTAATGGATAAAAAGATATACATCAAAAGGGAGGCTACTGCTAAATTTGGGAAACAATGGATGAATTGGATGAGGTGCCCAACAATAGTGTTGGAGGCATTTGCAGGTGATGTTATTTTCAGTTTACTTGTCCTTTAATAGCTGTATACTATTTCATCTGTAAGAAACTTTATTAGTTTGCTACTTTCTCTTTCTGCATGATTTAGATATTATACTATATTGTTGTTTTTATTATGCACATCTGGGGGTGGGCAGAGAGGGTAAGTGGGGGAAGTTGGGGATTAAATGTTTAGGTATTAATACTTAATACCTAATAATTAATATAAAGAAAAATCATTGTTGCAGACCAAGTATAATATTTAATGTAGTGTCGTTCTCTAATGGCAGTTACTTCTTTCCATTGGATAATGCGCCCATATTACTGTAAACAAGTACGCAGATGCAACGGCACAGAAGATGAAGACTCCAGAACCAGAACCAAGTGATTATTTATTTACAACAAACAATTTAAGTGAACAGAAAAGAAATGTCTAAAGGTTTAATGATTTACCAGAAACATTAAATTAGTTCACATTACTGGTTGTTATTATTATAGGTATATAAACAGTATCTTTGTTTCACAACACAGTTTTAAATCACAAAGCTAACTAACTAATATAGCAAACAATATTTCTACTGATACCTTAGTCTGTGGTATGTTAAAGTCCGTGGGGTAGTCATCACTGTCGTCACCTAAACACTAAATCTGTCATGGTAGTCACTGTAACAGGCCTCAATGGAAATAATCTCTACTTCTCTATTTCTTTGTTAGGCTGCAATTCTATCACCATAATATACTGATGAGTCACTTCACCAATGTGTCATTCCGGCTACCTCCATCTCCTACAGCACAGGTCCTCTTTGTATCATTGACCTAGGTCTCCATATTTCAGCTCACCGGGTAATCCCGATCTTCAACAGCTCACTGGATTGTCCATTTCCCTTTAAGAAGGCTTCCTGCACTTCGGGCTCACACGACCACCCATGCTTTTTTGAAGGCCTCCTACCTTTAACTAGTCACAAGGTCTTCCGTTCCTTCAAGGAGGCTTCCTGCCTTTAACTAGGCTTCTTCTTAGTCTGGGCCAGAGATCTCATCCTACTGTTCTCAACCCTCTTGGATTTGGCTGTAAGCCAGTTCATTAGATTTTACCCCCTTTAAACATTTTTTTCATGTGAGATGAACTGTGGCAAAGGTGTCTATCAGATGTCCTATCTCTATTGAACTGAACAACATGCATGCTCCAAGAATACAGGTTTATGTAACAGTTGGGTGATATGGCTGTCAGTCACAGCATTTTCTGAGATTTATAGTTCATATCAAAGATAAAACTCTCTGATGGGAAATGAAAGAAAGCCTAAGCTAGCACAATGCCAGTGAGTTTGTCACGCAGAATTTATTTGATCTGCTAGTTCTTTTGTTCCACACAATGTTTATTTCTCAATATATATGATTCAGTCCATGCCAGCAGTGTTTATTCATTTTTTTTACTTCGAAAAAGTTTTTATTTACCCTTTACTTATTTATATTAATCCTAGTTCAAATGTTTAGTAGTCAATAAGAGGTAAAAAGATGCATATATTTGTCATTTACATATCTATAAAGTCCTTTGCAATACATTTATGTTGTAAATTAAAGTAAGAGATAAAGACAATAAAACATTAAAAAACAAACAATGGCAGAATTGCAGTTTATCATATTTTGAAGATATGACTGTTACGCTCATCTGGTGAGGTGAATCCAAAAAGCCACTAGTCAGAGTGAACGCATGGACCTGCGTTGTCACAGCAGGCTGTCAGGCATGTGGTTGCGATGAGGACTAGGAAAACAGGAAATGTGGACAATAGACAAACTGTCAATGCAGGAAACACTGGAAGCCACAGAAGAAGGATGACCCAAGTAGGAAGATGGCAGATCTGAAGTAAGTACACAGCTGTAAGTAATGCGAACAGTCTCCAATAACAATTCAGGATGTTCACATCAGGTAGTGGTTAACCGCTTAACAACCGCCGATACGTCTTTTAACGGCGGTCATTAAGGGGCCTAATTACTCACTGCCATTTTTTAACGACACTGAAGAATAAGTGAATAGCGCCGCCCTGCGGCTGAACTTCCCACAGGTGACCGCTGTACATAACAGCTGACACCCTGCGGTATCGGTCCATGGCCGTTTTGAAACCAATCGGGGCTGATTAAGCCATTAAATAACGCTGTCAATCGTGAGGTTGAAAGGTATGAGGTTAAAAGGGGGTTAAAAGACCCCTGATGGCAGGATCAACTCCCGCAATAGTAATTGCGAGTGACGATCATGGTACCATGGTACCGTATGGTGAACATCGTAAAAAAAAAATTATAAAAAAATTTTGCTTTTTCATCATACTGACACACATAAACATGAATAAAAAGCAATAAAAAAAAGTCATAGATAGAAAAAAAATTACACAAATGAAAACGCCAAACCATTCCACAAAAATAAGGCCCTAATATGGCTCATTTGACAAAAAAAATAAAAGTTACAGTTCTCAGAATATGGCAACGAAAAAGCTTTTTTTTAATGAAAAAAAGCATTTTTACTGCGTGATGGCAGTAAAACAAAAAATATACATAAATCTGGTATCGCTGTAATCACACCTACCCAAAGAATAAATCTGCCTTATCACTTATACTGCACAGGGAACCACTCAAAAAGAACTGTTCTTGCTCTGTTGTCTATTTGTCCATTCTGCCTCCCAAAAATCGGAATAAACCTCGGCTCACAGTTATCCTACACTCTCCGCTTAGTGCTTAGAACATAAATCCCCAAATTCACGATTCAAACAAAACCCCCCATGGAACCTCTCACTTGTGAGGCACATTGAGTCATTTTGGACTCTGGTCTCTGTTCTGACGGTGTACCTTTTTTACGCATCTTTTTAATGCACAATGAGTTAGGGGTTTTGTCTGCAACATTTTGGGATGCACAGAAGTGTGGTCGACCACAGATCTGTGCACCCCAAAATGTTACAGACAAAAACCCAACTCATCCCACACAAAACCAGCCCCCACTCAGGTCCATCATCTGTCATTGGCAATATAGGGTGTTCCCATATCACTGGAAGAACAAAGACTCTGGAAAAGCAACACGGCTCCTGATACCCCCTTAGATAAAATCAAGTGAAATCTGTGCTCCCAAATCAAAATGGCCCCTTCTTTGGAGCTCCAGTGTGCCTAAATCACAGTAAGTGGCCTCATGGTTGGCATTATTGTAGTGGAGAGAGAGCACTTAACAATTTACGGAGTGTGTGTCGCCAGAATCACAGGCTGGGCACAATGTATGGGTGCGCTACACAGTATAGAAGCAAAATGTGTGGGTGCTAAATTGGCAGATTTATAATTCTCCAGAAAAAAATCAAGGTGTGGAAGTTACAAAATAGTTGCTGCAGCTGTAGATGAATTCATTGAGAGGTGCAATTTCTGACAAAGTGACAATGGAGTCACTTTTTTTTCTGCTGTTCTGGCAACTTAGGGGCTCTGCAAATGTTGCCCACAAACTATTTCAGCAAAATCTGTTCTCTAAAAGCCAAATAGCACTCCTTTCTTCTCAGCCCTGACGTGTGGCCTAACAGTAGTTTCTGACAACATATGGGGCATTACCACATTTGGCAGAATTTGTGTAATAAATTGTGAGGTCCAGTTTCACCTCTAACCCTTATGTAACTGACAAATTTGCAGCAAATAAAAAAAATTACAAGTAAAATATTATATTTCCATGTCCTAATGTTCTAAAATTCTGTGAGGCACCTGTAGGTTCAATATACTCACTACACCCCCAGATAAAATCCTTAAGCAGGAGGTTTCCAATATAAGGTCAGTTGGGGGGATTCTGCTGTTCAGGGGCTCAGCTAATGGAGCCCAGAATTTATTCAAACGGAATCTGCGTACTAAAATCCAAGTAGTGCTCCTACCCATCCAATTCCTGACATGTGCTCAAACAGCAGTGAACTTATCGGGTACTGCCACATTCGGTAAAAATTGCATATTAAATTATCTATTTAACATTACCATTTTCTCCTATTACCCCTCATGGAAATTATAAATTTTGTTCTAAAACAGTATTTTAGTGGAAAAAATGTAATGTTTTGCTTTCACATCTAAATGTTGTAAAGTTGTGTGAATCACCTGTAGGTTAAAATGTTCAGTACACCCCTAGATGAATTCCTTGAGGAATCTATTTTGTAAAATGGGGTTACCTGGGGGTGGGGGTTTCTGCTGTTTTGGCATGTCAGGGGCTCTGCAAATGCGACTTGGCATTCACAAGCTATTCCAGACAAATATATGCTTCAAAAATCAAATAGCGCTCTTTCCATTCTGAGCCCTGCAATGTGCCCAAACAGAAGTTTTTCACCACATATGGGGTATTATCGCATTCAGGAGAAATTGCGTAACAAACTATAGGGTCTGTTTTCTTCTATTATCGATTAATAAAAATACAAATTTGGGGCTAGATTTAGAGATAAAATTTAAATGTATTTTTTTTTTCATTCCACTTAGCATCAATTCCAATGGAGCACCTGAAGGGTTAAAAATTTTCCTGACAGCAGTTTTGAAGTATTTGAGGAGTGCGGTTTTTAAAATGTTATCACTTTTGGGAAGTTTCAAAAATATAGGCTCCTCAAAGTCTGTCTAAATATGAATAGCTCCCTAGAGAAGCAGGTTTTTGTAAATTTCTTGAAAAAATGAGAAATTGCTGCTAAACTTTTAACCCCTCTAACATCTGAACAAAATAAAATGATGTTTGAAAAATGATACAGATGTAAAGTAGACATGTGGTAAATGTTATTTATTAATTATTTTGTACAACATGACTAACTGGTTTAAGGGTATCAAAATTGAAAGTTTGAAAATGTAAAATTTTTTAAAATTGGGTCCATCGCTAAGGGATTAAACGGCAATAGGTGAAGTGCAGGCATTGCAAGTAGATTTCAATAATAGTTCAAGAAGCATACAGCAAGGGATGAGGTAACCTGCTGGAATGATGAAGAGTTCAAAGGGGGAGGTTGTCAAAAATTGTTCTAATTAACTAATGGTGGCCAGTCAAGCAAATTGCAGCCGAATACCATATTGGTGCTCCAACTGATGTGCTCCAACTGAATTCTCAAAAGGTCTATAAGAGCAGATGAAATGACCAGTCTGAGCAACTGTTCCTATCTAAGAGAAACAGAAAGGCAAATTAATCCATATTTTTGTTGCACCATGCTGATGGAGAATTCTGCATTTGCTATAAGCAACATGAATTGACAAAATCTTCCTATCAGGTGTTTGCAAATCAGCATGGTGGAGCTGGCATTACGAGAGGTGGAGAATGGCAGAGGTGGCAACTGTGAGAAGCTATACTATCCACATTGGCCAATAGTACTGTAGAATGATTAAAATGCCTAGTGGAATCTATCCCACCACAAATTGCTGTGGTTCTGAAGATGAAAGAAGGTTAATGTTCTTCTAGATTTAAGTTTCCAATAAAGTGGTGATTAACTGTATGTACAACAAGAACATATACAATTTGTTCCACAAAAACCAAGCATGGAAATGGCTACATAGCTGTAAAAACAAAAAATATGGATGCCGAAATGTGGGAAAGCAAAAATTCCCTTGGCTGTTAAAAAAGTTCTTCATCAAATTTCTCCATACTAAAGTAATACAAACACTAGGAAGTACACTTAATTTTTTTTTAAATATATAACTTTTGTGTTGCAGATCTACTTACCATTGTCAAAAAAATGTACTTTATTTTTTATTCATATGAAGTTACAAGTGATTATTGGTGTCTGTCCTGTAGCTTATGTCAGTAAGATCTCCAAATATGTCTCATCCTATATTGATTGATAATGCCTGTATAGGCTGTTCTCCTTGGCTATAAAATCCTTTGCCTGTGTCAGATGTTCCTTGTATGGCTCATGTGTGGCGCCCCTGAGGCTTCGGTCGCCACAGAGGTACTGCATCTCACCCAGAGGTGTGGTATCTCACTCTCAGGTAAGGAAGGAGTACAGCTCAGGACCCTAACACCTGCATCCAACACATACCCGCAGTGGGGGTAGGGCGAGATTGCTCCTAAGGGAGAGCACAGTCCCGGGTCCCTAGCTGAGGGGAGGAACTATGTAGTAGGTGTGGGTGGAGGAAGTAGCTTAGGGGAGCACATGAGAGGAAGGTATAAATAGAGAAGCCATCTTGTTTAGTGAGATCAGAACAGTGAGCAGTGAGTGAGAACAGTCTACAGTGAGAGGAGTGGAGCAGGGCTCTGCAGGAGCTCTGCTCAGGCAGAGGGCCTGAGGAGAGGCCCAGGACTGAAGAAAGAGGAGAGGGAGCAGGAAGGGCTCCAGGAATGGAAGAAGGGACCCCAGGGGTACGGGCAGTGCTGGAGGCCACCTGTATGTCCGAATCTACCGGGAGGTGGAGGGGTCAAGCCACACAAAGGGGACCGGTCCCTCAACTAGCAGAGAACTTTATGACTCAACTAGAAACCGCAGGCTGCAGTATTTCAAGTCCTGCAGCCAACAGTCCATATCAGTCTCACCAAGAAGGTAGCTATAGAGGACCCAGGGGACGGAACAGACGTCGCCCGACAAGGCCCGCAGGTGCCGGATTGGAACACTTGGTATGAGGTGCAAGGAGACGGCCAGAGAAAGGACACAGAAGTACTCCGGAGATACATGAGGGTGGACTGAACCCCTCCCTGAGTAAGCGCAGCACGACGAGGGAAGTTACACTGGTACCTGTAACTTGGACTGCAATAACCGTGAGTAAAGACCCTGAGGACTGCACCCCCTGTCTCTGTGATTATTATCTGCACCATCACCCCCGCACTTCAAATCCCATCACAACCTATTACATCTACACTGCCCTGGATCTAAGCTCTACCTGTGGAGAGCCACACTATCCCTGCTGCAGTAACATCAGCTCCGGAAGACCTGTTCCGCAGCGGCGGCTCCCTTAGCCGCATACCACAGGTGGCGTCACGAACATTGTACATAATTCCCCTGTAAATAATCCCCTATTGAATGACCACCCTGGGTCACGGACCGGGTCGCCGCCACTGTGACATCTCCCATAGCAACGACCGGCACGGCACCGAGTACCCCACGGCCCAGGGGGCGCGTCACATGCACAGTACTTAACTGGTTTGAGACTGTCCAAAAAGCCCTGTATCCTTTGCTATTCTTTTTAACTCTGCAAATGATTTTCTTGTAGCATTTTTTGGATATTAATAATGGGTAATTAGTGGTGATTTATTGAATATTGGCTGTTTATTTTTATTGGGAATTAGAGCAGATTTGGAATCATTGTTGGAAACTGATCAAATGCAAATTTGGGCATACCATATATGTGACTTTAACTTATGCAATACATATAATAAAATTCCTGAAAAATAGCTTGCAGTATGTTATTCTGTAGGACTAGTTAATATTACAAATAACATTATCTTTAGTACAGGTAAAATATATATCTTTTTACCGTGTACATCTAATGTGGTGTACTTAATTACATGTAGCAAATGTCCAACTGAAGGTCATTGGACAGGGCAAAAACTTAGAACAATAATGAATTCTCATCGCCACACAATAAAAGAAAAAAAGAATAGATCTATCTGTTGCCAAAAATGTTTGTATCCCTGATCACAGCTCCATGGATATGAAATTATTGGTATTAAAAGTTAACTTCAAATCTCAGAGAGACAGGAGAGTCTGGGAATATACTCATGACAACCTTTGACACACTCAGTGCAGGAATGTGTCGCATGGATTTATGTGGAATGTGCTCCTCTGACCATGTGTGGGCATCACAATCATGAACTAGAACTCAATCACACTCCTTATTTATGAACTGGTCCAATATTTACAGCCACAACTGTTTATCCCTCTCCTATAATGATAGTTCTACTTCAAGTCACTTGTCTAATCTATTGACCCCAAAAATAATTGATGTTGGGCACCCCTATAACTAATAACCAGAAAAGGCTAGTCAGACAGCTGCGGGCTGATATTAATAGCCTAGGAAGGAGCCATGGATATAGGCCCTCTGCAAGGCTAAAAACATGAGCTCTCAGCCACCATAGTGCATTCCCCTGCTCTTCCCTCTTGCCCTAGTGCAGTGGCAAATGGGGTAATAGGGTTGAGGTTGATGTCAGCTTTGTATTGGTGTTGAGGGAGGGCAATAACCCTTCACGGTTGACCAAGTGAGTGTCAAATTATTATGTTTATTGCGCAATCCACAGAAAACCAAAGGGAGGCAATGCGTGCTCTGTCTTGGGAGGATTTAAAGAATCTCTGATCCCGTTTATTTTGCTTAGCATTTTATATTGTTTTGAGTTTATTAATGTCCAATCATCTACTGCCGTACTACAGGCTTGAACCAATGTTAGTACAATTATTATGGAAACACATATATGGTCATATTATCATCGTTAGTTCGAAGCACTATGGAAATTTTACAAGGTCAATCCTGGCCTAAACTAGTTAGATAACAGGAGCGGAGTGTCTGACAAAATACAAAATGTTCTTGTGAGAAAAAGTTTGTGGGAAAGATGCATGTGAACAGAAGAAAAGAATGTATGTTATGCAAGGAGTGATAATAACATGATTTTAAAGCAAGCAGACAAAATGTAGTTGCTGTAGCATGAGTATCAATATGTCCTTTACATTCCCCCCTAAAAATTATGTTATTATCAACAATAGAGGTGGGTGCTATCCCACGGTCATTCTTTGAGCCTGAGGGACATTGGTCTTCACTCAATTAGTGCCCTTGTTACCAATTGAGGCTGTCGCGGCATGTCCATCCCACCTTGTTAGTTGATATAATCATAAAGCTCTGATCTTCAGACGTGAGGTTTGTTGGGGCATGCTGGTAAAGGTCATCATTCCCTTGTCATCCAGGTCCTCAATGCTGGTTACATCTGAGAGGTCTGTGTATAGTAACACTGGATGTTGGTTGACAGTGTCCTCCTTGCTCTCTGATGACTGGCAGGCTTTCCTCATGCAAAATGGGATACAATAAAAGACTAGTTTTAGTAAAACATATATTAACAAGATGCAAGCAGCAATATGCAACACTCCTTGCAATATTCCAGCAATCCATCCATCAAACCCTTTAAACCAATTAGCAGGATTCAAAAAGGAAAATGCATCAGACCACCAATTGTCTTTGGTCAATTCGTTATTAGAGATGAGCGGTGTTCGACTAGAACTGTTCGCCAATCTCAAATTCGAGCTGTTTTGGGCGGTGTTCGAGTTGTTCGACGAACCCGAACGATTTGCAAAAAATTCGGCTGTTCGAGGTTATGTTCGATAACTGTTCGTGCACCAAAAGCGTGTCCTGCATGTCTGGCGCTATTTAGAGCACCAATCATGCAGGGATTGTCTGCCACTCACTGTAATGCCACAGCCACGGTGGTTGTGGCATTACAGTGATTGCCCAAATCGATGGGAACAGTGCCAAAAGTGAAACATGAAAAGCCGGCAATTCAGCAGCGGCATACACCTGTACCCGACAATTTAAAACCGAAAGAATAGAGCTTCACACATAGATTAGATAGATATAAACATGTCAGCCACATATATACGAAGTACAGTGAAAGTGCTGCTTACTGTACTTGTCATTTAGCGTAAAGGATTTATCAAAAAAAATAATAGTGTTTTCATTTCTCCGTCTCTTTAAAAAAGCCGGCCGGCAATTCAGCAGCGGTACCCGACAATTTAGAATAGAAGGAATAGAGAATCACACATAGATTAGATAGATAGAAACATGTCAGTCACATATATAAGAAGTGCAGTGACAGTGTTGATTACTGTACTTGTCATTTAGTGTAAAGGATTTATTTAAAAAAATAATAGTGTTTTCATGCACTGTCTCTTTAAAAAAGCCGGCCGGCAATTCAGCAGCGGTACCCGACAATTTATAACAGACAGAATAGAGCATCATACATAGATTAGATAGATAGAAACATGTCAGCCACATATATACGAAGTACAGTGACAGTGTTGCTTACTGTACTTGTCATTTAGCGTAAAGGATTTATCAAAAAAAATAATAGTGTTTTCATGCACCGTCTCTTTAAAAAAGCCGGCCGGCAATTCAGCAGCGGTACCCGACAATTTAGAACAGACAGAATAGAGCTTCACACATAGATTAGATAGATAGAAACATGTCAGTCACATATATATGAAGTACAGTGATAGTGTTGGTTACTGTACTTGTCATTTAGTATTAAAATAAAGGATTTATTATTAAAAAAATTGGCGTGGGGTTCCCCTTAATTTTAGGCTCTAGCGGAGGTTAAGCAGACGGCTGGGGCAGATGTTTGAAGCCTGGGAAGGGGGTAATACCCACGGAGCTTCCCAGGCTACTAATATCAGCCCCCAGCTGAATACATAGCCTTTACTAGCTATTAAAATGGGGGACCCCCCCAAAAAAATGACGTGGGTCCCCCCTAATTTAATAGCTAGCAAAGGCTAGGCAGACAGCTGGGGGCTGATATTAATAGCCCAGGAAGGGAGCCATGAATATTGGCCCCCTCCCAGGCTAGAAACACCAGCCGTCAGCCGCCCCAGAAATGGCGCATTCATAGGATGCGCCAATTCTGGCACTTAGCCTCGCTCTTCCGCGCTGCCCTGGTGCGGTGGCAGGGGGTAATAGGGTTGGGGTTGATGTCAGCTTATAATGCCAGCTGACATCAAGCCCAGGTTAGTAATGGAGAGGCGTCTATAAGACACCCCCATTACTAACCCCATAGTCAAAGTTAAAAAAAACACAAACACCCAGAATAAAGTCCTTTAATTGAAATAAAGACACAATCCTTTATTGTTCTAAATTAAACCATACTTACCGTCACGCCCATTCCAGCTGAAGCCAACGATCTCCTGCAATAAAAGAAAAATAAAAAGCAACCTCATCCTTACCTTTCCATGGTTCCCACGACAGCTTCAGCTCTGCTACATCGAGATGACAGGCTGGACCGCAGCAGAACGCTGCCATCCAGCCTCTCATCCCGCAGACACTGAGAAGCGTAGGCTTGCTTGCGCTGCTCAGCGTCTCTCTGTGACGACATCCAGATGAGCCGAGTTCATGTCCAATGAACTCGGCTCACCTCATGCACGTCACTGACAGCTTGGGAAAATTCTCAAGCTGAAGCGGTGAGTGCAGGAGAATTCTCCCACGCTGTCAGTGACGTGCATAAGGTGAGCTCATGTCCAATGAACTCAGCTCACCTCCTGCACGTCACTGACAGCGTGGGAGAATTCTCCTGCACTCAGCGCTTCAGCGTGAGAATTCTCCCGCTGAAGCGCTGAGTGCAGGAGAATTTTCCCACGCTGTCAGTGACGTGCATAAGGTGAGCTCATGTCCAATGAACTCAGCTCACCTCCTGCACGTCACTGACAGCGTGGGAGAATTCTCCTGCACTCAGCGCTTCAGTGTGAGAATTCTCCCACGCTGAAGCGCTGAGTGCAGGAGAATTTTCCCACGCTGTCAGTGACGTGCATGAGGTGAGCCGAGTTCATTGGACATTAACTCGGCTCATCTGGATGCCCTCACAGAGAGACACTGTGGAGCGCAAGCAAGCCTGCGCTTCTCAGTGTCTGCGGGATGACAGGCTGGATGGCAGCGTTCTGCTGCGGTCCAGCCTGTCATCTTGATGTAGCAGAGCTGAAGCTGTCATGGGAACCATGGAAAGGTAAGGATGATGTTGCTTTATTATTTTTCTTTTATTTCAGGAGATCGTTGGCTTCAGCTGGAATGGGCGTGACGGTAAGTATGGTTTAATTTAGAACAATAAAGAATTGTGTGTTTATTTCAATTAAAGGACTTTTTTCTGGGTGTTGTGTTTTTTTTAAATACTTTACTAGAAATTCATGGTGGTCATGTCTAATATTGGCGTGACCCCATGAATTTCGGGCTTAGGGCCAGCTGATAATGCCAAGCTGGCCCTAACCCCTTTATTACCCAGTGAGCCACCGCATCAGGGCCCTGGATGAGTTGGGTACAGCGCCAGAAGATGGCGCTTCTATGAACGCGCCATTTTCCGGGGTGGCTGCGGACTGCAATTTGCAGCGGGGGTGGCCCAGAAAGCTTGGGCCTCCCTGCGCTGCGGATTCCAGCCCCCAGCTGCCTAGTTGTACCTGGCTGGACACAAAAACAGGGCGAAGCCCCACGTCAATTTTCTTTAAATTATTTCATGAAATAATTAAGAAAAAAAGGGCTTCCCTATATTGTTGTGTCCGGCCAGGTACAAATAGGCAGCTGGTGGTTGGGGGCAGCCCGTTCCTGCCTGCTGTACCTGGCTGGACACAAATATAGTGCGAAGCCCCACGTCAATTTTTTTTAAATTATTTCATGAATTTCCTGAAATAATTTAAAAAAATTTAAGTGGGGCTTCGCACTATATTTGTGTCCAGCCAGGTACAGCAGGCAGGAACGGGCTGCCCCCAACCACCAGCTGCCTATTTGTACCTGGCCGGACACAACAATATAGGGAAGGCCTTTTTTTCTTAATTATTTCATGAATTTCATGAAATAATTAAAAAAAAAGTACGTGGGGCTTCGCCCTATTTTTGTGTCCAGCCAGGTACAACTAGGCAGCTGGGGGCTGGAATCTGCAGCGCAGGGAGGCCCAAGCTTTCTGGGCCCCCCCCCCGCTACAAATTGCAGTCCGCAGCCACCCCGGAAAATGGCGCGTTCATAGAAGCGCCATCTTCTGGCGCTGTACCCAACTCATCCAGGGCCCTGGTGCGGTGGCTCACTGGGTAATAAAGGGGTTAGGGCCAGCTTGGTATTATCAGCTGGCCCCAAGCCCAAAATTCATGGGGTCACGCCAGTATTAGACATGACCGCCATGAATTTCTAGTAAAGTATTTAAAAAAAACACAACACCCAGAATAAAGTCCTTTAATTGAAATAAAGACACAATTCTTTATTGTTCTAAATTAAACCATACTTACCATCACACCCATTCCAGCTGAAGCCAACGATCTCCTGCAATAAAAGAAAAATAATAAACCAACCTCATCCTTACCTTTCCATGGTTCCCACGACAGCTTCAGCTCTGCTACATCGAGATGACTGGCTGGACCGCAGCAGAACGCTGCCATCCAGCCTGTCATCCCGCAGACACTGAGAAGCGCAGGCATGCTTGCGCTCCTCACTGTCTCGCTGTGACGGCATCCAGATGAGCCGAGGTCATGTCCAATGAACTCAGCTCACCTCCTGCACGTCACTGACAGCGTGGGAAAATTCTCCTGCAATCAGCGCTTCAGCGTGAGAATTTTCCCACGCTGTCAGTGACGTGCATGAGGTGAGCCGAGTTCATTGGACATGAACTCGGCTCATCTGGATGTCGTCACAGAGAGACGCTGAGCAGCGCAAGCAAGCCTGCGCTTCTCAGTGTCTGCGGGATGACAGGCTGGATGGCAGCGTTCTGCTGCGGTCCAGCCTGTCATCTCGATGTACCAGAGCTGAAGCTGTCGTGGGAACCATGGAAAGGTAAGGATGAGGTTGCTTTATTATTTTTCTTTTATTGCAGGAGATCGTTGGCTTCAGCTGGAATGGGCGTGATGGTAAGTATGGTTTAATTTAGAACAATAAAAGATTGTGTCTTTATTTCAATTAAAGGACTTTATTCTGGGTGTTTGTGTTTTTTTTAACTTTGACAATGGGGTTAGTAATGGGGGTGTCTTATAAACGCCTCTCCATTACTAACCTGGGCTTGATGTCAGCTGGCATTATAAGCTGACATCAACCCCAACCCTATTACCCCCTGCCACCGCACCAGGGCAGCGTGGAAGAGCGAGGCTAAGTGCCAGAATTGGCTCATCCTATGAATGCGCCATTTCTGGGGCGGCTGACGGCTGGTGTTTCTAGCCTGGGAGGGGGCCAATATTCATGGCTCCCTTCCTGGGCTATTAATATCAGCCCCCAGCTGTCTGCCTAGCCTTTGCTAGCTATTAAATTAGGGGGGACCCCACGTCATTTTTTTGGGGGGGTCCCCCATTTTAATAGCTAGTAAAGGCTATGTATTCAGCTGGGGGCTGATATTAGTAGCCTGGGAAGCTCCGTGGGTATTACCCCCTTCCCAGGCTTCAAACATCTGCCCCAGCCGTCTGCTTAACCTCCGCTAGAGACTAAAATTAAGGGGAACCCCACGCCAATTTTTTTAATAATAAATCCTTTATTTTAATACTAAATGACAAGTACAGTAACCAACAATATCACTGTACTTCATATATATGTGACTGACATGTTTCTATCTATCTAATCTATGTGTGATGCTCTATCTTTCTGTTCTAAATTGTCGGGTACCGCTGCTGAATTGCCGGCCGGCTTTTTTAAAGAGACAGTGCATGAAAACACTATTATTTTTTTAAATAAATCCTTTACACTAAATGACAAGTACAGTAAGCAACACTATCACTGTACTTATTATATATGTGACTGACATGTTTCTATCTATCTAATCTATGTGTGAAGCTCTATTCTTTCTGTTCTAAATTGTCGGGTACAGATGCTGAATTGCCGGCCGGCTTTCTTAAAGAGACGGTGCATGAAAACACTAATATTTTTTTTAATAAATCCTTTACACTAAATGACAAGTGCAGTAACCAACACTGTCACTGTGCTTCTTATATGTGTGACTGACATGTTTCTATCTATCTAATCTATGTGTGATGCTCTATTCCTTCTTGTCTAAATTGTCGGGTACCGGTGTATGCCGCTGCTGAATTTGCCGGCCGGCTTTTTTAAAGAGAGTGTCTTCTGAGCAGTTTGTCAGCTTTTGGACACCTTTGCAGGTGTTTTCTATGTGTTTCTATGTGTTTTTGTTTGCCTGCCATTGGTTTTAACGGTGTTCGACGGTGTTCTAAGGTGTTCGACGAACAGTTCGACGAACAGTTCCTCGAACATCCCGGTGTTCGACGAACCGAACCGAACCCGAACACTACGGGGGTGGCTCAACACTATTCGTTATGTTTGTTATACTCTTCCCTGAGTTTCCTAATGTCTTCAATTTTAGTCTTTAACCATATGGTACAGTCGGGGTCAATATAGTGACAACAGGCTGGGCCTATAACCTGACACATCCCTCCTTGAGCTGCTGTCAAATAGTCCAGCACTAAAGTATGTTGATTGGCCACTATGAAAAGCTGATTCTGCACCGCAACAGTAGTATTAATTACTTCCAAAATATTCCAAATCTGGTCATCTAAGTAATCAGTGACTTCCACTAATTTGTCCCACATTTGTGTTACCATAGGGTAGAGGAAGACAGTACTGGCTATCTTATTGGGTATACTCATTTGTACTAAATGAGGTCTTCCTGATGGGCGTGGGGTGTTTTCTTTAGCACGTTTATAGATGGCATGAAGAGGGATGGCTCTCATATCTACTTTACTATGGGGAATAAGATAAGTGGCTGGAGTTAGCCGGGCCAACGTACAAGTCCCCCCTACTCAAACTGGGAGCCATTTGTATGCATTATTCCCACAGACCCGATATGTGGCTGATGGCAGGTCCCATAAAGCAGAGTGCTGTAATACTAATTTATGTACCAAATCGATAAAAACTGTGTTATTTGATAACATACACCATGAAGGCATTTGTCCCAGGGGGCTACAATATCCAACATTCGGATTGCCACATGTTGGATCACTAGACTTATATTCAGAAAATTAATGTTTTACTGCTGTTGCGGTTGTCAGGAGCACTTGATATGGTCCGTCATACAGTGGTTCTAGTCCATGTTTCCGAACAAGCTTCTTCACATACACATAAGCTCCAGGCTTGAGGGTATGACAACCTTCTGCATCAGCTGGATCTGGAATAGAAGATGATACTAACGCATGGGTGTTAGTTAAGGCTTTGGCAAGCTGAATTACATATTGCACAACATAATCTGTTTCATCTGTTAATTGTTGTGGGGTAAATCTAGCTATAGCTGGTTGTGACCCAAATAGTATCTCATAGGGTGACAGTTTGTGTTTCCCTATGGGGGTGGTGCGTATGTGATATAGTGCAATGGGAAGGAGCTCAGGCCACTGGGCCGTAGTCTCCTGCATCATTTTGGTTAACTGCCTTTTCAGTGTGCCATTCAATCTCTCCACCTTGCCGCTTGACTGTGGATGATAAGGAGTATGCAGCGCCACTGTTGATCCGATCATGGTAAGTATTTCTTGATATACACATGAGGAAAAGGCTGGTCCTTGATCACTTTCGATAACTTCTGTGACTCCATACCGGCAAACAACTTCAGAGATCAGCTTCTTGGCGGTAGTCTTGGCAGTCATGTTTGGAACGGCGAATGCTTCTGGCCAACTGGAAAACATATCCACTACCACTAAGCAGTATTCATAGCGTCCTGCTTTAGGGAGAGTGCTGTGATCAACTTGCAATCGTTGGAACGGATACTCTGGTTTGGCAAGGTGTTTTGCCGATGCATTCTGTAATCTACCTGGGTTGCAGGTTTGGCATTAGAGATGAGCGTTGTTCTACTCGAACTGTTCGCCAATCTCAAATTCGAGCTGTTTTGGGCGGTGTTCGAGCCGGTCGGCGAACACGAACAATTTGAGAAAAATTCGGCTGTTCGAGGTTATGTTCGATAACTGTTCGTGCACCAAAATCATAACTGGATTTTTTCTCAGTAATGATGAAAATTAATGTTAATACGCAGTTTGAGTGTACAGCGGGGCGGGGGGAGGGGCAGGGGATGGATCTCTGCAGGAACAATGAAGATCTCCATTTTTTTTTCTCTTTCCCGCATTTGCAGTGGGGAGGTGCAATCTGTCAGCCTATCAGCAGCGCACACACGGAGCGAAGTGCTTTTTTTCACACAAGCAAGGGCATGTGTGATTGGCAGTGTATGTCACATGTCCTTGCCCTATAAGACCAAGCCATTTTCCCCGTCGCCACCATTTTCTCACTGCTGCAGCTGCGTGTTAGACGGCACCGCTGTTGCTGTGTGTGCTATACCTTGTTAATTTCAAGCCAATTTTCGCACAAATATACAGATAGCTTGGGAGTAGGGAATAGTTGTGATTGCAGTCCTTTTAAGGACTAGGTTACAGCATTTCCTACGACTTTTATCAGGGAGGTCTGTGCTCTTAAATAGATAGGTTGTGGGAGTAAAGACTAATTGTAATTGGAGTCCTTTTCAGGACTAGGTTACATGAGTTCCTATCAGTTTTTGCCAGGCAGGTCTGTGCCAGTGCTGTGCAAGTTTTTTTCACAGCATTTGGCTGAATCTAGCAAAGCTAATCCTTTTTGGCCTATTGCAGAGTGTGTTAGTCAGTGGAGTAGCCTATCTGTGTTGCAAGATATAACACCTGTGTATAGAATACCAATTTTTTTACTGCACCTAGTGAAGTAAAATCTTTTGGGCATAGCATCATTCTATTAGTCCATCTATACTGACCTCCATCAGGTTGCAAACTGAATATAATTTTTTTCTGCATCTAGCTCTAAAAAAATATTTGGGCTTTTAGCGGTGTGTGGGACTTGGTCTATTAGTTCATCTATACTGACCTCCATCAGGTTGCAAATTAAAAATAATTTTTTTCTGCATCTACCTCTGAAAAAATATTTGGGCTTCTAGCAGTGTGTGGGACTTGGTCTATTAGTCCATCTATACTGACCTACATCAGGTTGCAAATTAAAAATAATTTTTTTCTGCATCTAGCTCTGAAAAAATATTTGGGCTTCTAGCGGTGTGTGGGACTTGGTCTATTAGTCCATCTATACTGACCTCCATCAGGTTGCAAATTAAAAATAATTTTTTTCTGCATCTAGCTCTGAAAAAATATTTGGGCTTCTAGCGGTGTGTGGGACTTGGTCTATTAGTCCATCTATACTGACCTCCATCAGGTTGCAAATTAAAAATAATTTTTTTCTGCATCTAGCTCTGAAAAAATATTTGGGCTTCTAGCAGTGTGTGGGACTTGGTCTATTAGTCCATCTATACTGACCTCCATCAGGTTGCAAATTAAAAATAATTTTTTTCTGCATCTAGCTCTGAAAAAATATTTGGGCTTCTAGCAGTGTGTGGGACTTGGTCTATTAGTCCATCTATACTGACCTCCATCAGGTTGCAAATTAAAAATAATTTTTTTCTGCATCTAGCTCTGAAAAAATATTTGGGCTTCTAGCGGTGTGTGGGACTTGGTCTATTAGTCCATCTATACTGACCTCCATCAGGTTGCAAATTAAAAATAATTTTTTTCTGCATCTAGCTCTGAAAAAATATTTGGGCTTCTAGCAGTGTGTGGGACTTGGTCTATTAGTCCATCTATACTGACCTACATCAGGTTGCAAATTAAAAATAATTTTTTTCTGCATCTAGCTCTGAAAAAATATTTGGGCTTCTAGCGGTGTGTGGGACTTGGTCTATTAGTCCATCTATACTGACCTCCATCAGGTTGCAAATTAAAAATAATTTTTTTCTGCATCTAGCTCTGAAAAAATATTTGGGCTTCTAGCAGTGTGTGGGACTTGGTCTATTAGTCCATCTATACTGACCTACATCAGGTTGCAAATTAAAAATAATTTTTTTCTGCATCTAGCTCTGAAAAAATATTTGGGCTTCTAGCGGTGTGTGGGACTTGGTCTATTAGTCCATCTATACTGACCTCCATCAGGTTGCAAATTAAAAATAATTTTTTTCTGCATCTAGCTCTGAAAAAATATTTGGGCTTCTGGCAGTGTGTGGGACTTGGTCTATTAGTCCATCTATACTGACCTCCATCAGGTTGCAAATTAAAAATAATTTTTTTCTGCATCTAGCTCTGAAAAAATATTTGGGCTTCTAGCAGTGTGTGGGACTTGGTCTATTAGTCCATCTATACTGACCTCCATCAGGTTACAAATTAAAAATAATTTTTTTCTGCATCTAGCTCTGAAAAAATATTTGGGCTTCTAGCGGTGTGTGGGACTTGGTCTATTAGTCCATCTATACTGACCTCCATCAGGTTGCAAATTAAAACTAATTTTTTTCTGCATCTAGCTCTGAAAAAATATTTGGGCTTCTAGCAGTGTGTGGGACTTGGTCTATTAGTCCATCTATACTGACCTCCATCAGGTTGCAAATTAAAAATAATTTTTTTCTGCATCTAGCTCTGAAAAAATATTTGGGCTTCTAGCAGTGTGTGGGACTTGGTCTATTAGTCCATCTATACTGACCTCCATCAGGTTGCAAATTAAAAATAATTTTTTTCTTCATTTATCTCTGAAAAAATATTTGGGCTTCTAGCAGCGTGTGGGACTTGTTCTATTAGTCCATCTATACTGACCTCCATCAGGTTGCAAATTAAAAATAATTTTTTTCTGCATCTAGCTCTGAAAAAATATTTGGGCTTCTAGCAGTGTGTGGGACTTGGTCTATTAGTCCATCTATACTGACCTCCATCAGGTTGCAAATTAAAAATAATTTTTTTCTGCATCTAGCTCTGAAAAAATATTTGGGCTTCTAGCAGTGTGTGGGACTTGGTCTATTAGTCCATCTATACTGACCTCCATCAGGTTGCAAATTGAATAAAAAAAATTTCTGCATCTAGCTCTGAAAAAATATTTGGGCTTCTAGCGGTGTGTGGGACTTGGTCTATTAGTCCATCTATACTGACCTACATCAGGTTGCAAATTAAAAATAATTTTTTTCTGCATCTAGCTCTGAAAAAATATTTGGGCTTCTAGCGGTGTGTGGGACTTGGTCTATTAGTCCATCTATACTGACCTCCATCAGGTTGCAAATTAAAAATAATTTTTTTCTGCATCTAGCTCTGAAAAAATATTTGGGCTTCTAGCGGTGTGTGGGACTTGGTCTATTAGTCCATCTATACTGACCTCCATCAGGTTGCAAATTAAAAATAATTTTTTTCTGCATCTAGCTCTGAAAAAATATTTGGGCTTCTAGCAGTGTGTGGGACTTGGTCTATTAGTCCATCTATACTGACCTCCATCAGGTTGCAAATTAAAAATAATTTTTTTCTGCATCTAGCTCTGAAAAAATATTTGGGCTTCTAGCAGTGTGTGGGACTTGGTCTATTAGTCCATCTATACTGACCTCCATCAGGTTGCAAATTAAAAATAATTTTTTTCTGCATCTAGCTCTGAAAAAATATTTTGGCTTCTAGCGGTGTGTGGGACTTGGTCTATTAGTCCATCTATACTGACCTCCATCAGGTTGCAAATTAAAAATAATTTTTTTCTGCATCTAGCTCTGAAAAAATATTTGGGCTTCTAGCAGTGTGTGGGACTTGGTCTATTAGTCCATCTATACTGACCTACATCAGGTTGCAAATTAAAAATAATTTTTTTCTGCATCTAGCTCTGAAAAAATATTTGGGCTTCTAGCGGTGTGTGGGACTTGGTCTATTAGTCCATCTATACTGACCTCCATCAGGTTGCAAATTAAAAATAATTTTTTTCTGCATCTAGCTCTGAAAAAATATTTGGGCTTCTAGCAGTGTGTGGGACTTGGTCTATTAGTCCATCTATACTGACCTCCATCAGGTTGCAAATTAAAAATAATTTTTTTCTGCATCTAGCTCTGAAAAAATATTTGGGCTTCTAGCAGTGTGTGGGACTTGGTCTATTAGTCCATCTATACTGACCTCCATCAGGTTGCAAATTAAAAATAATTTTTTTCTGCATCTAGCTCTGAAAAAATATTTGGGCTTCTAGCGGTGTGTGGGACTTGGTCTATTAGTCCATCTATACTGACCTCCATCAGGTTGCAAATTAAAACTAATTTTTTTCTGCATCTAGCTCTGAAAAAATATTTGGTCTTCTAGCAGTGTGTGGGACTTGGTCTATTAGTCCATCTATACTGACCTCCATCAGGTTGCAAATTAAAAATAATTTTTTTCTGCATCTAGCTCTGAAAAAATATTTGGGCTTCTAGCAGTGTGTGGGACTTGGTCTATTAGTCCATCTATACTGACCTCCATCAGGTTGCAAATTAAAAATAATTTTTTTCTTCATTTAACTCTGAAAAAATATTTGGGCTTCTAGCAGCGTGTGGGACTTGTTCTATTAGTCCATCTATACTGACCTCCATCAGGTTGCAAATTAAAAATAATTTTTTTCTGCATCTAGCTCTGAAAAAATATTTGGGCTTCTAGCAGTGTGTGGGACTTGGTCTATTAGTCCATCTATACTGACCTCCATCAGGTTGCAAATTAAAAATAATTTTTTTCTGCATCTAGCTCTGAAAAAATATTTGGGCTTCTAGCAGTGTGTGGGACTTGGTCTATTAGTCCATCTATACTGACCTCCATCAGGTTGCAAATTGAATAAAAAAAATTTCTGCATCTAGCTCTGAAAAAATATTTGGGCTTCTAGCGGTGTGTGGGACTTGGTCTATTAGTCCATCTATACTGACCTCCATCAGGTTGCAAATTAAAAATAATTTTTTTCTGCATCTAGCTCTGAAAAAATATTTGGGCTTCTAGCAGTGTGTGGGACTTGGTCTATTAGTCCATCTATACTGACCTCCATCAGGTTGCAAATTAAAAATAATTTTTTTCTGCATCTAGCTCTGAAAAAATATTTGGGCTTCTAGCAGTGTGTGGGACTTGGTCTATTAGTCCATCTATACTGACCTCCATCAGGTTGCAAATTAAAAATAATTTTTTTCTTCATTTATCTCTGAAAAAATATTTGGGCTTCTAGCAGCGTGTGGGACTTGGTCTATTAGTCCATCTATACTGACCTCCATCAGGTTGCAAATTAAAAATAATTTTTTTCTTCATTTATCTCTGAAAAAATATTTGGGCTTCTAGCAGCGTGTGGGACTTGGTCTATTAGTCCATCTATACTGACCTCCATCAGGTTGCAAATTAAAAATAATTTTTTTCTGCATCTAGCTCTGAAAAAATATTTGGGCTTCTAGCAGTGTGTGGGACTTGGTCTATTAGTCCATCTATACTGACCTCCATCAGGTTGCAAATTAAAAATAATTTTTTTCTTCATTTAACTCTGAAAAAATATTTGGGCTTCTAGCAGCGTGTGGGACTTGTTCTATTAGTCCATCTATACTGACCTCCATCAGGTTGCAAATTAAAAATAATTTTTTTCTGCATCTAGCTCTGAAAAAATATTTGGGCTTCTAGCAGTGTGTGGGACTTGGTCTATTAGTCCATCTATACTGACCTCCATCAGGTTGCAAATTAAAAATAATTTTTTTCTGCATCTAGCTCTGAAAAAATATTTGGGCTTCTAGCAGTGTGTGGGACTTGGTCTATTAGTCCATCTATACTGACCTCCATCAGGTTGCAAATTGAATAAAAAAAATTTCTGCATCTAGCTCTGAAAAAATATTTGGGCTTCTAGCGGTGTGTGGGACTTGGTCTATTAGTCCATCTATACTGACCTCCATCAGGTTGCAAATTAAAAATAATTTTTTTCTGCATCTAGCTCTGAAAAAATATTTGGGCTTCTAGCAGTGTGTGGGACTTGGTCTATTAGTCCATCTATACTGACCTCCATCAGGTTGCAAATTGAATAAAAAAAATTTCTGCATCTAGCTCTGAAAAAATATTTGGGCTTCTAGCGGTGTGTGGGACTTGGTCTATTAGTCCATCTATACTGACCTACATCAGGTTGCAAATTAAAAATAATTTTTTTCTGCATCTAGCTCTGAAAAAATATTTGGGCTTCTAGCGGTGTGTGGGACTTGGTCTATTAGTCCATCTATACTGACCTCCATCAGGTTGCAAATTAAAAATAATTTTTTTCTGCATCTAGCTCTGAAAAAATATTTGGGCTTCTAGCGGTGTGTGGTACTTGGTCTATTAGTCCATCTATACTGACCTCCATCAGGTTGCAAATTAAAAATAATTTTTTTCTGCATCTAGCTCTGAAAAAATATTTGGGCTTCTAGCAGTGTGTGGGACTTGGTCTATTAGTCCATCTATACTGACCTCCATCAGGTTGCAAATTAAAAATAATTTTTTTCTGCATCTAGCTCTGAAAAAATATTTGGGCTTCTAGCAGTGTGTGGGACTTGGTCTATTAGTCCATCTATACTGACCTCCATCAGGTTACAAATTAAAAATAATTTTTTTCTGCATCTAGCTCTGAAAAAATATTTGGGCTTCTAGCGGTGTGTGGGACTTGGTCTATTAGTCCATCTATACTGACCTCCATCAGGTTGCAAATTAAAACTAATTTTTTTCTGCATCTAGCTCTGAAAAAATATTTGGGCTTCTAGCAGTGTGTGGGACTTGGTCTATTAGTCCATCTATACTGACCTCCATCAGGTTGCAAATTAAAAATAATTTTTTTCTGCATCTAGCTCTGAAAAAATATTTGGGCTTCTAGCAGTGTGTGGGACTTGGTCTATTAGTCCATCTATACTGACCTCCATCAGGTTGCAAATTAAAAATAATTTTTTTCTTCATTTATCTCTGAAAAAATATTTGGGCTTCTAGCAGCGTGTGGGACTTGTTCTATTAGTCCATCTATACTGACCTCCATCAGGTTGCAAATTAAAAATAATTTTTTTCTGCATCTAGCTCTGAAAAAATATTTGGGCTTCTAGCAGTGTGTGGGACTTGGTCTATTAGTCCATCTATACTGACCTCCATCAGGTTGCAAATTAAAAATAATTTTTTTCTGCATCTAGCTCTGAAAAAATATTTGGGCTTCTAGCAGTGTGTGGGACTTGGTCTATTAGTCCATCTATACTGACCTCCATCAGGTTGCAAATTGAATAAAAAAAATTTCTGCATCTAGCTCTGAAAAAATATTTGGGCTTCTAGCGGTGTGTGGGACTTGGTCTATTAGTCCATCTATACTGACCTACATCAGGTTGCAAATTAAAAATAATTTTTTTCTGCATCTAGCTCTGAAAAAATATTTGGGCTTCTAGCGGTGTGTGGGACTTGGTCTATTAGTCCATCTATACTGACCTCCATCAGGTTGCAAATTAAAAATAATTTTTTTCTGCATCTAGCTCTGAAAAAATATTTGGGCTTCTAGCGGTGTGTGGGACTTGGTCTATTAGTCCATCTATACTGACCTCCATCAGGTTGCAAATTAAAAATAATTTTTTTCTGCATCTAGCTCTGAAAAAATATTTGGGCTTCTAGCAGTGTGTGGGACTTGGTCTATTAGTCCATCTATACTGACCTCCATCAGGTTGCAAATTAAAAATAATTTTTTTCTGCATCTAGCTCTGAAAAAATATTTGGGCTTCTAGCAGTGTGTGGGACTTGGTCTATTAGTCCATCT
The DNA here is from genome assembly GCF_046119375.1 of Phyllobates terribilis. NCBI lineage: Eukaryota > Metazoa > Chordata > Amphibia > Anura > Dendrobatidae > Phyllobates > Phyllobates terribilis. Next base: position 451,267,351 of record NW_027362763.1, on the reverse strand, counting down.
ATACTGACCTCCATCAGGTTGCAAATTAAAAATAATTTTTTTCTGCATCTAGCTCTGAAAAAATATTTTGGCTTCTAGCGGTGTGTGGGACTTGGTCTATTAGTCCATCTATACTGACCTCCATCAGGTTGCAAATTAAAAATAATTTTTTTCTGCATCTAGCTCTGAAAAAATATTTGGGCTTCTAGCAGTGTGTGGGACTTGGTCTATTAGTCCATCTATACTGACCTACATCAGGTTGCAAATTAAAAATAATTTTTTTCTGCATCTAGCTCTGAAAAAATATTTGGGCTTCTAGCGGTGTGTGGGACTTGGTCTATTAGTCCATCTATACTGACCTCCATCAGGTTGCAAATTAAAAATAATTTTTTTCTGCATCTAGCTCTGAAAAAATATTTGGGCTTCTAGCAGTGTGTGGGACTTGGTCTATTAGTCCATCTATACTGACCTCCATCAGGTTGCAAATTAAAAATAATTTTTTTCTGCATCTAGCTCTGAAAAAATATTTGGGCTTCTAGCAGTGTGTGGGACTTGGTCTATTAGTCCATCTATACTGACCTCCATCAGGTTGCAAATTAAAAATAATTTTTTTCTGCATCTAGCTCTGAAAAAATATTTGGGCTTTTAGCGGTGTGTGGGACTTGGTCTATTAGTCCATCTATACTGACCTCCATCAGGTTGCAAATTAAAACTAATTTTTTTCTGCATCTAGCTCTGAAAAAATATTTGGTCTTCTAGCAGTGTGTGGGACTTGGTCTATTAGTCCATCTATACTGACCTCCATCAGGTTGCAAATTAAAAATAATTTTTTTCTGCATCTAGCTCTGAAAAAATATTTGGGCTTCTAGCAGTGTGTGGGACTTGGTCTATTAGTCCATCTATACTGACCTCCATCAGGTTGCAAATTAAAAATAATTTTTTTCTTCATTTAACTCTGAAAAAATATTTGGGCTTCTAGCAGCGTGTGGGACTTGTTCTATTAGTCCATCTATACTGACCTCCATCAGGTTGCAAATTAAAAATAATTTTTTTCTGCATCTAGCTCTGAAAAAATATTTGGGCTTCTAGCAGTGTGTGGGACTTGGTCTATTAGTCCATCTATACTGACCTCCATCAGGTTGCAAATTAAAAATAATTTTTTTCTGCATCTAGCTCTGAAAAAATATTTGGGCTTCTAGCAGTGTGTGGGACTTGGTCTATTAGTCCATCTATACTGACCTCCATCAGGTTGCAAATTGAATAAAAAAAATTTCTGCATCTAGCTCTGAAAAAATATTTGGGCTTCTAGCGGTGTGTGGGACTTGGTCTATTAGTCCATCTATACTGACCTCCATCAGGTTGCAAATTAAAAATAATTTTTTTCTGCATCTAGCTCTGAAAAAATATTTGGGCTTCTAGCAGTGTGTGGGACTTGGTCTATTAGTCCATCTATACTGACCTCCATCAGGTTGCAAATTAAAAATAATTTTTTTCTGCATCTAGCTCTGAAAAAATATTTGGGCTTCTAGCAGTGTGTGGGACTTGGTCTATTAGTCCATCTATACTGACCTCCATCAGGTTGCAAATTAAAAATAATTTTTTTCTTCATTTATCTCTGAAAAAATATTTGGGCTTCTAGCAGCGTGTGGGACTTGGTCTATTAGTCCATCTATACTGACCTCCATCAGGTTGCAAATTAAAAATAATTTTTTTCTTCATTTATCTCTGAAAAAATATTTGGGCTTCTAGCAGCGTGTGGGACTTGGTCTATTAGTCCATCTATACTGACCTCCATCAGGTTGCAAATTAAAAATAATTTTTTTCTGCATCTAGCTCTGAAAAAATATTTGGGCTTCTAGCAGTGTGTGGGACTTGGTCTATTAGTCCATCTATACTGACCTCCATCAGGTTGCAAATTAAAAATAATTTTTTTCTTCATTTAACTCTGAAAAAATATTTGGGCTTCTAGCAGCGTGTGGGACTTGTTCTATTAGTCCATCTATACTGACCTCCATCAGGTTGCAAATTAAAAATAATTTTTTTCTGCATCTAGCTCTGAAAAAATATTTGGGCTTCTAGCAGTGTGTGGGACTTGGTCTATTAGTCCATCTATACTGACCTCCATCAGGTTGCAAATTAAAAATAATTTTTTTCTGCATCTAGCTCTGAAAAAATATTTGGGCTTCTAGCAGTGTGTGGGACTTGGTCTATTAGTCCATCTATACTGACCTCCATCAGGTTGCAAATTGAATAAAAAAAATTTCTGCATCTAGCTCTGAAAAAATATTTGGGCTTCTAGCGGTGTGTGGGACTTGGTCTATTAGTCCATCTATACTGACCTCCATCAGGTTGCAAATTAAAAATAATTTTTTTCTGCATCTAGCTCTGAAAAAATATTTGGGCTTCTAGCAGTGTGTGGGACTTGGTCTATTAGTCCATCTATACTGACCTCCATCAGGTTGCAAATTGAATAAAAAAAATTTCTGCATCTAGCTCTGAAAAAATATTTGGGCTTCTAGCGGTGTGTGGGACTTGGTCTATTAGTCCATCTATACTGACCTACATCAGGTTGCAAATTAAAAATAATTTTTTTCTGCATCTAGCTCTGAAAAAATATTTGGGCTTCTAGCGGTGTGTGGGACTTGGTCTATTAGTCCATCTATACTGACCTCCATCAGGTTGCAAATTAAAAATAATTTTTTTCTGCATCTAGCTCTGAAAAAATATTTGGGCTTCTAGCGGTGTGTGGGACTTGGTCTATTAGTCCATCTATACTGACCTCCATCAGGTTGCAAATTAAAAATAATTTTTTTCTGCATCTAGCTCTGAAAAAATATTTGGGCTTCTAGCAGTGTGTGGGACTTGGTCTATTAGTCCATCTATACTGACCTCCATCAGGTTGCAAATTAAAAATAATTTTTTTCTGCATCTAGCTCTGAAAAAATATTTGGGCTTCTAGCAGTGTGTGGGACTTGGTCTATTAGTCCATCTATACTGACCTCCATCAGGTTGCAAATTAAAAATAATTTTTTTCTGCATCTAGCTCTGAAAAAATATTTTGGCTTCTAGCGGTGTGTGGGACTTGGTCTATTAGTCCATCTATACTGACCTCCATCAGGTTGCAAATTAAAAATAATTTTTTTCTGCATCTAGCTCTGAAAAAATATTTGGGCTTCTAGCAGTGTGTGGGACTTGGTCTATTAGTCCATCTATACTGACCTACATCAGGTTGCAAATTAAAAATAATTTTTTTCTGCATCTAGCTCTGAAAAAATATTTGGGCTTCTAGCGGTGTGTGGGACTTGGTCTATTAGTCCATCTATACTGACCTCCATCAGGTTGCAAATTAAAAATAATTTTTTTCTGCATCTAGCTCTGAAAAAATATTTGGGCTTTTAGCAGTGTGTGGGACTTGGTCTATTAGTCCATCTATACTGACCTCCATCAGGTTGCAAATTAAAAATAATTTTTTTCTGCATCTAGCTCTGAAAAAATATTTGGGCTTCTAGCAGTGTGTGGGACTTGGTCTATTAGTCCATCTATACTGACCTCCATCAGGTTGCAAATTAAAAATAATTTTTTTCTGCATCTAGCTCTGAAAAAATATTTGGGCTTCTAGCGGTGTGTGGGACTTGGTCTATTAGTCCATCTATACTGACCTCCATCAGGTTGCAAATTAAAACTAATTTTTTTCTGCATCTAGCTCTGAAAAAATATTTGGTCTTCTAGCAGTGTGTGGGACTTGGTCTATTAGTCCATCTATACTGACCTCCATCAGGTTGCAAATTAAAAATAATTTTTTTCTGCATCTAGCTCTGAAAAAATATTTGGGCTTCTAGCAGTGTGTGGGACTTGGTCTATTAGTCCATCTATACTGACCTCCATCAGGTTGCAAATTAAAAATAATTTTTTTCTTCATTTAACTCTGAAAAAATATTTGGGCTTCTAGCAGCGTGTGGGACTTGTTCTATTAGTCCATCTATACTGACCTCCATCAGGTTGCAAATTAAAAATAATTTTTTTCTGCATCTAGCTCTGAAAAAATATTTGGGCTTCTAGCAGTGTGTGGGACTTGGTCTATTAGTCCATCTATACTGACCTCCATCAGGTTGCAAATTAAAAATAATTTTTTTCTGCATCTAGCTCTGAAAAAATATTTGGGCTTCTAGCAGTGTGTGGGACTTGGTCTATTAGTCCATCTATACTGACCTCCATCAGGTTGCAAATTGAATAAAAAAAATTTCTGCATCTAGCTCTGAAAAAATATTTGGGCTTCTAGCGGTGTGTGGGACTTGGTCTATTAGTCCATCTATACTGACCTCCATCAGGTTGCAAATTAAAAATAATTTTTTTCTGCATCTAGCTCTGAAAAAATATTTGGGCTTCTAGCAGTGTGTGGGACTTGGTCTATTAGTCCATCTATACTGACCTCCATCAGGTTGCAAATTAAAAATAATTTTTTTCTGCATCTAGCTCTGAAAAAATATTTGGGCTTCTAGCAGTGTGTGGGACTTGGTCTATTAGTCCATCTATACTGACCTCCATCAGGTTGCAAATTAAAAATAATTTTTTTCTTCATTTATCTCTGAAAAAATATTTGGGCTTCTAGCAGCGTGTGGGACTTGTTCTATTAGTCCATCTATACTGACCTCCATCAGGTTGCAAATTAAAAATAATTTTTTTCTGCATCTAGCTCTGAAAAAATATTTGGGCTTCTAGCAGTGTGTGGGACTTGGTCTATTAGTCCATCTATACTGACCTCCATCAGGTTGCAAATTAAAAATAATTTTTTTCTGCATCTAGCTCTGAAAAAATATTTGGGCTTCTAGCAGTGTGTGGGACTTGGTCTATTAGTCCATCTATACTGACCTCCATCAGGTTGCAAATTGAATAAAAAAAATTTCTGCATCTAGCTCTGAAAAAATATTTGGGCTTCTAGCGGTGTGTGGGACTTGGTCTATTAGTCCATCTATACTGACCTCCATCAGGTTGCAAATTAAAAATAATTTTTTTCTGCATCTAGCTCTGAAAAAATATTTGGGCTTCTAGCAGTGTGTGGGACTTGGTCTATTAGTCCATCTATACTGACCTCCATCAGGTTGCAAATTAAAAATAATTTTTTTCTGCATCTAGCTCTGAAAAAATATTTGGGCTTCTAGCAGTGTGTGGGACTTGGTCTATTAGTCCATCTATACTGACCTCCATCAGGTTGCAAATTAAAAATAATTTTTTTCTTCATTTATCTCTGAAAAAATATTTGGGCTTCTAGCAGCGTGTGGGACTTGTTCTATTAGTCCATCTATACTGACCTCCATCAGGTTGCAAATTAAAAATAATTTTTTTCTGCATCTAGCTCTGAAAAAATATTTGGGCTTCTAGCAGTGTGTGGGACTTGGTCTATTAGTCCATCTATACTGACCTCCATCAGGTTGCAAATTAAAAATAATTTTTTTCTGCATCTAGCTCTGAAAAAATATTTGGGCTTCTAGCAGTGTGTGGGACTTGGTCTATTAGTCCATCTATACTGACCTCCATCAGGTTGCAAATTGAATAAAAAAATTTTCTGCATCTAGCTCTGAAAAAATATTTGGGCTTCTAGCGGTGTGTGGGACTTGGTCTATTAGTCCATCTATACTGACCTCCATCAGGTTGCAAATTAAAAATATTTTTTTTCTGCATCTAACCCAGCCAATAGTTTTGGCCTAATACCACAGTTTGGCCACTCAGCTCTGCTCGGTTACCATCCATTGTTTTTTTGTGCAAACAACTCCAGAGTTGTGAATTAGTTAACCACCAAAATGAGTGGAAAAAGGCCTGCTGCTGGTGGAAAGGGGAATAGGCGTGTTGGGAAGGGGAAAAAAGGTTGTGTCCGTGGGGTAGGTGCAGAAGAAAGACCATCTTCCAGCCAAACTAAAATGTCTACTTCTTTTAGCGGACAATGTGATAAGATCCCTTTCTTACGGCCACGCCAATCGCTACAAATTCCAGATGAGGCACAAAAACAGCAGGTGCTTCAACGGATATCAAGTGCTCCTTTAAGTGGGCTCTCCTCCACATCAACTTCAACATCACAAATACTCCAGTCCTCAAAGGTGTCACCCAAATCGCACTTGCTTCCTCACAGCTCCCAAATCTCCAGCTGCCCGTCTGAGTGTGAGGTAGAACAGATGGATGAGTCTGCAGAGCTGTTTACTCATACTATAGCCTGGGAATCAGAGGTCGACTCCAGCGCTTCTGTGAATCCAGACGAGGAAATGATCTGCACTGATGCCCAGAATCTTTATGAGTCGGATCCAGGACCAGACGCAGAAGGTTCTGACCATAATGTAGACCCTCATTCCCAAACTGTAACTCCTGTTGGTGGAGACAATGAGGAAGACGATGATAAGATTCAAATACCTGATTGGAGCGACAACTTTAGTTTTTTGTCAGGGCAGGAACAGGTTGGCTCTGAGGACGACGGGTGTGATAACGCACAGGGTGATGATGATGAGGTCGGAGATCCCACTTACTGTCAACCCACAGTCAGCCAAGAGATGAGGTCAGCAGAGGAGGTGGAGGAAGATGCTAGTGACGACGAGGTCAGGTTGCGCCTTCCTGGACAGAGACGTAGTACTGGAAGCACGTCAACAACTGCATCCTCAAACACAACTCTGCCTCTCACCACAAGTCGTGGTGGCTCTTCAGGTCGCATGGGTGCTAAGCCTTGCATAGCCTGGGCATTTTTTCAGATCGATAAAGATGACCCAACTCGTGTTATCTGTAACATTTGTCAGCAAAAGCTAAGTAGAGGCCAAAAAATACATAGTTTGAGTACTTCATGCATGAACCGGCACATGGACATGAAGCATAAGTTGCAGTGGGAAGCTCAGTGTGCTACAATGCGGACTAGCCGGCCGGGCCAATCACCGTCTGCCATATCTTGTGCATCCGCGGCCTCTTCATTCTCTGTGACTGGGGGGACAGCAGTCACACCTGTTTTGGGGCGCAGACCTGCCACCTCTTTACCCGCAACAGCCAGCGTGATTGGCAGGTCATCATTTTCTTTGGAGGTGGTAACACCAGCTGGTGTTGAGCGCTGTCCGACATTGATAGCACCACCTTTGGATCAAGGCAACCTAACATGTCCGCCTGCATCTTCCTCACAGACCGGCAGTTTGCCGGGGACACCCTTATCAACCCCGTCTAAGCACAATAGCCAGCCCTCGGTCCCTCAGATGTGGACAAGTAAAAGACCATTTCCTCCTAGCCATGAGAAAGCTAAGAGGTTGAATTTCACCATCTGCAAGCTCTTGGCTACAGAAATGCTGCCTTTCCGCCTGGTGGACACAGAGGATTTTCGAGACCTTATGTCCGTCGCAGTGCCCCAGTACCAGATGCCCAGTCGGCACTACTTCTCAAAGAAAGGTGTGCCTGCGCTCCACCAGCATGTCGCACACAACATCACCGCTTCTTTGAGAAACTCTGTGTGTGACAGGGTGCATTTCACCACAGACACTTGGACGAGTAGGCATGGACAGGGGCGTTACATGTCGCTGACAGGGCACTGGGTAACTATGGTGACAGCAGGACAAGGGGCTGCTGTCCAAGTCTTGCCGTCCCCACGAGTTGTGCGTCAATCCTCTTTATGTCAAAGTTCCTCCACTGCTTCTGCCTCCTCAACCTCCTCTCGGTCTTCCACCTGCACCCAAAGCCTGTCTGGTCATGCCACAAGCTTTCTAACTGCGCAGAAGGGATCCTGCACACCTCCTTACTATGCTGGCAGTAGGGCTCAACGTCATCAGGCGGTTTTTACATTGAAATGTCTGGGAAATGTGAGTCACACAGCTGAGGAGTTGTGGTCAGCTCTGGAGAACCAATTTCATGAATGGTTGTCTCCACTGGACCTGAAACCAGGGAAGGCCGTGTGCGACAATGCTGCAAACCTGGGTGCGGCCCTTCGCCGGGGCAATGTCACACACGTGCCTTGTATGGCTCACGTGTTGAACCTGGTTGTCCAGCAATTTTTAGCCCACTATCCCAGACTAGATGGCCTTCTGCAGAGGGCACGGTCGCTGTGTGCTCACTTCCGCCGTTCGCATCCCGCAGCTCAGCGACTTACATCTCTACAGAAGTCGTTGGGCCTGCCACTTCACCGGCTAAAATGCGATGTGCCTACCCGGTGGAATTCAACTCTGCACATGTTGCAGCGAGTGTGTCAGCACCGACAAGCCCTGGTGCAATACGTTCTGACGTATAGCCTGGGCCAACGAGATTCAGAGGTGGGGCAAATCACGCTGGAGGAGTGGTCTCAGATCAGGGACCTATGCACCCTTCTGCACAGTTTTGAAATGGCGACGAAGATGTTTAGTGCTGACGATGCCATTATCAGCATGACTATTCCGGTGATTTACATGCTGGAGCACATGTTAAACAGAATTCGGAGTCAGGTGGTGGCACAAGAGGAGGTGGAGGAAGTAGAGGAGGAGGAGTTGTATGCGGAAGGGCTAACATCTGCAAGGTCCAGACGGTCGGCAGCACCAAGGCGGCAGGCATGTGAGGGTGGGGGAGATGGTTTTACCAGGGCGCATGGTAGCAGCCAAACTAGTGAGGAAGGTGCAGGAGCCCAGGAAGAAGTGGAGGACGAACTGATGGAAGACTCATCAGATGAGGGAGACCTTGATCACATTTCTGTTGTGCGAGGTTGGGGGGAGAGGACAGAGGAAGGAAGCATGATTGTTACCTCGCCACCAACACAACAGGGACTTGGTGCTCCTGGATGCGCAACACACATGAGTGCCTTCTTGCTGCACTACCTGCAACATGACCCTCGAATTGTGAGAATTAGAAATAATCCTGACTACTGGGTTGCCACACTGTTAGATCCCCGGTACAAAAGTAAATTTGCAGAAATTATTTCTGCCATAGAAAGGGATGCACGCATGCAGGAGTATCAGCAGAGACTGTTGCAGAATCTTACATGTGCTTTTCCACAAAATACCAGTGGTGCACGTAGTGAATCTCACAGTTCCAACTTGCCAACCGTGGGACCGTCAAGTGTTCAGCACTCAAACCGTAACAGAACCACAGTATCTGCTGGTAACATCAATTTTGCGGAATCATTTCACCACTTTTTTAGCCCATCCTTTGCAAGGCCACAGGAGACAAGAAGTCTGACACATAGTCAACGCCTAGAGACGATGGTACAGGAGTATCTCCAAGTAAACATTGAAGCCACGACTGTGTCACTGGACCCTTGCTCTTTTTGGGCTTCCAATCTGGATAAATGGCCGGAGCTAGCCACTTACGCCTTGGAGATCTTGTCATGCCCCGCAGCCAGCGTTCTGTCTGAACGTGTGTTCAGCGCTGCTGGTGGTGTGCTGACAGATAAGCGCACGCGGCTCTCCACTGATAATGTAGACAGACTCACGTTCATAAAGATGAACAAATCATGGATCCGAAACGACTTTTCTACCCCTGTGTCATCCTGGGGAGAGTAAAAGCTTGATGATTGGTTAAAATCACCCTACCAACGGTTTTAAGCTTTCAAATTACTAATCATGTTTATCTGTATCTTGACTGGAAAATAATTTGGGCTTTGTAGCAGTGTGCAGCACTGATCCTATTAGGCCATCTATACTAAAGCTTCACCAGATTTAAAATTAAAAATAATTTTTAGCTGCATCTAACCCGGAAAATAATTTTGGGGCTCCGAGATGCGCAAGGCACATAAGTGCCTTCTTGCTGCACTACCTGCAGCATGACCCTCATATTGTCAGAATTCGAAGTAATCATGACTACTGGGTTGCCACACTCTTAGATCCCCCAAACTTTTCGATCAACCTTTTCATTTTAATAAAGACCAAAAAAATGGTCATTTTTGAAATTATAAGCATTAGCAGGTTGTTAGAAACTGAAATCAAACAGTTTTCAACTCAAAACTTTATTCTAGGTGATGTTACATTTTCACATAGGACCCCTTGTTCGAAAGGAGCTTCTGAACTCTCTCGTCCATTGAATTTGTCAGGTTTTGGATGGTTTCTGCTTCAATTGTTTTGCATGAGGACAGAATACCCTCCCAGAGCTGTTGCTTAGATGTGAACTGCCTCCCGCCATCATAGACACTCCTTTTAATGATGCTCCAAAGGTTCTGAATGGGGTAGAGGTCAGGGGAGCATGGGGGTCACACCATAAGTTTGTCCCCTTTTATGCCCATATCAGCCAGAGATGCAGATGTTTTATGTGCAGCATGAGATGGTGCATTATCATGCAGAAAAATGATCTTGCTGTGAAATACACGGTTCTTCTTCTTGAACCATGGCAGGAAGTGCTGTTTGAGAAAATCCACATACATTATGGAGTTCATCTTTAGCGCCTTCAGGGATCCTAAAGGGGCCGACAATCTCTCTCCCCATGATTCCAGCCCAAAACATTACTCCACCTCCTCCTTGTTGGCGCTGTAGCCATGTTTGCGTGGGGTGTCCATCAACCAGCCATCCTCCACTCCATCCATCTGGACCATCGAGCGCTGCACGGCACTCATCCGTGAACAAAACAGTTTTGAAATCAGTCTTCATGTAATGTTTGGCCCACTGGAGCCGTTTCTGCTTGTGTGAAGTGGATAGAGGAGGTCGACAGGATGGCGCATGCACAGCTGCAAACCTCTGAAGGACCCTGCATCTTGTTGTTCGGGGGACGTTGGAGGCACAAGCAGCTTCAAAAACTTGTCTGCTGCTATGACAAGGCTTTTTTGCCGCTGCTCTTTCAACCTGACGTAATTGCCTGTAGGAAAGAGTCCTCAATTTGCCCTTATCAGCACGCACACGTGTGTACTGTGAATCAGCTACATACTTCTTGATTGCCAGGACACTTCATCCTGATCATCGCACAATGTTGATTGTAGTCATGCCTTGACCTAAACACTCCACAATTTGTTGCTTCTCAGCAGCCGACACATCCTTTTTCTTTCCCATTTTGGCAGAAAATGTAGGCTGCTTAATAATGTGAGAGAGCCTTCTTAAGTAGTCTTGCCTTTCATTGGACACACCTGCCAAACTAATTAGCACAGGTGTCTGCAATTGCTTACAGTGATATAAAGAGCCCTGACACACATCACTATCAATGAGTTTAACTGACAAACAAATTCTTCCCTTATCACTCCTAAACACTTTTTGTATAATAATTTGGAACGCAGTGTACATGTGCTTTTCCACAAAACACCAGTGGTTCACGTAGTGAATCTTACAGTTCTAACTTGCCAACCGTGGTCTGTATGGAGTTGTTCAATAAAGGGCCCAAAATTAAGATAACATAGATGGGAGAGGTCTCTATGAATAGGAATTCCTAAGTATTTGATACCCTGTGAGGGCCAGGCAAAGGGAAAGTTGGACTGGATGGAATCCTATATGGATTTGGGGAGGGAGACATCGAGGGCCTCAGACTTCGCTGCATTGATTTTAAAATTTTACCATGTAACAAAGTGATCTATTTCAGCCATAACAGCATGGATGGATATATGTGATTGAGTGATATATACTAGGACATCATCAGCAAATAGAGAGCACTTGTACTCGGTGCCTCCCACCTCAATCCACCTAATATTGGGGTTATGGCGAATTGATGAGAGCAGGTGCTCCGTCACTAGGATGTATAAGAGAGGGGACAGAGCACATCACTGCCTTGTCCCATTGGTGATTGTGAAAGGTGATGAAAATGTTCTGGCGCACCCCCTGGGCCTTGGGACACCCGGAGCCGGACCCTTTTTGGTGGATGCTGGTGGTTGTAGTCTTAGTGGCGGCGACCCGGTTCCGTGGCTCAGGGCGGTCAAACCAGTGGCGGAACTATTTATGTGGTTTTCATGTTTAAATGTCCGACTACGCCACCCGTGGATTGCGGTCAGAGTGAACCGCCGCTACAGGGCAGACCACTGAGGCTGGTGTTGTGGGTGCAGCAGAGCGTAGCATAACTCCCCACGGGAGGAGTATAGCCTCAGGGCAGTGTATGCGGAGGATGGGGGTGATGGTGCAGGGCAGCAGCAGTAACGACACAGAGTCAGTGATGCAGTTCAGGGCCTTTACTCACAGTTCTTATTATCCAGACCACGTCTGCAGGTAACGGCTGCCCACGTCGTACTGTGCTCACCAGGTGAGGGGCTCAGACAACTCCCAGATAACTTTGGAGCACTTCACAGGACCCCCTTTGTGTGTCCTTTGTCTGGCCTTTCTTACCAACACTTCTGTCCGGCTGCCTCGGGCCTCCTCTTGGTAAACTTGGCGCCAGTTTCCCTGACCCTATGTGGTGCCTTCCTAGCGGGTGTAGCGAGGGGCTGCGCCACATAAAATGTCAGAGCCTCCGGTTTCTAGCTGAGGGTCGTTTCCTGCCTCCACTAGTTCGGGGACCGGTCTCCCCCTTTGGCCTGACCCCTCCACGCAGGTGGATTCGGGCGTGCGGTGGCGACTCGCCCGTCCGCACCCCTGGGATCCCTTCATTCCTCGTTCCTGGAGCCTTCTCCGCTCCTCTTCCTTCCTTCTCCCTCTTCCAGGCCTGGGCCTCTGTTACTAGGCCCGCCTCCGGAGCAGAGCTCATGCAGAGCCCCTGCTCCCTGCCACTTCTGCTCAGACTTCTCTACACTGAACTAAGATGGTGCCCACCTTTTATACTCCCTTCTCAATGCACCCAGGAACTGCTTCCTCCCTGCTCCTGCACTACAGGGTTCCCCTTCCTCAGTGTTCCCTCCCCCCACTCCAGCCAGGGACAGGGACTGTCGTGCCCATCTCAGGGGCATATTGGTCGCCCTGCCCCACGGCAATGTGGTGTAATGCATGCAGGTGTCGGGTCCTGATCCACACTCCATCCTTACCTGAGAGTGAGATATCACACCTCTGGGTGAGGTGCAATACGTCTTTAGCAACCGAGCCCTCAGGGTGCTACAGTTCCATTTATCTTCAGCCTAGGTGACGTATTGCGATACAGGGCCGTGATTTTGGCTATAAAAGGGTCCCCTAGACCCCTACCCCAAGCTTTTTAAGAGAATCATATATGGCGTGCCAGGAGACTCTATGGAATGCTTTCTCAGCATCCAACGAGAGTATCTAATTACAAATTTTTAACTGCATCTAGCCCAGGAAATACTTTGTGCCTAGTAGCAGTGTCTGCTAGTAAGCGGATTATCCCGGCTGTTAAGCAAGCTGCACCACCTGTAGTTTAGACACTTAATTTTTTCAAAGGAAATGCTTCGGGACCATGGGATACTTAGTGAAGAGCATCAGGAGGCACCCCAAGGCATAGGGGCTGGGACTGGCAGTAGGATGCCTTGCGGTGGACAGCCGAGCTCGATCCTTATAAAAGCTTTTTAACTGCAGCAGCTTTAGTGGACGCTACTGGAGCTGGAATTACCGCGGCTGCTGGCATGAGACTTGCCCTCCAATAGATCCTTGTAAATGGATTTAAAGTGTATTCATTCAAATTAGAGAGACAATTTAAATTAAAAAGCTTAGAGCTGCCTCCACCACAGGGGGGCTCGCTCGACCCACCAGCGGACAGGCACCAGTATTGGGAGAGGGGGGCTGGCCGTCAGGGTTCACCGCGGCTCTGGCACAAACCCGGCGACACGGAGGTGGCACGGGCAGGAGCGGACTGGCCGTGTCGGCTTCTCACTTTTTGGATTTTAGAAGGGCATGACATGCCTATATCTGTGTCTCCCCCTCCTTTTACTCCTCCACCTCTTTTATTTTCGCATGACTATATGTACTTGTCACTTTTCCATGTGTTAGTTATGTCTTCTGAGCAGTTTGTCAGCTTTTGGACACCTTTGAAGGTGTTTTCTATGTGTTTCTATGTGTTTTTGTTTGCCTGCCATTGGTTTTAACGGTGTTCGAAGGTGTTCGACGAACAGTTCGACGAACAGTTCGGCGAACACACGGGTGTTCGACGAACCGAACCGAACTCGAACACTACGGGGGTGGCTCAACACTATTTGGCATATTGTGCAACCTTTGATCTGTGCACTCAACACGGTGGAAATTCCTGGAGCCCAATACAGCTTCTGTACCAGTAGCAAAGCTTGATTCTTCCCTCGATGTACCGGTCCATGGGATCAGGCCGCGACGGCTGGATATAGAAGTCGAGGCAAACAATACAGTTGTTCCTTCTTCTATAGCTCATCTATCAACTTAGCACCCACCTCCTTCCACGACTGGCTTTCTTCTTTAGAGACTTTTTGCTGCGTGGAGCGTAGCTTTGTGATTGGAGGGACCGGTTGATGCTCTTCTGCACGTTGATCCTGGGTTGGCACAGAATGTAGCTGTTTGGCCTGTTGCCACGTAACAGCCATGGACATGGATGTCGGAAGAAGAGCTGCTCGCTTAGCATTGAGATCAGCAAGTGCATTACCTCTTGCTTCAGGGGTATCTGGTCGGGTATGAGCTTTTACCGTTATGACAGCCAACTGTCTTGGTAGTTGTACCGCTTCCATCAATTGTCTAACGCTTTCAGCATTTTTCACTGGAGAACCTGCAGTCGTGACGAAGTCTCTCCTTGCCCAGATTTCCCCAAAATCATGTGCAATCCCGAATGCGTATCTCGAGTCAGTAAATATATTCACACGTTTTCCTTTGGCCTGTATCTTCATCTGTATCTTCAGCTGTGACAGCATATCCAGTATGAAACCTGCCAGAGGTGTCAGCATATCTGGATCCATCCATATATAACGTAAGTTCTGGGTCATCCAAGGGTACTTCCCCCACTAGAACAAGTGGAGTTGACTCCACAGTAATTTGTTCCGGACAATCATGCGGTGGAGCCTCTTTCCCCTCTCCTTCAGGTGCTGGTAGCAGGGTGACTGGGTTGATGGTGGTGCACCGGTGTAATTCCACATTTTCTGGCAACCGGGTCCAGATGCGCTGAGTAATAACCGACTGGGCACTGCTTTGTACAGTGTTTCTGCATGAGTACTCCGGCTGCATGTCCTCCTGTCTCAGAGACATACAAATGGAAAGTTTGAGCATAGTCCGGGTTTCCAAGGGCAGGGGCTGTCATTATCCTTGACTTTAGTTGCTCAAAGGCTGGTTGCAGCTGTTCTTAGTGGTCTTTGCTGTTTACATCAGCCAGAGTGTCTTCTTTTAATGCATCATATAGGGGCTGCATCAGACGTGAGGCGTCTGGGATCCATTGTCTGCAATATGTACATAGTCCGAGGAACCGTTGCAGCTCTATGGGATCTTTTGGGAATGGTAGGGCATAGATCGCCGTCTTCCTTTCTTCTGTAAGATGTCTGGCACCCTGAGTAAGGCAGTGGCCTAAGAAGACCACTTGACCGAGGCAGAACTGAAGTCTCGAGGCTGAGACTCAACAATTCAGTTTTGCTAGATGCTTGAGGAGGCTAACACTGGCCCTGATGGACACTTGCTCCATGGGGGCCCACAAAACAAGATCATCCACGTATTGTAAAAGTACTACCTCAGAGTTGTCCAGCTGCCACGGCAGCAGACAGCTAGACATGTTCTTTGCAAACTGATTAGGGCTATTCTGTGCACCCTGTGGCATCACCGTCCAAGTTATTTGCCTGCCCTGATATGTAAATGCAAACAGAAACTGACAGTCTTTGTGTAGTGGAATGCTAATAAAAAAAAACTAAAACGTTTGCTAAATCAATTACTGTAAACCAGACAACGTGTATGTGCATCTATTAGAAACTTAAGGATATATGACCATCTAGAAAATTACTTTACATCACCATATTTTAGCCCTAATGTCAAAATCGACATAAATATGTGCTGTTGAGGGTAGTGGATTGATCAGCCAACTTATCCTGAGCCCATATTTTAGGGGCTTGACAGAAGTTAACCCCACTTTCATACGTATTGGTGTCAAATGCTCTGTCACACACTGATCATGATGATCTTCCTCATACACATTCTGGGTGTAGTGTGTATTGCTGCCTGTATTCCGGGTGAGCCAAGATGGCCGCCACCAGAAGCAAGCATACTACAGGAAGGGTGCACCAATATGGCTGCCACCAAAGGGACATCTGGTCAGAGGCCGGAGGTGATGCAATGGGTGTAGTAACATGGCCGCTGCAGGAAGGGTTGGAACTTTGGGCGGACATAGGTATAACAGAAGAGGATGGGGCACTAGGAGTGGCTTTGGTAGTAACGAGGGGTGGGCCTTCTGGACCCTGGATGGGGTGCGTGACATGCAACACAATAATCTGCTGACAATGGATTCTGCTGGCCACAATTAGAACATTCCCAACAATTCAT
Source organism: Phyllobates terribilis (assembly GCF_046119375.1). Lineage (NCBI taxonomy): Eukaryota > Metazoa > Chordata > Amphibia > Anura > Dendrobatidae > Phyllobates > Phyllobates terribilis. The sequence continues at coordinate 451,251,134 of NW_027362763.1, read as the reverse complement.
TACTCCGCCATTATCGGAGAGCAGTATCTTTGTAATACACATAACATAGCATCTTTCCCTTATTGCCTGTATTTTCTTCCTCCATTCACCCTTTTTTTTTTTTTGACAAATTCTCTGCTGTTCCGTATCAAGCCAAGGCCGTTTTGCTATGCTAGCAGCTGTAACTGGGCGCTTATCTGGCAGCGCGCATATTTCAGTTAACCATTTAAGTTCCTCCACATATCCACATACTTTTTCCTTCTGTCAACAAACTCAGCGCAACCCTTTTTTCACATGCATTCACTTTATTTTTCAACAATCCATTATTTCTTCCTTGCTGCATTTAACATCTTCTACTGTAATTTACAGTACAACCCACACACGTTACTCTTTTGGTTTTCTCTACATGTATAACAAACTGACATGATAGCTGTCCGGCTCTTGTAGCCATCACCTCTCCTTCTCTTAACGGACCATGGTCATGGATGTAATAATTAGATGCAGCTTGTATTGTAGGTCCCCCAATACAACATATCTCTGCAGCTAGCCCCCACCCATGCTGCAGTTTCACATTTGCTGCGCTTACAATGATCCCAACTTGCTGTTGTGGTATACTCCCCATGCCTATTCTCAGTATAGTGGAGAATTCCGAAGGACCATTCAGTAAAACAGACGCCACCTCCTGATACTCGTGTCCATGTTCTATTTCCCCAGTTTGGGAGAGGGTGAATAGGGAAGAGTTCAGAGGACCCTGGGTCTCTCTGAATGGAGTATGGACCATGGCAGGGGCAGGTGGGGGTAGTGATTTATAATACCCCCCCGTCAGCGTTAAGTAATGGGCAGGTTGGTGCTACAACACCGGATTTACTTGCTCCATAATTATAGCACGTCTTGCGCCATCCTGGATTAGTGACCCAACACACATTACAGAGCCAACCGTCTGGGTTATATGATGGTGGCTGGCTCTCAGTGGTAAGTGTAGGGTATTTAATCTCCTTAGGTAAAAATTGCTCAGTTTCCGGATTGAGGGGCCTGGGTACTGCTACATTTGTGGGGGTAGGGGATGCTTCTTTAAGGGTTCGGAGTTGGTTTGTGGACACATAAGTTGGGAAGGGGAATGTACTTCCGCCTCTATTTTTTTCCCATCAGCTTCATTTTGTAACACAAAACAGTCAGTCTTCGTTACAGGGCTAGATAATTTTCCCTTCTTTACATAAAAATAATTGAAATTACCAGGCTTCATCTCCTCCACTATTTCTACATATCCTTCATCACAAATCTCATGTGCGACTTTCCTGAACTTCTTAGTGTCTTCCAACAATCCACAGTCAACTAATCTACCCCTTTGCTGCCGGATGTCTTCATCCCACAACACAGGCTGAAGCCTCCCCTCCACAGGAAAATTTAACACCTTAAACACTTTTGGTGCATTCTTAAAAGATCTTTTCCCTTCTCGACCGATCATGATATTCATCACATCCTCCCCCTCCTGCAGGGGAGACAAATTTTTTCTGCTCCACGGAAACATTGATTAATCACTACAACTGACAAAAAAATCCTTAATTTGTGCACAGCACGAGTCCGGACCTCAGCTGCTGTTTCACTGACTTTATTTCACCCCTTCCCATCGGGGAGTCTCGAACGGCCAGATGAAAGGAGGAGAGCTCTTGCCTGCAGCTCTCGGGACACTAGATATACATATATCTGGGTGCGTGCCCTACCCAATCTTCGATCACTTGCCGTGACCGAACCTAACAGTGTTCAGTCTCCTAAGGATTTTTGTCAGAAGTTGAGAAAGATTCACACAATATTCACTTGTCAATCCGAGGTGATACTGCTTTGAAAGTAAATAATATCAGACCCCTAATGCGACTACACCCCTTATAGTCTCACCTTTGACTATATCCAACCAAGACGTCCGGAGATACTGCAAACAACCACACACCATGTGGAAACCACACCAAACGGTCAGTGTCACTAGTAAAGAACTTGTGCACTTACCGTGGCTTTTTGTGGGGGATGATCAGTCCCAATTCCAGTGGGGGAGGCTGAAAGCAGGTCTCTCTTTGTGGACGTCCAGAGGTGGAGCGGCGTCCCTGGTTAGGGATCTGAGTCACGGCACCAGCTGTTGAGGGAGGGCAATAACCCTTCACGGTTGACCAAGTGAGTGTCAAATTATTATGTTGATTGCGCAATCCAAAGAAAACCAAAGGGAGGCAATGCGTGCTCTGTATTGGGAGGATTCAAAGAATCTCTGATCCCGTTTATTTTGCTTAGCATTTTATATTGTTTTGAGTTTATTAATGTCCAATCATCTACTGCCGTACTACAGGCTTGAACCAATGTTAGCACAATTATTATGGAAACACATATATGGTCATATTATCATCGTTAGTTCGAAGCACTATGGAAATTTTACAATGTCAATCCTGGCCTAAACTAGTTAGATAACAGGAGCGGAGTGTCTGACAAAATACAAAATGTTCTTGTGAGAAAAATTTTGTGGGAAAGATGCATGTGAACAGAAGAAAAGAAGGAAAGAATGTATGTTATGCAAGGAGTGATAATAACATGATTTTGAAGCAAGCAGACAAAATGGAGTTGCTCTAGCATGAGTATCAATATGTCCTTTACATTGGCAACTGACATCAAGTCCAGGGGTTATTAATAGAGAGGCGTCTATAAGACGCTCCTAATATAAGTCCCATTATCAAATTGTTAAATAAAACACAACACAGAATAAAATATTTTATTTGAAATAATGACACTGACTCCTTTATTTAATCTACATTTATCAAAAAGTCATATACTTACAATAACGCCCATTCCACTGAACCCCATGTCTCCCGTAAAAAAACAGAAAATAATAAACAACAAAAATACTCACTTAACGCCCATTCCATTTGAAGCCATTTTCACTTGTAAAAAATCCAAAATAAAAAGCAACCATATCCCTCACCGATCCAAAGTGATGAAATAATCCAGAGTGTCCCACAAAGATCTGGGTCAGTTGTAGAGCAGTCACATCAGCAGTCACTGATAAGACTGCTCTACAGGGCAGCCGGCTATACACTAACAGGAGTGTAATCACTCTAATGTCAGTGTTTAGCACTGAGCTGCCATGAGATAGGTCACAGAGGTTCAATCAGTTGATGTGTCTTTTATATTTAATTGAATACTTATTTATTAAGTTTAACTTTTTTTTTACTTGGAGCACAGGTGCCCAGCTGATGAGAGACTACTCCTCCCAACAGCGGCATCTGCGCTCGCTGTTTACGGTGACAGCAGGTGCCAGCTAAAGGGGGTAGTAGTCTCCACAGCAGGCGCTTGTGACCTTTCGTTAGCTTTTTACTGCAGGTCACAGTCATAGGTGTGGGATCACGCTGACATCTGACAGCATGATCCCACAGAACTCTGACCCACGATAACAATGCCAATCATACCTCTGTTTACTGCGCTGTCACGCAGATGACAGTGCAAGAAACCACGGTTGTTCGAGGACCCATTCGGGTTTGTGTTCGAGATCAGGTGCCAGAACTCAAAGGGGTAAAGTCTACGAACCCGAATATCAAAAGGTTCGCTCATCATTACTATTCAAATTTTAATATTTTATTATCTTAATTAGTGCCATAACTAGTCTTGAGCGATACCTTCCGATAACGGGAAATATTGGATCGGATTGGATCGGACCGATACCCAAAAAATATCGGATATCGCCGATTCCGATACCGGAAACCAATGCAAGTCAATGGGACACAAATATCGGAATGAAAATAAACCCTTTCTTTCCTTGTAGGTTAATTCTACATGAAGGAAAACAACTAAGAATAATGTAGAATGTATTACATGAAAAGCCAGCAATTCAGCAGGCATACACCGGTACCCGACAATTTAGAACAGAAATAATAGAGCATCACACATAGATTAGATAGATAGAAACATGTCAGTCACATATATCACAAGTACAGTGACAGTGTTGCTTACTGTACTTGTCATTTAGTGTTAAAGTATTTATTTAAAAAAATAATAGTGTTTTCATGCACCGTCTCTTTAAAAAAGCCGGCCGGCAATTCAGCATTCTCCCACGCTGGGATGGCATTGAGATGGCAGGCTGGATCGCAGCTGAACGCTGCCATCCAGCTTGTTATCCTTCAGAGACACTGCAGAGCGCAAGCATGCCTGCGCTCTGCAGTGTCTATGAAGGATGGCATGCTGGATGGCAGCGCTCAGCTGCGATCCAGCCTGTCATCTCAATGCCATCCCAGCGTGGGAGAATTCTCCTGCTCAAGCGCTGAGCGCAGGAAAATTCTCCCACGCTGTCAGTGACATGCATGAGGTGAGCTGAGTTCATTGGACATGAGCTCACCTCATGCACGTCTCTAATAGCGTGGGAAAATTCTCCGGCGCTCAGCGCTTCAGCAGGAGAATTCTCTCACGCTCACTGCAAGCGCAGGAGGATTTTCCAACGCTGTCAGTGACATGCATGAGGTGAGCTGAGTTCATTGGACATGACCTCGGCTCATCTGGATGCCGTCACAGCCAGACACTGCAGAGCGCAAGCATGCCTGCGCTTCTCAGTGTCTGCGGCATGGCAAGCTGGATGGCTGCTTTCGGCTGCGATCCAGCCTGTCATGTGAATGTAGCAGAGCTGGAGCCGTCGTGGGAACCATGGAAAGGTAAGGATGATGTTGGTTTATTATTTTACTTTTATTGCAGAAGACATTGGCTTCAGCTGGAATGGGCGTGATGGTAAGTATGGTTTAATTTAGAACATTAAAAAATTGTGTGTTTATTTCAATTAAAGGACTTTATTCTGGGTGTTGTGTTTTTTTAAATACTTTACTAGAAATTCAAGGTGGTCATGTCTAATATTGGCGTGACCCCATGAATTTCGGGCTTATTGCCAGCTGATAATGCCATGCTGGCCCTAACCACTTTATTACCCAGTGAGCCACTGCACCAGGGCCCTGGATGAGTTGGGTACAGCGCCAGAAGATGGCGCTTCTATGAACGCGCCATTTTCTGGGGTGGCTGCGGACTGCAATTTGCAGCGGGGGGGACCCAAAAAGCTTGGGTCTCCCTGCGCAGCAGATTCCAGCGAGGCTAAGTGCCAGAATTGGCGCATCCTATGGATGCGCCATTTCTGGGGCGGCTGACGGCTGGTGTTTCTAGCCTGGGAGGGGGCCAATATTCATGGCACCCTTTCTGGGCTATTAATATCAGCCCCCAGCTGTCTGCCTAGCCTTTGCTAGCTATTAAAATGGGGGGGAACCCACGTCATTTTTTTTGGGGTCCCCCATTTTAATAGCTAGTAAAGGCTAGGTATTCAGCTGGGGGCTGATATTAGTAGCCCGGGAAGCTCTGTGGGTATTACCCCCTTCCCAGGCTTCAAACATCTGCCCCAGCCGTCTGCTTAACCTCCGCTAGAGACTAAAATTACGGGGAACCCCACGCCTATTTTTTTTTTAATAAATCCTTTATTTTAACACTAAATGACAAGTACAGTTTTCAACACTATCACTGTACTTCTTATATATGTGACTGACATGTTTCTATGTTTTTAATCTATGTGTGATGCTCTATTCTTTCTATTCTAAATTGTCGGGTACCGATGCTGTATTGCCGGCCGGCTTTTTTAAAGAGACGGTGCATGAAAACACTATTATTTTTTTTAATAAATCCTTTAACACTAAATGACAAGTACAGTAAGCTGAGCACTGCCATCCAGCTTGTTATCCTTCAGAGACACTGCAGAGCGCAGGCATTATGGGAACTTCCGATTCCTGTATTCGATATTCTAAAAGTATCGGAACTCAGTATCGGAACTACGATTCCGCGAATATCGGTCGATACCCGATATTTCAGTATCGGAATGCTCAACACTAGCCATAACACAAAGATCATTTCCAGATTAGCAGTTTGTAGTATTGAGTCAATTACTTTATTATTTAGAAATGGCTCCATATAAATAGTTTCAAAGGATAGAGGGTAAAAGTAGGAATACAGAAATAAGATTAATGATGAGAAAACATTGAAGAAAAAGCAATATACATAAATATATAAAGCATGTACATTATTTATATGTTAACATTCAACTGGTGAGGTGGGGTTTTTGTCACGCAACTGGTGATTTGGGGTTTCCTATACCCCATTGTTTAGAAATCTTTTATTTTTACAGAAAATGCAAAGATCACGTTTGTTTTAATCGTTTTCTTATTGGCGATTGATTGCACATAAGTATAACAAATTTTTGACACCCACAAATGGATGGAAGCTAGTGAGACACGTATCGTCAAACCAGCAATTTTCAATGAATGGCAGCCGAACAAAAATTCCCTGGGGTGTGGCATACCCCACCTCACCAGTTGAGGGTTAAATTAAAGGGCATTGTCGCTGTGTGCCATAAGACTAGAAATTACAGTATAGAATATGTTGAATTACAAGACTGTGTCCAAAATAGAATTATTGCTAAGAGAATAGTTTCTTACCAAGTAAATCTCAGGAGGAAAATAAAATCAATGCTTTCACTGTTATATTTCAAATGAAATATCCTACAGCTGATAACCAAAGATACTAACATTGTTAGAATATGAAGCTAAAAGAAAAGGATTTTCTACAAGTGTAGAATACTGAAAATCAACCTAGATGCCTAGAGATATATACTTTTAATCGACCTGGATCAAGGTCAGGAAACAGAATTACTTTTTAAGACAAATTCATTCAGGATTTTACTCTTCCTGCTTCTACCTTTTAGCATATGGAACTGTCTGATAATAAATGAAATAGGAATTCACGCAGAAAAATGGTCAATTTTTCCTAATTTAAAGTAGTCTGGCAAATATGGACTAAAATTGTAAAATCCATTCTATGGTAATATGAAAGGATTTTCAAGTTTGATATTATGTACAGTATTGATTTAAAGGGAACCTGTCAAGTGAAAAAAAAGCTATTAGCCTGCAGTTATTGGGTTAATCTGCAGGTTAATAGCATTTTGAACCCGTCGGGCGCCTGAACTTAAACCCCAGCCGCCGGGAGGAAATTAACTTTATTCCCCCGGCAGTGTTCGGGTTTCAGTTGCAGGGTTGGTGCCAGCAAGGGTTTCGGACACGACTCTGTGTATACAGAGCAGCGGCTGTAACCATGCGCCCTGGAACTGACTGATAGCTTGCTCATCATTAGGTCTGGTTGTTAGCCAGTGCTGGGGGTGCGGTTACAACCGCCGTTCTCTATGCAAAGAGGGGTAACAAAACCCACGCCTTAACTGAGGGCTTATTTTTTGTGGATGATTTGTATTTTTGAATGACATCATTCATTTTATGACGTGATGTACTGGAAAGCAGGAAAAAAATTCCAAGTGCGAGGAAATTGCGAAAAAAAATGCAATTTCAAATTGTTTTTTTTTATTCACCATGTTCACTAAACAGTAAAAATGTCTTGGCAATATGATTCTCCAGGTCAGTATTATTACCTGGAAACCAAACATGCATATTTTTTTTTATTTAGGTGGCAAAAAAAAACTTTGGAAATTTGTACATAATTTTTTTTTTGCTTGTGTCGCCATTTTCCTAGACATGTAACGTTTAGTGATGAGTGAACGTGCTTGTCACTGCTCGGTACTTGCCCGAGCATCTCACTGCTCGAGATGCTCGGTGCTCTGCGAGTATTTCCGGGGTTGCTCGGGGCCCTCCCTGCATGTTTGGTGCTCTTTAGCGAGCCAATGAACATGCAGGGATTGCCTGCCGTGCACTGTTTGCAGTAGCCATGTTGGTTGTGGCATTACAATGATTGGCTGGGCACATAGCATCATCAGGTCTATATTAGACCTGGCGCCGCCATGCTCATCACAGTCTACCCCGGAAACAGGCAGTGTAGGGAGAGATGCTGCTGAGCTAGGGAGAGATTTGCTTGTTTATTAGTTAGTGTAGGCATACCACAACTTCTATATATATCCATCTGAACTAACAGTCCTTCTGAGGACTAATTCAGCTGCATCTATTCAGTGGTGACAGCAGGAGTTAGGCAGGCAGGCAGTGTATGTGGCAGACTGCAGTGCATACAGCACAAGAGGCTCCTTTCCAGTTCTGTCTGCTGCTGCTGTTACAGATATTTCTAGAAATAGCCCCAGGTATCAGGGGCCAGTGATAACTATTTTTTATTCTAATCCGGATTATTTGCTTTAAAGCAATCCAGAGAACACTGTTTTTCTGCTCCATTTGTTTGTTGTCACTACAGAATACAGCCAGATCCTTTCCATATTACAGCGATAAAAATCCTGGAATTTGTAGTGAACGTGGAAAATATTGGCCTCCATTTAAATTTTGTTGCAGTGTGTTAGTAAAATTATTGACACCAGGTTGCTGTGAAAAATACTAATTTACAGGCCAGCTATGTAAAACTGTGGTTTTCTATTACATGTATCACATATAAATTCGCTCCAAATTCAACCATTTCTGGCCTCCATTTAAATTTTGTTGCAGTGTGTCAGTGAAGTTATTGACACGAGGTTGCTGTGAAAAATAGTAACCTACAGGCCAGCTATTTAAAACTGTGGTTTTCTGTCACGCGTATCACATATACGTGTGTTCCAAATTCAGACATTTCAGGCCTCCATTTAAATTTTGTTGCAGTGTGTTAGTGAAGTTATTGACACCAGGTCGCTGTGAAAAATAGTAACCTACAGGCCAGCTATTTAAAACTGTGGTTTTCTGTCACACATATCACATATAAGTTCGCTCAAAATTCAGCCACTTCTGGCCTCCATTGAAATTTTGATGCAGTGTGTCAGTGAAGTTATTAACACGAGGTCCCTGTGAAGAATAGTAACCTACAGGTCAACTTTTTAAAACTGTGGATTCCGTCACATGTATCACATATAAGTTCGCTCCAAATTCAGCCATTTTTGGCCTCCATTTAAATTTTGTTACAGTGTGTCAGTGAAGTTATTGACATGAGGTTGCTGTGAAAAAGAGTAACCTACAGGACAGCTATTTAAAACTGTGCTTTTCCCTCACACGTATCACATATCACTGCGGTTCAAATCTAGCCATTTGTCATGAACGTGGAAAATATAGTCCTCCATTTAAAATGGGCAAGGCTCACGGCAAGGGACGGGGAAGTGGATGTGATGGTGCATGCAGACGACGTGGCCGAGGTCATGGGCAAGCTGAAATTGTGCCACAACAAACACCCACATCTTCTCAGTCGACCTTCCATTCCCAATTAATAGGGGGCCGCAGAACACCACTATTGAGCACAGAGCAGTGTGAAAAGGTTATTGGTTGCTTAGCAACTAATGCTTCCAGTCACTTAGCCACCACAACCACCCTGTCTTCCACACGGTCAAATCTCAGTAGCCGTGAGTCTGGACTGCATATTACTCACCCTGATCCTCCTTCCTCCCACCATGCCAAGTGCCCAGAGACAACTGATCCCACACTTGGACACTCAGAAGAGCTGTTCACTTTTCCATTTATAGATTCAGGCCTCTCGCCTGGTCCACTTGAAGAGAGGCAAGAGGAGATCGCATGTAGTGATGCCCAAATATTTGAGCAGCCACGGTCACGCGAAGGTGACGATGGGAAACTGTCACAAGACGTCACAAGAAAGTCAGGAGGAGGACCAGGGTGCGGAAGTGGAAGATGAGGTGGTGGACGATGAAGTCAATGACCCAACCTGGCAAGTTGACATGTAGAGCGAGGGCTGCTTCACACAGGTGGAGGGAGGCATAGCACCACAACAGGCAAGAACAAGCAGTGTGGTGGCCACAGATAGAAGACAGGCAATCATTCCCCGCAGCATCAACACAACGGAAATTGCCAGTGCAACTGTTAGGTACAACTGTTAGGTCTTCCCGAGTCTGGTTGTTTTTTAAAGACTCTGCCGATAAATCCAAAAAGGCAATTTGCACCATCTACCAGGCCAGCATCAGCAGAGGTAGCAAAACTAGCAGCCTGACCACCACCAGCATGATCAGGCACATGGCAGCAAAGCACCCAACTAAGTGGGCCGAACCCCAAGGTCCAGCAACAGTGTCTGCGGGTGACAGCACTGATTGTTCCGCTGTTGTGCGTGCACGCCAATCCCCAGGCCATGGCACATGCCAAGATGTCTCCTGCCCTGCACCTGTCGTTGAACACTCTCAACTAGCACCATCAGCAAGCACGCCCACGTCCTTGTCCCAGTGCAGCGTTCAGTTGTCCCTACCCCAGTCCTTTGAAAGCAAGCGCAACTACGGAGCTAATGCCCCACAGGCCACACTACTAAATTCACACATTTTTCAAATACTTGCGCTCGAAATGTTGCCTTTTAGGCTCTTGGAGACGAAAGCTTTCTGCAACCTGATGACGGCAGCGATCCCTTGGTACTCGGTCCCCACACTACACAAGCACGTGTCCCACAACATTAGCCTTGCCCTCAACAACGCAGTTACTGGAAAGGTTCAGCTAACCACTATGGGCAGGGACGGTACATCTCGCTGATGGCACACTGGGTTAACATAGTGGAAGCCGGGACCCAGTCGGATCTTGGGACGGAACACGTCCTCCCAACGCCGAGGATTGCGGGCCCTAGGTCAATCAGGGTTGTCCCCACATTCTACAGCTCCTGCATCTCCTCCTGCTCTTCAGCCTCCATCGCTGAAATGACCACATCAGTCAAAAGCTGGAAGCAATGCAGCACTGCCTCGGTCAAGTGGCAACATGCTGTGCTGAAGCTAATATGCTTAGGTGAAAAGACGCACAATGCTGAAGAGTTGTGGACAGCTCTGAAAAGGCAGGCTGATCTGTGGCTGACACCGAGGAATCTATAGCCAGGCATGGTCGTGTGTGACAAAGGCTGGAACCTGGTGGCAACTCTGAGGTGAGGTAAGCTCACACACGTACCATGCCTGGCCCATGTGTTTAATCTCGTGGTTCAGCGGTTTCTCAAACCTACCGGAATCTGCCAGATCTGCTTGTCAAAGTATGCCACCTGTGTGCCAATTTTAGAAAGTCAGCTACAGCTTCCACCACCCTTGCCGTGCTTCAGCAGCATATGCAGCTTCCGGCTCACTGACGGGTGTGTGATGTTCCCACGCATTGGAACTTTACACTGCAGATGTTGGGAAGGATTTGTGAGCTAAGGAGCGCAGTTATTGACTACCAGCATCAACAAGGCAGTCGGTATTCAGGTCAGACTCCACACATAAGACCTCAGGAGTGAACATGGATGTCAGACATCTGTACCATCCTCCAAATCTTTGAGGACTCCACCAAGATGGTGAGTGGCGATGATGTCATAATTATAGCGTCACCATCCTGCTTTTCTGTCTTCTGAAACGCTCTCTGCTGTCAATTAAAAAGGATGCATTGCAGGCAGAGCACGATGAGATGGAGCAAGGAACCATACAGGATGATTACACACAGCCCAGCCTCATCTCATCCCAACGTGGATTGGGTGACAATGAGGAAAAGGAGGAGGAAGAGGAAAAACAGGAGATAGTTTCCTACGCTATAGACGGTACTACCTGCACAACTGTCATACCGTCTGTTCAATGTGGATGGCCTGAGGACAGGGAGAAGGAGGAAGAGGAGGAGGATGAGGAGGAGAGCATGGTTAGTTGTCCTCTTGGTGAGGACACGGAAGTCTTGCCTCTTTGCAGTCTGCCACACATGACTGAGTTTATGTTACGCTGCCTTTCCCGTGACCCTCACATTGTCCAAATTTTGAATGACAGTCATTACTGGTTGGTGACACTTCTAGACTCACGCTATAGGGAGAACTTTATGTCTCTTATTTTCTTTCAGGACAGGCCTAATACAATGGTGCAGTACGAGAAGGCCCTTGTTGCGGAATTATTCAAAAAATTCCCATCTGAAAACGCTGGCGGCAGAGGTCACAGTTCGTTAGACAATCAAGAGAGCCACAAATGCAATCCAACAGAGGCAGGGGAACACTGTCAAAGTTCTGGGACAATTTTCTCAGACCCTCCCATTGCACGGGCCCTTAGGCACAGGGTACTCTCACAAGGAGTGCAAAGTATCAGAAGATGGTAAGGGAGTACCTTGCCGACCGTACCAACATCTTCCGTGATTCCTCTGTGCCTTTTTATTATTGGGTATCTAAGTTGGACACGTGGCATGAACTGGCTCTCTATGCCTTGGAGGTCCTGGCCTGCCCTGCCGCTAGCATCTTGTCAGAGCTGTTTTTTAGTGCCGTCGGTGGAATTATAACCTATAGGCGCATCCACCTGTCAACTGAAAATGCTGACAGGCTGACTCTTATAAAAATGAACATGGGCTGGATTGGGCCAGACTTCTCAACACCACCGAATGATAGCAGCGTAACATAATCTCAAATACAGTGTTTTTTTGGGGGGAGGTCTAGCTCTATTCCCATGCACCTCTGTCTTCACACCCAGACATGGGTATACGCTTCCAGATTTTGCCTATTTGCTCTTATCCTCGTCCTTCTCTGCATGCTCATCCTCCACCACCATATCACTACCATATGTACCATATCAACGTCTACATCTCTTGCAAGGGGCATTGGAGTTCCTCCAAACTTTTGGCAGCCGTTGCTTCACTGCATAGGCAAACACTATGGGAGATCCACTTACTAATAATGGGAACATTGTTTGTAGGGGGCTCTCTGACCTATACGTCTCTTGCAAGGGGCATTGGAGTTCCTCCAAATTTTTGGCAGCCGTTGCTTCACTGCATAGGTAAACACTATGTGAGACCCACTTCCTAATAATGGGATCATTGTTTTTAGGAGGCTCTCTGACATTTATGTCTCTTGCAAGGGGCATTGGAGTTCCTCCAAATTTTTGGCTGCCGTTGCTTCACTGCATAAGCAAACAGTGTGGGAGACCCTCTCCTTTCTAATGGGAATATGTCATTACTGTGGCCCTGCTCTATGTGTCTTTAAATTGTTAGTTGGATTTTTCCTAAATTTTAGCAGCCGTTGGACTCACTGCATACCCTATAACTGTATAGCACACCCGCTCCTTTGTAATGGAAACATGTCATTACTGTGGCCCTGCTCTATGTGTCTTTAAATTGTTACTGGGGCTTTTCCAAAATTTTGTCAGCCCTTGCATTCACAGCATGGGCATTACCATTATAGAAGACCCGCTCCTTTATAATGGAAATTTTTTTTTTACTGAGACCCTCCTCTATGTCTCTTCAAAGGTGTATTGGGTTGTGTCCAATTTTTTGACAGGCCTTTCAGTCACTGTGTATGCAATAACAGTATAGGAGACCCACTCGTTAATAATGGGAACAACAAAGCATAGCCGGCTGATGGCTCTCTAACAATAACGAGGGCCGACTGCTGGCCCTTTAAGTATAGTAAGGGTCGCTCGATGGCCCTATAAAAATAGGTTTTGTGACTTTCAGAGTCCCTCCATCATAAATCAAACAGGATGTGTCTGATGATGTGTCACACACCACATGGCCAGATAAGGTTGTAAAATGTTAAAATGGCATTTCCCGGTGAATGCATTTGTCTTAACAAAAAGCGTAAATAAAAAAAACACAGTAGGATCTTTCTTTAGGATAAAAAACAGAGTCGCCAATGTAACCTCAATGTAATCACATTGTTCAGCTCCTGCACCTCCTCCTCCAGTTCGGCCTCCATATCCAAAATGACCACATCAGTCACAAGCTGAAAGCACTGCTGCACTGCCTTGGCCAAGCGGCAATAGACTGTGCTGAAGATAACATGCTTAATGCTTCGATAACAAACCACCCACCTCTGCAGAGTTGCTGAAAGCTATAACACAGCAGCTTGATCCGTGGCTCTCACCGCTGAACATACAGACAGGCATGGTCGTGTGTGACAATGGTCGGAACCTGGTGATGGAGAAATGACAACCAGAGTAGATACGGTTTCCCTCTATGCCAGTCCTTTCACCGAGCTAAAGAATATGGCTGTGGTGAAATACAACTCCCACTGAAAAGCAGTTTCAAACTGAAAAACATTGGACCCACCAGAGGATTTGATTCTGAGGGCTCACCTTTCTCCCCCACTCAAGAGCCCCATAGCCGCTGCAAAGTTTGCGCTATCATGAACTCTCCTCACAGAGAAGCCAGGGCCCAACCGACCATTCTCTGGTGGGACTGTCTAATCCTGCCGAGAAGCAGTCCTGGTAAGAAAAGTGTGTGGGACGGTTTTAGGACACTCTATGACTTCTTTTTTACTGAGATGGAAACCCACGCAAACACTGGGTGAACATACAAAATCCTTGCAGATGTTGTCCTTGCTGGGATTTCAACCCAGGATCCCAGCGCTGCAAGGCTTCAGTGCTAACCACTGAGCCAATGTGCTGCCGTTCACACTCTGATCTCTAACAGGCTGGAGAAACTTGCACCTACAGCCACTTTATCTTCAGCTCCTTTGTGAAAAATGAATGTATTTGGGCAGTCACTCAGTCTACCAAATAGAATTCCTGAGAAGGGAATTGGGGACGGCTTCGCTACTGGTACTGGGGGCAGTGCTAATACCATGGCATCATACCATAGTTCACTGGAAATATTACAGGCTGGTAGGAGAAAAGCAGATTCCCACCGAAAAGTACCAGCAGTAATCTTCAGGTACCCTTGCTTGTGGAAGGCGAAAACGATACCGGGAGAAATAGTGGCAGCTTGGGACCGAGTATGGACATTCAGCCACCGTCGGCATGAGGTTGTGAAAAGCTTTGGTCTCCACGAGCCTAAAAGGCCACATTTCAAGTGCAAGCAGCTTTAGAGGACTTCCTGGGAGAAATGACAGCTGGAGTAGATACGGGTTCCCAAGTCCTTTCACCAAGCTAAAGAGTAAGGCTGTGGTGAATTACAACTCTCAGCAAAAAAAGCTGTGGACTGGCTCCATACCGTCCCTGGCCACATTCACTTTACCACGTGTTTGTGGTTAGGCGGTCCTTCCCAGTAAGTCCACTGGGGAGAGCACGGGTAATGTTGTTGGACCCGTGCTTGTGGAAGGCAGAGACGACATCTGGAGAAATAATGGCGTCTGAGGACCGAGTATGGAAACCCGGCAGCCACCACCATGAGGCCTCCAAGGCCACATTTCAAGTGCAAGCAGCTGTCAAAAATGTGGCAGTATAGTATTGCAGTCTGTGGGTGGGTGGCTGGCTGCATACTTGCACATGCATTTCAAGGATTGGGGTAGGTATAACTGAACGCTGCACTGGGACAAGGACATGGATGATGATTGTTTCAAGTCTGCAACGACAGGTGCATGGCGGGAGGCATCTTCTCATGCGCTGAGGATCACTTATGATGGGTACACTTTTAGGCAGTGACCTGGGAGTCAGAGATGCTTCCAGGGGTCCTCCCCATGTCTGATAATGTGTCACACACCACATAGCCAAATAATGTTGTAAAATGTTAAACTAACATTTACCAGTGAATGCATTTGGCTTGGTTGAAAGCAATGCAAAGCTGCAAAAACGCATCAAAAACGCTACGTGTGAACATAGCCCAAGGTGAGGAGGAACATGTTTTTTTGGTTATTTATTTTGCCTTATATACAAGTCATTACCCTGGTCAGGATGTTCTTTAATATATTTCCCAGGAAAATCCATTTTGGTTTGTGTTTTTGCATGTTTTATTGTGAGTCCGTAAAAGTAGCATAATAACTCAGACAACATCATTCACAGCAGTGACCTGGGAGTTAGAAATGCTTCCAGGGGTCTTCCCTTGCTGTTCCTACGTTATTTGAGCACTGATTTCTGCAAATTCTAGGCCCTCTGCGGACCGCCGGGGGCGCCGTCGGCAAAATGCTTCAGTTTCCCATAGACTTACATTGGGCTCGTTGCTCAGGTCGAGCACCCGTGCATTTCAATTTGCTCGACCCGAGCAACGAGCACCCCAGCATTTTAGTGCTCGTCCATCACTAGTAATGTTTTAAATTTTTGGTCGATGGAACTGTGTGAGGGTTCATTTTTACACCCAGATCTGAAATTTCTATTGATATTATTCTAGAGTAGATGCAATGTTTTGATCTCCTCTTATTGCATTTTTTTTGCAGTGTTGTGGCGTCCAAAAAAAATGTAATTCTGTTGTTTTAGATATTTTTTTCATTACACTATTTACCAACCGGGTTAACTCCTTTTATATTTTGATATATTGGACCTTAGAAATGTAATGATACCAAATATGTTTAATTTAATTTTTTTTTTTACTTCTGTGTTTTAAATGGGGCCGAGTAATCTCGAACTTATCTATCTGGAATATTTCAAAGAAAAATATACTTGGCTGCAATCACGCAGCCAGGGTCTAATTCCTGCTCCCTGCAGTTTGGACAGCATGAATCACATGACAGGTTCCATTTAAAGGTTTTTTTTTCAACTGCATGTAAAAAAATGCCTTTTTTCTCCTATGAGCATTATTATGTTCAATGTGCTTATCTATGTATTTTTGCGTCATGTGAGGAGATTCTTCCCTCTTTTTTTCTGCTAGACAAATTTTATTCTTTATTGCTGAATAAAGAAAATCAGATGTAAAATTGTGTTACTTAACACTGAATTCTTATTTTACCAGCCTATCTCAACTGTAACTATAATATGAACACCAAATCAACACTATATCATGCAAGTCATGAAAAGTTTTTGTTTCATTTTTCTATGTCTTCTTTTATTACAGATCTAGAAGAAAAACAATACCTGACATCTACATCTGTAATCTAGCTGTGGCAGATCTTGTTCACATCATTGGGATGCCATTTCTCATCCATCAGTGGGCACGAGGAGGAGAATGGGTGTTCGGAAGTCCTCTTTGTACTATAATTACATCTCTGGATACCTGCAACCAATTTGCCTGCACAGCCATTATGACAGCAATGAGCTTAGACAGGTAAACAAATAATTCATCATCTGAACATTACATTTGAATCAAAATTTGGAATATATAATAAAAAATGCAAGGTTAAAAGAAAAATTGGAAAAATATTCAGAAGACAAGGTGATGGTAGGAAGGAGAGCAAAACTAGCAAGAAATTGGAGGATCCAATAGTAATTCCACTTAGTTAAAAGCATATACAATAAATGAAAAGTGTTTAAAGGACATGACAATAATAAATTAGATACAAAAATATTGTGACCAATGAAAGGGACATATGCAATGAAATATTAAGCAAAAAATATAGAAAAAATAGATTTTTGTATCGATGATCTTTTTTTGACTTCTAGGAATAGCACTTTTAAAGCTATTATTATGCATTATGGATATTACTACTGTCTAATACAGTGTAATATAAATGTATATGCCATAAATGTTTGATCTTTAATGGCCCTGAGCCCTGTTTATTAAAAGAAAAACCTAGATGAGAAAAACAATCACTTGGTTGCCTTTTTGTTGGCACCTATTATTAAAATGTATGGCATTTCAATTAGTTGTATAGATAAACAGTTAAAGGGTGTTTCCCTTCTTCACAATTGGGTATTGTCAAATAACAATTGTAGATACAAGCTGTTTTGCATTTTATTACAATTTTTAGCCATACTTGAGATATTAACACTTTTACCACCTTTCATAAACAGCTGAGAAATTTAATAAACAGTAAATTGCAAAAATACTTGTTTTAACAAGGACTATCTGACAATAGTAGTCCATGAAGATAAGAGAAACCTTTTAAGAAACCTCTACAGGAGATCAAGTAAAATATGTAAAAACTGAATTGCATAATGAAGCTCAGTAAGGCTGTGTGCCCACGATGTGTTTTTTAAGCGTTTCCGCAGCAGCAAAAATTCTGCATAAATGCATGATAGAAGACCTGCCATGGTCCCCAATGATAATCCGCATGTGCTGTGCACATGCTGCGGAAATTTCCGGTGCGGATTATCATTGCGGAAAAAAACGCAACACTACCAATTATTTTGCCGAAGCGCTGCGTTTTCGCCGCCATTTACTTGCATTGGAAGGCTTGGATTCCGCATCACTGCATATGTAGATGCGGAATCCAGGCGTTTCAATGTGTGGATGGTACCTGGGTGTGGATGACAGGAGACTCTCCTCCGGACCCGGGTACCATAGAACCTGTAGAAAAAAGAATAAAATAAAAAATATACATTATACTTACCTTCTGATGGCCCCCGGTCTCCTTGTCTTTCCTTGCAGACAGATCGCAGTGTAGTGTACCGCGATCTGCTGGCAAGCCAGGATGGAGCGAAGCAAGACTCCGGGGGCCATCAGAAGGTAAGTATAGATTTATTTTTTAACTTTTAAAATTCTTTCGGTCACACTATATAAATCCATGCCGTTTGCATGGATTTATATAGTGTGACCAAGTTGTCAAGAACTTTCCAAGCGATGCTAAAATCGCTTGGAAAGCGCTTGACAACCCGCATGCGGAAATGCCAGTGAAGAATGCTTCACTTCCGCATGTCCCTGGCAGGAAAACGCATGTACAATCTGCATGTACAATCCACATGCGTTTTTTCTGCCAGGGAGATGCAGAAACGCTCAGGAAAAAATCTGGAGCTTTTCTGCATCGTGGGCACATAGCCTAACACTGTTTAATTGTTTGTTTCTTCTACTGGACCTTTCAAAACAAGAACATGTAAAATAAATAGAGAGACAGAGGGAACTAAACTAAACTGACTAAAATATCACTATTTAACCAGCTATGTGTTAGGATGTACCTACCATTCTGACGTATTCAGAAAATAGTCAGAAAATAGAGCTGTACGCATCTGTAATATGGTATTTTAGAGAAAAAATACAATAGTGGACACTAATGCTTAAAAATGCATAGTACATTTAGCGGAGCTTTCTGTGCAGAGTTAACCCCTTAATGACCATCAATATATTTTTTTATTGGCTTGAGATATAAGAGACTAGCATCCGCCGACAGGTAACATTCCTGCAACTCTCAGCTGTACACTATAGCTGCCAACTTGCTTCATCAGTGTTGGCACTGACCATGGCCATTTAATCCCTTAGATCAGGGGTGAGGAATCTTTGGCCTGCCAAGGGCCATTTTGATATTTACACCATCCTTTGGGGGCCTTGCAAATTGTGCGCTAACTCCAACAAAGTACATCCTGATGCTTGCACTAGTGTCAGGATATAATCTTTCATTGCATGCCCCTCTGCGTTCAGTAGTGAATACTGCATGCTCATGCTCACAGAGCAAGAACAAATTAATGGTCTGGCGGCCATCAAAATTTAGTTGAAGACTCGAGCACTGCGGTCCCAGGGAATCTGCCCGAGGGCCAGATAAAATGTTCCTGAGGCCATAAACGGCCTGTGGGCCTGAGGTTCCCCCACCCCTGTCTTAGATGCTGCTGTCAATAGTGACTAGAGCATTTAAATGGATAACAGTGTGTGGGGGCTCCCACTTTGACCTCATGGGCACCCTAAGATTATGATTGTGCAGTCTTGATGTTTGCCAGGGCAATTCACGGCCAAAAATGGCCTTAGAGTCTGCCGGTTATATGGCCAGTTCAGAAGTTAGCAACATTTAGGTGGTAAAAATTATTTTTTTCACTCATGTCATGCCACTTTGCATGAACTCTTGAAATTCACCTGAAGGGTTAATAAACTACCTGAAAGCAATTTTAAATATGTTGACTAAAGCTGTTTTTAAAATGGTATCACTTTTTCCAATATATAGTACTCCCAAAGTCACTTCACAACAGAATAGGTCCTTAAAAAAATAATTTCGTAAAACGTAACATCTCACCTGTAGCACTTTCTACTAATTAATGTCAGCATTTAAGGTACCCTCCCTTCTGCTTGACACACATTTACACCAAGTCTAAGAACGTGTTTGACATTCAAAACACGTCTGTCAGTAACTATTTATAACCCTTTGTTCCCCCACTTCTTCCAGTATGGATTATAGTTCCACATACCTATAAATATGTACCAGGACATTTACTGTTTTTATAATATGAATTTGAAATAAAGAAATCATCTTTTTTTACCTTGACGTTGCGTCCTGGGAGCTGAATCAATTTCTCCTTCTTGATTTCTGTGTGCCCTGTTGGGTGAATAATAATGATTAGTTTTCATACATGAAGAAAGCGAGGTGGCACACCGATGTAATAGAATCTTCTTTTATTCCATTTCCATTAAAAATGCAGGGAAGCGGCACCTTTTGCAGACGACGGTCGTTTCGCGTGTCTATCACGCTTCCACGAGTCCAGGCTTCATGCCACCTCGCTTTCTTCATGTATGAATTGTGACTTACTTTGTTTCTGGAGGGAGTTGCGCCCGATGGTAAGATTGATTGCTCCAGCTGACAATGTCGAGCTTCTGGAGTCTCTGCACAAGGACTGAGTCGCTGCAGTGCTGGTTGCATGTGCATTTGTAATAATGATTAGTGCCAAATAGAAACAAGGATACCCTCACTTTGTCTCCCATTTTGGAGAAAATAGGAAGGTATCATGAATAGTGTTGAGCGAACATGCTCGACACTGCTCAGTACTCGCCCGAGCATCACGCTACTCGGGATGTTCGGCGAGCACCGAGTATTTCCAGGTTACTCGGGCGGGAGCTCAGGTCTCCGCCCTGCATGTTTGGAACTCCTTACAGAGCCAATGAACATGCAGGGATTGCCAGCCAGTCACTGTAATACCGCAGCCATGTTGGTTGTGGGCATTACATTGATTGGCTGGCCGCACAGGGAGAGATATATACTGTGAAATAGTTAGTGCATGGTCTGTAAAGGATGCCAGATCAAACAAACAGTCCTTCTCAGGACTAATATCCATCCCAGATATCAGGCAGGCAGGCTGTATAGGAGACGCAGTGGTTATACCAGCAAACGCTGCATTACAGTCCTGTGTGCTCCTGTTGCTGAAATTGCTGGACTTAGCTCCAGGTCTCGGGGGCCAGGAAAAATCCTTTTTTTTTCATCTAAATCCTTTTTTTTTTCCTCCTTCACACTGTACAAATACCCGTCTTATTAACCTTTTGGTGTCCCCCTCCCCCCCCCAACAAAAAAAAGTGTGTCTGTGACAGTTCAGACACAAATATATCTGTTTAAAAAAGTCTGGTGTAGGCCAGAGAAACAGAAGTGTGGTTTTGATGTTCCACGGTTCAAACCTCTGTATTATCCACTTTTGGGCCATTTGTACCTAAAAAAAAACAGTTTGAGTGTGTCGCTCACTGTTCAGCCACAAATATATATATTTAAAAAAATTTGGTATACACCAGTAAATTATAACTGCGGTTTTGCTGTTCCACGGTAAAAAATCTCTATTATCCTGCTTTTGGCATTTTTTGCCGTAAAAAAAAAACTGTAATAGTGTCTCCCTGATTGTTCAGACACAAATATATCTGTTTAAAATAGTCTGGTGTAGGCCAGAGAAACAGAAGTGTGGTTTTGCAGTTCCACAGTTCAAACCTCTGTATTATCCACTTTTGGGCCATTTGTATCTAAAAAAAACAGTTTTTAGTGTGTCGCTCACTGTTCAGCCGCAAATATATATATTTAAAAAAGTCTGGTATACACCAGTAAATTATAACTGTGGTTTTGCCATCCCACAGTAAAAAAATCTCTATTATCCAGCTTTTGGTATTTTTTCCATAAAGAAAAACAGTAATAGTTTCTCCCTGATTGTTCAGATTGTTTAAAAGAGTCGGGTGTAGCCCAGAGAAATAGAACTGTGGTTTTCCTCTTCCACAGTTCTAATCTACTTTTTATTACCCTTTTTCCATTGATAGTGCGAGTGTAAGCTATTTTACTTCCTTTACAATGGGCAAGGCGTGTGGCAAGGGACGTGGAACTGGAAGTTCTGGTGATGGTGCGTGCAGAGGACGGGGCCGTGGCCAAGGTGAAAATGTGCCACAACCAACAGCCACATCTTCTCACTCCCACTTCTTGACCGAATTACTAGGGAAGCACAGAACAACACCAGTATTGCGTACTGATCAGTGTGAACAGGTTATTAATTGGATAGCAGATAATACTTCCAGTTACCTGGGCACCAACACCTCCAGTCTGTCTTCCACACGGTCAAATCTTAGTAGCCGTGAGTCTCGACCGCATACTCCTCCTGACCCTGATGCTCCTTCCTCCCACCATGCCGAGTGTCATCAGACAGCAACTGATCCCACACTTGGACACTCTGAAGAGCTGTTCACTGGTCCATTTCCATATTTGTGCCCCTCACCTGCTCCGCTTGAAATGGTGGAAGAGGAGATCCCATGTAGCGATGCCCAAATATTTGAACAGCCACAGGAAGTCGACGCTGGCAATTTGTCACAAGAGGTGGACGATGACGAGACACAATTGCCAGGAAGTAAGGAGGAGGATCGTGGTGCACAAGTGGAAGAGTAGGAGGTTGTGGATGATCTAGTAACTGACCCAACGTGGCAGGAGGACATGCAGAGCGAGGCCAGCAGCACACAGTGTGAGGGAGGCAGAGTACCTGAACAGGCATGAAGAAGCAGTGTGGTGGCTGCACACAGAAGGCAGGCAACAGTTCCCCGTAACATCAACATGAGGGACGTTGCCAGTACAACCTGTAGGTCTTCCAGTGTCTGGAATTTTTTTAAAGACTCTGCTGATAACCCCAAAAAGGCCATTTGTACCACCTGCCATGCCAGCATAAGCAGGGGTGACAAAACTACCAATCAGCCTGACCACCACCAGCATGATCAGGCACATGGCAGCAAAGCACCCGACTTTGTGGGGCGAATCCCAGGGTCCACGATGAATGTCAGCAGTAGTGTTGAGCCACCCCCGTAGTGTTCGGGTTCGGTTTGGTTCGTCTAACACCGGGATGTTCGAGGAACTGTTTGTCGAACTGTTCGTCGAACACCTTAGAACACCATCGAACACCGTTAAAACCAATGGCAGGCAAACAAAAACACTTAGAAACACATAGAAAACACCTTCAAAGGTGTCCAGAAGCTGACAAACTGCTCAGAAGACGCTCTCTTTAAAAAAGCCGGCCGGCAATTCATCAGCGGCATACACCGGTACCCGACAATTTAGACAAGAAGGAATAGAGCATCACACATAGATTAGATAGATAGAAACATGTCAGTCACATATATATGAAGTACAGTGACAGTGTTGGTTACTGTACTTGTCATTTAGTGTAAATGATTTATTTAAAAAAATATTAGTCTTTGCATGCACCGTCTCTTTAAAAAAGCCGGCCGGCTATTCAGCAGCGGTACCCGACAATTTACAACAGAAAGAATAGAGCTTCACACATAGATTAGATAGATAGAAACATGTCAGTCACATATATATGAAGTACAGTGACAGTGTTGGTGACTGTACTTGTCATTTAGTGTTAAAATAAAGGAGTTATTATAAAAAATTGGCGTGGGGTTCCCCATAATTTTAGTCTCTAGCGGAGGTTAAGCAGACGGCTGGGGCAGATGTTTGAAGCCTGGGAAGGGGGTAATACCCACAGAGCTTCCCAGGATACTAATATCAGCCCCCAGCTGAATACCTAGCCTTTACTAGCTATTAAAATGGGGGACCACCCCCAAAAAATTACGTGGGGTCCCCCCTATTTTAATAGCTAGCAAAGGCTAGGCAGAAAGCTGGGGGCTGATACTAATAGCCCAGGAAGGGTGCCATGAATATTGGCCCCCTCCCAGGCTACAAACACCAGCCGTCAGCCGCCCCAGAAATGGCGCATCCATAGGATGCGCCAATTCTGGCACTTAGCCTCGCTCTTCCCACTGCCCTGTAGCAGTGGCAGTGGGGTAATAGGGTTGGGGTTGATGTCAGCTTATAATGCCAGCTGACATCAAGCCCAGGTTAGTAATGGAGAGGTGTCTATAAGACACCCCCATTACTAACCCCATAGTGAAAGCTAAAAAAAACACAAACACCCAGAATAAAGTCCTTTAATTGAAATAAAGACACAATTCTTTATTGTTCTAAATTAAACCCTACTTACCGTATCGCCCATTCCAGCTGAAGAAAACGATCTCCTGCAATAAAAGAAAAATAATAAAGCAACATCATCCTTACCTTTCCATGGTTCCCATGACAGCTTCAGCTCTGCTACATCGAGATGACAGGCTGGACCGCAGCAGAACACTGCCATCCAGCTTGCCATGCGGCAGGCACTGAGAAGCGCAGGCATGCTTGCGCTCCTCAGTGTCTCGCTGTGACGGCATCCAGATGAGCCGAGGTCATGTCCAATGAACTCGGCTCACCTCATGTACGTCACTGACAGCGTGGGAAAATTCTCCTGCACTCAGCGCTTCAGTGTGAGAATTCTCCCACGCTGTCAGTGACGTGCATGAGGTGAGCTCATGTCCAATGAACTCAGCTCACTTCATGCACGTCATTGACAGCGTGGGAAAATTCTCCTGCACTCAGCGCTTCAGCGTGAGAATTTTCCCTCGCTGTCAGTGACGTGCATGAGGTGAGTTCATATCCAATGATCTCAGCTCACCTCATGCACGTCACTGACAGCGTGGGAGAATTCTCACGCTGAAGCGCTGAGTGCAGGAGAATTCTGCCACGCTGTCAGTGACGTGCATGAGGTGAGCCGAGTTCATTGGACATGACCTCGGCTCATCT
Organism: Phyllobates terribilis; assembly: GCF_046119375.1. Lineage (NCBI taxonomy): Eukaryota > Metazoa > Chordata > Amphibia > Anura > Dendrobatidae > Phyllobates > Phyllobates terribilis. The sequence goes on along the minus strand of NW_027362763.1, from coordinate 451,226,669 downwards.
GGATGCCGTCACAGCCAGACACTGCAGAGCGCAAGCATGCCTGCGCTTCTCAGTGTCTGCGGGATGACAGGCTGGATGGCAGCTATCTGCTGCGGTCCAGCCTGTCATCTCGATGTAGCAGAGCTGAAGCTGTCGTGGGAACCATGGAAAGGTAAGGATGATGTTGATTTATTATTTTTCTTTTATTGCAGGAGATCGTTGGCTTCAGCTGGAATGGGCATGATGGTGAGTATGGTTTAATTTAGAACAATAAAAAATTGTGTGTTTATTTCAATTAAAGGACTTTATTCTGGGTGTTGTGTTTTTTTTTAAATACTTTACTAGAAATTCATGGCGGTCATGTCTAATATTGGCGTGACCCCATGAATTTCGGGCTTAGGGCCAGCTGATAATACCAAGCTGGCCCTAACCCCTTTATTACCCAGTGAGCCACCGCACCAGGGCCCTGGATGAGTTGGGTACAGCGCCAGAAGATGGCGCTTCTATGAACGTGCCATTTTTCGGGGTGGCTGCGGACTGCAAGTTGCAGTGGGGGGGGGGGGGGGGGCCAGAAAGCTTGGGCCTCCCTGCGCTGCAGATTCCAGCCCCGAGCTGCCTAGTTGTACCAGGCTGGACACAAAAATAGGGCGAAGCCCCAAGTATTTTTTTTTTAATTATTTCATGAAATTCATGAAATAATTAAGAAAAAAAGGCCTTCCCTATATTGTTGTGTCCGGCCAGGTACAAATAGGCAGCTGGTAGTTGGGGGAAGCCCGTTCCTGCCTGCTGTACCTGGCTGGACACAAATATAGTGCGAAGCCCCACGTCAATTTTTTTAGATTATTTCAGGAAATTCATGAAATAATTAAAAAAAAAATTGACGTAGGGCTTCGCACTATATTTGTGTCCAGCCAGGTACAGCAGGCAGGAACGGGCTGCCCCCAACCACCAGCTGCCTATTTGTACCTGGCCGGACACAACAATATAGGGAAGCCCTTTTTTTTTTTAATTATTTCATGAAATAATTAAAAAAAAATTGACGTAGGGCTTCGCACTATATTTGTGTCCAGCCAGGTACAGCAGGCAGGAACGAGCTGCCCCCAACCACCAGCTGCCTATTTGTACCTGGCCGGACACAACAATATAGGGAAGGCCTTTTTTTTTAATTATTTCATGAAATAATTAAAAAAAAATTGATGTGGGGCTTCGCACTATATTTGTGTCCAGCCAGGTACAGCAGGCAGGAACGGGCTGCCCCCAACCACCAGCTGCCTATTTGTACCTGGACGGACACAACAATATAGGGAAGCCCTTTTTTTTTTAAATTATTTCATGAAATAATTTTAAAAAAATTGACGTGGGGCTTCGCACTATATTTGTGTCCAGCCAGGTACAACAGGCAAGAACGGGCTGCCCCCAACCAACAGCTGCCTATTCGTACCTGGCCGGACACAACAATATAGGGAAGCCCTTTTTTTTTTAATTATTTCATGAAATAATTAAAAAAAAATTGACGTGGGGCTTCGCACTATATTTGTGTCCAGCCAGGTACAGCAGGCAGGAACGGGCTGCCCCCAACCACCAGCTGCCTATTTGTACCTGGCCGGACACAACAATATAGGGAAGCCCTTTTTTTTAATTATTTCATGAAATAATTTAAAAAAAATTGACGTGGGACTACGCACTAAATTTGTGTCCAGCCAGGTACAGCAGGTAGGAACGGGCTGCCCCCAACCACGAGCTGCCTATTTGTACCTGGCCGGACACAACAATATAGGGAAGCCCTTTTTTTTTTTAATTATTTCATGAAATAATTAAAAAAAAATTGACGTAGGGCTTCGCACTATATTTGTGTCCAGCCAGGTACAGCAGGCAGGAACGGGCTGCCCCCAACCACCAGCTGCCTATTTGTACCTGGCCGGACACAACAATATAGGGAATAGTGTTGAGCCACCCCCGTAGTGTTCGAGTTCGGTTCGTCGAACACCCGTGTGTTCGCCGAACTGTTCGTCGAACACCTTCGAACACCGTTAAAACCAATGGCAGGTAAACAAAAACACATAGAAACACATAGAAAACACCTTCAAAGGTGTCCAAAAGCTGACAAACTGCTCAGAAGACACAACTAACACATGAAAAAGTGACAAGTACATATAGTCATGCGAAAAGAAAAGAGGTGGAGGAGTAAAAGGAGGGGTAGACACAAATATAGGCATGTCATGCCCTTCTAAAATCCAAAAAGTGAGAAGCCGACACGTTCAGTCCGCTCCTGCCCGTGCCACCTCCGTGTCGCTGGGTTTGTGCCAGAGCCGCGGTGAACCCTGACGGCCAGCCCCCCTCTCCCAATACTGGTGCCTGTCCGCTGGTGGGTCGAGCGAGCCCCCCTGTGGTGGAGGCAGCTCTAAGCTTTTTAATTTAAATTGTCTCTCTAATTTGAATGAATACACTTTAAATCCATTTACAAGGATCTATTGGAGGGCAAGTCTCATGCCAGCAGCCGCGTAATTCCAGCTCCAGTAGCGTCCACTAAAGCTGCTGCAGTTAAAAAGCTTTTATAAGGATCGAGCTCGGCTGTCCACCGCAAGGCATCCTACTGCCAGTCCCAGCCCCTATGCCTTGGGGTGCCTCCTGATGCTCTTCACTGAGTATCCCGTGGTCCCGAAGCATTTCCTTTGAAAAAATTAAGTGTCCAAACTACAGGTGGTTTAGCTTGCTTAACAGCCGGGATAATCCGCTGACTAGCAGACACTGCTACTAGGCACAAAGTATTTACTGGGCTAGATGCAGTTAAAAATTTATAATTAGATACTCTCGTTGGATGCTGAGAAAGCATTCCATAGAGTCTCCTGGCACGCCATATATGATTCTCTTAAAAAGCTTGGGGTAGGGGTCTAGGGGACATTTTATAGCCAAAATCATGGCCCTGTATCACAATACATCACCTAGGCTGAAGATAAATGGAACTGTAGCACCCTGAGGGCTCGGTTGCTACAGAGGTATTGCACCTCACCCAGAGGTGTGATATCTCACTCTCAGGTAAGGATGGAGTGTGGATCAGGACCCGACACCTGCATGCATTACACCACATTGCCGTGGGGCAGGGCGACCAATATGCCTCTGAGATGGGCACGACAGTCCCTGTCCCTGGCTGGAGTGGGGGGAGGGAACACTGAGGAAGTGGAACCCTGTAGTGCAGGAGCAGGGAGGAAGCAGTTCCTGGGTGCATTGAGAAGGGAGTATAAAAGGTGGGCACCATCTTAGTTCAGTGCAGAGAAGTCTGAGCAGAAGTGGCAGGGAGCAGGGGCTCTGCATGAGCTCTGCTCCGGAGGTGGGCCTAGTAACAGAGGCCCAGGCCTGGAAGAGGGAGAAGGAAGGAAGAGGAGCGGAGAAGGCTCCAGGAACGAGGAATGAAGGGATCCCAGGGGTGCGGACGGGCGAGTCGCCACCGCACGCCCGAATTCACCTGCGTGGAGGGGTCAGGCCAAAGGGGGAGACCGGTCCCCGAAACTAGTGGAGGCAGGAAACGACCGTCAGCTTGAAACCGGAGGCTCTGACATTTTATGTGGCGCAGCCCCTCGCTACACCCGCTAGGAAGGCACCACATAGGGTCAGGGAAACTGGCGCCAAGTTTACCAAGAGGAGGCCCGAGGCAGCCGGACAGAAGGGTTGGTAAGAAAGGCCAGACAAAGGACACACAAAGGGGGTCCTGTGGAGTGCTCCAAAGTTATCTGGGAGTTGTCTGAGCCCCTCACTTGGTGAGCACAGTACGAGGTGGGCAGCCGTTACCTGCAGACGTGGTCTGGATAATAAGAACTGTGAGTAAAGGCCCTGGACTGCATCACTGACTCCGTGTTGTTACTGCTGCTGCCCTGCACCATCACCCCCATCCTCCGCATACACTGCCCTGAGGCTATACTCCTCCCGTGGGGAGTTATGCTACGCTCTGCTGCACCCACAACACCAGCCTCAGCGGTCTGCCCTGCAGCGGCGGTTCACTCTGACCGCAATCCACGGGTGGCGTAGTCGGACATTTAAACATCAAAACCACATAAATAATTCCGCCACTGGTTTGACCACCCTGAGCCACGGAACCGGGTCGCCGCCACGAAGACTACAACCACCAGCATCCACCAAAAAGGGTCCGGCTCCGGGTGTCCCAAGGCCAAGGGGGTGCATCAGAACATTTTCATCACCTTTCACAATCACCAATGGGACAAGGCAGGGATGTCCTCTGTCCCCTCTCTTATACATCCTAGTGACGGAGCACCTGCTCTCATCAATTCGCCATAACCCCAATATTAGGTGGATTGAGGTGGGAGGCACCGAGTACAAGTGCTCTCTATTTGCTGATGATGTCCTAGTATATATCACTCAATCACATATATCCATCCATGCTGTTATGGCTGAAATAGATCACTTTGTTACATGGTCAAATTTTAAAATCAATGCAGCGAAGTCTGAGGCCCTCGATGTCTCCCTCCCCAAATCCATATAGGATTCCATCCAGTCCAACTTTCCCTTTGCCTGGCCCTCACAGGGTATCAAATACTTAGGAATTCCTATTCATAGAGACCTCTCCCATCTATGTTATCTTAATTTTGGGCCCTTTATTGAACAACTCCAGACCACGGTTGGCAAGTTAGAACTGTAAGATTCACTACGTGAACCACTGGTGTTTTGTGGAAAAGCACATGTACACTGTGTTCCAAATTATTATGCAAAAAGTGTTTAGGAGTGATAAGGGAAGAATTTGTTTGTTTGTCAGTTAAACTCATTGATGGTGATGTGTGTCAGGGCTCTTTATATCACTGTAAGCAATTGCAGACACCTGTGCTAATTAGTTTGGCAGGTGTGTCCAATGAAAGGCAAGACTACTTAAGAAGGCTGTCTCACATTATTAAGCAGCCTACATTTTCTGCCAAAATGGGAAAGAAAAAGGATGTGTCGGCTGCTGAGAAGCAACAAATTGTGGAGTGTTTAGGTCAAGGCATGACTACAATCAACATTGTGCGATGATCAGGATGAAGTGTCTTGGCAATCAAGAAGTATGTAGCTGATTCACAGTACACACGTGTGCGTGCTGATAAGTCAAATTGAGGACTCTTTCCTACAGGCAATCACGTCAGGTTAAAAGAGCAGCGGCAAAAAAGCCTTGTCATAGCAGCAGACAAGTTTTTGAAGCTGCTGGTGCCTCCAACGTCCCCCGAACAAAAAGATGCAGGGTCCTTCAGAGGTTTGCAGCTGTGCATACGCCATCCTGTCGACCTCCTCTATCCACTTCACACAAGCAGAAATGGCTCCAGTGGGCTAAACATTACATGAAGACTGATTTCAAAACTGTTTTGTTCACGGATGAGTGCCGTGCAGTGCTCGATGGTCCAGATGGATGGAGTGGAGGATGGCTGGTTGATGGACACCCCACGCAAACACAGCTACAGCGCCAACAAGGAGGAGGTGGAGTAATGTTTTGGGCTGGAATCATGGGGAGAGAGATTGTCGGCCCCTTTAGGATCCCTGAAGGCGCTAAAGATGAACTCCATAATGTATGTGGATTTTCTCAAACAGCACTTCCTGCCATGGTTCAAGAAGAAGAACCGTGTATTTCACAGCAAGATCATTTTTTTGCATGATAATGCACCATCTCATGCTGCACATAAAACATCTGCATCTCTGGCTGATATGGGCATAAAAGGGGACAAACTTATGGTGTGACCCCCATGCTCCCCTGACCTCTACCCCATTCAGAACCTCTGGAGCATCATCAAAAGGAGTGTCTATGATGGCGGGAGGCAGTTCACATCTAAGCAACAGCTCTGGGAGGGTATTCTGTCCTCATGCTAAACAATTGAAGCAGAAACCATCCAAAACCTGACAAATTTAATGGACGAGAGAGTTCAGAAGCTCCTTTCGAACAAGGGGTCCTATGTGAAAATGTAACATCACCTAGAATAAAGTTTTGAGTTGAAAACTGTTTGATTTCAGTTTCTAATAACCTGCTAATGCTTATAATTTCAAAAATGACCATTTTTTTGGTCTTTATTAAAATGAAAAGGTTGATCGAAAAGTTTGGGGGATCTAAGAGTGTGGCAACCCAGTAGTCATGATTACTTCGAATTCTGACAATATGAGGGTCATGTTGCAGGTAGTGCAGCAAGAAGGCACTTATGTGTCTTGCGCATCTCGGAGCCCCAAAATTATTTTCCGGGCTAGATGCAGCTAAAAATTATTATTAATTTTAAATCTGGTGGAGCTTAGTATAGATGGCCTAATAGGATCAGTGCTGCACACTGCTACAAAGCCCAAATTATTTTCCAGCCAAGATACAGATAAACATGATTAGTAATTTTAAATCTGGTGGAGCTTATTATAGATGGCCTAATAGAATCAGTGCTGCACACTGCTACAAAGCCCAAATTATTTTCCAGCCAAGATACAGATAAACATGATTAGTAATTTGAAAGCTTAAAACGGTTGGTAGGGTGATTTTAACCAATCATCAAGCTTTTACTCTCCCCAGGATGACACAGGGGTAGAAAAGTCGTTTCGGATCCATGATTTGTTCATCTTTATGAACGTGAGTTTGTCTACATTATCAGTGGAGAGCCGCGTGCGCTTATCTGTCAGCACACCACCAGCAGCGCTGAACACACGTTCAGACAGAACGCTGGCTGCGGGGCATGACAAGATCTCCAAGGCGTAAGTGGCTAGCTCCGGCCATTTATCCAGATTGGAAGCCCAAAAAGAGCAAGGGTCCAGTGACACAGTCATGGTTTCAATGTTTACTTGGAGATACTCCTGTACCATCGTCTCTAGGCGTTGACTATGTGTCAGACTTCTTGTCTCCTATGGCCTTGCAAAGGATGGGCTAAAAAAGTGGTGAAATGATTCTGCAAAATTGATGTTACCAGCAGATACTGTGGTTCTGTTACGGTTTGAGTGCTGAACACTTGACGGTCCCACGGTTGGCAAGTTGGAACTGTGAGATTCACTACGTGCACCACTGGTGTTTTGTGGAAAAGCACAAGTAAGATTCTGCAACAGTCTCTGCTGATACTCCTGCATGCGTGCATCCCTTTCTATGGCAGGAATAATTTTGGCAAATTTACTTTTGTACCGGGGATCTAACAGTGTGGCAACCCAGTAGTCAGGATTATTTCTAATTCTCACAATTCGAGGGTCATGTTGCAGGTAGTGCAGCAAGAAGGCACTCATGTGTGTTGCGCATCCAGGAGCACCAAGTCCCTGTTGTGTTGGTGGCGAGGTAACAATCATGCTTCCTTCCTCTGTCCTCTCCCCCCAACCTTGCACAACAGAAATGTGATCAAGGTCTCCCTCATCTGATGAGTCTTCCATCAGTTCGTCCTCCACTTCTTCCTGGGCTCCTGCACCTTCCTCACTAGTTTGGCTGCTACCATGCGCCCTGGTAAAACCATCTCCCCCACCCTCACATGCCTGCCGCCTTGGTGCTGCCGACCGTCTGGACCTTGCAGATGTTAGCCCTTCCGCATACAACTCCTCCTCCTCTACTTCCTCCACCTCCTCTTGTGCCACCACCTGACTCCGAATTCTGTTTAACATGTGCTCCAGCATGTAAATCACCGGAATAGTCATGCTGATAATGGCATCGTCAGCACTAAACATCTTCGTCGCCATTTCAAAACTGTGCAGAAGGGTGCATAGGTCCCTGATCTGAGACCACTCCTCCAGCGTGATTTGCCCCACCTCTGGATCTCGTTGGCCCAGGCCATACGTCAGAACGTATTGCACCAGGGCTTGTCGGTGCTGACACACTCGCTGCAACATGTGCAGAGTTGAATTCCACCGGGTAGGCACATCGCATTTTAGCCGGTGAAGTGGCAGGCCCAACGACTTCTGTAGAGATGTAAGTCGCTGAGCTGCGGGATGCGAACGGCGGAAGTGAGCACACAGCGACCGTGCCCTCTGCAGAAGGCCATCTAGTCTGGGATAGTGGGCTAAAAATTGCTGGACAACCAGGTTCAACACGTGAGCCATACAAGGCACGTGTGTGACATTGCCCCGGCGAAGGGCCGCACCCAGGTTTGCAGCATTGTCGCACACGGCCTTCCCTGGTTTCAGGTCCAGTGGAGACAACCATTCATGAAATTGGTTCTCCAGAGCTGACCACAACTCCTCAGCTGTGTGACTCACATTTCCCAGACATTTCAAAGTAAAAACCGCCTGATGACGTTGAGCCCTACTGCCAGCATAGTAAGGAGGTGTGCAGGATCCCTTCTGCGCAGTTAGAAAGCTTGTGGCATGACCAGACAGGCTTTGGGTGCAGGTGGAAGACCGAGAGGAGGTTGAGGAGGCAGAAGCAGTGGAGGAACTTTGACATAAAGAGGATTGACGCACAACTCGTGGGGACGGCAAGACTTGGACAGCAGCCCCTTGTCCTGTTGTCACCATAGTTACCCAGTGCCCAGTCAGCGACATGTAACGCCCCTGTCCATGCCTACTCGTCCAAGTGTCTGTGGTGAAATGCACCCTGTCACACGCAGAGTTTCTCAAAGAAGCGGGGATGTTGTGTGCGACATGCTGGTGGAGCGCAGGCACACCTTTCTTTGAGAAGTAGTGCCGACTGGGCATCTGGTACTGGGGCACTGCAACGGACATAAGGTCTCGAAAATCCTCTGTGTCCACCAGGCGGAAAGGCAGCATTTCTGTAGCCAAGAGCTTGCAGATGGTGAAATTCAACCTCTTAGCTTTCTCATGGCTAGGAGGAAATGGTCTTTTACTTGTCCACATCTGAGGGACCGAGGGCTGGCTATTGTGCTTAGACGGGGTTGATAAGGGTGTCCCCGGCAAACTGCCGGTCTGTGAGGAAGATGCAGGCGGACATGTTAGGTTGCCTTGATCCAAAGGTGGTGCTATCAATGTCGGACAGCGCTCAACACCAGCTGGTGTTACCACCTCCAAAGAAAATGATGACCTGCCAATCACGCTGGCTGTTGCGGGTAAAGAGGTGGCAGGTCTGCGCCTCAAAAACAGGTGTGACTGCTGTCCCCCCAGTCACAGAGGATGAAGAGGCCGCGGATGCACAAGATATGGCAGACGGTGGTTGGCCCGGCCGGCTAGGCCGCATTGTAGCACACTGAGCTTCCCACTGCAACTTATGCTTCATGTCCATGTGCCGGTTCATGCATGAAGTACTCAAACTATGTATTTTTTGGCCTCTACTTAGCTTTTGCTGACAAATGTTACAGATAACACGAGTTGGGTCATCTTTATCGATCTGAAAAGATGCCCAGGCTATGCAAGGCTTAGCACCCATGCGACCTGAAGAGCCACCACGACTTGTGGTGAGAGGCAGAGTTGTGTTTGAGGATGCAGTTGTTGACGTGCTTCCAGTACTACGTCTCTGTCCAGGAAGGCGCAACCTGACCTCGTCGTCACTAGCATCTTCCTCCACCTCCTCTGCTGACCTCATCTCTTGGCTGACTGTGGGTTGACAGTAAGTGGGATCTCCAACCTCATCATCATCACCCTGTGCGTTATCACACCCGTCGTCCTCAGAGCCAACCTGTTCCTGCCCTGACAAAAAACTAAAGTTGTCGCTCCAATCAGGTATTTGAGTCTCATCATCGTCTTCCTCATTGTCTCCACCAACAGGAGTTACAGTTTGGGAATGAGGGTCTACATTATGGTCAGAACCTTCTGCGTCTGGTCCTGGATCCGACTCATAAAGATTCTGGGCATCAGTGCAGATCATTTCCTCGTCTGGATTCACAGAAGCGTTGGAGTCGACCTCTGATTCCCAGGCTATAGTATGAGTAAACAGCTCTGCAGACTCAACCATCTGTTCTACCTCATACTCAGACGGGCAGCTGGAGATTTGGGAGCTGTGAGGAAGCAAGTGCGATTGGGGTGACACCTTTGAGGACTGGAGTATTTGTGATGTTGAAGTTGATGTGGAGGAGAGCCCACTTAAAGGAGCACTTGATATCCGTTGAAGCACCTGCTGTTTTTGTGCCTCATCTGGAATTTGTAGCGATTGGCGTTGCCGTAAGAAAGGGATCTTATCACATTGTCCGCTAAAAGAAGTAGACATTTTAGTTTGGCTGGAAGATGGTCTTTCTTCTGCAGATGTTACTGTTGCTTTAACACCTACCCCACGGACACAACCTTTTTTCCCCTTCCCAACACGCCTATTCCCCTTTCCACCAGCAGCAGGCCTTTTTCCACTCATTTTGGTGGTTAACTAATTCACAACTCTGGAGTTGTTTGCACAAAAAAACAATGAATGGGAACCGAGCAGAGCTGAGTGGCCAAACTGTGGTATTAGGCCAAAACTATTGGCTTGGTTAGATGGAGAAAAAAATTATATTCGATTTGCAACCTGATAGAGGTCAGTATAGATGGACTAATAGAACAAGTCCCACACACAGCTAGAAGCCCAAATATTTTTTCAGAGGTAGATGCAGAAAAAATATTTATTCAGTTTGCAACCTGATGGAGGTCAGTATAGATGGACTAATAGAGAAAGTCCCACACACTGCTGGAAGGCCAAATATTTTTTCAGAGCTAGATGCAGACAAAAAATTATTTTGAATTTGCAACCTGATGGAGGTCAGTATAGGTGGACTAATAGAACAAGTCCCACACACTGCTAGAAGGCCAAATATTTTTTCAGAGCTAGATGCAGAAAAAAATTATATTCAGTTTGCAACCTAATGGAGATCAGTGTAGATGGATTAATAGAACAAGTCCCACAAACAGCTAGAAGCCCAATATTTTTTCAGAGGTAGATGCAGAAAAAAAAATATTTTTAATTTGCAACCTGATGGAGGTCAGTATAGATAAACTAATAGAGAAAGTCCCACACACTGCTAGAAGGCCAAATATTTTTTCAGAGCTAGATGCAGAAAAAAATTATATTCAGTTTGCAACGTGATGGAGGTCAGTATAGATGGACTAATAGAACAAGTCCCACACACAGCTAGAAGCCTAAATATTTTTTCAGAGGTAGATGCAGATAAAAATTATTTTTAATTTGCAACCTGATGGAGGTCAGTATAGATGGACTAATAGAGAAAGTCCCACACACTGCTAGAAGGCCAAATATTTTTTCAGAGCTAGATGCAGATAAAAATTATTTTTAATTTGCAACCTGATGGAGGTCAGTATAGATGGACTAATAGAGAAAGTCCCACACACTACTAGAAGGCCAAATATTTTTTCAGAGCTAGATGCAGAAAAAAATTATATTCAGTTTGCAACCTGATGGAGGTCAGTATAGATGGACTAATAGAACAAGTCCCACACACAGCTAGAAGCCCAAATATTTTTTCAGAGGTAGATGCAGATAAAAATTATTTTTAATTTGCAACCTGATGGAGGTCAGTATAGATGGACTAATAGAGAAAGTCCCACACAATGCTAGAAGGCCAAATATTTTTTCAGAGCTAGATGCAGAAAAAAATTATATTCAGTTTGCAACCTGATGGAGGTCAGTATAGATGGACTAATAGAACAAGTCCCACACACAGCTAGAAGCCCAAATATTTTTTCAGAGGTAGATGCAGAAAAAAATTATATTCAGTTTGAAAGCTGATGGAGGTCAGTATAGATGGACTAGTAGAACAAGTCCCACACACTGCTAGAAGCCCAAATATTTTTTCAGAGCTAGATGCAGAAAAAAATTATATTCAATTTGCAACCTGATGGAGGTCAGTATAGATGGACTAATAGAATGATGCTATGCCCAAAAGATTTTACTTCACTAGGTGCAGTAAAAAAATTGGTATTCTATACACAGGTGGTATATCTTGCAACACAGATAGGCTACTCCACTGACTAACACACTCTGCAATAGGCCAAAAAGGATTAGCTTTGCTAGATTCAGCCAAATGCTGTGAAAAAAACTTGCACAGCACTGGCACAGACCTGCCTAGCAAAAACTGATAGGAACTGATGTAACCTAGTCCTGAAAAGGACTGCAATTACAATTAGTCTTTACTTCCACAATCTATCTATTTAAGAGCACAGACCTGCCTGATAAAAGTCGTAGAAAATGCTGTAACCTAGTCCTTAAAAGGACTGCAATCACAACTATTCCCTACTCCCAAGCTATCTGTAGATTTGTGCGAAAATTGGCTTGAAATTAACAAGGTATAGCACACACAGCAACAGCGGTGCCGTCTAACATGCAGCTGCAGCAGTGAGAAAATGGTGGCGACGGGGAAAATGGCTTGGTCTTATAGGGCAAGGACATGTGACATACACTGTCAATGACACATGCCCTTGCTTGTGTGAAAAACAGCAGTTCGCTCCGTGTGTGCGCTGCTGATAGGCTGACAGACTGCACCTCCCCACTGCAAATGCGGGAAAGAGAAAAAAAAATGGAGATCTTCATTATTCCTGCAGAGATCCATCCCCTGCCCCTCCCCCCACCCCGCTGTACACTCAAACTGCGTATTAACATTAATTTTCATCATTACTGAGAAAAATCCAGTTATGATTTTGGTGCAGGAACAGTTATCGAACATAACCTCGAACAGCCGAATTTTTCTCAAATCGTTCGTGTTCGCCGAACGGCTCGAACACCGCCCAAAACAGCTCGAATTTGAGAATGGCGAACAGTTCGAGTAGAACAACGCTCATCTCTAGAGCTGAGTTCATTGGACATCAGCACACCTCATGCACGTCACTGACAGCGTGGGAGAATTCTCACACTGAAGCGCTGAGTGCAGGAGAATTTTCCCACGCGGTCAGTGACGTACATGAGGTGAGCCGAGTTCATTGGACATGACCTCGGCTCATCTGGATGCCGTCACAGTGAGACACTGAGGAGTGCAAGCATGCCTGCGCTTCTCAGTGTCTGCGGCATGGCAAGCTGGATGGCAGCGTTCTGCTGTAGTCCAGCCTGTCATCTCGATGTAGCAGAGCTAAAGCTGTCATGGGAACCATGGAACGGTAAGGATGAGGTTGCTTTATTATTTTTCTTTTATTGAAGGAGATCGTTGGCTTCAGCTGGAATGGGCGTGATGGTGAGTATGGTTTAATTTAGAACAATAAAAAATTGTGTGTTTATTTCAATTAAAGGACTTTATTCTGGGTGTTTGTGTTTTTTTTAACTTTCACTATGGGGTTAGTAATGGGGGTGTCTTATAGACGCCTCTCCATTACTAACCTGGGCTTGATGTCAGCTGGCATTATAAGCTGACATCAACCCCAACCCTATTACCCCACTGCCACCGCTACAGGGCAGTGGGAAGAGCGAGGCTAAGTGCCAGAATTGGCGCATCCTATGGATGCGCCATTTCTGGGGCGGCTGACGGCTGGTGTTTGTAGCCTGGGAGGGGGCCAATATTCATGGCATCCTTCCTGGGCTATTAATATCAGCCCCCAGCTGTCTGCCTAGCCTTTGCTAGCTATTAAAATAGGGGGGACCCCACGTCATTTTTTTGGGGGGGTCCCCCATTTTAATAGCTAGTAAAGGCTAGGTATTCATCTGGGGGCTGATATTAATATCCTGGGAAGCTCTGTGGGTATTACCCCCTTCCCAGGCTTCAAACATCTGCCCCAGCCGTCTGCTTAACCTCCGCTAGAGACTAAAATTACGGGGACCCCCACGGCAATTTTTTTTTTTATAAATCCTTTATTTTAACACTAAATGACAAGTACAGTAATCAACTCTGTCACTGTACTTCTTATATATGTGACTGACATGTTTCTATCTATCTAATCTATGTGTGATTCTCTATTCATTCTATTCTAAATTGTCGGGTTCTGATGCTGAATAGCTGGCCGGCTTTTTTAAAGAGACGGTGTATGAAAACACTATTATTTTTTTTAATAAATCCTTTACACTAAATGACAAGTACAGTAAGCAACACTGTCACTGTACTTCATATATATGTGACTGACATGTTTCTATCTATCTAATCTATGTGTGATTCTCTATTCTTTCTGTTCTAATTTGTCGGGTAACGGTGTATGCCGCTGCTGAATTGACGGCCTTTCATGTTTCACTGTGAGCACTGTTCCCATCGATTTGGGCAATCACTGTAATGCCACAACCACCATGGCTGTGGCATTACTGTGAGTAGCAGACAATCCCTGCATGATTGGTACTCTAAATAGCGCCAGACATGCAGGACACGCTTTTGGTGCACGAACAGTTATCGAACATAACCTCGAACAGCCGAATTTTTTGCAAATCTTTCCGGTTCGTCGAACAACTCGAACACCGCCCAAAACAGCTCGAATTTGAGATTGGCGAACAGTTCTAGTCGAACACCGCTCATCTCTAGTCAGCGGGTGTCACCACTGCTTCTTCCGCTGTTGTGCGTGCAATAGAACCCCCTGTTGTGTGTGGAAGGCAATCCCATACTGCATGCAAAGATGCCCCCTCCTTTCAGTCTTCACTTGTTATGTCAGTTTCTCAAGAAACAGCATCGACGTCCAAGTCCACGTACCACCGCTGCGTTCAATTGTCCATATCCCAGACCTTTGAATGAAAGCGGAAATTCGCAGCTAACGCCCCACAGGCCACAGTCCTAAATTCGCACATTTCATGACTGCTTGGTTGGAAATGCTGCCTTTTAAGCTGGTGGAGACGGAATCCATCCGCAACCTTATGGCGGTGGTCGTCCCTCGGTACTCGGTCCCCAGCCGACACTATTTTGCCTGGTGTGCCATCCCCGCACTACACAAGCACGTGTCCCAAAACATATGCTGTGCCCTCAACAACGCAGTTACAGGGAGAGTCCACCTGACAACGGACACGTGGACAAGTGCTTGTGGCCAGGGACGGTACATCTCCCTTACAGCACACTGGGTAAACATAATGGAAGCTGGGACCCAGTCGGACCTTCTGACGGAACACATCCTCCCCACACTGAGGATTGCGGGCCCCATGTCAGTCAGAGTTGCCCCACAGTGTACAGCTCCTGCGCATCCTCCTCCTCCTCCTCCTCATGTTCAGCCTCCATCTCAGATATCACCACATCAGTTACAAGCTGGAAGCACTGCAGTACTGTCTCCGCCAAGCGGCAACAGGCTGAGCTGAAACTCATAAGCTTAGATGAGAAACCTCACACTGCTTGTGAGTTGTGGACAGCTGTGAAAGAGCAGGCAGATCTGTGGCTGACACCGCTGAACCTACATCCAGGCATGGTCGTGTGTGACAATGGCCGTAACCTGGTGGCGGCTCTGAGGCGATGCGAGATCTCACATGTACCATGCCTGGCTCATGTGCTTAACCTCGTGGTTCAGCGGTTTCTTAAATCATACCCCGAGTTGCCAGATCTGCTCTTCAAAGTACGCAAACTGTCAGCTCATTTTCGGAAGTCGGCTACAGCTTCCGCCGCCCTTGCTGTGTTGCAGCACCATTTGCAGCTTCCGTCACACCGACTGGTGTGTGATGTCCCCACATGTTGGAACTCTACCCTCCACATGTTGCAAAGCATTTGTGAGCAGAAGAGAGCAGTTGTGGACAACCAGCTGCAACAAGGCCGTCGATATTCAGGTCAGACTCCATACATAAGACCTCAGGAGTGGACCTGGATTGCTGACATATGTACCATCTTGACAAACTTTAAGGAGTCCACCAAGATGGTGAGTGGCGATGACGCCATCATTAGCGTCAGCATCCCACTTGTCTGTCTTTTGCAACGCTCTCTGCAGAGAATTAAATAGAAGGCATTGCAGCCAGAGTATGATGAGATGGATCAGGAGGAGGAGGAGGAGGAACAGGAGGAGGAGGAACAGGAGGAGGAGGAGGAACAGGAGGAGGAGGAACAGGAGAAGGAGGAGGAATAGAAGGAGGAGGAGGAGGAACAGGAGGAGGAACAGAAGGAGGAACAGGAGGAGGAAGTGGAGGAACAGGGGGAGGAGGAGGAGGAACAGGAGAAGGAGAAGGAACAGGAGGAGGAACAGGAGGAGGAGGATTGAGAGGAGGAGGAGGAGGAACAGGAGGAGGAAGAGGAGGAACAGGAGGAAGAGGAGAAATAGGAAGAGGAGGAAAAGGAGGAGGAGGAACTGGAGGAGGAGGAGGAACAGGAGGAGGAGGAGGAGGAGGAGGAGGAGGAACAGGAGTAGGAGGAGAAGGAGGAACAGGAGGAGGAAGAGGAGGAACAGGAGGAGGAGGAGAAGGAGGAAGAGGAGGAACAGGAGGAGGAGGAACAGGAAGATGAACAGGATGAGGAGGAGGAACAGGAGGAGGAGGAGGAACAGGAGGAGGATTAGGAACAGGAGGAGGAACAGGAGGAAGAGGAGGAGGAACAGGAGGATGAACAGGAGGAGGAGGAGGAGGAACAGGAGGAGGAACAGGAGTAGGAGGAGGAGGAACAGGAGGAGGAGGAGGAACAGAAGTAGGAGGAACAGGAGGAGGAGGAACAGGAGAAGGAGGAGGAACAGAAGGAGGAGGAGGAAAAGGAGGAGGAACAGGAGGAGGAACAGAAGGAGGAACAGGAGGAGGAAGAGGAGGAACAGGGGGAGGAGGAAGAGGAACAGGAGGAGGAGAAGGAACAGGAGGAGGAGGAGGAATGAGAGGAGGAGGAGGACAGGAGGAGGAAGAGGAGGAACAGGAGGAGGAGGAAAAATAGGAGGAGGAGGAAAAGGAGGAGGAGGAACAGGAGGAGGAGGAGGAACAGGAGGAGGAGGAACAGGAGGAGGAGGAGGAAGAGGAGGAGGAGGAACAGGAGTAGGAGGAGAAGGAGGAACAGGAGGAGGAAGAGGAGGAACAGGAGGAGGAAGAGGAGGAACAGGAGGAGGAGGAGGAGGAGAAGGAGGAACAGGAGGAGGAAGAGGAGGAACAGGAGGAGGAGGAGGAGGAACAGGAGGAGGAGGAGGAACAGGAGGAGGAACAGGAGGATGAGGAGGAGGAAAAGGAGGATGAACAGGAGGAGGAGGAGGAACAGGAGGAGGTGAAGGAACAGGAGGAGAAGGAGGAACAGGAGGAGGAGGAACAGGAGGAGGAGGAACAGGAGGAGGAACAGGAGGAGGAGGAGGAACAGGAGGATGAACAGGAGGAGGAGGAGGAGGAACAGGAGGAGGAACAGGAGTAGGAGGAGGAGGAACAGGAGGAGGAGGAGGAGTAACAGGAGGAGGAAGAGAAGGAACAGGAGGAGGAGGAGGAATAGGAGGAGGAGGAACAGGAGGAGCGACAGGAGGAGGAACAGGAGGAGGAGGAGGAACAGGAGATGGAACAGGAGGAGGAGAAACAGGAGGAGGAGTAACAGAAGGAGGAGGAGGAACAGGAGGAGTAGGAGGAACAGGAGGAGGAACAGCAGGGGGAACAGGAGGAGGAGGAACAGGAGGATGAACAGGAGGAGGAGGAGGAACAAAAGGAGGAGGAACAGGAGTAGGAGGAGGAACAGGAGGAGGAGGAGGAGGAACAGGAGGAGGAGGAGGAACAGGAGGAGGAACAGGAGGAGGAGGAGGAGGAACAGGAGGAGGAAGAGGAGGAACAGGAGGAGGAGGAATAGGATGAGGAGGAACTAGAGGAGGAGGAGGAGGAGGAACAGGAGAAGGAGGAGGAACAGGAGGAAGAGGAGGAGGAACAGGAGGAGGAGGAGGAAGAGGAAGAGGAGGAACAGGAGGAGGAGGAACAGGAGATGGAACAGGAGGAGGAGGAACAGGAGGAGGAGGAGGAACAGGAGGAAGAGGAGGAGGAACAGGAGGAGGAGGAGGAACAGGAAGAGGAAGAGGAGGAACAGGAGGAGGAGGAGGAATAGAAGGAGGAGGAGGAATAGGAGGAGGAGGAACAGGAGGAGGAGGAACAGGAGGAGGAAGAGAAACAGGAGGAGGAGGAGGAACAGGAGAAGGAGGAAAAGGAACAGTAGGAGGAGGAGGAGGAAGAACAGGAGCTGGTATCATGCACTGTAGACGGTAGTACCTGTACAAATTTCATACCGTCGATTCAGCGTGGGTGGCCTGAGGACAGGGGGGAGGAGGAGGAGAGCATGGTCAGTCATCATCTTGGTGAGGACACGGAAGTCTTGCCCGTTACCAGTCTGGCACGCATGGCTGACTTTATGTTATGCTGCCTTAACCGTGACCCTCGCGTTGTCATAATGTTGGGTGACAGTTATTACTGGTTGGTGACACTTTTAGACCCCCCACTACAAGGAGAACTTTCACTCTCTTATTCCTGAGGTGGAGAGGTCTACAAAAATGGGGCAGTACCAGAAGTTCCTTGATGCAGAACTGTTAAAAAAATTCCCATCTGAACACCCTAGCGGCAGAGGTCACAGTTCGTTGCCCAACCAAGGCGTACATGCGAGAGAGACGAAACTCCAATCCAGCAGAGGCAGGGGAACACTGCCAACGTTCTGGGACAGTTTTCTCAGACCCTCCCTTCGGACAGACCCTGAGGCGCGGGGTACTCTCACAAGAAGTGGAAAGTTTCAAAAGATGGTGAGGGAGTACCTTGCCGACCGTACCAGCATCTTCCGTGATTCCTCTGTGCCTTTTAATTATTGGGTATCCAAGCTGGACACTGGGAATCAACTCGTTCTGTACACCTTGGAGCCTGTTTTTAGTGCCGCTGGGGGAATTATAACTGACAATGCTGACAAGCTGACCCTTATCAAAATGAACAAGGGCTGGATTGGGCCGGACTTCTTAGCACCACCAAAATGACAGCAGAGTAACATAAAGTCAAATCCACTGTGTTATTTCTGGAGGTGTATTCACATGCACCGCTTCACACCCACACACGGGTATACGCTTCCTCATTTTGGCTGTTTTTTGCTCTTCTCCTTATCCTCAGCCTCCACCACCACTATACCACCATGGTGACCGTGGTCCGTGTTGCCATTATTGAAAGTTCCTCCATACTTATTTTTGTCAGCTTTTGCTTGGAAGGCATAAGCAAAGACTTTGGGAGACCCACTCCCCAATAATGGGAATAATGTTTGTAATATGCTGTACTGCATGGCTCTTGTAAGGTGCATTGCAAGTTCCTCCGTCCTAATTTTTGGCAGCTTTTGCTTGGAAGGAATAGGCAAAGACTATGGGAGACCCACTCCCCAATAATGGGAATAATGTTTGTAATATGCTGTACTGCATGGCTCTTGTAAGGTGCATTGCAAGTTCCTCCGTCCTAATTTTTGGCAGCTTTGGCTTGGAAGGAATAGGCAAAGACTATGGGAGACCCACTCCCCAATAATGGGAATAATGTTTGTAATATGCTGTACTGCATGGCTCTTGTAAGGGGCATTGCAAGTTCCTCCGTCCTAATTTTTGGCAGCTTTTGCTTGGAAGGCATAGGCAAAGACTATGGGAAACCCACTCCTCAATAATGGGAATAATGTTTGTAATATACTGCACTGCATGGCTCTTGTAAGGGGCATTGTAAATTCCTCCATCCTAATTTTTGGCTGCTTTTGCTTGGAAGGCATAGGCAAAGACTATGGGAGACCCATTCCCCAATAATGGGAATAATGTTTGTAATATGCATTAAAATCGTCTTGTTAAGCTACTGGGACCTCCACGTCTCTTCCGAGGGGCATTAAAACCGTCTTGTTAAGCTAATGGGCCCTCCACGTCTCTTCCGAGGGGCATTAAAACCGTCTTGTTAAGCTACTGTGACCTCCATCACTTTTCCAAGGGGCAAGATACTGTGACCTCCACGTCTCTTCTGAGGGGCATTAAACCTGTCTTGTTAAGCTACTTTGACCTCCACCACTTTTCCAAGGGGCATTAAAACCATCTTGTTAAGCTACTGCGACCTCCACGTCTCTTCCGAGGTGCATTAAAACCGTCTTGTTAAGCTACTGCGACCTCCACGTCTCTTCCGAGGGGCATTAAATCCGTCTTGTTAAGCTGCTGTGACCTCCTCGTCTCTTCCCAGGGGCATTAAAACCGTCTTGTTAAGCTACTGGGACCTCCACGTCTCTTCCGCGGGGCATTAAAACCATCTTGTAAAGATACTGTGACCTCCACCACTTTTCCAAGGGGCATTAAAACCGTCTTGTTAAGCTACTGTGACCTCCACCACTTTTCCAAGGGGCATTAAAACTGTCTTGTTAAGCTTCTGGGACCTCCACCACTTTTCCAAGGGGCATTAAAACCATCTTGTTAAGCTACTGCGACCTCCACCACTTTTCCAAGGGGCATTAAAACCGTCTTGTTAAGCTACTGCGACCTCCACGTCTCTTCCGAGGGGCATTAAAACCGTATTTTTTGGCTACTGGGACCTCCACGTCTCTTCCGAGGGGCATTAAAACTGTCTAGTTAAGCTACTGCGACCTCCACGACTCTTCCAACGGGCATTGCATTTCCTCCTAATTTTAATCAGGTTTTGCTTTTCAATGCATAGGCGAACACTAAAGGAGACCCACTCCCCAATAATGGGTAGAAGGTTTTTACTACCCTTTAATCCACGTCTGTTTCAAGGGGCATTGCAGTTCCTCATAATTTTTGGAAAGCCTTCCATTCACTGCTTAGGCCAACAGTGCACAGGAGACCCAGTTGCTATAAATGGAAAAAATGGTTTAGTTAAGGTCCTCTGACCTCCATGTCACTTCCAAGGGGCATTGGAGTGCCTCTAAATTTTTGGTAGGCATTGCACTCACTGTATGCCCTATAACTGTGTAGCCGAACCGCTTCTTTTGGTACAGAAACATATCCTACAAGACATGTGTGGATGACTGGCCTGATATTGATGTGAATGGTCCCTGTTCCTCCTGCTCTTTCTCCTTTGCCACCACCTCATCCATCATTTATCACCTGAAGCTTTGTTTTAACGGGAGTCATAGAACTGGGATAGTAGCAGGAAAACATCCAGCAATCATTGGAGGAGGTAGGATATGAGCCAAAACGCTGACCACCTCAGGCCTAGCCGCTACTACATACATGCGCTTGCATTCCAAGAAAAAAAGCAGATGCTAACTTCTATCGTCATCATGCTCCTCATCTTGGCACTCTCAACTCCCCTGATGGAGAAGCCAGGGCCCACCAGAGGAGTCTTGTTCTCTCGTGGGCTCGTCCAATGCTGCCCTAAAGCAGGCCAGGCTAAGAAAAGTGTGGGGAAGGTTACTGGGACAAATAGTGGTGGCTGGGGACTGAGTATGGAGACCTCGCTGCCGAAGCAGCCATGAGGTAGTGGCCAGCTTCAGCCTCCTCCTATCTGAAAGGCCCCATTTCAAGTGCAAGCTAGCAGTATGGTATTGCAGCCTGTGGGTGGGTGGGTGACAGGCTGCATATTTGCACTTGCATTGAAAGGAATGGGGAAGGAACAACTGAACACTGCCCTGGGTCAAGGACTTGCACGGGGATAGTTGCAAGTCTGCATCTTCTGATGTGGCAAGGATCACTTCTGATGGGCATACTTTTAGGTAGTGACCTGGGTGTCAGAGATGCTTCCAGGGGTCTTCCCTATGCTGTTCCCATGTCTTTTCAGCACTGTATGCATGTGTCACACAGCACATGGCCAGAAAAGATTATAAAATGTTAAAATTACATTTCCCGGTGAATGCATTTGTCACAGTTGAAAGCAATACAAAAGTGCAAAAACGCATAAAAAATGCTACTTGTGAACATAACCAAAAAAAAAAATACTCCTCCACACCTTGGGCTATTTATTTTACCTTATACACAAGTCTTTACCCTGGAAAGGAACTTCCTTAACATATTTCACAGGAAAGCAGTTTCAGTTTCGTTTTTGAATGTTTTATTGGGAGCCCTCAAAAGTGGCTTAATACCTCTGATCACGTTGTTGACAGCAGTGACCTGGGGGTCAGAAATGCTTCCTGGGGCGATCCCCATGCTGTCCCCATGTCATTTGAGCACTCTCACTATTGTTTTGGGCACTTGTTAGGCTTTTAAAAGACTGCCGGGGGTGCCGCCGCAAAAATGCTCGGGTCTCCCATAGACTAACATTGGGCTCGTTGCTCGGGACGAGCACCCGAGTATCACGGCGAGCTCAGCCCGAGCTTCGAGCACCCGAGCATTTTAGTGCTCGCTCAACACTAATCATGAAGCTTAAAAAGTTGTGATAGAGAAAACCCGAGGTCACTTTTCGATTCAGAAGCCGAAAGTTAGTGAACATCAAGTGTCAAATCTAAATCAATGAAAATTGTGTTCTCCAGTATTAATGCTAAAAAAAATATTTGTGGGGTAAAAAGTAAACAATATTTTCATCAGTAATGCAAAGAATTCTCTTCAGGCAAAAGGGCATACTGTCAATAAAAAGAGGCATCTGAGTAATTGCTGCTTTGCAGTAATAAGAATATTCCTTATATTGCTAACTGACATTTTTTTAATCATTGTGAAGGTCAAACATAAAATGTTATGCTATCTTGTTCAGAAAAATGACAGAAAATGAGTTGCAGAACAAAAACCACAGTGAGCTATATTTATATATTTAAGTCTGCCCTGACACTGATTTGCAGGATGTATTGCAAGACACTTTTCAGCATTGTTGTGAAACATGATACCCTCAGACACTGCAAAAGGTCATGCTGTTGCTTATAATTACATTTTACAGTGACAGTTTTATCTAAATTAATCTGATACTCATTAGATGGTCACTGTCATTTCAATGAACTGCATTAATGAACAGTACAGGCGAATGTAACAAACTTTGTAGTTTATCTTATCGGAAAAATAAGCTTACAGTCACTTTTTCCAACCTTCTTGTCTCCTGAACTCACCATTTACTCTGAAAAGCAACTGAAATACATCTTGATCAAAGCAAGTTTGACTGCCAGGTAACTGAGGCGTCAGGTTACATATTCTATTATACTTTATGGAGAGTGGAGGGTGTGTATGAGAGTATTCAGCACTCAGCACAGTGAGAGATAGGCAGACAGGGGCAGATCAAACTGTAACTTTCTTCCTTCCCTACAGTGCTAGATTCACAGCAACACAGCTAAGTACTGCTGAATAATGACTTCCATGCTGCTGTTGCTGCTTTGCTCTGTATGCTACAGAGAAATAAGGGCAGGAATCCATCTCTCTATGTGCTGTGCTGTGCATAGGAGGCATCATAGCAGCTAGCCTCCAACTTTCAACTCAGAAGTAACTGAAAATTAGAGCTAGAGCCTACAGAGGGAAAAATGGAGAAAAATGTAGGATACAAGTCCAATAATGCCCAGAAAAAGTGTTACTCCTCATGCACACACACATAACAGCCTATTCTGAAAAGTTATCTGAAATATCAGGCACGTTTTAAAGTTTTCATGTTGTGGCAAATCTATTTTTTCCCTCTAAAACCTAGAATTAGGGTAATTACAATTGTAGTATCTGGTAACTGTAATTTAACTGGGCTTTATTAAAATAATGCACGATCCTTACCATCACTACAAGCTATCCATCATTCTCTTGGTATTACAATAAAGGATTTATGTTTAGGGAACACATTTAAAGGTTAGGTAAAGGTTTTTTTTACTCATTGTTGTGAAATGAGTAATTACATGACACTTGCCATAATAACCATATGATTGATAGGCAGTCAGTACAGTTAAACAAAAGTTCTCAATGTGTTAACACAGCTTCTTATGCAAAATCTTTGGAAAAGAGCACTCCTACATGTGCTATGAAGTATAAAATTACTGTATGTGAATTATTTTATACTGCTTAGCGTGAAATTTACTGCAATTATCCTGTTTTAACTTGCAGTTCATAATGATAATTCTCATAGGTAAGCAATTCCCATGATTGCCACCATTGTAGGGAAAAACTTTGTTCCACTTGACTACTTGTTTCATTCCCTGTATGAAAGTAGTCCAAACACTATTATTATTTATTTAGGCTGAAGCTGTCATCTTGTAAAAGTTTACTTGTATGACCTGGCTGATACCTTTGTATCCATTTTACAAGACACATTTTAATAAATCTTTCCATCTTATACAGTGTCCCTTGTGCCTAAACAGTTGGAACATTTTCAGGTAGCAATTATGATATTACATTTCACAGTAAGTGCATATTGTACAACAGAAATACTTACCACTCCAGTTTTAGCTATTATCAACATATTACTTTTGTCCATAATCTCGGAAATATTCAGTTTTGTACCCAGAAGTAATTTGGTCCCGCCTCAGCATTCATTCTTGATATTAATAATTTGGAATTATTAGTTTGATTCAGATATATAGTGCTATGTTTTTAAAATATTTATCTACAATATTTAGTAAAATCCCTATAATATGCCATGGCAGTTTAATTAGGACAAAATAATAAAGAACCCAGCCAATAACCAGAACTAAGTGACTGAAGCTACTGGGAAGAAATTGAGGCCACTTCCCTTTTTTTCATTTGAATACGGCTATGCTAAAATATTATGATACCACATTGGTAACTGTACAAAGAGGACCTTCAGGTACTTGTGCTTTGCACCGGTAAGTATCCTTAAGACCTATTGATATGGTGTCTATGTAATTTTTAAAAAAATATTATGATGTAGATATTACATACTTATATACAGTAACATAGTGGTTTAAAAAGTTCACTTTTATTTACTTACAAACCCAAGTTGATTGACCGGTAAAACACTAAACCACACAGAACAATTTACTATAGAGAGTATTTCATTTCTAGCATTTCAAAGGATCAATATTCTACATTAAAGTGAGAAATATTGAATATTTAGTTTTTTAAGATAGATATCAAACCTTTAATAAATGTGAATCCATACTTACGCCTTTACCAATTCCTGCAGGGACAGGTTTCATATCCAGGTCATATGGGAAAGTTTCAAATACAATTACCCTTCCTTTGACTACAAACTGTGACTGTTCTTTGATCTTAAAAATGAGTAACTTATCACAATGTTTTTTTCAAGCTATGATAATCTGTAAGATGTCATAGCTGCAGGACATTATGGGGAGGCTCGCAATGCAAAATTATGTTATCCTGCTCTTTGATGCTTCACTTGTGCAGTGTGGAAAATGTGCAGGGCAAAATATGAATTCCAATATGGCGCTTCTTCCCTTCTGAGCTTTTCACTGTGCCTCAAAAGTAGTTTTCAACCACATATGGGGTATCGACTTACTCATGAGAAATTGAACAACATATTTTGGGGTCCATTTTTTCCTGTTATTATTGTGAAAATGAAAATATTGGGGGCTAAAACAACATTTTTGTGGGAAGAATATACTTTTTTCATTTTTACAGATCCACGTTGTAAAATTCCGTGACACACCTGTGGGTTCAAGGTGCTCACCACACATCTAAATAAATTCCTTAAATGGTCTAGATTCCAAAATGGGGTCACTTGGTGGGGTTTCAACTGTTTCGGCACATCAGGGACTCTCCAAACACGATATGAAGCCCGCAGGCCATTCCATCAAAGTCTGCGTTTAAAAATATCACTCCTTCCTTTCTGAGCCCTGCCATGCACTTAAAAAATAGTTTTCCCCACACATATGGGGCATCTGCATGCTTAGGAGAAACTGCACAACACATTTTGTGGTCCATTTTCTCCTGTTACCCCTTTGAAAATAAAAAATGTGGGGCTAAAAAACATTTTTGTGGGAAAAACTGGATTTTTTTATTTTCACGGCTCCATGTTATAAACTTCTGTGAAGCAGCAACATGACAGTTGTGCAGGTAGTACCATCTATAGCGCAGGAAACTAGCTCCTGTTCTTCCTCCCCCTCCTCTTCCTCATTGTCACCCAATCCACATAGGGATGAGATGAGGCTGGGCTATGTGGAATCACCCTGTGTGGTTTCTTGCTCCATCCCATCGTGCTCTGCCTGCAATGCATCCTCTTTAATTGTGAGCAGAGAGCGTTTCAGAAGACAGAAAAGCGGGATGGTGATGCTAATTATGGCATCCTCGCCGCTCACCATCTTGGTGGAGTCCTCAAACTTTTGGAGAAAGGTACAGATGTCTAACATCCATGTCCACTCCTGAGGTCTTATGTGCGGAGTCTGACCTGAATATCGACAGCCGTGTTGAGGCTGGTATTCAACAACTGCCATCTTCTGCTGACATATCCTTCTCAACTTCTGCAATGTAGAGTACCAATGCATAGGGACATCGCACCCCAGTCGGTGAGCTGAAATCTGCAAACGGTACGTGTGTGAGCTCGTCTCGCTTCAGAGCCACCACCAGGTTCCAGCCATTGTCACACATGATCATGCCTGGCTATAGTGTCAGTGGTGTCAGTCACAGATCTGCCTGCTCTTCCAGAGCTGTCCACAACTCTTCAGCATTGTGCGTTTTTTCACCTAAGCATATTAGCTTCAACACAGCCTGTTGCCGCTTGGATGAGGCAGTGCTGCAGCGCTTCCAGATTTTCACTGATGTGGTCATTTCGGAAATGGAAGCTGAAGAGGAGGAGGAGGTGCGGGAACTGTAGAAAGTGGGGGCAACCTCGATTGACCCTGGGCCCGCAATCCTTGATGTCGGGAGGACGTGTTCCGTCCCAAGGTCTGACTGGGTCCTGGCTTCCACTATATTAACCCAGTGTGAAACACGTGCTTGTGTAATGCGGGAATGACACACTGGGAAAAATATTGGCGGCTAGGGACCAAGTACCGAGTGATGGCCTCCGCCAACAGGCATGAAAAGCTTCTGTCTCCACAAGCCTAAAAGATAACATTTTGAGCGCAAGCATTCGCGAAATGTGTGAATTTAGTAGTGTGGCTTGTGGGGTGTTGGCTGCTTATTTGCGCTTATTTTCCAAGGACTGGGGTAGGGACAACTGAATGCAGTGCTGGAACAATGACGTGGACGTGCTTGCTGATGGTGCTAGTTGAGAGTGTGCAATGACAGGTGCAGGACGGGAGGCATCTTCACATGCGCCATGGACCGTGGATTGACGTGTGCACACAACAGCGAAAGAAGCAATGGTGTCAACCGAAGACACTGTTTCTGGACCCTGGGATTCTGCCCACTTAGTTGGATGCTGCTATGTGCCTGATCATGCTGGTAATGGTCAGGCTGTTAGTTTTGCTACTCCTGCTGATGCTGGCCTGGCAGGTGGTGCAAATGGCCTTTTTGGGGTTATCTGCAGAGTCTTTAAAAAACAACCAGACTCGGGAAGACCAAACAGTTGTACTAGCAACCTCTGTCGTGTTGGTGTTACGGGGAACGCTTCCCCGCTTTGTGTCTGCTGTTCTCGCTCTGCATGTCCCCCTGCCAGGTTGGTTCAATTACTATATAATCCAACACCTCGTCTTCCACTTCCGCACCCTGGTCCTCCTCCTGACTTTCTGGCAATTGTGTCTCATCATCATCCACCTCTTGCGACAGTAATTGCACTTTCCCACCATTGCCTTTGTGTAACCGTGGCTGCTCAAATATTTGGGCATCACTACACGCGTTCTCCTCTTGACCCGCTTGAAGCGGGTAGTGAGAGGCCCGAATCTATAAATGGAAAAGTGAACAGCTATTCTGAGTGTCCAAGTATGGGATCAGTTGTCTCCGAGCACTCGGCATGGTGAGAGGAAAGAGGATCAGGGTGAGGAATATGCGGTCCAGACTAATGGCTACTGAGACTTGACCGTGTGGAATTCAGGGTGGTGATGGTGGTGGCAAAGTGACTGGAAGCATTATCTGCTATCCAGACAACAACCTTTTGACACTCTTTGTTCAATAGTGGTGTTCTGCGGCCCCCTAGCAATTGGGACAGGAAGGTCGAGCAACAAGATGTGGGTGTTTGCTGTGGCACAATTTCAGCTTGCCCACGGCCTCAGCCTTTGCATGCACCATCACATCCACTTCCCCATCCCTTGCCATGCACCTTGACCATTTTAAAGGATAATATTTTCCATGTTCACTACAAATGGCTGGATTTGAACCGCAGTTATATGTGATACGTCTGACGGACAACCACGGTTTTAAATAGCGGGCCTGTAGGTTACTATTCTTCACAGCGACCTCATGTGAATAGCTTCACTAACACACTGCAACAAAATGTAAATGGAGGCCAGAAATGGCTGAATTTGGACCACAGTTTTATGTGATACGTCTGTCGAACAACCACGGTTTTAAATAGCAGGCCTGTACTTTACTAATACTATTCTTCACAGCGATCTTGTGTGAATAGCTTCACTGACACACTGCAACAAAATATAAATCGAGGCGCTGAATTTGGGCCGCAGTTATATGTGATACTTCTTATGGACAATCACAGTTTTAAATAGCGGGCCTGTAGGTTACTATTCTTCACAGCGACCACGAGTGAATAGCTTCACTGACACACTGCAACAAACTGTAAATGGTGGCCAATATTTTTCATGTTCACTACAATAGTCTGGATTTTTATCGCTGTAATATGGAAAAGATCTGGCTGTATTCTGCAGTGTTATCAAGTAAATAGAGCAGAAAAAATGGTGTACTCTGCATTGCTTTTTAAGCAAATAAACATGATTAAAATAAAAAAAATTAGCCCTGGCCTCTGATACCTGGGGCTATGCTTACCAATATCTGTAACAGCAGGATCAGTCAGAACGTGCAATGGACCCTCTTGTGCTGTGCACACTGTCTGCCACAAACCCTGCCTGCCTTGCGTTTTAAGTTAATAACCAGGATTAAGAAAAAAAAAATTAGCCCTGGCCCCTGATATCTGGGGCTATGTCTGCAAATATCTGTCACAGCAGGATGAGTCAAAACGTACAATGGACCCTCTTGTGATGTATGCACTGCAGTCTGCCACAAACCCTGCCTGCCTGCCTAACTCCTGCTATCACCACTGAATATATGCATCTGGATTAGTCCTCAGAAGGACTGTTAGTTCAAATGGATATATAGTTATGCTGTGGAATACTTTTACTAACTATAAACAAACAAATCTCTCCCTGACTCAGCAGCAGCTCTCCCAACACTGCCTGTTTCCGGGGTAGACTGTGACGAGCCTAGAGTCACAAGGTCTTAAATAGACCCGATGATACCATGCGGCCAGCCAATCACTGTGATGCCACAACCAACATGGCTACGGCATTACAGTGCGTAGCAAGCTATCCCTGCATGTTCATTGGCTCTCTAAAGAGCTCCAAACATGCAGGGCGGGGACCCGAGCCCCCGCCCGAGCAACCCGGAAATACTCACCGAGCACCGAGCTTGTCGAGCACACTGATGCTCAGGTGAGTACCGAGTAGTGGCGAGCACATTCGCTCATCACTACTGCTGATATATTCCCCTAAGTGTTTCTTTTATGTCCATTTTTATATAGTGTTTTAATGTATTTATGTTTGAAAGTTTTTGTTTCTATATATGTATTCGTTAATCTGGAAATAGAGCGCATTGATGCTTGCAGGCTGGGCTAGAGAAAGCGTTAGTGACCACAAAATGGCCGTCATCTGCTTTACACCCTTTTACTCTCCCCTGTGCAGATGTAATCTTCTATATGCGATTTAACATTAGAGAAGATTTTTTGCCATTTGGCGAGTGCCACATTTTTTTTCCCACCTTTTCTTGTTATTTGATTTATACTTTTATATGGAAATGCAGAGCATCAGCATTACTGATGAATTTTATGCTATAGCTTTTATTTTATGGACTCTATGAACACTTGAGAGCATTGCTGATAGCGTTCCTCTTTTGCATATTTTTCACTGCAATGTTCTCACTTTCTTCAGATGAACCTTGGACTTCCAAAGGAAGCGATAGCACAGCAGTCCAATAGGAACCGCCGAATGGCTGCAGTGCTAATGTGGCATAACAATGTTACGCAGGCTTCTGGAAGCCTTGCGCTGACCAGCATTGGTTCGGGAGCTACATGGTGATTTTAGTTTATATTGCGGAATATAAAATTTAAGAAGGTTAAATTTCAGAAGGGTTTGCCTTAGTAGTGGACAACCCCTTAATAGTGAAAAAGCAACAACACACTGTCCCCTCCTTAATTGGAGGCTGATCCACTGTAACAAGCCAAGCAGATGTGTAAAAATGACATAGTTCGAAATGCAATTAAAGATGTTCAATACTGTGAGAAATTGACAGAGTAAACTAGGAAGCAACATTATTTTTTATTATGAGATGATTACATTTATATGACTGTGGAAACACTTTGACAAGTCATTCTAGTTGTTATCATTCTCTATTAGCTTTGATAATGGAAGGCAATTTGTTTTACAAAGACAATACACTTCATGTGTCAATTAAGTCACTTTGTTCTTCATAACATTTTCAAATTGAGAGCATACAAATCAGAAGGTGGCAAAACTTGAACATAAATTTTGACATAAATTCACACAACAGATATAGAAACAAGCAGCCCCACATTTCACGGAAATAACAGGCTTTTAGACTTGCCTATAAAACCTATGGAATCAGTGCCCTCCTGTCGCTGCCCAAGATTATTTCTGGCATTTTTTTTATTTAGAAAAAATAGATGAAAGAGAAGTTATACAGAACATAAAAGAAGAAGATGCAACTGACTCAAAAAGTAACAAATTTGTTCTTGCTTTTTTGTGCCCTTTAGAAATACTTTTCTCAAGAAGCAAAAATAGTACTTATACTACTAAATATTATACCTTGAAGTAATTTTACAGGGAGTATTGGCTTATTTACTCAAAAAGTATTGTAATTGTATTGGAATTATAACATTTATTATTGCATCACCTAATTGTAACTTGTTCATTTCAACTGTATGAAAGTGATACTTACAATCTTTATGCAAACATATTTAAAAATTATGTCTCATACATTTCAATACTGCAGCCATCTTTAATAGCACTGACAGAAGCTTGGTGCTCCATGGTTTATTAATAGTAATGAGTGAGCACTAAAATGCTCAGGTACTCGTTTCTTGGGTCGAGCAAATTGGAATGCTCGAGTAGTCGGTCAGAATAACGAGCACAATGTAAGTCTATGGGAAACTCGAGCATTTTTCCGGAGTCTCCCCCCGGGGGTCTGCAGAGGGCCTAAAAATTGCCCAAATTGTTGGGAACAGTGCTCATATGACATGGGAACAGCATAGGGAAGACCCCTGGAAGAATTTCTGACTCCCAGGTCACTGCTGTCAACAATGTTGTCAGAGGTATTACGCCACTTTTACGGACTCACAATAAAACATACAAAAATGAAACCAAAATGGATTTTCCTGGGAAATATGTTAAGGAACATCCTTTCCAGGGTAATGACTTGTATATAAAGCAAAATAAAAAAACAAAAACAAAAATACTCCTCCACACCTTGGGCTATGTTCACACGTAGCGTTTTTGATGCATTTTTGCACTTTTGCATTGCTTTCAATGGTGAAAAATACATTCACCAGTAAATGTCATTTTAACATTTTACAACCTTATCTGGCCAAGTGGTGTGTGAAACATCATCAGATGTATTTTCATTTATGAAGGAGGGATTGTGAAAGTCCCAAACACTATTTTTACAGCCTTACTATTCTTAAAGGGCCAGCAGTCGGCTATGCTTTGTTGTTCCCATTATTAAAGGGGTTGTCCACTACTTTAGATTTCCCCCTCAATGTATCCCCCCGGGGCCCCTAAGACTTTTTGTATATACCTTCCGTTGCAAATAATGCCTGTGAGTGGTGCTATCACTGGCCGCTCACAGGCATCACGTGACCCCTGGCTGCAGCCGGATCTGACATCTGCTGATCTCACGACAAGTGCTGGCAGCAGCCAGGGGTCTTTGTCTTCCTGGCTCCACGGTGGATGCCAGGCTGTGGGCGGGGTTACCCCTCGTGTCACATCCGGCATCCACCGCGCGCTCTGCATCTCCCCATTCATTGGGAAAGTGCGTGGTAGATGCTGGGTGTGACGCGGGGGTAACCCTGCCCACAACCCAGCAGCCACCGCGGGAACCCCAGCGCTGAGTCACGCCTCACTTGTTGTAATGTCAGTGCGGGTTTACGTGATGCCTGTGAGCGGCCACTGATAACGCCTCTCACAGGCATCATCTGCAATAGAAGGTATTTACAAAAAGTCTTAATGGCCCCTGGGGGATACATTGGGGGAATAATATAAAGTCTTGACAAACAAGGAAAGGGAGAAGGGGAGAAAAAAATCAGCTCACCCGATCATTAACAGCTGGAGGCTCTGTGTGAGTTGATCCGACAGCGGAATAGCCCTGGTTCCAGGCACTCTTTTAGAACAGGAAAAAGAAATGTGGTGCTCCAGCGGATCTTCGATAAAATTAAGCTTTTATTGGGAACATATAAAAGCAGCCATGTCACAAGGACAATTCACGGGATACAAAGAACAAGACATGATAGTCCCAACGCGTTTCAGCTAAGTATTAGCCTTAATCATGGGATAAAGTCACTGTGGGACATAATGGTATATATAGCTATGCATACAAACATGGCTCCACCTAAACACAGATGGTAAATAATTAATTAATTACTAGGTAGGAGTTGAATTAAAAGTGACAAGCCAGTAGAACAAAATACAAAATAAAACAAATATATTTCACTGACACTACAAAAGAAAAACAGTTGTACAGAGTATATATATATGAATCATGAAACAGTACAATCTGAAAAAAGTACGAGAGTTACCTTAAATGAATAGAATTATTTAAGAAATCTGGTATTGATTTTCTACTACAACATTATCGATTCTGATTGAGAATTAGTATGAATAACTTCTCTTTGAAAATAAATATTTCATAAATTTAGCTATAAGCATATACATTTCTTTGTAATAATAGAGTCTCATCTTCATACCAAATTCTCCCCCAGAGATATATGGAATATCAGGAAAAAAAAAAAGGGAAAAAAAGGAAATATTGTTTTAAAATTTTTATGTTACGCTGATATCATTCGGTAGTGTTGAGAAGTCTGGCCCAATCCAGCCCTTGTTAATTTTTATAAGAGTCAGCCTGTCAGCATTTTCAGTTGACAGGCGGATGTGCCTATCGGTTATAATTCCACCGGCGGCACTAAGAACCCACTTTGACAACACACTAGCGGCAGGGCAGGCCAGGATCTCCAAGGCAAAGAAAGCCAGTTCATGCCACGTGTCCAACTTGGATACTCAATAATTTTTAGGCACAGAGGAATCATGGAGAACTTTGGTATGGTCGGCAATATACTCCCTCATCATCTTCCAAAACTTTTACCTCCTTGTGAGAGTACCCCGCGCCTCAGGACCTGTGCGATGGGAGGGTCTGAGAAAACTGTCCCAGAACTTTGACAGTGTTCCCCCACCTAGGTAGGTAGGAGAATTCTCTGCAGACCTGATAGTAGCTCCAATAGATGCATCTCAGAAAAGGACAAAGGCCAGCTAAATCATAATGACAAAAGTAATAACTTAGGAATCTTCAACTTATCAGATCACAATTTAACTAAAGATGAAGCCCTACTACTTGAATGGGGTTTATCCTTTAGTCCTAACTCTCCAACCAATTTTTTCTCCCTTTATCTTGATCTTAATAATTTTTTTTTAGAAAACTTACTAAACAACGACATTTTCTGTTGGAAGAGAGGAGAAAAAAGTTTACCACTCCATCCCAACAAAACCCTCCTCATATAGGTAATCCAGATATCGAACCTGAACATGTAGATGTATCTGGACATTCGAGTAAATTTTACCCGTTACATCATAAAGGTTCCCATATTGAAACATTCCAACAACTCATCCTAAAAGACATTCGGTCTTTTGAGCATTTGAAAATTAGGGACAATTTGAGCCCCGGAGAGAGACGAGCTGTCACTTGACTTAGGGACAACCAGAATATTATTATCAAGAGTGCGGACAAAGGGGCTGGTGTAATACTGATGAATAGAGGTTGATATCTTGGGGAGGGACGAAGGATCTTGAATGATCAGGAGTATCATGAAATGTTGCCTCATGATCCCTCTATTTCCATTTTCTTGAGATACAAAGAACTTGTGAAAACAGCATATGCCAATGGCCTCTTAAACAAAAAAGAGAAGAAGTTCCTGGATATAACACAATTCAGGGTTTCCTTCTTTTATTTCCTCCCCAAGATACATAAAAGCCCTACTACCCCCCCCCAGCCGTCCAATAATCTCAGGAATTGGTTCCATCACCAGTAATCTTTCCCATTATGTTGACCTTTTCCTTCAAAAATATGTTCTCAAACTTGACTCGTATCTAAGAGACTCTTCCCAATTGATCAAACTTTTAAGAAGTCTCCCCCCATGAACAATTGTCTTATCCTGACTCTTGATGTCACTGTATAGTAACATATCCCTTGATTTGGGGTTAAAAGCAGTCGATCACTATTTGATGACAGATAATAATATTCAAATAGAACAAAAGAATTTCCTTAAGACGTCATTTATGTTCATAATGAACAATAATGTGTTCACATTTGAAGGGTTGGTCTACCACCAGTTGAGGGGCTGTGCGATGGGGACGAGATTCGCCCCGAGTTACGCCAATCTGTTTATGGGGGTATTTGAGTCTGTCTTCATCGCACAGTTCCCTATGGCGGCGAAACATGTGGTCTTTTATCGTCATTATATAGATGATCTATTCTTCCTGTGGAGGGGTACAAGCGAGAGTGCACTTAAATTTGTTGATAAGCTTAACTCCAACTCCTGGGGCCTATCCTTTACAGCAACCATTTCTGAAACTGCCCTCTAATTTCTGGACCTAATGGTACAGTTTGACACTATGGGAAGACTCCTGACGCAGCCACGCAGGCGAAACGCACGTTGAGGCGTGCTATCAGTCCCCCGTTGGCTGTGCCTGCACACCGCATATTCAACATGTCTCAAGGTAATGTTGTCAGTACCATTATTATGTATCGTCCATAGCCTTTATGACATTTTCATACGCATATTGTGTTGCTTCAAGTGTGATCATTTCCGGCTGCCTAGCGATACCAAGGGGCTCTGTTATATACCACTGATTTGTGGTTCACATATGCCAGGTGACTCATTGACGTTATCATTGATGGCATTATAGCCTTATCTCAGCCTTGCTAGGATACCACTGTTCTGATTTCCACAGCATTGATCATTTAATCAACTACAGTTACATGATATTTGTACTACCTGACCTTAGTTAGTCTCAATGCAATTCTTCTTTTTCATATATACGTATGTCACATACTTATGCGGTTGTTGTCTGGGCCGGCCTATAGGGGATTAGTCTCCTTCTTTTGCTTCCCTTCATCTGCTTTATCTAGTCGTGCTTCTCACCGTAACCACTTTTTACTAGAAGTAATTTTATACTACTTGTCTGATACTTGTTCTATTGTAGGTCTAATAAAACGTACAATTATTTAATGGCTTTTTTCTCTGGCTGCCTCTTTTCGGGATTTGGTGTCCATTATTTGGCTTGCATTTTTCCCATACAATCCCCCTTTTCTTGGTACTATGGGAAGACTGTTCACGTCAACTTTTTTTAAACTGGTGGATGTAAACAGTTATCTGAGGTTTGATAGTGGACATCTCCCAAAATGGATCACCAATGTCCCTTATGGACAATATTGGAGGGTCCGAAAAAATTGCACTAGAGATTCTGAATTTCTGGTAGAATCAAAAATATTGAGGAAACGGTTTATACAGACAGGCTACCCTAAAAGACTGCTAAATGATGCTTTCTCCAGGACCAGAGTACTGACTCAGGACATCTGCATTGACAGGATAGAATCATCTACGGGTAAAAATAAAGCGTTCTCGGAAATGGCTAGGTGGAGTATGGTCACCACATTTAGTCAATCCAGAGTTACCGTTCAAAATATTCTGAATAAATTTTGGTTCATTTTAAAGGGGGAACCAATTTTAGGGCCATGTATACCCAACAAACCAAGAATCATCTATAGAAAGAGTAAAAACCTACTAAGTTTAATTGCACCAAGTAATACATCTTTGAAGTCAAAAACACAGTTATCACAGGACAGTTCCTGTTTGGGTTGCCATTCCTGTAACACGCCAAAATGTTTGTGTTCCAAAACTATTCAAAATGGTACCCAAAATATGTTTTCATCACAAACTACAGGAAAAAATTTTTCTATTAAACATGATGTGAATTGTCAATCAACACATGTAATTTACTTATTGGAATGTACATGTGACGTCCAATATGTGGGCCGGACGATAAAAACTATGCATGCACGCCTTAATTAACATAGACATAATATACGAATAGATTATCAACTACATAGTGTATCCAAAAATTTTAGTATTGTCCATCAAAAGGATCCAAAATTTATGAGGCTCACTATTCGTGATAAGCTCGCTACTAGTCGGTGCTCGCCCAAGCATCTCACTACTCGAGATGCTCGTCGCTCGCCGAGTATTTCCGGGGTTGCTCGGCGGGAACTCGGGTCCCCTCCCTGCATGTTTGGCATTCTTTCTGGCCTCCATTAAAAATTTCTTTTAGTGTGTCATTGAAGAAATTCACAGCAGTGTGATGTTCAAACTACTTACCTACAGGCCAGGTATTTAAAACTCTTTTATCTCCATCACACAGATCACATATACGTTGTCAGAAAATACTGCCATTTCTGGCCTCCATTACAAATTTCTTTCAGTGTGCCAGTGAAGCAATTCACAGCAGTGTGCTGTTCAAACTACTTAACTACAGACCAGGTATTTAAAACTCTGTTTTCTCCGTCACACGGATCACATATTCGTTGTCAGAAAATACTGCCATTTCTGGCCTCCATTAAAAATTTCCTTTAGTGTGTCAGTGAAGCAATTCACACCAGTTTGCTGTTCAAACTACTTACCTACAGGGCAGGTATTTAAAACTCTGTTTTCTCGGTCACACGGATCACATATACGTTGTCAGAAAATACTGCCATTTCTGGCCTCCATTAAAAATTTCCTTTAGTGTGTCAGTGAAGCAATTCACACCAGTTTGCTGTTCAAACTACATAGATATTTAAAACTCTGTCTTCTCCGTCACACGGATCACATATAAGTTCGCTCCAAACTCAGTCATTTGTAGTGAGCGTGGAAGATACTGTCCTCCTAAAATGGGCAAGGCACGTGGCAAGGGACGGGGAACTGGACGTGATGGTAATCGTGCATGCAGAGGCCAAGGACAAGGCCGTGGGGAAGCTGAAATTGTGCCACAACAAGCACCCACATCTTCTCGCCTGACCTTCCTGTCACAATTTCTAGGGGACCGCAGCACACCACTATTGAACCCAGAGCAGTGTCAAAAGGTTGTTGGTTGGATAGCGGATAATACTTTCAGTCACTTAGCCACCACCACCACCCTGTCTTCCACACGGTCAAGTTTCAGTAGTCGTGAGTCTGGACCGCATATTCCTCACCCTGATCCTCCTTCCTCCCACCATGCAGAGTGCCCAGAGACAACTGATCCCACACTTGGACACTCTGAAGAGCTGTTCACTTTTCCATTAATAGATTCGGGCCTCTCGCTCAGTCCACTTGAAGCGGGGCAAAAGGAGATCGCGAGTAGCAATGCCCAAATATTTGAGCAGCCACGGTCACACAAAGGCGACGGTGGTAAAGTGTCATAAGAGATGGACGATGATGAGACATAATTGCCAGAAAGTCAGGAGGAGGACCAGGGTGCGAAAGTGGAAGATGAGGTGGTGGATGATATAGTAACTGACCCAACCTGGCAGGAGGACATGCATAGCGAGGACATCAGTACACAGGGGGAGGGAGGCAGGGCACCCCAACAGGCAGGAAGAAGCAGTGTGGAGACAGAAGGCAGGCTACCACTCCCCGTAACAGCAACACAAAGGAAGTTGCCAGTACAACTGTTAGGTCTTCCCGAGTTTGGTTGTTTTTTAAAGACTCTGCCGATAACCCCAAAAAGGCCATTTGCATCACCTGCCAGGCCAGCATCAGCAGGGGTGGCAAAACGACCAACCTGACGACCACCAGCATGATCAGGCACATGGCAGCAAAGCACCTGACTTTGTGGGCCGAACCCCAGGGTCCAGGAACAGTGTCTGCAGGTGGCATCATTGCTTCTTCCACTGTTGTGCATGCAAGCCAATCCCCTGTCCATAGTGCATGCGAAGATGCCTCCTGCCCTGCTCCTGTTGTTGCGCACTCTCATGTAGCAGCATCAGGAAGCACGTCCATGTCTTTGTCCCAGTGCAGCGATCAGTTGTCCATACCCCAGTCCTTGGAATGCAAGCGCAAATATGCAGCCAACGCCCCACAGGCCACACTACTAAATTCTCACATTTCACGACTTCTTGCGCTCAAAATGTTGCCTTTTAGGCTTGTGGAGACGGAAGCATTCCGCAACCTGATGGCGGCGGCCGTCCCTCGTTACTCGGTCCCCAGCCGCCACTATTTCTCCCGGTGTGCCGTCCCCACATTACACAAGCACGTGCCGCAAAACATTAGCTGTACCCTAAACAACGCAGTAACCGGGAAAGTCCACCTACCTACGGACACGTGGACAAGTGATTGTGGGCAGGGACGGTAGATCTCGCTGACGGCACACTGGGTTAACATAGTGGGAGCCGGGACCCAGTCGGACTTTGGAATGGAACACGTCCTTCCGATGCCAAGGATTGGGAACCCTAGGTCAGTCAGGGTTGCCCCCACGGTCTACAGCTCCTGCACCTCATCCTCCTCTTCCTCTTCAGCCTCCATCTCCAAAATGACCACATTAGTCACAAACTGGAAGCACTTCAGCACTGCCTCGGCCAAGTGGAAACAGGCTGTGCTGAAGCTATTATGCTTAGGTGACAAACCGCACAATGCTAAAGAGTTGTGGACAGCTCTGAAAGAGCAGGCAGATATGTGGCTCACACCGCTGAATCTACAGCCTTCTCAAAATTTTGGGTGACAGTCATTACTGGTTGGTTACAATTCTAGACCCACGCTACAAGGAGAACTTTATACCTCTTATTCCTGAGGCAGACAGGTCTACAAAAATGAATAAGTACCAGAAGGCCCTTGTTGTGGAACTATTAAAAAAATGACACCTGAAAATGCTGGCAGCAGAGGGCACACTTCGTTGGACAACCAATGAGTACAGGCGAGAGAGACACAACTCCAATCCAGCAGAGGCAGGGGAACACTGTCAAATTTCTGGGAGATTTTTCTCAGACCCTCCCTTCGCACAGGCCCTGAGGCGCGGGGTACTCTCACACGGAGTGAAAAGTTTGGGAAGATGCTGAGGGACTACCTTGCCGACCGTACCAACTTCCTCAGTGATTCCTCTGTGACTTATAATTATTCGGTATCCAAGCTGGATATGTGGAATGAACTGGCTCTCTATGCCTTGGAGGTCCTGGCCTGCCCTGCTGCCAGCGTTTTATCAGAGCAGGTTTTTAGTGCCGCTGGTGGAATTATAACTGATAAGCGCATCCGCCTGTCAACTGAAAATGCTGACAGGCTGACTCTTATAAAAATGAACAAGGGCTGTATTGGGCCAGACTTCTCAACACCTCCGAATGATAGCAGCGTAGCATAAATTCAAATCCAGTGTCTTTTCTTGGGAGGTGTATTCTAGTGTTGAGCCACCCCCGTAGTGTTCGAGTTCGGTTCGGTTCGTCGAACACCCGTGTGTTCGCCGAACTGTTCGTCGAACTGTTCGTCGAACACCTTCGAACACCGTTAAAACCAATGGCAGGCAAACAAAAACACATAGAAACACATAGAAAACACCTTCAAAGGTGTCCAAAAGCTGACAAACTGCTCAGAAGACACAACTAACACATGGAAAAGTGACAAGTACATATAGTCATGCGAAAAGAAAAGAGGTGGAGGAGTAAAAGGAGGGGGAGACACAGATATAGGCATGTCATGCCCTTCTAAAATCCAAAAAGTGAGAAGCCGACACGTTCAGTCCGCTCCTGCCCGTGCCACCTCCGTGTCGCCGGGTTTATGCCAGAGCCGCGGTGAACCCTGACGGCCAGCCCCCCTCTCCCAATACTGGTGCCTGTCCGCTGTTGGGTCGAGCGAGCCCTCCTGTGGTGGAGGCAGCTCTAAGCTTTTTAATTTAAATTGTCTCTCTAATTTGAATGAATACACTTTAAATCCATTTACAAGGATCTATTGGAGGGCAAGTCTCATGCCAGCAGCCGCGTAATTCCAGCTCCAGTAGCGTCCACTAAAGCTGCTGCAGTTAAAAAGCTTTTATAAGGATCGAGCTCGGCTGTCCACCGCAAGGCATCCTACTGCCAGTCCCAGCCCCTATGCCTTGGGGTGCCTCCTGATGCTCTTCACTGAGTATCCCGTGGTCCCGAAACATTTCCTTTGAAAAAATTAAGTGTCCAAACTACAGGTGGTATAGCTTGCTTAACAGCCGGGATAATCCGCTGACTAGCAGACACTGCTACTGGGCACAAAGTATTTCCTGGGCTAGATGCAGTTAAAAATTTGTAATTAGATACTCTCGTTGGATGCTGAGAAAGCATTCCATAGAGTCTCCTGGCACGCCATATATGATTCTCTTAAAAAGCTTGGGGTAGGGGTCTAGGGGACCCTTTTATAGCCAAAATCACGGCCCTGTATCACAATACGTCACCTAGGCTGAAGATAAATGGAACTGTAGCACCCTGAGGGCTCGGTTGCTACAGAGGTATTGCACCTCACCCAGAGGTGTGATATCTCACTCTCAGGTAAGGATGGAGTGTGGATCAGGACCCAACACCTGCATGCATTACACCACATTGTCGTGGGGCAGGGCGACCAATATGCCTCTGAGATGGGCACGACAGTCCCTGTCCCTGGCTGGAGTGGGGGGAGGGAACACTGAGGAAGGGGAACCCTGTAGTGCAGGAGCAGGGAGGAAGCAGTTCCTGGGTACATTGAGAAGGGAGTATAAAAGGTGGGCACCATCTTAGTTCAGTGCAGAGAAGTCTGAGCAGAAGTGGCAGGGAGCAGGGGCTCTGCATGAGCTCTGCTCCGGAGGCTGGCCTAGTAACAGAGGCTCAGGCCTGGAAGAGGGAGAAGCAAGGAAGAGGAGCGGAGAAGGCTCCAGGAACGAGGAATGAAGGGATCCCAGGGGTGCGGATGGGCGAGTCGCCACCGCACGCCCGAATCCACCTGCGTGGAGGGGTCAGGCCAAAGGGGGAGACCGGTCCCCAAAACTAGTGGAGGCAGGAAACGACCCTCAGCTAGAAACCGGAGGCTGTGACATTTTATGTGGCGCAGCCCCTCGCTACACCCGCTTGGAAGGCACCACATAGGGTCAGGGAAACTGGCGCCAAGTTTACCAAGAGGAGGCCCGAAGCAGCCGGACAGAAGGGTTGGTAAGAAAGGACAGACAAAGGACACACAAAGGGGGTCCTGTGAAGCGCTCCAAAGTTATCTGGGAGTTGTCTGAGCCCCTCACCTGGTGAGCACAGTACGACGTGGGCAGCCGTTACCTGCAGACGTGGTCTGGATAATAAGAACTGTGAGTAAAGGCACTGGACTGCATCACTGACTCCGTGTCGTTACTGCTGCTGCCCTGCACCATCACCCCCATCCTCCGCATACACTGCCCTGAGGCTATACTCCTCCCGTGGGGAGTTATGCTACGCTCTGCTGCACCCACAACACCAGCCTCAGCGGTCTGCCCTGCAGCGGCGGTTCACTCTGACCGCAATCCACGGGTGGCGTAGTCGGACATTTAAACATCAAAACCACATAAATAGTTCCGCCACTGGTTTGACCACCCTGAGCCACGGAACCGGGTCGCCGCCACGAAGACTCCAACCACCAGCATCCACCAAAAAGGGTCCGGCTCAGGGTGTCCCAAGGCCCAGGGGGTGCATCAGAACATTTTCATCACCTTTCACAATCACCAATGGGACAAGGCAGGGATGTCCTCTGTCCCCTCTCTTATACATCCTAGTGACGGAGCACCTGCTCTCATCAATTCGCCATAACCCCAATATTAGGTGGATTGAGGTGGGAGGCACCGAGTACAAGTGCTCTCTATTTGCTGATGATGTCCTAGTATATATCACTCAATCACATATATCCATCCATGCTGTTATGGCTGAAATAGATCACTTTGTTACATGGTCAAATTTTAAAATCAATGCAGCGAAGTCTGAGGTCCTCGATGTCTCCCTCCCCAAATCCATATAGGATTCCATCTAGTCCAACTTTCCCTCTGCCTGGCCCTCACAGGGTATCAAATACTTAGGAATTCCTATTCATAGAGACCTCTCCCATCTATGTTATCTTAATTTTGGGCCCTTTATTGAACAACTCCATACAGACCACGGTTGGCAAGTTAGAACTGTAAGATTCACTACGTGAACCACTGGTGTTTTGTGGAAAAGCACATGTACACTGTGTTCCAAATTATTATGCAAAAAGTGTTTAGGAGTGATAAGGGAAGAATTTGTTTGTTTGTCAGTTAAACTCATTGATGGTGATGTGTGTCAGGGCTCTTTATATCACTGTAAGCAATTGCAGACACCTGTGCTAATTAGTTTGGCAGGTGTGTCCAATGAAAGGCAAGACTACTTAAGAAGGCTGTCTCACATTATTAAGCAGCCTACATTTTCTGCCAAAATGGGAAAGAAAAAGGATGTGTCGGCTGCTGAGAAGCAACAAATTGTGGAGTGTTTAGGTCAAGGCATGACTACAATCAACATTGTGCGATGATTAGGATGAAGTGTCTTGGCAATCAAGAAGTATGTAGCGGATTCACAGTACACACGTGATAAGGGCAAATTGAGGACTCTTTCCTAAAGGCAATTACGTCAGGTTAAAAGAGCAGTGGCAAAAAAGCCTTGTCATAGCAGCAGACAAGTTTTTGAAGCTGCTGGTGCCTCCAACGTCCCCCGAACAACAAGATGCAGGGTCCTTCAGAGGTTTGCAGCTGTGCATACGCCATCCTCTCGACCTCCTCTATCCACTTCACACAAGCAGAAACGGCTCCAGTGGGCTAAACATTACATGAAGACTGATTTCAAAACTGTTATGTTCACGGATGAGTGCCGTCCAGCTCTCGATGGTCCAGATGGATGGAGTGGAGGATGGCTGGTTGATGGACACCCCACGCAAACACGGCTACAGCGCCAACAAGGAGGAGGTGGAGTAATGTTTTGGGCTGGAATCATGGGGAGAGAGATTGTCGGCCCCTTTAGGATCCCTGAAGGCGCTAAAGATGAACTCCATAATGTATGTGGATTTTCTCAAACAGCACTTCCTGCCATGGTTCAAGAAGAAGAACCGTGTATTTCACAGCAAGATCATTTTTTTGCCTGATAATGCACCATCTCATGCTACACATAAAACATCTGCATCTCTGGCTGATATGGGCATAAAAGGGGACAAACTTATGGTGTGACCCCCATGCTCCCCTGACCTCTACCCCATTCAGAACCTCTGGAGCATCATCAAAAGGAGTGTCTATGATGGCGGGAGGCTGTTCACATCTAAGCAACAGCTCTGGGAGGGTATTCTGTCCTCATGCAAAACAATTGAAGCAGAAACCATCCAAAACCTGACAAATTCAATGGACGAGAGAGTTCAGAAGCTCCTTTCGAACAAGGGGTCCTATGTGAAAATGTAACATCACCTAGAATAAAGTTTTGAGTTGAAAACTGTTTGATTTCAGTTTCTAATTACCTGCTAATGCTTATAATTTCAAAAATTACAATTTTTTTGGTCTTTATTAAAATGAAAAGGTTGATCGAAAAGTTTGGGGGATCTAAGAGTGTGGCAACCCAGTAGTCATGATTACTTCGAATTCTGACAATATGAGGGTCATGTTGCAGGTAGTGCAGCAAGAAGGCACTTATGTGTCTTGCGCATCTCGGAGCCCCAAAATTATTTTCCGGGCTAGATGCAGCTAAAAATTATTATTAATTTTAAATCTGGTGGAGCTTAGTATAGATGGCCTAATAGGATCAGTGCTGCACACTGCTACAAAGCCCAAATTATTTTCCAGCCAAGATACAGATAAACATGATAAGTAATTTTAAATCTGGTGGAGCTTATTATAGATGGCCTAATAGAATCAGTGCTGCACACTGCTACAAAGCCCAAATTATTTTCCAGCCAAGATACAGATAAACATGATTAGTAATTTGAAAGCTTAAAACGGTTGGTAGGGTGATTTTAACCAATCATCAAGCTTTTACTCTCCCCAGGATGACACAGGGGTAGAAAAGTCGTTTCGGATCCATGATTTGTTCATCTTTATAAACGTGAGTCTGTCTACATTATCAGTGGAGAGCCGCGTGCGCTTATCTGTCAGCACACCACCAGCAGCGCTGAACACACGTTCAGACAGAACGCTGGCTGCGGGGCATGACAAGATCTCCAAGGCGTAGGTGGCTAGCTCCGGCCATTTATCCAGATTGGAAGCCCAAAAAGAGCAAGGGTCCAGTGAGACAGTCATGGCTTCAATGTTTACTTGGAGATACTCCTGTACCATCGTCTCTAGGCGTTGACTATGTGTCAGACTTCTTGTCTCCTGTGGCCTTGCAAAGGATGGGCTAAAAAAGTGGTGAAATGATTCCGCAAAATTGATGTTACCAGCAGATACTGTGG
Source organism: Phyllobates terribilis (assembly GCF_046119375.1). Lineage (NCBI taxonomy): Eukaryota > Metazoa > Chordata > Amphibia > Anura > Dendrobatidae > Phyllobates > Phyllobates terribilis. Next base: position 451,182,445 of record NW_027362763.1, on the reverse strand, counting down.
TTCTGTTACGGTTTGAGTGCTGAACACTTGACGGTCCCACGGTTGGCAAGTTGGAACTGTGAGATTCACTACGTGCACCACTGGTGTTTTGTGGAATAGCACATGTAAGATTCTGCAACAGTCTCTGCTGATACTCCTGCATGTGTGCATCCCTTTCTATGGCAGGAATAATTTCGGCAAATTTACTTTTGTACCGGGGATCTAACAGTGTGGCAACCCAGTAGTCAGGATTATTTCTAATTCTCACAATTCGAGGGTCATGTTGCAGGTAGTGCAGCAAGAAGGCACTCATGTGTGTTGCGCATCCAGGAGCACCAAGTCCCTGTTGTGTTGGTGGCGAGGTAACAATCATGCTTCCTTCCTCTGTCCTCTCCCCCCAACCTCGCACAACAGAAATGTGATCAAGGTCTCCCTCATCTGATGAGTCTTCCATTAGTTCGTCCTCCACTTCTTCCTGGGCTCCTGCACCTTCCTCACTAGTTTGGCTGCTACCATGCGCCCTGGTAAAACCATCTCCCCCACCCTCACATGCCTGCCTCCTTGGTGCTGCCGAACGTCTGGACCTTGCAGATGTTAGCCCTTCCGCATACAACTCCTCCTCCTCTACTTCCTCCACCTCCTCTTGTGCCACCACCTGACTCCGAATTCTGTTTAACATGTGCTCCAGCATGTAAATCACCGGAATAGTCATGCTGATAATGGCATCGTCAGCACTAAACATCTTCGTCGCCATTTCAAAACTGTGCAGAAGGGTGCATAGGTCCCTGATCTGAGGCCATTCCTCCAGCGTGATTTGCCCCACCTCTAGATCTCGTTGGCCCAGGCTATACATCAGAACGTATTGCACCAGGGCTTGTCGGTGTCGCCACAGTCGCTGAAACATGTGCAGAGTTGAATTCCACCGGGTAGGCACATCGCATTTTAGCCGGTGAAGTGGCAGGCCCAACGACTTCTGTAGAGATGTAAGTCGCTGAGCTGCGGGATGCGAACGGCGGAAGTGAGCACACAGCGACCGTGCCCTCTGCAGAAGGCCATCTAGTCTGGGATAGTGAGCTAAAAATTGCTGGACAACCAGGTTCAACACGTGAGCCATACAAGGCACGTGTGTGACATTGCCCCGGCGAAGGGCCGCACCCAGGTTTGCAGCATTGTCGCACACGGCCTTCCCTGGTTTCAGGTCCAGTGGAGACAACCATTCATGAAATTGGTTCTCCAGAGCTGACCACAACTCCTCAGCTGTGTGACTCACATTTCCCAGACATTTCAAAGTAAAAACCGCCTGATGACGTTGAGCCCTACTGCCAGCATAGTAAGGAGGTGTGCAGGATCACTTCTGCGCAGTTAGAAAGCTTGTGGCATGACCAGACAGGCTTTGGGTGCAGGTGGAAGACCGAGAGGAGGTTGAGGAGGCAGAAGCAGTGGAGGAACTTTGACATAAAGAGGATTGACGCACAACTCATGGGGACGGCAAGACTTGGACAGCAGCCCCTTGTCCTGCTGTCACCATAGTTACCCAGTGCCCAGTCAGCGACATGTAACGCCCCTGTCCATGCCTACTCGTCCAAGTGTCTGTGGTGAAATGCACCCTGTCACACACAGAGTTTCTCAAAGAAGCGGTGATGTTGTGTGCGACATGCTGGTGGAGCGCAGGCACACCTTTCTTTGAGAAGTAGTGCCGACTGGGCATCTGGTACTAGGATGAAGAGGCCGCGGATGCACAAGATATGGCAGACGGCCGTTGGCCCAGCCGGCTAGGCCGCATTGTAGCACACTGAGCTTCCCACTGCAACTTATGCTTCATGTCCATGTGCCGGTTCATGCATGAAGTACTCAAACTATGTATTTTTTGGCCTCTACTTAGCTTTTGCTGACAAATGTTACAGATAACACGAGTTGGGTCATCTTTATCGATCTGAAAAAATGCCCAGGCTATGCAAGGCTTAGCACCCATGCGACCTGAAGAGCCACCACGACTTGTGGTGAGAGGCAGAGTTGTGTTTGAGGATGCAGTTGTTGACGTGCTTCCAGTACTACGTCTCTGTCCAGGAAGGCGCAACCTGACCTCGTCGTCACTAGAATCTTCCTCCACCTCCTCTGCTGACCTCATCTCTTGGCTGACTGTGGGTTGACAGTAAGTGGGATCTCCAACCTCATCATCATCACCCTGTGCGTTATCACACCCGTCGTCCTCAGAGCCAACCTGTTCCTGCCCTGATAAAAAACCTAAAGTTGTCGCTCCAATCAGGTATTTGAGTCTCATCATCGTCTTCCTCATTGTCTCCACCAACAGGAGTTACAGTTTGGGAATGAGGGTCTACATTATGGTCAGAACCTTCTGCGTCTGGTCCTGGATCCGACTCATAAAGATTCTGGGCATCAGTGCAGATCATTTCCTCGTCTGGATTCACAGAAGCGCTGGAGTCGACCTCTGATTCCCAGGCTATAGTATGAGTAAACAGCTCTGCAGACTCAACCATCTGTTCTACCTCATACTCAGATGGGCAGCTGGAGATTTGGGAGCTGTGAGGAAGCAAGTGCGATTGGGGTGACACCTTTGAGGACTGGAGTATTTGTGATGTTGAAGTTGATGTGGAGGAGAGCCCACTTAAAGGAGCACTTGATATCCGTTGAAGCACCTGCTGTTTTTGTGCCTCATCTGGAATTTGTAGCGATTGGCGTGGCTGTAAGAAAGGGATCTTATCACATTGTCCGCTAAAAGAAGTAGACATTTTAGTTTGGCTGGAAGATGGTCTTTCTTCTGCAGATGTTACTGTTGCTTTAACACCTACCCCACGGACACAACCTTTTTTCCCCTTCCCAACACGCCTATTCCCCTTTCCACCAGCAGCAGGCCTTTTTCCACTCATTTTGGTGGTTAACTAATTCACAACTCTGGAGTTGTTTGCACAAAAATACAATGGATGGGAACCGAGCAGAGCTGAGTGGCCAAACTGTGGTATTAGGTCAAAACTATTGGCTGGGTTAGATGCAGAAAAAAATTATATTCGATTTGCAACCTGATGGAGGTCAGTATAGATGGACTAATAGAACAAGTCCCACACACAGCTAGAAGCCCAAATATTTTTTCAGAGGTAGATGCAGATAAAAATTATTTTTAATTTGCAACCTGATGGAGGTCAGTATAGATGGACTAATAGAGAAAGTCCCACACACTGCTAGAAGGCCAAATATTTTTTCAGAGCTAGATGCAGAAAAAAATTATATTCAGTTTGCAACCTGATGGAGGTCAATATGGATGGACTAATAGAACAAGTCCCACACACAGATAGAAGCCCAAATATTTTTTCAGAGGTAGATGCAGATAAAAATTATGTTTAATTTGCAACCTGATGGAGGTCAGTATAGATGGACTAATAGAGAAAGTCCCACACACTGCTAGAAGGCCAAATATTTTTTCAGAGCTAGATGCTGAAAAAAATTATATTCAGTTTGCAACCTGATGGAGGTCAGTATAGATGGACTAATAGAGAAAGTCCCACACACTGCTAGAAGGCCAAATATTTTTTCAGAGCTAGATGCAGAAAAAAATTATATTCAGTTTGCAACCTGATGGAGGTCAGTATAGATGGACTAATAGAACAAGTCCCACACACAGCTAGAAGCCCAAATATTTTTTCAGAGGTAGATGCAGATAAAAATTATTTTTAATTTGCAACCTGATGGAGGTCAGTATAGATGGACTAATAGAGAAAGTCCCACACACTGCTAGAAGGCCAAATATTTTTTCAGAGCTAGATGCAGAAAAAAATTATATTCAGTTTGCAACCTGATGGAGGTCAGTATAGATGGACTAATAGAACAAGTCCCACACACTGCTAGAAGCCCAAATATTTTTTCAGAGCTAGATGCAGAAAAAAATTATATTCAATTTGCAACCTGATGGAGGTCAGTATAGATGGACTAATAGAATGATGCTATGCCCAAAAGATTTTACTTCACTAGGTGCAGTAAAAAAATTGGTATTCTATACACAGGTGGTATATCTTGCAACACAGATAGGCTACTCCACTGACTAACACACTCTGCAATAGGCCAAAAAGGATTAGCTTTGCTAGATTAACCAAATGCTGTGAAAAAAACTTGCACAGCACTGGCACAGACCTGCCTGGCAAAACTGATAGGAACTGATGTAACCTAGTCCTGAAAAGGACTGCAATTACAATTAGTCTTTACTCCCACAATCTATCTATTTAAGAGCACAGACCTGCCTGATAAAAGTCGTAGGAAATGCTGTAACCTAGTCCTTAAAAGGACTGCAATCACAACTATTCCCTACTCCCAAGCTATCTGTAGATTTGTGCGAAAATTGGCTTGAAATTAACAAGGTATAGCGCACACAGCAACAGCGGTGCCGTCTAACACGCAGCTATAGCAGTGAGAAAATGGTGGCGACGGGGAAAATGGCTTGGTCTTATAGGGCAAGGACATGTGACATACACTGCCAATGACACATGCCCTTGCTTGTGTGAAAAACAGCAGTTCGCTCCGTGTGTGCGCTGCTGATAGGCTGACAGACTGCACCTCCCCACTGCAAATGCGGGAAAGAGAAAAAAAAATGGAGATCTTCATTATTCCTGCAGAGATCCATCCCCTGCCCCTCCCCCCACCCCGCTGTACACTCAAACTGCGTATTAACATTAATTTTCATCATTACTGAGAAAAAATCCAGTTATGATTTTGGTGCACGAACAGTTATCGAACATAACCTCGAACAGCCGAATTTTTCTCAAATCGTTCGTGTTCGCCGAACGGCTCGAACACCGCCCAAAACAGCTCGAATTTGAGATTGGCGAACAGTTCGAGAAGAACAACGCTCATCTCTAGTGTATTCCCATGTACCTTTTCACACCCACACATGGGTATAAGCTTCATGATTTTGGCTATTTGCTCTTGTCCTCCTCCATCTCCTCATCCTACACTACCATATCACCAGGGTGACCGGGGTCCATGATGCAACACCAACATAATTTTTTTTAAGGGTGTTTAATGCCCTTAAAAAAATGTTTTTATAAAAATTTATACAGTATGTTCATGTGTACCCCCCAGGGGTAAATGTTTGTCAGCCCATACACTTAGTGCATGGGCATTACAAGTTTAGGAGGCCCTCTCCTTTCTAATGGGAACATTTTCTTATGACGCCTTCCTCCATGTCTCTTCCAAGGGGCATTGAAGTGGCTCCAAATTTTTAGCAGCCCTTGCATTCACTGCATAGGGCAATACTATGGGAGACTCTCTCCTTTCTAATGGGAATTTGTCGTTACTGTGGTCCTGGTCTATGTGTCTTCAAATTCTTACTGGGGCTTTTCCTAAAATTGTTCAGCCGTTGGACTCACTGCATACCCTATAACTGTATAGCAGACCCTCTCCTTTCTAATGGGAACATGTCGTACTTGTTACTGTGGCCCTGCTCTGTGTGTCTTTAAATTTTTAGTGGGTTTTTTCCTATAATTGGTCAGCCTTTGGACTCATTGCATACCCTATAACTGTATAGCAGACTCTCTCCTTTCTTATGGGAATTTGTCATTACTGTGGCCCTGCTCTATGTGTCTTTAAATCCTTAGTGGGGTTTTTCCTAAAATTGGTCAGCCATTTGACTCACTGCATACCCAATAACTGTGTAGCAGACTCTATCCTTCCTAATGGGAGTTTGTCATTACTGTGGCCCTGCTCTGTGTATCTTTAAATTCTTAGTGGGGCTTTTCCTAAAATTGTTCAGCCGTTGGACTCACTGCATACCCTATAACTGTATAGCAGACTCTTTCCTTTATTATGGGAATTTGTCGTTACTGTGGCCCTTCTCTATGTGTCTTTAAATTCTTAGTGGGGTTTTTCATAAAATTGGTTAGCCGTTGGACTCACTGCATACCCTATAACTGTTTAGCAGACTCTCTCCTTTCTAATGGGAATTTGTCGTTACTGCGGCCCTGCTCTATGTGTCTTTAATTTCTTAGTGGGGTTTTTCCTAAAATTGGTACGTTTGGGTATTTTCTGTCATATAGACCCCTCAAAGTCACTTCAAATATGATGTGGTCCCTAAAAAAATGGTTTTGTAAATTTTGTTGTAAAAATGAGAAATCACTGGTCAACTTTTAACTAGTGATGAGCGAGCACTAAAATGCTCGGGTGCTTGAAGCTCGGGTTGAGCACATTGGAATACTCGGGTGCTCGACCCGAGCAACGGGCCCAATGTAGGTCTATGGGAAACTCGAGCATTTTTATGGTGGTCCCCCCCGGCGATCTGCAGAAGGTCAAAAATTGCACAAATCGATGGGAACGGTGCTCAATTAAACGTCAGGCAGGCAGAATATATAGGCAGACAGGCAGGCAGGGTATATAGGAGGGTGCATGAAAAACATAGCAGGGCACTTGGAACACACTAGTGCCCTCCGATTTTCATGCACCCGTCTTTTTAAAAAAGCCGGCCGGCAATTCATCAGCGACATACACCGGTACCCGAAAATTTAGAAATGAAAGAATAGAGCATGACACATAGATTAGATGGATAGAAACATGTCAGTCACATATATAAGTACAGTGACAGTGTTGGTTACTGTACTTGTTATTTAGTGTTAAAATAAGGGATTTATTTAAAAAAAATAAGAGTGTTTTTGTCTCTTTAAAAAAGCCGGCCGGCAATTCATCAGCAGCATACACCGGTACCAGACAATTTAGAACAGAAAAAATAGAGCATCACACATAGATTAGATAGATAGAAACATGTCAGTCACATATATAATAAGTACAGCGATAGTGTTGATTACTGTACTTGTCATTTAGTGTTAAAATAAAGGATTTATTTAAAAAAAAATTGGCGTGGGGTTCCCCGTAATTTTAGTCTCTAGTGGATGCGCCAATTCTGGCACTTAGCCTCGCTCTTCCCACTACCCTGTAGCGGTGGCAGTGGGGTAATAGGGCTGGGGTTGATGTCAGCTTATAATGCCAGCTGACATCAAGCCCAGGTTAGTAATGGAGAGGCATCTATAAGACACCCCCATTACTAACCCCAAAGTCAAAGTTTAAAAAAACACAAACACCCAGAATAAAGTCTTTAATTGAAATAAACACACAATTCTTTAATGTTCTAAATTAAACCATACTTATCATCACGCCCATTCCAGCTGAAGCCAACGATTTCCTGCAAGAAAAATAAAATAATAAAGCAACCTCATCCTTACCTTTCCATGGCTCCCAGGACAGCTTCAGCTCTGCTACATTCACATGACAGGATGGATCGCAGCCGAAAGCTGCCATCCAGCTTGCCATGCCGCAGACACTGAGAAGCGCAGGCATGCTTGCGCTCCTCAGTGTCTGGCTGTGATGGCATCCAGCTGAGCCGAGTTCATGTCCACTGAACTCAGCTCACCTCATGCACGTCACTGACAGAGTTGGAAAATTCTCCTGCGCTTGCTGTGAGCGTGAGAGAATTTTCCTGCACTCACCATATGCGCAGGAAAATTCTCCCACGCTGTCAGTGACGTGTATGAGGTGAGCTAAGCTCATTGGACATGAATTCGGCTCATCTGGATGCCGTCACAGCCAGACACTGAGGAGCGCAAGCATGCCTGCGCTTCTCAGTGTCTGCGGCATGGCAAGCTGGATGGCAGCTTTCGGCTGCGATCCAGCCTGTCATGTAAATGTAGCAGAGCTGAAGCTGTCCTGGGAACCATGGAAAGGTAAGAATGAGGTTGCTTTATTATTTTATTTTTATTGCAGGAGATCGTTGGCTTCAGCTGGAATGGGCGTGATGGTAAGTATGGTTTAATTTAGAACATTAAAGTATTGTGTGTTTATTTCAGTTAAAGGAATTTATTCTGGGTGTTTGTGGTTTTTTTAACTTTGACTATGGGGTTAGTAATGGGGGTATCTTATAGACACCTCTCCATTACTAACCTGGGCTTGATGTCAGCTGGCATTATAAGCTGACATCAACCCCAGCCCTATTACCCCACTGCCACCGCTACAGTTCAATGGGAAGAGCGAGGCTATGTGCCAGAATTGGCGCATCCTATGGATGCGCCATTTCTGGGGCGGCTGACGGCTGGTGTTTCTAGCCTGGGAGGGGGCCAATATTCATGGCACCCTTCCTGGGCTATTAATATCAGCCCCCAGCTGTCTGCCTACCATTTGCTAACGATTAAAAAGGGGGACACCACGTCATTTTTTTGGGGGGTCCCACATTTTAATAGCTAGTAAAGGCTAGGTATTCAGCTATGGGCTGATATTAGTAGTCTGGGAAGCACTGTGGGTATTACCCCCTTGCCAGGCTTCAAACATCTGCCCCAGCCATCTACTTAACCTCCGCTAGAGACTAAAATTACGGGGAACCCCACGCCAATTTTTTTTTCAGAAATCCTTTATTTTAACACTAAATGACAAGTACAGTAATCAACACTATCACTGTACTTACTATATATGTGACTGACATGTTTCTATCTATCTAATCTATGTGTGATGCTCTATTTTTTCTTTTCTAAATTGTCGGGTACCGATGTATGCCGCTGATGAATTGCCGGCCGCCTTTTTTAAAGAGACGGGTGCGTGAAAACACTATTATTATTTTTTTAATAAATCCTTTATTTTAACACTAAATAACAAGTACAGTAACCAACACTGTCACTGTACTTATTATATATGTGACTGGCATGTTTCTATCTATCTAATCTATGTGTGATGCTCTATTCTTTCTGTTCTAAATTGTCGGGTACCAGTGTATGCCGCTGCTGAATTGCCGGCTTTTCATGTTTCACTGTGAGCACTGTTCCCATCGATTTGGGCAACCACTGTAATGCCACAACCACCATGGCTGCGGCATTACAGTGAGTGGCAGACAATCCCTGCATGATTAGTGCTCTAAAATGCAACAAACATGCAGGACGGGGACCGGAGCTCCCGCCCGAGCATCTCGAAAGTACTCGGTGAGCTCCGAGCATCTCGAGTACTGAGATGCTCAGGCGAGTACCGAGCAGTGGCGAGCATGCTCGCTCATCACTACTTTTAACCCTTCTAACTTTGTAACAATAAAAAATGTTGTTTCCAACATTGTGCTGATGTAAAGTAGACATGTGGGAAAAGTTATTTATTAACTATTTTGTGTGACATATATCTCTGATTTGAGGGCATGTAAATTCAAAATTTAAAAATTGTCTATATTTTCACCAAATTTCCATTTTTTCACAAATAAACGCAAGTCATATCGAATAAATTTTACCACTATCATGAAGTACAATATGTCACAAAAAAACAATCTCAGAATCTGTGAAATCCGTTGAAGCATTTTAGAGTTCTTACCTCATAAAGTGAAAGTGGTCAGAATTGAACAAAATGGCCTGGTCAGGAAGGTGAAAACAGGCTTGGGGTGAAGGGGTTAAGCAAATAACCAGGGTTAAGATTAAAAAAAATTTGCCATGGCCCCTGATTAGAGATGAGCGTTGTTCTACTCGAACTGTTCGCCAATCTCAAATTCGAGCTGTTTTGGGTGGTGTTCGAGCCGTTTGGCGAACACGAACGATTTGAGAAAAATTCGGCTGTTCGAGGTTATGTTCGATAACTGTTCGTGCACCAAAATCATAACTGGATTTTTTCTCAGTAATGATGAAAATTAATGTTAATACGCAGTTTGAGTGTACAGCGGGGTGGGGGGAGGGGCAGGGGATGGATCTCTGCAGGAATAATGAAGATCTCCATTTTTTTTTCTCTTTCCCGCATTTGCAGTGGGGAGGTGCAGCCTATCAGCAGCGCACACACGGAGCGAACTGCTGTTTTTCACACAAGCAAGGGCATGTGTCATTGGCAGTGTATGTCACATGTCCTTGCCCTATAAGACCAAGCCATTTTCCCCGTCGCCACCATTTTCTCACTGCTGCAGCTGCGTGTTAGACGGCACCGCTGTTGCTGTGTGCGCTATACCTTGTTAATTTCAAGCCAATTTTCGCACAAATCTACAGATAGCTTGGGAGTAGGGAATAGTTGTGATTGCAGTCCTTTTAAGGACTAGGTTACAGCATTTCCTACGACTTTTATCAGGCAGGTCTGTGCTCTTAAATAGATAGATTGTGGGAGTAAAGACTAATTGTAATTGCAGTCCTTTTCAGGACCAGGTTACATCAGTTCCTATCAGTTTTTGCCAGGCAGGTCTGTGCCAGTGCTGTGCAAGTTTTTTTCACAGCATTTGGCTGAATCTAGCAAAGCTAATCCTTTTTGGCCTATTGCAGAGTGTGTTATTCAGTGGAGTAGCCTATCTGTGTTGCAAGATATACCACCTGTGTATAGAATACCAATTTTTTTACTGCACCTAGTGAAGTAAAATCTTTTGGGCATAGCATCATTCTATTAGTCCATCCATACTGACCTCCATCAGGTTGCAAATTGAATATAATTTTTTTCTGCATCTAGCTCTGAAAAAATATTTGGGCTTCTAGCAGTGTGTGGGACTTGTTCTATTAGTCCATGTATACTGACCTCCATCAGGTTGCAAACTGAATATAATTTTTTTCTGCATCTAGCTATGAAAAAATATTTGGCCTTCTAGCAGTGTGTGGGACTTGTTCTATTAGTCCATCTATACTGACCTCCATCAGGTTGCAAATTAAAAATAATTTTTATCTGCATCTAGCTCTGAAAAAATATTTGACCTTCTAGCAGTGTGTGGGACTTTCTCTATTAGTACATCTATACTGACCTCCATCAGGTTGCAAATTAAAAATAATTTTTATCTGCATCTACCTCTGAAAAAATATTTGGGCTTCTAGCTGTGTGTGGGACTTGTTCTATTAGTCCATCTATACTGACCTCCATCAGGTTGCAAACTGAATATAATTTTTTTCTACATCTAGCTCTGAAAAAATATTTGGCCTTCTAGCAGTGTGTGGGACTTTCTCTATTAGTCCATCTATACTGACCTCCATCAGGTTGCAAATTAAAAATAATTTTTATCTGCATCTACCTCTGAAAAAATATTTGGGCTTCTAGCTGTGTGTGGGACTTGTTCTATTAGTCCATCTATACTGACCTCCATCAGGTTGCAAACTGAATATAATTTTTTTCTGCATCCAGCTCTGAAAAAATATTTTGCCTTCTAGCAGTGTGTGGGACTTGTTCTATTAGTCCATCTATACTGACCTCCATCAGGTTGCAAACTGAATATAATTTTTTTCTGCATCTAGCTCTGAAAAAATATTTGGCCTTCTAACATTGTGTGGGACTTTCTCTATTAGTCCATCTATACTGACCTCCATCAGGTTGCAAATTAAAAATAATTTTTATCTGCATCTAGCTCTGAAAAAATATTTGGCCTTCTAGCAGTGTGTGGGACTTTCTCTATTAGTCCATCTATACTGACCTCCATCAGGTTGCAAATTAAAAATAATTTTTATCTGCATCTACCTCTGAAAAAATATTTGGGCTTCTAGCTGTGTGTGGGACTTGTTCTATTAGTCCATCTATACTGACCTCCATCAGGTTGCAAACTGAGTATAATTTTTTTCTGCATCTAGCTCTGAAAAAATATTTGGCCTTCTAGCAATGTGTGGGACTTTCTCTATTAGTCCATCTATACTGACCTCCATCAGGTTGCAAATTAAAAATAATTTTTATCTGCATCTACCTCTGAAAAAATATTTGGGCTTCTAGCTGTGTGTGGGACTTGTTCTATTAGTCCATCTATACTGACCTCCATCAGGTTGCAAATCGAATATAATTTTTTTCTGCATCCCAGCCAATAGTTTTGGCCTAATACCACAGTTTGGCCACTCAGTTTTGCTCGGTTCCCATCCATTGTTTTTTTGTGCAAACAACTCCAGAGTTGTGAATTAGTTAACCACCAAAATGAGTGGAAAAAGGCCTGCTGCTGGTGGAAAGGGGAATAGGCGTGTTGGGAAGGGGAAAAAAGGTTGTGTCCGTGGGGTAGGTGTTAAAGCAACAGTAACATCTGCAGAAGAAAGACCATCTTCCAGCCAAACTAAAATGTCTACTTCTTTTAGCGGACAATGTGATAAGATCCCTTTCTTACGGCCACGCCAATCGCTACAAGTTCCAGATGAGGCACAAAAACAGCAGGTGCTTCATCGGATATCAAGTGCTCCTTTAAGTGGGCTCTCCTCCAAATCAACTTCAACATCACAAATACTCCAGTCCTCAAAGGTGTCACCCCAATTGCACTTGCTTCCTCACAGCTCCCAAATCTCCAGCTGCCCATCTGAGTATGAGGTAGAACAGATGGTTGAGTCTGCAGAGCTGTTTACTCATACTATAGCCTGGGAATCAGAGGTCGACTCCAGCGCTTCTGTGAATCCAGACGAGGAAATGATCTGCACTGATGCCCAGAATCTTTATGAGTCGGATCCAGGACCAGACGCAGAAGGTTCTGACCATAATGTAGACCCTCATTCCCAAACTGTAACTCCTGTTGGTGGAGACAATGAGGAAGACGATGATAAGACTCAAATACCTGATTGGAGCGACAACTTTAGTTTTTTGTCAGGGCAGGAACAGGTTGGCTCTGAGGACGACGGGTGTGATAACGCACAGGGTGATGATGATGAGGTTGGAGATCTCACTTACTGTCAACCCACAGTCAGCCAAGAGATGAGGTCAGCAGAGGAGGTGGAGGAAGATGCTAGTGACGACGAGGTCAGGTTGCGCCTTCCTGGACAGAGACGTAGTACTGGAAGCACGTCAACAACTGCATCCTCAAACACAACTCTGCCTCTCACCACAAGTCGTGGTGGCTCTTCAGGTCGCATGGGTGCTAAGCCTTGCATAGCCTGGGCATTTTTTCAGATCGATAAAGATGACCCAACTCGTGTTATCTGTAACATTTGTCAGCAAAAGCTAAGTAGAGGCCAAAAAATACATAGCTTGAGTACTTCTTGCATGATCCGGCACATGGACATGAAGCATAAGTTGCAGTGGGAAGCTCAGTGTGCTACAATGCGGCCTAGCCGGTCGGGCCAACCACCGTCTGCCATATCTTGTGCATCCGCGGCCTCTTCATCCTCTGTGACTGGGGGGACAGCAGTCACACCTGTTTTGGGGCGTAGACCTGCCATCTCTTTACCCGCAACAGCCAGCGTGATTGGCAGGTCATCATTTTCTTTGGAGGTGGTAACACCAGCTGGTGTTGAGCGCTGTCCGACATCGATAGCACCACCTTTGGATCAAGGCAACCTAACATGTCCGCCTGCATCTTCCTCACAGACCGGCAGTTTGCCGGGGACACCCTTATCAACCCCGTCTAAGCACAATAGCCAGCCCTCGGTCCCTCAGATGTGGACAAGTAAAAGACCATTTCCTCCTAGCCATGAGAAAGCTAAAAGGTTGAATTTCACCAGCTGCAAGCTCTTGGCTACAGAAATGCTGCCTTTCCGCCTGGTGGAGACAGAAGATTTTCGAGACCTTATGTCCGTCGCAGTGCCCCAGTACCAGATGCCCATTCGGCACTACTTCTCAAAGAAAGGTGTGCCTGCGCTCCACCAGCATGTCGCACACAACATCACCGCTTCTTTGAGAAACTCTGTGTGTGACAGGGTGCATTTCATCACAGACACTTGGACGAGTAGGCATGGACAGGGGCGTTACATGTCGCTGACTGGGCACTGGGTAACTATGGTGACAGCAAGACAAGGGGCTGCTGTCCAAGTCTTGCCGTCCCCACGAGTTGTGCGTCAATCCTCTTTATGTCAAAGTTCCTCCACTGCTTCTGCCTCCTCAACCTCCTCTCGGTCTTCCACCTGCACCCAAAGCCTGTCTGGTCATGCCACAAGCTTTCTAACTGCGCAGAAGGGATCCTGAACACCTCCTTACTATGCTGGCAGTAGGGCTCAACGTCATCAGGCGGTTTTTACTTTGAAATGTCTGGGAAATGTGAGTCACACAGCTGAGGAGTTGTGGTCAGCTCTGGAGAACCAATTTCATGAATGGTTGTCTCCACTGGACCTGAAACCAGGGAAGGCCGTGTGCGACAATGCTGCAAACCTGGGTGCGGCCCTTCGCCGGGGCAATGTCACACACGTGCCTTGTATGGCTCACGTGTTGAACCTGGTTGTCCAGCAATTTTTAGCCCACTATGCCAGACTAGATGGCCTTCTGCAGAGGGCACGGTCGCTGTGTGCTCACTTCCGCCGTTCGCATCCCGCAGCTCAGCGACTTACATCTCTACAGAAGTCGTTGGGCCTGCCACTTCACCGGCTAAAATGCGATGTGCCTACCCGGTGGAATTCAACTCTGCACATGTTGCAGCGACTGTGGCAGCACCGACAAGCCCTGGTGCAATACGTTCTGACGTATAGCCTGGGCCAACGAGATCCAGAGGTGGGGCAAATCACGCTGGAGGAGTGGTCTCAGATCAGGGACCTATGCACCCTTCTGCACAGTTTTGAAATGGCGACGAAGATGTTTAGTGCTGACGATGCCATTATCAGCATGACTATTCCGGTGATTTACATGCTGGAGCACATGTTAAACAGAATTCGGAGTCAGGTAGTGGCACAAGAGGAGGTGGAGGAAGTAGAGGAGGAGGAGTTGTATGCGGAAGGGCTAACATCTGCAAGGTCCAGACGGTCGGCAGCACCAAGGCGGCAGGCATGGGAGGGTGGGGGAGATGGTTTTACCAGGGCGCATGGTAGCAGCCAAACTAGTGAGGAAGGTGCAGGAGCCCAGGAAGAAGTGGAGGACAAACTGATGGAAGACTCATCAGATGAGGGAGACCTTGATCACATTTCTGTTGTGCGCGGTTGGGGGGAGAGGACAGAGGAAGGAAGCATGATTGTTACCTCGCCACCAACACAACAGGGACTTGGTGCTCCTGGATGCGCAACACACATGAGTGCCTTCTTGCTGCACTACCTGCAACATGACCCTCGAATTGTGAGAATTAGAAATAATCCTGACTACTGGGTTGCCACACTGTTAGATCCCCGGTACAAAAGTAAATTTGCCGAAATTATTCCTGCCATAGAAAGGGATGCACGCATGCAGAAGTATCAGCAGAGACTGTTGCAGAATCTTACATGTGCTTTTCCACAAAACACCAGTGGTGCACGTAGTGAATCTCACAGTTCCAACTAGCCAACCGTGGGACCGTCAAGTGTTCCGCACTCAAACCGTAACAGAACCACAGTATCTGCTGGTAACATCAATTTTGCGGAATCATTTCACCACTTTTTTAGCCCATCCTTTGCAAGGCCACAGGAGACAAGAAGTCTGACACATAGTCAACGCCTAGAGACGATGGTACAGGAGTATCTCCAAGTAAACATTGAAGCCATGACTGTGTCACTGGACCCTTGCTCTTTTTGGGCTTCCAATCTGGATAAATGGCTGGAGCTAGCCACTTACGCCTTGGAGATCTTGTCATGCCCCGCAGCCAGCGTTCTGTCTGAACGTGTGTTCAGCGCTGCTGGTGGTGTGCTGACAGATAAGCGCACGCGGCTTTCCACTGATAATGTAGACAGACTCACGTTCATAAAGATGAACAAATCATGGATCCGAAACGACTTTTCTACCCCTGTGTCATCCTGGGGAGAGTAAAAGCTTGATGATTGGTTAAAATCACCCTACCAACCGTTTTAAGCTTTCAAATTACTAATCATGTTTATCTGTATCTTGGCTGGAAAATAATTTGGGCTTTGTAGCAGTGTGCAGCACTGATTCTATTAGGCCATCTATAATAAGCTCCACCAGATTTAAAATTACTTATCATGTTTATCTGTATCTTGGCTGGAAAATAATTTGGGCTTTGTAGCAGTGTGCAGCACTGATCCTATTAGGCCATCTATACTAAGCTCCACCAGATTTAAAATTAATAATAATTTTTAGCTGCATCTAGCCCGGAAAATAATTTTGGGGCTCCCAGATGCACAAGACACATAAGTGCCTTCTTGCTGCACTACCTGCAACATGACCCTCATATTGTCAGAATTCGAAGTAATCATGACTACTGTTTTGCCACACTCTTAGATCCCCCAAACTTTTCGATCAACCTTTTCATTTTAATAAAGACCAAAAAAATTGTCATTTTTGAAATTATAAGCATTAGCAGGTTATTAGAAACTGAAATCAAACAGTTTTCAACTCAAAACTTTATTCTAGGTGATGTTACATTTTCACATAGGACCCCTTGTTCGAAAGGAGCTTCTGAACTCTCTCGTCCATTGAATTTGTCAGGTTTTGGATGGTTTCTGCTTCAATTGTTTTGCATGAGGACAGAATACCCTCCCAGAGCTGTTGCTTAGATGTGAACTGCCTCCCGCCATCATAGACACTCCTTTTGATGATGCTCCAGAGGTTCTGAATGGGGTAGAGGTCAGGGGAGCATGGGGGTCACACCATAAGTTTGTCCCCTTTTATGCCCATATCAGCCAGAGATGCAGATGTTTTATATGCAGCATGAGATGGTGCATTATCATGCAAAAAAATGATCTTGCTGTGAAATACACGGTTCTTCTTGAACCATGGCAGGAAGTGCTGTTTGAGAAAATCCACATACATTATGGAGTTCATCTTTAGCGCCTTCAGGGATCCTAAAGGGGCCGACAATCTCTCTCCCCATGATTCCAGCCCAAAACATTACTCCACCTCCTCCTTGTTGGCGCTGTAGCCGTGTTTGCGTGGGGTGTCCATCAACCAGCCATCCTCCACTCCATCCATCTGGACCATCGAGCGCTGCATGGCACTCATCCGTGAACAAAACAGTTTTGAAATCAGTCTTCATGTAATGTTTAGCCCACTGGAGCCATTTCTGCTTGTGTGAAGTGGATAGAGGAGGTCGACAGGATGGCGTATGCACAGCTGCAAACCTCTGAAGTACCCTGCATCTTGTTGTTCGGGGGACGTTGGAGGCACCAGCAGCTTCAAAAACTTGTCTGCTGCTATGACAAGGCTTTTTTGCCGCTGCTCTTTTAACCTGACCTAATTGCTTGTAGGAAAGAGTCCTCAATTTGCCCTTATCAGCACGCACACGTGTGTACTGTGAATCAGCTACATACTTCTTGATTGCCAAGACACTTCATCCTGATCATCGCACAATGTTGATTGTAGTCATGCCTTGACCTAAACACTCCACAATTTGTTGCTTCTCAGCAGCCGACACATCCTTTTTCTTTCCCATTTTGGCAGAAAATGTAGGCTGCTTAATAATTTGAGACAGTCTTCTTAAGTAGTCTTGCCTTTCATTGGACACACCTGCCAAACTAATTAGCACAGGTGTCTGCAATTGCTTACAGTGATATAAAGAGCCCTGACACACATCACCATCAATGAGTTTAACTGACAAACAAACAAATTCTTCCCTTATCACTCCTAAACACTTTTTGCATAATAATTTGGAACACAGTGTACATGTGCTTTTCCACAAAACACCAGTGGTTCACGTAGTGAATCTTACTGTTCTAACTTGCCAACCGTGGTCTGTATAGAGTTGTTCAATAAAGGGCCCAAAATTAAGATAACATAGATGGGAGAGGTCTCTATGAATAGGAATTCCTAAGTATTTGATACCCTGTGAGGGCCAGGCAAAGGGAAAGTTGGACTGGATGGAATCCTATATGGATTTGGGGAGGGAGACATCGAGGGCCTCAGACTTAGCTGCATTGATTTTAAAATTTGACCATGTAACAAAGTGATCTATTTCAGCCATAACAGCATGGATGGATATATGTGATTGAGTGATATATACTAGGACATCATCAGCAAATAGAGAGCACTTGTACTCGGTGCCTCCCACCTCAATCCACCTAATATTGGGGTTATGGCGAATTGATGAGAGCAGGTGCTCCGTCACTAGGATGTATAAGAGAGGGGACAGAGGACATCCCTGCCTTGTCCCATTGGTGATTGTGAAAGGTGATGAAAATGTTCTGATGCACCCCCTGGGCCTTGGTACACCCGGAGCCGGACCCTTTTTGGTGGATGCTGGTGGTTGTAGTCTTCGTGGCGGCGACCCGGTTCCGTGGCTCAGGGTGGTCAAACCAGTGGCGGAACTATTTATGTGGTTTTGATGTTTAAATGTCCGACTACGCCACCCGTGGATTGCGGTCAGAGTGAACCGCCGCTGCAGGGCAGACCGCTGAGGCTGGTGTTGTGGGTGCAGCAGAGCGTAGCATAACTCCCCACGGGAGGAGTATAGCCTCAGGGCAGTGTATGCGGAGGATGGGGGTGATGGTGCAGGGCAGCAGCAGTAACGACACGGAGTCAGTGATGCAGTCCAGGGCCTTTACTCACAGTTCTTATTATCCAGACCACGTCTGCAGGTAACGGCTGCCCACGTCGTACTGTGCTCACCAGGTGAGGGGCTCAGACAACTCCCAGATAACTTTGGAGCGCTTCACAGGACCCCCTTTGTGTGTCCTTTGTCTGGCCTTTCTTACCAACCCTTCTGTCCGGCTGCCTCGGGCCTCCTCTTGGTAAACTTGGTGCCAGTTTCCCTGACCCTATGTGGTGCCTTCCTAGCGGGTGTAGCGAGGGGCTGCGCCACATAAAATGTCACAGCCTCCGGTTTCTAGCTGAGGGTCGTTTCCTGCCTCCACTAGTTTCGGGGACCGGTCTCCCCCTTTGGCCTGACCCCTCCACGCAGGTGGATTCAGGCGTGCGGTGGCGACTCGCCCGTCCGCACCCCTGGGATCCCTTCATTCCTCGTTCCTGGAGCCTTCTCCGCTCCTCTTCCTTCCTTCTCCCTCTTCCAGGCCTGGGCCTCTGTTATTAGTCCCGCCTCCGGAGCAGAGCTCATGCAGAGCCCCTGCTCCCTGCCACTTCTGCTCAGACTTCTCTGCACTGAACTAAGATGGTGCCCACCTTTTATACTCCCTTCTCAAAGCACCCAGGAACTGCTTCCTCACTGCTCCTGCACTACAGGGTTCCCCTTCCTCAGTGTTCCCTCCCCCCACTCCAGCCAGGGACAGGGACTGTCGTGCCCATCTCAGAGGCATATTGGTCGGCCTGTCCCACGGTAATGTGGTGTAATGCATGCAGGTGTCGGGTCCTGATCCACACTCCATCCTTACCTGAGAGTGAGATATCACACCTCTGGGTGAGGTGCAATACCTCTGTAGCAACCAAGCCCTCAGGGTGCTACAGTTCCATTTATCTTCAGCCTAGGTGACGTATTGTGATACAGGGCCGTGATTTTGGCTATAAAAGGGTCCCCTAGACCCCTACCCCAAGCTTTTTAAGAGAATCATATATGGCGTGCCAGGAGACTCTATGGAATGCTTTCTCAGCATCCAACGAGAGTATCTAATTACAAATTTTTAACTGCATCTAGCCCAGGAAATACTTTGTGCCTAGTAGCAGTGTCTGCTAGTCAGCGGATTATCCCGGCTGTTAAGCAAGCTACACCACCTGTAGTTTGGACACTTAATTTTTTCAAAGGAAATGCTTCGGGACCACGGGATACTCAGTGAAGAGCATCAGGAGGCACCCCAAGGCATAGGGGCTGGGACTGGCAGTAGGATGCCTTGCGGTGGACAGCCGAGCTCGATCCTTATAAAAGCTTTTTAACTGCAGCAGCTTTAGTGGACGCTACTGGAGCTGGAATTACGCGGCTGCTGGCATGAGACTTGCCCTCCAATAGATCCTTGTAAATGGATTTAAAGTGTATTCATTCAAATTAGAGAGACAATTTAAATTAAAAAGCTTAGAGCTGCCTCCACCACAGGGGGGCTTGCTCGACCCACCAGCGGACAGGCACCAGTATTGGGAGAGGGGGGGCTGGCTGTCAGGGTTCACCGCGGCTCTGGCACAAACCTGGCGACACGGAGGTGGCACGGGCAGGAGCGGACTGAACGTGTCGGCTTCTCACTTTTTGGATTTTAGAAGGGCATGACATGCCTATATCTGTGTCTCCCCCTCCTTTTACTCCTCCACCTCTTTTCTTTTCGCATGACTATATGTACTTGTCACTTTTCCATGTGTTAGTTGTGTCTTCTGAGCAGTTTGTCAGCTTTTGGACACCTTTGAAGGTGTTTTCTATGTGTTTCTATGTGTTTTTGTTTGCCTGCCATTGGTTTTAACGGTGTTCGAAGGTGTTCGACGAACAGTTCGACGAACAGTTCGGCGAACACACGGGTGTTCAACGAACCGAACCGAACTCGAACACTACGGGGGTGGCTCAACACTACCCCTGATATCTGGAGCTATGTCTACAAATATCAGTAATTATTACAGCAGCAGCAGATGGGATGTTCAATGGACCCTCTTGAGCTATATGCACTGCAGTCTGCCACATACACTGCCTGCCTGCCTAACTCCTGCTTAGCACTGATTATATGCAGCTGGATTAGTCCTCAGAAGGACTGTTAGCTCAGATGGATATATATACAGTGCATTGTGAAAGTATTTGGCCCCCTTCAACTTTTCTACCTTTTGCCACATTTCTGGCTTCAAACATAAAGATATAAAATTCTAATTTTGGGGGGAAGAATCAAAAACAAGTGGGACATAATCGTGAAGTGGAACGAAATTTATTGGATATTTTAAACTTTTTTAACAAATTAAAAACTGAAAAGTGGGGCTTGCAATATTATTCGGCCCCTTTACTTTCAGTGCAGCAAACTCACTCCAGAAGTTCAGCTAGGATCTCTGAATGATCCAATGTTGTCCTAAATAACTGGTAATGATAAATAGAATCCACCTGTGTGTAATCAAGTCTCCGTATAAATGCACCTGCTCTGTGATAGTCTCAGGGTTCTGTTTCAAGTGCAGAGAGCATCATGAAGACCAAAGAACACACCAGGCAGGTCCAAGATACTGTTGTGGCAAAGTTTAAAGCTGGATTTGGATGCAAAAAGATTTCCCAAGTTTTAAACATCTCAAGGAGCACTGTGCAAGCGATCATATTGAAATGGAAGGAGTATCAGACCACTGCAAATCTACCAAGACCTAACCGTCCCTCTAAACTTTCATCTCAAACAAGGAGAAGACTGATCAGAGATGCAGCCAAAAGGCCCATGATCACTCTGCATGAACTGCAGAGATCTACATCTGAGGTGGGAGAGTCTGTCCATAGGACAACAATCAGTCGTACACTGCACAAATCTGGCCTTTAAGGAAGAGTAGCAAGAAGAAAGCCATTTCTCAAAGATATCCATAAAAAGTCTCATTTGAAGTTTGCCCAAGACACCTGGGAGACACACCAAACATGTGGAATAAGGTGCTCTGGTCACATGAAACCAAAATCAAACTTTTTGGCCACAATGCAAAACGATGTGTTTGGCATAAAAGCAACACAGCTAATCACCCTCAAAACACCATCCCCACTGTCAAACATGGTGGTGGTAGAATCATAGTTTGGGCCTGCTTTTCTTCAGCAGGGACAGGGAAGATGGTTAAAATTGATGGAAAGATGGACAGAGCCAAATAAAGGACCATTCTGGAAGAAAACCTGTTGGAGTCTGCAAAATACCTGAGACTGGGATGGAGATTTATCTTCCAACAAGACAATGATCCCAAACATAAAGCAAAATCTACAATGGAATGGTTCAAAAATAAACGTATCCAGGAGTTGGAATGGCCAAGTCAAAGTCCAGACCTGATTCCAATCGAGAATCTGTGGAAAGAGCTGAAAACTGCTGTTCACAAACGCCCTCCATCCAACCTCAATGAGCTCGAGTTGTTTTGCAAGGAAGAATGGGCAAGAATTTCCACCTGTCGATGTGCAAAACTGATAGAGACATACCCCAAGTGACTTGCAGCTGTAATCACAGCAAAAGGTGGCGCTACAAAGTATTAACACATGGGGGCCGAATAATATTGCACTCCCCACTTTTCAATTTTTAATTTGTTAAAAAAGTTTAAAATATCCAATAAATTTCGTTCCACTTCACAATTGTGTCCCACTTGTTGTTGATTCTTCCCCAAAAAATTAGAATTTTATATCTTTATGTTTGAAGCCAGAAATGTGGCAAAAAGTAGAAAAGTTCAAGGGGGCCAAATACTTTCACAATGCACTGTATATGCTGTGGAATACCTATGCTAACTAAAAACAAGCAAATCTCGCCATGACTCAGCAGCACCTCTCCCTACTCTGCCTGTTTCCTGGGTAGACTGTGATGAGCATAGCAGCTCCAGGTCTTATATAGACCTGATGACGCTGTGCGGCCAGCCAGTCACTGTAATGCCACAACCAACATGGCTACAGCATTACAGTGCGTGGCAGACAATGCCTGCATGTTCATTGGCTCTCTAAAGGGCATAAAACATGTAGGGAGGGGACCCAAGTTCCCGCCTGAGCAACCCGGAAATACTCGCCGAGCTTGTCGAGCACCGTGATGCTCAGGCGAGTGCCAAGCAGTGGCAAGCACGTTTGCTCGTCACTATTTATTAACAAAATCTGCAATCTTTCCCAGATTTTACTTTGTTACATTGTGCAAAACATGACTGCATCTTTCTTCCACCTTCTTATCCACAACATTTAGAAACAACCCTAACAGAAAATCATACATCTACAGAATAAGACTCATTGCTCTTCGAAATATTTATATGGATATATTAATTAAAGATGAGTGAATTGCTTTGATGTGAATAAAATTCTCCTTGAATTTCAGAAGAAAAGTTTTTACAATTCAATTCTCTCGAATCCTGTAAAATGTCAGTCCCTTAGGATACTGACGCTTGGCAGTGTGCTTATGCTCATTCATTTAATGTGTCAATTGTTTTTCAAGTGCAGTTATTCTTAAAATATACATTTATACACAGTTTAACGCACTGTTGCACCCTTCTTTGATTGCACAGAAATTATCGTATAGCATATAACTATGTGGAACATTTATAGTTACTGTATAATGCTTACTGTATAGAAAATAACTTTCCTGTGCGTATAAATACCGTACTTTTAAAAAGTCACACATATTTTTACATGAAGATGCCTGCAAATAGGCACAGACATAATGATATATATTACACACAAATAATAACGCCCATGTATAGAGCTGTGCAATGTGTATTGTAGGGATGTTACTTACTTGTGTGCGTCGGGAGGCAAACAGGAGGCATTTTCACTTCAAATGTTCACAACGGTTTATTTGCTTCATAAACCTGTCAAAACAAAATGCAAACAACCTTTAGTGCAGGCAAAATTAAAAGAAAACAGTCCTTTAAGCAAAGTCTCTGGTAAACCG
Source organism: Phyllobates terribilis (assembly GCF_046119375.1). NCBI lineage: Eukaryota > Metazoa > Chordata > Amphibia > Anura > Dendrobatidae > Phyllobates > Phyllobates terribilis. Next base: position 451,159,316 of record NW_027362763.1, on the reverse strand, counting down.
GACTTGGGGTCACACAGGCTGGTAAGCATCCAGCACACAGCTCAGTTTGGAGACAACATACAGGAGGCTTTCTCCTTCCAAACACAGACCATGTGCCAAACAACAGCGTCCATTATATACAGTGGATATGGAAAGTATTCAGACCCCTTTAAATTTTTCACTCTTTGTTTCATTACAGCCATTTGGTAAATTCTAAAAAGTTCATTTTTTTTCTAATTAAAGTACACTCTGCACCCCATCTTGACTGAAAAAAAACAGAAATGTTGAAATTTTTGCAAATTTATTAAAAAAGAAAAATTGAAATATCACATGGTCATAAGTATTCAGACCCTTTGCTCAGACACTCATATTTTAGTCACATGCTATCCATTTCCTTGTGATTCTCCTTGAGATGGTTCTACTCCTTCATTGGAGTCCAGCTGTATTTAATTAAACTGATAGGACTTGATTTGGAAACACACACACCTGTCTATATAAAACCTCACAGCTCACAGTGCATGTAAGACCAAATGAGAATCATGAGCTCAAAGGAACTGCCCAAGGAGCTCAGAGACAGAATTGTGGTAAGGCACAGATCTGACCAAGGTTACAAAAGAATTTCTGCAGTACTCAAGGTTCCTAAGCGCACAGTGGCCTCCATAATCCTTAATCCTGGCCGTAGAGGCAAACTGAATATGGCCCAACGGAAGTCTCTCCTCAGTGCAAGACATATGAAAGCCCACATAGAGTTTGCTGAAAAACACATGAAGGTCTCCCAGACTATGAGAAATAAGATTCTCTGGTCTGATGAGATGAAGATAGAACTTTTTGGTGATAATTCTAAGCGCCATTTGTGGAGAAAACCAGGCACTGCTCATCACCTGCCCAATAAAATCCCAACAGTGAAACATGATGGTGGCAGCATCATGCTATGGGGGTGTTTTTCAGCTGTAGGGACAGGATGACTGGTTGCAAATAAAGGAAACATGAAAGCAGCCAAGTACAGAGATATCCTGGATGAAAACCTCTTCCAAAGTGCTCTGGACTTCAGACTTGGCCGAAGGTTCACCTTCCAACAAGACAATGACCCTAAGCACACAGCTAAAATAACAAAGGAGTTGCTTCTTAACAACTCTGTGACCATTCTTGACTAGCTCAGCCAGAGCCCTGACCTAAACCCAATTGAGCATCTCTGGAGAGACCTGAAAATAGCTGTCCACCACCGTTCACCATCCAACCTGTCGGAACTGGAGAGGATTTGCAAGGAAGAATGGCACAGGATCACCAAATCCAGGTGTGAAAAAACTTGTTGCATCATTCCCAAGAAGACTCATGCCTGTGCTAGCTCAAAAGGGTGCTTCTACTCAATACTGCGCAAAGGGTCTGAATACTTATGACCATGTGATATTTAAGTTTTTCATTTTTAATAAATTTGCAAAAATTTCTACATTTCTGTTTTTTTTCAGTCAAGATGGTGTTCACGATTAGTGTTGAGCCACCCCCGTAGTGTTCGGGTTCGGTTCGGTTCGTCGAACACCGGGATGTTCGAGGAACTGTTCGTCGAACTGTTCGTCGAACACCTTAGAACACCGTCGAACACCGTTAAAACCAATGGCAGGCAAACAAAAACACATAGAAACACATAGAAAACACCTGCAAAGGTGTCCAAAAGCTGACAAACTGCTCAGAAGACGCTCTCTTTAAAAAAGCCGGCCGGCAAATTCAGCAGCGGCATACACCGGTGCCCGACAATTTAGACAAGAAGGAATAGAGCATCACACATAGATTAGATAGATAGAAACATGTCAGTCACACATATAAGAAGCACAGTGACAGTGTTGGTTACTGCACTTGTCATTTAGTGTAAAGGATTTATTAAAAAAAATATTAGTGTTTTCATGCACTGTCTCTTTAAAAAAGCCGGCCGGCAATTCAGCATCTGTACCCGACAATTTATAACAGACAGAATAGAGCTTCACACATAGATTAGATAGATAGAAACATGTCAGTCACATATATAATAAGTACAGTGACAGTGTTGCTTACTGTACTTGTCATTTAGTGTAAAGGATTTATTTAAAAAAATAATAGTGTTTTCATGCACTGTCTCTTTAAAAAAGCCGGCCGGCAATTCAGCAGCAGTACCCCACAATTTAGAACAGAAAGATAGAGCATCACACATAGATTAGATAGATAGAAACATGTCAGTCACATTTATAATAAGTACAGTGACAGTGTTGGTTACTGTACTTGTCATTTAGTGTTAAAATAAAGGATTTATTAAAATAAAAATTGGCGTGGGATCCCCCATAATTTTAGGCTCTAGCGGAGGTTAAGCAGACGGCTGGGGCAGATGTTTGAAGCCTCGGAAGGGGGTAATACCCACGGAGCTTCCCAGTCTACTAATATCAGCCCCCAGCTGAATACTTAGCCTTTACTAGCTATTAAAATGGGGGACCCCCCCAAAAAAATGACGTGGGGTCCCCCCTATTTTAATAGCTAGCAAAGGCTAGGCAGACAGCTGGGGGCTGATATTAATAGCTCAGGAAGGGTGCCATGAATATTGGCCCCCTCCCAGGCTAGAAACACCAGCCGTCAGCCGCCCCAGAAATGGCGCATCCATAGGATGCGCCAATTCTGGCACTTAGCCTCGCTCTTCCCACTGCCCTGTAGCGGTGGCAGTGGGGTAATAGGGCTGGGGTTGATGTCAGCTTATAATGCCAGCTGACATCAAGCCCAGGTTAGTAATGGAGAGGCGTCTATAAGACACACCCATTACTAACCCCATAGTCAAAGTTAAAAAAAAACACAAACACCCAGAATAAAGTCCTTTAATTGAAAATAAAGACACAATTCTTTATTGTTCTAAATTAAACCATACTTACAATCACGCCCATTCCAGCTGAAGCCAACGATCCCCTGCAATAAAAGAAAAATAATAAAGCAACATAATCCTTACCTTCCCATGTTTCCCACGACAGCTTCAGCTCTGCTACATCGAGATGACAGGCTTGACCGCAGCAGAAAGCTGCCATCCAGCCTGTCATCCCGCAGACACTGAGAAGCGCAGGCATGCTTGCACTCCTCAGTGTCTGGCTGTGATGGCATCCAGATGAGCCGAGGTCATGTCCAATGAACTCGGCTCACCTCATGCACGTCACTGACAGCGTGGGAAAATTCTCACGCTGAAGCGCTGAGTGCAGGAGAATTTTCCCACGCTGTCAGTGACGTGCATAAGGTGAGCTCATGTCCAATGAACTCAGCTCACCTCCTGCACGTCACTGACAGGCTAGGCATTCAGCTGGTGGCTGATATTAGTAGCCTGGGAAGCTCCGTGGGTATTACCCCTTCCCAGGCTTCAAACATCTGCCCCAGCCGTCTGCTTAACCTCCGCTAGAGACTAAAATTATGGGGGATCCCAAGCCAATTTTTTTTTAAATAAATCCTTTATTTTAACACTAAATGACAAGTACAGTAATCAACACTGTCACTGTACTTCATATATATGTGACTGACATGTTTCTATCTATCTAATCTATGTGTGATGCTCTATTGCTTCCATTCTAAATTGTCGGGTACAGATGCTGAAATGCCGGCCGGCTTTTTTAAAGAGACGGTGCATGAAAACACTATTATTTTTTTTAATAAATCCTTTACACTAAATGGCAAGTACAGTAATCAACACTGTCACTGTACTTCTTATATATGTGACTGACATGTTTCTATCTATCTAATCTATGTGTGATTCTCTATTCCTTCTATTCTAAATTGTCGGGTACCGCTGCTGAATTGCCGGCCGGCTTTTTTAAAGAGACGGTGCATGAAAACACTAATATTTTTTTTTATAAATCCTTTACACTAAATGACAAGTACAGTAATCAACACTGTCACTGTACTTCTTTTATATGTGACTGACATGTTTCTATCTATCTAATCTATGTGTGATGCTCTATTCTTTCGGTTCTAAATTGTCGGGTACCGGTGTACCGCTGCTGAATTGCCGGCTTTTCATGTTTCACTGTGAGCACAGTTCCCATCGATTTAGGCAATCACTCTAATGCCACAACCACCATGGCTGTGGCATTACAGTGAGTGGCAGACAATCCCTGCATGATTGGTGCTCTAAATAGCGCCAGACATGCAGGACACGCTTTTGGTGCACGAACAGTTATCGAACATAACCTCGAACAGCCGAATTTTTTGCAAATCCTTCGGGTTCGTCGAACAACTCGAACACCGCCCAAAACAGCTCGAATTTGAGATTGGCGAACAGTTCTAGTCGAACACCGCTCATCTCTATTCACGATCCTCTTCTAAATCAGTGCAACATGCTCGATGATGCTTCTGTGGGGAGTGACTTCAGCTTCCCAGGTTTCCTTGGCTATATCCAGGAGACCTGATGGATGTCAGCCATACAAAAGTTTGAATGGTGAGAACCCTGTAGAGGCCTGTGGAACCTCTCAGATGGAGAACAACAGATACGGGAGGTGACAGTCCAAGTCTCTACCATCCTTTTCTATGGCCTTCCTTAGCTTACTCTTTAGCGTTTTATTAAACCTTTCCACTAGGCCATCTGTCTGAGGATGGTATACTGAAGTCCTCAGTTGGGAGATTTGCAAGACCTTGCATAACTCCCTCATCACCTTACTCATAAAAGGTGTTCCCTGGTCGGTCAGGATCTCCCTTGGTAAATCTGTCCATGAAAAAATGTAGACCAATTCGCGGGCTATACTCTTTGCGGAGGCGTTTCTCAGTGGAATTGCTTCTGGATAGTGTGTGGCATAGTCCAGGATGACCAAGATATATTTGTGCCCACGAGCAGATTTGACCAGGGGACCAACCAAGTCCATTGCAATTCCCTCGAATGGCACTTCAATAATGGGCAATGGCACGAGGGGACTTTGAAAGTGAGAGGTGGGGACCGTTAACTGGTACGTAGGGCAGGACCTGCAATATTTTAATATTTCCTGGTGACATCCGGGCCAATAGAACCTCAGCATAATCCATTTCTGTGTTTTTCCACCCCTAGATTCCCTCCAAGATATACGAATGGGCCATGTCCAACACCTTCTGTCTATAGTGACCGGGCACTATTAACTGTTCTACCAGCTCTTCCCTCACCTTTATCACCCGGTACAGCAATTCCCCACTTATCATAAAATAGGGAAACCTGGTGTCAGCTCCTGGCTCCTGTGCCACCACATTTATGACCGTGACATTATTGAAGGCTTCCTTCACAGTTAGGTCCCTATGTTAGGCAGGCCACAAATTCTCACTGGTCACCCCTAACTCTGGAATGTCAGACTCAGGGGACCCTACCTCCTCATCCCCCACAAGGACGCAAAAGGGAAACCCGTCTGACTCTGGGTGTGGTGATACTTCTTCAGGGATACCTGGTTTATTAACCGCGCCAGCGAACCCTGAACCCTTCCCCCACAGATCCCAAAATAAACAAAAGTCCTAGCCTATAATGATAGGGTGCAGCAAGTCTTGAATGACGCCGACCTCGTTGGGCTCAGTACCGTGGGCCATTTCAATGTCCACTCTGGCCATAGGATAGTCCTTTGCATCGCCATGAATGCACCGTACGCCAACTTTTTCCCCCGGGATCAGTTGGAGAGGAAGAATGGCCCTCACAAGGGACACCAGACTCCCGGAGTCTAGCAGTGCTGTTACATGCTGCCCATTCACCTTCATGGGACACGCTTGTGGCCCCTCGCTGGGTGGACAGTTCACACTGCAGGCCCGATACGCGTAAAATGAACAGCGACGTCCTATACTGCAGTCCATCTGCTCGGGGGTCAGAGGACAATGGGCTGCTATATGGCTTAGGGGGTGGCCCCTCCAGCAGATCACATCACCCGTAGGGACCTTGGGCACCACCTCCCCCGCACCTTTGGACCTTGGATGACCCACCCCCTTTTGGGCCTCCGTCCCCTGTGTGGACCCCCAGTATAGAGTGGGCTGCCTTCCCAAGAAACCTTCAACCCCTTGGTATCTCTCGACCAGTCCGACCAGTTCATCCAGTATTCCGGGGATCACCCTGGGCAACCCAAGTCTGTATGGGCCTCCTTCAGCCAACAATTATCTAATGTTTAGGGGGCCAATGACCATAATTGTTTCATGGGCAATGTTCTGGATGCTGCTGTCGTGTTGTGTGGAGTGGGGAAGGAACACCAGAAGTCATTTGCTTTTCTCAGGATATCAGGAGGACACCATCAACATAAACTATAAACACAACTATTTTTGTTTATAGAACAGATAAAACCATATAGTATAATTATGTTGTTCCCTATTCCACACATTGTACTGCAGTACAAATGCTGTTATGTCAAATAATATTTCCAGTCCATGTGATGTTAGCTAAGCAAATGTGTGGCCCTTGCAACTATATAATCATATGGCTTAGAAATATTTTAGATTATTCATTATGTTATGCTGCCAGGCATTGAATATTGGATTATTCATCCAAACAATATCCAGATATGTTTTGTTTTTATATCCACATATAATTGCTGTAGTTAATACTAGTTTTATAAAGCACAGTATTATTATGTCTCCTCATTATATCATTATCTTTTCTGAGACATTCTTGTAAAATAGATGGTGATTCGTATAGCAGCCCTGAGTTGATGATTGTATATTCCATTAAAGTTACTTGTATGGTCATCCCTTGATGTTAATGGCACTATTTTTCACAAAGCTGCTCTGTACATGTATCCAATATAAAGCCAAGCCGATAAGTCTCTATTCCTGAATGCTCTTGGTACACTCTGCCTTGATGCTCATTGGATAATTTGCGTGTGGATCATGCTTTGTACGTGTGCTAGATACACTGCTCATGTGCTAGATACACTATGCTTTTTTGACCGATCAGTTCTGTGCACATGCATGTCAGTTGGAGGTGGATTCCGCAGTTCATTAGCAGGAATAGGAGTCTGAATTAGGATTCATTTTTATGCTGAGTTTATCCCCCTATATTTGAATCAGTATATCTAAAGTCTAATCAGACTATCCTGATCGACACATTTCAAGATGATACTCATCCTCTTTCTCAAAAGCAAATGATGTGTCTTTCAAACCCCCCCCCCTCTTTATATCACTTGAAAACTTGATTAGCTTATTTATATAGGATCAATTAACCTCAAAATGAATTCTATTGCACAAAATTACTTTGATAGTTTTTTCAATGAAATATCACCATACATTTTTTTCCATTAATCTTTCATTAAAGCACGACTCCAGTGTTTTTTTCCATTTCAGAGCTGCAGTGATGCCACTAATGTAAGTTCCCTTACACTAGTATTATACTCACCATCTGCTGTCTTCAGCTCTTCCTGATGCTGCCATATTGTGACCGCAACTTCTTATTGACAGGAAGTCAGAGGTAATGGACACAAGCTCTAAATGTAAGCGTTCTGGCTTTGTTCTGGCTTTCATAGACTTACATTGAGTTGTGACCTCAGGCTTGGTTATTATAATACTGGGGGCAGGGAACTTAGGTTTGTAACACCACTCCAGTGCGGAAATAAAAAATGTTGGAGTGATGCTTTAATACAATACTGAGACACCGATATGGATATAACTATATTACAATGTTCTTCTAATATTATTATTTGACCTTAAGCTCTTCACTACATGGCGAATATCCACTTTTTAATTTTTGTTTTTTCCTCCCCTTCTTCCAAGAGCCATAACTTTTTCAATTTTCTGGCCATACAGACATGAGGGCTTGTTTTTGCTGGACGAGTTGTACTTTTGAATGAAACTATTCATTTTATCATATAGTGTACTGGAAAACAAGAAAAAAAGTGCTTCAAATTGCAAAAAAGTGCAATTCAACAATTGTTTTTTTTTTTGTTTTTTTTTTATTTACCATGTTCCCTATATGGTAAAACTGACTTGCCAATATGATTCCCCAGGTCAGTAGGAATATGTAGATACCAAACATTCAATGTTGTTTTTTTTATTTAGGTGGTAAAAAAAAATTGCAAATTTGTAAAAAAATTTAATATTTTGCTTTTGTTGCAATTTTTCGAGACCTGTAACATTTTCATTTTTCATGATATGAGACTGCGTGAGGGCTTATTTTTTACTCCCTGGGCTGATGTTTTTAATTATACCATTTTGGGGTAAATACAATGTTTTGATTGCCTCTTATTGCAATGTAATTCTGTCATTTTGATTTTTTTTTCTCATTATGCTGTTTATTGATTGGATTAATTTATTTTATATTTTGATAGATTGGACATTTCTGAATACAGAAATAGCAAATATTTATTTTTAATGGGGCAAAAGGGGAGTGATTTGAACTTTTGATTTTTTTTTCATATTTTTTACATTTATTATTGTCTTTAATAGTCCCCTTAGGAGACTTGAAGCTGCGATCGTCTCATCGCATGTGCTATACATAGCAATGCTTCAGCACTGCTGTGTATAGCAGAAATCACAGTCTTCTATGAATGCCGGAGTCTTCACAGGGACTTGTAATGACAGACACGGGGGTCATGAGCAGACCCCCGGCTATCATGACTACCCATCAGCGCCCAGCGATCACATGACAGGGGTACCGATGGGCTTGATATATTATGCACTCCCGGTCAGCACGTGTTTAATCCAGCTGTCAGAGCCAACACTAGGCTTTTAGAGGCACTTGATGGCTGATTAAATCAGCCATCAAGTGCATGGAAGGATATAGGATCTACGTGTGAACCCACATCAAAGGCAGGGACATTACCTTTGACGCACATGTATGTCAAAAGTAGTGAAGGTGTTAAGGACATGCTTATATGCGGCCTTTAGGGAACAGCATTTCTTAATTTCTTTTTTTATCATGGTTTTCCAGAAGCCTTAATAATTTGAATTGTTTTGCTGGCTTATCTGTACATGGAAAGAAAAAAAAACACCGCAATTCTGCAGTTGTTTTTTGTCATTTTAATTTTTATGGTTCACATGCTGCACAAATACGATAAATGATCAACTTTATTCTGCTGGTCTCCCTAATTATGGCCAAACCAAGTACGTGTAAAAAATGTTAGGTTTTATTACTTTTGTACATCAATGCATTGTTTTTGTGCTACCATATTCTGAGAGCCATATGTTTTACAATTTTTGCTTGATAGAACTTTATTAGTGATGAGCGAGCACTAAAATGCTCGGGTACTCGTTGCTCGGGTCGAGCAAATTGGAATACTCAGGTGCTCGACCAGAGCAACGAGCCCAATGTAAATCTATGGCAAACTCGAGCATTTTTCAGCGGGCTCCCACCGGCGGTCTGCAGAGGGCCTAAAAATTGCCCAAATCGATGGGAACAGTGCTCAAATGACATGGGAACAGCATGGGGAAGACCCCTGGAAGCATCTCTGACTCCCAGATCACTGCTGTCAGCAACGTGGTCAGAGTATTACGCCACTTTTATGAACTCACAATAAAACATACAAAAAGGAACCCAAAATGGATTTTCCTGGGAAATATGTTAAGGAACATCCTTTCCAGGGTAATGACTGGTATATAAGGCAAAATAAATAACCAAAAACAAAAATACCCCTCGACAAATTGGGTATGTTCACACGTAGTGTTTTTGATGTGTTTTTGCACTTTTGAATTGCTTTCAACCAAGAGAAATGCATTCACCAGGAAATTTCATTTTAACATTTTACAATCTTATCAGGCCATGTGGTGTGTGACACATCATCAGACACATGCATACAGTGCTGAAAAGACATGGGAACAGCATGTGAAGACCTCTGGAAGCATCTCTGACTCCCAGGTCACTGCCTAAAGGTGTGCCCATCAAAAGTGATCCTTTGTGCATGCAAAGATGCCTCCCGCCATGCACCTGTCATTGCAGACTTGCAACAATCACCATCCACGTCCTTGTCTCACTGCAGCGTTCAGTTGTCCCTACCCCATCCCTTGGAATGCAAGCGCAAGTATGCAGGCAGCCATCCACCCACCCAGAGGCTGCAATACTATACTGCCAAATTTTTGACAGCTGCTTGCACTTGAAATGTGGCCTTTTAGGCTCGTGGAGGCGGAAACTGTTCACAACCTCATGCCGACGGCAGCCGGGTGTCCATACTGGTCCCCAGCCGCCATTATATTTCCCGGTATCGCCTCCGTCTTCCACAAGCACGGGTCCCATAACATTACCCGTGCCCTCCCCAGTGCACTTACTGGGAAGGACCGCCTAACCACAAACACGTGGACAGGTGAATGTGGCCAGGGACGGTACGGAGCCAGTCCACAACTTTTTTTGCTAAGAGTTGTATTTAGCTCGGTGAAAGGACTGGCATAGAGGGAAACCGTATGTACCCTGCGTGTCATTTCTCCAAGGAAGTCCTGTAATTGAGCTTGTTGCAGAAGCAATGGCAGCTCGCACTTGTTGGTGGTGCTTTGACACACACACACACATCTTTCTTTGCGCATTTAATTTCTTGAATACAGAGTTGGACAATGGCCTGATCTGTAATGCGTTTTGAGAAATAACATGCATAAGCATGGCCGATCCACATTAAAAAAGCAGCCCTAGAGAGTCCGGGAACCTTCCCCCACACTTTTCTTAGCCAGCTTTTCGGCAGGGTTGGACGGGTCTACCAGAGAACCGTACGACAAGTTCCCATTAGAAAGGAGAGAGTCTACTATATAGTTATAGGGTATGCAGTGAGTCCAACGGCTGACCAATTTTAGGAAAAACCCCACTAAGAATTAAAAGACACATGGAGCAGAGCCACAGTAACAAAGTATGACATGTTCCCATTAGAAAGGAGAGGGTCTGCTATACAGTTATAGGGTATGCAGTGAGTCCAATGGCTGACCAATTTTAGGAAAAACCCCACTAAGAATTTAAAGACACATGGAGCAGGGCCACAGTAACAAGGTACGACATTTTCCCATTAGAAAGGAGAGAGTCTGCTATACAGTTATAGGGTATGCAGTGAGTCCAACGGCTGACGAATTTTAGGAAAAAACCCACTAAGAATTTAAAGACACACAGAGCAGGGCCACAGTAACAACAAATTCCCATTAGAAAGGAGAGAGTCTCCCATAGTGTTGGCCTATGCAGTGAATGCAAGAGCTGCCAAAAATTTGGAGGCACTTCAATGCCCCTTGGAAGAGACATGGATGAGGGCCTCATAAAAAAATGTTCCCATTAAAAAGGAGCGGGCCTCCTATACTTGCAATGCACATGCACTAAATGTATGGGCTGACAAACATTTATCCCTGGGGGGTATACATGAACATACTGTACAAAAAAATGTTTTCACGGGCATCATAAACACCCTTTAAAAAAGTTATGTGGGTGTTACATCACGGACTACGGTCACCCTGGTGATATGGTGCTGGAGGATGAGGAGAAGGAGGACACTTTATTTACAATATTTATTAGTCCCAGAGGGGGACTTGGATATACGTTTTTATAATGACATAGGTAATACTCTGCACTGCTTATGTAGTGCAGTGCAATATGTAGTCTGTCAGTATTGACTGATAGGCAACTTATCAGACCCTGCCTGTGGCAAGATCTGAAAGGCTAAAATATATGGCAGACACAGAAGTCATTGACCGCCGTTTCCATAGCAATCTATCAAGACTCCGCAATAGTGCTGCTGTGGCACTGATGATCTGACAGTTGAAGCTAGTATTTTAGGTAGATTGTTAATAACACCCTCCACATTTAACCCTTTTACAACCTTTGACGTATATTTACATCAAAGGTCGTGTACTTGCCTTTGAAGTGAGCTCACACGCCGTGCCCCATCTTTCTTTGCACATGATCACGTTGCTATATGCAACAGTTGTGGACTTCTTTGTTTGTGTGAAGGGGGACTTTATGCTGATCTGACAGTAGATGGTAATGTTGTGTAAAGTTTCCTTGTTTACTTTATTGTAAAAGAAAAAAGTCTCTCTTGTTTTTTGTGTTTTGTTCTTACTTCCTGGTGCAGTACTGTGTGACTGTGCGTTTTTTCCTTTACCTCATGTTCTGAGAAGTAAAAGCTTGTTATCCCATGTAATCTGCTCTGTGAAGTTTCTACTGCAACTGTGGGGATCCAGAAACTGTGCAACAGGTTATGGGCCCAGGCACCGAGGACCCCAAGCACTGAGGACCCCAGACACCCAGGACACCGTAACTCTCAGCAAGACCCTGGTGAATGCAGAAGAATTCTTCAGTACAATTCTCTCCAAACAAGTAAGACAAGTTAAAGATGGCAAGTAGCACAGAGCTATAACTCACAGTAGCTAAGCTGAATAATGAGAATTATTAGTTAAGGAAGTTCAAAGTAGAAATGTTATTGTCTAAAGATGATTTATGGGAAGTAATCACTACAGACAGACCTGATGAGGATAATCAGACATGGGATAAGAAAAATAGACAAACAAGAGCTACAATCAGCCTATTAGTGGATTATGCTCAATTAATCCACATAAGGAATGAGGATACAGCAAAGGGAATGTGGGATGCTCTAAGAAAGCTACATGAAAGACCCAGCTTAAATCACAAGTTATTTCTTCTAAGAAAGCTTTACAGTGTGAGACTAAGTGCAGACAATGACATGCAGAAGCATATATTCTCTATTATGGAAGTAATATCACAGCTGATATCTTGGTGAAGAGATTAAGGAAAGCCATGTAGCAGCAATATTATTGTGCAGTTTACCGGATTCATATACTGCTTTGATAAATGCACTAGAAACAAGACCTGAAACAGACATTACATTACAGTTTGTGAAGACCAGACTCATAGATGAATATCAAAGAAGGAGAGAACAAACAAATGATTCTTCTACTGAAAAAAGATAATGGAAATGCTCTTAAAGCTACAGAATCAAAAAGACCCTATAATAAAGAGACAAGAGAATGTTTCAGATGTAAGAAAAAAAGGACATTTAAAGAAAGACTGTACTATATGGAAAGCAAAACAACAGAAATTACATCATAAAGAGAATACACACAAGGTGAAAAACACAATTTCTGATTCATGTGAAAATAATTGGAGTGGCACATTTAAAGTGACTAATAAGAAATCATAGTTGGGTTGGTTTACTGACTCAGGAGCAACAAGTCACATGACAAGTAATAAAAATTTCTTTACTGAACTTAATTTAATTAAGAAGGAAGCCATTTATCTTGCAGATGGAAGCAAAATAACTGCAGAAGGTGTTGGACATAGAATGCTAAACTGTTCTAACAAGTTTTGGCATAATTCAAAAATACTTGTACAGGATGTGTTATATGTTCCAGGATTAGAATGAAGATTGTTATCTGTAAAATGTCTAACAGCTAAAGGACTTAGTGTAAAATTGAAAGATGATGAGTGTACAATCCTAGCAGGAAACAAGGTAATAACCAATGTCAAGGCAGATGAACAATTATATCATCTAGACACATTAAAGGAACAGATGAAGTTGTGTACACATGATCATAAGAATTGTATTCACATGTGGAATAGACATCTAGGACACAGACAAACTGAAAGTATAATGGAGCTACAAAGGAAAGAATTGACAAAGGATCTATTGATATCTGACTGCTCAATTACTGTAAGATGTGAATGTTGTATAAAATCAAAAGCCACAAGGATATCTATTCCTAAAGAGAATGAAACGAAAAGCACAAGACTACTTGATTTGGTGCATACTGACGTATGTGAACCCATGAAAGCGACTACATCAGGAGGCAATAGATATATGGTGACTTTTATAGATGACTACTCAAGATACACAGTCACATACTTGATCAAGAACAAAAGCAAAGTTTTCAATAAACTAGTTGACTACGTGACAAAGTCAAATAACAAATTTCAGAGGAAGCCAAATGTCATTAGAAGTGATAATGAAGGTGAATTCACAGGACACCAAATAGAAAACTACTTAAGAAAAAATGGTATAGAGGATCAAAAGACTGTTCCTTACACACCTGAACAAAATGGAGTAGCAGTAAGGAAAAACAGAACTCTGACTGAAATGATAAGGTGTATGCTGACAGATTCCAAACTATCAGAGAAATATTGGGGTGAAGCAGCAATGACAGCTACATATCTACAGAACCAACTTTTTTCTAGAAAAATGAAAAAAAACATATCAAGTCAAAACTAAAAAAAAAGCAGTATTACACATAACTTAACTTAATTTATGGACATATATGATTTGATTTCTTTGCTTGTGTAGCTTGGATGGGTTGTTACCAACATCTGGTGAGAATTTGATGTCAATAGCACCTTTAGAAATATATTTACGGTGACTTGTTTAATACTTACTTCATCCGTTGTACATATAAAAAGCAAATAAAAAATGTATTAAAAAAAATGTTGGTGGGTACTGCTCTTGAATATCAGAACATAAATGTAGATAGTCTTCCATGTGACTTGAAGCAGTGTGCATCATTTCATAAATCCTTCAGCTTGTTATTTCGTACACAGGATGGATGATTGCCTTCACCCAAACTTTTTGTGCTACCATGAGTCTAAGCAAGACTAACCCATAAAATTTGTTGGTTTTATTTAAAATTAGGCACATGAGGATGGAACTAATTAGGTAGGAGGACTATACCCCTTTAAAGTCAAAGCTAGTAAAGCAAAAAATGGGATGAAATAATAACTTTTATTGATAAGTTTAAAAGAAACTATTCAAATAACCATGGGCAAAGTGAATGGTGAAAATATAGTAAAAACAAGCAGCATAAATTACTAGGTATCTATTTCCGTCTTATCCCAATAGGTATGTAGATCAACCTTATATAGGCACCAAAAATGGGGTTCTACTTTCGGGTAAATGGATTACTCTTTAGTTAAATAGGTAAACAACCAGACTGCTTTAGGGAAGAGAAACAAGCCACATACCTAGAGAAACAATTTTTAGGTTAATATTTGTTCTTTACCATGTTCATCTAGAGAGCAACATTAAAGTTCATATCACTCAAATCAATTCTCATGCACAGTATATGTATATATAACAAGTCTGTGGTGATCCCACCTATCGTTCTAGAGATCTAGAGATACTGAATGCTGGCATATAATATGACAGTTACCTCATTTTATAATCACTGCGCTATGCTCTGGCGGTCACATGGTGTTCGTCTTGTGTGACGTCACATCTGTATCGTGGACCGCATATCCGGGACTTGGAGGACATGTCCAGGTCTTGAGTCATGCAGCATCAGTGGTGAGATGCACACGTCACTTCTGATGCAAGCGCCAGCATGCCTGGCTTATTAGCATATAGGACATCACCCAGTTTACCGGGGGAGGAAAAATACTCAAAGCAAAACAAGACTTCCTCATATCGCTAGGGGAGTGTCTTTATGATGAAAACCTTGCCAAGTGTGTTGTTCAGACACTATTTAAAGTTGAACTCACGTAAGTAAATTAACAAGCCAATATCAAGAAGTGACCACAATAGTTTTGGTGATCCATAACTCTGGGCCGCTCAATCAATGCCAAGTATTGTACAGGAGTAATATTTAAGGAATTATAATATAAAGCCAGGGAATACAATAGAGGTATATGATCATAAAAGGTCCAAGAGTGTCTCCACGTGCCATGAATGGTAACACTAGAAACGATATTAGATATGATATGAAACATAAACAAATAAAGCTCCATAGGAGTTATAAGGGAGAAAAATATGCATGAATCCCCATACTTGCAACACAACAAATATGAATATACTGTAGGTGATTTTAGAAGTAAGACTGGGGGTAGAAGGGTGGGTGGGTGTGATATTCTATAAGGTGAACTAGATGCCCCTAAACACAAGCTAGCCTGCTGACTGTACCCTTCCTCACCATAGGGGTTGGCACCCTATAAATGTAAAAGAAAGTATTTTTTAAACTTACCACTAAAAGTTATTTTTAATGCTATTTTGAGGATGAAACTATGAGATATGAAATCATTATTGTCTTCATGTTTTTATGAAACTTTTTTAGGATATTACTTAGTTTGGATAATAATTATGATAATGCTTATCTATCTGACTAAATTATATTTATCACATATATATCAGAAAACATATTTATCACAGTTGTTTCTCCAATACATCTCCCATAGGTTATAGATGTGGAAACACAACTATAGATAAATTGATGGGGTCAGTAAATCAAACTTCTAAATTCTATATTTTTCCACACTTTGACTCCACTTCCAGCTCTGACTTTAACTTTTCAGAAATAGCTCATGTCATGTGTAATAGTTAGTAATAACAAATGTACTTATTTAAATAGTAAATAAAGGCCTTAAAGTGGTAATTCAGTACATAAAATGTCCTTTAAAGATATCTGTGTTTATATCCTAACTTTTTTAATTAGTTGATTATGCCTACACTTCTCACTATCTAGCTAATCCCTAAATGTGTTTTTTTTACTTTGCTTCCTGTCACGTTTCGTTTGAGAGGCATCTCAAACAGAACATAACAGGATGCTAGGGCTGCACTCACTTCCCCGTAGTGCATATAGATGCTCCTTGAACAGGACATCATCAGGGTGGAGCGATGCAGTTACTTACTACAGTATCTTAAATAGCAGCCCTCTGAAAACATACTGGATTCATGGTGATTAACACTGTGGGAGAAGTGAGTGCAGTGCTAGCACTCTACTTCTATCTGTGCCACCACATCTTCTAACTGTGAAACAAGACATTTTCAGGGAGTGGAGATAGAAGCAATGAGTCATACCAGCGATGCCTCACAACTTTTTGCACTGCCCTCACACAAATCGTTATCGGGTGGGCTCTGGTGTCACTCACTGCTTCTGTCACTGCCTCTTGATGACTATTCATTTGGTGGTGGTGCTAGAAGCTGTGAATCAGCGCTGGTGTCACTCAATGCCACTATCTCAACCCCAGATGATGTCACAGTTAGAAGATGCAGTGGTGGAGACAGAAGCAGAGTGGCAGGACTGCGCTTACTTCCCCCGCAGCATTTATTACTATAGATCCAGGACATCTTCAGAAGGTGGAGATGCAAAAGCCTGTAGCAAGTAACTGCAGTGCTGCCCCCGATAATGTCCTGTTCCAGGAGGGATGATAGACACTGCAGTAAAGTGATTGCAGCCCCTGCCTCCTGTGACTTCCTGTTGGAGACTCCTCTCAAACAAATGTCACAGCAAGTGAAGTACAACAAAAACTCATTGAGGGGCTAGCTGGTTAAGGAGAAGTGTAGGGTATGTTATAATAAAGCTAATTGCAAAAGTGGTTATTTAGATAGATATTTTGAAAATACATATTAGGAACAAACCTTTAAATTGATACTTATGTTTTAAACGTCTAACTTTCCTAAATTTCTAATAAAAATAAGTATGCAAGCTATGCATTTAATAAATCATCTGCACAATATTATTAATATATAACATTTAATATTATAATTTTGAAAATACAGTTGAAGTCAATACATTTTCCATCCCAGGTCATGGGAGCAAGGCTATTTTCTAAAAGGTTTCAATGATTCATCTGAACGTATTATTATTAGTGTTGAGCGAGCACTAAAATGTTCGGGTGCTCAAAGCTCGGGCCGAGCTCACCGTGATGCCCAAAACGATAGTGACAGTGCTCAAATGACATGGGGACAGCATGGGGACTGCCCCAGGAAGCATTTCTGACCCCCAGGTCACTGCTGTCAACAACGTGGTCAGAGGTATTAAGCCACTTTTAAGGGCTCACAATAAAACGTTCAAAAACTAAACTGAAACTTTTTTCCTGTGAAATATGTTAAGGAATATCCTTTCCAGGGTAAAGACTTGTGTATAAGGTAAAATAAATAACCAAAAATAAAAATACTCCTCCACACCTTTGGCTATGTTCACAAGTAGCATTTTTTATGCGTTTTTGCACTTTTGTATTGCTTTCAACCGTGACAAATGCATTCACCGGGAAATATCATTTTAACATTTTACAACCTTATCTGGCCATGTGCTGTGTGACACATGCATACAGTGCTGAAAATACATGGGAACAGCATGGGGAAGACAAATGGAAGCATCTCTGACACCCAGGTTACTGCCTAAAAGTGTGCCCATCAGAAGTGATCCTTGCCGCATCATAAGATGCAGACTTGCAACTATTACCATTCAAGTCCTTGTCCCAGGACAGTGTTCAATTGTACCTCCCCCATTCCTTGCAATTCAAGCGCAAGTATGCAGCCTGCCACCCACCCACCCCCAGGCTGCAATACCATACTGCTTGCTTGCTTGCACTTGAAATTGGGCCTTTTAGGCATGTGGAGGCGGAATCTGGCCACCACTTCATGGCTGCGTCAGCGGCCTGGTATCCATACTCAGTCCCCAGCCGCGTGGGGGCCGGGTGTCCACGCTTGGTCCCCAGCCGCCAGGAGGTGGCCGGGTGTCCATACTCGGTCCCCAGCCGCCTGGGGGTGGCCGGGTGTCCATAAACGGTCCCCAGCCGCCCCTATTTGTCCCGGTATGCCTTATACACGAGTGAGCATACCAAAACATTACCTGTGCCCTCCCCAGTGCATTTAGTGGGAAGGACAGCCTATCCACAAACAAGTGGACAAGCGAACGTGGCCAGAGATGGTCTATCTCACTGACACCTTCACACTGGGTTAATATTGTGGAAGCTGGGACACAGCTGGACACTGGGATGCAACACGTCCTCCAGACATAGAGGATTGCGGGTCCTGGGTCAATCAGGCATCAACACAAAGTTCAGAAGGTTGACAGCAGCTGTGGTCAGCCTCCTACACAACGAGTCAATTATTCATGATCATGAGGCCATCCATCTCCTCAGCTTTCTGTTCCTTGGAATGCAAGCGCATGTATGTAGTAGCGGCTAGGCCTGAGGTGGTCAGCGTTTTGGCGCATATCCTACCTCCTCAGAGGATTGCTGGATGTTTTCCTGCTACTATCCCAGTTCTATGAGTCCCGTTAAAAAAAAGCTTCAGGTGATGAATGATGGATGAGGTGGTGGCAAAGGAGAAAGAGCAGGAGGAACAGGGACGATTCACATCAATATAAGGGCAGTCAACCACACATGTCTTGTAGGATTTGTTTCTGTACCAAAAGGAGCGGTTCGGCTACACAGTTATAGGGCATACAGTGAGTGCAATGCCTACCAAAAATTTTGAGGCACTCCAATGCCCCTTGGAAGTGACATGGAGGTCAGAGGGCCTTAACTAAACCGTTTTTTCCATTTATAGCAACTTGGTCTCCTGTACACTGTTGGCCTAAGCAGTGAATGGAAGGCTTTCCAAAAATTATGAGGAACTGCAATGCCCTTTGAAACAGACGTGGATTACAGCATACTAAAAACCTTCTACCCATTATTGGTGAGTTGGTCTCCCTTAATGTTCACCTATGCATTGAAAAGCAAAAGCTGACTAAAATTAGGAGGAAATGCAATGCCCGTTGGAAGAGTCGTGGAGGTTAGAGGTAATTAAAAACAACATTTCAATGCCCCTTGGAAGAGCTGTGGAGTTCAGAGTGGTTTAACAAGATGGTTTTAATGCCCCTTGGAAGAGACGTGGAGTTCAGAGTGGTTTAACAAGACGGTTTTAATATCCCTTGGAAGAGACGTGGAGGTCCCAGTGGAATAAAAAGACAATATCAATGCCCCTTGGAAGAGTGGTGGAGGTCCCAGTGGAATAAAAAGACAATATCAATGCCCCTTGGAAGAGTGGTGGAGGTTGCAGTGGAATAAAAATACAACATCAATGCCCCTTGGAAGAGACGTGGAGGTCACAGTAGCTTAACAAGATGGTTTTAATGCCCCTTGGAAGAGACGTGGAGTTCAGAGTGGTTTAACAAGACGGTTTTAATGCCCCTTGGAAGAGACGTGGAGGTCCCAGTGGAATAAAAAGACAATATCAATGCCCCTTGGAAGAGTGGTGGAGGTTGCAGTGGAATAAATAGACAATATCAATGACCCTTGGAAGAGTGGTGGAAGTCGCAGTGGAATAAAAAGACAATATCAATGACCATTGGAAGAGACATATAGGTCACAGTAGCTTAACAAGACGATTTTAATGCCCCTTACAAGAGCCATGCAGTACAGCATATTAAAACATTATTCCCATTATTGGGGAGTGGTTCTCCCATAGTCTTTGCCTTTGACTTCCAAGCAAAAGCTGCCAAAAATTAGGACGGAAGAACTTGCAATGCCCCTTACAAGAGCCATGCAGTACAGCATATTAAAAACATTATTCCCATTATTGGGGAGTGGGTCACTCATAGTCTTTGCCTATGCCTTCCAAGCAAAAGCTGCCAAAAATTAGTACGGAGGAACTTGCAATGCTGGCAACACGGACCACAGTCACCCTGGTGGTATAGTGGTGGTGGAGGCTGAGGATAAGGTGAAGAGCAAAAAACAGTCGAAATGACAAAGTGTATACCCATGTGTGGGTGTGAAGCGGTGCATGGGAATACACCTCTCGAAATAACACAGTGGATTTGACTTTGTTACTCTGCTGTCATTAGGTGGTGATGAGAAGTCTGGCCCAATCCAGCCCTTGTTCATTTTGATAAGGGTCAGCTTGTCAGCATTGTCAGTTGACAGGCGAGTGCGCTTATCAGTTATAATTCACCCAGCAGCACTAAAAACACGCTCCGATAATATGCTAGCGGCTGGGCAAGCCAGGACCTCCAAGGCATACAGAGCGAGTTAATTCCATGTGTCCAGCTTGGATACCCAATAATTAAAAGGCACAGAGGAATCACGGAGGACGCTGGAACGGTCGACAAGGTACTCCCTCACCATCTTTTGAAACTTTCCACTCCTTGTGAGAGTATCCCACGCCTCAGTGCCTGTAAGCTGGGCAGGTCTCAGAAAACTGTCCCAGAACGTTGACAGTGTTCCACTGCCTCTGCTGGATTGGGGTTGCGTCTCTCTCGCCTGTACGCCTTGGTTGGGCAACGAAGTGTGACCTTTGCCACTAGCGTTTTCAGATGGGAATTGTTTTAACAGTTCTGCAGCAAGGGCCTTCTGGTACTGCCCCATTTTTGTAGACCTCTTCACCTCAGGAATAAGAGAGTGAAAGTTCTCCTTGTAGCGGGGGTCTAAAAGTGTCACCAACCAGTAATGACTGTCACCCAACATTTTGACAATGCGAGAGTCACAGTTAAGGCAGCGTAACATAAAGTCAGCAATGCGTGCCAGACTGATAATGGGCAAGACTTCCGTGTCCTCACCAAGATGACGACTGACCACGCTCTCCTCCTCCTCCTCCTCCTTCCCCATGTCCTCAGGCCACCCATGCTGAACCGACGGTATGACAGTTGTACAGGTACTACCGTCTACAGCGCATGATACCTGCTCCTGTTCTTCATCCTCCTCCTCCTCTCCGGAATTGTCCCCCAATGCACGTTGGGATGAGATGAGTCTGGGCTGTGTGTAATCGCCCGCTACGGCTTCTTGATCCATCTCCTCATACTCTGGCTGCAATGCCTCCTCTTTAATTCTCTGCAGAGAGCATTGCAAAAGACAGACAAGTGGGATGCTGACGCTAATGATGGCGTCATCGCCACTCACCATCTTGGTGGACTCCTCAAAATTTGTCAGGATGGTACATAAGTCAGACATCCAGGTCCACTCCTGAGGTCTTATGTGTGGAGTCTGACCTGAATATCAATGGCCTTGTTGCAGCTGGTAATCCAAAACTGCTCTCTTCTGCTCACAAATCCTTTGCAACATGTGGAGGGTAGAGTTCCAACTTGTGGGGACATCACACACCAGTCGGTGTGCCGGAAGCTGCAAATGCTGCAGCAACACAGCAAGGGCAGCGGAAGCTGTAGCCGACTTCCGAAAATGAGCTGACAGGCAGCATACTTTGACGAGCAGATCTGGCAACTCGGGGTACGATTTAAGAAACTGCTGAACCACGAGGTTAAGCACATGAGCCAGGCATGGTACGTGTGTGATCTCGCCTTGCCTCAGAGCCGCCACCAGGTTACGGCCATTGTCACACACGACCATACCTGGATGTAGGTTCAGCGGTCTCAGCCACAGATCTGCCTGCTCTTTCACAGCTGTCCACAACTCACAAGCAGTGTGAGGTTTATCACCTAAGCTTACGAGTTTCAGCACAGCCTGTTGCCGCTTGGCTGAGGCAGTACTGCAGTGCTTCCAGCTTGTAACTGATGTGTTGATATCTGAGATGGAGGCTGAACATGAAGAGGAGGAGGAGGATGATGCGCAGGAGCTGTACACTGTGGGGGCAACTCTGACTGACATAGGGCCCACAATCCTCGGTGTGGGGAGGATGTGTTCTGTCCCAAGGTTCGACTGGGTCCCAGCTTCCACTATGTTTACCCAGTGTGCAGTCAGGGAGATGTACCGTCCCTGGCCCCAAGCACTTGTCCACGTGTCCGTTGTCAGGAGGACTCTCCCAGTAACTGCGTTGTTGAGGGCACGGCAGATGTTTTGGGACACGTGCTTGTGTAGTGCAGGGATGGCACACCGGGCAAAATAGAGTTGGCTGGGGACCGAGTACCGAGGGACGGCCACCGCCATAAGTTTGCGGAAGAATTCCGTCTCCAGCAGTCTAAAAGGCAGCATTTCCAAAGCAAGCAGTTGTGAAATGTGCAAATTTAGGACTGTGGCCTGTGGGGCGTTGGCTGCGAACTTGCGCTTTCGTTCAAAGGTCTGGGATATGGACAATTGAACGCTGCGGTGGGACGTGGACATGGACGTTGATGCTGTTTCTTGAGAAACTGCCATAACAAGTGAAGACTGAGAGGAGGGGGCATATTTGCATGCAGTATGGACAGGAGGTTGCCTTGCACGCACAACAGGGGGTTCTCTTATATGCACAACAGCGAAAGAAGCAGTGGTGACACCCGCTGACACTGGTCATGGACCCTGGGGTTCGCCCCACAGTCGGGTACTTTGCTGACATGTGCCTGATCATGCTGGTGGTGGTCAGGCTGGTAGTTTTGTCACCCCTGCTGATGCTGGCCTGGCAGGTGGTACAAATGGCCTTTTTGGGGTTATCAGCAGAGTCTTTAAAAAAAATCCAGACTCTGGAAGACCTACCGGTTGTACTGGCAATGTCCCTAGTGTTGGTGTTATAGGGATCGGTTGCCCGACTTCTGTCTGCGGCCACCACACTGCTTCTTCTTGCCTGTTGGGGTACTTTGCCTCCCTCCCCCTGTGTGCTGCTGGCCTTGCTCTGCGTGTCCTCCTGCCACGTTGGGTCAGTTACTAGATCCTCCACCACCTCCTCCTCTTCCACTTCCGTACCACGGTCCTCCTTCTCACTTCGTGGCAATTGTGTCATCGTCCACCTCATGTGACAAATTTCTAGCGCCGCCTTCCTGTGGCCGTGGCTGTTCAAATATTTGGCCATCGCTACATGGGATCTTCTCTTCCACCACTTCAAGCGGAGCAGGCGTCGGGCCCAAATATGGAAATGGACCAGTGAACAGCTCTTCAGAGTGTCCAACTGTGGGATCAGTTCCTGTCTGACGACACTCGGCATGGTGGGAGGAAGGAGCATCAGGGTGAGGAGGAGTATGCAGTCGAGACTCACGGCTACTAACTGTTAGAACCTTGCTCTTAGGTTTTTTCCTTTGCTGGTCACATGACCTTGTTGGCCTATTTAATCCTGCTCCGCCCTTCTGGCTTTGCTGGACTTCATTGTATAACTACTTGCTAGCTAGCCTGTGCTCTGTATCTAACTCTGTTAGTTTGCTTGGTCTACGGACCTCTTTGTTCTATATATTTTGTTTGTTCGTCTGTCTGCTACTATTTCTGTTAGGAGGTGTCCCATTTTCCTCCCAGTCCTTAGTACTTGTAGGGATTCCTTCCCCACATCTATAGGTCTCCGTACAGACTAGCTTAGGACTTTAGCAGGTCTGATCGCAGGATCAGGTCCCCTGTTACATCGTAGGGATTAAGCTGAGTTCTATCGTAGGGACAGATCTCCTCTCTTTCCTTAGCTCTGGTAGCAGAACATAACAGTAAGTCCAGCCTGCAAATTCTCTAAGGAAAGATTTTTCTGTTCCATCATGGTGTCGGTTCAGGATTTGGCTCATCGCCTGCAGGGACTCTCTCTGGAGGTGGCCGAGCTCCGTCAGCACGTGAGTAACTGTCCTGGAGCACATTTCTTGGAGCCTAAGGTATGTTTGCCGGATTTATTTTTTGGTGAACACCGAGAATTTTTTTCATTTAAAAATGCTTGCTTATTGTATTTTCGTTTGAGACCCAAGTCCTCTGGGGATGAATCCCAGCGCATAGGGTTCATAATGTCACTTTTGCGCAAAGAGCCTCAGGAGTGGGCCTTTTCTTTGCAACCTAGTGATACATGCTTCAGATCAGTGGATAGTTTTTTTTCTGCTTTGGGACTGTTGTATGATGATCCTGACCGTGTCTCATCAGCTGAGACTGAGTTGAGGCGTTTGAGACAGGGATCAGGAAATGTGGAAAAATATTGTACTCATTTCCGTCGTTGGTCTACTCAAACAGGGTGGAACGATTCTGCTCTGAAAAGTCTATTTCTTGCTGGGCTCAATGAAAGGGTTAAAGACCTGCTAATTGCTTATCCTACACCTGAAGATTTGCAACCGGCTATGCAATTAGCTATACGGGTGGATAGGAGACTGCGTGCAAGGGTTAATGAGAGCAAATCCTCTGCTATGTCAGTTTCTGGTTATGAGAATGTGTGTACTAACAGTGGTAAACCGATGGAGATTGGATCGGTGGCACCTCGCTCTCAAGAAAAAGACCGTAGATTTTCTGAAGGCTTGTGTTTCTATTGCGGAAAATCTGGTCATTTGATTAAAGGCTGTGAACTTCGTATGAAGAAAGAAAAAAAAATGGTCAGTCATGCCCGTATTGCCTGTTTAAATTCCAAGGGTGTATTTTTAGCTGCTTCCACGATTGCTCAGGAAAAATTAATGGAATTTCGGGTGTTTGTTGATTGTGGGTCTACTCTGAATGTAATTGATGGGGGATTCTTGGAAAGACTCAATTTAAAACCCGAACCTTTATCATCCCCCATTGCTGTGGTTTCTGTGGATGGTTCCCCTTTGAAGAATATTACTCTCAAGGTCTGTGAATTTCCTCTCACTATTAATGGTGTTCACCATGAGAAATTGGATTTGGTAGTTTTGAATAACTTGCCTTCTCCAGTAATATTGGGATTGCCCTGGTTAAAATTTCACAATCCTGTACTGGATTGGTCTACCAGTGAAATTAAATCCTGGAGCCATAAATGTTATGACAAGTGTTGTAACGGGCGTATTGCAGCTTTGGGTAGGGGAGAATTGCCTGTTCCTATTCAGGATTTTTGGAGAGTTTTTTCTGAGAAGGAATCGCAGGTTTTGCCTCCCCATAGAGACTATGATTGTGCTATTGAATTTGTCCCTGGAGCGACTCTTCCTAAAAGTCGTTTATTTAACCTTACTATTCCTGAGAGGAAGGCTTTGGAGGAATACATACAGACAAGTTTGGCCGCCGGTCACATTAGGCCCTCTAAGTCTCCTGTGGCGGTTGGATTTTTTTTTGTAAAAAAAAAGGACGGCGGTTTACGTCCTTGTCTGGATTTTCGTGAGATTAACAAAATTACTGTACGCAATCCTTACCCACTGCCATTGATTCCTGATCTGTTTAACCAGTTAATGGGGGCCAAGTGGTTCTCTAAAATTGACCTTAAGGGGGCATACAATCTGTTGCGCATGAAGGAGGGTGACGAATGGAAGACTGCTTTTAACACTCCTGTAGGTCATTTTGAGAATCTGGTTATGCCCTTTGGTCTTACTAATGCTCCTGCATTTTTTCAGAATCTTATTAATGACATCCTTAGACCTTTGATCGGCAAAAATGTGGTTGTGTATTTGGATGACATTTTGATTTATTCGCCGGATCTGGAGTCTCATTGGCGGAGCGTACGTGAGGTATTACAGTTATTAATGGACAATTCGCTTTTTGCTAAGCTGGAGAAATGTGAGTTCGCTGTACAGAGAATTAGTTTTTTGGGCTACATTATCTCCAGCGAAGGTTTTGAGATGGACCCGGTTAAAGTTCAAGCTGTACAGGAATGGCCTAGGCCTATTGGTTTGAAATCGATACAGAGGTTTTTAGGTTTCGCCAATTATTACAGAAAATTCATAAAAAAAAATTCTAGTATTGTCAAACCTCTGACCGATCTCACCAGGAAAGGTGCTGATGCGGTTCAGTGGTCTTCTGAGGTCATTGAAGCTTTTGTGTATCTCAAGGAGAGGTTCACCTCTGCTCCCATCCTTATGCAGCCTGATGTGGCTAAGCCGTTTTTGGTTGAGGTTGATGCTTCCTCTGTGGGGGTTGGCGCAGTATTGTCTCAGGATAACGGGGATGGATTACATCCCTGTGCCTTTTTTTCAAAAAATTTTTCGGAGACTGAACTGAATTACGATATTGGTAATCGGGAATTATTGGCTATTAAACTCGCATTTGAACACTGGCGCCACTTCTTGGAAGGTGCGGAATTTCCCGTTCAGGTTCTTACGGATCATAAAAATCTGATATATCTTGATGCTGCCAAGCGCCTGAATGCCCGTCAGGCTAGGTGGGCACTGTTTTTTTCGCGGTTTAATTTCTCCGTTACTTACATCCCTGGTACTAAGAATGTTAAGGCGGATGCCTTGTCTCGCAGTTTTTCTCCCATAGTCGGTGTTGAGAAAGAGGAGAACATTTTACAAGAAGGTGTTGTGATAGCTGCTTTGGACTCCGTTTTGGAAGATGAGATTCTTAAAGCACAGGAGAATGCCCCATCTAACACTCCTCATGGGAGGTTGTTTGTGCCTGGGACCTTTAGGAGAGATTTGTTTGTTGAGTGTCACGAATCTCGGTTGGCAGGTCATCCCGGAATCTCTGAGACCAAGAGACTGGTGGGTCGCAGTTTTTGGTGGCCTGGATGGCAGAAGGAAGTCATTAAGTGGGTGCGTCAATGTACTATATGTGCTAGATCTAAGTCCTCACATACTCCTGCTGCGGGGTTGCTTTGTCCTTTGGAGGTTCCCAGTGCTCCTTGGACACATTTGGCTATGGACTTTATAACTGACCTTCCCCCCTCTGAGGGTTTTACTGTCATCTGGGTGGTCGTGGACCGTTTTAGCAAGATGTGTCACTTGGTTCCCTTCGTCAAACTGCCCTGCGCTAAAACTCTCGCTAAGGCCTTTGTCAAGGAAATTGTCAGACTTCATGGCGTTCCTACTGACATTGTTTCTGATAGGGGACCTCAGTTCGTGGCTCGTTTGTGGCGTGCCTTTTGTGACAGGTTGGGAGTTCATTTGTCGTTCTCGTCCGGATATCATCCTGAATCTAATGGCCAGACAGAAAGGAAAAACCAGGATGTTGAGCAGTTCTTGCGTTGTTTTGTGGCAGACAATCAAGAGGGGTGGTCTGAGTTTCTGCCACTTGCTGAATTTGCTCTGAACAATCATACATCTTCTTCTGCTGGTTGTTCGCCTTTTTTTTGTTGTTCTGGGAGACATCCGTCGTTTGGGTCGTTCTCCAAGTTGGGATCTGCCGTGCCTGAGGAGGAGAATTTTTCCGGTGATTTGGAGAGAGTTTGGACGGATGTGTGTGGTAATCTTCAGGAGGCCAACAGAAAATCTAAAGACTACTTTGATAGGAAACGACAGGAGGTTTTGTTCGCTGTTGGAGACATGGTTTGGTTGTCCTCTAGGAATCTGCGGTTGAGGATTCCTTCTAAGAAATTGGGTTCCAAGTTTGTAGGGCCCTTTAAGGTGCTTCAGGTTGTCAACCAATCTGCTGTTAGGTTGGAGGTTCCTACCTCCTGGAGAATTAATCCGGTATTTCATGTCTCTCTGTTGAAAAAAGCTGTTGTATCGGATTGTGACGCCTCTGCCTCTGTTCCTCCGGTGGTGGAGGACGGGGAATATGAAATTTCTCGCATCCTTAACTCTAGACGGTATAGAGGTAGTTTGCAGTATCTTGTGGCCTGGAAAGGTTTCGGACCCGAGGATAACTCTTGGGTGAGGTCGGATGATGTTTCCGCGTCCAGACTTATCAGAGCGTTTCACAGGAGATTTCCTGATAAGCCTGGTCCTAGGGGATCCGGAGGATCCTCTTAGAAGGGGGGGTACTGTTAGAACCTTGCTCTTAGGTTTTTTCCTTTGCTGGTCACATGACCTTGTTGGCCTATTTAATCCTGCTCCGCCCTTCTGGCTTTGCTGGACTTCATTGTATAACTACTTTCTAGCTAGCCTGTGCTCTGTATCTAACTCTGTTAGTTTGCTTGGTCTACGGACCTCTTTGTTCTATATATTTTGTTTGTTCGTCTGTCTGCTACTATTTCTGTTAGGAGGTGTCCCATTTTCCTCCCAGTCATTAGTACTTGTAGGGATTCCTTCCCCACATCTATAGGTCTCCGTACAGACTAGCTTAGGACTTTAGCAGGTCTGATCGCAGGATCAGGTCCCCTGTTACATCGTAGGGATTAAGCTGAGTTCTATCGTAGGGACAGATCTCCTCTCTTTCCTTAGCTCTGGTAGCAGAACATAACACTAACACTTGACTGTGTGGAAGACAGACCGGAGGTGGTGGTGCCCAGGTGACTGGAAGTATTATCTGCTATCCAATTAATAACCTGTTCACACTGGTCAGTTTGCAATAGTTGTGCTGTTGTGTGCTTCCCTAGTAATTCGGTCCAGAACTGGGAGCGAGAAGATGTGGCTGTTGGTTGTGGCACATTTTCACCATGGCCACGGCCCCGTCCTCTGCACACACCATCACTAGAACGTCCAGTTCCACGTCCCTTGCCACGTGCCTTGCCCATTGTAAATGAAGTAAAATAGCTTACACTCGCACTATCAATGGCAAAAGGGTAATTAAAAGGAGATTTGAACCGTGGAAGAGGAAAACCACAGTTCTATTTCTCTGGCCTACACCAGAATCTTTTAAACAGATATATTTGTGTCGGAATAGTAAGCGAGACACTCAAACTGTTTTTCTTATGGAAAAAAGGAAAAAAAGTTGATAATACAGAGATTTGAAACGTGGAACTGCAAAACCACAGTTCTAGTTATCTGGCCTACACCAGACTCTTTTAAACATATATATTTGTGTCTGAACACTCACAGACACACTCAATTTTTTTTTTTGGGGGGGGGGGATACCAAAAGGTTAATAAGACGGGTATTTGTACAGTATGACTGAGAAAAAAAAAAAAAAAGAGGATTTAGTAGAAAAAAAAAAGGATTTTTCCTGGCCACTGAGATTTGGGGCTAAGTCTAGCAATTTGAAAAGCACCACACAGGACTGTAATGCAGTGTTTGTTGGTATAACCACTGCGTCTCCTATACAGCCTGCCTGCCTGCCTGCCTGATATCTGGGATGGATATTAGTCCTGAGAAGGACTGTTTGTTTGATTTTGCAGGCTTTAGAGACCCTACACTGCCTATTTCACAGTAGAAATTTCTCCCTAGCTCAGCAGCACTCTCCCTAAACCGTCTGATCCTGAGCGAATGAGTCCAAGATGGCGGCGCCCGGTTTTAAATACTCAAGGTGACGCTGTGTGGCCAGCCAATCACTGTAATGCCCACAACCAACATAACTGCAGCATTACAGTGACTGGCTGGCAATCCCTGCATGTTCATTGGCTCTATAAAGAGCGCCAAACGTGCAGGGAGGAGACCCGAGCTCCTGCCCGAGTAGCCCGAAAATGCTTGGTGCTCGCCGAACATCCCGAGTAGTGAGATGCTCGGGCGAGTACCGAGCAGTGTCGAGCATGCTCGCTCAACACTAATTATTATTATTATTTATTTTTATAGCGCTATTTATTCCATGGCGCTTTACATGTGAAAAGGGTATACAAAGCACAAGCAATTACAATCATTTTGAACAATACAAATCAGTGACTAGTACATGAGGAGAGAGGACCCAGCCCGCGAGGGCTCACAATCTACAAGGGATTGGTGAGCATACAGTAGGTTGGGGTAGAGCTGGTCGTGCGATGGAGCGGTGGTTACTGCAGGTTGTACACCTGTCAGAAGAGGTGGGTCTTTAGGTTCTTTTTGAACATATCCACGGTATGCGAGAGTCTGTTGTGTTGGGGTAGAGAGTTCCAGAGTAGGGGGGAAGCACGGGAGAAATCTTGTATGCGATTGTGGGAAGAGGAGATAAGAGGGGAGAAGAGCAGGAGATCTTGTAAGTATCGGAGGATGCGTGCAGATAAATACCGGGAGACTAGGTCACAGATATAAGGAGTAGATAGGTTGTGTATGGCTTTGTATGCCATGGTTAGGGTTTTGAAGTGGAGCCTTTGGGCAATGGGGAGCCAGTGAAGGGATTGATAGAGTGAAGAGGCCAGGGAATAGCGGGGGGCAGGTGGATTAGAAAGGCAGCAGAGTTTAGGATAGATTTGAGGGGTGCGAGAGTGTAAGAGGGGAGGCCACAGAGCAGGAGGTTACAGTGGTCAAGGCGGGAGATGATGAGAGCGTGCACAAGTGTTTTTGCAGATTTGTGGTTGAGTAATGTGCGGAACCGGGAGATATTTCTGAGTCGGAGTCGGTAGGAAGTGGAAAGGGCTTGGATATGTGGTTTGAAGGAGAGATTAGAGTCCAGGGTTACCCTGAGTCAGCGAGCTTGCGGGACAGGGGAGAGTGAGCAGCCACTGACTTTGATGGATAGGTCAGATGGGGGGGTTGAGTGAGACAGTGGAAAGATGATGAATTCTGTTTTATCTATGTTAAGTTTTAGAAATCTGTCAGAGAAAAAGGATGAAATAGCGAACAGTCATTGTGGCATTCTGGTTAGTATGGAGGAGATATTGGGTTCTGAGAGGTAGATCTATGTGTTATAAGCATAGAGGTGATACTGAAAGCCTTGGAACTCTATGAACTGTCCGAGGCCAAAGGTGTAGATTGAGAAGAGCAGGGGTCCTAGGACTGAACCTTGTGGGACACCGACAGATAGGGGGCGAGATGAGGAATTGGTGTGTCAGTGGGAGACACTTAAAGTCCGGTCTGTTAGGTATGAGGAGATCCAAGATAGGGCCAAGTCTGTGATGCCGAGAGATGAGAGAGTCTGTAGTAAGAGGGATTGGTCCACTGTGTCAAAGGCAGATGATAGGTCGAGGAGGAGGACAGAGTTGTGTTGCTTGGATTTGGCGGTTAGTAGGTCATTGGTGACTTTAGTCAGGGCAGTTTCAGTGGAATGATGCGGTCAGAAGCCAGATTGTAAGCAATCACAAAGGGAGCATGAGGCGAGGTGGGAGGACAGTTCAAGGTGGACGTGTTGTTCCAGTAGTTTTGAGGCATAGGGGAAATTTGTATGGGGCGATAGCTAGTCAGAGAGGAGGGGTCAAGGGAGGGCTTTTTGAGGATGGGTGTGTAATCAAGGCATGCTTGAAGCATGAGGGGAAGACACCAGTTGTGACAGGTTGAAAAGGTGGGTTAGGGTTGGGATGAAAACTGTGGTGAGGTTAGGGATGAGGTGGGACGGGATTGGGTCAAATTCGTAGGTGGTGAGGTGTGATTTGGAGAGTAAAGAGGAAACTTGATCTTCCGTAATGGTGGAGAAGCTGGTTTTGGAGGAGGAGGGTTCAGTAGATATGAGAAGTGGGGACTTTAGGTGAAAGCTTTGCCTGATGGTGTCAATCTTCTGCTTGAAGAATGAGGCAAAGTCTTCGGCTGAGAAGAGAGGCGAGGGAGGAAGCGCTGAGAGGCGGAGGAGAGAATTGAAATTGTTTAATAGCTGTTTAGGGTTGTGAGACAGGGGGGATATGAGAGAGAAGTATGTTTTTTTTGCTGCAGTGAGTGTAAGTTTAAAAAAAAAACATTTGGATATCACACCACCATTGTTACATGTATTGAATTGATTAGTATATGTTATCATTATGTTTTAGTAGTAGTTTCTTTTTATGTTACAGATATATGGCTCTTGTCCAGCCTTTTCGTCTTACAAGCTTGAGGACAATATCAAAGACAATCCGTGTTAACATATTTCTGTGGGCAGCATCTTTTGTAGTTGTGTTTCCTGTCTGGGTCTATTCTAAGGTTATCCAGTTCAAAGATGGGTTGGAAAGTTGTGCATTCGATCTCACAACCCCAAATGATGTTCTCTGGTAAGTATGAGACCATTTATTCAGCCTTTTCTAATGTTTAATGCATTTTAAGTGTGATACTGTTTTGTATTTACACATTTTTCAAGAATAATTATCTTCATATAAAATGACAAATGAATTTCCTAAACATTAACCTTTTAAAACAAGCTGCATAAAAAGATATGTTAAACTACATGAATCTCTGCAGTTTGTGACTTTTCTTTATATTTTTTTAAATAAAAATAATGAAACTTGGGGCGTTTGATTTCTTTTTGTCCTATTTTCCCTAAGCTTGCATAATATCTTTTAATGGTACTGAGCTAGATAAAAAATAAACTGTGGCTCTAGTTTAATAGTTAAACCTAGAAAATCATGCAGCAAAAGTCTCACTGGAGAGCAATAAACTTAAGTGCTGGCACCTTGAATAAAACTAATTTACACGGTTAGAGAATGCAAAATGTAACAACTTTTCAATTAGAACATGTTTTTAAAAATACCTTAGTCTAACTATTGCTTTTACAAACTTATTAGAGAATAGAAGAAAGGCTATTCCAGAGAATACCAGACAATAGAAGAAAGAAAGAAATTCCAGC
This sequence comes from Phyllobates terribilis, assembly GCF_046119375.1. Lineage (NCBI taxonomy): Eukaryota > Metazoa > Chordata > Amphibia > Anura > Dendrobatidae > Phyllobates > Phyllobates terribilis. The sequence continues at coordinate 451,126,756 of NW_027362763.1, read as the reverse complement.
AAGAGAAACTCCTGCTACATGACTTTGATAAATTAGAATGGCCCCTTAAGGAGAACATTTCACTAGTTTTAGCATATAAACACGTCATATCATAGAATAGTGGCAGCAAAAATGTCATTTTTATTTCTTAATTTCTCATCTCCATTGATGAGATATTAGCTTGTAAAGTGATTTTCTAATCTAATTTTTGCTAAGACCAAAGGGTAATCAGCAGAAATTAGCCTCTGCATACAGTTACTTTTTCCCCCTGCAGGACATTGATCAATCATAAGCAGGATGCATGCAGGAGGGGGCAGGGAAATACCCCCCCCCCCCCAAGAGAATGTCAGACTTGGCTTCCTCTATGTGAGATATATAATGACATACAGCTCTGAGCTCACAGATCTCACAGCTGACATTTACTATGATTAGAAGACGAGGACGACAGTAAAGCAAAGCTGTGTGTCATTACAAACACCTCTTGCAGCTCTTATCTCACAGCAGTCAGTGTGGGTGGTGGTGGAGTAGAGCAGAACTGAAAGCTCTGTGAGAGGAGAGCTGCAAGAGATGTTTTTAATGACACATAGCTTTGCTCTACTCCCCACCCCCAATACTGACTACTGTGAGATGAGAGCTGCAGATGCAGGTGTTTGTAATCACACACAATTTGGTCTACACCCCTTCCCTCGTGACGCCTCCTGTTTATGATTGGTCAATTTCATTCAGGAGAAAAAATAACTACACTCAGAATCGAATCAATGCTAATGCCTCCTTGAGCTCACCATGGGAATAGAGAAAGAATCTGCTTATATAATTGGAGACACCATTCCAACTGCTAAACAAAAGTGTAGTGTACTAACAAGAATAAAAGAAAACACTAATAGTTTGATAAAAAAAATATCAAAACAACAGTACACATCAGAAACCATTGTTTCTGAATTAAATCAATGCTAATGCCTCCTTGGTTAGAATCTAATCTTTACAAGATTATTATTATTATTATTTATTATTATAGCACCATATATTCCATGGCACTTTACATGTGAAAAAGGGGTATACATAGCAAAACAATTACAATAATCTTGAACACAATGTGACAGCGACTGGTACAAGAGGAGCGAGGACCCTGCCCGCGAGGGTTCACAATCTAGAAGGGATGGGTGAGGATACAGTAGGTGAGGCTAGAGCTGGTCATGCAGCGGTATGGGGGAGCGAGGGTTACTGCAGGTTGTAGGCTTGTCGGAAGAGGTGGGTCTTCAGGTTCCAGAGTAGGGGGGAAGCACGGGACAAATCTTGTATGCGATTGTGGGAGGAGGAGATAAGAGGGGAGTAGAGAAGAAAATCTTGTGAAGATCGGAGGTTGCGTGCGGGTATGTAACGGGAGACTAGGTCAGACATATATGGAGGAGACAGGTTGTGAATGGCTTTGTATGCAATGGTTAGGGTTTTGAACTGGAGTCTCTGAGCAATGAGGAGCCAGTGAAGAGATTGACAGAGAGGAGAGGCCGGGGAATAGCCGGGAGACAGGTGGATTAGTCGGGCAGCAGAGTTTAGGATGGATTGGAGGGGTGTGAGAGTGTTGGAAGGGAGGCCATAGAGCAGGAGGTTGCAGTAGTCAAGGCAGGAGATGATGGGGGCGTGCACTAATGTTTTTGCAGATTCATGGGTGATGAATGTGCGGATCCGGGAGATATTATTGAGTTGGAATCAGCAGGAAGTGGAAAGGGCTTGGATATGTGGTTTGAAGGAGAGTTCAGAGTCCAGGGTTACCCCAAGGCAGCGAGCTTGAGGGACTGGGGAGAGTGGACAGATATTGACATTGATAGATAGGTCAGTTGGGGGGGTTGAATGAGATGGCGGAAAGATGGTGAATTCTGTTTTGTCCATGTTAAGTTTTAGAAATCTAGCAGAGAAGAAGGATGAAATAGCAGACAGACATTGTGGGATTTTGGTTAGTAAGGAGGTGATATCGGGTCCAGAGAGGTAGATCGGTGTGTCATCAGCATAGAGGTGATAATGAAATCCGTGAGACTCTATGAGCTCTCCCAGGCCTAAGATGTAGATGGAGAAGAGTGGGGGTCCTAGAACTGAACCTTGGGGGACACCGACAGATAGGTGGCGAGATGAGGAGGTGGTGTGTCAATGGGAGACACTGAATGTCCTGTCTGTTAGGTATGAGGAGATCCAGGATAGGGCCAAGTCTGTGATTCCGAGAGATGGGAGACTCTATAGTGAGAGGGAATGGTCCACTGTGTCGAGGACAGATGACAGATCCAGGAGCAGGAGAACAGAGTAGTGTCGCTTGGATTTGGCAGTTAGTAGGTCGTTGGTGACTTTAGTCAGTGCAGTTTCAGTAGAATGGTGCGGTCGGAAACTAGATTGTAGGCGGTCGAAGAGGGAGCAGGAGGAGAGGTGGGAGGACAGCTCAGAATGGACGTGCTATTCCAGTAGTTTTGAGGCATAGGGGAGAAGTGATATGGGGCGATAGCTAGTCAGAGAGGATGGGTCAAGATAATATCTCCGCAACACAGATGAAAAATTAAAAAATAAGAAGAATATTTTATTCTGCTCTGCAGCCACTATTCCACGGTGTGGCCAGTTTAACATGCTAAAACTGATGAAAAGTCATTTTTAATGAATAGATACAGTACAATAGGACTGTATAATAATATGTTTAACTTATCCTATTCCATAACATGCTGCCTGGGGATCAAACTACATGTTCAAACTGATAAATTTACAAATATACTGTATTATAAGATTTATATATAATTTCAGTATTGTTAGGTTCCTGAATCATATTGTAGCTGATTGATCCTCATTTCTACATGAAAAAAAAGTAACCCTTTTTCTGAAAATGTTTATATTTCATCTTCCAACTTCGGCCCTGTTCTGTTTCTGTTACAGATGACATTTATAGCTGGCTATACATATGAAATAAAATTAACCCAACAGATTAATATTAATATGATTAGCAGTCAATTTCATACACATATGGGTTTGCAGACCTTGGCAGATATTCCAAGAAAGAAAGATGGGACATGTTGGATTTCAAAATGCATGACCTTTGTTCCAGCAGGGAATAAGGCTCTTCCATGTAAGTCTGGCACTGACTTATTCCTCTCTCCTGCAAAAATAAGCAGTCATACTCAATGGCCAACAGTTAAATAATGTACAGTACAGACCAAAAGTTTGGACACACCTTCTCATTTAAAGATTTTTCTGTATTTTCATGACTATGAAAATTGTACATTCACACTGACAGCATCAAAACTATGAATTAACACATGTGGAATTATATACTTAACAAAAAAGTGTGAAACAACTGAAAATATGTCTTATATTCTAGGTTCTTCAAAGTAGCCACCTTTTGCTTTGATGACTGCTTTGCACACTCTTGGCATTCTCTTGATGAGCTTCAAGAGGTAGTCACCGGAAATGGTTTTCACTTCACAGGTGTGCCCTGTCAGGTTTAATAAGTGGGATTTCTTGCCCTATTAATGGGGTTGGGACCATCAGTTGTGCTGTGCAGAAGTCAGGTGGATACACAGCTGATAGTCCTACTGAATAGACTGTTAGAATTTGTATTAAGGCAAAAAAAGCAGCTAAGTAAAGAAAAACGAGTGGGCATCATTACTTTAAGAAATGAAGGTCAGTCAGTATGAAAAATTGGGCAAACTTTGAAAGTGTCCCCAAATGCAGTTGCAAAAACCATCAAGCACTATAAAGAAACTGGCTCACATGAGGACCGCCCCAGGAAAGGAAGACCCAAAGTCACCTCTGCTTTTGAGGATAAGTCTATCCGAGTCACCAGCCTCAGAAATTGCAGGTTAACAGCAGCTCAGATTAGAGACCAGGTCAATGCCACACAGAGTTCTAGCAGCAGACACATCTCTACAACAACTGTTAAGAGGAGACTTTGTGCAACAGACCTTCATGGTAAAAGAGCTGTTAGGAAACCACTGCTAAGGACAGGCAACAAGCAGAAGAGACTTGTTGAGCTAAAGAACACAAGGAATGGACATTAGACCAGTGGAAATCTGTGCTTTGGTCTGATGAGTCCAAATTTGAGATCTTTGGTTCCAACCACCGTATCTTTGTGTGACGCAGAAAAGGTGAACGGATGGACTCTACATGCCTGGTTCCCATCGTGAAGCATGGAGGAGGAGGTGTGAAGGTGTGGGGGTGCTTTGCTGGTGACACTGTTGGGGATTTATTCAAAATTGAAGGCATACTGAACCAGCATGGCTACCACAGCATCTTTCAGCGGCATGCTATTCCATCAGGTTTGCGTTTAGTTGGACCATCATTTATTTTTCAACAGGACAATGACCCCAAACACACCTCCAGGCTGTGTAAGGGCTATTTGACCAAGAAGGAGAGTGATGGGGTACAACGCCAGATGACCTGGCCTCCACAGTCACCAGACCTGAACCCAATCGAGATGGTTTTGGGTGAGCTGGACCGCAGAGTGAAGGCAAAAGGGCCAACAAGTGCTAACCATCTCTGGGAACTCATTCAAGATTGTTGGAAGACCATTTCCGGTGACTACCTCTTGAAGCTCATCAAGAGAATGCCAAGAGTGTGCAAAGCAGTCATCAAAGCAAAAGGTGGCTACTTTGAAGAACCTAGAATATAAGACATATTTTCAGTTGTTTCACACTTTTTTGTTAACCCATTACATGCCAAATTAGCAATTTTCATTTTTTGTTTTTTTTGGACCTAATTAGAAAATCTTAGTTGCTAGAAGCAAAAATTTAGGCGTCCCAAAAAAAGGACATTGGTAGATAATGGGTTAAGTATATATTTCCACATGTGTTAATTCATAGTTTTGAGGCTTTCCGTGTGAATGTACAATTTTCATTGTCATGAAAATTCAGAAAAATCTTTAAATGAGAAGGATTGTCCAAACTTTTGGTCTGTACTGTATATTTAGGATTTTACAGTATTGCTGACAGTGTAATTCCATTCTATCAAGTTTAAAGCCACTCGAAGGTGGAGTTTTACTTTCACGCATAACAGAAGTGAATGCCATTCTGTGTTCTTTTACTATTTTGTTTTTCAGGTATACGCTGTACTTGACAATCACAACATTCTTCTTTCCTTTACCACTAATAGTAGCCTGCTACATATTAATTTTGTGTTACACATGGGAGATGTATCATCAAAACAAGACAGCAGGACGGTATGTTAAAACTGTTCATGAATTTACATTTTCATTTTCTCTAAATATCTATTTATTATGCAAAAAATAGTGAGCTGCTGGGTTAGCCAAAAATTATCTATAAAATGCAAATGGGTTATTCCCAAAATCACAAATTGGGTCTTGTAATTATGTAAATATTCATTTTTGTCAATATAGCTTATTTTGAAATATGCCCTATTTTTCACATTTCACACCCCTACACTCTAGTTATGCCCAAAGAGGCTTTACTTATCCAGCTGTCATTAGATCAAGGCCAGCCTTAGGGGATACCAAAAAGGGCTCTCATTCCTTTACAATCCCAAACCTGAACAGAGAATGCCATTCCTACATTATCAGTGCCATTTCTGAGGTTAGACATACACCAGGACCGTTGCTGACATTATGGTCATGTAATTTCCTCCGCCCTTTTGGATTCTGGAGTAACCAGAGAGGTGATAGCCTAAAATATTAATAGAGCTCACCATATGACTAGAGCAAGAATTCACTAATATTATTGGAGACGCCATTCCAACTGCTAAAAAAAAAGTGTGGTCTACACACGACAATGAAAGAAAACACTAAGAGTTTGATCAAAAATGGCAAAACGACAGTAAACACCAGAAACCATTGTTTCCAGATGTATACAATTTTATATCATGACAAAAATGTAAACAAAATTGTGAAAGAGGGTTAAGGGTGTGTAACAAGCAAAGTATTTAGGTAATTTTTATCCTCATAGTATGCACTGAGATCAGAGATAAGAGGCTCAATAAGCTGTGAGTCAACTTCAAGTCAAATTTTCTAAAATTCGCAGGTCCCGGTAAATTTGAAATAGGCAATTCAATTCATGAGAATGAGGAAAAAAATGTCCAGTGCTGTTTCACACACTGCTGAACATCGCATCAGCTAGAGAGAAAGCTCATGACATCAGGAACATTCTGGCAGGCTTATGATTGGGCAAAGTAACTTACACACCTATGTGGCACACGCCCTTGTGCAACATTTCTTTCAATAATTTATCCATTGGATAGAGATGATGCTATGGACAGGAAAGTTTCCTCTCTGCACTGCCAAAGCATAGAACCCATGGTTTACCAAGAAAACCTTCCACTTCCACTAGTATGAATTGCTGACACCTGACAGGAAGATTGTCAATTCATATTACTAACAACAAATTCTGAACTTTTTATTATTAAGGTGCAAAAAAAAAATCAGGATTAATCTAACAGAGCAATATTTTTATGGTGTACTCTTTTGCTCACTGGAGTCTTGATGTTTCTCTTAGATTTGCTCTTATAGCCCTTACATGCATTCAGACATATTAACTGGAGCACAAACATTGCATTTAACTGCAATTTGCTTTCCTCAGCAGCACTTGTTTATCAGAACAACTCTTTACATTTTCCTCTGATCCCATTAGTCGACTGGATCCATACTTCCACAAAATCTTATTTGTCTGGAAGATGTTTCCTTACTTACATAATTCTCAATATATTCTTCTTGACACCATTCCATTTGACAACACTATAATATTTCAAATACTGGTCCAGACTAATCTAGCACTGATGACCATACCTCATTTGAAGTCTCTCATACCATTCAATTTTTCTATTAAAATGTGAAGTCACACCATACCTCAAATCATTTTATCCAGTTCTCCAGGGGCATGCATTTCATTTCCATACTCGGAAACGTGAATCAACAAAGAGCAGGTGTCTCTAATAAAGTAGATATTTAGTGTATAGTAGGATTAAATTAAAATCTTATCTCTGGAATACAATAAACAAAAATTCTGCTATAAATATTTTTTTTACATTTTTTATGATCTTTAAAGGGGTTGTCTCGTGACCAAAGTACATTTTAATCAATACATTTTGGAATAATAGCAAGCTTCACAATTGTATGTGTTATAAAATGATCCTGAGCTTACATTATCTTTTAAATGTGCCCCTGTTATGTACGGTGTAACCCCATTACAACATCCACCATACATGTACGGAGCTGCGGGAGGTGCGCTCCCGTACACCACCGTACATTTACGGCGTGACAAAGACATCTGGCTGTGTTACATTTGAAGACCCCGTGTATAGTGTAACAGAATCACTGGTGTTATATGCGAGGGGTGGTATACAGTACAGACCAGAAGTTTGGACACACCTTCTCATTTAAAGATTTTTCTGTATTTTCTTAACTATGAAAATTGTACATTCACACTGAAGGCATGAAAACAATACATTAACACATCCCACAGGAGACCATCGGCAACCTCATCAGGAGCATGCCCAGGCATTGTAGAGAGGGCATACAGGTGCATGGAGGCCACACACAATACTGAGCCTCATTTTCACTTGTTTTAAGGACATTACAAAGCTGGATCAGCCTGTAGTGTGTTTTTCCACTTTAATTTTGGGGGTGACTCCAAATCCAGGCCTCCATTGGTTAATAAATTTGATTTCCATTGATGATTTTTGTGTGATTTTTTTGTCAGCACATTCAACTTTGTACAGAACAAAGTATTCAATGAGAATATTTAATTCATTCAGATCTAGGATGTGTTATTTGAGTGTTCCCTTTATTTTTTGAGCAGCGTATACAGTACAGACCAAAAGTTTGAACACACCTTCTCATTTCTCATTTAAAGATTTTTCTGTATTTTCATGACTATGAAAATTGTACATTCACACTGAAGGCATCAAAACTATGAATTAACACATGTGGAATTATATACTTAACAAAAAAGTGTGAAACAACTGAAAATATGTCTTCTATTCTTGGTTTTTCAAAGTAGCCACCTTTTGCTTTGATGACTGCTTTGCACACTCTTGGCATTCTCTTGATGAGCTTCAAGAGGTAGTCACTGGAAATGGTCTTCCAACAATCTTGAAGGAGTTCCCAGAGATGCTTAGCACTTGTTGGCCCTTTTGTCTTCACTCTGCGGTCCAGCTCACCCCAAACCATCTCGATTGGGTTCAGGTCTGGTGACTGTGGAGGCCAGGTCATCTGGCGTAGCACCCCATCACTCTCCTTCTTGGACAAATAGCCCTTACACAGCCTGGAGGTGTGTTTGGGGTCATTGTCCTGTTGAAAAATAAATGATGGTCCAACTAAACACAAACCGGATGGAATAGCATGCCGCTGCAAGATGCTGTGGTAACCATGCTGGTTCAGTATGCCTTCAATTTTGAATAAATCCCCAACAGTGTCACCAGCAAAGCACCCCAACACCATCACACCTCCTATTCCATTCTTCACGGTGGGAACCAGGCATGTAGAGTCCATCCGTTCACCTTTTCTGCGTCGCACAAAGACACGGTGGTTGAAACCAAAGATCTCAAATTTCGACTCATCAGACAAAAGCACAGATTTCCACTGGTCTAATGTCCATTCTTCTGCTTGTTGCCTGTCCTTAGCAGTGGTTTCCTAGCAGCTATTTCACCATGAAGGCCTGCTGCACAAAGTCTCCTCTTAACAGTTGTGGAAGAGATGTGTCTGCTGCTAGAATTCTGTGTGGCATTTACCTGGTCTCTAGTCTGAGCTGCTGTTAACCTGCAATTTCTGAGGCTGGTGACTCGGATAAACTTATCCTCAGAAGCAGAGGTGACTTTTGGTCTTCCTTTCCTGGGGCGGTCAACATGTGAGCCAGTTTCTTTGTAGTGCTTGATGGTTTTTGCAACTGCATTTAGGGACACTTTCAAAGTTTGCCCAATTTTTCGTACTGACTGACCTTCATTTCTTAAAGTAATGATGGCCACTCGTTTTTCTTTACTTAGCTGCTTTTTTCTTGCCATAATACAAATTCTAACAGTCTATTCAGTAGGACTATCAGCTGTGTATCCACCAGACTTCTGCACAACACAACTGATGGTCCCAACCCCATTAATAAGGCAAGAAATCCCACTTATTAAACCTGACAGGGCACACCTGTGAAGTGAAAACCATTTCCGGTGACTACCTCTTGAAGCTCATCAAGAGAATGCCAAGAGTGTGCAAAGCAGTCATCAAAGCAAAAGATGGCTACTTTGAAGAACCAAGAATATAAGACATATTTTCAGTTGTTTCACACTTTTTTGTTAAGTATATAATTCCACATGTGTTAATTCATAGTTTTGATGCCTTCAGTGTGAATGTACAATTTTCATAGTCATGAAAATACAGAAAAATCTTTAAATGAGAAGGTGTGTCCAAACTTTTGGTCTGTACTATATGTCACTCTGGCTGCTAGCCTTTGTGAACTGAAACCTACAAACTTTCCTCAAGCATGTTATATGTTGGGGGTTAATTCACCTAAATAGTTTGGTTTTATGTGAATGGCATAGAGGGTGGGAATTCATACACCCTACCTCACCTCAGGGTGTGACTGAGCAAGCTTAAATGCTCAGTCACTATTTTTTTTCTGCTGTTGTGTTTGGAGAGGCAAGGTCTCCAGACTGGACAGCATTGGCTCAGGAAGGAGCAGAAGGCTGGGCTACAACCTGTGTGGGCGAACACCACACTCCTATGGACTGTGCTATTGTTTATCTTTTGTTTTGTTGTTTTGCCAGTAAGGACGTGTTTATTTTGCTGGAACTGCAGGGCTTCATGCTATACAATAAAGGCTGCAGAGAAAACCCGGTTCCTGAGTCTACTTCCAAAAGCGGTGAGTTGTCTTACCACAGTTGGTGCGAGAGTATGTACAAGATTCCAGGAACACGTGTGCCTCATACAGAGACTGATGGATGTCCTGGGTGAAGGCTGCCAGCCAGCAGGAGACATCTGGCAGCATGGAAAAGCTAATTAAGCAACTAGTGCAGAGTCAGCAGAGCATGCAGCAGCATCGGCAGAGCCAACAGACCATGCAGCAGAGCCAGCAGAGCATGCAACAGCCGCACCGTGAGCAGCTACAGCAGCATCAAGAGATCACTAAGCTGCTGATGCTACAGGTTCAGCTCCTGAAACAGCAGCAACAGGATCAGCATCATCAACAGCAGCAGAAGATCGAGCTACTTGCAGAGGCGATCCGTGGCAAGGCGATAATTCCGACAAGTTCAGGTGATGACACATACACCAGGAAGACGGTAAGGAGAGCATTACAGAAAATGAACCCGGGGAATGATGTTGAGGCATTCCTGACTGTTTTTGGGAGTGTGGCGGAATGGGAGAGATTGCCGCTGGAGCAGTGGGCAGAGTTTCTGGTGCCATATTAGACCGGGGAGCCGCAGAAGGCCTATTACGTTCTGACTTTACAGAACGCAAAGGAATATGCCAAATTAAAAACTGAGATATTGGCACGCTCCGAAGTGACTATGTCTGTCAAAGTGCAAAGGGTACCCCACTGGGCGTAAGCTGGCTTACAGATGTTCGACTTGCTACATCTAGTCCAGAAGTGGCTGAAGCCAGAGTCTTCCCCTCCTGCCCAGATGGTTGAGCATGTGGTGATGGACAGGTTCATCCATTCCCTACCCAGGCTGGTGCAGGCCTGGATTGCCCAGAGTGACCCTCAGAACGCGGACGACCTGATGGGCCTGGCAGAGAGGTACCAAGTGGTCGAAAAATCCCTAGGGAAACCCGACATAGTCACCTCCCCATACTGGTGTGCCAAAAAGGGGGCAGGTTCACCATGGAAGGGTTTCAGAGCCACAACTGCAGGGCGTCCCACTTTCACTGAAGGTGCTGCAAGGACTGTTGTTAAGGATGTGATCTGTTGGCGGTGTCACAATCCAGGACACGCAACCGCCCAGTGTCATATGTCTGCTGAGCCATTGGATTGCAGCCTAGGCAGACGATGTTGATATTATGCTTACCCAGCCTGCAGTGTGGACTGACAATCCGGCGAGGGGCCACAGGCGTGTGTCATATCTGTTAATGGAGTGATGGTCCTGAGTCTGTTGGACTCCGGAAGTCTGGCAACCTTAATCAGTGCCACCCTTCCCCACCAGCTGATCCCTACCAAATCTGTGGGCATCCGCTGCATACATGGGGATGCCAAGAACTACCCGGTGGCCAGAGTGAGTCATAACACACTGTGGCACTCAATCCCACGAAGTCGGGTGGTCAAGGACCTGATACATCCTGTCATATTGGGGCACAATTTTCCCTTGTTCTGGGACTTGTGGGGGAAGAGATCCAGACTGAGTCACATGGACAAAAGCCAGGACCCGAGAGAAATACCCCGGTTGACATCAGAAGTGGAAGAGTTCCCTCTGTGTGTCCTTGCTGGCGATGAGGACGAGACTGTGACCGAGGTGGCTGACCTCCCTGAATTAGAGGTGCACGGAGAGAACTTTGGGTCAGGTCAAGTTCGGGATTTGACCTTGAAAGGGGCGTGGGACAATGTTACTGTTTGTAATGGTGTTGCTCAAGAGCCGGGGGTGGACAACAGGTACCCACACTTTGCAGTTCTGGGGGAGCTATTATACCCAGTGACTAAACTAAAAGAGGTAGTGGAACAGCTGTTAGTTCCAGGGTCATACCGTCAGAGAGTATTAGACATGGCCCATTCACATATTCTGGGGGGACACCTAGGGGTTGAGAAAACCCAGGAGAGAAAAATGAGGAGGTTCTATTGGCCAGGATGTTACCGGGAAATCTTAAACTATTGTAGGTCCTGCCCCACCTGCCAGATAACCACGCCCACCTCCCACTTCTGTGGTCCCTTAGTTCCACTACCTGTGATCCAGGTTCCCTTTGAGAGGATTGCCATGGACCTCATGGGTCCCTTTGTTAAATCAGCCCGGGGCCATCAATTAGTGATGAGCGAGTACCGTAATATTTGGAATCGCTATACTCGTAACAAGTACTTTGTAATAATCATGTGTTCGTTCTGAATAGCGAGTATAATGTAAGTCAATGGGAAATGCGAGTAATTTTCTGCTGGACCCTACAAAGGGGTCTGGGGCCTGAGAAAAAGGCTGAAATGGATGGGAAAGTGATGAAACATAATGAGAAGAGCCTGGAGAATGTGCCTGCATGCATTTCTGACTCACATATGGTTTCTGGGAATAAGTTTGTCGCAGTATAATGCCACTTTTACAGACACACAAGAACAGCTACCAAATCTAACCTAAATTGCATTTAACAGGCCAAAAAGGTTAAGAAACAGTTTTTCCTGCACAATCACTTGTATATAAGGCTAAATAAACCAGAGACACCAAAAAAATATCCCTTTTAGCCTTTGTTCACACATACTGTTGTGGCTTATTTTCACCTTTTACAATTGGGAAGGCCCTGACTTATACATTTTGTAGGTTCCTCTGTCATACATAATTTTTAGTTCGCTATTCCCCAGCACTTTACAAGCACAGTTAGAAAGTACAAGTAGGTATGTTGATCTTTGACCTGAGAGGCCTCAGGTGGCTCTGTAACATGTGTTTTGGAGGGACAGCTGTTACTTAAACATTTGGGCGGTCCCTCTATCATTGACACTCAGATAGTGGAATACATATTCAATAGCATTTTACAATGTACCCACTGTAGCGTTGGGCTGGACCCTTCTCCTCCTCCTCCCCCATCACCATGTTATACTGCGGCCCTAAATTCAATTGTTCAGAGGCCCTGCAGTAGGCAAGAAAGCTGTGTTTTGTGAGAGCCCTCATGTGGCCCTGTAACATACATTTTGAAGTGCCCTCCTCTAAAAATTTTGGAGGTCCCTCTGGTCTACAATACTTTTGGTGAGTGCCCTCACTTATTCATGTTGTAGTGCCCTCACTCTATTATTTAACTCATTTAATGGCAGAGACTAAAGATAAAAAGGCTAAGAGACATGAAGAACTAGAAGGTAGCAGTGAGTGCGGCCTGTGATCCTCTGGTATGGCTGAACTCTGTGAACCGGATAAATAAAGCTGCACTAGTCAACTGGATGATGAGCTCAAATATATCACTTGTGCAAGTCAAAGGACAAAGGATATATGGTACCCCTCTCCAGGATGGGTTGGAGAAGCTTCTCCAAATGGCTCAGAGATTTTGATTGTTAATATTCCCCAGATTATATAGGAAGAGAAGACTTCTTGATACTGCACTACTTGGACCAGTGTATAATGTGCATAGTGTGATGAACCTGTAATACGCTGCTTGAGGGACTTGAAGGGTACGCGGCTGCGTACTTGGACGATATTGCAGTCTTCAGTCCCACTTGGGAGGATCACCTAGAGCACCTGCGGCAGGTGCTCGGTCGGATCCACCGGGCAGGCTTGACCATCAAGCCGGAAAAGTGCCAGCTGGGCATGAGTGAGGTCCTCTACCTGGGTCACCGGGTAGGCGGGGGGGTTCTGAAGCCAGAACCGGGGAAAGTGGATGCCATCGCATCCTGGCCCACTCCTAGGACCAAAAAGCAGGTGATGTCCTTCTTGGGGACCGCCGGGTACTATAGGAGGTTCGTCCCACACTATAGCACCCTGGCCAAGCCCCTGACGGACCTCACCAAGAAGAAGCTGCCCGTCGCAGTCGACTGGACAGTCGCCTGCGAGACAGCTTTCGGGGCACTCAAGGCCGCCCTAAGTAGCTCCCCTGTACTGCAAGCTGCCGACTTCGACCGGCCGTTTGTGGTACAGACCGACGCCAGTGACTTTGGCCTCGGTGCTGTGCTAAGTCAGGTCAACACGACAGGCCAGGAACATCCTGTCTTGTACCTGAGCAGGAAGCTACTGCCCCGGGAGGTGGCTTACTCCACGGTGGAAAAAGAATGCCTGGCAATTGTATGGGCCCTGCAGCGTCTGCAGCCCTACTTGTACGGGAGCCATTTCACCGTGGAGACGGACCACAACCCCCTCAGCTGGTTACACACGGTCTCTGGGTCGAATGGCAGGTTGCTACGCTGGAGCCTCGCTCTCCAGCAGTACCACTTCTCCATTCGCCACAGAAGAGGCCGTGACCACGGTAACGCTGACGGGTTATCCCGGCAAGGGGAGGGTGCAGAAGGACGCACGGGGGAACACAGGAATGTGCTACCCCCTCGCGCCATCGTATAGGGGGAGGTGTGATGAACCTGTAGCCGCCATCTTGGTAATGATAAATCATATCCAGGGATGGCCACACTTCAGCAGCCCCCACCCTTGGGACCTTCTGTTAAAACGTCAACTAGATAGTTTCCCCCCATCCAGGCTCCTGTAAGATAAGAAGCCTACTTAACACTTGAATGCTAGGAGCTTCAAAGACTTCGAGAGGAAACACAGCCAGCAGGGGGGGGTGCTTCGTCTATCTGTACCTGACCATTTGTCCCATAGGACTAGTTTCTTTGTCTGTCACAAGCATGGAGGCATAAGATATAGAAACATGAATAGTACACGCATGTTGCGTGGGATGGGCCAATAAAAAAATATCACGGCGTCCCGGAGCCATTGCGCACACAAGCCTCCGCGGTAGACGTTTGTACGTGCTCTGGAAGCCAAGATATAGCGCGGAGCCATTCCTGAGGACCGTATGGTATCATAATTGATATCAAAAGGTCGGTTACGGCGGCCCGAATCCATGGGAACCCCTGGGGGTATCATGAGACCATCCCAGAAGAAGTTATTGGGTTCCATAGAATTTGGGCTTCTGATCGAAGTTAGACCTGAGGGTGGAGACTGAGCCAGCTGACCTCACCAGCAGTGGGCGGGACGGGGCAGGTAAGATAGCAGGACAGACAAGAGACAAGTCAGTCTTGACCCAAGAGTGGTGTGCTGAACATCTGAGCACCAGCTGAGGCCACCAAGGGGAGGAGCAGTTTGACCATGCGGTGGTAGGCCTCAGCCTGTAACAAAGAACCGTGCCTGCGATCGCAGAATCCTCTCCCTGCGTCACAAGAAAATCAAGAAACCGGTAACTGATATGCTGTGGTGATTCTGTGTGTTGTATTCCATTGTTGTATAATTTAGCCTGACCTTATACCTGTGTATATTTAGTTGTATATCGTGTATCTAGTGTATTATTATAATCAATTACCTCAAGTAATTGTGGGCCTGCCTTTTATTCTGCATAACGAACGCATGTCCGTGTGAGCTCGGCTCAAGCCAAAACGCTACCCAGGGTTGGTTCCTGACCCGATATAGGCCCATTCACGGACTGGGCGTATATCTAAAATAGGGACTGGTGGCAGCATACCAACTGGGGATTGGGGAAGGCTGGTAGTGACGGTCGGAGGTTCAGATATATATATTCCTGGCGCGGCCAAGGAAGATATATATACCGCCCTCACTACAGAGGGCCCCGATACCCAGTAGGTTACAGGACAGTCTCCCTGGCGACCGCTTATCCTAGGTGCAGTTCCTTGACTGACCTGAGAGGTAAGGGGGCGCCAGAGAGCTGCACCCACCGGCCGGCTTTCATCACACATAGTATTTCCAAAAATTACTCCTGGGGGCTGTGTCTTAGGCGCAGGGAGATTCCATGACGCAGGGAGTACTGTAGTAGTTGTGGCCCTCAATTCAAGCTTTCAGAGGGCCATCAGTCGGTCATCAACAGTCAGTGTAAATTTCTATTGAATATGTATCCCCTATCTCAGTCACAATGTGGCATAACCTGTGACAAGGGCCTCCAATGACAAATATTAGTTTGGTAGGACCACTGTACATTCCAGATTTGTCCACTGCACAATGTGCATAGGGTTTGTAAAAATGAGCCCTATGGCTGAGTCATGGTTGATGTAGGTAGCCACCATTCCAAGGGCATCCAATCACAAATAGTAGTTAGGCTGGAGTAGGAATACTGTCCTGGTTTGTTCACTGCACAATGTGCATAGGGTTTGTAAAAATTAGCCCTATGGGTTGAGTCATAGTTGACACAGTAAGCCACCATCCCAAGGGCCTCCAATCACAAATAGTAGTTAGGCTGGAGTAGGAATATTGTCCTAGTTTGTCCAGTGCACAATGTGCATAAGTTTTGTAAAAATTAGCCCTATGGGCTGAGTCATGGTTGACGTAGGTAGCCACCATCCCAAGGGCCTCCAATCACAAATAGTAGTTAGGCTGGAGTAGGAATACTGTCCCGGTTTTTGTACTGCACAATGGGCATAGGGTTTTTAAAAATCAGTCCTATGGGCTGAGTTATGGTTGATGAAGGAAGGAAACGGGTTTTTATGGGAAGGGGATGACGTTAACAGTAGTGTTGAGCCACCCCCGTAGTGTTCGGGTTCGGTTCGGTTCGTCGAACACCGGGATGTTCGAGGAACTGTTCGTCGAACTGTTCGTCGAACACCTTAGAACACCGTCGAACACCGTTAAAACCAATGGCAGGCAAACAAAAACACATAGAAACACATAGAAAACACCTGCAAAGGTGTCCAAAAGCTGACAAACTGCTCAGAAGACACTCTGTTTAAAAAAGCCGGCCGGCAAATTCAGCAGCGGCATACACCGGTACCCGACAATTTAGACAAGAAGGAATAGAGCATCACACATAGATTAGATAGATAGAAACATGTCAGTCACACATATAAGAAGCACAGTGACAGTGTTGGTTACTGCATTTGTCATTTAGTGTAAAGGATTTATTAAAAAAAATATTAGTGTTTTCATGCACCGTCTCTTTAAAAAAGCCGGCCGGCAATTCAGCATCTGTACCCGACAATTTAGAACAGAAAGAATAGAGCTTCACACATAGATTAGATAGATAGAAACATGTCAGTCACATATATAATAAGTACAGTGATAGTGTTGCTTACTGTACTTGTCATTTAGTGTAAAGGATTTATTTAAAAAAATAATAGTGTTTTCATGCACTGTCTCTTTAAAAAAGCCGGCCGGCAATTCAGCAGCGGTACCCGACAATTTAGAACAGAAAGATAGAGCATCACACATAGATTAGATAGATAGAAACATGTCAGTCACATATATATGAAGTACAGTGATAGTGTTGGTTACTGTACTTGTCATTTAGTATTAAAATAAAGGATTTATTATTAAAAAAATTGGCGTGAGGTTCCCCTTAATTTTAGGCTCTAGCGGAGGTTAAGCAGACGGCTGGGGCAGATGTTTGAAGCCTGGGAAGGGGGTAATACCCACGGAGCTTCCCAGGCTACTAATATCAGCCCCCAGCTGAATACATAGCCTTTACTAGCTATTAAAATGGGGGACCCCCCAAAAAAAATGACGTGGGGTCCCCCCTAATTTAATAGCTAGCAAAGGCTAGGCAGACAGCTGGGGGCTGATATTAATAGCCCAGGAAGGGAGCCATGAATATTGGCCCCCTCCCAGGCTAGAAACACCAGCCGTCAGCCGCCCCAGAAATGGCGCATTCATAGGATGCGCCAATTCTGGCACTTAGCCTCGCTCTTCCACGCTGCCCTGGTGCGGTGGCAGGGGGTAATAGGGTTGGGGTTGATGTCAGCTTATAATGCCAGCTGACATCAAGCCCAGGTTAGTAATGGAGAGGCGTCTATAAGACACCCCCATTACTAACCCCATAGTCAAAGTTAAAAAAAACACAAACACCCAGAATAAAGTCCTTTAATTGAAATAAAGACACAATCCTTTATTGTTCTAAATTAAACCACACCTACCATCACGCCCATTCCAGCTGAAGCCAACGATCTCCTGCAATAAAAGAAAAATAATAAAGCAACCTCATCCTTACCTTTCCATGGTTCCCACGACAGCTTCAGCTCTGCTACATCGAGATGACAGGCTGGACCGCAGCAGAACGCCGCCATCCAGCCTGTCATCCCGCAGACACTGAGAAGTGCAGGCTTGCTTGCGCTGCTCAGCGTCTCTCTGTGACGACATCCAGATGAGCCGAGTTCATGTCCAATGAACTCGGCTCACCTCATGCACGTCACTGACAGCGTGGGAAAATTCCCACGCTGAAGCGCTGATTGCAGGAGAATTTTCCCACGCTGTCAGTGACGTGCAGGAGGTGAGCTGAGTTCATTGGACATGAGCTCACCTCATGCACATCACTGACAGCGTGGGAGAATTCTCCTGCACTCAGCACTTCAGCGTGAGAATTTTCCCACGCTGTCAGTGACGTGCATGAGGTGAGCCGAGTTCATTGGACATGACCTCGGCTCATCTGGATGCCGTCACAGCGAGACAGTGAGGAGCGCAAGCATGCCTGCGCTTCTCAGTGTCTGCGGGATGACAGACTGGATGGCAGCGTTCTGCTGCGGTCCAGCCAGTCATCTCGATGTAGCAGAGCTGAAGCTGTCGTGGGAACCATGGAAAGGTAAGGATGAGGTTGGTTTATTATTTTTCTTTTATTGCAGGAGATCGTTGGCTTCAGCTGGAATGGGTGTGATGGTAAGTATGGTTTAATTTAGAACAATAAAGAATTGTGTCTTTATTTCAATTAAAGGACTTTATTCTGGGTGTTGTGTTTTTTTTAAATACTTTACTAGAAATTCATGGCGGTCATGTCTAATACTGGCGTGACCCCATGAATTTTGGGCTTGGGGCCAGCTGATAATACCAAGCTGGCCCTAACCCCTATATTACCCAGTGAGCCACCGCACCAGGGCCCTGGATGAGTTGGGTACAGCGCCAGAAGATGGCGCTTCTATGAACGCGCCATTTTCCGGGGTGGCTGCGGACTGCAATTTGTAGCGGGGGGGGCCCAGAAAGCTTGGGCCTCCCTGCGCTGCAGATTCCAGCCCCCAGCTGCCTAGTTGTACCTGGCTGGACACAAAAATAGGGCGAAGCCCCACGTACTTTTTTTTTAATTATTTCATGAATTTCATGAAATAATTAAGCAAAAAAGGCCTTCCCTATATTGTTGTGTCCGGCCAGGTACAAATAGGCAGCTGGTGGTTGGGGGCAGCCCGTTCCTGCCTGCTGTACCTGGCTGGACACAAATATAGTGCGAAGCCCCACTTCAATTTTTTTTAATTATTTCATGAAATAATTAAGAAAAAAAGGGCTTCCCTATATTGTTGTGTCCGGCCAGGTACAAATAGGCAGCTGGTGGTTGGGGGCAGCCCGTTCCTGCCTGCTGTACCTGGCTGGACACAAATATAGTGCGAAGCCCCACTTCAATTTTTTTAAATTATTTCAGGAAATTCATGAAATAATTTAAAAAAAATTGACGTGGGGCTTCGCACTATATTTGTGTCCAGCCAGGTACAGCAGGCAGGAACGGGCTGCCCCCAACCACCAGCTGCCTATTTGTACCTGGCCGGACACAACAATATAGGGAAGCCCTTTTTTTCTTAATTATTTCATGAAATAATTTAAAGAAAATTGACGTGGGGCTTCGCCCTGTTTTTGTGTCCAGCCAGGTACAACTAGGCAGCTGGGGGCTGGAATCCGCAGCGCAGGGAGGCCCAAGCTTTCTGGGCCACCCCCGCTGCAAATTGCAGTCCGCAGCCACCCCGGAAAATGGCGCGTTCATAGAAGCGCCATCTTCTGGCGCTGTACCCAACTCATCCAGGGCCCTGATGCGGTGGCTCACTGGGTAATAAAGGGGTTAGGGAGAGCTTGGCATTATCAGCTGGCCCTAAGCCCGAAATTCATGGGGTCACGCCAATATTAGACATGACCACCATGAATTTCTAGTAAAGTATTTAAAAAAAACACAACACCCAGAAAAAAGTCCTTTAATTGAAATAAACACACAATTCTTTATTGTTCTAAATTAAACCATACTTACCATCACGCCCATTCCAGCTGAAGCCAACGATCTCCTGAAATAAAAGAAAAAAAATAAAGCAACATCATCCTTACCTTTCCATGGTTCCCATGACAGCTTCAGCTCTGCTACATCGAGATGACAGGCTGGACCGCAGCAGAACGCTGCCATCCAGCCTGTCATCCCGCAGACACTGAGAAGCGCAGGCTTGCTTGCGCTCCACAGTGTCTCTCTGTGAGGGCATCCAGATGAGCCGAGTTAATGTCCAATGAACTCGGCTCACCTCATGCACGTCACTGACAGCGTGGGAAAATTCTCCTGCACTCAGCGCTTCAGCGTGGGAGAATTCTCACACTGAAGCGCTGAGTGCAGGAGAATTCTCCCACGCTGTCAGTGACGTGCAGGAGGTGAGCTGAGTTCATTGGACATGAGCTCACCTTATGCACGTCACTGACAGCGTGGGAAAATTCTCCTGCACTCAGCGCTTCAGCGGGAGAATTCTCACGCTGAAGCGCTGAGTGCAGGAGAATTCTCCCACGCTGTCAGTGACGTGCATAAGGTGAGCTCATGTCCAATGAACTCAGCTCACCTCATGCACGTCACTGACAGCGTGGGAGAATTCTCCTGCACTCACCGCTTCAGCTTGAGAATTTTCCCACGCTGTCAGTGACGTGCATGAGGTGAGCCGAGTTCATTGGACATGAACTCGGCTCATCTGGATGTCGTCACAGAGAGACGCTGAGCAGCGCAAGCAAGCCTGCGCTTCTCAGTGTCTGCGGGATGAGAGGCTGGATGGCAGCGTTCTGCTGCGGTCCAGCCTGTCATCTCGATGTAGCAGAGCTGAAGCTGTCGTGGGAACCATGGAAAGGTAAGGATGAGGTTGCTTTATTATTTTTCTTTTATTGCAGGAGATCGTTGGCTTCAGCTGGAATGGGCGTGACGGTAAGTATGGTTTAATTTAGAACAATAAAGGATTGTGTCTTTATTTCAATTAAAGGACTTTATTCTGGGTGTTTGTGTTTTTTTTAACTTTGACTATGGGGTTAGTAATGGGGGTGTCTTATAGACGCCTCTCCATTACTAACCTGGGCTTGATGTCAGCTGGCATTATAAGCTGACATCAACCCCAACCCTATTACCCCCTGCCACCGCACCAGGGCAGCGTGGAAGAGCGAGGCTAAGTGCCAGAATTGGCGCATCCTATGAATGCGCCATTTCTGGGGCGGCTGACGGCTGGTGTTTCTAGCCTGGGAGGGGGCCAATATTCATGGCTCCCTTCCTGGGCTATTAATATCAGCCCCCAGCTGTCTGCCTAGCCTTTGCTAGCTATTAAATTAGGGGGGACCCCACGTCATTTCTTTTGGGGGGTCCCCCATTTTAATAGCTAGTAAAGGCTATGTATTCAGCTGGGGGCTGATATTAGTAGCCTGGGAAGCTCCGTGGGTATTACCCCCTTCCCAGGCTTCAAACATCTGCCCCAGCCGTCTGCTTAACCTCCGCTAGAGCCTAAAATTAAGGGGAACCCCACGCCAATTTTTTTAATAATAAATCCTTTATTTTAATACTAAATGACAAGTACAGTAACCAACACTATCACTGTACTTCATATATATGTGACTGACATGTTTCTATCTATCTAATCTATGTGTGAAGCTCTATTCTGTCTGTTATAAATTGTCGGGTACCGCTGCTGAATTGCCGGCCGGCTTTTTTAAAGAGACGGTGCATGAAAACACTATTATTTTTTTTGATAAATCCTTTACGCTAAATGACAAGTACAGTAAGCAACACTGTCACTGTACTTCGTATATATGTGGCTGACATGTTTCTATCTATCTAATCTATGTATGATGCTCTATTCTGTCTGTTATAAATTGTCGGGTACCGCTGCTGAATTGCTGGCCGGCTTTTTTAAAGAGACGGTGCATGAAAACACTATTATTTTTTTAAATAAATCCTTTACACTAAATGACAAGTACAGTAATCAACACTGTCACTGCACTTCTTATATATGTGACTGACATGTTTCTATCTATCTAATCTATGTGTGAAGCTCTATTCTGTCTGTTATAAATTGTCGGGTACCGCTGCTGAATTGCCGGCCGGCTTTTTTAAAGAGACGGTGCATGAAAACACTATTATTTTTTTTGATAAATCCTTTACGCTAAATGACAAGTACAGTAAGCAGCACTTTCACTGTACTTCGTATATATGTGGCTGACATGTTTATATCTATCTAATCTATGTGTGAAGCTCTATTCTTTCGGTTCTAAATTGTCGGGTACAGGTGTATGCCGCTGCTGAATTGCCGGCTTTTCATGTTTCACTGTTGGCACTGTTCCCATCGATTTGGGCAATCACTGTAATGCCACAACCACCATGGCTGTGGCATTACAGTGAGTGGCAGACAATCCCTGCATGATTGGTGCTCTAAATAGCGCCAGACATGCAGGACACGCTTTTGGTGCATGAACAGTTATCGAACATAACCTCGAACAGCCGAATTTTTTGCAAATCGTTCGGGTTCGTCGAACAACTCGAACACCGCCCAAAACAGCTCGAATTTGAGATTGGCGAACAGTTCGAGTAGAACAACGCTCATCTCTAGTTAACAGCAGTAGCATGAATCTGCATTTTTGGTGTATTTAGGTTGGCTTGCTGTCAACTGGAGGGATAACAAACTGTGGAGATATCCAGTCCTTGTTGAATTTAATCAGAGTAAGTCTGTCTGCATTTTCCGTGGAGAGGTGTGTGCGCCTATTAGTGATGATTGCCCCAGCGGAACTGAAAAGACGCTCAGACACCACACTAGCAGCCGGGCAGGCCAGCACCTCCAAGGCATATAAGGAGAGGTCGGGCCAAGTGTTCAGCTTAGACACCCAATGATTAAAGGGTACTGAAGCATCAGAAAGGATGCACGTATGGTCATTTAACTACCCCTTCTGCAACTATATCCCTCTTTGGCATTGTTATAGGCACAGATAGCCCTTGCTGTTGTGCTGGTTTATTGAAAATTGCCCAATTTGTGCACATTTTCCCTCCACCTCTGTAGAAGCTGGTGTTCGTGTCTCTCCCCATTATCCCTTGGTGTTGAAAAGAGCCATTACCTCTGCCACCAGCATTGTCTGAGGGTGATGTTTTCAGCAACTGATCTACCACGCCCTCTCAAACGATTCCATTGTAAAACTCTTTAGTGACTCCAAAAGGAGGAAATTTCTCCTTGTACCGTGGATCGAGAAAGATGGCCAACCAGTATAGGTTGTTGGATAAAATATGTATCATGCGGGGGTTTTGCCACAGACACCTACACATGAACTGTGCCATGTGGGCAAAGCTGCAAAAAGGCAAATGTTCTGTGTCCCCAACGGCAGAAAAAGTACCCATCCTCTCCTCACGCTGATTCACCTCCTCCTTCTCCACCTCCTCGTCCTCCTCCCCATTCCATCCAGCCTGGACAGACATGAAGCTTGGGTTGAGTGTCCCCTCTGTAGCATTACGAGTCCCTTTGGTAGAACAGAAAAACAAGTCTTCTCCCTCCTCATCCTCTTCATCTTCCTCCTCATCACCCATTGTTGCCTCAGAATATTGGCTGGGCTGGGTAGTAACACCCATTGGGAAATATGGCTCCATACCAACATGCTGGTCACTCAAAGCTTCCTCTTTGAGATTATGCAGTGATTGTTTCAAGAGACACAGCAGCGGGATGGTTAAGCTGATAATAGCCTGATCACCCCTCACAAGGTTGGTGCAGTACTCAAAGTTCTCAAGAACCTCACAAATGTCAGCAATCCACACCCACTCGACAGTTGTTATGTGTGGTGACTGACTCTCAGTCTGACTGGCATGCTGAAGTTGGTATTCAGCTACTGCCCTCTGCTGTTCACTAATCCTCGCCAACATATGATAGGTGGAGTTCCACAGCGTGAGCAGGTGGAAAAATGAGTCGATGACTTGGCAAATTCAGCAAAAGCGGTAGAGGAATGGCGGAAATGGGTACTAATATGGTTCACCTTCTCAAGTAGGTACGGCAAGTTATGGTATGTTTTCAGAAATTTCTGAAGAATTAGGTTCAGCACGTGAGCAGCCATGCATGGCACGTATAACAGCTTTCCGACCTTTAAAGTCGCCACCAGGTTACGCCCATTATCGCAGATGACCTGACCTGGTTGGAGGTGAAGCGGGAGAGCCACTGATCGGTCTGTTGTTTTAAAGCTTGCCACTCCCCTGTTGCAGTGTGTGCTTTCTGACCTAAACATATCAGCTTCGGCAGATCATGTTGCCGTTTTGCCGATGCGCTGCTGCACAGGTCCCAGCTTGGCAGTGATGGGGAGGGTAATTCAGCAGAGGATGAGGAGCAGGAGGGGGGGGGGAGAAGAAGTGCCCCCCCCCAAAATAAGAAAGTGGATGTGGTTGATATTTGTTGTGTGTGAGCAACCGCAGTTGTGGGTAGAAGGTATGAGCGCCTGCTTCCTGAAAAGCAGATTCTGAAGGACATAGCTCAGGCAACATGGCATTGGTTTTACCCGCAGACACAGATTTGGTACCCTGGTGTTCCGCCCACCTACTTGGGTACTTGGCTGCCTTGTGATTTCGCATACTGGTGGTGCTTAGGTTTCCTTTGCCCTGGCCTCTGCTCAACTTGGTATGGCAGATGCTACAGACTACAATGTTTTTCTTTGAATGACTTTTAGAAAAAAATTCCACACTGCAGCTGAACGCCCCCTTGCCCTGACTTGGCACACAGCAGGGGTGCTCTTGGGAACAGTTGACCCAGTTCTCACTCTGGGAGAACCACGACCCCTTGGTGCCTGTGTTGGTGCTACATATCCATCTTCCTCTTTGTTGCTGTCATGGCTATGCGTGCCAATGGTCCAGGTCGGATCAGTGGACTCATCATCGACCACCTCATCTTCCATCTCATCCTCCTTCCCAGTTGACATGTAGGCTGACCTGATGGCAACTGTGTCTCATCATCATCAGCCTCCACCTCTTGAGACAGTAAATGAAGTTCCGCCAAGTGAATTTCTTCTGGCCGTAGGTCATCAAATACTTGAGCATCAATGCACGCCACCTCCTCTTTCCCTCTTCAATGCTGCACGGCGATAGGCCAGAGTCAACCAAAGGATACGTACCAAACAGATCCTCGGAGTGGCAAAGCTTGGGGTCATATGTCTCCTGTGACTGATAATGGTGGGAGGAAGGAGAACCAGCTTCAGGATTGGATGGGCCAGCCTTCTGTGTATCCACAGTAGACTGTGTAGTCATGGAAGATTTGTTTTGCTTGACAAATGCTATCCAAGACAGAATCTGCTCTCACTCTTCTGGCTTCCACACACGTTTACGTTCCAGACCGGGAAATTTTTCCAGGAACTTAGTGGATGCATCAAGCTTCTTCTGACCTGACCCAGACTGAATGCCTTCTCGCGTACCACTGACAACACCACGTCCCTTAGCAACAGTTTTTTTGGGCATTTTAGGTTTTGTTGACAGATTTTCAAATATTGATGGCACAAGCCAAGCTAGCTGTCACAGCCAAAATAGTGGTTAAAATGGGCTGGTGCGTGCTTTGTAGCAGGCAGTAGGAAATATTCGGACTACTGCTTTGTGCAGGGCTCTCAATAATTTTGTAAGTGGACTAATATGGACAGAAGACAGGCTGACATCCCAAAATAGTGGTTAAAATGAGCTGGTGTGTGCTTTGTAGCAGGCAGTAGGAAATGTTTGGACTACTGCTTTGTGCAGGGCTCTCAATAATTTTTTAAGTGGACTAATAAGGCCAGAAGGCAGACTGACACCTCAAAATAGTGGTTAAAATGGCCTGGTGCGTGCTTTGTAGCAGACAGTAGGAAATGTTTGGACTACTGCTTTGTGCAGGGCACTCAATGATTTTTTAAGTGGACTAATAAGACCAGAAGGCAGGCTGACACCCCAAAATGGTGGTTAAAATGGCCTGGTACGTGATTTGTAGCAGGCAGTAGAAGATGTTTGGATGACTGCTTTGTGCAGGGCACTCAATGATTTTTTTTAAGTGGACTAATATGGACAGAAGGCAGGCTAACACCTCAAAATAGTGGTTAAAATGGCCTGGTGTGTGATTTGTAGCAGGCTGTAGGAAATGCTTGAACTACTGCTTTGTGCAGGGCACTCAATGATTTTTTAAGTGGACACATATGGACAGAAGGCAGGCTGACACCCCAAGATACTGGTTAAAATGGGCTGGTGCGTGCTCTGTAGCAGGCAGTAGGAAAAGTTTGGACTACTGCTTTGTGCAGGGTACTCAATGATTTATTTAAATGGACAAATAAGGCCAGAAGGCAGGCTGACATCCAAAAATAGTGGTTAAAATTCGCTGGTGCGTGCTTTGTAGCAGGCAGTAGGAAATGTTTGGACTACTGCTTTGCGTAGGGCACAAAACGTTTTTTTAAGTGGATTAATATGGGCAGAAGGCAGGCTGACTCCCCAAAATAGTGGTTGAAATGGCCTGGTGCGTGCTTGGTAGCAGGCAGTAGGAAATGTTTGGGCTACTGCTTTGCGTAGGGCACCAAACGCCTTTTTAAGTGGACCAATGTGGACAGCAGGAGCCAGGCTCTGACCCCTAAAACAGCAGGACCAGTGCTTAAAAAAAAAAGGCAGCACAAAATGCTACTTCTGTGTGTACTGGAAAAATATTGGTTTGCCTCTGACAAGAGCTGTTTTAAGATGGACACTGGAAGAACACTTTATCCTCTCCCTATCTAATACACATTTTGGAAACTAGACCCCCCAAGGCACCTATCTAGATGCATAGTGAGCACTTGGAACCCCCAGGTGCTTCACAAATTGATTTGTAAAAATGAAAAAGTGAAAAAAAAACACTTTTTCATTTTTATGAATCAATGTGTGAAGCACCTGGGGGTTCCAAGTGCTCACTATGCATCTAGATAGGTGCCATGGGGGGTCTAGTTTCCAAAATTGGGTCACTTGTGGGGGAGCTCCAATGTTTGGGCACACAGGGGCTCTCCAAACGCAACATGTTGTCCGCTAACAATTTGAGCCGACAATTTGTTAGCGGATACCATGTTGCATTTGAAGAGTCCCTGTGTGTCCAAACATTGGAGCTCCCCCACAAGTGACCCCATTTTGGAAACTAGACCCCCCAAGGCACCTATCTAGATGCATAGTGAGCACTAGGAACCCCCAGGTGCTTCACAAATTGATTCATAAAAATGAAAAAGTGGGTTTTTTTTCACTTTTTCGTTTTTACGAATCAATTTGTGAAGCACTTGGGGGTTCCAAGTGCTCACTATGCATCTAGATAGGTGCCTTGGGGGGTCTAGTTTCCAAAATGGGGTCACTTGTAGGGGAGCTCCAATGTTTGGGCACACAGGGGCTCTCCAAACGCAACATGGTGTCCGCTAACAATTAAAGCCGACAATTTGTTAGCGGATACCATGTTGCATTTGAAGAGTCCCTGTGTGCCCAAACATTGGAGCTCCTCCACAAGTGACCCCATTTTGGAAACTAGACCCCCAAAGGCACCTATCTAGATGCATAGTGAGCACTTGAAACCCCCAGGTGCTTCACAAATTGATTCATAAAAATGAAAAAGTGTTTTTTTTTTCACATTTTCATTTTTACGAATCAATTTGTGAAGCACCTGGGGGCTCCAAGTGCTCACTATGCATCTAGATTGGTGCCTTGGGAGGTCTAGTTTCCAAAATTGGGTCACTTGTGGGGGAGCTCCAATGTTTGGGCACACAGGGGCTCTCCAAACGCAACATGGTGTCCGCTAATTATTCAAGCAAATTTTACAATCAAAAAGTCAAATGGCGCTCCTTCCCTTCCGAGCCCTGCCGTGCGCCCAAACAGTGTTTTTTCCCCACATATGGGGTATCTGCGTGCCCAGGGTAAAATGCACAACAAATCTTGGGGTCCATTTTTTTGGTACCCCTGTGAAAATAAAAAAAATTGAGCCTAAAGTAACATTTTTGTGAAAAGTTAAATGTTCATTTTTTTCTTCCACATTCCAAAAATTCCTGTGAAGCACCTGAAGGGTTAATAAAGTTATTGAATGTGGTTTTGAGCACCTTGAGGGGTGCAGTTTTTAGAATGGTGTCACTTTGGGGTATTTTCTGTCATAAAGACCTCTCAAAGTGACTTCAAATGTGATGTGGTCCCTAAAAAAATGGTTTTGTAAATTTTGTTGGAAAAATGAGAAATCGCTGGTCAACTTTTAACCCTTATAGCTCCCTAACAAAAAAAAATTTTGGTTCCAAAATTGTGCTGATGTAAAGTAGACATGTGGGAAATGTTATTTATTAACTATTTTGGGTGACATATCTCTCTGATTTAAGGGCATAAAAATTAAAATTTAGAAAATTGCAAAACTTTCAAAATTTTCACCAAATTTCCATTTTTTTCACAAATAAACTCAAGTGATATTGAAGAAGTTTTACCACATACATGAAGTACAATATGTCACGAAAAAACATTCTCAGAATCAGGGGGATCAGTTGAAGCGTTCAAGAGTAATTACCTCATAAAGTGACAGTGGTCAGAATTGTAAAAATTGGCCTGGTCATTAACGTGCAAACCACCCTCGGGGGTAAAGGGGTTAAGAAAGACACTTCAGAGATTGGCCTGGAAGCCGTCCTCTCTCAAGAGATAAATGGGGAAGATCAACTTATTCTCTATCTGAGCCGGAAGCTCTCGTCCTGTGAGAAGAATGACGCAATAGTAGAAAAAGAGTGTTTAGCGATAAAATGGGCCGTAGATACACTAAGATATTACCTACTAGGCCGGAAGTTTAAATTGCTGTCAGGCCATGCCCTTTTGAGATGGTTGAGGGAAAAGAGGAGTAAAAATGGCAGGGTAACTAGATGGTTCTTAGGTCTTCAGGACTTTAATTTTCACGTGGAGCATAGGCCCGGGAACTTACACGGGAACACTGATGCCCTCTCTAGAATTCCCTGCCTGGTGTCTGAAGGTGCCCAAACCCCGGCTTTGGGCAGAGGGGAGGAATATGTGACAGAGTCACTGGTGTTATATGTGATGGGAGGTATGTGTCACTCCGGCTGCTAGCCTGTGTGAACTGAAACCTACAAACTTTCTTCCAGCATGTTATATGTTGGGGGTTAATTCACATAAAGGGTGTGGTTTTATGTGACTGGACAGCTATAGCTCAGTATGGAGCTGAAGACTGGACTACAACCTGTGTGGGCAAACCCCACACTCCTAAGGGCTGTGCTATTATTTATCATTTGTTTTGTTGTTTTGCCAGTAAGGCCGTGTTTATTTTGCTGGAGCTGCAAGGCTTTATGCCATACAATAAAGCCTGCATAGAAAACCCGGTTCCTGAGTCTACTTCTGAAAGTGGCCGAGTGAGTCGTCTTACCACATTAGGTTCCTTCAGACTTCAAATGAGAAACAGTTGGGTCTGAAGGAACCTATTCACGGGGTCTTCAAATGTAACACAGTCAGGTGCCTTTGTTGTAGGTCTATTACGCACTACTTTTATGTCCACAAGTATAATGAAAATTACCCAATAAGGAGTTTTTTCACATGCCAATCTAGCTTAGTCATCTATCTAATACATTGTCCTTGTAAAAAGCAATACAAAGGGAGAACAGTTCAGCCCCTACACAAAAGACTGAACAGTAGAGATGAGCGGTGTTCGACTAGAACTGTTCGCCAATCTCAAATTCGAGCTGTTTTGGGCGGTGTTCGAGTTGTTCCACGAACCCGAACGATTTGCAAAAAATTCGGCTGTTCGAGGTTATGTTCGATAACTGTTCGTGCACCAAAAGCGTGTCCTGCATGTCTGGCGCTATTTAGAGCACCAATCATGCAGGGATTGTCTGCCACTCACTGTAATGCCACAGCCATGGTGGTTGTGGCATTACAGTGGTTGCCCAAATCGATGGGAACAGTGCCAACAGTGAAACATGAAAAGCCGGCAATTCAGCAGCGGCATACACCTGTACCCGACAATTTAGAACCGAAAGAATAGAGCTTCACACATAGATTAGATAGATAGAAACATGTCAGCCACATATATACGAAGTACAGTGAAAGTGTTGCTTACTGTACTTGTCATTTAGCGTAAAGGATTTATCAAAAAAAATAATAGTGTTTTCATGCACTGTCTCTTTAAAAAAGCCGGCCGGCAATTCAGCAGCGGTACCCGACAATTTATAACAGACAGAATAGAGCTTCACACATAGATTAGATAGATAGAAACATGTCAGTCACATATATATGAAGTACAGTGATAGTGTTGGTTACTGTACTTGTCATTTAGTATTAAAATAAAGGATTTATTATTAAAAAAATTGGCGTGGGGTTCCCCTTAATTTTAGGCTCTAGCGGAGGTTAAGCAGACGGCTGGGGCAGATGTTTGAAGCCTGGGAAGGGGGTAATACCCACGGAGCTTCCCAGGCTACTAATATCAGCCCCCAGCTGAATACATAGCCTTTACTAGCTATTAAAATGGGGGACCCCCCCAAAAAAATGACGTGGGGTCCCCCCTAATTTAATAGCTAGCAAAGGCTAGGCAGACAGCTGGGGGCTGATATTAATAGCCCAGGAAGGGAGCCATGAATATTGGCCCCCTCCCAGGCTAGAAACACCAGCCGTCAGCCGCCCCAGAAATGGCGCATTCATAGGATGCGCCAATTCTGGCACTTAGCCTCGCTCTTCCACGCTGCCCTGGTGCGGTGGCAGGGGGTAATAGGGTTGGGGTTGATGTCAGCTTATAATGCCAGCTGACATCAAGCCCAGGTTAGTAATGGAGAGGCGTCTATAAGACACCCCCATTACTAACCCCATAGTCAAAGTTAAAAAAAACACAAACACCCAGAATAAAGTCCTTTAATTGAAATAAAGACACAATCCTTTATTGTTCTAAATTAAACCATACTTACTGTCACGCCCATTCCAGCTGAAGCCAACGATCTCCTGCAATAAAAGAAAAATAATAAAGCAACCTCATCCTTACCTTTCCATGGTTCCCACGACAGCTTCAGCTCTGCTACATCGAGATGACAGGCTGGACCGCAGCAGAACGCTGCCATCCAGCCTCTCATCCCGCAGACACTGAGAAGCGCAGGCTTGCTTGCGCTGCTCAGCGTCTCTCTGTGACGACATCCAGATGAGCCGAGTTCATGTCCAATGAACTCGGCTCACCTCATGCACGTCACTGACAGCGTGGGAAAATTCTCACGCTGAAGCGGTGAGTGCAGGAGAATTCTCCCACGCTGTCAGTGACGTGCATAAGGTGAGCTCATGTCCAATGAACTCAGCTCACCTCCTGCACTTCACTGACAGCGTGGGAGAATTCTCCTGCACTCAGCGCTTCAGCGTGAGAATTCTCCCACGCTGAAGCGCTGAGTGCAGGAGAATTTTCCCACGCTGTCAGTGACGTGCATAAGGTGAGCTCATGTCCAATGAACTCAGCTCACCTCCTGCACGTCACTGACAGCGTGGGAGAATTCTCCTGCACTCAGCGCTTCAGTGTGAGAATTCTCCCACGCTGAAGCGCTGAGTGCAGGAGAATTTTCCCACGCTGTCAGAGACGTGCATGAGGTGAGCCGAGTTCATTGGACATTAACTCGGCTCATCTGGATGCCGTCACAGAGAGACACTGTGGAGCGCAAGCAAGCCTGCGCTTCTCAGTGTCTGCGGGATGAGAGGCTGGATGGCAGCGTTCTGCTGCGGTCCAGCCTGTCATCTCGATGTAGCAGAGCTGAAGCTGTCCTGGGAACCATGGAAAGGTAAGGATGAGGTTGCTTTATTATTTTTCTTTTATTTCAGGAGATCGTTGGCTTCAGCTGGAATGGGCGTGATGGTAAGTATGGTTTAATTTAGAACAATAAAGAATTGTGTGTTTATTTCAATTAAAGGACTTTTTTCTGGGTGTTGTGTTTTTTTTAAATACTTTACTAGAAATTCATGGTGGTCATGTCTAATATTGGCGTGACCCCATGAATTTCGGGCTTAGGGCCAGCTGATAATGCCAAGCTGGCCCTAACCCCTTTATTACCCAGTGAGCCACCGCACCAGGGCCCTGGATGAGTTGGGTACAGCGCCAGAAGATGGCGCTTCTATGAACGCGCCATTTTCCGGGGTGGCTGCGGACTGCAATTTGTAGCGGGGGGGGGCCCAGAAAGCTTGGGCCTCCCTGCGCTGCAGATTCCAGCCCCCAGCTGCCTAGTTGTACCTGGCTGGACACAAAAATAGGGCGAAGCCCCACGTACTTTTTTTTTAATTATTTCATGAATTTCATGAAATAATTAAGAAATAAAGGCCTTCCCTATATTGTTGTGTCCGGCCAGGTACAAATAGGCAGCTGGTGGTTGGGGGCAGCCCGTTCCTGCCTGCTGTACCTGGCTGGACACAAATATAGTGCGAAGCCCCACGTCAATTTTTTTTAAATTATTTCATGAATTTCCTGAAATAATTTAAAAAAATTGAAGTGGGGCTTCGCACTATATTTGTGTCCAGCCAGGTACAGCAGGCAGGAACGGGCTGCCCCCATCCACCAGCTGCCTATTTGTACCTGGCCGGACACAACAATATAGGGAAGCCCTTTTTTTCTTAATTATTTCATGAATTTCATGAAATAATTAAAAAAAATTGAAGTGGAGCTTCGCACTATATTTGTGTCCAGCCAGGTACAGCAGGCAGGAACGGGCTGCCCCCAACCACCAGCTGCCTATTTGTACCTGGCCGGACACAACAATATAGGGAAGGCCTTTTTTTCTTAATTATTTCATGAAATTCATGAAATAATTAAAAAAAAAGTACGTGGGGCTTCGCCCTATTTTTGTGTCCAGCCAGGTACAACTAGGCAGCTGGGGGCTGGAATCTGCAGCGCAGGGAGGCCCAAGCTTTCTGGGCCCCCCCCCGCTACAAATTGCAGTCCGCAGCCACCCCGGAAAATGGCGCGTTCATAGAAGCGCCATCTTCTGGCGCTGTACCCAACTCATCCAGGGCCCTGGTGCGGTGGCTCACTGGGTAATAAAGGGGTTAGGGCCAGCTTGGTATTATCAGCTGGCCCCAAGCCCGAAATTCATGGGGTCACGCCAGTATTAGACATGACCGCCATGAATTTCTAGTAAAGTATTTAAAAAAAACACAACACCCAGAATAAAGTCCTTTAATTGAAATAAAGACACAATTCTTTATTGTTCTAAATTAAACCATACTTACCATCACACCCATTCCAGCTGAAGCCAACGATCTCCTGCAATAAAAGAAAAATAATAAACCAACCTCATCCTTACCTTTCCATGGTTCCCACGACAGCTTCAGCTCTGCTACATCGAGATGACTGGCTGGACCGCAGCAGAACGCTGCCATCCAGTCTGTCATCCCGCAGACACTGAGAAGCGCAGGCATGCTTGCGCTCCTCACTGTCTCGCTGTGACGGCATCCAGATGAGCCGAGGTCATGTCCAATGAACTCGGCTCACCTCATGCACGTTACTGACAGCGTGGGAAAATTCTCACGCTGAAGTGCTGAGTGCAGGAGAATTCTCCCACGCTGTCAGTGATGTGCATGAGGTGAGCTCATGTCCAATGAACTCAGCTCACCTCCTGCACGTCACTGACAGCGTGGGAAAATTCTCCTGCAATCAGCGCTTCAGCGTGAGAATTTTCCCACGCTGTCAGTGACGTGCATGAGGTGAGCCGAGTTCATTGGACATGAACTCGGCTCATCTGGATGTCGTCACAGAGAGACGCTGAGCAGCGCAAGCAAGCCTGCGCTTCTCAGTGTCTGCGGGATGAGAGGCTGGATGGCAGCGTTCTGCTGCGGTCCAGCCTGTCATCTCGATGTAGCAGAGCTGAAGCTGTCGTGGGAACCATGGAAAGGTAAGGATGAGGTTGCTTTATTATTTTTCTTTTATTTCAGGAGATCGTTGGCTTCAGCTGGAATGGGCGTGATGGTAGGTATGGTTTAATTTAGAACAATAAAGGATTGTGTCTTTATTTCAATTAAAGGACTTTATTCTGGGTGTTTGTGTTTTTTTTAACTTTGACTATGGGGTTAGTAATGGGGGTGTCTTATAGACGCCTCTCCATTACTAACCTGGGCTTGATGTCAGCTGGCATTATAAGCTGACATCAACCCCAACCCTATTACCCCCTGCCACCGCACCAGGGCAGCGTGGAAGAGCGAGGCTAAGTGCCAGAATTGGCGCATCCTATGAATGCGCCATTTCTGGGGCGGCTGACGGCTGGTGTTTCTAGCCTGGGAGGGGGCCAATATTCATGGCTCCCTTCCTGGGCTATTAATATCAGCCCCCAGCTGTCTGCCTAGCCTTTGCTAGCTATTAAATTAGGGGGGACCACACGTCATTTTTTTTGGGGGGTCCCCCATTTTAATAGCTAGTAAAGGCTAGGTATTCAGCTGGGGGCTGATATTAGTAGCCTGGGAAGCTCCGTGGGTATTACCCCCTTCCCAGGCTTCAAACATCTGCCCCAGCCGTCTGCTTAACCTCCGCTAGAGCCTAAAATTAAGGGGAACCCCACGCCAATTTTTTTAATAATAAATCCTTTATTTTAATACTAAATGACAAGTACAGTAACCAACACTATCACTGTACTTCATATATATGTGACTGACATGTTTCTATCTATCTAATCTATGTGTGATGCTCTATCTTTCTGTTCTAAATTGTCGGGTACCGCTGCTGAATTGCCGGCCGGCTTTTTTAAAGAGACAGTGCATGAAAACACTATTATTTTTTTAAATAAATCCTTTACACTAAATGACAAGTACAGTAAGCAACACTGTCACTGTACTTCATATATATGTGACTGACATGTTTCTATCTATCTAATCTATGTGTGAAGCTCTATTCTTTCTGTTCTAAATTGTCGGGTACAGATGCTGAATTGCCGGCCGGCTTTTTTAAAGAGACGGTGCATGAAAACACTAATATTTTTTTTAATAAATCCTTTACACTAAATGACAAATGCAGTAACCAACACTGTCACTGTGCTTCTTATATGTGTGACTGACATGTTTCTATCTATCTAATCTATGTGTGATGCTCTATTCCTTCTTGTCTAAATTGTCGGGTACCGGTGTATGCCGCTGCTGAATTTGCCGGCCGGCTTTTTTAAACAGAGTGTCTTCTGAGCAGTTTGTCAGCTTTTGGACACCTTTGCAGGTGTTTTCTATGTGTTTCTATGTGTTTTTGTTTGCCTGCCATTGGTTTTAACGGTGTTCGACGGTGTTCTAAGGTGTTCGACGAACAGTTCGACGAACAGTTCCTCGAACATCCCGGTGTTCGACGAACCGAACCGAACCCGAACACTACGGGGGTGGCTCAACACTACTGAACAGTCATAGGTCCAACATTAGTAAAGTTTTTTTGCACCACTGTCTATCCCGACTTTGTGCAGTAGCTCATAATAAAGATTATAGAACCCCAAAAATGACTCCTTTACTCCTATTGAAAATATACCGAGTGATAATGTAAATTGAATCTACAAAATAGAAAATAATTGTAATGTATTTTTAATTGAAAAAAAACATTCATTAGTTTTAGATAGCCCCAAATTACTTTTATATATATTATATTTACTTAATTTAAAAAAAAAATTTAAAATGTTTAAGAAAAAAAAAAAATACCGTATGTTTTAGACTATAAGACGCACCGGACCATAAGACGCACCTAGGTTTTAGAGGAGGAAAATAAAAAAATAAAAATTTAAGCAAATAATGTGGTCATGATGCACTTTTAAGGGGGAGGAGGTCTTCTGCTGACACTGGTATAGGGGTAATGTCCCCCAATTCTGACAATATCCCCCATCCTGGTATATATGCCCCCCCCCCTTCCTTTTATACGTGGTCCCCATCCCCATCCTGGTATGCATGGCACCCCTCATCCTTATCCTGGTATGCATGGCACCCCTCATACCTATCCTGACATGCATGGCACCCCTCATCCCTGTCCTGGTATGCAAGGTACCCCTCATCCCTCTCCTGGTATGCATGGCGCCCCTAATCCCTATACTGGTATGCATGGCACCCCTCATCCCTGTCCTGGTATGCATGGCACCCCTCATCCCTGACCTGGTATGTATGGCACCAATCATCCCTATCCTGGTATGCATGGCACCCCTCATCCCTGTCCTGGTATGCATGGCACCCCTCATCCCTGTCCTGGTATGCATGGCACCCTTCATCCCTGTCCTGGTATGCATGGCACCGCTCATCCCTGACCAGGTATGCATGGCACCCCTAATCCCTGTCCTGGTATGCATGGCACCCCTCATCCCAGTCCTGGTATGCATGGCACCCCTCATCCCTGTCCTGGTATGCATGGAACCCCTAATCCCTGTCCTGGTATGCATGGCACCTCTAATCCCTGTCCTGGTATGCATGGCACCCCTAATCCCTGTCCTGGTATGCTTGGCACCCCTAATCCCTGTCCTGGTATGCATGGCACCCCTAAACCCTGTCCTAGTATGCATGGTCCCCCTAATCCCCATCATGCTGCACATTAAAAAAAAATAAACACTCCTACTCACCTTTCTTCTCTTCTCCAGCACTACGTCCGGTCTGCCTGCACTGATCTCTTCATGTGAGCCGCGCATGACGTCACTGCCATGCACGGCTCACAAGGAGAGATCAGCTTCTGGAATTCACTGCTCCCCACGCCGGGTCTGTGTGCGCGGGGAGCAGTGACTTCACTGTCCTTCATAGCTGGCACACAGCGGAGCCACGCTGCGGCTGCTGCTGCTGCCAGCTATCTCCTGTGCCCGCTCATTAAAGGGCATGAATATTCACCCCCTCCCCACGCCCATGGGCGTGGAGAGAGGTTGAATATTCATGCCCTTTAACAGCGGGCACAGGAGATAGCCAGCAGCAGCTGCAGCCGCAGCGCGGCTACACTGTATACCGCTATTAAGGAGCATGAATATTCAATGCTCCCCACGCCCATTGGGCGTGGGGAG
This sequence comes from Phyllobates terribilis, assembly GCF_046119375.1. Classification (NCBI taxonomy): domain Eukaryota; kingdom Metazoa; phylum Chordata; class Amphibia; order Anura; family Dendrobatidae; genus Phyllobates; species Phyllobates terribilis. The sequence continues at coordinate 451,090,135 of NW_027362763.1, read as the reverse complement.
CAGAGAATATTCATTTTCTTTAGCAGCGGTGACAGTATAGGTGGCTGCTGCCTCCTGTGCCCCGCTGCTCCACCAATACCGTTCCCCCCACACCACACATAAATATACACCATCCCCAACATTCGGACTATAAGACGCACCCCCCATTTTCCTCCAAAATTTTGGAGGAAAAAAGTGTGTCATATAGTCTGAAAAATACGGTAAATAAAAAAAATGAATAAAAAAAAAATAAAAAAAAATAAAAAAAAAATCTATATATATATATACACTGCTCAAAAAAATAAAGGGAACACTGAAACAACAGAATATAACTCCATGTAAATAAAACTTCTGTGAAATCAAACTGTCCACTTAGGAAGCAACAGTGATTGACAATCAATTTCACATGCTGTTGTGCAAATGGAATAGACAATAGATGGAAATTATTGGCAATTATCAAGACACACTCAAAAAAGGAGGGGCTTTCTGCAGATGGGGACCACAGACCACATCTCAGAACCAATGCTTTCTGGCTGATGCTTTGGTCACTTTTGAATGTTGGTTGTGCTTTCACACTCGAGGTAGCATGAGACGAACTCTACAACCCACAGAAGATTCTCAGGTAGTGCAGCTCATCCAGGATGGCACATCAATGCGAGCTGTGGCAATAAGGTTTGCTGTGTCTGTCAGCGTAGTGTCCAGAGGCTGGAGGCGCTACCAGAAGACAGGCCAGTACACCAGGAGATGTGGAGGGGGCCGTAGGAGGGCAACAACCCAGCAGCAGTACTGCTACCTCCGCCTTTGTGCAAGGAGGAACAGGAGGAGCACTGCCAGAGCCGTGCAAAATGACCTCCAGCAGGCCACAAATGTGCATGTGTCTGCACAAACGGTTAGAAACCAACTCCATGAGGATGGTATGAGAGCCCAACGTCCACAGATGGGGGTTGTGCTCACAGCCCAACACCATGCTGGATGCTTGGCATTTGCCACAGAACACCAGGATTGGCAAAGTCGCCACTGCTCTTCACAGATGAAAACAGGCTCACACTGAGCACATGTGACAGATATGACAGAGTCTGGAGACGCCGAGGAGAGTGAACTGCTGCCTGCAACATCCTTCAGCATGACCGGTTTGGCAGTGGGTCAGTAATTGTGTGGGGTGGCATTTCTTTGGAGGGCCGTACAGCCCTCCTTGTGCTCACCAGAGGTAGCCTGACTGCCATTAGGTACCGAGATGAGATCCTCATACCCCTTGTGAGACCATATGCTGGTGCAGTTGGTCTTGGGTTCCTCCTAATGCAGGACAATGCCAGACCTCATGTGGCTGGAGTGTGTCAGCAGTTCCTGCAAGATGAAGGCATTGAAGCTATGGACTGGCCCGCCCGTTCCCCAGACCTGAATCCAATTGAGCACATCTGGGACATCATGTCTCGCTCCATCCACCAAAGTCACGTTGTACCACAGACTGTCCAGGAGTTGGCGGATGCTTTAGTTCAGGTCTGGGAGGAGGTCCCACAGGAGACCATACGCAACCTCATCAGGAGCATGCCCAGGCATTGTAGGGAGGTCATAAAGGCACGTGGAGGCCACATACAATACTGAGCCTCATTTTGACTTGTTTTAAGGACATTACATCAAAGCCCGTGGTGTGTTTTTCCACTTTAATTTTGGGGGTGAGTCCAAATCCAGGCCTCCCTTGGTTAATAAATTTGATTTCCATTGATGATTTTTGTGTGATTTTGTTGTCAGAACAATCAACTTTGTACAGAACAAAGTATTCAATGAGAATACTTCATTCATTCAGATCTAGGATGTGTTATTTGAGTGTTCCCTTTATTTTCTTGAGCAGTGTATATATATATATATATATATATATATATATGTATATATATATATATATATATATATATATATATGTGTGTTTTTTATTATCACCATACGGCCACCATTAATCCACTCCTTCTCTCGGGTTACTCAAGGAAAAGGCATATCCCTTCAATTATCAGCCCGCTAAATGTTATCCCCTTTCATAATAGTTAACGCTTTTGCAACCCTGGGATTTTCCGTTTTTCATTTTCTTTTTTTGCTCCCCTTATTTTTGGGTCAATATGGCCGTGTGAGGGCTTAGTTTTTCAGGGACGAGTTGTACTTTTGAACAACATTACTGGTTTTACCATATCGTGTACGGGAAAACAGGACAAAAATTCCAAGTGCGGTGAAATTGCAAAAAAAGTGCAATACCACAGATGTTTTTTTTTTTTTTTTTACCATGTTCATTGAATGCTAAAACTGACCTGCCATTATTATTCTCCAGGTCATTACGAGTTCGTAGACATGAAACATGTATAGGTTCTTTTTTATTTAAGTGGTGAAAAAAAATTCCAAAATTTGCTTAAAAAAAAAAAAATGGCGCCATTTTCCAAGACCTGTAGCGTCTCCATTTTTTGACATCTGAGGCCGGGTTAGGGCTTATTTTTTGTGCGCCAAGCTGAAGTTTTTATTGATACCATTTTGGGCTACATTCAATGTTTTGATCGCTCGTTATTGCATTTTATTGCAATTTCACGGCGACCAAAAAACATAATTCTGGCGTTTAGAATTTTTCTCGTTACGCCGTTTACCGATCGGATTAAATCTTTTTTTTATATTGATATATCGGGCGATTCTGAGTGCGGTGATACCAAATATGTGTTTTTTTTTTTAATATTTCATTTTGAATGGGGCGAAAGGGGGGTGATTTAAACTGTTATATTATTTTAATTATTTTAATATTTTTAAAACCATTTTTTTTCACTTTTTGCTTGCTTCTATAGTCTCCATAAGAGACTAGAAGCAGCACTTGTCTGATCGCCTCTGCTACATAAAGGTGATCAGCAGATCACCTCTGTATAGCAGAAATGCTCCTGTGCTTTGGGCGCCGACCACTAGGTGGCGCTGATAGCGATCAGCTCATGACAACCACTGGAGTCTGCTGCAGACCCAGGGTTGTCATGACCACCCATTGGTGACCCGCGATCACGTGACGGGGTCACCGATGGGTGGGGTAAGTGACGCGCTTCCGGCACAGCGCTGTTAAATGCCGCTGTTAGAGATTGACAGTGGCATTTAACATGTTAACAGCCGCGGGTGGATTGCGATTCCACCCTCGGCTGTTGCGGGCACATGTCAGCTGTAATAATCAGCTGACTTGTGCCCGGTTCAGTGCGGCCTCAGCGCTGGAGCCCTCACTGAACCAGGGGTTACAGCCTGGTGCGTACTAATACATCCCAGGCTGTAAAGGGGTTAACATTGTCACATGCAGGACATTGCGTGTGGGTGAGCAGTAGCAATGATCAGCTCCCCAGTCATTTCTGTTGTCTAACCTTGATATAGATCTCTTCATTTTAATCAATTGTTGATAATTAAATGATCAACACTAAATTCAGATAAACTATATATTTAACTCCCTACTAATTTTGTTATCCCCATTTACATTAGTTAGTAATTTTCTGCCTGTAGTATAATGCCTGGGGGTGAAGGTTAATAATGATCACTCTCACCTAAAACTATTCCCATGATATAATTATAATACTGATTTAGACCTTCAGTAATGACTAAGAACAATACATTCAAACAGGGGCAGTTGTTCTCATAGACACTTACCCTTTTCTTTGGTTCTTCTGACAGGTCTGGCAGGTCCCTAAATGTTATTGAACATGTGGTCTTCTTTGTGGTCCAGGTATGCTGCTGATTCGGTCTCCTGTTCATTTGGCTAGATGTTAGTTGAGCGGTTCCCACGCTATTGAACTCAGTAACCTCACTCTCTGAGTTCAGCACTGAGGGGATTTACATTCCCAGGGCCTCCCTTTGATGTAGCTGATGACTCATGTGTTTGCTTCTCAGGAAGTAAATAAATCAAGAACTACAAACTCAAAATACTATTTATTCAAACAGTTGTCTTTTTTAACTTTTAACTTTTTTAACTTTAACTTTAATGGAAACACTTTCTAATAAAATATAGAATAAATTACTAATTTTTTTAATAAAATCAACATAAAATAGTCATAAAATAGTTTAGAATTATTCGCTATTTATCATACTTTTTTTTTAAACATACATTAATATATGAGTAATAATTTATTAAAATAATTAATCAAATAATTATTATTTTAGCTGTCAGGCCATTTGAACACTTTTCATTAGTCCACTGACACACTTTATCAATCACATTGATGTATTGCCTGACATGCAACAAGTCACTGTGTTCCTTTTCTTCTTTTCTCCCCCATTAATCACTAGTATTGTATCCTATTGAGCGCATCACTTTTACACTGACATTTTTTTGAGCATTTATTTCATTATTATTTATATATTTTTTTATTTATTTTGTCTCCAGCACATTCAAGCATATGCTTAATTTACTTATTTTTTTGTTAGAATATATATATGTAATTGTGTAGTCTAAGATGATCTGTTTTGACATGTGACTGTATACAGAGATGTGACCGTATGCAACCCTCTCTCTGCTCTTGGCGCCCTATTTTATTTTTTTTTATATTTATACCATGTATTTTTGCGCTTTTTTTATGTATGGTTGTCCTGAAGAATGGAGTCGGTGGACTTTGAAACGCGTTGACAATAAACCTACATTTTTACCTTACTACTGGTTTGTCGTGAACCCAGTGAGCACAGAATATCAATAAAAACATCCCCAAAAAACAGGCCCTGGAGACATTGTAAATGCCATCTGGCCTATCATCCAGGGGTGTCTGTTTTTTTTTAAGTGTGCATAACAGCGTGGTTGACCACAGTTTTGTGCACATTTAAAAAGTACACCACTGAACAAAGGTAAATCTTCTGCCTCATTATAGTGAATGAATCCCTTGGGGGTTTCATCTGAATCACGTCATTCAGAGATTTAGATGGAAACCCCGATTTAAGTTTTCAGCATAGAGCGCCGGATAAATGTGATCCAAAATGTTATGTAAAATGTTACCAATAAAGGTTTCAACTCAATCCACAAAAAAGCAAGTTCATACACAGCTCTGTCTTCCATCAATGGAAATATAGGGGGCTTCCACATTACTGGCAGCACAAAGGCTCTGGTAAAGCACTATGGTTCTTCGCCTTCAAAAGAGATCCAGTGAATTCTGGGCTACCAAATCCAAATTCCCCCAATAATTCTAAGCCCCACAGTGTGCCTAAATCGCAGTTAGCATCCACATTTGGCATTTCTGTAGTGATCAGAGCACGCTTAATTTATGGGGTCCATGTCTCCAGAAGCACAAGCTGGGCACAATGTATGGGTACTACAATGTATAGGCACTACAATGTATGGGCACTACAAAGGCAGATTTGCAATTTTCACTTGGCAACATCCACTGCTGCTTGTTTCTGGCAAACACTCATACAGTCAAAATCATCACTGCACCTGTAGATAAATTCCCAGAGGTGTGTAATTTCCCAAAATTGAGGGGATTCTGCTCTTCTGGCACATAGGGGCTTTGCATATGGAGTCTGCAAACTATTCTCTAAAATTCTATAACACACATGTCATGTCAGTGTGGTCACTGCACCCCTAGATTACTTAATTGAGAGCTGTAATTGGTAAAAAAAAGGTCACTTATGGGGGCCTTCTGCTGTTCTGTCACCTCAGGGACTCTGCCAATGTGACACGGCATCCTCAAACCATTCCAGCAAAATGTGCACTACAATATGGCACTCCTTGAGCTTTGCACTGTGCCACAAAAGTAATTTTTGACCACATATGAGGTATTGGCATACTAGGGAGAAATTTTATAGCATATTTTGTTTTCCTTTTTCTCCTATTATCCTTTTTGAAAATTGAAAACTCGGGGCCAGAGTAAAATTTTCGTGGAAAAAATGTAAAATTCCATTGACTCTGCCCAATGTTATACAATTCTGTGAATCGCCTGAGGGTTAAAAATGCTCACTACAAAAATAGATGAATTCCACAAGAGCTGTAGTTTCCAAAATGGGGTCACTTGTGAAGATTTCTGCTGTTTTGCCTTGTCAGGGGCTCTTCAAATGTGACATGCCATCCCCAATCTGTTCCAGACAAAAATTGAGCTCCAGAATTCAATTGGCTCTCCTTCCCTTCCGAGCCTTGCCTTGTGATAATCACAAAAAGCTTTATGAGTAACACATAGTCCTAAAAGTAATAATTTGCAGTAATTTTCTCCGCTCACATGCACCCGCTTGATGCGGCGCTGCACATCATCTAACACACCTGGAAGTTAATCAAACACCGTGGGGTATATATACTAGCATACAAAGATGATATACTGTACATGGGCCCCCTGAGGAAGCCTACGCAAAATGTGCATCGGGGCATTTTGACATACGTGGCAGATCCATTTATTACTGGGTGAGCACTTGTTTAACCACATGTTGTGTTTATCACGGGTCTTATCCTTATGGTCAATTAGTGACACAAGACTTATACATATGCACTATGCCATTTTTCTTTCCATATGGATAAATCAGATTTCTGATAGCATCACTATCCCTGCAAATTAGTACTTTTAGGACTATGTGTTACTCATGAAGCTTTTTGTGATTATCTTAAGGGACATCATAATCCCAAGTATTCTACAACATATACAGTACAGACCAAAAGTTTGGACACACCTTCTCATTTAAAGATTTTTCTGTATTTTCATGACTATGAAAATTGTACATTCACACTGAAGGCATCAAAACTATGAATTAACTTTTTTGTTAAGTATATAATTCCACATGTGTTAATTCATAGTTTTGATGCCTTCAGTGTGAATGTACAATTTTCATAGTCATGAAAATACAGAAAAATCTTTAAATGAGAAATGAGAAGGTGTGTTCAAACTTTTGGTCTGTACTGTATACGCTGCTCAAAAAATAAAGGGAACACTCAAATAACACATCCTAGATCTGAATGAATTAAATATTCTCATTGAATACTTTGTTCTGTACAAAGTTGAATGTGCTGACAAAAAAATCACACAAAAATCATCAATGGAAATCAAATTTATTAACCAATGGAGGCCTGGATTTGGAGTCACCCCCAAAATTAAAGTGGAAAAACACACTACAGGCTGATCCAGCTTTGTAATGTCCTTAAAACAAGTGAAAATGAGGCTCAGTATTGTGTGTGGCCTCCATGCACCTGTATGCCCTCTCTACAATGCCTGGGCATGCTCCTGATGAGGTTGCCGATGGTCTCCTGTGGGATCTCCTTCCAGACCTGGACTAAAGCATCTGCCAACTCCTGTACAGTCTGTGGTGCAACGTGACGTTGGTGGATGGAACGAGACATGATGTCCCAGATGTGCTCAATCGGATTCAGGTTTAGGGAACGGGTGGGCCAGTCTATAGCTTCAATGCTTTCATCTTGCAGGAACTGCTGACACACTCCAGCCACATGAGGTCTGGCATTGTCCTGCATTAGGAGGAACCCAGGGCCAAGCACACCAGCATATGGTCTCATAAGGGGTCTGAGGATCTCATCTCGGTACCTAATGGCAGTCAGGCTACCTCTGGCGAGCACATGGAGGGCTGTGCGGCCCTCCAAAGAAATGCCACCCCACACCATTACTGACCCACTGCCAAACCGGTCATGCTGAAGGATGTTGCAGGCAGCAGTTCACTCTCCTCGGCGTCTCCAGACTCTGTCATATCTGTCACATGTGCTCAGTGTGAGCCTGCTTTCATCTGTGAAGAGCAGTGGCGACTTTGCCAATCCTGGTGTTCTGTGGCAAATGCCAAGCATCCAGCATGGTGTTGGGCTGTGAGCACAACCCCCATCTGTGGACGTTGGGCTCTCATACCATCCTCATGGAGTTGGTTTCTAACCATTTGTGCCAGACTCTGTCACATCTGTCACATGTGCTCAGTGTGAACCTGCTTTCATCTGTGAAGAGCACAGGGTGCCAGTGGTGACTTTGCCAATCCTGGTGTTCTGTGGCAAATGCCAAGTGTCCTGCATGGTGTTGGGCTGTGAGCACAACCCCCATCTGTGGATGTCGGACCCTCAGACCACCCTCATGGAGTCGGTTTCTAACCATTTGTGCATACACATGCACATTCGTGGCCTTCTGGAGGTCATTTTGCAGGGCTCTGACAGTGCTCCTACTGTTCCTCCTTGCACAAAGGCGAAGGTAGCGGTCCTGCTGCTGGGTTGTTGACCTCCTACAGCCCCCTCCGAGTCTCCTGGTGTACTGGCCTGTTTCCTGGTAGCGCTTCCAGCCTATGGACACTACGCTGACAGACACAGCAAACCTTCTTGCCACAGCTCACATTGATGTGCCATCCTGTATGAGCTGCACTACCTGAGCAACTTCTGTGGGTTGTAGATTCCATCTCATGCTACCACAGGTGTGAAAGCACAACCAACATTCAAAAGTGACCAAAACATCAGCCAGAAAGCATTGGTACTGAGATGTGGTCTGTGGTCCCCACCTGCAGAACCACTCCTTTATTGAGTGTGTCTTGATAATTGCCAATAATTTCCATCTATTGTCTATTCTATTTGCACAACAGCATGTGAAATTGTTTGTCAATCAGTGTTGCTTCCTAAGTGGACAATTTGATTTCACAGAAGTTTGATTTACTTAGAGTTATATTCTGTTTTTTAAGTGTTCCCTTTATTTTTTTGAGCAGTGTATATATCCATCTGAACTAACAGTCCTTCTGAGGACTAACCCAGCTGCATATATTCAGTGGTAATAGCAGGAGTCAGGCAGGCAGGCAGTTTATGTGGCAGAATGCAGTTCATGATACAGCACAAGAGATTCCATTGAATGTCCTGTTAGTATAGGTATTCCACAACATAAATATATATATATATATATATATATATATATACAGTGCCTACAAGTAGTATTCAACCCCCTGCAGATTTAGCTGGTTGACACATGCGGAATTAACTTGGCATTGTGACATTTGTACTGTAGATCAGCCTGGAAGTGGGAAATGCACTGCAGCAAATTTATTTATTTTTTTATTTATTTATTTTTTTTTAAACGTTAAAAGTTAATTCAGAGTGTCATTTATTATTCAACCCCTCAAACCACAAGAATTCTGTTTGGTCCCCCTAATGTATTAAGAAGTAGTTCAGGCACCAAGAATAATGAGCTTCACATGTGTGGATTAAAGATTAGAGATGAGCGTTGTTCTACTCGAACTGTTCGCCAATCTCAAATTCGAGCTGTTTTGGGCGGTGTTTGAGCCGTTCGGCGAACACGAACAATTTGAGAAAAATTCGGCTCGAGGTTATGTTCGATAACTGTTCATGCACCAAAATCATAACTGGATTTTTTCTCAGTAATGATGAAAATTAATGGTAATACGCAGTTTGAGTGTACAGCGGGGTGGGGGGAGGGGCAGGGGATGGATCTCTGCAGGAACAATGAAGATCTCCATTTTTTTTTCTCTTTCCCGCATTTGCAGTGGGGAGGTGCATTCTGTCAGCCTATCAGCAGCGCACACACGGAGCGAAGTGCTTTTTTTCACACAAGCAAGGGCATGTGTCATTGGCAGTGTATGTCACATGTCCTTGCCCTATAAGACCAAGCCATTTTCCCCGTCGCCACCATTTTCTCACTGCTGCAGCTGCGTGTTAGACGGCACCGCTGTTGCTGTGTGCGCTATACCTTGTTAATTTCAAGCAAATTTTCGCACAAATCTACAGATAGCTTGGGAGTAGGGAATAGTTGTGATTGCAGTCCTTTTAAGGACTAGGTTACAGCATTTCCTACGACTTTTATCAGGCAGGTCTGTGCTCTTAAATAGATACATTGTGGGAGTAAAGACTAATTGTAATTGGAGTCCTTTTCAGGACTAGGTTACATCAGTTCCTATCAGTTTTTGCCAGGCAGGTCTGTGCCAGTGCTGTGCAAGTTTTTTTCACAGCATTTGGCTGAATGTAGCAAAGCTAATCCTTTTTGGCCTATTGCAGAGTGTGTTAGTCAGTGGAGTAGCCTATCTGTGTTGCAAGATATACCACCTGTGTATAGAATACCAATTTTTTTACTGCACCTAGTGAAGTAAAATCTTTTGGGCATAGAATCATTCTATTAGTCCATCTATACTGACCTCCATCAGGTTGCAAATTGAATATAATTTTTTTCTGCATCTAGCTCTGAAAAAATATTGGGCTTCTAGCTGTGTGTGGGACTTGTTCTATTAATCCATCTATACAGACCTCCATCAGGTTGCAAACTGAATATATTTTTTTCTGCATCTACCTCTGAAAAAATATTGGGCTTCTAGCTGTGTGTGGGACTTGTTCTATTAATCCATCTATACAGACCTCCATCAGGTTGCAAACTGAATATATTTTTTTCTGCATCTACCTCTGAAAAAATATTGGGCTTCTAGCTGTGTGTGGGACTTGTTCTATTAATCCATCTATACAGACCTCCATCAGGTTGCAAACTGAATATATTTTTTTCTGCATCTACCTCTGAAAAAATATTGGGCTTCTAGCTGTGTGTGGGACTTGTTCTATTAATCCATCTATACAGACCTCCATCAGGTTGCAAACTGAATATATTTTTTTCTGCATCTACCTCTGAAAAAATATTGGGCTTCTAGCTGTGTGTGGGACTTGTTCTATTAATCCATCTATACAGACCTCCATCAGGTTGCAAACTGAATATATTTTTTTCTGCATCTACCTCTGAAAAAATATTGGGCTTCTAGCTGTGTGTGGGACTTGTTCTATTAATCCATCTATACAGACCTCCATCAGGTTGCAAACTGAATATATTTTTTTCTGCATCTACCTCTGAAAAAATATTGGGCTTCTAGCTGTGTGTGGGACTTGTTCTATTAATCCATCTATACAGACCTCCATCAGGTTGCAAACTGAATATATTTTTTTCTGCATCTACCTCTGAAAAAATATTGGGCTTCTAGCTGTGTGTGGTACTTGTTCTATTAATCCATCTATACTGACCTCCATCAGGTTGCAAACTGAATATATTTTTTTCTGCATCTACCTCTGAAAAAATATTGGGCTTCTAGCTGTGTGTGGGACTTGTTCTATTAATCCATCTATACAGACCTCCATCAGGTTGCAAATTGAATATAATTTTTTTCTGCATCTAACCCAGCCAATAGTTTTGGCCTAATACCACAGTTTGGCCACTCAGCTCTGCTCGGTTCCCATCCATTGTTTTTTTTTGCAATCAACTCCAGAGTTGTGAATTAGTTAACCACCAAAATGAGTGGAAAAAGGCCTGCTGCTGGTGGAAAGGGGAATAGGCGTGTTGGGAAGGGGAAAAAAGTTTGTGTCCGTGTGGTAGGTGTTAAAGCAACAGTAGAGGAGGTGGACGAAGATGCTAGTGACGACTAGGTCAGGTTGCGCCTTCCTGGACAGAGACGTAGTACTGGAAGCACGTCAACAACTGCATCCTCAAACACAACTCTGCCTCTCACCACAAGTCGTGGTGGCTCTTCAGTTCGCATGGGTGCTAAGCCTTGCATAGCCTGGGCATTTTTTCAGATCGATAAAGATGACCCAACTCGTGTTATCTGTAACATTTGTCAGCAAAAGCTAAGTAGAGGCCAAAAAATACATAGTTTGAGTACTTCATGCATGAACCGGCACATGGACATGAAGCATAAGTTGCAGTGGGGAGCTCAGTGTGCTACAATGCGGCCTAGCCAGCCGGGCCAACCACCGTCTGCCATATCTTGTGCATCCGCGGCCTCTTCATCCTCTGTGACTGGGGGGACAGCAGTCACACCTGTTTTGGGGCGCAGACCTGCCACCTCTTTACCCGCAACAGCCAGCGTGATTGGCAGGTCATCATTTTCTTTGGAGGTGGAAACACCAGCTGGTGTTGAGCGCTGTCCGACATCGATAGCACCACCTTTGGATCAAGGCAACCTAACATGTCCGCCTGCATCTTCCTCACAGACCGGCAGTTTGCCGGGGACACCCTTATCAACCCCGTCTAAGCACAGTAGCCAGCCCTCGGTCCTTCAGATGTGGACAAGTAAAAGACCATTTCCTCCTAGCCATGAGAAAGCTAAGAGGTTGAATTTCACCATCTGCAAGCTCTTGGCTACAGAAATGCTGCCTTTCCGCCTGGTGGACACAGAGGATTTTCGAGACCTTATGTCCGTCGCAGTGCCCCAGTACCAGATGCCCAGTCGGCACTACTTCTCAAAGAAAGGTGTGCCTGCGCTCCACCAGCATGTCGCACACAACATCACCGCTTCTTTGAGAAACTCTGTGTGTGACAGGGTGCATTTCACCACAGACACTTGGACGAGTAGGCATGGACAGGGGCGTTACATGTCGCTGACTGGGCACTGGGTAACTATGGTGACAGCAGGACAAGGGGCTGCTGTCCAAGTCTTGCCGTCCCCACGAGTTGTGCGTCAATCCTCTTTATTTCAAAGTTCCTCCACTGCTTCTGCCTCCTCAACCTCCTCTCGGTCTTCCACCTGCACCCAAAGCCTGTCTGGTCATGCCACAAGCTTTCTAACTGCGCAGAAGGGATCCTGCACACCTCCTTACTATGCTGGCAGTAGGGCTCAACGTCATCAGGCGGTTTTTACATTGAAATGTCTGGGAAATGTGAGTCACACAGCTGAGGAGTTGTGGTCAGCTCTGGAGAACCAATTTCATGAATGGTTGTCTCCACTGGACCTGAAACCAGGGAAGGCCGTGTGCGACAATGCTGCAAACCTGGGTGCGGCCCTTCGCCGGGGCAATGTCACACACGTGCCTTGTATGGCTCACGTGTTGAACCTGGTTGTCCAGCAATTTTTAGCCCACTATCCCAGACTAGATGGCCTTCTGCAGAGGGCACGGTCGCTGTATGCTCACTTCCGCCGTTCACATCCCGCAGCTCAGCGACTTACATCTCTACAGAAGTCGTTGGGCCTGCCACTTCACCGGCTAAAATGCGATGTGCCTACCCGCTGGAATTCAACTCTGCACATGTTGCAGCGACTGTGGCAGCAACGACAAGCCCTGGTGCAATACGTTCTGACGTATAGCCTGGGCCAACGAGATTCAGAGGTGGGGCAAATCACGCTGGAGGAGTGGTCTCAGATCAGGGACCTATGCACCCTTCTGCACAGTTTTGAAATGGCGACGAAGATGTTTAGTGCTGACGATGCTATTATCAGCCTGACTATTCCGGTGATTTACATGCCGGAGCACATGTTAAACAGAATTCGGAGTCAGGTGGTGGCACAAGAGGAGGTGGAGGAAGTAGAGGAGGAGGAGTTGAGTGCGGAAGGGCTAACATCTGCAAGGTACAGACGGTCGGCAGCACCAAGGCGGCAGGCATGTGAGGGTGGGGGAGATGGTTTTACCAGGGCGCATGGTAGCAGCCAAACTAGTGAGGAAGGTGCAGGAGCCGAGGAAGAAGTGGAGGACGAACTGATGGAAGACTCATCAGATGAGGGAGACCTTGATCACATTTCTGTTGTGCGAGGTTGGGGGGAGAGGACAGAGGAAGGAAGCATGATTGTTACCTCGCCACCAACACAACAGGGACTTGGTGCTCCTGGATGCGCAACACACATGAGTGCCTTCTTGCTGCACTACCTGCAACATGACCCTCGAATTGTGAGAATTAGAAATAATCCTGACTACTGGGTTGCCACACTGTTAGATCCCCGGTACAAAAGTAAATTTGCAGAAATTATTCCTGCCATAGAAAGGGATGCACGCATGCAGGAGTATCAGCAGAGACTGTTGCAGAATCTTACATGTGCTTTTCCACAAAATACCAGTGGTGCACGTAGTGAATCTCACAGTTCCAACTTGCCAACCGTGGGACCGTCAAGTGTTCAGCACTCAAACCGTAACAGAACCACAGTATCTGCTGGTAACATCAATTTTGCGGAATCCTTTCACCACTTTTTTAGCCCATCCTTTGCAAGGCCACAGGAGACAAGAAGTCTGACACATAGTCAACACCTAGAGACGATGGTACAGGAGTATCTCCAAGTAAACATTGAAGCCACGACTGTGTCACTGAACCCTTGCTCTTTTTGGGCTTCCAATCTGGATAAATGGCCGGAGCTAGCCACTTACGCCTTGGAGATCTTGTCATGCCCCGCAGCCAGCGTTCTGTCTGAACGTGTGTTCAGCGCTGCTGGTGGTGTGCTGACAGATAAGCGCACGCGGCTCTCCACTGATAATGTAGACAGAGTCACGTTCATAAAGATGAACAAATCATGGATCCGAAAAGACTTTTCTACCCCTGTGTCATCCTGGGGAGAGTAAAAGCTTGATGATTGGTTAAAATCACCCTACCAACTGTTTTAAGCTTTCAAATTACTAATCATGTTTATCTGTATCTTGGCTGGAAAATAATTTGGGCTTTGTAGCAGTGTGCAGCACTGATTCTATTAGGCCATCTATAATAAGCTCCACCAGATTTAAAATTACTAATCATGTTTATCTGTATCTTGACTGGAAAATAATTTGGGCTTTGTAACAGTGTGCAGCACTGATCCTATTAGGCCATCTATACTAAAGCTTCACCAGATTTAAAATTAATAATAATTTTTGCCTGCATCTAGCCCGGAAAATAATTTTGGGGCTCCGAGATGCGCAAGACACATAAGTGCCTTCTTGCTGCACTACCTGCAGCATGACCCTCATATTGTCAGAATTCGAAGTAATCATGACTACTGGGTTGATACACTCTTACATCCCCCAAACTTTTCGATCAACCTTTTCATTTTAATAAAGACCAAAAAAATGGTCATTTTTGAAATTATAAGCATTAGCAGGTTGTTAGAAACTGAAATCAAACAGTTTTCAACTCAAAACTTTATTCTAGGTGATGTTACATTTTCACATAGGACCCCTTGTTCGAAAGGAGCTTCTGAACTCTCTCGTCCATTGAATTTGTCAGGTTTTGGATGGTTTCTGCTTCAATTGTTTTGCATGAGGACAGAATACCCTCCCAGAGCTGTTGCTTAGATGTGAACTGCCTTCCGCCATCATAGACACTCCTTTTAATGATGCTCCAAAGGTTCTGAATGGGGTACAGGTCAGGGGAGCATGGGAGTCACACCATAAGTTTGTCCCCTTTTATGCCCATATCAGCCAGAGATGCAGATGTTTTATGTGCAGCATGAGATGGTGCATTATCATGCAGAAAAATGATCTTGCTGTGAAATACACGGTTCTTCTTCTTGAACCATGGCAGGAAGTGCTGTTTGAGAAAATCCACATACATTATGCAGTTCATCTTTAGCGCCTTCAGGGATCCTAAAGGGGCCGACAATCTCTCTCCCCATGATTCCAGCCCAAAACATTACTCCACCTCCTCCTTGTTGGCGCTGTAGCCGTGTTTGCGTGGGGTGTCCATCAACCAGCCATCCTCCACTCCATCCATCTGGACCATCGAGCGCTGCACGTCACTCATCCGTGAACAAAACAGTTTTGAAATCAGTCTTCATGTAATGTTTTGCCCACTGGAGCCGTTTCTGCTTGTGTGAAGTGGATAGAGGAGGTCGACAGGATGGCGTATGCACAGCTGCAAACCTCTGAAGGACCCTGCATCTTGTTGTTCGGGGGACGTTGGAGGCACAAGCAGCTTCAAAAACTTGTCTGCTGCTATGACAAGGCTTTTTTGCCGCTGCTCTTTTAACCTGACGTAATTGCCTGTAGGAAAGAGTCCTCAATTTGCCCTTATCAGCACGCACACGTGTGTACTGTGAATCAGCTACATACTTCTTGATTGCCAAGACACTTCATCCTGATCATCGCACAATGTTGATTGTAGTCATGCCTTGACCTAAACACTCCACAATTTGTTGCTTCTCAGCAGCCGACACATCCTTTTTCTTTCCCATTTTGGCAGAAAATGTAGGCTGCTTAATAATGTGAGACAGCCTTCTTAAGTAGTCTTGCCTTTCATTGGACACACCTGCCAAACTAATTAGCACAGGTGTCTGCAATTGCTTACAGTGATATAAAGAGCCCTGACACACATCACCATCAATGAGTTTAACTGACAAACAAACAAATTCTTCCCTTATCACTCCTAAACACTTTTTGTATAATAATTTGGAACGCAGTGTACATGTGCTTTTCCACAAAACACCAGTGGTTCACGTAGTGAATCTTACAGTTCTAACTTGCCAACCGTGGTCTGTATGGAGTTGTTCAATAAAGGGCCCAAAATTAAGATAAATTAGATGGGAGAGGTCTCTATGAATAGGAATTCCTAAGTATTTGATACCCTGTGAGGGCCAGGCAAAGGGAAAGTTGGACTGGATGGAATCCTATATGGATTTGGGGAGGGAGACATCGAGGGCCTCAGACTTCGCTGCATTGATTTTAAAATTTGACCATGTAACAAAGTGATCTATTTCAGCCATAACAGCATGGATGGATATATGTGATTGAGTGATATATACTAGGACATCAGCAGCAAATAGAGAGCACTTGTACTCGGTGCCTCCCACCTCAATCCACCTAATATTGGGGTTATGGCGAATTGATGAGAGCAGGTGCTCCGTCACTAGGATGTATAAGAGAGGGGACAGAGGACATCCCTGCCTTGTCCCATTGGTGATTGTGAAAGGTGATGAAAATGTTCTGATGCACCCCCTGGGCCTTGGGACACCCGGAGCCGGACCCTTTTTGGTGGATGCTGGTGGTTGTAGTCTTCGTGGCGGCGACCCGGTTCCGTGGCTCAGGGTGGTCAAACCAGTGGCGGAACTATTTATGTGGTTTTGATGTTTAAATGTCCGACTACGCCACCCGTGGATTGCGGTCAGAGTGAACCGCCGCTGCAGGGCAGACCGCTGAGGCTGGTGTTGTGGGTGCAGCAGAGCGTAGCATAACTCCCCACGGGAGGAGTATAGCCTCAGGGCAGTGTATGCGGAGGATGGGGGTGATGGTGCAGGGCAGCAGCAGTAACGACACGGAGTCAGTGATGCAGTCCAGGGCCTTTACTCACAGTTCTTATTATCCAGACCACGTCTGCAGGTAACGGCTGCCCACGTCGTACTGTGCTCACCAGGTGAGGGGCTCAGACAACTCCCAGATAACTTTGGAGCGCTTCACAGGACCCCCTTTGTGTGTCCTTTGTCTGGCCTTTCTTACCAACCCTTCTGTCCGGCTGCCTCGGGCCTCCTCTTGGTAAACTTGGCGCCAGTTTCCCTGACCCTATGTGGTGCCTTCCTAGCGGGTGTAGCGAGGGGCTGCGCCACATAAAATGTCACAGCCTCCGGTTTCTAGCTGAGGGTCGTTTCCTGCCTCCACTAGTTTCGGGGACCGGTCTCCCCCTTTGGCCTGACCCCTCCACGCAGGTGGATTCGGGCGTGCGGTGGCGACTCGCCCATCCGCACCCCTGGGATCCCTTCATTCCTCGTTCCTGGAGCCTTCTCCGCTCCTCTTCCTTCCTTCTCCCTCTTCCAGGCCTGGGCCTCTGTTACTAGGCCCGCCTCCGGAGCAGAGCTCATGCAGAGCCCCTGCTCCCTGC
Organism: Phyllobates terribilis; assembly: GCF_046119375.1. NCBI lineage: Eukaryota > Metazoa > Chordata > Amphibia > Anura > Dendrobatidae > Phyllobates > Phyllobates terribilis. Next base: position 451,072,703 of record NW_027362763.1, on the reverse strand, counting down.
CACTTCTGCTCAGACTTCTCTGCACTGAACTAAGATGGTGCCCACCTTTTATACTCCCTTCTCAATGCACCCAGGAACTGCTTCCTCCCTGCTCCTGCACTACAGGGTTCCCCTTCCTCAGTGTTCCCTCCCCCCACTCCAGCCAGGGACAGGGACTGTCGTGCCCATCTCAGAGGCATATTGGTCACCCTGCCCCACGGCAATGTGGTGTAATGCATGCAGGTGTCGGGTCCTGATCCACACTCCATCCTTACCTGAGAGTGAGATATCACACCTCTGGGTGAGGTGCAATACCTCTGTAGCAACCGAGCCCTCAGGGTGCTACAGTTCCATTTATCTTCAGCCTAGGTGACGTATTGTGATACAGGGCCGTGATTTTGGCTATAAAAGGGTCCCCTAGACCCCTACCCCAAGCTTTTTAAGAGAATCATATATGGCGTGCCAGGAAACTCTATAGAATGCTTTCTCAGCATCCAACGAGAGTATCTAATTACAAATTTTTAACTGCATCTAGCCCAGGAAATACTTTGTGCCTAGTAGCAGTGTCTGCTATTCAGCGGATTATCCCGGCTGTTAAGCAAGCTACACCACCTGTAGTTTAGACACTTAATTTTTTCAAAGGAAATGCTTCGGGACCATGGGATACTCAGTGAAGAGCATCAGGAGGCACCCCAAGGCATAGGGGCTGGGACTGGCAGTAGGATGCCTTGCGGTGGACAGCCGAGCTCGATCCTTATAAAAGCTTTTTAACTGCAGCAGCTTTAGTGGACACTACTGGAGCTGGAATTACGCGGCTGCTGGCATGAGACTTGCCCTCCAATAGATCCTTGTAAATGGATTTAAAGTGTATTCATTCAAATTAGAGAGACAATTTAAATTAAAAACCACCACAGGGGGGCTCGCTCGACCCACCAGCGGACAGGCACCAGTATTGGGAGAGGGGGGCTGGCCATCAGGGTTCACCGCGGCTCTGGCACAAACCCGGCGACACGGAGGTGGCACGGGCAGGAGCGGACTGGCCGTGTCGGCTTCTCACTTTTTGGATTTTAGAAGGGCATGACATGCCTATATCTGTGTCTCCCCCTCCTTTTACTCCTCCACCTCTTTTATTTTCGCATGACTATATGTACTTGTCACTTTTCCATGTGTTAGTTATGTCTTCTGAGCAGTTTGTCAGCTTTTGGACACCTTTGAAGGTGTTTTCTATGTGTTTCTATGTGTTTTTGTTTGCCTGCCATTGGTTTTAACGGTGTTCGAAGGTGTTCGACGAACCGAACCGAACTCGAACACTACGGGGGTGGCTCAACACTATTAAAGATCTCTTTTGCCAGCCTTTTCTGACTATTTAAGACCCTCCCCAAACTTGTGAACAGCACTCAGACATGGTCAACATGGGAAAGACAAAGGAGCATTCCAAGGCCATCAGAGACAAGATCGTGGAGGGTCACAAGGCTGGAAAAGGGTACAAAACCCTTTCCAAGGAGTTGGGCCTACCTGTCTCCACTGTTGGGAGCATCATCCGTAAGTGGAAGGCTTATGGAACTACTGTTAGCCTTCCACGGCCTGGACAGCATTTGAAAGTGTCCTCCCGTGCCGAGGCCAGGCTTGTCCGAAGAGTCAAGGCTAACCCAAGGACAACAAGGAAGGAGCTCCGGGAAGATCTCATGGCAGTGGGGACATTGGTTTCAGTCAATACCATAAGTAACGTACTCCACCGCAATGGTCTCCGTTCCAGACGAGCCCGTAAGGTACCTTTACTATCAAAGCGTCATGTCAAGGCTCGTCTATAGTTTGCTCATGATCACTTGGAGGACTCTGAGACAGACTGGTTCAAGGTTCTATGGTCTGATGAGACCAAGATCGAGATCTTTGGTGCCAACCACACACGTGACGTTTGGAGACTGGATGGCACTGCATACGACCCCAAGAATACCATCCCTACAGTCAAGCATGGTGGTGGCAGCATCATGCTGTGGGGCTGTTTCTCAGCCAAGGGGCCTGGCCATCTGGTCCGCATCCATGGGAAGATGGATAGCACGGCCTACCTGGAGATTTTGGCCAAGAAGCTCCGCTCCTCCATCAAGGATGTTAAAATGGGTCGTAATTTCATCTTCCAACAAGACAACGACCCAAAGCACACAGCCAAGAAAACCAAGGCCTGGTTCAAGAGGGAAAAAGTCAAGGTGTTGGAGTGGCCTAGTCAGTCTCCTGACCTTAACCCAATTGAAAACTTGTGGAAGGAGCTCAAGAATAAAGTCCACATGAGACACCCAAAGAACCTAGATAACTTGGAGAAGATCTGCATGGAGGAGTGGGCCAAGATAACTCCACAGACCAGTGCCGGCCTGATCAGGTCTTATAAAAGACGATTATTAGCTGTAATTGCAAACAAGGGTTATTCCACAAAATATTAAACATAGGGGTTGTATAATAATTGACCCACACTTTTATGTTTAAAATTTAATAAAATTCAACTGAGCAACATAACTTTTTGGTTTGTAAGATTTATGCTTCTGTTCATAAAACCGACTCTCGTTTGCAGTTTGAAGGCTCTAACTTATGTGCATCTTATCAAACCAGCTAAATCTGCAGGGGGTTGAATACTACTTGTATGCACTGTATATATATATCCATCTGAACTAACAGTCCTTCTGATGACTAATCCAGCTGCATAAAATCAGTGCTAGGCAGACAGGCAGTGTATATGGCAAACTGCAGTGTATGATACAGCACAAAAGGGTCCATTGAATGTCCTGTCTGCTGCTGTAATGATTACAGATATTTGTAGACATAGCCCCAGATATCAGGGGCCAGGGCAAAATTTTTTTTTTCTTCTTAATCCTGGTCATTTGCTTAAAAAGCAATCCAGAGTACACCATTTTTCTGCTCCATTAGCTTGTTCTCACTGCAGAATAAAGCCAGATCTGTTCCATATTTCAGCGATAATCCAGAAATTTAAACTGAACGTGGAAAATATTGGCCTCCTTTTCCATTTTGTTCAGTGTGTCGGTCAAGCTATTCACACTAGGTGTCTGTGAAGAATAGTATTAGCAAATTACAGGCCTGCTATTTAAAACAGTTGTTCTGTCAGACATAACACCTATAAGACTGTTCCAAAATCAGCCATTTCTTCCATTTTCATTCTGTTGCAGCGTGTAGGTCAAGTTATTCACACTAGGTGTGTGAAGAATAGTTTTAGTAAATTACAGACCTGCTATTTAAAACATGGCTCTCTGTCAGACATTTCACCTATAAGACTGTTCCAAAATCAGACATTTCTTCCATTTCCATTCTGTTGCAATGTGTCGGTCAAGCTATTCACACTAGGTGTCTGTGTAGAATAATATTAGTAAATTACAGGCCTGCTATTTAAAATTGTGGTTCTCTGTCTGACGCATCACATATAACTGCGTTTCAAAATCAGCCATTTCTTGTGAACGTGGAAAATATTGTCCTCCGTTAAAAATGGGCAAGGGACGGGGAAGTGGACGTGATGGTGTTGTTGCATGCGGAGGACGAGGCCGAGGACATGGCCGTGGGCAAGCTGAAATTGTGCCACAACAAACACCCACATGTTGTCTCTCGACCTTCCTGTCCTAATTACTAGGGGATCGAAGAACACCACTATTGAACACAGAGCAGTGTCAAAAGGTTGTTGTTTGGATAGCGGATAATGCTTCCAGTCACTTTGCCGCCACCACCCTCTCTTCCAAACGGTCAAGTCAAAATAGCCGTGAGTCTGGACCGCATATTACTCACCCTGATCCACCTTCCTCTCACCATTCCGAGTGCCCAGAGACAACTGATCCCACACTTGGGCACTCAGAAGATCTGTTCACTTTCCCATTTGTAGATTTGGGCCTCTCGCCTGGCCAGCTTCAAGTGAGTCAAGAGGAGAATGTGTGTAGCGATGCCCAAATATTGGAGCAGCCACGGTCACATGAAGGCGATGGTGGGAAAGTGCATTTACTGAGGTGGATGATGATGATGAGACCCAATTGCCAAATGTCAGAAGGAGGATCAGGGTGCGGAAGTGGAATACAAGTGGTGGATGATATAGTAACTGACCCAAACTGGCAGAGGGACATGCAGAGCGAGGACAGCAGCACACAGGTGGAGGGAGGCGTAGCACCACAACAGGCATGAAGAAGCAGTGTGGTGGCCGCAGACACTTGGCGGGAAAGCGCTCCTCGTAAAACCAACACGACGGAAGTTGCCAGTACAACTGTCAGCTCTTTTAGAGTCTGGTTATTTTTTAAATACTCTGCAGATAAACCCCAAAAAGGCCATTTGCGCCACCTGCCAGGCCAGCATCAGCAGGGGTAGCAAAACTAGCAGCATGACCACCACCAGCATGATCAGGCACATGGCAGCAAAGCACCCGATTAAGTGGGCTAAACCCAAGGGTCCAGCAACTGTGTCTGCGGGAGACACAACTGCTTGTTCTGCTGTTGTGCATGCACGCCACTCCCCTGTTCATGGCACATGCCACATGCCAAGATGCCTCCCGCCCTGCACCTGTCGTTGAACACTCTCAACTAGCACCGTCAGCAAGCATGTCCATGTCCTTGTCCCAGCGCAGCGTTCAGTTGTCCCTATCCCAGTTCTTGGAACGGAAGCGCAAATACACAGCCAACGCCCCACAAGCCACACTACTACGTTCACACATTTCGCGAATGCTTCTGCTCGAAATGTTGCCTTTTAGGCTCGTGGAGATGGAAGTTTTTCACAACCTGGTGGTGGCAGCCGTCCCTAGGTTCCCAGCCACCACTATTTCTCCCGATGTGCCATCCCAGCATTACGCGAGCATGTGTCCCACAACATTAGATGTGCCCTCAACAACGCAGTTACTGGGAAAGTCCACCAAACCAACGACATGTTTACAAGTGCGGGCAGGGACGGTATATCTTGCTGATGTCACACTGGGTTAATATAGTGGAAACCGGGACCCAGTCGGACATTGGGACAGAACATGCCCTCTGAGTATTGTGGGCCCTGGGTCAATCAGGGTTGCCCCCACAGTCTACAGCTCCTGCACCTCCTCCTCTTCAGCCTCCATCTCCGAAATGACCACATCAGTCACAAGCTGGAAGCACTGCAGAGCTGCCTCGGCCAAGCGGCAACAGGCTGTGCTGAAGCTAATATTCTTGCCTGACAAACCGCACAATGCTGAAGAGTTGTGGACAGCTCTGAAAGAGTAGGCAGATCTGTGGCTCACATCGCTTACCCGACAGTCAGGCATGGTTGTGTGTGACAATGGCCGGAACCTGGTGGCGGCTCTGAGGCGAGGCGAGCTCACACACGTATTATGCCTGGCCCATGTGCTTAACCTCGTGGTTCAGTGGTTTCTCAAAACCTACCCGGATCTGATAGATCTGCTTCTCAAAATACGCCACCTGTGTGCCCATATTAGAAAGTCACCTACGGCTTCCACTGCCCTTGCCGTGCTTCAGCATTGTTGGCAGCTTAAAGCTCACCGACTGATCTGCGATGTCCCCACGCATTGGATCTCTACATTGCAGATGTTGTGAAGGATTTGTGAGAAGAGAGCAGTTGTTGACTACCAGCATCAACAAGGCTATCGGCATTCAGGTTAGACTCCACACATAAAACCTCAGGAGTGGACATGAATGTCAGATATATGTATTATCCTCCAAAACTTTGAAGACTCCAGCAAGATGGTGAGCGGTGATGATGCCATAATTAGCGTCACCATCCCGCTTCTCTGTCTTCTGAAATGCTCTCTGCTCATAATGAAAGAGGATTCATTGCAAGCAGAACACGATGAGATAGAGCAAGGAAACATACAGGGTGCTTCCACACAGCCCAGCCTCATTTCATCCCAACGTGGATTGAGTGACAATGAGGAAGATGTGGAGGAGGAGGAAGAACAGGAGCAAGTTTCCTGTGCTATAGATGGTACTAACTGCACAACGCTTATACCTTCTGTTCAGCATGAATGGCCTGAGGACAGGGAGGAGGAGAAAGAGGAGGAGCATGTGGAGGAGAGCACGGTCAGTTGTCCTCTTGGTGAGGACACGGAAGTCTTGCCTCTTTGCAGTCTGGCATACATGGCTGAGTTTATGTTATTCTGCCTTTCACGTGACCCTCGCGTTATCCAAATTTTGGGTGACAGTCTTTATTGGTTGGTGACACTTCTAGACTCATGCTAAAAGGAGAACTTTCTGTCTCTTATTCCCACACAGGACAAGCCTAATAAAATGGGGAAGTATGAGAAGGCCCTTGTTGCGGAATTATTCAAAAAATTCTCATCTGAAAAGACTGGTGGCAGAGGTCACAGTTCGTTGGACAACCAAAGAGTTCAGGCGAGAGACACACAAATGCCATCCAGCAGAGGCAGAGGAACGCTGTCAAAGTTCTGGGACAGTTTACTCATCCCCTCTCATCGCACAAACCCTGATGCGCGGGGTACAGTCCCAAAGAGGGAAAAGTTATGGAAGATGGTGAGGGAGTACCTTGCCGACCATACCAACGTCCTCTGTGATTCCTCTGTGCCTTATAATTATTGGGTATCCAAACTGGACACATGACCTGAGCTGGCTCTGTACATCTTGGAGGTCCTGGCCTGCCCTGCCGCTAGCGTTTTGTCAGAGCGGGTTTTTAGTCGCTGGTGGAATTATAATTGATATGTGCATCTGCCTGTCAACTGAAAATGCTGACAAGCTGACTCTTATCAAAATGAACAAGGGTTGGATTGGGCCAGACTTCTCAACACTACCGAATGATAGCAGCGTAACATAGACTCAAATACAGTGTCTTTTTTTTGGGATGTCTAACTCTATTCCAATGCACCTCTGTCTTAACACCTAGACATGGGTATATGCTTCTTGATTTTGTCTATTATGCTCCTGTCCTCCTCCTTCTCCACATCCTCATCCTCCACCGCCATATCACCACCATATATACCATATCAACATATTTTCGTCTCTTGCAAGGGACTTTGGAGTTCCTCCAATTTTTTGGCACTCGTTGCTTCACTGCATAGGCAAACAGTATGGGAGACCCACTTCCTAATAATGGGAAAAAATTTTCAGGAGGCTCTCTGACCTCTACGTTTCTTGCAAGGGGCATTGGAGTTCCTCCAAAGTTTTGGCAGCTGTTGCTTCACTGCATAGGCAAACAGTATGGGAGACCCACTTCCTAATAATGGGAACATTGTTTTCAGGAGGCCCTCCGACCTCTACGTCTCTTGCAAGTGGCATTGGAGTGTCTCGAAATTTTTGACAGCCATTGCAGTCACTGCATAGGCAAACAGTATAGGAGACCCTCTCCTTTCTAATGGGATCATGTCGTTACTGAGGCCCACCTCTATGTGTCTTTAAACTGTTAGTGGGGTTTTTCCTAAATTTTGGCAGTCGTTGGACTCACTGCATACCCTATAATTAATAGCACACCCTATCCTTTCTAATGGGAACATATCGTATTCATTACTGTGGTCCACCTGTATGTGTCTTTAAATTGCTAGTGGGGTTTTTCCTACATTTTGGCAGCCGTTGGACTCACTGCATACCCTATAACTGAATAGCAGACCCTCTCCATTCTAATGGGAACATGTCGTTACTGTGGCCCAGCTTTATGTGTCTTTAAATTGTTAGTGGGGTTTTTCCTAAATTTTGGCAGCTATTGCACTCACTGCATACCCTATAACTGTATAGCAGACACTCTCCTTTCTCATGGGAACATGTCATTACTGTGGCCTAGCTCTATGTGTCTTTAAATTGTTAGTGGGGTTTTTCCCAAATGTTGGCAGCCCTTGCAGTCACAGCATGGGCATTACCACTATAGGAGACCCGCTCCTTTATAATGGGAATATTTTTTTTACTGAGACCCTCCTCTATGCCTCTTCAAAGGGTTATTGGATTGCGTCCAAAATTTTGGCAGCCCTTGCAGTCACTGCATATGCAATAACAGTAAAGGAGACACACTCGTTAATAATGGGTACAACAAAGCATAGCCGACTGATGGCTCTCTAACAATAGCGAGGGCCAACTGCTGGCCCTTTATGAATGGTAAGGCTGTAAAAATAGTGTTTGTGACTTTCACAATCCCTCCTTCATAAATGAAACAGGATGTGTCTGATGATGTTTCACACACCACATGGCCAGATGAGGTTGTAAAACATTAAAATGACATTTCCCAGTGAATGCACTTGTCTTGGATGATCAAAAATGCTACGTGTGAACATAGCCCAAGGTGTGGAGGAGCATTTTTGTTTTTGGTTATTTATTTTGCCTTATATACAAGTCATTATCCTGGAAAGGATGTTCCTTAACATATTTCCCAGGAAAATCCATTTTGGTTTCGTTTTTGTATGTTTCATTGTGAGTCCGTAAAAGTGGCGCAATACCTCTGACAATGTTGTTAACAGCAGTGACCTGGGAGTCAGAAATGCTTCCAGGGGTCTTCCCCATGGTGTTCCCATGCCATTTGTTCCCATCGATTTGGGCAATTTGTAGGCCCTCCCTCTGCAGACCACCGGGGGAGCCGCTAGAAAAATGCTCGAGACATTCCAATTTGCTCGAACAACGAGTACCCGAGCATTTTAGTGCTTGCTCATAACTAGTCTTCACCTCATAACTATCCATGTGTGTTACAGTATACTACTAATACGGTTTTAAATGTATTTCTATTACATTTATATTTTTTATATGAATTATATTTCAAACTTTCTCTTTTTTTACTGGGGATTATTGTTTCCGTCTCCTCTTTTTTGCATTGTTCTATAGCTTTGGGAGCTTCCCTTATGATTACCCTATACTCTTATCTATGGCGCCAGTATATTGCTTAATAAAAAAAACTGATGACAGGTTCCCTTTAATTTCTGTGAAGCACATAAAGGGTTAATAAACTTCTTGAATGTGGTTTTGAGCACTTTGAGTGGTGCATTTTCTAATATGGTGTCACTTTTTGGTATTTTTTGGCATATAGGCCCCTCAAAGTTACTTCAAACGTGGTGTGGTCCCTAAACGGTTTTGTAAATTTTGTTGGAAAAATGAGAACTTCTGATAAGCTTTTAACAGTTTTTACTTCTTGACAAAATAAAATGTATGCTTCAAAAATGATGCAGATGTAAAGAAGACATAAGGTAAATGTTATTCTTAAATTATTTTGTACTGCATGACCTACGGGTTTAAGGATATGAAAAGTGAAAGTTTGAAAATTGTGAAATTTTCTACATTTTTCCCCAAATTTAGATATTTTCACAAATAAACACAAAAACCTTCGACCTAAATTTAACACTATCACAAAGTACAATGTGTCACGAAAAAACAGAAACACTGGGATTCGTTGAAGTGTTCCAGAGTTATTACCCCATAAAGTGACACTGATCAGAAATGTAAAATTTGGCCTTGTCAGGAAGGTGAAAATAAGCTTTGTGGTGAAGGGGGTAATGGCTGTGTCCAATTATGTAATCTAAGAGAAGCATGATGTAGTGGCAGAGACCCTGATTCTAATGATGCGTCACTTACTGGTCTGATTCGCAGGAAAGTTATATTCTGCAAATTGAATGTTCCTTTTTATGCTCTGGGGTAGAGATAAGAATATCAACTTCAAGTCAATTTCCAAATTTATCACCCTGCAATTCAATTTTATTTGCAGTGATCGGCTAAAAAACACTAATGACTCAGAGAGCATGCTATTGGAATCATGTGCATAATGCCCTGCAGCTATCACATCTGATGTTCTAGTGCAGCAATTCAGGGAGGCTATCATAGGCAGTATATAAAAGATGGTGGAGCAACATTTTACGCTTATAGTGTATCATCTAGCAACATATTTTTTTTAGGGAAAAAGTAGAATTCTCCAATGATGAAGCAAGGTAAGTATTAAAACTTCTCATTTATTGCCACATTAAAAAGATTACGGCAACCTCATATCACAAGCTATGTGTTTTGGCTAGAAAGCCTCTCTCATGGTCTACAAAACTACTGGTGAGCCACCATTAAACACTCTTCAATATAAGCCACATGTTGTTCACCAGCCAATGAAAAAAAGACATGCATCTGATTACTGCACCTGATAAAATAGATACATGTTTAATACGGATGAGCGAGCATACTCATCTCTGCTCATTACTCGCCCGAGCATCACTGTGCTTGAGATGCTTGTTATTCGGTGAGTATTTTTTTACAGCTCAGGCGGAAGCTCGAGTCCTCGCCCCCCATATTTGGTGTTTTTGACAGCCAATAAACATACGAAGATTGCCTGCCAGTCACTGTAACGCCGTAGCCATGTTGGTAGTGACATTACACTGATTGGCTGGCCGCATAGCGTCATTGGGTCTATATAAGACCTGGGACCCTATGCTCCTCACAGTCTACCCCGGAAACAGGCTTATAGACAGCGATTCTACACCACATTTATTTGTTTTATCTGCAACAACAGATTGAATTGAATTTTTTCAGCATCTAAAAATTCTACGCTATTTAAACTGCGCCAGTTGTGCATTCAAAACTTAAGTCCAGATTTGGTCGGTAACAAGCAGCATTGCTATTGCACTGTAACAAGTTGATCTGCTGTGGGCAAATTTTACTATGCTAAAAATACTGCAGTTTTCTCAGCATCTAAAAATTCTACTCTATTTAAATTGTGGCAGTTGTGCGATCAAAACGTAAATCCAGACTTGGCCGGTAACCATTAGCATCACTATATTGCTATTGCACTATAACAAGTCCATTCGAGGTGGTCAAATTTTGCTTCGATAAAAATGCTGCACAGTTTTATCAGCATCAAAAAATTCTACGCTATTTAACCTGCTGAAGTGTGTGTTTAAAACTTAAATCCAGACTTGGCCTGTAACCAGTAGCATTGCTATATTACTATTGCACTGTAACAAGTTGATCTGAGGTGGGCAAATTTTACTGTGCTAAAAATACAGTTTTCTCAACATCTAAAAATTCTACTCTATTTAAAAGGTGTCAGTTGTGCATTCAAAACATAAATTCAGACTTGGCTGGTAACGAGTAGCATCACTATATTGCTATTGCATTATAATGTTAATCTGAGGTGGTCAAATTTTACTTTGATAAAAACACGTAACAGTTTTTTCAGCATCAAAAAATTCTACACTATTTAAACTGCGGCAGTTGTGCATTCAATGGTAAATCCAGACTTGACCAGTAACCAGTAGCATCGCTATACTTCTATTGCACTGTAAGAAGTTGATCTGAGGTGGGCAAATTTTACTGCTCTAAAAATATTGCAATCTTCTCAGCATCTAAAAATTCTACTCTATTTAAACTGCGCCAGATGTGCATTCAAAACGTAAATCCAGATTTGGCTGGTAAACAGTAGCATCGCTATATTGCTATTGCACTGTAACAAGTTGATCTGAAATGGGCAAATTTTACTGCACAAAAATACTGTACAGCTTTCTCAGCAGGGAAATATTATACGTACTTTGAAATGGGCAAGGTGTGTCATAAGGGACGGGGAAGTGGACGTAATGCCGATGGAGAGCGCAGAGTCCAAAGCCATGGACAAGGTGAAACTGTGCCTACTGCGGGAGCACAGCAAACACACACATCATCTCAAACTAGCATCCTGTCACACTTCTTAGGGGGGGGGCAGAACACCACTATTGAAGCTAGAGCAGTGTGAATATATAATATATAATATTATAATGCTTCCAATCAGTTTGCCAGCAGGTGGGCAAATTTTACTGTGCTAAAAATACAGTTTTCTCAACATTCAAAAATTCTACTCTATTTAACCCCTTAGCGACCGCCGTAATGCATTTTCACAGCGGCAGTTAAGGGTGCTTATTTCTCAGCGCTGTGAAAATGCATTGCTGAGGAATAAGGCTGTAGCGCCCCCCAGAGTCGGAAATTCTCTCGGAAATCAGTGACCAGGGGTAGCTGAGACTCTGGAGAATATGATCAGGGCCGTTTTTTCCGGTCCCCTGTCACGTGATCGTCACTATTCACCGAATAGCGGCAATCACAAAAAAAAGTGTGCCTGCGGTTTACATTAATTTCTCTCTCCTCTGACATGATATACATATCAGAGGAGGGAGAAATGAAGCCCCCCGGTACCTCCGCCATCCTCCGACCTCCCCCTGATGGTCCCCCGGCAAAGGGGAATTTTCCCTATTGGTTCATATTAATCACCGCGATAAACAATATCACAGTGATCAAAATAAAAATAAAAATCAAACCCCCTCTTTTATTTAGGTAAATAAAAATTCTAAAATAAAAAAAACATTTTTCGTCAGGGTTAGGGTTAGCCCAGGGTTAGCGTTAGGGTTTGGGTTAGCCCAGGGTTAGGGTTAGGGTTAGCCCAGTGTTAGGGTTAACCCAGGGATAGGGTTAGGGTTAGCCCAGGGTAAGGGTTAGCCTAGGGTTAGCCCAGGTTTAGGGTTAGGGTTACGGTTAGGATTCAGGCTAGGGTTAAGGTTAGGATTTTTTCAAAAGTAAAGAAAAAAACTGATGATGATATGGCGACTAGTGTTGAGCGCAAGTGCTCACTACTTGAGTTTGCATCGGGTGCTTGGGTATGCACTGAGTATCGCGGGTGCTCGAGTGACATGCTCGAGTCCTTGCCCCACATGTTTTGCGGTTGTTACACAGTCAAAAAAACATGCGGCGATTTCCTGCCATACACGAGCGATCCTAGTATGTTTTTTTTGGGTGTCTAACAACCGTGAAACATGTGGGGCGGGGACTATATGTCACTTGAGCACCCGCGATACATGGTGCATATCCGAGCACCCAATGCAAACTCAAGTAGCGAGCACTTGCGCTAAAGACTAATGACAACTTATTCAACATGATGACCTAATGTTATCAAATTCTGTCTCATACCTCTGAGTTCAAAATGTTCACTATACCCCTTGATAAAATCCTTGAGGGGTGTAGTTTCCAAAATTGGTTAACTTGTGGTGGGTTTCCACTGTTTAGGCACATCAGGGGTTCCCCAAACGCAACATGGCGTTCGCTAATTATTCAAGCAAATTTTACATTTAAAAAGTGAAATGGTGCTCCTTCCCTTCCGAGCCCTGCCATGCGCCCAAACAGTGGTTTTCCTCCAAATATGGGGTATGTGCTTACTCAGGAGAAATTGCACAGCAAATTATGTGGTGCAATTTCTCCTGTTACCCTTATGAAAATGCAAAATTGGGGGCTGAAAAACATTTTTGTGGGAAAAATGTGAAAATTTTATTTTTACGGCTCAATGTTATAATTTTATAAACTTCTGTGAAGCACATCTAAATAAGTTCTCTGAGGGGTCTAGTTTCGAAAGTGGAGTCACTTGTGGTGGGTTTCCACTGTTTCTCAGGAGAAATTGCACAACAAATTTTGTGGCCTATTTTCTCTTTCTACCCTAGAGAAAATTAAAAATTTGGGGCCTGAAGTAACATTTTTGTGAAAAAAAGTTAAATGTTCATTTTTTCCTTCCACGTTGTTTCAGTTCCTGCAAAGCACGTGAAGGGTTAATAAACTTTTTGAATGTGGTTTTGAGCACTTTGAGGGGTGCAGATTTTAGAATGGTGTCACTTTTGGGTATATTCTGTCATATAGACCCCTCAAAGTCATTTCAAATGTGATGTGGTCCCTAAAAAAATGGTTTTGTAAATTTTGTTGGAAAAATGAGAAATCGCTGGTCGTCAACTTTTAACCCTTATAGCTTCCTAACAAAAAGACATTTTGGTTTCAAAATTGTGCTGATGTAAAGTAGACATGTGGGAAATGTTATGTATTACATATTTTGTGTGACATACACTACCGTTCAAAAATTTGGGGTATTTTAGACATTTCATTATTTTTGAAAGAAAAGCACATTTTGTTTCAATGAAGCTAACATTAAATAAATCAGAAATTCACTCTATACATTGTTAATGTGGTAAATGACGATTCTAGCTACTTAGGTTTATAGAGGCCCATTTCCAACAACCACCACTCCAGTGTTTTAATGGTACATTGTGTTTGCTAACTGTGTAAGAAGGCTAATGGATGTTTAGAAAACCCTAGAAAACCCTTGCACAAGTATGTTAGCCCAGCTGAAAATGGTTTGGCTGATTTGAGAAGCTATAAAATTGACCTTCCTTTGAGCTTGTTGAGAATCTGGAGCATCACATTTGTTTGTTCTATGAAACTCTCAAAATGGCCAGAAAAAGAGAACTTTCATGTGAAACTCGACAGTCCATTCTTGTTAATAGAAATGAAGGCTATTCCATGCGAGAAATTGCCGAGAAACTGAAGCTTTCCTACAACAGTGTGTACTACTCCATTCATAGGAGAGCACAAACAGGCTCTAACCAGAGTAAAAAGAGAAGTGGGAGGCCCGGCTGCACAACTGAGCAACAAGACAAGTACATTAGAGTCTCTAGTTTGAGAAATCAACGCCTCACAGCTCCTCAACTGGCAGCTTCATTAAATAGTACACGCAAAACGCCAGTGTCAACGTCTACAGTGAAGAGGTGACTCCAGGATGCTGGCCTTCAGAGCAAAGTGGCAAAGAAAAAGCAATATCTGAGACTGGCTAATAAAAGGAAAAGATTAATATGGGCAAAACAATACAGACATTGGACAGAGGAAGATTGGAAAAAGTTTTATGGATGGACGAATCAAAGTTTGAGGTGTTTGGATCACACAGAACAACATTTGTGAGATGCAGAACAACTGAAAAGAAGCTGGAAGAGTGCCTGACGCCATCTGTCAAGCATGGTGGAGGTAATGTGATGGTCTGGGGTTGCTTTGGTGCTGGTAAAGAGGGAGATTTGTACAAGGTAAATGGGATTTTGAATAAGGAAGGCTATCACTCCATTTTGCAACGCCATGCCATATCCTGTACAGCTTGATTGGAGCCAATTTCATCCTACAACAGGACAATGACCCAAAGCACACCTCCAAATTATGCATTAACTATTTAGGGAAGAAGCAGGCAGCTGGTATTCTATCTGTAATGGAGTGGCCCGCACAATCACCAGATCTCAACCCCATTGAGCTGTTGTGGGAGCAGCTTGACCGTATGGTAAGCAAAATTGCCCATCAAGCCATTCCAACTTGTGGGAGAGGCTTCATGAAGCATGGGGTGAAATTTCTCAAGATTACCTCAGCAAATTAACAGCTAGAATGCCAAAGGTCTGCAATGCTGTAATTGCTGCAAAGGGAGCATTCTTTGATGAAAGCAAAGTTTGAAGGAGAAAATTATTCTGTCAAGTAAAAATCATTATTTCTAACCTTGTCAATGTCTGGACTATATTTTCTATTCATTTTGCAACTCATTTGATAAATAAAAATATGAGTTTTCATGGAAAACACAAAATTGTCTGGGTGACCCCAAACTTTTGAACGGTAGTGTATCTCTCTGATTTAAGGGCATTAAAATTCAAAGTTTGAAAATTGCTAAATTTTCAAAATTTTCATCAAATTTCCATTTTTTTCACAAATAAGCACAAGTCATATCGAAGAAATTGTACCACTATCATGAAGTACAATATGTCATGAAAAAAAACAATCTTGGAATAAGTGGGATCCGTTAAAGCGTTCCAGAGTTATTACCTCATAAAGTGACAGTGGTCTGAATTGTAAAATTTGGATTGGTCATTAAAAGGTTGAAAGGTTTACAAGATCCTGAAAGGAAAAAGTCGTAGAGGACAGATTGGACTCATATAGTTTAGTGTCATCCTTGTACTCTTAAAAAAAGTTACATTTCAAGAAAAGGTTTCTTGCTAGTTTGTTGATGTCCAGTATAGTCTGGAACACATTAAATTTATTGGTAGGCGAGAAACCTAAACCTTTATAAAGTAGGGAAATCTGTGCAGTGGGAAGAATATAGCTGGACAAGTTCCAGACAGAGTAAGCTGTTTTCATTCATTGAGGATATCTTCTTGCTTTTATGTTTCTTACCTGCTCTTCTGCGCCATTTTTTGATTGTGATTTATAACATGTCTCAGACCCAGATCTCTGTGAAAAATTATCTGCATTGCCAGTAAAAGTGTCCAAATTATCTTCAAATGTGTGGGAGGAAGAGGATCCTATAGAAGAATTGGAGCTGACAAAGCTGACTCTCCTCTGTTTTTGAGAATAGATTTGTTGTGTTTCCATGTATAAACTTGATTGTTAGCAAAATCCATCATGTCCCATTGGAATTTGGATTTTTTTGAAGTTGCAATCATATTCTATATTTTTTCCCCTCTAAAATTTGCTGGCATAGAAAGGGTCTACAGAGAATCATTTTGGATCTAGTTGAACACTAGTACTCCTAGAACTGGCTGGTGATTAACATGTGACTTATAACCAACAGTATTTAATGGTGGCTCACCAGCAGTTTTCTAGACCATGAGTTAAGCTTTCTAGTCAAAACGTGTAGGTTTAGCATGTGATATGAAGTTGCCATAATAAATAAATGTGAAGTTTTACTACTTACCTTGCTTCATCGCTGGAGGATTCTTCTTTTTCCCTGTGGCTTCTGCAGCTGTGACCTGGGCAGCTCAGTGCGATGTCTCCATTGTGATTTTCCCAACAGCAGACTGGATGAGCTGACTCTATCTTCCCCCCCTCCTTCCTTATGTGGCAATTCCGATATTTTTTTATGTAATTTTTGTTTCTTCTGGCGACTTGACCATGCAGCCCATTTTTCTTCACATGCCTCCTTATTGTGCATCTTGAAACAGCCACACTGCTAGTTTTCAGAGAGTCCTGAATTTCAGCTGATGTTATTTGTGGGTTTTTCTTTGCATCGGGAACAATTTTCTTCGCAGTTGTGGCCAAAATTTTGTTGGTCTACCTGACGGTGGTTTGGTTTTTAAGAGCCCCTGATCTTCCATTTGTTAATCACAGTTTGAACGCTGCTGACTGACATTATCAATTCCTTGGATATCTTTTTGCATCCCTTTCTTGTGTTATGCAGTACAACTAGCTTTTTCCATAGATCCATTGACAATTCTTTTGCTTTCCCCATGACTCACAATCCAGAAACGTCAGTGGCTGGATGAAAGATGCAAGAGTCTGTCTGGACCCCAGAAACTCACTCAGCTTTTATGTACACACAATGATTACAAGCAAAAAGGTCACAGGTGAGGAAGTTACCTTTAGTAGCCATTCAAACACATTTGTGTCAAATTCTGTACATGTTATCATTCCAAAATCACCAGGGTATGTGAACTTTTGATCAGAGTCATTTGGATGTTTTTGGTTGTCATTAAGATTTAAAAAGAGAAAACACAGTAGTTTGACAATAAATGGCTTCACCCAACCAATTACCATGAGTGGAGAAAAAGTTTTTTTGATATCATTCATATTCTCTGAAACAAGGCCAAGAAAGGAAAAGTTCTGCAGGGGTATGTAAACTTTTGAGTACAACTGTACTTGGCACTAGCCAACATTGGGGGTGGGAGCTAGAGGAGATAAAAGGGGAATCACTTCCAGATTGGGCAGTTAGTTAAAGTGTTTGTTGAAGGCAAGGTCAAGTTCAAGTTGCAATGGTCTGGAAGCACCATGTACAAAACTTTCTGGCTGTATGAGGTTGTACAAAACTCCCTGCGGACATTCCTGCAATGTCCTAATCCTACGGCTCAATACACATTGTCAGGCAATCCCTGTATGTGTCACATTTTCTAATAGCCGCAACACATGCAGCCGCGTCAGATGAAACCTAGATGCCTAGCACGCCGTAACTACTCAGCGAGTCGCCGAGCGTGCTCATTTAAAGGGTTAAATGAGCACGCTCGCTCATCACTAACTGGGACACAATATTTTTGTAATGTGGCAGGGCATTATGGAGCAGCAGCACGCCCACGGCTACCATCCTGGGCACCTTACATGGAGTCCTAACTTTAAGGATAAAGGAATTTTGGGTAACTGTCAAGATGAGTTTAAAACAAAAATATCTATAAAATAAAAAAGGATTATTTTTTTCACAACTGTTTTATTTGCTCAATTTTAATAATAAAATGCACCACAAAAACACTGCTGTTATTGCCTCAAGTTACTTTTCATATGTGTACCTACCAAGCAACTAGGCATTTTGTGCTATGTTTTTTAGTAGATGGGGATAATAGTGTTTTTACTTTATTAATACTAAACATTATACACATGTTTTCCTTTTTGCATACCACAACTATACTGTGTGTGTGTTTGCAGAATTTGTAGGTGGTGTTCCTGCCTCATGGCATTTTTTGCTATGTGGTTCTTTTTGGGTAGGGGAAATTAATCTGCTTTAACCAAAAATTTGCAAACAAATTATTACATTTGGAAATGAGAAGATAAGGCAAAATTCTAATTTTCCTGTTCGCACTGATTTTCCTGGGAAATTCGATTCGCAGAGAAAATATTGTCCATGAATTAAATGTCCCTTATTATGCACTGAGGTCTTTTGAAACCCCAGAGCAAAATAAAGGTAATATGTTAAAAATATGAAAAATACTTTTGCTCACCTTACCGCTCAACACTCCAGCCACTCCACTGCTCATCGTCACCCGTCTGGTCCTCATCTCATCTTCTTATCACCAATGCAAATGCTCAATTCCCAGGCCTCTTAACGCTGGGCCGGGACTTCTGGGACTGATAAGGCCTGGCACAGTTCTACGCAAGCACAGCTAAGGTCACAGAGAGGAGTGAATGGGTCAGAGAAGTGAGAGGTAATGTGAATGTAAATATTTATTTTTTATTTTTTAACATTTTTATGGTCCTTAACGGCTGCCACTTTAATGAATCCATGCAAAAGCGATTTACAAAAAAATCTGTATTTTGGGGAATTTGGATTTTTGTAATATTCAAATGGAACTTAATTTCACTGTAATATTTTCGCTCATCATTAATTACAGTAAATAGAGATAGTCCAGATGGTGGATAAGCAGCCCTGAACAAGTTCCAAAGAAATTCAAGCTGTTTTTCAGGGTCAGGGTGCATTAGTGTCAGCACAAACTATCTGTCGACATTTGAATGAAATCAAATGCTATGGCAGGAGACCCAGGAAGACCTGACTGTTGACACAGAGACATAAAAACGCTAGACTGCATTTTGCCAAAATGTACTTGAGTAAGCCAAAATCCTTCTTGGAAAGCATCTTGTGGACAGATGAGACCAAGATAGAGCTTTTTGGTAAAGAATATCATTCTACTGTTTACAGATCAATTGAGACCTACAAAGAAAAGAACACAGCGCCTACAGTCAAATGTGGTTGAGATTCAAAGATGTTTTGTGATTGTTTTGCTGCCTCTGGCCCTGGGTGCCTTGTCTGTGTGCAAGGCATTATGAAATCTGAAGATTACTAAAGGATTTTGGGTCGCAATGTAGTGCCCAGTGTTAGAAAGCTAGATTTGTGTCCTAGGTCATGGGCCTTCCAGCAGGACAATGACCATAAACATACTTCAAGAAGCACCCAGAAATGGATGGAAACAAAGCGCTGGAGAGTTCTGAAATGGACAGCAATGAGTCCGGATCTAAATCTCATTGAACACCTGTGGAGAGATCTTAAAATTGCTGTTGGGAGAGGGCACCTTTCAAATGTGAGAGACCTGGAGCAATTTGCAAAAGAAGAGCGGTCCAAAATTCCAGTTGAGAGGTGCAAGAAGCTTGTTGATGGTTATTGGAAGTGATAGATTGCAGTTATTTATACCAAAGGGTGTGCAACCAAATATTAAGTTGAAAGTGCCAACAATTTTGTCCGGCCCATTTTGGAGTTTTATGTGAAATTATGTTCAATTTGCCTTTTTTTTCTCAGTTTTTCTGTGTTGTTCCAAAACATACAAAGAAAATAAACGTGTCTAACAAAACATTTGTAATTGCAATAATTTTCTGGGTGAAATACTTCATTTTCTGGAACAGTTTCAAATGTGCCAACACTTTTGGCCTTGTATATGTTACATTGTAGGCCAAGCCTCCATTTTTACTTGATGGTATTAAAAGTTAGATTTTAACTGATCTAATACATATCTAATTCTTGCTGATTTATACTTCTATTGATTTGGCTCCATTACTCTCCCTTTCCTCATAAGGGCTTGTTTTTTGCACTCCAATAATAACCCTACAAATGTAAAAAATAATTGTACAAAGTTTGAGAAACAAATGATGCTTCCATCAGGAGAACTTTTCACTAATGTTTTAGAGATATGAGCATAAGCATCAATTGGAGCTTATGTTTATTGAATTTACCATTAAAAATAAAAGTGACTGACAAATTGTATTTTATTACTACTCTAGAATATTTCCGCATTATAACCTTGTAACTAGGATACAACACACCTCACAATTCTATAGCTATTCAGTAAGATGAATGGCATAACAAACTGAATATTATGGCAGCATTTTTGCATAAATCCATCTAATTTATGCAAATATAGAGTACTGAATAGGTGAGAGAGAAGTCTAAATGTTTGGAATGAGCATGTAAAATCTCACCAATTGTCTCATTTTACACTGATTCTAAACTAGAAGCAATTAATTTTACATTTAACTTCTACATTCAGGTTTCTGCTGTTACATGAGCATGTTGCCATGTAGAAGCTTTTGTGAGGGCGTCATACAAAAATCTTGATAATGGAACCTGAAGAGCTAAATTATTTCTTATAGTTGGTTTACTATAGTGCTTTAATAGCAGGTAAAGCAAACAGCTACACAATAAATACTTAAATAAAGAAATGGGTTTTAGACTATTGTCTCATTGTTGTGCCATGCTCCTGATTTTGGAGTATCAGTTTGTTCGCATACTCTAAAACCTATAAATTATTTATTGAGCGATATATACACCAAATCCCTTTATCACACCTGGTATACTAGATAGAAATATGCATCCTTATTTGATATAGCAGAATGGAACTTATAGCCACCTAATCAACGGAAACAATACAAAGACTAATAATTTTATTGAGGGCATTTGCGTCTTATTTTTAACTATATTTTATTTGTTAGCATGAAGAACAATCTAATATTCTTTGTTTAAAGGAACAACAAAAACAAAAAAGAATAGAAAAAAAATAAAGAGTTTGAACACTTCCTCCCTTAACTCCTTCACCCCAAGTCTGTTTTCACCTTCGTAAACCAGGAAAAATGTTACAATTTTGACCAGCATCACTTTATGAGATAATAACTCTGAAATGCTTCAACATATCCCAGTGATTCTAAGATTATTTTTTTCAAGACATGTTGTACTTCATGTTAGTGGTAAATTATGGTCAATATGATTTGGGTTTATTTATGAAAATCTAAAAAATTTTACAAAAAATATATAGGTGGCACTAGAGTTTTAGTTCTCTTCCTCTCTGAAGAGACAATTTGCATATTTCCCAGAGGAGCATTGCGGCTTAAAAGTCTCCTCATCTTCCATGCATAACATGTCACTCTCCGCAAGGAGAAACATTACCCCTTGGATAGAGATTTCTGACGCCTCTCACCCAGCCAAACCATATCTCATACTCTGCACTGACAAGGTGTAGTACCCTGAAACACAGTGTCTACAAATTGACATTACGGTTCTGGCTTTTATCCTAAGTCATATGACAAGGCTCGTTAAATGGTCGATATTGACTTTTAGGATTGCTACTTCCTATATGTGGCACTAGAGTTCTAGTCCTCTTTCTTTCTGGAGAGACAATTTGCATATTTCCCAGAAGAGCATGGCGGCTTAAAAGCCTCCTCACCTTGACATGCTTAACATATCACTCTCCACAAGCAGAAACGTTACCCCTTGGATAGAGATTTACACAGAAACTCCAGTGTAAGTGCTTAAAGTAGAGCGCAGGGAAATGCAAGCCGAGCCTTACAGCGATCTTTGGGAGGCAAAATGAACAAATTAACAGCAGGTCAAGAATTTGTTCTATTTATTTTTTACACTGTTCCTCGTGCGGTATAAGTGATTAGACAACTTTATTCTTCATATTAGCGCAATTAGAGTGATACCAGATTTATATTGGGTTTTTAGGTTATGCTACAATTACACTATAAAAAATGCTTTTTTTTTGCAAAAAATGTCTTTGCTGCACAAAATTTTGAGACATATACTTTTTCTCTATTTCTGCTGACAAAATCTCAGTGAGGAATTGTATTTTGCTGGATGAGTTGACATTTTAATGGGTACCATTTTCGGTCACATAATATTTTTTGATCGCTTTCTATTCCAATTTTTGGAAGGCAGAATAAACAAAAAACAGTAATTCAGGAATTGCTTTTTTTCTTTCATGCCATTCACTGTGTGGTATAAGTGATAAGGAAGCTTTACTCTTCGGATCAATATGATTACAGTGATACCATATATATAATTTTTTTATGATTTGCCACATTTACAAAATAAAAACAATTTTTTTAGAAAAAATAGTTATTTTTGCATCGCTATATATTTAAGCTGAGCTTCCGGCAGCGATTGTGTGGGCACAGCTCCTATGCCCCTTACTATCTCCATGACGTAACTGTATTCTTTATGGATCGACATTTGAGAGCAGCATAACATATGTACTGAGCCCAGATTATAATGCTGTGTCCTTTAATAAACTCAGGTTCTAGGTTTGATAAAACACTGTTTTATCTGCTGCAGCTCTGTTAGTCACATAGTTACATAGTTACATAGTTTATAAGGCCGAAAAAAGACAAGCGTCCATCCAGTTCAGCCTATTTCTTGTGCACTGCAGCTATTCCGCAGCGTTGATACAGGGGAAGGCAACAAAAAACCATGCGGTATAGGCCAATTTACATCATTGAGGAAAAATTCACTTCCCGACACCAATCTGGCAGTCAGATTAAATCCCTGGATTAATTAACTATCACTAAGCATAAGATGTAATTTTATTGTTCTCAAGAAAGGCGTCCAGGCCTCTCTTGAACTCATTAAGTGAGTTGGACATCACCACTTCCTCTCCCAGAGAGTTCCAGAGTCTCACGGCTCTGACCGTAAAGAATCCCCTTCTATGCTGGTGCAGGAACCTCCTTTCCTCCAGACGCATAGTGTGCCCCCTTGTCTTTGTCACCATCCTTGGTATAAACAGGTCATAGGAGAGATCTCTGTACTGCTCCCTGATGTATTTATACATGTTTATGAGGTCTCCCCTAAGCCTTCTCTTTTCCAACGTAAATAGGCCTAATTTTGACAACCTCTCTGGGTATTCTAGTCTCTCCATTCCCTTTATTACCTTAGTCACCCTCCTTTGTACCCTCTCTAGCTCCAATATGTCTTTCCTGAGCACCGGAGCCCAGAACTGTGCACAATATTCTAAGTGCGGCCTTAACAGCGCTTTATACAGAGGAAGAACAATGTTTTCATCATATGCCCCTATTCCTCTTCTGATGCATACCATGACTCTATTTGCCTTCGCAGCTGCTGCCTGACACTGGGCACTCCAATTTAATTTGCTATTTACCAAGACGCCCAGGTCCTTCTCCATGTCAGATTTCCCCAACGGTTTCCCATTTAATATGTATGGGTGACTGCTGTTTTTCTTTCCCATGTGCATGACCTTACATTTATCAGCATTGAACCCCATTTGCCATTTTTTGGCCCAACTCCCCAATTTATCTAAATCCTCCTGTAGCTGTGCCCTATCCTCATCTGTATTAACTACTTTACAAAGTTTAGTATCATCTGCAAATATTGCTATTTTACTCTGCAACCCTTCCACTAGATCATTAATAAATATATTAAATAATATAGGGCTCAAGACAGACCCTTGAGGCACCCCGCTAGTAACCCTGACACACCCTGAGCTTACTCCATTGATAACCACCCTCTGCTTTCTATCACTCAGCCAGCTATTTACCCACTTCCACACATTATCCCCCAGACCAAGCATTCTCATTTTATAAACCAACCTTTTGTGTGGCACGGTATCAAACGCTTTGGAGAAGTCAAGGTATACAACATCCACTGACTCTCCCCGGTCCAGCTGTGAGCTCACCTCCTCGTAGAAGGCCATCAGGTTTGTTTGGCAGGAGCGATCCCTCATGAATCCATGTTGATATGGAGTTAGACAGTTATTATCATTAAGATATTCTACAATAGCATCTCTAAGAAATCCTTCAAACAATTTACCCACAACAGACGTTAAGCTGACTGGTCTATAGTTCCCAGGGTCACTTTTAGACCCCTTTTTGAATATTGGTACCACATTTGCTTGGCGCCAGTCTAGTGGGACAGTCCCTGTCCATAAAGAGTGCTTGAATATAAGATACAGCGGCCTGTCTATCACATTACTTAATTCTTTTAGTACCCGGGGGTGTATGCTATCTGGGTCTGGTGACTTGTCTATTTTGATATTATTTAGGCGTTTCTGAACTTCCTCCTGGGTTAGGTGGGTGATATTTAGCAGAGGATTTACTTTATTACTCTGCATTTCCTCCGATAAATTGTTTTCTTTTGTGAAAACAGTGGAGAAGAAGCTATTGAGTAGGTTTGCTTTACCCTCATCGCCCTCTATGATTTTACCCAGGTTATTTTTCAATGGGCCAACTACATTAGTTTTAATCCTTTTACTGTTTATATAGTTAAAGAACAGTTTGGGATTCGTTTTACTTTCCTTGGCAATTAGTCTCTCTGTCTCCTCTTTTGCTATTCTTATTTGTTTCTTACAGATTTTGTTTTTTTCCCTATAAGATATTAGCGCTTCCTCGCTGCCTTCTTGTTTAAGTTTACCGAAAGCCCTTTTTTTGTTTTTAATTGCCCTCTTGACTTCCTTATTTAGCCACATTGGCTTCCTCCTATTCCTAGCCCATTTATTCCCATAAGGTATGTACCTTCTACAGTGACTATGTAGTCAACACAATAATACTCTCCTTCCTTCATATATATTCTTGTGCGCTGGCTATCTTTGCCTTATCATTGATTTTCAAAAAGATGTCAATCAGTAATGCAGACTGAGCTCATATTTAGAGGACTTGAATATCATGAGAAAATAAAACAGTGATATCATCAAAACTACAGCAGGAAGCTCAGAAACTCCACTGGAATCAAGGTCTCTGTCCCTATTATATCTTTCTTTCATATAAAGAAACATTATCTAGGCTACAGATTCTCTTTAAGGGCTTGCTCACTAGAGATGAGCGTTGTTCGACTCGAACTGTTCGCCAATCTCAAATTCGAGCTGTTTTGGGCGGTGTTCGAGCCGTTCGGCGAACACGAACGATTTGAGAAAAATTCGGCTGTTCGAGGTTATGTTCGATAACTGTTCGTGCACCAAAATCATAACTGGATTTTTTCTCAGTAATGATGAAAATTAATGTAAATACGCAGTTTGAGTGTACAGCGGGGTGGGGGGAGGGGCAGGGGATGGATCTCTGCAGGAATAATGAAGATCTCCATTTTTTTTTCTCTTTCCCGCATTTGCAGTGGGGAGGTGCAATCTGTCAGCCTATCAGCAGCGCACACACGGAGCGAAGTGCTTTTTTTCACACAAGCAAGGGCATGTGTCATTGGCAGTGTATGTCACATGTCCTTGCCCTATAAGACCAAGCCATTTTCCCCGTCGCCACCATTTTCTCACTGCTGCAGCTGCGTGTTAGACGGCACCGCTGTTGCTGTGTGCGCTATACCTTGTTCATTTCAAGCCAATTTTCGCACAAATCTACAGATAGCTTGGGAGTAGGGAATAGTTGTGATTGCAGTCCTTTTAAGGACTAGCTTACAGCATTTCCTACGACTTTTATCAGGCAGGTCTGTGCTCTTAAATTGATAGATTGTGGGAGTAAAGATTAATTGTAACTGCAGTCCTTTTCAGGACTAGGTTACATCAGTTCCTATCAGTTTTTGCCAGGCAGGTCTGTGCCAGTGCTGTGCAAGTTTTTTTCACAGCATTTGGCTGAATCTAGCAAAGCTAATCCTTTTTGGCCTATTGCAGAGTGTGTTAGTCAGTGGAGTAGCCTATCTGTGTTGCAAGATATACCACCTGTGTATAGAATACCAATTTTTTTACTGCACCTAGTTAAGTAAAATCTTTTGGGCGTAGCATCATTCTATTAGTCCATCTATACTGACCTCCATCAGGTTGCAAATTGAATATAATTTTTTTCTGCATCTAGCTCTGAAAAAATATTTGGGTTTCTAGCAGTGTGTGGGACTTGTTCTATCAGTCCATCTATACTGACCTCCATCAGGTTGCAAACTGAATATAATTTTTTTCTGCATCTAGCTCTGAAAAAATATTTGGCCTTCTAGCAGTGTGTGGGACTTGTTCTATTAGTCCATCTATACTGACCTCCATCACGCTGCAAATTCAAAATAATTTTTTGTCTGCATCTAGCTCTGAAAAAATATTTGGCCTTCTAGCAGTGTTTGGGACTTTCTCTATTAGTCCATCTATACTGACCTCCATCAGGTTGCAAATTAAAAATTATTTTTATCTGCATCTACCTCTGAAAAAATATTTGGCCTTCTAGCTGTGTGTGGGACTTGTTCTATTAGTCGATCTATACTGACTTCCATCAGTTTGCAAACTGAATATAATTTTTTTCCGCATCTAGCTCTGAAAAAATATTTGGCCTTCTAGCAGTGTGTGGGACTTTCTCTATTAGTCCATCTATACTGACCTCCATCAGGTTGCAAATTAAAAATAATTTTTATCTGCATCTAGCTCTGAAAAAATATTTGGCCTTCTAGCAGTGTGTGGGACTTTCTCTATTAGTCCATCTATACTGACCTCCATCAGGTTGCAAATTAAAAATAATTTTTTGTCTGCATCTAGCTCTGAAAAAATATTTGGCCTTCTAGCAGTGTGTGGGACTTTCTCTATTGGTTCATCTATACTGACCTCCATCAGGTTGCAAATTCAAAATAATTTTTTGTCTGCATCTAGCTCTGAAAAAATATTTGGCCTTCTAGCAGTGTGTGGGACTTTCTCTATTAGTCCATCTATACTGACCTCCATCAGGCTGCAAATTAAAAATAAATTTTATCTGCATCTACCTCTGAAAAAATATTTGGCCTTCTAGCTGTGTGTGGGACTTTCTCTATTAGTCCATCTATACTGACCTCCATCAGGTTGCAAATTAAAAATAATTTTTTGTCTGCATCTAGCTCTGAAAAAATATTTGGCCTTCTAGCAGTGTGTGGGACTTTCTCTATTAGTCCATCTATACTGACCTCCATCAGGTTGCAAACTGAATATATTTTTTTTCTGCATCTACCTCTGAAAAAATATTGGGCTTCTAGCTGTGTGTGGGACTTGTTCTATTAATCCATCTATACAGAACTCCATCAGGTTGCAAACTGAATATAATTTTTTTCTGCATCTACCTCTGAAAAAATATTTCTGCTTCTAGCTGTGTGTGGGACTTGTTCTATTAATCCATCTATACAGACCTCCATCAGGTTGCAAACTGAATATAATTTTTTTCTGCATCTACCTCTGAAAAAATATTTGACCTTCTAGCAGTGTGTGGGACTTTCTCTATTAGTCCATCTATACTGACCTCCATCAGGTTGCAAATTAAAAATAATTTATATCTGCATCTAGCTCTGAAAAAATATTTGGCCTTCTAGCAGTGTGTGGGACTTTCTCTATTAGTCCATCTATACTGAACTCCATCAGGTTGCAAATTAAAAATAATTTTTTGTCTGCATCTAGCTCTGAAAAAATATTTGGCCTTCTAGCAGTGTGTGGGACTTTCTCTATTAGTCCATCTATACTGACCTCCATCAGGTTGCAAACTGAATATATTTTTTTTCTGCATCTACCTCTGAAAAAATATTGGGCTTCTAGCTGTGTGTGGGACTTGTTCTATTAATCCATCTATACAGAACTCCATCAGGTTGCAAACTGAATATAATTTTTTTCTGCATCTGCCTCTGAAAAAATATTTCGGCTTCTAGCTGTGTGTGGGACTTGTTCTATTAATCCATCTATACAGACCTCCATCAGGTTGCAAACTGAATATAATTTTTTTCTGCATCTACCTCTGAAAAAATATTTGGGCTTCTAGCTGTGTGTGGGACTTGTTCTATTAGTCCATCTATACTGACCTCCATCAGGTTGCAAACTGAATATAATTTTTTTCTGCATCTAGCTCTGAAAAAATATTTGGCCTTCTAGCAGTGTGTGGGACTTTCTCTATTAGTCCATCTATACTGATCTCCATCAGGTTGCAAATTCAAAATAATTTTTTGTCTGCATCTAGCTCTGAAAAAATATTTGGCCTTCTAGCAGTGTGTGGGACTTTCTCTATTAGTCCATCTATACTGACCTCCATCAGGCTGCAAATTAAAAATAATTTTTATCTGCATTTACCTCTTAAAAAATTTTTGGCCTTCTAGCAGTGTGTGGGACTTGTTCTATTAGTCCATCTATAGTGACCTCCATCAGGTTGCAAACTGAATATAATTTTTTTCTGCATCTAGCTCTGAAAAAATATTTGGCCTTCTAGCAGTGTGTGGGACTTTCTCTATTAGTCCATCTATACTGACCTCCATCAGGTTGCAGATTAAAAATAATTTATATCTGCATCTAGCTCTGAAAAAATATTTGGCGTTCTAGCAGTGTGTGGGACTTTCTCTATTAGTCCATCTATACTGACCTCCATCAGGTTGCAAACTGAATATATTTTTTTTCTGCATTTACCTCTGAAAAAATATTTGGGCTTCTAGCTGTGTGTAGGACTTGTTCTATTAGTCCATCTATACTGACCTCCATCAGGTTGCAAACTGAATACAATTTTTTTCTGCATCTACCTCTGAAAAAATATTTGGCCTTCTAGCAGTGTGTGGGACTTTCTCTATTAGTCCATCTATACTGACCTCCATCAGGTTGCAAATTAAAAATAATTTTTTGTCTGCATCTAGCTCTGAAAAAATATTTGGCCTTCTAGCAGTGTGTGGGACTTTCTCTATTAGTCCATCTATACTGACATCCATCAGGTTGCAAATTCAAAATAATTTTTTGTCTGCATCTAGCTCTGAAAAAATATTTGGCCTTCTAGCAGTGTGTGGGACTTTCTCTATTAGTCCATCTATACTGACCTCCATCAGGCTGCAAATTAAAAATAATTTTTTTCTGCATCTACCTCTTAAAATTTTTTTGGCCTTCTAGCTGTGTGTGGGACTTGTTCTATTAGTCCATCTATACTGACCTCCATCAGGTTGCAAACTGAATATAATTTTTTTCTGCATCTAGCTCTGAAAAAATATTTGGCCTTCTAGCAGTGTGTGGGACTTTCTCTATTAGTCCATCTATACTGACCTCCATCAGGTTGCAAATTAAAAATAATTTATATCTGCATCTAGCTCTGAAAAAATATTTCGCCTTCTAGCACTGTGTGGGACTTTCTCTATTAGTCCATCTATACTGACCTCCATCAGGTTGCAAACTGAATATATTTTTTTTCTGCATCTACCTCTGAAAAAATATTTGGGCTTCTAGCTGTGTGTGGGACTTGTTCTATTAGTCCATGTATACTGACCTCCATCTGGTTGCAAACTGAATACAATTTTTTTCTGCATCTACCTCTGAAAAAATATTTGGGCTTCTAGCTGTGTGTGGGACATGTTCTATTAGTCCATCTATACTGACCTCCATCAGGTTGCAAATTGAGTATAATTTTTTTCTGCATCTAACCCAGCCAATAGTTTTGGCCTAATACCACAGTTTGGCCACTCAGCTCTGCTCGGTTCCCATCCATTGTTTTTTTGTGCAAACAACTCCAGAGTTGTGAATTAGTTAACCACCAAAATGAGTGGAAAAAGGCCTGCTGCTGGTGGAAAGGGGAATAGGCGTGTTGGGAAGAGGAAAAAAGGTTGTGTCCGTGGGGTAGGTGTTAAAGCAACAGTAACATCTGCAGAAGAAAGACCATCTTCCAGCCAAACTAAAATGTCTACTTCTTTTAGCGGACAATGTGATAAGATCCCTTTCTTACGGCCACGCCAATCGCTACAAATTCCAGATGAGGCACAAAAACAGCAGGTGCTTCAACGGATATCAAGTGCTCCTTTAAGTGGGCTCTCCTCCACATCAACTTCAACATCACAAATACTCCAGTCCTCAAAGGTGTCACCCCAATCACACTTGCTTCCTCACAGCTCCCAAATCTCCAGCTGCCCGTCTGAGTATGAGGTAGAACAGATGGTTGAGTCTGCAGAGCTGTTTACTCATACTATAGCCTGGGAATCAGAGGTCGACTCCAGCGCTTCTGTGAATCTAGACGAGGAAATGATCTGCACTGATGCCCAGAATCTTTATGAGTCGGATCCAGGACCAGACGCAGAAGGTTCTGACCATAATGTAGACCCTCATTCCCAAACTGTAACTCCTGTTGGTGGAGACAATGAGGAAGACGATGATGAGACTCAAATACCTGATTGGAGCGACAACTTTAGTTTTTTGCCAGGGCAGGAACAGGTTGGCTCTGAGGACGACGGGTGTGATAACGCACAGGGTGATGTTGATGAGGTTGGAGATCCCACTTACTGTCAACCCACAGTCAGCCAAGAGATGAGGTCAGCAGAGGAGGTGGAGGAAGATGCTAGTGACGACGAGGTCAGGTTGCGCCTTCCTGGACAGAGACGTAGTACTGGAAGTACGTCAACAACTGCATCCTCAAACACAACTCTGCCTCTCACCACAAGTCGTGGTGGCTCTTCAGGTCGCATGGGTGCTAAGCCTTGCATAGCCTGGGCATTTTTTCAGATCGATAAAGATGACCCAACTCGTGTTATCTGTAACATTTGTCAGCAAAAGCTAAGTAGAGGCCAAAAAATACATAGTTTGAGTACTTCATGCATGAACCGGCACATGGACATGAAGCATAAGTTGCAGTGGGAAGCTCAGTGTGCTACAATGTGGCCTAGCCGGCCGGGCCAACCGCCGTCTGCCATATCTTGTGCATCCGCGGCCTCTTCATCCTCTGTGACTGGGGGGACAGCAGTCACACCTGTTTTGGGGCGCAGACCTGCCACCTCTTTACCCGCAACAGCCAGCGTGATTGGCAGGTCATCCTTTTCTTTGGAGGTGGTAACACCAGCTGGTGTTGAGCGCTGTCCGACATCGATAGCACCACCTTTGGATCAGGGCAACCTAACATGTCCGCCTGCATCTTCCTCACAGACCGGCAGTTTGCCGGGGACACCCTTATCAACCCCGTCTAAGCACAATAGCCAGCCCTCGGTCCCTCAGATGTGGACAAGTAAAAGACCATTTCCTCCTAGCCATGAGAAAGCTAAGAGGTTGAATTTCACCATCTGCAAGTTCTTGGCTACAGAAATGCTGCCTTTCCGCCTGGTGGACACAGAGTATTTTCGAGACCTTATGTCCGTCGCAGTGCCCCAGTACCAGATGCCCAGTCGGCACTACTTCTCAAAGAAAGGTGTGCCTGCGCTCCACCAGCATGTCGCACACAACATCACCGCTTCTTTGAGAAACTCTGTGTGTGACAGGGTGCATTTCACCACAGACACTTGGACGAGTAGGCATGGACAGGGGCGTTACATGTCGCTGACTGGGCACTGGGTAACTATGGTGACAGCAGGACAAGGGGCTGCTGTCCAAGTCTTGCCGTCCCCACGAGTTGTGCGTCAATCCTCTTTATGTCAAAGTTCCTCCACTGCTTCTGCCTCCTCAACCTCCTCTCGGTCTTCCACCTGCACCCAAAGCCTGTCTGGTCATGCCACAAGCTTTCTAACTGCGCAGAAGTGATCCTGCACACCTCCTTACTATGCTGGCAGTAGGGCTCAACGTCATCAGGCGGTTTTTACTTTGAAATGTCTGGGAAATGTGAGTCACACAGCTGAGGAGTTGTGGTCAGCTCTGGAGAACCAATTTCATGAATGGTTGTCTCCACTGGACCTGAAACCAGGGAAGGCCGTGTGCGACAATGCTGCAAACCTGGGTGCGGCCCTTCGCCGGGGCAATGTCACACACGTGCCTTGTATGGCTCACGTGTTGAACCTGGTTGTCCAACAATTTTTAGCCCACTATCCCAGACTAGATGGCCTTCTGCAGAGGGCACGGTTGCTGTGTGCTCACTTCCGCCGTTCGCATCCCGCAGCTCAGCGACTTACATCTCTACAGAAGTCGTTGGGCCTGCCACTTCACCGGCTAAAATGCGATGTGCCTACCCGGTGGAATTCAACTCTGCACATGTTGCAGCGACTGTGGCAGCAACGACAAGCCCTGGTGCAATACGTTCTGACGTATAGCCTGGGCCAACGAGATCCAGAGGTGGGGCAAATCACGCTGGAGGAGTGGTCTCAGATCAGGGACCTATGCACCCTTCTGCACAGTTTTGAAATGGCGACGAAGATGTTTAGTGCTGACGATGCCATTATCAGCATGACTATTCCGGTGATTTACATGCTGGAGCACATGTTAAACAGAATTCGGAGTCAGGTGGTGGCACAAGAGGAGGTGGAGGAAGTAGAGGAGGAGGAGTTGTATGCGGAAGGGCTAACATCTGCAAGGTCCAGACGGTCGGCAGCACCAAGGCAGCAGGTATGTGAGGGTGGGGGAGATGGTTTTACCAGGGCGCATGGTAGCAGCCAAACTAGTGAGGAAGGTGCAGGAGCCCAGGAAGAAGTGGAGAACGAACTGATGGAAGACTCATCAGTTGAGGGAGACCTTGATCACATTTCTGTTGTGCGAGGTTGGGGGGAGAGGACAGAGGAAGGAAGCATGATTGTTACCTCGCCACCAACACAACAGGGACTTGGTGCTCCTGGATGCGCAACACACATGAGTGCCTTCTTGCTGCACTACCTGCAACATGACCCTCGAATTGTGAGAATTAGAAATAATCCTGACTACTGGGTTGCCACACTGTTAGATCCCCGGTACAAAAGTAAATTTGCAGAAATTATTCCTGCCGTAGAAAGGGATGCACGCATGCAGGAGTATCAGCAGAGACTGTTGCAGAATCTTACATGTGCTTTTCCACAAAACACCAGTGGTACACGTAGTGAATCTCACACTTCCAACTTGCCAACCGTGAGACCGTCAAGTGTTCAGCACTCAAACCGTAACAGAACCACAGTATCTGCTGGTAACATCAATTTTGCGGAATCATTTCACCACTTTTTTAGCCCATCCTTTGCAAGGCCACAGGAGACAAGAAGTCTGACACATAGTCAACGCCTAGAGACGATGGTACAGGAGTATCTCCAAGTAAACATTGAAGCCATGACTGTGTCACTGGACCCTTGCTCTTTTTGGGCTTCCAATCTGGATAAATGGCCGGAGCTAGCCACTTACGCCTTGGAGATCTTGTCATGCCCCGCAGCCAGCGTTCTGTCTGAACGTGTGTTCAGCGCTGCTGGTGGTGTGCTGACAGATAATCGCACGCGGCTCTCCACTGATAATGTAGACAGACTCACGTTCATAAAGATGAACAAATCATGGATCCGAAACGACTTTTCTACCCCTGTGTCATCCTGGGGAGAGTAAAAGCTTGATGACTGGTTAAAATCACCCTACCAACCGTTTTAAGCTTTCAAATTACTAATCATGTTTATCTGTATCTTGGCTGGAAAATAATTTGGGCTTTGTAGCAGTGTGCAGCACTGATTCTATTAGGCCATCTATAATAAGCTCCACCAGATTTAAAATTACTAATCATGTTTATCTGTATCTTGACTGGAAAATAATTTGGGCTTTGAAGCAGTGTGCAGCACTGATCCTATTAGGCCATCTATACTAAGCTCCACCAGATTTAAAATTAATAATAATTTTTAGCTGCATCTAGCCCGGAAAATAATTTTGGGGCTCCGAGATGCGCAAGACACATAAGTGCCTTCTTGCTGCACTACCTGCAACATGACCCTCATATTGTCAGAATTCGAAGTAATCATGACTACTGGGTTGCCACACTCTTAGATCCCCCAAACTTTTCGATCAGCCTTTTCATTTTAATAAAGACCAAAAAAATGGTCATTTTTGAAATTATAAGCATTAGCAGGTTATTAGAAACTGAAATCAAACAGTTTTCAACTCAAAACTTTATTCTAGGTGATGTTACATTTTCACATAGGACCCCTTGTTCGAAAGGAGCTTCTGAACTCTCTCGTCCATTGAATTTGTCAGGTTTTGGATGGTTTCTGCTTCAATTGTTTTGCATGAAGACAGAATACCCTCCCAGAGCTGTTGCTTAGATGTGAACTGCCTCCCGCCATCATAGACACTCCTTTTGATGATGCTCCAGAGGTTCTGAATGGGGTAGAGGTCAGGGGAGCATGGGGGTCACACCATAAGTTTGTCCCCTTTTATGCCCATATCAGCCAGAGATGCAGATGTTTTATGTGCAGCATGAGATGGTGCATTATCATGCAAAAAAATGTTCTTGCTGTGAAATACACGGTTCTTCTTCTTGAACCATGGCAGGAAGTGCTGTTTGAGAAAATCCACATACATTATGGAGTTCATCTTTAGCGCCTTCAGGGATCCTAAAGGGGCCGACAATCTCTCTCCCCATGATTCCAGCCCAAAACATTACTCCACCTCCTCCTTGTTGGCGCTGTAGCCGTGTTTGCGTGGGGTGTCCATCAACCAGCCATCCTCCACTCCATCCATCTGGACCATCGAGCGCTGCACGGCACTCATCCGTGAACAAAACAGTTTTGAAATCAGTCTTCATGTAATGTTTGGCCCACTGGAGCCGTTTCTGCTTGTGTGAAGTGGATAGAGGAGGTCGACAGGATGGCGTATGCACAGCTGCAAACCTCTGAAGGACCCTGCATCTTGTTGTTCGGGGGACGTTGGAGGCACCAGCAGCTTCAAAAACTTGTCTGCTGCTATGACAAGGCTTTTTTGCCGCTGCTCTTTTAACCTGACGTAATTGCCTGTAGGAAAGAGTCCTCAATTTGCCCTTATCAGCACGCACACGTGTGTACTGTAAATCAGCTACATACTTCTTGATTGCCAAGACACTTCATCCTGATCATCGCACAATGTTGATTGTAGTCATGCCTTGACCTAAACACTCCACAATTTGTTGCTTCTCAGCAGCCGACACATCCTTTTTCTTTCCCATTTTGGCAGAAAATGTAGGCTGCTTAATAATGTGAGACAGCCTTCTTAAGTAGTCTTGCCTTTCATTGGACACACCTGCCAAACTAATTAGCACAGGTGTCTGCAATTGCTTACAGTGATATAAAGAGCCCTGACACACATCACCATCAATGAGTTTAACTGACAAACAAACAAATTCTTCCCTTATCACTCCTAAACACTTTTTGCATAATAATTTGGAACACAGTGTACATGTGCTTTCCACAAAACACCAGTGGTTCACGTAGTGAATCTTACAGTTCTAACTTGCCAACCGTGGTCTGTATGGAGTTGTTCAATAAAGGGCCCAAAATTAAGATAACATAGATGGGAGAGGTCTCTGTGAATAGGAATTCCTAAGTATTTGATACCCTGTGAGGGCCAGGCAAAGGGAAAGTTGGACTGGATGGAATCCTATATGGATTTGGGGAGGGAGACATCGAGGGCCTCAGACTTCGCTGCATTGATTTTAAAATTTGACCATGTAACAAAGTGATCTATTTCAGCCATAACAGCATGGATGGATATATGTGATTGAGTGATATATACTAGGACATCATCAGCAAATAGAGAGCACTTGTACTCAGTGCCTCCCACCTCAATCCACCTAATATTGGGATTATGGCGAATTGATGAGAGCAGGTGCTCCGTCACTAGGATGTATAAGAGAGGGGACAGAGGACATCCCTGCCTTGTCCCAATGGTGATTGTGAAAGGTGATGAACATGTTCTGATGCACCCCCTGGGCCTTGGGACACCCGGAGCCGGACCCTTTTTGGTGGATGCTGGTGGTTGTAGTCTTCGTGGCGGTGACCCGGTTCCGTGGCTCAGGGTGGTCAAACCAGTGGCGGAACTATTTATGTGGTTTTGATGTTTAAATGTCCGACTACGCCACCCGTGGATTGCGGTCAGAGTGAACCGCCGCTGTAGGGCAGACCGCTGAGGCTGGTGTTGTGGGTGCAGCAGAGCGTAGCATAACTCCCCACGGGAGGAGTATAGCCTCAGGGCAGTGTATGCGGAGGATGGGGGTGATGGTGCAGGGCAGCAGCAGTAACGACACGGAGTCAGTGATGCAGTCCAGGGCCTTTACTCACAGTTCTTATTATCCAGACCACGTCTGCAGGTAACGGCTGCCCACGTCGTACTGTGCTCACCAGGTGAGGGGCTCAGACAACTCCCAGATAACTTTGGAGCGCTTCACAGGACCCCCTTTGTGTGTCCTTTGTCTGGCCTTTCTTACCAACCCTTCTGTCCGGCTTCCTCGGGCCTCCTCTTGGTAAACTTGGCGCCAGTTTCCCTGACCCTATGTGGTGCCTTCCTAGCGGGTGTAGCGAGGGGCTGTGCCACATAAAATGTCACAGCCTCTGGTTTCTAGCTGAGGGTCGTTTCCTGCCTCCACTAGTTTCGGGGAACGGTCTCCCCCTTTGGCCTGACCCCTCCACGCAGGTGGATTCGGGCGTGCGGTGGCGACTCGCCCGTCCGAAGCCCCTGGGATCCCTTCATTCCTCGTTCCTGGAGCCTTCTCCGCTCCTCTTCCTTCCTTCTCCCTCTTCCAGGCCTGGGCCTCTGTTACTAGGCCCGCCTCCGGAGCAGAGCTCATGCAGAGCCCCTGCTCCCTGCCACTTCTGCTCAGACTTCTCTGCACTGAACTAAGATGGTGCCCACCTTTTATACTCCCTTCTCAATGCACCCAGGAACTGCTTCCTCCCTGCTCCTGCACTACAGGGTTCCCCTTCCTCAGTGTTCCCTCCCCCCACTCCAGCCAGGGACAGGGACTGTCGTGCCCATCTCAGAAGCATATTGGTTGCCCTGCCCCACGGCAATGTGGTGTAATGCATGCAGGTGTCGGGTCCTGATCCACACTCCATCCTTACCTGAGAGTGAGATATCACACCTCTGGGTGAGGTGCAATACCTCTGTAGCAACCGAGCCCTCAGGGTGCTACAGTTCCATTTATCTTCAGCCTAGGTGACGTATTGTGATACAGGGCCGTGATTTTGGCTATAAAAGGGTCCCCTAGACCCCTACCCCAAGCTTTTTAAGAGAATCATATATGGCGTGCCAGGAGACTCTATGAAATGCTTTCTCAGCATCCAACGAGAGTATCTAATTACAAATTTTTAACTGCATATAGCCCAGGAAATACTTTGTGCCTAGTAGCAGTGTCTGCTAGTCAGCGGATTATCCCGGCTGTTAAGCAAGCTACACCACCTGTAGTTTGGACACTTAATTTTTTCAAAGGAAATGCTTCGGGACCACGGGATACTCAGTGAAGAGCATCAGGAGGAACCCAAAAGGCATAGGGGCTGGGACTGGCAGTAGGATGCCTTGCGGTGGACAGCCGAGCTCGATCCTTATAAAAGCTTTTTAACTGCAGCAGCTTTAGTGGACGCTACTGGAGCTGGAATTACACGGCTGCTGGCATGAGACTTGCCCTCCAATAGATCCTTGTAAATGGATTTAAAGTGTATTCATTCAAATTAGAGAGACAATTTAAATTAAAAAGCTTAGAGCTGCCTCCACCACAGGGGGGCTCGCTCGACCCACCAGCGGACAGGCACCAGTATTGGGAGAGGGGGGTTGGCCGTCAGGGTTCACCGCGGCTCTGGCACAAACCCGGCGACACGGAGGTGGCATGGGCAGGAGCGGACTGAACGTGTCGGCTTCTCACTTTTTGTATTTTAGAAGGGCATGACATGTCTATATCTGTGTCTCCCCCCCCTTTTACTCCTCCACCTCTTTTCTTTTCGCATGACTATATGTACTTTTCACTTTTCCATGTGTTAGTTGTGTCTTCTGAGCAGTTTGTCAGCTTTTGGACACCTTTGAAGGTGTTTTCTATGTGTTTCTATGTGTTTTTGTTTGCCTGCCATTGGTTTTAACGGTGTTCGAAGGTGTTCGACGAACAGTTCGACGAACAGTTCGGCGAACACACGGGTGTTCGACGAACCGAACCGAACTCGAACACTACGGGGGTGGCTCAACACTATTGCTCACATTGGCGTAGACTCATATGCGAAAGAATCAACCAATTTTGCTAATGACACCCAATTCAAATTCTGTCAGAGTTTGAGCCGGGTATCTGGAAAGTCAGATTCGATTCTCTCACATGAAAGAATCAGAGCATAGGCGTGGAGAAGACAGGGAACTTAATATCTCCATTTTCTCCATTGTCTGTGTAGGCATTAATCGGACTGCACTCGGATGACTTATATAGGTGCAAATGGTCCAATTGTAGGAGACACTTGCAGCATGCTGTGATCTTCTTTCCATGCCGAATCTGCATGAGAAAAAAAATCACAGATCTGTACTACCCCATTGTATAACATGGGGCCGAGTGCTATCCGATAAAACATACATTAGTGTGAGCATGCCCTAAAACTGAGAAAAATAGCTTAAAACATTTTAGAGGAACGGCGGGAATGGTAGATTTATAAAACCAGTCTTATATGTCAATCTAAATGCATTGGAGTAAAATTCGCCAAATTTTCTAAAAGGTGCGCATATCCCTTCAAAGGGGTTTTCCCACGAACAAAAGCTCATTTTAACCAATAGATTTTGGCATAATAATAACTTCCACAATTGGATGTGTTTAAATAAAATGTTCCTGTGCTGAGATAATCTTATAAATGTGCCCCTGCTGTGTACTGTGTAATGGCTGTGTCTGACCGTACAGGAACATGGTAAACACATACCACAGCTCCTGGGCAGGGGAGGATGGAAAAGAGTATTACAGACATTACAGCAGAGGATCGCAAATGATTCTTTCTTTGAAGTAAAACATTGTTGAAAAACAGTCTGTGAAATGTTTTACCTCACAAAAAGAATCAGCTGTGATCCTGTGCTGTCCTGTCTGTATATTCTCTTTTGCTTCCCCTCCTGCCCAGGAGCTGTGATATGATCAGACCATGTTCCGTACACGGTCAAACCCAAACATTACACAGGGGAACATTTATAAGATTATCTCAGCACAGAAAATTTTAACTTAAACACATCCTATTGTGGAACTTATTATTATTCCAAGATCTATTGATTAAAATGAACTTTCATTCGTGGGAAAATCCCTTTAAGCTTTTGGTGCATTTTGAGCTGTTCTCATCTACTTCTACTATAAAGTTTATATTTCAGCTAAAATTTGCAACATTTTCTGTTAGAGATGAGCAAATTTGTTAAAAAACATTTGAATTCTCATTGAATTTAAAAAAAAAAATTGGAATTTCCAGAATCTTAAAGTATTTTAATCTTCTCTGAGCAAATTCAGTAAATTGATGGCCACCAATTTGCTGAACCTCAGAGGGCCAGCAAAAGCATTTAAAAAAATGAATTACTGCTCACCTACCCTATCACCCTCAGTCTGCTATCTGGTCCTTAGCATCTATTCTGTTCATCTTCATCTATTGAGCACATCCTCTTCAACCTGCTTCATGCTGCAGCGGGGTTTCTAATACCGACTTGACCTCTGACATCACTCTGCAACTTGCTGTTGCGGCACGTCATGATATCATACATACATAGTGCCAACCACTGCCAACTACCATGATGTACTGGAAGTTCCTGAACGTATCTTCACCCATACACTTTGCGATACGTCACTTTTGGTTTAAGGACCGAATATTACGCATCACTACTACATATGCTCTCACCATATGCCGTAGACATCACAGGCATATCTTTCCTGGCGACAGATGTCGCAACTAACTCTCCATTGCTGCAGACTTTGCTGGTATCTGCTTTTCTATGCTAAACGGTGATATTCATAACTATTTTTTTCTATAGAACATGGGCTTTATTGTAATTCACAGAATGGGGCTATCTTAGTGCACATTTGATCTGATGTTTCCATATCTAGTCTTCTCTTTGTTTCCTTTTTATATGTAGTAATAATAATAATAATAATAATCTTTATTTTTTTTTATATAGTGCTAATGTAGCACCCTGAGGATTCGGCTGCTACAGGGGTATTGCACCTCAACCCAGAGGTGTGATATTCCACTCCCGGGTAAGGATGGAGTGTGGAGCTGAGCTCAGTTAGCTGCATGCACTACACACATCCCATTTCCGAGGAGCAGACCAACGGTACTCCCACTTAGAAATGTGCAGGTACAACAGTGTCTGTTCCTGGCTGGAGTGGGAGGGGGGTGGAATATCCCAGTAGTGTAGGGGCAGATAGGGGGAGCAGCCTGGGTAAAGATAGGAGCTCATTGGGTGCTGGTCACCTGAGCTCACACATAGAGGGAGTATTTAAGGTGGGCACCATCTAAGATCAGGGTCAGTCAGTCAGCCACAGTCAGTCAGTCAGTCTGTGAGAAGTCAGTGAGACATCAGACTTAGCAGAGGAGCAGAGCAGCCCCAGAGAGAGTGAGAGAGGAGAGCCAGAAAGACCCAGAGGGGAAGACAGAAGGAGCTCTGAGAACCCAAGTACAACCCTAGGGTGAAGAGTTGGCAACAGGGTACCGGATCCCAAACTGGTGGGGGCTAAAGCATACCTCAGCCAGAGACCGGAGGCCGTGGGCAGGATCTGCCACGGCCACCCACCACATCCACCCTGAAGGCAAACCACGTGTAGGGTCAGGGAACCCAAGGCCAAGGGTCTCCCAACAGAAGGCCCGAGGGAGCTGGACCTAGGTGGATCCCTGGTGGGGACGGCCAGAAGAAAGGACAAGAAGGAGGGCTCAGGGACACGCTCCGGACTTGCTTGGGGGTTGGCTGAATCCAGGACCTGGTGGACGCAGCACGGCTCGGGTGGTCACTCAAGGCCGGAGTGACCGGAATATCTGCAGTAAGTAAACACCCTGAACTGCACAACCCGACTCTGTCTTTAATTATCATCTACGCTGCACCACCACAACCCCCATCCTCTGCACCTGACCCCCTGAGGCCATACCCCTCCCGTTGGGGGTTATACTATCTAAAGCTGCACCAACACCATCAGCCTCAGCGGACCCTGCTGCAGCGGCGGCCGTAGTGACCGCAATCCAACGGGTGGCGTAGTCGACATAACGAACTTTGTAACATCTGTAGGACTGCCACATACTCTGAGCTTGACACCCTGGGCACGGACCGGGTCACAGCCACTCGGAGACTACAACCCCCATCTGATCCGGCTCTGGGTATTCCCCTAAAGAATATGGCCCAGGGGGCGCGTCAACTTTGGCGTAGTCGGCAGGATTACGTGCCCGCAACACCCGGGTACTGCGTGCCTGAAGAAAAGAACAAGTTTACCTCAAAAAGAAGTCTCCTGCCGGTCCCGGAGGGTCCCCGCCATCGGACTACATCACAGATCGATTCCCGCCGGTTGTCCGCCATTAACAGCTTTTTACCGCCATCTGCAGAGTTTCCCGCCACTGGGAGACGATTCCCGCCATTTCCAAAGGTTTCCCGCCTTGTCAGAGCGGACGCCATTATGGGCGTGCCAGAGGATGGCAAGAGGCCGCCTCCCATCGTGGGCCAGGACCGAAAATGGCGCCAAAAGTGGAAACCGCCCCCACCAACGGAGACTGTGATGCTAGAGGTGTCTGTCAGCGTGAAAGAACTGCCCCTGGAGCTGACAATCACCAAGTGGCCCCGGGACCGCCCTCGAAGTGGGAGGACTGAGAAGAGGAGAGCAAAGATGGGTGTCGCCTGGAGCAGTCTGGAGAGAGCGCACCCGGAGACAAGAAGCCTGGAGCTGAGTCCAGAAGAAGCTTACCCGGAGATGGAAGAAGAGCAGAGCAGCACCGGCCCGCTGGCCAGGAGCCTGCTGGAGACAACGGAAGGAGAGCAGAGCAGCACCGACCCGTTGGTCAGGAGCCTGCTAGAAGCAACGACCCCACTAGGCCTAGTGGAGGTCTTGGCACAGCTCCCCCGAGATCGGGAGTGTGCACAGACTGCGCTGGAGGGCCTTGCACGGAGGATGGCCCGGGTGCAGCGAGAGATGTTGGCGGAGTGGAGCCGAGAGATGGCCCAGCAGACAAGAACCCGTCAGCGGAGCACGCCACCCGAGACGAGGAGACAGACCGCCTCTGAGGATGGCGCAGGAGGACTGAAGGCCGGAGACGGCGCCGAGAAGGGAGCCGAACGGATGGAGGCAGGTAAAGGGGACGTCTATACCCCAAACCGGGAAACCGCGTACCTGCCCCAGCTCCCCGTCGCAGAGCCCGAAGTATCCCCTGCCGTGCCCATCGCTGCAACGTCACCGCCGCAGACTAGGCCTGAAACGGGAGCCGCGACCCCTGTGACGTCATACGCCTCGACCCCGAGCGTGACCAAGCAGGAAGTACCATCGGCCTGGTCGCAAGGCCTAGTACCCCCGGGCGCCGCAATACCAACAGCGCCCCCTACCTCCGCGGAGCCACCGGCCTGGTCGCAGGGCCAAGTAGCCCAGGGCGCCGCCGTCCTTACGGTGCCCTTTACTTTCCAGGTGCCCCAGGCCTGGCCGCAAGGCCTGGGCAACCCGGGCGCCACCACCACCGCGCCCATAAAACCAAGAGTGCCACATCTGGGAGAAGATCTGTTCGCCCAACATACGTGCCCGGATGGGCAGCCCTTTATATGGCCACCGGAGTTTCACCATCCCCGACTCCGGAAAGAGAGACCCCTAGACGAACCCCTGATCCCGGCTCCAAAGCCCGTAAAGAGGATCTCGCCCCCGCTAGCAGAAGCGCAGTTTGAGTGGGACCCCACCGGAGAAGACCTCATGGGGTTCACTCAGGAGACTCGGGCAGCCGCAGCGGAGCGTGCAGAGTGCTGCCGCCAGCAGCTCGAGGTCTTTGAGAGGGAGCGGAGAGAGAGGCGGGTCCGGGAACAACAAGCCCAAATAAAGAGCGCGGAGCAGAAGAGCCGGGCCAGGAGGAATCCC
This sequence comes from Phyllobates terribilis, assembly GCF_046119375.1. Classification (NCBI taxonomy): domain Eukaryota; kingdom Metazoa; phylum Chordata; class Amphibia; order Anura; family Dendrobatidae; genus Phyllobates; species Phyllobates terribilis. The sequence goes on along the minus strand of NW_027362763.1, from coordinate 451,029,960 downwards.
CGTGCAGCTCATGGTCCCCCTTCCACCGGGACTGTGATCAAGTTCAATATGCAGCACGGGTGGGGCTTCATCCGAGATCACCGCACCCCAGGCGACGTCTTCGTGACAAGAAGAGACGTTGAGTCCCACCTACCAGAGGGACACAGAGGACGTGACCTGTATATAGGGGACGAGGTCACCTTCACCCGGCACAAGTGTGCCAAAGGACCCTACGCCCTCCATGTGCATCGCCTGACGGAGGAGGAGCTGCGGTGTGAAGAGGAGCAAGAGGACCCGGACGGGTCTGAAACTGAAACTGTCCACAAAGAAAGAGCAGGAGGACGCCGTCGTTGAGTACGGTAGTGAAGAGACTGTATATAGTTACCGTAAGGGTACCAAAAACTGTTGCTGCTATTATAGTCCCCGTTGGGACCAGCGAAGTGAACTGTTACCCGTATTTCCCTTAATCCCTCTGACCGAGGACTGAGAGCGGTCATCCCTTTCCTAATACCTGGCCGAGGACTGAGAGCGGCCATATCCCCTTGTATATAGTTGCGCTTCCTAAAGCGCCCCCTACCGGTTTTATAGGAAAACCATTTTTCTAGAGAAACTGTTGCACTTTTCCCGGGCACACGTTGCACAGTGTCCGGAGGAGGAGCTAGAAGCAAGAGAAGTCTACGAGAATGTTATTTATGAAAAAATTTTTTATTGCTGATATATATGTTTTATATGTTTTTATTATGTTGTTTATGCAAAAATTGTATGTTTTGGTGTTGTTTTATATCTTACAGCCCGAGGACGTGCTGTGATTTACCAGGGGGGAATGTAGCACCCTGAGGATTCGGCTGCTACAGGGGTATTGCACCTCAACCCAGAGGTGTGATATTCCACTCCCGGGTAAGGATGGAGTGTGGAGCTGAGCTCAGTTAGCTGCATGCACTACACACATCCCATTTCCGAGGAGCAGACCAACGGTACTCCCACTTAGAAATGTGCAGGTACAACAGTGTCTGTTCCTGGCTGGAGTGGGAGGGGGGTGGAATATCCCAGTAGTGTAGGGGCAGATAGGGGGAGCAGCCTGGGTAAAGATAGGAGCTCATTGGGTGCTGGTCACCTGAGCTCACACATAGAGGGAGTATTTAAGGTGGGCACCATCTAAGATCAGGGTCAGTCAGTCAGCCACAGTCAGTCAGTCAGTCTGTGAGAAGTCAGTGAGACATCAGACTTAGCAGAGGAGCAGAGCAGCCCCAGAGAGAGTGAGAGAGGAGAGCCAGAAAGACCCAGAGGGGAAGACAGAAGGAGCTCTGAGAACCCAAGTACAACCCTAGGGTGAAGAGTTGGCAACAGGGTACCGGATCCCAAACTGGTGGGGGCTAAAGCATACCTCAGCCAGAGACCGGAGGCCGTGGGCAGGATCTGCCACGGCCACCCACCACATCCACCCTGAAGGCAAACCACGTGTAGGGTCAGGGAACCCAAGGCCAAGGGTCTCCCAACAGAAGGCCCGAGGGAGCTGGACCTAGGTGGATCCCTGGTGGGGACGGCCAGAAGAAAGGACAAGAAGGAGGGCTCAGGGACACGCTCCGGACTTGCTTGGGGGTTGGCTGAATCCAGGACCTGGTGGACGCAGCACGGCTCGGGTGGTCACTCAAGGCCGGAGTGACCGGAATATCTGCAGTAAGTAAACACCCTGAACTGCACAACCCGACTCTGTCTTTAATTATCATCTACGCTGCACCACCACAACCCCCATCCTCTGCACCTGACCCCCTGAGGCCATACCCCTCCCGTTGGGGGTTATACTATCTAAAGCTGCACCAACACCATCAGCCTCAGCGGACCCTGCTGCAGCGGCGGCCGTAGTGACCGCAATCCAACGGGTGGCGTAGTCGACATAACGAACTTTGTAACATCTGTAGGACTGCCACATACTCTGAGCTTGACACCCTGGGCACGGACCGGGTCACAGCCACTCGGAGACTACAACCCCCATCTGATCCGGCTCCGGGTATTCCCCTAAAGAATATGGCCCAGGGGGCGCGTCAACTTTGGCGTAGTCGGCAGGATTACGTGCCCGCAACACCCGGGTACTGCGTGCCTGAAGAAAAGAACAAGTTTACCTCAAAAAGAAGTCTCCTGCCGGTCCCGGAGGGTCCCCGCCATCGGACTACATCACAGATCGATTCCCGCCGGTTGTCCGCCATTAACAGCTTTTTACCGCCATCTGCAGAGTTTCCCGCCACTGGGAGACGATTCCCGCCATTTCCAAAGGTTTCCCGCCTTGTCAGAGCGGACGCCATTATGGGCGTGCCAGAGGATGGCAAGAGGCCGCCTCCCATCGTGGGCCAGGACCGAAAATGGCGCCAAAAGTGGAAACCGCCCCCACCAACGGAGACTGTGATGCTAGAGGTGTCTGTCAGCGTGAAAGAACTGCCCCTGGAGCTGACAATCACCAAGTGGCCCCGGGACCGCCCTCGAAGTGGGAGGACTGAGAAGAGGAGAGCAAAGATGGGTGTCGCCTGGAGCAGTCTGGAGAGAGCGCACCCGGAGACAAGAAGCCTGGAGCTGAGTCCAGAAGAAGCTTACCCGGAGATGGAAGAAGAGCAGAGCAGCACCGGCCCGCTGGCCAGGAGCCTGCTGGAGACAACGGAAGGAGAGCAGAGCAGCACCGACCCGTTGGTCAGGAGCCTGCTAGAAGCAACGACCCCACTAGGCCTAGTGGAGGTCTTGGCACAGCTCCCCCGAGATCGGGAGTGTGCACAGACTGCGCTGGAGGGCCTCGCACGGAGGATGGCCCGGGTGCAGCGAGAGATGTTGGCGGAGTGGAGCCGAGAGATGGCCCAGCAGACAAGAACCCGTCAGCGGAGCACGCCACCCGAGACGAGGAGACAGACCGCCTCTGAGGATGGCGCAGGAGGACTGAAGGCCGGAGACGGCGCCGAGAAGGGAGCCGAACGGATGGAGGCAGGTAAAGGGGACGTCTATACCCCAAACCGGGAAACCGCGTACCTGCCCCAGCTCCCCGTCGCAGAGCCCGAAGTATCCCCTGCCGTGCCCATCGCTGCAACGTCACCGCCGCAGACTAGGCCTGAAACGGGAGCCGCGACCCCTGTGACGTCATACGCCTCGACCCCGAGCGTGACCAAGCAGGAAGTACCATCGGCCTGGTCGCAAGGCCTAGTACCCCCGGGCGCCGCAATACCAACAGCGCCCCCTACCTCCGCGGAGCCACTGGCCTGGTCGCAGGGCCAAGTAGCCCAGGGCGCCGCCGTCCTTACGGTGCCCTTTACTTTCCAGGTGCCCCAGGCCTGGCCGCAAGGCCTGGGCAACCCGGGCGCCACCACCACCGCGCCCATAAAACCAAGAGTGCCACATCTGGGAGAAGATCTGTTCGCCCAACATACGTGCCCGGATGGGCAGCCCTTTATATGGCCACCGGAGTTTCACCATCCCCGACTCCGGAAAGAGAGACCCCTAGACGAACCCCTGATCCCGGCTCCAAAGCCCGTAAAGAGGATCTCGCCCCCGCTAGCAGAAGCGCAGTTTGAGTGGGACCCCACCGGAGAAGACCTCATGGGGTTCACTCAGGAGACTCGGGCAGCCGCAGCGGAGCGTGCAGAGTGCTGCCGCCAGCAGCTCGAGGTCTTTGAGAGGGAGCGGAGAGAGAGGCGGGTCCGGGAACAACAAGCCCAAATAAAGAGCGCGGAGCAGAAGAGCCGGGCCAGGAGGAATCCCCGTGCAGCTCATGGTCCCCCTTCCACCGGGACTGTGATCAAGTTCAATATGCAGCACGGGTGGGGCTTCATCCGAGATCACCGCACCCCAGGCGACGTCTTCGTGACAAGAAGAGACGTTGAGTCCCACCTACCAGAGGGACACAGAGGACGTGACCTGTATATAGGGGACGAGGTCACCTTCACCCGGCACAAGTGTGCCAAAGGACCCTACGCCCTCCATGTGCATCGCCTGACGGAGGAGGAGCTGCGGTGTGAAGAGGAGCAAGAGGACCCGGACGGGTCTGAAACTGAAACTGTCCACAAAGAAAGAGCAGGAGGACGCCGTCGTTGAGTACGGTAGTGAAGAGACTGTATATAGTTACCGTAAGGGTACCAAAAACTGTTGCTGCTATTATAGTCCCCGTTGGGACCAGCGAAGTGAACTGTTACCCGTATTTCCCTTAATCCCTCTGACCGAGGACTGAGAGCGGTCATCCCTTTCCTAATACCTGGCCGAGGACTGAGAGCGGCCATATCCCCTTGTATATAGTTGCGCTTCCTAAAGCGCCCCCTACCGGTTTTATAGGAAAACCATTTTTCTAGAGAAACTGTTGCACTTTTCCCGGGCACACGTTGCACAGTGTCCGGAGGAGGAGCTAGAAGCAAGAGAAGTCTACGAGAATGTTATTTATGAAAAAATTTTTTATTGCTGATATATATGTTTTATATGTTTTTATTATGTTGTTTATGCAAAAATTGTATGTTTTGGTGTTGTTTTATATCTTACAGCCCGAGGACGTGCTGTGATTTACCAGGGGGGAATGTAGCACCCTGAGGATTCGGCTGCTACAGGGGTATTGCACCTCAACCCAGAGGTGTGATATTCCACTCCCGGGTAAGGATGGAGTGTGGAGCTGAGCTCAGTTAGCTGCATGCACTACACACATCCCATTTCCGAGGAGCAGACCAACGGTACTCCCACTTAGAAATGTGCAGGTACAACAGTGTCTGTTCCTGGCTGGAGTGGGAGGGGGGTGGAATATCCCAGTAGTGTAGGGGCAGATAGGGGGAGCAGCCTGGGTAAAGATAGGAGCTCATTGGGTGCTGGTCACCTGAGCTCACACATAGAGGGAGTATTTAAGGTGGGCACCATCTAAGATCAGGGTCAGTCAGTCAGCCACAGTCAGTCAGTCAGTCTGTGAGAAGTCAGTGAGACATCAGACTTAGCAGAGGAGCAGAGCAGCCCCAGAGAGAGTGAGAGAGGAGAGCCAGAAAGACCCAGAGGGGAAGACAGAAGGAGCTCTGAGAACCCAAGTACAACCCTAGGGTGAAGAGTTGGCAACAGGGTACCGGATCCCAAACTGGTGGGGGCTAAAGCATACCTCAGCCAGAGACCGGAGGCCGTGGGCAGGATCTGCCACGGCCACCCACCACATCCACCCTGAAGGCAAACCACGTGTAGGGTCAGGGAACCCAAGGCCAAGGGTCTCCCAACAGAAGGCCCGAGGGAGCTGGACCTAGGTGGATCCCTGGTGGGGACGGCCAGAAGAAAGGACAAGAAGGAGGGCTCAGGGACACGCTCCGGACTTGCTTGGGGGTTGGCTGAATCCAGGACCTGGTGGACGCAGCACGGCTCGGGTGGTCACTCAAGGCCGGAGTGACCGGAATATCTGCAGTAAGTAAACACCCTGAACTGCACAACCCGACTCTGTCTTTAATTATCATCTACGCTGCACCACCACAACCCCCATCCTCTGCACCTGACCCCCTGAGGCCATACCCCTCCCGTTGGGGGTTATACTATCTAAAGCTGCACCAACACCATCAGCCTCAGCGGACCCTGCTGCAGCGGCGGCCGTAGTGACCGCAATCCAACGGGTGGCGTAGTCGACATAACGAACTTTGTAACATCTGTAGGACTGCCACATACTCTGAGCTTGACACCCTGGGCACGGACCGGGTCACAGCCACTCGGAGACTACAACCCCCATCTGATCCGGCTCCGGGTATTCCCCTAAAGAATATGGCCCAGGGGGCGCGTCACTAACATATTCCGCAGCACTTTACATAAATAATCATCACTGTCCCCATTGGGGCTCACAATCTAAATTCCCTATCAGTATGTCTTTGGAGTGTGGGAGGAAACTGGAGAACCTGGAGGAAACCCACGCAAACACGGGAAGAACATACAAACTCCTTGCAGATGTTGTCCTTGGTGGGATTTGATCCCAGGACCCCAGTGCTGCAAAGCTGTAGTGCTAACCACTGCATATGTACTGTATTATACTCCCAGATGTTCTCATATGTACTGGCATTCAACACATTATGTGAAGTCATTAGACTGGAATACTCATCACGTGTCTATTATTTTAATTTTCAGGTCATGATATATGGTTCTTTTTGGAACGCTACATGAATTATCACACGACTTGAATGAATCAGAATGAATATACTGATGCACATTATTTGGTTATATTTTGTTAAACAACATGTAAATTTATTTTTGTGTCATTTGTATGATATATTCTGGTAGTTTCTTATATCTAAATTAATTTAATTTCCATAGTGAATATCTGATAAGTATTGGTGAGCCCGAAACATAATTTCATCTATACACAGTTCATGTATCAAATACAGTAAACCACATTATTTTAAGTGCCGGATTCCTGCTTTTTATAGACTTAGGGTTGAGACGCTCTTCGTGCACCACAAGACTGGTGGAGTGATGTACTTCTTCTACTAAAGGTGCTAAATAAAGATTCATCCTCCATTAAAAAGGTTGTATGGGACTTTGCTTATTGTTCTCTATGGTGCTAAGAACTTACAGGCAGGTAGTTACTAACAATATGCCTCTTCTCTCCGATCTCTGCTGGCTCAGAGCAGTCACGGTCCGCTCCTGATGTCAATTCTGTGGATTCTGGTGATATCACAACAGCAGATCAGATCATTCTTTTCTGCTTAGCTCTTCATTGACGATGCCATGCTGACTGACAGCCAGCCCCTCTGTTGCCTAACTGCGGGAGCTGGGCATCAGTCGGCATGACATCCGCAGTGACTCCCTGTCAACAGAACAGACCGGAAGAGGAAGAGTTGCTCTGTTGACGTGAGGTCCATGACTGCTCTGAGCTGGCAGAGATTGTCACTGGGCAGAACAGGCAGATAGTTAGCTACTACCTACTTTAAGTTATTAGTACCAAAGGGAAAAATAAGCAAAATCCTGGACAGCCCCTTTAACTTCAATTTCCCTTTAGAAATCTATGCATATATCCATTCTAGCCAAATTAACTGGTAAAGTTTAATGTGCCACACTCACTTTGAGCAGAAAAAACCTTCATAAAGAAAATAAATTATTTGAATTAATCCCTTCGTGATGGAGTCAATTTTGACCTTAATGACAAGGCCAAATTTTTCAAATCGGACCTGTGTCATTTCATGTGGTAACAACTCTGGAGTGCTTCAACTTATTCCAGTGATTCTGAGATTGTTTTTTCTTGATACATTGTACTTTATGTTAGTGTTAAATATAGGTCAATATGTTTTGTGTTTATTTGTGAAAATATCTAAATTTTGGCAAAAATTTTATATGCAAATTGCCTCTTCAGAGAAAAAGAGGACTTGAACTCTATGGCTCCACTTATTGGAAGCAGCAATCCTACAAGTCACAATCAACCCTTTAATGAGTAGTGCAATATGACTTAGGATAAAAGCCAAATCAGAATCTCAATTTGCAGACATGGTGTTTCGGGCTGTTGGCCCTCGTCAATGCAAACTATGAGAAATGATTTGGCTAGATGAGAGGCTCTGGACTGAGATCTAAGGGGTAACGTTTCTCCTTGTGGAGAGAAGCCATAAATTTTAAAATATTCGTAATTTTCAAACTTTGAACTTTTTAAACCAGTTATTCATGCTGTACAAAATATTTAATAAATAACAAACTGCAGCTGTCAGTCAGGTTTTGACTCAAAATGTGCTCATTCCAATATAAGAACTACACTGCCTGTGAAGTTTCACAGTAAGTTACCCAGCCTCACCAGATCCATTTTACTAACAGATCTTACAGATTTATTTCATAATGTATGAAGCTGTTACTTTGAAATGTGAAGACAGATCCAGTTTAACCCCTTAATGACCACCAATATGCATTAAAATGGTGACTGTTAAGGCTATTTAATCCTGATCAACATTTTAAAATGCCGATTGAAAATAAGTAAATAGCGCCCGCCCTTGAAATTCCTGCTGGTGATAGCTGTACATGACGGCTGACATCCCATTTAATAAACAACATTTCCCATATGCCTACTTCACATCTGCATTATTTTTTAAATTCCATTTTATTTTATTAGGACAATTTGTCATTTCTTTTCCAATAAATTTACAAAACCTGTTTCTTTAGGGACTTATTCAGAATTAAATGGACTTTATAATTCATCTAGTGGTGTACATAGCAATTTTAGCAGGCCACCATACCCTGGGGTTATCAGATTACCTTAGGGTACCATGGCAACGATCAGCACCCACAGGTGGTCAATCCTGTCAAAGAGAGTCTCTTAATCTCCTTTCAACCACTTAGATGCCGTCACAATTGACAGTGGTAGTTAAGGAGTTAATGGGTCCTGATCAGTTCCAAAACCAGCCGGGCCAATGTCACAGGATGTCTGCCGTCATGTGCAGCTATCACCAGCAGGAATTTCACGGCGCGGGCGCTATTTACTTATTTCCGATTGCCGTTTTAAAATGGTGATCAGGTTTACCCCCTTAACAGCCACCGTTTTAATGCATATTGGTGGTCATAAAGGGGTTAAGCTGGATCTGTCTTCAGATTTCAAAGTAAAAGCTTCATGCATTATTGAATAAATCTGTAAGATCTGTTAGTTTAATGGATCTGGTGAGGCTGGGTTACTAACTGTGAAAATTCACAGGCAGTATAGTTCTAATATTGGAATGAGCAAATTTGGAGTCAAAACCTGACTGACAGCTGCAGTTTATACTGAACCAGTGTCAGGTTTCAACAACAACAGAGAGGAGGGTCAGAAGAAGTTATCGGGCTACGTGGGTGGAGATGGATTTTAAACTTTCCAAATGAATTTTATTACAACTATTCTGACATGGATTTTCACAGTAACTTTTTCACTATAAGTATACCAGCCCCATTAGGGCTAAAAGATGTATTTAATTTTGCGTGCATTTTAGCACTGTGGTAAGACGACTCACTCGGCTGCTTCAAGAGGTAGACGCAGGAATGTTTTCGTCTGCAGGTTTATTTAAAACTGCATAAAGCACTGCAGATTCAACAAAATAATCATGGCCATGCTGGCATAATGGCAAAACAACCGATAAATGAAAAACACAGTCCATAGCACTGTGGTAAGACGACTCACTCGCCCGCTTAGGTTGCAGGACACTTCAGCTCCTCCTGAAGTTCCACACAGTCTGGAAACTTCCTTCTCCAAACACACAACAGACAGAAAAAAAACTCAACTTTAACTTCTCCAGCCACACCCTTGAGGTGGAGATATGGTGAGTAGGCATCCTGCTCATCTCACACAGGACTCGACCAAAAATGGCACCCGGGCATTCTTACCCTTTTTATCCCTTAACAATCTCAAAGGGGCATTGTCTGACACAAGTTTAAACTTCAAGCTTAGTAGGTAATATAGCGTGTCGATGGCCCATTTTATGGCAAAACACTCTTTCCCTATTATAGCGTAGTTTTTCTCCCAGGACGAGAGCTTCCGGCACAGATACAGAATGAGATTTTCCTCCTCATTTATCTCTTGGGACAGAACAGCTCCTAGGCCAACTTCTGAAGCGTCTGTCTGGACCACGAACTCTTTACTAAAGTCCAGGGCGATCAGGACCGGCAGCTTACACAGTGCCAGCTTCAGCTGTTGGAATGCCATCCCGGCTTCATCTGTCCATTTGTCCATCGTTGATTTGGTGCCTTTGAGAAGATCCGTAAGTGTTGCAGCCATCATGGCAAAATTTGGGATAAACCACCTGTAATATCCCACAATTCCAAGAAACGCTCTCACTTGCTTCTTGGAGAGAAGGTGCGGCCAGTTTTGAATTGCCTTGACCTTATTTACTTGTGGCTTAATTTCGCCTCTCCCAACGATATAGCCTAAGTACTTAGCCTCTTCGTTCCCAATGGTACATTTTTTGGCTTTATAGCAAACCCTGCCTTCCTCAGAGCATCCAGAATCGCCTGTACCTTTGGTACATGACTAGCCCAGTCTGGGCTAAAGACTACAATGTCATCATGGTCGACTGCAACATACTTCTTATGTGAGGCTAGGATCCAATCCATTGCCCTCTGGAAGGTGGTTGGGGCACCCTGAAGTCCAAAAGGCATTCTAGTATATTGGAAACACCCATCAGGTGTTGAGAAAGCTGTCTTCTCTTTGGCTCTCTGGGACATGGGGATCTGACAGTAGCCCTTCGTCAGGTCAAGGGTAGTAATGTACCTCACAGGTCCAACTCTCTCAATGAGTTCATCGAGGTGGGGCATCGGGTATGCGTCACTCTTGAATACTTCATTCAGCCTGCAGTAGTCATTACAAAATCTCCACTACCCATCGGGTTTTGCCTTTTGATTCCTCTATCACGCCGAGGTCTAGCATCCTCTTCACCTCATGGCGTGCTTCAGGAATCTGATAGGGCTTAAGGTTTACCCTAACAGGCGCTTCTGTCAGTATGTCATGCTAGACCACCTGCGTACACCCCAGTAACTCCAAGAACAGGTCACGGTTCTGTTGCAGCAGCTCTCTACACTGTTGCTTCTGGGCCAGCGATACAGTCTCTACTATCGTGATGTTCTCCACTTTGGCTTTGGGACAGTCTCCCAAGCAAGAAGTCCCCAGGGTTTCCCGATCTCGCTGTGGCTTGAGCAAGTTCACATGATATACTTGGTGCGGCTTTCTTCAGCCAGGCAGGTGGTCTTTGTAATTCACTTCGCTGAGTTTCTTCACCATCTCATACGGGCCTTGCCACTTGGCCAGTAATTTGCTCTCGACCATGGAAATAAGCACCAGAACGCGATCCCCATGCTCAAACTGCCCTAGCCTCACTTATCGGTTATACACCTTTTCCTGTGCTTCCTGTGCCTGGAGGAGATGCGCCTTCACGATGGGCATCACTTTCGCCATTCCCTCCTGCAACTGGGTGACGTGCTCGATCATGTTCCGTTGAGGCGTGACCTCAGCCTCCCAGGTTTCCTTGGCGATGTCTAGGAGTCCTTGTGGATGCCGACCATACACAGGAGCTTGAATGGAGAGAAGCCCATACTTCTCAATGACCTTCCTGAGCATCACCTTTAAGGTCTTGTTAAAGCACTCCACTAGGCCATCCATCTCTGATGGTAAACTGAGGTATGCAACTATGCAATCTGGAGGACCTTACTCAGTTCTTTCATCACTTTGCTCATGAAGGGGGTTCCCTGGTCTGTCAAAATCTCCTTTGGCAGACAAGTCCTGGCAAAAATATGGACCAGTTCCTGGGCTATACTTTTCCTTGACGAGTTCCTTACTGACACTGCTTCTGGGTACCAGATCGCATAGTCCATGACAAAAAGGATGTATTGGTGCCCCGTGCTGATTTAACTAAGGGACCCACTAGGTCCATAGCAGCCGCAGTGAAATATATCTCCCCTCACATACATCACCAGTGACTGTCACAACATAAATTATGCTTTCAACTTTTTTGAACCAGAGAAAATTCCCTAAGTGGTTATACGTAGGCCTTGAATAATCAAAACTGGTGTTATTCACACCAGCCTGGATGAAGTAGTGGGGTTGAGTTAGAGGCGCGTGATTCATTAAGAGAATCAGGAGTAGAGATGAGCGGTGTTCGACTCGAACTGTTCGCCAATCTCAAATTCGAGCTGTTTTGGGCGGTGTTCGAGTCATTCGACGAACGCAAACGATTTGCAAAAAATTCGACTGTTCGAGGTTATGTTCGATAACTGTTCGTGCACCAAAAGCGTAACTGGATTTTTTCACATCATTTTTTCACATCATTTTTCACATCAGCAAGCAAAAAAGGAAAGAGCACCCAGAAACACCCAGAAGCGACAAGAAAAAGGACAGCCAAGAAGGGAAGAAGAGTGGTGGTGGTGGGAGACTCACTACTGAGAGGAACAGAAGCAGCTATCTGCAGACCGGACATAACCGCAAGAGAAGTATGCTGCCTCCCAGGGGCCAAGATCAAGGATGTTACCGATAGGATACCGAAGCTCATCAGTTCCAAGGATGTCCACCCATTTCTTCTGATACATGTTGGCACCAATGACACGGCAAAGAAGGACCTACAGACAATCTGCAAGGACTTTGAAGCATTGGGGAAGAAAGTAAAAGAACTGGATGCGCAGGTAGTTTTTTCTTCTATCCTTCCAGTAGACGGGCATGGCGTCAGGAGATGGAACAGGATCCTTGATGTGAACAACTGGCTGAGACGATGGTGCAGACAACAAGGATTTGGATTCCTGGACCACGGTGTGAATTACCTCTATGACGGACTCCTTGCCAGAGACGGACTACACCTCAACAAACCAGGGAAACACACATTCGCCAGGAGACTCGCAACACTCATCAGGAGGGCGTTAAACTAGAAGAAGAGGGGATGGGAAGAAAAACGCCAGACACGAACATGCAACTAGAGAACATACTAATGAAAGATATGAAGTGCGACAAAGAAGGTCCAAGACAAGATACTTGGAAGGGAGGTAAGAAAATATCTAATACTATCCACAGGGAGAAGATTGGAACAAAACAAAATCGTGTAAACTGCGTGCTAGCAAATGCCAGAAGCCTGACAAACAAGATGGATGAACTGGAAGCAGAAATATCTACAGGTAACTATGACATAGTGGGAATAACCGAGACATGGTTAGATGAAAGCTATGACTGGGCAGTTAACTTACAGGGTTACAATCTGTTTAGAAGGGATCGAAGAAATCGGAAAGGGGGTGGAGTCTGTCTATATGTAAAGACGTGTCTAAAGCCTACAATACGGGAGGATGTATGGGAGGGAAATGAGGCGGTCGAGTCCTTATGGGTGGAGATACATGGGGCAAAAACAATAATAAAATTATCATAGGAGTCTGTTATAAACCACCAAATATAGCAGAAGCCACGGAAAGTCTATTAATGAGACAAATAGACGAAGTAGCAAAAAATAACGAGGTGCTTATTATGGGGGACTTCAACTACCCCGATATAGACTGGGAAACCGAAAGCTGTAGATCTCAGAAAGGAAACAGGTTTCTGTCAATTATCAAAGACAATTATTTGTCACAACTTGTGCAGGAACCAACTAGAGGGACGGCCCTTTTAGACTTAATATTAACTAACAGGCCAGACAGAATAACTGAGGTGCAGGTCGGGGGGCACCTGGGAAATAGTGACCACAACATTATACAATTCCACATGTGCTTCAGTAGGGTGCCCAGCAAGGGAGTCACAAAAACACTGAACTTCAGGAGGGCAAAGTTTGATCAGCTAAGAGATGCCCTTCACCTTATAGACTGGGATAGTATCTTCAGTAATAGGAGCACGGATAGAAAATGGGAAATTTTCAAAACAGTCCTACATAGTCACTGTAGAAGGTACATACCTTATGGGAATAAAAGGGCTAGGAATAGGAGGAAGCCAATGTGGCTAAATAAGGAAGTCAAGAGGGCAATTAAAAACAAAAAAAGGGCTTTCGGTAAACTTAAACAAGAAGGCAGCGAGGAAGCGCTAATATCTTATAGGGAAAAAAACAAAATCTGTAAGAAACAAATAAGAATAGCAAAAGAGGAGACAGAGAGACTAATTGCCAAGGAAAGTAAAACGAATCCCAAACTGTTCTTTAACTATATAAACAGTAAAAGGATTAAAACTGATGGAGTTGGCCCATTGAAAAATAACCTGGGTAAAATCATAGAGGGCGATGAGGGTAAAGCAAACCTACTCAATAGCTTCTTCTCCACTGTTTTCACAAAAGAAAACAATTTATCGGAGGAAATGCAGAGTGATCAAGTAAACCCTCCACTAAATATCACCCACCTAACACAGGAGGAAGTTCAGAAACGCCTAAATAATATCAAAATAGACAAGTCACCAGGCCCAGATGGCATACACCCCCGGGTACTAAAAGAATTAAGTAATGTGATAGACAGGCCGCTGTATCTTATATTCAAGCACTCTTTATGGACAGGGACTGTCCCACTAGACTGGCGCCAAGCAAATGTGGTACCAATATTCAAAAAGGGGTCTAAAAGTGACCCTGGGAACTATAGACCAGTCAGCTTAACGTCTGTTGTGGGTAAATTGTTTGAAGGATTTCTTAGAGATGCTATTGTAGAATATCTTAATGATAATAACTGTCTAACTCCATATCAACATGGATTCATGAGGGATCGCTCCTGCCAAACAAACCTGATGGCCTTCTACGAGGAGGTGAGCTCACAGCTGGACCGGGGAGAGTCAGTGGATGTTGTATACCTTGACTTCTCCAAAGCGTTTGATACCGTGCCACACAAAAGGTTGGTATATAAAATGAGAATGCTTGGTCTGGGGGATAATGTGTGCAAGTGCGTAAATAGCTGGCTGAGTGATAGAAAGCAGAGGGTGGTTATCAATGGAGTAAGCTCAGGGGGTGTCAGGGTTACTAGCGGGGTGCCTCAAGGGTCTGTCTTGGGCCCTATATTATTTAATATATTTATTAATGATCTAGTGGAAGGGTTGCATAGTAAAATAGCAATATTTGCAGATGATACTAAACTTTGTAAAGTAGTTAATACAGATGAGGACAGGGCACAGCTAAAGGAGGATTTAGATAAATTGGGGAGTTGGGCCAAAAAATGGCAAATGGGGTTCAATGCCGATAAATGTAAGGTCATGCACATGGGAAAGAAAAACAGCAGTCACCCATACATATTAAATGGGAAACCGTTGGGGAAATCTGACATGGAGAAGGACCTGGGCGTCTTGGTTAATAGCAAATTAAATTGAAGTGCCCAGTGTCAGGCAGCAGCTGCGAAGGCAAATAGAGTCATGGCATGCATCAGAAGAGGAATAGGGGCATATGATGAGAACATTGTTCTTCCTCTGTATAAAGCGCTGGTAATGCCGAACTTAGAATATTGTGCACAGTTCTGGGCTCCGGTGCTCAGGAAAGACATATTGGAGCTAGAGAGGGTACAAAGGAGGGCGACTAAGGTAATAAAGGGAATGGAGGGACTAGAATACCCAGAGAGGTTGTCAAAATTAGGCCTATTTACATTGGAAAAGAGAAGGCTTAGGGGAGACCTCATAAACATGTATAAATACATCAGGGGGCAGTACAGAGATCTCTCCCATGACCTGTTTATACCAAGGATGGTGACAAAGACGAGGGGGCACACTATGCGTCTGGAGGAAAGGAGGTTCCTGCACCAGCATAGAAGGGGATTCTTTACGGTCAGAGCCGTGAGACTCTGGAACTCTCTGGGAGAGGAAGTGGTGATGTCCAACTCACTTAAAGAGTTCAAGAGAGGCCTGGATGCCTTTCTTGAGAACAATAAAATTACATCTTATGCTTAGTGATAGTTAATTAATCCAGGGATTTAATCTTACTGCCAGATTGGTGTCGGGAAGTGAATTTTTCCTCAATGATGTAAATTGGCCTATACCTCATGGTTTTTGTTGCCTTCCCCTGGATCAACGCTGCGGAATAGCTGCAGTGCACAAGAAATAGGCTGAACTGGATGGACGCTTGTCTTTTTTTTTTTTTTCGGCCTTATAAACTATGTAAATATGTAACTATGTAACTATGCAGGGATTGTCTGCCACTCACTGTAATGCCACAGCCATGGTGGTTGTGGCATTACAGTGGTTGCCCAAATCGATGGGAACAGTGCTCACAGTGAAACATGAAAAGCCGGCAATTCATCAGCGGCATACACCGGTACCCGACAATTTAGAACAAAAAGAATAGAGCATCACAAATCGATTAGATAGCTAGAAACATGTCAGTCACTTATATAAGAAGTACAGTGACAGTGTTGGTTACTGTACTTGTCATATATTGTTAAAGGATTTATTAAAAAAAATAATAGTGTTTTCATGCACCATCTCTTTAAAAAAGCCGGCCGGCAATTCATCATCGGTACCCGACAATTTAGAACAGAAAGAATAGAGAATCACACATAGATTAGATAGATAGAAACATGTCAGTCACATATATAATAAGTACAGTGATAGTGTTGATTACTGTACTTGTCATTTAGTGTTAAAATAAAGGATTTATTAAAAAAAAAATTGGCGTGGGGTTCCCTGTAATTTTAGTCTCTAGCGGTATTTAAGCAGACGGCTGGGGCAGATGTTTGAAGCCTGGGAAGGGGGTAATAGCCACGGAGCTTCCCAGGCTACTAATATCAGCCCCCAGCTGAATACCTAGCCTTTACTAGCTTTTAAAATGGGGGATCCCCCCCCCCTATTTTAATAGCTAGCAAAGGCTAGGCAGACAGCTGGGGGCTGATATTAATAGCCTGGGAAGGGTTCCATGAATATTGGCCCCCTCCCAGGCTAGAAACACCAGCCGTCAGCCGCCCCAGAAATGGCGCATCCATAGGATGCGCCAATTCTGGCACTTAGCCTCGCTCTTCCCACTGCCCTGTAGCGGTGGCAGTGGGGTAATAGGGCTGGGGTTGATGCTGGGGTTGATGCCATTACTAACCCCATAGTCAAAGTTAAAAAAAAAACCACAAACACCCAGAATAAAGTCCTTTAATTGAAATAAACACACAATTCTTTATTGTTCTAAATTAAACCATACTTATCATCACGCCCATTCCAGCTTAAGCCAACGATCTCCTGCAATAAATATATAATAATAAACCAACATCATCCTTACCTTTCCATCCTATGGATGCGCCATTTCTGGGGTGGCTGACGGCTGGTGTTTCTAGCCTGGGAGGGGGCCAATATTCATGGAACCTTTCCTGGTCTATTAATATCAGCCCCCAGCTGTCTGCCTAGCCTTTGCTAGCTATTAAAATAGTGGGGACCCTACGTCATTTCTTGGGGGGGGGTCCCCCATTTTAATAGCTATTAAAGGCAAGGTATTCAGCTGGGGGCTGATATTAGTAGCCTGGGAAGCTCCTTGGCTATTACCCCCTTCCCAGGCTTCAAACATCTGCCCCAGCCGTCTGCTTAACCTCCGCTAGAGACTAAAATTACGGGGAACCCCATGCCAAATTTTTTTTTTAATAAATCCTTTATTTTAACACTAAATGACAAGTACAGTAATCAACACTATCACTGTACTTCTTATATATGTGACTGACATGTTTCTATCTATCTAATCTATGTGTGATGCTCTATTCTTTCTGTTCTAAATTGTCGGGTACCGATGCTGAATTGCCGGCCGGCTTTTTTAAAGAGAGTGTCTTCTGAGCAGTTTGTCAGCTCTTGGAAACCTTTGAAGGTGTTTTCTATGTGTTTTTAATTGCCTGCCATTGGTGTTAACGGTGTTCGATGGTGTTCGACAGTGTTCTAAGGTGTTCGACGAACAGTTCCATGAACATCCCGGTGTTCGAAAAACCGAACCAAATCCGAACACTACGGGGGTGGCTCAACACTAATCAGGAGTATCGTAAAAGTGATGTGCGCCTCCTTGCGTTCATACCAGAAATGTTACTCCAGTAAGGGTACGTCACAAGTCGGCATGAAATAGATAAGTAGACGTCGCCCGTAGACGTCGCCCTGTCTCGTCCCCTGTCCTAGCTCCACCCATTTTGGCAAAGCTCGCATGAAAATGCGAAAAGTTGCAAATTTTTTTCCCCAACCTCATGTTGTGAAAACATTGAGAGTTTTCAAAGTGTTTTACTTCAGATTTCAGAAAACTACTTGATGAATTGTGACAAGACTTTTGTTTTTAGTTTTAAGTGCCGCATGATGAAACTTTCATTTATAGGATTACATTTCAAATATTAAAGTTGTGAAACTTAATCTTTAAAAAGTTAGATATAAAAACTCATCACTGAGTAAGCAAAAAATCTATTCTAAGACCATTTGATAAAAGTAGAAAATTGCTCATTTATGTGATCTCACCATTTAAATTCCTCCTTTGTTATTGCAAAAGGGGTCAGGTAACAGGAAATTGAAAAGCCTAATATGGAAACGTTATAACAAATTGGTTAAATTGGTTTGCATTGAAGTGTTCAGCATTACATTTTTAAGAAAACGGTAAAGGATCATGTCATGGCAATTTGAAATTGAACTTAAGAGCCATGAAACTTGGAAAAAAAAATAATTGCAAAAAGAGTGCAGTAGACAGATCTGTGTTTCTGTTATTTAAACCTCTGCAATATAAATACATTTATGTCTTTATAAAGAAGTCTACAAAAAATAATTTCAGTGTATTTTGACACTCAAATATTTACTGCTGGTAAATCATTCAGGTCAAAATATATTTGTCTGTTTTATGAGGATAACAAAGCAGATTTCAAATAAACTTGTGTCAGATCCTGTACTGTCTGAGGTTAATAATCCCTCTGGAATAAACTCTACAACGGACAGATCTTAAACAAAAAAGAGAAAAACTTCGAAACACATCCTAATTAGAAGACATGTAAACTTTTATTTAGCAAAATATAGAATATAGGAAAAAACACATATGGATCACACACAAATATATAAAAACAATGAAAAAAGAGCTTGGAGACAAGACTGGCGTTCTCTTCATTATTGTATAGAGATAAATCAAATGAGAATACACTGGGGACAAGATACGGCAGATCATAGGGGACAGTGTGCATGTCTATGCTGGATAATTAATTTAAATTCTCGAACTCATTAAGTATCATGTCACATATATGACTGCTCAATATTAATACTCTAAGACAACAGTAGATATCATAGGAATTTCCATATCTTAGACAATAATTTGCCTTAGATTAGTCACCACAATAGTACTCTGTATATGGAGGTGTCATAATTGCACCCTATGTGCCCATAGAAATACATAATTGCAGAGGATATTTAAACTTGCATGTATACCCAGTCTCTGTAAAGAATAGTAAAGGAGTTGTGCACCATAAATATGCATAATGTGATCAAAGGAGATCACATACTTACAGCAATTGGGGAGTCACGCCACTTGCTCCTGCTCTGCCCTACGCGCGTTTCGGCTGGGATTGCCTTGGTCAGGGGGTGGAGAATAGGAGAGGTGCAAGAAATTAAAAAGAACCAGCAACCAATGAGATGTGGAGGTGTGTAGGTAAGCAACCAATAAGCGCGGAGTGGGCGTGGTGTGACGCATGTCCGTCACCGCCCCACCGCCGCAGCCACGGCAACCGCGTCATGTGATCCCCGGAAACACAGCCACGTGAAGAACCACGTGACAGTGCATCCGAGGACCACACACAGATACGGCCAGCGAAGAAGCGGAGGCAGGCAGCGGGGACATGAGTGCCGCCCACTCCGCACCTAATGGACACCTGGGGGTAATCAATCATCACGGAGATGGAATATTCATATCAGAAAAATAGATAGTCAAACTGATATTATACTATGTGGAGCACATATTCATGACAGGAAGGAGAGATGGAATATAATTAATTAAAACAGTGATTTTTATGTATGACCATATACATGTCTCATGAGCTAACGTCAACTTCTCAAATTGCTGCAATGTAAAAATACCCATAAAGGATACATATATATATATATATATACATGTTGTTCTATGATATAATTAATCATGCATAATAGCAATAGTAATATGCATATATATATATATATATATATATATATATATATATATATATACACACATATGTATACACATACATATACATATATACACACACACATATATGGAGCTTGATAATCCAATCTACAGCAGCAATTACGGTCTTCAGCCCCAAAACACTCACATCATTCATCCTCTATATCAGCAAGAACAAGGATTGAAAAATAAGATGTATTAGTCATATACATAATAGGATATGTTAAATAACACTGCACAAAAATCAATTTACAATATTAAAAACATCTTCCATATGATAAAGATCACACGACATAAAATGTCAAGACAATTAATGCGCATACACATATATTAATCAGCAGAAAAATACGTGATGATCCCGACCCTCGAGTTAGGACATGTTCTGACCTAGCGTCCACAATGGGTGAAAGAGTGATTCACATGAGAAACTAGAATAAAGAAATACATGTAAATAAAAAACCAAAACACCACTTAAAACATAATAAAAATAGTGATAGGGTGACTAGAGAAATGGCACATAGCTGATATTCTCATTTAAGCCTAATGGTTGCAAGGTCTTAAGTAACCAAATCCATCGGCTTTCCTTTTAGGCCAATCTTTGACTGATATTGCCACCCCTAATATTACCGATAATCATGTCTATGCCACGAACCTTGAATTTGGATGCGTCACAGCCATGATATAATTTAAAATGCTTCGGTATTGTTTTGAGTGCAGCAATATCAGTCTCCAAGGCAGCAGCCTCTATGCCCAGTACGTGCTCCCGTACTCTTATTTTTAAAAATCTGGTGGTCAATCCAATGTAGATTTTTGGACATGGACATGTGGCATAGTAGACTACTGCCTTAGAGACACAATTAATTGATTTAGTGATGGAATAAATTTTGGTTCCTTCTGAATTAGTAAAAGAATCAGCACATTCAACATTTGCACATGCTAAGCATTTGCCACATGGTGAACATCCATGGGCTGGCACTGACCTACTCAGAAAATTAGGGGGGGCAATGAATTGATAATGACTTCTTGTCAAGTGATCACGGAGATTTTTGGCCTTTTTAAAGGTGATTTGTGGTTTGGACGGTAAATAATTGGACAAAACAGGATCCGCCAATAAAATTGGCCAGGATTTGGTAAGGGTCTCTCGGACTCTTGATGCTCCTGAGTTGTATGTGGTAATAAAGCGTATGATATTATTATTTTTAACTGGTTTAGTGGTGTATAAAGAATCATGACGTTTAGTATACTTGGCTCGATGGTAAGCCTTTTTCAAGACTCGATGGCTGTAGCCTCTTTCTTTAAATCTAGTCATGAGAATTTGTGACTGTATCCTAAATTCGGTTTCAGAGGAGCAGAGTCTTCTTAATCTAAGAAATTGTCCTATAGGAATTGCGTTGATCATGTGTCTCGGATGTGCCGATGATGCGTGTAGGAGCGAATTCACCGCAGAAGGTTTGCGGTAAATAGTACTTTGAAGTGTGTCGTTCTCATCACGTATAACTTTCACATCTAAGAACTCTACACTTGAAGTGCTGGCTTGATAGGTTAAATGAATATTACAATTATTTTCATTTAATTCATTCATAAAGGACTGTAGAGTTTCCAAAGAGCCCTGCCAGATCAGAAAGATGTATCGATGTACCGCGTCAAAAAAAGGACGCGGTCCATCAATGTCAGCCGATCTGACTTTAAAAGGTCTCTTTCCCACAGCCCCAGGAACAGGTTAGCGTAAGATGGGGCGAAAGGGGCCCCCACTGCTGTTCCCTGGAGCTGTAGGAAATATGACCCTTTAAATACAAAAAAAATTATGAGAAAGACTGAATTCAAGTAATTCCAAGATGAAGGAAATCATAATCTCAGAATGGTTGGCTGTCTGTAAAAA
This sequence comes from Phyllobates terribilis, assembly GCF_046119375.1. Lineage (NCBI taxonomy): Eukaryota > Metazoa > Chordata > Amphibia > Anura > Dendrobatidae > Phyllobates > Phyllobates terribilis. The sequence continues at coordinate 451,008,636 of NW_027362763.1, read as the reverse complement.
GAACCGGGTTGCTTTAATTCCATCTGCATGACGTATATTCGTGTACAACGATTCTACGTCACATGTTACTAATAGTGTGTCTGGTCCTATGTACAGTTCTTCGATTTTCTTAAGGAAATCCCCAGTGTCTTTAATGAAAGATGGAAGGCATTGCACAAGTGGTTGTAATTTAGTATCAATAAATTTTCCTGCATTTTCAAGATAGTTGCCACACCCAGATAATATCGGTCTCCCTGGTGGACATTTACTATCTTTATGGATTTTGGGTAATAAATAAAGTGTTGGAATGGTTGGTTCCAACACTTTCAATGCAGAACATAATTTTTGTGAAATTGTCCCATCCTCTTTTGCCCTCTGTAAAGATTTATCATATTTTTTGTGAAAATTAGTCAACGGATTAAAGGTAAGTTTTTTATAGGTAATCTCGTTGTTCAGCTGTTTAAATGCTTCTTTTTAATAACTAGATTTAGGCCAAATCACTACATTGCCACCCTTGTCTGCCTGCTTAATCTCCACATCCTTTAATGACTTTAATTTCTTCAAGGATTCTCTTTCTTTTCTGGTGAGATTATCATGTGAAAATTTTTTGGGCACTTTTTCTAGATCTTTAGAGACTATCTGTATGAATAAATCAATATTAGAGCAGGCAGACAAGGGTGGGAATTTCTTGGATTTAGGTATAATTGAAGAGGGAATTATATTACCTTCACCCATTTCACTCTCTTTCTCCAGATCTTCCAAGTCCCTCAGTGCTTTGCGTTCTGTTTCTGTGGGAAATATATCATGTAAAGTTTTGTCATGAAAATAATTTTTAAACTGAAGTTTACGTGCGAAAATATTCAAGTCTTTGATAGCAGTGAAAGTATCAAAGGTCGCACATGGTGCAAATGTTAATCCTTTTGATAATACACTGAGGTCAGAATCCGAGAGGAAATGGGTGCTGAGGTTAATTACCTTGGGATTCCTTTTGGCCGTATCTGGAAAATGATCAAGGCTCCGCTTATAGGGATGTTGGCGTGTAGAGTAGTTATGTCTTGATCGCCCCCCATATCCAGATTGTACAGATGAAGCTGATGACACAGATCCCTCAACATTGGATGCCACAGATGAGATAGATAAAGATCTATTCAATCTTACATGGAAGAAAGGTCTCCTCCATCTATAAACTGTCTTCATCTGCAAGTCTTTCAAATCTCTACTGAATTTTCCCAGATGATTGTCTTGAATGGTTTTAACAAGTGTTTCCACCTGTTTCTCCATATCTCTATTCAGAGTCTGGAGGTCTTCAGCGGTTAACATAGATCTAGCCTTCACATACAATTCCTCTAATTGCTTGTCAAGGTCAATTAATGTGTTTGTGTTAAGTCCAATTAAAAGTTCCATAAATTTCCTAGAGGCCTGGTTACATGTTTCTTCCCATGCGTTAGTGAATGTTTCATCACTGATAGGGAATGATGGCATAACTTTAATCCGCAGGCCTCTAGGGATTAAATTCTTACGTAAATAATTGTCCAAGATTGTTTTATCCCACCATATTCTCGTCCTCTTAAATAAGAGTGGTTTAATGGAATCAGCCAATGTGCCAATTCCCCGGTCGCCTTCACTATGGGCTGTGGATCTATCGTTTCCAAAAATTTGATCAATTTTACCAAGCCAGACCTGTTCACTGGCCTTAAAGTTCATTGTTCCAATAGCAAACCTGTGTAGAACACAGCAAAAAATTTCCAATAGTTAACAATTTGGAACATTTGGGGTAGTTTAATCGTGAAAGTAAATAAAACCCCATACTATGACTTATTTGTCAATGAAAAAGGACTACCGAAGTGTATATATGCCAAGAATTAAGCAAAAAAGAGAAAAACTTCGAAACACCTCCTAATTAGAAGACATGTAAACTTTTTTTTAGCAAAATATAGAATATAGGAAAAAACACATATGGATCACATACAAATATATAAAAACAATGAAAAAAAAGCTTGGAGACAAGACTGGCGTTCTCTTCATTATTGTATAGAGATAAATCAAATGAGAATACACTGGGGACACAGATACGGCAGATCATAGGGGACAGTGTGCATGTCTATGCTGGATAATTAATTTAAATTCTCGAACTCATTAAGTATCATGTCACATATCTGACTGCTCAATATTAATACTCTAAGACAACAGTAGATATCATAGGAATTTCCATATCTTAGACAATAAATTGCCTTAGATTAGTCACCACAATAGTACTCTGTATATGGAGGTGTCATAATTGCACCATATGTGCCCATAGAAATACATAATTGCAGAGGATATTTAAACTTGCACGTATACCCAGTCACTGTAAAGAATAGTAAAGGAGTTGTGCACCATAAATATGCACAATGTGATCAAAGGAGATCACATACTTACAGCAATTGGGGAGTCACACCACTTGCTCCTGCTCTGGCCTACGCGTGTTTCAGCTGGGATTGCCTTCGTCAGGGGGTGGAGAATAGGAGAGGTGCAAGGAATTTAAAAGAACCAGCAACCAATGAGATGTGGAGGTGTGTAGGTAAGCAACCAATAAGCGCGGAGTGGACTCTACAGTCCTTTACGAATGAATTAAATGAAAATAATTGTAATGTTCATTTAACCTATCAAGCCAGCACTTCAAGTGTAGAGTTCTTAGATGTGAAAGTTATACGTGATGAGAACGACACACTTCAAAGTACTATTTACCGCAAACCATCTGCGGTGAATTCGCTCCTACGCGCATCATCGGCACATCCGAGACACATGATCAACGCAATTCCTATAGCACAATTTCTTAGATTAAGAAGACTCTGCTCCTCTGAAACCGAATTTATGATACAGTCACAAATTCTCATGACTAGATTTAAAGAAAGAGGCTACAGCCATCGAGCCTTGAAAAAGGCTTACCATCGAGCCAAGTATAATAAGCGTCATGATTCTTTATACACCACTAAACCAGTTAAAAATAATAATATCATACGCTTTATTACCACATACAACTCAGGAGCATCAAGAGTCCGAGAGGCCCTTACCAAATCCTGGCCAATTTTATTGGCGGATCCTGTTTTGTCCAATTATTTACCGTCCAAACCACAAATCACCTTTAAAAAGGCCAAAAATCTCCGTGATCACTTGACAAGAAGTCATTATCAATACATTGCCCCCCCTAATTTTTTGAGTAGGTCAGTGCCAGCCCATGGATGTTCACTATGTGGCAAATGCTTAGCATGTGCAAATGTTGAATGTGCTGATTCTTTTACTACTTCAGAAGGAACCAAAATTTATTCCATCACTAAATCAATTACTTGTGTCTCTAAGGCAGTAGTCTACTATGCCACATGTCCATGTCCAAATATCTACATTGGATTGACCACCAGATTTTTAAAAATAAGAGTACGGGAGTACGTACTGGGCATAGAGGCTGCTGCCTTGGAGACTGATATTGCTGCACTCAAAACAATACCGAAGCATTTTAAATTATATCATGGCTGTGACGCATCCAAATTCAAGGTTCGTGGCATAGACATGATTATCGGTAATATTAGGGGTGGCAATATCAGTCAAAGATTGGCCAAAAGGAAAGCCGATGGATTTGGTTACTTAAGACCTTGCAACCATTAGGCTTAAATGAGAATATCAGCTATGTGCCATTTCTCTAGTCGCCCTATCACTATTTTTATTATGTTTTAAGTGGTGTTTTGGTTTTTTATTTACATGTATTTCTTTATTCTAGTTTCTCATGTGAATCACTCTTTCACCCATTGTGGACGCTAGGTCAGAACATGTCCTAACTCGAGGGTCGGGATCATCACGTATTTTTCTGCTGATTAATATATGTGTATGCGCATTAATTGTCTTGACATATTATGTCGTGTGATCTTTATCATATGGAAGATGTTTTTTATATTGTAAATTGATTTTTGTGCAGTGTTATTTAACATATCCTATTATGTATATGACTAATACATCTTATTTTTCAATACTTGCTCTTGCTGATATACAGGATGAATGATGTGAGTGTTTTGGGGCTGAAGACCGTAATTGCTGCTGTAGATTGGATTATCAAGCTCCATATATGTGTGTGTGTATATATGTATATGTATGTGTATACATATGTGTGTATATATATACATATATATATAAGCATATTATTATTGCTATTATGCATGATTAATTATATCATAGAACTACATGTATATATATATATATATATGTATCCTTTATGGGTATTTTTACATTGCAGCAATTTGAGAAGTTGACGTTAGCTTATGAGACATGTATATAGTCATACATAAAAATCACTGTTTTAATTAATTATATTCCATCTCTCCTTCCTGTCATGAATATGTGCTCCACATTGTATAATATCAGTTTGACTATCTATTTTTCTGATATGAATATTCCATCTCCGTGATGATTGATTACCCCCAGGTGTCCATTAGGTGCGGAGTGGGCGGCACCTATGTCCTCGCTGCTTGCCTCCGCTTCTTCGCTGGCCGTATCTGTGTGTGGTCCTCGGATGCAATGTCACGTGGTTCTTCACATAGCTGTGTTTCCGGGGATCACGTGACGCGGTTGCCGTGGATGCGGCGGTGGGGCGGTGACGGACATGCGTCACACCACGCCCACTCCGCGCTTATTGGTTGCTTACCTACACACCTCCACATCTCATTGGTTGCTGGTTCTTTTTAATTCCTTGCACCTCTCCTATTCTCCACCCCCTGACGAAGGCAATCCCAGCCGAAACACGCGTAGGGCAGAGCAGGAGCAAGTGGCGTGACTCCCCAGTTGCTGTAAGTATGTGATCTCCTTTGATCACATTATGCATATTTATGGTGCACAACTCCTTTACTATTCTTTACAGTGACTGGGTATACATGCAAGTTTAAATATCCTCTGCAATTATGTATTTCTATGGGCACATATGGTGCAATTATGACACCTCCATATACAGAGTACTATTGTGGTGACTAATCTAAGGCAATTTATTGTCTAAGATATGGAAATTCCTATGGTATCTACAGTTGTCTTAGAGTATTAATATTGAGCAGTAGTGTTGAGCCACCCCCGTAGTGTTCGAGTTTGGTTCGGTTCGTCGAACACCCGTGTGTTCGCCGAACTGTTCGTCGAACTGTTCGTCGAACACCTTCGAACACCGTTAAAACCAATGGCAGGCAAACAAAAACACATAGAAACACATAGAAAACACCTTCAAAGGTGTCCAAAAGCTGACAAACTGCTCAGAAGACACAACTAACACATGGAAAAGTGACAAGTACATATAGTCATGAGAAAAGAAAAGAGGTGGAGGAGTAAAAGGAGGGGAAGACACAGATATAGGCATGTCATGCCCTTCTAAAATCCAAAAAGTGAGAAGCCGACACGTTCAGTCCGCTCCTGCCCGTGCCACCTCCGTGTCGCCGGGTTTGTGCCAGAGCCGCGGTGAACCCTGACGGCCAGCCCCCCTCTCCCAATACTGGTGCCTGTCTGCTGGTGGGTCGAGCGAGCCCCCTGTGGTGGAGGCAGCTCTAAGCTTTTTAATTTAAATTGTCTCTCTAATTTGAATGAATACACTTTAAATCCATTTACAAGGATCTATTGGAGGGCAAGTCTCATGCCAGCAGCCGCGTAATTCCAGCTCCAGTAGCGTCCACTAAAGCTGCTGCAGTTAAAAAGCTTTTATAAGGATCGAGCTCGGCTGTCCACCGCAAGGCATCCTACTGCCAGTCCCAGCCCCTATGCCTTGGGGTGCCTCCTGATGCTCTTCACTGAGTATCCCGTGGTCCCGAAGCATTTCCTTTGAAAAAATTAAGTGTCCAAACTACAGGTGGTGTAGCTTGCTTAACAGCCGGGATAATCCGCTGACTAGCAGACACTGCTACTAGGCACAAAGTATTTCCTGGGCTAGATGCAGTTAAAAATTTGTAATTAGATACTCTCGTTGGATGCTGAGAAAGCATTCCATAGAGTCTCCTGGCACGCCATATATGATTCTCTTAAAAAGCTTGGGGTAGGGGTCTAGGGGACCCTTTTATAGCCAAAATCACGGCCCTGTATCGCAATACGTCACCTAGGCTGAAGATAAATGGAACTGTAGCACCCTGAGGGCTCGGTTGCTACAGAGGTATTGCACCTCACCCAGAGGTGTGATATCTCACTCTCAGGTAAGGATGGAGTGTGGATCAGGACCCGACACCTGCATGCATTACACCACATTGCCGTGGGGCAGGGCGACCAATATGCCCCTGAGATGGGCACGACAGTCCCTGTCCCTGGCTGGAGCGGGGGGAGGGAACACTGAGGAAGGGGAACCCTGTAGTGCAGGAGCAGGGAGGAAGCAGTTCCTGGATGCATTGAGAAGGGAGTATAAAAGGTGGGCACCATCTTAGTTCAGTGTAGAGAAGTCTGAGCAGAAGTGGCAGGGAGCAGGGGCTCTGCATGAGCTCTGCTCCGGAGGCGGGCCTAGTAACAGAGGCCCAGGCCTGGAAGAGGGAGAAGGAAGGAAGAGGAGCAGAGAAGGCTCCAGAAATGAGGAACGAAGGGATCCCAGGGGTGCGGACGGGCGAGTCGCCACCGCACGCCCGAATCCACCTGCATGGAGGGGTCAGGCCAAAGGGGGAGACCGGTCCCCGAAACTAGTGTAGGCAGGAAACGACCCTCAGCTAGAAACCGGAGGCTGTGACTTTTTATGTGGCGCAGCCCCTCGCTACACCCGCTAGGAGGGCAGCACATAGGGTCAGGGAAACTGGCGCCAAGTTTACCAAGAGGAGGCCCGAGGCAGCCGGACAGAAGGGTTGGTAAGAAAGGCCAGAGAAAGGACACACAAAGGGGGTCCTGTGAAGCGCTCCAAAGTTATCTGGAAGTTGTCTGAGCCCCTCACCTGGTGAGCACAGTACGACGTGGGCAACCGTTACCTGCAGACGTGGTCTGGATAATAAGAACTGTGAGTAAAGGCCCTTGACTGCATCACTGACTCCGTGTCGTTACTGCTGCTGCCCTGCACCATCACCCCCATCCTCCGGATACACTGCCCCGAGGCTATACTCCTCCCGTGGGGAGTTATGCTACGCTCTGCTGTACCCACAACACCAGCCTCAGCGGTCTGCCCTGCAGCGGCGGTTCACTCTGACCGCAATCCACGGGTGGCGTAGTCGGACATTTAAACATCAAAACCACATAAATAGTTCCGCCACTGGTTTGACCACCCTGAGTCACGGAACCGGGTCGCCGCCACGAAGACTACAACCACCAGCATCCACCAAAAAGGGTCCGGCTCCGGGTGTCCCAAGGCCCAGGGGGTGCATCAGAACATTTTCATCACCTTTCACAATCACCAATGGGACAAGGCAGGGATGTCCTCTGTCCCCTCTCTTATACATCCTAGTGACGGAACACCTGCTCTCATCAATTCGCCATAACTCCAATATTAGGTGGATTGAGGTGGGAAGCACCGAGTACAAGTGCTCTTTATTTGCTGATGATGTACTAGAATATATCACTCAATCACATATATCCATCCATGCTGTTATGGCTGAAATAGATCACTTTGTTACATGGTCAAATTTTAAAATCAATGCAGCGAAGTCTGAGGCCCTCGATGTCTCCCTCCCCAAATCCATATAGGATTCCATCCAGTCCAACTTTCCCTTTGCCTGGCCCTCACAGGGTATCAAATACTTAGGAATTCCTATTCATAGAGACCTCTCCCATCTATGTTATCTTAATTTTGGGCCCTTTATTGAACAACTCCATACAGACCACGGTTGGCAAGTTAGAACTGTAAGATTCACTACGTGAACCACTGGTGTTTTGTGGAAAAGCACATGTACACTGTGTTCCAAATTATTATGCAAAAAGTGTTTAGGAGTGATAAGGGAAGAATTTGTTTGTTTGTCAGTTAAACTCATTGATGGTGATGTGTGTCAGGGCTCTTTATATCACTGTAAGCAATTGCAGACACCTGTGCTAATTAGTTTGGCAGGTGTGTCCAATGAAAGGCAAGACTACTTAAGAAGGCTGTCTCACATTATTAAGCAGCCTACATTTTCTGCCAAAATGGGGAAGAAAAAGGATGTGTCGGCTGCTGAGAAGCAACAAATTGTGGAGTGTTTAGGTCAAGGCATGACTACAATCAACATTGTGCGATGATCAGGATGAAGTGTCTTGGCAATCAAGAAGTATGTAGCTGATTCACAGTACACACGTGTGCGTGCTGATAAGGGCAAATTGAGGACTCTTTCCTACAGGCAATTAGGTCAGGTTAAAAGAGCAGCGGCAAAAAAGCCTTGTCATAGCAGCAGACAAGTTTTTGAAGCTGCTGGTGCCTCCAACGTCCCCCGAACAACAAGATGCAGGGTCCTTCAGAGGTTTGCAGCTGTGCATATGCCATCCTGTCGACCTCCTCTATCCACTTCACACAAGCAGAAACGGCTCCAGTGGGCCAAACATTACATGAAGACTGATTTCAAAACTGTTTTGTTCACGGATGAGTGCCGTGCAGCGTTCGATGGTCCAGATGGATGGAGTGGAGGATGGCTGGTTGATGGACACCCCACGCAAACACGGCTACAGCGCCAACAAGGAGGAGGTGGAGTAATGTTTTGGGCTGGAATCATGGGGAGAGAGATTGTCGGCCCCTTTAGGATCCCTGAAGGCGCTAAAGATGAACTCCATAATGTATGTGGATTTTCTCAAACAGCACTTCCTGCCATGGTTCAAGAAGAAGAACCGTGTATTTCACAGCAAGAACATTTTTTTGCATGATAATGCACCATCTCATGCTGCACATAAAACATCTGCATCTCTGGCTGATATGGGCATAAAAGGGGACAAACTTATGGTGTGACCCCCATGCTCCCCTGACCTCTACCCCATTCAGAACCTCTGGAGCATCATCAAAAGGAGTGTCTATGATGGCGGGAGGCAGTTCACATCTAAGCAACAGCTCTGGGAGGGTATTCTGTCCTCATGCAAAACAATTGAAGCAGAAACCATCCAAAACCTGACAAATTCAATGGACGAGAGAGTTCAGAAGCTCCTTTCGAACAAGGGGTCCTATGTGAAAATGTAACATCACCTAGAATAAAGTTTTGAGTTGAAAACTGTTTGATTTCAGTTTCTAATAACCTGCTAATGCTTATAATTTCAAAAATGACCATTTTTTTGGTCTTTATTAAAATGAAAAGGTTGATCGAAAAGTTTGGGGGATCTAAGAGTGTGGCAACCCAGTAGTCATGATTACTTCGAATTCTGACAATATGAGGGTCATGTTGCAGGTAGTGCAGCAAGAAGGCACTTATGTGTCTTGCGCATCTCGGAACCCCAAAATTATTTTCCGGGCTAGATGCAGCCAAAAATTATTATTAATTTTAAATCTGGTGGAGCTTAGTATAGATGGGCTAATAGGATCAGTGCTGCACACTGCTACAAAGCCCAAATTATTTTCCAGTCAAGATACAGATAAACATGATTAGTAATTTGAAAGCTTAAAACGGTTGGTAGGGTGATTTTAATCAATCATCAAGCTTTTCCTCTCCCCAGGATGACACAGGGGTAGAAAATTCGTTTCGGATCCATGATTTGTTCATCTTTATGAACGTGAGTCTGTCTACATTATCAGTGGAGAGTCGCGTGCGCTTATCTGTCAGCACACCACCAGCAGCGCTGACCACACGTTCAGACAGAACGCTGGCTGCGGGGCATGACAAGATCTCCAAGGCGTAAGTGGCTAGCTCCGGCCATTTATCCATACTGGAAGCCCAAAAAGAGCAAGGGTCCAGTGACACAGTCATGGCTTCAATGTTTACTTGGAGATACTCCTGTACCATCATCTCTAGGCGTTGACTATGTGTCAGACTTCTTGTCTCCTGTGGCCTTGCAAAGGATGGGCTAAAAAAGTGGTGAAATGATTCCGCAAAATTGATGTTACCAGCAGATACTGTGGTTCTGTTACGGTTTGAGTGCTGAACACTTGACGGTCCCACGGTTGGCAAGTTGGAACTGTGAGATTCACTACGTGCACCACTGGTGTTTTGTGGTAAAGCACATGTAAGATTCTGCAACAGTCTCTGCTGATACTCCTGCATGCGTGCATCCCTTTCTATGGCAGGAATAATTTCTGCAAATTTACTTTTGTACCGGGGATCTAACAGTGTGGCAACCCAGCAGTCAGGATTATTTCTAATTCTCACAATTCGAGGGTCATGTTGCAGGTAGTGCTTTAAGAAGGCACTCATGTGTGTTGCGCATCCAGGAGCACCAAGTCCCTGTTGTGTTGGTGGCGAGGTAACAATCATGCTTCCTTCCTCTGTCCTCTCCCCCCAACCTCGCACAACAGAAATGTGATCAAGGTCTCCCTCATCTGATGAGTCTTCCATCAGTTCATCCTCCACTTCTTCCTGGGCTCCTGCACCTTCCTCACTAGTTTGGCTGCTACCATGCGCCCTGGTAAAACCATCTCCCCCACACTCACATGCCTGCCGCCTTGGTGCTGCCGACCGTCTGGACCTTGCAGATGTTAGCCCTTCCGCATACAACTCCTCCTCCTCTACTTCCTCCACCTCCTCTTGTGCCACCACCTGACTCTGAATTCTGTTTAACATGTGCTCCAGCATGTAAATCACCGGAATAGTCATGCTGATAATGGCATCGTCAGCACTAAACATCTTCGTCGCCATTTCAAAACTGTGCAGAAGGGTGCATAGGTCCCTGATCTGAGACCACTCCTCCAGCGTGATTTGCCCCACCTCCGGATCTCGTTGGCCCAGGCTATACGTCAGAACGTATTGCACCAGGGCTTGTCGGTGCTGCCACAGTCGCTGCAACATGTGCAGAGTTGAATTCCACCGGGTAGGCACATCGCATTTTAGCCGGTGAAGTGGCAGGCCCAACGACTTCTGTAGAGATGTAAGTCGCTGAGCTGCGGGATGCGAACGGCGGAAGTGAGCACACAGCGACCGTGCCCTCTGCAGAAGGCCATCTAGTCTGGGATAGTGGGCTAAAAATTGCTGGACAACCAGGTTCAACACGTGAGCCATACAAGGCACGTGTGTGACATTGCCCCGGCGAAGGGCCACACCAAGGTTTGCAGCATTGTCGCACACGGCCTTCCCTGGTTTCAGGTCCAGTGGAGACAACCATTCATGAAATTGGTTCTCCAGAGCTGACCACAACTCCTCAGCTGTGTGACTCACATTTCCCAGACATTTCAAAGTAAAAACCGCCTGATGACGTTGAGCCCTACTGCCAGCATAGTAAGGAGGTGTGCAGGATCCCTTCTGCGCAGTTAGAAAGCTTGTCGCATGACCAGACAGGCTTTGGGTGCAGGTGGAAGACCGAGAGGAGGTTGAAGAGGCAGAAGCAGTGGAGGAACTTTGACATAAAGAGGATTGACGCACAACTCGTGGGGACGGCAAGACTTGGACAGCAGCCCCTTGTCCTGCTGTCACCATAGTTACCCAGTGCCCAGTCAGCGACATGTAACGCCCCTGTCCATGCCTACTCGTCCAAGTGTCTGTGGTGAAATGCACCCTGTCACACACAGAGTTTCTCAAAGAAGCGGTGATGTTGTGTGCGACATGCTGGTGGAGCGCAGGCACACCTTTCTTTGAGAAGTAGGGCCGACTGGGCATCTGATACTGGGGCACTGCGACGGACTTAAGGTCTCGAAAATCCTCTGTGTCCACCAGGTGGAAAGGCAGCATTTCTGTAGCCAAGAGCTTGCAGATGGTGAAATTCAACCTCTTAGCTTTCTCATGGCTAGGAGGAAATGGTCTTTTACTTGTCCACATCTGAGGGACCGAGGGCTGGCTATTGTGCTTAGACGGGGTTGATAAGGGTGTCCCCGGCAAACTGCCGGTCTGTGAGGAAGATGCAGGCGGACATGTTAGATTGCCTTGATCCAAAGGTGGTGCTATCGATGTCGGACAGCGCTCAACACCAGCTGGTGTTACCACCTCCAAAGAAAATGATGACCTGCCAATCACGCTGGCTGTTGCGGGTAAAGAGGTGGCAGGTCTGCGCCCCAAAACAGGTGTGACTGCTGTCCCCCCAGTCACAGAGGATGAAGAGGCCGCGGATGCACAAGATATGGCAGACGGTGGTTGGCCGGGCCGGCTAGGCCGCATTGTAGCACACTGAGCTTCCCACTGCAACTTATGCTTCATGTCCATGTGCCGGTTCATGCATGAAGTACTCAAACTATGTATTTTTTGGCCTCTACTTAGCTTTTGCTGACAAATGTTACAGATAACACGAGTTGGGTCATCTTTATCGATCTGAAAAAATGCCCAGGCTATGCAAGGCTTAGCACCCATGCGACCTGAAGAGCCACCACTACTTGTGGTGAGAGGCAGAGTTGTGTTTGAGGATGCAGTTGTTGACGTGCTTCCAGTACTACGTCTCTGTCCAGGAAGGCGCAACCTGACCTCGTCGTCACTAGCATCTTCTTCCACCTCCTCTGCTGACCTCATCTCTTGGCTGACTGTGGGTTGACAGTAAGTGGGATCTCCAACCTCATCATCATCACCCTGTGCGTTATCACACCCGTCGTCCTCAGAGCCAACCTGTTCCTGCCCTGACAAAAAACTAAAGTTGTCGCTCCAATCAGGTATTTGAGTCTCATCATCGTCTTCCTCATTATCTCCACCAACAGGAGTTACAGTTTGGGAATGAGGGTCTACATTATGGTCAGAATCTTCTGCGTCTGGTCCTGGATCCGATTCATAAAGATTCTGGGCATCAGTGCAGATCATTTCCTCGTCTGGATTCACAGAAGCGCTGGAGTCGACCTCTGATTCCCAGGCTATAGTATGAGTAAACAGCTCTGCACACTCAACCATCTGTTCTACCTCATACTCAGACGGGCAGCTGGAGATTTGGGAGCTGTGAGGAAGCAAGTGCAATTGGGGTGACACCTTTGAGGACTGGAGTATTTGTGATGTTGAAGTTGATGTGGAGGAGAGCCCACTTAAAGGAGCACTTGATATCCGTTGAAGCACCTGCTGTTTTTGTGCCTCATCTGGAATTTGTAGCGATTGGCGTGGCCATAAGAAAGGGATCTTATCACATTGTCCGCTAAAAGAAGTAGACATTTTAGTTTGGCTGGAAGATGGTCTTTCTTCTGCAGATGTTACTGTTGCTTTAACACCTACCCCACGGACACAACCTTTTTTCCCCTTCCCAACATGCCTATTCCCCTTTCCACCAGCAGCAGGCCTTTTTCCACTCATTTTGGTGGTTAACTAATTCACAACTCTGGAGTTGTTTGCACAAAAAAACAATGGATGAGAACCGAGCAGAGCTGAGTGGCCAAACTGTGGTATTAGGCCAAAACTATTGGCTGGGTTAGATGCAGAAAAAAATTATATTCAATTTGCAACCTGATGGAGGTCAGTATAGATGGACTAATAGAGAAAGTCCCACACACAGCTAGAAGCCCAAATATTTTTTCAGAGGTAGATGCAGAAAAAAAATATATTCAGTTTGCAACCTGATGGAGGTCAGTATAGATGGACTAATAGAGAAAGTCCCACACACTGCTAGAAGGCCAAATATTTTTTCAGAGCTAGATGCAGACAAAAAATTATTTTTAATTTGCAACCTGATGGAGGTCAGTATAGATGGACTAATAGAGAAAGTCCCACACACTGCTAGAAGGCCAAATATTTTTTCAGAGCTGGATGCAGATAAAAATTATTTTTAATTTGCAACCTGATGGAGGTCAGTATAGATGTACTAATAGAGAAAGTCCCACACACTGCTAGAAGGCCAAATATTTTTTCAGAGCTAGATGCAGAAAAAAATTATATTCAGTTTGCAACCTGATGGAGGTCAGTATAGATGGACTAATAGAACAAGTCCCACACACAGCTAGAAGCCCAAATATTTTTTCAGAGGTAGATGCAGATAAAAATTATTTTTAATTTGCAACCTGATGGAGGTCAGTATAGATGGACTAATAGAGAAAGTCCCACACACTGCTAGAAGGCCAAATATTTTTTCAGAGCTAGATGCAGACAAAAAATTATTTTCAGTTTGCAACCTGATGGAGGTCAGTATAGATGGACTAATAGAACAAGTCCCACACACTGCTAGAAGCCCAAATATTTTTTCAGAGGTAGATGCAGAAAAAAATTATATTCAGTTTGCAACCTGATGGAGGTCTGTATAGATGGATTAATAGAACAAGTCCCACACACAGCTAGAAGCCCAAATATTTTTTCAGAGGTAGATGCAGAAAAAAAATATATTCAGTTTGCAACCTCATGGAGGTCAGTATAGATGGACTAATAGAGAAAGTCCCACACACTGCTAGTAGTCCAAATATTTTTTCAGAGCTAGATGCAGACAAAAAAATATTTTTAATTTGCAACCTGATGGAGGTCAGTATAGATGGACTAATAGAGAAAGTCCCACACACTGCTAGAAGGCCAAATATTTTTTCAGAGCTGTATGCAGATAAAAATTATTTTTAATTTGCAACCTGATGGAGGTCAGTATAGATGGACTAATAGAGAAAGTCCCACACACTGCTAGAAGGCCAAATATTTTTTCAGAGCTAGATGCAGACAAAAAATTATTTTCAGTTTGCAACCTGATGGAGGTCAGTATAGATGGACTAATAGAACAAGTCCGACACACAGCTAGAAGCCCAAATATTTTTTCAGAGGTAGATGCAGAAAAAAATTATATTCAGTTTGCAACCTGATGGAGGTCTGTATAGATGGATTAATAGAACAAGTCCCACACACAGCTAGAAGCCCAATATTTTTTCAGAGGTAGATGCAGAAAAAAAATATATTCAGTTTGCAACCTGATGGAGGTCAGTATAGATGGACAAATAGAGAAAGTCCCACACACTGCTAGAAGGCCAAATATTTTTTCAGAGCTAGATGCAGACAAAAAATTATTTTTAATTTGCAACCTGATGGAGGTCAGTATAGGTGGACTAATAGAGAAAGTCACACACACTGCTAGAAGGCCAAATATTTTTTCAGAGCTGGATGCAGATAAAAATTATTTTTAATTTGCAACCTGATGGAGGTCAGTATAGATGGACTAATAGAGAAAGTCCCACACACTGCTAGAAGGCCAAATATTTTTTCAGAGCTGGATGCAGATAAAAATTATTTTTAATTTGCAACCTGATGGAGGTCAGTATAGATGGACTAATAGAGAAAGTCCCAC
Source organism: Phyllobates terribilis (assembly GCF_046119375.1). Lineage (NCBI taxonomy): Eukaryota > Metazoa > Chordata > Amphibia > Anura > Dendrobatidae > Phyllobates > Phyllobates terribilis. The sequence goes on along the minus strand of NW_027362763.1, from coordinate 450,993,450 downwards.
ACACTGCTAGAAGGCAAAATATTTTTTCAGAGCTATATGCAGAAAAAAATTATATTCAGTTTGCAACCTGATGGAGGTCAGTATAGATGGACTAATAGAACAAGTCCCACACACAGCTAGAAGCCCAAATATTTTTTCAGAGCTAGATGCAGACAAAAAATTATTTTCAGTTTGCAACCTGATGGAGGTCAGTATAGATGGACTAATAGAACAAGTCCCACACACAGCTAGAAGCCCAAATATTTTTTCAGAGGTAGATGCAGAAAAAAATTATATTCAGTTTGCAACCTGATGGAGGTCTGTATAGATGGATTAAGAGAACAAGTCCCACACACAGCTAGAAGCCCAATATTTTTTCAGAAGTAGATGCAGAAAAAAAATATATTCAGTTTGCAACCTGATGGAGGTCAGTATAGATGGACTAATAGAACAATTCCCACACACTGCTAGAAGCCCAAATATTTTTTCAGAGGTAGATGCAGAAAAAAATTATATTCAGTTTGCAACCTGATGGAGGTCAGTATAGATGAACTAATAGAACAAGTCCCACACACTGCTAGAAGCCCAAATATTTTTTCAGAGCTAGATGCAGAAAAAAATTATATTCAATTTGCAACCTGATGGAGGTCAGTATAGATGGACTAATAGAATGATGCTATGCCCAAAAGATTTTACTTCACTAGGTGCAGTAAAAAAATTGGTATTCTATACACAGGTGGTATATCTTGCAACACAGATAGGCTACTCCACTGACTAACACACTCTGCAATAGGCCAAAAAGGATTAGCTTTGCTAGATTCAGCCAAATGCTGTGAAAAAAACTTGCACAGCACTGGCACAGACCTGCCTGGCAAAAACTGATAGGAACTGATGTAACCTAGTCCTGAAAAGGACTGCAATTACAATTAGTCTTTACTTCCACAATCTATCTATTTAAGAGCACAGACCTGCCTGATAAAAGTCGTAGGAAATGCTGTAACCTAGTCCTTAAAAGGACTGCAATCACAACTATTCCCTACTCCCAAGCTATCTGTAGATTTGTGCGAAAATTGGCTTGAAATTAACAAGCTATAGCGCACACAGCAACAGCGGTGCCGTCTAACACGCAGCTGCAGCAGTGAGAAAATGGTGTCGACGGGGAAAATGGCTTGGTCTTATAGGGCAAGGACATGTGACATACACTTCCAATGACACATGCCCTTGCTTGTGTGAAAAAAGCACTTCGCTCCGTGTGTGCGCTGCTGATAGGCTGACAGATTGCACCTCCCCACTGTAAATGCGGGAAAGAGAAAAAAAAATGGAGATTTTCATTATTCCTGCAGAGATCCATACCCTGCCCCTCCCCCCACCCCGCTGTACACTCAAACTGCGTATTAACATTAATTTTCATCATTACTAAGAAAAAATCCAGTTATGATTTTGGTGCACGAACAGTTATCGAACATAACCTCGAACAGCCGAATTTTTCTCAAATCGTTCGTGTTCGCCGAACGGCTCGAACACCGCCCAAAACAGCTCGAATTTGAGATTGGCGAACAGTTCGAGTAGAACAACGCTCATCTCTATTGAGCAGTCATATATGTGACATGATACTTAATGAGTTCGAGAATTTAAATTAATTATCCAGCATAGACATGCACAGTCCCCTATGATCTGCCGTATCTGTGTCCCCAGTGTATTCTCATTTGATTTATCTCTATACAATAATGAAGAGAGCGCCAGTCTTGTCTCCAAGCTCTTTTTTCATTGTTTTTATATATTTGTGTGTGATCCATATGTGTTTTTTCCTATATTCTATATTTTGCTAAATAAAAGTTTACATGTCTTCTAATTAGGACGTGTTTTGAAGTTTTTCTCTTTTTTTGTTTAATTCTTGGCATATTTACACTTCGGTAGTCCTTTTTCATTGACAAATAAGTCATAGTATGGGGTTTTATTTACTTTCACGATTAAACTACCCCAAATGTTCCATATTGTTAACTGACGGACAGATCTTGCATATTAATGTAGATCTACATAACAAGGATAGCAAGAATGCATTATCAGTAGTGCTTTTTTTCACCCTCCTGAGCAGATCAGAATACTATCAGAACGCCGCATGGTTACATAAGGAAACAATTAAGAGGCTGAATGATATTAGAAAGGGCATGCTTTTTTTTCTGATCTACCTTTTTACCTTTCTTAAATTTTGGTACCACATCTACTATCCTCCAATTCTGTGGCCCTGTTACAAGAGAGTCTAAGAAAATGAGATTCAGCGGTTTGTCAATTACTGAGCTCAATTCCCTCAGTATCCGTGGAGGAATACCATCTGGGCTGGAGGATTTGTCAATGTTTAATTTGCTCAGACGCTGGCGAAATTCTTTTTGTGTTAAACTAGTTATATCAGGTGGTGAACTTTGATTTTTGCCCTGTTGAAAGATCCCTGGAACAAACGGTTTGTTGGTGAACATGGATGAAAAGTGCCTGTTTAATAGCTCAACCTTTTCTTTGTCCTTTATAATTATCTTTTTTTATCGTCTTTTAAGGTGCCGATACCTTCTGATTTTTTCTATTTAGCATTGATGTATGTATAAAAATTTTGGGGATATATTTCAATGTGGCTGGCGATTTTTTGCTCTGTAGATAATTTTGCTAGCTTGATTTATTTTTTACATTTCATATTTAGGTCTTTATACTCCTGAAATGCTATTTCTGTATTCTCTGCCTTCAAGATTTTGAATGCCCTTTGTTTTGCCGTATTAAACTTCGTACTATCTTATTTATCCATAATGGTTTCTTTTTTTTCCTGGACATTTTATTACCAGAGGGTATAAATTTTCTACAGGATTCTAGTGGTATTTCTTTAAACATGTCCCATTTACGTTCGGTATCCCCATTAACATGACATGGTCCCAGTCTACACGATTAAGCTCTTCCCTTAATTTGTTGAAATCAGCTTTCCTAAAGTTCCAGGTTTTTGTATTTCCTTTTTGAAATGTTTTATTGAATATTACATTGAAACATATCATATTATGGTCACTGTTTTCCAAATGCTCTTGACCTGTAGATCTGAAATTGTATCTGGTCTATTTGACAGCACCAGTTCCAGCAGAGTATCTCCCCTGGTTGGTTCATCTACCAGCTGAGAGAGGTAATTGTCCTGAACTGTGGATAAGAACTTGCAGCTTTTAGCACAACTGGAAGATTCTATGTCCCATTGAATATCTGGATAGTTAGAATCCTTCATAATATGGACCCTATTATTATTTGCTGCCTTTTTAATTTGTTGCAGCATTTCATCCTCTACCAGTTTAGCTATATTATGAGGCTTGTAATAAACTTCAATTAAAAGCTTTCCATTGTGGCCATCCCCATGTACATTAACACAGACTGACTATACATTGTTGTAGCTCCCCCCAATGTTGTCATTGACTTCAGGTTTTAAGTTGGATCTTATGAAAATACACACCCCTCCACCCTTTTTGTCTTTCCTGTCCTTTCTAAATGTTGTATATCCTTTCACGTTTGTCACCCAGTCAGAGCTTTCTTTTGGCCAGGTTTCCGTAATGCCTTCCACATCATATTCTGCGACTGACACAAAAGTCTCCAGTTCATTCATTTTGTTTGCAACACTTCTTGCTTTTGCCAGCAGACATTTAGTACTATCAGCACATTTGTGACTCCTACTCAGCTCCCTACTTTCCTTGCGTATCCCAGCCCCCCTACATCCTCAATAACCCCTGCTATACCACTCTGTCTACTCTATCTATCCCGTTATTAGCACAAATACCCTTTCTCCCCCCCCTGATCCTAGTTTAAAAGCTCCTCCAGTTGAAAAGGACAGACATAAGAAAGTGAATACATGGTTATCAGATAGTGGAAGTGATGAGGGTTTATAAGATTAGATAGAGAACAGAGGTGGGATCTCGAGTATGTCTGTCATTTTGACTGAATGGGAAGGCCCATTGTGTGAGACCAAAAGTTAAATGAGTGACAATAGTTTTTGAGGCTGCAGCCTGGTGGGTGTCAATGGGGATGTTGAAATCACTTATGACGACAGTGGGAGTGTCAGCAGAGAGAAAGTATCGACATGGTTGATAAAGACAGTGGCAAGGCTGTAGCTCAGTACATAACAGCCACATTGAGGTTGGTGGAAGAGATATGGACCAAGTGAACTTCAAAAGAGGGGAAGTTAAGGGAGTGTAGTCATAAGATTGGGATGATAATGCAGTTGTTAGAAATTGAATGCCAACTACTTCACCATGTTTATTGCCAGGACAAGCAGTGTGGTTCAAGTGACGGCCGCTACAACATTACGCAGCAGGGGATGCTGTGTCAGAGGGAGTCATCCATGTTTCATTTGCATGCAGGAAGGATAGATTGTGAGAAATAAAGAGGTTATGAATAACATGAATTTTGTTACAGATGGACCATGCATTCCATAGTGTTTCAGTAAGAGGGAGTGGTGGAACAGGGTCAGACAAGTGGGTTTTAAATTAGAGAGGCTTCTAGGAGTTTGAATTGCGATAGGAAGGAGACATATTAGGTATTAGCTGAGGAGGTCCAAGATTGGGAGATATATCACCAGCAGTAAGAAGAAGCAGAAAGAATGAGAGTAGGTGGAAAAAGGAGAGGGAATTGCTTTTGCCATTGTTTTAAAAGGAAAGATTTAAAGTTTAGGAGCAGTTTAGGAGCAGGTCAGCAGATGTGGTCAGTTGAGGGGGTCAAAGGGAAGGAGACATAAATATTTGTATGCTATTTAGGCTTGAGGATAGCAAAGAACATTGAGGACTTGGAGAGTGCATCCACTAAATGCATCAACTAATGCCTCAGCGTTCTTGCCTATATATAAATATCCATGCTCACTAAAATGACTTGGTGGAATTAGGAATAAATCACACTGCCCATTCCTATGTGTGTGGTGTGCTTCAATATGGCCATTGAATGCAGCAAGAACTAGTGTGAATAGAAGGCATGGTGGAGCCAACATCATGCTGCACATCACTGTGCAGCACTTTGATGTGGGTGAACAAAGCAGCAAAAAAACAAAGAACTACAATCGCAATACTCAGGGGAGCAATGGGAATAAAATAGGAAGAAAAATTGGTCACCTTTGATCTGGTGACAGGTCCTCTTTAAGGCTACTCCATAATTCAGGATAGCTGCAAGGTAAATAATAAAATGTGTTGTATATTCACTTTATTTTTTGCACATTAATTCTACATGCATCATGTAAGAATAGGTTCAAGTCATGGGTTAAAACAGCTATTGTGCCTCTCTCTCACTAGGACATGCCCTGTACCTATTATCTACTCAATTATTTGTGTCATATAGTCTATTCTTCCATGTATAGCAATCAAATCTCTTCTTGCATTGCCTTATGAGGACATGAAAAATGATGACTAGATTCTGATTGGTTGTCATGTTCAAAATTACACACACACACACTACATATACATATTGACTTTGTTCTTGAGTCAATATATCCTGAGTTTTGTAATGTCAGATGACCAGCAATGAAAAAAACATGATTTTCGATACTCTGTGGGGAAAGGTCTATGCTATGCAGTGTATATATAAGGTCTGTAATTTTTATCATAGGTACACTTCAACTGTGAGAGACAGAATCTTAAAAAAAAATCCAGAAAATCACATTGTATGATTTTTACATAATTTGCATTTTATTGCATGAAATAACTATTTGATCACCTAGCAACCAGCAAGAATTCTGGCTCTCACAGACCTGTTAGTTTTTCATTAAGAATCCCTCCTATTCTGCACTTATTACCTGTATTAATTGCACCTGTTTGAACTCGTTACCTGTATAAAAGACACCTGTCCACACACTCAATCAATCACACGCCAACCTCTCCACCATGGCCAAGACCAAAGAGCTGTCTAAGGCCACCAAGGACAAAAATGACAGACCTCTTCATTCTTTGTAGGTGGGAAAATCGGCAGTGGATCAAATACTTATTTTCCCCACTGTGTGTACATATATATGTATACACATACACACACACTGTGTAGCATAGACATTTCCCCACAGAGTATCAAAAATCGTGTTTTTTTCATTGCAGGGCATCGAACTTTACAAACCTCAGGATATATTGACACAAGAACAAACGTAAGTATTAACACATTTGTATATGTAGCGTGTATGTGTGTAATTTTGAACATGACAACCAATCAGAATCTAGTTTTCATTTTTCATGTCCTCAATGCAAGAAGAGATTTGATTGCTATATATGGAAGAATAGACTATATGACACAAATATATATATATATATATATATATATATATATACACACACACATATACACACATACAGTATATAGATATACTGTACACATATATACATACATCCAGGTGCTTCTCACAAAATTTGAATATCATCAAAAAGATAATTTATTTCAGTTCTTCAATCCAAAAAGTGAAAAATATATTATATAGAGTCATTATAAACAGAGTGATCTATTTCAAGTGTTTATTTCTGTTAATGTAGATGATTATGGCTTACAGCCAACGAAAACACAAAATTTCCAACCAAGCTTTAACTTCCTGGCTGATGTCTTGAGATGTTTCTTCAGTATTGCCACATAATCTATTTTTCTCATGATGCCATCTATTTTGTGAAGTGTACCAGTCCCTCATGTAGCAAAACAACCCCACAACATGATGCTGCCACCCCCGTGTTTCACAGTTGGGATAGTGTTATTAGGCTTACAAGATTCTCTCTTTTTCCTCCAAATGTAACAATGGTCATTATGCCTAGAAAGTTCAATTTTAGTTTCACCAGACCACAGGACATGACTCCAAAAATTAAGGTCTGTGTTCCTGTGTGCATTAGAAAACATTAATCTGGCTTTTTATGTTTCTTTTGGAGTAATGGCTTCTTCCTGGCAGAGTGGCCTTTCAGCCCATGTTGATACAGTACTCGTTTCACTGTGGATATTGACACAGTCTTACCAGCTTCCGTCAACATCTTTACAAGGTCTTTTGCTTTTGTCCTTTGGTTGATATGCACATGTCGGACCAAAGCGCGTTCACCTCTGGGACGCAGAACCCGTCTCCTTCCTGAGCGGTATGATGGCTGAACATTCCCATCTTGTTTATACTTGTGTATAATTGTTTGTACAGATGAACGAGGCACCTTCAGGTATCGTGAAATTATACCCAAGGATGAACCAGACTTGTGCAAGTCCTCAATTCTTTTCCTGATATCTTGGCTGATTTCTTTAGACTTTCCCATGATGCTACACAAAGAAGCAGTGTGTTTCAGGTGTGCAATAAAATACATCCACAGGTGTGTCACTTACTATGATGTTGCCAAAAAACCTATCAGAAGCTTCCAAACACTTGACATCATCATATGGGTAGTCCAGAATTGTTTAAAGGCATAGTAATTTTAGTGTATGTAAACTTTTGACTTTGCAGTAAGTAATAAAAATGCCTTAAAACATTCTCTCTCTCTCTTATTATTCTGGCATTTGTCAAATAATAAAAATGATGGTAATCTTAATTGACCTAAAATGGGAAAGGTTTATTCTGATTTCATGTCAGACATTGAGAAAAACATGCATATGTGTCTTTTTATATAGTGTATATAAACTTCTAGTTTCAACTGTATGTGTGGTCACCTTTCCTTAATGATGTAAATTTCAGACTCTCAAGCATTTTGTATAACAGGTGAAATTGCATTGAATTTGATTTGTTGCAAATTGGGGTCCTTAATAGTGATGAGCGAGCACTAAAATGATCGGGTACTCACTGTTCGAGTTGAGGAAATTGGAATGCTCGAGTGCTCGGTCCGAGTAACAAGCCCAATGTAACTCTATGGGAACCTTGAGCATTCTTCCGGCGGCTCCCCCTGGCGGTCTGCAGAGTGCCTAAAAATTGCCAAAATCGATGGGAACAGTGCTCAAATTACATTGGAACAGCATGGGGAAGACCCCTACAAGCATTTCTGACTACGAGGTAAATGCTGTCAACAATATTGTCAGAGGTATTACGCCACTTTCATGGACTCACAATAAAACATACAAAAACAAAATCAAAATGGATTTTTCTAGGAAAAATGTTAAGGAACATCCTTTCCAGGGTAATGACTTGTACATAAGGCAAAATAAATAACCAAAAACAAAAATGCTCCTCCACACCTTGGGCTATGTTCACACGTAGCGTTTTTGCACTTTTGCATTGCTTTCAACCAAGACTAATGCATTCACTAGGAAATGTAATTTTAACATTTTACAACCTTGTCTGGACATGTGGTGTGTGACACATCATCAGACACATCCTGTTTCATTTATGATGGAGGGACTTTGAAAGTCACAAAGACTATTTTAATAGGGCCATCAGATGGCCCTTACAACTCTTAAAGGGCCAGCAGTTGGCCCTCGCTATTGTTAGAGAGCCATCAGCCGGCTATGCTTTGTTGTTCCCATTATTATCGAGTGGGTCTCCTATACTGTTATTACGTATGCAGTGACTGCAAGACAGCCAAAAATTTGGACGCAACCCAATACCTCTTTGAAGAGACATAGAGGAGGGTGTCAGTAAAAAATAATGTTCCCATTATAAAGGAGCGGGTCTCCTATAGTGGTAATGCCCATGCTGTGACTGCAAGGGCTGCCAAAATTTGGGAAAACCCCACTAACAATTTAAAGAAACATAGAGCTGGGCGACAGAAATGAGTACAACATGTTCCCATTAGAATGGAGGGGGTCTGTTATACAGTTACAGGGTATGCAGTGAGTAAAAAGGCTGCCTAAATTTGGGAAAAACCCCACTAACAATTTAACACTAGAACTACCGCTTGTTTCATAATACCTATAACTACCATTAGGGGTCATTTCGACCCCCATTCAAAAGTACTGACTCTGGAGTAAAAATAACTTTTTTTTCCAACAAATTAAAGAACATTTATTTTAACTTAGTAGGAACAGTGTTAAGATCAAGTACAGCAGTTTAAACGCATTTTCCTTTTACATGGTCATAGCATGCAGTGTCCAACAGTTAACACAAACAGTACTTTCTTCTACTTTCCCAGTGCATTTTCCACAAACTGGTTTGTTACAGCCAGTGCAAGTTTTAATTGTTTTGTTTTCGTTGCATCTTCCAACTCCACATTTTCGACGCTTGCGGATTTCTTGTCCTTTTGTTTGTGGTTCAGACATTGCGGATGATGGGCCACTTCTTGATTTCAAATAATTCTTGTGAAGGTCTAATGCCAGCTGAAGAATGAACGCCCGTCTGCTAATTTGACTAATTTGAGTATTGTTGCGTTTATAGCTGCTAAATCAAGTACATTGCAAAACACCTGAACAGGCCATCGGCGGCTTCCAGATTTTGTGGTGTACTTTCGAACCATCTGGTCTACTGTGTCCACTCCAACATTTGTTTTATTGTAAAATTTTACCGTTTCCGTTTTTTTTTTCTTGTTTCCAACTGCTACATCTGGGTGAAGACTACTGAGCAAAATGACATTCTTATTTGGTTTTCCTTGGTAAACTGTAAGAGTGATGTCACTATTCTTCATCAGAGTAGTCTCATATGTATTTGTTCGTAGTTTTTTTGCAAAAGATGGAATCTCTTTTCTTGCACGGTTCATCATTCCCACAATGCTTGTTCTCTTGGCTTTCAGTGTATTGGCAAGTTTCAATGAAGTGCAAAAATTATCTGTAGTAACATTTCTTCCCTTGTTCAAAAATGGATCCATTAGTTTGAGAACAATGTGTTGTGCAAGAGACCGATCAGCCGGTCGTTGTTCATCTTTTCCCAAATATGGAAACCCGTTGCAGAGGTATTTGGATTCTACGTCAGCTACCAGCCAGAATTTTATTCCAAATTTGTCCGGCTTATTGGCTATATATTGGGTGAAAGGACATCTTGATTTAGTTGGAAAAAGCAGTTCATCAACTGTCAGGTTTTGTCCAGGTTTGTAACACAGTATACAATTTCCAATGAAGCGATTCCACACTTCAAAAAATAAAGCAAACTTGTCATTCTTCAATGTATCAGATCGGGTGGATTTGATGTCAAATCGTACAAATCGCATCAATTCTTCGAACCTACATCTCGGCATAGTGCCTTGAATGAAGCGAGGACCCCAAGTACTTGACCACAAGGTTTTTACAGAAAGACCATTTGCATTATATGCGCCCCTCGCATATAATATTGCAGTAAATGCATCAAGCTCGATTAGAGAAACTGTCCATGCATCATCTTCAAGTTTCTGACGAGCCTCCATTTCTGTACACTTTTTTATGTGGCGAAGTATAGGTTCATCAATTAGCAACCTCCATGCACTTGATACATTCCCATTGATGATCTCCCGTTTGGCATAAGGGGTGGGTCCAGCTGTTTCTCGTAGAATGTTTTGTTGGGACAGTTGGCCAGTAGATGCAGAAGCAATTGGGACAACTTCCCACACAGTTCCATAGCGACAAGTCTCTTTATAACCCACAGCAGGTGGAATGTCCACTGTACCTTTCTTTCTCCCTCCGTATCCAAAATATTCTTCCTCTACCTCTCCGCAATTGTGGTGTGGCCGTACATCTTGTTGACATAGTAGGACGTCCATCATCCTCTCCAGAATCTTCGGCATCGTCAATTATATCACTGTTACTGCTTGAATCTGATTCTTCGGAAATATCATGAGGAACATATTCTTCATCAGAATCTGAGTCTATTTGTTCCTGATTTTCTTCTTCTGACTCATTTTCAGATAAATTCTGAAGACATTTCAAAATTTCATCACTTGTCAGACCCCTCTGCTTACTCATGCTTCAAATATATGTTGCAAAAAGGGACCTGTAAGATCGCAGAAGTAATAAAACGACACTGTACAAACATGCAGAGTTGTAGCTTCAACTGTAATGTTTGCTACTGAAGTGCAGACAGAAATCGCTAGAAGAGACATGGATCAAACATGTTCAGACAAGTTTAGACAAAACAAAATGCTGAATCATCCCTGATATGCAAAGACACAATTACACTCTACAACTAGGGAGAAGCACTGTGATTTTCTGTACTCTGTAATATTATTTGACTTGCCTACTACTACTTTTATGTATGGAGTCAAATTGACCCCTTCAGTACTTATAGGTATGAATTGTAAAATCCGGGCCCCTGAAAAAATTACAATTCATTTTTGTGTCCTAAAATATACACTACCATGAATAAATAAAAGTCACAAAAACTCAGAACTCATTTGTTAAAATTTTAGAAATTATAGGAAAAATAAATAGCAAAAGGGTCAAAATGACCCCTCCGGTTGTTCTAGTATTAAAGACTCATACAGCTGGGCCTCAGTAACGATATATTCCCATTAGAAAGGAGAGAGTCTCCCATGCTGTTAGCCTATGCAGTAAAGCAACAGCGGCCAAAAATTTGGAGGAACTTCAATGTCCCTTACAAGAGACGTAGAGGTCGGTGAGCCTCCTAAAAACAATGTTCCCATTATTAGGAAGGGGGTCTCCCATACTGTTTGCCTATGCAGTGAAGCAACTGCGGCCAAAAATTTGGAGGAACTTCAATATCCCGTACAAGAGACGTAGATACTTTATGTTGATATGGTACATGTGGTGATATGGTGGTGGAGGATGAGGATGCGGACAATTCTGTCTCATCATCATCATCATCCACTTCTTGCGACAGTAATTGCACTTTCCCACTGTCGCCTTCATGTGATCGTGGCTGCTCCAATATTTGGCCATCGCTACACGCGTTCTCCTCTTGAGTCTCTTAAAGCTCGCCGGGCGAGAGGCCCGAATCTACAAATGGAAAAGTGAACAGCTCTTCTGAGTGTCCAAGTGTGGGATCAGTTGTCTCCGGGCACTCGACATGGTGGGAGGAAGGAGGATCAGGGTGAGGAATATGTGGTCCATACTCACTGCTACTGAGACCTGACCATGTGGAAGACAGGGTGGTGGTGGCTAAGTGACTGGAAGCATTATCTGCTATCCAACCAACAAACTTTTGACACTCCTCTGGGTTCAATAGTGGTCTACTGTGGTCCCCTAGTAATTGGGACAGGAAGGTAGAGTGACAAGATGTGGGTGTTTGTTGTTGCACAATTTTAGCTTGCCCACGGCCACATCTTTGGCCTCTGCATGCATTATCACCATCACGTCCACTTCCCCATCCCTTGCCGATTTTTAATGGAGGACAATATTATCCACGTTCACGAGAAATGGCTGATTTTGGAACGCAGTTATATGTGATACGTCTGACAGAGAATCACAATTTTAAATAGCAGGCCTGTAATTTACTAATATTATTCCACACAGAGACCTACCGTTAATAGCTTGACCGACACACAGCAACGGAATGAAAATGGAAGAAATGTCTGATTTTGGAACAGTCTTATAGGTGATATGTCTGACAGAGAAACACGGTTTTAAATAGCAGGCCTGTAATTTACTAACACTATTCTACACAGAGACCTAGTGTGAATAGCTTGACCGACACACTGCAACAGAATGGAAAAGGAAGCCAATATTTTCCACGTTCAGTTTAAATTTCTGGATTTTTATCGCTGAAATATGGAACAGATCTGGATTTATTCTGCAGTGAGAACAAGAAAATGGAGCAGAAAAATGGTGTACTCTGGATTGCTTTTGAAGCAAATAACAAGGATTAAGATGAAAAAAAAATTTGCCCTGGCCCCTGATATCTGGGACTTTGTCTACAAATATCTATAATTATTAAAGCAGTAGCAGACAGGACGTTCAATGGACTCTCTTGTGCTGTATCATACGCTTCAGTCTTCCACATACACTGCCTGCAGGCCTAGCACTGATTATATGCAGCTGGAATAGTCCTCAGAAGGACTGTTATTTCAGACGGATATGTATATATGTTGTGGAGTACCTATACTAACTATAAAGATGCAAATCTCTCCCTGATGCAGCAGCACCCCTCCCTACTCTGCCTGATTCCAGGGTAGACTATGACGAGCATAGTGGCGCCAGATCTTATATAGACCTGTTGATGCTGTGTGGCCAGACAATCACTGTAATACCACAACCAACATGGCTACGGCATTACAGTGCATGGCAGGCAATCCCTGCATGTTCATTGGCTCTCTAAAGAGTTCCAAACATGCAGGGAGGGGACCCAAGTTCCCGCCTGAGCAACCCGAAAATACTTGCCGAGCGCCAAGCACTGTGATGCTCTGGCGAGTACCAAGCAGTGGCGAGCACGTTTGCTCATCACTAGTCCTTAATGGGGTACTGCCATCTCCAAAATCCTTCCCCAATATATAGTAGGTGTAATAATAATAATATTAGCAAATATCTCCAATTACAAATGTAGTATAGTATTTTTGATTTGCTGTGTCTCTTTCGTAATGTAAAGGCATTACAGGACCTGAGGTATCCATGGTTACGTTCACTGATAAAGTGAAAGTTAGTTAGCTAGCTGCTAGTGGTCGTAACTGTGGATACCTAAGGTCCTGTATTGCCTGCACATGAGGTAAGTGGCATAGCGAATCAGAAAAACTATACTACATTTCTAATTGAAGATATTTGCTAATATTATTATTATTACACCTACTACATATTGGGAAAGGACCTTGGAGATGGGAATACCCCTTTAACTATATTCGATTGAAGGAAAAGGTGCCCACATCTATATAAAAAATTGTCACTATACAAGTTATAGAATTATTGTTGCTGGGTTTTGCTATTTCTGTAACTGTCATTTTTTATGGGTGTCATTTATTTACTGCTTTCAGAGGCCCACATCTTGGACATCTCAGCTGAGATGAGAATAAACCATTATAAGGAAAAAACATTAAAAATCAATAGGATCACCACCCCTGAGCATCCTAAGCCTTCTCTAGGCATGCAGGTCCCAGAAAATTTAATAAAATGACACCTTGATAACTGCAATCCAATGTCATATTCCCGAGAAATCCAATTTTTTTTTAAATCTGTAACTGAGATGTTAAGATCTTTGGGATAGACATAGATCTTCCTGAGAATCTGCTTCCAGAGCTTATTTTAAATGAAATGAGACATGTAACTAACACAAAACAGTAGAATAGAACTTTGTCTTCATACAAAACATTGTTTGCTTCTCTCTGAGCTCTGCTGTATTGTAACAATATTACACCCTATCTGCCTGTGAGATGGAGGCTGAAGCTGAGAGGGACATGCAGATGTGTCAGTTAGGGCTTATACTCGTCTGCAAGAAAACCAGACAAGTGCAACTGACAAAATATTGGATTAATGTTTCCATGGACACCTTTTGTAAGGATCTACAAGAAAGAAAACAACGAAAATTTACCTGGGATGCAGAAGATTACTTAATCAACAAAGTATATAAGTGGCGAGACCCGATGTTTGGACATGGCACAAACTTTAAATATAATTATCATAGCGGCAATCACTCCTCTGACTCGAGTAGTGATTTTTCTGACTCATGAAATAATCAGCGTCCATTTTCCAGGAGAGGAAGAGGACGAGATTTTTTAAGAAAATGAGCCATTAATGGTCACAAGGTCAAAGGTACCGAGGACTTACTAGTAATAAATATATCTTCTAAGACTTTACAACCTGCACAGATGCAAGTCTTGCAGAAAGATCTGTCCTATAGTATCATGTCTAAATTGAATTGTTTTCAGCTTGATTTAGATCTGAATCGATTCTTTTGGAATATAAGGCTAAAAACACATTTTTGTACTTTACCATTGCCTGTATCTAAGATATGTAATGTTGGACCCAGTAAATGCTTAAAATTGGTTGATTTAGGCTTAAGAACTAAGAGTGTTTTTACAATCCCTAAGATTTATCATCCCGTTGAAACATTTAGTTTTGGTTTTGTCATGAATGATATTGATTCTTTGATGAATAAAATGTCAGGATGGTTTTTTACTCATGTTAAATTATTAAGTAATTTAACATAACAGAGAGAAGCCCTGAATACTTTACAAGATTATAAGTCCAATGAAATTAAACTGGCCGATAAAGGGGGTCCATTGTTGTAATGGACTGGGATAAATATTTAGGGGAGATACTGAGACCACTGTCCGATTTGGATTATATGCCTTTGAGTCATAACTAGAGATGAGCGGTGTTCGACTAGAACTGTTCGCCAATCTCAAATTCGAGCTGTTTTGGGCGGTGTTCGAGTTGTTCGATGAACCCGAACGATTTGCAAAAAATTCGGCTGTTCGAGGTTATGTTCGATAACTGTTCGTGCACCAAAAGCGTGTCCTGCATGTCTGGCGCTATTTAGAGCACCAATCATGCAGGGATTGTCTGCCACTCACTGTAATGCCACAGCCATGGTGGTTGTGGCATTACAGTGATTGCCCAAATCGATGGGAACAGTGCCAACAGTGAAACATGAAAAGCCGGCAATTCAGCAGCGGCATACACCTGTACCCGACAATTTAGAACCGAAAGAATAGAGCTTCACACATAGATTAGATAGATATAAACATGTCAGCCACATATATACGAAGTACAGTGAAAGTGCTGCTTACTGTACTTGTCATTTAGCGTAAAGGATTTATCAAAAAAAATAATAGTGTTTTCATGCACCGTCTCTTTAAAAAAGCCGGCCGGCAATTCAGCAGCGGTACCCGACAATTTAGAATAGAAAGAATAGAGAATCACACATAGATTAGATAGATAGAAACATGTCAGTCACATATATATGAAGTACAGTGACAGTGCTGCTTACTGTACTTGTCATTTAGCGTAAAGGATTTATCAAAAAAAATAATAGTGTTTTCATGCACCGTCTCTTTAAAAAAGCCGGCCGGCAATTCAGCAGCGGTACCCGACAATTTGTAACAGACAGAATAGAGCTTCACACATAGATTAGATAGATAGAAACATGTCAGTCACATATATATGAAGTACAGTGATAGTGTTGGTTACTGTACTTGTCATTTAGTATTAAAACAAAGGATTTATTATTAAAAAAATTGGCGTGGGGTTCCCCTTAATTTTAGGCTCTAGCGGAGGTTAAGCAGACGGCTGGGGCAGATGTTTGAAGCCTGGGAAGGGGGTAATACCCATGGAGCTTCCCAGGCTACTAATATCAGCCCCCAGCTGAATACATAGCCTTTACTAGCTATTAAAATGGGGGACCCCCCAAAAAAATGACGTAGGGGCCCCCCTAATTTAATAGCTAGCAAAGGCTAGGCAGACAGCTGGGGGCTGATATTAATAGCCCAGGAAGGGAGCCATGAATATTGGCCCCCTCCCAGGCTAGAAACACCAGCCGTCAGCCGCCCCAGAAATGGCGCATTCATAGGATGCGCCAATTCTGGCACTTAGCCTCGCTCTTCCACGCTGCCCTGGTGCGGTGGCAGGGGGTAATAGGGTTGGGGTTGATGTCAGCTTATAATGCCAGCTGACATCAAGCCCAGGTTAGTAATGGAGAGGCGTCTATAAGACACCCCCATTACTAACCCCATAGTCAAAGTTAAAAAAAACACAAACACCCAGAATAAAGGCCTTTAATTGAAATAAAGACACAATCCTTTATTGTTCTAAATTAAACCATACTTACCGTCACGCCCATTCCAGCTGAAGCCAACGATCTCCTGCAATAAAAGAAAAATAATAAAGCAACCTCATCCTTACCTTTCCATGGTTCCCACGACAGCTTCAGCTCTGCTACATCGAGATGACAGGCTGGACCGCAGCAGAACGCTGCCATCCAGCCTCTCATCCCGCAGACACTGAGAAGCGCAGGCTTGCTTGCGCTGCTCAGCGTCTCTCTGTGACGACATCCAGATGAGCCGAGTTCATGTCCAATGAACTCGGCTCACCTCATGCACGTCACTGACAGCGTGGGAAAATTCTCACGCTGAAGCGGTGAGTGCAGGAGAATTCTCCCACGCTGTCAGTGACGTGCATAAGGTGAGCTCATGTCCAATGAACTCAGCTCACCTCCTGCACGTCACTGACAGCGTGGGAGAATTCTCCTGCACTCAGCGCTTCAGCGTGAGAATTCTCCCACGCTGAAGCGCTGAGTGCAGGAGAATTTTCCCATGCTGTCAGTGACGTGCATAAGGTGAGCTCATGTCCAATGAACTCAGCTCACCTCCTGCACGTCACTGACAGCGTGGGAGAATTCTCCTGCACTCAGCGCTTCAGTGTGAGAATTCTCCCACGCTGAAGCGCTGAGTGCAGGAGAATTTTCCCACGCTGTCAGTGACATGCATGAGGTGAGCCGAGTTCATTGGACATTAACTCGGCTCATCTGGATGCCCTCACAGAGAGACACTGTGGAGCGCAAGCAAGCCTGCGCTTCTCAGTGTCTGCGGGATGACAGGCTGGATGGCAGCGTTCTGCTGCGGTCCAGCCTGTCATCTCGATGTAGCAGAGCTGAAGCTGTCATGGGAACCATGGAAAGGTAAGGATGATGTTGCTTTATTATTTTTCTTTTATTTCAGGAGATCATTGGCTTCAGCTGGAATGGGCGTGATGGTAAGTATAGTTTAATTTAGAACAATAAAGAATTGTGTGTTTATTTCAATTAAAGGACTTTTTTCTGGGTGTTGTGTTTTTTTTAAATACTTTACTAGAAATTCATGGTGGTCATGTCTAATATTGGCGTGACCCCATGAATTTCGGGCTTAGGGCCAGCTGATAATGCCAAGCTGGCCCTAACCCCTTTATTACCCAGTGAGCCACCGCATCAGGGCCCTGGATGAGTTGGGTACAGCGCCAGAAGATGGCGCTTCTATGAACGCGCCATTTTCCGGGGTGGCTGCGGACTGCAATTTGCAGCGGGGGTGGCCCAGAAAGCTTGGGCCTCCCTGCGCTGCGGATTCCAGCCCCCAGCTGCCTAGTTGTACCTGGCTGGACACAAAAACAGGGCGAAGCCCCACGTCAATTTTCTTTAAATTATTTCATGAAATAATTAAGAAAAAAAGGGCTTCCCTATATTGTTGTGTCCGGCCAGGTACAAATAGGCAGCTGGTGGTTGGGGGCAGCCCGTTCCTGCCTGCTGTACCTGGCTGGACACAAATATAGTGCGAAGCCCCACGTCAATTTTTTTTTAATTATTTCATGAATTTCCTGAAATAATTTAAAAAAATTGAAGTGGGGCTTCGCACTATATTTGTGTCCAGCCAGGTACAGCAGGCAGGAACGGGCTGCCCCCATCCACCAGCTGCCTATTTGTACCTGGCCGGACACAACAATATAGGGAAGCCCTTTTTTTCTTAATTATTTCATGAATTTCATGAAATAATTAAAAAAAAAGTACGTGGGGCTTCGCCCTATTTTTGTGTCCAGCCAGGTACAACTAGGCAGCTGGGGGCTGGAATCTGCAGCGCAGGGAGGCCCAAGCTTTCTGGGCCCCCCCCCCGCTACAAATTGCAGTCCGCAGCCACCCCGGAAAATGGCGCGTTCATAGAAGCGCCATCTTCTGGCGCTGTACCCAACTCATCCAGGGCCCTGGTGCGGTGGCTCACTGGGTAATAAAGGGGTTAGGGCCAGCTTGGTATTATCAGCTGGCCCCAAGCCCAAAATTCATGGGGTCACGCCAGTATTAGACATGACCGCCATAAATTTCTAGTAAAGTATTTAAAAAAAACACAACACCCAGAATAAAGTCCTTTAATTGAAATAAAGACACAATTCTTTATTGTTCTAAATTAAACCATACTTACCATCACACCCATTCCAGCTGAAGCCAACGATCTCCTGCAATAAAAGAAAAATAATAAACCAACCTCATCCTTACCTTTCCATGGTTCCCACGACAGCTTCAGCTCTGCTACATCGAGATGACTGGCTGGACCGCAGCAGAACGCTGCCATCCAGTCTGTCATCCCGCAGACACTGAGAAGCGCAGGCATGCTTGCGCTCCTCACTGTCTCGCTGTGACGGCATCCAGATGAGCCGAGGTCATGTCCAATGAACTCGGCTCACCTCATGCACGTCACTGACAGCGTGGGAAAATTCTCACGCTGAAGTGCTGAGTGCAGGAGAATTCTCCCACGCTGTCAGTGATGTGCATGAGGTGAGCTCATGTCCAATGAACTCAGCTCACCTCCTGCACGTCACTGACAGCATGGGAAAATTCTCCTGCAATCAGCGCTTCAGCGTGAGAATTTTCCCACGCTGTCAGTGACGTGCATGAGGTGAGCCGAGTTCATTGGACATGAATTCGGCTCATCTGGATGTCGTCACAGAGAGACGCTGAGCAGCGCAAGCAAGCCTGCGCTTCTCAGTGTCTGCGGGATGACAGGCTGGATGGCGGCGTTCTGCTGCGGTCCAGCCTGTCATCTCGATGTAGCAGAGCTGAAGCTGTCGTGGGAACCATGGAAAGGTAAGGATGAGGTTGCTTTATTATTTTTCTTTTATTGCAGGAGATCGTTGGCTTCAGCTGGAATGGGCGTGATGGTAAGTATGGTTTAATTTAGAACAATAAAGGATTGTGTCTTTATTTCAATTAAAGGACTTTATTGTGGGTGTTTGTGTTTTTTTTAACTTTGACTATGGGGTTAGTAATGGGGGTGTCTTATAGACGCCTCTCCATTACTAACCTGGGCTTGATGTCAGCTGGCATTATAAGCTGACATCAACCCCAACCCTATTACCCCCTGCCACCGCACCAGGGCAGCGTGGAAGAGCGAGGCTAAGTGCCAGAATTGGCGCATCCTATGAATGCGCCATTTCTGGGGCGGCTGACGGCTGGTGTTTCTAGCCTGGGAGGGGGCCAATATTCATGGCTCCCTTCCTGGGCTATTAATATCAGCCCCCAGCTGTCTGCCTAGCCTTTGCTAGCTATTAAATTAGGGGGGACCCCACGTCATTTTTTTTGGGGGGTCCCCCATTTTAATAGCTAGTAAAGGCTATGTATTCAGCTGGGGGCTGATATTAGTAGCCTGGGAAGCTCCGTGGGTATTACCCCCTTCCCAGGCTTCAAACATCTGCCCCAGCCGTCTGCTTAACCTCCGCTAGAGCCTAAAATTAAGGGGAACCCCACGCCAATTTTTTTAATAATAAATCCTTTATTTTAATACTAAATGACAAGTACAGTAACCAACACTATCACTGTACTTCATATATATGTGACTGACATGTTTCTATCTATCTAATCTATGTGTGATGCTCTATCTTTCTGTTCTAAATTGTCGGGTACCGCTGCTGAATTGCCGGCCGGCTTTTTTAAAGAGACAGTGCATGAAAACACTATTATTTTTTTAAATAAATCCTTTACACTAAATGACAAGTACAGTAAGCAACACTATCACTGTACTTATTATATATGTGACTGACATGTTTCTATCTATCTAATCTATGTGTGAAGCTCTATTCTTTCTGTTCTAAATTGTCGGGTACAGATGCTGAATTGCCGGCCGGCTTTTTTAAAGAGACGGTGCATGAAAACACTAATATTTTTTTTAATAAATCCTTTACACTAAATGACAAGTGCAGTAACCAACACTGTCACTGTGCTTCTTATATGTGTGACTGACATGTTTCTATCTATCTAATCTATGTGTGATGCTCTATTCCTTCTTGTCTAAATTGTCGGGTACCGGTGTATGCCGCTGCTGAATTTGCCGGCCGGCTTTTTTAAACAGAGTGTCTTCTGAGCAGTTTGTCAGCTTTTGGACACCTTTGCAGGTGTTTTCTATGTGTTTCTATGTGTTTTTGTTTGCCTGCCATTGGTTTTAACGGTGTTCGACGGTGTTCTAAGGTGTTCGACGAACAGTTCGACGAACAGTTCCTCGAACATCCCGGTGTTCGACGAACCGAACCGAACCCGAACACTACGGGGGTGGCTCAACACTAGTCATAACCCTCTAAAAGAATTCCAAACAAGGATCCTCAGAATAGTTGAGAAATACAAATCTGGGGAGGTTATATATAATAAATTGGCAGAGAATTTGATTAAGGAGGACCCAATTAGTATTTTATATACTACAGAAGGTCCACAAGACTCTGGTGGGCCCTCCAGGGAGACCGATCGTGGCTTCCACGGATTCGGCTTTGTCACCAATGTCGGTTACACTGGATTGTATTTTGATCCCTTTAACAAAGAGTAGTAAGTCATTTTACTTGATATTGGGGATTTTTTACAGAAAAAAAAAAAACATTAATGATATCTCTTCTGATGCCATTATTGCCACGATTGACGTTGTACTCCATAGAACAACATAAGGGATTAAAAGCGGTGAAATGGCTCTTGGAAATGAATCATTTCTCGGAAATACAGAGGGATTTTGTTATCGAGCTTTTGGAGTTAGTTCTACAACCCCTGGCAAAAATTATGGAATCACTGGGCTCGGAGGATGTTCATTCAGTTGTTTAATGTTGTTGAAAAAAAGCAGAGCACAGACAGGGCACAAAACTAAAGTAATTTCAAATGACAACTTTAGAGCTTTAAGAAACACTAAAAGAAATCAAGATTAAAAATGTGGTACTCAGTAAGGGTAATTTTTTTCAGACCAAGCAGAGGGAAAAAATTATGGAATCACTCAATTCTGAGGAAAAAAATATGGAATCATGAAAAACAAACACACAAAAAACACTCCAATACATCACTAGTATTTTGTTGCACCACCTCTGGCTGTAATAACAGCTTGCAGTCTCTGAGGCATGGACTTAATGAGTGACAAACAGTACTCTTCATCAATCTGGCTCCAACTTTCTCTGATTGCTGTTGCCAGATCAGCTTTGCAGGTTGGAGCCTTGTCATGGACCAGTTTCTTCAACTTCCACCAAAGATTTTCAATTGGATTGAGATCCGGACTATTTGCAGGCCATGACATTGACCTTATGTGTCTTCTTTCAAGGAATGTTTTCACAGTTTTTGCTCTATGGCAGGATGCATTATCATCTTGAAAAATGATGTCATCATCCCCAAACATCCTTTCAATTGATGGGATAAGAAAACTGTCCAAAATATCAATGTAAACTTGGGCATTTTTTGAAGATATAATGACAGTCATCTCCTCAGTGCCTTTACCTGACATGCAGCCCCATATCATCAATGACTGTGGAAATTTGCATGTTCTCTTCATGCAGTCATCTTTATAAATCTCATTGGAGCGGCACCAAACAAAAGTTCCAGCATCACCACCTTGCCTAATGCAGATTCACGATTCATCACTGAATATGACTTTCATCCAGTCATCCACAGTCCACGATTGCTTTTCCTTAGCCCATTGTAACCTTGCTTTTTTCTGTTTAGGTGTTAATGATGGCTTATGTTTAGCTTTTCTGTATGTAAATCCCATTTCCTTTCGTCGGTTTCTTACAGTTCGGTCACAGACATTGACTCCAGTTTCCTCCCATTCGTTCCTCATTTGTTTTGTTGTGCATTTCCTGTTTTGGAGACATATTGCTTTAAGTTTCTGGTCTTGACTCTTTGATGTCTTCCTTGATCTACCAGTTTGTTTGCCTTTAACAACCTTCCCATGTTGTTTGTATTTGGTCCAGATTTTAGACACAGCTGACTGTGAACAACCAACATCTTTTGCAACATTGCATGATGATTTACCTTCTTTTAAGAGTTTGATAATCCTCTCCTTTGTTTTAATTGACATCTCTCGTGTTGGAGCCATGATTCATGTCAGTCCACTTGGTGTAACAGCTCTCCAAGGTGTGATCACTCCTTTTTAGATGCAGACTAACAAGCAGATCTAATTTGATGCAGGTGTTAGTTTTGGAAATGAAAATTGACAGGGTGATTCCATAATTTTTTCCTCAGAATTTAGTGATTCCATAATTTTTTCCATTGATTACCACATTTTTAATTTTGATTTCTTTTAGTGCTTCTTAAAGCCCTAAAGTTGCCATTTGAAATGACTTTAGTTTTGCGCCATGTCTGTGAACTGCTTTTTTTCAACAACATTAAACAACTGAATGAACATCCTCCGAGGCCGGTGATTCCATAATTTTTGCCAGGGGTTGTATATGAAAATAATTTCTTATTTCAGGATACATTTTACCAACAAAGAAGGAACACTGCGATGGGTGCTAATGTGGCCTTCCCATACGCAAATACATTTATGACATTTTTTGAAGAATATTGTGTTTACAATCATCATCTATTCAGGACCCACATTAAAACATGGCTCAGATTCAGAGATGATATTTTTTGCATATGGGAGGGGCCACATGAAACAGTGTTAATTTTTTACAATTACTGAAATAGTCCATTAGAGGAATTGCAATTCATTATTTCATATGATTTAAAGCGCAAGAACTTTTTCGACACTATGGTGATCAAAAATGAGATTGGAGGTTTGAGATTGATTTGTATAAGAAAAACATGGACAAAAACAGTGTATTGCATTTTAATAGCGCACATCCCTATTCCCTGAAAAGAGCGATCCCAAAATAGCAATTTCAGAGAATTGCCAGAATTGTATTCAATCCTTCTACTTGTACACAGCGACTTTCAAAGATGCAGTTTAATTTTCATTCTAGGGGTTATCCACTACATTTCTTGAATAAACATATAGGTGATGCGGCAATTGAAAAAAATCCCCATACAAAAGAAATCACCCACAAACCATTTGTGAGAGATTATCATCTGGTTAATTTAAAGGTGGATCAAATAGTGAAAAAACATTGGTATATTCTTGGACAGGTGTACCCCGATGTTATGGAGTTCAGTACATCATCTTTAGTTTGTAATAAAAAACTACCTTGTATCAAAGATAGACTGGTACGTTCTGATGTTGGAAGTAATGTGAAAATTCCCAGATAAACTTTCTTTTCAGCAAAAAAATAATAAGACTTTCCCCTGTTTGAACTGTGCACAATGTAATAACATGATTAAGGGAGAATATTTCAATCATCCCCGTACTGGTAAATGATTTTACATTAAAGGTTTTTTTACATGCATATCAACCAATGTAATTTACTTGATTAAATGCCCATGCAGATCTCTATACATCGGGGAGACAACACAGCAGGTCGGCACAAACATCAATTATCACAAATCGACCATCATATGTGGTGATGTCATATTACCTCTCACATCCCATTTTAAGGAGAAAGGACATTCTGTTGCACAACTTAAATACCAAGTATTAGAACAGGTTAGTGTCCCTAGGAGAAAAGGTAACATCAAAGAATCCTCCTCTGTAGAGAGGCTTATTGCCTTATTGGATTTTCACCCTTAATATTTTGTCTCCAAATGGTATTAATAAAGATTATGAGATCAGTCGTATAATGTAATCTGGATCTAGATGATTTAATTTTCCTTGCTGAACCTTGCATTTTTTTTTTTCTAGACACCCCATATGTATTGATTATTCCTTCTCATTATGGAATCATATACCATGCGAGTGGATATTTACTTATTTCTTCTTATCATGTTATATGGAGATTAGTAATGAGAAAGCACTAAAATGCTCGGGTACTCATTGCTTGGGTCGAGCAAATTGGAATGCTCGGGTGCTCAACCTGAGCAATGAGCCCAATGTAAGTCAATGGGAAACTCAAGCATTTTCCTGGCGGTCACCCACCCCCCTGAGATCTGGAGGGGGCCTAAAAATTGCCCAATTCGATGAGAACAGTACTCAAATGACATGGGAACAGCATGGGGAAGACCCCTAGAAGCATCTCTGACTCCCAGGTCGCTGCTGTGAACAATGTTGTCAGAGGTATTACACCACTTTTACGGACTCACAATAAAACTTTCAAAACCTAAACCAAAATGGATTTTCCTGGAAAAAATGTTAAGGAACATTCTTTCCTGGGTAATGACTTGTATATAAGGCAAAATAAATAAAAAAAGAAAAATGCTCCTCCACACCTTGGGCTATGTTCACACATAGCGTTTTTGATGCATTTTTGAACTTTTGCATTGCTTTCAACTGTGAAAAACACATTCACCAGTAAATGTAATTTAAGCATTTTACTACCTTATCTGCCCATGTGGTGTGTGAGACATAATCAGACACATCCTGTTTCATTTATGAAGGAGGGACTCTGAAAATCACAAAGCCTATTGTTATGGGACCATCAGGCGGCCCTTACTGTTGTTAAAGGGCCAGCAGTTTGCCCTCACTAATGTTAGAGGGTCATCAGCCGGCTATGCTTTGTTGTTCCCATTATTAAGGAGCGGGTCTCCTATACTGTTATAGCGTATGCAGTGACTTCAAGGCCTGCCCAAAATTTGGAAAAACACCAATACCCCTTTGAAAGACATAGAGGGCTTGATTTAAAAAAAAAAAATCCCATTATTAAGGAGCTGGACTCCTATAGTGTTATAGCGTATGCAGTAACTCTAAGGTCTGTCCAAAATTTGGAAAAACCCCCATACACCTTTGAAGACACATAGAGGGCCTGATTTAAAAAAAATGATCCCATTATTAAGGAGCGGGTCTCCTATAGTGTTATAGCGTATGCATTAACTCTAAGGTCTGTCCAAAAATTGGAAAAACCCCAATACCCCATTGAAAGACATAGAGGGCCTGATTTTAAAAAAAATAATTTCCCATTATTTAGGAGCGGGTCTCCTATAGTGTTATATCATATGCAGTAACTCTAAGGTCTGGCCAAAATTTGGAAAAACCCCAATATACATTAGAAAGACACATAGAGGGCCTGATTTAAAAAAAATAATTTCCCATTATTATAAAGCGGGTCTCCTATAGTGTTATAGCGTGTGCAGAAATTCTAAGGTCTGTCCAAAATTTGGAAAACCCCCAATACACTTTTGAAGACACATAGAGGGCCTGATTTAAAAAAAAATCCTATTATTAAAGAGCGGGTCTCCTATACTGTTATTGTATATGCAGTGACTGAAAGGGCTGCCTAAATTTTGGAAGCACCCCAATACTCCTTTCAAGAGACTTACGGAGGGCCTCAGTAAAGAAAATGTTCCCATTATAAAGGAGTGGGTCTCCTATACTGGTAATGCCCATGCAGTGACTGCAAGGGCTGCCAAAAAGTAGGACACACTCCAATACCCCTTTGAAGAGATGCAGAGAAGGTCCCTCATTAAAAAAAATTGTTACCATTGTTAAGGAATTGGTCTCCTATACTGGTAATGCCCATGACCTAAGTGCATGGGCAGAGAAACATTTACCCCTGGGGGGTATATATGAACAGAACATACTGTATAACATACAGAATGTTAGAAGTAGGCCTCTAAAAAAATTTCCTATGAGCATCATAAACAGCCTTACACAAAATTTATGTGGGTATTGAATCACAGTCACCCTGGTGATATGGTGGTGGAGGATGTGGAGAAGGAAGACAACAGAAAATAGCCAACATCAGGAAGCGTATACCCATGTCTGGGTGTGAAGAGGTACATGCTTGCTTGCTTGTTTTTTTTGGTAGTGCATTGAGCTGTAGGGTGGATTGCTGCTAAAAGGGGGAAAAAAAAAACTCTTTAAATCTTTTTCCTTAGTGAGTGTGAACGAGCTGAGTGTGACCGGAGCGTAAGTGCAAACGGAAGTAAGTGTGTGACTTGTTTTTCAGTGAAGAGGTATTTGGGAATCCTGCAAAAAAATAGCTGTGTGAATTGCTGTGAGTTGTTGAATTGTGAACTTCTGAGTGCTTTTCTACCTGTTTAGTTTTACTGGGCTTTTTAAAACCTATTTTCTCTCTACAGTTTTACAGTCTCTTATTTTACTACCTGTGTATTTAAGGGTTAACTACATTGTATTTAAATCCTGAGGTGTAGCTATACTCACAAGGGGTTAATTAAGGGTGAGGGGTCATAATTAAGGGTTTATAAGGGGCAGCTGGTTGGGACATCCAGTGCTTTGGTAGTGCATTGAGCTATAGGGTGGATTGCTGCTAAAAGGGGGGGGGGAAGAAACCTCTTTAAATCTTCTTCCTTAGCGAGTATGAACGAGCTGAGTGTGACCGGAGTGTAAGTGCAAAAAGAAGTAAGTGTGTGACTTGTTTTTCAGTGTGGAAGGGAGGAATTTGGACTGAATTGCTGTCTGGTTTTATTAATTCTTTACATTTCTTTTACCTAACATTTCTGTCTAGTGCAATCCCCATTAGGAAATGAGCTCCATTATTGATAATGCTATCCAGTGTACATCTTGCCACATGTATGCAATACTTCAACAGCCAGTCGTGGATGCATACTGCTGTGTGAGATATGTGCACGTTGTGCGTTTGGAAGCTCAGGGACTGGATCTAAATGAGCAGCTGGCAACACTGAGATCCAATGACAATGTGGAAAGGAGTCTGCTGCTCACTGAGCAGCTGCTCACCGGGGTAGATGTGGTGGAGGGTGGTAGTAGGGAGCTGCAGGACAGTGAGGCAGCTAGCTGGGTGACAGTTAGAAGGGGGGGGGGTAAAGGTAAGAGTGCCAGAGAGGCTAGTCCTGATCTGGCACACCCCAATAAGTTTGCAAAGTTGGCAGATGAGGGGGGTGTTGGTACAGGGGTAGCACTGCTGCAGCAAGGCAGGTCCTCTGAAAGACAGAGGAGTGTCAGCTCCTGTATGGGGGGAAATAGGAGAGCAGGGCAGGCCAGGCAGGTGCTGGTGGTGGGGGACTTAATTATTAGGGGAACAGATAGGGCAATCTGTCATAAAGAGAGGGATCGTCGAACAGTGTGCTGTCTACCTGGCGCTCGAGTCTGGCACATCGCTGATCGAGTTGACAGATTACTGGGAGGGGCTGGTGAGGACCCAGTGGTCTTGGTGCACATTGGCACAAATGACAAAGTTAGAGGTAGGTGGAAGGTCCTTAAAGATGATTTCAGGGAATTAGGCTTCAAGCTTAAAGCAAGGACCTCCAAGGTGGTATTCTCTGAAATACTACCTGTACCACGTGCCACGCCAGAGAGGCAACAGATTAGGGAGATAAATAAGTGGCTCAGGAACTGGTGTAGGAAGGAGGGGTTTGGGTTCCTGGAGAACTAGGCTGACTTCTCAGTTGGCTACAGATTCTACGTTAGGGACGGGCTGCACCTCAATGGGGAGGGTGCAGCTGTGCTGGGGGAGAATGGCTAGAAGGTTGGAGGAGTGTTTAAACTAGGGTTTGGGGGGAGGGTATTCATTTTATAGGTGGGGAAGATAGTGCAGATAGTGACCTGGGCACAAATAAAGAAATTGGGGGTGGGGTTAGAAGAGTCAATATAGTAAGAAGGAATAGAGGTACAGAGAGATACATAAAATGCATGTACACTAATGCCAGAAGCCTCACCAACAAAATGGAGGAATTAGAATTAATTTTGTTGGAAAATAATTATGACATGGTGGGGATATCTGAGACATGGCTGGATGAGAGCCATGACTGGGCAGTTAATTTACAGGGCTATAGTCTGTTCAGAAGTGACCGCACAAACAAGCGATGGGGGGTGTGTGTTTATATGTAAAATCATCCTTAAAACCCATCTTGCGTGAGAATATATGTGAATCTAATGAAAATGTAGAGTCCCTGTGGGTGGAGATAAGGGGAGGGGGGAAAAATAATAAATTATTGATAGGGGTTTGTTTTAAGTCTCCAAAAATAATGGAATCAATGGAAAATATCCTCATAAAGCAAATAGATGAAGCAGCAACTCAAGTAGAAATCATTATTATGAAATACAGTGGGGAACAGAAACCTGTAGTTCAAGCAAAGGTAATAGGTTTTTGACAACTCTGAGAGACAATTATCTTTCACAACTGGTTCAGGACCCAACAAGAAGGGGGGCACTGCTGGGCCTAATATTAACCAACAGGCCAGACCGCATGTCAAATATACGAGTTGGGGGTCACTTGGGTAATAGTGATCACAAAATAATAAGTTTTCATTTATCCTTTAATAAGATGTGTAGTAGATGGGTTACAAGGACACTAAACTTCAGGAAGGCAAATGTCAAACGGTTGAGAGATGAACTTAGCGCAATAAACTGGGACGATATCCTGAGACATAAAACTACACAAAGCAAATGGGAGACATTTATTAGCATCCTGAATAGGACCTGTGCACAATATATACCCTATGGGAATAAACATGCTAGAAATAGGAGGAAACCACTATGGCTAATTAGAGCTGTAAGGGGCGTAATAAGTGACAAAAAAAAGCATTTAGAGAACTAAAGCAAGTAGGTAGTGATGAGGCATTAAATAAATACAGAAAATGAAATAAATTCTGTAAAAACTAAATCAAAGCAGCAAAGATTGAGACAGAGAGACTCATAACCAGAGAAAGTAAAAATAATCCCAAAATATTCTTTAACTACATAAATAGTAAAAAACTAAAAAATGATAGTGTTCGCCCTTAAAAATAGTCTGGGTGAAATGGTGGATGAGGATGAGGAAAAAGTCAATATGCTAAATGATTTTGTTTTCAACAGTATTTACACAAGAAAATCGCATGACAGAAAACATGATTAGTGATGACAAAAATTCTCATTAAATGTCACTTGCTTAACCCAGCAGGAAGTACAGCGGTGTCTAAAAATCACTAAAGTTGACAAATCCCCGAGCCGGATGGGATACACCCGCAAGTACTGCAGGAATTAAGTAACGTCATTGATAGACCATTGTTTTTAATCTTTAAAGATTCCATAATAACAGCATCTGTACCACAGGACTGGCGTATAGCAAATGTGGTGCCAATATTTAAAAAGGGGACAAAAACCGAACTTGAAAATTATAGGCCAGTAAGCTTAAACTCTACTGTGGGTAAAATCCTGGAGGCTTAGAGATGCTATACTAGAGTATCTGAAGAAGAATAACCTCATGACCCAATATCAACATGGGTTTACGAGGGACCGTTCTTGTCAAACTAATCTGATCAGCTTTTATGAGGAGGCAAGTTCCGAACTGGACCAAGGAAATGCAGTGGATGTTGTGCATGTGGACTTTTCAAAATCTTTTGATACAGTTCCACACAAAAGGTTTATACATAAAATGAAAACAATGGGGATAGGGGAAAATATATGTATGTGGGTTAAGAACTGGCTCAGTGATAGGAAGCAAAGGGTGGTTATTAATGGAATGCACTCAGACTGGGTCACAGTTAACAGTGGGGTACCACAGGGGTGAGTATTGGGCCCGCCTCTTTTTAACATATTTATTAATGACCTTGTAGGGGGCATACAGTGTATTATTTTACTATTTGCAGATGACACTAAATTCTGCAGGGTAATCAATACAGAGGAGGACAATTTTATATTACAGGATGATCTATGTAAACTAGCAGCTTGGGCTAATAAATGGCAAATGAGCTTTAATGGGGATAAATGTAAGGCAATGCACTTGGGCAGAGGAAATAAAACGTATAATTATATGCTTAATTGAAAAACACTGGGCAAAACTGTCACTGAAAAAGACCTGGGTGTATTGGTGGACGACAAGCTTACGTTTGGTGGCAAGTGTCAGGCAGCTGCTGCAAAGGCAAATAAAATAATGGGATGCATTAAAAGAGGCATAGATGCTCATGAGGAGAACATAATTTTACCTCTCTACAAGTCACTAGTGCAACCATACTTAGAATACTGTGTACAGTTCTGCTCTCAGGTGTATAAGAGAGACATAGCTGAACTACAGCGGGTGCAGAGAAGAGCGACCAAGGTTATTAGAGGACTGGGGGGTCAGCAATACCAAGACAGGTTATTACACTTGGGGTTATTTACTTTGGAAAAATGAGGGCTTAGGGGTGATCTTATATGAGGGGACAGTGCAAAGACCTTTCTACTGAACTTTTTACGCTGAGGCCTGAGACGGGGACAAGGGGGCATCTTCTACGTCTGGAGGAAAGAAGGTTTAATCATAAACATAGACGCGGATTCTTTACTGTAAGAGCAGTGAGACTATGGAACTCTCTGCCGCATGATGTAATGAGTGATTCACTACTAAAATTTAAGAAGGGATGCATGCCTTTCTTGAAAAGTATAATATTACAGGTTATATATTCTAGATTCATTGATAGGGCGTGATCCAGGGAACTAGTCTGATTGTCGTATGGAGTCATCTAGGATGGCACATCAATGCAAGCTGTGGCAAGAAGGTTTGCTGTGTCTGTCAGCGTAGTGTCCAGAGGCTGGAGGCGCTACCAGGAGACAGGCCAGTACGCCAGGAGACGTGGAGGGGACCGTAGAAGGGCAACAACTCAGCACAAGGACTGCTACCTCCGCCTTTGTGCAAGGAGGAACAGGAGGAGCACTGCCAGAGCCCTGCAAAATGACATCCAGCAGGCCACAAATGTGCATGTGTCTGCACAAACGGTTAGAAACCGACTCCATGAGGGTGGTGTGAGGGCCCGACATCCACAGATGGGGGTTGTGTTCACAGCCCAACACCGTGCAGGATGCTTGGCATTTGCCACAGAACACCAGGATTGGCAAAGTAGCCACTGGCGCCCTTTGCTCTTCACAGATGAAAGTAGGTTTACACAGAGCACATGTGACAGACGTGACAGAGTCTGGAGACACCATGGAGAATGATCTGCTGCCTGTAACATATTTCAGCATGACCGGTTAGGCAGTGGGTTAGTAATGGTGTGGGGTGGCATTTCTTTGGAGGGCCGCACAGCCCTCCATGTGCTCGCCAGAGGTAGCCTGACTGACATTAGGTACCGAGATGAGATCCTCAGACCCCTTGTGAGACCATATGCTGGTGCGGTTGGCCCTGGGTTCCTCCTAATGCAGGACCGTGCCAGATCTCATGTGGCAGGAGTGTGTCAGCAGTTCCTGCAAGATGAAGGCATTGAAGCTATGGACTGGCCCGCCCTTTCCCCAGACCTGAATCCGATTGAGCACATCTGGGACATCATGTCTCACTCCATCCACCAGCGTCACATTGCACCACAGACTGTCCAGGAGTTGGCGGATGCTTTAGTCCAGGTCTGGGAGGAGATCCCACAGGAGACCTCATCAGGAGCATGTAGGGAGGTCATACAGGCACGTGGAGGCCACACACAATACTGATCCTCATTTTAACTTGTTTTAAGGACATTACATAAAAGTTGGATCAGCCTGTAGTGTGTTTTTCCACTTTACTTTAGGGGTGACTCCAAATCCGGGCCTCTATTGGTTAATAAATTTGATTTCCATTGATGATTTTTGTGTGATTTTGTTGTCAGCACATTCAACTTTGTACAGAACAAAGGATTCAATGAGAATATTTCATTCATTCAGATCTAGGATGTGTTATTTGAGTGTTACCTTTATATTTTTGAGCAGTGTATGTTACTATGTTAGTATGTTACATGGGAATAGCCCTCCCAAAAAAAGCCACTGGATTTGACTTTATGTTCCGCTGCTATCATCAGGTTGTGTTGAGAAGTCTGGCCAAATCCAGCCCTTGTTCATTTTTATAAGAGTAAACCTGTCAGCCTTTTCAGTTGACAGGTAGGTGTGCCTATCAGATATAATGGCCTTAGGGCACAAAAACCCGCTCTAACAAATCCCTAGCGGCAGGGCAGGCAAGGACCTTCAAGGCGTAGAGAGCCAGTTCTTGCCAAGTGTCCATCTTGGATACCCAATAATTATAAGACACAGAGGAGTCATGGAGGACTTTGGTATGGTCTGCAAGGTAGTCCTTCAGCATATTCCAAAACTTTTCCTTCTTTGTCAGAATACCTCATGTACCAGGGCCTGGGAGATGGGAGGGTCTGAGAAAACTGTCCCACACCTTTGACAGTGTTCCCCTGCCTTTGCTGCATGGTATTTGTGTCTCCCGTGCCTGCACTTCTTGGTTGTCCAAGGAACTGTGACCTTTGCCGCCAGTGTTTTCAGATGGGAATTTTTTTAATAATTCCGCAACAAAAGCCTTCTGGTACTGCAACATTTTACTTGACCTCTCCGCCACTGAAATAAGAGATAGAAATTTCTCCTTGTAGCATGGGTCTAGAAGTGTCACCAACCAGTAATGACAGTCACCCAAAATTTGGAGACCACGATGGTCACAGGAAATGCAGCAGAACATAAAGTCAGCCATGTGTGCCAGACTGCCACCAGCCAAGTCTTCCCTGTCCTGAACAAGAGGACGACTATCCATTCTCTTCTCCTCCTCTTTCTCCCTTTCCTCAGGCCATCCACGCAGAACAGATGATATGACAGTTGTGTGGGTAGTGCCGTCTATAGCGCAGGAAACCAACTCATGTTCCTCCTCATCCTCTTCCGCCTCCTCCCCAATAGCACCCAATCCACGTTGGGATGAGATGAGGCTGGGCTGTGTGGTTCCTTGCTCTATCTCATCGTGCTGAGCCTGCAATGTATCCTCTTTAATTGTGAGCAGCGAGCGTTTCAGAAGATAGAGAAGCGGGATGATGAAGCTAATTATGGCAACATCGCAGCTCACCATCTTGGTGGACTCCTCAAAGTTTTGGAAGATGACACAGATGTCTGACATTCATGCCCACTCCTCAGTTCTTATGTGCAGAGGCTGACCTGAATACCGACAGGCGTGTTGAAGCTGGTATTCAAAACTGCCCTCTACTGCTCACAACTCCTTCCCAACATCTGCAAGGTTGAGTTCAAATGCATGGTGACATCACACAGCAGTAGGTGAGCTGGGAGCTGCAAACGCTGCTGAAACACGGCGAGGGTGACGGAAGCTGAAGGTGGCTTTCTGAAATTGGCACACAGGTGGCATACTTTGATAAGCAGATCAGGCAGATCCGGGTAGGTTTTGAGAAACAGCTGAACCCCTAGGTTGAGCACATGGGCCAGGCATGGTACATGTGTGGGGTTGCCTAGCTTCAGAGCCGCTACCAGATTTTGGCCATTGTCACACACAACCATGCCTGGCTTTAGGTTCAGTGGTGACATGCCTGCTCTGTTATAGCTGTCAACAACTCTTCAGAGGTGTGCGGTTTGTCCCCTAAGCATATTAGCTTCAGCAGTGCCTGTTGCCGCTTGGCTAAGGCAGTGCTGCAGTGCTTCCAGCTTCCGACTGACATTTAGGAGATGGAGGCTGAGGAAGCTGAGGAGGAGGAGGTGCAGGAGCTGTAGAATGTGGGGGCAACCCTAATTGACTAGTATAGTATAGTATTGTATTTGTTACCGACTAAGTGTGAATAGGTTTACCAAAACACCGATGGCTGACTTTAAATGGAGTAGAATATTTGGCACACTCCACAAAATGTCTGAATTATTACCGCAGTAATATGCAATCACGTGTGACAACCACGGTTTTAGGCTGTGGCCTTGTAGTATAGTATTGGTCAGTGATCAAGTTTGAATAGGTTTACCAAAATATAGATGGCTGACTTTAAATGGAGTGGAATATTTGTCAGACTCCAAAAAAAAGTCTGAATTATTTCCACAATAATATGCGATCACGTGTGACGATCACAGGTTTAGGCTGTGGCCTTGTAGTATAGTATTGGTCAGCAACCAAGTGTGAATAGGTTCAATGAAACACAGATGGATAACTTTAAGTGGAGTGGAATATTTGGCATGCTCCAAAAAATGTCACGATTATTACCGCAGTAATATGCGATCAAGTGTGACAACCACGGTTTTAGGCTGTGGCCTTGTAATATAGTATTGGTCAGTGACAAAGTGTGAATAGGTTTACCAAAGCATAGATGGATGACTTTAAATGGAGTGGAATATTTGGCACACTCCACAAAATGTCTGAATTATTTCCACAATAATATGCGATCACGTGTGACGACCACGGTTTTAGGCTGTGGCCTTGTAGTATAGTATTGGTCAGCAACCAAGTATGAATTAGTTCAGAAAGCACAGATTGCTAACCTTAAATGGAGTGGAATATAATGAACACTCCACAAAATGCCTGAATTATTATCGCAGTAATATCCGATCACGTGTGACGACCATGGTTTTAGGCTGTGGCCTTGTAGTATAGTATTGGTCAGCAACCAAGTGTGAATAGGTTCAATAAAACACAGATGGCTAAAGCCCCCATCTCACATAGCGAGATCGCTAGCGAGATCGCTGCTGAGTCACGGTTTTGGTGACGCAACAGCGACCTCACCAGCGATGTCGCTATGTGTGACACTTTGCAGCGATGAGGCCCCTGCTGTGAAGTCGCTGATTGCTGCAAAATGTCCTGGACCATTTTTTGGTCTTTGCCCTCCCGCTGGTCAGCACACATCGCTGTGTGCGACAAGCGGGACCAGCGATCAGGCTGGTAACCATGATAAACAGCAGGTTACTAGGGGCACACGCGCACTTAGTAACCCGCTGTTTATCATGGCTACCACTCTGCTACGGTGAGCGGTAACCTCCCGCTCACCATAACAGAGTGGTAACCATGATAAACAGCGGGTTACTAGGTGCGCGTGTGCCCCTAGTAACCTGCTGTTTATCATGGTTACCAGCCTGCTCCTGCTTCAGCAGGCTGGTAACCAGGAGCAGGACATCGTGGAAAGATTCTTTCCAAGATATCGCTGCTCCCCTGATCGCTGGTGAGCCTGCCTGTTTGACTGCTCACCAGCGATCACATAGCGACGCAGCAACGATCCCTGACAGGTCGTATCGTTGTCGGGATCGCTGTAACGTCGCTAAGTGTGACGGGGCCTTAACTTTAAATGGAGTGGAATATTTGGCATGCTCCAAAAAATGTCACGATTATTACCACAGTAATATGCTATCAAGTGTGACAACCACGGTTTTAGGCTGTGGCCTTGTAGTATAGTATTGGTCAGTGACCAAGTGTGAATAGGTTTACCAAAACATAGATGGCTGACTTTAAATGGAGTGGAATATTTGGAACACTCCACAAAATGCCTGAATTATTATCGCAGTAATATGCGATCATGCGTGACGACCACGGTTTTAGGCTATGGCCTTGTAGTATAGTATTGGTCAGCAACCAAGTGTGAATTAGTTCAATAAAACACAGATTGCTAACCTTAAATGGAGTGGAATATTTGGAACACTCCACAAAATGTCTGAATTATTATCGCAGTAATATGCGATCACATGTGACGAGAATGGTTTTAGGTTGTGGTCTTTTAGTATAGTATTGGTCAGCAACAAAGTGTGAATAGGTTCAATAAAACACAGATGGCTATCTTTAAATGGAGTGGAATATTTGGCATGCTCCAAAAAATGTCACGATTATTACCGCAGTAATATGCGATCAAGTGTGATGACCACGGTTTTAGGCTGGGGCCTTGTAGTATAGTATTGCTCTGTGACCAAGTGTGAATAGGTTTACCAAAACATAGATGGCTGACTTTAAATGGAGTGGAATATTTGGAACACTCCACAAAATGTCTGAATTATTTCCACAATAATATCCGATCACGTGTGACGACCACGGTTTTAGGCTGTAGCCTTGGGCATGCTCCAAAAATGTCACTATTATTACCGCAGTAATATGCGATCACATGTAATGTGATGTTAAAGTTTCTCCGCTTACACAGTACAGCAATGTGAATAAAATAAAATAAAATAAATCTGCCTGTATTCTACTAAGAAGCAAATGGAGCAGTAAAATTGAGTACTGTATTGCTTTTTAAGCAAATAATCAGGATTAAGAGCAAAAGAAAATAGCCCTGATATGTCAGGCTATGTACAGTACAGACCAAAAGTTTGGACATATCTTCTCATTTAAAGATTTTTCTGTATTTTCATGACTATGAAAATTGTACATTCACACTGAAGGCATCAAAACTATGAATTAACACATGTGGAATTATATACTGCTAGAAAACCACTGCTAAGGACAGGCAACAAGCAGAAGAGACTTGTGTTGGCTAAAGAACACAAGGAATGGACATTAGACCAGTGGCAATCTGTGCTTTGGTCTGATGAGTCCAAATTTGAGATCTTTGGTTCCAACCACCGTGTTTTTGCGTGACGCAGAAAAGGTGAAAGGATGGATTCTACATGCCTGGTTCCCACCGTGAAGCATGGAGGAGGAGGTGTGATGGTGTGGGGTTGCTTTGCTGGTGACACTGTTGGGGATTTATTCAAAATTGAAGGCATACTGAAGCAGCATAGCTACCACAGCATCTTGCAGCGGCATGCTATTCCATCCGGTTTGCGTTTAGTTGGACCATCATTTATTTTCAACAGGACAATGACCCCAAACACACCTCCAGGCTGTGCATGGGCTGTTTGACAAAGAAGGAGAGTGATGGAGTGCTACGCCAGATGACCTGGCCTCCATAGTCACCAGACCTGAACCCAATTGAGATGGTTTGGTGTGAGCTGGACCGCAGAGTGAAGGCAAAAGGGCCAACAAGTGCTCAGCATCTCTGGGAACTCCTTCAAGATTGTTGGAAGACCATTTCCGGTGACTATCTCTTGAAGCTCATCAAGAGAATGCCAAGAGTGTGCAAAGCAGTCATCAAAGCAAAAGGTGGCTACGTTGAAGAACCTAGAATATAAGACATATTTTCAGTTTTTTCACACTTTTTTGTTAAGTATATAATTCCACATGTGTTAATTCATAGTTTTGATGCCTTCAGTGTGAATGTACAATTTTCATAGTCATGAAAATACAGAAAAATCTTTAAATGAGAAGGTGTGTCCAAACTTTTGGTTTGTACTGTAGATATGTAACAGCAACAGCAGACAGAATGTGCACAGAACGTGCAATAAACCTTATTATGCTGTATACACTACCACAAACGCTGCCTAACTCCTGCTATCACCAGTAATAGATACCGCTGGTTTAGTCCTCAGAAGGACTGTTAGTTCAGATGGGTATATATTAGTGTTGACCGAGCACTAAAATGCTCGGGTGCTCGAAGCTCGGGCCGAGCTCACCGTGATACTCGGGTGCTCGACCCGAGCAACGAGCCAAATGTTAGTCTCTTGGAGACCCGAGCATTTTTGCGGCGGCACCCCCGGCAGTCTGTAGAAAGCCAAACAAGTTCCCAAAACGATAGTGATAGTGCTCAAAAGACATGGGGGCAGCATGGGGATCGCCTCAGGAAACATTTCTGACACCCAGGTCACTGCTGTCAACAACGTGGTCAGAGGTATTTAGCCACTTTTACAGGCTCACAGTAAAACGTTCAAAAACTAAACTGAAACAGTTTTCCTGTGAAATATGTTAAGGAACATCCTTTCCATTGTAAAGACTTCTGTATAAGGTAAAATAAATAACCAAAAACAAAAATACTCCTCTACACCTTGGGCTATGCTCACAAGTAGCATTTTTCATGCGTTTTTGCACTTTCGTATTGCTTTCAACTGTGACAAATGCATTCACCAGGAAATGTCATTTTAACATTTTACAACCTTATCTGGCCATGTGCTGTGTGACACATGCATACAGTGCTGAAAAGACATGGGAACAGCATGGGGAAGACCCCTGGAAGCATCTCTGACTCCCAGGTCACAGCCTAAAAGTGTGCCCATCAGAAGTGATCCTTGCCGCATCAGATGATGCAGACTTGCAACTATCCCCATGCAAGTCCTTGTCCCAGGGCAGTGTTCAATAGTACCTCCCCCATTCCTTGCAATGCAAGCGCAAATATGCAGCCAACCACCTACCCACCCGCAGGCTGCAATACCACACTGCTATCTTTCACTTGAAATGGGGCCTTTTAGTTTGGAGGAGGCCGAAGCTGGCCACTACCTCATGGCTGCTTCGGCAGCGAGGTATCCATACTCAGTTCCCAGCCGCCCGGCGGCCGGGTGTCCACGCTCGGTCCCCAGCCACCGGGGGGCGGCCGGGTGTCCATACTTGGTCCCCAGCCGCCCCGCGGCCGGGTGTCCACACACGGTCCCCTGCTGCCTGGGGGCGGCCGGGTGTCCATAAAAGGTCCCCAGCCGCCCCTGTTTCTCCTGTCACCTTCCCACACACTTTTCTTAGCTTGGCCTGCTTTAGGGCAGCTTTGGACGAGCCCACCAGAGAACCAGACTCCTCCGGTGGGCCCTGGCTTCTCCATCAGGGGAGTTGAGAGTGCCAAGGTGAGGAGCATGATGATGATGATAGAAGTTAGCATCTGCTTTGTTTTCTTGGAATGCAAGTGCATGTATGTAGTAGCGGCTAGGCCTGAGGTGGTCAGCGTTTTGGCGCATATCCTACCTCCTCCCAGGATTGCTGGATGTTTCCCTGTTACTATCCCAGTTCTATGACTCCCGTTAAAACAAAGCTTCAGGTGATAAATGATGGATGAGGTGGTGGCAAAGGAGAAAGAGCAGGAGGAACAGGGACCATTCACATCAATATCAGGCCAGTCAACCACACATGTCTTGTAGGATATGTTTCTGTAACAAAAGGAGCGGTTCGGCTACACAGTTATAGGGCATACAGTGAGTGTAATGCCTACCAAAAATTTCGAGGCACTCCAATGCCCCTTTGAAGTGACATGAAGGTCAGAGGGCCTTAACTAAACCGTTTTTTCCATTTATAGCAACTGGGTCTCCTGTACACTGTTGGCCTAAGCAGTGAATGGAAGGCTTTCCAAAAATTATGAGGAACTGCAATGCCCCTTGAAACAGACGTGGATTACAGCGTACTAAAAACCTTCTACCCATTATTGGGGAGTGGGTCTCCCTTAGTTTTCGCCTTTGCATTGAAAAGCAAAAGCTGACTAAAAATAGAAGGAAATGCAATGCCCGTTGGAAGAGTCGTGGAGGTTACAGGTAATTAAAAACAACATTTCAATGCCCCTTGAAAGAGCTGTGGAGTTCAGAGTGGTTTAAGAAGACGCTTTTAATGCCCCTTTGAAGAGACGTGGAGGTCACAGTAGCTTAACAAGACGGTTTTAATGCACCTTGGAAAAGTGGTGGAGGTCACAGTAGCTTAACAAGACGGTTTTAATGCCCCTTGGAAAAGTGGTGGAGGTCACAGTAGCTTAACAAGACGGTTTGAATGCCCCTCGGAAGAGACGTGGAGGTCGCAGTAGCTTAACAAGATGGTTTTAATGCCCC
Source organism: Phyllobates terribilis (assembly GCF_046119375.1). Lineage (NCBI taxonomy): Eukaryota > Metazoa > Chordata > Amphibia > Anura > Dendrobatidae > Phyllobates > Phyllobates terribilis. Next base: position 450,953,746 of record NW_027362763.1, on the reverse strand, counting down.
TTGGAAAAGAGGTCGAGGTCACAGTAGCTTAACAAGACAGTTTGAATGCCCCTTAGAAAAGTGGTGGAGGTCGCAGTAGCTTAACAAGACGGTTTTAATGCCCCTTACAAGAACCATACAGTACAGCATCTTAAAAACATTGTCCCCATTATTGGGGAGTGGGTCTCCCATACCCTTTGCTTATGCCTTCCAAGCAAAAGCTGCCAAAAATAAGGACAGAGGAATAGTGTTGAGCCACCCCCGTAGTGTTCGAGTTCGGTTCGGTTCGTCGAACACCCGTGTGTTCGCCGAACTGTTCGTCGAACTGTTCGTCGAACACCTTCGAACACCGTTAAAACCAATGGCAAACAAATAAAAACACATAGAAACACATAGAAAACACCTTCAAAGGTGTCCAAAAGCTGACAAACTGCTCAGAAGACATAACTAACACATGGAAAAGTGACAAGTACATATAGTCATGCGAAAATAAAAGAGGTGGAGGAGTAAAAGGAGGGGGAGACACAGATATAGGCATGTCATGCCCTTCTAAAATTCAAAAAGTGAGAAGTCGACACGGCCAGTCCGCTCCTGCCCGTGCCACCTCCGTGTCGCCGGGTTTGTGCCAGAGCCGCGGTGAACCCTGATGGCCAGCCCCCCTCTCCCAATACTGGTGCCTGTCCGCTGGTGGGTCGAGCGAGCCCCCCTGTGGTGGAGGCAGCTCTAAGCTTTTTAATTTAAATTGTCTCTCTAATTTGAATGAATACACTTTAAATCCATTTACAAGGATCTATTGGAGGGCAAGTCTCATGCCAGCAGCCGCGTAATTCCAGCTCCAGTAGCGTCCACTAAAGCTGCAGCAGTTAAAAAGCTTTTATAAGGATCGAGCTCGGCTGTCCACCGCAAGGCATCCTACTGCCAGTCCCAGCCCCTATGCCTTGGGGTGCCTCCTGATGCTCTTCACTGAGTATCCCATGGTCCCGAAGCATTTCCTTTGAAAAAATTTAGTGTCTAAACTACAGGTGGTGTAGCTTGCTTAACAGCCGGGATAATCCGCTGACTAGCAGATACTGCTACTAGGCACAAAGTATTTCCTGGGCTAGATGCAGTTAAAAATTTGTAATTAGATACTCTCGTTGGATGCTGAGAAAGCATTCCATAGAGTCTCCTGGCACGCCATATATGATTCTCTTAAAAAGCTTGGGGTAGGGGTCTAGGGGACCCTTTTATAGCCAAAATCACGGCCCTGTATCACAATACGTCACCTAGGCTGAAGATAAATGGAACTGTAGCACCCTGAGGGCTCGGTTGCTACAGAGGTATTGCACCTCACCCAGAGGTGTGATATCTCACTCTCAGGTAAGGATGGAGTGTGGATCAGGACCCGACACCTGCATGCATTACACCACATTGCCGTGGGGCAGGGCGACCAATATGCCTCTGAGATGGGCACGACAGTCCCTGTCCCTGGCTGGAGTGGGGGGAGGGAACACTGAGGAAGGGGAACCCTGCAGTGCAGGAGCAGGGAGGAAGCAGTTCCTGGGTGCATTGAGAAGGGAGTATAAAAGGTGGGCACCATCTTAGTTCAGTGCAGAGAAGTCTGAGCAGAAGTGGCAGGGAGCAGGGGCTCTGCATGAGCTCTGCTCCGGAGGCGGGCCTAGTAACAGAGGCCCAGGCCTGGAAGAGGGAGAAGGAAGGAAGAGGAGCGGAGAAGGCTCCAGGAACGAGGAATGAAGGGATCCCAGGGGTGCGGACGGGCGAGTCGCCACCGCACGCCCGAATCCACCTGCGTGGAGGGGTCAGGCCAAAGGGGGAGACCGGTCCCCGAAACTAGTGGAGGCAGGAAATGACCCTCAGCTAGAAACCGGAGGCTGTGACATTTTATGTGGCGCAGCCCCTCGCTACACCCGCTAGGAAGGCACCACATAGGGTCAGGGAAACTGGCGCCAAGTTTACCAAGAGGAGGCCCGAGGCAGCCGGACAGAAGGGTTGATAAGAAAGGCCAGACAAAGGACACACAAAGGGGGTCCTGTGAAGCGCTCCAAAGTTATCTGGGAGTTGTCTGAGCCCCTCACCTGGTGAGCACATTACGACGTGGGCAGCCGTTACCTGCAGACGTGGTCTGGATAATAAGAACTGTGAGTAAAGGCCCTGGACTGCATCACTGACTCCGTGTCGTTACTGCTGCTGCCCTGCACCATCATCCCCATCCTCCGCATACACTGCCCTGAGGCTATACTCCTCCCGTGGGGAGTTATGCTACGCTCTGCTGCACCCACAACACCAGCCTCAGCGGTCTGCCCTGCAGCGGCGGTTCACTCTGACCGCAATCCACGGGTGGCGTAGTCGGACATTTAAACATCAAAACCACATAAATAGTTCCGCCACTGGTTTGACCACCCTGAGCCACGGAACCGGGTCGCCGCCACGAAGACTACAACCACCAGCATCCACCAAAAAGGGTCCGGCTCCGGGTGTCCCAAGGCCCAGGGGGTGCATCAGAACATTTTCATCACCTTTCACAATCACCAATGGGACAAGGCAGGGATGTCCTCTGTCCCCTCTCTTATACATCCTAGTGACGGAGCACCTGCTCTCATCAATTCGCCATAACCCCAATATTATGTGGATTGAGGTGGGAGGCACCGAGTACAAGTGCTCTCTATTTGCTGATGATGTCCTAGTATATATCACTCAATCACATATATCCATCCATGCTGTTATGGCTGAAATAGATCACTTTGTTACATGGTCAAATTTTAAAATCAATGCAGCGAAGTCTGAGGCCCTCGATGTCTCCCTCCCCAAATCCATATAGGATTCCATCCAGTCCAACTTTCCCTTTGCCTGGCCCTCACAGGGTATCAAATACTTAGGAATTCCTATTCATAGAGACCTCTCCCATCTATGTTATCTTAATTTTGGGCCCTTTATTGAACAACTCCATACAGACCACGGTTGGCAAGTTAGAACTGTAAGATTCACTACGTGAACCACTGGTGTTTTGTGGAAAAGCACATGTACACTGCGTTCCAAATTATTATGCAAAAAGTGTTTAGGAGTGATAAGGGAAGAATTTGTTTGTTTGTCAGTTAAACTCATTGATGGTGATGTGTGTCAGGGCTCTTTATATCACTGTAAGCAATTGCAGACACCTGTGCTAATTAGTTTGGCAGGTGTGTCCAATGAAAGGCAAGACTACTTAAGAAGGTTGTCTCACATTATTAAGCAGCCTACATTTTCTGCCAAAATGGGAAAGAAAAAGGATGTGTCGGCTGCTGAGAAGCAACAAATTGTGGAGTGTTTAGGTCAAGGCATGACTACAATCAACATTGTGCGATGATCAGGATGAAGTGTCTTGGCAATCAAGAAGTATGTAGCTGATTCACAGTACACACGTGTGCGTGCTGATAAGGGCAAATTGAGGACTCTTTCCTACAGGCAATTACGTCAGGTTGAAAGAGCAGCGGCAAAAAAGCCTTGTCATAGCAGCAGACAAGTTTTTGAAGCTGCTTGTGCCTCCAACGTCCCCCGAACAACAAGATGCAGGGTCCTTCAGAGGTTTGCAGCTGTGCATGTGCCATCCTGTCGACCTCCTCTATTCACTTCACACAAGCAGAAACCGCTCCAGTGGGCCAAACATTACATGAAGACTGATTTCAAAACTGTTTTGTTCACGGATGAGTGCCGTGCAGCGCTCGATGGTCCAGATGGATGGAGTGGAGGATGGCTGGTTGATGGACACCCCACGCAAACACGGCTACAGCGCCAACAATGAGGAGGTGGAGTATATGGGCATAAAAGGGGACAAACTTATGGTGTGACCCCCATGCTCCCCTGACCTGTACCCCAATCAGAACCTTTGGAGCATCATTAAAAGGAGTGTCTATGATGGCGGGAGGCAGTTCACATCTAAGCAACAGCTCTGGGAGGGTATTCTGTCCTCATGCAAAACAATTGAAGCAGAAACCATCCAAAACCTGACAAATTCAATGGCCGAGAGAGTTCAGAAGCTCCTTTCGAACAAGGGGTCCTATGTGAAAATGTAACATCACCTAGAATAAAGTTTTGAGTTGAAAACTGTTTGATTTCAGTTTCTAACAACCTGCTAATGCTTATAATTTCAAAAATGACCATTTTTTTGGTCTTTATTAAAATGAAAAGGTTGATCGAAAAGTTTGGGGGATCTAAGAGTGTGGCAACCCAGTAGTCATGATTGCTTCGAATTCTGACAATATGAGGGTCATGCTGCAGGTAGTGCAGCAAGAAGGCACTTATGTGTCTTGCGCATCTCGGAGCCCCAAAATTATTTTCCGGGCTAGATGCAGCTAAAAATCATTATTAATTTTAAATCTGGTGAAGCTTTAGTATAGATGGCCTAATAGGATCAGTGCTGCACACTGCTACAAAGCCCAAATTATTTTCCAGTCAAGATAGAGATAAGCATGATTAGTAATTTTAAATCTGGTGGAGCTTATTATAGATGGCCTAATAGAATCAGTGCTGCACACTGCTACAAAGCCCAAATTATTTTCCAGCCAAGATACAGATAAACATGATTAGTAATTTGAAAGCTTAAAACGGTTGGTAGGGTGATTTTAACCAATCATCAAGCTTTTACTCTCCCCAGGATGACACAGGGGTAGAAAAGTCGTTTCGGATCCATGATTTGTTCATCTTTATGAACGTGAGTCTGTCTACATTATCAGTGGAGAGCCGCGTGCGCTTATCTGTCAGCACACCACCAGCAGCGCTGAACACACGTTCAGACAGAACGCTGGCTGCGGGACATGACAAGATCTCCAAGGCGTAAGTGGCTAGCTCCGGCCATTTATCCAGATTGGAAGCCCAAAAAGAGCAAGGGTCCAGTGACACAGTCGTGGCTTCAATGTTTACTTGGAGATACTCCTGTATCATCGTCTCTAGGCGTTGACTATGTGTCAGACTTCTTGTCTCCTGTGGCCTTGAAAAGGATGGGCTAAAAAAGTGGTGAAATGATTCCGCAAAATTGATGTTACCAGCAGATACTGTGGTTCTGTTACGGTTTGAGTGCTGAACACTTGACGGTCCCACGGTTGGCAAGTTGGAACTGTGAGATTCACTACGTGCACCACTGGTATTTTGTGGAAAAGCACATGTAAGATTCTGCAACAGTCTCTGCTGATACTCCTGCATGCGTGCATCCCTTTCTATGGCAGGAATAATTTCTGCAAATTTACTTTTGTACCGGGGATCTAACAGTGTGGCAACCCAGTAGTCAGGATTATTTCTAATTCTCACAATTCGAGGGTCATGTTGCAGGTAGTGCAGCAAGAAGGCACTCATGTGTGCTGCGCATCCAGGAGCACCAAGTCCCTGTTGTGTTGGTGGCGAGGTAACAATCATGCTTCCTTCCTCTGTCCTCTCCCCCCAACCTCGCACAACAGAAATGTGATCAAGGTCTCCCTCATCTGATGAGTCTTCCATCAGTTCGTCCTCCACTTCTTCCTGGGCTCCTGCACCTTCCTCACTAGTTTGGCTGCTACCATGCGCCCTGGTAAAACCATCTCCCCCACCCTCACATGCCTGCCGCCTTGGTGCTGCCGACCGTCTGGACCTTGCAGATGTTAGCCCTTCCGCATACAACTCCTCCTCCTCTACTTCCTCCACCTCCTCTTGTGCCACCACCTGACTCCGAATTCTGTTTAACATGTGCTCCAGCATGTAAATCACCGGAATATTCATGCTGATAATGGCATCGTCAGCACTAAACATCTTCGTCGCCATTTCAAAACTGTGCAGAAGCGTGCATAGGTCCCTGATCTGAGACCACTCCTCCAGCGTGATTTGCCCCACCTCTGAATCTCGTTGGCCCAGGCTATACGTCAGAACGTATTGCACCAGGGCTTGTCGGTGCTGCCACAGTCGCTGCAACATGTGCAGAGTTGAATTCCACCGGGTAGGCACATCGCATTTTAGCCGGTGAAGTGGCAGGCCCAACGACTTCTGTAGAGATGTAAGTCGCTGAGCTGCGGGATGCGAACGGCGGAAGTGAGCACACAGCGACCGTGCCCTCTGCAGAAGGCCATCTAGTCTGGGATAGTGGGCTAAAAATTGCTGGACAACCAGGTTCAACACGTGAGCCATACAAGGCACGTGTGTGACATTGCCCCGGCGAAGGGCCGCACCCAGGTTTGCAGCATTGTCGCACACGGCCTTCCCTGGTTTCAGGTCCAGTGGAGACAACCATTCATGAAATTGGTTCTCCAGAGCTGACCACAACTCCTCAGCTGTGTGACTCACATTTCCCAGACATTTCAATGTAAAAACCGCCAGATGACGTTGAGCCCTACTGCCAGCATAGTAAGGAGGTGTGCAGGATCCATTCTGCGCAGTTAGAAAGCTTGTGGCATGACCAGACAGGCTTTGGGTACAGGTGGAAGACCGAGAGGAGGTTGAGGAGGCAGAAGCAGTGGAGGAACTTTGACATAAAGAGGATTGACGCACAACTCGTGGGGACGGCAAGACTTGGACAGCAGCCCCTTTTCCTGCTGTCACCATAGTTACCCAGTGCCCAGTCAGCGACATGTAACGCCCCTGTCCATGCCTACTCGTCCAAGTGTCTGTGGTGAAATGCACCCTGTCACACACAGAGTTTCTCAAAGAAGCGGTGATGTTGTGTGCGACATGCTGGTGGAGCGCAGGCACACCTTTCTTTGAGAAGTAGTGCCGACTGGGCATCTGGTACTGGGGCACTGCGACGGACATAAGGTCTCGAAAATCCTCTGTGTCCACCAGGCGGAAAGGCAGCATTTCTGTAGCCAAGAGCTTGCAGATGGTGAAATTCAACCTCTTAGCTTTCTCATGGCTAGGAGGAAATGGTCTTTTACTTGTCCACATCTGAGGGACCGAGGGCTGGCTATTGTGCTTAGACGGGGTTGATAAGGGTGTCCCCGGCAAACTGCCGGTCTGTGAGGAAGATGCAGGCGGACATGTTAGGTTGCCTTGATCCAAAGGTGGTGCTATCGATGTCGGACAGCGCTCAACACCAGCTGGTGTTACCACCTCCAAAGAAAATGATGACCTGCCAATCACGCTGGCTGTTGCGGGTAAAGAGGTGGCAGGTCTGCGCCCCAAAACAGGTGTGACTGCTGTCCCCCCAGTCACAGAGGATGAAGAGGCCGCGGATGCACAAGATATGGCAGACGGTGGTTGGCCCGGCCGGCTAGGCCGCATTGTAGCACACTGAGCTTCCCACTGCAAGTTATGTTTCATGTCCATGTGCCGGTTCATGCATGAAGCACTCAAACTATGTATTTTTTGGCCTCTACTTAGCTTTTGCTGACAAATGTTACAGATAACACGAGTTGGGTCATCTTTATCGATCTGAAAAAATGCCCAGGCTATGCAAGGCTTAGCACCCATGCGACCTGAAGAGCCACCATGACTTGTGGTGAGAGGCAGAGTTGTGTTTGAGGATGCAGTTGTTGACGTGCTTCCAGTACTACGTCTCTGTCCAGGAAGGCGCAACCTGACCTCGTCGTCACTAGCATCTTCCTCCACCTCCTCTGCTGACCTCATCTCTTGGCTGACTGTGGGTTGACAGTAAGTGGGATCTCCAACCTCATCATCATCACCCTGTGCGTTATCACACCCGTCGTCCTCAGAGCCAACCTGTTCCTGCCCTGACAAAAAACTAAAGTTGTCGCTCCAATCAGGTATTTGAGTCTTATTATCGTCTTCCTCATTGTCTCCACCAACAGGAGTTACAGTTTGGGAATGAGGGTCTACATTATGGTCAGAACCTTCTGCGTCTGGTCCTGGATCCGACTCATAAAGATTCTGGGCATCAGTGCAGATCATTTCCTCGTCTGGATTCACAGAAGCGCTGGAGTCGACCTCTGATTCCCAGGCTATAGTATGAGTAAACAGCTCTGCAGACTCAACCATCTGTTCTACCTCATACTCAGACGGGCAGCTGGAGATTTGGGAGCTGTGAGGAAGCAAGTGCGATTGGGGTGACACCTTTGAGGACTGGAGTATTTGTGATGTTGAAGTTGATGTGGAGGAGAGCCCACTTAAAGGAGCACTTGATATCCGTTGAAGCACCTGCTGTTTTTGTGCCTCATCTGGAATTTGTAGCGATTGGCGTGGCCGTAAGAAAGGGATCTTATCACATTGTCCGCTAAAAGAAGTAGACATTTTAGTTTGGCTGGAAGATGGTCTTACTTCTGCAGATGTTACTGTTGCTTTAACACCTACCCCACGAACACAACCTTTTTTCCCCTTCCCAACACGCCTATTCCCCTTTCCACCAGCAGCAGGCCTTTTTCCACTCATTTTGGTGGTTAACTAATTCACAACTCTGGAGTTGTTTGCACAAAAAAACAATGGATGGGAACCGAGCAGAGCTGAGTGGCCAAACTGTGGTATTAGGCCAAAACTATTGGCTGGGTTAGATGCAGAAAAAAATTATATTCAATTTTCAACCTGATGGAGGTCTGTATAGATGGATTAATAGAACAAGTCCCACACACAGCTAGAAGCCCAATATTTTTTCAGAGGTAGATGCAGAAAAAAATATATTCAGTTTGCAACCTGATGGAGGTCTGTATAGATGGATTAATAGAACAAGTCCCACACACAGCTAGAAGCCCAATATTTTTTCAGAGGTAGATGCAGAAAAAAATATATTCAGTTTGCAACCTGATGGAGGTCTGTATAGATGGATTATTAGAACAAGTCCCACACACTGCTAGAAGCTCAATATTTTTTCAGAGGTAGATGCAGAAAAAAATATATTCAGTTTGCAACCTGATGGAGGTCTGTATAGATGGATTAATAGAACAAGTCCCACACACAGCTAGAAGCCCAATATTTTTTCAGAGCTAGATGCAGAAAAAAATATATTCAGTTTGCAACCTGATGGAGGTCTGTATAGATGGATTAATAGAACAAGTCCCACACACAGCTAGAAGCCCAATATTTTTTCAGAGGTAGATGCAGAAAAAAATATATTCAGTTTGCAACCTGATGGAGGTCTGTATAGATGGATTAATAGAACAAGTCCCACACACAGCTAGAAGCCCAATATTTTTTCAGAGGTAGATGCAGAAAAAAATATATTCAGTTTGCAACCTGATGGAGGTCAGTATAGATGGACTAATACAACAAGTCCCACACACAGCCAGAAGCCCAATATTTTTTCAGAGGTAGATGCAGAAAAAAAATATATTCAGTTTGCAACCTGATGGAGGTCTGTATAGATGGATTAATAGAACAAGTCCCACACACAGCTAGAAGCCCAATATTTTTTTAGAGCTAGATGCAGAAAAAAATATATTCAGTTTGCAACCTGATGGAGGTCTGTATAGATGGATTAATAGAATAAGTCCCACACACAGCTAGAAGCCTAATATTTTTTCAGAGGTAGATGCAGAAAAAAATATATTCAGTTTGCAACCTGATGGAGGTCTGTATAGATGGATTAATAGAACAAGTCCCACACACAGCTAGAAGCCCAATATTTTTTCAGAGGTAGATGCAGAAAAAAATATATTCAGTTTGCAACCTGATGGAGGTCTGTATAGATGGATTAATAGAACAAGTCCCACACACAGCTAGAAGCCCAATATTTTTTCAGAGGTAGATGCAGAAAAAAATATATTCAGTTTGCAACCTGATGGAGGTCTGTATAGATGGATTAATAGAACAAGTCCCACACACAGCTAGAAGCCCAATATTTTTTCAGAGGTAGATGCAGAAAAAAATATATTCAGTTTGCAACCTGATGGAGGTCTGTATAGATGGATTAATAGAACAAGTCCCACACACAGCTAGAAGCCCAATATTTTTTCAGAGCTAGATGCAGAAAAAAATATATTCAGTTTGCAACCTGATGGAGGTCTGTATAGATGGATTAATAGAACAAGTCCCACACACAGCTAGAAGCCCAATATTTTTTCAGAGGTAGATGCAGAAAAAAATATATTCAGTTTGCAACCTGATGGAGGTCTGTATAGATGGATTAATAGAACAAGTCCCACACACAGCTAGAAGCCCAATATTTTTTCAGAGGTAGATGCAGAAAAAAATATATTCAGTTTGCAACCTGATGGAGGTCTGTATAGATGGATTAATAGAACAAGTCCCACACACAGCTAGAAGCCCAATATTTTTTCAGAGGTAGATGCAGAAAAAAATATATTCAGTTTGCAACCTGATGGAGGTCAGTATAGATGGACTAATAGAACAAGTCCCACACACAGCTAGAAGCCCAATATTTTTTCCGAGCTAGATGCAGAAAAAAATATATTCAGTTTGCAACCTGATGGAGGTCTGTATAGATGGATTACTAGAACAAGTCCCACACACAGCTAGAAGCCCAATATTTTTTCAGAGGTAGATGCAGAAAAAAATATATTCAGTTTGCAACCTGATGGAGGTCTGTATAGATGGATTAATAGAACAAGTCCCACACACAGCTAGAAGCCCAATATTTTTTCAGAGCTAGATGCAGAAATAAATTATATTCAATTTGCAACCTGATGGAGGTCAGTATAGATGGACTAATAGAATGATGCTATGCCCAAAAGATTTTACTTCACTAGGTGCAGTAAAAAAATTGGTATTCTATACACAGGTGGTATATCTTGCAACACAGATAGGCTACTCCACTGACTAACACACTCTGCAATAGGCCAAAAAGGATTAGCTTTGCTACATACAGCCAAATGCTGTGAAAAAAACTTGCACAGCACTGGCACAGACCTGCCTGGCAAAAACTGATAGGAACTGATGTAACCTAGTCCTGAAAAGGACTCCAATTACAATTAGTCTTTACTCCCACAATCTATCTATTTAAGAGCACAGACCTGCCTGATAAAAGTCGTAGGAAATGCTGTAACCTAGTCCTTAAAAGGACTGCAATCACAACTATTCCCTACTCCCAAGCTATCTGTAGATTTGTGCGAAAATTGGCTTGAAATTAACAAGGTATAGCGCACACAGCAACAGCGGTGCCGTCTAACACGCAGCTGCAGCAGTGAGAAAATGGTGGCGACGGGGAAAATGGCTTGGTCTTATAGGGCAAGGACATGTGACATACACTGCCAATGACACATGCCCTTGCTTGTGTGAAAAAAAGCACTTCGCTCCGTGTGTGCGCTGCTGATAGGCTGACAGATTGCACCTCCCCACTGCAAATGCGGGAAAGAGAAAAAAAAATGGAGATCTTCATTGCTCCTGCAGAGATCCATCCCCTGCCCCTCCCCCCACCCCGCTGTACACTCAAACTGCGTATTAACATTAATTTTCATCATTACTGAGAAAAAATCCAGTTATGATTTTGGTGCACGAACAGTTATCGAACATAACCTCGAACAGCCGAATTTTTCTCAAATTGTTCGTGTTCGCCGAACGGCTCAAACACCGCCCAAAACAGCTCGAATTTGAGATTGGCGAACAGTTCGAGTAGAACAACGCTCATCTCTACAGAGGAACTTGCAATGCCCCTTACAAGAGCCATGCAGTACAGCATATTACAAACATTCCCATTATTGGAGAGTGGGTCTCCCATAGTCTTTGCTTATGCCTTCCAAGCAAAAGCTTCCAAAAATTAGGACGGATGAACTTGCAATGCCCCTTACAAGGGCCATGCAGTACAGCATATTACAAACAATATTCCCATTATTGGGGAGTGGGTCTCCCATAGTCTTTGCTCATGCCTTAGAAGGAAAAGCTGCCAAAAATTAGGAGGAAATGCAATGCCCGTTTGAAGAGTCGTGGAGGTTAGAGTTAATTAAAAACAACATTTCAATGCCCCTTGGAAGAGCTGTGGAGTTCAGAGTGGTTTAACAAGACGCTTTTAATGCCCCTCGGAAGAGACGTGGAGGTCGCAGTAGCTTAACAAGACAGTTTTAATGCCCCTTTAAAAAGTGGTGGAACTCGCAGTAGCTTAACAAGACAGTTTTAATGCCCCTCAGAAGAGACGTGGAGGTCACAGTAGCTTAACAAGATGGTTTTAATGCCCCTCGGAAGAGACGTGGAGGTCACAGTAGCTTAACAAGATGGTTTTAATGCCCCTTACAAGAGCCATACAGTACAGCATCTTAAATATATTATTCCCATTATTGGGGAGTGGGTCTCCCACAGTATTTGCTTATGCCTTCCAAGCAAAAGCTGCCAAAAATAAGGACGGAGGAACTTTCAATAATGGCAACATGGACCATGGTCACTCTGGTGGTATAGTGGTGGTGTAGGCTGAGGATAAGGAGAAGAACATAAAACAGCCGAAATGAGGAAGCGTATACCCATGTGTGGGAGTGAAGCGGTGCATATGAATACACCTCCCAAAATAACACAGTGGATTTGACGTTATGTTACTCAGCTGTCATTTGGTGGTGATGAGAAGTCTGGCCCAATCCAGCCCTTGTTCATTTTGATAAGGGTCAGCTTGTCAGCATTGTCAGTTGACAGGCGAGTGCGCTTATCAGCTATAATTCCCCCAGCGGCACTAAAAACACGCTCCGATAACACGCTAGCGGCAGGGCAGGCCAGGACCTCCAAGGTGTACAGAGCGAGTTCATTCCAAGTGTCCAGCTTGGATACCCAATAATTAAAAGGCACAGAGGAATCACGGAGGACACTGGTATGGTCAACAAGATACTCCCTCACCATCTTTTGAAACTTTCCACTCCTTGTGAGAGTACCCCGCGCCTCAGGGTCTGTACGAAGGGAGGGTCTGAGAAAACTATCCCAGAACGTTGACAGTGTTCCCCTGCCTCTGCTGGATTGGAGTTGCGTCTCTCTCGCATGTACGCCTTGGTTGGGCAATGAACTGTGACCTCTGCCGCTAGCGTGTTCAGATGGGAATTTTTTTAACAGTTCTGTAGCAAGGGCCTTCTGGTACTGCCCCATTTTTGTAGACCTCTCCACCTCAGGAATAAGAGAGTGAATGTTCTCCTTGTAGCGGGGGTCTAAAAGTGTCACCAACCAGTAATGACTGTCACCCAACATTTTGACAACGAGAGGGTCACGGTTAAGGCAGCGTAACATAAAGTCAGCCATGCGTGCCAGACTGGTAACGGGCAAGACTTCCGTGTCCTCACCAAGATGACGACTGACCATGCTCTCCTCCTCCTTTCCCCTGTCCTCAGGCCACCCACACTGAACCGATGGTATGACAGTTGTACAGGTACTACCATCTACAGAACATGATACCAGCTTCTGCTCTTCCACCTCCTCCTCCTCCTCTCCCTCATTGTCCCCCAATGCACGTTGGGATGAGATGAGTCTGGGCTGTGTGTAAACGACCGCTACGGCTTCTTAATCCATCTCATCATACTCTGGCTGCAATGCCTCCTCTTTAATTCTCTGCAGAGAGCGTTGCAAAAGACAGACAAGTAGAATGCTGACGCTTATGATGGCATCATCACCACTCACCATCTTGGTGGACTCCTCAAAGTTTGTCAAGATGGTACATATGTCAGACTTCCAGGTTCACTCCTGAGGTCTTATGTGTGGAGTCTGACCTGAATATCGACGGCCTTGTTGCAGCTGGTACTCCACAACTGCTATCTTCTGCTCACAAATCCATTGCAACATGTGGAGGGTATAGTTCCAACGTGTGGGGACATCACACACCAGTCGGTGTGCCGGAAGCTGCAAACGCTGCTGCAACACAGCAAGGGAGGCGGAAGCTGTAGCCGACTTGCGAAAATGAGCTGACAGGCGGCGTACTTTGACGAGCATATCTGGTAACTCGGGGTACGATTTAAGAAACCACTGAACCACGAGGTTAAGCACATGAGCCAGGCATGGTACGTGTGTGATCTCACCTCGCCTCAGAGCCGCCACCAGGTTACGGCCATTGTCACACACGACCATGCCTGGATGTAGGTTCAGCGGTCTCAGCCCCAGATCTGCCTGCTCTTTTACAGCTGTCCACAACTTACAAGCAATGTGAGGTTTCTCACCTAAGCTTATGAGTTTCAGCACAGCCTGTTGCCGCTTGGCAGAGGCAGTACTGCAGTGCTTCCAGCTTGTAACTGATGTGGTGATATCTGAGATGGAGGCTGAACATGAGGAGGAGGAGGAGGATGATGCGCAGGAGCTGTACACTGTGGGGGCAACTCTGGCTGACATAGGGCCCGCAATCCGCGGTGTGGGGAGGATGTGTTCCATCCCAAGGTCCGACTGGGTCCTGGCTTCCACTATGTTTACCCAGTGTGCCGTCAGTGAGATGTACCGTCCCAGGCCACAAGCACTTGTTCACGTGTCCGTTGTCAGCTGGACTCTCCCAGTAACTGTGTTGTGGAGGGCATGGCAGATGTTTTTGGACACGTGCTTGTGTAATGCGGGGATGGCACACCAGGCAAAATAGTGTCGGCTGGGGACCGAGTACCAAGGGACGGCCACCGCCATAAGGTTACGGAAGGATTCCGTCTCCACCAGCCTAAAAGGCAGCATTTCCAATGCAAGCAGTCGTGGAATGTGCGAATTTAGGACTGTGGCCTGTGGGGCGTTGGCTGCGAATTTACGCTTTCATTTAAAGGTCTGGGATATGGACAATGGAACGCTGCGGTGGGACGTGGACGTTGATGCTGCTTCTTGAGAAACTGCCATAACAAGTGAAGACTGAGAGGAGGGGGCATCTTTGCATGCAGTATGGATAGGGGATTGCCTTGCATACACAACAGGGGGTTCTATTGCATGCATAACAGCGGAAGAAGCAATGGTGACACACTCTGACACTGGTCATGGACCCTGGGGTTCACCCCACAAAGTCGGGTGCTTTGCTGCCATGTGTCTGATCATGCTGGTGGTGGTCAGGCTGGTAGTTTTGTCACCCCTGCTGATGCTGGCATGGCAGGTGGTACAAATGGCCTTTTTGGGGTTATCAGCAGAGTCTTTAAAAAAAATTACAGACTCTGGAAGACCTACCGGTTTTACAGGCAACGTCCCTCGTGTTGGTGTTACGGGGAACTGTTGCCCGCCTTCTGTGAGCGGCCACCACACTGCTTCTTCCTGCCTGTTGGGGTACTCTGCCTCCCTCACCCTGTGTGCTGCTGGCCTCGCTCTGCATGTCCTCCTGCCACGTTGGGTCAGTTACTAGATCATCCACCACCTCCGCCTCTTCCACTTGCGCACAACGATCCTCCTCCTCACTTCCTGGCAATTGTGTCTCGTCATCGTCCACCTCTTGTGACAAATTGCCAGCATTGACTTCCTGTGGCCGTGGCTGTTCAAATATTTGGGCATCGCTACATGGGATCTCCTCTTCCACCACTTCAAGCAGAGCAGGCGAGGGGCACAAATCTGGAAATGGACCAGTGAACAGCTCTTCAGAGTGTCCAAGTGTGGGATCAGTTGCTGTCTGACAACACTCGGCATGGTGGGAGGAAGGAGCATCAGGGTGAGGAGGAGTATGCGGTCGAGACTCACTGCTACTAAGATTTGACCATGAGGTGGTGTTGCCCAGGTAACTGGAAGTATTATCTGCTATCCAATTAATAACCTGTTCACACTGATCAGGTCGCAATACTGGTGTTGTTCTGTGCTTCCTTGGTAATTTGGTCAAGAACTGGGAGTGAGAAGATGTGGCTGTTGGTTGTGGCACATTTTCACCTTGGCCACGGCCCCGTCCTCTGCACGCACCATCACCAGAACGTCTAGTTCCACGTCTCTTGCCACGCGCCTTGCCCATTGTGAGGCTAAGTGCCCACGTTGCGGAACTGAATCATATTTTTTACGCTTCTCCCTGGCGGGAAAATCGCATGTGGATTTTACATGCGGTTTTCCCACCAGGTAGAAGCGTTTGTGAGGCGTCTTTGCAGCGTCTTTGCATGCATTTCCGCATGCGGGTTATCAAGCACTTCTCCAAGTGATTTAAGCATCACTTGGAAAAGTGCTTGACAACTTGTTCACACTATATAAATCCATGCAACCGGCATCGCTTTATTCTGAGAGCTATAACTTTTTTATTTTTCGGCTCATGGAGCTGTATGGCAGCTTTATGTTTGCACAACAAGATGACGTTTTCAGCGGTACCATTTTTATTTCCATTTTGCTTTTTGATCGCATTTTTTTCCACTTTTTGTTTGGCGATATGATGAAAAAGCATAGTTTTTTGCTCCATTTTTTATTTATTTTTATTACGGTTTGCACAGAAGGAGTTAATTAGTGTGACAGTTTTTTAGATCGGGTTGTTTCGGACGTGGCGATACCAAATATGTGTACTTTTTTGGTTTTTGCATAAATATACGGATTTATTGGTTTAATATTTTATTTATTTATTTTTATTTATTTTGTGATTTTTTTTAAAAGTTTGAAAACATTTATTTGACTTTTTTTTACATTTTTACTTAGTCCCTGTATGGGACATTAATTTTTATTTTTCTAATCACTGATTTCATCCAATGTAATAGACATGTATTGCATTGGATGAGATCTTTGCTGACAGTTTTACACTGTCTGTCTCCTGCTAGAGTTCAGCTGCAGGCTGAGCGAGCCTAGCAGGACACCATATATGGCAGATCTGGAGGTGGTCAAGTGACCTCCAGCTGCCATAACAACGGCAAGTCCTGGAAGGCATCAGGGGGCATATAGATGGCGGCATATAGAAAATAGGAAAGGGTTAACATCATTGGGACCTGATCCAATCAGGTCCCGATGATGTCCCCTGTCAGAGCTATCGCTCTGCACTGGAACCGCAGAGCTTGCAGGACCCTGGGGGTCCTGAGGGCTGCGGGACCACCCACAGTTTTTAAACGTCGGCGCTGCACAGAGCCCAGGCAGAGCCGATGTTTATGTACAGTGGGCGGTCCTGAACCGGTTAAACAGATATATTTGTGTCTGAACAATCAGGAGACACTATTACTGTTTTTCTTTACGGAAAAAATACCAAAAGCTGGATAATAGAGTTTTTTTACCGAGGAACGGCAAAACCACAGTTATAATTTACTGGTGTATACCAGACTCTTTGAAACAGATATATTTGTGTCTGAACAATCAGGAGACACTAGTAATGTTTTTCTTTACGGCAAAAAATGCCAAAAGCAGGATAATACAGAGATTTGACCCGTGGAACTGCAAAACCACACTTCTATTTCTCGGGCCTACACCAGACTCTTTTAAACATATATATTTGTGTCTGAACAACCAGGAGACACTATTACTGTTTTTCTTTACGGAAAAAATGCAAAAAGCAGGATAATACAGAGGTTTGACCAGTGGAACTGCAAAACCACACTTCTATTTCTCAGGCCTACACCAGACTCTTTTAAACAGATATATTTGTGTCTGAACAATCAGGAGACACTATTACTATTTTTCTTTACGGCAAAAAAATGCCAAAAGCTGGATAATAGAGATTTTTTACCATGGAATGGCAAAACCACAGTTATAATTTACTGGTGTATACCAGACTATTTTAAACAGATATATTTGTGTCTGAGCAATCAGGAGACACTATTACTTTTTTTCTTTACGGAAAAAATACCAAAAGCAGGATAATAGAGATTTTTTACCGTGGAACGGCAAAACCACAGTTATAATTTACTGGTGTATACCAGACTTTTTTAAATAGATATATTTGTGACTGAACAGTGAGCGACACACTCAAACTGTTTTTTTTAGGTAAAAATGGCCCAAAAGTGGATAATACAGAGATTTGACCTGTGGAACTGCAAAACTACACCAGACTCTTTTAAACAGATATATTTGTGTCTGAACTGTCACAGACACACTTTTTTTTGGGGGGGTGGACACCAAAAGGTTAATAAGACAGGTATTTGTACAGTGTGAAGGAGGAAAAAAAAAAAGAGGATTTAGATGAAAAAAAAGGATTTTTCCTGGCCCCCCAGGACCTCGAGCTAAGTCCAGAAATTTCAGCAACAGGAGCACACAGGACTGTAATGTAGCGTTTGCTTTTATAACAACTGCGTCTCCTATACAGCCTGCCTGCCTGCCTGATATCTGGGATGGATATTAGTCCTGAGAAGGACTGTTTGTTTGATTTGGCAGCCTTTACAGACCCTACACTAACTATTTCGCAGTATATATCTCTCCCTAAATCAGCAGCGCTGTCCCTACACTGTCTGATCCCTGCCGTCTGTGCCCGGTTTTAAATACTCGAGGTGACGCTGTGCGGCCAGCCAATTAATGTAATGCCCACAACCAACATGGCTGTGGCATTACAGTGACTGGCTGGCAATCCCTGCATGTTCATTGGCTCTGTAAAGAGCGCCAAACATGCAGGGCGGAGACCCGAGCTCCCGCCCGAGTAACCCGGAAATGCTCGATGCTCGCCGAACATCCCGAGTAGCGTGATGCTCGGGCGAGTACCGAGCAGTGTCGAGCATGCTCGCTCAACACTAGTATATATATTTATGTTGTGGAATATCTATACTAACTAACAAACAAGCAAATCTCTCCCTCACTCAGTAGCAGCCCTACCTGCTCTGCCTGTTTCCGGGGTACACTGTGACGAGTATAGGGTCACCAGGTCTTATACAGACCTGAAAACGCTGTGCGGCCAGCCAATCACTGTAATTCCACAATCAACATGGCTACAGCATTACAGTGAGTGGCAGGCAATCCCTGCTTGTTCATTGGCCCTCTAAAGAGCGCCAAACATGCAGGGAGGGGACCCGAGCATCCCGGAAATTCTCGAGGAGCGCTGAGCATCTCTGGCGAGTACAGAGGAGTGACGAGCATGCTTGCTCATCACTAATGGATATTTTTTTAAATCAAGTATATAGGAAAATATAGATTAAATATTGATATTTTTAATAGAGATGCATGTAGTCTCTTTTTTCTATAATTGCTTGTTATGAAAATGACTTGAAGATTAATATTAATTAATATGCAAAAAATAATAATGTAAAGTAATATAGAATAAATAAGAGTTGGAAATTAGTAGTGTACTTTATGGTAAAATTAAATATATATATGGAATCTATGAAAATTGAATCATTAGATAAGCATTGCCTTCTTTATCAACAAAGAACAGTGTTTCCAACATTACCTGAAAATGCTGAAGATGGTTTATTGCTGATGACCAATATACAAAATAAAAAGGACACATTCCCTTTCTATTACAACAATCAATGGAAATATTAATTTTATTTTATAATGAGGAAAACTGCAAACATGCTATAAGCAGGAATTACACGGATTAAAGCAAAGAAATATCCTTTATAGTGCATAGTCTGCTCCCACAAACCAAATTGATTTTTCAACCAAGAATTTTGATTTCTATTTTCAGTAATAAACTCATAACAGCATGGTAGATAAGAACTGACCAGCTCATATACCAGATGTGGCTCACCGTGACGTTTTCATGCTCATTAATATAACCAAACACTAAAATGTGTGATTTTTGTCAATCAGTCCTTAAACTAATTTGGCTATAACCCATAGTCGACCTTCTTCATCTATTTGCATGAAGCATTGCTAAAAATGACTGCAGCTTGCTCATGCTTTTTATTCATTTTGTTTTAAAGGGCAGTGAAAACCAAATAGGAAAATCTTACATATATAATTGAAATAAAATATGCAAATCATAAGTAGTTTACATAATGAGGTTAACAAGGTGCACATTTCAGAATAGGCTTCACAAAGTAATCATTATAATGTAAACATGCAAAATGCTAGAGACTAAAACTAAGTAAGCTCATGTTCAGAAAAAGTTTGAAAACTATTGGAGCTTTGATAATCAGCATCAGCAGAAGTCAGGCTGCAGATTAGAGACACAATAGCAAATCATTTGTAATAGAATTTGATTTATCTACAGCCCAAATAGGCACATCAGAATAGCTACCTTTGTGAAAAAGGGAAACAATTACCAATCATTAAACTATTCATTGTTTTCATCAAAATATTAAGATTGTTCTGGGCCTCTAGCATCTAAAGGTCATGGATAGAGATGAGGAGATCTATAATATAACCAGGGATGTTTCCTTCTGTCCGAAGCCTATATAGACAGAGCATGCTCAGTGTGGCACCATGACGACAATATGTCCAGGACGAGAGAGAGAGAGAAAGAGAGACAAATTAATGAGTACACCCCATATTATCAGTACAATTGATATATAGCAGTCAGCATAAGTGAGTACACCTCCTTGTATTCTCAGTACGTTATATTCAGCGCACAGCATGAGTACACTCCCCTGTATTCTTAGTACATTATACATACAGCACTCAGCATAAGTGAGTACACCCCCCAATATTCTCAGTACGTTATACATACAGCGCTCAGCATAAGTGAGTACACCCCCTGTATTATCAGTACATTATACATGCAGCGCTCAGCATAAGTGAGTACACCCCCCTGTATTCTCAGTACGTTATACATACAGTGCTCAGTGTGAGTACACCCCCTGTATTCTCAGTACAGTATATATACAGCGCTCAGCATAAGTGAGTACACCCCCCTGTATTCTCAGCACGTTATACATACAGCACTCAGTATAAGTGAGCACACCCCCTGTATTCTCAGCACAGTATATATACAGCGCTCAGCATAAGTGAGTACACCCCCTGTATTCTCAGTACGTTATACATACAGCGCTCAGCGCGAGTACACCCCCCTGTATTCTCAGTATGTTATATATACAGCCCTCAGCGTAAGTGAGCACACCCCCCTGTATTCTAGGTATGTTATATATACAGCGCTCAGGATAAGTGAGTACACCCCCTGTATTCTCAGTACGTTATACATACAGCGCTCAGCGTGAGTACACCCCTGTATTCTCAGTACGTTACATCTACAGCGCTCAACATAAGTGAGTACACCCCCTGTATTCTCAGTACGTTATACATACAGCGCTCAGCGTGAGTACACCCCTGTATTCTCAGTACGTTACATCTACAGCTCTCAACATAAGTGAGTACACCCCCCTGTATTCTCAGTACGTTATACATACAGTGCTCAGTGTGAGTACACCCCCTGTATTCTCAGTACAGTATATATACAGCGCTCAGCATAAGTGAGTACACCCCCCTGTATTCTCAGCACATTATACATACAGCGCTCAGCGTAAGTGAGCACACCCCCTGTATTCTCAGAACAGTATATATACAGCACTCAGCATAAGTGAGTACACCCCCCTGTATTCTCAGCACGTTATACATACAGCGCTCAGCGTAAGTGAGCACCCCCCCTGTATTCTCAGTACAGTATATATACAGCGCTCAGCATAAGTGAGTACACCCCCCTGTATTCTCAGCACGTTATACATACAGCACTCAGTATAAGTGAGCACACCCCCTGTATTCTCAGCACAGTATATATACAGCGCTCAGCATAAGTGAGTACACCCCCTGTATTCTCAGTACGTTATACATACAGCGCTCAGCGCGAGTACACCCCCCTGTATTCTCAGTATGTTATATATACAGCGCTCAGAGTAAGTGAGCACCCCCCCCTGTATTCTAGGTATGTTATATATACAGCGCTCAGGATAAGTGAGTACACCCCCTGTATTCTCAGTACGTTATACATACAGCGCTCAGCGTGAGTACACCCCTGTATTCTCAGTACGTTACATCTACAGCGCTCAACATAAGTGAGTACATCCCCTGTATTCTCAGTACGCTATACATACAGCGCTCAGCGTGAGTACACCCCTGTATTCTCAGTACGTTACATCTACAGCTCTCAACATAAGTGAGTACACCCCCCTGTATTCTCAGTACGTTATATATACAGCGCTCTGCATAAGTGAGTACACTCCCTGTATTCTCAGTACGTTATACATACAGCGCTCAGCATAAGTCAGTACACCCCCCTGTATTCTCAGTACAAAATACATACAGCGCTCAGCGTGAGTACACCCCCTGTATTCTCAGTACAGTATATATACAGCGCTCAGCATAAGTGAGTACACCCCCTGTATTCTCAGTACGTTACACATACAGTGCTCAGCGTAAGTGAGTACACTCCCCTGTATTCTCAGTACAGTATATATACAGCGCTCAGCATAAGTGAATACACCCCCTGTATTCTCAGTACGTTATACATACAGCGCTCAGCGTAAGTGAGTACCCCCCCTGTATTCTCAGTATGTTACATCTACAGCGCTCAACATAAGTGAGTACACCCCCCTGTATTCTCAGTGCGCTATATATACAACACAGCGTAAGTGAGTACACCTTCTTGTTTTCTTAGTACATCTTATACTGTATATGCTGGACGCATCCACCAAAGCAGGGATGAGTGGCGCTTGCGCAGTGAGGCGCCGGAGTCAGTACATGTGCAAACCGCACTACGGTGCCATTTTATTGAAGGCACTGTATATGCGAATTCACAGACAGTGTCCTTAAAAAATGGTGCAGGATAGCGCTGTATGCGCACATGCTGACTTTGTCGCCATTAATAAAATTAAAAATGTACCAATAAAAATGCTTGAAACTCGGGCGTAGAATGGGTTCAATAGCTAGTCTTATACAGTACATATATATACAGTATATATACAGCGCTCAGCATAAGTGAGTACACCCCCCTGTATTCTCAGTACGTTATACATACAGTGCTCAGCGTAAGTGAGTACACTCCCTTGTATTCTCAGTACAGTATATATACAGCGCTCAGCATAAGTGAGTACACCCCCTGTATTCTCAGGACGTTATACATAGAGCGCTCAGCATAAGTGAGTACACCCCCTGTATTCTCAGTACGTTACATCTACAGCACTCAACATAAGTGAGTACATCCCCTGTATTCTCAGTACGCTAAACATAAAGCGCTCAGCGTAAGTGAGTACACACCTGTAATGCTGTAATGTCAGTACGTTATACACACAGCGCTCAGCGTAAGCGAGTACACTCCCCTGTATTCTGTTATGATCTGCTACAAGAACTAAGGAAAGATAAGAAAACTGTCCCTACAATAGGACTAAGCTGATTCCCTACGATGCAGCGGGCAACCTGTTCCTTGTGAACAGACCCGCCTTCGTCCTCAGCTAGTCTGAACGCAGACCTATAGATATAAGGGAGGGGTCCCTAAAAGTACAAAGGACTGGGACAAAATTGGACACCTCCTAGCAGAAGTTGTACCGGAGCAAATAGACAAACAGACAAAAATACTTAGAGGTCCAAGGACCAAGCAAACTATAGAGATAGGTACAAAGCACCTGGCTAGATTAAGAGTCAAAGTAACACTGTAGTCCAGCAAAGCCAGAAGGGTGGAGCTGGAATAAATAGGCAGCAGGTCAAGTGACCACAAAATAGAAAAAAACTAACAGCAGGGTTCTAACAGTACCCCCTCTTCTATGAGGATCCTATGGATCCTCCAGGCCCAGGCCTAACAGGAAACCTCCTGTGAAATGCTCTGATAAGTCTGTCTATGAGCAGAGACATCATCTGCCCTTACCAAGGAGTTATCCTCAGGAACGAAACCTTTCCAAGCGACGAGATACTGCAATCTCCCTCTATGCCTTCTGGAATTCAGGATACGAGAAATTTCATATTCACCGTCTTCCACCACCGGAGGAACTGCGACAGTGGCATCCCTATCCGATACATCAGCTTTTTTCAACAAGGAAACATGACACACCGGATTAATCTTCCAGGAGGAGGGAACCTCCAACCTAACAGCAGACTGGTTAACCACCTGAAGCACATTAAATGGTCCCACAAACTTCAGACGCAATTTCTTAGAAGGAATCCCCAAACGCAGATTCTTTGAGGACAACCAAACCATGTCACCAACCGTAAACAAAACCTCTTGACATTTCCTGTTAAAATACTTCTTAGACTTTTTGTTAGCCTCTTGAAGGTTACAACGTACATTAGTCCAAACTCTCTCCAAATCACCAAAAAAATTCTCCTCCTCCGGCACAGCCAACACCAATTTGGAGAACGAACCAAATGACGGATGTCTCCCAGTACAACAAAAAAACGGAGAACACCCAGCAGAAGAGGATGTGTGGTTGTTAAGAGCAAATTCAGCAAGTGGCAGAAACTCAGACCACCCCTCTTGATTGTCTGCCACAAAACAACGCAAAAACTGCTCAACATCCTGGTTCTTTCTTTCTGTCTGTCCATTAGACTCAGGATGATACCCAGATGAAAATGACAAATGGATTCCCAATCTGTCACAAAAAGCACGCCAAAAACGAGCCACAAACTGAGGTCCCCTATCATAAACAATGTCGGTGGGAACGCCCTGGAGTCTGACAATTTCCTTGACAAAGGCCTTAGCGAGTGTCTTAGCGAAGGGTAGTTTAATGAAAGGAACCAAGTGACACATCTTGCTAAAACGGTCCACGACCACCCAGATGACCGTGAAACCTTCAGAGGGGGGAAGGTCAGTAATAAAGTCCATAGCCAGATGTGTCCAAGGTGCACTAGGAACCTCCAGAGGGCATAGCAACCCCGCAGCAGGAGCATGCGAAGACTTAGATCTAGCACACACAGTACATTGACGCACCAACTTAATGACTTCCTTCTGCCATCCAGGCCACCAAAAACTGCGACCCACAAGTCTCTTGGTCTCAGAAATTTTTTTTGAAAAAAAGGCACAGGGATGTACTCCATCCTTGCTTTCCTGAGACAACACCGCACCGACCCCCACAGAAGAAGCATCAACCTCAACCAAAAACGGCTTAGTCACATCAGGCTGCATAAGGATGGGAGCAGAGGTGAACCTCTCCTTTAGAAACACAAACGCTTCAATGGCCTCAGTAGTCCACTGAACCGCATTAGCACCTTTCCTAGTGAGATCGGTCAGCGGTTTGACAATAATATAATTTTTTTTTATGAATTTTGTGTAATAATTGGTGAAACCCAAAAACCTCTGTATCGATTTCAAACCAATAGGCCTAGGCCATTCCTGCACAGCTTGAACTTTAACTGGGTCCATCTCAAAACCTTCACTGGAGATAATGTAACCCAAAAAACTAATTCTCTGTACAACGAACTCACATTTCTCTAGCTTAGCAAAAAGCGAATTGTCCATTAATAACTGTAAAACCTCAAGTACGCTCCGCCAATGAGACTCCAGATCAGGCGAATAAACCAGAATGTCATCCAAATACACAACCACATTTTTGCTGATCAAAGGTCTAAGGATGTCATTAATAAGATTCTGAAAAAATGCTGGAGCATTGGTAAGACCAAAAGGCATAACCAGATTCTCAAAATGACCCACAGGAGTGTTAAAAGCAGTCTTCCATTCATCACCCTCCTTCATGCGCAACAAATTGTATGCCCCCCGGAGATCAATTTTAGAGAACCACTTGGCCCCCACTAGCTGGTTAAACAAATCAGGAATCAATGGCAGTGGGTAAGGATTGCGTACAGTAATTTTATTAATCTCACGAAAGTCCAGACAAGGACGTAAACCGCCATCTTTTTTTTTAACAAAAAAAAATCCAACAGCCACAGGAGACTTAGAAGGCCTAATGTGACCGGCGGCCAAGCTTGTCTGTATGTATTCCTCCAAAGCCTTTCTCTCAGGAATAGTAAGATTAAATAAACGACTTTTCGGAAGAGTCGCTCCAGGGACAAATTCAATGGTACAATCATAGTCTATATGGGGAGGCAAAATATGTGACTCCTCCTCAGAAAAAACTCTCCAAAAATCCTGAATAGGTACAGGTAATTCCCCTTTTTCCACCGCAGCAATACGTCCGTTACAACACTTGTCATAACATTTAGGGCTCCAGGACTTAATTTCATTGGTAGACCAATCCAGTACAGGATTATGCAATTTTAACCAGGGCAACCCCAATATTACTGGAGAAGGCAAATTATTCAATACTACCAAATCCAAATTCTCTTGATGAACACCATTAATAGTGAGGGGAAACTCACAGACCTTGTGAGTAACACTCTTCAAGGGAGAGCCATCAACAGAAACCACAGCAATAGGGGATGACAAAGGTTTAGGTTTTAATGTAAGTTTTTCCAAGAATCCCCCATCAATCAAATTCAGAGTAGAACCACAATCCACAAATACCCGAAATTCAATTAATTCGTCCTGAGCAGCGGTAGTAGCAGATAGGAATACTCCCTTAGTATTTAAACAGGCTATACGTGCATAACTGACCATTTTTTTTTCTTTGTTCATACGAAGCACACAGTTCTTAATAAAATGACCAGAATTTCCACAATAGAAGCACAAACCTTCAGAAAGCCTGCGGTCTTTTTCCTGAGAGCAGGGTGTCATTGCCCCTATCTCCATCGGCTCTCCTTTGTCAGCACAGACCCTCTCAAGACTCGGAGCTGACATAGCAGAGGATTTGCTCTCATTAACCCTTGCACGCAGTCTTCTGTCCACCCGTATAGATAATTGCATAGCCTCCAGCAAGTTTCCAGGTGTGGGATAAGCAATCAGCAAATCTTTAACCCTTTCACCTAGCCCCACAAGAAACAAACTTTTCAAAGCTGAATAGTTCCACCCCACCTGGGCAGACCACCGACGGAAGTGAGAACAATATTTTTCCACATTACCTGATCCCTGCCTCAAACGTCTCAATTCAGACTCAGCAGATGAGACACGATCAGGATCATCGTACAACAAACCCAAAGCAGAAAAAAAACTATCCACTGATCTAAAGCACGGATCACTAGGTTGGAGAGAAAAAGCCCATCCCTGAGGATCCTTGCACAAAAGTGACATTATGAACCCTATGCGCTGTGATTCATCACCAGAGGATCCGGGTCTTAAACGAAAATACAATAAACAAGCATTTTTAAAAGAAAAAAAATCTTGTTGTTCACCAAAAAATAGATCAGGCAGACGTACCTTTGGCTCCTCAAAATGTGCTCCAGAACAGCTACTCACGTGTTGTTGGAGCTCGGCCACCTCCAGAGAGAGTCCCTGCAAGCGTTGAGCCAAATCTTGAACCGAGACCATGATGGAAACTGGAGGTCTTTCCTTAGAGAAATTTTTTGGGCTGGACTTACTGTTATGATCTGCTACAAGCACTAAGGAAAGACAGGAGATCTGTCCCTACAATAGAACTAAACTGGATCCCTACGATGTAACGGGGAACCTGATCCTGCGATCAGACCCGCTAAAGTCCTCGGCTAGTCTGTACGAAGACCTATAGATGCAAGGGAGGGATCCCTACAAGAACTAGGGACTGGGATAAAGTTGGACACCTCCTAGCAGAAATTGTAGCAGTAAAAGACAAACACACAACATAGAACATAGAGGTCAGAAGACCTAGCAAAACTAACAGAGAAAGGTAACAGAGTACCAAGCTAGCCCAAGAGTAGAAAATACAATGAAGTCCAGCAAGGCCAGGAGGGCGGAGCCGGATTAAATAGGCAAAAATGGTCATGTGACCAGCAAACTAGAAAAAACCTAACAGGAGAGTTCTAACACGCTCCAGGACAGCTACTCACGTGTTGCTGGAGCTCGGTCGCCTCAAGAGACAATCCCTGTAGGCGTTGAGCCAATTCCTGAACAGACACCATGCTGATCTCCAGATCTCGTTCCTTAGGATTTTTTTTTTTATTTTGGGCTGGACTTACTGTTATAATCTGCTACAAGAACTAAGGAAAGATAGGAAAACTGTCCCTACAATAGGACTAAGCTGATTCCCTACGATGCAGCGGGCAACAGACCTTGTGAACAGACCCGCCTTCATCCTCAGCTAGTCTGAACCCAGACCTATAGATATAAGGGAGGGGTCCCTAAAAGTACAAAGGACTGGGACAAAATTGGACATCTCCTAGCAGAAGTTGTAGCGGAGCAAAAAGACAAACAGACAAAAATACTTAGAGGTCCAAGGACCAAGCAAACTGTAGAGATAGGTAAAAAGCACCTGGCTAGATTAAGAGTCAAAGTAACACTGTAGTACAGCAAAGCCAGAAGGGTGGAGCTGGAATAAATAGGCAGCAGGTCAAGTGACCACAAAATAGAAAAAAACTAACAGGAGGGTTCTAACATATTCTCAGTACAGTATATATACAGCGCTCAGCATAAGTGAGTACACCCCCTGTATTCTCAGTATGTTATACATACAGCGCTCAGCGTAAGTGAGCACACCCCCTGTATTCTCAGTACGCTACATCTACAGCGCTCAACATAAGTGAGTACACCCTCTGTATTCTCAGTACGCTATACATACAGCGCTCAGTGTAAGTGAGTACACCCCCTGTATTCTCAGTACGTTATACATACAGTGCTTAGCATAAGTGAGTATACCCCTCTGTATTCTCAGTATGTTATATATACAGCGTTCAGCATAAGTGAGTAAACCCACCGTATTTTCAGTATGCTATATATACAGCGTTCAGTGTAAGTGAGTACAGCCCCCATTATTCTCAGTACATTATATACTGTATTCAGCACTCAACGTCAGTGAGTACACCCCGATGTATTTGCAGTACATTATAAATACATCGCTCAGCATAAGTGAGTACACCCCCATGTATTCTCAGTACGTTATAGACACAGTGCTTAGTATAAGTGAGTACACCCCCTGTATTCTCAGTAAGTTATACATACAGCGCTCAGCGTCAGCTAGTACACCACCCTGTATTCTCAGTATGTTATATGTACAGCTCTCAGCGTAAGTGAGTACACCACCCTGTATTCTCAGTACATCTTATATATGCTGGACGCGTCCTTTCATCCGAAGCTGGGATGGGAGGCGCCTGCGTAGTGAGGCGCCGGAGTCAGCACATGTGCATACCTCACTATGGCGCCATTTTATTGAAGGCATTGTATATGCGAATTTCGCAGACAATGTTTTTGAAAGAAATGGTGCAGGATACGACGGTATACGCACGTGCTGACTACGGCACCATTAATAAAATTAAAAATGTACCAATAAAAATGCTCGCCACCTGGGCATAGAACGGGTTCAATAGCTAGTCTATAATATAACCATGGATGTGTCCTTCTGTCCGAAGCCTTTATAGACTGAGCCTGCTCAGAATGGTGCCATGACGACAATATGTCCAGGACGAGAGAGAGAAAGAAAGAGAAAGACAAATTTGTGAGTACACCCCCATATTATCAGTACATTAGACATACAGCGCTCAGCATAAGTGAGTACACCCCCCCTGTATTCTCAGTACGTTATACATACAGCGCTCAGCGTAAGTGAGTACACCCCCATATTATTAGTACATTATATATACAGCACTCAGCATAAGTGAATACACCCCCTGTATTCTCATTAAGTTATACTTACAGTGCTCAGCGTAAATGAGTACACCCCCTCTATTCTCAGTACATTACACATACAACACTCAACGTAAGTGAGTACACCCCCATGTATTTTCAGTTATTACATTCAGGGCTCAGCATGAGTACACTCTCCTATATTCTTAGTACGTTATATATACAGCGCTCAGCATAAGTGAGTACACCCCCCAGTATTCTCAGTATGTCATACATACAGCACCCAGCATAAGTGAGTACACCACTTGTATACTCAGTAAATTATACATACAGTGCTCAGCATAAGTGAGTACACTCCCCTGTGTTCTCAGCACATTATACATACAGTGCTCAGCGTATGTGAGTACACCCCCTTGTATTCTCAGTATGTTATACATACAGCACTCAGCATAAGTGAGTACACCACCTGTATTCTCAGTAAATTATACATACAGTGCTCAGTGTAAGTGAGTACACCACGTGTATTCTCAGTACGTTATACATACAGCTCTCAGTGTGAGTACACCCCCTGTATTCTTAGTACGTTATATATACAGCGCTCAGCGTAAGTAAGTACACCCCCTGTATTCTCAGTACGTTATATATACAGCGCTCAGCATAAGTGAATACACCACCTTGTATTCTCAGTAAATTATACATACAGCGCTCAGCGTGAGTACATCTCCTGTATTCTCAGTATGTTATGTAGTGCCGGCGGGACGCTGTTCCCCTCACCGCTCTGCTCCGTGCCCGGCGTCCCTCTCCCGCTCTGCTGGCAGCGCGCGCTCCTTCCCGGCCACTGTGCTTAGGGCGCGCGCGCCCTCCCTCTCTCTTAAAGGGGCCGCGCGCGCCGTCCTAAGGAGTCCCCGGCCAATGGCCGGAGGACTTTACCATATATAAGGCACCTCCTCCAAAATGGAGGTGCCCGAGCAATGTTGTTGCACCGTTCTACTCTGCTTCAGCCCTCAGGTCCCGTTGCCAGTTACCTGCCAGTTACCTGCCAGATTCCTGCCAGCTTGCTGTCCTAAATTGCCTCGGAGCTGGCCTGGGATAACGACGCTCTGGTTTCCGTCTTCTGGGAGGGTCTGTCCGGCCGTATTAAAGATGAACTTGCCGGTCGGGACATTCCTACCACTCTCGATGACTTAATAACTCTTGCCACCCGGATTGACCTACGATTCCAGGAGCGTGCCAGAGAGGTCACCCGTGAGAGGAGGTTACCACGTCTAGCTCCTACTTTTCAGAAACCCGTCACTCCTTCTGTCTCTAACCAGGTACACCCTCCTGAGCCTATGCAGGTCGACCAGACCAAGATGGTCAAGACCCGTCAGGACTTAAGCCGTGCCGAGGGGACCTGCTTCTACTGTGGCAGTAAGGAGCACCGGATCCGTGCCTGCCCGGAGAGGTCGGGAAACGCCTGTGTCTAGGTTCGCTCAGAGAGGTCCACCTAGACAAGAATAAATCCTCTCCATCCCTGCTGTTGTCAGTTTCAATCGTCTACGGGGAGAACCGTTATTTCGAACTAGCCCAACTGGACTCTGGAGCAGCCGGGAATCTTATTTCACAGTCCCTGGTAGAGAAATACCGCATCCCCACCAAACCTCTGGCTGTACCCTTGTCTGTTGCTGCCGTGGATGGGGGGCTCTTACCACGCCCCATCCAACTCATCACCGAATCCATTACTCTGCAGGTGGGAATGCTGCATTCTGAAAGTATCTCCTTCCATGTTCTGCCTGGACTCTCTCACGCCCTCTTGCTAGGCCTACCTTGGCTCCAGAAACATGCACCCGTTCTTGACTGGCAGACCGGAGAAGTCCTTCGCTGGGGACAGGGCTGCCATAAGACCTGTCTGGTTCCCGTTCATCCCGTCCGTCCTTCTCCTACCCCAGCTAATCTACCTGGACTTCCGATTCCTTATTGGTCTTATGCTGATGTCTTTAATAAAAAGGAGGCAGAGACACTACCCCCTCATAGACCATACGACTGTCCTATCGACCTGTTACCTGGTACTTCTCCTCCCCGTGGGCGTATTTATCCATTATCCGCTGCTGAGACCCGGTCGATGTCCGAATATATTGAGGAGAATCTGGCCAGGGGATTCATCCGGAAATCTACCTCCCCGGCGGGAGCAGGCTTCTTTTTCGTCAAAAAGAAGGACGGCTCTCTCCGTCCCTGTATAGACTATAGAGGCCTTAACCAGATCACGGTGAAGAATAAGTACCCCCTTCCGCTCATTCCGGAGTTATTTGATCGTCTGAGGGGGGCTAGAATCTTCACCAAACTGGACCTCCGTGGGGCGTACAACCTGGTTCGTATCCGTCAGGGGGATGAATGGAAGACGGCATTCAACACCCGGGACGGCCACTATGAATATCTGGTAATGCCCTTTGGCCTCTGTAACGCTCCTGCCGTCTTTCAAGAGTTGGTCAATGACATCTTCCGGGACCTTCTCTACTCCTGCGTAGTGGTGTACCTGGACGACATCTTGGTCTTCTCTCCGGATCTCCAGACTCACCGGAGGGATGTTCGTCAGGTCCTGCTCAGGCTCAGGCAGAACCATCTCTACGCTAAATATGAGAAGTGCCTCTTTGAGCAGACCTCGCTTCCGTTTCTGGGCTACATTATCTCTCAGACCGGCCTACAAATGGATCCTGAGAAACTGTCTGCCATCGAGAAATGGCCCCGACCAGAGGGGTTGAAGGCTATTCAATGGTTCCTGGGCTTCGCCAACTATTACCGCCTCTTCATCCCGCACTTCTCTTCCCGGACTGCCCCAATTTCCGCGCTCACCCGCAAGGGTACTAATCCCAAAGAGTGGCCGCCCGAAGCAGAGGAGGCCTTTCTTTCCCTAAAACAGGCCTTCTCTTCCGCCCCGGTGCTGCATCGCCCGGACGGCAATAAGCAGTTCTTCCTGGAAGTTGACGCCTCCTCCTCTGGAGCCGGAGCGGTACTTACTCAAAAATCATCTTCCGGGAGAATGGTAACTTGTGGCTTCTTCTCCAAACTCTTCTCCTCTTCTGAGCGCAACTATTCCATAGGAGACCGAGAGTTATTGGCCATCAAGCTGGCGTTGGAGGAGTGGCGTTACCTACTCGAGGGGGCTCTTCATCCGGTAATAATTTACACTGACCACAAGAACTTGGCTTACCTCCAGCATGCCCAGAGACTTAACCCGCGCCAAGCCCGGTGGTCCTTGTTTTTTGCTCGCTTTGATTTTGTTCTTCATTTTCGCCCGGCTGACAAAAACGTCAAAGCAGACGCCTTGTCCCGATCCTTTCTGGTGTCCGATCTCGAGGAAGAACCTAAACATATCATCGATCCCGCCAGAGTAATGCAGGTGGCTCCCGTGAGTCTAAATCGTCTCCCTCCCGGTAAGACGTTTGTTTCAGTACCTGATCGGGAGAAGATCCTACACTGGGGCCATTCGTCTAAACTAGCTGGCCACGCCGGTCAGAAAAAGACCCTCCAGCTTATTGCCCGGCACTATTGGTGGCCTACCCTGCACAAGGACATAATAGACTTTGTTTCTGCCTGTGTGTCCTGCGCCCGCAACAAAGTCCCGAGACATCTGCCAGCCGGACGCCTCCTTCCGCTTCCTGTACCTGCTGCCCCCTGGCAGCATATAGCAATGGACTTTATAACTGATCTCCCCGTCTCTGCCGGTTGTACGGTCATTTGGGTGGTCGCTGACCGCTTTTCCAAGATGGCTCACTTTATTCCCCTGCCAGGCCTTCCGTCTGCACCCGAGCTGGCTAAAGACTTTATCCGCCACATCTTCCGTCTTCATGGCCTGCCCCTCCACATCGTGTCGGATCGTGGGGTACAGTTCACCTCACGTTTCTGGAGAGCCACTTGTAAACTACTAGACGTCACCCTGGACTTCTCTTCCGCTTACCACCCACAGTCCAATGGTCAAGTGGAGCGGATCAATCAGAACCTGACCAGTTACCTCCGGCACTTCGTTAATGCCCACCATTCTGACTGGGTGGATCTCCTACCATGGGCCGAGTTCTCTTATAATAATCACGAGAGCGAATCCTCCTCCAAATCCCCGTTTTTTGTAGTCTTTGGTCAGCATCCTCGGATTCCTTTTCCTGTCTCCACCTCTGTGGACAACCCGGCTGCGGAATCTCTCGTTAGCAAATTTTCCTCCATATGGGAGAGTACCCGGTCCTCACTCCTTCTGTCATCCGAGCGTATGAAAAGACACGCTGACAAAAAACGCCTGGATCCGCCACAATTTCGTCCAGGAGATAAAGTCTGGCTCTCATCTAAATATGTTCGACTCAAGATACCTTCTTACAAGTTAGGGCCTCGGTTCATCGGTCCTCTGGAGGTCATCAGTCAGATCAACCCGGTGGCCTATAAATTGAAACTCCCGGCCAACTTACGGATCCCTAACTCCTTCCATGTATCTCTCCTCAAACCCGTGGTGCTTAACTCTTTTTCCAAGTCTACAGGTACGCCTCCTGCTCCGGTTTCTGCTGAGGACGAGTTTGAGGTAGAGAACATTCTTGCCACCAAAAGGGTAAGAGGAAAGACCTTTTTTCTGGTAGATTGGAAGGGGTTTGGTCCTGAGGAGAGAACGTGGGAGCCCCGGGAGAACATCCATGCCCCTCTCATCCTAGCTAAATTTCTATCTGGCCTAAAAAAGGGGGGCCTAAAGGGGGGGGTACTGTAGTGCCAGTGTCCCTGCCCTCTGCTAGGCAGGGACGCTGTTCCCCTCACCGCTCTGCTCCGTGCCCGGCGTCCCTCTCCCGCTCTGCTGGCAGCGCGCGCTCCTTCCCGGCCACTGTGCTTAGGGCGCGCGCGCCCTCCCTCTCTCTTAAAGGGGCCGCGCGCGCCGTCCTAAGGAGTCCCCGGCCAATGGCCGGAGGACTTTACCATATATAAGGCACCTCCTCCAAAATGGAGGTGCCCGAGCAATGTTGTTGCACCGTTCTACTCTGCTTCAGCCCTCAGGTCCCGTTGCCAGTTACCTGCCAGTTACCTGCCAGATTCCTGCCAGCTTGCTGTCCTAATCCTGCCTGATTTCCTGTTACCTGCCTGCCTGCCTGAGGTC
Source organism: Phyllobates terribilis (assembly GCF_046119375.1). Taxonomy (NCBI): domain Eukaryota; kingdom Metazoa; phylum Chordata; class Amphibia; order Anura; family Dendrobatidae; genus Phyllobates; species Phyllobates terribilis. Next base: position 450,919,601 of record NW_027362763.1, on the reverse strand, counting down.
CGACGGTCTGCCTTACAACTCCGGTCAGTCTGTCTAAGGACCAACTTGCCCGCTCACCTGGGAGCGCACATCAGCTACCTGCCTGCTTGCCTGAGGTCCGACGGTCTGCCTTACAACTCCGGTCAGTCTGTCTATGGACCAGCTTGCCCGCTCACCTGGGAGCGCTTCTCCGCTACCTGCCTGCTTGCCTGCCCGGAGGCTCCGCTGTCACGTGCTGTGACCACCAGCTATTCCAGACTCTTGCCCGCTCACCTGGGAGCGCTTCTCCGCTACCTGCCTGCTTGGCTGCCCGGAGGTTCCGCTGTCACGTGCTGGGACCACCAGCTATTCCAGAGACTCTTGCCCGCTCACCTGGGAGCGCTTCTCCGCTACCTGCCTGCTTGCCTACCTGGAGGCTCCGCCGTCACGTGCTGTTACCACCTGCTATTCCAGAGACTCTCGCTTGCTCACCTGGGAGCACACATCCTCCATCTGCCTTGCTAGCCTACCTGGAGGTGCAGCCATCACAGGTCGTACCTACCCTTTACCTAGAGACTGCCCCGGTCACTTGCCGTGACCTCCTGCCCGTTCTTCCAGAGACTGCCCCGGTCACTTGCCGTGACCTCCAGCCCGTTCTTCCAGAGACTGCCCTGATCACTTGCCGTGACCTCCTGCCCGTACACCCAGAGACTGTCCCGGTCACCTGCTGTGACTGCCTGCCTGGTCGCCACCCGCTCCCTTACAAGGACCGCTCCCTTGTATAGTAGCCCAGAGGTTCCGCCTCCCAGACCCGTTACATGTTATACATACAGTTCTCAGCGTAAGTGAGTACACCCCCCTGTATTCTCAGTACGTTATACATACAGCACTCAGCGTAAGTGAGTACATCCCCCTGTATTCTCAGTACGTTATGCATACAGCGCTCAGCGTAAGTGAGTACACCCTCTGAATTCTCTTTACGCTATATATACACAGTGCTCAGCGGAAGCGAGTATACCCCCGATATTCTCAGTACGTTATATATACAATACTCAGCGTGAGTACACCTTCCTGTATTCTCAGTACGTTATATATACAACACTCAGCGTAAGTGAGTACACCTTCCTGTATTCTCAGTACATCTTGTATATGCTGGACGCATCCTTCTGTTCAAAGCCGGGATGAGTGGAGCTTGCGCATTGAGGCCCCGGAGTCACTATGTTTGCAAACCGCACCATGGTGCCATTTTATTGAAGACACTGTATATGCGAATTCACAGACAGTGTCCTTAAAAAATGGTGCAGGATAGCGCTGTATGCGCACATGCTGACTTTGGCGCCATTAATAAAATTAAAAATGTACCAATAAAAATGCTTGCCACTCAGGCGTAGAATGGGTTCAATAGCTAGTCTTTTATAACTGAAGCTCGTTAGGTTCCCCAAATTTTCTCTCAAAATTTGATTAACTTCACTGCAAATTGCAATAAAGCTATTAATGACAATAAAGCTACTGAAAAGCCATTAACTGTACGATACATTGAGCGAGAGAGACCAAATTAGCACTGAGAGGTTTAATATTACCATCCTTGTTTAACGTGTGTAAAGAATAAGAATAAAAAAGATTGTTCTTTAAAGGATCCTGTAACTAGGTTTTCTTGATATAAAGAATGGCCAGCCCCGTAAGCCATCTGTTACATACTAGAATGTAGTATACAGTACAGACCAAAATTTTGGACACACCTTCTCATTTAAAGATTTTTCTGTATTTTCATGACTATGAAAATTGTACATTCACACTGAAGGCATCAAAACTATGAAGAAACACATGTGGAATTATATACTTTAAAAAAAAAGTATGAAACAACTGAAAATATGTCTTATATTCAAGGTTCTTCAAAGTAGCCACCTTTTGCTTTGATGACTGCTTTATTTTACACACTCTTTTCATTCTCTTGATGTGTCCAAACTTTTGGTCTGTACTGTATATGTCCCTAATCCGTTCTGCAAGACATAAAAAATTGGTTTTAATATACCCATCGATGGTGCGGGCCAGTTCGATGGTCATCCATTTTCTTTATCTGGCACCTCCTCTCTTCTTACCATTGCCATCCTCCTCCCTGCTTCATTTGATTGACGCCACCATGCTCCAGCACAGGAGTACTTCTTTCTGGCCTGTCAAGGGCATAGCAGAGTATTGTAGTGTGTGTGTTCCGGCTTTACCTACAAGGTCATCGTCGCTCATTGGTCTTTCTCTGCCCGTGTGCATTACAGTACTTTACTCTGCTGTAGGCAGGGCAGAGAGGAGTGCACCTGCACAGGAGCGCGTTCGGAGGTGCCGGATCAAGACCAGAGACACACATCAGACTGGAGTGCACCTATAAATATAGGAAAAGCTATTTTTATAACTTGCAGAGCGGATTGGGGGCATAAATACAGCATTCTAGTATTCTGTAACAGATGCTGGATGTCCTTTATATGGGGAAAACCTGATTTTTTTATTTTTATTTATTTTATTCACTTATATAGCACCATTAATTCCACAGCGCTTCACAGACAATATCAGCACTGTCCCCATTGGGGCTCACAATCTAAATTCCCTATCAATATGTCTTTGGAGTGTGGGAGGAAACTGCAGAGCCCAGAAGAAACCCACGCAAACACATGGAGAACATACAAACTCCATGCAGATGTTGTCCATGGTGGTATTTGAACCCAGGACCCCAGTACTGCAAGACTGCGGTGCTAACCATTGAGCTGCCGTGCTGCCCCAGGTTACCTTTAAGGTGTTGTTACTGTTATATATCATAAATAAATCAATTTGACACTAGATAAGTACAGCACTTCCGTATATCACTTCAATCTTTGGATTATTACACACAGACTCAGACAACTACTTCCATTTTCAATGTGGTTTAGTACACCACAATCAGATTAGGCCTTTCTGTATCCCTGTTTGAGTTTTGCGCTCTGAACTTCTATCACTACAAGATATAAGCCCAAAATGGTGCTCCCTGACTGGCTCCCATCTTTTATACTGGCTGTGATAGCCCCTTGATCAGCTGCGCTACAACTATGTGATGTCTTATATGCTGTGAATTGAGGGGTAGCCCACGTTGCCACGTAACACAGCTTTAGCCCACTCGCTGATGCTTCAACAATTTATGAAATGGTACCAGACATCTTTTTCTTTTAAAATCTTTGTCAATTGAATTTCAAAACATTCAAATTCACGTGGACTTGCAAATTTCAGGAAATTCGACTCGAAGTTGGTCTTCTGCGAATCAATCCACTAATCTCCCATGATAAACTTGGGTTATTTAAAAAAAATGTTTTTCGAAGTCACTTATTACTTACATTCTTTTGCATGCCCTGCACTAAACATGAGTACTTTTTGGGCGAGGCCCTCACGGGTAAATATCTATAACCCAGCTAACTTGACAACTCCAAATTACTGTTCAAAATAGAGTTCTCTGATAAAATATGTAAATACCTTGAGATAACCTTTGACTCCATCTTGTCCTTAAAGAGAACCTGTCAGTTGCTTAAATAAATTGAAATAAATACCTTGTAAAAATTCCTGCGCTCACCTAAATCTGGCACTGTTTGCTTTTTAGCAAACTAAAATTTTCAACCTCTCCCTCTCATCTGGTATCTTTCCCTCTTCTTTTAAACATGCCAGCATACATCCATTACTTAAAAAACCATCCCTTGACCAGAACTGCACTGCCAACTACAGACCTGTTTCCAATCTTCCCTTTATCTCTAAACTCCTGGAACGCCTGGTCCATTCCCATCTAATCAGCTATCTTTCAGACAATTCTCTTCTTGACCCTTTACAATCTGGTTTCCGCTCTTTACTTTCTACTGAAACTGCCCTCACTAAAGTCTCTAATGATCTACTAACAGCTAAATCTAATGGTCAGTATTCCCTGCTGATTCTCCTGGATCTCTCTGCAGCATTCGACACTGTGGATCACCAGTTCCTCCTCACTATGCTCCGCACTATTGGCCTCAAGGACACTGTTCTCTCCTGGTTCTCCTCCTATTTCTCTGACCGCTCCTTCTCTGTGTCATTCGCTGGCTCCTCCTCCTCTCTCCTTCCCCTTACTGTCAGGGTTCCTCAAGGATCAGTCCTAGGCCCCCTTCTTTTCTCCTTATACAGTGCTCCCATTGGACAAACAATCAGTAGATTCGGTTTTCAGTACCATCTCTATGCTGATGACACCCAATTATACACCTCTGCTCCGGACATCACCCCTGTATTACTACAAAAGACCAGTGATTGTCTTTCTGCTGTCTCTAACATTATGTCCTCCCTCTGCCTAAAACTGAATCTGTCAAAAACTGAATTCCTCGTCTTTCCTCCCTCCACTAACCTACCTGTGCCCGATATTGCCATTTCCGTTTGTGGCTCAACCATTACTCCCCAGCAACAAGCCCGCTGTCTTGGGGTCATTTTTGATTCAGATCTTTCTTTCACTCCTCACATCAAATCACTCGCTCGTTCATGTCATCTACACCTCAAAAACATCTCAAGAATCATGACTTTTCTCATCTTTGACTCAGCAAAAACTCTTACCGTAGCTATTATTCATTCCCGTCTGGACTACTGCAATGCTCTACTTATCGGGCTCCTTCTTACTAAACTCTCCCCTCTCCAATCCGTCCTTAATGCAGCAGCCAGGATCATATTCCTCGCCAACCGCTACTCCGATGCCTCTTCCCTGTGCCAGTCATTGCATTGGTTACCCATCCAATATAGAATTCAATTTAAACTTATCACGCTTACCCACAAAGTGCTCCATGCTTCAGTACCCCCCTACATCTCCTCCCTTGTCTCAGTCTACCACCCTACACGTGCCCTCCGTTCTGCCTGTGACTTAAAACTAAAATCCTCCATAATCCGAACTTCCCACTCCCGTCTCCAAGATTTCTCGCGTGCTGCGCCAATTCTTTGGAATGCACTACCCAGGACAATTCGATTAATTCCCAATACCCACAGTTTCAAGCGGACCCTAAAAACCCATTTCTTTAGGCTGGCGTATCGCCTCCACACCTGTCCATCCCAGTTGTCCGTCCCAGTTTTCCCCCATATTAAAATCTTCTTCAATTTCAGGTTCATACCAACCATGTACTTAATAGCCTCAGTCAGGACTGTACACATACTGGAAGGACACCAGTCCATGTATTATTTATTCTATTTAGAATATTAAGGCTGCATTATACAATATATGTACATTCTACCTTTTGTGTCTCCCCCATTTCCTCATAGACTGTAAGCTTGCGAGCAGGGACCTCACTCCTTTCGATATGAGATATGCTTATTTTGTATTGTCTGTATAAGTCCCCCTTAAAATTTGTAAAGTGCTGCGGAATATGTTGGCGCTATAAAAATAAACATTATTATTATTATTATTTTATCCCTGTGTAGCTCCATTGCAAGAATATTCACATTTGTTACTTTTGGATTTCAATATAAAAAATCTCAATTTGCAGTTCAATTGGACATTTCTAAAGAGTTTTCTCTGATGGAGTGCGTTTTTATCACTCCCATTCATATGCTACCAATCACAGCACTGCTGCTGATCTAGCAATCTCTCAGTCTCAGAGGCTACTTAGCTGTGATTAGCCATATCTGTGAGGGAAGACAGAAAGCACATGCCCCCAGATAAGACTCTGAAGAAATTACCAGCTGAACTGCAAAACAGAAATTTCACATAGTGTGCCTCAGAAGAAAGAAAAATGAATGTCTCTGCAATGGATCAAAGTAAAGCAAAACGTAAATCAGCCTTAGAATCAGGGGATATCTGTTTTTTTTCTTTACAAGGTATTTAATTTTTTGAGCAGACAGGTCCACTTTATATCATATATTTATGTTTCACTTGCCACCTTCTAACTGGAAAACATTTCACCAATCAACTCCTTGCTCAACTTTGAATCAACAAAATTGTTAGTGCATGGCCTTAGTGTTCACCATTCTTCTCTGTGGCCTCCCACTTAGCACTCTTGCACCTTTCCAACCCTTCCTTAATGGAGTATTCTCAAGTTTGGAAGTTATCCCTTATTTAGGTTGTCTTTGGCACTCCTATATGAATGAATGGAGCTAGAGTGCATATGAAGGACCACTGTTGCATTCACATGGGGCTCTTCAGAGATCCGGATCTCGGAATAGCTGTGGTTAAACTGCTGGGACCCCTACAAATTTCCAAAATTGGGCTCTGAAGAGCTCCATGTTAATAGGGTGGTTGTCAGTCATGTGTTCTGTTGCACCATTCATTCTTATGTGAGTGCCAAAGATCAGTCGAGCTCATCTCAACTATCTCTAACAGACCATTTAAAAATGAATTGAGCAGCAGTGCATTTGATGAACCACGACGCCACTCACTCAAAGTACTTCAGAGCCCCAGTTCTTGGAATCTGTGAAGGTTTATCTAGTTGTACCGCCAACTATCCTGACCCTCATGTGAATGAAGCGATGGTTCATCATCCACGCTCTAAGATGCGCAGGGCGGTAGTCATGGTCGAGGGGTTGATGTTTCTCTTCACCTTGGCACCCTTGGACTGGGGGGCCTGCAATACCAACACAGGTTATTACACTTGGGGTTATTTACAGTGGAAAAACGAAGGCTTAGGGGTGATCTTAATACTATGTACAAGTATATGAGGGGACAGTACAAAGACCTTTCTACTGATAATTTTACTCTGAGGCCAGAGACTGGGACAAGGGGGCATCTTCTACGTCTGGAGGAAAGAAGGTTATATCATAATCACAGACGGGGATTCTTTACATTAAGAGCAGTGAGACTATGGAACTCTCTGCCGCATGATGTTATAATGAGTGATTCACTATTAAAATTTAAGAACGGCATGGATGCCTTTCTTGAAAAGTATAATATTACAGGTTATATATACTAGATTCCTTGATAGGGCGTTGATCCAGGGAACTAGTCTGATTGTCGTATGGAGTCAGGAAGGAATTTTTTTCCCCAATGTGGAGCTTAGTGTTTGCCACATGGTTTTTTTTTGCCTTCCTCTGGATCAACATGTTAGGCTATGGGTTGAACTAGATGGACTTAGTCTTCCTTCAACCTTAAAAACTATGTTACTATGATACTATGTTACACTACAAATAAACGGTGCCCCAGTTCCCATATGCTGTGGGTGTAGTGCAGTTCACTCATGCTTTGACCACAGTCCTCTGCTGTCTCCATGATCTCGGATGCAGGAACAGGCGCACATTCAATAGGGGACACCCGGTTCATTTTAACATTTAACAGTTTACTTGACAGTTGATGTACATCAGATTGCATCATACAGTTTGAGGCCCAGCACCCTCCATCACTTACTTCCTTAACACAGTACTTTTCACTCCAGTTCTCACGTTCAGCACAGATTACCCCTACGCTTATCCTTTTGTCAGCCCCAGGGTTTCCCGTCCGGCTCCGCAGTATTCCCAAAGTCCACTATGTTTCCCTCACATGGCTCCACGCCCATTTTTCACTGTACGAAAGGGTTGTCAGTGTTCTCTATAGCCCTCAACTTGAGCCTTAGGCTCCGGACATTGCAGGAATTTCTGTATGGAGTTTTGTGCAACTTCATACCGCCTGAACGTCTTTGCCCAAACTGTGCTTCAGCCCACTGCACCTTAAACTAGCCCTAGCAACTGTCACCAATGAACTCTCCTCACTAACTGACTAAACCAGCAAGTGGTTGTCTTTTACTGGCCCTATCCCCTCCCACTTTGGGTTGGACCAATTATTTTAACTGTCTGTTTAATCTGTCTCCCCCAGCAGTCTTGTTGCTGGGCAAACTTCACCTTTCATCTACATAAGTACAGTCACTATCTCCTAACAGTATGCACAAGCATATTACAATTACAATGCCTATCACTATCTATTCTGTCCCACTTTTGTGAACTACAGTTCCTTTAAGTTGCACACTGCTGTCCCTATGTCAGGCTCCAAGTCCCTGAAGAAAAGTTCATGTATAGAATAGGGAAGAGTCCACAGGGGGAAATGGGAAAGAGTCCATGTGGCAGTGAAAACACTCCACAGGGACCACAAGGGTTTCGGACTCTTTACAGTTTACAGTCCTTCAATCCAGAAGGGGGATGCACAAACATGAGCAATCCAAAATAGGGAAGGGAACACAAAAACTCCTCTGCCTTTTTTGGCCAACACCGAGAGTTTCGGTCAATACTGGGTCTTCTGCCCTCAGGAACGCAGAACAGTTCCAATCTCTCTCATGTGCAACGAGCACACCTGGGACATTACAGGACAGACCCTTCACTGCTGGCCACCATGCCTTATATTGCGGCCGTTATCTTTTTGGAGGGTTGTTAAGTACTCACTGGCCATGTCACAATTAGGGACTTCAGCTATTCCGCCCTTCCGCCAGGCCTCGGCCACAGCAACATAGTCGCTTCTGCCTTGACGTCCGGCTCCTGACTCGGGACCTCTGGTGGTACCTCCGGTTTCTTCAATCCTCCCAGCCACACCTCCGTTCTGCCTTGGCTCGCTGCAACGAGAAGGGTTTCTTTTTCTTCCTCCTCACCCACAATGGGTGGTCTTCTGCGTACAGGCCACTACCCAGCCCAGACAGATTTTTGTACCATTTTGCTGTTATGACGCCCACGATGGGTGGAGCTTTTGTCAGCCTCCACGACATCATCCGCCATCTTGGGACTTCTAATGGCTGCCATCTTAACCATTTCAGGGGTTCCTCCACTCTCTTTACGCAAGGACCCTGAATCCTGCCAACTACGCCAAGTTGTAAGGTGAGCAGGGCGGTAGTCATAGTTGAGGGTCGGATATAAATTGTGCCCCAGTTTCCATGTGCTGTGGGTGTAGTGCAATTCCTTCTTTCAGCCCAAGGGTTTCCCAATCCAGCTCCACAGTATTCCCAAAGTCCACTATGTTTCCCTCACACAGTTCAATGCCCATCTTCCACTGTACAAAAGGGTTGTTGGTGCTCTCCATAGCAAAAACAGCAAAGGGTAGTAAAACCCCAAAAGTCTCAAGACCCCATAATTATAATTTGGAGTAGCAAGGGTAGTTATAAAACATAACCTTTAATCAAACAGTTAATAATATTATGCAACACTTGTTAAAAAGATTTAGGACCTTACAGGGTCAGTGTGACAGTGCAACAGTGTCTAGGAATGATATAAGGTAATGCACAGAAATACATGATTGCACTGTTGTATACAAAGAGGACGGAAATAGGACTCCACCTGAATTGGGTGAAAATTTGTGGAGCTATATCCTCGTCCAGAGAATAAATACTGATACGGACCAAACAAGAGCCAATAGGCAGTAACATCAACCATCAATATGCATCTATTTGGAAAAGCTAGACAAGGAATGTATTATGCAATCCCAAAGGCTCAGTATATAAAGACCATGTGCATATCGATAATAGACAGAAATATATACACAATGTGTGCTAAACCATTAGGCAAGACACACATAAGGAATCACTCCAATGGTGAATAAGACATAAAATATATAAAAAACAGAACGTCCTCACCCGGTGTTGAATTCTCTGTGGTAGTTTGTCACGGAGTTGCCTCAGGGAAGGGAGCAGTCATCAGTGGGCAAAAGAGAACACAGCGGCATGTCAGTGAAGGCATCTGATTCTGCCCCTATTTTGCCTTAAAAAGGGATACTGCACTGCCCTGTTGCCCCTTTGCTCCCTCCCTGACAAGGGCAGTCCTCAGCTACCACTATAATCAACAGACCCTGCACTTGTCCTTAAAATGCCTCTCATGCATCCCGACGCGTTTCATCCTTCTCAGGAATCATCAGGGGACATACACACATGACAGAGCATGGTTATATGCTATTCTGCTGTAATAAGAGCCAACCTATTCTCCACTGCATACTCAAAGGGAATGCAGAGTGGAGTATAGCCTTAGCCCCCGACTTGAGCCTTAGGCTCCGGACATTGCAGGAACGGCCATAGGGAGTTTTGTGCAATCTCATTATTATTATTATTATTATTTTATTATTTATTTATATAGCGCCATTGATTCCATGGTGCTGTAAATAAGGAGGAGTTGCATAGCAAATAGAGATATCACTTACAGTAAACAAATTAACAATGATAGACTGGTACAGAGGGAAGAGGACCCTGTCCTCGTGGGCTTACATTCTACAGGAATGGGGAAGGAGACAGTAGGTTCGGGGGTTGCGGTAGCTCCATTGTTGTTGACCTCATACTGCCAGAACATCTACTCTTTGCCCACATCATGCTTCAGCCCACTGCACCTTGGACTAGACCTAGCAACTGTCACCAACGAACTCTCCTCACTAACTGACTAAACCAGTAAGTGGTTGCCTTTTACTGGCCCTAATCCCTCCCACTTTGGGCTGGACCAATCATTTTAACTGTCTCTTTACTTTGTCTCCCCAGCAGACTTGTTGCTGGCCCAATTTCACCTTTCACCTACTTAAGTAGTCACTATCTCCTGCACTAAGCATATTACACTTACAATGTTTATCACTATCTACTCTGTCCTATTTGTCAATACTCTGGGTCCTAAATCCTAACCTATATCTTATCCTATGCTTACTCTGCACTAAATATGAAGCATTGCTTATACATTATACTTTCATTCTTTACCTTACCTTACCTTTACCTTACCCAGACACTGTATATTACCATAACACAATACATGGCAATTCTCAACATATCACTTCTTACAGTATAAATTACTACTCATGCCAGGCATTACCTTTACAGTAGTTATACATTACTTACATTACATTTCACATGTTACCATAAAATGCAATAAAACTGCATGTCAATATTCACACCACTTGATGTCTTCAGGGGCAGGTGCATGACAGTCTCTGTCACACCCTTACAGCATTGTCCTTCCATTCATTCTTGGGAATGGGAATGTTCAAGATCAGCCAAGTGCAGCTTAGCTATCTTCAGCAGTTCAGTAAATAATTATCAGCAGTGCGCTTGATTGACTACTGCAGCACTAACACAAGACTCTTCAAAGTCCTCATTCTCGGGATTTGGTGGGGGTCCCAGCAGTATCCAAAGGATAGGTGTACTTGTGAATACCCCATTAAATCTGCTGCCTGAATAATCCGCCTTGTCTCTCATTATTAATCTGCCTCTTTTTTTTTTCCAATTTGTTCACTAAAATGTATTTGGGGGAAAGTTAATTTTTCTCAAATTTTATAAAGACTTTATTTTCCAGATAATGTATTTTTCACAATTCAATTTCAGTCTATTCAGCGAAAAGTGGGTACCGCTTTGTTAAAACATGGATGGACAGCAAAAAGAAAAAAAAAAAGACACATCTCATTTGTCCCACCACCCTCTCAGCCTGTTATCCATTCCTCTGCACCTCTTCTGTTTGTTTTCCCCTGTTGTATGCATCCTCTTCAGTCTGTTACAGTCTGGGCCAGGGCTTTAGCATGACTGAGTTTTATAAATGACCGCAATTTAATAATAATATTTATTACTTTGGCTATGAACCATTTTCCTAAAAGTTCCTTATTTTCTCCAAAGGGACATTTAGATCTCCTCCTGTAGCAGTACCTCGTAACTGCTACTTCACTGCTACTTCTGCATCCCCTATAGATATCTATGTGACGCAATTTTGAAAAATATCATTTCATTATTGTTTATATTATGCAATTATATAATGTACCTTTTTTTTATTTTTCAGCTACAACAACAGTTTACCCAGACAAAGAGTTCTACGACTGACCAAGATGGTGCTTGTATTGGTGGGAGTTTTCATTGTCAGTGCAGCCCCCTACCATGTGATTCAGATTGTAAACCTTCAGATCTCTCAACCCACAATCATTTTTTATGTCAGCTACTATTGCTCCATTTGCCTCAGCTATGCCAGCAGTGGTATCAATCCTTTCCTTTATGTACTGCTTAGTGGAAACTTCCGCAAAAGACTTTCTGAATGTACAAAAACTAAAATGAAAATCTCAGAACGTGAGCTGAATAATTTTGATAATACATTGAAATCAAGTTTTTAGGTATTATTATTAAAGTAAATATAATTGTAATGAATGTATTTATTACATTAAAGGGGTTTTCGGAGCTATAGACAAATTACACATAAAGAGATTGCAGATTACCGAATTAAGGCAGTGTGTTATATGCACAGTATCACGATTCCCCTGCATTCTAAACGTGAATGGGCATTCATGTGATCATAAGTACATGAATTGCATAACAACAGTCTCCTGCCTACTAGATTCACATTTGATTCTTATCTTTTTGTTCTATTTAAGCAATCCAATGAGAATTTAGTTGGAATCTGTCTGCAAACATACAAATCGCCCTCTGATAACTGTGGATTCAATTTACTGTCACTGTTCCCCTGTATTCCCAGCAGGAGTAAGCAGTCACGTGACAGTTGAGTATCTAATTTACATAGCTGTAGCCACAAACTGACTAGATTCTCATAAATTTTCTATTGAGAGAAATTAATGAGAATTCTAGCTGGCAACATGACCGCAACTATGCAAGCACACACTTGCGGTCACATGACTACTCATGGGGCAATACAGGAAATCGTGACAGTCTGCACATTGCACACTGTCACAATTTGGTAGGCATCAAGAGTTACTGCAGAAATTTGTCTAGACCCTGAAAACCCCATTAATTATTATGTACTCCTACCGCAGGATTCTGCCTCTCAGAGGTCTTGTATTATTATTTCATAGCACACATTAGATTGTTATCAAAGCAAAACACACAGCATATATCATGAATGTGACGCGCCCCCTGGGCCTGTGCGGTGCAGGGGGATACCCGGAGCCGGATCGCTGGGGGTTGTAGTCCTCCGTGGCGGTGACCCGGTCCGTGCCCAGGGCGGTCAAACCAGTGGCAGTCTATAGGTAAGAACAATGTCCGACTACGCCACCCGTGGATTGCGGTCAGTGGGGACCGCCGCTGCGCTGCCGACCGCTGAGGCTGATGTTGTTTGCACAGCCGAGTATGGGATAACTCCCCACGGGAGAAGTATTGCCTCAGGGCAGCTAAGGTGGATGATGGGAGTGATGGTGTGAGCGTCCCAGTAGTAATGGTGCTGGTGCGGCACGGAATCACAGAGACGTGTGGTGCAGTTCAGGGCCTTTACTGATGGTATAAAGCAGACCCTCCCGGGAGTATTGGTTAGCAGTAGGGGCCTGGTCAGTCTGTGAGCAAGCAGGATCTCCCCTGGCCAGGTGGAGTTGTAGGCCTCCCCGACTATCTGCACTCTTTCCTGGCTACCTTGCTCTATGCGGGTAGAAGTAGCCCACGTCCCTGAGTATACCGTGTGGTGCTCACCCGTATGGCCGGTGACTTGGGGCCTTCCGTCAGCCTTCGCTTCACGATGGCGGTGCTGGTCCCTTGCTTGTGACCGTGCCTTCGGGTTTCTAAGGCCAGAGGATATGGAATCCCCTGCCGGTTGGATTCTGCTGCTGGACCTGGATGTCCCCACAGCCTCGGACTCCGTGTCCGGTATTAGTGTCTTCAGCCAAGGCGAGCTCTCTAGCTTCCAGCCTCTGGCACTCGCTCCTGCTCCTACAGAGCTCCTGTTGTCACTTTCCCTCTCCAGGCTCTGACTACTCAATCCCGCCCCAGACCCAGTTTATAAGGGCAGATTCCTCCCCTCCCAGGTCTGGGTGGGCCGTGTTGCATGCTTAGGGCTCCTGACCAGAGAAACCTCCCACTTGCTCTCAGACATAATATCTCTATTACTGTGGCAACCAGACCCCTGGGGTGTCACAAATGTATTAAAGCTATGCCCAAAACTGAACTGCATTTAGAGAGTCTAAATACATACAATATAATCTAAGGTGAGTATCTTTGCAAATACATTGCCCTATTAATCTTGCACTTAACCTGAATTACAGCCTGCATCATGCCCTTTAATCTGCATTCACAATTCTGTTGGTTAGTATTAAAAATAGTTGACAACTGTAGCTTGGCAGACACACACAGAATGAAAGGAACAGAACATGCTCTGTTCAGAAATTGAGCCCATCAGGAAGGTTGGGGTGTTTCAGATATGCATCCAATAGAAAGCTAATTTGAAGCACCTATGTTCAAATGCAAAATTTGTAACAGGACCCCTGTAATATCATGTGCCATTTATTAAAAAGGTTTCTTCTGTGTATAAAATATTGATTATGTTGCTATTATGAAAAGTAATATCTGATTTTCCCACACTACAGTTATATAAACTAAATTGTATTCAATGTAAAACTTAAATGGTCGCTTTTTAAGTAACTGATGTAGACATTTTCAAAAGTATAATATAGTTCTCATTACCAAAAATGTTTTTAAAGAGTTGGGGCAGAATTATTTCCTGCTTCTTACACAGCCCCTCCTGCTTTTTTATTCCCCTGATGCACTTTTCTTAACATTGCCCCTTTCTTTAGGTGGCGTGCTGCTTTAGATGTAGACATGGTTTCCTGCAAATTTTCACAGGTTGTGGTTTTGCAATATTTTGTCAATAAAGACATCAGTTTGTCTGGGTTTAGGTAGGAATGTGACCAGTAACCAAAAAGATTGAGGACTCTGAGTAGTATGTGTTTGTGAATAGTCTTAGCTATGGCACCATGTTAATTTATTTGATTCTGGTATTGTATGCATGTACTGAGCTTAGCCCTGATACTGTATTTATATTTATTAACTCTTCCTTGTTCTGTTAACATCATTTATTGTGCTAAAACCATATTTATCAACTGAGCTTTTGAGATTAGTTCTGCTGGCTTATTTATATAATGAGCTTTGTTCTGACACAATATTAATGAACTGAGCTGGGTTCTGGTACTAAATTTATGTCATGAGCTTGGTTCTTGTACCTAATTGTTGTTGTATCATCTGTACTGTATTTGGTTATGTACCAAATGTGAATATTTCTGGCATAGTACTTATTTCTCAGCTTGGTTTTGATGCTAAATTCACTTTGCTTAGTTCTTACAAAGTGTTTATTCACTATTCTTGGAGATAATGCTGTATTTATTTACTCTGCATATAGTACCATATTTATTTACTAAGCTGCGTTCTCAAACTATATTATTTAGTAAGCTTGGTTAAGGTAAATTTATTTACTGTGTCAAGTTCTGATACTGTATCTATCCAATGGAATGTTTTTCAATATTATAAAAGCACTACCATGTTCTGTATATTTTTTATTAAATATGTGTATATGTGCATGTAATGTAGTGTGAATGTATTAACATACTCAACTCTGTTTTCTCTGGTGTCCTGATTCGCTTCTGAGTGACAATGACATCACTCAAATGAGGTGAAGAACGCCGCTGGACATCAGAGACAGAGGTAGGTGAGTATATTAATACACTCGCACTAAATTACATGCACATATACACATTTAATAAAAAAATATACATGGGTGTGCTTCTTTAATGAGCTTAGTTTTGTAGTTTTGGTACTGTATTTCTGAACATCCCTTATTACGGGCACTGTTTTTATATTTTGTACTTGGTCTATCTATCTATTATTATTATTATGTTATTGATCTGGTAGTTTATTTACTAATTGTGCTTAGTTCTAGTACAGTATATATGCACTGATCTTAGTTTGGACACTATACTTATTCACTGTGCTTTGTCCTGAGAGAATAATTATGCATTGAACTTCTGGTTCTGTATTCGTGTATTGAACTAAGCGTTGGTAATATATTTATTCATTGAGCTTGGTTTTAGTACTATATTTACTGTGCTTATTTCTAAGAATGCATTTATTTACTGAGCTTAGTTCTGATACTGTACTTATATTCTAAGATGAGTATTGGTACTCTATTTATTCACTGAGCTTGGTTGTCATGTTGTATTTAGTGTGTTTTGTTTGACATTATACCTGTATTTAAGTAACAAACTAACAATAGCACAGTATTTATTCACTGAGCTTGGTTCTTATACTGTGTTTACTATGAGTTGTTCTGACATTATACTTAATATACTGAGCATAGTTCCTGTTCTGTATTTAAGTAACAAACTGACCCTGATACTGTATTTGCTGAGCTTGGCTCTGGTACTGTATTTAGTCTATAGTCAGGAAAATACAGAAACATCTTTAAATGAGAAGGTGTGTCCAAACTTTTGGTCTGTACTGTATATCTATACCTAATTGGTATTACTCCAATAAAGGACATGTAGACCAATGTGATGAGGACTAACGAAGCAAAGCAAAATATATTGAAAGGGGAGAAGAACAAAAAACTTTGAAAAACGTCCCAGGTCATAAAGTTACAAAATTTTATTGGTGAAAATAAATAGATAATGTGAATCACAAACTCAGACACAAAGAATTTTAAAACAATAGAAGAGCACCAATGAGGAGCTAGAAGCACATCTGTCAATTAGAAAAATAATAAGCTGCCGAAGAAAGATATGTTCTGTAAAGAAATAATGGAGCATTCGGCTAGAGTAAAAAATGCTCAAAAGGTAAGTCATAAGTAGTCAATTGAAGATGTAATCAATTGAAATTGCTATCCTGTGAAAATTTCAATATAACAACATGTGCCCAGGACAGCAAGTAGGTATCAAGAAATAATGGAGCGTTTGGCTAGGGTAAACATGCTCAAAAGGTAAGTCATGAGAGGTCAATTCAAGATGTAATGAATTGGAATTCCTGCCTGATGCAAATTTCAATATAACGACATGTGTCCAGGACAGCAAGTAGATATTACCATGACACCTCAACTATAAACCGGAATATTTACATAGATGGGAAGAGTTCCAAATGGCTATTTAATAAGAGCGGCACAAATCATAGAAGCATACTTACAACCACAGTGGTTATGGACGTGCTCCTCACTAGTGCTCGTTGGCAACTAGAACCCCAAACTAAAGCCCTTAAAACTTAACTTTTATTAAAGCATATAGCTCTTGTAAGGAAAGTGAGTATTAAAATATTAGCATAGATACAGGCAGTAGAGTAAAGTCAGATATTGTAATCTGCAATATTGCTTGTTACACGAATATGGTTATCTAACTAAGTCTCATTCTCATACATTAGTGGCCGCAGACCACCTATCTCATGTGCCTTATTATAAAATCCAAAATTAAGCCTCCCCGACATGTTTCGCCTAACTGGCGTCATCAGGGGACAGAGGCTTAATGGCCTGATGATGCCAGTTAGGCGAAACATGTCGGGGAGGCTTTAATTTTGGATCTGCGGCCACTAATGTATGAGAATGAGAATTAGTTAGATAACCATATTCGTGTAACAAGCAATATTGCAGATTACAATAGTTAAGTTTTAAGGGCTTCAGTTTGAGGTTCTAGTTGCCAACAGGCAAAATGTTGTTAATGTCAATACCCCTACGCTGTCTTGAGTTGTATAGTGTTGTGTCCTCACTAGTGCTCGACCCTTTGAAATTGCAAACAGCTGATCGCTCGGGGAATCAGGTGTTGAACCACCACTGATCAAATATTGACGTCCTATCTGTGGTAGATCGCTCACTCAGCTGCAAACTGTTATGTTCTGCAACTTAGAACTAAGGAATAGGAGGGAAAATCTGTCCCTGCACTGAGACTCATCTTAACCCTACGCTGGGGTGGGTGCCCTATTCCTTATGAATAGCCCCACCGAAACTCCTGCACTGAACTCAAACGAAGACCTGTAGGAAGGGGAAAGGGGTCCATAAAAGATCTAAGGGCTGGGAGCAAAAGCAGGAGACCTCCTAACAGAAAAGTTAATTGCAGAAACGAAGATTAAAGGGAACAAAACTGGTGGAACAAGAAGTCCCAGGATAACAATTGTCCAAAGCACAAAGAACTAAACAAGGCTACTTAGCCAGAGCACAAGCGTAACAACACTGATGTCCAGCGGGGAATGGGAGCCAGGTGCTGGGTAATAAAGAGTGCAGAGATCACGTGACCAAGAAACCCAGCACCAGAGGAACAGACTAGAAGCCAGCAAACCACAACAAGATGGCCGATAGTAAAACAAAATAGATTCTAACACAAATGGAGGTAGACACAGGTAGGCTGTCTCTTTAAATCTTTGTTGGTTTATTATAGTGTGGCATAAATCAACAGTCAGCCCATTAAAATAGACACAGCCCACTGGGCAAAACAGGAAGAGCAAATCAAAAATGGTAATAAAAAGAACACAGTCCTTGTAGTAGCAGGAATATGCCTGCTGAGAGTTCAGAAACTCCACATGGTTCAGGAACAAACAAACACAAGCTCCCTTCTGGAGCTAACTTTTAAAGACACTGAAATCTGAATGCCTCAGCTGGCTGAGTATTTAAACCCCCCAGACCACACACTGAGGTTCAGATAAGGTGAATGGCCTTCCGCCCTTCACAATGGCCATTCACAAAAAACACTCCCTTTTACAAATGGACTTAACCCCTCTAAGCAAATATCATGCTGGAGAAAACGTAATGGTTTTAATTCACTGAAGCTAATGGCCTCAGGGAAACATACCTCCCCTCCAGGACTGTACCAGTAACTTTGTCATATATCCCCCTCGCCTGCCCAAAGCCAGGGGTTTTGGCACCTTCACTCGCTAAACAGGGAAGTCTGGACAGAGCATCTGTATTACTGTGTAGTTTCATGGGCCTGTGCTCTACATGAAAATTAAAGTCTTGAAGCGCTGGAAACCACCTCGTCAACCAGGCATTCTTCCCCCTCCTTTCCCTCATCCATCTCAGAGGCGCATGATAGGAAACTAACCTGAACTTTCAGCCTAACAGGTAGTATCTTAAAGTCTCAACTGTCCATTTGATGGCCAGGCACTCCTTCTCTATGATGGCATAGTTCTTTTCACAGGAGGAGAGTTTCCTATTCAGGAATAGGACCTCAGAGGCATCAGTCTGAACCACAAACTCCTTAGTGAAGTCAGGCGCTACCAAGACTGGCTATTTACATTGGGTGAGCTTTAACTTCTGGTATGCCATCTCCGCTTCAGGGGACCACTTGGCCATCGATTTCTTTGTGCCCTTAAGAAGATCAGTCAGGGGGTGGCTATCGCCAATAATACCCCACAATTCCTAGAAATGCCCTAACTTGCGTCTTGGAGTTCGGTTGCGGACAATTTTGGATAGCCTCCACCTTATTTACTTGCGGCTTTATTTTGTCCCTTCCGATGATGTAGCCCAAGTATTTTTCATCTTCTTTCCCCATGTAGCACTTCTTTTGGTTTATCATAAACCCTGCCTTTCTTAGCGCATCCAGTACCGCCTGGTTTTTCTGTAATTGACTTCGCCAATCTGGGCTGAATATTACAATGTCATCCAGCTAAGCTGCTGCGTACTTCTTGTGAGAGACTAGGATCCGGTCCATGGCCCTCTGGAAGGTAGTTGGGACTCCCTGCAGACCAAATGGCATCCTGGTTTACTGAAAGCACCCGTCAGGAGTAGAGAACGCCATCTTCTCCTTGACACTTGAGGACAAGAGAATCTGTTAGTAGCCTTTTGTTAGGTCCAGGTTGGTGATATATCTGGCTGACCTTAGCCTCTCAATAAGCTCATCGATGCGGGGCATCAGATACATATCGAATTTTGACACCTCATTCTGCTTCCTGTAGTCATTACAGTACCACCATTCTCCATCCGGCTTCGGCACCAGCACAATGAGTCTGGACCAGCCGCTCTTTGACTCCTAGATGACGCCCAGGCTCAACATTCTCCTCACCTCTTTGGAGATCACCTCGCGGCGGGCTTCATGAATCCGATATGGCCTTTGATTCATCCTCAAATGCAACTCTGTCAAGATTTCATGTTCGACCACCTGCATACAACCTGGCAGCTCTGAGAACAGGTTACGGTTCTGCTGAAGCAGCTCTCAGCACTGTTGCTTCTGAGCCAGTGATAGTCAGTGATTTCTGCCACTGTGACATCCTTAACCTAGGCTTCTGGATGGGTCCCCAGGCACATAGCTTCTCCTGGCTCCCAAACCAAGGTTTGAGCAGGTTAACATGGTACACCTGATACAGCTTCCTTCTTCCTGGTTGGTTGAGCTTTGTAGTTGACCTCACTCAACTTCTCGACCACCTCGTATGGCCCCTGCCACTTGGCCAGGAATTTGCTGTCCACCGTGAGGATCAACAGCAACACATGTTCCCAAGGGTTAAATTGTCTCAGTATCATCGACCGATTGTAGACCCTTGCCTGGGCCTCTTGGGCTTGAAGGCTGCTTTCGCTTACAATCGGCATCTTCCTTGCGATCTGTTCTTGTATCTGGGCCACATGCTCGATGATGCTATGGTGAGGTGTTACCTCGGCTTCCCAGGTCTCCTTTGCAATATCCAACAGTCCTCGAGGGTGCCGTCCATAAAGCAGCTCGAAGGGTGAGAACCCCCGTAGAGGCCTAGGGAGCTTCTTTAATGGAGAATAGCAGGTAGGGGAGTAGGAAATCCCAGTCTTGGCCATCCATCTCCATGACCTTTTAAAGCATGGACTTCAGGGTCTTATTTGAACCTCTTCACCAGGCTGTCCGTCTGCAGATGTTACATAGTTACATAGTTACATAGTTACATAGTTAGTAAAGCCGAATAAAGACTTGCGTCCATCAAGTTCGACCTGTTAGTTCTGTAATTGCTAAAGTTGATCCAGAGGAGGGCAAAAACCCCAAATGATTTAGCCAATCTTCACCTGAGGAAAAATTCCCTCCCGACTCTGAAACCAGCAGTCAGAATAAATCCCTGTATCAACCTACTATTTTATTTTATTTTTAAGTATACGCTGAAATCTGCCTGGTATCTAGAAATGCATCCAGTCCCTGCTTGAACTGGTGTAGTGAATCCGACATTACCGTCTCCTCACTCAGTGAATTCCATATTCTCACTGCTCTTACCGTAAAGAACCCCTTCCTATGCTGGTGCTGAAACCTTTTCTCTTCCAGTCTTAGTGAATGCCCTCTTGTTACCGTAATATCCCTCCTTTTGAACAAATCCCGGGCAAGGTCTCTATACTGTCCCCTAACATATTTGTACACATTTATTATGTCCCCCCTCAACCTTCTCTTTTCCAGGCTGAATAGTCCTAGTTTTGCCAACCTCTCTGGGTATTGCAGTCCCTCCATTCCCCTTATTAATTTTGTTGCCCTCCTTTGTACCTTTTCAAGCTCGTTTATATCCTTTCTATATATTGGGGCCCATAACTGAGCACAGTATTCCAAGTGTGGTCTGACCAGAGCTTTGTACAGTGGAAGAACAATGTTCTCCTCCTTTGCAGCTATACCTCTTCTGATACATCCCATTACCCTGTTTGCCCTTACAGCAGCGGCCTGACTTTGGGCACTCCAATTTAGTTTGCTATCAATCAAGATGCCCAAGTCCTTCTCCATCTCTGAATTCCCCAATGATTTCCCATTCAGTGAGTACTGGTGACTTCCATTTTTCCTTCCCATATGTATGACCTTACATTTCTCCTCGTTAAACCTCATTTGCCATTTAATGCTCCACCTACCCAGCTTATCCAAATCCCTCTGTAGGTCTGCACTGTCCTCTTTTGTATTAATTGTTTTACATAACTTTGTGTCATCTGCAAATATTGATATTTTACTATTTATCCCGTTGACTATGTCGTTAATAAAGATATTAAATAACATTGGGCCTAGTACAGACCCCTGTGGTACCCCACTAGTGACGCTTACCCAATCTGAGTATATTCCATTTATAACCACCCTCTGCCTTCTATCCTTTAGCCAGTTAGCTACCCACTTGCAGACATTTTCCCCCAGCCCCATCATTCTCATTTTGTATACCAACCTATTATGTGGCACGCTATCGAACGCTTTTGAGAAGTCGAGATACACGACATCCACTGACGTCCTGAGTTGTGTAATCTGGAGAGCCTGATACAACTCTCTCATCACCCTCGACATGAAAGGAGTTCCTTGGTTTGTCAGGATCTTCTTTGGCAGGCCCGTCCAGGAAAATATATGTATCAGCTCTCAGGCTATACTCCTGGCAGAGGAGTTTCTCAAGGGTATCACCTTGGGGTACCGTGTTGCATAGTCCAGCACCACTAGGATGTATTGGTGACCCATGGTGGTCTTAACTAAGGGCCCTACAAGGTCAATGGCAATTTGGTCAAACGGGACCTCTATAATTGGTAACAGGACCAGGGTATTCCGGAAGTGGGACACGGGAGCAGTTAACTGACACGTAGGACAGGACCGACAATGGTTGACCACCTCCCAGTGACACCCACGCCAGTAAAATCTTTGAAGGACCCACTCTTGGGTTTTGTCTTTACCCAGATGCCCACCCAAGACATGAGAATGGGCTAGGTCTAGTACTCTAAACCTATAGGGCCCTGGTACCAACAGCTGTTCTAACACTTCCCCTCTCTGTTTAGTAACCTGATATTGCAAATCCTCATTGACTGAAAAATAAGGAAACCTGGTGTTAGCCCCCTGCTCCTGGGCAACCCCATTTGTCACTGTCACATTGTCCCATGCCTCTTTCAAAGTAAGATCCTGCATTTGTGCAGTACCTAAATTCCCCACAGAAACCACCAGTTAAGGAATCTCATCCACATGGGTCCCTGTCTCATCCTCGTTGCCAGCAAGGACACACAGGGGGAATGCATCTGCCTCTGGCTGTAATGGGGATTCTTTGTGGATGAATCGGCTTTGGTCTGAGCATGTGGGCACCCCCGCCTTACCACACAAGTCCCAGAACAGCAGAAAGTCCCGCCCGATTATAACCGGGTGTAACCAGTCTGTGACTACCCTGACCTCATGGGACTCAGTACCATGGTTCATTTTTACAGTCATTTTGGCAATGGGGTAGTCCTTGGTGTCTCCATGAATACAGTGGATGCCCATGTGTTTCCCTGGGATCAACTGGTGGGGACGTGTGGCCCTTACCAGCATCACCAAACTCCCTGAGTCCAAAAGTCCCGACACCAGTACCCCATTTATGGTCACAGGACATGACTGTTGCCCCTCACCGGGCTGATAGTCCACACTGCAGGTGGGATAGGCATAGTATGAGCAGTGTCTTTTTATGCTGCAGTTCATCTGCTCGGAGAACATAGGACACCAGGCGGCTATATTTCCAGGACTGTGACACCTCCAGGAGATCAAGACTTTCCCAGTTGCTTTTGGCAGACCCTCAGCAACCCCTTGGCACCTCGGACTCCCCCCAGTGGTGGCTCTAATACTCCTCTTTTGGGACTCGGGCTCCCTTTGGTTTCCTCAGTATGGGGATGCAGCACCACCCGGCATCCTTAGGGTTCTCTCGACCACCTGGTATCTTTGTACAGGGCCGACCAGGTCATCCGCATTCTGGG
Source organism: Phyllobates terribilis (assembly GCF_046119375.1). Taxonomy (NCBI): domain Eukaryota; kingdom Metazoa; phylum Chordata; class Amphibia; order Anura; family Dendrobatidae; genus Phyllobates; species Phyllobates terribilis. The sequence continues at coordinate 450,896,393 of NW_027362763.1, read as the reverse complement.
GGTCTCCCTGTGCAACCCAAGTCTGTACGGGCCTAAGAAGGGAGTGAAGAAATCTGTCCATCACCACCCGTTCTTCCATCTGGGCTGGGGTGGAGGACTCTGGCTGAAACCACTTCTGCACAAGATAGAAGAGATCGAACATTTGGGAGCGAGGTGGTTTATCACCACAATAAGCCCAGAGGTGAACCCTTTGGGCTCTGACTGACATAGTCACACCAGCACGTGCCAGTATTTCATTTTCAAGTTTAACATACTCTTGGGCATCATGCAAGGCCAGGTCATATTAAGCCTTCTGGGGCTCACCAGTCAGATAGGGGGCCAGCACCTCCGACAACCGCTTCTCCCACTCTGCCACCCACTTAAACATAGTCAAAAATGCTTCCACATCATTCCCCTGGGTCATTTTTTTGCATGGCTCATCTTACCGTTTTATGGATGTACGAGTCATCACCTGGAGTTGGGGGAGGAGCTTCTGGCCTCGCACGAACTGCCTCGGCGAGCAGTTCCATCTACTGCTCTTGTTTCAGAGCTGTTCTTTTTGGTTCTGCTGCTGTTGGTGGATCTGTTGCAATAACAGCTTGCTTGTCACCTGCTGAGCTTTCACCAGGTGCTTTATCAGGTCCTCCATGTTGGTTATTGTTGTCTAATGGGGATCTTGCCCGCCGTCTCCACCACCTGTGGTACATCTCTCACTCAGCTGCACACGGAGGTTGACACATGTACTCTTTAAATCTTTTGTTGGTTTATTATAGTGTGGAATAAACCAACAGTTAGTGCATTAAAATAAACACAGCCTGCTGGGCAAAACAGGAAAAGCAAATCAAAAATGGTAACACAAAGAACACAGTCCTTGTAGTAGCAGGGATCCACGTGCTGAGAGTTCAGTAACCCCACATGGATCAGGAACAAACAAACACAAGATCCCTTCTGGAGCTAACTTTTCCAGACACTGAACTCTGAATTCCTCAGCTGGCCGAGTATTTAAACCCCCCCAGACCACACCCTGAGGTGGAGATATGGTGAATGGCCTCCTGCCCTTCATAATGGCCATTCACAAAAACCACTCCATTTTACAAATGGACTTAACCCGTCTCAGCAAATAACATGCTGGAGAAAACGTAATGGTTTTAGTTCACTGAAGCTAATAGCCTGAGGGAAACATACCTCCCCTCCAGCATTTTACCAGTGACTTTGTCACATATCCCATGGATAAGTCATCAGAATCTGAGCACTGGACAACCTCTCTAATGAAAATACATATGCTTGAATGTTGAATGGTAGAATGGCACACTATGTTAGTGATGCAGTGCACCATGTGATAGTAAATTAATGCATAATGGTGTGCTATTAAAAGACATATATACACTGCTCAAAAAAATAAAGGGAACACTGAAATAACACATCCTAGATCTGAGTGAATGAAATATTCCCATTGAATACTTTATTCTGTACAAAGTTGAATGTGCTGACAACAAAATCACACAAAAATCATCAATTGCAATCAAATTTATTAACCAATGGAGGCCTGGATCCTGGATTTGGAGTCACCCCCAAAATTAAAGTGGAAAAACACACTACAAGCTGATCCAACTTTGATGTAATGTCCTTAAAACAAGTCAAAATGAGGCTCAGTATTGTGTGTGGCCTCCATGTGCCTGTATGACCTCCCTATAATGCCTGGGCATGCTCCTGATGAGGTTGCTGATGGTCTCCTGTGGAATCTCCTCCCTGACCTGGACTAAAGCATCCTCCAACTCCTGGACAGTCTGTGTTGCAACGTGACGTTGGTGGAAGGAGCAAGACATGATGTCCCAGATGTTCTTAATCGGATTCAAGTCTGGGGAATGGGTGGGCCCGTCCATAGCTTTAATGCCTTCATCTTGTAGGAACTGCTGACACACTCCAGCCACATGAGGTCTGGCATTGTCCTGCATTAGGAGGAACCCAGGGCCAACCGCACCAGCATATGGTCTCACAAGGGGTCTGAGGATCTCATCTCGGTACTTAATAGCAGTCAGGCTACCTCTGGCAAGCACATGGATGGCTGTGCGACCCTCCAAAAAAATGCCACCCCACACCATTACTGACCCACTGCCAAACCTGTCATGCTGAAGTATGTTGCAGGCAGCAGATCACTCTCCACGGCGTCTCCAGACTCTGTCACGTCTGTCACTTGTGCTCAGTGTGAATCTGCTTACATCTGTGAAGAGCATAGGGCGCCAGTGGCGACTTTGCCAATCCTGCTGTTCCGTGGCAAATGCCAAGCGTCCTGCACGGTGTTGGTCTGTGAGCACAACCCCCATCTGTGGACGTCGGGCCCTCATACCACCCTCATGGAGTCAGTTTCTAACCGTTTTTGCAGACACATGCACATTTGTGGCCTGCTGGAGGTCATTTTGCAGGGCTCTGGCGGTGATCCTCCTGTTCCTCTTTGCACAAAGATGGAGGTAGCGGTCCTGCTGTTGCCCTCCTATGGTCCCCTCAACACACACACATATATATATATATATATGTATATATATATATATATATACTGTATATATACATATACACATATATATATATATACACACACACACACATATATATACATATATATAATGTATATGTATATACACTGATGTGTGTGTATATATATATATATATATATATATATATATATATATATATATATATATATATATATATATATATACAGTGCTGGCACCCCTGAAATTCTGTCAGATAATACTCAGTTTCTTCCTGAAAATGATTGCAATCACAAATTCTTTGGTATTATTCTCTTCATTTAATTTGATTGCAAGGAAAAAACACAAAAGAGAATGAAGCAAAAATCAAATCATTGATCATTTCAAACAAAACTCCAAAAAAGGGCCAGACAAAAGTATTGGCACCCTCAGCCTAACACTTGGTTGCACAACCTTTAGCCAAAATAACTGCGAACAACGGCTTCCGGTAACCATCAATGAGTTTCTTACAATGCTCTGCTGGAATTGTAGACCATTCTTCTTTGGCACACTGCTCCAGGTCCCTGATATTTGAAGGGTGCCTTCTCCAAACTGCCATTTTGAGATCTCTCCACAGGTGTTCTATGGGATTCAGGTCTGGACTCATTGCTGGCCACATTAGAAGTCTCCAGTGCTTTCTCTAAAACCATTTTATAGTGCTTTTGGAAGTGTGTTTTGGGTCATTGTCCTGCTGGAAGACCCATGACCTCGGAGGGAGACCCAGCTTTCTCACACTGGGCCCTACATTATGTTGTAAAATTTGTTGGTAGTCTTCAGACTTCATAATGACATGCACACGGTCAAGCAGTCCAGTGCCAGAGGCAGCAAAGCTACCCCAAAACATGAGGGAACCTCCACCATGTTTGACTGTAGGGACCGTGTTCTTTTCTTTGAATGCCTCTTTTTTTTTCCTGTACACTCTATGTTGATGCTTTTTGCCAAAAAGCTCTACTTTTGTTTCATCTGACCAGAGAAGATTCTTCCAAAACGTTTTAGGCTTTCTCAGGTAAGTTTGGCAAACTCCAGCCTGGCTTTTTTATGTCTCGGGGTAAGAAGTGGGGTCTTCCTGGGTATCCTACCATACAGTTCCTTTTCATTCAGATGCCGATGGATAGTACGGGTTGACACTGTTGTACCCTCGGACTGCAGGGCAGCTTGAACTTGTTTGGATGTTAGTCGAGGTTCTTTATCCACCATCCGCACAATCTTGCATTGAAATCTCTCGTCAATTTTTCATTTCCGTCCATATCTAGGGAGGTTAGCCACAGTGCCATGGGCATTAAACTTCTTGATGACACTGCGCACGGAAGACACAGGAACATTCAGGTCTTTGGAAATAGACTTGTAGCCTTGAGATTGCTCATGCTTCCTCACAATTTGGTTTCTCAAGTCCTCAGACAGTTCTTTGGTTTTCTTTCTTTTCTCCATGCTCAATGTGGTACACACAAGGACACAGGACAGAGGTTGAGTCAACTTTAATCCATGTTAACTGGCTGCAAGTGTGATTTAGTTATTGCCAACACCTGTTAGGTGCCACAGGTAAGTTACAGGTGCTGTTAATTACACGAATTAGAGAAGCATCACATGATTTTTCAAAGGGTGCCAATACTTTTGTCCACCCCCTTTTTTAGGTTTGGTGTGGAATTATATCCAATTTGGCTTTAGGACAATTCTTTTTGTGTTTTTTTTCATTGAAGACAAGTTAAATGAAGAAAATAATACCAAAGAATTTGTGATTGCAATCATTTTCAGGAAGAAACTAAGTATTATCTGACAGAATTGCAGGGGTGCCAATACTTTTGGCCAGCACTGTATATATATATATATATATATATATATATATATATATATATATACAGTCTATGTTATGTATGTGTGTATGTATGTGTGTGTATTTCTGTATATCCAGTATATACATCCAAAGAAACACTCCCATCAAAGTTATTCCAATATTCCGCAGCGCTTTACAATTCAGAGGCTCATATACAATAATCATAAGTAACAAAGTTAAAGATAACAGCATAATTAAAGTAAAAATAAAGACAACTCTGCTGGTAAGAGCTTACAATCTACAATGAGGTGGGCATGACACAAAGTACAGGTGCTTAATTACAATGATGGTCCAGCCATCTTGAGGGAAAGGGGCATAAATAAAGAGTGCATGAGCTAGTCATCAGCCAATATTTGTAGTGGTTTTGGGTGCGGTGGAGTTTGATGGAGAATTATGTTCAGGGAAATAGTGAAAAAGCTATATTTAAAAAGGACTTTGATTAGAGAATATGATAGGCCGCCATAAACAGATGTGTTTTTAGGGAGCACCTAAAACTGTGTAAGTTGTGATTCATCCTAATTTCTTGGGATAGAGCATTCCAAAGAATAAGTGCAGCTTGGGAGAAGTCTTGGAGCAGGAAGTGGGAGATACAAATTAGTGTGGATGTTAGTCGAAAGTTGCTTGCAGAGTGTCGAGAACGGGTAAGCTGATAAACAGAAATGAGGAGGAGATGTAGGGGGTGCCACACTTTTAATATATTGCAGTCATCATATTATATATCACTATGTACTTACAGTTGCTTATTTTGCCTTTCTACCCAGCTAATTCTTCTCTTTTCTCTGCTCTATGTAGAAGCAAGAAATTGCTTGTCCCTGCATTTTTCATCCCCCCCCTTTTCAACTCCTGACCCAGCTGCTCCCTCCCCCCCCTCCTCCCTGCCAAGGACTTTTGCAGTGACTGATGAGTCATACAGGGAAAATTGACCTCCGGTTTCTACATAGACCTTAGCAGGATTCAGCTAATCAGTTTTTAGTAACGTGATATCATAGATCTAATGGAAAACAGAAGAATTATCTGCGTAGAAAGGTAAAATGAGCAATTGTAAGTACATAGTGCTGTATAATATAATGATTGCAATAAATTAAGAGGATAAAAATGTTGATGGGAGTGCCTCTTAAATATATACAAATAGATGCAGCTTTCAATAAGAATCATTAACTTGTCAGACAGTGTGCTACTGTGTCACTTTTAAATTAATATATCGGTACACTCTCTTATATCCTAAAGTAGTTCTCTAGGAATAGAAAAATCTGCTTTCTTCTAAAAACAGTGCCACACCGGTGCATTCACTGTGACTAGTATTGCAGCTTAGCCCTATTGTAGTAAACTGGGCTAAGCTGTGATTCAATCAAAGCCCAGCCCTGTCTGCAGCCCCTAAACCTATGTTCCTAATTAGCAAAATAGTAAATGTAACTTGGGGCCAATTTAGAGGTTGTAACTCAGGTTTAGTACAAGCTAAAGCTTTGTTTGCACTTAGTTTTTTTGTTCCATTTTTCTGTTAAGTAATAAAAACAAAAATGCAGAATGTTTTATGAAGAACAGATGCAAACTGAAGCAGAAAATCCCCATTGACAATAGTAGGATCCATTTGGTTTTCATTGTGTGCCCATTTTTTCAAATGTAACAAAAAGTGCCCTACACTTTTTGTTCTCTGCAAAAAAACTTAAGCAAAGCAGAAACCAGATGAATCCCTAAACCATGGCAGTGAAACAGCTCTTAAAGGGAACCTGTCATGTCAGTTGGAGCGTGTAAACTGCCCCCAGGTTGTTGTTAGTGATGCAATATGCATCCCTAACATGCTTTTGCACTAAAATCGGTGCTGTAATCTTTTGTAAAAATCACTTTATGTACTTATATCTTACCTGCTGGTTTAGTCATAGCGGTGTTCCTTTCCTTATTCAGTCCGGCTTGTCCCGCCCACTCAATTTGAATTGCCCCCGGTGTGTGCCGACATCATATGAATAGGCTTGCTGTGGTCACTCTGATGCTGTGACCCTCGCTTGCGCTATGCGTATTCAACGGCCGCGCGGCATCACTAACAACAACCTGGGGGCAGTTTACACGCTCCAACTGACATGATAGGTTCCCTTTAACAATGTATTTGCAAAGTTATTCAGCTTCAACATTATATGTAAAATATAAAATAGTTTTCAAAGGTGAAAAGTATCTCAGTAATAAAGTTCTGCCAAAACTCATGTTGTTTGATAAATTAAATCTGAATTCTATTTTGGTACTTTTTTCTTCACAGTTTCTACATGGACATGTTCTCTAAAGTGCGGAGACTGATTTGTAAATATCATCAGAAGTGTCCAACCTTTTTCTTTGTGTAGAAAGGCTAATAATTGTATCTGTATCTTGTATCTACTGCTTTATTAATTATAAATGAAACTCTTAAGAATCATTCATGAAAGATAGAAATAAAAATACACATGAAAGCTGTTTCTTTCAACATATAAAGAGTTGCAAGTAAAAGTAGATGAGACAAGTGTCCTAATGCATCAGAGACATTATTTTTGTCACACACTATATTATTAGAGGAATATTGTGATTAATTAACCTGTAAATCATCAATTTTTCATTTCATAAAGTGGACATTTTCAACAATCATTTGAAAGTCTATTCATTATAAACAAATTAATATTAGACTGCCGCCTTTAAATATTATGCTCATTATATTGTTACCATACTTAACACTAGAGATGAGCAGAATGCTTTGCGCAACCCCAGTCCACAGTACAGGTGATGACATGCCAGCGCAGCAAATAATAAGATGAGCATGAGATCCCGGAAATGTATGAAATTCACGAGGCCCCACTCCATGGCCAGAGTGCACAGAGTGAACACCAGGCTGGCAAATTAAGCACCGTACCGAAGAACTTGTAAGGTCAGAAAATTTGAGCAGCTCATGCCAGGGCCAGAGTGCATTGACTTGGAACATGGACTGGGGTTGCTTGAAGCGATCCGCTCATCTCAACTCAGCAATAAGTTAGTTTGCTTATGATCAAGTAAAGATTTGTACAGAACTAAAGGGTTCTTATATTCCTATGAGAAAATCATTGCTTTTACTAGAACCAAGGTTAATATTGAGGCCATTTGTCTCAGTGAGGGCATCACATTGTATACAACAGAACATAGCATGGTTTAAAGCCTTATTTAAACATAAACTAGTGGTCTAGATTTGTGCCCATTTTTCTCTTTCTAATTATTATATCTAACTATTTAATTAGCTTGTTTTGCTTAGTTTTAAACTTTTGCACACTGTCATGTGTTAAGCCTGTAAGCATATAAACATTCAGGAGGAATTCAGATTCTCCAGAATCTGAATTGTTTGTAAGGCTATGTGCCCACGTAGCAGATTTGATGCAGAGCGTTTTTGCCTCTCTCTAGCAGAAAAAAATGCATGCAGATTTACATGTGTTTTTTCTGCCAGAAAGAAGCGTTTTTTCAGCGTTTTTTCATGCGTTTTCGCATGCGTTTTTTCAAGCAGTTTTCCAAGCGATTTTGAGCATCACTTGGAAAAGTGCTTGACAAGTTGGTCACACAATATAAATCCATGCAACCGGCAAGGATTTATATAGTGTGACCAAGTAATAGTTAAAAAAAGAATAAGAATGGTAAAAAAAAAAAAAAAAGATTATACTCACCTTCCGGTGTCTTCCCGGTGTCATCTCTGCTGTGTCCGGTCTCTTGCAATGCTCGCAGTGGTGTGAAGGACCTGCGGTGACGTCATGGCAGGTCCTTCACAACAGCACGAGCATTGCAAGAGACCGGACGGCGTGGACAAAACACCGGCAGGACATCGGAAGGTGAGTATAAACTGTATTTTTTATTTTAAATTCTTTTTTTTTACAGATTCTATGGTACCCAGGTCTGGAGGAGAGTCTCCTGTCCTCCACACCCGGGTACCATCTGCACATTAGAACGTGCCAATTATGCAAGTACAGATGCAGTCTTGCGGAATTGGTACGTTCTAATGCAAGTCAATGGCGGCGATTACGCTGCGTGTCTGCAAAATTAATGGACATGCTGCGTATTTTTGAGCACAGCATAAACGCTGCAGGAAAATATGCAGCATGGGCATTGAAAGTGCGGAATTGCATTGGAGACCATGGGGAAAGGTTTACCAAGTGTTTCCCAAGTGTTTACGCTGCGTAAATTCCGCAGCGTAAACACTTGAAAAACGCATCGTGGGCACACAGCCTCATTCTATTCACTTGAATCCAGCTAGCTACTATTTTGCTGGATTCTTTTGAGTGTCGACAGTCCTGCTGCCACAACTTCGGTCTTTGCTTCAGATCTTCTGCCTTCAAGTCTTAGGATCTTCAGCCTCTGATCTGAAGGTTGGTAGGTATGAAGTGAAGACAAGAAGATGGGGCATGGAGCTGCAGTGGCAGGACAGGTGATGGGCAGACCTGGGACAGGTGAGTATGTATAGTCTTTTATTGTTTTTTTTAACCCCTTCCATCTAATCCATGTATTATTCTTTATAGTTTAGAGAAACCTAAAATCATAATGAATGTATTTTTAGGAGACTATTGATTTGTGAATATTCGTTTCTGACCAAATAATATTTTTTAGCCAATATGGATGAATCAAACCTGAAAGCCATTTTTTTATTTTTAAAACTCACTGCGGTCGAATAATAATACAAACAATTTCATCAGCGATCTCTGTCTCTGTGTACCTAAACATAGTGGAATGGTGGCCGACTTTCAACAAACAGAATGAAGATCGGCTATGACCAACCACCTATCCTGATCATGAACACAACAATTGAAATCTAAATAAATTAGTTCATTATTTGTTAATGAAAATTAGCTCATAATCAATAGGCAATGCATTTAATGTGACAACATAAGCATTGGTAATCTTTCAAATTTAAAAATAGACTCTAAGAATAGACAATAATATTCAATAATACTCTCATAAATCCACATTTTTAAACTCTATTTCTTTATCACTCAATGTCAATTATTTTAATTTTAGATTGAAAAAGAGCTAATCAAACTTATCAAGTGAAGTAGGTCTACAAATTCTAGAGTACATTCACAACTGAAAATTGCAAACGTTCTTTGGTTAAAGTGTTTCTGTGCGACAAAAGTTTCTGCCGTTGTATAAGCAAGTATCTGTATTATAACTGATACATCCCTTTAATATATAATAATAATACCACAATTCACAATCTATTTGTATATGTTGTGAAAAGTTTTCTATTAACAATGAACATTAGGAAGAAAAGTAATGTTTCACTTTGTTGCACTGAAAAGAAATAATAAAAATGGCCTTAAAACCCTGTGGGTGTGCTTTTTTTTCATTAAAGTTGGAATTACATTTGATTATTTGCGTTTGTGCAGAGATTTTATCTGACATTGCTTCCCTGTGTAAAAGTCCTTTATCTGTATTTAGTTTGGAAATAAATATCTGATGCCATGAACATTCTATTTCTCTTCGACACGCATTGTTCCTGTTTTTGAGTGGGAGGTTGTGCTGGTTTTGCTTTTTTGTTGAAAAAAACATTCTTCTCGTCTTTACAATAAATGAGTAATATGTAAGACTGTGCACTGGCATAAAGAGTGCTCACTAGCAGTGCTTAAACCTAATGACCTTGGACAAACATTTTCTCTAATGAGAAAGATAATTTATCAAGAACATTTCTGCATAAAGTACGAGGTGACGGACTGTACTGAATGTTTTGTGACTGTGTACAATGACAAGTAACATTTATTTTTAAAGATTAATACAGAAGCAAATATGTCCTCAACTATGTACTTTATTGTTATGTATCTCATATATACTGTACTATCTTTCACATTATTCTTCTTACATTACATTTCATTACAAACGTGAAGTAATCATACTGCCAGCACATTGATGGAATATAAAAACAAAGGGCTGATTGATCAAGACTGGCATTGTTCATTACTTGAGTCAGACGCTCCTGATTCATGAAGAGGTGCACGCCTCCATGCACTCCACCACAGAAATTTCAATCCAATCAGATAAATCTCTGTAACAGCAGTTCAGTGGTGTCTGCAGTAAGAAAAAACATGATCAACTACCTCTTTTTTACGAATAATGGTTCTTAGCTCACATCTGGGAAAGGAACAGGTCCGGTGCTATGCTACTCCGGTCGCAAACACTGCCATTGTCCTGACCCCGGAGGCGAAGCTACTACGTGTGCAGGGAAATGGTCCCAATCTTGTGGAGAGTCACGTTCTGGTGTTGTGGGATGTGTGAGTACGCAGGATGCTGTTGTGTCTGGTACTGAGCAGTGGTGAGATTATGTTCAATCTGCTGCTGAAGCTAGCAAGGAGTAGCTTTCTGGGGATTTTTAGGAGGTAATCAACACCTGATCATCAGCCGGGCTATATAATCTTGCTCCCTGCTCAGTCCTTTGCTGTTTTTTGAAGTTCCCTATGTGCTTGGTGGTGAGTGGTGGTGCTAGAATTAGGTTTTGCTATATTTTCAGGGGTTTTCTTGTTTTCTCTTTTGGTTTCTCTTTCTGGGGCTCTTGCAGATGTACTCACCTGGTCCTCGACTAGGCACCAGCTGCGTCACCTGGGAAGGGCTCTGCCAAAGTCCCCCTTCCATTTACTGAGAGCTGGGTGAAGAGTATTCCTAGCCCTCAAGGGCCCGCCTAGCTGGGCAGCTTGTGCCAAGTTTGTTTGTGGCTGCGCACAGATCAACATAATAAAAGTTTACCAAACTTTTCCAACCGGAAGTGGGTTATTTTCAAGATGGACGTCGAAAACCTTCAAAATCGGACAGAGTCTTATAACTTTCTTATTTCTAAGAGTACAACAATTATTTATTCATAAAACTTATGGTTTTTATGGTCAATGAATTCATTTAAACTTACAAATTTTAACTATGGCGGCCCTTACAATTCTTAGATGGCCAGCGGTCGTCCCTCACTATTGTTAGAGGGCCGTCAGCCGGCTATGCTTTATTGTTCCCATAATTAAGGAGACAGTCTCCTATACTGTTATTGTATATGAAGTGACTGCAAGGGCTGCTATAAATTTAGACATTTCTCAATACTCCTTTGAAGAGACATAGAGGAGGGCCGCAGTAAAAAAAAATGTTCCCATTATAAATGAGTGGATCTCCTATTCTGTTATTGTGTATGCAGTAACTGCAAGGGCTGACAAAAATTTGGACGCACTCCAATACTCCTTTGAAGAGATGTAGAGGAGAGCCTCATTAAAAAAATGGTTCCCATTACTAAGGAGTGGGTCTCCTATAGTGGTAATGCCCATGCAGTGACTGCAAGGGCTGCCAAAAATTTGGACGTGTGCCAATACCCCTTTAAAGAGACATAGAGGAGGTCCTCATTAAAAAAAATAGTTTCCATTATTAAGGAGTGGGTCTCCTATACTGGTAAACATTTACCACTGGGGGATATATATGAACATACTGTATAACATACAGAATGTTAGAGGTAGGCCTCCAATAAAATTTCCTATGGGCATCATAAATACACTTGAAAAAATTATGTGGGTGTTGCATGATGGTCATCCTGTTGATATGTTGGTGAAGGATGAGGCGAAGGAGGAGGGTGACATAAAATAGACAAAATCAGGAAGCGTATACCCATGTCTGGGTGTGAAAAGGTGCATGGGAATAGAGTTAGACCTCCCTAAAAAAAGACATTGGATTTGACTTTATGTTCCGTTGATATCATTCGGTGATTTTGAAAAGTGTGGCCCAATCCAGCCCTTGTTCATTTTAATATGTGGCAGCCTGTCAGCATTTTCAGTTGACAGGCGGATGCACCTATCAGTTATAATTTCCCCTGCGGCACTAAAAACCCGCTCTGACAAAATGCTAGCGCAGGGCAGGCCAGGACCTCCAAGGCGTAGAGTGCCAGTACATGCCACGTGTCCAGCTTGGATACCCAATAATCATAAGGCACAGAGGAATCAGGGAGGATCTTGGTACTGTCAGCAAGGTACTCCTTCAGCATCTTCCAAAACTTTTCCCTCCTTGCCAGATTACCCCGCACATCAGGGCTTGGGCACTAGGAGTGTCTGAGAAAACTGTCCCACATCTTTTACAGTGTTCCCCTGCCTCTGCTGCATTGTATTTGTATCTCCCTCACCTGTACTCCTTGTTTGTCCAACAAACTGTGACCTTTGCCTCCAGTGTTTTCAGATGGGAATTTTTTTAATAATTTTTTAACAGGGCCTTCTGTTACTGCAACATTTTATAAGACCTCTCCGCCACGGTAGAGGTAGTGTAGGTCTATAAGAGTGACCAACCAGTAATTACTGTTGCCCAAAATGCATACAACGCAAGGGTCATTGGAAAGGCAGCGGAGCATAAAGTCAGTCATGTGTGCCAGACTGTTAACAGACAAGACTTCCCTGTCCTGACCAAGAGGACAACTGTCCATGCTCTCCTTTTCATCCTCCTCCTCATCCTCCTCCTCTTTCTCTCTTTCCTCAGGCCATCCATGCTGAACAAACGTGGTTTGTTCTGTTGTGTGGGTAGTACCATCTGAAACACAGGAAAATAGCTCCTGTTCTTCCTCCTCCTAATCCTTTTCCTCCTCCTCATTATCACCCAATCCTCATTGAGATGAGATGAGGCTGGGCTGTGTGACATCACCGTGAATAGTTCCTTGCTCCATCTCATCGTGCTCAGCCTGCAATGCATTCTCTTTAATTGTAAGCAGCGAGCATTTCAGAAGACCGAGAAGCGGGATTGAGAAACTAATTATGGCATCATCGCCGCTCACCATTTTGGTGGAGTCCTGAAAGTTTTGGAGGATGGCACAAATATCAGACATCCATGCCCACTCATCAGCTCTTATGTGCGGAGGCTTACATGAATACCGACGGGCATGTTGAAGCTGGTACAACAAGTGCCCTCTGCTGCTCACAAATCCTTCCTAACATATGCAACGTTGAGTTCCAATGTGTGGTGACATCGCACACCAATCAGTAAGCTGGAAGCTGCAAACACTGCTAAAGCACAGAGAGGGTGGTGGAAGCTGTAAGTGATGTTCTGAGATGGCGCACCCATGGCGTACTTTCACAAGGAGCACAGGCAGATCCGGGTAGGTTTTGAGAAACCACTGAACTACTAGGTTGAGTACTTGGGCCAGGCATGATACGTGTGCGAGTTTGCCAAGCTTCAGAGCCGCCACCAGGTTCTCGCCATTGTCACACACGACCATGCCTGGCTGTAGGTTCAGCGGTGACAGCCACACATCTGCCTGCTTGTGGTGTGCGGTTTGTCATGTAAGCACATTAGCTTCAGCACAGCTTGTTGCCGCTTTACTGAGGCAGTGCTGCAGTGCTTGAGACTGATGTGGTCATTTCAGAGATGGAGACTGAAAAGGAAGAGGAGGAGGTGCAGGAGCTGTGTAATTTGGGGGCAACCCTGATTGACCCAGGGCCCGCAATCCTCAGTGTCGGGAGGAAGGGTTCCTTCCCAGGGTCTGACTGTGTCCAAGCTTCCACTATATTAACCCAATGTGCCGTCAGCCAGATGTACAGTTCCTGCCCACAAGCACTTATCCATGTGTCCGTGGTTAGGTGGATCTTCCCAGTAACTGCATTGTTGAGGGCATGGGAAATGTTCTGGGACACTTCCCTGTGTAATGCGGGGATGGCACACCGGGAGAATTAGTGGCAGTTGGAGACCGAGTACCGAGCGATGGCCGCCATCATGAGGTTGTGGAAAGATGCCATCTCCACGAGCCTAAAAGGCAACATTTCAAGTGCAAACATTCGAGAAATATGACAGTTTAGTCCTGTGGATTGTGGGTGGTTGACTGCGTATTTGCACTTGCATTCAAAGGACTGAGGTAGGGACAACTGAATGCTGTGCTGGGAAAAAGACGTGGACATGGTTGCTGATGGTGGTGGTTGCAAGTGTGCAATGACAGATGCAAGGTTGGAGGCATCTTCGCCTGCGCCATGGACAGGGGATTGGTGTGCACGCACAACAGTGGAACAGGCAGTTGTGTAACTCGAATACACTGTTTCTGGACCCTGGCATTTGGCCCAACTAGTCGGGTGGTATGCTGTCATGTGCCTGAGCATGCTGGTGGTGGTCAGGCTGGTAGTTTTGATGCGCCTGCTGATGCTGGCATGGCAGATGTTGCAAATGGCCTTTTTGAGGTTAACTGGACAATCTTTAAAACAAAGCCTGACTCGGGAAGACCTAACAGTTAGACTGGCAACTTCCCTCTTGTTTGTGTTCCGGGGAATAGTTGCCCTTGTGTCTGTGGTCACCCCACTGCTTGTTCCTGCCTGTTTTGATGCTACGCCTCCCTCCCCTTCTGTGCTGCTGTCCTCGCTATGCATGTCAACTGGCCAAGTTGGGTCAGTTACATCATCTTCCACCACCTCGCCTTCCCCGTATGCACCCTGGGCCTCCTCCTGACTTTCTAGCAATTGTGTTTCATCATCATCCACCTCTTATGACAGTAATTGCACTTTCCCACTGTCGCCTTCATATGACCCTGGCTGCTCAAATATTTGGGCATCACTACATGCAATCTCCTCTTGCCCCACTTGAAGCAGACAGGGCGAGAGGCGCGAATCTATGAATGGAAAAGTGAACAGCTCTTCAGAGTGTCCAAGTGTAGGATCACTTTTGTCCGGGCACTCGGGAGGAAGGAGGATCAGAGTGAGGAATATGTGGTCCTGACTCACAGCCACTAAGACTGGACCATGTGGCAGACTGGCTGGTGGTGGTGGCAAACCGACTGGAAGCATTATCTGCTATCCAACCAACAACCTTTGCACACTGCTGTGGCTTCAATAGTAGTGTTCCGCGGCCCCCTATAAAGTGAGACAGGAAGGTAGGGTGACTTGATTTGGGTACTTCTTATGCACCATCAGCAGGCAAAATTTCAGCTAGCCCATGGTCTCAGCCTCTGCGTGCACCATCACCATCATGTCCACTTCCCTGTCCCTTGCCAAATGTCTTGCCCATTGTAAATTGAGTATAATGTTTTCTCACACTCCCCAAAATGTCAAGAATATTACCGCAGTAATATCGGATCACATCTGATGACCACAGTTTTAGGCAGTGGCCTTATAGTATGGTATTGGTCGGCAACCAAGTGTAAATAGGTTGAAAAACACACTACTGGCAAACTTTCAATGGAGTATAATATTTGTCACGCTCCCTAGAATGTCATATTTATTACTGCAATAATATCGGATCACGTCTGATGACCACGGTTTTAGGCCGTGGCCTTGTAGCATGGTATTGGTCAGCGACCAAGTGTGAATAATTTGAAAAACACATAACTGGCGAACTTTAAATAGTGTATAATATTTGCCATGTTCCCCAAAGCGTCCCGATTATTACCCCAGTAATATTGTATCACGTCTCATAACTAAAGTTTTAGGCAGTGGCCTTGGTTAGCGACCAAATGTGAATAGGTTGAACAACACACAACTGGCAGACGTTAAATGAAGTATAATATTTGGCATGCTCCCCAAAATGTCACGATTATTACCTCAGTAATATCGTATCACATCTGATGACCACGGTTTTAGGCAGTGGCCTTATAGTATACAACTCCTGGCAAAAATTATGGAATCACTGGGCTCGGAGGATGTTGATTCAGTTGTTTAATATTGTTGAAAAAAAGCAGATCACAGACATGGCACAAAACTAAAGTCATTTCAAAAGGCAACTTTAGGGCTTTAAGAAACACTAAAAGAAATCAAGATAAAAAATGTGCTACTCAGGGTAATTTTTTTCAGACCAAGCAAAGGTAAAAAAATAAGGAATCACTCAATTCTGAGGAAAAAAATTATGGAATCATGAAAAACAAACACACAAAAGAACACTCCAATACATCACTAGTATTTTTTTGCACCACTTCTGGCTTTAATAACAGCTTGTATTCTCTGAGGCATGGACATAATGAGTGACAAACAGTACTATTCATCAATCTGGCTCCAACTTTCTCTGATTGCTGTTGCCAGATCAGCTTTGCAGGTTGGAGCCTTGTCATGGACCATTTTCTTCAGCTTCCACCAAAGATTTTCAATTGGATTGAGATCCGGACTATTTGCAGGCCATGATATTGACCTTATGTGCCTTCTTTCAAGGAATGCTTTCACCGTTTTTGCTCTATGGCAGGATGCATTATCATCTTTAAAAATTATGTCATCATCCCCAAACATCCTTTCAATTGATGGGATAAGAAAACTGTCCAAAATATCAATGTAAACTTGGGCATTTATTGAAGATGTAATGGCAGCCATCTTCCCAGTGCCTTTACCTGACATGCAGCCCCATATCATCAATGACTGTGGAAATGTGCATGTTCTCTTCATGCAGTCATCTTTATAAATCTCATTGGAATGGCACTAAACAAAAGTTCCAGCATCATCACCTTGCCTAATGCAGACTCGTGATTCATCACTGAATATGACTTTCATCCAGTCATCCACAGTCCACGATTGCTTTTCCTTAGCCCATTGTAACCTTGTTTTTTTCTGTTTAGGTGTTAATGATGGCTTATTTTAAGCTTTTCTGTATGTAAATCCCATTTCCTTTAGGTGGTTTCTTACAATTTGGTCACAGACAGTGACTCCAGTTTCCTCCCATTTGTTCCTCATTTGTTTTGTTGTGCATTTCCTGTTTTGGAGACATATTGCTTTAAGTTTACGGTCTTGACGCTTTGATGTCTTCCTTGGTCTACCAGTATGTTTGCCTTTAACAACCTTCCCATGTTGTTTGTATTTGGTCCAGATTTTAGACACAGCTGACTGTGAACTACCAACATCTTTTGCAACATTGCAGGATGATTTACCTTCTTGTAAGAGTTTGATAATCCTCTCCTTTGTTTCAATTGACATCTCTCGTGTTGGAGCCATGATTCATGTCAGTCCACTTGGTGCAACAGCTCTCCAAGGTGTGAACACTCCTTTTTAGATGCAGACTAACGAGCAGATCTAATTTGATGCAGGTGTTAGTTTTGGAAATGAAAATTTACAGGGTGATTCCATATTTTTTTCCTCAGAATTGAGTGATTCCATAATTTTTTCCCTTTGCTTGCCTGAAAAAAATTACCCTTACCGAGTACCACATTTTTAATCTTGATTTCTTTTAGTGTTTCTTAAAGCACTAAAGTTGCCATTTGAAATGACTTTAGTTTTGTGCCATGTCTGTGATCTGCTTTTTTTCAACAACATTAAACAACTGAATGAACATCCTCCGAGCCCGGTGATTCCATAATTTTTGCCAGGGGTTGTAGTATTGGTCAGCGACCACGTGTGAATAGGTTTGAACAACACCCAACTGGCAGACTTTCAACGGAGTATAATATTTGTCATGTTCCCAATAAATTTCAGGATTGTTACCGCAGTAATATCAGATCACGTCTGATGACCACGGTTTTAGGCAGTGGCCTAATAGTATGGTATTGGTCAGCGGCCAAGTGTAAATAGGTTTTAACAACACAACTGGCAGACTTTCAGTGGAGTATTATATTTGGCACATTCCCAATAAATGTCAGGATTATTACAGCAGAAACACTGGATCACGTCTGATGACCACGGTTTAAGGCAGTGGCCTTGTAGTATGGTATTAGTCAGCGAACAAATGTGAATAGGTTGAGCAACACACAACTGGCAGACTTTAAATGGAGTAAAATATTTGGCACGCTTCCCAAAATGTCCTGAATATTAACGCAATAATATCAAATCACATCTGATGACCTCAGTTTTAGGCAGTGGCCTTGTAGTATGGTATTGGTCAGTGACCAATTGTGAATGGGTTGAACAACACACAACTTGCTGACTTTAAACGGAGTATAATTTGTGGCACACTCCAAAAATGTCCCGATTATTACCGCAGTAATATCAGATCACATATGATGGACAAGTTTTTCTGCTTCCACAATACAGCAATGTGAGTAAAATCAAACAAATCTGGTTGAATGCTGCTAACAAGCAAATGGAGCAGTACAAATTGTGTATTATATTGCTTTTCAAGCAAATAATCAAGTTTAAAAGCAAAAACAATATTAGTCCTGATTAGTGTTGAGCCACCCCCGTAGTGTTCAGGTTCGGTTCGGTTCGTCGAACACCAGGATGTTCGAGGAACTGTTCGTCGAACTGTTCGTCGAACACCTTAGAACACCGTCGAACACCGTTAAAACCAATGGCAAGCAAACAAAAACACATAGAAACACATAGAAAACACCTGCAAAGGTGTCCAAAAGCTGACAAACTGCTCAGAAGACACTCTCTTTAAAAAAGCCGGCCGGCAAATTCAGCAGCGGCATACACCGGTACCCGACAATTTAGACAAGAAGGAATAGAGCATCACACATAGATTAGATAGATAGAAACATGTCAGTCACACATATAAGAAGCACAGTGACAGTGTTGGTTACTGCACTTGTCATTTAGTGTAAAGGATTTATTAAAAAAAATATTAGTGTTTTCATGCACCGTCTCTTTAAAAAAGCCGGCCGGCAATTCAGCATCTGTACCCGACAATTTAGAACAGAAAGAATAGAGCTTCACACATAGATTAGATAGATAGAAACATGTCAGTCACATATATAATAAGTACAGTGATAGTGTTGCTTACTGTACTTGTCATTTAGTGTAAAGGATTTATTTAAAAAAATAATAGTGTTTTCATGCACTGTCTCTTTAAAAAAGCCGGCCGGCAATTCAGCAGCGGTACCCGACAATTTAGAACAGAAAGATAGAGCATCACACATAGATTAGATAGATAGAAACATGTCAGTCACATATATATGAAGTACAGTGATAGTGTTGGTTACTGTACTTGTCATTTAGTATTAAAATAAAGGATTTATTATTAAAAAAATTGGCGTGGGGTTCCCCTTAATTTTAGGCTCTAGCGGCGGTTAAGCAGACGGCTGGGGCAGATGTTTGAAGCCTGGGAAGGGGGTAATACCCACGGAGCTTCCCAGGCTACTAATATCAGCCTCCAGCTGAATACATAGCCTTTACTAGCTATTAAAATGGGGGACCCCCCAAAAAAAATGACGTGGGGTCCCCCCTAATTTAATAGCTAGCAAAGGCTAGGCAGACAGCTGGGGGCTGATATTAATAGCCCAGGAAGGGAGCCATGAATATTGGCCCCCTCCCAGGCTAGAAACACCAGCCGTCAGCCGCCCCAGAAATGGCGCATTCATAGGATGCGCCAATTCTGGCACTTAGCCTCGCTCTTCCACGCTGCCCTGGTGCGGTGGCAGGGGGTAATAGGGTTGGGGTTGATGTCAGCTTATAATGCCAGCTGACATCAAGCCCAGGTTAGTAATGGAGAGGCGTCTATAAGACACCCCCATTACTAACCCCATAGTCAAAGTTAAAAAAAACACAAACACCCAGAATAAAGTCCTTTAATTGAAATAAAGACACAATCCTTTATTGTTCTAAATTAAACCATACTTACCATCACGCCCATTCCAGCTGAAGCCAACGATCTCCTGCAATAAAAGAAAAATAATAAAGCAACCTCATCCTTACCTTTCCATGGTTCCCACGACAGCTTCAGCTCTGCTACATCGAGATGACAGGCTGGACCGCAGCAGAACGCTGCCATCCAGCCTGTCATCCCGCAGACACTGAGAAGCGCAGGCTTGCTTGCGCTGCTCAGCGTCTCTCTGTGACGACATCCAGATGAGCCGAGTTCATGTCCAATGAACTCGGCTCACCTCATGCACGTCACTGACAGCGTGGGAAAATTCTCACGCTGAAGCGCTGATTGCAGGAGAATTTTCCCACGCTGTCAGTGACGTGCAGGAGGTGAGCTGAGTTCATTGGACATGAGCTCACCTCATGCACATCACTGACAGCGTGGGAGTATTCTCCTGCACTCAGCACTTCAGCGTGAGAATTTTCCCACGCTGTCAGTGACGTGCATGAGGTGAGCCGAGTTCATTGGACATGACCTCGGCTCATCTGGATGCCGTCACAGCGAGACAGTGAGGAGCGCAAGCATGCCTGCGCTTCTCAGTGTCTGCGGGATGACAGACTGGATGGCAGCGTTCTGCTGCGGTCCAGCCAGTCATCTCGATGTAGCAGAGCTGAAGCTGTCGTGGGAACCATGGAAAGGTAAGGATGAGGTTGGTTTATTATTTTTCTTTTATTGCAGGAGATCGTTGGCTTCAGCTGGAATGGGTGTGATGGTAAGTATGGTTTAATTTAGAACAATAAAGAATTGTGTCTTTATTTCAATTAAAGGACTTTTTCTGGGTGTTGTGTTTTTTTTAAATACTTTACTAGAAATTCATGGCGGTCATGTCTAATACTGGCGTGACCCCATGAATTTTGGGCTTGGGGCCAGCTGATAATACCAAGCTGGCCCTAACCCCTTTATTACCCAGTGAGCCACCGCACCAGGGCCCTGGATGAGTTGGGTACAGCGCCAGAAGATGGCGCTTCTATGAACGCGCCATTTTCCGGGGTGGCTGCGGACTGCAATTTGTAGCGGGGGGGGGGCCCAGAAAGCTTGGGCCTCCCTGCGCTGCAGATTCCAGCCCCCAGCTGCCTAGTTGTACCTGGCTGGACACAAAAATAGGGCGAAGCCCCACGTACTTTTTTTTTAATTATTTCATGAAATTCATGAAATAATTAAGAAAAAAAGGGCTTCCCTATATTGTTGTGTCCGGCCAGGTACAAATAGGCAGCTGGTGGATGGGGGCAGCCCGTTCCTGCCTGCTGTACCTGGCTGGACACAAATATAGTGCGAAGCCCCACTTCAATTTTTTTTAATTATTTCATGAAATTCATGAAATAATTAAGAAAAAAAGGGCTTCCCTATATTGTTGTGTCCGGCCAGGTACAAATAGGCAGCTGGTGGATGGGGGCAGCCCGTTCCTGCCTGCTGTACCTGGCTGGACACAAATATAGTGCGAAGCCCCACTTCAATTTTTTTAAATTATTTCAGGAAATTCATGAAATAATTTAAAAAAAATTGACGTGGGGCTTCGCACTATATTTGTGTCCAGCCAGGTACAGCAGGCAGGAACGGGCTGCCCCCAACCACCAGCTGCCTATTTGTACCTGGCCGGACACAACAATATAGGGAAGCCCTTTTTTTCTTAATTATTTCATGAAATAATTTAAAGAAAATTGACGTGGGGCTTCGCCCTGTTTTTGTGTCCAGCCAGGTACAACTAGGCAGCTGGGGGCTGGAATCCGCAGCGCAGGGAGGCCCAAGCTTTCTGGGCCACCCCCGCTGCAAATTGCAGTCCGCAGCCACCCCGGAAAATGGCGCGTTCATAGAAGCGCCATCTTCTGGCGCTGTACCCAACTCATCCAGGGCCCTGATGCGGTGGCTCACTGGGTAATAAAGGGGTTAGGGCCAGCTTGGCATTATCAGCTGGCCCTAAGCCCGAAATTCATGGGGTCACGCCAATATTAGACATGACCACCATGAATTTCTAGTAAAGTATTTAAAAAAAACACAACACCCAGAAAAAAGTCCTTTAATTGAAATAAACACACAATTCTTTATTGTTCTAAATTAAACCATACTTACCATCACGCCCATTCCAGCTGAAGCCAACGATCTCCTGAAATAAAAGAAAAATAATAAAGCAACATCATCCTTACCTTTCCATGGTTCCCATGACAGCTTCAGCTCTGCTACATCGAGATGACAGGCTGGACCGCAGCAGAACGCTGCCATCCTGCCTGTCATCCCGCAGACACTGAGAAGCGCAGGCTTGCTTGCGCTCCACAGTGTCTCTCTGTGAGGGCATCCAGATGAGCCGAGTTCATGTCCAATGACCTCGGCTCACCTCATGCACGTCACTGACAGCGTGGGAAAATTCTCCTGCACTCACCGCTTCAGCGTGGGAGAATTCTCACACTGAAGCGCTGAGTGCAGGAGAATTCTCCCACGCTGTCAGTGACGTGCAGGAGGTGAGCTGAGTTCATTGGACATGAGCTCACCTTATGCACGTCACTGACAGCGTGGGAAAATTCTCCTGCACTCAGCGCTTCAGCGGGAGAATTCTCACGCTGAAGCGCTGAGTGCAGGAGAATTTTCCCACGCTGTCAGTGACGTGCATGAGGTGAGCCGAGTTCATTGGACATGAACTCGGCTCATCTGGATGTCGTCACAGAGAGACGCTGAGCAGCGCAAGTAAGCCTGCGCTTCTCAGTGTCTGCGGGATGAGAGGCTGGATGGCAGCGTTCTGCTGCGGTCCAGCCTGTCATCTCGATGTAGCAGAGCTGAAGCTGTCGTGGGAACCATGGAAAGGTAAGGATGAGGTTGCTTTATTATTTTTCTTTTATTGCAGGAGATCGTTGGCTTCAGCTGGAATGGGCGTGACGGTAAGTATGGTTTAATTTAGAACAATAAAGGATTGTGTCTTTATTTCAATTAAAGGACTTTATTCTGGGTGTTTGTGTTTTTTTTAACTTTGACTATGGGGTTAGTAATGGGGGTGTCTTATAGACGCCTCTCCATTACTAACCTGGGCTTGATGTCAGCTGGCATTATAAGCTGACATCAACCCCAACCCTATTACCCCCTGCCACCGCACCAGGGCAGCGTGGAAGAGCGAGGCTAAGTGCCAGAATTGGCGCATCCTATGAATGCGCCATTTCTGGGGCGGCTGACGGCTGGTGTTTCTAGCCTGGGAGGGGGCCAATATTCATGGCTCCCTTCCTGGGCTATTAATATCAGCCCCCAGCTGTCTGCCTAGCCTTTGCTAGCTATTAAATTAGGGGGGACCCCACGTCATTTTTTTGGGGGGGTCCCCCATTTTAATAGCTAGTAAAGGCTATGTATTCAGCTGGGGGCTGATATTAGTAGCCTGGGAAGCTCCGTGGGTATTACCCCCTTCCCAGGCTTCAAACATCTGCCCCAGCCGTCTGCTTAACCTCCGCTAGAGCCTAAAATTAAGGGGAACCCCACGCCAATTTTTTTAATAATAAATCCTTTATTTTAATACTAAATGACAAGTACAGTAACCAACACTATCACTGTACTTCATATATATGTGACTGACATGTTTCTATCTATCTAATCTATGTGTGAAGCTCTATTCTGTCTGTTATAAATTGTCGGGTACAGATGCTGAATTGCCGGCCGGCTTTTTTAAAGAGACGGTGCATGAAAACACTATTATTTTTTTTGATAAATCCTTTACGCTAAATGACAAGTACAGTAAGCAACACTGTCACTGTACTTCGTATATATGTGGCTGACATGTTTCTATCTATCTAATCTATGTATGATGCTCTATTCTGTCTGTTATAAATTGTCGGGTACCGCTGCTGAATTGCCGGCCGGCTTTTTTAAAGAGACGGTGCATGAAAACACTGTTATTTTTTTTGATAAATCCTTTACGCTAAATGACAAGTACAG
Source organism: Phyllobates terribilis (assembly GCF_046119375.1). NCBI lineage: Eukaryota > Metazoa > Chordata > Amphibia > Anura > Dendrobatidae > Phyllobates > Phyllobates terribilis. Next base: position 450,872,711 of record NW_027362763.1, on the reverse strand, counting down.
TAAGCAGCACTTTCACTGTACTTCGTATATATGTGGCTGACATGTTTATATCTATCTAATCTATGTGTGAAGCTCTATTCTTTCGGTTCTAAATTGTCGGGTACCGGTGTATGCCGCTGCTGAATTGCCGGCTTTTCATGTTTCACTGTTGGCACTGTTCCCATCGATTTGGGCAATCACTGTAATGCCACAACCACCATGGCTGTGGCATTACAGTGAGTGGCAGACAATCCCTGCATGATTGGTGCTCTAAATAGCGCCAGACATGCAGGACACGCTTTTGGTGCACGAACAGTTATCGAACATAACCTCGAACAGCCGAATTTTTTGCAAATCGTTCGGGTTCGTCGAACAACTCGAACACCGCCCAAAACAGCTCGAATTTGAGATTGGCGAACAGTTCTAGTCGAACACCGCTCATCTCTAGTCCTGATATCTAGGGCTATGGATATCAGAAACAGCAGCAGGCAGGACGTGCAATGGACCCTATTCTACTCTTTACACTCTCCACAAACTCTGCCTGCCTAACTCCTGCTATCACCAGGATTGATATGCATCTAGATTAGTCCTTAGAAGGACTGTTAGTTGAGATGTTTATATTTATATATATTATAAATATTATATATATACTATATAAACCACCAATTCTCTCCCTAGTACAGGAGCACCTCTCCCTGCTCTGCCTGTCTGAAGTGTAGACTGTGGCGAGCATAGGGTCACCAGGTCTTATATAAACCCGATGACGATATGCGGCCAGCCAATCACTGTAATTCCACAACCAACATGGCTGTGGCATTTCAGTGAGTGGCAGTCAATCCCCGCATGTTTATTCACTATCTAAACAGCGCGAGTACCAAGCAGTAGCGAGCACGCTCAATTATCACTACTCATTACCTTTGAAAAATGAGTCTAGTAAGCCACAGCTAGTGGCATTCTTTTCAAATCGGTGCAGTTTACAATTTCCAAAAATTATGAGCAGACACCTCCAACGTGGCATCACTTTCACCAGAGTAGAAGTAGTATAATGGGGACCGCACCTCTTACACTACAGCCAGCCCAGCAGATGGAGACTAAATCAGGAGTCCTCAAATTTCCAAAAATTAGGCGCACACACCACTAAAAGTGGCATCAATTTAACCAGAGTAGAAATAGTATAAAGGGGACCGATATCTCTTCCACTACAGCCAACCCAGAAGATGGAGACACCAAAAATTAGGAGCAGACACCACCAAAGTGGTATCAATTTCACCAGAGTAAAAATAGTATAATGGGGACTGACACCTCTTACAACTACAGCCAACCCAGCAGATGGAAACCCAACCAGGAGTCTACACATTTAGAAAAAAATGTGTTAACATCTGCAGCAGCAGCAATAGCAGGCAAAGAAGCCATGACAAAGATGTCACAGACTGCAATTACGTGAGATCAATTCAGTACACTAAAAACTACACCATCACCTAGTCTGTACAGTCTGCGATTGGGGTGCAAAAGTCCTTGGATATCCATGACTTGTTCACCTTGATGAAGGTTAGGCGGTCAACACTTTCAAGGAACAGCTGGCTGCGCTTATCCATCAGAACACCACCAGCAGCGCTGAAGACACGTTCTGAGAGAACCCAGGCTGCCAGGCATGATAAAACCTCCATAACATGACAAGCAAACTCAGGCAATTCATCCATTTTTGAAGACCAAAATGTAAAAGGTCCAAACCCTCCATGATGGTATTGATATTGAGCTCGAGATACTCCTACACCATCCTCTTCAGTCGTTCACGATGTGTCAGACTTGTACTCTGTTGTGCTGGTGCACGAACTGGTGTGAAAAATGTGTGAAAGGACTCACAGAAATTACTTCTGCCACCTGCACTGCTGCTGCTGCTAATGGTATTGCATTGACGAATTGACATTCCTGAGGTTGGAAGTCTAGAACTGTGATGCACACTGTGTGCCTCACTGCTGCATTGGAGAAAACCCCTCTTAAGGTTGTGTAAAAGTGTGTTTCGATACTCCAGCATGCTCAGGTCCCTTTCCATCTGACAAAATTTACTCTTATAACATAGATCTAACAGAGTGATAAACCAGTAGTCAGCACTATTTCAAATCCTAACTAGCTCATATATCAGGCTCTTCCATGAGGTCCAAGCCCATGCTGTGTTGATGGCTTGGTAACATTGATGCTTGTTTCCTCCGTCCTCTCCCGCCAATCACAAACAACAGAGAGGGGGTGATTATACTCTTCATTTCCTGACTGTTGCTTACTCATCACCTCTTCATCTTCCATTTGTTCCTCGGCTCCTGCACCTTCGCTAACAGCTTTTCTGGTATCACCAGCCCCCCTTGATTGCTGTAATCCACCATCACTTGGCACCCACCTGTGTGACGACAGTGTGGAACTTAGAGACATTGTTAACCCTTCCGCATCCTCCTTTGCCTCCTCCTCATCCTCTGGGACCACCACCTCCTCCCACAGGCTATTCAAAGACAGCTCCAGCATGAAGATGATCGGAATAGTGATGCTGATGTTGGCTTCGTCAGCGCTAACCATCTTAGTAGCCATTTCAAAACTGTGCAGAATGGTGCAGAGGTCCTTAATCTGTACCCATTCCGCAAACATGATTTGCACCACTTCCATATTGCATTGGCCCAGGCTATACAACACGAGATACTGCATTAGGGCTCATTGCTGCCGCCACAGTCGCTGCAACATGTGCAGAGTGGAATTCCACCTTGTTGGCACATCGCAGATACACCGGTTAACTGGCACGGACTAAGACCTCTGTATCAATGCAAGTCGATGACCTGAGGGATGTGAACGGTGGAAGTGAGCACACAGCTTTCGTGATCTCTGCAGCAGCGCACCCAGGCCAGAATAGTGGCAGAGAAATTTCTGTACCACCGGGTTGAGGATGTAAGCCGCGAAAGGTAAATATTTGAGCTTGCCCCGGCATAGGGCCGCCATCAGGTTCACACTATTATCACATACGGCCTTCCCTGGCTCTAGGCTCAGCAGAGACAGCCATTGATCAAACTTGGCCTGCATAGCTGCCCACAGCTGCATGACTGTGATCTTCAAGGCATATTCATTTTAACACTGCCTGATTGCGGTAATCCCTGGCTGTTGAGTATGTAGGTGGTGGGGATTCGCTGTGCACTGTTGGAACGCGTGTCTCATTAAGGCAGAGGTTGAGGGCGCAGGTGGAGGCCCTAGAGGAGGGGGAGGAGGCAGAAGCAGTGGAGAAAGTGTTAAATGCAGAGATTTGTCCCTTAAGCCTTGGGGATTCCAAGACTTGTGGAGCAGCCCCTTCCCCGCCTGCCCCTACAGCCACCAGAGTCACCCAGTGCACAGTCAGTGAGATGTAATACCCCCGGCCATCAGCTTTTGGAAACCGTCTGTATCCACGAGGAGGAAAGACAGCATTTCCATGATCAACAGATTGGAGATGGTGCAGTTCAACCTCTTAGTTTTGTCATATGTAGGAGGAAAAAATCTTTTACGTGACCACAACTGTGGGAAAGAGGGCTGGCTGCTCTACTGTGAGAGGGCGATGTAGGGTGAACACAACAAACTGCTGGACCTTGATTGAGGTGCAGGCGGAGATGTCACGGTGGATTGAGAAATATGTGGTGTGTAGTGATGAGCATCTCACTGCTCGACATGCTTGGTAATCACCGAGTATTTCCGGGGTTGCTCGGCAGGATTGCGGGTCTCCTCCCTGCATGTTTGCCGCTCTTTACAGAGCCAATGAACATGCAGGGAATGCCTGCCACTCACTGTAATGCCATAGCCATGTTGGTTGTGGCATTAGAGTGATTGGCTGGCCGCACAGCTTCATCAGGTCTGTATCAGACCTGGCGGCGCCATGCTCGTCACAGTCACTCCGGAATCAGACAGTGTAGGGAGAGGTGCTGCTGAGCTAGGGAGAGATTTGCTTGTTTCTAGTTAGTGTAGGTGTACCAAACTATATTAGAGACACATACCATCTCAACAAACAGTCCTTCTGAGGACTAATCCATCTGCAGAGATAGCAGGCAGGCAGTGTATATAGGCAGGCAGGGTATATAGCAGACTGCAGTGCACATAGGACAAGAGGTTCCATTCCAGTAGTGTCTGCTGCTGCAGCTGTTAGATATTTTTAGAAATGGGCCCAGGTCTCAGGGGCCAGGAATAATTTTTTTTTGGATCTTAATCCTTATTGCTTGCTTAAAAAGAAATCCCGAGAACACAGTTTTTCTGCGCCATTTGCTTGTTGGCACTGCAGAATACAGCCAGGTCTTTTCCATATTACAGCGCTAAAAATCCAGCTATTTAAAACTGTGGTTTGTCCATCACAAGGATCACATATAATTGCACTGAAAATACTGCCATTTCTGACCTCCATTACAAATTTTTATAGTGTATCAGTGAAGCAATTGACACCAAATTACTGTTCAAAATAGTTATCTACAGGCCAGGTATTTAAAACTGTGTTTTCTCCGTCACACGGATCACATATACGTTTTCAGAAGATACTGCCATTTCTTGCCTCCATTAAATTTTTTTTTCAGTGTCTCAGCAAAGTTTTTGACACCAGTTTGCTGCTTAAAATAGTTACCTACATGCCAGGTATTTAAAACTGTGCTTTTTCTGTCACACGGATCACATATGCGTTTTCAGAAAATACTGCCATTTCTGGCCTCCATTAAATTTTTTTTTCAGTGTGTCAGTAAAGCAATTGACACCGGTTTGCTGTTCAAAATAGTTACCTACAGGCCTGGTATTTAAAACTGTGTTTTCTCCATCACACGGATCACATATACGTTTTCAGAAAATACTGCCATTTCTGGCTCCATTAAAAATTTGTTTCAGTGTGTCAGTGAAGCAATTTACACCAGATTGCTGTTCAAAATAGTTACCTACAGGCAAGGTATTTAAAACTGTTTTCTCCATCACATGGATCACATATACGTTTTCAGAAAATACTGCCATTTCTGGCCTCCATTAATAATTTGTTTCAGTGTGTCAGTGAAGCAATTGACACCAGATTGCTGTTCAAAATAGTTACCTACAGGTCAGGTATTTAAAACTGTGGTTTGTTCGTCACATGGATCACATATAAGTCCAAATTCAGTCATTTGTTGTGAGCATGGTAGATATTGTCCTTCACTTAAAATAGGCAAGGCACGTGGCAAGGGACAGGGAACTGGACGTGATGTTTATGATGGTGCATGCAGTGGCCGAGGCTGTGGGCAAGCTGAAATTGTGCCACAACAAACACCTACATCTTCTCGCTCGACCTTCCTGCCCCAATGAATAGGGGACCGCAGAACACCACTATTGAACACAGAGCAGTGTCAATAGGTTATTGGTTGGATAGCAGATAATGCTTTCAGTCACTTAGCCACCACCACCACCTTTTCTTCCACATGGTCAAGTCTCAGTAGCTGTGAGCCTGGACCGTATATTCCTCAAACTGAATCTCCTTCTTCCCACCAAACTGAGTGCCCAGAGACAACTGATCCCACACTTGGACACTCCGAAGAGCTGTTCACTTTCCCATTTATAGATTAGGGCCTCTCGCCCGGTCCACTTGAAGCTGGGCAAGAGGAGTTCGCATATAGCAATGCCCAAATATTTGAGCAGCCACGGTCACATGAAGGTGACGGTGAGAAAGTGTCACAAGAGGTGGACGATAATGAGACACAATTGACAGAAAGTCAGGAGGAGGACCAGAGTGCGGAAGTGGAAGACGAGTTGGTGGATGATATAGTAAATGACCCAACCTGGCAGGAGGACATGCAAAACGAGGACAGCAGCACACAGGGGGAGGGTATTCAGAGCATCCCAACAGGCAGGAAGAAGCAGTGTGGTGGCCGCGGAAAGAATGCAGGCAACCGTTGTCCGTAACACCAACATGAAGGAAGTTGCCAGTACAACTGTTAGGTCTTCCTGAGTCTGGTTGTTTTTTAAAGACTCTGCCGATAACCCCAAGAAGGCCATTTGCACCACCTGACAGGCCAGCATCAGCAGGAGTGGCAAAACGACCAGCCTGACCACCACCAGCAGGTTCAGGCACAATGCAGCAAAGCACCAGACTTTGTGCGCCGAACCAAAGGGTCCAGGAACAGTGTCTGCGAGTGGTACCATTGCTTCTTCCGCTGTTGTGCATGCAAGCCAATCCCCTGTCCATGGTGCATGGAAAGATGCCTCCTGCCCTGCACCTGTCGTTGCACACTATCAACTAGCAGCATCAGGAAGCACATCCACGTCCTTGTCCCAGCGCAGCGTTCAGTTGTCCATACCCCAGTCCTTGGAATGTAAGCGCAAATAGGCAGGTAACGCCCAACAGGCCACAATACTAAATTCTCACATTTCACGACTGCTTGCGCTCAAAATGTTGCCTTGTAGGCTCGTGGAAATGGAAGCATTTCGCAATCTGATGGCGGCGGCAGTCCCTCGGTACTCAGTCCCCAGCTGCCATAATTTCTCCCGGAGTGCTGTCCCCGCATTACACAAGCACGTGTCACAAAACATTAGCCGTGTCCTCAACAACGCAGTTACCGGGAAAGTCCACCTAACCATGGACACATGGACAAGTGCTTGGGGGCAGGGACGGTGCATCTCGCTGACGGCACACTGGGTTAACATAGTGGAAGCCGGGACCCAGTTCGACCTTGGGATGGAAAACGACCTCCCGACGCCAAGGATTGCGGACCCTAGGTCAGTCAGGGTTGCCCGCAATCACACTGCTGAACCTACAGCCAGGATCGGTCATGTGTGACATTGGCTGGAACCTTGTGGCGGCTCTGAGGCGAGGCTAGCTCACACACGTACCATGCCTGGCCCATGTGCTTAACCTCGTGGTTCAGCGGTTTCTCAAACCATACCCGGAGCTGCCGAATCTGCTTGTTAAAGTATGCCGCCTGTGTGACCATTTTAGAAAGTCACCTACAGCTTCTGCCGCCCTTGCCGTGTTTCAGCAGCATTTGCAGCTTCCGGCTCACAGACTGGCATGTGATGTTCGCACGCGTTGGAACTCTACACTGCAGATGTTGGGAAGGATTTGTGAGCAGAAGAGGGCAGTTGGTGACTACCAGCATCAACAAGGCCGTCGGTATTCAGGTCAGACTTCACATAAAAGACCTCAGGAGTGGACATGGATTTCAGACATATGTACCATCTTCCAAAACTTTGAGGACTCCACCAAGATGGTGAGCGGCGATGACGCCATAATTAGTGTCACCATCCCGCTTCTCTGTCTTCTGAAACGCTCTCTGCTCACAATCAAAGAGGATGCACTGCAGGCAGAGCACGATGAGATGGAGCAAGGAACCATACAGGTTGATTACATACAGCCCAGCCTCATCTCATCCCAACGTGGATTGGGTGACAATGAGGAAGAGGAGGAGGAGGAGGAAGAACAGGAGCTAGTTTCATGCGCTATAGACGGTAATACCTGCACAACTGTCATACCATCTGTTCAGCGTGAATGGCCAGAGGACAGAGAAGAGGAGGAGGAAGAGGAGAGCATGATCAGTCATCCTCTTGGTGAGGACAAGGAAGTCTTGCCTGTTAGCAGTCTGGCACGCATGGCTGAGTTTATGTTACGCTGCCTTTCCCTTGATCCTCTCGTTCTCAAAATTTTGGGTGACAGCCATTACTGGTTGGTGACACTTCTAGACCCATGCTACAAGGTGAACTTTATATCTTTTATTCCTGAGGAGGACAGGTCTACAAAAATGGGGCAGTACCAGAAGGCCCATGTTGCGGAACTATTAAAAAAAATTCCCATCTAAAAAAACGCTGGCGGCAGAGGTCACAGTTCATTGGACAACCAAGGAGTACAAGCGAAAGAGACACAAATGCAATCCAGCTGAGGCAGGGGAACACTGTCAAAGTTCTGGGACAGTTTTCTTAGACCCTCACATCGCACAGTCCCTGAGGTGAGGGGTACTCTTACAAGGAGTGCAAAGTTTGGGAATATGCTGAGGGAGTACCTTGCCGACCGTACCAACGTCCTCTGTGATTCCTCTTTGCCTTTTAGTTATTGGGTTTCCAAGCTGGATACATGGAATGAACTGGCTCTCTATGCCTGAAAATGCTGACAGGCTGACTCTTACAAAAAAGAACAAGGGCTGGATTGGGCCAGACTTCTCAACACCACAGAATGATAGCAGCATAACATAACCTCAAATCCAGTGTCTTTTTTTGGGAGTTGTATTCCCATGCACCTCTTCACACCCACACATGAGTATACGCTTCCTAATTTTGGCTATTTGCTCTTGTCCTCCTCCTTCTCCTCATCCTCATCCTCCACCACCATGTCACCAGGGTGACCATGGTCCGTGATGCAACACCCACATAATTTTTTTAAAGAGTGTTTATGATGCCCGTAAAAAAATGTTTTTAAACAGTATGTTCATGTATACCCCCCAGGGGTAAAGGTTTGTCAGCCCATACACTTAGTGCATGTGCATTACAAGTATAGGCGACCTGCTCCTTTCTAATAAGCACATTTTTTTATGAGGCCCTCTAAGTCTCTTCTAAGGGGCATTGGAGTGCCTCCCAATTTTTGGCAGCCCTTGCATTCAATGCATAGGCCAACACTATGGGAGATCCTCTGCTTTCTAATGGGAATTTGTCGTTACTGTGGCCCTGCTCTATGTGTCTTTAATTTCTTAGCGGGGTTTTTCCTAAATTTGGTCAGCCATTGGACTCACTGCATACCCTATAACTGTATAGCAGACCATCTCTTTTCTAATGGGAACATGTTGTACTTGTTATTGTGGCCCTGCTTTATGTGTCTTTAAATTCTTAGTGGGGTTTTTCCTAAAATTGGTGAGTAGTGTTGAGCCACCCCCGTAGTGTTCGAGTTCGGTTCGGTTCGTCGAACACCCGTGTGTTCGCCGAACTGTTCGTCGAACTGTTCGTCGAACACCTTCGAACACGTTAAAACCAATGGCAGGCAAACAAAAACACATAGAAACACATAGAAAACACCTTCAAAGGTGTCCAAAAGCTGACAAACTGCTCAGAAGACACAACTAACACATGGAAAAGTGACAAGTACATATAGTCATGCGAAAAGAAAAGAGGTGGAGGAGTAAAAGGAGGGGGAGACACAGATATAGGCATGTCATGCCCTTCTAAAATCCAAAAAGTGAGAAGCCGACACGTTCAGTCCGCTCCTGCCCGTGCCACCTCCGTGTCGCCGGGTTTGTGCCAGAGCCGCGGTGAACCCTGACGGCCAGCCCCCCTCTCCCAATACTGGTGCCTGTCCGCTGGTGGGTCGAGCGAGCCCCCCTGTGGTGAAGGCAGCTCTAAACTTTTTAATTTAAATTGTCTCTCTAATTTGAATGAATACACTTTAAATCCATTTACAAGGATCTATTGGAGGGCAAGTCTCATGCCAGCAGCCACGTAATTCCAGCTCCAGTAGCGTCCACTAAAGCTGCTGCAGTTAAAAAGCTTTTATAAGGATCGAGCTCGGCTGTCCCCTGCAAGGCATCCTACTGCCAGTCCCAGCCCCTATGCCTTGGGGTGCCTCCTGATGCTCTTCACTGAGTTTCCCGTGGTCCCGAAGCATTTCCTTTGAAAAAATTAAGTGTCCAAACTACAGGTGGTGTAGCTTGCTTAACAGCCGGGATAATCCGCTGACTAGCAGACACTGCTACTAGGCACAAAGTATTTCCTGGGCTAGATGCAGTTAAAAATTTGTAATTAGATACTCTCGTTGGATGCTGAGAAAGCATTCCATAGAGTCTCCTGGCACGCCATATATGATTCTCATAAAAAGCTTGGGGTAGGGGTCTAGGGGACCCTTTTATAGCCAAAATCACGGCCCTGTATCACAATACGTCACCTAGGCTGAAGATAAATGGAACTGTAGCACCCTGAGGGCTCGGTTGCTACAGAGGTATTGCACCTCACCCAGAGGTGTGATATCTCACTCTCAGGTAAGGATGGAGTGATGATCAGGACCCGACACCTGCATGCATTACACCACATTGCCGTGGGGCAGGGTGACCAATATGCCTCTGAGATGGGCACGACAGTCCCTGTCCCTGGCTGGAGTGGGGGGAGGGAACACTGAGAAAGGGGAACCCTGTAGTGCAGGAGCAGGGAGGAAGCAGTTTCTGGGTGCATTGAGAAGGGAGTATAAAAGGTGGGCACCATCTTAGTTCAGTGCAGAGAAGTCTGAGCAGAAGTGGCAGGGAGCAGGGGCTCTGCATGAGCTCTGCTCCGGAGGCGGGCCTAGTAACAGAGGCCCAGGCCTGGAAGAGGGAGAAGGAAGGAAGAGGAGCGGAGAAGGCTCCAGGAACGAGGAATGAAGGGATCCCAGGGCTGCGGACGGGCGAGTCGCCACCGCACACCCGAATCCATCTGCGTGGAGGGGTCAGGCCAAAGGGGGAGACCGGTCCCCGAAACTAGTGGAGGCAGGAAACGACCCTCAGCTAGAAACCGGAGGCTGTGACATTTTATGTGGCGCAGCCCCTCGCTACACCCGCTAGGAAGGCACCACATAGGGTCAGGGAAACTGGCGCCAAGTTTACCAAGAGGAGGCCCGAGGCAGCCGGACAGAAGGGTTGGTAAGAAAGGCAAGACAAAGGACATACAAAGGGGGTCCTGTGAAGCGCTCCAAAGTTATCTGGGAGTTGTCTGAGCCCCTCACCTGGTGAGCACAGTACGACGTGGGCAGCCGTTACCTGCAGACGTGGTCTGGATAATAAGAACTGTGAGTAAAGGCCCTGGACTGCATCACTGACTCCGTGTCGTTACTGCTGCTGCCCTGCACCATCACCCCCATCCTCCGCATACACTGCCCTGAGGCTATACTCCTACTACGCTCTGCTGCACCCACAACACCAGCCTCAGCGGTCTGCCCTGCAGCGGCGGTTCACTCTGACCGCAATCCACGGGTGGCGTAGTCGGACATTTAAACATCAAAACCACATAAATAGTTCCACCACTGGTTTGACCACCCTGAGCCACGGAACCGGGTCGCCGCCACAAAGACTACAACCACCAGCATCCACCAAAAAGGGTCCGGCTCCGGGTGTCCCAAGGCCCAGGGGGTGCATCAGAACATTTTCATCACCTTTCACAATCACCATTGGGACAAGGCAGGGATGTCCTCTGTCCCCTCTCTTATACATCCTAGTGACGGAGCACCTGCTCTCATCAATTCGCCATAATCCCAATATTAGGTGGATTGAGGTGGGAGGCACCGAGTACAAGTGCTCTCTATTTGCTGATGATGTCCTAGTATATATCACTCAATCACATATATCCATCCATGCTGTTATGGCTGAAATAGATCACTTTGTTACATGGTCAAATTTTAAAATCAATGCAGCGAAGTCTGAGGCCCTCGATGTCTCCCTCCCCAAATCCATATAGGATTCCATCCAGTCCAACTTTCCCTTTGCATGGCCCTCACAGGGTATCAAATAGTTAGGAATTCCTATTCATAGAGACCTCTCCCATCTATGTTATCTTAATTTTGGGCCCTTTATTGAACAACTCCATACAGACCACGGTTGGCAAGTTAGAACTGTAAGATTCACTACGTGAACCACTGGTGTTTTGTGGAAAAGCACATGTACACTGTATTCCAAATTATTATGCAAAAAGTGTTTAGGAGTGATAAGGGAATAATTTGTTTGTTTGTCAGTTAAACTCATTGATGGTGATGTGTGTCAGGGCTCTTTATATCACTGTAAGCAATTGCAGACACCTGTGCTAATTAGTTTGGCAGGTGTGTCCAATGAAAGGCAAGACTACTTAAGAAGGCTGTCTCACATTATTAAGCAGCCTACATTTTCTGCCAAAATGGGAAAGAAAAAGGATGTGTCGGCTGCTGAGAAGCAACAAATTGTGGAGTGTTTAGGTCAAAGCATGACTACAATCAACATTGTGCGATGATCAGGATGAAGTGTCTTGGCAATCAAGAAGTATGTAGCTGATTCACAGTACACACGTGTGCGTGCTGATAAGGGCAAATTGAGGACTCTTTCCTACAGGCAATTACGTCAGGTTAAAAGAGCAGCGGCAAAAAAGCCTTGTCATAGCAGCAGACAAGTTTTTGAAGCTGCTGGTGCCTCCAACGTCCCCCGAACAACAACATGCAGGGTCCTTCAGAGGTTTGCAGCTGTGCATACGCCATCCTGTCGACCTCCTCTATCCACTTCACACAAGCAGAAACGGCTCCAGTGGGCCAAACATTACATGAAGACTGATTTCAAAACTGTTTTATTCACGGATGAGTGCCATGCAGCGCTCGATGGTCCAGATGGATGGAGTGGAGGATGGCTGGTTGATGGACACCCCACGCAAACACGGCTACAGCGCCAACAAGGAGGAGGTGGAGTAATGTTTTGGCTGGAATCATGGGGAGAGAGATTGTCGGCCCCTTTAGCATCCCTGAAGGCGCTAAAGATGAACTCCAAAATGTATGTGGATTTTCTCAAACAGCACTTCCTGCCATGGTTCAAGAAGAAGAACCGTGTATTTCACAGCAAGATCATTTTTCTGCATGATAATGCACCATCTCATGCTGCACATAAAACATCTGCATCTCTGGCTGATATGGGCATAAAAGGGGACAAACTTATGGTGTGACTCCCATGCTCCCCTGACCTCTACCCCATTCAGAACCTCTGGAGCATCATCAAAAGGAGTGTCTATGATGGCGGGAGGCAGTTCACATCTAAGCAACAGCTCTGGGAGGGTATTCTGTCCTCATGCAAAACAATTGAAGCAGAAACCATCCAAAACCTGACAAATTCAATGGACGAGAGAGTTCAGAAGCTCCTTTCGAACAAGGGGTCCTATGTGAAAATGTAACATCACCTAGAATAAAGTTTTGAGTTGAAAACTGTTTGATTTCAGTTTCTAATAACCTGCTAATGCTTATAATTTCAAAAATGACCATTTTTTTGGTCTTTATTAAAATGAAAAGTTTAATCGAAAAGTTTGGGGGATCTAAGAGTGTGGCAACCCAGTAGTCATGATTACTTCGAATTCTGACAATATGAGGGTCATGTTGCAGGTAGTGCAGCAAGAAGGCACTTATGTGTCTTGCGCATCTCGGAGCCCCAAAATTATTTTCCGGGCTAGATGCAGCTAAAAATTATTATTAATTTTAAATCTGGTGGAGCTTAGTATAGATGGCCTAATAGGATCAGTGCTGCACACTGCTACAAAGCCCAAATTATTTTCCAGTCAAGATACAAATAAACATGATTAGTAATTTTAAATCTGGTGGAGCTTATTATAGATGGCCTAATAGAATCAGTGCTGCACACTGCTACAAAGCCCAAATTATTTTCCAGCCAAGATACAGATAAACATGATTAGTAATTTGAAAGCTTAAAACGGTTGGTAGGGTGATTTTAACCAATCATCAAGCTTTTACTCTCCCCAGGATGACACAGGGGTAGAAAAGTCGTTTCGGATCCATGATTTGTTCATCTTTATGAACGTGAGTCTGTCTACATTATCAGTGGAGAGCCGCGTGCGCTTATCTGTCAGCACACCACCAGCAGCGCTGAACACACGTTCAGACAGAACGCTGGCTGCGGGGCATGACAAGATCTCCAAGGCGTAAGTGGCTAGCTCCGGCCATTTATCCAGATTGGAAGCCCAAAAAGAGCAAGGGTCCAGTGACACAGTCATGGCTTCAATGTTTACTTGGAGATACTCCTGTACCATCGTCTCTAGGCGTTGACTATGTGTCAGACTTCTTGTCTCCTGTGGCCTTGCAAAGGATGGGCTAAAAAAGTGGTGAAATTATTCCGCAAAATTGATGTTACCAGCAGATACTGTGGTTCTGTTACGGTTTGAGTGCTGAACACTTGACGGTCCCACGGTTGGCAAGTTGGAACTGTGAGATTCACTATGTGCACCACTGGTGTTTTGTGGAAAAGCACATGTAAGATTCTGCAACAGTCTCTGCTGATACTCCTGCATGCGTGCATCCCTTTCTATGGCAGGAATAATTTCTGCAAATTTACTTTTGTACCGGGGATCTAACAGTATGGCAACCCAGTAGTCAGGATTATTTCTAATTCTCACAATTCGAGGGTCATGTTGCAGGTAGTGCAGCAAGAAGGCACTCATGTGTGTTGCGCATCCAGGAGCACCAAGTCCCTGTTGTGTTGGTGGCGAGGTAACAATCATGCTTCCTTCCTCTGTCCTCTCCCCCCAACCTCGCACAAGAGAAATGTGATCAAGGTCTCCCTCATTTGATGAGTCATCCATCAGTTCGTCCTCCACTTCTTCCTGGGCTCCTGCACCTTCCTCACTAGTTTGGCTGCTACCATGCGCCCTGGTAAAACCATCTCCCCCACCCTCACATGCCTGCCGCCTTGGTGCTGCCGACCGTCTGGACCTTGCAGATGTTAGCCCTTCCGCATACAATTCCTCCTCCTCTACTTCCTCCACCTCCTCTTGTGCCACCACCTGACTCAGAATTCTGTTTAACATGTGCTCCAGCATGTAAATCACCGGAATAGTCATGCTGATAATGGCATCGTCAGCACTAAACATCTTCGTCACCATTTCAAAACTGTGCAGGAGGGTGCATAGGTCCCTGATCTGAGACCACTCCTCCAGCGTGATTTGCCCCACCTCTGGATCTCGTTGGCCCAGGCTATACGTCAGAACGTATTGCACCAGGGCTTGTCGGTGCTGCCACAGTCGCTGCAACATGTGCAGAGTTGAATTCCACCGGGTAGGCACATCGCATTTTAGCCGGTGAAGTGGCAGGCCCAACAACTTCTGTAGAGATGTAAGTCGCTGAGCTGCGGGATGCGAACGGCGGAAGTGAGCACACAGTGACCGTGCCCTCTGCAGAAGGCCATCTAGTCCAGGATAGTGGGCTAAAAATTGCTGGACAACCAGGTTCAACACGTGAGCCATACAAGGCACGTGTGTGACATTGCCCCGGCGAAGGGCCGCACCCAGGTTTGCAGCATTGTCGCACACAGCCTTCCTTGGTTTCAGGTCCAGTGGAGACAACCATTCATGAAATTGGTTCTGCAGAGCTGACCACAACTCCTCAGCTGTGTGACTCACACTTCCAAGACATTTCAAAGTAAAAACCGCCTGATGACGTTGAGCCCTACTGCCAGCATAGTAAGGAGGTGTGCAGGATCCCTTCTGCGCAGTTAGAAAGCTTGTGGCATGACCAGACAGGCTTTGGGTGCAGGTGGAAGACCGAGAGGAGGTTGAGGAGGCAGAAGCAGTGGAGGAACTTTGACATAAAGAGGATTGACGCACAACTCGTGGGGACGGCAAGACTTGGACAGCAGCCCCTTGTCCTGCTGTCACCATAGTTACCCAGTGCCCAGTCAGCGATATGTAACGCCCCTGTCCATGCCTACTCGTCCAAGTGTCTGTGGTGAAATGCACCCTGTCACACACAGAGTTTCTCAAAGAAGTGGTGATGTTGTGTGCGACATGCTGGTGGAGCGCAGGCACACCTTTCTTTGAGAAGTAGTGCCGACTGGGCATCTGGTACTGGGGCACTGCGACGGACATAAGGTCTCGAAAATCCTCTGTGTCCACCAGGCGGAAAGGCAGCATTTCTGTAGCCAAGAGCTTGCAGATGGTGAAATTCAACCTCTTAGCTTTCTCATGGCTAGGAGGAAATGGTCTTTTACTTGTCCACATCTGAGGGACCGAGGGCTGGCTATTGTGCTTAGACGGGGTTGATAAGGGTGTCCCCGGCAAACTGCCGGTCTGTGAGGAAGATGCAGGCGGACATGTTAGGTTGCCTTGATCCAAAGGTGGTGCTATCGATGTCGGACAGCGCTCAACACCAGCTGGTGTTACCACCTCCAAAGAAAGTGATGACCTGCCAATCACGCTGGCTGTTGCGGGTAAAGAGGTGACAGGTCTGCGCCCCAAAACAGGTGTGACTGCTGTCCCCCCAGTCACAGAGGATGAAGAGGCCACGGATGCACAAGATATGGCAGACGGTGGTTGGCCCGGCCGGCTAGGCCGCATTGTAGCACACTGAGCTTCCCACTGCAACTTATGCTTCCTGTCCATGTGCCGGTACATGCATGAAGTACTCAAACTATGTATTTTTTGGCCTCTACTTAGCTTTTGCTGACAAATGTTACAGATAACACGAGTTGGGTCATCTTTATCGATCTGAAAAAATGCCCAGGCTATGCAAGGCTTAGCACCCATGCGACCTGAAGAGCCACCACTACTTGTGGTGAGAGGCAGAGTTGTGTTTGAGGATGCAGTTGTTGACGTGCTTCCAGTACTACGTCTCTGTCCAGGAAGGCGCAACCTGACCTCGTCGTCACTAGCATCTTCCTCCACCTCCTCTGCTGACCTCATCTCTTGGCTGACTGTGGGTTGACAGTAAGTGGGATCTCCAACCTCATCATCATCACCCTGTGCGTTATCACACCCGTCGTCCTCAGAGCCAACCTGTTCCTGCCCTGACAAAAACTAAAGTTGTCGCTCCAATCAGGTATTTGAGTCTCATCATTGTCTTCCTCATTGTCTCCACCAACAGGAGTTACAGTTTGGGAATGAGGGTCTACATTATGGTCAGAACCTTCTGCGTCTGGTCCTGGATCCGACTCATAAAGATTCTGGGCATCAGTGCAGATCATTTCCTCGTGTGGATTCACAGAAGCGCTGGAGTCGACCTCTGATTCCCAGGCTATAGTATGAGTAAACAGCTCTGCAGACTCAACCATCTGTTCTACCTCATACTCAGACGGGCAGCTGGAGATTTGGGAGCTGTGAGGAAGCAAGTGCGATTGGGGTGACACCTTTGAGGACTGGAGTATTTGTGATGTTGAAGTTGATGTGGAGGAGAGCCCACTTAAAGGAGCACTTGATATCCGTTGAAGCACCTGCTGTTTTTGTGCCTCATCTGGAATTTATAGCGATTGGCGTGGCCGTAAGAAAGGGATCTTATCACATTGTCCGCTAAAAGAAGTAGACATTTTAGTTTGGCTGGAAGATGGTCTTTCTTCTGCAGATGTTACTGTTGCTTTAACACCTACCCCACGGACACAACCTTTTTTCCCCTTCCCAACACGCCTATTCCCCTTTCCACCAGCAGCAGGCCTTTTTCCACTCATTTTGGTGGTTAACTAATTCACAACTCTGGAGTTGTTTGCACAAAAAAACAATGGATGGGAACCGAGCAGAGCGGAGTGGCCAAACTGTGGTATTAGGCCAAAACTATTGGCTGGGTTAGATGCAGAAAAAAATTATATTCAATTTGCAACCTGATGGAGGTCAGTATAGATGGACTAATAGAACAAGTCTCACACACAGCTAGAAGCCCAAATATTTTTTCAGAGGTAGATGCAGAAAAAAATTGTATTCAGTTTGCAACCTGATGGAGGTCAGTATAGATGGACTAATAGAACAAGTCCTACACACAGCTAGAAGCCCAAATATTTTTTCAGAGGTAGATGCAGAAAAAAAATATATTCAGTTTGCAACCTGATGGAGGTCAGTATAGATGGACTAATAGAGAAAGTCTCACACACTGCTAGAAGGCCAAATATTTTTTCAGAGCTAGTTGCAGACAAAAAAATATTTTTAATTTGCAACCTGATGGAGGTCAGTATAGATGGACTAATAGAGAAAGTCCCACACACTGCTAGAAGGCCAAATATTTTTTCAGAGCTAGATGCAGACAACAAATTATTTTGAATTTGCAACCTGATGGAGGTCAGTATAGATGGACTAATAGAGAAAGTCCCACACACTGCTAGAAGGCCAAATATTTTTTCAGAGCTAGATGCAGACAAAAAATTATTTTTAATTTGCAACCTGATGGAGGTCAGTATAGATGGACTAATAGAGAAAGTCCCACACACTGCTAGAAGGCCAAATATTTTTTCAGAGCTAGATGCAGACAAAAAATTATTTTGAATTTGCAGCGTGATGGAGGTCAGTATAGATGGACTAATAGAGAAAGTCCCACACACTGCTAGAAGCCCAATATTTTTTCAGAGGTAGATGCAGAAAAAAAATATTTTCAGTTTGCAACCTGATGGAGGTCAGTATAGATGGACTAATAGAGAAATCCCACACACTGCTAGAAGGCCAAATATTTTTTTCAGAGCTAGATTCAGACAAAAAATTATTTTTAATTTGCAACCTGATGGAGGTCAGTATAGATGGACTAATAGAGAAAGTCCCACACACTGCTAGAAGGCCAAATATTTTTTCAGAGCTAGATGCAGATATAAATTATTTTTAATTTGCAACCTGATGGAGGTCAGTATAGATGGACTAATAGAGAAAGTCCCACACACTGCTAGAAGGCCAAATATTTTTTCAGAGCTAGATGCAGAAAAAAATTATATTCAGTTTGCAACCTGATGGAGGTCAGTATAGATGGACTAATAGAACAAGTCCCACACAATGCTAGAAGCCCAAATATTTTTTCAGAGCTAGATGCAGAAAAAAATTATATTCAATTTGCAACCTGATGGAGGTCAGTATAGATGGACTAATAGAATGATGCTATGCCCAAAAGATTTTACTTCACTAGGTGCAGTAAAAAAATTGGTATTCTATACACAGGTGGTATATCTTGCAACACAGATAGGCTACTCCACTGACTAACACACTCTGCAATAGGCCACAAAGGATTAGCTTTGCTAGATTCAGCCAAATGCTGTGAAACAAACTTGCACAGCACTGGCACAGACCTGCCTGGCAAAAACTGATAGGAACTGATGTAACCTAGTCCTGAAAAGGACTGCAATTACAATTAGTCTTTACTCCCACAATCTATCTATTTAAGAGCACAGACCTGCCTGATAAAAGTCGTAGGAAATGCTGTAACCTAGTCCTTAAAAGGACTGCAATCACAACTATTCCCTACTCCCAAGCTATCTGTAGATTTGTGCGAAAATTGGCTTGAAATTAACAAGGTATAGTGCACACAGCAACAGCGGTGCCGTCTAACACGCAGCTGCAGCAGTGAGAAAATGGTGGCGACGGGGAAAATGGCTTGGTCTTATTGGGCAAGGACATGTGACTTACACTGCCAATGACACATGCCCTTCCTTGTGTGAAAAAAAGCACTTCGCTCCGTGTGTGCGCTGCTGATAGGCTGACAGATTGCACCTCCCCACTGTAAATGCGGGAAAGAGAAAAAAAAATGGAGATCTTCATTATTCCTGCAGAGATCCATCCCCTGCCCCTCCCCCCACCCCGCTGTACACTCAAACTGCGTATTAACATTAATTTTCATCATTATTGAGAAAAATCCAGTTATGATTTTGGTGCACGAACAGTTATCGAACATAACCTCGAACAGCCGAATTTTTCTCAAATCGTTCGTGTTCGCCGAACGGCTCGAACACCGCCCAAAACAGCTCGAATTTGAGATTGGCGAACAGTTCGAGTCGAACAACGCTCATCTCTATTGGTGAGCCATTGGACTCACTGCATACCCTATAACTGTATAGCAGACTCTCTCCTTTCTAATGGGAACATGTTGTACTTGTTTCTGTGGCCCTACTCTATGTGTCTTTAAATTCTTACTGGGGTTTTCCTAAAATTGCGGAGCCGTTGGACTCACTGCATACCCTACAACTGTATAGCAGACCCTCTCCTTTCTAATGGGAACATGTCATACTTGTTACTGTGGCCCTGCTCTATGTGTCTTTAAATTCTTAGTGGGGTTTTTCCTAAAATTGGTCAGCCGTTGGACTCACTGCATACCCTATAACTGTATAGCAGACCTTCTCCTTTCTAATGGGAATATGTCGTACTTGTTACTGTGGCCCTGCTCTATGTGTCTTTAAATTCTTAGTGGGGCTTGTCCTAAAATTAGTCAGCCGTTGGACTCACTGCATACCCTATAACTGTATACCAGACTCTCTCCTATCTAATGGGAATTTGTCGTTACTGTGGCCCTGCTCTGTGTGTCTTTAAATTCTTAGTGGGGTTTTTCCTAAAATTGGTCAGCCGTTGGACTCACTGCATACCCTATAACTGTATAGCAGACTCTCTCCTTTCTAATGGGAATTTGTCGTTACTGTGGCCCTGCTCTATGTGTCTTTAAATTCTTAGTGGGGTTTTTCCTAAAATTGGTCAGCTGTTGGACTCATTGCATATCCTATAACTTTATAGTAGACCCTCTCCTTTCTAATGGGAACATGTTGTACTTGTTACTGTGGCCCTGCTCTATGTGTCTTTAAATTCTTAGTGGGGTTTTTCCTAAAATTGGTCAGCCATTGGACTCACTGCATACCTTATAACTGTATAGCAGACTCTCTCCTTTCTAATGGGATAATGTTGTTACTGCAGCCCTGCTCCGTGTGTCTTTAAATTCTTAGTGGGGTTTTTCCCAAATTTTGGCAGCCCTTGTAGTCCCAGCATGGGCATTACCACTATAGGAGACCAGCTCCTTTATAATGGGAACATTTTTTAAACTGAGACCCTCCTCTATGTTTCTTCAAAGGGATATTGGGTTGCGTCCAAATTTTTGGCAGAAACTAATGTTTTTGGTAAGCCACTCAGTCTACCAAATAAAATTCCTGAGAAGGAACTTGGGGATGGCTTCGCTACTGGTACTGGGGGCAGTGCTAATACCATGGCGTCGTACCATAGTTTACTGGAAATATTCCAGGCTGGTAGGAGGCAAGCAAATTCCCACAGAAAAGTACCAGCAGTAATGTTCAGGGACTTGCGCTTGTAGAAGGCGGAGACAACACCGGGAGAAATAGTGACGGCTGGGGACCGAGTATGGACATGAGGCATGAGGTTGTGAAAAGCTTCCGCCTCCATGAGCGTAAAAGGCTACATTTCAAGTGCAAGCAGCTGCCCAGAAATCTGGCAGTTTAGTATTGTGGCCAGTGGGTGGGTGGGTGTTTGGCTGGCTGCATACTTGCGCTTGCATTCCAAGTAACAGAATACTAAGCCGATGATGGTCTCTATCATCATCATGGCCTCACCTCGGCACAATGAACTCTCCTGAAGGAGAAGCCAGGAACCACCGGAGGAGTCTCTGGTTTTCTGGTGGGTCCGTCCATCCCTGCCGAGAAGCAGCCCTGGCTAAGAAAAGTGTGGGGGAAGGTTCCCGGACATTCTATGGCTGCTTTTTTAATGTTGATCGGACGTACTTATGCATGTTAATTCTCAAACCGCATTGCAGATCAGGCCATTGCCCAACTCTGTAGTCATGAAATTAAATGCGCAAAGAAAGATGTTTGTGTGTCAAAGCACCACCGACAAGTGCAAGTTGATGTTGGATGGGCTGCAATTGCTTCTTCCATTGCTTCTGCAACAAGCTGCATTAGAGGACTTCCTGGGAGAAATGACTCGCAGAGTAGGTACAGTTTCCCTCTATGCCAGTCCTTTCACCGAGCTAAATACAACTCTCAGCAAAAAAAGCTGTGGACTGGCTCCATACCATCCCTGGCCACATTCACTTGTCCACGTATTTGTGGTTAGGCAGTCCTTCCCAGTAAGACCACATTCCAAGTGAAAGCAGCTTTAGAGGACTTCCTGAGAGAAATGTCAGCTGGGTAGATGTGGTTTCCCAAGTCCTTTCACCAAGCTAAAGAATATGGCTGTGGTGAAATACAACTCAGCAAAAAAACCTGTGGACTGGCTCCCTACCGTCCCTGGCCACATTCACTTGACCACGTGTTTGTCGTTAGGCAGTCCTTCCCAGTAAGTGCACTGGGGAGGGCACGGGTAATGTTGTGGGACCCGTGCTTGTGGAAGGCGGAGACGATACCGGGAGAAATGGTGGTGGCTGGGGACCGAGTGTGGATACCCGGTCGCCACTGCCATAAGATTGTGGACAGCTTCCGCTTCCACGAGCCTGAAAGGCCACATTTCAAGTGCAAGCAGCTGTCAAAAATTTGGCAGTATAGTATTGCAGCCTGTGGGTGGGGGGTGGCTGGCTGCATACTTGCGCTTGCATTCCAAGGAATGGGGTAGGGACAACTGAACGCTGCACTGGGACAAGGACGTGGATGGTGATTGTTGCAAGTCTGCAACGACAGGTGCATGGCGGGAGGCATCTTTGCATGCGCCAAGGATCACTTATGATGGGCACCTTTTTAGGCAGTGACCTGGGAGTCAGAGATGCTTCCAGAGGTCTTCCCCATGCTGTTCCCATGTCTTTTCAGCACAGTATGCTTGTGTCTGCTGATGTGTCACACACCACATGGCCAGATAAGGTCGCAAAATGTTAAAATGACATTTCCCAGTGAATGCATTTGTCTTGGTTGAAAGCAATGCAAAAGTGCAAAAACGCATAAAAAAACGCTACGTGTAAACATATCCCGAGGTGTGGAGGAGTATTTTTGTTTTTGGTTATTTATTTTGCCTTATATACAAGTCATTACCCTGGAAAGGATGTTCCTTAACATATTTCCCAGGAAAATTCATTTTGGTTTAGTTTTTGTATGTTATATTGTGAGTCCGTAAAAGTGGCATCATACTTTGACAATGTTATTGACAGCAGTGACCTGGGAGTCAGAAATGCTTCCAGGGTCTTCCCCATGCTGTTCCCATGTCATTTGAGCACTGTTCCTGTCGATTTGGGCAATATTTAGAAACTGCAGACCGCCGGGGGGAGCCGCCTGAAAAAAACTCGAGTTTCCCATAGACTTACATTGGGCTCGTTGCTCGGGTCGAGCACCCGAGTATTCCAATTTGCTCGACCCGAGCAACGAGTACCCGAGCATTTTAATGCTCGCTCATCACTAATGAAGACAGCAGTCGCATTGTGTCCTATGTGATGTCATCTGGCGTAGCACCCCATCACTCTCATTCTAGGTCAAATAGCGCTTACACAGCCTGGAGGTGTGTTTAAGGTCATTGTCCTGTTGAAAAATAAATAATGGTCCAACTAAACGCAAACCGGATGGAATAGCATGCCGCTGCAAGATGCTGTGGTAGCCATGCTGGTTCATTATGCCTTCAATTTTGAATAAATCCCCAACAGTGTCACCAGCAAAGCACCCCCACACCATCACACCTCCTCCTCCATGCTTCACGGTGGGAACCAGGCATGTAGAGTCCATCCGTTCACCTTTTCTGCGTCGCACAAAGACACAGCGGTTGGAACCAAAGATCTCAAATTTGGACTCATCAGACCAAAGCACAGATTTCCACTGGTCTAATGTCCATTCCTTGTGTTCTTTAGCCCAAACAAGTCTCAAGTCTCTTCTGCTTGTTGCCTGTCCTTAGCAGTGGTTTCCTAGCAGCTATTTTACCATGAAGGCCTGCTGCACAAAGTCTCCTCTTAACTAGAGATGAGCGGTGTTCGACTAGAACTGTTCGCCAATCTCAAATTCGAGCTGTTTTGGGCGGTGTTCGAGTTGTTCGACGAACCCGAACGATTTGCAAAAAATTCGGCTGTTCGAGGTTATGTTCGATAACTGTTCGTGCACCAAAAGCGTGTCCTGCATGTCTGGCGCTATTTAGAGCACCAATCATGCAGGGATTGTCTGCCACTCACTGTAATGCCACAGCCATGGTGGTCGTGGCATTACAGTGATTGCCCAAATCGATGGGAACAGTGCCAACAGTGAAACATGAAAAGCCGGCAATTCAGCAGCGGCATACACCGGTACCCGACAATTTAGAACCGAAAGAATAGAGCTTCACACATAGATTAGATAGATAGAAACATGTCAGTCACACATATAAGAAGCACAGTGACAGTGTTGCTTACTGTACTCGTCATTTAGTGTAAAGGATTTATCAAAAAAAATAATAGTGTTTTCATGCACCGTCTCTTTAAAAAAGCCGGCCGGCAATTCAGCAGCGGTACCCGACAATTTATAACAGACAGAATAGAGCTTCACACATAGATTAGATAGATAGAAACATGTCAGTCACATGTATATGAAGTACAGTGACAGTGTTGATTACTGTACTTGTCATTTAGTGTTAAAATAAAGGATTTATTTAAAAAAAAATTGGCGTGGGGATCCCCATAATTTTAGGCTCTAGCGGAGGTTAAGCAGACAGCTGGGGCAGATGTTTGAAGCCTGGGAAGGGGGTAATACCCACGGAGCTTCCCAGGCTACTAATATCAGCCCCCAGCAGAATACCTAGCCTTTACTAGCTATTAAAATGGGGGACCCCCCAAAAAAATGACGTGGGGTCCCCCCTATTTTAATAGCTAGCAAAGGCTAGGCAGACAGCTGGGGGCTGATATTAATAGCCCAGGAAGGGTTCCATGAATATTGGCCCCCTCCCAGGCTAGAAACACCAGCCGTCAGCCACCCCAGAAATGGCACATCCTTAGGATGCGCCAATTCTGGCACTTAGCCTCGCTCTTCCCACTGCCCTGTAGCGGTGGCAGTGCGGTAATAGGGTTGGGGTTGATGTCAGCTTATAATGCCAGCTGACATCAAGCCCAGGTTAGTAATGGAGAGGCGTCTATAAGACACCCCCATTACTAACCCCATAGTCAAAGTTAAAAGAAAACACAAACACCCAGAATAAAGTCCTTTAATTGAAATAAAGACACATTCCTTTATTGTTCTAAATTAAACCATACTTACCGTCACGCCCATTCCAGCTGAAGCCAACGATCTCCTGCAATAAAAGAAAAATAATAAAGCAACCTCATCCTTACCTTTCCATGGTTCCCACGACAGCTTCAGCTCTGCTACATCGAGATAACAGGCTGGACCGCAGCAGAACGCTGCCATCCAGCCTGTCATCCCGCAGACACTGAGAAGCGCAGGCATGCTTGCGCTCTGCAGTGTCTGGCTGTGACGGCATAAAGATGAGACGAGTTCATGTCCAATGAACTCGGCGCACCTCATGCACGTCACTGACAGCGTGGGAGAATTCTCCTGCACTCAGCACTTCAGCGTGAGAATTCTCCTACGCTGTCAGTGACGTACATGAGGTCAGCTGAGTTCATTGGACATGAATGAGCTCACCTCATGCACGTCACTGACAGCGTGGGAGAATTCTCACGCTGTAGCGCTGAGTGCAGGAGAATTTTCCCACGCTGTCAGTGACGTACATGAGGTGAGCCGAGTTCATTGTCGGCTCATCTGGATGCCGTCACAGTCAGACGCTGAGTAGCGGAAGCATTCCTGCGCTTCTCAGTGTCTGCGGGATGACAGGCTGGATGGCAGCGTTCTGCTGCGGTCCAGCCTGTCATCTCGATGTAGCAGAGCTGAAGCTGTCGTGGGAACCATGGAAAGGTAAGGATGAGGTTGCTTTATTATTTTTCTTTTATTGCAGGAGATCGTTGGCTTCAGCTGGAATGGGCGTGACGGTAAGTATGGTTTAATTTAGAACAATAAAGAATTGTGTGTTTATTTCAATTAAAGGACTTTATTCTAGGTGTTGTGTTTTTTTAAATACTTTACTAGAAATTCATGGTGGTCATGTCTAATATTGGCGTGACCCCATGAATTTCGGGCTTAGGGCCAGCTGATAATGCCAAGCTGGCCTTAACCCCTTTATTACCCAGTGAGCCACCGCACCAGGGCCCTGGATGAGTTGGGTACAGCGCCAGAAGATGGCGCTTCTATGAACGCGCCATTTTCTGGGGCGGCTGCGGACTGCAATTTGCAGCGGGTGGGGCACAGAAAGCTTGGGCCTCCCTGCGCTGCGGATTCCAGCTCCCAGCTGCCTAGTTGTACCTGGCTGGGCACAAAAATAGGGCGAAGCCCCACGTATTTTTTTTTTTAATTATTTCATGAAATTCATGGAATAATTAAGAAAAAAAGGGCTTCCCTATATTGTTGTGTCCAACCAGGTACAAATAGGCAGCTGGTGGTTGGGGGCAGCCCGTCCCTGCCTGCTGTACCTGACTGGACACAAATATAGGGCAAAGCCCTACGTCAATTTTTTTAAATTATTTCAGGAAATTCATGAAATAATGAAAAAAAAATTGATGTGGGGCTTCGCCCTATATTTGTGTCCAGTCAGGTACAGCAGGCAGGAACGGGCTGCTCCCAACCACCAGCTGCCTATTTGTACCTAGCCGGACACAACAATATAGGGAAGCCCTTTTTTTCTTAATTATTCCATGAATTTCATGAATTTAAAAAAAAAATACGTGGAGCTTCGCCCTATTTTTGTGTCCAGCCAGGTACAACTAGGCAGCTGGGGGCTGGAATCTGCAGCGCAGGGAGGCCCAAGCTTTCTGGGCCCCACCCGCTGCAAATTGCAGTCCGCAGCCGCCCCGGAAAATGGCGCGTTCATAGAAGCGCCATCTTCTGGCGCTGTACCCAACTCATCCAGGGCCCTGGTGCGGTGGCTCACTGGGTAATAAAGGGGTTAAGGCCAGCTTGGCATTATCAGCTGGCCCTAAGCCCGAAATTCATGGGGTCACGCCAATATTAGACATGACCACCATGAATTTCTAGTAAAGTATTTAAAAAAAACACAAACACCCAGAAAAAAAGTCCTTTAATTGAAATAAACACACAATTCTTTATTGTTCTAAATTAAACCATACTTACCGCCACGCCCATTCCAGCTGAAGCCAATGATCTCCTGCAATAAAAGTAAAATAATAAAGCAACATCATCCTTACCTTTCCATGGCTCCCACGACAGCTTCAGCTCTGCTACATCGAGATGACAGGCTGGACTGCAGCAGAACGCTGCCATCCAGCCTGTCATCCCGCAGACACTGAGAAGCGCAGGCATGCTTGCGCTACTCAGTGTCTGGCTGTGACGGCATCCAGATGAGCCGAGGTCATGTCCAATGAACTCGGCTCTCCTCATGCACGTCACTGACAGCGTGGGAAAATTCTCACGCTGAAGCGCTGAGTGCAGGAGAATTTTCCCACGCTGTCAGTGACGTACATGAGGTGAGCCGAGTTCATTGTCGGCTCATCTGGATGCCGTCACAGTCAGACGCTGAGTAGCGGAAGCATTCCTGCGCTTCTCAGTGTCTGCGGGATGACAGGCTGGATGGCAGCGTTCTGCTGCGGTCCAGCCTGTCATCTCGATGTAGCAGAGCTGAAGCTGTCCTGGGAACCATGGAAAGGTAAGGATGAGGTTGCTTTATTATTTTTCTTTTATTGCAGGAGATCGTTGGCTTCAGCTGGAATGGGCGTGATGGTAAGTATGGTTTAATTGAGAACAATAAAGAATTGTGTCTTTATTTCAATTAAAGGACTTTATTCTGGGTGTTTGTGTTTTTTTTTTAACTTTGACTATGGGGTTAGTAATGGGGGTGTCTTATAGACGCCTCTCCATTACTAACCTGGGCTTGATGTCAGCTGGCATTATAAGCTGACATCAACCCCAACCCTATTACCCCCTGCCACCGCACCAGGGCAGCGTGGAAGAGCGAGGCTAAGTGCCAGAATTGGCGCATCCTATGGATGCGCCATTTCTGGGGCGGCTGAGGGCTGGTGTTTCTAGCCTGGGAGGGGGCCAATATTCATGGCTCCCTTCCTGGGCTATTAATATCAGCCCCCAGCTGTCTGCCTAGCCTTTGCTAGCTATTAAATTAGGGGGGACCCCACGTCATTTTTTTTGGGGGGGTCCTCCATTTTAATAGCTAGTAAAGGCTAGGTATTCAGCTGGGGGCTGATATTAGTAGCCTGGGAAGCTCCGTGGGTATTACCCCCTTCCCAGGCTTCAAACATCTGCCCCAGCTGTCTGCTTAACCTCCGCTAGAGACTAAAATTACGGGGAACCCCACGCCAATTTTTTTTAATAATAAATCCTTTATTTTAATACTAAATGACAAGTACAGTAACCAACACTATCACTGTACTTATTATATATGTGACTGACATGTTTCTATCTATCTAATCTATGTGTGAAGCTCTATTCTGTCTGTTATAAATTGTCGGGTACAGATGCTGAATTGCCGGCCGGCTTTTTTAAAGAGACGGTGCATGAAAACACTATTATTTTTTTTAATAAATCCTTTGCAGTAAATGACAAGTACAGTAAGCAACACTGTCACAGTACTTCATATATATGTGACTGACATGTTTCTATCTATCTAATCTATGTGTGAAGCTCTATTCTGTCTGTTATAAATTGTCGGGTACCGCTGCTGAATTGCCGGCCGGCTTTTTTAAAGAGACGGTGCACGAAAACACTATTATATTTTTTAATAAATCCTTTACACTAAATGACAAGTACAGTAAGCAACACTGTCACTGTACTTCATATATATGTGACTGACATGTTTCTATCTATCTAATCTATGTGTGATGCTCTATTCCTTCATGTCTAAATTGTCGGGTACCGGTGTATGCCGCTGCTGAATTGCCGGCCGGCTTTTTTAAAGAAAGCGTCTTCTGAGCAGTTTGTGAGCTTTTGGACACCTTTGAAGGTGTTTTCTATGTGTTCCTATGTGTTTTTGTTTGCCTGCCATTGGTTTTAACGGTGTTCGACGGTGTTCTAAGGTGTTCGACGAACAGTTCGACGAACAGTTCCTCGAACATCCCGGTGTTCGACGAACCGAACCGAACCCGAACACTACGGGGGTGGCTCAACACTACTCTTAACAGTTGTTGAAGAGATGTGTCTGCTGCTAGAACTCTGTGTGGCATTGACCTGGTCTCTAATCTGAGCTGCTGTTAACCTGCAATTTCTGAGGCTGGTGACTCGGATAAACTTATCCTTAGAAGCAAAGGTGACTCTTTGTCTTCCTTTCCTGGGGCGGTCCTCATGTGAGCCTGTTTCTTTGTAGCGCTTGATGGTTTTTGCAACTGCACTTGGGGACACTTTCAAAGTTTTCCAAATTTTTCGGACTGACTGACCTTCATTTCTTAAAGTAATGATGGCCACTCGTTTTTCTTTACTTAGCTGCTTTTTTCTTGCCATAATACGAATTCTAACAGTCTATTCAGTAGGACTATCAGCTGTGTATCCACCAGACTTCTGCACAACACAGCTGATGGTCCCAACCCCATTTATAAGGCAAGAAATCTCACTTATTAAACCGGAAAGGGCACACCTGTGAAGTGAAAATCATTTCCGGTGACAACCTCTTGAAGCTCATCAAGAGAATGCCAAGAGTGTGCAAAGCAGTCATCAAAGCAAAAGGTGGCTACTTTGAAGAACCTAGAATATAAGACATATTTTCAGTTGTTTCACACTTTTTTGTTAAGTATATAATTCCACATGTGTTAATTCATAGTTTTGATGCCTTCAGTGTGAATGTACAATTTTCATAGTCATGAAAATACAGAAAAATCTTTAAATGAGAAGGTGTGTCCAAAATTTTGGTCTGTACAGTATATGCTATAGCCCAAGTGTCTCCTATGTAATGTATATGCTCCAGCCCCAGTGTCTCCTATGTAATATATATCCTCCAGCCCCAGTGTATCCTATGTGATGTATATGATCCAGCCCCAGTGTCTCTTGTAAATGTATATGCACCAAACTCAGTGTCTCCTATGTGCTCTATATACACCAGCCACAGTGACTATTATGTGCTGTATATGCACTAGCCCCAGTGTTTCTTATGTGATGTATATGCACCAGCCCCTGTGTCTCCTATGTGATGTATATGCTTCAGTCCCAGTGTCTCCTATTTGATGTATATGCTCCAGCCCGTGTCTCTTGTATGATGCATAATCACTAGACTCAGTGTCTCCTATGTGCCCTATATAAACCAGCCGCAGTGTTTTTTATGTGATGTATATGCACCAGCTCAATTGTCTCCTATGTTATTTAAATACACCAGTTCCAGTGTCTCCTATGTGATATGTATGTGGCGCCCCTGAGGGTTCGGTCGCCACAGAGGTATTGCATCTCAACCAGAGGTGTGGTACCTCACTCTCAGGTAAGGAAGGAGTATGGCTCAGGATCCTAACACCAGCATTCACTACACCACATTTCCGGGGGACAGGGCGAGATTGCTCCTACTGGAGAGCACAGTCCCTGGTCCCTGGCTGGAGAGGGGGGAACCACCTAGAGAGGGGGAACTATGTAGTTGATGGGGTGGAGGACGTAGATCCTGGAAGCACTGGAGTAGGAGCATATAAAAGGGTATTGAACCATATAGAAGCAGCCAGTCAGAGGAGGAGAAGTGAAGGAGCAGGGGCTCTGTAGGAGCTCTGCTCCAGGGGCGGGCCTAGCCTGAGAGGCCCAAGCCTGAGAGGCCCAAGCCTGAGAGGAGAGAGAGGAGCAAGGAAAGGCTCCAGGGACAGAGGAGAAGGGACCCTATGGGTACGGGCCGTGCAGAAGGCCACCCGTACGCCCGCTGCTACCAGGAGGTAGAGGGGTCAGGCCAGATAAGGGGAACCGGTCCCTCAACTAGCGGAGAAACAGCAAGGCTCAACTAGAAACCGGAGGCTGCAGTATTTCATGTGCTGTAAGCCGAAGTCCACACCAGTCTCACTAAGAAGGTAGCCACATAGGACCCAGGGGACGGAACACACGTCGCCCACCAAGGCCCGGATAGAAGTGTCACTGGGTGTGAGGTGCAGGGAGAAGGCCAGAGAAAGGACACACAGAAGGGGGTCCTGCTAAATACTCCAGAGATACCTGAGGGTGGACTGAGCCCCTCACTGAGCACACGCAGCAAGACGTGGGAAGTTACTTGGACGTCTGGACGTCTGTAACTTGAACTGCAACAATTGTGAGTAAAGACCCTGGGACTGCACTATCTTGTCTCTGTGTTCATTACTGACTCCCTGCACTACAACCACCATCATCCACTCACACTGCCCTGAAGCTACACTCTACCTGTGGGGAGTTATACCATTATTGCTGCAAAACTACCAGCTTCAGAGACCTGTTCTGCAGCGGCGGCCCCGTTTAGCCGCACTCCACAGGTGGCGTAGTCGGACTCTTTAATAAAAACCCATATACAATTCCCCTTGGTTTGACCGCCCTGGGTCACGGACCGGGTCACCGCCACAGTGACTACAACCCCCAGCGTCTACCGGCCCGGCTCCGGGTACCCCACGGCTTAGGGGGCATGTCATGTACACACCAGCCCCAGTGTCTCCTATGTTACATATATAAACCAGTACCAGTGTCTCCTATGTGAATAATATACCCCAGCCCCAGTGTCTCCTATGTGATGTATATTTACCAGCATCAGTGTCTTCTGTGTGATGTATGTATATCCTCCAGTCTCTGTATATCCCAGGTGAGTCTTGACAGCAGCCTTGGTGTCGACTGTGCTTCAGGTTTGAGTAGAAACATCATCAATACCGTCTATCATCACAGCCTCATCAAAGTTAAGCAGTTCCAACAATCACATTAGGGATGAGCTAATTAATTGTTTGACCAAATATAGCAGGCTAATTATCGAGTTGATAATTTTGTACAGTTCGCGAAAAGGTACCCACCCATGACGTAGGACATAAATTCCACTTAACTTCCTTATTCATATTAAGTATTTGTCTCCTGCCAATTTATTTATTCATAAAGCATAAACATAACAAACATAAACATAACCATACTGCATAATCCTAAACAGGAAACTGCTGTGCACCTAAACAGAAAACTGTTCTGCAATATGCAGGATAGCTCTCTCCACATGAATCCTGCAAGATATGTTGGAAGCACATAAAACACCCTTTTTCATCTTGATATGAGCCTTATATTTATTCCAGAAAGGCTCATTCCGATGTCAGTTCTTCATGTATGAATACTATCCATGTTGTTCACAGATAGAACTCATACCTATGACAATCTTTGGGGCTATTCACATATCCTATTTGTTTGTCGGATCGTGTGGACCATGCAAAATCATGGAGACATGTAAGATATTAACCGAAGTGTCAGACAAAAATTGCCAATGCAAGTCTATGGGTTTGTGAAAAAATTGGACAGCACTGGTTGATGGGTGAAGCTGGAGAAACATTTTTCTTTCTCATCCAAGGAAAATGGATGAAACTTGGAACAAACTCTGATGACATTTGTGTGGGCATCAGTTGGACAAATGAATCAAAAATTTTGATAACTTTGATTGAGACAGATCATTATGACCCAAATTCAGTGCTTTTTAAATATTGTTTAGGCAGCCCAGGAATCACTGTGCACCATCGAACCTGGGTGAACCATGTGTCGATTAATAGAAAGCAGGATTTTAGAACTTTTATCATGAACAACTTCCATATATCCAATAGCTAGTGCTGTTGCCTTGTCCACAAACACAAAAGCCTATATTTCACAATTTGGGGCATGTATACCATCCAGGCAATGGTGACTTGTCTATTTTAGTGTTGGTGCTGCAGTTACTGCTGGGTTAAGCAAATGACATTTAATGGAGTCTTCCTGTCTCAATCTTTACTACCTTTTTATTTTTGACGCAATATATTTTTCTTTCTATAATTGTTCAATACGTTGTCACTACCATCTTGAAGCAGTACACTAAAAGCTTTCTATTTGTCATTAAACGTGCCTCATTCAGCTCCATTTAGCCACTGACACAGTGTTTGTTTTTCTATTTCTAACTTGTTTATTCCTATAAGGTATTTAATGTTCACAAGACTTATTCAGGATAGTTATAAAAGTGTCCAATTTTCTTGGTGTATTTTTATTTTTGAGGACATTTTCTCAGATTATAGAAACAAGATCATCTCTTAGCTGAGGAAAATAAGCCTTAATAATCTCTTGTGTTTTTGTAGCCCCTCCACTAAACATACGAGTAATGTATAAATGAAAATGTAATATTTTTGTAGTCATTATTATATAAGTTACCCCCAACCTGAACATTTGATTTTCTGCTTGATCTGTTCATTAAAATTAGATATAGAAGTGCCATTTCTCCCTCTTTTTGGGCCTAGCACTACAAGTGAGAGATTATTTTCAAAAACTTTTTCTTTTTGATGAGTCTGCTCCCCAAATTTATATTAGGTTAGTTAAGTCTCCCATATAATTACTTCTAATTACTTAAAGGGAATCTGTCAGTAGGATCAACCCTCATAAGCCGTCTGTATGGGCATATAGGTCATAAACATTTGCATAAAATGATACCTTGATATCTGATGTCCTATTCCACAAAAATCCACATTTTTCTTAATGTGTAAATGAGCTGTTAAGATCTATGAGCTGAACATTAATCTCCCTGAGAATCGGCCTTCAGAGCTTATTTTAAATGATGTGTAATGTTATATGTAATGGCTGACAGTCTGCTCTCCTGATCTACATATCTCTCACTAGTGATGCCCCCTTTAATTTAAAATAAGCTCTGAAGGTAGATTCTCGAAGGCATCTTAACAGCTCATTTACATATTTAAAAAATGTGGATTTTTCTAGAATAAGACATTGGATTGTAGATATCAATGTATCTTTTTATTTAGTTTCCTATGACCTACAGTACATGTCCATATAAATATCAAAGTAAGCTACATGTCCATATAGGCGGCTTAGGATGGTTGATCCTACTGATTCCCTTTAACTGCTTCACGACCTTAGACATATCCATACGTCCAGGTTGGGAAGCACATCTCAACCTGGACATATGGATACAACATATGGATACGCAGTTTAGGGCGCACAGGAGCTGTGCGTGCGCAATCGCCAACGGGTGTTCAGCTAACATAACAGCTGACACCTAGCAATCACTGCTAGGTGTGGTGCTCACACCGCTCCCAGCAGTTTAACCCCCTAAATGCTGTGTCCACTCTGATCGACATCCCTATGATGTCATCGCGAGGGCCTGATTGTTGCCATGGTGACCTGATATCATTATGACGACATCCGGTCACAAGGGCTAGCAAGCTTTTAAGATTATGAGAAGTGCATGATCTAACAAGCTTGTGTCAGTGCAGCACTGACAGTTAAAAAGCATAGCAATGCTCCTGTATTGCTATGCTTTATAACTGCGATCAAAGCTGTGAAAGTCCTATAGTGAGACTAAGTAAAAAAGCAAAAAAAAAGTTAAAGAAATTGTAAAAATATTTAAAAAAAATCACAAAATAATAATAATAAAGATATCTATAATATAACGGTAGATGTGTCCGTCTGTCCGAAGCCTCTATCAGTCAGGCCAGAGACAGAAGAAAACATCAGCTGTTATAGGTGAGAGGGAGGAAGACAAGGATGAATCACTGTGGTGCCGGAGATCACGGTATGTGGAAGTGCTGACCGCATACCGCTATCTCGGGCTCCATTAGGACATATACATCGATCTCCAGCAAGTCTGGAGGAGGAGTGTGGCGCCGGAGTTCATGCCTGTGCATAACGCGATCTCCGGTGCAATAACAGGATGGGGGCGAAGGATGGGGGAAGCACATAACAGGATGGGGGCGCAGGAAAGGGGCAGCACATATCAGGCTGGAGGAGCTGGATGGGGGCAGCAGATAACAGGATGGGGGCAGAACATAATAGGATGGGGAAGCACATGGGGGCGCGGGATGGGGGCAGCGCATAGCATGATGGGGGCGCAGAATGGGGCCAGCACATAACAAGATGGGGTAGCAGGATGTGGGAGCATATATCAGGATGGGAGTCCATATACCAATAAAAATGCTCGCCACCCAGGCATAGAACAGGTTCCATAGCTAGTGCAGAAATATATATATATTGTACACTTAAATAAGTATTTTTATGAAAATAAAGTACACATATTTGGTATAAAAAATTTGGTAAAAAATATTTGGTAAAATAACCAGGCAAAAAACTATCCTTTTTCATCATACTCATGAACAAAAAGTGGAATAAAGCGTGACAAAAGAAAACGAATGTAAGTAATAATGGTATCACTGAAAATATCATCTTGTCCCGCCAAAAACAAGCTGCCACACAGTGCTATTAGTGGAAATTTCCAAAACACTTGAGCGGTATTCTGCTCTTCTAGCACTTAGGGGCTCTGTATATGGAGTCTGCAAACTATTCTAGGAAAATCTGCACTCCAGGAGGCAAATAGAGCTCAGACACTCCCCAGTCTCGCTGTATAGCTACGTAGTACTTTACTGTCACGTATGGGGTATTGCCACGTTCAGAAAAAATTGTGTGACAAATCTTGGTGCCATATTTACCCATTTCCCTTGTTAAAATGTAAAATCAGGGGGCAAAACAAAATTTTTGTGGTAAAAATGTAATTATTCTTTCTTCACCGTACAATTGTCTAAATTTCTGTGAGGCACATGTGGTGTCATAGATGTACTAATTAAAGGGTGTATTTTGTAAAATGATGTCACTTTTGGGGGGGATGTTTCTGCTGTTCTGGCACCACATGGGCTCTGCCAATGTGATATAGCAACCTCAAACCATCCCAGCAAAATCTGAACTCCAATATGGTGCTTCTTCCCTTACGAGCTTTGCACTATGCCTCAAAAGTAGTTTTTGACCACATATGGGGTATTGGTATAAAAATTGCACAACAGATTATAAGGTGCAATTTCTCCTGTTATTCTTGTAAATATAAAAGATTGAGGCTAAAGAACATTTTTGTGGGAAAAATTAGATTTCTTTCTTTCACAGTTCAACGTTTTAAACTTCTGTGAAAACCTGGGGAGTTCAAGGTGCTCACTACACATCTAAATACATTCCTTGGGGGATCTAGTTTCCAAAATGGGGTCACTTGTGAGGGGTTTTGACTGTCTAGGAACATCAGGAACTCTCCAAAAGCGACATGGAGTCCTCTTATGATTCCAGCAAATTTTGCTTTCAAAAAGTCAAATCGCGCTCCTTCTCTTCGAAGCTCTGTCATGTGCCCAAACAGTAGTTTTCCTCCATAAATTGGGTATTGACGTTCTAAGGAGAAATTGCACAACAAATTGTACAGTGCATTTTCTTTTTCTACCCTTGTTAAAATGCAAAATTAGGAGCTAAAAAACATTTTTGTGGAAAAAAAATATTTTTTTATTTTCATGGCTCTACGTTATAAACTTCTGTGAAGCACCTGGGGGCTCAAGGTGTGTCACTTGTGGACATTTCCATTGTTTAGGCACATCAAGGGCTCTCTAAACGCAACATGGAGTCCGCTAATGATTACAGCCAATTTTGCACTCAAAAAGTGAAACAGTGGTCCTTCCCTGCCATGCACCCAAACAGGAGTTTTCACCCACATTTGCGGTATCAGAGGGCTCAGGAGAAATTTCACAACCAATTTAATGGTCCATTTTCTTCTTTTATCCTTGTGAAAATAAAAAAATTTGGGTCTAAAGTAACATTTTTGTAAAAAAAAAATGTTAATTTTTTCCTTCTACATTGCTTCAGGTCCTGTGAAGAACCTGAAAGGTTAATAAACTTCTTGAATGTGGTTTTGAGTACATTGAAAGGTGCAGTTTTTAGAATAGTGTCAAGTTTGGGTATTTTCTGACATATTCACCCCTCAAAGTCACTTCAAATGTGATGTGGTCCCTAAATAAAGTGGTTTTGTAAATTTTGTTGGAAAAATTAGAAGTTGATTGTCAACTTTTAACCCTTCTAACTTCCTAACAAAAAAAATATCTTTCAAAAATTGGGCTGATATAAAGTAGACACGTGGGAAATGTTATTTATTTTCTATTTTGGGTGACATAACTCTGGTTTAAGGGCATAAAAATTAAAATGTTGCAAATTGCAAAATTTTCAATGTCTTCGCCAAATTTCCGTTTTTTTTTTCACAAATAAACGTAAGTCATATCGAAGAAATATGTCTCGAAAAAACTATCTCAGAATGAGTGGGATTGTTTCAGCGTTCCAGAGTTATTACCACATAAAGTGACACTGGTCAGAATTGTAAAATTTGGCCTGGTCATAAAGGTGAACACAGACTTGAGGGTGAAGGAGTTAAACTTGATTTGCTACCTTTTCTATTTATTTCATGAGTAGATATCCGGCTTTTTCCATTATACATGGAGACCTGTAATACAGGATGGGCCATTTATATGGATACACCTAAATTAAATGGGAATGGTTGGTGATATCAACTTCCTGTTTGTGGCACATTAGTATATGGGAGGGGGAAAACTTTTCAAGATGGGTGGTGACCATGGCGGCCATTTTGAAGTTGGCCATTTTGGATCCAACTTTATTTTTTTCAGTGGGAAGAGGGTCATGTGACACATCAAACTTATTGAGAATTTCATAATAAAAACAATGGTGTGCTTGGTTTTAACGTAACTTTATTCTTTCATGAGTTTTTTGCAAGTTTATGACCACTTATAAAATGTGTTCAAAGTGCTGCCCATTGAGTTGGATTGTCAATGCAACCCTCTTCTTCTACTCTTGACACACTGATAGCAACACCGCAAAAGAAATGCTAGCACAGGCTTCCAGTATCCGTTGTTTCCTATGGATGCGCCATTTCTGGGGCGGCTGAGGGCTGCTCTTTCTAGCCTGGGAGGGGGCCAATATTCATGGCTCCTTCCTAGGCTATTAATATCAGCCCCCAGCTGTCTGCATAGCCTTTGCTAGCTGTTAAAATAGGGGGACCCCACATCAAATCTTTTTGGGGGTCCCCCATTTTAATAGCCAGTAAAGGCTAAGTATACTACTGGGGGCTGACATTAGTAGCCTGGGAAGCTCCATGGGTATTACCCCCTTCCCAGGCTAAAAACATCAGCATCAGCTGTCCGCTTTCCCTCTGCTGGTTAATAAAATTACGGGAGAACCCACGCCATTTTTTTCTCCAGAAATTTACTCAATTATTATTAAACTACATGAATAGTAAGGTACAAACGCAAAGAACAGATTATATATCTCACATATTTATATCTAACTATTATCTATCTATTATCTATATTTCTAGCTATCTATAAATCTATCTATCTATTTATCTATCTATATATTATCTATTCATATATCTATATAACAGCTGAATACTTAGTCTTTACTGGCTTATTAAAATGGGGGAACCCCCCAAAAATTTTGACGTTGGGTCCCCCCATTTTAACAGCCAGAAAAGGCTAGACAGATAGATGGGGGCTGATATTAATAGCCTATGAATACTGGCCCCCTCCGAGGCTAGAAACAGCAGCCCTCAGCCACCCCAGATATGGCGCATCCATGGTTGCTACATCTGGATGGCAGCCTGGATTGTAGCTCAACGCGACCATCCAGCCTGCCATCCTGCAGAGACACTGAGGAGCACAAGCAGGCTTGCGCTCCTCAGTGACTCGCACTGCCGTCAATGAGCTAACCTGAGTACGTGTTACACGAACTCAGTTCAACTCATTGACGTCAGCGCAATCGTGGGAAAATACTCACTGCACATGCGCTGACCTCATTTGCCCGCAATGAGCATCAGTGTACTGCCGGCTGCTGAACAGAGCGGTCACATTTTACAATGTAACCTTTCTATTCATGGGATCATTGTGGGACCCTCGATATTTGGACTGCGGCGGACAGGTGAGGATGAGGTTGCTTTAATATTTTACCTTTATTATTACATGTGATCATGGGCTTTGGGGATTAGTTGTAAGGTGAGTATATGGTGTTTTTTAATTTTTGCAGGGGCTGAGAACATCGGGGACAAGTTGCAGATGAGTATAATGTGTTTTTTTTATTAATTTTAACATTTTTTTTACTTTCAGCACAGGCATACAGTGGTGGCCCCTGCAATTCAGTCAGATAATACTCAGTTTTTTCCTGAAAATGATTGCAATCACAAATTCTTTGGTATTATTATCTTCATTTAATTTGTCTTCAATGAAAAAACACAAAAAGAATTGTCCTAAAGCCAAATTGGATACAATTCCACACCAAACCTAAAAAAGTATTGGCACTGTTTGAAAAATCATGTGATGCTTCCCTAATTCGTGTAATTAACTGCACCTGTAACTTACCTGTGGCACCTAACAGGTGTTGGCAATAAATAAATCACACTTGCAGCCAGTTAACATGGATTAAAGTTGACACAACCTCTGTCCTGTGTCCTTGTGTGTACCACATTGAGCATGGAGAAAAGAAAGAAGACCAAAGAACTGTCTGAGGACTTGAGAAACCAAATTGTGAGGAAGCAAGAGCAATCTGAAAGCTACAAGTCCATCTCCAAAGACCTGAATGTTCCTGTGTCTTCCGTGGGCAGTGTCATCAAGAAGTTTAAAGCCCATGGCACTGTGGCTAACCTCCCTAGATGTGGACGGAAAAGAAAAATTGACGAGAGATTTCAACGCAAGATTGTGCGGATGGTGGATAAAGAACCTCGACTAACATCCAAACAAGTTCAAGCTGCCATGCAGTCCGAGGGTACAACAGTGTCAACCCGTACTATCCGTCGGCGTCTGAATGAAAAGGGACTGTATAGTAGGATACCCAGGAAGACCCCACTTCTTACCCCGAGACATAAAAAAGCCAGGCTGGAGTTTGCCAAAACTTACCTGAGAAATCCTAAAACGTTTTGGAAGAATGTTCTCTGGTCAGATGAGACAAAAGTAGAGCTTTTTGGGAAAAAGCATCAACATAGAGTGTACAGGAAAAAAAAGAGGCATTCAAAGAAAAGAACACGGTCCCTAAAGTCAAACATGGCGGAGGTTCCCTGATGTTTTGGGGTTGCGTTGCTGCCTCTGGCACTGGACTGCTTGACCATGTGCATGGCATTATGAAGTCTGAAGACCACCAGCAAATTTTGCAGCATAATGTAGGGCCCAGTGTGAGAAAGCTGGGTCTCCCTCAGAGGTCATGGGTATTCCAGCAGGACAATGACCCAAAACACACTTCCAAAAGCACTATAAAATGGTTTGAGAGAAATCACTGGAGACTTCTAAGGTGGCCAGCAATGAGTCCAGACCTGAATCCCAAAATGGCAGTTTGGAGAAGGCACCCTTCAAATATCAGGGACCTGGATCAGTTTGCCATAGAAGAATGGTCTACAATTCCAGCAGAGCATTGTAAGAAACTCATTGATGGTTACCGGAAGCGGTTGTTCGCAGTTATTTTGGCTAAAGGTTGTGCAACCAAGTATTAGGCTGAGAGTGCCAATACTTTTGTCTGGCCCATTTTTATAGTTTTGTGTGAAATGATCAATGATTTGATTTTTGCTTTCTCTTTTGTGTTTTTTCCTTGCAAGCAAATTAAATGAAGATAATAATACCAAAGAATTTGTGATTGCAATCATTTTCAGGAAGAAACTGAGTATTATCTGACAGAATTGCAGGGGTACCAATACTTTTGGCCACCACTGTAGCTGAAACTTTAATGAAATACATATTAAAAAATACATACAATAATAAGAAAAACAAGGCACACCACAGATGAAAAAAGTGGTGGGATGCATGGACCCATAATGTGTATAAGCTAACATCTGTGTCATCCAGATAGCTAGCATAAATATATCATTGGTAGTGTTGAGCGATACCTTCCAATATCGGGAAATATCGGATCGGATTGGATCGGACCGATACCCAAAAAGTATCGGATATCGCCGATTCCGATACCGGAAACCAATGCAAGTCAATGGGACACAAATATCGGAATAAAAATAAACCCTTTCTTTCCTTGTAGGGTAATTCTTCATGAAGGAAAACAACTAAGAATAATGTAGAAGTATTACGCGAAAAGCCGGCAATTCAGCAGCGTCATACACCGCTACCCGACAATTTACAACTGAAAGAATAGAACATCACACATAGATTAGATATATAGAAACATATCAGTCACATATATATGAAGTACAGTGACAGTGTTGCTTACTGTACTTGTCATTTACGATGCATGAAAACACTATTATTTTTTTAAATAAATCCTTTACACTAAATGACAAGTACAGTAAGCAACACTGTCACTGTACATCATATATATGTGACTGACATGTTTCTATCTATCTAATCTATGTGTGATTCTCTATTCTTTCTATTCTAAATTGTCGGGTACCACTGCTGAATTGCCGGCCGGCTTTTTTTAAGAGACGGTGCATGAAAACACTATTATTTTTTTTAATAAATCCTTTACACTAAATGACAAGTATAGTAAGCAACACTGTCACTGTACTTCTTATATATGTGACTGACATGTTTCTATCTATCTAATCTATGTGTGATGCTCTATTCTTTCAGTTGTAAATTGTCGGGTACCGGTGTATACCGCTGCTGAATTGCCGGCCGGCTTTTTTAAAGAGACGGTGCATGAAAACACTATTATTTTTTTTAATAAATCCGTTACACTAAATGACAAGTATAGTAAGCAACACTGTCACTGTACTTCTTATATATGTGACTGACATGTTTCTATCTATCTAATCTATGTGTGATGCTCTATTCTTTCAGTTGTAAATTGTCGGGTACCGGTGTATACCGCTGCTGAATTGCCGGCCGGCTTTTTTAAAGAGACGGTGCATGAAAACACTATTATTTTTTTTAATAAATCCTTTACACTATATGACAAGTATAGTAAGCAACACTGTCACTGTACTTCTTATATATGTGACTGACATGTTTCTATCTATCTAATCTATGTGTGATTCTCTATTCTTTCTATTCTAAATTGTCGGGTACTGCTGCTGAATTGCCGGCCGGCTTTTTTAAAGAGACGGTGCATGAAAACACTATTATTTTTTTTAATAAATCCTTTACATTAAATGACAAGTACAGTAAGCAACACTGTCACTGTACTTCTTATATATGTGACTGACATGTTTCTATCTATCTAATCTATGTGTGATGCTCTATTCTTTCAGTTGTAAATTTTCGGGTACCGGTGTATACCGCTGCTGAGTTGCCGGCCGGCTTTTTTAAAGAGACGGTGCATGAAAACACTATTATTTTTTTTAATAAATCCTTTACACTAAATGACAAGTATAGTAAGCAACACTGTCACTGTACTTCTTATATATGTGACTGACATGTTTCTATCTATCTAATCTATGTGTGATGCTCTATTCTTTCAGTTGTAAATTGTCGGGTACCGGTGTATACCGCTGCTGAATTGCCAGCCGGCTTTTTTAAAGAGAGGTGCATGAAAACACTATTATTTTTTTAAGTAAATCCTTTAACACTAAATGACAAGTACAGTAAGCTGAGCGCTGCCATCCAGCTTGTCATCCTTCAGAGACACTGCAGAGCGCAGGCATTATGGGAACTTCCAAGTCCGGTATTCGATATTCTAAAAGTATCGGAACTCAGTATCGGAACTCCGATACCGCGAATATCAGTCGATACCCGATATTTCAGTATTGGAATGCTCAACACTATTCTTTGGTAATCAATACAAAACACAACATTAAATACCTCGAGCAACAGAGAAAAAATATATATAGATACTTGTCACGGAGAATAATAACAGACCTTAAATATGTAAATTAATAATTAGCAAATAACCTCTGTTGGTCCATTACAATTACATATACAAATATATCAATGCTCAAAGGGACTGTAAACAAAACTGAGATATAACCATAGTTACCATAAGCGCCGCTGATGGGAGGAGTAATCTCTTATCAGCGACGCTTGTGCAGTGAAAGTGAAAGTAGAAAAAAAAGTTAAAATAAATACATTTATAGTTGATGACCGCAGTGGCTATTTTGACAATGTAATGTAGTAAAGAGGAATAATATTTATGAAAATGATATAGAAGATTAAAAGTATAAAGAAAATAGATAAAAAGGAAAAACTCTTAAAGAAATAAATTAAAAAAATAATATTTAAAAAAATTATGAAGGTGAAATTCGTAAAGAAAAGTGGATAAGTAGATTTTTATTGCAAGAAGAGGTTTTGTGTGTGAAATAGCTCAATAAAAACTGGTGGAGGATGGAACATTGAAAATGATATACATGAGAAGTGTAGTAAATGACTATGACATACTCTTATGCTGCACTTATAACCTGCACAGATATCCAGTGAGTAAAGTAGCTAATGATGAAGGAGCATGTGACCAGACCAGTCCCTCAGCCTCATAGGAAAGCAACTTGTCCATGTGAGGTATTTTTCTTTTGTAGGAGACTGATTAACAAGTCTGACCACCTGCTCTCCCAACAGCCATTTTATGGACTGCATAGATGTGCAGTCTGTGAGAAACTCTGCACTAATCAGAACTGGGGAGAGATTTGTCATACTTATATAATAGTAAGTGTACACAAAATCATGTCCCCAAAACATCTGGTAAAATAAAGTAAAGAAGTCAATCCATTTAAATCATTCCGCAGCCAGCGATAGACAGTGCAACAAACAGGTTATACGAGAAGGCAAACGGTGTAAATATTTTAATGAAACCCAATTACATTGATTACTTTTTAGCCCCAAAGGTGGACAACCCCTTTAAGGAATATTATGAGCCTAAATATATTTTTAAAATACATTGTTATGTATAAACAAAAGTTATAATCTTACATTTAGCAATCAATTAGTCATCACATACTTCTAAGTAAATTGAAAAGCAAGGTTAGCACAGATGACATATGAGGCTACAATATTAATTGGTTTTCATAGCAACTAATGAAATTTGCAAATATTGTAACCTTAGAAAATAAGTCTATGAAAAACTACTGTAATAAGGAGATTACTGAAAAAGAATAAGACAAATAACACAGAGCAACAAAACTTATCATACAATCATATAAAGTCACCTTAAATATCTGTTAAACGAATAATCATTAGGCCGACATCTGTCCCAATTACCCAATACACAAGAATACTCAACTCAGCCAAGGGACTCATTCAGGCTCCTTAACAGTACAAAGTTGAAAAACAAAATTAACTGGAGAGCTCAGTCAGTCTAAAGCAGGTAAAAATCAGTAAAGTATATGTATTTATACACAGAGGCTGGTTGTCAAATTTTAGCAGGGGGGGGAAGCACAATGAGAGAATCAGGAAGAGAGGCTAGTTGGAACATGACCGTAAGTATGAAAATCACATATGAGTTGTCATGTGATGACAGTTGGACCAAGTAAACAGAGCCGAATTAAGGCAGTGAGTTCATTACATGCTTTTAGGATTTGGCATGCTACAGTGCTAAATTTTATAATTAATACTCCTAACATAAATACAGATGTAGTAATCCTTAAGTAGTCAGATAGAAAAATACTTTATTATCATAGCCATATATTACATTATCTGACAAGTTATGGATTGCTACATGTGTACAGCATCAGAACTAATAGCAGCACTAACATACATCACCAGAATCACCAAAAGTACAGAAAAACATAATCAGAACCAGCATCAGTACAGAAATACATCACTAGAACAACAATC
This sequence comes from Phyllobates terribilis, assembly GCF_046119375.1. NCBI lineage: Eukaryota > Metazoa > Chordata > Amphibia > Anura > Dendrobatidae > Phyllobates > Phyllobates terribilis. The sequence goes on along the minus strand of NW_027362763.1, from coordinate 450,828,745 downwards.
AGCACATGAATACAGCCCCAGAGCCACTGCTAATACATGAACACAGCACTAGAACCACCATCAGTACATGAATATATCACCAAGATTAGTACAGCAATACATATAAATGTATATATGATTATATTACATGAATTTACCATTCCCAGAAAATCCTTAACAATGGTAAGGAAATAATGTTAGGTGTTGGTACTAGCAATCATCAGACCATGGACCATAGAGGAACCACTGTACAGACAAGATATACTCAGTATCAAAAATTAAGATTTACACCCAGATACCTTATAGGTGACATCTTCTCTAACCGGAGTCATTGTCTTTCTTTTCTTCTCTATTTAGTCAAGACCTGAAAACTAACAGTGTCATCAAAATGCTTCAGAACAAAAATACCTGCTCATACTGTGCCCCTGAATAATTGCCCCTCGCTGTGCTCCCTGCACAAATTATGATCCTCAAAATGTCCCTTCTATAGTACATGGCCTCCACCCTGTCATCTCCAATAAAATATTGCCTACACACTGTTCAACCTTATGAATTATAACCACCACACGGTACATACAGGGGTGTGAAAAAGTGTTTGCCCTTTCCTGATTTCTTATTCTTTTGCATGTTTGTCACACTTAAATGTTTCAGATCACAAAACAAATTTAAATATTAGACACAAATAACATAAGTAAGCACAAAATGCAGTTTTTAAATGAGAATCTTTATTACTAAGGGAAAAAAAATCCAAACCAACAGGGACCTGTGTGAAAAAGTGATTGCCCCCCCCCTTAAAAAAATAAATTAACTGTGGTTTATCATGTCTTTAGGAAGCTGAGTTCAATTTCCCTAGCCACACACAGGCCTGATTACTGCCACACCTGTTCTCAATCAAGAAATCACTTAAATGGGACCTGCCTGACAAAGTCAAGTATACCAAAAGATCCTCAAAAGCTAGACATCATACTGGGATCCAAAAAAATTTAGCAACAAATGAGAAGCAAAGTAATTGAGATCTATCAGTCGGGAAATAGTTATAAAGCCATTTCTAAAGCTTTGGGACTCCAGCAAACCACAGTGAGAGCCATTATCCACAAATGGCGAAAACATGGAATAGTGGTGAACCTTCCAAGGCGTGGCCGGCCGACCAAAATTACCATAAAAGCACAGCGGTGACTCATCCAAGAGGTCACAAAAGGCCCCACAACAACATCCAAAAAACTGCAGGCCTCACTTTCCTCAGAAGGTCAGTGTTTATGACTCCACCATTAGAAAGAAAGTGGGCAAAAATGGCATGCTTGGCAAAGTTCCAAGACGAAAACCACTGCTAAGCAAAAAGAACATAAAGGCTTCTCTCAGTTTTGCTAGAAAACATCTGGATGATCTCCAAGACCTTTGGAAGAATACTCTGTGGACTGACAAGACAGAAGTTGAAGTTTTTGGAAGGTGTATGACCTATTACATCTGGCGTAGAAGTAACACACAATTTCAGAAAAGGAACATCATGCCAACAGTAAAATATGGTGGTGGTAGTGTGATGGTCTGAGGCTGTTTTGCTGCTTCAGGACCTGGAAGACTTGCTGTGGTGAATGGAACCATGAATTCTGCTGTCTAGCAAATAATCCTGAAGGACAATGTCCTTCCATTTGTAGGTGACCTCAAGCTGAAGCGCACTTGGGTTATGCAGCAGGGTTATGGAGTGGCATAGTCAAAGTCCTAACCTTAATCCGATTGAAATGCTGAGGCATGACCTTAAAAAGGCGGTTCATGCTCAGAAACCCTCCAATGTGGCAGAATTACAACAATTTTGCAAGGTTAAGTGGGCCAAAATTCTTCCAGAGCGTTGTAAAAGACTCATTGCCGGTTATCGCAAACGCTTGACTGCAGTTGTTGCTGCTAAGGGTTGCCCAACTAGTTATTACGTTTAAGGGGCAATTACTTTTTCATGTTTGGATTTCATTTCCCTTAATAATAAATACCCTCATTTAAAAAATGCATTTTGTGTTTACTTGTGCTATCTTTGTCTAATATTTAAATTTGTTTTGTGATCTGAAACATTTAAGTGTGGCAAACATGCAGAAGAAAAAGAAATCAGGAAGGGTGCAAACACTTTTTCTTTCACTCCACTGTATATTAAAGGGTTAATCTGGGACTTTTTTTTGGCTAAAGAGCTAAGAAAGTACAAGCAGGTAGTTGCTAACTACTAGTGATGAGCGAATGTTTGAAAAATGATCGTAAGTTTCAAATTTGGCACAAATATGGCACATTTGGATTCGTGATCGGAAACACATGCATTTTTTATTAAAATTGGCAAAAATCGGTAAAATTTGGTGAAAAAGTGGGGGAAATTATTGCGTTGCTACCAAGGTATTTTTAACACTTTGTCTAGCGTAGTGGAGGTGTATGATGAGTGGGGGGATGTGTTTGATGAGGGAAGGTGCTGGGGAGAGCTGACAGGAGCACAGAGCAGCGCCGAGCTTTTAATCTTTTTTTTCTTTTTTTCCTAACTTTATGTGTGCAAATTGCAGCTAGCCTATCAGGGCGCAGGAGGCATCCCCACTGTCCAGACAAGAGGGCTTGTGCCATTGGCTGCTGAAATCACTTGTCCTCTCTATATAAAGAGCGGACATGTTGTGTTAGTGCCATTTTCTGATTAAAGCAGGCCACAGAGGCTGCTTCTGATACCGCTCCTGCATGCTGAGAGATTTCAGCTAGTTAGATAGGCGGTTGCTTCTAAGTCAGATAGTTTAGATCATTATTGTCCTATGTGGCTGTAAAAACGACCTTCCAGCAGATTTTTTTTTTGTGCCATTACTGAGGTTCATACAAGGACAGCATGACACGTGTCATAGAAGTCTGTTGTGCACTGCTTCTTTTGTTCTCCATGTACCTTTAAAAATCTAATTTTTGTCATTTGCTAACATGATACAGCAAGCCATAGTAGTCCACCTTGTCCTTTTCTGGTGATGAAATTCAGCTGTATGCAGAGTAGAAATGTGACGCAGCACGCTATAAGCCACCTTCTCATTTTGTGGCGTTGAAATTCAGCTGTGTGGTGACTGAGTAGAAAAACAATTTTTTTCAGTTGCTAATAAGAGTAAAAAAAAAATCTATTTTTTTCTGTGAGAAATGTACTGCAGCACGCCATAAGTCACCTAGTCATTTTGTGGCAATGAAATTCAGCTGTGTGGTGACTGAGTAAAAAAACAATTTTTTTTCAGTTTGCTAACAAAAGTAAAAAAAAACTATTTTTTTCAGTTTGTTAACAAGAGTACAAAAATATATCTTTTTTGTGAGAAATGTGACGCAGCATGTCATAAGCCACCTTGTCATTTTGTGGCGTTGAAATTCAGCTGTTTTTGGAGTAGAACAATTTATTTTTTTCTGTGACAAATGTGATTCAGCAGGCTAGATCTGAGTTTGAAATTGTTTGGAACATATCTTCTCTGTTATACAGTCCTCATCCACTTTAAAAAATAAATTTCTTCTGTTACTAATGTGATAAAGTAGGGGATATCTCAGTTTAAAATAGTTTGGAGCATATCTTCTATGTTATACAGGCCTCATCCACACTAAAAAATTAATTTCTTCTCTTACTAAAGTGATACAGTAGGGGACATCTCAGTGTGCCAAGGGAGGGTGGATTACTGCTATCGAGGGGGGCTGGTGATACCAGACAAACTGTTAGTGAAGGTGGAAGTGCCGAGGAACAAATGGAGGAGAAATAGGTGATGGACAAGCAGCTGTCAGGAGATGAAGAGGATAATCATCCCCTCTCTGTTGTTTGTAGTTTGCAGATGGGACGGAGGAAACAAGAGTCAGAGTTACCCAGCCACCAACACAGCATGAGCTTGGACCTCATGGAAGACCCAACATATGAGTATGTTCTTGCTCCGCTATCTGCAACATGATCCCCGTATAGTTATGATTCAAAATAGTGCTGACTACTGGGTTGCCACTCTGTCAGATACATGTTATAAGAGTAAATTTTGCCAGATGCTTCCTGTCCTGGAAAGGGATCCGCAAATGCTGGAGTATCGAAACACGCTTTTACGCAACCTTAAGATAGGTTTTCCCCAAGCCAACAGTGAGGCACACAGAGTTCATTGCAGCTCTACACTTCCAACCTCTGGCACGTCAATTCGTCAATGCCAAAATATTAGCAGCAGTAGTGTAAATGGCAGAAGCAATTTCTGTGAGTCCTTTCACACATTTTTTAGACCAGCTCTTGCACTTGCACAACAGAGTACAAGTCTGACAAGGGGTGAAAAACTGGAGAGGATGGTGCACTCCTGATTGAGTCTCCATCTGCTGGGTTGGCTGTAGTGGAAGAGGTTTTGGTTCCTAATTCTACAATTTCTACTGTAGTGAAATTAATGCCATTTTTCAGGTGTCTGCCACTAATTTTTGGAAATGTGGAGAATACTGATTGGGTCTCCATCTATTGGATTTGACTGTAGTGGAAGATGTTTCTGTCTCCATTAAACTACTTCTACTCTGGTGAAATTGATGCCAGTTTGCTGGTGTCTGCCACTAATTTTTGGAAATGTGGAGAATCCTGATTGGGTTTCAATCTATTGGGTTTGGCTGTAGTGGAAGAGGTTTCTGTCTCCATTATACTACTTCTACTCTAGTGAAATTGATGCCACTTTGTTGGTGTTAGGCCCTAATTTAGGGAAACGTGAACACACCTGGTTAGGTCTTAATCTCCTGGGTTGGTCGTAGTTGAAGAGGTTTTGGTTTCCATCCATTTGAATAGTTATACTGTAGTGAAATTAATTATTTGGTGCAGATATTCTTGTCCACAAAGGGGTACACAAGCATGTTAAACTCAAAATTGGTTTTCAATAAACAACCATCAGCCTCCACGAGCCTAAAAGGCAACATTTGAAGTGCAAGTAGCTGTCCAGAAATGTTTCAGTTTAGTATTGCAGCCTGTGGGTGGGTGGCTGGCTGCATACTTGCACTTGCATTCCAAGTAACAGAAAACTAAGGAAATGGATGGCCTCATCATCATCATAACCTGCAAGGTTTGCACTATGAACTCTCCTGATGGAGAAGCCAGGGCCCACCGGAGCAGTCTCTGGTTCAATGTTGGGCCCATCCAACCCTGCCAAGAAGCAGCCCTGGCAAAGAAAGGTCAGTGGGAAGGTTCCCAGACACTCTATGTGTGCTTTTTTACTGTGGCCAGGCTCCAGTGAGATGTACCGTGCCTTGCCACATTCACTTGTCCACATGTTTGTGGTTAGGCGGTCCTTCCCACTAAGTGCACTGGGGAGGGCACAGGTAATGTTCTGGGACCCGTGCTTGTGGAAGGCAAGGACAACATCGGGAGAAATAGTGGCGCCTGCGGACTGAGTGTGGAGACATGGTCGCCGCCACCGCTGACATGAGGTTGTGAAAAGCTTCCACGTCCATGAGCCTAAGAGACAACAAGTGCAAACAGCTGTCCACAAATATGGCAATTTAGTATTGTGGCCTCTGCGTGGACCATAGAAGCCTGCCAAGAAGCAGTCCTGGCTAAGAAAAGTCTGTGGGAAGGTTCCTGTACATTCTATGGCTGCTTTTTTACTGTAGACTGGCTCCAGCAATCCATAAGATCCATAAGATTGCTATCTGTAAGATCCCTTCACTGGCTCCCAATTGACCAGCATATCCAGTTCAAACTACTAACACTGACGTACAAAGCCATCCATAACCTTTCTTCTTCATACATCTCCCGATATATTCCCTTACGTAATCTCCGGTCCTCCCAAGACCTCCTTCTCTCCACACTCATTTGTTCGTCATCCAATCGCTTTCAATACATCTACCAAATATCCCCTATCCTCTGGAATTCTGTGCCAAAACACATCTGATTAGCCACCACATTTGGATTCTTCAGACACAACCTGAAAACCCATCCCTTCAAGACAGCCTACAGCCTGCCAGTGCCTCGCTGCCACCTCAACACCACTGGAGCTAATGCAACTCCACAACCTACTGTCTCCTTCCCCACTATCCTGTAGAATGTAAGGCCACAAGAGCAGAGTCTATAAGATTTCAGATGCAATATGGCACCTTGGCAAAGCCCAGTTATGTTCTCCCTCTGATATCTAACAATAACAAACAGGTCATGCTGGAGAAACTTGAACCTACTGCCACTCAGTGTCTCCAGCTCCTTTGTGAGAAACTAATGTTTGCTCAGCCAGTCTACCAAATAAAATTCCTGAGGTACAGAAATTGTGGATGGCTTTGCTTCTGGTGCTGGGTGCTAATACCAAACCGTGGCGTGCCATTCACTGGATATTCCTGGCTGGTTGGAGATAAGCTCATTCTCACAGAAAAGTACCAGGAAGCTAAGGAGATGATGGCCTATCATCATGAAGGAGTTTGCTTGTTGTCTAGTAGTCTGGCTTTTATATTAAAGATCCTGCTCATTTTTATAGTTTTAAGTGAGCACGTAAAGATCGTGGATTCTTCAGCAGTGCTTCCAGGCAAGGATAGTGGCAGAGAAATTGCTGTACCATCAGGTTGATGATGCAAGCTATGCAAAGCACTTGTCTGAGTTTGCCCCAGCATAGGGCCGCCACCAGGTTTGCACTGTTATCGCACAATGACTTCCCTTGCTCCAGGTTCAGGGGAGACAGCCATTGCTCCTACTCGGCCTGGAGAGCTGTCCACAGCTCTTCAGCTGTATGAATGCGATCTCCATGGCATATTAATTTTAACACTGCCTGATTGCGGTGAGCCCTGGCAGCGCAGTACGGAGGTGGAAGGGATTCTCTCTGCACTTTTGGAATGTATGTCTCATTAAGGTAGAGGTTGAGGGCGCATGTGGAGGCCCTAGAGGAGGTGGAGGATGCAGAAACACTGAAGAAAGCATTAGATACAGAGGTTTGTCCCACAAGCCTTGGGGATTCCAACACTTGCTGTCTAGTGACACCTTTGTGTCTAGTGGTTTAGTTCTCTATCCCCTGGTGTGTAGTGGTTTAGTTCTCCAACCTTAGCTGTTTAGTAGGTTAGTTTTCCAACCCTTGTTGTCTTATTAGTTTAGTTCTCCAACCCCTGTTTTCTATTAGTTTAGTTCTCCATGTTCTCGTGTGTATTTGTTTCTTTCTCCAAACTTAGCTGTTTAGAGGTTTCTTTTTCCAACCCCTGTTGTATATTAGTTTAGTTCTCCATGTTCTCGTGTGTATTTATTTATTTATTTCTCCAACCCATCCATGCCCACCCCCAGGGGTTAACGTCTGGTGACGAGGGATTGGATTCTTCTCAGACCCTACTTCGTCCGGGCCAGGAGCAACTGAAAAACATTTTGGTCATCGCTCCACATGCTTTCCCCTTCTTGAGTCTGTGAAGCTTTGGATCAGACCTCTGATGCCCCGGAACAGAATATGTGAACAGCTCTGCAGACTCGCCCATTTGTTTTTCCCCACAGTGAGTTGGCCAGTTGGAGAGTTGTGACATGGGTGAAAACAAGGGTAATTAGGGTGGAACCTCTGAGGACTGTACTGTGTGTGATGTTAAGGTGCAGAGGAAGAGGAGCAGAGGCCAATTGATGCAGCGCTTGTCATCTACTGGACATGTTTTTCCTGTCCCTCATGACGCTGTGCAACTGTCAAAGAAAGGGAGTGGAGTCCAGTAACAGAAGTTTTAAAAATGCTCACTGCAGCAAAACAAACCTGATTTTCATCTCTCTTATCATACGTGTCTCACAACCCTAAACAGCTATTCAGTACTTTCAAGTCCTTACTCTGTCCACCACATCCCCCTCCCTCTCCACTCCTCTCATCTAAGCTGAAGACTTAGCCTCATTCTTCAAGCAGAAGATTGACAACATAGGACAAAGCTTTTGCTTAAAGTTTCAACAGTCCCTTCTCATAACGACTCAACTCCCCTCCTCCAAAACCAGCTTCTCCGCCATCACGGAAGATCATCTTTACTCTCCAAATCACATTTCACCATCTATGAACGTGACCCAATACCATCCCACTTCATTCCAAACCATACTACAGCCTTCATCCCAGGCCTAACCCTCCTCTTCAACCTGTCATTAACAACTGGCATCTTCCCCTCATGATTCAAACATACCTCAATCACACCCATCTTCCAAAAGCCCTCCCTTGACCCATCCTATGTTTAGCTATCGCCCCATCTCACTTCTCCCCTATGCCTCCAAACTACTGGATCAACACATCTATTTTGAACTGTCCTCCCACCTCTCCTCCTGCTCCCTCTTTGACCTCTTACAATCTGGCTTTCTACCTCACCATTCCACTGAAACTGCCCTGACAAAAGTCACCAATGACCTACTAACTGCCAAATCCAAGCAAGACTACTCTGTCCTCCTCCTCCTAGACCGGTCATCTGCCTTCGGCACAGTAGACCATACCCTCTTACTACAGACTCTCATCTCTCGGCATCACAGACTTGGCCCTGTCTTGGATCTTTTCATACCTAACCGACAGGACATTCAGTGTCTCCCACTCACACACCACCACCTCATTTCACCCCCTATGTGTCGGTGTCCTCCAAGGTTCAGTTCTAGGACCCAGGCTCTCCTCCATCTACACCTTCGGCCTTGGACAGCTCATAGTCTCAAGGCTTTCAGTGTCACCTCTATGCTGGTGATACACAGATCTATCTCTCTGGACTTGATATCACCTAATTATTAACCAGAATCCCACAATGTGTTTCCTGTATTTCATCTTTCTACTCTGCTAGGTTTGTAAAAATTAACACGGATAGAACAGAATGCATCATCTTTCCACCATCTCATTCATCCCCCCCAACTGACCTATCCATCAAAGTGAACTGCTGCCCACTCTCCCCAGTCCCGCAAGCTTGACTATGATCTGTCCTTCAAAAGTCAGAGCCCTTTCCACTTGCTGCTGACTCCAACTCCAAAGTATATTGGGGTTCTGCACATTCCTCAATCATGAATATAGAAAAACACCAGTGCACGCCCTCATCATCTCTCGCCTCAACTACTACAAGCTCCTGCTCTGTGGCCTCCCTTCTACCACTCTCGCATCCCTCCAATTTATCCTAAACTGTTCTTGCTGATTAATCCACCTGTCACCCCGCTATCCCCTGGCTTCTCCCCTCTGTCAATCCCTGCGCTAGCTCCCTGTTGCCCACAGACTCCAGTTGAAAAGCCTAACTTTGGCATACCAAGCCATCGATTACCTGTCTCCTCCATATATCTGTGACCTAGTTTCCCTGTACTAGTTACCTGCTTGCTACCTCACATCCTCCCAAGATATCCTTCTCTACTCCCCTCTTATCTCTTCTTGCCACGATCGCATACAAGATTTTTCCTGTGCATCTCCCCTACTGTTTAACTCTGCACCCCAACACATCAGACTGTCACCTACCCTGGAAACCTTAAAAAGGAAGCTGAAGACCCACCTCTTGTGACAAGCGTACAATCTGCGGTAACCCTCGCTCCAGCATACTGCTGCACGACTAGCTGTACCCTTACCTATTGTACCCTCACCCATCTCTTGTACATTGTTTGTGCATCCTCACGGTCAGGGTATATGCTTTTTTTTTGTCCCCCCATTGAATCCTATGGCATTCGGTAATGTTCAATGAACATTCAACAAATAAATTCGGAGAATGTCTAAATATTTGGCGAGCATTTCCAAACCGAACATTGAAATGTTTTCTCATCTCTAGTCTCCATCAATTGAGTTGGCTGTAGTGAAAGAGGTGTCGGTCCCCATTATACTATTTCTACTCTACTGAAATTGATGCTACTTTGGTGGTGTCAGGCCCTAATTTTTGGAAATGTGGAGAATCCTGATTGAGTCTCCACCTGCTGTGTTGCCTGTAGTGGAAAAAGTGTCGGTCCCCAATATACTATTTCTACTCTGGTGAAATTGATGCCACCTTGGTGGTGTCAACCCCTAATTTTTTAAAATTCGAAGACTCCTGATTGGGTCTCCATCTGCAAGGTTAGCTGTAGTGGAAGAAGTGTCTGTCCCCATTATACTAGTTCTACTCTACTGAAATTGATACCACTTCGGTGGTGTCAGGCCCTAATTTAGGGAAATGTGAACACTCATAGTTGAGCCTCCATCTGTTGGGTTGGCTGTAATGGAAGAAGTGTCAGTCTCCATCATACTAGTTCTACTCTACTGAAATTGATGCCACTTAGGTGGTGTCAAGCCCTAATTTAGGGAAATTTGAACACTCCAGGTTGGGTCTCCATCTGCTGGGTTGGCTCTTGTGGAAGAAGTGTCGATCCCCATTATACTAGTTCTTCTATAGTGAAATTGTTGCCACTTTGGCGATGTCAGCCTCCAATTTTTGGAAATGTGGAGACTCCTGATTGGGTCTCCATCTGCTGGATTGGCTGTTGTGGAAGAGGTGCCAGTCCCCATTATAATAGTTATACTCAAGTGAAATTAATTCTTTGGTGCAGATATTGTTTTCACAGGTGTACACATGATAAGGTTGAAATTGGTTTTCTTACTAACGCGGTATATAAAGCAGGCTACATTTCATCTTTTAATTCTTTGGTGCAAATATAGTTCTCCATACAGGGGTAAACAAATAGTGATGGGCGAACCTGTGACTGTTCGGGTTCGGCTAATTGAGCCGAACGCTGAACAGTTTATTAAAAAGTTTGGGTTCGGGTACCAGAACAGTACCCGAACCCAAACACGGACCCCATACATGTGAACATGTGAGCTGAAGATACCTGGTTTTGGGCGCTGTCATTTGCGTGACAGTGCAGGAAAAACAGGCTCTGATCGGTGGTACATGGTTACCGTGGTCAGAGCCCTGTGGCATCATGATGACAGGTGTCATCATGATCCCACAGGTGTGACAGTTACCCGCCACAAAAAAGCTTACCGCGGGTCATGGGAGCTGTAGTCTTTCATCTGTCGGCGCCTGTGCTGAAATTAAAAATTTTTTTTTAAAATTAATAAAAAAAATCTGCAAATAAAACACATTATACTCACCTACACCTTGTCCCCGATGTAATAAAGGTAAAATAATAAACCAACCTTATCCTCACCTGTCCGTCGTAGTCCAAATATCGAAGGTCCCATGATGATCTCATGAATAGAACAGCCACATTATGAAATGTGACCGCTTTATTCAGCTTTATTCAATAACTAAGCTCAGCTTATGGACGACATTGTGAGTCACTGAGGCGCATGTATGGTTGCGCTCCTCAGGGTCTCTGCAGGATGGCAGGCTGGATGGTCGCGTCCAGCTACAATCCAGCCTGCTATCTAGCTGTAGCAGATCTGAACATGTCGTGGGACAAACTGAGTCTATTCTTCATGTCAGAAAGGTAAGGATGAGGTTGGTTTATTATTTTATTTTTATTGCAGGGGACACTGGCTTCAGGTGGATGGGCGTGATGGTAAGTAGAGTTTAATTAAGAATAATAAAGGAGTCAGTGTCTATATTTCAAATAAAATATTTTATTCACGGTGTGGGTGGTTTTATTTCACATTTTACTTCCACTATGGGATTAGTAATGGGGGCGTCCTCTAGACGCCTCTCCATTACTAACCTGGGCTTGATGTCAGCTTGCAATACGAGCCGGCATCAACCTCAAGCCTATAACCCCACTTCCACCGCTACAGGGCAGTGGGCAGGGCGAGGCTAAGTTCCAGAATTGGTGCATTCTAAAGGCTAAGTATTCAGCTGGGGGCTGATATTAGTAGCCTGGGAATCTCCGTCGGTATTACCCCCTTCCCAGGCTAAAAACATCAGCCCCAGCTGTTTGCTTTCCCTCTGTTCGTTACTAAAATTACTGGGGACCCCATGCCATTTTGTTTTCAGAAATGTTATCATTTATTAATAAATTACATGAACAGTAAGGTACAAACGCAAAGCGCTGATTATTAGTGATGAGCGAACGTGCTCACCACTACTCGGTACTCGCCCGAGCATCACGGTGCTCTACAAGCTCGGCGCTCGGCGAGTATTTCCGGGAAGCTCGGGTCCCCTCCCTGCATGTTTGGCACTCTTTAGAGAGCCAATCAACATGCAGGGATTGTCTGCCACACACTGTAATGCCGCAGCCATGTTGTATGTGGCATTACAGTGATTGGCTGGCCGCACTCCGCCATCAGGTCTATATCAGACCTGGCGCCACCATGCTCGTCACAGTCACTCTGGAATCAGACAGTGTAGGGAGACCTGCTGTTGAGCTAGGGAGAGATTTGCTTGTTTCTAGTTAGTGTAGGCATAATAGACTATATTAGAGACACATATTCATCTCAACTAACAGTCCTTCTGAGGACTAATCCAGCTGCAGAGATATCAGTGCTAGGCAGGCAGGCAGGGTAAATAGCAGACTGCAGTGCACATAGCAAGAGGCTCCATTCCAGTTCTGTCTGCTAGTGCTTTAACAGATATTTATAGAAATAGACCCAGGTATCAGGGACCAGGAATCATTTTTTTTATCTTAATTGAGATTATTTGCTTAAAAAGCAAACCAGAGAACACAGTATATCTGTGCCATTTGCTTGTTGGCGCTGCAGAATACAGCCTTGTCCTTTTCATATTACAGCACTAAAAATCCAGCTATTTAAAACTGTGGTTTGTCCGTCAAACAGATCATATATAATTGCGCTGAAAATATTGCCATTTCTGGCCTCCATTTAAATTTTGTTGCAGTGTAAAAGTGAGGAAGGCTGTAACCTTCCCCTGGGACTGAAGTAGTTAGAATTACATATCCCCATAGTTAGGCACTCTCTGAACTGCTATTAGGTCAAGTTACAGGGTTAATTTCAGTGGCGCAATCAGTGGAGTAAGGGGGAAACATAGTGACATGGATAGACATTGGGCATGTCTAGAGGTTAGATATAATTTCTTGTGGGGCTGCAGTACTTTTTATCAGCCACAAGATGCCGCTGCTGGGCACAGTTGTCAGGGAGAGGCAAGGCAGTTGCTAAGCAGATGGCTTAGTGGGTGGAGCCTCTGGATGTGCTAAAAATAGCTGCAGCCATTATTTTTGAGTCAGTTGAAGCCCTGTAAGGGATGTGACAGGAACTCTTACGTGCGCACGTCCAGGGAAGTTGGCTGCTAGGGTAGACGGGGGCTCTCTACCCTCAGACAGTGAATCTGTAGTGTGAATATCTCCTCATCCATGAATCCCATTAGCCAGCCGGAGAAACTCAGCCAAGGTATTGAGGACCCAGGGCACTTCTAGTCTGCAGGTAGCCGAGGAAAATAGGACTCCAGGATAAGCCGTGAGGGAGAAAAAGGATCTGGGCACACTGTCACTGGTGAGGAACTATCTCTTAGGCTAAGGAATAGAAACAGAGAGATGCTTCACCTAAAGAGGGCACCAGGGCTGAAGATGATTTTAGCACCTGTATGGGAGACAAGAACCTTTTGGGCCTTATCCAATCTACCAGACTGTAAATATTGTAATTACTCCTTTCCCCCAAGTAAAACCCCAGTTATGGTTAATAACTTTGTGTCCTCTGAAATGGTTACTGTCCTGGTCCCAGAAGAGAAATGTCTGGAGACAGCCGCGACCGGATGGTGTGAAGTAAGTGAAGAATGTCACATGCACAGCCACACATCGGAGGGAGGACACGAATTGTATGTAAGGTGCCAAAGCGAGCAGGGGCCACAACTCATCCACAACTACCTCACTGTGGCACCTTACAGCAGCATGTCAGTGAACTGATTGACACGAGGTCGACGCTGTTAAAAATAGTTACCTACAGGCCAGCTATTTAAAACTGTGGTTTGTCCGTCACACAGATTACATATAATTGCGCTGAAAATTCTGCCATTTCTGGCCTGCATTAAAATTTTGTTTCAGTGTGTCAGTGAAGCTATTGATTGCTCTAAAATTTCCTGGTAGATGGCTGCGCTGACTTTGGTCTTGATAAAACACAGTGGACCTATACCAGCAGATGACATGGCTCCCCAAACAATCACTGATTGTAGAAACTTCACACTAGACCTCAAGAAGCTTGGATTGTGTGCCTCTCCACTCTTCCTCCAGAATCTGAGACCTTGAATTCCAAATTAAATGCAAAATTTACTTTAATCTGAAAACAACACCTTGGACCTCTGAGCAACAGTCCAGGTCTTTTTCTCCTTGGCCCAGTTAAGACGCTTCTGCCGTTGTCTATTGGTCATGAGTGGCTTGACACAAGGAATGAGACACTTGTAGCCCATGTTCTGGATACAGTATGTTCAGTAAATGCACTCAATACTTGATCGGGGCGCCTTTGGCATCAATTACTGCATCATGGCGTGGCATGGAGACGATCAGCCTGTGGCACTGCTGAGGTGTTCTGGAAGCCCAGGTTGCTTTGATAGCAGCCTTCAGCTCATCTGCATTGTTTGGTCTGGTGTCTCTCATCTTCCTCTTGACAATACGCCATAGATTCACTATGGGGTTAAGGTCAAGCGAGTTTGCTGGATAATCAAGCACAGTGATACTGTTGTTTTTAAACCAGGTATTGGTCTTTTCGCAGTGTGGACAGGTGTCAAGTCTTGCTGGAGAATGAAATTTCCATCTCAAAAATGCTTATCAGCAGAGGAAAGCATGAAGTGCTCTAAAATTTCCTGGTAGACGAGTGCGCTGACTTTGGTCTTGATAAAACACAGTGGACCTACACCAGCAGATGACATGGCTCCCAAAACCATCATTGATTGTTAAATTTCACATTAGACCTCAAGCATCTTGGATTGTGTACCTCTCCACTTGTCCTCCAGACTCTAGAACCTTGATTTCCAAATGAAAATTTGAATTCTGGAACATTGTGGAGTATGTTAATGACTGCCTTCTGGACATCTGTCAAGTCAGCAGTCTTCCCCAGTCTTCACGCAAATGACAGCACGGGGAACACCCAAACCCGAACAGTTACACAGACTTCCTGAGGAAGTCTGTGTTTGGGTTCCCTTCCGAACAGTAGGTGTTCGATATGGATCTCGAACTTCAGTGTTCAGGATCGCCCATCACTAGTAAACATTGATGATGAGGGAGCACTAAATGTGCTCAACTTAGTGGTTCAGCGGTTTCTCAAAACCTACACAGATCTGCCAGAGCTGCTTGTGAAAGTACGTCGCATGTGTGCCCTTTTCAGAAAGTCAGCTACAGCGTTTACGCCACCCTGGAAGTGCTTCAGCAGCACTTGCAGGTTCCAGATCACTGACTGGTGTTCAATGTCACCGTACATTGGAAATCAGTGTTGCAGATGTTGGGAAGGATTTGTGAGCAGCAGAGGGCAGTTGTTGAGTACCAGTTGTAACATGCCTGCTGGAATTTAGGTCACTCTCCGCACATAAGAGCTGATGAGTGGGCATGGATGTCTGACATCTGTGTCATCCTCCAAAATTTTGATGACTCCACCAAGATGGTGGGCAGCAATGACGCTATAATTAGCGTCACCATCCCATTTCTCTGTCTACGGAAACACTCGCTACTCACAATTAAAGAGGGTGCATTGCAGGCGGAGCAAGGAACTACACAAGGAGATGCTACACAGCCCAGCGTCATCTCATTTCAATGCGGAATAGGTGATGAGGAGGAGGTGGATAAGGAGGAGAACATGGACAATCATCTTCTTGGTGAGGACAGGGAAGTCTTGACGGTCTTAGAAGTCTTGATACCCCTCTTTGAGTCTGTGGGAAAGCTGTATGACTTTTGCTTAATGATGACCTTCAGTGGCCTAAACCGTGGCTTTGCTTATGCACGTTATTTCTCAAAACACATTGCAAATCAGGCCATTGCCCAACTCTGCAGTCATGAAATTCAAAGCGTAAAGATTAGTGATGAGCGAGTATGTTCTGTTAACCCTTTCGCCGAGTATGCTCGGGCGAGCACTGAGCAGTTACAGCTGCTCGGTGTTATGTTTAAATCACTCCCGTGTGCATGATTTGCAACTGTTTGACAGCTTTAATACATGTGAGGAATGTGTAAGATATAGACATTCCTCACATGTATTAAAACTGTCAAACAGTCGCAAATCATGCACACGGGAGTGATTCAAACATATCACTGAGTAGCCTGAAGATACTCGGTGCTCACCCGAGCATACTCGGCAAAAGGGTTAACAGAACATACTTGCTCATCATTAGTAAAGATATTTGTGTGTTTAAGCACCACCGAGAAGTGTGAGCTGATGTTGGATGGGCTGCCATTGCTTATGGAATCATCTGCATTAGAGGACTTCCTGGGTGAAATGACAGCCGGAGTAGATACAGTTTCCCTCTATGCCAGTCCTTTCATCGAGCTAAGCAATATGGCTGTGGTGAAATACAACTCTCACCGAGAATCAGCCCTGGCTAAGAAAAGTCTGTGTGAAGATTTCCGGACACTCTATGGTTGCTTTTTTGCTGTGGACTGGTTCCAGCAATTTATAAGACTTAAGATGCAATCTGGCACCTTGTTGAAGCCCAATTCTGTTCTCCCTCTGACATCTAACTGTCACGGGTGTGTTAGGTTTGACAGACAGTCATACAGGATCCGACTGTAGAAGGTTGCTGCATTTGCAAACATCTTCCTGATCCTTTCATTACCCTTCTCTCTCTAGGACCCAGCGGTGATCTTCACCTTGCTTGGGGAATATACTTTTAGGACCCAGCCGTGATCCTCACCTTCTGCTGCTAATTACCACACACTTGCTGGATCCTTAAGTACACTCAGTTTCTCCAGAGAGTTGCTGGTGATAGAGTTTCCTCTTCTATTCAGTCCTGGAATTCTAGAAGTTGGCTAGAATTTCCTTGGAGTTATTTTAGTGGATTGTAGCCATGTTCTCTCCGGTGTCATATTAAAGTGTATTCCCTTGTATGTTTCCCTGGTTTGCACTTTTGTTTGTAGTGGGGCTGACTAGTGCTTACCCCTTCCCCTACCCACCCTAGGGTCTAGCTCTAGGGTCAGCTAAGGCTAAGGTATCCAGCTCAGCGATAGGTGCGGAACCTATGTAGGGTCAATAGGGGAGTGAGGGAATCGTTAGATCTGCTTAGGGGTCTCCACTCTCCCTTATCCCAAGTTGTAGTGCTCCCTCCCCAGTTTCTGTCATTATATGCTGGGTTCTCCCCATGCCTAGCATGACACTAACAAACAGGTCAAGCTGGAGAAACTTGCACCGACTGCCACTCAGTGTCTTCTGCTCCTTTGTGAGAAACTAGTGTTTGAGCAGCCAGTCTACCAACTAAAATTCCTGAGACATGGAAATTGTGGTTGGCTTCTCTTATGGTACTGGGTGCTAATACCAAACCATTGCATGCCATAATTCACTGGATATTCCTGGCTGGTTGGAGACAAGCTCATTTCCTCAGAAAAGTACCAGCAAGCTAAGGAGATGATGGCCTCTATCATCATGAAGGAGTTAGTTGATTGTCTAGGAGACCGACTATTGCTGCTGTCTACTAGAGATGAGCGTTGTTCGACTAGAACTGTTCGCCAATCTCAAATTCGAGCTGTTTTGGGCGGTGTTCGAGTTGTTCGACGAACCCGAACGATTTGCAAAAAATTCGGCTGTTCGAGGTTATGTTCGATAACTGTTCGTGCACCAAAAGCGTGTCCTGCATGTCTGGCGCTATTTAGAGCACCAATCATGCAGGGATTGTCTGCCACTCACTGTAATACCACAGCCATGGTGGTTGTGGCATTAGAGTGGTTGCCCAAATCGATGAGAACTGTGCTCACAGTGAAACATGAAAAGCCGGCAATTCAGCAGCCTCATACACCGGTACCCGACAAATTAGAACCGAAGGAATAGAGCTTCACACATAGATTAGATAGATAGAAACATGTCAGTCACATATATAAGAAGTACAGTGACAGTGTTGATTACTGTACTTGTCATTTAGTGTAAAGGATTTATTAAAAAAAATAATAGTGTTTTCATGCACCATCTCTTTAAAAAAGCCGGCCGGCAATTCAGCAGCGGTACCCGACAATTTAGAATGGAAGGAATAGAGCATCACACATAGATTAGATAGATAGAAACATGTCAGTCACATATATAATAAGTACAGTGATAGTGTTGATTACTATACTTGTCATTTAGTGTTAAAATAAAGGATTTATTTAAAAAAAAATTGGCGTGGGGTTCCCCGTAATTTTAGTCTCTAGCGGAGGTTAAGCAGACGGCTGGGGCAGATGTTTGAAGCCTGGGAAGGGGGTAATACCCATGGAGCTTCCCAGGCTACTAATATCAGCCCCCAGCTGAATGCCTAGCCTTTACTAGCTATTAAAATGGGAGACCCCCCAAAAAATTGACGTGGGGTCCCCCCTATTTTAATAGCTAGTAAAGGCTAGGCAGACAGCTGGGGGCTGATATTAATAGCTCAGAAAGGGTGCCATGAATATTGGCCCCCTCCCAGGCTAGAAACACCAGCCGTCAGCCGCCCCAGAAATGGCACATCCATAGGATGCGCCAATTCTGGCACTTAGTCTCGCTCTTCCCACTGCCCTGTAGCGGTGGCAGTGGGGTAATAGAGTTGGGGTTGATGTCAGCTTATAATGCCAGCTGACATCAAGCCCAGGTTAGTAATGGAGAGGCGTCTATAAGACACCCCCATTACTAACCCCATAGTGAAAGTTAAAAATAAAACACAAACACCCAGAATAAAGTCCTTTAATTGAAATAAAGACACAATTCTTTATTGTTCTAAATTAAACCATACTTACAATCACGCCCATTCCAGCTGAAGCCAACGATCTCCTGCAATAAAAGAAAAATAATAAAGCAACATCATCCTTACCTTTCCATGGTTCCCATGACAGCTTCAGCTCTGCTACATCGAGATGACAGGCTGGACCGCAGCAGAACGCTGCCATCCAGCCTGTCATCCCGCAGACACTGAGAAGAGCAGGCTTGCTTGCGCTCCTCAGTGTCTCGCTGTGACGGCATCCAGATGAGCCGAGGTCATGTCCAATGAACTCGGCTCACCTCATGCACGTCACTGACAGCGTGGGAAAATTCTCACGTTGAAGTGCTGAGTACAGGAGAATTCTCCCACGCTGTCAGTGACGTGCATGAGGTGAGCTCATGTCCAATGAACTCAGCTCACCTCATGCACCTCACTGACAGCGTGGGAAAATTCTCCTGCACTCAGCGCTTCAGCGTGAGAATTCTCCCACGCTGTAAGTGACGTGCATGAGGTGAGCTGAGATCATTGGACATGAACTCACCTCATGCACGTCACTGACAGCGCTTCAGCGTGAGAATTTTCCCACGCTGTCAGTGATGTGCATGAGGTGAGTTCATGTCCAATAATCTCAGCTCACCTCATGCACGTCACTGACAGCGTGGGAAAATTCTCCTGCACTCAGCGCTTCAGCGTGAGAATTCTCCCACGCTGAAGCGCTGAGTGCAGGAGAATTTTCCCATGCTGTCAGTGACGTGCATGAGGTGCGCCGAGTTCATTGGACATGACCTCGGCTCATCTGGATGCCGTCACAGCGAGACACTGAGGAGCGCAAGCATGCCTGCTCTTCGCAGTGTCTGTGAGTTGACAGGCTGGATGGCAGCGTTCTGCTGCGGTCCAGCCTGTCATCTCGATGTAGCAGAGCTGGAGCTGTCCTGGGAACCATCGAAAGGTAAGGATGATGTTGGTTTATTATTTTATTTTTATTACAGGAGAGCGTTGGCTTTAACTGGAATGGGCGTGACGGTAAGTATGGTTTAATTTAGAACAATAAAGAATTGTGTGTTTATTTCAATTAAAGGACTTTATTCTGGGTGTTTGTGTTTTTTTTAACTTTCACTATAGGTTTAGTAATGGGGGTGTCTTATAGACGCCTCTCCATTACTAACCTGGGCTTGATGTCAGCTGGCATTATAAGCTGACATCAACCCCAGCCCTATTACCCCACTGCCACCGCTACAGGGCATTGGGAAGAGCGAGGCTAAGTGCCAGTATTGGCGCATCCTATGGATGCGCCATTTCTGGGGCGGCTGACGGCTGGTGTTTCTAGCCTGGGAGGGGGCCAATATTCATGGCACCCTTCCTGGGCTATTAATATCAGCCCCCAGCTGTCTGCCTAGCCTTTGCTAGCTATTAAAATAGGGGGGACCCCACGTCATTTTTTTTGGGGGGTCCCCCATTTTAATAGCTAGTAAAGGCTAAGTATTCAGCTGGGGGCTGATATTAGTAGCCTGGGAAGCTCCGTGGGTATTACCCCCTTCCCAGGCTTCAAACATCTGCCCCAGCCGTCTGCTTAACCTCCGCTAGAGACTAAAATTACGGGGAACCCCACGCCAATTTTTATTTTAATAAATCCTTTATTTTAACACTAAATGACAAGTACAGTAACCAACACTGTCACTGTACTTCTTATCTATGTGACTGACATGTTGCTATCTATCTAATCTATGTGTGATGCTCTATCTTTCTGTTCTAAATTGTCGGGTACAGAGGCTGAATTGCCGACCGGCTTTTTTAAAGAGACAGTGCATGAAAACACTATAATTTTTTTAAATAAATCCTTTACACTAAATGACAAGTACAGTAAGCAACACTGTCACTGTACTTATTATATATGTGACTGACATGTTTCTATCTATCTAATCTATGGGTGAAGCTCTATTCCTTCTTGTCTAAATTGTCGGGTACCGGTGTATGCCGCTGCTGAATTTTCCGGCCCGCTTTTTTAAAGAGAGTGTCTTCTGAGCAGTTTGTCAGCTTTTGGACACCTTTGCAGGTGTTTTCTATGTGTTTCTATGTGTTTTTGTTTGCCTGCCATTGGTTTTAACGGTGTTCGACGGTGTTCTAAGGTGTTCGACGAACAGTTCGACGAACAGTTCCTCGAACATCCCGGTGTTCGACGAACCGAACCGAATCCGAACACTACGGGGGTGGCTCAACACTACTGTCTACCTTGTGAACATTGTGTTGAAGCTTGCAAGGTGTCACGGGTTTACCGTGACAAAGGGGAGCCAGAAGACTGCAGCGTCTGATTCCTCCCACTCCTGCACTCATTAGAAGCCTTTCGCCTTCATATTAATTGGAGCACGTTTATTTTAGCAGTGCAGGGGTTAATCTGCTCAGTTGTGAGCTCATAGAAGCTTACATTCATTTAGACTCTCAGCTGTCCAGTGTTAGCCACTCCCCACTCCTATATTTACTGGGCTTTGGCAGGCTATTATTGCCAGTGCTGTCTTAGGCTGCATGGTGCTAGGAGTGTGGAGGAGAGTTGTTTTCTGAGAAGTTGTTTGGAGGATTAATACTAAGACTGTTGTGTAGTTTAGGTTGTGTGTAATTATTTTCTTCTCCTATTTGGTTTTTCCCCATCCTCCTTTCCCCGGTGTTAACCTCTATTGTTTGTGTGCATATATTTGTATGATTGGTATTTTCCTTTAGCCCTGTTTGTATTGCCTTGTTAGTCTGGTTGGTGTACTACCATACATTACTACTCCCCTCTTCCCTGGGTGGGGGAAAGAAACAGACTGAGGGTGGATTGAAAAGCTCACACAAGGTACATGGCCCCGGCACCTTTACCTTCAGAAGTAATCCAGGGAACAGGGTCATTCAGGGCGCCCCTAGCATTAGGACAGGGATGGAGCCCCTGGCCCCGGAATACCCGACAACAGAGTCGTGACACAAGGATTAAGAAGTTACATTGGCGAGTCTAGTTTTTATACTGTTATCGCACAATGCGTTCCCTTGCTCCAGGTTCAGTGTAGACAGCCATTGCTCAAACTCAGCATGGATAGCTTCCCACAACTCTTTATTAGTTTGACTGCGATATCCAATGCATATTAATTGATTAATTGATTGCAGTGAGCCCTGGCTGCACAGTACCAAGATGGGGGGATTCTATCTGCACTGTTGGATCATGTGTTTCATTAAGTCAGAGGTTGTGGGTGCAGGTGGAGGCCCTAGAGGAGGTGGAAGAGGTATGAACACTGGATGAAGTATTAGATACAGAGGTTTGTCCCTCAAGCCTTGGGAATTCCAACACTTGCTGTCTAGTGACACCTTGGTGTCTAGTGGTTTAGTTCTCCTTTCCCTAGTGTGTAGTAGTTTAGTTCTCCAACCCTAGCTGTTTAGTAGTTTAGTTTTCCAACCCCTGTTGTCTATTAGTTTAGTTCTCTGTGCACTGGTGTGTAATTGTTTCATTCTCCAATCCTAGCTGTTTAGTAGTTTAGAACTCCAACCCCTGTTGTTTATTAGTTTGGTTCTCCATATTCTGGTGTTTATTTGTTTCATTCTCCAACCCTAAGTGTTTAGTACTTTAGTTTTTCAATGCATGTTGTCTAGCAGTTTAGTTCTCCATGTTCTGGTGGGTAGTGGTTTAGTTCTCCATCTCCAAGAGCCCTGCAAGCCTTGGGGGTTCCAAGACTTGTGGAGCAGCCCATTCCCCACCTGCCCCCACAGCCAATAGAGTCATCGAGTGTCCAGTCAGTGAGGTGTAATGCCCCTGGCCATGCTTGCTTGTCCAGGTGTCAGTGGTGAAATGCACCCCGTCAGACCTAGATTTTTTCAAGGAACAGGTTATGTTGTCTGCAACATGCTGGTGTAGCGTAGGCACAGCTTTCTTAGAGAAGTAATGGCAACTGGGCAATTGGTACTGGGGGACTGCGACGGCCATCAGCTTTCGGAAACCATCTGTATCCACTAGACGGAAAGGCAGCATTTCCGTGTCCAACAGATTGGAGATGGTGAAGTTCAAGCTCTTTTCTTTGGCATGTGTAGGAGTAAACAATCTTTTACATGACCACAACTGTGGGATTGAGGGTTGGCTGCTGTGCTGAGAGAGGGTGGAGTAGGGTGAATACGACAAGCTACTGGACTGTGAGAGAGGTTCAGACGGAGATGTTATAGTGAATTGAGAAAGATGGGGTGTGCTCGGTGTGCTCGGCAGACAAAAACAGCAGGCATGTCCACTTCCGTAACAGCTGACGAGCTCTCACTCTTCCCGACTTTAGCGGGTAAACAAGTGGAGATTCTGCGGCCAGAGACCTGTGTGAGTACACTTGCCATGGAGGCAGAAGCAGAATATGAGGTTGATGGAGCAGCCAATGGTTTTCCAGGGCCCATTAGTCTGCATTTTAGCACAGTGAGATTCCCAGATTAACGCATGATGATCACAAAGGTGCCAGCTCATGCATGTAGTAGTTAAATTATTGCATTTTTTTTACTCTACTCTGTCATTTTTAGAAAAGTTGGCAGATAACGTGAGTTGTCTCATTTTTTGAGGTCTCAAAATAGATCCAGGCTAGGCAACTGCAGACCTGCGAATGCTGCTGACCACTGCCAGAGTTGGGGCTGAGGATGCAGTGCTTGTCATGGTTGCATAACTCTGTGTCTGTGCGGGAAACCGTAATGTAACCTCCTCGACTTCCTCCTCCGCCACCTCCTCTGCTGAGCTACTAGCTGCATGCCACTGGGTTCACACCAAGTGGGATCTACAACCTCATTGTCATCCTCTCTGTTCTCCCACTCCTTGCCCTGAGAGTCACACTCCTCCTCTTCCTGCCCTGAAAGCGCAGTACAGTTCGCGTGCACCTCAAGTATCTGAGTCTTATCAGGATCACCTCCACCCTCAGGGGTTAACATCTGGTGACAAGGGTTTGGATTCTGCTCAGACCCTACTTCATGCAATCCCGGATTAACTGAAAAAATGTTGGCCATCACTGCACATGCTTTCCCCCTCTTGAGTCTGTGAAACTTTGGATCAGACCTCTGATGCCCCAGACTATAAAGTGTAAACAGCTCTACACACTCGCTCATCTGTGGTTCCCTATAGTCAGTTGCACGGTTGGAGAGTTGTGACGTGGGAGAAAACAAGGGTAATTGGGGTGCCACCTGTGAGGACTGTACTGTGCGCGATGTTAAGGTAGAGGAAGAGGAGCAGAGGCCACTTGATGCAGCGCTTGTCATCTACTGAAGCATATGAGTGGCTGCCCACTCTACCCAGTCCTGCAAGCTTGACTCTTATTTGTCCTTCAGGTGTCAGGTCCAAGCCCTTTCCACTTTCTGCTGACTCCAACTCCAAAATATCTCTGGGATTCGCACATTCCTCAACCATGAATCTACAAAAACACTAGTGCACGCCCTCATCATCTCCCACCTTGACTACTGCAATCTCCTGTTCTGTGTCCTTCCTTCTACCTCTCTCGCACCCCTCCAATCTATCCTAAACTGTGCTGGCTGACTAATCCACCTGTCATCCCGCTATTCCTCAGATTCTCCCCTCTTTCAATCCCTGAGCTGGCTCCCTGTTGCCAAGAGACTCTAGTTGAAAAGCCTAACTTTGGCATACCAAGCCATCCAAAACCTGTCTCCTCCATACATCTGTGACCTAGTATTCCTGTATTTACCTGCGTGTAACCTCCCATCCTTCCAAGATCTCCTTCTCTACTTCCCTCTTATCTCTTCTTGCCACAATCGCATGCAAGATTTGTCCCGTGCATCTCCCCTACTGATGAACTCTGTACCCCAACACATCAGACTGTCACCTACCGTGTGTGACATGCAGAAGTAGTGCTGTTGCTTTAAAAGAATCCAGCAACTAGAGAGGTTAACACAGTCATATGAGACAGGGAGTGTTTTAGCAGAGCCCCAGGGACATTGTGGGGGATTTGTTATTGTAGTCTGGCTGAAGCCGAAGAGAAAGGTGGTGTGTTATCTGGATCTGACAGAAGGCAACTGAACAGGATTCAGATCAAGAGAGAGACTAAACACGAGTCAGATAAACTCCCTGAACTAACAGTGCAGAGTGTTATCGGGCAGGAAGATAAGCACTGGAAGGAATCTCCCTCATCAAACCCTCCCCCCCTCCATCTCCATGCAGAATAAATAATGCTGTGTACTATTGAGTCCTTGTGAAGGAAAAGCCTTTGGTTGTGTATGCATAGAAGTGTACTGCTAAGACATCTAATCTATGCTGAATTATGCTACTGAAGAGACTGTAATACTGTGCCTTGTGAAGAAACTACTGTATTGTTACTGGAGCCAGTTGCTGAAGAAACTCAGACTGTACTGTAATGAATATTGTTGCTGTAATATTCCTGAATTGCACTGGCCATGCTTCAGATTAAATTCCACTGTTTAACTGTTAAAAATGACACTTGTCAGATATGTCTGGTCATCAATTGAATTTATTATGTGCCTGAGAGAAGCTGCATCCTATGGTCACCCTGAGTAACGGTTCCCCCAGGATTCCAAAGAATTCATGAAACCCGTCTCGCCCTATCTGAACCTAGCGGCGTGTGTGTAACATTGGTGGCCCGTACGGGGAGTCCTGAGTGGGAATTAGTGTGTACAGGGAGAAGAGAAAAAGTGTCTGGAAAAACACAGAAGCACAGCACCTCAACTCAACTCTGCTACACCAGTTAAAGGGAACCTGCTCAAAAGAAAACTCACTAGCAGCAATGGATGTGGAAAGACAATTGGACAGACTTAGTGATCTGTTTCTTCAGTTAACCTGTGAATAATTGAGAACAGTAGCAGAACATATAAAGATGTCAGAAGAACAGATTTCTAAAGCACACAACCGCAGGAAACTGTTAGCTGCCATTAATGCAAAAATGGATGAGCTGGGGGAGAAAGAAGCTGAAGACATCATGGGAACGTTACTCCAGGAGCTAACACAGTTTCTAACCAGGTTGAAGTTGGAGGATGGAGGGACGGCACCAATTACCAAAAGCGGGAATCTCCATCCGCAGACTGAACTACAGGAATTGATAGAACAATTCAAAGCCCTAAAAAGAGCCCTGCAGGAATCGACCAAAATCTCTGAACGTGGGACAGGCTAAGACAGAACCTTTAACCTGCTCAGGTTAGATAAATCAGGAAGACAGTCCTCTCTAACACCACAAATCACCATAAGGAAAGAATTCAAGATACTGGGACAGATTGGAGAGTATGATTGAGAATAACCTCGGCACTCAAGAGTTCAATTGTGAATATTTTTAATGCAGTCCTTAAAATAACAAACGTTTCGGTCAATCTGACCTTTATTAGTGATGAGCGAGCACTAAAATGCTCAGGTACTCGTTGTTCGGGTCGAGCAAATTGGAATACTCGAGTGCGCGACCCGAGCAATGAGCCCAATGCAAGTCTATGGGAAACTCGAGTATTTTTCAGGCAGCTCCTCCCGGCGATCTGCAGAGGGCCTAAAAATTGCCCAAATCGACAGGAACAGTGCTCAAATGACATGTGAACGGCATGGGGAAGACCCCTGGAAGCATTTCTGACTCCCAGGTCACTGCTGTCAACAACGTTGTCAGAGTATTATGCCACTTTTACAGACTCAGAATAAAACATACAAAAATGAAACCTGGGAAATATGTTAAGGAACATCCTTTTCAGGGTAATGACTTGTATATAAGGCAAAATAAATAACCAAAACCAAAAATACTCCTCCAGACCTTGGGCTATGTTCACACTTAGCGTTTTTGATGCGTTTTTGCACTTTTGCATTGCTTTCAACCAAGACAAATGCATTCACTGGGAAATGTCATTTTAACATTTTACAACCTTATCTGGCCATGTGGTGTGTGACACAACATCAGACACATGCATACAGTGCTGAAAAGACATGGGAATAGCATTGGGAAGACCTCTGGAAGCATCTCTGACTCCCAGGTCACAGCCTAAAAGAGTGCCCATCATAAGTGATCCTTGGCACATGCGAAGTTGCCTCCCGCCATCCATCTGTCATTGCAGACTTGCAACAATCACCGTCCACGTCCTTGTCCCAGTGCAGCGTTCAGTTGTCCCTACCCCATTCCATGGAATGCAAGCGCAAGTATGCAGCCAGCCAGCCAGCCACCCACCCACAGGCTGCAATACTATACTGCCAAATTTTTGACAGCTGCTTACACTTGAAATGTGTCCTTTTAGGCTCGTGGAGGCGTAAGCGGTCCACAATCTTATGGCGGCAGCGACCAGGTATCCATACTCGGCCCCTAACTACCACTATTTCTCCCAGTATCGTCACAATATTACCCGTGCCCTCCCCAATGCACTTACTGGGAAGGACCGCCTAACCACAAACACATGGTCAAGTGAATGTGGCCAGGGATGATACGGAGCCAGTCCACAGCTTTTTTTGTTTAGAGTTGTATTTAGCTCGGTGAAAGGACTGGCATAAAGGGAAACACTCCACCTACTACTCCACCTGTCATTTCTCCCAGGAATTCCTCTAATGCAGCTTGTTGCAGAAGCAATGGCAGCCCATCCAACATCAATTTGCACTTGTCGGTGGTGCTTTGACACACAAACATCTTTCTTTGCTCATTTAATATCAGGACTACAGAGTTGGGCAATGGCCTGATCTGCAATGCAGTTTGAGAAATGACATGCATAAGCACGTCTGATCCACATTAAAAAAGCAGCCAAAGAGTGTCCGGGAACCTTCCCCCACACTTTTCTTAGCCAGGGCTGCTTCTTGGCAGGGATGGACGGACCCACCTGAAAACCGGAGACTCCTCTAGTGGGCGCTGACTTCTCCTTCAGGAGAGTTCATAGTGCCGAGGTGAGGCCATGATGATGATAGAGACCACCATCTGCTTAGTTTTCTGTTACTTGGAATGCAAGCGCAAGTATGCAGCCAGCCACTCACCCACCCACAGGCCGCAATACTAAACTGCCAGATTTCTGGGCAGCTGCTTGCACTTGAAATGTGGCCTTTTAGGCTCGTGGAGGCAGAAGCTTTTCATAACTTCATTCCGGCGGAGGCCGGGTGTCCATACTCGGTCCCCTGCCGCCACTATTTCTCCCAATATCATCTCCGCTTTCCACAAGCACGGGTCCCACAACGTTACCCGTGCCCTCCCCAGTGCACTTACTGGGAAGGACCGCCTAACAACAAACACATGGACAGGTGAATGTGGCCAGGGACGGTACAGAACAAGTCCACAGCTTTTTTGCTGAAAGTTGTATTTAGCTCGTTGAAAGGACTGGCATAGAGGGAAACCGTATCTACTCTGGATGTCTTTTCTCCCAGGAAGTCCTTTAATGCAGCTTGTTGCAGAAGCAATGGCAGCCCATCCAACCTCAACTTGCACTTGTTGGTTGTGCTTTGACACACAAACATCTTTCTTTGCGCATTTAATTTCATGACTACAGAGTTGGGCAATGGTCTGATCTGCAATGCGGTTTGAGAAATAACATGCATAAGCACGTCTGATCCACATTAAAAAAGCAGCCATAGAGTGTCCGGGAACCTTCCCCCACACTCTTCTTAGCCAGGGCTGCTTCTTGGAAGGGTTGGACTGTCCCACCAGAGAATCCTCTGGTGTGCCCTGGCTTCTACCTCAGGAGAGTTCATGATAGTGCTAACTATGCAGCTACTATGGGGCTCTTGAGCGGGTGAGAAAGGTTAGCCCTCAGAATCAAATCCTCTAGTGGGCACAATGTTTTTCAATCTGAAACAGCTTCTCAGTGGGAGTTGTATTTCACCACAGCCATATTCTTTAGCTCGGTGAAAGGGCTGGCATAGAGGGAAACCTTATCTACCCCGGCTGTCATTTCTCCGTCACCAGGTTTCGCCCATTGTCACACACGACCATGCCTGGCTGAATGTTCAGCGGTGAGAGCCACAGATCAGGTTGCTGTGTTACAGCTTTCAACAACTCTGCAGCGCTGGGCGGTTTGTCAATTAAGTATTAAGCATGTTATCTTCAGCAAAGCCTGTTGCCGCTTGGCCAAGGCAGTGCTGCAGTCCTGTCAGCTAGTGACTGATGTGATCATTTCGGAGATGGAGGAGGAGGTGCATGAGCTGAACAATGTGATAACATTGAAGTTAAATTGGTGACGCTGTTTTTTATGCTAAAGAAAGATCCTATTGTTTTGTTTTTTTAAACGCTATTTTTTAAGACAAATGCATTCACCGGGAAATGTAATTTTAACATTTTACAACCTTATCTGGCAATGTGGTGTGTGACACATCATCAGACACATCCTTTTTTATTTATGATGGAGGGTCTCTGAAAGTCATAAAGCCTATTTTTACAGGGACATCAGATGGCCCTTACTATTCTTAAAAGGCCAGCAGTCGGCAGTAGCTATTGTTAGAGAGCCATCAGCCGGAAATGCTTTGTTGTTCCCATTATTAACAAGGCAGTCTCCTATACTGTTATTGCGTATCCAGTGACTGCAAGGGCTGCCAAAAATTTGGATCAAACCCAATGCCTCTTTAAAGAGACAGAGGAGAGTCGCAGTAAAAAAAGGTCCCATTATAAAGAAGCAGGTCTCCTATAGTGGTAAAGCCCATGCTGTGACAGCAAGTGCTGCCAAAATTTGTTAAAAACCCCACTAAGAATTTAAAAACACATAGAGCAGGGCCTCAGTAACAAGGTATGACATGCTCCCTTTAGAAAGGAGAGGGTCTGCTATACAGTTATAGGGTATGCAGTGAGTCCAACGGCTGACCAATTTTAGGAAAAACCCCACTAAGAATTTAAAGACACATAGAGCAGGGCCACAGTAACAAGGTACAACATGTTCCCATTAGAAAGGAGAGGGTCTGCTATACAGTTATAGGGTATGCAGTGAGTCCAACGGCTGACCAATTTTAGGAAAAACCCCACTAAGAATATAAAGACACACGGAGCAGGACCACAGTAATAAGGTACAACATGTTCCCTTTAGAAAAGAGAGGGTCTGCTATACAGTTATAGGGTATGCAGTGAGTCCAACGGCTGACCAATTTTAGGAAAAAACTCACTAAGAATTTAAAGACACACAAAGCAGGGCCACAGTAACGACAAATTCCCATTAGAAAGGAGAGAGTCTCCCATAGTGTTGGCCTATGCAGTGAATGAAGAGACGTGGAGGTGGGCCTCATGAAAAAATGTTCCCATTAGAAAGGAGCGGGCCTCCTATACTTGGAATGCTCATGCACTACGTGTATGGGCTCACAAACATTTACCCCTGGGGGGTATACATGAACATACTGTATAAAAAAAAATTTTCACGGGCATCATAAACACCCTTTAAAAAAATTATGTGGGTGTTGCATTACGGACCACGGTCACCCTGGTGATATGGTGGTGGAGGGTGAGGAGAAGGAGGAGGACAAGAGCAAATAGACAAGATCAGGAAGCGTATACCCATTTGTGGGTGTGAGAAGGTACATGGGAATACACCTCCCAAGAAAAGACACTGGATTTGAGTTTATGTTATGCTGCTATCACTCGGTGGTGTTGAGAAGTCTGGCCCAATGCAGCCCTTGTTCATTTTTAAAAGAGTCAGCCTGTCAGTATTTTCAGTTGACAGGCGGATGCGCTAATCAGTTATAATTCCACCAGCGGCACTAAAAACCCGCTCTGATAAAACGCTGGCGGCAGGGCAGGCCAGGACCTCCAGGGCATAGAGAGCCAGTTCATTCCACGTATCCAGCTTGGATACCCAATAATTATAAGGCACAGAGGAATCACGGAGGACGTTGGTACGGTCGGCAAGGTACTCCCTCAGCATCTTCCCAAACTTTGCACTCCTTGTGAGAGTACCCCGCGCCTCAGGGCCTGTGCGATGTGAGGGTCTGAGAAAAGTCTCCCAGAACTTTGACAGTGTTCCCCTGCCTCTGCTGGATTGAAGTTGGGTCTCTCTCACCTGTACTCCTTGGTTGTCCAACGAAGTGTGCCCTCTGCCGCCAGCGTTTTCAGATGGGAATTTTTTTAATAGTTCCACAACAAGGGCCTTCTGGTACTGCCCCATTTTTGTAGACCTGTCCGCCTCAGGAATAAGAGATATAAAGTTCTCCTTGTAGCATGGCTCTAGAAGTGTCACCAGCCAGTAATGACTGTCACTCAAAATTTTGAGAACGCGAGGGTCATGGGAAAGGCAGCATAACATATACTCAGCCATGCGTGCCAGACTACTAACAGGCAAGACTTCTGTGTCCTCACCAAGAGGATGACTGACCATGCTCTCCTCCTCCTCCTCCTCTCTGTCCTCTGGCCATCCATGCTGAACAGACGGTATGATAGCTGTGCAGGTAGTAGCGTCTATAGTGCATGAAACTAGCTCCTGTCCTTCCTCTTCCTCCTCCTCTTCCTCATTGTCATCCAATCCACATTGGGATGAGATGAGGCTTGGCTGTGTATAATCACCCTGTATGGTTCCTTGCTCCATCTCATCGTGCGGGCAGCCAATCACTGTAATGCCCACAACTAACATGGCTACGGCATTACTGTGCATGGCAGGCAATCCCTGCATGTTCATTGGCTCTCTAAAGAGCGCCAAACATGCAGGAAGGGGACCCGAGTTCCCGCCCGAGCAACCCGGAAATACTCGCCGAGCATCTCGAGCAGTGAGATGCTCGGGTGAGCACAGAGCAGTAGCGAGCATGCTCGCTCATCACTAATGCTCTTTGATTGTGAGCAGAGAGCGTTTCAGAAGACATAGAAGTGGGATGGTGACGCTAATTATGGCGTCATCGCCGCTCACCATCTTGGTGGAGTCCTCAAAGTTTTGGAGGATGGTACATATGTCTGACATCCATGTCCACTCCTGAGGTCTTATGTGTGGAGTCTGAACTGAATACCGACGGCCTTGTTGATGCTGGTACTCAAAAACTGCCCTCTTCTGCTCACAAATCCTTCCCAACATCTGCAGTCTTGAGTTCCAAGGCGTGGGGACATCACACACCAGTCTGTGAGCTGGAAGCTGCAAATGCTGCTGAAACACTGCAAGGGCGGCGGAATCTGTAGCTGACTTTCTAAAATGGGCACACAGGTGGCGTACTTTAACAAGCAGATCTGGCAGCTCCGGGTAGGATTTGAGAAACCACTGAACCATGAGGTTAAGCACATGGGCCAGGCATGGTACTTGTGTGAGCTCGCCTCGCCTCAAAGCCGCCACCAGGTTCCGGCCATTGTCACACACGACCATGCCTGGCTGTAGGTTCAGCGGTGTGAGCCACAGATCTTTTCAGAGCTGTCCACAACTCTTCAGCATTATGCGTTTTTTCACCTAAGCATATTAGCTTCAGCACAGCCTGAGGAGGAGGCTGAGGAGGATGAAGTGCAGGAGCTGTAGACCGTGGGGGCAACCCTGATTAACCTAGGGCCCGCAATCCTTGGCGTCGGGAGGACATGTTCCGTCCCAAGGTCCGACTGGGTCCCGGCTTCCACTATGTTAACCCAGTGTGCCGTCAGCGAGATGTACCGTCCCTCCCCACAAGCACTTGTCCACGTGTCCGTGGTTAGTTGGACTTTATCGGTAACTGCATTGTTGAGAGCACGGCTAAAGTTTTGGGACACGGGCTTGTGTAATGCGGGGACGGCACACTGGAAGAAATAGTGGTGGCTGGGGACCGAGTACCGAGGGACGGCCGAAGCCATCAGGTTGCGGAATGCTTCCGTCTCCAAAAGCCTAAAAGGCAACATTTCGAGCGCAAGCAGTCGTGAAATGTGAGAATTTAGTAGTATGGCCTGTGGGGCGTTGGCTGCATATTTGTGCTGGCGTTCCAAGGACTGGGGTATGGACAACTGAACGCTCCGCTGGGACAAGGACATGGACGTACTTCCTGATGCTGCTACTTTAGAGTGCGCAACGACAGGTGCAGGGCAGTAGGCGTCTTCACATGCAACATGGACAGGGGATTGAATTGCATGCACAACAGCGGAAGAAGCAATGGTGCCAGCGGCAGACACTGTATCTGGACACTGGGGTTCGGCCCACAAAGTTGGGTGCTTTGCTGCAATGTGCCTGATCATGCTGGTGGTGGTCAGGCTGGTCGTTGTGCCACCCCTGCTGATGCTGGCCTGGCAGGTGGTGCAAATGGCCTTTTTGGGGTTATCGGCAGAGTCTTTAAAAAACAACCAGTCTCGGGAAAATCTAACAGTTGTGCTGACAACTTGGAGCGAACTTATATGTGATAGAGAAAACAGAGTTTTAAATACCTGGCCTGTAGGTAAGTAGTTTGAACAGCAAACTGCGGTGAATTGCTTCAATGACACACTAAAGGAAATTTCTAATGGACTCCAGAAATGGCAGTATTTTATGACAACGTATATGTGATCCGTTTGATGGAGAAAACACAATTTTAAATAGCTGGATTTCCAGCGCTCTAATATGGAAAGGACCTGGCTGTATTCTGCAGTGCCAACAAGCAAATGGCACAGAAAAGATGGTGTTCAATGGATTGCTTTTTAAGCCAATAATGAGGATTAAGATCCAAAGAAAAGTATTCCTGGCCCCTGAGACCTGGGCCTTTGTATAGAAATATCTAACAGCAGCAGAAGGCAGAATTGGAATGGAGCCTCTTGTGCTATATGCACTGTAGTCTGCTATATACACCGCCTGCCTATACACCCTGCCTGCCTGATATCTCTGCACATAGATTAGTCCTCAGAAGGACTCTTTGTTAAGATGAATATGTGTAATGTATGGTTTTTCTCCCTACACTACCTAATAAACGATCAAATCTCTCCCTGACACAGCAGCTGCTCTCCCTAAACTGTCTGATCCGGAGTGACTGTGATGAGCATGGCGGCGCCACGTCTGATATAGACCTGATGACGTGTGCGGGCAGCCAATCACTGTAATGCCCACAACTAACATGGCTACGGCATTACAGTGCATGGCAGGCAATCCCTGCATGTTCATTGGCTCTCTAAAGAGCGCCAAACATGCAGGAAGGGGACCCGAGTTCCCGCCCGAGCAACCCGGAAATACTCGCCGAGCGCCGAGCATCTCGAGCAGTGAGATGCTCGGGTGAGCACAGAGCAGTAGCGAGCATGCTCGCTCATCACTAATGCTCTTTGATTGTGAGCAGAGAGTGTTTCAGAAGACAGAGAAGTGGGATGGTGACGCTAATTATGGCGTCATCGCCGCTCACAATCTTGGTGGAGTCCTCAAAGTTTTGGAGGATGGTACATATGTCTGACATCCATGTCCATTCCTGAGGTCTTATGTGTGAAGTCTGAACTGAATACCAACGGCCTTGTTGATGCTGGTACTCAACAACTGCCCTCTTCTGCTCACAAATGCTTGCCAACATCTGCGGTGAAGAGTTGCAAGGCGTGGAGACATCACACACCAGTCTGTGAGCCGGAAGCTGCAAATGCTGCTGAAACACTGCAAGGGCGGCGGAAGCTGTAGGTGACTTTCTAAAATGGGCACACAGGCGGATTATTGTAACAAGCAGATCTGGCAGCTCCGGGTAGGATTTGAGAAACCGCTGAACCATGAGGTTAAGTACATGGGCCAGGCATGGTACGTGTGTAAGCTCGCCTCGCGTCAGAGCCGCCACCAGATTCCGGCCATTGTCTCACGACCATGCCTGTCTGTAGGTTCAGCGGTTTGAGCCACAGATCTGACTGCTCTTTCAGAGCTGTCCACAACTCTTCAGCATTGTGCGGTTTGTTGCCTAAGCATATTAGCTTCAATGCAGCCTGTTGCCGCTTGGCCGAGGCAGTGCTGCAGTGCTTCCAGCTGGGGGCTGAAGAGGGGGAGGAGGCTGAGGAGGATGAGGTTCAGGAGCTGTAGAATGTGGGGGCAACCATGATTGACCTAGGCCCAAAATCCTTGGCTTCAGGAGGATGTGTTCCGTCCCAAGGTCCGACTGGGTCCCGGCTTCCACTATGTTAACTCAGTGTGCTGTTAGCGAGATGTACTGTCCCTGCCCACAAGCACTTGTCCACGTGTCCGTGGTTAGGTGGAATTTCCCAGTAACTGTGTTGTTGAGGGCACGGCTAGTGTTTTGGGACGCATGCTTGAGTAATGCGGGAACAGCACACCAGGAGAAATAGTGGTGGCTGGGGACCGAGCACCGAGGGATGGCTACCAGCCATCTGGTTGCGGAATGCTTTTATTTCCATGAGCCTAAAAGGCAACATTTTGAGTGCAAGCAATTGCAAAATGTGGGAATTTAGTAGTGTGGCCTGTGGGGCATTGGCTGCGTATTTGAGCTTGCGTTCAAAGGACTGGGGTATGGACAACTTAACGCTGCGCTGGGACAAGGACGTGAACATGCTTCCTGATGCTGCTAGTTGAGAGTGTGCAACGACAGGTGCAAGGGTAGGAGGCATCGTTGCATGCATCATGGACAGGGGATTGGCTTGCATGCTCAACAGCGGAAGAAGCAGTGGTGCCACCGGCAGACACTGTTCCTGGACCCTGAGGTTCGGCCCACAAAGTCGGGTGCTTTGCTTCCATGTGCCTGATCATACTAGTTGTGGTCATGCTGGCAGTTTTGCTACCCCTGCTGATGCTGGCCTGGCAGGTAGTGTAAATGGCCTTTTTGGAGTTATCGGCAGAGTCTTTAAAAAGCAACCAGACTCGGGAAGACTTAACAGTTGTACTGGCAACTTCCTTCGTGTTGGTCTTACGGGGAATGGTTGCCTTCCGTCTGCGGCCACCACATTGCTTCTTCCAGCCTGTTGGGGTGCTCTGCCTCCCTCCCCCCTGTGTGCTGCTGTCCTCTCTCTGCATGTCCTCCTGCCAGGTTGGGTCAGTTACTATATCATCCACCACCTTGTCTTCCACTTCCGCACCTTGGTCCTCCTCCTGACTTTCTGGCAATTGTGTCTCATCATCGTCCACCTCTTGTGACACTTTCCCACCGTCACCTTCATGTGACCGTGGCTGCTCAAATATTTTGGCATCACAACATGCGATCTCCTCTTGCTCCGCTTCAAGTGGACCGGGCGAGAGGCCCGAATCTATAAATGTAAAAGTGAACAGATCTTCTGAGTGTCCAAGTGTGGAATTCGTTGTCTCTGGGCACTCTACATGGTGGGAGGAAGGAGGATCAGGGAGAGGAATATGCGGTCCAGACTCACGGCTACTGAGACTTGACCGTTTGGAAGACAGGATGGTGGTGGTGGTGGCTAAGTGAATAGAAGCATTATTTGTTATCCAACCAATAACCTTTTCACACTGCTCTGTTTTCAATAGTGGTGTGCTGTGGTCCACTAGGAATTTGGACAGGAAGGTCAGGCGAAAAGATGTGGGTGTTTGTTGTGGCACAATTTCAGCTTGTCCACAGCCTTGGCCTCTGCATGCACCATCACCATCAACATCACGTCCAGTTCCCCATTCCTTGCCACGTGCCTTGCCCATTTTAAATGGAGGACCATATCTTCCACCCTCACTACAAATTGCTGAATTTGTGATCCGTGTGACAGACAAACCACAGCTTTAAACAGCTGGCCTGTAGGTAACTATTTTGAACAGCAAACCGGTCTCAATAGCTTCACTGACACACTGAAACAAATTTTTATTGGAGGCCAGAAATGGCAATATTTTCAGCGCAATTATATGTTATCCATGTGAGGGACAAACCACAGTTTTAAATAGCTGGATTTTTAGCACTGTAATATGGAAAGGACCTGGCTGTATTCTGCAATGCCAACGAGCAAATGGTGCAGAAAAACGGTGTTCTCTGGATTTTTAAGCAATTAATGAGGATTAAGATCCAAAAACAAATTATTCCTGACCCCTGAGACCTGGGCCTATGTCTTGAAATATCTAACAGCAGCAGCAGACAAAACTGGAATGGAGCCTCTTGTGCTATATGCACTGCAGTCTGCTATATACACTGCCTGCCTGCCTGCCTATATACACTGCCTGCCTGATACATCTCTGCAGATGGATTAGTCCTCTGAAGGACTGTTCGTTGAGATGGATATGTGTCTCCAATATAGTTTGGTATACAGTACCTACACTAACTAGAAACAAGCAAATCTCTCCCTAGCTCAGCCGCACCTCACTGTCTGATTCCAGAGTGACTGTGACAAGCACAGCGGCGCCAGGTCTGATATAGACCTGATGATGCTGTGCGGCAAGCCAATCAAATGACCCCATTTTGGAAATCACACCCCTCTGGAAAATTTATCTACAGGTGTAGTGACGATATTGACTCTAGTAGTGGATGTTGCTGAGTGAAAATTGCAAATCTGCCATTGTACAGTAATACCCGTGCAATGCCCAGTATATTGTAGTGTTCAGTACATTGTAGTGCCCATATATTGTGCCCAGCTCGTGCTTCTGGAAACATGAACCCTGCAAGTTATGTGTGCTCTCAATGCTACAGAAATGCCAAACATGTGAATGGTAAATGTGGTTTAGGCTCAGTGTGGGGATCAGAAGGGACAGGGGCATTTGGATTTGGGAGTGCAGAATTTGCTGAATTTCTTTTGGCAGGTGAGGAGCCATAGTGTTTTTCAGAGCCCAGTAACGTGGAAGAAGCCCCCTGTTTTTATGTTAATCGATGACGGATCTGAGTGGGGACTTACCTTTTTGTGGATTGAGTTGAAGCTTTTGTTGGGAAAATTTTGCATAACATTTTGGATCATGTTTATCTTGCGCTCTACGCTGAGCACTTAAATCGGGGTTTACAATTAAATGTTCGAATGACATGATTCAGATGAAACCCTCAAGGGATCAATTTAACAAAATGAGGCAGCAGAGTTACTATAGACTCTGTATGGCCTATGTCCAGTGGTGTCCTTCTTTTCAGAGATGCACAAATTAGTGGCTGACAGTGCTTTTATGCTTGCTTAGAAAGACATACACCACCGAATCATATGATAGTCAGAGTCCAAAGTGTCTCCATCTATCTTATTATAGGCACCATCACTGTAATGCATTATACCTGTCAGTGCTGCACTGATAGAAGCCTCTTAGACAATGATCCGGGCATGTTTAACAGGCTTGCTGTAGCTGGTTGACCGGCTGTCATCATAATGACCTCGGGTTGCCACTGCAACGATCGGGTCTTTGGCAATGACTTTATGGGGGTGCCCATTGAAAAGGAGACCCCTCCCTCTCCCAGCCTTCTAAATGCTGAGATTAATATCAGTGCGGGCACAACTCCTAGCAGTGGCAGCGATGTCTTGACTTTAACTTAAGTTTAGCTCCCTGTGGCGATCACACGGCAGTGCTCCTGTATCTCGCATGAATACCATGACGTACCCATACGTCAAAGGTCAGTAACCAGTATCCGACCATGATGTATGGGTATGTCAAAGGTC
The DNA here is from genome assembly GCF_046119375.1 of Phyllobates terribilis. Lineage (NCBI taxonomy): Eukaryota > Metazoa > Chordata > Amphibia > Anura > Dendrobatidae > Phyllobates > Phyllobates terribilis. The sequence goes on along the minus strand of NW_027362763.1, from coordinate 450,790,898 downwards.
ATGAAGGGGTGAAAGTAGTAATATTACTGTCGGAGGCCGAGACAAATAAGGAAACTCACCTCTGTGGTCTGCAGCAAACCCTCCAGCTGTTTGGGAGATGCAATATTTCAATAATAAAATGATAGGGCCGCTATATAGTATGGGCTTAAAAGGTGTAAAGGTGATATTATTGTAATATATACAGAATATATCAAAATCACTGTGGATTATTGTGCTCAAGGAGAAATATAAAAATCTTTATCAGATACTCACTAATACAACCCCTAGCAAAAATTATGGAATCACCAGGCTCGGAGAATGTTCTTTCAGTTGTTTAATGTTGTTGAAAAAAAGCAGATCACAGACATGGCACAAAACTAAAGTAATTTAAAATGGCAACTTTAGAGCTTTAAGAAACACGAAAAGAAATCAAGATTAAAAATGTGGTACTCAGTATGGGTAATTTTTTCCAGACCAAGCAGAGGGAAAAAAATATGGAATCACTCAATTCTGAGGAAAAAATTATAGAATCACCCTGTAAATTTTCATTTCCAAAACTAACACCTGCATCAAATTAGATCTGCTCGTTAGTCTGCATCTAAAAAGGAGTGATCACACCCTGGAGAGCTGTTGCATCAAGTGGACTGACATGAATCATGGCTCCAACATGAGAGATGTCAATTGAAACAAAGGAGAGGATTATCAAACTCTTAAAAGAAGGTTTTACGCAATGTTGCAAAAGATGTTGGTTGTTAACAGTCAACTGTGTCTAAAATCTGGACCAAATGCAAACAACATGGGAAGGTTGTTAAAGGCAAACATACTGGTAGACCAAGGAAGACATCAAAGCGTCAAGACTGGAAACTTAAAGCAATATGTCTCCGAAACAGGAAATGCACAACAAAACAAATGTGGAACGAATGGGAGGAAACTGGAGTCAATGTCTGTGACCGAACTGTAAGAAACCACCTAAAGAAAATGGGATTTACATACAGAAAAGCTAAACATAAGCCATCATTAACACCTAAACAGAAAAAATCAAGGTTACAATGGGCTAAGCAAAAGCAATCATGGACTGTAGATGACTGGATGAAAGTCGTATTCAGTGATGAATCGCAAATCTGCATTGGGCAAGGTGATGAAGCTGGAACTTTTGTTTGGTGCAGTTCCAATGAGATTTATAAAGATGACTGCATGAAGAGAACATGCAAATTTCCATAGTCATTGATGATATGGGGCTGCATGTCAGGTAAAGGCACTGGGGAGATGGCTGTCATTGCTTGTTCAATAAATGCCCAAGTTTACATTTATATTTTGGACAGTTTTCTTATCCCATCAATTGAAAGGATGTTTGGGGATGATGACATCATTTTTCAGGATGATAATGCATCCTGCCATAGAGCAAAAACTGTGAAAATATTCTTGAAAGAAGACACATAAGGTCAATGTCATGGCCTGTAAATAGTCCAGATCTCAATCCAATTGAAAATCTTTGGTGGAAGTTGAAGAAAATGGCCCATGACAAGGTTCCAACCTGCAAAGCATATCTGGCAACAGCAATCAGAGAAAGTTGGAGCCAGATTGATGAAGAGTACTGTTTGTCACTCATTAAGTCCATGCCTCAGAGACTGCAAGCTGTTATTAAAGCCAGAGGTGGTGCAACAAAATACTAGTGATGTATTGGAGTGTTCTTTTGTGTGTTTGTTAGTGTTGAGCGATACCTTCCGATATCAGGAAATATTGGATCGGATTGGATCGGACCGATACCCAAAAAATATCGGATATCGCCGATTCCGATACCGGAAACCAATGCAAGACAATGGGACACAAATATCAGAATGACAATAAAGCCTTTCTTTCCTTGTAGGTTAATTCTACATGAATGAAAACAACTAAGAATAATGTAGAATGTATTGGGGGAGGTGGGGGAGACAATAAAGGCATAGAGGTTTGGCCCAATCAAATGGAATAGCAGGAATTAATATTTTTTTTAAGACGTTCTGAGTTACAAAAATATTGACTATGTTAAGTTTTTTTATATTTTGTCAGATATTTATGTTTCACTACTTCCATGCTCTTCACCTTCTTTTTTACTCCTCCCACACTTTCTCCTTCATCATCCTGAGCATCAGCATCTTTTTCATCAACTTCTTCATCTTCTTCTTCTTCACCTTCTTCGTATTATTCTTTTTTTTTACATTCTTCATATTCTTCTTATTCAACTATTATTCTTCTTCATATTCTACTTCTTCATCTTCTTCATATTCTTCTTCTTCATCATTTTCTTATTTGTGACAGGCATTCCTGTAGTTGTTATCTATAAAAGTTTGAAGATTACACTTTTCGTTCTGCCTGTCACAAAAGATTTACAACAGGATTTGTCCGCGTTCAGTTTGGCCTGCAGCAGCAGGTCTTTTCCAGGGGCACCACGAGGAGGAACGGACTCACCCACATACACTGCTTAGTCTTCTTCTGCTTATAATCTAGATAATATCTTTTGCTCTGATTTTTAGTTTTATGCTTAATTTTCTTCTGCTTTTTGTTCTGCAGCTTCTTGTTCTTCTGCTTCTTGGTTTTCTGTCTCTTGTTCTCCTGTATCTTGGTGGTTGTCTTCTTGTTCTTTGTCCTCTTGGTCATCTTCTTCAGGGTCATCTTCTTGGTCTTCTTCGGGGTAGTCTTCAGCGTCATCGTCTTCAGGGACGTCGTCTTCAGGGTCCTCGTCTTCTTCGGGGTGGTCTTCAGGGTCCTCACCTTCAGGGTCGTCATCTTCGGGGTCCTTGTCTTCTTCGGGGTGGTCTTCAGGGTCGTCGTCTTCAGGGTCGTCGTCTTCGGGGTCCTTGTCTTCTTCAGGGTGGTCTTCAGGGTCCTCGTCTTCAGGGTCGTCGTCTTTGGGGTCCTTGTCTTCTTTGGGGTGGTCTTCAGGGTCCTCGTCTTCAGGGTCGTCATCTTCGGGGTCCTCGTGTTCTTCGGGGTGGTCTTCAGGGTCCTCGTCTTCAGGGTCGTCGTCAGGGAGATCCAGAGTGATTACCAAAAACCATTTCAAAAAGCTTGAACTTGGAAATGTAGCAGAAGGGACAAGAAGGCTGAGGAACTGCCGAGAACCAGCTGACGGTACTGGAACCCGGATGGGTAGCAGAAGGTACTAGAGCCAATGGAACTACTGAGGACCAGCTGATGGTACTGGAACCCGGTTACAAAACAGGAGGTACCTGTGCCAGAAAGCACTACCAAGGACCAGCAGATGTTGGTGGAACTTGGATACCGAGAAGGAGGCACCTAAGCCAAAGGCACTGCCGAGAACCAGCTGACGGTACTGGAACCCGGATAGGTAGCAGAAGGTATAAGAGCCAATGTAACTACCGAGGACCAGCTGACGGTACTGGAACCCGGTTACTAAGCAGGAGGTACCTGTGCCAGAAAGCACTACCAAGGACCAGCAGACGTTGGTGGAACTTGGATACCGAAAAGGAGGCACCTAAGTCAAAGGTGCTGCCAAGAACCAGCTGATGGTACTGGAACCTGGATGGGTAGCAGAAGGTACACATGAAAATAAAAGTTGCAAGGCAGCGAGCCGGCCTGAGTTACCGAAACCCACAGTCCTACAGGGGGTGCTTGTCCTATTGGCACTATGGAACCAGCCTTCATTGCCAGATCCCACAGCCCACATAGGAGTCACCTAAACTGCAGGCAGCATAGAGTCGGCTAACCCGACCGCAACATGACAGGACAATGTATAGGAGGCAAAGTGACGTTGACACTACCCGGAAACAGCTGGCGTGCTGGAACCAGGCTGGGCAGAAGGGAGTACCCGTGCCAAAAACACTGCAGGGAAACAGCTGGCGGGGCGTATTTGGAGCAAGGTGTCATTTTTAATTCTGTAGTAGTAATGAGAATCTGGACAGAGCAGGAGAATTTGCCGGACACACAGCTAGGGATCAGCTGACGTTACTGAACCCCAATAACACGGCAGCAAGTGTTGACTGTGCAGACAGCACTTCTGAGCAGCAACTGGCAGTGTTGGAGCTCAGGGATAATACTGAAAACAGAGAAGAGCGAGAGGTATAATTGGAGCAAGTTTTAAATTAGTAGTAGAGTGGATGTGGACAGAGCAGGAGAATTTGCCGGACACACAGCAGGGGATCAGCTGACGTTACTGAACACCAATAACACTGAACCAAGCGTTGACTGTGCAGACGGCACTTCTGAGCAGCAACTGGCGGTGTTGGAGCCCAGGGATTACAGTTCAGGTGGTAGAAACATGAACACAACAGGAGACCTGGATACTGTTGCCAACCAATTATTTATTCTGGAAGAGGACTGGCAAATTCATGCGAGATCCAGGCCTTGTTCATTTTCAGAAAAGTAAGCCGGTCAATGTTATCGGAGGATAGTCGCATGCGACGGTCTGTTAGTACTCCACCTGCGGCACTAAAGACGGGTTCCGATAATACACTAGCAGCAGGGCAAGCCAGCACCTCCAATGGATACTGGCTAAGCTCTGGCCATGTATCCAGCTTAGAGACCCAAAACTTGAAAGGGGAAGAGCCGTCTGGGAGTACACTGAGAGGGCAAGACATGTAGTCTGTCACCATCTGACGGAAACGTTGCCTCCTGCTGACTGGAGCCGTCTGTGATGGTGTAGACATTTGTGGCAGGGACACAAAACTTTGCCACATTTGGGCCATACTGGTCTTGTCTTGTGCTGAGGCCATGCTTCTGCTCCCTCTTTGTGCAGAGCTTCCTCCACTGCCTCGATGCACTGAGATGCTTTGTAAAGCACTAGCAGCACTGCTCTCGGGTGGAATGGAGAACATGATGGAATGCACCAGTGCGTCTTGGTACTCCCGCATATTACGCTCCCGGTTCAACGGTGTTATGAGGCTTTGTAAGTTGTCCCGGTAGCGAGGATCTAGGAGGGTGGACACCCAATAATCAGCCGTGTTGAGAATGTGGGCAATGCGGCGGTCGTTTCTCAGGCACGGCAGCATGAAATCAACCATGTGCTGCAGACTGCCAACTGGCCAAGAAACGCTGTCCCCTGCTTGAGGCGTGATCTCTGCCTGCTCTGCATCACCCCACCCTCGCTCTAGATACTGACTACTAGAGCATTGTGTATCTCCCTCATCTGGACAGATGTCTTCCACCTCCATTGACTCCTCCTCATCCTCCTCACAAAGTGTCCCCTACCTAGGCCTTTGTGAAGAACCACGTTGCACAGACAGTACAGAAGCCGATGGCATTTGTGACTCCTCATCCTCTTCCTCTTCCAAAACCTCGTCCCTTAGTGCTTGCAGTGTTTTTTCAAGCAGGCAGATAAGGGGGATAGTCATGCTGACTAGTGCATCATCTGCACTCGCCATCCGCGTGGAATAATCGATGGCAAATGTCCTTCATAGAGGCCCACTCAGTGGTGGTGAAGTGTGAACGGCGCGCACTGCGACTTGTTTGCGCCTGCTGCAGCTGGTACTCCATTACTGCTGCCTGCTGCTCACACAACCTCTCCAACATATGTAACGTTGAATTCCACCTGGTGGGTAGGTCACATATGATGTGATGTTCCGGAAGACGTAATTGGCGCTGCAGAACTGCAATGCGCGATCTTGCGTTGCTGGAACGCCGCAAGTGTGCGCACACTATGCGGACTTTGTGCAGCAGTGCATCAAGATCCGGATAGTCCCTCAAAAAACTCTGCACAACCAAGTTGAGCACATGTGCCAGACATGGGATGTGAGTGAGGTTGCCTAGGCCCAGAGCTGCCACCAGATTTCAGTCATTGTCACACACTACCATGCCTGGCTGGAGATTCGCTGGCACAAACCACATGTCACTCTGCTGCTTGATGGCATTCCAGAGCTCTTGCGCTGTGTGGCTTCGATTCCCCAAAGAAATTTATTTTAATACGGCCTGTTGACATTTGGCCACGGCTGTGCTCATATCGGTCGTAACAGGTAACCGTTCACGGGTCGATGTGGAGGTAGACCGTGACGGCTCCTGCAGCGCTGATTCAGAGGAACTGGAGTATGAGGAGGAGTCAATGTGTACAGACTGGATTCCTTCAATCCTTGGAGTTGGCAGAACACGTACATCGCCACTTTCAAGATCTGTACCCGGCTCCACAACATTTACCCAATGGGCAGTGAGGGAAAGGTATCGTCCCTGTCCATGCTTACTGGTCCACGCATCGGTGGTCAGGTGGACATTGCTACTGATGGCGTTTTGTAGCGCATGTTTAATTTTTCCCTCCACATGCTGTTGCAGGGCAGGGACAGCTTGCCTGCTGAAATAAAAGCGGCTGGGCACGTTGTATTGTGGGACTGCCAATGCCATCAAGTTACGGAAAGTGTCAGTCTCCACCAGCCTGAATGATAGCATTTCAAGGGCCAGTAGTTTTGCAATGCCAGCATTCAGAGCCTGTTCTCGGGGGTGGTTTGCCGAGTATGGGCGCCTTTTCTACCATGCCTGTGCTAACGATGGCTGTAGACTGGCCTGGGAGTGTGAGGATGACAGGGAACGTGGTGCTGTGGGTGGAATGACACTGTGTCTCTGTACAACAGTGCCAGAGGTTCATCCATGGCGATCCTGTGAGGAAGCCGAACCAGCTGTGTGTGAGCTGGAGGAAGAGGCTACAACATGAGCTGAAGAGGTGGTAGGTGGCGCTGTAGGTTGGCCTAGGTCTTCAGTGTGTCTTTGTAACTCCACCACGTGCTTGGTCCGCACATGTTTCCACATATTTGTGGTATTGAGGCTGCTGACACTTTTCCCTCTTTTCACCTTCTGATTACACAGCTTGCATTTCACAAAGCAAAAGTCATCTGCAACTGTGTCAAAAAAGGACCAGGCACTGCAAGTCTTGGGAGCGCCCGCTTTGGGTTTTGGAAGAGCCATGCTCCTAATGGGTGCCGAAGTGGAGGCTACAGGCAACCAAGTCTGCCCCCTCCCTCTCCCTCCTTTTTGGGCTCTTCGGGGAATCTCTTCCTCAGAGCTGCTCCCACCACCTTCCTGTCCCTCACGCCATGATGGGTCAAGGACCTCATCATCTACACCACCCTCTTCAAACAACTGCTTCTCCCGGGTAGTCTCGACAGCACAGTACGCACCAGAAAGTAGCACCTGAGTCTCATCATCAGATGTGTACTGAGGTGTGCTGCTGACTCTAGGCACTGGCCCACCCGCCTCTTCTGATTCAGAGAGTCAAAACGGTTACGCATCACTGCATACTACCTCTTCTTCAAATTCTCGAATTCTGCTTGGCTGGCCCCCTCTTTCCAAACCAAGAGATTCAGAGAACAGAAGTAGAGATGGCTCCTGTCCAGGGCTCTCTGACTGCCTGGGCAATTTGGCAGGTGGTGAAGAGACAGATGGGTGCTCTTCAGTGCTCAGGACCTGAGAGGATCTGGAACTAATTGAAGTCGATGCGTTAGCTGCCATCCATCCGACAATGGCTTCAATTTGGTCTCCTGCAGCAGTGGGGTACGGCTAGCTTCTACAAAGCTGCGCATAAAGGACTGTTCCCTGGTAAAACTGGGGGATGCTGAGTCACTGGTGCCCGCAGCACGCACAGAATCCCCAAGTCCTCTCCCTGCAGGCACAGAATCCTCACGTCCTCTCCCTGCAGAAACTCCACGCCCATGACCACGACCACATGCCTAACTCCCTGCCTTCTTCATCTTGGTAGACTGATAAAGATAGACAGAAAAGTACTAAGGGCTTAGTGTGCTTATTCTTGAACAGCTGCTAACAGGTATAAGAAACACTAATTTTATAAAGTGTGGACTAGACTTTAATATGAGCTAATGTGGCCTACACAACTGTAAAGTGGAGTGTTTGGTGAACTTTATTTAGGTTTTTTTGTCACAAAAAGACACTGGATGTGCCCAAAGATGTAATACCGATAGTATCACAAACTTTTTGCAGCTATTACAATGCAGGAAGGTAACCTACAATGCAATAGATGAGGCTACAAAAAATAGGCTAATACTAATCTGGCTGGGGCTGCAGGGCACAAGGCTGCAGAAAGGCTCCTCTATCTACTCCTATATAGTGTGTTTGGAACCAATCTAGCTAGATACGGATGGAACCACCACACTAATAGGAGAAATTAGGAAAAATGATCAATTAGCAAAAAAGAACAATGTATGAGGCAGTGATGCACACTGAGCGCACTACAACCAGACGTGGCTGAAGCACACACTACAGCATGAGCTGCACTCACACACAGATACCTTGCAGACAGCCGTGAACAGTGCAGATGCAGAGCACTGTGCACTAGTGCTGCAAGGCAAAATAAAACTTCTCCATCTACTCCTATATAGTGTGTTTGGAACCAATCTAGCTTGATACGGATGGAACCACCACACTAATAGGAGAAATCAGGAAAAATGATCAATTAGCAAAAAAGGACAATGTATGAGGCAGTGACGCATGCTGAGCGCACTACAACCTGACGTGGCTGAAGCACACACTACAGCGTGAGCTGCACTCACACACAGAGACCTTGCAGACAGCCGTGAACAGCACAGAGAACTGTGCACTAGCGCTGCAAGGCACAGCGGTTTATAAAGTAGCTTGGGTAAAGCAGAATAGAGCAAATAGGTAGCTAAAACTGTCCCTCAGAACAGCAGCGTCCTATCCCTAACTGAATTCACAGCAGAGTGAGCTCAAAATGGCGGCGGCGGCTTTTATAGTGCATCATGACATCATTTCAGCAGCCAATCACAGCCATGCCATTAGTTAACATGCCTACATGCCTAACAGGATGTGCCCACACTTCTTAGGATCCTCACTGGCTGAATAAAATGAAACTGGCTCATTGCATTATGGGAACTTCCGATTCCGGTATCCGATATTCTAAAAGTATCGGAACTAAGTATCGGAATTCCTATACCGCAAATATCGGCCGATACCCGATATTTCAGTATCGGAATGCTGAACACTAGTGGTTTTTTTTCATGATTCCATAATTTTTTCCTCAGAATTGAGTGATTCCATAATTTTTTTCCTCTGCTTGGTCTGAAAAAAATTATCCTTACTGATTACTAGAGATGAGCGTTGTTCTACTCGAACTGTTCGCCAATCTCAAATTCGAGCTGTTTTGGGCGGTGTTCGAGCCGGTCGGCGAACACGAACAATTTGAGAAAAATTCGGCTGTTCGAGGTTATGTTCGATAACTGTTCGTGCACCAAAATCATAACTGGATTTTTTCTCAGTAATGATGAAAATTAATGTTAATACGCAGTTTGAGTGTACAGCGGGGCGGGGGGAGGGGCAGGGGATGGATCTCTGCAGGAACAATGAAGATCTCCATTTTTTTTTCTCTTTCCCGCATTTGCAGTGGGGAGGTGCAATCTGTCAGCCTATCAGCAGCGCACACACGGAGCGAAGTGCTTTTTTTCACACAAGCAAGGGCATGTGTGATTGGCAGTGTATGTCACATGTCCTTGCCCTATAAGACCAAGCCATTTTCCCCGTCGCCACCATTTTCTCACTGCTGCAGCTGCGTGTTAGACGGCACCGCTGTTGCTGTGTGCGCTATACCTTGTTAATTTCAAGCCAATTTTTGCACAAATATACAGATAGCTTGGGAGTAGGGAATAGTTGTGATTGCAGTCCTTTTAAGGACTAGGTTACAGCATTTCCTACGACTTTTATCAAGCAGGTCTGTGCTCTTAAATAGATAGATTGTGGGAGTAAAGACTAATTGTAATTGGAGTCCTTTTCAGGACTAGGTTACATCAGTTCCTATCAGTTTTTGCCAGGCAGGTCTGTGCCAGTGCTGTGCAAGTTTTTTTCACAGCATTTGGCTGAATCTAGCAAAGCTAATCCTTATTGGCCTATTGCAGAGTGTGTTAGTCAGTGGAGTAGCCTATCTGTGTTGCAAGATATACCACCTGTGTATAGAATACCAATTTTTTTACTGCACCTAGTGAAGTAAAATCTTTTGGGCATAGCATCATTCTATTAGTCCATCTATACTGACCTCCATCAGGTTGCAAACTGAATATAATTTTTTTCTGCATCTAGCTCTGAAAAAATATTTGGGCTTCTAGCAGTGTGTGGGACTTGGTCTATTAGTCCATCTATACTGACCTCCATCAGGTTGCAAATTAAAAATAATTTTTTTCTTCATTTAGCTCTGAAAAAATATTTGGGCTTCTAGCAGTGTGTGGGACTTGTTCTATTAGTCCTTCTATACTGACCTCCAGCAGGTTGCAAATTGAATATAATTTTTTTCTGCATCTAGCTCTGAAAAAATATTTGGGCTTCTAGCGGTGTGTGGGACTTGGTCTATTAGTCCATCTATACTGACCTCCATCAGGTTGCAAATTAAAAATAATTTTTTTCTGCATCTAGCTCTGAAAAAATATTTGGGCTTCTAGCAGTGTGTGGGACTTGGTCTATTAGTCCATCTATACTGACCTCCATCAGGTTGCAAATTAAAAATAATTTTTTTCTTCATTTATCTCTGAAAAAATATTTGGGCTTCTAGCAGCGTGTGGGACTTGTTCTATTAGTCCATCTATACTGACCTCCATCAGGTTGCAAATTAAAAATAATTTTTTTCTGCATCTAGCTCTGAAAAAATATTTGGGCTTCTAGCAGTGTGTGGGACTTGGTCTATTAGTCCATCTATACTGACCTCCATCAGGTTGCAAATTAAAAATAATTTTTTTCTGCATCTAGCTCTGAAAAAATATTTGGCCTTCTAGCAGTGTGTGGGACTTGGTCTATTAGTCCATCTATACTGACCTCCATCAGGTTGCAAATTGAATAAAAAAAATTTCTGCATCTAGCTCTGAAAAAATATTTGGGCTTCTAGCGGTGTGTGGGACTTGGTCTATTAGTCCATCTATACTGACCTCCATCAGGTTGCAAATTAAAAATAATTTTTTTCTGCATCTAGCTCTGAAAAAATATTTGGGCTTCTAGCAGTGTGTGGGACTTGGTCTATTAGTCCATCTATACTGACCTCCATCAGGTTGCAAATTAAAAATAATTTTTTTCTTCATTTATCTCTGAAAAAATATTTGGGCTTCTAGCAGCGTGTGGGACTTGTTCTATTAGTCCATCTATACTGACCTCCATCAGGTTGCAAATTAAAAATAATTTTTTTCTGCATCTAGCTCTGAAAAAATATTTGGGCTTCTAGCAGTGTGTGGGACTTGGTCTATTAGTCCATCTATACTGACCTCCATCAGGTTGCAAATTAAAAATAATTTTTTTCTTCATTTAGCTCTGAAAAAATATTTGGGCTTCTAGCAGTGTGTGGGACTTGTTCTATTAGTCCTTCTATACTGACCTCCAGCAGGTTGCAAATTGAATATAATTTTTTTCTGCATCTAGCTCTGAAAAAATATTTGGGCTTCTAGCAGTGTGTGGGACTTGGTCTATTAGTCCATCTATACTGACCTCCATCAGGTTGCAAATTGAATAAAAAAATTTTCTGCATCTAGCTCTGAAAAAATATTTGGGCTTCTAGCGGTGTGTGGGACTTGGTCTATTAGTCCATCTATACTGACCTCCATCAGGTTGCAAATTAAAAATAATTTTTTTCTGCATCTAACCCAGCCAATAGTTTTGGCCTAATACCACAGTTTGGCCACTCAGCTCTGCTCGGTTACCATCCATTGTTTTTTTGTGCAAACAACTCCAGAGTTGTGAATTAATTAACCACCAAAATGAGTGGAAAAAGGCCTGCTGCTGGTGGAAAGGGGAATAGGCGTGTTGGGAAGGGGAAAAAAGGTTGTGTCCGTGGGGTAGGTGCAGAAGAAAGACCTTCTTCCAGCCAAACTAAAATGTCTACTTCTTTTAGCGGACAATGTGATAAGATCCCTTTCTTACGGCCACGCCAATCGCTACAAATTCCAGATGAGGCACAAAAACAGCAGGTGCTTCAATGGATATCAAGTGCTCCTTTAAGTGGGCTCTCCTCCACATCAACTTCAACATCACAAATACTCCAGTCCTCAAAGGTGTCACCCAAATCGCACTTGCTTCCTCACAGCTCCCAAATCTCCAGCTGCCGTCTGAGTATGAGGTAGAACAGATGGTTGAGTCTGCAGAGCTGTTTACTCATACTATAGCCTGGGAATCAGAGGTCGACTCCAGCGCTTCTGTGAATCCAGACGAGGAAATGATCTGCACTGATGCCCAGAATCTTTATGAGTCGGATCCAGGACCAGACGCAGAAGGTTCTGACCATAATGTAGACCCTCATTCCCAAACTGTAACTCCTGTTGGTGGAGACAATGAGGAAGACGATGATAAGACTCAAATACCTGATTGGAGCGACAACTTTAGTTTTTTGTCATGGAAGGAACAGGTTGGCTCTGAGGACGACGGGTGTGATAACGCACAGGGTGATGATGATGAGGTCGGAGATCCCACTTACTGTCAACCCACAGTCAGCCAAGAGATGAGGTCAGCAGAGGAGGTGGAGGAAGATGCTAGTGACGACGAGGTCAGGTTGCGCCTTCCTGGACAGAGACGTAGTACTGGAAGCACGTCAACAACTGCATCCTCAAACACAACTCTGCCTCTCACCACAAGTCGTGGTGGCTCTTCAGGTCGCATGGGTGCTAAGCCTTGCATAGCCTGGGCATTTTTTCAGATCGATAAAGATGACCCAACTCGTGTTATCTGTAACATTTGTCAGCAAAAGCTAAGTAGAGGCCAAAAAATACATAGTTTGAGTACTTCATGCATGAACCGGCACATGGACATGAAGCATAAGTTGCAGTGGGAAGCTCAGTGTGCTACAATGCGGCCTAGCCGGCCGGGCCAACCACCGTCTGCCATATCTTGTGCATCCGCGGCCTCTTCATCCTCTGTGACTGGGGGGACAGCAGTCACACCTGTTTTGGGGCGCAGACCTGCCACCTCTTTACCCGCAACAGCCAGCGTGATTGGCAGGTCATCATTTTCTTTGGAGGTGGTAACACCAGCTGGTCTTGAGCGCTGTCCGACATCGATAGCACCACCTTTGGATCAAGGCAACCTAACATGTCCGCCTGCATCTTCCTCACAGACCGGCAGTTTGCCGGGGACACCCTTATCAACCCCGTCTAAGCACAATAGCCAGCCCTCGGTCCCTCAGATGTGGACAAGTAAAAGACCATTTCCTCCTAGCCATGAGAAAGCTAAGAGGTTGAATTTCACCATCTGCAAGCTGTTGGCTACAGAAATGCTGCCTTTCCGCCTGGTGGACACAGAGGATTTTCGAGACCTTATGTCCGTCGCAGTGCCCCAGTACCAGATGCCCAGTCGGCACTACTTCTCAAAGAAAGGTGTGCCTGCGCTCCACCAGCATGTCGCACACAACATCACCGCTTCTTTGAGAAACTCTGTGTGTGACAGGGTGCATTTCACCACAGACACTTGGACGAGTAGGCATGGACAGGGGCGTTACATGTCGCTGACTGGGCACTGGGTAACTATGGTGACAGCAGGACAAGGGGCTGCTGTCCAAGTCTTGCCGTCCCCACGAGTTGTGCGTCAATCCTCTTTATGTCAAAGTTCCTCCACTGCTTCTGCCTCCTCAACCTCCTCTCTGTCTTCCACCTGCACCCAAAGCCTGTCTGGTCATGCCACAAGCTTTCTAACTGCGCAGAAGGGATCCTGCACACCTCCTTACTATGCTGGCAGTAGGGCTCAACGTCATCAGGCGGTTTTTACATTGAAATGTCTGGGAAATGTGAGTCACACAGCTGAGGAGTTGTGGTCAGCTCTGGAGAACCAATTTCATGAATGGTTGTCTCCACTGGACCTGAAACCAGGGAAGGCCGTGTGCGACAATGCTGCAAACCTGGGTGCGGCCCTTCGCCGGGGCAATGTCACACACGTGCCTTGTATGGCTCACGTGTTGAACCTGGTTGTCCAGCAATTTTTAGCCCACTATCCCAGACTAGATGGCCTTCTGCAGAGGGCACGGTCGCTGTGTGCTCACTTCCGCCGTTTGCATCCCGCAGCTCAGCGACTTACATCTCTACAGAAGTCGTTGGGCCTGCCACTTCACCGGCTAAAATGCGATGTGCCTACCCGGTGGAATTCAACTCTGCACATGTTGCAGCGACTGTGGCAGCACCGACAAGCCCTGGTGCAATACATTCTGACGTATAGCCTGGGCCAACGAGATTCAGAGGTGGGGCAAATCACTCTGGAGGAGTGGTCTCAGATCAGGGACCTATGCACCCTTCTGCACAGTTTTGAAATGGCGACGAAGATGTTTAGTGCTGACGATGCCATTATCAGCATGACTATACCGGTGATTTACATGCTGGAGCACATGTTAAACAGAATTCGGAGTCAGGTGGTGGCACAAGAGGAGGTGGAGGAAGTAGAGGAGGAGGAGTTGTATGCGGAAGGGCTAACATCTGCAAGGTCCAGACGGTCGGCAGCACCAAGGCGGCAGGCATGTGAGGGTGGGGGAGATGATTTTACCAGGGCGCATGGTAGCAGCCAAACTAGTGAGGAAGGTGCAGGAGCCCAGGAAGAAGTGGAGGACGAACTGATGGAAGACTCATCAGATGAGGGAGACCTTGATCACATTTCTGTTGTGCGAGGTTGGGGGGAGAGGACAGAGGAAGGAAGCATGATTGTTACCTCGCCACCAACACAACAGGGACTTGGTGCTCCTGGATGCGCAACACACATGAGTGCCTTCTTGCTGCACTACCTGCAACATGACCCTCGAATTGTGAGAATTAGAAATAATCCTGACTACTGGGTTGCCACACTGTTACATCCCCGGTACAAAAGTAAATTTGCAGAAATTATTCCTGCCATAGAAAGGGATGCACGCATGCAGGAGTATCAGCAGAGACTGTTGCAGAATCTTACATGTGCTTTTCCACAAAATACCAGTGGTGCACGTAGTGAATCTCACAGTTCCAACTTGCCAACCGTGGGACCGTCAAGTGTTCAGCACTCAAACCGTAACAGAACCACAGTATCTGCTGGTAACATCAATTTTGCGGAATCATTTCACCACTTTTTTAGCCCATCCTTTGGAAGGCCACAGGAGACAAGAAGTCTGACACATAGTCAACGCCTAGAGACGATGGTACAGGAGTATCTCCAAGTAAACATTGAAGCCACGACTGTGTCACTGGACCCTTGCTCTTTTTGGGCTTCCAATCTGGATAAATGGCCGGAGCTAGCCACTTACGCCTTGGAGATCTTGTCATGCCCCGCAGCCAGCGTTCTGTCTGAACGTGTGTTCAGCGCTGCTGGTGGTGTGCTGACAGATAAGCGCACGCGGCTCTCCACTGATAATGTAGACAGACTCACGTTCATAAAGATGAACAAATCATGGATCCGAAACGACTTTTCTACCCCTGTGTCATCCTGGGGAGAGTAAAAGCTTGATGATTGGTTAAAATCACCCTACCAACCGTTTTAAGCTTTCAAATTACTAATCATGTTTATCTGTATCTTGACTGGAAAATAATTTGGGCTTTATAGCAGTGTGGAGCACTGATCCTATTAGGCCATCTATAATAAGCTTCACCAGATTTAAAATTAAAAATAATTTTTAGCTGCATCTAGCCCGGAAAATAATTTTGGGGCTCCGAGATGCGCAAGACACACAAGTGCCTTCTTGCTGCACTACCTGCAGCATGACCCTCATATTGTCAGAATTCGAAGTAATCATGACTACTGGGTTGCCACACTCTTAGATCCCCCAAACTTTTCGATCAACCTTTTCATTTTAATAAAGACCAAAAAAATGGTCATTTTTGAAATTATAAGCATTAGCAGGTTGTTAGAAACTGAAATCAAACAGTTTTCAACTCAAAATTTTATTCTAGGTGATGTTACATTTTCACATTGGACCCCTTGTTCGAAAGGAGCTTCTGAACTCTCTCGTCCATTGAATTTGTCAGGTTTTGGATGGTTTCTGCTTCAATTGTTTTGCATGAGGACAGAATACCCTCCCAGAGCTGTTGCTTAGATGTGAACTGCCTCCCGCCATCATAGACACTCCTTTTAATGATGCTCCAAAGGTTCTGAATGGGGTAGAGGTCAGGGGAGCATGGGGGTCACACCATAAGTTTGTCCCCTTTTATGCCCATATCAGCCAGAGATGCAGATGTTTTATGTGCAGCATGAGATGGTGCATTATCATGCAGAAAAATGATCTTGCTGTGAAATACACGGTTCTTCTTCTTGAACCATGGCAGGAAGTGCTGTTTGAGAAAATCCACATACATTATGGAGTTCATCTTTAGCGCCTTCAGGGATCCTAAAGGGGCCGACAATCTCTCTCCCCATGATTCCAGCCCAAAACATTACTCCACCTCCTCCTTGTTGGCGCTGTAGCCGTGTTTGCGTGGGGTGTCCATCAACCAGCCATCCTCCACTCCATTCATCTGGACCATCGAGCGCTGCACGGCACTCATCCGTGAACAAAACAGTTTTGAAATCTGTCTTCATGTAATGTTTGGCCCACTGGAGCCGTTTCTGCTTGTGTGAAGTGGATAGAGGAGGTCGACAGGATGGCGTATGCACAGCTGCAAACCTCTGAAGGACCCTGCATCTTGTTGCTCGGGGGACGTTGGAGGCACAAGCAGCTTCAAAAATTTGTCTGCTGCTATGACAAGGCTTTTTTGCCGCTGCTCTTTCAACCGGACGTAATTGCCTGTAGGAAAGAGTCCTCAATTTGCCCTTATCAGCACGCACACGTGTGTACTGTGAATCAGCTACATACTTCTTGATTGCCAAGACACGTCATCCTGATCATCGCACAATGTTGATTGTAGTCATGCCTTGACCTAAACACTCCACAATTTGTTGCTTCTCAGCAGCCGACACATCCTTTTTCTTTCCCATTTTGGCAGAAAATGTAGGCTGCTTAATAATGTGAGAGAGCCTTCTTAAGTAGTCTTGCCTTTCATTGGACACACCTGCCAAACTAATTAGCACAGGTGTCTGCAATTGCTTTCAGTGATATAAAGAGCCCTGACACACATCACCATCAATGAGTTTAACTGACAAACAAACAAATTCTTCCCTTATCACTCCTAAACACTTTTTGCATAATAATTTGAAACGCGGTGTACATGTGCTTTTCCACAAAACACCAGTGGTTCACGTAGTGAATCTTACAGTTCTAACTTGCCAACCGTGGTCTGTATGGAATTGTTCAATAAAGGGCCCAAAATTAAGATAACATAGATGGGAGAGGTCTCTATGAATAGGAATTCCTAAGTATTTGATACCCTGTGAGGGCCAGGCAAAGGGAAAGTTGGACTGGATGGAATCCTATATGGATTTAGGGAGGGAGACATCGAGGGCCTCAGACTTCGCTGCATTGATTTTAAAATTTTACCATGTAACAAAGTGATCTATTTCAGCCATAACAGCAGGGATGGATATATGTGATTGAGTGATATATACTAGGACATCATCAGCAAATAGAGAGCACTTGTACTCGGTGCCTCCCACCTCAATCCACCTAATATTGGGGTTATGGCGAATTGATGAGAGCAGGTGCTCCGTCACTAGGATGTATAAGAGAGGGGACAGAGGACATCCCTGCCTTGTCCCATTGGTGATTGTGAAAGGTGATGAAAATGTTCTGACGCACCCCCTGGGCCTTGGGACACCCGGAGCCGGACCCTTTTTGGTGGATGCTGGTGGTTGTAGTCTTCGTGGCGGCGATCCGGTTCCGTGGCTCAGGGCGGTCAAACCAGTGGCGGAACTATTTATGTGGTTTTGATGTTTAAATGTCCGACTACGCCACCCGTGGATTGCGGTCAGAGTGAACCGCCGCTACAGGGCAGACCGCTAAGGCTGGTGTTGTGGGTGCAGCAGAGCGTAGCATAACTCCCCACGGGAGGAGTATAGCCTCAGGGCAGTGTATGCGGAGGATGGGGGTGATGGTGCAGGGCAGCAGCAGTAACGACACGGAGTCAGTGATGCAGTTCAGGGCCTTTACTCACAGTTCTTATTATCCAGACCACGTCTGCAGGTAACGGCTGCCCACGTCGTACTGTGCTCACCAGGTGAGGGGCTCAGACAACTCCCAGATAACTTTGGAGCGCTTCACAGGACCCCCTTTGTGTGTCCTTTGTCTGGCCTTTCTTACCAACACTTCTGTCCGGCTGCCTCGGGCCTCCTCTTGGTAAACTTGGCGCCAGTTTCCCTGACCCTATGTGGTGCCTTCCTAGCGGGTGGAGCAAGGGGCTGCGCCACATAAAATGTCAGAGCCTCCGGTTTCTAGCTGAGGGTCGTTTCCTGCCTCCACTAGTTCGGGGACCGGTCTCCCCCTTTGGCCTGACCCCTCCACGCAGGTGGATTCGGGCGTGCGGTGGCGACTCGCCCGTCCGCACCCCTGGGATCCCTTCATTCCTCGTTCCTGGAGCCTTCTCCGCTCCTCTTCCTTCCTTCTCCCTCTTGCAGGCCTGGGCCTCTGTTACTAGGCCCGCCTCCGGAGCAGAGCTCATACAGAGCCCCTGCTCCCTGCCACTTCTGCTCAGACTTCTCTGCACTGAACTAAGATGGTGCCCACCTTTTATACTCCCTTCTCAATGCACCCAGGAACTGCTTCCTCCCTGCTCCTGCACTGCAGGGTTCCCCTTCCTCAGTGTTCCCTCCCCCCACTCCAGCCAGGGACAGGGACTGTCGTGCCCATCTCAGGGGCATATTGGTCGCCCTGCCCCACGGCAATGTGGTGTAATGCATGCAGGTGTCAGGTCCTGATCCACACTCCATCCTTATCTGAGAGTGAGATATCACACCTCTGGGTGAGGTGCAATACGTCTGTAGCAACCGAGCCCTCGGTGCTACAGTTCCATTTATCTTCAGCCTAGGTGACGTATTGTGATACAGGGCCGTGATTTTGGCTATAAAAGGGTCCCCTAGACCCCTACCCCAAGCTTTTTAAGAGAATCATATATGGCGTGCCAGGAGACTCTATGGAATGCTTTCTCAGCATCCAACGAGAGTATCTACTTACAAATTTTTAACTGCATCTAGCCCAGGAAATACTTTGTGCCTAGTAGCAGTGTCTGCTAGTCAGCGGATTATCCCGGCTGTTAAGCAAGCTACACCACCTGTAGTTTGGACACTTAATTTTTTCAAAGGAAATGCTTCGGGACCACGGGATACTCAGTGAAGAGCATCAGGAGGCACCCCAAGGCATGGGGGCTGGGACTGGCACTAGGATGCCTTGCGGTGGACAGCCGAGCTCGATCCTTATAAAAGCTTTTTAACTGCAGCAGCTTTTGTGGACGCTACTGGAGCTGGAATTACGCGGCTGCTGGCATGAGACTTGCCCTCCAATAGATCCTTGTAAATGGATTTAAAGTGTATTCATTCAAATTAGAGGGACAATTTAAATTAAAAAGCTTAGAGCTGCCTCCACCACAGGGGGGCTCTCTCGACCCACCAGCGGACAGGCACCAGTATTGGGAGAGGGGGGCTGGCCGTCAGGGTTCACCGCGGCTCTGGCACAAACCCGGCGACACGGAGGTGGCACGGGCAGGAGCGGACTGGCCGTCTCGGCTTCTCACTTTTTGGATTTTAGAAGGGCATGACATGCCTATATCTGTGTCTCCCCCTCCTTTTACTCCTCCACCTCTTTTCTTTTCGCATGACTATATGTACTTGTCACTTTTCCATGTGTTAGTTGTGTCTTCTGAGCAGTTTGTCAGCTTTTGGACACCTTTGAAGGTGTTTTCTATGTGTTTCTATGTGTTTTTGTTTGCCTGCCATTGGTTTTAACGGTGTTCGAAGGTGTTCGATGAACAGTTCGACGAACAGTTCGGCGAACACACGGGTGTTCGACGAACCGAACCGAACTCGAACACTACGGGGGTGGCTCAACCCTACTGATTACCACATTTTTTTCTTGATTTCTTTTAGTGTTTCTTAAAGCCTAAAGTTGCCATTTGAAATGACTTTAGTTTTGAGCCATGTCTGTGATCTGCTTTTTTTCAACAACATTAAACAACTTAATGAACATCCCTTGAGCCCAGTGATTCCATAATTGTTGCCATGGGGTTGTACAGGGACAAAAAAAAAGGGACTGTAATGCACACGCCCGGACTGACTGGCGTGTGCGTGTTTATGTAGTGATTCCACTGTGCCATGAACCGGAGAGTGCCTGGAGGGGCGTAACTAAGTATCTGCCCGATCCGACCAAGGTCG
The DNA here is from genome assembly GCF_046119375.1 of Phyllobates terribilis. NCBI lineage: Eukaryota > Metazoa > Chordata > Amphibia > Anura > Dendrobatidae > Phyllobates > Phyllobates terribilis. Next base: position 450,770,771 of record NW_027362763.1, on the reverse strand, counting down.
CACGACGGCATACAACGCCAGTGCACCAGGGAGGAACCGAGCAGAGGAACCAGGGTCTACTCCAGGTCAGACTCCGGACACGGCTGTTGACCCACACCGGGGAATACAGGAACAGGCAGACTAGAGCACAAGCTGGGTAGGGTCCAGTACAGACTGGGAGACAAATTCGAAACCGCAGACACGGTAGACAGAGCTGAGCAAAGCGAAAACCGCAGACGCGGTGGACAGAGCTGAGCAAAGCGAAAACCGCAGACGCGGTGGACAGAGCTGAGCAAAGCGAAAACCGCAGACGCGGTGGACAGAGCTGAGCAAAGCGAAAACCGCAGACGCGGTGGACAGAGCTGAGCAAAGCGAAAACCGCAGACGCGGTGGACAGAGCTGAGCAAAGCGAAAACCGCAGACGCGGTGGACAGAGCTGAGCAAAGCGAAAACCGCAGACGCGGTGGACAGAGGTGAGCAAACCGAAAACCGCAGACGCGGTGGACAGAGCTGAGCAAAGCGAAAACCGCAGACGCGGTGGACAGAGCTGAGCAAAGCGAAAACCGCAAACGCGGTGGACAGAGCTGAGCAAAGCGAAAACCGCAGACGCGGTGGACAGAGCTGAGCAAAGCGAAAACCGCAGACGCGGTGGACAGAGCTGAGCAAAGCGAAAACCGCAGACGCGGTGGACAGAGCTGAGCAAGGCGAAAACCGCAAACGCGGTGGACAGAGCTGAGCAAAGCGAAAACCGCAGACGCGGCGGACAGAGCTGAGCAAAGCGAAAACCGCAGATGCGGCGGACAGAGCTGAGCAAAGCGAAAACGCAGACGCGGCGGAAAGAGCTGAGAAAGGCGAAAACCGCAGACGCGGCGGACAGAGCTGAGCAAGGCGAAAACCGCAGACGCGGCGGACAGAGCTGAGCAAGGCGAAAACCGCAGACGCGGTGGACAGAGCTGAGCAAGGCGAAAACCGCAGACGCGGTGGACAGAGCAGAGCAAAGCGAAAACCGCAGACGCGGAAGGAACAGGGCTCTGTTCACACGGAACAGACTAGAAGGGAAAGGCAGAACCAGATACCCACAGGGTACTTACAGAGAAGTAGCGAGTGGACCACAAACTCACAAACGGAAGTACAGTGACAACGAGCAGGAGTAGGTACGAGTTCAGACTCTGCAGAAAAAGGAAAGGAATAGACATAGAGAAAAAACAGGTAAAAGATAGGAGAGAGTTCAGACTGGAACTGAGTGTACGGAGGAGACCGACACTGCAGCGGGATACAGGAGCGGGTCTGGGAATACGGCCCCCAGAGAGGCGGGACGAACAGGCAAGGAGCGTGTTCAGACTGGCCTGGAAATACAGCCTCCAGGAAGGCGGAACGAACAGGCAAGGAACGAGTACAGACTGCAGGTTAAGGTACACAGATAGGACACAGTACAAACATGGGAACAGATACTGCAAGACAGGTAACATAGACAGGACCTGGCATGTCAGAGACAAAAGCCAACTGACAGGGCAAGATGCTCAGGCATGGGTTAATGGGGCAGCTGGTTTAAATACCAGGTGACAGACAGCAATAGGCTGAGGACGCACAAAGGGTGTGCCTGCAGCAGGTACAAAAAGCAGGAAGTGATCGGGCGCCGCCCATAAGCAGCAGACACAGAAGCAAACAGACAGCATGGAGGGAAGCCAGAGAGACACCCTGGACTGGAGATCAAGTGCGCGCTCTTGCACAGTGGGAGATGGACCACTATGCAAGGACGCCGCCAGGTATGTTACAGGGACCCTGACAGTTTGTCTACATGGTCCTAAGAAATTTTTGATGGCAGTTTTGGGTGGCATCCTAGCTGCTGAAATTTCATGTTTAGTAAAAAAAAAGTATAAAAAAACCTATGCTGCTAATTCTTGTTCCAGGTTTCTTATCCTCACTTCCCTTTTCTCTTATATGTAGTATGACAGTCCTTTGGTTACTTCTCTCTCTAATTGGGCTGATCGCCAAGTTAATTATGTGACAGAGGACCGAGTGTAAACAGTACTCCTTGTTCTTTTCAAAAACAGTTGGTCAACCTTGCTCTGCATTTAGCTGTGACAAATACATAGCTAAAAATATAGTTACAGTATACCTATACATGATAAATATAGTAACTAAACAACCAAAATAAACTGTGGTGCTATACATCTCTTAAAATGTATGCATTTTATTTTATATAGAGGAAACATATTTTCAATCATAAGTGCAAATAAATACATTTTAAGTAAAAAACAAATGCAATTCTAATTTTAAATTCTAGAATTCAAATTCGAAACAAAAAATATCAATGCCATAAAAAATTAAAGAGCAAAATATTAGTAAATACAGCATAATAGAACAAAAAATATAAAGCATATAGATTGATTAAATCATCACAATTCTAAAAAGATCAGTTTAGAGTAGAGATAAGCCAATAAATTTGATGCAAATGGAATTTGTGTTTAATTTTTAGAATTTTGCTAAACCTGGGAAATTTAAAAAAAAAATTGTAATTTGCTTAGCTTTATTTGCCTAAAATTACTGCCACCATTGTACACTTTGCAGAAGATTGCATTGTCTCCAGAATGCTTATATGACGTTTGGGCACCCACACCAGTTTCCCATAATGCCTACTAGCTATCACATTACTTGGTATAGCACAGCCAATCAGGAAAGACTATCATAGCCTGTATAAAAGCAGATGAAAGGAATGCAGCAGCTATTTTGTGTTGAATCTGGATAGTGAGAGTATATCACACCACACAGATTAGCCATAAAGTTAGAGAGAAAAAGCCATAACAATGAACAAATTATGTGTGACGGCACAACAGTGGTAAAGATTACTGTGCAGTGTGTGAAAATATGAGAATAATACAGGGATTCATTATTTAGGAAGGGAGAGAGAGATAGGTGATCTGACTGAGCTGTAGTGATTGATCAGTGTCGTTATTGTGCAGCTGCTGCACTCCAATTACAGTTTTTCTTTTTCATTCTGTTTAATTTTGTATTACTTATGCAGAAACTGGACACCAAAAATTACCTGTGTAACTGACTCACAAAGTGTGCATAACACAGAACAGATTTTTTGTACATCTTGTTTTAATAGACTAATTTGAAATACAGTCACAAAACGTGTAATTGCAATAGTTTACTGGGAGAAATACTTCATTTTCTGGAACAATTTCAAGGGTGTCAACACTTTTGGCCATGACTGTACATATATTCTACACCATTACTGCAGCCTCTTGCTGCTCTTGTTTTTTAAGCGTGCTTTGTACCTACCATTTCTTGGTCAGTTCTTATTAGGAAGAGGGGATTGTGTTAAAACAAAACAAAGGAGACGTGTAAAATTTATATGCATTTGACAGTGAGATTGCCTACCTCACATTTACCTAAAATGTACAAGTCACTAATCACTGTTTTTAATTCTGCAAATGTTATATCAAAATTGTGGCCCGTTTCGGCTGCTGTTTTTTGCTTGTTGCATATACCTTGCATTCTTGGTCATAACCACAGGTCAGAATTGAACAATCCGAAAAGATAGATTGCAGTGGTACTTGTCATAAAATCCAACTTTATCTCTTCAACATGAACAAGTAAAAAGAGGAAAAGACTGGTGGACTTACATGGCCAACTCCAGATTCCATGTATTCATACTTTATAAAGGCCTTATGAGGTCAGAATTGTCCTCCCTTGCCTTCTGCAAGAGAGTTTGTATGGAAGAAGCGCATGGCGTTATGGACTTCATTGTACATCACTCATCACAGTCACAGCAGGATGATGTTACCACTGACAATGACACTATTAGTTTTAATCAGTGTACTTCAGATTTCTCCACTGCCACTACCATAATAGTTAAAAAAATGTTGTTGTGATCTTTAATTTCTTCCAATCTCAACATCTCTGTCTCTGTCTTTTTTGATCCCTAGTCGACTAATCCACAGCAATCCTTGTGCTAAGAAAGATACTTCACACAAATATTTGCTTCAGACTGATGTACCTGATGCTTCCTAATTCAAACTTGCAGCTGACCAATTGTTTGCTGTTAGCATGACAAAATCTGGTGCTGTTCACACTACAATACTGCTGAAACAGTGTATAATATTTTCTCTTCAAGCAAGTATTCAGTTTGCCTGTTCATCATTTCTGCAGGCAGTTAAACACTTGTTTGCTAATTACCCACGTATCTGCCATTGACCATCTATTTCCTGATAGCATATAACTCTGCCATTAACCATTTGTTTGCTGCAACTACTAGACTGACTTTACTTCTTTAGCTCCTGTGTATATCCACACTCCTGGATTTGTAACTTCTGTAGTATGCTCTACTTGTTTGCCTACCATCCTGAATACTATGCTGTGCTGGTCATTGCTGATATAGGTGCTGTCCAGTAAATCCTGTCTGCTGTTCCTGCCATCTCCTTTTGTCTATATTCCTTACAATGACCTACAGCTTACAGTAGAGAATCCACCTCACTATGTGAGCCCATACTTAGAACATGGATTCCAAAGGTGCTGTGAGGCAATGGGAGGTTGTCCAGGCTATGATCCCTCAGAACACATGAATGCACTGCCTCAAACTCCTGAAGTTATACTCCAGGCACCATAAATATATATAAATCCATTTGCTTGACCTCGAACTACAGCACTTTCTTTGTGGATGAGTATGGAATGCACGCTGCATTTGTATTAAACTCCAATGTTATTCATTACCTATTTATTTCTCACTTCTCAAGCTATGTTATGCCAGTCTTCTCTTCACCCCACTACCTGCCCTGGCAATAAACATGGTGGAGGAGTTGGCATTTTCCTGTCTGATAACTGCTACTTTAACTCAATCCCACCACTACTCTCTCATTCCCTCACTTCTTTTGAAGTGCACATTTTCCATATCTACCCTTCTTCCAACCTATAAGTGACGGCCATATGACAATCCATGCGCTCTTCCACAGGCACTATTGACAACTTAACCAGTTGGCTTTTACATTTTGTCTGTGATGAAATTCCCTTCATCATGGGTGAATTCAAAATTCCCATTAATATCCACCAGCAGGGGCGTACATAGAAATCATGGGACCCCATAGCAGAAGCTTTGATTGGGCCCCCCCCCCCACAAAAAATAAATAAACAAATATTTGTATATATCACAAAAGAGCAGATCTCACAACTTTCCAGCCTTTGCCTAGCAATTTTGCTCCTGCTGAAGTCATAGAATACTCTTTCATTGCCCCCATAAAGTATGATGCCAATAAAAATGCCCCCCAAACACAGTATGATACCCCCATGGTGCATTCTTTCTCATTACCCTCCACATGCACAGTATAATGACTCTATTTTACCCCACTTCAACTCCCAAGGAAAAGTATGGTGACCCTAACAAAGTATGATCCCCCAACTATGACTCCCACACAGCCCTCCATACAGTATAATGGGCCTATATACAGTATAATGGGCCTATATACAGTATAATGGCCCGCACTAGCCCTCCAAACAGTATAATGGCCCACACACAGCCCTCCAAACGGTATGATGGACCCCACACAAACCTTCACACAGTATAATTGATTTCATACAGTATAATGACCCCCCACATAGCCCTCAAAATATTATAATGGTCCCACATAGCCTTCCACATAGTATAATACGCCACCCATAATCCTCCATATAGTATAATGAACTTCCCATGGTTCTCCATAGAATATAACGCACTCCCCATAGTCCGCCATATAGCATAATGCACCCCATAGTCCTCCATACAGTATAATGCACTACCCGTAGTCCTCCATAGAATATAATGCACTCTCCATAGTCCGCCATACAGTATAATGCACTCCCACAATCCTCCCTACAGTATAATGCACTCCCCATAGTCCTCCATAAAATATAATGCACTCTCCATAGTCCTCCATACAGTAAATTACACACCCCATAGGGTAAAATGCAGCCCCCATATAGTATAATGCACCCCACAGTCCTGCAGTATTATGGGCTCCATGTACTTACTGATTTTAAAATACTGTATATTTTAAATAAGCCGACCCGAGTATAAGTCGAGGTACCTAATTTTACCACAAAAAATGGGAAAACTTATTGACACGAGTATAAGCCTAGGGTGGGATATGCAGCAGCTACTGGTAAATTTCCCCATCCTGGTATGCATTGCTCCCTCATCTCCAATCCTGGTATGTATGGCCCCCTCATTCCAAATCCTGGTATGTAAGGCCCCCTCATCCCCAATCCTAGCATGCATGGCCCCTTCATCCCCAATCCTGGTATGCAAGGCGCCCTCATCCCCAATTCTGGTATGCATGGCCTCCTCATCCCCCAATCCTGGAATGTATGGCACACCTCATCCCCCTGTCCTGGTATGCATGGCCTCATCATCCCCAATCCTGGTATGTATGGCCCCTCATCCCCAATCCTGGTATGCATGGGACCCTCATCCCCCAATCTTAGTATGCATGCCCCTCTCATCCCCCAATCCTGGTATGTATGACACCCCTCATCCCCCAATCCTGGTATGCATGGCACCCTCATCCCCCAATCCTGGTATGCATGGCCCCCTCATCTCCCAATCCTGGTATGCATGGCTTCCTCATCCCCAAATCCTGTTATGCATGGCCTCCTCATCCCCCAATCCTGGTATGTATGGCACCCGTAATTCCCCAATCCTGCTATGTATGGACTCCTCATCCCCCAATCCTGGTATGTATGGCCTTCTCATCCCCAATTCTGGTATGCATGGCCTCCTCATCCCCAATCCTGATATGTATGGTCACCTCATCCCCCAATCCTGATATGTATGGTCTCCTCATCCCCCAATTCTGGTATGTAAGGCACCCCTCATTCCCCAATTCTGCTTTGTATGGCACCCGTCATTTCCCAATCCTGGTATATATGGACTCCTCATCCACAATGCTGGTATGTATGGCATTCTCATCCACAATCCTGGTATTCATGGCCTCCTCATCCCCCAATTCTGGTATGTATGGTCTCCTCATCCCCCAATCCTGGTATGTATGGCCTCCTCATCCCCGAATCCTGGTATGTATGGCACCCCTCATCCCCCAATCCTGGTATGTATGGCTTCCTCATCCCCCAATCCTGGTATGCATGGCCTCCTCATCCCCCAATCCTGTTATGTATGGCCTCCTCATCCCCCAATCCTGGTATGCATGGCCTCCTCATCCCACAATCCTGGTATATATGGCCTCCTCATCCCCAATCCTGGTATGTATGGCACCCTCATCTCCATCCTGGTATGTATGGCACCCCTCATCCCCAAATTCTGGTATGAATAGTACCCCTCATCCCCCAATCCTGGTATGCATGGCCTCCTCATACCCCAATCCAGGTATGTATGGCACCCTCATCTCCATCCTGGTATGTATGGCACTCCTCATCCCCCAATTCTGGTATGTATGGCACCCCTCATTACTAGAGATGAGCGTTGTTCGACTCGAACTGTTTGCCAATCTTAAATTCGAGCTGTTTTGGGCGGTGTTCGAGCCGTTTGGCGAACACGAACGATTTGAGAAAAATTCGGCTGTTCGAGGTTATGTTCGATAACTGTTCGTGCACCAAAATCATAACTGGATTTTTTCTCAGTAATGATGAAAATTAATGTTAATACGCAGTTTGAGTGTACAGCGGGGCGGGGGGGGGGGCAGGGGATGGATCTCTGCAGGAATATTGAAGATCTCCATTTTTTTTTCTCTTTCCCGCATTTACAGTGGGGAGGTGCAATCTGTCAGCCTATCAGCAGCGCACACACGGAGCGAAGTGCTTTTTTTCACACAAGCAAGGGCATGTGTCATTGGCAGTGTATGTCACATGTTCTTGCCCTATAAGACCAAGCCATTTTCCCCATCGCCACCATTTTCTCACTGCTGCAGCTGCATGTTAGACGGCACCGCTGTTGCTGTGTGCGCTATACCTTGTTAATTTCAAGCCAATTTTCGCACAAATCTACAGATAGCTTGGGAGTAGGGAATAGTTGTGATTGCAGTCCTTTTAAGGACTAGGTTACAGCATTTCCTACGACTTTTATCAGGCAGGTCTGTGCTCTTAAATAGATAGGTTGTGGGAGTAAAGACTAATTGTAATTGCAGTCCTTTTCAGGACTAGGTTACATCAGTTCCTATCAGTTTTTGCCAGGCAGGTCTGTGCCAGTGCTGTGCAAGTTTTTTTCACAGCATTTGGCTGAATCTAGCAAAGCTAATCCTCTTTGGCCTATTGCAGACTGTGTTAGTCAGTGGAGTAGCCTATCTGTGTTGCAAGATATACCACCTGTGTATAGAATACCAATTTTTTTACTGCACCTAGTGAAGTAAAATCTTTTGGGCATAGCATCATTCTATTATTCCATCTATACTGACCTCCATCAGGTTGCAAACTGAATATATTTTTTTTTCTGCATCTACCTCTGAAAAAATATTTGGGCTTCTAGCTGTGTGTGGGACTTTATCTATTAGTCCATCTATACTGACCTCCATCAGGTTGCAAACTGAATATAATTTTTTTCTGCATCTACCTCTGAAAAAATATTTGGGCTTCAAGCAGTGTGTGGGACTTGTTCTATTAGTCCACATATACTGACCTCCATCAGGTTGCAAATTAAAAATAATTTTTTGTCTGCATCTAGCTCTGAAAAAATATTTGGCCTTCTAGCAGTGTGTGGGACTTTCTCTATTAGTCCATCTATACTGACCTCCATCAGGTTGCAAACTGAATATAATTTTTTTCTGCATCTAGCTCTGAAAAAATATTTGGCCTTCTAGCAGGGTGTGGGACTTATTCTATTAGTACATCTATACTGACCTACATCACGTTGCAAATTCAAAATAATTTTTTGTCTGCATCTAGCTCTGAAAAAATATTTGGCCTTCTAGCAGTGTGTGGGACTTGTTCTATTAGTCCATCTATACTGACCTCCATCAGGTTGCAAATTAAAAATAATTTTTATCTGCATCTACCTCTGAAAAAATATTTGGGCTTCTAGCTGTGTGTGGGACTTGTTCTATTAGTCCATCTATACTGACCTCCATCTGGTTGCAAACTGAATATAATTTTTTTCTGCATCTAGCTCTGAAAAAATATTTGGCCTTCTAGCAGTGTGTGGGACTTTCTCTATTAGTCCATCTATACTGACCTCGATCAGGTTGCAAATTAAAAATAATTTTTATCTGCATCTAGCTCTGAAAAAATATTTGGCCTTCTAGCAGTGTGTGGGACTTGTTCTATTAGTCCATCTATACTGACCTCCATCAGGTTGAAAATTCAAAATAATTTTTTGTCTGCATCTAGCTCTGAAAAAATATTTGGCCTTCTAGCAGTGTTTGGGACTTTCTCTATTAGTCCATCTATACTGACCTCCATCAGGTTGCAAATTAAAAATAATTTTTATCTGCATCTACCTCTGAAAAAATATTTGGGCTTCTAGCTGTGTGTGGGACTTGTTCTATTAGTCCATCTATACTGACCTCCATCAGGTTGCAAACTGAATATAATTTTTTCTGCATCTACCTCTGAAAAAATATTTGGGCTTCTAGCTGTGTGTGGGACTTGTTCTATTAGTCCATCTATACTGACCTCCATCAGATTGCAAACTGAATATAATTTTTTTCTGCATCTAGCTCTGAAAAAATATTTGACCTTCTAGCAGTGTGTGGGACTTGTTCTATTAGTCCACCTATACTGACCTCCATCAGGTTGCAAATTCAAAATAATTTTTTGTCTGCATCTAGCTCTGAAAAAATATTTGGCCTTCTAGCAGTGTGTGGGACTTTCTCTATTAGTCCATCTATACTTACCTTCATCAGGTTGCAAATTGAATATAATTTTTTTCTGCATATAGCTCTGAAAAAATATTTGGGCTTCTAGCTGTGTGTGGGACTTGTTCTATTAGTCCATCTATACTGACCTCCATCAGGTTGCAAACTGAATATAATTTTTTTCTGCATCTAGCTCTGAAAAAATATTTGGCCTTCTAGCAGTATGTGGGATTTGTTCTATTAGTCCATCTATACTGACCTCCATCACGTTGCAAATTCAAAATAATTTTTTGTCTGCATCTAGCTCTGAAAAAATATTTGGCCTTCTAGCAGTGTGTGGGACTTTCTCTATTAGTCCATCTATACTGACCTCCAACAGGTTGCAAATTAAAAATAATTTTTATCTGCATCTACCTCTGAAAAAATATTTGGGCTTCTAGCTGTGTGTGGGACTTGTTCTATTAGTCCATGTATACTGACCTCCGTCAGGTTGCAAACTGAATATAATTTTTTTCTGCATCTAGCTCTGAAAAAATATTTGGCCTTCTAACAGTGTGTGAGACTTTCTCTATTAGTCCATCTATACTGACCTCCATCAGGTTGCAAATTAAAAATAATTTTTTGTCTGCATCTAGCTCTGAAAAAATATTTGGCCTTCTAGCAGTTTGTGGGACTTTCTCTATTAGTCCATCTATGCTGACCTCCATCAGGTTGCAAACTGAATATATTTTTTTTCTGCATATAGCTCTGAAAAAATATTTGGGCTTCTAGCTGTGTGTGGGACTTGGTCTTTCTTCTGCAGATGTTAATGTTGCTTTAACACCTACCCCACGGACACAACCTTTTTTCCCCTTCCCAACATGCCTATTCCCCTTTCCACCAGCAGCAGGCATTTTTCCACTCATTTTGGTGGTTAACTAATTCACAACTCTGGAGTTGTTTGCACAAAAAAACAATGGATGGGAACCGAGCAGAGCTGAGTGGCCACACTGTGGTATTAGGCCAAAACTATTGGCTGGGTTAGATGCAGAAAAAAATTATATTCAATTTGCAACCTGATGGAGGTCAGTATAGATGGACTAATAGAACATCTTCCAGCCAAACTAAAATGTCTACTTCTTTTAGCGGACAATGTGATAAGATCCCATTCTTACGGCCACCCCAATAGCTACAAATTACAGATGAGGCACAAAAACAGCAGGTGCTTCAACGGATATCAAGTGCTCCTTTAAGTGGGCTCTCCTCCACATCAACTTCAACATCACAAATACTCCAGTCCTCAAAGGTGTCACCCCAATCGCACTTGCTTCCTCACAGCTCCCAAATCTCCAGCTGCCCGTCTGAGTATGAGGTAGAACAGATGGTTGAGTCTGCAGAGCTGTTTACTCGTACTATAGCCTGGGAATCAGAGGTCGACTCCAGCGCTTCTGTGAATCCAGACGAGGAAATGATCTGCACTGATGCCCAGAATCTTTATGAGTCGGATCCAGAACCAGACGCAGAAGGTTCTGACCATAATGTAGACCCTCATTCCCAAACTGTAACTCCTGTTGGTGGAGACAATGAGGAAGACGATGATGACACTCAAAGACCTGATTGGAGCGACAACTTTAGTTTTTTGTCAGGGCAGGAACAGGTTGGCTCTGAGGACGACGGGTGTGATAATGCACAGGGTGATGATGATGAGGTTGGAGATCCCACTTACTGTCAACCCACAGTCAGCCAAGAGATGAGGTCAGCAGAGGAGGTGGAGGAGGATGCTAGTGACGACGAGGTCAGGTTGCGCCTTCCTGGACAGAGACGTAGTACTGGAAGCACGTCAACAACTGCATCTTCAAACACAACTCTGCCTCTCACCACAAGTCGTGGTGGCTCTTCAGGTCGCATGGGTGCTAAGCCTTGCATAGCCTGGGCATTTTTTCAGATCGATAAAGATGACCCAACTCGTGTTATCTGTAACATTTTTCAGCAAAACCTAAGTAGAGGCCAAAAAATACATAGTTTGAGTACTTCATGCATGAACCGGCACATGGACATGAAGCATAAGTTGCAGTGGGAAGCTCAGTGTGCTACAATGCGGCCTAGCCGGCCGGGCCAACCGCCGTCTGCCATATCTTGTGCATCCGCGGCCTCTTCATCCTCTGTGACTGGGGGGACAGCAGTCACACCTGTTTTGGGACGCAGACCTGCCACCTCTTTACCCGCAACAGCCAGCGTGATTGGCAGGTCATCATTTTCTTTGGAGGTGGAAACACCAGCTGGTGTTGAGCGCTGTCCGACATCGATAGCACCACCTTTGGATCAAGGCAGCCTAACATGTCCGCCTGCATCTTCCTCACAGACAGGCAGTTTGCCGGGGACACCCTTATCAACCCCGTCTAAGCACAATAGCCAGCCCTCGGTTCCTCAGATGTGGACAAGTAAAAGACCATTTCCTCCTAGCCATGAGAAAGCTAAGAAGTTTAATTTCACCATCTGCAAGCTCTTGGCTACAGAAATGCTGCCTTTCCGCCTGGTGGACACAGAGGATTTTCGAGACCTTATGTCCGTCGCAGTGCCCCAGTACCAGATGCCCAGTCGGCACTACTTCTCAAAGAAAGGTGTGCCTGCGCTGCACCAGCATGTCGCACACAACATCACCGCTTCTTTGAGAAACTCTGTGTGTGACAGGGTGCATTTCACCACAGACACTTGGACAAGTAGGCATGGACAGGGGCGTTACATGTCGCTGACTGGGCACTGGGTAACTATGGTGACAGCAGGACAAGGGGCTGCTGTCCAAGTCTTGCCGTCCCCACGAGTTGTGCGTCAATCCTCTTTATCTCAAAGTTCCTCCACTGCTTCTGCCTCCTCAACCTCCTCTCGGTCCTCCACCTGCACCCAAAGCCTGTCTGGTCATGTCACAAGCTTTCTAACTGCGCAGAAGGGATCCTGCACACCTCCTTACTATGCTGGCAGTAGGGCTCAACGTCATCAGGCGGTTTTTACTTTGAAATGTCTGGGAAATGTGAGTCACACAGCTGAGGAGTTGTGGTCAGCTCTGCAGAACCAATTTCATGAATGGTTGTCTCCACTGGACATGAAACCAGGGAAGGCCGTGTGCGACAATGCTGCAAACCTGGGTGCGGCCCTTCGCCGGGGCAATGTCACACACGTGCCTTGTATGGCTCACGTGTTGAACCTGGTTGTCCAGCAATTTTTAGCCCACTATCCCAGACTAGATGGCCTTCTGCAGAGGGCACGTTCGCTGTGTGCTCACTTCCGCCGTTCGCATCCCGCAGCTCAGCGACTTACATCTCTACAGAAGTCGTTGGGCCTGCCACTTCACCGGCTAAAATGCGATGTGCCTACCCGGTGGAATTCAACTCTGCACATGTTGCAGCGACTGTGGCAGCACCGACAAGCCCTGGTGCAATACGTTGTGACGTATAGCCTGGGCCAACAAGATCCAGAGGTGGGGCAAATCACGCTGGAGGAGTGGTCTCAGATCAGGGACCTATGCACCCTTCTGCACAGTTTTGAAATGGCGACGAAGATGTTTAGTGCTGACGATGCCATTATCAGCATGACTATTCCGGTGATTTACATGCTGGAGCACATGTTAAACGGAATTCGGAGTCAGGTGGTGGCACAAGAGGAGGTGGAGGAAGTAGAGGAGGAGGAGTTGTATGCGGAAGGCTAACATCTGCAAGGTCCAGACGGTCGGCAGCACCAAGGCAGCAGGCATGTGAGGGTGGGGGAGATGGTTTTACCAGGGCGCATGGTAGCAGCCAAACTAGTGAGGAAGGTGCAGGAGCCCAGGAAGAAGTGGAGGACGAACTGATGGAAGACTCATCAGATGAGGGAGACCTTGATCACATTTCTGTTGTGCGAGGTTGGGGGGAGAGGACAGAGGAATGAAGCATGATTGTTACCTCGCCACCAACACAACAGGAACTTGGTGCTCCTGGATGTGCAACACACATGAGTGCCTTCTTGCTGCACTACCTGCAACATGACCCTCGAATTGTGAGAATTAGAAATAATCCTGACTACTGGGTTGCCACACTGTTAGATCCCCGGTACAAAAGTAAATTTGCAGAAATGATTCCTGCCATAGAAAGGGATGCACACATGCAGGAGTATCAGCAGAGACTGTTGCAGAATCTTACCTGTGCTTTTCCACAAAACACCAGTGGTGCACGTAGTGAATCTCACAGTTCCAACTTGCCAACCGTGGGACCGTCGAGTGTTCAGCACTCAAACCGTAACAGAACCACAATATCTGCTGGTAACATCAATTTTGCGGAATCATTTCACCACTTTTTTAGCCCATCCTTTGCAAGGCCACAGGAGACAAGAAGTCTGACACATAGTCAACGCCTAGAGACGATGGTACAGGAGTATCTCCAAGTAAACATTGAAGCCATGACTGTGTCACTGGACCCTTGCTCTTTTTGGGCTTCCAATCTGGATAAATGGCCGGAGCTAGCCACTTACGCCTTGGAGATCTTGTCATGCCCCGCAGCCAGGGTTCTGTCTGAACGTGTGTTCAGCGCTGCTGGTGGTGTGCTGACAGATAAGCGCATGCGGCTCTCCACTGATAATGTAGACAGACTCACATTCATAAAGATGAACAAATCATGGATCCGAAACGACTTTTCTACCCCTGTGTCATCCTGGGGAGAGTAAAAGCTTGATGATTGGTTAAAATCACCTCACCAACCGTTTTAAGCTTTCAAATTACTAATCATGCTTATCTGTATCTTGGCTGGAAAATAATTTGGGCTTTGTAGCAGTGTGCAGCACTGATTCTATTAGGCCATCTATAATAAGCTCCACCAGACTTAAAATTACTAATCATGTTTATCTGTATCTTGGCTGGAAAATAATTTGGGCTTTGTAGCAGTGTGCAGTACTGATTCTATTAGGCCATCTATACTAAGCTCCAGCAGATTTAAAATTACTAATCATGTTTATCTGTACCTTGGCTGGAAAATAATTTGGGCTTTGTAGCAGTGTGCAGCACTGATTCTATTAATCCATCTATACTAAGCTCCACCAGATTTAAAATTAATAATAATTTTTAGCTGCATCTAGCCCGGAAAATAATTTTGGGGCTCTGAGATGCACAAGACACATAAGTGCCTTCTTGCTGCACTACCTGCAACATAACCCTCATATTGTCAGAATTCGAAGTAATCCTGACTACTGGGTTGCCACACTCTTAGATCCCCCAAACTTTTCGATCAACCTTTTCATTATAATAAAGACCAAAAAATGGTCATTTTTGAAATTATAAGCATTAGCAGTTTATTAGAAACTGAAATCAAACAGTTTTCAATTCAAAACTTTATTCTAGGTGATGTTACATTTTCACATTGGACCCCTTGTTCGAAAGGAGCTTCTGAACTCTCTCGTCCATTGAATTTGTCAGGTTTTGGATGGTTTCTGCTTCAATTGTTTTGCATGAGGACAGAATACCCTCCCAGAGCTGTTGCTTAGATGTGAACTGCCTCCCGCCATCATAGACACTCCTTTTGATGATGCTCCAGAGGTTCTGAATGGGGTAGAGGTCAGGGGAGCATGGGGGTCACACCATAAGTTTGTCCCCTTTTATGCCCATATCAGCCAGAGATGCAGATGTTTTATGTGCAGCATGAGATGGTGCATTATCATGCATAAAAATGATCTTGCTGTGGAATACACGGTTCTTCTTCTTGAACCATGGCAGGAAGTGCTGTTTGAGAAACTCCACATACATTATGGAGTTCATCTTTACCCCTTCAGGGATCCTAAATGGGCCGACAATCTCTCTCCCCATGATTCCAGCCCAAATCATTACTCCACCTCCTCCTTGTTGGCGCTGTAGCCGTGTTTGCGTGGGGTGTCCATCAACCAGCTATCCTCCACTCCATCCATCTGGACCATCGAGTGTTGCACGGCACTCATCCGTGAACAAAACAGTTTTGAAATCAGTCTTCATGTAATGTTTGGCCCACTGGAGCCATTTCTGCTTGTGTGAAGTGGATAGAGGAGGTCGACAGGATGGCGTATGCACAGCTGCAAACATCTGAAGGACCCTGCATCTTGTTGTTCGGGGGACGTTGGAGGCACCAGCAGCTTCAAAAAATTGTCTGCTGCTATGACAAGGCTTTTTTGCCGCTGCTCTTTTAACCTGACGTAATTGCCTGTAGGAAAGAGTCCTCAATTTGCCCTTATCAGCACGCACACGTGTGTACTGTGAATCAGCTACATACTTCTTGATTGCCAAGACACTTCATCCTGATCATCGCACAATGTTGATTGCAGTCATGCCTTGACCTAAACACTCCACAATTTGTTGCTTCTCAGCAGCCAACACATCCTTTTTCTTTCCCATTTTGGCAGAAAATGTAGGCTGCTTAATAATGTGGGACAGCCTTCTTAAGTAGTCTTGCCTTTCATTGGACACACCTGCCAAACTAATTAGCACAGGTGTCTACTATTGCTTACAGTGATATAAAGAGCCCTGACACACATCACCATCAATGAGTTTAACTGACAAACAAATTCTTCCCTTATCACTCCTAAACACTTTTTGCATAATAATTTGGAACACAGTGTACATGTGCTTTTCCACAAAACACCAGTGGTTCACGTAGTGAATCTTACAGTTCTAACTTGCCAACCGTGGTCTGTATGGAGTTGTTCAATAAAGGGCCCAAAATTAAGATAACATAGATAGGAGAGGTCTCTATGAATAGGAATTCCTAAGTATTTGATACCCTGTGAGGGCCAGGCAAAGGGACAGTTGGACTGGATGGAATCCTGTATGGATTTGGGGAGGGAGACAACGAGGGCCTCAGACTTCGCTGCATTGATTTTAAAATTTGACCATGTAACAAAGTGATCTATTTCAGCCATAACAGCAGGGATGGATATATGTGATTGAGTGATATATACTAGGACATCATCAGCAAATAGAGAGCACTTGTACTCGGTGCCTCCCACCTCAATCCACCTAATATTGGGGTTATGGCGAATTGATGAGAGCAGGTGCTCCGTCACTAGGATGTATAAGAGAGGGGACAGAGGACATCCCTGCATTGTCCCATTGGTGATTGTGAAAGGTGATGAAAATGTTCTGATGCACCCCCTGGGCCTTGGGACACCCGGAGCCGGACCCTTTTTGGTGGATGCTGGTGGTTGTAGTCTCCGTGGCGGCGACCCGGTACCGTGGCTCAGGGCGGTCAAACCAGTGGCGGAACTATTTATGTGGTTTTGATGTTTAAATGTCCGACTACGCCTCCCGTGGATTGCCAGAGTGAACCGCCGCTGCAGGGCAGACCGCTGAGGCTGGTGTTGTGGGTGCAGCAGAGCGTAGCATAACTCCCCACGGGAGGAGTATAGCCTCAGGGCAGTGTATGCGGAGGATTGGGGTGATGGTGCAGGGCAGCAGCATTAACGACACGGAGTCAGTGATGCAGTCCAGGGCCTTTACTCACAGTTCTTATTATCCAGACCACGTCTGCAGGTAACGGCTTCCCACGTCGTACTGTGCTCACCAGGTGAGGGGCTCAGACAACTCCCAGATAACTTTGGAGCGCTTCACAGGACCCCCTTTGTGTGTCCTTTGTCTGGCCTTTCTTACCAACCCTTCTGTCCGGCTGCCTCGGGCCTCCTCTTGGTAAACTTGGCGCCAGTTTCCCTGACCCTATGTGGTGCCTTCCTAGCGGGTGTAGCGAGGGGCTGCGCCACATAAAATGTCACAGCCTCCGGTTTCTAGCTGAGGGTCGTTTCCTGCCTCCACTAGTTTCGGGGACCAGTCTCCCCCTTTGGCCTGACCCCTCCACGCAGGTGGATTCGGGCGTGCGGTGGCGACTCGCCCGTCCGCACCCCTGGGATTCCTTCGTTCCTCGTTCCTGGAGCCGTCTCCGCTCCTCTTCCTTCCTTCTCCCTCTTCCAGGCCTGGGCCTCTGTTACTAGGCCCGCCTCCGGAGCAGAGCTCATGCAGAGCCCCTGCTCCCTGTCACTTCTGCTCAGACTTCTCTACACTGAACTAAGATGGTGCCCACCTTTTATACTCCCTTCTCAATGCACCCAGGAACTGCTTCCTCCCTGCTCCTGCACTACAGGGTTCCCCTTCCTCAGTGTTCCCTCCCCCCACTCCAGCCAGGGACAGGGACTGTCGTGCCCTTCTCAGGGGCATATTGGTCGCGCTGCCCCACGGCAATGTGGTGTAATGCATGCAGGTGTCGGGTCCTGATCCACACTCCATCCTTACCTGAGAGTGAGATATCACACCTCTGGGTGAGGTGCAATACCTCTGTAGCAACCGAGCCCTCAGGGTGCTACAGTTCCATTTATCTTCAGCCTAGGTGACGTATTGCGATACAGGGCTGTGATTTTGGCTATAAAAGGGTCCCCTAGACCACTACCCCAAGCTTTTCAAGAGAATCATATATGGCGTGCCAGGAGACTCTATGGAATGCTTTCTCAGCATCCAACGAGAGTATCTAATTAAAAATTTTTAACTGCATCTAGCCCAGGAAATACTTTGTGCCTAGTAGCAGTGTCTGCTAGTCAGTGGATTATCCCGGCTGTTAAGCAAGCTACACCACCTGTAGTTTGGACACTTAATTTTTTCAAAGGAAATGCTTCGGGACCACGGGATACTCAGTGAAGAGCATCAGGAGGCACCCCAAGGCATAGGGGCTGGGACTGGCATTAGGATGCCTTGCGGTGGACAGCCGAGCTCGATCCTTATAAAAGCTTTTTAACTGCAGCAGCTTTAGTGGACGCTACTGGAGCTGGAATTACGCGGCTGCTGGCATGAGACTTGCCCTCCAATAGATCCTTGTAAATGGATTTAAAGTGTATTCATTCAAATTAGAGAGACAATTTAAATTAAAAAGCTTAGAGCTGCCTCCACCACAGGGGGGCTCCCTCGACCCACCAGCGGACAGGCACCAGTATTGGGAGAGGGGAGCTGGCCGTCAGGGTTCACTGCGGCTCTGGCACAAACCCGGCGACACGGAGGAGACACGGGCAGGAGCGGACTGGCCGTGTCGGCTTCTCACTTTTTGGATTTTAGAAGGGCATGACATGCCTATATCTGTGTCTCCCCCTCCTTTTACTCCTCCACCTCTTTTCTTTTCGCATGACTATATGTACTTGTCACTTTTCCATGTGTTAGTTGTGTCTTCTGAGCAGTTTGTCAGCTTTTGGACACCTTTGAAGGTGTTTTCTATGTGTTTCTATGTGTTTTTGTTTGCCTGCCATTGGTTTTAACGGTGTTCGAAGGTGTTCGACGAACAGTTCGGCGAACACACGGGTGTTCGACGAACCGAACCGAACTCGAACACTAGGGGGGTGGCTCAACAATACTCATTACCCAATCCTGGTATGTATGTTCTCCTCATCCCCCAATCCTGGTATGTATGGCCTCCTCATCCCCCAATCCTGATATGTATGGCACCTCCTCATCTTCCAATCCTGGTATGTATGGCCTCCTCATACCAAATCCTGGTATGTATGGCACCCTCATCTCCATCCTGGTATGTATGGCACCCCTCATCCCCAAATTCTGGTATGTATGGTACCCCTCATCCCCCAATCCTGGTATGCATGGCCTCCTCATCCCCCAGTCCTGGTACGTGTGGCACCCTCATCTCCATCCTGGTATGTATGGCACCCCTCATCCCTCAATTCTGGTATGTATGGCACCCCTCATTACCCAATCCTGGTATGTATGGTCTCCTCATCCCCCAATCCTGGTATGTATGCCCTCCTCATCCCCCAATCCTGGTATGTATGGCACCTCTCATTCCCCAATCCTGGTATGCATGGCCTCCTCATCCTCCAATCCTGGTATGCATGGCCTCCCCATCCCACAATCCTGGTATGTATGGTCTCCTCATCCTCCAATCCTGGTATGCATGGCCTCCTCATCCCCAATCCTGGTATGCATGGCCTCCTCCTCCCCCAATCCTGGTAAGCATGGCTCCTCATCCCCCAATTCTGGTATGCATGGCCTCCTCATCCTCCAATCCTGGTATCTATGGCATTCTCATCCACAATCCTGGTATGCATGGCCTCCTCATCCCCCAATCCTGGTATGCATGGTCTCCTCATCCCCCAATCCTGATATGTATGGTCTCCTCATCCCCCAATCCTGGTATGCATGGCCTCCTCATCCCACAATCCTGGTATGTATGGTCTCCTCATCCTCAAATCCTGGTATGTATGGCACCCTCATCTCCATCTTGGTATGTATGGCACCCCTCATCCACAAATCCTGGTATGTATATCACCCTCATCTCCATCCTGGTATGTATGGCACCCCTCATCCCCCAATTCTGGTATGTATGGCACCCCTCATTACCCAATCCTGGTATGTATGGTCTCCTCATCCCCCTATCATGGTATGCATGGCCTCCTCATCCCCCAATCCTGGTATGCATGGCCTCCTCTTCCCCCAGTCCTGGTATGCATGGCCACCCCATCCCACAATCCTGGTATGTATGGTCTCCTCATCCTCCAATCCTGGTATGCATGGCCTCCTCATCCCCAATCCTGGTATGCATGGCCTCCTCCTCCCCAATCCTGGTAAGCATGGCTCCTCATCCCCCAATTCTGGTATGCATGGCTTCCTCATCCTCCAATCCTGGTATGTATGGCACCCTTCATTCCTCAATCCTGGTATGCATGGTCTCCTCATCCCCCAATCCTGCTAGTATGGCCCCCTCATCCGCAATCCTGGAATGCATGGCCTCCTCATCCCCCAATCCTGGTATGTATGGCCCCCTCAACCCCCAATTCTGGTATGGATGGCCCCATCACTGCACACATAAAAAAATAAACACTTATACTCACCTTCCTTCCTCACCTCTGCTCCAGCACTGCATCCTGTTTTGGTGCAGCAGTTCATGTCAGCATCTGAGCAGCGCACGGCGTCACTGCCATGTGCTATCAAACGCTAATGTGAGCAACCGGAATATTCACTCCTCTCCACACTGGGACTATGTGCATGGAGAGGAGTGAAAATGCATTCTCTTTAGTAGCGGGCACTGTCAGCAGGAGCTGTGGCTCAGCACTCCAACGTGTCCGCTACGAAAGAAAATGAATATTCCCTCTTCTCCATGCCCATGGGAGAGGAGAAGAGGGAAAATTAATTTCCCTTTAGCAATGGGCACACGTGGTAGCTGCAACAGCTGCCTAAAGAGTGTTCCTCGCTCATCCGCCGCAGCAACCCCCCCCCACTATCCACCAATGGAATTTCTATATACTCGAGTATATACCCGAGTATAAGCCGATTGGGTCTTTTTCAGCACAAAAAATGTGCTGAAAAACTCGGCTTATAATTGAGTATATATGTAAATACAATACTCACCTATCCTCCTCGATCCCCCACTGTTTCGGGGCCCCCCCAGCTCATGAGCCCCATAGCTATCGCGTGGCCTGCCGTCATTGGTGGTATGCCACTTCCCACCAGCGAGCAGCTCCAAACTCTTGTCACTTACTTCATCCTTTGGTCTCAAACAATAGTTCTCCATAGCCACCAATACAGATGGACATATATTAGATCTCATTCATCTTTACAAACTCCCCTGTCCTCCTATCCAACTATCAGCTACTCATATTCTTATTACTAGTGATAGTAGAGCACTAAAATGCTCAGGTGCTCAATGTTCGGGTCGAGTAAATTGGAATGCTCGGGTGCTCGACCCGAGCAACAAGCCCAATGAAAGTCTATGGAAAACTCGAGCATTTTTCAGGCGGCTCCCCTCGGCAGTCTGCAGAGGGACTAAAAATTGCCCAAATCGATGGGAACAGTGCTCAAATTACATTGGAACAGCATGGGGGAAGACCCCTGCAAGCATTTATGACTCCCAGGTCACTGCTGTCAACAACGTTGTCAGAGGTAGTACGCCACTTTTACGGATTCACAATAAAACATACAAAAAAGAAACCTAAATGGATTTTCCTGGGTAATGAATGGTATATAAGGCAAAATAAACATACTAAAGCAAAAATGCTCCTCCACACTTTGGGCTATGTTCACACGTAGCGTTTTTGATGCGTTTTTGCACTTTTGCATTGCTTTTAATCAAGACAAATGCATTCACTGGGAAATGTCATTTTAACATTTTACAACCTTATCTGGCCATGTGGTGTGTGACACATCATCAGACACATCCTGTTTCATCTATTATGGAGGGACTCTGAAAGTAACAAAGCCTATTTTTATAGGGCTATCAGGCAGACCTTACTATTCTTAAAGGGGCAGCAGTCGGCCCTCGCTATTGTTAGAGAGCCATCAGCAGGCTATGCATTGTTGTTCCCATTATTAACGAGTAGGTCTCCTATACTGTTATTGCATATGCAGTGACTGCAAGGGCTGCCAAAAATCTGGAGGCATTCCAATGCCCCTTGGAAGAGACGTAGAGGCCAGAGAGCCTCCTAAAAACAATGTTCCCATTATGAAGAAGTGGGTCTCCCATAGTGTTTGCCTATGCAGTGAATGCAAAAGCTGCCCAAAATTTGGAGGCACTCCAATGCCCCGTGCAAGACACGTAGAGGTTAGAGAGCATCCTAAAAACAATATTTCCTTTATTAGGAAGTGGGTCTCCCATATTATTTGCCTATGCAGTGAATGCAAAAGCTGCAAAAATTTGGAGGCACTCCAATGCCCCTTGGAAGAGACATAGAGGTTGGAGAGCCTCCTAAAAACAATGTTCCCATTATTGGGAAGTGGGTCTCCCATAGTGTTTGCCTATGCAGTGAATGCAAAAGCTGCCAAAAATTTGGAGGCACTCCAATGCCCCTTGCAATACACGTAGAGGAGGTGATATGGTAGATATGGTGGTGAATGATATGGTGATGGAGGATGAGTAGAAGGAGGAGTACAAGACAAAATAGACAAAATCAGGAAGTGTATACCGATGTCTGGGTGTGAAGACAGAGGTGCATGGGAATAGAATTAGACCTCCAAAAAAAGACACTGTTTTAGAGTTTAGGTAACGCTGCTATCATTTGGTGGTGTTGAGAAGTCTGGCCCAATCCAGCCCTTGTTCATTTTTATAAGAGTCAGCCTGTCAGCATTTTCAGTTGACAGGCGGATGCGCCTATCGGCTATAATTCCACCGGCGGCACTATAAACCCGCTCTGATAAAACACTAGTGGCAGGGCAGCCCAGGACCTCCAAGGCGTAGAGAGCCAGTTCATTCCACGTGTCCAGCTTGGATACCCAGTAATTATAAGGCACAGAGGAATCTCGGAGGACGTTGGTACGGTCGGCAAGATACTCCCTAAGCATCTTCCCAAACTTTGCACTCCTTGTAAGAGTACCCCACGCCTCAGGGCCTGTAAGATGGGAGGGTCTGAGAAAACTCACCCAGAACTTTGACAGTGTTCCCCTGCCTCTGCTGGATTGGAGTTGTGTCTCTCTCGCTTGTACTCTTTGTTTGTCCAATGAACTGTGACCTCTGCTGCCAGAGTGTTCAGATGGGAATTTTTTTTAATAATTCCGCAACAAGGGCTTTCTGGTAATGCCCCATTTTAGTAGACCTGTCCACCTCGCGAATAAGAGATATAAAGTTCTCCTTGTAATGTGGGTCTAGAAGTGTCACCAACCACTAATGACTGTCACCCAAAATTTGGAGAACGCAAGGGTCACGGGACTCAGCCATGCATGCCAGACTGCTAACAGGCAAGACTTCCATGTCGTCAACAAGAGGATGACTGATCATGCTCTCCTCCTGCTCCCTGTCCTCAGGCCATCCATGCTGAACAGACAATATGACAGTTGTGCAGGTAGTACCGACTATAGCGCATGAAACTAGCTCTTCCTCCTCCTTTTCCTCATTGTCACCCAATCCACGTTGGAAAGAGATGAGGCTGGACTGTGTGTAATCAGTCTGTAAGGTTCCTTGCTCTAGCTCATCGTGCTCCCCTGCAATGCTTCCTCTTTGATTGTGAACAGAAAACATTTCCGAAGACAGAGAAGCGGGATGGTGACACTAATTATGGTGTCATCACCGTTCACCATCTTGGTGGAGTCCTCAAAGTTTTGAAGGATAGTACATATGTCTGACATCCATGTCCACTACTGAGGTCTTATGTGTGGAGTCTGAACTGAATACCAATGGCCTTGTTGATGCTGGTAGTCAACAACTGCCCTCTTCTGCTCACAAATCCTTCCCAACATCTGCAATGTAGAGTTCCAACGCGTGGGGACAGCACACACCAGTCGGTGAGCTGGAAGCTGCAAACGCTGCTGAAACACGGCAAGGGTGGAGGAAGCTGTTGGTAACTTTCTAAAATGGGCACAAAGGCGGCACACTTTAACAAGCAGATCTGGCAGCTCCGGGTAGGTTTTAAGAAACCACTTAACTATGAGATTAAGCACATGGGCCAGGCATGGTACGTGTGTGAGCTTGCCTCGCCTCAAAGCCGCCACCAGGTTCCGTTCATTGTCACACATGACAATGCCTGGCTGTAGGTTCAGTAATGTCAGCCACAGATAGACTTTCAGAGCTGTCCACAACTTTTCAGCATTGTGTGGTTTGTCACCTAAGCATATTAGCTTCAGCACAGCCTGTTGCCGCTTGGTCGAGGCAATGTTTTCAGTTTGCGACTGATGTGGTCATTTCGAAGATGGATGCTGAAGAGGAGGAGGAGGTGCAGGAGCTGTAAAATGTGGGGGCAACCCTGATTGACCTAGGGCCCGCAATCCTTGGTGTCGGGAGGATGTGTTCCGTCCCAAGGTCCGGTTGGGTCCCCTCTTCCACTATGTACCCAGTGTGCCGTCAGCGAGATGTACAGTCCCTGCCCACAAGCACTTGTCTACGTGTCCGTGGTTAGGTGGACTTTTCCAGTAACTGTGTTGTTGAGGGCATGGCTAATGTTGTGGGACATGTGCTCGTGTAATGCAGGGACGGCACACCAGGAGAAATAGTGTTGGCTGGGGACCAAGTACCGAGAGTCGGCCACCGCCATCAGGTTGTGGAAAGCTTCCGCCTCCACAAGCCTAGAAGGCAAGATTTTGAGCACAATTAGTCGCGAAATGTGGGAATTTAGTAGTGTGGCCTGTGGGGTGTTGGCTGCGTATTTGCACTTGAGCTACAAGGACTAGTGTAGGGACAACTGAACGCTACGCTGGGACAAGAACGTGGATTTGCTTGCTGGTAGTGATAGTTAAGAGTGTGCAATGACAGGTGCAGGGCTGGAGGCATCTTTACATGCGCCATGGGCAGAGGATTGACTTGCACTCACAACAGCGGAAGAAGCAGTGGTGCCACCCGCAGACACTGTTCCTGGACCCTGGGGTTCAGCCCACTTAGTCAGATGCTTTGCTTTCATATGCCTAATCATGGTAGTCATGGAGGTCTGGATGGTAGTTTTGCTTCCACTGCTGATGCTGGCCTGACAGGTGGTGCAAATGGCCTTTTTGGGGTTATTGCCAGGGTCTTTAAAAAACAACCAGACTCAGGAAGACCTAACAGTTGTACTGGTAACTTCCGTCATGTTGATGTTGTGGGGAACTTTTGCTCGCCTTCTGTCTGCGGCCACCACACTTCTTCTTCCTGCCTGTTGTGGTGCTACGCCTCCCTCCCCCTTTGTGCTGCTGTCCTCGCTCTGTATGTCCCCCTGCCAGGTTGGGTCAGTTACTATATCACCCACCACCTACTGCTCAAATATTTGGGCATCGCTACATGCGATTTCCTCTTGCCACGCTTCAAGTGGACCAGGCAAGAGGCCTGAATCTATGAATGGAAACGTGAACAGCTCTTCGGAGTGTCCAAGTTTGGGATCAGTTGTCTCTGGGCACTCGGCATGGTGGGAGGAAGGAGGATCAGGGTGAGAAATATGCGGTCCAGACTCACGGCTACTGAAACTTGACCGTGTGGAAGACAGGGTGTTGGTGGTGGCTAAGTGACTGGAAGCATTATCTGCTATCCAACCAATAACCTTTTAACACTGCTCTGTGTTCAGTAGTGGTGTTCTGCCGTCCCCTATTAACTGGGACAGGAAGGTCGAGCGAGAAGATATTGGTGTTTGTTGTGGCACTATTTCAGCTAGCCCACGGCCTTGACCTCGTCCTCTGCATGCACCATCATCACAATCACGTCCACTTCCCTGTCCCTTGCCACGCGCCTTGCTCATTTTAAATGAAGGACAATATTTTCCACATTCACTCCAAATGGCTGGATTTAAACCACGGTGATATGTGATACGTGTGATGGAAAACCACCGTTTATATAGCTGGCCTGTAGATTACTATTTTTCACAGCGACCTCGTGTCAATAACTTCACTGACACACCGCAACAAAATTTCAATGGAGGCCAGAAATGGCTGAATTTGGAGCGCACTTATGTGTGATCTGTGTGACGGAAAACCACAGTATTAAATAGCTGGCCTGTAGATAACTATTTTGAACAGTGATCTCGTGTCAATAACTTCACTGACACACTGCAGCAAAATTTCAGTGGAGGCCAGAAATGGCTGAATTTTCAGCGCACTTATATGTTATCCATGTGATGGACAAACCACAGTTTTAAATAGCTGGCCTGTAGGTAACTATTTTTAACAGCGACCTCGTGTCAATAACTTTGCTGACACACTGCAACAAAATTTCAGTGGAGGCCAGAAATGGCAGAATTTTCAGCGCACTTATATGTGATCCATGTGATGGACAAACCACAGTTTTAATTAGCTGGCCTGTAGGTAACTATTTTTAACAGCGACCTTGTGTCAATAACTTTGCTGACATACTGCAACAAAATTTCAATGGAGGCTAGAAATGGCAGAATTTGGAGAGCACTTATATGTGATCTGTGTGACAGAAAACCATAGTTTTAAATAGATGGATTTTTAGCGCTGTAATATGGAAAGGACCTGGCTGTGTTCTGCACTGCCAACAAGCAAATGGAGCAGAAACACGATGCTCTCTGGATTGCTTTTTAAGCAAATAATTAGGATTAAGATCCAAAAAAAAATTATTTCTGGCCCCTCGTACCTAGGGCTATTTCTAGAAATATCTGTAAAAGCAACAGCAGACAGAACTGGAATGGACCATTTTGCAATATGCACTGAAGTCTGCCACATACACTGCCTGCATGCCTAGCACTGATATCTATGCAGCTGGATTAGTCCTCAGATGGACTGTTAGTTGAGATTGATATGTGTCTCTAATATAGATTGGTACACCTACACTAACTAAGAAACAAGCAAATCTCTCCCTAGCTCAGCAGCGCCTCTCCCTACATTGCCTGATTCCAGATTAGACTGTGACGAGCATGGCGGCGCTAGGTCTGATATAGACCTGAAAGACACTGTGCGGCCATCCAATCACTGTAATGCCACAACCAACATGGCTGCGGCATTACAATGAGTGGCAGACAATCCCTGCATGTTCATTGGCTCTCTTAAGAATGCCAAACATGCAGGTAGGGGACCCGAGCTCCCGCCGAGCAACGCCAGAAATACTCGGCGAGCGCAGACCGTCTCCACTTATTACTGTTCTCTTCAACTGTTTCTAAAGTCCAACAATTAGCACACCAAACCCACAGAAGCTTTTCAAGCCTAGAAATTCATACTCTTTCTCTTTTACCGTCATCCACTATATCTTTACTCCATGACATAGACACAGACATCTTTTTCTATAATGCCACACTCACATCAGCTACAGATTGTCACACCTATCTTTCATAGCAGAATAAAAGCATCAAGAGACAACCTTGGTACATCAACCTCACAAAAAAGCTTTATCAAGCATCCAGGGCTGCACAGTGGCGCTAGAAGAAAACATTCTCAAAAGGAGGGTTTATCACATTCAATCAAGCAAAAAAACAAAAAGGAACAGGAAAAGAAAACAAAAGTTAGACAAACACAATGTTGTTTTAAATAAATAGAGAATGTGCATTTGAAAACTCATCTCAATGGCAACATTTTGAATTGAAAACTGACCAGTTCACCTTAACAGCTAAGGCCCCGAATATTCAAAAGATTTCAGCTTGTGTCAGGACTTTGCATAGCTTTTTGCACCTCTCTTTCTTCATGTGTTCAATACTTTTCCTCTTTGTATTATTGCTATGATTTGACTTATTTGCCTCTCTGGATTGGGTGTGTTGTTACTTACATCTGGTGAGAATTTTATGTCACCCGCTGTATACATTATATATATACATATATATATATGTATATATATATATATATATATATATATATATATCTATCAATCATCCTTAAGGGGGTTGTCTTGTCTAAAATGATAAGCTTGCAGTCACTCTGGTTTCTTCTCTGGGGAAATTGATGCCACTTTAGTGGTATCTGCCCCTAATTTTTTTAAATGTAGATGTAGCGCCCCGAGGGCTCGGTCGCTACAGAGGTATTGCACCTGTGCCAGAGGTGTAATATTCCACTCCCGGGTAAGGATGGAGTATGGGCCAGGGCTCAGGTAGCTGCATGCAGCACACACACCCCATTTCCGAGGGACAGCTCAACGGTGCTCCCATTAGACAGTAAAGCAGGCACAACAGAATCTGTCCCTGGCTGGAGTGGGGAGGGGGGAGGAAAACCCGGTGATGTAGGAGCAGGAGGGAACGGTTCCTGAGCATAGGTAGGAGCCCATTGGTTGCTGGTCACCTGTTCTCATGTTCTAGAGGGAGGTATATAAGGTGGGCACCATTTTAGTTCTGGGGAAGTACAGAGAGAAGAGAAGACAGGGAGCAGAGGCTCTGTAGGAGCTCTGCTCAGAGGCAGGCCTAGAGAAAAGGCCAGTGCCTGAGAGAAGAAGGAATGGAGGAGAAGAGAAAGAACAGGAAAGGGAAAGAAGTGGCCAAGAAACAGAAGGGCTCAGGAACAAGAAGGTGGAAAGGACCCTAAGGACCAACGTGAATTGGGTGACGGGTCAGGCAAGAAGAGGGTACCGGATCCCGATTTGGTGGAAGCTAATAATCTTCAGCCAAGAACCGGAGGTCGCAACCATCACTTGGTGCGACCCCTTGCTAAACCTTGCTGGAAGGCATACCATATAGGGTAGCGGGAAACGGGGCCCACGTATGTCTGCATAGACCCACGGGAGCTGGACAAAAGCTTGGTCACTGGCGGGGTATGAGCTGAAAGAAGGATAGGAAGGAGCACTGAACCATACTCCTGAAGTGCCTAGGGGTTGACTGAGTCCCTCACCTCGTGGACACCGTACGGCTTGGGTGGTCACTGTTTGCGCTGAAGTGACCCGGAGCATATGAACTGTGAGTAAAAGCCATTGGACTGCAGTACGTTGTCTGCGTATTCCTTGCCCCTCCAGCACTAACGGCACTGGGACTCTCTGCACCATCACCCCCACCATCTTCTACACTGCCCAGAGGCTACACTCCTCCCGTGGGGAGTTGTACTATTCCCTGCTGCACCCACAACACCAGCCTCAGCGGTCTGCTCTGCAGCGGCGGTTCACTCTGACCGCAATCCACGGGTGGCGTAGTCGGACATTACTTAAAACACATCATAGACTACCACTGGTCTGACCACCCTGAGCCATGGGACCGGGTCGCCACAACTACTCCCAGCATTGCCCTGAAGACTGGTCCCGAGTGCCCCACGGCCCAGGGGGTGAGTCATAGACACTTCAAGTGGGGTCTCATCATGTGTGTTGACTGTAGCAGTAGGGCTCCCAGATCGGCAGGCCTGCACTACCTTTCAGTCAACTGCCTGTGGTACTATCCTTACATTTTTCCACCAATAGTAGTCTATAAAACTGATCTTTGTGCCACCTGAGTGTGGCGGCGCAGAAAAGCAGTTTGAGCTGTTGCATGAGGTATCAGGGGTCCCAGCACAGCAGGCCTACACCGGTCCATCACCCACCTTGTCTTAAATTGAACTTAAATTCAAATTTGTAAATGCTGGCCCAGACCCTTACTATCCTTACATTTTTCTAACAATAGTAGTCTACGTAGTCTACAAAACTGATGTTTGTGCCACCTGAGTGTGGCTGAGCATAAAAAGAGCTTGAGCTGTTGCATGTGGTACCAGGGCTTCCATCACAGCTGTCACGGGTGTGCCAGAGGTGACAGACAGTCGCCCTGCAGTTGGTTGAAGGAGATCTCTATGTTTGACATTACAGACATCTTCTCAGAGGCTGGCTGTCTATAGGACCCAGCGGCTACCTCCCTCTGGCTAATTAGCTCCCTGGCCTAAGTGTATAAATACCTGGTGTGTCTGAGAGGGAGGTGCCGGTGATATTCATTATTATTTGTGAGGCTTTAGAAGGAACAGTACTTCGTCCTCTCTGGAGCTTGAGGCCGTGTGCGCATTTCTCTGGAGTCATCTGAAGCTAAGCAATCCCCCCCTGTTTGCCTACCCTTGTTGTCTATAGAGTTTAGTGGAGATCGACTAGTGCTCATCTCTTCCCTTCCCTAGCCTTAGTCATACGCCAGGAAAAGTCAGGGCGAGGCATGCGTGCGGTGATTGGTGAAGAGCCAATATAAGGATGGTAGTTGAGATAGGTTGACACTAGACCAGACTAGGAGGTCTCCACTCCCTCCTTGACCTAGTGTTTTGACTCCCTTTCCCTCTTCCCGCTGTATTGCACTAGTCTTTCCCACACCCTGCGTGACATTATCGCTGGCTGACCACGTTTTGGAAAGGAAAAAAAAAAACAGACAATTTGTTTGTTTCTTTTCTTCGTGTGTTTTTGGGTGTGGATCTTTTTTTTTTCCTTTCTTCCTTGGTATGGATTCAGTTGAAGAGCTCGCAGAGCAGTTCCGCATCTGTCTCTGGAGGTGAATGACCTCTGTTGTGAGGTTCAGCAGCAGTTCCAGGTCGCCAGTGTTGGGGTCTCTGCAAGTAGGCCTGTCCAGCCTGAACCCAAGGTTGCCTTCCCGGACAGGTTTTCAGGAGGTAGGGACAAGTTTTTTGTATTTTAGGAGGCATGCAAATTCGTCCATTCTCCTCTGGTAATGAGGAGCAACGGGTTGGTATTGTGATCTCTCTTTGGAAGAGATCCTTTGTAGAAGCATCATCTTTATTCTCATTTGCACAAGGAAAGACTAGAAGCAATGGGATGAATCTAAATGGGAGGAGACACAGATTAGATATTAGAAAAAACTTTTGGACAGTTAGGGTGATTAATGAGTGGAACAGGCTGCCACGAGAGGTGGTGAGTTCCTCTTCAATGGACGTCTTCAAACAGAGGCTGGACAGACATCTGTCTCTGAGATGATTTAGTGAATCCTGCTTTGAGCAGGGGGTTGGACCAGATGACCCAGGAGGTCCCTTCCAACTCTACCATTCTATGATTCTATGATTCTATGATCCTCAGTCAAGGGTGTTTTCGTTTCCGCAGTAATAAGTTTGTCTCCAGTCTCTGGAGGGGTTTTTCAGGGCTCTGGCCCTCATCTATGATGGCCCTGACCGAGTCTAAATGGCTGAGTCTAGGCTACGTTGCCTTCAGTAGGGGAATCGGTCAGTGGAAACGTACAGTTCGGAATTCCGTAGATGGACAACGGATTTCAAATGGAATGACTTAGCCCTTAGAAGTCAATTTTGTGAGTGGTTTACTGAAAGGTTGAAAGATGTCTTGGCAGTATAATAAACCCCTCAGTCCTTGGAAGCTGCTATGTCGTTGGCCATACGTCTTGATAGACGCCTTTGCGATAGACTGGTGAGACCACCTTCTCCAGGGTCTTCTCGGGGTTGTGTACCTCTGCCGGTGGAGCGGTCTGGGGTTCAATCAGTACTGGGGAAGGTGGAAGAACCCATGCAGGTAGGGGGTGTCTCAACATTATTCATCTCCCCAGAGATTTGCAAGAAAAAAGGCATATGTTTCTTTGTGGGAAAAAGGGACATTTTATTGGGACCTGTCCTTCAATTCATAAACAAAAAAAGACTCTATTAACTCTCGGTAGTCTGGAGTTGGATAAACAAGGGGTGCATTTGTGGCCAAATTGCAGTTCCCGCTTTGTCCTGACAGCGGAGGTGGTGCTAGATAGCAAAACCGAGAAAAATTCTGTGTTTGTTAACAGTGGAGCCGGAGTCAGCATGGTTGAGGCTGAGTTTGTGAAAACTCATGGTCTTGTTTGCTGTACTTTAGCTGAACCTATTTCCATCTTTGCTATTGACTTGGCGCCAGTTGCATAATGTAAAACTGAGGGTGGGGTCAGTTCATTGTGAAATAATGCCTTGCTATGTTCTGCACAATCTTCCCACACCAATTGTCTTGGGTATACCTTGGCTTGTTAAACATAATCCATTGGTAGATTGGAAAGCCGGGGAGATTATTGAATGGGGAGATTACTGCCATGAGAACTGTTTAGATATTTCCCTTGCTATTGTCTTTACGGAAATATTACCTGCTTTTCTGTCTAGTTTTAAGGACGTTTTCTCTGAGAGCGGTGTCAGAATTTGCCTACTCATCGTGCTTATGACTGTCCTATTAATCTGACCCCTGGAGCTAAACTACCGAAGTCCAGACCGTATAATGTTTCTGGCCCTAAGAGAAAAGCCATGAAGGATTTCATTGCGGAAAGTCTGGAGAAGGGACATACCAGACCCTCATCTTCGCCCATAGCAGCAGGGTTCTTCTTTGTAAAGAAAAAAGATGGCGATCTATGTCTCTGTTTAGATTTCCAGGAATTAAATAAAATTACCATCTGTGATCCATACCCTCTTCCTCTGATTCCTAATCAGCCAGGTTGTGGGAGCTAAGGTGTTCTCAAAGTTGGATATAAGGGGAGCTTACAACCTGGTTAGAATCAGAGAAGGGGACGAATGGGAGACAGCGTTCAATACCCCGGAAGGACATTTCGAGAGTCTGGTTATGCCTTTTGGTATGACCAATGCACCTGCTGTATTCCAGCATTTCATAAATGATATTTTCCATCATTTGGTGGGGAGGTTTGTGGTGGTCTATCTGGATGATATTTTGGTTTACTCATCTGATTTTGAGACTCATCGGGGGCATGTTAAGAAGGTGCTCCAGATATTAAGGGACAACAAACTTTATGCCAAACTAGAAAAATGTGTTTTAGCTGTTCAGGAGGT
This sequence comes from Phyllobates terribilis, assembly GCF_046119375.1. Classification (NCBI taxonomy): domain Eukaryota; kingdom Metazoa; phylum Chordata; class Amphibia; order Anura; family Dendrobatidae; genus Phyllobates; species Phyllobates terribilis. The sequence continues at coordinate 450,738,008 of NW_027362763.1, read as the reverse complement.
GCAGTTTTTGGGGTACTTGTTGTCATCTTCAGTTTTTCAGATGGATCCAGAGAAGATCTGTGGAGCCCTTGACTGGGAATGTCCCGAGAACCTAAAGGCTCTACAACATTTTCTGGACTTTATTAATTTTTACCGGAAATTCATGCAAAATTACTCTGTTATAGTGAAACCCCTTACTGACATGACTAAAAAGGAGTCTGTTTTTTCCAAATGGTCGGATGCTTCCCTCCAGGTTTTTTCTTCCTTAAAGAATCATTTTGCCACTGCACCTATACTCAGTCAACACGATGTTTCTCAACCCTTTATTGTGGAGATTGATGCATCGGTTATCGGGGTTGGGGCTGTGTTTTCTCAGGGTTCGTCCCCTGGTAAATGGCGTCCATGCGCCTTCTTTTCTAAAAAATTGTCTTCGGCTGAGAGAAATTATGACGTGGGTAATAGGGAACTTTTGGCGATCAAATTAGCATTCGAGGAATGGTGCAGTGTGTCGGTCAAGCTATTCACACTAGGTGTCTGTGAAAGATAGTATTAGCAAATTACAGGTCTGCTATTTAAAGCTGTGGTTCTCTGTCAGACATAACACCTATATGAGTGTTCCAAAATCAGACATTTCTTCCATTTTCAATCCGTTGCAGTGTGTCGGTAAAGCTATTCACAGTAGGTCTCTGTGTAGAATAATATTAGTAAATTACAGGCCTACTATTTAAACCGTTGTTCTCTGTCAGACATATCACCTATAAGACTACTCAAAAAGTATACATTTCTTCCATTTTCATTCTGTTGCAGTGTGTCGATGAAGCTATTCACACTAGGTCTCTATATAGAATAATATTAGTAAATTACAGGCCTACTATTTAAAACCGTAGTTCTCTATCAGACATATCACCTATAAGACTGTTCAAAAATCAGAAATTTCTTCGATTTTCATTCCGTTGCAGTGTGTCGGTGAAGCTATTCACATTAGGTGTCTGTGAAGCATAGTATTAGCAAATTACAGACCTGCTATTTAAAGCTGCGGTTATCTGTCAGACATAACACCTATAAGAGTGTTCCAAAATCAGACATTTCTTCCATTATCAATCCGTTGCAGTGTGTCGGAGAAGCTATTCACACTAGGACTCTGTGTAGAATAATATTAGTAAATTACAGGCCTACTATTTAAAACTGTGGTTTTCTGTCAGACCTATCATCTATAAGACTGTTCAAAGATTAGACATTTCTTGCATTTTTATTCCGTTGCAGTGTGTCGGTGAATCTCTTCACTCTAGGTCTCTATGTAGAATAATATTAGTAAATTACAGGCCTACTATTTAAAATCGTGGTTCTCTGTCAGACATATCACCTATAGGACTATTCAAAAATCATACATTTCTCCCATTTTCATTTTGTTGCAGTGTGTCAGTGAAGCTATTCACACTAGGTCTCTGTGTAGAATAATATTAGTAAATTACAGGCCTGCTATTTAAAACTGTGGTTCTCTGTCAGATATATCACCTATAAGACTGTTCAAAAATCAGACATTTCTTCCATTTTCATTCAAATACAGTGTGTTGGTCAAGCTATTCACATTAGGTGTCTGTGAAGAATAGTATTAGCAAATTACTGGCCTGTTTTCAATCCGTTGCAGTGTGTGTGTAGTAAATTACAGGCCTACTATTTAAAACCGTGGTTCTCTGTCAGACATAACATCTGTAAGAGTATTCCAAAATCAGACATTTCTTGCATTTTCATTTTGTTGCAGTGTGTCGGTCAAGCTATTCACACTAGGTGTCTGTGAAGAATAGTATTAGCAAATTAGAGACCTGCTATTTAAAATTGTGATTCTCTGTCAGACGTATCACATATAACTGCATTCCAAAATCAGCTATTTGTCGTGAACGTGGAAAATATTGTACTCCATTAAAAATGGGCAAGGAGCGTGGCAAGGGATGGGGAAGTGGACGTGAGGGTGCATGCAGAAGGAGAGGCCGAGGACGTGGCAGTGGGCAAGCTGAAATTGTGCCACAACAAACAACCTCATCTTGTCGCTCGACCTTCCTGTCCCAATTAATAGGGAACCGCAGAACACCACTATTGAACACAGAGCAGTGACATAAGGTTATTGGTTGGATAGCAGATAATGCTTCCAGTCACTTAGCCACCACCGCCACCACCCTGTCTTCCACACGGTCAAGTCTCAGTAGCTGTGAGTCTGGACCGCATATTCCTCACCCTGATCCTCCTTCCACCCACTATGCCGAGTGCCTGTAGACAACTGATCCTACACTTGGACATTCAGAAGAGCTGTCCACTTTTCCATTTGTAGATTCGGGCCTCTCACCCGGCCAGCTTCAAGTGAGTCAAGAGGAGAACGCGTGTAGCGATGCCCAAATATTGGAACAGCCATGGTCACACAAAGGCAACAGTGGGAAAGTGCAATTACTGTCGCAAGAGGTGGATGACGATGATGACACAATTGCCAGAAAGTCAGGAGGAGGACCAGGGTGCGGAAGTGGAAGACGAGGTGGTGGATGACACAGTAACTAACCCAACCTGGTAGGGGGACATACAGAGCAAGGACAGCAGCACACAGGGGGAGGGAGGTGAAGCACTAAAAAAGGCAGGAAGAAGCAGCGTGGTCGCTGCAGACGCAAGGCGGGAAAGCATTCCTAATAGCGCCAACACGACGGAAGTTGCCAGGACAACTGTTAGGTCTTTCCGAGTCTGGTTAATTTGTAAAGAAGCTGCAGATAACCCCAAAAAGGCCATTTGCACCACTTGCCAGACCAGCATCAGCAGGGTAGCAAAACTAGCAGCCTGTCTACCACCAGCATGATCAGGCACATGGCAGCAAAGCAGCCGACTAAGTGGGCCGAACCCCAGGGTCCAGAAACAGTGTCTGCAGGTGACACTACTGCTTGTTCCACTGTTGTGCATGCACACCAATCCCCTGTCTCCCGCCCCGCACCTGTAGTTGCACACTCTCAACTAGCACCATCAGCAAGCACGTCCATGTACTTGTCCCAGCGCAGCGTTGAGTTGTCCCTGCCTCAGTCCAAGGGCAAATACGCAGCTAACGCCCCACAGGTCACACTGCTAAATTCACACATTTATTGAATGCTTTCACTCAAAATGTTGCCTTTTAGGCTTGCAGAGATGGAAGCTTTCCGCGGCCTGATGGCGGCGACCGTCCCTCAGTACTCGGTCCCCAGCCGCCACTATTTCTCCCGGTGTGTCATCCCCGCATTACACAAGCACGTGTCCGACAACATTAGACTTGCCCTCAACAAAGCAGTTACAGGGAAAGTCCACCTAACCACGGACAGGTGGACAACTGCTTGTGGGCAGGGACGGTAAATCGCGCTGACAGCACATTGGATTAATATAGTGGAAGTCGGGACCCATATTTTGCAGCTCCTGTACCTCCTCCTCCTCTTCAGCCTCCATCTCTGAAATGACCATATCAGTCACAAGCTGGAAGCACTGCAGCACTGCCTCGGCCTTGCGGCAATAGGCTGTGCTGAAGCTAATATGCTTAGGTGATAAACCGCACAATGCTGAAGAGTTGTGGACAGCTCTGAAGCAGCATGCAGATCTGTGGCTGACACCGCTGAATCTACAGCCAGGCATGGTCATGTGACAATGGCTGGAACCTGGTGGCGGCTCTGAGGCAAGGCAAGCTCACACACGTACCATGACTGGCCCATGTGCCTAATCTCATGTTTCAGCGGTTTATCAAATCCTACCCGGATTTGTCGGATCTGCTTGTCAAAGTATGCCGCCTGTGTGCCCATTTTAGAAAGTCAGATACATCTTCCGTCGCCCTTGTCGTTCTTCAGCAGCGTTTACAGCTTCCAGCTCACCGACTGACCTGCGATGTCCCCACGCGTTGGACCTTTACATTGCAGATGTTGGGATGGATTTGTGAGCAGAAGAGGGCAGTTGTTGACTACCAGCATCAACAAGGCCGCCAGTATTCAGGTCAGACTCCACACATAAGACTTCAGGAGTGGACATGGATGTCAAACATATGTACCATCCTCCAAAACTTTGAGGACGCCACCAAGATGGTGAGCGGTGATGATGCCATAATTAGCATCACCATCCCACATCTCTGTCTGCTGAAACACTCTCTACTCTCAATTAAAGAGGATGCATTGCAGGCAGAGCACAATGAGATGGAGCAATTTTGGGTGACAGTCATTACTGGTTGGTGACACTTCTAGACCCACACTACAAGGAGAACTTTCTGTCTCTTATTCACTTGCAGGACAGGCCTAATACAATGGTGCAGTATGAGAAGGTCCTTGTTGTGGAATTATTAAAAAAATTCCCATCTGAAAACGCTGGCGGCAGAGGTGACAGTTTGTTGGACAACCAAGGAGTACAGGCGAGAGAGACACAAATGCATTCGAGCAGAGGCAGAGGAACACTGTCAACGTTCTGGGACAGTTCTCTCAGACCACAGCATCGCACAAGCTCTGATATGCGGGGTACTCTGTCAAAGAATGAAAAGTTGTGGAACACGGTGAGATAGTACCTTGCCGATCGTACCAACATCCTCCGTGATTCCTCTGTGTCTTATAATTATTGGGTATCCAAGCTGGACACATGGCATGAACTGGATCTCTACGCCTTGGAGGTCCAGGCTTGCCCTGCCGCTAGTGTTTTGTCAGAGCATGTTTTAAGTGTCTCCAGTGGAATTATAACCGATAGGCGCATCCGCCTGTCAACTGAAAATGCTGACAGGCTGACTCTTATAAAAATGAACAAGGGCTGGATTGGGCCAGACTTCTCAACACACCGAATGATAGAAGCGTAACATAAACTCAAATACAGTGTCATTTTTTGGGAGGTCTAGCTCTATTCCCATGCACCTCTGTCTTCACACCCAGACATGGGTATACGCTTCCTGATTTTGTCTATTTTTTCTTGTCCTCCTCATTCTCCGCATCCTCATCCTCCACCAACATATCACCATATGATATGTACCATATCAACATATCTACGTCTCTTGAAATGGTTCCTCCAAATTTTTGGCAGCCGTTGCTTCACTGCATAGGCAAACAGTATGGGAGACACACTTCCTAATAATGGGAGCATTTTTTGCAGGAAGCCCTCTGACCTCTATGTCTCTTGCAAGGGGCATTGGAGTTCCTCCAAAGTTGTGGCAGCCATTGCTTCACTGCATAGGCAAACACTATGGGAGACACACTTCCTATTAACGGGAGCATTTTTTGTAGGAGGCCCTCCAACCTCTACGTCTCTTTCAAGGGGCATTGGAGTTCCACCAAATTTTTGGCAGCCGTTGCTTCACTGCATAGGCAAACAGTATTGGAGACACACTTCCTAATAACGGGTGCATTTTTTGCAGGAGGCCCTCCGACCTGTACGAATCTCTTGCGAGGGGCATGGGAGTTCCTCCAAATTTTTGGCAGCCGTTGCACTAACTGCATATTCAATAACAGTATGGGAGACCCACTCGTTAATAATGGGAACAACAAAGCATAGCCGGCTGATGGCTCTCTAACAATAGTGAGGGCTGACTGCTGGCCCTTTAAGAATAGTAAGGGCCGCCTGATGGCCCTATAAAAATAGACTTGGTGACTTTCAGAGTCCACCCATCATAAATGAAACAGTATGTGTCTATTGATGTGTCACACACCACATGGCCAGATAAGGTTGTAAAATGTTAAATTGTCATTTCCTGGTGAATGCATTTGTCTTGGTTGAAAGCAATGCAAAAGTGCAAAAAAGCATTAAAAACCCTACAAGTGAACATAGCCCAAGGTGTGGAGGAGCATTTTTGTTTTTGCTTATTCATTTAGCCTTATGCACAAGTAATTACCCTGGAAAGGATATTCCTTAACATACTTCTCAGGAAAATCCATTTTGGTTTTGTTTTTGTATGTTTTATTGTGAGTCCGTAAAAGTGGCGTAATAACTCTCGCAATGTTGTTGATAGCAGAGACCTGGGAGTCAAAAATGCTTCCAGGGGTCTTCCCCATGCTGTCGCCATGTCTTTTGAGCTCTGTTCCCATCGATTTGGGTAATTTTTAGGCCCTCTGCAGACCGCCGGGTGGAGAAGCCGGAAAAATACTTGAGTTTCCTAGACTTACTGTTAGGGGGACGGTTTCAACAACTTTATTAAAATGATATGCAACTGAACCCCGGGGTCCGCGATGCAGCCATGAAGACTGCGGCCGAACACCCACCGGATAAGAGTGTAAAACAACCAACTTAAGAGTGTAAATCCCTCCAGTGTTACAACACACCAGGACGGGAAAAGGGGTTCGCACTATCTCCGTTAACTACACGAGAGATGTGCCACAAATAATCGTAGTCATAGCCCTGTTAACTGCACAGAGGCTACACAGCAGGCGCTAGGAAGTGTGTGTGACTCACGCCGGCATGTACGTGCTCCAGCCAGTGTGGGACCAGACTGTGGAGTAACTCTCTACGTGGCTAATAGGCGGTGCCAGGGATCCGGAGCCCGTAGTCTGCTCGAGGTGTATAGCAACCTCCTTGCTGGAGCCAGACTACCAAACGGGAACTACCTGCCTCCCCCAGCTAAGTCTGCCTAAGCCCTGCTAAACCTGTCTAAGTGACCTGTGCTAATCAGCCGAGCGAACTCTGGCATCGGCATGTCACGGAGAGAGCAGCTAGAGAGCACGTGGAGCCAAAAAGCAAACGGTGCACACAGGAACACAACCTAAACTCAATGATCACAGCACACCGCCATGCTTGTGGGCGGGCTATTTAAAGACTAAGCCCTGCCCACCATCACATTATTAGTCGCACTACTGATGACGTCACCCACGACCAATCAGGCGGTGCCAGGCCACCGGATCAGCTGATACCCAAACCACCAATCACGGTCCACCATGTCACGGGCATGCTAAGTGGAGTGCATCCTGGACTTGGACTGTAGCAGCCCTGTTCCCCTCCGCAACCTATGCTTAACACTACTAGGAAAAAAGACCCAAGAGACAGCCTGTACATCTCGTGCACTAGCTAGGCATTGGCACTGATGGCGATGCTAAGCAGCATCTGCCCTGGCTGGACCAGAGTGGGAAACCACAAAATCCACTGATGACTCTGACCCAATTTCAGGTCCAGCAACCGTCCGACGCCTAACACTTACATTTGGCTCATTACTCGGTCAGAGCACTCGAGCATTCCAATTTACTCAACTCAAACAAGGAGTATCTGAGCATTTTAGTGCTCGCTCATCACTAGCCATTAATAATCATCATCAAGAATCCACTGGCAGGTCACCGTTCTTCGGTTCATACGGTTACCACCTACAGTTTGGTACCTTTAGATGGGGAGGAGCTTTAGGAGTTCCTGAGGAGGAACAGTTTGCTTCCTCGCTCTCCTCGGTATGTCAGGGTGTGCTGAGTAATTTAAAGATCATGAGAGACAGGTATAAACGTATGGCTGACAGAAAACGCTTGCCAGGTCCGGACCTGAATGTGAATGACTTTATGTGGTTGTCTACCAGAAATATAAGATTTAAAGTTCCTTCTTGAAAGCTGAGACCTAGGTTTATTGGTCTCTATAAAATAACCACCGTCATTAACCCAGCAGCGTTTCATCTTGAACTTCCTCAGGCCCTTAAAGTTCACAACGTGTTCCATAGGTCCTTACTTTAAAAATATGTGGATCCTCTTGAGCCCTCGCCTCTACCACCACCCCCAGAAATGGTTGATGGTAATCTGGAGATTACCATCACCCATTGATGGTAATAACAGATTTTGAGGATTGTAGATTCTCGTCTCCGATGTCGTTCTCTACAAAACTTGGTGCACTGGAAAGTCTATGGTCCAGAGAAGAGGATGTGGGTTTCAGTATCAGAGATGAATGATTCCAGATTGGTTCTCTCATTCCACACATCTTTTCCTGAGAAACCTGGTCCTGAGTGTCTGGAGGCCACTCGTTGAGGGGGGTTATTGTAACGGGTGTGTCAGAGGTGACAGACAGTCGCCCTGCAGTTGGTTAGAGGCTGGCTGTCTATAGGACCCAGCGGCTACCTCCCTCTGGCTAATTAGCTCCTGGCCTGGGTATATAAATACCTGGTGTGTCTGAGATGGAGGTGCCAGCAATATTCATTACTACTTATGAGGCTTTGGCAGGAGAAGTACTTTGCCCTCTCTGGAGCTTGAGGCCATATGCGCATTTGTCTGGAGTCGTTTAAAGCTAAGCAATTCCTGTTTGTCTACCCTTTTTTCCTATACAGTTTAGCGGAGATTGGCTAGTTCTCATCTCTTCCCATCCTTAGCCTTAGCCATATGCCAGGAAAAGTCAGGGCGAGGCACGCATGCGGCGAATGGTGAAGTAGTGTTGAGCGAGCATGCTCGACACTGCTCAGTACTCGCTCAAGCATCTCACTACTCGGGATGTTCGGCGAGCACCGAGTATTTCCAGGTTACTCATTGCTTGTGGGCATTACAGTGATTGGCTGGCCGCACAGTGTCAATTCGAGTATTTAAAGCCGGGCCCCGCCATCTTGGACACAGTCGCTCCGGATCAGACGGTGTAGGGAGAGTGCTGCTGAGTTAGGGAGAGATTTATACTGCGAAATAGGTAGTGTAGGGTCTCTAAAGCCTGCAAAATCAAACAAACAGTCCTTCTCAGGAATAATATCCATCCCAGATATCAGGCAGGCAGGCTGTATAGGAGACGCAGTGGTTATACCAACAAACACTGCATTACAGTCCTGTGTGCTGCTTCTCAAATTGCTAGACTTAGCCCCAGGTCTCAGGGGCAAGGAAAAATCCTTTTTTTCTCATCTAAATCCTCTTTTTTTTTTTTGTCCTCAGTCAGACTGTACAAATACCCGTCTCATTAACCTTTTGGTATTCCCCCCCCCCAAAAAAAAAATTGAGTGTGTCTGTGTGTGTTCAGACACAAATATATCTGTTTAAAAGAATCTGGTATAGGCCAGATAACTAGAACTGTGGTTTTGCAGTTCCACAGTTCAAATCTCTGTATTATCCACTTTTTTGCCTTTTTTCCATAAAAAAAAACATTTTGATTGTCTAGCTGACTGTTCAGACACAAATATATCTGTTTAAAAGATTCTGGTGTAGGCAAGATAAATAGAACTGAGGTTTTCCTCTTCCACGGTTCAAATCTGGGTGTAATCCACATTTTTGCATAAAAAAAAAACATTTTGAGTGTCTCGCTGACTGTTCAAACACAAATATTTCTGTTTAAAAGATTCTGGTGTAGGCCAGAGAACTAGAACTGTGGTTTTCCCCTTCCACGGTACAAATCTCCTTTATATTACCCTTTTGCCATTGATAGTGTGACTGTAAGCTATTTTACTTCATTTACAATGGACAAGGCGCGTGGCAAGGGACGTGGATGATGGTGATGGTGCGTGCAGAGGACAGGGCCATGGCCAAGGTGAAAATGTGCCTCAACCAACAGCCACATCTTCTCACTCCCAGTTCTTGACCGAATTAGTAGGGAAGCATACAACAGCACCACTATTGCGAACTGATCAGTGTGAACAGGTTATTTATTGGATAGCAGATAATACTTCCAGTCACCTGGGCACCCCCACGTCCGGTCTGTCTTCCACATGGTCAAGTAGCCGTGAGTCTCGACTGCATACTCCTCCTCAACATGATGCTACTTCCTCCCACCATGCCGAGTGTCGTCAGACAGCAACTGATCCCACAGTTGGACACTCTGAAGAGCTGTTCACTGGTCCATTTCTATATTTGGGCCCCTCGCCTGCTCCGCTTGAAGTGGTGGAAGAGGAAATCCGATGTAGCGATGGCCAAATATTTGAACAGCCACGGCTAAAGGAAAGCAACGCTGGCAATTTGTCACAAGAGGTGGATGATGACGAGACACAATTGCCACGAAGTGAGGAGGAGGACCGTGGTGCGGAAGTGGAAGAGGAGGAGGTGGTGGATGATCTAGTAACTGACCCAATGTGGCAGGAGGACACGCAGAACAAGGCCAGCAGCACGCAGGGGGAGGGAGGCAGAATACCCCAACAGGCAGGAAGAAGCAGTGTGGTGGCCGCAGACAGAAGGCGGGCAACCGTTCCCCGTAACACCAAGAGGAGGGACGTTACCAGTACAACCGGTAGGTCTTCCAGAGTCTGGAATTTTTTTAAAGACTCTGCTGATAACCCCAAAAAGGCAATTTGTACTACCTGCCAGGCCAGCATCAGCAGGGGTGACAAAACTACCAGCCTGACCACCACCAGCATGATCAGGCACATGTCAGCAAAGCACACGACTTTGTAGGGCAAACCCCAGGGTCCACGACCAGTGTCAGCGGGTGTCACCACTGCTTCTTCCGCTGTTGTGCGTGCAAGGCAATCCACTGTCCATACTGCATGCAAAGATGCCCCCTCCTCTCTGTCTTCACTTGTTATGGCAGTTTCTGAAGAAACAGCGTCAACGTCCACATCCGCGTCCCACCGCATCGTTAAATTGTCCATATCCCAGACCTTTGAACGAAAGCGCAAATTCGCAGCTAATGCCCCACAGGCCACAGTCCTAAATTCGCACATTTTATGACTGCTTGCATTGGAAATGCTGCCTTTTAGGCTGGTGGAGACGGAATCCTTTCGCAACCTTATGGCGGTGGCCGTTCCTCGGTACTCGGTCCCCAGTCAATACTATTTTGCCCGGTGTGCCATCCCCGCACTACACAAGCACGTGTCCCAAAACATCTGCCATGCCCTCAACAATGCAGTTACTGGGAGAGTCCACCTGACAACGAACACGTGGACAAGTGCTTGTGGCCAGGGACGGTACTTACCCCTGACAGCACACTGGGTAAACATAGTGGAAGCCGGGACCCAGCTGGAACTTGGGACGGAACATGTCCTCCCGACGCCGAGGATTGCGGGCCCTATGTCAGTCAGAGTTGCCCCCACAGTGTACCGCTCCTGCGCAACATCCTCCTCCTCCTCCTCATGTTCAGCCTCTCAGATATCACATCAGTTACAAGCTGGAAGCTGAATTTCAGCCAAGCCGCAACAGGCTGTGCTGAAATTCATAAGCTTAGGTGATAAACCTCACACTGCTTGTGAGCTGTGGACAGCTGTGAACGAGCAGGTAGTTCTGTAGCTGAGACCGCTGAACCTACATCCAGGCATGGTTGTGTGTGACAATGGCCGTAACCTGGTGGCGGCTCTGAGGCGAGGTGAGATCACACACGTACCATGCCTGGCTCATGTGCATAACCTCGTGGTTCAGCGGTTTCTTAAATCGCACCCTGAGATGCCAGATCTGCTCGTCAAAGTACGCCACCTGTCAGCTCATTTTCGGAAGTAGGCTACAGCTTCCGTCGCCCTTGCTGTGTTGCAGCAGCGTTTGCAGCTTCTGGCACACCGACTGGTGTATGATGTCCCCACATGTTGGAAATCTACCCTCCACATGTTGCAATGGATTTGTGAGCAGAAGAGAACAGTTGTGGAGTACCAGCTGCAACAAGGCCATCGATATTTAGGTCAGACTCCACACATAAGACCTCAAGAGTGGACCTGGATGTCTGACATATGTACCATCCTGACAAACTTTGAGGAGTCCACCAAGATGGTGAGTGGCGATGACACCATCATTAGCGTCAGCATCCCACTTGTCTGTCTTTTGCAACGCTCTCTGCAGAGAATTAAAGAGGAGGCATTGCAGCCAGAGTATGATGAGATGGATCAAGAAGCTGTAGCGGACGATTACACACAGCCCAGCTTCATCTCATCCCAAAGTGCATTGGGGGACAATGAGGGAGAGGAGGAGGAGGAAGAACAGGAGCTTGTATCATGCGCTGTACATGGTAGTACCTGTACAACAGTCATACCTTCGGTTCAGCGTGGGTGGCCTGAGGACAGGAGGGAGGAGGAGGAGGAGGAAAACATGGTCAGTCGTCATCTTGGTGAGGACACGGAAGTCTTGCCCTTTACCAGTCTGGCACACATGGCTGACTTTATGTTATGCTGCTTTAACCGTGACCCTCGCGTTGTCAAAACAGTCATTACTGGTTGGTGACACTTTTAGACCCCGCTACAAGGAGAACTTTCACTCTCTTATTCCTGAGGTGGAGAGGTCTTCAAAAATGGGGCAGTACCAGAAGGCCCTTGCTGCAGAACTGTAAAAAAAATTCCTATCTGAACACGCTAGCGGCAGAGGTCACAGTTCGTAGACCAACCAAGGCATACTGGCAAGAGAGACGCAACTCCAATCCAGCAGAGACAGGGAAACACTGTCAACGTTCTGGGACATTGTTCTGAGACCCCCCCAGCTTACAGGCCCTGAGGCGCGGGGTACTCTCACAAGGAGGGGAAAATTTCAAAACATGGTGAGGGACTACCTTGCCGACCGTACCAGCATCCTCCGTGATTCCTCTGTGCCTTTTAATTATTGGGTATCCAAGCTGGACACTTGGAATGAACTCGCTCTGTACGCCTTGGAGGTCCTGGCCTGCCCTGCCGCTAGCGTGTTATCGGAGCGTGTTTTCAGTGCCGCTGGGGTAATAATAACTGATAAGCGCACTCGCCTGTCAACTGACAATGCTGACAAGCTGACCCTTATCAAAATGAACAAGGGCTGGATTGGGTCAGACTTTTCATCACCACCAAATGACAGCAGAGTAACAAACACAAATCCACTGTTATTTTGGGAGGTATAATCCCATGCATCGCTTCACTCTGACACATGGGTATACGCTTCCTCATTTCGGCTGTTTTTTGCTCTTCTCCTTCTCCTCAGCCTCCACCACCACTATACCACCAGGGTGAGCGTGGTCCATGTTGCCAGCATTACAAGTTCCTCAATCCTAATTTTTGGCAGCTTTTGCTTGGAAGGCATAGGCAAAGACTATGGGAGACCCACTCCCCAATAATGGGAATAATGTTTTTAAAATGCTGTACTGCATGGCTCTTGTAAGGGACATTAAAACCGTCTTGTTAAGATACAGTGACCTCCACGTCTCTTCCAAGGGGCATTTAAACCGTCTTGTTAACCCACTCTAACCTCCACGTCTCTTCCAAGGGGCATTAAAACCATCTTGCTAAACCACTCTGACCTCCACGTCTCTTCCAAGGGGCATTAAAACCATCTTGTTAAGCTCCTGTGACCTCCACGTCTCTTCCAAGGGGCATTAAAACAGTCTTGTTAAACCACTCTGAACTCTGCGTCTCTTCCAAGGACCATTAAAACCGTCTTGTTAAGCTACTGTGACCTCCACGTCTTTTCCAAGGGGCATTAAAACCGTCTTGTTAAACCACTCTGAACTCCACGTCTCTTCCAAGGGGCATTAAAACTGTCTTGTTAAACCACTCTGACCTCCACGTCTCTTCCAAGGGGCATTAAAACCATCTTGTTAAGCTACTTTGACCTCCACGTCTCTTCCAAGGTGCATTAAAACTATCTTGTTAAACCACTCTGAACTCCACGTCTCTTCCAAGGGGCATTAAAACTGTCTTGTTAAACCACTCTGAACTCCACGTCGCTTCCAAGGGGCATTAAAATCATCTTGTTAAGCTACTGTGACCTCCACATCTCTTCCAAGGGGCATTAAAACCGTCTTGTTAAACCACTCTGACCTTCACGTATCTTCCAAGGGGCATTAAAACCGTCTTGTTAAACCACTCTGAACTCCACAGCTCTTCCAAGGGGCATTGTTGTTTTTAATTAACTCTAATCTCCAGGACTCTTCCAACGGGCATTGCATTTCCTCCTAATTTTAGTCAGCTTTTGCTTTTCAATGCATTGGCGAACACTAAGGTAGACCCACTCCCCAATAATGGGTAGAAGGTTTTTAGTACGCTGTAATCCACGTCTGTTTCAAGGGGCATTGCAGTTCCTCGTAATTTTTGGAAAGCCTTCCATTCACTGCTTAGGCCAACAGTATACAGGAGACCCAGTTGCTATAAATGGAAAAAACGGTTTAGTTAAGGCCCTCTGACCTCCATGTCACTTCCAAGGGGCATTGTAGTGCCTCGAAATTTTTGGTAGGCATTGCACTCACTGTATGCCCTATAACTATGTAGCTGAACCGCTCCTTTTGGTGCAGAAATATATCCTACAAGACATGTGTGGTTGACTGTCCTGATATTGATGTGAATGGTCCCTGTTCCTCCTGCTCTCTATCCTTTGCCACCACCTCATCCATCATTCATCACCTGAAGCTTTGTTTTAATGGGAGTCATAGAACTGGGATAGTAGCAGGAAAACATCCAGAAATCCTCGGAGGAGGTAGGATATACGCCAAAATGCTGACCACCTCAGGCCTAGCCGCTACTACATACATGGGCTTGCATTCCATGGAACAGAAAGCTAAGGAGATGGATGGCCTCATGATCATGAATAATTTACTCCTTGTATAGGAGGCCGACCTCTGCTGCTGTGTACCTTCTAAACTTTGTGTTGAAGCCTGATTGACCCAGGACCCGCAATCCTCTATGTCTGGAGGACGTGTTCCATCTTAGTGTCCAACTGTGTCCCGACTTCCACAATATTAACCTAGTGTGAAGGCGTCAATGAGATGGACCATCCCTGGCCGCATTCACTTGTCCACGAGTTTGTGGTTAGGCTGTCCTTCCCACTAAATGCACTGGGGATGGCACAGGTAATGTTTTGTTTTGCGCGCTTGTGTATAAGGTGTACCAGGACAAATAGGGGCGGCTGGGGACCGTTTATGGACACCCGACCGCCCCCTGGCGGCTGGGGACCGTGTGTGGGCACCCGGCGGAGGGGCGGCTCGGGACCAAGTATGGATATCAGGCCGCAGACGCAGCCATGATGTGGTGGCCAGATTCCGCCTCCACATGCCTAAAAGGCCCAATTTCAAGTGCAAGCAAGCAAGCAGTATGGTATTTCAGCCTGGGGGTGGTTGGGTGGCAGTATGCATACTTGCGCTTGCATTGCAAGGAATGGGGGAGGTACAATTGAACACTGCCCTGGGACAAGGACTTGCTCGGGGATAGTTGCAAGTCTGCATCTTCTGATGCGGCAAGGATCACTTCTGCTGGGCACACTTTTAGGCAGTGACCTGGGTGTCAGAGATGCTTCCAGGGGTCTTCCCCATGCTGTTCTCATGTCTTTTCAGCACTGTATGCATGTGTCACACAGCACATGACCAGATAAGGTTGTAAAATTTTAAAATGACATTTCCCGGTGAATGCATTTGTCACGGTTGAAAGCAATACAAAAGTGTAAAAACGCATAAAAAATGCTACTTGTGAAAAGAGCCCAAGGTGTGGAGGAGTATTTTTGTTTTTGGTTATTTATTTTACCTTATACTCACGTCTTTACCCTGGAAAGCATGTTCTTTAACATATTTCACAGGAAAGCAGTTTCAGTTTCATTTTTGAACGTTTTATTGTGAGCCCGTAAAAGTGGCTTGATACCTCTGACCACATTGTTGACAGAAGTGACCTGGGGGTCAGAAATGCTTCCTGGGGCGATCGCTATGCTGTCCCAATGTCATTTGAGCACTGTCACTATTGTTTTGGGCGCTTTTTAGGCTTTCTACAGACTGCCGGGGGTGCTGCCGCAAAAATGCTCGGGTCTCCCATAGACTAACATTGGGCTCGTTGCTCGGTCGAGCACTCGAGTATCATGGTGAGCTCGGCCCGAGCTTCGAGCACCCGAGCATTTTAGTGCTCACTCAACACTAATGAAGAGCTAATATAGAGACGGTAGTTAAGATAGGGTGAAACTAGACCAGACTAGGAGGTCTCCACTCCCAACATTCCCTAGAGTCTGGGCTCCCTTTCCCTCTTCCCTCTGTGTTGCACTCGTCTTTCCCACACCCTGCATGACAACAGCAGGCCTACACCGGTCCCTCACCCACCTCATCTTAAATTGAGCAAAAATTCAAAGCTGTAAATGCTGGCCCAGACCCTGATACCTCATGCATGGCCCATGGCTGACTGCTGCTGTGCCTTTATAAAATTTCTACAATGGGTCAATTCTTGCCCCTTTTCTTGGTATCTCACGCTATTTTTTGGAAATGTTTGCACTCCAGATTGGGTCTCCTTCATGTGTGTTTCCTGAATTTGACAGGGCTCTCAGAGCACCAGGCATACACCTGTCACTCATCCTGTTACTGATCAATGTTTAAGCTAGAAATGCTGGTCCAAGTCCTGTCCCAGGTACTGTCACAAGCATCCACGCTGTGCAATTATACTATTTGTACGCTGGATCAATTGATGCCACTGTTCCTGGTGTCTGCCCCTAATTTGAGCTGTTTTGGCAGCTGTAGGGTCCCCCTGAAGGTGTTATCTATGTATTTGGTTTTGCTTCTCATTGAATTCAATGAGGTTCAGATATGTTTGGCAAACATCGGGACGTTCGCCGATCTGAACCGAACCGAACCTCGAAAGGTTCTCTCTTCTCTAGCCATATGTACCAGAAAACATTACCTACCAAGACTACATCTTGTCAAACAAAAAATAAGTCCTTACACAGCTCCTTAGACAGAAAAATATGTTATTTTCAGTATTTAGTGGCACAAAAACAAATTATGTTTCATAACAGTGTATTTATTATACAAAAGTCATAAAACATTAACAAAATCATATATATATATATATATATATATATATATACATATATATATATATACATATATATATATATATATATATATACATATATATATATATTTTATAAACAAACCAACAGATTGGTACAGAGCAGGAGAGGACCCTGCCCTCTCAGTTACAATCTAAAGGGCAATGGGGAAGAAGACAGGACGTTAATTGGTTAGTGCAGAGACGGTGGTAATAAGTTTGATAGTATTCCCTACAGAATTGGACCACCAGGGTAGTCCCACGACATAACAATTTAATAAAAGTTTCGTAATAAGGTATAAATACACAATACACATAACGCGGCTGATAAATATAACTCATCAAAAAACAGGTAATCATACAGCTACATTGAAGAAAAAACATTACATTATTATTAGTGTTGAGCGAGCACTAAAATGCTTGGGTGCTCGAAGCTCGGGCCGAGCTCACGGTGATACTCGGGTGCTCGACCAAGCAACGAGCCCAATGTTAGTCTATGGGAGACCCGAGCATTTTTGCGGCGGCACCCCCGACAGTCTGTAGAAAGCCTAAAAAGTGCCCACAACGATAATGACAGTGCTCAAATTACATAGGGACAGCATGGGGATCGCCCCAGGAAGCATTTCTGACCCCCAGGTCACAGCTGTCAACAACGTGGTCAGAGGTATTAAGCCAATTTCACAATAAAACGTTCAAAAACAGAACTGAAACTGCTTTCCTGTGAAATATGTTATGGAACATCCTTTCCAGGGTAAAGACTTGTGTATAAGGTAAAATAAATAACCAAAAACAAAAATACTCCTCCAGACCTTGGGCTATTTTCACAAGTAGCATTTTTTATGCGTTTTTGCACTTTTGCATTGCTTTCAACCGTGACAAATGCAATCACCAGGAAATGTAATTTTAACATTTTACAACTTTATCTGGCCATTTGCTGTGTGACACATGCATACAGTGCTGAAAAGACATGGGAACAGCATGGGGAAGACCCCTGGAAGCATCTCTGACACCCAGGTCACTGCCTAAAAGTGTGCTTATCAAAAGTGATTCTTGCTGCATCAGACTTGCAAGTCCTTGTCCCAGGGCAGTTTTCAATTGTACTTCCCCCATTCCATGCAATGCAAGCGCTAGTATGCAGCCTGCCACCCACCCACCCCCAGGCTGCAATACCATACTGCTTGCTTGCTGCACTGGAAATTGGGCCTTTTAGGCATGTGGAGGCGGAATCTGGCCACCACATCATGGCTGCGTCGGCGGTCTGCTATCCATACTCAGTCCCCAGCCACCAGGCGGCCGGGTGTCCACGCTTGGTCCCCAGCCACCAGGGGGCGGCCGGGTGTCCATAAATGGTCCCCAGCCGCCACTATTTGTCCCGGTAATCTTCCCCACACTTTTCTTATCCTGGCCTGCTTTAGGGCAGCATTGGCCGAGCCCACCAGACAACCAGACTCCTCCGGTGGGCCCTGGCTTCTCCATCAGGGGTGCTGAGAGTGACAAGGTGAGGAGCATGATGATGATGATAGAAGTTAGCATCTGCTTTGTTTTCTTGGAATGCAAGCATAAGTGTGCAGCCTGCCACCCACCCACCCACCCCCAGGCTGCAATACCATACTGCTAGCTTGCTTGCACTTGAACTTAGGCCTTTTAGGCATGTGGAGGTGGAATCTGGCCACCACGTAATGGCTGCGTCGGCGGCCTGGTATCCATACTCAGTCCCCAGCCATCCGGCGACCGGGTGTCCACGCTTGGTTCCCAACCGCTAGGGGGCGGTCGGGTGTCCATAAACGGTCCCCAGCCGCCCCTATTTGTCCCAGTAATCTTTCCCACACTTTTCTTAGCCTGGCATGCTTTAGGGCAGCACTGGCCGAGCCCACCAGACAACCAGACTCCTCCGGTGGGCCCTGGCTTATCCATCAGGGGAGTTGAGAGTGCCAAGGTGAGGAGCATGATGATGATGATAGAAGTTAGCATCTGCTTTGATTTCATGGAATGCAAGCGTAAGTGTGCAGCCTGCCACCCACCCACCCCCAGGCTGCAATACCATACTGCTAGCTTGCTCGCACTTGAACTTGGGCCTTTTAAGCATGTGGAGGCGGAATCTGGCCACCACATCATGGCTGCGTCGGCTGCCTGATATCCATACTCAGTGCCCAGCCGCCCGGCGGCCGGGTGTCCACGCTTGGTCCCCATCCGCCAGGGGGCATCCTGGTGTCCATAAACGGTCCCCAGCCGCCCCTAATTGTTCTGGTAATCTTCCCCACACTTTTCTTATCCTGGCTTGCTTTAGGGCAGCATTGGCCGAGCCCACCAGACAACCAGACTCCTCCGGTGGTCCCTGGCTTATCCATCAGGGGATTTGAGAGTGCCAAGGTGAGGAGCATGATGATGATGATAGAAGTTAGCATCTGCTTTGTTTTCTTGGAATGCAAGCGTAAGTGTGCAGCCTGCCACCCACCCCCAGGTAGCAAAACCATACTGCTAGCTTGCTTGCACTTGAACTTGGGCCTTTTAGGCATGTGGAGGCGGAATCTGGCCACCACGTAATGGCTGCGTCGGTGGCCTGGTATCCATACTCAGTCCCCAGCCACCCGGCGACCGGGTGTCCACGCTTGTTTCCCAACCGCTAGGGGGCGGTCGGGTGTCCATAAACGGTCCTCAGTCGCCCCTATTTGTCCCAGTAATCTTCCCCACACTTTTCTTAGCCTGGCATGCTTTAGGGATGCATTGGCCGAGCCCACAAGACAACCAGACTACTCCGGTGGGCCCTGGCTTATCCATCAGGGGAGTTGAGAGTGCCAAGGTGAGGAGCATGATGATGATGAAAGAAGTAAGCATCTGTTTATCTGCTTTGTTTTCTTGGAATGCAAGCGTAAGTGTGCAGCCTGCCACCCACCCACCCCCAGGCTGCAATACCATACTACTAGCTTGCTTGCACTTGAAATTGGGTCTTTTAGGCATGTGGAGGCGGAATATGGCCACCACGTAATGGCTGCGTCGGCGGCCTGGTTTCCATACTCAGTCCCCAGCCGCCCGGCGGCCGGGTGTCCACGCTTGGTCCCTAGCCGCCAGGGGGCGGCCGGGTGTCCACACTCTGTCCCCAGCCGCCAGGGGGCCGGGAGTCCACTCTTGGTCCCCAGCCACCAGGGGGCGGCCGGGTGTCCATAAATGGTCCCCAGCCACCCCTATTTGAAGGACAGCCTAACCACAAACTCGTGGACAAGTGAATGTGGCCAGGGATGGTCCACCTCGCTAACGCCTTCACACTGGGTTAATATTGTGGAAGCCGGGACACAATTGGACACTGGGATGCAACACGTCCTCCAGACATAGAGGATTGCGGGTCCTGGGTCAGTCAGGCATCAACACAAACTTCAGAAGGTAGACAGCAGCAGTGGTCGGCCTCCTACACAACGAGTAAATTATTCATGATCATGAGACCATCCATCTCCTTAGGTTTCTTTTCCTAGGAATGCAAGCGCATGTATGTAGTAGCGGCTAAGCCTGAGGTGGTCAGCGTTTTCCCGCATATCCTACCTCCTCCAAGGATTGCTGGAGGTTTTCCTGCTGCTATTCCAGTTCTATTACTCCCGTTAAAACAAAGCTTCAGATGATGAATGATGATTTGACTTTATGTTACTCTGCTGTCATTTGGTGGTCATGAGAAGTCTGGCCCAATCCAGCCCTTGTTCATTTTGATAAGGGTCAGCTTGTCAGCATTGTCAGTTGACAGGCAAGAGCGCTTATCAGTTATAATTCCCCCAACGGCACTAAAAACACGCTCCGGTAACACGCTAGCGGCAGGGCAGGCCAGGACCTCCAAGGCGTACAGAGCGAGTTCATTCCAAGTGTCCAGCTTGGATATCCAATAATTAAAAGGCACAGAGGAATCACGGAGGACGCTGGTATGGTCGGAAAGGTACTCCCTCACCATCTTTTGAAACTTTCCACTCCTTGTGAGAGTACCCCGCGCCTCAGAGCCTGTAAGCTGGGCGGGTCTCAGAAAACTGTCCCAGAATGTTGACAGTGTTCCCCTGCCTCTGCTGGATTGGAGTTGTGTCTCTCTCGCCTGTATGCCTTGGTTGGTCTACGAACTGTGAGCTCTGCCGCTAGCGTGTTCAGATGGGAATTTTTTTAACAGTTCTGCAGCAAGGGCCTTCTGGTACTGCCACATTTTTGAAGACCTCTCCACCTCAGGAATAAGAGAGTGAAAGTTCTCCTTGTAGCGGGGGTCTAAAAGTGTCACCAACCAGTAATGACTGTCACCCAACATTTTGACAACGCGAGAGTCACGGTTAAGGCAGCGTAACATAAAGTCAGCCATGCAGGCCAGACTGGTAACGGGCAAGACTTCCGTGTTCTCACCAAGATGATGACTGACCATGCTCTCCTCCTCCTCCCCCCTATCCTCAGGCCTCCCACGCTGAACCGACGGTATGACAGTTGTACAGGTACTAAAGTCTACAGCGCATGATACCAGCTCCTGTTCTTCTTCCTCCTCCTCCTCCTCTCCCTCATTGTCCCCGAATGCACGTTGGGATGAGATGAGGCTGGGCTGTGTGTAATCGACCATTATGGCTTCTTGATCCTTCTCATCATACTCTGGCTGCAATGCCTCCTGTTTAATTCTCTGCAGAGAGCGTTGCAAAAGACAGACAAGTGGGATGCTGATGCTAATGATGGCATCATCACCACTCACCATCTTGGTGGACTCCTCAAAGTTTGTCAGGATGGTACATATGTCAGACATCCATGTCCACTCCTGAGGCCTTATGTGTGGAGTCTGACCTGAATATTGACGGCCTTGTTGCAGCTGGTACTCCACAACTGCTCTCTTCTGCTCACAAATCCTTTACAACATGTGGAGGGTAGAGTTCCAAAGTGTGGGGACATCACACACCAGTCAGTGTGCTGGAAGCTGAAAACGCTGCTGCAACACAGCAAGGGCAGCGGAAGCTGTAGCCGACTTCCGAAAATGAGCTGACAGGCGGCGTACTTTGGCAAGCAGATCTGGCAACTCGGGGTGCGATTTAAGAAACCGCTGAACCACGAGGTTATGCACATGAGCCAGGAATGGTACCTGTGTGATCTCGCCTGACCTCAGAGCCGCCACCAGGTTACTGCCATTGTCACACACGACCATGCCTGGATGTAGGTTCAGCGGTCTCAGCCACAGATCTGCGTGCTCTTTCACAGCTGTCCACAACTCACAAGCAGTGTGAGGTTTATCACCTAAGCTTATGAGTTTCAGCACAGCCTGTTGCGGCTTAGCTGAGGCAGTACTGCAGTGCTTCCAGCTTGTAACTGATGTGGTGATATCTGAGATGGAGGCTGAACATGAGGAGGAGGAGGAGGATGAAGCGCAGGAGCTGTACAATGTGGGGGCAACTCTGACTGACATAGGGCCCACAATCCTCGGTGTGGGGAGGATGTGTTCCGTCCCAAGGTCCGGCTGGGTCCCGACTTCCACTATGTTTACCCACTGTGCCATCAGGGAGATGTACCGTCCCTGGCCACAAGCACTTGTCCACGTGTCCGTTGTCAGGTGGACTCTCCCAGTAACTGCGTTGTTGAGGGCACGGCAGATGTTTTGGGACATGTGCTTGTGTAGTGCGGGGATGGTACAACGGGCTAAATAATGTCGGCTGGGGACCGAGTACCAAGGGACGGCAGCCGCCATAAGGTTGCGGAAGGATTCCGTCTCCACCAGCCTAAAAGGCAGCATTTCCAACACAAGCAGTCGTGAAATGTGCGAATCTAGGACTGTGGCCTGTGGGGCGTTGGCTGAGAATTTGCGCTTTCATTCAAAGCTCTGGGATATGGACAATTAAACACTGCGGTGGGACGTGGACGTGGACGTTCATGCTGTTTCTTGAGAAACTGTCATAACAGGTGAAGACTGAGAGGAGGGGGCATCTTTGCAGGCAGTATGGACAGGGGATTGCCTTGCACGCACAACAGGGGGTTCTCTTACACACACAACAGCAGAAGAAGCAGTGGTGACACCCGCTGACACTGGTCGTGGACCGTGGGGTTCACCCCACAAAGTCGGGTGCTTTGCTGACATGTGCCTGATCATGCTGGTGGTGGTCAGGCTGGAAGTTTTGTCACCCCCTGCTGATGCTGGCATGGCAGGTGATACAAACGACCTTTTTGGGGTTATCAGCAGAGTCTTTAAAAAAATTCCAGACTCTGGAAGACCTACAGGTTGTACTGGCAACGTCCCTCGTGTTGGTGTTACGGGGAACTGTTGCCCGCCTTCTGTGTGCGGCCACCACACTGCTTCTTCCTGCCTGTTGGGGTACTCTGCCTTCCTCCCCCAGTGTGCTGCTGGCCTCGCTCTGCATGTCCTCCTGCCACGTTGGGTCAGTTACTAGATCATCCGCCACCTCCTCCTCTTCCACTTGTGCACCACGATCCTCCTCCTCACTTCGTGGCAATTGTGTCTCGTCATCGTCCACCTGTTGTGACAAATTGCCAGCGTCGACTTCCTGTGGCCATGGCTGTTCAAATATTTGGGCATCGCTACATGGGATCTCCTCTTCCACCACTTCAAGCGGAGCAGGCGAGGGGCACAAATATGGAAAAGGACCAGTGAGCAGCTCTTCAGAGTGTCCAACTGTGGGATCAATTGCTGTCTGACAACACTCGGCGTGATGGGAGGAAGGAGCATCAGGGTGAGGAGGAGTATGTGATCGAGACTCACGGCTACTAAAACTTGACCATGTGGAAGACAGACCGGAGGTGGTGGTGCCCAGGTAACTGGAAGTATAATCTGCTATCCAATTAATAACCTGTTCACACTGATCAGTTCGCAATACTGGTGTTGTAGTCTGCTTCCCTAGTAATTCGGTCAAGAAGTGGGAGCGAGAAGATGTGGCTGTTGGTTGTGGCACATTTTCACCTTGGCCACAGCCCCGTCCTCTACATGCACCATCACCAGAACTTCCAGTTCCACGTCCCTTGCCATGCGCCTTGCCCATTTTAAATTAAGTAAAATAGCTTACACTGGCACTATGAATGGAAAAAGGGTAATAAAAATGAGATTAGAACCGTGGAATAGGAAAACCACAGTTTTATTTCTCTGGCCTACACCAGAATATTTTAAACAGATATACAGTGCCTACAAGTAGTATTCAACCCCCTGCAGATTTAGCTGGTTGACACATGCGGAATTAACTTGGCATTGTGACATTTGTACTGTACATCAGCCTGGAAGTGGGAAATGCACTGCAGCAAATTTTGTTTTTGTTTTTTTTTTTTTGTTTTTTTTTAAACGTAAAAAGTTAATTCAGAGTGTCATTTATTATTCAACCCCTCAAACCACAAGAATTTTGTTTGGTCCCCCTAAAGTATTAAGAAGTAGTTCAGGCACCAAGAATAATGAGCTTCACATGTGTGGATTAAAGATCTCTTTTGCCAGCCTTTTCTGACTATTTAAGACCCTCCCCAAACTTGTGAACAGCACTCAGACATGGTCAACATGGGAAAGACAAAGGAGCATTCCAAGGCCATCAGAGACAAGATCGTGGAGGGTCACAAGGCTGGCAAGGGGTACAAAACCCTTTCCAAGGAGTTGGGCCTACCTGTCTCCACTGTTGGGAGCATCATCCGTAAGTGGAAGGCTTATGGAACTACTGTTAGCCTTCGACGGCCAGGACAGCCTTTGAAAGTGTCCTCCCGTGCCGAGGCCAGGCTTGTCCGAAGAGTCAAGGCTAACCCAAGGACAACAAGGAAGGAGCTCCAGGAAGATCTCATGGCAGTGGGGACATTGGTTTCAGTCAATACCATAAGTAACGTACTCCACCGCAATGGTCTCTGTTCCAGAAGAGAACGTAAGGTACCTTTACTTTCAAAGCGTCATGTCAAGGCTCGTCTACAGTTTGCTCATGATCACTTGGAGGACTCTGAGACAGACTGGTTCAAGGTTCTATGGTCTGATGAGACCAAGATCGAGATCTTTGGTGCCAACCACACACGTGACGTTTGGAGACTGGATGGCACTGCATACGACCCCAAGAATACCATCCCTACAGTCAAGCATGGTGGTGGCAGCATCATGCTGTGGGGCTGTTTCTCTGCCAAGGGGCCTGGCCATCTGGTCCACATCCATGGGAAGATGGATAGCACGGCCTATCCGGAGATTTTGGCCAAGAACCTCCGCTCCTCCATCAAGGATCTTAAGATGGGTCGTAATTTCATCTTCCAACAAGACAACGACCCAAAGCACACAGCCAAGAAATCCAAGGCCTGGTTCAATAGGGAAAAAGTCAAGGTGTTGGAGTGGCCTAGTCAGTCTCCTGACCTTAACCCAATTGAAAACTTGTGGAAGGAGCTCAAGAATAAAGTCCACATGAGACACCCAAAGAACCTAGATAACTTGGAGAAGATCTGCATGGAGGAGTGGGCCAAGATAACTCCACAGACCTGTGCCGGCCTGATCAGGTCTTATAAAAGACGATTATTAGCTGTAATTGCAAACAAGGGTTATTCCACAAAATATTAAACATAGGGGTTGTATAATAATTGACCCACACTTTTATGTTTAAAATTTAATAAAATTCAACTGAGCAACATAACTTTTTGGTTTGTAAGATTTATGCTTCTGTTCATAAAACCTACTCTCGTTTGCAGTTTGAAGGCTCTAACTTATTTGCATCTTATCAAACCAGCTAAATCTGCAGGAGGTTGAATACTACTTGTAGGCACTGTATATGTGTCTGAACAGTCAGGGAGACACTATTACTGTTTTTTTATTTAAGAAAGGCCAAAAGCTGCATATTACTGAGATTTGAACCGTGGAACTGCAAAACCAAACTTCTAGTTATCTGGCCTACACCAGAATATTTTAAACAGATATATTTGTGTCTAAACAGGCAGGAAGACACTATTACTGTTTTTTTTATGTAAAAAAGGCCAAAAGCTGCATAATACAGAGATTTGAACCGTGGAACTGCAAAACCAAACTTTTAGCTATCTGGCCTACACCAGAATATTTTAAACAGATATATTGGTGTCTGAACAGTCACAGACACACTCATTTTTTTTTTGGCGGGGGGCATACCAAAAGGTTAATAAGACGCGTATTTGTGCAGTCTGACTGAGGAAAAAAAAAAATACAGGATTTAGATGGAAAAAAGAAGGATTTTTCCTGGCCCCTGAGTCCGGGGGATAAGTCTAGCAATTTGACCAGCAGGAGCACACAGGACTGTAATGCACTGTTTGTTGGTATAACCACTGCGTCTCCTATACAGCCTGCCTGATATCTGGGATGGATATTAGTCCTGAGAAGGACTGTTTGCTTGATTTGGCAGGCTTTAGAGATCCTACACTAATTATTTCGCAGTATAAATCTCTGCCTAGCGCTGACCCTACACTGGGTCCAAGATGGCGGCGCCCGGTTTAAAAATACTCGAGGTGACGCTGTGCAGCCAGCCAACCACTGTAATGCCCACAAACAACATGGCTGCGGCATTACAGTGACTGGCTGGAAATCCCTGCATGTTCATTGGCTCTGTAAAGAGCGCCAAACGTGCAGGGCGGAGCCCCGAGCTCCCGCCCGAGTAACCCGGAAATGCTCGGTGCTCGCCGAACATCCCGAGTAGCGAGATGCTCGGGCGAGTACAGAGCAGTGTCGAGCATGCTCGCTCAACACTAATTATTATAGCTTCTGGAATGTGACAGTGAAAAAAAAATAGAAAACAAATTGCTGTGTCTCAAAGGTCAAAAATGGGCAAGTCCTTAAACCCTTTACCCTTGAAGGCTGTTTGCATATTAATGACCAGGCCAATTTTTACAATTCTACCCAGTGTCACTTTATGAGGTAATAACGTTGGAACACTTCAACATATCCCTTGGATTCTGAGATTGTTTTTTTGTGACATATTGTACTTCATGATAGTGGTAAAATGTCTTCTATATTTTGCAATTTTCAAACTTTGAATTTTCATGCCCTTAAATCAGAGAGATATGTCACACAAAATAGTTAATAAATAACATTTACCACATGTCTAATTTACATTAGCACAATTTTAGAACCAACATTCTTTTTTATTAGGAAGTTATCAGAGTTAAAAGTTGATCAACGATTTCTCATTTTTCCAACAAAATTTACACAAACATTTTTTTTAGGGACCACATCACATTTGAAGTCACTTTGAGGGGTCTATATGACAGAAAATACCAAAAAGTGACACCATTATAAAAACTGCAGCCCTCAAGGTGCTCAAAACCACATTCAAGAAGTTTATTAACCCTTCACTTGCTTCACAGCAATTAATGGAACGTGAAAGTAAAAAATAAACATTTAACTTTTTTTCACTAAAATTTTACTTTAGACTTAAATTTTTTTTATTTTCAAGGTAACAGGAGAAGATGGACCCCAAAGTTTTTATGCAATTTCTCCTGAGTATGCTGATACTCCATATGTGGGGGAAAGCCATTGTTTGGGCGCGCTGCAGGGCTTGGAAGGGAAGGAGCATCGTTTGACTTTTTCAACGCAAAACTCGCTGGAATTGAGAGCGGATGCCATGTCGCGTATGGAGAGCCCCTGATGTACCTAAACAGTAGAAACCCCCCACAAGTGACCCGATTTTGAAAACTAGACACCTTAAGGAACTTATCTAGATCTGTGATAAGGACTTTTAACCCCAAAGTGTTTCCCAAAAGTTTATAATGTAGAGCCATAAAAATAAAAAATCACTTTTTTTCCACAAAAAAATATCTTTTAGCCACAATTTATTTATTTTCACTATGGTAACAGGAGAAATTGGACCCTAAAAGTTGTTTTGCAATTTCTCCTGAGTATGATAATACCCCATATGTGGCAGAAAACTACTGTTTCCGCCACATATGGGCACACGTTAGTGCTCGAAAGGGAAGGAGTGACATTTTGGAATGCAGACTTTGATGAAATGGTCTGCGGGTGCCATGTCGTGTTTGAAGAGCCCCTGATGTGCCTAAACAGTGGAAATGCCCAACATGTGCCTCTTTTTGGAACTGATATACTGTTTCCTGGTATGTGAATTTTATAATGTTATGGCATATGTGATTTGTGTAGTGTTCATCAGGTTGTCATACGTCACTTGTGTAATTCAGCAATGAATTTAGTAGTCAATGGATGTGTAGTACAGTCTGAAGCATTCTTTCATACACAAGCCAGGTTTGCCGGGGCAGGTGTCGCATTGATAAATGGTGTCCATGTGTATCCCCCTTCTGTAACACACCTCTTTTGTGACTTACCTTTTTTTCCACTTCGAGGGACCTCCCCCAGAAAATGTTGGCCTGGTATGATATGAGCACCTTCAGTTTCAGATGTACTGGGGCCCGCTCCTTCCTGACTGCCAAATATCAGGGTCTTGATACCTACCTCCTGGAAGTGAAGGTACAATGTAGTGGTCTGGCCTGCACATCATGATAGCAAGAAAGCGTTGTGCATTGCCATCTGTACGATGGTTGAGGAGGGGGGTAAAAAGAGGCGGTAAAGGGGAGAGGAGGATTAGGGTGGATGAGGAGAGATCAGGCACTTCTTTCAGCTGTCTTCTGTCTGCTTTCTTCTTTCCTCTACAGCAGCAAGAGCAGCGATTGTGGTGTCACAGGCTTCTATGGCACCATAAGGCCCAGTACAGCATATGATCGGACAGCATTACTGTGGCACCCCAGAGGGTCTGGTTTCCACAGTGGTAGTAATACCATGTCTGGGAGCAAAACAGGAGTTTCCTGGTCAGGAAACACACTACATGCAACACCTCCTGCCCCAGGCCAGAAAGGGGAGGATCCTGCCCTATATAACTTGATCTGGAGGCGGGGTTAGCTCAGACAGGGCTGTAGTCGAGTTGAGGACACAGGAGTAAGAAGCCAGGGACTGGAGCTGAGATAGCTCGTCCTGGACAGCATACAGAGGACCGGACACCGGAGTCTGAGGCTGTTGGACCCTTCAGGCCCAGCAGCAGATACCGCAGGGCAGGAGATTGCAGGTCTCCTGGCCCATCAGAAGCCCGGAGGCTCAGCCACACGAAAGGACCAGTACCGCCACAGAGGAGCGAGGAATACACGGGATCCGAGTCGCCAGCAATACGGCTGAGCGCAGCACGTCACACTCAGGGACGTGGGCTACAACACGACTATAAGCGGGATAGCCAAAGAGTACAGTCAGAACGGCAGGCCTACAACTCCACCTGGCCAGGGGAATTCTAGGATTGCTTATTTGCTATTATTTAACCAGAGATGTTTTAAAATGAACAGTTAGCATGAACAATTTCATCACAACACTAGAAACTTAATGAGAGTAGAGGATTACCTGCATACTTAGACCATTGGAGTTAGCCCATCCTAACAACTTAAGCAACGGATCACTGGGTTGTGACCCAGATGCTGGTGATGTCACCAATCCAAAGATTTTGGCACTGAGGTCTTTCATTTGAGTGATTATTGAGGGTACACACTACTACTCCTTTCATTGTTTTTGGCACTGACAAAATTACCAAGTTCTATAGTCGGCAATTTCTTTCAGTCCTCTAGAAAATGAAAGGAAAGTTAATGTGCATGCTGAAGTATCATTCTATTAAAATGGAGGATATAAGAGCCCTGTTCTTGAGAACGGTAAAAGTTCTAGCAGGTGGAGGTTTCAGCGGACAACCGATTAGTAATCAGCAAAAGTTGGCTTGTTCTGTCAATACCTTTAAGGAATACTAAAAGTTCTGAGACTTTTCCTATTAAAGGGGCATGTGGACTCTTTTTTAGATAGTAGCATGTAACTGTTATCTTTAAGTGGTCAAGTGGCCACTACTAAGTGAGGTGTGTGTTATAGTTTGGTGTATTTGTTAAAGGGAATTTGTCAGCAGGTTTTTGCTATTTAATATTAAAGAAGCATATTATTAGGCAAGTGAGTCTGATTACAACAATGTATCACTAGTTTAATGGATGCAGTAATTGTGACACAGAGTTTTTATGTTGCATGAAGCAGAGCTGAGAAAGCTAAACCCCCTCATATCATGGCTTTCTATGTACATTGTCTATTGACAGTGAGCTGCTTATCAGAGAAGAAGGAAGAGCCGGTCCACTGCTCATTGGAGCACCAGTCTGGCAGTGATAATCTCCAGGTGATAAAACCTTCATTGTAAGTAAACAACAGCACACAGCCAAAAAAGTGACACATGGCTGAAATCTGTGTTTCAGCTCTCATCTCCTGCTGTATTCAGATTACATAGCAAAAAGTTGCTGACAGATTCCCTTTAAATAAAATGTATAATCTAATTAATATTAGTTTAAAGAATTATATTTACTAGATTTATTCTTATTATCTTTACTTTTACACTTCAGCAACTAATCTGGCATGTTTACATGTACCCTTTCTGTTTTTCACGGAGAAAGTGGGCATTTTTTGAAGAAGCAAGCCATTTAGTGAATGTCATGCAGTTAGGAATTTGATCTTTCGCATTCATATCAACTATAATTAGGTTTCTCAGTTTATCATGCTGCTCATCTTAATTATATTGCAATCCCAGACAATTTATTTTTGCTTAGGATGATTAACTGTCTTGATGTTATATGAACATTACCTTAAGAAACTAGCTTTTTTTTCCATTATAGTACTTTAAAAGTAGAGATCATAAAATTGATTGGATGCAAATCAAATTTCTGTCAAATTTTTAGAAATTCACTGAACATGAAGAATTAGAATTATTTTAAATTCGATTTGCATAAATTGCCAAAAATGACCGCTGGCATTTTACTCATTGTAGAAGATTGCACCAGCTGGAAAGGTGTGTCTTGGCAGGCATCCCCATAATGCCTTGCAATTATCACATCACATGGTATAGCACAGCCAACTAGGAGGAACTATCATAGCTTGTATAAAAATAGAGGCCAAAATGCAGCAGACATTTTGGGATGAATCTGGGTAGTGAGAAGACATCACAATATAGCGATAGAGAGAGAAAGCCACAAAACAATGAATAAATATTGTGGAAATATTGTGTCTGGAAGCACAGCATTGAAGAAAAGTAAGGATGAGCAAATCCGAACGGGAAAGTTCGGGGTTCATGCCGGACACCTCGTCTCCGGTGCCGAACCTCAATCAGGGACTTTTTAGTGTACGTCCGGTTTCCTGTTCAGGTTCACTAGTCTAATAAAGCTTATTGAAAAGCTGCAGCACAGCCAATCAACATGCTTTTAAACTGTGGGAATTTCCGGAGCCATCACAGCCATGCCAAATATTGGCATGGCTGTGATTGGCCGCACACTACATGACCTGGCCCGTATAAAGGTCGGATCACGAGTGCCGCCGCCATTCTGCTCTTATTAGTGTAGGGATAGGACACAGCTGTAGTGAGCAACAGATTCCTACTGCTCACTCTGCAAAAAAACGCTGTGTGTATTCTGCAACCCATATCTTGGTAGCACTGTGCTAGTATTGTGCTAAAAACTGCTGTCTGTACTCTGCAAACCTGTCTGTGAGAGTACTGTGCTAAAAGCCTCTGTGTGTACTCTCCATCCCCACCTGTGGGAGCACAGTTTCTTTAAGCCGCTGTGTATACTCTCAACTCCCCCTACCTGTGGGAGTACTGTGCCTTTAAGCCGCTTGTGCACTCTCCACCCCCTCGCCTGTGGGAGTACTGTTCCTTTAAGCCACTCTGTGTACTCTGCTCCCCTCCACCTGTGGGAGTACTGTTCCTTTAAGATGCTGTGTGTACGCTACATCCCCCACCTGTGGGAGTAGTGTTCCGCTGTATGTTTTCTAGCAGTCTGAGAAATAAATAATTGAAATCAGCCATCTCATTGCCATTAGTAAGCCAAAGAAATAATTTTTCAGAACCGCTGTGTATTTTTTAGTAGTCTGGGAAATAAATGATTTGCATCAGCTGTCTAGTGGCCATTTCTAGACCAAAGAAATATTTTTTCAGGACCGCTCTGTGTTTTCTAGTAGTGTTGCAAATAAATATTTGGAATCAGCCATCTCATTGTCATTAGTAGTCCAAAGACATAATTTTTCAGATCGCTGTGTGTTTTTCAGTAGTCTGGGAAATAAATAATTGCATCAGCCGTCTATTTGCCTTTTCTAGGCCAAAGAAATAATTTGTCAGGACCACTGTGTGTTCTCTAGTAGTGTTGCAAATAAATTAGCATGATCTGTCTCATTGCCATTAGTAGGCAAAAGAAATATTTTTTCTGTACCACTGTGTCTTTTCAAGTAGTATGGCAAATAAATTAGTCTCAGCAGTAGCCGTCTCGTTGCCATTAGAAATGTGCAAATCTTTCAAAGTTCAGTTTGAGTCTGATCGGTGAACTTCCCGAAGTTCGCCGAACAGTTCGTCGAACATATCCGAAATCCAATTTCACTAGAGTAGAAATAGTATAATGGGGCACTCACGCCCCTTCCACTTCAGGCAACCCACCAGATGGAGACCCAAATTGGAGTCTCCACATTTCAAAAAATGATTGATAACATCTGCAGCAGTAGCAACAGAAGGCACAGAAGTCACGATAAAGATGTTACAGACTGTAATAAAGCAAGATCAATGCAGCACACTAAAAACTAAGACTCGTTCTGAGAGAACGCTGGCTTACGGGCATGACAAAACCTCCAAGGCTCATGCCTCTCTTCCATTTTTGAAGACCAAAATGCAAAAGGGTCTAAACCCCCTCTGATGCAGAATATAGAAACTACCGCACTCCTGGAGTGGGAAAGGTGCCTTTCCCACTCCAGGAGTGCGGTAGTTTCTATATTCTGCATCTGGTTCCTATATACCAGCACCCTGGTGTGTCATGACCACCAACACTTTCTCCTACAATGCCGAGGAAACCTCCAACATCATCTCCAAATATAATCTACCGTGTGACTTCCTGAAGATACCACCCAAGGAGACGAGAGGAAGGGATTGGGAGATGGAATTACGCCACCTCACCAATATCGAGTTACATTGTGCTACCCTCTCTGAATATATTCGTGTCCAACGTATTCCACGTGGACTTAGGGTCCCACTATGCCCTACGCTCTTTAGCGACCAAGAAGAATATCGTACTAAGTTTGAACGCATTTTGAACAAATGTTCATTCGATTTAATGACTTTAACAATTGAATCCTTACAGAAAGAAATTGTCTCCTCTAAGGAACAGATTTCCAGCATCGAATCCAAACTGACATCCACTATCTCTACGGAAGAATTCAATTCTTTGAAGACCAAGGTCAACCAAAATATTGAACAACATCGACGTGATACTGAAAATAGGAAGAGACTGAAATTCATCCGTGACACAGAAGATTACCAAAAAGACCGGGTGTACATGACGTGCCCCCTGGGCCGTGTGGTACCCAGTGCCGGGCCGGTAGATGCTGGTGGTTGTAGTCACAGTGTCGGTGACCCGGTCCGTGACCCAGGGCGGTCAATCCAAGGGAGATTATATGTGTAGGTTTTATTAAAGAGTCCGACTACACCACCTGTGGAATGTGGCTAAAGGGGCCGCTGCTGCAGAGCAGTCCTCTGAAGCTGATGTTACTGCAGCAGGGATGGTGGCTCTCCACAGGAAGAGCTAGCTCCAGGGCAGTGTAGAAGATGTTGCAGGTTGTGCTGGGCGTTGTAGTGCAGTAATAACCACAGAGTCAGTATAATGCAGTCCCAGGGTCTTTATTGATGACACTTAGGCAAGCCTGGATTGGGGTACTGGCTAGAAGTAAGAGTCCGGTCAGCCTGGAAGCAAACAAAGAGTCCTCCTTGCCAGGTGAAGTTGTAGGCCTCCCCTTCTCACTATACTCTCTGGCTTTGCTGCTTGTAGCTGTGCTATAGCCCACGTCCCTGAGTGTAACGTTCTGTGCTCACCCGTATGGCTTGCAGCTCGGGCCTTACACATGCGTTGCTCCCATGTAGCGGTGCTGGTCCCTCTGTGCTACTGAGCCTCCGGGCGTCTGTTGGGGCCAGGAGACCTGCAATCTCCTGCCCTACGGTATCTGCTGCTGGGCCTTCAGTGCCCCACAGCCTCGGACTCCGGTGTCCGGTCCTCTGTGTTTCTTTAGCTAGGACGAGCTACATCAGCTCCAGTCCCTAGCTCTTGTCTCCTCGATGTCCTAAACTCAACTCCTGACACTAAGACTAACTAACCCTGCCCCCAGATCCCAGTTGCCAAGGGGAGGGGACTCCCCTTGCTGGTCTGGAGCCAGGAAAGTGTTGCATGTTTAGTATCCCTGACTAGGGGACCCCTGCTTGCTTCCAGGTATGGCATTACCTCTTTTGAGGGAGGCAATGCCACTGTGGCAACTGGACCCCTGGGGTGCCACATTCCCCCATAGTTAATTTCAGTACTCCCGGACTGAGAATATTTTTCAAAAGTAACAAATAACAATAACAAGGCACATAGAAAATTATTAACATCACAGTCTTTAACAGGTTACAGTATAATCTGCAACCAGGTGTCCGTTCCACTGAGCAAGGTGCAATTTGAACAGGAGGGACCCATCCGAAAACCCCCAACATAGACCCTGGGCGTGGCTTGGAGAACCACCGGCGCCACATACCTCTTAAGCAACGATCTGTGGAACACGTTGTGAATTTTAAACGTAGGGGGGAGGTCAAGACAGAATGTCACCGGATTAATAATAGAACTGATTCTGTACGGCCCGATGAACCTGGGACCCAGTTTCCAGGAGGGAACCTTAAGTTTTATATTCCTGGTAGACAACCATACCAGATCGTTCACACTTAGGTCCGGACCAGACACTCTCCTCCTATCAGCCATACGTTTGTATCGGTTCCCCATAGTATTCAGATTCTTCAGCACCCCTCTCCATACTGAAGCGAGTGATGAGGAAAATCGTTCCTCCTCAGGAACCCCCGAAGAGCCCCCCCTACTGAAAGTACAAAACTGGGGGTGAAAACCATATGCCCCAAAAAACGGGGACTTACCAGTGGACTCGCTCCACCTATTATTAAGAGCAAACTCTGCCAGAGGTAAGAAAGAAGCCCAGTCCTCCTGGTTCTCTGACACAAAACACTGGAGATATGTCTCCAAGCTCTGGTTCATACGTTCCGTCTGACCATTGGTCTGAGGATGAAAAGCCAATGAGAGCGACAAATGCATCCCCCGCCGTGCACAAAATGCCTTCCAGAACTTGGACACAAACTGAGACCCCCGATCAGACACCACCTCGGAGGGTACCCCGTGAAGCCTCACAATCTCCCCAATGAACACCTGCGCAAGAGTTTTAGCATTAGGGAGAGCCGGAAGAGCGATAAAATGTGCCATCTTGCTGAACCTGTCCACTACAACGAGTATGACCGTAATAAAGTCCATAGACAGATGAGTCCAAGGACGCTCCGGGATCTTCAAAGGTAAGAGGGCCCCAGTCGGACGGGTATGTGAGGTCTTAGAGTGCGCACAAACCCCACAGGACGTGACAAAAGTTACCACCTCCTTATGTAAGTTAGGCCACCAAAACCGACGCGAGAGGAGATCCACAGTTGCTCTACTCCCCGGGTGTCCTGCAAAAACTGAGTTATGGTGTGCCTCGATCACCTTTTGTCGCAACTGATCTGGAACAAACAGTCTCCCCGGAGGTCCAACAGGGGCGTCCCCCTGAGCCTCCAATTTAGAGAACCATTTGGCGCCCACGATCTGATTAAAGAGATCGGGAATAAGTGGGAGCGGATACGGATCTCGGACCGTAATCCGATTAAGTTCACGGAAATCCAGGCAAGGGCGTAGGCCTCCATCTTTCTTCTTAACAAAGAAGAACCCCGCAGCCACCGGTGAAGATGAAGGTCTAATATGCCCCTTAGCCAGACTTTCTGAAATATAATCCTTCATGGCCTGCCTCTCAGGACCAGAAAGGTTATACAACCTAGCTTTAGGTAACTTGGCCTCAGGGAGCAGTTTTACAGAACAGTCATACTCGCGATGAGGAGGTAGTTCCTGACACCCTTTCTCCGAGAATACATCCTCAAAGTCCGCCAGAAATGGAGGTAAGACCCAAGGAGTAACCGCACCGATGACCGTGTTCATGCAGTTTTTATTACAGAATTTACTCCATTGGCTTATCTCTCTGGTTTGCCAATTAATAACCGGGTTATGCTTAGTTAACCAAGGAAGGCCCAACACTATAGGAGTGGGAAGACCCTCCAACACGTAGCAAGACAACAGTTCTTTATGTATCGCCCCCACTTGAAGTTTTACGTCATGCACAGCTTGCAAAAAACTTCCCTGACCGAGAGGCCTGGCATCGATCGAGAATATGGGGATGGGTTTAGCCAACTCACTCAATCGCATACCTTGAACCCGGGCAAACCGAGCATCAACCAGATTAGCCCCGGCCCCACTATCCAGAAGAACAGATATCCTCTCAGTTCTCGTACCCACCACCACCTCCGCCGGTACGAGAAACTGAGACGAACCTAGGGACGAAATACCTACTCCCAGATTGCCGTCCACCACACAACCTGGGATCAACAGTTTTACGACGACTCTTCACTTTGCAAGGGACGGGATGGACACCCCCCAATAAAATGTCCCTTTCTCCAGCAGAAGAAACACCTTCCTGTCTTATGGCGCACCACCGGTCCCCTCCCCCGAAATGATGTCCCTCCTAATTGCATAGGCTCCTCTGGACTGACCAGGGGAACCACCATATGAGGGGACCTTGTAGGAGGTGGAGTCATCACAGGGGGTAGAGTTATCCCGCACCTCTCCCGAAGCCGTCTGTCAACGCGAATAGCAAGGGCCATAGCGGCTTCCAGTGACGCGGGAGAGTCATACTGTGCCAACACATCCTGTAATTTGTCGGATAAACCTTGACAAAACTGGCTCCTAAGAGCCGGGTCATTCCACTGGGTGTCCGTGGCCCACCTACGGAACTCCGAACAGAATTCCTCCGCCGGACGATCTCCCTGCTGAATCCTACGTAACTTAGACTCAGCAAGGGAGATCCGATCTGGGTCATCATATACGAGTCCCAGAGCAGCGAAAAACCTATCCACTGACTGGAGAGCCGGGGAGCCCGGGGGAAGAGAGAACGCCCAAGATTGTGGGTCCCCTTGTAGGAGCGAGATGACAATTCCCACCCTTTGTTCTTCACTCCCCGATGACCGAGGCCGCAGCCGAAAGTACAAATTGCATGCCTCCCGGAAAACAAAAAACTTGTCCCGCCCCCCAGTGAACCTGTCAGGGAGAGCTACTTTAGGTTCTGGTCTGGCTTGCTCCTGAGGATACAAAACCTTGGACCTAACGTCCGCCAGCTCCATGGACAAACTCTGCAACTGCCGAGCTAGACCGGCTACTGGATCCATGGTAGCTGGAGAAAAACTAAGTGGTCGGTGAAAATGTCATGCTGTCTCTGTATACTGGAGGTAGGGGGCCTAAGCTGACCCTAAGCTGGGGCCCTGACTAATCCCTCAACCTGGAGGTACTGTTAAAGGTACAGAGGTCCAGGCCGCCAGCGTAACCCCTACCTCCTGAGGATCCCTGCACCTAAGTAATCTAGTCCTGAGAAGGACCCCGATCACAACAAAAGGGGACAAGTAATAATATGCCCACACACAGTACTTAGACGAACGAGACAGTACAAGGGAAAAACCAAAACCACCTTGCATACAAAAACTACACAACTACAACAGAGGGAACACCAACGGGAAAGGAGATAAATGATAAAGCGAGGAAGGGAAAAAACACTCCAAATGCACTTATCTCTGAAACTCCAAATACCACGATCCGCTCTGTTAGTCTGCATGAAATGCTTTCACCGACACTTCCCTAACAGACCAGCAGGCATTTGAAGGAGTCTCACTACAGCAGCATTGATTGCAGCTGGGCGAGGCTGGACCTCATCTAGCACAGAGAGAGAGAGAGAATTAACTCCCTTACTGCCGAAAAACACAAAGCACCAAAAAGTCAGCTGCGAGAAGTCAGGCTGTGTAATCGTGACGATCTTCATGGCGACATACCCGTGACACTACCAACCCGAGGAACTGCCGCACTTCCTTAATAGTGGAGGGTCTTGGCCAGTCCTTGATTACGGTGACCTTTTCAGGGTCTGGTGCTACACCTTTGGCGCTTACCACATGACCTAGGTACTGTACCTTGGGCTTCAACAGGTGGCATTTGGACGGCTTCACCTTCAGGCCAAACTCAGCTAGGGCTTCAAACACCTCTGCCAGGTGCTTCAGGTGGTCTTCATATGACTTGGAGTAGACAATGACGTCATCCAGGTACAGCAGGACAGTCTTGAAGTTCTTGTGTCCCAGACAGCACTCCTTCAACCGCTGGAAGGTTCCTGGGGCGTTGCAGAGCCCTAATGGCATGCAGTTGAACTCTCTGAGGCCCATTGGCGTTGTAAATGCGGTCTTTTCTTTATCCGCCTCTGCTACAGGAACCTGCCAATACCCACTGGTGCGATCCAAAGTAGAGAAATAATTAGCAGATCTTAATGCAGCTAGGGACTCTTCAATTCTGGGTAACGGGTAGGCATCCTTATGTGTAATGCGGTTAATTTGCCTGTAGTCAACACACATTCTCATTGTACCATCCTTTTTCCTGACGAGAACTAATGGAGCTGCCCAGGGGCTACAACTATCTCTTATCACCCCAGCCTCCTTCATCTCCCGTAACATCCCTTTGGCACATTGATAGTGAGCTGGGGGTACAGGCCGGTACCGCTCTTTAATGGGTGAATGATCTCCCGTGGGGATATGGTGTTGTACCCCCTTTACCTGCCCAAAATCTAGTGGGTGTTTGCTGAAGATCCACTCATACTCCTGGACCACCCGGTATACTCCATGTTTTTGGTGCTGAGGGGTGGAGTCAGTGCCAACGTGTAGCTTCTGACACCAATCCTTCATCTGTCCCTTAGAGCCATTATCCTCCGCCGGTTTGGATGGAGGCAAGGGTTCCACTGCCTTTATAGAGTTGTTACTTACTGTGAATAATTTAGCAAGGGTAGCATACCGGGGTAAATGGACATCTTCCTCCCCACAATTCAGGATGCGGACTGGCACTCTCCCATTGCGGACATCAACCACCCCCCTGGCTGTCAAAATGGTGGGCCTACTGTCAGAGTATACGGGATCTACCAGGGCCTGGTAATCTCGACCCCTGAGACCGATTGCTGCCCGACACCATATCAACATTTCATTTCTAGGAGGCATGGCAATGGGGAATGGGTCACTCATCCTGACACTGCCAATTTCACCACCAGACAGTTCTACCTGTTGTCTTCTCATCAGGGCTCTGATTTCTCTCTGCAGAACCCGCTGCTGACTGGAACTGGCAGTCTCCGTGACCTGCTGTAACAAGACAATAATTTATGAAAGACAATTTTCTATAACATTAGTGCCTAAGGTTATCATGGGATGACTTTCTCGGCGATCAATATCAACAATTATCATTCCTTGCGATGGCAACTCTACTTTGCCGACTTTTATGGTCTCCTCTTTATACCCCACCTGAGGCAAGGGCTGACCATTGCTGGCATAGATGTTAAGATGTTCATCTGGTAGGCGGGTAATGTCTGAATCAGTCCAGTATTGCTTATAAAGGACATATGGCATCGTGGTCACCTGGGACCCAGTGTCCAGCAACGCGTTCATTGGGATGCCATCAAGCACGACAGGTAGGACCGGCCGTCCTACCACGTACTTGTCTCGCCAACTATGTGGGCCTGGTCGCCTTACTCCTGGGGGTTGGCCCTCTGCCCCATGTGTTGCTCGTTTAAATTACAGTACCTTGCGTAGTATCCCGCCTTTTGATAGTGGCGGCAAATGGGTTGTCCGTCCTGGTCGTAGAGATCGCTGTTCCTCCCTCTGATCGGTGGAATTCTTTTCTATCGTCACCACTGGACTTCATCTGGACTGGAAGCCAGCTCGATCTTTTCCTGAGGAGACACTTGCAGGGCCTGCACAGTTTTTTTTAACGTGACCACGCTTTTGGTCAGCTCTTGGACCTGAAGGCGCAGGTCTGCAGACGGGTCATTGTCCAGCATCTGCGCGTCAGCCTCCACAGGTGTTGGGGAAAAGGATGCCACATCCTGGTGGTAGGTGATAGCTGGGCGCCGGTGGGATGCATCGCCTCCTGGTGTTGATTCCCGCAGCACCCTGATGGCTCTGTCTTTAAATTGTGCAAAGTCCATATCAGGGTTTTGCAGAGCCATAATGCGCAGATGTGTCCTGTGAGCGCTGGACAGGAGCCCCTCAATAAACTGCTCAGTTAGCAATCTGTTCTCATCATGCACACTGTCAGGGTCTACCTGCTTGATGGCCCGCAGTGCCTCCTGCAGGTTAAGAGCATAGTCCCGTACACTGTCCTGTACTCTTTGTTTGCACCCGTAAAACTTCATTTTAATTTCAGCTGCGGTGCGAGTGTCAAAGGTATCCTTCAACTGGGCCAGTATTTCCTTAACAGTGCCTTTGTCTCTGCCTGGCCAGGACTTCACTTCTCTCTGGGCTGCACCGATTAGCTGGCCTATGAGGATGCTGACTTTCTGCTCCTCAGACAGGGGGTATACTTTAAACAAACTGCGCAATCTTTCCTCGAAGTCATTCAGGGTGTGGGACTCTCCTGAGTATTGGGGCAACCATGCCACCCCCGGTATGTATGGCATTGATAACGGCATTACAGTGGCAGTGGCCGCGCCTACGGCCGAACCCTCTTCCATGTTGGGCATCTTCCTCCCCCCTAGTGAACCATGGCCTACCTTCCTGCTTGTTGAGCCGGCTGCGGTCCCTCGGACGGGAAGAGGAGAACTGCTCGACTAGCAGTTCCCGGTGCAGGACCTGGCATCCCCTTTCGTCTGACGTCAGGGCGTACGCTTCCTGGCACAGCGGCCTCCTTCCAGGACCTGACGCTGCGTCAGTGCGTGAGGCAGGACTTGGGCTTTGCGTGCTTCCAGCGGTTATGCCCCTCTTCTTCCCGCGTGGCAACTCAGAAATGGCAGGAAACAGCGGCAATTGGCGTGAAACTTCACCACGGTATGTAACACAGTTCGCTAAGGAGCACAGTACCCGGTGGCAACGGGCACGAAATCCTGCCGACTACGCCAAAGTTGATGCGCCCCCTGGGCCGTGGGGTACCCAGTGCCGGGCCGGTAGATGCTGGGAGTTGTAGTCACAGTGGCGGTGACCCGGTCCGTGACCCAGGGCGGTCAATCCAAGGGAGATTATATGTGTAGGTTTTATAAAAGAGTCCGACTACGCCACCTGTGGAATGCGGCTAAAGGGGCCGCCTCTGCAGAGCAGTCCTCTGAAGCTGATGTTACTGCAGCAGGGATGGTGGCTCTCCACAGGAAGAGCTAGATCCAGGGCAGTGTAGATGTTGCAGGTTGTGCTGGGCGTTGTAGTGCAGTAATAACCACAGAGTCAGTATAGTGCAGTCCCAGGGTCTTTACTGATGATAATTAGGCAAGCCTGGATTGGGGTACTGGCTAGAAGAGTCCGGTCAGCCTGGATGCAAACAAAGAGTCCTCCTTGCCAGGTGAAGTTGTAGGCCTCCCCTTCTCACTATACTCTCGGGCTTTGCTGCTTGTAGCTGTGCTATAGCCCACGTCCCTGAGTGTAATGTTCTGTGCTCACCTGTATGGCTTGCAGCTCGGGCCTTACTCATGCGTTGCTCCCATGTAGCGGTGCTGGTCCCTCTGTGCTACTGAGCCTCCGGGCGTCTGTTGGGGCCAGGAGACCTGCAATCTCCTGCCCTACGGTATCTGCTGCTGGGCCTTCAGTGCCCCACAGCCTCGGACTCCGGTGTCCGGTCCTCTGTGTTTCCTTAGCTAGGACGAGCTACCTCAGCTCCAGTCCCTAGCTCTTGTCTCCTCAACGTCCTAAACTCAACTCCTGACACTAAGACTAACTAACCCTGCCCCCAGATCCCAGTTGCCAAGGGGAGGGGACTCCCCTTGCTGGTCTGGAGCCAGGAAAGTGTTGCAGGTTTAGTATCCCTGACTAGGGGACCCCTGCTTGCTTCCAGGCATGGCATTACCTCTTTTGAGGGAGGCAATGCCACTGTGGCAACCGGACCCCTGGGGTGCCACATACAAATGGCGCAATTTTTCCACCATAAGACGTGGACCTATTTATTTCGGCCGCTCCTCTACCGATCTGTCCTCCTCTGGCTCAGAGATGGACAGACGAGATCAACCCACAACATCTACTCATTTTTTAGGTTACCGCAAGAAGAACAACAGAAGAAAAGGAGGACGAGGAGAGACGGTACCAACCACCACAGGAACTTTGTCAGGGTAAGACGCTCTCAGGTATGACCCCATTGGTTGTCAATATCTCCGCATAACAGAATTATCAGTATTACAAAAAGGCTTGTACTTTTGCCCGTCTAACAAATGTAACACTTTCAGATTAGACATGGAATTACAGAGAATCTATCGGTCAAATAGACTCAAGTCACACTTCACTCAGGGGAACATTGGCAACACCACTACACCCATAATAGACCTGGCCAAGATCACGGCAGCTAGTCTTGGATTGAAAAGTAAAAGCACTTACCGACCCCCACAATATTATCATGCGGTTGAGACTTTTATTCAGTTCATCGACGAAACTTTCCAAAAACTACGGTCTGATATTGATTTGGGTCGGATACATTACCACCATAACCTACCTCCTCTAGACATACAGGCATTAAAAATTCTTTAATCTGACCCTTCCATCACTATGAAACCGGCGGACAAGGGCAGGGCGATAGTTGTCATGGATAAAGCCTCCTATCTCCATGAGATTAAAAGACAGTTGGAGGACAGTTCAGTATATCAAAAACTGACACATGACCCCACACCTACAATTAGGGATTCCATCTCTAAGATCTTGGAATACAATTCCCAGAAAGGGACGATTGACCCCAAGACCTGTGAATATTTATCTCAAAAATCCCCTATCACCCCTGTATTCTATACACTACCGAAGATCCATAAGAACTTAGAAAATCCCCCAGGATGTCCGATCGTAGCCTCCACTGAATCTATCTTGTCTCCTTTATCAATCTTTTCAGAAAAAATCTTGACCCCTTTAGTCAAGGAAACCACAGATTTTATTTTAGACACGGGTGGCTATCTCACCATCATCAGGGATATCAAACAGATTAGTCCAGATTCCCTACTGGTCACTCTGAATGTCAACAACTTATATACCTCGATTCCCCATGATAAAGGTATTCAATGCGTCAAAAATCTACTAGACAACTCACAGACATTACCTGAAGTCAGCCAACTCTGCCTTGATATCTTAAACTTGGTCCTAACAAAGAATTTCTTCCTTTTTCAAGACACCTTCTTTTTACAAAAACAGGGTATCGCTATGGGGTCAAATGTGGCCCCCCCATATGCAAATTGATACATGTCCGTATTTGAGGAGGAGGTGGTATACACACATACACTCTTCAAGATCCATTGCACTATGTGGAAGCGTTATATAGATGACATTTTTAGCATATGGGGTGGGCCCCCCGAAACCCTAACAGAATTTTTTGAGTCAAGTAAAGAATCCATTAATTTCCTAGACACGACCATAATCAAAGATGGATCGGGTTACCTTTCATCCGATTTATACGTGAAACCCACTGATAGAAATGGTCTTCTGCATTATACAAGTCTACATCCAAGATCCATCTTCACTTCGGTTCCTAAATCCCAATTTCATTGCGTTCAACACATAGTCAGCAACCCATCCACTCAAAGCCTGAGATTAAATGAGTTGAGAAATAAATTTTTAGACAGAGGTTACCCATCAGGTACCCTGTCTCGAGCATTCAAACCCACCACTCAAGCTCGCCTCACTTCCAACAACCGTATCCCTTCTGTACATACTTACCATCCCATGGCTTTCATATTACATAAAAAAATTAGACAACATTGGAACATACTCCAAACAGCTTACCCCACAGTCCCTGAATTTAAAGTCCCTTTTTTACCTTGCTACAAAAGGGCT
Source organism: Phyllobates terribilis (assembly GCF_046119375.1). Lineage (NCBI taxonomy): Eukaryota > Metazoa > Chordata > Amphibia > Anura > Dendrobatidae > Phyllobates > Phyllobates terribilis. The sequence goes on along the minus strand of NW_027362763.1, from coordinate 450,694,580 downwards.
CCCAATATTCGTGACCGACTTGTACATGCCGACATCGGCACCACTAACACCAGACCTCGTCAAAGATTTTTATCTACACCCAGAACGGGGACATTCCCATGCCTACAATGTTACCAATGTAACATATAATCAGAGGCAACACTCTCTACCATCCACAATCAGGGAAACAATATAAGATAAAAGATTATTTTACTTGCAATTCTTCCTACGTCATCTATGTCATTAAATGTCCCTGCGGCCTCATATATGTTGGCGAAACCACCAAATGCATTAAAGATAGAATTTCAAAACATAAGTCCACCATACGCAGCAAAAATCTCCTCTTACCCATTCCATCACACTTCGCGTCGGCAGGGCATTCTGTCTCGCAACTCAAATTTCAAGTCATTAAACAAGTTGCCCACCCAAGACATGAAGGAAATTGCATTCGCTTACTTAAATATAGGGAGGCATTCTGGATACACGAGTTACAATCCTTGTTCCCTAAAGGTCTAAACAAATAATATGATCTTTGTTCATTCATCTGAGTACCCTGCATTTGTCTATTTTTATTTGTCAATTTTTATTTTCTATTTTTTATTTTCTATTTTTTAGTTATTTTTCATTTCGCTACCTGCACATAAATTGTCAATGATCATAGTGCCATAGGTCCTCTATGGATATGGATCACTCATAGATAGAGATTTAATGATGTCTATTTAAGACTGTTGGTGCAAGCAATATATTTATATTGATCTCTTGTTTTTCTAGATACCACCCTAAATGGCGCTCCCATTCCTGATCCCCATCCCTCCTGAAAACCTACATCTGGGTCCGTCCTCCTTTCCTGCATCTTAACCATCACCTCAGTGCTTCCAGAACCCGGTGGAACGCACTGATTCAACAGTGGAACGCATCACTAACGTCACTTCCGGTCACATGACCGGCGATCTGCTTACAGGACCTGACTAACGTCACAATGACGTCACTTCCGGTGCGCAGGTCCTACGCCGCGTCATTTACCGCTCTCATTCACTCCATTGCCACCTATGATTGGCCAATGGGCTGGTATGACACCCACCCACTCCCTACTTATACTCCCACCGTCCCTCCCCACCTTAGATTACCCTGAACAAACGGTGGACACCGTATTCAACCACCTCCACGGCTGCATATGGTCTCTATACCTCACAGGTATTTTTTCACCTACAACTTCCATTCCACCATGTCTTTTTGGTATCTTCTATGAAGTTCACACTTCTATTTTCTTCCACAGTTCACTGTACCTACCTGGCTTCTGCCTTACACATACCATCACCCATATTCTGGTAGGTTTCATCTTGTATATTTCCATTCTACTCCCTTTTCCTCCTTCCCATCCATTTCCCATGTTGTTTATTCAATATCTATTTCACATGACGATTTGATTGATTTCCATTATGTCTATTTTGATTTCATTTACCATGATTGTGTCTCGTATATGCATTGGTCCACGTGATACTTATCTATGTTATTTTTTTATTTTTTGTCATTCCTGTAGTACACCGATGAAGGTCCTTTGTGACCGAAATGTCTGCTTGTTGTATTTATTCACAAAAATATCAACGAGTCAATTGAGTGCCAGGTTATTTATAAATAAACCCCCTCTGATGGCATTGATATTGAGCTCAAGATACTCCTGCACCATCCTCTCCAGTTTTTCACTACGTGTCAGACTTATACTCTTTTCTGCGGGTTTACAGGCTGGTGTAAAAAATGTATGAAATGACTCACATAAATTGCTTCTGCCACTTACACTGCTGCTGCTGCAAATGTTTTTGCATTGATGACTCGATGTTCCCGGGGTTGGAAGTCTACAATTTCACCGTTGTCTTGGGGAAAACCACTCTTAAGGTCTCAACAAGCATGTTTCGATATTGCAGCATGTGTGTCCCTTTCCAAGGGGGAAGCATCTGGCAAAACTTACTCTTGAATCGTGGATGTAACAGCGTGGCAACCCAATAGTAAGCACTATTTCTAATCCTAACAATATGGGGATCATGCTGCAAGAAGGCATTCATGTGTCGAGCTCTTTCATGAGGTCCAAGTCCATGATGTGTTGATGGCGGGGTAACACTGAGCTTGCTTCTCCATCCCCTACCATCAATCACGGACAACAGAGAGGGGATCATTATCCTCTTCATCTCTGCCCATCAACTCTTCCTCCACATCATCCTACATTTGTTCCTCGGCTCCTATATCTTCTCTAACAGTTTGTCTAGTACCATCAGCACCTATCGATTGCTGTAATCCACCTTAACTTGGAAACCGCCTGTGCAATGACAGTCTGCAAATTAGAGATATTGTTACCCCTTCCGCATCCTCCTCTGCTTCCTCTTCTTCCAATGGGACAACCACCTCGTCCTGAAGACTATTCAAAGTGTGCTCCAGCATGTAGATGCCCAGAAAAGTGATGCGGATGATGGCATCGTCACCACTAACCATCTTACAAGCCATTTAGAAACAGTGCGCAAGGGTGCAGAGGTCCTTAATCTGTGCCCACTCCACAAACATGATTTGCACCACGTCCGTGCTGCATTGGCCCAGGCTATGCAAAATTGGATACTATGCCATGGCTCATTGCTGCAGCCACAGTCACTGAAACATGTGCAGAGTGGAATTCCAATGTGTCAGCACATCGCATATCAACCAGTTATCCGGTAGGCCGAAAGACCTCTGTAGCGATGCAATTCGATGACCCGCGGGGATCGAATGGCAGAAGTGATCACAAAGTGACCGTGCTTTCTTCAGCAGCACATCCAGGCCGGGATAGTAGCGGATAAATTGCTGAACCACAAGGTGGACATGAGCCATGCAAGACACATATGTGAGGTTGTACTGGTGTAGGGCCGCCACCAGACTCAGACTGTTATCATACATGACCTTCCCTGACTCCAGGTTTAATGGAGACAGCAATTGCTCATACTCGGCCTGGATAGCAGTCCACAACTCTTGAGCTGTGTGACTGCGATCTCCAAAGCATATTAATTTTAGCGCTGCCTGATTGCGGTGACTCCGCGGTACTGGACCAGTATGGAGGTAGGGGAGAGACTCACTGCACTATTAGAACATGTGTCTCATTAAGGGAGAGGTTGAGTGTGGAGGTGGAGGCCCTAGAGGAGGTGGAGGAGGCAGAAGAATTGGAGGAAGTGAGAAATACAGAAGTTTGTCCAGCCATTTCCCTGCCTGCCCCCACAGCCACCAGAGTTACCCAGTGCCCAGTCAGTGCAGAGAGATGTAACACCCTTAGCCATGCTTGTTCGCCCAGGTGCCTGTGGTGAAATGTACCCTGGCAGACATAGATTTTTTCAAGGAAAGGGTGATCTTGTCTGCGACATGCTGGTGTAGCACAGACACAGCTTTTTTAGAGAAGTAATGGAGACTGGGCAGCTGGTACAGAGGGACTGCAATGGCCATCAGATTTTGGAAACAGTCTGTATCCACCAGGCGGAAAGGCAACATTTCCGTGGCCAACAGATTTGAGACTGTGGAGTTCAAGCTTTGGAATGTGTAGGAGGAAACAATCTTTTACGTGACCTCAACTGAGGGACTGAGGGCTGGCTGCTGTGCTGAGAGTGGGTTGAGTAGATTGAACATGACAAACCAGTGGACTGTGAGTGATGTGCAGGCAGAGATGTTCTGGTGGACTGAGAAAGATGTGGTGTGCTCGGTGAAACAAAAACAGCTGGCATGTACACTTCCGTAACAATGGACGGGTTCTCACTCACTCCGATTTTAGTAGGTAAATAAGTGGAGGTTCTGCAGCTGGAGATCTGTGTGTGAACACGTGCCATGGTTACAGAGGAGGAAGGAGCAGCAGGTGCAGTTAATGGGGTGGCCAGCGGTTGGCGAGGCCCGCAGTGAGATTCCCAGACTAACGCCTGTTGATCGCACATGTGTCGGTTTATGCATGTAGTAGTCAAATTATTGCAATTTTTGCTTCTACTAAGTCATTTTTTACAAGGTTGATAGATAACTTGAATTAGGTCATCATTTGCTGTCTCAAAAAAGACCCAGGCTAGGCATCCCTTGCCACTCCTGCAAGCTGCAAACACGCAACTGCTGTTGGTCACAGCCAGAATTGTGGCTAAGAATGCAGTGCTTGTCATGGTTAGTGTTGAGCCACCCCCGTAGTGTTCGAGTTCGGTTCGGTTCGTCGAACGCCCGTGTGTTCGCCGAACTGTTCGTCGAACTGTTCGTCGAACACCTTCGAACACCGTTAAAACCAAGGCAGGCAAACAAAAACACATAGAAACACATAGAAAACACCTTCAAAGGTGTCCAAAAGCTGACAAACTGCTCAGAAGACACAACTAACACATGGAAAAGTGACAAGTACATATAGTCATGCGAAAAGAAAAGAGGTGGAGGAGTAAAAGGAGGGGGAGACACAGATATAGGCATGTCATGCCCTTCTAAAATCCAAAAAGTGAGAAGTCGACACGTTCACTCCGCTCCTGCCCGTGCCACCTCCGTGTCGCCGGGTTTGTGCCAGAGCCGCGGTGAACCCTGACGGCCAGCCCCCCTCTCCCAATACTGGTGCCTGTCCGCTGGTGGGTCGAGCGAGCCCCCCTGTGGTGGAGGCAGCTCTAAGCTTTTTAATTTAAATTGTCTCTCTAATTTGAATGAATACACTTTAAATCCATTTACAAGGATCTATTGGAGGGCAAGTCTCATGCCAGCAGCCGCGTAATTCCAGCTCCAGTAGCGTCCACTAAAGCTGCTGCAGTTAAAAAGCTTTTATAAGGATCGAGCTCGGCTGTCCACGGAAAGGCATCCTACTGCCAGTCCCAGCCCCTATGCCTTGGGGTGCCTCCTGATGCTCTTCACTGAGTATCCCGTGGTCCCGAAGCATTTTCTTTGAAAAAATTAAGTGTCCAAACTACAGGTGGTGTAGCTTGCTTAACATCCGGGATAATCCGCTGACTAGCAGACACTGCTACTAGGCACAAAGTATTTCCTGGGCTAGATGCAGTTAAAAATTTGTAATTAGATACTCTCGTTGGATGCTGAGAAAGCATTCCATAGAGTTTCCTGGCACGCCATATATGATTCTCTTAAAAAGCTTGGGGTAGGGGTCTAGGGGACCCTTTTATAGCCAAAATCACGGCCCTGTATCACAATACGTCACCTAGGCTGAAGATAAATGGAACTGTAGCACCCTGAGGGCTCGGTTGCTACAGAGGTATTGCACCTCACCCAGAGGTGTGATATCTCACTCTCAGGTAAGGATGGAGTGTGGATCAGGACCCGACACCTGCATGCATTACACCACATTGCCGTGGGGCAGGGCGACCAATATGCCTCTGAGATGGGCACGACAGTCCCTGTCCCTGGCTGGAGTGGGGGGAGGGAACACTGAGGAAGGGGAACCCTGTAGTGCAGGAGCAGGGAGGAAGCAGTTCCTGGGTGCATTGAGAAGGGAGTATAAAAGGTGGGCACCATCTTAGTTCAGTGCAGAGAAGTCTGAGCAGAAGTGGCAAGGAGCAGGGGCTCTGCATGAGCTCTGCTCCGGAGGCGGGCCTAGTAACAGAGGCCCAGGCCTGGAAGAGGGAGAAGGAAGGAAGAGGAGCGGAGAAGGCTCCAGGAACTAGGAATGAAGGGATCCCAGGGGTGCGGACGGGCGAGTCGCCACCGCACGCCCGAATCCACCTGCGTGGAGGGGTCAGGCCAAAGGGGGAGACCGGTCCCCGAAACCAGTGGAGGCAGGAAACGACCCTCAGCTAGAAACCGGAGGCTGTGACATTTTATGTGGCGCAGCCCCTCGCTACACCCGCTAGGAAGGCACCACATAGGGTCAGGGAAACTGGCGCCAAGTTTACCAAGAGGAGGCCCGAGGCAGCCGGACAGAAGGGTTGGTAAGAAAGGCCAGACAAAGGACACACAAAGGGGGTCCTGTGAAGCGCTCCAAAGGTATCTGGGAGTTGTCTGAGCCCCTCACCTGGTGAGCACAGTACGACGTGGGCAGCCGTTACCTGAAGACGTGGTCTGGATAATAAGAACTGTGAGTAAAGGCCCTGGACTGCATCACTGACTCCGTGTCGTTACTGCTGCTGCCCTGCACCATCACCCCCATCCTCCGCATACACTGCCCTGAGGCTATACTCCTCCCGTGGGGAGTTATACTACGCTCTGCTGCACCCACAACACCAGCCTCAGTGGTCTGCCCTGCAGCGGCGGTTCACTCTGACCGCAATCCACGGGTGGCGTAGTCGGACATTTAAACATCAAAACCACATAAATAGTTCCGCCACTGGTTTGACCACCCTGAGCCACGGAACCGGGTCGCCGCCACGAAGACTACAACCACCAGCATCCACCAAAAAGGGTCCGGCTCCGGGTGTCCCACGGCCCAGGGGTTGCATCAGAACATTTTCATCACCTTTCACAATCACCAATGGGACAAGGCAGGGATGTCCTCTGTCCCCTCTCTTATACATCCTAGTGACGGAGCACCTGCTCTCATCAATTCGCCATAACCCCAATATTAGGTGGATTGACGTGGGAGGCACCAAGTACAAGTGCTCTCTATTTGCTGATGATGTCCTAGTATATATCACTCAATCACATATATCCATCCATGCTGTTATGGCTGAAATAGATCACTTTGTTACATGGTCAAATTTTAAAATCAATGCAGCGAAGTCTGAGGCCCTCGATGTCTCCCTCCCCAAATCCATATAGGATTCCATCCAGTCCAACTTTCCCTTTGCCTGGCCCTCACAGGGTATCAAATACTTAGGAATTCCTATTCATAGAGACCTCTCCCATCTATGTTATCTTAATTTTGGGCCCTTTATTGAGCAACTCCATACAGACCACGGTTGGCAAGTTAGAACTGTAAGATTCACTACGTGAACCACTGGTGTTTTGTGGAAAAGCACATGTACACTGTGTTCCAAATTAGTATGCAAAAAGTGTTTAGGAGTGATAAGGGAAGAATTTGTTTGTTTGTCAGTTAAACTCATTGATGGTGATGTGTGTCAGGCCTCTTTATATCACTGTAAGCAATTGCAGACACCTGTGCTAATTAGTTTGGCAGGTGTGTCCAATGAAAGGCAAGACTACTTAAGAAGGCTGTCTCACATTATTAAGCAGCCTACATTTTCTGCCAAAATGGGAAAGAAAAAGGATGTGTCGGCTGCTGAGAAGCAACAAATTGTGGAGTGTTTAGGTCAAGGCATGACTACAATCAACATTGTGCGATGATCAGGATGAAGTGTCTTGGCAATCAAGAAGTATGTAGCTGATTCACAGTACACACGTGTGCGTGCTGATAAGGGCAAATTGAGGACTCTTTCCTACAGGCAATTACGTCAGGTTAAAAGAGCAGCGGCAAAAAAGCCTTGTCATAGCAGCAGACAAGTTTTGGAAGCTGCTGGTGCCTCCAACGTCCCCCGAACAACAAGATGCAGGGTCCTTCAGAGGTTTGCAGCTGTGCATACGCCATCCTGTCGACCTCCTCTATCCACTTCACACAAGCAGAAACGGCTCCAGTGGGCCAAACATTACATGAAGACTGATTTCAAAACTGTTTTGTTCACGGATGAGTGCCGTGCAGCGCTCGATGGTCCAGATGGATGGAGTGGAGGATGGCTGGTTGATGGACACCCCACGCAAACACGGCTACAGCGCCAACAAGGAGGAGGTGGAGTAATGTTTTGGGCTGGAATCATGGGGAGAGAGATTGTCGGCCCCTTTAGGATCCCAGAAGGCGCTAAAGATGAACTCCATAATGTTTGTGGATTTTCTCAAACAGCACTTCCTGCCATGGTTCAAGAAGAAGAACCGTGTATTTCACAGCAAGATCATTTTTTTGCATGATAATGCACCATCTCATGCTGCACATAAAACATCTGCATCTCTGGCTGATATGGGCATAAAAGGGGGCAAACTTATGGTGTGACCCCCATGCTCCCCTGACCTCTACCACATTCAGAACCTCTGGAGCATCATCAAAAGGAGTGTCTATGATGGCGGGAGGCAGTTCACATCTAAGCAACAGCTCTGGGAGGGTATTCTGTCCTCATGCAAAACAATTGAAGCAGAAACCATCCAAAACCTGACAAATTCAATGGACGAGAGAGTTCAGAAGCTCCTTTCGAACAAGGGGTCCTATGTGAAAATGTAACATCACCTAGAATAAAGTTTTGAGTTGAAAACTGTTTGATTTCAGTTTCTAATAACCTGCTAATGCTTATAATTTCAAAAATGACCATTTTTTTGGTCTTTATTAAAATGAAAAGGTTGATCGAAAAGTTTGGGGGATCTAAGAGTGTGGCAACCCAGTAGTCATGATTACTTCGAATTCTGACAATATCAGGGTCATGTTGCAGGTAGAGCAGCAAGAAGGCACTTATGTGTCTTGCGCATCTCGGAGCCCCAAAATTATTTTCCGGGCTAGATGCAGCTAAAAATTATTATTAATTTTAAATCTGGTGGAGCTTAGTATAGATGGCCTAATAGGATCAGTGCTGCACACTGCTACAAAGCCCAAATTATTTTCCAGTCAAGATACAGATAAACATGATTAGTAATTTTAAATCTGGTGGAGTTAATTATAGATGGCATAATAGAATCAGTGCTGCACACTGCTACAAAGCCCAAATTATTTTCCAGCCAAGATACAGATAAACATGATTAATAATTTGAAAGCTTAAAACGGTTGGTAGGGTGATTTTAACCAATCATCAAGCTTTTACTCTCCCCAGGATGACACAGGGGTAGAAAAGTCATTTCGGATCCATGATTTGTTCATCTTTATGAACGTGAGTCTGTCTACATTATCAGTGGAGAGCCGCGTGCGCTTATCTGTCAGCACACCACCAGCAGCGCTGAACACACGTTCAGACAGAACGCTGGCTGCGGGGCATGACAAGATCTCCAAGGCGTAAGTGGCTAGCTCCGGCCATTTATCCAGATTGGAAGCCCAAAAAAAGCAAGGGTCCACACAGTCATGGCTTCAATGTTTACTTGGAGATACTCCTGTACCATCGTCTCTAGGCGTTGACTATGTGTCAGACTTCTTGTCTCCTGTGGCCTTGCAAAGGATGGGCTAAAAAAGTGGTGAAATGATTCCGCAAAATTGATGTTACCAGCAGATACTGTGGTTCTGTTACGGTTTGAGTGCTGAACTCTTGACGGTCCCACGGTTGGCAAGTTGGAACTGTGAGATTCACTACGTGCACCACTGGTGTTTTGTGGAAAAGCACATGTAAGATTCTGCAACAGTCTCTGCTGATACTCCTGCATGCGTGCATCCCTTTCTATGGCAGGAATAATTTCTGCAAATTTACTTTTGTACCGGGGATCTAACAGTGTGGCAACCCAGTAGTCAGGATTATTTCTAATTCTCACAATTCGAGGGTCATGTTGCAGGTAGTGCAGCAAGAAGGCACTCATGTGTGTTGCGCATCCAGGAGCACCAAGTCCCTGTTGTGTTGGTGGCGAGGTAACAATCATGCTTCCTTCCTCTGTCCTCTCCCCCCAACCTCGCACAACAGAAATGTGATCAAGGTCTCCCTCATCTGATGAGTCTTCCATCAGTTCGTCCTCCACTTCTTCCTGGGCTCTTGCACCTTCCTAACTAGTTTGGCTGCTACCATGCACCCTGGTAAAACCATTTCCCCCACCCTCACATGCCTTCCGCCTTGGTGCTGCCGACCGTCTGGACCTTGCAGATGTTAGCCCTTCCGCATACAACTCCTCCTCCTCTACTTCCTCCACCTCCTCTTGTGCCACCACCTGACTCCGAATTCTGTTTAACATGTGCTCCAGCATGTAAATCACCAGAATAGTCATGCTGATAATGGCATCGTCAGCACTAAACATCTTCGTCGCCATTTCAAAACTGTGCAGAAGGGTGCATAGGTCCCTGATCGGAGACCACTCCTCCAGCGTGATTTGCCCCACCTCTGGATCTCGTTGGCCCAGGCTATACGTCACAACGTATTGCACCAGGGCTTGTCGGTGCTGCCACAGTCGCTGCAACATGTGCAGAGTTGAATTCCACCGGGTAGGCACATCGCATTTTAGCCGGTGAAGTGGCAGGCCCAACGACTTCTGTAGAGATGTAAGTCGCTGAGCTGCGGGATGCGAACGGCGGAAGTGAGCACACAGCGACCGTGCCCTCTGCAGAAGGCCATCTAGTCTGGGATAGTGGGCTAAAAATTGCTGGACAACCAGGTTCAACACGTGAGCCATACAAGGCACGTGTGTGACATTGCCCCGGCGAAGGGCCGCACCCAGGTTTGCAGCATTGTCGCACACGGCCTTCCCTGGTTTCAGGTCCAGTGGAGACAACCATTCATGAAATTGGTTCTCCAGAGCTGACCACAACTCCTCAGCTGTGTGACTCACATTTCCCAGACATTTCAAAGTAAAAACCGCCTGATGACGTTGAGCCCTACTGCCAGCATAGTAAGGAGGTGTGCAGGATCCCTTCTGCGCAGTTAGAAAGCTTGTGGCATGACCAGACAGGCTTTGGGTGCAGGTGGAAGACCGAGAGGAGGTTGAGGAGGCAGAAGCAGTGGAGGAACTTTGACATAAAGAGGATTGACGCACAACTCGTGGGGACGGAAAGACTTGGACAGCAGCCCCTTGTCCTGCTGTCACCATAGTTACCCAGTGCCCAGTCAGCGACATGTAACGCCCCTGTCCATGACTACTCGTCCAAGTGTCTGTGGTGAAATGCACCCTGTCACACACAGAGTTTCTCAAAGAAGTGGTGATGTTGTGTGCGACATGCTGGTGGAGCGCAGGCACACCTTTCTTTGAGAAGTAGTGCCGACTGGGCATCTGGTACTGGGGCACTGCGACGGACATAAGGTCTCAAAAATCCTCTGTGTCCACCAGGCGGAAAGGCAGCATTTCTGTAGCCAAGAGCTTGCAGATGGTGAAATTCAACCTCTTAGCTTTCTCATGGCTAGGAGGAAATGGTCTTTTACTTGTCCACATCTGAGGGACCGAGGGCTGGCTATTGTGCTTAGACGGGGTTGATAAGGGTGTCCCCGGCAAACTGCCGGTCTGTGAGGAAGATGCAGGCGGACATGTTAGGTTGCCTTGACCCAAAGGTGGTGCTATCGATGTCGGACAGCGCTCAACACCAGCTGGTGTTCCAACCTCCAAAGAAAATGATGACCTGCCAATCACACTGGCTGTTGCGGGTAAAGAGGTGGCAGGTCTGCGCCCCAAAACAGGTGTGACTGCTGTCCCCCCAGTCACAGAGGATGAAGAGGCCGCGGATGCACAAGATATGGCAGACGGTGGTTGGCCCGGCCGGCTAGGCCTCATTGTAGCACACTGAGCTTCCCACTGCAACTTATGCTTCATGTCCATGTGCCGGTTCATGCATGAAGTACTCAAACTATGTATTTTTTGGCCTCTACTTAGCTTTTGCTGACAAATGTTACAGATAACACGAGTTGGGTCATCTTTATCGATCTGAAAAAATGCCCAGGCTATGCAAGGCTTAGCACCCATGCGACCTGAAGAGCCACCACGACTTGTGGTGAGAGGCAGAGTTGTGTTTGAGGATGCAGTTGTTGACGTGCTTCCAGTACTACGTCTCTGTCCAGGAAGGCGCAACCTGACCTCGTCGTCACTAGCATCTTCCTCCACCTCCTCTGCTGACCTCATCTCTTGGCTGACTGTGGGTTGACAGTAAGTGGGATCTCCAACCTCATCATCATCACCCTGTGCATTATCACACCCGTCATCCTCAGAGCCAACCTGTTCCTACCCTGACAAAAAACTAAAGTTGTCGCTCCAATCAGGTATTTGAGTCTCATCATCGTCTTCCTCATTGTCTCCACCAACAGGAGTTACAGTTTGGGAATGAGGGTCTACATTATGGTCAGAACCTTCTGCGTCTTGTCCTGGATCCGACTCATAAAGATTCTGGGCATCAGTGCAGATCATTTCCTCGTCTGGATTCACAGAAGCGCTGGAGTCGACCTCTGATTCCCAGGCTATAGTATGAGTAAACAGCTCTGCAGACTCAACCATCTGTTCTACCTCATACTCAGACGGGCAGCTGGAGATTTGGGAGCTGTGAGGAAGCAAGTGCGATTGGGGTGACACCTTTGAGGACTGGAGTATTTGTGATGTTGAAGTTGATGTGGAGGAGAGCCCACTTAAAGGAGCACTTGATATCCATTGAAGCACCTGCTGTTTTTGTGCCTCATCTGGAATTTGTAGCGATTGGCGTGGCCGTAAGAAAGGGATCTTATCACATTGTCCGCTAAAAGAAGTAGACATTTTAGTTTGGCTGGAAGATGGTCTTTCTTCTGCAGATGTTACTGTTGCTTTAACACCTACCCCACGGACACAACCTTTTTTCCCCTTCCCAACACGCCTATTCCCCGTTCCACCAGCAGCAGGCCTTTTTCCACTCATTTTGATGGTTAACTAATTCACAACTCTGGAGTTGTTTGCACAAAAAAACAATGGATGGGAACCGAGCAGAGCTGAGTGGCCAAACTGTGGTATTAGGCCAAAACTATTGGCTGGGTTAGATGCAGAAAAAAATTATATTCAATTTGCAACCTGATGGAGGTCAGTATAGATGGACTAATAGAACAAGTCCCACACACAGCTAGAAGCCCAAATATTTTTTCAGAGGTAGATGCAGAAAAAAATTATATTCAGTTTGCAACCTGATGGAGGTCAGTATAGATGGACTAATAGAACAAGTCCTACACACAGCTAGAAGCCCAAATATTTTTTCAGAGGTAGATGCAGAAAAAAAATATATTCAGTTTGCAACCTGATGGAGGTCAGTATAGATGGACTAATAGAACAAGTCCCACACACTGCTAGAAGGCCAAATATTTTTTCAGAGCTAGATGCAGACAAAAAATTATTTTTAATTTGCAACCTGATGGAGGTCAGTATAGATGGACTAATAGAGAAAGTCCCACACACTGCTAGAAGGCCAAATATTTTTTCAGAGCTGGATGCAGAAAAAAATTATATTCAGTTTGCAACCTTATGGAGGTCAGTATAGATGGACTAATAGAACAAGTCCCACACACAGCTAGAAGGCCAAATATTTTTTCAGAGCTAGATGCAGATAAAAATTATTTTTAATTTGCAACCTGATGGAGGTCAGTATAGATGGTCTATTAGAGAAAGTCCCACACACTGCTAGAAGGCCAAATATTTTTTCAGAGCTAGATGCAGAAAAAAATTATATTCAGTTTGCAACCTGATGGAGGTCAGTATAGATGGATTAATAGAACAAGTCCCACACACAGCTAGAAGCCCAAATATTTTTTCAGAGGTAGAGGCAGAAAAAAATTATATTCAGTTTGCAACCTGATGGAGGTCTGTATAGATGGATTAATAGAACAAGTCCCACACACAGCTAGAAGCCCAAATATTTTTTCAGAGGTAGATGCAGAAAAAAATTATATTCAGTTTGCAACCTGATGGAGGTCTGTATAGATGGATTAATAGAACAAGTACTACACACAGCTAGAAGCCCAATATTTTTTCAGAGGTAGATGCAGAAAAAAAATATATTCAGTTTGCAACCTGATGGAGGTCAGTATAGATGGACTAATAGAGAAAGTCCCACACACTGCTAGAAGGCCAAATATTTTTCAGAGCTCGATGCAGACAAAAAATTATTTTTAATTTGCAACCTGATGGAGGTCAGTATAGATGGACTAATAGAGAAAGTCCCACGCACTGCTAGAAGGCCAAATATTTTTTCAAAACTAGATGCAGATATAAATAATTTTTAATTTGCAACCTGATGGAGGTCAGTATAGATGGACTAATAGAGAAAGTCCCACACACTGCTAGAAGGCCAAATATTTTTTCAGAGCTAGATGCAGAAAAAAATTATATTCAGTTTGCAACCTGATGGAGGTCAGTATAGATGGACTAATAGAGAAAGTCCCACACACTGCTAGAAGCCCAAATATTTTTTCAGAGGTAGATGCTGAAAAAAAATATATTCAGTTTGCAACCTGATGGAGGTCTGTATAGATGGATTAATAGAACACGACCCACATACAGCTAGAAGCCCTATATTTTTTCAGAGGTAGATGCAGAAATAAAATATATTCAGTTTGCAACCTGATGGAGGTCAGTATAGATGGATTAATAGAACAAGTCCCACACACAGCTAGAAGCCCAAATATTTTTTCAGAGGTAGAGGCAGAAAAAAATTATATTCAGTTTGCAACCTGATGGAGGTCTGTATAGATGGATTAATAGAACAAGTCCCACACACAGCTAGAAGCCCAAATATTTTTTCAGAGGTAGATGCAGAAAAAAATTATATTCAGTTTGCAACCTGATGGAGGTCTGTATAGATGGATTAATAGAACAAGTACTACACACAGCTAGAAGCCCAATATTTTTTCAGAGGTAGATGCAGAAAAAAAATATATTCAGTTTGCAACCTGATGGAGGTCAGTATAGATGGACTAATAGAGAAAGTCCCACACACTGCTAGAAGGCCAAATATTTTTCAGAGCTCGATGCAGACAAAAAATTATTTTTAATTTGCAACCTGATGGAGGTCAGTATAGATGGACTAATAGAGAAAGTCCCACGCACTGCTAGAAGGCCAAATATTTTTTCAAAACTAGATGCAGATATAAATAATTTTTAATTTGCAACCTGATGGAGGTCAGTATAGATGGACTAATAGAGAAAGTCCCACACACTGCTAGAAGGCCAAATATTTTTTCAGAGCTAGATGCAGAAAAAAATTATATTCAGTTTGCAACCTGATGGAGGTCAGTATAGATGGACTAATAGAGAAAGTCCCACACACTGCTAGAAGCCCAAATATTTTTTCAGAGGTAGATGCTGAAAAAATATATATTCAGTTTGCAACCTGATGGAGGTCTGTATAGATGGATTAATAGAACACGACCCACACACAGCTAGAAGCCCTATATTTTTTCAGAGGTAGATGCAGAAATAAAATATATTCAGTTTGCAACCTGATGGAGGTCAGTATAGATGGACTAATAGAGAAAGTCCCACACACTGCTAGAAGGCCAAATATTTTTTCAGAGCTAGATGCAGACAAAAAATTGTTTTTAATTTGCAACCTGATGGAGGTCAGTATAGATGGACTAATAGAGAAAGTCCAACACCCTGCTAGAAGGCCAAATATTTTTTCAGAGCTAGATGCAGATATAAATTATTTTTAATATGCAACCTGATGGAGGTCAGTATAGATGGACTAATAGAGAAAGTCCCACACACTGCTAGAAGGCCAAATATTTTTTCAGAGCTAGATGCAGAAAAAAATTATATTCAGTTTGCAACCTGATGGAGGTCAGTATAGATGGACTAATAGAACAAGTCCCACACACAGCTAGAAGGCCAAATATTTTTTCAGAGCTAGATGCAGACAAAAAATTATTTTGAATTTGCAACCTGATGGAGGTCAGTATAGATGGACTAATAGAGAAAGTCCCACACACTGCTAGAAGGCCAAATATTTTTTCAGAGCTAGATGCAGACAAAAAATTATTTTTAATTTGCAATCTGATGGAGGTCAGTATAGATGGACTAATAGAGAAAGTCCCACACACTGCTAGAAGGCCAAATATTTTTTCAGAGCTAGATGCAGATAAAAATTATTTTTAATTTGCAACCTGATGGAGGTCAGTATAGATGGACTAATAGAGAATGTCCCACACACTGCTAGAAGGCCAAATATTTTTTCAGAGCTAGATGCAGAAAAAAATTATATTCAGTTTGCAACCTGATGGAGGTCAGTATAGATGGACTAATAGAACAAGTCCCACACACAGCTAGAAGCCCAAATATTTTTTCAGAGGTAGATGCAGATAAAAATTATTTTTAATTTGCAACCTGATGGAGGTCTGTATAGATGGACTAATAGAGAAAGTCCCACACACTGCTAAAAGGCCAAATATTTTTTCAGAGCTAGATGCAGACAAAAAATTATTTTGAATTTGCAGTGTGATGGAGGTCAGTATAGATGGACTAATAGAACAAGTCCCACACACTGCTAGAAGGCCAAATATTTTTTCAGAGCTAGATGCTGAAAAAAATTATATTCAGTTTGCAACCTGATGGAGGTCAGTATAGATGGACTAGTACAACAAGTCCCACACACTGCTAGAAGCCCAAATATTTTTTCAGAGCTAGATGCAGAAAAAATTATATTCAATTTGCAACCTGATGGAGGTCAGTATAGATGGACTAATATAATGATGCTATGCCCAAAAGATTTTACTTCACTAGGTGCAGTAAAAAAATTGGTATTCTATACACAGGTGGTATATCTTGCAACACAGATAGGCTACTCCACTGACTAACACACTCTGTAATAGGCCAAAAAGGATTAGCTTTGCTAGATTCAGCCAAATGCTGTGAAAAAAACTTGCACAGCACTGGCACAGACCTGCCTGGCAAAAACTGATAGGAACTGATGTAACCTAGTCCTGAAAAGGACTCCAATTACAATTAGTCTTTACTCCCACAACCTATCTATTTAAGAGCACAGACCTGCCTGATAAAAGTCGTAGGAAATGCTGTAACCTAGTCCTTAAAAGGACTGCAATCACAACTATTCCCTACTCCCAAGCTATCTGTAGATTTGTGCGAAAATTGGCTTGAAATTAACAAGGTATAGCGCACACAGCAACAGCGGTGCCGTCTAACACGCAGCTGCAGCAGTGAGAAAATGGTGGCGACGGGGAAAATGGCTTGGTCTTATAGGACAAGGACATGTGACATACACTGCCAATGACACATGCCCTTGCTTGTGTGAAAAAAAGCACTTCGCTCCGTGTGTGCGCTGCTGATAGGCTGACAGATTGCACCTCCCCACTGTAAATGCGGGAAAGAGAAAAAAAAATGGAGATCTTCATTATTCCTGCAGAGATCCATCCCCTGCCCCTCCCCCCACCCCGCTGTACACTCAAACTGCGTATTAACATTAATTTTCATCATTACTGAGAAAAAATCCAGTTATGATTTTGGTGCACGAACAGTTATCGAACATAACCTCGAACAGCCGAATTTTTCTTAAATCGTTCGTGTTTGCCGAACGGCTCGAACACCGCCCAAAACAGCTCGAATTTGAGATTGGCGAACAGTTCGAGTCGAACAACGCTCATCTCTAGTCATGGTTGCATCACTCCGTGTCTGTGTGGGAGGCCGCAATGTAACCTCCTCATATTCCTCCTCCCCCATCTCCTCAGCAGAGCTATTCAGCTGCGTGTCTCTGGGTTTACACCAAGTGGGATCGACAATAGAGATGAGCGTTGTTCTACTCGAACTGTTCGCCAATCTCAAATTCGAGCTGTTTTGGGCGGTGTTCGAGCCGTTCGGCGAACACGAACAATTTGAGAAAAATTCGGCTGTTCGAGGTTATGTTCGATAACTGTTCGTGCACCAAAATCATAACTGGATTTTTTCTCAGTAATGATGAAAATTAATGTTAATACGCAGTTTGAGTGTACAGCGGGGTGGGGGGAGGGGCAGGGGATGGATCTCTGCAGGAATAATGAAGATCTCCATTTTTTTTTCTCTTTCCCGCATTTGCAGTGGGGAGGTGCAATCTGTCAGCCTATCAGCAGCGCACACACGGAGCGAAGTGCTTTTTTTCACACAAGCAAGGGCATGTGTCATTGGCAGTGTATGTCACATGTCCTTGCCCTATAAGACCAAGCCATTTTCCCCGTCGCCACCATTTTCTCACTGCTGCAGCTGCGTGTTAGACGGCACCGCTGTTGCTGTGTGCGCTATACCTTGTTAATTTCAAGCCAATTTTCGCACAAATCTACAGATAGCTTGGGAGTAGGGAATAGTTGTGATTGCAGTCCTTTTAAGGACTAGGTTACAGCATTTCCTATGACTTTTATCAGACAGGTCTGAGCTCTTAAATAGATAGATTGTGGGAGTAAAGACTAATTGTAATTGGAGTCCTTTTCAGGACTAGGTTACATCAGTTCCTATCAGTTTTTGCCAGGCAGGTCTGTGCCAGTGCTGTGCAAGTTTTTTTCACAGCATTTGGCTGAATCTAGCAAAGCTAATCCTTTTTGGCCTATTGCAGAGTGTGTTAGTCAGTGGAGTAGCCTATCTGTGTTGCAAGATATACCACCTGTGTATAGAATACCAATTTTTTTACAGCACCTAGTGAAGTAAAATCTTTTGGGCATAGCATCATTCTATTAGTCCATCTATACTGACCTCCATCAGGTTGCAAATTGAATATAATTTTTTTCTGCATCTAGCTCTGAAAAAATATTGCGCTTCTAGCTGTGTGTGGGACTTGTTGAACTAGTCCATCTATACTGACCTCCATCAGGTTGCAAACTGCATATATTTTTTTCTTCATCTACCTCTGAAAAAATATTGGGCTTCTAGCTGTGTGTGGGACTTGTTCTATTAATCGATCTATACAGACCTCCATCAGGTTGCAAACTGAATATATTTTTTTCTGCATCTACCTCTGAAAAAATATTTGGCCTTCTAGCTGTGTGTGGGACTTGTTCTATTAGTCCATCTATACTGACCTCCATAAGGTTGCAAACTGAATATAATTTTTTTCTGCATCTACCTCTGAAAAAATATTTGGCCTTCTAGCTGTGTGTGGGACTTGTTCTATTAGTCCATCTATACTGACCTCCATAAGGTTGCAAACTGAATATAATTTTTTTCTGCATCTACCTCTGAAAAAATATTTGGCCTTCTAGCTGTGTGTGGGACTTGTTCTATTAGTCCATCTATACTGACCTCCATAAGGTTGCAAACTGAATATAATTTTTTTCTGCATCTACCTCTGAAAAAATATTTGGCCTTCTAGCTGTGTGTGGGACTTGTTCTATTAGTCCATCTATACTGACCTCCATAAGGTTGCAAAATGAATATAATTTTTTTCTGCATCTACCTCTGAAAAAATATTTGGCCTTCTAGCTGTGTGTGGGACTTGTTCTATTAGTCCATCTATACTGACCTCCATAAGGTTGCAAACTGAATATAATTTTTTTCTGCATCTACCTCTGAAAAAATATTTGGCCTTCTAGCTGTGTGTGGGACTTGTTCTATTAGGCCATCTATACTGACCTCCATAAGGTTGCAAACTGAATATAATTTTTTTCTGCATCTACCTCTGAAAAAATATTTGGCCTTCTAGCTGTGTGTGGGACTTGTTCTATTAGTCCATCTATACTGACCTCCATAAGGTTGCAAACTGAATATAATTTTTTTCTGCATCTACCTCTGAAAAAATATTGGGCTTCTAGCTGTGTGTGGGACTTGTTCTATTAATCCATCTATACAGACCTCCATCAGGTTGCAAACTGAATATATTTTTTTCTGCATCTACCTCTGAAAAAATATTGGGCTTCTAGCTGTGTGTGGGACTTGTTGTATTAGTCCATCTATACTGACCTCCATAAGGTTGCAAACTGAATATATTTTTTTCTGCATATACCTCTGAAAAAATATTGGGCTTCTAGCTGTGTGTGGGACTTGTTGTATTGGTCCATCTATACTGACCTCCATAAGGTTGCAAACTGAATATAATTTTTTTCTGCATCTACCTCTGACAAAATATTTGGCCTTCTAGCTGTGTGTGGGACTTGTTCTATTAGTCCATCTATACTGACCTCCATAAGGTTGCAAACTGAATATAATTTTTTTCTGCATATACCTCTGAAAAAATATTTGGCCTTCTAGCTGTGTGTGGGACTTGTTCTATTAGTCCATCTATACTGACCTCCATAAGGTTGCAAACTGAATATAATTTTTTTCTGCATCTACCTCTGAAAAAATATTTGGCCTTCTAGCTGTGTGTGGGACTTGTTCTATTAGTCCATCTATACTGACCTCCATAAGGTTGCAAACTGAATATAATTTTTTTCTGCATCTACCTCTGAAAAAATATTTGGCCTTCTAGCTGTGTGTGGGACTTGTTCTATTAGTCCATCTATACTGACCTCCATAAGGTTGCAAACTGAATATATTTTTTTTCTGCATCTACCTCTGAAAAAATATTTGGCCTTCTAGCTGTGTGTGGGACTTGTTCTATTAGTCCATCTATACTGACCTCCATAAGGTTGCAAACTGAATATAATTTTTTTCTGCATCTACCTCTGAAAAAATATTTGGCCTTCTAGCTGTGTGTGGGACTTGTTCTATTAGTCCATCTATACTGACCTCCATAAGGTTGCAAACTGAATATAATTTTTTTCTGCATCTACCTCTGAAAAAATATTTGGCCTTCTAGCTGTGTGTGGGACTTGTTCTATTAGTCCATATATACTGACCTCCATCAGGCTGCAAATTGAATATAATTTTTTTCTGCATCTAGCTCTGAAAAAATATTGGGCTTCTAGCTGTGTGTGGGACTTGTTGTACTAGTCCATCTATACTGACCTCCATCAGGTTGCAAACTGCATATATTTTTTTCTTCATCTGCCTCTGAAAAAATATTGGGCTTCTAGCTGTGTGTGGGACTTGTTCTATTAATCCATCTATACAGACCTCCATCAGGTTGCAAACTGAATATATTTTTTTCTGCATCTACCTCTGAAAAAATATTTGGCCTTCTAGCTGTGTGTGGGACTTGTTCTATTAGTCCATCTATACTGACCTCCATAAGGTTGCAAACTGAATATAATTTTTTTCTGCATCTACCTCTGAAAAAATATTTGGCCTTCTAGCTGTGTGTGGGACTTGTTCTATTAGTCCATCTATACTGACCTCCATAAGGTTGCAAACTGAATATAATTTTTTTCTGCATCTACCTCTGAAAAAATATTTGGCCTTCTAGCTGTGTGTGGGACTTGTTCTATTAGTCCATCTATACTGACCTCCATAAGGTTGCAAACTGAATATAATTTTTTTCTGCATCTACCTCTGAAAAAATATTTGGCCTTCTAGCTGTGTGTGGGACTTGTTCTATTAGGCCATCTATACTGACCTCCATAAGGTTGCAAACTGAATATAATTTTTTTCTGCATCTACCTCTGAAAAAATATTTGGCCTTCTAGCTGTGTGTGGGACTTGTTCTATTAGTCCATCTATACTGACCTCCATAAGGTTGCAAACTGAATATAATTTTTTTCTGCATCTACCTCTGAAAAAATATTGGGCTTCTAGCTGTGTGTGGGACTTGTTCTATTAATCCATCTATACAGACCTCCATCAGGTTGCAAACTGAATATATTTTTTTCTGCATCTACCTCTGAAAAAATATTGGGCTTCTAGCTGTGTGTGGGACTTGTTGTATTAGTCCATCTATACTGACCTCCATAAGGTTGCAAACTGAATATATTTTTTTCTGCATATACCTCTGAAAAAATATTGGGCTTCTAGCTGTGTGTGGGACTTGTTGTATTAGTCCATCTATACTGACCTCCATAAGGTTGCAAACTGAATATAATTTTTTTCTGCATCTACCTCTGACAAAATATTTGGCCTTCTAGCTGTGTGTGGGACTTGTTCTATTAGTCCAGCTATACTGACCTCCATAAGGTTGCAAACTGAATATAA
Organism: Phyllobates terribilis; assembly: GCF_046119375.1. NCBI lineage: Eukaryota > Metazoa > Chordata > Amphibia > Anura > Dendrobatidae > Phyllobates > Phyllobates terribilis. The sequence continues at coordinate 450,673,058 of NW_027362763.1, read as the reverse complement.
TTTTTTTCTGCATATACCTCTGAAAAAGTATTTGGCCTTCTAGCTGTGTGTGGGACTTGTTCTATTAGTCCATCTATACTGACCTCCATAAGGTTGCAAACTGAATATAATTTTTTTCTGCATCTACCTCTGAAAAAATATTTGGCCTTCTAGCTGTGTGTGGGACTTGTTCTATTAGTCCATCTATACTGACCTCCATAAGGTTGCAAACTGAATATAATTTTTTTCTGCATCTACCTCTGAAAAAATATTTGGCCTTCTAGCTGTGTGTGGGACTTGTTCTATTAGTCCATCTATACTGACCTCCATAAGGTTGCAAACTGAATATATTTTTTTTCTGCATCTACCTCTGAAAAAATATTTGGCCTTCTAGCTGTGTGTGGGACTTGTTCTATTAGTCCATCTATACTGACCTCCATAAGGTTGCAAACTGAATATAATTTTTTTCTGCATCTACCTCTGAAAAAATATTTGGCCTTCTAGCTGTGTGTGGGACTTGTTCTATTAGTCCATCTATACTGACCTCCATAAGGTTGCAAACTGAATATAATTTTTTTCTGCATCTACCTCTGAAAAAATATTTGGCCTTCTAGCTGTGTGTGGGACTTGTTCTAATAGTCCATCTATACTGACCTCCATCAGGTTGCAAACTGCATATATTTTTTTCTGCATCTACCTCTGAAAAAATATTGGGCTTCTAGCTGTGTGTGGGACTTGTTCTATTAATCCATCTATACAGACCTCCATCAGGTTGCAAACTGAATATATTTTTTTCTGCATCTACCTCTGAAAAAATATTGGGCTTCTAGCTGTGTGTGGGACTTGTTGTATTAGTCCATCTATACAGACCTCCATCAGGTTGCAAATTGAATATAATTTTTTTCTGCATCTAACCCAGCCAATAGTTTTGGCCTAATACCACAGTTTGGCCACTCAGCTCTGCTCGGTTCCCATCCATTGTTTTTTTGTGCAAACAACTCCAGAGTTGTGAATTAGTTAACCACCAAAATGAGTGTAAAAAGGCCTGCTGCTGGTGGAAAGGGGAATAGGCATGTTGGGAAGGGGAAAAAAGGTTGTGTCCGTGGGGTAGGTGTTAAAGCAACAGTAACATCTGCAGAAGAAAGACCATCTTCCAGCCAAACTAAAATGTCTACTTCTTTTAGCGGACAATGTGATAAGATCCCTTTCTTACGGCCACGCCAATCACTACAAATTCCAGATGAGGCACAAAAACAGCAGGTGCTTCAACGGATATCAAGTGCTCCTTTAAGTGGGCTCTCCTCCACATCAACTTCAACATCACAAATACTCCAGTCCTCAAAGGTGTCACCCCAATCGCACTTGCTTCCTCACAACTCCCAAATCTCCAGCTGCCCGTCTGAGTATGAGGTAGAACAGATGGTTGAGTCTGCAGAGCTGTTTACTCATACTATAGCCTGGGAATCAGAGGTCGACTCCAGCGCTTCTGTGAATCCAGACGAGGAAATGATCTGCACTGATGCCCAGAATCTTTATGAGTCGGATCCAGGACCAGACGCAGAAGGTTCTCACCATAATGTAGACCCTCATTCCCAAACTGTAACTCCTGTTGGTGGAGACAATGAGGAAGACGATGATAAGACTCAAATACCTGATTGGAGCGACAACTTTAGTTTTTTGTCAGGGCAGGAACAGGTTGGCTCTGAGGACGACGGGTGTGATAACGCACAGGGTGATGATGATGAGGTTGGAGATCCCACTTACTGTCAACCCACAGTCAGCCAAGAGATGAGGTCAGCAGAGGAGGTGGAGGAAGATGCTAGTGACGACGAGGTCAGGTTGCGCCTTCCTGGACAGAGACGTAGTACTGGAAGCACATCAACAACTGCATCCTCAAACACAACTCTGCCTCTCACCACAAGTCGTGGTGGCTCTTCAGGTCGCATGGGTGCTAAGCCTTGCATAGCCTGGGCATTTTTTCAGATCGATAAAGATGACCCAACTCGTGTTATCTGTAACATTTGTCAGCAAAAGCTAAGTAGAGGCCAAAAAATACATAGTTTGAGTACTTCATGCATGAACCGGCACATGGACATGAAGCATAAGTTGCAGTGGGAAGCTCAGTGTGCTACAATGCGGCCTAGCCGGCCGGGCCAACCACCGTCTGCAATATCTTGTGCATCCGCGGCCTCTTCATCCTCTGTGACTGGGGGACAGCAGTCACACCTGTTTTGGGGCGCAGACCTGCCACCTCTTTACCCGCAACAGCCAGCGTGATTGGCAGGTCATCATTTTCTTTGGAGGTGGTAACACCAGCTGGTGTTGAGCGCTGTCCGACATCGATAGCACCACCTTTGGATCAAGGCAACCTAACATGTCCGCCTGCATCTTCCTCACAGACCGGCAGTTTGCCGGGGACACCCTTATCAACCCCGTCTAAGCACAATAGCCAGCCCTCGGTCCCTCAGATGTGGACAAGTAAAAGACCATTTCCTCCTAGCCATGAGAAAGCTAAGAGGTTGAATTTCACCATCTGCAAGCTCTTGGCTACAGAAATGCTGCCTTTCCGCCTGGTGGACACAGAGGATTTTCGAGACCTTATGTCCGTCGCAGTGCCCCAGTACGAGATGCCCAGTCGGCACTACTTCTCAAAGAAAGGTGTGCCTGCGCTCCACCAGCATGTCGCACACAACATCACCGCTTCTTTGAGAAACTCTGTGTGTGACAGGGTGCATTTCACCACAGACACTTGGACGAGTAGGCATGGACAGGGGCGTTACATGTCGCTGACTGGGCACTGGGTAACTATGGTGACAGCAGGACAAGGGGCTGCTGTCCAAGTCTTGCCGTCCCCACGAGTTGTGCGTCAATCCTCTTTATGTCAAAGTTCCTCCACTGCTTCTGCCTCCTCTACCTCCTCTCGGTCCTCCACCTGCACCCAAAGCCTGTCTGGTCATGCCACAAGCTTTCTAACTGCGCAGAAGGGATCCTGCACACCTCCTTACTATGCTGGCAGTAGGGCTCAACGTCATCAGGCGGTTTTTACATTGAAATGTCTGGGAAATGTGAGTCACACAGCTGAGGAGTTGTGGTCAGCTCTGGAGAACCAATTTCATGAATGGTTGTCTCCACTGGACCTGAAACCAGGGAAGGCCGTGTGCGACAATGCTGCAAACCTGGGTGCGGCCCTTCGCCGGGGCAATGTCACACACGTGCCTTGTATGGCTCACGTGTTGAACCTGGTTGTCCAGCAATTTTTAGCCCACTATCCCGGACTAGATGGCCTTCTGCAGAGGGCACGGTCGCTGTGTGCTCACTTCCGCCGTTCGCATCCCGCAGCTCAGCGACTTACATCTCTACAGAAGTCGTTGGGCCTGCCACTTCACCGGCTAAAATGCGATGTGCCTACCCGGTGGAATTCAACTCTGCACATGTTGCAGCGACTGTGGCAGCACCGACAAGCCCTGGTGCAATACGTTCTGACGTATAGCCTGGGCCAACGAGATTCAGAGGTGGGGCAAATCACGCTGGAGGAGTGGTCTCAGATCAGGGACCTATGCACCCTTCTGCACAGTTTTGAAATGGCGACGAAGATGTTTAGTGCTGACGATGCCATTATCAGCATGACTATTCCGGTGATTTACATGCTGGAGCACATGTTAAACAGAATTCGGAGTCAGGTGGTGGCACAAGAGGAGGTGGAGGAAGTAGTGGAGGAGGAGTTGTATGCGGAAGGGCTAACATCTGCAAGGTCCAGACGGTCGGCAGCACCAAGGCGGCAGGCATGTGAGGGTGGGGGAGATGGTTTTACCAGGGCGCATGGTTGCAGCCAAACTAGTGAGGAAGGTGCAGGAGCCCAGGAAGAAGTGGAGGACGAACTGATGGAAGACTCATCAGATGAGGGAGACCTTGATCACATTTCTGTTGTGCGAGTTTGGGGGGAGAGGACAGAGGAAGGAAGCATGATTGTTACCTCGCCACCAACACAACAGGGACTTGGTGCTCCTGGATGCGCAACACACATGAGTGCCTTCTTGCTGCACTACCTGCAACATGACCCTCGAATTGTGAGAATTAGAAATAATCCTGACTACTGGGTTGCCACACTGTTAGATCCCCGGTACAAAAGTAAATTTGCAGAAATTATTCCTGCCATAGAAAGGGATGCACGCATGCAGGAGTATCAGCAGAGACTGTTGCAGAATCTTACATGTGCTTTTCCACAAAATACCAGTGGTGCACGTAGTGAATCTCACAGTTCCAACTTGCCAACCGTGGGACCGTCAAGTGTTCAGCACTCAAACCGTAACAGAACCACAGTATCTGCTGGTAACATCAATTTTGCGGAATCATTTCACCACTTTTTTAGCCCATCCTTTGCAAGGCCACAGGAGACAAGAAGTCTGACACATAGTCAACGCCTAGAGACGATGGTACAGGAGTATCTCCAAGTAAACATTGAAGCCACGACTGTGTCACTGGACCCTTGCTCTTTTTGGGCTTCCAATCTGGATAAATGGCCGGAGCTAGCCACTTACGCCTTGGAGATCTTGTCATGCCCCGCAGCCAGCGTTCTGTCTGAACGTGTGTTCAGCGCTGCTGGTGGTGTGCTGACAGATAAGCGCACGCGGCTCTCCACTGATAATGTAGACAGACTCACGTTCATAAAGATGAACAAATCATGGATCCGAAACGACTTTTCAACCCCTGTGTCATCCTGGGGAGAGTAAAAGCTTGATGATTGGTTAAAATCACCCTACCAACCGTTCTAAGCTTTCAAATTACTAATCATGTTTATCTGTATCTTGGCTGGAAAATAATTTGGGCTTTGTAGCAGTGTGCAGCACTGATTCTATTAGGCCATCTATAATAAGCTCCACCAGATTTAAAATTACTAATCATGTTTATCTGTATCTTGACTGGAAAATAATTTGGGTTTTGTAGCAGTGTGCAGCACTGATCCTATTAGGCCATCTATACTAAAGCTTCACCAGATTTAAAATTAATAATAATTTTTAGCTGCATCTAGCCCGGAAAATAATTTTGGGGCTCCGAGATGCGCAAGACACATAAGTGCCTTCTTGCTGCACTACCTGCAGCATGACCCTCATATTGTCAGAATTCGAAGTAATCATGACTACTGGGTTGCCACACTCTTAGATCCCCCAAACTTTTCGATCAACCTTTTCATTTTAATAAAGACCAAAAAAATGGTCATTTTTGAAATTATAAGCATTAGCAGGTTGTTAGAAACTGAAATCAAACAGTTTTCAACTCAAAACTTTATTCTAGGTGATGTTACATTTTCACATAGGACCCCTTGTTCGAAAGGAGCTTCTGAACTCTCTCGTCCATTCAATTTGTCAGGTTTTGGATGGTTTCTGCTTCAATTGTTTTGCATGAGGACAGAATACCCTCCCAGAGCTGTTGCTTAGATGTGAACTGCCTCCCGCCATCATAGACACTCCTTTTAATGATGCTCCAAAGGTTCTGAATGGGGTAGAGGTCAGGGGAGCATGGGGGTCACACCATAAGTTTGTCCCCTTTTATGCCCATATCAGCCAGAGATGCAGATGTTTTATGTGCAGCATGAGATGGTGCATTATCATGCAGAAAAATGATCTTGCTGTGAAATACACGGTTCTTCTTCTTGAACCATGGCAGGAAGTGCTGTTTGAGAAAATCCACATACATTATGGAGTTCATCTTTAGCGCCTTCAGGGATCCTAAAGGGGCCGACAATCTCTCTCCCCATGATTCCAGCCCAAAACATTACTCCACCTCCTCCTTGTTGGCGCTGTAGCCGTGTTTGCGTGGGGCGTCCATCAACCAGCCATCCTCCACTCCATCCATCTGGACCATCGAGCGCTGCACGGCACTCATCCGTGAACAAAACAGTTTTGAAATCAGTCTTCATGTAATGTTTGGCCCACTGGAGCCGTTTCTGCTTGTGTGAAGTGGATAGAGGAGGTCGACAGGATGGCGTATGCACAGCTGCAAACCTCTGAAGGACCCTGCATCTTGTTGTTCGGGGGACGTTAGAGGCACAAGCAGCTTCCAAAACTTGTCTGCTGCTATGACAAGGCTTTTTTGCCGCTGCTCTTTCAACCTGACGTAATTGCCTGTAGGAAAGAGTCCTCAATTTGCCCTTATCAGCACGCACACGTGTGTACTGTGAATCAGCTACATACTTCTTAATTGCCAAGACACTTCATCCTGATCATCGCACAATGTTGATTGTAGTCATGCCTTGACCTAAACACTCCACAATTTGTTGCTTCTCAGCAGCCGACACATCCTTTTTCTTTCCCATTTTAGCAGAAAATGTAGGCTGCTTAATAATGTGAGAGAGCCTTCTTAAGTAGTCTTGCCTTTCATTGGACACACCTGCCAAACTAATTAGCACAGGTGTCTGCAATTGCTTACAGTGATATAAAGAGCCCTGACACACATCACCATCAATGAGTTTAACTGACAAACAAACAAATTCTTCCCTTATCACTCCTAAACACTTTTTGCATAATAATTTGGAACGCAGTGTACATGTGCTTTTCCACAAAACACCAGTGGTTCACGTAGTGAATCTTACAGTTCTAACTTGCCAACCGTGGTCTGTATGGACTTGTTCAATAAAGGGCCCAAAATTAAGATAACATAGATGGGAGAGGTCTCTATGAATAGGAATTCCTAAGTATTTGATACCCTGTGAGGGCTAGGCAAAGGGAAAGTTGGACTGGATGGAATCCTATATGGATTTGGGGAGGGAGACATCGAGGGCCTCAGACTTCGCTGCATTGATTTTAAAATTTGACCATGTAAAAAGTGGTCTATTTCAGCCATAACAGCATGGATGGATATATGTGATTGAGTGATATATACTAGGACATCATCAGCAAATAGAGAGCACTTGTACTCGGTGCCTCCCACCTCAATCCACCTAATATTGGGGTTATGGCGAATTGATGAGAGCAGGTGCTCCGTCACTAGGATGTATAAGAGAGGGGACAGAGGACATCCCTGCCTTGTCCCATTGGTGATTGTGAAAGGTGATGAAAATGTTCTGACGCACCCCCTGGGCCTTGGGACACCCGGAGCCGGACCCTTTTTGGTGGATGCTGGTGGTTGTAGTCTTCGTGGCGGCGACCCGGTTCCGTGGCTCAGGGTGGTCAAACCAGTGGCGGAACTATTTATGTGGTTTTGATGTTTAAATGTCCGACTACGCCACCCGTGGATTGCGGTCATAGTGAACCGCCGCTACAGGGCAGACCGCTGAGGCTGGTGTTGTGGGTGCAGCAGAGCGTAGCATAACTCCCCACGGGAGGAGTATAGCCTCAGGGCAGTGTATGCGGAGGATGGGGGTGATGGTGCAGGGCAGCAGCAGTAACGACACGGAGTCAGTGATGCAGTTCAGGGCCTTTACTCACAGTTCTTATTATCCAGACCACGTCTGCAGGTAACGGCTGCCCACGTCGTACTGTGCTCACCAGGTGAGGGGCTCAGACAACTCCCAGATAACTTTGGAGCGCTTCACAGGACCCCCTTTGTGTGTCCTTTGTCTGGCCTTTCTTACCAACACTTCTGTCCGGCTGCCTCGGGCCTCCTCTTGGTAAACTTGGCGCCAGTTTCCCTGACCCTATGTGGTGCCTTCCTAGCGGGTGTAGCGAGGGGCTGCGCCACATAAAATGTCAGAGCCTCCGGTTTCTAGCTGAGGGTCGTTTCCTGCCTCCACTAGTTCGGGGACCGGTCTCCCCCTTTGGCCTGACTCCTCCACGCAGGTGGATTCGGGCGTGCGGTGGCGACTCGCCCGTCCGCACCCCTGGGATCCCTTCATTCCTCGTTCCTGGAGCCTTCTCCGCTCCTCTTCCTTCCTTCTCCCTCTTGCAGGCCTGGGCCTCTGTTACTAGGCCCGCCTCTGGAGCAGAGCTCATGCAGAGCCCCTGCTCCCTGCCACTTCTGCTCAGACTTCTCTGCACTGAACTAAGATGGTGCCCACCTTTTATACTCCCTTCTCAATGCACCCAGGAACTGCTTCCTCCCTGCTCCTGCACTACAGGGTTCCCCTTCCTCAGTGTTCCCTCCCCCACTCCAGCCAGGGACAGGGACTGTCGTGCCCATCTCAGGGGCATATTGGTCGCCCTGCCCCACGGCAATGTGGTGTAATGCATGCAGGTGTCGGGTCCTGATCCACACTCCATCCTTACCTGAGAGTGAGATATCACACCTCTGGGTGAGGTGCAATACGTCTGTAGCAACCGAGCCCTCAGGGTGCTACAGTTCCATTTATCTTCAGCCTAGGTGACGTATTGTGATACAGGGCCGTGATTTTGGCTATAAAAGGGTCCCCTAGACCCCTACCCCAAGCTTTTTAAGAGAATCATATATGGCGTGCCAGGAGACTCTATGGAATGCTTTCTCAGCATCCAACGAGAGTATCTACTTACAAATTTTTAACTGCATCTAGCCCAGGAAATACTTTGTGCCTAGTAGCAGTGTCTGCTAGTCAGCGGATTATCCCGGCTGTTAAGCAAGCTACACCACCTGTAGTTTGGACACTTAATTTTTTCAAAGGAAATGCTTCGGGACCACGGGATACTCAGTGAAGAGCATCAGGAGGCACCCCAAGGCATAGGGGCTGGGACTGGCACTAGGATGCCTTGCGGTGGACAGCCGAGCTCGATCCTTATAAAAGCTTTTTAACTGCAGCAGCTTTAGTGGACGCTACTGGAACTGGAATTACGCGGCTGCTGGCATGAGACTTGCCCTCCAATAGATCCTTGTAAATGGATTTAAAGTGTATTCATTCAAATTAGAGAGACAATTTAAATTAAAAAAGTTAGAGCTGCCTCCACCACAGGGGGGCTCGCTCGACCCACCAGCGGACAGGCACGAGTATTGGGAGAGGGGGGCTGGCCGTCAGGGTTCACCACGGCTCTGGCACAAACCCGGCGACACGGAGGTGGCACGGGCAAGAGCGGACTGAACGTGTCGGCTTCTCACTTTTTGGATTTTAGAAGGGCATGACATGCCTATATCTGTGTCTCCCTCTCCTTTTACTCCTCCACCTCTTTTCTTTTCGCATGACTATATGTACTTGTCACTTTTCCATGTGTTAGTTGTGTCTTCTGAGCAGTTTGTCAGCTTTTGGACACCTTTGAAGGTGTTTTCTATGTGTTTCTATGTGTTTTTGTTTGCCTGCCATTGGTTTTAACGGTGTTCGAAGGTGTTCGACGAACAGTTCGACGAACAGTTCGGCGAACACACGGGTGTTCGACGAACCGAACCGAACTCGAACACTACGGGGGTGGCTCAACACTAATCGACAACCTCATCATCATCCTCTCTGTTCTCCCCCTCCTCGCCCTGAGAGTCACCCTCCTCCTCTTCCTGCCCTGATAGCACAGTACAGTCCACATGTGCCTTAGGTATCTGAGTCTCATCAGGATCACCTCCACCCTCAGAGATTAATGTCTGGTGACGAGGATCTGGATTCTGCTTGGACCTTACTTCGTCCAGTCCCGGATCCAACTGAAAAAAATTTTGGCGATTGGTGCAAATTCTTTCCTCCTGAGTCTGTTAATCTTTGGAGCAGACCTCTGATGCCCATGGAATAGAATGTGTGAACAGCTCTGCAAACTCGCCCATCTGTGGTTTCCAATAGTCAGTTGGGTAGTTGGAAAGTTGTGATGCAGGGGGAAACAAGGGTAATTGGGAAGCCACCTCTGAGGACTGTACTATGTATGATATTTAGGTGAAACAAAAGGAGAGGCCACTTGATGCTGCTCTTGGCATCCACTGGAGCACATGCTCTTTCTGGCCCTTATCTGCAAGGCATACCGCTGTACGGCTGCCAAAGAAAGGAGTGGCATAGCCCGTCCGGTAACAGAAGTTGTCAGTTGTCTTTGGGTAGGACGAGATGATATTTGTTCTGTAGAGATTTCATTAACATTACCACCTACCCCATGTACGCTTTGAACACTAAGCCTATTTTCCATTTCACCACAACCTCGTTTTTTCACCCTCATGTTGGATGTACCCTTCCCCTCTTTTAACCAGCTGTTTCACGACCCTAGGCCCAGACCTGTCGGTCATCTGTCTCTAAATTAACAATCAGTATTTATTGATAATGTCACTGGAGCATACTATTAGCACAAAAAATGTAACTTCAGAAGTGTGGACCCCTGGATGAAGCAAAACTAGTAGCACAGAATATTTATATGCAGAAATGTGGCCTACATTCTGTAGCATGCTATTAGCGCAAACCATTTTTGATTCAGAAATGTGGACTCCTGGCTAAAGCAAAAATAGTAGCACAAAATATTTATATACTGAAATAGGGCCTACTTCCTTTAGCCTGCTATTAGCACAAAGAATTTAGATTCAGTAATGTGGACTCCTGGCTGAAGAAAAACTTGCAGCACAAAATATTTATATGCAGAGATGTGGCCTGTTTACTGTAGCAGGCTAGAAGCACAAAGAATTTAGATTCAGAAATGTGGACTCCTGGCTAAAGCAAAAATAGTAGCACCAAATATTTATATACTGAAATGTGGCTTGCTTTCTGTAGTATGCTATTAGCACCAAAAATTTAGATTCAGAAATGTGGACTCCAGGCTGAAGCAAAACTAGTAGCACAAAATATTTATATGCAGAAATGTGTCCTGCTTTCTGTAGCATGCTATTAGCACAAATAATTTAAATTATTGGTGGAGGAAGTGCCCCAGCTGCGTTGGAGACTTCATCCTCCTCTGCTTTGTGCTTCCACTGAGCCTCCGCTGTCAGGTAAAGATGCTGTCAGTAGCGCGTCTACTAGCTTGCGCTTGTATTCCCGCATTTTCAAATCTTACTCTAGTGACACAAGTAAGGTTGGTACGCTGTCTTCCAGTGGGGATCCAGCAGGGTGGCCACCCATTAAACAGCACTTGTAACAATCCGGGCAATTTGGTTGTTGCGCAGGCACAGCACGATGTATTGCCTCATGTGTGCCAGGCTGCCCAGAGGCAACAACTAGTTGTTCCCGGTGGGAGGTGCATCATCTGGGTCCTCTGTATCATCAGTATCTCACTAGCCAAGCTCCAGTGATGACCGTTAGCTGCTTTGAGTGCCACCCTGCTATGAGCACAGTTGTTCCTCATCCTCCTCATCCTCCAAAACCGTCCCCTGGCTGGACATTTGTGTACCTGGCCGCTGTTGGTACAGGAAACCATCCTCCAACAGACGCCTGGCCTGATAATGGTCTGAAGGTTCCCTGTTCCTCCTACTCTTACCAGAGCCACCAGCTCATCCATCATCGAGTTGTTGTTTTTTTCTAGAGATACAGAAGCAACGCTGATGATGGCGTCATCAATCGATGTGACCATGTTCGTGGAGTACTCAAAACAGTGCAACACGGGACACATGTCCCGCGTGGAAGCCCACTCATTGGTCATGAAGTGATGTTGTTCCACACAGCGACTCACCCGTGCATGCTGCAACTCAAACTCCAGTATCACCTGCTTTTGATCACAAAGTCTCTCCAGCATCTCCTTCAGCTGCTCGCACAGTCTCTTATAGATACGTTGCTTATGAGGTGATGAGCGGAAAGGCAGAAGTGAAGCTGCAGCGCAGACAGGTGAGCAGCAGCAGGGTGAGGATGCCGAAAGTGTGCACAGACAGCCCGCACTTTCAGCAGCAGCTCTGACATATCTGTGCAATTTTTAAGGAAGCTCTGCACCGCCAAATTCAGCACTTGCGCCAGTCAAGGGATGTGAGTCAAGTCAGCTAGGCCAAGAGCTACAAGATTTTGCACTTTATCACACACCACCAGACCGGGCTTGAGGTTTATTGACACCAACCACACATCTGTCTGTTGTTTGATCCCCATCCACACCTCCTGGGAATTTTTCACACAATCATATAATTTCCAAAACAGCCTGCTGTTTCCACCTGGCTGTGCTGAAATTTTTCATGCAGGTGTTACATTAACGGGATGAGGAGGTGGTGGAGGAAGAGGAGGCAACATGGACAGAGAAACATCCAGCAATCCTCGTTGGCAGTAGGACTTGCGCCAAAACACTTTCCGCCTCAGGCCCAGCAGCCACTTAATTTATCCTGTGGGCAGTTAGGGAGATATTATCTCCCTTATCAAATAATTTAATGACATCTGATTTATCCTCTGCAAGACTAACATACAGCACAAGTCTTGCAGAGTTTGGAGAGTAGCCATTTCAATTTCTCCAATATATGTATATTAGGAATAGCAATCACCCAATGGCACTCATGAAACATATAAATAATTTCTACTTGTTTTAAGTACAATGGATTGATATGTACAAATCTTTCTCTGAACCAGGTGATAATACTCAACAAATGTGTAGGTGCAAAATTTCTCTCCATAGCAATATCAGTTTACTGTTTATAAAAAGCTCCACTACTGCCTGCTGCGGCTCGTGCAATCTCTCCAGCATATGCAAGGGGGAGTTCCTCCATGTGGGTACGTCACATATGAGGCGGGGAGCAGGAAGGCAGAAGTGATGCTACACCGCTGACAGGCAAGCAGCAGGGTGAGAACGCCAAAAGCGCGCACATACTGCCCGCACTTTCTGACCAGATGAGGAGAAGGCCGAGGAAGTGGAGTAGGAAGCAATATGGAAAGAGAAAAGGCTAGGGGCCAGCTATGGCACTTTTGCACCTTGATTCATCGTTCACTGAGCAGCTGGGGTAGCATGACCTCTGTGGCACCCCCGAGGATTCAGTCGCCACAGGGGTACTGCACCTCAGAACGAGGTGTGGTATCTCCTCTCCAAGGTAAGGATGGAGCACCACACAGGACCCCAACCACACACTCAACACTACACCATTCCAGTTTTGAAGGGGGCCTAAAAGCACCATAGTGCTGCCCCGGGCCTGAATGGAGGAGTTGGGGGGAACCAAAGCTAAGGGGAACAACGTAGTGAGTGAGGGTGGAGGAAGCACTTTACTTTAGCACTTAATAGAATCATATATAACTGGAGGCCATTGTAATAACCCACTCTTTAGTCGTGGGTCTTTGGGAAGGCAAGCCAGTGCTAAGCTGCTGCCGGCTCAGGGTCCACGGTTCCCGGTCTCAGGCCTCGAGACGGGGGATTGGGGCAGAGTTATAACTGGCTCTGTCCCCTGTCAGAGTCCAACCAAGAAGGCCCAGGAGGGGAGCAGAGGAGTTAGGCTCCATGAGTAAAGACTTGGATGACTTCAAATACAGCCTCTGTCTGTTCTTTCCTCTGTGGCTCTGCACCCGCCAACGCTCTATTCTGCATCCCTTCTCCTACGCTGCCCTGAGGCCCCGCTCCACCTGTGGGGAGCCGCACCAACTAAGCTGCCTGAACACTGGCCTCAGAGGACTGTCGCAATGCTGGTGATCCTCATCAGACACCACAGGTGGCGTCACAAACATTTCCTATCCCATATAACTTTCCCCCTGCTTTTTAAGAGTGACCCTAGGGTACGGGCCTGGGAGCCAGCCACCGCGACATTCCCCAAAACTAACACCAAAGCCCGGGCGCCGAGTAGTCATCCCCATCCCCTGGGCACGTCATCTCCACCTCTTCCTCCGAACTGCCTACGTCACTCGGATGGCCTTGACTCCATGTGATGTCTGGGACCTCATCATCCCCCATCGCATCATCGCACCTCTCTAGTGTTTGATACCTCCTCCTCATATGCCTCTTCCATCTACACTGCCAACTCCACCCCCTTCTCTACTTGGACCTCCGCCTCCTGGTTCACGATTATAAGTTTTCCTTTTTTTATTCTCATTTTAGGTCATTTGAATTTCGGGGCCAAGTTTGGCCCTGAACTAAACTTTTAACTTTTGTTCAGCCTAATCCCGCAAATTTGAACATCCACGGGTTCGCTCGTCATCACTAAAGAACAGTTAACATTCATTTACTCAAAGACAAATACAGTATGTTAAGATCACTTTTTATTACTAATGCTGTGTTTGCATTAAAGAGATTAAAAGGGATTCAATAAAGTTCTTAGAAACCTCATGGTTTTACACTTCTTTTCAGGGCATTGTAGTACATTGGTTCATGGTGAATTAAATTTTGGGGAAAAATTCACAGAAGTTTGCAAACTGAAATTTCAAGAGATTTGTTCATCTTTAATTAAAAGCTTTTATGCCAAAATAACTTGTGTAAAAGCTTTAAAAAGACATAAAATTTTGGTGAAGATCGAAGTTGCAACTTTTTCAGTTTACATGCCAGTTTCTCTTAGCTCTGCCAAAATAGGCAGAGCAGGGGAAGGACTGGGTCCACAGGGGGTGGGGTTTCATATCTCTATAGCTTGTCCAACGCATTACAAACTGTGGCATTATGTGAAATCTCATGAATTACCATTTAGCACAAAAATTATCAAAATCCGCTGCTGGCAGCTCGCTTTTTAATTGATGTCCCAGATGTTCTCAATGCAAGGCATGGTCAGAAATGTGTAAGCCCATGGTAGCACTCTTAGGCCACGCATGCTGCTCACAGTTGCACAAGCAACATGCGGCCTGGTGCTGTTGTGCTGAAAAATGAACACTGGACACTTTGGAGAAATGGCTGTATCACTGATTCACTGATCAATGACCAAATCAATATAATTGTTATTGTACATGAAATGAAGGCTAGAAGGACCATACATTATGTCATCTCAAACCATAATCCTGGGAGTAGGACCCACATGAAATTCCCTTCTGAACGTCTCTTCATGATATTGGTCTCCAGACCAATCTCCAGCTATCATGCATTCAAGACAAAAGCCCAACTCACCATCGAAGAAGCTAAACCTCCCTTCCAGCTTCCAATGCTCCATTTTAGCCAGCATCTGGAGATCTGGAGGACAGCACAATGAACAGACATTCACGAGGCAAAGCAACACTATTGCTACTCCTGGGATTGGGGCGTGGGATAGCATGAAGTATGGTAGCTGGAGTGCTCTAATCTTCATTCCAGGTACACTAACAGCTCAGCGTTACATCGCTTTCGTCATGAAACCAGTGGTATGGCTAGCTCCTCAAAGTGTCCCAAGAGGCATTTTTCTACATGATAACACCTGGTCGCAAGTTGCTCGTGCTACTGTGAGCAGCCTACATGGCCTAAATGTGCTATCGTGGCCTGCAGCGTCTTCGGACATGTCTCCCATCAAGCTTATCTGGAAGTTATTGGTAAGCAATTGCAAAGTTGAACTGCCACCAGCGAACCTTGATAATTTGCGTGTCCAAATGCAATTAATGTGCCAGAACATTCAATCATTAATAATCTCTTTGATTCATTGATAGCATGCTAAGCTGTTGAAGTGCTGGCTACTGAATAAACCAACATGTTTTGAGAATTTTGTTTACATTTTTCAGTTTTCTTAATTCCATGACATTTCCTTCTTGGTGTTCCAATCTCAATATTGAAGAGTGTGTATATATCTGTCGTCATTGTAAATATTCTAATAGAAATAAGAAGGCAAGATTACTTTGCTGTCTTATCAGAAAAACCCTCATCTAGCGGTCACACAACTCTGATTTTCCAAAATCACTTTACAGATTCTGAAGAGAACAGATTTTGGCTACTCCACTATACTTTGTAAAACAAGCATCATAGCGGATTTTTCTTTCTTTCTTTCTTTCTTTTTATCTTTCTCTCTCTCTTTCTTTCATTCTCTTTCTTACTCTCTTTTGTTCTTTCTCTTTCTTTCGTTTGTTAATTTTCTTTCTTTCTCTCTTTCTTTTGTTCTTTCTTCTTTTTCATTTTTTCTTTCTCTCTTTTCTTCATTCATTCTTTCTCTTTCTTTCTCTATTGCTTTCTTTCTTCCCTTCTTTCTTTCGTGCTCTTTCTTTCTTTCTCTCTCTCTTTCTTTTGTTCTTTCTTTCTCTTTCTTTCTTTCTCTCTATTTCCTTATTTCTTTCTCTCACTATTTTGTTCTCTCTCTCTTTCTTTGTCACTTTCTTCTTTTCTTTCTTTCTCTCTTGCTTCTTTTCTTTCTCTCTTTTTTCTTTCTTTCTTTCCCTATGAAATGATATCTAATCTATGCATATTTTGTGAATCTGAATCCTATTCAGCAGGTGCATAAGGAATATTGGTTTCATAATCAGAAGATTGCAATGTCATAATGCTACATTGCATCCTAGGACTGTAAATGTGTGCTCCATATCTTTTGCTTTGTGCTGCTGGAATTTTTGCTCACAAGTCACAGATGGCTATTATAATATTGAACATTAAATACGTTGCACGCAGAGATTTGTTTGTTTTTGTACAGCTAAATTATAACTTGAAAATAGTCACATAAAATTCACAGACAAATCGCACAAATAGCTGTATTTTTCTCCAGTGACTTGTCTCCAGTCACCATTCTCTATACCTCTATGTGAAGCAATATTTGTTTCATGGAGGAATCATGCATGCCATGTGGCTTTAATTACGTTTTTTTTTTAACCAAACACAGGACTAAATCCAAAAGTAGAAGGTTTTATTTAAGGCTGCATTCACACATCTATGTCCTGTCCAATGTTTTCTTGGACAGCACATGGAAACAAGCAGTTGAATGGATCTATTCACACATTTGTGAAAACCCCGGTTCGAATGTGAGATCTATTTGATGCAGATGAGGTATTATTCTGATCCATGTTTGGGGATCAGACTCAGCCATTCAAGTCAATGAGGATCTGTGTACTGCAGATGAAAATTAGAAGGCTTTCGTTTTACTTTCTTGTCTCATGGATGTCATTTTATTGGCTTGGAAGTAAAAAAAAGGAGTGATAATAAAACAGAAGCAACTAGGATGCAACTAGAATGATCCCTGAGAAAACGGATGGTAACAGAGATGTGTGAATGCAGCCCTATACTTCTTGTTATGATTCAGTTTGAATAAAGAGACTTTAGCATCGAACTCCACATGAGCGAAGGTAGATTTATAAATAAAGCTGTTTGATTTTCTCTTTAAAAAAATATTATGATGCCACATTAATGAGAACAAAATGCATAATATGTACTGATAGTGAGAACTTAAACTCAAGTAAAATTGGACTAAGGTGTTCTGCACACCTCTGAAAAGGGAATCAAATCTTTGCCTTGTCTCTCAAGTATATAAATAAATGCACTTGTGAGCATGCTGTATGTACAAGTCTTATATTCCCGAGGGGATGGAACGGAAACTGTTAAATGATATGAGTCTGATGGTATGCTTAGGAGGGAGTGACCAGTGAGTGGACTTTAAGAGTCAGTGTGTGACCTATATATAAGCTCAGCACTCAATTGTCATTCAGAGTGCACAGTCTCATCTCTGCTGGGCTCTTTACCAAACCTCACTCATCATGGATGATATTTACAAGGCAGCGGTACGTGAGATTATTTCTCATTTCCAAAATAATAATGAACATTTTAAGAACAGCATGAGTTTCTTCTACTAACAAATATTGATACATTGTCAAAATTACCATACGGTAAAATTTCTCTTGATGTCTATTGTTTATTAGATAAATATTATTTTAACACATATAAAGATGGAACAGAGTTTGTCATTGCTTGTCATTTGTCTATTAACCATGATCTTATAATGTATTTTTCTGCAGTTTTACATAGGACAGCAGTTTAATTAGTCACTCTAGGTCATCTCAAAGAGTTGTCCCATTCAATATTCAAAGCAGCAACATGAAAATTTTAACTTTGCTCCAATCCCGATATCATGTACTGTATGAACACAATCATGTGAATAAGTGGTGTCATAATCTACTAAGACACAGTATTTCTTATAGCAATATTGTAAGAATTAATGTATTCCCAGTTGCAACGTGTCATTAAGTAACCTTGCCCTTGTCTTATAGTAACTTAGCTGATATTATAAGGATTGTTCATGAACCTTAAAATGTTAATTCTGTATCTTCTTATGATTTAATGACTTATTTATGAGCAGCCGCTTTCAGGACAATAAGGCATGGTAAATGTCATTATGTTCAAGGACAGTAAATGTGCTAAGTTATATCACTGATAATGGAGGAAGGGTCAGGTTTGGGAAATAAAAGCTCCATGTACAATAATGTCTATGAGGTCGGGTGTATCAATGACATTCTGGAATGTAAATGATTTCAGTCTTTTATTCTTTAATTCTGCCCTGTGTAAAGGGAAATGACAAATAATCTATCACTGTAAGAAGACGACCAATGTGGCGGTGACTGAAAAGCCCATACATAAACACACAGCTAAAAGCATGCCAGGCACTTAAACAGGGCATTGACCTTCAAATCTGTCTATGGCTGTGACTTACACAAAGCACAAGCATGGAGAGCTGCACATACATATTGTACCTACAGGACAAACTTCTTACATGAAACATTACCATCTGCAAAAGCAGAATTCAGAGTAGGACCTAGAAGACCCTTAATTTTGTTATCAAGTGTCTACATCATTAGACAAATACACTTTAAACAAGGATATCCATGCCCATAAAAGGTTAAATTACTTAGGGATTCAAGCCCTTAAAATACACAGCTCACAGAGTATATACTGTAAAGTGCTGTCAAAGCCATTCAACACCAGGAGTGTTTTCACTTATAATGATTGTCAAAGAGCAAGTGACAGGCAGGAGGTCTCCACAATTCACCTTGCATTTGTCCTTTTCAGCTGGATGCCAGACACTACATAAACCGACAAACTCTGCTTCTGGGCACTGGATAATGGGCGGTTTCAGTTAGTTTAACACCTAGAAATGCCTTTACTTTAAAGATTATTTCTATGCTGAATATTTATACATAATCCCCCACCTCTGGGAAGTATGGAGCCCAAGACAGTGAAGAGGTGCCAAGTGCTGCAGAACTCCTGTATAAATAAATGGAGACAGGCATGCGAGCAAGGCCACCTATCCATTACAGATAGCAAGAGATGTGGCCTTGTTCTAGAGATCAATGCACACGCCGTGGATATGCCAGAAATATATATACAATATATTAAGCAGTAAAATATAACATTCTTGCTTTTATACCATAGTTGTCATTTATATATATATATATATATATATATATATATATATATATATACATATACTTATAAATATGCTATATATACTGTATGTATATACATATATAAATATATATACATATATGTTGTTCTGCATATATTTCAGATCAGAACTGATTGGATAAATTGTGTTTTTTCCAACAGTCGATACATTTTTACTATATAAATTAAGAATGATAAGAAGCCCGTTTCCACCAAATAAAATAGGGAAAACTGCATTATTAATTATTAAACACAGCACAGTCCCATCTGTTCAGGTCAGAATAAAATAATTCTGGTGTACACATATGACATTTTAGCAAAGCCGCAAAATAAATTAAAAATACAAATGATTATTCACCATTGATCGAAAACAATGAGTTTAAAAAAATTGCTTATTAATATTTATAACTATTCGTGATTTTGGTGATGAATGTTTCTAAGAGATTTATTTCATTCAAACTCTAAGCATATAAATATCTCAGCTATGTATAGTAACTAAGCTTGAACAATGGAACAATGGGCTATCATCCATGTGCAGCTGTTTGATCTGAGGCATCAAGCTTAAGTAGTGATACAGGATTGGTCATGACTTTTAATAGAGTACATTGCTTGAAAACATTTTGTATCTTTTTCTTCTAAACCCAAACCCAATGGTACATTTTTTACAATTATTAAATTTAACATTTACTATTTCTTACACGTTTAGTGATGCATTTCTATACAGATTTGAGTCCAAAACACTTTACACTTCATGTCAAAGTATTATTTTATGCAGAGCTCCATACAACTTTTGTTTTCTGAAAAGCCTTAAAATGGAATGCACAACAGTCTATGGGGCCATACCATACCTACATATTCAGAATTTACTTTTCCATCAGATTAAAGGCAACCTGTCACCAGAAAAAAATGCTAATAACCTGCAGATATTGGGTTAATCTGCAGAATAATAACGTTATTATGCTGCCTGGGGCCTGCAATTAGCCTAACACTGCAGGGAGAAAATGAACTCCCCAAGCAGCATTCCCTTTTCAGTCATGGTGTTGGAGTTGGTTCTAGGTCAGTGACTGCAACC